>NC_054469.1:169799340-174622216 GCF_017639515.1 Carcharodon carcharias
CCCTTCACACTGCACAAGTTTCCAGGATGTGGATCTTCACACTGCAGGAATTTCCAGGATGTGGATCATCACACTGCAGATGTTTCCAGGATGTGGATCTTCATAATGCAGGAGCTTCCAGGATGTGGATCTTCACACTGCAGGAATTTCCATGATGTGGATCTTCACACTGGAGGAATTTCCAGGATGTGAATCTTCATACGTAAGAGTTTCCAGGATGTGGATCTTCACACTGCAGGAGTTTCCAGGATGTGGGTCTTCACACTGCAGGACTTTCCAGGATGAGGATCTTCACATGCAGGTGATTCCAGGATGTGAATCTTCAGACTGCAGGAGTTTCCAAGACGTAGATCTTCACACTGCAGGAGTTTCCAGGATGATGATCTTCACACTGCAGGAAATTCCAGGATGTGGATCTTCACACTGCAGGAGGTTCCAGGATTTGGATCTTCACACTGCAGGAGTTTCCAAGATGTGGATCATCACACGGTAGGTGTTTCCCAGATATGAATCTTCAGAGAGTAGGTGTTTCCAAGATGTAGATGTACACACTGCAGGCATTTCTAGGATCTCGATCTCCATACTGCAGGAGTTTCAGCATGTGGCTCTCCAGACTGCAGGAGTTTCCAAGATGTGGATCTTCAAACTGCAGGAGGTTCCACGATGTGGATCTTTGCACTGCAGGAGTTTCCAGCGTGTGAATCTTCACAATGCATAAGTATACAATATACAGATCATCATACTGCAGGAGTTCCCAGGATATGAATATTCACACTGCAGGAGTTTGCAGATGTGGATATTCGTACTGCAGGCTTTTCATGATGTGGATCATTTCACTGCAAGAGTTTCCTGAATGTGGATCTTCAGATGTCAGGAGTTTCCAGGATGTGGATCTGCCAACTGCTGGAATTTCCAGGATGAGTATCATCACACTGCAGGGTTTTCCAGGATGTGGATCTTCACACTGCAGGATTTTCCAAGACGTAGATTTTGATGCTGCAGTAATTTCCAAGATGTGGATATTCACACTGCAAGAGTTTCCAGATGTGGATCTGCACAAAGGAGGATGTTCCAGGATGTGAATCTTCACATTGCAGAAGCTTCCAGGATGTCGATCTTCACATTGCAGGATCTTCAGGGTCTGAATAGTCACACTGCAGGATCTTCCAGGATGTGGATCGTCACCCTGCAGGATCTTCCAGGATGTGGAGCTTCACACTGCAGTATCCTCCAGAATGTGCATCGTCACACTGCAGGATCTTCCATGATGTGGATCTTCACACTGCAGAATTTTCGAGGGTGTGGATCTTCACACTGCAGGCATTTCTAGGATGTGGAACTTCATAGAGCAGGAGTTTTAGGATGCGAATCCACTCACTGCAGGATCTTACAGGCTTTGGATCTGCACACTGCAGAAGTTCCCAAGATGTCGATCTTCACACTGCAGGAGGTTCCACGATGTGGATATTGGCACTGCAGGAGTTCCCAGGATGTGAATCTTCACATTGCAGGAGTTTCCAGGATGTGGATCTTCAGACATCAGGAGTTTCCAGGATGTGGATCTGCCAACTGCTGGAATTTCCGGGATGAATATCTTCACACTGCACAGTGTTCCAGGATGTGGATCTTCACACTGCAGGAGTTTCCAGGATGTGATTCTTCAGACTGCAGGATTTTCCAAGACGTAGATTTCCACACTGCAGTAATTTCCAAGATGTGGATCTTCACAATGCAAGAGTTTCCAGGAAGTGGATCTGTGCATCGCAGGAGTTTCCAGGATGTGGAACTTCACATTGCAAAAGTTTCCAGGATGTGGATCTTCACACTGCAGGAATTTCCAGGATGTGGATCTTCACAGTGCAGGAGTTTCCAGCGTGCTGATCTCTGCATTGCAGGAGCTTCCAGGATGTGGACCTTCACACTGCAAGAGTTTCCATGATGTCGACCTTCACTTTGGACGAATTTCCAGGATGTGGATCTTCATATGTAAGAGTTTCCAGAATGTGGATCTTCACACTCCAGGAGTTTCCAGGATGTTGTTCATCAAACTGCAGGAGTTTCCAGCATGTGGATCTTCACACTGCAGGAATTTCCAAGATGAGGATCTTCACATGCAGGTGATTCCAGGATGTGAATCTTCAGACTGCAGGAGTTTCCAAGACATAGATCTTCACACTGAAGGAGTTTCCAGGATGATGATCTTCACACTGCAGGAGGTACCAGGATGTGGATCTTCACACTGCAGGAGGTTCCAGGATGAGGTTCTTCACATTGCAAAGAGGTTCCAGGATGTGGATCCTCGCACTGCAGGGGTTTCCAGGATCAGGATCTTCATACTGCAGCGGATTCAAGGTTGAGGATCTTCACACTGCAGAAGTTTCCAGGATTTGGATCTTCTCACTGCAGTGTTTTCCAGGATGTGGATCTTCACACTGCAGGAGTTTCCAGGAGTGGATCTTCACATGCAGGAGTTCCAGGATGTGGATCTTCACACTGCAGGATTTCAGGATGTGGATCTTCAAACTGCAGGTGTTTCCAGGATGTGATCTTACAATGCAGGAGTTTCAGGATGTGGATCTTCACCTGCAGGAATTTCCAGATAGTGGATCTTTACACTGCAGATGTTTCCAGGATGTGGATCTTCAATGCAGGATTTCAGGATGTGGATCTTCACACTGCAGAGTTTCCTGGATGTGGATATTAACACTGCGGAATTTTCCAGGATGTGGTTCTTCACACTGCAGATGTTTCCACGATGTGGATTTTAATAATGCAGGAGCTTCCAGAATGTGGATCTTCACACTGCAGGAGTTTCCATGATGCTGATCTTCACACTGGAGGAATTTTCATAATGTGGATCTTCATACGTAAGAGTTTCCAGGATGTGGATCTTCACACTGCAGGAGTTTCCAGGATGTGGGTCTTCACATTGCAGGACTTTCCAGGATGAGGATCTTCACATGCAGGTGATTCCA
Source organism: Carcharodon carcharias (assembly GCF_017639515.1). Classification (NCBI taxonomy): domain Eukaryota; kingdom Metazoa; phylum Chordata; class Chondrichthyes; order Lamniformes; family Lamnidae; genus Carcharodon; species Carcharodon carcharias. The sequence goes on from NC_054469.1 coordinate 169,802,316, forward strand.
GGATGTGAATCTTCAGACTGCAGCAGTTTCCAAGACGTAGATCCTCACACTGCAGGAGTTTCCAGGATGATGATCTTCACACTGCAGGAAATTCCAGGATCTGGATCTTCACACTGCAGGAGGTTCCAGGAATCGGATCTTCACACTGCAGGAGTTTCCAAGATGTGGATCATCACACAGTAGGTGTTTCCCAGATATGAATCTTCAGAGAGTAGGTGTTTCCAAGATGTAGATGTACACACTGCAGGCATTTCTAGGATCTCGATCTCCATACTGCAGGAGTTTCAGCATGTGGCTCTCCAGACTGCAGGAGTTTCCAAGATGTGGATCTTCAAACTGCAGGAGGTTCCACGATGTGGATCTTTGCACTGCAGGTGTTTCCAGCGTGTGAATCTTCGCAAAGCATAAGTATACAATATTCAGATCATCATATGGCAGGAGTTCCCAGGATGTGAATATTCACACTGCAGGAGTTTGCAGATGTGGATATTCGTACTGCAGGACTTTCCATGATGTGGATCATTTCACTGCAAGAGTTTCCTGAATGTGGATCTTCAGACGTCAGGAGTTTCCAGGATGTGGAACTGCCAACTGCTGGAATTTCCAGGATGAGTATCATCACACTGCAGGGTTTTCCAGGATGTGGATCTTCACACTGCAGGATTTTCCAAGACGTAGATTTTGACGCTGCAGTAATTTCCAAGATGTGGATATTCACACTGCAAGAGTTTCCAGGATGTGGATCTGCACAAAGGAGGATGTTCCAGGATGTGAATCTTCACATTGCAGAAGCTTCCAGGATGTCGATCTTCACATTGCAGGATCTTCAGGGTCTGAATAGTCACACTGCAGGATCTTCCAGGATGTGGATCGTCACCCTGCAGGGTCTTCCAGGATGTGGAGCTTCACACTGCAGTATCCTCCAGAATGTGCATCGTCATACTGCAGGATCTTCCATGATGTGGATCTTCACACTGCAGAATTTTCGAGGGTGTGGATCTTCACACTTCAGGCATTTCTAGGATGTGGAACTTCATAGAGCAGGAGTTTTAGGATGCGAATCCACTCACTGCAGGATCTTACAGGCTTTGGATCTGCACACTGCAGAAGTTCCCAAGATGTCGATCTCACACTGCAGGAGGTTCCACGATGTGGATATTGGCACTGCAGGAGTTCCCAGGATGTGAATCTTCACATTGCAGGAGTTTCCAGGATGTGGATCTTCAGACATCAGGAGTTTCCAGGATGTGGATCTGCCAACTGCTGGAATTTCCGGGATGAATATCTTCACACTGCACAGTGTTCCAGGATGTGGATCTTCACACTGCAGGAGTTTCCAGGATGTGATTCTTCAGACTGCAGGATTTTCCAAGACGTAGATTTTCACACTGCAGTAATTTCCAAGATGTGGATCTTCACAATGCAAGAGTTTCCAGGAAGTGGATCAGTACATCGCAGGAGTTTCCAGGATGTGGAACTTCACATTGCAAAAGTTTCCAGGATGTGGATCTTCACACTGCAGGAATTTCCAGGATGTGGATTTTCACAGTGCAGGAGTTTCCAGCGTGCTGATCTCTGCATTGCAGAAGCTTCCAGGATGTGGACCTCCACACTGCAGGAGTTTCCATGATGTCGACCTTCACTTTGGACGAATTTCCAGGATGTGGATCTTCATATGTAAGAGTTTCCAGAATGTGGATCTTCACACTCCAGGAGTTTCCAGGATGTTGTTCATCAAACTGCAGGAGTTTCCAGCATGTGGATCTTCACACTGCAGGAATTTCCAAGATGAGGATCTTCACATGCAGGTGATTCCAGGATGTGAATCTTCAGACTGCAGGAGTTTCCAAGACATAGATCTTCACACTGAAGGAGTTTCCAGGATGATGATCTTCACACTGCAGGAGGTACCAGGATGTGGATCTTCACACTGCAGGAGGTTCCAGGATGAGGTTCTTCACATTGCAAAGAGGTTCCAGGATGTGGATCCTCGCACTGCAGGGGTTTCCAGGATCAGGATCTTCATACTGCAGTGGATTCAAGGTTGAGGATCTTCACAGTGCAGAAGTTTCCAGGATTTGGATCTTCTCACTGCAGTGTCTTCCAGGATGATGATATTCACACTGTAGGAGGCTCCAGGACGTTGATCTTCACATTGCAGGAGATTCCAGGATATGGACCTTCACACTGCAGGAGTTTCCAGGATGTGGATCTTCAAACTGCCGGAGTTTCCTCGATTTGCATCTTTCCACACCAGGAGTTTCCAGGAAGTGGATCTTCAGACTGCAGGAATTTCCATGATGTGGATCTTTACACTGCAGAAGTTTCCAGGATGTGGATCTTCACACTGCAGGAATTTCCAGGATGTGGATCATCACACTGCAGATGTTTCCAGGATGTGGATCTTCATAATGCAAGAGCTTCCAGGATGTGGTCCTTCACACTGCAGGCGTTTCCATGATGTGGATCTTCACACTGGAGGAATTTCCAGGATGTGAATCTTCATACGTAAGAGTTTCCAGGATGTGGATCTTCACACTGCAGGAGTTTCCAGGATGTGGGTCTTCACACTGCAGGACTTTCCAGGATGAGGATCTTCACATGCAGGTGGTTCCAGGAAGTGAATCTTCAGACTGCAGCAGTTTCCAAGATGTAGATCTTCACACTGCAGGTGTTTCCAGGATGATGATCTTCACACTGCAGGAAATTCCAGGATCTGGATCTTCACACTGCAGGAGGTTCCAGGATGTGGATCTTCACACTGCAGGAGTTTCCAAGATGTGGATCATCACACGGTAGGTGTTTCCCAGATATGAATCTTCAGAGAGAAGGTGTTTCCAAGATGTAGATGTACACACTGCAGGCATTTCTAGGATCTCGATCTCCATACTGCAGGAGTTTCAGGATGTGGCTCTCCAGACTGCAGGAGTTTCCAAGATGTGGATCTTCAAACTGCAGGAGGTTCCACGATGTGGATCTTTGCACTGCAGGTGTTTCCAGCGTGTGAATCTTCGCAAAGCATAAGTATACAATATTCAGATCATCATATGGCAGGAGTTCCCAGGATGTGAATATTCACACTGCAGGAGTTTGCAGATGTGGATATTCGTACTGCAGGACTTTCCATGATGTGGATCATTTCACTGCAAGAGTTTCCTGAATGTGGATCTTCAGACGTCAGGAGTTTCCAGGATGTGGATCTGCCAACTGCTGGAATTTCCAGGATGAGTATCATCACACTGCAGGGTTTTCCAGGATGTGGATCTTCACACTGCAGGATTTTCCAAGACGTAGATTTTGACGCTGCAGTAATTTCCAAGATGTGGATATTCACACTGCAAGAGTTTCCAGGATGTGGATCTGCACAAAGGAGGATGTTCCAGGATGTGAATCTTCACATTGCAGAAGCTTCCAGGATGTCGATCTTCACATTGCAGGATCTTCAGGGTCTGAATAGTCACACTGCAGGATCTTCCAGAATGTGGATCGTCACCCTGCAGGATCTTCCAGGATGTGGAGCTTCACACTGCAGTATCCTCCAGAATGTGCATCGTCACACTGCAGGATCTTCCATGATGTGGATCTTCACACTGCAGAATTTTCGAGGGTGTGGATCTTCACACTTCAGGCATTTCTAGGATGTGGAACTTCATAGAGCAGGAGTTTTAGGATGCGAATCCACTCACTGCAGGATCTTACAGGCTTTGGATCTGCACACTGCAGAAGTTCCCAAGATGTCGATCTTCACACTGCAGGAGGTTCCACGATGTGGATATTGGCACTGCAGGAGTTCCCAGGATGTGAATCTTCACATTGCAGGAGTTTCCAGGATGTGGATCTTCAGACATCAGGAGTTTCCAGGATGTGGATCTGCCAACTGCTGGAATTTCCGGGATGAATATCTTCGCACTGCACAGTGTTCCAGGATGTGGATCTTCACACTGCAGGAGTTTCCAGGATGTGATTCTTCAGACTGCAGGATTTTCCAAGACGTAGATTTCCACACTGCAGTAATTTCCAAGATGTGGATCTTCACAATGCAAGAGTTTCCAGGAAGTGGATCTGTACATCGCAGGAGTTTCCAGGATGTGGAACTTCACAGTGCAAAAGTTTCCAGGATGTGGATCTTCACACTGCAGGAATTTCCAGGATGTGGATCTTCACAGTGCAGGAGTTTCCAGCGTGCTGATCTCTGCATTGCAGGAGCTTCCAGGATGTGGACCTTCACACTGCAGGAGTTTCCATGATGTCGACCTTCACTTTGGACGAATTTCCAGGATGTGGATCTTCATATGTAAGAGTTTCCAGAATGTGGATCTTCACACTCCAGGAGTTCCCAGGATGTTGTTCATCAAACTGCAGGAGTTTCCAGCATGTGGATCTTCACACTGCAGGAAATTCCAAGATGAGGATCTTCACATGCAGGTGATTCCAGGATGTGAATCTTCAGACTGCAGGAGTTTCCAAGACATAGATCTTCACAATGAAGGAGTTTCCAGGATGATGATCTTCACACTGCAGGAGGTTCCAGGATGAGGTTCTTCACATTGCAAAGAGGTTCCAGGATGTGGATCCTCGCACTGCAGGGGTTTCCAGGATCAGGATCTTCATACTGCAGCGGATTCAAGGTTGAGGATCTTCACACTGCAGAAGTTTCCAGGATTTGGATCTTCTCACTGCAGTGTCTTCCAGGATGATGATATTCACACTGTAGGAGGCTCCAGGACGTTGATCTTCACATTGCAGGAGATTCCAGGATATGGACCTTCACACTGCAGGAGTTTACAGGATGTGGATCTTCAAACTGCCGGAGTTTCCACGATTTGCATCTTTCCACTGCAGGAGTTTCCAGGATGTGGATCTTCAGACTGCAGGAATTTCCATGATGTGGAACTTTACACTGCACAAGTTTCCAGGATGTGGATCTTCACACTGCAGGAATTTCCACAATGTGGATTATCACACTGCAGATGTTTCCAGGATGTGGATCTTCATAATGCACGAGTTTGCAGGATGCGGACCTTCACACTGCAGGCGTTTCCATGATGTGGATCTTCACACTGGAGGAATTTCCAGGATGTGAATCTTCATACGTAAGAGTTTCCAGGATGTGGATCTTCACACTGCAGGAGTTTCCAGGATGTGGGTCTTCACATTGCAGGACTTTCCAGGATGAGGATCTTCACATGCAGGTGATTCCAGGATGTGAATCTTCAGACTGCAGCAGTTTCCAAGACGTAGATCCTCACACTGCAGGAGTTTCCAGGATGATGATCTTCACACTGCAGGAAATTCCAGGATCTGGATCTTCACACTGCAGGAGGTTCCAGGAATTGGATCTTCACACTGCAGGAGTTTCCAAGATGTGGATCATCACACGGTAGGTGTTTCCCAGAGATGAATCTTCAGAGAGTAGGTGTTTCCAAGATGTAGATGTACACACTGCAGGCATTTCTAGGATCTCGATCTCCATACTGCAGGAGTTTCAGCATGTGGCTCTCCAGACTGCAGGAGTTTCCAAGATGTGGATCTTCAAACTGCAGGAGGTTCCACGATGTGGATCTTTGCACTGCAGGTGTTTCCAGCGTGTGAATCTTCGCAAAGCATAAGTATACAATATTCAGATCATCACACTGCAGGAGTTCCCAGGATGTGAATATTCACACTGCAGGAGTTTGCAGATGTGGATATTCGTACTGCAGGACTTTCCATGATGTGGATCATTTCACTGCAAGAGTTTCCTGAATGTGGATCTTCAGATGTCAGGAGTTTCCAGGATGTGGATCTGCCAACTGCTGGAATTTCCAGGATGAGTATCATCACACTGCAGGGTTTTCCAGGATGTGGATCTTCACACTGCAGGATTTTCCAAGACGTAGATTTTGATGCTGCAGTAATTTCCAAGATGTGGATATTCACACTGCAAGAGTTTCCAGGATGTGGATCTGCACAAAGGAGGATGTTCCAGGATGTGAATCTTCACATTGCAGAAGCTTCCAGGATGTCGATCTTCACATTGCAGGATCTTCAGGGTCTGAATAGTCACACTGCAGGATCTTCCAGAATGTGGATCGTCACCCTGCAGGATCTTCCAGGATGTGGAGCTTCACACTGCAGTATCCTCCAGAATGTGCATCGTCACACTGCAGGATCTTCCATGATGTGGATCTTCACACTGCAGAATTTTCGAGGGTGTGGATCTTCACACTTCAGGCATTTCTAGGATGTGGAACTTCATAGAGCAGGAGTTTTAGGATGCGAATCCACTCACTGCAGGATCTTACAGGCTTTGGATCTGCACACTGCAGAAGTTCCCAAGATGTCGATCTTCACACTGCAGGAGGTTCCACGATGTGGATATTGGCACTGCAGGAGTTCCCAGGATGTGAATCTTCACATTGCAGGAGTTTCCAGGATGTGGATCTTCAGACATCAGGAGTTTCCAGGATGTGGATCTGCCAACTGCTGGAATTTCCGGGATGAATATCTTCACACTGCACAGTGTTCCAGGATGTGGATCTTCACACTGCAGGAGTTTCCAGGATGTGATTCTTCAGACTGCAGGATTTTCCAAGACGTAGATTTCCACACTGCAGTAATTTCCAAGATGTGGATCTTCACAATGCAAGAGTTTCCAGGAAGTGGATCTGTACATCGCAGGAGTTTCCAGGATGTGGAACTTCACAGTGCAAAAGTTTCCAGGATGTGGATCTTCACACTGCAGGAATTTCCAGGATGTGGATCTTCACAGTGCAGGAGTTTCCAGCGTGCTGATCTCTGCATTGCAGGAGCTTCCAGGATGTGGACCTTCACACTGCAGGAGTTTCCATGATGTCGACCTTCACTTTGGACGAATTTCCAGGATGTGGATCTTCATATGTAAGAGTTTCCAGAATGTGGATCTTCACACTCCAGGAGTTCCCAGGATGTTGTTCATCAAACTGCAGGAGTTTCCAGCATGTGGATCTTCACACTGCAGGAAATTCCAAGATGAGGATCTTCACATGCAGGTGATTCCAGGATGTGAATCTTCAGACTGCAGGAGTTTCCAAGACATAGATCTTCACAATGAAGGAGTTTCCAGGATGATGATCTTCACACTGCAGGAGGTACCAGGATGTGGATCTTCACACTGCAGGAGGTTCCAGGATGAGGTTCTTCACATTGCAAAGAGGTTCCAGGATGTGGATCCTCGCACTGCAGGGGTTTCCAGGATCAGGATCTTCATACTGCAGCGGATTCAAGGTTGAGGATCTTCACACTGCAGAAGTTTCCAGGATTTGGATCTTCTCACTGCAGTGTCTTCCAGGATGATGATATTCACACTGTAGGAGGCTCCAGGACGTTGATCTTCACATTGCAGGAGATTCCAGGATATGGACCTTCACACTGCAGGAGTTTACAGGATGTGGATCTTCAAACTGCCGGAGTTTCCACGATTTGCATCTTTCCGCACCAGGAGTTTCCAGGAAGTGGATCTTCAGACTGCAGGAATTTCCATGATGTGGATCTTTACACTGCAGAAGTTTCCAGGATGTGGATCTTCACACTGCAGGAATTTCCAGGATGTGGATCATCACACTGCAGATGTTTCCAGGATGTGGATCTTCATAATGCAAGAGCTTCCAGGATGTGGTCCTTCACACTGCAGGCGTTTCCATGATGTGGATCTTCACACTGGAGGAATTTCCAGGATGTGAATCTTCATACGTAAGAGTTTCCAGGATGTGGATCTTCACACTGCAGGAGTTTCCAGGATGTGGGTCTTCACATTGCAGGACTTTCCAGGATGAGGATCTTCACATGCAGGTGATTCCAGGATGTGAATCTTCAGACTGCAGCAGTTTCCAAGACGTAGATCCTCACACTGCAGGAGTTTCCAGGATGATGATCTTCACACTGCAGGAAATTCCAGGATCTGGATCTTCACACTGCAGGAGGTTCCAGGAATTGGATCTTCACACTGCAGGAGTTTCCAAGATGTGGATCATCACACGGTAGGTGTTTCCCAGATATGAATCTTCAGAGAGTAGGTGTTTCCAAGATGTAGATGTACACACTGCAGGCATTTCTAGGATCTCTATCTCCATACTGCAGGAGTTTCAGCATGTGGCTCTCCAGACTGCAGGAGTTTCCAAGATGTGGATCTTCAAACTGCAGGAGGTTCCACGATGTGGATCTTTGCACTGCAGGTGTTTCCAGCGTGTGAATCTTCGCAAAGCATAAGTATACAATATTCAGATCATCACACTGCAGGAGTTCCCAGGATGTGAATATTCACACTGCAGGAGTTTGCAGATGTGGATATTCGTACTGCAGGACTTTCCATGATGTGGATCATTTCACTGCAAGAGTTTCCTGAATGTGGATCTTCAGATGTCAGGAGTTTCCAGGATGTGGATCTGCCAACTGCTGGAATTTCCAGGATGAGTATCATCACACTGCAGGGTTTTCCAGGATGTGGATCTTCACACTGCAGGATTTTCCAAGACGTAGATTTTGATGCTGCAGTAATTTCCAAGATGTGGATATTCACACTGCAAGAGTTTCCAGGATGTGGATCTGCACAAAGGAGGATGTTCCAGGATGTGAATCTTCACATTGCAGAAGCTTCCAGGATGTCGATCTTCACATTGCAGGATCTTCAGGGTCTGAATAGTCACACTGCAGGATCTTCCAGGATGTGGATCGTCACCCTGCAGGATCTTCCAGGATGTGGAGCTTCACACTGCAGTATCCTCCAGAATGTGCATCGTCACACTGCAGGATCTTCCATGATGTGGATCTTCACACTGCAGAATTTTCGAGGGTGTGGATCTTCACACTGCAGGCATTTCTAGGATGTGGAACTTCATAGAGCAGGAGTTTTAGGATGCGAATCCACTCACTGCAGGATCTTACAGGCTGTGGATCTGCACACTGCAGAAGTTCCCAAGATGTGGATCTTCACACTGCAGGAGGTTCCACGATGTGGATATTGGCACTGCAGGAGTTCCCAGGATGTGAATCTTCACACTGCAGGAGTTTCCAGGATGTGGATCTTCAGACATCAGGAGTTTCCAGGATGTGGATCTGCCAACTGCTGGAATTTCCAGGATGAGTATCTTCACACTGCAGAGTTTTCCAGGATGTGGATCTTCACACTGCAGGAGTTTCCAGGATGTGAATCTTCAGACTGCAGGATTTTCCAAGACGTAGATTTTCACACTGCAGTAATTTCCAAGATGTGGATCTTCACAATGCAAGAGTTTCCAGGATGTGGATCTGCACACCGCAGGAGTTTCCAGGATGTGGAACTTCACAGTGCAAAAGTTTCCAGGATGTGGATCTTCACACTGCAGGAATTTCCAGGATGTGGATCTTCACAGTGCAGGAGTTTCCAGCGTGCTGATCTCTGCATTGCAGGAGCTTCCAGGATGTGGACCTCCACACTGCAGGAGTTTCCATGATGTCGACCTTCACTTTGGACGAATTTCCAGGATGTGGATCTTCATATGTAAGAGTTTCCAGAATGTGGATCTTCACACTCCAGGAGTTTCCAGGATGTTGTTCATCAAACTGCAGGAGTTTCCAGCATGTGGATCTTCACACTGCAGGAATTTCCAGGATTATGATATTAACATGCAGGTGATTCCAGGATGTGAATCTTCAGACTGCAGGAGTTTCCAAGACATAGATCTTCACACTGAAGGAGTTTCCAGGATGATGATCTTCACACTGCAGGAGGTACCAGGATGTGGATCTTCACACTGCAGGAGGTTCCAGGATGAGGTTCTTCACATTGCAAAGAGGTTCCAGGATGTGGATCCTCACACTGCAGGGGATTCCAGGATCAGGATCTTCATACTGCAGTGGATTCAAGGTTGAGGATCTTCACAGTGCAGAAGTTTCCAGGATTTGGATCTTCTCACTGCAGTGTCTTCCAGGATGATGATATTCACACTGTAGGAGGCTCCAGGACGTTGATCTTCACATTGCAGGAGATTCCAGGATATGGACCTTCACACTGCAGGAGTTTCCAGGATGTGGATCTTCAAACTGCCGGAGTTTCCTCGATTTGCATCTTTCCACACCAGGAGTTTCCAGGAAGTGGATCTTCAGACTGCAGGAATTTCCATGATGTGGATCTTTACACTGCAGAAGTTTCCAGGATGTGGATCTTCACACTGCAGGAATTTCCAGGATGTGGATCATCACACTGCAGATGTTTCCAGGATGTGGATCTTCATAATGCAAGAGCTTCCAGGATGTGGTCCTTCACACTGCAGGCGTTTCCATGATGTGGATCTTCACACTGGAGGAATTTCCAGGATGTGAATCTTCATACGTAAGAGTTTCCAGGATGTGGATCTTCACACTGCAGGAGTTTCCAGGATGTGGGTCTTCACATTGCAGGACTTTCCAGGATGAGGATCTTCACATGCAGGTGATTCCAGGATGTGAATCTTCAGACTGCAGCAGTTTCCAAGACGTAGATCCTCACACTGCAGGAGTTTCCAGGATGATGATCTTCACACTGCAGGAAATTCCAGGATCTGGATCTTCACACTGCAGGAGGTTCCAGGAATCGGATCTTCACACTGCAGGAGTTTCCAAGATGTGGATCATCACACGGTAGGTGTTTCCCAGATATGAATCTTCAGAGAGTAGGTGTTTCCAAGATGTAGATGTACACACTGCAGGCATTTCTAGGATCTCGATCTCCATACTGCAGGAGTTTCAGCATGTGGCTCTCCAGACTGCAGGAGTTTCCAAGATGTGGATCTTCAAACTGCAGGAGGTTCCACGATGTGGATCTTTGCACTGCAGGTGTTTCCAGCGTGTGAATCTTCGCAAAGCATAAGTATACAATATTCAGATCATCACACTGCAGGAGTTCCCAGGATGTGAATATTCACACTGCAGGAGTTTGCAGATGTGGATATTCGTACTGCAGGACTTTCCATGATGTGGATCATTTCACTGCAAGAGTTTCCTGAATGTGGATCTTCAGATGTCAGGAGTTTCCAGGATGTGGATCTGCCAACTGCTGGAATTTCCAGGATGAGTATCATCACACTGCAGGGTTTTCCAGGATGTGGATCTTCACACTGCAGGATTTTCCAAGACGTAGATTTTGATGCTGCAGTAATTTCCAAGATGTGGATATTCACACTGCAAGAGTTTCCAGGATGTGGATCTGCACAAAGGAGGATGTTCCAGGATGTGAATCTTCACATTGCAGAAGCTTCCAGGATGTCGATCTTCACATTGCAGGATCTTCAGGGTCTGAATAGTCACACTGCAGGATCTTCCAGGATGTGGATCGTCACCCTGCAGGATCTTCCAGGATGTGGAGCTTCACACTGCAGTATCCTCCAGAATGTGCATCGTCACACTGCAGGATCTTCCATGATGTGGATCTTCACACTGCAGAATTTTCGAGGGTGTGGATCTTAACACTGCAGGCATTTCTAGGATGTGGAACTTCATAGAGCAGGAGTTTTAGGATGCGAATCCACTCACTGCAGGATCTTACAGGCTTTGGATCTGCACACTGCAGAAGTTCCCAAGATGTCGATCTTCACACTGCAGGAGTTTCCATGATGTCGACCTTCACTTTGGACGAATTTCCAGGATGTGGATCTTCATATGTAAGAGTTTCCAGAATGTGGATCTTCACACTCCAGGAGTTTCCAGGATGTTGTTCATCAAACTGCAGGAGTTTCCAGCATGTGGATCTTCACACTGCAGTAATTTCCAAGATGAGGATCTTCACATGCAGGTGATTCCAGGATGTGAATCTTCAGACTGCAGGAGTTTCCAAAACATAGATCTTCACACTGAAGGAGTTTCCAGGATGATGATCTTCACACTGCAGGAGGTACCAGGATGTGGATCTTCACACTGCAGGAGGTTCCAGGATGAGGTTCTTCACATTGCAAAGAGGTTCCAGGATGTGGATCCTCGCACTGCAGGGGATTCCAGGATCAGGATCTTCATACTGCAGTGGATTCAAGGTTGAGGATCTTCACAGTGCAGAAGTTTCCAGGATTTGGATCTTCTCACTGCAGTGTCTTCCAGGATGATGATATTCACACTGTAGGAGGCTCCAGGACGTTGATCTTCACATTGCAGGAGATTCCAGGATATGGACCTTCACACTGCAGGAGTTTCCAGGATGTGGATCTTCAAACTGCCGGAGTTTCCTCGATTTGCATCTTTCCACACCAGGAGTTTCCAGGAAGTGGATCTTCAGACTGCAGGAATTTCCATGATGTGGATCTTTACACTGCAGAAGTTTCCAGGATGTGGATCTTCACACTGCAGGAATTTCCAGGATGTGGATCATCACACTGCAGATGTTTCCAGGATGTGGATCTTCATAATGCAAGAGCTTCCAGGATGTGGTCCTTCACACTGCAGGCGTTTCCATGATGTGGATCTTCACACTGGAGGAATTTCCAGGATGTGAATCTTCATACGTAAGAGTTTCCAGGATGTGGATCTTCACACTGCAGGAGTTTCCAGGATGTGGGTCTTCACATTGCAGGACTTTCCAGGATGAGGATCTTCACATGCAGGTGATTCCAGGATGTGAATCTTCAGACTGCAGCAGTTTCCAAGACGTAGATCCTCACACTGCAGGAGTTTCCAGGATGATGATCTTCACACTGCAGGAAATTCCAGGATCTGGATCTTCACACTGCAGGAGGTTCCAGGAATTGGATCTTCACACTGCAGGAGTTTCCAAGATGTGGATCATCACACGGTAGGTGTTTCCCAGATATGAATCTTCAGAGAGTAGGTGTTTCCAAGATGTAGATGTACACACTGCAGGCATTTCTAGGATCTCGATCTCCATACTGCAGGAGTTTCAGCATGTGGCTCTCCAGACTGCAGGAGTTTCCAAGATGTGGATCTTCAAACTGCAGGAGGTTCCACGATGTGGATCTTTGCACTGCAGGTGTTTCCAGCGTGTGAATCTTCGCAAAGCATAAGTATACAATATTCAGATCATCACACTGCAGGAGTTCCCAGGATGTGAATATTCACACTGCAGGAGTTTGCAGATGTGGATATTCGTACTGCAGGACTTTCCATGATGTGGATCATTTCACTGCAAGAGTTTCCTGAATGTGGATCTTCAGATGTCAGGAGTTTCCAGGATGTGGATCTGCCAACTGCTGGAATTTCCAGGATGAGTATCATCACACTGCAGGGTTTTCCAGGATGTGGATCTTCACACTGCAGGATTTTCCAAGACGTAGATTTTGATGCTGCAGTAATTTCCAAGATGTGGATATTCACACTGCAAGAGTTTCCAGGATGTGGATCTGCACAAAGGAGGATGTTCCAGGATGTAAATCTTCACATTGCAGAAGCTTCCAGGATGTCGATCTTCACATTGCAGGATCTTCAGGGTCTGAATAGTCACACTGCAGGATCTTCCAGGATGTGGATCGTCACCCTGCAGGATCTTCCAGGATGTGGTGCTTCACACTGCAGTATCCTCCAGAATGTGCATCGTCACACTGCAGGATCTTCCATGATGTGGATCTTCACACTGCAGAATTTTCGAGGGTGTGGATCTTAACACTGCAGGCATTTCTAGGATGTGGAACTTCATAGAGCAGGAGTTTTAGGATGCGAATCCACTCACTGCAGGATCTTACAGGCTTTGGATCTGCACACTGCAGAAGTTCCCAAGATGTCGATCTTCACACTGCAGGAGTTTCCATGATGTCGACCTTCACTGTGGACGAATTTCCAGGATGTGGATCTTCATATGTAAGAGTTTCCAGAATGTGGATCTTCACACTCCAGGAGTTTCCAGGATGTTGTTCATCAAACTGCAGGAGTTTCCAGCATGTGGATCTTCACACTGCAGTAATTTCCAAGATGTGGATCTTCACACTGCAGGAGTTTCCAGGATGTGATTCTTCAGACTGCAGGATTTTCCAAGACGTAGATTTCCACACTGCAGTAATTTCCAAGATGTGGATTTTCACAATGCAAGAGTTTCCAGGAAGTGGATCTGTACATCGCAGGAGTTTCCAGGATGTGGAACTTCACAGTGCAAAAGTTTCCAGGATGTGGATCTTCACACTGCAGGAATTTCCAGGATGTGGATCTTCACAGTGCAGGAGTTTCCAGCGTGCTGATCTCTGCATTGCAGGAGCTTCCAGGATGTGGACCTTCACACTGCAGGAGTTTCCATGATGTCGACCTTCACTTTGGACGAATTTCCAGGATGTGGATCTTCATATGTAAGAGTTTCCAGAATGTGGATCTTCACACTCCAGGAGTTCCCAGGATGTTGTTCATCAAACTGCAGGAGTTTCCAGCATGTGGATCTTCACACTGCAGGAAATTCCAAGATGAGGATCTTCACATGCAGGTGATTCCAGGATGTGAATCTTCAGACTGCAGGAGTTTCCAAGACATAGATCTTCACAATGAAGGAGTTTCCAGGATGATGATCTTCACACTGCAGGAGGTACCAGGATGTGGATCTTCACACTGCAGGAGGTTCCAGGATGAGGTTCTTCACATTGCAAAGAGGTTCCAGGATGTGGATCCTCGCACTGCAGGGGTTTCCAGGATCAGGATCTTCATACTGCAGCGGATTCAAGGTTGAGGATCTTCACACTGCAGAAGTTTCCAGGATTTGGATCTTCTCACTGCAGTGTCTTCCAGGATGATGATATTCACACTGTAGGAGGCTCCAGGACGTTGATCTTCACATTGCAGGAGATTCCAGGATATGGACCTTCACACTGCAGGAGTTTACAGGATGTGGATCTTCAAACTGCCGGAGTTTCCACGATTTGCATCTTACCGCACCAGGAGTTTCCAGGAAGTGGATCTTCAGACTGCAGGAATTTCCATGATGTGGATCTTTACACTGCAGAAGTTTCCAGGATGTGGATCTTCACACTGCAGGAATTTCCAGGATGTGGATCATCACACTGCAGATGTTTCCAGGATGTGGATCTTCATAATGCAAGAGCTTCCAGGATGTGGTCCTTCACACTGCAGGCGTTTCCATGATGTGGATCTTCACACTGGAGGAATTTCCAGGATGTGAATCTTCATACGTAAGAGTTTCCAGGATGTGGATCTTCACACTGCAGGAGTTTCCAGGATGTGGGTCTTCACATTGCAGGACTTTCCAGGATGAGGATCTTCACATGCAGGTGATTCCAGGATGTGAATCTTCAGACTGCAGCAGTTTCCAAGACGTAGATCCTCACACTGCAGGAGTTTCCAGGATGATGATCTTCACACTGCAGGAAATTCCAGGATCTGGATCTTCACACTGCAGGAGGTTCCAGGAATTGGATCTTCACACTGCAGGAGTTTCCAAGATGTGGATCATCACACGGTAGGTGTTTCCCAGAGATGAATCTTCAGAGAGTAGGTGTTTCCAAGATGTAGATGTACACACTGCAGGCATTTCTAGGATCTCGATCTCCATACTGCAGGAGTTTCAGCATGTGGCTCTCCAGACTGCAGGAGTTTCCAAGATGTGGATCTTCAAACTGCAGGAGGTTCCACGATGTGGATCTTTGCACTGCAGGTGTTTCCTGCGAGTGAATCTTCGCAAAGCATAAGTATTCAATATTCAGATCATCACACTGCAGGAGTTCCCAGGATGTGAATATTCACACTGCAGGAGTTTGCAGATGTGGATATTCGTACTGCAGGACTTTCCATGATGTGGATCATTTCACTGCAAGAGTTTCCTGAATGTGGATCTTCAGATGTCAGGAGTTTCCAGGATGTGGATCTGCCAACTGCTGGAATTTCCAGGATGAGTATCATCACACTGCAGGGTTTTCCAGGATGTGGATCTTCACACTGCAGGATTTTCCAAGACGTAGATTTTGATGCTGCAGTAATTTCCAAGATGTGGATATTCACACTGCAAGAGTTTCCTGGATGTGGATCTGCACAAAGGAGGATGTTCCAGGATGTGAATCTTCACATTGCAGAAGCTTCCAGGATGTCGATCTTCACATTGCAGGATCTTCAGGGTCTGAATAGTCACACTGCAGGATCTTCCAGGATGTGGAGCGTCACCCTGCAGGATCTTCCAGGATGTGGAGCTTCACACTGCAGTATCCTCCAGAATGTGCATCGTCACACTGCAGGATCTTCCATGATGTGGATCTTCACACTGCAGAATTTTCGAGGGTGTGGATCTTCACACTGCAGGCATTTCTAGGATGTGAATTTTATAGAGCAGGAGTTTTAGGATGGGGAAACACTCACTGCAGGATCTTACAGGCTGTGCATCTGCACACTGCAGAAGTTCCCAAGATGTCGATCTTCACACTGCAGGAGGTTCCACGATGTGGATATTGGCACTGCAGGAGTTCCCAGGATGTGAATCTTCACACTGCAGGAGTTTCCATGATGTGATTCTTCAGACTGCAGGATTTTCCAAGACGTAGATTTTCACACTGCAGTAATTTCCAAGATGTGGATCTTCACAATGCAAGAGTTTCCAGGAAGTGGATCTGTACATCGCAGGAGTTTCCAGGATGTGGAACTTCACAGTGCAAAAGTTTCCAGGATGTGGATCTTCACACTGCAGGAATTTCCAGGATGTGGATCTTCACAGTGCAGGAGTTTCCAGCGTGCTGATCTCTGCATTGCAGGAGCTTCCAGGATGTGGACCTCCACACTGCAGGAGTTTCCATGATGTCGACCTTCACTTTGGACGAATTTCCAGGATGTGGATCTTCATATGTAAGAGTTTCCAGAATGTGGATCTTCACACTCCAGGAGTTTCCAGGATGTTGTTCATCAAACTGCAGGAGTTTCCAGCATGTGGATCTTCACACTGCAGGAATTTCCAAGATGAGGATCTTCACATGCAGGTGATTCCAGGATGTGAATCTTCAGACTGCAGGAGTTTCCAAGACATAGATCTTCACACTGAAGGAGTTTCCAGGATGATGATCTTCACACTGCAGGAGGTACCAGGATGTGGATCTTCACACTGCAGGAGGTTCCAGGATGAGGTTCTTCACATTGCAAAGAGGTTCCAGGATGTGGATCCTCGCACTGCAGGGGATTCCAGGATCAGGATCTTCATACTGCAGTGGATTCAAGGTTGAGGATCTTCACAGTGCAGAGGTTTCCAGGATTTGGATCTTCTCACTGCAGTGTCTTCCAGGATGATGATATTCACACTGTAGGAGGCTCCAGGACGTTGATCTTCACATTGCAGGAGATTCCAGGATATGGACCTTCACACTGCAGGAGTTTACAGGATGTGGATCTTCAAACTGCCGGAGTTTCCTCGATTTGCATCTTTCCACACCAGGAGTTTCCAGGAAGTGGATCTTCAGACTGCAGGAATTTCCATGATGTGGATCTTTACACTGCAGAAGTTTCCAGGATGTGGATCTTCACACTGCAGGAATTTCCAGGATGTGGATCATCACACTGCAGATGTTTCCAGGATGTGGATCTTCATAATGCAAGAGCTTCCAGGATGTGGTCCTTCACACTGCAGGCGTTTCCATGATGTGGATCTTCACACTGGAGGAATTTCCAGGATGTGAATCTTCATACGTAAGAGTTTCCAGGATGTGGATCTTCACACTGCAGGAGTTTCCAGGATGTGGGTCTTCACATTGCAGGACTTTCCAGGATGAGGATCTTCACATGCAGGTGATTCCAGGATGTGAATCTTCAGACTGCAGCAGTTTCCAAGACGTAGATCCTCACACTGCAGGAGTTTCCAGGATGATGATCTTCACACTGCAGGAAATTCCAGGATCTGGATCTTCACACTGCAGGAGGTTCCAGGAATTGGATCTTCACACTGCAGGAGTTTCCAAGATGTGGATCATCACACGGTAGGTGTTTCCCAGATATGAATCTTCAGAGAGTAGGTGTTTCCAAGATGTAGATGTACACACTGCAGGCATTTCTAGGATCTCGATCTCCATACTGCAGGAGTTTCAGCATGTGGCTCTCCAGACTGCAGGAGTTTCCAAGATGTGGATCTTCAAACTGCAGGAGGTTCCACGATGTGGATCTTTGCACTGCAGGTGTTTCCAGCGTGTGAATCTTCGCAAAGCATAAGTATACAATATTCAGATCATCACACTGCAGGAGTTCCCAGGATGTGAATATTCACACTGCAGGAGTTTGCAGATGTGGATATTCGTACTGCAGGACTTTCCATGATGTGGATCATTTCACTGCAAGAGTTTCCTGAATGTGGATCTTCAGATGTCAGGAGTTTCCAGGATGTGGATCTGCCAACTGCTGGAATTTCCAGGATGAGTATCATCACACTGCAGGGTTTTCCAGGATGTGGATCTTCACACTGCAGGATTTTCCAAGACGTAGATTTTGATGCTGCAGTAATTTCCAAGATGTGGATATTCACACTGCAAGAGTTTCCAGGATGTGGATCTGCACAAAGGAGGATGTTCCAGGATGTGAATCTTCACATTGCAGAAGCTTCCAGGATGTCGATCTTCACATTGCAGGATCTTCAGGGTCTGAATAGTCACACTGCAGGATCTTCCAGGATGTGGATCGTCACCCTGCAGGATCTTCCAGGATGTGGAGCTTCACACTGCAGTATCCTCCAGAATGTGCATCGTCACACTGCAGGATCTTCCATGATGTGGATCTTCACACTGCAGAATTTTCGAGGGTGTGGATCTTAACACTGCAGGCATTTCTAGGATGTGGAACTTCATAGAGCAGGAGTTTTAGGATGCGAATCCACTCACTGCAGGATCTTACAGGCTTTGGATCTGCACACTGCAGAAGTTCCCAAGATGTCGATCTTCACACTGCAGGAGTTTCCATGATGTCGACCTTCACTTTGGACGAATTTCCAGGATGTGGATCTTCATATGTAAGAGTTTCCAGAATGTGGATCTTCACACTCCAGGAGTTTCCAGGATGTTGTTCATCAAACTGCAGGAGTTTCCAGCATGTGGATCTTCACACTGCAGTAATTTCCAGGATGACTATCTTCACATGCAGGTGATTCAAGCCTGTGAATCTTCAGACTGCAGGAGTTTCCAAAACATAGATCTTCACACTGAAGGAGTTTCCAGGATGATGATCTTCACACTGCAGGAGGTACCAGGATGTGGATCTTCACACTGCAGGAGGTTCCAGGATGTGGATCCTCACACTGCAGGGGTTTCCAGGATCAGGATCTTCATACTGCAGCGGATTCAAGGTTGAGGATCTTCACACTGCAGAAGTTTCCAGGATTTGGATCTTCTCACTGCAGTGTCTTCCAGGATGATGATATTCACACTGTAGGAGGCTCCAGGACGTTGATCTTCACATTGCAGGAAATTCCAGGATGTGGATCTTCACAGTGCAGGAGTTTCCAGGATGTGGATCTTCAAACTGCCGGAGTTTCCACGATGTGCATCTTTCCACACCAGGAGTTTCCAGGATGTGGATCTTCAGACTGCAGGAATTTCCATGATGTGGATCTTTACACTGCAGAAGTTTCCAGGATGTGGATCTTCACACTGCAGGAATTTCCAGGATGTGGATCATCACACTGCAGATGTTTCCACGATGTGGATCTTCATAATGCAGGAGCTTCCAGGATGTGGACCTTCACACTGCAGGAGTTTCCATGATGTTGATCTTCACACTGGAGGAATTTCCAGGATGTGAATCTTCATACGTAGGAGTTTCCAGGATGTGGATCATCACACTGCCGGAGTTTCCACGATGTGCATCTTTCCACTGCACAAGTTTCCAGGATGAGGATCTTCACATGCAGCTGATTCCAGACTGTGAATCTTCAGACTGCAGCAGTTTCCAAGACGTAGATCCTCACACTGCAGGAGTTTCCAGGATGATGATCTTCACACTGCAGGAAATTCCAGAATGTGGATCTTCACACTGCAGGAGGTTCCAGGATGTGGATCTTCACACTGCAGGAGGTTCCAAGATGTGGATCATCACACGGTAGGAGTTTCCCAGATATGAATCTTCAGAGAGAAGGGGTTTCCAAGATGTAGATGTACACACTGCAGGCATTCCAAGGACCTCGATCTCCATACTGCAGGAGTTTCAGCATGTGGCTCTCCAGACTGCAGGAGTTTCCAAGATGTGGATCTTCAAACTGCAGGAGGTTCCACGATGTGGATCTTTGCACTGCAGGTGTTTCCAGCGTGTGAATCTTCGCAAAGCATAAGTATTCAATATTCAGATCATCACACTGCAGGAGTTCCCAGGATGTGAATATTCACACTGCAGGAGTTTGCAGATGTGGATATTCGTACTGCAGGACTTTCCATGATGTGGATCATTTCACTGCAAGAGTTTCCTGAATGTGGATCTTCAGATGTCAGGAGTTTCCAGGATGTGGATCTGCCAACTGCTGGAATTTCCAGGATGAGTATCATCACACTGCAGGGTTTTCCAGGATGTGGATCTTCACACTGCAGGATTTTCCAAGACGTAGATTTTGATGCTGCAGTAATTTCCAAGATGTGGATATTCACACTGCAAGAGTTTCCAGGATGTGGATCTGCACAAAGGAGGATGTTCCAGGATGTGAATCTTCACATTGCAGAAGCTTCCAGGATGTCGATCTTCACATTGCAGGATCTTCAGGGTCTGAATAGTCACACTGCAGGATCTTCCAGGATGTGGATCGTCACCCTGCAGGATCTTCCAGGATGTGGAGCTTCACACTGCAGTATCCTCCAGAATGTGCATCGTCACACTGCAGGATCTTCCATGATGTGGATCTTCACACTGCAGAATTTTCGAGGGTGTGGATCTTAACACTGCAGGCATTTCTAGGATGTGGAACTTCATAGAGCAGG
Source organism: Carcharodon carcharias (assembly GCF_017639515.1). Classification (NCBI taxonomy): domain Eukaryota; kingdom Metazoa; phylum Chordata; class Chondrichthyes; order Lamniformes; family Lamnidae; genus Carcharodon; species Carcharodon carcharias. Next base: position 169,823,141 of record NC_054469.1, read on the forward strand.
AGTTTTAGGATGCGAATCCACTCACTGCAGGATCTTACAGGCTTTGGATCTGCACACTGCAGAAGTTCCCAAGATGTCGATCTTCACACTGCAGGAGTTTCCATGATGTCGACCTTCACTTTGGACGAATTTCCAGGATGTGGATCTTCATATGTAAGAGTTTCCAGAATGTGGATCTTCACACTCCAGGAGTTTCCAGGATGTTGTTCATCAAACTGCAGGAGTTTCCAGCATGTGGATCTTCACACTGCAGTAATTTCCAAGATGAGGATCTTCACATGCAGGTGATTCCAGGATGTGAATCTTCAGACTGCAGGAGTTTCCAAAACATAGATCTTCACACTGAAGGAGTTTCCAGGATGATGATCTTCACACTGCAGGAGGTACCAGGATGTGGATCTTCACACTGCAGGAGGTTCCAGGATGAGGTTCTTCACATTGCAAAGAGGTTCCAGGATGTGGATCCTCGCACTGCAGGGGATTCCAGGATCAGGATCTTCATACTGCAGTGGATTCAAGGTTGAGGATCTTCACAGTGCAGAAGTTTCCAGGATTTGGATCTTCTCACTGCAGTGTCTTCCAGGATGATGATATTCACACTGTAGGAGGCTCCAGGACGTTGATCTTCACATTGCAGGAGATTCCAGGATATGGACCTTCACACTGCAGGAGTTTCCAGGATGTGGATCTTCAAACTGCCGGAGTTTCCTCGATTTGCATCTTTCCACACCAGGAGTTTCCAGGAAGTGGATCTTCAGACTGCAGGAATTTCCATGATGTGGATCTTTACACTGCAGAAGTTTCCAGGATGTGGATCTTCACACTGCAGGAATTTCCAGGATGTGGATCATCACACTGCAGATGTTTCCAGGATGTGGATCTTCATAATGCAAGAGCTTCCAGGATGTGGTCCTTCACACTGCAGGCGTTTCCATGATGTGGATCTTCACACTGGAGGAATTTCCAGGATGTGAATCTTCATACGTAAGAGTTTCCAGGATGTGGATCTTCACACTGCAGGAGTTTCCAGCATGTGGGTCTTCACATTGCAGGACTTTCCAGGATGAGGATCTTCACATGCAGGTGATTCCAGGATGTGAATCTTCAGACTGCAGCAGTTTCCAAGACGTAGATCCTCACACTGCAGGAGTTTCCAGGATGATGATCTTCACACTGCAGGAAATTCCAGGATCTGGATCTTCACACTGCAGGAGGTTCCAGGAATTGGATCTTCACACAGTAGGAGTTTCCAAGATGTGGATCATCACACGGTAGGTGTTTCCCAGATATGAATCTTCAGAGAGTAGGTGTTTCCAAGATGTAGATGTACACACTGCAGGCATTTCTAGGATCTCGATCTCCATACTGCAGGAGTTTCAGCATGTGGCTCTCCAGACTGCAGGAGTTTCCAAGATGTGGATCTTCAAACTGCAGGAGGTTCCACGATGTGGATCTTTGCACTGCAGGTGTTTCCAGCGTGTGAATCTTCGCAAAGCATAAGTATACAATATTCAGATCATCACACTGCAGGAGTTCCCAGGATGTGAATATTCACACTGCAGGAGTTTGCAGATGTGGATATTCGTACTGCAGGACTTTCCATGATGTGGATCATTTCACTGCAAGAGTTTCCTGAATGTGGATCTTCAGATGTCAGGAGTTTCCAGGATGTGGATCTGCCAACTGCTGGAATTTCCAGGATGAGTATCATCACACTGCAGGGTTTTCCAGGATGTGGATCTTCACACTGCAGGATTTTCTAAGACGTAGATTTTGATGCTGCAGTAATTTCCAAGATGTGGATATTCACACTGCAAGAGTTTCCAGGATGTGGATCTGCACAAAGGAGGATGTTCCAGGATGTAAATCTTCACATTGCAGAAGCTTCCAGGATGTCGATCTTCACATTGCAGGATCTTCAGGGTCTGAATAGTCACACTGCAGGATCTTCCAGGATGTGGATCGTCACCCTGCAGGATCTTCCAGGATGTGGAGCTTCACACTGCAGTATCCTCCAGAATGTGCATCGTCACACTGCAGGATCTTCCATGATGTGGATCTTCACACTGCAGAATTTTCGAGGGTGTGGATCTTCACACTTCAGGCATTTCTAGGATGTGGAACTTCATAGAGCAGGAGTTTTAGGATGCGAATCCACTCACTGCAGGATCTTACAGGCTTTGGATCTGCACACTGCAGAAGTTCCCACGATGTCGATCTTCACACTGCAGGAGGTTCCACGATGTGGATATTGGCACTGCAGGAGTTCCCAGGATGTGAATCTTCACATTGCAGGAGTTTCCAGGATGTGGATCTTCAGACATCAGGAGTTTCCAGGATGTGGATCTGCCAACTGCTGGAATTTCCGGGATGAATATCTTCACACTGCACAGTGTTCCAGGATGTGGATCTTCACACTGCAGGAGTTTCCAGGATGTGATTCTTCAGACTGCAGGATTTTCCAAGACGTAGATTTCCACACTGCAGTAATTTCCAAGATGTGGATTTTCACAATGCAAGAGTTTCCAGGAAGTGGATCTGTACATCGCAGGAGTTTCCAGGATGTGGAACTTCACAGTGCAAAAGTTTCCAGGATGTGGATCTTCACACTGCAGGAATTTCCAGGATGTGGATCTTCACAGTGCAGGAGTTTCCAGCGTGCTGATCTCTGCATTGCAGGAGCTTCCAGGATGTGGACCTTCACACTGCAGGAGTTTCCATGATGTCGACCTTCACTTTGGACGAATTTCCAGGATGTGGATCTTCATATGTAAGAGTTTCCAGAATGTGGATCTTCACACTCCAGGAGTTTCCAGGATGTTGTTCATCAAACTGCAGGAGTTTCCACGATGTGGATCTTCACACTGCAGGAGTTTCCAGGATGAGGATCTTCACATGCAGGTGATTCCAGCCTGTGAATCTTCACACTTCAGGAGTTTCCAAGACATAGATCTTCACACTGCAGGAGTTTCCAGGATGATGACCTTCACACTGAAGGAGATTCCAGGATGTGGATCTTCACACTGCAGGAGGTTCCAGGATGTGGATCTTCACACTGCAGGGGTTTCCAGGATCAGGATCTTCATACTGCAGCGGATTCAAGGTTGAGGATCTTCACACTGCAGAAGTTTCCAGGATTTGGATCTTCTCACTGCAGTGTCTTCCAGGATGATGATATTCACACTGTAGGAGGCTCCAGGACGTTGATCTTCACATTGCAGGAGATTCCAGGATATGGACCTTCACACTGCAGGAGTTTACAGGATGTGGATCTTCAAACTGCCGGAGTTTCCACGATTTGCATCTTTCCACACCAGGAGTTTCCAGGAAGTGGATCTTCAGACTGCAGGAATTTCCATGATGTGGATCTTTACACTGCAGAAGTTTCCAGGATGTGGATCTTCACACTGCAGGAATTTCCAGGATGTGGATCATCACACTGCAGATGTTTCCAGGATGTGGATCTTCATAATGCAAGAGCTTCCAGGATGTGGTCCTTCACACTGCAGGCGTTTCCATGATGTGGATCTTCACACTGGAGGAATTTCCAGGATGTGAATCTTCATACGTAAGAGTTTCCAGGATGTGGATCTTCACACTGCAGGAGTTTCCAGCATGTGGGTCTTCACATTGCAGGACTTTCCAGGATGAGGATCTTCACATGCAGGTGATTCCAAGATGTGAATCTTCAGACTGCAGCAGTTTCCAAGACGTAGGTCCTCACACTGCAGGAGTTTCCAGGATGATGATCTTCACACTGCAGGAAATTCCAGGATCTGGATCTTCACACTGCAGGAGGTTCCAGGAATTGGATCTTCACACGGCAGAAGTTTCCAAGATGTGGATCATCACACGGTAGGTGTTTCCCAGATATGAATCTTCAGAGCGTAGGCGTTTCCAAGATGTAGATGTACACACTGCAGGCATTTCTAGGATCTCGATCTCCATACTGCAGGAGTTTCAGCATGTGGCTCTCCAGACTGCAGGAGTTTCCAAGATGTGGATCTTCAAACTGCAGGAGGTTCCACGATGTGGATCTTTGCTCTGCAGGTGTTTCCAGCGTGTGAATCTTCGCAAAGCATAAGTATTCAATATTCAGATCATCACACTGCAGGAGTTCCCAGGATGTGAATATTCACACTGCAGGAGTTTGCAGATGTGGATATTCGTACTGCAGGACTTTCCATGATGTGGATCATTTCACTGCAAGAGTTTCCTGAATGTGGATCTTCCGATGTCAGGAGTTTCCTGAATGTGGATTTTCAGATGTCAGAAGTTTCCAGGATGTGGATCTGCCAAAAGCTGGAATTTCCAGGATGAGTATCATCACACTGCAGGGTTTTCCAGGATGTGGATCTTCACACTGCAGGATTTTCCAAGACGTAGATTTTGACGCTGCAGTAATTTCCAAGATGTGGATATTCACACTGCAAGAGTTTCCAAAATGTGGATCTGCACAAAGGAGGATGTTCCAGGATGTGAATCTTCACATTGCAGAAATTTCCAGGATGTCGATCTTCACATTGCAGGATCTTCAGGGTCTGAATAGTCACACTGCAGGATCTTCCAGGATGTGGAGCTTCACACTGCAGTATCCTCCAGAATGTGCATCGTCACACTGCAGGATCTTCCATGATGTGAATCTTCACACTGCAGAATTTTCGAGGGTGTGGATCTTCACACTGCAGGCATTTCTAGGATGTGGAACTTCATAGAGCAGGAATTTTAGGATGCGAATCCACTCACTGCAGGATCTTACAGGCTTTGGATCTGCACACTGCAGAAGTTCCCAAGATGTCGATCTTCACACTGCAGGAGGTTCCACGATGTGGATATTGGCACTGCAGGAGTTCCCAGGATGTGAATCTTCACATTGCAGGAGTTTCCAGGATGTGGATCTTCAGACATCAGGAGTTTCCAGGATGTGGATCTGCCAACTGCTGGAATTTCCGGGATGAATATCTTCACACTGCACAGTGTTCCAGGATGTGGATCTTCACACTGCAGGAGTTTCCATGATGTGATTCTTCAGACTGCAGGATTTTCCAAGACGTAGATTTTCACACTGCAGTAATTTCCAAGATGTGGATCTTCACAATGCAAGAGTTTCCAGGAAGTGGATCTGTACATCGCAGGAGTTTCCAGGATGTGGAACTTCACAGTGCAAAAGTTTCCAGGATGTTCATCTTCACACTGCAGGAATTTCCAGGATGTGGATCTTCACAGTGCAGGAGTTTCCAGCGTGCTGATCTCTGCATTGCAGGAGCTTCCAGGATGTGGACCTTCACACTGCAGGAGTTTCCATGATGTCGACCTTCACTTTGGACGAATTTCCAGGATGTGGATCTTCATATGTAAGAGTTTCCAGAATGTGGATCTTCACACTCCAGGAGTTTCCAGGATGTTGTTCATCAAACTGCAGGAGTTTCCAGCATGTGGATCTTCACACTGCAGGAATTTCCAAGATGAGGATCTTCACATGCAGGTGATTCCAGGATGTGAATCTTCAGACTGCAGGAGTTTCCAAGACATAGATCTTCACACTGAAGGAGTTTCCAGGATGATGATCTTCACACTGCAGGAGGTACCAGGATGTGGATCTTCACACTGCAGGAGGTTCCAGGATGTGGATCCTCACACTGCAGGGGTTTCCAGGATCAGGATCTTCATACTGCAGCTGATTCAAGGTTGAGGATCTTCACACTGCAGAAGTTTCCAGGATTTGGATCTTCTCACTGCAGTGTCTTCCAGGATGATGATATTCACACTGTAGGAGGCTCCAGGACGTTGATCTTCACATTGCAGGAGATTCCAGGATATGGACCTTCACACTGCAGGAGTTTACAGGATGTGGATCTTCAAACTGCCGGAGTTTCCACGATTTGCATCTTTCCACACCAGGAGTTTCCAGGAAGTGGATCTTCAGACTGCAGGAATTTCCATGATGTGGATCTTTACACTGCAGAAGTTTCCAGGATGTGGATCTTCACACTGCAGGAATTTCCAGGATGTGGATCATCACACTGCAGATGTTTCCAGGATGTGGATCTTCATAATGCAAGAGCTTCCAGGATGTGGTCCTTCACACTGCAGGCGTTTCCATGATGTGGATCTTCACACTGGAGGAATTTCCAGGATGTGAATCTTCATACATAAGAGTTTCCAGGATGTGGATCTTCACACTGCAGGAGTTTCCAGGATGTGGGTCTTCACATTGCAGGACTTTCCAGGATGAGGATCTTCACATGCAGGTGATTCCAGGATGTGAATCTTCAGACTGCAGCAGTTTCCAAGACGTAGATCCTCACACTGCAGGAGTTTCCAGGATGATGATCTTCACACTGCAGGAAATTCCAGGATCTGGATCTTCACACTGCAGGAGGTTCCAGGAATTGGATCTTCACACTGCAGGAGTTTCCAAGATGTGGATCATCACACGGTAGGTGTTTCCCAGATATGAATCTTCAGAGCGTAGGCGTTTCCAAGATGTAGATGTACACACTGCAGGCATTTCTAGGATCTCGATCTCCATACTGCAGGAGTTTCAGGATGTGGCTCTCCAGACTGCAGGAGTTTCCAAGATGTGGATCTTCAAACTGCAGGAGGTTCCACGATGTGGATCTTTGCACTGCAGGTGTTTCCAGCGTGTGAATCTTCGCAAAGCATAAGTATTCAATATTCAGATCATCACACTGCAGGAGTTCCCAGGATGTGAATATTCACACTGCAGGAGTTTGCAGATGTGGATATTCGTACTGCAGGACTTTCCATGATGTGGATCATTTCACTGCAAGAGTTTCCTGAATGTGGATCTTCAGATGTCAGGAGTTTCCAGGATGTGGATCTGCCAACTGCTGGAATTTCCAGGATGAGTATCATCACACTGCAGGGTTTTCCAGGATGTGGATCTTCACACTGCAGGATTTTCCAAGACGTAGATTTTGATGCTGCAGTAATTTCCAAGATGTGGATATTCACACTGCAAGAGTTTCCAGGATGTGGATCTGCACAAAGGAGGATGTTCCAGGATGTGAATCTTCACATTGCAGAAGCTTCCAGGATGTCGATCTTCACATTGCAGGATCTTCAGGGTCTGAATAGTCACACTGCAGGATCTTCCAGGATGTGGATCGTCACCCTGCAGGATCTTCCAGGATGTGGAGCTTCACACTGCAGTATCCTCCAGAATGTGCATCGTCACACTGCAGAATCTTCCATGATGTGGATCTTCACACTGCAGAATTTTCGAGGGTGTGGATCTTCAAACTGCAGGCATTTCTAGGATGTGGAACTTCATAGAGCAGGAATTTTAGGATGCGGATCCACTCACTGCAGGATCTTACAGGCTTTGGATCTGCACACTGCAGAAGTTCCCAAGATGTGGATTTTCACACTGCAGGAGGTTCCACGATGTGGATATTGGCACTGCAGGAGTTCCCAGGATGTGAATCTTCACATTGCAGGAGTTTCCAGGATGTGGATCTTCAGACATCAGGAGTTTCCAGGATGTGGATCTGCCAACTGCTGGAATTTCCGGGATGAATATCTTCACACTGCACAGTGTTCCAGGATGTGGATCTTCACACTGCAGGAGTTTCCAGGATGTGATTCTTCAGACTGCAGGATTTTCCAAGACGTAGATTTCCACACTGCAGTAATTTCCAAGATGTGGATTTTCACAATGCAAGAGTTTCCAGGAAGTGGATCTGTACATCGCAGGAGTTTCCAGGATGTGGAACTTCACAGTGCAAAAGTTTCCAGGATGTGGATCTTCACACTGCAGGAATTTCCAGGATGTGGATCTTCACAGTGCAGGAGTTTCCAGCGTGTTGATCTCTGCATTGCAGGAGCTTCCAGGATGTGGACCTTCACACTGCAGGAGTTTCCATGATGTCGACCTTCACTTTGGACGAATTTCCAGGATGTGGATCTTCATATGTAAGAGTTTCCAGAATGTGGATCTTCACACTGCAGGGGTAACAAAGATGTGGTTCTTCAGACTGCAGGAGTTTCCAGGATGTGGATCTTCACACTGCAGGAGTTCCCAGGATGAGGATCTTCACATGCAGGTGATTCCAGGATGTGAATCTTCAGACTGCAGGAGTTTCCAAGACATAGATCTTCACACTGCAGGAGTTTCCAGGATGATGATCTTCACACTGCAGGAAATTCCAGGATGTGGATCTTCACACTGCAGGAGGTTCCAGGATGTGGATCATCACACTGCAGGGGTTTCCAGGATCAGGATCTTCATACTGCAGCTGATTCAAGGTTGAGGATCTTCACACTGCAGAAGTTTCCAGGATTTGGATCTTCTCACTGCAGTGTCTTCCAGGATGATGATATTCACACTGCAGGAGGTTCAAGGATGATGATCTTCACACTGCAGGAAATTCCAGGATGTGGATCTTGACACTGCAGGAGGTTCTAGGATGTGGATCTTCAAACTGCCGGAGTTTCCACGATTTGCATCTTTCCACACCAGGAGTTTCCAGGAAGTGGATCTTCAGACTGCAGGAATTTCCATGATGTGGAACTTTACACTGCAGAAGTTTCCAGGATGTGGATCTTCACACTGCAGGAATTTCCAGGATGTGGATCATCACACTGCAGATGTTTCCAGGATGTGGATCTTCATAATGCAGGAGCTTCCAGGATGTGGACCTTCACACTGCAGGAGTTTCCATGATGTGGATCTTCACACTGGAGGAATTTCCAGGATGTGGATCTTCATACATAAGAGTTTCCAGGATGTGGATCTTCACACTGCAGGAGTTTCCAGGATGTGGGTCTTCACACTGCAGGACTTTCCAGGATGAGGATCTTCACATGCAGGTGATTCCAGGATGTGAATCTTCACACTTCAGGAGTTTCCAAGACGTAGATCTTCACACTGCAGGAGTTTCCAGGATGATGATCTTCACACTGCAGGAAATTCCAGGATGTGGATCTTCACACTGCAGGAGGTTCCAGGATTTGGATCTTCACACTGCAGGAGTTTTCAGGATGTGGATCATCACACGGTAGGTGTTTCCCAGATATGAATCTTCAGAGCGTAGGCGTTTCCAAGATGTAGATGTACACACTGCAGGCATTCCAAGGACCTCGATCTCCATACTGCAGGAGTTTCAGGATGTGGCTCTCCAGACTGCAGGAGTTTCCAAGATGTGGATCTTCAAACTGCAGGAGGTTCCACGATGTGGATCTTTGCACTGCAGGTGTTTCCAGCGTGTGAATCTTCGCAAAGCATAAGTATTCAATATTCAGATCATCACACTGCAGGAGTTCCCAGGATGTGAATATTCACACTGCAGGAGTTTGCAGATGTGGATATTCGTACTGCAGGACTTTCCATGATGTGGATCATTTCACTGCAAGAGTTTCCTGAATGTGGATCTTCAGATGTCAGGAGTTTCCAGGATGTGGATCTGCCAACTGCTGGAATTTCCAGGATGAGTATCATCACACTGCAGGGTTTTCCAGGATGTGGATCTTCACACTGCAGGATTTTCCAAGACGTAGATTTTGATGCTGCAGTAATTTCCAAGATGTGGATATTCACACTGCAAGAGTTTCCAGGATGTGGATCTGCACAAAGGAGGATGTTCCAGGATGTGAATCTTCACATTGCCGAAGCTTCCAGGATGTCGATCTTCACATTGCAGGATCTTCAGGGTCTGAATAGTCACACTGCAGGATCTTCCAGGATGTGGATCGTCACCCTGCAGGATCTTCCAGGATGTGGAGCTTCACACTGCAGTATCCTCCAGAATGTGCATCGTCACACTGCAGAATCTTCCATGATGTGGATCTTCACACTGCAGAATTTTCGAGGGTGTGGATCTTCAAACTGCAGGCATTTCTAGGATGTGGAACTTCATAGAGCAGGAATTTTAGGATGCGAATCCACTCACTGCAGGATCTTACAGGCTTTGGATCTGCACACTGCAGAAGTTCCCAAGATGTGGATTTTCACACTGCAGGAGGTTCCACGATGTGGATATTGGCACTGCAGGAGTTCCCAGGATGTGAATCTTCACATTGCAGGAGTTTCCAGGATGTGGATCTTCAGACATCAGGAGTTTCCAGGATGTGGATCTGCCAACTGCTGGAATTTCCAGGATGAATATCTTCACACTGCACAGTGTTCCAGGATGTGGATCTTCACACTGCAGGAGTTTCCAGGATGTGATTCTTCAGACTGCAGGATTTTCCAAGACGTAGATTTCCACACTGCAGTAATTTCCAAGATGTGGATTTTCACAATGCAAGAGTTTCCAGGAAGTGGATCTGTACATCGCAGGAGTTTCCAGGATGTGGAACTTCACAGTGCAAAAGTTTCCAGGATGTGGATCTTCACACTGCAGGAATTTCCAGGATGTGGATCTTCACAGTGCAGGAGTTTCCAGCGTGCTGATCTCTGCATTGCAGGAGCTTCCAGGATGTGGACCTTCACACTGCAGGAGTTTCCATGATGTCGACCTTCACTTTGGACGAATTTCCAGGATGTGGATCTTCATATGTAAGAGTTTCCAGAATGTGGATCTTCACACTCCAGGAGTTTCCAGGATGTTGTTCATCAAACTGCAGGAGTTTCCAGCATGTGGATCTTCACACTGCAGGAATTTCCAAGATGAGGATCTTCACATGCAGGTGATTCCAGGATGTGAATCTTCAGACTGCAGGAGTTTCCAAGACATAGATCTTCACACTGAAGGAGTTTCCAGGATGATGATCTTCACACTGCAGGAGGTACCAGGATGTGGATCTTCACACTGCAGGAGGTTCCAGGATGTGGATCCTCACACTGCAGGGGTTTCCAGGATCAGGATCTTCATACTGCAGCGGATTCAAGGTTGAGGATCTTCACACTGCAGAAGTTTCCAGGATTTGGATCTTCTCACTGCAGTGTCTTCCAGGATGATGATATTCACACTGTAGGAGGCTCCAGGACGTTGATCTTCACATTGCAGGAGATTCCAGGATATGGACCTTCACACTGCAGGAGTTTCCAGGATGTGGATCTTCAAACTGCCGGAGTTTCCACGATTTGCATCTTTCCACACCAGGAGTTTCCAGGAAGTGGATCTTCAGACTGCAGGAATTTCCATGATGTGGATCTGTACACTGCAGAAGTTTCCAGGATGTGGATCTTCACACTGCAGTAATTTCCAGGATGTGGATCATCACACTGCAGATGTTTCCAGGATGTGGATCTTCATAATGCAAGAGCTTCCAGGATGTGGTCCTTCACACTGCAGGCGTTTCCATGATGTGGATCTTCACACTGGAGGAATTTCCAGGATGTGAATCTTCATACGTAAGAGTTTCCAGGATGTGGATCTTCACACTGCAGGAGTTTCCAGGATGTGGGTCTTCACATTGCAGGACTTTCCAGGATGGTGATCTTCACACTGCAGGAAATTCCAGGATCTGGATCTTCACACTGCAGGAGGTTCCAGGAATTCGATCTTCACACTGCAGAAGTTTCCAAGATGTGGATCATCACACGGTAGGTGTTTCCCAGATATGAATCTTCAGAGCGTAGGCGTTTCCAAGATGTAGATGTACACACTGCAGGCATTTCTAGGATCTCGATCTCCATACTGCAGGAGTTTCAGGATGTGGCTCTCCAGACTGCAGGAGTTTCCAAGATGTGGATCTTCAAACTGCAGGAGGTTCCACGATGTGGATCTTTGCACTGCAGGTGTTTCCAGCGTGTGAATCTTCGCAAAGCATAAGTATTCAATATTCAGATCATCACACTGCAGGAGTTCCCAGGATGTGAATATTCACACTGCAGGAGTTTGCAGATGTGGATATTCGTACTGCAGGACTTTCCATGATGTGGATCATTTCACTGCAAGAGTTTCCTGAATGTGGATCTTCAGATGTCAGGAGTTTCCAGGATGTGGATCTGCCAACTGCTGGAATTTCCAGGATGAGTATCATCACACTGCAGGGTTTTCCAGGATGTGGATCTTCACACTGCAGGATTTTCCAAGACGTAGATTTTGATGCTGCAGTAATTTCCAAGATGTGGATATTCACACTGCAAGAGTTTCCAGGATGTGGATCTGCACAAAGGAGGATGTTCCAGGATGTGAATCTTCACATTGCAGAAGCTTCCAGGATGTCGATCTTCACATTGCAGGATCTTCAGGGTCTGAATAGTCACACTGCAGGATCTACCAGGATGTGGATCGTCACCCTGCAGGATCTTCCAGGATGTGGAGCTTCACACTGCAGTATCCTCCAGAATGTGCATCGTCACACTGCAGGATCTTCCATGATGTGGATCTTCACACTGCAGAATTTTCGAGGGTGTGGATCTTCACACTGCAGGCATTTCTAGGATGTGGAACTTCATAGAGCAGGAATTTTAGGATGCGAATCCACTCACTGCAGGATCTTACAGGCTTTGGATCTGCACACTGCAGAAGTTCCCAAGATGAGGATTTTCACACTGCAGGAGGTTCCACGATGTGGATATTGGCACTGCAGGAGTTCCCAGGATGTGAATCTTCACATTGCAGGAGTTTCCAGGATGTGGATCTTCAGACATCAGGAGTTTCCAGGATGTGGATCTGCCAACTGCTGGAATTTCCGGGATGAATATCTTCACACTGCACAGTGTTCCAGGATGTGGATCTTCACACTGCAGGAGTTTCCAGGATGTGATTCTTCAGACTGCAGGATTTTCCAAGACGTAGATTTCCACACTGCAGTAATTTCCAAGATGTGGATTTTCACAATGCAAGAGTTTCCAGGAAGTGGATCTGTACATCGCAGGAGTTTCCAGGATGTGGAACTTCACAGTGCAAAAGTTTCCAGGATGTGGATCTTCACACTGCAGGAATTTCCAGGATGTGGATCTTCACAGTGCAGGAGTTTCCAGCGTGCTGATCTCTGCATTGCAGGAGCTTCCAGGATGTGGACCTTCACACTGCAGGAGTTTCCATGATGTCGACCTTCACTTTGGACGAATTTCCAGGATGTGGATCTTCATATGTAAGAGTTTCCAGAATGTGGATCTTCACACTCCAGGAGTTTCCAGGATGTTGTTCATCAAACTGCAGGAGTTTCCAGCATGTGGATCTTCACACTGCAGGACTTTGCATGATGTGGATATTCACATGCAGTTGATTCCAGGATGTGAATCTTCAGACTGCACGAGTTTCCAAGAAATAGATCTTAACACTGAAGGAGTTTCCAGGATGATGATCTTCACACTGCAGGAGGTTCAAGGATGTGGATCTTCACACTGCAGGAGGTTCCAGGATGTGGATCCTCACACTGCAGGGGTTTCCAGGATCAGGATCTTCATACTGCAGCGGATTCAAGGTTGAGGATCTTCACACTGCAGAAGTTTCCAGGATTTGGATCTTCTCACTGCAGTGTCTTCCAGGATGATGATATTCACACTGTAGGAGGCTCCAGGACGTTGATCTTCACATTGCAGGAGATTCCAGGATATGGACCTTCACACTGCAGGAGTTTGCAGGATGTGGATCTTCACACTGCCGGAGTTTCCACGATGTGCATCTTTCCACTACAGGAGTTTCCAGGATGTGGATCTTCAGACTGCAGGAATTTCCATGATGTGGATCTTTACACTGCAGAAGTTTCCAGGATGTGGATCTTCACACTGCAGGAATTTCCAGGATGTGGATCATCACACTGCAGATGTTTCCAGGATGTGGATCTTCATAATGCAGGAGCTTCCAGGATGTGGACCTTCACACTGCAGGATTTTCCATGATGTTGATCTTCACACTGGAGGAATTTCCAGAATGTGAATCTTCATACGTAAGAGTTTCCAGGATGTGGATCTTCACACTGCAGGAGTTTCCAGGATGTGGGTCTTCACACTGCAGGACTTTCCAGGATGAGGATCTTCACATGCAGGTGATTCCAGGATGTGAATCTTCAGACTGCAGCAGTTTCCAAGACGTAGATCCTCACACTGCAGGAGTTTCCAGGATGATGATCTTCACACTGCAGGAAATTCCAGGATCTGGATCTTCACACTGCAGGAGGTTCCAGGAATTGGATCTTCACACTGCAGGAGTTTCCAAGATGTGGATCATCACACGGTAGGTGTTTCCCAGATATGAATCTTCAGAGCGTAGGCGTTTCCAAGATGTAGATGTACACACTGCAGGCATTTCTAGGATCTCGATCTCCATACTGCAGGAGTTTCAGGATGTGGCTCTCCAGACTGCAGGAGTTTCCAAGATGTGGATCTTCAAACTGCAGGAGGTTCCACGATGTGGATCTTTGCACTGCAGGTGTTTCCAGCGTGTGAATCTTCGCAAAGCATAAGTATTCAATATTCAGATCATCACACTGCAGGAGTTCCCAGGATGTGAATATTCACACTGCAGGAGTTTGCAGATGTGGATATTCGTACTGCAGGACTTTCCATGATGTGGATCATTTCACTGCAAGAGTTTCCTGAATGTGGATCTTCAGATGTCAGGAGTTTCCAGGATGTGGATCTGCCAACTGCTGGAATTTCCAGGATGAGTATCATCACACTGCAGGGTTTTCCAGGATGTGGATCTTCACACTGCAGGATTTTCCAAGACGTAGATTTTGATGCTGCAGTAATTTCCAAGATGTGGATATTCACACTGCAAGAGTTTCCAGGATGTGGATCTGCACAAAGGAGGATGTTCCAGGATGTGAATCTTCACATTGCAGAAGCTTCCAGGATGTCGATCTTCACATTGCAGGATCTTCAGGGTCTGAATAGTCACACTGCAGGATCTTCCAGGATGTGGATCGTCACCCTGCAGGATCTTCCAGGATGTGGAGCTTCACACTGCAGTATCCTCCAGAATGTGCTTCATCACACTTTAGGATCTTCCAGGATGTGGAACTTCACACTGCAGAATTTTCGAGGGTGTGGATCTTCATACTGCAGGAGTTTCTAGGATGTGGAACTTCATAGAGCAGGAATTTTAGGATGCGAATCCACTCACTGCAGGATCTTACAGGCTTTGGATCTGCACACTGCAGAAGTTCCCAAGATGTGGATTTTCACACTGCAGGAGGTTCCACGATGTGGATATTGGCACTGCAGGAGTTCCCAGGATGTGAATCTTCACATTGCAGGAGTTTCCAGGATGTGGATCTTCAGACGTCAGGAGTTTCCAAGATGTGGAATTGCCAACTGCTGGAATTTCCAGGTTGAGTATCTTCACACTGCAGGGTTTTCCAGGATGTGGATCTTCACACTGCAGGAGTTTCCAGGATGTGCATCTTCAGTCTGCAGGGTTTTCCAAGACATAGATTTTCACACTGCAGTAATTTCCAAGATGTGGATCTGCACACCGCAGGAGTTTCCAGGATGTGAAACTTCACAGTGCAAAAGTTTCCAGGATGTGGATCTTCACACTGCAGGAATTTCCAGGATGTGGATCTTCACAGTGCAAGAGTTTCCAGCGTGTTGATCTCTGCATTGCAGGAGCTTACCGGATGTGGACCTTGACACTGCAGGAGTTTCCATGATGTGGCTCTTCGCACTGGAGGAATTTCCAGGATGTGTATCTTCATACGTAATATTTTCCAGAATGTGGATCTTCACACTCCAGGAGTTTCCAGGATGTTGTTCATCAAACTGCAGGAGTTTCCAGCATGTGGATCTTCACACTGCAGGAATTTCCAAGATGAGGATCTTCACATGCAGGTGATTCCAGGATGTGAATCTTCAGACTGCAGGAGTTTCCAAGACATAGATCTTCACACTGAAGGAGTTTCCAGGATGATGATCTTCACACTGCAGGAGGTACCAGGATGTGGATCTTCACACTGCAGGAGGTTCCAGGATGTGGATCCTCACACTGCAGGGGTTTCCAGGATCAGGATCTTCATACTGCAGCGGATTCAAGGTTGAGGATCTTCACACTGCAGAAGTTTCCAGGATTTGGATCTTCTCACTGCAGTGTCTTCCAGGATGATGATATTCACACTGTAGGAGGCTCCAGGACGTTGATCTTCACATTGCAGGAGATTCCAGGATATGGACCTTCACACTGCAGGAGTTTACAGGATGTGGATCTTCAAACTGCCGGAGTTTCCACGATTTGCTTCTTTCCACACCAGGAGTTTCCAGGAAGTGGATCTTCAGACTGCAGGAATTTCCATGATGTGGATCTTTACACTGCAGAAGTTTCCAGGATGTGGATCTTCACACTGCAGGAATTTCCAGGATGTGGATCATCACACTGCAGATGTTTCCAGGATGTGGATCTTCATAATGCAAGAGCTTCCAGGATGTGGTCCTTCACACTGCAGGCGTTTCCATGATGTGGATCTTCACACTGGAGGAATTTCCAGGATGTGAATCTTCATACGTAAGAGTTTCCAGGATGTGGATCTTCACACTGCAGGAGTTTCCAGGATGTGGGTCTTCACATTGCAGGACTTTCCAGGATGAGGATCTTCACATGCAGGTGATTCCAGGATGTGAATCTTCAGACTGCAGCAGTTTCCAAGACGTAGATCCTCACACTGCAGGAGTTTCCAGGATGATGATCTTCACACTGCAGGAAATTCCAGGATCTGGATCTTCACACTGCAGGAGGTTCCAGGAATTGGATCTTCACACTGCAGGAGTTTCCAAGATGTGGATCATCACACGGTAGGTGTTTCCCAGATATGAATCTTCAGAGCGTAGGCGTTTCCAAGATGTAGATGTACACACTGCAGGCATTTCTAGGATCTCGATCTCCATACTGCAGGAGTTTCAGGATGTGGCTCTCCAGACTGCAGGAGTTTCCAAGATGTGGATCTTCAAACTGCAGGAGGTTCCACGATGTGGATCTTTGCACTGCAGGTGTTTCCAGCGTGTGAATCTTCGCAAAGCATAAGTATTCAATATTCAGATCATCACACTGCAGGAGTTCCCAGGATGTGAATATTCACACTGCAGGAGTTTGCAGATGTGGATATTCGTACTGCAGGACTTTCCATGATGTGGATCATTTCACTGCAAGAGTTTCCTGAATGTGGATCTTCAGATGTCAGGAGTTTCCAGGATGTGGATCTGCCAACTGCTGGAATTTCCAGGATGAGTATCATCACACTGCAGGGTTTTCCAGGATGTGGATCTTCACACTGCAGGATTTTCCAAGACGTAGATTTTGATGCTGCAGTAATTTCCAAGATGTGGATATTCACACTGCAAGAGTTTCCAGGATGTGGATCTGCACAAAGGAGGATGTTCCAGGATGTGAATCTTCACATTGCAGAAGCTTCCAGGATGTCGATCTTCACATTGCAGGATCTTCAGGGTCTGAATAGTCACACTGCAGGATCTTCCAGGATGTGGATCGTCACCCTGCAGGATCTTCCAGGATGTGGAGCTTCACACTGCAGTATCCTCCAGAATGTGCATCGTCACACTGCAGGATCTTCCATGATGTGGATCTTCACACTGCAGAATTTTCGAGGGTGTGGATCTTCACACTGCAGGCATTTCTAGGATGTGGAACTTCATAGAGCAGGAATTTTAGGATGCGAATCCACTCACTGCAGGATCTTACAGGCTTTGGATCTGCACACTGCAGAAGTTCCCAAGATGTGGATTTTCACACTGCAGGAGGTTCCACGATGTGGATATTGGCACTGCAGGAGTTCCCAGGATGTGAATCTTCACATTGCAGGAGTTTCCAGGATGTGGATCTTCAGACATCAGGAGTTTCCAGGATGTGGATCTGCCAACTGCTGGAATTTCCGGGATGAATATCTTCACACTGCACAGTGTTCCAGGATGTGGATCTTCACACTGCAGGAGTTTCCAGGATGTGATTCTTCAGACTGCAGGATTTTCCAAGACGTAGATTTTCACACTGCAGTAATTTCCAAGATGTGGATTTTCACAATGCAAGAGTTTCCAGGAAGTGGATCTGTACATCGCAGGAGTTTCCAGGATGTGGAACTTCACAGTTCAAAAGTTTCCAGGATGTGGATCTTCACACTGCAGGAATTTCCAGGATGTGGATCTTCACAGTGCAGGAGTTTCCAGCGTGCTGATCTCTGCATTGCAGGAGCTTCCAGGATGTGGACCTTCACACTGCAGGAGTTTCCATGATGTCGACCTTCACTTTGGACGAATTTCCAGGATGTGGATCTTCATATGTAAGAGTTTCCAGAATGTGGATCTTCACACTCCAGGAGTTTCCAGGATGTTGTTCATCAAACTGCAGGAGTTTCCAGCATGTGGATCTTCACACTGCAGGAATTTCCAAGATGAGGATCTTCACATGCAGGTGATTCCAGGAGGTGAATCTTCAGACTGCAGGAGTTTCCAAGACATAGATCTTCACACTGAAGGAGTTTCCAGGATGATGATCTTCACACTGCAGGAGGTACCAGGATGTGGATCTTCACACTGCAGGAGGTTCCAGGATGTGGATCCTCACACTGCAGGGGTTTCCAGGATCAGGATCTTCATACTGCAGCGGATTCAAGGTTGAGGATCTTCACACTGCAGAAGTTTCCAGGATTTGGATCTTCTCACTGCAGTGTCTTCCAGGATGATGATATTCACACTGTAGGAGGCTCCAGGACGTTGATCTTCACATTGCAGGAGATTCCAGGATGTGGATCTTCACACTGCAGGAGGTTCTAGGATGTGGATCATCACAATGCCGGAGTTTCCACGATGTGCATCTTTCCACTGCAGGAGTTTCCAGGATGTGGATCTTCAGACTGCAGGAATTTCCATGATGTGGATCTTTACACTGCAGGAGTTTCCAGGATGTGGATCTTCACACTGCAGGAATTTCCAGGATGTGGATCATCACACTGCAGATGTTTCCAGGATGTGGATCTTCATAATGCAGGAGCTTCCAGGATGTGGCCCTTCACACTGCAGGAGTTTCCATGATGTGGATCTTCACACTGGAGGAATTTCCAGGATGTGAATCTTCATACGTAAGAGTTTCCAGGATGTGGATCTTCACACTGCAGGAGTTTCCAGGATCTGGGTCTTCAAACTGCAGGACTTTCCAGGATGAGGATCTTCACATGCAGGTGATTCCAGCCTGTGAATCTTCACACTTCAGGAGTTTCCAAGACGTAGATCCTCACACTGCAGGATTTTCCAGGATGATGATCTTCACACTGCAGGAAATTCCAGGATCTGGATCTTCACACTGCAGGAGGTTCCAGGAATTGGATCTTCACACTGCAGGAGTTTCCAAGATGTGGATCATCACACGGTAGGTGTTTCCCAGATATGAATCTTCAGAGCGTAGGCGTTTCCAAGATGTAGATGTACACACTGCAGGCATTTCTAGGATCTCGATCTCCATACTGCAGGAGTTTCAGGATGTGGCTCTCCAGACTGCAGGAGTTTCCAAGATGTGGATCTTCAAACTGCAGGAGGTTCCACGATGTGGATCTTTGCACTGCAGGTGTTTCCAGCGTGTGAATCTTCACGAAGCATAAGTATTCAATATTCAGATCATCACACTGCAGGAGTTCCCAGGATGTGAATATTCACACTGCAGGAGTTTGCAGATGTGGATATTCGTACTGCAGGACTTCCCATGATGTGGATCATTTCAGTGCAAGAGTTTCCTGAGTGTGGATCTTCAGATGTCAGGAGTTTCCTGAATGTGGATTTTCAGATGTCAGAAGTTTCCAGGATGTGGATCTGCCAACTGCTGGAATTTCCAGGATGAGTATCATCACACTGCAGGGTTTTCCAGGTTGTCGATCTTCACACTGCAGGATTTTCCAAGACGTAGATTTTGATGCTGCAGTAATTTCCAAGATGTGGATATTCACACTGCAAGAGTTTCCAAAATGTGGATCTGCACAAAGGAGGATGTTCCAGGATGTGAATCTTCACATTGCAGAAGCTTCCAGGATGTCGATCTTCACATTGCAGGATCTTCAGGGTCTGAATAGTCACACTGCAGGATCTTCCAGGATGTGGAGCTTCACACTGCAGTATCCTCCAGAATGTGCATCGTCACACTGCAGGATCTTCCATGATGTGGATCTTCACACTGCAGAATTTTCGAGGGTGTGGATCTTCGCACTGCAGGCATTTCTAGGATGTGGAACTTCATAGAGCAGGAGTTTTAGGATGCGAATCCACTCACTGCAGGATCTTACAGGCTTTGGATCTGCACACTGCAGAGGTTCCCAAGATGTCGATCTTCACACTGCAGGAGGTTCCACGATGTGGATATTGGCACTGCAGGAGTTCCCAGGATGTGAATCTTCACATTGCAGGAGTTTCCAGGATGTGGATCTTCAGACATCAGGAGTTTCCAGGATGTGGATCTGCCAACTGCTGGAATTTCCGGGATGAATATCTTCACACTGCACAGTGTTCCAGGATGTGGATCTTCACACTGCAGGAGTTTCCATGATGTGATTCTTCAGACTGCAGGATTTTCCAAGACGTAGATTTTCACACTGCAGTAATTTCCAAGATGTGGATCTTCACAATGCAAGAGTTTCCAGGAAGTGGATCTGTACATCGCAGGAGTTTCCAGGATGTGGAACTTCACAGTGCAAAAGTTTCCAGGATGTGGATCTTCACACTGCAGGAATTTCCAGGATGTGGATCTTCACAGTGCAGGAGTTTCCAGCGTGCTGATCTCTGCATTGCAGGAGCTTCCAGGATGTGGACCTTCACACTGCAGGAGTTTCCATGATGTCGACCTTCACTTTGGACGAATTTCCAGGATGTGGATCTTCATATGTAAGAGTTTCCAGAATGTGGATCTTCACACTCCAGGAGTTTCCAGGATGTTGTTCATCAAACTGGAGGAGTTTCCAGCATGTGGATCTTCACACTGCAGAAATTTCCAAGATGAGGATCTTCGCATGCAGGTGATTCCAGGATGTGAATCTTCAGACTGCAGGAGTTTCCAAGACATAGATCTTCACACTGAAGGAATTTCCAGGATGATGATCTTCACACTGCAGGAGGTACCAGGATGTGGATCTTCACACTGCAGGAGGTTCCAGGATGAGGTTCTTCACATTGCAAAGAGGTTCCAGGATGTGGATCCTCGCACTGCAGGGGTTTCCAGGATCAGGATCTTCATACTGCAGCGGATTCAAGGTTGAGGATCTTCACACTGCAGAAGTTTCCAGGATTTGGATCTTCTCACTGCAGTGTCTTCCAGGATGATGATATTCACACTGTAGGAGGCTCCAGGACGTTGATCTTCACATTGCAGGAGATTCCAGGATATGGACCTTCACACTGCAGGAGTTTACAGGATGTGGATCTTCAAACTGCCGGAGTTTCCACGATTTGCATCTTTCCACACCAGGAGTTTCCAGGAAGTGGATCTTCAGACTGCAGGAATTTCCATGATGTGGATCTTTACACTGCAGAAGTTTCCAGGATGTGGATCTTCACACTGCAGGAATTTCCAGGATGTGGATCATCACACTGCAGATGTTTCCAGGATGTGGATCTTCATAATGCAGGAGCTTCCAGGATGTGGTCCTTCACACTGCAGGCGTTTCCATGATGTGGATCTTCACACTGGAGGAATTTCCAGGATGTGAATCTTCATACGTAAGAGTTTCCAGGATGTGGATCTTCACACTGCAGGAGTTTCCAGGATGTGGGTCTTCACATTGCAGGACTTTCCAGGATGAGGATCTTCACATGCAGGTGATTCCAGGATGTGAATCTTCAGACTGCAGCAGTTTCCAAGACGTAGATCCTCACACTGCAGGAGTTTCCAGGATGATGATCTTCACACTGCAGGAAATTCCAGGATCTGGATCTTCACACTGCAGGAGGTTCCAGGAATTGGATCTTCACACTGCAGGAGTTTCCAAGATGTGGATCATCACACGGTAGGTGTTTCCCAGATATGAATCTTCAGAGAGTAGGTGTTTCCAAGATGTAGATGTACACACTGCAGGCATTTCTAGGATCTCGATCTCCATACTGCAGGAGTTTCAGCATGTGGCTCTCCAGACTGCAGGAGTTTCCGAGATGTGGATCTTCAAACTGCAGGAGGTTCCACGATGTGGATCTTTGCACTGCAGGTGTTTCCAGCGTGTGAATCTTCGCAAAGCATAAGTATACAATATTCAGATCATCACACTGCAGGAGTTCCCAGGATGTGAATATTCACACTGCAGGAGTTTGCAGATGTGGATATTCGTACTGCAGGACTTTCCATGATGTGGATCATTTCACTGCAAGAGTTTCCTGAATGTGGATCTTCAGATGTCAGGAGTTTCCAGGATGTGGATCTGCCAACTGCTGGAATTTCCAGGATGAGTATCATCACACTGCAGGGTTTTCCAGGATGTCGATCTTCACACTGCAGGATTTTCCAAGACGTAGATTTTGACGCTGCAGTAATTTCCAAGATGTGGATATTCACACTGCAAGAGTTTCCAAAATGTGGATCTGCACAAAGGAGGATGTTCCAGGATGTGAATCTTCACATTGCAGAAGCTTCCAGGATGTCGATCTTCACATTGCAGGATCTTCAGGGTCTGAATAGTCACACTGCAGGATCTTCCAGGATGTGGAGCTTCACACTGCAGTATCCTCCAGAATGTGCATCGTCACACTGCAGGATCTTCCATGATGTGGATCTTCACACTGCAGGCATTTCTAGGATGTGGAACTTCATAGAGCAGGAGTTTTAGGATGCGAATCCACTCACTGCAGGATCTTACACGCTTTGGATCTGCACACTGCAGAAGTTCCCAAGATGTGGATCTTCACACTGCAGGAGGTTCCACGATGTGGATATTGGCACTGCAGGAGTTCCCAGGATGTGAATCTTCACATTGCAGGAGTTTCCAGGATGTTGTTCTTCAAACTGCAGGAGTTTCCAGGATGTGGATCTTCACATTGCAGGAGTTTCCAGGATGTTGTTCTTCAAACTGCAGGAGTTTCCAGGATGTGGATCTTCACATTGCAGGAGTTTCCAGGATGTGGGTGTTCATACGTAAGAGTTTCCAGCATGTGGATCTTCACACTCCAGGAGTTTCCAGGATGTTGTTCTTCAAACTGCAGGAGTTTCCACGATGTGGATCTTCATATTGCAGGAGTTTCCAGGATGTGGGTGTTCACACTGCAGGACTTTCCAAGATGAGGATCTTCACATGCAGGTGATTCCAGGTTGTGATTCTTCAGGCTGCAGGAGATTCCAAGACGTAGATCTTCACACTGAAGGAGTTTCCAGGATGATGATCTTCACAATGCAGGAGGTTCCAGGATGTTGATCTTTACACTGCAGGAGATTCAAGAATTTGGATCCTCACATTGCAGGACTTTCCAGGATGTCGATCTTCACACTGCCGGAGTTTCCACGATGTGCATCTTTCCACACCAGGATCTTCCAGGAAGTGGATCTTCAGACTGCAGGAATTTCCATGATGTGGATCTTTACACTGCAGAAGTTTCCAGGATGTGGATCTACAGCCTGCAGGAATTTCCAGGATGTGGGTCTTCACACTGCAGATGTTTCCAATATGTGGATCTTCATTATGCAGGCGTTTCCAGGATGCGGACCTTCACACTGCAGTAATTTCCAGAATGGGGCTCTTCACACTGCATGAGTTTTCAGGATATGGAACTTCACAGTGCAGAAGTTTCCAGGATGTGGATCTTGTCACTGCAGCTGTTACCAGGATGTAGATCTTCACACTGCGGCTGTTTCCTGGATGTCGATCTTCACACTGCAGCAGTTTCCAGGATGTGGATCTTCAAAATTCTGTAGTTTCCAGGATGTGCATCTTCACACTACGGGGTCTTCCAGGATGTGGATCTTCACAGTGCAGGGGATCCAGGATGTCAATGTTCACACTGCAGGTGTTAACAGGATGTGGATCTTCGAAATGCAGTAGTTTCAAGGATGTGCATCTTCACACTACGGGATCTTCCAGGATGTGGATCTGCACACTGCAGGTGTTTACACAATGTGGATCTTCCCACTGCAGGAGTTTCCAGGATGTGAATCTGCACAATGCAAGTGATTCCAAGCGTAGATCTTCACAATGCAGGAGTTTCCAAGATGCAGATCTTCACACTGCAGGAGGTTCCAGAATGTGGATCATCACACTGCAGGACGTTCCAGGATGTCGATGTTCACAGTGCAGGAGTTACCACGATGAGGTTCTTCTCACTGCAGGATCTTCCAGGATGTGGATCTTCACAATGGAGGTTGTTCCAGGATGTGAATCTTCACATTGCAGAAGCTTCCAGGATGTCGATCTTCACATAGCAGGTTCTTCCAGGATGTGGATAGTCACACTGCAGAATCTTCCAGGATGTGGATCTTCATACTGCAGGATCTTCCAGGATGTGAATCTTCTCACTGCAGGATCTTCCAGGATGAGGATCTTTACATTGCATGACTTTCCAGGATTTGGATCTTCTCACTGCAGGATCTTCCAGGATGTGGATCTTCACAATGGAGGATGTTCCAGGATGTGAATCTTAACATTGCAGAAGCTTCCTGGATGTCGATCTTCACATTGCAGGATCTTCCATGATGTGGATAGTCACACTGCAGGATCTTCCAGGATGTGGATCGTCACCCTGCAGAATCTTCCAGGATGTGGAGCTTCACACTGCAGGATCCTCCAGAATGTGCATCGCCACACTGCAGGATCTTCCAGGATGTGAATCATCACACTGCAGAATTTTTGAGGGTGTGGATCATCACACTGCAGGCATTTCTAGGATGTGGATCTTCATAGAGCAGGAGTTTTAGGATGCGAATCCACTCACTGCAGGATCTTACAGGCTTTGGATCTACACACTGCAGAAGTTCCCAGGATGTGAATCTTCACACTGCAGGAGTTTCCAGAATGTGGATCTTCAGACGTCAGGAGTTTCCAGGATGTGGATCTGCCAACTGCTGGAATTTCCAGTATGAGTATCCTTACACTGCAGAGTGTTCCAGGATGTGGATCTTCACACTGCAGAAGTTTCCAGGATGTGATTCTTCAGACTGCAGGATTCTCCAAGACGTAGATTTTCACACTGCAGTAATGTGGATCTTCACAATGCAAGAGTTTCCAGCAAGTGGATCTTTACACCGCAGGAGTTTCCAGGATGTGGAACTTCACAGTGCAGGAATTTCCAGGATGTGGATCTTCACAGTGCAGGAGTTTCCAGCGTGCTGATCTCTGCATTGCAGGAGCTTCCAGGATGTGGACCTTCACACTGCAGGAGTTTCCATGATGTCGATCTTCACACTGGACGAGTTTCCAGGATGTGGATCTTCATACGTAAGAGTTTCCAGAATGTGGATCTTCACACTCCAGGAGTTTCCAGGATGTTGTTCTTCAAACTGCAGGAGTTTCCAGGATGTGGATCTTCACACTGCAGGAGTTTCCAGGATGTGGGTGTTCACACTGCAGGACTTTCCAAGATGAGGATATTCACATGCAGGTGATTCCAGGTTGTGAATCTTCAGAATGCAGGAGATTCCAAGACGTAGATCTTCACACTGAAAGAGTTTCCAGGATGATGATCTTCACACTGCAGGAGGTTCCAGGATGAGGTTTGTCACATTGAAGAAGCTTCCTGGATGTGGATCCTCGCACTGCAGGAGTTTCCAGGATCAGGATCTTCATACTGAAGCGGTTTCAAGGATGAGGATTTCACACTGCAGAAGTTTCCAGGATTTGGATCTTCTCACTGCAGGGTTTCCAGGATGATGATCTTCACACTGCAGGAGGTTCCAGGCTGTGGATCTTCTCACTGTAGGTGTTACCAGCATGTCGATCTTCACACTGCAGCTGTTTCCTGGATGTCGATCTTCACACTGCAGCAGTTTCCAGGATGTGGATCTTCACAATGGAGTAGTTTCCAGGATGTGCATCTTCACACTACGGGGTCTTCCAGGATGTGAATCTTCACACTGCAGGAGTTTCCAGGATGTGGATCTTCACACTGCAGGTGTTTCCAGGATGTGGATCTTCACACTGCAGGAGTTTCCAGGAGGTGCATCTTCACACTACGGGATCATCCAGGATGTGGATCTTCACACTGCAGGTGTTTCCACAATGTGGATCTTCCCACTGCAGGAGTTTCCAGGATGTGAATCTGCACAATGCAGGTGATTCCAGGCGTAGATCTTCACAATGCAGGAGTTTCCAAGATGCAGATCTTCACACTGCAGGAGTTTCCAGGATGTGGATCTTCACAGTGCAGGTGTTTCCAGGAGGTGCATCTTCACACTAAGGGATCATCCAGGATGTGGATCTTCACACTGCAGGAGTTTCCACGATGAGGATCTTCACATTGCAGGAGCTTCCTGGATGTGGATCCTCACACTGCAGGAATTTCCAGGATGAGGATCTTCATACTGCAGGATCTTCCAGGATGTGAATCTTATCACTGCAAAAGCTTCCAGCATGTGGATCCTCATACTGCAGGCATTTCTAGGATGTGGATCTTCTCACTGCAGTATCTTCCAGGATGTGGATCTTTACATTCCATGAGTTTCCAGGATTTGGATCTTCTCACTGCAGGATCTTCCAGGATGTGGATCTTCACAATGGAGGATGTTCCAGGATGTGAATCTTCACATTGCAGAAGCTTCCAGGATGTCGATCTTCACATTGCAGGATCTTCCAGGATGTGGATAGTCACACTGCAGGATCTTCCAGGATGTGGATCGTCACCCTGCAGGATCTTCCAGGATGTGGAGCTTCACGCTGCAGGATCCTCCAGAATGTGCATCGTCACACTGCAGGATCTTCCAGGATGTGGATCTTCACGCTGCAGAATTTTTGAGGGTGTGGATCTTCACACTGCAGGCATTTCTAGGATGTGGATCTTCGTAGAGCAGGGGTTTTAGGATGCGAATCCACTCACGGCAGGATCTTACGGGCTGTGGAGCAGCACACTGCAGAAGTTCCCAAGATGTGGATCTTCACACTGCAGGAGGTTCCACGATGTGGATATTGGCACTGCAGGAGTTCGCAGGATGTGGATCTTCACACTGCAGGAGTTTCCAGGATGTGGATCTTCACACTGCAGGAATTTCCAGGATGTGGATCTTCACACTGCAGAAGTTTCCAGGATGTGGATCTTCACACTGCAGGAATTTCCAGGATGTGGATCTTCACAGTGCAGGAGTTTCCAGCGTGCTGATCTCTGCATTGCAGGAGCTTCCAGGATGTGGACCTTCACACTGCAGGCGTTTCCATGATGTCGATCTTCACACTGGAGGAATCTCCAGGATGTGGATCTTCATATGTAATAGTTTCCAGAATGTGGATCTTCACACTCCAAGAGTTTCCAGGATGTTGTTCTTCAAACTGCAGGAGTTTCCAGGATGTGGATCTTCACACTGCAGGAGTTTCCAGGATATGGGTCTTCACACTGCAGGAATTTCCAAGAGGAGTATCTTCACATGCAGGTGATTCCAGGATGTGAATCTTCAGACTGCAGGAGTTTCCAAGACGTAGATCTTCACACTGAAGGAGTTTCCAGGATGATGATCTTCACACTGCAGGAGTTTCCAGGATTTGGATCTTCACACTGCAGGAGGTTCCAGGATCAGGATCTTCATACTGCAGCGGATTCAAGGTTGAGGATCTTCACACTGCAGATGTTTCCAGGATTTGGATCTTCTCACTGCAGTGTCTTGCAGGATGATGATCTTCACACTGTAGGAGGTTCCAGGATGTGGACCTTCACACTGCAGGAGTTTACAGGATGTGGATCTTCAAAATGCCGGAGTTTCCACGATTTGCATCTTTCCACACCAGGAGTTTCCAGGAAGTGGATCTTCAGACTGCAGGAATTTCCATGATGTTGATCTTTACACTGCAGAAGTTTCCAGGATGTGGATCTTCAGACTGCAGGAATTTCCAGGATGTGGGTCTTCACACTGCAGATGATTCCAGGATGTGGATCTTCATCATGCAGGGGTTTCCAGTATGCGGACCTTCACACTGCAGTAATTTCCAGGATGGGGGTCTTCACACTGCATGAGTTTTCAGGATGTGGAACTTCTCACTGTAGGTGTTACCAGGATGTGGATCTTCACACTGCGGCTGTTTCCTGGATGTCGATCTTCACACTGCAGCAGTTTCCAGGATGTGGATATTCACAATGCAGGAGTTTCCAGGATGAGCATCTTCACACTACGGGGTCTTCCAGGATGTGGATTTTTGCTCTGCAGGAGTTTCCAGGATGTGCATCCTCACACTACGGGATCTTCCAGGATGTGGATCTTCACACTGTAGTTGTTTCCACAATGTGGATCTTCCCAGTGCAGGAGTTTCCAGGATGTGAAGCTACACAATGCAGGTGATTCCAGGTGTAGATATTCAAAATGAAGGAGTTTCCAAGACGCAGATCTTCACACTGCAGGACGTTCCAGGATGTGGATTTTCACAGAGCCGGAGTTTCCAGGATGAGGTTCTTCACATTGCAGGAGTATCCTGGATGTGGATCCTCGCACTGCAGGAGTTTCAAGGATGAGGATCTTCACACTGCAGAATTTTCCAAGATTTGGATCTTCTCCCTGCAGGATCTTCCAGGATGATGATCTTCACACTGCAGGAGGTTCCAGGATGTGGATCTTCACATTGCAGGAGATTCCAGAATTTGGATCCTCACATTGCAGGACTTTCCAGGATGTGGATCTTCACACTGCCGGAGATTCCATGATGTGCATCTTTCCACACCAGGAGTTTCCAGGAAGTGGATCTTCAGACTGCAGGTACTTCCATGATGTGGAACTTTACACTTCAGAAGTTTCCAGGATGTGGATCTTCAGCCTGCAGGAATTTCCAGGATGTGGGTCTTCACACTGCAGATGTTTCCAATATGTGGATCTTCATAATGCAGAGGTTTCCAGGATGCGGACCTTCACACTGCAGTAATTTCCAGGATGGGGCTCTTCACACTGCATGAGTTTTCAGGATGTGGAACTTCAGAGCGCAGAAGTTTCCAGCATGTGGACCTTGTCACTGCAGGAGTTACCAGGATGTGGATCTTCACACTGCGGATGTTTCCTGGATGTCGATCTTCACACTGCAGCTGTTTCCAGGATGTGGATCTTCACAATTCTGTAGTTTCCAGGATGTGCATCTTCACACTACGGGGTCTTCCAGGATGTGGATCTTCACAGTGCAGGAGATCCAGAATGTCAATCTTCACACTGCAGGTGTTAACAGGATGTGGATCTTCGAAATACCGTAGTTTCAAGGATGTGCATCTTCACACTACGGGATCTTCCAGGATGTGGATCTTCACACTGCAGGTGTTTACACAATGTGGATCTTCCCACTGCAGGAGTTTCCAGGATGTGAATCTGCACAATGCAAGTGATTCCAGGCGTAGATCTTCACAATGCAGGAGTTTCCAAGATGCAGATCTTCACACTGCAGGAGGTTCCAGGATGTCGATCTTCACATTGCAGGAGTTTCCATGATGAGGTTCTTCACATTGCAGGACCTTTCTGGATGTGGATCCTCACACTGCAGGAGTTTCCAGGAGGTGGATCTTCATACTGCAGGATCTTCCAGGATGTGAATCTTCTCACTGCAGGATCTTCCAGGATGTCGATCTTTACATTGCATGACTTTCCAGGATTTGGATCTTCTCACTGCAGGATCTTCCAGGATGTGGATCTTCACAATGGAGGATGTTCCAGGATGTGAATCTTCACATTGCAGGATCTTCCAGGAAGTGGATAGTCACCCTGCAGGATCTTCCAGGATGTGGAGCTTCACACTGCAGGATCCTCCACAATGTGCATCGTCACACTGCAGGATCTTCCTGGATGTGAATCTTCACACTGCAGATTTTTTGAGGGTGTGGATCTTCACACTGCAGGCATTTCTAGGATGTGGATCTTCAGAGAGCAGGAGTTTTAGCATGCGAATCCACTCACTGCAGGATCTTACAGGCTTTGGATCTGCACACTGCAGAAGTTCCCAAGATGTCGATCTTCACACTGCAGGAGGATCCACGATGTGGATATTGGCACTGCAGGAGTTTCCAGGATGTGGATCTTCAGACGTCAGGAGTTTCCAGGATGTGGAACTGCCAACTGCTGGAATATCCAGGATAAGTATCTTCACACTGCAGAGTGTTCCAGGATGTGGATCTTCACACTGCAGGAGTTTCCAGGATGTGATTCTTCAGACTGCAGGATTTTCCAAGACATAGTTTTTCACACTGCAGTAATTTCCAAGATGTGGATCTTCACAATGCAAGAGTTTCCAGCAAGTGGATCTGTTCACCGCAGGAGTTTCCAGGATGTGGAACTTCACAGTGCTAAAGTTCCCAGGATGTGCATCTTCAATCTGCAGGAATTTCCAGGATGTGGATCTTCACAGTGCAGGAGTTTCCAGCGTGCTGATCTCTGCATTGCAGGAGCTTCCAGGATGTGGTCCTTCACTCTGCAGGAGTTTCCATGATGTCGATCTTCACACTGGATGAATTTCCAGGATGTGGATCTTCATACGTAAGAGTTTCCAGAATGTGGATCTTCACACTCCAGGAGTTTCCAGGATGTTGTTCTTCAAACTGCAGGAGTTTCCAGGATGTGGATCTTCACATTGCAGGAGTTTCCAGGATGTGGGTGTTCACACTGCAGGACTTTCCAAGATGAGGATCTTCACATGCAGGTGATTCCAGGTTGTGATTCTTCAGACTGCAGGAGATTCCAAGACGTAGATCTTCACACTGAAGGAGTTTCCAGGATGATGATCTTCACACTGCAGGAGGTTCCAGGATGAGGTTTTTCACATTGCAGAAGCTTCCTGGATGTGGATCCTGGCACCGCAGGAGTTTCCAGGATCAGAACCTTCATATTGAAGCGGTTTCAAGGATGTGGATCTTCACACTGCAGAGGTCTCCAGGATTTGGATCTTCTCACTGCAGGGTTTTCCAGGATGATGATCTTCACACTGCAGGAGGTTCCAGGATGTGGATATTCGCATTGCAGGAGGTTCCAGGATCTGGACCTTCTCACTGCAGGACTGTCCAGGATGTGGATCTTCACACTGCTGGAGATTCCACGTTGTGCATCTTTCCACACCAGGAGTTTCCAGGAAGTGGATCTTCAGACTGCAGGAATTTCCATGATTTGGATCTTAACACTGCAGAAGTTTCCAGGAAGTGGATCTTCAGAAAGCCGGAATTTCCAGGATGTGGCTCTTCGCACCGCAGATGTTTCCAGTATGTGGATCTTCATAATGCAGGAGTTTCCAGGATGCGGACATTCACACTGCAGTAATTTCCAGGATGGGGCTCTACACAATGCATGAGTTTTCAGGATGTGGAACTTCACAGTGCAGAAGTTTCCAGGATGTGGATCTTCTCACTGCAGGTGTTACCAGCATGTCGATCTTCACACTGCGGCTGTTTCCTGGATGTCGATCTTCACACTGCAGC
Organism: Carcharodon carcharias; assembly: GCF_017639515.1. NCBI lineage: Eukaryota > Metazoa > Chordata > Chondrichthyes > Lamniformes > Lamnidae > Carcharodon > Carcharodon carcharias. Next base: position 169,854,531 of record NC_054469.1, read on the forward strand.
AGTTACAAGGATGTGGATCTTCACAATGGAGGAGTTTCCAGGATGTGCATCTTCACACTACGGGGTCTTCCAGGATGTGAATCTTCACACTGCAGGAGTTTCCAGGATGTCAATCTTCACACTGCAGCTGTTACCAGGATGTGGATCTTCACACTGCAGGAGTTTCCAGGAGGTGCATCTTCACACTACGGGATCATCCAGGATGTGGATCTTCACACTGCAGGAGTTTCCACGATGAGGTTCTTCACATTGCAGGAGCTTCCTGGATGTGGATCTTCACACTGCAGGAATTTCCAGGATGGGGATCTTCATACTGCAGGATCTTCCAAAATGTGAATCTTCTCACTGCAAAAGTTTCCAGCATGTGGATCCTCATACTGCTGGCATTTCTAGGATGTGGATCTTCTCACTGCAGTATCTTCCAGGATGTGGATCTTTAAATTGCATGAGTTTCCAGGATTTGGATCTTCTCACTACAGGATCTTCCAGGATGTGGATCTTCACAATGGAGGATGTTCCAGGATGTGAATCTTCACATTGCAGAAGCTTCCAGGATGTCGATGTTCACATTGCAGGATCTTCCAGGATGTGGATAGTCACACTGCAGGATCTTCCAGGATGTGGATCGTCACCCTGCAGGATCTTCCAGGATGTGGAGCTTCACAATGCAGGATCCTCCACAATGTGCATCATCACACTGCAGGATCTTCCAGGATGTGGATCTTCACGCTGCAGAATTTTTGAGGGTGTGGATCTTCACACTGCAGGCGTTTCTAGGATGTGGATCTTCATAGAGCAGGAGTTTTAGGATGCGAATCCACTCACTGCAGGATCTTACGGGCTGTGGAGAAGCACAATGCAGAAGTTCCCAAGATGTTGATCTTCACACTGCAGGCATTTCCACGATGTGGATATTGGCACTGCAGGAGTTCCCAGGATATGGATCTTCACACTGCAGGAGTTTCCAGGATGTGGATCTTCAGTCGTCAGGTGTTTCCAGGATGTGGATCTGCCAACTGCTGGAATTTCCAGGATGAGAATCTTCACACTGCAGTGTTTTCCAGGATGTGGCTCTTCACACTGCTGGAGTTTCCAGGATGTGAATCTTCAGAATGCAGGATTTTCCAAGACGTAGATTTTCACACTGCAGTAATCTCCAAGATGTGGATCTTCACACTGCAAGAGTTTCCAGGATGTGGATCTGTACACCGCACGTGTTTCCAGGATGTGGAACTTCACAGTGCAAAAGTTTCCAGGATGTGGATCTTCACACTGCAGGAATTTCCATGATGTGGATCTTGACAGTGCAGCAGTTTCCAGAGTGTTGTTCTCTGCATTGCAGGTGATTCCAGGATGTGAATCTTCAGACTGCAGGAGTTTCCAAGTCGTAGATCTTCACACTGAAGGAGTTTCCAGGATGATGATCTTCACACGCAGGAAGTTCCAGGATGTGGCTCTTCACACTGCAGGATGTTCCAGGATTTGGATCTTCACACTGCAGGAGTTTCCAGGATGTGGATCTGCAAACTGCAGGAGTTTCCAGGATGAGGTTCTCCACATTGCAGGAGCTTCTTGGATGTGGATCCTCGCACTGCAGTAGTTTCCAGGATGCCGATCTTCATACTGAAGCGGTTTCAAGGATGAGGATCTTCACACTGCAGAATTTTACAGGATTTGGATTTCTCCCTGCAGGATCTCCAAGGATGATGATCTTCACACTGCAGGAGTTTCCAGGATGTGGATCTTCACACTGTAGGAGATTCCAGGATTTGGATATTCACAATGCAGGAGTTTCCAGGATGTGGATCTTCACACTGCCAGAGTTTCCACGATGTGAATTTTTCCACACCAGTAGTTTCTAGGAAGTGGATCTTCATACTGCAAGAATTTCCATGATGTGGATCTTTACACTGCAGATGTTTCCAGGATGTGAATCTTCACACTGCAGTAATTTCCAGGATGGGGGTCTTCACACTGCATGAGTTTTCAGGATGTGGAACTTCTCACTGTAGGTGTTACCAGGATGTGGATCTTCACACTGTGGCTGTTTCCTGGATGTCGATCTTCACACTGCAGCAGTTTCCAGGATGTGGCTATTCACAATGCAGGAGTTTCCAGGATGAGCATCTTCACACTACGGGGTCTTCCAGGATGTGGATTTTCGCTCTGCAGGAGTTTCCAGGATGTCAATCTTTGGACTGCAAGTGTTAGCAGGATGTGGATCTTCACACTGCAGGAGTTTCCAGGATGTGCATCCTCACACTACGGGATCTTCCAGGATGTGCATCTTCACACTGCAGTTGTTTCCACAATGTGGATCTTCCCAGTGCAGGAGTTTCCAGGATGTGAAGCTACACAATGCAGGTGATTCCAGGCGTAGATATTCAAAATGCAGGAGTTTCCAAGACGCAGATCTTCACACTGCAGGATGTTCCAGGATGTGGATTTTCACAGAGCCGGAGTTTCCAGGATGAGGTTCTTCACATTGCAGGAGCTTCCTGGATGTGGATCCTTGCACTGCAGGAGTTTCCAGGATGAGGATCTTCATACTGCAGCAGTTTCAAGAATGAGGATCTTCACACTGCAAAATTTTCCAGGATTTGGATCATCTCCCTGCAGGATCTTCCAGGATGATGATCTTCACAATGCAGGAGGTTCCAGGATGTTGATCTTCACACTGCAGGAGATTCCAGAATTTGGATCCTCACATTGCAGGACTTTCCAGGATGTCGATCTTCACACTCCCGGAGTTTCCACGATGTGCATCTTTCCACACCAGGATCTTCCAGGAAGTGGATCTTCAGACTGCAGGAATTTCCATGATGTGGATCTTTACACTGCAGAAGTTTCCAGGATGTGGATCTACAGCCTGCAGGAATTTCCAGGATGTGGGTCTTCACACTGCAGATGTTTCCAATATGTGGATCTTCATTATGCAGGCGTTTCCAGGATGCGGACCTTCACACTGCAGTAATTTCCAGAATGGGGCTCTTCACACTGCATGAGTTTTCAGGATATGGAACTTCACAGTGCAGAAGTTTCCAGGATGTGGATCTTGTCACTGCAGCTGTTACCAGGATGTAGATCTTCACACTGCGGCTGTTTCCTGGATGTCGATCTTCACACTGCAGCAGTTTCCAGGATGTGGATCTTCAAAATTCTGTAGTTTCCAGGATGTGCATCTTCACACTACGGGGTCTTCCAGGATGTGGATCTTCACAGTGCAGGGGATCCAGGATGTCAATGTTCACACTGCAAGTGTTAACAGGATGTGGATCTTCGAAATGCAGGAGATTCAAGGATGTGCATCTTCACACTACGGAATCTTCCAGGATGTGGATCTTCACACTGCAGGTGTTTACACAATGTGGATCTTCCCACTGCAGGAGTTTCCAGGATGTGAATCTGCACAATGCAAGTGATTCCAAGCGTAGATCTTCACAATGCAGGAGTTTCCAAGATGCAGATCTTCACACTGCAGGAGGTTCCAGAATGTGGATCATCACACTGCAGGACGTTCCAGGATGTCGATGTTCACAGTGCAGGAGTTACCACGATGAGGTTCTTCTCACTGCAGGATCTTCCAGGATGTGGATCTTCACAATGGAGGATGTTCCAGGATGTGAATCTTCACATTGCAGACGCTTCCAGGATGTCGATCTTCACATTGCAGGTTCTTCCAGGATGTGGATAGTCACACTGCAGAATCTTCCAGGATGTGGATCTTCATACTGCAGGATCTTCCAGGATGTGAATCTTCTCACTGCAGGATCTTCCAGGATGAGGATCTTTACATTGCATGACTTTCCAGGATTTGGATCTTCTCACTGCAGGATCTTCCAGGATGTGGATCTTCACAATGGAGGATGTTCCAGGATGTGAATCTTAACATTGCAGAAGCTTCCTGGATGTCGATCTTCACATTGCAGGATCTTCCATGATGTGGATAGTCACACTGCAGGATCTTCCAGGATGTGGATCGTCACCCTGCAGAATCTTCCAGGATGTGGAGCTTCACACTGCAGGATCCTCCAGAATGTGCATCGCCACACTGCAGGATCTTCCAGGATGTGAATCATCACATTGCAGATTTTTTGAGGGTGTGGATCTTCACACTGCAGGCATTTCTAGGATGTGGATCTTCATAGAGCAGGAGTTTTAGGATGCGAATCCACTCACTGCAGGATCTTACAGGCTTTGGATCTACACACTGCAGGAGTTCCCAGGATGTGAATCTTCACACTGCAGGAGTTTCCAGAATGTGGATCTTCAGACGTCAGGAGTTTCCAGGATGTGGATCTGCCAACTGCTGGAATTTCCAGTATGAGTATCCTTACACTGCAGAGTGTTCCAGGATGTGGATCTTCACACTGCAGAAGTTTCCAGGATGTGATTCTTCAGACTGCAGGATTCTCCAAGACGTAGATTTTCACACTGCAGTAATGTGGATCTTCACAATGCAAGAGTTTCCAGCAAGTGGATCTTTACACCGCAGGAGTTTCCAGGATGTGGAACTTCACAGTGCAGGAATTTCCAGGATGTGGATCTTCACAGTGCAGGAGTTTCCAGCGTGCTGATCTCTGCATTGCAGGAGCTTCCAGGATGTGGACCTTCACACTGCAGGAGTTTCCATGATGTCGATCTTCACACTGGACGAGTTTCCAGGATGTGGATCTTCATACGTAAGAGTTTCCAGAATGTGGATCTTCACACTCCAGGAGTTTCCAGGATGTTGTTCTTCAAACTGCAGGAGTTTCCAGGATGTGGATCTTCACACTGCAGGAGTTTCCAGGATGTGGGTGTTCACACTGCAGGACTTTCCAAGATGAGGATATTCACATGCAGGTGATTCCAGGTTGTGAATCTTCAGAATGCAGGAGATTCCAAGACGTAGATCTTCACACTGAAAGAGTTTCCAGGATGATGATCTTCACACTGCAGGAGGTTCCAGGATGAGGTTTTTCACATTGAAGAAGCTTCCTGGATGTGGATCCTCGCACTGCAGGAGTTTCCAGGATCAGGATCTTCATACTGAAGCGGTTTCAAGGATGAGGATTTCACACTGCAGAAGTTTCCAGGATTTGGATCTTCTCACTGCAGGGTTTCCAGGATGATGATCTTCACACTGCAGGAGGTTCCAGGCTGTGGATCTTCTCACTGTAGGTGTTACCAGCATGTCGATCTTCACACTGCGGCTGTTTCCTGGATGTCGATCTTCACACTGCAGCAGTTTCCAGGATGTGGATCTTCACAATGGAGTAGTTTCCAGGATGTGCATCTTCACACTACGGGTCTTCCAGGATGTGAATCTTCACACTGCAGGAGTTTCCAGGATGTGGATCTTCACACTGCAGGTGTTTCCAGGATGTGGATCTTCACACTGCAGGAGTTTCCAGGAGGTGCATCTTCACACTACGGGATCATCCAGGATGTGGATCTTCACACTGCAGGTGTTTCCACAATGTGGATCTTCCCACTGCAGGAGTTTCCAGGATGTGAATCTGCACAATGCAGGTGATTCCAGGCGTAGATCTTCACAATGCAGGAGTTTCCAAGATGCAGATCTTCACACTGCAGGAGTTTCCAGGATGTGGATCTTCACAGTGCAGGTGTTTCCAGGAGGTGCATCTTCACACTAAGGGATCATCCAGGATGTGGATCTTCACACTGCAGGAGTTTCCACGATGAGGATCTTCACATTGCAGGAGCTTCCTGGATGTGGATCCTCAAACTGCAGGAATTTCCAGGATGAGGATCTTCATACTGCAGGATCTTCCAGGATGTGAATCTTCTCACTGCAAAAGCTTCCAGCATGTGGATCCTCATACTGCAGGCATTTCTAGGATGTGGATCTTCTCACTGCAGTATCTTCCAGGATGTGGATCTTTACATTCCATGAGTTTCCAGGATTTGGATCTTCTCACTGCAGGATCTTCCAGCATGTGGATCTTCACAATGGAGGATGTTCCAGGATGTGAATCTTCACATTGCAGAAGCTTCCAGGATGTCGATCTTCACATTGCAGGATCTTCCAGGATGTGGATAGTCACACTGCAGGATCTTCCAGGATGTGGATCGTCACCCTGCAGGATCTTCCAGGATGTGGAGCTTCACGCTGCAGGATCCTCCAGAATGTGCATCGTCACACTGCAGGATCTTCCAGGATGTGGATCTTCACGCTGCAGAATTTTTGAGGGTGTGGATCTTCACACTGCAGGCGTTTCTAGGATGTGGATCTTCGTAGAGCAGGGGTTTTAGGATGAGAATCCACTCACGGCAGGATCTTACGGGCTGTGGAGCAGCACACTGCAGAAGTTCCCAAGATGTGGATCTTCACACTGCAGGAGGTTCCACGATGTGGATATTGGCACTGCAGGAGTTCGCAGGATGTGGATCTTCACACTGCAGGAGTTTCCAGGATGTGGATCTTCACACTGCAGGAATTTCCAGGATGTGGATCTTCACAGTGCAGGAGTTTCCAGCGTGCTGATCTCTGCATTGCAGGAGCTTCCAGGATGTGGACCTTCACACTGCAGGCGTTTCCATGATGTCGATCTTCACACTGGAGGAATCTCCAGGATGTGGATCTTCATATGTAATAGTTTCCAGAATGTGGATCTTCACACTCCAAGAGTTTCCAGGATGTTGTTCTTCAAACTGCAGGAGTTTCCAGGATGTGGATCTTCACACTGCAGGAGTTTCCAGGATATGGGTCTTCACACTGCAGGAATTTCCAAGAGGAGTATCTTCACATGCAGGTGATTCCAGGATGTGAATCTTCAGACTGCAGGAGTTTCCAAGACGTAGATCTTCACACTGAAGGAGTTTCCAGGATGATGATCTTCACACTGCAGGAGGTTCCAGGATGTGGATCTTCATACTGCAGGAGGGTCCAGGATCAGGATCTTCATACTGCAGCGGATTCAAGGTTGAGGATCTTCACACTGCAGAAGTTTCCAGGATTTGGATCTTCTCACTGCAGTGTCTTGCAGGATGATGATCTTCACACTGTAGGAGGTTCCAGGATGTGGACCTTCACACTGCAGGAGTTTACAGGATGTGGATCTTCAAAATGCCGGAGTTTCCACGATTTGCATCTTTCCACACCAGGAGTTTCCAGGAAGTGGATCTTCAGACTGCAGGAATTTCCATGATGTTGATCTTTACACTGCAGAAGTTTCCAGGATGTGGATCTTCAGACTGCAGATGATTCCAGGATGTGGATCTTCATAATGCAGGGGTTTCCAGTATGCGGACCTTCACACTGCAGTAATTTCCAGGAAGGGGGTCTTCACACTGCATGAGTTTTCAGGATGTGGAACTTCTCACTGTAGGTGTTACCAGGATGTGGATCTTCACACTGTAGTTGTTTCCACAATGTGGATCTTCCCAGTGCAGGAGTTTCCAGGATGTGAAGCTACACAATGCAGGTGATTCCAGGTGTAGATATTCAAAATGAAGGAGTTTCCAAGACGCAGATCTTCACACTGCAGGACGTTCCAGGATGTGGATTTTCACAGAGCCGGAGTTTCCAGGATGAGGTTCTTCACATTGCAGGAGTATCCTGGATGTGGATCCTCGCACTGCAGGAGTTTCAAGGATGAGGATCTTCACACTGCAGAATTTTCCAAGATTTGGATCTTCTCCCTGCAGGATCTTCCAGGATGATGATCTTCACACTGCAGGAGGTTCCAGGATGTGGATCTTCACACTGCAGGAGATTCCAGAATTTGGATCCTCACATTGCAGGACTTTCCAGGATGTGGATCTTCACACTGCCGGAGATTCCATGATGTGCATCTTTCCACACCAGGAGTTTCCAGGAAGTGGATCTTCAGACTGCAGGTACTTCCATGATGTGGAACTTTACACTTCAGAAGTTTCCAGGATGTGGATCTTCAGCCTGCAGGAATTTCCAGGATGTGGGTCTTCACACTGCAGATGTTTCCAATATGTGGATCTTCATAATGCAGAGGTTTCCAGGATGCGGACCTTCACACTGCAGTAATTTCCAGGATGGGGCTCTTCACACTGCATGAGTTTTCAGGATGTGGAACTTCAGAGCGCAGATGTTTCCAGCATGTGGACCTTGTCACTGCAGGAGTTACCAGGATGTGGATCTTCACACTGCGGATGTTTCCTGGATGTCGATCTTCACACTGCAGCTGTTTCCAGGATGTGGATCTTCACAATTCTGTAGTTTCCAGGATGTGCATCTTCACACTACGGGGTCTTCCAGGATGTGGATCTTCACAGTGCAGGAGATCCAGAATGTCAATCTTCACACTGCAGGTGTTAACAGGATGTGGATCTTCGAAATACCGTAGTTTCAAGGATGTGCATCTTCACACTACGGGATCTTCCAGGATGTGGATCTTCACACTGCAGGTGTTTACACAATGTGGATCTTCCCACTGCAGGAGTTTCCAGGATGTGAATCTGCACAATGCAAGTGATTCCAGGCGTAGATCTTCACAATGCAGGAGTTTCCAAGATGCAGATCTTCACACTGCAGGAGGTTCAAGGATGTCGATCTTCACATTGCAGGAGTTTCCACGATGAGGTTCTTCACATTGCAGGACCTTCCTGGACGTGGATCCTCACACTGCAGGAGTTTCCAGGAGGTGGATCTTCATACTGCAGGATCTTCCAGGATGTGAATCTTCTCACTGCAGGATCTTCCAGGATGTCGATCTTTACATTGCATGACTTTCCAGGAATTGGATCTTCTCACTGCAGGATCTTCCAGGATGTGGATCTTCACAATGGAGGATGTTCCAGGATGTGAATCTTCACATTGCAGGATCTTCCAGGATGTGGATAGTCACCCTGCAGGATCTTCCAGGATGTGGAGCTTCACACTGCAGGATCCTCCACAATGTGCATCGTCACACTGCAGGATCTTCCAGGATGTGAATCTTCACACTGCAGATTTTTTGAGGGTGTGGATCTTCACACTGCAGGCATTTCTAGCATGTGGATCTTCATAGAGCAGGAGTTTTAGCATGCGAATCCACTCACTGCAGGATCTTACAGGCTTTGGATCTGCACACTGCAGAAGTTCCCAAGATGTCGATCTTCACACTGCAGGAGGTTCCACGATGTGGATATTGGCACTGCAGGAGTTTCCAGGATGTGAATCTTCACACGTCAGGAGTTTCCAAGATGTGGATCTTCACACGTCAGGAGTTTCCAGGATGTGGATCTGCCAACTGCTGGAATATCCAGGATAAGTATCTTCACACTGCAGAGTGTTCCAGGATGTGGATCTTCACACTGCAGGAGTTTCCAGGATGTGATTCATCAGACTGCAGGATTTTCCAAGACGTAGTTTTTCACACTGCAGTAATTTCCAAGATGTGGATCTTCACAATGCAAGAGTTTCCAGCAAGTGGATCTGTACACCGCAGGAGTTTCCAGGATGTGGAACTTCACAGTGCAAAAGTTCCCAGGATGTGCATCTTCACACTGCAGGAATTTCCAGGATGTGGATCTTCACAGTGCAGGAGTTTCCAGCGTGCTGATCTCTGCATTGCAGGAGCTTCCTGGATGTGGTCCTTGACTCTGCAGGAGTTTCCATGATGTCGATCTTCACACTGGATGAATTTCCAGGATGTGGATCTTCATACGTAAGAGTTTCCAGAATGTGGATCTTCACACTCCAGGAGTTTCCAGGATGTTGTTCTTCAAACTGCAGGAGTTTCCAGGATGTGGATCTTCACATTGCAGGAGTTTCCAGGATGTGGGTGTTCACACTGCAGGACTTTCCAAGATGAGGATCTTCACATGCAGGTGATTCCAGGTTGTGATTCTTCAGACTGCAGGAGATTCCAAGACGTAGATCTTCACACTGAAGGTCTTTCCAGGATGATGATCTTCACACTGCAGGAGGTTCCAGGATGAGGTTTTTCACATTGCAGAAGCTTCCTGGATGTGGATCCTGGCACTGCAGGAGTTTCCACGATCAGAACCTTCATATTGAAGCGGTTTCAAGAATGTGGATCTTCACACTGCAGAGGTTTCCAGGATTTGGATCTTCTAACTGCAGGGTGTTCCAGGATGATGATCTTCACACTGCAGGAGGTTCCAGGATGTGGATATTCACATTGCAGGAGGTTCCAGGATCTGGACGTTCTCACTGTAGGATTGTCCAGGATGTGGATCTTCACACTGCTGGAGATTCCACGTTGTGCATCTTTCCACACCAGGAGTTTCCAGGAAGTGGATCTTCAGACTGCAGGAATTTCCATGATTTGGATCTTAACACTGCAGAAGTTTCCGGGAAGTGGATCTTCAGAAAGCCGGAATTTCCAGGATGTGGCTCTTCGCACCGCAGATGTTTCCAGTATGTGGATCTTCATAATGCAGGAGTTTCCAGGATGCGGACCTTCACACTGCAGTAATTTCCAGGATGGGGCTCTACACAATGCATGAGTTTTCAGGATGTGGAACTTCACAGTGCAGAAGTTTCCAGGATGTGGATCTTCTCACTGCAGGTGTTACCAGCATGTCGATCTTCACACTGCGGCTGTTTCCTGGATGTCGATCTTCACACTGCAGCAGTTTCCAGGATGTGGATCTTCACAATGGAGGAGTTTCCAGGATGTGCATCTTCACACTACGGCGTCTTCCAGGATGTGAATCTTCACACTGCAGGAGTTTCCAGGATGTCAATCTTCACACTGCAGCTGTTACCAGGATGTGGATCTTCACACTGCAGGAGTTTCCAGGAGGTGCATCTTCACACTACGGGATCATCCAGGACGTGGATCTTCACACTGCAGGAGTTTCCACGATGAGGTTCTTCACATTGCAGGAGCTTCCTGGATGTGGATCCTCACACTGCAGGAATTTCCAGGATGAGGATCTTCATACTGCAGGATCTTCCAAAATGTGAATCTTCTCACTGCAAAAGTTTCCAGCATGTGGATCCTCATACTGCTGGCATTTCTAGGATGTGGATCTTCTCACTGCAGTATCTTCCAGGATGTGGATCTTTAAATTGCATGAGTTTCCAGGATTTGGATCTTCTCACTGCAGGATCTTCCAGGATGTGAATCTTCACATTGCAGAAGCTTCCAGGATGTCGATCTTCACATTGCAGGATCTTCCAGGATGTGGATAGTCACACTGCAGGATCTTCCAGGATGTGGATCGTCACCCTGCAGGATCTTCCAGGATGTGGAGCTTCACACTGCAGGATCCTCCAGAATGTGCATCGTCACACTGCAGGATCTTCCAGGATGTGGATCTTCACGCTGCAGAATTTTCGAGGGTGTGGATCTTCACACTGCAGGCGTTTCTAGGATGTGGATCTTCATAGAGCAGGAGTTTTAGCATGCGAATCCACTCACTGCAGGATCTTACAGGCTTTGGATCTGCACACTGCAGAAGTTCCCAAGATGTCGATCTTCACACTGCAGGAGGTTCCACGATGTGGATATTGGCACTGCAGGAGTTTCCAGGATGTGAATCTTCACACGTCAGGAGTTTCCAGGATGTGGATCTTCACACGTCAGGAGTTTCCAGGATGTGGATCTGCCAACTGCTGGAATATCCAGGATAAGTATCTTCACACTGCAGAGTGTTCCAGGATGTGGATCTTCACACTGCAGGAGTTTCCAGGATGTGATTCTTCAGACTGCAGGATTTTCCAAGACGTAGTTTTTCACACTGCAGTAATTTCCAAGATGTGGATCTTCACAATGCAAGAGTTTCCAGCAAGTGGATCTGTACACCGCAGGAGTTTCCAGGATGTGGAACTTCACAGTGCAAAAGTTCCCAGGATGTGCATCTTCACACTGCAGGAATTTCCAGGATGTGGATCTTCACAGTGCAGGAGTTTGCAGCGTGCTGATCTCTGCATTGCAGGAGCTTCCTGGATGTGGTCCTTGACTCTGCAGGAGTTTCCATGATGTCGATCTTCACACTGGATGAATTTCCAGGATGTGGATCTTCATACGTAAGAGTTTCCAGAATGTGGATCTTCACACTCCAGGAGTTTCCAGGATGTTGTTCTTCAAACTGCAGGAGTTTCCAGGATGTGGATCTTCACATTGCAGGAGTTTCCAGGATGTGGGTGTTCACAGTGCAGGACTTTCCAAGATGAGGATCTTCACATGCAGGTGATTCCAGGTTGTGATTCTTCAGACTGCAGGAGATTCCAAGACGTAGATCTTCACACTGAAGGTCTTTCCAGGATGATGATCTTCACACTGCAGGAGGTTCCAGGATGAGGTTTTTCACATTGCAGAAGCTTCCTGGATGTGGATCCTGGCACTGCAGGAGTTTCCACGATCAGAACCTTCATATTGAAGCGGTTTCAAGAATGTGGATCTTCACACTGCAGAGGTTTCCAGGATTTGGATCTTCTAACTGCAGGGTGTTCCAGGATGATGATCTTCACACTGCAGGAGGTTCCAGGATGTGGATATTCACATTGCAGGAGGTTCCAGGATCTGGACCTTCTCACTGCAGGATTGTCCAGGATGTGGATCTTCACACTGCTGGAGATTCCACGTTGTGCATCTTTCCACACCAGGAGTTTCCAGGAAGTGGATCTTCAGACTGCAGGAATTTCCATGATTTGGATCTTAACACTGCAGAAGTTTCCGGGAAGTGGATCTTCAGAAAGCCGGAATTTCCAGGATGTGGCTCTTCGCACCGCAGATGTTTCCAGTATGTGGATCTTCATAATGCAGGAGTTTCCAGGATGCGGACCTTCACACTGCAGTAATTTCCAGGATGGGGCTCTACACAATGCATGAGTTTTCAGGATGTGGAACTTCACAGTGCAGAAGTTTCCAGGATGTGGATCTTCTCACTGCAGGTGTTACCAGCATGTCGATCTTCACACTGCGGCTGTTTCCTGGATGTCGATCTTCACACTGCAGCAGTTTCCAGGATGTGGATCTTCACAATGGAGGAGTTTCCAGGAAGTGCATCTTCACACTACGGCGTCTTCCAGGATGTGAATCTTCACACTGCAGGAGTTTCCAGGATGTCAATCTTCACACTGCAGCTGTTACCAGGATGTGGATCTTCACACTGCAGGAGTTTCCAGGAGGTGCATCTTCACACTACGGGATCATCCAGGATGTGGATCTTCACACTGCAGGAGTTTCCACGATGAGGTTCTTCACATTGCAGGAGCTTCCTGGATGTGGATCCTCACACTGCAGGAATTTCCAGGATGAGGATCTTCATACTGCAGGATCTTCCAAAATGTGAATCTTCTCACTGCAAAAGTTTCCAGCATGTGGATCCTCATACTGCTGGCATTTCTAGGATGTGGATCTTCTCACTGCAGTATCTTCCAGGATGTGGATCTTTAAATTGCATGAGTTTCCAGGATTTGGATCTTCTCACTGCAGGATCTTCCAGGATGTGAATCTTCACATTGCAGAAGCTTCCAGGATGTCGATCTTCACATTGCAGGATCTTCCAGGATGTGGATAGTCACACTGCAGGATCTTCCAGGATGTGGATCGTCACCCTGCAGGATCTTCCAGGATGTGGAGCTTCACACTGCAGGATCCTCCAGAATGTGCATCGTCACACTGCAGGATCTTCCAGGATGTGGATCTTCACACTGCAGAATTTTCGAGGGTGTGGATCTTCACACTGCAGGCGTTTCTAGGATGTGGATCTTCATAGAGCAGGAGTTTTAGGATGCGAATCCACTCACTGCAGGATCTTACGGGCTGTGGAGCAGCACACTGCAGAAGTTCCCAAGATGTGGCTCTTCACACTGCAGGCATTTCCACGATGTGGATATTGGAAGTGCAGGAGTTCCCAGGATATGGATCTTCACACTGCAGGAGTTTCCAGGATGTGGATCTTCAATCGTCAGGTTTTTCCAGGATGTGGATCTGCCAACTGCTGGAATTTCCAGGATGAGAATCTTCACACTGCAGTGTTTTCCAGGATGTGGCTCTTCACACTGCTGGAGTTTCCAGGATGTGAATCTTCAGAATGCAGGATTTTCCAAGACGTAGATTTTCACACTGCAGTAATCTCCAAGATGTGGATCTTCACACTGCAAGAGTTTCCAGGATGTGGATCTGTACACCGCACGTGTTTCCAGGATGTGGAACTTCACAGTGCAAAAGTTTCCAGGATGTGGATCTTCACACTGCAGGAATTTCCATGATCGGATCTTGACAGTGCAGCAGTTTCCAGAGTGTTCTTCTCTGCATTGCAGGTGATTCCAGGATGTGAATCTTCAGACTGCAGGAGTTTCCAAGTCGTAGATCTTCACACTGAAGGAGTTTCCAGGATGATGATCTTCACACTGCAGGAGGTTCCAGGATGTGGATCTTCATACTGCAGGAGTTTCCAGGATTTGGATGTTCACACTGCAGGAGTTTCCACGATGTGCATCTGCAAACTGCAGGAGTTTCCAGGATGAGGTTCTTCACATTGCAGGAGCTTCTGGGATGTGGATCCTGGCACTGCAGGAGTTTCCAGGATGAGGATATTCATACTGCAGCTGTGTCAAGGATGAGGATCTTCACACTGCAGAATTTTCCAGGATTTGGATTTCTCCCTGCAGGATCTCCAAGGATGATGATCTTCACACTGCAGGAGTTTCCAGTATGTGGATCTTCACACTGTAGGAGATTCCAGGATTTGGATATTCACAATGCAGGAGTTTCCAGGATGTGGATCTTCACACTGCCAGAGTTTCCACGATGTGAATTTTTCCACACCAGTAGTTTCTAGGAAGTGGATCTCCATACTGCAAGAATTTCCATGATGTGGATCTTTACACTGCAGATGTTTCCAGGATGTGAATCTTCACACTGCAGTAATTTCCAGGATGGGGGTCTTCACACTGCATGAGTTTTCAGGATGTGGAACTTCTCACTGTAGGTGTTACCAGGATGTGGATCTTCACACTGTGGCTGTTTCCTGGATGTCGATCTTCACACTGCAGCAGTTTCCAGGATGTGGATATTCAGAATGCAGGAGTTTCCAGGATGAGCATCTTCACACTACGGGGTCTTCCAGGATGTGGATTTTCGCTCTGCAGGAGTTTCCAGGATGTCAATCTTCGCACTGCAGGTGTTAGCAGGATGTGGATCATCATACTGCAGGAGTTTCCAGGATGTGCATCCTCACACTACGGGATCTTCCAGGATGTGGATCTTCACACTGCAGTTGTTTCCACAATGTGGATCTTCCCAGTGCAGGAGTTTCCAGGATGTGAAGCTACACAATGCAGGTGATTCCAGGCGTAGATATTCAAAATGCAGGAGTTTCCAAGACGCAGATCTTCACACTGCAGGATGTTCCAGGATGTGGATTTTCACAGAGCCGGAGTTTCCAGGATGAGGTTCTTCACATTGCAGGAGCTTCCTGGATGTGGATCCTCGCACTGCAGGAGTTTCCAGGATGAGGATCTTCATACTGCAGCAGTTTCAAGAATGAGGATCTTCACACTGCAAAATTTTCCAGGATTTGGATCATCTCCCTGCAGGATCTTCCAGGATGATGATCTTCACACTGCAGGAGGTTCCAGGATGTTGATCTTTACACTGCAGGAGATTCAAGAATTTGGATCCTCACATTGCAGGACTTTCCAAGATGTCGATCTTCACACTGCCGGAGTTTCCACGATGTGCATCTTTCCACACCAGGAGTTTCCAGGAAGTGGATCTTCAGACTGCAGGAATTTCCATGATGTGGATCTTTACACTGCAGAAGTTTCCAGGATGTGGATCTTCAGACTGCAGGAATTTCCAGGATGTGGGTCTTCACACTGCAGATGTTTCCAATATGTGGATCTTCATTATGCAGGCGTTTCCAGGATGCGGACCTTCACACTGCAGTAATTTCCAGGATGGGGCTCTTCACACTGCATGAGTTTTCAGGATATGGAACTTCACAGTGCAGAAGTTTCCAGGATGTGGATCTTGTCACTGCAGCTGTTACCAGGATGTAGATCTTCACACTGCGGCTGTTTCCTGGATGTCGATCTTCACACTGCAGCAGTTTCCAGGATGTGGATCTTCAAAATTCTGTAGGTTCCAGGATGTGCATCTTCACACTACGGGGTCTTCCAGGATGTGGATCTTCACAGTGCAGGGGATCCAGGATGTCAATCTTCACACTGCAGGTGTTAACAGGATGTGGATCTTCGAAATGCAGGAGTTTCAAGGATGTGCATCTTCACACTACGGAATCTTCCAGGATGTGGATCTTCACACTGCAGGTGTTTACACAATGTGGATCTTCCCACTGCAGCAGTTTCCAGGATGTGAATCTGCACAATGCAAGTGATTCCAAGCGTAGATCTTCACAATGCAGGAGTTTCCAAGATGCAGATCTTCACACTGCAGGAGGTTCCAGAATGTGGATAATTACACTGCAGGACGTTCCAGGATGTCGATGTTCACAGTGCAGGAGTTACCACGATGAGGTTCTTCTCACTGCAGGATCTTCCAGGATGTGGATCTTCACAATGGAGGATGTTCCAGGATGCGAATCTTCGCATTGCAGAAGCTTCCAGGATGTCGATCTTCACATTGCAGATTCTTCCAGGATGTGGATAGTCACACTGCAGAATCTTCCAGGATGTGGATCTTCATACTGCAGGATCTTCCAGGATGTGAATCTTCTCACTGCAGGATCTTCCAGGATGAGGATCTTTACATTGCATGACTTTCCAGGATTTGGATCTTCTCACTGCAGGATCTTCCAGGATGTGGATTTTCACAATGGAGGATGTTCCAGGATGTGAATCTTAACATTGCAGAAGCATCCTGGATGTCGATCTTCACATTGCAGGATCTTCCATGATGTGGATAGTCACACTGCAGGATCTTCCAGGATGTGGATCGTCACCCTGCAGAATCTTCCAGGATGTGAAGCTTCACACTGCAGGATCCTCCAGAATGTGCATCGCCACACTGCAGGATCTTCCAGGATGTGAATCATCACACTGCAGATTTTTTGAGGGTGTGGATCTTCACACTGCAGGCATTTCTAGGATGTGGATCTTCATAGAGCAGGAGTTTTAGGATGCGAATCCACTCACTGCAGGATCTTACAGGCTTTGGATCTGCACACTGCAGGAGTTCCCAGGATGTGAATCTTCACACTGCAGGAGTTTCCAGGATGTGGATCTTCAGACGTCAGGAGTTTCCAGGATGTGAATCTGCCAACTGCTGGAATTTCCAGGATGAGTATCCTTACTCTGCAGAGTGTTCCAGGATGTGCATCTTCACACTGCAGGAGTTTCCATGATGTGATTCTTCAGACTGCAGGATTTTCCAAGACGTAGATTTTCACACTGCAGTAATTTCCAAGATGTGGGTCTTCACAATGCAAGTGGATCTGTACACCGCAGGAGTTTCCAGGATGTGGAACTTCACAGTGCAGGAATTTCCAGGATGTGGATCTTCACAGTGCAGGAGTTTCCAGCGTGCTGATCTCTGCATTGCAGGAGCTTCCAGGATGTGGACCTTCACACTGCAGGAGTTTCCATGATGTCGATCTTCACACTGGAGGAATTTCCAGGATGTGGATCTTCATACGTAAGAGTTTCCAGAATGTGGATCTTCACACTCCAGGAGTTTCCAGGATGTTGTTCTTCAAACTGCAGGAGTTTCCAGGATGTGGATCTTCACACTGCATGAGTTTCCAGGATGTGGGTGTTCACACTGCAGGACTTTCCAAGATGAGGATATTCACATGCAGGTGATTCCAGGTTGTGAATCTTCAGAATGCAGGAGATTCCAAGACGTAGATCTTCACACTGAAGGAGTTTCCAGGATGATGATCTTCACACTGCAGGAGGTTCCAGGATGAGGTTTTTCACATTGCAGAAGCTTCCTGGATGTGGATCCTCGCACTGCAGGAGTTTCCAGGATCTGGATCTTCATACTGAAGCGGTTTCAAGGATGACGATTTCACACTGCAGAAGTTTCCAGGATTTGGATCTTCTCACTGCAGGGTTTCCAGGATGATGATCTTCACACTGCAGGAGGTTCCAGGCTGTGGATCTTCTCACTGCAGGTGTTACCAGCATGTCGATCTTCACACTGCGGCTGTTTCCTGGATGTCGATCTTCACACTGCAGCAGTTTCCAGGATGTGGATCTTCACCATGGAGGAGTTTCCAGGATGTGCATCTTCACACTACGGGGTCTTCCAGGATGTGAATCTTCACACTGCAGGAGTTTCCAGGATGTGGATCTTCACACTGCAGGAGTTTCCAGGAGGTGCATCTTCACACTACGGGATCATCCAGGATGTGGATCTTCACACTGCAGGTGTTTCCACAATGTGGATCTTCCCACTGCAGGAGTTTCCAGGATGTGAATCTGCACAATGCAGGTGATTCCAGGCGTAGATCTTCACAATGCAGGAGTTTCCAAGATGCAGATCTTCACACTGCAGGAGTTTCCAGGATGTGGATCTTCACAGTGCAGGTGTTTCCAGGAGGTGCATCTTCACACTACGGGATCATCCAGGATGTGGATCTTCACACTGCAGGAGGTTCCAGGATGTGGATATTCACATTGCGGGACATTCCTGGATGTGGATCCTCGCACTGCCAGAGTTTCCAGGATGAGGATCGTCATACTGCAGGATCTTCCAGGATGTGAATCTTCTCACTGCAAAAGCTTCCAGCATGTGGATCCTCATACTGCAGGCATTTCTAGGATGTGGATCTTCTCACTGCAGTATCTTCCAGGATGTGGATCTTTACATTGCATGAGTTTCCAGGATTTGGATCTTCTCACTACAGGATCTTCCAGGATGTGGATCTTCACAATGGAGGATGTTCCAGGATGTGAATCTTCACATTGCAGAAGCTTCCAGGATGTCGATCTTCACATTGCAGGATCTGCCAGGATGTGGATAGTCACACTGCAGGATCTTCCAGGATGTGGATCGTCACACTGCAGGATCTTCCAGGATGTGGAGCTTCACACTGCAGGATCCTCCAGAATGTGCATCGTCACACTGCAGGATCTTCCAGGATGTGGATCTTCACGCTGCAGAATTTTTGAGGGTGTGGATCTTCACACTGCAGGCGTTTCTAGGATGTGGATCTTCGTAGAGCAGGGGTTTTAGGATGCGAATCCACTCACGGCAGGATCTTACGGGCTGTGGAGCAGCACACTGCAGAAGTTCCCAAGATGTGGATCTTCAAACTGCTGGAGGTTCCACGATGTGGATATTGGCACTGCAGGAGTTCGCAGGATGTGGATCTTCACACTGCAGGAGTTTCCAGGATGTGGATCTTCACACTGCAGGAATTTCCAGGATGTGGATCTTCACAGTGCAGGAGTTTCCAGCGTGCTGATCTCTGCATTGCAGGAGCTTCCAGGATGTGGACCTTCACACTGCAGGCGTTTCCACGATGTCGATCTTCACACTGGAGGAATCTCCAGGATGTGGATCTTCATATGTAATAGTTTCCAGAATGTGGATCTTCACACTCCAGGAGTTTCCAGGATGTTGTTCTTCAAACTGCAGAAGTTTACAGGATGTGGATCTTCACACTGCAGGAGTTTCCAGGATGTGGGTCTTCACACTGCAGGAATTTCCAAGATGAGTATCTTCACATGCAGGTGATTCCAGGATGTGAATCTTCAGACTGCAGGAGTTTCCAAGACGTAGATCTTCACACTGAAGGAGTTTCCAGGATGATGATCTTCACACTGCAGGAGGTTCCAGGATGTGGATCTTCACACTGCAGGAGGTTCCAGGATCAGGATCTTCATACTGCAGCGGATTCAAGGTTGAGGATCTTCACAATTCTGTAGTTTCCAGGATGTGCATCTTCACACTACGGGGTCTTCCAGGATGTGGATCTTCACAGTGCAGGAGATCCAGGATGTCAATCTTCACACTGCAGGTGTTAACAGGATGTGCATCTTCGAAATGCAGGAGTTTCAAGGATGTGCATCTTCACACTACGGGATCTTCCAGGATGTGGATCTTCACACTGCAGGTGTTTACACAATGTGGATCTTCCCACTGCAGGAGTTTCCAGGATGTGAATCTGCACAATGCAAGTGATTCCAGGCATAGATCTTCACACTGCAGGAGGTTCCAGGATGTCGATCTTCACATTGCAGGAGTTTCCACGATGAGGTTCTTCACATTGCAGGACCTTCCTGGATGTAGATCCTCACACTGCAGGAGTTTCCAGGAGGTGGATCTTCATACTGCAGGATCTTCCAGGATGTGAATCTTCTCACTGCAGAATCTTCCAGGATGTGGTTCTTTACATTGCATGACTTTCCAGGATTTGGATCTTCACACTGCAGGATCTTCCAGGATGTGGATCTTCACAATGGAGGATGTCCCAGGATGTGAATCTTCACATTGCACGATCTTCCAGGATGTGGATAGTCACACTGCAGGATCTTCCAGGATGTGGATCGTCACCCTGCAGGATCTTCCAGGATGTGGAGCTTCACACTGCAGATTTTTTGAGGGTGTGGATCTTCACACTGCAGGCATTTCTAGGATGTGGATCTTCGTAGAGCAGGAGTTTTAGCATGCGAATCCACTCACTGCAGGATCTAACAGGCTTTGGATCTGCACGCTGCAGAAGTTCCCAAGATGTCGATCTTCACACTGCAGGAGGTTCCAAGATGTGGATATTGGCACTGCAGGAGTTTCCAGGATGTGAATCTTCACACTGCAGGAGTTTCCAGGATGTGGATCTTCAGACGTCAGGAGTTTCCAGGATGTGGATCTGCCAACTGCTGGAATTTCCAGGATAAGTTTCCTCACACTGCAGAGTGTTCCAGGATGTGGATCTTCACACTGCAGGAGTTTCCAGGATGTGATTCTTCAGACTGCAGGATTTTCCAAGACGTAGTTTTTCACACTGCAGTAATTTCCAAGATGTGGATCTTCACAATGCAAGAGTTTCCAGGAAGTGGATCTGTACACCGCAGGAGTTTCCAGGATGTGGAACTTCACAGTGCAAAAGTTCCCAGGATGTGCATCTTCACACTGCAGGAATTTCCAGGATGTGGATCTTCACAGTGCAGGAGTTTCCAGCGTGCTGATCTCTGCATTGCCGGAGCTTCCTGGATGTGGTCCTTCACTCTGCAGGAGTTTCCATGATGTCGATCTTCACACTGGATGAATTTCCAGGATGTGGATCTTCATACGTAAGAGTTTCCAGAATGTGGATCTTCACACTCCGGGAGTTTCCCGGATGTTGTTCTTCAAACTGCAGGAGTTTCCAGGATGTGGATCTTCACACTTCAGGAGTTTCCAGGATGTGGGTGTTCACACTGCAGGACTTTCCAAGATGAGGATCTTCACATGCAGGTGATTCCAGGTTGTGAATCTTCAGACTGCAGGAGATTCCAAGACGTAGATCTTCACACTGAAGGAGTTTCCAGGATGATGATCTTCACACTGCAGGAGGTTCCAGGATTTGGATCTTCACACTGCAGGAGGTTCCAGGATGAGGTTTTTCACATTGCAGAAGCTTCCTGGATGTGGATCCTCGCACTGCAGAAGTTTCCAGGATCAGAACCTTCATATTGAAGCTGTTTCAAGGATGAGGATCTTCACACTGCAGAAGTTTCCAGGATTTGGATCTTCTCACTGCAGGGGCTTCCTGGATGATGATCTTCGCACTGCAGGAGGTTCCAGGATGTGGATCTTCACATTGCAGGAGGTTCCAGGATATGGACCTTCTCACTGCAGGACTGTCCAGGATGTGGATCTTCACACTGCTGGAGATTCCACGTTGTGCATCTTTCCACCCCAGGAGTTTCCAGGAAGTGGATATTCAGACTGCAGGAATTTCCATGATGTGGATCTTAACACTGCAGAAGTTTCCAGGAAGTGGATCTTCAGAAAGCCGGAATTTCCAGGATGTGGCTCTTCACACCGCAGATGTTTCCAGTATGTGGATCTTCATAATGCAGGAGTTTCCAGGATGCGGACCTTCACACTGCAGTAATTTCCAGGACGAGGGTCTTCACACTGCATGAGTTTTCAGGATGTGGAACTTCACAGTGCAGAAGTTTCCAGGATGTGGATCTTCTCACTGCAGGTGTTACCTGAATGTCCAACTTCACACTGCGGCTGTTTCCTGGATGTCGATCTTCACACTGCAGCAGTTTCCAGGATGTGGATCTTCACAATGGAGGAGTTTCCAGGATGTGCATCTTCACACTACGGGGTCTTCCAGGATGTGAATCTTCACACTGCAGGAGTTTCCAGGATGTCAATCTTCACACTGCAGCTGTTACCAGGATGTGGATCTTCACACTGCAGGAGTTTCCAGGAGGTGCAGCTTCACACTACGGGATCATCCAGGATGTGTAACTTCACACTGCAGGAGTTTCCACGATGAGGTTCTTCACATTGCAGGAGCTTCCTGGATGTGGATCCTCACACTGCAGGAATTTCCATGATGAGGATCTTCATACTGCAGGATCTTTCAAGATGTGAATCTTCTCACTGCAAAGGTTTCCAGCATGTGGATCCTCATACTGCAGGCATTTCTAGGATGTGGATCTTCTCACTGCAGTATCTTCCAGGATGTGGATCTTTAAATTGCATGAGTTTCCAGGCTTTGGATCTTCTCACTACAGGATCTTCCAGGATGTGGATCTTCACAATGGAGGATGTTCCAGGATGTGAATCTTCACATTGCAGAAGCTTCCAAGATGTCAATCTTCACATTGCAGGATCTTCCAGGATGTGGATAGTCACACTGCAGGATCTTCCAGGATGTGGATCATCACCCTGCAGGATCTTCCAGGATGTGGAGCTTCACACTGCAGGATCCTCCAGAACGTGCATCGTCACACTGCAGGATCTTCCAGAATGTGGATCTTCACGCTGCAGAACTTTCGAGGGTGTGGATCTTCACACTGCAGGCGTTTCTAGGATGTGGATCTTCATAGAGCATTAGTTTTAGGATGCGAATCCACTCACTGCAGGATCTTACGGGCTGTGGAGCAGCACACTGCAGAAGTTCCCAAGATGTGGATCTTCACACTGCAGGAGGTTCCACGATGTGGATATTGGCACTGCAGGAGTTCCCAGGATATGGATCGTCACACTGCAGGAGTTTCCAGGATTTGGATCTTCAGTCGTCAGGTGTTTCCAGGATGTGGATCTGCCAACTGCTGGAATTTCCAGGATGAGAATCTTCACACTGCAGTGTTTTCCAGGATGTGGCTCTTCACACTGCAGGAGTTTCCAGGATGTGAATCTTCAGAATGCAGGATTTTCCAAGACGTAGATTTTCACACTGCAGTAATCTCCAAGATGTGGATCTTCACACTGCAAGAGTTTCCAGGATGTGGATCTGTACACCGCACGTGTTTCCAGGATGTGGAACTTCACAGTGCAAAAGTTTCCAGGATGTGGATCTTCACACTGCAGGAATTTCCATGATGTGGATCTTGACAGTGCAGCAGTTTCCAGAGTGTTGTTCTCTGCATTGCAGGTGATTCCAGGATGTGAATCTTCAGACTGCAGGAGTTTCCAAGTCGTAGATCTTCACACTGAAGGAGTTTCCAGGATGATGATCTTCACACTGCAGGAGGTTCCAGGATGTGGATCTTCATACTGCAGGAGTTTCCAGGATTTGGATGTTCACACTGCAGGAGTTTCCACGATGTGCATCTGCAAACTGCAGGAGTTTCCAGGATGAGGTTCTTCACATTGCAGGAGCTTCTGGGATGTGGATCCTGGCACTGCAGGAGTTTCCAGGATGAGGATATTCATACTGCAGCTGTGACAAGGATGAGGATCTTCACACTGCAGACTTTTCCAGGATTTGGATTTCTCCCTGCAGGATCTCCAAGGATGATGATCTTCACACTGCAGGAGTTTCCAGTATGTGGATCTTCACACTGTAGGAGATTCCAGGATTTGGATATTCACAATGCAGGAGTTTCCAGGATGTGGATCTTCACACTGCCAGAGTTTCCACGATGTGCATTTTTCCACACCAGTAGTTTCTAGGAAGTGGATCTTCATACTGCAAGAATTTCCATGATGTGGATCTTTACACTGCAGATGTTTCCAGGATGTGAATCTTCAGACTGCAGGAATTTCCAGGATGTGGGTCTTCAAACTGCAGATGTTTCCAGTTTGTGGATCTTCATAATG
Organism: Carcharodon carcharias; assembly: GCF_017639515.1. Taxonomy (NCBI): domain Eukaryota; kingdom Metazoa; phylum Chordata; class Chondrichthyes; order Lamniformes; family Lamnidae; genus Carcharodon; species Carcharodon carcharias. The sequence continues at coordinate 169,878,650 of NC_054469.1, forward strand.
CAGGAGTTTCCAGGATGCAGACCTTCATACTGCACTAATTTCCAGGATGGGGGTCTTAACACTGCAGCAGTTTCCAGGATGTGGATCTTCACAATGGAGGAGTTTCCAGGATGTGCATCTTCACATTACGGGCTCTTCCAGGATGTGGATTTTCACACTGCACGAGTTTCCACGATATGCATCTTCACACTACAGGATCATCCAGGATGTGGATCTTCACACTGCAGGTGTTTCCACAATGTGAATCTTCCCACTGCAGGAGTTTCCAGGATGTGAATCTGCACAATGCACGTGATTCCAAGACGCAGATCTTCACACTGCAGGAGGTTCCAGGATGTGGATCTTCACAGTGCAGGAGTTTCCAGGATGAGGTTCTTCACATTGCAGCAGCTTCCTGGATGTGTATCCTCGCACTGAGGAGTTTCCAGGATGAGGATCTTCATACTGCAGGATCTTCCAGCATGTGAATCTTCTCACTGCAGGATCTTCCAGGATGTGGATCTTTACATTGCATGACTTTCCAGGATTTGGATCTTCTCACTGCTGGAATATGCAGGATGAGTATCTTCACAATGCAGGGTTTTCCAGGATGAGGATCTTCATACTGCAGCGGATGCCAGGATTAGGATGTTCACACTGCAGAAGTTTCCAGGTTGCAGACCTTCCCACTGCAGGATCTTCCAGGATGTGGATCTTCACATTGAAGGATGTTCCAGGATGTGAATCTTCACATTGCAGAAGCTTCCAGGATGTGGATCTGCCTACTGCTGGAATTTCCAGAATGAGTATGTTCACAATGCAGGGTTTTCCAGGATGTGGATCTTCACACTGCAGGACTTTCCAGGATGTGAATATTCAGACTGCAGTATTTTCCAAGACATAGATTTTCACACTGCAGTAATTTCCAAGATGTGGATCTTCACACTGCAAGAGTTTCCAGCATATGGATCCACAAACCACAGAAGTTTCCAGGATGTGGAACTTCACAGTGAAAAAGTTTCCAGCTTGTGGATCTTCACACTGCAGGAATTTCCAGGATGTGGATTTTCAAAGTGCAGGAGTTTCCAGCGTGTTGATCTCTGCATTCCAGGAGCATCCAGGATGTGGACCTTCACACTGCAGGAGTTTCCAGGATGTGGACCTTCACACTGCAGGAGTTTCCATGATGTGGATCTTCACACTGGAGGAATTTCTAGGATGTGGATCTTCATACGTAAGAGTTTCCAGAATGTGGACCTTCACACTCCAGGGCTTTCCAGGATGTGGTTCTTCAGACTGCAGGGGTTTCCAGGATGTGGACCTTCACACTGCAGGAGTTTCCAGGATGTGGGTCTTCACACTGCAGGACTTTCCAGGATGAGGATCTTCACATGCAGGTGATTCCAGGATGTCAATCTTCAGACTGCAGGAGTTTCCAAGACGTAGATCTTCACACTGAAGGAGTTTCTAGGATGATGATCTTCAAACTGCAGGAGTTTCCAGGATGTGCATCTTCAGACTGCAGGAGTTTCCAGGATTTGGATCTTCACAGTGCAGGAGTTTCCAGGATGAGGTTCTTCACATTGCAGGAGCTTCCTGGATGTGGATCCTTGCACTGCAGGAGTTACCAGGATGAGGATCTTCATACTGCCTGTGTTTCCAGGATGAGGATCTTCACACTGCAGAAGGTTCCAGGATTTGGATCTTCTCACTGCAGGATCTTCCAGGATGATGATCTTCCCACTGCAAGAGTTTCCAGGATGTGAATCTGCACAATGCAAGTGATTCCAGGCATAGATCTTCACAATGCAGGAGTTTCCAAGATGCAGATCATCACACTGCAGGAGGTTCAAGGATGTCGATCTTCACATTGCAGGAGTTTCCACGATGAGGTTCTTCACATTGCAGGACCTTCCTGGATGTGGATCCTCACACTGCAGGAGTTTCCAGGAGGTGGATCTTCATACTGCAGGATCTTCCAGGATGTGAATCTTCTCACTGCAGGATCTTCCAGGATGTCGATCTTTAGGTTGCATGACTTTCCAGGATTTGGATCTTCTCACTGCAGGATCTTCCAGGATGTGGATCTTCACAATGGAGGATGTTCCAGAATCTTCACATTGCAGAAGCATCCAGGATGTGGATAGTCACACTGCAGGATCTTCCAGGATGTGGATCGTCACCCTGCAGGATCTTCCAGGATGTGGAGCTTCACACTGCAGGATCCTCCACAATGTGCATCGTCACACTGCAGGATCTTCCAGGATGTGAATCTTCACACTGCAAATTTTTTGAGGGTGTGGATCTTCACACTGCAGGCATTTCTAGGATGTGGATCTTCATAGAGCAGGAGTTTTAGGATGCGAATCTACTCACTGCAGGATCTTACAGGCTTTGGATCTGCACACTGCAGAAGTTCCCAAGATGTCGATCTTCACACTGCAGGAGGTTCCACGATGTGGATATTGGCACTGCAGGAGTTTCCAGGATGTGAATCTTCACACTGCAGGAGTTTCCAGGATGTGGATCTTCAGACGTCAGGAGTTTCCAGGATGTGGATCTGCCAACTGCTGGAATTTCCAGGATGAGTATCTTCACACTGCAGAGTGTTCCAGGATGTGGATCTTCACACTGCAGGAGTTTCCAGGATGTGATTCTTCAGACTGCAGGATTTTCCAAGACGTAGTTTTTCACACTGCAGTAATTTCCAAGATGTGGATCCTCACAATGCAAGAGTTTCCAGGAAGTGGATCTGTACACCGCAGGAGTTTCCAGGATGTGGAACTTCACAGTGCAAAAGTTTCCAGGATGTGCATCTTCACACTGCAGGAATTTCCAGGATGTGGATCTTCACAGTGCAGGAGTTTCCAGCGTGCTGATCTCTGCATTTCAGGAGCTTCCTGGATGTGGTCCTTCACTCTGCAAGAGTTTCCATGATGTCGATCTTCACATTGGACGAATTTCCAGGATGTGGATCTTCATACGTAAGAGTTTCCAGAATGTGGATCTTCACACTCCAGGAGTTTCCAGGATGTTGTTCTTCAAACTGCAGGAGTTTCCACGATGTGGATCTTCACACTTCAGCAGTTTCCAGGATGTGGGTGTTCACACTGCAGGACTTTCCAAGATGAGGATCTTCACATGCAGCTGATTCCAGGTTGTCAATCGTCAGATTGCAGGAGATTCCAAGACGTAGATCTTCACACTGAAGGAGTTTCCAGGATGATGATCTTCACACTGCAGGAGGTTCCAGGATGTGGATATTCACACTGCAGGAGGTTCCAGGATGAGGTTTTTCACATTGCAGAAGCTTCCTGGATGTGGATCCTCGCACTGCAGGAGTTTCCAGGATCAGAACCTTCATACTGAAGTGGTTTCAAGGATGAGGACCTTCACACTGCAGTAGTTTCCAGTATTTGGATCTTCTCACTGCAGGGTCTACCAGGATGATGACCTTCACACTGCAGGAGGTTCCAGGATGTGGATCCTCACATTGCAGCAGGTTCCAAGATATGGACATTCACACTGCAGGACTGTCCAGGATGTGGATCTTCACACTGCTGGAGATTCCACGTTGTGCATCTTTCCACACCAGGAGTTTCCAGGAAGTGGATATTCAGACTGCAGGAATTTCCATGATGTGGATCGTAACACTGCAGAAGTTTCCAGGAAGTGGATCTTCAGAAAGCCAGAATTTCCAGGATGTGGCTCTTCACACCGCAGATGTTTCCAGTATGTGGATCTTCATAATGCAGTAGTTTCCAGGATGCGGACCTTCACACTGCAGTAATTTCCAGGATGGGGCTCTACACAATGCATGAGTTTTCAGGATGTGGAACTTCACAGTGCAGAAGTTTCCAGGATGTGGATCTTCACAATGGAGGAGTTTCCAGGATGTGCATCTTCACACTATGGTGTCTTCCAGGATGTGAATCTTCACACTGCAGGAGTTTCCAGGATGTCAATCTTCACACTGCAGCTGTTACCAGGATGTGGATCTTCACACTGCAGGAGTTTCCAGGAGGTGCATCTTCACACTACGGGATCATCCAGGATGTGGATCTTCACACTGCAGGTGTTTCCACGATGAGGATCTTGACATTGCAGGAGCTTCCTGGATGTGGATCCTCACACTGCAGGAATTTCCAGGATGAGGATCTTCATACTGCAGGATCTTCCAAGATGTGAATCTTCTCACTGCAAAAGTTTCCAGCATGTGGATCCTCATACTGCAGGCATTTCTAGGATGTGGATCTTCTCACTGCAGTATCTTCCAGGAAGTGGATCTTTACATTGCATGAGTTTCCAGGATTTGGATCTTCTCACTACAGGATCTTCCAGGATGTGGATCTTCACAATGGAGGATGTTCCAGGATGTGAATCTTCACATTGCAGAAGCTTCCAAGATGTCGATCTTCACATTGCAGGATCTTCCAGGATGTGGATAGTCACACTGCAGGATCTTCCAGGATGTGGATCGTCACCCTGCAGGATCTTCCAGGATGTGGAGCTTCACACTGCAGGATCCTCCAGAACGTGCATCGTCACACTGCAGGATCTTCCAGGATTTGGATCTTCACGCTGCAGAACTTTCGAGGGTGTGGATCTTCACACTGCAGGCGTTTCTAGGATGTGGATCTTCATAGAGCAGGAGTTTTAGGATGCGAATCCACTCACTGCAGGATCTTATGGGCTGTGGAGCAGCACACTGCAGAAGTTCCCAAGATGTGGATCTTCACACTGCAGGAGGTTCCACGATGTGGATATTGGCACTGCAGGAGTTACCAGGATATGGATCGTCACACTGCAGGAGTTTCCAGGATTTGGATCTTCAGTCGTCAGGTGTTTCCAGGATGTGGATCTGCCAACTGCTGGAATTTCCAGGATGAGAATCTTCACACTGCAGTGTTTTCCAGGATGTGTCTCTTCACACTGCAGGAGTTTCCAGGATGTGAATCTTCAGAATGCAGGATTTTCCAAGACGTAGATTTTCACACTGCAGTAATCTCCAAGATGTGGATCTTCACACTGCAAGAGTTTCCAGGATGTGGATCTGTACACCACACGTGTTTCCAGGATGTGGAACTTCACACTGCAGGAATTTCCATGATGTGGATCTTGACAGTGCAGCAGTTTCCAGAGTGTTGTTCTCTGCATTGCAGGTGATTCCAGGATGTGAATCCTCAGACTGCAGGAGTTTCCAAGTCGTAGATCTTCACACTGAAGGAGTTTCCAGGATGATGATCTTCACACTGCAGGAGGTTCCAGGATGTGGATCTTCATACTGCAGGAGTTTCCAGGATTTGGATGTTCACACTGCAGGAGTTTCCACGATGTGCATCTGCAAACTGCAGGAGTTTCCAGAATGAGGTTCTTCACATTGCAGGAGCTTCTGGGATGTGGATCCTGGCACTGCAGGAGTTTCCAGGATGAGGATATTCATACTGCAGCTGTGTCAAGGATGAGGATCTTCACACTGCAGAATTTTCCAGGATTTGGATTTCTCCCTGCAGGATCTCCAAGGATGATGATCTTCACACTGTAGGAGATTCCAGGATTTGGATATTCACAATGCAGGAGTTTCCAGGATGTGGATCTTCACACTGCCAGAGTTTCCACGATGTGCATTTTTCCACACCAGCAGTTTCTAGGAAGTGGATCTTCATACTGCAAGAATTTCCATGATGTGGATCTTTACACTGCAGATGTTTCCAGGATGTGAATCTTCAGACTGCAGGAATTTCCAGGATGTGGGTCTTCACACTGCAGATGTTTCCAGTATGTGGATCTTCATAATGCAGGAGTTTCCAGGATGCAGACCTTCATACTGCACTAATTTCCAGGATGGGGGTCTTAACACTGCAGCAGTTTCCAGGATGTGGATCTTCACAATGGAGGAGTTTCCAGGATGTGCATCTTCACATTACGGGCTCTTCCAGGATGTGGATTTTCACACTGCAGGAGTTTCCAGGATGTCAATCTTCACACTGCAGGTGTTACCAGGATGTGGAACATCACACTGCACGAGTTTCCACGATGTGCATCTTCACACTACAGGATCATCCAGGATGTGGATCTTCACACTGCCGGTGTTTCCACAATGTGAATCTTCCCACTGCAGGAGTTTCCAGGATGTGAATCTGCACAATGCACGTGATTCCAAGACGCAGATCTTCACACTGCAGGAGGTTCCAGGATGTGGATCTTCACAGTGCAGGAGTTTCCAGGATGAGGTTCTTCACATTGCAGGAGCTTCCTGGATGTGTATCCTCGCACTGAGGAGTTTCCAGGATGAGGATCATCATACGGCAGGATCTTCCAGGATGTGAATCTTCTCACTGCAGGATCTTCCAGGATGTGGATCTTTACATTGCATGACTTTCCAGGATTTGGATCTTCTCACTGCTGGAATATGCAGGATGAGTATCTTCACAATGCAGGGTTTTCCAGGATGAGGATCTTCATACTGCAGCAGATACCAGGATGAGGATGTTCACACTGCAGAAGTTTCCAGGTTGCAGACCTTCCCACTGCAGGATCTTCCAGGATGTGGATCTTCACATTGAAGGATGTTCCAGGATGTGAATCTTCACATTGCAGAAGCTTCCAGGATGTGGATCTGCCTACTGCTGGAATTTCCAGAATGAGTATCTTCACAATGCAGGGTTTTCCAGGATGTGGATCTTCACACTGCAGGACTTTCCAGGATGTGAATATTCAGACTGCAGGATTTTCCAAGACATAGATTTTCACACTGCAGTAATTTCCAAGATGTGGACCTTCACGCTGCAAGAGTTTCCAGCATGTGGTTCCACAAACCACAGGAGTTTCCAGGATGTGGAACTTCACAGTGAAAAAGTTTCCAGCTTGTGGATCTTCACACTGCAGGAATTTCCAGCATGTGGATTTTCACAGTGCAGGAGTTTCCAGCGTGTTGATCTCTGCATTGCAGGAGCTTCCAGGATGTGGACCTTCACACTGCAGGAGTTTCCAGGATGTGGACCTTCACACTGCAGGAGTTTCCATGATGTGGATCTTCACACTGGAGGAATTTCTAGGATGTGGATCTTCATACGTAATAGTTTCCAGAATGTGGACCTTCACACTCCTGGGGTTTCCAGGATGTGGTTCTTCAGACTGCAGGGGTTTCCAGGAGGTGGATCTTCACACTGCAGGAGTTTCCAGGATGTGGGTCTTCACACTGCAGGACATTCCAGGATGAGGATCTTCACATGCAGGTGATTCCAGGATGTCAATCTTCAGACTGCAGGAGTTTCCAAGACTTAGATCTTCACTCTGAAGGAGTTTCTAGGATGATGATCTTCAAACTGCAGGGGTTTCCAGGATGTGCATCTTCAGACTGCAGGAGTTTCCAGGATTTGGATCTTCACAGTGCAGGCGTTTCCAGGATGAGGTTCGTCACATTGCAGGAGCTTCCTGGATGGGGATCCTCGCACCGCAGGAGTTACCAGGATGAGGATCTTCATACTGTATGGGTTTCCAGGATGAGGATCTTCACACTGCAGAAGTTTCCAGGATTTGGATCTTCTCACTGCAGGATCTTCCAGGATGATGATCTTCACACTGCAGGAGGTTCCAGGATGTGGATCTTCACACTGCAGGAGGTTCCAGGATTTGGATCTTCACACTGCAGGAGTATCCAGGATGTGGATCTTCAGACTGCAGAAATTGCCATAATGTGGATCTTTACACTGCAGAAGTTTGCAGGATGTGGATCTTCAGACTGCAGGAATCTCCAGGATGTGGGTCATCACACTGCAGATGTTTCCAGGATGTGGATCTTCATAATGCAGTAGTTTCCAGGATGCGGACCTTCACACTGCAGTAATTACCAGGATGGGGGTCTTCACATTGCATGAGTTTTCTGGATGTGGAACTTCACAATGCAGAAGTTTCCAGGATGTGGATCTTCTCACTGCAGGTGTTACCAGGATGTGGATCTTCACCGTACAGGAGTTTCCAGCATGTTGATCTATGCTTTGCAGGAGCTTCCAGGATGTGGAACTTCAGACTGCAGGAAATTTCCATGATGTGGATCTTAACACTGCAGATGTTTCCAGGAAGTGGATCTTCAGAAAGCCGGAATTTCCAGGATGTGGCTTTTCACACCGCAGATGTTTCCAGTATGTGGATCTTCATAATGCAGGAGTTTCCAGGATGCAGACCTTCACACTGCAGTAATTTCCAGGATGGGGCTCTACACAATGTATGAGTTTTCAGGATGTGGAACTTCACAGTGCAGAAGTTTCCAGGATGTGGCTCTTCTCACTGCAGGTGTTACCAGCATGTCGATCTTCACACTGCGGCTGTTTCCTGGATGTCGATCTTCACACTGCAGCAGTTTCCAGGATGTGGATCTTCACAATGGAGGAGTTTCCAGGATGTGCATCTTCACACTGCGGGGTCTTCCAGGATGTGAATCTTCACACTGCAGGAGTTTCCAGGATGTCAATCTTCACACTGCAGCTGTTACCAGGATGTGGATCTTCACACTGCAGGAGTTTCCAGGAGGTGCATCTTCACACTACGGGATCATCCAGGATGTGGATCTTCACACTGCAGGAGTTTCCACGATGAGGATCTTCACATTGCAGGAGCTTCCTGGATATGGATCCTCACACTGCAGGAATTTCCAGGATGAGGATCTTCATACTGCAGGATCTTCCAGGATGTGAATCTTCTCACTGCAAAAGTTTCCAGCATGTGGATGCTCATACTGCAGACATTTCAAGGATGTGGATCTTCTCACTGCAGTATCTTCCAGGATGTGCATCTTTACATTGCATGAGTTTAAAGGATTTGGATCTTCTCACTACAGGATCTTCCAGGATGTGGATCTTCACAATGGAGGATGTTCCAGGATGTGAATCTTCACATTGCAGAAGCTTCCAGGATGTCGATCTTCACATTGCAGGATCTTCCATGATGTGGATAGTCACACTGCAGGATCTTCCAGGATGAGGGTCTTCACCCTGCAGGATCTTCCAGGATGTGGAGCTTCACAGTGCAGGATCCTCCAGAATGTGCATCGTCACACTGCAGGATCTTCCAGGATGTGGATCTTCACGCTGCAGGCGTTTCCATGATGTCGATCTTCACACTGGAGGAATCTCCAGGATGTGGATCTTCGTACGTAATAGTTTCCAGAATGTGGATCTTCACACTCCAGGAGTTTCCAGGATGTTGTTCTTCAAACTGCAGGAGTTTCCAGGATGTGGATCTTCACACTGCAGGAGTTTCCAGGATGTGGGTCTTCACACTGCAGGCGTTTCCAAGATGAGTATCTTCACATGCAGGTGATTCCAGGATGTGAATCTTCAGCCTGCAGGATTTTCCAAGACGTAGATCTTCACACTTAAGGAGTTTCCAGGATGATGATCTTCACACTGCAGGAGGTTCCAGGATGTGGATCTTCACACTGCAAGAGGTTCCAGGATCAGGATCTTCATACTGCAGCGGATTCAAGGTTGAGGATCTTCACACTGCAGAAGTTTCCAGGATTTGGATCTTCTCACTGCAGTGTCTTGCAGGATAATGATCTTGAGACTGTAGGAGGTTCCAGGATGTGGATCTTCACATTGCAGGAGGTTCCAGGATCTGGATCTTCACACTGCAGGAGGTTCCAGGATCAGGATCTTCATACTGCAGAAGTTTCCAGGATTTGGATCTTCTCACTGCAGTGTCTTGCAGGGTGAAGATCTTCACACTGTAGGAGGTTCCAGAATGTGGATCTTCACATTGCAGGAGATTCCAGGATATTGACCTTCACAATGCAGGAGTTTACAGGATGTGGATCTTCAAACTGCCGGAGTTTCCACGATTTGCAACTTTCCACACCAGGAGTTTCCAGGAAGTGGATCTTCAGACTGCAGGAATTTCCATGATGTGGATCTTTACACTGCAGAAGTTTCCAGGAAGTGGATCTTCAGACTGCAGGAATTTCCAGGATGTGGGTCTTCACACTGCAGATGATTCCAGGATGTGGATCTTCATCATGCAGGGGTTTCCAGTATGCGGACCTTCACACTGCAGTAATTTCCAGGATGGGGGTCTTCACACTGCATGAGTTTTCAGGATGTGGAACTTCTCACTGTAGGTGTTACCAGGATGTGGATCTTCACACTGCGGCTGTTTCCTGGATGTCGATCTTCACACTGCAGCAGTTTCCAGGATGTGGATCTTCACACTGCAGGAGTTTCCAGGATGTGCATCTTCACACTACGGGATCTTCCAAGATGTGGATCTTCACACTGTAGTTGTTTCCACAATGTGGATCTTCCCACTGCAGGAGTTTCCAGGATGTGAATCTACACAATGCAGGTGATTCCAGGCCTAGATATTCAAAATGAAGGAGTTTCCAAGACGCAGATCTTCACACTGCAGGAGGTTCCAGGATGTGGATTTTCACAGAGCCGGAGTTTCCAGGATGAGGTTCTTCACATTGCAGGAGTATCCTGGATGTGGATCCTCGCACTGCAGGACTTTCCAGGATGAGGATCTTCTCCCTGCAGGATCTTCCAGGATGATGATCTTCACACTGCAAGAGGTTCCAGGATGTGGATCTTCACACTGCAGGAGATTCTTGAATTTGGATCCTCACACTGCAGGACGTTCCAGGATGTGGATCTTCACACTGCCGGAGATTCCATGATGTGCATCTTTCCACACCAGGAGTTTCCAGGAAGTGGATCTTCAGACTGCAGGAATTTCCATGATGTGGATCGTTACACTGCAGAATTTCCAGGAAGTGGATCTTCAGAAAGCCGGAATTTCCAGGATGTGGCTCTTCACACCGCAGATGTTTCCAATATGTGGATCTTCATAATGCAGTAGTTTCCAGGATGCGGACCTTCACACTGCAGTAATTTCCAGGATGGGGCTCTACACAATGCATGAGTTTCCAGGATGTGGAACTTCACAGTGCAAAATTTCCAGGATGTGGATCTTCACAATGCAAAAGTTTCCAGGATGTGCATCTTCACACTATGGGGTCTTCCAGGATGTGGATCTTCACACTGCAGGAGTTTCCAGGATGTCAATCTTCACACTGCAGGTGTTACCAGGATGTGGATCTTCACACTGCAGGAGTTTCCAGGAGGTGCATCTTCACACTACGGGATCATCCAGGATGTGGATCTTCACACTGCAGGTGTTTCCACGATGAGGATCTTGACATTGCAGGAGCTTCCTGGATGTGGATCCTCACACTGCAGGAATTTCCAGGATGAGGATCTTCATACTGCAGGATCTTCCAAGATGTGAATCTTCTCACTGCATAAGTTTCCAGCATGTGGATCCTCATACTGCAGGCATTTCTAGGATGTGGATCTTCTCACTGCAGTATCTTCCAGGAAGTGGATCTTTACATTGCATGAGTTTCCAGGATTTGGATCTTCTCACTACAGGATCTTCCAGGATGTGGATCTTCACAATGGAGGATGTTCCAGGATGTGAATCTTCACATTGCAGAACCTTAAAGCATGTCGATCTTCACATTGCAGGATCTTCCAGGATGTGGACTGTCACACTGCAGGATCTTCCAGGATGTGGATCGTCACCCTGCAGGATCTTCCAGGATGTGGAGCTTCACACTGCAGGATCCTCCAGAACGTGCATCGTCACACTGCAGGATCTTCCAGGATTTGGATCTTCACGCTGCAGAACTTTCGAGGGTGTGGATCTTCACACTGCAGGCGTTTCTAGGATGTGGATCTTCATAGAGCAGGAGTTTTAGGATGCGAATCCACTCACTGCAGGATCTTATGGGCTGTGGAGCAGCACACTGCAGAAGTTCCCAAGATGTGGATCTTCACACTGCAGGAGGTTCCACGATGTGGATATTGGCACTGCAGGAGTTACCAGGATATGGATCGTCACACTGCAGGAGTTTCCAGGATTTGGATCTTCAGTCGTCAGGTGTTTCCAGGATGTGGATCTGCCAACTGCTGGAATTTCCAGGATGAGAATCTTCACACTGCAGTGTTTTCCAGGATGTGTCTCTTCACACTGCAGGAGTTTCCAGGATGTGAATCTTCAGAATGCAGGATTTTCCAAGACGTAGATTTTCACACTGCAGTAATCTCCAAGATGTGGATCTTCACACTGCAAGAGTTTCCAGGATGTGGATCTGTACACCACACGTGTTTCCAGGATGTGGAACTTCACACTGCAGGAATTTCCATGATGTGGATCTTGACAGTGCAGCAGTTTCCAGAGTGTTGTTCTCTGCATTGCAGGTGATTCCAGGATGTGAATCCTCAGACTGCAGGAGTTTCCAAGTCGTAGATCTTCACACTGAAGGAGTTTCCAGGATGATGATCTTCACACTGCAGGAGGTTCCAGGATGTGGATCTTCATACTGCAGGAGTTTCCAGGATTTGGATGTTCACACTGCAGGAGTTTCCACGATGTGCATCTGCAAACTGCAGGAGTTTCCAGAATGAGGTTCTTCACATTGCAGGAGCTTCTGGGATGTGGATCCTGGCACTGCAGGAGTTTCCAGGATGAGGATATTCATACTGCAGCTGTGTCAAGGATGAGGATCTTCACACTGCAGAATTTTCCAGGATTTGGATTTCTCCCTGCAGGATCTCCAAGGATGATGATCTTCACACTGTAGGAGATTCCAGGATTTGGATATTCACAATGCAGGAGTTTCCAGGATGTGGATCTTCACACTGCCAGAGTTTCCACGATGTGCATTTTTCCACACCAGCAGTTTCTAGGAAGTGGATCTTCATACTGCAAGAATTTCCATGATGTGGATCTTTACACTGCAGATGTTTCCAGGATGTGAATCTTCAGACTGCAGGAATTTCCAGGATGTGGGTCTTCACACTGCAGATGTTTCCAGTATGTGGATCTTCATAATGCAGGAGTTTCCAGGATGCAGACCTTCATACTGCACTAATTTCCAGGATGGGGGTCTTAACACTGCAGCAGTTTCCAGGATGTGGATCTTCACAATGGAGGAGTTTCCAGGATGTGCATCTTCACATTACGGGCTCTTCCAGGATGTGGATTTTCACACTGCAGGAGTTTCCAGGATGTCAATCTTCACACTGCAGGTGTTACCAGGATGTGGAACATCACACTGCACGAGTTTCCACGATGTGCATCTTCACACTACAGGATCATCCAGGATGTGGATCTTCACACTGCAGGTGTTTCCACAATGTGAATCTTCCCACTGCAGGAGTTTCCAGGATGTGAATCTGCACAATGCACGTGATTCCAAGACGCAGATCTTCACACTGCAGGAGGTTCCAGGATGTGGATCTTCACAGTGCAGGAGTTTCCAGGATGAGGTTCTTCACATTGCAGGAGCTTCCTGGATGTGTATCCTCGCACTGAGGAGTTTCCAGGATGAGGATCATCATACGGCAGGATCTTCCAGGATGTGAATCTTCTCACTGCAGGATCTTCCAGGATGTGGATCTTTACATTGCATGACTTTCCAGGATTTGGATCTTCTCACTGCTGGAATATGCAGGATGAGTATCTTCACAATGCAGGGTTTTCCAGGATGAGGATCTTCATACTGCAGCAGATACCAGGATGAGGATGTTCACACTGCAGAAGTTTCCAGGTTGCAGACCTTCCCACTGCAGGATCTTCCAGGATGTGGATCTTCACATTGAAGGATGTTCCAGGATGTGAATCTTCACATTGCAGAAGCTTCCAGGATGTGGATCTGCCTACTGCTGGAATTTCCAGAATGAGTATCTTCACAATGCAGGGTTTTCCAGGATGTGGATCTTCACACTGCAGGACTTTCCAGGATGTGAATATTCAGACTGCAGGATTTTCCAAGACATAGATTTTCACACTGCAGTAATTTCCAAGATGTGGACCTTCACGCTGCAAGAGTTTCCAGCATTTGGTTCCACAAACCACAGGAGTTTCCAGGATGTGGAACTTCACAGTGAAAAAGTTTCCAGCTTGTGGATCTTCACACTGCAGGAATTTCCAGCATGTGGATTTTCACAGTGCAGGAGTTTCCAGCGTGTTGATCTCTGCATTGCAGGAGCTTCCAGGATGTGGACCTTCACACTGCAGGAGTTTCCAGGATGTGGACCTTCACACTGCAGGAGTTTCCATGATGTGGATCTTCACACTGGAGGAATTTCTAGGATGTGGATCTTCATACGTAATAGTTTCCAGAATGTGGACCTTCACACTCCTGGGGTTTCCAGGATGTGGTTCTTCAGACTGCAGGGGTTTCCAGGAGGTGGATCTTCACACTGCAGGAGTTTCCAGGATGTGGGTCTTCACACTGCAGGACATTCCAGGATGAGGATCTTCACATGCAGGTGATTCCAGGATGTCAATCTTCAGACTGCAGGAGTTTCCAAGACTTAGATCTTCACTCTGAAGGAGTTTCTAGGATGATGATCTTCAAACTGCAGGGGTTTCCAGGATGTGCATCTTCAGACTGCAGGAGTTTCCAGGATTTGGATCTTCACAGTGCAGGCGTTTCCAGGATGAGGTTCGTCACATTGCAGGAGCTTCCTGGATGGGGATCCTCGCACCGCAGGAGTTACCAGGATGAGGATCTTCATACTGTATGGGTTTCCAGGATGAGGATCTTCACACTGCAGAAGTTTCCAGGATTTGGATCTTCTCACTGCAGGATCTTCCAGGATGATGATCTTCACACTGCAGGAGGTTCCAGGATGTGGATCTTCACACTGCAGGAGGTTCCAGGATTTGGATCTTCACACTGCAGGAGTATCCAGGATGTGGATCTTCAGACTGCAGAAATTGCCATAATGTGGATCTTTACACTGCAGAAGTTTGCAGGATGTGGATCTTCAGACTGCAGGAATCTCCAGGATGTGGGTCATCACACTGCAGATGTTTCCAGGATGTGGATCTTCATAATGCAGTAGTTTCCAGGATGCGGACCTTCACACTGCAGTAATTACCAGGATGGGGGTCTTCACATTGCATGAGTTTTCTGGATGTGGAACTTCACAATGCAGAAGTTTCCAGGATGTGGATCTTCTCACTGCAGGTGTTACCAGGATGTGGATCTTCACCGTACAGGAGTTTCCAGCATGTTGATCTATGCTTTGCAGGAGCTTCCAGGATGTGGAACTTCAGACTGCAGGAAATTTCCATGATGTGGATCTTAACACTGCAGATGTTTCCAGGAAGTGGATCTTCAGAAAGCCGGAATTTCCAGGATGTGGCTCTTCACACCGCAGATGTTTCCAGTATGTGGATCTTCATAATGCAGGAGTTTCCAGGATGCAGACCTTCACACTGCAGTAATTTCCAGGATGGGGCTCTACACAATGTATGAGTTTTCAGGATGTGGAACTTCACAGTGCAGAAGTTTCCAGGATGTGGCTCTTCTCACTGCAGGTGTTACCAGCATGTCGATCTTCACACTGCGGCTGTTTCCTGGATGTGGATCTTCACACTGCAGCAGTTTCCAGGATGTGGATCTTCACAATGGAGGAGTTTCCAGGATGTGCATCTTCACACTGCGGGGTCTTCCAGGATGTGAATCTTCACACTGCAGGAGTTTCCAGGATGTCAATCTTCACACTGCAGCTGTTACCAGGATGTGGATCTTCACACTGCAGGAGTTTCCAGGAGGTGCATCTTCACACTACGGGATCATCCAGGATGTGGATCTTCACACTGCAGGAGTTTCCACGATGAGGATCTTCACATTGCAGGAGCTTCCTGGATATGGATCCTCACACTGCAGGAATTTCCAGGATGAGGATCTTCATACTGCAGGATCTTCCAGGATGTGAATCTTCTCACTGCAAAAGTTTCCAGCATGTGGATGCTCATACTGCAGACATTTCAAGGATGTGGATCTTCTCACTGCAGTATCTTCCAGGATGTGCATCTTTACATTGCATGAGTTTAAAGGATTTGGATCTTCTCACTACAGGATCTTCCAGGATGTGGATCTTCACAATGGAGGATGTTCCAGGATGTGAATCTTCACATTGCAGAAGCTTCCAGGATGTCGATCTTCACATTGCAGGATCTTCCATGATGTGGATAGTCACACTGCAGGATCTTCCAGGATGAGGGTCTTCACCCTGCAGGATCTTCCAGGATGTGGAGCTTCACAGTGCAGGATCCTCCAGAATGTGCATCGTCACACTGCAGGATCTTCCAGGATGTGGATCTTCACGCTGCAGGCGTTTCCATGATGTCGATCTTCACACTGGAGGAATCTCCAGGATGTGGATCTTCGTACGTAATAGTTTCCAGAATGTGGATCTTCACACTCCAGGAGTTTCCAGGATGTTGTTCTTCAAACTGCAGGAGTTTCCAGGATGTGGATCTTCACACTGCAGGAGTTTCCAGGATGTGGGTCTTCACACTGCAGGCGTTTCCAAGATGAGTATCTTCACATGCAGGTGATTCCAGGATGTGAATCTTCAGCCTGCAGGATTTTCCAAGACGTAGATCTTCACACTTAAGGAGTTTCCAGGATGATGATCTTCACACTGCAGGAGGTTCCAGGATGTGGATCTTCACACTGCAAGAGGTTCCAGGATCAGGATCTTCATACTGCAGCGGATTCAAGGTTGAGGATCTTCACACTGCAGAAGTTTCCAGGATTTGGATCTTCTCACTGCAGTGTCTTGCAGGATAATGATCTTGAGACTGTAGGAGGTTCCAGGATGTGGATCTTCACATTGCAGGAGGTTCCAGGATCTGGATCTTCACACTGCAGGAGGTTCCAGGATCAGGATCTTCATACTGCAGAAGTTTCCAGGATTTGGATCTTCTCACTGCAGTGTCTTGCAGGGTGAAGATCTTCACACTGTAGGAGGTTCCAGAATGTGGATCTTCACATTGCAGGAGATTCCAGGATATTGACCTTCACAATGCAGGAGTTTACAGGATGTGGATCTTCAAACTGCCGGAGTTTCCACGATTTGCAACTTTCCACACCAGGAGTTTCCAGGAAGTGGATCTTCAGACTGCAGGAATTTCCATGATGTGGATCTTTACACTGCAGAAGTTTCCAGGAAGTGGATCTTCAGACTGCAGGAATTTCCAGGATGTGGGTCTTCACACTGCAGATGATTCCAGGATGTGGATCTTCATCATGCAGGGGTTTCCAGTATGCGGACCTTCACACTGCAGTAATTTCCAGGATGGGGGTCTTCACACTGCATGAGTTTTCAGGATGTGGAACTTCTCACTGTAGGTGTTACCAGGATGTGGATCTTCACACTGCGGCTGTTTCCTGGATGTCGATCTTCACACTGCAGCAGTTTCCAGGATGTGGATCTTCACACTGCAGGAGTTTCCAGGATGTGCATCTTCACACTACGGGATCTTCCAAGATGTGGATCTTCACACTGTAGTTGTTTCCACAATGTGGATCTTCCCACTGCAGGAGTTTCCAGGATGTGAATCTACACAATGCAGGTGATTCCAGGCCTAGATATTCAAAATGAAGGAGTTTCCAAGACGCAGATCTTCACACTGCAGGAGGTTCCAGGATGTGGATTTTCACAGAGCCGGAGTTTCCAGGATGAGGTTCTTCACATTGCAGGAGTATCCTGGATGTGGATCCTCGCACTGCAGGACTTTCCAGGATGAGGATCTTCATACTGCAGCAGTTTCAAGGATGAGGATCTTCACACTGCAGAATTTTCCAGGATGAGGATCTTCTCCCTGCAGGATCTTCCAGGATGATGATCTTCACACTGCAAGAGGTTCCAGGATGTGGATCTTCACACTGCAGGAGATTCTTGAATTTGGATCCTCACACTGCAGGACGTTCCAGGATGTGGATCTTCACACTGCCGGAGATTCCATGATGTGCATCTTTCCACACCAGGAGTTTCCAGGAAGTGGATCTTCAGACTGCAGGAATTTCCATGATGTGGATCGTTACACTGCAGAATTTCCAGGATGTGGATCTTCAGACTGCAGGAATTTCCAGGATGTGGGTCTTCACACTGCAGATGTTTCCAATATGTGGATCTTCATAATGCAGAGGTTTCCAGGATGCGGACCTTCACACTGCAGTAATTTCCAGGATGGGGCTCTTCACACTGCATGTGTTTTCAGGATGTGGAACTTCACAGTGCAAAAGTTTCCAGGATGTGGATCTTGTCACTGCAGGTGTTACCAGGAAGTGGATCTTCACACTGCGGATGTGTCCTGGATGTCGATCTTCACACTGCAGCAGTTTCCAGGATGTTGATCTTCACAATTCTGTAGTTTCCAGGATGTGCATCTTCACACTACGGGGTCTTCCAGGATGTGGATCTTCACAGTGCAGGAGATCCAGGATGTCAATCTTCACACTGCAGGTGTTAACAGGATGTGGATCTTCGAAAAGCAGGAGTTTCAAGGATGTGCATCTTCACACTACGGGATCTTGCAGGATGTGGATCTTCACACTGCAGGTGTTTATACAATGTGGATCTTCCCACTGCAGGAGTTTCCAGGATGTGAATCTGCACAATGCAAGTGATTCCAGGCGTAGATCTTCACAATGCAGGAGTTTCCAAGATGCAGATCTTCACACTGCAGGAGGTTACAGGATGTCGATCTTCACATTGCAGGAGTTTCCACGATGAGGTTCTTCAAATTGCAGGACCTTCCTGGATGTGGATCCTCACACTGCAGGAGTTTCCAGGATGAGCATCTTCACACTACGGGGTCTTCCAGGATGTGGATTTTTGCTCTGCAGGAGTTTCCAGGATGTCAATCTTCACACTGCAGGTGTTAGCAGGATGTGGATCTTCACACTGCAGGAGTTTTCAGGAGGTGCATCCTCACACTACAGGATCTTCCAGGATGTGGATCTTCACACTGTAGTTGTTTCCACAATGTGGATCTTCCCACTGCAGGAGTTTCCAGGATGTGAATCTACACAATGCAGGTGATTCCAGGCCTAGATATTCAAAATGAAGGAGTTTCCAAGACGCAGATCTTCACACTGCAGGAGGTTCCAGGATGTGGATCTTCACACTGCAAGAGGTTCCAGGATCAGGATCTTCATACTGCAGCGGATTCAAGGTTGAGGATCTTCACACTGCAGAAGTTTCCAGGATTTGGATCTTCTCACTGCAGTGTCTTGCAGGATAATGATCTTGAGACTGTAGGAGGTTCCAGGATGTGGATCTTCACATTGCAGGAGGTTCCAGGATCTGGATCTTCACACTGCAGGATGTTCCAGGATCAGGATCTTCATACTGCAGAAGTTTCCAGGATTTGGATCTTCTCACTGCAGTGTCTTGCAGGGTGAAGATCTTCACACTGTAGGAGGTTCCAGAATGTGGATCTTCACATTGCAGGAGATTCCAGGATATTGACCTTCACAATGCAGGAGTTTACAGGATGTGGATCTTCAAACTGCCGGAGTTTCCACGATTTGCAACTTTCCACACCAGGAGTTTCCAGGAAGTGGATCTTCAGACTGCAGGAATTTCCATGATGTGGATCTTTACACTGCAGAAGTTTCCAGGAAGTGGATCTTCAGACTGCAGGAATTTCCAGGATGTGGGTCTTCACACTGCAGATGATTCCAGGATGTGGATCTTCATCATGCAGGGGTTTCCAGTATGCGGACCTTCACACTGCAGTAATTTCCAGGATGGGGGTCTTCACACTGCATGAGTTTTCAGGATGTGGAACTTCTCACTGTAGGTGTTACCAGGATGTGGATCTTCACACTGCGGCTGTTTCCTGGATGTCGATCTTCACACTGCAGCAGTTTCCAGGATGTGGATCTTCACACTGCAGGAGTTTCCAGGATGTGCATCTTCACACTACGGGATCTTCCAGGATGTGGATCTTCACACTGCAGATGTTTCCACAATGTGGATCTTCCCACTGCAGGAGTTTCCAGGATGTGAATCTACACAATGCAGGTGATTCCAGGCCTAGATATTCAAAATGAAGGAGTTTCCAAGACGCAGATCTTCACACTGCAGGAGGTTCCAGGATGTGGATTTTCACAGAGCCGGAGTTTCCAGGATGAGGTTCTTCACATTGCAGGAGTATCCTGGATGTGGATCCTCGCACTGCAGGACTTTCCAGGATGAGGATCTTCATACTGCAGCAGTTTCAAGGATGAGGATCTTCACACTGCAGAATTTTCCAGGATTTGGATCTTCTCCCTGCAGGATCTTCCAGGATGATGATCTTCACACTGCAAGAGGTTCCAGGATGTGGATCTTCACACTGCAGGAGATTCTTGAATTTGGATCCTCACACTGCAGGACGTTCCAGGATGTGGATCTTCACACTGCCGGAGATTCCATGATGTGCATCTTTCCACACCAGGAGTTTCCAGGAAGTGGATCTTCAGACTGCAGGAATTTCCATGATTTGGATCGTTACACTGTAGAATTTCCAGGATGTGGATCTTCAGACTGCAGGAATTTCCAGGATGTGGGTCTTCACACTGCAGATGTTTCCAATATGTGGATCTTCATAATGCAGAGGTTTCCAGGATGCGGACCTTCACACTGCAGTAATTTCCAGGATGGGGCTCTTCACACTGCATGAGTTTTCAGGATGTGGAACTTCACAGTGCAAAAGTTTCCAGGATGTGGATCTTGTCACTGCAGGTGTTACCAGGAAGTGGATCTTCACACTGCGGATGTGTCCTGGATGTCGATCTTCACACTGCAGCAGTTTCCAGGATGTGGATCTTCACAATTCTGTAGTTTCCAGGATGTGCATCTTCACACTACGGGGTCTTCCAGGATGTGGATCTTCACAGTGCAGGAGATCCAGGATGTCAATCTTCACACTGCAGGTGTTAACAGGATGTGGATCTTCGAAAAGCAGGAGTTTCAAGGATGTGCATCTTCACACTACGGGATCTTGCAGGATGTGGATCTTCACACTGCAGGTGTTTACACAATGTGGATCTTCCCACTGCAGGAGTTTCCAGGATGTGAATCTGCACAATGCAAGTGATTCCAGGCGTAGATCTTCACAATGCAGGAGTTTCCAAGATGCAGATCTTCACACTGCAGGAGGTTACAGGATGTCGATCTTCACATTGCAGGAGTTTCCACGATGAGGTTCTTCAAATTGCAGGACCTTCCTGGATGTGGATCCTCACACTGCAGGAGTTTCCAGGATGAGCATCTTCACACTACGGGGTCTTCCAGGATGTGGATTTTTGCTCTGCAGGAGTTTCCAGGATGTCAATCTTCACACTGCAGGTGTTAGCAGGATGTGGATCTTCACACTGCAGGAGTTTTCAGGATGTGCATCCTCACACTACAGGATCTTCCAGGATGTGGATCTTCACACTGTAGTTGTTTCCACAATGTGGATCTTCCCACTGCAGGAGTTTCCAGGATGTGAATCTACACAATGCAGGTGATTCCAGGCCTAGATATTCAAAATGAAGGAGTTTCCAAGACGCAGATCTTCACACTGCAGGAGGTTCCAGGATGTGGATTTTCACAGAGCCGGAGTTTCCAGGATGAGGTTCTTCACATTGCAGGAGTATCCTGGATGTGGATCCTCGCACTGCAGGACTTTCCAGGATGAGGATCTTCATACTGCAGCAGTTTCAAGGATGAGGATCTTCACACTGCAGAATTTTCCAGGATTTGGATCTTCTCCCTGCAGGATCTTCCAGGATGATGATCTTCACACTGCAGGAAGTTCCAGGACGTGGATCTTCACACTGCAGGAGATTCTAGAATTTGGATCTTCACACTGCAGGACGTTCCAGGATGTGGATCTTCACACTGCCGGAGATTCCATGATGTGCATCTTTCCACACCAGGAGTTTCCAGGAAGTGGATCTTCAGACTGCAGGAATTTCCATGATGTGGATCGTTACACTGCAGAATTTCCAGGATGTGGATCTTCAGACTGCAGGAATTTCCAGGATGTGGGTCTTCACACTGCAGATGTTTCCAATATGTGGATCTTCATAATGCAGAGGTTTCCAGGATGCGGACCTTCACACTGCAGTAATTTCCAGGATGGGGCTCTTCACACTGCATGAGTTTTCAGGATGTGGAACTTCACAGTGCAGAAGTTTCCAGGATGTGGATCTTGTCACTGCAGGTGTTACCAGGAAGTGGATCTTCACACTGCGGATGTTTCCTGGATGTCGATCTTCACACTGCAGCTGTTTCCAGGATGTGGATCTTCACAATTCTGTAGTTTCCAGGATGTGCATCTTCACACTACGGGGTCTTCCAGGATGTGGATCTTCACAGTGCAGGAGATCCAGAATGTCAATCTTCACACTGCAGGTGTTAACAGGATGTGGATCTTCGAAATGCAGGAGTTTCAAGGATGTGCATCTTCACACTATGGGATCTTCCAGGATGTGGATCTTACCACTGCAGGAGTTTCCAGGATGTGAATCTGCACAATGCAAGTGATTGCAGGCGTAGATCTTCACAATGCAGGAGTTTCCAAGATGCAGATCATCACACTGCAGGAGGATCCAGGATGTCGATCTTCACATTGCAGGAGTTTCCACGATGAGGTTCTTCACATTGCAGGACCTTCCTGTATGTGGATCCTCACACTGCAGGAGTTTCCAGGATGAGGATCTTCATACTGCAGTATCTTCCAGGATGTGAATCTTCTCACTGCATAGGTTTTCAGCATGTGGATCCTCATACTGCAGGCATTTCTAGGATGTGAATCTTCATCCTGCAGGATCTTCCAGGATGTGAATCTTCTCAGTGCAGTATCTTCCAGGATGTGGATCTTAACATTGCATGACTTTCCAGGATTTGGATCTTCTCACTGCAGGATCTTCCAGGATGTGGATCTTCACAATGGAGGATGTTCCAGGATGTGAATCTTCACATTGCAGGATCTTCCAGGATGTGGATAGTCACACTGCAGGACCTTCCAGGATGTGGATAGTCACCCTGCAGGATCTTCCAGGATGTGGAGCTTCACACTGCAGGATCCTCCACAATGTGCATCGTCACATTGCAGGATCTTCCAGGATGTGAATCTTCACACTGCAGATTTTTTGAGGGTGTGGATCTTCACACTGCAGGCATTTCTAGGATGTGGATCTTCGTAGAGCAGGAGTTTTAGCATGCGAATCCACTCACTGCAGGATCTTACAGGCTTTGGATCTGCACACTGCAGAAGTTCCCAAGATGTCGATCTTCACACTGCAGGAGGTTCCACGATGTGGATATTGGCACTGCAGGAGTTTCCAGGATGTGAATCTTCACACGTCAGGAGTTTCCAGGATGTGGATCTTCAGACGTCAGGAGTTTCCAGGATGTGGATCTGCCAACTGCTGGAATATCCAGGATAAGTATCTTCACACTGCAGAGTGTTCCAGGATGTGGATCTTCACACTGCAGGAGTTTCCAGGATGTGATTCTTCAGACTGCAGGATTTTCCAAGACGTAGTTTTTCACACTGCAGTAATTTCCAAGATGTGGATCTTCACAATGCAAGAGTTTCCAGGAAGTGGATCTGTACACCGCAGGAGTTTCCAGGATGTGGAACTTCACAGTGCAAAAGTTCCCAGGATGTGCATCTTCACACTGCAGGAATTTCCAGGATGTGGATCTTCACAGTGCAGGAGTTTCCAGCGTGCTGATCTCTGCATTGCAGGAGCTTCCTGGATGTGGTCCTTCACTCTGCAGGAGTTTCCATGATGTCGATATTCACACTGGACGAATTTCCAGGATGTGGATCTTCATATGTAAGAGTTTCCAGAATGTGGATCTTCACACTCCAGGAGTTTCCAGGATGTTGTTCTTCAAACTGCAGGAGTTTCCAGGATGTGGAACTTCACACTTCAGGAGTTTCCAGGATGTGGGTGTTCACACTGCAGGACTTTCCAAGATGAGGATCTTCACATGCAGGTGATTCCAGGTTGTGAATCTTCAGACTGCAGGAGATTCCAAGACGTAGATCTTCACACTGAAGGAGTTTCCAGGATGATGATCTTCACACAGCAGGAGGTTCCAGGATGTGGATCTTCACACTGCAGGAGGTTCCAGGATGAGGTTTTTCACATTGCTGAAGATTCGTGGATGTGGATCCTCGCACTGCATGAGTTTCCAATATCAGAACCTTCATATTGAAGCGGTTTCAAGGATGAGGATCTTCACACGGCAGAAGTTTCCAGGATTTGGATCTTCTCACTGCAGGGTCTTCCAGGATGATGATCTTCACATTGCAGGAGGTTCCAGGATATGGACCTTCTCACTGCAGGACTGTCCAGGATGTGGATCTTCACACTGCTGGAGATTCCACGTTGAGCATCTTTCCACACCAGGAGTTTCCAGGAAGTGGATCTTCAGACTTCAGGAATTTCCATGATGTGGATCTTAACACTGCAGAAGTTTCCAGGAAGTGGATCTTCAGAAAGCCGGAATTTCCAGGATGTGGCTCTTCACACCGCAGATGTTTCCAGTATGTGGATCTTCATAATGCAGGAGATTCCAGGATGCGGACCTTCACACTGCAGTAATTTCCAGGATGGGGCTCTACACAATGCATGAGTTTTCAGGATGTGGAGCTTCACAGTGCAGAAGTTTCCAGGATGTGGATCTTCTCACTGCAGGTGTTACCAGCATGTCGATCTTCACACTGCGGCTGATTCCTGGATGTCGATCTTCACACTGCAGCAGTTTCCAGGATGTGGATCTTCACAATGGAGGAGTTTCCAGGATGTGCATCTTCACACTACGGGGTCTTCCAGGATGTGAATCTTCACACTGCAGGAGTTTCCAGGATGTCAATCTTCACACTGCAGCTGTTACCAGGATGTGGATCTTCACACTGCAGGAGTTTCCAGCAGGTGCATCTTCACACTACGGGATCATCCAGGATGTGGATCTTCACACTGCAGGAGTTTCCACGATGAGGTTCTTCACATTGCAGGAGCTTCCTGGATGTGAATCCTCACACTGCAGGAATTTCCAGGATGAGGATCTTCATACTGCAGGATCTTCCAAAATGTGAATCTTCTCACTGCAAAAGTTTCCAGCATGTGGATCCTCATACTGCAGGCATTTCTAGGATGTGGATCTTCTCACTGCAGTATCTTCCAGGATGTGCATCTTTAAATTACATGAGTTTCCAGGATTTGGATCTTCTCACTACAGGATCTTCCAGGATGTGGATCTTCACAATTGAGGATGTTCCAGGATGTGCATCTTCACATTGCAGAAGCTTCCAGGATGTCGATCTTCACATTGCAGGATCTTCCAGGATGTGGGTATTCACCCTGCAGGATCTTCCAGGATGTGGAGCTTCACACTGCAGGAACCTCCAGATTGTGCATCATCACACTGCAGGATCTTCCAGGATGTGGATCTTCACGCTGCAGAATTTTCGAGGGTGTGGATCTTCACACTGCAGGCGTTTCTAGGATGTGGATCTTCATAGAGCAGGAGTTTTAGGATGCGAATCCACTCACTGCAGGATCTTACGGGCTGTGGAGCAGCACACTGCAGAAGTTCCCAAGATGTGGATCTTCACACTGCAGGAGGTTCCACGATGTGGATATTGGCACTGCAAGAGTTCCCAGGATGTGGATCTTCACACTGCAGGAGTTTCCAGGATGTGGATCTTCAGTCGTCAGGTGTTTCCATGATGTGGATCTGCCAACTGCTGGAATTTCCAGGATGAGAATCTTCACACTGCAGTGTTTTCCAGGATGTGGCTTTTCACACTGCAGGAGTTTCCAGGATGTGAATCTTCAGAATGCAGGATTTTCCAAGATGTAGATTTTCACACTGCAGTAATTTCCAAGATGTGGATCTTCACACTGCAAGAGTTTCCAGGATGTGGATCTGTACACCGCACGTGTTTCCAGGATGTGGAACTTCACAGTGCAAAAGTTTCCAGGATGTGGATCTTCACACTGCAGGAATTTCCATGATGTGGATCTTGACAGTGCAGCAGTTTCCAGAGTGTTGTTCTCTGCATTGCAGGTGATTCCAGGATGTGAATCTTCAGACTGCAGGAGTTTCCAAGTCGTAGATCTTCACACTGAAGGAGTTTCCAGGATGATGATCTTCACACTGCAGGAGGTTCCAGGATGTGGATCTTCAGACTGCAGGAATTTCCAGGATGTGGATCTTCACACTGCAGGAGTTTCCAGGATGTGGATCTTCAGTCGTCAGGTGTTTCCATGATGTGGATCTGCCAACTGCTGGAATTTCCAGGATGAGAATCTTCACACTGCAGTGTTTTCCAGGATGTGGCTTTTCACACTGCAGGAGTTTCCAGGATGTGAATCTTCAGAATGCAGGATTTTCCAAGATGTAGATTTTCACACTGCAGTAATTTCCAAGATGTGGATCTTCACACTGCAAGAGTTTCCAGGATGTGGATCTGTACACCGCACGTGTTTCCAGGATGTGGAACTTCACAGTGCAAAAGTTTCCAGGATGTGGATCTTCACACTGCAGGAATTTCCATGATGTGGATCTTGACAGTGCAGCAGTTTCCAGAGTGTTGTTCTCTGCATTGCAGGTGATTCCAGGATGTGAATCTTCAGACTGCAGGAGTTTCCAAGTCGTAGATCTTCACACTGAAGGAGTTTCCAGGATGATGATCTTCACACTGCAGGAGGTTCCAGGATGTGGATCTTCATATTGCAGGAGTTTCCAGGATTTGGATGTTCACACTGCAGGAGTTTCCACGATGTGCATCTGCAAACTGCAGGAGTTTCCAGGATGAGGTTCTTCACATTGCAGGAGCTTCTGGGATGTGGATCCTGGCACTGCAGGAGTTTCCAGGATGAGGATATTCATACTGCAGCTGTGTCAAGGATGAGGATCTTCACACTGCAGAATTTTCCAGGATTTGGATTTCTCCCTGCAGGATCTCCAAGTATGATGATCTTCACACTGCAGGAGTTTCCAGTATGTGGATCTTCACACTGTAGGAGATTCCAGGATTTGGATATTCACAATGCAGGAGTTTCCAGGATGTGGATCTTCACTCTGCCAGAGTTTCCACGATGTGCATTTTTCCACACCAGTAGTTTCTAGGAAGTGGATCTTCATACTGCAAGAATTTCCATGATGTGGATCTTTACACTGCAGATGTTTCCAGGATGTGAATCTTCAGACTGCAGGAATTTCCAGGATGTGGGTCTTCACACTGCAGATGTTTCCAGTATGTGGATCTTCATAATGCAGGAGTTTCCAGGATACAGACCTTCATACTGCAGTAATTTCCAGGATGGGGGTCTTCACACTTCAGGTGTTACCAGGATGTGGATCTTCACAATGCGGCTTCTTCCTGGATGTCGATCTTCACACTGCAGCAGTTTCCAGGATGTGGATCTTCACAATGGAGGAGTTTCCAGGATGTTCATCTTCACATTACGGGGTCTTCCAGGATGTGGATTTTCAAACTGCCGGAGTTTCCAGGATGTCAGTCTTCACACTGCAGGTGTTACCAGGATGTGGATCATCACACTGCATGAGTTTCCACGATGTGCATCTTCACACTACGGGATCTTCCAGGATGTGGATCTTCACACTGCAGGTGTTTCCGCAATGTGGATCTTCCCACTGCACGAGTTTCCAGGATGTGAATCTGCACAATGCAGGTGATTCCAAGACGCAGATCTTCACACTGCAGGAGGTTCCAGGATGTGGATCTTCACAGTGCAGGAGTTTCCAGGATGAGGTTCTTCACATTGCAGGAGCTTCCTGAATGTGGATCCTCGCACTGAGGAGTTTCCAGGTTGAGGATCTTCATACTGCAGGCTCTTCCAGGATGTGGATCTTTACATTGCATGACTTTCCAGGATTTGGATCTTCTCACTGCTGGAATATGCAGGATGAGTATCTTCACAATGCAGGGTTTTCCAGGATGAGGATCTTCATACTGCAGCGGATACCAGGATGAGGATGTTCACACTGCAGAAGTTTCCAGGTTGCAGACCTTCCCACTGCAGGATCTTCCAGGATGTGGAGCTTCACATTGAAGGATGTTCCAGGATGTGAATCTTCACATTGCAGAAGCTTCCAGGATGTGGATCTGCCTACTGCTGGAATTTCCAGAATGAGTATCTTCACAATGCAGGGTTTTCCAAGATGTGGATCTTCACACTGCAGGACTTTCCAGGATGTGAATATTCAGACTGCAGGATTTTCCAAGACGTAGATTTTCACACTGCAGTAATTTCCAAAATGTGGATCTTCACACTGCAAGAGTTTCCAGCATGTGGATCCACAAACCACAGGAGTTTCCAGGATGTGGAACTTCACAGTGAAAAAGTTTCCAGCTTGTGGATCTTCACACTGCAGGAATTTCCAGGATTTGGATTTTCACAGTGCAGGAGTTTCCAGCGTGTTGATCTCTGCATTGCAGGAGCTTCCAGGATGTGGACCTTCACACTGCAGGAGTTTCCATGATGTGGATCTTCACACTGGATGAATTTCCATAATGTGGATCTTCATACGTAAGAGTTTCCAGGATGTGGACCTTCACACTCCAGGAGTTTCCAGGATGTGGGTCTTCACACTGCAGGACTTTCCAGGATGAGGATCTTCACATGCAGGTGATTCCAGGATGTCAATCTTCAGACTGCAGGAGTTTCCAAGACGTAGATCTTCACACTGAAGGGGTTTCTAGGATGATGATCTTCAAACTGCAGGAGTTTCCAGGATGTGCATCTTCAGACTGCAGGAGTTTCCAGGATTTGGATCTTCACAGTGCAGGAGTTTCCAGGATGAGGTTCTTCACATTGCAGGAGCTTCCTGGATGTGGATCCTCGCACTGCAGGAGTTACCAGAATGAGGATCTTCATACTGCATGGGTTTCCAGGATGAGGATCTTCACACTGCAGAAGTTTCCAGGATTTGGATCTTCTCACTGCAGTATCTTCCAGGATGATGATCTTCACACTGCAGGAGGTTCCAGGATGTGGATCTTCACACTGCAGGAGGTTCCAGGATTTGGATCTTCACACTGCAGGAGTATCCAGGATGTGGATCTTCAGATTGCAGAAATTGCCATAATGTGGATCTTTACACTGCAGAAGTTTGCAGGATGTGGATCTTCAGACTGCAGGAATCTCCAGGATGTGGGTCATCACACTGCAGATGTTTCCAGGATGTGGATCTTCATAATGCAGTAGTTTCCAGGATGCGGACCTTCACACTGCAGTAATCTCCAGGATGGGGGTCTTCACATTGCATGAGTTTTCTGGATGTGGAACTTCACAATGCAGAAGTTTCCAGGATGTGGATCTTCTCACTGCAGGTGTTACCAGGATGTGGATCTTCACCGTACAGGAGTTTCCAGCATGTTGATCTCTGCATTGCAGGAGCTTCCAGGATGTGGACTTTCACACTGCAGGAAATTTCCAGGATGTGGATCTTCACACTGCAGGAGTTTCTAGGATGTGGTTCTTCAGACTGCAGGAGTTTCCAGGATGTGGATCTTCACACTGCAGGTATTTCCAGGATGTGGGTCTTCACACTGAAGAAATTTCCAGGATGAGGATCTTCACATGCAGGTGATTCCAGGATGTGAATCTTCAGACTGCAGGAGTTTCCAAGACTTAGATCTTCATGCTGAAGGAGTTTCTAGGATGATGATCTTCACACTGCAGGAGGTTCCAGGATGTGGATTTTCACACTGCGGGAGGTTCCAGGATTTGGGTCATCACACTGCAGGAGTTTCCAGGATGTGGATCTGCAAACTGCAGGAGCTTCTAGGATGAGTTTCTTCACATTGCAGGAGGTTCCTGGATGTGGATCCTCACTCTGCAGGAGTTTCCAGGATGAGGATCTTCATACTGCAGCGGTTACCAGGATGAGGATCTTCACACTGCAGAAGTTTCCAGGTTGTAGACCTTCCCACTGCAGGATCTTCCACGATGTGAATCTTCTCACTGCATAAGTTTCCAGCATGTGGATTCTCTTACTGCAGGCATTTCTAGGATGTGGATCTGCATACTGCAGGATCTTCCAGAATGTGAATCTTCTCACTGCAGGATCTTCCAGGTTGTGAATCTTTACACTGCATGAGTTTCCAGGATTTGGATCTTCTCACTGCAGGATCTTCCATGATGTGGATGTTCACAATGGAGGATATTCCAGGATGTGAATCTTCACATTGCAGAAGCTTCCAGGATGTTGATCTTCACATTGCAGGATCTTCCAGGATGTGGATAGTCACACTGCAGGATCTTCCAGGATGTGGATCGTCACACTGCAGGATCTTCCAGGATGTGGATCTTCACACTGCAGAATTTTCGAGGGTGTGGAACTTCACACTGCAGGCTTTTCTAGAATGTGCGTCTTCATGGAGCAGGAGTTTTAGGATGCGAACCCCCTCACTGCAGGTTCTTTCAGGCTTTGCATTTGCACACTGCAGAAATTCCCAAGATGTGGATCTTCACACTGCAGGACGTTCCATGATGTGGATATTTGCACTGCAGGAGTTCCCAGGATGTGAATCTTCACACTGCTGGAGTTTCCACGATGTGGATATTCATACTGCAGGACTTTCCATGACGTGGATCTTTACACTGCAGGAGTTTCCAGGATGTGGACCTTCAGACATCATGAGTTTCCAGGATGTGGATCTGCCAACTGCTGGAATTTCCAGGATGAGTATTTTCACACTGCAGGAGTTTCCAGGATGTGAATCTTCAGACTGCAGGATTTTCCAAGACGCAGTTTTTCACAGTGCAGTAATTTCCAACATGTGGATCTTCATACTGCAAGAGTTTCCAGGATGTGGATCTTCACAGTGCAGGAGTTTCCAGGATGTGCATCTTCACACTGCAGGAGGTTCCAGCATTTTGATTTCTGCATTGCAGGAGCTTCCAGGATGTGGACCTTCACAGTGCAGGAGTTTCCATGATGTGGATTTTCACACTGGAGGAATTTCCAGGATGTGGATCTTCATAGGTAAGCAATTCCAGGATGTGGATCTTCACACTGCAGGAGTTACCAGTATGTGGTTCTTCACACTGCAGGAGGTTCTAGGATGTGGATCTTCACACTGCAGGAGTTTCCAGGATGTGGGTCTTCAGACATCAGGACTTTCCAGGATGAGGATCTTCACATGCAGGTGATTCCAGGATGTGAATCTTCAGACTGCAGGAGTTTCCAAGACGTAGATCTTCACCCTGCAGGAGTTTCTAGGATGATGATCTTCACAATGCAGGAGGTTCCAGGATGTGGATCTTCACACTGCAGGAGCTTCCAGAATTTGGATCTTCGCACTGCAGGAGTTTCCAGGATGTGGATCTTCAGACTGCCAGCATTTCCACAATGTGCATCTTTCCACTGCAGGAATTTCCAGGATGTGGATCTACAGACTGCAGGAATTTCCATGATCTGGAACTTTACACTGCACAAATTTCCAGGATGTGGATCTTCAGACTGCAGGAATTTCCAGGATGTGCATCATCACACTGCAGATGTTTCCAGGATGTGGATCTTCATAATGCAGGAGTTTCCAGGATGCGGACCTTCACACTGCAGTAATTTCCAGGATAAGGGTCTTCATAGTGCCTTAGTTTTCAGGTTGGGGAACTTCACAGTGCAGGAGCTTCCAGGATGTGAATCTTCAGACTGCAGAATTTTCCAAGACGTAGATTTTCACCGTGCATAAAATTGCAAGATGTGGATCTTCACACTGCGGGAGTTTCCTGGATGTGGATCTTCGCACTGCAGGGGTTTCCAGGAAGTGCATCTTCACACTACGGGATATTCCAGGATGTGGATCTTCACACTGCGGGAGTTTCCAGGATGTGCATCTTTACACTACGCAATTTTCCAGGATGTGGATCTTCACACTGCAGGAGTTTCCAGGATGTGCATCTTCACAGTGCAGATGTTTCCACAATGAGAATCATCCCACTGCAGGAGTTTCCAGGATGTGAATCTGCACAATGCAGGTGATTCCAGGCATAGATCTTCACAATGCAGGAGTTTCCAAGACGCAGATCTTCACACTGCAGGAGGTTCCAGGATGTAGATCTTCACAGTGCAGAAGTTTCCAGGATGAGGTTCTTCACATTGCAGGAGCTTCCTGGATGTGGATCCTCACACTGCAGGAGCTTCCAAAATGAGGATCTTCATATGGCAGGATCTTCCAAGATCTGAATCTTCTCACTGCATAGGTTTCCAGCATGTGGATCCTCATACTGCAGGCATTTCTAGGATGTGGATCTTCATACTGCAGGATCTTCCAGGATGTGAATCTTCTCACTGCAGGATCTTCCAGGATGTGGATCTTTACATTGCATGAGTTTCCAGGATGTGGATCTTCTCACTGCAGGATCTTCCAGGATGTGGATCTTCGCAATGGAGGATGTTCCAGGATGTGAATCTTCACATTGCAGAAGCTTCCAGGATGTCGATCTTCACATTGCAGGTATTACCAGGATGTGGATCTTAACACTGTGGCTGTTTCCTGGATGTCGATCTTCACACTGCAGCAGTTTCCATGATGTGGACCTTCACAATGCATGAGTTTCCAGGATGTGCATTCTCACAATACGGGGTCTTCCAGGATGTCGATCTTCACACTGCAGGAGTTTCCAGGATGTCAATCTTCACACTGCAGGTGTTACCAGGATGTGGATCTTCACACAGCGGGAATTTCCTGAATGTGGATCTTCAGACTGCAGGGGTTTCCAGGATGTGCATCTTCACACTACGGGATATTCCAGGATGTGGATCTTCACACTGCAGGAATTTCCAGGATGTGGGTCATCACACTGCAGGTGTTTCCAGTATGTGGATCTTCATAATGCAGGAGTTTCCAGGATGTGGACCTTCACACTGCAGTAATTTCCAGAATAAGGGTCTTCACACTGCATTAGTTTTCAGGTTGGGGAACTTCGCAGTGCAGAAGTTTCCAGGATGTTGATCTTCTCACTGCAGGAATTTCCAGGATGTCAATCTTCACACTGCAGTTGTTACCAGGATGTGTATCTTCACACAGCGGGAGTTTCCAGGATGTGGATCTTCAGACTGCAGGGGTTTCCAGGATGTGCATCTTCACACTACGGGATATTCCAGGATGTGGGTCATCACACTGCAGGTGTTTCCAGGATGTGGATCTTCATAAT
The DNA here is from genome assembly GCF_017639515.1 of Carcharodon carcharias. Classification (NCBI taxonomy): domain Eukaryota; kingdom Metazoa; phylum Chordata; class Chondrichthyes; order Lamniformes; family Lamnidae; genus Carcharodon; species Carcharodon carcharias. The sequence continues at coordinate 169,911,684 of NC_054469.1, forward strand.
GCAGGGGTTTCCAGGATGTGCATCTTCACACTGCGGGAGTTTCCAGGATGTGCATCTTCACACTGCAGGAGTTTCCAGGATGTGCATCTTCACACTACACAATTTTCCAGGATGTGGATCTTCACACTGCAGGAGATTCCAGGTTGAGGATCTTCACAGTGCAGGTGTTTCCACAATGTGGATCATCCCACTGCAGGAGTTTCCAGGATGTGAATCTGCACCATGCAGGTGATTCCAGGCATAGATCTTCACAATGCAGGAGTTTCCAAGACGCAGATCTTCACACTGCAGGAGGTTCCAGGATGTAGATCTTCACATTGCAGAAGTTTCCAGGATGAGGTTCTTCACATTGCAGGAGCTTCTTGAATGTGAATCCTTGCACTGCAGGAGCTTCCAGGATGAGGATCTTCATACGGCAGGATCTTCCAGGATATGAATCTTCTCACTGCATAAGTTTCCAGCATGTGGATCCTGATACGGCAGGCATTTCTAGGATGTGGATCTTCATACTGCAGGATCTTCCAGGATGTGAATCTTCTCACTGCAGGATCTTCCAGGATGTGGATCTTTACATTGCATGACTTTCCAGGATTTGGATCTTCTCACTGCAGGATCTTCCAGGATGTGGATCTTCACAATGAAGGATGTTCCTGGGTGTGAATCTTCACATTGCAGAAGCTTCAAGGATGGCGATCTTCACATTGCAGGATCTTCCAGGATGTGGATAGTCACACTGCAGGATCTTCCAGGATGTTAATCGTCACACTGCAGGATCTTGCTGGATGTGGATCTTCAAACTGCAGGATCCTCCAGGATGTGGATCGTCACACTGCAGGAATTCCAGGATGTGGATCTTCACACTGCGGGAGATTCCAGGATGTGCATCTTCACACTACGCAATTTTCCAGGATGTGGATATTCACACTGCAGGAGTTTCCAGGATGTGCATCTTCACACTACGGGATCTTCCAGGATGTGGATCTTCGCACTGCAGGAGTTTCCAGGTTGTAGATCTTCACAGTGCAGATGTTTCCACAATGTGGATCATCCCACTGCAGGAGTTTCCAGGATATGAATCTGCACAATGCAGGTGATTCCAGGCATAGATCTTCACAATGCAGGAGTTTCCAAGACGCAGATCTTCACACTGCAGGAGGTTCCAGGATGTAGATCTTCACAGTGCATGAGTTTCCAGGATTTGGATCTTCTCACTGCAGGATCTTCCAGGATGTGGATCTTCACAATGGAGGATTTTCCAAGATGTGAATCTTCACATTGCAGAAGCATCCAGGATGTCGATCTTCACATTGCAGGATCTTCCAGGATGTGGATAGTCACACTGCAGGATCTTCCAGAACGAGGATCGTCACCCTGCAGGATCTTCCTGGATGTGGATCTTCAAACTGCAGGAATTTCCAGGATGTGGGTCATCACACTGCAAGTGTTTCCAGGATGTGGATCTTCATAATGCAGGAGTTTCCAGGACGCGGACCTTCACACTGCAGCAATTTCCAGGATAAGGGTCTTCACACTGCATTAGTTTTTAGGTTGGGGAACTTCACAGTGCAGAAGTTTCCAGGATGTGGATCTTCTCACTGCAGGTGTTACCAGGAAGTGGATCTTAACACTGCGGCTGTTTCCTGGATGTCGATCTTCACACTGCAGCAGTTTCCAGGATGTGGACCTTCACAATGCATGAGTTTCCAGGATGCGCATTTTCACACTACGGGGTCTTCCAGGATGTCGATCTTCACACTGCAGGTGTTTCCAGGATGTCAATCTTCACACTGCATTAGTTTTCAGGTTGGGGAACTTCGCAGTGCAGAAGTTTCCAGGATGTGGATCTTCTCACTGCAGGAGTTTCCAGGATGTCAATCTTCACACTGCAGTTGTTCCCAGGATGTGTATCTTCACACAGTGGGAGGTTCCTGGATGTGGATCTTCAGACTGCAGGGGTTTCCAGGATGTGCATCTTCACACTACGGGATATTCCAGGATGTGGGTCATCACACTGCAGGTGTTTCCAGGATGTGGATCTTCATAATGCAGGAGTTTCCAGGATGTGCATCTTCACACTACGGGGTCTTCCAGGATGTGGATTTTCACACTGCAGGAGTTTCCAGGATGTCAATATTCACACTGCAGGTGTTACCAGGATGTGGATCTTCACACTGCAGGGGTTTCCAGGATGTGCATCTTCACACTGCGGGAGTTTCCAGGATGTGCATCTTCACACTGCAGGAGTTTCCAGGATGTGCATCTTCACACTACGCAATTTTCCAGGATGTGGATCTTCACACTGCAGGAGTTTCCAGGTTGAGGATCTTCACAGTGCAGGTGTTTCCACAATGTGGATCATCCCACTGCAGGAGTTTCCAGGATGTGAATCTGCACCATGCAGGTGATTCCAGGCATAGATCTTCACAATGCAGGAGTTTCCAAGACGCAGATCTTCACACTGCAGGAGGTTCCAGGATGTAGATCTTCACAGTGCAGAAGTTTCCAGGATGAGGTTCTTCACATTACAGGAGCTTCCTAAATGTGGATCCTCGCACTGCAGGAGCTTCCAGGAAGAGGATCTTCATACAGCAGGATCTTCCAGGATCTGAATCTTCTCACTGCATAAGTTTCCAGGATGTGGATCCTCATACTGCAGGCATTTCTTGATGTGGATCTTCATACTGCAGGATCTTCCAGGATGTGAATCTTCTCACTGCAGGATCTTCCAGGATGTGGATCTTTACATTGCATGACTTTCCAGGATTTGGATCTTCTCACTGCAGGATCTTCCAGGATGTGGATCTTCACAATGGAGGATGTTCCTGGGTGTGAATCTTCACATTGCAGAAGCTTCCAGGATGTCGATCTTCACATTGCAGGATCTTCCAGGATGTGGATAGTCACACTGCAGGATCTTCCAGGATGTTAATCGTCACACTGCAGGATCTTGCTGGATGTGGATCTTCACACTGCGGGAGTTTCCTGGAAGTGGATCTTCACACTGCAGGGGTTTCCAGTATGTGCATCTTCACACTACGGGATCTTCCAGGATGTGGACATTCACACTGCAGGAGTTTCCACAATGTGGATCATCCCACTGCAGGAGTTTCCAGGATGTGAATCTGCACAATGCAGGTGATTCCAGGCATAGATCTTCACAATGCAGGAGTTTCCAAGACGCAGATCTTCATACTGCAGGATCTTCCAGGATGTGAATCTTCTCACTGCATGATCTTCCAGGATGTGGATCTTTACTTTGCATGAGTTTCCAGGATGTGGATCTTCTCACTGCAGGATCTTCCAGGATGTGGATCTTCACAATGGAGGACATTCCAGGATGTGAATCTTCACATTGCAGAAGCTTCCAGGATGTCGATCTTCACATTGCAGGATCTTCCAGGATGTGGATAGTCACACTGCAGGATCTTCCAGAATGTGGATCATCACCCTGCAGGATTTTCCAGGATGTGGATCTTCACACCACAGAATTTTCGAGTGTGCAGGCTTTTCTAGGATGTACATCTTCATGGAGCAGGAGTTTTAGGATGCAAATCCACTCACTGCAGGATCTTCCAGGCTTTGGATCTGCACACTGCAGAAGTTCCCAAGATGTGGATCATCACACTGCAGGAGGTTCCACGATGTGGATATTTGCACTGCAGGCATTTCCAGGATGTGGATCTTCAGACGTCAGGAGTTTCCAGGATGTGGATCTGCCAACTGCTGGAATTTCCAAGATGAGTATCTTCACACTGCAGGGTTTTCCAGGATTTTGATGTTCACACTGCAGGAGTTTCCAGGATGTGAATCTTCAGACTGCAGAATTTTCCTAGACGTAGATTTTCACAGTGCACTAATTTCCACGATGTGGATCTTCACACTGCAAGAGTTTCCAGGATGTGGATCTTCACAGTGCAGGAGTTACCAGGATGTGGATCTTCGCACCGCAGGAGTTTCCAGGATGTGGTTCTTCACACTGCAGGAGGTTCCAGGATGTGGGTCTTCAGACTGCAGGACTTTCCAGGATGAGGATCTTCACATGCAGGTGATTCCAGGATGTGAATCTTCAGAGTGCAGGTGTTTCCAAGACGTAGATCTTCACACTGCAGGAGTTTCTAGGATGTTGATCTTCACAATGCAGGAGGTTCCAGGATTTGGATCTTCGCACTGCAGTAGTTTCCAGGATTTGGATCTTCAGACTGCCAGAGTTTCCACAATGTGCATCTTTCCACTGCAGGAATTTCCAGGATGTAGATCTTCACACTGCAGGAATTTCCATGATGTGGTTCTTTACACTGCAGAAGTTTCCATGATGTGGATCTTCAGACTGCAGGAATTTCCAGGATGCGGGTCATCACACTGCAGGTGTTTCCAGGATGTGGAAATTCATAATGCAGAAGTTTCCAGGATGCGGACCTTCACACTGCAGTAATTTCCAGGATAAGGGTCTTCACACTGCATGAGTTTTCAGGATGTGGAACTTCACAGTGCAGAAGTTTCCAGGATGTGGATCTTCTCACTGCAGGTGTTACCAGGATGTGGATCTTAACACTGCGGCTGTTACCTGGCTGTCGATCTTCACACTTCAGCAGTTTCCACGATGTGGATCTTCAAAATGCATGAGTTTCCAGGACGTGCATATGCACACTACGGGGTCTTCCAGGATGTAGATCTTCACAGTGCGGGAGTTTCCAGGATGAGGTTCTTCACATTGCAGGAGCTACCTGGATGTGGATCCTCGCACTGCAGGAGCTTCCAGGATGAGGATCTGCGTACTGCAGGATCTTCCAGGATCTGAATCTTCTCACTGCATAAGTTTCCAGCATGTGGATCCTCATGCTGCAGGCATTTCTAGGATGTGGATCTTCATACTGCAGGATCTTCCAGGATGTGAATCTTCTCACTGCATGATCTTCCAGGATGTGGATCTTTACATTGCATGAGTTTCCAGGATGTGGATCTTCTCACTGCAGGATCTTCCAGGATGTGGATCTTCACAATGGAGGATATTCCAGGATCTGAATCTTCACATTGCAGAAGCTCCCAGGATGTCCATCTTCACATTGCAGGATCTTCCAGGATGTGGATAGTCACACTGCAGGATCTTCCAGAATGTGGATCGTCACCCTGCAGGATTTTCCAGGATGTGGATCTTCACACCACAGAATTTTCGAGTGTGAGAATCTTCACACTGCAGGCTTTTCTAGGATGTGGATCTTCATAGAGCAGGAGTTTTAGGATGTGAATCCGCTCACTGCAGGATCTTCGAGGCTGTGGATCTGCACACTGCAGAAGTTCCCAAGATGTGGATCTTCACACTGCAGGAGGTTCCACAATGTAGATATTTGCACTGCAGGAGTTCCCTGGATGTCAATCTTCACACTGCCGGCCATTCCAGGATGTGGATCTTCCAACTGCTGGAATTTCCAGGATGCGTATTGTCAACCTGCAGGGTTTTCCAGGATGTGGATCTTCACACTGCAGGAGTTTTCCAGGATGTGAATCTTCAGACTGCAGGATTTTCCAAGATGTTGATTTTCACACTGCAGTAATTTCCAAGATGTGGATCTTCACACTGCAAGAGTTTCCAGCATTTGGATCATCACACCGCATGAGTGTCCAGGATATGGAATTTCACAGTGCAGATGTTTCCAGGATGTGGATCTTCACACAGCAGGAGTTCCCAGGATGTGGATCTTCACAGTGCAGGAGTTTCCAGCGTGTTGATCTCTGCATTGCAGGAGCTTCCAGGATGTGGACATTCACATTGCAGGAGTTTCCATGATGTGGATCTTCACACTGGAGGAATTTCCAGTATGTGGTTTTTCATACGTTATAGTTTCCAGAATGGGGATCTTCACAATGCAGGAGTTTCCAGGATGTGGTTCTTCAGACTGCAGGAGTTTCCAAGAGGTGGATCTTCGCACTGCAGGAGTTTCCAGGATGTGGGTCTTCACACTGCAGGACTTTCCAGGATGAGGATCTTCACATGCAGGTGATTCCAGGATGTGAATCCTCAGATGGCAGGAGTTTCCAAGACGTAGATCTTCACACTGCAGGAATTTCTAGGATGATGATCTTCACACTGCAGGAGGTTCCAAGATTTGGATCTTCACACTGCAGGAGTTTAAAGGATGTAGATCTGCAAACTGCAGGAGTTTCCAGGATGAGGTCCTTCACATTGCAGGAGCTTCCTGGATATGGATCCTCGCACTGCAGGAGTTACCAGGATGAGGATCTTCATACTGCAGCGATTTCCAGGATGAGGATCTTCACACGGCAGAAGTTTCCAGGATTTGGATCTTCTCACTGCAGGATCTTCCAGGATGATGATCTTCACACTGCAGGAGGTTCCAGGATGTGGATCTTCACACTGCAGGAGGTTCCAGGATTTGGATCTTCACACTGCAGGAGTCTCCAGGATGTGGATCTTCAGACTGCAGGAGTTTCCAAGATGTGGAACATCACACTGCAGGACTTTCCAGGATGTGGATCTTCACACGGCCGGAGTTTCCAGGATGTGCATTTTCACGCTACGGGATCTTCCAGGATGTGGATCTTCACACCGCAGGAGTTTCCAGGATGTGCATCTTCATACTACGGGATATTCCGGGATGTGGATCTTCACACTGCAGGTGTTTCCAGGAGGTGAATATTCACACAGCAGGTGTTTCCACAATGTGGATCATCCCACTGCAGGAGTTTCCAGGATGTGAATCTGCACAATGCACGTGATTCCAGGCGTAGATCTTCACAATGCAGGAGTTTCCAAGACGCAGATCTTCACACTGCAGGAGGTTCCAGGATGTAGACCTTCACAGTGCAGGAGTTTCCAGGATGAGGTTCTTCACATTGCAGGAGCTTCCTGAATGTGGATCTTCATAATGCAGGATCTTCCAGGATGTGAATCTTCTTACTGCAGGATCTTCCAGGATGTCGATCTTTACACTGCATGAGTTTCCAGGATTTGGGTCTTCACAATGGAAGATGTTCCAGGATGTGAATCTTGAGTCTGCAGGAATTTCCAGGATGTGGATCTTCACACTGCAGGCATTTCTAGGATGTGGATCTTCATACTGCAGAAGCTTCCAGGATGTCGATCTTCACATTGCAGGATCTTCCAGGATGTGGATAGTCACACTGCAGGATCTTCCAGAATGTGGATCGTCACCCTGCAGGATCTTCCAGGATGTGGAGCTTCACACTGCAGGATCCTCCAGAATGTGAATTGTCACACTGTAGGATCTTCCAGGATGTGGATCTTCACACTACAGAATTTTCGAGGGTGTGGATCTTCACACTGCAGCCATTTCTAGGATATGGATCTTCATAGAGCAGGAGTTTTAGGATGGGGAACCACTCACTGCAGGATCTTACGGGCTGTGCATCTGCACACTGCAGAAGTTCCCAAGATGTGGATCTTCACACTGCAGGAGGTTCCACGATGTGGATATTCATACTGCAGGACTCTCTATGATGTGGATCTTCACACTGCAGGCATTTCCAGGATGTGGTTCTTCAGACGTCAGGAGTTTCCAGGATGTGGATCTGCCAACTGCTGTAATTTCCAGGATGAGTATCTTCACACTGCATGGTTTTCCAGGATGTGGATCTTCACACCGCAAGAGTTTCCAGGATGTGAATCTTCACACTGCAGGATTTCCAAGATGTTGATTTTCACACTGCAGTAATATCTAAGATGTGGATCTTCACACTGCAAGAGTTTCCAGGATGTGGATCTGCACATTGCAGGAGTTTCCAGGCTGTGGATCTTCACACTGCAGGAGTTTCCAGGATATGGATCTTCACAGTGCAGGAGTTCCAGCGTGTTTCTCTCTGCATTGCAGGAGTTTCCAGGATGTGGACATTCACACTGCAGGAGTTTCCATGATGTGGATCTTCACACTGGAAGAATTTCCAGGATGTGGAACTGCATACGTAAGAGTTTCCAGAATGTGGATCTTCACACGGCAGGAATCTCCAGGATGTGGATCTTTGCACTGCAGGAGTTTCCAGGATGTGGGTCTTCACACTGCAGGACTTTCCAGGATGAGGATCTTCACATGCAGGTGATTCCAGGATGAGAATCTTCAGACTGCAGGAGTTTCCAAGACGTAGATCTTCACACTGCAGGAGTTTCTAGGATGATGATCTTCACACTGCAGGAGATTCCAGGATTTGTCTCTTCACACTGCAGGAGTTTCCAGGATGTGGATCTTCAGTCTGCAGGAGTTTCCAAGATGTGCAACATCACACTGCAGGAGTTTCCAGGATATGCATCTTCACACTACTCAATTTTCCAGGATGTGGATCTTCCCACCGCAGGAGTTTCCAGGATGTGAATCTGCACAATGCAGGTGATTCCAGGCATAGCTCTTCACAATGCAGTTGTTTCCAAGATGCAGATCTTCACACTGCAGGATGTTCCAGGATGCGGATCTTCACAGTGCAGGAGTTTCCAGGATGAGGTTCTTCAAATTGCAGGAGCTTCCTGGATGTGGATCCTCGCACTGCATTAGTTTCCAGGATGAGGATCTTCATACTGCACGGGTTTCCAGGATGAGGATATTCACACTGCAGAAGTATCCAGGTTGTAAACATTCCCACTGCAGGATCTTCCAGGATGTTGAATCTTCTCACTGCATAAGTTTCCAGCATGTGGATCCTCATACTACAGGCATTTCCAGGATGTGGATCTTCATAATGCAGAATCTTCCAGGATGTGAAGCTTCTCACTGCAGGATCTTCCAGGATGTGAATCTTTACACTGCATGAGTTTCCAGGATTTGGATCTTCTCACTGCAGGATCTTCCAGGATGTGGATCTTCACAATGGAGGATGTTCCAGGATGTGAATCTTCACATTGCAGAAGCTTCCAGGATGTCAATCTTCACATTGCAGGATCTTCCAGGAAGTGGATACTCACACTGCAGGATCTTCCAGGAAGTGGATCGTCACCCTGCAGAATCTTCCAGGATGTGGATCTTCAAACTGCAGGATCCTCCAGGATGTGGATTGTCACACTGCAGGATCTTCCAAGTTGTGGATCTTCACAATGGAGGAATTTCCAGGTTGTGGATCTTCATATGTAAGAGTTGCCAGGATGTGGATCTTCACACTGCAGGAGTTTCCAGGATTTGGATCTTCACACTGCAGGAGTTTCCAGGATGTGGGACTTCACACTGCAGGACTTCCCAGGATGAGGATCTTCACACTGCAGGAGATTCCAGGATGTGAATCTTCACACTGCAGGAGTTTCCAAGATGTAGATCTTCACACTGCAGGAGGTTCCAGGATGTGAATCTTCACACTGCAGGAGTTTCCAGGATTTGGATCTTCACACTGCAGGAGTTTCCAGGATGTGGGTCTTCACACTGCAGATGTTTCCAATATGTGGATCTTCATAATGCAGGGGTTTCCAGGATGCGGACCTTCACACTGCAGTAATTTCCAGGATGGGGCTCTTCACACTGCAGGATCTTCCAGGATGTGGATCTTTACACTGCATGAGTTTCCAGGATGCGGATCTTCTCACTGCAGGATCTTCCAGGATGTCGATCTTCACAATGGAGGATGTTCCAGGATGTGAATCTTCACATTGCAGAAGCTTCCAGGATGTCGATCTTCACATTGCAGGATCTTCCAGGATGTGGATAGTCACACTGCAGGATCTTCCAGGATGTGGATCGTCACCCTGCAGGATCTTCCAGGATGTGGAGCTTCACACTGCAGGATCCTCCACAATGTGCATCGTCACACTGCAGGATCTTCCAGGATGTGGATCATCACACTGCAGAATTTTCGAGGGTGTGGATCTTCACACTGCAGGCATTTCTACGATGTGGATCTTCATAGAGCAGGAGTTTTAGGATGCGAATCCACTCACTGCAGGATCTTACAGGCTTTGGATCTGGACACTGCAGAAGTTACCAAGGTGTGGATCTTCACACTGCAGGAGGTTCCACGATGTGGATATTGGCACTGCAGGAGTTCCCAGGATGTGAATCTTCACACTGCAGGAGTTTCCAGGATGTGGATCTTCAGACTGCAGGAGTTTCCAGGATGTGGATCTGCCAACTGCTGGAATTTCCAGGATGATTATCTTCACACTGCATGGTTTTCCAGGATGTGGATCTTCACACCGCAGGAGTTTCCAGGATGTGCATCTTCACACTGCAGGATTTTCCAAGATGTTGATTTTCACACTGCAGTAATTTCTAAGATGTGGATCTTCACACTGCAAGAGTTTCCAGGATATGGATCTTCACCCTGCAGGAGTTCCAACGTGTTTATCTCTGCATTGCAGGAGTTTCCAGGATGTGGACATTCACACTGCAGGAGTTTCCATGATGTGGATCTTCACACTGGAAGAATTTCCAGGATGTGGATCTTCATACGTAAGAGTTTCCAGAATGTGGATCTTCACACTGCAGGAGCCTCCAGGATGTGGATCTTTGCACTGCAGGAGTTTCCAGGATGTGGGTCTTCACACTGCAGGACTTTCCATATTGAGGATCTTCACATGCAGGTGATTCCAGGATGAGAATCTTCGGACTGCAGGAGTTTCCAAGACGTAGATCTTCACACTGCAGGAGTTTCTAGGATGATGATCTTCACACTGCAGGAGATTCCAGGATTTGGATCTTCACACTGCAGGAGTTTCCAGGAACTTCATCTTCAATCTGCAGGAGTTTCCAAGATGTGCAACATCACACTGCAGCAGTTTCCAGGATATGCATCTTCACACTACGCAATTTTCCAGGATGTGGATCTTCACAATGGAGGATGTTCCAGGATGTGAATCTTCACATTGCAGAAGCTTCCAGGATGTCAATCTTCACATTGCAGGATCTTCCAGGAAGTGGATACTCACACTGCAGGATCTTCCAGGAAGTGGATCGTCACCCTGCAGAATCTTCCAAAATGTGGATCTTAACACTGCAGGATCCCCCAGGATATGAATCGTCACACTGCAGGATTTTCCAGGATGTGGATCTTCACACTGCAGAATTTTCGAGGGTGTGGATCTTCACACTGCAGGCGTTTCTAGGATGTGGATCTTCATAGAGCAGAAGTTTTAGGATGAGAATCCACTCACTGCAGGATCTTCCAGGCTGTGGATCTGCACACTGCAGAAGTTCCCAAGATGTGGATCTTCACACTGCAGGAGTTTCCAGGATGTTTATATTCATACTGCAGGACTTTCCATGATGTGCATCTTTACACTGCAGGAGTTTCCAGGATGTGGAACTGCCAACTGCTGTATTTTCCAGGATGAGTATCTTCACACTGCAGGATTTTCCAGGATGTGGATCTTCACACTGCCAGAGTTTCCAGAATGTGAATCTTCAGACTGCAGGATTTTCCAAGATGTAGATTTTCACACTGCAGTAATTTCCAAGATGTGGATCTTCACACCGTAAGAGTTTCCAGGATGTGGATCTGCAAACCGCAGGAGTTCCCAGGATGTGGAACTTCACAGTGCAGAAGTTTCCAGGATGTGGATCTCCACACTGCAAAAGTTTCCAGGATGTGGATCTTCACAGTGCAGGAGCTTCCAGCGTGTTGATCTCTGCAGTGCAGGAGCTTCCAGGATGTGGATCTTCACACTGCAGGAGTTTCCATGATGTGGATCTTCACAATGGAGGAGTTTCCAGGTTGTGGATCTCCATACGTAATATTTTCCAGGATGTGGATCTTCACACTGCAGTAATTTCCTGGATGTGGTTCTTCAGACTGCAGGAGTTTCCAGGATGTGGATCTTCACACTGCAGGAGTTTCCAGGATGTGGGTCTTCACACAGCAGGACTTTCCAGGATGAGGATCTTCACACTGCAGGAGATTCCAGGATGTGATTCTTCACACTGCAGGAGTTTCCAAGATGTAGATCTTCACACTGCAGGAGGTTCCAGAATGTGGATTTTCACACTGCAGGAGTTTCCAGGATTTGGATCTTCACACTGCAGGAGTTTCCAGGATGTGGATCTTCAGACTGCAGGAGTTTCCAAGATGTGGAACATCACAATGCAGGAATTTCCATGATGTGGATATTTACACTGCAGAAGTTTCCAGGATGTGGATTTTCAGACTGCAGGAATTTCCAGGATGAGGGTCTTCACACTGCAGGAGTTTCCAGGATGTGGACCTTCACACTGCTGGAGTTTCCAGGATGTGCATCTTCACACTACAGGACTTACCAGGATGAGGATCTTCACACTGCAGGAGATACCAGGATGTGAATCTTCAGACTGCAGGAGTTTCCAAGATGTAGATCTTCACACTGCAGGAGGTTCCAGGATGTGGATCTTCAGACTGCAGGACATTCCAGGATTTGGATCTTCACACTGCAGGAGTTTTCAGGATGTGGATCTTCAGACGGCAACAGATTCCAAGATATGGAACATGACGCTGCAGGAGTTTCCAGGATGTGGATCTTCACACTGCCAGAGTTTCCACGATGTGCATTTTTCCACTGCAGGCGTTTCCAGGATGTGGATCTTCAGGCTGCAGGAATTTCCAGGATGTGGATCTTCACAGTGCAGGTGTTTCCAGGATGTGGATCTTCATAATGCAGGAGTTTGCAGGATGCGGACCTTCACACTGCAGTAATTTCCAGGATGAGGGTCTCAACACTGCATGAGATTTCAGGATGTGGAACTTCACAGTGCAGAAGTTTCCTGGATGTCGATATTCACACTGCAGGTGTTACCAGGATGTGGATCTTCACACTGCGGGAGATTCCTGGATCTGGATCTTCACACTGCAGGAGTTTCCAGGATGTGCATCTTCACACTACGGGATCTTCCAGGATGTGGATCTTCACACTGCAGGAGTTTCCAAGATGTGCATCTTCACACTACGGGATTCCAGGATATGGATCTTCACACTGCAGGTGTTTCCACAATGTGGATCTTCCCACTTCATGAGTTTCCAGGATGTGAATCTGCACAATGCAGGTGATTCCAGGCGTAGATCTTCACAACACAGGAGTTTCCAAGACACAGATCTTCACACTGCAGGAGTTTCCAGGATGTGGATCTTCACAATGCAGGAGTTTCCAGGATGAGTTTCTTCACATTGCAGGAGCTTCCTGGATGTGGATCCTTGCACTGCAGGAATTTCCAGGATGAGGATCTTCATACTGCAGGGGTTTCCAGGATGAGAATCTTCACACTGCAGATGTTTCCAGGTTGTAGACCTTCCCACTGCAGGATCTTCCAGGATGTGATTCTTCTCACTGCATAAGTTTCCAGCATGTGGATCCTCATACTGCAGGCGTTTCCAGGATGTGGATCTTCATAATGCAGGATCTTCCAGGATGTGAAGCTTCGCACTGCAGGATCTTCCAGGATGTGGATCTTCACAATGGAGAATGTTCCAGGATGTGAATCTTCACATTGCAGAAGCTTCCAAGATGGCGATCTTCACATTGCAGGATCTTCCAGGATGTGGATAGTCACACTGCAGGATCTTCCAGGATGTGGATCGTCACCCTGCAGGATCTTCCAGGATGTGGATTGTCACACTGCAGGATCTTCCAAGTTGTGGATCTTCAAACTGCAGGAGTTTCCAAGATGTGAATCTTCAGACTACAGGATTTTCCAAGATGTAGATTTTCACACTGCAGTAGTTTCCAAAATGTGGATCATCACACTGCAAGAGTGTCCAGGATGTGGATTTGCACACCGCAGGAGTTTCCAGGATGTGGAACTTCACAGTGCAGAAATTTCCAGGATGTGGATCTTCACACTGCAGGAGTTTCCAGGATGTGTATCTTCACAGTGCAGGAGTTTCCAGGATGAGGATCTTCACACTGCAGGAGTTTCCTTGATGTGGATATTCACACTGGATGAATTTCCAGGATGTGGATCTTCACACTGCAGAGTTTCCAGGATGTGGGTCTTCACAATGCAGGACTTTCCAGGATGAGGATCTTCACACTGCAGGAGATTCCAGGATATGGATCATCACACGGTAGGTGTTTCCTGGATGTGAATCTTCAAAGTGAAGGGGTCTCCAAGACGTAGATGTACACACTGCAGGCATTTCTAGGATGTCAATCTTCATACTGCAGGAGTTTCAGGATGTGGCTCTTCTGACTGCAGGCATTTCCAAGATGTGGATTTTCACACTGCAGGAGTTTCCAGGATGTGAGTCTTCAGACTGCAGGAGTTTCCAAGACGTAGATCTTCACACTGCAGGAGTTTCTAGGATGATGATGTTCATCCTGCAGGAGGTTCCTGGATGTGGATCTTCACACTGCAGGATTTTCCAGGATTTGGATCTTCACACTGCAGAAGTTTCCAGGATGTGTATCTTCAGACTGCAGAAGTTTCCAAGATGTGGAACATCACACTGCAGGAGTTTCCAGGATGTGGATCTTCAAACTGCCGGAGTTTCCACGATGTGCATCTTCCCACCGCAGGAGTTTCCAGGATGTGAATCTTCACACTGCATACGTTTCCAGTATGCGGTTCTTCACACTACAGGAGTTCCCAGGATGTGGATCTTCATACTGCAGGACTTTCCATGATGTGGATCTTTACACTGCAGAAGTTTCCAGGATGTGGATCATCAGACTGCAGGAATTTCCAGGATGAGTGTCTTCACACTGCAGGACTTTCCAGGATGTAGATCTTCATAATGCAGGAAGTTCCAGGATGCGCACCTTCATACTGCAGTAATTTCCAGGATGAGGGTCTTAACACTGCAGTATATTCCCCTAGGTGAATCCTCACACAGCAGGCGTTTCCACAATGTGGATCTTCACACTGCAGGTGTTACCAGGATGTGGATCTTCACACTGCGGCAGTTTCCTGGATGTCGATCTTCACACTGCAGCAGTTTCCAGGATGTGGATCTTCAGAATGCAGGAGTTTCCAGGATGTGCATCTTCACATTACTGGATCTTCCAGGATGTGGATCTTCACAGTGCAGGAGTTTCCAGGATGTCAATCTTCACACTGCAGGTGTTGCCAGGATGTGGATCTTCAAACTGCAGGAGTTTCCTGGATGTGGATCTTCACACTGCAGGAGTTTCCGGGATGAGGATCTTCATACTGCAGTGGTTTCCAGGATGAGGATCTTCACACTGCAGACGTTTCCAGGTTGTAGATCTTCCCATTGCAGGATCTTCCAGGATGTGAATCTTCTCACTTCGTAAGTTTCCAGCATGTGGATCCTCATACTGCAGGTGTTTCTAGAATGTGGATCTTCATACTGCAGGATCTTCCAGGATGTGAATCTTCTCACTTCAGGATCTTCCAGGATGTGGATCTTTACACTGCATGAGTTTCCAGGATTTGGATCTTCTCACTGCAGGATCTTCCAGGATGTGGATCTTCACAATGGAGGATGTTCCAGGATGTGAATCTTCACATTGCAGAAGCTTCCAGGATGTCGATCTTCACATTGCAGGATCTTCCAGGATGTGGATAGTCACACTGCAGGATCTTCCAGGATGTGGATCGTCACACTGCAGGATCTTCCAGGATGTGGATCTTCACACTGCAGAATTTTCGAGGGTGTGGTTCTTCACACTGCAGGCGTTTCTAGGATGTGGATCTTCATAGAGCAGGAGTTTTAGGATGTGAATCCTCTCACTGCAGCATTTTCCAGGATGTGGATCTTCCCACTGCAGGATCTTCCTGGATGTGGATCTTCACAATGGAGGATTCTCCAAGATGTGAATCTTCTCATTGCAGGAGCTTCCAGGATGTCGATCTTCACATTGCAGGATTTTTCAGGATTTGGATCTTCACACTGCAGGATCTTCCTGGATGTGGATGTTGACACTGTAGGAATTTCATGGGTATGGATTTTTTGCTGCAGGTGGTTGGCTACACGAAGCAATATTGGCGGCGATGGCCTGTGTTGGTGCAGGAGGTGGAACTAGATAGGGAGAATGGGAATCAACAGATGGGGTGAGTTTGGAGGCCTAAATGGGAGAAGGGGTGTTTTGGGGCGTTAGAGGAAAGAGAGAGATACTGCATCATTCATGGAATGGGTGAGGTGTTTATGGAGTGGCTGGTGGGAAGGGCCATGGTGGAGTGCAGGTTTTGGGGCGGTTTGTGCAGGTGTGAATGGGCATGGGGGGGTTGTGTGTGCATGTGTGAACGGGCATGGGAGTGGAAGAGGGGAAAGGGCTTCAGAGTGAGGGGTCTGTGGTGTCAACTGATGAGTCCTGGGGGGCATTCTGAGGGAATTATTGAAAGGAAGGGATGGTGAAGGTTAAAGGGGGCAGAGACAGCCAGTAGATTGTGAGGGTGAGGGTCCTGTGATGATGGGCGAAGGGACGCTGAGGGCTGTTGGAGGGGACATGGAAGTAAAACCAGATTCTAGTGGTCAGCAGGATGAGGAGGTCATCTCTATTGTCACGGGAGTGGGCTGCACGGGAAGATAGGTGTTGTGGGCATTCACCTGCATGGGATAAAGGGTTATGGGGGAGGGTTGTAATTTGCTCTGGGCAGCACTCGCAGTCATCAGCACCAGGTTTTGCAGGCAGCAGCACATCACTTTTAGGGCTGCTCATGGGCAGATCTCTACGTACGAGGCAAGCCGTAAAGTTGGGGTGGCTTTTCAATGGCTGCGGGGCTATGGCTTGCTTGGGGCAGGAGGAGAAGTGGCCTCAGGCAAGGGAAGAGGCTGCAGGGCTATGTCATTATTGGGGAAGGGTGGTATCCCAGGGCGTGTGTGTGGGGACACATGTTGATCTGTGCAAGTGGCTTTAAAATGGTGAGGGCTGAGGAGGCAGTCTCCAGAGGAGATGAGTCCAGATGGAGATGTGAGGGTGTGTGCGCGAACATAAGTCGTGATGTCCCTTGAGCTGGCACTGAGTGAGATGTCAGTGAATGTGTGATGGGCTTGTGAGTTTAGAGTGATGAGATGGTTGCCTTAACCTGGTGACACGGAGGAGATCATTCATTTTCTGCACTGGATGGCGAACCTCTTCTGTGCAGCAGTGGCACTGACCAGCACTGCCACCGCCTCCCAAGCCAGAGTGGTGACACTAATGGGCATTCTGCAGCCAGAGCGGGGGTACAGGACATTGCAGCAGGCTCCAACGATGTCTAGAAGGCAACCCAGGGGTGCATCACTGAATTGGAGGGCTGCAGTCTTCTTGCCTTTCTTCTGTGTCGCAGTCCTTGGCTGGAAGCACTGAGGGGTGTGTGTGCAGTGGCACTTTAAATGTGGGACCCAGCACGAGGAAGCAGCGAGGTGGCAGCGTGGTAGGTGAATTGGAGACTGCCCACCAGCAAAATGGCGTGTTTCCCAGGAATGCATGATTAATGTGGCAGGATTGGAGCGATACGGTGCGAAAACCCGCCATTGCGGCCAGCAGGTAAAACATCCTTTTCCCCACCTGCTAGCACACTTAATGCAACAATGGAACAATTACGCCCTGTGATTCATGCAGCTCTCAATAATTTCTTTGCAAATTTGTTCCTCTATATCTTTCCCACCAGTTGCTGGGCTATGGAATATGCCCAGCAATGTATGGCTTTACAAATTCTGTCCTTGACCCCTCTAGGCCATCCACTCTCTCTAGCAGTGTAATGTTCTCCTTAGTCAATACTGTGGCTTCTCCTCCTTTCTTAATTTAAAAGAGACAAAAAATGCTCAGCAGATCTGTAAAGAGAGAAACAAAGTTAACGGTTTAGGTTGATTACCTTTCACCAGAACTGGGAAACGTAACAGCTTTTAAGCAAGGCAGGGAAATGGGAAGAGGGGAAAGAAGAAAGAAGGTTTGTGATAGGCTGGAAGGCAGGAGAAATTAAAGGACCAAAGGGACAATGTGCAAGGACAAAGAAGATGGTAATGGAACAAGTAAAGAAACAAAATATAGGCCTAGAACAGATGTAACTGGGAAATAACAGAATCATCATCAACAGCCAAAAGAAATGGGGCAGAGGTCATGAGCTGAAATTGCTGAAATCAACATAGAATGCAGGAGGTTGTAAAGTGCCTAGTTAAAAGTTCAGGTGTTATTCCTTGAGCTTCATCATTGGAAAATGATAGTTAGGAGGCCAAGGACAAAAAGGTCATAGTGGTTATGGGTCGAAGAATTGAAATGACAAGTGACTGGAAGCTCAGGTTAACATTTATGGGCTGAATGGAAATGTTTTATAAAGCAATCATCCAATGTGTATTTGATCTCCTCAGTATAGAGGACACTGCATCATAACTATAACAAATTGAAAGAAGTACAAAATCCCTGTTTCAACTGGAAGGATGTGAGAAGGGCAAAGGTAAAAAGGTAGATATTGCATCTCCTGCACTTGCATGGGAAGGTGCTATGGGGAGGGAATGTTGTTGATGATTGAGAAATGAACCAGGGTGCTGTAGAGGGAACAGCCCCTTCAGAAGGCTGAAAGGCAGCACAATTTGATTGATAGCTCTGGCCCTCCGATCTCTGCTGTCAATTTCACAATGCTTATCTACACAAGGTTAAGAGGTTTCAAGTGCTTGCACTTTCAGCTACTGGAACTTTAAAAAGTGTCTGGTTGATTGACACTTTTATTGTCCTGCAGTAAAAGGACTGTTTTAACATTGCAGAAAATTATCGATGGCCTTTTTTAAAGCTTTTTTTATATGCCTATTGTCATTATAGGGTTCATCGGCTCCCTATACACCGTATAGAACCAATGGGGATGGAATGCCACAGCTTGGCATAGAGGGCCTGTGGGTCCATGGACTGTAGGTGGAGGGGCATAGCTTGGCATGGGAGCATGAGGGGCCCTTATAGAGGTTGTTTGGAGAATATACCTTGGCTCAGGGGGGGCGGGCAAGAGGGCGTAGGGCATGGATGGTGCTTGGGGGGTGTGTGAAGTTTGAGGGGTGAGGGCTGGAAGGTCTTTCTGTTTTTATTTTAACTGGGACAAAATCCAACAGCACTGAGATGAGCCTTTTAACCAGCCCACCTCCAAACCCAGAAGCCCCTGCGGCTGCCTCTGAACTTTTCCCTGGGTCAGCTAGCCCAAATCCAGCATCACAATGAAAATCCGATTCTAGCAGGCATTTTCTCCCAAGGCGGGTGGATCAAGCCAGGAATTGTCCTGACTCCCGCTACCTACCTCGAGGATGAAAATCTAGGCCTGAATGCTAAATCTTAGTTATAATGGAATCAATTCAGGCTGATGGCAAAAATCAAGTTGACTTCAGTTTTTTGTTTCATTGTATTTTTTTATTTATACTAACACATACTGGATTCTCAAAAGATTTGGTCCTTTTAATTCTGATCAGAATTGGCAGTAATTCTTAGCTTCCTGCTATATAGAATGCTTTATGATATCAATTTTCAAGGAACTAATAATCATTAGTGAATGTTTCCCTATTAAAAAAAACCTTTGAACTCATTCATCTACTTCTCCAGGATAGTGTATTATCTATATTTTGTTATGGTAAGATTTCAATATTTTGTATTACTGAAAATAATTGGAACTGCCATCCGTTTTCAAACACTACAACTGGCAATTTTCCTGTTCCTCCATCTCTGTCGTTTCACTGCCAGTGAATTATGAATAAATGAGTTTTAAGCCATTAGATAAATTATGAGCTAATGGGCTGGATTTTCAATTGCTCATGAGGGTGAGGTTGGGGCAGGAGGCTTTGAAAATAATGCTCCTGGATAGCATATCTGTCTTTCAACGCCTCCTCAATGCACAGTAGTTTTCAAAACAAGGGTGGGAGGTACAAGCTGGGAACCCACTCACCTCCAATTAACTGGCCATTAAGCTTGAAGAGCCAGTGAATGGCCTGATGGGAGCTAAAATGAGATTTTCAAAACAGCTAATGGAAAGAGCAAATGGTCCGCTGTATATTAGTGCACACTTGTCAGGAGCACTGCGGGCAGGCTTAATGTGACGTTGCTTTCGAATTAAAATGCTGAAAAAAAAGTTATTGAAACAAATGCTCAAGCAGTGGTACAAACTTGCTATCATTTGAGCAAAGCAGGTCAAGTCCCTTTTGATTAGCCAATTCATCACTTGTATGCATTGAGACTGAAGCGGCTAGCCCTTTGCTCTCTTGCTGGCTCCAAACTGCAAGACAATGGCAAGCCCACTCACGGCTGCCTTCGCCCTTCAAGCATTGCATTCCAGAGCCAGTTTTCACCTCCAAGTGGCATCCAGTGTCACTAATTGGGTACTGAGCTCACCTCAGGTCTAATTAGCGGCTTTGCATATTAAAATAGCATCGTGTCGGTGATGCAGATGTGATGTGGGGTCAGAACCTGGAAATGATCCAGGCATTGGATCCCCCACCGTCAACACCCCTTTGTCCTTTTGTCTATGACATCTTTGGCAATCTCTTCTTTGCCTCCACCGGCCCCCTATCCAGCTCTACCTGTCCCACCCTCCTCTACCAGCTTATATTTCACCTCATTTCTCTATTTCCTTAGTTCTGATGAAGAGTCATACGGACTCGAAACGTCGACTGTATTCCTCTCTGCAGATGCTGTCAGACCTGCTGAGTTTTTCCAGGTATTTTTGTTTTTGTTGAAGGTCCAGCCATTATTTCTGTTAGATTTGAAACCCACAGAGGACTATAAGATAACATATTCTTGAAAGAAGATATCTAAACACGATGGCAAAATGAGACTCTGCATTTTTTTTTACATTTTAGCATTAAGGGATAAACCTTCATTTTCTATATTGCCTGAACCATAGGCTTAGCCTATGCTGCAGCTCTAATGTTTTACATATGTACTTCTTTCTCCTGGTTTAACTATTTTACATCTTTTAATTTTCTCTTTACCTGTAGTGTTTAAAGCACAATTTCTGACTGTTACTGTACTATCTCCCTTTTGTTTGTTATTTATGTTGCCTCTTCCACCTTAGGTCTGCCCCGACCTGCACTAAAACTTTCTAGATTAAAGTCCTTCTCACCACCTCATTAATCCTTTCCACTAGTAGCTTGACTCTACCCTGGTTCAGGTGCAACCTGTCCCAATGATACACTTCCTTTCTGTCTCAGTACTGGTTACCAGAGTTCTATAAAATGCAACCCCCTTTTCCCACACCACTCCTTCAGCCATGTTTACCTCCCTAATCTGCTTGTCCCTGTACCAGTTTGCACATAGTTCAGGTAATAATCAAAGATTAATTTTTGAGGTCCTAATCTTTAAATTGGCTCCTAGCTCCTCACCAATAGGATCTCATAACTACTCTCCATTACGTTAGTGGCCACAACCTGGATCATATTGACTGGATCCTCCTTCTCTATCTCCAACATTCCTTTAAACTGGTTTGAAATGTCTCTTACCCTGGCACCAGCAAGGCAGTATGCAATGTGGAACTCTCGATCCTGCTTACAAAGAATATTCTCTGAACCTTCATTATTGAATCCCCTTTGTGACAGTAGACATTTCAGGGACATCAACAGTAAAGCTCCGATTAACACAAGTTTTAGGCACAGTCAAGGAGACCCAAGAATGTTCTCACTGATCCTCTGGAAGCCTTGGCCTCTGATGCTTCCAGGCAAAATTTTACGGCCAGCCAATGAGGTTTAGAATGTCTCGGTGCATTTTACAGCCCCGTCCCCGCCAAAACAGGGCCATAAAATTCTGCCCTATGAGTCTGTTTTATCTGCATTTACCGTGGTGGAGAATTAGCTGAACAGTAAATGAGAGCATTGCATTTATATAACACCTTTCTTATCTATTGATGCCCCAAAGTGCTTTACAGTCAATGATGGTACTTTTGAATGTAGCCACTGTTGTATTGTTGGAAATATAGAAGCTAATTGTGCACACAGCAAACTCACACACACAGCAATGTGATAACCAGTTAATCTATTTTTGTAATGTTGGTTGAGGGACAAATATTGGTGAAGACACTAGTGATAAATCCCTGGACCTGATGGGTTGCATCCTAGGATATTAAAGGAAGTAGCTACAGAGATAGTGGATGTACAGGCAGTAATCTTCCAAGAATCCTTAGATTCTGGAAAAGTCCCAGAGGATTGGAAAACTGCCAATGTAACACCCTTATTCAAAAAGGGAGGGAGACAAAAAACAGGTAACTATAGGCCAGTTTGCTTAACATTTGTCATTAGAAAAATGTTGGAGTCTATTATAAAGGATGTAATAGCAGAGCATTTAGGAATACATAATCTAATCAAGCATGATCAGTACGGTTTCATGAAGGGGAAATCGTGTCTAAAAAATTTATTAGAATTCTTTGAAAAGGTAACAAGCAGGATAGATAAAGGGGAACCAGTAGATATAATATATTTGGATTTCCAAAAGGCCTTCGATAAGGTACTGCACATAAGGCTACTTAATAAGATAAGATCCCAGGGCGTTAGGGGTAGTATATTAGCATGGATAGAGGATTGGCTAACTAATGGAAGATTTGGGATAAAAGGGGCATTTTTGGGATGGTAACTGTAACTAGTGGAGTGCCACTGTGTTGGGGCCACAATTATTGACAATATATATTAATGACTTAGATGAGGGAAGTGGATGTATTATCGTGGATGACACAAAAATAGGTGGGAAGTCAAGTGGTGAGGATGACACAAGGAGTCTACAGAGGAATATGGACAGGTTAAGTGAGTGGACAACAACTTGGCAGATGGAATACAATGTGGGAAAATGTGAGGTTATGCACTTTGACGGGAAGAATAGAGGAGCTGAATATTATTTAAATAGAAAAAGGCTGCAGAAGTCTGCAGCACAGAGGAATTCGGGAGTCCTCATGCATGAATCCCAAAAAAACAACATACAAGATCAACAGGTAAAAGGGAAGGCAAATGGAATGTTGGCCTTTACTTCAAAGGAAATGGAGTATAAAAATAGGGAAGTTTTGCTAAAACTATATAAGGCACTAGTAAGACCACACCTAGAATACTGTGAGCAATTTTGGTCCTTTTATCTAAGGAAAGATATACTGGCATTGGAGGCAGTTCAGAGAAGGTTCACTAGGTTGATCCCGGGTATGGAGGGGTTTTCTTATGAGGAGAGGTTGAGTCGGTTGGGACCGTACTCATTGGAGTTTAGAAGAATGAGAAGCGACCTAATTGGAACATAGGATTTTTAGGGGGCTTGACAGGGTAGATGCTGACAGGCTGTTTCCCCTTGTGGGCGAGTCTAGGACCAGAGGGCATAATCTTAGAGTAAGGAGGCACCCATTTAAAACAGAGAAGAGGAAGAATTTCTTCTCTCATAGGATAGTCAATTTGTGGGATTCTTTACCACAGAGGGCTGTAGAAGCTGGGTCGTTAAGTATATTCAAGGCTGTGATAGATAGATTTTTAATCAGTAAGGGATTCAAGGGTTATGGAGATAAGGCAGGAAAGTGGAGTTGAGGATTATCAGATCAGCCATGATATAATTGGCGGAGCAGACTCGATGGGCTGAATGGCCTACTTCTGCTCCTACGTCTTATGATCTATAAATCCCCTGCTCTTCAAAATAGTTTTTTTTATTCATTTATGGGATGTGGGTGTCTTTGGCTAGGCCAGCATTTATTACCCATCCCTCCTTCAGAAGGTAGAGTGAGCTGCCTTTTTGAACCGCTGCAGTCCATGTGATATAGGTACACCCAGAGTGCTGTTAGGGAGGAGGTCTAGGATTTTGACCCAGTGACAGTGAATGAATGGTGATATATTCCCAAGTCAGGATGGTAAGTGGCTTGGAGGTGAACATCCAGGTGGTGGTGTTCCCATGTATCTGCTGCCCTTGTCCTTCAACATGGAAGGTGTTGTCTAAGGAGCCTTGGTGAATTCCTGCAGTGCACCTTGTAGATGGTATATGCCGCTACCATTGTGCATCAGTGGTGGAGGGAATTGACTGCTTTGTCCTGGGTGGAATCGAGTTGAAGTTGTTGGAGCTGCACTTATCCAGGCAAATGGTGAGTTCCATTATATTCCTGATTTGTGCCTTGTAGGTGGTGGACATTTTGGGGAGTCAGGAGATAGGCAGATCTGTGGGCCAGAGTTTTGTCAACAGCATGTCATTCCTGATGTCAAAACCAGAACTGTGCGCCACTTCCAGTTTCTCTCTTTTTACCTTTTCCCATGTATTTATGATTAGAATTCTGAGTGCCAGTGGCATGCATGCAAAACACATGCGATTTAACACTGGGGGAAGATTTTCATTGGTGAAAGTCACCATCAGCTGACAATGCTGTATCTATGTGCAGCATGATTAAAGAACAAAAACAGAATTACCTGGAAAAACTCAGGTCTGGCAGCATCGGCAGAGAAGAAAAGAGTTGACATTTCGAGTCCTCATGACCCTTCAACAGAACTAGGTGAATCCTCATGAGGACTCGAAACGTCAACTCTTTTCTTCTCCGCTGATGCTGCCAGACCTGCTGAGTTTTTCCAGGTAATTCTGTTTTTGTTTTGGATTGCCAGCATCAGCAGTTTTTTGTTTTTATCTTTATGATTTAAGAACCTCCTGTTCAAACATGGAGGCTGTGCATTCCTGACAGGATGCTCCACTGATTGAGTGTGCCATATTCTTTGGAGAGATAAGGGGCCGCTAAAGCAGATCAGCCCCATGATTTAGCAATGCCTCCCTGTACGTTCTACTGCAGGCTGTCAGGGAATGGTGGGAGGTGCTCTTTCCTGAAGTTGGCATCATAAGGCCCTCAGTCCAGACCAAGGGGGCCTGGAAAGAGATTGCAGAGGTGGTGAGCAAACATGGGGTCACCCTCCGAACCTGGGTCCAATGCAGGAAGTAGGTCAGCAACCTGGTCTGATCCTCAAGGGTAAGTGCCAGTATTGCATCTTCAGCAGGAGTCTCGTGTGGCCATCAATAATAGCCCAGATCTTCCGAGCAGTGGCAATCATTGTCAGATTGCTCCACTCGAAAATTCCCCCGACTCAACGCTGCTCAGTATTTCTTCCAGGATGTTCCGAGCCCGACTTTTCTAGAAGTGCAGAGCACAGCGTCTGTTGGAGAGCTCTGTAAAAGAGGAGGAGAGTCGGGGAGGAAGACAGGACACATCCCCTTTTTAAGGTACCAGCTGCAGTATGGTAGGTTTAAATGTCCAGGTTGGATGTTATTGAATAGGTGAGTGGGTAGGTGGGTGAAGTAATTGAATAGGTTGGGTGAGATAAGTGGGTAGTGTGAGTAAGTGGGCAGGTGAGTGGGTCAGTGAGGTGGGTAAGTGAGTAATGGTGAGGTGGGTAGATGGCAAGTGGGTGAGGTGGGCTGGTAAGTGGGTAGCAGGGTGAGGTGGATAAAGTGGGTGAAGTGGGTAAGTGGGGCGGGAAGGGTAGGCTGGGTGAGGTGATAGGTAGGTAGGGCAGCAGGTGAATGAGTTGGCAGGTAGGTGATGTGGTAGGTCTAGGGGGTAGATGGATCAGGTAAGGGGGGGTAGTCGGTTTGGGAGGGTAGTTGAGGGGGTAGTTGGGTCAGGTCCGACGGTAGTCAGGAGGTAATTGGGTCAGGTCAGAGGGTATTCCGGGGGGTGTTTGTGGAGAATAGTCAGACTGGGGGGCGGAGTCAGATCAGGGGAGTAGTCAGGTGGTTGGGGAAATGGTCAGGTTTGGTCAGATGAGTGGTCGGGGGGCAGCTGGATAGTTGGGGGGCTAATCAGATTGGGTCGGGGTTAGCTGGGGGTGGGGGGGGGTGGTGTACGTGTGAATGATTGACGGGTCAATTGAGTAGTTAGCCAGATTTTAGTTTAGGTTTTAATCTAACAAACATTGCTGCGTTAACTATTAAATATCGCGGAACGTCCAAAGTCTCCTACTCTTTTCATGGAGGGTTCCGGGGAGCAAAGGAATTGCCCATTGGAAGCATGTCAAGACTTCCACAGGATGCACATCTTTAGTCATAGATCTGGTCTCCAACGATCCACAGAGTGGAAGATTTGGGCCATTGTATATGCGAATGGACAGCTGTGTTAGAAGTGTGATTAGCCTTATTACCACATAGCATTCGAGACCAAAGCATCTGGAAGTTTGCCTTTTGTGTGTGCTTATATGCAGCATGTGAATGACAGGCCCATATTTGTGATGGGGATGTATACAGATAAGTGGTTTAGGTGTTGCTTGACGTGTCACTAACTGCACTACGTCATGCAGGACAAGAATACCCACAATGCCCATGAGTAGAAATGCGCAGGAGGAGGAGTTCCAGTTTTGAGGCTCCTCACAGCCACCAAGGAGGAGATGATGGAGATCACTGATGAGGAGGGAACACGTTTGGTGGCAGACAGTGAGGCTGGACTGGCCAGGAGTAAGGAAGAAGAGATAACTATCCTGCTAGTGGGATATGGAACACAATGAATGCAATGAAATGA
Organism: Carcharodon carcharias; assembly: GCF_017639515.1. Classification (NCBI taxonomy): domain Eukaryota; kingdom Metazoa; phylum Chordata; class Chondrichthyes; order Lamniformes; family Lamnidae; genus Carcharodon; species Carcharodon carcharias. The sequence continues at coordinate 169,937,942 of NC_054469.1, forward strand.
GAAGCGCTCAAAACTGTGATGGTTCTTAATCAGGTCTTTTTATTTTCCACTACACCTCAAAGCACCAAGGCACATCCAATTCAGGAGCCAGAAGACTCCATCATTGGGGCTGAAGCAGCCAGTGCTCCATAGGATGCACCATCATCTGCCTTATCATTAAGCTTGCCAGCACAGTTACACCCACTTGGTCTGTGAAAAGTTCATGCGTAGATTCTGGTGCACAGGCTGGTGAGCACACCACAGACATATCCCAGCAGCCAAGGGAGGATGTGATGGTCTGGTTACCCAGATAATTGGAGAACTGCTGGGGATCAGGCCTATGTTAAACCCAATGCTGTTGATGGGCCTTTGGATATGCAGCAGAGGCTAGGGGAAAATATGTCTAAGATGTCATCGACATTGCTATCAAACGGCACTTATTTGTGAATAACGTGTTCAGTTTGGGTTACCCCAGACCCATTACACTTCAGACCTCATTACTTTTTATAATTTATATAAATGACTTGGACAGAGGGACTGAATGTTGCTAAATTTGCTGATGACACCATGATAGATAGGAAAGTAAATTGTGAAGAGGACATAAGTTGGCTACAAAGTGACATAGGTAGATTAAATAAGTGGGCAAAGACCTGGCAAATGGAGTATAATGTCTGCAAATGTGAAATTGTTTATTTTAGCAGGAAGAATAAAAAAGATTATCTAAATGGCGAGAGATTGCAAAACTCTGAGAATCAGAGAGACCTGGGTGTCTTTGTGCATAAATCAGAAAAGGAATGTGGAAATTGAAACATCAGATCATCAGCCATGATCTCTTTGAATGGTGAAGTAGGCTTGAGGGGCCAAATGGTCTACTCCTGTTCCTATTTCTTACGTTATGATGTTCTTAAGAAGCCAGGCATTATATGCAGCTTTGCATGGGGTATGGAGGAGATCATGCATGCCATGATTTCTGCCAAGTCCAAGGCATTTGAATGCATGGATTTGTCGACGGAGAGGATGGCGACTGCCATGAAGAACCAGGTGGAGCATTTGATCCATACATGCTCTGACCTGCATTCCACCAATCTAGCCTTGGGCTCAGTGCACTAGTTGCTAGGTGAGGTGGGAGCAGGCACATCGACCTCCCTCCAGGAGCCCCTTCCCCTCAGGAAGGCAGGGGGGTGCCATCACGCACACAGATGGAGGAGGAGCACTTACCACCTGCCCTGGGGCTTTTATCTCAGGATATCCCCAGGGTTAGTGGAGTCTCCTCATCCCCTCCACCAAGGAACCAAAGAGCTCCAGCAGGTGTGGTAGTACAGGACACCACCAGTAAGCTAGAGCCCTCAAAGCCCCATGCCTCCAGTGGATGCTTACCATGGTCATCCAAGACAACAAGGCATGACACTGGGCAGACTACGTACACCTCAGCTGGTGGTCAGGTTTGCACTTAGACGCAGTGGTAGAAAAAAACATGAAAAATATGAACACTTAGGTGGCTTGGGTGATTTTTCCATGTCTGTCTCACTTGTTAAAATACACACAATATAATTTGTTTTCTGTAATTGTTCGTAATTATTGAGATTTTTTGGAGCCTGTCCCATGTTTCTCATAATGTGATGGCTAGAGAGGAGATAGAGACACAGACATTATTCCTGAATGAGATGTGTTGCATTTTCATGCATTCTTTATTGAAGCTCATGTGAATTGATATTTCTGTGATGATCATTCTGTGAAACCTCATCTACGCACATTAGAAGATACTGACCTATTTAACTCTCAGTGGATATAAATGAGGCAGGTGCAGTTGCATTCAAAGCACTTGAATGATGGTGCTGGATAAGAGTAATTGGGCAGGGCTGGTTATTACATGGACATCCACGTGCCCCTAGGATGTCCTTGGTATCAGCACTCACCAGCGAATTTGTGATAAAGTTCCGCTCCCCATTCTTTTCTAGGTGGTAGAGGACTCAGGTTTAGAGTTAACTTGGCTAGCTCTGCACCTCAGGAACGTAACTGAGATTAACGATGGGTGATGGTCATGCAGATGCATCACTGTTGTGCGAATCTTGTGTAGATCAGGTTGTCCCAGGCATCCCTTGCACATCTCTCCATGGCCTCCCCATTACAGGACCACCACACCCATGACGCTAGACCCTTCCATTCACCGCACCACCGAACACCAACCTTTCACCACCCACCACTTTGTGCCACAGAATTCAACATGGAAACCTGCTTCCATACATCACATCTGCACAGAGCCGACTGGTGCATGCCATTTTAAATGATTGTGAACCAGGTACCATGAGATTCTCCTAAATCCTTATCTTAAGGGTGGGACTTTAGTAAAATCTGTTTCATGTTAATGAGTACTCATGACATGAAAATGTATTGCAAGTACAAAGCAGGTCAGCGTAATTTTCCACACACTACAAACACACCACTTTATCCCTGCTTCTCAACCTGTCAGCTGTCAGGAAATCAAAATTTTGCATCCTACCTAATTAAGTCACTCTGCATGCCACTTTTCTCACTCTTGTGGGATCCATAAAGTTCCCCCTGTGGTCTCTCAGGGAATCAAGGGAAGTGGAGAGTGGGTGGGAGAATGGAGTTGAGGCAGACGATCAGCTATGATCATATTGAATGGTGGTGCTGGCTCAAGGAGCCTATTGTCTACACCTGCTCCTAGTTCTTATGTTCCCAAAGTAATGCACTAGAGTGCCAGCCTTTACTTTTGTATTTAAGTCTCAGAATGGGGCTTGAACCCATAACCTTCTGACTTAGAGGTGAGAGTGTTACCAATGGAGTCATGGCGAATCAAATCTCACCAAACACATTACCTGAAGTAGGTCTTCAACAAATTAATCACTGCACCGTGCTTTCATTTCACACAGATCTGGATCTCTAATGGCCTGTAACAGAGACCTGATAAGAATACAGTCGGATGAGGAAATCATCCAGTTGCCCTACTGAATGACCTGCACAATGCCAGAAAGACATTGCCAGGAGTTGCAAGGATTTTTTTATGACCCAGAAAAAGGAGGCAAAGATACATCTCCATCCCAGAGGTGTCTCTTAGGACAATTTGTTTCTCCCATAAAAAAGCACTTAGGTATTTGAATACAGTATGGGGCTGGGAGTTGGGTGAATACGCTAATTTGCAATGTACCAAGCACTATTAAGGCAATAAGTTATTTTAACTGCATTTTCACTTTGTACAGGCTGTTCATTTGTCTTGGTAGTAGCAGGAAATGAATGAATAGGCAGGCATGCTAGCTGAGGTCAACTGATGGATAATGGTGAGCTTTTTGGGCCAATTTATTAAGAACAAGTATTCAGGAATCCTTCTGATGGGGCAACTTTGATTTTCTAGTCCATCCTGTCTGTTAAATAATGCTGGGTTTGTCTTTGTTGAAGTTCACAACTTGTTATCCTCAAACTCATTATCATCCTCTTCAAGGTCTGTTGGACCCACTTTTTTTCACTTCTGCATGGTGATTTCTCTTTGAAGAACACAGTTGCACAGCATACAGGACAGAGTTATTGTGGATACCACTGTTTTATCATTTGCTCAGGGTGGCCATATACCCAAGAACGCAAGACCTCATCAGGAGAGCTATGTGGTCATACGGGCTCCATCAAGCAATGTTGTGGTTTTGAAGAATTGCACTACAGGCTGTATATGATTCTCAGTAATACATTGTTCAGCTGGATGCCAAGTACCCCGTCAACTGCAGTGACACATCTATCCTATAGTAATCAATAATAGTATTATTATTAATGGAATATCTGCAGGAAAAAAATTCAGAGGGATCAAGAATATCTTTTATGTCATAGTTCATGGCACCAATCTGAAGTCCATGAAATATAAATGTTTCCACCAGGACGCAAATGGAGAATAGCTTTGGCATGCTAAAGTGAAGAATCTGTTGTTTATAACAGGTCTGTAACTGTACCAGTCAATCCACATTCTTGTGGAACTCCTCATTTTGCAGCTCCCTGCAGGCAAGAAGGATTCCAAGCAGAATGCCCATCCCACTGTTGGTGTTGTATTGAGACTGAATCTAACTTCAATGGTAAATATTGAAAAAGGGAAAGTGGAAAAAGAAATACAAAAATTAAATGTAAAAATGAAAAACATACATCAAATTAAATGCAAACAAAAGGACCTCAAAATACCTATAATAGCAGTAACTCACACTCACTCACAAAGCAGCTAAATTAACCTTTTAAAAAAGGCAAAAAAAATGACCAGAAAGTCATATATAATCACACACCCAAATTTCCAACATGTGCAGCTTCCAGATAAGGCTCCTTGCCAGAAATACAAAGCCAAAAAATTATTTTGTCTTTTTATTAGTCTGTTTATTTTTCCAATAAAAGATTGGCCAGAATTTTCTGCCCCCGTTGGCATCGGGCATAATGGCGAGCGCGAGCAGACAATATGGCGAGAAGGCCAAAACTTGGTTTCATGCCTTTGTGAAAGTAGTTTACAACCATCAGCTCCGCCTGTCAATGGTGGGCTGCGTTTCCCGCTGCCAGGCATTGGGAACGTCATTTTAATATATTTGCATCTAATTATAAGCCTTGCTCGACGGAATCATTCCCCCATGCTGGATCATCGGGCATGCCAGCATGTTTCGCAACTGTATAGAAGTGACATGTACCTCGCAAGCTGTACTTTGCTCAAGACTTTGAGGTCTGTTTTCCTACCTTTCTTCAGGCAGCACTCACGGTTAATAGCGCTAGGCTTCACAGGCAGCACATCACTTTTAAGGGGGTTCATATGCAGGCCTCTATCCACCAGATCCTCATCTCAGTCCTAAATGGGTGACCCCTTATTTTCAAACAGTGGCCCCTAGTACTAGATTCTCCCACAGAGGAAATATCCTCTCCATATTGATCCTGTGAATATGGATCTTATATGTTTTAATCAAGTCGCCTCTTGCTCTCCTAAACTCCAACAGATACAAGTCTAGCCTGTCCAACCTGTCCTCATAAAACAACCTGCCCAATTCAGGTGTTAGTCTAGTAAACTTTCTCTGAACTTCTTCCAACATATTTACATCCTTCCTTGAATAAGGAGACTAAAACTGTACACAGTACTCCAGATGTGGTCTCACCAAAGCCCTGTACAACTGAAGCATAACCTCACTACTTTTGTATTCAATTCCCCTCACAATAAATGATAACATTCTATTAGCTTTCCTAATTATTAGGTGTACCTACATACTAGCCTTTTGCGACTCATGCACCCAGACTCCAAGATCCCTCTGCAGCTCAGAGCTCTGCAATCTCTCACTATTTAGATAATATGCTCCTCTTTTATTTTTCTGCCAAAATGGACAATTTCACATTTTCCCACATTACACTCCATTTGCCCACTTACTTAATCCATCTATATCCCTTTGGAGCCTCCTTGTGCCCTCGCCACATCTTACTATCCTACCTATGTTTTTTACACAGAGGGTAGTGAGTGTCTGAAATTCACTGCCAGAGGAGGTGGTGGAAGCAGGTACGATAGTGGTGTTTAAGAGGCACCTTGATGTGAATAGGATGGGCATAGAGGGATACGGACCCCAGAAGTGCAAAATGTTTTAGTTTGACAGGCAATATGATCGGCGCAGGCTTGGAGGGCTGTACTTTCCTTTGTTCTTCTTTCTTCTTCTTCTATCTTTGTGTCATCAGCAAATTTAGCAACCATACCTTCGGTCCCTTCATCTAAGTCATTTATATAAATTTTTAAAAGTTGAGGCTCCACCACTGATCCCTGTGGCACACTACTCTACATCTTGCCAATCAGAAGAATACACATTTATGCCTACCCTCTGCTTCCTGTTAGCTAGCTAATCTTCTATCCATGCCAATATGTTAGTCTCTATACCAAGAGCTTTTATTTTTCACAATAACCTTTGCTGTGACATCTTATCAAATGCCTTCTAAAAATCTAAATGCAGTACATCCACTGGTTCACCTTTATCCACAGCACATGTTACTTCTTCAAAGAACTCCAATAAATTGGTTAAATATGATTTCCCTTTCACAAAACCATGTTGACTCTGTCTGATTACCTTGAATTTTTCCAAGTGCTTGGCTATAACATTTTTAATAATAGCTTCTAATACTTTCCCTCTGATACATATTAAGTTAACTGGTGTGTAGTTTCCTGCTTTCTGTCTCCCTCCATTTTTGAACAAAGGAGTTACCATTTGCTATTTTCCAATCTAATGGAAGCTTCCCCGAATCTAGGGAATTTTGGAAAATTAAAACCAAAGCATCAATGATCCCCCTAACCACATCTTTTAAGACCCTTGGGTGCAGTCCATCAGGACCTGGGGACTTGTCAGCCTGAAGCTCCAACAATTTTGTTGACTGCTGACATTCTGAAATTAAACCAGGCAATACACTATAGGTCCAACAATACAGGTACCATTACATTATTGGGTATATTCTCTGGGACACCAACTAATGGGAAAGACGTAGAGGAACAAAATTACAAAGAAATTATGGAGAGAACTATGTGGTATAATGAGGTACTTTAATTATCCTTAGGCTAGGGCAGCAATAGTGTAAAGGGCAGAGAGGTGGTGGAGGGTGTTGGTGGAAATAGTTTCTGAAGCATATTCAGGAGAATTTTTTACATAGTATACTTCTGGCCTAATGAGAAAACAGGCATTGCTGGATCTGGTTCTAGGGAATGAAGTGGGTCAAGTGGACCAAGCACCTAACTTTCCCCTTGCAGACAGGAAACAGGAGCCAGATCTGTTTTTGTGTCAGAAACCTGTCTCCATTGGGAAACTGACTGACTCTCTGATGTTTCCTTGGGGGAGCTCTTAATTGATTTTCTATCCAATTAAAGCTAGTAGGGCAGGAATGGAGACAGGTTTCAGATACCCAAGGCAATCATCACTGAGGCGTATGCTTGCCCTCAGGAAAAGAGTTTGTGCTAAACCCTGCCACTGCATCACAGGGATCCAAGAGGGTATAGGAGACCTGGTACTTGTGAAGGAGAGGTCCATTTCCCGGAGGGGGGCAGGAGGAGGTCACCTTGTCATGCAGCAAGGCCATGTTTCTGTTTAGCCTCATCTCCCTCTGTCTCAAATTCTTCCTCCTCTTTTACCTCCTGCTCTTCCCTTGATGAGCTGTCCCCTTCCAGGGCTTCACTATCCTCAAGGTCCAAACCTCCTTGGAGGTCCATAAAGAGGTCAGCAGATCCTTGAAGGAGGGTATGGGAGAGCACCACAAGACCAAGCCAGGTAGTGGCTTCAGTGTCCTCTGAGCCTGTGATGCACCATCAGTTGTCCAGCATGTTGTCCAGAAGGTCAGTTCTGAAGAGTCATTCAGGCTTGAAACGTTAACTGTATTCCTCTCCGCAGATGCTGTCAGACCTGCTGAGTTTTTCCAGGTATTTTTATTTTTATTTTTGTTTTTGTATGGGAAAGTGGGCATCTGTCACCTGCTTGTTGAACCAATGTGCAGGTACCTGTGAGATGCCACAGAGGTCTACAGCTGACAAGGGCACAGATGTCTGTGACCATCTACCTAAGGGTAGCAGTCTCCTTCAGCATTGATTCTCAATCACCTACAGGTCTTGCCACCTCTATCTGTAGATCCTGTGCTCAGGCTAGTGTCTCCTCCTCCTTTGCATTCCTCATCTTTCTCCTCTGGACTCCTGGTACCCAGCGTTCTCCCCTTCCTGTGCAGACTGCTGTTCCTCATCTCCAATGGCCTCGATATCTGAGAGTGCAGCACCCATTTCCATCTGCAGCCTTCATAATGCTCCAGTAGAGTCCAAACAGTTGTGCCCACCTCTGATGCCCCTGAGGTGCTAGGTGATGCTTGCAGGGAAATGGTCCCTGAACTGGCAAAGTTTTTAATTCTGGCTCCTCCCCTGACCTGTAATGGAACTTTAACTACAAAAGGGCAATCCCTTTAAAGTTTGAAAAACATTTTTGCTTACCTTTTTAAACTCATCCTGCCTTCATGGCATGGTCCTCGCTTCTGTGCAGCTGGCCTGACAAAGACAGCTGCTGAATTCCAGCCCCCTCTCAGAAATTTTAAAAGTTTTAGGAGACAGGCTTTTAATGAGCCCTCAATAATGTCACTGACTACCTTAATAGGAGCTTCGGTCTGGAGGCCAATGTTCTCCCTCACTCTCAGGAATATTGGGGCAGGCAGAAACAGGCTTCTGGCCGTGTGATGTTGCCACCATTTTTTGTCATAGGCCAGCCTTCGTTCACACCTGATCAGAGTCAGGAAAATTCAGCCCCAGGGGAACATTTATAGAACAGTGATCAAATAATCATAAGGTTTAGGATAGTTATGGAGAACAAGGAGCAATCCAGGGTAAAAATAATTAATGGAGGGTGGGGGGTAGGGTGGGGCGTAATTTGAATGGAGTGAGAAAGGATCTGTGCCTGGTAAATTGGAATCAAACATTGGCAAACAAAATTGTAATGGAGATAGTTCAGGTACAGTCAAGGTACATTCCCATGAGGAAGAGGGTAGGACAAACAAAGTTAGATCTCCCTGGATCAAAAAAAGAGATAGCGAGCAAGATGAAGCAAAAAAGGGTTGTGTATGACAAGTGTTAGATTGATAACATAAGTGAGAACCAAGCTGAATTTCAGAAGTTCAGAGGGGAAATTAGAAAACGAAATAAGATCAACAAAGAGAGAGTAAGAAATGATTGGCAGCCAGCATAAAATGGAATCTAAAATTCTTCTGTAGACATATAAATAATAGAGTGGGGCCCAGTAAGGACCAAAAAGGAGACTTACACATGGAGGCAGAGGGCATGGCTGAGGTATTAAATGAATATCTTGAATGTCTTTTCCACGGAAGAAGATGCTGCCAAAAATCACGTGAAAGAGGAATTAAATGAGACTTTGGATCTTTGGATAGGTTAAAAATTTACGAAGATGTATTAAAGAGGCTCGTTGTACTTAAAGTTGTTAAGTCATCAGGACTCATTCAGATGAAATCAAGGATACCGAGGGAAGTAAGGGTGGAAATTATGGAGGCATTGCCCATAATCTTACAATTTTCCTTAGATACAAGGGTAATACTAGAGAAATTAACAATTGAAAATGTTCCACCAACGTTCAAATGATGTTGTTGCAAAGGGCAAATCACGTTTAGCTAACTTGATTACGTTTTTTGATGCGATAACAAGAGAGTTGAAGAGGTTAATGCAGTTACTGTGGTGTACATGGATACATGGTCTTCCATAAGGTGTCTGATAAATTGTCATATAACAGGCTTATCAGCAAATTAAAGCCATGGAACGAAAGGAATAGTGGCAGCGTGGATATGAAGTTGGTTGAGTTGTGCAGGTATGCAGTGGGGTTCTTCAAGGATCAGTACTGAGACCGCTGCTTTTTTTGATCTATATTAATGACCTAGACTTGGGTGTCCAGGCACAATTTCAAAATTTGCAGATGACACAAAACTTGAAGATGTTGTGAACTGTTAGGAAGAACTGGTGGAATGGGCAGGTGAATTTTAATACAGGGAAATATGAAATGATTCATTTTGCTAGGGAGAATGTGGAAAGGCAATACAAACTAAAGGACACAATTCTAAAGGGGGACAGAGGTACAGAGGGACATAGCAGCATATGTGCACAAACCATTCAAGGTGGCAAGGCAAGTTGAGAAACCAGTTAATAAATCATATGGGATGCCAAGCTTCAGTATAGATAAATAGTGCTTAAAAGCATGGAATTAATGGTGAACCTTTATAAAACATTGGTTTGGCCTCAACTGAGTATTGTGTCCATTTCTGGGGACCACACTTCAACCGCAAAATTGAAGCTCCAAATATTTGTTAACAAAGGAAAACCAAAGGGATAATAAACAGGTTTTGGAATCACGAAAGGGAATTTAATGAGTTAAATGGCCTGCAAACTTATGAAAATAGCAGAAAAGGATATCAAAAATTATCTCAGTAAAACACCCAATAGACACTAAAACTAAGGAATACTATGCTCACTTCCTTTATGCTGTTCTCTTTCTCAAATTCATATTCCCTGTGCTAGTTCAGTCCATACTTGTTGCAAAGTATTTATTAAAAATATAAAGTCACGGTTCAAGAATGTGACATCATTAAGGAAAAAATTAAAATCAGTATCAAAAATTAATGCACTACATAATGTCACTATCAGGGTTCAAGGGCACTTATATTTTGGTGGTACAGTGTTGTCTGAGTACCATTTTGAATGATACAGCACAGAAGGAAATTCAGCCTATCATATCTGTGCTGGGTCTTTGAAGGAACTATCCAACTAATTGCACTCCCCTGGTCTTTCCCCATAGCCCTGCAATTTTTTTTTTGATTCAATTATGTATCCCCTATTCTGCTTCCACTGCCCTTTCAGGCACTCCATAACAACTCGAAATGTAAACAAATTTCTTCCCGTTTCACCTTTTTTTTTACCAATTATCTTACATCAGTGTTCTCTGGTTGCTGACCCTTTTTTCAGTAAAGCAGTTTCTGCATTATTACTCTATCAAAATCCTTTATGAATTTGAGTACCTCTATAAATCTCCCTTTAACATTCTCTACTCTAACTCCAGGTTCTCTGGTTTCTGCACATAACCAAAATCCCACATCTATGGCACCACTCTGCTAATTTCTTCTGCACCCTCTCTAAAGCCTTGACAGCTTTTCTAACATGTGTCCAATTCTAGGCGCTACAACGGCCCAAATCATCCGGTCTCCAAATCGTCAGGGACCCGACGTACAATTGAGATGCACGTCGAGACCCTGTGGAAGTCTAACTTCTGATGGGCAATTCCCCTTTTCCCTGGGGTCCTCCACAAATGTCTTCGACTGAGTTAGTGTCAGAGACTTCGGACAGTTCAACAGAACTTACCCGGAAATGTCAGAGAGGTTAAAACCTAGTCGAACATCTGCGTAATTACAGGACCGATCCCCCAATCACTCACACTGACACCTGAATTCCCGCTGACCTGACCTGATCATCCCCAACAATTCGACTACATAAGAAACAGGAGCAGGAGTAGGCCATTCACCCCTCAAGCCTGCCCCACCATTCAATAAGATCATGGCTGATCTGTCCCAGGCCTCAACTCCACTTTCATGCCAGCTACTCATTGCCCTCAAATCCCCGATATTTCAATAATCTATCTACCTCCTTTTTAAATACTTCAGTGATCTAGCCTCCACAACTCTCTGGAGTAGAGAATTCCAGACATTCACTACACCCTGAGAGAAGAAATTCCTTCACATCTCAGTTTTAGATGGGTGTCTCCTTATTCTGTACCTATGTCCCCTAGTTTGAGATTCCCCACTAGTGAAAACATCTTCTCAACATCTACCCTGTCAAGCCCCCTCAGAATCTTGTACATTTCAATGAGATCACCCCTCATTCTTCTAAACTCTAATGAATAAAGGCCCAACCTGTTTAGCTGTGCTTGATAAGTCAACCCCTTCAACCCAGGAATCAGCCGAGTTATCCTCTTTTGAACTGCCTCTGATGCCAGTATATCCTTTCTTAAATACAAGGACCAAAACTGTACACAGTACTCCAGGTGCAGCCTCACCAACACCCTGTACAGTTATAACAAGACTTCCCTATTTTTAAACTCCAACCCCCTAGCAATACAGGCCAAAATTCCATTTTCTTTCTTAATTGCTTGCCGCATCTGCATGTTAACTTTTTGTGTTTCATGCATAAGAACACCCAGTTCCCTCCAAGCTGCACTTTTTTGGGGGGACTCTCCATTTAAATAATAATCTGCCTTTAAATTTTTCCTACCAAAGTGCATGACCTCACACTTCCCTACATTAAACTCCATCTGCCAAGTTTTTGCCCACTCAACATATCTATATCCCCTTGCAGATTCATTATGTCCTCATCACAACATGCCGTCTCACCTATTTTTGCATCATCAACAAATTTGGATATATTACACTTTGCCCCTCCCCCTCCAAGTCATTAATAAAGATAGTAAATAATTGAGGCCCTAGGACTGATCCTTGTGGCACTCTACTAGTTGCATCTTTCCAAACTGAAAAAGACCCAGTAACCCCGACTCTCTGTCTTTTGCGTGTTAACCAATCTTCAATCCATGCAAATACACTACCCCCAATACCATGAGCTCCAATCTTGTGCAATAACCTTTTATGTGGCACCTTATTGAATGCCTTCTGGAAATCCAAATACAATACATCTATCTGTTCCCCTTTATCATCTTTACTTGTTAAGTCCTTAAAGAACTCTAGCAACTTTGTCAAACATGATTTCCCTTTCACAAAACTATGTTGACTCTGTTTCATTGCGTTAAGCTTTTCTAAATGGCCTGCTATTTCTTCCTTAATAATGGACCCTAGCATTTTCCCAACAACAGATGTTAGGCCAACAGGCCTATAGTTTCCTGCTTTTTGTCTCCCTCCTTCTTGAACAAGGGCGACACATTAGCAGTTTTCCATTCCACCCGGAATCCAGTGAGTTCTGGAATATTTTGATCAATGCCTCCACTATCTCTGCAGCCATTTCCTTTAAAACTCTTGGATGCAGGCCATCAGATCCTGATAACTTGTCTGCCTTTAGTCTCCAATTAGTTTGTCAAATACTTTGTCTCTTGTGATTGAGACGGTTACAAGATCTTTCCTCCCATTAGCTCCTTGCTTATCTGATATCTTTGGGATCTTTATAGTGTTCTCCACTGTGAAGATTGATGCAAGCTATTGGTTTAAATTATCTGCCATTTCCCGGTTCCCCGTTATCAATTCTCCAGTCGTAACCTCCAAGGGTCACACGCTCACTTTAGCCACTTTCTTTTTGTACACCCATAGAAGCTCTTGCTTTTTCAAAAATATATATTTCTTGCCAATTTACTCTTAATTAGATTCTTAGTCATCTGCTGCTGGTTCCTAAAAATTCCCAATCCTCTGGCCTACCACTAGTTTTCACTGATTTGTATTCCTTCATTTTTGATTGAATACTCTCCTTGATCACCTTTGTTAACCATAGGCGGTTCATCCTTCTCATGAAGTCCCTCTTTTTGACCAGGATAAATTTTTGCTGAGTGTTATGAAATATCTGTTTAAATGTCTGCCACTGCTCATCCACTGACCTTCCCCTTAATCTATTTTCCCAGCCTGTTTCAGACAACTCTTTCTTCATACCTCTGTAATTGCCCTTATTTAAGTTGAGGATACTAGTTTGAGACCCGAGTTGCTCACCCTCAAAATGAATTTGAAATTATATCATGTTGTGAGCGCTACCCCCTACAGAATCCTTAAGTACGATATCTCTTATTAATTCCACCTCATTACACATTACTAGATCTAATATAGCCTGTTCCCGGGTAGGTTCTGCAACATATTGCTCTAAGAAACAACCCTTGGTGCACTCTACAAATTAGTCTTCCATGTTATCCCTGCCAATCTGATTTGTCCAGTCAATATGCAGATTAAAGCCACCCATGACAATTGTAGCTTTCTTACATGCTTTCCCAATTTATACTTTGTCCTACAGTGAGGCAACTCTTGGGGGGCCTATAGAAGACTTCCACCCATATCTTCTTCTCCTTGCTATTCCTTGTTTCCACTCAAACTGAATCCACATCACAATCTATTGTACCTATATCACTACTCACCACTGCACTGATAACTTCCTTTATTAACAAAGCTACCCCACCTCCTTTTCCTTTTTGCCTATTTTTCCGGAACATCAAATACCCTTAAATATTGAGTTCCCAGTCTTGGTCACCCTGCAATCACGTCCTGTAATAGCTATCAAGTCATATACATTTATTTCTATTTGTGCCATCAACAAATGCTGCATGAATTCAGATAAAGAGCCTTGAGTTTTGACTTTTTACCATTATTGCTCATTCTGGTTCTAATTTCTGCTTCTCTCTGCTGCACTCTTCTGCTTTTATTTTCTCCCCCTTCCTGTCACACTTGATTCTCATTCACCTCTTCAGTACCCTGCATCTCTGCTCTCTTGTTTCTTTTTGATTTTTTAAACTTCCTTTCAATTGAACCCTGCCCACCCCCCCTCCACTAATTAGTCTAAAGTCCTATCTACAACCCTAGTTACACTGATCCCAGCATGGTTCAAATGAAGCCCATACCAATGGAACAGCTCTCTCCTTCCCCAGTACTGATGCCAGTAACCCATGAATTGGAACCCATTTCTCCCACACCAATCTTTGAGCCATGCATTTACCTCTCTAATCTTATTTCCATCATGCCAATTTGCATGTGGTTCAGGTAGTAATCTAGAGATTATTACCTTTGTCATTCTGCTTTTTAATTTAGCCCCAAGCTGCTCGTAGTCCCTCAGCAGCACCTCTTTCCTGGTCCTACCTATGTCGTTGGTACCTACGTGGACCACGACAACTGGATCCTTCCCCTCCCACTCCAAGTTCCTCTCCAGCCCAGAACAGATGACTTAGGTTGGCAACACAACCTTCGGGACTCTCTGTCTTTGCTGCAGAGAGCAGTATCTATTCCCCTAACTATGCTAAACCCTATTACTATTGTGTTTCTCTTTTCTCCCCCGACTTGAATCATGCTCCATACCACAATGCTGTGGTCAGGTCGCTCATCCTCCCTGCAGTCTGTGTCCTCGTCCACACCGGGAGCTAGAGCCTCGTACCAATTGGACCTGGGCACTAGCTGAGGCTCCTCTAAAGCTAAATTCTGGATCCCCATACCTGTCTCACTCGTAGTCACACTCTTCTGTCCCTGACCACAGTCCAAATTTGATGTACTAAATCTAAGGGGTGTGACTGTCTCCTGAAACAGTGTCCAGGTAGCTCTCCCCTTCCCTGACTTGTTGCAGTGTCCGCAGCTTGGACTCCAGCTCATTAACTCTGAGCCGAAGTTCCTCGAGCAGCCAACACTTGCTGCAGATGTGGTCACCATGGATTGTATCAGCGTCCACGAGCTCCAACATACTACAGCTGCAAAAAGATCACCTGCCCAGCCACCTCTATTCTATTTAATTAATTAATTTGGATGTTAAATACTTCAAAAGTTAGTTTCTTAACTGTACTCTTCATCTGTAATAACGTCTCCTGATTTAAGCCACTTGGCCAATTAAAAGATACACGGAAGAGATACTCACCTACCTGTTTTCCTCTGACGTCACACTTCAGCTCTGACAGGTAGAAACAGGTTTATTATAACAGGTTGAAGGGGCTCTCTGCCGCCAGTTTTTAATCTTCCGCCTCTGCTGCCCTTCTTATGCAGGTCCGCTCTCCATGTGCTGAGAGCGCAAAGCCAACTACAACACTGACAACACGAATACACCACTGACCAGACCCAACCACCCGATCAGCCTCCCCCGACTAACCCTCCGACTACACCTGACTAAACAACTGATCGTCCAACTATCCTACAAGTACCTGACTAACCTTCCCGACCCAACTCGACCACCCTACAGACCTTTGGACTACCCCCAGACCCAACTATGACCGCACTCACCTCCCACTTTGTCCACCCACCACCTCACACCTCAACCACTTGCCATTCATTCCATCTGCTACCCTACCCACCTGCCACTTGACTCACCCTACCCACCTGCCACCTCACTTACCTAATCATCTCACCTACCTTCCTCACTCCTTTACCCACTTCCTTATCTCATCCATTTGCCACCTTACCCACCTCATCCATTTACTCATTTAACCCACCTACTCCACTCACCTTCCTCTGCACTTCGCCCACTTGCCCACTAACCCACCTCATCCACCCTACCCACTTAACTCACCCACCTGCACACCCTACCCATTCACTCATTTAGCCAGTCATCTATTCACTAACATTCAAATTTCTCTTTTAAGCTTACCATACAGCAGCTGGTGCCGTAAAAAGGAGGCGTATCCTGTCTTCCCCCAACTCTATTCCGCTACACCAGAGTTCCGTGAATGACACTGCGCTCTGATTCCTGGAAAACCTGGTCTCAGAAGGCACCGGAAGAAATGCAGAGCATCATCAAATAGGGGGAATTTTTGGAAGATCCTAGTTATTAATTCAGCTGCAGCATGACCAGTGAATTGATAAAGGTTTAACAAAATATCCTTGCTTTTTTTACTTTACATCTCTGTTTATAAAATACAGGATGCGATATGATTTTTTAAACCGCCCTCTCAGATTGTGGGATAACCTTCAAAACCCCCGCACTTCTTTATTGTGCATCGTCTCTAAAATTTTCAGTTTAGTTTATGTTTCCTCTCCTCTTTTTGCCTACAAAAATCAATCATTTCACTCTTTTCTATGCAGGGTCAGCCTTACCTAGAACACTGTGGTCAGGGCAGTGTGCGGGACGTGGGCAAACCTGAATTGAATTGAATTGATGGTTAAAAGATGTTGACAGTAATTTTTTTTTCATTTAGTCATTTTTTATCATCAGCAAATATTTTGGCAATCAAATTGAGCAGAACTGTCCTTGCTCCCCACCCTCTGATCCTTCAATAAGGAGTTCCATCAGCAGGCTGCCAGTTTGCTTGATTGACAACCAGAGGCAGAACACTCAGTGCTATAACTGGAATTTAGAGCAGATAAATAAGCAAATGAGTCCGACTGGAAACAGGCTTGGTATGAGTAGGAGGCGGGAGTGGGGTGTGGCTGCCATATGTGAAGTACAAACTGGACTGGCTGTTTCAGCTACAGGAAAACACAGAGGAGCACTGACAGCAGCATGTGTTAAACTCAATGTTCATATATTGAGTAAAGTGTGATCTGGAACCAGTCTTTTCCTTAACACAGGTTTATTCACAAAACCACAGAACACAGGCACAGACTCCCCTTTTCCCTCCCCTACAATAATTCCCTAATCTTTCCCCAATTAGTAACAGCTGCTCTCACTTACAAACTAAAGCACGCACTTCATTGTAACAGGAATCCAACATTAACAGATTCCCCTCATTCTTAAGAAAAAGTGCATTTTTATTTTCAGATGAGAAACTGATGAAAGAGAAATAAATCACACATTTTGAGACTCACGTCATGACTCATCCTTCTTCTAATACTCCCACTGATTTCTTACTAGAAGCATTCCTCTCAGTAAAATGATCTCATAACTGATGGCTTGTATCTGCCCATTTGAGTTTGGAGATTTCCTTTTTCTCCACCATTTGAGATTTGCAATGTCAATTCTTAACTTTTTCTCATTTACACACTTTGTGAAGTGCACGTTATCCCAAGGAGATCAATTGCCTATATAACATTCAATTGGGTTAATTTTTTTCAGCATTTCCCTCATATAAAATTTCCCCTAATATCTTCAGTAAGAAGAATGCCATGTTAACTGTCTCAATAGGTGCAAGAGTCTCAGCAACCAGGACACTTTTTACTGTTCTACTTATTTTCTTGGCTTCCCAAGCCAAGAGGCAACATTTTCCACTTTCCCCCATTAGAAATATTACAAAACCTGCTGCACTTGAAAACCCGTCATGAAGGTTTGCACGAGAGGCTTCACTAAAAACAATCAATTTTATATTCTTAGGGTCAACCAAAGATGGAAATTCCAGCACACATTTCTCCATCTTTTTTTTAAATGTTTTGTTCACCCATAAAATGTTCTGGACCTTGGGATGTTTCATTATAGTGCTCATCTAAACTTGCATCCAGCTTTGTCTCTATGCCCAGCAGTTCAATTGTTCAAGTAGACATTGCAGTTGCTCTGTCTCATCTTTGGAAGCACCTGCATGTTTTTGTGAGGGCCTAGCCCAATTGACTGTGATAGGGTTAATGCCTTCTAAATAAGATTGTTGATATAACATCAGACCCACACTGTTTTATTTCCAACCCAATATATTTAAAGTCCCCAGAAGCCTGATTCCCAAACCTTTAAATTCTGCTCTAATCCTGTCAACAACATTGTTTTGAAATTTGTTAATACCACCTAATAGGAAGTCATCAACATGCATCATAAAGATGCCTGAGAATTTCCTGCCATGACACTAATAAGACTTGGCAGGATCTGCTTTCAGTTGGAGACAACACAGCTTTAACAACACTGATTTAACTGAAAAGCAGCATACTTTGGAGGAATTATTTAAACCATATACACACTTATTTAACTTCAAAGTCTTCCTTCTACATCTGGCACCTCCTAGCAGGTTTGAGAAACACTGCCCTCTGGAGATGATCTCCCTGCAGGGATGCAGCTTTTATGTCCATTGACTTTCACTCCCAAGAAAAAGTTGCCAAAAGGGCCAAAACAGTTTTCAAAATTAGCTTTCCTGCTGTGAGCAAATCCACTACGATCCCTCTACCTGCTATGTGGTCTTCAAAACCCTGGATCACTAACCTAGGCTTGGTCTTATATGTTCCATCCAGTAGGAATTTTTCTGTGCAGATCCATCTATGCGATAATGCTGGCTGACCCCTAACTGGGACCTCTGAATACATACCAAGTTCCCTTCAACTGTCTAACTCCTGCTGTTTAGCCTCTCATATAGTTTTATCACCCAATTTGCTGGCTGCTATGAGTGCCTTGTGGTCATGGGGACTTCTGCTTCTATTATTTTGTCGTGATGGTTCTGCAGTCTTCATTCTACTATGTTGTCTAGTCAGACTGCAACTCCCTACTCACCTGTTGAAGTCTTTCTGGGCTGCTGCTGTTAGATCCCCTGCATACCCTATCTGAAGTCCTTTCCACTGTACATGAAGGCTTCATCACCCAACCCATTACTGTAACTCAAGCTATGCTTCCTTATTTTCCATTCTCCATTCCACCAGTCCTTAGCCTTCACTGCTTGTCCATAGTCCTGGACATTCAAGCAATTCTTATATTTTTCCAGCTGATTTCCCTGACATTCCCACTATTGTCGCACCTTTCCAGTTATTTGATCCTTCTGGATGATACGATAGCCAAGAACCCACTTTGAGCAGCTGACCTCTAAAAAAAATAGCCCTTTCCTGTTCATTACTGTCTGCTTTTTGACCGGTATCTAACTCCTGATCAATCATATCTTGTGTCCCCAGCTTTGACCCGCAATATATACAAGTATGCGATGCACATATTGCTTCGTCATCCCCTATCACATTATCAGTATCTGAAAGCTCATAATTCACTCTCATGACCAGTGAGGAATGGGTTTTTGTTTGATTCCCATGTTGGATAGTTAATTTTCCCTTCACATCCCAGAACTTTCCCTGGGGCTTTTCATTCTTTATGTCCCTCTTCTCTTGTAATAAACCAGATCACTGAAAATAAAGTCTACCTCAGACAGTCTTATGTGATGTTGTAACCCTCTCTGAATTCTTTCCGAAACCTCAACCTTTGTAAAAGCTTTCCTGCCTGCATGTAATGTATTCAATTGTGCAGAGAAAATTGAGCTAATGGTGGTTCCTTGTAGAGCAGGGGGAGCACCTGGCAGCACTGAAGGCAACTTTAAATTCCTTCCATAAACCAATTGATATGAGCTATATCCCTCAACCATTTGCCGTTTGCAACTTGCAAGCTGGTTGGTCAGCTGGTATCTTACGTAACATCTCGTCAATCACTGCAAACTTCCTCTCACATAAACTACTGCTAAACAGACTCTCAGCCTAGAATTCAAATTCTATCATATGTCTGGAATTCATCATTTGCGAATTCTCCTCCATTAGCCGTCAAAACTTTTGTTGGCGTTCCTAGTCCAGTACCAACCCATTTTTCCATGACTTTGTCTACAATGGTCTATTCATTCTTGTCATTTATCACTGTAGATAGGCTAAATCTAGTCACCATTTCCACAAAGTGTAATAAAAAAAACCTCGATCCTTGTCCCATACCTGGCTAGTCGAAGACTTACAACAGGACATGGTTGGTGTCCACTAGTATTTGACACAAATGGCACACTGAGTTGTAAGTTGCTCATTAAGAGTTTCATATTCCATATCTACTTGTTCCCAATGATTGACACTAGGCTAACTGGCCTGTAGTTCACTGTTTTCTCTCTCCCTCCTTTCTTAAAAAGCAGTGCCACATTTGCCAACTTCCAATATCATAGGACCGTTCCTGAATCTAAGGAATTTTGGAAAATCATAGCTACTACATTCACTATCTCTGTAGCTATCCCTTTTAAAACCCAAGGGTGTAGGCCATCAGGTCTGGGATTTCTCAGATTTTAGTTCTTTAAGTTTCTTTAATTTTTTTTTTGCTAATATTAATTACCTTAATTTTCTCATTCTTTTTAGCCTATAGGTTATCCCTCTTTCTGGCACACAATTTGTGTCTTCTACTGTGAAGACAAATCCAAAATATTTGTTCAATACCTCTGCCATTTCCTCATTCCCCATTCTCCTGTCACTGCTTCTAAGGGGCCAACATCTACTTTAGCTACACTCCACTTTTATTTACTTGTAAAAGATCTTGCAATCTGTTCGTATATTCCTGGGTAGTTTACTCTCATGTTCCACTTAGTTTCCCTTTTTATCAACTTTTTGATGGTCCTTTGCTTGTTTCTAAAACACTCTTAGATCCTCAGATTTGTTACTGTTCTTTGCAACATTATAAGTCTCTTCTTTTAATATAAAATTATCCTTAACTTCCTGAATGGATGGGTCTTTCTGGTCATTTTTTTTGGTGGCATGTATGTTTGTTGAATATTTTTAACTGTTACTTTAAATTGTTCAACTACTGCCATATCTTTTTCTCTATTAACCCAATCAACCTTAACCAGTTCTTCCCTCATACCTATGTAATTGGCTTTGTTTAAGTTTAAGATTCTTCTTTGTGCTTGGAGTATTTCACTTTCAAACTTAACATGGAATTCAATGGCATTATGATCACTATTTCCCAGTGGATTTTTTACTATGACATTACTAATTAACCCTGCCTCACTATACGATACCCGATCTAAGATAGCTTTATCCCTAGATGGTTCCACAATGTATTTCTCCAGGAAACTTACATGAAAACACTCTGCAAACTCATATTCTAGACCACTCTTGCCAATTTGATTGTACCTGTCTACATGAAGAATAAGGACCCTCTCAATTATTACATTGTCTTAGTTACAAGTTCCAATAATTCCTTGTTTAATGCTCTTTCCAATGATATAACTACGGCTAGGAGACCTATAAGCTACTCCTGCTTGCTTTTTCTGACTCTTGCTGTTTCTAAGTTCCAGCCATATTGATTCTGCTTCTTGGTCTTCTGAGGCCAGATCACTTCTCACTAATGTCCTTATGTTAACCTTTACTATCAGGGCTACCCCTCCTCCTTTGCCATTTTGTCTGTCTTTCTGGAATATTGTGTAGACTGGAATATTTATTTCCCGACCTTGCAACCATGGCTGCGATTTTCTGGCCCACTAGGGTGGAACCCACTGTGGGGTATGCAGCGGGCCAGCCAAAAGTCCATCGACTTTCAGCAGGACCAGACCATCCTGGCGGTGAGTGGGATCAGAAAATCCCGCCCGTCTTTCTGCAATGGTGATTTAACCTAAACCACTTACCTCTATTTGTGCCACTAGTTCATCAATCTTTTTGCATATACTTTGTGCATTCAGATAAAGAATATTTCATTTCATTTGTTTACTTCTGTTCCCTGCAATGACCTTATTCACAATTTATGCCAAACTCTCAGTCCCTTCCTGTCCCATGCTGCTTGTCTTTATCCACATCGCTATAGTGTTCCATTGCCTCGATCTTTCTCTTTGGATTTCTAAATCTCCCTTCACCCTCCTCTCCCACTCTCCCATTAGTTTAAAACCCTCTTCACAGCTCTAATCATCCAATTGGCAGGACAGTGGTCCCAACCAGCTTAAGTGGAACCCATCCCTATGGAATAGCTCACTTTTCTCTGAATACTGATGCCAATGCCCCATGAATTGAAATCTCCTCTTCCCATACCACTCTTTCAGCCAATGTTTAATTCATTAATCTGCTTCCACATGGCTCAAGTAACAACCCAGAAATGATTACCTTTGATATTCTGCATTTAATTTTGACCCTAACTCCTCAAAGTATCTTAGCAGAACATCATTCTTTATTCTGCCTGTGTTGTTAGTTCTTATGTGAACCATGACAATTGGAACCACAAGGAGATGGCACCAGGCATCACAACACAACCTTCAACGCTTCCAATCACGGCTGCAGAGAACAGCACCCATCCATCTCCTATCACTACCACATTCTTCTTGGCTCGCCCCCAACTTGAATGGCATCCTTTACCATGGTGCCATGGTCAGCCGCTCATCCACCCTGCAGCCCTTCTCATTCACACAGGTAAAAAGCACCTTATAACTGTTGGACAAAGTCAGGGGCTGAGGCTCCCTCTGTCGCTATATGCTGTTCCCTCTATCTGCCTGACTGGCAGTCACACATTCCTGTCCCTGTACATTAACCAACTCTAAAGTTCTGCCTAACCTCAAGGATACGACTGCCTCCTGAAACAAAGTGCCCAGATAACTCTTCCTCTGCCTGATGTCCCAATGTCTGCAGCTCAGACTCCAGCTCAGTAACCTGAGCTGAAGTCACACAAGCTGCACACATTTGCTGCAGATATGATTGGATGGGATTGTAGTGCATTCCACAGATTCTGACATGCTGCAGTCATGGTACACCTCCAACATTGCCATCTCTGTTACATAAGGCAATTATTAACACATTAATTTACACTGCAAAAGTAACAGAAAGTAACAATCTCCTAACTTGGAGACAAAGAAAGACTCACCAGCTACTGAAGCCTGAAAAAAGGTAGAAAAGTAAAGATAAATGTATAGGTTAGCCAAATTTTAATTACACTAGCAGAGCTGACTAATGAGGCTTAACAGGGGTGGAGGGGATCTCCCAATGGCGTGTAATTTTTTCCCTATGTTTCACACTTACTCTTTCACTTCATGTATCCTTTGTTAGAAGCTCTATTAGTATCCTCCTAGTTTGCCATTGTGAGATTTGAACTCTTGATCTCAGGGTTACAAACCCAGTACCATAACCACTTGGAGCTGATTAAGTTGCAGTGGGTGTGATGTAGCGCGTGCTCCTGCTCTGACGGGAGTGTGTGCGCACGCCGGCGGAGACCTCGCCCGCCTGTGGGGCGCGTGCGCGACGAAGCGGTGGGAGGGAGACGGTAACTGCGACACGGCTGAGAGCGGAGCGAGCGAAATCGGGCACGGTGCCCTCTCCAACCCAGTCAGCCATCCATTCATCCCGAGTGGCGTGGCGGGGCGACTGTCCACCAAACATGAGGATGTCGAAGAGAGGACACCGCTTAGCGAGAGGAAGCGGCGCTGGGGGTGATGAGGAGGAGCAGGCTCGGCTGCCGCCGGTCAGGAATCCCTTTGTACATGACATCCGCTTCTCGGCGCTGCAGAAAGTGCAGGTAAGGAGAGGGGCCATGAAGCTGGAGCCGATCCGGAGCCTTGGGGTTCGGCACCTACTGTGCTGCAGAGCCCGCCCTGTCGCTCTCATGTTGCTCCCCTTTAGGCCCTGACAGTGACAGCGCTAGAACTGATGAGAGAGATCCACAAGTGATGGGAAACAATCTCCTCCTCTTGTAACCAGTGTTAATTCAACCTCGCAGTTCCATGGTTGCTGTAAACGCAGTGGCTCAATTGTAGAGTTTATTTTTATTCAAATGTTAGTTTTATTGTGATTTAGATCTCCCTGTTTTTCGCTAGATATTGAGACATGGGGAGAGATTTCTGGCGTAGGTTGCAATTCAGTTTTTCAGTCTGCCCAAAGCTATGGTAAGGTGGTCGTGTAACAGATTAGCAGTGCTATTATTACACTGTAAACGCCACGGACTTGTAAAGTCTGAGTAGAAATGTAAAAACAGCTGCGGTCCATCCGTTATGTGTTGTAGTACTTAAGGCTTACTGCTTCTTTCCTTAAGGAAGCTCCCAGCTGTGAATAGCATTCCTCTGGGAAACCAATGCGCACAATGTTTAGCTTCCTGTTACTTGTAGCACCAGATCATAGCGACGCCATTGCGAATGTGCTCCACTAATTTTGAAGGCATGACATTTTTACTCGAGTATTCACGGAGGGCTTCTAACTGATACTGTAACCGAGTGCAATATTTACCTTTTGGGGTTGAGGCACTCGACGAGGTGAGATAATTATCATTTGTGATATTTTTATGATACTCATCTGGGGAATAAAATCAATAGTGTATCCGTGGATTAAATTTCGTAGTCTCCCGTATGTTACCTTATGTTCGTGAAAGGTAAGCTGGTAATGCACAGCATCTTTAATCAGCCTTTACACGAGTGATCAGTTAAAAGGTGTTTGTGAGGCACATGGTTTATAAGAGTTATAGGAGAAACATTATTTAACAATGGTAATACTCTCATGGGATGTAATTTGACTGCAAATATGCTCCTGCTGGTTCTATGTGTGTGTGTTGATACCATAGGTTCTAGGGAGTTGCAGCTGGTGCTTCAGCACATTTGTGGCTCACTGATACTTGCACCATGTATTAGGGAAAATATGATGTGACATTGTATAAGTATATAAAGTACTGCAGATGTTGGGAATCTGAAATAAAAACAAAATCTTGGGTATATATAGGTCTGGCAGCATCTGTGGAGAGAGAGACAGTTAATTTTTCAGGTCGATGACCCTTTATCAGAGAATTGTACAAGTGTATATCTGAAATATTTTATTCTGCTTTATATAACAAGCATATTGTTTGCCACCAGTTTTACAAACCAAATTGTTTGGGCAACCTCTTGTTTACAACATTTCCCTCAAACTTCCCTTTGATTATTGCAAAATTGAATCCCATTTTTCATTGCATTCATAACTACCTATCCTCATTGTTCAAGTTAAGCCAATTGTTAAGTAGCCAACTAAATAGAGCACTATGAAGCAACTGAGTGTCCTGTCAGGGAAGAGAAAACAGATGCCTCTACACTTTCTGCATGCTGCAAAACACTTCTCCTCCCCCTCCCCCCTCAGTAGATAAAGAAATGTATGATTGCAGAAGTATAATTACTGTTTCATGTATAGTTAGTTTTCGACAGAAAAAGCACCAACCGTCTGACATGAATATAACTCCTGGCTTTTATCAGGCTGCTGGCTTTTACATCTGTAAATTAAAGGTGGAAAAAAATCATTTGCATCAAACCTAATCATTCAGTCAACAGTTAACTGTGTAATTAAAAACAGAAAATGCTGCAAATAGTTAGGTCTGGCAGCATCTGTGGAGAAAAAAACTATTAGTTTCAGGTGGATGACTCTTCATCAGAACTATTAGTGCTTGAAGGTATTACTGTTTTTAAGTGATAATTTTAATCTACACGGTTCACACTCTCTCTGACCATGTTATCTCTTGGGAGAGGGTAAAATATTGGTTGGCAGTTTCAGGAAAAACGTGAGAAATTTCTATCTGACTCCCAAGAAAGTAAAATATCTTCAGAGATCCCTATTGGCAGTGACTTGCCCTAGTCACAGCTAGCTAGAAACTTTACCAGTATAACTGGAAATGCCAACTTCTCAAGAATTTAGCAGTTCCATTGTAAAGACTAGTAACTCTTGGTCACCACATGTCTTGATAGTTTGTAGAAGGCGGTGACTCCCAAAGGAAACCATTCCTGTGTATTTTCCAATACTATGCATGCCCATTTTAAATACCTTTCTAACCAGACTGTATCCATTTCCTCGCTTAGCCTCATTTATATCTGTTGTAAGCCCATTTTTCTCCAAAGTAAATATCCCTACCTCTTGTTGCTTACCCTTACAATTGAGCTGTAAGATTTTTTTATCCTTCTGGTCGCCCTCATACCCATCTTCTCCAGAAGTTTAATACTTGTGCAGGGTCCAAAACTGGGCACTATGCTTCAAATGCCCACATACCAAAGCAATGTATATAGGAAAAGGAGTAGGCCATTCAGCCCTTCGAGCCTGCTCTGCCATTCCATTAGATCAAGCTGATCATCTACCTCAACACCACTTTTCCACACTATCTCCACATCCCTTGATGTCATTAGTCTCCAGAAATCTATCGATTTATGTCTTGAACATGCTCAGTGATTGAGATTCCACAGCACTCTGGGGTAGAGAATTCTAAAGGCCACCCGCTGAGTGAAGAAATTCCTCCTCATCTTAGTCTTAAATGGTCTACCCCTTAACCCAAGATTATGTCCCCTGGTTTTAGGCTCACCAGCCAAGGGAAACATTTTATGTATATCCACCCTGTTACATTCTGTAATAATTTTGTAAGTTTCAACTAGGTCACTCCTCACACTTCAAAACTCTAGGGAATACAGACCCAGTCTCCCCAATCTCTCCTCACAAAACAATCCTGCCATCCCAGGGATTAATCTCTGTTGCACTCCCTCTATGGTTAGTAATCCCTCCTTAGATAAGGGGACCAAAACTGCATACAGGTTGAGGTCTCACCAAGGGTCTATACAACTGCAGCAAGACATCTTTACTCCTGTTATCAAATCCCCTTGTTATAAAAGGCCAACATACCATTTCCCTTCCTAATTGCTTGCTGCACCTGCATGCTAGCTTTTAATGACTTACGAACAAGGGCATCTGGGTCCCTTTGGATACCTGCACTTTCCAACCTCTCACCATTTAAGAAACATTCTGCCTTTCTGTTTTTTCTACCTGAGTGAGTAACTTCACACTTATTCACATTATATTCCATCTGCCATGTGCTTGTACATTCACTTAGCCTGTCCAAGTCTTCTTGAAGCCTTCTTGCATTCCCCTCACAACTTGCGTTCCCACCCAGTTTGGTGTCATCAGAAAATTTGGAAATATTACAGTTGGTCCCCATATCCAAATCATTGATATAGATTGTGAATAGCTGTGGACCTAGCACAGATCCTTACGGTACCCCACTAGTAACAGCCTGCCATCCTGGGAATGATCCGTTTATTCCTACTCTCTGCTTTCTGTCTGTTAACCAATTCTCAACTCATACTCGTATATTTTCCCCAATCTCATATGCTCTAATTTTATTCACTAACCTGTGTGCAGGACCTTATCAGCAGCCTTCTGAAAATCGAAATACACCTTATCCACTGGTTCTCCTTTATCAATGCTCCAAGTAACGTCCTCAAAAAAATTCCAACAAGTTTGTCAAACATGATTTTCCTTTTGTAATTCTATGTTGATTGACTTTGCCCAATTTTATCATGTTTTTCTAAATGTCCAGTTATCACATCCTTAATAATAGATCATAACATTTTCCCAACTGACGTCAAACTTCGGTAGTTCTCCATTCTCTCTCTTCCCCCTTTCTAAAATATTGGAGTTACACTTGCTACTTTTCAGTCCACAGGAACCTTTCCAGAGTCTATAGAATTTTGAAAGATAGCCACCAATGCACCCACTAGCTGCCTCCTTCAACCCTGGGAAGAAGATCATCTGGTACAGGGGATTATCAACCTTCAATCCAGTTACATTTTCAAGTACTACCTCTTTACGAACACTAATTTCTTTTAGTTCCTCGGTTTCACAAGTCCCTTGGTCGTTTAACATTTTTGGGAGATTTTCTGTATCGTCATCTGTGAAGACAGACGCCAAATAACTGTTCAGTTTCTCTACCATTTATCTGTTCTTCATTATAAATTCTCCTGTCCTCACCACTAATGGCCCCACACTTGTCCTAGCTAATCTTCCTTTTCACATACCTAAAAAAGCTTTAACATGTTCCTCGCTAGTTTGCATTCATATTCCCTTTTCCCTTTCTTAATCAGTTTCTTGGACCTCCTTTGTTTGGTTCTAAATTGTCCCCAATTCTCAGGCTTACCACTTTTTCTGGCATCCTTATAAGCCACTTCCTCTGATCTAATGCAATCTTTAATTTCTTTTGTTAACCACGGTTGATTTGTCTTTCCCTTTGTATGTTTGTCTTTGAGGAATGTATATCTGTTTTGGATAGTGTAGTACTTATTTAAGCACTAGTGATTGCCTGTCTACCATCAAATCTTTTAGTATATTTTCCCAATCCACCATAGCCAACTTATCCCTTATACCTTCTTAATTTCCTTTCTTCAGGCTTAAGATCCCAGTTTCAGAATGAACTATATTGCATTCAAACTTAATGTGAAGTTCTATCGTGTTATCAGTATTTTCCAAAACTCCTTTACAGCAAGGTTATTAATGAGCCCTTTCTCATTACACAACACTAAATCCAAAATAGCCCGATCCTTAGTTGTCTCCTCAACGTTTTGCTCCAGAAATCCATCTCATGCACACTCCAGGAATAATTCCTCCAGAGTATGATGGATTGATTAGCCCAGTCTGTGTAAATTGAAGTTGCCCATTATTACTGTATTACCCACAATACATGAATTTCTAATTTCCTAATTTATACCATGCCCAACACTAGCACTACAGTTTGGTGACCTGTAAACAATCCTCGCCAATGTTTGCTGCCCCTTGCTGTTTCTTAGTTCCACCCAAACTGATTCTACATCTTGACTCTTTGATTTAAGATCCTCTCAATTAAGTACTATTAAGAGTGCTACGCCGCCACCTTTTCCTTTTTGCCTATCCCTCCTAAATGCCGAATATCGTTGGATATTCAGTTCCCAGTCTTGCTCACCCTGTAGCCTCATATCCATAATGACAATTAAATCATACCTCTTTACCTCAATTTGTGCATTCAAATATTCAACCCCTTTGTGAATGCTACATGCATTCAGATAGAGTGCATTTAATTCTGTTTTTTCTTAAACATGATGCTCTGTTATGTTCCTATTGGATGCTTGCTTGTGCTTTGTCTGTCTATTTTTGCTTTCTACTTTTCTACATCTGTTTACCAGTTTTGCTTCCGTCGAATCTGAGCTCCCTCTCAGGTTCCTACCCCTCTGCCAATCTAGCTTAAACCTTCCCCAACAGCACTAATGAATCTTAGTCCTGGTCCTGCTAAGGTGCAGTCTGTCCATCTTATGCAGGCCCCACCTGCCCCAGAGCCGGTCCTAATGCCTCAGAAATCTGATGCCATCCCTCCTACGCCAGTTTTCCAGCCACATGTTCAATCGCTCAATTCTCCTATTTCTATGCTCACTAGCATGTGGGACTGAAAGTAATCCTGAGATTACTGCTTTAGAGGTCCTGCTTTTCAATCTCATTCCTAACTCCCTTAAATCTGCTTACAGAACCTCACCCTCCTCCCTACCCAAGTCATCATTGCGAACATTGACCATGACCTCTGGCTGTTCATCCTCCCCCAGAAGAATGTCCTGTAGCTGCTCTGTGACATCCTTGACCCTGGCACCAGGGAGGCAGTATACCATCCTGGAGTCACATCTACAGCAGCAGATATTCCTGCCTGTTTCTCTAACTAACAAATCCACTATCACTGCTGCTCTTCCCCTCCTGTACGTCTGAGCTATCTCTGGTGCCACAAACCTGGGTCTGACTCCGCTCCGAGGAACCAACGTCCTTATCCATATCCAAAACAGAAAACCGATTAGCAAGTGGGACATCGTGGGACTCCTGCAGTATCTGTCTGATTCTCTTGGACTGGCTGGTGGTCACCCACTCCCTTTCTGCCTCCATGCTCCTAGCCTGCTGCATGACAACCTCTCTAAGCATGCTATCCATGTAGCTCTCAGCCTTGCAGATGCGCCACAGTGACCCCAGCTACTGCTCGAGCTCCAAAGTTTCTGCAACTGGTGACACTTGCTGCACATGTCACTGGTAGCATCCATGACTTCACACATACTACAGGATATGCATTCCACACAATCAAGCTGCCTTGTCATGCCTTAACTTTACTTCACTTATGTTAACTTTATTTTACTTATCAGCTATTGCTCCCCCACCGCCACCCACACCACCCAAGCCTCATGCATGATCCGTTATTTATCCAAGTGTATGGTACTATAGTATTGCTTATACAAATAACATACTTTCACTAAAAGCAGCTGAAGGAGCAGAGCTTGCAACTACAGAAAATAACCTCAAATTTTAGCAGCGGTGGAACTATATTTGTTCTCATTTAATGACACCTGCCACATACTAGCGCTTCTATCTAATTTATGTCAATATTGACTTGACATGAATTACTAAACACTATAGAATTTAAGAATGGCTCCATTTTAACCGTCCTATGTTGTTAATGAAAATGAACATTCTTAATCCCATCAGAGCCTTGGGAAACTACTGGTAACCAGGCCCCAGTCAGACTCATTCACATTAGTAATTACCCTCCTGTTCAGTCAGTTATCTATTAAATGTAATATCTGCTCTGTACTCATGTCTGAATGACTACCCTGTGGTATTGAGAAACCTTGGTATGATGTTATCCATTAGGATATAAAAATGCCCCTCTATTATTAAGTTCTGTATAATATTGCAGCTTCTTGTAGTGCAGACAGCCCCGATGTCTTCTGTCTCCAAATATTGTTAATTGCAGAAATAATGTTCTCTATTATTAAAATACGTTTTAAAAAAAAAACAATTGAATACAGAAAATAAAATTGAGTTACCACTATCGTATGTGGCTCAAAGTTAACAAAATAGGCTGATCAAAGATAAGAAAGCTCAGAAAAGACTCAAGTAACTTACCTTTGGGATTGTAAGATCTGCTTAGGTTTTCAAAATGCTCAAGATAGTCGCCTAAAATAACTGAGTGTTATAGTGTTTGATATATAGTAAACAGTT
Organism: Carcharodon carcharias; assembly: GCF_017639515.1. NCBI lineage: Eukaryota > Metazoa > Chordata > Chondrichthyes > Lamniformes > Lamnidae > Carcharodon > Carcharodon carcharias. Next base: position 169,968,473 of record NC_054469.1, read on the forward strand.
ATGCCATTGAGATTCTTGAAGGTTTATAGTGTGATCTCTTTTCTTGTAATAATTTGCCAGTAGCCTTTTGCTGTATGTGTATTTAGGTATCATAAACATGGTAGGCTGATAAACATTTTCAAAAGCTCCAAAATCTTTTGAGTAGTAAGTTCTCTGGATAGCCTGCGTCAAAGTTGTATTTGCAGACTTAAGCATCCATTTGCAGCAAGTGAATGGTAGATGAAATTTAATACAGCCAAGTACTGAATATAAGATGGAAAAGTGGACAGGCTAGGTGATGAAACAGCTATGGATGAAGTTGAAAGATACTTGAGTCTCAGTAGACTTGACACTGTGTGACCATCCAATGCAGAGTACAATCAACAAAATTAATAGATTAATGATCTATATAGTCAAAACAGTAGAATAAATTCAGAGGAAGTTGTGATCAAACTGTATGGTGCACTGGACAGATCAAACTTTGAGTCCTGTGCCCAGTTACGGTTACCAAGCCAAAGGGGACATTTTACAAAATCAAAAACACTGCAGAGACGAGCCATGAGTTTCATCCTCAGTGTCAAAAGTTTGGATTACAAAAAGATTGGCGCAACTTGGGTTTTTCAACCTTGGTGGTGTGTGAGAGCTTATATATAGAATTAATGGCATGGAAAGGATAATAAATGCAATAATTTTGAATTAAATTGAGAGTAGGAAATGGAACTATAGGACTTGAGGGTCTTTTGGGATAGACATAGGCTGTTTGGCTTTCTTTCTTAATTACCTTGTGATTTGTAACTATAGTTCTTGTACTGCAATCAATATTCTACTGTCTATGTCATCTTTCATTATTCAAGCAATACCAGTTTGATATGTTTTGTTTGATTCTTTTTAAAAAGTCATGACATTGCCTTTGTTTTTGTGTTGGTGTAAAATTGATAAAAAGGATAATTGAAAGGGACTGACAATGTGTAGAAATAATTTTGGTCACCTTTTACTATTTTAGTGTGTCTCTGTTTCTCATCCAGTCTGAATAATAATAGTGATGTGGTACAAAATCTGAGAGTGGGTTTGTGCAAAGAGTTTGTATCCATTTGAAACTGCAAAAATGGGTTGTTTTGACATTGAACTGAGCACTTCTAGATTGGCTGAAGTGCTACTATGCACTATAGCCTCAGAGTTTGGAAATGGCATTTGTTAGCAGTTACTACTTTTGCAAGAGCAGTTATATTGTAACAATTCAGGTTCAAATTTTAGTTTGGTTAAGTGGCTTCATTATGACATTGAGATCTCAAGTTCATTTAATAATAAATCTCCTGTTTCACTATCCAATAAGCTGTAAATGACCTATGTCAGGCAATCTGCTCAGCCTGCTTCTGTTGATATCATTGCCATATGGCCTCATTACGAATACTTGGCATACTTCCAAGAACGACAAAAGGACTTGGCCCTGTGGGCCGGCTGTTTACTCGCCTTGAAAGGGGCTACCACCTTTGTTTGATTTACAGTTTTATAAGTTTGTAATAAGTTTATCTTTCTTTGAAGTGGGTTTTCAATAACTGTTTAGACAAGATTAAGAGGCGTTAGGATTAAAGGTTTTTTCGTTGTTTGTGTATGAATGACAGTTTTGAGAATATGGCAGTTTTATGAGAATGTAAGAGGACCAATGTTTTTGAAAGGAATTTTTAATGGCTGACTTTCTTTTAATTTCATGAGCATTTCAAAGACTTGACAGTCTTTATAATATGGCTCATTGGTTGTGTACATATTGGATGAGGGGGTTGAGAAGTGAGGGCTAGAGAGCCTAAGAACCATGAATACAACTGTGCTGCTGTTCCAGTAAACGGAGGTGGGCTTTGTAATCTGAAGGCCCTGTCATCCTCCAGCCTCCATTGCCATTTTGGGAGGCAGTGGCCCTTGCCTCCTTGGGATGGCACTGCTGGAGGCAGGGTTGCGAAGTCAGGAAAATTTTAGACACTCGATTCCCACATCAAAGATGAACATCCAACGCCTTATGTTCTAAAGCCAAGCAATAAATATGCAATAAAGCAGATGCAATACCGCATATACTACTATTTTCTCTAATTCAGTGTGAAGAAACCATCGTCACAGCTATATAGATTACACAAACAAGTGCTACTCTACCCTTAATTTGAAGTCACCTCGTTAAAATTACCTGATAACTTGGGTTTTTTTCCATTAAGTTCTGACTGCTTATATAGTTTTGTTCAAATTGTTGGATAATTCACATTTTTGTGTAAATAGCACTTGAATTTAGTACACTGACTTAGCTTACTTTAAGAAGTGAATTGAAGCAGAAATTGAGTAAATGAAAACGTTCTGTCACGGGTACATTAATTGTGTTTTCTGACTACTGTAAGTGTTTTTCAACAGTCTTAGTTCTTCTCTGGAATCCATAAAACTTTAATATATGAGCATAGCTGCAGTGATTTGGCCAGACAGTGTAAGAGAACGAACTTCATGTTCTGAGCTAAGGCCACAGTCATATTAATTCCCAGGTTCAACTTCTGCCCATAGAACTGTTGATCAACATCTTAAGAAAGAGATGTACCAAGTATATGAGCACCGACACCCGAAAATGCTCATAGAAATGCAATGTGCACCTGTTTTGCCGTACAAACACTGTATCAACTTAGCTAATAAATCTTCTGCTCATCCTTTTGATATGGATGAGTTTGAATTGACTGTTCTGAGTAATAGTTAAAATTTTGTGTGATAGATCTTGTTTCATCAGGTAAAATACCCTTTGTGGTGTTGTGAATCATCAATTGCGGAGTTGTTCAGCTCATGAATTAATCCATAGGTGATGCATTTGATCAAATATCCACACCTTTGCTTAAAATATTTTTATCTGTACATCTCCAAAACACAGATCAAAAGTAAGGGAAAGAAATGGAGCAAGGGAATTGATACTGAAAAAAAAATTGATACTTAATTACATCCCTACTGACTTTGCATCTGTTTCCATTGCATCTATTTGTGAAGCACCTTTGACTTCTGATTTAATGAGCTTATACATGTGCAAATTTTTATTTGTCAAGTGATATTGAGAATTTGATGTCCAGCCAAAGCCTGGGTGGGGAACACTTTTTCTTATCATGAGCCATTCGCACATAGACAAAATCAGTCGCGGGCTACACACAGAAAAATCAACTTAATTTAGATTTTTTTAGAATACAGAAATGTTCCACATGCCTGCTATTTTAATGTAATGGCTGAATTTGAATATTATATTGTTAAATATTATAATAGTAATTTAGCTGACGCTTTTATCCAGAGCAAATTTGTAACGATGATGACAAATGCCATTTGGAAGGCGCAAGTCTATATTTTTAGAAATTTTGCTGGAAGTTGGATGAAATTGAGCAATGGGCCAGATCTGGCCTACAGGCCATAGCTTCCCCACCCCTGAGCTACAGTATTGACAAAGGCTGAAATAAATCAGGCTGTATTGCTAGCCAATTTTGGATTATAGGGATGTGATTTCTCCAATTATTATTTTTGCTACTTAGGGGTTCTTTTGAATGGCTTTTTAGCTATCGCCGTTCCACCTTCCCCAATTTTGATTAATACACTAGCAATGAGAAATTTCAATCATTTGGCATATCAGAAATCCGCCATTTAAAATATATGTTCTGACTTTCATTGCTGGTATGAGCTTAAATAAAATTCACAATTCTGCTGTCAGTGAGAGCAGGAACTGACTGCAGAGCTGTGATTGGAAGAGAAGCCAGCGCAGAGGAGATAGAACTTCTGCAATCATAGATTCTGTCTCTCCCATGCTGGCTGTTCCAGCTCCTCCAATTGCAGATTCCCTTCGCGTGCTCTTGCTGCTTCTACAGAAGCAAAATATTTGATTGGAGGAGCAGGAAAGAAGGGAACCTCTGATTGGAGGGCCTGGAGCAGTTATTCTAGCTGGCCCTGAGGCTGCCATGCAGGAGACTTTCAACTGCTTCATCATCAATCCTGATATCTTTGGAAGACTGAGGTGAAGAATCTGAAAATGAAAGAAGAGGGGGAGTCTCTGTCAATAATGAGGCTGGAGCAGGGGGTACAGAAGGAGGAGAAGGTGTTATGAGTGAGTGTATCTAGGTGGGAACAGAGGAAGGGCTGAATGATGGGGGTGGATGAGGGGGGAGGGAAGGACATGAGTGGGTAAATAAGGGAGGGAGGGAAGAGCATGAGTGGGAGGCTGAGTGGGGAGAGAGGGCATGAATGAGGAAGGGGTTTGGGAAGAGGTTATTTCTTCAAATGCTGCTGAAATAGTGCACCAGGAAGTGTAATTTGAAAGCACATATTTAATGTCACCACACTATGGAGGTGGGGGCCCCTCGACACCCATCATTCCCCACCCACCCCATCCCACTTGGTCATTTCACTCCCTTGCAGGACTCACCCATTTTCATGTTTTCGCCTTTGACCCAGTCACATTTCTGGGTTTAGCATCTTATCCAACCATCTTTTTTTTTCTTTTCATCTTTTGTTTGACATTAGGATCATTTTTGACCTTGCTGCTTTTGAGCCACAGGAAGAAAAAAGGTATTGCATTCTTTGGTACTTACTGTAGTGACTGATGTTGAAGACCTTGTTTTGTGAGGCTAGCTAAACATCATGAATCCATAAATAAATAATAGCAAATTGCTCCCTCACCAAGAGAGCTGACCTGCAATTTGCTTTGCCTGGATTGAGCTCTTAACTCACCCAACAATAATGCAATTTTATGGTGTTATACACAGCTATACCATATTTGTACGGTACAACTATAGTTCTGGGACAGTCTGCTGTGAAATGTTGAATTTTTTTAATTCTTTTATGGGATGTGCTCTTCACTGGCAAGGCCAGCATTTGCTGCACATTCCTAGTTGCCCCTTGAGAAGATGAATTGCCCCTTATTGAACATAGTAGCTCCATGTGGTGTTGGTGCACCCACAGTGCTGTTAAGGGAATTCCAGGATTTTGACCCAGTGATGGTGAAGGAGCGGTAAAATCAGGATGGCGTGGGGCTTGGTCGGGGTGGGGGTATCCTGCAGTTGCTGGTGTTACCATTGTCTGCTGCACTTGTCCTTCTAGGTGAATGTGCTCTTAAAGGAGGATTGATTTGTTGCTGCTGTACATTTTGTGTATGGTACACATTGCTGCCACTGTGAGGTGGTGGAGGGAGTGAATGTTTAAGGTGCCGATCAAGCGGGCTGCTTTGTCTTGGATGATGTCAAGCTTCTTGGGTGCTGCTGGACCTGCACTCATCTAGGCAAGTGGAGAGTATTCCATCACACTCATGGCTTGTGCCTTGTTGATGGTGGACAGGCTTTGGGGAGTCAGGAAATGAGTTACGCGCCACAGAATTCCCAGCCTCTGACCTGCTCTTCTAGTCATGTATTTATGTGGCTAGTCCAATTAAGTAACCTCCCAGACCTTGATGGGGGAATTCAGAGGTGTTAAAGCCATTGAATATCATGGGGTGATAATTAGTTATATTCACTGTTATTGGAGAACATGACATAAGAAATAGGAGCAAGAATAGGCCATTCAGCCCCTCGAGCCTGCCCTGCCATTCGATAAGATCATGGCTGACCTGCCCCAGGCCTCAACTCCTCTTTCATGCCAGTTCCTCATAGCCCTCAACACTGATATTTCAAAAATATATCTACCTCCTCTTTAAATACTTTGTGATCTAGCCACCACAACTCTCTGGGATAGAGAATTCCAGACATTCAGTACCCTCTGAGAGAAGAAATTCCTTCGCGTCTCAGTTTTAAATGAGTGTCCCCATATTCTGTAACTATCTCCCCTAGTTTGAGATTTCCCCCTGGTGGAAACATCTTCTCAACATCTACCCTGTCAAGCCCCCTCAGAATCTTGTACGCTTCAATAAGATTGCCCCTCATTCTTCCAAACTTCTTCCAATTCTTCCAAATGAATAAAGGCCTAACCTGTTTAGCCATTCTTGATAAATCAACCCTTTCATCCCAGGAATCAGCCTAGTGAATCTCTCTTGAACTACTTCCAATGCCAGTATATCCTTTCTTAAATACACAGACCAAAACTGTACAGAGTATTCCAGGTGCGGCATCACTAACACCCTGTGCAGTTGTAACAAAACTTCCCTATTTTTAAACTCCAACCCCCTAGCAATACAGGCCAAAATTCCATTTGCCGCCTTAATTACTTGCTGCACCTGTATGCCAGCTTTTTGTGTTTCATGCATAAGAACCCCCAGATTCCTCTGTGCTGCACTTTTTTGGGGTCTGTCTCCATTTAAATAATAATCTGCCTTTAGATTCTGCCGACCAGAGTGCATGATCTTTCACTTTCCTACATTAAACTCCATCTGGCAAGTTTTTTTCCCAATCAGTCAACCTATCTATATCCCCTTGCAGATTCCTTATGTCCTCATCACAACATACCCTCCCACTTATTTTGTATTGTCAGCAAATTTGGATACATTTACATGCTGCCCCCTCCTCCAAATCATTATAGATAGTAAATAATTGAGAACTGATCCTTATGACACTCCACTAGTTATGTCTTTGCAACCTGAAAAAGACCCATTAATCCAAACTCTGTCTTCTGTGTGTTAACCCTCAATCCGTGCTAATACATTACCCCCAATACTGTGAGCTCCTGTCTTGTGCAGTAACCTTTTATGTGGAACCTCATCAAATGCCTTCTGGAAATCCAAACACACCATATCTACCAGTTCCCTTTTATCAACTCTGCTTGCTGTATCCTCAAAGAGAAGGCAGGGTGGTGCAAATGTTAACTTGCCATCATCAGCCCAAGCCTGAATGTTGTCCAGATCTTGCTGCATATGGGCATGGACTGATTCATTTCATTATCTGCAGAGTTACAAATAGGACTGAACATTGCAATTGTCGTGAACATCCCCATTTCTGACCTTAAGATGGAGGGAAGGTCATTAAGGAAGCAGTTGAAGATGATTAGGTCTTAGATACTAACCTGAGGAAGTACTGCAACAGTGTCCTCGGATTAAGATGATTGACCTCCACAACTGTCTTCCTTTGTGCTGGTATAACTCCAAGCAGCGGAAAGATATCCCCTCCCCGATTCCCATTGACTTCAATTTTGCTAGGGCTCCTTGATGCCACACACTTGGGAAAATGTTGCCTTGATGTCAAGAGCAGTCACTCGCTTCTTGAATTCCGCTCTTTAGCCCATGTTTGGACCAAGGATGTAATGAGGTCAGGTATGTACTGAGTGGAAATTCAGAAAATGTAGTTACGTAGTTTTGAATTATTGGATGGATCCTGGACTTGCATCTAATGATCAGACCCCACATTTCTGCATCTAATGAATAAGTTGATTTAAATCATCTGTTATAGCAGACATTCAGAGTAAATAGTTTATTTGAGCAGTATTTATACATATCTATTATTAAATTCCCTACAGCTCAGTCCACTGCCTATTTCTCACTTTGTTAACTTCCAATGTTGAATCATGTTATGGTCTTTGTCACGCGTTGTAATATGCTGACACATGGTGATGACTGAAATCATGCTTATTGGAATGTGTTGATTCCAGTTTAGCCGCACCCCCCCCCCCCCCCACCCCACCACCATCACCAGAGTCTCCCCCAGCAGCAAAACAAAAACAGAATTACCTGGAAAAACTCAGCAGGTCTGGCAGCATCGGCGGAGAAGAAAAGAGTTGACGTTTCGAGTCCTCATGACCCTTCGACAGAACAGACCACTCAAGTTCTGTCGAAGGGTCATGAGGACTCGAAACGTCAACTCTTTTCTTCTCCGCCGATGCTGCCAGACCTGCTGAGTTTTTCCAGGTAATTCTGTTTTTGTTTTGGATTTCCAGCATCCGCAGTTTTTTTGTTTTTATCTCCCCCAGCAGCCTTCATTACAAACTGAGCTTTCTGTAACTATCTGCAAAAAAAGTGATTTTTATCAAAGTTAAGATTTTAACACTGAAAGTTGTTTCTAAAATCTGTTTCAATATTTTTATACAAAATTCATGGCAAATCAACTTTTTGTTATGGAATTTGTTACAATGAAAACTGTGCCCCATGGATTTTGTTGAAAGCTTTTCTTCTCACATCCTACCCCAGTCCTCACCCTGTCTCCACTGTCCTTGCTAATTTATTTTGACTTCCAATTCCCTAACGGCTCCACTTTAGTGTAATCATCCTTGTATTTAAATCCCTTCAGGGCCTCCCCTTTCCTATTTCTATAATTGCCACAAACTCTTTCTCCCCCCTGCCTTCAACAGCTCGCGGAAGAACTCTCCCTTCCTTTGACTTTTTTGTCATATTCACGGGATGTGGGCTTCACTTGCTGGGCCAGCATTTATTGCCCATCCCTAGTTGCCCTTGAGAAGGTGGTGATGTGCTGCCTTCTTGAACCGCTGCAGTCTATGTGGTGTAGGTACACACACAGTCCTGTAGGGAGGGAGTTCCAGGATTTTGACCTAGCGACAGTGAAGGAAGGGGGATATATTTCCACGTCAGGATGGTGAGTGACTTGGAGGGGATCTTCCAGGTAGTGGTGTTCCCATGTATCTGCTGCCCTTGTCCTTCTAGGTGGTAGTGTTCGTTGGATTGGAAAGTGCTGTCTAAGGAACCTTGGTGAATTCCTGCCGTGCATCTTGTAGATGCTACACACTGCTGCGACTGTGCATCGGTGGTGGCGGGATAAATGTTTGTGGATGGGGTGCCAAGCAAGTGGGCTGCTTTGTCCTGGACAGTGTCAAGCTTCTTGAATGTTGAGGGAGCTGCATTCATCCAGGCAAGTGGGGAGTATTCCATCACACTCCTGACTTGTGCCTTGTAGATGGTTGACAGGCTTTGGGGAGTCAGGAGGCGAGTTACTCGTCGCATGATTCCTAGCTTCTGACCTGCTCTTGTAGCCACAGTATTTATATGGCTAGTCCAGTTCACTTTCTGGGCAATTGTAACCCCTAGCATGTTGCTACTGGGGGCTTCAGTGATGGTAATGCCATTGAACATCAAAGGGTGATGGTTGGATTCTCTCTTGTTGGAGATGGTCATTGCTTGACACTTGTGTGGTGTGAATGTTACTTGCCACTTGTCAGCCCAAGCCTGGATATTGTCCAGGTCTTGCTGCATTTGGACATAGACTGCTGAGGAGTCGCGAATGGTGCTGAACATTGTGCAATCATCAGCGAACATCCCCACTTCTGACCTTATGATGGAAGGAAGGTCATTGATGAAGCAGCTGAAGATGGTTTTGGGCCTAGGACACTACCCTGAGGAACTCGTGCAGTGATGTCCTGGAGCTGAGAAGACTGACCTCCGACAACCACAATCATCTTCCTTTGCACAAGGTATGACTCCAACCAGCAGAGAGTTTTCCCCCTGATTCTCATTGACTCCAGTTTTGCTAGGGCTCCTTGATGCCACACTCGGTCAAATGCTGCCTTAATGTCAAGGGCAGTTAATCTCACCTCCTCAGGAGTTCAGTTCTTTTATCCATGTTTGAGCCAAGGCTGTAATGAGGTCAGGAGCTGGGTGGCCCTGGTGAAACCCAAACTGGGCGTCAGTGAGCAGTTATTGCTAAGCATGTGCTGTTTGATCGCTCTGTTGATGATCGCTTCCATTACTTTACTGATGATAGAGAGTAGACTGATGGGGCGGTAATTGGCCAGGTTGGATTTGTCCTACTTTATGTGTACAGGACATATCTGCTCAATTTTCCACATAGCCAGTGTTGTAGCTGTACTGGGACAGCTTGACTGGGGGCTTGGCACGTTCTGGAGCACAATTACTATTGCTGGAATGTTGTCAGGGCCCATAGCCTTTGCAATATCCGGTGCCTTCAGCCGTTTCTTGATATCACAAGTGAATCGAATTGGCTGAAGACAGGCACCTCTGATGTCCTCCGGAGGAGGCTAAGGTGCATCATCCACTCGGCACTTCTGGCTGAAGATTGTTGTGATTGCTGCAGCCTTATCTTTAACACTGATGTGCTGGGCTCCTCCATCATTGAGGATGGGGATATTTGTGGAGCCACCACCTCCAGTGAGTTGTTTAACTGTGCACCACCATTCCTGACTGGATGTGGCAGGACTGCAGAGCTTAGATCTGAACCGTTGGTTGTGGGATTGCTTAGCTCTGTCTTATCACTAGCTGCATATGCTGTTTGCCACACAAGTAGTCCTGTGTTACAGCTTCAACAGGTTGGTATGTCATTTTTAGGTATGCCTGGTGCTGCTCCTGGCATGCCCTCCTGCACTCTTCATTGAACCAGAGTTGATCCCCTGACTTGATGGTAATGGTAGAATGGGGAATATGCCATGAGGTTACAGATTGTGTTTGAGTATAATTCTGCTGCTGCTGATGGCCCACAGCGCCTCATGGATACCCAGTCTTGAGTTGCTAGATCTGTTTGAAATCTATCTCATTTAGCACGATGGTAATGCCACACAACACGATGGAGGGTATCCTCAATGTGAAGGTGGGACTTTGCCTCCAGTAGGACTGTGCGGTGGTCAGTCCTACCGACACCGTCATGGACAGATGCACCTGCGGCAGGCAGGTTAATGAGGATGAGGTCAAGTATGTTTTTCCCTCTTGTTGGTTCCCTCACCACTTGCTGCAGATCCAGTCTAGCAGCTATGTCATTTAGGACTCAGCCAGCTTGGTCAGTAGTGGTGCTACCGAGCCACTCTTGGTGATGGACATTGAAGTCCCCCACCCAAAGAACATTCTGTGCCCTTGCCACCCTCAGTACTTCCACCAAGTGATGTTCAACATGGAGGAACACTGATTCATTTTTGAGGGAGTGTGGTATGTGATAATCAGCAGGAGGTTTCCATGCCCATGTTTGACCTGATGCCATGAAGACTCTCAGGGCAACACCCATCCCCCCCCTCCGACTGTTTACCAGTATGCCGCTACTTCTGCTGGATCTGTCCTGTCAGTGGGACAGGACATTCTCAGGGATGGTGATGGAGGATTCTGGGACATTACCTGTAAGGTATGATTCCGTGAGGATGACTATGTCAGGCTGTTGTTTGACTAGTGTGTGAGACAGCTCTCCAAATTTTGGCACAAGCCCCCAGATGTTAGTAAGGAGGGCTTTGCAGGGTCGACAGGGCTGCGATTGCCATTGTCGTTTCCGGTGCCTAGGTCGATGCTGGGTGGTCTGTCCGGTTTCATTCCTTTTTTTGTGTCTTTATAGTGGTTTGTTACAACTGAGTGGCTTGCTAGGCCATTTCAGAGGGCATGTAAGAGTCAACCATATTGCTGCAGCTTGCATTGGTTGACACCTTTGTCACAGCATTCCCAGCCATACCTTCAGCTATCTAGGCCCAATTCTCTGGAATTTTCTCCCTAAATTTCTTCACCCCACCAATTCCCTCCACACTTTAGTCCCTCCTTAAAGCCCACCTCTTTGACCACGTTTCTGGTTATCCCTCCAAATACCTTGTTTGGCCTGTCATCCATTTTGTCTGAGTACGTTTCCACAAAGCAGCTCTGGAAGTCTTTCATTGTTTAAGGTGGTATATAAATGCAGTTTGTTGGTTTATCTTTTTATTGAAGTTGAGTAAAAGCTCTTCTCCTCACTACTTTTTATTGAAATCTTTACTAAAGTTTGATGGAAAATTCTGTGCATTGCTTAGGTTCATATCCACCTGCTCTGGTAAAAGTTGTGTGACTGCGACAAACTGTGCAGGAAAATCTCTCCTCCCACTTTATAAGGTATATTTCCTTATTCACTATGCTTATCCCTGCTTTCTTAAGTTTCCAGCAAAGTTTACTTTTCAAATTTTCTCATCTGTTTTATTGTATAAATTCACACTTCAGGGATAACAGCACAGCCTAAATGTCTAGATTTTGAGCTGCAAGAGACCATTGGCTCATTAGTGTGAATAACCAGGAAAATGTGGAATTTGCCTCCAGTTATCTGCAGTTTACACAAATATTAATTGCAGAAAGTTTGTCAAGTAAGTAAAAGGAGTTCCATTCTTGCAAGGATTTGGTGTTAGTGGGTGTCCAGGCTACATTTTTTAAGTTGGATGCAAAGGGATCACAGTGCAAGGAAGTTTTGTTAAGTATGTTATATGTGGGCAGTCGTGTATCCTCAATGTATCCATGAACAATGCACTTGCATTAAGGGATGGATTTTTGCTAGTGAAGTGGGAAGCTTGAGTCGGGAAATTTCCTGACACGTCTCCTTGAAAAGGTTCCATGCCGGCCATATTTTTGTTCTAGGCAGGCAGGGTAAGATGGAGTTGGATCCACTGGGTGTGGCCATGGAGGCAGGCGAATACCAGGGCAGACTGGTTAGAAGGCCTGCCTTCGCTTTCTGGGACATCTCTAGGCACAGCTGTATAAAGGCTGTTAGGCCTGCTAGCCCTCACCTCTCACCCCCGACTCCCATACCACATCATACCCCTTCCAGTATGGGCAGATCTCAGGAGCCATGTGGAGATGAAAAAAATTGAACTACTAACAATTCGTGAGAGCTCTCACTCAGATTAATGAGTTTTTGAGTATCAAATGTATGAAACCCATTCAAAAATATTAAATCCCTTCAAGTGGTCAATCTGTAAAAAAAAAATCTTCTATTCACTAACCACACGAAAGACTGCTAATCCTTTAATAGCCTCTTAAAACTGACAGTGAAAATGTGAACCCACATCCCCACCCTGCTGAGAAAAGTCATTGTGGAGCTTTTGAAACTCAGCTAAGCATTTATAATGGGTTCAGCTGTAATAACAGCTCTTGGGAAATGTCAGCAATGAAGTTTGTTGAAATTGTGGGTCATGTCATGAGTTGTACCTATTACGGCATAGGAGGCCGTTCGACCCATCAAGTCTGAGGCCAGCCCTCTTTAGAGCAGTCAAATACTCTATCCCTGTAGCCTGTCAGGTTTATTTTCTTTAAGTCTCCATGGGGCCAGGAAAGGTAATTGCTTAGGAGCTGATTTAGGAAGAGCATGAGCAGCAAACAAGGCTGTCATTAAAAATTTAATTTGGAGAAACTGTTGAGGATGCAGGATGTGGTCGAGGGGAAGATAGTGGGATTGGCTATGGGGTGAATATGGGATGTGGTACTGATTAGGAGCAAGGGAGATGGCAGTGGGAGCGATGTGGCTAGCCTCAATCTTGGTAACAAATAAATCCATGAACTGTCCACACTTGGTAGCGGAGGTTTGTGAAAAAGGGTTTAAAGGGCTGATTTGTCATAGACACCTGGATTATTATCACTATGCAGAGTAATTTTAGAATAATAGAATTTTGGCTAAGGATAGTGAGCCATGGTAGTAGTTAAAATGGTTGAAGAATGACTAGGTCAGGCGACACCAGATGTACTCAAATTTGTGACCCTTGGAATTAAAGTGAAAATAACTGCCAGAAGACTGATAGGAGGAAAAGTGGGTGCATGGTTTGGTGTTAGCCAGGGTATCCAAAACTGCAGGTCAAAAGTGTCAGGTTGTAAGGCTTTTGAAGGGAGACAAAAGGGAGGTGAGAGTTTTATTGAACTTGTAAAGGAGTGGGAGAGAGTTTTTTTCTTCAGAGTGAGATGTAAGAGTAGTGAAGTTGGATTAAGGTAGGGAAATGTAGAAGTAAAGGGTGTTTCAGGGTAGTTTAGGTATGTATTGAAATTACTGAGGGTGAGGAATTGCTCTGCAAATGTTAAGGGAGGACTTCTCTGGTATTGGGAGGGTGGTATCATCCTATGGTTACAGCGTTGGAGGAGGCCTTTCAGCCCTTCGCGTCTGTGCTGGCTCTCTGCAAGAGCAACTCATCTAATTTCTCCCCTGCCTTTTCATCATAACCTGCATATTTCTTTGCTCAGATATTCATCCAGTTTTCTTTTGAGAGCCTTGATTGAGTCTCTCTCTCTCCACCACACAGAAGCAGTGCATTCCAGATCCTAACCATTCGCTGCATAAGGCAAGTTCTTCCTCATGTCGCAGTTGCTTCCTTTGCCAATTGCCTGAAATTGATGTTCTCTTGTTCTCTATCCTTAAGCCAATGGAAACAGTTTTTTTCCCTATTGACTCTGTCCAGACCCCTCAAGATTTTAAATACCTCTGTCAAATCTTCACCCAACCTTCTCTCCTCCAAGGAGTACAGCCCCAAATTCTCCATAACTACATAACTGTAGTTCCTCATCCCTGAAATCATTCTTGTGACTCTTTTCTGCATCCTCTCATGCTTTCATATTCATCCTAAGCAGTGGTGCCCAAAACTGGACACAATGCTGTAGGTGAATCCGAACCACTTTTTTATAACTTCCTTTTGGATCCTATATATCTATTTATAAAGTCCAATATCCTGTATGCTTTATTAACTGTTTTCTCAACCTGCCCTGCCACCTTATATGCTTTGTGTACATACATCCCAGGTTCCTATGCTCCTGCATCCCCTTTAGATAATCACTAAGAGAAAGGAAGGATATTGTTTCACAGTGAGATCATGGACAGCAGGAGTCTAGTTGAAACGGGTGAATATTGGATAGGGGCAAAATTAAACTCTAAGTAGAAATTTGGGTTGGGATTAATGCCATGTTTGAGGGGATATGGGCTAGCTAGTGATGGGTAGTGCTGAATACCAAAGGAAGCTGTGGGTTCATCCAAATGGGTTCATTTGCAAGAACTGGTGCAGGAGAGAAGGTTGGGATTTACATTAAATGGGAATTGAAGGGCCATGATGTTGGAGGGAGGAGAGATGGAAGGGTGTGTGACTGAGGAAATGAGACAAAAGGTGAACAAAGCCAGAAAATGTCTAATAGAGAAGCTGGAACTTAGCTGGGCAGATTAAAGTTTCAAAATCTCTGACCAGCATTTGGGCAGTAATATCACAACTGTGCAGATAAGGAGCGGCAATGCAATTATCAGCATTTATATTATTATCTGCACACAGTTGAACCTTGCAGTTGACATTCACTGTTTTTCAGCACTCTTGTACCAGTGTTTATTTACCTTGTATTCACATGCCAGCCTGAGGTCTTGTTTTGCGCTAATGAGCTTGGTTGTTGTCATTTGAGTTGAAGATTTGTATGCAACACACGAATCTTTACAGTAGTGTTTTTGCCCATTAACATTTGAGCACTTCAAAGCTTGTGGAAACTTCAACAAAGTGATTCTGCATCTAGTATGTGTAAGAGTATCTTGTCAGATAATATATGCCTCTTTGTTTCATTCCGCATCAGTTTAAGATTGGGAGATGGTGGCATAGTTTAGAGGTTCACATTTTTTCTCCCTCCATTTCAGATGGGAGGGAGGGATTAAGATGGTAAATGATTTTTCCTTGTCAAGACTGCACCTGTGTGATATTCCAGCCAACCTGCACCTTGTCTGTGCTGGCTCTCTGCTACGGCATGATGGGTCAAATGGCCTCCTGTACTTTAACCATTCTGATTCCTAATTTCTTCTTTTAACTGCATGTGCATTGTCTCTGGAACTTGCTATTTGATTTGTTTTTAGTGAAGCTGGTAGCCTCTCTGTTGTTTCTACTACTATTTCCGGTATTTATTCTAGTTTGACTCATTCTAAATTTCTCTTAATCTAGGAACAGTTTACAACACCTGCATGCTCATACCTGTCTTACTGACCACCTTATTAGTCTTAAACCCAATTTCCAATGCTTATATTCATGCTACAAATGCATGATGTATCTTCTTCCCTTAGTGCCTGATGTTTACCATACTATTACACTGCAGACTGTTTTTCTTTAGATATTTCCGTCTGACTGGACAGGACATGCTTGCATAATAAGTCTAGGAATCCTTAAATGTCTGTTTAGATCGCTGACTGATATAATGCAATGATGATTATGTTTATAAACCATTTTTTGCAGGAA
The DNA here is from genome assembly GCF_017639515.1 of Carcharodon carcharias. Taxonomy (NCBI): domain Eukaryota; kingdom Metazoa; phylum Chordata; class Chondrichthyes; order Lamniformes; family Lamnidae; genus Carcharodon; species Carcharodon carcharias. The sequence goes on from NC_054469.1 coordinate 169,984,268, forward strand.
AAGATTTATTGATAACCATAGGTTTGAAGTTTGCATTCAATTTCTACTTTCTGTGGACTGTATCTTTTTTATTAATTTATGAGCATGTATGTATATACATCATTAATGGAAATATTTTGTAATAAGAGCCAAATTTCATATTGATAACTTATTTACATTAATTTCAGCCAAACACATTTTTAAAGATAATTGTTTGAGCAAATTGTATAACAACTCTGGACAAGGGGCAGATATGTGGTTAACCAAGATATCCAAAACACTTCTGCCCCAATTGTGCCCCACAGTTGTTAGCTTCGTAAAAATGGCATCTCACTGTCTGTCTCACCATTGAAATGCACTGTCTGGTGTGACGTTGCTGTATTCGTTTGGTAGATGTAAATTAAACTTGCTGTAGAAAGTTAGATCTTGTCTTTTCAAGTGTAAGTACCATTTTAACAACATGATGAGTAATTATAGCCAGTCATCTACTGGCTCTGAAAATTAACTATTGCAAGTGTGTAGCATCATTCCTTCAGGTATTAATTGCAGGAGATTTAAAATGTAGATTTGTAAATGTAAATTTTACTGCCCTTGCTGCCCTGTTATCAGCTTGCATTTTTTGCAGCTTGCAATCCAAAAAGTTTAAAAACCTAAAAGGATAAGTCAAAATAATGCCAGCAGTTAGATGCCCTGCTACAGTAAAATCCGAGCTTGGAAGGAATTTTTGTTACCTCATAGTCTGAGACTTGTCTTTCCCACTGATTTGCTCGAAATATGAATCATTGCCCATGCAAATTTGTTAGGAATTGCAGTTGCAAATGCTGTGGAAAACATCTTTCATTATTTTGCCACAAGTTGTGAAGTATGTTTACTTACAAGTGCAGCAAGTGCTACTAAATTCAAATAAGTGCAGATATTTGCTGATGAAATTTCTACTTTTCTCAAGAAGACTCTCACAGTTAAGAGAGACCCTGGAGTCGTCTCCTTGTCATGCCCGTGAATCAATGAAAATTGGATATTTTACTTTCTAAAAAGTAGAATGAAAAATGGACAATTCACCTTGAAACAAGATGGAGTTGAGGAGGAAGGTGATCTCTCATCTTGTCTGCAAATATACATGAAGCTGCGCAAGGCTGCAAGTAGCCAGCTTGTCTGGACAAGACATTAAAATGTGAATGACCTTTTGGAACACTCCTGAAAAGGCAATAAAATGCAACAGGTCTGTCCTGTGGCGTTAACAGCCACTATTGTTTAAATGCCTGCAGAAACTGATGTACAATGGCCACCCAGACTTAGTGGCTGCAGATTGAAATTCCACAAAATGGGTGTGAAGGAAAAAACCCAGCAAGCAAATCACAAGGAGGTGCAAATGCCTGATATTCAATGTGTCAATGCTAATGTCATCAGGGACCATCCTTATGGACAATGGGAACACCAGTACTGTGGTCACCTGACAGATACTAGCTTGTGATAAGAAACATTTTATTGACATGCATCTTGAGAGCACCCAAAAGTCAGTCTGTCAGGGAGACAAAGACCACAGAGGGTAAGGGGAGGAGATTCCACCCAGCAAAGGAGAGGAAAAAATATAAACAAAAAACTGCGGATGCTGGAAATCCAAAACAAAAACAGAATTACCTGGGAAAACTCAGCAGGTCTGGCAACATCGGCGGAGAAGAAAAGAGTTGACGTTTCGAGTCCTCATGACCCTTCAACAGAACTGGGTGAATCCAAGGAGAGGACCCTGTCTAGAACCTTAATAGACAGAAGTGGGGCTATCCTTCTATCTGCAAATCACTTTGCATTGGCTGAACTGCTTCCTATTTCATTATTCAACATTTTTGCTTTCAGTAGATAGCCAGCCCACTCACCCCATCACATACAGACAAACTCATATTTATTTGTGGGTCTTTTTTTTTTACTGGCATTTCATAGTTTACTAAAATGCACTGGTGTAGCACGAGGCTAATAGACAGATACATGTACAAACGGACACGTCATGAAAATTCCAAATAACTTGCATTGTAAAATATACGAGAGGCACAGTGAAACAGCAGACACTAGCAAATTATGATCTATGGACTGCCTTTCAATATACCGAGTGCTATTTGCTTGGTATATTTTACCCCTTAAACCAGGCCACAGCTTGAAGTGACCCTTTTAAAATATTCAAGGCACATTTTGCATCTGTGTCAGATATGATGACGACTGTTGAGTTTCTAATAGTAACACTGGAATATGAGTGGATTTCTTTTTCTTGCCAATAAATAGGATTTAGAATCTGTGCCTCTTGCAGCAGCCACAGTCACCTCTAGTCCCCAGGTTTGAATTGCCTCACTGCTGACTTTCTGAGATTTGAACCTTTCCTTTAGCTGCTGGCTGCCCCCTGGGGTTTGAATCTGTCCATGGTTACATTCCTGCTGGTTTCTGGGGTTTGAATTCCACCTCCGCAGATCCCCAGGATATGTTGGTGGATTTGTTGATTTTCGGGAGTCTGTTGAATGGAGATAGTGATGGCCTTCCCACAATGCAGAGATGGAGGAACCAGGGTGTTCGTGGCAAGATATATTAAGGGAACAGTTAGCAAAGCATTGGGATCTTGGACCTCATAAATAGATGTATTAAGTACAAAAGCAGGGATGTTATGCTGAACCAGTGGTTAGGCAACAATGAGAGTATTGCATCCAGTTCTGGTCACCACACTTTAGGAAAGACGCAGAGGAAATTTACTAGACTGGTTCCAGGTATGGGACATTTTGGATACAAAGTTTGGTTGCCGAAGCTGGGGCTGTTCTCCTTGGAGCAAAGGAGATTGAAGGGTGATCGAATAGAAGTGTAGAAGGCTGACACATTTAAATGTGGTAGACAAAAGCTGCTTGGTACAAGGACTAGTGGACACATTTAAAATTTTGGGCAAGACATGTGGATGATATGTGAGGAAGAACTTTTTTATGCAGCAGGTGATAACCTGGAACTCTGTCCAAAAGGGTGATGGAAGCAGAAGCAATTGATTTAAAAAGCAAATTGGATGGGCACTTGAGGGCATGAACCTGCAATGCTATAGAGTTATAATGGGGGAATGAGACTGACTGGATTGCTCTGCAGAGAGCTGGCATGGAATGGATGGTTGGATTGGCCTCCTTTTGTGCTGTTATGATCTATGACTTTAAAAATCAATAATTTTGGGGAATCCGTCTTGCACGGCTGACTTTGTAAAACCTAATCACATTCCCTTACATCCAACCCTGTTAAAGGTTGGCACCTTCTGGAGAGTGCAACTCATTGCTCCTTCATGATGTACAACTACTTAAACGGAGCAGCTCCTCTTCCTTCATAGTCATAGCTTTTGTCGCTCTGCAGTGCCACTTCACCTTTTTTTATGTGAATAAAGTATCAAAATTCGTCACAAAAGCAGTAACTATACATTTGTGTTCGTATTCAAATAATGGTTTTATATCTGTTATGGTAAATTTCTTGCACAGCACCATGCTATTTGGTGTTTGAATCAGGAGAAAAACTCCTTACAACAAGTCTGCAGTCTGTACAAATGATCTCTAAAATAATTTTTAACTCTAAATAAAACTCTTTGATCCTTTTGTCTGTCCATTGTTTCCACTTCTATGCATTGGATCTGCTTGGATAATGCATCACAGTTCTAGAATAAGTCTGAAAAGGATGTAACACTTTTTGTATGATATAAGTTGTAATATTACAATGGTCATGGCACAGAAGGAAGCATTCAGCCCATTGTGGTTTGTGCTGGCTCTGCAAGAGCAAATTAGCCAGTTCCACTCCTCCATCCTTTCAGTTCAGCTCTTTCAAATTTTTTCTCTTCTGATGCTTATCCAATTTCATTTTGAAGGTCATGATTGAATCTGCCTCTACCACACCATCAAGTAATGCACTCCAAATCCTAACCACTCGCTGTTTTAAAAAAAAACTTTGCCTCGTGTTGTCATTGTTTCTTTTGCCAGTGACCTTAAATCAGTCCCCTCTGGTTATTGACCCTTCTGTCAATGGGAACAATTTCTCTATCTGCTCTGTCTAGATCTCTTATGATTTTGAACGCCTCTATCAAATTTCCTCTCAACATTCTTTCAAGAACAATCCCAGCTTCACTATTCTATCCATGTAACTGGAGCCTATGATCCTTGGAACCATTGTTGTACACCTTTTCTGCACCCTCTCTTAAAGCCTTTACATCCTTTGCAAAGTTCCATGCTGGAATTAGACATGCTCTCCAGTTGACCTTGATGTAGTGTTTTACAAAGGGCCATCTTAATCTCCTTGCTTTTGTACTTTATGTCTCTGTTTATAAAGCCCAGGAATCTTTTTTTTTACCGCTTTTTCAATCTGCCCTGCATCATCCAACTAATTGTCCACATGTACTCCAAGCCTCCTTTCCTGCATTCCCTTCAGAATTGTTAAACTGACTGGCCTGTAGTTGCTGGGTTTATCCTTGCACCCTTTTTTTGGATAAATATGTAACTTTTGCAATTGTCCAATCCTCTGATACCATTCCTGTATCTAAGAAGAATTGGCAGAGTAAGTCCAGTAGTTTCACAGTTTCTACCCATACAATCTACATCCTTGGATACATTCCACCAAGTTGTCTTTCACTGTGATTTTGACAGCAGCAGCTTCCTTGGTAAAGATACATGCAATGTACTCTTTAGTACCTCAGCCATGCTTTCTACCTTGACGCATAGAACCCCTCTACGATCATTAATTGACCCCAACACCCCCTTATTGTTTTACTATTTATACACCAATAGAAGACTTAGTCTCTCTTCTCATACTCTCTCATTGCTTCTCTTATTTCTTTTTCACTTCCCTTCTTAACTTTCTACATTGAACCTGATTCTAACTTTAATTATCAACCAGCCATTTGTCATGCTTTGTCTTGCTCTCACTTTCTCTCATCATTCAGGAAGCAGTGACTTTGGTTACCCTAAATTTCCCCTTTATGAAATGTACCTGTAATACCATCTCTTTAAAGGCAGCTCATTGGCAGGGAAAATGGTAAAAGAACAATCAATCCATTTTACCTGGGACAGACCTGTTCTCATCCCACTGAAATTGGCCCTCCCACAATAAATTTTTACCCTGGATAGCCCTTTTCTGTACTTAACTCAAACCTTATACTATGACTGCTGTCCCCAAATATCCCCCTACTGACACTTGATCCACTTGTCCCACCTCATTCCTGAGAACCATTCCAGCAATGTCTCCTTCCTTGTGCTGGAAATAATACTGATCAAGAAAGTTCTCCTGAAGACAACACTTCAGAAACTCATGCTCTGCTCTTTACACTATTACTATCCCAGTCTATATTAGGATAATTCAAGTCCCCCGTTATCACTAGTCTATAATTTCTGCACCTCTCTGTAATTTCCCTGCAAAGTTCTATATCTCTTCGACTATTTGGTGGCCTTTAGAATATACTCAGTATAATGCTACTTTTATAGTCTCTTAACTCTAACCAAATAGACTCTGTCCTGGACATCCTTCATCTCCAGCACTATAATAGAGCCCTGACAGACAACAATTACTGTAATATTTTAATATATATACATTGATACAAAAATCTGGTTTCATAATTCATATGCTTTTCAGTTTGGGAATTGGATTTTTTTTAAAATGGAAATAAATGGAAATACTTGATTGAGAAACTGGTAATAACCTTGTTGTAAATGCAAATCAAACCACCCTGAGTTAATCAATTTAAAAAGTAACTTGTGTTTATTCAATATGTTCGGCGTTGGTAATGAGAAACTTAAACAATGGACAACCTATCATTGAGGTTTTGATAGAGTCAGAAGGTCTACACTTATCTCAACCAAAGGTTTAAATTATTCATGTAGGTCCCAGAGGAAAAGAAGCTGGGAGTAGTTTCTAAACATAGGGATTCCTTAATAGGGTCCAGCAAGTTAAGAAAGAGGGTAATCATATTCATTAGAGATATAAATTATTCATATGGATTACAGAATCAGTTGTGTTGAAGGTGCAGAAGAGGCCCTTTGGCCCGTTGAGTCTGCAACGACACATGAGAAACACCTGACCTACCTTCTGAATCCCATTTACCAGCACTTGGTCCATAGCCTTGAATGTTATGACGTGCCAAATGCTCACCCAGGCACTCCTTAAAGCATGTGAGGCAACCTGCCTCCACCACCCTCTCAGGCAGCGCATTCCAGACCATCACCACCCTCTGGGTAAAAATGTTTTTCCTCGCATTCCCACCTAAACCACCTGTCCCTCACCTTGAACTTGTGTCCCCTCGTGACTGACCCTTCAATGAAGGGGAACAGCTGCACCCTGTTCATGCCCCTCATAATCTTGTACACCTCGATCAGGTCTCCCTCAGTCTTCTCTGCTCCAACGAAAGCAACCTAAGTCTATCCAACCTCTCTTCATAACTTAAATGTTTCATCCCAGGCAACATCCTGGTGAATCTTTTCTGCATCCCCTTAAGTGTATTCACATCCTTCCTCTAATGTGGTGATCAGAACTGCACACAATACTCCAGCTGTGGCCTCACCAAGGTTCTATACAACTCCAACATGACCTCCATACTTTTGTAACCTATGCCTAGGTTGATAAAGGCAAGTGTCCCATATGCCTCACCACCCCACTAACATGCCCCTCCACCTTCAGAAATCTATGGGCACACACGCCAAGGTCGCTTTGTTCCTCAGAACTTCCTAGTGTCATGCTGTTCATTGAATACTTCCTTGTTGAATTACTCCTTCCAAAGTGTATCACCTCTCACTTTTCAGGGTTAAATTCCATCTGCCACTTATCTGCCCATTTGACCATCCCGCCTATGTCTTCCTGTACCCCAAGACACTCAACCTTACTGTTAACCATCCGGCCAATCTTTGAACCACCTGGCCAATCTTTGTCATCCGCAAACATACTAATCCTTACCCCCCCCCCACAGTCATCTATGTCCTTTATATAAATGACGAATAATAGGGGACCCAGCACAGATCCCTGTGGTACGCCACTGGACGCGGGCTTCCAGTCACTAAAGCATCCTTCTGTCATCACCCTCTGTCTCCTACAACTAAGCCAATCTTGAATCCACCTTATCAAATTACCCTGTATCCCATGTGCATTTGTTTTTTTTTATAAGTCTCCCATGTGGGACCTTGTCAAAGGCTTTGTTGAAATCCATATAAGCTACATCAACTGCACTACCCTCATCTACACACCTGGTCACCTCCTCAAAAAAATCAATCAAATTTGTTGGGCATGACCTCCCTCTAACAAAGCCATGCTGACCATCCCTGATCAAACCTTGCCTCTCCAAGTGGAAATACATTCTCCCCTTCAGAAGTTTCTCCAGTAGTTTCCCTACCACTGACGTGAGACTCACTGGCCTGTAGTTCCCTGGCTTATCTCTACAACCCTTCTTAAATAGCAGAACAACATCAGCTGTTCTGCAGTCCTCTGGCACCTCCCCCGTGGCCAGAGAGGAATTAAAAATTTGGGTCAGAGCCCCTGTGATCTCCTCCCTTGCCTCCCTCAGCAGTTTGGGACACAAATCACCTGGACATTTGTTCACTTTTAAGCCTGCCAACACATCCAATACCTTCTCACTCCCTATATCAATTTGCTTAAGAACCTCGCAGTCCCTCTCACCGAGTTCCAGATCGTCATCCTTATTCTCGCGGGTGAAGATGGATGTGAAGTATTCGCTCAACACTCTACCAATGCCCTCTGGCTCCACCCATAGGTTGCCCCCTTGGTCGCTACTCTTTCCCTGGTTATCCTCTTCCCATTGATATACTTGTAGAATATCTTGGGATTTTCCCTACTTTTACCAGCCAGAGCCTTCTCAAATCCCCTCTTTGCTCTCCGAATTGGTTTCTTAAGCTCCACCCTGCACTTTCTGTACTCCACTAATGCCTCTGCTGATTTGCTCCCCTTGTACCTGCTAAAAGCCCTTCTTTATCTTTTCGTCGTATCCTGAATATCTCTGGTCATCCATGGTTCTCTGGGCATGTCACTCCTTCCTATCACCCTAGAGGGAACATGCTGAGCCTGTACCCTCCCCATTTCCTTTTTAAACGCGCCCCCCCCCCCCCCCCCCCCCCCCCCCCACTGCTCTTCTGTAAGTTTCCCCACAAGTAGCTGTTCCCAGTTTACCTTGGCCAGATCCTGCCTTACTTTACTAAAATCCGCTCTCCCCCAATCCAAAACATTGTTTTGCAACTTGTCTATTTCTTTGTCCATAACAAGCTTAAATTGTACCATGTTGTGATCGTTATCACTAAAATGCTCCCCCACCACCACGTGAGCTACCTGTCCGGCTTCATTTCCCTGCTGGACCTAGTTCTCCTGTACACTTTTCAAGAAATCGACTCCATCCAAGCCCTTAACACTGTCTATCCCAATTAATGTTGGGGAAGTTGAAATCACCTAATATAATTACCCTATTGTTATTGTTTTTACACACCTCTGTAAATGTGCACATATTTGCTCCTCAATTCCTGCTGACTATCTGGGGGTCTATAATAACCATCTAACAATGCGGCGGCCCCTTTTTTATTCCTAAGCTCTACCCACAAAGCTTCATTCGATATCCCCTCGAAGATATCATCTCTCCTTACTGCAGTAATGGACTCCTTAACTAATAAAACAGTGCCTCCTCCTCTTTTATCCCCTCCCCTGTCTCGCCTGAAGATTCTATATCCCGGAATGTTGAGTTGCCAATCCCGCCCCTCCCTCAACCATGTCTTTGTGATGGCTACTATATCACAATTCCACATGTCAGTCCTCACCCTTAACTCATCCGTTTTACTTGTAATACTCCTGGTATTAAATTAGAGGCCATCCAGCCTTGCTTTACTCCCCTGAAACTTAATGCAGCTCTGACTTGATTGTTTTACTGTATTATGATGTGTCCCTATTCTGCTAGCATTCTGTGTCCCCCTACCCCAGCCGAATTAGTTTTAACTCCTCCCAACAGCACTAGCAAACCCGCCCACAAGGATGTTAGTCCTGCTCTGGTTCAGATGTAGACCGTCCCACTTGTATAGGTCCCACCTTCCCCAGAAACGGTCCCAGTGATCCAGCAATCTACAACCCTCCCTCCTGCACCAACTTTTAAGCCACGTATTCATCTGTGCTACTCCCCAATTCTGTGCTCACTAGCATGTGGCACTGGGAGTAATCCAGAGACTACAACCCAAGAGATCCTGCTTTTCAGTCTACTGCCTAACTCCCTGAATTCTTGATGCTAGACCTCATCCCTCTTTCTGTCTATGTCATTGGTACCTACATGTACCATGACCTCTGCCTTATCACCCTCCCCCTTCAGGATGCCCTGCAGCCATTCAGTGACATTCCAGACTCTGGCACCAAGGAGGCAACACACCATCTTGGAGTCACGTTGACGGCCACAGTAGCGCCTATCTGTTCCCCTGACTATCGAATCCCCTATTACTATTGCTCTTCCTCCCCTCCTGCTTGTGGTGCCAGAAGCTTGGCTCTGCCTGCACTCCCTGAAGGAACCGGTCCCCTCATCAGCCTCCAAAATGGAATACCGATTTGCTAATGGGACCCCACGGGACTCCTGAACTACCTGCCTGTTTCTCTTAGACTGCCTAGTGGTCACCTATTCCCTCCCTTCCTCAAGTCACTTCATCTGTGGTGTGACCACCACTCTAAACGTGCTATCCACAGCTGCCGTTCCAGCTCTGAAACCCAAGCTTCCAGGAGCTGTAGCTGGACACACTTCCAGCAACACATGCTGGTCCCGGGCACTGGAAATGTTCCCGGCTTCCCACATGGAGCACGAGGAGCACACCATGGCTTTGAGCTCTCCTGCCATTACTTATCCCTTTTAAGTCAAACCTTTTAAGTCAATTACTTTCGGGCCTTTCTTTCCTGATCCTCATTACTACAGAATATACAAACTATAAACCACAAAAAGACTTTAAACTATAAGCAATAAAAGTAGTAAATACTTACCCGAGCTTACCCACGACTTACCAGTCATTCCTCTCCCTTGTAGCCTCTACTTCTGCAGTAGGGCAAGACCACTCTGTGAAGATTTAAGAAGTTGGATAGCAAAGAAAAAATGCAAAGAGCACCTCTTCCCCTCTGCACTGAATTCCCACTGCACCAAATTGCCAATACCCACACTCACTCTGGCTGTGTCTTATTCACAATGAGTCTCTCCCCTGCTCATGTGCCAGCACACTAATACTGTGCTTCCAATAGTCCCTTTTTAAAATAGAGCTGAGATGACTCATGATAGTTAAGCCTCAGATAGTAATCAACACCTATTCAGGCCCTAATTAGGCTTCAGGTGATTGACAGTTAACTGTCTCTCAGCCAGCTGAGTCAGCTACCTTGCCAACCTTTTAGCTAGACTATTGAATTTACAAAAATTAAAGAGAAAGACTTACCAGTTCAATTCCCACTGTGCACCAAATTGCCAATACCCACATTCACTCTGGCTGTCTCTCACTCTGGATGAGGTCTCTCCCCTGCTCGTGCGCAAGCACACTGATTGTCTTGGAGATGGGCTATCGGGGTTAGAATGTTCCTTTGTTAAATTTATCTGGCTGTTTCTCACAAGGCAGTTGCAGAATTGGTTTTGTGTAGGTTGCAGTTTACTTAGAAAAAGAGGAAAAAGAGACTGGAAAATTTGCCTAACTTGGAGCTAGAGTATTAAATCTGCAGTGATCCTCAGTGGAAACAAGCACTTAGCTTGGAGAATGCAGTGTAGCTTAATTTTGAGCTGAGAAGTCCACAGTTGAGGTTTTTAAAAATTGGAGGATTGCTCAGCTAAAAGCTAATGGAAGGTTCCCCATGAAATTTCGTACCTCTGAGAATAGCTGAAACACCTGAGGAGAAGTCAGTGAGTTTTGGAGGGCTTTGGTTGTGGCATAACTTTGGGTTAGTCCCAGGAAAAGTAAATAAATGAGCCTTGAATATTTCGTAAGATGAGACCTGAGTTTATAGCATCGGTCTTTAATAACAACACCATTGTTTGTAGTGCTTGCTTTGCATATTTTTTATATATACAAAAAAGTTTGGTTTTGTTTAAAAATGTGAAATCCTGTGGTATAGTTCTGTTTTAGTTAATTACTAGGTGTTCGGATTTCTCTTATAAACGTTAATAGTCCCAAACAGAATTGTACCAAGCTTGTCTGTGCTTTGCACTTCAGTTTCACAGTTGTAGAGAGAAGATTGTTGTGTGAATCTGTAATTCTGCTTTAAATGCTTAGCAGTTTCTGACAACAATTTCATGGCTTTGTGGCCACCAATCAGAATAATCCTCCTGCTCTTGGCAGTTGTTGATGCATAAGCTACTGTTAGATCTCAGTAGTTGTTCACATCTGCTGGCATTTTGTTTTGTATTGTCTTTCTGAATTAGGAAAGAACTTTATGCATTCAGATAAGCACTCCTTATACCTAATTGTACAGACTGACTTTGTGTGTTTATCATGTTCTTTACTTTCCCAGGAAGTGAAAGACTCTCCCCTCAGTTTTTCTTTCGTATTCAGTGCTTTGCACATCAATCAAATTGATAATCTCCATCCCAAGAATCCACTCACAGCAACAAACTCCCTATTGTCATAAATTGACAAAGTATTGAAATGACACAACAGACTACTTATTGCTTCTAGCTGTTGTGGAAAAAGTTGTTGGACTTGCCTCCTCCACCCCGAAAAAGTCTGTGGTGGGTAGGTGATTGGTATCTGATCAAGGGACCCCATGTTGGCAAGGGGAGGGTTTGCTGAGAGCCACTCCCTGCCCTTCCTGCAAATCCCTCTCCTCCCGCCATCACACATCTGTGGCCTAGCATTTGGCATTTAGCAATAATACTAGGCCTTGGATGGTAATTGTTCGGACAGTAGCTACCAACCCTCCCAGTGATGCTGGCATCTGTGGCCAGCGGCTCTTGACAGGTGGAACTTTCATCCCCCATGGGGTCCTTGATCCCAGGGAAGGTCGTCACTGGCCTGTCAAGCGGCTGGCCTTCCTGAAAAGAGACGATACGGGGCTCTCACCAACTCTTCAGCTGGTGGCCAAGACTCCTGTTGCCTCCACAAAATTCCGTCCACTGTCTCACTGCCTTCTAGGAAGATTTTCAACCTCTGAACTTAATTTATAAAAAACTTAAATGTTTTCAAAATCTTTGTGGACAGATAGAACAAATCCTGAAACAAGGTGAATGGAAATTATTTTTTCCCTTGAAATTTAAACTAACAATGCCTAAATTAATTGTGCTTGGGACCATTTCCATGGATCACAGAGGGACTTCCATCTTGCCCGTTGAACTTAATTGCATCCTTGGGTGCAATCTTGTGGAGTTGACGGTCTCAGCTGCTTGCTAGAGAGCCTGTGCGACCTGGAGGTGGGGGCAGGGGGAGACAATCGCACCCACAGAGTTGTTGACCAATCGGAGACTGTCAGTTTTTCTGTGTGCTAGCACTATGCTCATCCGAAGCCTCGAATTGAGGTGGGTGGGTGTGGGGGCGGCGGGGGGTGGGGGGTGTGTGTGTGTACAGGTGAGTGACAGGAAGAGGGTCACACAGTAGGTATTGTGGGTTAGGAGGGTGGAGGGCAGTGGGGTGGCTATCAGCCCCCGCCTTCCCTTTCCAATGCAGTTTCACTCGAACAGGTACTGTGCCTTTGAACAAGATGCCAGAACCCCACCCCCCCACCCCATGCAAACCCTGTCATGCTCCCCAAGTGACCAGCCCCACTCCCGCCCAGCAACAGCGGGATGAGGCCCTTAAATGGGCAGTTAAGGGCAGGAAGGCTGTCCATGGGCCTTCCCGTCATGGACTTAGATCATGGATGGATCACCATCCACCACTCCCCCACCTGATTAAAAGCCCCCCTCATAACTAGGCTCGCTATAGGGGAGGAACACAAAATCCTGTCTCCTGTGTGAAGAATATGTGATTAAAACTGCCGAGTTGCAGTGTTAATTGTGTACCCGAGTAGCTTCCTGACTTAAGTGTGGTGTTCTGAAGTACCATGACTTTTTTTTTACTTAGGTTAAATTTCTGTGGCTTTTGTAGCTTCAGTACAAATAATGGAAAATGACCATTCATATTATTTATCTGAGGTTTCCATTGAATTTACTATGGGACAGTGGGAGAATTCTGGTGTATATTTTTAAATAACTTACTTTTTGGCTATTAATGTTTGTTAGTGTTATAACAATTTTGCTTCCTGTCTTTTTTTTATAGTATATTTATGTCTGCTGATACTAGCGGGCCAGACTTGAATTGGCTGGGTTAGGTGCTGGTTTGGAAGCTGCTGGCACTGTTAAAACTGTGGAAAAAGTGAGATATTGGGTAGAAGAATGAGACCAGCAACCTGGGATGGTGACTGCGGAAGAGAATTAAAGGGAATTGCCTCAGAGACACAGCATGGGAAAGAATGAGAGTAATTGAAGGGAGTGAAATTTCTGTACAAGGATGTCGAGGACTATTTTGAAAGTGAACTTTGAGCACCGAGTGCAAATTCTATGAAATGTTGATGCTGCCCAAAGTGTTATGAGTGTTTAATAGACAAATCATAATTGAAATAGCCTTTGTGCTCAGTTATTTACAACATTTTCACCTCTTACCCATGTTAACTGGAGAGTATGATAGGGTCGGATTGGACAGTGCAAAACGGGAGCAAAAAAAATCCAAATTCACATGTCTGCCCAAAGTTACCTGAAAAATGTCTGTCAACTCTTTGGATTGGGGATTATTCTGGCCTTTCTTGCTATACCATCAATAGCCAGGGGATGAAGTATAGAACTGGAGCCTCGTCTTTACAGTCTTGCAGGCTTTTATTTATAGAGATGTACATTACAAATGTGTGCCTCCCTATCCAACTCCCACGGTTTCATTTTGAATATGCATTAACAAATGAACTAAGTGTCTGCTCCTATATATAGGAGCACAAATGAATCCCCAGTTAATGCCCGCCATCTGAATACAATTAAATTCCCAGTTAATATACAATTAGCGTTGATTTTCTGTACCTTTTAAATCCAAGCATGCCCTGCTCCAATGTTTGGTTTCTTCAGTTGCCTAATCAGCAGCCTTTAGTGACACCAGTAACAAATGGGCAAGTTTTTAAACTTTTTAACCGTGGCTTGATGTGGAACTGGAGTGTCAGAAGTGCTCTTCCTGGCTCCACAGTACTACTGCAGACCCCATTGCATGGCTCCCCCTCCCTGAAGGATTTATCTGAGCCCTATTGCTAGCATCACTGCTCGAATAATTTGGTACTCTCCAAACTGAAGAGCTAACTAATTGCAAGCAGAAATTTTGGACAAGCCTTAAGGTCTTCAACTTCTGGCGCATTGTGTGTTACCTATATGGGCTGAATAAAGGGCTCAGTTCAGTTTCTAACCATTTGCCAGATAATGCCAGTAAAAATTAAATGGAGGTCCATGTATGACTCTGTAGGAGAAGTGAAAGTTCCGTCCAGATATATTTTACCAAATGCACAGGAAGATGTTCCTTCACTTGTTTGTCCCTTTTTGATTACCCATACCAGAGAAAATAGTTTCTCTGAATCTTATCTATCAAATCCTTTTAACATTTTAAACACCTCAATCAGATTACCCCTCAATTTTCTAATACTCAAGGGAATACTAACCAAGTTAATGCAATTTGTCCTTATAATTTAACACTCTGCACTCTGATACCATTCTGGTGAATCCACTACCTCTCCATGCATGAAATAATTTGTTCTTGGACTCCCAAGTTTCTGTTCCTTTACATTCTTAGTTTCTCACCATTTAGAAGATACTCCTATTTATCTCTCTTGGTGCAGAGTGGGCAACCTCATACTTGCCCATTTTAAACTTCTTCAGCTGTACTTTTGTACACTTACTGTAGCCGTCCCTATTGAAGCTATGATGAGGGAACTCAGAAACAGCAGCAGAATTTCAGTCAAACAGTAAATGTGTCAGAGTTACTGGCACCTTCCCATTTAGCTGCAGACAAGTCTGCAAGTCAATCTGCTAATAGGTAGGATGAACTTGGTTGGATAAGCAGCAGAAAGTTTGGTTGTGCTCTGTACCTGTCACACTGTGGTGTGCAGTTTCTTTGCGTATACTCTCTCTAGCAGTCCCTCAAAACAAGGAAGGCGCTTGCTGCAGAGTACTGTGACAAGAGCTTGCACGTGGAGGCTGTTGCACTGCAGCTACCACAAGGTTCTTGCTGACCACTGAAACACACACCTATGTAAGACTATAAGAGCAGGAGTACTGGAAGGATTTACAGGTTAATAATCAACCTGTTTGGCCACGTTTTGGATGCACCTTCCGTGGCCATCAAATCATGGCATGGGACTCGAACCCGGAGCTTCTGGCTCAGAGGTAGGAGTGCTACCCAATGTGTCAGAAGGCCTAATAATATTTATGTGCTTGAGTGCATATTCTAATTGAACAAATTTGTACAAATAGGCTTCTGGAATGCGTAAAGATGTGCAGCAAAGAAGAAAGTGGCTCACCATTTAGAGCAGAACAAGAGGAGGATTCTGGAGGTACCAATGGAGAAGCATCAAATAAATTAAAAAGGGAACCATATGAAATTGATAGCCCTACACAGGTTTTGTGGAAAGTTACTGCTGAAATAATGGATAATAACCATTGCCGAAATATTAGTCTTTTGGAAAAGGGTCGGATATGGGGGTGAGGGGAGATCGTCACATAATTTCTGCATTTCACTGATGGCGTTGATATGGAGGACAGAACTGCACATTGACTCACTGAGATTGTAGCAAGGGCAATTAATCGGCCAATTACAGCAATTTTAGTGTTTTTTGAAATTTGTTATCATGAATGGGGATTCAGAATCATGCCAGGTTAAAGGAGGCAGCAAGCAAGTAGAAGCTCGGTGCTGGTTTTCTCTGGCAGCCATGAAGAGAGCCAGTGTGGTGTGCCAGAGTGTGTGAAGCAGTGAGGGCAGCAGCAAACAAAGACATGAGGGGAGGTGGGGAGGGTGAAGGAAGGTGCTAGGGTGCCATTAGGGCAGTGATTCTTGAGGAAAAGAGTGGGAGTGGGGTGATGGGGCATGTTTGCATAAAAGAGGCTATGTGCCATGGGTTACATTCATTCAGGCTTCAGGGCTCCTGTAGTGGAGGAAGAGTACCAGAGAGGGAGGCAAAGGCAACAGGACTTTGGCAATCTCCGGACCAACAGGAGGGTGCGCCTCAGGAAAAGATTGCAGAGGTATGTCAACAGCCTCTTGCATGCAGAAGAGGCCACCCTCCAGAAGAGAGTCTGTTGTCTGAGGCCCAGCTATCCGTAGTTGTCTGAGTGGCTGTGTCCTTGAAGACTATGCCTCTCCAAGAAGGCTGTCACTGATCTGTGTGCTGTGCTACAGGATTAGCTGAGCCCTATGGGAATTGGTAGACTCACAATATCAGTGATGCTGGTGGTCACTGTGACAGTGAACCTCTCCGCCGAATCTTTTCAGGGGTCCACTGCAGATATTTGTGGGATGTCGCACTCTGCAGTACATCAATGGTCACTACCTTGATGAAATGTTGCCCTTTTCAAGAAGGCTGATGAGTGCAGTTTTCTGCACCAATCGAGGCAGTCAAGCTGAGAACACCATTGAGTTTGGGGGCCATTGTTGGATTCTGTCCGGTGTTGTGTACATACAAATATAGGAAGTAAGAGTAGGCCACTTGGCCCCTCGAGCCTGCTCCACCAGGTATGATGTGGCTGATCGAATTGTAACCTCACCTCCGTATTCCCGTCTACCCCCGATTAGCTTTCACCCCTTTGCTTATCAAGAATCTATGTAACTCTGCCTTAAAAATATTCAAAGACAATGTTTCCACCACCTTTTGAGGAAAAATGTGCCAAAGGCACTCAACCCTCAGAAAAAATTCTCCTCATCTCTATAATAAATGGGCGACCCCTTATTTTTAAACAGTGGCCCCTAGTACTAGATTCTCCTACAAGAGAAAACATCCTCTCCACATCAACCCTGTCAAGACCCCTCAGGATCTTATGTTTCAATCCAGCCGCCTCTCACTCTTCTAAACTGCAGCGGATAAAAGCCTAGCCTGTCCAACCTTTCCTCATAGGACAACCTGTCCATGCCAGGTATTAGTCTGGTAAACCTTCTCTGAACTGCTTCCAATGCATTTACATCTTTCCTAAAATAAAGAGACCACTACTGTACACAGTACTCCAGATGTGGTCTCACCAATGTCCTGTATAGCTGACGAATAACCTCCCTATCTTTTGTATTCAATTCCCCTTGCAATAAACGATAACATTCCATTGCCTTCCTAATCACTTGCAGCACCTGCATACTAGTCTTTTGTGATTCATGGTGTGATCAACTGCATGATAGAGGCCATCAAGGCCCCCAGTGCCCAGATAATAGCTGCTTTCAACAGGAAGGGCTTTCACTCACTCAGTGTCTTTGAACATCTCAGAAGGATCCTTCAGGTGCGTGTATGATTCCTGGGAAGCAGCCACAACACCTGCATACTTCGGCAGCCCCAGGTGCCACAGCTTTTCTGGTCCCTCACAGACCTTCAGGGAAGATTTGGAGATGAGGGCTGCTCACCAACATGACTACTAACGCTTGAGAGGAACCCACATGTGTACCGAGAGGATATAAGTGCATTGGAAGCAATTCAGGGAAGTTTCATTTGACTGATAACTGAGATGGGAGGGCTATTTTATGAGGAAAGGTTTGACAGGCTGAGCATCTATCCATTGGAGTTTAGAAGATTGAGAGGTGATCTTTTTGAAACATATAAGATCCTGAGGGGACTTGACAGAGTGGATGCTGAAAGGATGTTTCACATTGTGGGATAGACTAGAACTATTTAAAAATAGGAGATCTCCCATTTAAGACAGAGATGAGAAGAAATTTTTTCTGAGGGTCGTGAATCTTCGGAACACTCTCCACAGAGAGTGGTGGAAGCAGGTTTATTGAATATTTTCAAGGTAGAGAGATTCTTGAGTAACCAGGGAGTGGAAGGTTATCGGGGCTAGGTAGAACGTGGAATTGAGGCCGCAATAGGTCAACCATGATCTTATTGAATGACAGAGCATGCTCGAGGGCCCAAAGGCCTACACCACCTCCTAATTTGTATGTATGTTCTTAACACCTGCTACAGAGCAATCAGAGAGACCATTGAGCAGATCATTGATCTCCTGAAGATACGATTCAAGTGCCTCGATCCAGTGGAGGCCACTGGTGTGCCCCAGCCATGGCCTCACACAGAGTGGTGGTCTGTTATGGTTTGCAGAAGCTGGTGCGGCAGAGCGGGGGAGGTGTTGAGCAATGAGGATCTTGTAGGTGATGGTGCGTCCTATAACAGTGAAGATGTTGAAGAGATTGCTGACCAGGTGATGCAAGATCAAGGATTCCAGGGTCCACAGGCAAGGTTCAATGAGAAACATGCAAGGGAGACTTGGGAGGCTCTTATACATAGATATTTCATGTGATCCGTACTTCCTGTTGGAACTATACCAATAAAGCTTTACCTTTATGCAGCTCTGCTGTCGTCTCCAGTGCCCAGGTACACATTGCATAATGGCAAGGCTGGAGCATTGACTACTTGCAGTGCAGCCTCTCAAATGCAGCCTCTTGTGGGAGCTAGGGTGTAACTGAAGTCCCAAAGGGCAGCAAGAAAAGAAAGGACATGCAGCATAATACATTAATCGTGAATTAAGTGGCACAGTGCGTAACTTAAAACTTTTCACCCGTGAACCCTAAGTGGAGCTAAGTTTTATTCTTAATTCTATGACTCATGCTCCTACATGGTGCTTCCTTACACTTTTAGCTGGGCTGGAGACACGCTGCTGACCTTGCTATATCATGGCTTGTGATGACCTTGATGGTACAGTAGTCCTCTAACTGCTTGAGGCCTGCTAGGTACGAAACCCTCTCTGTCATCTGAGCTACATGCACTGGTGACACTGGCTGAGGGGCTCCAAGGAGCTGGATCTACACTTTGAGCTGCCTGAAATGAGCCCCTAGACACTACCCTCTTGAGGTATACTTGCACTTCTTTGCTCAGCAGGAGGTGGAGACTCAAGGTTCCTTGACACTGCTGCATTGAACTAATGGATAGATGATGGCATATAGATTTGAGTGCATCCATTCTGGCAACCACTAACTGTTCTGTTGGACCTGGCTCTCCTTGAGACTGGCCAATATATAGGTGGAGGAAGCCATCAGTGCACAAGCGAGAAACATGGCAGCACTTGAGGACTGCCATGTTAGGTTGTACTTGGCTGTGTAAAACCTGGAAGCTGCCCAGATATTTCCTTGCCTCATGCAGCTGCAGCATTTGATGTGTTGCCAACAATGCCAGAGGTACATCATTAACTTCAGGCTAAGCGTTTAGACTGGGGTCCTACAGTCCTCCAACCGTCAGTGGCCTTGCCTCTCTCAGCCTCCATCAGCTCCTCGGGTGTGTCTGTGCTGTGCTGATCAGGTTGTCTTCCCATATCTACATGTAAACAGATACTCTTACATCGGTGGGTATCTGTGTTGGTAGAGGGTGTGGGGGAATGATGTGACATTGACTCCTCTGAGGCCCCCTCCTCCTCCTTAGACAGCTAACTGCCTGTTGTATGGTCTGATCCTGACCAGTATGAGAGATCAGAGATTGAAAGGCTAAGGACTAGCTTTGTCATTCAACTGTCCCTACTCTGGAGCTCTATTAGTTCTGTGGTGTACGAATAAAGACTATGCCTTGTGTGTGCCAGATGCATGCTCACCATTTAAGCTCATTCTCATATCCTCACGGGTGGGCACTCCTTCGACACCAGCAGTGGAGCGGCTGTTGTGCTGTCCTGCCAATTCTAAGGCCTCATCCTTCTTGGGGGTCAAGATGGAAAGAATTGGCATCCCTTCGGTTGACCTGGCCCTTTGCTTTGTTATGCACTATATTCTGCCAGGACTAGGGTGAACACTTAATTTCTCCGTGGAGACAAACACAGCACAAATGCTGGTGGAAGCCCAGCAGCATGATGGGGGCTCACGAATGCCCCCCTGCATGTAACCATCTTGGATCTAGTGGAGATCAGCAATAACGGACGGGTACCTCCTTACCTGAATGTAGTCATAGCTCTGACAGCATATGCTACTTCCTGACCCCACTGCCATCAACTGGGTGGTCACTCCCTCTCCACCAAATGCAATCTCTTAAGTTGGCACATGCAACTCCAAAGGGAGAAGAGTATGGAGTACTCACCTTGGCAGGCTGAGTAAGGCCTTAATACATTTGCAACATTGTATCTAGGTTCTTGAGGTGACCCCCACAGTTGTTGACCTCTGCGATCTCGGTCCAGGCTTGTTTGGTCAAACAGGCTGGTCTCCTATTCTTGGGATCTCTCACCTCACCCTTGGAGTCCTAAGGAGAGCATGCAGGGAGGCATCATTGAATCTCGGGCCATCAGGAGTCTTCTGCCACTGTAACTGCAGGTTTTCTTCAAATTTTATTAGCAGTAGATGGTGAGTAGGCATCCAACCTAATGAAACTGTTCGATTCATGGGCACGGTGTTTATAAGTCTTGCAGTAGCATTCTGATCTTTGCAAAACTAGGCTTGTATCTGCTGGATGATTAAAAGGCAATGTGATTGAAACATATAAGGGGTCTGAATGGATGTGAAGAGAATGTTTCCTCTTGTGGATGAATCTAGAACTTGGGGTCACTGTTGTTCAAAAAAAAAAGGGGATCGCCCACTTCAGATAGAGATGAGAATTTTTTTCTGAGGGTAGTGAGTCTTTGGCACTTTCTTCCTCAAAAAGCAGTGGAAGCAGTCTGAATATTTTTAAGGCAGTGGTAGATAGATTCTTGATAAGCAAGACTGTGAAAGGTTATCAGGGGTAGGCAGGAATGTGGGGTTGCAGTTACAATCAGATCAGCCATGATCTTATTGAATGAAGGAGCAAGCTTGAGGGGCTGAGTGGCCACCTTCTCCTAATTTGTATGTTTGTAAATATATTAATCAGGAGTTGGCTGCAACAAGCATTTTCTGTTGAAGTTAATAGAATATTCAGTTTTCTTAAATGAGTCAGAAATACACATTTGATTTTTGTCATGCTAATTTTGTCAAAGGCCAAAAACATTCACATTTCCAAATTGCTGAAATGGGTTTGAAGTTTTTGGTTTATTAAAGGGAAGCTGGCTGGAGAAAGAAACTGAGTAGAGTTTGGTGCCTCCTTCAGGGAGCAAATTTCAGTAAGAGAACAAAATAGCTGAACAACTGTGAAATGCTGGTTAAAGAAAAGAAAACTGAGCAAGTTGTCATAGCCATATGTGGTATTGAGAAAGTTCTTTCCCATTGGTACTGTACATGCTTATTAACCATCTGGCAAGGTACAGTAGTATCGTGGCTATGTTACTGCACTGGTAATTTAGATTATGCAGATCCTACCATTGTTGTTTGAAAATATAAATTCTGTTTTTTTTTAAGAAAATTGGAAATCAAAAAAAGGTGATATTAATGAAAAGTGACCATGACCTATTGTCATAAAAAAGCCTACCTGGTTCACTAGTGTAGCATTGGCAAGACTGAAGCCATCTGTCTGGTTCTTGGCACATACTTCACGTTTTAAACTCAATTGTATCTGATCTGGCTGCTTGGGTTACTTTGTCATCCTTAACTCTGAGCTAAATTTTGCATTGCAGATCTATATTTTTACCTCTTCTACGTCACCTGCTTTCATGCCCGCTCACCACTCTGATGCTGAAACCCATATTATGCCAGTCAGATCCAGACTTGACTTCTGCAATGATACACTCTCACTAGCCATATTGAACTCTGTTAGAAAAACTACAACCCATCCAGAATTCCGCTGTGAATCCTTCTTGCACCTAGACCCTGTCCCTAGTATTGCTCTTGCTAATCCCCTGACCTGCAGTATGTTCATTTCAAAATCCTTATCTTCATTTACAGATCTTCCAAAGTTCCACTCCATCAAATTGTGTAATCACACAGCCCCACCCTCTTGTTGGTACTCTGCCCTGCGGTCTGGTCGACTGTTCTATCTTCACCTTCCACCACTGCCAAATGTGTTTGAGCCGACAGCTGTCATGGCTATGACCTCTGGAAGTTTCTCCCTAAACCTCTCCATTTTTCGACATCTTAAAAATCCTTTCTCCACCTATTTTGAATGCATTTTCCAATTCTTCTTGAAGTCTTCCTCCATTTGCCAACTTTAAAGAGCTTTGGGATGCATTACTATATTAGGGGCATTGTTTAATTGCCAAGTTGTGTTTTATTTTGATTTCCACCCCTTATTAATATTTAGGCAGACTGTTTTGTTAGTTTTCTCTGGAATATTTTTCTAAGCATTGATACATAGCATCAAATGCACCCATTCCCTTGGTGAACAATTGTTGTGTCCAGTGCACTAGATGCTTAGTAATGTTGCATAAGAATGAACTGAATTGGCTGGATGATGGTATCTGATGGTGGCGACCTCAGAAGAAGGCAAAATAGGATAATTCACTCTTCACATTTGGCTGAAAAGGTTTGGAAACATTTCAGCCATGTCTCTTGCATTCATATGCTGGGCCACATCATGGTTGAGGGTGAGAATGTTCATGAAACCTCTTTATCTAACTTGCCTGGTTGCAGAATGGCAATAGAGCTTTGCTCTGATCCATTGGTTGTGGGATTTTTTTTTGATATTCAGTGTACACGTGTCACTATGTAGAAGCTTCATATCTCATTCTAAAATATGCCTGATACTGTCCCTGACATGTCCAGCTACACTGCATTGAATCTTGTTGCTTGGCAGCAATGGAGGCATGATAGATGTACTGGGCAATAAGGTTCTGGTCGTGATGTTAGGCTACTCTACTGCTCTTGATGGCCTACTGCATCTTTTGGATCTCCAATTTTTGCTAAATCTCTTTCATCAATCCCACTTTGCACAGTCTAGCATAACACTACATGCTGGAGCATTTCCACACAGTGGAGATGAGATCTTGTCTTGATGAGGACTATACAGTGGTCATTTGTACCAATTTTACAGTAGAGAAACCAGTTTTGTAACAAGTAAGTTGATGAGGATGAGATCACGCAGGTTATTCCCTCATGGTTACCTTGCCGCTAATGCAGACAAAATCTGGCAGCTCCGTCTTTCAAGGCTTTGCCAACTCTGTAATTACCAACCCAGCATTAATGGGCAAAAGAGTCCTCCACCCAAAGTGTATTCATGCTACCTTTGGAGCTTCCACCCACTGATGTTCATGAGGGAGTAGCTTTTCGTTAGTTATACAGTACTTTGTGGTGATCAGCAGGAGACCTCTATGACTTTGCTTAATTTGAAGCTGTGAAACTTCATGGGGTCTGTATTCCCTGATGACTCATCAGGCCACTCCTACCTCACTCTTGACTAGGAACTATTGCGAGTCCACTTGTCAGTAGGATAGGACATACCCGCAAAGAAAACACTTTTTAATTTATACAAAACATTTTCGTGACTTCAGAATGATCCAAAGAGCCTATAGCAAATGAATCGCTCTTAAAAGTGTAGTCACTGTTGTAATCTAGGAAATATGGAAGCCAATTTACACCAGGCAACATTCCAGAAACAGCAAAGAGATAATGAGCAGATAATCCATTTTTCAGTGATATTTGTTTAAGGCCTGTTGGCTGGAATACAGCTGTCTTGCTCCTCTTCAAGTAATGTCATGGAATCTTTTATGTCCACCCGAGTGGCCAAATAAGGCCTCAGTTAAACATCTCATCCAAAGATGGCACCCCTGATAGTACACTGCTTTCTCTACTGCACTGGAGTGTCAGTCTGTTTTATGTGCTCAGTCTTTGGGTTGGGTCTCGAACCCACAATGTTTCTGACACTGAGACAAGACTGCTACTACATTAGAACAGTGACTACATTTCAAAAAGTACTTCATTGGCTGTAAAGTGCTCTGGATGTCTGGTTATGAAAGATGATATATAAATGCAAGTCGCCTGTGCTGTCTCCCCCAGATGCCCGAGGGCTGGTGATGCACAACTCTCAGATGTTAGCTGATTGCTTAACTAGTGTCACAACTCAGTGGGCATAGCACACTGCAGTATCAAGCCCCACTGCTCTCCGAGCTGTGAAAAGTTTGATCAAACCACCTAATTGTTTAATTTAGGTTAACAAAATACGAACACCAGGTTTGTAAACTTAATAAGTAAATAACTGTTTATTGAACAAATTGTCTTTAACCGGTGGCAAAAGAAAGAAACACGAACTGCTAATTTCTAAC
Organism: Carcharodon carcharias; assembly: GCF_017639515.1. Taxonomy (NCBI): domain Eukaryota; kingdom Metazoa; phylum Chordata; class Chondrichthyes; order Lamniformes; family Lamnidae; genus Carcharodon; species Carcharodon carcharias. Next base: position 170,008,485 of record NC_054469.1, read on the forward strand.
TCTATAATCTAAACTCTACCCCTTTTAAATTCCTATACACGCACGATACATACGACACACAAAAACATAGATTTTAAGAGTGGGATAAAACAGTTCAATAGCACCAATTCCGGAGTACAGGATTCAATGGGTTGATTTTGATCGATATCTTCCAAGTTTCTTTCAGTTCTTTATTGATGACACGAGGTGTCCTTCCCAGCACTTTGTCTTTAGTTCACTATTTGAGTACTTGCTTTTCAATGGCCGGGATTTTCCAGCCCCTTCGCGGGCAGGATCCACCGCGGGCGAGGCAGCACCTCAGCCAGAAGCCCATTGACTTGCAGCGGGACCGGAAGTTAGCGGCAGCAGGCGGGTGCAGAAAATCCTGCCGAATGTCTCAACTGGTGATTTTCTGCTTTTTCTCTTGATGGGTTTTTCAGAGAGAGAGAGCAGCTTATAGAGATATGAGGGGAAAAAAAAATCAGCTAGCTTTTATTGTAGAATTATTGAAATCTTACACAGGAGAAGGAGGTTTTAGGTCTTTTCTCTTTTCAGGCTTGGAGCTTTTCTCCTGCTGTACTGCTCTCACACAAACCCTGTTCACCTAGTTAGGAGCCAATTAAAATGTTGTTACCAGACAGTTCCCCGTTGGACCAGACTCCTCCTTGGCACCATCTTGTCTTTCATGGCACACTCTGTCGTGTATTTGTGTGTGTTTGTGTGTGTGTGTGTGTTTCTAATCCCTCACACTGTTCTAGTAGACATGTCCTTCAAACTGCAGTCATTGTAATTTTAATCCACAGTCCACTGAAAATAAAAAGATATGTTCTTTTACACTAGTCTGCGGGGCCGCTCTCCCACTGTGGAAACTAGCTGCTGGATGTTCATGAGGAGGAGTTAGCAGATTTGACTGGACTGAGATTGCCTTAGCCACAGCCTAATAGGATGCCTGGATCATTGGTTATGACTCCATCTGATTTTTTTTTTAAAACACTTCCTTTGCAGTTTTTAGTTCTGTTCGAAATATTGATCCCAGGTTTTCCTTTCCCAATAGCAGTGAAGGATGAGGTGTTCAGTGCTATTGAAGCCACAATGGCACCAAATCATTGGTGATTCCACGTGTGATCTGTAATTTGGGCTGGTAGGCCGTCAATTCCAATGATTTACATGATGATTTTCTTAAACTGATATTAGCATGTACAGTGTCTGCTCTGGGGATTCTGCACAATTAGAAAGCAATAGAATTTTTTGTTTTATGCAGTAAAAAAATTCTTCATGCAAACTGTAAACCAAACGCTGTTTTGCAATTCTCAGAAAAGTACCTTCTGATCTATTGCAATACAAACAAGGAAGCGGTTTCAGGAGCAGGTCACAGACACAACTGCATTGACTCATTCCCACTGTGAGCCAGTAGCTGGGGATTGGCAATTTATTTCTAGCCGGTTTAGTGTTATTCCCCTTCCATTGGTTTTATTTTAAGTGCTGCTTCTAAACTTGGCAAGATTGAAGAGTGGTGGGGGCAAGCGGAGATGACAGGAGCAGAATGTACTCAGGTGCTCTGTCTGTCTTTTCTCTCTCTTTCCCTCCATATTCTCCCTCTCTCTCCCACTCTCTCTTCCCCCCCCTCTCTCTTTTCCCCCCCCCTCTCTCTTCCCCCCCCTCTCTTTCCGCCCGTTCTCTTTTCCCCCGCCTCTCTCTTTTCCCCCGCCTCTCTCTTTTCCCCCGCCTCTCTCTTTTCCCCCGCCTCTCTCTTTTCCTCCCGCCTCTCTCTTTTCCCCCCGCCTCTCTCTTTTCCCCCCGCCTCTCTCTTTTCCCCCCGCCTCTCTCTTTTCCCCCCGCCTCTCTCTTTTCCCCCCGCCTCTCTCTTTTCCCCCCGCCTCTCTCTTTTCCCCCCGCCTCTCTCTTTTCCCCCCGCCTCTCTCTTTTCCCCCCGCCTCTCTCTTTTCCCCCCGCCTCTCTCTTTTCCCCCCGCCTCTCTCTTTTCCCCCCGCCTCTCTCTTTTCCCCCCGCCTCTCTCTTTTCCCCCCGCCTCTCTCTTTTCCCCCCGCCTCTCTCTTTTCCCCCCGCCTCTCTCTTTTCCCCCCGCCTCTCTCTTTTCCCCCCGCCTCTCTCTTTTCCCCCCGCCTCTCTCTTTTCCCCCCGCCTCTCTCTTTTCCCCCCGCCTCTCTCTTTTCCCCCCGCCTCTCTCTTTTCCCCCCGCCTCTCTCTTTTCCCCCCGCCTCTCTCTTTTCCCCCCGCCTCTCTCTTTTCCCCCCGCCTCTCTCTTTTCCCCCCGCCTCTCTCTTTTCCCCCCGCCTCTCTCTTTTCCCCCCGCCTCTCTCTTTTCCCCCCGCCTCTCTCTTTTCCCCCCGCCTCTCTCTTTTCCCCCCGCCTCTCTCTTTTCCCCCCGCCTCTCTCTTTTCCCCCCGCCTCTCTCTTTTCCCCCCCGCCTCTCTCTTTTCCCCCCGCCTCTCTCTTTTCCCCCCGCCTCTCTCTTTCCCCCCGCCTCTCTCTTTCCCCCCGCCTCTCTCTTTCCCCCCGCCTCTCTCTTTCCCCCCGCCTCTCTCTTTCCCCCCGCCTCTCTCTTTCCCCCCGCCTCTCTCTTTCCCCCCGCCTCTCTCTTTCCCCCCGCCTCTCTCTTTCCCCCGCCTCTCTCTTTCCCCCCGCCTCTCTCTTTCCCCCCGCCTCTCTCTTTCCCCCCGCCTCTCTCTTTCCCCCCGCCTCTCTCTTTCCCCCCGCCTCTCTCTTTCCCCCCGCCTCTCTCTTTCCCCCCGCCTCTCTCTTTCCCCCCGCCTCTCTCTTTCCCCCCGCCTCTCTCTTTCCCCCCGCCTCTCTCTTTCCCCCCCGCCTCTCTCTTTCCCCCCGCCTCTCTCTTTCCCCCCGCCTCTCTCTTTCCCCCCGCCTCTCTCTTTCCCCCCGCCTCTCTCTTTCCCCCCGCCTCTCTCTTTCCCCCCGCCTCTCTCTTTCCCCCCGCCTCTCTCTTTCCCCCCGCCTCTCTCTTTCCCCCCGCCTCTCTCTTTCCCCCCGCCTCTCTCTTTCCCCCCGCCTCTCTCTTTCCCCCCGCCTCTCTCTTTCCCCCCGCCTCTCTCTTTCCCCCCGCCTCTCTCTTTCCCCCCGCCTCTCTCTTTCCCCCCGCCTCTCTCTTTCCCCCCGCCTCTCTCTTTCCCCCCGCCTCTCTCTTTCCCCCCGCCTCTCTCTTTCCCCCCGCCTCTCTCTTTCCCCCCGCCTCTCTCTTTCCCCCCGCCTCTCTCTTTCCCCCCGCCTCTCTCTTTCCCCCCGCCTCTCTCTTTCCCCCCGCCTCTCTCTTTCCCCCCGCCTCTCTCTTTCCCCCCGCCTCTCTCTTTCCCCCCGCCTCTCTCTTTCCCCCCCGCCTCTCTCTTTCCCCCCGCCTCGCTCTTTCCCCCCGCCTCTCTCTTTCCCCCCGCCTCTCTCTTTCCCCCGCCTCGCTCTTTCCCCCCGCCTCGCTCTTTCCCCCCCGCCTCTCTCTTTCCCCCCGCCTCGCTCTTTCCCCCCGCCTCGCTCTTTCCCCCCGCCTCGCTCTTTCCCCCCGCCTCTCTCTTTCCCCCCGCCTCGCTCTTTCCCCCCCGCCTCGCTCTTTCCCCCCCGCCTCGCTCTTTCCCCCCGCCTCGCTCTTTCCCCCCGCCTCGCTCTTTCCCCCCCGCCTCGCTCTTTCCCCCCGCCTCGCTCTTTCCCCCCGCCTCGCTCTTTCCCCCCGCCTCGCTCTTTCCCCCCGCCTCGCTCTTTCCCCCCCGCCTCGCTCTTTCCCCCCGCCTCGCTCTTTCCCCCCGCCTCGCTCTTTCCCCCCGCCTCGCTCTTTCCCCCCGCCTCGCTCTTTCCCCCCGCCTCGCTCTTTCCCCCCGCCTCGCTCTTTCCCCCCGCCTCGCTCTTTCCCCCCGCCTCGCTCTTTCCCCCCGCCTCGCTCTTTCCCCCCGCCTCGCTCTTTCCCCCCGCCTCGCTCTTTCCCCCCGCCTCGCTCTTTCCCCCCGCCTCGCTCTTTCCCCCCGCCTCGCTCTTTCCCCCCGCCTCGCTCTTTCCCCCCGCCTCGCTCTTTCCCCCCGCCTCGCTCTTTCCCCCCGCCTCGCTCTTTCCCCCCGCCTCGCTCTTTCCCCCCGCCTCGCTCTTTCCCCCCGCCTCGCTCTTTCCCCCCGCCTCGCTCTTTCCCCCCGCCTCGCTCTTTCCCCCCGCCTCGCTCTTTCCCCCCGCCTCGCTCTTTCCCCCCGCCTCGCTCTTTCCCCCCGCCTCGCTCTTTCCCCCCCGCCTCGCTCTTTCCCCCCGCCTCGCTCTTTCCCCCCGCCTCGCTCTTTCCCCCCGCCTCGCTCTTTCCCCCCGCCTCGCTCTTTCCCCCCGCCTCGCTCTTTCCCCCCGCCTCGCTCTTTCCCCCCGCCTCGCTCTTTCCCCCCGCCTCGCTCTTTCCCCCCGCCTCGCTCTTTCCCCCCGCCTCGCTCTTTCCCCCCGCCTCGCTCTTTCCCCCCGCCTCGCTCTTTCCCCCCGCCTCGCTCTTTCCCCCCGCCTCGCTCTTTCCCCCCGCCTCGCTCTTTCCCCCCGCCTCGCTCTTTCCCCCCGCCTCGCTCTTTCCCCCCGCCTCGCTCTTTCCCCCCGCCTCGCTCTTTCCCCCCGCCTCGCTCTTTCCCCCCGCCTCGCTCTTTCCCCCCGCCTCGCTCTTTCCCCCCGCCTCGCTCTTTCCCCCCGCCTCGCTCTTTCCCCCCGCCTCGCTCTTTCCCCCCGCCTCGCTCTTTCCCCCCCCGCCTCGCTCTTTCCCCCCGCCTCGCTCTTTCCCCCCGCCTCGCTCTTTCCCCCCGCCTCGCTCTTTCCCCCCGCCTCGCTCTTTCCCCCCGCCTCGCTCTTTCCCCCCGCCTCGCTCTTTCCCCCCGCCTCGCTCTTTCCCCCCGCCTCGCTCTTTCCCCCCGCCTCGCTCTTTCCCCCCGCCTCGCTCTTTCCCCCCGCCTCGCTCTTTCCCCCCGCCTCGCTCTTTCCCCCCGCCTCGCTCTTTCCCCCCGCCTCGCTCTTTCCCCCCGCCTCGCTCTTTCCCCCCGCCTCGCTCTTTCCCCCCGCCTCGCTCTTTCCCCCCGCCTCGCTCTTTCCCCCCGCCTCGCTCTTTCCCCCCGCCTCGCTCTTTCCCCCCGCCTCGCTCTTTCCCCCCGCCTCGCTCTTTCCCCCCGCCTCGCTCTTTCCCCCCGCCTCGCTCTTTCCCCCCGCCTCGCTCTTTCCCCCCGCCTCGCTCTTTCCCCCCGCCTCGCTCTTTCCCCCCGCCTCGCTCTTTCCCCCCGCCTCGCTCTTTCCCCCCGCCTCGCTCTTTCCCCCCGCCTCGCTCTTTCCCCCCGCCTCGCTCTTTCCCCCCGCCTCGCTCTTTCCCCCCGCCTCGCTCTTTCCCCCCGCCTCGCTCTTTCCCCCCGCCTCGCTCTTTCCCCCCGCCTCGCTCTTTCCCCCCGCCTCGCTCTTTCCCCCCGCCTCGCTCTTTCCCCCCGCCTCGCTCTTTCCCCCCCGCCTCGCTCTTTCCCCCCGCCTCGCTCTTTCCCCCCGCCTCGCTCTTTCCCCCCGCCTCGCTCTTTCCCCCCGCCTCGCTCTTTCCCCCCGCCTCGCTCTTTCCCCCCGCCTCGCTCTTTCCCCCCGCCTCGCTCTTTCCCCCCGCCTCGCTCTTTCCCCCCGCCTCGCTCTTTCCCCCCGCCTCGCTCTTTCCCCCCGCCTCGCTCTTTCCCCCCGCCTCGCTCTTTCCCCCCGCCTCGCTCTTTCCCCCCGCCTCGCTCTTTCCCCCCGCCTCGCTCTTTCCCCCCGCCTCGCTCTTTCCCCCCGCCTCGCTCTTTCCCCCCGCCTCGCTCTTTCCCCCCCGCCTCGCTCTTTCCCCCCGCCTCGCTCTTTCCCCCCGCCTCGCTCTTTCCCCCCGCCTCGCTCTTTCCCCCCGCCTCGCTCTTTCCCCCCGCCTCGCTCTTTCCCCCCGCCTCGCTCTTTCCCCCCGCCTCGCTCTTTCCCCCCGCCTCGCTCTTTCCCCCCGCCTCGCTCTTTCCCCCCCGCCTCGCTCTTTCCCCCCGCCTCGCTCTTTCCCCCCGCCTCGCTCTTTCCCCCCGCCTCGCTCTTTCCCCCCGCCTCGCTCTTTCCCCCCGCCTCGCTCTTTCCCCCCGCCTCGCTCTTTCCCCCCGCCTCGCTCTTTCCCCCCGCCTCGCTCTTTCCCCCGCCTCGCTCTTTCCCCCCGCCTCGCTCTTTCCCCCCGCCTCGCTCTTTCCCCCCGCCTCGCTCTTTCCCCCCGCCTCGCTCTTTCCCCCCGCCTCGCTCTTTCCCCCCGCCTCGCTCTTTCCCCCCGCCTCGCTCTTTCCCCCCGCCTCGCTCTTTCCCCCCGCCTCGCTCTTTCCCCCCGCCTCGCTCTTTCCCCCCGCCTCGCTCTTTCCCCCGCCTCGCTCTTTCCCCCCGCCTCGCTCTTTCCCCCCGCCTCGCTCTTTCCCCCCGCCTCGCTCTTTCCCCCCGCCTCGCTCTTTCCCCCCGCCTCGCTCTTTCCCCCCGCCTCGCTCTTTCCCCCCGCCTCGCTCTTTCCCCCCGCCTCGCTCTTTCCCCCCCGCCTCGCTCTTTCCCCCCGCCTCGCTCTTTCCCCCCGCCTCGCTCTTTCCCCCCGCCTCGCTCTTTCCCCCCGCCTCGCTCTTTCCCCCCGCCTCGCTCTTTCCCCCCGCCTCGCTCTTTCCCCCCGCCTCGCTCTTTCCCCCCCGCCTCGCTCTTTCCCCCCCGCCTCGCTCTTTCCCCCCCCGCCTCGCTCTTTCCCCCCCGCCTCGCTCTTTCCCCCCCCGCCTCGCTCTTTCCCCCCCCGCCTCGCTCTTTCCCCCCCCGCCTCGCTCTTTCCCCCCCCGCCTCGCTCTTTCCCCCCCCGCCTCGCTCTTTCCCCCCCCGCCTCGCTCTTTCCCCCCCCGCCTCGCTCTTTCCCCCCCCGCCTCGCTCTTTCCCCCCCCGCCTCGCTCTTTCCCCCCCCGCCTCGCTCTTTCCCCCCCCGCCTCGCTCTTTCCCCCCCGCCTCGCTCTTTCCCCCCCCGCCTCGCTCTTTCCCCCCCCGCCTCGCTCTTTCCCCCCCCGCCTCGCTCTTTCCCCCCCCGCCTCGCTCTTTCCCCCCCCGCCTCGCTCTTTCCCCCCCCGCCTCGCTCTTTCCCCCCCCGCCTCGCTCTTTCCCCCCCCGCCTCGCTCTTTCCCCCCCCGCCTCGCTCTTTCCCCCCCCGCCTCGCTCTTTCCCCCCCCGCCTCGCTCTTTCCCCCCCCGCCTCGCTCTTTCCCCCCCCGCCTCGCTCTTTCCCCCCCCGCCTCGCTCTTTCCCCCCCCGCCTCGCTCTTTCCCCCCCCCGCCTCGCTCTTTCCCCCCCCGCCTCGCTCTTTCCCCCCCCGCCTCGCTCTTTCCCCCCCGCCTCGCTCTTCCCCCCCCGCCTCGCTCTTTCCCCCCCCCGCCTCGCTCTTCCCCCCCCCCGCCTCGCTCTTCCCCCCCCCGCCTCGCTCTTCCCCCCCCCGCCTCGCTCTTCCCCCCCCCGCCTCGCTCTTTCCCCCCCCCCGCCTCGCTCTTTCCCCCCCCCGCCTCGCTCTTTCCCCCCCCCGCCTCGCTCTTTCCCCCCCCCGCCTCGCTCTTTCCCCCCCCGCCTCGCTCTTTCCCCCCCCCGCCTCGCTCTTTCCCCCCCCCCGCCTCGCTCTTTCCCCCCCCGCCTCGCTCTTTCCCCCCCCCCCGCCTCGCTCTTTCCCCCCCCGTGTCTTCTTTTGGCCTGACTCCTGTACCCCTCTGTGTCTCCCTTTCTGTCTTCCTTTGCATCTGTCTCGCTTTTTCAATCTCTCTCCATTTCTCCCTCTGTCTCAGTACTTACAATTTTATAAACTTTTAAAGTTTGTTGTAAACTTTTAAATACTTTTAAAGCTATTATAACATTTTTTAAAAATACCATACCTGTTTTAAAATATTTAAAATCATAAATAACTCACCTGCTGTTGAGTTGGTGACCAAACTCAGGAAGCATGTCTTCAGCTCGTAATGTTTTTAGGAGGTGTGGCTTCACCAAAAATGTTCTGCGCTAGATGACTGCTGTATTTCCTGACACTAGGCCCTGCTGTAGCAAGAAGAGGAAGTTCTTGCTGTAGCCAACCAGCCAAGTAATTCTGCTCTTCATTGTGCAGCCAGCAGCTAGCTGACCACATCTTAACTGCTGACTAGAAAATACAGGCAATTGGTTTTGGATTTTGCACTGTATGCACAATACTAGTATTTTAGAAAGTTTGTCTTTTTCATAGAGTCATAGAGTTCTATAGCACAGAAAAAGGCCCTTTAGTCAAAAGAGTCTGTGCCGGTCAAACAAGTACCTAACGATTCTATTCCCATTTTCCAGCACTAGGCCCATAGCCTTGTATGCCATGACATCTCAAGTACACTTCCAAACGCTTCTTAAGTGTTATGAGGGTTTCTGCCTCTGCCACCCTTTCAAGCAGTAAGTTCCAGATTCCCATCACCCTCTGGGTGAAAAAATTCTTCCTCACATCCCCTCTAAACCTCCTGCTCCTTAAATCTATGCCCCCAGTTATTGATCCCTTCACCAAGGGGAAAAGTTCCTTCCTGCCTATCCTATCTATGCCCCTCATAACTTTATACACCTCAATCATGTCCCCCCTCAATCTCCTCTGCTCCAGGGAAAATAACCCCAGTCTGTCCAATCTCTCCTCATAACTAAAACTTTCCAGCCCAGGCAACATCCTGCTAAATCTCCTCTGCACCCTCTCTAGTACAATCACATCTTTCCTATAATGCAGATTCCAGAACTGCACGCAATACTCTAGCTATGGCCTAACCAGTGTTTTATACAGTTCCAGCATAACCTCCCTGCTCTTATATTCTGTGCCTCGGCTAATAAAGGCAAGTATCCAATTTGCCTGCTTAACCACCTTATCTACCTGTCCCGCTACCTTAAGGGACCCAACCAGCTTATCTACCTGTCCCGCTACCTTAAGGGACCGGTGGACATACACACCAAGGTCCCTCTGATCCTCGGTACTTCCCAGGGTCATACCATTCATCATGTATTCCCGTGTCTTGTTTGTCCAAGTGCACCACCTCATACTTATCTGGATTAAATTCCATTTGCCACTGATCAGCCCAGCTGACCAGCCCATCTATATCCTCATGTAACCTAAGGCTATCCTCCTCACTATTTACCACCCCACCAATTTTCGTGTCATCCACGAAGTTACTCATCAACCCTCCTACATTCAAGTCTAAATCGTTTATATGTACCACAAACAGCAAGGGACCCAACACCGATCCCTGTGGAACCCCACTGGACACAGGCATCCAGTCGCAAAAACACCCCTCGACCATCACCCTCTGCTTCCTGCCACTCAGCCAATTCTAAATCCAATTTGCCAAATTGCCTTGGATCCTATGGGCTCTTACCTTCGTTATTTTGACTGTCCCCAGTAGATTTTAAAGTAGATTATTGTGGCTAAAGAAAATTCCTAAAGGCTTCAGCACTAACTTGGGAGCAAGTTGCTTTTCAGCGGCATCTGCATTCTGTAAGTGCTGTTGGTTTCATCAGGCTTGTACATAATAACAAGCCTTTCTGTTGTCATGCACTGATTCATTTTCAGTTTGAGGTGTTTCGAGCTCCCATGTGTCTGTCTATTATTTGCATTTTACGTTTGTGCAAGTAAATGATTATGGCACTTCAATGAAATTCTTTAGCAGCCCTTAAAACTTGGTTTGTTCCAAAAGGATTATTTCACGATACTTTTAGTGAAAAATAACAGCACTCAAATGAAGAAGTGAAATCCCTGTAACAGACGAGGCATGATTTGTATTGATCAGCTGCTGTAATTTGTTTTGTAATACTAGCTTACGTACTTGAGATTATACTAAGTATTGCACAAACTACAGAAAGACCTCACTATAAGTCACTTTAAGTCATTTTGCTATAATTTACACTTAAGGACCTTTTTTTCTGATTCTACGCACTCTAGCCCCACCACCCCCATGCTGAACTCTGGGCAATCTGCTACCATACACTGATGGCGAAGCTGCTGTGGCAGTCACCAGAGGCCCAGGCTGTAAGGAGAGAGCGGGTCTGAGATAGCAGGAGTGCAGGGCAGGGACAGGAAGCTGTCGGACTGAGTGTAATCTAGGATGGGACACACCCCACTCTAACTCTTTCAGGGACCCATGGCTTGGTCGCTGCCCTCGGCTTCTTTATGCAGTGCCCTGCGGGACAGGGCCTTGGCCCCTGCAAACTGTCAGAAAGGGTTCCAGACTGTGGAGACGAAGAGAAAGATAGAGTGGGAAAGGAGAGAGAGAGAGAGACAAACAGTGAAAAAGAGGAGAGAGGAAGAGCACACGTGATGGTGAGATAGGAGCTTGCTACTTTTTTTACTATACTGAAGTATGTATTTTTATTTCTTCAAGCCAGTTGTACTATCTTCCTTCAAATAGTCATTTGTTAGTACAGATCTTCAGTATTGCTGAAAAAAAGATTTCTTTTGTCGAAGCTTTTTGTCTTGAATTCATCAGGACAATTCAAAAGAATACCAAATGTATGGGGAACAACTGTTTATACTGTATGAGAAGAGAATGCTGATTGGTAGCGGCGTTACCATGGAGAATGCACTGGTTGATGGTGACTGACAGTTAACTGCCAAGCATTGTTTGAAATTTAAACCAGGCAGTTTGACTCTGGTTAAGGCATTGCCCTGAAGAACGAACCAGCAAGTGGCTGTCACATATTTTGTTGAACTGAAACAAGCACAATGTGTGTACACGTTCTTTCTGCCTGCAAAGGACAGGGCCTTGTGTATTAATATATGTAGCTGCCAGTACATGCAAACGCACCACACTGCAAGCTTGAATGACAACCTTAAATTGGTTGTCAGCATAATTCTTAACACATTGAGAATTATTTTGCAAATGTTGTCCAGTCGCAGAATCTCATCTAACGTTGGACACTTCTGAGTTTTGCAAGCATGAGCTAGTTGGGTACAGTCTGTATCTTGCCCTTTGCAAGCAGCAGAACGGACTTGCTATTTGATACATCCCAAAGACTGGCAGATCATAGCATCACACTGGCACTGAAATTCATATACCATCTTACACATTTGTGTGATAGGCAGAACATTTCTTTTGTTTGACTGCTGCGTCCTGTTAGTGGCAACTATCACTTGTGTTGCTACTGTAAAGTAGCAGAGTTTAACAGCTAGCCTCACCCGTTCCTCATTTTTTTGAGATACCTTGCCTTTCTGCAAATACATGAACAGACCTAAGGCCATCACTTTCAGCCCTGAAAAGTGCCCAGTCTACCTCAGGTTACCCTGGAAGGGCAATTTTCAGCCAATGTAGCCAAACTGGCTAACCAAACATGTTCCCCCTGATGTCAACCATGTGCCTCAAGCTATAGGTGAATGCTAAAGATAACCTCCAGAAACTCCATCAGCAGCCTCTGCTGAGAGCAAAGCTGTAGAGCTGCCAAAAAGATTACTGGAAAGGAATGAAAACTGATTTTGGCTTCACTTCCACAGCACAAGAGTCACATTTAGCATTGGGAAACATTTTTGAAAGAATACCTTGAAGTCTGAGATGGGCTTTTTGTAGCTGGAAAGTGGCCGGTGCAGAGCTCAAAAGTTGGGAATGTGGGATAGATGGAAAAGGAGTTATTTTCCTCCAATATTTGTAGTGGTTCGTGTAAACTTGATACAGTAATTGAAATTTTTGTCCAGTATTATAGGGCTTAGTGTAAATTAGTGTTTGGAAAAGAAAAAAAACTAAGGGGAGGATTTTATGGAAGCACTGGAGGTCTCACCTGCCAGCTGGGGAGTTAGTAAGAGAACTGCGTTCACCTCCTATGGGAAGGTCCATTGGTAATCACCTTACAGGCACTAAAATGGTCATTGGCAGGCCTTCCCCAGGATTGAGAACCCCAGGGGTGGAAATCCCATCTACCAAGTCAAACAGAGGCCAGCAGCTCTTTTGTTCATCAGCATCATCAGGAAGACAGTGGCTGTTGCCAGAATGACATCAGGAATCCCACGCTATAGGAGCAACCCAGGCTAGAGGTAACCTTCCATTCGTGGGTTATGTGCAAAATGTTGCAGCTTACCTATTGCCTGTTCCAGCACTAGGTGATGTTGCTGAAAGGTAGTGAGTACCGCTGGAGAAGACTAACACACATGCAGAATTCAGGGAAATGTTCAGGAATGTCATTTAGGGACTTTTGACTATACTTGGGAGAATTGGGTGGGAAGTGGTGGTGTTTTGTACTTGGGTATATTGGCATTCTTTTTGGGCCTGTATCAGCCATATCTTGTCTTTTCTGTTTTCTGCTTCTCTAATCTGAATATTGCTTAGCTTCTTTCCCTCTATTATTGTTTCTGTGAGTGGAGGGATGACAACTGTAGTTTTTTCTGGCAGTATTGAAATCAGTCAAGACAAGGTGTTCATAAAAAGGTGTGGCTATGGGAACCTGCATGGGCCCCAGCTATGCCTGTCTCTCTATGGGGTACATGGAACATTCCTTGTTCCAGTCCTACTCCAGCTCCCACCTATAACTCTTTCTCCGGTACATCGATGATTACTTCGGTGCTGCTTCATGCTCTCATCGGGACATGGAAAAATTTATTAATTTTGCTTCCAATCTCCACACCTCCATCATTTTCACATGGTCCATGTCTGACACCTCCCTCCCCTTCCTTGACCTCTCTGTCTCAATTTCTGGTGATAGATTGTCCACCAATATCCATTACAAGCCTACCGACTCCCACAGCTACCTCGACTACAGCTCCTCACACCCCGCTTCCTGTAAGGACTCAATCCCATTCTCTCAGTTCCTTCGCCTCCGTCGCATCTGTTCTGATGATGCTACCTTCAAAAACAGTTCCTCTGACATGTCCTCCTTCCTTAACCGAGGTTTTCCACCCACGGTCATTGACAGGGCCCTCAACCATGTCCAGCCCATCTCCTGCGCATCCACCCTCACGCCTTCTCCTCCCTCCTAGAAACATGATAGGGTCCCCCTTGTCCTCATTTATCACCCCACCAGCCTCCGCATTCAAAGGATCATCCTCCGTCATTTCCGCCAACTCCAGCATGATACCACCACCAAACACATCTTCCCGTCACCCCCCCCCCGGCGGCATTCTGTAGGGATCGTTCCCTGCGGGACACCCTGGTCCACTCCTCCATCACCCCCTACTCCTCAACCCCCACCTATGGCACCTCCCCATGCCCACGCAAAAGATGTAACACCTGCCCCTTCACTTCCTCTCTCCTCACCATCCAAGGGCCCAAACACTCCTTTCAAGTGAAGCAGCATTTCACTTGCATTTCCCCCAACTTAGTCTATTGCATTCGTTGCTCCCAATGCAGTCTCCTCTATATAGCAGAGACCAAACGTAAACTGGGCGACTGCTTTGCAGAACACCTGCGCAAGAAATACCCAAACCTCCCTGTCACTTGCCATTTTAACACTCCACCCTGCTCTCTTGCCCACATGTCTGTCCTTGGCTTGCTGCATTGTTCCAGTGAAGCCCAATGTAAACTGGAGGAACAGCACCTCATCTTCCAACTAGACACTTTACAGCCTTCCGGACTGAATATTGAATTCAACAACTTTAGATCTTGAACTCCCTCCTCCAACCCACCCCTTTTACGTTTCTTCCCCTTCCTTTTGTTTTTTTCCAAAAATTCGTATAGATTTTTCTTTTCCCACCTATTTCCATTATTTTTAAAACTTTTATGCCCTGCTAGTCTTTCCACCCCACCTCCACTAGAGCTATATCTTGAGTGTCCTGCCATCCATTCTTAATTAGCACATTCGTTTAGATAATATCACCACCTTCAACACCTCTGTGTTCTTTTGTCTGTGACATCTTTTGATTATCTGCTCCTATCACTGCTTGTTTGTCCCTACAACCACACCACACCCCCCCCACCTTAAACCAGCTTATATTTCACCCCTCTCCTTATATTCACTCAGTTCTGTTGAAGGCTCATGAGGACTCGAAACGTCAACTCTTTTCTTCTCTGCCGATGCTGCCAGACCTGCTGAGTTTTTCCAGGTAATCCTGTCTTTGTCAAGGTGTTCATAAGTTCATTTTTTTTGGTAGGATGCAATGAACATTTTGCCTCTACTTGTCTGATGCACAATAATTTGATGTTTTGATAGTTGAGCTAAGAAACCACTGCAGCCCCTTTGCTTGTAATGCTCGCAAAGGTTGAAAGATGGACACAATGAGACTCGGCATTTCAGTTAACTGGAAGTTTGTGTGTTACTGAGACAGACCCTCCATACCTCCAAACTCAAGCCTGTAGCATATATATAGTGATAGGTGGTAAAAACTTATTGCCCACTTTGAGGGGTAAATTTTTTTCGTTGTCTTGGCCAGCATTGCTCCCTCAACCAATCCCACCAGAAAGTCTGAAAATGCTGGAAAGATTTGGCAGCTCAGTCAGCATTTGTTGAGAAAACAAACAAGTTAACATTTCTGGTGTAAACTTTCAAACATCTGGAAAATGTTACAGAGTACAGCGTTTCAAAACATATGAGCAAAGGAAAGGGCAAGTGGGATGTCTTGTAAAATGCTTGAAAGAAGAACAAGCAATGGCTAAACTGCTGAAGTGAAATTAACATAAAACAATAAGAAGAACTCTAACATAAATGAAGATATTTAAGAAGCATGTAATATTTACAAGCTGAGGTCTGAAATCGGAACACGAAAAGCTGGCAAAATGGAGTAAAATTAGCATCCTGCAAAGACCAGTCATTTAACAATGCAGACTGTTCTGCCAGCATGTTGTTATAATCTCAAAAACCAACCTGACAAGTTATATCTGAAACATTAACTTGTCTGTTCTCCCCACAGAAGATAACTGACCTGCTGAATATTTATTTTGATTATATTTCTTTGATTCCTAACATTTGCTGTTAGAATCATAGAAAATTTATGTCATAGAAAAAGCCCATCGTGTTTGCACCAGCTGAAAAACTCAGCCTAATCCCACTTTCCAGCATTTTGATCCATAGCCCTGAGGTGCATATCCGTACATCTTTTAAATGAGTTGAGGGTTTCTGCCTCTGCTGCCTGCCCTTTCAGGCAGAGTTCCAGACTCCCACAGCCCTCTGGACAAAAACATTTTTCCTCACCTCCCCTCTAACCCTTCCACCAATCACTTAATCTATGCCTCCTTGTCACTGACCTCTCTGCTAAAGTAAATAGGCCTGTCCCATTCAGGCCGCCCACAATTTTGTTTGCATTTATCACCCAAAACAAGCTAGGTGGCCCTTCACTATAATACTGTGCATTTGCTGTAAACAATATAATAATGATTGAATATTAGCATACAATAAAGGAATTTATTTCATGATTACCTGTGAACTATTTGAGACATGAAGTACTATATAAATAAATGTCATTCTATGCATTATTGTGGAATAAAATGATTTTTTTCTTGAACTATTGTGAATAACCCAGTGCCAACACTTTCATGTCTTTATACTTCAGTTGCAAGTTTAGCAATTTCTGCGATTTTTGTTTATATTACAATTACTACTTTGTGCATTACAGTGATGGTTTTTCTTCTCTGTGCTTTGGGTGCTCTGTTGCAAGGAAAATGATCCCCCATTGTTCTGGGCTTGCATGTAACAATTCTACAATACAAATTCTACAATACAAATTCTACTTATCTTTCTTCTTAATTAAAATGCCCCACTATAAGACTTTTAGTGCAATGGTCAATTTGGAAAAACTACTTCTCCTTCCATAGCAGTTCATGAAATTTTGCAAATTAGAGCTGTTGGCATTTGGTCAGTTGAGTGTTTATATTGCTGTAATACCTCCTGTGAGTGGTTCAAGCTCTGGGACCAGCAGCTAAAATTGTGTACATATCAGTTGAAGGCTTATCTCAAACTTATGTTATGAACAAAACTTCTTAGAACTTTTAAACATCTAATTATTACATTGAATTGAAAATATTAATGCAAAGTACCGATGATTGCCTTGGATGAGAAAATTGCACTGTTTTGCTTTCCAACATTCTGTATTTTTAATTTTGCAGATAGCGATCATGACCGTGACTCTGTTCCCGATTCGTCTTCTGCTAGCTGCTTTTATGATGTTGCTGGCTTGGCCATTTGCATTCCTTGCTGCATGGGGGCGTGTTGAAAAAGAACCTGAAAAACCAATGAATTTGTGGCGGAAGTAAGTTATTTTCCTATTATACAACTGATTGGTGATACCTTGTTGACCAGTTCTTGTGTGTAGAAAAAAAGCTATGTTAATTATGTGGGCCACCACATTCAAATAAGGAATCGTTAAAAAAAATGCTACAGTCAGCAAAATAATTATTTCGCGAAAGATGGTTAAGAGGAGGATGCTTGTGTTTTGTTGCAATTTTTGTATGCATTTGCAGTTCTGTTATATTCATCTTGTCATCTCAATTTCTTTACTAGATCTAATTCATGGAATTCCAGGTTTACTATTGCCATGAGATGTGTTACTTTAATTAATTATCCATGGTTTTCAGCACTACAATATGATTTGGGCTATATTTGAAGGCTATATACTTTCTTTTCCTACCTTTTTGTAGGGCTTTCCTTTGCTAGCCAAATAACATTTTAAGCATACTAAAAGCATGCTTGGGAAGCAGAGGACCAGCTTGCTTGAGGCCATGTTCTTCAATTTTCTCATTATACAGTGCAAGAACTTCAGTGTGGCTGCTTGAACCAATATGCCTCCTATGTTCATTAATTTGTATCTATTCCATTTGCTATGAGAAACATTAAATTTTGCAATATGGTCTTAATCATTTGGGGATTTATAAAATAAGAAAAATAGAAGAAAAAAGATGATTGTATTCTGTTGTTACTTGTAGCTAGCTACTCCTACCAGGAGATCTAATGTCAAGCTCATTTATCTTGCATCATCCTCACACATCCACTTTAGTTCTTCAGCAACCACTCTGTGATGTCTGTCATTCAACAGCCAAGTGGTTATGGTACTGGGTTTGTAACCCCAAGATCAAGAGTTCAAATCTCACAATGGCAAACTATGAAACAATGTAACTTCATCTGAAACAGATGGAAACAGGTTTGTACTCGAAAGAGTTACACCATGGTCTCTTTCTGCTGCTCTCCACTTTGCCATCTAGAAGAGATCTCTAGCTTTTCAGCTCTGATCAAAGGGTTGAACATTGATGTTTTCTTTTCTGGCTGTCACTTTTTAGAATTCTTTTTGTTCTTGCAATTTCGAGCACCTCTTCATTGGTCTTATGGTCTGTATATCGAATTTTGGCATGTGTCTTAGCATTCACATTTCAAAGACTTCTATCTTCCACAGATCTTTATTTATTGTCCAGGTTTCTGAGGCACACAGGAAAGTGGATAGATTGTAGCACCTCATGAGTTTTTTTCCATATTAGAAACTTAAGTTTTTTTGATGTTAAAACATCCTTCACCTTCACATAATTACTTCTGGTGACCTCTGTCCTTCTAATCTTGGCATTGCATCTGTCATCATTTGTCCTAAATGGATATTCCAGTGTGACAGTATCCACTTCAATCTTCATTTAGTTTTTTCAAATGTATTCCTTCTAACTGTTTTTGTCTTTTTCATATTCACGCTGTATCTGTATTCTCAACTTTTAGATTGTAATCTATGATATTTTGTATCTTCTGATTCTGGAAATAGTGCTGCGTCATCAGCAAGTTTGTTTTTACTCCTGGAAATGCATCTAATTCTCTGAATATTTCTTCTATGTAAAGATTGAATAATTTTGGTCACAGTACATAGCCATGTCACACTCCCCTCTTTACTTGAAACATGTCAGATTGTCCATCTGCCTGCCTGATGCTCACTATTTGGTTCCAAAAAAGTCTCTGGATAAACCTTGTGTCTTTGAGAAAGAAATTCTTTAACATTATCAGTAATTTCAATTTCAAGACTTGATTTCTTCCAACCTCTTGGAGCTTATTCCAGTCATTCTGACTGTTCTATTCAATTAAACCAAAGAAATCCCCAAACGACTCAATAACAACTTACCAGATTTTTGTGTTGTAAAGGAATAGACAAGCTAGTTCATCAAGCTTGCCCTATTCCATGGCTGGAAGCAGCATAGCTAAACACTTCTTCCCTCTCTGCCAGCCCGTACACCTTCCCCTCACAGATGACGTGGCTCATTTACAAAAAAATATTTGAGTTTAAATTGAGTTTTTTGGGGCAATTTATGCAGAGACAATAGGGAATTTTAGTTGCATGAAAATGGGATCCTGCACCTTTTAAGCAATTTAATCAACTGTTTTTGCTTTGCAGTTGTAAGCCCATGCCTTGATTTTGCAGCTGAAGTAAAAAAAAAACCAAGTACCTTTATGTATGCATATACCTGTATTCAAATTAATGATGGGCAATTATGGCTGAAAGTTTCCAATTTTACGATATACTTTTTAAAAAATAAAACTATAATTCATGCATTTTTGTTGTGGTGTCAACAAACATGTCAAAATGCAAAATTTAGGGCTGTGCTTGAAATATAAAATATGATTCAATTTGATTTTTATTTATTGTTCATGACTTCCATTTGGCAAAAGAGTGAAAATTGGCACAAATACAGACATGGAGGTGGAATACTGTGAAGCTTTAAAATCAATACTGCTCTCACTTTTTTGAAGTTGCATGCTATCTCTTCAATCTGAAATGTTTTATTGAACTCTGCATTGTATATTTACAATCTATAAAGTATCATCTTTCAGAATTGTCCTCAGTTATATTTTTGCCATTGTATGGGTTACAAAAATTGTACATTGCCAGGAAGTTATTGAGTTATTAGAGAGAGACTTGATTTTGCTTAGTTTTAAAGTGTGCTACCTCCAGTGGAAAATACTAAATTGAGAGAATTTCATAACTATATGGAATCATTAAGCACAGTGGTTGAGCACATAGTAAAATTAGCATGTAAAAGTTTAGTGTATATTAAATAACACAATCTAGAAGTGAATTAAAGGTTGTAATTCTTCTACAGCATTCAGAAAATATTTCTAAGTTGAATACTAAAGCAAAATACTGTGGGTGCTGGAAATCTGAAATAAAAAGATAATGCCAGAGGTACTCTGGTCTGGCAACATCTATGGAGGGAAACAGAATTTCAGGTCGGTACCCTTTCTTAAAAGATGAGTTGACTAATTACTTATTGTTTGAGGCAATAAGCATCAAGCCAGTTTTTGTCTCCATGCCTTTTGGTGTAACTGTATTTTGTTTTAAAATGCAGCCCTCAAGCCGAAGGGAAGCAAAGTAAAAGCATGGCAGGGCAGCTCTGCCACGTGAATGTCCTCCTGCAACACGTGGGAAGTCATGGACACTTCTGTGGCGTTCACAACCACGTGCAGGAAGTGTGACCAGCTGCAGAAACTTGTGCTCCAGGTTTCAGGACTAAAGCAACATATCCACAGGCTGAGGACTAGGTGGATACCACAGTTAGGGAGGTGGTCACAGCGTAGATTAAAAGTGCAGGCAGAGAGAATGGGTGACCGCCAGACAGTCTTGGAGGGCCAGGCAGGTAGTGCAGGAGTCCCCTGAGTTCATTTCGCTCACTAACTGGTTTTCCATTTTGGATACTGATGAGGGCAATGTTTCCACAGAGGAGTGTAACTCGAGCCAAATCTGTGGCAGTATGGGTGGCTGAGCTGCACAGCATGGGAGGAAGAAAAGTGGAAGAACAATAGTGGTAGGAGACTAGACCGGTCCTCCTGCGGCTGTAGACCTGACTCCAGGATGGTGTATTGTCTCCCTGGTGCCAGGGTGTAACTAAGCAGCTGAGGACATTCTTATGGGGAAGGGTGAACAACCAGAGGGATTGGCCCACATCGATGCTAACGACAGAGGTAGAAAGAGGGATGAGGTCCTGTAAGCACATTTTAAGGAGCTAGGAAAGAGATTAAAAAGCAGGACTTGAAAGGCAGTAATCTCAGGATTACTCCCACTGTTATGTGCTAGTGATTACAGAAATAGGAAGGTAGAGCAAATGAACATGTGGCTGGAGAGATGGTGCAAGAGAGAGGGCTTTAGATTTGTGAGGCACTGGGACTGGATCTAGGGTAGGTGGGGCCAAAAAACAAGGGCAGGTTGCACCTTAGCATGATTGGGATCAATATCCTTATAGGGAAATTTGCTATTGCTGTAGGGTTGGGTTGAACTAGCTTTGCCAGGTTGGGGGGGCGGGGGTGAGAACCAGAAGGAATTCAGATAGGTGAGGCACAAAGCTGGTAATGATGGGAAGAAAAGTAGTAGACAAAATTGGAAGTCAGTTGAAACAAAGGCCAGCATCAAATAGGGTCAAAATACAAAAATTGTTAAAAAGACAAAGGCACTCTAAATGAACGCAGCATTCACAGCAAGGTGGATGAATTGATGGAACGAGTAGAAGTTAAATGGTATGATCTGATTGCCATTACAGAGACATGGCTGCAGGGTGACCAAGGCTAGGAACTAAATTTTCAAGGGTATTCATTTAAGAAGGATAGGCAAAAAGGAAAAGGAGCAGTCATAGTGTTGTTAATAAAGGATGAAACCAGCCCATTGGTGAGAGAGGATCTTGGATCCAGCAAGCCACAGCAAACATTGGTGAGAATTATTTATAGGCCACCAAACAGTAGCGGTAATATAGGGCGTGATATAAACCAGGAAATCTGAGATGCAAGTAACAAGGGTAAAACAGTAATATGAGGGATTCAATCAATATATAGACTGGGTAAACCAAATTAGCACTAATGCTATGGAGGACAAATTCCTGGAATGCATACTAAATGGTTTTCTAGGTTCACATACGCAATGGTATACGTTTGGGGGAAAGAAAACAAACAATGGCGGACACTTTTTCCAGGGCCACAGTGGATCTTCATGATGTCCACCTGATTGAGGAGTTCAAATCATACTCCCAGTTGATGAGGAGACACCTGCCGGCTACTACAGGAAAACCTCAGCAAATACACCAGGAACAAGTGCGAGATGAGGACTGTGCCCGCATCCGCCATTACTGTCAAGATGGGTGGTCACAGCAGAGACCGAGTGTAATACCTTGAAGACTTGGGTTGAACAGCAGAAGCACTTTGCCGCCATTGATGATCTGCTGGTATATGACGTGCGGCTGGTCATTCCTGCCTCCCTTTGGCCGGAAATCCTTCAAAAAAATACACCAGGGACACCAGGGTATTACCAAATGCAGGGTATATGCCCAATTTGCAGTTTGGTGACCAGGCATTTCAAGTGCAATTGAGGACATGTTAGCAAGTTGCTGTGTGCGCGCTACACAAGCAGGACCAGACAGCTCTCAACCAGGCTGTGGGAGTGGTTGAGTATCAATTTATTAGTCTTCAATGGCAGACCCTTCCTCATTGTGGTGGACTACTTCTCCTGATGGATTGAGGTGAAGAAATTGTACATGACAACCACAGAGACATTGGTGAGAGCATTTTAGGAGATGCTCGCAAGCCATGACATCCCGGACCAGATAGTGTCAAGTAACAGTCCACAATTTGCAAATGAATACTTCACCCAATTTTCCATAACTTACTGTTTCCAGCACCATACCAGGTCCAAGGTACCCACAGCCAAATGATCAGGTAGAAAGAGGGGTCCGCATCAGAAAAGCCCTCCTGAGGAAGAAAAACCCTCCTGAAGAAGAAGGATTGTATGAGAGGAAGCTAGCTGGAAATGTAAAAATGGATAACAAGAGTTTTTACAGGTACTTAAACAGGAAAAGAATAAGTAAAGTGAGTGTTGGTCTTCTAGAGATTGACAGTGGGAAGTTATTGGTGGATAATAAGGAAATGGCAAAAGAAATGAACAAATATTTTGCTTCTCTGTTCACTAGAGGATACAAAAAACATTCCAGTAATAGCTGCAAATCAGGACATGAATAGGAGGAAGGAACTTGGTGAAATTGAAATCACTAGGGAAATGGTACTGAGACCTGTGGGCTGGCGAGTCTCTGGGTCCCGATGGGTTACATCATAGGACCTTAAAAGAGGTGGCTAATGAGATAGTCGATGCACTGGTGTTAATTTTCCAAAATTCGCTGGATTCTGCAAAGGTGCCATCAGATTGGAAAGTGGCAAATATAACCCCTCTTATTCAAGAAGGGAGGCAGGCAGAAAATAGGAAACTATAGACCAGTTAGCTTGCCGTCTGTCATGGGGAAGTTATTACAATCGATCATTAAGGATTATTACGGAAAATAAATGCGCATTGTGTAGGGGATAACATATTAGCATGGATAGAAGATTGGCTGGCTGACAGAAAGCAGAGCATATGCATAAATGGGTCTTTTACTGATTGGCAGGATGTGACAAATTGAGTCCCACGGGATCTGTACCGGGGCCTCAAATTTTTACAATTTACATCAGTGACTTAGATGAGGAGAGTGAAGACATGGTAGCTAAGTTTGCAGATGACACAAAGATAGGTAGGCAAGTATATTCTGAGGAGGACGTGAGGAGGTTGCAGATGGATATAGAAAGGTTGAGTCTATTGATAGGCAAAGATCTGGCAAATGGAGTTTAATGTGGGGAAAATGTGAAGTTTTTCACTTTGGCAGGAAGAACAATAAGTATTACTTAAATATAGAATGGCTGCGTAATTCTGAGGTGCAGAGAGATCTAGGTGTTCTAGTACATGAGTCACAGAAAGTTAGTATGCAGGTACAGCATGTAATTAAGAAGGTGAATGGAATGCTATCCTTTATTATGAGAGGGATTGAACGTAAAAGCAAGGATGTTATGCTTCAGTTATACAGGGCATTGATGAGACCACACCTTGAATACTGTGTGCAGTTTTGGTCTCTTTATTTAAGGAAGAATGTAAATGCATTGGAGGCGGTTCAAAGGAGGTTTACTAGATTGATACCAGGAATGAGTGGGTTGTCTTATGAGGAAATGTTGGACAGGCTCAGCTTGTTTCCACTGGAGTTGAGAAGAGTGAGGGGTGATCTAATTGAAGTATACAAGATCCTGAACAGCCTTGACAAGGTAGATGTTGAAAGAGAGTATTTTAGAATTCAGCAAAGAAACTGATAAAGGGGAAATAGAATATGAGAGTAAACTAGCGAGAAGCATAAAAACGTAGTGTAAAAACATCCATAGTTATGTAAAAAAGAAAAGATTAGCAAAATGTGGGCCCATTACAGGCAGAGACAGAAGAATTTATAATGGGGAATAAAGAAATGGCAGAGAAACTAAACAAATCCCATGTGTCTACCTTCACGGAGGAAGATACAAGAAACCTCCCAGAAATACTACAGAACCAAGGGCTAGCAAGAATGAGGAACTGAAATAAACTGGTATTTTTTAAGAAAAAAAGTACTGGGAAAAATTAATGGGACTGAAAGTTGATAAATCCCCTGGACCTGATGATCTCCATCTCAGTGGGTTTATAGAGGTGGCTGTAGAGATAGTGGTGGTCATCTTTCAAAATTCTACAGAATCTGGAATGGTTCCTGCAGATTGGAAGGTAGCAAGTGTAACCCCACTATTTAAGAAAGGAGGGAGAGAGAAACCTGGGAACTACAGACCTATTACCTGACATCAGTAGTAAGGAAAATGCAAGAATCTATTATAAAGGATGTGTCAATTGAACACTTAGAAAATAATCGGAGGATTAATTGTAGGATTGGGCAGAGTTGACATGGATTTATGAAGGGGAAATCATGTTTGAAAAATCTGTTGGGAGTTTTTTGAGGATATTAGTAGCAAAATACACAAGGAGGAACCAGTGAATGTGATGTACTTGAATTTTCTGAAGGCTTTCAATAAGGTTACTAAAAATTAGAGACCATAGGTTTGGGGGTATTATACTGGCATGGATTGACATTTGGTTAACAGACAGAAAACAGAATAGGAATAACTGGTCATTCTCATGTTGGCAGGCTGTGATTCATCGGGTACTGCAAAGGTCAGTCCTTTTGCCTCAGCTGTTCACAATCTATATCAATGGTTTGGATATGGGGACCGAGTGGAAAAAAAATGCCCAAATGTACTATTTCCAAGTTTTCTGATGACACAAAACTAGGTGGGAAGGTGAATTGTGAGGAAGATGCAAAAAGGCTTCGAGAAGATTTAGACAGGCTAAGTAATGGGCAAGAACATGGCAGATGGAATGTAGTGTGAAAAAATGTAAAGTTATCAACTTTGGTAGGAAAAACATAAAAGCAAAGTATTTCCTAAATGGCGAGAGATTGGGAAGTGTTGAGTCACTGAAAGCTAACATGCAGGTGTAGTAAGCAGTTAGGAAGGCAAATGGTATGTTGGCCTTTATTGCAAGAGGATTTTAATACAGGTATAAAGATGTCTTGCTGCAGTTGTATAGAGCCTTGTAGCTTTATCATTTTGGAATTATCTGGTAAAGATCATTTGTGGAGTTCTTTGCAGCATATTGCAGATCCCTGGCACTTTGATCCTGCTGCCATAATTATTATCTTCTGAAACAAAAACATCTTTGTCTTTAATGAAAGAAATGACAACAGTGAGTATGGTTGCTGTTGCAATGGTAGACTTTTGAACACAGCTTTTGGAAATTAAATGGGGGGTTTAAGAGTCATCGACAGTTACACCATTTGGTGTGCAGAAGAGGGCTGTTCAGCCCATCGGGTCCATGTAGAACAAACCATCATTTAAATTCCCCTGCTTTATCCCTGTAACCCTGCAAGTTTATTTTCTTCAAGTGTCCACCCAACATCCTTTTGAAATCATTAATGGTCTCTGCTTCCACCAACTTCATGGGCAGCAAATTATAAACCTTTACTAGTCACTGACAGGAATTTTATGGCCCCGTTGGCACCAGGCATCATGATGAAAAGGCCAGAAATCATGAAACCAGTTTGCGATCATCCGCTCCACCCATCAGTGGTGGGCCATGTTTCTCACCACACAATGGGAACCTCCTTTTCATACATTTGCATCTAATTATAAGCTCTGCTCACTGGAATCATCATCTCATGTCAAATTTACCGCCACATCGGCGTAACTTCAGAATGGTGTGTTTTATGACGGTCTTTAAAAGGCGTACACTTGGCGACCTGAATTTCGAGTGGAACCCTGAGGTGAGTGCACACAATCTTGCGGAGTGCTCGCAAACATCGAGCTTAGGACATCAAGGAAGAGGTGCAGCGCATTCAGCGGGGGACACGGGCAAGTTGCTTTCTCCCAGATGGCTTTCAGTGTGGGTCAGGCCAGGCTGGGGGATGGTGGGCAAGGCAGAACAGACTGAAAGGAATGCTCAAGCACATGCTGGGGGGAGGTGCGGGGTTGGGGGTGAGCGAAACGGCCACATACTTGGAAAAGCTTGTCAAAAGTGAGTGTTTTTCCGCAGCTGAGACCATGTGGCAGCAGCTCCATTGACACTTTTAGAGGCAGGCCTCTGCAGTTTTTCTGCCCATTCAAAAAGTGCAAAATCATGAAAGTGCCACCAGATGCTCCAGAACTTTTCACCCCTTGGGCACATACTGCAAATTAATGTGCATTTTCAGGGGCAGCAGAACAATTGGCCGACTGGGCAAGTTGTGCAAGTCACAATCCCCTTGAAGGCGAGGATGCTGGTGATAAGGCCATCCGACTGGCAAGGCAGGTGTGCTCGCGAGGTCCCCACAGCCGCAAGATTCATTTGTGGATGATGACAAAATGCAGTGAGACCAGTCCTGACATCCTCATCTTGCATCTGTGAACATTTGACCATGGTGTGGCTGATGCAGCGCACATACTCTGTGCTGAGGCTCGTATCATGGAGACGCGGCGGAGGCCTTCTAAGTCACAAGGTTCCAGTAGGATGCTGACATGCAGTGAGGACACTCCATAGATCTTTATATTGCCACGGTGAATGTCTGAGAGTGTATATAAGATGTCTGCCAGCCCAGATGAGGATGACTGGCATGTGTGGGTGGTGAGTGGTGCCATGGATGCAATGAGGACATGATCCATAGGGCAAATGAAGGTGTATGTGAGAGAGTGACTGCGTGTGGTGGGTTTGTGTGAATGAGAGTTGAGTGATGAAGAAGAGTGACTTATCCTGGCGGAACAGAGGAGATCATTCATCCTGTTTTGACACTGGGTGGCTGTCCTCTTGCAGGGCGTTGGCGCTGCCGCCATCTCCCATACTGGTTTGGTGACCTTGCTTGCTGGTCTTCGCCCAGAGCAGGGGTAAAGGACTTCATGGCGAGCCTCCACTGCATCCAGTAAGCGCCCGAGGGAGACATGGCTAAATTTGGGGGCAGCATCTTTCCTCCCTTTGGCAGCCTTGACTTTGCAGCAGTGTCCGATCCATTTGAGAGTGATAGCTCTGTTCGGGGGGCACCCTTTAAATATGGCGCCTGGATTACTGAAGGCCTGAGGTGATGGCCCGCCCCACCAGTGTTTTGGCATGTTTCCCGGGCTTGGTTTATTAGTGAGGCGGGGCACGCCAGGAATGGAACGATAACAGTGCGAGAACCTGTCATGGCGGCCAGCAGGTAAAACATCCCTTTTCCTGCCCGCTACCGCACTTGGTGCAAATCTGGGACAATTCCACCCACTGTGAAACGTTCTTCTTCACATTCCCCCAGCACCTCTTGCCCAAAACATTAATCTGTGTGCCCTAGCCCTTGTGCCATCAGTTTAATGGGAGCGGAATAGTGCAGTGTTGTACATCTTGAGGATTTAACTTTTGAAGGAATCTAATTTTGAGAGAGGAGAGGAGGTGAAATACGTACTTAGGGTTTAATTTTTGTTCTGGGGTCGGGACCCTGATGTAGCACCCCACTTTCAGAGATGGGTGCTATTGATATAGATAGGTGAAGGAGATGGACATCTCAAGGTAGAGGTGCCCTCTGAAAAATTTTAGAACCAGTAAGAGGGCCAAGTAACCAGGCATTCACTGTGGAGGGCTAACCCCTCCATAGTGGGCCTGTGGTTGCAACTGTGACAATTTCTTAATTTGTTGATGTGGAGTGTTTGTCTGGGAGTGGTGTTTATTAAAAAAAAGTACTGTACTAGTCTGTCACTGGAAGGCCAGCCAGGATTCAATTCTGGGTTGGGGGGAGGGTTGGGGCTGACTACCAACTGGAAGATTCCATTTGGCATCGGGTGGTGGCCTTCATGAATAGACCCACTAATAAACTTAATAGCTACCTGCTGCTTGCCCTGAGGTGGGTTGATGCTGGCAGTCATGACGGCTGACAGCAGGAAATTCTGTGCTGACTTGCTTCCATAGTCCTTCCAAAATTCAGTCCATTGTGTTATTTAAAAGTCGTTCGTCAGAACTATGCAGATGCTTTAACTGCAATCTTCAAATGTTCTCTTCATTTGAGAATCTCCTTTAAATTGAAAAATTGTGCATGTCACTCCATTATTTATGACAGGTGACAGAGACAAACCAGGTAATTATAATGCTAGAGCCCATATTTAATGTTAGGATGACTGAACACCTTAAAAGCAGCATAGATTTATAAAGGTAGTTTATACGTGACACCTGAATGTTTTGAAGAGGTGATTAAAGTAGTGGACAAGGGAACGTCTATGTATTCTATTCGTGTACTTCAGGAAGTATTTGGTAAAGCCCCTCTTAAAAGACTGTTAGCTAAAGTTGAAGCTCGTGGAATTGAAGGCAAGTTATTGACCTCGCTAGGAAATTATCTGCAGCAGGAGACAGTAGGAGTAATGGACAGGTACTGTAATTGGCAGGGTGTGATTAGTGGTACCCCACAACAATCTGTATTGGGGCTTCAATAATTCACCATATTTATTAACATCTTAGACAATGGGACAGAAAGATAGGCAGCAATGTCAATAGAAGCATAAAATTTCAAAGATATTTTTCTAGATTCAATGGAGAAAAACTGGCAAATTTCAGCATAGGCAAATATGAAATCATCACTTTGGACCTCAGAAGGATGGAACAGGTACTTACCAAATGGCCAAAAGCTAGAAACTGTGGAAGCCCAAAGAGACTTCGGGGTCCAGATATCAGATCAAGATATCAATAACATTCTGCACTGCAGAAATTCACCAAGACTCCTTCGACAGCACCTTCCAAACCTACGACCACTACCATTTAGAAGGACTAGGGCAGCAGATAGACACCACCACCTGGAAGTTCCCCTCCAAGTCACTCACCATCCTGACTTGGAAATATATCGCCGTTCTTTCACTGTCACTGGGTCAAAATCCCGGAACTCCCTCCCTAACAGCACTGTGGGTGTACCTATACCTAATGGACTGCAGCGGTTCAAGAAGTCAGCTCACCATATAGGATGTTAGAATACAAGGAGGTAGAAGTCATGTTTTAGCAATCAAAAACCCTGTTAAAACCACAGTATTTTGAGCAGTTCTGGATACCACATTTTGGGAAGATTATGGCAGATCACTCTTTTAGCCATCCACCATCAGATCTGGTTGTACCAGAATAAGACATTATTATGCCTTGCTCTCATTGCTAAAAGTGCTCATCTATTCCAGGTCATCCCGTAATGCAAAGATAACTCCTGACTTTACTACAAATCATCATCATGAACCCTTCTCCTGTCTCCTCCACCCTCACTCCAACAAGTACGAGGAGCTGAAAGACTTGTTTGTCACTAAGATTGAGACCAACCAATCAGCTGCCTTTTCCAGTATTCTTCCTTCCAAACTTCCTAGGCACTTGCCTTAGCCCTGAACATGCATTTTTCTCTCCTATAACCCTTGCATGCCCCCTCCAACTCCACTTGTCCATGAGACCCACTTTCTGCTCCCTCCGCCCTATTCCCACTAAACTGGATGGGGTTGCATTTGCCTGGTTCCATTCTTGCACTGGCTGCAATTAGATAGGTATCACTTGCAGTAGCTTATCATTCCTGCTCCTGCACCCTTACCTTTCACATCCCTCTGATCTATCTTGGGTCCCCTCCAGTACTCGTGTACATGCTGCCCCTTGGTGACATCATGAAAAAGCGCAAACTGAGCTTTGTCTCACGATCACCTCTTACGCCGAATCTACTGTTACTAAATTATCAGACTGATTATTTGACATCCAGTACTGGATGAGCAGAAATTTCCTACAATTAAATATTGATCATACTAAAGCCACTGTTTTCAATCCCCATTCCCTAGCTATCAACTCAATCCCTTTCCCTTGCAGCTGTCTGATACTAAAACAAACTGTTGCAACCTTTGTGTCATATTTGACCCCAGGATAAGCTTCTAACCTCATTCGTTCTATAGCTAAGATGGCCTGTTTTCACCCACGTAACTTCACCCATGCATCAGCTTATTTAGTGCTCAAACCCCCATTCCTGCCTTTGTTACAAACTTTATTAATCCAATGCAATCCTGGTGGGCCGCCTACATTCTACCCTGTGTAAGCTTGAGGTTACCAAAACTCTGCTGCTCCATCCTAACTAAAATGAGTCTCATTCACTCATCATCCCTGTTCTCATTGATCAAAATTGGTTCCTGGTCAGGCAATGTCTTGCTTTTAAAAGTCTCATCTTTATTTTCAAATTCCTCCATGGGCTTGCCCCTCTGTATCTCCATAATTGCCCCCTCGATGTATCTGCACTCATCTAATTTTGGCATGTTTGAGTATCTCCAATTTTAATCATTCCACATTGGTGGCTGTGCCTTCAGTTTCCTAATCTCTGGAATTTCCTGCCTAAACCTCACCGCCTCTCCCATTTTGTTTTCTTCTTGAAAACATTCCTTGCTTCTTTGACCAAGCTTTTGGTTATCTGTCCTACAACTCCTTTTGTGGTTTGGTGTTATATTTTGTTCCTGTTGATATAGTTTGCAGTGACTCAGATACTGAAGCAGTCTGTATCCAAATGCAGCAAGACGTGGTTAACATTCAGGCTTGGACTGATGTGAAACGCACATGTTACTTGCCACTTAAGTGCCAGGCAATGACCAATACCAACAAGAGAGAATCTAACCATGTCCCCATGACATTCAACGTCATTACCATTGCTGAAGCCCCCATCATCAATATTCCTCACGGTTATCATTGACGAGAACTTAACTGGACCAGCCATATAAATACTGTGGCTACAAGAGCGGATCACAGACTGGGAATACTCCACTTGGCTGGATGAGTGCAGCTCCATCAAAACTCAAGGAGCACAACATCATCCAGAACATAGCAGCGTGTTTGGTTGGCATCTTATCCACCATCTTAAAAATTCACTCCCTCCACCACCAATGCACATTGCAGCAGTGTGTATCATATACAGCATGCACTGCAATAACTCACCAAGCTTCCTTCGATAGCACCTTCCAAATCAGCGACCCCAATCACCTAAAAAGACAAGGGCAGCAGAAGTACATGGTGCGAACACCACCACTTGCAAGTTCCCCTCCAAGCCACATCATCCTGACATGGAACTATATTGCTGATCCTTCACTGTCATTTTGTCAAAATCCTGGAGCTCCTTTAGTAATAGCACTGTGGTATAGCTACACCAGATGGACTGCAGTGGTTCAAGGCAGTGGCTCACTGTTACCTTCTCAAGGGCAATTAAAGATGGGTACTGAATGATGGTATTGTCAGCGATGCACACATCACATGGAAGAATGAAAAAAAAATACATTGATTTTGGACAGAGTGCAGTGTAGATTTACCAGAATTACACCTGGACTTCAAAGGTTAAATAAGGAAGTGAGTTTACACACACAGATAAAAACAAAAAAACTGCGGATGCTGGAAATCCAAAACAAAAACAGAATTACCTGGAAAAACTCAGCAGGTCTGGCAGCATCGGCGGAGAAGAAAAGAGTTGACGTTTCGAGTCCTCATGACCCTTTGACAGAACTTGAGTTCGAATCCAAGAAAAAGTTGAAATATATGCTGGTTTAAGGTGTGTTGGGGGGGGGTGCGGAGAGAGAGAGAGAAGTGGAGGGGGGGGGTTGTGGTTGTAGGGACAAACAAGCAGTGATAGAAGCAGATCATCAAAAGATGTCAACAACAATAGAACAAAAGAACGCATAGGTGTTAAAGTTGGTGATATTATCTAAATGAATGTGCTAATTAAGAATGGATGGTAGGGCACTTAAGGTATAGCTCTAGTGGGGGTGGGGAGAGCATAAAAGATTTTAAGATATTTAAAAATAATGGAAATAGGTGGGAAAAGAAAAATCTATATAATTTATTGGAAAAAAAAGGAAAGGGAAAACAAAGGGGGTGGGGATGGATGAGGGAGCTCACGAACTAAAGTTGTTGAATTCAATATTCAGTCTGGAAGGCTGTAAAGTGCCTAGTCGGAAGATGAGGTGTTGTTCCTCCAGTTTGCGTTGGGCTTCACTGGAACAATGCAGCAAGCCAAGGACAGACATGTGGGCAAGAGAGCAGGGTGGAGTGTTAAAATGGCAAGCGACAGGGAGGTTTGGGTCATTCTTGCGGACAGACCGCAGGTGTTCTGCAAAGCGGTCGCCCAGTTTACGTTTGGTCTCTCCAATGTAGAGGAGACCACATTGGGAGCAACGAATGCAGTAGACTAAGTTGGGGGAAATGCAAGTGCAAAGCTGCTTCACTTGAAAGGAGTGTTTGGGCCCTTGGACGGTGAGGAGAGAGGAAGTTAAGGGGCAGGTGTTGCATCTTTTGCGTGGGCATGGGGTGGTGCCATAGGAGGTGGTTGAGGAGTAGGGGGTGATGGAGGAGTGGACCAGGGTGTCCCGGAGGGAGCGATCCCTACGGAATGCCGATAGGGGGGGTGAAGGGAAGATGTGTTTGGTGATGGCATCATGCTGGAGTTGGCGGAAATGGCGGAGGATGATCCTTTGAATGCGGAGGCTGGTGGGGTGATAAGTGAGGACAAGGGGGACCCTATCATGTTTCTGGGAGGGAGGAGAAGGCGTGAGGGCGGATGCGCGGGAGATGGGCCGGACACGGTTGAGGGCCCTGTCAACGACCGTGGGTGGAAAACCTCGGTTAAGGAAAAAGGAGGACAAGTCAGAGGAACTGTTTGATGCCACCTTCAAAAACAGTTCCTCTGACTTGTCCTCCTTTTTCCTTAACCGAGGTTTTCCACCCACGGTCGTTGACAGGGCCCTCAACCGTGTCCGGCCCATCTCCCGCGCATCCGCCCTCACGCCTTCTCCTCCCTCCCAGAAACATGATAGGGTCCCCCTTGTCCTCACTTATCACCCCACCAGCCTCCGCATTCAAAGGATCATCCTCCGCCACTTCCGCCAACTCCAGCATGATGCCATCACCAAGCACATCTTCCCTTCACCCCCCCTATCGGCATTCCGTAGGGATCGCTCCCTCCGGGACACCCTGGTCCACTCCTCCATCACCCCCTACTCCTCAACCCCCTCCTATGGCACCACCCCATGCCCACGCAAAAGATGCAACACCTGCCCCTTCACTTCCTCTCTCCTCACTGTCCAAGGGCCCAAACACTCCTTTCAAGTGAAGCAGCATTTCACTTGCATTTCCCCCAACTTAGTCTACTGCATTCGTTGCTCCCAATGTGGTCTCCTCTACATTGGAGAGACCAAACATAAACTGGGCGACCGCTTTGCAGAACACCTGCGGTCTGTCCGCAAGAATGACCCAAACCTCCCTGTCGCTTGCCATTTTAACACTCCACCCTGCTCTCTTGCCCACATGTCTGTCCTTGGCTTGCTGCATTGTTCCAGTGAAGCCCAACGCAAACTGGAGGAACAACACCTCATCTTCCGACTAGGCACTTTACAGCCTTCCAGACTGAATATTGAATTCAACAACTTTAGGTCGTGAGCTCCCTCCTCCATCCCCACCCCCTTTCTGTTTCCCCCTTCCTTTTTTTTCCAATAAATTATATAGATTTTTCTTTTCCCACCTATTTCCATTATTTTTAAATATCTTAAAATCTTTTATGCTCTCCCCACCCCCACTAGAGCTATACCTTGAGTGCCCTACCATCCATTCTTAATTAGCACATTCGTTAGATAATATCACCAACTTTAACACCAATGTGTTCTTTTGTTCTATTGTTGTTGACATCTTTTGATGATCTGCTTCTATCACTGCTTGTTTGTCCCTACAACCACACCCCCCCTCCACTTGTCTCTCTCTCTCTCTCTCTGCCCCCCCCCCCCCCCCCCCCCCCCCCCCCCCCACACACACACACACACCTTAAACCAGCTTATATTTCAACTTTTTCTTGGACTCGAACTCAAGTTCTGTTGAAGGGTCATGAGGACTCGAAACGTCAACTCTTCTTCTCCGCCGATGCTGCCAGACCTGCTGAGTTTTTCCAGGTAATTCTGTTTTTGTTTTGAGTTTACACACACATTGGTTGTATTCCCTAGAATTTAGACCTCACCCTGTCTCAATCCTTACTGCAGCTATTTTTTGCACCCTTATTGTTGCTCTGGCTGAGAACCATTAATTGAATACAATACAAGGTGAAATCTGAGGGCTTCATAGTAGAGAAGAATGAGCAGGTCTGTAGGATTACTTCATTTTGCCCTCGCAACAGAGAGAGTACAACATTTCTATATTGCAAATGTCAGTAGCTCTAATTTTCAATTCATATTTAAAGTTTTCTGAATTATGTGAAGCTCCTGATAAAATAGGTTGCAGTTTTGCTAAATATGTATATCGATATATTCTTAAGTACAATAGTCTTGTATGAGAATGGATGTTTTTTAAAAAATATTTTGGAGAGTATTGTGTTATTCTGTAAAGAAGGCTAGGTGTGTGTATGTGATTTTAATTAAGCTGGACAAGAGTTTGATCGGAGTTAGGTTGTTTGGGGATTTGGAAACATGAAAAGGATAGATGTGTTATGTTGAGGTGCAAGTAAATATGTTAGATTTTTAGGGAATGTTGTGTAAGACTAATGTTAACTGTGCAACTCTAATCTTGTGTGCTTAAGTTTTCTTCTACTCTTGTTAATAAAACTTTTACTTTTAAGTTTTAAAATCCCAAGAGGGTTACTGGATTTCTTGCTGCTGAAATCGGTACGATTTCTTCTCGTTTTCAGAATACAAAAAAAGGGTGTGGCCCATAAGCCAAGTTTCCCTCTGGGATTTGGTTTGCACCGCAATTAACATCTATTATGGCCATAACAAATTTGGGGGCTCGTTTGGGATTATTACAATTCCTTGATTGCTTTGGAGTTTGTGAATCCAAGGGATTCAAGTATGAGAAGAACACTAACGTGAGAGTTTTGTATTGAGGAATTTTAAAATGGTTGGACTGCAAAATGCATTTGACAATTTCTAAGACTTCTCTGAGAATGGAAAATACGACTGTAGAGTATTTGAAATCTCTGACTAAAACTCAGTTGAGCGAGTTAGCAGATGAAGTGCGGTTAGAGAGAAAAGCAGAATTTCATAAGGCTGGTATGGTTAAAGTACTTACACAACATTTAAAGTTGGAGGAAGGGATACCCAAAAGTAGTGTGTCACAGCTAGAGGTAGCAAGACTTCTGTTGTAAATGAAGCAGGTTGATTTAGAAAGAGAGAAAGGCAAAAGCTTGAATTAGAAGAAAGAAAAAGAGAAATGAAAAAAACTAGACTTAGAAAGAAAGAAATGACAACTTGAAAAGGACAAGTTAAAAGAAATAGAAATAAAAACACTTCAATGGGAAAAAGAGTGGGGGGAAAAATTACAAGAGATAGAAATGCAAAAGCTTGAACTTCAACTTCAGAGAGAGAAGTTAGCAAGTGAAGAAAGAGAAAGAAAGAGATAGAGCTTCAGAAAGAAGCCAGACAGTATGAATTGTCTAAAGTGAAACTTAGAATAAAGGAAGAAAGAAAGTGATTCAGATGGTGACTTTGATTCCTTTGAGGAATTGATTCAACTAAAAATCTTTGAGGATGGAGTTGAAAGATATTTCACCTTATTTGAATAGGTAGCTATGAAATTGAGTTGGCCAAGAGATTCTTGGACAATGATGTTAGTGTTTAGACAGGTACAGCAATGAATGTGTATGCGAGCTTATCAGAGGAACAGTCTGTATATTACGAGATAGTATAGAAGGCAATATTAAA
Source organism: Carcharodon carcharias (assembly GCF_017639515.1). Taxonomy (NCBI): domain Eukaryota; kingdom Metazoa; phylum Chordata; class Chondrichthyes; order Lamniformes; family Lamnidae; genus Carcharodon; species Carcharodon carcharias. The sequence goes on from NC_054469.1 coordinate 170,043,380, forward strand.
TGCTTATGAGCTTGTCCCTGAAGCTTATCAGTTGAGGTTTAGGACTATAACCAAGATACCTCAACAGACTTTTGTAGACTTTGCAAGAGAAAAAGTAATTACCTGGGATCAGTGGTTCAGGGCATTAAAATTAGACAAAACATTTTAAAATGTAAGAGAGGTTATGATTATGGAAGAATTTAGAAATAGCATTCTAGTAAACATCAGGACATATTTAGATGAAAGCCAAAGCAATAAGATCAGGGAAGCTGCTGTTTTGGCCGATACGTATAAAATTTCACGCAAACAGTTGAGTGTAGGAAAAGGGTCATTTGGAAATCAGCAAGAAAATTGAAGATTTAGAAAACCTGGTGATTGTAAAAATGTTAGTAGTAAAGATCAAACTGAACGATTCCATTAAAAATGGAAAGGTGGAATGTGGAGTTGAAGAAGCAAACTGTTATGTAACCATTGTATTAAGGCTAGACATACACAATCAAATTATTGGAGGCTAAACAGGAGACCAATTGCAGCGATAGAAGCTTAGAAAAGTTCTGTAAGAACGAGTACTGTAGGCTCTGAGACCTAGGTGCAAGACAAATCAATGGTTTGTGTATAGGTGAAGCAGGAAGAATCAGTGGTAGAGAAGTGGAAATGTGTTCACTACCTACCCAAGAGAATTCTGGAAGAACAGGTTAGAGATGTTCAAGGATTTTATGTGCAAAGGGAGAGTGGACAGGGAAGAGTAAAAAAGGATGTCAAAATTTTAAGGGACACGGGGGTTAGCCAGTCCTTAATGTTAATGGGATAGTGCCATCTGTTGGCCAGAAGGGTTATTGCAGGAAAAAATGTTAATTAAAGAATATATATATAGATCACAGATATTAATGATGCCTAGTGTAGTAGAGCAGCCTTGAGACACAAGCAACAGAGGTGTTTGTATTGTTTCCACATTGTGTGATGACATGATCACAAACACACAAGTTTAGACAGGAAGAGAAGGCATCTAAACTACGGGGGGTGTGGGGTGGTGTGGATACTGAAATTCAGTTGGCAGGATCAGAGTTTGGAAAGATTACTCAGGAGAAGATTAAAAAGGATGAGATTGAGGTGTTTAGTGAAGTTAGTGGAATTACAACAGAAGGATCCAGGTTTGAAGAAATTGTATTTGACAGCTTATTCTGAAACAGAAGCAGTATACATTCCAGAGTGTTATTACATTAAGAACAATGTGTTAATGAGGAAATGGAGACCACTTCATGTTCTGGCAGATGAAAAGTGGGCGGTAATGCACCAAGTAGTGATATCATCTGAGTACTGCAATTAAATTTTGAGAGTGGCCTATGAAATTTCAATGGCTAGGCATTGTGAATTAGGAAAACTCAAGCTAAGATGCAGGAATATTTCTATTGGCTTGGACTACATAAAGATGTAGTCAAATTTTGTCAAACGTGTCACATGTGCCAGGTGACAGCCTCAGGCAGTGATTAAGCCTGCACCTTTAATTCAAATTCCAGTATTTGAGGAACCTTTTTGACAGGGTCCTGATTTATTGTGTAGGACCCCTCCCTCAGACTAAAAGTGGAAATCAGTACTTAATGACAATCATGGATGTGTCCACAAGATTTCCAGAAGAAATATCTTTAAGGAAAATTACAGCAAAGGTGATAGTAGAGGAGTTAACCAAATTCTTTACAAGGTATGGATTACCAGAAGAAATAGTCAGATCAGGGATCACATTTCATGTCACAGCTGTTTAAAGTAATAACAAACAGCCTAGGGATAAAGCAATTCAGCTCGTCAGCTTATTACCCTGAATCACAAGGTGCCTTAGAAAAGTGGCATCAGACTTTAAAGACTATGATAGTCAAGACTATCCACATGATTGGGATCGAGGAATTCCATTCTTATTATTTGCTATTGGGGACGCCCCTAATGAGTCAACAGGGTTCAGTCCTTTCAAATTAATTTATGGTCATGAAGTAAGGGGGCCACTTTAACTGATTCAGGAGAAATTAGTGAGTCAAAGTTCTGAAACAAATCTCCTAGATTATGTGATGAAATTCGGAGAGATTGAGTAAGGCGTGTCGATTAGCTAGGAAACATTTAAAGATATTTCAACAAGTGATGAAGGCAATCGCAGACAAAAAGGCAAAGGCTCATAGTTTTGTGGCTGGTAAAAAGTATTAGTATTGTTGCCAGTGTCAGGCAAGGTTTGTTGAAGGCAAGGTTTAGTGGACCTTAACAGATTGAAAAGAAACTGTGTGAGGTAAACTACATAATAAGTACCCCAGATAGAAGGAAGGGGCAGCCATGTAAATATGCTCAAAAAATACTTGGACAAAGTGAATAGACAGGAGCAGGTTCTGTTATTTGTAAGTAAAGAAATGGAGGTAGGAATTAATGGATTCTGAAATTGACCTTCCTCTGATTAAATTGGACAATGAAGAAGTGCTTAAGAATCTGGATGCAATATTGGATTACTTTCCAGAAAAGTGTTGGGAGTGATTTAAAGGAGCTATTGCATAAAGCAATTTGTGGAAATAAACTGGGGAAAACAGATTTAGCTGTACATGATGTTGATGTGGGGAGTTCAGAGCCAATAAGGCAACACCCATATAGATTAAATCCAGTAAAATTAGCTCGTGCGAGAAGAAATTGAAAGCATGCTTCAAAATTATACCATAGAGCCCAGTCACAATGATTGGAGTTCATCCATTGTAATGATGCCAAAACCAGATGGATCACAAAGACTATGGCCAGGATTTTCCAGCCCCATCACCACAGGCAAGGCGGCGCCTCAGCCAGAAGTCTATTGACTTGCGGCGGGACTGGACAATCCCAGATGGGCAGATGCGGAAAATCCCATCCTATGTATTGATTACCGGAAAGCGAATGCAGTAACAAAAGCAGATTCGTATCCTATTCCACGATTGGAGGATTGTACCAAGAAAATGGGACAGTCAACGTTTATCACAAAAATTGACTTGTTGCGAGGATATTGGCAATTACCCTTATCGGAAAGGGCAAAAGAGATACCAGCTTTCATGCTGCCGGATGGTCTATGTCAATGCAAAGTAATGCCTTTTGGTATGAAAAATGCACCAGCAACATTTCAAAGACTAAGAAACAAGGTGACTGAGGGACCGAGCATTTGTGCTGTTTATATTGATAGCTTAATAGTATTCAGTCAAACGTGGGAGAAACATTTACAATGCTTAAAGGAGCTGTTTGACCCACTGCAGGAAGCCAATTTGGTTTGAATTTGCAGAAGCGCAAGTTACATATTTAGGCATGCTGTTGGATGTGGTCAAGTGACCCCACGAGATGCAAAAGTAAAAGCCATTGTGGAATTCCCAGTGACTACAACAAAATGGAAAGTTTTGAGATTTCTAGGTATGAGTAGATTTTATTGGAAATTTGTGCCAAACTTCAGCAGTGTAGTTGCTCTACTGACTGGGTTATTAAAAAAAACACAAAATTCCAATGGATGCAGGAATATCAGAATGCAGTTGACCGCTCGAAAGCTGTACCTGTTCTATCAGTACCTGATCTAGGAAAGTAGTTTAAGTTGGCTATGGATGCTAGTGATGTCGGGATTGGTGCTGTATTGCTACAAGATGAATTAGGAATTGAGAAGCCAGTAGGATATTTCCCACGCAAGTTGAATATACACCAGAAGAAATATTCAGCTATAGAGAAGAGACCTTAAGTTTGGTTTTAGCTTTGCAGCATTTTAAAGTATATGTTGCAAACAATTCTTCAGAGATAGTTATATATACTGACTACAATCCTTTGAAGTTTCTGGAAAAGTTATGGAACAGAAACGCAAGGCTGCTTTGGTGGAGTTTATTAATGCATCCATTCAATTTACAAACTTTACATGTGGCTGGATGAGAAAATTGTGGATGTGTTGTCAAGAGCTTAAAATTCAAAATAACTTGGATATTGACAAATGGAGAATAGACTGGAATGAATTCTATTTTAACAAAAGACTTTTGTATATATTTTCATGGTTAATGCATGTACGCTATAGTGTAATAGTTTTGTTTGTATAGTTAAATATAGTAAGGAATAAGAAATGAGTTGAAAAATTAAACCATCTTTTTGGAATTATGGTTTATTTTTTAAGGAGGGAGATGTGAATACATTTTTTAAATATTTTGGGAATATTGTGTTCTGTAAAGAAGACTGAATGCCTGAGTGTGTGACTTAATTAAGCTGGGCAAGAGTTTGATAGGAATCAGGTTGTCTGGGGGTTTGGAAGCTTGAAAAGGATAGAGGTGTTAAGTTGAGATACAAATAAATAGGCTAGACGTAACATTTGCATTTTTAGATAAGTAGAGAGTTTGAATATTAAATGGGAGTCAGAGTAACAAGAAACATATTTGCACCTTGCAGCAGTTTCATAGGTAAACATTAGTGGGGATTTCCTATTTTGAGAGTGCAGGAGGAGGACACCGAGCCAGGCAGTCAGCAGCACCTAGAGAAGAGTGCAAGAGGAGGACCCTGGAACTGACGGGCAGTCAGCAACACTGAGCGCCTAACATCACAGGAGAAACATAAGTTCATTGGTTGGTGAGAAACTGCTGTTAGGGAGTGTCATCAAGTAACTGAGAATTAGAAAAGCCACATTCTTTTTAAAAGAAGGGGCTACTTAAATTTAAATAAGAAACACAGCAATAGGGAAATGAAGTTGTTGAGGCCAAGTAAATAAAGTTGCATAAGTAAACCAAAGTAAAATAAAGTTAACGCAAGGGAAGTAAATTGAAGCCATGGCAGGGCAGCTCAGTTGCGTGGAATGCATGTCTTGTAATATGTGGGAAGTTGTGGACACTGCCATGTCCTAGATGACCACATGAGCAGGAAGTGTCACTAACTGCAGAACCTTGAGCTCCGGGTTTTGGAGCTCAAGCAGCGGCTAGAGTCACAATGGCGCATCCATGAGGCTGAGAGCTGTGTGGATAGCACATTCAGAGAGGTGGTCACACCGCATCTTCGGAGCCTGAAGGCATAAAGGGAATGGGTGACCAACAGGCAGTCCAAGAAAATTAAGCAGGTAGTGCAGGAATCCCCTGGGGTCCTGCTCACCAATCGGTTTTCCATCTTGGTTCCTCAGAGGAGTGTAGTCAAAACCAAGTTTGTGGCACTACAGGCAGCTCTGCTCTATAGGAGGGAGAAAGAAGAGGGGTAGAGCAGCAGTAGTTAAAGGACCAGACAGGCATTTCTGTGGCCATTGACGTAACTCTGGGATGGTATGTTGCCTGTCTGGTGCCAGGGTCAAGGCTGTCATCGAGCGGCTGCAGGACATTCTTCATGCGGGAGGGTGATCAGCCAAAGGTTGTGGTTCATGTTGGCACAAATGACTTAGGTAGGAAAAGGGATGAGGTCCTGAAAGTGGATTTTAGGGAACTAGGAAGGAGATTGAAAAGCAGATTACTCCCAGTCCCATGTGGAGAACTAAGCAAATAAACACGTGGCTGGAAAGCTGGTGTAGGAGGGAGGGCATCAGATTTCTGAGGCATTGGGATTGGTTCTGGGGAAGGGGGTACCTGTACAAGCATGACAGTCTGCGCCTGAACAGGACTGGGACGAATATCCTCTCAAATCTCCCTCCCTTGCTAGTGCTGTTTGGGGGGGGAGGGGGGGAGGGGGGGTGGGTGGGTGGGGGCTGGTGGGGAAGAAGGGTGGAGGGGGGGGCTGGGGGTGGGGGGTGGCGTTTAAACTAGATTGGCAGGAGAATGGGAATCTGAGGGCAAATTCAGAGCTGGAGCGGGAGATGGAGAATTAGTGAGTGACCCTGAAAGGCAAGCAGCACAGGCTAAAAAGTGTATGGCACAGGAATTTGGCAGTCTCAAAAGGTATGTATGTAAATACAAGGAGCATAGTAATAAAGCCGGTGAGCTGAGGGCACAGGTAGACACCTGGCAGCATGATATCATTACTATAATGGAAACTTGGCTTAAGGAGGGACAAAAATGGCAGCTCAACATCCCCTGATATAGAGTTTTTAGGCAGGATAGGGAAGAGGATACAAAAAAAGGTGGTGTAGCATTATTGTTTAAAGAATCAATTACAGTTGTGAGGCGAGATGATATACTAAATGAAGCATCAAATGAGCCCATGTGGATTGAGCTCAGAAATAAAAAGGGCAGCCAAGCTGCTAGGAGTGTACTAAAGACCCCCAAATTGTGGATGGGAGTTAGAAGCGCAAATATGTAGACAGATTTCTGAGTGTAAAAACAATAGGGTAGTAATTGTTGGGAACTTCAACTATCCTAATATCAATTGAGGTACGAACAGTGTGAAGGGCACAGAGGGCACAACATTCTTAAACTGCATTCAAGATAACTATTTTGAGCAGCTCATAACAAGTCCAACTATACTGGCCACAATTCTAGATTTAGTCTCAGGAAATGACGCTGGGCAAGTAGATGAATTAGCAGTGGGGGTCCATTTTGTAGGTAGTGACCATAATGTATTAGCATCATTATGGAAAAGGACAAAGGAGAACAGGAGTAAAAGTTCTAAATTAGGGGGAGACAAGTTTTACAAATCTGAGAGGTGTGCTGGTGAGAATGTACTGGATACAGCTTTCAGAAGGAAAAACTGTCAAATCAGTGGGAAGCATCCAAAGGCGAGATTCTGCGGGCACATTGTAGACATGTCCCCACAAAGAAAAAGGGAGTACTGCCAAATCTAAAGCTGCTTGGTTATCCAGAAGTATACAAGCCAAGATAAAGCAGAAAAAGAAAGTTTATGACAGTCACAAAAGACTTAATAGTGTAGAAAGCCTAGAGGAGTCTAGAAAGTACAGGGGTGAAGTAAAAATGGAAATTTAGAAAGCAGAGAGAGGATATGAAAAAAATTGGCAGATAAAATCAAAGAAAACCCAAAGATGTTTTACCAGTACATTAAGAGCAAGAGAATAATGAAGGCAAAAGTGGGACTTATCAGAGATGTACATGGTAACTTGTGGGTTGATGCAGAAGATGTGGGCAAGGTTCTCAGTGAGTACTTTATCTCTGCCTTCACTAAGGAGAGAGATGATGCAGACATTCTAGTTTAAAGAGGAGTGTAAAATATTAGATACAATAAGCATAGTGAGGATGTACTGGAGGGACTGACATCCTTTTAAGGTGGATAAATCACCAGGGCCAGATGGATTGTAGCCCAGGTTGTTGAAGGAAACCAGGGAAGAAATAGCAGGTTCTCTGAGGATCATTTTCCATTCCTCACTAGATACAGGCAAGGTCCCAGAAAATTGGAAGTCTGCGAATGTTGTACCATTATTTAAAAAGGGTGCAAGGGATCAGCCAGAAATTATAGGCCAGTCAGTCTAACTTTGGTGATGTGCAAATTATGGGAAACAATCCTGAGACACAGGATAAACAGTCACTAAGACAGGAACGGATTGATCAGGGATAGTCAAGCATGGTTTGTTAGGGGAAGATCATTTTTTTTCTAACTTAATAGAATTTTGAGGAAGTAACAAGGAGAATTGATGAGAATAGTACAGTGGATGTTGTCCACATGGATTTCAGTAAGGTAATTGATGAAGTCCCACGAGGTCTGACATGGCAGACTGGTCAGGAAAGTGAGATCTCATGGGATACGGGGAATGTGGCAAGTTAGACCCAAAATTGTCTCAGTGACAGGAAACAAAGGGGCAAAGGGTAATGGTTGTTGGATGTTTTTGAGAATGGAAAATGGTTTCCAGTGGTGTTCCACAGGGCTCAGTGTTGGGGGTCCTTGCTGGTTGTTGTATATATTAATGATTTGGACATAAATGTGGGAGGCATGATTGGGAAATTTGCAGATGACACAAAAATTAGCTGTGTAGCTGATAGTGAAGAGAATAGCTGTCAACTCCAGAATGATATCAATATTTTGGTTGAGTGGGCAGAGAAGTGACAAATGGAGTCCAATCAGGAAAAATGAGATAATGCATTTGGGGAGGGCAATCAAAGTAAGGGAATACTCAGTAAATGGGAAATTATGGAAAGGGGTTGAAGAAATGGGAGACCTTGGAATGCATGTCTATGGGTGGCAGAACAGGTGGACATGGTGGTCAAGAAAGCATATGGAATGCTTTTCTTTATTGGACAAGGTATTGAATGCAAAAGCAGGGATGTATGATGGAACTGTATAAAATGCTGGTTAGGCCACAGCTGGAATTTTGTGTACAGTTCTGGTCATCACGTTACAGGAAGGACATAATTGCTGTGGAGAGATTGCAGAGGAGATTTACAAGAATGTTGTCAGGGCTTGAAAATTGCAGCTATGAGGAGAGATTGGATAGTTGTTTTCCTTAGAACAGAGGAAGCTATGGAGTGACCTAATTGAGATGTACAAAGTTATGAGGAGCCTGGTTAGGGTAGGCAGGAAAGACTTGTTTCCCCTAGCTGAAGGGTCAATTACCAGGGGGCATAGATTTCAGGTGATTGGTAGAAGAATTAGAAGGGACATGAGGAAAAACATGTTTACCTAGAGGGTGGTGGGTATCGAGAATTCACTGCCTAAGTTGGTGGTTCGGGCTGAAACGCTCAACTCATTTAAAAGGCACCTGGATCTGCATTTGAAGTGCTTCATCCTTCAAGGCTGTGGACCAAGTGCTGGAAAGTGGGATTAAAATGAGCGGCTAGTTTTTTTTTTCTCTTTGGCCAGTGCAGGCATAATGGGCTGAATGGTCTCTTTCTGTACTGTAACTTTCTATGGTTCTGTGGTTCTAAAAGTAAAGACAAGATGGAAACATGAAAGATATTATATTTAGAAGGGTTTGAGTTTCAAAGAGGTGTATGAGAACAATGGGACTGAGATGAAAGGGGGAAAAGAGTTATTAGAGTTACTGTGGATAGCTGTTGAGCTGAAGGAGATAACTGGAGCTCTGGGCTGGAAGAGGATGCCGTTTGAATCGCCCATCCAGTCAAGCCTGAAAAGTCTTGGGCTGTAGCCGGCTGGTTTATTCGAAAGTGGATTCCAAAACAGAGTTTGAGGGAAAAGATTATGTGGTACACCTTTATTGAAGCTACAGCAGTTTGCCTTATGCAATATTACTGGATTCATAGTAGACTCCTATAAGGGAGTGTTGCCTGGAAGGTGTTTGCTTTTGGGTTTGCTCAAATAGAGAGTTTTGGGGGAATGTTTTGTAAGTCTTAATTATGTAACTGTAATCTGGTATGCTTAAGTTTTACTTTTGTTTTTGTTAATAAAACTTCTCGGATTTCAAAAATTAAAAATAAAAGTTTCACTGGACTTCATACTGCTGAGGTCGGTATGTCGTCGTCTTGGTTTCAGAATGCAAAAAGATGTTGTAGCCTGTAAGCCAAGTTTCCCCAAGGGATTGGTTTGAGTATTGATGCTGCTTGACTGTGGATGAGCTGTAAAACAGCTGATGCTAGTCAACATGTGCTCTGTAAATTAGCACTCTGAATATATTTATTTTTAAAATTATGGTTCTATATGCTTAAAGCATCAGTAAGCTGAGTGAATTTTGGCACATTATTGTACCAATTTATTTTCTCCATGACTCAGATAAGCTGGAGAACAAAGAAGAATTTAGTAAAGCTGATGAATATGTAGAAGCTTATGAACCTTCCTCTTGCAACTCCATTTCTGTTTCTTATGCTGCTGGCTGGGTTTAGCTGTTTCATTTTGATGAGACTGTGGTTAACAAATTTCCTTACTTGTGCCACCCTTTGGCCTTAAGGTTTATTCACTAATGAGGACAGAAGCACTGATTGGTGTTTCCAAATCCAGTTGTGGATGTTTAAGACAAGTAAACCTAGATCAATTTACAAGATAAAGCTGAAACGGACTGTACCATCAGTAATGCCACTGTTTCAAGAGAGTCCCATGAGCAAGGAGGGAAAACTGAAGGTAGCCATCTGATTTTTGGTGTCACAACTCTAATAATATGGGAGGAGGAACACTGCTAGTCCCTCTTATGGGGTGAGTCAGCTTTGCGTTAAAAGCAAAATTGACTGGAATTACAAAAGAATAATATAGCAATCTAATTATGAAGTATTTTAGTTTATGGAAGATTTCCTAGATTTAATTATAGTAGTTTGGAAGGCATTACGGCAATAACTGCATATTCCTTTGGATTTTACTCAAATTATGTACTTACTTCAAGGCACAAACATATTTTATTCAATATATTTCAAAGTTTGAATTCAAATTTTATTTTAGAGTCACATTTGGTACTTTTAATCTTCACTGCATGCATACTTTGTAGGTAGTTTCTTGGCCCTAGTTGTCCCTTTTTTTACCACAGACATTTATTTAATCTAACTCCACCTACATCTCTATCTACCACAAGAAAGCCTGAGGGTTCATGTCAGCCCAACCAGTGTCCAAACTCCACCTTGTTCCATTTGTTTGCACTATAAATAACTTCTCCTTTGACTCCACACTTCCTCCAAATAAAAAGGAGCCTATATAGGCCCTGGAGCATTCTTTGTTCCAGTCTTCCTCGGGTCCCCTCCCTGACCTCTTTTTTTCTGGTAAGTGGATAACTGCATGAGTATTGTTTCCTGTTTTCACCCTGAACTGGAAAATGTCATCAACTTTGCTTCCAAATTCCATCCTTTCCTTTCCTTCATGTGGTCCATTTGTGACTCATCCCTTCGTTGGCTTCGCTCTCTCGTGCTCTCACTCCCTTCTGTGGATAGGCTATTGACCATATCTACCACAAGCCCATTGAGTCCCACACGTACCTTGACAACACTACTACACACACCATTTCTATTCCATTCTCCCAGTTTTTCTGTCTTTGTCCTGGTGATGACACCATTTATACCAGTGTATCCAATATGTCCCTCTTTTTCCTCAACAGAGGTTTCCCCTCTGTTTTGGCTGACAGATCCTCGACCCTGTCTGTCCCATTTCCTGCACTTTAGTGTTCTCTTCCAGTCCGGCCCAGAACTATTATGGGATTCCTCTTGTCCTTAGCTTGCCTTCATATTCAGCCAATCACCCTCTGCCTTTTCCACCACCATGGATATTTTCTGCTCCCCTTTCAGCATTTCAAAGGGCCCGTTTTCTCAGTGACACTCTGGCTCTCACAATGATCAAACCCAACAACTCCTCCACTTCCTGTGCCAGTGCAAAAGATGCAACATTTATCCTTATAAATTCCATGAAAATTGTGGAAGAGTAGAGATCGCGAATCTAGGTACGGACTTTTTACAGGAACCAGTCCGCTCCCTTTGAAGGCACTTCCAAAAATCAGACAGCCCGGAATGGGGTCGGGAATCCCAGAATTGGGACCAGCTTGCCACTTTTTTAAAGGGCTCCTGAGTCATCCCAACTTAGTGAAAATCCAGGCCCATGTCTCGACTGTTTAATTTGCATCTGAAATTCATTCAATTTATTCCTTTATACTCCATGAATTTGTATAAAGCATGCTTATTTGGACCACACATGCTAATCTGTCCTGCTTTAATGTTTTACTAAGGAGTGTGAGAGTAGAGAGAGTGGGAGGGAGAGACGAGGGGAGGTGTGAGGAGAGGGAAGGTGATGAAGAGAGTAAGGGAGAAAATAGAGGGGGATTGGAGAGAGAGGGAGGATGTATGAAAGAGAAGTGAGAGATGGGGGAGAGATGGAGAGGAGAGTGTATGTGTGAAATTAGAGTGTATGTGAAAGGCTATGGTTGCTCAGTCATTGGATGCATTCGAGACAGATCAATAGATTTTTGAATATTAAGGGATAGTGTGGGAAGGTGAAATTGAGGTAGAAGATCAGCTGCGATCATATCGAAGGCTGGAGCAGACTCAAAGGGCTGAATGACCTACTCCTGCTCCTATTAATGATTTTATGTTCTTATATCTCCTTCCTTACCATTATCCTAGGCAACATACACTTGTTCCAGCTGAAATAGAGATCTACTTGCAACTTCAATTCATTGGACCATAAAAAGTTATGGCACAGGAGAAGGCCATTCAGACAGTCATGTCTGTGTCAGCTTAATCTCACTTTCTAACTATTTCACTAGTAGATTTGTAGATTACTGCACTTCCAGTGCATATTCAAGTACTTTTTAAATGCATTGATGATTTCTGCTGTACCCCTTTCAAACAATGAGTTCCAGACCTCTTCCATTCTCGGATGAAAAAAAAATTCTCTTCAGCTTTCTTCTAAGCCTTCTACTAATTTAAATTTATTCCTCTTGGTTATTGAGCACTCTGCTAAAGGAAATGGGTCCTCCCCTACTCTCTAAGCCCCTCATAATTTTATATACCTCAATTAAATCTCCCCTCCATTGTCTCTGTTCCAAAGAAAACAACTCCATCTTATCCAATATTTCCTCAAAGGTAAAATTTTCCAGTACTGGGAACATTTTTTTTATTGGTTCATGGAATGTGGCCATTGCTGACGAGGCCAGTATTTTATTGCCTATCCCTGATTGTCCTTGAGAAGGTGATGGTGAACTGCCTCGTTGAACTGCTGTAGCCCTTGTGCTGTAGGTATACCCACATTGCCATTAGGTAGGGAGCTGCTGGGTTTTGACATGTGACAATGAAGGAAGGGATGAAGGAATATTTCCAAGTCAGGGCAGTTTGTGACTTAGAGGGTAACTTGCAGGTGGTAATGTTCCCATGTACATGCTTTTCTTCTTTCTGGTAGAGTTTGGAAGGTGTTACTGAAGAAGCCATGGATGATGGTGCACCAGCGTTAGAGAGCTTGAATGTTTAAGGTGCTGGGTGGACTGTGATGAAAGTATAATAATTTTCATATTATTTTTCTGGTTTATTGTGAAGTAAGTTTATGGGGGTAAGTATAGTTGGGTCTGTGTGAGATTTAATTATGTTTCGAGTCAAGTAGACTACAAGTTTAAATCATCAAGAGAAACTAGATGCTTGACATGCTAATGAGTAAACATGGATGCTGGTTTGGCATGTAAGCTGTGAAGGGAATTTGCATTTTGCGATAAGTGAAGAGATTTGGATTTCAAAGGAATCTTAGTCTGTTTACAACTTGCTAGATAAGCAAGGCAAGGAATGTGTTTATTTTTCCCAAAGGTTACTGATATATATTGACAACATGAAAGTTTTTATATTATGAGGAAGATACAGTTTCAAAGATGTATGGAACAATAGAATGTAAATATTAAAAAAAGAGAAACATATATAAAGGAGAATGAAAGGCTTTGTGCAAAGAGAAGGCCATGTAAGACCCAAGAGGAGTGTCTGAATAGCCTTAATGAAGCCTCCAGCATGTGTGCATAAGTCTGCTATATAACGAAACAAGTTGGGGAAAGCCATTTGGAATTCCACTGTCCAGGGTATTATGTTAACTTCTGAGTTTGTTTCAAATCTAAAATTTATTTTGGACCATTGCCTTAAAGGGGGAATAACTAGGGATCAGGTTAATTAGGAATTTTAGGAGTTACTATAGTAGTAAGTAATTTGTAATCTTATGTATGTGCTTGAAATCTTTTATTTTGTTAAATATTTTAATTTAATTTTTAAAAATCTCTGAAGGCCTTAGTGGACTTATTACTTGTGAATTCAGTGCACACATCTCATGATAAATACAAATTGCAAAACCGTTGTGATAGCGCGACCAAGTTTCCCTCGTGGATATGGTCCGCCTGGTACACATCTGTCATAACATAACATTTGTTCTGGATGGTGTCAAGTTTCTTGTAGTGTTAGAGCTGCATTCATCCACTCTAATGAAGCATATTGCATCACATTCTTGGCTTATGCCTTGTAGATAGTAAAAAAGCTTCAAGGAGTTGTGAGTTGAGTTAATTACTGGCCAGAAAATACCTAGCCTTTGACCTGCTTTGTAACCATGGTGTTTATGTGGTTGGTCCATTTACATTTCTGGCACTGGTGACCCCAGGATGTTGATACTGAGGAATGAATCTATAGTAATCTTGATGAGTGTCTTGTTTTTTATGCATTCATGGGATGTGAGCATCGCTGGCTAGGCCAGCATTTATTGCCCATCCCTAATTGCCCTTGAGAAGATGGTGTTGGTGGTGGTGAGCTGCTGCCTTGAACTGCTGCAGTCCATGTGATGTAGGTACACCCACAGTGCTGTTAAGGAGGGAGTTCCAGGATTTTGACCCAGTGACAGCGAAGGAAGTGATATATTTCCAAGTCAGGATGGTGAGTGGCTTGGAGGAGAACTTCCAGGTGGTGGTGTTCCCATGTCTCTGCTGCCCTTGTCCTTCTAGATGGTAGTGGTTGTGGGTTTGAAAGGTGCTGTCTGAGGAGGCTTGGTAAGTTCCTGCAATGCACCTTCTTGGTGGTACATATTCCTGCTTCTGTGTGTCAATGGCGGAGGGTGTGAATGATTATAGATGGGAGCCAATGAAGCAAGCTGCATTGTCCTGGATGGTGTCAAATGTTGGAGCTGCAGTCATCCAGGCAAGTGGAGAGTATTCCATCACACTTCTGACTTGTGACTTGTAGATGGTGGACAGGCTTTGGGGAGTCAGGAGATGAGTTACTTGATGCAGGGTTGCTAGCCTCTGGCCTGCTCTTGTAGCCACAGTATTTATATGGCTAGTCCAGTTCAGTTTCTGGTCAATGGTAACCCCCAGGGTGTTGATAGTGGGGAATTCAGTGACGGTAATGCCATTGAATGCCAAGGAGAGGTTAGATTCTCTCTTGTTGGGGATGATCATTGCCTGGCACTTGAGTGATTACCACTTGTCAGTCCAAGCCTGGGTATTGTCCAGGTCTTGCTGCCCTTGTCACTTATCAGCTCCAGGGTGAATGTTATTCACATCGTGCATGGACTGCTTTATATTGGAGTTGTGAATGGAACTGGGATCATCAGCAAACATCCCCATCTCTGACCTAATGATAGAAGGAAATTAATTGAAGCAGCTGAAGATGTTTGGGTCTAGGGCATTGCCCCGAGGCACTTCTGCAGAAATGTCTTCGGGCTAACATGATTGACCCACTCCCTAACGAACACAAATATCTTCCTTTGAGTTAAGCATGATTCCACCCATTGGAGAGATTTTCTCAGATTGCCATTGACTTAAATTTTACTGTGGCTCCTTGATGTCGCAGTCAAATGCTGCCTTGATGTCAAGGGAAGTTACTCTACCTCCCATTTGGAATTCAGCTTTTTTCTCCATATTTGGGAAAACAAGCTGTAAGGAGGTCTGGAACAGGGTGGACCTAAGCATCAGCGATCAGGTTTTCGTTGAGTAAGTGTCGCTCGATAGCACTGTCAACCATACTTTCCAGCATTTTGCAAATGATTAAAAGTAGAATGAACAGGCAGTAATTGGCTTGATTGGATTTATCCTGCTTTTTGTGGACAGGACATAGCTGGACAGTTATCCACATTCAGAAGCCAGTGCTGTGGCTGTATTTGGAATCGCTCGCTTAGCAGCGTGACTATACCTAAAGCTCAAGTCGTTAGTGCTACAGCTGGGATATTGTCAAAGGCCATAACTTTTTTGCTGTATCCAGTGCACTCAGCCATTTCTTCACGTCACATGGAGTGAATCAAATATACTGTAATATGGCATCTGTGATAGTGGAGGCTTCAAGAGGAAGCCGAGATGGATCATCAACTCGGCACTTCTGGTTGAAGATCTAAGTGTTGTCAGAGTGCTTGTACAATGTAAGGCCTAAGGAGAACTGCAGTTTCCTTGAGATAAACATTGGCAAGGCTAAGTATGTTGCCTTTGGCCTCTTGACAACTGTCCTAACACCCTCGCCAATTGGTGTCTCGGGTTGAACAAGACAGGTGGCAACCTCGGCATTTCATTTGCATTGTGATGAGTTTTCAATCTCAACCTGTCCATCACATAGACTACCTACTTTAACCTCTTATCATTCCCTGCACCAGCCCATCTGCTGCAGAAAGTCTCATCCATTCCTTTACCACCCACAGATTTAATTATTTCAGCGCTTACTTGTCCAGCCTCGATACTCGATAGACTAAAGTTTATCCCAAAACTCACCTATCTGCCCTGTCCTTTCTGATCTACATTAGCTCTCAATACCTCCAATTTAAAGCCCTCATTGTTTTGTATAAATCCCCATGGTGTTTACCCTCCCTACTTCTGTAACCTACCTCTGTTAGCTTGCCACCCCAGAATTGTCAATCCTCTGACATGATCTCCTAGAACTGCATCCACCTCACCTTTAGCAGCCATCAACCATCTTCCTTCCCTATAATTCCTTCCTTAAAAATCATCACACTTCCATCCCCCTTTCTTGCAGTGAGTCTCCTTAAAAATCTTTCTTTGATTAAGCATTTGGTCAAGTCTCTTATTGCTTTTGTTAGCTCAATGCTTGCTTGTGAAATGCATTGGAATGTCTATCCATGTTAAGTTTAAATACAAGTTCTTGCTGTTACACCCAAGTCAAAATTATCAATGTCAAAAACAAAAGTGGGCTGAGCACTGATGACTGAGGTACACAATTTCTAACTCTTCTCCGATGTGAGCAGCACCCATTAACCTTAAATAAAAACCGAAAATGCTGGAAATCCTCTGGCAGGTGAGAGAGAAGCAGCTCCTATTTCAGGTTTGTGACCTTTCATCAGAATTGAGCAAAATGTTGGATATGTAATACGTTTTGAGCAAGTGAAAGGTAGAATGAAGAACAAAAGGGAAGATCTGTGATGGGATGGGGGAGATTAAATGACAAAAGGTTTCATCGTTCAAAATCTGAACGGAGTGGTAATGGGTAAGTCAAGAAACAAAAGATGCATCTAGAGGTGCAAATGGCAGGATAGCTGCCAACCAAATGTAATGTAAAAGAAATAAAGAAGCAAGGGAGAAAAAAAACAAACCAGCAAGCAAACATGAAACAAAATGAGGGCAGAGGTTATGATCTAAAATTGTGGAACTCAAATGTTGAGCCCAAAAGACTAAAATTTCCAATCAAAAGATGGAGTGCCCTTCCTCAAGCTTGCATTAAGCTTTATTGAAGCAACGTAGCAGGCCAAGGACTGGAAAGGTCAGTGGGAGCAAGGTGAAGGATTAAAATGACAGGCAATTCTCCTTAACAAACATCTTTTAGAAAATCTAATGCATTCCCTTTATTTATATAATCATTTATTTACTCAAATTTTTCTAATACAACTTGCATGTAACAAATCTTATTAAAGTTTCTGTATGAACATTATTGCGTCATATTTATTGTGTAACATGCCCTCATCTCATAATTTTTGTTTGCAACTCCTATGTTTGAATCCCTCCCATTAAGTTTCCGCCCTTGTCACAATGTTGATACAACCCTTTATCGTAGTCATAAGTGACATGCTATATGACTCTGACAAAGATAAACTATCTCTCCTTATCCTTCTCAACCTGCCTGCGGCCTTTGACATGGCTGACCTATCCTCCTCCAATACCTCTCTCCATTGTACAGGCAGGTGGTGCTACCCCCATGTAGTTCCATTCCTGTCTATCTAATCATAGCCAGAGAGTCATCAGTAATGGCTTCTCTTGCCTCTCCTGCACAGTAAACCCTGGAGTTGCCCGAATACCTGTCCTTGGTCTCCACCTGTTTCTCAACTACATACTGTCCCTCAGTGACACCATCCAAAAACGCATCATGCTCCAGCTGTATGCTGACAACACCAAGCTCTACCTCACCACTGCCTCACTTTGTTGCATTCTATTTGTTTGACATTCAGTACTGCAGCAGTTGTCTCCAGTTGGGAAGGCTGAAATTGGATTCAGTCGCTGTCATCAATTCCATTGCTCCCGTTGACCATTGTCTGACACTGAACCAGACTACTCAAAACTTTGATGTTGTATTTTCCCCCGATATGAACCCACAACCACATCCACTCCATCACCAAGACCAACACCCTACTTCCACCTCCATACCATTGCCCGAATCAGCCTCTGCCTTAGTTCAGTTGCTGCTGAAAGTCTCGTTCTTGTCTTTGTTGCCTCTCGTATTGACTATTCCAAGGCTGTCCTGTCCATCTTCCACTTGTCTTCTACCCTACCTAAGTTTCAACTCATCCAAAACTTTACTGCCCATACCCAAATTTGCACCAAAATAAGTTCACCCATCATTTCTGTGCCAGCTGACCGATGTTGGCTCCCGGTCTATCAGTGTCTTCATTTGAAACTTCTCATGTTTGTTTTCAAAGCCCACGATAGCCTCACCCCTCCCTATCTAAACAACTTCCTACAACCCTTAAAAATCTGTGCACCTCTAATTCTGATCTCTTGCACATTCTCAATTTTAATCACTCTACCTTCAGCTGCCTCGGTAGACCATAAGACATAGGAGCAGAAGTAGGCCATTTGGCCCATCGAGTTTGCTCAGCCATTCAAAGAAATTATGGCTGATCTGATAATCCTCAACTCCACTTTCCTGCCTTTTCCCCATAACCCTTGATTCCTTTACTGATTACAAATCTGTCTATCTCATCCTTGAGTATGCTTAACGACCCAGCCTCTACAGCTCTCTGTGGTAAAGAATTTCATAGATTGACTATTCTCTGAGAGAAGAAATTCTTCCTCATCTCTGTTTTAAATGGGCGCCCCCTAACTCTGAGATTATGCCCTCTGGTTCTAGACTCTCCCACAAGGGGAAACAACCTCTCAGCATCTAGCCTGTCAAGCCCCCAAGAACCTTTTATATTTCAATAAGGTCGCCTCTCACTCTTCTAAACTCCAATGATACAGGCCTAACTGACTCAGTCTCTCCTCAAAAGAAAATCCCTCCATCCCTGGGCTCAACCTAGTGAACCTTCTCTGGACTGTCTCCAATGCCAGTGTATCTCTCCTTCAGAAAAGGGGACCAAAATTGTTCACAGTATTCTAGGTGTGGTCTAACTAGTGCTTTGTATAGTTTTTGCAAGACTTCCCTATTTTCATACTCCATTCCCTTTGAAATAAAGGCCAACATTCCATTTGCCTTCCCTATTACCTGTTGAACTTGTGTGTTAGTTTTTTGGGTTTCATGCACAAGGACTCCCAAATCACTCTGCTGCAGTCTTTCTCTCTTTAAATAATATTCAGCTCCTCCATCCTTCCTGCCAAAGTGCATAACCTCACATTTTCCCACGTTATAATCCATCTGCCAAGGTTTTGCCCACTCACCTAACTTGCCTATATCCCTTTGTAGACTCTTTGTATCATCCCCACCACTTTGCTTCCCACCTATTTTTGTGTCATCTGCAAATTTGGCGATAGTACATTCACTTCCCTCATCTAAGTCATTAATATATATTGTAAATAATTGAGGCCTCAGCACTGATCCCTGTGGCACTCCACTAGTTACAGGTTGCCATCCTGAAAATGCCCCCCTTATCCCAACTGTCTTCAGTGCTTTGGAATTCCCTCCCTCAATCTTTCTACATCTTTCAGCTCTCACCTCCTTAAAAGTTACCTTTAAAACCTACTCTCTTGACCAGGTTTTTGGCCATCTGTCCAAACATTTCCTTAAGTGACTAAATATCAGATTTTGTTAACACACCTTTTTACATCTGCTCTGGTTTTCACACTCCGAACATAGAACTTTTTTCTATTCATTCATAGGATGTGGGTGCTGCTGGCTAGACCAGCATTCACTGCCCGTCCCTAATTGCCTTTGAGAAGGTAATAGTGAGCTGCCACCTTGAACTGCTGCAGTCCATGTGTTGTAGGAACACCCACGGTGCTGTTAGGAAGGAAGTTCCAGGATTTTGACCCAGGGATAGTGAAGGAACGGCAATATAGTTCCAAGTTAGGATGGTATGTGTGGCCTGAAGGGAAACTTGAAGGTGGTGTTCCCATGCATCTGCTGTCCTTGTCATTCTAGGTATAGAGGTCATGTGTTTGGAAGGTGCCGCCAAAGGCGCCCTGGTGAGTTGCTGCAGCGCATCTTGTAAATGGTACACACTGTTACCGCTGTGTCAGTGGTGCAGGGAATGACTGTTGAAGGTGGTGGATGGGGTGCCAGTCAAGTGGGCTGCTTTGTCCTGAATGGTGTCGAGCTTCTTGGGTATTGTTGGACTTGCACTCATCCAAGCAAGTGGAGTGTATTCCATCATACTCCTGATTTGTTAACTTAAACCAGAAACTGAACTGGACTACCCATATGGCTACTGTGGCTACAAGAGCAGGTCAGAAGCTACGAATTGTGTGGCGAGTAACTTACCTCTTGACACCCCAGAGCCTGTCCACCATCTACAAGGCACAAGCCAGGAATGTTATGAAATGCTCTCCAATTTCTTAGACGAGTACAGCCCCAACCGGCCAGGACAAAGGAGCCTGCTTGACTGGCACCCTGACCGCACATATTCACACACTCCGCCACCACTGTACTGTGGCAGCATTGTGTACCATCTACAAACTGCACTGCAGGAACTCACCAAGGATCCTTAGGCAGCACCTTCCTAACCCTCCACTGCTGCTGTCTGGAAGGACAAGCGCAGCAGACGTATGGGAACGCCACCACATGGAAGTTCCCCTACAAGCCACTCGCCACCCTGACTGGGAAATATATTGCCGTTCCTTTACTGTCACTGGGTCAAAATCCTGGAACTCCCTTCCTAACAACACTGTGGGTATCTATACTACATGGACTGCAGCAGGTCAGGAAAGCAGCTCACCACTATCACCTTGAGGGAATTTAGGGATGCCAGTAAATGCTGGCCTAGCCAGTACCACCCACATCCTGTAAATGAATAAAAAACATACTTGTGCCTTGTAGATGGTCAACAGGCTTTGGGGAGTCAGGAGATCAGTTGCACACCACAGAATTCCCAGCTTCTGACCTGTTCTTGTAGCCACAGTAGTTATATGGCTAGTCCAATTCAGTTGCTGGTCAATAGTATCCCCAGAATGTAGATAGTGCGGGATTCAGGGGTGGTAATGCCATTTAATGCCAGGGGGAGATGTTAGATTCTCTCTTGTTGGAAATGGCCATTGCCTGGCACTTTTAAGTGGCAAGTAACATTCACATCACACATCAGCCCAAGCCTGAATCTTCTTCAGGACTTGCTTCACATGGACACTGATTGCTTCAGTATTTGAGGAGTTGTGAATGGTGCTGAACATTGTGCAAACATCTGCGAACATCCCCACAACTGATCTTATGAAGAAGGGAAGGTCATTGATGAAACAGCTGAAGATGTTTGGGCCTAGAACACCACCCTGAACTCCTGCAGTGATGTCCTAGGGCTGAGATCTTTGACCTTAACAACCACAACCACCATCTTTGTGTTAAGTATGACTCCAAGCAGTGAGGAGTTTCCCCCCTGATTCTCATTGACTTCAATTTTCAAGGGGCTAATCTCACTTAGTTCCCTGAACTGCCTTGGTCAATCCTATGAAGCATTACTTTGATTCTTGGGGTTGTCGAGAGGATATAATGATGCCGATAATGTTATTGGAAATTATTTTAAAATATTAAAGTCAGCTGGTCTAGAGGCTTTGATGTATAGAAGAGAAGTAGGTTTGAAATGGTAATTAGATAAACATGGGGAAATAGGTGAGGTGTAAAGGGGCAATTTGCATGTTTAAATAGACCATTCAAAAGTGCGGGTGAAATATTGCACCTAACCAGGTGAAGCTCAGAAACAATGTGTTTACTTTTTTTTCAAAGCTCACTAGTAAAGTGGGTATCATGAAAGGGTTTTATTGTTAGAAGATTTAAAGTTTAAAAACACTAGTGATGTGAGAATTTGCATTCAAAGAGGAAAATATTTATAAAGGAAGAGAAGGCTGTTGGTGAAAGGAGGAGAGATTCTAAGATCCAAAGCCACCAGCCTGTAAACCTCAATCTGTCTGCAAGGACCCAGAGCTGAAAGAAACTCATTTTGAGTGTGACTGTCCAGGGTGTGCTTTGCCAGGGGTCTGTTTTACTGTTGCCTTGGGGGTGTAACTGAGAACCAAATTAATTAGGTGATTTTGTAGTTATAGTAATTTTGTAGACATATGGATGTGCTTACAATCTTTCTTATATTAATAAATGTTTAATTTAGTTTTATAAAAAAACCTCAAGACTCCGTGGTCTTATTACTACTGAATTCAAAGCCTGCATTTCGAAACATGTGAATTGCAAAAATGGGTTATGACAGTTGTTTCAAGTTTCCCTCTGAGATTTGAACAATGCAGCTTTTACTATTGGCTGTGTCATAATAGGTTTAGTAGAAATATATAGTCATCTATTGCCAGCCTCTTGCAGTTTTGACAGATGAAGTTTCATGTATTTCAGAAGCAACCATTATACTCTGCATTGTTCTGGAATTTTGTTCCAAAGCTCAGCTTTTAATTGAAAAAAATCTATTCTCTTGTATAATTTCCATGTCGAGCCAGTCAGAGAAAGAAAGAAGGGGAATAGAACTTAACATTCTTCTAGTGAGCTTATTTCCAGTAAGATAGTACTTGTGCTAAGTAAAATTGTGCACATTCAATTTTTTTATTAAGGAGGAATATTACAATAATAACGATATTAATAGCATTTCAACTGCTTTGACAGCAATTGTTTCAGTATTATAATGCATGAGCAGAAAATTCATAGAACCATCTAGTCTTAAAAGTTTATAATGTTTGTGGTTACTCATTACTGTCATTATTGTTAGTTGACCCAGCAGCATGTATGTAAATTCTGTTCTGAACAGTGCAGTTTATTTTTTCCTCCTCCTAAACATTTTTTATTTGAAAAAAAAATTTGGTATGCTTTGACAGTTTCTGCATTTAACGTTAGCATATTTGATTCTTTTCTCTTGGAAGCTCTAGAATAGTTTCACTAAGTTTTTAATTTTTTTTTCACAAAGTCAAAAATGCCATTCTTTTTGTCCAGTGCATATTTTTTCACAATAATGTTTCCAAAATTCCCATTATGTGGACAGTTGATTGTGCAATAAAATGACAGATATATGGTACTGGAGCAGCAACCAGTATCTATTGAGTTGAAATTCCACCATGCCAAGTTTTTCAGTCTGAGTTCAATAAATCTGATTTTTTTTTATCTGTTCATGGTTTGTGGGAATTGCTAGGCCAGCATGTATTGTCATCTCTAATTGCCCTTGAGAAGGTGATGGTAAGCCACCTGAACTGCTGCAGTCCTTGTGGTGTAGGTACAGTTGCTGTTGGGAAGGGAGTTCCAGAATTTTGACCCAGTGGTAGTGAAGGATTAATGATATATTCCCAGCTCAGGGTAGTGTGTGCTTGGAGGGGAGCTTGCAGTTGGTGGTTCATGTGCTTGCTGCCCATGTTCTTTTAGGACAATTTTTAAGGCAAGTTTGAGAAAGATGATCACAAAAGTTGCCATATTGTCATAAAATTCATTGATTCACTCATGTTCTTCAGGCCAAAATGTTCTGGATAATTCTGAAGTGATGAAGAAAGCCACAGCAAGTTAGAACACTAAGAATTTCCTACTTCCCAATATTGCGGGGAGACTGAGGCAGCTCAAGGAGAAAGCCCAGTACTACCTTCATTGGTTCTAGGTGGTAAATGGTGGAACAACTCCCACCATTTAATTGGTATATGGAGCAATAAACTATATTCTCTCCAAGTTGATATATTAAGTGAATCTAGGAGCACTTTGTTTGCTTTCCCTGCTAAAGGAGCAAGCCAGCGGCCTTGATTCAAGTTGATGAAAATTGTACAAGTTCTGTCATTTCTCAACTGTGAGATTCTAAGTGCATCATTCACTTGAAAATTGTAGTCTTTGACATGTTTATATTTTGTGTTTTGTAGGACATTGGATTTTTTGCTGAAAGTGATTATGAGAGCTATGTGGTTTGCGGGTGGCTTTCATTGGATGAGTGTAAAGGGGCGCCGTGCTTTGCCCACAGAAGCACCTATAATGACATTAGCACCACATTCTTCATACTTTGACGCAATTCCAGTTACCATGACCATGGCTTCCATTGTAATGAAGGCAGAAAGCAAAGACATTCCTATATGGGGAAGTAAGTAATTCTTTACTGAAAATGATATAAATTTAAAAAAATTGCAGGAATTGATCAGTGTCTATTAAAGCAAGACTGAAACTGCTGTACTGTACCTGTGCTCATTCATCACTTCTTATCATGCATTATGACATGTAAAATCTGTTTCATATTCATTGATTTCACATATTGAAATGTGAATGTTAAGTAGAATCGGGATACCAAAGATTATTTCTGAAGTGCTGATGCATCGTAGTTATGTAACTATTGCCATGTAGTTAGTTCATTTAGTTTTTCCACCAGTCACTTACTAGCAATAGTATAATATTTTTGCATCATTCTATTATGAGACTTTGGGATAGGCAAATCCAGTCTCCTAAGTATTGTAGTTTAATTTTTGCAATCCTTTAGATTGCGTATTGATCTTTTAATGAACACAATTCACAATTTAATACAACCATTTAGTCATAAATCTTCAATTCATAGTTTTTTCAACCAGTAGAATTTATGGCAAAATTCCTATGACTGTTTTAGCACTGAGGATTTTACAGTCAGGCATGCACATGTACTATGTTTTGCTTTAGTAAAAATATTTATGGCATGAAAGTGCCCCGAAGACATTTGAAATGCGATAAATATTAATGTTGCTAATAACTAAATAAAGTTATACTGCTGTGACGCTACTAACCAATTTTCTTCTCTGCACTAGTATGTAGTCTGGGCATACTGCAATGTTAAACTCAGCTTTTGGGAATTGAAAGCAATTTTAATCTTCTTCCCAGAATGCTTAAAATCAGTACACTCATCCTGGGTTCAGGTAGTGATGTAAACTGGTTTAAGTGTTATGGTCATGTCTTATTATGCTTCTAAGCTGCTTGATAAGATTACAATTTCAGTTGTTCCGATATCCACTTTGACGTTTGTTATTTAGCTGCCTAATTTGCATAATGTGAAGACTGTAACTTTTATATCCTGTTATACTCAATTTTAAGTGTATTTTATATGTAAAACAGCAAGTGAGTCACAGATTTGCATGGAATATGTTTTGTGCCTGTAGGTAGTATGGAAATTGGATCAGTTCAGGATAAAATTGTACGGTAACAGTATAAGCTTTCAAAAAATTTGCACTAGCATTCTGGCTATTTGAGTCTCCAGTGGCTTCCATAATCTAACCACTCAGTGCCTAAATGTAAATGAACCTACCAGCTCCCAAAGGCTCAGAAAGTGGATTGAATATTCTTGGATGATGAAATGCTAATTCAAGTTTTTTTTTTTAAACTACATTTCTCCATATCTCACAATTTACTCCCAAGATTTCTAAACTTTTAACTCCCTCATGCTGACCAAGAAGCATAGCTTGCTGACTGAAAGCTCATAAGAAAGAGGACCCATCGAACCTGCTCTGCCATTCAGTAGGGTGATGGATGATCTGATTGTGGCCTTTCCTGGCTCCCTATAACCCTTGACTCCCTTGTCAACCAAAAATTTGTCTAACTTAGCGTTGAATATATTCAATTACCCATGGCTCTTTGTGGAAGAGAATTTCAAAGACTAATGACACGCAGGAGACATTCTTCCTCATCTCAATCTTAAATGAGAGACATCTTATCTTTAAGAACAAAGAAAGAACAAAGAAAAGTACAGCACAGGAACAGGTCCTTCGGTCCTCCAAGCCTGCGCTGATCATATTGCCTGTCAAACTAAAACGTTTTGCACTTCCAGTGTCCGTATCCCTCTTTTTCCCCATCATATTCATGTATTTGTCAAGCTGCCTCTTAAACACCACTATCTTCCACCACCTCCCCAGGCAGCGAATTCCAGACACTCACTACCTTCTGTGTAAAAAAAAAACTTGCCCCACAAATCTCCTCTAAAGTTTTCTCCTCTCACCTTAAATCTATGTCCCTTAGTAATTGACTCTTCCAACCTGGGAAAAAGCTTCTGACTATCTTCTCTGTCCATGGCACTCATAATTTTGTAAACTTCTATCAAGTCGCCCTTCAATTTCCGTCACTCTAGTGAGAACAATCCGAGTTTCTCCAACCTCTCCTCATAGCTCCAGACCTGGCAGCATCCTAGTAAACCTCCTCTGCACCCTCTCCAACACCTCCTTATCCTTCTGGTAATGTGGCGACCAGAATTGCACACAATATTCCAATTGTGGCCGAATCAAGATTCTATACAGTGCAGCATGACTTCCCAGCTTTTATACTCAATACCCCTGCCGATGAAAGCAAGCATGCCATATGCCTTCCTGTCTACCTTATCCACCTGCGTTGCCACTTTCAGTGACCTGTGGACCTGTACACCCAGATCCCTTTGCCTGTCGATGCACTTAAGGGTTTTGCCATTTTCTGTATAATTCCTACCTGTGTTAGACCTTCCAAAATGCATTACCTCGCATCTTTCGGATTAAATGCCATCTGCCATTTCTCCGCCCAAGTCTCCAACCGATCTATATCCCGTTGTATCCTTTGACAATCCTCTTCACTATCTGCAACTCCTCCAACCTCAGTGTCGTCTGCAAACTTACTAATTAGCCCAGTTACATTTTCCTCCAAATCATTTACGTATACTACAAACAACAAAGGTCCCAGCACTGATCCCTGCAGAACACCACTAGTCACAGCTCTCCATTCAGAAAAGCACCCTTCCACTGCTACCCTCTGTCTTCTATGACCAAGCCAATTCTGTATCCATCTTGCCAGCTCACCTCTGATCCCATGCGACTTTACCTTCTGTTCCAGTCTGCCATGAGGGACCTTGTCAAAGGCCTTATTGAAATCCATGTAGATAACATCCATTGCCCTTCCACCGTCGATTATCTTTGTCACTTCCTCGAAAAACTCAATCAAGTTAGTGAGACATGACCTCCCCTTCACAAAACCATGCTGCCTCTCACTAATACGCCCGTTTGCTTCCAAATGGTAGTGAATCCTGTCATGAAGAATCTTCTCCAATAATTTCCCTACCAATGACGTAAGGCTCACCGGCCTGTAATTTCCTGGATTATTCCTGCTACCCTTAAACAATGGGACAGCATTGGCCATTCTCCAGTCCGCTGGGACCTCACCGTAGCCAGTGAGGATACAAAGATTTCTGTCAAGGCCCCAGCAATCTCCTCCTGTGCCTCCCTCAGTACTCTGGGGTAGAGCCAATCTGGTCCTGGGAACTTATCCACCTTAATATTCTTCAAGATGCCTAACACTTTTTTTGATCTCAACATGATCCAAGCTATATACCCTGTCCTTCAGTGTAGCAACTGTCAGGCAGCCTATAAACCACTCCCACCAGTGACTTATTTCCTTTGCTCTTTATTATCTCCACCCAAAATGACTCTACATCTTGATCCTCTGAACCAAGATCATTTCTCACTACTATATTGATCTCATCCTCTACCACCACCTCTTTCCCCCTCAATCTCCTCCCATGTTTTCCTGTTCTTGCCTCTTTCCCATCATTCCATCTTCACTCCTTTCTTGTTCTCTCCGGACACAAGTTTTAAGAGTGCATATACACTACAACTTTTACATTAATGCAAATTGGATTTGAGTTTGCATCATCAACATTGGCAACTTGTATTTAGGCATGGCAGCTTCAGCATGCACAAACATCCCATTACACTTTGCAGAGGCATAATAAAAGCAGCATAACACCAAGGAAAGAAGACCAGCTTTGCTTTTACCCCTATCTTTACTGAACTATATTGGCTTTTGGACTCCAGAGCCTTAAATTTAAAATTTATCTCCTCATCTTTGAACTCTTTCTGGACTTGCCCATCGTGACTTCGGTAATCACTTCTCACTCTAACAATCTCTTGTGCATCTTTTCCTCTCCTCCAAAGTTGATCAATGTGCCTTCAGCCATGAAGGCCCTGTGCTTTGGAACGCCATTTTACCTGTTTTTGTCCCTTAACACCCTCCACCCCTCGGTCTCAGCCTGCTACCTTCCTCTGCAGCAAGTGTAACAAAGACTGCTATGCCAGAGTGGGGCTTCTGAACCATTCCAAGAAATGCTTAATATACAGTTGACAACAAAGGCATACACCATCATCCAACAAGATGGAAGGCTAATGGTACAGTTCACTACTGCTGAGCCCCATTTGCCATGTGATTTCACCCCCTGGACTTGCCGTAATATTGAGAACTGGCTGAAAATGCTTCCCAGTACCAACCATAGACTCCTGTGAGGGAACTAAGACCTCAACCTTTACATTTTTATGTCATATATAGATATACTCGTGGCTATTTCTAAAATTTTAAAAACTGGACAAAGAATTTTTAAAATGGCTGAAGCTATGTCTGTCTGTGACCTGTGAACAAAAGGAGCTATCTGGTAGTATCAGTGAAACTTGCACTTTATTATCTCTGAAGAGGACTATACAAAGGCCTTCTGCATTTCATAACCCAGGTTAGCCAACTAGAGTCAACTTGTCTGCTAGAACAAGGGGCCTCGTAACCGTCCTTTTAATTCTTAATGGTTGAGACATCAAACCATCTCAGGGCCCAGATGAGGGATACACAGCCCTTGTCCAAGACAATATGGAGAGGTGGGAATCATGTGATATGGACCTCCAGCTTATAGACCCAGTTATATTGCCTTGCTGTACTCTACAATTTTACCATCTAGCATCACAGAAAAGGGGCGTTGCCCAGATTAAATACCTGGCCCCATCTACATTGTACCATCGCCGACAAGACTGATTCATCCCTGCATGTCTTTCTCACTGTGTGAAGTCAACACCACCGAAAAATTATATTATACTGCATCAGTTTTCTGCCCACTGGCCTCCATGAAGGAATACCTCACTAGACTTTGATTCTGGACTCTAGATCCATGTGAAACAATATTTATTTTCTCTGTGGTTTCTGTGCTGTATATCTTTCCTTTCTCTATCTCTTTCTTTTACTGTATAAATGTGAAGGAGGCAACATTGCTACCCTGATCCCGTGCTTGTGTGTACAAATAAACCAACCCTATGAGTTTGTCCTATCTCAAGTTTGCTGTGAGGTTATTAATAGAAAATTGGATCATATCAAAACTGAGTTTGGGAAATACGCCACCGCTTATAGAGGGGGAGGCAAATCAAAAACACCTTTCTGCTAACAGGCGGGTGTTGAGAAGAGAAATTAGTGGGGTTTAAATTAACCCCCCTCTTGTCCGTTACAAACTCCTGTAATGGAGATTTGTCTTGTATTCTAGGTTTACCTTCAATAATTACTTTGACAGGCTCCACAATGTTGATTTCAGCGAGTCACTATTTTTGTCATATAATCTGCAGGTATAGCACTTATAAACAAAAAACATAATGATAAATGTACTTCTTTCGTAAAGATCAGATTTTTAAAAATTAGTTCATTGGATATGGACATTGCTGGTGAGGCTGGAATTTATTGCCCATCTGACTTTCCCCAGACAGGGAGATGTGGGTTGTCTTATTTAATGCTACAGACTTAGATATGGTGCTCTGTGTACTTGCTGCCTTTGGTCTGCTTAATATGTAGATGGTACACGCTAACCGTGATATGCCAGCTAGAAGATAAAGATCAAATGAGTTTCTTTATCCTGGATGGTGTCAAGTTTCTTGAGATAAAAACAAAAAGTTAAAAACAAAAAACTGCGGATGCTGGAAATCCAAAACAAAAACAGAATTACCTGGAAAAACTCAGCATGACTGGCAGCATTGGCGGAGAAGAAAAGAATTGACATTTCGAGTCCTCATGACCCTTCAACAGAACTGGGTGAATCCAAGGAGAGGGGTGAAATATCAGCTGGTTTAAGGTGGTTGGGGGGTGGGGGGAGAGAAGTGGAGGGGGTGGTGTGGTTGTAGGGACAAGCAAGCAGTGATAGCAGATAATCAAAAGAAGACAGGTGTCAAAAGTCGTGATATTATCTAAACGAATGTGCTAATTAAGAATGGATGGTAGGGCACTCAAGGTATAGCTCTAGTGGGGTTGGGTGGAAAGGCTAGCAGGGCATAAAAGATTTAAAAATAATGGAAAAAGGTGGGAAAAGAAAAATCTATAAATTATTGGAAAAAATAAAAGGAAGGGGGAAGAAATGGAAAGGGGGTGGGGATGGAGGAGTGAGTTCAAGATCTAAAATTGCTGAATTCAATATTCAGTCCGGAAGGCTGTAAAGTCGGAAGATGAGGTGCTGTTCCTCCAGTTTGGGTTGGGCTTCACTGGGACAATGCAGCAAGCCAAGGACAGACATGTGGGCAAGACAGCAGGGTGGAGTGTTAAAATGGCAAGCGACAGGGAGGTTTGGGTCATTCTTGCGGACAGACTGCAGGTGTTCTACAAAGCAGTCACCCAGTTTACGTTTGGCCTCTCCAATGTAGAGGAGACGGCATTGGGAGCAATGAATGCAGTAGACTAAGTTGGGGGAAATGCAAGTGAAATGCTGCTTCACTTGAAAGGAGTGTTTGGGCCCTTGGACAGTGAGGAGAGAGAAAGTGAAGGGGCAGGTGTTGCATCTTTTGCGTGGGCATGGGGAGGTGCCATAGGTGGGGGGTGATGGAGGAGTGGACCAGAGTGTCCCGGAGGGAGCGATCCCTATGGTATGCCGCCGGGGGGGGGTGAAGGGAAGATGCGTTTGGTGGTGGCATCATGCTGGAGTTGGTGAAATGGCGGAGGATGATCCTTTTCACGTGGTCCATCTCTGACACTTCCCTTCCCTTCCTTGACCTCTCTGTCTCAATCTCTGATGATAGACTGTCCGCCAGTATTCATTACAAGCCTACCAACTCCCACAGGTACCTCGACTACAGCTCCTCACACCCCGCTTCCTGTAAGGACTCCATCCCATTCTCTTGGTTCTTTCGCCTCCATCGCATCTGTTCTGATGACGCTACCTTCAAAAACACTTCCTCTGACACGTCCTCCTCCTTCCTTAACCGAGGTTTTCCACCCATAGCCATTGACAGGGCCCTCAATCGTGTCCGGCCCATCTCCCGCGCATCCGCCCTGATGCCTTCTCCTCCCTCCCAGAAACATGATAGGGTCCCCCTTGTCCTCACTTATCACCCCACCAGCCTCTGCATTCAAAGGATCATCCTCTGCCATTTCCGCCAACTCCAGCATGATGCCAGCACCAAACGCATCTTCCCTTCACCCCCCCGGCGACATACCGTAGGGATCGTTTCCTCTGGGACACCCTGGTCCACTCCTCCATCACTCCCTACTCCATCACTCCCTACTCCTCAACCCCCACCTATGGTACCTCCCCATGCCCACGCAAAAGACGCAACACCTGCCCCTTCACTTCCTCTCTCCTCACCGTCCAAGGGCCCAAACACTCCTTTCAAGTGAAGCAGCATTTCACTTGCATTTCCCCTAACTTAGTCTACTGCATTCGTTGCTCCCAATGCCGTCTCCTCTACATTGGAGAGACCAAACGTAAACTGGGCGACCGCCTTGCAGAACACCTGCTGTCTGTCCGCAAGAATGACCCAAACCTCCCTGTCGCTTGCCATTTTAACACTCCACCCTGCTGTCTTGCCCACATGTCTGTCCTTGGCTTGCTGCATTGTTCCAGTGAAGCCCAACGCAAACTGGAGGAACAGCATCTCATCTTCCAACTAGGCACTTTACAGCCTTCTGGACTGAATACTGAATTCAACAATTTTAGATCTTGAACTCCCTCCTCCATCCCCACCCCCTTTCCGTTTCTTCCCCCTTTTATTTTTTCCAATAATTTATATAGATTTTTCTTTTTCCACCTATTTCCATTATTTTTAAATCTTTTATGCCCTGCTAGCCTTTCCACCCCACTCCCACTAGAGCTGTACCTTGAGTGCCCTACCATCCATTCTTAATTAGCACATTCGTTTAGATAATATCACCACCTTCAACACCTCTGTGTTCTTTTGTCTGTGACATTTTTTGATTATCTGCTCCTATCACTGTTTGCTTGTCCCTACAACCACACCACCCCCTCCACTTCTCTTGCCCCACCCAACCCCCCCACCATCTTAAACCAGCTTATATTTCACCCCTCTCCTTGGATTCACCCAGTTCTGTTGAAGGGTCATGAGGACTCAAAACGTCAACTCTTTTCTTCTCCGCCGATGCTGCCAGACCTGCTGAGTTTTTCCAGGTAATTCTGTTTTTGTTCAAGTCTCTTGTGTATTGTTGCAGCTGTACCTATCCAGACTAGTGGAGAGTATCCTATCAGATTCCTGACATGTGGTTTGCAGAAGCTGTAAAGGCTTTGAGAAGGCAGGAAGTGAGCCTTTGACTTGCTGTAATATCCATGGCATTTACGTGGCTAGTCCAGGTGAATTTCTCGTCATGGGTAACCTGCAGGATGTTAATCGTGGGTAACATGGTGATGGCTGTGTGATTAAATGTCATGGGGAGGTGGTTAATTTTGTGTTCTCATTTGTGATGGTCACTGCCTGGTACTTGTTTGGCATAAGTGTTACTTTCTATGTAATAACACAGTTCTGGATGTTATCCAGGCCTTGCTGCATGCGGACATAAACTTCAGTGTTCTCTTGAGGAATTGAAACTGGAGATAACTACTAAAATCATCAGCCAACAGCCCAACTTCTGACTTTATGATGAAGGGACAGTCATTTATGAAGCAGCAGAAGATAATTCAGCGTGTGCACAGCCCTGAGGGTTCTTGCAGTAATGTCCTGGGGCTGAAATAATTAATCTCCAACAACCACAGTAATCTTCCTCCTTGATGACCCGTGCCAATGGAATGTTCCCTGAACCCCATTGACTTCAGTTTTACTTTGGCTTCTTGGTTCCAGGATTGGTTATGTCCAAAGGAGTCACTTGCTTAGCTCACCTTACCTTATCCAACTCATACAACCGTTGCCTTACTGCTAAACATCAACAAAGCAATGTCAACAGTGTTATCAAATAGCAATCAACAATCTGTCTACCAATGCTCAGGTTGGGTTTCGCCCGGACCACTTGGCTTTAGATCACATTAAAGTCTTGGCCAAAATATGGACACAAAACATTAATTCCAGGGATAGAAATACTCAGCAAGTCTGGCAGCATTTGTGGTGAGAGAAACAGCGTTAACCATTTCAGGTCGGTGACCTTTCATCAGAAGTGAGAAAAGATAGAGATCTAATATATTTTAAGCAAGTGAAGGGGGAAGAATGGGGCAAAGGACAAAAGGGAAGGCCTGTGACAGGGTGGATGGCTGAGAAATATTAAATGACAAAAGGTTGATCATGCAAGGCCAAAAGGAGTGGTAATAGGATAAACAAAGAAATAGAAAATGTGCCCAGGGAAATCTGAATGGCAAAATCAAGAACAGTTGCCTCAGGAAACAAAAAAGAGGAAAATGAGAGAAGAACCAAAACCAGCAGAGAATAAGGAAACAATGTGGTTATGATCTGAAATTGGTGATCTCAACGTTGAGGCCAGAAGGATGTAAAATGCCTTATCAAAAGATAAGGTGCTGTTCCTCAAGCTTACACTGAGGTTCATTGGAACACTTGCAGGAGAGAGAGGTCAGAGTGGGAGCAAGGTGGAAAATTAAAATGACCAGTGACCAGAGTCTCAGGGTCATGCTTGCAGAGTGGATTAAGGAGTTCCGCAAAGCAGTCACCCAATCTAAGTTTCGTCACCCAGTGAGGGGAGACTACATTGTGAGCAGCAAATATGATGTACTGTGTTGAAAGAAGTACATGTAAATTGTTCCACCTGCAAGGAGTGTTTGGAGCCTTGAATGGTGAAAAGGGAGGAGGTCAAAGAATCTGAGTAATCATGACACAGAAAGCAACCATTTGACTCAAGAAGACCATGTCGACTCCCTCTAAAACAATTCAGTCAGTCCCATTCCTCTGCTGAATCTCTGTAACCTGTTAAGTTCAGTTCCCTGAAATGCCCAACCTATTTCCTTTTGAAATCATTCATTGTCTTCACTTCCACCACTTTCATAGGCAGAGTCTTCTGGGTCAAAACCACTTGCTGTGTGTTTGAAACAAAAAGCTCTTCCTCACATTGCCCCTGCATCTTTTGCCCAAAGGCCTCATTCTGTGTTACCTAGTACTATCAGCTAATAGGAACAGTTTTTCTTTGTCTACCATATCTAAACCTGTCATGATCTGGATTATTGATTTTAAAAGCTTTCCTACCACCAGGGTTAAGCTGACTGGCCTGTAATTGCTGGGCTTATCTTTGTACCATTTTTTGAACAAGAGCATGACATTTGCAATTCTCTGGTCCTCTGGCACCACACTTGCATCCAGAGGATTGAAAGATTCTGGCTAGTGCCTCTGCAATTTTCACCCATAACACTCAGTATCCTTAGATGCATCTGATCTGGACATGATGACATGAGTATACCAGCCTATCCATACTTCTTTAACTTTTAGTCCATCCAGTGTCCCAACTACCTACTCTTCCACAATGACTTTGGCAGCATCTTCCACGGTAAAGACATCATGCAAAGTCCCCATTTAGTATCTCAGCCATGCCCTGTGTGTCCATGTGTAAATCACCTTCCTGGCCTCAGCCCTACTCCTTTTACTATTTATATGCCTGTAGAAGACTTTTGAATTCCCTTTTATATTGGCTGCCAGTCTCCCCTCATACTTTTTACTGATCTTATTTTCTTTTTTCAATTCCTCTCTGAGCTTTCTATATTCAGCCTGGTTCTCACTGGTATTATTAACTTGATATCTGGCATATGCACCCCTTTTCTGTTTCATCTTACTTTCTATCTCTTTTATCATCCAGGGAGCTAGGCTTCGTTTGTGCTACCTTTCCCTCTATGGGAATGAACTTTGAATATACCTGAAATATCTTCTCTTTAAAGGCAGTCCATAATTTTGAGGATTGTAGGGCTAGCTGAGGTTAGAGAGAGAGGGGGATGAGGCCATGGAGGAATTTGAAAACATGGATGAGAATATTAAAACCAAGACATTGCTTGACCCGGTGCTAATGTAGTTAAGCCAGCAGAGGGATGATTGGTGAACCAGACTTGCTGAATGTTAAGACATGGACAGCAGAGTTGTGGAATGGCTCCAAATTTACAGAGGGTAGAATGTGGGAGACCAACCAGGTGTGCATTGGAACAATCAAGACTGGGAGGTGAAAAAGGCAGGAATGAGGGTTTCAAAAGCAGCTTGGCTGAGACCAGGGCTAAGTCAGGCCATGTTATGGAGGTGGAAATAGGCAGCCTTTGTGATGGTGCAAATGTGTGGTTGGAAGCTCATCTCAGGGTTAAATGTGACACCAAGGTTGCAAACAGACTGACGTAGTCCCACTGTTGCCAGGGAGAGGGATGGAATTCATAACTAGGGAATAGAGTTTTGAGTGTGATCTGAAAATGATGACTCCAGTTATCCCAATATTTAATTGGAGGAAATTTCTACTCATCCTGTACAGGATGGCAGGTGAGCAGCATGATAATTTGACGAGTGGGGGGAGGGATCAAGAAGTGGCTGTGAGGTCGAACAGGTAAGAATAGAATAGATGAGAATAGAACCAGCTGTGAGCAGTCCCACGCAGCTGGACAACAGTGGAAAGGAATTTGAGGATGGTGTGGTCAGCCATGTGAAAGGCTGCAGAAAGGATGAGAAGGGATAGTTTTACCTTTGTCACAATCACATGGGATGTCACGTTTGATTCTGATAATAGCCTTTTTGATAAGGGACGCAAGCCTGATTGGAGTGGTTCAAATATGGAGCTCTGAGAAGGAGGGGCATGAATTTGGAAGATGACTGTATGTTCTACAGGGAGTCAACATGGTGGTCTTGGGTCAAATGGTCTCTTTCTGTGTCACAATTACTGAGAGGAAAGGGAGGCTGGAGACGGTACAGCAGTTTGCAAGGATGGTGGAGTTACGGGTTGATTTTTTTTTAATGAGAGGTGATAACAATAGATTTAAGGGAGCGAGGGGCAACATCTGAAGAGAGTGAACCATTAACAATACCAGCTCATATATAATTGTCAGCAATGATTTGTTAAGATTTGCGTAGAGACCAATAACTTGAAAAAGAAGTCAAACATGAATGGCTGAAATGATCACAAGAAATAGAAGCAGGCCCCTCAAGCCTATGATCGTGGCTGATCATGAGCTTCAACTCCATTTTCCTGCCCATTCCCCATAATCTTTAATTCCCAGACACCAAAAATCTGTTTATATCAGCCTTAAAGGTATTCAACGATGGAGCAACCATAATCCTCTTGGGTAGAGAATTCCAGAGGTTCACAACCCTTTGAAGTAATTTCTCCTCATCTCGGTTCTAAATGATTGGCCCCTTATCCTGAGACTGTTTTAAATTCCCCAATTGGTGGAAATAATCTCTCAGCATCTACCCTATCAAACCCCCTGAGAATTTAGGTTTCAATGAGCTCGCCTTTCATTCTTCTAAACTCTAGAGAATATAAGCCCAATTTACTGAGCCTTTTATCATGGGACATTCCTCTCATGCCAGGGATCAATTTAGTGAGCCTTTGCTGTATCGCCTCCAATGCAAGTATATCCTTTCTTAAATGTAGAAATCAAAACTGCAAACAGTATTCCAAATGCGGCCTCACCAAAACCATGTACAACTGTAGCAAGACTTTTTTTATTCTTGTATTCCAATCCCCTTGCAATTAAGGTCAGTGTTCCATTTGCCTTCCTATTTCCCTGCTGCACCTGCAGGCTAACTTTCCGCATTTCTTCTACAAATCTCTTTGAACATCAACACTTATAGGGTTCATACCTTTTGAAAAAATATTCTGCTTTTCTAGTCTTCTGACCAAAGTGAATAACTTCACCTTGCCCGACCTTATACTCTGTCTGCCATTGTGTTACTCAGTGTCACTTAACCTGAGTATATCTCTTTCCAGCCTCTGTGCTCTCCCCGTAGCTTACCTTCCCACCTAGCTTAGCATCATCAGCAAACTTTAATACATTGCTCTGTATCTCTTCATTTAAGTCATTAATGTAGATTATAAATAGCCAACATGAAAAAGCCCTGTTTTGCCCTCTGTTTTCCATCTGTCAACCAACCCTCTATCCGTTCTAAAATACTATCCTCAACTCCATGTATCCTTATCTTGCTTATTAACCTTTTGTGTGGCACCTTTATTGAATGCCATTTGGAAATCCAGTATACTACATCTACTGGTTCCCCTTTACCTACCCTACTAGTTACATCCTCAAAAACTCATGAATTTGTCAAACAGGATTTCCCGTTAGTAAAACCATATTGATTTGCTCTAATACTATGCCTTTCTAAGTGCATTGTTAAGACTTCCTTAATAATAGATTCCAGCATTTTTCCCAACAACTGATGTTAGGCTAACAGGCCTGTAGTTCACTGCTTTCTCTCTCCTTCCTTTCTTCCTTGAAAAGTGGTGTAAATTTGTCAACTTCCAATCTAATAGGACTGCTCCTGAATCTCAGGAAAATTTTGGAAAATCCTAGCCCGCCCACCTACTATCTCTGCAGCTAAAACCCCAGGATCTAGACCAGGTCTCAGGGATTTGTCTGATCTTTAGTCCCTTAAATTTTGCCAATATTCTTTCTCTGCTGACATTAATTTCCTCACTTTTTTAGTCCCTAGGATACTCTGTTTCTGGTCTTGTGGATACTTGTATCTTCTGTTGTGAAGACAGATAAAATATTTGTTCAGTGCCTCTGCTATTTCCTCATTCCCCATGATAACTTCTCCTGTCTCTGCTTCTAAGGGGCTAACATTTACTTTAGCTACACTCTTCCTCTTGATAGCCTTATAAAAGTTCTTACAAATCTGTTTTTATATTCCAGGCTGGTTTACTCTCATTCTAATTTTTCCCTATTTATCAACTTATTGATGGTCCTCTGGTTTCTAAAACACTTCAATCCTCAGACTTGCTATTGTTTTTTTGCAACATTACAAGCATCTTCTTTTGATTTAATACTGCCCTTAACTTCCTGAGTGAGCTATGGGTGGGTCTTGTTTGAGCTTTTGTTTTTCAATGGAATGTACTTTTGATGAAGTTATTGTTTCTTTAAATGTTTCCCACTGTTCATTTACTTTCATACCGTTTCGTCTAATCACCAATTAACCTTAACCAGTTCTCCCCTCATACCCATGTAATTGGCGTTGTTTAAGATTCTTGTTTGTGATTGTTTGTGTCACTTTCAAACTTAACATGGAATTCCATGGTATTATGATCACTATTTCCCAATAGATCTTTTACCATGACATCACTAGTTAATGCTTCACTACGCAATACTGGGTTGAAGATAGCTTTATCCCTAGTTGGTTCCACAATGTATTACTCCAAGAGTGTCGTGAAAACATTCACATGCTCATCTTCTACACCACTGTCTTGCCAATCTGATTGTCCCAGTCTGTATTGATGATTAAAGCTCTCCACAATTATTACATTGCCTTTGTTACAGGTTCCAATAATTTCTTGTTTAATGTTCTGCTCAATGGTATAATTACTATTAGGGGGAGATCTATAAACCAATGCTTTCTGACTTTTGCTATTCCTAATTTCCACCTATACTGATGCTACTTCATGATCTTCTGAGGCAAGACCCTTTCTCACTATTGTCCTTATGTCATCCATCCTCATTTGCCATTCTGTCTCTTTCCTAAATAATGTGTATCTTCAAATATTTACTTCCCACCCTTGATCACCATGTAATCATGTCTCTGTAATGGCAATTAAATCAAAATCATTTATCTCTATTTATGCCACCAGTTCATTTTGTCTTTTTGTGGATGC
This sequence comes from Carcharodon carcharias, assembly GCF_017639515.1. Taxonomy (NCBI): domain Eukaryota; kingdom Metazoa; phylum Chordata; class Chondrichthyes; order Lamniformes; family Lamnidae; genus Carcharodon; species Carcharodon carcharias. Next base: position 170,081,884 of record NC_054469.1, read on the forward strand.
TTTGAGTATTCAAATAAAGAACCTTTAATTTCAATTTTTTACTTCTATTCTTCATTCGTCTATAGGCAAATTTTGTTAATGCCTCGACCTTTCTCTTTGGATTTCTCAATCTCTCTTTACCCGGGCCCTCCACTTTCGCACCACCACACGCCCATTAATTTCAAGCCCTGTCCACAGCCCCAGTTATACGATTGCCCAGGACACCGGTTTCAGCCTGGTTCAAATGGAACCGATCTTGACAGAATAGCTCACTCTTCCCTGAGTATTGATGACAGTACCCATAAATCGAAACCTCTTCTTTCTTCTTCCCATACCGCTCTGAACCACATGTTTAATTCCCTTGACCATGTGCCAATTTGCGAGTGGCTCAGGTAACAATCCAGTGATGATTATCTTTGATGTTCTATGTTTTAATTTGGTGCCAGCTCCTCAAATTCTCTTAGCAGAGCGTCATTCCTGATTGTACCTATGTCGATGGTTCCCACATGGATCACGACATCTGGATCCTCCCCCTCCAACTACCAATTTCTTCCCCAGTCACAAGGTGATGTCCCTAACCCTAGGACCGGGCAGGCAACACAACCTTTGGAGCTTCTTGTTGTAGCTGCAGAGAACAGTAACTGTCCCCCCCACTTGAGTGGCATCCTTCACCATGGCACTGTGGTCAATCCGCTCATCCAACTTGCAGTCCTTTTCCTCATCCACACAGGTAGAAAGCATTTCATATCTTGCTGGACAAAGTCAGGGGCTGAGGCTCCTCCATCATACATGCCTGTTCCCCTTATCTGCCTGGATCGCAGCCACACCTTCCTGTATCTATACGCTGACGAACAGTGTGTCCAGATAACCCTCCCTCTGCCTGATGCTCCACAATGTCTGCAACTCAGACTCCAGCTCAGCAACCTGAACCAAATTTACACAAGCTACAGACATTTACTGCAGATATGGTTGGCTGGGATTGTAGTGCATTCTACAGGCTGCAGTCATGGCACACTATCAATCCTGCCATGTCTGTTTAATTAGTTAATTAAATATTAATAATTAATTTATACAGTAAAAGTAGTTGAAAGTTGCACTCACCTAGCGGAGACAAGGAAGGAAACTCGCCAACTACTGGAGGCTGAAAAAAAGCAGAAAAAGGTGGACCTCTTTGCTCCTCTGCACTGGATTCCCACCTGAACCAAATTCCCAATGACTCACTCAATCTGTGTGTCACTCAGGTGTAGTGTCATGTCTGGGCATTCTCCCCATTGCACAAGATTTCAAGTTCTAAGACTTTTACTGTAATAAAACTAAAAGTAACATTGACTAGGCACGATTTCAGTAGGCAACTTATACTATAAACTAGATCCCCTATTTAACTTTCGTCCGAAAATCCCCCAACCATGGTTATGTTTTACTCTGTCCCTTAAATGGACACCTTCTTCAAGAATGAGTCCAAAGGTATTCTCAGCTCCCTTTTCCTTTTCCAGCTGGATAACTCTTACTCCTCATCTAGCTTTCAAGGTGAGGGACAATTTGGAGATCCCTCCCTTGAGCCAAAGATAGTGAATCTTCCGGCTTTGTTTAAACCCTCACGAGTTTGGTCCCTTCAACCTAAGTGTGAATTCTTGTCTGCAGCCTGCACAGTGAGCAGTAGAGCCATGCTGCACCCACACCCCTTCTCCCACGTGTGGCCCCCCTTGTGTGCTCTCTCTCTACACACACACACACGCACACATTCACACTCACACACTCACACTCTCTCCCTCTTTCTCTCTCCACCCCCCCACTCCCTCTCTCAGCTCCTGCCTCCCCCCCTTCTCTCTCCGCCCACCTCCCCCCTTCTCTCTCCGCCCGCCTCCCCCCTTCTCTCTCCGCCCGCCTCCCCCTTCTCTCTCCGCCCGCCTCCCCCCTTCTCTCTCCGCCCGCCTCCCCCCTTCTCTCTCCGCCCGCCTCCCCCCTTCTCTCTCCGCCCGCCTCCCCCCTTCTCTCTCCGCCCGCCTCCCCCCTTCTCTCTCCGCCCGCCTCCCCCCTTCTCTCTCCGCCCGCCTCCCCCCTTCTCTCTCCGCCCGCCTCCCCCCTTCTCTCTCCGCCCGCCTCCCCCCTTCTCTCTCCGCCCGCCTCCCCCCTTCTCTCTCCGCCCGCCTCCCCCCTTCTCTCTCCGCCCGCCTCCCCCCTTCTCTCTCCGCCCGCCTCCCCCCTTCTCTCTCCGCCCGCCTCCCCCCTTCTCTCTCCGCCCGCCTCCCCCCTTCTCTCTCCGCCCGCCTCCCCCCTTCTCTCTCCGCCCGCCTCCCCCCTTCTCTCTCCGCCCGCCTCCCCCCTTCTCTCTCCGCCCGCCTCCCCCCTTCTCTCTCCGCCCGCCTCCCCCCTTCTCTCTCCGCCCGCCTCCCCCCTTCTCTCTCCGCCCGCCTCCCCCCTTCTCTCTCCGCCCGCCTCCCCCCTTCTCTCTCCGCCCGCCTCCCCCCTTCTCTCTCCGCCCGCCTCCCCCCTTCTCTCTCCGCCCGCCTCCCCCCTTCTCTCTCCGCCCGCCTCCCCCCTTCTCTCTCCGCCCGCCTCCCCCCTTCTCTCTCCGCCCGCCTCCCCCCTTCTCTCTCCGCCCGCCTCCCCCCTTCTCTCTCCGCCCGCCTCCCCCCTTCTCTCTCCGCCCGCCTCCCCCCTTCTCTCTCCGCCCGCCTCCCCCCTTCTCTCTCCGCCCGCCTCCCCCCTTCTCTCTCTGCTCCCTCCCCCCTTCTCTCTCTGCTCCCTCCCCCCTTCTCTCTCTGCTCTCTCTCTCTCTCTCTCTCTCTCTGGCTCCCCTCCCGCCTCTCTCTCTCTCTCTGGCCCCCCTCCCGCGCCTCTCTCTCTGGCCCCCCTCCCGCGCCTCTCTCTCTCTCTGGCCCCCCTCCCGCCTCTGTCTCTCTCTCTGGCCCCCCTCCCGCGCCTCTCTCTCTGGCCCCCCTCCCGCGCCTCTCTCTCTCTCTGGCCCCCCTCCCGCGCCTCTCTCTCTCTCTGGCCCCCCTCCCGCCTCTGTCTCTCTCTCTGGCCCCCCTCCCGCGCCTCTCTCTCTGGCCCCCCTCCCGCGCCTCTCTCTCTCTCTGGCCCCCCTCCCGCGCCTCTCTCTCTCTCTGGCCCCCCTCCCGCGCCTGTCTCTCTCTCTGGCCCCCCTCCCGCCTCTGTCTCTCTCTCTGGCCCCCCTCCCGCCTCTGTCTCTCTCTGGCCCCCCTCCCGCCTCTGTCTCTCTCTGGCCCCCCTCCCGCCTCTGTCTCTCTCTGGCCCCCCTCCCGCCTCTGTCTCTCTCTGGCCCCCCTCCCGCCTCTGTCTCTCTCTGGCCCCCCTCCCGCCTCTGTCTCTCTCTGGCCCCCCTCCCGCCTCTGTCTCTCTCTGGCCCCCCTCCCGCCTCTGTCTCTCTCTCTGGCCCCCCTCCCGCCTCTGTCTCTCTCTCTGGCCCCCCTCCCGCCTCTGTCTCTCTCTCTGGCCCCCCTCCCGCCTCTGTCTCTCTCTCTGGCCCCCCTCCCGCCTCTGTCTCTCTCTCTGGCCCCCCTCCCGCCTCTGTCTCTCTCTCTGGCCCCCCTCCCGCCTCTGTCTCTCTCTCTGGCCCCCCTCCCGCCTCTGTCTCTCTCTCTGGCCCCCCTCCCGCCTCTGTCTCTCTCTCTGGCCCCCCTCCCGCCTCTGTCTCTCTCTCTGGCCCCCCTCCCGCCTCTGTCTCTCTCTCTGGCCCCCCTCCCGCCTCTGTCTCTCTCTCTGGCCCCCCTCCCGCCTCTGTCTCTCTCTCTGGCCCCCCTCCCGCCTCTGTCTCTCTCTCTGGCCCCCCTCCCGCCTCTGTCTCTCTCTCTCTCTCTCTGGCCTCCTCCCCCTCGCTCTTTCTCTCTCTCTCTCTCTGGGCCCCTCCCCCTCGCTCTTTCTCTCTCTCTCTCTCTGGGCCCCTCCCCCTCCCTCTCTCTCTGGCCCTTTCCCCCTCTCTCCACTCTCTCTCGCTCTGCACCCCCACCTCCCCGCATTCTTGCAGACTGACCCTGTCTGTGAGGTTCAGTGATATTGTTAGGAAGGCAGAAACTCTAATCTGACATTCCTAACTCTTCACTATGACTTGAAGGCTAACAGTGTATCTACTGTCAACACAGCTGCTCTGGTCATTGCTTACAGGTGTGACTATCCTGCACCTTCCTCCCAGTTAAACAACCTGGGCCTCTCTTTAACCTTGAACAACCAAGCCGTCCAAGCTTCTTGTCAGTATAATTCAGAACAGGTTACATGATCTACTTCATTCCTCCATTTTACCCTCAATTAAAGACAGAGTCCTGAAACACAATCTCATAAACCTCATACTTGCAGCAATTTTGAAGGGGAAGGTCATGCTTGAATTATTTGAAGAAGTAATAAAGATAGATTAAGTTAATGCAGTAGATATAATACCTCTAGATTTTCAAAAAGCCTTGGATAGGTAACCACGTAGTAGACACATGACTAAGATTAGAACATGCAAATTAGGGGTGTCACTTGGCCACAGAGCCTGCTCCACCATTCAATAAGAACATGGCTGATCTAATTTTAACCTCAACCTCACATTCCTGCCCACCCCTGATAACTTCTCTCTCCCTTGCTTACCAAGAATCTACCTACTTCTGCCTAAAAGATATTCAAAGACTCTGCCCCAATCACCTTTTGAGGAAGAAAATTCCAAAGTGTCTCAACCCTCAGAGAAACAATGTTTCCTCATCTATCTTAAATTGTGTGACTTTTTAGACAGTTGCCCCTAGTTCCAGATGCTCCTACAAAAGGAAATATCCTTTCTACTTTCATCCTGTCAAGTACCCTCAGGATCTTATGTTTCAAGCAAGTCTCCTCTTATTCTCCTAACAAGCCTAGCCTGTCGAATCTTTCCTCATAAAACAATCTGCCCATTCCAGGTATTAATCTAGCAAACTTTCTCATAAATGCATTGAGAGCAGTTCAATCTTTCCTTAAATAAGGTGACCAATACTATACACAGTACTCCACATGTGGTCTCACCAATGCCCTGTGTGACTGAAGCATAACCTCTCTACTCTTGTATTCAATTCCCCTGTAATAAACTGTAACATTCTATTAGTTTTGCTAATTACTTGCTGCACCTGCATACTAACCTTTTGTGATTTATGCACCAGATCCCTCTGCATCTCAGCTCTGCAATCTCTCACCATTTAGATTTTTTATTAGCTTTTTTATTCGTCCTGCCAATATGGACATTTTCACATTTTCCCACATGATACTGCATTTGCCAGATCTTTGCCCACTCACTTAACCTATCTACGTCACTTTGTAGTCTCCTTGTGTCCTTTTCACAACTTACTTTCCTACCTATCTCTGTGCCACCAGCACATTTAGCCACCATACCATCCAAATCATTTATATAAATTGTAAAGAGTTGAGGCCCCAGCACTGATCCCTGTGGCACACCACTCATCACATCCTGCCAACCAGAAAATGACCTGTTTATGCCTACTCTTGTTTCTTGTTAGCCAATCGTTTATCAATGCCAATATTTTACCCCCTACACCATGAGCTTTTATTTTCCACAATAACCTTTGATGAGGCACTTTATCAAATGCCTTCTGAAAATCTAATTACAGTTCATCTGCCACATTCCCTTTGTCTGCATCACCTGTTACTTCTTCAAAGAACTCCAATAAATTGTTTATACATGATTTCTCTTTCACAAAACGACGTTTTTTCTGCCTGACCACCTTGAATTTATCTAAGTGCCCTGTTATAACATCTTTAATAATAGCTTCTAACATGTTCCCTATGACGGTTAAAACATGTGGAGTCAGGGACAAGTGGCAGAATGGATACCAAACTGGCTTCAAAACAGAAAATAAAGTAGGGGTTGAAATTAGTTATTCAGATTAGCAAATGGTGGAATGTGGTGTTTAACAAGGTTGGGATCACTGATCACCATTTGCTTAAACGATTTATGCTTGGAAACCTGAAGTACAATTTCAGAATTTGCGAATGACAGAAAATTGGCAATTATACTTAATATAGAGGAGAACTGCAATTAAAAATATAGGAAGATATTAATAAACTTGGAGAATGTGTGCACATTTGCCAAATGAGTTTCAAAAAGGTAAAGTGTGATGCAGTACATTTTTGGTAGGAAAATGCAGAAGCCAAATACTCCTTGGAAAATAAGTGTCTGAGATCTGGGGGCAAAGATACACACTTCACTAAGGGTAGTGATGGGAATCAAAAAAAAATTAACAACAAAACTCAGATTAGGGATAAAATTGAAAAGCAGACAAGTTATTTTAAATCTGTCTAGAGCCTTGGTTAGAGAATATTTGAAGTAACGTGACCAGTCCTTCTCTCCATATTTATAAAAAGTGTATCGAAGCACTGGAGAAAGTGTAAAAAAAATTTCCTAGAATGTTAAACAACTGAGTTTATACGCATCAGGAAATACTTTTTTTACCCGTTAAGAGAAAACCTTAGTGGTGACATCATTCAAATTTTGAAATTGTTTAATAGGGTAGACTAGGAGAACATGTACTGATTTCTAGGCGAGACCAGAACTCCAGGCCATGAATATGATACTCACTAAAAAAAAGTTCAGAAGTTTCAGGAAAAACTTATTTTCCCAGCGAGTGGTGAAAATGTGGAACTCACTACAATGAAGTGTAGTTGAGATGAATGGTGCAGATGCATTTAGAGGGAAGTTAGGTAAGCGAATGCAGGAGAAAGAAATAGAAGGGTGTGTTGACTAGGTTAGATATAGTGGGGTGGGAGAAGGCTTATCTGTAGCATAAATACTGGCATGGACCTATTGGGCCAAATAGTCTGTTTTTGAACTGTGAATACTTTGTATTGTTTCATTGACTGACTAGCCTGGTGGATTAAAGCCATCATTATGAGTGTAACACATTTCTGCTTGCATTTTGGTGATTTAATCATTCAGATCTAATTTTACAGGAGAACACTAACATTGCAGTAACAAAACAAATGCTGAACTGTAGTTTTTGTCTTTTATGTATTAACTGCGCCAACAGAACAGAATTGAACTAGAGTTGGTTCAATGTGACAACAGGTTACTATGAAATATACGACATGCCTTTTTAATGAGAATGATTATTCAGCCCAAATTAAAGATCCATTAAAATAAAAAGAAATTGGAAATAGACAGTGAACTAAAACATCTGAAAGAGGGAAGCAGATTAACAGTTCAAGTCAAATTCTCTCATTATTTTCAGTTTCTTTTTAAATTTGGCTTTGCAGATCTATGGTAATTTTTTCCATGATTATTGCAATGCTTTGAAAGTGTTCTTTTTCTAAATTATATTTGGCTCTGTTGTTACGCCAAAGTACAATAAGTAAACTGAGGACATCTTGTCATCTGAGCTATCTAATGTGCAGAGCTACATCAATCCAAAAAACAGCTTGCATTATATTCAATCTTTCAATATGGCAAAATATCATAAAGCACTTAAAAATAAATCCTTATTCACAATACTATTGCCGTAGCATTGAGATGCAGGTGGATCACAGAATTTGTAGTGAGTGGATCTTGTAAATTAGATGAGGTCAAAAGCCGACACCAGAATTCAGGGAAATTTCCAGTGGGGGAGCCCTAAACAAAGGGATCAGTGAAGGTATGAGGGACAAGTTGACTGTGGTAGATTGGAAAAACATATTAAAAGGTAAAAACAAAAAAACTGCAGATGCTGGAAATCCAAAACAAAAACAGAATTACCTGGAAAAACTCAGCAGGTCTGGCAGCATCGGCGGAGAAGAAAAGAGTTGACGTTTTGAGTCCTCATGACACTTCAACAGAACTACCTAGAACTACCTGCACCATGCAGGAAAATGACATTGAGGTAGTTCAGCCGTGATATAGTTGAATGAGGAAGTTAGCTCGACCTAGTTCCTATGTTCTGAAAGGACAGTGGAGGACATTGCATTTTCTATGTTGCATTTAACTTCCAGTAAAATAACAGGCCCATGTGATTGGATTTTCAAATCACTATCCGATGAGATCTCTAACACCCAAGATTTCAATGATGGGTCACTCTATGCTGGGTTACTCTATGCATTTCAGGCAGAGACAGGAGAATTTATAATGGTGTGGGGAATGTTTGCCCTACATGAATAAGGATGCCTTATGTTAAAACAGATAATATCTCGCACATCAAAAATTTGAACATATACATAATTACCCAAAGCTGTCTGAAATGGTTAGGGTTCACTGTTTACATATAAGATGAAGTACAGGTTATTAAAGTCAAGTAACCTTCTGAAAGAAAACCCAGGCTTTCTGCCCGTTAACTCATTTAAGACCATTGCTGTTGGCTGGAAAGTTTTGGATCTGAATAATGGTCAAAAATCACAGGTTTTCAGGAACAGTGAAACTCAGTGGGACCATTCTTAAGCAGCTGGAGAGATTTTCTAATTCTTATGCCAAATATTCACTTCCCTTTCTTCCTTTTTCCTCACCAGCAACTGGGAAGATATAAATTGTGGCCTAAGGGTAATCTGAATAGCTCAGTAAAATATGAAAAAGCAATTATGAGTGTCACCTTTGGTAGCTGAGACCATACCATTCACTAATGACAGAGCACTAGACTATGAAATAGGGATAGAGTAACAACGCTGCTGTTTCATTACTTCAACCACTGTAGCTGGGTGGAGGTAATGTTTTTGCTGCTTTTTTTTAGTCTCCCACAACAAAGTATCTCAAAAACTAATGGACAGATTTCAACAAAAGTTGGTACACAGGGTATGGCCCAAGGAAGAATGAAATAGTTTAAGTTGAAGATGTGGACCCAGACCCTGGAATTTTTTTTAAAGGCTCCTTTAATATTGGGAGATGGGGCATATTTTTTTTAAAATAATAACGTGTTATTTTATTTAATATATTGTTTGATTTTGAATGTTGTGGATTGTCTCAGCTGCTATGGAGGAAATTGTCACAGCTGTTAAAATGTGAGCAGAGTTTTCAGTGCAGTTGTTGCATGTGGATTAGCCTGAAGCCTCCTCAGTGGTGAAAAGTTTTAATAATTATTTCTTTCACAGCCCATCAACCAGGCAGGGAAAAAAATCTCCAGGAAGAACTGTGTAATTGCAATAATGTTGAGTTAACACACTGTGACGGGGGTATGCGCTGTACTGAGTGCCTTCCTTCGCTTGTTCTCAACTATGATTGCAGGAATGCAATCTAACATCAAACAAATTTGAGTTGATCTTAAGTTGATTTTCTTTAAAGGGAATGGTGTTTTGGAGTATGTACCATTACTATGATAAAACTACTACCCACAAACCTAGTCCTATTTGCTGTCTTATAAACTTATATGATTCTGGGGATCTAACTGCTTCATCAGAGAATGGCACCTGGTGCAAGATGTACAGAACCAGGAAACAACTTCAGTAGCGTCCAATGTTGTTTTTGGTAATAATATATTCATGACTGCATGATGTGAGCAAAATGGCTATTACAATAAGGAGCAATATCCTTGTCAAGTGTGACATTGTGATATCCCTGATTACAATTTGCTCAAAAATATGCAATTAAAATCTTGACATTACACTACTTGTCAATTTTTAATTATTCCATGGTGGATAGCACCATGATGCACAAGATCCTCATGCTTTTGTTTAATTAAGTTTTGTGACATTTTTTCCACCAGCCTTAATCAAGTACATTCAGCCAGTCTTAGTGTCTCGCTCAGATCAGTATTCTCGCCGGAAAACAGTTGAAGAAATAAAGCAAAGAGCTCTGTCTAATGGCAGATGGCCACAGGTGAATTTTTATTTTGTTTAAGTTTATGCCAATGCTTAAGTTTACTAAGCTGCTATGTGTGTGTATACGTGATGTGAAGAAATATATAAAATAAATTGGAAATACACGACTGGTTGGGCAATGTCTAGAAAAGAAAGCTAGGTGAATTGTGCATGTGAAATACCAAGATACGTTTCTCTATTCTAGGAATCAGTTTTCTTTTTAATCTTGGGTATTAGAAGCTTGATATTTTCTTTCAACTTCTTATGGAAGCACGTTTTAAGATATGCTCTTCATGAGCATAAGATGCAGTTATTACAACTTTAAGCTGCTAGAAAATGGTTTCATTGAAATAAGTTGCAATACAAGTCCAGAGTTGGGAACTAACCTAACTTCCTTTAAAGGCAGGTTGTCTCACACTGGTTTGGTTTAATGCCATGTGAAAAGTATCTCTAGTGCAGTGTCAAAAGTGCTCTTAGAAATTTATTTTTTAACTACCTACATAGTTGGTTTTAAATCTTTTTTTCCAAAACACTTAAATTTTGGTTGCCATGGGCATAGCATTGCATGATTGCATTTCTGATCAAGGATAAATGTCCGCAGCTTTAACTTAGAATTTATCTTTACAGAAATTACCTGGCTTGCTGTGTATTTCCATTATTTGCTGTTTATATTGCAGATTTTCTCTGTAAACAAGAGACTGCCTGGCTGAAAATCATTCTACAACTGCAGGTCTCAGACTGCTGCATTAAATACATCCCTCAAGCACCATATTGAATTCCTGGAACATTTGACTTTAGAATCCAAGAAGTCTATAGTATTTGTTTTAAATTATTTGGACACCAAGATTATTCAGACTTTGTTTGGATTTCACTATTTAAAACCAACAATATGTTGGATCACAGAATATGTTGACCTTTTGGTGCTGTAAGGGAAGTGTTACTATTTGGTTAAATGATATAACCAAGTAGAGGGAGTTACAGAAATGGGGATGAGGAGTCTCATTAAAAATCTGAAGAAGATTCAAACTGTTAACTCCGTTTCTCTCTCCACAGCTGATGCCGGACCTGCTGAGTTTTTCCAGCGTCGTCTGTTTTTATTTCAGATTTCCAGAATCTGCAGTATTTTGCTTTTTTCTTTAAAAATCGCTTCATTTTCTATGTTTGATAGTCTCATCAGAAGGCTTTAGAAGAACATCTTTACTGCAGCAGTCAGTATATGTAAATTATATTGAAGGTGTTCAGTTTTTGAGCATTGATTGTAGATAGAAAATGTAACATCTTAGACTTCTTCCAGAGATAAGTACCGAGTCCCCCGGGCAAATCATTGATCCAGTTGAACTAGAATGTGCCTTTACCTGCCCAACAGTTGGGTAGCTTCCAATAAACCTAGAGGTCAGACTGAGAATCCTCTTTATTGTAGTATGGCTCACTGGATACATATATGACCTTCCTTGATGTTGAAAAGTAGAAACTACTTTGCTAGACCATGGCTTAGGTTAAAGTTTGCCAGAGATTTAATGAACTGGACTGAAGGAGTGGCACACTAAAGTTGCAATAAATACAAGTTTAACATTCCTACCTTGAAATATAAAAAATGCCAATCATAGTGACTGTGTTGAACTGCAGTGCAAATTGGCCCAGACTAAGGTCCCTGGATATTGATCTTTACACAGGTTTACTTTGCTGACTGACTACAGTGTCTTTTGAGCTAATTTTCTCTCTGGCTATAGGCAGATTACTTAATTGGAGAAGTATAGGTTGAGAACAATTATATTTTCTAAAAAAGTAGAACTGAAGAAATTGTCTCAAACTGTAAACACAAATAAAACATGCTAGGTGCTTGCATTTGAATTGAATGCAGTTTGCTTCCTCCCTTTGATATCTGGCCAGACACACCACATATATTCTGGATTTATTTTATTAAAACAAGCTGTACCTTTTTTTGATGAACCTCTTTTTTTAAACACTATATATATATATATATATATATATATATAAAATGTGACAAAGAACGATTCCATAAAATGTTTCATTTTTGTCACATTTGGCTGTAAGATGTATAAGTTTATAACTCTGTGAAAAAGTTCCTTAGTAATTATGATGTACTTTTGTGCTCTTGGTCATTCTCCCATATTAGACATCTGCTGTAAGTACCAAAGAGCCCTAGGTTTGGCATGCTTAAATGTAATATATAGCATGACCAAATGTAGAGCAGGGCTTCCTCTGCTTTGCCTTCTTAATCTTAGGTATCTTTTGCTTCATCTGTGTGTTGTCCTTCTCCAAAACAAATGTATTAAAATCTCTCTGAGATGAGCAGAGAGCCTTCTGAGTTTATATCTACAAGGAACTGGTTCCTGCCTAAAATGAATTTGAGCAACAACCCAAGAATGGAAATTGGTATGGCCATCTGTTTTTGGCTAAACTTAAATCTGCTCTCTAGAGGCCAGGATGCTAAATTATTGAAAAAAAAAAATACCTGGAAAAACTCAGCAGGTCTGGCAGCATCGGCGGAGAAGAGTACAGTTGACGTTTCGAGTCCTCATGACCCTTCAACAGAACTAAGTAAAAATAGGAGAGGGGTGAAATATAAGCTGTTTAAGGGGCCGGGGAGTGGGGGGGGGAGAGAGAAGCTAAATTACTGGACCACCCTTCTCCTAAACTGTTACCTTTTTGTTGAAGGATGCTTCAGTTTTATTGTGAAGTATCCTGCTAACCGTTTTTTTGATGTGTATTTTGGAAACGTTTTCAACTTACAATATGCTTAACATTTTTTAAAATATTAAATACACATATATAATAGTGAGTACCACATATGTGATTGTGGTACTTTCATTTTTAAAGAGCTGGTTGTTAAAGAAATGATGTATACATTCAGTTGAATGGTTCATGATCTTAATTCTAGGTAATGATATTTCCAGAGGGTACGTGTACTAATAGATCCTGTTTGATCACCTTCAAACCTGGTAAGGCTATAATTTCATTTTAATCAGTACAATTTTAGTAAAGCATAATGGGTAAATACAATATTTAAAATGTGACTGCTTGAATTGTGAATCACTCAGCAGTTTCATTTTTGGAAAGTGACTGGAGAGGATGTTTCAATTTGTTTAACACTAGATTGAAATATTACTGATTACAATTCTGTCACTATTGGTAGAAAAAATTGAGATGAATAATTAGGAGTACCACATCGGCATAAATTAATACATATTAACTTGAGTTTTTTTGGAAACGTATTTTGCATATTAACACAAAACTGAACTCATTTTATAAATCCTAAATTGGAAGTCTTTTTTTGTTTATGAAGTCCACAGTTTATCTGTATTTGGTGATGCTCTTGGTTTGAAGCGGTTTTGTAAATACTAGTGTTCCCTGGCCGTTTTATTTTGTGGAGCTACTTCAAGAAGCAGTGGTGTCTTAGGAACTCCAAAGCTGTGAAAACCACCCGCTTTCTATTTCAGAGCAGTTTAACAGCAAGTGGAACTGAAAGACTCAATACACAAATTCGTACGCTTCTACCTAAAGATAAAATTCCTGTTTGTAACCTCTTTATTTATCCACTGAAACATAAGCTGGAATTTTCTGTCCCCATTGGCGCAGGCATCATGACGGGTGTGAGCGGACAATATGGCAGGAAGGCCAAAAATTGGTTTCACAACGTTGTGAAACCAGTTTACGATCTTCCACTCCGACTGTCAATGACGGGCCATGTTTCCCACCACCGGACATCAGGAACGTCATTTTAATACATCTGCATATCATTATAGGCCCTGCTGGCCAAAATCATCCTCCCACACTGGATCATCTGGGCACCATGCCGACATGTTTCACAGCAGCATTTAAAAGGCGTGCACATGCAAATGGTGAGCTAAACTTCAAGGAAAACTTGGAGGTGTGTGCACACTAATGTTGCACAGTGCTCGCAAGGGATGCCCATTGGACTTAAAGGTGAGGCATTGCGCATTCAGGTGAGAGCAGAGGCAAGTTGCTTTTTCCCAGCTGTCTGATGGTGCCAGGGTAAGGGCTGCACTGCAGTTAGGTTGAGTTGTGGGGGCAAGGCAGCACACTGAGAGTCGAGTTCAGGGGTGAAAGGGCTGCACTGAGGTTGGGTCGGGGGGGCTGCTGGAAGGTCTGCAGTGTATCTGATGTGAGTTGGAGGGGCAAGGCAGCCTGTCTTGACAGTAGTGCACAACAAGCACATGCCGGGGTCGGGGAGGGAAGTAGCCACGCATTAGGGAAACCTTGTATAAAATGACCATTCCTCCGCAGTCCAGACGCAGCCACGTTGACAGGCTTGGAGTCGGACCTCTAACTCAACTGCCCAGTCAAACAACGCAGAGGTATGAAAGTGCCACCAAATGCTCCAGAGCTTTTTACCCTTCAGACACACTGTAAGCTAATGAGTGTTTTAGTGGACTGCAGAACAATTGGGCAAGTTGTACAGTCTCCTTGTGAAGTCTGGCCATGTAGCAGTCATTTGGTGGAGGCGTTCACAACCCCTTGCAATGTCATCATTCAGGTTTGGACCAGTCTCCCCCATGGTTCAAATTAACAGTGCAGCCTTGCAGTGCGGGTTAGGAGAATGCCTGAAACTGAGCTGAGAGCACAGCATGCAGTCCAATGGGCAAAACTGCCGCCAGTTAGTCAGGTGGAGTGGGGCAAAGGTGGGTGGGGTTTCGAGCCGCCATGAAGTGCCTTAAACTCTGACCATCCAAGTGGTGGCCAGCACTCTGGAATAAGTTAACGAGCCTTCAGACTTAACCAAGAGAGGTTCTTTAGTACACTCATGTTAACCCACGCTTGATTCTGCAGGAGGAGTACAAGAGGAGCATTGAGCCGGGTGACCTAGCTGGATGCCTCATGGCTTACAGGGAGCAGAGAGGAAGGAGAAGAGAGTGACGGAGGTGCCTGGCTGGACAGGGGGAAGAGCAGCACCCTCAAGAAGAAGGGGCAGCTGGGGATGCACGTGCCACTAAAGAGCCACAGTGAGCCGTTGCTGGCCGGCCACCGAGCTAGACCCAGGGTCTATGGACGCCGCCTCTCATTCATGCAGATGACCGAGAACCAGCGTCATCAAAGACTGAGCATGTCCAGGGAACTGGTCAGTCACATCTGCCACCCGCTGCAGGATTGGCACCACAAGAACATTGAGGGCATCCACTGCCAGTGGCTATGAAAGTGACCATGGCACTCAATTTTTATGCCAGTGGCTCCTTTCGGGTGACCTCTGTGGGATATCACAAGCCTCCATACGCAAATGCATCCAGGGTATCACGGACGCCATAATCACGAAGGCACAACTTTGTGCATTTCACCTGGGATCAGGAAAGCCAGGAAGCAAAAGCGCTTGTATTTGCACAGATCTCAGGTTTCCCATAGGTGCACATGCCATTGACTGCACTCGTGGCGCTCAGATCTCCAAGCAGCAAGCAATCAACTACGTCAACTGTAAGGGCTTCCACTCACTGAATGTTCAGCTGGTGTGTGACCACCACAAATGCATCCTACAGGTCTGCGCACGGTTTTCAGGGAGTGTGCATGACTCCTGCTTTCTCAATAGGCCTCGGTTCCCTGACATCTTCCAGGGCCCACAGAGGCTGCAGGGCTGGCTCCTCGGGGACTAGAGCTACCCCCAGGGAACGTGGCTGACTACGCCCATGCAGCAGACAGGAGGTACAACGAGGCTCATGCTGCAACCTGCAACTTGGTGGAGCAAACAGTCAGGATGTTGAAAATGAGGTTCCGGTACCTGAACCAATCTGGTGGAGACCTGCAATACAGTCCATGCATCGTTGTCGCCTGATGCGCCCTTCACAACCTGGAGCTGCAATGGGGAAAGGAGCTGGCTGAGGAAGAGATGGAGGAGCTATGCATCTCTGATATGAAGGATGTCCATGGGGATGAAGGTGAGGAGCTCCTTAAAGGCAATGAGGCCAACGCACTGGCCAAATGAGGCAGGCACGTTCGGGTGGTCTTCATAGCTGCTAGATTCCTGGAGGATGATGACAACGTGCAGTAAGGAGACTCCATACTTCCTCACATTGCATCTGTGAACATTTGACTCCTGTCTGGCTGATGGTAGCGCAGATATCTTCTGTGATAAGGCTCCTCTCATGGGCATATAGGGACTATGGGCATCCATTGCATTCCAGTAGGATGATGAGGATATGCAGTGGGTTCACTCCATAGATTGTCACATAACTTATGTGAATGTCTCGACTCCTGTCTGATGGCAGATGGCTTGCGCTTTGTGAACAGGGACATATCATGGCGACGCAGCAGGGAAGCTTTCACTTCTCCTTATCCTATGGCATCCTTCGTGAGCTGAGCCCTTCAGGACCCCACTGTCACCGGATACAGATGCTGATGAGACAGGGTCATCTGCACCTCAGCGGTGCTGAGAGAGCACAGAGAATGATGGAATTTTGTACTGCTGGCCTAGGAGATTCTGACAGCAGTGATGAGCCCCATCGAGGTGCAGGTGTGACTGATGTGACTAGTTACTGTGAAGACACACCATCAGTGTGCTGGGAAGGTTGCACAAAGCATAGGGAAGAGGCGCTGGACCGAGACACCTGCCTTTATCTTATGCAGGGACCAAGGTTTCAAATCTGAGTAACACAAACACTGCTCATCATAACAAGGAGCCATAGGCAAGGAGACATTCTGAGGAGTTTGTTTATAATAGTGAGCATTATGTATAAGTGATTAATGCCCATGCCCAAGCTGTTCAACTACATCTTCTAAACCTTCCTAACCCTGCCACTACGTCTTGATCTTCCCAAACACCCACAGCGGAGTGGAGGCAGACTTCTGACTGCTACATCCTTTCTGTGATGACTTTGACGGGTGTCCTTTGATGGACCAAGACCTGGAGGACTCTGGCCTGCTTTCGGGGTCCTGCTGCGTAACAGTGGGCACCTTCCTTGGCCTGTGGAGCTGGAGCTGCTGGGGTTTTGAGAAGGGGGAGTTCTGATGGGCTGGCCACTCCTGAAGTCACCAGGGTGCAGGGCCCAGGGTGTGCACCTGCAGATCCACCTCCCTATGGGTGTCTGAGAGCCCCTGGCTGACTCCTTAAGGAGAAGGGGAAGCTGGAGAGAGATCGAGCTGCCCCACACTCCTCTCGTGTTGGTACAGTTGGAGGCCAACTATGGCATCAGCGATGCAGCTCAGACCATGCAGCAGTGCAGAAGTGATGTCCTGGACCAACATCTCTATGATGACTACCATCCTATCAGTGTTGGCCTTTGTACATTGGCGTGCTGGCACTATCACCTCTGACTGAAGGCAGATGGACTCCTCTATCATGCCTTGCAACCTGAGGAGAACAGTGGACATGACATCCCTTCCTGATGTTCCCGAGCTTGCCTTGCAGCTGCAGCAACTGAAGTATGACCGAGTCCAGAGGTTCGTCATCTGACTCGGATTCAACTCAGATTTCTGGTCTCTAGCAGTCCTCCGAGTGCTGGAAACTTGGGAAGTCTCGACTGCCGCCTGCTGTGGATCAGACAGTGTGATGTGCTCACCAGATTGTGACCCCGAGGCTACTAAAAAGCTAGGTCCCGCCGAGGTGTGTGTGTCTGCGCTGGTGGAGGGTGTGGGTGAGCACTGTGACAGGTCTTCAATGAGGGTGTCATCACATTCTTTTTCTGAGGTGTCTTTGGGATTTGAGTGAAGGACCTGGGCTGTGGACCCCCTCGGCTGTCTCCCAGTTGTGCTTGCAAAAGCAAGGAGAGATAATTAGTGCATGATAGGGGACTGCAGAACAGAGGAAGTGACAAAAGTGACTTACCCTGGCAGAATGGGGGAGATCATTCATCCTCTTTCGGCACTGGACTTCTGTCCTCTTTTGCAGGACGTTGGTGCTGCGCACCATTCTCACTGCCCCCCATGCTGGATTGGTGACCTTGCTTGCTGGCCTTTGCCCGGAGCGGGAGTAGAGGACATCACGATGGGCCTCCACTACATCTAGTAGGCGCTCGAGGGAGGCGTCGCTAAATCTGGCATCAGCATATTTCCCTTTGGTAGCTACCAGTTCCCAGCAGCTTCCTTCCTTGAAGAGTACTAGCTCTTTGGAGGGGCAACCTTTAATTATGGTGCCCGGTTTGCTGAAGGCCCGAGGTGATGGCAGGGCGGATGAATCAGAGGACGCCCCACCAGTGACCCAGTGTGCTTCCCGGGAATGCATAATTAATTAGGCGGGAATGGGTCAATACAGTGTGAAAACTCGTCATTGTGGCCAACTGGTAAAACATCCTTTTTCCTGCCCGCTACCACAGGTAGTGCAAATCTGGGATGATTCCACCTACAGGACCAGGTTCTGGCCATTCAGCCCCTGGAGTCTATTCCACTATTTAATTAGATCATGGCAGTTCTGTATCTTAAATCCATCTGTTCACCTTAGTTCCATATTTCTTCTTCAAAGAAAAAACCATTAGTCTCAGTTTTGAAATTATTAATGAACCTAGCCTCAGTGACTTTCCAGAGAAAATCTTTCCTGATATCACTACTGAATGGTCTAGCCCCTAGTATTAATGCCTCTTTGTTCTGTCTACCCTCTTAAATCCTTTAATAATTTCAACCTCAGTTCAATCACCTCTTAATCTTCCAAATTTAAGGGAATATAAATCTAGTCTATTCTTGAATTGAACCCTTTCGTCCCTAGTATCATTCTGGTGAATCTGCTGCAGTCCCCCTCTGAGGCCAGTATATCTTCCTGAGGTGCAGAGCCCAGAACTGCATGCAGACTAGGTGCCTTCTCACAAGAGCTTTATACAACTGTAGGATGACTTCTATCCCTTTGTTTTCCAGCCTCCTTGAGATGAAAGCCAAAATCCTATTAGCCTTTTTAATTTTTACCTGTACCTGTCCACTGGCTTGTTCCACTTCTGTTGAAAGGTTGTAAGATTGAAATTTTAACTGTTTACAACTTTCCACAGATTGTGCGCAATCTGAGTGTTCCCAGCATCATTTTCTGTTTTTATTTGATTTCCAGCATCTGCAGTACCTTGCACCATCCCCCCTCCACTGCAAGATGGCACCTTTGGTGTCACTTATGCTCAATGTGAGTGCTGCCACCAGTGTCTTGTGCATCCCACAGTTCTACCGCTGCCTCTTAAGTTATTTGAGTTGTCAGACCCTGAGCTAGTGCCTGTGACAGTGGTAGCAGCTGATGCAGTGCCATCTTCCTCGCTGTCCTCTTTTTCCAGGGAGCATAGTGGCTCTCCCTATCATCTTCCATTTCCTCCAGGGGAGCAAGATGGATCTTGCTTCTAGAAGCCTGCAATGATAAAGTTAGAAGGCTTAGTCTGTGTGGGTGAGGAGATCGTATTGTTTTCCTGGTGTGACACTATTTTAATGCCCTAGACTCTACATGACCCCAGAGTGAAAATTTGGGAGATACGAGAATTGTTGAGGGGGATGGGGAGGGAGGTGAGTGACCTTCAGCTACTGAGTGGGGTGAAGGGTTGGTGGGCTTCACCTAATACCGGTATAATTTTTTTCCTGCTATGCAACAATTTTTTGCAAAAATATACTTTATTCATAAAATATCTAAAACAACATTACAAAACATTTCAAAATGGTCAGTCTAGTGCAATGATATTTGAACTATCCACAGAGATCATGTTGCACTCTGAGCTGCTTCAATACAATTGTGATGCATGTAATATTTAATGTATACATTCACTGAGAGTCATACAGCCAGAGGGGTTTCTACACAATCCCCAGCCCCTCAATACACTATGGCTGAATGGTCTTAGACAGCAACCTTCCCCATTATGCCTCTGCGGCAGCTGCACCAAGCTTCAGTGCATTTCTCCACACGTAGTCCTGAACCTTGGAATGTGCCAGTCTGCAACATGCAGTCGAGGACAACTCTTTGCACTGGAAGACCAGCAAGTTTCAGGCAGACCAAAGAGCACCTTTCACTGAGTTGATGATCCTTCAGCAGCAGTTGATGTTTGTCTCAGCGTGTGTCCCTGGGAACAGCCCGTAGAGCGCAGAGGCCTATGTCATGGAACTGCTTGGGATGAACCTGGACAAAAGCCACTGCATATCTCTCCAGACCTTCTTTGCAAAGGCACATTTCACAAGGAGGTGAACAAATGGTCTCTTCCCCACCACAGCCACCTCAAGGGCAACGTACGGAGGGGGTGAGACTCCATGCGTCTAGGAAGGATCTGACGGGCAGGGCCATTCTCACCACTAGCCAAGCTATGTCTTGGTGCTTGAGGCATTCTGCCAAATGATTTTGACAGTCTGCTCAAGGAACCATTTGATAGGATCTACCATCTGCCTTCCCTGCAGGGTCTCTAGGATGTTACGTGCAGACGACTGACTGATGGGCTTGTGGTTAAAGATATTTCTCTGCATAAATTTTTCCATAAGGGATAGGTGGTCTAACTACTTGAAGGGTTCTGCGGCAGTGTGGCCAGACTCATCCTTGGCAACACCAGAATATGCGTCACATACAACGGTCAAAAATGTTTACTTTTGTAATTAAAAGATACAGCCATTCTCTTTGCACTTTACAGTACACGTTTTTTGTAATGTTTGGCTGTAATTAGGAAGTTTAATCCCATATGCTTGACTTAATCACTAGAACTCTGCAACCGCTCATTTAAAACCTAACCTTCCCCCACCCATAAGTTCTGAATAAACTGCACACTTTGTAAACCTAGTTTGGCTAAACCACATGCCTTTTTTTGCAGCAGGAATTGGGCCTCAAAGATCTGTTAGGCCACACCCACAAATTGAAGAAAAAACAAGGTTTTAAAGGGGCCTTGCAGCTGAGCTTCACATTGCTGCTTAAAAACTCGTGACCCCAGTTTGGGAAGCCCTGAGGTAAAAGATTCCATGGCACTTTTTTGAAGAAGAGCCAGAGGTTTTATCTTCAGTGTCCTGAACAATCTTTATATCTCGGTCAAGATAATAAAAAGATTTAAAAACAAAAAACTGCGGATGCTGGAAATCCAAAACAGAAACAGAATTACCTGGAAAAACTCAGCAGGTCTGGCAGCATCGGCGGTGAAGAAAAGAGTTGACATTTCGAGTCATCATGACCCTTCAACAGAACTGAGTGAATCTAAGGGGAGGGGTGAAATATAAGCTGGTTTAAGGTAGGGTGTGGTTAGTGTGGTTGTAGGGACAAGCAAGCAGTGATAGGAGCAGATAATCAAAAGATGTCACAGACAAAAGAACACAGAGGTGTTGAAGATGGTGATATTATCTAAACGAGTGTGCTAATTAAGAATGGTAGGGCACTCAAGGTACGGCTCTAGTGGGGGTGGGGTGGAAAGGCTAGCAGGGCATAAAAGATTTAAAAATAATGGAAATAGGTGGGCAAAGAAAAATCTATATAAATTATTGGAAAAAACAAAAGGAAGGGGGAAGAAACAGAAAGGGGGTGGGGATGGAGGAGGAAGTTCAAGATCTGAAGTTGTTGAATTCAATATTCAGTCCGGAAGGCTGTAAAGTGCCTAGTCGGAAGATGAGGTGCCGTTCCTCCAGTTTGCGTTGGGCTTCACTGGAACAATGCAGCAAGCCAAGGACAGACATGTGGGCAAGAGAGCAGGGTGGAGTGTTAAAATGGCAAGCGACAGGGAGGTTTGGGTCATTCTTGCGGACAGACCGCAGGTGTTCCTTAAAGCGGTTGCCCAGTTTACGTTTGGTCTCTCCAATGTAGAGGAGACCGCATTGGGAGCAACGAATGCAGCTATCTCTGACACTTCCCTTCCCATCCTTGACCTCTCTGTCTCAATCTCTGGTGATAGACTGTCCACCAATATCCATTACAAGCCTACCGACTCCCACAGCTACCTCGACTACAGCTCCTCACACCCCGCTTCCTGTAAGGACTCCATCCCATTCTCTCAGTTCCTTTGCCTCTGTCGCATCTGTTCTGATGACACTACCTTCAAAAACAGTTCATCTGACATGTCCTCCTCCTTCCTTAACCGAAGTTTTCCACCCACGGTCGTTGACAGGGCCCTCAACCATGTCCGGCCCATCTCCCGCGCATCTGCCCTCACACCTTCTCCTCCCTCCCAGAAACATGATAGGGTCCCCCTTGTCCTCATTTATCACCCCACCAGCCTCTGCATTCAAAGGATCATCCTCCACAATTTCCGCCAACTCCAGCATGATGCCACCACCAAACACATCTTCCCTTCCCCCCCCCCCCCCCCCCCCGGCGGCATTCCGTAGGGATCGTTCCCTCTGGGACACCCTGGTCCACTCCTCCATCACCCCCTACTCCTTAACCCCCACCTGTGGCACCTCCCCATGCCCACGCAAAAGATGCAACACCTGCCCCTTCACTTCCTCTCTCCTCACCGTCCAAGGGCCCAAACACTCCTTTCAAGTGAAGCAGCATTTCACTTGCATTTCCCGCAACTTAGTCTACTGCATTCATTGCTCCCAATGCGGTATCCTCTACATTGGAGAGACCAAACGTAAACTGGGCGACCGCTTTGCAGAACACCTGCGGTCTGTCCGCAAGAATGACCCAAACCTCCCTGTCGCTTGCCATTTTAACACTCCATCCTGCTCTCTTGCCCACATATCTGTCCTTGGTTAGCTGCATTGTTCCAGTGAAGCCCAACGCAAACTGGAGGAACAGCAACTCATCTTCCGACTAGGCACTTTACAGCCTTCCGGAATGAATATTGAATTCAACAACTTTAGGTCTTGAACTCCCTCCTCCATCCCCACCCCCTTTCTGTTTCTTCCCCCTTCCTTTTGTTTTTTCCAATAATTTATATAGATTTTTCTTTTCCCACCTTTTTCCATTATTTTTAAATCTTTTATGTCCTGCTAGCCTTTCCATCCCACCCCCACTAGAGCTGTACGTTGAGTGCCCTACCATCCATTCTTGATTAGCACATTCGTTTAGATAATATCACCACCTTCAACGCCTCTGTATTCTTTTGTCTATGACAACATTTGATTATCTGCTCCTATCACTGCTTACTTGTCCCTACAACCACACCACCAACTTCTCTCCCACCACACAACCCCCCCACCTTAAACCAGCTTATATTTCACCCCTCTCCTTAGATTCACTCAGTTCTGTTGAAGGGTCATGAGGACTCGAAACGTCAACTCTTCTTCTCCGCCGTGCTGCCAGACCTGCTGAGTTTTTCCAGGTAATTCTGTTTTTATAATAAAAAGATTATTTGATCATTATTACATTGCTGTTTGAGAGCTTGCTTTATGCAAGTTGTCTGTCACATTTCTTGCATTACAACAATGATTACAAAAAAAGTACTTCATTGGCTGTAAAGTACTTTGAGGTTTGGGTGCTGAGATTGTGATAAGTGCTATAGAAATGCAAGTCCATCTGTCTTATATGGGTGGAAGTGCCATGAGGTATGTCTGAAGTGAGAGTATTGCTGATGAGTGAGGGAGGTGGTGGCATAGTGGTATTATCACTGGACTAGTATTCCAGAGACCCAGGGTAATACGCTGGGACCCCGGGTTTGAATTGCACCACGGCTGATGGTGAAATTTTGAAGTCAATAAAAATCTGGAAGTCTGATGATGATTGCCGATTGTTGTAAAAACCTATCTGATTCATTAATGTCCTTTAGCAAAGGAAATCTGCCGTCCTTACCTGGTCTGGCCTATATGCGACTCTAGACCTACAGCATGTGGTTGACTCTTGACTGAACAAGGGATGGGCAATAAATGCTGGCCTAGACAGCGATGCCCACATCCCATGAACGAATAAAACCAAAAGCCTAACTGATGCCAGTTTATAGTCAAATGTAGCATGACGTTTATGTGGTGTGGTTATTGAGAAGTGTGTTGGAGATGGGACCTTACCTTGACCTATCTTTTGAGTTATTGGAACCACATCGTGGGGGAGGTGCTCCTGGCTGGATTGGCAGGAGCACTTCCCCTATGGCTTCCTTCACCCCATGTGGCTACAGGACTGCTGTACCTTCTCTACTAAAACCTCCAGTATTGCCCCATAGAACCTGTGGGCCCTCTTCATCAGCCCCTGAGCCATCCTGGCAAGTTCTGTCCTGTTCCTCAAACAGCGATCCAAACTTTCAAAGTGTGTGCATGGAGGCTAAGCCTATAGGCCTGTTTTCACACATCCAGGCATGTTTAAATTATGGTAATCAACAGTTAACCCCAATATTGCAGGCTAAATCCAGACTTTTAAATAAGAATGTTTTATAGTACACCACCACTTGACACCTATTTCCATCCTTTTCTTGAAGTAACCTCCACTAATTTTACAAGAGTAGTATGTTTAAAATGAAATATCATGACACCATGCATAAGTTTCTTCATTGTGCTTGTGAAATTGATGTTGGTATTATGCTTGTACATTGGAATTAATTTGTAATGTGAGTGGGTAACATCAAGTGAATATGTAATAAAGGCCTTAAGCAAGTGAGATTAAGCGTTTTTTCTCATTCATTCATGGGATGTGGTGTTGCTGGCTAGGCCAGTATTTATTGTCCATCCTTAATTCCCCTTGACAAGGTGGTGGTGAGATGACTTTTTGAACCGCTGCAGTCTGTGGTGTAGGTACACCCACAGTGCTGTTAAGGAGGGAGTTCCAGGATCTCAACCCATGACAGTGAAGGAACAGTGATATATTTCCAAGTCAGGATGCTGAGTGGCTTGGAGGGGAGCTTCCAGGTGATGGTGTTCCCATGTGTCTGCTGCTGTTGCCCTCCTAGATGGTTGCGGTCGTGGATTTGGAAGGTGTTGGTTAAGGAGGCTTGCTGAGTTCCTGCAGTGCACCTTGTCGATGGTACACACAGCTGCCACTGTGCATCGGTGGTAGGCGAGTGAATGTTTGTGGATGGGGTGCCAAAGCGAGCTGCTTTGTCCTGATTGATGTCCAGCTTCTTGAGTGTTGTTGGAGCTGCACTCATCCAGGCAATTGGAGAGTATTGCATCACACTCCTGACTTGTACCTTGTAGATGGTGGACAGGCTTTGTAGTCAGGAGGTGAGTTACTCACTGCAGGATTCCTAGCCTCTGAGCTGCTCTTGCAGCCACAGTATTTGGTTTCTGGCCAAAATTCCATTTTATTTAGAAATTTTCTCCATTAAGGTAAATTGGTAGTTTGTTAGAGGCACTCGTGCAGGAAAGTGCATTTGTGGCATTTTTATCTATGATATTTACTTTGTGATAACCTGTACATAGATAAGGGCTTTATTGTTGACTCTAGTTATTCAAGCTGCACTTAGTAGCTATTCGTGGCCTATTGACTTAATTCTTTGATTAAATATGAATGGGCAAAGAGTGGATTCTGTTTTTCAAATGAGCTGCTATGTATTGGCATTTCGCAATGTTGTCAGTAAGTCGCAGCTTAGTGTAGTAATGAGGCTGTCAAAGATGTCCAGTTAAACTAAAAAATATTCTTGATTTGTATATTCAGTTGACAAATACAAGACTACATTATTCTCATTAGGTGAAATTAAAACTTTGGTCAATTTTGGCATACATGCAAATCCTTGGGAATCAAATATCTTTAAATCTTAACATTATCTGTATTTGTTGTATTTGCCATAATTATTTTCTACATTTCTATCCTGATTCTAAATAGAAGTCAATGTTAATATTCATATACATAACTGAGTTTGAACCTCTATCACTTTATTATGTAAAGCTTGAAAGCTAAGATATCATGTTTCGTAGCTTCCATATATGGTTCGCTGAACCTATCACATGCCACTTAGAAGGTAAAAGTTAATAATCGGGCTAACTGTTCAAAAAGGGGGAGAGTGATAAGCTGGGTGACCACAGGTCAGTCAGCCTAATGCTGGTGATGGGGGAGCTTTGAGAAAATAATCTGGGACAAAATCATTTGGCACTTTGAAAAAATATAGGTTAATAAATAAAACCCAGCATGGATGTATTAAAGGCAAATTGAATTTGACTAACTTGATAAGAATAATACGGTTGGTGTATATATCGACCTTCAAAAGGCATTTGAATAGGTACTACGTATTAGACTTGTTAGCAAAATTGAACCCCAGTGGATTAAAGGGGCCATGACTGCATGTGTATGAAAGGGGCAGGAAGCAAGAGTAGCGGTGAGCAGTTAATTTCAGATTGAAGGGAAGGGTATGGTGTTGTCTGCCAAGGGTCAGTATTGGGCCCAATGTTCTTTTTGATAAATATTAATAACTCTGATTTGGATATACAGAGCTTAATTTCTAAATTCGACACAAAACTCTAAATGTGGTAATCAGAAAGAAGGTTAGGATTGGACTTCAGGAGGATTAAAAATAAATAAATGCTGGAAATATTCAACAGATCAAGCAACACATGGAGAGCGAAACAGTTAACGTTTCAGGTTGATCTTTCAACAGACCTATCTGATGAAAGGTCATATTAAAATATTAACACTCTTTTTCTCTCCACATATGTTGCTTGACTTACTATTTCTGTCTCAGATTTCCAGCACCTGCAGCATTTTGCTTTTGTGTTGAGAATACAATCTAGTAATTTTAGGCAAAGACAAGGCAGATGAAATTTAACACAATTGTGAAGTGTGATCCCTTTTGGTAGAAAGAATAATGAGAGGTGATATAAATTAAGTGGTACAATTCTAAAATGGAGGGTGGGTACAGGAACACACAAACTTGGCAGTATACATAGTCAAGTGTTAGGACGTGTTGAGGAGGTTTTTGAAAAAGCATATGGGTTCCTTGGTTTTATAAAGGAGGCATAGAGCACAAAAGCTAGAAAGTTTTATGCGTAAAATTTTATAAATCACTAATTAGGCCTCACTGGAGCATTGTGTCCAGTTGTGGGCACCACAGTTTTGGAAGAATGTCAAGGCGAAGGGGGCACAGAAACCATTTACTAGAATGGTATCAGGGCTGAAAAACTTCAGTTATTTTGAGACTCAAGAAACTGGGGTTACTGTCCTTAGACCAGAGAAGGTTATGGGGAGATTTGATAGTTATTCAAAATCATGAAGAGTAATTGAGGAGAATCTGTTTCCAGTGGCAGAATGGTGAGTCATCAGAGGATATAGATTTAAGGTAATTGCCAGAAGAGCCAGAGGTGACATGAAAATGTGTCTTACACTGAGTTGTTATGGTTTGGAATGTAGTGCCTGAAAGGGTGGTAGAAACAGATTCAGTAATAAGTTTTTAAAAAGAAATTAGATAAGTAATAGAAGAGGGATGCTTGCAGAGCTATGGGGAAAGAGCAGAGACTCATTGGATAGCTTTTTTAAAGAGCTGGCATAGGCATGATGGGTTGAATAGCCTCCTTATGTGCGGCATGGCTTGAGTTCCTTTTGTTCATTGAAACTGTGGTTTCTGTGGAAGCTCATGCAGATCAAGCAGCATTATTCAAGTTTAGTTTTGAGGAGTTGAGAAGTAGGCTGCATCACTCCAGCTGTGGTGCTAATGTCTAGTCAAAAAGTCTGTCCCTACACTTGAATAATGATCAATTAAATTAGGTACTGGAAGGCAATTGTACCTTTGGTAATTTCCCAGTAGAGTGAGTCTTTTCAGGAATAGTCGAAGAAAAAGAAATTGACAGATCAGAGAGGGGAAAAAACTATATAATTTTTTTTCATATTTTCCCTTTCAGGTGCATTCATTCCTGGAGTTCCTGTGCAACCTGTAGTCTTGCGTTACCCCAATAAAATGGTGAGTGCTTTTTAAAATGTGTGAAAATCTGAATTTTAAATTCATGTTACATTTTTCATGATTGTATTTTATTATCTAGTTAAATTGTTTACATCAAATCATTGTTCAATTGTATCTGCTTTAAATAAGGTTTTACTAACTGAAATCTGTGCTTTAGTATTTTTCTGAGCCCTCTGTGATTCTAAGACTTCTATGGACTAGTGTTGCCTCGTTCATACTGAGAAACTGTTGTGTGCGCCCACATAAAAAATGTTGACGTAACATTGCAAAATAGATATGTCAAAAATGTCCTAATCCTATGTCCGAGAAAGCCCCAGAGAAAGCACTATTTTATTATTGTTCCCCCCAACTATGGGCTCTTTGCTAATTGTATTGGCCCTCTGATTACCAGAAGTTTAGGACCAAATCTGCCATCTTTCTGCAGAGGCAGGTGAATAGACAGAAGATGAAACATTAATTCAGTATATTTAGCCTTTGCTTCCTTTTTCATGTTTCCCAGGAGCCCAAGATTCCAACAGTAGCCACAAACTTCCAGAAAATATACTACATATTTCTTTTCAAAGGAAGCATACAGAATAAAGAAAAGTTAGGCCCTATGGTAGTACCACAGTAACCCCTAGATGGCCAAGTAATAATAAAGCCATCAATAACAAAGTATCAGTGTACAAAAAGAAAGGCTAAATTGAAATTTTGCATTGGCTTGGTCATGCAGTAGATCCTTTAGCAATTACCCATCAAAACAAAACTACTTCCATAAATAAGAAAACAACACATGGGAAGGCTTTTAATATGGTACAAAGTACAATTGCTCAGTCACATTTTTTGCATAAGATGCTTGTTGCCAAAATCAAATACGCCACTTCCTACACTTTCCTCGGATCCATGAATCAATAATATTCAGAACAAGATCAATAAGCCTAATTATTCCAGTCAAGCCCAGTCATAATAACATTATCAGCCAAAGTAGACAAAACCTCAGGGAAATAGAGTTAGAACACAATCAAGAGAGAAGACATTTCTACTTCAGTTATTTGGTAGTTTACAATCATAGGGATTCTGATTTGTTTACTTTCCTTAAGACAGTTGGTTTACTTTCCTTAAGACAGGAGCTCAAGGCAGATATATTACCACATACTATCCCTGCAGTGCGACAGGCAACTGGTAGTCAGCCGTAGATCTATAAGTTGCTTATTGCCATGTTGGCATACAAGAATGCCATTGGAGATTCCTTGGCTTCTGTTTCAAAGACAAAGCTATTCAAGCAAATTACTCCCCTATGGCTTTCCCTCAGTGCACAAGGCCTTTAACTGTGTATTTGAATAGTCACAATGAACGGCAGGATGCTGTAACTCCATCTGTTCATGAGGGGCTGTTATTTTCAAGTTCTAGGTTTGATATTTTATTTGCTGAACTTTGGGGCATCATAAGACATGAGATCCTGGATTGGTTTGTTTTCCTTTTATGGAATCATATTTTGCAGCACAGGAAACTATGCAATCAATCACTCAGTCCAATTCCTGTGCCCTCTATTTAAGCCCTTTTTAAAATGATCTATTTCCCTTTAAAAAGCTGTATTGGATTCTGCTGTTTACTGTTTCTTGTAGAGCATTCCATATCCCAACAATCTTCTGCATATGTAAAAGAAGTAAATACCCTAACATCTCCCTTCGTTGTTTTGGTAATTATAAATGTGAACCCTCTAGTTGTATATTCCCTGACCAATGGAAATTTTTTTTTTCCAATATCTTATCAAAACTCAGTGCATCAGATCATCTCTAAACCTTCAGGTCTAGTGGAGAGAAAAGCTCTAGTCTTGGTATCATCTTAGTAAATCTAAACCACTTGGAGTTCATATTCTTCCCAAAAATAGACACAGTAATCTAGTTTCAACCTTACTTTTGATTTCTATATGTTTAGCATAGCTTCAACCCATAATTATTAATCAATTATATTTGATTTGGACCAAAAAGTTTGGACCATTGTCGTCTTTGTCACATAAGTCAGAATTATAATCTTGTTTTAATTGTATGTAGATATTTAAAGAGTTCTTGTATTTATCTGGAGAGAGCAGTTAAAGTAGCCTTAACAAATTTCCCCCTTGATTTAACTTCAACACCATGGGGAGAATTTTTAGCTCATCAGGTGGGTGTGCGCCTGACCTGACCGAGTGTAAAATGACTCGCCATGCCATTGGGCAAATGCCCCAACGGAATCGCGCACTCATGCGATATTTCAATCGGGTGTGCACCAGAGTCGGCAGTGCGCCCACCAACAATTAAAAGACCTATTAAGGCCATTAAAAAGGTAATTGAAACAAATTTTTCACTGCCCATTCAACATTACAGTTGGTGGACAGGCGAAAAGGCCAAAGTGGCCTTGCATTTTTTAGGAAACCTCATCCACGAGCAGGATGAGATTTCCAACAGCAATTAAAACCTTTAAATTTCATTTAAAACATGTGCCTGCCCATATGATAGTCACATGAGAGAACATGTTTTATAACATTTTTAAAACCTTTATTTTTGATGTGTAAACTGTTCATCTCCTGAGGGATCTGTGTGTGTCAGGGAGCTTTCCAGGGCACACCTGCACACATGCGTGAAATTTGCGCTCGTTCCCCCTCCCCACCAAGCACACAGGCAGCGCTGAGCGCTGATGCTCACTTTTCACGCTGGGCAAGCCTTAATTGGTCTGGCAGCATGAAATTGCAGTCTGGCCCCGATTGTGGGCGGCTTCCTGACTGCCCCCACCAAGCCTGCCCACCAAGGGGACAATCCTTTCCCATTGATAAATCAGTTCAGATAGTTGAAATTATACAGGTACCTCCTGCTTTTCCTAAATTTGTTCTACTTTAGTACTTCTCGGAAAAGATTCTTTTAAAAAAGGTATTACTTTCCTTAAAGATTTTCTTTTATTGATTCATATGCATCCTTTACACCCTGAACCCATCTTTGCAAACTTGCAAAGGTTTAGTTTGAGAGTTAAATAAGTGGTTTTCAGCTTGTTTCCAATCAAAATGGACTACTTCTAAAACTCTGATCCTGCTATTTCATAGAAATGGGAGTAGGAGGCCATATGAATGCCACCTGTTGGCATAAAGACTTACAGTTATGCTTATTCAGCATATGGTTTCCATTGAACAAGCTAGGATATACCTTTTTACTGTAAGGGATGTATCTTTGAAAGATGAAAAACAGTTTATCTAAATCTGCTTTCCAGTTCATGGATGGTTACCATCAATTGAATGGAATATTCAAGTCAAAAACCATTTGGATGAAACTAAGATAAAAGAGAGGTAATATGAGGAACTAAGTCATGAACAGGTTTTTGCAACCTTGCCATTCCTGTATAGTTGTTTGCTATTTCACCTCGATTTTAACTTTTCAAAACGATACTATTTTGACATGTCACATTCAAACACTGCACTCAATATTTTGCCTTTACGTCCTAATTTCTTAGTGAAGTTGAAATAAAATATATCATGTTTCATGACCCTCTGCAGGCTTTTTATGCCAAAGACGTTTTTTTTGTGATCGTTTAATAATTGGCTGATTAGGAATGTACCGTTAAACTTTTTTAAAATAAACTTATCCACAGGTAAAGAAAGACCTAGGGTTATCTGACTTTTGTTAAATTATTCATTCAAGCCAGATTTATGCCCCTCTTAAATAGTAGAACTTCCTTTTAATTTGCTTGTAACTTGAGCACTATTTTGACTATCATTATCTGCTATGGTTTTCTTTTTTTAAAAGTATGTTGTACTGTACACCTTAGTGAATGACATACAGTTTGAGTTTGCTGACGAGAATAAACAATTCTTTTTTTCTTCAGATTGGTGACAGTATTAACTGTTCCTAAATTTGGGATTTCTTACTGGGGCCACTAACCTTGCACCTTGGTTTAGTAATGTCCTTTAGGGAAGGAAATCTGCTGCCCTTACCGGATCTGGCCTGCATGTGACTCCAGACCCACAGCAATGTGGTTGACCCTTAAATGACGTAGTAAGCCACTCAATTATATCAAACTGCTACAACATCTGCAAAAAGGAATGAAACCGGATGGAGCACCTGGCATCGACCAAGGCACTTGAAATGATGTCACACCTAGCCCTGTCGACCATGCAAAGTCCTCCTTACTAACACTGGAGGACTTGCGCTAAATTGGGAGAGCTGTCCCTCAGATTAGTCAAGCAGCAACTTGACATAGCCATACTCACTGAATCGTACCTTACAGACAATGTTCCAGACACCACCATCACCATGCCTGGGTATGTCATGTCCCACTGCCAGGAGAGATGCACCAGAAGAGGTGGCACAGTGGTCTACAGTTTGGAGAGAGTTGCCCTGGACCTCATGAAGTCTCAAGGCATTAGGTCAAACATAGGCAAGGAAATCTCCTGCTGGTTATCATGTACCACCCCAGCCCTCACCTCAGCTGATGAATCAGTACTGCTCCATGTTGAACATCATTTGGAGGGAGCACTGAGGGTGGCAAGATACAGAATGTAATCTGGGTCAGGGACTTCAATGTCCATTACAAAAAGAAGCTCAGTAGCAGCACCACTGACCGAGCTGGCCGAGTCCTAAAGGACTGCTGAAATAGATCTTCGGCATGAGTGAGGGAACCAACAGGAGGGAAAACCCTGCTTGACCTTAGCCTCACCAATCTACCTGTTGCAGATACATCTATCCATGACAGCATTGGTAGAAGTGACCACTTGTGGAGACGAAGTCCCGACTTCACATTGAGGATACTCTCCATTGTGTTGTGTGGCATTACCACCATGCTAATTGGGATAGATTTCGAACAAATCTAGCAACTCAAAACTGAGCATCCATGAAGCGCAGTAGGTCATTAGTAGTAGCAACAGAATTGTATACAACCACAATCTGTAACCTGATGGCCTGGCATATCCCTTACTCCACCATTACCAATAAACCGGTGGATCAACCCTGGTTTAATGAAGAGTGCAGG
The DNA here is from genome assembly GCF_017639515.1 of Carcharodon carcharias. Classification (NCBI taxonomy): domain Eukaryota; kingdom Metazoa; phylum Chordata; class Chondrichthyes; order Lamniformes; family Lamnidae; genus Carcharodon; species Carcharodon carcharias. Next base: position 170,114,208 of record NC_054469.1, read on the forward strand.
AGGGCATGCCAGGAGCAGCAGCAGGCATACTGAAAAATGCGGTATCAACCTGGTGAAGTAACACAGGACTGCTTGCATGCCAAACAGCAGAATCAGCAGGTGATAACAGAGCTAAACGATCTGGCAACCAGTAGATCAGATCTAAGCTGTGCAGTCCTGCCACGCTCAGTCATGAATGGTGGTGAACAATTAAACAATTAACTGGTGGTGCACGCTCCACAAATATCCCCATTCTCTTTGATGAGGGAGCCCAGCACATCAGTGCAAAAGACAAGGTTGAAGCATTTGCATCCATCTTAAGACAAAAATGCTGAGTGGATGATCCATCTCGGCCTCCCCATGAGGTCCCCAGCATCACAGATCTTCACAGTCTTCAGCCTCTATTCGTATCACATGGTATCAAGAAATGGCTGAAGGTACTGGATACTGCAAAGGCTATGGGCTCTGACAGCATTTCAGCAATAGTACTGAAGACTTGTGCTCCAGAACTAGCTGTACCCTTAGCCAAGCTGCTCCAGTACAGCTACAACACTGGCATCTACCCAACAATGTGGAAAATTTCCCAGGTATGTCCTGTACACAAAAAGCAGGACAAATCAAACCTGACCAGTTACCACACTGACCAGTTACCACACCATCAGTATGCTTTTGATCATAGGCAAAGTGGTGGAAAGTGTCGTCGACAGTAGTATCAACCGGCACTTACTCAGCAATAACCTGCTCATTGAAGTTTGGGTTTCATCAATGCCACTCATCTCCTGATCTCATTACAGCCTTTGTCCAAACATGGACAAAAGAGCTGAACTCCAGAGGTGAGGTGAGAGTGCATGTCCTTGACATCAAGGAATATTTGACCGAGTGTGGCATCAAGGAGCCCTAGTAAAACTGAAGTCAATAGGAATCTGGGAAAACTTTCCACTGGTTGGAGTTATACCTAGCACGAAGGAAAATGGTTGCAGTTGTTGGTCAGTCATCTCAGTCCTGGGACATTGCTGCTGGTTTTTCTCAGGGTAGGTCCTAGGCCCAAACATCTTCAGCTGTTTCACCAATGACATTCCCTCCATCACGAGGTCAAAAGTAGGGATGTTCGCAGATGATTGCACAAAGTTCACCATTTGCCACTCCTGAAATACTGAAGCAGCCCATGTCCAAATGCAGCAAGACCTGAACAATATAGATGCTTGGACAGGCAAGTGGCAAGTAACATTCACACCATGCAAGTGTCAGGCAATGACCATTTCTGGCAACAGAGAATATGACCATCTCCCCTCCAATGGCATTAACATCACTGAATCCCCCACTATCAACATCCTGGTGGTTACCATTGGCCAGAAACTGAACTGGACCAGCCACTTAAATACTGGGCTACAAGAGCAGGTCGGAGGCTGGGAATTCTGCAGTGAGTAGCTCATCTTCCCTAACTTCCCAAAGCCTAACCACCATCTACAAGGCACAAGTCAGGAGTGTGATGGAATATTCTTCACTTGCCTAGCTGAGTGCAGCTCCAACATCGGAAGCTCAACACCATCCAGGGCAAAGCACCCCACTTGATTGACATCCCATCCACCACCTTCATTATTCACCCCCTCCATCACCAATGCACAGTGGCAGCAGCGTGCACCATCTGCAAGGTGTATTGCGGCAACTCACCAAGGCTCCTTCAACAGCAACTTCCAAACCTGTGATCTACCACCTGAAAAGACAAGGACAGTAGATAAGTGGGAACATCACCATCGGCATGTTCCTCATCCAAGCCTCACCATTGCTGATTTGGAACTATAGCACAGTTCCTTTACTGTTGCTGGGTCTTAATCCTGGAGCTCCCTTCCTAACAACACTGTGGATGTACCTACACCACATGGACTGCAGCAGTTCAAAAACGCTGCTCACCACCACCTTCTCAAGGGCAAATAAGAATGGGCAAGAAACACTGGCCTAGCCAATGATGCCCATATCCCATGAACGAATAGAAAAATACCTTGTTCCACTTAAGAGTGAATGGATGCTTTATGTAAAAAAAAAACAAAGTTAAATCATTTTGCAGGAACACACCTACAAATCCTATTCTAAACCTAGGAAGTATTTAACAGAGTAGTTTCATTTGCCGTCTTGCATCCCATATTTGATTCAAATCAAAAGTGGTTTATAATAGGTGCAATTTAATAGTAAATTTATTGCCTATTCATATACACCCTGTCTAACCATAAAAATCATCTTAAGTTCACCTGATAAACATTTGGTTTGTGCTGGTGATGTTTTTGTTTTTTTTTATTTGATAACAATGTTGATATTCTGTGCACCATGGACACTACCATGGGCACAGGTCCCTTTGCTTTCAAGATCACTATCATTACCCCACTCCTCAAAACATCCACCTAAATCACTGTTATCCATTTCCACCCTCCCAGGTCTCTCTATGGTCCATGAACGTCTCATTGCATCTTAACTCAATTTCCATATCTCCCACAGCTTCCATTTGAATCCTTCCAACTGGATCTCACTCCCCACACAGTATTGACATTGCCCCAAACAAGGTAACAACTGACAATCTTAGTAATTGATGGGGTACATAATCCTTCCCAAACACTCTGCAGACTTCAACACAATTGGGCACAATGTCCCCCCACACCTGTTCATCATTGTGCCAGCTGGACTTTAATATCCGGCAGTATCATTGATCAAGAATTGTTTTAAGCTGATGAATAATGGAATGCATTAAACCAAAGCAGCTAAGTGAATTGATTTTTTTTACTTTTGCTGTTGAATCTACCAAAATTACCTCTGTTGAGATTAAGTCTGTGGAATGTAGATATCAAGCCTTTGAAATACGTTGCAGTGTGCTGTGGCTATTTTAGACCATTCTGGACTAAAATGTAGCTCCCTCTATTATGAAGAATTAGATAGTTGCATTTTACATATATAACTGCAAAAATTATGCATTTCTTTTATTAAAGCTATAGGTAATTCTGATAATTAAATGAATTTCTACAGTAACATTTACAACTATATAAACAATTGGCGCTTTGGTCTGAAAAGTAAACTGATTATTTAGCTGCCTCTACTGCTTTTTCCTTTTTCTATTTGTCAGACCTTTTCTCAATCCCTCTCACACTCCAGCCCTTAAGCTCTCCCCATTTCTCTTTGGTTTTTCTTCTATTTGTTGTCTCCTCACCTTGCTCGCTCTAAAGTCCTTTAGTCCATGTGACCCGCCTCCCATTCATGAACATCATTCCCACTCAACTCCTAATTGCTTAATTTACTTTTTTGGGTCCGTATCAGTTGACCTAGTAAACGGTTACACCTCCATGGGCACTGGTCCCTTTGCTTTCAAGATCACTATCATTACCCCACTCCTCAAAACATCCACCTAAATCACTGTTATCCATTTCCACCCTCCCAGGTCTCTCTAAGGTCCATGAACATCTCATTGCATCTTAACTCAATTTCCATATCTCCCACAGCTTCCATTTGAATCCTTCCAACTGGATTTCACTCCCCACACAGTATTGACATTGCCCCAAACAAGGTAACAACTGACAATCTTTATAATTGATGGGGTACATAATCCTTTCCAAATGCTCTGCAGACTTCAACACAATTGGGCACAATGTCCCCCCACACCTGTTCATCATTGTGCTGTTCAGGAAGAAGACCTTCACTTGGCTCCACCCTTAAATTAGCTAGAGCTTAAATCTGCAGCAGTGGAAATTGTAACAGCACTGGCCATAATTTTTCAGTCTTCCTTAGACTCAGGTGATGCCAGAGGACTAGAGAATTGCAAATGTTACAAAATTACAAAAGGTAATAAAAATCATGAGGGGTCTGGACAAAGTAGGTAGGGGCAAGCTGTTCCCACTCGTCACAGAATCGAGACTGAGAAGGCACAAATTTAAAGTAATTTGCAAAAGAAGCAAAAGCGATATAAAAGAGAACGTTTTCACCCATAGATGGTTATGGTTTGGAATGCATTACTTGAGAGTGTGGAGGAGGTAGGTTCAATCGAGGCATTCAAAAAGGAATTAGACTGTTATTTGAAAAGGAGCAATGTGCAGGGTTATGGGGAGAGGGCAGGAGAATGGCACCTAAGCACATTGCTCATTCAGAGAGCCAGTGTAGACACGATGGACTAAGTGACCTCTGCTATAAAAATTCTGTGATACCCCAAACCACCACATCGGGAGTTGCATAAGGATCTATCCTTCACCCCATTCCTCTTCCTTTCCTGTTCCTAGATATTGGGGCTCGATTCCATGTTTACTATGACAATGCAAACTGTTTGTCCTCCCCAAAGCTAATCTTTGTACTGACGATACCTTCCATCATGTCGTATAGCCTTACCACCATGCCCTCTATAATCACACCTGCCATTTCTCCTACATCAGCCAATCTGCCAGTAAAACCCTAATTTGAGCTTTTGTCATCTCCAACTCCATCACTCCAGTGCAGCTACAGCTAGCCCGCCAGCCTGCACCCTCCATAAATGTTAGAGCACCTGAATATCTACTTGCCCATTTTTTTTCACGCACTAGGTTCTGCTTACCCCAGATTCCTTTTCTCATAGACCTAGGTTGGCTGCCAGTCCTCAAGGATTAAAATTTTACATTTTCATCTTTCCATGACTTCAGCCTCCCTATCTCTGTAACCTCCTCCAGTCCTGTTACCCTCCTCTCCCAAGCTCTGTTCCACTAAATCCAGCTGGCTGGGCAATTCTTTCACCCTGCCGTTGGCAGCCACCTACATCCTATTCTCTAGAATACTGTCTCCAAACTCCCTGCTTTTTCACATCGCTTCCTGTTTCCTACTCAAAACTTACTTTGGTCAGCCTTTCTTCTTAATTCTGTAGCGCCTTGGGACATTTTTGATATTTATGGTGCTATACAAGTGAAAGTTAATAATTTAAAACAGATTTTATTATTTTTCTTTCATTGCTAACACACGTATGTGACACATTTACCTACTCGTTAGAAGTAAAAAGCATATGAAAGCGAGGAAAGGGCTCTTTTGGTTTGTCAAGGTCAATTTTTATACAGAGTAATTCAATTGTTGATGAGTTTTTGTCTTTATCCTAGCAATTTTCTAGCAAAATTTCAATTGTAATAACTGATCAAAAATTCAGACAGTTGTTCAATCTTGCACCATATATTAATCGGGAACTTGTGTCCAGTACAAGTTCACCTTGTCCACAAGCCCCACCACCTGCTCACTCGACTCTATTCCCAATAAACTGACTCCCGGTTTCCCTTCTATTCCCTTGTTAGCTGATATTCTTAATGGTTTTTTCTTATAAAGTGCTGTCCCTCCTTTAAATCTGCCATTGTCACCCCTCTCAAAAACCCAATCCTGAGCCCCATTGTCCTTGTAAACTATTGCCCCATCTTCAATCTCCTTTTCCGCCCCAAAGCCCTTGAGTATGCTGTCACCTCCCAAATACATGCCCGTCTTTCCCAGAATTCCCATGTCAGAATCCCTCCAATCAGGGTTCTGCACCTGCCACAGTACTGAAACAACTCTTATCTAAATGACATCCTGTGTGACTGTGACAAATGTAAACTCTCCCTTCTCAACCTCTCTGCAGCCATTGACAAGGGTGAACACCTCCCCACTGCCATTCAGCTGGGTGGGACTGCACTTGCCTGGTTCCATTTTTATTCATCTAACTGTAGCTAGAGTATCTCTTGCATTGGCTGCTCTAGCATTGGCTTCTCTTCCTGTTCCTGCAACATTACCCTCTAGTCCCCCAAGGATCTATACTTTATCACCATTTATTTCTCATCTTCATACCATTCCTCAGCAACATCATCCAAAAGCACAGCGCTAATTTTCACATGCATGCTGATGACACCCAACTCTACCTCACCACCACCTCTCTTGAACCCTCAACTGTTGCTAAATTATCAGACTACTGAAATTTAAACATTGGGCATACTGGAGCTGTTAGCTTTGGTTCCTACTCTGAACTCCATTGCCTAGCTTTTAACTCCAAATCCATCTCTGGGACAAAACCAGACTGTTCACAAGCTTGGTTCCATATTTGACCTTGATGTGATCTTCCGACTTAGTTATTACTAAGACTGCCTATTTCTGCCTCTGTGACTTCACCCCTGCCTCAGCTCATCTGAGATGCTGAAAGTCCCACTCAAACCTTTGTTACCTCTAAACTTGACTATTTTAATGCAGTCCTGACTGGCCTCCCAAAGTCTACCCTCTGTAAACTTGAGATCATCCAACACTCTGCCCATGTCCTTACTCACCAAGTCTCAGTTCCCCATCACCTACATTACAACTCTGAATACATTTCAAAAGTACTTTGGGATGTCTGGTGGTCATGAAAGGCGCTATATAAATGTAAGCCCCTTTTCACCCTTGTGCTTACTGATTCACTTTGGCTCCTGGTCAAGCAGCACCTTGATTTTAAAATCCTTACCCTTGTTTTCAAATTCCTCCATGGCTTTGTCCCTCCCTATCTCTGTAATCACCTTAGCCTCACAACCCTCCTAGAATCTGCGTTTATCTAATTCTGGCCTCTTGAGTTTCCCTGATTTTTATTGGTCCACTATTGGTAGCCATGCCTTCAGCTACCCTAGGCTCTAAGCTCTAGAATTCCCTCCCTGAACTGCTCCAACTCTATCTCTCTTTCTTCCTTTAAAATGCTCCTTAAAAAACTACCACTTTGACCAACTTGGCAATCTGGCCTAATATCTCCTTATGTGACTTGATATCTAATTTTACTTTATCATGCTCCTGTGAAGAGCCTTAGCATGTTTTATTACATCAAAGGCATTATATAAATCTAAGTTGTTGGTTCATTGTATTCCTTTGATGGAATCATGGGATTTCCATACAATTGGAACAGTATTTTCAAGCAATGCGCTATCCGTACTTAAGCCTATAAAACTAAAGCCAGTTTGAAAATCTGTTTGTCTACAGTAAACAAGCATTTTAAACCAGATTTTCATTTTTAACATCCTAGGATACAATCACTTGGACGTGGCAAGGACCTGGAGCGTAAGTTGACTTAATTTTTGTACTTTTTCCTTGTTAGCAAATTTATATTCATTTAGCACATAGTCCATGTCATTTAGATGCTTTATATGGAAAATAATGGAAATTAATTAGATTAACGTTTTCATTGAATTAAAAAGGTCATTGAATGTCTTGGTTTGTGCTACATTACAGCTTTCATTATATGGTTCTTGCAGTAAATAGTAGTGAAGGTTTGAATTGGCAGGACATGATGGGGATGGGGTCAGTGGGTCAGGAACTTGCTGTGTAATGGGCAAAGTCTGGGACAATGTGCACCTTCTTGATATAGCTAGTGAGGAATCTCCAACCTGAAATGATAATTTCAGAGTACCTCTGACTGAAAGGATGAGGTGAACTGCATCTTGTGGTGTTTGCTCAATCCTATGCATAGCCTATTTATCATTTTTTGAAGCGGCAGATAACAAGTGCTTGCTTTATCTATTACTTCCCTTTAACAGAGAAGTCAGTTGTGCACATTTTCATACCACTAATAGCCAGAACTGGGCAATCACATAACAAATAACAGGAACTTTGTTCTGCAATAAATGTAAGGATAAAAGAATAATAGTGACTTTGAATAATTTTTTGTTTACAGCAGTTGCTTATTCAAAGTCATGTTACAAATATGAATATTGCATGATTTTTTGCAAAGGTGTTTAGCTGTATGGAAGTGCTTTCTTTGCAAAGTAATTCAAAAGAAGCATTTCACTGTTTCAAATATAATTGACTCATTACACCACCTTCCTGCATCATTCAAAACATGTTACACTGAAAAGAGTATCTTGTATGCTTTCTTGAATGGCATAAAGTGAAAAAAAATCTTGGACAGTTAGAAAAGATGTAAATGGTATTAGAAAGTGGTCTGAGCAAGCTCCACCTGTGATAGAGATTTCCATCATCTGAAGGCCCTCTATGATGAAGGAGATGTGTGAGTGAGGTGTCGGTTTGGTGGGTGAGGTTGAGAAACTTGAGAGGGCAATTAAGTTGATGAAGTTGGGGTTTGAGAAGCTAAAATAGGGATTGAAATTACTGAAATTTATGTCACCTCAGTTCAGAAACAGGGTCGATAGGAAGGAGAAATTTTCAGAGCACCTGGTGTTTTAAGCATCTCATATAAGAAGTGGGCAGTGTGGTTATAAAGGGTGAAGTGCTTAAAAGCTAAGGTAGAAGTATAGGCCAAAGTGGGCTTGGCATTCAGACAGGATGACATGTTGGGGTTGAGCCTCAGAATAACTGAAACTGGTAAAATCAATCACCTTTAGGAGGGCAACCCATTCCTCTGAGAAGAGGTACTTGCCACTGTTGGTTCAGAAGGGTTGATGAATCTTGCAGAAGATGTGCAATGGCGATGGGGAATATCTATTGGATGGTGCCTAAATTCAAACAGGAAGAAGCTTTAGGCCACATCAAGGAGGGGCAGGAGCCTTGAGCGGAAAAGCTTCTACAGGGGAAAGAAATTGGGGAAAGAGTAACGGAACAGGAAAGAAGCAGAGCACGACATGGTATCCAGGGTGGCAGCAATTTTGCATGAATAAGAGAAACTGGAGCCCCTCCTGCATAGCTCCTTAAGAGTGGCCTGGGCACAGGCCCGGAAGGAAATGACCTGTCTGCTCTTTTGATTAGTGAGTAATGCAGGGAGAACTGGAGAAGCATTTATTCTAAGTAAGAAAACTTGACACACTAATAAAACCAACCTCGAGCTTAAGCATCCAATTACAGGAGATAGCTATATTACATTAAATTCATAAGTGTAAGCTATTTTAGTTTATTGGGTAGATCATAACTTTTTCATCTGACAGATTTTAGTCTGTACCAAATCTGAGATATTCTGTTTAAAATCAGACAAAAGTGGGGATACTTGCAGTTTTTAGTCCATGAATTAAAGATCAGAAAATCTAAAGCGTATTCCATGTCTGCGTAAGGCTAATCTGATGTCTGCTGAAGATTTAGTGAAAGCGTTATTAGTCAAATCAGTATTTTGACAGATTTGCAAATCATCTTCCAGTTGGAAATTACATGTGTGCATTCATTTTTCCACTTCAGAGATTAGCACCTGCTTTTGCTGGCCGCCTCTTCAGAGATTCATGTCCTAAGCACACATCCTTTTCCTAAGAAACAATATTTTTGCTTAATTAATGATAGCATAGATACAGCTAGTAACCCAAAATATTTCAACTTAGCCATGTTAACTGCTCTTAATTCTGGCTCCTTACAATTTTGGATTTTAATTTGGTCCAGGCATATCCCTGGCTGGAAAATTCCTGTGACCTGTTTCCACTTCACTGGTATAAATTTGCCAAAAGTGCAGCACAAGCCCCATTCAGGTGTTTAAAAGGGATTTCCACACACTCTTCCTGAAGTTGCACCAGTGAAGTGAGCAGAATTAATGCTATGTTTACATGTTGTAAGCAACTTCACAAAGGAACACTGTGGGCCTCTCCTCTCTTCAGGTTGAAGATGAGTAGCATGCAGGATGAATAAACCTGTTTGGGCAGATCTAAAATAGGCCGATGGTTGGCATGGAACAAGTTGTAATGATTCGTTGGATTGATTTGGAGGTGGTAAAATACAAATTAAGGACCAATGAGATGTTATTCAATTATTAATTTATTTCTCCATTTAACATGAAATCAAACATGCAGGCAACATAAAATCCAAGCAAGGCAAAATAAACTTTCCAGAAGTGTGCAGAGCACTGGAAAATAGTCATTTTTGAGAGTCAAGGCAAGTTTTTAAAGGAAGATTATTTATTAACTTATTCCATCTTAAGCGTCTCAAAAAATGCAATATTTGAGGATGTTGAAGGAAAATGAAGGTGCTCTTTTAACAGGTTTTTAAAGCAGAGTCATTTGACTTGTTTTTTATTTGTTCGTTTATGGTAGCACATTGCCTAGGTCTTGTGAGCACTTTGAGGGGAAAAAAACAAATATGTATAAGGTACAGCAGAAGGAAAATAACTTTTTATCAAACACATTTAAACTGAGTATTGAAAACAACCGGTAAGCTAGAAGTTTTTGCAGGGGAGGCCTGATTTTTCAGCAGGAGCACAATCAGGAATCAGTATAACAGTTGGAGTGTTACTGCGTCAGTAATGGAGACAGCATGTACCACCTGTTAACAAGTTACATGTAGCATCCATTTCTCCTTTCCCAATATCCTCCAAGTGCACAATACCGCACCCCCCACCCCCCCCAAACAAGAGGAGAGACACTCTAGTTTTGGGAATCTCAGTTCTAGTTTTTACAAGTTCACTTTGAAGTAATAATAGTGTTGGAGGGGAAATTCATGTTACAACCTTAAATTGTAAACTTAATATTTAATATTGTGTGTGTACTTTGTGGTATGTCATGGTACAACTTGTATCCTTGTCAGGAAAATATGATAATTTTCATAATGTTATTGGAATTTATTATAATAGTGGGGTGTGTATATGTGTGTGTGAGACTTAATTGAATTAAAGACAGCTGGTCTGAAGGCTTTGAAGTTATAGAAGATAAGCTGGGTTTGAAATGTTAAGTAGCTAAACATAGGTGTCGTGGGAACATTTACACTTTTAAATGAACTAACTAACTAGATTGATTTCAAAAGAAGGAGTGAAATATTACACCTAGCTGGGGAAAATAAGAAACAGCGTGTTTATTTTTTCCAAAGATTACTGGTAAAATTGGTACTAAGAGACATTTTTATAATTATCGAGTAAAGTCCAAAGACAACGTGAAACAATGGGAATTTGTATTCAAAACAGAGAATATGTATAAAGGAGCGAAGGCTATGTATAAGGGTAGGCATTTAAGATCTAACAAGTGTGAAAAGCCTTCAGCATCTATGCCTCAAGCTGCTATCTATAAAGAGCTGAAGTTGAGAAAACTCTAGATTAACTAAGGGATTTAAAAGTTATCATAGTAGTAATTTGTAGATCTATGTGTGTACTTAAAAATCATCTCTTCTATTAATAAAGGTTTAATTTAGTTTTGTAAGAAACCCATAAGACTCAGTGGTCTTATTACTACTGAATTCAAGGCATGCATCTCAAAATGTATACAAATTGCAAAGCAATTGTGGCAGTTGTTTCAAGTTTCCGTTTGGGATTTGAGCAGCTCAGCATTTACTATTACCTGTGCCATAACAATCCTATAAGCATGTTGTTATAAATTTCCTGATTTAATATATTCTGGTAACATTGTCTTGCAGATGCTATCATGTTAATACCATTTCCACAGTATGCAATTTTATTTCTCAGGTTAAAAATCCTTTGGCTCACATTGTGCCAGCTACACAATAATGTGGAAATGGAGGTTAGTTTTTGTTTTGCCTTTATTGTCAATTTTATTATTTGGGTTAGATTTTAAAAATACCCAGCTAGAAAAGATTCATCAGTCTTGTCAGAGTAGTATCTTCTAACAAAGGTTGTGATTTAATGATCGATCTTATTTGTATATAAAGTCTCCTTTAGGAAATAGATCTGTCAACCACAATGGAAAATCACTGAACAAATAGGTCTGATGAGGACTTAATCAGATTTCGTGAGACTCTTGATCTCTCTGATCCGTACTGCATTAAAACTCCAGCCACAGATCAATTTCTAGTTCTGTTTTTCTGTTCCTTTCCAAATAAGAAGAACAGTGCTCTTTTGAGAGAAAAAAAATGCCTTAATTGGCAACTTGGTTTAGCTTTGGTGCCCTTATCTTGATTCAGCTGAATTTTCTGACACCTGTCTAATCCTTTTCAATCAAGGACAATTACATTTAAATGAGAAGTGCTTTTTACTCACCAAACTAAAATTTTGTACACTATGTTAAGACTGTTTGTTTGTCAAGAAGTTAAAACAGGTATTACAGCCATTGTGCAACTGCAAAATCCATTTTGTTCCATTTTAACTTTTGAAATGTAACGTGCTTCACACAACTTAACTGGTTGGAAAGCCTGATGCACATTTCTATAAAAATGAATAAAAGCTATTTAGAATATAATTTTTCCTTCATTATAATATAAAAGAATATTGGATGAATGCATCATCTGTTACAAATAGCAGTTGGTGGGCACAAACCACACAGTAAAACTGAAATTTAGAATATTAAAAAGCTTTTGCATTGCAAATGTTTCAGAATGGCCTGTGCCTCTGGTTGTTTTTTTTTAAAAAAAACTATCTAATTTCTTAGGAATTTATCACAAAATGCAGTGGGATGTTTTTAAGTCTAGTTTAGCAGTCCGATTTGTGGAATTCCTTCATTTATTTTGCATGTATGGTGGTTTCATTACAATTCAGAATGACTGGTTTGATTTTGTCCTAAAGTGCTTGAGTATGTAGAATTTTGAAACAAATGTTTGAGTTAAAAGATTCAATAAACTCCACAGGCTGAATTTCCCACCACCGCCCAGGGGATCCTGCAAGGGTGGGCAGGAGCGAGTACGAACCAATCGGGTGTGCACTGCCATTTTAAGTGGGCGGGCCAATTAAGGCACTGAGTGCTCCCTGTGCAGGCAGGGAATTCCCTGAGAGGTTCCTTGTGCTCTTTCACACATGCGCGTGAAAGAGCGCAGAGATCTCCCCGAGGCATGGAGGTGCCTCAGCGATTTGTTTCAGTGCTAAAGTTTCAAATAAATGTTTGTAACACTTTAAACCATGTCCCCTCATGTGACACTATCACATGAGCTGGGACATGTCAAAGAATAAAAGTATAAATTTTTATTACGTTTTAAAACACTTCATGAAACCTCATCCCACCCATGGATGTGGTTTCATGAAAAGCGCGAAGGCCGCCTGGACTCTTTGCTTGCCCGCCAACCTTAAGGTTGGACAGGCAGTTCATTGAATTGAATTAATTAGGTTTTAAATGGCCTTAATGGGCATTTAACAGTTCGGCTGTACACCGCCAAACTGAGGATCTGAATGATGCGCGGTGACGTCGGGATGCACGCCCGACATCACCACGTGTCATTCTACATGTTGGCGAGTGGGCCCCGCCCCCGCTTGCCGGTGGGAAAATTCTTCCCCGTATATATAATAAAACAAGACCTTCTTGCTTTAAACATAATTCCACCATTCTGTATAAGTTATTTGAATATTATTTGGTTGTCAGTTAAAAATAATTCTGACGCTTCAGAAAGATATTGATTTTGTTTTCAGTTTCTGCCAATTTATACGCCTTCTGAGGAGGAAAGGAAAAACCCTATTTTGTATGCAAACAATGTCAGAAAGGTAATGGCAAAGTAAGTATAGTACTTACTAAATGTAGAATCAACACATCTATAATTCTTTATCTTCATTGATATTGGGGAATATTTTGGTGTTGGAAAAATTGTTTTTCTTTCCCCCTCAGTATCTCACTCCTTATAACCTCTGAGTGATGCTGATACCTTAATGGTGAATTGAGAGCAATTTTGGCATGTGGATCCAGGCCTATGAGCCACTGGACAAAGACTCCCCAAATTCATTTCACACACGCGAAGAAAAATTATTTGTCCCCCGTTCTGAGCTAAGTTTGAGACAGAAAAGTAGCACCAACCTATCTGTTGAATTAGCAGACTTATGATCCTGATTTAATAAAAGCGTAATGAAAATTAATTTCAATATTTTTATTTGCTAAAATATTTTGCACCACAGAAGTCATACATTTACAAATATTTGCAATCTTAAAATGCCTAAGGCAGCTAGTTGCGTTCAGGGAAAATAATATGTATCATTAATGGTATAAAACACCTGCAAAAATGCATTATCTGACCTGAAATCCACTAAATAGAAATCTAGAGCACTATTAATATAGTAACACATGGGGTATATGGCTTGACATATGTATATGATGAATGATGGATAAAAACATATTTAATCACTTGTATACAGTTCCACGTAGACTCAAGTTTTATAATGGTCTAGTTGAAACTAGCAGTAACATGAATTCATAAATCTTAACCACTTCCTCCTTTGTTGTACTATGTTGTCATCAATGCAAACATTTTTCTAATAGTGTCCTATGTATCAGAGTAGCTGGGCCCCCTCCCTCAGTGAGGGAATGTTCAACCTCCACTAACCATCTCAAAATCAAATGCAGCGCCATGAATCTGCTTTTCTCAGAGATAAAAACAAAAAACTGCGGATGCTGGAAATCAAAAACAAAAACAGAATTACCTGGAAAAACTCAGCAGGTCTGGTAGCATCGGCGGAGAGGAAAAGCGTTGACGTTTCGAGTCCTCATGACCCTTCGACAGAACTAGGTGAATCCTGTCGAAGGGTCATGAGGACTCGAAACGTCAACTCTTCTCCGCCGATGCTGCCAGACCTGCTGAGTTTTTCCAGGTAATTCTGTTTTTGATCTGCTTTTCTCGTTTTGCCTTGTGGTAAATGTCTTCCGCTTAATGTTCATTGTATTTTTTATTTGCTCCAAGATATTTTTGAGGTGATTTATGTTGTTTATTTCTTAATGGAAAGGAATGGGCAACACTTATCCATTGTGTTTTTAATAATTGATGAATGTGATTGATGTGTAGTTCATTGCTTTGTACACAAACATAAAGTTGAGTATTCAAAATATTTCCATCAAACTCTCCCTTCTTTATCCAAGCCTGAAGCATGATAATTAATATACAATAACATTTTCCATACTCTTATTTTTGAACCTGTTCCTGGTAGAGCTCTTGGTGTTCCTGTTACTGACTACACATTTGAAGATTGTCAGCTTGTAATGTCTGACAGCCAGCTGAAGCTTCCTGTGGATACCTGTCTACTAGAATTTGCAAAGCTTGTCAGAAAACTCAAGTGGGTTCTGTTTTATTTTTCTTTATAATAGCTACTTTAAAAGAAGGAAAACAATCTTATTGTTGTCTAATTTTAATCTTATTGCCTGATGGTCTAACCCTTGGTTGTTTAACACATGACATGTTTTAGTCCATTCATGTGGAATGTGTTAAATTTATTGACAAATGTTCAACTAGTAATTTGAGCTGAAGGATAGTAAACTTGGAATCCTCTTTTTCAAAATGTTTGAGGGATGGGGCTGGTGGCTTTTGAAATTGTCTAGGTTTCTCTGTAAACTCATTAACATACGCCTAAATGTAAAGTTTCTTGTGAATCAGTGGGATTATGGGAAATGAGCAACTTTTTAAAATTGATTTCAGCAGCCACAGGGCAGCCCAGTGACTTCAGTTGACTGCTGATCTTCACTTAACTAATTAATATTTCTGTAGCCACAGATCTCTGGCATCAAGTGACTGCTGGTCAAGAGATTTATAATGCTGGGTTCATGTAACTACATGTGCTTTTTTTGTGCCTGTGAATGTCGGTGTAATGTAACAAAGCACCCCAAACAAGTACAATTAGTGGAAACTCTCCATTCTGAACTGTAGAGGCTTTGTGGGTGGTGATTGGTGTGAGTGAGTGGGCTTAAAAGATTGCAGAGACTTGGGTAGAATACAGGTATGGGCACACTAACTTGTGCTTCAACTTCAGTGCCTTTTCTGTGCTATTTGATTTGATTCCACCCTTATTAAGCTTTTATGTGGGAAGAAATTATGCGGAAATTCAACACTGCAATGTTTTGAAATTATCTCAGCAGTAAACTAGTTACTTTGTGAAAGCTTACCTTTTTAAAAATTCCATTAACCGCATGTCTTGTAGAGAATCTTTCAGAGTTTTACAAAATTCAGTAAAGAAGCTAAGGATTTCAGTTTTAGTTCAATTTCGGCAGTGAATGGGTTGACCCCTAAAGCATCTGCTTGAATACCAAGGTGATGGAGTCAAGGCAAATGACATGTATTTGTGTCAAAACATATCTTGTGCAAAACTTGACATTGCAGTAACGCTAGACAGTCTGCTTTCTTAGAGTGGAGTTGATTCATGTGTTTGAATGTTTGATATAATTTGTTTCGGCTGCAAACATCCATTTCCAACCAGTTAGTTTTAAACTTGAGTTGTGCAATGATACTTTGTGGAGGAAATGGATAAAAGCAATAATTTAATTTAGCTGCGTGAATATGGCATACAGTGAATTACAGTTTGAAGCAAGGCAAGTAAACTAAGGTATATTAATTTTGTACAATGAATGCTGCTTATTAGCGTCTCCACGCAAGCTAAAGGTATTATTCTCCACTGTAGTGAAAAGTGTCATTTGTGACTTTAAAATAACTAATTTCTGTGTAGGATTTATCAAGCATGTGTCATTGTTTTTGATATATTGAAGAACTGCACTAAAGCTCCTGTGCTGCTTGCGAATAATAGTTCTGCAACCCATCCTCCTTATACAATACAAATGCAGCTTTTATTTCCCTGGAAATTATCTTTGTTTCACAGAAAATGACAGAATCTGCTATGGCAGTGATCACTAGATAATACAATGACATTCAGCCCATTTTAGTTAATCCATCAAGAAAGGCCTTGTAATCCCTGTATTGAGGTATCCAGTTGTTGAATCATTCCACTTTTTATGACTCCATCATCCTGTCTGGAAGTCCAAAACATGCTGTGAAAATGGATGTTTTTTAAAAATATTTTTGGAGAATATTGTGTTATTCTGTGAAGAAGGCTGTGTGTTGATGATTTAAATAAGCTGGGGAAAAATTACTAGAAGATAGGTTGTCTGGGAGGCTTAAGACATGAAAGGATAGAGGCATTAGGTCTCAGGTACAAGTTGGATCTAACATTTGCCTTTTTAGATAAGTTGAGAGTTAGTTTGAATATCAGAGGGAAGACAGAGGTACCAAGACACATGTTTGCATCTTGTAGGATCTTGTAGGTAAACAGTAAAGGGCATATTACATTTTATTGACCCAAAAGCAGAGACAAAATAGAAACATGAAAGATTTTATATTTGGAAGGATTTGAGTTTCAGGGAAGCATGAAAGCAATGGAAACTGAGATGAAAGGTGGACAAAGGTATTTTAGAGTTACTGTGGAAAGCTTGGGGGTAGCTGTGGGCTATTGGCTTTATGAGGAAGATCTAATGGATCTCTAGACTAGGAGAGGATGCAGTTTGAATCTGACATCCAGTCAAGCCTGATAAGTCTTGGGTTTCAAAAAGCAGCTTTAGTCTGAAGCCATGAATTTCCATAACAGTGGGAGAGAGTTTGAGGTCATGTGGTGTGTTTTTGTTAAAGCTACAGCAATTTGCTTTGGTTAATATTGCTGATTTTTTAAATCTAAACATCTATAAGGGAGTGTTGCCTGGAAGGTGTTTACTTGTGGCTCTTACCAATAGAGTGACTTTTTGGAGCAATGTTTTGTAAGACTAATTTTAACCGTGCAACTGTAATCTTGTGTGCTTAAGTTTTCGTTTATTTTTGTTAATAAAACTTCTTTTAATTTTTAAAATTCTGGAAGTGTTACTGGGCTAGTGGCTGAGATCAATACGTCATCATCTCGTTTTCAGAATATAAAGAAAAGGGTATGACCCATAAGCCAAGTTTCCCTCTGGGATTTGGTTTACGCCACAATTAACATCTGCTATGGTCATAAATTTGGGGCTTGACTGGGATTATTAAAATTTCTTGATGGGTTGGAGTTTGTGAACCCAAGGGATTTGAGTACGAGAAGAACGCTGGACTCAGGAATTTTGCGTTGAGGGATTTTAAAGTGGTTGGACTGCAAAATGGCTTTGACAATTGCTAAGACTTTTCTGAGAGTGACTGTGGAGCATTTGAAATCTCTGATTAAAACTCAGTTGAGAGAGTTAGCAGATGAAGTGCAGGTAGAGAGAAAAGCAGAATTTCGTAAGGCTGATATGGTTAAAACACTTGACCAGCATTTAAAGTTGGAGGAAGGGATATCTGAACCTAGTGTATCACAGCTAGACATAGCAAGACTTCAGTTGCCAGTGAAGCAAGTTGATAGAGAAGGGCAAAAGCTTGAATTGGAAGGAAGAGAAATGACAACACTTAAAAAGGACAGATTAAACAAAATAGAAATTACAAAGCTTCAATAGGAAGAAGAGCAGGAAGAAAAAAGATTACAAGGGAAAGAAATGTGAAAGCTTGAACTTCAACTTTAGAGAGAAAAGATAGCAAGTGAGGAAAGAGAGAAGGAAAGCGATAGAGCTTCAGAGAGAGAAAGAAGCCAAGTAGCATGAATTGTCAGAATGTAGTGGGCAGGCGCCACAGAATTCTCTCATTCTTTCTGCATGCCCTCAGCACCTTTAAGGAGGGGCTGGCCCCCACCTTTTCATCTGTGACCACTGATGCTGTACTCCAGCTCCTGAAAGGCACAAGCGCTGAAGGCTGACAAAGCATCAGATGCTCCTGAAGTTTCTTGCCTGCGTCTCTGATATGACCCTGACCATTGAGGGCAAGCGAGCTGTCCTCGGCCAGACAGGAGTCAGACATTCTCAGAGGCTGTGTGAAGATGTATGGAGTGTCCTCACTGCATGTCGTCATCATCTTCCACGAGTCTAGCAGCTATGAGGGCCTCCCGAGCACCTGCCTCGTCTGGCCAGTGCAAGGGCCTTATCCCTGTCATCTTCGCCTCCAAGGACGACCTCACCCTTATCGCCATCAGTGGTGCCCCCCTGCCGGAAGAGGAGGTGTGCAGCTCCTCCATCTCCACCTCAGCCAGCTTGTCTCCCCATTGGAGCACCAAGTTTGTAAAGGGTGTAGCAGACGACGTCGATGAGTGACGATGTTCCGTGGTAGCCCTTGTTTCTGAGGAGCTATCCCTGCAGCTTCTATGGACCATGAATACGTCCGGGATCTGTGACTGTGAACGTAGTCGTTGTGCACACTCCCTGGAAACCATGCACATAGCTGCAGGATGGGTTTCTGGCGATCGTATACCAGCTGCAATTTCAGCGAGTGGAATCCCTTGCGATTGATGTATTCCACCATGCAGTGACAGAGACCCGACTGCCACATGGGTGTAGTCGATCGCACCCTGCACCTGTGGGAATCCCAAGATCCGTGCGAATCCAATGGCCTTGCATCCTGGCTGTCCCGGTCCCAGACGAAATGCGCAAAGTTGTGTGCCCTCGAGACAATGGCATGCATGATCTCATGGATGCATTTATGGGAGTGGCTTGTGAGATCCCACAGAGGTCACCTGTGGAGCCCTGAAAGGAGCCACTAGCATAGAAATTGAGCACCCGTGGTCTCTTTCACAGCCACTGCTACTGGATGCCCCCCATGTCCCCTTGGTGCCAAGCCGAACAGTAAGTGTCAGATGTGAGCCACCAGGCCCCTAGACGTGCATAGTCACGGCGACACTAGTTCTCAGTCATCTGCAGAAATGACAGGTGGCATTTATAGACCCTGGGTATCGCTATGCGCCGACCAGCCGTGGCTTGCTGTTGCTCCTGGGCAGCGTTTGCAGGAGCCCCTGCTGCCCCTTCCTGAGGTTGCTGCTCCTGCCTTTGCGCGGCCAGGCACCTCAGTCACTTTCTCCTCAATCGTTTTCACTCTCTGTAGGCCACCAGGCTCCATGCTCCTGATGTGGTCCTCCTGCGGCATGAAAGAGGGAGAGGCATGGTTAGCATAGGTGAACTTAGCAGCTTTCCTGGCCCTTGTAATGGCCCCTTAATGCTTCCTGGAGAGTGCTGGCCACCCCTCGATTGGCCACAGATGAGTGTGTTGCATGGCTGCCCTGTCAACCTGCAACATGAGGGGAGACAGCTCATAACCGGGTTGCTGAGATTGCAAGGGGCTGTGAGCACCTCTAGCAGTGACTGCTACATGGCCAGTGTTGTTGAGGAGATTGTACAACGTGTACAGTCCAACTGCTCCACGGTCCAGTAAAGTGGTCGCGGACTCGCAGTCTGTGCTGGTGGGGGTGCGGGGGATAGAGGGGTGTTGGGGGTAAGGTCTGTAGCGCTTGGTGGCATTTTGGAGCCCCTGCGTCACTTATGTGGGCGGGCAGGCTAGGAGCCCAACCCCAATCATATCACTGTGGCTGCGCATGAACTGTCTCAGTTGCAGGGTAATAGTCAGTTTATACCGGTGTCCCTATTGCATGGCCACTTACCTCGCCTACCCTGCCCCCCACCCCGATTGCTTGTGCGTGGGATCCAACACTAGGACAGCATTTGCCTCCCCACCCTCCCTGACAGCAGCAACAGTTGCCCTCCCCCCACCCACACCCCCAAAAAAAAGGGACCCCTGAGGCAAGGTGGCACTTCACCCCGGCGCCCCTGAAGCCTGAAAAGCAACAGGTGACCCTGGTGAGCTGTGAAAGACAATGCTGTTCATTCACCTCAGTTCCTCCAAAGTGAAGCCGGCCAAGTACACGTCGCCTGTATGCCATTGTGAAACATGTCAACGTGCTTTCCCACCGACGTGGACGAACAATCTGGCTTGGGTCCAAGATCCTGGTGGAATGGCCTTTTAACGTTATGCTAATGTATTACAATGTGCTCCCTGATGACCTTTGATGGGAAATGCAGCCCACCAAGCGGAAGTTTGTGACGTGCCTTCCAGCCATTGTGAAATCGATCGTGCCATGTTGTCTGCACACACCACCTATCACACTCGCTACCAGCAAGCATGAAAAATTCTGCCCTAAAAGTGGGAATCAGTATTTACTGACAATCATGGACGTGTCCACGAGATTTCTAGAAGTAATACCTTTAAGGAAAATTGCAGCAAAGGTGATTGTAGAGGAGTTAACCAAATTATTTACAACTTATGGATTACCAAAGGAAGTACCGTTGGATCAGAGTTCGAAATTTATGTCACAGCAGTTTAAAGTAGTAATGAACCTCCTACGAATAAAGCAATTCAGCTCGTCAGCTTATCACCCTAAATCACAAGACGCCTTAGTCTTAACTATGATTAGAGCATATAGTCAAGATTATTCACGTCCATCAAGGGGTTCCATTCTCCTTGTTTGCTATTAGGGACGCCCCTAATGAGTCAACAGGGTTCAGTCCTTTCAAGTTAATTAATGGTCATGAAGTAAGGGGACCACTCAAATTGATTCAGAGAAATTAGTGAATCAGAGTTCTGAAACTACTCTCCTGGATTATATCGGAGAAGGATTAATTAAGGCATGTGAGCTAGCTAGGAAACATTTCAAGTTATCTCAACAAGTGATGAAAGCAAATGCAGATAAAAGAGCGAAGACTTGTAGTTTTGTGGCTGGAGAAAAACTGTTAGCGTCGTTGCCAGTGTCAGGCGAACCATTGAAGGCAAGGTTTAGTGGATCTTAGCAGATCAAAAAGTGAGGTAAAACTATGTACTGAATACCCCAGATAGAAGAGAGTCAGCAAGTGTGCCATGTAAATATGCTCAAAAAAAGTACCTTGACGGAGAGGATAAACATGAGGTAGCTGTAAGTAAGGAAACGGGGGCCAAAAGTCAGGATTCTGAAATTGGCCTTCCTCTGATTAAATTGGACAATGAGGAAGTACTTAAGATTTAGCTATACTGGATGTTGATGTGGGAAGTTCACAATCAATAAGACAACACCCATATAGATCAAATCCAGTGAAATTAGCTCAAGTGCAGAAGGAAATTGAATTTATGCTTCAAAATGACATCATAAAGCCCAGTCACAGCAATTGGAGTTCACCCATTGTAATGGTGCCAAAACTAGATGGATCACAGACTATGTATCAATTACCAAAAAGTGAAGGCAGATTCATATCCTATTCCACGATTGGAGGATTGAATCGAGAAAGTGGGACAGTCAATGCTTATCACAAAAATTGACTAGCCGTGAGGATATTGGTGAATACCCTTAACGGAAAGAGCAAAAGAGCTATCAGCTTTTGTGACAACAGGTGGTCTATATCAATGCAAAGTAATGCCCTTTGGTATGAAAAATGCACCAGCAACTTTTCGGAGACTAACCAACAGTGATTGAGGGACTGAGCAATTGTGCTGTTTATATTGATAACTTAGTTCTATTCGGTCAATTGTGGAAGGAACATTTACAATGTTTAAAGGAACTGTTTGATCAACTGCAGGAAGGCAGTTTTCTTGTAAATTTGACTAAAATTGAATTTGCAAAAGTGCAAGTTACATATTTAGGCCACACGGTTGGACATGGTCAAGTGGCCCCATGAGATGCAGAAGTAAAAGCTATTGTGAAATTCCCAGTGCCTACAACAAAACAGGAAGTATCGTGATTTCTGGGCGAGTGGATTTTATCAGAAACTCCGTGCCAAATTTCAGCTGTGTATTTGGTCTGTTGACTAGATTATCAAAAAAGAACAGAAAATTCCAATGGACCCATGATTGTCAGAATGCATTCAATAGCTAAAAAGCTGTACTATCAGCACCTGATATACAAAGCAGTTTAAGTTGACTACTGATGTCAGTGATGCAGGTGCTGTGTTGCTACAAGATGAACTGGGAATTGAGAAGCCAGTAGGATATGTGTATCGGAATTTGAATGTATGCCAGAAGAAATATTCAAGTATAGAGCATGTTTGGTCTTAGCTTTGCAGCATTTTATTGCAATTCATATTGCAAGCAATTCTTCAGAGACAGTTATACGTACTGACCACAATCTTTTGACATTTCTGGAAAAGTTTTGAAACAAGAACACTAGACTGTTTCGGTGGAGTTTATTATTGCAATCATTCAATTTACAAATTATACATGTGGCTGGACAAGAGAATTTAATTATAGATGCGTTGTGATGAGTTTAAAATTCAAAAGCACTTCGATTTTGACAACTGGAGAATGAACTGGAACGAACTCTTTTTTTTCACGAAAGACTTGCATATGTTTTGATGTTTGATGCATGTACACTAGTGTAATTGTTTGTATAGATAAATGTAAGGAATATGAAATGGGATGAAAAATGAAACCATCTTTTTGAAATTATGGGTTTTTTTTAAACAAGGGGGAGGTGTGAGAATGGATGTTTTTTAAATGTTTTGGAGTAATACTGTGTTATTCTGTGAAGAAGGCTGTGTGTGTGTTTAAATTATTTAATTAAGCTGGGTAAAGGTTACCAGAAGATAGGTTGTCTAGGAAGTTTAAGACATGAAAAGATAGAGGCGTTTGGTTTGAGGTACAAGTGAATATGTTGGATCTAACATTTGTATTTTTAGATAATTTGAGAGTTAGCTTGAATATCAAAAGGAAGTCAGGGGTGGAAAGAAACATGTTTGCATCTTGCAGGAGTTTCATTGGTAAACAGAAGAGGGTATATTGCAGTTGATGGACCCGAAAGCAGAGAAAAAATAGAAACATGAAAGATTATATATTTGAAAGGATTTGAGTTTCGAAGATGTGTGAGATGAATGGAAGCGGAGATGGAAGGGGAATAAAGGTATTTTAGAACAACTGTGGAAAGCTTAGGGACAGTTGCTGGTAGCAGTTGGCTGTTAGCTGTAGCTGTGGACTATTGGCTGTTTGTGGAAGATCTGGAAACAGCTCTGGACTCGGAGAAGATGCAATTTGAATCAGCCATCCAGTCAAGCCTGATATAAGTCTTGGGCTGCAAAAAGTAGTCTTGTCCTGAAGCCTTGGATTTCCATAGCAGAGTGGGAGAGAGTTTAAGAGGTCATGTGGTTTGCCTTAATTAAAGTTACAGCAGTTTGCTTTGGGTAATATTACTGAATTTTTATAGTTAAAACATCTAAAAGGGAGTGTTGCCTGGAAGGTGTTTACTTATGGCTCTGACTAAGTACAGTATCTTTTGGGGGGAATGTTTTGTAAGACTAATGTTAACTGTGCAACTGTAATCTTGTGTGCTTAAATTTTCTTTTATTCTTGTTAACAAAAATTTTACTTTTAACTTTTAAAATCATAAAAGTGTTACTGGACTTCTTGCTGCTGAGATCGGTACATTGTCATCTTGTTTTCAGAATACAAAAACAAGGGTATGGCCTGTGAGCTAAGCTTCCCTCTGGGAATTGGTTTGTACAGCAATTAACATCTGCTGTGGTCATAACAATGCATTCATTATTTCTCCTAATGTTGATCAAGATTTGCCTTTTATAATTTGCGTAAATGGCCCTGACCCCTAGTTTGTTTTGCGTTCATTTTCCAGATTTACCCTTGGCATGCAGAATGTTTTTTCCAAAATATTTAATATTCCCTGTGCTTCTATAAATTGATATCTGTCACCTCCTTTCAAGGTTGAAGAAAAAGCAAAAGTCTTAACTTTTAACTGGCAACATTGGGAAATGAAAGCATCACATGAAGAATTCACTCAACGGCAGTACTACTTTAGATTGTTGTTTAAATTCTTTAGCAGGGTGTTGTGCCCTCTCATGGTTATTGCTGATGTTCTCAAAACATAAAAAAAATTCTATTTCTATTACGATTGTGATGTTTGCATAGACATAATATGTTGAAGAACTTGTATAAAATGATTTTTAAAAGTTGCTGAGGTCTGACTTGGTTTGCGTCTGTGGGGTTATTTGCTGCTCCTCAGCAGGAAATTTTAAACTACACTAAGCTACCTCTGATCCAGCTGGTTCCCATCCTATTATAGATTTTGCTCCTTTCTCTACATATCCTCCAGAACTTCTGCCACCTTTTGTTGGACTGTGTTGAAATGGCTTCTCCAGCGGCTCCCAATTTTTGTGCTGCTCACTCTCTACAGAGGGATAAGAGCAACAGACACATAGGAACACCACCACATGGAAGTTCCCCTCCAAGCCACTCACCACACTGACTTGGAAATATATCGCTATTCCTTCACTCGCTGGGTCAAAATCCTGGAACTCCCTAACAGCACTGTGAGGGTACCTACACCACATAGACTGCAGCAGTTGAAGAAGGCAGCTCACTACCACCTTCTCAAGGGCAATTAGGGATGGGCAATAAATGCTGGCTTACACAGTGATGCCTGTATCCTATGAACGAATAAAAAATATTCGTCCTCAGCTGCCTGTTTGCACTGATCAACTTTCAACAATGCACCCACTTTGCCTCATGAATAGCTTCAGTACCCTCTCCACACTTGGACATTTGTCCATTTGCACTCCAAAATGATTCCACTTGGCCTACAAATCAACCATGCCACCTTTTATTTCTCACCTGTCAGAACCTTTGCCCCATGCTCTATCTAACCATCCCATCATGATCCCTTCAGCTTCCTACTTACCTGGGTGATGTCCCAGACTTGAACCCGAAGCCCTATATAAGCCACAGCTATCCTTTCTGCCTCTTCTCCAGATTCTCTGAAGGACCTGTCAAGACATTCTTCATTGTCGTCTTAGAGGCGACAACACCAACTGCCACATCCCGTCTCATCGACTTCCCTCTAGGTGTGCTTGGGATAATTTGGCAACTTCCTTTGTCTTGCTCAAGCCACCCACCATTGGCCCTTCAAACTCTGCCAATAAATACTTACTGATCCTCTGTATAAAATCAAATTTAATTCGAAACTTTTTAGAGACCTACATGAGGCAAAATAGCATATGCATTCCGTAGTGACCTCACCCCACACACACAATTATGAATGTAACTTACTTTTGATAAGCTGATGCTGTTAGCATTTTTTATTTAAGGTATGTCACTGTCTCAGAATTTTGAAATTAACACTGCGGTGATTATAATGTTTGTTTTTATTTACAATTTCAGTTTAAAACCTGATAGAGTTGAAAAGGAACTGGATGGACTTGCAGAAAGTGCCAAAAATGTGAAAGGAAAACGGATAACTCTGGAGACGTTTGCTGATTATTTGAAGTTGCCAATTTGTGATGCATTAACAGATATGTTTTTACTTTTTGATGAGGTAAGCTATATTGGCAATCAATGTTATCCTAAATGTATGAAGTTTGCTAAGTTTGTGAATTCGAATTAATACTGGAAGAGACTGAATGTGCTTTTATCTATATAAATTTGTGCCACTAATATACTGTACCAGCATATTACCAGTTATTGAATGTATTGTGATTTTATAGAAAAACATATTTATCTTTCCTTATATTTACATGCCCCCATACTCTCCACTAACCCAGGCACTGCTTCATGACCTCAAACAGAGGGCCAAGTTGGCATCCTGCTCCATTCCTTGAATGATATTGGTCCCAACTACTCAACAGGAAATGTGTGCCCTTGGAAAAAGGTGGTGGCAACCTGGTGAAAGCAGCTGACAGTTACTGTCACTGGCTATGTCTGACTTCCGTTACGTATTAACTGTGATTGTCCTAACAACTTGATTTGTTTTGTATTTGTTTTGCTGCTCAGCTTGGCACTGTGAAACCGTCACTCGCAGTCATTGCCATGCAAGTGGAATAACGTCTGCCGATGTGATTGCTGACATCTTGGTGGGTGTGACCTAAAGGCTGTTAATCTTACTGTCATGTTCATGCAGTGGCGTAGAAGGCTGCATGCCAGTGTGAGCAACAGCCAGCATAACTGGCAACATTCGCCTTGCATGACATCCTGAAGGTTGTGCTTCTAAGGAATCATCCACCATTACAGTTAATCAGGCTTTTGTATATCATATTTATGCCATTGGGTTTGATGTAACAATCTACCTTGAAAATTTGGGACTTCTACAAATTAAACTATATGCACTTTCTCTCAGACATGTAGCTGAGAGTACAGGTGACAGAACACAGCATTCTGATCTGCCTGATGCCCTTCTACTAATCTTCTGTTTTTGCCTTGAAAATGCTTCCCATACATGCATTCCAATTGGAGCACACTTTTGTTGCATTAAAGGAGCTGTAACAGGGAAAAAAAAGCAAAGGAATTACCACAAAGTTTCATGAACACCTAAGTGGAAGCAGAATAAAATCAATGCAAAATTGAGATTTAAAATGGTTCATTTAAAGGGAAATGTAGAAATCAGCTTCCACCTGCGCCTTATACTTTGACATCTCTGGCTGTCCCTGAAATCAGTGTGTTTTGCATTTAGCACTGTAGCAGCATGATGGCAAAAAAAAAATGAAGGCATTTTCTGTGTTCTTTTGCTTTTGTAATGCCTCACCCTATTAGGAAGGTTGCTTTCTCTGCATCCCACCCCAGATGAAGTTCAAATGGGCAGAGAACTGTTATCAGACTTCCATCCCCATTGCCCACACATTACACCCACAAACGGCCACACACTGTTGAAATAGACATGAAAACTTGCTCTTGATTGGAGGAACCTGCAGAAGATAATTTGCATTTTGGATAAGAGAACTGAGTATGTAATAGATTACATACAAATTAAATTAGCGTTACTATCTTAGAGTGCTGTATGTTGGGTGAAGGTATTCAGAAAAGAATGGGGTGGCAATATTGGTCAAAGAAACAATAATTGCCATGGTGAGAATTAATGGAGTTGAGGGGTGAAAGGCAGTCTATTTGGTTAGAATTGAGCAACCATTGAGGAATTATTACACTTCTGAGTGCATACTATAGGCCACAAATAGTGGGAAGGAGATAGAGGAGTAAAGTTGCAAGCAAATTAGAGAAAGATGCAAGTAGATATAGAGTAGTGATAAGAGATTTCAATTGTCCTACTACACACTGGGATAGTAATAGTGCAAATGGTAAAGGGGGAAGGAATTCTGAAATGTGTATGAGAGAACTTTTTTGATGTGTTTCCGGCTGAATAGGAAGGGAAGCAGTGCTGGATCTAGTTCTGAAGATCAAAATGGGGCAAGTGGAGTATTTTACAGTGGGGGAGCATTTGGGGAACAATGATCATGATATCATCAGGCTTAGAATAGTTATGGGAAAGAATATGTACAATCAGCATAAAATTACTTAACTTGGAGAAGGGCTGATGATTTGCAAAGTAATTGACATGGATGAATTGTAATCAAAAATTGGTGGGTAATGCAATGATGTAACAATGGGAGTTCTTCAAAGGCAGTCTGGTTCAGAGACAAAGCAGGTGCATCTGATAAGGGGGAAAGGAAAAGCATCCAAAACTTGAGCACTCTGGATAATTAAAGGCCTAGAAGTTAAAATGAGACAAAGGAGCCTTGTGACACTTGTAAGGTTAATAATGCATTAGAGAATCATCTTGAATATAGAACGAATATAGGTTTATAAAAAGGAAATAAGAGAGGCACAAAGTATGAGATTAGCAAAGGTAACCTGAAAATCTTTTGTAAACATATAAATGGTAAAAAGATAATCAAATGAAGGGTGGGCTGATTAGGGACCAAAATGGAGATCATCTTGATCAAATGGCTCAGGAATGAAGTACCTTGCATCTGTCTTTACCAGAAAAGAGGATGCTGGATAGAATAAAAATAGAGGCTGTACTTAAAAGATTGGCCACTCTGAAAGGAGATAAGTCACCTAGTCCAGATGGGATCTGTCCTGAATTACTGAGGAAAGTAAGGGTGGAAATTGTGGAGGCTTTGTCCATAATCTTTCAGTCCTCTTTGGATATTTGGGTGGTGTCAGATGACTAGAAGATTGCAAATGTTACACCTTGAACTTAAAAAAATAGGCTGGAGAGAGATATACCTGGTAGCGACAGGAGAGTCAGTCTAAGGTCAATGGTGGGGAAATTTTTGAGACAGCAATCTGACACAAAACTAATTAGCACCTGGGAAAGTATGGGCTAATAAATGAAAGACAGCACAGATTTGTTGAAGGCAAAGCTAACTGGATCAATTTTGTTGAAGTAAAGGAAAGAGTGGTTGATGGTAGTGCAATTGGTGATGTGTATATGGACTTTCAAAAGCCATTTGACAGATTATTACTTCTGTATTAATTTATAGATGTGATGGAAAAATAAAGCCTATGGGATTAAAGAGTGGCAGCATGGATAAAACGTTAGCTTAGGGAAAGAAAGCGGAGAATAGTAGTAAGTGTACAGTTGGTTTTCAGATTGGATGAAAGCGTGTAGTGTTCCCCATGGATCAGCATTAGGACCACTGTTCTTTTTGATATATGAACAAGATCTGGCTTAATGCAAAGAAGTGTAAAATGATCCATTTTTTATAGGAAAAATGAGATGCATTATAAACTATATGGCGCAATTTTAAAGGGGCGGTAGGAATGCAGAGCCTGAGGATGAATCTACATAACTCTTAGGTGGCAGGACAAGCTGTGAAGGCTATTTAAAAGACCTTTAGCCATCTCTCTGGACCTTCTTGCCTCTCGCAAGCTGTTCTCAGCTGGATCACTGTGTTAAATTCTGGGCACCACAATTTAAGAAGGATGCCAAGATGCCTTGGAGAGGTTGCAGAAGAAACTTATTAGAATGGTGCTAGTGATGAGGAACTTCAGCTATGTGGAGAAGCTGAGCTTGTTCTCCTTATAGCAGAGATGGGTAAGAGGAGATTTGATAGAGGGGTTGAAAAATCCATAAATGGCTTTGATAAATAAGGAGAAACTGTTTTCAGTGGCAGAGGGACCGGTAACCCAAGGACATAGATTGAAGGTAATTGGCTAAAGAATCAGAGGCACTATGAGGAAAATTATTTTTATACTGTAAGTTGTGAACTGAAAGGCATTGCCTCAAAGGATGGGGGGAGCAGGTTCAGTAACTTTGGAAAAGGAGTTGTATATATCCTTGAAGTGGAAACATTTACATGGCATTAGGAAATTGAGACAGTTTAAGTTATATTTGTATTTGTGGGTGTTAGGAATGATTTTTAGCTTAATGTTTAAGTTTGATTTGTATTTCTGTATCTGTCTGTTAAGAAAGGTCAAATTAAGTTTTAGTTTCACTTTTAAAAGTGCCTGCATTTCTGATGTGAGTTTTATGACTGTGTCAAACAAGAGGAGAGAAACTGGGCTGTAGTCTAACAACAGGAGTCCAGAGATGCAGGTTCCTCCCACAGACCACACAGACACACTAAAGAAACAGCAGTTTTGAGTTCAGTTTGAAGCCAGGACTCCAGAGAGACTGAACACTGGGAGAGGGAACTGCAGAGTGAGAGCAGATTTCCCAAAAGGTCCCAAGGCCAAAGGAGTGAGTCAGAAACACAGGAAAGTCCCATGCAGACCTTCTAGTCAAAGAAAGGACAGGAACCTGGAAAAGGTCCTGTTAATGAAGTTAAGAGTGAGGGGCAGAGAGAAAGGCTTCAGATTTAAAGAGACAAAAGCTGCAGAAAGCAGATTTAAAGTGAGAGTAGCTTGCCAAAAGGCAAAGAGGTGCAGAGAGACAGCTGAAGGTCTGTAACTCTTTGCTATGGGCATGTGAAGCAGTGGTGTTTTGTTGAGGGCTGAGTCAGTGAGATTGAATGCATGGAAGACGGCTTGAATGCACGTGGTGACCCTGAGAAGAGGAACATTGGAAGAAGAGTTCGAAGTCCTGGAGGTGAACCCTTGCGGAAGGCATCTGAGAGAAATCGTTGGTTTGGGAGAAAATTCCAAAGCAAGATTGGAAACCCTTGTGTGAAAGATGGAGTTCAGTGAGACTGATTGGCTCACGGCGTGACAAGTATCTGGGGGAAGTTGAGAGATTCAGAGCATCTGTGTGGAGTGGCATCTGTCACTTGGTTTCAGAATGTGGTGTGTCTGACCACAGGTCGTCATAGGTTTACATGGACTGTGTATTTACTGTGAACATTAAAGTATAAGATAGCTTTTGTAACTTGTGTTATCATTACAAATCTATATATATCTGTAAAGGTATAGTTGTGGGTGAAGGAGTATTGTAATATAGTTCATTTCTTGTTGAATAAATGTTTTATTCTTTTGTTAAAATTTCATCAGCTGACTCCTATGACTCTGTTCAGTAGCTACTCTCTAGGTGTCTGCTCAAACAAATAAAAGTTAGGATCTATCAAGCTGGGTTCTACCCTGGGATCAGGCTTCTCCAGTGGTAACCTGAGCTGGGGATCGTAACAAGGGCTGTGAGAAAAAAGCAGGAGGGTGAGATTAGTTATAGATAACTCTACCAAAGAATCAGCATAGGCATGATGGACTAAATGGCCTCATGTGACGTATCATTTTATGATTCTATCTTACATTTATGTTTTACATTTTCCCACCTGTTCTATAATTTCCTGTTAATTAATGAAGAACATTTCACGGGGCCAATTTTGCTGCTATATTGTAATTCGTAGAATTGTTATTGATTTCATTGGATTTTTGAAAGATTGATACAATACCCAAGTTATACAGCCAATATTTCCCAACACGTCATGCTACTAACCTTTATTGAAATGTCTAGGCAGGTTCCCACAGAGGGAAAAGACAGTAGCTAAATCACTCTGGATTTCTCTTGTACTCCTGTTAGAAGTTAGTTGGAAATGATTACCACATGGAAGAGTATTGCCTGACAACATCTCCATTGTATAGGAAGATTGATTTTTTTTTAATTACTTGTTGCCTCAAGCAAGTTCTAATTGTGTTTCATCTCCCTGAATAATCAGTTGTTCATGAAAATCCTGCCACCAGTAAGTTATTGAAAAAAATGTATACAGTATTAGAATCAAATTTCCATCGTATCTCTTTCCCATTCCTCACATGAAATCCAAATATTTATGTCCATTAACTGACTTTGGTTTTAAGGCAGTGGGCAACAATCTGAAGATCAAAGTATTCCCTCAACATCAAGTGAATTATATAAAGAATATGAGCCGATATTTATTGACTTACAAGAAAATAGTAAAATTATAATCAGCATATTGATGGCTTAATTTTGTGGTGTGGATTTCTTTTAAGAAACCATCTAAATTTAGGCATAATTTTAATTTATTCTGTGGCGATTTGGCATAGTTTCTCACTGTGCACCAAGAGTTGCTACACTCTTAAGTTAATGAGTGAGAGTGTGATAAACTGGCTGCAGTACAAATTTCATAGAAGAGAAGTTTTTTTTTAATCATAACTCTAATCAGGAAAAGTTGATGTGGAGATTAATTGTAACTAGTTAGAAATACTGGCCACTATAGTTTAAAATGCTTTGGTCATGGAGGATGCTGGGTCATATGCCACAAATTCAAATAGTGAAAAATATCAAGGCTAGTCACAGAAATGGCTGTGAATAAGCCATAGATGTTCAATATACATGTGGTGTAAAACCTTCAAATGAATCTTGAGGTAAGCATTGTTTCTGGTTATTCCAAAGATGTATGTTTCTGTGATTCTTCTGCAAGAAATCAGTATGTTTGTGTAGCACACAGCACCCTCTGCTGTCTTCATTTCAGAACATCTTTACAGTTCATTTTATCATTGTGAAACATCGCCATTAACATTATTTATAGTGTTATGTTCTACTCATCAGCTTTGTAGACTTATGTATCGAACTTAATTATTTCTGCTTTCAGAATGAAAATGGAACAATTGATATCAGAGAGTATGTGATTGCCTTGTCTGTAGTATCAAGACCATCTAAAACACATGAAACTATTAAGTTGGCATTTAGGGTAAGTATCATTGAGCAGTGAATACTTATTGGACTTGCAATCTGAATGATTGTCTATGTAATTTTATGAAGCTGATTGAAATCCTGCAGTATAATTTTATGAAACTGATTGATTGAAATTATCGGTTTTTGGCTCTTGTGCCAATGCACTTTGAAATGATTGGAGCAAAATGTGTTCAGTACAAAATTAAGCAACCTCTTGAAATTCAGTAAAATGTTTCCATTTTTGTCTGAAAAAATTAACATTTATGCTGCGACAATGAATAAATTGTAGGATAGTTTCATTTTATGAATAATTTGAGTTTAAATGCATGCTTATGTTATTGGATACAGTGTTAGTATAACAGGCATGAATAGACCATTTGATCCATCAAGCCCAACCTTCCACTGATCTTATACAATGTATTCTATCAAATTGGCCAAACTTTCAGGATATTTAACCTCACAAACTCCATTTTTAACTCTGGTTGGTTTGTCTTGCAGAGTTGACACATCCATGATTGGAGCACCACTGGAACTATCATGTGCCATGGTGTATTTGCTTATCTCTGTCTATACTTGCCATTATAACCTACAGTCCTATTCATAATCCAATAATTGCCCAAACTTTTTCAAAAAGTTAATTGATTTAAATTAACTGCTTTTGCTGATATTTGTTCCATGTTAAAATAAAAATTGCTTTCTTGGGGACACTCATTCTAATCTCTAGTCTTTCTAGCTTTTTTGGTTGTGGTTGTAATCCTGCACCATCAGTGCATGCCAAACAGACTTCCTACATCTATGTTGCCTATGCAACTCTGCATTTTATAAGCTTGGAATATGTCCCTTTCTTTGTCTCTGAGGGGTGGGGGGGGTGTGCGGTGTGGTAGGGGAGGGTTCACATGAAGAAAGATTTAGAAATTTAAAGAGAAATGACAAGACAATAGTGCAGGGCAGGTATATGAGTAATAATAACCAGAGTGTAACAGAAAGAGACAGTGTACAAACCTAAAAGCGCACCAGCAAATAGGGTCAGAGCAGGGAAAAATGGTAAAAAGACAGAATGAAAGGCTCATTATCTGAATGGACACAGCACTCATAACAACATGGATGAATTGATAGCACAAATTTGAAATAAATCGTATGATATGATAGCCTTTACAAAGACATGGCTGCAAGGAGACCAAGGCTTAGAACTGAATATTCAGCAGTGTTTGACATTTCGGAAGGCTAGGAAGAAAGTGAGAAATTATCTTGGTTTGGAAGATCAAGGTGTAGAATGATTTTGGGTGAAAATAAGAAATAGCATGAGAAAGAAGTCACTAATGGGAGTAGTTTATAGGCCTCCTAACTACCTACACTGTAGGACAGAGTCATACCATGTGTGCCCTACCTGAAGGGAGGTCCTTGACTCATTGTCTCTTGATACTTCAGGCTGAGCCAATTCCTTCACAAGTCTACCTCAGCCGGAACAGGAACCAAACCCAAGCTATTGGCATTATCCTGAACCACACACTAGCCGTTTAATCAACTGAGCGAACTGGCCTCTAGGGCAAAATATAAATCAAGAAATAATGAAAGCTTGTAGAAAAGGCACTGCTTGAATTGTGTGCAATTTTAATCTCCTTGTAGATTGGATTAATCAAATTAGCAACGGTAGCCTTGAGCATGAGTTCATATAATGAGCTCATCAAAGAATAAAAAAATGTATTCAGGAGTTTCTTAAAACAGTGTTCTGAAACCAACCAGGGAACAGGCTATTTTAGACCTGATAATGTGTAATGAGACATGATGTCATAGTAAAGGATCCTCTAGGCAAGAGTGATCATAGTATGATAAAACTTCGCATTTGGTTTGAGAGTGAGAAACTTGGGTCTGAAGCTAGTGTTTTAAAACTTAAAGGAAATTGCAAAGGTATGAAGACCAAGTTGGCTATAATGGACTGGGAAAATAGGTTAAAAGGAAAGACAGTAGTGAAACAGTGGCAAACATTTAAGGAGACGTTTCATAACTCTCAAAAAGGTGTATTCCATTGAGAAAGAATGACCATGAGAAGGATGCACCATCTGTGGCTAACTGAGGAAGCTGAGGATGTTATCAATTTGAAAGAAAAGGCTACAATACTGTGACGATTAGTGGTAGACCAAAAAAATTAGAGAAATTTTAGAAACCAGCAAAGGATAACTTTTAAAAAATGAAGAGGGAGAAATTAAAATTTGAGAGAAAACTAGCCACAATAAATATGAAAATAGACAGTAAGAGTCTCTAAAAGTATACAAAGAGAGCCTTGGTCCCTTAGAGGATGAGACTGGGGAGTTAATAATGGGAAATGAGGAAATGACAGAGGTTTTGAAGAAGTATTTTGTATCTGTCTTCATGGCAAAAGACACAAAAAGCACCCCAGTAATAGTAGACATTCAAGAGTCAAAAGAGAGAGAGGAACGTAAAACACTCACTATTGTGACTAGCAAAATAGGACTAGGAAAATTAATGGAACCAAAGGCTGACAGGTTTCCTGGACCTGATGGCCTGCATCCTAGGGTTGTAAAAGAAGTGGCTGAGGAGACAGTAGATGCATGCGTAAGAATCTTCCCAAATTCCTAGATCCTGGAATGTTCCTAATAGATTGGAAAACCATGAATGTACCACCTCAGGAAGAAACAATAGGCCAGCCAGCCTAGCATCTGTCATTGCGAAAATGCTGGAATCTATAATTAGTGAAGTAGTAGCAGGACATTTAGAAAATTATAAGCAAGTAGGGCCAACGTGATTTTGTGAAAAGGAAGTCGTGTTTGACAAATTTATTGGAGTTCTTTGAGGATATAATGAGCAAGGTGGATAAAGGGGAACCAATAGACGTAGTGTGGATTTGGATTTCCAAAAGGCAATCGATAAGATGCTACATAGAGTTACTCTACAAGATAAGAGCTTGAGGTGTTACTGGCACAGGTAGAGGACTGGCTATCCAACAGGAAACAAAGCTGTGCTGAATGGGTCATTTTCAAGTTGGTAAACTGTAACAAGCGGAGTTCCACAGGGATCAGTGCTGTTTACAATCAATATTAATGACTTGGATGAAGGGACTGTTGCCAATACAAAAATAGGTAGAAAAGCAAGTTGAGGATACAAGAGAGTCTGCAAAAGAATATGGATAGATTAAGTGAGTGGGCAAAAATTTGGCAAATGGAATGTTACATGGGAAAATGTGACTGTCTGCGGCATTATATTCCAAAGCCAGTTTTCAATCCAACTTGCTTGTTTCTCAACAATTACTTAAGTTTTAGACTTAACAGACTCTGCATGGAACTTTATCTAATGCCTTCTAAAAATCCCAGTTATGTTTACCAATATCATTCATCCAGTAATTTTGTTCCTCTTTCAAGAATTCCACTTCATTCTAACTGAATCTTTGTTGTTCCTTCAAAAACTAAGTTATTTAAAATGCTTACTGAAAGCTATTACTCCTTTTTTTCATAACTCCTTCACAAGAGACTTGCTAAAGACTAGTTTGTTTGCAAGTGGGAATTGTAGTTAAGTTATTTCAAACGGGGAAATCTATTTCTCTGCAGTTGATATGCACATTTTCAACTAATCATACTTCTAGTCTACAGAGAGTGAACACATTTTAATTAAGGACTAGTCATTATCCTTTTCTGTTGTGTCCTGTAGTTGTGTGTTTTAAACAAATTTTCCTTCCCATTTTAATTTCCTTTCCCTGGTGATTTTGTTTGTGATAGAAGCGTTCTTTCCTTAAGAGAGTAAAGAGATCCTCACTTTAAGCTGTGCTTCTTCAACAATTTAGGAAACAGTGTTATGGGTCAGTACAAGACCTTTTATTGCTGCTTTATATGTTCTTGAATCACTGCTTTAATATTCTGCCAATTTGCTGCAATGTATCCAGTTCTGTTTTTCACTTGATGCATGTGCTGCTCATTAATGCAGCTAAAATCATTCCACAGCGATTAAATTTTCCCGAACAATCTGATCATTCGTCAGTTTATTTCCTTCCATCAGACCCTGCAGCAATTTAACCGAACATCAAATAAACTTTTAATATTCAAACAAATTAATTAGATCTTTTGCTTATATTGCAATATTTAAATTTTATCAACTAAACTCATATTTTCAGTAAGCTTGCTAAGCTCCATTTATCTAGAATTCTACAACTCCAAATGTTTCAATGTTGACTTTAACAGCAGTACAATTATGTTATTCACTTCCGTTATAATTGAGGTGGTAAATAGAACTATTGAAAAGTTACAGCGCAAAAAAAAGCCATTTAGCCCATTGTGTCTGTGCCAGCCATAAAAAGCGATTAAAAAGAAGCTAGCTGCTCATTTTTGATCCCACTTTCCAGCACCTGGTCTGTAACTTTGCAGGTTACGTAAGGGCAGAATACAAACATCCATACTGAGTATGCTGCACTAGCAGGAATTCAGTCCATAATTGTGGCATTTGCTCAACTTTGAAAAGGTCACAAGATAAATACAGATGAGAGTGGCTATTTAGCCCATTTACCCTGAAAGACCCTACAGTTACCTACCTTAAGTGGTTTCTGGGTAATCATCCCAACTCTCCTAACTGGAATAAAAGCAAAATACTGCGCTGCTGGAAATAAAAAAACAGAAAATGCTGGAAAAGCTTAGCAGGTCTGACAGCATCTGTGGAGAGAGAAACAGAGTTAACATTTTGAATCCGTATGACCCTTCTTCAGAGCTAACAGAGCTCGACCAATAACACCATGTTTACATTTAAGGAAGCTTGTGTACAAATTAGCTGCCTCGTCTACCTACTTAACAATGATAACTGCACTTCAAAAGTAATTCAGTACTGTTGGGCACAGATTTGGACCAGTATGAAGAACTATGGAACGTCCTGAGGATGCAATAGGGTACTATATAAATGCACTTCCTTGCTTCCATTTCACTGATCACTGCAATAATTGAGCATGTTGAGTATCAAGTCTATTAAGCACTTTCATCATCATTCATGGAATACGTGTGTCACCATTTTGTTTTCTTATGTTCAATGCTTGTCCATATTAAATTACAGTTGCAATTTTTCTTCACACTATTGTATTTTGCCTGACCCACCTTGTTGTTCTGGAGGTGCCTTTTCAAATTTAACAATCTATCTCACTCGCTCACTTTTCCACAACAACTTTATCCAATTCAGGGTCGCGGGGTGTTGGAGCCGATCCTGACAGGCAATGGGCGCTAGGCAGGGTACACCCAGTCCATCACAAGGCTCTCACACTCTCATGCACAGACAAGACACACACACCAATTTTACCATGGCCAATCCACCTAACCAGCATGCCTTTGGATGGTGGGAGGAAACCAGAGCACCCAGCAGAAACCCATGTGGACATGGGGAGAACGTGCAAACTCCACATAGTTTAACAGTCTATCTGATTTGTTTAAATCTTCTAAACCCATATCATTAATGTGAATCAAAAGCAGTTAGGCTACCATACCAATTCTTCAGAAATCTGATTTAGCAGTCTCAAGATCCATCCTGACATAATTCTCCTAAAGCACCCTTTAGAAAATTTCTTATTGTGTTGCTCCGAGTGCACCATATACTGTAACAGGGCAAATTCAAAGCACCAGCAATCTTAATGTATTTCAGAACACATCTAATGAAACTAATTTTAGCAATATTACAAGGACTTCAAATTTCCCAAAGGGTAATTACAGGACTGTGGCTCAGTAAAGTATAAATTGGCTGAACTTTATGTACAAGTAATTTAAGAGACCTTGAAAGAGCTAAGAATCCTTCCATTACAATGCGATTTCCTATTTCACTAGAAATTTAATTTCTTTTTAAGTTGGAAAAATATTAGTTCTTTAAATTTTTGGACTAATTTTATCCCTATTTTTTCCGAAAGGTAGTTTTTTGAGCATTATCTGCTTTTGGCTGCTAACATTTCCATTTGAAGTTTTTTTTGCCCCAGCATCCATTTTATATACCCTGCAATGATATATGGCATCAACTTCCTCGTTTTAAATTAAAATTCCCTTGCTGCCAACCTCACTGATATTTACAATATAACATTTTAAGTTGCATTGATATGATGTTAAGTGTCACAATATCATCAAGCTCATGCATTTTCTAGCTTCCCATTTTTGCAAGTGATTAATCTTGTTCAGGATAGAATAGAATATATATAATATAAACCTTCTATAAAATCAAGTTTATAAATGCATGAGGAATTTAAGGAATTAGTTTGCCTCAGCAATACCTATAGTAGTGGCAATAATGTATAGCAAAATACCTCTACAGTTGTTTAATTGTGTACATTTGTTGATCATTCCCACAACAAAAAGAAAATCCCAGTGTATTTTTTTTCCCAGTGTATTATTTCAGACATCTAATATGGGAATGTTTTACATTTCTTTAATAGATGTATGAGTCAGCTGAACAAACTATAACAGAAGATGACCTGGCCTGCATTCTGAAGACTGCTTTGGGAGTAAATAAGCTTGATGTGTCAAACTTATTTGAGGTTATTGATGCTACTCAGAAGGGGAAGATCAGTTATAGTAAGTGTGACATTCTCTTGATTTAAAGCCAATAAAATGTTTATTAACAGTTAAATCTATATTTATCCAAGTCACAATGTAACCGGGGCAGAATCTTCTGCCTGATGAGCGGGCTAGCCAGGAGCGGGCCATTTTGCAAGCCATTTTACACGGGCGGGCCAATTAAGGCCCACCCAGCATGATGCGTACCTGGTAGCGTTCAGCACTACCTGTGCAAGTGGGGGGGGGGGGGGGACGCGGGTGGGAGAGTCGGGGCCTGCAATCTTCCACGCATACGTGCAAATGATCACAGAAATCCCCCTGAGGCACAGAGCTGCTTCAGGGAGATTAAGTTCAGATTGAATGTTTGAAAAAAAATTAAAATTATTCAGGCATGTCCCCTCATGTGACAGTGTCACACGAGCTGGGACATGTTTATGAATTGAGCAAAGTGTACTAAAACCTTCATGAAACCTTATCCCGCCCATGGATGAGGTTCCATGAAAAACTTGAAGGCCACTTGGGCTCTTCGCCTGCCCACCAACTTTAAGGTTGGGTGGGCAGCATTGTTAATGACAATTGGTTTTTCCATGGCTTTAACAGGCCTTTGACAGTTCAGCAAGCACGCAGCCACCTCTGGCACGCGCCTGCCAAATGGAAGATCTGAATGATGCATGGTGGCATCGGGATTCACGCCCAGTGTGAAGTTACCTCTGAGTTCTCTTCCTACAGATTTACTAATGCAGTTGTCCTTTTGTATTAGCCCCATTATTATGAAACTGAGGTCCCCTGCTCTACTCCATGTCAAACTAATTATTTTCTACTTTTACAAATTTAGATTCCTAGATTGAAATTGTAATTTAAGTGAATTTCATCTGAAAATTGACTGATTTACTAACTTGCTCAGTTCCTCAAAATCTGATGGGTTTTCAAGATTTGTTTTTCTGCATCAATAAAGATGGTTTGATCTGTTTCATTTTCTCTCATCAATAAACAACTAAAGGTATAATTTCAAAAAAATTATCGACTCAAATTAAAACTAGAAGAGGTATATTTAAAAGCCTAATTAGCAAATTAGACTTAACTCTGAAAAATGACATGTTCATATTTTTTTTTTTCTTTGCTTACTCTTTTTTCTCCCCCCACCTCCAAATCCCCTCATGAAACTAAATCTGACAAATATAACATTAATACAAAAGTCAAGTACAAATACTGGGAATGCTCATCAGCCAGACTGCATCTTGAGAGAGAAGGAGGATAAATATTTTATGTCTGGTACTTTTTACTTGAATTGGAAAACATTACAGATGTACCAGGTTTTAAGCAAAGATGGATGCAGGGAAAGGAGAGAGGGGAGGAGAGGAAAGAACAAAAGGGAAGGTCTATGATAGGGTGAAAGGGAGGAGTGATTTAATGAACATCAGAATCATTACCAGTGCCTCCCATCCAAAAAAAAGTAGTGACTATGATCGAAAATTGTTTCGCTATGTTGAGTCTGCAAGACTATAAAGTAACATATTGAAAGATGAGGTGCAGTTCTTCCTTTGAGCTTCATTAGAAGAGTGTAGGAGACCAAGGTCAGAGATAGAGTGTGTAGGGAATTAAACTGACAGACGACCAGAAGTCCATCATGTTTGCAGACTAAATGGAGGTGTTCAGCAAATCAGTCACCCAATCTGGATTTTGTTTCCCCAATGTAGAGGAGACAGCATAAAATTGACTAAATAGAAAGAAGTACGAGTTAATCACAGTTTCACCTACAAAGAGTGTTTGGGGCCCTCCACAATGGGAGGGGAGGAGGCATTACTCTTGTGCTTGCATGGAAAAGTGCTGTGTGAAGGGGAGGACATGTTGGTGATTGAAGAGTAGAGCTGGGATTCACAGAGGAAACAAAGTGGGGAGAGGGTAAGATGTATTTGACAGCATCCCTTAGGCTGTGACAAAAATGGAGCATTGACTGTGGGGCCTGGTGTGGTTAGAAGGTGCACAGGAAGCCCTATCTTGGTTCTGGAAGAGAGGAGAAGGATGAGAGCAGAAGTGCGGGAAATTGGACACACAGGTTTCGGGCCTTATCAACCACAGTGAAAACGAACCCTTGGTTGACAGAAAATATTGACATAGCAAAAGCAGTAGTACCGAGGATTGTCAGAACAGATGTGACAGAGAAACTGGGAGTATGGAATGGAGTCCTTACAGGAAGTGGAGTGGGAGAAAGTGTAATTGAGGGAGCTGTAACAGTAACGTGCCCGTGGAATCGAAAATAACCTCCGTCTTCAGGTTAAGTGAGATTAAATGGCAAGTGCCTGCTGAGGCAGAGAGTTCCAAAGTCGCACAATCCTTAATAAAATTTTCCCCGGCTCTGGCCTAAAAGGGCAACCCCTAATTTGAAAACAATGCCCCCTAGTTCTGGATTCACCCACAAGAGGAAACATCCTTTCCACGTCCAACTTGCCAATGTCGTTTCAGGATCTTATATATTGCAATCAAGTCACCCCTCACTCTTCTAAACTGCAGTGGAAACAAGACCAGTCTGTCTAACCTTTCCTCATAAGGCAACCTGCTCCTGGTATCAATCTAGTAAACCTTCTCTGAACCACCTCCAAAGCATTTACGCCCGCCCTTAAATAAGGAGACAAAAACTACACACAATATCTGAGGTGTGGTCTCCTGTATAACTGAAGCATAACACTCTTCAATTCCTATGTTCAATTCCTCTCATAATAAAGGACAGTATTTCATTAGCTGCCTTAATTACCTGCTGTACCTGCATACTAACTTTTTGTGACTCGTGCACTAGAACACCTAGATCCCTCTGCACCTTGGAATTCTGCTGCTGCTCTCTGTTTAAGTAATCTGCTTTTTTTGTTCTTCCTGCCAAAGTGAACAACTTCACATTATACTCCATCAGTCAGATTTTTGCCCACTCACTCAACCTATCTGCAACCTCCTTATGTCCTCTTCACTACATACTTTCCTACCTATCTTTGTGTCATCTGCAAATTTAGCCACTATGCCTTCACTTCCCTCATCTAAGTCATTGATATAAATTGTAAAAAGTTGAGGCCCCAGCACAGACCCTTGTGGGACGCCACTCGTCACATCCTGCCAATCAGAAAAAGACCCATTTCTGCCAGCCAGCCAGTCTTCTATCCATGTTGTTACCTGCTACACCATGAGCTTTTATTTTCTGCAATAACTTTTGATCTGGCACCTTATCAAATGCCTTCTGGAAATGCAAGTACAGCATGTCTACAAGCTCTCCTTTATCCACAGCATACTACTTCAAAGAACCCCAGTAAATTGGGTAATCATGATTTCCCTTTCACAAAAGCATACTGACTCTTCCTGGTTACCTTGAGTTTCTCTAAGTGCCCAGCTTTAACTTCCTTAATGATCGATTTTGACACCTTCCCCACAACAGACGTCAAGCTAATGTCCTATAATTCCATGTTTTCTGCCTCCCTTCCTTCTTGAATAGAGGTGTTATATTTGATGCTTTCCAGTCTGATGGAACCTTTCCAAAATCTAGTGAGTTTTGGAAAATTAACACCAACTCATCTACTACCTTATTAGCCACCTCTTTTAAGACCCTAGGATGAAGTCTATCAGGACTCAGAAGCTTGTCAGCCTGCAGCTCCATCAGTTTACTCAGTACTGCTTCGCTAGTGATAGTAATTTCACCAGGTTTCCCTCTCCCTTCCACCTCCTGATATACAGCTATTACTGGATTGTTTTCTGTATCCTGTATAGTGAAGACAGAAGCAAAATGTTTATACATTTCATCCATCATTTCCTTATTATCTACCATTAACTCTCCATTCTCACTTTCTAGAGGACAAACACTTACTTTACTTTTTTCCTTTTTAAACACCTGTATCCATTTTTAACTTTCTAGCTAGCTCCCTCTCATACTCTAATTTCTCCCTCCTGAAAAACTTTTTCTCTGCTGTTCTTTTATATTCTGATCAATTTTGTAACCTGCCATTCATCTTTGCACAGTCATATGCTTTTTCTCAGGTTTTATGCCTTTTTAGTTAACCACGGATGGTGGGTCCTCCCTTTTAGATTTTTTCTTTATAGTAGGAATATACATATTGAGTATTCTGAAATATTCCCATAAATGTCTGCCACTGTGTCTCTATTGACCTATCCCCTAGCCTAGTATCTCAACTCACTTCAGCTAGCTTAGCTTTCATGTCCACGTAGTTGCCCTTATTTAAGTTTAAAATACCAGTCTTAGACCCACTCTTCTCCCTTTTGAACTGGATGTAAAATTCAATCATATTGTGGTCGCTGCTACCTAGGGATGCCTTTACTATCAGGTAATTAATTAATCCTGTTACATTACACAATATCAAGTCTAATAAAACCTGCTCTCTGGCCCCAGAAAGTGCTGCTCTTTAAAAAAAACTATCTCGAAAGCATTCTATGAACTCCTTGTCCAGGCTACTACTGCCAGTCTGATTTTTCCAGTTCAGATGTAGATTAAAATTACCCATGATTATTGCCATCCCTTTATCACAAGCACCCAATATTCCTTCTTGTATACTTTGTCCTACAATGTGGTTACTGTTAGGGCCTGTAGACCACTCCCACTAGTAACTTCTTTCCCCTGCTATTCCTTATCTCCACCCAAACCAATTCTATATCCTGATCTCCTGAACCAAGGTCATCTCTAACTATTGCACCACTGCAATTCTTAATCAGTAATGCTACCCCTCCACTTTAACTAGCTTCCTATTCTTCTTGAATGTCATATACCTCAATCTTCAGGACCCAACCCTTGTCATCCTGCAGCCATGTCTCTGTAATGGCTATCAAATCATATTTATTTATTGATTTATTCATTTACTTTGTTATGAATGCTACACGCATGTAGACACAGCACCTTTAGTTTTATCTTTTTGTTATCTTTGTAACATCTAGGGCGGAATCATTCCAGATTTGCACAAAGTGCAGTAGCAGGCAGGAAAAAGGACATTTTACCGGCCAACCGCAATGGCTGGTTTTCGTGCAGTATCGTCCCATTTCATTAATAATGCAATCACGCCAGATCGCTGGCCTCTGATTTGCCCGCCTCACCGTCACCTCAGGCCTTCAGTAATCCAGGCACCATATTTAATGGGCCCCCCTGCACAGAGCTAGCACTCTCTTAGGGATCAGGAGCAGCTGCAAAGTCATGTCAAAGGGAGGAAACAGGTTTCCCCCAAATTTAGCAATGACTCCCTCAGGTGCCTACAGGAAGCAATGGAGGCCCGTTGTAAAGTCCTGTACCCACACTCTGGCCAAAGACCAACAATCAAGGTCACCAATCCAGCATGGGAGGCAGTGGCAGCAGTGGTCAACGCCAACACCTTGCAAATGAGGCTAGTCACCCAGTGCCAAAAGAGGATGAATGATGATCTCCATTCCACGAGGGTAAGTCGCTCTTGTCATCACTCTCAACTCTCTGAATTACAAACCCATCACGTCTCCACAGGGATCTCACTCACTGCCAGTTCAAGGGCCATCACCATTCACACACTCTCGCACACCATCACCTGCCCTATGGTCATGCCCTCACCCCATCCATGGCATCATCCACACATGCCAGGCATCCTCCTCATCCAGCCTGGCAGGTGTGCTGCTTGCACTCTCTCCATCTGTCTTCATGCAGGACAAGCTGGGGCACAACCAAAGGGAGAGGTCGCAGACTGGTGGAGGAATGCCTGACATCAAGGTCCTCACAGATTTTAAAAATAGAGTCATCCAGCTGGCCGGCGACAACCTGGACTGTTCCTGTGCTGACAGTGAGGTTGGCAATCAATCAGGTGAGGATCCAGCAGTGCAACATCCATCAGACAACCATGCTGGGAGTCAGTTCTCCTGTTCCACAGCCCCTTGCCATACACTAATTATCTCTCCTTGCTTTCACAGGCACATCTGGGAAGCGGCTGAGGGGGTCCACAACCCAGGTCCTCAACTCAAGGCCCAAAGACACCTCGGAAGAAGAATCTGATGACACCCTAATTAAAGGCTTGAAACAGCGCTCACCCACACCCTTCACCAGCACAGACATACCTCGGGACCTATTTCTCGAGCAGCCTTGATGTCACAATATGGTGAGCACATCGCCATTGTCTTATCCTCAGCAGGGGGTGGCAGGGACTTCCTAGATTTCTGGCACTTGGAGGTCTGCTGGAGGCCAGAAATCTGCAGAGTCCAAATCAGATGAGGACTCTCTGAATTTGGTCATACATCAGTTG
Source organism: Carcharodon carcharias (assembly GCF_017639515.1). Lineage (NCBI taxonomy): Eukaryota > Metazoa > Chordata > Chondrichthyes > Lamniformes > Lamnidae > Carcharodon > Carcharodon carcharias. The sequence goes on from NC_054469.1 coordinate 170,159,126, forward strand.
CTAGAGCTGCGAAGGCAAGCTCAGGAACATCAGGAAGGGATGTCCGCTGCACTCTTCAGATTGCAAGGTAAGTTTGAGGAGCCTGTCCACCTTCAGTCTGAGGTGATAGCGCCAGTATGCCAACACACCAGTGGCAACACTGGTAGGATGGGGGCCGCCATGGAGACTTTGGTCCAGGACATTGGTCCTGCACTGCTGCAGGGGCTGAATTAAATCACCAACACCATAGTTGGCCTCCAGCAGTTTCACACAAGAGAAGTGTTGGGCAAATCAATCTCACTCCAGCTTCCCCTCGGCAAGGAATCAGCCAGGGGCCCTCAGACACCCATAGGGAGGAGGATCGGCAGGTGCACACCCGAGGACCATCCACCAGGTGATTCCAGAAGTATCCAGCACATCCGAATCCCTGCTTCCTGTGACCCCAGAAGCTCCAGCTCCACAGGCCAAGGAGGGTGCCACTGCCACACAGCAGGATCCTGAAATCAGGCTGGGGCCCTCCAGGTCTGTGCCCTCCAGAGGATGCCAGCCAAGATCATCACAGTCAGCAGGCTGCCTCCACCTCCACTGTGGCTGTTGGGGGAGCACCAAGAATTAGCAGTCAGATTAGTAAGGTTAAGAATATCTAGTTGCACAGCCTGGGCACTGGTTTTAATCGCTTGTACTTAATGTTCACTATTGTAAATAAACTCCCAAGAATGCCTCCGTGCCAATGGCTCCTTGTTATGATGAGCAGTGTTCATGTCACTCAGATGTCAAACGTTGGTCCCTGCACAAGATAAAGGCGGGTGTTTCAGTCTAGAGCCTCTTCCCTGTGCAGCCTTCAGACTAAAGTGATGGTCCGGCTTCACGCTCACTGGACACGTTAGTGATGCCTGTACCTTGATGGTGCTTGTCATTGCTGCCAGAATGTCGTGGGCAGGTGTCACAGAGTTCCTTCATTCTCTCTGTGTGCTCTCAGCACCTTTGAGGTGGAGCTGGCCCCTCTCTCTTCAGCATCTGTGACTGGTGACGCTGTGCTCCTGAAGGGGTCAGGTGCCGAAGGCTGACAAAGGATCGGATGCATTTTAAGTTTCACAGCTGAGTCTTCATGATATGACCCTGTTCACAGAGCTTGTGTGAGCTGCCCTCAGCCAGACAGGAATCAGACATTCACAGGGGCTATATGAAGATCAGTGGAGTGTCCTCACTGCATATTGTCATCATCCTCCACAAATCTTGCCATTATGAGAGCTCCCGAGCATGCCTGCCTCATCTGGCCAGTGTGAAGGCCGCTTTGCCGGCATCCTTGCCTTCAAGGACCTCCTCATCATCCCCTTCAACGTTCCCCTCATCAGAGGGTACATGCAGTTCCTCCATCTCCTGCTCAGCCAGGTCCTCTCCTCGTCGCAGCACCAGGTTATGTAGCACACAATAAATGACGATAATGTGCAACGCTGTCCAGGGACTGTATTGCAGTGCTTCACCAGACCTGTCAAGGCACCAGAACCTCATTTTCAAGCTGCCTATCATTTAGTCCACCAAAGTCCAGGTCACAGCATGAGCTTCGTTATACTGTCACTCTGCTGTAGCTTGAGGCCGCCACATGAGCATCTTCAGCCAAGTCCCCTGTGGTGAGCCAGTGTCCCCGAGGAGCCAACCCTGCAGCCTCTGGACCCTGGAAGATATCAGGCCTGAGAACTGCTAAGAATGTAGAAGTCGCGGCTGCTCCCGGGAAACGTGCACAGACCTGTAGGATATGTTTGTGGTGGTCGCACACCAGCTGAACATTCAGCGAGTGGAAGCCCTTGTGGTTTATATGGTTGACTGCTTGTTGTCTCGGAGATCTAAATGCCATTTGAGTGCAGTCGATGGCACTCTGCACCTGTGGAAAACCAGAGATCTGTGCAAATCCCAGCACTCTTGCTTCCTGGCTTTCCTGATCCGAGTCAAAATGCACAAAGTTGTGTGCCTTTGCGAAGATGGCGTTCGTGACCTCCTGGATCCACTTGTGTGTGAAGGCTTTGCAAGATCCTGTGCAGGTCACATGTGGAGCCCTGGAAGGAGTAACTGGCATAAAAATTGAGTGCCATGGATACTGGCAATGGATGCCCTCCATGTCCTCATGGCGCCAAATCCTGTAGCAGGTGGCATATGTGAGTGACCAGTTCTCTAGGCTTGCACAGTCTTGGCTGACACTGGTTCTCAATCATCTGCAGGAATGACAGGTGCCATCTATAGATCCTGGGTCTGGTGAGGCACCTACGAGCGATGGCTCGCTGTGGATCTTCAGCTGTGTGCATAGCAGGCCCTGCTGCCCCTTCATCTAAAGGGAGGTGCTCCTCCATTTGCCAAGCCTGGCACCTCTGCTGCTCTCTTCTTAGCTGGTCTCTAAGCCACGAGGCATACCGGTAAATCACCAGGCTCCATGGTCCTAATCTCCTCCTGCAGGATGAAAGGGAGAGGCGCGTGGGTTAGCATAGGTGCACTAAGAACCTCTTTTGGTTAAGTCTGAAGGCCCCTTCATGCATGCAGGAGTGTGGTCACCACTTGAAGGCCAGTTTGTAGTGTGCTTCATAGCTGTCCAAAACCCCACCCACCTCTGCCCCACTTCACTTGACCAGTTGGTGGTAGCTTCAGCCACTTCGGTATGCTGTGCTCTCAGCTCAGGCGCAAGCATTCTCCTAACCTGCAATGCTTGAATCGTAATGGGTACTGGTCCAAATTGTAATAAAGACATTGCAAGGGACTGAGAGTGCCTCCACCAGTGAATGTGCCATGGCCACCTTTCTCAAGTGGTTTGTACAACTTGCCTAGTCAGCCAATTGCTCTATTGTCCCCTAAAACACACATTAATTTACGATCTGTGCCTGAGGGGTGAAAAGTTCTGGAGCATTTGTTGGCACTTTCTTGCTTTTGCATTGCTTGAGTGGGCAGAAAAGCTTCAGAGGCCCGACTCCAAAGATGCAGCTGCTACTGAACGACCTCAGCTGCGGAAGAATCCCATTTTTGACCAGCTTTTCCAAGGGCATGGCCACTCCCCCCCCCCCCCCCCCTCCCCCACCCTGCTCACCCCCATGTGCATGAGTATGTCCTTCAGCCTGTGTGACCTTGTCCTCCATTACCTCCCCCCACCTTGGCTTGACCTGCACTGGAGCCCTTGCTCCAGCACCACATTGAAAGCCAGCCTGGAAAAGGTGACTTGCCTGTGCACCGAGTGCACAGCGCCTCTTCTTTGATGTCCAACGGGCGGTCAGTGTTTACAAGTGCTGCACAAAGTTGTGTGCACTCGGTGGAACCCCCTTCTCCCACAGTCTTTGAGCTGCACTTTCATCTGTCTAGTCTCATTTGCCCTATGCCAATTTGCACATGCTTCAGGTAGTAATCCAGAGATTATTACCTTTTGAGATTCTACTTCTTAATTTGGTGCCTAGTTTCTCATACTGAATATGCAGAACCTCTTGTCTTGCCTCTTTATGGAAACTCTTTCCTTGTAACTCACCAGCTGACTCCCCAGAACCTGTCCGCCTTCTCAAGGACATTTAGGGATGGGCAATAAATGCTGGTCTAGCCAGCGATGCCCACATACCGTAAATGAATTTTAAAAAGTGAATCCCGGAACTGTTTGATGGGAATAGTATCAGTGGATTCAGTGTCGTGGTTACATTTGGTAAATCGAGAGCTGAGGTGGCATGGATAATCAGCCATGAGCCAGCAGAACTTGATCTAAATGACCACTGGAGGTGAGCAGTTGTGTTGCTAACAAACACCCCCAGATCCAGCAGGGTGGAGTGTTGAAATGGCAAGCGACAGGGAGGTCTGGGTCATGCTTGCGGACAGCATGACCTAGACCTCCCTGTCGCTTGCCATTTCAACACTCCGCCCTGCTCTCATGCCCACATGTCCGCCCTTGGCCTGCTGCATTGTCCCAGTGAAGCTCAACGCAAACTGGAGGAACAGCACCTCATCTTCTGACTAGGCACTTTTCAGCCTTCCAGACTGAATATTGAGCTCAACAATTTCAGATCATGAACTCTCTCCTCCATCCCCACTCCCTTTCCGATCCCCCTTTTTTCCAATAATTTATACAGATTTTTCTTTTCCCACCTATTTCCATTATTTTTAAATGTATTTCCATCCATTGTTTTATCTTTGCCTTTTAGCCTATTTCGATCCCTTCTCCCACCAACTCCCCCCCCCCCCCCCCCCCCCCCCCCCCCCCCCCCCCCCACCCCCACTAGGGCTATCTGTACCTTTATTATCATATTCCTTAGATAGTATCACCAGCTTCAACACCTCTTTGTCCTTTTGTCTGACATCTTTTTGTTATCTCCACCTATCACTGGCCCTCTATCCAGCTCTATTTGTCCCCCCCCAAAAAAAAAAAGCTTATATTTCACCTCTTTTCTATATTTCCTTAGTTCTGTTGAAGAGTCATACGGACTCGAAATGTTAACTGTGTTCCTCTCCGCAGATGCTGTCAGACCTGCTGAGTTTTTCCAGGTATTTTTGTTTTAGCATTGAAAACCTGATGTCCTGACCAACATTTGCCTCTGAAGTGACATCAGTAAAATGTCATTTATCTCATTACTGTGTGTTGGACCTAGCTGTGTGCAAATTGGCTAATTGGCTTTAACATTCCCAACCTTGTATCATTGACCGTATTTTTAAAGTATTTAATAGGTTGCGAAGTGCTCTGTGATCTGGTGAAGTCATGAAAGGCATTATGTAAATGCAAGCTCTTTCATTTCAAATGGTAGTTTATTTATATAAATATTTATTTTAAACCCAACAAAAGTAAACTTATAACATGTAAAAGAAATTTAATACTTACCTTCTGAAAGCTTTGAAGAAAAAGACAGGGTGGAATGGAACTGACCAAAATGCATTCAACAGTGTCACCTGGTGTCCTTATTGTATAATTGCAGTATGGCAAGTTTACATGTGGATATTCTTAGATACTAGCAATAGTTTTTTTTACAATTGGAAAGGGATCACTATGCATATGATTCGATTTCTTTGTCATCAAAGCTATTGAAAGGGGACTGTGACATAATATACAAGATCACTATATTTTCTTCTGAGAACTGGGTTTGAAAGCAACTTGGACAGGTGTGAGCTACATACAGAGTCCAGAAGAAATTGAGTTTCAACTCTAGCCCCTGTGATGTATCTGCAACACAAAACCAATTATTTGATTATAGTGCAAAGTTTCAAAGACCAGAAGGCTGGGTTGTCTGAAATAGAAATGTCATTAGTGTACAATAAAAGTAACAGTTCAGAGATTGTAGTTGAGGCACCTTGCTGAGGCAGTGTAACTAGCGCTTTATGCACATCTAAGAACTTAAAAAATAGGAATAGGAACCATTCAGCCCCTCGAGCCTGCTCCGCCATTCAATAAGATCATGGCTGATCTGTGTTTCAATTTCCACATTCCCATCTAACCCCGATAACCTTAGATTCTTGTTAGGCAGCTGAATCAAGCTACCTCTGCCTCAAAAAATATTCAATGACTCTGCCTCCACCGCTTTCTGAGGCAGAGAATTCCAAAGTCTCACAACCCTTAGAGAAAAAATTCTTCTCATCTCTGTCCTAAAAGGGTGACTCCTAATTTCTAAACAGTGCCCCTAATTCTGGACTTACCCACAAGAGGAAGCATTCTTTCAGCATCCACCATGTTTAGGCTGTTCAGGATCTTGTATATTTCAAATCACCCCTCACTCTTCTAAACTCCAGTGGAAACAAGCCCAGTCTGTTCAACCTTTCCTCATAAGATAACCCACTCATTCCAGATATCAATCTAGTAAACTTCCTTTGAACCACCTCCAACACATTTACATCCTTAAATAAGGAGACCAAAACTGCTCACAAGGTGCGATCTCACCAATCCCTTGTATAACTGAAGCATAACATCCTTACTTTTACGTTCAATCCCTCTAAGGCATGCTATGCCTGCCCTGGAATGATTTAATCGCTGACACCGGATGCAGTATTTCAAACATAAATAGAAATGTTGCACAAAGAAGCAGATACGTCAATATCAAAAGTGGCTAATGCATTTTTAAGATTTAAGATTTTCATTTTTGACAAAACTATTCCAAAAATCTTTAAATTTATGTAGTTGTTAGTTTGGCTTATTTATATAAGCTTAGACGGTTAATAGATTTGCAAACATTGTAAAATCTGGCTATTGTTGTATGTAGCACCTACTATAAACTAACAGTAGATGTTCCTGAGGCCTCACCTTGCCACTGCAGTGAACACCCATCCCAAATCTCAGGATATGGATAATTCCATTGCTGTGGGGGTGGCAGCAGCCCAGACACTTTGCCACTAGCTCGTAGTTGAAGTAGGACCTTTGAAGCAGATCTTGGCAACAAGCAGGAAGCTGTTCCATCTTGGCCACAGACACAAAATTGCATCAGGACTTTCTGTTTTTAGTTGGAAAACTGGCATTTCTGAGAGTCATGAGCCACACTTCTGCCAGAATCTGGTCCTTGTACAGCAAAGTTTGTATTGGAGCAGTGCAGATGGAACTGCTAGGATTTCTGTCTTTCTCATTCTTGGGAAGTGGGCATCACTGGCAAGGTTGGCATTTATTGCTCATCTCTGGCTTCCCTGAGAACGTGCTGGTGGGCCACTGCCTTGTTGGACTGGATTTATTCCTTGAAGTAGTTTGATACAGCCGAGTGGCTTGCTGAGCTAATTCATAAGGTGGAGCTGGAGTCACATACCAGGGAAGGTCAGAAGGTTTCCTTCCATAAAGAACATTAGATATTGGACTTTTATGGCAATCCATTGATGACTTCTAATTCTAAAACTGAGATTTGAACTTTAATTTACTGGTCTCTTTGTCCTGATCCCTGGATTACCAGACAAGCACAGTGAGTATACCTTAGGCTGCAGGGATTCAAGAAGGTGACTCACCACCATCTTCTCAAGTGCAACTAGGAATGGACAATAAATGCTGGCCTTTCCAGTGATGCTCACACACCACAAATGAATAAAAACAAAAGTAGCATAACTACACAACCATAATCTTCTGATGTCAATGTAATTTTTTCAGTTATGATGTCTGCATGGAAGGGGTGGTGGATGCAAGAAATTTCTGCCCCAGTTTATGGTAGAATTTTCCAACATCCATAGTAATAGGGTCCCTATATCTACTTCTGATGTGTTACTTTTCCCTCTACTTCTAGCCCAGGCATTTTGAGATCTAGGCATATAAAGGATCTCTGGGTGTAATGCTTCCTGCCACTGTTTGGAATGGCATTTAGGATAACTGTACACAAATAGAGAAAGCATAATCACATGTTTATTTTTCTAACTTCAGTGGACTTCTGCAAGTTTTCATGTATGAATCCCGATTATGCTGAGGAGTATCTTTACTTGGACCAGATGATGGGCTTCTCAGGCTGCATGGAAAACCAGCTTGTTCCTACTGCAAATGGATTTTGCACAGACTTCTCACCTGATGACCAAGAGGAGGAGAAAGAAGATAGTACCTTGGCTAAAAAGCTTAATTAACTCCTTGGATATGATCCTTCTCCTGGTGAGAGGGGTGGACCAATTTAGGGCACACACGTTACTTCTGTTGACCTGACTCAATATCCTTCCTGTATGAACTTACTGCCATTTTCCTGTACTTATCATCTCTCCAGTATAATATCTGAGTTGAGCTTGGTTTTAAACACAAATTTAAATGTCATTGGAAGCCAAGATTGTGAAGATGCTTATTATTTGTACCTGTACTTGAAGGGAACCAAGCACCTATTTGTTCCATTTTCATGTTTATGGTATGTGTGTTATGGTGACTATGCATGTTTAAAACTTGTAGCCGCAATTGTGCTAACGCATTTTGTTTTTCTGTTTCTAGTCCATTTATCTTGTATTTGCTTCATTTTATCACACAGCAGCTTTTGAAAAAATGTTTGCAGAAGATGGGAGTAATCATATTTTCCTACCAGTGTTACAGTGTAACAAACTTTTTTGGCATGGTGCGTTCTGTTCTCTAATGATGTGACAACTAGGATATTGTTGCTTGCTTAATGTTTTAAGCATCATCATTCTGCTCCTTGCTCTTGCTGTAATAACTGGACAGAGGAAAATGTTTCTAATGTGAATGAAGTATAAAGGACAACATGAGGGAATGCATTAGTGTTCATATTAACATTTGATTAATTTTCTGAATGTAACTTCACAGTTATTTCCATTACAATTGCATAGGAATTATTTTTAAAGTTTTGTGTTGCTATTTTTAATGTAACAATGTGATGGAAAATACTTGAGGGTAATTATCCCATATAATTCAGTCGGCTAATTGTTTTTAGCATTGAGTCGTATGGTTTTAATTGATCTGGTAATAGAATACATTATCTGATGTGTGCAAATACCATAAAGCAAATTAACTTGAGAAAGGAACAAGAAAATAAGTATAATGGACCAATAAGCAGATGACATATGAAACAAACTAAATATCAAGATTTTGAATGAGATGATGCATGCCAAAGCCTTAATGGTTTGTGCAGTATGTGAAAATTGCCACCCTGTCTGCAACTTGGGAAGGAAAAGTTATTTCTCTGATTCTAAAACCAAATATAAGAATCATTGATGTATGTGCTAACCAGGAGCATTGCATAGTGTAATTACTATCTGGCTCATTTGTATGAATACTTGTCTAATTATTGTGTAAGGCTACCTATGTTGATTTTTTAAAAATTTAAAGCTTGAAAGAAAGGAAGCAACAAGAAATGATGTATGTCTGCTAACTTAAAACGGAAGGGAGAATACAGTTAAAGTTTCAACGGTACAGATTATAAAGGAGAGTTGGAAATCTTGGACGTGACTTTTTTTGTAAAGGAGTAAATAGAAATTCCACAAAATAAATTGCCAAGCCACAGAATATTAAACTTAAGGGAGATATAAATGATATTTTAAATCTAGCTGATGCTGCTTCATGTTATGTCGTATAGCTGATTCTGTTGAAAATAACCATACACATTATGACTAAGACCATTCCTGAGAGAACTGTATTTTTTAATGTGGCTATATGTTTGGTTTACGGCTAACAGCCACGGAGAACAGTAGGTAAAAGGATGCCACATGTATAATAGGCGGACTTTCCCAAAAAAGAGGTCGAATCACAAGATGTTATTCCATTGAGGATTAGACTGGTCATAGTTATTGCTGCTTCAACTTGGAAAGCAGATGGAACATATGATCTGCATCAAAAGATCATCCTCAGTCTGGCAAATTGCTGTTATCTAGATACAGTGGAAATTTACATAGCTGGGTCAGTGTTGGATTGATACGCAGTATTGATTGGCTTGGTCCCCTTTGACATCTGGGAATCGCACCTTACAAGTGTTCAGGGTGGGACGATGGTCATAAGCCTTGGAGTATTGCAGATTTAACACCACTGCCAGAGAAAATCGGGTCAATTCTGGGATGCTGATGTTTCTGCTGGATAAAGTGGAATGAAGATATATAGTTTGTTTTTGATTTTCCTTTGAATGAAGTGAGAAAGGGGGGGGGGTGTGTTTAGATTGCAAAGTTATAAAATGGAGAAAACTATTTCCAACAAGGGTACAGAAATTGAACTTTTTCCCCTTGAAAGGTGTTTGGTCTTTTCTTAACTGTGTCTCTTGTCAAGTTTGTTTGCCTTGTAGCATGTAAGATTAGACGGTTTGAAAGCAAAGTGCACATGTTGATGTTTGTAAGGAAAATTATGATTCATTTATGTCTAATTTCTGTTAGAATGGTGAAAGTACAGGAGTACAGGAAACCTGCATTTTACCCATACAGATTGATTTTACACATCCATTCCCGTTATTGTGTGAAATAAATATCCTAGGTAAACTCTGCCACTTTACCTTACAGTTAGCTTTTTAGTTTCTTTTTTTCCCCCTCCCATGGTGCAATTTTATTCAGTGGATCTATATGTAAACAGTGTTTGAAAAAATATTACTACAATGCTTTAGGAGTGGTAAAATGGCATTGTGCTAGCTTTAAACCTAATGTCTGCTCTTTATCTCATTATAAATGCTGTTGTTGATTCAATCCTTTTGGCTGAATGATGGCGTATAATAATAGATACCCTGAAGCCAATGAATAGGACACCTACAGCTCAACTTGCTTAGTCTATCAGTTTAAAGTCTTAGAAATCAATATGGAACTAGAGTAAGTTAATGCTGAGTAAGAGCAGTTAACTGAGAATTATGCTGAAGCTCGTTATTTAAAACAGATGTGTATTTTGAATTTTGGATAATGTTACAGAGGAACAATTCAAAGTTAGTTGTCAGGATGTTGTTTTGATGTACTATATAACACACCGTCTTGTTGAACTCCTGTTGGATGATATGAAGCATTTATTGATGAACATCCAGCGGTGTTAACATAACCATTGACATTATCGGGAAAATTTTCAAACTAATGTAGGAGAAATCAGAATTATGGATACTGTGATGAAAGACATTAGTATAATCCTACTGAATAATACGCATTGGCACTGCCACTTGTATAATCAAATAGTCTTCAAAATTAATTGCAACTGTTGCATAATTATGATTAATATTTTTAGAGTTAATATATGCATGTAAATCCTTCCATGTGAATAATGGTGAATCAGATCAAAAGTTAATAAATCTTGGTGCTGTACACATCATATTCAGTGTTGAAGATGTTGAACTTAAGATTCTTTTTGAAATCAGGTTTGTGGCTTATGGAAAAAATACACTCCAGCACAATATTTAATGAGCCTCAATGAGGATTACAGTGCAATGGGAAGAATTTGGATTTGTCCAACTTTGTGGATAATTCCAGATAAAGCATTAATTGTTTTTGCGATATTCTTCGAAACGTATTGTACTCTTTGAGGACTTTTTGACTTTATTTTGTATGTACACTTACTGAACAGCTATTTCCAATTACCCTTTTATATATTTCTGCAAAGGGTGACTGGGTCACATGATTTTGAAACCTGGGGTCAGTACAATTTCACTGTAGTGAGAATGAATGTTTCCAATCATGATCTAAAAAATTAAGAAAAATTCTGAAAGTTGGGCATTGCTTATTATGAAAACTGGTCACTGTATCAACACAGGGAACTGAAGATTTACACTCAACACCCCGTGATTGAGATTGTTGGGATTATAGCTGAAAGGAGATAATTTACTTGTATTTGAATTAACTTCCTTAAGTGACTGCATAAATGTAAATCATGTAAACATTTACAGATTTGTAGTTTACTGTGTCTTAACTGCAGAACATGTGTGTAAATGACATATTAATAACATTTACAGCATCAGTATGTAATTCCATTATCAGACATAGGCCACATTGGGTTTTGTAAGCTTTTTAATGTGTATATGTCTGTCAAAAAATACCTCAGTAGGCAAGCTATCCTGTGTTCTTGGTTGTCTTTGAAAGGAATCATGAAATGTGCAGAAGGCTGCTTTTTTACTACCTGTTTACTGCTGTATTTTACATTTACCTTGAACAAAATTGAACATTTTACTTTGAGTTCAAGTTTCACGATGGATTATGTATGAAAACCTGTTGCAATAACTGATCATATTTTTCCAAGTTTTCATTGTACATAAAGGGATTACTGCTCAAACTTACATTGGACTTTGTGTTTCACAGTGGAAATTATTTGAGTTGTCTGTATGAATAAACACCAATAAGTGCTGGGGTTTTTTTTTGCTAATGGGTTATTGAGCACAAAACAAAATTACATAAATTATTTTTTAACTTCTGCAGAAACTTGTGCTCCCAGCTGCTACCCAGTTTTGCCCCTGCACAGCACACACCAAAAATGTGCAAAATAAATGGAATAGTCTCAAGGATTTTGTCATGAGGTCTATCTTTGCCCTGCTGGTAAGAAATTTTTGAGGTGAACAAATTTTGTCTTGTCTTTTGTTGTCTCAGAGTAAGCATCTAAGTTGCTTTAAACCCCTATCTTGTGACCCAGCCCAAAACTATGCAAATTCTCCTGTTGGGCGCAGGGCATTTGAATGATCAATAGAATCCTGATGTAATGGGAGTCTGTATCCATGACATGAGTGGAGAAGGCAGAAATTCCTGTCTGCTATTCAAGCATAAAGCCAAGAAGTGAGCATGTAATAGGCAGTGAGGGACATCAACTGTGCTTATGAAGTTGTGGTCTAAAATTGAAATATATAATTTCATGCATATGCCAAAGGAGGAAAAAGATTCCATGTTGCAATTGCATTCTGGCTGAAAGATGAAAATTAATTTTAAGATTGAATCATATAATTCAGACATGCAAAAACACTTCAAAACATAGATTAAGAAGGAATAGAGAAGCAAAGCTGGAAATGGAAGGTAGAAAGTTACTGAGTATGAAAAGCAGAGGGGAAAAACGACTAGAAAATGGACAACACAAAAGTTTGCTAGTGCTTAATATATTCTTCAATGGTGAATAGAGCACAAAGCAGATAGACATTATTGTAGCATGGTTTAAAGAGGGATGTGAATGGCAGTTCAATATTCAGGGTTTTCAGATGAGATGGAGGATTAAGAAGGGGAGGAGGTTCACAATAGTGATTAAATAAGCAATTACAACTGTGGCAATGAATGATATGCTGGTAGGGTCAATGCGTGAGGCAATGAGTTGAACTGAGGAACAAAAAATGGGGTAAACACACTGCTGGGAATGTATTTATAGATCCAAATAGTCCAATGGGTGATATTCTTGAAGTGAAAAAACAGTAGGCACTAACGAGGAATTTCAACTATCCTAATATTGGATAGTATATATAAATAATATAATAATTGGTACAAAAGGTATTGAACTCTCAGAATTCCTAAATACATTCAGGAATTCCGTTTTTAGCTAGTAACTAGTAAGTCCAACAAGAGAAGGGGAAGTTATCAGTCATTATTACCCTTTGTTTTAGGGAATGTAGTTGGACAGGTGTGAAGGACAACATTGGGTAAATTCCTTGCCTGAGCTTCTGCTGGAGTTACAAATTTTGTTGGGAGCAAACAATCACACTTCAATTGAGAAGTAAGGCACAATAAACATGTGTCCCACATCTTCAATGGGGGAAGTGATAAGCACCTAATGACCTCCCTCAAGAACCAGACAATGGAAGATAGCTCCAATGTGGTGTAAATGCAAGAATGAGAGATGTGGAAGATTGGCATTCTTGAGGTTGATTATCAGCAGGAAATAGACGATTTGTGTCTTTCACAGAAAACCCTTGTTTAAAAAAGAGAATTGCAACTTATGATCTCATCCCTGACGGTCAGAACTAAAGATTTGGAGTATTGCCAAATTTTGGAAACGTGTTGGCCAGGCCAGCAGCAGAAATGATGTAATTGGGAATAAATCATAGGATGCCACTATTTCTGAAGGCAGTTGGGGAAGTTGGCAGGGCCTGGTCAACTTCACTGAGGGACCTACAACGCCATCAGACCACCAAACAAGGGGTGATTGTACTAAGTTAGGAACAGAGTAGGGGTTCAGCCTCTAATGGGACAGAGTTACAGGTAATGTAACTGTAGTTGTGACTGTATTCCATGATTGCTGAGTGAAAATCTTCTCTGACAGCTGTGGGCAATTCAATAAAGCGATTGTGAGTTATCCAAAGAAACCAGTCTTTTTGGTCATTCTGTTCAAGCCATACACTTGTGAATCTGGTGTCACAAACCCAAATGTGGGAAGGTCTCTGAGGAAGAAAGAAGATCTCCCGCACCCCCATTACAGGTGGGAGGGGTATCAGCATGCGAGCATTCTGGTGATAGTGCTTATAATTCAATTAGATTTAGCATGATTATAAAAAAGGGCAAAGATGCACCAGGAATAGAAGTTTTCAGTTGGGAAAGACTAATTTTACTGAGCTGAGATGTGATTTGGCACAAGTGGACTTGAAATAACTATTTGAAAGTAAATCAGCATCACAGTAGTAGGAGACATCAAAGGAGGAGATAGCAAGGGTTCGGAACCCTGAAATGGTGGTTCCAAATAAACAACCTACTGGATGTTGAGCACACGAGGAAAGTTAAGGCATAAAAGGAAGGTTATGTTAGATAACAAAGCTCAGCACTGAAGAAAGCATGGGAGCATTGAAAATACAGGTATGAAATTAAGGAAATTAAGAAAGCAAAGAGGATAAAAATATTTGCAAGTAAAAACCCAGTAACGGGGAATAGATTTAAGTAATTGATAAGTGCAGTGAGGTTGTGGAACTCACTGCTTGAAAAAGGTAGCAGAGACACCCTACTTGAATATGCACTTGAAGTGCCATAACCTACAAAGCTAAAAATGGGGATAGTCCATCTTGCCCAACACAGTCATGATGGGCCAAATAGCCTCTTCCAGAACTTAAAAATTCTATGAAACAATATTTCAACTCTTATATAGAAATTACACTTGTAAAGGTAAAGAAAAATACAAAAATCATTAAAATGTCGTATGGCATTTTGTTCTTAAATTTAACCTTTCATGGGATATGGACGTCGCTGGACAAGCAAGCATATATTGCCCATCCCTAATTGCTCCTGAGAAGATGGCGGTGAGCCTTGACTGATGCAATCCGTATTGGGAACGAAGTTCCAGGATTTTGACCCAGCGACAGTGAAGGAACGGCGTTATCATTCCAAGTCAGGATAGTGTGTGGCTTGGAGGGGAACTGGCAGACTGTGGTATTCCCATACAGCTGCTATCCTTGTTCTTCGAGGGGTGGAAGGCATGGATTTGGAAAGTACTATTGAAAGAGCCTTGGTGTGTTCCTTCTGTGCATCTTGTAAATGGTACACACTGCCACAGTGTGTCAGTGTTGGATGGGGTGCCAATCAAATGGGCTGCTTTGTCCTGGATGGCATCAAGCTTGTATATTATTGGAGCTGCACACATCCAGGCAAGTGGAGAGTATTCCATCACATTCCTGACTTGTGCTTGTGGGCAGGCTTTGGGGAGCCAAGAGGCAAGTCACTCACCATGGAATTCCCAGCCTCTGACTGGCTTTTGTTGTCATAGTATTTACATGGCTGGTCCAGCTCAGTTTCTGATTAATGGTAACTCCCAGGATGTTGTTAGTGGGACATTCAGTGATGGTAATGCCATTGAATGTCAAGAGGAGATGGTTGGATTTTCTCTTGTTGGAGATTGTCATTGCCCAGCACTTGTTTGGTGCGAATGTTACTTGCCACTTATCAGCACAAGCCTGAAAATTGTCTAGGACTTTCTGCATGTGGACATGGACTGCTTCAGTCACTGAGGAGTCATGAATGGTAGTGAACATTGTGCAATCATCAGTGAACCCTCCCTCTTCAGACCTTATGTTGGAAGGAAGGTCACTGATGAAGCAGTTGAAGGTAGTTGGGCTGAGGACACTACCCTGAAGAACAACTGCAGCAATGTCCTGAGACAGACGATTGACCTCCAACAACCACAACCATCTTCCTTTGTGCTATGTATGACTCCAACCAGTGGAGAGTTTTCCACCTGATTCTCATTGACTTCTGTTTTGCTAAGACTCCTTGATACCTCACTCAGTCAAATGATGCCTTTAAGTCATGGGCACTCTCACTCTCTCCCCACTTCTAGAGTTCAGCTCTCTTGGTTATTGCTGAATAAGTGTTGCTTTTGGCACTGTTGATGACACCTTCCATCATTTTACTATTGATTGAGAATAGACTGAGTAATTGGCCAGATTGATTTGTCCTGCTTTTTGTGAACAGGATGGACCTGGGCAATTTTCCACATTGCTGGGTAGATGCCAGTGCTGTAGCTATACTGAAACAGCTTGGTTTGGGGTGTGGCAAGTTCTGGAGCACAGGTCTTCAGTACTATTGCTGTCAGAGGCTTTTTGCAGTATCTAGTGCCTTCAGCCTTTTCATGCAGTGAACCAAATTGACTGAAGACTGGCAACTGTGATGCCAGGGATCTTAGGAGGAGGCCGGGCTGGATTATACACTTGGTACTTCTGACCGAAGATAGTTGCAAATGCTTCAGCTCTGCCTTTGCACTGATGTGCTGGGCTGCCCCATCATTCTGGATGGGATATTTGTGGAGCTCCTCCTCCAGTTAGTTGTTTAATTGTCCACCACCATTCACAACTGGATATGGCAGGGCTACAGAGCTTTGATCTGATCTGTTGGTTGTGGGATCGCTTAGCTGCCTATTGCCTGCTCTTTCAAACTTTTGGTATTCAATTAGTCCTATGTTGTCACTTCACCAGTTGACACCTCATTTTTAGGTATACCTGGTGCTGCTTCTGGCATGCCCTCCTTAACTCTTCATTGAACCGGGTTGATCCCCTGGCTTGCTGGTAATGTTAGAGTTGGGGATATCCTGGGCCATGAGATTAAGAATGTGAGTGAATACAATTTTGCTGCTTCCTGTTGGCTCACAGCGCTTCATGCATGCCCACTTTTGAATTGCTAGATCTGTTTGAAATCTATGCCATTTAACAGTGGTAGTGCCACACATCACAATAGAGGGTATCCTCAATGGGAAGTCAGGACTTCTCCACAAGGACTGTGTGGTGGTCAATCCTACCAATACCGTCATGGACAGATGCATCTGCAACAGATTGGTGAGGACAAGGTCAAGTAGGTTTTCCCTTCTTAGTTCCCTCACTACTTGCCACAGACCCAGTCTAGCAGCTGCATCCTTCGGGACTCACGCAGCTCAGTCAATAATGGTGCTACCAAGCCAGTCTTGGGGATAGACATTGAAATCCCCCACCCAGAGTACATTTTGTGCCCTTGCCACCTTCAGTGCTTCTTCCAATTGGTGTTCAACATGGAGAAATACTGATTCATCAGTTGACGGAGGGCAGTAAGTGGTAATTAGGATGATTCCTTGCCCATGCTTGAGCTAATAGCATGAGATTCCATGGGGCCTGGAGTCAATTTTGAGGACTCCCAAGGCAGCTACTTCCCAAATGTATTACACTTCCTCTGCTGGGCCTGTCCTGCTGATGAAACAGGACATACCCAGGGATGGTGATGGTGGTGTCTGGGATATTGGACGGTATGGTTCAGTGAATCGGACCGTTGCTTGACTAGTCTGTGGGACAGCTCTCTCAATTTTAGCACAAACCCCAGATGTGGGTAAGGAGACCTGAGTTACAGCATATCCAGCCTGAGAGTTTGGGCAGATACGCTATTCCTGGATACCCAAAACTGCTTTTACCATCTACAAGGAGGCACACAATATCTGCTAAGGACAGCTGTCTTCTAATGCAAAGGAATGCAGTCTCAATTGAGTATCTAGTAACACAGTTGTGATTAGGATTCCTATAGCATGTAGTTGTTAAATTGTAAGCTCATTTCAGTGGAATGGCCTGACATACTGTGCTTCAAATTATAAAATATAATTTTCCAAGGTCTATGTACTGCTAGGCAGTTGTTGACTGGTAATTTACCTGATGTGGTGCAAGCCTGCAGAAGATGTATTAGAATAAGAGGAAACCAACATCAAAAAAACTTGTGAAATAAAAGCTGAAAATGCTGGAAATACACAGCAGGTGTGGTAACATCTGTTGAGGGTCATTACTTCTTTTTTGTCTCTTCAAAGATGCTGCCAGGCCTGCTGAGGATTTCCAGCATTTTCTGTTTTTATTTCTGATTTCTAGTATTTGCACTATTTTGCTTTTGTGTCAAAAAATATGACAGTATAGGTAGGAGTGGCCACCAGTCATTGCTTGTGGAGATGAAGTCCCATCTTGACATTGATGTTATGTGGCACTCCCATCTCGCTAAATGGGATAGATTTCTAACAGATCTAGAGACTCAAAAATCGGCATCCATGAAGCGCTGCAGACCAACAGCAGTAGCAGTATTGTATTCAGCCACACAATATGTAACCTCATGGCCTGGCATATCCCCCACTCTATTATTACCATAAAACTGAGGAATCAACTCTGGTTCAATGAGGAGTACAAGCAGGCATGCCAGGAGTAGCACCAGGCATACCTAAAAATAAGGTGTCAACCTGGTGAAGGCACAGCACAGGGTTACTTGCATGCCAAACAGGGGCAGCAACATGGGATAGCGCCAAAAGCAATTAGGGCTAAGCAAGAAATGCTGGCTTAATCAGTGACAACCACATCCCATGAATGAATAAAAATATCTGATTCCATAACTAACGGATCAGATCTAAGCCCTGCAGTTCTATCACATCCGGTCATGAATAGTGGACAATCCTCCCATCCTCTATGGGAGAGCCCAGCACATCGGTACCAAAGATAAGACTAAAATATTTGCAACAGAATTGATGAGTGCTTGATCTATCTCGGCCTTCCCATGAAGTCCCCAACATCACAGATGCCAGTCTTCAGCACTGGATACTGCAAAGGTTAGGGCCCCTGACAGCACCCTGGCAATAATACTAGGGTTGCCAACCCGTCAGGATTGGCCTGCACTCCAGGAATTGAAGATCAATCTCCAGGACACTGCTGTGTGCAACCCTGGGGAAAAAAGATTTTTGTAATTTACTCTAAATATTTCTCTTTAACAGACGTAAACATATCAAAAGTTGGGGGAAAATGGCTGTTTGGCTGACAGTCAAGTATCATCCAATTGGGTAATGAGATTTTGCTTTCCAGATGGTGTAGGAAGGCAGTTCGTCAACAAGGGTGGATGTGTTTGCCAGCTAATGGCAAGAATGTGCGGGCAGGTCATGTGAGGAAACCTCCAGCAATACATTTAACCACAGTTAGCAACCCTAAATAGTACTGAAGACTTGTGCTCCAAGACAGCCATACCCCACCCCAAGCTATTCTGGTATAACTACAACACTGGCATCTACCCAGCAATGTGGAAAATTGCACCTGCTGTCCTATCCACAAAAAGCAGGACAAATCCAACCCAGCTAATTACCGTCCCATCAGTCAATTCCCAATTGATAGTAAAATAATGGAAGGGGTTGTTGACAGTGGCATCGAGCACTCACTCAGCAATAACCTGCTCACTGACGCTCAGTTTCGGTTCTGCCAGGAACACTCAGCTCCTGACCTCATTACAGCCTTGGTCCAAACATGGACAAAAGAGCTGAACTCCAGAGGTTAGGTGCAAGCGAGTGCCCTTGACATCAAGGCAGCGTATTATTGAGTGTGACATCAAGGAGCCCGAGTAAAACTGGAGTCTAGGGGAATCGGAAAACTCTCCACTAGTTGGAGTCATACCTAGCACAAAGAAAGATGGTTGTAGTTGTTGGGAGTCAGTCGTCTCAGTCTCAGGACAGCATTGCAGGAATTCCTCAGGGTAATGTCCTTGGACCAACTATCTTTAGCTGCTTCATCAATGACCTTCCCTCCATCATAAGGTCAGAAGTAGGATGTTTGCATTTGATTGCACAATATTCACCACTCATGACTCTCCAGATACTGAAGCAGCTTTTATCCATATGTAGCAAGACCTTGACAACATTCAGTGTTGGGCTGATGTGTGGTACAAATGTTCCTTGCCACTTAAGTGCCAGGCAATGACCATCTCCAACAAGATAGCATCTAACCAACTCCCCTTGATATTCAACAATGTTACCATCGCTGAATTCCCCACTATCAACATCTTGGGCATTACCATTGACCGGAAACTGAACTGGACCAGACATATAAATACTGTGGTGACAAGAACAGTTTAGAGGCTGGGCGATCCTGGCAAGTAACTCACCTCTTGATTTCTGAGGAAGAGTGTTCCAAAGACACTCGGTCCTCAGAGAAAAAAATTCCTTCTCACCTGTTTTAAATGGGCAGCCCCTTATTTTTAAATAGTGATCCCCTAGTTCTAGATTACCCCAAAAGAGGAAACGTCCTTTCTACACCCACCTTGCCAAGGCCCCTCAGGATCTTATGTTTCGCTCAAGCCACCTGTTACTCTTCTATACTCCAGCAGATATAAATCTAGCTTTGCTAAGATCAGAATGCAACTGCAAGAGTTATAAACACCATGCCCATGAATCGAACAATTATGTAAGGATGGATGCCTACATATCATCTACTGCTTAAAAAATTTAAAGAAAACCTGCAGCTACAATGGCAGAAGAAAGTCTCCTGGTGGTCCAGCGATTCAACGATGCCTCCCTGCATGCTTTCCTCGGGGGTCCAAGGGCAAGGTGAGAGGCCCCAGGCATAGGAGGTGGCGGCCGGCCTGCTTGACCAAGCAAGCCTGGACAGAGATCGCAGAGAAGGTCTTTTGCTCACCCTTTGCTGATATCTAAAACACTCTCAACTTTCAGGTTTCTGCTATGTTTTGCAACACTATAAGCCTCTTCTTTTAATCTAATACCATCTCAGTATTCCCAGTAAGTCATGGATGGACCTTTCACTGACTTTCTGTGTTTTTTTAATGGAACATAATTTGGTTGAACATTCGGAATCATTCATTTAAATGTTTCTCACTATTTCTTACCATGCCATTTTGTCTATGTACCCAATCGTTTCTCCCATCATATCAATGTAATTGGCATTGCTTAAGTTGAAGATTCTTGTTTTGGACTTGAATATGTCACTTTAAAACTTCATGGAATTAAATTTTATATTATTTTTTCCCAGTGGATCTTTTACTTTGATTACTAATTAATCCTGCTTCATTACACAAGACTAGATCTAAAATAGCTGTCTCAAGTTGATTCCACAGTGCATTGTTCCAGGAAACTGTCACAGAAGTATTCTACAAACTCATATTCCAATCTACCTTTGCCAGTTTGATTTTTCCAGTCTGTATGAAGATTATTACATTGCCTTTGATACAAGCTACAATTATTTATTGCTTTATGTGCTATCCGGTGGTATGACTACTGTTAAAGGTCCTTTAAACTACTCCCACCAGCGTTTTTTGACCCATGTTATTCCTAATCGCCACCCATAATGATTCTACTTCCCAATAATCTGAGCAATGATCCTTTCTTGTGAATGCTGTTATGTCATCCTTAAATCCCCTTTTCCATTCTGCCTGTCTTTTTAACATGTTTTGTACCCTGGAATATTTATTTCCTAAGTTTTATCACCTTGCGACCATGACTCTATAATGGTGATTATATCAGACCTGTTTAGCTCAACTATCTTTTTATGAATGTTTTGTGTGTTCACATAAAGAACCTTTAAATGTATACCTTTACCACTGTCTGTGTGGACCTTATCACTCTTGCACTATTACGATTAAACAGGCAGTCCCACTCCTCTGCTACTATTTACCCAACTTGTTACACTGCTATATTACCTCGACTTTTCTCTTGAGATTTATAAATCTCCCTTCACCTGACACCTTTTTGTTTAAAGCCTTATCTGTAGCCCCAGTTATACGATTCACTCAGGCCCTGATCCCAGTCCAGTTTAAATAGAGCCCATCCCAACAGAACAGTTACCTGTCCCTAGTACTGGTGCCAGTGCCCCAGGGATTGAAATCACTTCTTTTCACACTACGGTTTGAGCCATCCATTTAAGTTTCTAATCTGCTTAACCCTATGCCAATTGATACATGGTAGCAATCCAGAAATTAGGGTTCAAATTGAAAGGCAGAACCTCAAACTCCCTCAGCAGAACATCATTCCTAGTACTACTTTGTTGTTGTTTCCTATATGGACCACGACAGCTGGATCCGCCCCCTCCCATTTTAAATTTGTCTCCAGCCATGAGCATATGTCCCAAACTCTGGCAATGGGCAGGCAATACAATCTTTGAAATTTCTGGTTGCTGCCATAGAGAACGGTATCTATTCCCCTGATGATAATGTTCCTCTATTGCTACCCCATTCCTTTTCATTCCCTCCACTTCAATGGGTTCCTGCACCATGGTGTTATGGTCTGTTTAACACCCACCCTGCAGTCCTTGTTCTCATCCACACAGAAAGCAAGCATCTTGTACCTATTCATCAACGTCAAGGGCTGAAGCTCCTACATCACTACATCTTGGATCTCCATATCTGCCAGACTCTCAGTCACACCTTCCAGTCCTTGATCATTGGCCAACTCTAAAGTTCTGCTTAACCTAAGAGGGGTGACTGGCTCTTGGAACATAATGTGCAGGTATCTCTCCCCCTCCCTGATACCCTGTGATCTCTGCTGCTCAGAGTCCAGCACGACAAGCGTAAGCTGAATTGCTCGAGACACATGCCCCAAATGTGGTCACAACATTCTGCACAAACACCATATGTTCCAGTTAAGATACACCACCTGCCCTGCCATGTCTGTCTAGCCTTGTTTATTTATTTAATGAATTAAATTTACTAATTTTGTAAAATGATAGCAACTGACAGTTTCCTAGTTCAGAGACAATGGAAAAAACATTCACTAGCTATTGGAGGTAAAGCAAAAAAAAGGACCACTTCCTTCCCCCCGCTTTGTAACGAGTTCCCATTTGTACCAAACACCTGTCTTTAAAACTCTGTTTATGAAGCACTCATCCTGTGTTCCACACTCTTGATCTTACAGCCCACAAGCATGAGAAAAGGGACTGATGTCCTAGGGGGAATATTTGCTACAGTGGTTGGGGAGGGTTTAAACTAAAATGGCAGGGGGATGGGAGCCTATGCAAGGAGTCAGGGAGGAGGAATCAAGGACATGAACAAAAGGCAGCAAGGGGAAAAAGAAAACTGATGGGCTGAGAAATTAAGGGCAAGAATCAAAAAGGTCCTCAGTGAAAAATAGTGGGAACGGGACAAGTAATGTTAAAAAGACAAGCCTTAAGGCTTTGTGCCTGAACACAAGGAGCATTCGCAATAAAGTGGATGAATTAACCGCACAAATGGATGTAAACAGGTATGATATAATCGGAGTTATGGAGACATGGCTGCAGGGTGACCAGGGCTGGGAATTGAACATCCAGGGGTATTCAGTATTTAGGAAGGACAGACAAAAAGGCAAAGGTAGTGGAGTTGCATTGCTGGTTAAATTAACGCAATACTGGGGAAGGATTTTAGCTCCAGCGATGTGGAATCTGTATATGTAGAGCTGAGAAACACTAAGGGGCAAAAAACATTACTTGGGGTGGTATATAGATCCCCAAATTGTAGTGGTGATGTTGGGAATGTCATTAAACAGGAAATTAGAGATTCATGCAATAAAGGAACATCTGTAATTATGGGTGACTTTAACCTGCATATAGATTGTGCAAATCAAATTAGTAACAATACAATAGAGGAGAAATTCCTGGAGTGTATACGGGATGGTTTTCTGGAACAATATGTTGAGGAACCAACTAGAGAACAGGCCATCCTAGACTGGGTATTGTGTAATGAGAAAGGAATAATTGGCAATCAAGTTGTGCAAGGCCCCTTGGGGATGAGCGACCATAATATGATAGAATTCTTCATCAAGATGGAGAGTAACGCAGTTGATTCTGAGACTAGGGTCCTGAATCTTAATAAAGGAAACTACGATGGCATGAGATGCGAGTTGGCTATGATGGATTGGGAAACGTTAGTTAAAGGGATGATGGTGGATAGGCAATAGCAAATATTCAAAGAGCACATGGATGAACTGCAACAATTGCTTATTCCTGTCTGGCACAAAAGTAAAACAGGAAAGGTGGCCAAACCATGGCTTATCAGGGAAATTAGAGATAGTATTAGATCTGAGGAAGAGGTATACAAATTGGCCAGAGAAAACAACAGACCTGAGGATTGGGAGCAGTTTAGAATTCAGCAAAGGAGCACCAAGGGGTTGATTAAGAAGGGGAAAATAGAATACGAGTGTAAGCTTGCGGGGGACATAAAAACTGACTGTAAAAGTTTCTATAGGTATGTGAAGAGAAAAAGATTGGTGAAGACAAATGTAGGTCCTTATAGTCAGAAACAGGGGAATTTATAATGGGGAACAAAGAAATGGCTGACCAACTAAATACATACTTTGGTTCTGTCTTCACAAAGGAGGACACAAATAACATACCAGAAATGTCAGGGAACACGGGGTTTAGTGAGAGGGAGGAACTGAAATAAGTCAGGATTAGTGGGGAAATGGTGTTGAAGAAATTGATGGGATTGAAGGCTGATAAATCCCCAGGGCCTGATAATCTATATCCCATAGTACTTAAGGAAGTGGCCCTAGAAATAGTGGATGCATTGGTGGTCATCTTCCAAGATTCTATAGACTCTGGAACAGTTCCTACAGATTGTAGGGTAGTTAATGTAACCCCACTATTTAAAAAGGGAGGTAGAGAGAAAACAGGGAATTATAGACTAGTCAGCCTAATGTTGGTAGCGGGGAAAATTCTAGAGTCCATTATAAAAGATTTAATAGCTGAGCACTTGGAAAACAATGGCAGAATCGGACAGAGTCAGCATGGATTTACAAAAGGGAAATCATGCTTGACAAATCTACTGAAATTTTTCGAGAATGTAACTAGTAGAGTTGATGAGGGGGAGCAGTGGATGTGGTTTATTTGGACTTCCAGAAGGCTTTTGACAAAGTCCCACATAGATTAGCATGTAAAATTAAAGCACATGAGATTGAGGGTAGTGTATTGAGATGGATAGAAAACTGGATGGCAAACAGGAAACAAAGAGTAGGAATAAATGGGTCTTTTTCAGAATGGCAGGCAGTGACTAGTGGGGTCCGGCAGAGATCAGTGCTGGGACCCCAGCTATTCACAGTATATATTAATGATTTAGATGAGGGAACTAAATGTAATATCTCCAAATTTGCAGATGACACAAAGTTGGATGGGAGGGTGAACTGTGAGGAGGATGCAGAGATGCTTCAGGGTGATTTGGACAAGCTGACTGAGTGGGCAAATGCATGGCAGATGCAATGTTATGTGGTAAATGTGAGGTTATCCACAAAAACAAGAAGGCAGATTATTATCTGAATGGCTATAAATTGAGAGAGGGGAATGTGCAACGAGACCTGGATTCCACGTACACCAGTCGTTGAAGGTAAGCATGCAGGTGCAGCAGTTGTTAAAGAAGGCAAATGTTCTGTTGGCCTTCATAGCGAGAGGATTCGAGTACAGGAGCTGGGATATCTTGCTGCAATTATACAGGGCCTTGGTGAGACCACACTTGGAATAATAACCAAGGAAGGATGTTCTTGCCACAGAGGGAGTGCAGCGAAGGTTTATCAGACTGATTCTTGGGATGGCGGGACTGACATATAAGGAGAGATTGAGCCAGTTAGGACTATATTCGCTGGAGTTCAGAAGAAAGAGGGGGGAATCTCATAGAAACCTATAAAATTCTAACAGGACTAGACAAGGTGGATGCAGGAAAGATGTTCCCAATGGTAGGGGAGTCCAGAAGCGGGGTCACAGTCTGAGGGTATGGGGTAGACCATTTAGGATTGAGATGAGGAGAAATTTCTTCACGCAGAGTGGTGAGCCTGAGGAATTTGCTACCACAGAAAGTAGTTGAGGCCAAAACATTGTATGTTTTCAAGAAGGGGTTAGATATAGCTCTTGGACCGAAAGGGAGCAAAGGACACGGGGAGAAAGCAGGAGCAGGCTATTGAGTTGGATGATCATAATGAATGGCGGAGCAGGCTCGAAGGGCCAAATGGCCTACTCCTGCTTCTAGTTTCTATGTTTCTATGACTTAATTTCGCATCCCACCTAATTTTTATTTCCCGAGGGAGAGTTGAGATGCAGAGATAAAGTCAGTGGCGTGTTTGTGACCTGTCGAAAATTATGCTGGCCTGTGGTAGGTTCATACTTCTTATACATTTGCATGTCATGAACACTTATTAACCTGAAACAGTTTCAATGAAGTCCTACCGTCAGGAAAATGTCAGCAGTACATGAGAATCTCATGGCACCCGGTTCATGATCGTTTAAAGATGCGTGCACCAGTTGGTTTTGTGCAGCTGTGACGAAGGTAAGTGGTTGTCCATGTTGAACTCCATGACACAAGGCAGTGGATGTTGAAAGGTTAGTGTGAGGGTGGACTTCAGTTGCAGGGAGGTGCAATGGAGGCAAGGGCCTAGTATCCTGGGTGTGGTAGTTCTGTAAGGGGATGGGGGTCAATAGGTCAATCAGGGATTGAAAAATGGATGAAGGGCTTTAAGGGCAGGGTCAGTGTTATCAATAGTGAAGTCAAATTCAGGGTGCTGGGTAGAGGAGGGAACAGTCACAGTTCAAGCGGGAACTTCTGCTCAGTATGGGGGCAGGTCCGGTGAATGGTATTGAAGCGTCTAATGGTGGGGCAGACAAAAGCATAGAGGAGGATAACAGGAGGGTTCTAGGTCAGAGTGAATGCTCACTCTGACCCTGAACCCTCCCACTATCCTCCTCTATGCTTTCGGATTATCATGTATAGGCATAGAGGGGAGAGATGGCATGCACAGGGAAATGGCAATAGAGTCCGGGGTAACTGGGGAGATTCAAGGGTAACCAAGAGGAGAGGAAAGGTTATATTTGGTGCATTAAGTTTGATGGGGACAAGTGTGAGGATGACAGGGGAGGATAGAGGCTACAGAGTCAGGTTTCAAATGCAAAATATACCACTTTCTCTGGCTCACTGGAAACACATTTGGTTGCAAGGATCACAGATCAGGGTGGGAGGAGGGCTGTTTTGTGTGGGTGGAGTTAGGATACAAACAAGTAGCCAATTAAAGGCTCCCTAATAATTGGTTAATAGATGGGAACCATGGATAAGCATGTTCTCACATGCACTGGGTGAAGTGGACAGACAAACAATTGCTGGCATAACCATGGGTCTCAGTCACTGGACTTTCCTACAACATCAGGAGCAGGAGACATTGAAAAGGAGAGCTCTTGCTGGCCAACCACAGAGACCTCAAAGCCAACAGCAGACAGCACCAGAGGGGGAGGCTGGCCGGAATGCAGACTTCCAGGGAAGGCATTGGCAAAGCTGGCACTGGCATCCAGAGGACAAGAACAAGCTACCCCAGAGGTTATGATAGGGACATCTGAGGGTGGAAATGGTCATTGAGATATGTCAAATTGTTCATCAAGACATGCAGCCACATGGGTTTGGTGGGACCCCCATGCCAGTGGCCCTCAAGGTTGCAATGGTGCTCATGTATACTGTGATGGGTGATTATATGTGTCATCTTGCAGGCTGCCACACATAGGTGCATAAAGGAAGTGACTTATGCTCTATTTAGTTATGCCAATGATTTTATCCACTTCACCACCCATGAAGATAGGTCAGCCATGTTTGGTGTCAACATTGGCTTTCCTTGAGTGCAAGGTGTCATCGACTGCACTCATCTGGCCATAGAAGCTCCCTGGGAACAGCAAGCTGGATTTATAAATTGTACAGGGATTCACCCTTGAATGTACAGCTGGTGTGAGACCACAGGAGAAAAGTAGCGTAGGTCTGAGGTCGTTTCCCAGGGAGCTGTCATGACTCATTTATCTTGCACAAGTCCCCGCTCCCAGATGATTTTGAGCCCCTACCTAGGTAGATGGAGATAAGGCGGCAAGGGTATATGGCTGGTAACGCCAGTGAAGCATCCCTAGAGCAATGTAGCACTGCTCTATAATCAAGCTCATACCTCCACCAGAGCCATCATTGAGCACACCATTGAGCTTTTTAAAATGTGCTGCCTTAATTTGCAACGCACAAACTGGTGGATGTTGCAAGGGGAAGAGCGAGAGGAATATCAGCTCTCCTCAGATGACAAGAATTTGCCAGAGTTTGAGGAGAAGCCCATAAATACAATTTTTTTAATTCATTCATGGGATGTGGGCATTACTGGCTAGGCCAGCATTTATTGTCCATCCCTAATTGCCCTCGAGAAGGTGGTAGTGAGCTGCCTTCTTGATCTGCTGCAGTTCATATGGTGTAGGTACACCCACAGTGCTGTGAGGTCCTTTCATTGATGCAAGGGCCATAGAAAGGTGTACAAGGGATGCCAGGCAAAAGCTGACCTGCACAAGTTTCACACAACGCATCTGTGAGACCATTGCTCTATTGCCAGACTTCTGTCACCTTCTTAGGGTGTAGACCTGGACTCGCCATTCTCCCTTGCCAAGTTAAATATAAACCTGTGTACTCTACCACCTAGAACAGAATGGAGAACGGAGATTTGTCTCTCATAAACTCGCTAGTGAGTGTTGGTACCAAGGACATCTTAGGGGTTTGTGGACATCCATGTAACAACTTGCCTTGCCCAATTATTCTGATCCAGCTCCATCGTTCAAGTGCTTTGAATACAACTGCACCTGTCTCAATTATAGCTGCTGACAGTAAAGTGGGCCAATATCCTCTAAAGTGCATAGAAGGGAGACCAGCTGTGCCTGCATTTTCATCACAGAAATATCAATTCAATGGGCTTCAGTAAAGAATGCATGAAAATGCAACACATCTCATTCAGAAATAATGCCTGTTGCCGGGATTTTCTGTGCCCACTGGCGTCATGCAAGTTCAGAGTCGAGTGGATAATATGGGAAGAAGGCCAAATATCAGTTTCACAATGTCGTGAAACTGGTTTGCAATCATCTGCTCCACCTACCAATGGCAGGCCGCATTTCCTACCATTGGACGCTGGGAACCTCATTGTAATATATCAGCACAAGGCCAGCCACTGGGATCCTCCCCACCTCCACCACCCCACCCACCCACCCCCAGCTGGATTGTCTGCCCCATCGACGTGATTGTACCCCAATGTGTTTCACAGCAGCATGTAAAGGGTGTGCACTTCAAGGGGAATTCGGAGTTGAGTACACAGTGATGTTGCAGAGCGCTCGCCCGGATCGCCTGTTGGACTTCAAGATTGAGGCATGTTGCGGGGGGCTGGGGGTGCAAGGGCTGCCCTGTGGTTGAGGCAACTGGGGGAAAGGCATAGACTGCCCTGCGGTTGATGACAGCACATAAGCACGTGCAAGGTGGGGGCAGGGAAGCAGCCACACATTAGGGACACCTTTTATAAAGTGACCATTCCTTTGCAGCTGAGACAGTTCAGGCACAGCCACACTGACATGACTGGAGTTGGGCCTCAACCTTATCTGCCAACTCAATCAACACAGAGACATGAAAGTGCCATCAAGTGCTCCTGAGACTTTCACCCCTCTGGCACAGACTGCAAACTAATGAGCATTTTAGTGGACTACAGAACAGTTGGATGACTGGGCATGTTGTACACGTTGGTAGAGGAGCAGTCACTGGTGAAGGTGCTCATAGCCCCTTGGAATATCATCATCCCGATTTGGACCAGTCTCCCTCATGATTCAAGCTAATAGCACAGCCTTGCAGTGCGGCTTAGGAGAATGCCTGCACCTGAGCTGAGAGCACAGCATGCAGTCTAAAGGGCAAAGCTGCCGCCTATCAGTCAGATGGAGTGGGGCAGAAGTTGGTGGGGTTTTGGGCGGCCATGCAGAGCACTAAACTCTGGCCATTTAAGTGGTGGCCAGCACTCTCTAGGATGCATTAAGGGGACTTTTAACCAAGACAGGTTCTTAGTACATGCTAACCCACACATCTGTCTTTCATCCTACAGGAGGAGTACATCAGGATCATGGAGCCTGATGACCTAGCTGTATGCCTCATGGCATACAGAGAGCGGAGATGACGGAGAACAGAGCGACTGAGGCACCTGGCTATGCAGAGGTAGGAGCAACACCCTCTGGAAGAAAGGCGGCTGGGGCTCCCACACACACCATTGAAGAGCCACAGCGAGCTGCCGCTGATCAGTGCCTAGCTAGACCCAGGGGCTATAGACACTGCCTTTCATTCCTGCAGATGACCAAGAACCAGTGTAGCCAAAGGCTGCTCTTGTCTAGGGAACTGGTGAGTCACATCTGATTTCTGAGTCCTGCTGTGTGGCAGTGACACCCTCCTTGGCCTGTGGACCTGGAGATGCTGAGATCATAGGAAGAGGGGAGCCAGATTGGCAGAACACTCCCAGAGTCACCTGGGTGGATGGTCCCGAAGGGTACACCTACTGATCCTCCTCCCTATGGGTGCCCAAGGGCCCGTGGGTAGAAGGGGTAGCTAGAGTGGAATTGAGCTGACCTGCACCTCTCTTTTGTATACACTGTTGGAGGCCAACTATGGTGTTGAGCCCGTGCAGCAGTGCTGGAGTGATGTCCTGGACCAAGGTCTCCATGGCAATTGCCATCATTACCAGTGTTGACCTCAATGCGTTGGCATGCTGGCACTATCACCTCAGACTGAAGGCGGACAGACTCCTCCATTGTGCCTTGCAATCTGAGGAGTGCAGTGGACATCCTTTCTTAATGTTCTTGAGCTTGCCTTTGCAGCTCCAGCAACTGTGTTATGACCAAGTCCAGAGGCTGGTCATCTGACTTGGACTCAGCAAATATCTGCCTCCCAGCAGTCCTCCGAGTGCCGGGGATCTAGGAATTTCCTGCCGCCGCCTGCTATGGATCAAACAGTGCGACGTGCTCACCAGATTGTGATCCTGAGGCTACTGAAAAGCCAAGGTGTGTGTCTCTGCGCTGGTGGAGGGTAAGGGTGAGCGCTGTGATGGGACTTCAGGGAGAGTACCTCCAGATTCCTCTTCAGAGGCTTCATTTGAGCTTGATTGGAGGCCTTGGGTTGTGGAAACCAGCTGTTTCCCAGATGTGCCTGCGGAAGCAAAGGGAGATAATTAGTACATGGCAGTGGCCTATGAAACAGGACACATCACTCACAGCATGGTTGTCTGATGAATGTTGCATTGCTAGATCCTCACTTGGTAGAGCACTGAAGACCTCACTGTCAGCACAGAAACAGTCTAGATCCTCACCAGCCAGCTGGATGGCTCTGTTTGCAACGTCCATGAGGACCTTGATTTCAGGCATTCCTCCACTGGTTGAAGGGTGTTGGCGCTGACCACCACTGCCATTACCTCCCAAGCCGGATTAGTAGTGATGTCGCCTATCCTGGGGCCAGAGTGGGGATAGAGGACATCGCAGCAGGCCTTCACTGCACCCAAAGCTCGCACGAGGGACACGTCATTGAACCTAGGAGCTGCAGTCTTTTTGCCATTCAGGGCCATGTCTTCTTTACAGCAATCGTGGGCTGGAAGCACTGAGGGGTGTGTATGGCTGGACTTTAAATATGGTGCCTGGTGTGCTGAAGCGGTGAGGTGATGGCGTGGTGGGCAAATGAGAGCCCACCTACAATGGAAACGGTGTATTTCCTGGGAATGCATAATTAACGTGGCAGGTTTGGGACAATACGGCATGAAAAGCCGCCATTGCGGCCGGCAGGTAAAACATCGTTTTACTCGCTTGCTACTGCACTTTGTGCATATCTGTGTCTCTATTTCCTCTCTAGCCATCACATTGTGAGAAACGTGGGACAGGCTCCAAAAAGCCTCAATTACAAACAATTACAGAAAACAAATTATATTGTGTGTATTTTAACAAGTGAGACAGACATGGTAAATTCACAACAAAAACAGAATTACCTGGAAAAACTCAGCAGGTCTGGCAGCATCGGCGGAGAAGAAAAGAGTTGACTCTTTTCTTCTCCGCCGATGCTGCCAGACCTGCTGAGTTTTTCCAGGTAATTCTGTTTTTGTTTTGGATTTCCAGCATCCGCAGTTTTTTTTGTTTTTATCCATGGTAAATTCACAATGCCACCTAAACGTTCATAGTTCTTTCATTTCTTTCTATCACTACATCTAACCCCGACATCACCAGCCAAGGTAGAAGTCACCTGGTCATTGTCATGCCTTGCTGTCTCGGATGATTATGGCGAACATCCATTGAGGGCATGGGGCCTTGAGGTCTCCAGCCTACTAGGAGTCTCCTGTGCTGGTGCAGAAGCGTTCCCTTCTGTCTCACTGGCTGTAGTTGTTGGGGTGACTGGTGGATGGGTTAGGAGACACTGCTAACCCTGTGGCTGTCCTGAGACGAAGTCTTCTGGGCAGGTGGCACGTTATCTGGGTATGTGAATGCACCTCTCTGTCCCCCTGAGTGGAAAAGGTTCCTGGGCAGAGGTCCAGGTATCTCCTCCCTCCCTCGCCTAGCCACTGCTTCACCGAGCCCATGGCTTGAGCAATGGAATGCAGGTCAGGATGCATATGGATAGAATGCTCGACCTGGCTCTTCAAGGCAGTCACCATCCTCTCCATGGATGAAGCCATGTGCTCAAATGCCTGAGACATGGCAAAACTCATGCCATGCATGGACTCTCCCATACCCTGTGCAAAGCTGCGCATTATCCCTGACATCTCTGCCATGATTTTCCCCTAGCCTCTGCTCCTTGTCCAGCAGGCATCTTGTGGCCCCAACCAGAGGCCTGTCATCAGTTTGGGGCTCAACAGGGGCTTGAGCCCCAACAGTCCTCTGATCGTCTGAGTACCCAGTCCTCCCTGCGCTGCTGGGACGTGTCTATGGTGTGCTCACCAGATTGAGCGCCTGAATCTACATGCAACTCTTTTGTGGACTATGTGGGTGTAACTGTGCTGCTGGAGGTTGATACTGAGGCAGATGATTGTCTGGGACGCTGGCTACTTCATCCCCAGATGTGGAGTTTTCTTACTCCCTTGGCTGTGGCCTGATCCTTAGAGAGTGATGACCTGTAGTGGAAAGCAAAAAGAATCACAATAAGAATCATCACAGTTTCAGCACTTCGCATTTCATCGCATTCATCTTGTGTGCCCATATCCCACTAGCAGGATGGTTGCCTCTTCCTCCTTACTCCTGATCAATCCAGCCTCACCGTCTGCCACCAAACTTGCTCCCTCCTCACTAGCGATCTCCATCATCTCCTCCTCGATGGCTGTGAGGAGCCTCAGGTCAGGAACTCCTCCTGTGCGTCTTCGCTTGTAGGCATTGTGGGTATTCTTGTCCTTCATGACAAAGTGCAGTGTTAGTGACACATCAAGCAACACCTAAACCCTTTGTCTGCATGCAGCCCTGTCACAAGTATGGGCCTGTCATTCACACACTGCATCCAAGCACACACAAAAGGCAAACTTCC
Organism: Carcharodon carcharias; assembly: GCF_017639515.1. Taxonomy (NCBI): domain Eukaryota; kingdom Metazoa; phylum Chordata; class Chondrichthyes; order Lamniformes; family Lamnidae; genus Carcharodon; species Carcharodon carcharias. Next base: position 170,191,907 of record NC_054469.1, read on the forward strand.
AGATTTTTTTTTTGAAAAATATACTTTATTCATAAAATATCTGGAAGAACATTACAAAACATTTCTAAATGGCCATCACACAAATGCAATCAGATTCAACTTTTACACATGGATCACGAGGTGCTTCAGTACAATCAATGAATATTACAGTCATTTCAATATGGTCATTATAGACAGTCAGACAATGCAGTGGGATTGGTGTTATCAACATACATCATTTTGTTCAATATAATTATAATACAATTAGTATTCATTTTTGTGAGTCATACAGCCCAAGGGGCCTATACAATTCCCAGCCCCTCGGTGCACTATGGCAGAAAGGTCTTAGACAGTGACCTTTCCCCATTGCGCCTTTGCGGTGGCTACCCCAAGCTTTAGTGCGTCCCTCAGCACGTATTCCGGACCTTGGAATGTGCCAGTCTGCAACACTTGGTTGGGGACAACTCTTTGCACTGGAAGACCAACAAGTTTCTGGCAGACCAAAGAGCGTCTTTCATCGAATTGATGATCCTCCAACTGCAGTTGATGTTTGACTCAGTGTGTATCCCTGGGAGCAGCCCATAGAGCACAGAGTCTTGTGTCATAGCACTGCTCGGGATGAACCTCAACAAAAATCACTGCATCTCTCTCCAGATCCTCTTTGCAAAGGCACATTCCACAAGGATGTGGAACAACAGTCTTGTCCCTACCACAGACACCTCGAGGGCAATGTGCAGAGGGGGGTAAGACTCTTGGCGTGTAAGAAGGATCTGACAGGGAGGGCCTTTCTCACCACCAGCCAAGCTACATCTTGGTGCTTGTTGGAAAGTTCTGGCGATGAGGCATTCTGCCAAATGACTTTGATGGTCTGATCAGGGAACCATCTCACAGGATCCACCATCTCCTTTTCCCGCAGGGCCTCTAGGATGTTATGTGCCGACCACTGCCTGATGGACTTGTGGTCAAAGGTGTTTCTCTGCATAAATTTTTCCATGAGGGACAGGTGGTACGACACGTTCCAACTACTTAGAGCATTCCACGGCAGCGTGACCAAACCCATCCTTCGCAACACCGGGGACAGGTAGAACCTCAGCTTGTAGTGACACTCGGTGTTTGCATACTGAGGGTCGATGCACAGCTTGATGCAACCGCACACAAAGGTGGTCATCAGGATGAGGGCAATGTCGTGCACATGTTTTTCTCCCCCTTATCTAGAGGTTTGTAAATCATGTCCCTGCGGACAGGATCCATTTTCGACCTCCAGATAAAGTGAAAGATGGCTCGGGTGATCGCCATCGCGCAGGAGTGTGGAATGGACCAGACCATACCAGACAGTAACAGTGAGAGTGCCTCATACCTGATGACCATTTTCTTAACCGTCGTTCCCACATGCTCAGTTTTCTTTCCACCATAGACACTCACTCCTTCCAGTTTCTAACGCATGCCCCAGTCCTTCAAACTATATCCCCAGCATTTTCAGGCCATCAGCCCTGACGGTGAAGGGGACAAAGGATCAGTCAGCCCAGTTCCCAAGAAACATGGCCTTGCTCTTCCCACGATTTACCTTAGATCCTGAGGCCAGTTCGAACTGGTCACAGATGTGGATCAGTCTGCACACCGACAGCGGATCCGAGCAGAAGAAGGCGACATCGTCCATATACAGGGAGGCTTTGACCTGAATGCCTCCTCTGCCTGGGATCGTCACTCTTCTTATGCCCAAATCCTTCCTGAGGGACTCAGCATGATGTTAATGTAGAGCAGTTGGATGCAATTGCGAATTCCCTCCCCAAACCCCATTTTAGAGAGCATATCCACCATGTAGGTGTGCGATATTCTGTCAAAGGCCTTCTCCTGATCCAAGCTGATGAGGCAGATGTCCACACCCCTGTCTGGCACATAGGCAATCATATCCCTGAGTAGCACAAGGCTGTCAGAGATCTTCCTGCCGGGCACAGCGCAGGTCTGGTCAGGGTGAATCACCAATTCCAGAGCGGACTTGACCCAATTGCCGATGACTTTGGACAGAATCTTATAGTCCACATTAAACAATGAAATAGGTCACTAATTTCTAATTTCCTCCCTTTCACCCTTGTACTTGTAGATGAGGATGATGATGCCTTTCCTTATGGATTCTGACATGCTGCCGGCCAGAAGCATACTCTCGTACACTTCAAGCAGGTCTGGGCCGATCCAGTCCCACAGAGCCAAATACAACTCAGCCGGCAAGCCGTCGCTTCTGGGAGTCTTACTTTTCTTGAAGGACTCAAGTGCCTTAGTCAGTTCATCAGGAGTTAACAGTTTGTCCAGATTCTCCTGTGTACTGTCGTCTAAGACCTCCGTGATAGAGGATAGGCAGGATTGGGAGACGGCACTGCCTGTGGGCTTCATGTCATACAACCCAGCATAAAAGGATTTGCTGATCCTCAAAATGTCAGACTCTGATGACTTTACTGAGCCGTCTTCTTCCTTCAGGCTGCTGATCACAGAGCTCTCTCGGTGTACCTTTTGCAAGAAGAAACGTGAGCACATCTCATCCTGCTCCACGGAGCAGACTCTGGACCAGAAGATGAGCTTGGAGGCCTCCAAGGCAAAGAGCGAGGCTTGCTGGCTCTTCACCTCTTGGAGTTCCTCCTTGACATCGACACCCATTGACTGCAGCCGGAGCAGGTCCTGCACGTTTTTTTGGAGTTGGGACATTTCCCTCTGTTCCTTTCTAGCTTTCTGGATGCCTTTGAGGATGAAAAACCTCTTGATGTTCTCCTTAATCACTTCCCACCAGTCTGTCAGGGATTCAAAGAGGAGTTTCATGGTTCTCCAACCTTTGTAATCCCTCTTGAGCTTCTCAATGTTCTCTGGGGTCAGCAGTTGCATGTTCAGCTTCCATACCCCCCTGCCAATCCTCTGTTCTTCCTGTAAGTGACGATCAGCCAGCAGCAGGCAGTGGTCAGTGAAGAACACCGGCTTGACGTCGATGGATCTGACTATGAACACACGGGACACAAACAGGAAGTCTATCCTGGAACGGATGGACCCGTCTGGCCGCGACCACCTGTATCTACGCTGCGATCCGTCTGCAGGGTTGCTGAAGAAATCATGCAGCTTGGCATCCTTTACTGTTCCTATCAGGGATCTGGACGTAGTGTCCAATCTGCTGTCAGCCCTGCAGGATTGACCAGCCGCATCAATGATGCAGTTGAAGTCACCACCCAGAATGACCGGCCTGGAGGTCGCCAGCAGCAGTGGGAGCTGCTGGAAGACCGCCAGCTGTGCTTTGGCCTCAATTGCTATGTGGCATTAAAGCTGATCATGCATTCATTCTTCTGGCATAGCTGCCCACTCGCACATATACATTATTGATGACCATACAAGAGGCTCTTGTTGAAGATGTGATACTGCTACTTACCCTGGTGGATCAGAGGAGGTCATTGATCCATTTTCTGCATTGGACCCAGGTTTGGTGGATGGCCCGCAGTTGCTCATTACCTCCATCCTGTCCGCCTTGGTCTGGTGGGAAGGCCTTTTTATGCCATCTTCAGGAAAGAGCACCTCCCACTTTTCCCTGACCATTTGGAGGAGAACGTGCAGGGAAGCATTGCTGAATTGTAATGCTGGTCTATCTCTCCAAAAAGTATGGCACTCTCAAGCAGCGGATCATCCTGACAGTGATGCACACCTTCCCAGAAGGCTCTTTAATAAGTTGCTGATCGATGTTGCATTGTCAGCTGACAGCAGGTTTGACCAATGAAAAGTTTCCACTGATGCTCAATTGCTTGTGTTTTGCATGCATGCCTCTGGCACTTCGAATTTTAATTATACTCATGGGAAAAGGCAAAAAGAGAGAAAGCAGAAGTGGCACTCAGTTCCAGTTACTAAGTCAGGAATGACACACTATTGACAAAATCCCAGCCCCTGTGTCTGAAAGATTAAATGGACAAGCTCAAGTTGCATGAACCATCTGCTAGGAGGCACATTTTCCCCAACATCTCCCCCTGCCTTGGCAGATGAATTGCATAGCAAAACAGTTGACATTTAGTACTGTACAGCATATGAAATATGTGGCAAACACCAACATCCTGCCACACCTAATGAAATGTATGTACTGCTGGACAGATTTCTGGCACCCTATCTTGCTGGGAAAAACTTTGAGAGTGCATTAGAAGTAATAAAACACTAAAAATAATTATAAACTTCCTGTAACACAGGAAAGTTCCATATTTGACCCTGACCTGTGCTGAGTTAACCAATCTCGGCCATGTTTAAAGGGCTTTATTGCCACCAGGTAAGAAGAGAAAAATCAGCCAGTCCTGTCTCCTGATTACTGTCCAGAGGTCCTAGCTGGAATAGTGTTTATGTGAACATTGTGTGAAGACAGAATTAGGATGTGCTGTAATGCTTCCCACAGTTCAATAATCTGTTGACACCAGTCAAAGCTCAAGTATAAAAAACAAGCATAAAAGCAAAATACTGCAGATGCTGGAAATCTGAAATAAAAATAAAGTGCTGGAAAAACTGAGCAGTATGGCCACATCTGTGGAGAGAGAAACAGAATTAACTTTTCGAAGCCAATGTGACTTCTTCAGAACTGGACGGTTGGGGTAGCTTGATTGCTATGGGGAGAAGAGGGGCCTAAGTCAAGGGTCTTGCTGAGAAAGTGCAAGATGTTCACACCTGTAGTATAAGCAAGAGCATCTGTGTTGACCGTGGGTTGACTGATGGTTTCCAAGTCCCTCTCAAGAAGGTGTTTTATAAACAGTTCTACACAGAATTCTTACAGTGCAGAAGGAGGCCATTCATCCCATCATGTCTGCACCAGCTCCCTTGAGTATTTCATCTAGTGCCATTCTGCCCTCTCCTGAAACCCTGCACTTTATTTCTTTTCAAATAATCATCTAATTCCCTGTTGAATGGCTCAATTGAACCTGCCTTCACTACATTCACAGGCAGTTCATTCCAGAACCTAACCACTCGCTGTATGAAAAAGCTTTGCCTCATATTGCTTTTGCTTCTTTTACCAATTACCTTAAATCTGTACTCGTTGGTTCTCAATCCTTCTGCCAATGGGAACAGTTTCTCCCTATCCACACTGCCCAAGCATCTCACAATTTTGAATACCCCTATCAAATCTCTCCTCAGCCTCCTTATATCCAAGGAAGAGAGTCCCAACTTCTCCAATCTATTTTCATAACTGAAGTTTCTCATCCCTGGAATAATTCTCATAAACCTCTTCTGCACTTTCTACAATGTTTTCACATCCTTCCTAAAATGTGACACCCAGAACTGATGCAGTACTCCAGCTGAGTCTAACTAGTGTTATAAGGCTCAACATAACTACCTTGCTCTTATACTCTCTGTCCCTTTCAATAAAGACCTGGAAACTGGATGCTTTATTAACTGCTCCCAACCTGTCCTGCCACCTTTAATGTTTTATGTATATAGACACTCAGATCCCTCTGATCCTGCACACCCTTTAGAGTTGTACCCTTTACTTTATACTGTCCATGTTCTTCTTATAAAAAAGTATCACCTCACATTTCTCCGCATTGAACTTGATCTGCGACCTATCTGCCCAGCATGTCGATGTCCTTTTGAAGTTCAGCACTCTCCTCCTCACAGTTTACAATCATTCCAAGTTTCATATCATCCACAAATTTTGAATTTGTTCTCTGTACACCAAGGTCTAGCTCATTACTATATATCAGGAAGAGCAAGGGTCCCAATAGCAACCCCTGGGGAACTCCACTACAAACCTTCCTCCAGCCTGAAAAACATCAGCTATCCAATACTCTCTGTTTCCTGTCACTGAGCCAATTTTGTATCCATGTTGCTACCGTCCCTTTTATTCCATGAGCTATAACTTTTCTCACTAGTCTGTTGTGTGGCACTGTATCAAATGCCTTTTGGAAATCTATGTATAGCACAACAACAGCATTGCCCTCATCAACCCTCTCTGTTACCTCTTTGGAAAAACTCCAGCAAGTTAATAAAACATGATTTTCCCTTAAGAAATCCATGCTGGCTGTCCTTAATTAACCTAAATTTGTCCATGTGCCTTAATTCTGCCCCAAATTATAGTTTCTAGAGGTTTCCCACCACTGAAGTTAAACTGACTGGCCTGTCCTTGCTAGACTTATCCTTACCACCTTTTTTGAACAAGGGTGTAATGTTTGCAATTTCCAGTCCTCTGGCACCACCCCTGAGTCTAAGAAAGACTGAAGAGTGCCATTGCAATTTCTGCTCTCGCTTCCCTCAGTATCCTTGAATGCATCTCATCTGGTCCTGGTGCCTTGTCAACTTTAGGTATGGACAACCTACGCTATATCTCTTCCTTATCAATTTTAAACCCTTCTAGTGACTGAATTTTCTTCTCTTTCACCATGGCCTGGGTAGAATTTTCTTCCTTGGTAAATACAGATGCAAAGTATTTATTTAATATTTCAGCCATGCCCCGAACTCCATATGTAAACCCCAAATCAGCCCTTCTCCTCCTTACACCACCCTTTCACTATTTTTTGGTATTTCCTCTTATGTTATATATGCTAAACTGTCTATTTAATTTCAAGGTAGAATTAAATTGTCATCTAAAGGATTTCTACCAGGATACAAGGCCCATATGATGCATGTTGCCATGGTGATTGGCTTTAGGAAGGAGTAGTCGCTAGGCAACCATTGTAGGGTTGGGCTGCAGATTTCCCTAAGATACCCCCTTAACCTCACAGAGACAGCCAGTTTGCAATGATCTGAGAGAGAGAATGAGCAGAAAGATAGGAGAAGCCAACCTTTATTGTTCACCATGCAGAATGATGGTGGGAACTCGAGCTCTGATTGAAGATACCTGAAGTTTGTGAATATTCAAATGAGGCTGGAGGATTCACCTAGCTTTGGTTAGAGGGAGGACTATCCAGGATAACCCTCACTGTGAAAGTCATTTCAGGGATTAGAAGTTACCTGGCTCAGAAAGGGAAAAAGAAGTAAGCTAGTGGGAGTGGAGTATAGCTTTGGACTGATTCCTGAGTAACCTGTCTACTTTAAGGGACAAGGAAAGTATAACCATGGAGGGAGATTTTTGGTCAATTTAAAAGTTAATTGGGGAAACTGTTCTGTCGGGTAAAGTATAAATTGCCTACTGAAATAATGTTTAGTCAATGTTGCTTGCAGTTTGTTTGTTGCAGTAAAATTTTAACTTGAAATACTGTCATGTGATCCTTCCAGTCAGTCACTTGAAATTCGAATATCTTTCTAAAACTTATCAGACTCTACAGGGATCATAACACAAGAAATCACATTGGAATCTATTATTAAGAAAGTCTTAACAATGCACTTAGAAAATTAAAGTATGATTAGAACAAGTGAACATGGTTTTATGAAAAAGAACTCCTATTTGGCAAACTTATTAGAGTTTTTTGAGGTTGTAGCTAGTAGGGTAGATAAAGGAGAACCAGTTGATGTTATATACTTGGATTTCCAAAAAGCATTCGATAAGATGCTACACAAAAGGTTAATAGGCAAGATAAGGACTCATGGAGTTGGTGGTAGTATATTAGCATGGATAGAGGATTGGTTAATGGACAGGGAGCAAAGAGTAGGAATAAATGGGGCATTTTCAAGTTGACTAGTGGAGTGCCGCAAGGATCAGTACTAGGGCCTCAGCTATTTACAATTCATATTAATGAGTTAGATGAAGTCATGGAAAGTTTGCTGATGATACAAAGCTAGATGGAAATATAAGCTGTGAGAAGGACACATGAGAAGCTACAAAAACATATAGACAGGTTAAGTTAGTGGACAACAAAATGACAGGCGTGGGGAAGTGTGAAGTTATTCACTTCAGTCATAGGAATAGAAAAGCAGAATATATTTTGAAAAATGTGAAACTCGTCAAGGGAAATGGGGAGTGGGTGAGAAAGTGGAGTTGAAGCCCAAGACCTGCCATGATTGCATTGAATGGAGGAGCAGGCTCAATGGGTCATATGGTCTACTCCTGCTCTTATTTCTAATTTACTTGTATACTTGGCTTGCATTTATGTAGTGTTTTTCATTGCACCTTATAGTCAACAAAGCGCTTTTTATGGTTTTCACCCACTGGTGGTCAGGAGACATATTGACTTGAGGCATTCCAGGCCATCTCATTTGCATATTTATTCAATTATTGATTGGCCTAAATCCTATGTAAAACAGATGTAAGCCACAGGAGAGCATGAAAATTAGAGTGTAGTCTTTAAAAAGACAATTCTGATTGAACACTACAGCAATAATCTTGGGGGACAGCCAGGTAAGGAAGGAACTCTGCTTGATGGAAGCAGAAACAATTAATGCCTTCTAAAGGAAATTGGATGGTCACTCGATGAAATTAACTTGTAAGGCATTGGGGATCAAGTGGGGGAGTGGGACTGACTGGATTGCTTTCCAGGGAACTAGCATTGGCTCAATGTGTCAAAAAGCCTCATTTTGAGTTCATAAATGACTCTAATAACCTCTTAAAACTGTCAGTCAAACTGTCTACACAGCCTGCTGCTGAGTGAAGCGGTTATGTAGCTTTTGAAACTCAGGCAGGCATGCACAATGGCCCCAGCTATCAAAACAAACCATTACAAATGCAAACAATGAAGCCTATTGAACCTGCAAAAACAGATGGCTAAGGTTTTTCTAAGATACACCAGATGGCCTGTCAATCGATGCACTCCAGGAGCAGGTGTCTGTTTGTTTTCTAAGGGAAAACTGCAAACCAGTTTTGTTTTCAAATTTAAAGGGCTGTGGATATTTAACACATTTCAAATCATGACAGTAGAGTTCCCAAGCAGTAATTTATTTTGAATGCATAATAGCACTTTTCCTAATGGGAAAAGTCTTCTAATGCATCTCAACACATATACAATGCTGATGATGTAATAGTCAACTTATCTTTGCAGGACAGACCCCTATGAACAATTATTGCAGTAAAAACATATCTAATGGATAATACATCACCTAACGATTGAAACTGAAAGAACAGGTTTTTTTGTATTCAAACGCTTGAAAATGAAAGAATTCGAGGAGCAGGTGACTTTTTTTATTCCCAAGTTGGGACTCATGCTCCCCTGACACCACCACCAACCCCCACCCCAGTTAACCACTTTTCTGAGATGCCATGAACCAGACTTAGTTATGGCAGTGGCCTGACCCAACATAAATTGTGGTAATGGTGGAGGTGGGGGGGGGGGGGCGGGGGGTGATGTTGGACTGCCCACCCTCTCAATGGAACTGGCAAAAGCAGGGGTGCTGCATACGGGTGAGTGAGCTGCCCGCCCCCTTAATCCACAGCAGCAAAAATGACTGGAAACAGGAATAGAGGTAGGAATCCTGAAATTGCCATTATTAAGGGCTTCTGAGCTAGCCCAACTCAGTGAAAATCCAGGCTTATATATCTAGAAGCTTAACCCAGGCCTCTGGATTACTAGTCCAGTTTTATAGCCACAATGCTACAACATCCATAATTCAGAGATTAGAGATGCTTGAAGCAAAAGCAAATTTTCTTTAATGGGAGACATTAATTTTTCTACAGATTGGAAAAAGCAGTGTAGTTCAAGTCAAAAAAGTACTGGATTTCTTGAATTCATGCAAAATAGTTTTCTGGAGTAATATGTTCTAGAACCAACAAAAGGCTGATCAGACTAGATTTAGTAGTGAGCAATCAACCATGCCTAGTTAATAATCTAAAATAATGTTATCACATTTAACATTAGATTTAAAAAGGAGACGTAACAGTTACTAATGTTCTAGATTTTGAAAAGGTTAATTTTTACAGGATCAGACACAGCCTGATGACAGCAAACTGGTCAAAAATGTAATTAAATAAAACTACAGATGGACCGTGAACAGTGTTTAAAAAAGAATTTAACTTAAATAGGATTAGTGCGTATTGCTTAGGGTATAAGCTCTACTTACCGAATAAAAACCACCTGGTCAACAAAAGAGCTGAGAGATAGCATGAAACCAAAGAAAAAAGCATAAAGTGGCAACAATTATGTAAACCTAGGGGACTGGAGGAAAGATAAAAAACAGCAAAAGAAAACAAGGAAGCTAGTAAAAGCTGCAAAAAAAAGTACATACAAAAAATCTTGTGAAGGGTATCAAGATTAACGCAAAACATTTTTACAATTATATTAGAAGAGAAAGGGTAGTTAAGGATAATATTTCAAAACAAATATGGATAACATTGCAATTAAAAATGAAAAAATGGCGGACTCATTGAATAATTACTCTGTGCCAGTTTTCACTGTAGAGGAATAGATAATACCCCTGACATTCCAAGGAAACCAATAGTGAATCAAGGGCAGGGACATACTAACGTGTGTAAGCAAGAAAACAGTATTAGAAAAAAAATGATGTTAAAGACTGGCAAATCTCAAGGACCTGGGTGTTTTAAGGAGGTAACTGAGGATATTGGAGATGCTTTAATCATAATCCTTTCAAAGTTTGTTGATGCACAAATTATCTCTTTAGATAGTAAAACTGCAGCTGTAACTCTATTACTCAAGACAGGTAAGGGAGAGAAACCAAGAAATTACAGATCTCTTTGTCTGGCATTTGTTGTGGGAAGTTATTGAAATCTAAGGACAGACTGACTAAGCACTTAGGAAAATTTGAGCTGATTATAGAGAACCAGAATGGATGTACAAAGATTAGGTTGGTCATATCTTCTGAATCTAAATGTGTTTTTTGAAGAACTAACTAAGGCAGTAGACAGCAGATTGTCTATGGATGTAGTTTGTATGGACTTCCAAAAGCCATTTGATGGAGTTTCACTTGAAAGAATGTTAGCTATAACTGAATAGGATTGAAGACAAAATTTTGACCTGGTCAGAAGATTGGTCAGACTGTAGAAGGTAGGCAGAATAAATCTTGGCACCTGAATTGAAAGGAAGTGACCAGTAGTGTCCTACATGGATCTGTGCTGGGGCATCAACTATTTACTGTGTTTATTAATGACTTAGTTAATACAGTAAAGAGAACCATTTATCCAAATTTGCCAAAGACAGAGAGATCTGTGCCATGGTAAGTCATGTAGGACAAAGATCAGCAGTAACCTCACTGAATGGCAGAACAGGCCCAAGGGTCTGATTGGGCTATGTTCTCTTATGTTCCATGGAAATAAGCCTTGTAAGTTTGGTTCTGTAAGATAGGTATATTTTTGCACATGGTAAACATGATATTCAAAACCTCGAAGTAAACAGTCATTTTAATTTGCTGTTAGTCAGAATTAATGTAGAAATAGGAAACAGATGTTACTTATGTTAGTCATATTTTCTGAAACAAATATGCATAAACATCAAAGGTTCATACATAACAGTGTCTCCATTCATGTACTGAATCAATTCTGAATTAAGTAGGGGATATATTGTGACGGAAAAGCAATACTCGATGGCATCCTTGATATTATTTATGAACGCTCAGTAGTTCAGAGGAGTTTTCCTTTCAAAATAAAACCATTTATTTATAATCAAACCTTGTTTATGAAGTTGTATGGGGGGTTTCTATTTAAATAATTGCTGTTGTCTTGATGGCTAATGACTTCAATTTAAGTTAAGAAAGTATGATCAGAAGACAGATGTTTAAGTTGGTGAGAATGGTAATTTTCAAACTGATGTTAAGAATGGTAATGCGGTAAGTTTTCATCACCACTATTCCCAACACAGAGTAGTATGCACAATATGTCAAGAATTCGGGCACATACAATTTTCCATCCCCAAAGAGTGAACTATGCTTGAAATAGTCTACCAACATAGGTATAATAGCACCAAAAATACAATCAATGCTTAAGTGAGACTGTTACAGTACTAGAGAGATGAGCTGCAGTAATTTAAAAATCCTTTTATAATCCTTGACTTTTTTTAGAGTTTTAAGAAGGAAAGGCTTGCATAGCACTTTTCATAACTATAGGACATCCCATAGCAATCTACAACTACTGAAGTACTATTGAAATGTAGTCACTACATTGACAGCTGCTGATTTGGCACAGCAAGGTCCCACAAACAACACCATTATGACCAAATAATCCATTTTCATAATGTTGTTTGAGGGACACTAGACAGAACCACTGCATTCTCCTTCAAAACATGCAAATCTTTCTCTTTACTGTCATGCAATCTTTTACTTCCACCCGAGAGGGAAGATGATCTCAGTTTAACACCTCATCCCGAAAGATGACATTACCAATTGTACGGCACTCCCTCAATACTGCACTGGATTGTAAAACTGGATTAGGTGTTCAAATTTCAAGAGTGGGAATGAGATACCATCTGACTTAGAGGTGAGAGTGCTGTATGTTCTTACTCATGGCAAAATTAGTCATAGTTTTAAAACTATTTATAATATGGGCAATCTCTTGCCCTAGTTTGAACCAATCATTTTCCTAACAGCTGAAACATAATTATATAATCTTAGCTAATCTTTATATTTCCAGACATGATCTGAAAACAAATTTCCAATGTGTACATGCACAACATCTGATTTATCATTATAAATCCTCTTGGTGTCCTGGCCATCAATTAATATTACTATTTCTGACCACTTAACCCAGGAGGAACCTTGAGCAATTTAAAAAAGATGTTGCTATGAAATTAAGTCTGTCTGCAGAATACACGTTCTAGGAATCAGTTAGGCCACCTGTTATAGATGGTGCTTCTCCCAGGCATCAGTTGGAGACAATTAGGATTGATAATGAAACTTAGAAAGGAAATTGGATATAATCTGTTTGAATAACATTATTCACCTGAGTGTGGCAGGAGTCTAGCTGCCCTGGAGAATCTGTGAAAATGTGATCCAGGTCATTATGCTGGAATGGCACTCACTATGGGAACCCTGCCACTGAGCCCATCAACATTTAGAGAGTCGGTGAGGTGGGGCATTATGGGGTCACATTTGCAGCACATTCCATCATCCTTACCCAACCCACCACCCGCCTACAATGTCCTTGGAAATGCAAAGCTGGACACTGGTGAATGTTCACCCTACACTTCCATCAGACAACCTCGAGGGCAATTTCAATGTCCATTCATCACAACCTATTTTGAGCACTTCACCTTTAAATGATGAATGCCTGGACACCACCAAGGTATGAGCCATAACACTGCAGCTCCAGTTTTCAATCCTTTGGATGGAGAATACAACCTTACCAGGTCCTGTAGAAATTCCCCACATTAACTAAGGCCTAGCCAAAATCCAGATCCTTGTGGCATATTCCCATTAATGTGAAACAGATTAAAGTTCATTATAAACAGTATTCTATTCATTGACATATGGTATGTAAAATAAATAAAATGAATGATTATTTCCTCTATCACAAGGGATGACATAAGCAATATATCTTCCATAAGTATAATTAATGACTTTGATATAAATAAGATGGAAGTCTTAAGCTGACTGAAAGGATGTAAAACAAAGTAAAGGAATAGATGGTACTTACTCCATAGTACTAATGGAGATTAGGGAAAAAGTATGTGCTGGTTATAATGAATGAATTAATGGGCAGAAAGGGCTTTTAGATAAGCGCAATACTTAAACCTTGGAAACCTTGAGCCCTCTTGGGAATCTTGAGCCCTCCTGGCTTGGCCCCCTGTTATTTTACCAGCTCCCCATCACCTCCTAATCCACCACCCAGGGGACAGTAAAGCCCTGTCCACCACTTCCATTGCCAAATGAAAAGAGCAGTTGATTTTAATGATGCCACTTAAAAAATACAAAATAAAATAGACAAAATAAGTCAGTGGGCAGAGCTCAAGTTACATTCATTGTAAGGTACTGTGCATAAGAAGAAGCAAAGGCTGACAAGTACTTCATGAACGGTATTGAAATAGTTAAAAATAAAATAGAATGAGTCTTAGAAATCTTAGTGACTGGACATCCATCCTCTGTAGAGCAGCAATTAGCTGAGCAAATAGAATGCCAAATTATAAAGCTAAAAGTGTAAAGTGCAATTTGGAGGAAATTATGCAGTACTCTGGTCAGCCAACACTACTGAGTATTGTGTTTAGACTTGGACACCAGAAGTACAGGGTGGCATTCATGGCACTGGAGACAGATTCCTCCTAGTGCTAGAAGTTGAGTTCCAAGAAAAGGCTGGAGAATTATGAGGTTTTTGTAGTCTCTGTTGTAAGTGCCTGAGAGGTAGCCTTATAAAGGTATATGATAGTAGACAATATGGAAAAGGTAAGTGTGAATACCAGTAGAACAAGGTTATATGGGTTCAAACTGGGAAAAGACAAATATAATACTGAAATGGAGTTTTTTTTTTCTCAGGAAAGACTGATCAAGGGTATGAACTCCTAGATGGGGTAATGAAGACATAATCCCTGGAATTATTTAGCAAAAACACTTGGTGCTACAATATATGGCATGTATGGTATATTTCTGAATGGATAAGATGGGCCAAATGGCTCTTATCTTTATTTATCTTGTGATTTCTCACACAGTCACCTTAGGCCCACATAAATCAGTATAGGCAGCAAACTTGATCATATTTATACATATTCTGAATAGTACAAATAACATTAACCTGAAAGAGACTACAGCCTGCACAAGTCGCTGCCCCATTCAGTCCCTTATTCTGAATAATTCTCCAATAGTGGGACTTAATAGCAATAAATACAGTATCAATGGAAATATGTTCTTAGAGAAGACCCAAAAATGCTTCTACCATTCTGATAACCTTTGAGTTTCTATTTCATGAAATGTTTTTCAATTCCTTTGTAACTACTGACTATACATTGACCCAAGTATGTTACATACTTCAAGCTTTCTTACAGTATTGTGGCGCATGTAAGATAAAATACTATTCATATTTAAGACTAGTCAGGCTGTTTCCAAGTAAGATCCGCTTGTCTTAAAGTAGCAGAAGGATTGTTTTGGCAATGTTTTGCTTCCTTTCTGTTCTGGGATTGTTGCAGCCTCTACTGACTGTGTCTCCCATGTATAAATTCATCATTCTGCCAATAATTATAGCACAAACGGTCTAACTCATATGTTACTAAGTATGATCACAGTCAAATTCTTATCATGGTGGAACAGTCGCAAAATATGATTACAAAAATGTTAGATTGTCAAGTGGGCTTATACCGTGTCGCTTCGCGAGAACATATTGCGCCAAATAAATGTGATTTAGGAGCAAAGCAATAATACAAATGTTACAGCAAATAGGATCCTAGGGCAGGAATGTGAAACTTAATAAGGTGGATTTACAATACATTTTAAAATAATTCATAAATTATAATTTTAAAATATCCTCGCTGTTATTGGAAAATGACCAAAAATTTGTGTTTGTCGTTTACTGTGAACCACTTGAATTAAGCGGGCCGTTTTCCTGCCCTGAACTATTTAAAGGTTTTATAACACCTTTAGTTATTTTGGTTAACAGTTTAATGAAGAGCAGGGTCACATTTGGACAAAACGTACATACTCATTAACGTGAACGAATATTAGCTACACGATCATCTTGCCTCTGGCGATACTACATTTCTTAAAACTCTTCGTCCGTTTTACTAAGCTGTCAAATACAAGGGGTATGCCGTTTGGAAACAAAAATGAACTAGTCAAGGTTTGAAATGATGATATTGATACATAACTCCCGTTTTGCGTCTCCTGTTCGATACGTTTAAGGACATGCAAATTTGAAAGGTGACCGGAGGCTCCGTGCTCCAGTAGGTCTGATTTATCCATGGTAAAATTTTCCTGAAATTTATTCCAAATTAGATTATTATAACGACAAAGGTGTTGTTAAAATATACATAACGTGTTAATAAAATTGAACGTTCCACACTCAGAGTAAAGTATAACTCTTTTCAGTATTTTCGAGGGGTTTTTTTAGGCAAATGCTCCTGAGATTATTCCATGTTGAACTGTTCTGAGACATCAAAATTGCCCTTCTCTTGACAGTTTCCAGCATTATTGCTTTTGTTTCAGATTTCCACTGCCTGCAGTATTTTGGGTTTCTTTAAAATTATTTTAATCCTGGGTTGCAATTAACCTTAAAAATAAATAGAATCACGCTAATTATTACCGAAGATATATTGTACCTAACAGCCAATAGTAAGACATACAGAGCGGAAAACTAGAGCCTTGATTTGATTCCCATGTGACAGCCCTGGCAAATGATCATGAGGGTGCTGGGCTCTATATTCCCCTGACAGGTGGGAATGAATTTGTATTAAACGCTGCCCCGTTAGAGAGAATGAGCGGAGCTGGATTTCTTCCAATTGCTCCGTGTCTTGTTGGGGGTCCGTCCACTCCCGGTGTAATCAGCAAGCCTTCAAGATCGAGCTCTCACTCTCCCACCGCGTAGCCTGCTTCTCCTAAGTGCGACCCCGTGAATCTGAAACCACAATGAAGAGATTTGGAAGCTATCCGTTTTGATCAATCCCTTCAGTCTTCCAGTAGCGCGCTCGCTGTTATCTCCTGCCCAGAATCGAACTGGCAATAGCCCTTCTAGATTTCGTTGTCACCTCCTCTGCCAGCGAGTTCGCGGTGTATTTACTGAGTCCTCAGGCAAGGCTAATCAGTTCTGTAATTATTAAACAGGTAAAGCGGATGGCCCAGAGGGAGGGTTTTTTTGGGTTTTTCCTTTTATTTTGGTTCATTTTGAAAACGAAAAGGTGGAGGGTTAACAAAATGTGTTGGTGTATCAGTGTGCCAAACAGTTCCGTTTTGATCTTTTAACTTGCAAAAAGGCAAGTTGAATAAACTGGAATTAAGATATAGTGTGGAGGTGATAATTGTACTTAATTAAGTCTGTTTTGGAAAACGTTTATTTCATGTGACAAGCAGTATTTTTTCCGGGTGAAATGGTAAGCATGTCATTCTGTTTCAACTGTTTTAGACGGTGCTGCATTTCCGGACAGAGGGAAAAAACAATCTCCAGATTTGCCTGGCAGCTGAAGTCCACGCTAGCTGGAAGGAACTTGTTAGGTACAATTATTGCAATATTGATCCTACAATCTTGCTCCAAAACAGATGGAAGCTAGAATTTATATCAGATAAAACTGCGTATGCATGCGCGATATGTTTGCAAACACTGTTAGCGTATTTTTCCAAATATTGCTGATATTTAACGCTGTTAGAGTTTAACAACAACAATAATTGAGTTAACTTAAAAAGCAAACATGCAATCTATATTTACTATATGATCGAATCATTCGAATGGAAAATGACTCGCGGGCGGTACTTTTCTATGTACATAGCCTAGGAACTATTCCACATATATCCATTGTATAAAAACAAGTTATCGAATGTCACACAGGAACCTGATCAATAGAATTAATGGTCACTGTTTCAAATGTACGGCTCGTCCTTCTTGTTGTTTCCTGATGTGTTCGGTGCAGTTCGAATCGGTAAATTGATTGATTAAGGGTTCCGTGTTCTCCTGTTTCCTAGCTTGGATCGGTCACAGTGACTGACATTTTTTGCTGTCCCTGCCCTTAAAGCCCAATTGACGAGTGATCGAGTCTTGAGGCGGTTAAAGATCTGAAGTGCGCAGGGCTCCCATGATCAAAGCCAAACTCCCCAGCCTAATGTCTTCAGTCGTGGCTCCAGTCCAAGAGTTTAACAGGATGGAGACCAAGAAGGTGGAGCTGATCCTGGTAAAGGAGCAGAATGGCGTTCAGTTCACCAATTCAACTCTGAGCAGATCTCCCCAGCCTTCCGGGGAAGGAGATAGCGAGACCGTGAACAGGGAGACTTGGGCCAAGAAGATCGATTTCCTTCTCTCGGTTGTTGGCTTTGCCGTGGACTTGGCCAATGTCTGGAGATTCCCCTATCTTTGTTATCGCAACGGCGGAGGTAAGAAATCTACACCATCAGTCCCTCTCTGCCTTTCTCGTCTCTCTGAAATCTTTTGACCTCTTCTCTCATGCTCCTCCGAAGAAATCGTGCATCAGCCCTAACCTATGTTAACAATATATCGGATTGTGTGTTTTGACAGCACGCTGATTGGACCACAGTGATAATGACCGTTTGTTAGTTTAGCTTTTTTATCCCAGAGGCTAAATCAAAACTAGGTAGTGTAATCTGACAGTATGTCCCCCCACCCCCTACCCCTTCCAAATCATTTCCCGCCTGCTCCGTGACTGAGGTCAGTTAAATTCCGAGTGTGCTTTCAGTTAATTTATTGAATTAGTAATTGCAAATATAATGAAGTATTTCATTGAGATATCAAAGAATCGGCATGTCTTTGTAACTTAAATGAGTGAATTGACAAAATGAAAACATGCGATTATTCCGTTTGAAGCTCTTTTATCTGCTGGCAAGGACCTATGATTTGTTACAGAACTCCCTTCTCTCCATGTACCATATTGGCGACTTCTGTTTGCAATGCAGTTATTGCTCTGTGACTAAACCCTAAGGACAATGTAATTGTACATCAACAGCTCGAGTCTCCTCGCTGAGGCTGCGCTGCCGTAAGCATGCTATAAGATTCTTTGTTTTCCCCTAGGGGCATTTCTCGTTCCTTATTTGTTCTTTATGTTCATTGCTGGAATGCCACTATTTTATATGGAATTGGCACTGGGACAGTTCAACAGGGAAGGGGCAGCAGGAGTTTGGAAGATCTGCCCCATATTTAAAGGTAAACAGCTCCTTTTGCATTCATTCATTAGGTCTTTTGAAAATGGGGCAAAAATTCAGCTAGGGTTTGCACTCTCGGTCACTTCTTATTGTCCTGTATGAGAGAGTGCACCGTGTGAATGTCGAATAAGGTAGCATGAGGCATTTTTTAAACAGCCTCAAGAACAAGTCTGTCCACACTTAAAGAACGGGTGAAGTTGCTTGTACACTGGAATTATCGTTTAGCGTGAATCAGACATTCAGGAAAGGAGCGAAGAAAACTAGGAAAAATTAAAATTGCACCGTTCCTTTTTTTGCTAGGCCATGTATTCATCCAAACTCTGAAAGGAGGTTTTTACAGTATTATAATTATTAATGCATCCATTAACTGCAGAGCTATTGCTGTTGGAAAGATTCTGGTCTACCCTGTTAAAGCAGATAGCGACGCTAATCTCAAAACTAGATAACCGCGCAATTTTCAATGTTGAAAGTCATATACAGTACTTCATGTCAATGTCCTAATAGATGTTGCGGTTTGAACTGTCACACAGTCCCTCACAATTGTTTTTAGCTTCAGTGTTCTAAACAAAAAAGTACATTTTCTCGGTGCTTTTGTTAAGAAGTGG
This sequence comes from Carcharodon carcharias, assembly GCF_017639515.1. Taxonomy (NCBI): domain Eukaryota; kingdom Metazoa; phylum Chordata; class Chondrichthyes; order Lamniformes; family Lamnidae; genus Carcharodon; species Carcharodon carcharias. Next base: position 170,211,079 of record NC_054469.1, read on the forward strand.
GAGTATTTCAGAGCAGTTTATCCCGGGGATTGTGGGGAAATCAGACATTGGGGGTGCAAAAGCTCACTGCAGAAACTTGAGTTCAGAGCAAATCGCACATGTTTCTCTGAGGACTTGGCTACGCCCAATGCTAATCTTCTCATATTTCAGCTAAGACATTGTGTCAATAGTTTCATGGTGCAGGCGCACACCCTTCAATATGGGAAGCCCTGTAAGGGATACTCTAAAAACATCCTCCGATCTCTGAAGGAGGAGGGGCATATTAGTGTGGTGGTGAAAAAGTCATATGGGACACTTGCCTTTATCAATCGAGGCATAGATTACAAAAGTAGGGAGGTCATGTTGGAGTTGTATAGAACCTTAACAAAAATAGAATTACCTGGAAAAACTCAGCAGGTCTGGCAGCATCGGCGGAGAAGAAAAGAGTTGACGTTTCGAGTCCTCATGACCCTTCGACAGAACTTGAGTGAGTCCAAGGGGTGAAATAGGATTGTATAGAACCTTGGTGAGGCCACAGCTGGAGTACTGTGTGCAGCTCTGGTCGCCACATTACAGGGAGGGTGTGATTGCACTGGAGGGGGTGCAGAGGAGATTCACCAGGATGTTGCCTGGTGTGAAACACTTAAGTTATGTAGAGAGATTGGATAGACTTGGGTTATTTTCGTTGGAGCAGAGAAGACTGAGGGGTGATCTGATCGAGGTATACAAGATTATGAGGGGAATGGACAGGATGGATAGGGAGCAGCTGTCCTCCCTAGTTGAAGGGTCAGTCACAAGGGGACATAAGTTCAAGGTGAGGGGCAGGAGGTTTAGGGGGGTGTGAGGAAAAACTTTTTTACCCAGAGGGTGGTGACGGTCTGGAATGCAGTGCCTGGGAGGGTGGTGGAAGCTGGTTGCCTTACAACCTTTAAAAAGTACCTGGATGAGCACTTGGCATGTCATAACATTCAAGGCTATAGGCCAAGTGCTGGTAAATGGGATTAGGTAGGTAGGTCAGGTGCTTCTCCCGTGTCAGTGCAGGCACGACGGGCTGAAGGGCCTCTTCTTCACTGTGATTCTGTGATAATGTTGCTGTGTAAAATATTCTTTATAACAGTAGCTGTCAGAAAAGGCTTATTCGATATTTATTACTATCTCTCTTTGCTCAATAGTTTGGCTCTCTAAAATCATCTACAAAGCTTTTGGTTCAAGTTATTTTGCAGGCCTATTGTGATAAATACCAGATACAATAATCTGATGTTGAAATTTATTGAAAAGCATTGGAAGGAGACTCAAAATACCTTCTCGTAATCCTGGTTCTCATCCAATGAGTTTAAGTTTCATTTAAATCAAAGTTATTTTAGAGAATTTTGCATTTGTGAATAAATTTTTATTGTATGTGTATAATGGCATGGATTTACACATTAAGGATCAATATTCCTTGAAAGAACTCCATACATTGTGTCTTTAGCTTTAAATGTTATATTGAAGGAGATGTGGAACATCATAATTTAACACTATTTAATGAAACAAATGGTTTACCACAGCCAATATTCAAATTTACTTCTGTAAATTCTTCTGGTATAGAAGAATAAACAGAAAAGCAAGATGATAAATAAAAAAAACATAATTCCAGTATAAACCTGAGCCATAAGGAAAGGTTTTCTGAGGCATTGTGGAGTTTGAGTAATATTCCTGTAGTGATAGAAGTGCTATGTGTGATGTGCCATATAACAACCACAACACAAATCAATCACACGTGCATGCCCCATCAGAAAGCCTCTGAAGCAATATGAATGTCTCTGAAGTCAAGTTTATTAATGCATATAATAATGGCTAATGATATCCTTGGCAATCAAATAATTAATAATGTTGCATTTGTTAATTCTCTGGAGTGCATCATCATTCATTAAGTGTGCTAGTGGTTGCTATCTGCACTCATTGGTTGCTGCTGGCATTACACAGACCTCAAGTGGAGTAAAATCGTTATAAAGCTGACAGTGTAGATATTATTAAAGCATATGCACTGATATCCTGGTGTGATTTCAAGATAACAATCTAATGTCAGACATCAGTTAATACTTATAGAATACTTACATGATGAACTCGCAGTTCGTAACACTTTTGAAATCCTCAGTTAGATTTCACCCTTGTAATCACTATCCACTATTCTCCATGTTATCAACCTTTGGAGTCACATTTTTTGTATAGTACAATGAGTGGGATTGTCATGATTTTATTTGTATAAGAAATGTTCTTGATTCTACTTTTAAAATAACAATGAAGAGCTACACCAGACATTGATTCTCTGTTATCTGCACAATTATTTTAGGTGTTGGCTTCACAGTTATCCTGATTGCACTGTATGTTGGTTTCTACTACAATGTAATCATCGCCTGGGCTCTCTATTATCTGTTCTCATCCTTTACCATGGAGCTACCCTGGATCCACTGCAACAATAGTTGGAACAGCCCCAATTGCTCTGACTTCACCAGCTTTACCCAGCAAAACACATCCACAAAATATTATGAGTACAAAAGCAACCCTGCAGCTGAATACTATGAGTAAGTAGAAGAGCTGCTCCAGGTATTAGATGCTGTCTTTCATAGCATTACCTTTGCCTAAAAGCAATTTATCCTTTTTATGTTGTAACGCTGGTTCTGATTTGCTAATTCTTCTGGTGTGTGTCATCATTCCTGAAGAGTACCTATAGCATTGGTTGCTAAGGTTATAGTTTCTGCTACTTTGGGATTTTATTACAGGGGAGGTTTAATAGGGAATACAATTCCCAGGCATAAAGTAACTGAAAGTGCCAAGAAGGACACTATCTGCCTGCCCCTGCAATTAAGAAAAAGATGGTGTCAGATAGGTGACTCCTCTATCTCTTGCCATCATAACTTTCCTATTTCTTTCTCTCTCTCACTTTCTTCTGCCTACTTTGTCTTTTCCTTTTTGTCTTTTTCCTTTGTTGTCTCTTGTTCTCTCTAGGCTTAATATTTTTATGGTCATTGTTCCTCTCTAGTTCACTTTCTTGTTTCTTCTAAGCTTTAAATACATCACTCTTCTTGCAGCATTTTTCTCTTTTGCCTTCTCTTCCTCTCTCTCTTTCTTGTTTTCTCTGTTTAATAATGTTTTCATGATCATCGTTCCTCTGCACTTCAGTTTCTTGTTCCTTCTAAACTTTAACTATATCATTCCATTTCCCTTCTTCTTCCTGTGACTAAACAATTTTAAAAGCAAGGCTCATCACATGATTCCTAACTTTAACTCACAAATTTGGCAAAAATTCAATCAAAAGAAAAATCTATGATTCTAAGTTGTCAATCAAATTGTTTTCATTATTTCATTTAAGGCGTTTGTGAAAGGTTTAAAAATTCCTACCGTATGTGCTTATAGGTATGTGACAAATATAATTGGACTGGATCTTGTTGAAGCGGGGCATCTTGCAGCAAGCAAGCCCCATTAGTTAAACCTTTCTCTGCTGCTCAAACATTTTTGCACCATAACTTGCTGGAAGTGCAAGCTGATAACAACACGATGAGAGCAACTGGGACCTCAATGAATAGCAGGACCGAGTATATCTCTGCAACCAATAAGATTTAAGGATTGAAGAAGAAATTCAGAAGGGGTATGAATTAGAGTCAGATAAGGTACTGAAAGAGAAATACAGAGAGTGAAAGAAAGATAGAACTAAGAGAGAGAAAAAAGTGGGAAAAAGGTGTAATGTTTAAAACTTCTAAGAGCAATTTAACAAGTGACTGCACAGTTTAAATTGTTCAATTTCTGAAACAGAGAATAGATGATATTGCATTAGCAATTATCACATTGTTAAAAAGGAATCACCAGGCCTAACTTTCTGTGGCTAGTTTAATGGGCAATTAATTCATATGTGAACCCTGTAAGTTCTTAAAAACAATGTGTAGGCAAGAACGAGATGTCATTTTGTGTGAAACAAATAGAGGACCAGGGTAAGTAGATCAACAAATTCTGCAAATTCACAATTTATGGCATGTCTGTTAAACCACCGATTTTGATGGTTGATTTGCACTTTAATAATGGTATGCATCGTTAACACAATGTTATTTTTCCGGTAAGATCCCGCCCTTAAAGGAAGATTCTATTTAACAATGGATGAACCCAAGATTTGGGATTAGAGGTCAGTTTCCCATTTGTATATGAAGATGCAGAGAGTTTCCAAAATATTGACCTTTATCTGTGCCCAAAGAAGTTTCTTGGCTGCATTAGCTTCAAATGTCACCTGTCAACATTCACAATGATAGACAGAACTGATTAACTTCCCACTAATTTTTGAGTTGATCTCTGATTTCAAAAGACAAGAGCATGGGAAATATTTTCTCTCCATGGTGCCATGCAGAATTGGGTGGGGTAGCAGAGAAAAATTAACAAAATTTCAGGCAGTGATGTTCACCATTAGCCTCACTGCCCAACCTCAGTTTTCTTCTCACTGCCTCACCTTTCACAGTTGGCAGTACCTTTCATTTTACTTAAAAAATGTGAAACTTCAAATATTTGCACTTCAATATGAATTTTTCTGGTGTTATATTTTGAATGCATTTTATTTGTTGGAAAGGTACATTGATACTTCAGGCTTGTTATCATGTCTAGGAATGCAGTGCAGCACTGGGAATAGTACATGGTGAATAATTGAAGCATGATATGTAGCCTAAAGTACTCACAGTTCATTCGGGTTGGGAATGGGAAGGGGTAAAAGTCATGTTATTTAGGGCTACTGTTCTTATCTGATATAGGTAGCATACTTTCTACTCAGTCTGATTTCATCTTCTAGTAACTAATTTGATTACTGTTCAGGGAGAAGTGTTGTGCCAATTAACCCTTCAGAACTGCATCCCATAAAACTTGATATTTTCCAGTACTAGCTGGAAGCCAAACATTATCCATTCAGATTACAGAGTGCTCCATAAATGTCTCCACCACATATTTATTGTCTGTGGGGAGATCTCCTTGTTTCTCCAATTCTGGCCTTGTATTTCCTGACATTTATCACTCCACCATTGGCGACCATCTAAGCTCTGAACTTCCCCCCACTAAAACTATTCACCTTTAAGACTCTCCTTAAAACCGACTTGTTTGGTTATCTGCTTGATATATCCCCTTATGCCCCTTATGTCATGGTGTCTGAATATATTCTTGTGAAGGGCCTTGGGAAGTTTATTGCATTAAAGGCACCGTTTAAATGCAAATTGTTGTTTTTGGGAAGTGCAGCCTCTCTTAGTAAGTAGTGAGAGTTGAATTAGCTGCATTCTGTGGGGTGCAGTAAACATGGTACTGGATCTGCCAGGACAATAAGAGCAGTCATTGACTCAATGGCTTCTTGTACTGCCACCCAGTGTAGTTAAACCTGCAACATATCTGGAGTATATGCAGGAGGGTTTGCCTACTGGCTACAGCTGATTCAGTAGTTAGAGAAACACTGTTACCTTGTTTTCTGTCCTTCCAGCTTTGCTGGGTTTTTTACCCTGACTTCTCAATAAATAACACTGAAAGCATCTTCAATTAAAGCAAAACTAATCCAGAATTTCCCCCATCTATGGTTTATAAAGTACAGTTTTCATTCCTTGGCTGTTAATATAGTACACGGTGTAGGGTGTTGTAGTGCTAGTGTCACTGGACTAGGAATCCAAAGGCTCAGGCTAATGCCCTGGCAGCATAGGTTTAAGTTCCACCATGGCAGCTGGTGGAATTTAAATTTAACTGATTAATTCAATTGATTAATAAAAATCTGGAATTCAATGCTATTCTCAGTAAGGGTGCCATGAAATATAATCAATTTTCGTAAAAACCCATCTGGTTCACTAATGTCCTTTAGGGTAGGAAATCTGCCATCTTTACCTTGTGTGGCCTACATAGTACTCCAGACTCTCAGCAAGCCAACCAAAGGCCTAGCAAGCCACTCAGTTCTGCAAAATAGCTACAGAAAAGTCAAAAAGGAATAAATCTGGGGATGGGCCACCGAGCATTGACTTAGGCAATGGAAATGACAACAGCACACACAGCTGTGTCGACCCTCGACAAAGTCCTCCCTACTAACATCTAGACTTGCACTAAATTGAGAGAGCTGTCCCATAGATCAGTCAAGCAACAAACTGACACAATCATACTCACTGAATCATACCTTATAGCCAATGTCCCAAACTGCACCATCACCATTCCTGGGTATGTCCTGCCCCATCATCAGAAAAGGCCCAGCAGAGGCAGTGGGACAGTGGAGAGGGTGTTGCCCTGGGAGTCCTCAACATCCATGAAGCCCAATGGCATCAGGTCAAATATGGGCAAGAAAATTTCCTACTGATTACCACCTACCACCATCCCTCAGCAGATGAGAGATGCACTCCTTCATGTTGAACCGCATGGAGGAAGCACTGGGCGCAATGTACTCTGGTTGAGGGCTTTCAATGTCCATCATCAAGACTGACTCAGTGGCACAATTATTGACCAAGCTGGCCGGGTCCTAAAGGACATAGCTGCTAGATTGGGGCTGTGGCAGGAGGTGAGGGAACCAACAAAATGAAAAAACCTACTAGATATTGTCCTCATCAATCTAACTGTCTCAGATGCATCTGTCTATGACAATGTGGTTGGGAACGACCACTACACAGTCCTTGTGAAGATGAAGTCCTGCCTTTATACTGAGGATACCCTCTATCATATTGTGTGACACTACCACATGCTAAATGGGATAGATTTTGAACAGATTTAGCAACTCAAGACTGGGCATCCATGAGGCGCTGTGGGCCACCAGCATCAGCAGAACTTTTTCAACCACAATCTGTAACGTAATGGACTGGCATATCTCCCACTCCACCATTATCACCAAGCCAGGGAATCAACCCTAGTTCAATAATGAGTGCAGGAGGGCATGTCGGGAGCAGCACCAGACATCTAAAAATAAGGGGTCAACCTGATGAAGCTAGAACACATGACTACTTGCATGCCAAATAGTGGAAGCTGCATGCAATAGACAGAGCTAAACAATCCACAACCAACAGATCAAATCTAATGCCCTGCAGTCCTGCCACATCCGGTCGTGAATGATGCTGGACAATTGAACAATTAGGTGGAGGAGGAGACACCACAAATACTCCCATTCTCAATGATGGGGAGCTCAGAACATCAGTGCAAAAGATGAGGCTGAAACATTTGCAACCATCTTCAGCCAGAAGTGTCGAGTGGATGATCCATCTCAGCCTCCTCCTAATGTCCCCAGCATCACAGATGCCAGTCTTCAGCCAATTTGATTCACTCCACATGAAGTGAAGAATTGGATGAATGCGCTGGATACAGCTAAGCCTATGGGTCTTGACAACATTCCCGCAATAGTATTGAAAAATTATGCTTAAAAACTAGCTGCACCCCCTAACCAAGCTGTCCCAGCACAGCCACAACATTAGCATCAACTTGACAATAAGAAACATTGCCCAGGTAGGTCCTTTCCACCAAATGTAGGACAAATCCAATCCAGTTAATTACTCCTCGTCAGCCTCCACTCAATTATCTGCAAAGTGATGGAAGGTGTCATCGATAGTGCTATCAAGTAGCACTTACATAGCAATAATCTAATCACCGATGCTCAGTTTGGATTCCGCCAGGGCTGCTCAGTTCCTGACCTCATTACAGTCTTGGTCCAAATATGGAGAAAGGATCTGAACTCAAGAGGGGAGATGAGAGTGACAGCCCTTGACATCAAGGAATACTTGACTGAGTGTGGCATCAAGGAGTCCTGGCAAAATTGAAGTCAATGGGAATTGGGGTGGAAACATCCACTGGTTGGAGTCACACCTAGCACAAAGGAATACAGTTGTGGTTGTTGGAGACCAACTATCTCAGTCCCAGAGTTTCTCAGGATAATGCCCCAGCATCTTCAGCTGCTTCATCAATGACCTTCGCTCCATCATAAGGTCAGAAGTGGGATGTTCACTTATGATTTTACAATGTTCAGCACCATTCATAACTCCTCAGATACTGAATCTATCCATGTCCATGTGCAGAAAGACATAGACAATATTCAGGCTTGAGTTAGTAAGTGATGAATAACATTCACACCGCACAAGTACCAGGCAATGATCATCCCCAACAAGAGAGATTCTAACCATCTCCCCTTGACATTCAATGGCATTACCATCACTGATTCCCCCACTATCAACAGCCTGGAGGCTACCATTGACCAGAAACTGAACTGGACCAGCCACATAAATACTATGGCTACAAGAGCAGGTCAGAGATTAGGAATCCTGACTCCCCAAAGTCTGTCAACTAACGACAAGGCACAAGTCAGGAGTGTGATGGAATACTCTGCACTTGCATGGTGAGTGCAACTCCAACAACATTCAAGAACATCATCCAGGACAAGCAACCCGCTTGATTGTCACCCCATCCACCAGTGTAAACATTCACTTCCTCCACCACTGACACACAGTGGCAGCAGTGTGCATCATCAAACAAGATGCACTGCAGCTACTTGCCAAGCCTCCTTCAACAGCATCTTCCAAACCCATGACCACTACCATCTAGAAGGACAAAGGCAACAAACTCTTGGGAACACCACCATCTGCAAGTTCTGCTTCAAGCCACATACCATCCTATATCACCGTTCCTTCACTGTCACTGGGTCAAAATCCTGGAACTTCCTCCCTAAAAAGCACTGTGGGTGTACTTGCACCACATGGACTGCAGCGGTTCAAGAAGGCAGCTCATCACCACCTTCTCAAGGGCAATAAATGCTGCCCTAGTCAGCGATGCCCATATCCCATGAAAGAATTAAAAAAACACATTCAGACTGTACAAATCATACAATCTCAGCACTGTTACTAAATGCTGTAGAATTCACCTGTTGGACAAAATTACAACTTCCATCGTCTCACAGACAGTTTGTTGGAGACCGGACAAACTGTGTTTCTTGGCTCTGGTGCTGAATGCAATTATCTAGTTTTATGAGAGAACTCAGCCTGGCAACCAGTCATTTTACGTTGCATTTGAAACACAATAGCTTTGTACGAAATTAAGTGGCTTCAAGCTCATTATAAGTAGTGGGACAGAAGTGCTGACATTGTCTTCTCCCATAGAAAATATTGCAAGCATAAGTTTGTTAAATGCTAATTTTGCTCAACAAAAAGGTACAGTTTTGCCATCATCCATGCTAAGGCAGAGACAAATGTAGCATAAAGGATATGCAACAGGCCCAAAATTGCACAATTCTGCTCCCAGTATGCTTTCAAGTGAAAAATAAAATGACTGAATATTGAGCTGTGTTCTCCCAGCATGGAGTCCCATTTGAACAGAGTGCAGGTCAGAATGGCCAGTCTGTAATGCCCTCAGTTTTTCATCCATTGATTTATGGCTGCAAAATCAGGAGCGATGTGCTTTGGACATGCTGATCTCTGCCTGATTTTCCAATTAGTGTTCTTATCAAGATTGGAAGTGGAGTTTTGCAATTTTGGGATACACTCTAATACATCCTGATGAAAAACACCTTGTACCAATTTATTATTTGAGGACTGACTTTACGAACGTGCGCTACTAGCGATGAGGTTTACCCTTTGGCTGCAGATATCATGCAATCATGGATGCGACACCCATGATTTTAATTTTGAAATACAAGAAATTATTAGGTTTGCACATATGATTCCCTGATAGTTCCTTAGCTCATGATCATAAAATTAATCTTATGATCCAGCAGCATGATGTTAAAAAAGGCTTTTTACAGACTCTTGTGATTGAGATGCAGCAAGTTCGTTGATTCAGATGCATAGGTAATATTCCCAGCTCTTCCACCCTCAGTAACAGCAGTATGTGCCATCTACAAGATGCATTGCAGAACTCATGAAGGCTTTTTTGACAACATGTTCCAAACCCGCAACCTCTACTACCTTGAAGGGCAAGGGCAGCAGATGCATGGGAACACCACCACCTGAAAGTTCCCCTCCAAACCACATATCATCCTGACTTGGAAATATATCATCGTTCCTTCACTTTCACTGGGTCAAAACCCTGGAACTCCCTTCCTAACAGCCTCCTGTGGCCTAAGAAGGTGGCTCACCACCACCTTCTTAAGGGTAGTTAGGAATGGCAATAAATGCTGGCCTAGCCAGCGATGCCTGCGCTCTGTGAAAGAATGAAAAAAAACCTGTGTAATCATTCAAAAATTCTGACCTCTTTTGTTTTTCCAATTTTCACTTATCTGCCATTTACCGCTATGCCTTCAGCTGCTTAGATCTTAAGCACTGGAATACCCTTTCTAGACCTTTCCACCTCTCTACTTTTCTCTCCCTTTTTTAGATGTTCCTTAAAGCTTACCTTTGACCAAGCTTTTGTTTTGCTGCAGGTGCTATATAAAAGCAACTGAAAGTGGCCGCCTGAATAAGTGTTAGCTTCCTGCTACAGAAATTGATTTCGTAGTTGTGACTGGGGTGTGAGTCATAAGCTCTGTATAACAGCAGACAAAGTTTGCTACTGCAAAGTGTGGGGAAGCACAAAGTGACCTGAGAACAGAGTGCTTCATGAACCGAATGCTTAGTTGGAAATTTGGCACTGAGGGGGAGGTCCTCCTGTTCATTCTTTTTGTTTTACCTTCAGTAGCTGGTGAGTCTTCTTTTTTGTTTCCAAGCTTGGAAACTGTAACCTGTCATTGCTTTAACTATCTAAATTAGTAAATAATTGAATAATTAAATGAGTAAGGTTAAAGAGACATGGCAAAGCTGGTGGTGTGTCATGAATGTGACATATGGAAATCTATGAAAAGCATTACGTTGATAGATTGATGAAGATTGGGTTGTTGTCCTTACAGAAGAGAAGGTTGAAAAGTTTTCAAAATCATGAAGGATCTCCTTCTTCCTGCCAGATTAAATTCTCTCCCACCAAAAGCATCTTGTGGGATGGTATTAAATTCCACCCAAAGAGGGATATAGATAAGTTAAGTAACTGGGCAAAAATTTGACAGATGGATATAAAATTGGAAAATGTGAGACTATCCGCTTTGGTAGGAAGAATAGAAAAGCAAAATATTAGTTGAGAGGCTACAGAATGCTGTGGAACCGAAAGATCTGGGTGTCCTTGTACATGAATCACAAAATGTACAGCAAGTAATTAGAGAGACAAATGGAATGTTGGCCTTTATTGTGAGGGGTATGGACTATAAAAGCAGGTAAGTCATGCTACAACTGTAACCTCAACATAGCTACAACTATAACCATTAGTGAGACCACACCTAGAACTCTATACACTTTTGGTCTCCCTATTTAAGGAGGGATATACTTACATTGAGAATAGTTCAGAAGGCTGATTGCTGGGGTGAAGAATCTTATGAGGAATGGCTGAGCAGATTGAGCTCATTAGAGTTTAGAAGAATGAGAGGTGATCGTATTGAAACTCTCACACACACACACTCTCAAACACACACACTCTCACACTCTCACACACACTCACACACACTCACACACACACACCCGGTAGCAAGTGCCTTCGCCCTTACCCAGGTCCTGTGGCCTCACTCCCTTGCCTCCCTGGCCCGGCAGCCTCTCTCTCTCTCTCTTCCCTGGGCCCTTCAGTACCTTCTGTCTCTTCCCCACATGCATGCGAAAGAGCGCATGGATCTCCCTGAGGCAAAGTGCAGCCTCAGGGACATCAGCTCAGATTTGAAACCTCAAATAAACATGAGAAAAAAATTTCACTGCCATGTTCCCTCATGTGACACTGTCACATGAGCTGGGATATGTCCATAACTTTTATTTTGAAATATTCAGAGATTTTTAAATCACTCATGAAACCGCATCCTGCCCATGGATGAGGCTTCATGTTTTTTCAGAAGCCTGTCTGGGCTCCAGGCCTGCCCGACAACCTTAAGGTTGGATGGGCAGGTCCATTAATGATTTCAATTCATTTTTTAATGGCATTAATAGGCCATTAACAGGTCGGCGGACACGCAGTCGACCTGGCTGTGCGCCCACTGACCAGAAAATCTAAATGATGTGGGGTGACATCAGGACGCACACCCGATGTCATCCCGTGTCATTTTACACGTTGGCGAGTGCCCCCCCCCCACTTCACCAAGCAGAAGATTCTGCCCACAGAATAGCTTCAAGGACCACAATGGGCTGTGGCTTGGACAAGTCTGCTTTAGTGCCATTAGTTTGCTTGGTACTTTTTCTCCTGTAATAGTTTTTGTTTTAAGTCACTCCTCCCATTTTACCCCTTGAATTTCTACTGGCTTTTAGTGTCTTCAGCAGTGAAGACAGATGAAAATATTTGAGGCAAAAGTCGCTTCCATTTCCTTGTTTCATGTTATTAATTCCCTAACCTTGTCCTTTAAGGGACCAACATTTACTTCAGCTGCTCTCTTCCTTTTTATTTATTTGTATAAGCTCTTACTGTCTGTATTGATATTTTATTGCCCGTTTACTCTGATATTCTGATTTCTCCCTATTTACTAGTTTATAGTCATACTTTGCTGGTTTCTAAAATTTTCCCAACCTTCTTGGCCTACCACTAATCTCAGCAATGTATGTCTATTCTTTCAATTTGCTACCATCCTTGGCTTCCTTCACCACAGTTGGTTCATGATTCTTGTAGTTTTTCTTTCTCAATAGAATATATCTCTGTTGAGAGTGATAAATTATCTTCTTAAATGTCTGCCACTCCTTATCTATCATCTAACTTTTTAACTTATTTCTCAGTCCACTTTAGCCAACTCTGTCTTCATATCTTTGTAATTGCCTTTATTTAAGTTTAAGACACTAATTTCATACCCACATTTCTCACCTTCAAACTGAATGTCAAGTTCTGTCATGGTATTATCAATCTTGCCTCAAGGATTCTTTACCATAAAATTATTAATTAATACCATATCACTACACGCAACCAGATTTAAAATAACCTGTTCTCTGGTTGCTTCCACAATGTATTGTTTTAAGAAACTGTCCTGATTACATTCTATGAACTTATCCTTGAGGCCACCTTTGCCAATTTGATTTGTTCAATTTATATGAAGATTAAAATCACCCACAATTACTGCAGTATCTTTCTTACAAGCCCATTGTTAGGGAGCCTAAAAACTACTCCCATCAGTGACTTATTTCCTTTGCTATTTCCTAGATCCACCCAAACTGATTTTGCATCTTGATCCTCCTGGACAATATAATTTCTCACTACTGTACTGATCCCATCCTTTATTAATAGAGCTACCTCACCTTTCCTTTTTTCTTATCCTTTTGAAATACCAAATACTCTTGAATACTCAGTTCCTAGTCTTAGTCACTTTGTAGCCATGTCTTTGTAATGGCTATCAAATGTTAGAATCATATCTCTCAGGACTGAAGTTTTATTTTATAAAATGGAAGGATTTGGCATGATCTGGACATGTGGAAGCTAACCAGGATTTTTTTTTAAACAAGGTCATAAGTTCATCTTGGAACAGTAAACAAACAGTTTAAGAAATCACCTGACCTATATGGTACTTGAGAAGGAGTTGTTTGTACGTGTTGAACTGCAAAAACTTTCATTAATGAAAAACTGGAAGACAAACGGCAATCACATAGGAGAGGAAAAAACTTAAGTTGTGAACCAGGTTGTTTTGAAGGCAGTTTTTTTTTGGAGAACAAGTTGAGGAAAAAAGGCTACCTTGACTGGCTCCCTCTTTCTACCGTACTTAAAGGGGTTTTGCAGCATCCGCCCCTGTTTGCGCTCATATAATCAAAAACAGATAAGAGAAAAAAAGGGGTACAGGGCTAGACAATGATTCACATAAGAGTTATGCTTTCAACTGAGTCCAGAATCAAAGGTCCAGTGGCGTATTCCTTCAGAGGGTAGCAGGCTGAAACTGTTGCAGGGTGATCCGACTTTCCAGAAGTGAGGACTTCCATGAGGAAAGAAGGCACATAGAGATGAATCCGTTTTATAGGCACCGATATAGGAATTCCAATATTCCAGTGTAGACCATGGCCAGGCAATTTACCTGGACAGAGCTCTTTCTGCTTCTACCTGTTAGATGGTAAAATGGTAGGCTGTCTGGGCTCAGTTCCACACAGCAATATTACAGGTTCTAGTAACTTGGGGAGGTCATGTGACATACCTTCCACTTCTTCTCCTGAGTTTTGGACAAAGGATGTATTTTCCCAGGTCTGGAATATTGAGGTGTTTAATAGAGGAGTCAGTGTTTCTTTTGTCCTTACAGACATGCCACCCCTGTTGGCAGCTTTGCCTTAGAAATGTAAAGGGTGGTGGTGCATTTCTTTGGAATTTGAGTTTCTGTGGCATTAGCACCTCTTTAAAGATAACAAGGTCCCTGTTGGTTTCTGAAGGCTCTAAATTCCTCTGGTGTGAGTCATGGCTAGTCAGGGAAAAGCCTTTGTCTATTTTTAAAAATATAATTTTATTAAGTAGCTAGGTTGACATAGATAGATATACTTTCCTTCCTGTTTTCTGGATGGGTCAGTACCCTCTCCTTTCACCGACCAGCAGCAGGTTATTTAGATGGAGTGTAATATAAGGAAGGGTGCAGTTATTCACTTCGGTCGTAAGAATAAAACAGCAGGATATTTTTTAAAAGATGAGAAACTTGTAAATTCCAAAGATTCACACCGCCTTCAGTGAAGAAATTTCTCATCATCTCAGTCCTAAATGATGTTCAAAGAGACTTGTGTATGGTTGTACAAAGAATGCAGAAAGTTAGCCTGCAGGTACAGCAAACAATCAGGAAGGCAAATGACACGTTGGCCTTTATTGCAATGGGATTGGAGTACAGGAATAAAGATGCCTTCTAACACTTGTACAGAGTTTTGGTGAGACCGCATCTGGAATACTGTGTGCAGTTTTGGTGTCCACGTTTAAGAAAGGATACAATTGCATTGGAGGTGGTACAGTGAACGTTCACTAAATTGGTCCCTGGGATGAGGGGATTGTCCTATGATGAGAGCCTGAGTAAATTGGGCTTATATTGTCTGGAGTTTAGAAGAATGAGAGGTGATGTGATTGAAACTTTAATAGGGTTTAATAAGGTGGATGCTAAGAGATTGTTTCCATTGGTCAGGAAGTCTTGAACACAGGGGCTGGGATTTTCCATGCCCGCCAGTGTTGGACGTGTTCGGTGGGGTGAGCTGACAATAAGGCGCAATTGGTTTCATGCTGTCGTGAAACCAGTTCATGATTGTCCCCTCAACCTGCTGATGGCAGGCTGCGTTCCCCACCATCGGACGTCGGGAACCTCATTGTAATACATCAGAATATCATTATTAGGCCTGCCCACTGGAATTGCTCTCTATCCCCCCACTGCCCCTGGCTGGATTGCTTGCCCAGATCCGTGGGAAAACACGCTGACATGTTTGACAACAGCACATACATGACGTGCACCTGGCAGGCTGCACTTTACTCGGGACTTCAAGGCTTGTTTGTCTATCTTGCTTTGGTCAGCACTCGCAGTCATCAGCACCAGGCTTCATAGACAGCACCACATCACTTTTAGGGGGGCTCATGGGCAGGTCTCTACCTACCAGACCAGCCATATTTGGGTGGCTTTTCAATGGCTGCAGGGCTAGGGCTTGCTTGGCGAAGAGGGAGAAGAAGCCTCAGGCAAGGGAAGAAGCTGCAGGACGAGGGCTGTACTGGGCAAGGAGGGTATCCCAGGGTGTGTGTGGGGGACATGTTGATCTGTGCAAGTGGCCTCAAGATAGTGAGGGCTGAGGAGGCAGTCTCCAGAGGAGATCAGGCCAGATGGACATGTGAGGGTATGTGTGTGAGAATGGGTGGTGATGTCCCTTGAGCTGGCAGTGAGTGAGATGCCAGTGGATGTATGATGTGCTTGAGTATGTGAGTTTAGAGTGATGAGATGGTTGCCATGCCCTGGCTGCATGAATGAGACCTTTCCATCCTCTATCTCCATTGGATGGCCAACCTCTTCTGTGCAGCATTGGTAGTGACCAATTGGCCATGCTGGATTGGTGATGTCGCTGCCCATCCTGCGGCCAGAGTGCTTCCAAAAGATATTCGAGGGACACGTCACTAAACCAGGGGGCTGCAGTCTTTTGCCTTTCCTGTCTTCTGTGCAGCAGTCGTGGGCTGGAAGCGTTGAGAGGTGTGCACGCGGCTGCACACTTTAAATATGGCACCTGACGTGATAAAGCAGCAAAATGATGGTGGGTGGGCGAATGTGGGCCTGCCTGGTGTATTTCCCAGGAATGCATAACTAATGCGCCGGGTTTGAAATGGTATGGTATGAAAACCCGCCCACTACTGCACTTAGTACACATCAGCGGCGATTCCACCCAAAGGCTCAGTCTCAGGAAAAGGGGCCAATCATTTAGGACTGAGATGAGGAGATGCCTATTCATTCAAATAGGTGTAAATCTTTGAAATTCTCTACCCCAGAGGATTATAGGTGCTCCATTGTTGGATACAGTTAAGTATGGATAGACAGATTTTTGGTCTCTCAGAGAATTAAGGCATATGGGGAGCGAGCAGGAAAAT
Source organism: Carcharodon carcharias (assembly GCF_017639515.1). Classification (NCBI taxonomy): domain Eukaryota; kingdom Metazoa; phylum Chordata; class Chondrichthyes; order Lamniformes; family Lamnidae; genus Carcharodon; species Carcharodon carcharias. The sequence continues at coordinate 170,227,549 of NC_054469.1, forward strand.
GAAGGTGAAGCCCAAAATCGGCCATGTTCGTCTTGACTGGTGGAGCAGGCTCGATGGCCCATGTGGTCTGCTCCTGCTCCTATTTCTTGTGTCCTTATGTAAACCTGCCAGGCTTCACATTGGGCTTCTCCCTCTTCCCATTATATCGGAGCAGCAATGGGATGAGGCCCCAGCCTGTCAGCCTGACCCCAGCGGGATCCTGGACTTACCTGAATGTCAGAGAGTCCATCGCTGAAAGCCACCTCCTTTGTCTACCCACAGTACTGGCAGTGATACCACTCCTGGTTGGTGCTGCTGTTGTGCAGAGCTGCCAATCTCTGATTGAAAATGGACAGAAGTCCCACGTCATACTAATTAAAGGGTTGTTGGTCAAAAAAATTAAAGCGGGGCAAGCCAACTGAGTAGAGGTGGGCTCGTCTGCACCAACCCAAGATGATTTGGATGAAAGGGCTGACTGTATGGTTGCTAAATTTTCTGATGACATAAAGATAGGTAGGAAAGTAAGTTGTGAAGAGGACATAAGGAGTCTACAAAATGATATAGTTTAAGTGAGTGGGCAAAAATTTTGGCAGATGGCTTATAACATGGGAAAATGTGAACTTGTTCACTTTGACAGGAAGAAGTGAAAAGCAGTACAATGTTTAAATGGAGAGAGCTTGTAGAACTCAGTGGTATGGAGGAATCTGGGTGTCCTGGTACATGAATCACAAAAAGTTAGTATGCAGGTACAGCAAGTGATTTAGAAGGGCAAATGGAATGTTGTCGTTTATTGCAAGCGTATATAAAAGTAGAAAAGTTTTGCCACAGTTGTACAGAGCATTGGTGAGACCACGTCTAGAATACTGTGTACAGTTTTGGCCTCCTTACTTATGAAAGGATGTAATTGTATTAGACACAGTTAGCGAAGGTTCACTTGACCAATTCGTAGAATGAAGGGGTTACCTTATGAGCAAAAGTTGGGCATTGGAGTTTAGAAGATTGAGAGGTGATCTTATTGAAACGTAGAAGATCCTGAGGGGACTTGACAGGGTGGATGCTGAAAGGATGTTTCCCCTTGTGGGAGAGACTGAAACTGAGGGTCACAGTTTACAAATAAGGAATTCACCATTTAAGATGAGAGGAGGAGAATTTTTTTTTCTCTGAGGGTTGTTAACCTGTGGTATTCTGTTCCCCAGCTAGGCCAAATGAGATGGATTCTTGATTCACAAGGAAGTCAAAGGTTATAGAGGCAGATAGGAAAGTGAAGTTGAGCCACAATCAGATCATCCATTATCTTATCAAATGGCAGAGCAGGCTCAAGGGGCCAAATGATCTACTCCTGCGCCTAATTTATAAGCTTGTATATTTGTATGTTATCAATTTTTAGCTCATCCACCATCTCAACCACTTCCACTTTATATGTGATTCGGGCAGAATCTTCTTCCTTGGTAATGACAGATACAGAGTAATATCATTTAGTATCTCAGCCCTGCCCCTGCCTCCATGCATAAGTTGCCTTTTTGGTCAATAATCAGCCCCACTCCTCCTCTTACCACAGTGTTACTATCTATCTGCTTATAGAAGATTTTTTGATTCCCTTTTATATTAGCTGCCAGTCATTCTGGAACTCTCTCTGTATAAGGGTGGTGGAAATAGAAATGATGAATGATTTCAAAAGGAAATTGGGTGGGCACTTGAGAGAAATAAACTTGTAGGGCTACAGAAAGAATGGGACTGATAGGTTGCTCTACAGAGAGCCAGCATGAACTTGATGGGCTGAATGGCCTCCTTCTGCGCTGTTATGGCTATGATTCTTCTCAAACTCTCCTTTGCTTCTCATTTCTTTTTTCACTTCCTCTCTGAACTTTCTATATTCTGCCTGATTCTCAATTGTACCATCTAACTGACATCTGTCATATGCATGGTTTTTCTGCTTTACCTTATTTTCTATCATTGTCCCCATCCAGAGAGCTCTAAATTTTTTTGTCCTAACTTTCCCCCCATGGGAATGTATTTCAGCCGCACTCAAACTATCTCCTCTTTGAATACAGCCCATTGTTCTGTTACAGTTTTCCTGCCAATCTTTGATTCCAATTTACCTGGGCCAGATTTGTTACCACCCCACTGAATTTGGCCCTCCCCCAGTCAATTATTTTCACTTCAGATTGCTCCTTCTCCTTTTCCATAGTTATCCTAAATCTTATGATGTATGATCACTGTCCCCTAAATGATCCCCCACTAACATTTGATCCACTTGACCCACCGTATTCCCCAGAACCAGATCCAGCAACGTCTCCTTCCTCATTGGGCCAGAAACATGCTAATGTAGAAAATTCTCCTGAACGCAAATAATAAACTGTTCCCCCTCTTTACTGATAGTAATGCTACTGTATTACCATTCCAATCTATGTTAGCATAATTAAAGCTCCCCATTATAACTATATAATTCTTGCACCTCTCTGTAATTTCTTTGCAAATATGCCCCTTGATACCTTTTGCACTAGATGTGGCCTGTAGAACACACCTAGTTGTGTAATAGTACTTCTATTTTTTATTGGCTCTAATCAGATAGATTTTGGCTTTGACTCTTTGACATTCTCATTTTCCAGCACTGTAATGTTCTCCTTAAGTACATCCTTCCTTTCCTTCCCTCTCTTTCCTTCACACCTTGTATCCAGGAATATTTAGTATCCAGCCCTGCCCTCTTTTGAGCCAGATCTCTGTTGTCACCACAACATCATATCCCCCCCATGGCTATCTGCGTCTGCAGCTCACCAACCTTATTTACCATTCTCCACACATTGCATGGTGAACTTAATTTAGATCTTTTTTAATTCCCTCTTATTCTGACTCCACCTAATACAATAATATTTCCTACTCTTGTGCTATCTGTCTCTTCCAATTCTCTTGCTCCTTATTTTTCCTGGCTCGCACACCCCTGCTATATTAGTTCAAATCCTCCCCAACTTAGGCCACCACCAGAGTATCGCATCCAGTTCTGGTCCTTGCACTTTAGCAAGGATGTGAGGGACTTAAAGAGGGTGCAGGAGATTTACCAGAATTGTTCCATGAATGAGGGATTTTAACAATAAGGAGAAGCTGGGGCATTCTTCTTGGTGCAAAGGTGATTGAAGGGAGATTTGATAGAAGTGTACATGATTATGTGAAGTTTAGATAAGGTAACCAGAGAAAAGCCTTTCCCATTAGCTAATGGTACAAGATCTAAGGGGCACAGATTTAAGGTTTTGGGCAAGTGATGCAGGGAGGATGCGAGGAAGAACTTTTTTAACACAGCAATTTGAAACAACCTGGAACTTGCTGCCTACTAGATCAGCGGAAGCGTTAATTATGAATGATTTAAAATGAAATCTAATGGACACTTGTGAGAAATAAACCTGCAGGGCTAAGGGGATAGATTGGGGGAATGGATTGCTCTACAGAGAACAGGCATGGATACAAAGGGCTGCATAGTCCCCTTCTGTGCTGTAATGACTCTATGACTGTTTTGTGTGGTACTGAAAACCGATTGATTAAAAGGTATTGATATTTTCTCTTCGCTATTAGGTTATATAGGATCTCTATTAGTTACTCTAGAAATAATCTAGTAAATTTCCATACTGGTTCATCAGTAGTGTATCCAGTTTCATTAAAGAGGACAATAGCAATTTTTGTGGTACTACAATAATAATATAAATTATAATGCAAAGTAAATCTGTGGTATTAAGAGAAGTCTATTAGTGAACTGAAAAGTTAAAAACAATTCTTGTCTAAGTAAGTTTTTTTAAATTTTTGTTTCTAAACAGACGTGGTGTTCTTAACCTTCATGAAAGTGTCGGGATCCATGACATTGGCAAGCCCAGGTGGCAGCTCACCTGCTGTTTATTTGTGGTTATTGTCATCCTTTACTTCAGCCTGTGGAAGGGAGTTCGAACTTCTGGCAAGGTTATCCCATTATTCTGTTAAATTCTAACATCAATGAGCCATACAGACCAGCAGATTTAACGGTGGTTCCGCCAATGCAAAAAAAACAAAGAGGCTTTGAATTGTATATATTTTTATTTCTGAATAAAGGCATTCATGTTTCTGTTTGGATAACCAAAACAAGTAACTTTAGATATGAAGTTGCCAGCCTTAATATTTGTTTCTCTGTGGAGGCTTGAATCCAGCCCAGTTGCGTTCTCACTGATTCTTAATAAAGTTCGATCAATATTACAGAAGTCCACATTGGAAGCCAGATTCAAGATTGTTAGCTTTAACAAGTAAATAATTAATGCTAGGTCATATTAGTATACACTAACATTGGGATTGCTTCTCAGAATTTAAGATTATTAAAGATGTTAAGCTTTGATAATTGTTAAGAATTGGTAGTATTGGCTTTTGCCTCTGACATTCTCCCCTTTTTCAAGATTTCCCTATTTACCTATTTAATCAATCACATTGATTAATATTTAATGAGATGAAGCAAAAAAATAAATCAAAAACTGATTTAATTTACAATTTTTAAGCGAATGAGCAGAGCAGTAAATCTCAACATTTTTGATTTCATTTCCTCAGAAAAGAAAATAATATCACACATCATATTGCCACATTTAGTAACTTAAATGTTCACTTTTCTGATCAACTCTTTCTTTGATTCTAACTGACTCAATCTTATGAAGACCTTGGGTGGAATTTTTCGTGCCCGCTGGTGTCATGTTCGGCATGTGGGCATGTTCAGCTGCATAAGCCGACAATATGGTGAGAAGGTCAGAAATTGGTTTCACTATGTCGTGAAACCAGTTTGCGGTTGATTGTCCGCTCAGCCCATCGATGGCAGGCCACATTTCCCACATTCGGACGTCAGGAACCTCATTGTAATACACCTGCATATCATTATAAGGCCAGCCTGCTAGAATCATTCACCCCCCCACCAAACCCCACTGGATTGCCTGCCCACACCAACTTGTTTCACAGCAGTATATATAAGACATGCACTTGGCGCCTGCAGATGACCAAAACCAGTGTTGCCAAATATTGCGCATGTCTAGGGACCTGGTCGGTCACAACTGCCACTTACTGCAGGATTTGGCACCACAGGGGTATGGAGGGCATCCACTGCCCATGGCTGTGAAAGTGACCATGGTGCTCAATTTTTATGCCAGTGGCTCTGTTCAGGGCTCCACAGGCGACCTCTGTGGGATATCACAAGCCTCCACCCACAAATGCATCCATCAGGTCAGGGATGCCATCTTCACAAGGGCACACAACTTTGTACATTTCACCCAGGACCAGGAAATTCAGAATGCAAGAGCGATTGGATTTGTCCAGATCTTGGGTTTCCCACAGGTGCAGGGTGCCATCACCCGAACTCCATGGCGCTCAGGTCTCCATTGCAACAAGCAGTCAACTATTGTACCGCAAGAGATTCCACTCACTGAATGTGCAGCTGGTGTGTGACCACCACAAACACATCCTGCAGGTCTGTACACGGTTTTCAGTGAGTGTCCATGACTCCTACATTCTCAGTAGGTCTCAGATCCCTGAGTCTTCCAGTGTCCACAGAGGCTGTGGGGATGGCTCCTCAGGGGCAAGGACCCCTTGTATGTTGGTTGTTGTAGGCTGCACCCTCTTTTTACTGTTTTGTTTTCAATTCAGTCCCATGCCCCTGATCTATGGGCACCTGGTGCAGAGGGGGGCCGGAAGGGAGGAGGACCTCTTGGTGAACCTGCTCCTGGGCCTGGCCAGGTTGGCCATTAACAGATCCAGGCAGTGGGTGATTGAGGGACTCGTCCAACTTGACTGTCTGCCCTTCTTCTGTGGCCATGTTCACAGCCGGGTGTCCCTGAAGAGGAAGCACTCAGTGTCTGCCGGCATTGTCGAGGCCTTCCATTCTTGATGGGCACTGGGGGGACTGGGTGCTTTATCAATCCCTTTAATTATATTTTGATTTAATTTTGGTAAGTTTCCTTTGCATTTTGTCTTTTGTTTTTGCAGTTTCCCTTTAAGGGCCTGCCTTTTACTTTATCTGTGATTTTGTTAATTTAGTTTAATTGTTTGACTCAAAAAAGTTACATCTTATTAACCTTGTGCTTTGTTGCTGTCTGGGATGGAGATCCCCAGTGGGGGGCCCTCTATGGGGGGTGTTTTCCCACTTTCCACTAGGGACCTGGGGTGGAGGGTGTTGCATGCAGCAGTCCCATATAATCATAGGATGTGTCACTTTACGGACTCACAAGATACCTGTGTTTTCTGTGGCCTTGTGGAATCCATGGACCACACTTCTGTAAGTTGTTGTAGGCTGCACTCCCTTTTTAGTTACTTGAAAAAACCTTTGTTTTCGTTTTGTTTGCACTTCAGTCCTATGTTCCTGATCTACGGGCACCCAATGCAGAGGGGGCCGGGAAGGAGGAGGACCTCCTCGTGAACCTGCTCCTGGCCAAGTTGGCCATTAACAGGTCCAGGCAGTGAGCGATTGAGGGGATTGTCCGACCCGACTGTCTGCCCCTCTTCCGCGGCTACATTCATGGCCTGGTGTCCCTGGAGAGGGAGCACGCGGTCTCTGCCGGCACTCTCGAGCCCTTCCGTGCTCGGTGGGCATCACGGGGACTGGGGTGTTTTATCGACCCCTTTAATCACATTTTGATTTAATGTTTGTAAGGTTCCTTTAAATTTTGTCTTTTCTTTTTGCAGTTTCCCTTAAAGGGGCTGCCTTTTACTTTGTCCCTGATGTTGTTAATTTAATTTATTTGGGCAATGTTTTACATCCCGCAGGCGGGTGCACACCTGGCCAACTGGGTGTAAATAGCACACAATGACGTCAAGCAAGAGTCCCAATATCATTGCGCACTCGGGTGATATTTCGGTCGATGGACATGCGCAAGAGTCAGCAGCGCACCCACCAACAACTAAGAGGCCTATTAAGGGCATTAATATATTCATTAACTGGGATTTTACGCTGCTCGTCCAAAATTACGATTAGCGGGCGAGCAAATCGGCCCGGCGGCCTTTGGGTTTTTGAGGAAACTTCATCCACGGGCGGGATGAGGTTTCTGATATTAATTTTAAAAATATAATATTTTGACAGATTTTGAATATTTTATAATCTGTATGTTCATGTGAGGGAGTCTGTTGTGTAGACAATTTTTCCTTCATTTCCAAATCTTCATTTCATGGTTTAAAATTCTTCAGCTCCCCAATGCACGCTCCCCACCCCGCCTGGGCAGTCGCCATCCTCCTGGCCCCCCCACCCCAGCAGCGATTCATGCTGGCTGCCTGTTAATTGGCCAGTGTGAAATTGTGGCCGGGAGCCAATTGAGGGCAGCGGACCTCTTCCCGGACACCCCTGGGCCCGCCCACTGCACCCGTCTGACGACCCAAAAATCCTGCCCTTTGTGTTGGAACAAAAGAGTTACATCTTCCTAACTTTGTGCCTTGTTGCCATCCGGCGGCGGAGGTCCCCAGTGGAGGGCCCTTTATGGGGGTGTCCTTCTTCTTTCCATCGGGGATCTAGGGTGGAGGGTGTTACACACAACATTCCCATACAACCACAGTGTCGGTTCACAGGCTCCCAAGGTGCCTGCGTCTTTTGTGGCCTTGTGGAGCTCGTGGACCATGTTTACATAGGGTGATATAGGCTGCACCCCCTTTTCAGTTATTTGAAAAATCTTTTGCTTTTGTTTAGTTTGCATTTCAGTCCCACGCTCCTGATCTATGAGCACCCGATGCGGAGGCGGGCTGGGAGGGAGGAAGCCCCCCTCATGAACCTGCTCCTGGGTCTGGCCACATTAGCCATCAACAGATCCAGGCAGCGGGCGATCGAGGGGGTTGTCCAGCCTGGCTATCTGCCCCTCTTCTGCAGCTGCTTTCGTGGCCGGGTGTCCCTGGAGAGGGAGCATGCAGTGTCTGCTGGCACCATCAAGGCCTTCTGTGCTTGATGGGTACCGCAGGGGCTGAGGTGTTTTATAGATGCCCTTAATCACATTTTGATTTGCTGTTATAAGTTTCCTTTAAATTTTGTCTTTTGTATTTGCAGTTGCCCTTTAAGAAGCTGCCTTTTACTTTGTCCCTGATTTTGTTAATTTAGTTTATTTAATTTGCAACAAAGAGTTACATCTTATTAACCTTGTGCTTTGTTGCTGTCTGGGATGGAAATCCCCAGTGGGGGGCCCTCTATGGGGGGTGTTTTCCCCCTTTCCACAGGGGACCTGGGGTGGAGGGTGTCGCATGCAACAGGCCCATACAACCGTAGTATGTGTCAGTTCATGTACGCCCAAAACGTCTGTGTCTTTTGTGGCCTTGTGGAGTCCGTGGACCATGTTTACATAGGGTGTTGTAGGCTGCACCCCCTTTTCAGTTACTTAAAAAACCTTTTACTGTTGTTTTGTTTGCACTTTAGTCCCACGCTCCTGATCTACAGGCACCCGGTGCAGAGGGGGGCCGGGAAGGAGGAGAACCTGCTCCTGGGCCTGGCCAAGTTCCAACAGATCCAGGCAGCAGGAGATCGAGAGGGTCATCCGACCTGACTGTCTGCCCCTCTTGCGCAGCTACATTCGCGGCTGGGTATCCCTGGAGAGGGAGCACCTGGTGCCCGCTGGCACCTTCAAGGCCTTCCGTGCTTGGTGGGCACCGCGGGGACTGGGGTGTTTTATTGACCCCTTTAATCATATTTTGATTTAATGTTTTAAGTTTCCTTTAAATTCAATCTTTTGTTTTTGCAGTTTCCCTTTAAAGGGCTGCCTTTTAATTTGTCCTTTGATTTGCTAATGTAGTTTATTTGGTTTGTAACAAAAGACTTACATCTTCTTAACCTTCCTAACCCTGCTGCTACATCTTGGTGCTCCCCTGACATCCACAGCGGAGGTGGAGGCAGCCTGCTGACTGCTACACCCTGTCTGTGATGTCCTTGACAGGCGTCCTTTGGAGGGCCAAACCCAGAGGGCTCCTGCCTGCTTTGGGGGTCCTGCACATGGCAGTGACACCCTCCTTTACTTGTGGAGCAGGAGCTGCTGGGGTCACAGGAAGAGGGGATTCAGATGGGGGCACACTCCCGGAGTCACCTGTTTGGATGGCCACATGGTGTGCACCTGCTGATCCTCCTCCCTATGGGTGCCCGATTCCCCTTGTTGACTCCTTGAGGAGAAGGGGATGTTGGAGTGAAATCGAGCTGTCCGCACCCCTCTCGTGTACACACTGTTGGAAGCCAAGTATGACTTCAGTGATGGAGTTCAGCCCATGCAGCAGTGTAGGACTGATGTCCTGGATCAAAGTCTCCATGGCGACCGCCATCCTGTCAGAGTTGACCTCGATGCGTTGTGATGCTGGCGTTATCACCTCAGCCTGAAGGCAGACGAACTCCTCCATCATGCCTTACAATCTGAGGAGTGCAATGGACATCCCTTCCTCATGTTCCTGAGCTTGCCTTTGCAGCTCCAGCAACTGAGGTATGGCCAAGCCCAGAGGATCTGACTTGTATTCAGCAAATCTCTGGCCTCCAGAAGTCCTCTGAGTTCTGGGGATCTGGTAAGGAACTGCCACTGCCTGCTGTGGATCAGAAAGTGCAATGTGCTCAGCAGCTTGTGATCCCTAGGCTACTCTAAAGCTAGATCCGAGGTGTGTGTTTCTGCACTGGTGGAGGGTTTGGTGAGCGCTGTGATGGGACTTCAGGGAGGGTGCCTTCAGATTCCTCTTCAGAGGTTTCTTCGGGGCTTTATTGGAGGCCCTGGGTTGTGGATTCTGTCGGCTGTTTGGCAGATGTGCCTGCGAAAGCAAGGAGAGAGAATTAGTACATGGCAGGGGACTGTGGAACAGGGCACACCACTCACAGCACAGTTCTCTGATGGATATTACACTGTTGGATCCTCACTTGGTAGAGCAGCGCCAACCTCATGATCAACACAGGATCGGTCCAGATCCCCATCAGCCAGCTGGATGGCTCTATTTTCAAAGTCCGTGATGACCTTGATGTCAGGCAATCCTCCACCACTCTGTGACCTCTCCCTCTTGTTTGCCAGCTCGTCCTGCATGAATACAGATGGAGAAAGTGTAAGCAGGATGTCTGCCAGGTCAGATGATAAGTATGCTTGACATGTGCGGGTGGCTATTGACGGGATGAGGACAATGAAGGTGTGTGTGAGAGAGTGAATGGTGATGTCCCTTGAACTGGCAGTGAGTGAGGGCCCTGCGAATGTATGATGGGTTTGAGAGTGTGAGATTTGAGAGTGATGAGAAGAGTAACTTATCCTGGTGGAACAAAGGAGATCATTCATCCTCTTTCGGCACTGGGTGGCTGTCCCTTTACCAGACCGGTGGCACTGACCACCACAGTCACTGCCTCCCATGCAGGAATGGTGATCCTGCTGCCCCTCCTGTGGCCAGAGCAGGGGTGGAGGACATCACAGTGGCCTCCAAGTCCTGCTTCCAAAAGGCACTCGAGAAACACGTCACTAAACCAGGGTGTCAGTCTTTTTGCCTTTCGGGGCTGTCCTGTCTGCTGTGCAGCAGTCCTGGCCTAGAAGCACTGAGTTGTACACATGGCTGCAATTTAAATATGGTGCAAATGAGAGCCCGACTGCCATGCAAATAGCGTATTTCCCAGGAATGCATAATTAATGCAGCAGGTTTGGGATGAAACGGCGTGAAAAGCCACCATTGCAGCTGGTGGGTTAAACGTCATTTTTACCCACCTGCTACCAGACTTAGTGCAAATCTGAGATTATTCCGCCCCTTGGCTCTAGACTATTTCTCACTGTAGGCCTCCTACAACTCACCTGGAGTGAAGAATGTACTTCCCTGTTCTTTAATTCATTTTATGGACAGAAAGCCAACAACCAACCCTGGCTGGCATCAAAAACAGGCTTTAGAGCCTTAGAGATGAACAAGGGACCTAGCTCGTATTTTCACCCTCTTCTAGGAAATCGGGCATCGGAAAGCAGAGGAGGGAGTGGGCCTGCTGCACTCTGGCTTCTTCAATGGCCGCCACCAAAAGATTAACTTTGAAGAAGAAGAATTCTTTAATAGACATTGCCGTGATGAGCAAGAGTGCATCCCCCAACACCACAGTGTTCTGACTGGTCATCCCTTCGCTGCCACTGCATCCACTCCAAAGACTTACCTTTGGACTGCTACCGATGGGGCAAGCTGACTGGAATTCATCAGTGCAAGAGATAAGGCTGAAGCATTTGCTACAATCTTCAGCCAGAAGTGCCAAATGGATGATCCATCTTGGCTTCCTCCGGAAGTCCCTAACATCACAGATGCCAGTCTTCAGCCAATTCGATTCACTCCACGTGATATCAGGAGATGGCTGGAGGCATTGGATACTGCAAAGGCTATGGGCCCTGACAATATTCCGGCAATAGTACTGAAGAGAAAAAAAAACAGAATTACCTGGAAAAACTCAGCAAGTCTGGCAGCATCGGCGGAGAAGAAAAGAGTTGACGTTTCGAGTCCTCATGACCCTTCGACAGAACTTGAGTTCGAGTTGCACTCGAACTCAAGTTCTGTCGAAGGGTCATGAGGACTCGAAACGTCAACTCTTTTCTTCTCCGCCGATGCTGCCAGACCTTCTGAGTTTTTCCAGGTAATTCTGTTTTTGTTTTGGAATTCCAGCACCCGCAGTTTTTTTGTTTTTAGCAATAGTACTGAAGACTTGTGCTCCAGAACTTGTTGCGCCCTTGGCAAAGCTGTTCCAGTACAGCTGCAACACTGACATCAATCCAGTTATGTGAAAAATTGCCCAGGTATGTCCTGTACACAAAAAGGAAGACAAATCCAACCCAGCCAATTACCACCCCATCAGTCTACTCTTGATCATCAGTAAAGTAATGGAAGGGGTCATCAACAGTGCTATCAAGCGGCACTTGCTTAGCAATAACTTGCTCACTGATGCCAGTTTGGCTTTTGCCAGGGCCACTCAGATCCTGACCTCATTACAGCCTTGGTTCAAACATGGACAAAAGAGCTGAACTCCTGAGGTGAGGTAAGAGTGACTGCTCTTGACATCAAAGCTGCATTTGACCAAGTGTGGCGTCAAGGAGCCCGAGCAAAACTAGAATCAATGGGAATCAAGGGGAAAACTCTCCACTGATTGGAGTCATACCTAGCAAAAAGGAAGATGGTTGTGATTGTTGGAGGTCAGTCACCTAAGCTCCAGGCTATCACTGTTGGAGTTCCTCAGGGTAGTGTCGTCAGCCCAACCATCTTCAGCTGCTTTATCAATGACCTTCTTTCCATCATAAGGTCAGAAGTGGGGATGTTCGCTGATGATTGCACAATGTTCAGCACCATTCGTGACTCTTCAGATACTGAAGCAGTCCATGTCCAAATATAGCCAGACCTGGACAATACCCAGGCTTGGGCTGACAAGTGGCAAGTAATGCAACACAAGTGCCGGGCAATGACCATCTCCAACAAAAGAGAATCTAACCATCGCCTCTTGATGTTCAATAGCATTACCATCACTGAAACTCTCACTATCAAAATCCTGGGAGTTACCATTGACCAGAAACTGAACTGGACTATCCATATAAATACTGTGGCTACAAGAGCAGGTCAGAGGCTAGGAACCTTGTGATGAGGAACTCATCTCCTGACTCGCCAAAGCCTGTCCAGCATCTACAAGGCACAAGTCAAGAGTGTTATGGAATACTCCCCACTTACCTGGATGAGTGCAGCTCCAACAGCACTCAGGAAGCTTGACACCATCCAGGACAAAGCAGCCCGCCTGATTGGCACCCCATCCACAAACACTCACTCCCTCCACCACCGACGCACAGTAGCAGCAGCATGTACCATCTACAAGATGCACTGCAGGAATTCACCAAGACTCCTTCGACGGCACCTACCAAACCCACGACCACAACCATCTAGAAGGACAAGGGCAGCCTATAGATGGGAACACCACTACTTGGAAATTCCCCTCCAAATCACTCATCATCCTGACTTGTAAATATATATTGTCGTTCCTTCGCTGGGTCAAAACCCTGGAACTCCCCCCTTAACAGCACTGTGGGTGTCCCTACACCACATGAGCTGCAGCGGTTCAAGAAGGCAGCTCACCACCACCTTTGTAAAACTTTGTGTATTTTTAAATTAATTCTGAAATTATTTTGTCACAATTAAATAGTATTTTATATGCCTAGGTACTAGATGAAAAATCAATGTCACCAGAAGTGAAATTGTAAAATATGCAGAAAGCCTGCTTTTCATAGGTATGATCAAAATGTCTTACTGTGTTCCTACGTTTGTGTTCAACTATCTTTATATATAGTTGTACATTAAATTTATTTTTGAGACTTTTGTGCTTATATTGTGAAGGTGTTAATGAGCATTGAATTTATCCTTGTTTTAAATGCTTGGAAGCTTCAACGTAGGTGAAACCCAGTCCAATAGAAATCAATAAAACATGCAAAAATGTCAAATTCAACTTGTTTTCCCTTAATATATAACAGGTCGTCTGGATTACTGCCACTATGCCATACGTGGTTCTCACTATCTTGCTGCTTCGTGGAGTTACTCTTCCTGGAGCAATAGATGGAATCAAAGCGTATCTCAGTGTTGACTTCTTACGTCTCCGTAAAGCCTCAGTAAGTCTTTAAGACCACAGTCTCAATGTTTGTGTGGTGTTCAGTTATAAAAGAGGCACTGATCTTTTCCCCCAGTTAAAACATGGGTGCACATGATTTATGCTGTAATAAAAACATATGGTATTTAAGTACCAAAACCTGTATTTATTACATTTTAAACACCTGGCAGATTAACAAAAACAATTAGAAAATGAACTTGGGAGGAGAAAAATAAAAAATGAATAATTTAGAGAACACTAAATGTGTTTGAATAAAGCAAGTAAAACATTATAAATGCAGAGTACCTTAAACAAAAACAGAAAAAGCTGAAAAACACAGCATGTCAGCATTTATAGAGTCAACAGACAAGTTAATGATTTGCTAATGAGCTTATCATCCAAATAAACATATTAAAATTTATTTTACTTTAAATTGAGTGTCAACCTTTAACATATTTATATTAAATTGTTTCATCCAACTAACATTATTCATTGAAGCTAGAAGGATTTTGCTCTGGATCCTCTGTTGTTTATATTGTTCTAAAAATAATGGAGGGTGAATACTTCTAGCAATATTAAACTATTTGTTGATACTATCAAGCCATATATTAAATAGCACAACTGCAAAATTATGCTTCTTAGTGCCCTTTTTTGGACCAGGAGTGTCATTTAGTCTACAAAGTGTTGCCCACTCTGTGAAAGCATGCTCCTGGTACAAATTATGCCAGTGATCATTTTGGTGTGTGCAGGAAATATGCAGAGTTGGTAGATCATGATGTTAATCAGCTTCTAGCTGATTTGACATCAGTACTGCCATTTTGGAGCTCAGTGCTTCAGCTCATGCCTTCTCTTAATCTCACACAGCTTAATATGTGTTCAGCAGCAGGAAAACCCCTCTCCCACTGCTATTTAAAGGGATCATTAACCATTTTCATGTTAGTCATTAATTGATTTCTACTGGCTGCTGCTTCGATTGTAGAAGAGTTTGCTGGCTTCTGAAATTCATTAAAAGTTGTGGAAGTCTTCAGGCAGTGTGCAGCAGATACTGAAGGACTTTGTCTTGTCTTCAACAATTCTGCACAAACCACTTGCTCTCAGACATGGGTGCAATGGTGTGCATTCCCCTTAGACTGCAACATTAGAGGAAAAATGGACAGACATGACACAAGGAGATCCTTACTGAAATCTTCCAACTCCTACAGCCACAATTATGCTCTCAGAGCAGTTCAAGGATGGCATTGTTAGTGCCTATGGTAACTGTGGCCACGAGTTTTTATATATCTGGTCCCTTTTAGCTGGAGCAGCATCTCTCAGTTTTACATCCACTATAGCACTGAGGTTCTCTATTCCAAGGAAGCTAAATTAATCTCATTTCCTCTTGCCAGAGAGTCAGGCAGTATGAGCATGCAGTCACTAGGATCGCCAGCTTCCCTCTGGTGCAGGGTGCCATTGACTGTATGGACATCGCTTTGTGTCAACACTGCATGTCAACACTGAAATGTATCTCAACAGGAAGGGATTTTACTTCCTCAATGTCCAGCTTGTCTCTGACCAAATCCAGCAGATCATGCAGGTCAATGTCCAGTATCCTGGAAGCAGTCATGATACCTCTTTTCTACGATAGCCCACTGTGCAATCTACATTGGAACCATTATGCCAAATAAGAGGCAAAATTACGAGGCGACAAGGGCTATCTTTTGATGACGTAGCTCTTGACTCTGATGCACAACCCACACACAGGTGGGAAGCATGAAATGTGGTAAAGCATACAATTGTGATTCTGAAGAAAACCACTTCTGCTGCCTGGACCACTCTGGAGGAGCCCTGCAGTACTCAACAGAATGTGTGCCAGGATTCATGGTGGCCTGCTGTTCCAGCTGCACAAGCTCACCATCATGAGGGGGCACTCATTGTCATCAGCTATATTTGAGCTAGCTGAGAATGAGGAAGAAGAAGCAGTAGAGCAAGGAAGGAGGCAACCCAAGACAGTCCCTTGCTGTCTGTGGTTGACTCATCTGGATGTGATACCAGTAAATACAACCCTAATCCCCCTTCACCAACAATTCTGAACCTTACCATGTCTCAGTTACTGACCATCACAATGCCCTCTTCATCACAATGCTAAAATAAAAGCAATCCCAAATAAACATTCCAAGCCAAACTTCATCAAATAATGCCATTTGCATACAAGTGTCAACTACTCACTCTTGTGCCTTCCCTTTGCACATGTTTTCCATGAACCTTTTGCCTGGACCAGGGTTCCTATCCAGGGCTATCCTAGTGGCTGCAACATGGCTGGTGAAAGGTGGTCCTGCAGGTCAGCCTTGAGCTGCTTTAGGCCGGGAAGTCTTGGCTGTGAACTGTACCATCTTGGCAAGGGTGGCAGCAGTCTAAGCTGGCTGGCTGATAGGTATTGGCAAGGGCACTGGCAGAGCAGCAGTGGTGGAAGAATGAATACAGACTTCATGCGAGGGGAGAAAGGTGCATTCTTCCTGGAGCCACTGGCACTCCTGAGAGCAGCGTCTCAGCAATTCTAGTAGTGGTTTGGAGGAGAGATTGCCGTGGCAACTTGCAAACCCCTGAATCACTGGTATCTGCAGCCATGACGGTGGCAGTCTGTGCTCACATGAAAGCAGTCTGATTTCCCATGGAAGCATGTTTTCACTGCAGCACCCAGATGTCTGATGGCTTCTGCTTGTGCTACAATGAGTGCTGAAGTTGTATCAGGGTTACTGACCATCACAATGTTAAAATAAAAGCATGTTGACCCATGCTTGGATCATCAAATGACCTCATGGAGTTGGCCTCCGCTTTCATGCTGGAAGGGATGGCCTCCAGGACTGTGCAAAACCCGACTAAAGCCAAATTGGTGCCAGACTCCTTCATGCTCTTTGACCTTGACAGCAGGCTTTCAGGCAGTTCTACTAATACACTAAGCATACTAGAAATAGAGGATTAGATGGGGGCTAAAAAGTGAGGTAATTAAAGTAATTAGTATCAGCAGAGAAAAAATACTGAAGAAATTTAAGGAACTAAAATCTGACAGATTCTCAAGACCTGAGTCCTACATCATAGGGTTCTAAATGAGATAGCTGCAGTGATTGTGGGTGTGTTGGATATGATTTTCCAAAATTCACTAGATTCTGGAATGTTCCCAGGAGATTGGAAGATAGCAAATATAACACTTCAATTCAAGATAGGATGGAGAGAGAAAACAGGGAACTACAGGCCAGCTAGTCTGACAGTCATCGGGAAAGTGCTGGAATCTATTATTAATGAAGTCTTAACAATGTACTTAAAAAATCATAGTATAATCAGATATAGTCAACATGGCTTTATGAAAGGGAATTCATGTTTGACAAATTTATTTGAGTTTTTTGATATGACTAGTAGGATGGATAAAAGGGAACCAGTAGATGTAGTATATTCGGATTTCCAAAAGGTATTTGATAAGGTGCCACACAAAAGGTTAATATGCAAGATAAAGGCTCGTGAAGTTGGAAGGTAATATGAATAGAGGATTTATTAATGGACAGGGGTAAAAAAAGGTAGGTGTAATGGAGCTAAGACCTCACACTATATGTTTATGAACTATATATATAATACTGGCATGGCCACTTCCTAAAATTTTAGAACTGGACAAAGACTTTAAAAATGCTGAAGCTATGTCTGCCTGTAACCCTGAGCAAAAGGAACTTCCTGGCAGTATCAGAGAAGCCAGCACCTCATTATCTCTGAAGGGATGTTAACGATCTGTGTGGTTTCAGAGATCAAATCCAAAGGTAATTCTACAAAGGCCACCTATATTTCATAAGCCACTGGAGTCTTCCAGTCTGCTAGGACAAAGAACCCTGCAACCTCCTTTGGAATTCTTAATGGTTGGGACATTAACAAGGCTTTGTCAAAGCCAAATTGGACAGGTGGGAGTCATGTGACATGATCCCTACCTGGAGGAACCTGTAACACTATCTTGCTGTACTGCAAATCGGTCTGCCATTTTCCACATAGCAAGCAGCAGCTCAGAAAAAGGGGTCTTTCCAGGTTTGAATACCTGCCACCCCACCCCCCGCATCTACACTGTTTCCACTGGAACCTCTCAACTCCTGTATCAGCACCTACAGGACTAATTCATTTTTTTGTGTGCTTTTCTCATCATCAAAATCATCTCTATTATAAAAGTGAATCATCCAGCATCAGTCTTCAACCTGCTGACCGCTGTGAAGGAATTTGCCATTGGACTCTGGGCTCACATGAAACAATACCTCTTTTATTCTGTGGTTTTTGCCCTGTAAATCTTTCTTCTTCTATCCCTCTTATTATACAAGTGTAAAAGGAGGCTTCATTGTGCCTCTCCTCTCGTGTTCGCGTACGTGCGAATAAACTACCCCTCTGAGTTGCCCTATCTCGAGTTTGCCGTGGGCTATTATTATTGGATCACATCAAAACTGAGAGGTTGGGAAATATGCCACTGCAAAAAAGGAGGAAACCAAAATCAAAACGTTTTTCTGTTTACAGACAGGCAGTGAGTGGAGAAATCAGGGCTGTTTAAATTAAACACTCTCCTGTCTGTAACAGTGGGCATAAATGCAAGAATTTTCAAGTTGGCAGGCTGAGACTAGTGGATTGTTACAAGGGTTAGTGCTAGGGCCTCAGCTATTTATAAAGAGACAGAGAGTAATGTATCTAGGTTTGCTGATGATACAAAGTTAGGTGGGAATGCAAGCTTTGAGGACACAAAGGGGCTTCAAAGAGATTTGTACAGGTTAAGTGAACGGGCATCAAGGTGGCAAGTAGTGTATAATGTGGGGAAGCGTGAGATTATTCAATTTGGCCAAAAGAATGGAAAAGGAGAATATTTTTTAAATGGTGTGGAACTTGTAAATCTTGATGCTCAGAAGGATTTGGGTGTGTTCATAAAAAGAACACAGGAAGTTAGCATGCAGGCACAGCAAGCAGTTAGGCAAATGAGCGTGTCTGAGAAAATTGAGTGCAAACCTGAGAGTTTAATGAGTTGGGGAGTTTGAAGTGATAATTTTGTTTTGTTCTTAAATTTTGTTCCTAAAATCTAATCTAGTGTGTAATTAGCAAGTAACTGGAAAGTATTGTGCAAGTAGACTAGGTTTCTTTCTTGCAGTTTAGACAGGGTAAACACATTCTGCTGCGAGAGCTGAGCAGCTAATTAGCTAACTGGGTGAATATGGTTCTCTAGCCCCAGTTTAGTTAACTTTAAATACAGGGTTCTTTAGTGCAGCATCGGCAAATGAGTGCAGCTGAGGAAACTGAGTGAAAACCTGATAATTTGGTGAGTGCGGGAGTTCAGTGAAGTCAGAGAAGGAGGTGTTCATTTCCTTTTGCTTTTCTACCACTCTCACCATGTAGGAATTGATTCTTATTCTACAACACGGAAAAGAGCTAACTGTTTACCCAAGGTTTAATATAGTATACAAATTGGTGATAAAGTTAATAAAATGTGTTTAAAAAACTACATAAGTGCACAATATAATTAAGTAAGCAATTAAAATACATTAAGAATGGCAGGACAGATGATGTGTCAAGGCTGCAGCATGTGGGAATTCCTGGATAATATTCTGATCCAGGGCAAATGCATTTGCCGTAATTATTTACAGCTCGAGGAACTTCAGCTCACAGTCATTGATCTGGAGGCTGAGCTGCAGACACTGTGACACTGAGGGGGAAAGTTACCTGGATACTTTGTACCAGGAGACAGTCATGCCACTTATGATAGGGTCTTCTGATTTGGTCAGGGACAGGTGGGTGTTGCTGTGAGTGAGGCAAGTAAGGGGACCCAGATTGCAGAAGTGTCAGGCTTGGCAATTGTCCACTAGGTTTGAGGTTCCTCAGCTTGTTTGGATGAGAGCGGGGGCTGCAGGGTGGATAAACAAACTGACTGTGGTACAGGAAGTCATTCAAGTGAGGGGGGAGGGAAAGGAATGTAATGGTAGTAGGGGACAGTATAGCGAGGAAATTGACATTGTTCTCCGTAGCAATGAGCAAGAGTCCAGACGGTTGTGTTGCCTGCCTGGTGCCAGGGTTTGGGACATCTGCTCAGGGCTGGAGAGGAGCTTGCAGTGTGAGGGGGAGAATCCAGTTGTTGTGGTTTGTGTAGATACAAATGACATACATAGAGCTAGGAAAGAGGTCCTGCATAGAATATAAGGAGCTAGGCACTAAATTTATAAAGCAGGACCTCAAAGGTTATAATCTCTGGATTATTAGCTGTGTGCAAATTGGCACAGGGTACATAAACTTAGAGAGATGAATACGTGGCTCAAAGACTGGTGTGGGAGAAATGGGTTCCAGCTTGTGAGGTACTGGGGAAAGTGGGGGCTGTACCATTGGGATGATCTACACCTGAAACCTGTGGGGACCAGTATGCTTAAAAATCACATAACTAGGGATGTAGAGAGGGTTTTAAACTAAATGGTGGGGGCAAGGGATTAAATGTGGAAAGGTGTGGTATATCAAAGAGTAGAGACAAAGTAAGAGAGGAAAATAGTAATGTGTGAAATGAAAGCCAGAGAATAGCAGGGAGGGACAGAGAGAAAATAACCTAAGAATGCACAAACAATCAAGACTATGTATTACAAAGATAACAAAAAGACAAAACTAAAGGCTCTGTAAACAAATTGATAGCATGTATTGAAGTAAATAAATGTGATCTGATAGCCATAATGCAGATGTGGCTGCAGGATGAGAAGTATTGGGTCCTGATTATTGAGGGGTATATGACATTCAAGAAGAATAGGAAGCTAAGTAAAGGTGGAGGGGTAGCACTGTTAATCAAGATTGGCATTTGTACAATAGTTAGAGATGACCTTGGTTCAGGAGATCAGGATGAAGAACTGCTTTGGGTGGAGATGAGGAATAGTAAGGGAAAGAAGTAATTAGTAGGAGTGATTTACAGGCCCCCTAACAATAACCACAATGTAGGACAAAGGGTACAAGAAGAAATAGTGGGTGCTTGTGATAAAGGGATGGCAATAATCATGGGTGACTTTAATCTGCATATAAACTGGGAAAATCAGACTGGCAGTAGCCTGGATGAGGAGTTCATAGAATGCTTTTGAGATAGTTTCTTGGATCCAGCCAGAGAACAGGTTAAATTAGATTTGGTATTGTGTAATGTGTCAGGATTAATTATGACCTCAGAGTAAAGGCACCCCGAGGTAGCAGCAACCACAATATGATTGAATTTTGCATCCAGTTTGAAAGGGAGAAGAGTGGGTCTCAGACTATTATTTTAAACTTAAGTAAGGGCAACTATGTGGCCGTGAAAGCTGAATTAGCTGGAATGAACTGGGATACTAGACTAGGGGATAGTTCAAGACAGAAGCAGTGGCTGACATTCAAGGGGATATTTCAGAATACTCAGAATAAGCATGTTCACTATAAAGAAAAATTCTAAAGGGAGGACCCACCACCCGTGGTTGACTAGGGAATTTAGGCAAAGCATCAAACCCTAGGAAAAAGCATATAACTGTGCAAAGGTGAGTGGCAGGTCAGATGATTAGTTAGAATATAAAGAATGGCAGAGAATGACTAAAAGGTTAATCGGGAGAAAGAAATTAGAGTATGCAAGGAAGCTAGCTAGAAATGTAAAAATGGATAGCAAGAGTTTGAAAAGGAAAAGAGTAAGTAAAGTGAGAATGGGGAGTTTATAGTAGATATTAAGGAAATGGTGGATGAAATGAACAAATATTTTTCTTCTGCCTTCACAATAGAGGATACAAAATCATTTCAGTAATAGCTGTAAATCAGGAGCTGGAAGGGAGAGAGGAATGAAAATGAAACTTCCAAAGGTTCAATACAACCTTTTTGAAACAGGCAAAGCTCAAAACTTGTAACTCAGGCATAAGCTGTCACTCTTTTCTGAACTCAAAGCACAATTCTACAGTAGAACATTGGTTATCCAACATGATAGAGGGCAGAGAACCAAAGCTGATTGAAAACCAATGTTCCACTGAAATGAAGTCTCTGTTTGTCATCTGTTGAGAGCAATGAGACAGAGGAGCAGTGTGATCAGCTATTCAGGGAAGAATGGAACAGCCTCTTTTATATGACTTTTCTTATGCTAAGTTTCTTTTTAAATATTTTGCTAGCTCAAGCTTGATAAAACTAACTACTGGAGTTCAGCTGTGTTTAGGCGATTGGAAGACAGCAAAGCCTGTTGATTGACTTGGCAAAATGATAGAATGATTTCAGAAGTTCAGCTGTTTAAACATAGATAACACATCATAACCTGAAATTCTGAGCATGTACTGTGTTGTGGAAAAACAGCTAGAATCATGCAGCACAGAAACAGGCTATCATCTCACTGAGTCTCCTGCAGTGTTTGTCTCCATATGACCCATTTGATCTCTTGTTCACTCTCCATGCTCTTTAATATTCCTGTTTTTCAGCTGTTTGAATTTTTAAAGAACACAAGGACTTTGCTTCAACAATGGTTTGTGTTAGAATTATTCACATTCTAACCACTGTTTGTGTAAATAATTATTTTCCGACCTCTCCTTTAATTCTTTTATGATTATCTTAAATTTGTGCCCCTTTTGCCACCATCTGACTAATTATTGGAAACAATTCATTGCTATCTTACAATATCCTTTCACTTCCTTGATGACTATCAGGTCACACTACCATCTTCTCAACTCCCAAGAAAAAACACCCAAACATCTCAAGTCTTGCTTGATAAGTGTAAACATTCAACTCTGCGCCATCCCAATGAATCTATGCAGCAGCATTTTCTTTGTTTTCATATCCTTCCTATAAAAGGTACTTAAATCTTTGTCAAAAACTCAAACTGCAACTTAATCAAAGTCTTGTAAAAGTTTAAGATTATATCCTTCACTTTGTGTTGAATTCCTCTGAACAAAAAAATCAGAGATTCCCTTTGCTTTATTAAGGCCTTAACTATCTGTGCTGTCCTCTTTAATTATTCATGTATCTGCAAACCAAAGTCCCATTGCATCTCCACTTCATTTAAAATGTAGCCACTTAAGATATATTTCTTTTCATTAATCTTGTTTTCAAACATCATGTATTCTATCATCAATGTTCTGCACTGAACTACAACTGTATCTTTCTGATCATCTTACCATCCTATCTGTCCTCCTGCAGTCTTGCACAATCTTCATCACAATTTGCATTACTCTGCATCGTGATTTTGCATGCAAATTTTAATATTGCTTCCTTAAATTCTAAGTCTAGATCATATATTGCAGGCAAGGCAACTCTGAGTGGTCCCTAACACAGACCCATGTGGAACACCACTAACCATATAGGAATGGAGAAACAGGAGTGGGCCATTTAGGTGATTTGCTAATGCTCTCGGGACTAGTGCTATTATTAAACTAACTGGGCAGGGGTGTGGGAACCAGGAGGTAATAGTAGAGAGGAATACCAAGGTAAACAGAATACTGGGAGAGATGGATAACACTAGAGTATGAAATGCTAGGGGCGGAATAGTCCCAGATTTGCACTAAGTGCGATAGCAAGAGGGGAAAAGAGCGTATTACCCAACAGCCACAGGCTTTTTACGTCGCATCGTCCCGATTCTGCCTCATTAATCATGCATTCCCAGGAAACATGCCATTTTGATGGCAGGTGGCCTCCAATTCTCCCACCACACCATCACCTTGCCACTTCCTCCCACCGGGCACCATATTTAAAGTGCAGTCGCACACACTCTCTTGGTGCTTCCAGCCTAGGACTGCTGCACAAGAGACATGGCCCGAAAGGCAAGAAGACTGCAGACCTCCAATTCAATGACACGTCCATGGAACACCTTTTGGATGCCATGGAGGCCGCCAAGATGTCCTTTAATCCCTCTCTGGCTGCAGGAGGGGCAGCAACATCACCAATCTGGCTTGGGAGGCAGTGGTAGAAGTGGTCATGCCAACACCCTGTCACCAGTGCCAAAAGAGGATGAATGATCTCCTCCGTTCCACCAGAATAAGTCACTCTTCTCATCACTCTCAACTCTCGCACTCTCAAACCATCACACATCTACAGGGCTCTCACTCACTGTAAGTTCAAGGGACATCACCATTCACTCTCTCACACACACCTTCATTGTCCTCATCCTGTCTATGGGACCACTCACCACCCACACGTGCCAGGCATACTTATCATCTGGCCTGGCAGGTGTCCTGCTTACACTCTCTTCATCTGTATTCATGCAGGACAAACTGGCACCCAAAAGGGAGAGGTCACAGAGTGGTGGAGGAATGCCTGGCATCAAGGTTCTAACAGACTTTGAAACCAGAGCCGTCCAGCTGGCCAGTGAGGATCTGGACTATTCTTGTGCTGATGGTGAAGTTAGTGGCTCTATACCAAATGAAGACCCAGCAGTGCAACATCCATCAGGCAACCATGCTGTGAGTGATGTGTCCTGTTTCACATGCCACTGCCATGCACTAATTATCTTTCCTTGTTTTTGCAGGCACATCTTGGAAACAGTCGAGGGAGTACACAGCACAGGTCCTTGACTCAAGCCCCAAAGAAACCTCTGAAGAAGAATCTGCTGAAATCCCAATTGAAGTCCCGTCACAGCCCTCAGCCACACCCGCCACCAGCGCAGAGACACACACCTCGGTGCGACCTAGCTTTAGAATAGTCTCAGGATCACAATCTGGTGAGCACATCGCACTGTCTGATCCACAGCAGGTGGTGGCAGGGACCCCCTTGGTGTCCGGCATTCAGAGGACTGTTGGGGGCCAGAATGTTGCTGTGTCCAAGTCAGATGACGAGCCTCTGGACTTGGTCATGTCACAGTTGCTGGAGCTGCAAAGTCTCGGGAACAACAGGAAGTGATGTCCACTGCAATCTTCAAATTGCAAGGCACGATGAAGGAGTCCATCCGGCTTCAGGCTGAGGTTATATTGCCAGCATGCCAATGCACTGAAGTCAACACTGGTAGAATTGTGGCCGCAATGGAGACCTTGGTTCAGGACATCAGTCCTGCACTACTGTACGGGCTGAACTCCATCACTGCTACCATAGTTGGCCTCCATCACTGTCAACACGAGAGGAGTGTGGGGCAGCTTGATCTCACTCCAGCCCCCCCTTCTCAAGGAGTCAGCCAGGGGCCCACAGGCACCCATAGGGAAGATGATCAACAGGTGCACATCCCGGGGACATCCACCCAGGTGACTCCGAAAGTGTCTGGCCCATCCAAATGCCCTCCTCCTGTCACCCCAGCAGCTCCAGCTCTATATTGCCACACCACCAGATCCCGAAAGCTGGCTAGGGCCCTCCAGGCCTTGGCCTTCCAGAGGACACCCATCAAGGTCACCACAGACAGGGTGTAGCAGTCAGTGGGCTGCCTCCCACCTCTGCTGTGGATGTCGGGGGAACACCAAGACGTAGCATCAGGGTTAGGAAGGTTAAGAAGATGCAGTTGCATAGCCTGGGCATGGGTGTTAATTACTTGTTCACTATTCACTGTTGTAAGTAAACTCCCAAGAATGCCTCCCTGCCTATGGCTCCTTGTTCTGACGAGCAGTGTTCATGTTGCTCAGATGTGAAGCTTTAGTTCCTGCACAAGATAAAGGCAGGTGTCTCAGTCCAGGGCCTCTTCCCTGTGCAGTGTGTAATTTTCAGACCAAAGTGATGGTCCTGCCTCACACTCCCTGGCCACATTACTGATGTCTGCCCCTTGATGGTGCTTGTCATTGCTGCCAGAATGTCGTGGGCAGGCATCACAGAGTTCCATCATTCTCTCTGTGTGCTCTCAGCACCTTTAAGGTGGGGTTGGCCGCCATCTCATCAGCATCTGTGACCAGTGACGCTGTGCTCCTGAAGGGGTTGGGTGCTGAAGGCTGACAAAGGATCAGGTGCATTTAAAGTTTCACAGCTGCAGCTCCATGGTATGACTCTGATCACAGAGCTCAAACAAGTCTGCCCTCAGCCAGACAGGAGTCAGACATTCACAGTGGAAATTTGAAGATCTATGGAGTGTCCCCACTGAAAGTCGTCATCACCCTCCTGGAATTGAACAACTATTAAGGCCTCCGCTGCTTCTCCATGACAGAAGGCTTATCACAGAGGGTATGTGCGCTGCCGTCAGCCAGACTGGAGTTTTTTGTCTGCACTGGAGTGCTGCTTTGGGCTGCATTAAAGTTCTTCAGTTGGAGTTTCATGAAAGAGGGACTTTTAACAGTTCATTTCCATCTAAAGTCTAATCTTCCTTTAATTTAGCAACTAACTAAAAGTTGCTCTTTGGATTGGGAGAAGGTGAATTTTAGTCCAGCTTTAAAACAGGGGTTATGTAGGCTCTGTTTACAGATGCAGATAGTAATTAGTTAACTGGCTTAAACAGGTTTTCAGAAGCTAGATTCAGATAGCATAAAAGTAAGTCATCTACAGCACTGCTTTTGTCTGCACTGGAGTGCTGCTTTGGGCTGGTTGGAGTTTGGTGAGAGAGGGATTTCAGTGAAGAAGGAGGGAGGTGATCCTTTCATTTTCTACCTTTTCTCAGTAAGAAGACTGGTGGCCTTGGTAAGTAGTACCTGGTAGTATTTCTTCTGTCCTTAATATTCTCTAAACTAGAGGAAGTAAAAGTAAAGGGAGTAATTTAAGGGTAAGTCATAGCAGGGCAGCTCAGCAAAGTGGAATGCTCCTCCTGTGTGATGTGGGAAAACAGGGGCACTTCCAGTGTCCAGGGCGACCAGGTGTGCAGGAAGGGTCTCCAGCTGCAGCTACTCAAAATCCATGTTTTGGAGCTGGAGCTGCACTCGGAGTCACTGTGGAGCATCCGCAAGGATGAGATCTTCGTGAATAGCATGTACAGTGAGGTGATCATATCGCAGGTAAAGAACGCACAGGCAGAAAGGGAATGGTCGACCACCAGACAGAGTAAAAGCACTAGGCAGGTAGTGCAGGAGTCTGCTGGGTCCATCTACCTTTCCAACAGATTTTCCGTTTTGGATACTGCTGAGGGAGATGGTTTCACAGAGGAATGCAGCAAGAGCCAAGTCCGTGGCACTACAAGTGGCTCGGCTGCACAGAGGAGAGGAAAAGACTAGAGAGCAGAAGTGATAGGGGATTCTATTGTAAGGGGAACACGCAGACGTGACACCAGGATGGTAAGTTGCCTCCTGGTGCCAGAGTCACAGATGTCACTGAATGGCTGCAGGACATTCTGAAGGGGGAGGGTGAAGAGCCAGAGGTTGTGGTCCATATCGGTACCAATGGCATAGGTATAAAGAGGGAATGATGTCCTGCAAGCAGAATATGGGGAGCTAGGAAATAAATATAAGAAGCAGGACCTCAAAGGTAGTAATCTCAGGATTACTGCCAGTGCTACATGCTGGCAAGATCAGGAATAGGAGAATAGGGCAGATGAATGCATGGCTGGAGCAATGATAAAAGAGGGAGGAATTTAGTTTCCTGTGGCATTGGAACTGATTCTGTGGAAGAAGGGACCTGTACAAGCCAGATAGGTTGCACCCCGGTAGGACCATGACCTCGCAGGGGCTTTCACCAGTACTGTGGGGGAGGGTTTAAACTAGATTGGCAGGGGGATGGAAACCTGAGAGGGGAGACACAAGAGAGGGAAACAGAGATAGGAATAAAAGACAGAAAAGTGGAAAGCAAAAATGGAAGGCAGAAGAAACCAGGGCTAGCAGCAAATAGGGCCATAGTACAAAAAATGTCTAAAAATATTAAAAGACAAAACTCTAAAGGCACTGTATCTGAATGCATGGAGCGTTCGCAATAAGCCAGATGAATTAATAGATGTAAATGGGTATGATATGATTGCGATTACAAAGACATGGCTGCAGGGTGACCGTAGCTGGGAACTGAATATCCAAGGGTAGCCGATATTTAGGATGGACGGGCAAAAAGTAATAGGAGGTGGCATGGCGTTGTTAGTTAAAGATGAAATTAGTGCAATAGTGAGAGAGGATATTGGCTCAGAAAATCTAGATATAAAATCAGTATGGGTGGAGTTAAGAAGCAACAAGGAGTGGAAAACATTAGTGGGAATTGTCTATACATCTCCAAACAGTAGTGATAAGGTAGGGAACAGCATTAAACAGGAAATTTGGGATGCAGGTAACAAGGGCGCTACAGTAATATGGGTGACGTTGATCTACATATAGACTGGACAAATCAAATTAACAATGCTACTGTGGCGGATGAATTCCTGGAGTGTGTACAAGATGGTGTTTGAGACCAGTATGTCAAGGAACTGACTAGGGAATAGGCTACCCTAGATTTGGTTTTGTGCAATGAGAAGGGGCTAATTAAAATCTTGTTGTGTGGGGTCTTTTAGGGAACAGTGACCATAACATGACAGAATTCTTCATTAGGATGGAAAGTGAAGTAGTCTGATCTGAAACTAGGGTCCCAAATCTTAACAAAGGAAACTACAAAGGTATGAGGTGTGAGTTGGCTAAGATAGATTGGGGAACTTCTTGAAAAGGTGGATAAACAATGGCTAATATCTAAGGAATTAATATATGCATTGCAACAGCTGTGCATTCCTTTCTGGAGCAAAAACACGACAGAAAAAGTGGCCCATACATGGCTAGCAAAAGAAATTAAGGATAGTATTAGATCCAAAGAGGAGTCATATAAAGTTGCTGGAAAAAATAGCAAACCTGAGGACTGGGAGCAGTTTAGAATTCAGCAAAGGAGGACCAAGAGATTGATTAAGAGGGGAAAAATAGGGTATGAGAGTAAACTTGCAAGGAACATATAGAAGCTTTTACAGTCCGCTTTTAAGTATGTAAAAAGAAAAAGATTAATGAAGACAAATGTAGGTCCCTTACAGTCTGAAATGGGAGAATTTATAATAGAGAGCAAGGAAATTGCAAAGTAATTAAACAACCAGGAGGAAGACACAAATAACTTCCCAGAAATACTAGGGAACCAAGGGTCTAGTGTGAAGGAGGAATTAAAGGAAATTAGTATTACTAAAACAATAGTGCTGGAGAAATTAATGGGACTGAAAGCTTATAAATCCCCAGGACCCGATAATCTACATCCGAGGATACTAAGGGAGATGGCCAAGGAAATAGTGGATGTGTTGACTGTCACCTTCCAAAATTCTAAAGATTCTGGAATAGTCCCAGAAGATTGAAGGATGACAAATGTAACCCCACTATTTAAAAAAGGAGGGAGGGAGAAAACAGCAAATTACAGACTGGTTAGCCTAACATTAGTAATAGAGAAAATGCTAAAGTCTGTTGTAAAGGATGTGAAAACAGGACACTTAGAAAATATCCATGGGATTAGACAAAGTCAGCATGGATTTATGAAGGGGAAATCATGTTTGACAAACCTATTGGAGTTTTTTGAGGTCATAACTAGCAGAATAGATAAGGGAGAACCAGTAGATGTGGTGTCTTTGGATTTTCAGAAGGCTTTTGATAAAGCCCCACATAAGAGATTAGTGTGAAAAATTAAAGCACATGAGATTGGGAGTAATATATGGGCATAGATTAAGAATTAGTTAGCAGACAGGAAACGGGATAGGAATAAATGGGTCTTTTTCAGAGTGGCAGGCGGTGACTAGTGGTACCATAAGGCCCAGCCCTTGGGCCCCAGCTATTCACAGTATATATCAATGATTTGGATGAGGCAACCAAATGTAACACTTCCAAGTTTGCTGACCACATGAAACTTAGTGGGAATGTGATCAATGAGGAGGGTGTTAAGAGGCTTCAAATCAATTTAGACAATTATAATGCTCTCGTCGGGACTTGGAAAAACGTATTAATTTTGCTTCCAATCTCCACCCCTCTATCATTTTCACATGGTCCATCTCTGACACTTCCCTTCCTTGACCTCTCTGTCTCAATCTCTGGTGATAGACTGTCCACCAATATCCATTACAAGCCTACCGACTCCCACAGCTACCTCGACTACAGCTCCTCACACCCTGCTTCCTGTAAGGACTCCATCCCATTCTCTCAGTTCCTTCGTCTCCGTCTCATCTGTTCTGATGATGCTACCTTCAAAAACAGTTCCCCTGACATGTCCTCCTTCTTCCTTAACTGAGGTTTTCCACCCACGGTTGTTGACAGGACCCTCAACCGTGTCCAGCCCATCTCCCGCGCATCCGCCCTCACGCCTTCTCCTCCCTCCCAGAAACATGATAGGGTCCCCCTTATCCTCACTTATCACCCCACCAGCCTCCGCATTCAAAGGATCATTCTCCGCCATTTCCGCCAACTCCAGCATGATGCCACCACCAAACACATCTTCCCTTCACCCCCCCCCGGCAACATTCCGTAGGGATCGTTCCCTCCGGGACACCCTGGTCCACTCCTCCATCACCCCCTACTCCTCAACCCCCATCTATGGCACTTCCCCATGCCCACGCAAAAGATGCAACACCTGCCCCTTCACTTCCTCTCTCCTCACTGTCCAAGGGCCCAAACACTCCTTTCAAGTGAAGCAGCATTTCACTTGCATTTCCCCCAACTTAGTCTATTACATTCATGGCTCCCAATGCGGTATCCTCTACATTGGAGAGACCAAACGTAAACTGGGCGACTGCTTTGCAGAACACCTGCGGTCTGTCCGCAAGAATGACCCAAACCTCCCTGTCGCTTGCCATTTTAACACTCCACCCTGCTCTCTTGCCCACATGTCTGTCCTTGGCTTGATGCATTGTTCCAGTGAAGCCCAACGTAAACTGGAGGAACAGCACCTCATCTTCCGACTAGGCACTTTACAGCCTTCCGGACTGAATATTGAATTCAGCAACTTTAGATCTTGAACTCCCTCCTCCATCCCCACCCCCTTTCTGTTTTTTACCCCCTTCCTTTTGTTTTTTCCAATAATTTATATAGATTTTTCTTTTCCACCTATTTCCATTATTTTTAAATCTTTTATGCCCTGCTAGTCTTTCCACCCCACCCCCACTAGAGCTGTACCTTGAGTGCCCTACTATCCATTCTTAATTAGCACATTTGTTTAGATAATATCACTACCTTCAACACCTCTGTGTTCTTTTGTTCTTTTGTCTGTGACATCTTTTGATTATCTGCTCCTATCACTGCTTGCTTGTCCCTACAACCACACCACCCCCCCCCAACTTCTCTCCCCCATCCCCTATCTTAAACCAGCTTATATTTCACCCCTCTCCCTATATTTGCTCAGTTCTGTGGAAGGGTCATAAGGACTCGAAACGTCAACTCTTTTCTTCTCCGCCGATGCTGCCAGACCTGCTAAGTTTTTCCAGGTAATTCTGTTTTTGTTTTGGGTTTCCAGCGTCCGCAATTTTTGTTTTTATCTCTCAATTTAGACAGGTTGAGGGAGTGGGCAAATACACGGCAGATGCAGTATAACATGGATAAGTGTGAAGTAATCCACTTTGGCAGGAAAAATAGAAATGTAGAGTACTATTTAAATGATGATAGATTGGGAAATGTTGATGTACAAAGGAACCTGGGTTCCCTTGTACACCAATCACTGAAAGCAAGCATGGAGGTGCAGCAAGAATTTAAGAAGGCAAATGGGCTTCATTGCGAGAGGACTTGAGTATAGGAGCAAGGATGTCTTACTGCAACTGTACAGGACCTTGGTGAGACCACACCTGGAGTGTTTTGAGCAGCTTTGGTCTCCATAACTAAGAAAGGATATGCTTGCCATAGAGGGAGGGTAGTGAAGATTCACCAGACTGATTCCCGGGATGCAGGATTGTCACATGAGAGATTTGGCCGACCAGGTCTGTATTCACTGGAGTTTTGAAGAGTGAGAGGAGATCTCATTGAAACATAAAATTCTGCCAGGGCTGGACAGCCTGAATGCAGAGATGATGTTTCATCTGGCTGGAGGTCTAGAACAAAGGGCCACATTCTCAGCATATGGGGTAGACCATTTAGGACTGACATGAGGAGAAACATTTTCACTCAGAGGGTGGTGAACCTAAGGAATTCTCTGCCACAGAGCGCTGTGGAAACCACATCACTGAACATATTTAAAAAGGAAATAAATAGAGTTCTGGACTCTAAAGGCATCAAGGGGTATGGGGAGAGAGTGAGAATCAGCCATGATCATATTGAATAGCGGAGCAGGCTCAAAGGGCTGAATGATTTACTCCTGCTCCTATTTTTCTATGTTTCGAAGTCAAACATTCACAGATGCAATGTGAGGATCTCTGGTGTCTCCTCACTGCACGTCATCATCAGCCCCCACGAGTCAAGCAGCTATGAAGGCATACTGAGGGCAGCTGGTTTGTGTGGCCTGTGTGATGGCCTCATTTCCATCATCCTCACCTTCAAGGACCTCCTCACCTTCATCCCCATCAACATCCTTCTCTTTGGAGATGTCCAGCTCCTCCTTAGCTGGCTCCTCACCCCGTTGCAGCTCATGTTGTAAAGGGCACAGCAGGTGACGATGATGCGTGACACCCTCTGTGGACTGTATTATAGGGTTCCACCAGACTGGTCCAGGCACTAGAACCTCATTTTCAATACTCCAATTGTTTGTTCCATCTAGGTGCAAGTTGCAACATGAGCTTCGTTGTACTTTCTCTGTGCTGCAGTCTGAGGCTGCAACACAGGTTTCATCAGCCATGTGCTCTGCAGGTAGCCCTGGTCCCTGAGGAGCCAACCCTGCAGCCTCTATGGACCCTGGAAGATGTCAGGAACCTGAAACCTGCTAAGGATGTAGGAGTTGTGGACACTCCCTGGGAACCATGCGCAGACCTGCAGGGTGTGTTTGTGGTGATCACACACTAGCTGCACATTCAACAAGAGGAAGCCCTTGCGGTTGACATGGCAACCGCTTGTTGCCACCGAGATCTGAGCATCACGTGAGTGCAGTCGATGGCACCCTGCACCTGCAGAAAACTGAGATTTGGGCAAATCCCAGTGCTCTTGCATCCTGGCTGCCCTGGTACCTGGCGAAATGCACAAATGAAGATGGTGTCCCTGCATTTTTGTGTGGAGGCTTGTGATGTCCCACAGAGGTCACATGTGGAGTCCTGAAAGGAGCCACTGGCATAAAAATTGAGTGCTACAGACAATTTCACGACCACTAGCAGTGGATGCCCTCCATGCCCCGCAGTGTTAAATCCTGCAGAAGGTGACAGATGTGACTGACCAGTTCCCTGGCAGTCTTCGGTGACACTGGTTCTTGATCATCTGCAGGAATGAAAGGCAGTGTATATAGACCCTGGGTCTAGCTAGGTACTGACCAGCTGTGGCTCTTTGATGGTGTTGGGAAGCCCCAACCACCTCTTCTTCCTGAGGGTGCTGCTCCTCCCTCTGCACAGCCAGACGCCTCCGCTGCTCTCTTTTCTGTCGTCTCCACTCTCTGTACGCCACAAGGCATACAGCCAGTTCTCTTGACCAGCCAGGCATTGACCATTTCCAACAAGAGAGAATCTAACCATCGCCCCTTGATGTTCAATGGCATTACCATCTCTGTCTCCTGCTGTCAACATCCTGAGGGTTACCATTGATCAGAAACTGAACTGGACTAGCCACATAAATACTGTAGCTACAAGAGCAGGTCAGAGGTTAGAAATCCTGCAGTAAGTAACTTACCTCCTGGTCTGTCCACCGTCTACTAAGCACAAGTCAGGAGCGTGATGGAAACTCTCCACTTGCCTGGATAAGTGCAGCTCGAACAACACTCAAGAAACTTGACACCATCCAGGACAAAGCAGCCTGCTTGACAGGCATCCTAACTACAAACATTCACTCCCTCCACCACCAACACACAATAGCAGCAGTGTGTACCATCTACAAAATGCACTGCAGGAACTCACCAAGCCTCCTTCAACAGCACCTTCCAAACCTATGACCACTGCCATCTAGGAGGACAAGGGCAGCAGATAGATGGGAACACCACCACCTGGAAGTTCCCCTCCAAGTCACTCACCATCCTGACTTGGAAATATATCACCGTTCCTTCACTGTCGCTGGGTCAAAATCCTGGAACTCCCTTCCTTACACCACTGTGGGTGTACATACACCATTTGGACTGCAGCGGTTCAAGAAGGCGACTCACCACCACCTTCTCAAAGGCAAATAGGGATGGACAATAAATGCTGCTCTAGCCAGTGATGCCCACATCCCATGAATAAATATTTTAAAAATCCACTTTAATTTTGGCAGAAATCCTGGATAGATCTATAAATGGCATTTCTCAATTCTGCTGAAGTTACATCAGCCAATTGAGGGAAGCCCTAAAGAAGTTCCTGGCATAGTAGGACTAAATAATGTGTAATTTACTGTCTTAGTTCTGTTTTCTTTCTCACATCTCATTTGATGTCTTTCAATATCCCAGCACAATTTTTGTTTCTGCAAAATTCTGGAGGAGAAGCTATGTTGTTTCTTCTTTAGCTTCCCTCAAGATTCTTGAATTGAAATCAGCAAATCTCAGTGACAGGTCTCTTTTAAGCTTGAGTAACTTCGTTAGCCGCATTTCTCCTTGAATGATGACTACTATTTACAGTTAAGAATCATTCTACATCCAACTCTGGTGCCATTTTGAAAAAAACCTACTACAGCACCTGCCTATTTCAGGAAGTAGATCTCTTTTAATGAGAAAATTAGAGTCCTAGGACCTGATTGCCATTTTAGATTGGAAGTAGTCAGAGTGTGTGCCATACAATTAGATGCACGATGGAACCTGAAGAGTCTTTGCAAAGGTAAGCTTGGAGTTATTTTTGTGGACCATGGAGGAGCAGGAAGTGTTCCCCTGTGGCCCACAAGAAGAACCTGGTCGGCCGCCACTCTTGGACCCTTCCATTCTGCAATCACAAGTTGCCTCCACCATAGTTACTTTATTGCTGGTTATTGCAGCCCAAAAGAAGTATGCCATAATCAGCGAGCTGCATAAGGGAAATCCTTTCAAAATGGCATTGACCACATTATCCAGGTTAATGGGTCAGTCAGGTTACCAACCTCATTTTGAGATTGTCACTGCCCTGTTAATGCTGGGAGCAACAAATGAAAATGTGTCCTTGAAGACAGATGGACAAGACTTTTGTACAGATGCTAATGTAAAACATAGCTTAGAAAGAAGATTAGTTGGGCCAGATTTTCAATGTGGGGCTGGGAACCTGACACACGGGTGAATTCTGTGTCCCAACTCTGTGCCCGAGCTGTGTCAGTATCACAACGTGACTTTTAATCTTAAATGGCCTAATTGGCCAGGAAGCGAGCTCAACGCTCAATTAGAGGCACCAAGCACCTCCAGAAAGGGGGAGCTGTCTGCCTAGGGCCAGCAGCCAAGGTATGCAATAGCCATATTGGAGGCTGCCGCTGCTTTGTTGATTTGAGCAGGCCGCTCGTCAGAAGTGGAAGAGCGGGACTGTGGCCTTGCACGACTGGTAGGACTAGCACTTGTGCCGGTCTTGGTTGACTCCACAGGTTTGTTTGAAAGACCGCTGTAAATAAAATTATTTGGGCTTCGCAATGAACCCAAAAGCTGTGCATTGACATAGACAGAACTGGTCTGGATCACCCGAAAAAGTCTACTCTGCATTGGCTCCTTAAAAAGCTTCCTAAGGAGCTTAAGGTGCTCTTAATTAGTGTCAGCTGCAGTCCCTGCTCCGTCCCTCCTGTTGGTGCTTTGAAAATTTGAAACTGTCATGGAGGTGTCGGGATCCCGAGATAATCTCTGGGACTATGATTTTCAAATCTCGCTCACAACCGTTCTTGCCCTGCCCCAACCTGCTATTGAAAATCCAGCCTATTGACTAATTTGTGTGCTAAGTGGTAGATTTTTGTTTGCTTTATGAAAGAAGGGGAAAATAATACTGGTTAGTTTATGTTTTCCAATAATGTGTTAGTTGTTAAGCCGAGGAGACATTTTACAGATACCTTTCTCAGAAGTATAATTTTCAAGTGGCATTTGCTTTGATTATTTACTTGGGGAAGTTGCAATGTAAATAGATCCTGACTTTTCAATAGCACCTGTGGCAACTTTGTTTTAAATGTCAATAGCTGATCAATATTGAATAAATCAGTTCATTTTTAGCAAGGTAAGTCTGTAAATTTATTGACTGCCTGCATGCAGCGTTTTACTCTGCAGTGGTGTTCACACTAATATGTTGAACTTGTACAAGCAAACACATACAAAAGACATCAATTTATGCATCCTTCCCCCGATTGCCAATAACCAAGTATGGAGTGGTAACCTACAAAACAGATTGTACAGATGCACACTGCAACAATTTACAAAATTGCCCTTATTTTAATATTGTCTTTGATCTCTGTGCTGAATAGGATCCTGCAATTATCTCTAATAACAGCTCTTTTTCTCTCCTTTGTGTATCTGTTTTGTTCTTAGGTTTGGATAGATGCAGCTACACAGATATGTTTCTCGCTTGGAGTGGGGTTTGGTGTACTAATAGCATTTGCAAGCTACAACAAATTTAATAACAATTGTTACAGGTAGGTTATGTTGCTTTCTTTGGTTTCTTTGTATGATGCTTCTAATACCTTTTGGAGCACAGTACTCAACAACTTGCCTTTAGATTGATTGGCTATTAGTTAATACTATCCAGATCATTCTCTTCCAGTTTTCTTATCAAGAGCCAAACTGGATCATTCACTGCTAATTTGAGCACTTCTTGTGACTTGTACAATGGGTACTACGTGTCCCAATTTAAACTTCACCGACTTTGAAAGAACCTCCTGTCTAAGAGGAGAATATTTATTTGGTTGCTTCTGTACAGTTAGGGAGTTGATCCCTACGCTAGATCAGGAAATGATGGGAACCTTCATGTTTCAGGCCCAGCTCATCATTTTATTTCTTGTGAAGGATTTCTGAAACCATTTGGGAATGTCTGTAATGCCATTTGAGAAACAATGGGTGGGATTTTCCGTGCCTGCTGGTGCTAGGCATGTTTGGTGGAGTGAGTGGACAACATGGCGAGTTGGCCAAAAATCAGTTTCACGATGTCGTGAAACCAGTTTGCAATTGTCCTCTCTGCCCGTCAATGGCGTGCCGTGTTTCCCACTGTCAGACATCAGGAACCTCCTTGTAATATATCTGTATATAAGCCCATGATGCCAGAATCATCCCCTCACACTGGATCATCTGCCCACGTGGGCACAGAGCACGTCTTGACAACAGTGACGTACAGAAGTTGCGGGTGAGGTTGGGGGTGCGGGGAACGAATGTGTCGGAGAGGGGGGCAGTGTTGAGGTTCAGAGGGGGGATGAAGGAGTCCCGGGGGCAGGGAGCGAGGGTGGAGGAAGGAGTCCAGCGGGGGAAAGGAATCCGGATTGGGGGATGTCCAGGTCAACATGCTAAGGAGGACTCTGTTGAGTCCCTGACTGCCTGGTGTGGACTGAACTGAGGGTGGGCGTGGTAAGAGGGAATAGTGAGAATGACCAATGGCAGAGTAAGGCAATAGGGTAGGAGGGTTAGGGTGCGGTAGAAGGGATGCTGAGGGTGGTTGGTGGGGACTTGGAGGTGGACACGGAACCTAGGGATGGGAAGGAGGAGGTCAGGGAGGTTAATGTGGATGGGGTTGGGATTTACGGGAAGGAAGAGAACATGCACACTCACCTGGGCATCCCCAAAAGAAAAGGGTTGTGGCTGGTAGATCACGGAGGGGAGGTGGAAAGTGATGCTGGGGGTTTGACAGTGATGGATGAAAGGAAATGGGTGACTCGGGGAGGGGAAAGGATGGAAGGGTGCAAGAAAAACTGTAGCACTATCATGCTTGCTAAATCGAAAGTGAAATGAGAGTTGTGGTGGACAAGAACAGGCACTGCAAGGGAGTGTGATCAGTGGGTGGGATGAAGATGCAGGCCAGCTGAAAGCGAACCCCAGCAGGCAGCATTAAAAACTCTGAGATGAGTGGTCTGTGGGAAGGATCGTGTGTGTGGGAGAGTGCTTGCATGAGGCTCTGAAAGGCCCTGCACTCGTGGGCCAGCTGCATGCAGCTGAACTGCTAGTTGGTGGTGGTGGGGTGCAGAGGGGTGAATGCAAAGCCTGTCAATGAAGCTGAAAGACACCATTACACATTATTCAGTGAAAGTGAATATATTTTTAGATTGTAAAGTGACAAAATGTGTTCACCATATATGATCAGAATTTCTTAGGTTTTGAACACCTTAGATTTCCAAGTGCTGCCCTGACATCCACAGGAGGGGGTGGAGACAGCCTGTGCAATGATTGGTCCTGTTGTCTCTGATGACTTCGGTGTAGGTCCTCTAGGGAGCCGAGGCCTCGGGGGCCCAGGTTTGCTTTGGCTGTCCTCCCTTGGGCCAGCTGCTCCTCTGCGGTGACAGAGGATGTGATTGAGGGGGCTCACAGTCAAAGGGGACTCAGAGGAAGAGGACAGCCTCTAGGATTCCTGAGCAGAACACCTCCTCCTCCCTTCGGATGCCTGACTTCTTGAGGGGAAGGAGCACTCGGGAGACATTGAGGTGCCCTATTTCTCTCTTGCATTGCCACTGCAGAAACTCACCTATGGCTACTGCAATGGAGTGCAGGTCTGTGCACAACTCTGCTTTCTGCTGGACTAGGGTCTCCATGGCATCTGCCATCCCTCCCCATGGAGACCTCCTTACGC
Organism: Carcharodon carcharias; assembly: GCF_017639515.1. Taxonomy (NCBI): domain Eukaryota; kingdom Metazoa; phylum Chordata; class Chondrichthyes; order Lamniformes; family Lamnidae; genus Carcharodon; species Carcharodon carcharias. Next base: position 170,265,588 of record NC_054469.1, read on the forward strand.
GCACCTCTGGGTATCACTTCATCAGAGAGCAGGCAGACAGACTCCTCCAACTTGCATGCCACTCTGCTCAGGCTTCCAACAGCTCCGTGTGATGTTTCCTGCCTTCTACTGACTCTCCACAATGAGTTGGAAGGCCAAACCCAGAGGGTTGTCAGCTGACTCGAACCTCACAAATGTCTCTTCCCCAGCTGTCCTCCGAGTGTTGGGGAGATCAGCTGAACCTGCTTCCTCATGCTGTGGATACGTGTCCATGCAGTGACCACCAGATTGTGAACCTGAGCCTGCCCTAGATCTAGGTCCCACCGAGGTGTGTGTGTCTGTGCTGGTGGAGGGTGTGGGTAAACACTGTGACAGGTCTTCCAGGCTGCTTCTTACCAGCTCTTCAATGGAGGAGGTGTCCTCTTGGCTGGAGGTGAAGGACTGGATGGAGCTGAGGGACTGGCTGGCTGGTGTCGGTCCCTTGGCAGAGCTCCCTGTGCACCCAAGTAGAGATAATTAGTGCATGGCAGCAGAGTCAAAAGCAGGAGAGAGAGCACTGACATTTGTGTTGAGAGAGGGATGATGTGATGCAGGATCCTCATGTAGGTGTTCACTGCTGACATCACTGTCGCCGCAGGCACCATCCACATTCTCACCAGTCAGGGCAATGGCATGTTCCTCAAAGTGAGCCAGCTTCTCCTGCATGAAAAAAGATGGAGAGAGTGTGAGCAGGACACATGGCACTGCATGGAAAGTTTGTGTGTTGAACGGAGCCATGGACGGGATGAGGACATGAGATCGAGGGGGTTTGAGCCTGATGGAGATGTGAGAGTGTGTGTGAGAGTTAATGGTGTTGTCCCTTGAGGTGTGAGATCCCTGTGGATGTGTAATGGGTTTGTGAGTGTGTGAGTTGAGAGGGATGAGAAGAGTGACTTACCCTGGCAGAACGGATGAGACCATTCATCCTGCAGTGTCACTGGGTAGCTGTCCTCTTTTGCAGGGCATTGGCGCTGACCACTGCTGCCACCGCCTCCCATGCTGGATTAGTGATGTTGCTGCCCATCCTGTGGCCAGAGCTGGGGTAGAGGACATCGCGGCAGCCTCCACTGCATCCAAAAGACACTTGAGGGATGCGTCATTAAACTGGGGGTGTGGGGGTGGGGAACTGATGTCATCTTGCCTTTCGGGGCCATGCCTTTTTTGCAGCAGCCCTGGGCTGGAAACACTGAGAGGTGTGCTCATGGTTGCACTTTAGATGTGGCGTACGGTGTGATCAAGCAGTGAGGTGATAGCGTGGCAGGCGAATGAGAGCCCATCGACCCACCATTGAAACGGCTTGTTTCCCAGGAATGCATAATTAATGAGGCAGGATTGGGATGATATGGGGTGAAAAGCCACCATTGCGGCCAGTGGGTAAAACATTTTTTCCCACCTGCTACTGCATTTAGTGCAAATCTGAGATGGTTCTGCCCAATGTATTATGTTTCATAACTGTTACATTACTTTTAGCATATATTTAAGGTATGGCATCGCATGATAGAACTTGTAATAACATATTATTTTAATAGTGAATTACAGGAATCATTCACTAGCTTGAAAATATTACAATTATACTTTGAATGTACTATATTGTCTCCCACTACTATGTGTTTGACCACTAGAGTGCTTTATGGAGGTAAATTATTTTGGCATGTTCATTTACTTTGCACATCAAATTGTTTCTTGAGTTTTTTTGCTCTCTGGGTTAACTCAAAATTCATGTAAGTTTTCCCTGCACCAATCCAGAATGTTAAAATTTCAAAGACCTTGTCTTCTGATGGAGTGAAAAATTGACCTTTAGATCTGACTTCAGCCGAGTAGAAACAGGTTTGGAATGATTTGGGCTGCAGATCAAAAATGCCAGCATTTCAGAAGCAGTTAACATTTTTAGATAAAAATAAAGGAGTAGAATTTCAGCAGTGTCCTCCTGATCTTCCCTCAATCATCCAAAACTCTGTAACTTTTGTAGAAGATCATTGGAAACCATTCCTGAAAGGTGCAGCCAGCCTTTTCTCTAGACTTTCTGCTAATCTCTTACTAAATATACAGCGGGAAATCGGGAGAATCCCCATGGAAATTCTAGATTAAAATGGATACGAAATAATAAAAATTCAAAGTTAAAATTGAAAATGCAGAAGAAAGATATGGGCCGGCAAAGAGAGGACAAATGGTTTTATCATTTAGAACTCTGACAAGTAGATCTTCCACAACATTAATCAAGTTGAAGATGCATTTCTTTCATCTGCACCTGTCTTACTTTTGCTAATCTTACTCTCTGTCTCTTCCTTTCCCCTTCTGCATTTTTGTGCCAATTTTCTGAGCTTTTCTGCTTTATCTACAGTTGGTGCTTTTTGTGCATCACTTGGAATGTTTTCATTATTTGCTGTTCTATTCCGGTGAATATCTGGTGTTATATCTGTCCGTATACAGTTAATGACATAGCCTCTAGCTGTGCCCACCATGGTGGTTCTACCTCACCCCTTTTCTTTGTGCCCATCATGACTATGTAACATGTATGGACTAAAAGGGTCACCTGCACTAAAGGCAGAATTTTCCGAGCCCGCTGATGGCGGGCGTGATAGGAGGTGTGCACAGAAAATATGGCACGACCTGCTTCACGACCGTGTGAAAACAGGGCCGTGATCGTCTGGTCAGCCTGCTGACAGCGGGCTGCATTTCCCACCATCGGTCGGCAGGGAGCTAATTGTAATGCATCAACATATAATTAAAAGGCCATCCCACCAGGCTCTTGAAACCCTGCCATATCATTCATCCATGTTGGCAGGAAAGCACGTCAACGTTTTTCACAACTGCACGCAGGTGATGTGCATTTGGCAGCCTTCACTTTGGGGGAACTGAGATGAATGAGCAGCAGAGTTCTCCACAGCTCGCCCATTGTTCTATTCACCAGAATAGAACAGCAAATAATGAAAACATTCCAAGTGATGCACAAAAAGCACCAACTGTAGAAAAAGCAGAAAAGCTCAGAAAATTGGCACAAAAATGCAGAAGGGGAAAGGAAGAGACAGAGAGTAAGATTAGCAAAAGTAAGACAGGTGCAGATGAAAGAAATGCATCTTCAACTTGATTAATGTTGTGGAAGATCTACTTGTCAGAGTTCTAAATGATAAAACCATTTGTCCTCTCTTTGCCGGCCCATATCTTTCTTCTGCATTTTCAATTTTAACTTTGAATTTTTATTATTTCGTATCCATTTTAATCTAGAATTTCCATGGGGATTCTCCCGATTTCCCACAGCAGGCCTTGGGGCGCCAGGGGTGGTGGGGGGTGGTGGGGGGAGGGGGGGTGGAGGTTGCAGGGGGTGAAATTGGTGGCTGGCCCCGGAGGGGACTGATGATGTGGGGGTGGAAATGTCCAGGTGCAAGTGCTGGTCAGCCTAGGAGGCCACCGTTATCAGTTGGGGGGTGGGGATGGCCAAGTGCTGCCCTGGTGCTGCATCCCGTGCACAGACATTCGAGGTGGGGGGCAAGGTAAGCGAGGGAAATGGCCATGCATTAGGGACACCTGTATAAACTGACCATGCTTCTGCAACTGAGATAGATCAGGCACAGCCACAGTGATATGATTGGGGTCAGGCTCCTAGCCTGGCCACCCAGGCAACCAACACGGAGGCACCAAAGACCCACCAACCGCTCAATACTTTACACTCCACACTGCATTCCCCATCCCATACCGGTCCCCTACACCTCCTTGGCACAAACTTCGAGTCCGCCACCACATTATTGGACCACAGAGCAGTTGGACTGCACACGTTGTACAATCTCCTCGCCAACACTGGCCATGGAGCAGTCACTCTGAAGACGGTCACAGACCCTTGCAATCTCAGCATCCTGGTTTGCACCAGTGTCCCCCATGTCGCAGGTCGACAAAGCAGCCGTGCAGCACACTCATCCCTGGCCATCCGAGGGGTGAGCAGCACTCTCCGGGAAGCAGTAAGGAGCAGTCACCCAGGGCCAGGAAAGGTGCTAAGTACATCCATGATAACCATGTCTCTCTCCCTTTCATGCTGCAGGAGGACCATGTGAGGATCATGGATCCTGGTGACCCAGCTGTATGCCTGATGGCCAACCGAGACTGTAGAAGGCGGAGGAGAGAGCGACTGAGTCACTGGCCGCGCAAAGGCAGGAGCAGCAACCACATGAAGGGGCAGCAGGGGCTCCCGCACACGCTGCCCAGGAGCGACAGCGAGCCGTGGCTGGTTGGAGCCAAGTGACACCCAGGGTCTATAGACGCTGCCTGCTATTCCTGCAGATGACTGAGAACCAGTGTCACCGATGACTGCGCATGTCCAGGGACCCGGCAGCTCACATTTGCCACTTACTACAGCACTTGGTTCCAAGGGGACATGGAGGGCATCCACTACCAGCAGCTGTGAAATTGACCTCAGTACTCGATTTCTATGCCAGTGGCTCCTTTCAGGGCTCTACAGGTGACCTCTGTGGGATATCACAATCCACCACCCACAAATGCATCCACAAGGTTACGATGCCATCTTCTCCATGGTGCAACTTTGTGCATTTCACCCGGGACCGGTACAGCCAGGATGCAAGGGCCATTGGACTCGCCCTGATCTCGGGATTCCCACAGGTGCAAGGTGCGATTGACTGCACTCATGTGGCGCTCAGGTCTCCATCGCTACACTCAGTGGACTTCATCAACCACAAGGGCTTCCACTCACTGAATGTGCAGCTGGTATGCGACCACCAGAAATGCATCCTGCAGGTGCACGGTTTCCAGTGAGTGTGCATGATGCCTACATCCTGAGTCGCTCACAGATCTCTGCAGTCTTCCATGGTCCACAGAGGCTGCAGGGTTGGGTCCTCTGGGACAAGGGTAGGCTGTGGCTGATGACACCTGTGCGATGGCCTCAGACTGCAGCAGAGCGATGCTATAATGAGGCTCATGCAGCAGCTTGCAGCTTGGTGGAGCAGACCATTGAGATGCTGAAGATGTTGTTCCGGTGCCTGGACTGGTTTGGTGGAGCCCTGCAATACCGTCTGCAGAGGGTGTCACACATTGTTGTCATCTGCTTCACCCTTTACAACCTGGTGCTGCAATGGGGTGAGGAGCTAGCTGAGGAGGAGATGGGGGAGCTGGAGGTCTCCTTGGATCAGGAGGACACCGATGAGGATGAGGGTGAGGGGGTCCTCATTGGTAACGATGATGGGGATGAGGCTCTCACACTGGCTAGACCAAGGCAAGCGCACTTGGGAGGGCCTCTAGCTGCGTGATTTGTAGAGGATGATGATGACATGCAGTGAGGTTTCCTTGTAAATCTTCACATCGCAGTTGTGAACGGTTGACTCCGTTCTGGCTTATGGCAGTGCACACACCCTCTGTGAGAATGTTCCTGTCATGGAGATTCAGTGGAGACCCTAATAGTTGCTCAATTACAGGAAGATGATGATGACATGAAGCAAGGACACCCATAAATCTTCACATAGCCCCTAAGAATGTCTGACTCCTGTCTGGCCAAGGGCAGTTCGCTTGTGCTCCATGATCAGGGCCATCTCAGAGACGCAGCCATGAAACTTTAGACGCTTCTGATGCTGTGTCCGCCTTCAGCACCTCAGCCCTTCAGGAGCTGGTGCACAGCATCACTGGCTGCAGATGCTGGTGTGATGAGGTGCTGAGAGCACACAGATTGTATGACAGAACTCTGTGGCACCTGCCCACTACATTCTGGCAGCAATGACCAGCACCGCCGAGTTGCAGGCATCAGTAATGTTTCCAGGGTATGTGAAGCTGGACCATCACTGTGGTCTGAAGGCTGCACAGAGCACAGGGAAGAGGTCCTGGACTGAGACACCTGACTTTATCTTGTGCAGAAAGGCTCCACATCTGAGTGACAAGAACACTGCTTATCAGAACAAAGAGCCACAGGCAGGGAGACATTCTTAGGAGTTTATTGCCATTAATGAACAGTATGTACAAGTGATCAACACCCTTGGCCAGGCTGTGCAACTACTTTTACCTAACATTCCTAACCCTACCGCTACATCTTAGTGCTCCCTGGACATCCACAGCAGAGGTGGAGGCAGCCTGCTGACTGTGACACCCTGTCTGTGATGACTTTGGCAGGGGTCCTCTGGAGAGCTGAGACTTGGAGGGCTCTGGCCAGCTTTCAGGGTCCTGCTGTGTGGCAGTGGCACCCTCCTCGGCCTGTGAAGCTGAAGCTGCGGAGGTCACAAGAAAAGAGGATTTTGATGGGCCGGACACCCCCGGAGTCACCTGGTGGATGACCCCAGAGTGTGCACATGTTTATCCTCCTTCCTATGGGTGCCCGAGACCCCTGGATGACTCCATGAGCAGAAGGGGTAGCTGCTGGAGTGAGATCGAGCTGCCCAGCACCCCTCCCACATACACAATGTTGGAGGCCAACTATGGCATCAGCAATAGAGTTCAGCCCGCACAACAATGCAGGAGTGACATCCTGGACCAAGGTCTCCATGGCGGCCGCCATCATGCCATCGGTGTGTTGCAATGTTGGCGCTATCACCTCAGCTTGAAGGCAGATGGACTCCTCCATCATGCCTTGCAATCTGACGAGTGCAGTGGACATCCCTTCTTGATGTTCCCGAACTTGCCTTTGCAGCTCCAGCAACTGTGACATGACTGAGTCCGGAGGCTCGTCTTCTGACTCGGACTCAGCAACGTTCTGGCCTCCAGCAGTCGTCCGATTGCTGGAGACCTGGGAAGTCCCTGCTTCCGCCTGCTGTGGATCAGAAAGTGCGATGTGCTCACCAGATTGTGATCCCGAGGATATTCTAAAGCTAGGTCCCCCTGAGGTGTGTGTCTCTGCGCTGGTGGAGGGTGTGGTGAGCGCTGTGACAGGACTTCAGGGGAGGTGCCTTCAGATTCCTCTTCAGAGGTTTCCTCGGGGCTTGATTGGACCTGGGTCATGGACTCTGTTGGCTGTTTCCCAGATGTGACTGCGGAAACAAGGGGAGATAATTGGTGCTTGGCAGTGACCTGTGATAGAGGACACATCACTGACAGCATGGTTGTCTGATGGATGTTGCACTGCTGAATCCTCACTTGGTAGAGCAGCACCAACCTCAACATCAGCACAGGACAGGTCTCAGTCATCGCCAGCCAGCTGGATGGCTCTGTTTTCGAATTCTGTCAGGGCTTTAATTTCTGGCATCCCTCCACCTGTCTGCGACCTTTTCCTCCTGTTGTGAGTCAGTTTGTCCTGCATGGATAGAGATGGGGAGAGTGTATCAGGATGCCTGCCAGGCCAGATGATAAGTATACCTGGCCTGTGTGAGTGATGAGTGGTCCCATGGATGGGATGGGGACAATGACAGTGTGTGTGAAAGAGTGAATGGTGGTGTCCCTTGCACTGGCAGTGAGTGAGGGCCCTGTGGGTGTGTGATGGGTTTGTGAGTGTGTGGGTTGGGAGTGATCAAAAGAGTGACTTACTCTGATAGAATGGAGGAGATCATTCATACTTTTGCAGCACTGGGTGGCTGTCCTCCTCTCCAGGGCGTTCACACTGACCACTGCTGCCACCGCCTCCCAAGCCAGGTTGGTGACATTGCTACCCATCCTGCGGCCAGAGCAAGGGTAGAGCACAACCTGTTGGGCCTCCACAGCATCCAACAGTCGCTTGAGGGACCCGCTGTTGAAGCAGGTGGCCGCAGTCTTTTTGCCTTTGATGGCCATGTCTCCCAGGCAGCGGTGGTGAGCTGGTGGTGATAAGAGCTTTGCAGGCGCTGCCTTTTAAAGATGGCGGCCGGTGTGATGCAATAGTAGGGTGATGGTGGGAGGGCAAACGACAGTCCACTCACCATAGAAATGGATTATTTAGCGGGACTGAATAAATAATGAAGCGGGCTTGGGATGATACCGCCTGAAAACCCACCATTTTCATCGGCGGGTATGACTCCATTTTACCCGCCCGCTACTGCACTTAGTGCAATTCTGGGAAAATTCTGCCCAGTATTACTATTCCTTTTTTGTGTCCTGTAGCATTCCATGGAAATGTGAGCAACCTGCATTCATTGTAGTATCTGTACCAGTTTGTTATCTTCATGCCATGTAGCTCAAGTTCATGTCCTTTGAGACAGTCAAACCTCTATTTATCATCATGACTTTATGTTCCTTTGTGCCGTGGTCTATCTGTCTCATGTCCTCTGCTTGAACTTGCTGTATGTTTGCCATCCTATAGTACTATGAATATTTGCTTTGCCTGTTTCTCAATGAATGCTTTTGTGTCCTTGTGTTCACACATCTGTGATGTCCTCCCATTTATTCTAAGTCCCATCTTTGCTTTTCTGATGGCTCCCTACCACTCTGCTCTTTTCTGTTCAGCTTGTCCATCCATCTGCAGTACCTGAAACTATGGCAAGCAAACATCCTCTTTTCCAGCTGGAAAATAAGCATTTGGTTTAAATCACTTAACATGCAATTCCAATAGGAAAAGCACTTTAAAAGGGGCAAGCACCAGTTGCTGTTAGTGGTGTGTTTTGGAGAAGTTAAATGAGGGTGGAGACGGCTGGAAGTTGGATGAGTGGGACCTGAAGTTGTGCCAAATGCCTAAGAACAGTGAACAGTGGAAGTTGGCTGGTGGCCAATGGCCAACATGCCATCAGGAGAAAAAAGACAACTGTTTATGCAGATGGCAGCCCAAAGTTAGGCAACTTCCACCCAGGACTTGTCTTGGGGATGGGAGGCAAGCAGACTAGGCACCTGAAAATCTTTGCAAAAGAACTGGAACGTGGAATTAACAGGACACAAGGGGAGCAGGTTAAGCAGATCACTTGAGGCTGAGTGCCTGAGGAAGGGAAGGGGAGGAAGGAGGGCGAGGGAGAGAAAAATATGAAGAGGTAAAGAAAATTGTGATTCTGTGAAAAGGGAGGGGGCGGGGGAGTGGTAAGGGTTACAGGGAGTACAAGGAGCAGAGAGAGGAGGTGAATGCATACAAAACATAGCAGTGTAAATGGGCAAAGGTGCTGCAGGGTCATTATTTGACTATTGATCAGAAAAGGTAGGTGAGTGTGGAGGTCATAAACTATTTTAGATGGAAGGTTGGACAGCTGGGCCATGGACAAATTTATAAGCTTTATTCATCTTTATCAATATATTCACTGTGTACCAGCAATTACATTGGTGCAGCATCAAGCACTGCCAGATGTTTGGAATTGCTATGAAAGTTAAAACACGCAGATCAATGGCAGTTGATTAAGGAGCCATGTAACATCATAGGGAGCCATACTTGCATTACAAATCACATTGTGTTACGCTCATAGCACCATCTACAGTGGAAATACTATTACATTGCAATCACACACCATTTTTGAGCATTTTATGGTATACATATTAATAGTATCAAATGTCATGATAATAAAGCTACTCTTGAAATCTCAAGACTATTGCAATAATATTATATTGTTATATTCCAGAAAGTGAGAGGTACCTGTAAAATATGATGTACGCCCAAGTTATGCTATGGTCATCACACTGCACTTAACTTAGTGGCAAAGAAGCTCCGTGAATTCATGGAAGCACAAACACAGACGTTCATTTACCAGTTAGTTTAGATAATGTCTAGGAAAGGTTACTCTGTATCCCACTTTCAATGAAAAGCAATGAAAACTGGGAATGCTGGAAATCTGAATTAAAAACAGAAAATGCTGGAAATACTCAGCAGGTCTGGCAGTGTCTGCAGAGAGAGAAATAAAGTTAAAGTTTCAGGCCAATGAACTGGGAAAAGTTAGAAATGTAATAGGTTTCGAGCAGGGGTGGATGGGAAAAGGGACAAAAGGAAGGTCATTGATAGGAAGGAAGACAGGAGAGATTGAACGGCAGCGAGTTAGTCTCCTAGGGCCAAAGAGAGTGGTGAGGTGGTAAGAAAAGAAACAAAGATGTGCCTAGAGCAGATGTGCTGCTGCCTGAAAACAAAAATAAGAGAAAAATCAAAATATGCAAAGTAGGAAACAAAATGGGGGAGTGGTGGGTGTGGAGGTGGGTTGAGGCAGGGAGCATGGTGCAGAGATTATGTTCTGAAATTGTTATTCTCAATGTTGAATCTGGAAGCATTTGGAGCATCTTGCATATCTGTAGGAGCTATGTAAATGAGCTAGATCAGTCCATCCGTCACTTTGTGCAATGCAAGCCTGCAGGAATGGGATCCCAATTGCTTGCTATTTTTCCAGCCTTTGGTGGAAGCCATGTATCTTTTGGCCAGACTGACATGTTCCACGCAGATATTTACTTCATATGTTTGAGTTTTTAAACATATCATAAGGATGCGTCTTCCCACAACTGGTGTAAAATCTGTTACCTTGAATTCCTCCCATCCCTCCCAAGATTCAAATTGTGTTTGACTCTCCCTTTTGTTTTTAGGGATGCTATCGTTACAAGTTCTGTCAACTCCGTGACAAGCTTCTTCTCAGGTTTTGTTGTCTTCTCTTTCTTGGGCTACATTTCAAAGCGGCATGGAGTGGCTCTGGAGGATGTGGCCACTGGAGGTGAGATCACAGAGTTGATTTTGCCCTCTGTACTTTCACTTACCATTATGTATGCCAAATAGACGTGTAAAAAAAAAGGAAAGGGCCAGTGCAGAATAGCAACATCATTTTCTTTGCAGGTGAAACACCCCATAGGTTCATCTGTGAAAAAAATCTACATATGAAATGACTGAGAATGAAGTCAATTTACAGATGACTAAGTCAGATAATATCAGATTCACCAATGTTTGTTTTAAGGAACTCTAATCCACAAACATCCAGAATGATTACACACCATTTTATAATTTGCTAAATTACTTTTACATTAAGTTAATACATTTGGATTCCTTTTTAATTTTGTTTTACAATTTGCTCTCATGAAGGTACTGACTTATACAGGGCTCGTGAGAGTCTAGACAGTGACTCTTAGTGTACTCTTTCACCGTAGAGGCTAAGGCTGAACATTACGTCGAACAGAGTGTCAAAGTTAAACAGTTATTGGCTCATTAGATCAGCAAAGATTAAATTTGTTTCCCTCCACCAGATTTTTAGTATGTTTTAAATATACTTTGTTGCTGAGGTCACTTGCTATGACACTGAGAACCTATGTACAAAATAGCTGCACCCTTGAGAAGTGGGACAAAAAAAACCTAACAGATCCTTTGTCAATCACAGCATACAGAAAATGTTCGCACAGAAAGCAGACTGCCATTCACTTCCCATCAGAATCTAGGACAGCTAGCATCTGGCTGGCTTTGGGTTTATAGTCTAATTTGGGTTTATAATCTAATTTGGGTCTATGAACTAGATGCCCATTTCCTTCAATTTGAATTTTATCCCTTCACCAAGTAGTGCTGAAAACAGTCATGGAGAAGTCTGGTGCCTGTACAGTTCGGTGTGGTGGGAGATTTGGAGACAATTCAGAAAACATGAGCAGGACTATTCTGACGTTTGATGAGTGTAAATAACTTCCACGTTGACAGCAAAAATGTGTTTTTCCTAACTTGTTGATGCTGAAGAATAGAATCCTTTTCTATTTCATTCGTTTGGTGTCAGCATCAAACACTCCAGCCATAAAAAATAGTGAAGCTTCTTTAACTTAATGGACAAAGAGGGAGACTCCATCTGCATTATATGCAACAAAATTGTAAACCTTTTCATAAAGTATTATTTTATTACATTAAGCACACAGACAAAAATGTGCACTAAATCACCTAGGCACAGTTGTAAACTTTGTACACTTGTAAAGGAATCTGCTTGATTTTCCTACCATTCAAATAAATGGAGTAAAATCAGGCAGTTCCTTTCCAGGTCAGCAATGCAATTCTCTTCCAATATTTGCTCTACCCAAATGATTCAGTGTACCAGGTCACAGACCAAGCTTAATCTCCCCAAATGTCTTATCCAAATATATTTGATACTAATCTCAGAAGGCCAACGTCAAATTAACCAACCTTACAAATGTAAATATACATGTCACAAGTTCTCTTAATTGGAAAACTACTTTATTTATATTTTCAGAAGCCGGATTGGTCTTTATCATTTACCCAGAAGCTATTGCCACTCTTCCTGGTTCATCAGTTTGGTCAGTCATCTTTTTCATCATGCTTCTGACATTGGGACTTGACAGCGCAGTAAGTGCATTCAATGTTATATTTTGGAGGTCAATTAAGCAAATAGATTATAGTTTTAATCTGTAATTACCAGCTCTGTAATTCCCTACCTCCCTGCAATTTCGGCCAGCCCTACAACTCCCTGAATCTGTGCTCCTCCAATTCTGGCCCCTTGATCATCCCCATTGGCGGTTGTGTTTTCAGTTGCCAAGATACTAAGCCCTGGAATTGCCTCCCTAAACCTATCCACCTCTTCTCCTTTCTTTCTTTCTTTAAGATGCCACTTAAGACCTTCACCTTTGAAGCTTTTGGTTATCTGCCTAAATCATAGAATCTTAGATACATAGAATGGTTAAACACAGAAGGTGCTGTTTGGTCCTGCATGTCCATGCCAGGTCTCTGGAAGAGCAACTCTGCTAGGCCTTTCCTGGTAGCCCTACAAGTGTTTTTTCTTCACGTGCTTATCCAGTTCCTTTTTGATAACCACAATTGAATCTGCCTCCACCACACTCCCAGACAGTGCATTTCAGATCCTAACCACCCACTGATAAAAACATTCTTCCTCATGTTGCTTATTTTGCCAATTGCCTTAAATTGGTGTTCTGAGGTTCTCGAACTTCTGTCAACAGGAATTGTTTCTCTCTATTTACTCTGTCTAAACCGCTCATGAATTTGAACACCTCTATCAAATCTTCTCTCAACCTTCTCTTCCCTAAGAAGTTCAACCCCAGCTTCTCCAGTTATATGGATAGATTGAAGTATCTCAGCCCTGGAGCCATTCTCTTAATGTCTCATTAGGAGTCGCAGTGTCAAATTTTGTTTTGACAACTCCCCTGTGAAGCATTTTGGGATATTCTGCTCAATTGGAGGTGCTATATAAATACAAGTTGTTTTTATTTTTTAGTAATCAATAGAGTGAAAACGTATGTAGCAATAGTACCAGGGCTGAGTCCTTGAAGCTTGCAGTGCTCTGTAAAACCATAGAACCATTGAAAAGTTACGGTGAAGAAAGAGGCCATTCAGCCCATAGTCCCTGCACCAACCAAAAAAAGAAAAAAGAAAAAAGAAACTAGCCACTCATTTTAATCCCACTTTCCAGCCTCTGGTCCGTAGCCTTGCAGGTTACAGCACTTCAGATGTAAATCCAGGTACCTTTTTAAATGAGTTGAGTGTTTCAGTTTCAACCACCAACTTAAGCAGTGAATTCCAGACACCCACCACTCTTTGGGTGAAAACGTTTTTCCTCATGTCCCTGCTAATCCTTCTACCAATCACCTTAAATCTATTCCCCCTGGTAATTGACCCCTTGTCTAGGGGAAACAAATCTTTCCTGTCTATTCTATCTAAGCCCCTCATAATTTTGTACACTTCAATTAGGTCACCCCTTAGCCTCCTCTGTTCAAAGGAAAACAACCCTAGCCTATCCAATCTCTCCTCATTGCTACAATTTTCAAGCCCTGGCAACATTCTTGTACACCTCCTTTGCACTCTTTCCAGAACAATTATGTCCTCTGTGACCTGCGAAAAGAATATATACATAAATTATGTAATTCAAGTAAATTCAAATCCTATCTCCCAGTCATAAAATAATCATGCATGCTGTCTGCTGCAAATATTAAAGCCCACAGGTATTCTCTAATAAGGGAATAAGGCCTAGCCCAGAATTTCATCAGAGCTGCTCCCACTCCCCTGTTAGAACTCCACCTTAAGTGCGGCAAAAAATCTGTATGCTTCCATTTCCCACATGTTTTCAGGGATAGTCTGAGTCCACACTCCCAGCAGGAGTCAGAAGCTTAAGTCAGAACTCCAACCTTTTGGAAAATCATAGACAATATATATGTGCAAAATATGCAATGTCAGCAGGAAAAGCTTCTTGCTAGGGGACAGACTTATAAAATAACTACATTTTTCTTCTTATCTGAGGCCTTGCCATGGATTTTGAGCTAAGAATAATGAAGAACCTTTCAGCACTCACCATAATTAAGGAATAAATCATACAGCCCTTCCAGCATCCACACATGAGTAGTTAAATGTGCAAATTAGCCCATTGTTGCCCAGTATGTCCTGATGCTCCAGAATATTCATTGCATCAGTATTTCACTGAGAGACTTGGTATTCAAACACATAAAATAATGTGAAGTTGGTGGGGGCAGGGGGCGGGGGGTGGTGTGCTTACTCAATATAAGGAGAAATTAGGCTGCATAGCTCCCACGTTTATGTACTACATAGTCTCCTCATGTTGGAACATTGGCTCCAAGATGTGTGTGTACAATTCCAACAATAAGTGTGCTAGGCACCATCTTGGCGAGTGAATTTAATAGCCGCTGGCAGCATGCAGAGCAAGGAGATTATGATGTCATTTAATGTGCATTGCTAATTTGATGCCAGAGTTGCCACCTTTGAACACCATGTTCCAACCTGTTCTAACATCGCACAGGTGAACACAACAATAAATGTTCTGATAAACTCCCGCTAGTGCTACTTAAAAGCATTATGAACTCCTTATAACTTAGTTGCTGGACTATTTCTTTTGGCTACCAGTACAATTATAAGTGTTTTTGTATCTTTTCTGTACTTGACTAAAGTCTCAATAGTCCACAGGGAACGGTCTGAAGACCTTTTTGTTCATTTAAAAGCTTCTGCTGAAACAAGTTGCTTCCAAACCTGGGCGATTTGGTAGACCTTTCTCTTGGAATAGAGCATGACTGGGAGAATGAAAAGAAACCACACAGAGTTAGACCAGTTGCTGGAAGAGAGAGGAGGAGGAAGGGGAGAAGAGCCCTCAGTATGAAACTGTATTCATGCAGGCTTTTTAAGGAGCAATTTTCTTACCTTAACGTCAGATAGGACCAAGGCTTGAAAAGTCTGTGCTTCACTAAAGAAATCTGTCAACTGCTTGCCCTTATAAAATATTGTGGCTACAAAAGCAGGTCTGAGGCTAGGAATCTTGCAGTGAATAGTCACCTCCTAACTCCCCAAAGCCTGCCAACAATCTACAAGGCACATGTCAGGAGTGTGATGAATAATCTCCACTTGGCTGGATGAGTGCAGCTCCAACAACACTCAAGAAGCTTAACATCATCCAGGACAAAACAGCCTGCTTGATTGGCACCCCATCTATAAACATGCACTCCCTCCACCATAGTGGCACAGCATGTGCCATCTACAAGATGCACTGCAGGAACTCATCAAGCTTCTTTAGACAGCACCTTCCAAATCCACGACTATTACCATCTAGAAGGACAAAGTCAGCAGACACATGGGAACACCACCACCTGCAAGTTCCCCTACAAGCCATGCACCATCCTGACTTGGAAATGTATCGCCGTTCCTTCACTGTCACTGGGTCAAAATCTGGGAACTCCCTTCCTAACAGCACTGTGGGTGTACCTACACCACATGGACTGCAGCGGTTTAAGAAGGCAGCTCACCACCACTTTCTCAAGGGCAATTAGGGATGGGCAAGAAATGAGGCCCTAGCCAACCACACCCATATCCCATGAATGAATTTTTAAAAACCCAGAAGTACAGCATCCAAGCAGAACAAGGGCAGCACTACTGTGGCTGTCAAGGTGACCGTGACACACAGCCTTTATGCATTTGGTTTCTTCCAGGCTGCTGCTGGAGATACAAGCAACATCACACAGCTTGCTTTGTACTGCTGCATAATGGAAGTCACTGAGGCTCTATACACAGGGCAGAAAAGATTAGAGCAATGGCAAATTCACCTACATCCTGATGTATGTATCATGCCAATACCCTTATTCTGTCCCCTCAAGTCTACTTGAGCACACTGCTCTTCAACACTAACTAACTTACTTTGCAGTTGCACCCATCCCTTTCTAACTATGCCCTTTCTCACATCCCCATGTATCCGGCTATCACTGGCAATCATCCCCAACCCAAAGCAATGTCCTGTCTCTTCCTCATTGTCACCCTCAACAAATACTCTCCAACCATCCATTCAACACTTATCATTATTCTCAGTCATAATTTTATTCTTCCCCTCCTTGAAGGGAAAGTTTCCATCCCATCTTCCTAAATTAGATTCCAAGTCAAATCAAGGAGAATAGAACACAAAATACAAGGGAGAGGCAGAAAACTGGAGGTGCCCCTCCAGCCATCTTGCAACTGACAGATGCTGCGGAAGAGGTGATGGACCCCAGCACAGTGCCTGACGATCAGAGATAGGCATGTCCCAGCTTCCTGGTGACAGAATTAAATATCAGGTTGCCAAATGACATATAACATTCACTCAAATTGATTTTATCTCAGCAGCGAGTCAAATATGATCATGTGGATAATGATCACTTATTCATGTTTTTAATCTCCCACAGGGCCTTCAAGCATCCAGTATAAGGTGACGCAAGAGGATGACAAAAACTCCTTGGAGGAGGTCACTCACACTGTCACAGGTCTCATTCAGACCATGCACTATGTCCCTCAGTGGAACTAGTAAGCAAGAAAGTTGGGTTTTCACTTGGTGACTCGCTCGTTAAAAGTGAACAAGAGCAGATGGTGGAGACAGGGGGAGCTTTGGTGATCTGTGTTGGAGGCCACAGGATATTCCATGCTCTGCTCAGTTGATGCAATGGTGAATCTCAGCAACCAATGATAAAGAGAATACGTCTGGCATAGCAACAAAGAACGTGCAATGTGCAGAGAGATTGGAGGAGTCTGACTCAAGTATGAGTGGCATGGTGCAGCAGGTCTTTGCGATAATGGGCAAAATTGTCCCAGATTTGCACTAAGTGCTGTAGTGGGCAAGAAAAAGAATGTTTTACCTGCCGGCCGCAAAGGTGGCTTTTCATGCTGTATCATCCTGCCTCATTAATCATGCATTCCCGGGAAACACCCCATTTCTATGGCCATCACCTCACCACTTCCTCACGCTGGGCACCATATTTAAAGTGCAGACGTGCGCCCACCTCCCAGTGCTTCCAGCCCAGGATTGCTGCACATTAGGCATGGCCCTGAAAGGCCCCCAATTCAGTGATGCATCCCTGGAACACTTTTTGGACACAGTGGAGGCCTGCCACAATGTCCTCTACCCCCATTCAGCACCAATGCCTTGCAAAAGAGGGCAGCCATCCAGTGCCTTAAGAGGATGTATATTCTCATCCGTTCTGCCAGGGTAAGTCACTCTTCTCATCACTCTCAACTCTCACACTCACAAACCCATCACACAATCACAGCGATCTCACAACCCAAGGGACAACACTAACTCTCACACACACTCTCACATTTGCATCAGACTCATATCCTCTCGAGCTCACGTCCTCAAACCATCCTTGGTCCCACTCTTCACACAAACACTCCATGCAGTGCCATGTGACCTGCTTGCACTCTCTCCATCTGTTTTCATGCAGGAAAAGCTGGCTCAAAGCAGCAGGGAGAGGTCCCAGACAGGGGGTGGTGTGGCTCTAGAGCAGGCTCGGGTTCACAATCTGGTGGTCACCGCATGGACACAACAATGATTTTCCACCTTCTGTGAGCTGCTTCACGGCAGAGCCATTTCCATGTGAATCCACCCAGCATGTGACAAACATTCCTCCAGGGTCCAGTTGCTGTTGGGCTCCAGCATCTTCTGCACCAAATGTCAATGATGGGAGCAAGACCCTGACAGTGAGGTCCGACTTCTCAATGTCACACTTGTCAAGACGTGTTCTGCAGCGGCATGTTTTCCCACTGATGCGGGTGGTAAATTTGATGTGGGGGAATGATTCTGGTGAGTTGGGCTTATAATGATATGCAGATGTATTACAATGAAGTTCCCAACGTCAGGAGGTGGGAAATGTGGCCCACCATTGATGAGCGGAACGGATGATTGCAAACTGGTTTCACAAAACTGATTTTTGGCCTTCATGCCATATTATCCACTCACAACCATCATGACGCCCTACGCCAGCAGGCACGGAAAATACCGCGCAATGTCTTCATCTGCGGATGGAGTATCCACATGCAATGGGCATTACATGTGATAATCAAATGAGTGCAAGCAGACCCTCACTAATAACTTGGACACTGGATTCCACACTAAATGGGATTCATGAAACTCTAGCCTTGGCCTATCAGTGCCGCCTTGATCTGCAGCAAAGTGCTCTTCAATTAATTGCTAGCAAGAATGTGTGGTTGGGCCATGATGAGGAAAGTGGTGAAAAGGGACGTGGAAGTTGAGCTCTGCTCAAAAGTGCTTCCAATTCTCACCCATTGCCCTCACCTCATGCCTTGTGTCTTGATGGCTGAGTCTGTCCCTGCACAAGTGCAGGTTGAGCAGTCTTTGGCAGGATCCTCACTGGCTCCTAAATATAGAGGATGTTGACCAAGATCAGTCAGAGCAGGGATCTAAGGAGCCTGTCCCTACCTCTGCTGGAGCCACAGGCATTGCACCAAGTAGAAATGCTAGAAAATAGAAGACTAAATACTTGTAGTCGCATGTTTGTTAGATAATGTTAGATTGTTAATTTATGTGACTCAAAAATAAAATGGAAACTAATTTGTTTTCACCACTTTCCTGTCTTGCCCATTTCTGGTTGCTGCCTGGCACATGATCTTTTCACTGGTGATGAATGGTAAGACAGGAATTGACACCTGACAAAGGTGGTGGGGCTTGCTTCTTGCATAATTGTTTTATGTGGATAGAGGGAGGGGGTAGAGGAAATGTGCCTTTTGTCTTTCATTGATTGGATGCTCATGGATGTCATCAGGCACATTTTAAATGGGTACCCCTTGTCTCCAAACAGCCAGTTGTTGTGTTCGCTTCAAGGTGCAAAGAGACTAGACAGGGTGGACTGCAGCAGGGCGAAAGCATCAAGGCAGCTGCCTGGGCATCATCATTGGTAAAGTTAGCATAATTGCCTGTCTTGCCAAACAAGCCATCAGTCACCTGTATTCTGCATTTGTGTGCTGTTGGTTGCAAGTTCCTGCGAATGTCTCCAGCAGAGCCCAGGAGGAAGCCAGAGGCAAACAGTTGAGGGTGGTTGTGACTTTGACAGGCACTGGTGAAGCATGGCCACCAAGTTTACTTGGCACCAGATCTTGCTCCAGCAGGCTGCAAATATCTACCACGTGACATTAGACTCTGTTGTTCAAAGATACTTATCCTTCTCCTCTACACACTGTGTTGTGGGTATGGCCCTCATCCAAGCTTCAACTCTGCTTGTGCTCTTTCTTCTTTGGAGCAGCAACAGCCTGTTCCTCACATAATTGCTTCTCTTGCTGCTGATTCCCCTGCTGGTGCTGTTGATCATCTTGGTCATCATCTGAGATCCAGAGTAAAATGACATAAGCAGCACCTATTCTGATGTAACAGATCAAAGCTCCAAAGTGGGGATTAGACATACAAACCTCCAAAGATGGAAAAGTAATTTCTCAATACAAGCACTGTGAATAAAGCAACAATCAGGCAAGAAATCAGCTGTGAGGTTTCAGCACTTATTAGCATATTTCCCTGTGATGTCTTCAGCCCCGTCAATTGCCATTGTCTTCTCACCTTGTTTTACTGACAAATTCCAGAAAGCGTGGGAAACCCATACAGCCACAGTTAAATTCCAAAACCATGTTAATAGCACTGTAATAGAGGGCTTAGCATATTGAAATTGGCAACCTGCCTCTCCAAAGGGAGTTGCTCACAAGGAGCATGACATGATGCAGTCAAATGCAGAATTTGGCAAGCTGGATCCCGCTCTCTGATGTGCTGTCAATTTTGGTGCTATTAACAACCCAACCCCCGCCCCACATACTCCCAAACCTACACACCCCTGCAAGTTAAAATTCATTCTACATATCTCAATGAGGATTCTTCAATCTGGTTGAGGGGACATACCCTGTTACTTGCCCTATTCACACTGGTGTCAGATCCCCTGTAAAGGACATCACGCTGCTTCAATTCAGATTATAGCAAATCATACGGCTGTAACTTCCGGGCTCCAGGGCAGCGTATCTGGAGGGTACCCCAAAGATGTGCTGGGGAACACCCCACCCCACCCAGAAGTTCCCAGGTAAGGATTGCACGGCAATTGCCCAGGAATTTCAAACTTCCTTTGGGCAATTGCCCTGCATTGGAAATCAGCAATCGTTATCCAGAAAAAATTCAAAGAATACACTTCTAGCTTCTGAGTAACTATTATATTGACCTCCCCCACTACAGCCCTGTTCTCTCCCAGGACTTCCACCCTCTCATTGTGCCCAGGGACTCCCCCCAACCCCTGAATCCCAAGGAACTCCCCCTCCCCCCAGGGGCAATCCCCAACACCCCCACTGCTACCCCCCACCACAACCCACCCTTGACTGCCTCCGATGACCCGACTCAATTGGCACTCCACTGGAAGTTATGAGCCTTGGTATAGAAGCCCACAAAGTGTAAGTACAAGGAACACCCTGTGCAAATCATTTACCACTGACTGCAAAATCTAGACCATTTTTTGGAAAGAGCTATTTTCTTTCCAATTGATAAATCTTCCCTGACTTAATATGCTACCTGAGTGTGTTAGGAATTCTTCCATCTCCAACCAGTATTTAGAGGCTGTCACTTACGTGCATGCCCATCCTTCAACTGGAGTTGGTTGTCCCACACATCCTAAGAACAAGCCCATAGATCCATTAATAAAAACAAAAAAACTGCGGATGCTGGAAATCCAAAACAAAAACAGAATTACCTGGAAAAACTCAGCAGGTCTGGCAGCATCAGCGGAGAAGAAAAGAGTTGACGTTTCAAGTCCTCATGACCCTTCGACAGAACTTGAGTTCGAGTCCAAGAAGAAAGTTGAAATATAAGCTGGTTTAAGGTGTGTGTGTGTGGGGGGGGGGGGGGGGGGGGCGCGGAGAGAGAGAGAGAGAGAGAAGTGGAGGGGGTGGTGTGGTTGTAGGGACAAACAAGCAGTGATAGGAGCAGATCATCAAAAGATGTCAACAACAATAGAACAAAAGAACACATAGGTGTTAAAGTTGGTGATATTATCTAAACGAATGTGCTAATTAAGAATGGATGGTAGGGCACTCAAGGTATAGCTCTAGTGGGGGTGGGGAGAGCATAAAAGATTTTAAGATATTTAAAAATAATGGAAATAGGTGGGAAAAGAAAAATCTATATAATTTATTGGAAAAAAAAGGAAGGGGGAAACAGAAAGGGGGTGGGGATGGGGGAGGGAGCTCACGACCTAAAGTTGTTGAATTCAATATTCAGTCCGGAAGGCTGTAAAGTACCTAGGCGGAAGATGAGGTGTTGTTCCTCCAGTTTGCGTTGGACTTCACTGGAACAATGCAGCAAGCCAAGGACAGACCTGTGGGCAAGAGAGCAGGGTGGAGTGTTAAAATGGCAAGCGACAGGGAGGTTTGGGTCATTCTTGCGGACAGACTGCAGGTGTTCTGCAAAGCAGTCGCCCAGTTTACGTTTGGTCTCTCCAATGTAGAGGTCTGTCCACAAGAATGACCCAAACCTCCCTGTCGTTTGCCATTTTAACACTCCACCCTGCTCTCTTGCCCACATGTCTGTCCTTGGCTTGCTGCATTGTTCCAGTGAAGCCCAACACAAACTGGAGGAACAACACCTCATCTTCCGACTAGGCACTTTACAGCCTTCTGGACTGAATATTGAATTCAACAACTTTAGGTCGTGAGCTCCCTCCCCCATCCCCACCCCCTTTCTGTTTCCCCCTTCCTTTTTTTCCCAATAAATTATATAGATTTTTCTTTTCCCACCTATTTCCATTATTTTTAAATATCTTAAAATCTTTTATGCTCTCCCCACCCCCACTAGAGCTATACCTTGAGTGCCCTACCATCCATTCTTAATTAGCACATTCGTTTAGATAATATCACCAACTTTAACACCTATGTGTTCTTTTGTTCTATTGTTGTTGACATCTTTTGATGATCTGCTTCTATCACTGCTTGTTTGTCCCTACAACCACACCCCCCTCCACTTCTCTCCCCCCCCCCCACCCCACACACACACATCTTAAACCAGCTTATATTTCAACTCTTTCTTGGACTCGAACTCAAGTTATGTCGAAGGGTCACGAGGACTCGAAACGTCAACTCTTTTTTTCTCCGCCGATGCTGCCAGACCTGCTGAGTTTTTCCAGGTAATTCTGTTTTTGTTTCCCATAGATCCATTTCTCCTTCTTTGAAGTTCAATCATTTGATTAGAAAAGTTGCCCCACACAAATATCTGCATAACAAAAATGAACCATTTTTATATTTGGTGTGTTATTTTATTCTTTTTTCTTGAATATTGTACTTGAAGATTTGAACTTGGTTGCTTCAAGCTGCCTGTTTCAATCTGCAGACAATTTTCTTTACAATCTAGCATTCCACTTTTTCCCTATCAATTGCCTAGGCATCCTGTGAAATCCTATGTTCCTATGATCCTATGAACTGTTTGATCAGATGCAGTTGAGCAATAGAAATACTCTCTGGTTAAGCCCCCCTTTACCTTCTGTCCATTGAAACATAGTACTTCGGAGCATAAGGAGACCATTTGGCCCTTCAAGCTTGCTTAACCATTCAATAAGATCATGACTGATCTGGTTGTGGTCTCAGCTCCACTTTCCTGTCTGCTCCCCATAACCCTTGACTCTCTTGTCTATCATTGGGTTAAACTATGGGAGACATGATAAGAAAAGATCCAGATTAATGGCTTCAGCAAGAACTAACAGAATATTTTATTGTCTCACTTCACTTTTCTTTCCCTCTAGTTTCTATCCTGCTTATTATTTCACTCTTCCTCAACTTTTTAATTATTTTGCAACTCTTTGGTGATGTTGAGCTGGGAAAAGTGCAGGTCATTGAAGAGGTCAACTGTGTATTTGTCAAATTTACACATTTGGAAGTGGATCTGGATGGCCGCCATAAATACATGTTGGCCTGCATCAATTTTACTAGTAAATACATAGTAGATATAATAATCATTAGTGGTGGATGGAAAATGTTGTATATTTGCCATATGCTTTCTAACTATTTGTTCTTGTACTTACAGATGGGTGGCATGGAGTCAGTCATTACAGGGCTAATTGATGAATTCAGAGTCCTGCGTAACCACAGAGAGATCTTTACACTCTTCATCATTATAATTACCTTTCTGGTGTCTCTCTTCTGCGTAACTAATGTAGGTAACTTTTAATGAGAGTTATTTTCAAAATAAGGATTTACTGGAACTTTTCTGATGGTAAACATACAGCCTATTGCATAGAGAAAATTGACTCTGAAACTATTCGAAGAATGGGACCGATTAGTTGTGGCACTAAACTTTACCTGATGAGAGTGATCAGTTTCATCCTTGACTCAGTATTGGAATTACTTTTATTCTTGGCAGCATTGTTCATTCCATTGTATATTCTGCTATCACCTCTCTTGGAATGTTTTTGTTTCTAGGGCGGGATCTATGTGTTTACTTTACTCGACAAGTTTGCAGCAGAGACATCCATTTTGTTTGGAGTGCTTATAGAAACCATTGGAGTTTCCTGGTTTTATGGTATGTTAACATTGATTTGGATAACCAGCCTTTTCTTTATTTAAATAGTAGAAATTCTTGTCAATTCATCTAATCTTTGTGTTGCAATGCAGGGCAGTAATAGTTTATTGACAGCTATCTTTCATTCTTTTTTAGATATCAATCTGATAATACACTGCTAGGTTAAAGATCATCAGTAGTCAGCATAATGGAACAGCAAGTCACATAAGAAATTCTGCATAAAAACCCCTTCCCACTGAGAAAAATGCCTCTTTTTCTGCCGTCTTTTCAATGGCACCCAGTTAGAAGCCCCTGTATCATTGGGCTATCACAGCTGTGGTTGCTGAACAAGCCATATCATTTAAAATCAGCAAGTAGGTTAAGCAGTATAACATGTCCAATTACAGAAACCATGGATTCTTTCAGCTAGAGGCAGACAGATAATCACATTGTGTGTAGTTTGTACAGGGAATAGTTTGTTGGCCTGAATGGATTTCTAGCTCTCTACTTCTTGATGACCTTATTGGAATAAGCTGTCCGCCCCTTAGAGACAGACAGCACCAGGCATAGCTAAAAATGAGATGCCAACCTGGTGAAGCTATAACACAGGACTACAGGCAAGATAAGCAGCAGGAGAAGCATGCTGTAGATACAATAAGCAATCCCAGAACTAATGGATCAGAATTTAAATCTACAGTCCTGCTAAATCTAGTCATGTATGGTGGTGGACAATTGAGCAACTAACAGGAGGAGAAGGCTGCATAAATATCCCCATCTTCAATATTGGAGGAGCCCAGCATGTGAGTGCAAAAGACAAGGCTGAAGCATTCGCAACAATCTTCAGCTAGAAGTAATGAGTGTGTATCCATCTCAGCACCCTCCTAAGGTCCCCACCATCACAGATGCCAGCCTTTAGCCAATTTGATTCACTCCATGTGATATAAGGAATGGCTGAGTGCACTGAATACAGCAAAGGTTATAGGTCCCACCAACAGTTTGACTAGAGACTGTATTGCCAAAGACAATGTCTAGAATTAGTCAACCTGTTCCAATACAGCTACAACACTATCATCTACCCGACAAAGTGGAAAATTGCCCAGGTATATCTGGTCACAAAAAGCAGAGCAAGCCATATCCAGCCAATTAAAATAATAATAATATGTTACTTTTATATAGCATCTTTAATAAAACATCCCAAGGTGTCACCCAATCAGGCAACTGTCTATCAACAGAAAAGTGATGGATGGTATTGTCAAAAAGCTTAATCGGCACTTACTCACCAATGCTTGCTCACCGATGTTTAGTTTGCGTTCTGCCAGAACCACAAGTTCTGCCAGGCCCAAGCAAGGACAAAAGACCTGAATTTCAGAGGTGAGATGAGAATAATTGCCCTCATTTCATGGCAGCATTTGACCGAGTGTGGCAACAAGGAACCCTGGCAAAACTGAACTCAATGGAAATCAGGGGAAACTTCAGCACTGGCTGCAGTCATAACTAGCATCAATGTGGTTGCTGGAGGTCAATCATCTCAGTCCCAGGTCATTCCTGCAGGAATTGCTCAGGACAGTGTCCTAGGCCCAACTATCATCACCTGGGGAAGAATTTTCCTGTCGGTGAGCAGGGCCAGGGGTGTGTCCCACTCACCAACACATAAAATGACGCGCGGTGACATCGGGCGTGCGTCCCAATGTCACCGCGCATCATTTAGATTTTCAGTTCGGCGGGTGCGCAGCTGAGTCGTCTGTGCGCCCACCGAAATGTCAAAGGCCTGTTAAGGCCATTTAAAACCTAATTAATTCAATTTAATGAGCTGCCCATCCAATCCTAAGGTTGGCGGGCAGGCAAAGAGCCCAGGCGGCCTTCGCGTTTTTCATGAAACCTTAGCCATGGGCGGGGTAAAGTTTCATGAAGTGTTTTAAAATCGAATGAAAATTTATACATTTATTCTTTGACATGTGCCAATTCATGCGATAGTGTCACATGAAGGGACATGTTTTAGAAGTGTTAAAAACCATTATTTAAAACTTTAAATCTCCGTGCCTCAGGGAGATCTCTGCGCTCTTTCGCGTGCATGCGCACGAAAAAGCGCAGGGAACCTCTCAGGGATTCCCGCCCCCACCCCACCCCCCCCCTCCCCCCACCCGCACAGGGAGCATTCAGCATTTCTGGGTGAACTTAATTGGCCCACCCACATAAAATGGCGGCACACCCCCTGCTTCATCAATGGCTGTCCCTTCAGCATAACGTCAGAAGTTGAGGGGGGGATGAAGTTTGCTAAAGATTGGACAGTGTTCAGTTCCATTCACAACTTCTGAGATAATGTTAACGGTTTGTGCCTGCATGATGCAAGACCTGGAAAATAATCAGGTTTGGGCTGATAAGTGGCAAGTAACATTCACACCACACAAAGTGCCAGATAATAACCATCTCCATTAAGAGAGAACCTACCCATTGACATTCAACAGGATTACCAGGGAAGAGAAACACGAAATGTGTGAGTAAAACATTAGAGCAGAAGAACAAGTTAGAGCATATGGCCCAAGTACAAAAGCACAGAATATAATGAAAACATTGAAATGAATTGTAAGTGCAAATTCAACCTGGAGGATATAAAATAGCAGCTATGTTTGGGACATGACTGCATGATGCTCAGGACTGGAAACTAAATATATCAGGCTATAAGTTCTATAGGAAAGATAGGGAAAATGGTAGAGAGGGAGGGGTAGAACTTGTGATTAAGGATGAAATGGTAAGAGAGGATATAATGTGAGGTATCAGGCAGTGGAGACTTGTGGGTGAAACTAAGAAATAGAAAAGGATTTCAGACTGTTGTAGGAGTTCTGCATAGGCTCAATCATAGCAGGTGAGAAATGGTAAAGTGCATAAAAGCAGAAATTAGACCAGCATTTCACAAAGGCAGAATAGTTTTATGGCAGCTTTAGCTTTCATATAGATTGGGGTAAGCAGTGAATTTCTTGAATGAGTCCTGGAGAGTTTTCTGCAGGAGAGTAGCTTAGAACCAACAAAAGGGAATGACACATTAGATTTAGTAGTGAGCAATGAGACAGATTTCAATAAAGCCTAATGGTGCATGAGCATTTATCCGATAGCATTCATAGTATGATTGTGTTTGACATAGTGTTTGAAAGGGGGAAAAACAAAACATTAGGATTCTAGATTTAGGTAAGGTAGCCTGCAGGTCTCTTGATGTTCATTTGCCCACAGCTGCAGTCGCCATTTTTCCAGGGGCAGGAAGGAAGGGAAAGATCAATACAGAATGGCCAAAACCGTTAATGCAAAAGCGCAATGGGAGTTCACAACAGTCAACCCAGTGAGGAGAAGGAGAACATAAGAAATGTTTTTTTTTCCCCAATGATAAAGCATGTTTAATTTTACAACATAGATCTCGTGCTCAGTGTATTTGTAGAACAAATCAATGTATTTTAGATGAGACAGAGATTGTTGCAAGAAGCCGGCCAAATTGTTCGTAGGTAAAATGACAGAAGATCAATAGAAGGTGTTCAAAACAGTATTTATACCTAGGGGACAAGAGTTCTACTTGCTAAAAAAGACAGCTATGTACAGCTATATAAATCCAAAAGAAAAAGCATGCAAAAGTGCAAAAAATAACTAGAGATCCTGGCAAACGGAAAAGATACAAAGAACAGCAAAGGATGACAAAATAGGTAATAGCAGCTACAGATAGGGAGCAGGATAAGAAACTCTCAAGGGATATCAAAATCAACACAAAAAATCTTCTGCAATTATATTAAGCAAAAGAAGGTATCCAGGAGAAATGTTCATCTCTTAAAAATTAACAACAGTGATATTGTCAATGAAAATAAGGAAATAGCAGACATGCTGAATAATTACAATAGAGGAAGAGGTCAGCATGCTGAAAATCCCAAGGAAACAAATATTGAATTAAGGACAGGGACTCACCAACACTAACATAAGCAAAAGTTATGAAGAAAATAATGGCACTAAGGAGCGATAGATCTCTAGGAACAAATGGTTTCCAATCCAGGGTTTTAAAGAAAGTAGCTGTGGCCCAACTATAATCTTCCAAAGTTCTGTCAATTCAGGAACTGTCCATTTAGATTAGAAACCTGTGCATGTCACTCCTCTATTTAAAAAAGGTGACAGAGGGGAACAGGAAACTTGTCATGCGCCAAGAGAATATGTCACTGTTAGTGCAAAAAAATCTCATTTGTACATGGGTTTGTTGTTTGTGGTGCTTGTGAGGTTCAAGTCTTTTGGATGTTGCTGTCTGGATTTTGCATAGGACCAGGTTCAAAGAAGCAGAGGTGTTGCATAATATGAGTGACCAAGTTGTGTGTAATTGTCTGACAAAGCTGTGGTTGTAAATTGCATAATACTGAAAGCTGTGCTTTCGACAGGCTTTATAAACAGAGGCATAGAGTACAAAAGTCAAAAGGTTTTGCTAAAGCTTTATAAAACAGTTCAACCCTACTGTGACAATGGTTCCCAATTCTGGGCACTGGAAAGGATGTGGAGTGGGTTAAAGGGGAGAGGATAACGGGCCAAGAAACAGGAGAAGCACCAGAGCCAATGATTTCTCTCCTTGGCCCTGCTAGTGTCCCCAAGGATTCATCCTCGGATCCCTTCGATTTCTCAATTACATGCTGCCTCTCAGTGATAATATTCTCATAGTAAAGGCAATGCTACATAGCAGTGATTATAACATGATTGAATTTTGCATTCAGTTAGAGAAGAGTGGGTCTAAGGCTAGTGTCTTAAATTTAATAAAGGCAATTATAAGGGAATGAAGACAGATCTGGCTGAAGTGGATTAAGAAAACATGTTAATGGATAGGTTAGAAGACATTTAAGGAGATATTTCATAAGACTCAGCAAAGATACACTCCAGTGAGAAAGAAAGACTAGGAGAAGGGTACGTCATTCATGGCTAACTAAGCATGTTAAAGATAGTGTCAAATTGAAAGAAAAAGTGTACAATTCTGTGAAGATTAGTGGCAGGTCAGAAGATTGGACAGAAAATTTTAAAAAGCAAAGAATGACCAAAAAGAAAAGGTGGAAGAAACTACAGTATGAGAGAAAGCTAGCTAGAAATATCAAAACAGAGTGTAAGAGTTTCAGGTATTTAAAAAGAAGATTAAGTAAAGAGAGCATTAATAATAGGAAATAGCAAATGCATTGAACTAATAAATTTGTCTGTCTTCATAGTAGAAGGCACAAATAACATCCCAGAAGTAATTGTGAATCAGGAGGTGAAAGGGAGGGAGGAATTACAATTACCAGGGAAAGGATACTGAGAAAATTATTACAACTTATGGCTGACAAGTCCCCAGGTCCTGATGGACTTCATCCTAGGGTCTTAAAAGAAGTAACTGCTGAGATAGTAGATGCATTGATTTTAATTTTTCCAAAATCTCCTAGATTCTGGGAAGGTCCCATCAGATTTGAATAGAATGAATGTAACTCCTCTATTCAAGAATGCAGTGAAACAGAAAGCAGGAAACTACAAGCCAGTTAGCCTAACATCTGTCATAGGGAAATGCTGGAATCCTGAAAAAGAGGTTATTGTAGTACACTTAGAAAATCTTAATGCAATCAGGCAGAGTCAACATGGTTTTGTGAAAGGTAAATCACGTTTGACTAATTTAGGGTTCTTTGAGTAAGTAACAAGTGACATAAATCAAGGGGAACCTGCAGGTGTGGTGTTTTTGGATTTCTAAAATGCATTTGAGAAGGTGCTACATCAAAGTTTACTGCACAAAATAAGAGCTCATGAAGTAGGGGTAACATAACATGAATAGAGGATTGGTTAGCTAACAGAAAAAAGTAGAGATAAATGGTTAATTTTTAGGTTGGCAAGATGTAACAAGTGGAGTGCCACAGGCATCAGCGCTGGGATCTCAACTATTTACAATCTATTTATAATTTACTATCAATGACTTGGATGAAGGGATCAAATCTATAGTTGTTAAATTTGCTGATGACACAATGATAGATAGGAAAGTAAATCATGGAGAGGACATAGGAGTCTGCAAAGGGATATAGGTAGGTTATGTGAGTGGGCAAAACTTGTCCACTTTGTCAGGAAGAATAGAAAAGCAGCATATTAGTTAAAATAGAGAGAGATTGCAGAACTCTGTAGTACAGAGGGATCTGGGTGTCCTGGTACATACATCACAAAAACGTTAGTATAGAGGTGCAGCAAGTGATAAGGAAGGCAAATGGAATTTTGATGCTTATTGCAAGGGGAATGGAATGTAAAAATAAATTTTGCTACCGTTGTACAGGGCATTGATGAGACAACTTCTTGAGTACCATGTACAGTTTTAGTCTCCTTTTTAAGAAAAGATATAATTGCATTCGTAGTGCAGAGATGGTTTTTTCAACTGATTCCTGGGATAAAAGGGTTTGCCTTATGAGGAAAGGCTACAGGTTGGGCCTGTTTTCATTGGAGTTTAGAAGAATGAGAGGTGACCTTTAAGATCCTGAGGGGACTTGATAGGGTGGATGCTGAAAGGATGTTTCCCCTTGTGGGAGAGGCAAGGACTGGGAGAAACAGTTTAAAAACAAGGCGAGTCCCATTTAAGATGGAGATCAGAATTTTTTTTTCTTTCTGAGGGTCGTTGGTCTGTGGGATTTTCTTCCCCAGAGAGCTGTGGAGGCAGGGTCATTAAATACTTCTAAGGCTCTGTTAGATTCTTGATACAAGGGAGACAAGGGGTATTAGGGGGTGGACAGGAAAGTAGAGGCCACAATCTGCCATGATCTAATCAAATGGCGGAGCAGGTGTGAGGGGCCAAATAGCCTACTCCTGCTCCTAATTCATATGTTCGTATGTATCCTAAATCATAGTGTCAATTTTCACAAGAGCTGACGACACCCAGTGCAACCTCACCACCTCCTCTCCTGACTCCTCCACTGTCTCTCAGTTACTAGTTTGCTTGTCTGACATCCAGAACTGGATGAGCAGAATGTTTTTCCTATTAAGTATTGGCAAAACTGAAGCCATTGTTTTCGGTCCCCACTCCAAACTCCGTTCCCCAACTATTGACTCTATCCCTCTCCCTAGCAATTGTCTGACATTAGACCAGACCATTTGAAACCTCGGTGTCATAATAGAACTTCCAACCCAAAGTATCTGCGTCATCTCTAAGACCGGCGATTTCTACCCTCAATGACATCGCCAAACTTTACCCCTGCTTAAGCTCATCTGCTGCTGAAAACCTCATTCATGCCTTTGTTACCCCTAGAATTGTCTATTCCAGTGCACTCTGGGCCAGCCTTTGACACACTCTAACAACCATAAAATTGAGTTCATCCAAAATCAGTTGCCTGCATCCTAAATTTATCAATTCCCATTCACCTATCACCCTTATACTCTCTGACATACATGAACTTTCAGTTAAGCAACACCTCAATTTTAAAATTTTCATGCTTGTTTACAAATCCCTCCATGGCCTTGTCCCTTCCTACCTCTATAATCTCCTCAGGCTTACAATCCTTCTAGATATCTGCACTTCTCTAATTCTAGCCTCATCCCAATTTTAATTTCTCCACTGTTAGTGGCTGTGCCTTCAGCTGCCAAGATCCTGAGCTCTGCAGTTCCCTCCCTAAATTTCTCTGCCCCTCTATTTCTCTTTCCTCCTTTTAAGATGCTCAGTGCCAAATTTTGCTTTATAACACTCTTGTGAAGCATCTTGGGACTTAATATCACATTAAATGTGCTTTTTAAATACAGATTTTTGTTGTTCTATCCACTCCAAATGGGAAACATTTGCAAAATACCTGACAAACCTGCCAAGTAAACCAATCCTTGCACCTTAGATTGATCGTAAATTTCTTTTCTAGGCGTTGACCGTTTCAGCAATGATATTGAGAAAATGATAGGGAAAAGACCTGGCTTATACTGGAGGCTGTGCTGGAAGATTGTCAGCCCCTGTTTCCTTCTGGTGAGTCAAAAGAGGTGTATTTCTTAAAATTAATTTCAGGATGTGGGTATCACTGGCAGCTTGAACATTTATTGCCCACCCTAGTTGTCCTGAGACTATGGTGATACAACTGTGTGGCTTTCTAGGTAATTTCAGGGAACAGTTAAGAGTCAACCATGTTGGTGTGAGACTGGAGTTGCATAGTGGTGAGATCGGGTAAGAATGGTCAATTTCCTTAGTTAAAGAACATGAATAAACCAATTGATTTTCACAATAAAAATATAAATAAATCAATCTGACTGCTTCATGACCACTGATACCAGCGTTTTATTATTTACTCAACTTTTCTTATAAACTACCATGGTCAGATTTGATTTCACGGAATTATTGGTCCAGTAATATAATTACTCTATCACTATACCTGTTATATCCAAGTGTATTTTCATAATGAGAGATCAGAAAAGTTGTTGATTACCAACTCAACTCTGAAAGCTGAAACATAAACATGGATTATGTAACCTGCAGACAGTTATATGAAGCTGATGGTTGTTTATAGATGTCCTCGTATTGCAATGAGGCCATTTTAGCACAGTGGAGAATGCAATCTTTCTGTCTGTGCTTTTCTTAGAATTACTGTACATGCTGTGCATGTAATTTATTCTACCCTTTACATCTGATTGTTCCAGTTCTTTCTTAAATCACAGACAGCTGTGATATAAATTGACAAACATTTGTATATTGATTAAGATCAAATTTTAAAATTGCTTCAACTTCAAGTAATTGGATTTTTTAAGCTGGCAGATGGTCATTTTTCAATTTACAGTTTCCAATCTATCTTTGTTCAACTTCTGTTTCAGATGCCATCATCATGGTACTGGTAGGTGATTAGGCTTAAAAGGTAGATGGGACCACTTATAATGCAGGATTTCCAATCATCACCACTGTACGCCGCAACATTCAAATATGTAGAACCCATTTCTTTGGCTCTACAGGTGCCATGTTGTGTCCACAGTGTGTGCACACTTTTGTTGCTGGCTATGTCGGACATCAGTGAAGGTGTTAGCGCACATGCAGGGAACATCCACTGGAAGTATGCAGAGTAGGCAGATCATAAGAACTGTAAGCATGTAATGCTGATTTGACTCCAGTGCTGCCATTTTAGAGCTCATCATTCCTTTACCACCTTCTCTTAACCTTGCACAGCTGAACATCTGTTCAGCTGCAGGAAGAAGAACACTCCACCCCCAAATCCATAACTAGTGCTACTTAAAGGGATCATCAGCTCCTTACAATTTAGTTGCTGATTGATTTCCACTGGCAGTTGCTACAGCTGTAGAAGGTGGTTTCCAGAGTTATTTATATTTGCTGAACTCTACTGGGAGTGGCTTGGCAGATGCCGAAGGCCTTTGCCCTGACTTCAATGATTCTGCATAGATCAATTGCTCCCAGACATGAGTGTAGTAGCTTCCCTCCCTCTTGGACTACAGCATGACGGGAAAAAGCAGATGCACCACAGAGCAGGACAGGCCACTGTAAGAGGGAAGCAGGGAGAAGAGTTTTTAGCAGGAGACCATGCCCACCTAGAGTCTTCAGGGAGCAATTCTCCACCTCAAGACCAGGCTTCTCCACCCCACTAAGTAAGTCTTCAGTAAGATGTCCTCACTGAAATCTGCTACCTACTGCAGCCTTAGCAGATAGCAAGATCAGCATCGTCAGCACAGTGAGGATGACTATAGTCATGAACTTTTATACTGAGGCCCTGTATTTCATGAAAGCTGAATAAGTTTTATTCTGTTTTGCCAGTAAGAAGTAGGCAGAGAGAGCACCTGGTTTCATAAGGATTGAGGCTTCTCAAAGGTGTAGGGTACTATTGACTGCACACGTGTCACTTTGCAGCCACTTCATGTCACCTCTGAATTGTACTGCACCAGAAGAGGTTCCTTCAAAGTCCAGCTGACATGCTGGCATACCTAGGGTATCATGCGGATTGATACCAGCATTCTGGCAGCAGTTATAATTCCTTCATTCTGTGGATTTTGTTGTGCCATCTTCATTTGAGCCACCACGGTAAATGAGTGGGTAGCTACTAGATGATGATGGCTATCCACTGACCACATTGCTGATTACTCCAGTGCACACCTCATGAACATGTGAGCAGCATGAGTATAATGAAAGCCATGCTACTGCACAGAATGTGCTCGAGCACACCACTGGGTGCTTAAACAATGCTTCTGCTGTCTGGAGCCCTCTAGAACAGCCCTGTCATACTCTGCGGAGCGTATGTCAAAATTTGATTTGGCCTGCTGCGTGCTGCATGACCTCACCATGGTGAAAGCAGAGCCCTTCCAACCAATTATATGTCAGTCAGCTGAGGAGGAGGAGCTGCAGGAGGAGGCAAAGCAAGGGATGGAGGAGGCAACCAGCATATCCCATTTCTGGCTGAGCTGTCCATGAGGCAACCAATTGTGGAAAACATGAATATAACCCCAATTCTCCAGTAATCAATAGTCCCACACTTAATTTTCCTTAATGACTGATCTTCACAGCATCCTCTTAGTCACAATGCTAAAACAAAAGTCATCACAAAACAAACACTGTAAACCAAATTTCTGAATCAAACATTGCCATATCGGATACAGAATTCAACTATTGATTCTTCTACATTCCCTTAGTCCATGTCTTGCAGATATCTTTGCCTGGCCCACTGCTTCTATGCAGTGCTACCCCAGTGGCAGCAACATAGTTTGAAGTATGCTGACTTTCAGTGGGGAGACTATGGATGGCCATGCAGAATGATTTGGAACAGCTCTGGCCCAGGAGACCTGGCTTTGAATTGCACCAGCGTGGGTGGCAGCAGTCTGGGCTGGCTGGCTGATGGGCAACAACAAAGGCATTGACAAAGTGGCAGTGGTGGAAAGATAAATGCTGCCACTCAGAGAGGTCAGTAGGTCCCTGCTCCATGCTGCCACAACCACTCCCCTGTTACGGTGCCGTAGCAATCCTAGGAATTTGCTGGAGGACAGATTGTTGGACTCTGGTAAAACGCTGCAAACCCCCTTGAAAACTGAAATCTACCATTGTGAAGACAGCACGCTGAGCCTTCATGGCAAAAAACTGAGCTTGCATGCATTCAGCCTGCCCTTCCACTGCAGCACCCAGATGTTGGGTGGCTTCTGCTTGTGTTGAAATGGAAGCTAAGGAGTAAGCTATCAGATGCTGCTTCACAGGTGGGTCCTTAAGTATTGTCATGGAGTTGGCCACCACTTCCACTCTAGAGAGGATGGGCTACAAGCTCCATGGAAAGCTCTGTTCCAAATTGATGCCAGGTTCCTCCATGTTTCAGAACATATGACTTTAAAAACATAAGAAATATCAGCAAGAGTAGACTATATGGCCCTCGAACTTACTTTGCCATCTAATAAGATCATGGCTGATCTGATCTTGGGTTCAAATCCACCTCCCTGCCTGTTCCCCGTAATCTTTGACCCCTCTATGATTCAGGAATTGGTCTATCTCAGCCTTGAATATATTCAATGACCCAGCCTCCACAGCTCTCTGGAGTACAGAATTCCAAAGATTCACAAGTCTGAGAGAAGAAGTTCCTCCATCAGCATCTAAAATAGACGGTCTCTTATTTTGAAACTATACATTCTAGTTCTTCCACGAGGGAAACACCCTCTCAACGTCTACCCTGTCAAGATCCCTCAGAATCTTGTAGGTTCAATAAAATCACCTTTCATTTTTCTAAACACCAGTGAGTATAGGTCTAAACTGCTCAACCTTTCCTCAGAAGACAACCCCTTCATACCAAAAGATAAAAACAAAAAAACTGCGGATGCTGGAAATCCAAAACAAAAACAAAAACAGAATTACCTGGAAAAACTCAGCAGGTCTGGCAGCATCGGCGGAGAAGAAAAGAGTTGACGTTTCGAGTCCTCATGACCCTTCGACAGAACTTGAGTTCGAGTCCAAGAAAGAGTTGAAATATAAGCTGGTTTAAGGTGTGTGTGTGGGGGGCGGAGAGAGAGAGAGAGAGAGAGAGAGGTGGGGGGGGGGGGTGTGGTTGTAGGGACAAACAAGCAATGATAGAAGCAGATCATCAAAAGATATTGTTGTTGACATCTTTTGATGATCTGCTTCTATCACTGCTTGTCTGTCCCTACAACCACAACCCCCCCCTCCACCTCTCTCTCTCTCTCTCTCCGCCCCCCACACACACACCTTAAACCAGCTTATATTTCAACTCTTTCTTGGACTCGAACTCAAGTTCTGTCGAAGGGTCATGAGGACTCGAAACGTCAACTCTTTTCTTCTCCGCCGATGCTGCCAGACCTGCTGAGTTTTTCCAGGTAATTCTGTTTTTGTTTTTGTCCCTTCATACCAAGACTCAACCTAGTCAACCTTCCCTGAAACTGCTCCAATGCAAGCATATCCCTCCTTAAATAAGGAGACCAAAACTGTATGCAGCACTGTAGGTGTGGTAGTACCAACACCCTGTAAAGTTGTAGCAAGACTTTTTTTATAATCCGTTCGCCTTGCAGTATAGGCTAAAATTTCATTTGCCTTCCTAATTGCATGTTGTACTTACATGCTAAATTTTTGCGATTCATTTACAAGGACACCCAGATTCCTCTGTACCACAGCATTCTGCAGTGTTTCTCCTTTAAATAATATTTTGCTTTTCTATTCCTACTAGCAAAGTTTTCCCGCAATATACTCCATTTGCCAAATTTATGACCACTGTCGTATCTATATCCCTTTGCAGACTCTTTTTTGTGTCATCCTCACAACTTACCTTCCCATCCATCTTTATATCATCAGCAAATTTGGCCAAAGTACAGACAGTCCCTTCATCCAAGTCATTAATACAAACAGCAAATAATTGAAGCCCCAACACTGATCCCTGTGCCACCGCAATAGTTACATTTTAGCAACCTAAAATTGACCCATTTATCACGACTCTCAATTTCCATTAGTTAGCCAATCGTCTATCCATGCTACTACAATATCCCCAACAACATGGACTCTTATTGTGCATCTGCCCGAATGCCTTTTTGAAATCCAAGTACATTATCTCAACTGGTTCCTCTTTATCCACCCTGCCTGTTACGCCCTCAAAGACTCAAATAAGAATTTGCCAAACACAATTTCTCTTTCATAAACGAGGTTGACTCTGCTTGATAGTAGGATGATTTTCTAAATGTCCTGCCACTACCTCCTTAATAATGGTTTCTAGTATTTTCCCAATGTCAGATGTTGGGCTAATGCCGTACAGTTTCCTGCTCTCTGCTTTCGTTTTCTTGAATAGGGACATTACATTTGCAGTTTTCCAATCCATTGGGGCCTTTTCAGAATCTCGGGAATTTTGGAAGGTTACAATAAATGAACCCATTTTCTCTCAACTACTTTTAAGACCCTAGGATCCAGGCCATCAGGTCCAAGGGACAAGTCAGCCTTTAGTTCCATAAGATAAAAGCAAAGTACTGCAGATGCTGGAAATCTAAAACAAAAGCAGAAAATGCTGGGAAAAAGGTCTGAAGAAGGGTCATAAGGGCTCAAAACGTTAACTTTGTTTTTTTTTTTCTCTCCACAGATGCAGTCAGACCTGCTAAGTTTTTCCAGCATTTTCTGATTTTGTTTAGTTCTATAAGTTTGCCTAGTACTTTTCCTCTGGTGATAATGATTGTTTAAAGTTTCTCCCTCCCTTTCCCCCCATGATTTTCAATTATCATTGGGATTCTTTTAGTGTCTTCCAATGTGAAGAAAGATACAAAATATTTGTTCAAAGTCTGCCATTTCCTTAATTGTTTCCTATTATGAGTTCCTCAGTCTCATCCTCTAAGGGCCAATGTTTACTTTAGCTACTTTTATCCTTTTTATATGCTTCTGGAACCTCTTACTGACTCTTTTTATATTTCTTGCTAGTTTATCCTTGTAATCTATTTTCTCCCGCTATTATTTTTATTCACTTTTCTGATTTCTAAAATATTCCCAATCTTTTGGCCTACCACTAATTTTTTTAACATTGTGTGTCTTTTCTTTCATTTTGACACCATCCTTAACCAAGCCACAGATAGTTCACCCTTCTTT
Organism: Carcharodon carcharias; assembly: GCF_017639515.1. Taxonomy (NCBI): domain Eukaryota; kingdom Metazoa; phylum Chordata; class Chondrichthyes; order Lamniformes; family Lamnidae; genus Carcharodon; species Carcharodon carcharias. Next base: position 170,303,163 of record NC_054469.1, read on the forward strand.
TAGAACTTTGCTTTCTCACTGGAATATACCTTTTTTTAAAGAATTATTAAATATCTCCTTAAATTTCTACCACTGTTTATCTACCGTCTTACCTTGTAAACTATTTTCCCAGTCCACTTTAGGCAACTCTGTCAACATACCTTTCTAATTGCCTTTACTTAAATTTAAGGGCAGGATTTTGTGTTTTGGGTCAAGACCCCAACTGACTTTGCCTGAATTTTTCAATTAATGGCCAGAGGGCATGCTCACTATCTAATTAAGGAGAATGTGTTGGCTGCCGAAACTGTAAGGCCTCCAGCACAGAAAGATTGCAGTCTGGCATTGCAGATAAGAAAGAGGAAGGATGTCTCCATCTTGATGTGCTGTTTCAGCATGTCTAAAACTTTCTCGGTAATAAATGGTAAAACTGCTGGGCCCCAATTGTGAAGTGGAAGCCCCACCACAGGGAAGCATGCTACAGTAGCTGTGGCCAGTTAGGTAGGGTGGGGCTGGATTGCAAAGTCATCCGGGAGTTCTGACTTCCTAGTCTGCTGCCAGGAACCTTCTTCCAGCTGCCAAGCTTCCAATGCCCATGGGAGCCCACCGACCAACTGCCTCTGATCAGTGGCCTCAATTGACCAGTTAATTACCTTAACTAGCTACCCATGGCATGCTGGCAGATAGCCGTTCCACTCCTGAAATGGCCTTCCCCACTTGGGGACGGGATGTTACCAGCAAACTGACACACTGGCCATCAGTACAAAATTACATGTCTGCCCACCCCCATTCCTGTCCCAAATTCTGGACAAAAAATTCTGCTCTCAAACATTGGTTTAAGACCCATGTTTTTCACCCTCAAACTGTGTGAACATATCCATTGTGTTAAGATCATTCTTATAAGAAGATGTTTTATTATGAGGTAATTAATTAATCTTCTCTCATTACATGTTACCAGATCCAAAATAGCTTATTCTCTGTTTGGTTCCACAATGTATTGTCCTAAGAAACTTTCTCAAATACACCTGTGAGCTGGTCCTCAAGACTACCTTTGTTAATTTGATTTGTCCAATCTATATGAAGATTAAAGTCGTCCACATTTATTGTAGTAGCTTTCTGACAAATTCCCATTATTTTTTGGTGTATACTCTGTTCTACAGACAAGCTAAGGGTAGGGGGCCTATAGAATAATCCCACCTTTACATTTTTCCTTGCTATTTCTGACCTCCACCAAACTGATTCTTCATCTTAATCTTCTGAGCCAAGATCATTTCTCATAGTGCACTAATCTCATCCTTTATTAACTGATCTACTCCACCTCCTTTTCCTTTCTGCCTATGCTTCTGAAATGTCAGAATATTGAATATCCAGTTCCAGGCACCTTGCAACTATGCCTTTGAAATGGCGACCAGATCAAATCTACTTGGTTCTATTTGTGCCATCAATTCATCTATCTTGTTACAAATGCTGTGTGCATTCAGAATAAGAGACTTTAATTTTGTCTTTTTACCATTTTTCTGTACTCTGACCATATTTGCTGGTACACTCACGTTTGCACAATTCTCCCTTCCTGTCGCACTCTGGTTATCATTACCTACATGTCATTACTCTGCGTTATTGCCTGTCCTTTCTCTTTACATTTCTGAATTTCCCTTGACTTGAATACCCCTCCTCCCTTTATGAAGTTAAAGCCCCATTGCACATGAGATTTCTGACAGGCTTCTCAATACATTAAGCATTTCAGTGTGTTCATTGAACATGGGATCCCCATCAAAATCCTTGTCTGAGAACTCTTCAGCAGAACTCATGTGCAACCTTGCTATCTGGCAATCTGTCATCTACTATCCTTGCACTATCCTTGTCTCTGCCTTGGCAGCAGCCCACTTGTCCCAGGTGCTTCACCACATGCAGTTCATGCATCTAAGCTATCCTCTAAAATACAGAGCATGTCAGTACTTGTGCTGTTGGCTATGAGTGTGATCGCGAGTGACAGTGTTTCTCCTTCAGCACTGTTTTCCTGCTCTTCTGCCACTACCTGGCTAAGTCATATTTCTTAGTTATCTGAAGGGGGAAAGGCATAAAGATAGAGTTGCGGGGAGGGGTGGTGGGAAAATAAGAGGTACGTACTTGCATCATCTGCAGCTTGTAAATCAGTAGAGATTGTGGGATGAGGGGGGAAATGAGCTATGAGAAGAATTAGGTATAAGCATAAAAGCATCTTCCATCGTTCCAGTCCTGCCACTGGCCACAATCATGGCCACTCCAATGATGCTGAGCACCATCTCCTTCATTTGGGCGAGGACATGCAGCCAGGCCTGTTTCACACTGTTTAGGTGCTGTTGCCTCCGTTTATGGACCACTTTGTCCCGCAAGAGAGAGGGAAATTTGTCATTGAGTGTGGTGTAATATGTTTGGGTAATGTACCTGTCATGGATGAATAGCTGGTAGTGTGTACAAGCTTTGAGGTGTGGATTTGAGGCATTCAGAAATGCTTTGTGTGTGAGGGTGAGGTAAAGCAATAAATGTTAAATATGAGTTGTGATTGATGGAGATTGTTGGTGGGCGAATGATGAGGATGTGATACACTGAGCAGTGTCTGAAGTTAGTGGTGCAGGTGGTGAGATATGGGTTTGAAGATGTATTCACTGACCTTACCATTCATGTGAACTTCTTGTGACACTGTATCCCAGCCCTCAGGGCTAGACCCCCAGCATTAACTGCCATAGCAGTTTTGGTCCGGCAGCCTTCAAAGTGTTTGCCTAGAAGGTTTCTGGCCCTGGTGGATATGTGACATCTCTCCCCTTCTAAAGCTTCTCACCCAAGGCCTCCAGAACGACGTAGGAAAATCTTGGAGTGCTCTCTTTGTTATGTTGTGTCAGTCTTGTGTCTTTCCAAGGGCAAACACACTTTTACAATGTCTTCCAGCTCCAGTCAAAATGCACCTCTACTTTAAGATGCGCAGACTAGCTTTAAGCAGTGCAGGGTAGCTTTGACTCGTGTAGACTCTCACTATTTTGCATCCCCTGCTCAGATGTGCAGTCACTCAAAATGCACTTAGTTATCCTCGCATCTGTTTTCAGGTCTTCTTCAATTTCATGTCATAGTGCTTTAATCATAATATATGAGGTCAACAGCCACAAGGAATGAATTAACAAGCTGTTATATCTGCGCTAATGATTGCATTGAAACAATCATTAAGAGTGTGTTATTTACAAACGAGTGTGCTGTTGCCTCTCAGAGCTTTCATTATAGAGGAGATATATTTCCTAAGTCAATTTTTGAAGTTGAGTGCCTATCATTTTAGTTTCTATATGGATATGCACAGCCACTGATTGCAAGTAGACCCATAAACAGCTCCAAAACATGGTCCCACATTTGTGATTGTGACAATTTTTTGTTGCCCTGCAACATGTGGGATTGCTAGGCCATCAGTGCAACACTGGGCCATTACTACAAAATATACTCTGCTTGCACATTAATATGAGGCCAGCTCATAATGTTTAAATATTTCTCCCAGTACATTGTTTATGATGCACTGAGAAATAGACAGGGGGCGAGGCAGCAGTTCCCTGAGAAGCTGCTTTAACCATACCATCTTTTGTGGTGGAGTGGGACAGGAGTAACAATGGGGTAGGGGAGAATGATAGCAGCATACGGACCTTTTGAGGCCAAACTGCACACAACAGGAAATCCTAAGTGGCCTTAGAAGAAGGTCAAAGCCAAGGGAATACATAGTCTTTTCCTACTTCTTTGTAGTGCTCATCTGCAACAGGCAGACCGTAAATGGTGCTCTTCTCAGTTGCACCAGCTGCTTAAGGGGATCTTGATATACTTTAAGCAGATTGATTGGTTCCCAGCATTCTGGGTACTTCCTGCTTACAATGTCCAGCACTCAGCCCATGATGTGTCAGCTAGATCCCAATCCTCCATGTCTGATGTTGCAGGCACTGCAGTTATCATGAGCTCCAGGTTGCAACATTGGCCACATTCTACTACTGGTCAGGTGACCAAATATTGTGTGAAGTAGATTCCATCAATTTTACTTCATTCTGAAAAAATATGATCAGCAATAAATAATAAATACGAGGTGGGGGATTTCAGCACCATTGTAGCACAATGAAGGCATGTTAAGTATTATGGCATTATCACTAATGAAAGTCTTATCACCTCCATTTACAGTAATCAGTAACTTTAATGTGAACCTTTGTTTGAGTTATTCATCAAAACCTTTTCAAAGTGTAAAAGCTGTTTTAGGCTGTACTTAAAATTTGCTTTATCTGTTTCCATTTTTCCTGTCGGCTTGTTAAATGAAGTTTGTTGTGGTCGTCAGCATTTCAACATTTAAAGCACCGGAATATGACAATTACATCTTTCCAGACTGGGCCAATGTAATTGGATGGTGTGTTGCTATATCTTCAATGGCAATGGTACCCATTTATGCAGTGTACAAATGCATCAGCCTGCGTGGGTCCCTGCGTGAGGTGAGCACATCTGTGAGGTTCCATTATTTAGTAGTTGTTTTCTGATTCCTTTTTGTTCTTTTCATGGACTTGAGGGACATTAGATGGTTTCTTGTTCCTTGTTATTGTCCTCCATCTCTCAAACTCAGAGAATAGATTTCACCCTTCAGACATGATCAAACATCCCAAAGACCATTTATTGACACAAATGGACCCTATTTCAAAACTTACTTCAAATTTCACAACTTTTATTAAAATCAGAAGGGTTTGAATGTATGATAACTCCCACAGGTCCTTACAGTGAATTTTACAGTTGAACATTGCTGAGGTGCTTGCTGCTGTTTGCAATACAACAACAATAGAAAATGTACAATAGAAAATGCTAGAAATATGCAGCAGGTCAGTCAGCATCTGTAAACAGAAAAGACGGGATAACATTTCAGTTATAATCATTCATCAGAACTGAAAACCGAGAGCATTTTCATTGAAAAAAAGCAGACGCTCCTCCACATCCCACCCGACCAGAACTGTGCTCTGACAAAGGGTCTTCACATTATGTAACAGTTCTAAAATAGAATTGGTGCAAGCCTGGGAGGAGGTGAACTGCTTTTTGTCTGACCAGGGAGGTGGCTGGTAATATTCCAATGAAGGAGAGAGAAATGATGAAAAGAGGCAAGTGTGTAACACACATTTACTCCACAACCTCAAAAGGAAATTGTCTTAAACATCTCAAAGAAGAATACCATCAGCAATGTATTTGCATAATTGAATAGCATTCCAATTTACTAAGAATTTTTGGAAATAATCCAAAATTTCATTTTTTTTCACTGGACATTAAAAGAAGCATTTACAGCTAATACTGAAATGGCTAAAACACTTTATAAGGTAATAGACAAAGAATAAATGTCAAATATAAGTGTAAAAGGATAGGAGCTAGGGTGATAGCACCTTTAAAGACATCGGCCCTAGGTTTCGTGAAGGCAGGGAAAGATGTGAGTGGGTGAAAATGCTGGAAGAGAATTCCAGAAGTTGAATATGGTGTCTGAAGGAATGGCCACCAAGGACCAAAGGAGGGAACCGGGAACAAGAATCAAAAGGCATCAGAGAAACAGATGGTGCCAGCAGGGAAATATGCCTGAAGAAGATTGCTGGGCTAAGATGGGGTGAGGTCATGAAAGGATTTGAAAACAAATCAAAGAACTAATCAATTTATTGAAAATGGAGGGCCATGGGAGTTGAGGATAATGGGAGTGCCGGGTTTTGTTGCAAATGTAGATAGAAGCTGCAGCATATTAGATTTGTTGTAGAGGCTGCAGTAATAATGGCATTGTTTGAATACCAGAAAAGAAAAGCTAGGATTGAGACAGTTCATGTTACAGAGGTGAAAGAAAGCAGTTATGGTAACAGGGATGGAGGAATCTGAGATTAGGGCCATTCAGTACATGGCTGGGCAGTCTAGAAAGTTGATGGAGTTCAAAGGAAACAAGATAATTTCAAAAGAGATTGACATAAATATCACAGGAGTAGTTGGAATGTGAAAGGGCAGATTTGATGGAGCTGGGGTGTTGTTTTTCAGAGGACAGGACATGTCCGTTTGAAACGGGCAGAGGGATTGCAGAATAGCAATGACAAAATAATTGGAGAGAGTTCCCTTGTGAGAGAGACTCAGAGGCTTTGAAGCCAAGCTTTGACAAGGGCTAGAGGTGACCATGAGTATGTGAGAGGGGTGTTGGAGAGATGAGTGTGGAGTGTAAGGTTTAGGTGAGTTGGGACTGAATTTAATGGAGGCCAGCCAGCATTGTCGCTGCTAGGCAAGACCTGCTGAATTAAGTGACACTCAGGCACCTGCTTGGACAGCGGCAGGCTTTCTGCGGATCAAGGACCCTGAGGGCAGAAGTCCCACCAACCAAGAGCTAGCCTATGGTTGACCTTTGGAGGCCAGCAGCACTATTGAATCACAGCACCACAGGAAGGCAGTGGCTGCTACCAGTACTACACCTACCCAAGGCTGAGGATCATCACCAGGCCACACGTGATTGATTGCTGGAGGAGAGTCGCAGGATGGGGATTGCAGAGGAGAGGACGATTCCCGGTCCCTTGGTCAGGTGCTGAGTGCCTTTGACAAGAGGCCCCACTACCATACCCCACGAGAACCTACAAGCTACCCCGCACGGGCTTGTTTGTCATGCCCCCTACAAGGCAAGCCCCAAATCCATCGCTAGGCTAACACCAGAAGCAGTGGAATGAGGCCCTTAAATGGGCCTTAACTGCCCACTTAAAGGCCTCAATTGGCAGTGAGGCAGGAAGGATGTCCACCGGCCTTCCCCCCACAGCCTTAATCAGGTTGGAGGCAGGAAGGCAACAGGATCCCCACTGTCACCCTCCGCAACCTCACCACCCACACCGAAAAATCACCACCCCCTTACCATTAAACTTGACGGGGGGGAGGACATTAAATTTTGCCCTGGAGGGCAAGAAAGTTGATTAAAATGGGAAAAGGGGGTTAAGAAAATGATCGAAGTCACTGAAGGGAACGTGTTGCTTAACATAGGGAGAGTGGATAGATGGGTAAGAGGATTCATTGAACAAGGCAGTGAGAGAACACTGGATTAAAATTCTGAAATACAGATATAGAAGAGACAGATATTCAAAAGTGGTGAAAGTGCCAGAGCAGTGGGGGAAATATTTTCAATAGTTGGTACTCCATTTGCATTCATGTCTAGGATTATGATAGAGTAAGCTTCTGTCTGATAATAATGCATAGAATCTTGTTTATCATTTCAGAGGTTAGCTTATGCAATTACACCTGAGAAGGACCATCATCTGGTGGAACATGGAGAGATTCGCCAGTTTACTGTGAGTAACAACCAGTGAATAATGGACTTCAGGAGTATTATCTTGTATTGATGTAATATAAAACAAAACATTTTTGAAGACAGTTATATGCTTTTCAAAAGAATTTATAACATAAAGAACTATTTCGCTTAACTCATCTTTAAAAACTTTAAAATTAAATAACATAGCTGAGACTAGTTGAAGATAACAGCCTGTAACAGGCAGAATATAATACACTATCTTGCCACCAAAATTATGTAAAGAATATATATGAAGAAACAGATAACAAAAGTGGTTTAATGAAGCACGAATAACAGAGTTTATAGTCTATTATGGTTTCTGAGGGCCACATTAGATAAAATATCCAAAGTTTTCCATTATGATTTATGTCTTTACCATGGATGTAAAGCAAGATGTGAATTTTTTTTGGTCAGATATGACATAGTGAAAAGGGAAAAATGGGATAAACCAAACAACAAAAAGCCAGGAAAATTATCTTTAATTTTTCACTCTACAGACAAAGGGCCTAGATTTAGAAATAGAGGAGAATAGATCAGAATTTTGTCTATTAATTCATCTTGTTCCCAGTGATGCCCAGCAGCACAGGGCAGAATTTCAGTGAGGATTGATTCCACTGCATCCCTCTCCCATTGTAAACTTAAATCCATCATCCAATGTCACATCTAGCAGATGCTAGAAGTAGCTGTGTGGATGGGTGCTTTACAGTTATGTTAATAGACTGATTTTATATGTTACTCTTTGAATTATAAATGCTGTAGGAATACTGGATGCAAGAAATGCCAGCATTTTACTGAAATTCAGCATTGCTAAAACTAACAGGATAGGTTTTAAAGTTTAGATTCCCACTCCCTCTTCTGAAAGTGCAATTGATCAGTGGCTGTTTGATACATTTTTGAGCTTCTACCAATACTGTTCTGAACAGATGCATCTGTGCAGGTAGATTGGCGAGGACAAGGTCAAGTAGGCTTTTCTCTTGTGTTGGTTCTCACCACCTGCTGCAGGCCCAGTCTAACAGTTATGTCCTTCTGGACTCAGCCAATGACAGTAGTGGCGCTACTGAGCCATTCTTAGTGATGGACATTAGCGTCCTCCATCTAGATTACACTTTGTGCCCTTGCTACCCTTGGTGCTTCTTCCAAGTGCTGTTCAACATGGAGGAGCACTGATTCATCAGCTGCAGAGCAGTCAAAGATGGTCATCAGAAGGAGATTTCCTTTCCCATGCTTGACCTGATACCATGAGGCTTCAATGAGGCCTGGAGTCAATGTTGAGGACTCCCATAGCTGCTCCCTCCTGACTGTATACCACTGTGCCACCAACTCTGGTGGGTATGTTTTCCCAGTGGGGCAGGATCTAGCCAGGGATGGTGATGGAGAAATCTGGGACGTTAACTGAGAGATGTAATTATGTCGGGTTGTTGCTTGGCTAGTCTGTAGCACAGTTCTCCCTAATTTGGCAGTGAGGAGGACTTTGACTGGGATTGGCATTCCTTTGTCATGTCCAAACCCAATGCCTAGATCTATGCCATGTGGTCTGGGTGATTTTATTCTTATTAAACTTTGTTTTGGTGGTTTGGGACAACTGAGTGCCTTGCTCTGTCATTTCAGAGGGCAGTTAAGGATCAAACACATTGGGTCTGGCATTGTATATAGTCTAGATGAGGTAGGGATGGCAGATTTCCTTCCCTAACCCAGTAGTTATTTGGTCATCATACTAGGTTTTTATTTCTGTTTTATTTGGTTAACCCGCATTTAAATTCCACACCTGCTGTGGTAGGATTTGAACTGACATTTCTATTAGTTCAGGCCTCTGGATTACTAATCAAACAGTATATCCATTATACTATTGTACCCGGTGCAGTTGGGATGGGACCTGGAATGATTTGACAGCAAGGGCAGAGAGCAGGCTCTCAGCAGACCCATGATCCCTTCCTGATGCCAGGTCCCTCGGTCAGTCACTAAGCACCTTTGAACGAGGGACTCCCCCTGAAAATCTGCAAGCAACCCTAAGAGGATTTACTTTTTGAGCTTCCTGCATGGTGAGCCCTTCACCTGCCCCGGGTGAATACCAGCGGCGGCTGGATAAAGCCCTTAAGTGGGCAATTAGGGCCTCAATTGGTAGAGGGGCAGAAAGGCTGTAGACTGGAATTTCTGCCTTGGACTTAATCAGGGAAGAGGCAGGAAGGCAATGAGGTCCTCACCTGCTGCTCTCCCATCTGTGTCAGATAAACGGCACAGCATCCTCCCTCATGCTTTGTTCTCCTGAGTTCTGGGCTTAAAGGCTAAAGGTAAGGGAGAGTTGAAATACAATGGAAAAATTCAAGTACACCATCATATAGAGAGAAAGTGTGTGAAGGGCATACAAACTAAGTGTGAAAGGGAGTGAGTGATATGCAATGACAGAGATTGTGTAACAGAACTACTTCTATATGGTTGCAGTGTCTTAAGTTCTTGACACTTGTGGACCCAACTATAACTTCAGTGTAATCTGACCAGATTTGTTAAATCTGATGTCCAGGAAGACTCATTGGGTACAACCTGACGTTGGGAGAAAATTCACAGGAGGGTAGCAGGACTTACCCTGCATTTTACTATCAGCAGCCAATTTGCCGCAAGGGAACGACCCAATTAACAGTGGCAGGCAGCTGTGATTTTAAAAGGCAGCTGTGGAGCATTCAGGCAGCTGTATGCCAGGAGTAAGAAAGAGGTGGTGGACTGTTGAGGTGGCACTGCTGGAATGGAACGGCTGGCCCATGCTTCAGCAGACCTGCTTTGAAGTTCTTGTAGAAGCAGTCCACAAAAGAAGACATGTCCTCTTTCCAGAAGACAGCAGGAAGAGGCCACCAGTCAAAAGCAAGAAGGCAAGATGGCTGGAGGTGGCAGAAGTTGTGAGCAGCTGCTGAGTGGTTGCCAGAACCTCAATCTGGCGCAGAAAGAAATTTAATAACCTGCTCGGGTCTGGAAAGGTGACTGATATTAGCAGTTGGCATCTGCAAGCCCAACATAAGTCAAAGGCACCCATGAAATTGGAGGTGAGGTAGTGGACCCTGCATGGGCTATATCAAGTGCCAATGTTAGCATCAAGGCATCCAGTCAACATGCAACCAACACCTTAAGACATGGCACGACACCTTTACGTTGCTTAAAGTGAGCAGCACATAGGCACAATGAGACAGCACTGGCATTGGCCATGTTCATGCTTGCTGGAAAAGAAGGCTCAGAATGCCAACATACAGGAGGAGGAGTAGTTGTTATCATCTTAACACCAGTGGAGGAGGAGACCATGCAGATTAGATGGATTATTGTAGAGAAGCCTGTCACTGAGGGTGAGGCAGATGTAGGGGGTATGGAGAGTTCCAAAAGATTCGGTTGTGTCCAACATTCCCCAGACTTTGTATGGCATTAGGCACCTGTGAGAGCCTTCACCACCACTGGAAGCTCTTCACCAGTGGGAGGCCCAAGGACTCAGTTGAGGAACCAATTGTTTCACTTTAATATTTTATCCCCACCAGGTCCTACATAAGAACATAGAGCAGGAGTAGGCCATTCAGCCCATTGCACCTGCAACAGATGAGGGACAGATTAGTGATACATTGATACTAGAAAGCTCACAGGATGTAATACCATTAGAAGATAATGCATTACTTTATTCCTGTGCATCCTCCAACAGTGCAGCTACACACAGGTTGGTGGGCTCTGTTGTGAATGGAGAATTGGTGGAACTATCTAGTGAGCAGGTAGCAGAGACAGTGACAGCTGCAGGGACTTCCTCTCGAAAGAGTGAGGAGAGGCCCAGTGATGCTCAGCTCCGTGCAGTTGGTGAACCTCGGGTGTCGTCAGCAGAGGCTCCAGCTGCATAAAATGTGTGAAGATCATTTCCAGGGTCAGTGAAGTCCCATGCGCAAATAATGAAGTCAGTGGAGCGATGAATGGGTGAGATGGGCCAGTCACATATCTCCCTGTTGCCAGGAGCTCAACCACAGGAGGCCTCAAATGGCAGAGGAAAACCAGGCTTCAGGCAATTGGACCTCCTCTCAGTGCGCTTCCATTGCTCCAAACTCATCCTTAGCCCCTTCAGTGGTGACCTGCACACTGGATCCTGCTCTGATGATTGAGGTGACAGGCACATGACAAATGTGATGGGCCCCAGTAGAGATCAGATACCTCAATGATGCAGGCCAAGGTCATCTAATGCACCAGAGCAAGAAAGGCAGCAGCCTGTCTCCACATCAACTCAAAGGGGACACCTTGTAAAAGTTATAGTAAGCATGTGCCAAGTTGCATGGGCTAGCACTGGACCATATTAATTTGTGACATGTAAATTTGTGTTGTGGTTTAATGAAAGAAAATGTTGAACTGCAAACCTGTACATTCATTCCAAAACAGCAGTTGACCTTAGCCAGATGTCAAATCTAATGAGGCTTATCCAAATATGGTAAGATGGTGATGTGGCGGTAATGTCACTGGACTAGTAACCAGACACCCAGGCTAATACTCCGGGGACAAGGGTGCAAAACCCACTACAGCAGCTGGAGGAATTTAAATTCAATCAATAAATCTGGAATTGAAATCTAGCCTCAGTAATAGTGACCATAAAAATATCATTGATTGTTGTTAAAAACCCATCTGGTTCACTAATGCCCCTTTGTGGAAGGAAATCTACCATCCTTACCTTGTCTGGCCTACATGTTACTCCAGACCCACTGCAATATGTTTGATTCTTTATGCCTTCTGAAATGCCTAGGAAGCCACTCAGTTCAAGAACAATTAGGGATGGGCAACAAATGCTGACCTTGCCAGTGACACCCACATCCCATGAAAGAATGAAGAAAAAAAACAAGGGCTTGATCAAAAAAGGCGAGGCACTCGAGAGCACTTGTTTTAATAATGGCTTTTGCACATTGTTGTCATGGGCACAAAGAGATTATGAGGATCTCTGATGACAGGGCAATAACCTTTGCTTCTGGGATGGAAATTCTTGACTCATTATCCTTGTCCACTTGTGCTTAATTGAAACATCTGATCAGAGAGTTGCCACATTTGTTAGTCTGTTGTTGCCTGGAGCCACCTTCGAAGGGTGGCACCTCGTGAGGCGCTTCATAACCACCCTCCTCTGAGGATGTGGCTCGCTCGCTGTCATCCTCTGGCTTCAGCGCTATTCCCCTCTATAGTGTCAGGTTGTGCAAAGTGTAGCAAATGACAATGATGTGGGATACCCTTGAGGGTGTGTATTGCAGGGCTCCCCCAGATCTATAGAGGTACTGAAACTTCATCTTCCAGAGGTTAATGGCCTGCTCAATGGTGGCCCTTGTAGTCATGTGGCACTGGTTATATTTGTCTTCTGCCTGGCTGTTGGCTTCCTGGAAACCTCGTACAGACCTGCATGAATCACACACATCCTGAACATTAAGCAAGTGAAAGCTCTTCCTGTTCATAAAGGCACATGGCTGCTGTGAGGAAGTCTTAATGGCCACATGAGTACAGTCAATGATCCCCTGCACCTGGGGCACCCAACCATGGCCCTGAAGCCTTCCTGGCCTGACTGACCTGATCTGTTATGAACCTGATGTATTGGTCAGTCCCACAGTACATAGCATCCAAGACCGTCTTTATGCAGCAATGGGCTGTTGACTGAGAGAGGCCACACAGATGTCCGGACAATCCCTAGAACAATTCACTAATGCAGAATTTGAGTGCCAGTGTCACCTTTAAGGGGCAAGTTTTGGATGGCTGCCACGTTGCAATGGCCTCAAATCCTGTTCCATTATTCCACATAGCTCCACCCCCACCTCCCTGGAAAGGCGCAGCCTGCATAGGCATTGTTGCTTGGACATCTTGATGAAGCTGAGCCTCTGACAGTACACCAGTTGCACTGGGTAGTGCCTTCTGCGACCAGGCTGCTCTCGTTGCCCCATGCGCCCTCCTTATTTACCTCCAATGGTTTCCTCCAGCCGCTGGAGCTCCCCTGGCCTCTGCAAAGCCACTCCATATGGCTGCATACCCATCTCTGGGCCACTCTCATCCTCACTAGAGGAAGAATCAAGAGTCTGAAAACACTAAAGCCTTTGCCAGGTAAAGCCTTCACTGCCTTGAGACTTTAAAGTTTTGCCCTGATTCAAGTGGCTCCTTATGACTTTGGAAACACCATTCTACCAGAACCAACTCTCTTTGGCCCCACCCTCTGCAAAGCCACCAAACCTGAGAGCCTGGCTGCTGGGTTGAGCACACAGGCTGCAGACAGGTTCACAGACTGACCATTTATCCTCCCAACACTGCTGACTGATTTCTCGCCTCATTGCACTTGGCAACCCTCCAACTTGCTTCCTGTGTGCTCTGGTAAGATTGCAAGTACCTGGTAAAATCCTACTCCATTGGCCCCTTAATGCCTTCAGTCTGCCATTGATCCACCACACCAACAGTCTTTGGAAAAATTGACTGACGGTGGGAAGAGATCGGGAAACCGGCTTGACATGGGCCCAGATTATTTTATCGCCTCCCCCTCCCCCCTGCCCCTCCATTCCTGCCTTCATGGGGCCAGTAAAATTCTGCCTATTGTTTAAAATATGTCACATTTATTTTGGAGCAATTAAAAAACTGCAAGTACAAACACCCACTTACCATCAATATAAAGGCAGCTTCAGAGTCAGTGACAGAAGAAGACACAAGACAAGGAAAGACTTGCACAAAGTGATGGAGAATAAACAAATACAGAGACAACAACGAGATATATGAGGTCTACAAAGAGGGAGGGAAACCAAAGAAGACAAAGCAAATAGAAAGAAAAATCTTTCTTTCTGTAAATGTCCTGTATGTAGTCAAGCAGAGGAATATTTAGACAAAGAAAGATTTTTTTTTTTAATTGTGTCTATAACCATGCAACACCAAAAGAGATCAACATTTCTCTGCAAGCCACAATTCAATAAATAAAGGTAAGATTTTCAAAATTAAAAACTTAATTTTTACTTTTGACAGCTGCGCCATTGGCTCATGGTGTGAAAACATGGCACAAAGGAAAGGAATTGGGAAATACAGACTAAAAGGGGCCATAATGAAAATATCAGCTCCTCAACACAAGTGAAGTACGACAAAACAGCTCAGAACGTTATACTTTAAACAATGAAAACGTGAAATTTGTTGTGTAAGTGATGCTACATATACTGTGACACAAGACATACTTCCATTTCTTTGACACTGCGAGCTGCATCAGTCAAAGCGAAATGGAAGATGTTTCTATTTTCCATGCATATAATTTGATTAAGCACTATCAAAACGAAAGAGTTTAGAACAGTGTCAGAAAACGTATTTTAAGAGCATTTAATTTACATTAACAGGATTATTTAGGGTTATAGACTTCAGCTCTTGAATGAAAACCTAATACTTAATTTACTTGTACCTTAAATAACTAACCCAGAATATTAAAGTACAATTTTTCTTCCTGACAATTGTATTAAGGTACAATACAAATTCAAGGACGACTACTGTTGATATGTCTTTTATCTGCAGTTTAGTTTCAAGAGATTCAGGACACTTGGATTATTCTACATTTGAATTGGAAGTTGTCCCATTTAACAATATACTGTATCTTTTTAAAGAATTAATCTGAAAAGACACTTCATATGTTAAATTGACAATATTTATTAGAACCTGCCAAAATTAAGTTTGAAATCAGAGTTGTTGATAATTAATTTGTAGGTGATTAAAAATTGTTGATGTTTAACTTACACAAAAGACATATAGTGAAGTCTTGGTAAGTCAAACTTGGATACATTGAATAACTTGATATGTTGATATTTTGGCCTTTTCCATGTCACTAAAGTAAAATTTTACTTCAATATATTGAAGTTTGATTTATCAAAGAAATATAGTGGTTCTACAGATTCAGCTACCCAAAGCACAGCCCTGCTGAACTACGATCCCAAGTTGCTGTACACATTGTACTGTGTTAAAACTCACACAATTTGTCAATTATAAATTCTCTGGTGGTTTGACCCTCCCAACCCCCAAAAAACCTCTGCAAAATGAGTCTTCCTCTCCTCTTTCTTCAGTTCATGGTCAGTGTGAGACCAGGAGTTGGAGGAATATTGGGCCAGATTTTGCTGGGGCATCTCATGGCATGCGCATTTAGACTTGTAAGTGCATGTTTAGGTATAAAAAATTTTGTCCACAAAGATGCTGAAAGTGCAAGCTGTCAATAGTACAGTGTGGGTTACAGGGCACCTGGCCCTTAGTGAATAACAGGACATACAATGTATCTCTTTAACCAATGGGATGAAAAGAATAAGAAATAAACAGAGGAAGGACTGAGAAGGGACGTGAAATAGAGTGGGTAAATTCAAAGTTAAATCCAATGCAGAAAGAGAAATAGAGGAAAAGAAAAAATGCATTAAAAAGAGGAAAAAGAGACAGAAATAAAAAGTATCAAACCAAAAATTAAGTTTAAAATTTGATATTTTTAAAATCTCCTAAAACAATTCACAACCTGAAGGATGAAGCTCCACACTTACAGTTGTTCACTTTCTGAGCAAGTGAGATTGATTGGCAGACATTGTAAAGGGTACTATTTTTTGTTCATTTGTGGGATATGAGTTTTGCTGGTATGGCCAGCCTTTATTGTACATCCCTAATTGCCTTTGAGAAGGCAGTGGTGAGCTGTCCTCTTGAACTGCTGCAGCCCATGTGGTGTAGGTAACCCGACTGTGCTGTGGAAGGAGTTCCAGGATTATGGTCCAGCAACAGTGAAGAAGCAGCAGTATAAGTTCAAGTCAGGATGGTGTGTGGCTTGGAGGGGAACTTGCAGGGGACAGTGGTCCATCTGCTATCCTTGTCCAAGATGGTAGAGGTTGAAAGTTTGGAATATGTTGTCAAAGGAGCCTAGGCAAGTTGCTGTGGTGCATCGTGGATATGGTAGAAACTGCTGTCATTTTGTATTGGTGGAGGGTGTGAATGTTTAAGGTATGTTGTTAATTACCAGGCACAATCTTCTGTGAGGAGTTCAGTGGTCAATAAATGTGTAAATGTAGTGACTTCATGAAAATCATGAGGCAGTTAAAGGCAGGATGCCATTTTCATCAAACTATTAGTGGAGTGGTACTATTCAGTCAGCAATTTGTGACAATTTGCAATTCACAAGGTATCTCTTCTTCACGACATATTGCTGACAAATTTGAGTATTGATAATGGTGAAGATTGTTATTTTATCATCAAAATCTGGCCCAAACTTATCTCTGTGGCTGGGTTTGCCTATTTACGTTTAATGAACCCAGCTCCAGCCACGTTCCAGTGCCATTCTCTCACTGGTGAGTTACTCCATTTTCTACAGTGCAGAGGCTGCCACACTAAAACAGACAAACCCAAAGGTTTAGGAAGGATTATTGCTGACTCCTGACTTTGCACTGACTGTTCCAGGCACTGACTGAGGGTTAGAGAGAGAAGACCTGCAGAGAAGGAGAACAGCAGTTGAAAATAAGGGGAGGGTTGGCAATCACAACAGTTACAATGAATGAGTTGGATTTATTTTGCACACACGTATAGCAGCCTGAAACATTAGTTCCAGTTATATTCTAAAACGACAATGTCTTTTGTCTTTCAGTACATTTTGATTCTGCTGTACCCCAAAAGATACGGGCACTGTTATGTCACAAGTCTTCAGGACTTGAGGTATTCTGAGCCAGGCAGCTAATGTTTTCACAATGAAGATGAATGCGTATTCTATTTATATATGGATTTTCATCTTTTTAATCAGCATCAGCATGCTGAATAAGACTGTTAGCTTTATAAATTTGTTGCTTCTCAGAATTTCTGGCAGAAACTGTTTGACAAGAGTTTACTGTGACTATAAATTACATTTAGTCCTTCTCAGTTTGTTAAGGAACCATCAGGCCAATTCATTGTAGAGAAAAGCAGTGTGGCCAGCCTTAATGCCACCCACAATTATAAATTTTTAGACGCAGAGATGTTCCAGTAATAATCAACATATCAGAAAAATCAGCATTCCAAAATTCTGTAGTGTTTCAGTCACGAGAAGACAAGATGAATTAGTGGCTCCAGCAGAGTCAATCTGCAACTAAATCAGAGCAGCTACAATCACTGTTTTAGTTATTAATTAGGAAATAAGTGCCTAGGTAATAATGGTTAATAAGTAATCTTCTGCTTTTTTAATCCCGGAAGGTAACTTCACCTGGAGCATGAAGCAGGGTAATCACTCCATCACAACTGGGAGTCAAGTTCCTCGTCATTGTAAAACCTGGGAGCTGGACCACTAAATTTCAGCTTGAAATATACAAACAAGGTTCGTTCTGACATAGCAGATGGATTGCAGAGAGGCTTATAAAGGGTGATGGAACCCGGGTTAAGCAAAAATGCACAGGAATTTTTAAGGTAGGAAAATCAGGTGGAAGCTGCCTCGATTTCAACCATTTTTAAAATACTTCCCCAAATCCAATCACACCTTTGGAGCCTCTCAGTAATTTGACAGTTGCATCATAGCTGACCTGTTGTATGTTTCAGTGTGAGGACCAGTGGCCCATCTCCCAGGTTTTACAATCTCAATACACACTGGGAAACTTAAACGAGATTTATAAAATGCAGCAGCCACCAGAAACAGCTGATCAAGAAACTAGGCATTTTGGATACTGATCTCTTCAGCTGCTAATTGCTTTTTTAAAGCCTTTTTCTGGCACTTTGTCTGCAAACACCTAGGGTGGAATCCTGTGCCCTCCCCTGTGGCAAGTTAGGTGGTGGAAGGGCATTTAATCAGATGGGAAGTTAACAGGGCTATCAGCTTTCCCCCTCCACCCCGATTAATCCCGGAGCAGGAAAGCTCATGAATGGCCTTCCCATCCTGCTGCAATTAATTCCCACTTCATCACCTCATCCTGTTATCAACTCAGTGGTAGGGTGGGGTCTTGCCATCCAGGGAACTTGATAAGTAATCATGTGCGGTGTTGCCTGCGGGTTCCTAGGGGGTCCTTTGTTCAAAAGAACTTGGGATCAAGGAACCTGGCATGGGGAAGGGTGACTGAGAGCCAACTCCGCCCTGGCTGCCAACCCTACCTACCACCTCTCCACCATGCAACCCCCACCCTGCAACTCATCTCCTGCCATTATTCACCTCTGGTCTGGGGTTCAAAGACTATCCTAGGCCTTAGGTGGGTATTGTACTGGCAGCAATTATCACCTCCCCAGCGGTGTTATCGTTCAGTACAGCAGTCAGCCTCTGATTGGCTGGCAGGTCTTGACAGGCGGGACATCCACCCTGGGTTCCATGATCCTGGGGAAGGCCCACTGCTAGCCAGTCACATGCCTGAGTGGAAGAAGATATGGCAGGCTTTCCCAAAAAGAGTCCAGCAGGAAGACACTTGTTGCCTCCACAAGATTCCAGCTCTTGGGCTGACTTTTCCGGATGGATTGCGATCCCAATGTCGGCCTCAATTCCTGGCTGGGAGCCCAGGATGTGGCTGTGACAGGACATCGAACCCAATCTTCCCAGGTGGCCAATTAAGAAGCTACCTTCAGAAGCCCCGTCCAATTAGGGACAACACCTGAGTTTCAGAGTCGAGAGATCCATTCAGTGCAGCCTGTGGATATGGCCACCAGCTGCCTTCACAATGTCGGCACTGCTGAAGGGTCAGCAGCACCACGGAGGCACTTTCAGTAGGAGGGCAGTGACTGCCATTGCAGCAAGAGCTATGTTAGTGGAAACATTGGCCTCCATGAAGTGGTTGCAATGCATGCCTTCTGCTTGAAGAATCTGAGCACTGTAATTTGCTGCCAACAAATTAATATAAGGCTTCAAATGGACCTCCTGCTGCATTGCCTCCTCTACTGCATTGCTGGGCTCCCAACACAGTGGGCTTTTGGGAAAATTTCAATCTGTGGCCAAAATAGGGGCTAATTGCCAGATCACAAACCCTAATTGGCCACCCACCACTGCCGGACTGTTACAATGAAAAGCACATAGAGGTGGGAACCTGTTGGGGAACCAGCCTGACACCATTCCATAGAAATTTCCAGGCCCCCTCTGCCACCCTGGTCCTGTTTCCGTGTGCTTCTCAGAGTGTCAAAACTACAGGCCCCCACACCACAGCATCCATATCCACAGTGAAGGCTTCTCAGATCCTGGTATCCCATTCCCTTGTATGTCACCATGACCAAGGAGGGGATGGGCCAAAGGAGAATTAGGCAACATTTAAGGAATGTTGCAACCTACCGGATATTGCAATCCTGCCCCATTGGAGGGCCTCTCTGAGGGGTTGTACATAAGCAGAGTGAACTTGCCAAAGAAGCAGCAGAACAGATCTGAAACCACGACTAGATCAATAATATAATTTTCAACCTTGGCTCATAACTCCCTTGATAGCCACGAACAAAAGCAGAATAGCAGGTACCAGGATCATACTCCACTGGCATGTGAAGCAAAGGTTCAGATGTTGGACAGATCAGGAGAGATACTGCACCATAGCCCTACCAAAATCTCTAAGGTCATTGTAACCTGTTGCCTATTGCTTTGCCTTACAAAGAAGCAGATAGAAGAGGAAGGCACAAGCGCAACTATTGGCAGTGGAGACCAATGAATCCCAGCCCAAAAGCAGGCCTACTGATCCCCAAATCCCTCAGTCAAGTAACAATGCCATTCAATCATCTTCACATTTTCTCAAGAAGTGGACCCACACACTGACCTGAATTTTGTGCTCGTTGGGTGGAGGGCACTTGGTGAGCCCTAAAGCGGACGCAAAATGCTTTTCCGCCTGCAATCTTATACTGGGCTGGCTAATTAATGGCCATCCAGCGTGAAACGCGCCCAGAGAAAGACTCAGCACTGCCGTTGGGTGTGGGAAGAAAGTGGGCACCAATGTCACTGCGGGTGCTAGTGAACGTTTTCAGTGAGCTCCCTGAAGGCAGGCAGGTGCCTCACGGAACTGCAAACCTCGAAATAATAAAAGAAAGCACAAAAATGCTGCAAAAAATGTCCATGCAGTACAATCAAGCACCTGAAAGCAGATCTTATTCAAAAAAACAGTCCCCAGATATTTATTTTTATTTTAAATCCTAACGGAGATTTCATCCCGCCCTTGGATGATGTTTCATCAAAAATGTAAAGCCAATTGGCCCGTCCGCCAATCATAAGATTAAATGGGCCACGAAAAATCACTGACAATTGGGCTGTTAATGGGCCTAGTTGCCCTATTAATTGTTGGTGGGCGCTCTTTTGACTTTTGCGCGTGACCGCGGAGTGAAATATCATGCGAGTGCGTGATGACGTCTAGATGCTCGCTTGGCGTCATCTCGCACGATTTCATGCCCGTTCGGGTCAGGCACGCGTACGGGCCAGTAACATTCTGGCCACTATCTCCACCGTTGCCCAAGGATCTACGACTAATACATGGACACCAATCAAATCCTCTTCTGGGACCTTATTCCATTTCATTCCATATGAATGTTCTGGACACAACTGAAATAGAAGAAACTTATTTTGCTCCCCCTAATATTATGAGGTGCACATGTGCTCAGTGTGTCTCACTAGAGCACTTCCCCTTTCTGAAAGTATGTGACAAATCTGCCTTACGATATCCATATGTGCCAGTTGGGATGGAGATGTTCCAGAATCAACTCATTTTGGGTCATAAGATGTTCTTGCACCCGCTGAAGCAAAATCTAATGCTGCTGTGTTCACCTTTTCATGTTTACAGTCTTGCTCACCTCACAGAGCAGCCCTACCGATAGCAATTTAAGATTGATTTAATTTAAAAACTAACTCATTTTTCTTATTTCATCTTCTTCTATTGACATTCAAATGTTTTATATAATACCAGTTTAAATGCTTTTTCCACACCAATCTTCAACATCATGAGAAGCTATCAAAGGTTCTGCCCATTGACAGAAAAAGCATGAAAATCACAGCTACAAATTCCAAATAAAGAAGAACACAATTTTCTTTCTTCAGGAACAAGACAACAAAGGCATCATTGCATGTTATTAACATTTAAATAACTTAACCATCTCTTTAAATTAAAACTCAAATTATAATGATGGAAAACAAAGAACCTATTCTACAATAACAGATGTTTATGTTCCTCATGCATCATCTAAGAAAGTATAAAGAACAGTTAATGTACAGATTTATCTGAGGAACAATAGTTTACTTTTAATTTAGTAGCACTTTTATGTGTGCACTGCCAATGCTTTGATGATTGTGCCCACCCAAGGTTGATGTGATACTTGTTTATGACTTATGTATAGTACTTTTGGTTTGTGAATTGTGTACATACCCAGTTATTTTTATGTGCTGTATATTCCATGTTATATCATGTTATTCTGATACATGTTGCAGATTTCAGTGTCTTGATAATCATTACAGTAAAGTAATTGCTGTCAGTTTCCTTCTCAGTTCTAGTATTTGATTTCAGTATTAAAATAAAAATCTTGTCTCATTTACCAGCTAATAAAGAGTGGTAACTTGTAATGGTCAAAAGCAACAATAAACTTCAAAATAAACTATTATGGTCTTAAAAAGATTTCTGAAATTTCATGATTATTACTTGGTGCTTTTAAAAATGTCTTTATATGCTCTTCCTATATTGCCAGTTGAACTAGATTTAATAGCCCTGAAATTTGGGAGCACTCAGGAGTTTGGGAGGATGGGAGTGTAGAGCAAGGGTGGGGTGAAGAGTAAATACCGTGCTCCAGAATAGTGAGGTCTGAAGTTCCCGAGATATCCGAGATATTGGTTTCGGACCTCACTGTAATGTAGTCAACGTTTTGAAACTGCCTTCTGGTAAAGACATGAATGAAGCCTGGAGAACACTTAATTGCAGCTGTCCTCAGAGGTAAATAAGTTTGGCCCCATTTTGGGGCACTAGGTGGCCCACTTTTTAGGCCAACGTTATATGAAATTAAATTACAATAATGAGCTTTCTTTATCCAATCTTTCAGAGGTATATTTTGAAGGACCCACACTTCAATCTACATTATATTTTTCTAGTCTCATATGTTCTTTTTTAAAATAGTCTCAAACAAATTTCATTCAATATTTTTATTAGTCTCCACTAAGCAAAATACAAATATTCCATTATTTTGAAAATCTGTTAATTTTGTTGATGCAGTATTTTTCAGGGTGATGTTAGTAAAGAAGAGCAGGGGACAGCTTACCTCACTTAAATAGATATGGTGCTAAGCATGGGAAAACAAAAGCATGGGAAAATTATAAACAGTCTAAATGATTACATTAGTCTAGCCATCTTCAAGGAGCAACTTTGAAAGTATGAATAATAAGAATGGTCATAGTTTATAGTCAATAAACTAACTTTTTAAAATCTGGAAATGTACAAAAAGGTTATTCAATATATCCAAAAAAAGAAAATATACATAACCTCGGAGTAACTCTTCATTATGAATTTGTAACCAATCTACTCTCTCACGGTAAGGTCTATACATTGTTTTTTAAATACCCTCACTTTGTTCTCTATTCATCATTCTCAAATTTTCAGTAAGCTCTGTGAAAGTAGCTGTGGAGACAGCCAACTTTTTCTAACATTATTTTCTGCACGGCCTTTAAGATTTTAATCTAGCCTCCTTGTAAACTGTTACTTTTATTTGTGAAGTCAAAGTAGTGTGAGACCATCTCATCACAGTGCTGAAAATTGGTGAAGTGGCAGAATTTGGTTGCAATCATACCTTGATCTTTGCTTCTTGTCTAAAGAAAAGCAGTATAATTGCACTTATTTTGGAGTTGTTTTAGACTATTTGGGTTATTTTCCAATATAAGAAAGAATATAATCTGTTACGATCCTTGGCCAGATCCAACTTGTTGATGAAATCACGTTAGGGACCAATAACACTTTGTTTAAAATAGATGAAGCTTGCAATTTAAAATGCTTACTAAGTGAATAAAGCCACAAGATTCCATGGGTTTTAAAGAAACAAAAATAAACTTTACTATGCAAGTTAAAAAGAAAAACAATTTACAATATCTATCTTGTACTCTAACATTCAGAGTAAGTATGAGGTACATGTAATTAATAGGAAAACAGTGGCCAAACACTCCACACACTACACAACAAATGACAAATGTGGTCAACGCGTGGATTTCAGGGATCTTTCAACAAGCCACCTAGACTAGAGTCGCAGTGTGAGCCAACCAATCTCACTGGAACTTCGCCTTTCTTATTAGGATTTCTAATCTCCAACTTTGAAGATCTTGCCTTTGAATTCTCTCCAAAAGTTGCTCCCATTTGGATGGCTTCAATGCCAGCCTACCTCACAGGATTGCAATCTTACCTTCTGAGATTAGGTTCCCCTGGATTTCAGAATACAGTCAAGTTTCAACTTACAAGCACAATTTCGATCTTTGGCCATGCCAAACAGAACACCACCTCTCCAAAGGGGTACCTTTACGCAACAGCACCTTTTTACTTAAAAGTTTGCTCCCCACAGCCCTCCGTCTAACTTGGAGCCTGTTTCTCTGCTCCTTTTTTCTTAACTGAGGCCTGTTTCTGTCCCACGTCTATGTCCCTTTACCTGGGAATTCCTTTTGGGGCCTCTCCTTATCCCTGTCCCTTGGACACTTCAGATTAAAACTGACTGGCTGCCTGAAATTGACTGTTCACTGAGCCTTGAACTGATCTGGTGCCATCAAAAAACTCCAAGAGGATCTCACCCTTGTTACTAGGCAGGATCAAATGTAATAAACAGTGGAGCATCCTGTACCTTAAATGTTAAAATCTCCACAGACTACAACCTTACATAGCACACAGGGACACAAAATGAACTGATTTCATAACACCTTTTCTCTCGGGAGAAAGGAATCTTCACTACAGTGAAGTTTTCTTTATAATGGCTTCACACTTCCTTTACAAGAAGTACCTAACATCATAAACTTTTAACAAATAGCTTATTACATACCAGACAGATAAACCTTTCATTTTGTTTCACAGTTACACATGTTGCATTATAAAGTTACAAAAATGTAACCAAAACAAAAGCCAATAGAGGTAACAACTAGGATTAACATGATTTAAACACTATTGAATTATCGTAACTCCTATTCTGCCTTTTCTCCCACACCCTTTCTTGAATTTTGAATGGAACCCCAATAATTACATGGTTCTTAGTCATAATCTTTTCAAACTCAACCAAAAATAATGAAGGTACATTAAAATTTTCTTTAGGAACATCTTAACTAGCTTGTATTTCAATTTTGTACTAGGGTCTTCGATCTTGCTGGTGTGACTGCAAACCAATGCTCTAACAGTCTTCCCTCCTTCAAATATGGATACGCATCAGTCATATTAAGCGATACAAATGACTTTCCCCTAGGTTTCTCAACTTGAATGCAGAAGAACATGGATTTTTTATTACTCTTCCCCTCTGTTAATGGAAATATACCTTCAATGAGCCCTTTAGGTTCACGATGCAAATCATATATGTCTGATTGGCAACCAACTTCAAAATTATCTTCCTCACTCATTTCTTCCATACAGATTTTCTCTTCATTGTTTTGATCAGCACCAGATGAATAAACTCGCACTGAGGGACTTTTCCTCTCTTTACTCAAGCCATTTTCTAGTTTATCCAAGAGATATACTTCTGAACACATTCATAGTTTTCCTGTTGACATTTCAGAAATGGAACCTTCATTTTCACTTCTTTCACAATTTTTTCCAATTAGTTGTTTACTCTCTTTATTTCTAATTCTTTTCCAAGCTTGTTAATCTTTTCATTCATCTTAGCAACTGCTCTGGTGAGTTTAGTTGTCTTTGTTTCAGAGTTTTCTGTGAAACATTTAAACAAGCTTAACAACTCCAGCTGGGCCATCTGTTCATTTCAGAATCTTTCTTCCATAACCACTGACCGCTCCTTGTGGCCGGAATTGTCCCAGATTTGTACTAAGTGTGGTGGCAGTTGTGAACAAAGACTTTTACCTGCTGGCCACAATGTCAGGATTTCACACCTTATTGTCCCCTTCCCGGGGTGTCCCACCTCATTGATATGCATTCGTGGGAAACACACCGGATAGCTGGTGAGCAGCCTCGGATTAGCCCGCCATGCCATGACCTCAGCACTTCCTCTTTCTGGGCACTATCTTTAAAGTGCACCAGAGCGCAGCCTACTTCATGTCTACAGACCAGGAATGCTCCAGGTGACAAATGGACCCGAAAGCAAAGAAGATGGCAGCTCTAAAATTTAATGACACTTCTCTGCTATGCACCGTGGAAGTCTACCGTGATGTCCTCTACCCCCACTCGGGTCACAGGAGGTCCACCAGAGTCACTAATTCCACCTGGGAGGCAGCAGCGGTGGGCAGCACCACCGGACCACAGAGGAGGCCAGCCATCCAGTGCAGCAAAAGGATGAATGCTCTTATCCCTTCCACAAGGGTAAGTCACTCTTCTCATCACTCTCAACTCACAAGCCCATCATACATCCACAGCGATCTCACACCTCAAAGGACAACACCACTAACTTTCACACACACCCTTACATCTCCATCAGGCTCATATCCTCTGGAGCTCACATCCTCATCCTGTCCGAGGCTCTGCTCACCACACAAACATTCCATGCAGTGCCATGTGCCCTGTTCACACCCTTTCCACCTATCTTCATGCTGCAGAAGCTGGCTGACAATAGGACAGAGAGGTCCCAGACCGCAGTGAAGTGGCCCTCATTAGACAACTCAGTCACTTTGAGAAGCATGCTATCACGATGACTGGTGGGGACATGAACTGTGCCTGCGACGATGATGAGGTCAGCAGCGAACACCCACATGAGGATCCTGAACCACATTGTCCCTCTCTCAACACAACTGTGAGTGCTCTCTCTCCTGCTTTTGACTCTGCTGCCATGCACTAATTATCTTTACTTTGGTTCACAGGGGGCTTTGCCAAGGGACTGACACCCTCAGCCAGCCAGTCCCTCAGCCCCATCCACATCCTCATCCCCAGCCAAGAGGACACCTCCTCCATTGATGAGCTGGAAATAAGCAGCCCGGAAGACCTGTCACAGCGCTAACCCACACCCTCCACCTACGCAGAGACACACACCTCGGTGAGGCCTAGATCTAGAACAGGCTCAGGTTCACAATCTGGTGGTCACCGCATGGACACATGTCTGCAGCAGGAGGAGGCAGGTTCAGCTGAGCTCCCCGGCACTTGGAGGACTGCTGGGAAGAGCATCTGTGAGGTCTGAGTCAGATGACGAGCTTCTGGATTCAGCCTTCCAACTCATTCTGGAGAGTCAGCAGAAGTTGGGGGAACATCGCACAGAGCTGTTCAAAGGCCTCAACAGAATGGCACGTGAGTCAGAGGAGTGCATCTGGCTGCTCTCTGATGAAGCGGTGTCCACATGCACGAGTATGGAGGTCTCCATGGGAAGGATGGCGGATACCATGGAGACCCTGGTCCAGCAGAATGTGGAGATATGTGCAGACCTGCACTCCATCACAGTAGCCATGGGTGAGTTCCTGCAGTGGCAATGCGAGAGGGAAATAGGGCACCTTGACATCCCTCCAGGTTCTCCTTCCCCTCAGTGAGCCCTCAGGCACCTGAAGGAAGGAGGAGTGGCAGCTTGACATCCCGGGTCATCCACTCAGAATGTCCACTCCCTCTGAGTCCCCATACTACGCATCTCAGCTTTCATGTGTAAGTTGGTTCTCTACACCGATCCGATTTTCCTTCAATTGCTCATTATCAGCAATAAGCTTCTCGGGTTTTTGGAGTTTGGTAAGATCAGCATGATCAAGTCCCTGCTGCAATACAATGGACACCATGTTACTGTCTACGCTAGTCAAATCATTAGCCAGAATAAAATCTATCACTTCCATAAGTAAACTAGGAACTATTTCCACTGTATCAATATCATTCACTAAGGGCAAGATTTTTACCTCGTTGGACGGGCCCAGGAGCGGGCACGAAGCCAACCGGAGCCCGCAATCAGGCCCCGAAATCAATTTCACACTGGCTGGCCGATTAACAGGCAGCCAGTGTGAATTGTGCACAGCAACACTGAGCGCTGGTGGAGTGAGGGTGGGAGGAGGGCGAGAACAGAGGTTTGCGCATGCGCATGGGTGCGCACAATGAAAGCTCCCTGAAGGCACGGAGCTGCCTCAGGGAGCTGAAGATTTTTAAAGTCGAAAATGAAGAATTTACAAATGTTAAAAACATGTCCCCTCTTGTGGCTCTGTCACATGAGCAGGGATATGTTAGAAATGAAATTTCAACATTTTTATTTTATTTTTAATTCCTGTTGGAAATCTCATCCTGCCCGTGGATGAGGTTTCATAAAACATCCAAAGGCCACCTGGCCAATTCGCCTGCCTGCCATCCATAAGGTTGGATGGGCAGCAAATAATTGCATTCAATTAATACTTCAATGGCCTTAATAGGTCTGTTAATTGTTGGCAGGCACGCTGCCGACTCCCGTGGGCGCCAACCAAACTATCACGTGAATGCGCTAATTCGCCGGGACACTCGCCTGATGTAATCGTGCGCCATTTGATGCTCGAGCAGGTCAGGCGCGTGCCCACCTGCTCAATGAAAGATCCTGCGCTAGGTCAGTTCATAAATTGACTTTATGCAAGGGAGTAGGTCATAAACCCCATTAATACCCACTATTAATGCTTTTTCCTTGATCAAACTATCCGGAACACAAATTGTATCATCAGCCACCATCAAAGACTAATCTCCCCAATGTCCCTGAAACTATTAAGCTGCTTCCTTGTTTTGTTGGAGGAATAATGGAACACTTACCCCTTCAAGACAAAACATCCAGAACTTCCAGTAGCCTGACTCCCTTTAGCAGTATTTCAGGAAGAATCAGCTTGACTACCCTGAGCCGTACCCCACTTTCAAGTATGTTCTGAGGGAGCACGTTTCACCTGTACTATTACTATGGTTTTAACACCCATTTCCGTTTCTGGTACAGCTTTTAACATGGGTTCTCTAGGTGGCCTGATTACCGCAACTGGTTTACTGTTTACCTTCCAATAATGGGCTTTGAGGTGGTCTGTCTTACAACAATTAAAGCATACTGATTTCTTTACATCGCTTTTATCCTCTATACTATCATTTTTCTTGACTGGGAGATCTTCTGCTTTCTCCATAAAGCTAGACTCATTCTGTTCCTACAGTTTCCCTGTTGGTTTACAACTGGTGATCTACTGCCCCCTAGCTGCCTACATGATACATCATACCCATCTGCCAGAACCGCTGCTTCCCTTGCCCTAGAAACCTTTCGGTCATCCAGGTGTGACCTAATAGCTATTGGGATGCTATTTTGAAATTCTTTCATTATCATTAGCTCCCTCAGATTCTCAAACTTTTGTTTTAACTTCAGGGATCAAAACCACTGGTCCCACAACATTTCTTTCTTCCTAGTAAATTCTACAAATGTTTCATTCAGTCTTTTCTTTACAGCCTGAAATTTCAACTGATATGCTTTAGGGACAAGCTCATAAGCATTAAGGACTGCAGTTTTACCCACCTCATAATTTGAAGATGTTTCTTCTGAAAGGCTCAAATACACATCTATAGCCTTCCCAACCAAAACGCTTTGCAAAATGAGAGTCCAAGTGTTACTTGGGCACTTTAGTTGGTTAGCCGTCTTTTCAAATTCGATGAAATATCTCTCAACCGTGTCTTCAGTAAATCTGCGAAATGAACAAAGACACTTTGTTATAACAAAGCTCTGAATGGGACTTGATTCCTCACCCAAACTACTAGACTCTGTTTTGATCAGTAACCAACGCTTTTCTCTAGCCAGTTCATGCTGTCTGATTTCTTCCTCTCTTTAAAACTCAAGCTTTTGTGTTTCCATTTCTTTTGCTCTATCTTTTTCTTTTTCCTTTTTTTCCAATTCGAGCTTTTGCAATTCCATTTCTTTTTCTATTTCAAATTGTTTCATTTGAAAATGAATTTGAGCTAATTCAACTGAATTACTATTTGAGTTAACTTTTCCTTCCAATCCCAGACACTGCGCTGTTACCACAATCACTTCTGCTTTCTTAGTCCCTGCTTTTATTTTAACTCTTTTACTAACGTGATTAACCTAACCTTAGTTAATTGTAGCAAACCACTCAGGGATAAATCTTCCCTCTCCAGAAAAGTCTTAGCAATTGACAAAGCCATTCTGCTTTTCAATCAGTATCGTGAAATTCACTATGGAAATCTTAGAAATCTTAACCTTAGCAAGCATCAGCACACATATTTGTCTATGGATTCGAGATCCCACAAGAACCCCCAATTTATGTCATGGTCCTTGGCCAGACCCCAAGTTGTTGGTGAGATCAGTTTAGGGACCAATAACATCTTGTTTAAAGTGGATGAAGTTTGCGATTCAAGGTGCTTACTAAGTGAATGAAGTCCAAGATCCCATGGGCTTTGAACAAACAAAAATAAACTTTACTTCACAAGTTCTGAAAGATAAAACCATTTACAATATCTATCTTATATTCTAACGTTCAGGGTAAGTATGAGGTACATGTGATTTAACAGGAAAACTGCGGTCGAACACACCACAGTACAAAATAAATGACAGTTGCGACCAAAACATGGATTCCAGGGATTTCTCAACAATCCACCCGCCATGGCTTTTCTAAGAACAGTTCTCCAACATTCAAATGAGCCAAGAGCATTACCTGAGGTGACTCAGGTTGGCCAAGGAGGTGCCTTGATGCAAGGTGAGGACAGCTCTGCCAATGGTCATGAAGGTCACCATTGTTCTCACCTTGTATGTCCCCAGTCCTTCAGGTGGGAGACAATCACAAACTCCTCTCAGTATGCTGTACATCACGGCATCTGGAAGATAATGGGGGCTATTTGCACAAAGCTAGTGGATTTCATCCTCAACTCCCTCAGGAGGAAAGAGCAGGTTAAGGGCACAGGGTTCCCAATGGTGCACCCATATGGTTCTGTGAGTCCCCCAGGACAATGGGGAGAGCTCTAGGAATTGCAAGGGCTTGCAATAAATGCACATTTAGTTTTTTAACTCACCAAGAAATTAATCTCAGTGAATGCCTACTATCCCACAGCGACAATACCGTCATCTTGCACCATTCTGCCCCACCCTCCATCTTCTGGCTTCGCGGAAGAAAAAGAAGCTGCTGAAGTGAGACAAGTCTCTACATGTGGCTTCCTCCATCTCAACATGTGAGTAAAATAGATCTATAATGAAAGCAAGGGAGCCATCATGAAGCAGGCATTTGGCTTCCTGAGGCAATGCTTTCACTACCCTGACCACTCAGTGATCATTGCAGTGCATGCCAGAGAGGTTGCTATGTTTGTGTTGATCTGCTGCATCCTCCACAACCTGGTTATTATGAGGGCTCTGCCATTGTCTCCTGCAATTCAACAGCAACCTTGGAAGGAAGAAAAGAGGAGGAGGCAGAGAGGAGGAATCCTGGACCC
Organism: Carcharodon carcharias; assembly: GCF_017639515.1. Classification (NCBI taxonomy): domain Eukaryota; kingdom Metazoa; phylum Chordata; class Chondrichthyes; order Lamniformes; family Lamnidae; genus Carcharodon; species Carcharodon carcharias. The sequence goes on from NC_054469.1 coordinate 170,333,850, forward strand.
TGTGTAACTAGATGCACTGTGAGGCAATGGATTGTGAGACTCCACTGAAACATTTCCCATCCCAACATGCATTGGAGGGACAGAGGACATAGCATAGCTCTGGGGGCAGGGGACATAGCTGAGGTACTACATGAATACTTTGCATCTGTCTCTAGGAAGGAAGAAGGTACTACTTAGGCCATGGTAAAAGATTGAGTAATTCGGATGCTCGATGGGTTTAAAATTGAAAAGGAGGTGGTATTAGATAGGTTATCTTTACTAAAGTTGATAAGGCACTGGGACCAGATGAGATGCAGCCAAGGATACTGAGAGAAGTGAGAGTGGAAATTGCAGAGGCACTGGCTATAATTTTCCAGCCTTCCTTAGATTCAGGGGTGGTCCTGGAGGACCGGAAAATTGCAAACGTTACACCCTTGTTCAAAAAAGGGTGTAAAAATAAGCCCAGGAACTATAGTCCATTTGACCTTGATAGTGGGGAAACTTCTAGAAACAATAATTCCAAACAAAATTAATAGTTACATAGACAAATACAGGCTAATTAGGGAAAGGCAGCATGGATTTCTTAAAGGAAAATCATGTTAACTAACTTGCTGGATCTTCTTGAAGAGGTAACAAGGCAGCTTGATGAGGGCAATGCTGTTGATGTGGTGTACATAGACTTCCAAAAGCCGTTTGATACAGTGCCATACAACAGGCTTGTGAGCAAATCTATAGCTCATGGAATAAAGGGACAATAGCAACATGGATACGGAATTGGTTGAATGACAGGAAATAGAGAGTAGTGATTAATAGATGCTTTTCAAGCTGGAGGAAGGTTTCTGGAGTTCTTCAGGTATCAGTACTGGAACCCTTGCTTCTTCTGATGTATATTAATGACCTAGACCTTGGTGTACAGGGCACAATTTCAAAGTTTGTGGATGATATAAAACTTGGGAACAATATGAACTGTGAGAAGGATAGTGTAGAACTTCAAATAGATATAGACAAGTTGTGGAATGGGCAAACAGGTGGCAAGTGAAGTTCAATGCAGATAAATGTGAAGTCATTTATTTTGGTCAGAAAAACATGGAAATACAATATAAAATAAAGTGTACAACTCTCAAGGAGGTGCAGGAGCAGAGGGACATGGGTGTATATGTACATAAATCATTGAAGGTGGCAGGATAGGTTGAGAGACCAGTTAAAAAAGCATACATTACCTTGGGTTTTATTAATAGGGGCATAACGTACAAGAGCAAGGAGGTTACGTTGGATTTATATAAGTCACTCGTTTGGCCTCAGCTAGAGTATTGCACCCAGTTCTGGGTGCCGCACTTTAGGAAGGATTAGAGAGAGCGCAGAAAAGATTCACAAGAATGGTTCTAGGGATGAGGAACTTTGGTTATGAAGACAGATTGGAGAAGAAAGAAGGTTGAAAGATTTGGTAGAGGTATTCAAAATCATGACAAGTCTGGACAAAGTGGAGACGGAGAAACTGTTCGCATCCATGAAAGAATCAAGAATGAGAGGGCACAGCTTAAAGTAATTAGTAAAAGAAGCAGTCTAACAGAAAATAAAAAGATATGTTCTTTACAACAGTCAAACAGGGATAAAAAGATATGTTCCTTACAACAGAAATAAAAATTAAACTTAACTTAAAGATATACCTTATTCTTAATACATCCAAATACAAATATAACTTACTTAAACTATCTATTTTTCCTAAAAACATAGATTTAAAGTAATTCTAGCAGAATTAGAGGGGAATTGAGGAGAATTTTTTCTACCCAGAATGTGGTAGGTGTCTGGGAGTCACAGCCTGAGAGGGTGATAGAAGCAGAAACCTTCACTTTAAAAAACACTTGCACACGTACTTGAAGTGCCGCGATCTGCATAGACACAGTGGGCCGAATGGCCTTCTTCTATGCCATTTTTGTTTGTTTCTGTGGCTTGGATCTTATGGCCCCTGTAAGGTGTGTTTTCAGTGTGGGAGTCGCATAAAATATGTTGGAAGCTCAGCCCACCTCCTTCCTGCCCACCCCCATGATATCCCCATAATACAGGTGGGTCGGTAAGTCGCCCATTAGGCCAAATGCCCTTAGACCTATGAAGTAGCAATTTTAAGGGCCTCAATCTGCCTTTGCTGCCATAAAATGCTGGGCTGTGGCAGGTGGGCCAGGATGTGAATGCTGTTTTTGAAAGGGAAGGAAGTTTAGGAGGAGGACACATCAATCAGGGAGTGCCCTGTCCACATTGGGGGCACTCCTCCCCAAAATGTCACACCTCTTTGGTTCTCCGCTGCCTATCTTCCAAAACCCCGCACCCCCACACCCCTCTTCCCTACTCAGTCGTGCCTTCAATCCCTCCTACTCTATAAGCCCAGAACTTGCCTATGTTCAGTTCCTGCACCTCCTTGCAGTCCCAGCAGCGTCCACTACAGAGCTATGGTGCTGCCAGGAATGCTAGGGCTGCCAGCTAAACTGATTGGCCAGCAGCTCTCGAGGGTGGGACTTCCTGTCCACTGAAGGCTGGAAGTCCGACCCTGAGCCTGTTTGGCCCGGCCCCAGCACATTATTACTGAGAGGCAGGCTTTTTAAAAGTCAGTGTTCAGGAGTGACTTTCCTTCCTCTTTCCAGGGGAAGAGCAGTGTGCTCCCCTTTACCCCTCCCCTCCCCCGTGGCCCCCCACATAAAATCCAGCCCTATGTTTCCAACTAAAAACTGGTTCAGATCTGATAAGGGAGCATTTAGGACAGATAACAGGAAATTCTTCATACAAGGAATGATCAATGTGGAATAAAAGTCCAGATGGAGTATTGGAGGCACAAACATTGGAATCATGTAAGAAACAGCTGGATGCTACAATGGATGTGTTTGAGGTGGGGGCTATTTGGATTTCTTGGATGGATCACATGGACTGAATGGCCTTCCTCATCCATAGGTATCATATGCCAGTAGGCTTCCACAGATTACATTTCTCTACCCCTGTTCCCCACATAACAACCATCATGTTCTCTGAAGTATTTATTTATTTCAATTAGCCCATTCCATTGATACAGCTCCCTGAAGAAATCATGTGGTCCGCACTTTCTGGTAGGGATGGATTATTTACTGATGTTTCAATGGACTCTACTAATAACACAAGGGAAACTCTAACAAACCAGACTTAAGCCATTTAAACTCATGCATTCTTTAGTGTATATTTTTGTATACATCCCCATTACCATATTTTGATTAGTTTTCACAGAAACTTGAGCATTTTAAGCAATTATAGAAAATAATGAGGAAAAACAAACAAAATGAACCTTGATAATTTTGGTAAAAAAATCTTTGATATATTTAAATTGAAGGAGAAATAGACAAAAATTCCCAAACTTTTACAAAAAAGAATAATTTGCCTTAAGTCTTATTGCTCTGAATGCTGACTTTGTTGTGTGCTCTGATCTAAACTGTTGGGGGGGAAGGGGGGGTAAAATGCTTTGCTCAGTGGATATGTCATGCAATACTACAGCTGATCCCTCTCTTGGTAATAATAAGCAACAGAGTCCTTCACACAAAAGAAACAATAAACATTGAACAAGCAAGTGAAGTGGGAGACAGCTGAACTGGAAGGTAGCAACGCTAAGGTCTGCATATTGTTGAGCTTAAAGTTCAGGATTGGGAACATTTCTGGCAAAAATAAAAGCTCAGTACTAACCTAATAACAGGACCAAGTGTGCGTGTGAGCCATGAAGCTTGTGCAATTATGAGTATGGGGAGCATTATGGCCAGAAAACCATAAGGATTAAAGGATTCTAGAGAAAATATTTTGAAAATGGCGATTTCAAGTTCTGGAGAGAAATTGCAGTTGTTTGAAAAAAATTGTTTTTTTTCAAGAACAGTCATCAATCATACATGTGATCATTATTATATCAGATGTATTTTTGATAAAAGAAATGATACAACTGTTCTGAGCCTAAAGATACTGTTAAAAATGTTAATGAATAAGGGAGGACACAGCTGTTCACACAGTAACACTGAATGGCACCAGAGATTATTCATATAGCTGTCAATTGTCATTATAATTGTTGCCTACTAAATGATTCGGCTTTTAAAAAAATAGCCTTGCAACTGTCCAATCATAAATACTGAGGTTCTACTACAATAAATGGCTCATCATTGATATCTCTTTTTCCTAAAATCATATAATTTTACATGCAGCAATACTCCTCATACGTTACAAGGGGCATTTTTTTTTAGAACCTCATGTACTATTTTTCCTCTTTTCAAGGTTTTCTAGTATCACACATCAGCCTGAAATTCTCCGAGCTTCTACCAGTCTGCCACTGTAGCTGCAGCAGGAGACTGGTGAAACCCCAGGGGAATGGTATAAACGGTAGTGTTCTAGAGGCAATAGAATCCCACGACCCAATATCTTAATTTAAGAAAGTAAATGTATAAATGACAATGATCTTCCATAAGATTTTACTAGGAAATGCATAGAAACTGCAGCTCGGATTGAATTTCTCATAACTGGGCTAGCTATTCACTGCCTTGACTGCTTTAAGTGTGATTGGCCTTTCCTCCTTCTGGCCTAGTTATCCTATTACTCTAGAGGAACCCTGGAAATAAAGGACAACTCCAAACTCAACTCCATCATTACCCACATCCTTTGAATTCTTCCTATATCCTCAATTCTTATAATTGATATTGGATGCAAACAATTCATGGACTTCTTTCATTCCAAAATTAAGGTTATTTTTGGCTCCTCCACCTGCTCCTCCCCTCTGCAGTTTTGCCCTGACTCTCTGCTCCCCAGATCACTTCTGGTCATTTTCTTCTCAGCATTTCTCATCCTCTGCCAATCCTCCTCCTGCCAACTCAATTTCCTTTTTCAACCAATGCTTCCAGTCACTGTAAACTAACACCTATCATCAAAGATCGTTTCCGCTCCATTCAAAATCGATCATGGATATTCGCAAATCACATATTTATCTGTAATTTGCCCTTTCTGTGCAAGTTCCTTGAAGGTATCATTGTGACCCAACTGTATCTTCATTCCTCAGGCAACTCTGTTCCGGTCCTTCCAATCCAATTTCCACCCTTTGTAGTCAAAGCCATTGACATTATGAAACATTGTTCGAAATATTTTTGGTTAGTTCAGTGATGTGCCAAGTTTAAAATAAAAATTAAAAATAGTTTCAAATTGTAGAATTCATCAAATTAAAACCAGATATTACAATGCTAATTATTGTTATTGTGACTAGATGAATAGGCATTGTTCTCAACCTTCTCAAGCCCCTGCTACTTTCAGTATTGTTGGTCATTCCATTCTAAAACAATGCCTATCTGCCATCATGTTCTCCCTTGCAATCCTCTCATGTCTGCCACCATGCAATTACAATATCTTTTCAAATGGTTTCTCTTCTTGTGCTCAAATTATCACCTTTGGCTAACCCAAGGCTTCATTGTTGGCCCCCTTCTATCCATTCACTTGGTTCAGTAATAGCATTCATCTCTGGATCAGATAATTATTGGTTCAAATCCCTCTGCAGGACCTGAGTTCATAATCTAAATACTTGGGGCGAAATTTTTCTTCAGAGTTGGGAGTGCAGAGTTGGGAAAATTCCCAACCCCGCAAAGCTGACTTGGGAGAAAGTGCCTCAGACAGTCAGGTTTTCAATCTGGCATGGTGGGCTATAACTGGAGTTGGGCCTGCGGTCCCAATAGACAGTGCAGAGGCAGCTATAGGAGCTGGCTGGTGTCAAGGCATGCCATTTAAAAGACCTTCCTGATTGCTCTGCAACTTCATCCCAGTTGTTAAAAAAAAATAAAACCATAACCATCCCTCTAGACCTCACCCCTCACACCCCCTCACCGCACACACACTCATGTCCCATCTATGCCAACCTATGCCCTTCCACCTACCCCCATGGTCCTCATACCCTCCATGCCATGCTATGCCCCTCTAGTCACCACTCCCCCATTGCTTTACAGCTCCATACCAACTTAGTGCCAACCTCATGCCAAACTATAGCCACCCACACCGACAACCATTTGCCCTTAGATCCTTCATGCCAACCTACCCTGTATCCACCATGGACAGAGCTCAGGAACCATGCTAAGATGAAATAAAATAAAGTTCAAAGTGTCTATTAATGATTTCACTCTTTTAAAAAAACACTCTCATTGTTAGAAATGCTTTCAATACATTTAAATTGCTACAAATACTTAATCCTTTATGAAAATAAACATTTCATTCAAGCACTTAATCCCTTAGAAAAACAAGCATTTGTATTCATAGCCCCACATTAAAGACTTTATAGCTACTTAGAAATGTCAATCAAACTGTGAACTTACAGCACTCCCCTGCACCCCCCCCCCCCCAACCCCCTCCACCCCCATCCCCATTGTGATAATGATAGGTTATGGAATCAACCACGCAGCACTAATCCTATAATGATAATCCTAAGCCATTTGTCAACAGACATAGTGAAAATGCAAACAGCCACAGCAGGCTGATTTGTTTTAAATTTAAAGGGCTTGGGGATTTAAATGCCCTCACAGCATAACAGTTCCAGTGAGATTTTTCCACTTTTTACACACATTCATAGCTAATTTTAACAATCCTGAAGTGTCACGCTTCAGTCACTTACCTCTCCCAAAGAGCATCTTACCACTCCCAAATGGGTACCTGAACCTATCCAAAAGAGCCCCTTACCTTTCCAAATGGGTACCCTACCTCTCCAGCAACCTCGGACCTTTTGCTCAAATATCTAAAGACCACAAGTCGTGTTTTGCACATTCACGAACAAAAAATGCTTCTGTTTGAAAGCAGTTACACTTTTATATATGCACATTGAAGTATGATAACTGTATTGATTTCATTTGTTGATATTAAACGTGCACCAATAGCTTTAGAATTGACAAATGTAGTTATGAGAGGGTGCAGAGGAGGTTTACCAGGATGCTGCCTGGTCTGGAGGTTATTAGCTATGAGGAGAGGTTGGAGAAACTCGGATTGTTCTCACTAGAGCGACGGAGATTGAGGGGCGACTTGATAGAAGTTTACAAAATTATGAATGGCATGGACAGAATAGATAGTCAGAAGTTTTTTCCCAGGGTGTAAGAATCAATTACTAGGAGACATTGATTTAAGGTGAGAGGAGAAAACTAGAAAGGAGATATGCGGGGCAAGTTTTTTACGCAGAGGATAGAATTCGCTGCCAGAGGAGGTGGTGGAAGCAGGTACGATAGTGGTGTTTAAGAAACAGCTTGACAAATACATGAATAGGATGGAAATAGAGGAATACGGACCCCGGAAGTGCAAAATGTTTTAGTTGACGGGCAATATGATCGGCGCAGGCTTGGAGGGCCGAAGGGCCTGTTCCTGTGCTGTACTTTTCTTTCTTTGTTCTTTGTTCATTAAAGATGAGGATATTTGTGGAGCCTCTTCCTCCAGTGAGTTGTTTAATTGCCAACTGCACTTCACGACTGTATGTGGCAGTACTGCAGAACTTAGGTCTGACCTGTTGGCTGTGGAATTGCTTGGTTCTGCTTATCACTTGCTGCTTATGCTATTTGGCATGCAAGTAGTCTTGTGTTGTAGCTTCACCATGTTGGCACCTCATTTTTAGGTATAACTGGTGCTGCTCCTGGCATGTCCTCCTTCACTCTTCATTGAACCAGGGTTGATCCCCTGGCTTGTGGTAATGGTGGTAAAGTGGGGGATATGCTGGGCCATGAGTTTACAGATTGTGGTTGAGTAAAATTCTGCTGCTGCTGATAATGGCCCACAACACCTCATGGATGCCCAGTCTTGAGATGCTACAGTTGTTCGAAAGCTATCCTATTTAGCATGGTGGTCATGCCACACAATACAATGGAGGATATCATCAATGTTAAGACAGGACTTCATCTTCACAAGGACTGTGCAATGGTCACTCCTACCGATACTGTCATGGACAGATGCATCTGCAGCATAGATTGGTGAGGATGAGTCAAGTATGTTTTTCTGAAGCCCTCCTCTGAAGAAGGGTCATACAGACTCGAAACGTCAACTCTGTTTCTCTCTCCACAGATGCTGTCAGACCTGCTGAGTTTTTACAGCATTTTCTGTTTTTGTTTTTCTCTCTTGTTGGTTCCCTCGACACCTGGTGCAGACCCAGTATAGCAGCTATGTCCTTCAGGACTCAGCCAGCTCACTCTATGGTTATGCTACCAAGCTACTCTTGGTGATGGACATTGAAGTTCCCCACCCAGAGGGCATTCTGTGCCCTTGCCACCCTTAGTGCTTCCTCTAAGTGGTGATCAACATGGAGGAGCACTAATACATCAGCTGAGGGAGGGCAGTATGTGATAATCAGCAGGAAGTTTCCTTGCCCATGTTTCACCTGGTGCCAAGAGACTTCATGGGGTCTGGAGTCAATGTTGAAGACTCCCAGGGCAACTCCCTCCCCACTGTATACCACCTCTGCTGGGTCTGTCCTGCCAGATATTCTCAGGGATGGTAATGGTGGTGTCTGGAACTTTATCTGTAAGGTATGATTCCATGAGTATGACTATGTCAGGCTGTTACTTGCCCCCAGATACATGTCAGGAGGATTTTGCAGAGTTGACAAGGCTGAGTTTGCTGTTGTCGTTTCTGGTGCCTAGGTCAATGCTGGGTGGTCCATCCAGTTTCATTCCTTTTTATTGGCTACAGTTGAGTGGCTTGCTAGGCCGTTCAAGAGTCAATCACGTTGATTTGGGTCTGGAGTCACATGTAGACCAGATTTTCTTCCCTAACGGACATTAGTGAAGCAGATGGATTTTCGCAACAATTGACAATGGTTTCACAGTCATCATCAGATTTTTAATTCCAGATATTTATTGAATTCAAATTTCACCACCTGACATGGTGGGATTTGAACCCATGTCCCCAGTGAATTACCCTGAGTCTCTGGATTACTAGTCCAGTGACAATACCACTACACCATTGCCCCCACAACCGCACACCTCCACTCCCCCAATATTGCAGAGATACTGAAGGAAGCTGCCTCAAGCAAGAGTGGCACTGTGTTTCAGAGTGTTGGGATAAATCTTCTATACAGCATCAAACAAGGCAATCGAATGAGTGCATGCACACCTTCAGAAATGGTTTACACATTCTGTAACCTTAAATAGGGTTTATGAAACCCTAACCTAGGCCTATCAGTGCCCCAGTAATCTATAGTAAAGTGCTCTCCAGCTCATTACTAGCAGGGAAGGTTGGATGGGCCATGAGAGGGATAATGGCTAAAGGGACATGGAAGTGCGGATTCTGCTCAAAGGGCTTCCACCTCTCTCCTGTCTGAGTAACCCAACATGTTGCCTTATACACAGGTATTGAGTTGGCTCTTAACAAGGTGAAGGTGAAGGAATCTTTGACAGGATCTTGCAGGCTCCAAATTCGGGAGGTAACCAGCCAGAAGCAACTCCACAGTCAGAGCAGGGATTCAAGCAGCCTATCTCTAAACTCTGCTGAAGCCATAGGGGTTGCACTATGTAGGAATACTTGGAAGAGGAAGAGTAGTAGCACAAGTATATGAGTGTGATAGACATTGTTATATGGGTGTAATTTTACAGCCCCTCCCGCTGGTGGGATCTTCCAGTCCCACTGAAGTCGGTGGAGTTTTGAACAGGTGGCTGCATTTTCCGGGCCTGCCCACGCCACAATGCGCCCTAAATTTTTGCCCATTATTACATTTCTGTTGTATATTTTGAGCATGTATATATGCTGGATCCAGTGACCGTCGTTTGCTGGGGCTAAAGGATCCAGGTTGCATGCTTTGTTCGGGGTTACCAAGTTGGTACAGAGACAGAGAACATCAGGATGTCGTTGTTAGAATAAACACATGCTGCTTATTTACAATCTAACTCTCCAACTATACTTTTGTGTTCACAACATGAAAAATCTGTCTTCGCTCATCAGTCACTAACCCAAAACTCTCCCACATAGAGGTAGCCCGTGCTACTCTTATTGGTCAATAAGATCATGTGACCTTACATTACAATACTTGTCTTAAAGGTATATCATGTCTCAAGTTACTACATCCCTCTCCTTTGCTGAAAAATATATTTTACAATTTTTCTATACATCAGGTTATTTACGCAGTTCAAATATCCACAGAGTCAGTCTCTCTGGAGGTTTCCTTAAGCTTGTAGAACATCTCAACTCCACAGCTTCTTAAGTTTGCATTAGAGTCTCCCTTACTGAAGTCGTCTGAATTTCAGGTTCTACTGCAGGTACTTGTAAATTTGTTTCTTCAACTCTTTCAGATACAGTCAACCCTTCAAATACATTTGTACTTGTTTGAATTCTTTCCACAGGAAATGTTGATTCAGTCTCGAGCACTGGTGGAATCACTTCTGGATATTTGGCTTCCCCATTTCGTATGTGATTCACATGTCTTCTTATTATTCGATCTTCAACTTTCACATGGTAGGAAAGAGGTCCCGTTACAGCACTTACTTCACTGAGCAACCATACCGTCCTTCTCTAAAATTTTTCATAAATATCTTATCTCCCACATGAAACGTTCTGTCTCAGCTGTGTCAATTGTGTCCCATTTTCTGATTTTCCTGCCTACTTTCTACCTTCCCCCCAAGTTTGGCATAATTAGGCTCAGCCTCGAAAGAGGATGGCATTTCATTAACACTTCTGCAGGTGTGACACCTGTTGTCGAATATGGGGTGGTTTGATAGTGGAATAGAAATCGTGCTAATTTAGTAACTATCGAATCTCCAGACAATTTTTTAACTGCTCTCTTAGCAGATGAAAGAAGGATGGTATGGAGATGTTTTCATATGAACAATACCATTGAGGCTCGTAAATTGATTAAATTCAGCACTTGAGAATACTGTTCCATTATCTGATGCTAGGACTTCAGGTAATCCATTTGTAACAAAGCTTTGTCGTAACTTGTCTATTGTCACTGAAGATGTGAGTGACCTTACTTCATATATATGAATGCGCGTCTGTTATAACGAGAAACATTGTTCCCATAAAAGGACCCACATAATCAATGTGTACACAGACCCATGGTCTTCCTGGCCATTCCCATGGGTGTAATAGGGCTGTTGCGGGTAATTTTTGAATTTGTTGACACTGGATACAACTTTTTACAATGTTTTCCAACTTTCCATCCATTCCCAGCCACCACATAAAGCTGCGTGCTATTACCTTCATTTTAGAAATTCCGGGATGTGCACTGTGAAGTTCAGATAACAGCGGCTTTCATCCTTTCGGAGGAACAATTACACGAGCTCCCCACAATAAAATACCTTCTTGGCTGGTTATCTCATATCTTACCTGGAAACAGTTTTAGTTCATCGATTCTTGTGTTTTTGATCAACCAGAAAGAACTTGATTTTTCATTTTGGATAAGACGGGGTCTCAGTTTGTCTAATCTTTAATTTGTTTAGCACATATCAGTGATGAGTCCAGGAAGTTTAATAACAAGACATATTCCTGAGGAATTGGAACATCCTCATCTTTTGCCTGCAAGGGTAAACGACTGAGCGCACCTGCATTCACAATTTGACTTCGGGCCTATGAATAAAAGTATACTCATACACTACCAAGATCAGTGCCCATCTTTGTACCCTTGCAGAGGCAATAGCCTTGTCTTCATCAAATAGTCCTAATAATGGCTTGTGGTCCATTATGATAGTAAAGTGACAACTATGTACATATTGATGAAACTTCGTAACACTGAAAATGATTGCCAGGCCTTCTTTCTCAAATTATGAGTACTTTTCCTCTGCAGCACTAAGTGTTCTCAACACATAACCTATAGGTCAATCAGATCCATCATGCATTCAATCAAAAAGCACCATTCCTATTCCATAAGCTGATGCCTCACACATGAATATCAACTCTTCCATTGGATCAAAATGTACCGGAAGTGTAGATAACTGTAACAACTTTTTAACTTTTGTGAAAGCTTCTTCTTGTGGTATTTGCCATGACCATCTCTGATTTTTCTTAAGCAAACGATATAACGCTGCCATCTGTCAATAGATTAGGCAAGAAGTAGTTAATCATCCTTAAAAATGATTTCAATTCGGATGTATTCTTTGGTTCTGCGGTTTCTTTAATGGCTTTCACTTTTTCTTCTCTGAAAGTCCATTAGTTCTTAGTGGGAAGATTTAATTCCATTCAAATTTAATTTCTTTCAGCCAGTTTCGTCCAAGAAGGCTAGGTATCTCGCTTGCTATTACCATCAAGGATAATTTCACTGTATGACCTTCATAATTTACTGAGACTTTACATACCCCTTCTACACTTCCTCCTGTATAAGTCTTCAATTTTTCAACAGTTTCTGCTAAATTCAGTTTACATTTTCCCTGATTCAAGTATTGAAAAGTGTGCTGGCCAGTCACCGCTGTGGCTGCACCAGAATCCACCTCCAGTCTGATAGGTTTCCCATTCACTCTCATGGTTACGTGGATAGGCTGTGTTCTTCCTATCTTTAAATTATATGATGAATAGATATCAGCATCCATTATTTCAGGCTTTTCAATGCTGTTTATCTCATTGGGTTTTTGCCTTTGTCTGACAGTCTGCCTGATTCTATCTTTACAATTTCTCATACTCTCTGTAAGGTTGAGGTCACCTAAAATTCTGCAGCCCCTGTGTTAACTAACCTACACTGACTCCCAGTTAAAGCAGCTCCTCAATTTAAAATTTTAAAAAAGCCTGAAGTAATGGGTGCTGATCTCTATTCATTATATAATTTAAAGAAAGGAAGAACGGAGTCCATCCACGTAACCATGAGAGTGAATGGGAAATCTATCTGACTGGAGGTGGATACCGGTGCAGTCACAGTGGTGATTGGCCAGCACACTTTTCAATACTTGAACCAGGGAGAACGTAAGCTGAATTTAGAAGAAACTGTTGAAAAATCGGTTTTCAAAAACAGTTCCTCTGACATGTCTCCCTTCTTCCTTAACCTAGGTTTTCCACCCACGGTGGTTGACAGGGCCCTCAACTGTGTCTGGCCCATCTTCCGCGCGTCTGCCCTCACACCTTCCTCTCCCTCCCAGAACCATGATAGGGTTCCCCTTGTCCTCAGTTATTACCCCACCCGCCTCCGCATTCAAAGGATCATCCTCCGCCATTTCCGCCAACTCCAGCATGATGCCACCATCAAACACATCTTCCCTTCACCCCCCGGCAGCATTCCGCAGGGATCATTCTCTCCGGGACACCCTGGTCCTCTCCTCCATCACCCCCTACACCTCAACCCCCTCCCACGGCACCTTCCCATGCAATCGCAGAAGGTGCAACACCTGCCCCTTTACTTTCCCTCTCCTCACCGTCCAAGGGCCCAAACATTCCTTTCAAGTGAAGCAGCATTTCACTTGCACTTCCCTCAATTTAGTCTACTGCATTCACTGCTCCCAATGCAGTTTCCTCTACATTGGAGAGACCAAATGCAGACTGGGTGACTGTTTTGTGGAACACCTTCGATCTGTCCGCAAGCATGACCCAGACCTCCCTGTCGCTTGCCATTTCAACACTCCACCCTGCTCTCATGCCCACATGTCCATCCTTGGCCTGCTGCAATGTTCCAGTGAAGCTCAACGCAAACTGGAGGAACAGCATCTCATCTTCTAACTAGGAATTTTACAACCTTTCGGACTGAATATTGAGTTCAACAACTTTAGATCATGAACTCTCTCCTCCATCCCCACCCCTTTTTTGATCACCCCCCCCCTTTTTTCCCCCAATAATTTATATAGATTTTTCTTTTCCCACCTATTTCCATTATTTTTAAATGTATATCCATCCATTGCTTTTTCTCTAACTTTTAGCCTATTTCGATCCCTTCTTCCCACCCCACCCCCACTAGGGCTATCTGTACCTTGCTTGTCCTGCTTTCTACCCTTAATGTCACCTTAATGGCACATTCCTTAGATAATATCACCCCTTCAACACCTCTTTGTCCTTTTGTCAATGACATCTTTTGGCTATCTTCACCTATCACTGGCTCTCTATCTAGCTCTACCTGTCCTCCCCCCCCCAACCTTAAACTGACCTCTCCCTCCAGCAGCACCACCGCACCCTATTTCTAAGCTGCCCGTGCCCCCAGTTTAATTTTATTCTTCGTCTCATCCGACGCCTCAACAAGAAACTTTGTCTCTTTCTTTCAGATGCAAAGGAACGCAAGCTCCAACAACTCATCGACACCAACACCCATCCAGGATCCTCCACCCCTGCCTGTCCCTTTGTCCCCATCCCATCTTCCAATCCCAACCCTGGCCGTGTATTCACCATACCCCCTGACCTTCCCCTCTCCAATGCTGAATGTTCAGCGCTCAGCAAAGGGCTTTGTTTCATACCCTTGCGCCCTCATCTCAATGAATTTCGGGCTCGGCACGATGCTGAACTCTTCTTCCGCTGCCTTCGTCTTCACACTCACTTCTTTGGGCAGGAATCCTCTCCCCGTTCAACGGATCCTTTTACCAACCTCCAATATTCTCCCTCCACCTGGACCCCTCCCTCTGGATTCTTACCTTCTCTTGATCTTTTCACTGAGAACTGTTGGTGTGACGTTAGTCATCTCAATTTCTCTGCTCCTCTCACCCACTCTAACCTGTCTCTCTCTGAACTTGCTGCACTCCGTTCTCTCAGGTCCAATCCTGACATTGTCATCAAACCTGCTGACAAGGGTGGTGTTGTTGTTGTCTGGTGCACTGCCCTCTACCTCGCAGAGGCTAAGCGTCAACTTGCAGACATTTCCTCCTACCTCCCCCTGGACCATGACCCCACCACTAACCATCAAGCTATTGTTTCCAGGACTGTTACTGACCTTATCTCCTCTGGAGATCTTCCTTCCACAGCTTCCAACGTCATAGTCTCCCACCCTCGGATGGCCCGCTTCTACCTCCTACCCAAAATCCACAATCAGGACTGTCCCGGCAGACCAATCATGTCAGCCTGTTCCTGCCCCACCGAACTCATTTCTAGCTATCTTGACTCCATTCTCTCTCCCTTTGTCCAGTCCCTTCCCACCTACATCCGTGATTCCTCTGACACCCTACATCATATTAGCAATTTACAGTTCCCTGCCCCCAACCGCCTCCTCTTCACCATGGACATCCAATCCCTCTACATCTCCATCCCCCACCGGGATGATCTGATGGTTCTCCACTTCTTCCTCGAACAGAGGTCCGAACAATCCCCTGCCACCACTACTCTCCCTCCATCTGGCTGAACTTGGTCTTTCACTAAACAATTTCTCCTTAAACTCCTCTCACTTCCTCCAAATAAAAGGTGTGGCTATGGGTACCCGCATGGGCCCCAGTTATGCCTGTCTCTTTATGGGGTATGTGGAACATTCCTTGTTCCAGTCCTACTCTGGCCCCCTCCCACAACTTTCTCTGGTACATCGATGATTTCTTCGGTGCTGCTTCATGCTCTCGTCGGGACCTGGAAAAAGTTATTAATTTTGCTTCCAATTTTGTCCCTTCCATCATTTTCACATGGTCCATCTCTGACACTTCCCTTCACTTCCTTGACCTCTCTGTCTCAATTTCTGGTGATAGACTGTCCACCAATATTCATTACAAGCCTACTGGCTCCCATAGCTACCTCGACTATAGCTCCTCACACCCCGCTTCCTGTAAGGACTCCATCCCATTCTTTCAGTTCCTTTGCCTCCGTCACATCTGTTCTGATGATGCCACTTTCAAAAACAATTCCTCTGACATGTCTTCCTTCTTCCTTAACCGAGGTTTTCCACCCACGGTGGTTGACAGGGCCCTCGACCGTGTCCGGCCCATCTCCCGTGCATCCGCCCTCACACCTTCCTCTCCCTCCCAGAACCATGAAAGGGTCTCCCTTGTCCTCACTTATCACCCCACCAGCCTCCGCATTCAAAGGATCATCCTCTGCCATTTCCGCCAACTCTAGCATGATGCCACCACCAAACACATCTCCCCTTCACCCCGTCTGGCGGCATTCCGCAGGGATCGTTCCCTCCGGGACACCCTGGTCCACTCCTCCATCATCCCCTACACCTCAACCCCCTCCCACGGCACCTTTCCATGCAACCGCAGAAGATGCAACACCTGCCCCTTTACTTCCCCTCTCCTCACCGTCCAAGGACCCAAACACTCCTTTCAAGTGACGCAACATTTCACTTGCACTTCCCTCAATTTAGTCTACTGCATTCGCTGCACCCAATGCGGTTTCCTCTACATTGGAGAGACCAAACGCAGACTGGGTGACTGCTTTGCGGAACACCTTCGGTCTGTCCGCAAGCATGACCCAGACCTCCCTGTCGTTTGCCATTTCAACACTCCACCCTGCTCTCATGCCCACATTTCCATCCTTGGCCTGCTGCATTGATCCAGTGAAGCTCAACGCAAATTGGAGGAACAGCACCTCATCTTCCGACTAGGCACTTTACAGCCTTCTGGACTGAATATTGAGTTCAACAATTTTAGATCATGAACTCTCTCCTCCATCCCCACCCCCTTTCCGATCCCCCCCCTTTTTCCCCCAATAATTTATACAGATTTTTCTTTTCCCACCTATTTCCATTATTTTTAAATGTATTTATCCATTGTTTTATCTCTACCTTTTAGCCTATTTTGATCCCTTCCCCCCACCCCACCCCCGCTAGGGTTATCTGTACCTTGCTTGCCCTGCTTTCTACTCTTAATGTCATCTTAATGACACATTCCTTAGATATCACCACCTTCAACACCTCTGTGTCCTTTTGTCTATGACATCTTTTGGCTATCTCCACCTATCACTGGCCCTCTATCCAGCTCTACCTGTCCCACCCCGCTCCCCCCCCACCCCTTAAATCAGCTTATATTTCACCTCTTTTCTATTTTTACTTAGTTCTGATGAAGAGTCATACGGACTTGAAACGTTAACTGTGTTTCTTTCCGCAGATGCTGCCAGACCTGTTGAGTTTTTCCAGGTATTTTTATTTTTATTTTTGTTTTGGATTTCCAGCATCCGCAGTTTTTTGATTTTATAAAAATTCTCATACCTGTTTTCTAATTCTGCCTCTGCCCTCAATACCTCTGTAATCTCCTCCAACCTACAATCCTCTGAGATACCTGCACTCCTCCAATTTTGGCCTCTTGAGCACCCCCAATTGTTAATTGCTCCACTAATGACAGCTGTGCCTTCAACTGCCAGGATCTAAGCTCTGAAATCCCATCCCTAAACCTCTTCAACTCTTTATCTCTCTTTTCTTCTTTAAGACAATCCTAAAATCTACCTCTTTAACCAAGCTTTTGGTCCCTTGCACTATCTCCTTATGTGGCTCAGTGTCAAATTTTGTTTGATTGTGTTTCTGTGAAGTGCCTTGGGATATTTTAGTATGTAAAAGATGCTACATAATTACAAGTTGATTTGGTTGCTTCCCTCTCTCTTCTGGAGCTACAGGTCTGTAACCAGCAGCCTGTTGCTAGTCCTGTCACTAGTCAGCTTGGTCCTCAACTAATGTTTAAAATATGACATTGTGAGCTGCACCCACATTGACCTAATCGATCAGAAATGCAGCTCCAAAATGCAGATCAAACTTCCAAACATCCAAAATATAAATGACATATCCAAAGTGTCATATAAACCTCCCAATTGCAGCACAAGCATCATGAACAAACCCTTTCCCTTTCCAAAAACAGAATTACCTGGAAAAACTCAGCTGGTCTGGCAGCATCGGCGGAGAAGAAAAGAGTTGACGTTTCGAGTCCTCATGACCCTTCGACAGAACTTGAGTGAGTCCAAGAAAGGGGTGAAATATAAGCTGGTTTAAGGTGTGTGTGTGGGGGGTGGTGGGTGGGGGGTAGAGAGAGAAGTGGAGGGTGTTGGTGTGGTCTGGCTCCCCCTGTTCTATGAATCACCCATTCCTGAATCATTCAAAGGCACTGTTAAGTCCTATAATAATGTCCCAGTGTAATCTTTATTTTATGTTCAATGGTCCTAGAAATACCGCCTTAATCCCAAGAACAGTCATATTGGCTTTGAAATGTTAACTCTGTTCTTCTCTCCATAGATGCTGCCAGTCCTGTTGAGTTTTCCAACACTTTCTGTTTTTATTTCAGATCCCCAGCATCCACAGTATTTCGCCTTTATGCTATTGCCTTAATCCCAATTGTTTCCCATATAGCCTCCACAGTCTGCCTGTGGGCACTTCTCTTTCTTCATCTGTTGCCCTTATCAGGGACCTCTACCTGGAGTCTTTTAACTCCAATTAATGCCAACATTAAAAGGAACTGAGTCACACAGGGTCCCATGACCCTAATTTGTCTTAAGAATGAAAAACATAGACTAGAAATAAATTGTGAAAAATCTTCCGAGGAAATAAAGTTTCTTTCCTAAGACAGATAACTGAAACAACTATTACACAATGTTACTTTAGAAATATAATTATGGTTCCTATTTTTAATGATCAAGGAAAACAAACATTATAACGAAATAACTTGGTTCTGAATAAATCAATAGGGAAGCACAGGAGAGTGACAGGCCCAACACTCTTCAGTCAAATAATCTGCTGTTCTCTCCATCTGATTTACCACTTTGAAAGCCACTATACTTAAGACACACATTTTCTTGCCTTAATTATTTGTACATATATTTGGTAAAACATGACAAGGGAAAGGAATATCCTTTTGGCAGGTTGAAGTGATTATCAGATTTCAGAACAACATACGTGCCTGTGCAAACAATGAACTGATAATGGTCTGTGTGAAATATCTGTCAGTAGTGGGAAAACCTTTGTTTCTCTGTTTTAACAGAATTGGCTGCATAGGTAATCAAAGCACACAGGGTTTCAGTTGGTGATATTTTTAAAAATATATTTGTTAAGAAAACTAGTAGAAATCAATACAAATCAAAATAATATTTGTGAAGAAATTGGATGAGGCAGCAGCAAAGGCATGAGTATTATAAGAAATAAAAAAATGGTTAGAAACCCATAGAAACTTGCTATCACCAAAGTGAAGATTCTAAAAGTCAATTGATTTAAAAAGCCATCAAAATGAAGTATGGGCAGCTTTCCATCACGGGGTGCAATAAAATCAACAATCAGCAAACAATGGGAGGAGGATGAGAGTTGATGGGCAGATTTATATGCCACGGCATTATTTCTCATCACATAGAGTTAAGTATTTGCTGAAAATAAGAACACACATGTACATCATTGGGAATCACGTGATGAAAGCAAGATGCTGGATACAAGTAGCTTTTATACAGAATTTTTCCAGCACACTAGAAGATAAGCAACTTCTTTTTTTATTAAGGCTGGAATTTTCCAGCCCCTCGCTCTGGCGGGATCTTCAGTCCCACCAATGTGAACAGAGATTTCAACGGCTCCCAGGGAACCCACCGTGGGGGCATGCTGGAAAAATTTGGCCTAAGTAACTGGAGTCTACTATTAGGCTGAACAATAGAAACGTTAACTTACTGGCCTGCTGTGAATTTTCAACATTCTGTTTTTATTTCAGATTTTCAACATACATTTCTTCTCTCATAAAGAATGTGTATATCTAGATTATTTTAACAATTATTTTAGTGCAAGGAAAGGCCAAATACTGAAACAAAGGCTAGTGTGGTATTGCACTAGTTTACATTTATTACTACTCTCGGACCTTGGCTTTTAGCAACAGTTCATTCCCACTTGACCCAATGTTCCCTTGACCAAGACATCAAAAATGTAATGATTCTCATTCCAAAACCACCTAATCATCTTTGAGATGTGGAAGCATAGCCGAAGTTTATCATCCGGCAGTTTTCTCTCCCACCCTTTGGCAAAGCGTCCACTCTCCCCATTCAAACTGAACTCATAATATGGGAAATCACCTGAAGAAACATACTTCTTAATTATTAAACGACACTTTAGAAAACTGGCAGGCATTGACCTAAAAGTCCTGTTTTTTTTAACTTTACATTCCATTAAGTTAACTTCAATTCTTAGTCCAAAAACCTGAATGACTATTGGTCACAAAAGTAATAAGAACAAATTATTTAGCATTGGGAACACCTATTAGACAATGGCAAATTCTAATTTGACTGTGCATTAGCCAGTTGCAACAATGATTTTAATCTTATCATGATCTAATTGTACACATAAAATAAAGTTATTGCCACACCACCTTTATTGAAATTCGAACAATGATTTACCCTTAAGCAAGACTGGGACTTATCATCAACACAGAACTGTGAACCATAGGGTCATGTTTGAAAGATTATAGAAGTTTTGAGTTAATATTGTCAGAAACAGTGCTGGCAAAGTGCATTGTAAATTCATTTTAATTCTGTGATCCAGGAGGGAACTATTATAGTGTGTAAGAAATTACAAGAAACATCAGCCAGAAATGTCAAACCAGCACGGAATTTGTTTGCTTAATATGCTGTGGATTGTTGTAAGTAATGTCAATCTTTCGGCGCACAGAAATGTGTAGTTATCGCAATTACACAGCTTTTACAAAGTGTACCGCTGAGAATGACAATTTCCCTGATAGGGGTTTCAATTCAGGTACAATTTAAATTTACAGAAACAGAGCAGGCTTTCACTCAATATAATCAAAAAGCAGAACTGTTCCTCTTAGAAAATGTCTAAAATTGAAAGATTGCAAATGCTTATAGATCTGCTTCTCATTAGCCTCTTTAAAAGCTATAAATGTCAATTGAACAGTCTTTCATCACATTAATGTTAATTATTTTATTTTTTAAACATTTTTTGTCAAACCTGTGTAGACCTATATGAAGCAATTTCCCCCTGAAATGAGCTGTGGATCATTATTATTGAATACCAATTGCTGTACTTATCAACATATAAGGTGACTATAATTCATGTTTAGTTCAAA
The DNA here is from genome assembly GCF_017639515.1 of Carcharodon carcharias. NCBI lineage: Eukaryota > Metazoa > Chordata > Chondrichthyes > Lamniformes > Lamnidae > Carcharodon > Carcharodon carcharias. The sequence continues at coordinate 170,354,663 of NC_054469.1, forward strand.
TGATAGACCATTAGTCAGACATATGATAAATGTATCTGAGCCTCAAAAACAACCTATTCCTGTGCAGTGATATATCGTATACAGCATTTATAAAGCCTAGAAGAGCTGTGTGTATAACCAGGACATCTCAGGAAAGGAATATTAGGATAGATATCCATCATGGCAGTAGCGCTAAACAGGCAATATCACACTGGGCTCCAGATATATACCCCGATGCCAGGCAGCAAATGCAATAACAACCAGTTTGTATGACTACCAAGAGGTACCTCTTTGCTCTCATACATAAAATGAGAAAAAGAGCATAAAGCCAATCACTTCAATCGTTCTCAGACTCAGAGGCCAGTGCTCTTGAAGCTTAGTCTCCTTAATAAAAAGAACATTAAGATAAACAGTTCCTCCTGATGACAATTAGCTGTCAAAATTCAGAAAATATGCTGTTGCCCTGAGAACTTTTAAGGCTGGAAAGCTTTCAACAAATAACAGGAAAAATTCAGTGGATGCATAATCTGCAAATTTTTAGAGGAAGTGCCCATTGCATTTAAATCCCTCCCAGTGATGTAGGGTTTTTGAAAATTTTGTCCACAGGTTTCTTTAAAGGGTTTGTAAAACAGAGTAGATGTGCGATTGTGAAAAGAAATTACATGTCGCAATATTAGGGGGAAAATTTAATTAGGCTCAATATCAGGCATGAGGACGGCAATGTACGATTGCCCTGCACCCGCTCCCATTGGCAGACAGCATGCAAATTTTGTGCTTCCTGTTCATGAACATGATTGTAGTGTGCAGCCCAGCATGAAACGTGCCACTGACTGGATGCACATTCACCAAGAAACCCCAGAGCCTGTATGGCTAACTCAACATACATCTACCCTGCATTTCTTAAAAGGGAAGTGCAGTCAGGCTACAGCAATTGTTGGGACAGTTTCAAAAAAGCCTTTGAGGGTAGGAAGGAGGCTGGTAATACAGCAGCAGAGCAGACAGAGAGAGCTGCCAGATTCTCAGATACGCGCTGGAGGGTTTAATCATAGAGGTCAAAAGGAACAGAGAGGCCATGTCTTCGCAGGGGTCAGGAAGCCCTTAAGGCACAGCCTACAAAGCGAATGGGAGCAGGTGACCAAGAAAATCCATTTCTGAAGTCTGGTCCCAAAGACCTACATGCAGAGTTGAAAAATGTTCAGTGGTTTCACACGTGTGGTAAAGGTCATGAATGCATTTTCAAAAGACATCTCATACCCACAGCACCACCAAATTCTCAAGTTGTTTAATGTACCTCAGCCTCATTCACCTACTCTTCAGCAATCAGGACTCATGACTAACATTCAGATGCTACACCTCTCCCTCACACACTTGCCAAAGTTGCCAAAACTTACAATCATATCTCCACATACCTCCAGCTATTTAGCTATTGCAGGCACATCTCCAAACACACTCAGTGACATTCTCCCCTCTCTCTTGTAGGAGAACGTGGCACATAGCTTCAGGAAATAGCAGAGAGCAGGGGCACCTTCATCACCTGAGCCCTTTGGAGGGTAGAGTGCTCTGCATCATTGGGCTGGCTGTGACTGAGGCCGTTGCATCTGGCATTATTGAGATATTTTAGGATGATGGTATCTTCTTGCCTTCTGGTCCTTCTCAAATCTCACCTCACCCTCATCCTGCTATCTGGCATGAAGTGCATGCTGTAGGCGGTGTGACCATGGACCTTTAGCTTTCCACCCCTTCCTCCGCCTAACCTTCGTACCACACTGCAACCCTCCACTCTTTTAACTTGCTATCAGATACCTAGAAACGGACACCTGGTCAGCCAGTGCAGCCTCACCATGAAGGGCATGAGCAGACCTCATGAAGAAACACCACCACTTGATCTGGAACTCACAGACATCAACTCAGATACCAGCACTGCATGTGCCTTAGAGAGTAGCATGGAGTCAGGATCAACATGTGGTGAGTCACCAGGCCCAAGTGAGCTACAAAAAGATGCAAAAAGGGTAGCATGTGTGCTTGCTTACCAGAGGGAGAGGTCAATTGCTTACCAGAGGGAGAGGTCATAGGTGACTGCTGCAGAGGACTCAGTTGAGGTTTTCAAAAGAGCAGCGTACAGGAGAATGCTGATAGGCATTCACACAGAGATGCTTGCTGCATTGGCAGGCTTACCACAGAGTGGCATGTCACTGTCAAGGAGCATGGAGGAATCCAGCTCCTACTTGGCACAGGGCTTTGCCCAGAGTTTGGAGCTCATTCTTTCCAACATGGAAAATGGTGCCAACTCCATAACAGCACTTGTGGACCACTTGTGCAGTATCTGGTAGGCCATGTAACAGCTTCGATCACAGCACAGGTAGAAGCCCCCTAATGACTGATTGCTACAGTGAAAGCTCAGACAGAGATCATCAGGTCTCTGCTTGTTGCCACGCAAGCCCATCTGGTGCCATGTAGGCTCACATTGCTGTCATCATGGTTGCAGCTACCAATCCTCAAAGGGCTTGCAGATTTTCACAGCAGTCTAGCAAACTGTGCCCTAGCAGATGACAAGCATTACTGAGGAGACAGCCCAGTGGAGTGTCAATAGTTCCATGATGCATGACCCTACAGTTCTCACTGAGGATGACAGCATTTGCGCTCCCATCACTGCCACGCCACCAGTGCACCTGATGTAGCCTCACAACCAGCCAGCCAAGACTGCTGTCACCTACGCCAAGCAGATGCAATCCAAAGTGGGGCCCTCCACATCCAAGGTTGCTCAAGGTCCTGCAAGGCCATCTGCATTCTCCCGCACTGAAACTCAGCAGCCCTTAGCCATCTCTGCTGCAGCCACTGTGGTAGCGCTGTGTAGGGGCACTGGGCCAAGCAAAGACACCTGCAAGACAGGCACTGAGACAATGTACAAGGATGAATAATTGAGTTTTTTAATGCATTATTGGGAGTGTTACAGGATAAACTTGAATGGAATGGCTTTTATTTCAAGAATTTTTATGTTATGATATATTGAATAATAGATGGATTGAAAGATGGGGGCACAATGGTCACGTGGGGATGAGATCTCAGGAGAACCAGAATCTGAATATCTGCACATGGACAGCCCATCTAGAGTGAAGGAATCCCCAATGCCTCTTCTCTTCCTCCTCCTCCTTCTCCTGATAAGATGTCCTCCGAGTCCTGGTGGCAAGGCCTGCACCTCCATGAGAACGAGGTTGTGGTGGACACAGCAATCCACCATGAACTGGTGAGCGCTTCAAAGACTCCACCCAAATGAGCAGTCCAGGCAGTAGAACTGTTGATTCACAATGCTCATGGTTTGCTCCACAAGGTTCCCTGTAGCATACGGCTCTTGTTGGAGGTGTGACACCCATGCTTGGTCAGCTGGCAGAGAGGAGTTATGAGCCAGGTCTACAGCCATTTCCCTTGTCAGTTAGCAGGCTAAGGTTCTTCATGGTGCCTTAAAGATGGCGGGTTCGACTGACCGACAAAGGATGGATACATCATGATTGTTACCAGGCTAATGGACGTTCACCATCAGGATCTTCCTTGCATGGACGTACACAAACTCCATGGAATAGTAGAATTTGCACTTGTAGTACATCCCCCATAGAGATGTGGGGCGTGCAGAGCCACATGCATGCAATTGTTGGCACAGTGCATTATTAGGAATCTCAAATTCAAAAGCAAAATATTGTTGATGCTGAAATCTGAAATGAAAACAGAGAATGCTAAAAATACTCAATACGGAGGAGGCAATGGTGTAGTGATATTGTTGCTGGAGTAGTAATCCAGAGACCCACAGTAACACATTGGGGACCCGCATTCGAATTCCGCCACGGCAGTTGATGGAATTTGAATTCAATAAAAATCTGGAATTAAAAGTCTAATGCTGACCGTGAAACCATTGTCAATTGTTGTAAAAAAGCCCACCAGGTTAACTAAATACCCTTTAGGGAAGGAAATTTGCCATCCTTACCTGGTCTGACCTACATCCAGATCCACAGCAATGTGACTCTTAAACAGCCCAGCAAGCCACTCACCTCAAAGAAGGAATGAAACCGGGCAGACATAAACCGGCATCAACCTAGGCACTGGAAACTACAAGGGCAAACTCGACCCTGCAAGTCCTCCTTACTAACATCTGGGGGCTAGTGCCAAAATTGGGAGACAGTTGTCTCACGGATTAGTCATCCTCACGGAATCATATCTTACAGATAATGTCCAGACTCCACCATCACCATCCCTGGTATGTCCTGTCCCACCGGCAGGACAGACCCAGCAAAGGTGGTGGCACAGTGATATGCAGTCGGGAAGGAGTTGCCCTGGGTGTCCTCAACGTCGACTCCAGACCCCATGAAGTCTCATGGCATCAGGTCAAACAGGGGCAAGGAAACCTCCTGCTGATTACCATGTACCACCCTCCCTCAGCTGATGAATCTGTGCTCCTCCATGTTGAACACCACTTGGAGGAAGTACTGAGGGTGGCAAGGGCACAGAATGTACTCTGGATGGGGGACTCCAATAGCCATCATCAAGAGTGGCTCAGTAGCACCACTACTGACCGAGCTGGCCAAGCCCTAAACGAATAGCTACTAGACTGGGTTTGCGGCAGGTCGTGAGGGAACCAAGAGGGAAAAACATACTTGACCTCATCCTCACCTACCTACCTGCCGCAGATGCATCTGTCTATGACAGTATTGATAGGAGTGGCTACCGCACAGTCATTGTGGAGATGCAGTCCTTTCCTCATATTGAGGATATCCTCCATTGTGTTGTGTTGTGTGGCACTACCACCGCGCTAAATTTCGAACAAATCTAGCAACTCAAGACTGGGGATCCATGAGGCACTGTGGGCCATCAGCAGCAGCAGAATTGTATTCGAACACAATCTGTAAGCTCATGGCCCGGCATATCCTTCACTTTACCATTAGAGTCAAGGGGATCAACCGTGGTTCAATGAAGAGTGCAGGAAGGCATGCCAGGAGCAGCATCAGACATACCTAAAAATGAGGTGTCAACCTGGTGAAGCTATAACACAGGACTATAGTGTGCCAAACAGCATAAGAAGCAAGTGATAGACAGGGCCAAGCAATCCCACAACCAACGGATCAGATCTAAGCTCTGCAGTCCTGCCACATCCAGTTGTGAATGGTGGTGAACAATTAACTTACTGGAGAAGGAAGCTCCACAAATATCCCCATCCTCAATGATGGGGGTGCCCAGCATGTCAGTGCAAAAGATAAGACTGAAATATTTGCTACAATCTTCAGCCAGATGTGCCAAGTGGATGATCCATCTCGGCCTCCTCCGGAGGTCTCCAGCATTACAGGTGTCTTCAATCAATTCGATTCATTCGACGTGATATTGAGAAATGGCTGAAGGCACTTAATAGAGCGAAGGCTATGGGCCCTGACAATATTCCGACAATAGTACTGAAGACTCGTGTTGCAGAACTTGCGGCACCCCTAGCCAAGCTGCTCCAGTACAGCGACAACACTGGCATCTACTGGCTATGTGGGAAATTGCCCAGGTATGTCCTGTACACAAAAAGCAGGACAAATCCAACCTGGCCAATTACTACCCCATCAGTCTACTCTCGGTCATTAGTAAAGTAACAGAAGGGGTCATCAACAGTGCTATCAAGCAGCACTTGCTTACCAATAACCTGCTCACTGACACTCAATTTGGGTTCTGCCAAGGCCACTCAGCTCCTGACTTCATTACAGCCTTGGTTCAAACATGGACAAAAGAGCTGAACTCCAGAGGTGAGGCGAGAGTGACTGCCCTTGACATCAAGGCATTTGACCGAGTGCAACAACAAGGAACCCTGGCAAAAGTGGAGTCAATGGGAATCAGGAAGAAAACTCTCCACTGGTTGGAGTCATACCTAGCACAAAGGAAGGTGGTTGTTGTTGTTGGCGGTCAATCATCTCAGCTCCAGGACATCACTGCAGGTGTTCCTCAGGGTAGTGTCCTCAGCCCAGCCATCTTCAGCTGCTTCATCAATGACCTTCCTTGCATCATAATGTCAGAATTGGGATGTTTGCTGATGATTGCACAATGATCAGCACCATTTGAGACGCCTCTATACTGAAGCAGTCCTTGTCCAAATGCAGCAAGGCAATATCCAGGCCTGGGCTGACAAGTGGCAAGTAACATTCACACTACACAAGTACCAGACAATGACCACCTCCAACAAGAGAGAATCTAACCATTGTCCCTTGACATTCAATGGCATTACCATCACTGAATCTCCCGCTATGAACATTTTAGGGGCTACCATTGACCAGAAACTGAACTGGACTAGCCAAATAAATACAGTGGCTACAAAAGCAGGTCAGAGGCTAAGAATCCTGCAATGAGTAACTCAGCTCCTGACCAAAGCTCATCCACCACCAACAAGGGACAAGTCAGGAGTAAGATAGAATACTCCCCACTTGCCTGGACGAGTGCAGCTCCCACATCAGTGAAGAAGCTTGACACTATCCAGGACAAAGCAGCCCACTTGATTGGCACCTATCCAAAAACATTCACTTCCTCCACCACTGACGCATAGTAGCAGCAATGTGTACCATCCACAAGATGTGCTGCAGAAACTAACCAAGGCTACTTAGACAGAACTTTGTAAATCCATGACCGCAACCATCTAGAAGGACAAGGGTGGCAGATACAAGAGAACATCACCACTTGAAAGTTCCCCTCCAGGCCACTCACCATCCTGACTTGGAAACATATAGCCGTTCCTTCACTGTTGCTGGGTCAAAATGCTGGAACTCCCTTCTTAACAGCACTGTGGGTGTACCTACACCACATGGACTGCAGCAGTTCAAGAAGGCAACTCGTCACCACCTTCTCAAGGCAACTAGGGAGGGGCAATATTGCTGGCCCAGCCAGCGAATCCTGCATCCCATGAATGAATTAAAAAAAACATCAGGCAGCATTCATGAACAGAAAAAGCAAGTTAACAGGTGGAATCTTCCATTAAAGTCCGGTGGCGGGCAGGAAAGTCGGAGTGATACCCAGTGGGCAGTAGGACGGCTGAGCACGTGCAATCTTCTGCTTTCCAGCTCATTAATTGTGCATCCATGTGGAGCATGGCAAATCTGAAAGTCCTGCTGCCATATTTAAACAGCACCCGGACAGACATTCACTCACTGCAGGCCAGGAGCTCCAGATTCTGCATCAGTCAGGATGTCCAAGAGAAGGAAGCAACATTCAGCCCCACGGTTTGGCAACAACCCCTGAAGATTCTCCTACATGCCATCCAGGAAAGGCAGGGGGAGCTCTTTCTGAGGCATGGGGGCAGGAGGCCTTCCCACCTGACCACGACAGCTTGGGAGGAGGTCGTTGAGGTGGTAAGTGCCTGTGGGCCCAAAATAATACTGGCCTGCAGCACAGGAAGAGAATGAATGATCTGCTGCACTCGGCTAGGGTAAGTGAAATATTCACTCACTGCAATTTCACACTCTTATAAGCGCATCAAGAAGCCTAAAGGTTAGAATGCACAGGGATGTCACAAACAACCAGCAGATGGGACATCAGCGCTGAATGTGTGCCAGCCACTTTAAGTTCTCCATCTCATATTATTGCCTGAACAAATAGTTTCTTAATTACTTACTGGGAAGGGATCAGCAGTGACAATAGACATGCATGTTTCTGAACTGTTCAATCACCCAATGGCCTCACAATCAATCCATCTGTTTTTCTGCAGAACAAGATACCCCATAACAAGTGACAGCATACGTAGACAGGAGGTTGCACCTCGAAAATCTGTCCCTTCAGTGCCTTCGAGGACAAGCACTGGATTTGGTAGGAGAGGAGAGAGACTGCATGCATGGATGGTGAGGTCCAGAATCCATCTCCAATATGCTGGCATTGAATGTGAGTGATCTCGACTGAATGAGCCTGCATAGTCAATCACTAAATCTCTTTTCTCTATTCCAAATACCAGCAAGAAAAGGGAGAGGACAGCAAACTGAATACGCCACAGCCCCAGCCCTCAGGCCACCTCTAAGGAGGAAGCCTTTGTATCCTCTGAGGAAGCACCATCACTGCATTCACCTGCACCCTCCACCAGTACAGATAGATGCACCTCGGTGGATCATAGTTCTAGAGCAGCCTCGGGTTCACAATCTGGTGAGCACATCACAGACACGGGTCTTCAGCTGGCAGACTCAGTGACAGCCGAGGTCTCTGACACTCAGAGGACTGCTGGGGCCCCAGGCCCCTGCTCAGTCCAGGTCCGATGATGAGCCTCTGGACTCAGCCCTAAGAGACCTCTTGGAGATGCAGAGGCAGATAGGGAAACATCAGGTAGAGTTGTCAGAGGCCGTCCGCAGACTGGACCGAAGACTGGAGGAGTCTGTCCACGTTCTGTCTGCATCATGGCTCTGGCATGCGAATGCATCGAAGTATCTATGGGAAGTGTGGGGTTGCCTTTGAGACCCAGGTCCAGCAGGGTCTGCCATATGTGCACTCGGACCTGCACACCATTGCTTTAGCAATGGGCATGTTTCAGCAGCGGCTATGCGAGAGGGAAGGGGCACCTCAACCTTCCTCCAGGTGCCCCTTCTCCTCAAGGAGCCAGGGAGAGGCCATCGGGTACCAACATGGAGGGGAGTGCCAGCCAGGTACCCCAGGGGAATCCACTCAGAACACTCCAAGAATACCCTGACGCTCCAACTCCCCTCTGCCTGTGACCCCATCAACTCCAGTTGGTCAGGCCGAGGAGAGTGGACCTCCCCCGGAGCAGGATACCTTTAGAAGGTCAGGGCCTCTGGCCACCAGAGGATGACTGCCAAATTTATCCAGACAATAGGGCATTGCAGTTAGCAGGCTGCCTCCACCTCAGCTGCAGATGGTGAGGATGTACCTGGACATAACGGTAGTGTTAGAAAAATTAAAAAGTATTGAACGCACATTGGTGGCATGGGTGTTTACTCGTTATATATAGTTGTCACTTTTGTAAATAAAGGTTGAATCTATCCATCTTCAAGTCTCATGTCTTCCATTTTTATTCAATTTGCTTCAAAGTTTAATCGTCATTTAAGGGGCCAGAATTTTGTCACCCAATATAGTCCCATAAGGAACTTCAATTGCTTTGGTTTTCCCACATTTTCACCAGAGCAAGTAGTCTATAATTCCACATCAGCAACATCAGCCAATGCACATTATTTGTGATAGTACTGCCTGGACAATACACCTATTAATCAATTATCGCAGGCAGCCATGCTTTGGCCTTGGGAAAAGTGCTTATTGATGTTAGTGATTTTACTGTTGCTGTTGTGCTGATGTCAGTTGTTTGTGGGTGGCACAAGTAGTCATGTCGACTTAAATTAGAATGGACTGTCCAATGTGTCATTTAGAATGACTTTTCATGTGTGAGAAACTGTTTTTGAGCACCGTAATGTTAGCCTTCGAAGCTCATAGGCTTCTATGCCTGTCTGGAGGAAGATGTAATGTCCGCATTTGATGCTGAATGTACTTCCTTGGTGGACTGTCGTCATCCAAGAGCATGACGCTGAACTAAGCAAGTAAGGATACAACAGACGCCCTAGACTTGACTGCAGGAGTGGTTATAGTATAAGATTTAAGAGGTGTGTGTTAATCTTGACAAAGTCATTTCCTGAGCTCACATGATGTTTACTTGGAAGTGTATGGCTCCTTAGCAAGGGTTCCCGTAGTCCTTAAGTAAGTGTAAAACACCCTATTTGAATGAGTATTCATTGCATGACAAGGCTCTCAGTGACTTAGGATGGAGACTTAGGATGGCTGAAAGGAATAGCCTTGTGTGCTGTACCGTTTTGAGCACCGTAATACTCTCAAAGTGATGCAAAGCCAACTCTCTTAAGGAGTCCATGCTGAAAACAATTCCTCATTGACTGGTATATCTAAACTAACTGCTCAAGGTATCGCCCTAATACAAAGACCATCCAGGACAGAGACTTTTAAGGCTTCTGATGATCACAGGGTCCTGAATGGTTGCACCACAGTAAGCCATAGTCCTGGTGAGGCACTCTCAGTGAGGACAGTGCAAACAGACCTCAAGACTTAATTGCATGATCGAGATGTTAATGCTTATGTTTCATGATGTCCTAATGGCGATTGGCTGGCATTAGCAAGATGATGCCTCATCATCATTCTGCATTGAGGAGAGCTGGCAATGGGACATATGGTGCTCTCATGATGCTGCTCCCTGTTGAGCCATCCATCTGGTTATGGCTGGAAGAGTGATGTGTGGTCAGCCTGCCTTATTGAGCAGGTGTCAGACTGATATGACTGATTCTCTGGATAATTTGGAGTTCCAGAGACTTATAAGCTGCCATGCACACTGACTTGGTGAGGGCATGGGTGAAAGTATGGCATTCTGTAAATTGCTTAAGGATATGTGAGAAGAGAGTACTGTTCAGGTTCCACAGGGGCCATATAGAAACATAAAAACTAGGAGCGGGAGTAGGCCATTCGGCCCTTTGAGCCTGCTCCGCCATTCATTATGATCATGGCTGATCATCCAACTCAATAGCCTGCTCCCGCTTTCTCCCCATACCCTTTGATCCCTTTCGCCCCAAGAGCTATATCTAACTCCTTCTTGAAAACATACAATGTTTTGGTCTCAACTACTTTCTGTGGTAATGAATTCCACAGGCTCACCTTCTCTGGGTGAAGAAATGTCTCCTAATCTCAGTCCTAAATGGTCTACCCCATATCCTCAGACTGTGACCCCTGGTTCTGGACTCCCCCACCATCGGGCACCATATGTTGCCAATGTTACTCAGTTAATCATAGTTCAAACCATTCCAAGGATGAATCCATCATCAGGGCAAACGGTGAGTACCAATATTTCCATAATCATCATAAAAGCATTGAACTTTCAAGAGAACTTCTCTCTGACAACAAAGGTGCTGGGGCCTTCCAGGCCGCTGAAGTGAAAGAGCTAACAATGGTGACAAAGCGGCTGCACTTTACTCCTCTTGGAATCTTATAGCTATCAGATTGCCACAGGCATGTCTGTCAGGTCGTACCTGTGAAATGGCTTCTTCATGTGGCTCATTGACATCCTTGTCCCCATCAGATCCATCCCTATCAATCCCCTTTCCCCCCCACCACCGTCCACTCCCCCACCCCACCCCCACAAGGGCCATCTGTTATTTGTCATGTTGTTCTTTCCAGAGTGCTTACCTCTGTTCTGCTATTATCACATTCTGCTTTCTTACCTTAATGCCATCAACAGCACCTCCTTTAGCCAGTACCACTATCATTAACACTCCCTTTGTCCTTTTGTTCATGACATCTTTGTCAATCTCTCCTTTGCCCCCACCTATTACTGGCCTTCTATCCAGCTTCACCTGTTCCACCCCCCTTAAACAGTATAAATTTCATCACATTTCTACTTCTCTGTAGCTCTGAAAAAGGGTCATACGGACTTGAAATGTTAACTCTGTTTCTCTCGCCAAAGATGCTGTCAGACCTGCTGAGTTTTTCCAGCATTTTCTGTTTTTGTTCCCTTCAACATCCTCCTTGTCAGAGGAGACTTCTCGCTTCTCTATTTCCCCCTCAGGCAACACAGTTTCCCTTTATACTGCAAGCTTTTGCAGGGCATAGCATCTGTGACACTTTCTGTGGTGAGTATTGAAGAGCCCCACCTAACCAGTCCAAACATCGGAAATGGCTACGCTATCAAGGACCTGATGGAGGGATGTGCAGCTGTTCCAGTACACCTATTCCAGCACAGCTACAACATAGGCATCTACCCGGCTATATGGAAAATTGCCCAGGTATGTCCAGTACACAGAAAGCAGGACAAGTCCAACCTGATCAATTACCACTCATCAGTCTACTCTTGATCATTAATAAAGTAATGGAAGGGGTCATCAACAGTGCTACCAAGCAGCAATTGCCTAGCAATAGTCTGCTCACTTACGCACAGTCTGGGTTCCGCTAGGGTCACTCAGCTTCTGACCACATTACAGCCTTCATTCAAACATGGAAGAAACAGCTGAACTCCAGAGGTGAGGCAAGAGTAAATGCCCTTGACATCAAGGAAACATTTGACCAAGTGTGGCATCAAGGACCCCTGGCAAAACTGGAGTCAGTGGGAATCAGGGGGAAAACTTTCTTCTGGCTCGAGTCATAGCTATCACAAAGGAAGATGGTTGTGGTTAAAAACATAGAAACATAGAAAATAGAAGCAGGAGTAGGTCAGTTAGCCCTTCAAGCCTTCCCCGCCATTCAGTATGATCATGTCTGATCCTCTTTCTCAATACCATACTCCTGCTCCCTCCCCATACTCTTTGATGCCTTTAGAATTTAGAAATCTATCTATTTCCATCTTAAATATATTCAGTGACATGGCCTCCACAGCCCTCTGTGGTAGAGAATTCCCCTCATTTCAGTCCTGAATGGCCAACCCTGTATCCTGGGTTCTGGCCTCTTGTCCTTGAAACTCCCAGCCAGAGTAATAATCATTTCTGCATCCAGTCTGTCCAGCCCTGTCAGAATTTTATACATTTCAATGAGATCCCCTTTCATTCTTCTAAACTCCAATGAATACAAGCCTAAACGACCCAATCTCTCCTCATACGACAATCCTGCCATCCCAGGAATCAGTATGGTGAATCTTTGCTGCACTCCCTCTATGGCAAGTATATCCTTTCTTAAGTAAGGGGACCAAAGCTGCACACAATATTCCAGGTGTGGATTCACCAAGGCCCTGTATCGCAATAAGAGATCCTTGCTCCTGTATTTAAATCCTCTCACAATGAAGGGCAGCATGCCATTTGCCTTCTTAAACATTTGTGACTCCTCAGATACTGAAGCAGTCCTTGTACAAATGCAGCAAGACCTGGATGTTATAACACCTGACAAGTGGCAAGTAACATTCACACTACACAAGTGCCAGAAAATGACCATCTCCAACAAGAGAGAATCTAACCATCACCCCTTGACGTTCAATGGCATTACCAGCCCTGAATCTCCCGCTATCAACATCTTTGGGGGTTACCATTGACCAGAAACTGAACTGGACTAGCCATATAAATATTACGGTTACAAGAGCAGGTTACAGGCTAGGAATCCTGTAACAAGTAACTCACCTTCTGATTCCCCAAAGCCTGTCTGCCATCTACAAGGCATAAGTCAGGAGTGTGATGGTATACTCCCCAATTGCCTGGATAAGCGCAACTCCAACAACACTCAAGAAGCTTAACACCATCCAGGGCAAAGCAGTCCACTTGATTGGCACCCCATCTACAAACAATCACTCCCTCCACCACCGACAAACAGTGGCAACAGTGTGTATCATCCGCAAGATGCACTGCAGAAACTTATCAAGGCTCCTTAGGCAGCACCTTCCAAACCCACAACCACTACCATCTAAAAGGGAACACCACCGCCTGGAAGTTCCCCTCCAAGCCATTCACCATCCTGACTTGGAAATATATTGCTGTTCCTTCACTGTCACTGGGTCAAAATCCTGGAACTCCCTTCCTAACAGCACTGTTGATGTACCTACACCACAAAGGCTGCAGCAGTTCACGAAGGCACCTCAGCACCACCTTCCCAAGGGCAATTAGGGATCAGCAATAAATGCTGGCCTAGCCAGTGACGTCCACATCTTGTAAACAAATAAAAATAACAAAAGCAGCACTATGTGGACAGCAAACAGGCATCATGAACCATGTCTTCTGGGGGTACCCTTTGTCTCCTAAAAAATGCCGAGGGTCCCTCAAGTATCTGAGGCACCTGCGAATGCATCAAGATGTAAGAGTTGTGAGAGCTTCCTGGGTACCTAGCACAAACATGCAGCATTTGCCTTCCGTGATCACAAATTAGCTAATGTTCAGACAGTGAAATCCTTTTCGATTGATGAATCGCAAAAAGCTGCTGCCAAGGAGATCTCAAGGTCACATGTGTGCAGTCAATGGCGCCCTGCTCTTGTGGGAAACCAGGTATCACTGCAAATCCCACAGCTCTGGCAACCTGGCTTTTGCATCCATGCAGAACTAGGCATAATGGTGAATTCCAGTAAAAAGGGCATCTGTCACCTCCCTTATGCATTTGTATCACCGATTGGGAGATTCCACAAAGATCCCCAGTGGAACTCTGGAATAACCTGCTGGCAAAAACGTTCAGTGCGGTGGTTACTTTCAAAGCCACCAGCATGGGATGCCCTCCAAGTCCTCGTGTCATAAGTTCCTCATGGACAATATGGCAAGTGTGGACTACCACATTCCTGAACAATCGACCACACCTACTGTCCTTCGCTCGTCTCCATGTATGAGCTGCGTCTTCGATACACCCATGGTCGGGCCACTGGTCTTTGTTGCATTTGTCCCTCTTCAGGAGCATCTTGGTCTTCTTGGGGCCCTCCTTCCTCTTGTAGTTCTTGTCGCTGCACATCCTGGACACTAAAACACTAAAACATAAATATAATATAGACAGGTATAAACAATAAAACTTCAATATCTTGCCAGAACACAAAAGCTTCTTCCTATCAATGGCAGAGTGGCAAATGAGATGTAGCCCTGATAGTGAAGGATGAGATAAGGACATTAATGAGAAAGGATCTGACCTCAGAAGATCATGAAATAGAATCAGTATGGGTAGAAATCAGGAATAACAAAAATCAGCAATCACTGGTGGGAGTAATTTATAGGCACTGCAACAGTAGTTATACCATTGGACAGAGCATGGGTTGATATGAGTTTTGTTTTTGCAATATTTAAGGACAGGCTGATTTTCTTGCATGCATAATTGAAGAGAACAAGTGTACCAGTGTCATGAATAATCCTGAGAGCTCTGAGCTCTGTCTAACTGGGGCTCAGTTTCCCTTAAATTGCATTTTCTGTATGCCTTGTAAAATTATCCACCACCATCTGTCACCCCCCAACCCCCACAACCCCCTACCACCACCCCCAATCCTACACCTATCCTCTACAGCGATCTGAATATACCATTCCAGGTGTTAGGAAATAGAGATAGTTTAAGTAAATTATATTGGTATTTGTAGGTGTTAGGAATGAGTTTTAGCTTTAAAGTTTAAATTTGATTTGTATTTCTGTATTTGTCTATTAAGAAAAGGTCAAATTGAATTTTAGTTTCACTTTAAAAGGTGCCCGCATTTCTGATGAGAGTTTTATGACTGTTGCAGCTAAGTTAAACAAACAAGAGTAGAGGAACTGGGCTTTTACATAGCAAAAGGGGTCCACAGAGGCAGGTCCCTCCCACAGACACACACACACAACAAACTAGCAACAGCAATTTGATTTGGAAGCTGTTAGAGTTCAGTTGGTTTTGAAGACAGCTGCCAGGAGACACTGGAGAAAAGGGGTCAAGTAGCCAGTCCCAAGCTAAAGAAAAAAACCCAAAATCTAGCAGAATGGAACAGGAGAAAGTCCTAAGCAGACCTTCTAGTCAAAGGAAGGACAGGAACCTGGAAAAGGTCCTGATAAGTGAAGTTAAGGGTGAGGGGAAAAGAGAAAGGATCCAAGCTTCAAATTTAAAGAGACAAAAGCTACAGAAAGCAGATTTAAAGCGAGAACAACTTGCAAGAGGCCAGAAAGTCTAAAGAGACAACTGAAGGTCTATAACTCTTTGATATGGGCATGTGAAGCAGTGGTGTACTGTTGACAGCTGAGCTGGTGAGAATGTGTGGAAGACAGCTTGAATGCATGTGGTGACCCAGGGAAGAGAAACATCGGAAGGAGAGTTTGAAACCCTGGAGGTAAACCCTTGCAGAAGGCTTCTGGGAGAAAGCATCAGTTTGGGAGAAGATTCCAAAGCAAGTTCTTGGGGAGTGAAGACTGGAAACCCTTGTGTGAAAGATGGAGTTCAGTAAGACCGGTTGGCTCACAGTGTAACAAACGTCTGGGGGGAGTTGAGAAGGGATCCACAGCATCTGCCTGGGGTGGCATCTGTCACTTGTTTTCAGAGTGCGTTGTGTCTGACCACAGACTGCCAATTGGCTTACATGGAATGTACTTACTGTGAACATTGGAGTATAAGATAGCTTTTGTAACTTGTGTTATCCTTACAAATCTGTATATATCTGTAAAGGTATAGTTGTGGGTGAAGGAGTATTGTAATATAGTTCATCTTTTCTTGTTGAATAAATGTTTTATTCTTTTGTTAAAAGTTCATCAGCTGACTTATTCTGTTCAGTAGCTACTCTCCAAATATCTAAACAAAAAATAAAAGTTAGGATCTATCAAGCTGGGTTCCACCCTGGGAACAGACTTGTCCATTGATTACCTCAGCTGGGCTCATAATGCAGGCTAAGGAGATGTTTGTCCTAATTCTTGTCCTATTTTGAACATTCTATAGATTCAGTCTAGAGGTATGATGATCTCATTCACCAGGACAGTTGATGCTTACAATCACAAGGCTTTCACAAAATGTTTAACTTACTGAACAGATCTTCAATCAGCACATGAGACACCCTAACTTCTTGTGAAAGCTGTTGAGATAGCACTAAAACTGCTGTTCTGCAGTTTTTAACTGCTGGGTGGTTATAGTTATAAGCTGAACACCATACCCCAACCCCCACCAAACCCTCCACAAACCGCAGTAATGAGCCTTTGCAGTCCAAATTGGTCTATTTCCCAAACATGCTGGATAACATTACTGGATTCCTTTCTCACAAATAAAAAGTGTAAGATGAAAGCCAAACTGCAATTAGCAATGCTTACTTCTATGCTCAAATCTTAAGTAGGCCAGCTGAAATATGGCACTGGCACAGTAAATACTTCTCTTATTTGTAGCAACAACAAATACTGAACTAATGTTTGGTAACAGAGGTAAGAAAAAGAACTGTAAAAGCAATGCAGGTGTAGTCTGAAACGGGCAAGCCTTTTATCCAGGGAACATTTTCTTACTTCCTTTTATTGGGCAGTCCCTCGGGATCGAGGATGACTTGCTTTCACTTCTGTTTGATTGGTTCTGAGATGGCTGATAAGTCTAATGGGTGATCTGCAGACGTTGCCAGATGCGGGGCAAATGGTTCTTGAATTATCAGGCAGATGAGGTTTGTGCAGTGTTACAAACATGAAGTTTGTAAGATTGTTATGTTT
The DNA here is from genome assembly GCF_017639515.1 of Carcharodon carcharias. Classification (NCBI taxonomy): domain Eukaryota; kingdom Metazoa; phylum Chordata; class Chondrichthyes; order Lamniformes; family Lamnidae; genus Carcharodon; species Carcharodon carcharias. The sequence goes on from NC_054469.1 coordinate 170,371,708, forward strand.
GGGGACTGTCTCTTTAATTTAGGGTTAAATAGAGGAATGAATGGGGTCATGTGACCTGTTCTGAATTCTGCCCAATAACAAGCTTGGGTGGCTTGGCGGTTAAAAGGTTTGGGAGAGGGGGTTGTGGTGGTGGTGGTGGTAGGGTGGTTGTCGTGGCTAGGTTGTGTTATTGGGAATAAGATGCAATATATTCACACCTGTAACCAATGACCAGAGCAGGTGTGCTGAAAGTGGATAGGCTTTTATCTCCAAGTCTTACAGGGCGGCATTAGGAATGTCAGGCTTTATAAGTGTTTATATTTTAAACTGTCTACTTAACTCCAAAATAGAATGGAGTTAGTCTGAACAATATCTAATTAGCATTTCTACCAGAATATAAGGCCCATGTGATTCACATTGTCATGGAGATGTGCTATAATGACTTCCTATGGACTTCTCCCTTCCCAAGGCCCAAACATCCTCTATGATTTCCATGGTAGATTATCTTTAGATGATTAGAAATAAGGGATTAGCTGTTTTATGTGTTGTATTATCGGAAAATAAAACAATTTCTTTGCTCCAAATGATTTGACTAGTATGTTCCCTTAAGAAAATATACAATGCAAAAAGTAAAGTAATTATTTATACAACAACCACTAGGGCATTAAGCAATACAGACCAGGAAGTCATAAGCACAGATTTTTTGTTAGTGAATCAATTAGGTTTTTAGCCCCTAATTAACTGCCAGGAAGAAGTTGCAAAAGGAGAAAGGGGAATTGAGTTTTTACAGCGTCTATAGGATTTCTTTCTCAAGGTACACAAGAAGTCCGACAAGAAAAGAATCACTATTGGATCTTGTAATGAGTTATAAACCGGAAAAGAAATGAGGAGTAAAAATGGGAGAGCATTTTAGCAGTGATCACAACAAAGGATCAAGAGTGACCTAAGTAGGATAAAGACTGAGGTAAAAGATGGTAAATAGAAAATTATGAGGAAATAAGGGAAGAACTAAAGAATGTAAACTGGGGAAAAAAATTGAAAAACAATTGACAGAAGAACAGTGGGAAAGCTTTCAAAGGATAAATCAATAAAGTTTAAAAGAAATGTATTCTACTGAAAGCTAAGAACAAGCAAGCCATTTATTGGCCGTCAAGGGTGAATAAAGACTAAAGGAAAAGACAAAGGAGAAGCACTGAGATACTAAAGGTGAGGAGAGCTGAAAGGGAAAAAGAAGAGCTTAGGGGAGAGCTGAAAGAAACCATAAAGGCAAAAGGAAATGAAAGAAACAATTTATCAAAGCATACAAAAAGAAATAATGGGTGGAATCATCATAGATTTGCAGTAAGTGCAGGAGTGGACGGGAAAAAAGATGTTTTACCTGCCGGCCGCAATGGTGGGTTTTCGTGCCGTGTCATCCCATTCCCACCTCATTTATTATGCAGCCATAGGAAACATGCCTTCTCGCTGGTGGGCAGACTCCAATTTGCCTGGCATGACATTACCTCATCACTTCCTCATGCAGGCTGCCATATTTAAATTATAGTCGTGCACACACTTCTCAATGCTTGCAGCCCGGATCTGCTCTGGCAAAGACTTGGCCCCCAAAGCCAAGAAGAGTGCAGCCCCCCAATTCAATGGTTGATCCCTAGGGTGCTTTCTGGATGCCATGGAGGCCCGCTGCAATGTCCTCTACCACCGCTCTGGCTGCAGGAGGCCCATCAGTCTCACCACCCGGCTTCGGAGGCTTTGGCAGAGGTGGTCAGTGCCATCACTGCACACAAGAGATCAGCCATCCGCAGAAAGTGGTTGAATCTCATCCGTGCCACCAAGGTAAGGCAACCATCTTATCACTCTAAACTCACACATTCACAAGGCTATCACACATTCACTGGCATCTCACTTACTGCCAGCTCAAGGGATATCACCACTCACTCTCTCACACACACCCTCACATTTCCATTTGGCTTCATCTCCTCTGAAACTGCCTCCTCAGACTTCATCATCTTGAGGCCACTTGCACATTTCAACACGTGCCCCTACATACACCCTGGGATACTCTCTTCCCCAGTAAATCCCTCACTCTGCAGCCTCTTCCCTTGCCTGAGGCCACTTCTACCCCTTCCCAGGCAAGCCATAGCCCTGCAACCATTGAAAAGTCACCCCCGCCTTATGGCTGGTCTGGTAGGTAGGGACCTGCCCATAAGTCCCCTAAAAGTGATGTAGTGCTGTCTATAAAGCCTGGTGCTGATGCCTGGGAGTACTGCCCAAAGCAAGATAGGCAAACAAACCTCGAAGTCCCAAGCGAAGTATAGCTCACCAAGCGCCCATCGCTGATAAACAGTTGTGAAACATGTTGGCGTTCAGTCACGCCGTGTGCCCAGATGATCCAGCATGGGGGGATGATTCTGGTGAGCAGAGCTTATAATGACATGCTAAAGTGTTGAAATTAGGTTCCCGACCTGGGGGCAGCAGGAAATGTAGCCTGCCATTGATGGGTGGAGCGGATGATTGCAAACTGGTTTCACGATGGCGAGAAACTGATTTTTGGCCTTCTCGCCATATTGTCACCCCCCCTGCCCGCCATGACACCCACTGCCAATGTGGTCCATATAAACACACGAATAATAAAAGGAAATTAAAGTAGGAATAGGGTCATTAAAGAATGAACACAATAAAAGCACAGGTAATGGCAGTTTGAATAATTATTTTGCCTCAGTTTTACTGAAAAAGATTCATTAGAGGATTAGTTTAAGAAGAAAATTAATACAATTGGAATAAAGAGGGAGAAAATAATTGATAAACCAACAAAATCAAAAAAAGATAAAACACAGATCTAAATGGTAGCAGAGGCATTAGTTTATATATAGAAAAGCTCCATAGAAGAAGTGATAGTGCCAGAGGACTGGCAGGCAGCTAATGTTGTTCCTGTATACAAAAAGGAAGATAGAACAAAACATAGAAACTATAGACCAGGCAATTTTATATTAATGATGAGGAAGCTACTGAAATCTATCCTAAAAGAAGTGTTACACAAGCATCTAGATAGAAAATACAATAAAATACAGTCGGCATGGATTCTGAAATGTTAAGTCATGCTAACCTTTTTTTGTTTATTTATTCATTTGTAGCATATGGGTGTGGTGGGCAATACCAGAGTTTATTGCCCATCCTTAATTGTCCTTGAGATGTTGTAGTGAGCTGCCTTCAGAAGCTACTGCAGTCCAGTGAATGTACTCCCACTATTAAGCAGGCAGTTCCAAGATTTTGACCCAGTGACAATGAAGGAATGGAAATATACTTCCATGTCAGGATGGTGAGAAACTTGGAGAAGAACTTGTATATGGTTGGTTTCTCATGCACCTGCTGCCCTTGTACTTCAAGATGGTGGAGGATGTGGGTTTGAGGTGGTGGTGCCAGAAGAGCTATGGGGAGTTGCTTCAGTGCACCTTGTCAATGGCATACACAGCAGCCACTTTACACAAATATTTAAGATGGTGGATGGACTGCCACTCATGCAGACTGCTTTGTCCTAGATGGTGTTGAGCTTCTTAAGTGTTCTAGGAGCTGCACTCATCCAGGCAATTGGAGAGTATTCCATCGCACTCCTGACTTATGCCTTGTGGGTGTTGGAAATATTTTGAGGAGTCAGGAGGTGAGCTAATCAACACAAAATACCCAGCCTCTGACTTGTTCCTGCAACCAAAGTATTTATAAGGCTGGTACAGTTAAATTTCTGACCAATGGTGACCTCCATGGTGCTAAAGGTGAGAAATTTGATGGTAACCCCATTGAATGTCATAGGGAGGTGGTTATACTCTCTCCTGTGGGAGTGAGTATTGTCTGGCATTTCCGTGGCCTGGTTGTCACTTGCTGTTTATTAGGTCAAGCCTGCCTAGGGCTTGCTGCATGTGGGCATGGATGCCTCATTATCTAAGGAACTGCAAATGGGATTGAAAATTGCACGATCATCCACACCCCCCCTCGGACATGACCCCCACCCCCGCCCCCATCACCACCCATCCACCCACCCCACTTCTGATCTTGCAGTGAAGAGAAGGTCTTTGGTGAAGCAGCTGAAGTTGATTGAGCCTAGGATGCTGCTGTCAGGAACTCCTGTAAACCATCATATGGAATGTATCGAGTTGTCTGAAGACTGGCATCTGTGGTGGTGAGGATTGCAGAAAGAGGTATAGATGGATCATCCACTAAGCACTCCTGGCCTAAGATGGTTGCAGGAGTGTCTGCCTTGTTTTTTGCACTCATATGCTAGGCTCCATCAGCATCAAAAATGGAATTGTTCCTGAAGATTGCTCCTCCTGTTAGTTGTTGAATTGTCCACCAGAATTCACAACTGGATGTGGCAGCAATGCAGAACTTTAATCTGATCTATTGGTTGTATCTATCTCCTCTATTATAGCTTCACCAATTTGGCAGCTCGTTTTCAGGCACACCTGGTTCCGCTCCTGGTGTGCTCTCCTGCACTGCTCAATGAACCAGAGCTGATTCCTTGGCTTGATAGTAATGGAGGAGTGAGGAATATTCAGGCTATGAGATTACAGATTGTGGCTGAATACAGTTCTGCTGCTGATGGTCCACTCTGCCTAATGGATGCCCAGTTTTGAACTGCAAGAGCTGTTCTGAATTTAGCATGGTGGTAGTGTCAAGCAACACAATGGAGGGTATCCTCACTGTGTGAACTTGAGACTTCATCTCCACAGGGACTATGCAGTAGTCACTCCTACCAACACTGTCAAGGGGAGATGCAGTAGTGACAACTAGAATGATGAGGACAAGGTTAGTAGGTTCCTCCCTCTCATTGGTGTCTCACTACCTGCTACAAGCTGAGCCTGGCAGCTAGATCCTTCAGGATTCAGCCAGCTCTGTCAGCAGTGGTGCCATCGAGCCATGCTTGTTATGGGCATTGAAGCCCACCATACAGCATATACTGTCTGCCCTTTGTTGGTGCTTTATCAAAATGGTGTTTAAAATGGAGGAGTACAGATTCATCAGCTGAAGGAGGGAAGGTGGTGGTTGTTAGGAATCAGAGATAACTTAAGTAAGTTATATGTGTATTTGGGTCTGTTAGAAATAAGGTACATCTTTAGGTTTAAGTTTAATTTGTATATCTGTATTTGTCGGTTAAGGAAAGAAGTTGAATTTTAGTTTCACTTTAAAAGACGCCTGCATTTTAGTTAAAAAATGTATGACTTTTGAAGGGGAATTAAAATAAACAAGGTAGAAAAAAAACTGTGCTATTGCCACTGGATGCCGCTCTGAGACAGAATAGTATTTTCAATTCAGTTTGAGAGCAGTTGGAGTGTGCTCCAATGTTGAAAGGTGTTGCCAGTTGGAAGCAGCATTAGAGGGACAGATGGCAAGTCCCAAACTGAAGTTGAAGCCAGGATTCCAGAGAGGCTGGACTGGAAAGGAAACTGCAGGAGCAGGTTCCAGAAACTAAAGAAGTAAGTCCCCAAATCCAGGAGATTGGAAGAGGAAAGGTCCCAAGAGGATAGTTAATTCAAAGGAAAAGGACAGGTACCTGGAAAAGCTCCTGTTAAGTGAAGAGTGAGGAGCAGAGAGGAAAGCCCCAAGCTTCAAACTTAGAGAAGACAGGTGCAGGAAGCAAACTTAAGGCAAAAACTTCTTGCGAGAAGCTAGAAAGTCCAAGGAGACAACTGAAGGTCTGTAACTCTTTACTATGGGCAGGTGAAGAAGTGGCGTTCTGTTAGCATGGCTGAGCATTTGGGAGAGAGTGCATGGAGGAAATGTGAATGCATGTGGCGATCCAGGGGAGAGGAACATCAGAAGGAGAGTTCAAAATACAGAAGGTGGACCCTTGTGGAAGATGTCTGAGAGGAAGTGTTGTTTGGGAGATTCTAGAGTGAGTCCTTCAAGGGTGGAGATTGGAAGCCCTCACATGAAAGACGGAGTTCAGTGAGACAGGTTGGCTCACAGTGTGACAAGCATCTGGGGGAAGTTGATGAGGGATCCATAGCATCTGTTTGGGGTAACATCTGTCACTTGGTTTCAGAGTGTGGTGTGTATAACCACAGAGTCGCCTTTTGGTTTACATGGACTGTGTACTTACTGTGAACATTAAAGTATAAGATAGCTTTTGTAACCTGTGTTATCCTTACGAATCTGTATATATCTGTAAAGGTATAGTTGTGAGTGAAGGAGTATTGTAATATAGTTTGTCTTTTCTTGTTTGATAAATTTTTTATTTCTTTGTTAGAAGTTCATCAGCTGACTGTTATGACTCTGTCCAGTAGCCACTCTGCACGTATCTAAACAAAAAATAAAAGTTAGGATCTATTAAGCCAGGCTCCAACCTGAGATCTGGCTTGTCCAGCAGCAAAATCAGCTGGGATCATAACAGTGGTAATCAGCAGGCGCTTCCCTTTTCCAGCTTTAGCTTAATGCCATGTGATTTCTTGCAGTCCACAGTTGATGTTGAGGACTCCCAGGGTCACTCCCTCCTGACTGTGCCATCACCTCTGGTGGGTTTGGACATACCCAGGGACGGTGATAGAGGAATATGGGACATAGGCTGAAAGGAATGATTCTGTGAGTATGACTATATCAGGCTTGACTAGTCTGTGGGACAGCTCTCCTAACTTTGCCAGAGGTCAACTTTTGAGGGTCAGCTGTGATGGGTGTGGCTTTGTCATGTTTGAATCTAATGCCTAGAATAATATCCATCCAGTTTTGTTCTTACTATAACTTTTTGCAGCAGTTTGATAAATTGTTCAGCCATTTCAGAGGGCAGTTAAGAATTAACCACATTGCAGCTGGTCTGGAGTCACAGAGATCAGATCGGGTAAAAACAGTAGGTTTCTTTCTTTAAAAGACATTGGTGAACTAGTTGGATTTTTACAAAAACTTTCATAGCTTCACGGTCACCATTAGTGATACCAGCTTTTTAGGTGTTTGGTGGTCTACCCCTCCTTAGGCCCTTAAGTGGCAACTAATGGCAACTTAAGGGCTTCCTCCCATACTGCTGATATTTTACCAGCAGTGGGGTGTGCCCATGCCATGTGGCAAGGTCACCAGGCAAAGCCTCATGGTGCCTCCTGTACAGCACGTAGTGCCCAGTGGGGCCCCCATAATAGTGATCCCCGTCCCTGCTTGTACCCTCCTCCTCCTGGCCACCCAACTGCAGCCCCACCTCACTGGAGCCTGCCTGACTGGCCCTGGTGAAACTGCCCCACTTATCTTGGTGTCCACCCACCATCACTGTTCCTCATCCAGGCTGCAGTTCCAGTAATGGCCACTACTCTAACGCACTGTTGGGACTGGAGAGCTGCTGGCCATCTGAGAGAGGCCGTGCTGAGGTTTACTGGGAGGGATCCCTGGCTGGGGATGCATAGGCGGCTGGAACAATGGATAGAGGGTGACTCTCAGTGGGCTCCCCCTTCTCAATTCAGGGTCCCCTAATCGGGCACTGAGTACCTTTGAACAAGGGAAGCCCCCACCGCCCCAGGAACCCGCTTCAGTCTTCCCGCTTGGCAAGTCCCCTGCCTGTCACTGCTTGAATAGCACTTAAGGGCCTCACTTAGTGTCCAGGCGGGAAGACCATCCATGAGCTTCCCACCCCAAACTTAATCGGACAGTAGAACAAAGGTGGGAGAGTACCCACTCTCCACAGCCTCCTGTCTGATTAAATGTCCTCCCAGTCTCCAAACTTGCCACTTGGGGATAGCAGCTGCTAGGTGGTGAGAGGGTTGAGTGGTAAGAAATATTAAATTTCACCCATTGTCTCAACATTGAAAGCAACAATATTGTCATTCGGGTGCCTTTCAAAATTTCCTTCTGCTGATTCTATCTCCTTCATTGTCTACATATGTTGTTCGTTCTTTCTCTCAGGTGCAATACATCGCATTTTGAAGTACTTAAAACTTTGCCCAATTGTATTACTCATCCAAATATTTCTGCAAAACCTAGCTGCATTCTCTTGTATACCTGGCTTTGTAGCAAGTGATGTCTGCACATAATAAAAGTTTACAGTCATGTAGCAGCTTTGATTCCAAAATTGATCCAAAATGAATATAGCAGTCTCTGAGCTTTCATCATAATTGGTTTGTTTAAATTTTCCAGCAGCAAGTGCCCTCACTTCAGTTGCTGACATTTATAAAAACCTAATGGAGAAAAATGTTCAGTCTCCTTTATTCAACGTGACCTGCACGATGAAACACCACACTGTTTACAGTGTATGATAAATCGTTACAGAACTCCTGATGAATTGGGAGCAGTGTTTAACAACATCAGAGCATACAATCACCAGCTAGAACATTCTCAAGTAAAATACATCCCATTCCAAGAAAACTATCATTCTCTTGCAAACCCCATACCATGAATGCTCTTCAAAACACATCTGAACTTGACCACAATCACAAAATTCCAACTGATTCTATATAACAATTGACACCACACAGCACAAAAGTGCTTCATAGCAGATTTATTTAAAGACATGATAAAAGGTCATGAAAATAGTATTTTATTACTTTTCTTCATTTTATGGGTGCCTTTTACTGATTTCCTCCTGTAGATAAAACAAAGGTATCGTTTCCACTCTGCTGGTTTTAGCTTATTGCTTAATGCATTTATATTAAATATTGAATGTTCATATTTTTAAAATTACACTGTGTTCCCACAAGGAAACACACATGCGAAAAATTGCATTGAGAAAGTTAAACCCATACGAAGTGTTCTAGTGCCCAGAAACAGGGCTTAAGCAGTCAAAAGCAAACTTGCATTTAAAAAGAGGCATAGTTACTGCTTTGGACACGATCTTGAAATTGCACCCAAAATACACTTGAATTAAACCTGTTAGCTTCACTTTCTTCAAATTTCCAGTAAAATGTGCATAATCACAAATGTAAATTCTTCCATGAGCCTGCACAATCAGGCAACATAATGAAACAGAATTGTTTGATTTTTTTTATTTCCATTTTAAAGTATTCATTAATGTATAGAAGAGTAGTTACCTGGTGCTGATTTATGAATGCAAGTTAAGATGGGTGTATTGTGAATATCTAATTCCATAATTCATGTGTTTTAGAGGTATAAGTTTTAGTTTTAGGAATTAAATTGTTAAAGGTAAGATAAATGGAACATACGAACAAGGAGCAGGAGTAGGCCATTCAGCCCCTGGAGCCTGCTCCGCCATTTAATAAGATCATGGCTGATCTGATAGTAACCTCAAATCTGCATCCCTCCTGCCCCCAATAACCTATCACCCCCTTGCTTACTAAGAATCTATCCAACTCTGCCTTAAAAATATTCAAAGACTCGGCTTCCACCGCTTTTTCAAGAAGAGATTTCAAAGACTCACAACCCTCCAAGAGAAAAAAATTTGCCTCATCTCCATTTTAAATGGGCGACCCCTTATTTTTAAACAGTGACCCCTAGTTCTAGATTCTCCCAGAAGAAGAAACTTTCTCTCCACATCCACCCTGTCAAGACCCCTCAGGATCTTACATGTTTCAATCAAGTCACCTCTTACTCCAGCGGATACAAGCCTAGCCTGTCCAACCTTTCCTCATAAGACAACCTGTCCATTCCAGGTATTAGTCTGGTAAACCTTCTCTGAACTGCGTCCAGCGCATTTACATCCTTCCTTAAATAAGGTGACCAATACTGTACGCAGTACTCCAGCTGTGGTCTCACTAGTGCACTGTATAACTGAAGCATAACCTCCCTACTTTTGTATTCAATTCCCCTCGCAATAAATGATAACATTCTATTAGCTTTCCTAATTACTTGCTGTACCTGCACACTAGCCATTTGCAATTCATGCACTAAGACACCCAGAACATTCTGCACCTCAGACTCTACAATCTCTCACCATTTAGATAATATGTTTCTCTTTATTCTTCCTGCCAAAATGGACAATTTCACATTTTCTCACATTATACTCCAATGCCAGATCTTTGCCCACTCACTTAACCTATCTATATCTTTTTGTAGCCTCTTTATGTCCTCTTCACAAATTATTTTCCTACTTATCTTTGTGTCATCAGAAAATTTGGCAACCATCCCATCCATCCCTTCATCCAGGTCATATATATAAATTGTAAACAGTTGAGGTCCCATCTGATTGAGAGACTAAGTGCAATTCAAACAAATCTGTGGTAATTACAGTTAATAGGGTAACTATTATGTTTATTTAAAGTTAGAAGGTAGTGAACTTAAATAATGGATGACCCATCTTTGAGCTTCCGGTAGGGACAGGAGGTCTCCAGTTATTTCAGTAAGGGATTTGGATTATTCATATAGTTCCCAGAACAAAGAAGCTAAAAGCACCTTTGTAAATAAGGTTTCTTGGTGGAACAAACAAGTCTGGAAAATTAGAGATATAAGTTATTCATGTGGGTCACAGAATTAAAGCGTTGTTTTGGAGGTAAAAGATAATTAGTTTACATTTTTGTTTGAAGCATCCCAAAGTGCCACATTGCCAATGGAGAAGGGATTTGTGAAGATGTTTCTGGGATCAAATTACAGGCTTTCTTATAAACCCAGGAATATGACAGGCAGAAACACTTTTTGCTTTGGTTTTGGGTAGTTTTCAGCTTACTGAGTCGAAGAGGCAAAAGAGATGAAAGTTAGCCAGACCTGCATCTTAAGCAATGAAAATACTAACTTGTATCATTCACCACATAAATATGTGCATGGGAGCTTACAGTCAGTTTGGAGACAGAATTTGCGAGTGGGAAAAAGGCTGGAAATTTGCCTGGCTTGGAGGTGGAGAAAAAAATCTACAGCAACTCTCCAAAGGAAAGGCAGTTAGCCAGGGACCAGACTGGGAGAAAGCAATTTGCTTCAGTCCAAAGCCAGGACATGGCACATTGAGACCGTTAGGAACCAGGAGTGTTCCTGATTTATAAATCAATAAGCACAAATGAAGCGAGGCCCAAACTTGAACTGAAATGTCCCAGAACTTATGCAGCTGTGAAACAGCTTGGAGTTGGTCCCAAGAAAGTGGATTACCTTCAAGAACCTGATAAGTAGCCAAAGACTTTCTGGGGGGAAGTCATAGTGGAAAAAGGTAGGCTCAGTTGAGGGTTTTAGTCTAAAGTATCTGTGATTGTGTTTTATTGGGCTTTTCAATGTGAAGTATGAGTAATTACATAAGATAGTAGTTTATTTAGTAGTGTTTGCTTTACTTGATTCTTGTATAGTAAATTCCATTTGTTTTAAACCATGGAACCTTGTGGGCTTCATTTTTTCAGTATATAACTGGATGTTCAAAATTCTCTAAACGTTAATGGTCTCCATGAAAATCGTAACAGTACCACAAAAAAAATAATTTTTAATAACAGCCCGATATAAAATACTAAAAATTAACTAAAATAAAACTATATTGAATCATTTGCTGGCGCAAGCTCTACCCAGTGCCTGGAACATAGTGAAACATCCCAAAGCACTTCACAGAAAGATAATTAACAAAATCAACATTGAAACAAAGGGCAGAATTTTACCCTTGACAGGCGGGCTTGGCGGGGGTGGGCGGGGGCGGTTGGGAAGCTGACCACTGCCCGCAATTGGCACTGCACCGCGATTTCACGCTGGTGGGCCAATTAAGGCCTGCCCAGCATGAAACGCGAGTGGCAGCACTCAGCATTGCCTGTGCGGGGAGGCGGGGTGTGTGAGCTGGCAGAGCGCGAACTTTGCGCATGCATGCCTGTAAGTATTGCATAATCTCCCTGAGGCCTGAGAAGATATTAAAAAAAAATAAAGAAAATAAAAATGTAATAAAACATGTCTCCTCATGTGATTCTGTCACATCCCGTCTGTGGATGAGGTTTCCAAAAAAATGCAAAGGCCGCTTGGTTGGACAGGTTGGACAGGCAGCAAAACATTTATTTATTTATTTATTTGATAACTTAATGGCCTTAACAGGCCTTTTAATTGTCAGCGAGCGTGTTGCACATGGCCACCGACCAAACTATCGTGCTACTACACGTTGACATCAGCATACTCAGATGACGTCAACGTGCATCATTCCACTCTCGAGTGGGTTGGGCGCGCACCTGCCCGCCAAGCAAACATTTCTGCCCAAAGAGAGTGATAATAGGATGGATGATTGAAAACTTGATCAGAAGTATGTTTTATAGAATGCCTTAAAAGGAGAGAGAGGCGGAGAGACAGAGATTTTGGTATCAAAATGGAATCAGATACCTCTAGCACAGGAATATATTGGAATCAGAGTCATAGAGCATTAGGTGTTTCCCCACCCCCCAGCACAGGCCCAACCCTTCCAAATACTTGCCAAAGATCCACGTGATAGAACTTCTCTTTGAGTAAAGAAGGGGGGAATAGCTCTCTTTTACAAGATGTTAGGAGAATATTCTTAGTCTTGTGTATATAGATATATAGTGGATACCTGGTGATCTAGTAAAGTGATAAACATAGCATCAATCCCTTTCCCCTTTTCTGTTGATTGCTCATCTGTTTCAACTATCAAATATATCAATGAGTTAACAGTCCACATCAAGTTGCAATCCACTACAGTTTCTTGATACCCACACTTTGATCAGTCAAGCAATGTAACTTCTGAATTGTAGAAAATGAATACAGTTAGAATCATAGAATATTTACAGCACAGAAGGAAGCCATTCAGCCGTTCAGCCCTGCAAGAGCGACTCAGCTAGTCCCACTCACAGAATCACAGAATTGTTATGGTGCAGGAGGAGGACATTTGGCCCATTGTGTCTGCATCAGCTTTCCAAATGAGCAACTCACCAAATGCCATTGCCTGGTCTTCTCCCTGTAAACCTGTACTTTCTTCCTTTTTAGATAATCTAATTCCCTTTTGAATGGCTTGATTAAACCTGCCTCCACCCTACTCTCAGGCAGTGGATTCCAGATCCTAATTGCTCACTGCATGAAAAAGATTTTCCTCATGTCGCCATTGCTTCTTTTGCCAATTACATTAAATCTGTGCCCTCTCATTCTTGATCATTTCACAAGTGGGAACAGTTTCTCTCTATCTACCCTGTCCAGACCCCTCACAATTTTGAACACATATATGAAATCTCCTCTCAATCTTCTTTTCTCGAAGGAGAACAACCCCAGCTTCTCCAATCAACCTGCATGACTGTGAAGTTCCTCATCCCTGGAACCACTTTCATGAATCTTTTCTGCACCCTCTCTAAAGCCTTCACATCCTTCCTAAAGTGTGGTGCCCAGTACTGGACACACTACTCCAGTCAAGGTTGAATCTGTGTTTTATAAATGTTTGTGTTAACTTCCTTGCATTTGTATGTTTTACCTCCATACCTCTAGTGCCCAATGGGGTTCTGAAAGGGGTTTCTCCTAGGACCACTGCTTTCCTTGGTATATAAAAGTTACATTAAACAAAATTCTATTTTACTGTCTTGTAATAAATGTGCTGACGTATTTTTAATTAAACATCAAGAAGTGCTTAAATGTAAAATATTAAATATAAAACCACAAGGTCTGTACTGTCATTATAGGATTTATCATTAAACACCATAATCTAACTATAAAGAATCCAAACATTTTCAATAACAGTTTTTAATGTAAAAACCATCAGTAAGTATATTGAATTAATCTGCTCTTCCTGATATTAATGACCTAGACTTTGGTGTGACAGGGCACAATTTCAAAATTTGCAGATGACACAGAACTCAGAGGTATTGCAAACTGTGAGAAGGATAGTGATAAACGTCAAGAAGACATAGCCAGGCTGGTGGAATGGGTGGACAAGTGGCAGATTAAATTTAATACAGGAGTGCGAAGTGATTCACTTTGATAGGAAGAATGAGGAGAAGCATTATAAATTAAAGTGTATAATTTTAGAGGGAGACAGGAGTAGAGGCTGTATATGTGCGCAAATCATTGAAGCTGGCAGGGCAGGTTGAGAAAGCATCTAAAAAGGCAGGCGTGATCAAGGGCTTTATAAATAGGAGCATAAGCAAGGAAGTTAAAATAAGCTTGTATAAAACATTGCTTCTCTCTCAATTGGAGTTTTGTGTCCACTTCTGGACACCACACTTTTGGAAGAACATGAAGGCATTAAAGAGGGTGCAGTAAAGATTCACAAGAATGGCTCCAGTGATGAAGAACTTTACTTACTTAAATAGATTAGAGAAGCTAGGGCTATTCTCCTTGGAGAAGGGAAAATTAAGAGGAGGTTCTATAGAGGTGTTCAAAAGCTTGAGGGGTCTAGACAGAGTAGATAGGAAGAGACTGATCCCATTTAGTGGAAGGATCGAAAACCAGAGAATTCTGATTTAAAGCGATTGGCAAAAGAAGCAACAGCGACATGAGAAAAAGCTTTTTTATGTAGCAAGTGGTTAGGACCTGGAATGCATTGTCTGAGAGTGTGATTCAGTCAAGGCCTTCAAAAGAAAGTTGGATAATTAGCTGCAGAACTATGGCAAAAAGGCAGGGGAATGGGTCTATGTGAATTGCTCTTGCTGGGGAAAAGACTGGAGAGGCATTGGAGGCGGATTGCATGATTAACTGTTTCAAAGACTACAGACATATCAAGAAGGATGAGGAGGAATAGTTTACTTTTGTCACAATGACACATTTGTGACTTTGGTAAGGGTTGTTTTGTAGCTGTGGCAAGGGCAAAAAACTAGTTGGAGGGATTCAAATATCGAGTCCTAGGAATGATGGGCACAGATTTGGGAGGTGACAATATAGTTAAGGACTTTGGAGAGGAAAGGGAGGTTGGAGATAGGATGATAGCTTGCAAGGATGGTGGCGTCAAGGATGGTGGTTGTTTTTTTGAGGACAGGTATGATGATGGTAGATTTAAAGGGGAGAGGGACAGTACCTGAAGAAATCTATTAACAATATCAGCTAACATGAGGACCAGGTAGGGAAGTTAGGGGTGGTCAGCAGTTTATTGGGAATAAAGTCAAGGGAGCAGAGGGTGGGTTTTATGGATGTGCTGAGCACAGAGACGACATGAGAGAAGATAGGAGAGAAACTAGAGAAAGGTGTGAACTTGGGGCAAGGGCAAGGAGGAATTTTACTGCAAGTTTGGCCTGGTGGAATAATGGAAGGGAGGGAAGCAATGGAGATAGCTGATTGATGGTCTCAACCTTGGCGACATGAGTTCCTTGCACCTAATGTCAGAGGTGAGGGTGCCAGAGATGGAGAAAGGGGTTTAAGAAAATGGTTTGCAGTAGAGAAAAGAAGTCAAGGCTTATCTTTGCATTTTGGGCTGATCCTCAACTAGTGGGTAATTTTAGCAGTAAAGAGCAGGTCCCAACAGTGCCTCATGTGGTCCTGCCAGATCTGGCAGTGGATGGCTAAACTAGTTGCTCACCACATCCTTTCAAGCCTGTGCCCCTTAGATTTAAGGGATGAGAAGATGAGGGCCCCACCAAGGGAACAGCTAGGGTGAGAGAGAGTAATGGAGATGAGGGCCTGACTTTTCAGTTCAGCAGGCGCGATCAGCGGGCCCGACCGTGATTTCATGCTGGCTTGCCAATTAATGTCCACCCAGTGTGAAATGCACGCTGAAAAGCTCAGCGCTGCCAGGGTGGGGGCGGGAAGAGGGCAGGCGACGACGTCAACGCAGGCATGGGAGAGCGCTGACAGAAAGTTCCTTGAAGGCAGAAAGCTGCCACGGGGAACTGAAGGCCTGAAAAAGGAAAAATAAAGATTTCAAATGCTCAAAAAAGTGTCCATGCATCATGATCAATCAACTGAGAATTTAGCTAATGAAAATGCAGTCCACAGAATTTTATTTATATGTTATTTCATCAAGGAAATGAGGTTTGATGAAAATTGTAAAGGCCGCCTTGGCCAATTCACCCATCCGCTAACCTTAAGGTTGGACACGTTACGAGAAATCAGAGTTAATTGTGCCATTAATGGGCTTACTTGCCCTCTTAATTGTTGGCAGGTGTGCTTCCAAATTTTGTGCAAGCCCGTCGACTAAAATATTGCACAAGCGTGGAATGATGTCAGGATGCTTGCCTGATGTCATCTTGCTCTATTTTACATCTGATCGGTTCGGGCGTGAGGCGTAAAATTTGGCCCCAGGGTATCAAAGTTGGAGGTGAGGGTGTGGTCAAGCAAATCAGAAACTACAGAAATGTTGCGGAAAATAGAGGGCCAATGGCTAGTCAGTTGGGAATTTAGTTGTGTGTAAATTGGGGAATAATTATTAACGGGATGAACATAATAACGTAAGTACTCTGAATGGAATTTGACTTGCTCAGTGAAAACTGGTGTCCTTAGTAATGACATATAGGTTTGTTTTTCTTTTGCAAAGATTTCCTCGGATATAATAATACAGGTAGCAATGCTACCAAATGAATGCTTTACGTGCTTGCAACACTTTTAAATTCATCTCAAACATTTTAGTGGAAGAATTTGGTGAGTGCATTCAGCATTTATATAGTAACACCCCCAGCAATGTTTTCTGCTCTACTGTCTTAAAACACAATCTGCAACATTTTCTTCCATAATATCTAAACAGAGAACATTTTTCAGAAGAAAAATTATCTCTCAATTCTGAGTGCAATAATATTATGTTGCTCTACAGTTACAATAACATCAACATTTATATTCATATTATTTTGTGTCTGATCAATTAAATGGACTACAGCAGACAGCACAACAATTATACGATAACTAACTTGTCATTTTCAACATAGGTATTTCCCCTGTGGTAAGAATGACAAGGATTCAGATAAGGATTGTAAAAATATTTTAGTTATAAGGTTCCATAACAGTTTTCTTGTAAGGTAGTAATATATTTGCTTCTTGTCCTTTCATTTATAGTGTATATTAAAAAACAGAATTTTACTATTCGTGGGCAGGCGCACACCCAACTCGATCAGGCGTGAAATCATGCGAGATGACATTGGGCGAGTGACCCAATGTCATCATGCACTCACACAATATTTCGCTCGGCGGGCACACGTAAACATTAGAAGCGTGCCTGCCGACAATTAAGAGGGTAATTGTCTGTGATTTTTCACGGCCCATCCAAACTTATGGTTGGCAGACTGGCAATTTGGCGAGGCGGCCTTTGCATTTTTCATCAAACTTCATCCAAGGGCAGGATGAAATCTCCATTAGGAATTAAAATAAATATCTCGGGACAGCATTTTTATGAGGTATGCTCATGGGTGCTTGATTGTGATGCATGGACATTTTTTACAGCTTTTTACACCTTTATTTAATTATTTGTAGGTCTGCAGCTCCCTGGGGCAACTCACCCGTGTGCATGGTGATGCCATCGTCTGCCCTCTCCCCGCCCCCAATCCCGGCAGCGCTAGGCTTTTCAGTGCATGTTTCACATTGGCTGGCTGTCAATTGGCCAGCCAGCGTGAAATTGTCGTCGGGGGTCCATTTCCGGGCCTCTCCCAGGCCCACCAAGGGTAAAATTCAGGCCGAAGTATTGATAAGCTATGAACCCACAAATAAGTTGATAAATATGGTTTCCCCTTGAGGGATGGAAATAGGAGGGTTATCTTCTACATGAGTCATTGCAGTGGATGGTAATTTCCTTCACTTTGTGCTTTGTCTTACCTGTTCCTGCCCTCCTATACCTGGCTGTCTAGCATTGTTCATGAGCCACTATTCTCCCATACAGAGCTTGACTTCTCCCACACAGAAACTTAACTCTTTTATCCTCTCCCATCTGTCCATAAGCAAAATTTTAAAATTATTTTTAAAGTAGTGGCACGTTTCCCAAAACCATCAGTTTGTGTGGTCCAATTTAATAATAACTCCCAAAAAACTTGTGTTATGATTAACTCAGAAGGTTAGTTTATTTACATTCAAACCCAGAGTGGGGAATATTCACAACCTCAAACACACAAGGCAGGATTTTGAGTTTGGTGTGCGGGAGCGATTGGCAGGCCAGAAAGTGGCTGGGAAAAGGGCTGCCACCCGCGATTGGCCGCCAACAGCGATTTCACAATGGCTGGCCAATTAACGGCCAGCCAGCATGAAAGGCACGCTGAAATACTCGACACTGCTGGGGTGGGGGTGGGAAGAGTGCAAGTGCTGAAGTCAGTGGAGGCGCAGGGGAGCACTCACAGAAAGCTCTGTGAAGGCAGAGAGCTGCCTCAGGGAGCTGAAGAATCCAAAAGCCATAAATAAAGATTTTATAATGCTGAAAAAAATGTGCATGCATCAGAATGAGCCACCTAAACATATGGATGCTGAAAATTCTGTCCACACTATTTTATCTATTTTTTAATGAATCTCAGAAACCTCATCCGGCCCTTGGTTGAGAATTCCTCAAAAAGGCAAAAGCCACCTGACTGATTCGCCCGCCCGCCAACCGTTGGATGGGCAATAAAAAGTCCCCAGTAATTGCAATGTTAATGGGTTAATGACCTTAATAGGTCTTTTAATTGTCGTCAGGCACTCTGCCGACTCTTGCACACACCCGCCGACCAAAATATCGCTAGTGTGCACGATGATGATCTGATGCTCACCGACGTCATCATGCATTACTTCACACTCGAGCATGTCGGGCAAGTGCCTGCATGCCAAGCGTAAAATTCTGCCCACACACACACAGAGACACATACATAGTAAGAGGGGAATAGTAAAGAGGAAGATTTACAATTATGGCCAAGAGCATTAAAAGAACCACAAAATGAATATTAGTTCACATGATTTCCTAAATCTGGGAAGTTAAAGTCCAGATGGTTTTTCCTTTGTGGCACAGTTCAGTCCAGATGACTTGGAGACAACAACATGAAAATCCTTGAAACAGATGATACTGCAGCATGATGGGGTTTCTGTGCTTAGACTGTTTGTTTGGTTATGATCAGAGACTTTTAAAATCAAACAGGCTTTGAGGAGTTGAGAGATGGTGCCTGGCTGCTTGGTCAGTTGGGAGCTGCTGGAGTTATTTCCAGTTGATGTTAAAGCAGCAGACTGAGCTGTGAGGCTAGAAATGTAATATTAAATGAATCCAAAAAACTACTAGTATGGGGTTATGTGACATGGCTCATTAATGAGTTAATTGCAGCCTCACAAGCACTTTCTGTGCTCCTGGCCAAAATCAACTATTTCCCTTAAGAGCGAAACTGTGGCTGTTAATGCTTCTTCAGGTATAACAAATTTCAATGTCCCTGTCTTTGTTATCGTCTATAGTTGGTTAGTTTTATGATTATAATGTGACCTACAATGGGCTGTGAGATTCAACAAGGATGAGGATGGAACTCTTTTGTTCATGTAGTCTCTGCTGGAACCTTCCAAAACAGATGACCAATCTTGTGAGTCATGTGACCTATAGCAGCCATTTTGTGGTTCAGCAGAAGTCCATTTTAAAATAGCAAAAAGAGAATACAGCTCTGATACATACACTTTGACTTCTTTTCATGTCTTCTTGACGTAACACAAGTTAGAAACCACTTCATGCTAGAAGAGGACATTTTATGCAAGTTTACGAAAGAAAAACCCTGCCTTTCATGACCTTAGGATGACTTCACAACCAATAAAGTACTTTTGTAGTTCAGTCACTCATGTAATAGGGAAATCAAGCAGCCAATTTACCAGCAGCAAGGTTTTATAAACATTATTGAGATAAATGATCAGACAATCTAGTTTTGGTTGAAATATTAAGCTATCCAGGACTCCTGAAGAACTCCTGTGCTCTTCTTCAGTTCATACTATGGGATCTTTTACAACCTGTGGAGAGGACAACTAGGGCTTTTAAGTAGCTCTGTCGCATGTTGAACTTCGTGAAGACTGTGGAGTCATAAAATGACGCTGATATTCCTTTGATTGTAAGAAGTGGATACTTGTCTGGAATAATAACTTTGTTGGCTGCTTTAGGTCGATTCACAGTCTAGGTTTACCATTTTTGCATAGCGCAATGCCTGGCTTTTATATCAATGGTGATAAGTCGATTCATTCAATGATACCAACTGCTTCTAGTCGTTTCAACTCTTGTGAAAATTCATCAGCATGGACTGCAAATGGCAAACTATCTCAAGGAAGAATACCAGCTGGTATAGCCTTCATCAGTGATCATGATAATGTGTGCTCTGGTGGGTCTTCAAGTTGAAATCCAAGCCTATTCTGCCTTTAGCTATTTAGAACATGAACCTGTCTAGGGTGATGTTTTTGTAGCATACTGGAACTGTGATCATTCACAAAACCAGAATAATTGAGTCATCATAAGCTTGAAGAGTATCTGTTGCAGGAATGAGAGAAAATTGTGAAAATACAGATGGTGAAGTTTGTTACTGAAAATAGATACTTTTGCATCAATTTGATGAGAAGCAACATTGAGATGCCCGTGATCTCCACTGAGCATTCCTTAAAATGGCCTGTTTGTGGTGGTATGCGCATGCTGTACCTCATTCCCCGGAAGACTCCTCCATGTGCTGAACCAATGAAGCAGAGATTTGCCTTGCACACCTTTGAGAAATGTTTCCACTTTAAGCATGAGTTACACTTTTTCTCTCGAGCTGGACATAGCGTTGTGAATTGTTGAACATTTCTACAACTTAGACACAGTTCTGAAGGTACCTGACAATGATGGGGTACATGTTGATGAGACTGCCCTTATACTTGAATTGATTGGGCAAGCTGTGTCTGCAACCCTGAGTCTAAAGGTGCATTTCTGTGTAACCTCTTCAAATCTAACATGGAAGATTCAATTTGGACTGTTAAAGTCGTGGATTTTTCCAAGGTTAAATCCCCATTCTCTATGAGGAGTCATTTCCTAATTCATGGAATTGAAGGCTTTTCAATGAATTGGTCATGAATTAGTTTATTGGTTGGTGTGCTAAATTTACATGTAGCAGCCAATTGCCACAACACTGCCATGTATTATTTAATGGGCTCACTGTTTCCCTGGCATCTCTGGTGGAATGTATATCATTTGACCATCACACTTTTCTTTGGCCCAAAGTATTTTTCAAGAGCGCTTACTGCTGTACCAAATGTAGCCAAGTGTTCTGTCAGCTGCTTGAAAATTCACTGGCTTCTGCTCTGAGAGAATGTACAAGTATCGCATTCTTGTAGATCGCTGCTGCATCCAAATTGTCCATCCCTATAGCGAACAAGTAGATTTTGAACCCTGAAATCCATTGACCCCACAAGATGGGTGAATTTCCACGTGAGGAAAGGAAAAGTGCAAGAATTGATAGATTTAAACTTTTCCCTAAACTTTTCTCCATCATCCCCATTGCCACTTTGTTGTATATTTTATATTTCGGATCTATACAGAGATGACACTAGTTTCTATGCGTGGAAGTTTTCATTCTGGAAACTAAGTCCAGTGGCCGGCGGGAAAGTCGGCGTGATGCCACTGGATGACATGATGGCTGAGCACACAAAATCTTCTACTTTTTAGCTCATTAATTATGCATCAGCAAGAAGCTCAGCGAATCTCATGGTCTAGCATGCAGGGATTTGCCCACCCCATCATTACCTCATGGGGCCAAAGGTCCTGGTGCCATATTTAAGTGGCACACAGACAGGAATTCACTCACTGCAGGCCAGGTGTTGTGTTGCACAAGAGAGCAACAGCTCAGAGAGAACCAAACTCTCTGCACCAAGGTTCAGCAGAGCCTTACTGGGGATTCTCCTCCAGGCTGTCCAGGAAAGGTTGGAGGTCCTCTTTCCGAGGGATGGGAGCTGGAGGTCTGATGTGGAGCTGACCACATCAGCCTGGGAGGAGGTCACTGGGGAGGTCAGTACCTGTGGCAAGCAAAAAAAGGTGAACTGCAGTGCTGCAAATAGATGAATGATCTGCTCTGCTCTGCTAGGGTAAGTGAAACTTCTACTCTCTGCAAACTCAAACTCTCATACGGACATCAGGTAATCTAAGGTTTAGGGTCCACAGGGATGTCACGCATGACCAGAAGATGGGACATCATCATTGCACGTTTGCCTTCAACTGTAAGCTCACTGTCTCATGTAAGTTCCTGCACAAATGGTGCCTTAATCCCTTTCTGGGGAGGGTTCAGCAAACACAACAGGTACGCACGCTTCTGTACTGCTTTTCCATCCATAATGCTTACAGTTAATCTATCTATCTTAATGCAGGACAAAATCTCACAAATCAAAAGGCAGAAAGCCAAGAACAGCAGGAGAACCCCAGAGTTGCAGACTCCCTCATATTTGAAGATCAGGCAGCTGAGCTGACTGGTGAGGATAGGGATTGGTCCTGCACGAAAGGCAAGGTTGGCCTCCCCTCAGCCAGACAGAGGTATGCAGTATCCAGTATGCATGTGGACAATGACTGTAAGTGATCTTTAATGTATGAGCCTGCCTAGCCAATCATTAACTCTCTCTTCTCCCTATTCCAGGTAACAGTAGGAAAAGGAGGAGGTCTTCAATAAGAAGATTCAGCCCAAGCCCCCAGACTACCTCTGAGGCAGAAGCAGAATAACCTTCAGGTGAAGAACGATCATTACATTCACCCGCACCCTCTACCTGAGCAGATACATGCACCTTAGTAGGACCTAGCTCTAGAGTAGTTTCGGGTTCACAATCTGGTGATCACCTCACACAGTCCACAACAGGTGAAGGCAGTGGCAGGCGACATCTCTGACATTTGGAGGTCTCAGGAGACTGGGCCCTTGCTGAGACCAAGTCCGATGATGAGTCTCTGGAATCGGCCCTAAGAGAAATGTTGTAGATGTAGAGAGAGGCAGGGGAACATCACTCAGATTTGTCAAAGGCCATCAGCAGACTGGAATGAAGGATGGAGAAGTCCGTCCACATTCTGTTTGATGCCGTGGCTCCAGCATCCAAGTGCATCAAAGTCTCCATTGGAAAGGTGGTGGCCACCTTTGAGATCCAGGACCAGCAGTTTCTGCCAGATTTTAGCTCGGGCCATACCATCACCCTAGTCACTGGTAGATTCTAGCAGTGGCATGGCAAGGGGAGACCAGGCACCTGTACCTCCTTCCAGGTGTACCTTTTCCTCAAGGAGTCATGGAGGGATCATCAGGCACCCAAAGAGAGGAGTGCCAGCCAGTTACACCAGGGGCATCCACCCAAGACACTCCAAGGGTACTCTGCCACTCCAACTCCCCTCTGCCAGTGACCCCATCAACTTTAACAGGTCAGACAGAAGCAGTACACCTTCCCTGGAGCAGGAGTCCCTTAGCAGGCTGGAGCCCTCAAGGTCTCAGGCCTCCAGTGGATGCCTGCCATCACCTCAGTCAACAGGGCATAGCAGTCAGCAGGCTGCCTCCACATCTGCTGCAGGTGTTTTGGGCTTCACTTAGACATAGTGGTAGGGTAAGAAGAATTAAGAAGTTTTGAATGCACCCTGGTGGCACGGGTGTTACTCATTATATATACTTTTCAGTTATGTAACTATATGACACATTAATCCTTCTCCAAGTCTCATGGATTCAGTTGATATTCAATGTGATTCAATGTCCCACATTCATTCAAGGGTCCAAAATGTACCCCCCCCCCCCACCACCAATGAACTCCCATCTGGATCTTTAGTTGCATTAACTCTCACACAGTCTCACCACAGTGAGTAGCCTTTATTTCCACATCTGCAGCATCAACAAAGGCACATCATATGTGACACTGATGGCTGGCCAATACACCTGTCAGCATTAAATCTCAGGCAGACATACTTTGGGCTTTGGAAAATTGCTCATAAAGATTAGTGATTATCCTGCTGCTGTCTGTTTATTCATTGTGACGAACGTCCTAATAATTTCTCCAATGTGTACTTTGCAACGGCGTTTACATTACGAGAGTGAGTTTTTGGAAAAAGTAGTATCAAACGTTCCATGCCTCTCCGTAGGTTGTTTTCATCACTGCATTTAAGGCTGAACGTCATTCCATGCTTAGTTCCCACTCTCCCCACATGTGGCACGGAACTAGGGAAGTAAGGATCAATCGGGGACATTACAAATGTCTGCAAGAGGGGTCTGAGTGTGTGATGTCAGAGGTGTGTGCTCATCTTGTTGAAGCCATCTCCTTACCTGTGATGATCTTACATTGTTCCTCGACAGCTGCTTAGTGGTGTTTAACGTGATCCTTGTGTAAAGGCACAGCACAAAACTTGATATGGAATCCATTGCATGACAGTGTCCTTATTGACTTGGTGTATATAGAAAGGATTGACCTTTGTGAGCCAGACCATGTTGAGGGCTGTCATCCTTTGAAAGCAATCCTCAGCAGGATTGATGAAAGGGAGAAGTTGTCATTGGCTGCTGTGCCAATACTGACTGGGCTTAAGGCAAACATCATCCAAGACAGAAACTTGGCAGGCTTCTGTGATGATTTCAGAGTTCTGAGTGTTTGCAACTAATTAAACCATTGTCCTGATGAGGCACTGGCCGGGATTTTCCATGCCCACTGACATCGGACATGTTCAGTGGCGTGAGCCGACAATATGGCGCGATCAGTTTCACTACAACATGAAACCAGTTCGCTATCAGATGTTGGGAACCTCATTGTAATACATCAGCTTATCATTATGAGGCCAGCCCGCCGGATTCATCATCCACCTATGCATCATCTGCCCACATCAGCAGGAAAACACACCGACATGTTTCACAACAGCACATAAGCAATGTGCACCTGGCAGGCTGCGCTTCACTCGGGACTCCAAGGTTTGTTTGCCTACCTTCCTTCGGTCAGCACTCACAGTCATCAGTGCCAGGCTTCACAGACAGCATCACATCACTTTTAGGGGGGTTCATGGGTAGATCTCTACCTACCAGGTCAACCATATTTGGATGCTTTTCAAGGCTGCAGGGCTAGGGCTTGCTTAGGGAATGGGGAGAAGTGGCCTCAGGCAAGGGAAGAGGCTGCAGGACGAGAGCTGTACTAGGGAAGGAGGGTATCCCAGGGTATGTGTGGGGGACATGTTGATTTGTACAAGTGGCCTCAAGATGGTGATGGCTGAGAAGGCAGTCTCCAGAGGAGATGAGGCCGGGTGTACATGTGAGAGTATCTGTGTGAGAATGGGTGGTGATGTCCCTTGAGCTGGCAGTGAGTGAGATGCCAGTAAATGTGTGATGGGCTTGAGTTTAGAGTGATGAGATGGCTGCCTTACCCTGGCTGCATGGATGGCCAACCTCTTCTGCAACCTTGGCACTGATCACCACTGCCATTGCCTACCAAGCCAAAGTGGTAATGTAGCTGCCTCTCCTGTAGCCAGAGTGGGGGCAGAGAGCATCACAGCGGGCCTCCACAGGTTCAAAAGGCACTCAAGGGCTGCAGTCTTCTTGCCTTTTGGGGCCATGTCTTCTTTGCTGCAGTCCTGGGCTGGAAGCACTGAGTGTGGCTGAACATTAAATGTGGTGCCTGGTGTGATGAAGTGGCAAGGTGACAGCATGGCGGGCAAATGAGAGCCCACTCACCATCGAAACGGCATGTTTTCCAGGGAATGCATAAGTAATGCAACGGGTTTGGGATGAAAATCCGCCGTCCTGGCCGGCGAGTAAAACATCGTTTTACCTGCCCACTACCGCACTTAGTGCAAATCTGGGACCATTCCATGCACCGTCTGTGAGGACAATACAAATAAACCTCACAACTTTGGGGGCATGATGTAGTTACAGGTCACTGCATCCTGATGTGCAAAGGGTGAATGGAGGTCAGTAGCAAGATGATACCTCTGCA
Source organism: Carcharodon carcharias (assembly GCF_017639515.1). Lineage (NCBI taxonomy): Eukaryota > Metazoa > Chordata > Chondrichthyes > Lamniformes > Lamnidae > Carcharodon > Carcharodon carcharias. Next base: position 170,397,262 of record NC_054469.1, read on the forward strand.
TTATGCATTCATGAGAGCTGGCGATGGCAGAAATAGAATTCTCTGGAAGCTGTTCCCTCTTTACACTTCCAAGCACAAACCATTGAAGAATGTTTTTTGTGTTCAGGCCACCTTACTAAGCTGGTGTTAGACTGACATAAGTGCATCCATATGTGAATTGGCTTTCTAGCTGCTTGAAAGTTGCCATTGCCATTGCCATGTCTTGGCGACACCATGGTTGAAAGGACTGTACTATGTGGAGTTGCATAAGGGAATGCTAATCACATTCCACTGTGGAATGTGAAGGCTTGAAAACTTTAGAAGGCTTCCAAAGATGACCCCATTCTTAGGCCATAATGTGACTAACGTTACTTCTATGATCATTGTGAGATTTTTGATCTTCTCTGAGATGTTCAAGCTGAGAATGAAGGTGTTGCATCCCTGCATCGAAGGCTGAAGAAAACTTTGATTGTGAAAATTAGTCTTCACCTTATTCCTCCTTGATTCGTGTAGCTGTGAGGTTATCATGGGCACATCTGCAGCACAAAGTTGCAGCACAAGGTTGCAGTGAACTCCACAGCTCTGGCAAACTGGTTTGCATCATCTATGCGGAACTGGACATAATGGTGAGCTTTATTGAAAAGGGCATCTGTCACCTCCCTTATGCATTTGTGTGTCACCAATTTTAAGATTCTGCAAAGGTCCCCAGTGGAGCTCTAGAAGGATCCACTAGCAAAGAAGTTCAGTGTGGCAATCACCTTCAAAGCCACCAGTATGGGAAATTCTCCAAGTCTTTGCAGCATAAATTCCTCACAGAGAAGGTGGCAAATGTGAGCTACCACATCCCTAGACAAGTGAAGACACCTACGGCACTGCCTTTTGTTCATCTCCATATATTTGCATGTATTTTCCCCTCCTCAGCAGCATCTGGGATTTTCTGGGGCCCTGCTGGCTCTTGCTCCTCAGGGCAACGGTCTTCTCAGAGCTGTGCAGATCGGTGACGGGCCCTTCTCCTCCTCATTCTAATCATAGCAATCAACAAGGCAGCATTGCCTGCAGCCTGCACCCTCCATTCTTTCTTGTATTTGTGAACAGATACAGTTGAGCCATCATTGGTAGTTCCCCTTGTATGGCCTCCCATCTTAAGCCAAGAATCCAGTCTCAAGCACTTGGCCTGCCCTCAGTTTGTAAATTGTACCCCCAGGCCATCCCTTGCAGGCAGATTGCATCCTGGAGGTCGACAGGTGACTTAGCATCTTCCTCAGAGCGTGACTGCACAGTCACAATGAGGGTTTTCATTCTATTCAACAGATCCATGTGTTATAACATTTAGTCAGGCTATTGTCAGTTCATCTCCAGTAGCCTAGGCAATAACTATTGATACCCAATCCTTGAAATTATGTCATGGCTGTAAGCATGATGCCTTGTAAGCCATGACCAGTATATTGAGGCTTGTGGTGTCCATTTAGATTCTGTGCTACAGCCGTGGCCCTTGATTGCTTGATCCTCCTTCCCTTTTCACATGCTTCTGTGAGGATCAGATGGCCATGAAGACCAACTGCACTGCAGCACCAAAACTTAATGGCTTCTCGCCTGAATGCGCTCTATCAGTAAAGGAGAAAAGTTTGTTCATTGGGCATTGGACCCTCGAATCCAGCTCTCAGCTGAGCTCTATTCTCCAAGGTCTGAGCAGGAAGCTAATAGGGTACTCCTTCAGTCAGCTCAAAATAGTTGTGCTGAACTCCTCCCACACAATCCTCTCCCATATTATTTCTCCGAGCTTGCTTTTCCAACTCCTTCATTGATCACTGAAGACGAACATGGTGCTCATTCGATTTGTGAGTGTGACCAGCTTCCAACCTCCCCCATCACCCACCAAGTTTCTCCCATCCTCCTCCCATAGTCACCGCCTCCTAACTCTCATTCCTCCTGTAACTATCCAGCTTTCCCGTTACCGTTGTTCCTATTATTGTCAATGTCGAGATTCCTGTTCTCCCCCGACTATGCATTTATAGACCTGACCCCCTCCTCTTCTCCAGGTCACATGCGCACTCACTTTTTGGGACCCCTCCCTTCCCATGAGACCGTCCAGTACCCCTACCAATGACTTTTCAGTGACTGACATACAGAATACAGATGCTGCCCCTGAATTTTACTGTGCCCTCTGCCTCACAATACCACGGCTCTAACCCTCAGGAACAAATACCTTATTTGACTGACTACGCCCTCCACACCATTCTGTTCATGACATTATTGCCTAGATAGACCTGCCCCCACCCAAGACTGGGACCAAGACACATGTGCCATGCAGAGCCCTCTAACAGCCTCAGGACAGTGCCTATAATATGCCCCCAACAGCATGGCCTCAGTCCCAGGCAGCCTCTGACCCTTCCCCGGACAAACCTTTAACTTTATGCCCAAGATAGTCTTTCACTCTTCCTAGACAGTCCTTTAACTTTTGCCCCCAGGCAGTCTTTTACTCTTCCCCATACAGTCATTTACTTTTGCCCCTGGACAGTCTTTCACTCTACCACAGACAAGTTTTTAACTCTTGCTCCTGTACACACCGTCACACCCCTTCCCGCTGGTCATGCCCAACTTTGGCGCAGCTTGCGCTATAGGTACCCAATATTCCCGCCATTGCTCAGCAGGAAATTTGACCCCCTGCCTTTAACTTGCCTTGAAAGTCGGGAGAACAAAATTCCAAACCATTTTTCACTGGCAGCGTACTACCATTTTCATTCATACCAAATTTAGTGCCCCTGCCTGCCACGATTCCAGCCTCTGCTGTGAGTGCAAAATTCCACCATATGTGTGTAACAGGGTTTTGTTCACAGTGCTTTAAAATGTCTGCTCCATGCTTCAGCTCGACAGCTATGTTTATTTTTTCTGATTCCATACCCACATTTAACCAATCAAGCACAGTGTTTAGGGAACTGAACGTTTACGAGAATGGTTCCAGGGATGAGGCACTTCAGTTATGAGAATAGATTGGAGAAATTGGGACTGTTTTCCTTGGAGAGGAGAAGGCTAAGAGGAGACTTGATAGAAGTTTTCAAAATCATGAGGGGTCTGGCCAGGGTAGATTGGGAGAAACTGTTTCTGCTTGTAAACAGATCAAGAAACAGAGGGCACAGTTTTAAAGTGATTTGCAAAAGAAGCAAACACGAGGTGTGAAAAAACTTTTTCACACAGCAAGTGGTTAGGATTTGGAATGCACTGCCTGTAAGTGTGGTTGAGGCAGGTTCAATTGAGACATTCAATCATACAGTTCATTCAATGGATGGTTATTTCAATAGAAACAACGGGGAAAAAGCAGGAGATTGGCACTAAGTTAAAATGCTCAGAGAGCCGGTGCATTCAGGATGGGCCAAATGGCCTCCTTCTACATACTAACAATTCTGTGATTCTGTGATGCCTATAGCCACAATGACCGACGGCTCCACAGTTAGCAATGCCTCCCTTCAGGCTCTCCTCCAGGCTGCAAAGGCAAGATGGGAGGTCATCTTCCTAGAGACAGGAGGAGGAACCCAGCCCAACTGACGGAGCAAGTCTGGACAGAGATCACAAAGGAGGTCAGCAGTAATAGGGTCACTCCAAGGACATGTATCCACTGTCACAAGCATGTCAATGACCATTCAGTCCACCAAGGCGAGTACTTCATACCTCTTTTCCAATTGTGACTTGTGGGATAGGGAGTGGCCACCAGTCAGTGTTAAGTGGGTCAGACAGTAGCTGTCAGAGGCATTGCTGCATCTCAGCAATGTCTGTCACTTGCGGCCCCCGCAAGGTCCCTAGAGAGTGGTCACTTACAGGAGGGCATTCATGTGCCCCAATCATGGATCACTGGCACTAGCATAGGCATTGTGCTCATCCCTGTGGGGAAACTAACCATGTTTGTCTTTGTGCTTTCAGGATAAGACAGCCCATAATAAGGAGGAAAGGACCAAGACTGCTGGTGGTGGTGCCATATCTGCACATCCTGACCCCCATAGAGGTGGAGGAGGCCTCAGAGCTGTCAGGGCAGCACTGCGGCCGCACTATAATGGATAGTGAAGCAGGGGTGCCTAACCAAGAGAGTGTGTGGGCGAGTTTAAATGCACAAGAGTGCATCTGACACACAATAGACATTGTGTTCATGCACCCACCACTGAACTAATGGAACTCCACAGTAGGGACAGTTGGAATGACACAATAGGAAGCCCTTAACTTTTCAATCTATCCCCAAGTTCAATACCTTCATCATTCTCTTGGGTGAAGACAGACGTGAAGTATTCATTCAACACTCCAGCGATGTCCTCTGGCTCCACCCATAGATTGCCCCCTTGGTCCCTTTTGGGCCCTACTCTTTCCCTGGTTATCCTCTTCCCATTGATGTACTTACAGAATATCTTGGGATTTTCCCTACTTTTACCAGCCAGAGCTTTCTTATATCCCCTCTTTGCTCTCCTAATTGCTTTCTTAAGCTCCACCCAGCACTGTCTGTACTCCACTAATGCCTCTGCTGATTTGCATCCCTTGTATCTGCTAAAAGCCTCTCTTTTCATTCTCATCGTAACCTGAATATCACTGGTCATCCATGGTTCTCTGGGGTTGTTACTCCTTCCTGTCATCCTAGAGGGAACATGTTGAGCCTGTACCCTCTCCATTTCCTTTTTGAACACCCCTCACTGTTCCTCTATAGATTTCCCCACAAGCAACAGTTCCCAGTCTACCTTGGCCAGATCCTGCCTTATTTTACTAAAATCCACTCTCCTCCAATCCAAATTTTTTTTTGCAACTTGTCGATTTCTTTGTCCATAACAAACTTAAACTGTACTATGTTGTGGTCGCTATCACTAAAATGCTCTCCCACCACCACCTCAGCCACCTGTTTGGCTTCATTCCCCAGAATGAGGTCCAGCACCGTCCCTTGTTCGACCCTCTAGATATTAACCTAAAAAGTTCTCCTGTACACATTTCAAGAAATCCACTCCATCCAAGCCCTTTACACTATGTCTATCCCAATTAATATTGGGAAAGTTGAAATCACCTAATATAATAACCCTAATGTTATTGTTTTTACACACCTCCACAAATTGTGCACATATTTGCTCAATTTCACACTGACTATCTGGGGGTCTATAATAAACACCTAATAATGTAGTTGCCCCTTTTTTAATCCTAAGCTCTACCCACAAAGCTTATTTCAATGCCCCCTCCAAGATATCAGTGTTGGAGGGAGTGAATATTTGCAGATTGCTTTGTCCTGGATGGTGTCAAGCTTCTTGAGTGTTGTTGGAGCTTCAGTCATCCAAGCAAGTGGGGAGTATTCCATCACACTCCTGACTTGTGCCTTGCAGAGTCAAGAGGTGTGTTACTCGCCACAGGATTCCTAGCCTCTGACCTGCTCCTGTAGCTATAGTATTTATATGGCTATTCCTGTTCAGTTTCTGGTCAATAGCAACCCCCCAGGATGTTGATAGTGAGGAATTCAGTGATGGTAATGACATTGAATCTCAAGGACTGATGGTTAGATTCCCTATTGTTGGAGATGGTCATTGCCTGGCACTTGTACCCTAATTGTCTTCTTGCTACATTGATGTGAAATCTGCCATCCATGTTGGCCGCTATTAGTAAAATGTGGAAACGACATGATAACGCTGGAGTTCCGATATTTTCCATTCCAATTGTTGGAAGCACCCCTCCCCCTCTCCCCACCACCACTTCCCCACTGCCTCTCAACCCATCCCTAACAGTCCTGTAAAATTCAGTCCACCAATTTTTCTGTTGGGGAATCAGTGACAAAGGTATCAATTTAAAATTGTCACTAAGCAAGTGAGGGGAGAGGTTAGGAGAACTTTCTGTACACAAGAGTTGTTGGAGTCAGTTGAGGAAGATGAAATGAAAAAGTATTGGATTACTTTTAGGTTTCTCCAGCAAAGAGGCAGTGGAGCCATCATGGACCATTTAATCTCTTCATATGTGGTAAACATCTAAGGATTTAACACACTCGACCTCTCCCTCCAGCAGCACCGCCGTCCCCTTTTTCAAAGCTGCGCGTGCCCCCAGTTTCATTTTATTCTTCGTCTCATCCGACACCTCAACAAGAAACTTTTTCTCTTTCTCTCAAGTGCTAAGCAACGCAAGCTCCAACAACTCATCGACACCAACACCCATCTAGGACCCTCCAACCCTGCCTGTCCCTCCGTCCCCACCCCATCTTCAAATCCCAACCCCAGCCGTGTATTCACTATACCCCCTGACCTTCCCCTCTCCGATGCTGAACATTCAGTACTCAGCAAAGGACTTAGTTGCATACCCCTAAGCCCTCACCTCAATGAATTTCGGGCTCGGCACGATGCTGAACTCTTCTTCCGCCGTCTTCGTCTCCAGGCTCACTTCTTTGGGCAGGAGTCCTCTCCCCGTTCAACGGATCCTTTCACCCACCTCCAATATTCTCCCTCCACCTGGACCCCTCCATCTGGATTCTTACCTTCTCTTGATCTTTTCATTGAGAACTGTCGGTGCGACATGAGTCGTCTCAATTTCTCTGCTCCTCTCACCCATTCTAATCTCTCTCTCTCTGAACTTGCTGCACTCCATTCTCTCAGGTCCAACCCTGACATTGTCATCAAACCCGCTGACAAGGGTGGTGTTGTTGTTGTCTGGTGCACTGACCTCTACCTCGCGGAGGCTGAGTGTCAACTCGCAGACACTTCCTCCTACCTCTCCCTGGACCATGACCCCACCACTGAACATCAAGCCATTGTTTCCAGGACTGTCACTGACCTCATCTCCTCTGGGGATCTTTCTCCCACAGCTTCCAACCTGATAGTCGCCCAAACTCGGACGGGCCGCTTCTACCTCCTACCCAAAATCCACAAACAGAACTGTCCCAGTAGACCGATCGTGTCAGCTTGCTCCTGCCCCACAGAACTCATTTCTCGTTATCTTGACTCCCTTCTCTCTCCCCTTGTCCAGTCCCTTCCCACCTACATCCGTGATTCCTCTGACACCTTACGTCACATCAACAATTTCCAGTTCCCTGGCCCCAACAGCTTCCTCTTCACCATGGATGTCTAATCCCTCTACACCTCCATCCCCCACCAGGATGGTCTGAGGGCCCTTAGCTTCTTCCTCGAACAGAGGCCCGAACAATCCCCATCCACCACTACTCTCCTCCGTCTGGCTGAACTTGTTCTCACGCTGAACAATTTCTCCTTCAACTCCTCTCACTTCATCCAAATAAAAGGTGTGGCTATGGGTACCCGCATGGGCCCCAGCTATGCCTGTCTCTTTATGGGGTACGTGGAACATTCCTTGTTCCAGTCCTACTCCGGCCCCCTTCCACAGATCTTTCTCCTGTACGTCGATGATTACTTCGGTGCTGCTTCATGCTCTCGTCAGGACTTGGAAAAATTTATTAATTTTGCTTCCAATCTCCACCCCTCCATCATTTTCACGTGGTCCATCTCTGACACTTCCCTTCCCTTCCTTGACCTCTCTGTCTCAATCTCTGGTGATAGACTGTCCACCAATATCCATTACAAGCCTACCGACTCCCACAGCTACCTTGATTACAGCTCCTCACACCCTGCTTCCTGTAAGGACTCCATCCCATTCTCTCAGTTCCTTCGCCTCCGTCACATCTGTTCCGATGATGCTAACTTCAAAAACAGTTCCTCTGACATGTCCTCCTACTTCCTTAACCGAGGTTTTCCACCCACGGTCATTGACAGGGCCCTCAACCGTGTCCGGCCCATCTCCCGCGCATCCGCCTTCACGCCTTCTCCTCCCTCCCAGAAACATGATAGGGTCCCCCTTGTCCTCACTTATCACCCCACCAGCCTCCGCATTCAAAGGATCATCCTCCACCATTTCCACCAACTCCAGCATGATGCCACTACCAAACACATCTACCCTTCAACCCCCCCGTCGGCATTCCGTAGGGATTGTTCCCTCCGGGACACCCTGGTCCACTCCTCCATCACCCCCTACTCCTCAACCCCCACCTATGGTACCACCCCATGCCCACGCAAAAGATGTAACACCTGCCCCTTCACTTCCTCTCTCCTCACAGTCCAAGGGCCCAAACACTCCTTTCAAGTGAAGCAGCACTTCACTTGCATTTCCCCCAACTTAGTCTACTGCATTCGTTGCTCCCAATGTGGTCTCCTCTACATTGGAGAGACCAAATGTAAACTGGACGACCGCTTTGCAGAACACCTGCGGTCTGTCCGCAAGAATGACCCAAACCTCCCTGTCGCTTGCCATTTTAACACTTCACCCTGTTCTCTTGCCCACATGTCTGTCCTTGGCTTGCTGCATTGTTCCAGTGAAGCCCAACGCAAACTGGAGGAACAACACCTCATCTTCCAACTGGACACTTTACAGCCTTCCGGACTGAATATTGAATTCAACAACTTTAGGTCCTGAACTCCCTCCTCCAACCCCACACCCTTTCTGTTTCTTCCCCCTTCCTTTTGTTTTTTCCAATAAATTATATAGATTTTTCTTTTCCCACCTATTTCCATTATTTTTAAATCTTTTATGCTCCCCCCACCCCCACTAGAGCTATACTTTTAGTGCCCTACCATCCATTCTTAATTAGCACGTTCGTTTAGATATATATCACCAACTTCAACACCTCTGTGTTCTTTTGTTCTGTTGTCTGTGACATCTTTTGATGATCTGCTTCTATCACTGCTTGCTTGTCCCTACAACCACACCCCCCCTCCACTTCCCCCCCCCCAAACACAAACACACACACACACACACACACACCTTAAACCAACTTATATTTCACCCCTTCCTTGGATTCACCTAGTTCTGTTGAAGGGGCATGAGGACTCGAAACGTCAACTCTTTTCTTCTCCGCCGATGCTGCCAGACCTGCTGAGTTTTTCCAGGTAATTCTGTTTTTGTTTTGGATTTCCAGCATCCGCAGTTTTTGTGTTTTTTATCTAAGGATTTATGTTCTCTGGACAAAAGTTACAAATGTTGATAAGCAATACGGAGCTTAAAAGAAACCGGGTAATCCAGAAGACTACCATTTCCTTTCTTATAGATTACATTAGCCTTGGCTCCATTTGAAGGAGCTAATATAAGCCTTTTAACAAAATATCAATGATATGTTCTAGGAATATAACTAACTTTTAGAAATCTGAGCATAATGCTTCAGTTTTTAAAGAAAATTCACAGGTGAAAGAATAATGTACCAAAAAATGCTGTCACAATCTGTCATCTGAAAAATAAGTGACAATAGCAAAGTAGTACTTCGCAATTTAACATAAGCCTTTTTAACATAAAATTCAATAAAAATTTAATGCATTCAATGTAATTGAAGATCATCAAAAACTGAACTCCATTTAGGTTATTATTTTTGTGAAGAAAAATAACAATCAAATTACACATTCTAAAATGCAAGCTTTTGCTTTGATTTTCGTAGTTTGTGTGTTTTTTTTACTCTTCATATATTTGTAGCTGGAAAGTCTTCTGAATGGTCAAATAATATTCCCAATGCACCATTACAATCTGGTAGTGAATGAAAATTGTCAAATGAAAACTATGCTTAAATTGATATCAAGCAATGTTTACCATAAGCTCTAGAAGTAGAGAGAGAATAGTCTCTTGCAGGTCCTCCATTTTTGACAAGTAGCAGTGCATCACACCTTTATTTCTTCTCTATTTAAATGCTACATTGTCAGGGAAGCCCAATTATGTAGCACTTTGGGCTGCAGAGTATAGAAAGTAATAATAGGTATTACTACAACCAATCTTGAGTGATTACAGATAATTTCAAGCTTAGCTTCCAAAAACAAGGCCTAAAAGCAGAGATGACAGGGTATAAAGTATGCTTTCAGAAAACAAAGACAAAATTGATTTTGATTTCCTAAAGTGCTTCACTTTTCCAATTTTTACTTTATCAACACAAGTCAGCCTTCTTTACAGTTGAGTCACAGTGGTCTGTTAATTCAATTATGAATGTTGAAGGAAAGATTTATATTCCGTTTTATCAAATTGGAGGGAAAAGGAATCTTTGGGTGTAAGGTGGAGGATTTTAACTGGAAGTGAGTTTTGAGAATGTAGGAGGGTGCAAGGCAAGCATCGAACTTTCCCTCATTGGTATCAATTTAAGGCCTTGGCTAATTTCACTCTCTGGCCTCATTTACATTCTGCCACCTGGTCAAAATTATATGGCCGGGAGGCCATTTGCCAGCTGGAGAGCAAATGCTAAGAAGGATGTGTCAGCAGGGTCTTGCGTGTGGCAAGAGGGGTGTGGGGAGGAACCCAGAGCAGCAGAGATTGAGGCTTTCCTTATGCAGTTCGGAGGAGCTGTCCTCCTCATTCTGGCCCAACAAAGTGAAGTTTAACGTTTACCATTTGTGGTCTCTTCAATCTTCCAAGCAGCTTTTACTCAGCAAGATGACATTGGCAGCTGACGCCAGACAAGACCAGGCTTAAATGGTCATCCAGTTTCTATTAATGTTATGGGACCCTGATTTCCATACATACGCAAGGTTCTAACATGATTGAGGATAGCACCTATTCTGGAACCAAAAACAGCAGTGATGAAAACCCCCCGGAATGGAAGAGGGTAAAAGAACAAGTCTGAGAGAGTGCAGTGAGAGGGAGAGAGAGTAAAAGAGCAAGTTTGAGAGGGAGCAGTGTGTGAGTGGAGAGAGGATAAAAGAGTGGGTCTGAGAGGAAGCACTGTGTGAGCGGAGAGAGGGTAAAAGAGCAAATCTGAGAGGAAGCACTGTGTGAGCAGAGAGTGGGTAAAAGAGTGAGTCTGAGAGGGAGCAGCGTGTGAGCGGGGAGAGGGTAAAATAGCAAGTCTGAGACGGGACAGTGTGTGAGCGGGGAGAGGGTAAAAGAGCAAGTCTGAGAGGGGGCAGTGCGATAGCGGGTGTTGTGGTATGGATATTTTAGGTGTTTCATTGATGAGATCTTGAGACTTGTATATTTGAACGTGAATCATTTGTTGTTAATCTTGAATTATTTATAGATCCTAAGTCATGCATGGTGCTGGTTCTCCATGTGGGCTACTTCCTGAGTGTTCTCTCTAGACTGTTCTCTCAGTCTATTACCACATGACTCTATGCATCATACCACGGGCGGTGCTATTCTCCAATCCAACATTAACCCTTGCTCTGTCCAACACCTTTACTTTACAATGGCATGCAGGCACATACTACAACATCCCCTTTCTTTCTCCAATGAAAACTTTCCTCCCTTCCAACAGAGTATTACAATACAATCTTTACTTGCTGTCCCTTCGACCCACCGAAAGTCTCTAGCTTTACAAATTCAGGCAGTCGTGAGGCTTGACAGTTCTTGCACATCTCAGTCTGTTATGTTTGGGGGATGGTAGTAGTACTGTGTTTCTGGTACTCAGGTATCTCTATTTGATTCCCTTTTTATACTCCTTTTGTTAACAACCCATCTTCTTTTTTCGGAAATAGTGGGTTTGTCCTATTCCTTCCAACGGGAATGTGCACTCCGTTCATTCCAAGACTGGACTTGAATTTTCCTTTTCCGTGGTGTCCGCCATGTTCCTGCTGGACGTATATGTTTTTCAAATAGAAGCTTCATTTCCACTTGTTTCACAATTTCAGCCAAACACTCCTTTGCTGTTTTATTTCAAAATCTTTTGCAAGCTTAGGAATTTTTTCATTCAGCTCAACTTTTTCTTCTTCTAGTGTCTTGCACTTCAATGTCAGATTTACATTTTCCAATCTCATTTCTGTCTTTTTCTGTCTGAAACAGAACTTTGTCCTTGTCCTTCATTTTGGATCCACTGTTGGTCAGGTCTGTCTCTGGTGAAGTCTTAACCTATTTCAATTGTGTAATTGTGCTACTCATGGCTTCATTCTCCACTCGCAGTTTGGAAAGTTCTACAGCTTTTCCTTTCAACTGCTCCTTCAGTTCTTTAGTCTGTTGCTTTTAGCTTTCAGCTTTCTTCTGGGATATTGAACATGCTGAGTCTGCTCCGCCAACTGATTCTTCAGTTAGCTCAGTGTGACGTTAAATTCATTTTGCTTCTCTTCAGAATGTTTCAGAACTTTGAACTGAGGGATTCTTGTAGCATGTGAAGGTCTGTCAACAGATTTTTCTTTTCTTTGCAAAGCTCACTTGCTTCATCTTGAGTTTTCTTGTAATTCAGCATAGTCTCGAGTTTCTTCTACTGTTCTTCCATTCTGCTGTTTAAGACAGTCTTCATTTCTTCATGCTGCTGAATGTTCGTGCATTCCTTATGCATTTGATCTTAAAGGACAATTAACTGTTCTTTCCACCGTTCATTTTCTTGTTGACTTCTTGCCAACTCCCTTTGGGTGTGAATGCATCGTCTCGTTGACTCAGCTTGAATCTTGTGCTTCAAATCTTCCAGTTCAGCTCTGATGCACACAATTTCCTGCAGAACAATTTAATTTATTTTTTACGTGCTACTTCTTTTTACTTACCTCACATAGCTTTCCTTCACAGTTATCTGCGCACTCCGCACTGCTATCTGCTACTGCAGTTAGGGTGCTGTGTCAGCATTTTCAAAAAACTCCTTTTTTAAGCCTTTTGGCTACTTCTCAGCCATTTCTTTCTTCTGCACTAAACTCTTCGGGCGGAATTTTCCGTGCCCACTGGCATCGAGTGTGCTCGGTGGTGTGAGCGAACAATATGGCGTGAAGGCTAGAAATCAGTTTCACAACGTTGTGAAACCAGTTTACAATCATCCGCTCAGCCCATCGATAGCGGGCTGCGCTCCCCCTCATCGGACGTCGGGAACCTCATTGTAATATATCTGCACACTATTATGAGGCCAGCCTGCTGGAATCACCCCCACCCCATCCCATGGGATCATCCACTCAGGACTTACCGTCAGGGCATTGCCCACATCGCGGACATCCGAAGAGCAGAAGATGCTGCAGCCCAACACCACAGCACATTGGAGGAATGTCCATGCCAAGCTGGGTGGATTCTCATGGACATAGCTCCACCATGAAGCAGCTCATGAAAGTTGGAAAGTCACCGCCGATACTCACAACAGATGATGGTTGAGAGGTGGAGAGTAAGGTCTGGGATCGACTACATGAGGAAGAGGTGTCAGGATGGGTTGAGAGTGGAGGAATGAAGGTATCAGGGGAAGGTTTGGGGGTAGGGAGTACAGGGAGAGGACGGGGTAACAGGGGAGAAGACGGCAACTGGGGAGATAGGTGTAAGGGGGTGGAAGGTGTTAGGGGATTTCGGAGGGGGGGAAGGGGTATGGAGAGTGGAGGGAATCCGGGGAGGGGGGGGGAGGTTTGGTGGAGGAAGGAGTGCAGAGAGGGAAGAGAGTCTGGGGGGAGGAAGGAATGCAGAGAGGGGTGGGAGTCCGGTGGGGTGGGGGGGGAGGGGGAGGAAGGAGTGCAGAGAGGGAAGAGTCTGGAGGAAGGAAGGAATGCAGAGAGGGCAGGGGGTCCAGGAGGAGGAAGGACTTCAGAGAACGGAGGGAATAACGCTGGAGGAAGAAGTAAGGCTGGAGGAAAGAATCAGGAGTGGGGTAACACTAAGGGTGGCAGAAGAAGTAAGGGTGTCTAAAGGAATCAGGAAGGGGGAAGGACTAAGTGGGGCTGCAGTCTTGGTGGTGAGGAGGGGCAGACAAAGTGGGGCAGTCCGTGGGTGGGGAGGACTAAATGGGAGGGTCTGGGGGTGGGGGAAGAGGAGTTCCAAAGGGGGAAGGGGTGTCTCTGCGCTGGTGCAGGGACTGGGTAAGTGCCATGACGGGTCTTCCAGGCTGCTTATTTCTAAGCTCTTCAATGGAGAAGGTGTCCTGTCAGCTGGAGTTGAGAACCTGGATGGAGCTGAGGGAATGGCTGGCTGACAGAGCTCCCTATGAACCAAAGTAGAGATAAGTAGTGCATGGCAGCAGAGTCAAAAAGCAGGAGAAAGAGCACTCACAGTTGCGCTGATAGAGGGATGACGTGGTGCAGGATGCTCATGAGGGTGTTCGCCGCTGATCTCACCGTCACCACAGGCATGGTTCATGTCCTCACCAGTCAGCCCAATGGCATATCCCTCAAAGTGAGTGAGAGGCCTAATGTGGGTCACACCACCCCCAGTCTGGGGCCTCTTCCTGCTGACGTGAGCCAGCTTCTCCTGGATGAAAACAGATGGAGAGAGTGTGAGCAGGACACTTGGCACTGCTTGGAATGTTTGTGTGGTGAACGGACATTACAGGATGAGGACGTGAGCTCGAGAGGATATAAACCTGATGGAGATGTGAGCATGTGTGTGAGAGTTAGTGGTGTTGTCCCTTGCGGTGTGAGATCCCTGTGAATATGTGATGGGTTTGTGAGTGAGTGAGTTGAGAGTGATGAGAAAAGTGAGATACCCTGGCGGAATGGATGGGACCATTCATTCTGTCATGGCACTGGGTGGCTGTACTTTTGAAGGGCATTGGCGCTGATCACCGCTACCACTACTTCCCATGCTGGATTGGTGATGCTGCTGCCCTTCTTGTGGCTAGAGTGGGGATATAGGACATCACGGCGGGCCTCCACTGCATCCAAAAAGCACACAAGGGGCGTCTTTTAAATCTGGGCCTGCAGTCTTTTTGCCTTCCGGGGCCATCTTGTCTACCGTGCAGCTGGACATTAAATATGGCACCCAGCATGATGAATTGACGAAGTGATGGCATGACAGGCAAAACGGCATGTTTCCCGGGAATGCATAATTAATGCGATGGGTTTGGGAAAATATGGCATGAGAAGCCGCCATTGCAGCCACCCGCTACCTCATTTAGTGCAAATCTGGGATGATTCAGCACATGGATTGAGTCCTATTAGGGACAAAGAGGGTGATAAATGTTTCCAGGTCAGGTCAAGGCTAGAATATTTAATGAGTTCTTTGTTTCAGTGTTTACCAAGAAAGGGGAATCTGACAAAATATCAGTAGAAGCAGAGATAGTGAAGGCAATGAATAGTGTGAAAATTAAAAGGGAGGAGGTAGATTAATAGCCAACTCTAGATGGCTTGCATCCCAGGTTGATAAAGGAATTGGGGATCGGGATAACTGAAAGGCTTATCTTAATCTTTTAATCTTTCCTAAATATGGGGCAGGTGCCAGAGAATTGAAGAGTGGCAAATGTGACCCCCTTATTTAAGCAAGGGTGTAAGTACAGTCCTAACTACAGGCCAGTTAGCTTAATATCAGAGGTGGGTAAGCTTGGAATCCCTAAACAGGGAAAAAAATCAACAGACACTTGGCTAAAAATTTTTTTGATATCAGTGTCTTCAAGGGGTATGGAGAGAAAGCAGGAATATGGCATTGAGATAGAGGATCAGCCATGATCATATTGAATGGTGGAGCAAGCACGAAGGGCCAAATGGCCTAGTCCTGCTCCTAATTTCTATGTGTCTATACATGTATGTTAGAGTTAAGAATATCCAACATGGATTGTAAAAGGCAGATCATGTTTGACTAATCTGATTGAATTCTTTGATGGAAGTAACTGAGAAGGTTGACGAAGGGAATTCACTGGATTTTGTCAAGATGGGTTTTAAGAAAGTGTTTGACAAGGACCATATAAAAGGCTAACAAAAGATTAACAAAATTGAGGCTTATGGAATTGGAGTGTCAGTGTCCAATTGAATAAAAAAAAATTGGCTAAAGTACAGAAAGCAGTGAGTTGTGTCAGATAGTTGTTTTTTGGACTGGAGAGTGGTAGACAGTGGTGCTCACCAGGGTTAGTGCTAGAACCAGTTTTTTTTTGCTATATACAAATTACTTGCATCTTGGAATATGGAATAAAATTTCAAAATTTGCCAATGATACCAAACTTGGAGGTATGGCAAACAGGATGACACAAATTGCCTGCAACAGGACATAAATAGGCTATTAGAATGGACAGACAAGTGGCAGATAGAATTTAGTACAGAGAAGTGTGAGGTGATGCATTTTTGAAGAAGGGGCAGGGAAAGGCAATATAGACTTAATGATTTTAGACACAATTCTAAAGAGTGTGCAAGAACAAAGAGACCTGGGAGTGCATGTGCATCAATCTTTGAAAGTGACAGGGCATACTTAAGTGTGGTTAGCAAAGCATATGGCATATTGGGCTTCATAAATTGAGGTATTGAGTACAAAGGCAGGGAAGTTATGCTGAACCTGTATAAAGCTCCAGTTAGGCTCCAGCTGGAGCATTTTGTAGTTCTGGTCACTACATTTTAAGAAAAATGTGAAGATCCTTGAGAGGCTTCAGGGGAGATTTACCAGAATTGTTCCACGGTGAGGGATTTTAGTTACAAGATTAGGTTAGAAAAGCTAGGGTTGTTCTCCTTCGAGCAGAGGAGATCGAGGGGAAATTTGATAGAGGTGTGCAAAATTATGATAGGCTTGGATAAGTTAGGCAAGGAAAAACGCATCCCATTAGCTGATAGGGAATACAGATTTAAGATTTTGGGCAAGAGATCAGGGTGAATATGAGGAAGAACATTTTTATGCGGCGAGTGGTAATGACCTGGAATTCATTGCCCATGAGGGTGATGGAAATGATCATTGATTTCAAAAGAAACTTGGATAGGCACTTGGAGGAAATAAACTTACAGAGCTACAGGGATTAAGGAGGGATGTGGGACTGACTGGGGAGTTGTCATGAACTTGATTGGCCAAATGTCCTCCTTCCTTGCCATAAATGACACAATGGGCTCTTTTTTTGGCTACAAAAGCAGATAGTTCCCAACTCAACAGACCAGCCTCAGTTTGAAGGGCCCAGTTGGACCCAATTTTCATACCAGGAAGGCAGGGACAGGATCACGTCAGGCCTGCTGAACCTGGAAGCAGATCCTAGGTGGCTATGGGGCTGGGCGAGTGCCAAGCTGGACTGGTCAGAGGGCGTATCTTAGTTCTCCAGGACTTTGTCCAAGTTGTTTCAGAAGCTGTTAGGCCCTCCAGACCTCACCTTCACACTCCCTCACTCTCATGGCCCTTCCATGCCAACTCAAGCCTTGTAGCCATCCCTGACGATCCCCCCCCTTGTCCCCATGGCCCCAGCCCCCCCCTCACTTCATGTCCCCCAAATTCCCTATGGTCCCTCATGCTCCTATGCCACCTTCATAGATACTCACCCAGTATCCACCCTGCGCAGACCTCAGGAGATATGTGGGAATGAAAAAAATAAACTTCTAACAATCTAATAAAGCTCTCACTCCTACATACTTGGTAATGTCATAAGCAATTTAATCATATAAAATAGTTCACCTTCAAGGAGTAAGCACATTCTGGAAGGATTTGTGTTTTTAAGACATTGTCCCTTAAAGGGTTAATGCAAGGACTCTAGTTGTTATTCCTGGATAAGACAACATTTTACAAGAAAAGGTAATTCAGCAGATTTAAAGAAGCTGGAAACCACTTGACCCCAGTGAACTGTTAACAAAAGAGTCACATGATGGTTTATTGGCTTGAACAAAAACCATGCCCAGGAAACTGTATTTAAAATCTGGTAAATTGTTTTAGCTTTGGGGGTAGAATGGACAGTGCGGTGGAGGTGATGGGGGCGCAGTGGAACAAGAAGGATCAACTGATTGGAGAAAGATAACAGCTCCTGAAACTGCAGAGCCTGTCGAAAGCAAAAAGTGAATGGAAGTTGTTCCAAAGTTGCTCTGCGTTCTAAAATCAACTGACAGCAAGTTTTCCGCGAAGTCTGTCTGAAAGGTAGTGCAAGATTGTTTTGCAGAACAGTGCTGAGAGACTAACCATATAACCCGGACACCATTTCAAGGAGTCCATCATCTATCCTTTTCCCTTGAACCATTGACTTTTAACCTTTTAGCAGGATTCCTCTATTTTTGTGTGTGTGTGAGAGTGAGTGAGTGAGGATATTTAGAAAGAGTCATTATTATACTTTCATATTTCATACTGTATAATAATAAGCTTTGCCTTCTACCTGGCAAGTCTGTTTTCTAGTAAACTAATTATTTTGTTGTTTAATGAAGAAACCTGGGCATTGAGTGGTCATTCTGAGATTAAAAGGTAAAGCACATATTTGGCCATATAGCTAGCTAGAGGAATCATTGAAATATATGTTGTGACCTGTGGAGCAGTGGAACCAGAGACAAACAATGCATTTCTCCCATCTTGCTCATATAAAAAATGCAAAAGAAAACTCCCACTCATGAAACCCATTCAAAACTTTTAAACCTTAATTGTTCAATCTCTTATAAAAGGAAGATGGTTGTAGTTGTTGAAGATCAATCATCTCACTTCAAGGACATTACTGCAGGAGTTCCTCACGGTAGTGTCATAGGCCCAACCACCTTCAGCTGCTTCATCAATCACCCTCCTTCTGTCATAAGGTCAGAAATGGGGATGTTTGCTAATGATTGCACAATGTTCAGCACCATTCACAACTCCTCAGATTCTGAAGCAGTCCATGTCCAAATGCAGCAAGACATGGTCAATATCCAGGCTTGGGCTGACAAGTGGCAAGGAACATGCACACCACACAAGTGCCAGGCAATGGCCATCTCCAACAAGAGAGAATCTAACCATCACCCCTTGACATTCAATGGCATTACCATCACTGAATCCCCCACAATCAACATCCTGCATGTTACCATTGAGCAAAAACTCAACACCTTCCAAACCCATGACCACTACCATCTAGAAGGACAATGGCAACAAACACATGGGAACACCAACAACTGGGAATTCTCCTCCAAGTCACTCACCATCCTGACTTGGAACGATTTCAGCGTTCCTTCATTGATGTTGGATTAGTGCAGCTCCAACAACACCCAAGAAGCTCAGCACCATCCAGGACAAAGCAGCCCACACGATTGGCACACTATCCACCACCTTCAACATCCACTCTCTGTCCCATGACTCTATGACAATGTGAACTTGAAGTAATCAACCCGTGGCAGAAACTAATTAATTTACTAAACACATTTCATAAATCATAAGTATAGAACAACGTGATTTATTATATAACTTGTTTCTCATAAATTTACAGGAAAAAATATCCATTAAGCGATTCAATTAACTAAAATTGCATTAACCATAACAAGAAATTAAATGTGAACAGCTTCATTATCAATAGGATAATGTCAGTTTTCAATTCATCCATAACAGATGAAAAATATATCTGCAAATTGCTATTTACACAAACTCATGGTTTAATTAATGGAAAAGGACTAATGATAATGAAATTGAGTATTGCTGAAAAAGAGACATGCTGTCGAAGCTTTTCATCTTGCACTCATCAGGACAAACACAAGGATACCAAATTTCAAAGGGAACAAATAATTATACTACATGAAAAACGGTGCTGATTTGTTGGCAAGTAAGCTCTGATTGTTTCAGACATTGCCATGGTGAATGCACCAGGGAGCTATTGTCTCCCATGCTTTTGTTTATTCCAAAAAGGTGCAATGTCTGGACATATTTCTTTTGCCCGCAGGTAATGAACTAATAGGCCTTAATATTATATGAAAATGATCAAGGAGTGTGAAGGTATTAACATTTGTTTTGACATATTTAATTTTGGGCCACTTTCTACAACAACTTGCATTTAAATAGCACCTTTAATGTAGACAAACATCCCAAGGCATATCACTGAGGCATCATCAATATAAATAGATTCCATGCCAAAGAAGGAGTCAGTTGGAAGGTACCCTAAAATGTGGGAAAATTGTTGCATTTAAGGTGGATTATAAAGGTGTAGAAGAAGGTGGCAGGAGGGGATTAAGTGGGGAATTCCAGAGCACAAGCCTAGAAAGGCATGGCTGCCAAGGTCAGACAGAGTGAAGGAAGGCGAGGTAAATGTACAGAAAGACTAGAGTTGAATTTGGGAGGAGTTGGAGACTGGAACAAGTTATAGATATTGGGATTGGGGGGGCTGTAAAAAGACTAAAACACAGGATGAAAAATTTATATTGGAGGTACTGGGGGACTAGAAGACAATTTAAGTCAGCAAGGACATTTGTAAAAGGTGAGTAGACTAGGTACTATTTGGTTCTAGGCAACATAGTTTGTGATGAGCTGAAGTTTACAGAGGGTGGAGGACAGGAGGTCAACCAGAGTGACATTGTAATACAAAGGCATGGATGTGAGTTTCAATATCAAATAGGCTAAGGTAGAAGAGGTTGGCATTATACAGTGGAATCGACATGCTAAAAAAGTGAATATAGAGTGAAGCTCGACTTAGGGCAAAATAAGTCACTGAGATTCTAAACAGTCTAGCTCAACCTGAGGCAGCAACTGAGCAGTTGGACTGAATCAATGACAAGAGTACCAGATTTGAGCCTAGGGACAAATATCATCCAAAGCTGATAATGGTGAGGTTAGGAGAGGTGGGGGACAGGCACATTTGGGCATCTGCAGTTTACATATGGAAGCTAGTTCCATGTTTGTGGATGATGTCACCAAAGGACAGCAGGCAGGTGGCGAAGAGGAGGGGAAAAGGGAATACTCTTGGGGGGAGGGGCAGGAAAGAAACCTTTGCTGGAGACACTCGGGTTGCAAATGGATAGATAGGAGTGCGACCAAACAAGTGCTATTGTGTTGAGCTAGACTATGTCACAGAATTATTGGAAGACGATTGTGTGGCTTCCAGTGCCAAAGATTGCAGAGTGATCAAGGAGAACATTGAAGGATAATACATCAGAGTCACATAGACTGAAATTTACAACTTTGTTTTGGGATACTCCAATGCTGTGGCAGAGGCAGAAACCTGATGGAGAGATATAAACATGGAGGGGCAAGAAAGAAAGCACAGATGTTGCAGAATATAATGCATTCAAGATGTTTGGAGGATTAAGGGAGATTGGAGATAGGGTGTTAATTGGTAGGGACAAAAGGGTTCAGGTGGGTTTTCTGAACAGGGAGGTGGTAGCAGTGATTTTGAAAAGGCCGAGGTCAACATCTGAAAATATGGAGAGGAGAGTGAGGCCTGATAGGCAAGCATTTAGCCCAACCAGGTTTAATCATGAATGGCTCAGCCAATTGTGCATTGTCTGCACTCTTTGGACTTCTCTTTACTCCTCCTAGACCCCATTTTCCTATCGTCATGCCTCTTTTCATTTTTCACCTCTTGGATACATAGCACTCCACGACCTTCTTACTCTCTACTTCAGTCCCAGGCTTGACTCCCTCTTAAATAAGCCTGTAGCTTCCCTTTGTGCCTGCTTTGACATCTTCCAAAAGATCCTACTCCAGTCTTTCACTGACCTTCCCACCCAGCAACACTGTTGGGGGCTAATCTTGCCCATTTCCTCCCCTTGCTGATCCTGTGGGCTCTGCCAGCAGATCAGCCATCACACTCTTTGTCTGCACTCACTCCAGGATATCCGTTCATTTGTGAATATCCATGATTTTGTTGTGGATGATTGCTTGCCTTGATGGAAGCCTGGCTGAGGGCTGCCACCTTTCCCTTAAATGAAACATCCATGCTTGGCTATGTCTTCCAATATTTTTCCTGCCAAGACTGTTGTGGTCTGCGTGTGGCTCCTATCATCAAATCACACCTTGACCTGTCCCTGTGTGCCTCTGGCACTTTTGCTTCCTTTGAGCATCTTTCTCCATCCCTCTCATCTCTCATTTAAAATCCTCATTCTCTATTGGCCACCCAAGTACCATAAAAACTTCCGCATCAAGACGTTTTTCTCCTCAGCCTATGGAGAAAACGACTTTCCACCCTTGGTAATTCCATCTCAACTCATCATATTCTCACTCCTCTGAGCTCACTGCCTTCATATTCCTGGCATAATCTCTCCCTCCACATAAACTCCTGATCCATATTCATAGCCAACCCATTGACCTTGTTGTCTCATGTGACCTTGCTACACTTATCGTGTAAAGCACAGAAGTCCATCAACTTCCTCGTATCACTCTCCATCCACATCCTCCTTCCCCATCACAACTTGAATTTCTCTGGAAAAAAAAATCCCCAATTCACTTACGACTGCACTTTCAAAAAGCCAACTGTCTGGCCTTTAGCTGTCCACCATGAAATTTCTGCAGCTACTGATATTCGCAACTACGTACTCACCTTGCTGCCCCAGTCCTCACTAAAACTATTAATCTCTCCTCTCTGGCCATTGGTCCTGGAACAGCCCTCACCTCTGCTCCCCCAAAGTCCAGGGATATAGATTTGAACCAATATAATGGGTTTAGCCAACTGGTTTAGCCACTCATGTCAGAGTTGGCTGGACTACATAATGCAGTTTTAGGTCCTGCTCTCCTCTGCCAAAACACATTGGAACATAGAGACAGGAGGAGGCATTTAGCTCAAGTTGGTTGCACCATTCAATGAGAAGGCATTGAGCACCTCGAGTCTTCCCATCATTCCATGTGATGGGCCAGGATTTTACTTGGAGGCAGTGGCCTCTCACACTGACCAGAAAGTCAGAAGCCTCTACTGGCCCTGGAAACCTGGACTGGAATTTGTGGTCTTCAAGCAATTAATTGCCTGCAATCATGGTTTCTGCCCTTCTAAGACCAATCAGAGGGCTGGCAGCACTTCAGCGCTGAGCATTGATTACTGCTGGTACTGCAACAGGCCCCAGAGCAGACACAGTGAAGAAGCCCCCGGAGTGAATCTAAGTGGGGTCAGGGCTCGTTGGGGACAATCAGACAGGTTCCAAGGAGGGCAGGATTGCAATTGTCATGGCACCCTCTGCCATCCCACCTAATTTTATTCGCCTCCACCATACCCACCCCTTCCCCCACCAACCCCCCCCCACCGCCCGCCCACCGCCCCGGCCAGTTCTGGAAGCAGCTGGCATAAAATTCCAGCCCAAGGCTGATCTGTGACCTAACTCCATCTGTCCACATTTGCCCCATATCTCTTAATACTTATGTTTAACAATCTCAGATTTAAAATTAACAATTTATCTAGCATCATTTGCTGTTTATGGAAGAGAGTTCCAAACTTTTAGCACACTTTGTGCGTAGCTGTATTTCCTAATTTCACTCCTGTTGCTTCTCATTATTCCAGGGTCATCTTGGAATGTGAAGATAAACCCCAGTTTCTTTTGTCAACTGCAAACCAACTTCTTTAAACACCTCCTCCCTGTCTCCTGTACCCTCACCTCCATCACAAGAGTGAGGGGCTCATGAATTTCTTTGCCACTAAGATTGAGACCATCTCCTCATGAATCTCCTCATAACCACACCTGTGTAAATCTTTCCTTGAGTTTCACCACAGCTGAATATTTATTGAATGGAACTCTTTGCGTTTATGAATACTCTAGGTTGATCTGTTACTGCATGGATCATCAATTAATTGACACCCTCCACCTGTGAGAAGTCAGGCTGGGATACAAGCCTGAGTGCTTGTTCCTTCAGCCTAGTGTCATCACAGGCAAGGTTGACACACTTGGCAAGCAATCCAGCAGTGACCAGTCTTATAACCTTTATGGGCAGAATCTTGTGTTCGGTGTGCAGGGCCCGCCCCCGCATGCTGATGCATAAAATGATGTGCAGTGACATCGGGCTTGCATCCTGACGTCACCGCCCGTCATTCCGATCTTTCATTCAGCAGGTGCACACCGGAGTTGGCTGCATGCCCGCCGAACTATCAAAGGCCTATTAATAAAACAATTAACCAATTTGACAGGGCTGCCCATCCAACCTTAAGGTCGGTGGGCAGGCAAAGAGCTCAGGTGGCCTTCGCGTTTTTCATGAAACCTCATCCATGATGAGGTTTCATGAAGGGTTTATTAAATTAATAAATATATTTTATACATTTTATAAACATGTCCCAGCTCACGTGATGCTGTCACATGAGGGGAAATGTGTAAATGATTTTTAACTTTGCTTATTTTAAACTTTAAATCTGAACTTAATCTCCCTGAGGCAGCTCTGTGCCTCAGGGAGATTTCTGTGCTTTCGCGTGTGTGCGCAAAAGAGCACAGACCCTGACTCTCCCTCCTCCCCCTGCCCGCATAGGTAGCGCTGAGCGCTACCAGGCATGCATCACGCTGGGCAGGCCTTAATTGGCCCACCCACGTAAAATGGTGGTGCGCAGCCGATTGCGGGTAGCGATCAGCTCCGCACCCGCTTCCAACCGGCCCACCTGATGGGGAGAAAATTCTCCCCTATGTGCAGCCAACTGAGAGGCCCTGGACATGCCTCCAGTAGCAAGCTGAAAGTAAAAAGATGATCGTGACTCTTACAGCCACTGGTAATATATGGCCACCAAGTTCAGCAAGGAATAGATGATCTTCTAGGATGCTGACAAGGTGCCACACTTAATGTGACAATCTGAGCTTTGGAAATGCTATTTTTTTGCAAAAGGTCAAGGATGCTGAGACTCTGCCTGTATACAATGGTACATGGGTAATGCCTTCTTCAACCTCAACCTCTCTGCTGCTCCCCTCTCCACTGACTATTGCAAGTCTCTAACAAACAGTTTTTACTACTGATGGCCAACCTGTTGCTCGTCTAAGGTCCAATCTAAGAAAACTGCAAATGTAACACCTCTGTTCAAAAAAGGAGGGAAACAGAAAGGAGGAAACTGTAGGCCAGTTAACCTATCATTGTCATTGGGAAAATGCGAGAACCCGTTATTAAGGAGACAGTGGCAGTACATTTAGAAAATCATCATACAATCAGGCAGTGTCAACATGGTTTTGTGAAAGGGAAAGTGTGCTTGACAAATTCATTAGAGTTTTTTGAGGATGTAACAAGCTGGGTGGATAAAGGGAAACCTGTAGTAGTACTGAATTTGGATTTCCAAAAGGTATTCAGTAAGGTACCATATACAAGGTTACTGCACAAAATAAGAGCTCATTGTGTTGGGGGTGATATATAGCTCAGCATCTAGTTCCTTAGTAAAGGCAGATGCAAAGCATTCATTTTATACCTCAGCTATGTCCCCTGCCTCCAAGCATATATCCCTTTTTTGATATCTAATTGGTCATGCTCCTCCTTTTACACCCTATTTACTATTTAAGTGCCTACAGAAGACTTTTGGATTCCCTTTTACGTTAGCTGCCAGTCTCTTTTCATAAGCACTCTTTGCTTCTTGTATATGCTTTACCACTGCCCCTCAGAACCTTTCATATTCAGCCTGCCTCTTGGTTGTAGTGTACACTTGACATCTATTGTGAGCAATTTTTCATCTTCATCTTAATCTCTATCTCCTCTGTCATCCAGGGAGCACTGGATTTGTTTGCCCCACCTTTCCACTTCATAGGAATATACCTTTTCTGTGCCTAAGTTCTCGCTTCTCTGTTTTGCCTGCCAACGTTTCATTCCAGTTGATTTGCACCAGTTCCATTCTCATCCCATTGAAGTTAGTTTTTCCCCAGTTAATTATTCTTATTCTGGATTGTGCTTTGTCCTTTTCAATATTCAACCTAAATCATATGATACAAGATCACTGCCACCTAAATATTCCCCTGTTGACACTTGATACACTTGACCCACCTCATTCCTAGATACCAAGTCTAGCAGTGCCTTCTTTCTCGTTGGATTGGAACAATACTTCTGTAGAAAATTTTCCTGAACACATTCAAGGAACACTTGCCCCTCTCTGCCTTTTAAAATACTATTATTTGAATATTCCATATTTGAATAATCAAAGTCTCCCATTGTAACTACTCTGTAATACTTGCACCTCTTTGTAATTTCCTTGTAAATTTGTTCTTCTACATCTAGGTGGTGGCCTGTAGATTGCACTGAGCAATGTAATTGCACATTTTTTGTTCTTTAGCTCTAGCTAAATATATTCTGTCCCTTGATTCTCTGAGATATACTCCATCTCCAGCACTGATATGTTCTCCTTAATCAACTGCCGTGCCTTTCCCTGTCCCCTATCTTTCTAGACCAGCTTGTACTCAGGAATGTTTTTATACCCAGTCCTGCCTTTCTTTGAGCCAGGTCTGTTATAGCCACAACATCGGGCAGAATCGTCCCAGAGTTGCACTAAGTGTGGTACCAGGCGCCCGCCAAGGTCATCACAGACAGGGCGTAGCAGTCAGCAGGCTGCCTCCACCTCCGCTGTGGATGGTCGGGGAGCACCAAGACATAGCGGCAGGATTAGGAAGGTTAAGATGATGTAGTTGCACAGACTAAGCAGAGGTGTTAATCACTTGTACATACTGTTCACTATTGTCAATAAACTCCCAAGAATGTCTCCCGGCCTATGGCTCCTTGTTCTGATGAGCAGTGTTCTTGTCACTCAGATGTGAAACCTTTCTGCACAAGATAAAGGCAGGCGTCTCAATCCAGGGCCACTGCCCTGTTTTTTGTGTAGCCTTCAGACCAACATGATGGTCCAGCCTCACACTCCCTGGATACATTACTGATGCCTACACATCATCGGTGCTTGTCATTGTTTCCAGAGTGCTATGCGCAGGCGTTACAGGCGTAATCCTCTCTGTGTGCTCTTAGCACCTTTAAGGTGGGACTGGTCCCCATCTTTTCAGCATCTATGACCAGTGACATTGTGTTCCTGAAGGGGTCAGGTGCTGAAGGCGGACAAAGGATCAGATGCTTCTAAAACTTCATGGCCACATCTATATGATGTGACCCGGTCACAGAGCGCAAGTAAGCTGCCCTCGGCCAAACAGGAGTCAGACATTCTCAGAGGCTGTTTGAAGAACTATGGCGTGTCCTCACTGCATGTCGTCATATCCTCAAGCGACTATCAGGGCCTCCACTGCATCTCCATGACATGAGCATTATCACAGAGGGTATGTGCACTGCCATAAGTCAGCCTGGAATCAAAGTTCATAGATGCAATGTGAGGATCTATGGTGTCTCCCCACTGTATGTCATCATCATCCTCCCCAAATCTAGCAGCTATGAGGGCCTCCCGAGAGCGCCTGCCTCATCTAGCCAGTGCGAGGGCCTCGTCCCCATCATTGTCACTTTCGAGGGCCTCTTCACCCTCATCCCCGTTGATATTGTCCTCATCGGAGGAGACCTCTAGCTCATGCATTGCCTTCTCAGCCAGTTCCTCTCCCCGTTGCAGTGCCAGGTTGTAAAGGGCACAGCAGATGATGACAATGCGTGACACCCTCTTTGGACTGTTTGCAGGGCTCAACCAGACCAGTCCAGGCACCAGAACCTCATTTTCAGCATCCTGATGCTCCACCAAGTTACGTGTTGCAACATGAGCCTGGTTATATCTTTGTTCTGCTGCAGTCTGAGGCCACCACATGGCCGTCATCAGCCATGTCCTCTGCGGGTAGCCCTTGTCTCTGAGGAGCCAACTTTGCAGCTTCTATGGACCCTGGAAGACTTCAGGGATCTATGACCAACTGAGAATGTAGGAGTTGTGGATACTCCCTGGAAACCGTGCGCAGACCTCAAGGATGTGTTTGTGGTGGTTGCATATCAGCTGCACAATCAGCAAATGGAAGCCCTGGTGGTTGATGTAGTTCACTGTGTGTTGCGACGGAGATCTGAACGCCATGTGAGTGCAGTCGATGGCACCCTGCACTTGTAGGAAACCCGAGATCTGGGTAAATCCAATCACTCTTGCTTCCTGGCTGTCCTGGTCCCAGGCAAAATGCACAAAGTTGTGTACCTTCGCAAAGGTGGCATCCGTGACTTCATGGATGCATTTATGGGTGGAAACTTGTGATATCCTGGGGGTCACCTGTGGAGCCCTGGAAGGAGCTACTGGCGTCGAAATTGAGCACCGTGGTCACTTTAATGGCCACTGGCAGTGGATGCCCTCCATGTGCCCGTGGTGCCAAATCCTGCAGTAGCTGGCAGATGTGACCAACCATCTCCCTAGACTTCTGCGACACTAGTTCTCAGTCATCTGCAGAAATGAAAGGCGGCATCTATAGACCCTGGGTCTAGCTAGGCGCTAACCAGTGACGGCTCGCTGTGGATCTGGGGCATGTACAGGAGCCGCAGCCGCCCCTTCCTGAGAGTATTACTCCTCCCTCTGCACAGCCAGGTGCCTCAGTCACTCTCTTCTCCATCATCTTCACTCTCTGTAAGCCAGGAGGCATACAACTGGGTCACCAGGCTCCATGATCCAGAGTAGCTCCTCCTGCAGGATGAAAAAGAGAGATGCATAGGTTAGCATGGGTGTACTAAGAACCTGTCTTAGTTAAGTCTGAAGGCCTCTTAACGCATCCCGGAGAGTGCTGGCTACCGCTTGGATTGCCAGAGATTTGTGCGCTGCATGGCTGCCCGAAATGCCACCCACCACCACCCTACTCCACCCAACCAATTGGCAGCAGCTTTGCCCACTGGGCTGTATGCTGTGCTCTTAGCTCAGTTGCAGGCATTCCCCTAACCCGTACTGCAAGGCTGCACTGTTAGCTTGAACTATGGGGGAGATTGGTCCAAATCGGGATGATGACGTTGCAAGGGACTGTGAGCGCCTCCATCAGTGACTGCTCTATGGCCAGCTTTAGCAAGGAGATTATACAACATGCCTAATCACCAAACTGTTCTGCAGCCCACTAAAATGCTCATCACTTTGCAGTCTGTGCCCGAGAGGTGAAAAGTTCTGAAGCAAATTACAGATCAATGTGCCATTTGTGTCAAATATCAGAGGACACCAACACATCCTGTTGAAAGTCTGACATTAGCCAGAGAATTTAATGTCGCAGTGACAATGGACACATTGCGGATATGGTGACTAGATTTAGCCTATCTACGGTGATAAATGGAAAAGACAAACAGACCATTATAGACAAGGTAATTGAAAAATCGGTTGGTACTGAACTAGGAATGCCAACGAAATCTTTGACGGATAATGGAGTAGAATTCACAAATGATGAATTTGGTTCAGGTGAGAGAAGTTGAATATTATAGTCATGAGTACAGCGGCTGAGAGCCTGTTCAGCAATGGTTTATGTGAGAGGAAGTTTGCTGTGATTGACGAAACGTTGTGTAAGATACTGGTCGACCAGCCGGCTTGCAAGTTTTAGACAGCGCTGGCATGGGTAGTACATGCTAAAAATTCATTGCAAGTGGTTGGGGCGGTACAGTCTGTACCAATTGGTGTATGGAAGGAATCCCAAATTGCCTTCAGTGCTGTTGGATGCTTCCCCCTGCTTTATTTTCTCTGCCCATTTGAACGCCTTACATGCATGCATGCAGGCAGGAAAACTTTTATCAAGGCTAAAGTTTTGGAAAGAATTAGGAGAGTGTTGCAACATTGTGTAAGACCATCTGAGGTACACTTTATTTGAGGTGATCTAGTTTATTATAAGAGGGAAGGGCATAGGGAGTGGAAAGGCCCAGGGAAAGTTATAGGACATGAGGGGAAAACTGTGATTATCCAGCATGAGATTATCAAACAATAAAAGCCCATTCCTCACGTCATTGAAACAAATTATTAATTTTTGGATACCAACAATGCAATAGAGGATGATGAAACACCATGTGCATTGCATACTTGTATATTTTGTGCCACAAGGACAAGATATGATGGGTCAAGGGTTAGACACTGGTAGAAAAGTTGATTGTGGTGAACAAGGAAGGGCTATTTTGTCCAGAGGTCAGCTGCCCTCTGGATGGTATCATACCATCCAGCAGGATTGAATAACTGGAGGAATGCAACAATTGTAGGAAGGGCAAGTGAATCTACTGGAAAATATAAGAATTGGTTGAACGTCCAGGATGATGGATAAGCAGTGAAGGCCATGGACTGGGAGAATGTAAAATAAGGAAGTGTAGCTCAAGTTACAGTAATGGGTTGGGTGAAAAATCGCTGGTGAAGAAGCATTTACATACAGTGGATAGGACCTCAGATAGGGTATACAGGGGATCTAACAGCAGCAGCCCAGAAGGACTTCAACATCTGAGCAGGGGTTGTAGTCTGATTAGACGATACAGAAGAATGGAGACTGCAGAACTATCATGACAAAATGTGGTTTGAATGTTGCTTCCAAAGTATGGTACTTTTCAGTTAGATCAGTGTTGTTAAAGTTGGGTTGTCTCCAACTGAAGGCAGATCCTGCAATGCTTTATTGGTACCATGGTGGGAAACTTTTGGGTATCTTTATGATGCATGTTGATGGACTTCCTATAGGGTGGTACTAGTGAGTCTCAAAACAATGTTACTGACAGAATTAGAACAGATTTCAAGGTTGGGAGTCAGGCTTATGGGGTCTTTAAATGTATTGAGTTGGAACTAAAACAGTATGGGTCTGATGTTACTTTACACCAACAATCACATTTAGAAGGTGTTAGCCCGTTCACAGTCAATCGGGCTAGGTCCTCACAAAAAGATGCAGGTGCTTTCAAAGATGAGATGGAGCAACTGCAAACTCTAATTGGAAAATTGAACTGGCTCAACATATGGAAAAGGTCAGTTATAAGTTCTGATGTCCAGAACTGAGCACTGCAATGAAACATCCCAAGGTGCAGGATATTTTACAGGCAAACAAAACATTAAAAATTTAAAGATGGAGAAATGTGTAATGAAATTTCCATCTTTGGGTGACCCTAAGAATATAAAATTGATTGCATTTAGTGACACCTCTCTATAATAAACTTGGTTTAAACTTGGACAAGTTTCTTACTTGAAACAGGTAATGTTATTTACAGAGCCATTGTAGAAGCTATATGCTTGAACCAGGGACACAACCAGAAATCCCTGCCTTTAAGATTACCCGCGCTTAGAGCTGATTCATCTGTACAATCAGATGACCCCCTAAAGGTAGTAGTAAAGGTTTTAACCCACAATCACTACATTCCTGCTCCTTTAATTTTTTTTACATTTCTTATTTACAAGAATATCTTAATCCACAACATATACATTATTACAAGTCATGTGATTATAGATGAAGTCTCTGAAGTGGTTTTCTAATTCGATTAGAGTGACTTAGCTCCATGATTTGAGATTTTCCCACTGGATCGATCAGGACATGCAGCATCAGGAACATTCTTAGACAATGGCAGTTTTCTCCTCTCACCTTAAATCTATGTCCCCGAGTAATTGACTCTTCCACCCTGGGAAAAAGCTTCTGACTATCTACTCTGTCCATGCCACTCATAATTTTGTAAACTTCCATCAAGTCGCCCCTCAATCTCCATCGCTCTACTGAGAACAATCCGAGTTTCTCCAACCTCTCCTCATAGCTAATAACCTCCAGACCAGGCAGCATCCTGGTAAACCTCCTCTGCACCCTCTCCAACGCCTCCATATCCTTCTGGTAATGTGGCGACCAGAATTGCACGCAATATTCCAAGTGTGGCCTAACCAAGATTCTATACAGCTGCAGCATGACTTCCCAGCTTTTATACTCAATACCCCTGCCAATGAAGGAAAGCTTGCCATATGCCTTCCTGACTACCTTATCCACATGCATTGCCACTTTCAGTGACCTGTGGACCTGTACACCCAGATCCCTCTGCCTGTCGATGCGCTTAAGGGTTCTGCCATTTACTGTATAATTCCTGCCTGTATTAGACCTTCCAAAATGCATTACCTCGCATTTGTCCGGATTAAACTCCATCTGTCATTTCTCTGCCCAAATCTCCAATCGATCTATATCCCGTTGTATCCTTTGACAATCCTCTTCACTATCTGCAACTCCTCCAACCTTAGTGTTGTCTGCAAACTTACTAATTAGCCAAGTTATATTTTCCTCCAAATCATTTATGTATATTACAAAGAGCAAAAATCCCAGCACTGATCCCTGCGGAACTCCACCAGTCACAGTTCTCCATTCAGAAAAGCACCCTTCCACTGCTACCCTCTGTCTTCTATGACTAAGCTAATTCTGTATCCATCTTGCCAGCTCACCTCTGATCCCATGCGACTTTACCTTCTGTACCAGTCTGCCATGAGGGACCTTGTCAAACGCCTTACTGAAATCCATGCATATAACATCCACTGCCCTTCCATCGTCGATCATCTTTGTCAATTCCTCAAAAAACTCAATCAAGTTAGTGAGACACAACCTCCCCTTCACAAAACCATGCTGCCTCTCACTAATACAATCCAGAGATTACGGCCTTTTAAGTACTACTTTTCAATTTCCTCCCTAAGCACCTGAAAATCTGACTGTAGGACTCGATGCCTGCCCTTTCTACATCAAGAAAATTGAAACACTTGAAGGGTTTAAAGTTGTTGAGGAGGCATTGGATAGGCTGTCTGCACTTGAAATTGATAAAGCACCAGGACCAGATGGAATGCATTTTTCCACCGTTGAATACTAAGGGAAGTGGGAGTGGAATTTTTCCTTAGACCCAGGGCTGGTGCCAGAGGACTGGAGAATTGCAAATGTCACACCTCTGTTCAAAAAAGGGTGGGAAGATAAGGCCAGCAACAACAGCCCAGTAGTCAATTTAATCTCATTTGTGGGGAAGCTTCTTGAAAGTTTCTGGACAAAATTAATTCTTATTTGGGCAAAAGCAGATTAGTTAAGAAAAGCCAGCAGAGATTATCAAGGACAACTTGTGTTTAACTAACTTGCTGGAGTATTTTGATGAGGTAACAGAGAAGGTTGATGAGAGTAATACTGTTGATGTGGTGTACATGGACTTCCAGAACGTATTTGGTAAAGTGCCACACAACAGACCTGTAGGCAAAGTTACAGCCCACAGAACAAAAGGGACAGTAGCAACATGGATACAGAGTTGGCTGAGTGACAGGATAGAGAGAATAGTGGATATTAATGTTTTTTTCGGACTGGAGGAAGGTTTGTAGTGGAGGATGTGGTGATATTGGGACCCTTGCTCTTCCTGCTATATATTAATGATCTAGACGTTGGTGTACAGGGCACAATTTCACAATTTATGGATGATACAAAAATTGGAAGTGTTGTGAAGCGTAAGGAGGATAATGTAGAACTTCAAAACAACATAGGTTGGTGGAATGGGCGGACAATTGGCAGGTGAAATTTAATGCAGAGAAGTGTGAAATGATTTATTTTGCTAGGCTAAACACAGAGAGACAATATAAAATAAAGGGTAAAATTCTAAATCCCCTTTTATCACTATTTCTATCTTAATTGTACAGAACAATGCACTTACATCAAATATATAAGGATACTTGACTATTCAATAATAATTATATTTCACACAAGTCCCTTCTGATCAAGCCATTCACGTTCCTCCACATTTAAACTTTTGATAAAGTGTTGGCTTGATATTGTTTCTTCCTGCTACAGGAATAATTTTCAACTTATATGGTTGTAGCATTAAGCTCTAATGAAGCAGTCTCAGGTTCTTGGCATGAAATTTCACTAGAAGGGTGAGCGGATTATGGTCCATATAAATAACAGTCTCTGCAGAGTTATTAGAGATTTCAAAGTGCTCTAGGGCCAACACCAAACTCAAAGTTTCTTTTTCCACCATTTACTTTTACTGGCAAGAGTTCAACTTCCAAGAAAAGTAACTAACTGGCCATTCGATCCCCATCTCATCCCTCTGTAATAACACTGCACCAACACCCACGTCGCTGGTGTCAACAGCTGGTTTAAACAGCTTAGCATAATTTGGCGCTGCTAAAACCAATGCAGTGTCAGTACAGCTTTCAAGCTGTCAAAGGCAATTTGACACTCCTTGGCCCACTCAAATTTCTTGCCTTTCTTTAGCAGAGCTTGTCAGGGGAGCCACTAGAGTGCGGGAATCCAGGACGAACTTCTGGTAGAATCAACTCATGCCTATATACTGAAAAATCTCTTGTTTTGTCTTAGGTACTGGAAAATCGAAGATATCCCTTATTTTTGCTCTCTAGATGCTACTTGGCCTTGTCCCACAGTGTGGGACAAGTAAGTTACTTTCACTTTGGCAAATTTACTTTTTGCCAAGTTTATGACCAAATTGGCTTTGGTAACCAACCAAACAATTCATTCAAGTGTTGTAAATGTTCCTCCCAGGTTTGGCTGAATACAACTAATTCATCAATATATACCACACAGTGGTACAATCCTTCAATGACCTTGTTGGTTAATCTTTGAAAAATTGCTTATGCATTTTTCATTCCAAAAGGCATGACTTTGCATTGATAAAGTGCATCCGGGGTTACAAAAGCTGATACTTCTTTGGCCGTAGCAGTTAATGGAATTTGCCAGTATTCCTTCTATAAATCAATTTTTGTAATGAACGTTGCATGTCCAATCTTTTCAATACAGTCTTCTAACTGTGGAATTGGACATGAATCCGCCTTTGTTACCACATTAACTTCGTGATAATCTATACATAATCGCTGCGACCCATCCGGTTTCAGTACCATTACAACAGGTGAGCTCCAGCTACTGAGACTTGGTTCAATTATGTCATTTTCCATCATGAACTTGATCTCTTCCTTCACTTGGGCTAACTTCTACGGATTTAGTCTGTAAAGATGTTGCTTTATGGGTGATACATCCCCTACATTATCATGTATGGCTAAACATGTTTTCCATAGCCTATTCACACAAATCAATTCATGAGTTTAGAATAGCTTTCATAGGTCACCTTGACAGTTTTCTGGAAGATAGCATAATATTGCATCTACATTTTCAAGCACCTCCATATTATCCAATCTGATTACTGGAGGGTAGAGTTTTCAACTTCTATTCATTCTCTAATTGCTCTGATAATTTTATTGCATTCCCTACTTCGTTTACTTCATAAACACAATCCTATCCTGACTATCTTCCCTGTCAAAATATTGCTTTAACACATTAACGTGACACACTCGCTGAGGAGGACACTGACGAAGATGAGGGTAAGGTGGTGATGACAGGGATGAGGGTCTCGCACTGGCTAGACGAGGTGAGCACCCTCGGGAGGCCCTCATAGCTGCCAGATTTGTGGATGACGATGCAGTGAGGTGTCCCCATAGATCCTCACATCGCAGTTATGAACGTTTGACTCCAGTCTGTCTTATCACAGCGCCAATATCCGCTGTAAGAATGCTCCTGTCATGGAGATGCAGTGGAGCTCTAATAATCACTCAATCAGTGGAGGATGATGACAACACTCAGTGAGGACACTCCATAGATCTTCCATGGCCTCTGAGGATGTTTGATTCCTGTCTGGCTGAGGGCAGCTCGCTTGCGCTCTATGATCAGGGCCATCTCAGAGACAGCCATGAAACTTTAGATGCATCTGATGCTGTGTCAGCCTTCAGCACCTCAGCCCTTCAGGAGCTGGTGCACAGCATCACTGGTCACAAATGGTGGTGTAATGGGGGCCAGCCCCACCTTAAAGTTGCCAAAAGCACACAGGGAGTATAAGAGAACACTGTTGTGCCTGCCCACTACATTCTGGCAGCAATGACCAGCACCGCGGAGGTGCAGGCATCAGTAATGTTTCCAGGGAGTGTGAGACTGGACCATCACTGTGGTCTGGAAGCTGCACAGAGCGCAGGGAAGAGGCCCTGGACTGAGACACTTGCATTTTATCTTGTGCAGAAAGGTTTCACATCTGAGTGACAAGGACACTACTCATCAGAAAAAGGAGCCATAGGCAGGGAGACATTCTTGGGAGTTTATTGACATTGTGTACAAGTGATTGACACCCATGCCCAGGCTGTACAACTAATTCTCCTCAACTGTCCTAACCCTGCCACTACATCTTGGTGCTGCCTGGACATCCACAGCAGAGGCGGAGTCAGCCTGCTGACCGTGACGCCTTGTCTGTAATGACTTTGGCGGGGGTCCTCTGGAGGCCTGAGACTTGGAGGGCCGCGGCTTGCTATCAGGGTCCTCCTGTGTGACAGTGGCATCTTCCTCGGCCTGTGAAGCTGGATCTGTGGAGGTCACAGGAAGAAGGGAGTCAGGTGGGCCGGTCATCCCAGAGTCATCTGGGTGGATGATCCCGGGTGTGCACCTGCTGATCCTCCTCCTTATGGTTGCCCGAGGGCTCCTGGCTGATTCCGTGAGCGGAAGGGGTTGCTGGAGTGAGATCGAGCTGCCCAGCACCCCTCTCACGTACACACTGTTGGAGGCCAACTGTGGCGTCAGTGATGGGGTTAAGCCTGTGCAGCTGTGCAGGAGTGACCTCCTGGACCAAGATCTCCATGGCGGCCACCATCCTGCCAGTGTTGACCTCAGTGCATTGTAATGCCGGTGCAATCACCTCAGCCTGAAGATGGATGGACTCCTCCATCGTGCCTTGCATTCTGAGGAGTGCAGTGGCTATCCCTTCCTGATGTTCCCGAGCTTGCCTTTGCAGTTCCAGCAACTGTGTCACGACCAAGTCCAGAGATTCGTCATCTGACTCGGACTCAGCAATGTTCTGGCCTCCAGCAGTCCTCTGAGTGCCAGGAACCTGGGAAGTCCCTGCTTCCACTTGCTGAGGATCAACAAGTGCGATGTTCTCACCAGATTATGGTCCCAAGGTTACTCTAAAGCTGGGTCCCACTGAGGTGTGTGTCTGTGAGCTGGTGGAGGGTGTGGGTGAGCACTGTGATGGGACTTCAGAGAGGGTGCCTTCAGGTTTCTCTTCAGAGGTTTCTTCAAAGCTTGCTTGGAGGCTCTGGGTCTTGGACTCTGTCTGCTGCTTCCCAGATGTGCCTGCTAAAGCAAGGAAAGAAAATTGGTGCATGGCAGTGACCTGTGAAAGAGGACACATCACTCACGGCATTGTTATCTGATGGATGTTGCACTGCTGGATCCTCACTTGAAAGAGCAGCGTTGACCTCACCATCAGCACAGGACTGGTCCTGGTCATCACCGGCCAGCTGGATGGCTCTGTTTTCTAATTCTGTCAGAACTCTGAATTCCGGCATCCCTCCATCTGTCTGTGACCCTCCTACTGTCAGCCAGTTTGGATAGGGATGGGCCAGACGATAAGCATGCCTGGCCTGTGTGGGTGGTGAGTGGTCCCATGGACCGGATGAGGACAATGATGGCGTGTGTGAAAGAATGATTCAATTTCCCAATATTTCTTTACCAAGCAATATTTTACAGACGAGTAAACCAGTGAAGATTTACCACTAGCTTGACATAAAGGCTCCTTGCTTGAGACCGGCACACATGCAAATGGTTTTCTTCCAGTGAATTCTTGAGCATTCACTTGATGCTTCTCACCAACTCATATCGCTCCCTGAGACACCCAAAAATAACTGCTCTTCAAACTCACTGTTTCAGTAGCAACACCATTAAACTGATCATGCCACTGAGTCCGAAAATGGACTATTCAGTTAACTACTGTCCCACTAGCCAGCCCAGTTCTTCTATTTTGTATATATACATAAACAAATCCAAAAGATTTGCCTCAGCCAGTGGTCTATCCAGACTTCTAGACACCATTGCTCATAAACAATCAAAAATGAAACTGAAACCATTTAACCTTTCTCAACTCATACATATACATCCTGTCTGCCCCCCATATAAGCCTTGACTCCCTTGTCTATCAGAAGTCTGTCTAACTCTGTCTTTAATAAATTCAATGACCCAGCCTCCACAGCTTCTTGGGGAAGAGAATTCCACAGACCAATGACCCTGAGAGAAAAAACATTCTCCTCATCTCAGTCTCAAAAAGAAGACCTCTTATTCTTAAACTGTTCCCCCTAGTTCCCGTCTCCTCTACAAGTGGAAACATCCTCACAATGCCAACCCTATTAAGTCCCCTCAGGATCTTGCATGTTTCAATAAGATCACCTCTCATTCTTCTAAACTCCAATCGGTATAGGCCCAAGCTGTTAAGTTTTTCCTTATAAGATAAGCCCTTCATCCCAGGAATGAGTCAAGTGAATCTTCTCTGAACTACTTCTAATGCAATAATATCATATCTTTTTTTTCAAATGAGGAGACCAAAACTGTACACAGTATTCAAGATGTGGTCTGACCAATACCCTGTACAGCTACAGAAAAACTTCCCCACTTTTATATTCCATTCCCCTTGCAATAAACACCAACATTCCATTTGTCTTCCTAATCACTTGCTGTACCTCCATACTAACCTTTTGTGATGCATGCACCAGGACACCCAGATCCCTCTGTACTACTGAATTCTGCAATCTCTCTCTATTTAAATGTTATGCTGATTTTCTATTCTCCCTGCCAAAGTGGACAAGTTCACATTTTCCCACTTTATACTCCATATGCCAAATTTTTGCCCACTCATTGAACCTGTCTATCTCCCTTTGCAGACTCTCTACCTCCTCTTGACAACTTACTTTCCTACCTATCTTGGCGTAATGAGCAAATTTAGCAACCATACATTTTGTCCCTTTATCCAAATCATGTGTAGATTGTAAATAGTTGAGGCCCAGCACTGATCCCTGTGGCACTCCACTAGTTACAGCTTGCCAACCCAAAAAAGACCCATTTACCCCTAGAGGTGGAATGATTTAGGAAGGGGTAATTTTTTAGTCATTCTTTGCAGGTTCTTAAAATCTGACCTACCACTAATCTTTGCAGATTTGTATAATGTTTCCTTCAGTTTTGATACAATCCTTAACTTGAGTATTGCTGAAAAAAGAAACATTATCAAAGCTTTTCATCTTGCACTCATCAGGACAGAATTTGTTAGAATACCAATTGTAAAGAGAACAACAATTTATACTGCTTGAGAAGAGAGTGCTAATTGATTGGCAAGTGAATCAGCACTCTCTTCTCATGCAGTATTGTTGTTCCCTTTACAATTGGTATTCTTCCAAATTCCGTTCTGATCAGTGCAAGACGAAAAGCATGTCTCTTTTCTCAGCAATGCTCAAGTTTCTGTACTACCAAACGACTAATCCTTAACTTCTTTATTCAACCAGGCTAATGCATCTTTCTTAAGGAGTCTTTCTTTCTCACTGGGATAAATTTTTGCTGAGTGTTATTAAATATCTCCTTAAAAGACTGCCACTGTATCTCTACTTTCCCATCTTTTAACTTAGTTTCCTAGTTCACTTTAGCTAGCTCTGCTTTCATACCCTTATTCAGGTTTAAAACACCAGTCTTAGACGCACACTTCACCCCT
The DNA here is from genome assembly GCF_017639515.1 of Carcharodon carcharias. NCBI lineage: Eukaryota > Metazoa > Chordata > Chondrichthyes > Lamniformes > Lamnidae > Carcharodon > Carcharodon carcharias. Next base: position 170,436,028 of record NC_054469.1, read on the forward strand.
TCAAACTGAACATGAAATTCTATCATGTTGTGATTGCTTTCATCTAGAGGCTCCTTTACTATGAGGTTATTGATTAATCCTGTGTCATTGCCCATTACCAGGTTCAGAATAGCCTGTTCCCTGAATGGCTCTAGGGTGTACTGCTCTAAGAAAATGTCCCACATACACTCTATGTACTCATGTTCCAGGCTACCTCTGACAATCTGATTCTTCCAATCTACATGTAGACTAAAGTCAACTATGATTATCGTGATACCTTTCTTACACTTCCCATTTATTTCTTCTTGTATTCTGTATCCTACAGTGTATTTACTGTTAGGGGGCCTATAAACTACCCCCAAAAGTGACCTCTTACCTTTTCTATTTCTTATCTCTATCCAAAGATTCTACATCTTACTCCTTGGCTAAGGTCATCTCTCACTACTGTACTGAAATCCTTAAAGAGCTACCCCACCACCTTTTCCTAGCTTCCCATATTTTAGAAATGTCAAATACCCTTTTATATTCAGGTCCTAACCTTGGTCATCCTACAACGAAGTCTCCATGATGGCTATTAGCTGTGCAAACAATTCATCCAGTTTGTTACAAATACTGCGCAAATTCAGATACAGAGCCTTTAACTCTTGTCTTTTTACTATTTTTGCAAGCAATCTCTGGCCTTATCTACAGGTGTACTCTTAAATTTGTAATCTCTGTCTCTCCCTGCCACACTCCGGTTATCTTTACCGAAGTCGTTACCCTGCTCTAATGCCTTGTTATTTCCCTGTTATTTACTACATCTCATACTTGATCCCTTCCCCCCATTATTTAGTTTAAAGCCCTCTCTACCACCCTAGTTACACAACTCACCAGAACACTGATCCCAGCATGATTCACAGGAAGCCCATCCCAACAGTACAGCTCCCTCTTTCCCCAGTACTGCTGCCAGTGCACCATGAATTGAAACCCATTTCTCCCACACCAGTTTTTAAGCCATGCATTCATCTCTCTAATTTTATTTATGCTATGCCAATTTGCTTGTGCCTCAGGTAATAATCCAGAAATTACGATCTTTGAGATTCTACTTTTTAATTTAGCCACTAGCTGCTCATACTTCCTATGCAGTACCTCTTTCCTAGTCCTATCTATGGCATTGGTACCTACATGGACCAGGGCAACTGGATCCTCCCCTTCCCACTGCAGGTTCTTCTCCAGCCCTGAGCCGATTTCCCAAAAGCTGAGATTGGGCAGGTGACACAGGCGACTCTAGCTCTCAGCTGCAGAGAACTGTGTCAATCACCCTAACTATACTACCCTACTACGATTACATTCCTATCAACTCCCCACAATCAAATGGCTTCCTGTACTATGGTGCCATGGTCAATTCGCTCATCCATCCTGCAGTCCACACTTTCGTCCCTCCAGTTGTGGCTAGCACCTCCGCATCATCTTCGCTCATCTAATTCTAGATTTTAATTGCTTCAGTGCTGGTGGCTGTGTCTTCAATTGCATAGGCCCTAATCTCTTTAATTCCCTTCCTAAATCTTTCCACCTCTCCACTGTTCTTTCTTCATTTAAGGCGCACCTTAAAATTGACTTCTTTGATTAAGCTTTAGGCCATGTGCCCTAATATCACCTTATGTAAATCTGCATCCAATTTTGTCTCATAATGCACTTGTGAAACACCTTGGGACATTTTATTACATTAAAGACACTGTATAAATACCACAGTGTCTCCTGTCAATGCAAGGTGGCACTGATACCTGATTGCGCATGCTCACTTGGCCGCACATGCGCAGAGTCCTATGTTGTAATTTGCAGGAGACACATTGCGGTTGGAAGCCATTCACCTAGTTTCTGAGCCCTGCGGTAGGCGGGCAGTCCCATAGGGCAGGTTTCTGATTCCAGGGATCAGGATGTGGAGGGAGGGGAGGTTTCAGATCCACCCAATGATGGCCTCAATTCTGTTTGCAGCTCCGGGGATTGTTTCTCCCAGCTCAGAACATTTAAGTACTAACAGGCAGGCAGATGATGGAATACAGAAGTAAATTAATCCCTTCCACATCACTGAGAAATGCCGCTCTGACAAGATGGTTTATTGGAAGAAAGATACCTTCTCAAAAGAATGAGGGGAAAAAAAGCAAGAAAAAATGTTTAGGAAATCAAATGGGATAAAGGAAAACATGGGACCCCGAGAGATTTTGCTGCCAACGCTGTAATATTTGCAATTCCAGGGCCAGTGATCACTGCGCATGGGCCCTGCTGCACATTACCCCCTATAAAGATGGCGGTCATGCATTAAACTATGCATGCACGGCTTTGGCAGCAAATGCAGCCTTATAAACACAAGTTCTTATTGCCGCTGAAACCTGTTCAAAAGCACATCTACGCCATCTGGTGGCAGAAAACAAGTAGGCATATAAGAGGTAATTTTTCACCATTTATGTTTCTGAGAGAGATTCTCAGTCAACAGTCAAAGCTCCCTGCTGGGAGCATGAAGTGGGAAAATTATTTCCTAAAAAGATCCAAAAAAGAAAATTTTAAAAATCCAAAAGCTGGAAATCTAAATGAAAACAGAAAACACTTCAAACACAGGGCAGGCCTGTCAATATTTGAAAATGTAGATTAACGTTCTGGTATAAGACTCAGCTGGTGTATTGTGTCCAGTTCTGGGCACGGCACTTGAGGAAAGATGTGAAGGCATTGCACAGGGTGCAGAAAAGATTCATGAGAATGGTTCCAGGAATGAGGAACTTCAGTCATGGAGATAGATTGGAGAAGTTGGGGCTGTTTTCCTTGAAGGGAAGGCTAAGAGGAAATTTGATAGAGGTCTTCAAAATCATGAGGGGTCTGAGTATAGTAGGTAGGGAGAAACTGTTCCCACTTGTGAAAAGACTGAGAACGAGAGAGCACAGATTTAAAGTAGTTGGCAAAAGAAGCAAAAGCAACATAAGGAAAAACTTATTCACACAATGAATGGTTGGGGTCTGGAATGCACTGCCTGACAGTGTGGTGAAGGCAGATTCAATCAAGACATTCAAAAGGGAATTAGACTGTTACTTATAAGGGAAAAATGTGCAGGATTACCGGGAGAAGGCACTAGGTGAATTGCTCCTCCGGAGAGCTGGTGCAGACACGATGGGCCAAATGGCCTCCTTCTACACTGTAAGAATTCCATGATTCTGTGGGTGTATGTATACATTTCATCAGAAGTAAAAATTGGAACACCTTCACTGCAGAAACTGAATGTTGTACAAAATTCAATATTAGTTTTTATGGATGAGTAAGAAAAGGTCGATCAAAACAGGGTGAAGTACGGTGGGACTCCTTATGCCCTGGCCCACTTCGGTTACGGTTAAGGCCTGTTAGGAACCCAAGAAATACTCAGCAGATGGGGGTCTGGCATACAAGACCTCTACAGCAGAACTGGTGGAGGAATATGTGCCATCTGTAATATCTCAACAGCTGTTCTGACGGATGAAGGCTGCGGCAGAACGAAACGTCCAGTTGACTTGATTTCCTTGCCATTAGATTAAGGTTTCATTCTGTCAAGACATGTGTAGAAGGAAGCTGCTGTGCAATGGTTCCTTCACATTGAAAGATGTCAAACACGGCTTCTTTCTTTCTGAGCAGATCTCCAAGCAAATGGTGACGGGAGCAGGATTATGTGGTCTGGAAGCTTCTAATCATGAACAAAAACAGAATTACCTGGAAAAACTCAGCAGGTCTGGCAGCATCGGCGGAGAAGAAAAGAGTTGACGTTTCGAGTCCTCATGACCCTTCGACAGAACTTGAGTTCGAGTCCAAGAAAGAGTTGAAATATAAGCTGGTTTAAGGTGTGTGTGTGGGGGACGGAGAGATAGAGAGACAAAGAGGTGGAGGGGGGGTGGTGTGGTTGTAGGGACAAACAAGCAGTGATAGAAGCAGATCATCAAAAGATGTCAACGACAATAGTACAATAGAACACATAGGTGTTAAAGTTAAAGTTGGTGATATTATCTAAACAAATGTGCTAATTAAGAATGGATGGTAGGGCACTCAAGGTATAGCTCTAGTGGGGTTTTTTTTTATATATAATGGAAATAGGTGGGAAAAGGAAAATCTTTATAATTTATTGGAAAAAAAAAGGAAGGGGGAAACAGAAAGGGGGTGGGGATGGGGGAGGGAGCTGTCGACCTAAAGTTGTTGAATTCAATATTCAGTCCGGAAGGCTGTAAAGTCCCTAGTCGGAAGATGAGGTGTTGTTCTTCCAGTTTGCGTTGGGCTTCACTGGAACAATGCAGCAAGCCAAGGACAGACATGTGGGCAAGAGAGCAGGGTGGAGTGTTAAAATGGCAAGCGACAGGGAGGTTTGGGTCATTCTTGCGGACAGACCGCAGGTGTTCTGCAAAGCGGTCGCCCAGTTTACGTTTGGTCTCTCCAATGTAGAGGAGACCACATTGGGAGCAACGAATGCAGTAGACTAAGTTGGGGGAAATGCAAGTGAAATGCTGCTTCACTTGAAAGGAGTGTTTGGGTCCTTGGACGGTGAGGAGAGAGGAAGTGAAGGGGCAGGTGTTGCATCTTTTGCATGGGCATGGGGTGGTGCCATAGGAGGGGGTTGAGGAGTAGGGGGTGATGGAGGAGTGGACCAGGGTGTCCCAGAGGGAGCGATCCCTACGGAATGCCGATAAGTGGGGTGAAGGGAAGATGTGTTTGGTGGTGGCATCATGCTGGAGTTGGCGGAAATGGCGGAGGATGATCCTTTGAATGCGGAGGCTGGTGGGGTGATAAGTGAGGACAAGGGGAACCCTATCATGTTTCTGGGAGGGAGGAGAAGGCATGAGGGCGGATGCGCGGGAGATGGGCCGGACACGGTTGAGGGCCCTGTCAACGACCGTGGGTGGAAAACCTCAGTTAAGGAAGAAGGAGGACATGTCAGAGGAACTGTTTTTGAATGTAGCATCATCGGAACAGATGCGACGGAGGCGAAGGAACTGAGAGAATGGGATGGAGTCCTTACAGGAAGCGGGGTGTGAGGAGCTGTAGTCGAGATAGCTGTGGGAGTCGGTGGGTTTGTAATGGATATTGGTGGACAGTCTATCACCAGAGATTGAGACAGAGAGGTCAAGGAAGGGAAGGGAAGTGTCAGGTAGTGTCTGGCGCACTGACCTCTACCTCACGGAGGCTGAGCGTCATCTCGCAGACACTTCCTCCTACCTCTCCCTGGACCATGACCCCACCACTGAACATCAAGCCATTGTTTCCAGGACTGTCACTGACCTCATCTCCTCTGGGGATCTCCCTCCCACAGCTTCCAACCTGATAGTCTCCCAACCTCGGACGGCCCGCTTTTATCTCCTACCCAAAATCCACAAACAGAACTGCCCCGGTAGACCGATCGTCTCAGCTTGCTCCTGCCCCACAGAACTCATTTCTCGTTATCTTGACTCCCTTCTCTCTCCCCTTGTCCAGTCCTTTCCCACCTACATCCGTGATTCCTCTGACACCTTACATCACATCAACAATTTCCAGTTCCCTGGCCCCAACCGCTTCCTCTTCACCATGGACGTCCAATCCCTCTACACCTCCATCCCCCAGCAGGATGGTCTGAGGGCCCTTAGCTTCTTCCTCGAACAGAGGCCCGAACAATCCCCATCCATCACTACTCTCCTCCGTCTGGCTGAACTTGTTCTCACGCTGAACAATTTCTCCTTCAACTCCTCTCACTTCATCCAAATAAAAGGTGTGGCTAAGGGTACCCGCATGGGCCCCAGCTATGCCTGTCTCTTTATGGGGTATGTGGAACATTCCTTGTTGCAGTCCTACTCCGGCCTCCTTCCACAACTCTTTCTCCGGTACATCGATGATTACTTCGGTGCCGCTTCATGCTCTCGCCAGGACTTGGAAAAATTTATTAATTTTGCTTCCAATCTCCACCCCTCCATCATTTTCACATGGTCCATCTCTGACACTTCCCTTCCCTTCCTTGACCTCTCTGTCTCAATCTCTGGTGATAGACTGTCCACCAATATCCATTACAAACCCACCGACTCCCACAGCTATCTCGACTACAGCTCCTCACACCCCGCTTCCTGTAAGGACTCCATCCCATTCTCTCAGTTTCTTCGCCTCCGTCGCATCTGTTCCGATGATGCTACATTCAAAAACAGTTCCTCTGACATGTCCTCCTTCTTCCTTAACTGAGGTTTTCCACCCACGGTCGTTGACAGGGCCCTCAACCGTGTCCAGCCCATCTCCCGCGCATCCGCCCTCACGCCTTCTCCTCCCTCCCAGAAACATGATAGGGTCCCCCTTGTCCTCACTTATCACCCCACCAGCCTCCGCATTCAAAGGATCATCCTCCGCCATTTCCGCCGATTCCAGCATGATGCCACCACCAAACACATCTTCCCTTCACCCCACTTATCGGCATTCCGTAGGGATCGCTCCCTCCGGGACACCCTGGTCCACTCCTCCATCACCCCCTACTCCTCAACCCCCTCCTATGGCACCACCCCATGCCCACGCAAAAGATGCAACACCTGCCCCTTCACTTCCTCTCTCCTCACCGTCCAAGGACCCAAACACTCCATTCAAGTGAAGCAGCATTTCACTTGCATTTCCCCCAACTTAGTCTACTGCATTCGTTGCTCCCAATGTGGTCTCCTCTACATTGGAGAGACCAAACGTAAACTGGGCGACCGCTTTGCAGAACACCTGCGGTCTGTCCGCAAGAATGACCCAAACCTCCCTGTCGCTTGCCATTTTAACACTCCACCCAGCTCTCTTGCCCACATGTCTGTCCTTGGCTTGCTGCATTGTTCCGGTGAAGCCCAACGCAAACTGGAGGAACAACACCTCATCTTCCGACTAGGGACTTTACAGCCTTCCGGACTGAATATTGAATTCAACAACTTTAGGTCGACAGCTCCCTCCCCCATCCCCACCCCCTTTCTGTTTCCCCCTTCCTTTTTTTTTCCAATAAATTATAAAAATTTTTCTTTTCCCACCTCTTTCCATTATATATAAAAAAAAACCCCACTAGAGCTATACCTTGAGTGCCCTACCATCCATTCTTAATTAGCACATTCGTTTAGATAATATCACCAACTTTAACTTTAACACCTATGTGTTCTATTGTACTATTGTTGTTGACATCTTTTGATGATCTGCTTCTATCACTGCTTGTTTGTCCCTACAACCACACCCCCCCCCATCCACCTGTCTGTCTCTCTATCTCTCCGCCCCCACACACACACCTTAAACCAGCTTATATTTCAACTCTTTCTTGGACTCGAACTCAAGTTCTGTCGAAGGGTCATGAGGACTCGAAACGTCAACTCTTTTCTTCTCCGCCGATGCTGCCAGACCTGCTGAGTTTTTCCAGGTAATTCTGTTTTTGTTTTGGATTTCCAGCATCCGCAGTTTTTTTGTTTTTAGCTTCTAATCATCATTGGGCACAGAGACAGCAGTTCCAAGATGGTTGTCTAGCACTCAAAAGAGGAAAGGTGCCTTTTAGTAGCTACAACTGCGACCAAGCAGCCTTCTTTAGGATCTAATCTGCTCACCCCTTATTGGTGGGGGCGGGGTGGAGGGGGCTAGAAAAAGTGTCCTAAACATAGTCTGCCTCACCTGCCCTGAATGAATAGCCACATCCAGAGGGATCACTCTCTGAAACACACTAATGACACAAGTAGTAAAGTTTGGGACCTGGAACATCAGGACCCTGATCGACACACCCACGAGTAAAAGCCCAGAATGTGGCATTGCGTTTATCGTCCGAGAACTGGGTCAATATTACATCGGCGTTGTCGCTCTGCGTGAGATCCAGCAAGATGGAGAGGGGCAGCTCAAGGAAATCCAAGGCAGCTATACTTTCTTCTGGAAAGGGAAATCAGAAAAAGGCATCAGAGGTCAAGGAGTTAGATTCGCCATCAAGAATGAATTTGTGAACCTGCTTCATAAGCTCCCTCTTGGAAGAAATGAGACCTTCATGACTTTTTGACTCAAACTGGCAAGGAGCCAATTTGCCACCGTGGTCAGTGCATATGCCCCGACTCTAGAAGCCAACAACGAAACCAAGGAAAATTTCTATACCAAACTTGACCAAGCTCTCTGTAGGGTCCTGAAGGAGGACAGGCTTATTCTTCTCGGAGATTCAATGCCAGAGTTGGAAGAGATTCCAATCTCTGGAATGGAACTGCCAGCAAGGAAAAAATTGGAAATGTCACCTCCAATGGCATTCTTCTCCTTACCAAATGTGCAGAACATGGGTTTATCATCACTAAAATCCTGTTCTGCCAGAAGAATAAGTGCAAAACCTCATGGTAACACCCACTTCCAAGCACTGGCACCTAATTGATTACGTCATCATCCATGCCCAGAATCGCAAAGATGTCTGTACCACCAGAGCAATAAGACAGGGGCTGGTGACTGTGGCCTGATCACCAACCTATTCATTCAATTATGTCCATCAAACTGGCTCCCAAGCAACGGGTGCTATAGAAGAGTTGTCCATAAAAGATCAACCTCAAAACTCTAAATGATCCAATCAAAAGAGACCAATTCCAACAATGCCTTACATAAAAACTTTGAAACTTCAGTCAAAAACAGCTTGGGATGTCCTTAAGTCCAATATCATCAATGCCTGCAGAGACACTTAGATTACGATCAGGATATCAACTGATTAATCACAAGTGCAAGATTTTCTGTGCCTGGTGGAATGACTGAAACTCAAAGCAAATAAAACTGGCTTACCAACAAGTAAGCACTGAGGCACAAGGTGCACCCGGGACATGAAGAATGTGTGGTGGGGAGACAAGGCAAAGAAAATTCAACATCTCACTAATATGAACGATAACCATGGCTTCACTGCCACAAAGACCATTTATGGCCCAAATACTCAAGGCCTAAGGACGGGGGAGATCTGACCAAGGAAAGGGACCGTTGGAGAGAGCAATTTGAAAACCTTTTCAATCAAGAATCTATTGTTTATGAGAGTGTTTTCAACTTGATCCCACAGTTATAGAGACAAGTTCAGAATTCTGCCAGCAAGCTCGGAACTCCAGCAATGCCTATGGGGGTGATGAAAGGCATCACACAAATGAAGAATAACAAAGCAACAGAGCACGGAGGAGGGGAACTAACATTACAGCTCCATGCCCTTATCCAACAGATCTGGAATGAAGAGGGGGTCCCAAATGATCTTAAGGACACCATGATTGTGACAATCTTCAAGAAAGGGGACAAATCCAACTGTGGAAATTACGGAGGCATCTCCCTGTTTTCCATTGCAGGAAAGGACATTACAAGGATCCTTCTGAATTGACTTATTACACTTGCTGAAGAGCTACTCCCCGAATCTCAATGTGGGTTTAGGCCATCAAGACGCACGGCTGACATGATTTTTACAGCTCACCAACTACAAAAAAAAGCCACGAACAACATCAACCTCGTTACATAGCATTCTTTGACTTGACAAAGGCCTTCAACTCTGTAAATCATGAGGCACTCTGGAATTTCTGCCGCAGTATGGATATCCTCCAAAACTGGTTACCATCTTTCACCTGCTTCATGATGACATACGAGCAGTGATCCTTAACAATGGATCCACTTAAAACAAGTAAAGCAAGGTTGTGTCATTACTCTAACTCTTTTATCTATCTTCCTTGCTGCTATGCTCTATCTGACTAAAGACAAGCTCCCTGCTGCAATGCAGTTTATTTATCAAATGGATGGTAAATTATTTAATCTCAGAAGACTCCAATCAAAAATGAGGACCACCCCGAATTCTGTCATTGAGTTCTAATACGCTGATGATGCTGTATTAAGTGTTGTGTCAGAAACAGATCTCCAGAAAATCGTCAACACGTTTACTGAGAGATGTGAAAAGGTGGGACTAACATTCAACGTTTAGAAGCCCAAAGTCCTCCATCAGCAAGCCCAAAATGACCCGCCCTAGCCCCATTGATTAGGATTCAATTTGAGTGCCTGGAAAATGTGGAACACTTCCAGTACCTTGGAAGTTATCTTCCACAGAAGGCTGACATTGATGAAGAAATCTTATATTGCCTGAAACCTGCTGGTGCCGCCTTTGGCCTCCTGAGGAAGTGAATGTTTGAAGATCACAACATCAAAACTGAAAACAAGCTCATGGTCTACCATGCGGTCGTGATCCCTTCCCTACTGTACGGGGCTGAAACATGGACAACATGTAGGAGGCAACTCAGAGCACTGAAGTCATACCATCAATGCTGCCTGCAGAAGATCTTACATATCAAGTGAGAGGACACCACAACATCTGTGTACTCTCACAAGCAGGCACCACAAGCATTGAGGCTATGATCACCCACCATCGTTGAGTTGGTCACTCAACCATTCGTTGAGTTGGTCATATTGTTCAGATACCAGGCTCCCAAAGCAGGTCTTCTACTCCCAGCTCAGTCAGGGCAGACACACCAGGGAAGGACAGAAGAAGAACTTCAAAGATGTGCTGAAAGCCAGCATGAAGAAATGCAACCCTGACATTAACTCCTGGGCGACCATTGCCTTGGATTGAACCAGATGGTGGCAGAGTCTATGGGAAGGATCCCAGCATTTTAAGACCCAATGACAAAAAATGAAGAAGAAAATCAAGAATGGTGAAAAGAACACACCATGACCTAAACTGATAATACATAACCAGACATCCCACATGACAACAAATGCCCTAGTGCCATAAAGTCTGCAAACTCAGAAACAGCCTCATCAACCATCTTCAGACTCAGAAGAAAATCATCCTCACTAGCAAGGGATAGCCAATAATAATCCCTTTTTCTCCTCTTCCCCACTTTTAAATCCTAGCACCAAAAGTATGCAAAAACTTTGCTAAGTAAACTTAGCAGCTATTTAGAGCTGGTAAGTTATGTTTTCCAGTAACAAAGAGCAGAATCGTCCCAGGTTTGCGCTAAGTGTGGTAGCGAGTGGGAAAAAGAGCGTTTTACCCACCGACTGAAATGGTGGCTTTTCATCCCATATCATCCCAATCCCGCCTCATTAATAATGCTTTCCCGGGAAACACACCATTCCGATGGCTCTCATTTGCCCGCCACATCATCACATTGCCTCTTCTTCACATCGGGCGCCATATTTAAAGTGCAGTTATGCACACACATCTCAGTGCTTCCAGCCCAGGACTGCTGCACAGAAGGCATGGCCCCAAAAGGCAAGAAGTATGCAGCCTCCCATTCAGTGAGGCTTCCCTGTGGAGGCCTGCTGTGATGTCCTCTACCCCCACTCTGGCCACAGGACATCTAGCAATCTCACCACCCCAGCTTGAAAAGCATTGGCAGTGGTGACGAGTGCCAATGATGCACAGAAAAGATTGGTCATCCAATGCAGAAAGAGGATGAATGATCTCATCTGTGCCATCATGGTAAGGCAACCATCTTATCAGCCCTCGCCATTTGCACAGATCAGTTTGTGTCCCACACACGCCCTGGATACTCCCTTCCCCAGTACAACCCCACCCCTGTAGCCCTGCAGCTGTTGAAAAGTCACTTGCCCATGAGAACCCCCCTAAAAGTGATATGATGCTGCCTGCGAAGCCTGGTCCTGACGACCGCGAGTTCTTCCCCAAAATGAGGTAGGCAAACCTCGAAGTCCCAAGCGAAGTGCAGCTCGCCAGGTGCACATGTACAGTTGTGAAACACATCCATGATGCTCAGGTGATCCAACACAGGGATGATTCTGGCAAGCTGGGCTTATAATGATATGCAGATGTATTACAATGAAATCCCCCCATCCGATGGCAGAAAATGCAGCCCACCATTGACGGGCAGAGCGGACAATTGCAAACTGGTTTCATGATTTCGGGGCAATCAAAAGATGTGCAAAGACCTAGCATGGAGTCAGCTCCATACCTGTACCCTCTTCTGTATATATGAGTTAGGAGTTCTTAATAAAGACTTGCTGTTAATACACTCAAGACTAGAAAGCCTATTGCATGGTGCCCAAAGCAGGATCTTTCATGGTGGCAGCGTCTGGATCAAAAACCCTTTACCTCATAAAAATGCAGAAAAAACTAAGAAAAAGGACAACTTCAACGGACTCTGAGCTGAAACAAACTCCCAACAGGAGCTACAGATGTGGAGAAAATTCAGCAGAAAGAAAAGCTCCAGAGAGAGAAGAGCCTGGAGGCAAAAAGATTAAAGTTTTATTCCAGCATAAGACTCCATTGAATCTCCCTTGGAAATCCAACTTCAGCAAGCAGAGCTCATAGCCTGCAAGGGTGAGATTTTTTTTCTAAATTCCAGGCCGGCCAGCCTGAGAAACCCCTTTTCATTCATTCAGTCAGAAGCATTGTTTGAAAGAAACCTCTCACCAATCCCGATCCCCGACTCAGAGTCTCAACACATGGCTCCCAAGTTTGGCAAGAAAAAATAATTAAACTAGTTATGAATTTCTTCTGCTTCGCATACCTCACGACCATCTGATTTCCTAAACAGCAGACCTGTAGTTCTTTTCTATGCATTCCGATTCGCAAAATTATACCGCTGATTAAATTAAGTCGGCAATCAGCCAGTCCACGCAGCCATTGCGGACGCATCTCCTTAAGGCAGAAGTGCACCACCACCATATTGGAAAGCCCGTCAAAAACTGGCAAGTGCAGGAAGATCTATTGTTTGGCAGTGAATGGCAACGCCATCTTGGGCACCTGTAATCTCTTAAAGCTGTACCCACACTTTTGAAAATCTTCAAAATGGATCACAATTCCACACTTCCAGCCTCATTGGATTCACCCATGGCCCAGACCAGTCACAGAATTAGACTCTTTGGAGGAAAAGATTTTTAAGATACAGTGTTGTTGCAGGTCTCAATAAAAAATCAGAAGCAGAACAAGTTGGTACAATTCTATACTCGATTGGGCCAATTGCAGAGGACATCATTGTATGACAAGCTTTTAATGAGTCATCTGCCAAATTTGAAGGATTTTAACACATCATCAAAAGTTATTTCAACTTGAGATCTATTAAAATATTGGAAAGAGCCAAATTTAATAAGAGAGTTAACTGCCCAGTGAATCTGTCAATTTCTTCATAAATGATCTCTTCAGGCTGACAGGGGGATGTGAATATGACGATTTAAAGTTTAAGCTCATCCAAGACAGAATCGTTGTGGGTTTTGCAGATGATTCACTCTCTGACCTCCTACAAGCTAAATATGATCTTACCTAAGACAAAGCAGTCCAGCTAGTTTGACTGTCTGAGCTACACGAACAACACAGGACCATCCCATGGGGAGAGAACACTACTTGAGGCAGAAACCAACATTCAGTCCACTATATCAGGTCACGGAAAGACAGGGACCATCCAAATCAAGGAAAGCAATTCCTGAACTGCCCAGCAGAGCCACCTTGCCAGCACTGTGGTGTGAAGTGCCCTCACCGGAAAGATCTGTGTCCTGCGAGCTCTGCTCAATGCTTCCACTGCAACCAACAGGTACACTTTGGCAAACTCTTCAAGTCAAAACCCCAGCACCGTACAGACATCCCAAAGGTAATCCACGACGTTGAGACCGAAAACCTTGAAGACATAGAACCATGCATCTTGGGTGACATCAGAGAATGCAGTTCTTCATTTTGGAATGCTAATATCCTGGTAAATGGTCATCTAATAAATTTTAAATTAAATTCAGGTGCCAGCGTGACAGTCCTGTCAGTCATGGAACAAGGGCTATAAGACCTCTGGATTCAAACAACCGACACTCCACTTTATGGAGCAGAGGGGGCCCTGATTCCCGGTCATCAGCATGATCCTTGAACCACTGAGTATGGCAACAAACAGACCTTAGAGCTCATGTATGTTGTCTGGAATCAGCCTCTCTTCTGAGCAGGGATGCTACATAGCCCTAGATCTCCACCAGCCAGCAGGTGATGCCAAGACTACCACTGTCATTAGCCAGCCAGAACAAGACAGTCCTGAGTCCTCAAACACTAAAGAGTATTCAGACTCTGAATTCACCTGCGATCTCTCTTTTTTTGCAGAGCAGGTTTGCCCATCATCATTCCAGGTCCTGGAAAGTCATCAGTGGTCAGACAAACCTACCCCACACGAGATTACCATAGCGCCTCTGGTGGAAATTGTACCACAAAAGGATCAACAGTCTGAGGAGCTCTACCTCCAACTACAATGATGGTAAAGTTAGTAGACACACCAACAACTGCACACACATGGCAACTTCCAGCCAGCATGTCAGAACCACAAAGGATGTTGGAAACTCACAGCAGTCTTACACTATCAACAACAAGAAACAGAGGTGGGTGTGCTACTCAATCCCCTTCTTGCCACATGAACGCCCTTCCTCAACCTTGAAGAGCTTCCCAATGGCCTAAACGGAAAAAATGATGAATACCATTCTTGTCCTCCCCGCAAGAAATGATCAAGAATAATAACAACCATGCACTGCCAAACCAGCCAGACCAAGAGGTATGGTTTAACATCAAGCAAAGCAAGAAATGGATGAAACCAACCTCAGATGCCAGTCCAAACTCCAAGCCAACAAGAACCAGAACCACCAGAGCCTACCACTCTTCCGACAGAACAGTGAATGAGATATGGAAGGATTAAAAAAGCCTCCAGGCTACCTGAATCTCTAACCTCAAAGATTTGAAGAAGGGAGATTGGGTAGCGAGAATGTTGTTACTGTTAATACTGCAATAGCAATAATGTTGGAATAACATTAAGGTAACAAGACTTATAACAATATTAGACTTGAAATAAACTAAAGTAACTCTGTGTCCATGGAATAAAGACTTGGGGATAGGTGTAATGTAAGGGTCTGGTACATACAGGGTTGATGTGGGACTGACTACAGTGCTGCCCCCACAATGATGTAAGGAGGTACATGGCCCAGAGCCTGTGCAGTCTAGAGATTGACAGAGATGTGTAAAGACTTAGAATTGAGTCAGCTGCATACTTGTACTCTCTACTGTATATATGTATATAGTTATGAGTTGTTAATAAAGACTTGCTGTTAATATACTCAAGACTACGAAACTTGCTTCATGGTTTCTGAAGCAGAATTCTTCAATAAGGTCAGAAGCGGAGATGTTTGCTGATGATTCCTCAGTGTTCAGTGCCATTTGTAATTCCGCACATACTGAAGCACTTTATGCTCGATTGCAGCAAGACCTCGATTACATTCAGGCTTGGGCTGATAAGTGGCAAGTAATATTTGTGTCACACAAGTGTCAGGTAATGACTATCTCCAACAGGAAGAAATCTAACCATCTCCCCTTGGTGTTCAACAGCATTACCATGATGGAATCCCCCACCATCAGAACCCTGAGTTACCATTAACCAGCAACCTAACAGCAAAAGCCATTACTGTGGTTACAAGAGCAGGTCAGATGCTGGGAATTCTGTGGGGATTAACTCACCTCCTGAATCCATAAAGCCTGTCAACCAAGGAACAACCAAGTCAGGACTGTAATGGAATACTCTCCACTTGCCTGGATGAGTGCAGCTCCAACAACACTCGAGCAGGGTGAAAGCATCCCGCTTGACAGCACCCATGCACGACCTTAATCATTCAGTCACTCTTTTGTAATACTCTCTTCTGTCTTCCATAGTTTTTTCCCACCCTCCCCACTTTCACTTGCTTAAGAACTATTACATTTCTAACTTTTCCCTGTGATGATGAAAGGCCATTGACTGAAATGTTCACATAGTTATTCTCTCCATAGATGCTGCCTTACCTGCTCAGTATTTCCAATATTTTCTGTTTTTAAATCAGGTTTCCCACATCTGCGATATATTGTATCATCTTTTGTATTAGAAATAAATTGGTATGAACTGATAGCCATTAAAAAGACTTGGTTGCAAGATGACCAAGGCCAGGAACTGAATATTCAAGGGCATTTGGCATTTCGGAAGAATAAGCAGAAAGGAAAGGAGGTAGGTGGCTCTGTTCTAAATTCGGGAGATCATGGTGCAGAAATAGTGGGGGCTTGTAAAAATAGTACTGCAATAATTGTGGGCAACTTTAATTTTCAAATAGATTGGAAAAATCCAATTGGCAAAAGCAGCCTTGAGGAGAAATTGACAAGAGTGTATTCGGGATTGTAGCTGACAACAAATATTGTGGAACCAACCAGGGAAGAGGCTATTTTAGAGCTGTTAATGGGTAATGAGACAGGATTAATTAAGGATCTCACTGTATAAAGTACAGAACACACCAACCAGCCTGTGCTTGCAAATCTCAAAACATAGTGTTCAATATTAGATTTGATTCCATGATTGGACAACACTTGTTAAACAATCCTGATTGTGCTAAAAAATAGACCGAAAGCCAATTGAAGATCATCAGTTGGGCTCACAGTGTGACTCACTTACACATGCCAGAAGCTACATATATCACTTACAGAACCCTGTCCTTTGCAGACTGAAAGAGCCTGTCCACACACCTTTTTTAACTAAACAAAATGGCACAGCCATTCTCTGGTTCATTTCCCATGGCAATTTGTTGACCAATCAGAGTTGACCTGCCTGGGTTGAATTTGAACAAAAACTTAGTAGTTAACTATTCCCTGGTGCATTCTCCATGGCAATGGCTCTACCAATCAGTGTACAATCAGCACTCTCTTCTCATGCAGTATAAATTGTTGTTTCCTTTACTATTGGTATTCTTGTGAATTGTCCTCATGAGTGCAAGGTGAAAAGCTTCAACAGCTTGTCTCTTTTTTCAGCAATACTCAAGATTCTTTAGGGAAGAGCAATCACAGCATGATTAAGTTTTACATTCAGTTTTAAGGTGAGAAACTTAGTCTGAAACTAGTGTCTTAAACTTAAATAAAAGCAATTATAATGGTATGAAGATAGAGTTGACTAAAGTAGACCAGCAACAGGTAGTATGAGAATCACTATGGGGAAAATCATCTACTCAACCTCCCCAACCTGTCTGTTGCAAATGCATTTGTAGGTGTGACCACTACATTGTCTTTTTAGTGATCAGGTTTCATTGCCACGTTGAGGACACACTCCATCATGACACATTATATACCAAACATGCTAAATGGGATAAAGTAAGAACAGATCTAGCAGTTCAAAACTGGGTATCCACAATGCACTGTGGACCATCAACAGCAGAGTTCCACTCCACTTCAAAATGTAACAAGCATATCTCTCACATTCCCAACACTACAAAGCCAGATAGCCAAGCCATGGATTCAATGTAGAGTTTGAAAATAAGCATAAGAAGTATGAGCGTGAAAATAAAGTGCCAAGCTGCTGAAGGTGCAACACAAGAAATGTGTGCAAAGCAGCATGTGACAGACAGAGCAAAGCGATCCTACAACCATCATATCAGATCAAATCGCTACATCCTGCAACATCCGGTTGTGAATGATGCTGACAATTAAGCAACTTATCGGAAGAGACAGCTCCCCAAACAAATCCATCCTCAATGAACCTAGCATGCGAATGCAAAAGGCAAGGCTGAACCAATGGGTTTCATAAAAGAAGTGCCAAGTAAACAATCATTCTCAGCCTTCCCCGAAGGTACCCACCATCACAGTACCAGTCTTCAACCAAATCCAATGGTTCCACATGATATTACAAATAGCTCACTGGAAACAACAAGGACAATAAACAACAACAACAACAACTTGTATTTATACAGCACCTTTAATATAGTAAAATGTCCCAAGGCACTTCACAGGACTATTATCAACCCTAATTTGACATTAAGGCAAGTAAGGAGATATTAGGCAGATGACAAAAAGCTCAATTAAAGAGGTATATTTAGAGGAACATCTTAAAGGAGGAAAGATTGGTTTAGGGAAGAAAATTCAAAGGTTGGAACTTCAGCAACTGGAGGCACAGTCACCAATGTTGAAGTAATTAAAAACAGGAATCCTCAGAGGCCAGGATTGGAGAAGCACAGATGCCTAGGAGAGTTGTAGGACTGGTGGAGATTAGAGATAAGGAGGAACGAGGCTCTGGAGGGATTTGTAATCAAGCATGAGAGGACATAGCCATCCAATATTCTGCCGCCCAAGTTTACAGAGGTTTGAAGATGGGAAGCCAGCTAGGAGTGCATAGTAATAGTCAAGTCTAGAGGTAACAAAGGCATGTATGATAGTTTCAGCAGCAGGTGAGCTGAGGTGGGGTGGAGTCAAGCAATGTTACAGAGATGGAAAAAGACAGACTTGGCGATGACACAGATATGCGTTCAGAAGCTCCTCAAGGTCAAGGCTGCAAGCAGTGTGTTTCAGCCTTAGGTTGCCAGGGAGAGGGAGATGGAGTTAATGACTAGAGAAGCACATTTATGGCCGAGACTGAAAACAATGGGTTCAGTCTTCTCAGTATTTAATTGAAAGAATTTCTGCTGAATCGGTTCTGGATGTTGGGCAAAAAGTCAGGCAATTTGGAAGGGTCAAGAGAAGTGGTTATCTGATAAAGCTGGGTGTCATCAACAAACATGGGGAAATTGATGCTGTGTTTCAGTTGATGTCAGCGAGGGGCAGCACATCGATGAAAAATAGGAGGTGGCCAAGGATAGATTCTTAAGGGTCATCTGAGGTAACAGTCCAGGAATGGAAGAGAAGCCATTGCAAGTGATTCACTAGCTATGACTGGACAGAAAAGAATGGAACCAGGAAAGTGAAGTCCCAAGCAGATGGAAAATGGTGGAGAGGCATTGGAAAAGGATGGTGTGATCAACTGTGTTAAGGGATGCAGACAGGTTGAAAAGGATGAGAAGGGATAGTTTACCCATCAGTCACGTAGGATGTCATTTGAAGCTTTTGTAGCAGCTATTACAATACTGTGGTGGGGCAGAAACCTGATTACAGGCATTCAAACATAAAGTTCCAAGAAAAAAACAACATAGATTTAGGATTTTTCTGCAGCCTCACTAAAATCTTCACATCCTTCTTAATATGCAGTGCCCAGAATTGGACACACTACTCCAGCTGAGATTAGACCAGAGTTTTATAAAGGTTCATCATTACTTCCTTGCTTTTGTATTCTATGCCTCTATTTATAAAACCCAGAATACTGTCAGCCTTTTTAACCACTTTCTCAACCTGCTCTGCCACCTTTAATGATTTGTGCATGTATACCCCAAGGTTTCTTTGTTCCTGAACCTACTTTAGAATTGTACTCTTTAGTTTATATTGCCTCCATTCATTCTTTCTACCAAAATGTATTACATCACATTTCTCTACATTAAATATTTCTACCAGCCTGTCTATGTCCTCCTGAAGTCCATCACTATCCTCCACTCAGTTCACAATACTTCCAAGATTTGTATCATTAGCAAATATTGAAATTGTATTCTGTACATCCAAGTCTAAGTCATTAATGTTTATCCAGAAAACCAGTGATCCTAGTACCAATCCCTGAGGAACCCCACTATCTACCTTCCTCCAATCCGCAAAACAACAGTTCAGCACCACTCAGCTTCCTGTCACTCAGCCAAATTCACATCCCAGCTGTCACTGTCTCTTTTATCCCATGGGCTTCAACTTTCCTGGCAAGCTTATTAAAAAGCACTCTATGAAGCACCTTTTAGAAATCATTATACACTACATCAATCACAGTACCCTAATCAATCCTCTCTGTTACTTCTTCAAAAAACTCAATCAAGTTAAACACAATCTATCCTTAGCAAATCTGTTCCGGCTATTCTCAATTAATCTACATATGTCCAAGTGACTGTTAATTTTGTCCCAGATTATGGTTTCTAAAAACTTTCTGCCACTGAGATTAAACTGACTGACCAGTAGTTAATAAGCTTGCCAGGAAAGTTGAAGCCCATGGGATAAAAGAGACAGAGACAGCTGGGATGTGAATTTGGCTGAGTGACAGGAAGCTGAGTGGTGCTGAACTGTTGTTTTGCGGATTGGAGGAAGGTAGATAGTGGGGTTCCTCAGGGATTGGTACTAGGACCACTGGTTTTCTGGATAAATATTAATGACTTGGACTTGGATGTACAGGACACAATTTCAATATTTGCTAATAATACAAAACTTGGAAATATTGTGAACTGAGTGGAGGATAGTGATGGACTTCAGGAGGACATAAGACAGGCTGGTGGAATGGATGGAAATATTTAATGTAGAGAAATGTGATGTAATACATTTTGGTAGAAAGAATGAATGGAAGCAATAGAAACTAAAGAGTACAATTCTAAAGTAGGTTCAGGAACAAAGAAACCTTGGGGTATACATGCACAAATCATTAAAGGTGGCAGAGCAGGTTGAGAAAGTGGTTAAAAAGGCTGACAGTATTCTGGGCTTTATAAATAGAGGCATAGAATACAAAAGCAAGGAAGTAATGATGTTTTAAAAAGGTTGCAACATGGGCAATTCTCCAATATTCTACACCACTTCCGTTTCAAAGGAGGATTGGAAGATTATGGCCATAGTTCCCTCAACATCCTTGGATGTATCACATTGGGTCCTGGTGACTTACCAATCTTAAATACAGAAGCCTAATATTTCCTCTATCAATTTTTTGCCCATCCAGTATCTCAAGTACCTCCTCTTTCACTATGACTTTGCATTTGCCTTTACCAAGGAAGAAGATAGTGCCAAAGTATTCATTTAGTACTTCAGCCATGCCCTCTGCCTCCGAGCATAGCTGCTGGCTTTTCATCCTTAATTACCCCCACCCCTCCTCTTGCTACCTTTTTACTATTTATATGCCTTTAGAAAATTTTTGGATTCCCTTTTGTATGAGCAGTCTCTTTTCATACACTCTCTTTGCTTCTCTGATTTCAACTCCAGATCTCATTACAACCTTGATCCAAGCAGAGCCGAATTCCAGAAATGAGGCTAGAGTGACTGCCCATCAAGGCCCAGATCTTTGCCACGATGGAGCAACTGTTCATCACGGCAAAAATAGTGGAACTGCCCAAAAATCCTAAGTCCTGCCCCTGAACATGGCACTTCCCATTTGAGGGGTGGGAAAAGGGGCGCAGCACATTTCACACATGCATGTTTTACAAAGGAAGATGGTTTTTTAAATCATCAGCTACCTAGTTGGAATATGGTACCCTAGGAGTGTGGAACCCGAAGTGTGCAAAGTAGACCTTGTAAGAGCAGGTCTGAACTTAGCATAATTCTTTAGCTCGGGCACCCCTTGGAGAGATAGGGTATCGCTGTTGAATTTGCTTAAAAATGTTATTCACAGCCCCAGAAGTGGCACAAAACAATTTCCCACAGTCTTATATTAACCCAAAGGAGTACACGTGTGGGGCTCCTGATGTCACAGGACAATTATTTTGCCCCAACTGACTGGTGCACCCAGGTGCCAGGAAGAACTTTATGCTGGAGAAGGGCGCACAGCACTTCTTGCAAAGGAAGATAGAAGATGGGCATGGCACCCTTGCACAAAGAGGTCACATAAGCCAGTCACCGTGAGCAGCCGAAGGCCAGAAGATCAAGAGGAAGGGGCTGCTGTACGCACACCGAGGAGAAGCAGGACAACCAAGGTGAACAGACCTAGGATCCTGCCTCAGTGACGAAGAACCAGTGTCCAAGGTGACCGAAGCTAAGCCATGAGGTGATGGCAGATGTACGTCGCATGGTCCAGCAGCAACTCGAGCCACAATTCTTGACCCCCCTGCCCTGCCGATGGTTGTGAAGGTAACTGTCGTTCTCAATTTCTATGCCTCAGGATCTTTCCAGGAATCATCAGGAGACTTGTCTGGTATATCCCAGTCAGCAGCACACAGCTGTAATAAGGCTGTAACTAATGCGCGGTTTGCTCTTGTGGGGGTACATGATAACTTCCCTATAGATTTGGTGTCTCAGATGCAGGAAGCCACAGCCTTTGCCCAATTAGTAGGCTTCCTTCAGGTGCAGGGTGTTATTAATTGCGCTCATGTTGCCATGAAGGCCACAACTCAACATGCAGACACCTTTTTCAACTGGAAGTCCTTACACTCAATTAATATACAGATGGTTTGTGACTACAAGGGCTTCCTTCATAGGTGCACAAGGTTCCCTGGCAGCTGCCACAACTCCTTCATACTAAAGAGTTCTCAACAGCCACAGCTACCTCAGTCACCAACACAGTTCTGTGGTTGGCTTCTAGGGGACAAGGGCTACCCTTTAAGAACTTGGCTAAAGACCCCCTTTAGGAGCTCACAAATGAAGGCAGACAGCAACTGCAAGGGCAGCCATGTCATCACCAGGAGTACCACTGAGCAGGCCATTGGCATTTTAAAGATATACTTCAGGCACCTCAATTGCTCAGGTGGAGCTCTGCAATGCACCCCAGCAAGGGTATCAAGAATAGAGTGGTGTGCTGCATGCTACACAAAGTTGCATAGCAGAAGGGCATACAAATCAATGATGGCAATACCATGGGCAGAGATCCAACCTCTGAGGAGGAGGGAGATGAAAAGGGGGAGGAAGCCCCTGTCCATTCCAAAGATTCTGAATTGGATGAGGAGTCCACCAAAGGCAGGGCAGCTGGGAGGCATGGCTATGTAGCCAGGGCTGACTCTATGCAGGAGGTGGATCATCACCAGACGGGTCCTCATGCAAGATAGATCGTCATAATGTTCTCCAATATCATAACTGCCATCAGCCAGTCCCTGGTGATATACTTCCACATAAAGTACCTTGTACATTGACTCCACAGTTACTAAGGGACTGCCCATCTCCCACAAGGGAGAGAATGAACATCAGTGAGTCACATATGGCTGAAACCCTCACCATCATAACCAATGGCCTCATCATATTGCGAACACACAAGGTATTAAGTCATTCAAAACCTGGCCCCTTCACATGAACGCCAGTGACGGTAAATGAAGGGCCCATTGCTGCCAAATTGTCCATTATCAAGCATGCTCACAAAGCTGAGAGTGGCTCAACATCAGACTTAAAACTCTATACATGCTGATAGGATTGTATGTTGTATCATACATGCAGATAAGTCATCTCACGCATGAGGAGCCCATAACTGTGCAACAACAGCTTTTTGAAAGAACTTGCTGTGTGCCATCCATTCCAGCCAATGGTCCAGTATCTGATGTGGGTATTGCAAGCAACATTCTTAGTTTCCACATAAATCTGCTTACCACACAAAGCACATCCTGCGACACCTGGAGCGCAAATGCAGCCAAAGCTGTTGACAAATATTATCTGCACTTTTGAGTTGCGAAGCCTATACCTAGGCCAATGTGTAACACAGCAGTACAGATGAATGCCTTGTATGCAGCGCTCTTGCTTAAAATGCAACTGCTGCCTAGCATCTGTTCATGGAATGTAATCATTGAGCCTCCCTTAAGGTTAAGCTTAGATGGAGAATTAAAAATACAAGGGCCATCTCAATGCTTAAACTTTTGGCCTCTGGAATCTTATGTGATATAACGGAGGAGGAAGAAGCCCTCCAAAGCATCACAAATCATCCTCTTGACAGCACACAGAGATGGACCTCGGCATGCCACCCTCATGGTTCTTACCTACTGGTTCTTACCTTAATAATGTTACCATTCTTTTTGAGCTCTCTAGTGTACAAACACGCACTGAGTCATGCACAAGTGTAAATAAGTATATTGAAGTGCTCAAATGTGCTATATACAATGTGAAAAGTATAACTATGGTGACCCATTAATGCTCTAGACGTGACAGTGCCCTTCACTCTCCTTCAAAGTGCCTCCTGAGTTGCCTCGGAGGAGGTAGAGGCAGGCTGCTCACTACTCTGTCTAAACGGCAATGAGGAGCATGGTGGCCTGCCTCATTGTGCAAGCGTGTGTTGGAGACCTCCTTTCTTTGCGGCCTCTGTATCGCTGCATGGGCAGCGGTGGCCACTGGCACATGTGCAGCAGGCGAGGGCTTTGGTAGGGGGACTGGGAGGTGGAGGAAGATGAGGGTGCTGAGGAGCTCTTAGCACCTCCACCCTCCTCAGTGACCTGCACAGCCCTGGGTTGACATTCAGGTGGGGTTGATGGGCTGGCTCCTGGTGCATAGCAGTTGTCCTTTCCAGCAACTGCTGTGCCAACAGTGCAACCGTCCTGTTAAAGGTACTCAGCTTCTCATGTATTCCATGGATGTCAGTGCTCATACGCTGAGTGGACTGATCCAGGATACTGAGGGAGGCATGCATCATTTCCTGGCCAAGATGCTTCTCTTGAACCCACTCTGAGTGCTGCTTAGTGTGTCTCTCTGTGAAATTGGCAATTCTCTCATGATCAGAGCTCATGCGGTCGATCCCCTGGGACAACGTGGAGCTCATGAGAGCAATGGACTCCTCCATTCACAGTCCAAGAGCTCCCATTATCTCAGGGAGTTCTGCCACACATCTGCTCCTGATTGGACAATTACCATGCCCCAAAAGGTTTCTCCCGAGACTGCACATTCCTGCCCACTGGAGCAGCACAATTACTTTCTTCCCTCCTCTGAGTGGACCATGCACATATGTCTTTGACTCTGACACCTCCTCCTACACTGTGACTTTCACCCTCTGCCTACACACATCATAAATCCCTCCAAAGTGCTTGAATCTGAGTTGGCAGCACATGGGCAAGTATGGTATGACACTGCCTTCTCGGACATCTCTTCCACCTCTTGATGCCCAAGGGGGTGAGGGAGCAGAGCTGGGACCTGTGAGGGGCACAAAAGGAGTTATTTGGATATAGCCCTTCTCATTGTGAAAGCACTTTCTGAAGCACACCATTGCCTTAACCATGCTCACGCTGCCCATATGACGTTACCACATCATTACCCTCCCTCTTATGCCAGCATCCCATCGAGCTCAGTGAACTGACCTCCAACATTACCACCATGTGCCAAGATGATTTCAACACCGTCTTTATCACCGTTATCACCTGCGAACAGCACTTAATCATTACCAACAGGCACCCTGGTGATCTCCACAGCCATCTGTTCCATGGGACTGCAACTCAGCTAGGCTGACCCACTCCCAGTCCGAGCCATCTCCGTGGTGTTTTGCACCCTTTTGGTCTGCAACATGAATTTATGTTAGCCTGATATATAGTGTATGGAGGGATATTGCTCTTCACTGCATATGAAGTGTTCATTCACGTGATCTGTGCACACCTGCATGAGCTGTGTACACAGAAGCCTCAATGCTGAAGCAGAGGTATGTGCCATACCTCGCACCTTAACTGCAGCATTCAGATATGACCCTTCCCTTGGAGTTGTGTGTGGTTAAGCAAAACTGCTCACCTTGCCAGAACGCAGCAGATCATTGAACCTTTTGCAGCATTGAATCCATGAAAGCTGATGCTCAAATTGAATCCAGACCTTCTTGGTTGCTAGAGGGGTATTACAGTGGCCAGTAGGGTAGAGGACTGGTCTCCTCTTCTGGACTTCTTCCACCAAAACTTAAAAGGTCCTGGTCAGAAATGCATGGGGCAGCCATGAGAATAATGAGAATAATGAGAATGGCACTGTTCATCATTCACCCACCCACTGACCATTGGCAGCTAACAACACAACTGCATAATAACTGTACTAGGTAATGGTAGCAAGACGATGTCATCTCCATGGCTGTGTCTTGAGAATACACTTCATGATTTCAATGGTTCAGTAAAGTACGCTTTGATTTGGCAGCAACAATGACACTTCTCCCAGAGGGAAAGCCCATGATGGGCCATCCATTCCAGGGTCAACAGATGGACAACATTTACAGCTAGGACACTCACCTCACAGGACCCAAACTGCACAGGGCCCCACATCCAACCCCTCAGTACTTCTGGGCGTGGCCTCCAGCCAACCCCGATTCCTACTCCAGCCTGACCCACAGACCAAAAATTGTAAGTTTGGGCAGACATTTTTAAAGGTACAGTTTGTGGAGCCGGGTATTTTCGTGTCTCTGCACAGCTGACCTGGGAGCAAAAATCTTGGCCCACAGCAGCATTAGGAACATAGGATCAGGAGTAGGCCATCTGGCCCATCAAGCCTGCTCTGTCATTCAATTTGATCATGGCTGATCATCAGCCTCAGTGCCACCTTCCTGCAATATCCCTTGATGTCATTGGCCTCCAGAAATTTATCGTTTTCTGACTTGAACCGTGCTCTGGGGTGGAGAATTCCAAAGATTTGTCACACTGACTGAAGAAATTCCTCATCTTAGTATTAAATGGCCTACGCCTTATGGGGTAAATAGCCTACTTGGCATTAAGCCAAGTGTGCATGAAGGTGGTCCCATGAAACTGAAATCAATTGGGATCGGGGGAAAATTCTCCAGTGGCTAGTTCTCTGCAGCAAAGAGAAGAGTCCAGACGGCTATGTTGCCTGCCTGGTGCCAGGGTTCAGGACATTTGCTCAGGGCTGGAGAGGAATTTGCAGTGGAAGGGGGAGGATCCAGTTGCCATGGTCCACATAGGTACCAATGACATAGGCGGGCAAGGAAGGAGGTTCTGTAGAGTCAGTATGAGGAGTTAGGTACCAAATTAAGAAGCAGAATCTCAAAGGTAATAATCTCTGGATTATTACCTGAGCCACATGCAAATTGGCACTGGGCGATTAAGATTAGAGAGATGAATGCATGTCTCAAAGACTGGTGTGGGAGAAGTGGGTTTGGGTTTGTGGGGCACTGGTATCAGTGCTGGGGAAAGTGGGGGCTGTACCGTTGGGACGGTCTACACCTGAACCATGCTGGGATGAGTGTCTTCGCAAATCGCATAACTGGGGAAGTAGACAGAGCTTTAAACTAAATGAAAGGGGTAAGGAATCAAGCTTCGGTAGAGGTAGCAATTCAAGCTGTAGAGTCAAGACAGGAGAGCAAGATAGTAATATGAGAAATGAGGGTCAGAGAATGGCAGGAAGGGGCAGAGGGAAAAAACCTAAGAATACATCAACAGTCAAGGCTAGATGTTAAAAGGTAAGAAAAAGACAAGACAGAAGGCTCTCTATCCGAATGCACGTAGCATTCATAAAATAAATGAATTGATGACCCACACCCACATTAAAGTAAACAAAGTAAATAAATATATTTTCGGAGACATGGCTGCAAGGCAACAAAGATTGGATCCTTAATATTGAGGGGTACACAACATTCACGAAGAATAGCTAGCTAGGTAAAGGTGGAGCTCTAGCACTGTTAATCAAAGAGGGCATTGGTGCAACAGTTGGAGATGACCTTGGTTCAGGAGATCAGGATGTAGAATCAGTTTGGGTGGAGATGAGGAATAGTAGGGGAAAGAAAGTCACTAGTGGGAGTGGTCTACAGGCCCCCTAACAGTGGCCACAGTGTAGGACAAAGTATTCAAGGAAGAATATTGTGTGCTTGTGATAAAGAGACAGCAATAAAAATGGGTGATTTTAATCTACAAATAAACTGGAAAAATCAGATTGGCAGTAGTAGCCTGAACGAGCAGTTCTTAGGATGCTTTCGAGAGTTTCTTAGACCATCATGTTCTGGAACCAACCAGACAGCAGGTTATATTAGACTTGGTATTGTGTATGAAAGCTGAGCTAGCTGAAGTGAACTAGGAAACTAGGCCAAAGGGTAGATGAATAGAGAAGCAGTGGCAAACATTTAAGAGGATATTTCAGCGTATTCAGAATAAGTACATTCCTATTATAAAGAAAAATTGTAAGGGGAAGACTCACCATCCGTGGTCAACTAAAGAAGTAAAGCATCAAACTTAAGGAAAAAGCATACAATTCCACAAAGATGAGTAGCAGGACAGATGATTGGACAGAATATAAAGAACAGCACAGAATGGTTAAAACGTTAATCAGGAGAAAGAAATTAAAAGAGTATGCGAGGAAGCTAGCTAGAAACGTAAAAACGGATAGCAAGAGTTTCTTCAGGTATTTAAAAAGGAATAAAGTTAAGTGAGTATTGTTCCTCTAAAGATTGACAGTGGGGAGTTAATAGTAAATAATAAGGAAATGGCAGAAGAAATGAACAAATATTTTGCTTCTGTGTTCACTAGACGATACAAAACAACATTCCAGTAACAGCTGCATATCAGGAAGTGAAAGGGAGAGGAACTTGGTGAAATTTAAATCACTAGGGAAACAGTACTGAGCAAATTGGAGCTGCAGGCTGACAATTATCCAAGTCCCGATGGATTGCATCCTAGGGTCTTAAAAGAGGTGGCTAATGAGGTAGTCGATGCGCTGGTGATAATTTTCCAAAATTCGCTAGATTCTGGAACAGTTCCATCAGACTGGAAAGTAGCAAATGTAACCCCTCTATTCAAGAAGAGGGAGGCAGAAAACAGGAAACTATAGGCCAGTTAGCTTGACGTCTGTCATGGGGAAGTTGTTAAAATCGATCATTAAGGAGGTTATAGCTAGGCACTTAAAAAAGCTCAAGGCAATTGGGAAAAGTCAGCGTGGTTTTGTGAAAGGAAAATCATGTTTAACCAATTTATTTAAGTTTCTTGAAGGAGTGATATGCGCAGTGGATAAAAGGGAGCCTATAGACATATTGTATTTGGATTTCCAGAAGGCATTTGATAAGGTGCCACATCAAAGGTTATTTGGAAAATAAAAGTGCATGATGTAGGGGTAGCATATTAGCATGGATAGAAGATTGGCTGGCTGGCAGAAAGCAGAAAGTATGCATAAATGGGTCTTTTTCGGATTGACAGGATATGATGAGCGGATTCCCACAGGGGTCTGTGCTGGGGCCTCAACTTTTTACAATTTACATCAATGACTTAGATGAGAGGACTGAAGACATGGTAGCTAAATTTGCAGATGACACAAAGATAGGTAAGAAAGTATGTTGTGAAGAGGACATGACGAGGTTGCAAATGGATATAGATAGGTTGAGTGAGTGGGCAAAGATCTGGCAAATGGAATTTAAAGTGTGAAAATGTGAAGTTGATCACTTTGGCTGGAAGAACAAAGAAGCAGAGTATTACTTAAATGGAGAATGACTACATAATTCTGAGGTGCAGAGGAATCTAGTTGTTCTAGTACGAGTCACAAAAAGTCAGTATGCAGATACAGCAAGTAATTGAGAAGACTAATGGAATGCTATCCTTTATTACAAGAGAGATTGAACATAAAAATAAGGATGTTATGCTTCATTGGTGAGACCGCACCTCGAATACTGTGTGCAGTTTTGGTCTCCTTATTTAAGTAAGGATGTAAATGCATTGGAGGCGGGTCAAAGGAGATTTACTAGCTTGACACCTGGAATGTGTGGGTTGTTTTATGAGGAAAGGTTGGGCAGACTGGGCTGGTTTCCAATGGAGTTTAGAAGAATGAGGAATGATTTGATTGAAGTATACAAAATCCTGAATGGCCTTGACAAGGTGCAAAAGGATGTGTCCTCTTGTGGGTGAGTCCAGAACTAGGGGGCACTATTCTAAAATTAGGGGTCACCCTTTTAGGACAGAGATGAGGGGAATTTTTTTCTCTCAGAGGGTTGTGCGACTTTGGAACACTCTGCTTCAGAAGGTGGTGGAAGCGGGGTCATTGAATATTTTTAAGGCAGAGGTAGACAGATTCTTATTAGACAAGGGAATAAAGGTCATCAGGGTTAGATGGGAATGTGGGAATCGAAACACAAGAAGATCAGTCTTCATCATATTGAATGATGCAGCAGGCTCGAGGGGCCAAATGGACTACTCCTGTTCCTATTTCTTATATTCATACGTAGCACCAAGGAAAATAATTGTTGCACCTGCAAGGCACAAGTGTGTGACTGAATACTCTGCACTTACTCGGAAGGGTGCAGCTGCAACAACACACAACACATTCGAGGACAAAGCTGTCTGCTTGATTGCCATTCCATCCATCAGCTTAAACATCCGATCCCTACAATGATGGTGTACCATGGCTGCAGTGTATACCATCTACAGGATACATTACGACAAGGCACCAAGGCTTCTTCAGCAGCGACTCCCAAACCTGCAAACCTCACCACTTAGAAGGACAAAGGTAGCAGAAAAATGGGAATACGGAAACCTTCAACTCACATCGCTGTTTCTTCATCATGGTTAAGTTAAAATCCTGGAACTCCCTGCCTAACAACAGTGAAGGAACACTTTTGCCACATGGATGGACTGCAGTAGTGCAAGAAGGCAGCCCATCAAGGTCATTGACTGGCCTTGCCAGTGAAGCCATTTTTTAAAAATGCTGTTTAATTAGGTAGCATCCACAACAATGCAAACTCTGCATCTTTTGGTTAAAGATCTCATGTAATGGTCTTTCTTGGACCATACTTTAAGAAATAATTTGGAATTTTATAGAGTTCAAGCAAGTTTCAATACAACCTTTACAAAAGGTTAAAAAAAACTTATTATTTCAAACATTTAAAATACAAATGATTTAATAGAAGATCACAATGCTGAACAGCAGGTTCTGCTTATTTTTAATTTACTTTATTTACATATCCCTGCTGCACAGGCCACAGGTTCAAGACTAGGGAGAAAAAGGTGAAAAGTGTAAATTTCACAAAGAAGGCAAAGCAAAACATCTTCAAATCTCTAAACCACTGTTTCTTTCCAAACTTACAAATAAATCAAACCCAACTCAGTTTCACTGTTTACATCAGTGACACTGGGTGTATTGTCTTATAAATGTTATTTTAACACTGGCATTTACCAGTTGAAAATAGTGATACTGATGTAACAACAATGCTGATGGGAAAATACATAATTGTAAATACACAATAATAGTATTTGCATTTAATGCCATTCATGATGATATGGTTCCGATCAATAACTTAGCACATATTCCATTCTACCTGCACAGATCCTAAGCAAATATTACTCTAATTGTTCAGTTAGGGAAGGGAAAAAAATCTTGAACTACTCTTTTGCAAAAGCTTTTCTTTCACGTCAAGAAAGCACATGTGCTTGCTTCTAAACTATTAGCTGCACATATAATTAACTAAATGCACGTAGGCAATCCCTTAACTTGTTGCAGAAGAGAAAGTGGTCATATTAACCATTGTCTTCCTTTGTGCTGCTGATGTTCTTTGTAACAACTGTACTGTATTGTCTGAAAAATCGTTGTTTGAATTTATCTCGACAGAATCCACAGATGGAGCCACCTCTTTCAGTACATTCAAAGGAATTGCTTCTGATGCATAAGATTGTAATACCATCTTCAGCCTCTGAATCCCTGCAAATTAGAAAAGCCTAGAATTAGATTCAACTTTTGTCAGGGCACCTACATATTTGCAGTATCTCAATATGTTCCTTTATTTACCAGGGGATCCTCAAAACAAAGGCAACAGATCAGGGCCAGGAAATTTCAAGTCCATTAAATCAACTTCATTTATAAGAATGTTTAAAAGGATCATTAGAAACACGATGTATGCCAGCTTGGCAAAAAATAAATTACTAGTGATTCACAACTTGGTTTCTGGAAAAGGTGCTTTTTTCCAAACCAATCTGGCTGAATTCTTCGAGGAGATTACTTGGTCAATGGATGAAGGCAGCCCTTTAGGCATTATGGCCAAGAAACTGGATCATCTGCAGGCAATGCATGAAGCATCCATCAATAAGGATAGCAGGTGGACCAAGGCAGTCTGCTTGACTCATTTGCTCATTATTGGCTAACTGCAATATCTAATTAATATTACATAAAAGTTAAAACTTACCTTAGAGGTGGCAGCTTCCAATGATCTCTTGAAAAAAAATGCTGGTTTGACTGCCATGAGCCTGAAGGAACGGACCACAGCATGCAACTGAATTTTGCAAAGGGGACTTTAAATAGGTACAAATCACCTTGTTCTGGACACATGCACAACAGCTTTTACAAATATGGCAGATGGCTATAGTATAAGGGTCTGGTGTACATAGGGCAAGGTGAGACTGAGTACACTACCGCCCACATAGTGATGACAAATGACCCTAGCCCTAGAGTTAGTGTGGTGTTGGCCAGAGGTGTGTTCAGACCTAGAGATGAAAGTAGATCCATGCCTCTACCATCTACTTTATATATGTACATAGCTACAAGTAGTTAATAAAGACTTGCTGTTGTCATACTGAAGACTAGGAAGACTTCTTTAACCAACACGTTCTGCAACCAACACCATCCCAACATGGTGTCAGCTTGGAATCACAAACCCTTAATCTCACAAGAATGCTGAAAAAACTAAGTGTTATGACCACAACTGATGTTATTCGCTGAGCAAGCCAAATCTCAGAGGGGAACTTGTCTCACTGATCATAACCTTTTTTTCCCCATTTTGAAAACTAGCAGAAAACTACTGATCCCAGAAGCATAGAATTCCAGTAACACTTCTGGGATTTTAAAATTAAAGATTTACTAACAAGAAGAAAAAACTTAAGCACACAAGATTAAAATTACACAGTTAAAACAGTTTTTCAAAACATTTCACCTCCCAAAGGAAAACCCACTTGTCAGAACACACTACTTGGCAACAGCTCCCTTTTAGATTTTTAACCATAAAAATTCAGTAATATTACCCAAGGCAAAAACTGCTGTTACTTTAGTAAAGTATACCACATGACTTCTCACTCTCTTCCACTCTGCTGTGGAAATCCAAGAAAGTTCAGAAACAGGCTGCTTTCTGAAGACAAAAACTCTTCTGGCTTGAAACTCAATGGCTGCTTCAAATTCACAACTTTCACACCTTCTCCCAGCACAGATCTGGTCTCAGGACATCTCCCCCAGGCAGCCACACAACTCAACTCAACATCTTTCCTCAAATATCCTTTTTCCCCTTCATCTTCAATTCCATTGTCCTCAGCACAGCTTTGAATTCAACTTTTCCAAAATATAAAAATCTTTCATGTTTTCCTATTGCCTCTACTTTTGGGTCAAATAAAACGTAATAGCCTTACCTCGTTTACTTATGAAACCTTTGAAAGTTGTAAAAGTCATTTACTCCCCTTTGAAATTTAACAGCTGAAAAGTCAAGTCTCTACCTATCTCTTAAAGCAAATTTCTTAACATAACCAATTTACTTATAAACCCACTTTACCATATTTTCTCATTACAAATGCATGCATGCATCCATTCCCCTTCATCTCTCAGTTCCCAAAGACAAGCTGTCTTTACTAACTTTCCCACAGTTTAATTAATCATGGGCACACACACACATACACACACAAACCCTTCCTTACAGAATACCACCACATTCCTAAAAATATTTTAAAAATAACATCCATCTTCACACTAAGAAAAAGAAAATGTTCAGCAGATTCTTAACTGAAAGAAGATTCTAACTGAACCTACAGATGCTGAGAAAATTCACCAGAAAAAGCTCCAGCCAGAAGAACCTGGAAGCTAAAGGCAGAAGTTTTACTGCAATAGAAGACTCCATAGTATCTCCCTTGGAAGTCAAGCTTCAGCACACAGTGTCCAGAGTTGCAAAAGTGAACTAAATCTTTTTCACTTGAGGCTGCAGCCAGTTCTGAGACATCCCTTTTACTAATTTAGTCAGAAGTGCCATTGAACGAAAGTCATTTCGAATCCCGATTCCCTGACTCTGAGCCTCAACAAGTGGCTTTAGAGTTGAAGAAAATTAATAATTAACTTACTCAACTCTCAGGAATCTCAACCATCCGAATCCTTAAACAGCAAGCCGGTGGTTAATTTAAACGCCTCACTACTCACAACACTACATTGCTGAAGCATGCCATCGCCATTTTGCAAAGCTCGCAAAACCGGCAAGCATGAGAAATCTATTGTGCTGCAGTGAACGGCGATGCCATTTTTGAAGCCTGTAAGCTTTATTCCGCTTTGGGAGCAAGAGAAGTCCGACTCCCGGTCGTTGACATGATCCTGGAACCACAGAAGTATGGCAGCAAACAAATCTTTGAGCTGATGTATGTCATCCGTAACCAGCCTTTCTCTCTCGTGAACAGGAATGCCTGCGTAGCACACGAACATACATATGAAATAGGGGCAAAAGTAGACCATTCAGCCCTTCGAGCCTGTTCCGCCATTCAATAAGATCATGGTTGATCTGTTTGCGCTTCAAGTTCTACATTTCCATCTACCCCCGATATCCTTTGATTCCCTTGCTTAACAAGAAACTACCTGCCTTAAAAATATTCAGTGACCCCTCTTTCATTGCCTTCTGAAGCAGTGTGTTCCAAGTCACACAACCCTCTGAGAAAAAAATCCTCCTCATTCACAGTGCCCCTAGTTCTGGACTAACCCACAAAACATCTTTTCCACGTCCATCTTGTCAAGACCATTCAGGGTCTCATATACTTCAATCAAGTCACCCCTCACTCTTCTAAATTCCAGTGGAAACAAGCCCAGCCTGTCCAACCTATCCTCATAAGACAATCCGCTCATTCCAGGTATCAATCTAGTAAACCTCCTCTGAACCACCTTCAACGCATTTGCATCCTTCCTTAAATATGGAGACCAAAGCTGCACATAGTCTCACCAATGCCCTGTATAACTGAAGCACAACATCTTTACTTTTATGTACAATTTCTCTCATAATGAAGGATAGCATTCCATTAGCCCTCTTCATTATGTGCTGAATCTGGATCTCCTCCAGATGGCAGTGGATGTCAAGACTACCACTATCATTGGCCAGCCAAAACAACACGGCCCTGAGTACTCGAACACTAAAGAGTATTCAGAATTCAATTTCACCTTCCATCTCTCTTCACAGAGCAGTTCTGTCCATTATCGTTGCAGGCTCTGGAAAGCCCCCAACATAACTCCACTGGAAGCGGTACCAGAGAACAACTGGCAGTCTGAGCAGGTTCCACCTCCAACTATGACGATGGTGCTGCTGGTCAACACGGCAACCACTGCAACCTCCAGCAAGCATGCCACAACCACAAGAGATGCTGAAACCTTGTAGCAGTCTTGCACCAGTGACAACAAAAAGCAGAGGTGAGTGCCACCACATTCCTAAAAATATTTTAAAAATAACATCCATCTTCACACTAAGAAAAAGAAAATGTTCAGCAGATTCTTAACTGAAAGAAGATTCCAACTGAACCTACAGATGCTGAGAAAATTCAGCAGAAAAAGCACCACTAAATCTTCTTCTCACCTCAGGGGCGCTCTTCCTCAGCCTCAGAGAACTTCCTGCCAGCCTACATGGAGAAAGAAGAAAAAGTGCCATGGAGACAAAAACCATCTTCATCCACTCTGCAAGAAACAACCAATAATAACAGCCACCAAGGACCTATTCAACAGCCAAACCGGCCAGGTGTAGTTCCACATGAAACAATAGAAGATACGGATGAAAGGATACCTAAGTGTGAGTCCAACATCCAAGCAAACAACAGGAACCAAAGTTAACAGAGCCTACCACTCTTCTGGCAGAGCAGCGAATGAGGTGTGGAAGGGTTATAAGGCCTCCATACTGCCTGAAAATCTAACTTCAAGTAATAAAAGGGGGGAAATGGGGTTGGGAGAATGTTGTTAATGCTAATACTACAATAGCAATAATGTTGGAATAGCATTAAGGTTGTAACAATAAGGTAAATGCATAAGACTTATAACAATGCAAGACTTGAAGTTAACTAATGTAACTCCATATCCATGGGATAAAGGCTTGCTGGGAAGTGCAGTATAAGGGGCTGGTATACATAGGGTTAATGTGGGACTGAGTACAATACCATCCACATGGTGATGTAAGAAGGCACACGCCCCTAGACCTAGAGTTAGTGTGGTGTTGGCCAGAGATGTGTTAAGACCTAGAGATGGAGAAAGCTCCATACCTGTACCCTTTACTGTATACCCTTTACCATATATATGTATATAGTTACAAGCAGTTAATAAAGACTTGCTGTTATCATACTGAAGACGACAAAGACTTCTTTAACAGACATTCTGCAACCAACACCATCCCAACAGTGGCGTACTTCCGAGGTGCAATGAGCAGTGCTTACTGCCCAACATATTGGGACCATTAGACATCAGTTTTACACCTGAAAAGTGAGCACAGTATGATCAAATTTCTAGGCCTATATATTTGGATTTCTGTAAAAGACTTTGACAAGGTCCCATACAATAGGTATTCATGGGATACAAGAGTTCTGTAGGATTGTAAGGAAAATCATTGTTCAGATATGGAATTGGGTGTATTCTCAAAGACAGAAGGTTGTCATAAAACAGTACAGATGCTGTGTGGATACCAGTTACTTGTGAAGTCAGAGGACAGGGGCATAGCTCAGGATAAGGGGCCAATCATTTAGGACTGAGATGAGGAGAAATTTCTTCAGAGGGTTATGAATATTTGAAATTCTCTATTCCAGAGGGTTGTGAATGCTCTACCATTGAATATATTCAAGGCTGGGATTGATAGATTTTTGGTCCCTCACGGAATCAGGGAACATAGGAAGTGGGAGGGAAAGTGGAGCTGAGGCAGATCAGCCATGATCATGCTGAATGTGGAGCAGGCTGGGGTAGCCATATGTCTAATCCTGCTCCAATTTCTTATGTTAATATAATGTTATGCATATAGGCTGGACTAAAAACAAGATTTGTATACCTTGCAGAATGGAGGGAGTGGTTGAAGTAAATACTATAGATGCATTTAAGGGAAAGCTAGGCCAGCAAGAGGGAGAAGGGATTGGAGGGTTACAATGATAGATTTAGATGAGAAAAGGCAGGAGGAGGCTCAAGTGCAGCATAAACACCAACATGGACTGGGTGGGCTGAACAGCCTGTTCCTGTGGCATACATCCTTCTGCAATCCTGTATAAAATGTAAGATTAAGAATAAGCCTCAGGATACTCAGACTATCTCGATAACGAAACTCATTATAAAGGTGTTAACATTTATCTGCAGTACCAATTACACCTGTTAGTGGCACTCCCAAAGACATTTCATTGTTAAATGCCACACAACATTATCCACCAAAAGGATACCATAAAATATGTTGTATTGACACTAAAAAGTTTTAGTATGCGCAGTCTGGTCAACATGTGCATGGGTGTACCATTTTGAGACACTGTTTTGGTGAGCAGCAGCCATACTGGGGGAGGAAAATTAAGGATGCCAAAGTTGTGCAATGAATTTTGAAAGCAAACCATAATTTTTTTAATGAAATGCTACTTTAACGTTTTCAAATTTCTTTTCATCCCACCCAACTCATGGACTGTTCTCTGTGGCAACAAAACATGTCAATCCATCATCACTCTGCTACTCAACCTATCTCCCCATCCTTTCTCCTTTCCCCCTCACTCCTTTGCTCCCCACTCCTCACCTCTGACTTGCTCTCCCTGCCCTTTGAAATGAGAAAAGGAATGTTAATGTTTGGATGTAGATCCTTTGCCGGAAATAGAAAATTATCAAATGCCTTTATGGAATTGAACAAGATCAAGGAGAGGTCAAACAGGCAAATACCAGAAATCAGACCTACTATTATCAAAGAGGTAGCTAATGGGTTTTGTTTTCAAAGGAAATTTCAAGGCTCGATGTTCTAAAAGTAATGAATACATTGTTTAAGTGCTGCCTACCCAAACGTATCCTATCAGCAGAGTCTGAAAACACCAGTCTAAACCACCCAGGCTCGCAACAGTCAAAAGCTATGCCAGGATTTATGTAGAGTTTTCCAGCGATGAGTTTCCACCAGAGTTCCATCTCAGCTTCTGAAGTCTGAGTTCTCAGGAACTGCAAAAAGAGTTCAAAGTAATCAATTTATTATGAATAATCCAATAAAAACTAAGTTTTCAAAAGTACAGCAAATTCCAACATGTTCTGTTCGCAATCTTCCCCTCCTCATTATACTGTTAATACATTCCATCTCAATGCTGGGGATTCCTACAAAACAAAAATCAATGTTCTCTGTGTTAGCTATGTGGAAGGTGTTCAAGGCACCTCAGGCTAAAAATTAGCCTACCCTTTTTTCAGGCACAGTGTTACAATTCATGACCTGCCATGCCAGTTCTGTTGGAGATGGGCAGCATGTAAATTTGGTGCTGACATCTAATTGTCATGATTGTAAGGCAAAGCAGAGCATCTGCTACGTGGCCTCTGCACTCAGCAGGGGACAAACCAGTGCTGTGCTAATAGCATGTGGTGCAGCCAACCAGCCCTCCTTAAAGGGAAACAGCACTGAATAATATTGAGAAAGGAGATATGGCTGTGAAAGCGGGTTTTAGTAAACACCTTGTCAAACACCAGGAGAGAAAAGGAAAGCAACGAAGGTGAACAAGGCAAATATAATATTGCTTCAGCTTAAAATATGGAAAATGGAAGACCAGGGCAGAGAGAGGGTTCCATAATGACAGATGCAGTGCTGGAGGCATTAGTGATGGAAATGGGCAGAAGGAAAGGTCCCATGGTTCATTAGGGGGCCACTCAGAAGGGAGTGAGAGCAGGTAGCCAAGGAGGTCAACTCCTAGAGTCTGGATCTGAAGACCTGGCAGCAGTGCCATAAGAAGTCTAATGGCCTCACATACACAGTCAGGATCAGTGAATGCACCCTCATATGGCATTTCCTATCCACTATAACACCAGCTGCTTACTCTGCTCAAAGCATCATATCCCCACTCACCCAGCAGCACTCACAATCATAGTCATAGAGTCGTTGTGTCATGCAACAAGGCACTCAAGACTCTTACCCAATATCTAGATGCTCCACCTCACCCTCACAACTACCAATACCAGTCTCACATCCACCTTTAATAGCCTCCACATACCTGCAGCTACTTAGCAATAGGAGGCAGATCACCTAAACATAGCACTAGAAAATCATTGATATTCTGCCCTTTCTCTTGCAGGGCAGGTTGGGACACAAAAGAAGGGAGCAGAACAGAACCAGCAAATGATAAGGACACCCACATCTTCTGAGCCTTACGGTGGAAGTGGCTCTCAGCATCATGGCACTGGTTGCGACAAGGCCCGTGGCATTCAGTGTCATTGAGAACATTGAGCCTGACAGCATCTGCCAACATATGCTTCTTAACTCACAGTTCATCTTCATCCTGATATCTGGCATGCTGAGCAAACTGCTGATGGTGTGACCATGGGTCCCACCCTACCTCCTTACCACACAAGCCTTCCCCTTCTGACTTTTGCTCTCAGACATTCAATAACTGCAACCCACCCAGCCACAGCAACACAAAAAGGAAGAAAGAGCCAGCAATGAGCACAGCACTGATGAAAAGACCTCATCATTTGATATGACACTTGGTGCCACCAGCTCAGACAATAGTGCTTCGTTTAACTTGGATTCCAATTTAGAAATGGGATCAGCACGTGGTGAATCACCAGGCCAGGTAAAAGGATAGTTTGTTTGCCAGCGCCCTAAAAGGTGAGGCTCTACTGCACAGGATTCAGGTGAGAACCTCAATGGGATGGCATACAAGGCAGCACTGAATGAGGATGTACAGCAAGATGCTGGTTCTATTTTCTGGCCTGTCAGAGAGCATGGAGGGGTCTTGCTCAAAGTTGGCAGAGGGCAATGCATAGAGCTTGCCTTCTCTGCATTCTCTGTTCCATCTCCCTGATGTGCTACAAACGCAGAGACACTGCCGCTGTTGACCCCAGTTGCAGCCTTTGAGTGGACAGATCAGCTAATTCTCTGTTGTCCCTTTGAGGATGCATGAACCCAAACTGGCAAATCCAGGAACTCACTACAACACCTCCAAAAGCACTCCAGACTTCTTCCGGATGTTTTGCAATAACAGAAGTTCTTCAAAATTACTTATCTGCAAGCTGGGTGTCTGACCCTTTAAATAGAATGGGCTTAGAGCCTAACTTGTAGCTCAGTGCTTATCCTGTGTAGAGTGATACACAAATTCATTATCTGGATCGGCTTGGCCCAAATCAGGCATTTAGTTATCACAAGCTGTATGAAGACTGGATGGTGCTCCTTCTGAGGCTTCCATCACATGCTGGGAACACCCATGTGGGTGCCCGTCTCACGAGGGCGTGCAGTGTGAGCCACGCTGAAACAAAAGGGAAATCGGCTTCCAAAGTGCTATTGGAAGCAGTGCAAGAGATGAAATTCGTACCACTCAACTTCACTTCTCCTGAGGTACCAATTTTGCACTCCAATTCATTCAGCATCCCAGCTGAAAGCTGGCAAAATTTCATCGAAGCTACAAAGTACAATCATACTGAAAGGGTGGAATTTTACAGTCCCTTCTGCCCGCGAGATCTTCAGGTACTATTAAAGTC
This sequence comes from Carcharodon carcharias, assembly GCF_017639515.1. Taxonomy (NCBI): domain Eukaryota; kingdom Metazoa; phylum Chordata; class Chondrichthyes; order Lamniformes; family Lamnidae; genus Carcharodon; species Carcharodon carcharias. Next base: position 170,476,001 of record NC_054469.1, read on the forward strand.
AATAGGCTTGTGAACAGCTCGCCACATTTTCTGGCCCCAGCCCTACCCTTACCACAACAGGGCGGCAAAATTCCTCCAAAATTACACCATTTTGATTACAGGTAACTGACTCTGTAAATCACAGTTTTGGAGGCACCTTGGTTGGGTTATACACACCACACATTTTAATCACACCAGCTTCACAAAACTCACTTTTATGTGTTCTGTAAAGAACATATCTTTTTATTTCTGTTGGACTGTGGTTTAAAATTACAATGTTTGAAGGACATATCTACTGGAACAGTATAAGGGACATATACAATGTTGCTGTCCTGGAACAGAGTGTGCCATGAAAGACAGGATGGTGCAGAGAAGGATTCCAGTCTAATGGGGAACTGCTTGGCAACGACGTTTTAACTGGTTCCTGACCAGGTGACCAGGTTTTGCGTGAGAGCAGTGCAGCAGAATGGCTCCTTGCCTGAAAGGAAAGAGATCCAAAACTTCTGTCTTTTGTGTGTGTAAGATCCCAGTGATTCTACAATAATAGCCAGCTGGCCTTTTCTCCTCATTTCTCTATAACCTGCTCTCTCTCTGAAAACCCCTGTCAAGAGGAAAAGGGGAAAACCATCATCAGAGACATTAAAAGGCAAGTGCTCAATCTGTGAAAAAATACTGAAAGTGCTGGAAGACCACCTCATGTCATCAACAATGAACTGTAAGGAATTTGAAAGATATCGATCAAAATCAACCCATCGAATCCTGTACTCTGGAACTGGTGCTATTGAGCTGTTTTATCCCATCCTTAAAACCCATGTTTGTGTGTGTCTTATGTGTCTTGTATGTGTGTATAGGGGTTTAAGAAGGGGTAGAGCTTAGGTTATAGAGTTAGAAATTAGCAGTTCATATTTCTTTCTTTTACCACTGGTTAAAGACAATTTGTTCAATAAAGTTATTTACTGATTAAGTTTACAAACCTGGTGCTTATATTCTGTTAATCTAAATTAAACAATTAGGTGGGTTGATCAAACTTTTCACATTTGTCAAGGTTCAGAAAGCAGTGGGGACATTGCAGCGAACTATCCCCAGTGAGACATGACAAAGTTTGGGGGCTTGACAGAGATATTTTGGAACAATGATGATTTGCGTGGAGATTTAGTAAGTAATAAAAGCTTTCAAAAATAAGATGGCAATGGAAACTGCTAAAGCTTTCCTGCAAGTGGAACAGGCATCCCTGATTATTTTACAAGGGATTCCAAAAGCTACGTTAATCGAATTGGCTAGTAAATTAAGAGTAGCATTCCCCGCCAAAGCTAGAAAGGCAGAGATAATCGAAGAGATAGCACAGCATTTAAAACTGGAAGGAATACCTGAGAGGTTGAGTTCTCCAAGAGGTGGTTCATTGGAATGGGCTCAAAGTCAGTTGCGAACAAAAAGACTTGAGCTAGAGGTAGAAGAAAGAGAAAAAGCATTTCAAAGGGAGTTGGAAATGGCAAGGTCAGATGGGCAGGAAAGAGGAAAAGAGAGAGATAGAGAATTCCATCTTCAAATACCGACGGTGTTCTGGTGTAGGTGAGGCAGGACTTATTTCCAGATCAGAACCCAGTGGAGAGATGTTTAAATTTGTACAAGCTCTTCCAAGGTTTGAGGAAAGGGATGTTGAAGCATTATTTCATTTGAAAAGATAACTAAATAGATGAACTGGCCAAAGGAAAACTGACTTTTGCCCATGCAGAGCGAATTGACAGTTACAGCACAGGAAATTTATGTTTCACTGTCAGTCGAGGTTTCTAAGGATTATGATGTGGTGAAAAAGGCCTTTTTGAGTGCATATGAGTTGGTCCCTGAAGCATACAGACAAAAGTTTCAAAATTTAAGGAAATAGCCTGGGCAAACTTGCACTGAATTTGAAAGGGTTAAGCAAAGTAGGTTTGACAGGTGGATACGAGCATTAAGAGTTGAAACTACCTATGAAGTTCTGAGAGAGACCATTCTCATGGAAGAACTTAGTCCATTTGGATCGATCTATGGTAATGAAATAAGAGGTCCATTAAAAGTGATTAAGGAAAAGTTCCTAAAGCAGAAAGACGAATCCTCCATGTTGGATTACGTGTCCATGTTTCTAGAAAGACTCACAGGAGCAAGCAAAGTATACACAAGCATTTGAAAATTTCTCAAGCAAAAATGAATAAATGGGCAGACAAACATGCTACAACTAGAATATTCCAAGCAGGAGATGAAGTATTGGTATTATTGCCTTTGCAGGGTGAACCCCACGCCTTCTAAAGCTATGTTGTTAATCTTCTTTAGTCCCTTTTACAGGATAGAAGGAAAACTGTCAGCCCATTACACCTGTGCCAGCTCTCTGGGAGCTATCCATTTGCTCTTAATCCTTAATTTTTCTACAAATTTCATGTTTGTTCCAGTCAAGTTCTTACAAATTTTAATGACAAATGTTCTTCTCTTTCCCACACTCCCTATCATCTCAATGTTATACTGGCACTTTCTAGCCCGAATCTTATGTTCATCGGGCATGTGCGATTGACAGGCCCAGAAGTGAAGGTGAAATGCGCTTCTACCCGCGATCGGCCTCCGAACGCAATTTCACGCTGGATGGCCAGTTAACTGCCAGCCAGCCTGAAATGCGCGTTGAGAAAGACTCAGTGCTGCCGGGGTGTGCAGGAAGAGGGTAGGCACCAAGAGAAGGGAGGGTGTGCGCTTGTGCTCCCTGAAAGCTGACGGTTGCTGTGGAGTTGCCTCAGGGAGCTGCAGTAATTTAAAAATGAAATGAGCTCATTAACTGCTGCAAACTGTAACGATACTGTAAATCAAGCACCTGGCAGCAGATTACATAGCAGATCATCACTCAAATGCCTTCTTTTATTTTATTTAACCCGGACTTTTCATCCCACCCTCGATGTAGTTTGTATTGAAAACGTGAAGGCTGGCTGGCAGTTTGGCCAGACCGCCAATTGTAAAAGTCGCCAGACCATGTAAAATCACTGACAAATGGCTCCTTAATGGGCTTAATTGCCTGCTTCATTGTCGGCAGGCAGATCCACTGTCTCGCGTGCGTCTGCCAACCATAATGTTGTGTGCGAGCGCCTGACATCTTCTCACACAATTTCATGCAATTCCGGGTCGGGCGTGCGCCTGCAGCAACAGTGTTAAATTCTGGCCTCTATAACCCCGGCCCTCCCAAATTCACCTTTACATTCTCCGGCACTCAGCACAGCTCTCTTCCCCAAGTGCTTCTATTATTCCCCTTATTACTCCAAGTACTGAACATTGGAGCACATTTTGGCTGGGAATTATCACAACTTCCCTAACTGTGCAGCTGCAATCAGTCACATGGAGCAGCAGCAGAAAATAGAAAGGAAAAATGGAACCAGGGACTACACTGGGAAGATAGCAAGTCCTGACAGTGGTATTCCAACTATGCATATTGGATAGTCCAAGTTCACAAGCTGGATGCAGCCTGCAGGTCATAGTCTGGATATCCCCTCGTCCATGACAAGTTGTTTAAGGGTATCCAAAAATAAATAAGTGAAATAAACCTTCATATTTACTTTTCTAAAATCTGCCCAAACAAATAATCCTGCTGAGCTTCGAAGAACTGGAATCCCAAGAGCAGCTAAACCATCAACGATAATATGGTGTGCTTCTTTCAGACGTCTTCGGCTTGTTGACAGAAATGTTTTTTCTATCCACTCTGTACAAAAGAATAAAACAATGTTTGTTTGTGGATTTCCAAAAGACAAAAGGCATTTTTTTTGTTTTATAGGTTTATTTGACATACCTCTATCAGCAATTAGCTGACTAAGAATGAACTGAATTGGACCTGGACATCCATGGAAACTGGCCAGTTGATTAAGAGCAGAACGGATCTCTCTGCTCCTTGAATGCAAAACTGCAACCCGAATCCCACACATGGTAAAGTCCTTCAGCGGAAGGACAATAAAAAGTTGAATAAAATTATACTTAGGACAACTACATTGCTTAAATATAAATTAAAAATTATATCAACTTCAGAGCAATGACAAGCCTAAATCAGACAGTGACATCAATTCAATAAAATACAACAGCCCTACCCCAAAATGACATTGAAAGATTTTATTTTTAAGTTGTAATAGTTCAAAAAGAGTTCGACAATACAATGGTTATTGCAACACAATTATAAATATTAAAAACCAACTGCAAAATAAAATCCAACGTACCTTACTAAATCCCCACATAAAGTGTATTTTTTCTGGGTCTGGTGGACTGTAAATATATATATAAAGAAATAAACAGTGAGTACCACATCAGGATGGATTCACCCATGAAACTAAACCTAGTGGTAACTCTTATAACATCCATAGGTGTTATAAGAGAAACCATACCAACTTTTGATCAATTTTTCTCCTAAAATTGGAGGCGATTTCAGTCCTATTGCAAGAAAATTACTGCTTACAGTAAATCTGTGCACTGCTCTATTTAGTTTCTCTAAACCAAATGGATCAAAATGTATTACTGTCATTCAAAAATAAGCATCAGGAATATTCAGCGTTAATTTGTTAAAGAGAAGACATGTTTGACAGATTTAAAATAAGCGATGTACTGGATAAAGGTGGGTGTGGGATATGGATTTTCAGAAGATATTTGATAAAGTGTCACATAAGATACTCATTAGAAAAATGCAGGTTTATGGATTTTTATATGCAGCAGCATGAATAAAAAGCTAGTTCATGGCAGGAAATAAAGATTTTGGGTTAACAGATGTTGCTCAGACTGCAGAAAGGTTGGGAGGTGGCATGCTCAAGGCTACAGTATGAAGTGCACATTGGTTCATATTATATTTAGATGAATTGGATGTGGCCATAGGCAGTACAATTTCAGGATATGCTTATGTACTAAAGTGGCTTGGCAAAAAGCAAGAAAGACTGCAAAATGATTCAAGACAACAGCAAGGCTCACAGAATGGGCTGAAAAATGCTTGATTCAATTAGTAATGCCATTTTGAAGAAAAAAGGAACAGAAGTATACACTCGATGAAGGATGTGGATGAATCTGAGGTGTTCAAATACACAATACCGTGAAAGTGCGTGTTCAGATAGACAAAGCCATAAAAATGGTTAACAGTAATTTGAGTTTTATAAATATGCAGTGTTCAAGAATAAAGAAGTGACACAAAACATTGTTCAGGCCACTTTAGGAGTAGCATGCAGTTTTGAAGGTTCCATGATAGAAAGAACATTCAAGCTTTGGAGAGCATAAAATGTTGATTAACCAGGATCATGCTAGGGTGGGAAAATAATTATGAGGACAGGCCTAAGATACTATGACTATTTTACCAGCACAGAGAAACTGAGAGAGGTTTTTTAAAATTATAAAGGGTATTGAGAAAGTTTGGGAAGTTCATGAAAAGAAGTCATTAAATTAAAATTGTCACTAAGTGTGAGGAAGGTGATTAGGAAAATATTCTTTATTGGGCTGCTAGGGACAGACGATGTTTTGTTATAGGATGAAAACACCATAACAATTTGTCAGGAAAGTTGAATAAATGTTTGAAGCAGAGGAAGATGGTGGACTATAGAGTGGACAGAGCAGTAATTTTTTTTACAGTGTTCTAGCAAAAGCTTTTCTAATCTAGAAGGGCCAACTCATCTCTTAAGCTGTTAACTTCTTTGGTCTCATTTACCATGGAGGACATTTTCATTAGAAAATCAGTGAAGCACAAGGAGAAAAAAATCTGGCTGTTTGATCATCATCCTGGGTATCATTCAACAGTTATGAATTTTACTTCTCTTAAAATAAAAGAATAGTACTATATAGCCAAGTTGGACTGAAGACTTGCTCCTCACTCGGCATTTTTTGGAATCTGTAAAAACTTTATGGGCAGAATCTTCTGTTCAGCTTGCGGGGGTGGGCCCCGTACACTGGCACGTAAAATGACACGGGGTGTCGTCGGGTGTCATTCCGATCTCCAATTCCACGGGCACGCACTGGAGTCAGCTACGCATCCGCCAAACTGTCAAAGGCCTGTTAATTAACTAATTAAAGGTTGGCGGGCAGATGAAGAGCCCAGGCGGCCTTCTCATTTTTCATGGAACCTTATCCATGGGCGGGATGAGGTTTCATGAAGGGTTTATTAATTAAAATGTTTTATAAAAATTCATAAACATGTCCCAGCTTTTGTGACAATGTCACATGAGGGGACATATCTGAGTAATTTTATTTTTTCTTTTCTCCAATGTTTTATTATGAAATTAATCTCCAAGGCACGGAGCTGCCTCAGCGAGATTTCTGCACACTTTCGCACACATGCCCGCTCCCGACCGGCCTGCCCAACAGGGGGAAAATTCTCCCCTAAATAAAGTTAATCCAAATTACATAATATTCTTCACATACTTACTTCAAGCTAAGAATGCTGCTGAAGTCAAAGTCATCATACACTGAGAGCATGTAAATTTCATCCATTATCACATGCAATTTGTGTCTACAAATGAGAAAAAATAAGCAAGTTTGAGGCAATTCAAAAGTTAAATTAACAGTCCTTTATGTTTTACTAAATTGACTTTTGAAGGGTCAGGAACTGAACCTATTTCCTTATCCTACTCTGGCATCCTGAATGAAACGCAAGTATTTGACTTACCCCTTTTAAGAATCCACCTGGGATTTTCCTGCTCTTAAGTTTCACACACATGCATGTAGGCACACACACAGAAATACATAGCTACGTTAACATAATATCAATATGCAAGATTACTAAAAAGATTCGCAAATTTTGAACAAATTTTGCCTATTTATAATATAGATATCTTTCTATTTTTCCAAAGAAAGCAACATTCAAGTGTTTTTATGCATCAATGCAGAACGCTAATCATGAAGATTAAATTAATATATATTTATGAATTCGCTTTAGTTGGATTTGTAGGCCCATTATGAAATGTACTTATTTTTAAAAATATTGTTTTGTGGATTGTCAGTCTGCCTCCTCCCCTCCCAAATTTGTACACCTCTGCTCTGGGTTCTTAAGTAACTATTAAGATGATAGAAAATCTCTATTTCTCAGGGATCTTTCAGGTTTTGCATAAAAATCATGGCCAGGATTTTACAGCCCCTCCCGCCCACTGGGATATTACAGTCCTACCAAACTGAATGGAGATTTACGTGGCTCGCAACATCCGCCAACAGGGAGCAGAACGTCACGGTGGGGCCATAAAATCCTGGCACATAACTTCATTTAAGAATTGTTTCCCTACGATTTTTTAAAAGCACAGAATACTTGTATTTAAACTGTGAAAACCAAAGAATTGGTTCAGATGAGCTACTGATTCTTAATTCCAATTGCACAACCTCATTAGTTAAGAACGGCACCAGTATTATTTCAGTTCTCTCCCTCACGTAGTGTTCCCTGAATGAAACGACTACCATCATTTCAAATGCAAATTATAAACAAATATTCTGTTCTAGTTTTTGTCAAACCTTTTTTGAAATAAAAGGGTATTAATTGCAAAACTCCTCTAAAAGAATCAAGATTCTTTAAAAGTTTGCCTAAAGAAGCCAAATAAAATTCTAAAACATACAGTAGCACACCTTTTGTTTGAGAGCAAGCACCCTCTATCCTGCCGTCTCTCCCACGGTTTTCTCATGTCTTGTAGCAACAAACCCAGCCAGGGAATCTGAATCCAGGTCCCCAGTACTACGTTGAAGTGGCCAAGTGGAGCTCTTTAGGAATAGCCAAAATGGTATTACACATACTTTTTTCCCCTCTACTGATTAGTGGAAGACTGACTATGCTCTAGAAGGCTTCAGTAATCACCCACTTTATACATCCTTACATAAAACTGCTGCAGGGTACAGGTGTTGTAAATAACAAAAAGATAAATGTGTGGTATTTGAAATGTTTCCCCCCACCCTAACCCCTCATGAACTAACATAATGCAACTCCAATCCTATCCACATAAAACACTCAGTATGCTGTTGGGAAAACTATATCTGTGTAATATTGTACCTTCACATTATGCCTTTATTTTATACAAGTTACCCCCATGCTCCCACCCCAAAACTGCCCCCCAGTCCAGAGATCAGATAGTAACATTTTCCTCGGCCTCCATCTATACTATTCATGAATCAACAGGTAGTTGTGCAAGATGACTCATCCTTGAATTCTCCCTTCCTGCTGCCATGCATCCAAAATTCAGCTAAGAACAGAAACTCTAAGTGTGAAAAAAATGTGAAGTGTAAAACTGTACGTATAATGCAACAAGTTGAAACAATGACACAATGCCATTGAATTAATCTGATCTCAATTTTCAACTGAGCCTTTAAGATACATGCATATTCTACAGCAGAATTGATGCTTTGTTAGATGTTTCACGAAACATACCCCACAAAATCCTTTCATTCGTACTTCAAGAGATTCAACTTGGAGTGCTAAACTTTAGATTTAAACCTTTTTAATTGTAGCTGTCTGTCCATAAAGTTCTTTTAAGTCCACATGCAAATACAGTTTGGTCAGTGCTGCAGGGTGATTACCAAAATTAATTTTGATATGAAATTTCCAATATGAAAACATTGCAGCCCAAACAGTGTTGGGACTCAAACCTGTGTGCAAACTCTAGACAGTATTTCAGTAACTGTTCAGGGTAAATGTCCCCTAACGGATTGTGAGGGTTGATCAAGATTAAAGCTCTGACTCTGATGCCCTGCAAAAAGAAAAACTGATAGTCGAAGACGCTGAGGATGTGAAAAAGGGATGGCGAACCTTCTTAGTCGCCATCCCTTGTTAAGCAAACAATCACCAATAAAAGTTATGATCTGTACATGAATATCTGTAACTGTACTACAATTACTTAAGATACTTAATATAAATAAACAGTGCCCCAGCTAATTTGAACAAGTAGGTATAGCACTTCTAAAACAAAAGTAAATTCTTCCTCATCAATTAGGTCCCAACAAATAAATACTTTGTAAATCTAGCTCCTTCATATTTGAAAAGACTTCCCTTCTGGATTGTTTCCTCTAAAATCCCCAAAATCTGCTGTCCAAAATAATAAACTAGCTGCGGCACTGATTATACATTTTAAATTACGTGTAATAATCACTTATGCAACATTAGAATTAGTGACTACTTTATTCAAACAGGCTGCAAAAATGTTGTTTCCAATTTCTTAAGTGACTCAGTCCTTGTGCTAACTAATCTGCTCTAAAAATGAATAAAATCAGAAATAAAATCTGCAAGGCAATAGTTGGGAGTGTTAGAACTAGCATCAGAAAACCCAAGCAAAAGATGGAACTAAAGTTTGAATTTCTGCTCCTTATTGTTATTCAGTGGCTCTTTCTGGAAAGCGTGTGTGGACATTAAGCAGGGGCGGGATTGCATTTACTGCAGTTGCAACTGTTCTATGCTTGCTCAAATAACCGACTTAAATAAAAGCAAAAAGTGCTGGAAAAAAGCAGGTCTGGTAGCATCTGTGGAGAGAGAAACTGAGTTAACATTCCAAGCTCAATATGACTCTTCTTTGATTCCGAAGAAGAGTCATATTTGACTTGAAAGACCAGGCCGTAACTTGCGATGGAGTAGCAATCGAAATGAACTGCCATGCTGGTCGAAAGTTCATACCTTGAAATCCAGGCGATCCTATCACGTCCAACCTTCTGACTCAGATCAGGCGAGACCTGGGCAATGCAGCACATCCCTGGAGATTAGCCTCGAGGGCTGTAGAGTCGAAGTAAGCCATGCCCCCTTTTTTACAGCACTAGCTGCCATAAACCAGGCAAGTTTAAAGGTCCAGCCAGGTTTAAAGGTCTTTAACAAGGTAAGTGTATAAAGTAAGTGGGTAGGAGCTGGGATAGGATGGGAGGGGAGAGTCATGTTGGGCCTTGGAGGAGAGTTGGGGGTCTTTGGATCGAGCCTCGAGGGATATGGGGGGATCTGGTCTGGTCAGGTCGGATCAGGTCTTGGAGGGCGTGGTCTGGTCGTTTTGGGGGTCGGTGGGGGTGGGGTTCAGATCGGGCTGGGCTGGGCCTTGAGAGGGAGTGGTCCGGTGCAGGAGTCCCGTGGGGGGGCAGGCAGGGGAGTCCAAGGGGCGTGGGGCTGGGGGGTGTCCCCTGAGGATTTAGGGGGAGTCCTGTGGGGGGTGGTCAGTGTGGGTGTGTACAATAGTTACCGAGAAGCTAGAAGTGGTTTTAGTTCTTCTAACTGTTTCTGGGTAACTATTGGTGTAACACAGCCAGAACCATCGAAGTTTGCGATTTAAATTGCACCTTTCAAATGGTCCTCAGTACAGGGCAATTGCCCATGGGAAGTTTGCACTTCCCAGACAATTGCCATGTAAAACTTACCTAGGAAATTTTGGGGTGGGGCAGGGAGGTCCCCAGCACATCGTAGAGGTATCCCTCAGAAATGACGTCCTGGAGCTCAGAAGTTAACCCCGTTAACCCCGTTTCTCTCTCCACGTGTGCTGCCAGACCTACTGAGCTTTTCCAGCACTTTCTGTTTTTAATTCAGATTTCCAGCATCTGCAGTATTTTGCTTTAAACCAATAACTGACTATCTAGATTCACACGTGACAAATGACCACTTTGGTGAAACTTTGAGTTGAGGGCTGTTGGTGCCTGTAGAAAATTGCCCTAGCAAGGGTCAGCACTTTCAGAAGAGAAGATAAAATTGGAAAGCAATCAAAAATTCAAGCATTTTGTAAATTGTTTATTCTCTTTGATATAAACATTAACGCTCATTATATTTTAGGTTAGACTGGTTCAATGCTAACTAGAACTTGCCTAGCGTATGCTACAATCATATCGGACTGCCATAAATATAACTTTTAACACATAAATATAATTCACTGGTTAAGGTAAGATTCAGAAAACTGCAAACTTGGGAGGCTGGAGCTTCAAAAATTAATGCATAGTAGAGAGCGCAGAAGAGGGGCAACATAAACATTTCTGACACGGAAGCGTTATGAAGAGATTATTAGAATGGGACTTGGACCCTACAGCAAGCACAAATTTGATGCAAATAGGTTAATGAATTTCAAGTGCAACTCAAGAATGAGAAATAGAACATCAAGCAAGCCTAGTTAAATTTCTCTTCCTCCCCTTCCTTACGCAGTCAAACCATGGAAAGGAAATAAATGGGTGCAGTATGGTAGAGCAGAATGATGGTCTTAAGAATTTAAGTTACAATGACTGGTTAAGTAAATTGGTCTTAACTACGTTGGAAAATTCAGGAAATTCAATTTGATCCAATTACCTTACACAATTATGAATGGGATTAATGCAAATTGCTCACACTGAAGAAGAATTCAAGCACTAATCTGAAAGTTAACAATAAATAGGAAATTTAGTTAAAGAAATAGACTCAAGAAATATGATAGAAGAGAAAATACAAAAGCAAATACTACAATATGACTTAAAAGACAAATGATTTAGGCTTCACGTGTATGGTTTGTTGGTCTGAGATTTCTCATGTTCTGATGCTAATACTCAAGTAAACTATGTTCAGCCCATGTAGTTCCCACCTACTCAACTTTTCTACTTATGAAATTGGAAACACAAGTTCATTTCTGGCCAAAAGTACTTGAGACAAGTCAAATTACTAAGCAAGCCATCTAACTCTAACTGAGTCAAACTAATAGGAACTGCAAGCGGCAAAATTTTAAAATCAAACATTATCTGGGAGATAGTATTTAGCTCAGTTTTCAATTTTTCATTTCCAAACAGACACTAAGATAAACTCATCCTATCATTAAAAAAAAACCAAAGTTCGGGTAATGCAAAACTGAACAAGCAGTTCTATAAAAAAAAGGCAAAAAAGGCTTTCTGGTGAATTTTGCACACATCATGGTATCAAAGGTTAATACTGGCGAATGGAATGATTTACACAAATCCAGCATCAGAATCAAGTATTTCCAGACCAGACACAGCAGAGTTAGAGACAGAGTAAAGCTCCCTTGCCTCTTCCCCTACAATGTCCTGCGCTCCCAACCTCAAGGAGGTATCCTTTAACACACCAGAACGTTTTTCCATTTCCCACACCAACCATTGTACAGACTCTGAATGAGATTCTTAATGAGGAGTGGCTGTGTATTATGAACCCCATCGACTGGGAAATGGACTGAGAAGCCAAAATTCATTTTGTGTAGGACCTCTACAGACAGCAGACATCTGATCATCCTGGGCTAAACATAAGGTAAACTTCCAACAATTTGTTTGCACAAATAATTAAACACCATACCAGTAAGTTTAGGACCAAAATAAAGCATTTTCTATTGTGCAGTGGAACAAAACCTCATGTAATAATCTAATCTCAACTACATATTAAAAATTATTTTCTCCCTCTCAAGAAAATGCTGCAATGATCAATTCTAAGTATCAAGGAAGAGGCTAATAATTAAAAGGGAAAAAACAAATACCCACAGAAGCCCTCATCACATTTTCATAACCAATATAATCACAATTCAGATAACTGTACTGTTATCTGACAATATTCCCTCCATGCAGAAATGTGTCCAAAATAAAATCCATTTTTATACTAAAAAAACAGGTAATTATTCTAATAGAATTTTCACTTTCGGGAGAAAAATTTGCTTTGCTTCAAAGCAAATTATTAAGTACAAGTGTTTGAAGCTTAAAATAAATCAAAAGCAACAATTCAAGTCTTAATCCTACAAACTAGTTTTACAACTGAATTCCTCTAAAGGATTAAGACATTGTCTTAGGTTATAATTTAAATTTGTTGCTCCCTCATGGAAGTCAATATCATGTCTTATTATACATTTTGGAGTAATTTGGAGGGCTGCAAATAATCATGAATGCAATGACTCAAGCTGAGATACAAGTCCATGGCAGCTTTACCTCAGCTGCCATTTTTTGGCTGAGACCAGCACAGAGTTCAATCCAGTCTTTGTTCAACATGTGTATGTGATTCTTCCCAGCTAGCTATCACCAACTTAACAGCAGTAAAGTCCCTCCGTAGTATCAAAGAGACTCAACATAACTTTAGCACTTCCTCTACCTTGCTGACTGAGATCAGCTCAGACAATGTACTGAGTCCATGATCTTCCTAATCTGAATGGCTTATATCCAATGCAGCCCCAAAAATGTCACTTTTAAAGCAATTTTCTAAACCACAGAAACGGTAGCCTAGTTATCCACACACATTTTGGTTCTTAAAACTTTGTTAAACAAATACAATTTTTGTAAGTAAGGTAACAAGAATAACCCAAATCAACAAGAGTCCCATGACAGTAACATGACTGGAATCTTCACTATAAACCACCATTTCATGATCTCTCTAACTGCACCAACCATCTTCATCTCAAAATGCCACAGGCACAGAACTCATGGACATCCTCCAAAATTTAAATAATTTGTTCTGCTGACTCAATTTCCTAAGTATAGTGTCAAGATTCAGGGTACGCTGACAAGACAGCTCCATCGTTCTGTCTTAGGTCCCATGACTGTTACTGCCCCTTCAACATCAAGTCATCAGTAAGCAAGATTTTCTTTCAAATGAACACTAGCTAAACCAAAGCCATGCTCTACAGTTCTCACCAGATACCACTCAGCGCAGTCCACTGTTTCATCCCCAGAACAGCTGAACGCTTGGACTAAACCCAACAATGCCCAACTTCAGGTGTCCTGTTGGATCCTAATTAGATTATTAGACACCACATCCAGTCCATCATCTTGGCAATATCACCCACCTCGATCTCTATCATATCCCCACTACCTTTGAAATCCTCTTGATGCCTTCATCACCTCTAGGCCTAATTGCTCCATGGTTCTCCTCACCACCCTCTCAAACTTCACCTAATAAATTTCAGCTCACATGTCCAATATACCATCTCTTGTGAATTGCCTTGGAATATTTATTATGCTGAATAAAAAGGTGAGCTGTTGTTGCAGTTAATGAGGTAAACCTCAAACAACAAACCACAAAATGGGAAGGAAAGAAAAAAAAATAAGATGTTACCAACAATGTTCTTCCAGGGTACCTTTAACTCCTACTCCTTTGAAAAAATTGTAGATTGTTATTGGGGTTTTTATTTACTCTAGCTATTTCCATCATATCAGGATTCTTTAAATAAGGTAAATTCTGTTAAAAAAGACCAATTCAGCAACAAACGGGAACATGTCAAATGAAGGAAAAAGTTAATTCATGTTAATAAACATATATGCCCGAAGTTGATGGTTTATTAGGTCTTAATGCACTAGCAAATTGCTTTTGATTTAATTCAAGCTTGTACTTAAAAGGATATAGTTATTATTTTAAAAAGGATATGCAATGACAACTTTTTAAACAGAGATACTTAAAAGGTAATGGAGATATTGACTCCAGTGCTCCGTTCTTTTGTTCGCCCAACAGCTTTGTTGAAATGAAATTCAGAACAAAAACAAAAAGCATCTTTCAGTAATTTGGGAAAAGAACTCGACAGAAAACAAAAATGCCTGTATTCAAATGAATAAACATCCTTACTCAGGGAAAATACCTGGTATAAAAATAAAATAAATTCCAATTATTAACATCCATTTGAATCTACTCAGTAAAAATCAGATCAGCTTGTATCATAGCTTATATAGCTTTGACACTAAACGCAAACTAATATTTGGCCTGAACTGGACAGTTTCTTATTGCTGTTTTTTTAAAAAATAACACAATTGAGATTGTGCTGTGAAATTTGTAACTAGCTGCAAAATTTTACTTCAAAAGGTCACACACTCTTTTAGAAAAAAGCCTTTGTAAACAACAATTTGCAACAGCAACAATGGCATACATATAAAACAGAGCTGAAAGTTACAATGACCATATGAAAAAAGGGACAGAGGTCTTCATAAATTAATAAAGCATTTCATTTGTATAATTTTTAAAATTATATAAACAATAATGCAACATTCTTTTTCTGCAATTTGAATTAGCTTGGTTGTATAAAAGATATGCAATTTTCTCACCAATAAAGGCAGATGCAAGGCGCAGAAAGCAGAAATGTAGTGCACATTCTGTGCCAAAATCCAGCACCGTGAAAACGTAGAGTGTAGGTTTACACCTGGATTATCAGATTCTCCAGATAAAGCAAGGTATTCTTCCTAGGGAGGGAAGGGGACAAAAGATGATGAACCTAAACAATTCCACGTTAAGTGGCCATTTATGAAAAGTATTTTTTTATTTGTGAAAATATATGTGCATTGCTGGCCAGGCCAGCATTTGTTGCCTATCCCTAAATGACCTGAGAAAGCGGTGGTGAGCCACCTTCTTGAACTGCTGCAGTCCATGTGGTGCAGGTACACCCAAAGTGCTGTTAGGAAGGAAATTCGAAGATTTTGACCCAGTGACAGTGTATGAAAGGCAAAATAGTTCCAAGTCAGGAAAGTGTGTGGCTTGGAGTGGAATCTGCAAGTAGTGGTGTTCCCATGAGAGGTTATGGTTTTGGAAGGTGCTGACAAAGGAGCCTTGGTGAGTTGCGGCAGTGCATCTTGTAGGTGGTACGTACTGCTGCCACGAGTTGGTGGTGGAGGGAATGCACATTTAGGGAGATGGATGGGGTGCCAATCAAGCTGGCTGCTGTCCCCTGATGTTGAGCTTCTTGAGTGTGGTTGGTGCTGCACTCATCCAGTCAAACAGAGAGTATTCCACCACACTCCTGACTTGTGCCTTGTAGATAGGCTTTAGGGAGCCAAGAGGCAAATTACTCACTGCACAATTCCCAGTCTCTAATCTGCTCTTGTAGCCACAGTATTTATATAGCTGATCCAGTCAGTATCTGGTCAACCTGGGAACCCCCCAGGGTGTCGACAGATAACTAGGAGGTTAGCATTTCTCATTCATGATAATTGGGGACCAAAAAAAAAGAGAATGAAATATTTGCGCTTTATTCTACGCTCAGCATCCATTAGTTTCAAATGGCAAATGTATTGAGGAATCAAATAGAAATAATAGTAAAGACAAAAAAAGTAGAGATTAAAGCAAGGTCACAGCACAAAAAATATAAAGGTAACAAATACTCAAGAACAAAGTTGTAGGAAATAATACAACACCTGACAAAAATAAAGTTGCTGAGAGAGGCAAGGGAGGAGATTGCAGGGGCTCTGACCCAAATTTTTAATTCCTCTCTGGCCATGGCGGGGGGAGGTGCCAGAGGACTGGAGAGCAGATAATGTGCTTCCGCTAATTAAGAAGGGTTGTAGAGATAAGCCAGGGAACTACAGGCCAGTGAGTCTCACGTCAGTGCTAGGGAAACTATTGGAGAAAATTCTGAAGGAGAGAATCTACCTCCACTTGGAGAGGCAAGGTTTGATCAGGGATAGTCAGCATGGCTTTGTCAGAGGGAGGTCATGCCTAACAAATTTGATTGAATTTTTTGAGGAGGTGACCAGGTGTGTAGATGAGGGTAGTGTGGTTGATCTAGTTTTTATGGATTTCAGCAAAGCCTTTGACAAGGTCCCACATGGGAGACTTATAAAGAAGGCAAATGCACATGGGATACTGGGTAATTTGATAAGGTGGATTCAAAATTGGCTTAGTTGTAGGAAACAGAGGGTGATGACAGAAGGCTGCATTAGTGACTGGAAGCCAGTGTCCATTGGCATACCACAAGGTATTATTTGTCATTTATATAAACGACACAGATGACTATGTGGGGGTAGGATTAGTAAGTTTGCGGATGACACAAAGATTGGCCGGGTGGCTAACAGTGAGGTTGAGTGTCTTGAGCTACAGGAAGATATATATGGGATGGTCAAATGGGTATATCAGTGGCAGATGGAATTTAACCCTGAAAAGTGTGAGATGATACACTTTGGAAGGAATCACTTGACAAGGGAGTATTCAATGAAAGGCATGACACTAGAAAGTATTGAAGAACAAAGGGACCTGGCATGTGTGTCCACAGATCTCTGAAAGCGGAGGAGCATGTTAATGGGGTGGTGAAAAAGGCATATGGGACACCTGCCTTTATCAATCGAGGCATAGATTACAAAAGTAGGGTGGTGATGTTGGAGTTGTATAGAACCTTAGTGAGGCCACAGCTGGAGTACTGTGTGCAGTTCTGGTCGCCACATTGTAGGAAGGATGTGATTGCGCTGGAGGGGGTGCAGAGGAGATTCACCAGTATGTTGCCTGGGCTGAAACATTTAAGTTATGAAGAGAGGTTGGAAAGACTTGGGTTGTTTTCATTGGAGCAGAGAAGACTGAGGGACGATCTGATCGAGGTGTACAAGATTATGAGGGGCATGGACAGGGTGGATAGGGAGCAGCTGTTCACCTTAGTTGAAGGGTCAGTCACAAGGGGACATAAGTTCAAGATGAGAGGCAGGAGGTTTAGGGGGACGTGAGGAAAAATGTTTTTACCCAGAGGGTGGTGACAGTCTGGAATGCGCTGCCTGGGAGGGTGGTGGAGGCGGGTTGCCTCACATCCTTTAAAAAGTACCTGGATGAGCACTTGGTACATTATAACATTCGAGGCTATGGGCCAAGTGCTGGTAAATGGGATTAGATAGGTAGGTCAGGTGTTTCTCAAGTGTCGGTGCAGACTCGATTGGCCGAAGGGCCGCTTCTGCACTGTGAGATTCTGTAATTCTGTGAAAATAATAACAAAAAAAAAGCATATTAATTTACCAGCACACTGCTGCACAGCATCAGCAAAGAAAAAGGGCAATTGGAGACATAATTTGGAAATGAGAAAATAGACATAATAGGAATAACGGTCATAAGGCCGCAAAGATGGCTGGATTGGAAGTTAAGTATTGTATGCTTTAATGTATTGAGATAAATGGAGAATATGGAGGGATCGGTCACACTATTAGGGGTATACTGCAGACAGGCAAATAATGGAAACAAAGTGGGCAACAAATCTGTGATTCTGAATTACTCATTTCATGATTATGAAAGATTTCAACCACCCCTAAACTGGCAAGCAGTGAAAGGGGAGAAGAAAATGGAGTTTTAACAACATATACAAGACTGGTTGTGACCCAAATAAACCCAACAAGTGAGGAAGCACAGTTAAACCTAGCAATGTGAAAATAAATGGACCAGCTAAGGGAAATAAGCAGAGATTACAATATGGATAAGATTAAGATAATGAGTGAAGGGGATATAGATAATAATTTAACAAAGTAATACATTAGAGAAAATCAAATCTATGAGGGAATGAGCTTGCAGCTAAGGGTGGTAAACGAGGCAAATATATTGAAAAATGTAGTACAGTCAGTCATAATTAAATACAAGGTCAATTGGAAAATATATCCTACTAAAAAGAATAAACTAGCCAAGAATGAGATATCCTGGATACATAAAGAGGTGAGGATAAAATTGAAACTAAAGAAAAAAGGCATAAAACAGTCAATCAAAAGGATAGCGAAAGTGAACTTGATGGCACAAAACAGTTGGTTTTGTCATGTTGCATACTTGGTACACAAAACTATGAGCTAATAATTTTTCACATCTTACCATTGACTGTAAGTACCATGGTCAATTATACATTTTGCTCATGCAACGCAGTTTGCCTACAATGGTTAAAAAAAATCTGCTTTTTGTGTGTCTGATGTTTAAGCAATGGACAGAAAATGGAAAGGTATTAACATATATGCAATAATAATTTAGTGTTAAAGCTTTCAGCCCTGCTTCATTGCCAATTGTGCTCATACCAACATTTTTGTATAGCATTAGTTGCACTGTATAATCAAGCTCCTGAATATTCTAATGTACTACTTTATTGTACACCTATAGCCATGAAACATTACTGGCATAAACACATAACTACATCCGCCATAGCTCAGTGGGTAGCACTTTTGTCTGAGTTAGAAGGTTGTGGGTTGGTTCATGTCTCACTCCAGAAATTCAAGGACAAATACATGGGCTGACACTCCAATGCAATGCTCCACTGTCAGAGGTGTTATCTTTCAAATAAGACAAACCAAGTCCTCCATCTGCCCTCTTAGGCAGATGAAAAAATTGCATGGTACTATTTCAAAGAAGAGCAGGGGAATTAATCCCTTGTTCTGGCCAATATTTATCCCTCAAATCAACATCACAAAAGCAAATTATCTGGTCATTATCACACTACTTTTTCTGGGAGTGAGTTGTGCACAAATCAGTTGCTACGTTTCCTACATTACAACAGTGACTTCAATACAAAAGTACTTAACTGGCTGTGAAGCGCTTTGGATCATCCTGAGATTGTGAAATAAATAAAATACAAATGCAAGTCTTTCTTTCTTCCTAAAACATTTTAAGCATACCTGCACCTTTGCTTTCTGCAAAGCTGCTTCAAGTTTTTTCACTGTTAGCTGAAAGGGAAAGCTTTCACCTTCTAACATCTAGAAATAAACATTTAAAAGAATCTTAATCTACCCATTGCAATTTTAGACTAAAAATAAAAATTAGGGGAAACATCTCATTCACATACCTTACTATCCAAAGGTACATGCACAGCTTGCACTTCTCCATACAGCCACATATCTGGGTGCACACCACCAAAATATGGAGTTGGAATCAGGTAGCCATCTTTAAAAAAGGAAAATCAGTTTTACTCGAGTCAAAAAAATTTAAGCAAAATAAAAATAATGTCTGCATTTACCTCCAGGGTCAAATAAAACCATAGAGAGTGCAGCAAAGATGGAACAACATCCATTCATAACCACAATCTAAAAAACACAGAAAATGAAGTCAAAGCCAGTAGTTAAAAAAAATCTATTTTTGGCAAGAGACATTAATTTACCGTGTCTGATGTTATTTATTTCAAAATATTCTCTAAAAACACCCTACGCTTACAGGGCATGTCAACGTGAACAATCATGCACACTTAACAACTGAAAGAAGTTCAGGGACAAAACAAATAGTTCAGATATAGCGTAGAATTTGATACACACACAGGGAAAGCGGTTATCACCATTGGCCAACTCATGAAACACGCATGGAATAACATCATGCTGACTGATGGTTTATAAGGCCTGTGTTCTTAGCACTTTGCTGTATGACTGTGAACCAGGGGACACTTACTGCCATCAAGAAGTACAAAAATTTCCACCTTCGCTGTCTGCAGCAATTATGGATATAGCCTAGCAAAATAAAATCACAAATGCAGCAGTCCTCTCAAAGGCAGAGCTCTCAGGTTTGTTAGCACTCAAAGAAGCAGCTTCATTGGCTTGGGCATGTCCGCAGGATGGAAAAGGGTCGCACACCTGTTTGGTGAGGTAGCCAGAGCCAGATGGTAAATAGGACATCCATTATCAGACCTGCAAGTCACTAGCTAACAAAAGAGGGAAATGGCAACACCTCCTGTGGGCAGGCATGCACCACTGCTATGACCAGTGGCTCGGCAACAGGCGCAAGGCCAAAAACAATAATCCACAACACCTGGTAGCTTCATGTAGCTGAAGCATTTGCAACCATCTTCTTTGAGGATATAATAAGCAGAGTTGATAAAGGGAAACCAGTATATATAGTGTATTTGGATTTCCAGAAGGCATTCAATAAGGTGCCACACAAAAGGTTATTGCACAAGATAGGAGCTCACGGTACTTGGGGTAATGTTTTAGCATGGATCGAGGATTGGTTAACACACAGAAGACAGAGAGTTGGGATTAATTGGTCTTTCTCAGTTTGGAAGTACGTAACTTGTGAAGTGCCACAAGGATCAGTCCTAGGGCCTTAATTATTTACTATCTATATTAATGACTTGGAGGAAAGGGTAGGGTGTAATGTATCCAAATTTGCTGATGATACAAAAATAGGTGGGAGGGCATGTTGTGATGAGGGCATAAGGAACCTGCAAGGGGATACAGATAGGTTGAGTGGGTGGGCAAAATCTTGGCAGATGGAGTTTAATATAGAAGAGTGTGAGGTCATGCACTCTGGTAGGAAGAATCAAAAGGCAGACTATTATTTAAATAAAGAGAGACTTCAAAAAATGCAGCACAGAGGGACATGGGTGTTCTTGTGCATGAAGCACAAAAAGTTAGCATGCAGGTGCAGCGTAATTAAGAAGGAAAATTGAATTTTGACCTGTATCGCTAGGGGATTGGAGTTTAAAAATACAGAAGTCTTGTTGCAACTGTACAGGGTGTTGGTGAGGCCACATCTGATGTATTGTGTACAGTTTTGGTCCCCGCATTTAAGAATGGACAGACTGGCATTGGAGGCAGTTCAAAAGAGATTCACTAAGCTGATTCCTGGGATGAAGGGGTTGATTTATCAAGAATGGTTAAACAGATTAGACCTTTATTCATTAGAGTTTAGAAGAATGAAGGGTGTGATCTTATTGAAACATACAAGATTTTGAGGGGACTTGACAGGGTAGATGTTGAGAAGATGTTGCCACTAGTGGGTGAGTCTCGAACGAGGGGATATAGTTACAGAATAAGGGGACACTCATTTAAAACGGATATGCGAAGGAATTTCTTCTCTCAGAGGGTAGCAAATGTCTGGAATTCTCCTAACCAGACAGTTGTGGAGGCTAGATCACTGAAAGTGTTTAAAGACAAGGTAGATAGATTTTTGATATATCAGGGAGTTGAAAGCTATGAGGAGCTGGCACGAAAGAGGAGTTTAGGTCTGGGGCAGATCAGCCATGATCTTATTGAATGGCAGGGCAGGTTTGAAGGGCCAAATGGCCCACTCCCGCTCCTATTTCTTTTGTTCTCTTCAATCAGAAATGCTAACTGGATGATCCATCTCAGCCTCCTCCTGGATGCTCCCAGCATTATCGATGTCAGTCTTCAAACAATTTGATTCACTCCACGTGATGTCAAGGGATGGCTGAAGGTGCCAGATACAGCAAAAGCCACAACAACTGTAGCTTGGTCTCCGGAGCTAGCCACCCCCTTAGCAAAGCTCCATTACAGCTACAACACTGGCATCCAATCGACAGTGTGGAAAATTGCTCTGGTATGTCTGTCCACAAGGGGAACAAATTCAACTTGGTCAGTTATCGCCTCATCAGTCTACATTCAAATCAGCAGCAAAATGATGGAAGGTTTCAGCGACAATGCTATCAAGTGGCACCTACTCAACAACAACCTGCTCACCAATGCTCAGTTTGGGTTACACCAGACCTCGTTGCACGGGGTCTAAACATGGACAAAAGGGCTGAATTCAAGAAGTAAGGTGACTTTGCATCAAGGCAGCATCTGATCGAGTGTAGCATCAAGGAGCCCTGGCAAAATTGAAGTCAATGGGAATCAGGAGAAAAACTCTCCACTGGTTGCAGTCATAACTTGCACAAAGGAAGATGTTTGTCGTTGTTGGAGGCAAATCATCTCAGCTCCAGGGCACTGTTGCAGAATTCCTCAAGGTAGCATCCTAGGCCCAATCATCTTCAGTATCTTGCTTTCAACGTAAAGTCAGAAATGCGGATGTTCACTGATGATTGCAGAGTGTTCAGTATAATTTACAACTCCTCAGATACACAAGCAGTCCATGCATGGCTGCAATAAGATCTGGATAATGTTCAGGTTTGGGCTGATAAGTGGCAAGTAATGTTTAGATCTAAGAAGTGTCGGGCAATAACCAAATCCAACAATACAGAATCCAATGATCTCCCCTTGCTGTTCAACAGTATTATCACTGCAACTCCCACCATCAACATTCCCAGCATTACCACTGACTGGGCCCGCCATATAAATGCTGTGGCTACAAGAGCTGGTCAGAGGCTGAGAATTCTGCAGCAAGTAACTCATCTCCTGATTCCGCAAAGCCTGTCCACCATCTACAAGGCACAAGTCAGGAGTGTGGTCCTGTTTGATCCACCTGCCTGGATGATTGCAGCTCCAAAAACACTCAAAAAACTTGACACTATTCAAGACAAAGCGGCACATCTGAATGCCAGTCCATCCGCCATCTGGGACATTCACTCTTTCCACCACTGGCTCACAGTACGAGCTGTATGTACCTCCTACAAGATGCACTCTAGTAACTTGCCAAGACTCCTTCAACAGCACATTCAAAACACAGGATCTCTACCATCTAGAAGATCCAAGGGCAGCAGCCTCACAGGAACAAGGCACCTGCAAGCTCCCCTTCGGGTCACACACTATCCTGACTTGGAATAATATCACTGTCAGTAGGTCAACATCCTGGAACTTCCTCCTGAACTGCACTGTAGCACATGGGCTGCAGAGATTCTGTTAAGGCAGAGGAGTGGGACTAGGTGGAATGCTCTTTCAGAGAGCCAGTGCAGGCTCGATGGACCGAAAGGCCTCCTTCTGCATTGTAAATATTCAAGAAGGTAGCTCATCTCTACCTGCTCAAGGGCAATTAAGGATGGACAGTAATTGCTGGTCTTGCCAGCAATACTCACATCCCAAGAACAAATTAAAAAACAATTTATGCACCCTGACAGTAAAATAAGAAAAGGACCATTTTAATTTTGTTTGACTACGTACCTCTGCCATGATAGCCATGGAACAAAATTGCACCTCTACAGATAAGAATTAACAGTACCATTTTCTTGTTCTGTCCAAAACAGAAACTGCAAAATGTTTTATTTAGTAAACAGTGTCACCATTTGCTTTGCCCTCTGATATTGCTCAGCCACCACCTGGCATGGAAAAAAATATGGTAAGAAAAGTTCTGACAGAACAAAAACTAGCTACAAGCTAGTCTTAGCAATAAAATCCATTGCTTTACTTCAGCTATTGAACAGCACCACACGAGAAAACTAATTCAGAAGAAAAACATGAACCTATGCGAAGTGAAAAGAATTGCAATCTATGGAGTCTGCTAGGCTGAAAAAACACACTGCACAAGCAATGAGCAAGGGCAACACAGAATTAACTCACCATCGACCATCAGAAAACATACTGTGCATTTCCAGACAGATAGCGAAGTTAAAACTACAGATTCTTAATACAGATTTGTCAGCCAGCACTTTTGACCCCAATATATTAAAGGATAAAACAACAACAATGTGAAGAAATCACCAAATCCCAGCCCTAGTAACTTCAATCCCATCCTCATTTCACTGAAATGTCTTCTTAGGGGATAAGTAAGATTCCAAGTCAAGTGTAATTACCCATCACTAAACAAAAATACAACCTGAAGAGAGAATTAAATATGAAAGGCAAAATAAAGCACTGATATTTCTTACGTGCTCTGGATTCAATGCTTTTGAAGCTCTGGCATACTCAGTGAGAAATTTGGCAATTTCTTCTCTGAAACTGAAACACATACAGAAATTGTAGGAAGGAACATGCAATTTTGTTCACTAATATTATGACATACATTTGCTCCAGCAAAAGTAAGAAAAAAGATTTTAGCAGATTCAACAATCATTAATTGTTCTATTTGTTTATTTAAAGTTTAAGGATATATCCAAGTCTATAAATTATCTAGGGTTACAAAAGTTCTGAAATCTGTTTTGAAGAAACTTAGGAAAAGCTTGCTTAAAAGGTACAAACACCAAAGCACACAATTTTGATTCTATATCGATGCATCAAGAGACACTTTTGTGAAAAAGGACATCCCTCACTTTCATAGCATTAACTTTAAAATCAGTCGAAGGAAAGAAATAAAACACATGCCTAAATGAATACACGTCATAAGAACATCAAATCCATGAACATAAGAAATAGGAGTAGGTTATATGGCCTCTTGGGACTACGCTGCCATTCAATAAGATTATGGCTGATCTGATCTTGGCCTCAACTCTACTCTCCTGTCCAACAGGCACAAGCTATTGGTACAACACTTCATATACTGCATAGATAAGAGAGGGGGTTACAAGGTGGATGAGCAAACTGACCATGGCATGAGCGAGAATCCAGGAGACTGCGCTGTCTGCCCGGTGCCAGGGTTCAGAACATCTGCTCAGGGCTGGCGAGGAACTTGCAGTGGGAGGGGGAAGGATCCAGTTGTCATGGTCCATTTGGGTACTAACAGCATAAATAGGGGTAGGAAAGAAGTTCTGTATAAGGAGTATGAGCAGCTAAGGGCTAAAGAAAACACAGGACTCAAGCAGTAATAATTTCTAGATTATTATCAAAGACTGATGTGGGAGAAATGGGTTTTGATTCATGGGGCACTGGCACCAGTACTGGGGAAAGTCGGAACTGTGCCATTGGAACAGCTTTCATCTGCAGGGACCAGTATTATGCCAAGTTAGATACCTAGGGTGGTAGACAGGGCTTTAAACTAAACAGTGGCGGAAAGAGGTCATGAGAAAGGAGATGTGGTAAACATGTAATACAGCAGGGTAGTAATTTGGTTAACGATAACCAAAGTGTGGCAGCAAGGGACAGAGTGTGCAAAACTTAGGCTGCCAAAGGGAGGAAGCATGCTGCCACCAAATTTAGTGACGCTTCCCTCAGGCACCTATTGGACACACTGGAGGCCCGCCTTAAAGTCCTCTACCTCCGCTCTGGGTAAAGGTGAGCAAGCAAGGTCATCAATCCAGCATGGGAGGCGGTGGCAGCTGTGGTCAGTGCCAACGCCCTGCAGAAGAACATAGTCATCCAGTGCCGAAAGAGGAGGAATGATCTCCTTGTGTCACCCTTCTCATCACTCTCAACTCACACATTCAAGCCCATCACACATTCACAAGGATGTCATTCACTGCCAGTTCAAGGGACATCATCATTCACACTCTCACACACATCTTCGTCTGGCCTGAGGATTTGTGTCCTCATCCCATCCACGGTACCGCTCACCACCCACACATGCTAGGCATCAGCTGGCCTGGCAGGCATCCTGCTTACACTCTCCATCCATATTCATGAAGGATAAGCTGGCACACAACAAAACAGAGAGATTACAGACTGCTGGAGGAATGCCTGGCATCAAGGTCCTCACAGACTTTGAAAATAGAGTTATCCAGCTGGCCGGCAACAATCTGGAGCATTCCTGTGCTGACGGCGGGGTCAGCGGTGTTCAACCACATGAGGACCCAGCAATATAACATCCATCAGTCAACCATGTTGTGAGTCACTTCCCCTATCACGCAGTCACTTGTCATGCACTAATTGTCTCTCCTTGCTTTCATAGGCACACCTGGGAAGCAGCTGAGGTGTACAACCCAGGTCTTCAAATCAAGCCCTGAAGAAACCTCGGAAGAAGGATCTGATGACGCTCTCATTGAAGACATGTCAAAGCACTCACCCACACCCACCACAAGCACAGAGACACACACCTTGGGTAGCCTCAGAGTCACAATCTGGTGAGCACCTCACACTGTCTGATCCACAGCAAGTGGTGGCAGGGACTTCCCATGTTTCCGGCACCCGGAGGACTGCTAAAGGACAGAAATCTGCTGAGTCCGAGTCACATGAGGAACCTCTGGACTTGGTCATACATCAGTTGCTGGAGCTGCAAAGGCAAGCTCAGCAACATGAGGAAGAAATGTCCACTTCACTCCTCAGATTGCATGCCACAACAGAGGAGTTCCGTCCACGTTCAGGCTGAGGTGATAGCATCTGCATGCCACCACACCAAAGTCAACACTAGCAGCATGGCAGCCACCATGGAGGCCTTGGTCCAGGATATCAGTCCTGCACTGCTGTGCGGGATGAACTCCATTGCTAACGCCATAGTGGGCCTCCAACAGTGTCAACGCAAGAGGGGCGTGGGGCAGCTCAATCTCACTCCAGCTTCCCCTTATCCTCAAGGGGCCAGGTGTCCTCAGGTACAAACAGGGAAGAAGATCAGCAGGGGCACACCCCGGGCCACCACCCAAACCATCCAAATTCCCTCTTCCTGTGACTCCACCAACTCAGCTCCACAGGCTGAAAAGAGTGCCACTGTCATACTTCAGGGCCCCAAAAGCAAGCCGGGGCACCCCAAGCCAGGGCATTCCAGAGGACACCAGTCAAGGTCATCACAGACAGGGTGTGGCAATCAGGAGGCTGCCTCCACCGGATGGAGTGGGACAGAGGTGGGTGGGGTTTCAGACAGCCAATGAGCGCACGACACACTGGCCATCAAAATGGTGGCCAGCACTCTCCTGCATGCGTGAAGGGGCCTTCAGGCTTAACAAAGAGAGATTCTTAGGACACATATCCTAACTCACTCATCTCTCTCTTGGGTTTTGCAGAATGAGAACATCAGGGTAATGGAACCTGATGAGTTAGCTGCATGCCTCGGGCTTATAGAGACCAGAGATGTGGAAGAAGAGAGCAGTGGAGCTGCCTGGCTCAACAAAGGGAATAGCACCTCCCTCAAGGTGAATGGGCGACATCCTGCTGAGCATGCAACTGAAGATCCACAGTGAGCCATCACTCGTAGACGCCTCACTAGACCCAGGGTCTACAGATGGTGCCTGCAGATTCCTGCAGATGACTGAGAAACAGTGTCTCCGAAGACAGGAAACTGGTCGATCACATATGCCATCTGCTGCATGATTTGGACTACGGGGATATAGAGGGCATCCAGTGGACATGAAAGTGTCCTGATGAGTGCAAGGCGAAAAGCTTCAACATGTTTCTTTTTTCTGTGATAAATAAATAAAGTCTTCTGTAATTCATACTTTTAATAGGATTGAATTAAATAATTAAACTGCTGCATGATGAAATTCTAGCTTTGCTCAAGACTAATATTTCAAAATACCATATGGCTCGAAATAAAATGCCTACTGGCACTAACATTTTTCATTTAAAAAGCTTGGTTTTACTGATGTTTGGGGACTAAAATGATTAATACAGAGGAAAATAATGTTTTAATAGTAGATTTAGAAATTATATGGCCAACACATTTTCTTAGAGACCCTGCACCTCAAAATTTCCTACACCAGTGCCTGTATGCAACTGCTTAGTTTAAAGCCCTACCAACACATGATAGAAACATTTTCATCAAATTATAAAGCGAGTTCCTATGTAGCGTATTTTTACAAAAATGGGCAATCAATTTTCTTCTGTTATGGGCTTCAATTCTGCTAGCCATAACACACTGTTCACCTTTTGTTCTACTGTTAGCATTTTCAATCAGCAAAAATTGACACAGCATTCATAACATTAACATTAAAAAATATGAATTATGCTGACATATGCCGTTTGCAGTTTGCTTCTATCATATGTACATCCAAAATTATCAAAGTTTAAATCTGCACAAGGATTTTATTAACATCCTGTAAAATGAAACTAAATACAGCATTTTCAGGATAATATATCCATTTT
The DNA here is from genome assembly GCF_017639515.1 of Carcharodon carcharias. Classification (NCBI taxonomy): domain Eukaryota; kingdom Metazoa; phylum Chordata; class Chondrichthyes; order Lamniformes; family Lamnidae; genus Carcharodon; species Carcharodon carcharias. The sequence goes on from NC_054469.1 coordinate 170,504,066, forward strand.
GCAGTTAAGATATGGACATGCAGGAGATGAGAGAGTAATTTTTATTTTTCTACCTGTGCAATAACCTGGCGGAATACAGTGGCCAGCCACTGTAGAATCCCTCCAACATTAGTTTAATTGAAACCAATGAAATGGAATTCTGATCATTTCTAGAATGGATGGGCAAGGGCAAACGACACCTCCAACTTAACCAACGAAGTTGAAAATCACTCCACATTCATTCATGCCTATTTAAATAAGGCATCTTTTTCCCTTCCCCCCCACCATGTGATATATTTTCCCTTTAAAAGTATGAAGTATTAGATTGTTCTTACCTCTCAATGCCTTGAACATTGGAATACTGTAACAAGTGAGGTGCAATGTTGCTTCCACCATTAAGTCTGTTAAACTTTGAACAGAGGGATAAAATATATTTACAAATATATTTGAAACTGAAAATGTAGCTTCTAGAACCACTTACTAATGAAATAAAAATTACGAACTACAGTTTTATAATCTGAAAAAGTCTCAAGTTTTATTAGGAGAGCAAGTTCAATTGAAATATCAACATCAAAAACAAACTTAGCTCCATGGCGCAAGAAATATGATACCTCCGTTCAAAAACATTCCCACAGGCAAGTGCTTACAGTAGCTGAAAGTTACTTTTCTGTATTTCACATACTCACCCACTCTTCTATCAAGTCAAAACAAAGTTTGTTCTCACTTGTTCCCAAATTCAGAACACCCTAAAAGACAAAAAAAAACTTATGAACAAAATATTGCAGATGCTGCATAAAATGCTGGAAATATCAGCAGGTCTGGCAGCATCCAGAGAAAGAAACAGAGTTAACGTTACAAGTCAACGACCCTTCATCCAAACTCATTTTTTCATGGCACTCTTGTAGATGTGAATGCAGATACAAAAGCACTTCAAATGTCGTCATACTGTAAGAGCTACTAATAGGATGACGCAAAACTTAACTGGACAAACCACATAAATACTGTGGCTATAAAAGTGGGCTGCAGGCTGGGTACTCTGTGGCATGTGACTCACCTCCTGACTCCCAAAACCTTTTTATCCTCTACAAGACACAAGTCAGGAGCGTGATCAAATACTCTACACCTGCCTGGCTGAGCTCTACTCCAATCACACTTCAGAAACTCAATGCTGTCCAGAACAAAGTAGCTTATTTGCTTGCCAAGCCATCACCTTAAGCATTCACTCCCTCTCCACCGGTGTATCATGGCTGCCGCATGCATCACTGACAAGATGCACGCAGCAACTCACCAAGGCTCCTTCAATAACATATTCCAAACCTATGATCCCTATCGCCTAGAAGGACAAGGGCAACAGACAGATGGGAACACAATGAGCTGCGAGTTCCCCTCCAGGTCACACCCCATCCTGACTTGGAAACATAGGAGTTTCTTTATCATCTCAGAGTCAAAATCCTGCAAAACCCTCCCTAACAACACCATGAACATACCTACACTACACAGAATGCAATGATTCAAGGATGCAGCTCAACACCACCTTCTCCAAGACAATCAGGGATGGGAAAGAAAATGCTGCTCTTGCCAGAGCCACCAATATTCTGCAAAACAGTAAATAAGAAACTTATTTCTGATGCAGCATAAATTGGCAAGCCATTGGGATATAGGAACTAGAATAGGTCATTTAGCCTTCAATGAGATCAGGGCTGATCTGAAGCCTGACTCCATATATCCCTTAAAATCTTTGGTTAAAATAAAAGGTTTAAAGAATTTCAGATTTAAAGTTAACAACTGATCTAGCATTCAATTGCCATTTCCAAAGAGGATTCCAAACTATGATCGAGATTGGTAGATTTCTACATATTAAGGACATGAAGAGATACAGGGATAGTGCAGGAAAATGGTGTTGAAGTTGAAGATCAGCCATGATCTCATTGAATGGCAGAGTGGGATCAAAGGGCTGAATGGCCTACTCCTGCTCCTATTTCTTATGTTCTAAACCTCAACCACCCTTGGTGGGCAAATTTTCATAATATCATTCCCAAAAGATTTTAACTGTGCTCCAGAGTACTAGAATTCCCAACAAGCATAAATAGTTTCTATCTGCCCTATCTGTTCCCCTTAATATCTTGAAAACTTTCTAACTCCCAAGCAATACAGGTTTGTAAAGTTTGGGTAGTTCTGCTCATAATTTGTAAACGCTTGACATCCAGGTAAAAATATGCTGCACTCGCTCCACGGCCAATACACTATACTCTTTTTAAGAACTGCTCACAGTACTCCACGTGTGGTATAGCTCCACTGGCCTTTTGGATTATTTTCTGTACCTGTTCATGACATTCTAATGTGTACCTGGACCCTCAAGTTTCTTTGGACCAATGAGCTCTTTAATTTTGTTTTTGTTGTGTGGCCCCTTTGATTTAAATGAACAGGACCTTCTTTTTGTGTGTGCTTGCCACTCACTATAACTTAGAGGTTGGCTTGCTTATACTCAGCCTGCACGGAAACTTACAGACTGCTGCACAGCCATGCAGCTTGGGGGGGGCGGGATATCGCTTTGGACCTCCACTTTGTTTCTAGCTTCTCACCATTTTCAAAGTACCTTCTTCTACCCCTTTTATGCCCAATGTGGATGACTTCACATTTATCTACACAGAAATCCATCTATCACAGTTTTCCCACCATTCACTTATTGGCATCACTTTGTAATTTTAAGCTTCCATATACATTACTTAAAATTTAGCCTCGTCTTTATGTCATTGGAAACTTTGGATACATAGCTTTCTATCCTAGTCGTTAATAAATAAAAAAATAAGCCGAATTGATGAGGCGCCAACAGATCATTGGATCTGCTAATACATGCTGCTAATTTGAATACATTCCCATCTATTGCTCAGATAATTTCATAACCAGATCAATAATTTGCCTTCAGCTCCAAGGGCTTCAATTCTAGCATCCCTTATGAGGAAGTTGAACATATGCCTTCTGGAAGTCTATAAAGGAACATCCATAGACATTTTTCTACACACTACTTCAATCAGATCATGTCTGATGAACCCATCTTTTAAAAAAATCCTTCAGTCGCTCATTTAATTAAAGATCCTAGTAATTTTCCAACAACAGATGTTAGGCTAACTGTCTATAATTCCATAACTTCCCTCTCTTACCCTTCTTAAACAGCAGGCTGACATGCACAACTTTCCTATCGAAAGGTACAGTTATTGAATCAAGCCAACTTTGGAAGATAAAGCTTGGCACCAGCAATATTCTCACCTATATCCTTTAAATCCCTTGCATGGAAACCACCTGGTCCAAGGGATTTGTCATGCTTCAGTGCTATTATTGCCTTCATTACTGTTATTTTATTTACATTAATTTTGATGAGTCCCTGATTCAATGCCATTTTTCATGCAATTTCCAGCGTGTTGACCTTTTCCTCCACTATAATGAAGCAAAGTAATTATTCAACATGTCTGCCATTTCCTGACTTTCACTGATATTATCACCTTTACCAGTTTTCATGGGGCCCATATTGCTCCTGACCACCCTCTCTTTCCTAATGTAATAGTAAAAATTGTGTTGATTTTGATACTCGCTGCAAGTTTATTTCATGCTACATATTTTGTAGTTCACTTATATCTGTTTCATTACCCTTTGCTGTTCTTTGTATCTTTCCTATTCTCAGAATCTATGCTATCTTTTGCCCTCTATATGCTTTCTTACCTCATATGTTATACGTGGCATTTTTTTGGCAAGTAAAGGTCTTCCCTCTTAGGGGTACAAACTGGTTATTTGAGCACAACCCATCCAATTTCTGGCATTTTACCCATTAACAGATTTGCCCAGCTTACCGCGTACAGTACCTATCTCATCCCACTGAAGTCAGCTAAATCTAAAAACTTTTTCACATTTCTCTCCTTCATTTTATGATGTTCATGTTATATTATTTGATAAATGTTCATGCACCACTAGGCTACTAACTAAATCTAGCTCATAACCCATTACTAAAATCTAATATGGCATGAACCCTTATTGGTTCTGGGACATTTCTGATATATGCTAACCTATCCTAATCTACATGAAAAAGTTAAAATCCACCATTAAAACCACTTTACCTTTGCTACATGCTTGTCTAATTTTCTGCATTTGTACAATCTACCACTTCACACTTGTTACCAGGAGGCCTATGCACCACTATCACCGCAGAAGAATAACAGCGACAGTGAAGGAGCCACGATATAGTTCCGAGTCAGGATGTTGAGCAGCTTGGACAGGAATTTTCAAGTGGGAGTGTTCCCATGCATCTGCTGCCGTTGTCTTTCTAAATGGTAGTGGTCGTGAGTTTGGAAGGTGCTGCCTTAGGAGCCTCAGTGAGTTTCTGCAGTGCATCTTGCAGGTGGTACGCACTGCTACCACTGTTCGTCAGCGGTGGAGGGAGTGAATGTTGGTGGAAGGGCTGCCTATCAAGCAGGGTCATGCTAGATGGTGTCAAGTTTGAATGTTGTTGGATCTGCACTCATCCAGGCAAACGAAGAGTATTCACAACCACTACCATCACAATCCTGACTTGTAGATGGTGGATAGACTTTGGGTACTCAGATGGTGCGCTACTCGCCATATAGTGTTCCTGGCCTCTGACCTACTCTTGTAGCCATGGTATTTATATGGCTGGTCTAGTTCAGTTTCTGGTCAATGGTAACCCCCAGGGCATTGATAGTGGGGGTATTCAGTGATGGTAATGCCATTGAATGTCAAGGGGCGATGGTTAGGTTCGCTCTTGTTGGAGATGGTCATTGCCTGACACTTGCGTGGTGCGAATGTTACTTGCCAGTTGTCAGCCCAAGCCTGGATATTATCCAGATCTTGCTGCATTTGGTCATGGACTGCTTCAGTATCTGAGTCATCATGAATGGTGCTGAACATTTTGCAATCATCAGCAAACATTCCCACTTCTGACCTTATGATGGAAGGTCATTGGTGAAGCAGCTGAAGATGTTTGAGCCTAGGTCACTACCCTGAGGAACTCCTGCAGTGATGTCCTGTAGTGAGATGATTGACCTCCAACCACCACAACCATCATCTCCTATTATTGAGGATGGGGATATTTGTGCAGCATCCTCCTCCAGTGATTTGTTTAATTGTCCACCACCATTCACAACTGGAGGCGGCAGGGCTGCAGTGCTTAAATCTGATCCATTGGTTGTGCATTTGCTCAGCTCCATCTATCATTTGCTACTTATGGTATTTGGTACACAACTAGTCCTGTGTTGTAGCTTCACCAGGTTGACACCTCATTTTTAGGCATGCCTGGTGCTGCTCCTGGCATGCACTCCTTCACTTTTCATTGAACCAGAATTGATCCCCTAGCTTAATGCGGTAGAGTAGGGGATATGCTAGGCCATGAGATTGTGGTCAAGTACAATTCTGCTGCTGCTGATGGCCCACAGCTCCTCATTGTTGCCCAGTTTTGAGTTGCTAGATTTGTTCAAAATGTACTCCATTTGGCAGTGGCATTGCCACACGATAGGGTGTATCCTCATTGTGAAGACAGGACTTCGTCTTCACAAGGACTGTGTGGTGATCACTCCTACAGATACTGTCATGGACAGATGCATCAGCATCAGGTAGGTTGGTGAGAATGAGATTAAGTATGTTTTTCCCTCCTGTTGGTTCCCTCACCACATGCCACAGACCCAGTCCAACAGCTATGTCCTTTAGGTCTGTGGTGGCGCTACCAAGCCACTCTTAGTGATAGACATTGAAGTCCCCCACCCAGAGTACATTCTGCCCCCTTGCATGGCAACAGCTCTCCTCCTAACACAACTTAAACACAGCTTTATAAACCACATAATTGACCGCTCAGGTACCAAATATTTATTTTAAAACATTTAAAAACACAACTTCAACTACAAAATGGCTAGCGATTGACACTGATCACATATGTAAATAGATGAGATTGTTAGTTGGACAAGTATAATGCTGTACCATTATGCAACGCCGTGCACCATAGAGTCCAATGCGCTTTAAAATCAAGGCATTATAAACTTGTGCCCTCTGACTATTGCAAGCACCAATACTGTTTAATTAAGTCGTGCCTGTATGAGCTAATCCCCTAATCGTGATAACTTGTGTATTCAATGGCATTTCTAATTGAGATGCGCCCAAAGGGAAATTGTAACTTCAAAGATAACAAGGAAATGTATACAAACCTTAGTTTGGATGCAACAGTGGCGGAAGTCCATTGAAATTAATATTACAGGGGAATGTCGGAAATGAATGGCTCTATAAGATTTCCTTGAGTAGAGATAACTCTTGCCAATTCGACTAGTGGGTAACAGCTGAGCTAGTTACTGTGCTTGGAATAGGTACAGGGAAAAGAAGCTCCACTATAAAACTTTTGTTCTCCAGGTCAGGTACTGAATTTGTTCCTGATTTCTTATAGTGTGACTTGAATTTACACAGCACCATTAATAGAGTAAAGCATCCAAGGCATTGCACAAGAATTTAATCAGGACAAAATCTAACACCAAGTCACAGAAGGAGATGTGAGGCCAGTGACCAATTGTTTGGTCAAAGAATAAAGGTTTCAGGCAGCATTTTAAGGAGTTTGCAGAGGACATTCCAGAGCTTAAGGCCTAGAGTTCAATGCACAGCCCCAATAGGATAAAGGAAGTGGGGATGCACAAGAGACCAGAGTAAATAAATTTTTATTGAATTTCAACTATGAGCATGTATTTATTTCCAAAATCAGTGATTACACACAAACTAGTGCAAGCAACATGTACATAACAGCCCGAATTTTGAAGCTGTAATAACAATGAAACTGTCAGCATTCAGTCATTATCCTGCGAAAATGGCTCCCACACAGAAGTAGTTAAACACAGAAATCAAAAAGTAGCTAGCAGGGTACTAGTTAAGTACGCACAAACTGTGATCTTTAGAAATCAATGAACTGACAAGAACTTACTCTTTTACTTGATAATTCCATTGTTAAAAACACCTGAAATATTGCACCTTGTTAATGAGTTGCGAGTTGACAGTGGTATAACTCATAACTAGTTCTGAACAACCTCTGCGGCCCTGAAAACAAATTTTATATTGTGTAATGTCAATTTCTTGCCATTACAAGTAAAAAAGCTTTCTAATGTTTCAGTTTGTTTGATATTTAAACATTTAAAGTGTATGTCCCAGTCTTTATTTCACTCTGCAAAATTTATTTCAAAACATTTTACTACTTTCTGGTTCAAATGACTAAGAAATTTTATATGTGATTGGCGGGTTACAATACTTGATGACATTATTGTTGCTAGACATCTGGAGAACGTCTTGACTTGGTGTCAGATTCAAATCAATGGTAGAAAGGTAAATGACACATCACAGAGATGGCTGGGTCTTTGTAGGCACTTTTCTTCAAGATCAGCAGCAAGCACCATCACTTCACAACTAACTGCAAAATCCAGCCAACATAAGTGAGAGAAGAAACAACATTTTTTATACATGTTAGAGCCCAAAAGTGAAAGAGTACTGTTGTTTTAGACAATTCATAAAAATATCTGTAGATGGAAAAATAACAAGTTGTTTCAATTTATTTTCCTTACCCAAAATCCCTCCCTGAAACTGTCTCCTCAGACTAAGAAAAAAAAACCACACAAATATCTAATAGGTTTACTTTTTCAAAAATAAAGTTCCATTCGATACATTAACCAATTTTTTTTCTCTTGTGTATTTCCAGTGTTATTTCAAATTTCGATCAGTCTTTGGCCAGGATTTTCTGCTCCCATTTGCAGCTGACTTTAAATCAGTGGTTGAGATCAGAGAAGGCCCTAACTGCATTTCCACAACAACGTAAATCCAGGACACGAATGTCCAGGCCCCCGAAACTGACCTGCCACATTTCCTGACATTCAATGGCATGACGTTAAATAAATTTGCATCTAATTATTGTAGGCCACACGTCAGAATCATCCACCACATCAGATGTAAATCCCACATCAGCGTGATTTACAAATGCCTTCAAAAGGGGACCTCAACTTAGAGAGAAACTCAGGTGTATACACACAACTTTCCACAGCACACGTGATGATCCTAGCAGCTCTGTGAATTCAGGGGGCCATAGGCAAGTCTTCGCAGCAGCTTCTTCATGGCTGGCTTGTGGTGCTGGGACAAGGGTGAGAAGGCAACCTTGGGACAAGGGTGACAGTGCTAGGTGAGACATGGCAGCACCGACTGAAGTTTGAGCACAAACATACGTGGACAGGAGGGGGGAGACAATGGCCAGGCTAATGGCAGAACAGATCAAAGATGAACACTCTTCCGCATCTGAGGGCAGTTAGCTGGAGATCAATTAACGTGCTTGGGGTCAGCCTAGCCAAGCAATTGTGCCCACTCAAGCAGCACTAATTCGTCACAGTGCCAATGATTGCTCCTCTACTGTTAGCCCCTCACGCCCACACTTCAAACTCCAATGAGTGCTATGGTGCTGCAGGACCATTGGGTGACTAGGCAAACCTGAGGATCCTGTTGGGAAAGGTGGCCATCAAACAATGATGGGGGTGCACTCCTAGTCCCTTGCATTATACTTCAGTTGACATTGAAAAGTCACCCTCATGGTCCAAGCAAACCATGAAGCCTTGGAGAGGTTAGGAAAATGCCTGTGCCTAAGGTGAAAGTTCAAGATGTAGTCGAATGGCCAAAGTTGCCATCACTTAGTCATGTGTTATGGGGTGGTGCTGGTTGTGGGCATGGTGGGCGTCCATGTGCTGGTCTGGACTCTATGGCATGCACTGAGGGGCTTTAAGGCAGCCATAGGCAATGACTTGACCAAGAGTGGTCCTTAGGATATAATTGCTGATCCTTGCGTGTCTCTCTTTGACATTGCAGTGAGGAGACCACCAGGAACATGGAGTCTGGTGATCTCATTGTCTGCCTGATTGTTTATAGGCAGGAGAGAAGGAGAAAAATGTGACGGAGGCACCTGGCTCACCAAAAAGGGAGGAGCAGAACACTGAAGACCAAGGGGTGGCATGGCCTCCTCCAAACACAGGGGATGAAACCCAGAGCTGTCATTCGTAGGCACATCGCTGGACCCTGAGGCTCCTCATCTGACTCAGGCTCAGTAGATTTCTGGTCTCAAAGTCTTCCAAATGCTGGAAACCTGGGAAATCCCTGCCGCTGCCTGCTGTGGATCAGACTGGGCGACATGCTCACCTGATTGTGACCCAGAGGCTACTCCAGAACAAAGGTCCTGAGGTGTGTCTCTCTGCACTTGGAGGGTGTGGGTGAACGCTGTGATAGGTCTTCAAAGTTGGGGTCTGCTGATTCCCCTTTCGTGGTGTCCTTGGGCTGAAGTCAAGGACCTGGCTCGGGGACCTCCTCGGTTGCTTCCCATGTGTGCCTGTGAAAGCGAGGAGAAATTAGTGAATGGTAGGGGACTGTGGAACAATGGACCTCATTCACAGCATGGTTGTCCAATAAATGTTGCATTGCTGGATCCTCACTTGGTTTAGTGCCACAGAACAGTCCAGATCGTTGCTAGCCAGCTGGGTGACTATTTTCAAAGACTGTGAGGACTATGATGTCAGGCATTCCTCCACCAGTCTGCAACCTCTCTCTTTTGTTGTGTGCCAGCTTGCCCTGCCTTGAATACAGATGGGAGAATGTAAGCAGGATGCCTGCCAGGCTAAATGAGAACAATGACTAGCACGTGTGGGTGCAGAGTGGTGCCATGAACAGGATGAGGAGACAATCCAAAAGGCAGATGAAGATATGTGATGGTGATGTCCCTTGAACTGGCAGTGAGAGAGATCCCTGTAGATGTATGTGAGAGTTGAGAATGATGAGAAGAGCGATTTACACTGGCAGCACGGAGAAGGTTATTCATCCTCTTTCGGCACTGGATGGCTGTCCTCTTTTGCAGGGCGTCGACGCTGATGACCACTGCCACCATCTACCAAGCAGGATTGTAATGCTGCTTGCTGGCCTTCACCCAGATTAGCAGTAGAGGGCTTTGCTGCGGGCCCCTGCTGCTTCCAGTCGGCACGCGAGAGAAGTGTCGCTAAAATTGGGGGCAGCGTGTTTCCTCCCTTTGTAAGCCATGAATTTCCAGCAGCTTCCAATTCCTTACAGAGTACTAGCTCTGTAAAGAGGCATCCCTTAAAATGATGCCCAGGTTACTAAAGGCCTGAGGTGACAACAGGACAGGCAAATCAGAGGCCTGCGATCCAACAGAAAACTCATGCTTCTGCGTTTTCTCAACAAAGTGGCACACAGTACAGCAGAAAAAGCCGCCGTTGCCATTGGCAGGTCAAGTGCTTTCCCCTCTTGATATCGTACTTTGCCAATTTCTGGGATGATCTTACCTCTAAAAAGCAAAATGGCGTTTTGAAAATGATTTGAACTTCTGATTTCTCTCTCACCGCCAAGGATTAGTGACCAGCTCAAAAATAGGATGAAGTTTTGTGCAGCTTTACTGCCAATGGTTTGCAGCTGATGGGCAGGCACAGATATTTTGTAGTTGATGGGTACATGGAAATGATGCAGTTTTTTTTTCAGTTGAGGTGTGGAGAGTTTTGCCATTGAATAAACATTAGAACAGGAGTAGGGTATTCAGCTCCTCAACAACATTTATCTTTCTTGGATCCAAAGTCGTTGACCTCACTTTTCTGCATGTTGAAGTCTATTAGTCATAGATTTTCCCACACAAACAATTTCTGAAAAGGGATACGTTGTGGAAAATTTGCGCCTTGCACTCATCAGGACAAACGCAAGAATGCCAAATTTCAAATGATCGTAATAATTTATACAACTAGAGAAAAGGTGCTGATGGGTTGGCAATCGACTCTGATTGGCCGAGGCATTACCATAGAGAAAGCGAAGGGAAACTACAGGTTCCCCAAGCTCCCTGGTTAAAAAATAAGGTGCATGGTTTGAACATATTCCTTTTGCTTGCAGAGAAAGGACAGTTCAGCAACATCATGAATGAATTTCAGTGCTGGAGAGGTGCTAGGTGCAGGGGCCATACATCTCAGTGATTGACTGATTGAATCAAACATGTTCCTTTAATTGTTTGTAACAGGCAGAGTAGTCTGTACTCAAGCAGCCCGAACTTGCAAAGCACAAAGGCCATTCAATGCGATTACGCAATTGGACAACACTTAAACATCCTGAGTGCGCTAATAGCTACACTAACAACCAATTTAAGATAATCAGTCAAGCTCATAACGTAGCTTATTTATGCATGCTAAAAGTGATGTCCATTCTTATGCAGGGACCCATTCTCTGCAAACAAAAGGAAAAAGTTTCAAGCCTTGTACCTTTAGCAATATTCAAGTTTTGTACTACCAAGTAACTATTAATCTATTTCCTTTTGTAACTCCCTGCTCCCATCTGAACTATTTACTGTGCATCCCAACATCTGCAAGTCTGGATACACAACCTTGCAATCCTTCAAAGTGATAGCTAAAAGTGGTGAAAAGCTGAAGTCCCAATAAAAATCCCTAGGGACCACCACTTGCTACGTGCTTCCAGAGTATTTACTCTCTGCATCCTACACCCTAATAAAATTCAAAGCCAGGACACAGGCTGCTTCCAATTTTGATCTCTGGGTGTGTGTCCCAAACTCTGCTGCCCATGCATTAATTCACAGCAAGTCCTGTTCCCCTATCACCCCTGTGCTCGCTGACTTTCACCGGCTCCTGGTTAAGCAAAGCTGATTTTAAAATTCTCATCATTATTTTCAAATACCTCCATGCCCTCGCCGCTCCTCATCTAAGTTACCTCCTCCAGCCCCACTAACCTCCAAGATAAAATTACTCTGATTCCGGCCTCTAGCGCTTCCCCAATTTTAATTGCTCTACCATTGGTGGCCGTGCCTTCAGTTGCCTTAGCCTCAAGCTCTTGTTGGGTCCCTATGACATGAAAACAAAAGCAGAACTTTACTCTTTTGCAATTTCTAAAAAAATGTACAGCCTCCAGCACAAAAAAGACTGCTACAACTCACATGGCCACAAGATTGATCCTTTATTTTAGAAGCTACTAATAGGAATTACAAACACAAAAGAATTATTCTCTCATCCTGGAGAATCTCATAACCCATCCTACAGACCCCTTGTAATCAACAAAATCAGAAGAAGTGCAGACAAACTGGCTCGCCAACCTGAACTATTAAAAAACAGAGATGTAAACTCATCATACGGAAAGAAGTGCTAATAGTCACCTCAGTTCTCTCCTAGTAGTATAGAATTCTGGCCAGAAGCACAGAAACTGATTCTTAAGCTGCAATTAACCATTAAAACGGCCATGTCGCATGACCAAAGCCTCTGGCCTTATGGGCCATTTTAACATTACATTTTTGGCCACATTGGCAGATTGCTGTTTTATCAGCTGGAAAGGACTGGCTAAGAAAACAATCAGTTACCATCTCTCAATTCCATGAAGTCTGCTTGACTTTAGACGTTGCTGATCAATGCCCGCCAAGTGGCCTAAGCACAAAGCTCATTATGTTGCAGCTTCAATCGTTTCAAGGATTTTCATGTAGTCATCTCCACACAGATGTTTGGCAGATATGGGGCGAGGGCGGCGCGAACGCTTGGCCGAGGCGGGGCGGACGCTTGGCCGAGGCGGGGCGGACGCTTGGCCGAGGCGGGGTGGGGCCGGCGCGGACGCTTGGACGGGGCGGGGACGTTTGGCCGAGATTAGGTGGGTGGAGGTAGCAGCATATCATCGTGGACTCTAATTTATTAAGAAATCTCCCGCGGACTAGATCAATCGGGAGCTTTATCACCCGGAGGCTTCCAGTGGAGAGATAAATACTAAGATGAGGAAAGAGTCCCCCGCCGATCCGCCGCCACAATAGTGTTACTCACTGCAGCGGCCGCGATCAGCCTCAGCATCGCTGGCTCTCACCTGAGGGTTGCTCCGCTCGTCGAACGGGTCTTTGCCATACATGGTGAATGCTTTACTCAGTATCCCTTGGTAACGGCCAATCCGCGCCCCTCCGCGAGAGACATAACAGTCGGCGGCCATCACAGTAATAGACACGGCCTCAAAAAATACATCCAAATAAACCGATTAATCACTAATGACTCCACTAAGCAACTGAAGGAACCGCCTGCCAGTAACGACTGCGCAAACGCAATACCGTTGTGCTCAAGGAAGTCAGTGATTGGTCAATAATACACGCCTGGTTATGACGCCAATCAGATGATAGCCAATGGGATTTGTGTATATCTCGCGCTGCCTCTTGCTCCACCCCCTTAATGGCTCAGCCACGTGGGAGGCTGCAAAGGACGAATGAGACAGGGTGTGCTAAAGTAACAAATACCAGAAACTGCGGATGCTGGAAATCCAAAACAAAAACAGAATTACCTGGAAAAACTCAGCAGGTCTGGCAGCATCGGCGGAGAAGAGAAGAGTTGACGTTTCGAGTCCTCATGACCGTTCTGTTTTTGTTTGCGATAAAGTCTTGTCAATTCGGAGCAATCTTACTACTCACGCCCTCTGCCCCCTACAAGGCCAAGGGGAGCGGAGTTTATCACACAGGATGAACAGAGTTGGCTGCCCCCGGAGGATAGCAGCTTTGTACTGTTACTGAAACTATTTTTGCCATCTTTCTGCACCTTGGCCACATTGCCAGGATCATGAGAATATAATTGCGCAAAGATGGGTGGCAAGTCAGAAGATCGGACAGAATATAAAGATAAGCAAAAAAATAACAAAAAGGTTAATAAGGAGCAAACAATTAGAGTACAAGAGAAAGATAGCTGGAAATATAATGATGGATAGTAAGAGTTTCTATAGATATTCAAATAAGAAAAATTAACAAAGTGAACGTTGGTCCCATAGAAAATGCATCTGAGAAATTGATAATGGAAAGTAGAGATGGCGGATGAATTGAACAGGTATTGTGCATCAGTCTTCACTATAAGGTGAGGAACCTACGAGATCTGGCCCATTGCTCAATTTAGTCCGGCCCACAGTAAGATTTCTAAAAATTAAAATTAGCTCATGTTTTGTGTAGAGTCTGAATATGGTACTAGATCTTTCTATTGTCTCAATGACTTTTTTTTGGTTGTCTCAGACGCTATTTTTAGTGAGACCTGTACAAACTCATCATAACAGCACAGCTGCTCATTTGTCTCTGTAACTGACTATGATGGTACGCAAAAACAATTAAGTCCCAGGTGAACTTTAGGACAGCGTTGAACTTTTGGGTTAGGAGGTGGTGGCACAGTGGATTGTCACTGGTCTGATAATCCAGAGGCCCGGCGGTAATGCTCTGGAGACCCAAGTTTGAATCCCGCCATGACAGATGGTGGGATTTGAATTCAATAAAAGTCTAATGATGACCATGAAACCATTGTTGATTGTCGTAAAAACACATCTGGTTCACCAATGTCCTTTAGGTAAGGAAATCTGTTGTAATCATCTGGTCTGGCCTACATGTGACTTTAGATCCGCAGTAATGTGGTTGACTCTTAAATGCCCTTTGAAATAGCCTAGCAAGCCACTCAGTTGTATCAAACGGCTGCAAAGACAATAAAATGAATGAAGCCGGACGGACCACTGGCGTCGACCTAGGCACCAGAAACAACAACTGCAAACCCAGCCCTGTCAACCCTGCAAAGTCGTTCTTAATAACATCAGGGTGCTTGTTCCAAAATTGGAAGAGCTGTCTCAAGACAAGTCAAGCAAAAGCCTGACATAGTCATCCTCACGGAATCATATCCTACAGATCATGTCCTAGACATCACCATCTCTTGGTATATCTTTTCACACCAGCAAGACAGACCCAGCAGAGGTGGTATACAGTCAGGAGGGAGTTGCCCTGGGAGTCCTCAAGATCAGCTCCAGCTCCCATGCAGTCTCATGGCATCAGGTCAAACATGGGCAAAGAAACCTCCTGCTCATTACCTCAGCATGTTCAACACCACTTGGAGGAAGCAGCGAAGGTGGCAAGGGCACAGAATTCAATGTCCATCACTAAGAGTAGCTTGGCAGCGCCATCAAAAAGCGAGCTGGCTAAGACCTAAAGGTCATGGCTGCTAGATTGAGTCTGCGGCAGGTGGTGAGGGAACCAATAAGAGGGAAAAACATACTTGACCACATCCTTACCAACCTGCCTGATGCCGATGCATCTGTCCATAATGGTATTGGAAGGAGTGACCACTGCACTGTCCTTGTGGAGACGAAGTCCCGTCCTCCCATTAAGGATACCCTCCATTGTGTTGTGTCGCACTGCCATTGTGCTAAATGGAATAGATTTCAAGTAGATCTAGCAAATCAAGACTGGGCAATCAGGACATGCTGTGGGCCATCAACAGCAGCAGAATTGTACTCAACCACAATTTGTAACCTCATGGTCTGGCATATCCCCCACTCTATCTTTACAACCAAGCCAGGGGATCAACTCTGGTTCAATGAAGAGTGCAGGGGAGCATGCCAGGAGCAGCACCAGGCATACCTAAGAATGAGGTGTCAACCTGGTGAAGCTACAACACAGGACTACTTAGGTACCAAAGACCATAAGCAGCATGTGATAGAAGGAGATAAGCAAATCCATAACCAATGGATCAGATCTAAGCTCTGCGGTCTTGCCGCACCCAGTCGTGAATGGTGGTGGACAATTAACTCACTGGAGGAAGAGGCTCCACAAATATTCCCATCCTCAATGATGTGGGAGACTAGCACATCAGTGCAAAACATAAGGCTGAAGCACTCGCAACAATCTTCAGCCAGAAATGCCAAGTGGATGACCCATCTCTGCCTCCTCCAGAGGTCCCCAGCATCACAGATGCCAGCCTGTGATGCCAGCCAATTCGACTCAATCAACATGATGCCAAGAAATGGATGAAGGCACTAGTTACTGCAAAGACTATGGATGCTGACAAATTTCTGGCAATAGTGCTGAAGACTTGTGCTCCAGAACTTGCCGCAACCCTAGCCAAGCTGTCCCAGCAACACAGACATCTACCCGGCAGTGTGGAAAATTGCCCAGGTATGTCCTGTGCACAAAAAGCAGGACAAATCCAACCTGGCCAATTACTGCCCCATCAGTCTACTCTCCGTCATCAGTCAAGTGATAGATAGGGTCATCAACAGTTTTATCAAGGGGCACTTGAATAATTATAGCCTGCTCACTGACGCTCTGTTTGGGTTCTGCCAGGGCCACTCAGCTCCTGACCTCATTACAGCTTTGGTTCAAACATGGACAAAAGAGCTGAACTCCCAAGGTAAAGTCAGAGTGACGGCCCTTGACAACAAGACCACATTTGACAGAATGTGGCATTGCAGAGCCCTAGCAAAACTGCGGTCAATGGGGATCAGGGGGTAAACTCTCCACTGGTTGGAGTCATAACTTGCACAAACAAAGATGGTTGTGGTTGTTGGAGATTAATCATCTCAGTTCCAAAACATCACTGCAGGATTTCCTCGGGGTAGTGTTATCGGCCCAACCATCTTCAGCTGTTTCAACAATTACCTTCCTTTCATCATAAGGTTAGGAGCGAGGATGCTTGCTGATGATTGCACAATGTTCAGCACCATTCGTGACTCTTCAGATACTGAAGCAGTCCATGTCCAAATGCAGCAAGACCTGCACAATATCCAGGCTTGGGCTGACAAGTGGCAAGTGACATTCGCACCCCACAGGTGCCAGGCAATGACTATATCCAACAAGACAGAATCTAACCATTGCCCCTTGACATTCAATGGCATTACCAACGCTGAAACCCCCACTATCAATGACCTGGGGGTTACCATTGACCAGAAACTGAACTGGACCAGCCATATAAATACTGTGGCTACAAGAGCAGGTCAGAGGCTAGGAATCCTGTGGCAAGTAATGCACCACCTGACTCCCCAAAGTCTGTCCACCATCTGTAAGGCACAAGTCAGGAGTGTGATGGAATTCTCTCCACTTGCCTGGATGCAGTTCCATCAACACTCAAGAACATTGACACCATTCAGGACAAAGCAGCCCGCTTGATTGGCACCCCTTCCACAAACATTCACACCCTCCACCGCTGACGAACAGTAGCAGCAGTTGAACCATCTACAAGATGCACTGCAGAAACTCACCAAGGCTCCTTAGGCAGCACCTTCCAAACTCACGATCGTCTAGAAGGACAAGTGCAGCAGATACATGGGAATGCCACGACCTGAAAGTTCCTCTCCAAGCCACTCACCATCCTGACCTAGAAATTTATCACCATTCCTTCACTGTCGCTGGGTCAAAATCCAGGAACTCCATCCCTAACAGCACTGTGGGTTTACCTATACCACATAGACTGCAGCGATTCAAGAAGGCAGCTCACCACCATCTTTTCAAGGGCAATTAGGGATGGGCAGTAAATGCTGGCCTAGCCAGTGATGAATAAAAAACAACTTGCCATCTAATTTAAACAAAAGAAAAACACCAGGAATGCTGAGAAACATTATGTTTGACGATGGTTGCTGTTCTGTGGGAAGAGCTCAAATCAGCAAATTCTAAGTTGACAATGCAGTTTTATGTACTAAAGCTCCACCCACACTGTTGATTTTTATGTGTTTGTGGCCCACAACTGATTTTGTCTATGTGTGAATGGCCTGTGATAAGAAAAAGATCCCCCGCCCATGCTATGGAGGATACAAGTAACATCCCAGAAATAGCTGTAAATCAGGAAATGGTAGGTATGCGGGAAACTCAGAAAAATTACAAACACCAGGGAATTGGTATTGAGCAAGTTGTTGGAGCTGTGGGCTAACAAATCCCCAGGTCCAGGTGGATTTCACCGTAGGGTCTTGAAAGATATGGCTAGTGCAATAGTTGATTCATTGGTTTTAATTTTCCAAAATTCCCTCAGTTCAGGGAAGTTTCCATTTGCTTAGGAAATAGCAAATGTAACCCCTTTATTCAAAAAGGGAGAGAGGTGGAAAACAGGAAACTACAGGCCAGTTGGCCTAACATCTGTCATAGGGAAAATTTTAGAAGTTATTAATAAAGAAGTTATAGTAGGGCACTTAGAAAAATTCAAAACAATCAGGCAGACTCAAAATGGTTTCATGAAAGTGAAATCATGTTTAACCAATTTGTTGGAGTTCTTTGAAAGAGTTACATGTGCTGTGGATAAAGTGTACTGTACTTAGATTTCCAGAGGCATTTGATAAGGTGCCACATCAAAGTTTATTGTGGAAATAAAAGCACATAGTGTAATAGGGGTAACATATTGGCATGGATAGAAGATTGGCTGGCTAACAGGAAACAGAGTTAGCATAAATGGGTCTTTTTCTGGCTGGCAGGATGTAACGAGTGAGGTGCCACAGGGATCAGTGCTGGGCCTCAGCTTTTTACAATTTATATAAATGACAAGAATGAAGGGACCGAAGGTGTGGTTGTGAAATTTTCTGACAACACAAAGGTAGAAAAGTAAATTATGAAGAGGACATAAGGAGGCGACAAAGGGAAAGGTTAGTTGAGTGGGCAAAGATCTGGCAAATGGAGTACAATGTGGGCAAATGTGAAATGGTCTATTTTGTCAGGAAAAATAAAAAATAAATTTGTTATCTAAATGGTGAGAGATTGCAGAGCTCTGAGATTCAGAGGGACCTGGGTGTCCTAGTGCATGAATCACTAAAGGTTGGTGCGCAGGTACAGCAAGTAATTAGGAAAGCTAGTAGAATGTTATTGTTCATTGTGAGAGGAATTGATTCCAAAAGTAGGGAGGTTATGCTTCAGTAATACAGGGCACAGATGAGACCACATCTGGAGTACTGAGTACAGTATTGGTCTCCTTATTTAAGGCAGGATGTAATTGCATTGGATTGGAAACAATTCAGAGAAGTTTTACTGGAATAAGACCAGAAATGGGTGGGTTGTCTTATGAGGAAAGATTGGACAGGTTAGGCTTGTGTCCACTGGAGTTTAGAAGAGTAAGAGGCGACTTAATTAAAACTTTTAATATCCTGAAGGGTCTTTACAGGTTGATGTGGAGAAGGTGTTTCCTCTTGTGGGAGAATCTAGAGCTAGGGATCACCATTTAAAAATAAAGGGTCGCTCATATAAGACTGAGATGAGGATATATTATATCTCTCAGAGGGCCATGAGTCTTCCTCAAAAGGGAGTTGAAGCAGAGTCTTTGAATATTTTTAAGACAGAGCAAGATAGATTTTTGATTAACTTATCGGGGGTAGGCAGAAATGTGTGGTTGAGCTTACAATCAGATTAGCCATGATCATATTGAATGACAGAGCAGAGTCAAAGGGCTGAGTAGCCTACTTCTGCTCCCAATTCATTTGTTCATACGAGTGCAGGAACAGCACATCACTTCTTGTGCTCTGCCAATCTCCTGTCATATCATTTGTGGTAAGGTCAACAGATGCTACATGTTCAGCCGTATTGCATTATCTTGAGAACATAAATCACACCACACACATTACCATCCAACACATAACCATATTGTTGCCTAAACAAGTGAGATGTCCCTCAGCCCCCTTCAATCAGCAAAGAATGCCAATAATGAAGCATGACAATACAACATGCCCTCTGAACGAGAAAGTCCCAAAGAATGCACAAGACACACATATTGATCAAGTGAACAAACTATAATGTGATTGCCCGTGCAGAAGACAGGAACAAAAATATATACATAAATTTATCCCAGCCTGGCTACTTTTTAAAATGAACAAGGCTTTATCCTGACTAGCCATGACTCACTAGAGGAATTTCCAACATTCAGATAAAAAAAAGAGACTCATCTCTAAGAAAGACGCTAATGCACCCCCTCCTACCCCAACCACCCCCCTCACCCCACCCCACCCCAGAACTGCACAAAACCGCTTTACCTTTCTAAAGAAGAAGTTTAGCCACCAGAGATGGTGGGCAGAATCATCCCAGATTTTCACTAAGTGCGGTAGCAGGTGGATAAAACAACGATGGCAGGTTTTCATGCTGTATGGTCCCAAACCCGCTACATGACTTATACATTTCCGGGAAACACGCTGTTTCCATGGCGGGCACAATCTTTTTTGCCTGCCATGCCATCATCTCGCTGCTTCATCATACCGGGTGCCATATTTAAAGTCCAGTTGCGCACACAAATCTCAGTGCTTCCTGCCCACGATTGCTGTAGAGAAGATGGAAAAGAAAGGCAAAAAGACTGCTACCCCCCCAGGTTTAGTGACACATCTTTGGAACATTTTTGGATGCTGTGGAGGCCTGCCACAATGTCTTCTACCCCTGCCCTGGCCACAGGATGGGCAGTGGCATGACCAACCAGGTTTGGGAGGCGGAGGCAGCTGTGGTTAGTGCCAACATCTAAATAGTGAGAGATTGCAGAGCCCTGAGATTCAGAGAGATCTGGATGTCCTAGTGCACGAATCATAAAAGGTTAGTATGCAGGTACAACAAGTAATTAGGAAAGCTAATAGAATGCTATTAGAACAAAGAACAAAGAAAAGTACAGCACAGGAACAGGCCCTTCGGCCTTCCAAGCCAGCACCAATCATATTGCCTGTCAACTAAAACATTTTGCACTTCCGGGGTCCGTATCCCTCTATTCCCATCCTATTCATGTACTTGTCAAGCTGCCTCTTAAACACCACTATCGTACCTGCTTCCACCACCTCTGGCAGCAAATTCCAGACACTCACTACCCTCTCTGTAAAAAACTTGCCCCATGCATCTCTAAAGTTTTCTCCTCTCACCTTAAATCTATGTCCCCTAGTAATTGACTCTTCCACCCTGGGAAAAAGCTTCTGACTATCTACTCTGTCCATGCCACTCATAATTTTGTAAACTTCTATCAAGTAGCCCCTCAATCTCCGTCGCTCTAGTGAGAACAATCCGAGTTTCTCCAACCTCTCCTCATAGCTAATAATGTCCAGACCAGGCAGCATCCTGGTAAACCTCCTCTGCACCCTCTCTGATGCCTCCATATCCTTCTGGTAATGTGGTGACCAGAATTGCACACAATATTCTAAGTGTGGCCTAACCAAAGTTCTATACAGCTGCAGCATGACTTCCCAGCTTTTATACTCAATACCCTTGCCGATGAAGGCAAGCATGCCATATGCCTTCCTGACTACCTTATCCACTTGCGTTGCCACTTTCAGTGACCTGTGGACCTATACACCCAGATCCCTCTGCCCGTCGATGCACTTAAGGGTTCTGCCATTTACTGTATAATTCCTACCTGTGTTAGACTTTTCAAAATGCATTACCTGGCATTTGTCTGGATTAAACTCCATCTGCCATTTCTCCGCCCAAGTCTCCAACCGATCTATATCCCATTGTATCCTTGACAATCCTCTTCACTATCTGCAACTCCTCCAACCTTAGTGTCATCTGCAAACTTACTAATTAGCCCAGTTACATTTTCCTCCAAATCATTTACGTATACTACAAACAGCAAAGGTCCCAGCACTGATCCCTGCGCAGCTCCACTAGTCACAGCTCTCCATTCAGAAAAGCACCCTCCCACTGCTACCCTCTGTCTTCTATGACCGAGCCAACTCTGTATCCATCTTTCCAGCTCACCTCTGATCCCATGCGACTTTACCTTCTGTACCAGTCTGCCATGAGGGACTTTGTCAAAGGCCTTACTGAAATCCATGTAGATAACACCCACTGCCCTTCCATCATCGATCATCTTTGTCAATTCCTTGAAAAACTCAATCAAGTTAGTGTGACACGACCTCCCCTTCACAAAACCATGCTCCCTCTCACTAATACACCCACTTGCTTCCAAATGGTAGTAAATCCCGTCACGAAGAATCTTCTCCAATAATTTCCCTACCACTGACATAAGGCTCACCAGCCTGTAATTTCCTGGATTATCCCTGCTACCCTTTTTAAACAATGGAACAACATTGGCCATTCTCCAGTTCTCTGGGACCTCACCCTTAGCCATGAGGATACAAAGATTTCTGTCAAGGCCCCATCAATTTCCTCCCTTGCCTCCCTCAGTACTCTGAGGTAGATCCCATCTGGCCTTGGAGACTTATCCACTTTAATATTCTTCAAGACACCTAACACCTCTTTTTTGATCTCAACATGATCCAGGCTATCTACACACTCTTCCCTAGACAAATCGACCGCTAAGTCCTTCTCTTGGTGAATACTGATGAGAAGTACTCATTTAGTATCCCTCCCATTTCTTCTGGCTCCACACACAGTTTCCCACCTCTGTCCCTGAGTGGGTCTACCCTTTCCCTAGCTACCCTCTTGCTTTTTTCATATGTATAAAAGGCCTTGGGATTTTCCTTAATCCTGGTTGCCAATGACTTTTCATGACGGGGAATTGATTACAAAAGTAGGGAGGTTATGCTTCAGTTGGACAGGACACTGGTGAGACCACATCTGGCGTACTGAGTACAGTATTGGTCTCCTTATTTAAGGCAGGGTGTAATTGCATTGGATTCGAAGCAGTTCAGAGAAGATTTACTAGACTAATACCAGAAATGGGTGGGTTGTTTTATGGGGAAAGGTTGCACAGTGCCTTCAAAGGAGGACAGCCACCCAGTGCCACAAGAAGATGTATGATCTCCTCTGTTCCACCAGGGTAAGTCACTCTTCACATCACTTTCAACTCACACACTCACAAACTCATCACATATTCACAGGGACCTCAATCACTGCCAGTTCAAGGGACATCAACATTCATTCACTCACACACACACCTTCATTGTCCTCATCCCATCCATGGGACCGCTCACCATCCACACATTCCAGGCGTACTTATAATTTGACCTGACAGGCATCCTGCTTACACTCTCTCCACCTCTATTCATGCAAGACAAGCTGGCACACAACAACGGAGAGGGGTCACAGACCGGAGGAAGAATGCCTGAAATCAAGGTCCTCACAGACTTTGAAAACAGAGCCATCCAGTTGGCTCCAGTACTGTGCTGACTGTGAGGTCGGTGCTGGCCTACCAAGTGAGGTCCAGCAGTGCAACATCCATCAAACAATCATGCTGTGAGTCATGTGTCCTGTTTCACAGGCCACTGTGATGCACTAATTATCTTCCCTTGCTTTCACAGGCACATCTGGGAAACAGCCGACGGACTCCATGACCCAGAGCCTCCAATCAAGCACCGAAGAAACCTCTGAAGAGGAATCTGAAGGCACCCTCTCTAAAGACCCATCACAACGCTCACCCATACCCTCCACCAGCGCAGAGACACACACCTCGGTGTGACCTAGTTTCCGAATAGCCTTGGGATCACAAACTGGTGAGAACATTGCACTGGTTGATCCACAGCAGGCGGCAGCAGGGACTTCCCTAGTCCCCGGCACTTGGAGGGCTGCTGGAGGCTAGAACGTTGCTGAGTCCAAGTCAGATGACGAGCCTCTGGACTCGGTCATGTCACAGTTTCTGGAGCTGCAAAGGCAAGCTCGGGAACATCAGGAAGGGATGTCTGCTGCACTCCTCAGACTGCAAGGCCCAATCCGCCTTCATTCTGAGGTGATAGCACCGGCATGCCAAATCACCACAATCAACAATGTTATGAGGCAGCCGCCATGGAGACTTTGCACTGTTGCACGGGCTTAACTCCATCGCTCATGCCATAGTTGGCCTCCAACAGTGGATACACGAGAGCGATGCAGGGCAGCTTGATCTCATTCCAGCTATCCCTTCTCCTCAAGAAGTCAGCCTGGGGTCCCTGGGCACACGTAGGGAGGAGAATCAGCAGGTGCAGGCCCTGGGGCCATCCACCCAGGTGATTCCGCAAGTGTCTGGCCCATCTGACTCGCCTCTTCCTGTGGCCTCAGCAGCTCCAGCTCCACAGGCCGAAGAGGGTACCACTGCCACACAGCAGGACCCTGAAAGCAGGCCAGGGCCCTCCAGGTCTTGGCCCTCCAAGTTCATCACAGGCGTAGCAGTCAGCAGGCTACCTCCACCTCTGCTGTAGATGTCCAGGGAGCACCAAGACGTGGTGGCAGGGTTAGGAAGATTAAGAAGATGTAGTTGCACAGCCTGGGCACAGGTGTTAGTCACTTGTACATAATGTTCGCTATTGTCAATAAACTCCCAAGAGTGTCTTCTCTGCCAATGGCTCCTTGTTCTGATGAGCAGTGTTCGTGTCACTCAGATGTGAAACCTTTCTGCACAAGATAGAGGCAGGTGTCTCAGTCCAGGGCCTTTTCCCTGTGCTCTGTGCAGCTTTCAGACCAAAGTGATGGTCCAGCCTCACACTCCCTGGACATATTAGTGCTCGTCATTGCTGCCAGAATGTAGCGGGCAGGCGTCACAGAGTTCTGTCACTCGCTCTGCGTTCTCTCAGCACCTGTAAGGTGGGGCTGGCCCCCATCTCTTCAGCATCTATGACCACTGCTGCTGTGTTCCAAGAGGTCAGGTGCTCAAGGCAGACAAAGGATCAGATGCTTCTAAAGTTTCATGGTGCATCTCTATGATATGACCCTGATCACCAAGAGCAAGTGAGCTGTCCTCGGCCAGACAAGAGTCAGACATTCCTCAGAGGCTATGTGAAGATTTATGGAGAGTCTTCACTGCATGTCATCATGATCTTCCTGCAATCGAGTGACTATTAGGGCCTCCAATGCATCTCCACAGCAGGAGCATTATCATAGAGGGTATGCGCATTGTCATAAGCCTGACTGGAGTCAAAATTTCACAGATGCAATGTGAGGATCTATGGAGTCTCCTCACCACATGTCGTCATCATCATCCACAAATCTAGCAGCTATTAGGGCCTCCCAAGCATGCCTGACTCATCTAACCAGTGCAAGGCAAAAGCAGAATTACCTGGAAAAACTCAGCAGGTCTGGCAGCATCGGCGGAGAAGAAAAGAGTTGATGTTTTGAGTCCTCATGACCCTTCAACAGAATTGAATGAATCTAAGGAGACGGGTGAAATATAAGCAGGTTTAAGGTGGGTAGGGGGAGGTGGGGTTGGGTGGGGGGAGAGAAGTGGGGGGGTGTGGTGTGGTTGTAGGGACAAGCAAGCAGTAATAGGAGCAGATAATCAAAAGATGTCACAGACAAAAGAACACAGAGGCGTTGAAGGTGGTGATATTATCTAAACGAATGTGCTAATTAAGAATGGATGGTAGGGCACTCAAGGTACAGCTCTAGTGGGGGTGGGGTGGAAAGGCTAGCAGGGCATAAAAGATTTAAAAATAATGGAAATAGGTGGAAAAGAAAAATCTGTATAAATTATTGGAAAAAACAAAAGGAAGGGGGAAGAAACTGAAAGGAAGTGGGGTTGGAGGAGGGAGTTCAAGATCTAAAGTTGTTGAATTCAATATTCAGTCCGGAAGGCTGTAAAGTGCCTAGTCAGAAGATGAGGTGCTGTTCCTCAAGTTTGCATTGGGCTTCACTGGAACAATGCAGCAAGCCAAGGACAGACATGTGGGCAAAAGAGCAGGGTGGAGTTTAAAATGGCAAGCGACAGGGAGGTTTGGGTCATTCTTGCGGACTGGTGGGATGATAAGTGAGGACAAGGGGGACCCTATCATGTTTCTCGGAGGGAGGACAAGGCGTGAGGGCAGATGCGCAGGAGATGGGCCGGACACGGTTGGGGGCCCTGTCAGCAACCGTGGGTGGAAAACCTCAGTTAAGGAAGAAGGAGGACATGTCAGAGGAACTGTTTTTGAAGATGGCATCATCAGAACAGATGCGATGGAGGCGAAGGAACTGAGAGAATGGGATGGAGTCCTTACAGGAAGTGGGGTGTGAGGAGCTGTAGTTGAGGTAGCTGTGGGAGTCGGTAGGCTTGTAATGGATATTGGTGGACTGTCTATCACCAGAGATTGAGACAGAGAAATCAAGGAAGGGAAGGGAAGTATCAAAGATGGACCATGTGAAAATGATGGAGGGGTAGAGATTGGAAGCAAAATTAATAAATTTTTCCAAGTCCCGACAAATGCATGAAGCAGCACCGAAGTAATCATCGATGTGCCGGAGAAAGAGTTGTGGAAGGGGGCCGGAGTCGGACTGGAACAAGGAATGTTCCACATACCCCATAAAGAGACAGGCATAGCTGGGGCCCATGCGGCTACCCATAGCCACACCTTTTATTTGGAGGAAGTGAGAGGAGTTGAAGGAGAAATTGTACAGTGTGAGAACAAGTTCAGCCAGACGGAGGAGAGTAGTGGTGGATGGGGATTGCTCGGGCCTCTGTTTGAGGAAGAAGCGATGGGCCTCAGACCATCCTGGTGGGGGATGGAGGTGTAGAGGGATTGGATGTCCATGGTGAAGAGGAAGCGGTTGGGGCCAGGGAACTGGAAATTGTTGATGTGACATAAGGTGTCAGAGGAATCACGGATGTTGGTGGGAAGGGACTGGACAAGGAGAGAGAGAAGGAAGTCAAGATAACAAGAAATGAGTTCCGTGGGGCAGGACCAAGCTGACACGATCGGTCTACCGGGACTGTTCTGTTTGTGGATTTTGGGTAGGAGATAGAAGCGGGCCGTCCGAGGTTGGGCGACTATCAGGTTGGAAGCTGTGGGAGGGTGATCTCCACAGGAGATGAGGTCAGTGACAGTCCTGGAAACAATGGCTTGATGTTCAATAGTGGGGCCATGGTCCAGGGAGAGGTAGGAGGAAGTGTCTGCGAGTTGACGCTCAGCCTCCGCGAGGTAGAGGTCGGTGCGCCAGACAACAACAGCACCACCCTTGTCAGCGGGTTTGATGACAAGGTTGGGGTTGGACCTGAGAGAACGGAGTGCAGTAAATTCAGAGAGAGACAGATTAGAATGGGTGAGAGGAGCAGAGAAATTGAGACGACTAACGTCGCGCCGACAGTTCTCAATGAAAAGATCAAGAGAAGGTAAGAATCCAGAGGGAGGGGTCCAGGTGGAGGGAGAATATTGGAGGCGGGTAATATTAGAGGACTCCTGCTCTAAGAAGTGAGCGTGGAGACGAAGGCGGCAGAAGAAGAGTTCAGCATCGTGCTGAGCCCGAAATTCATTGAGATGAGGGCTCCTCCATCACCCCCTACTCCTCAACCCCCACGTATGGTACCTCCCCATGCCCACGCAAAAGATGCAACACCTGCCTCTTCACTTCCTCTCTCCTCACCGTCCAAGGGCCCAAACATTCCTTTCAAGTGAAGCAGCATTTCACTTGCATTTCCCCCAACTTAGTCTGCTGCAGTCGTTGCTCCCAATGTGGTCTCCTCTACATTGGAGAGACGAAACCGTAAACTGGGTGACTGCTTTGCAGAACACCTGCGGTCTGTCTGCAAGAATGACCCAAACCTCCCTGTCGCTTGCCATTTTAACACTCCACCCTGCTCTCTTGCCCACATGTCTGTCCTTGGCTTGCTGCATTGTTCCAGTGAAGCCCAACGCAAACTGGAGGAACAGCACCTCATCTTCCGACTAGGCACTTTACAGCCTTCCGGACTGAATATTGAATTCAACAACTTTAGATCTTGAACTCCCTCCTCCATCCCCACCCCCTTTCAGTTTCTTCCCACTACCTTTTGTTTTTTTCCAATAATTTATATAGATTTTTCTTTTCCACCTATTTCCATTATTTTTAAATCTTTTATGCCCTGCTAACCTTTCCACCCCACCCCCACTAGAGCTGTATCTTGAGTGCCCTACCATCCATTCTTAATTAGCATATTCGTTTAGATAATATCACCACCTTCAACGCCTCTGCGTTCTTTAGTCTGTGACATCTTTTGATTATCTGCTCCTATCACTGCTTGCTTGTCCCTACAACCACACCACCCACCCCCCACTCTCTCCCCCCCTCACCCAAACCTCCCCCCCCCAACCTTAAACCAGCTTATATTTCACCCCTCTCCTTAGATTCACTCAGTTCTGTTGAAGGGTCATGAGGACTCGAAACATCAACTCTTTTCTTCTCCGCTGATGCTGCCAGACCTGCTGAGTTTTTCCAGGTAATTCTGCTTTTGTTTTGGATTTCCAGCATCCGCTGTTTTTTGTTTTTATAGCCAGTGCGAGGGCCTCATCCCGTAATTGCCGCCTTCGAGGACCTCATCACCCTCGTCCCCGTCGGTGTTCTCCTAATCGGAGGAGACCTCCAGTCCTCTATCTCCCCCTCAGCCAGCTCCTTTCCCCATTGCAGCACCAGGTTGTAAAGGGTGCAGCAGGCAACAATGATGCCTTTTGTGGACTGTATTGCAGGACTCCACCGGTTCATGCATCAGAACCTCATTTTTAGCATCCCAATGGTCTGCTCCACCAAGTTGCAAGTTGCTGCATGAACCTCATTATACTGTTGCTCTGCTGCAGTCTAAGGCCACCGCATGGGCGTCATCAGCCACATACTCAGCGAGTAGGGTCCACTGGCATAAAAATTGAGCGCCGCGGTCATTTTCATGGTGACTGGCAGTGGATGCCCTCAATGTCCCAGTGGCACTAATCCTGTAGTAGCTGGAAGATGTGACTGACCAGTTCCCTAGACAGTCTTTGGAGACACTGGTTCTCGGTCACCTGCAGCAATGAAAGGCGGTGTCTATCGACCCTGGGTGTCGTTAAGCTCCACCCAGCAGTGGCTCGGTATGGCTCTTCGGCAGCGTGTGCAGGAACCCCAGCCGCCCTTTCTTCCTAAGACCACTGACCTTCCCTCTCCGCAACCAGGCACCTCAGTCTCTCTCTCCTCGGTCGTCTTCATATTCTGTACGCCACGAGGAATACAGCTGGATCACCAGGCTCCATGATCATGATGTACTCCTCCTGCAGGATGAAAGGGAAAGACATGTGAATGTACTAAGAACCTGTCCTGGTTAAGTGTGAAGGCCCCTTAATGCATCCTGGAGAGTGCTGGCATCCAGTTCGATGGCCAGAATTTAGTGCACTGAATGGCTGCTCAAAACCCCACCCACCTCCATCCTATTTCCACCTGACCGATTGGCGGCAGCTTTGCCACCGGACTGCATGCTGTGCTCTCAGCTCAGGTGCAGGCATTTTCCTAACCTGCATTGTGAGGCTGCACTGTTAATGTGAACCATGGGGGAGACTGGTCCAAACCGGGAAGGTGACATTGCAAGAGGTTGTGAGCGCCTCCACCAGTGACTGCTCCACGGTCAGCTTTAGCAAGCAGATTGTACAACTTGTGCAGCTGTCCAACTGTTCTGCGGTCCACTAAAATGCTCATGACTTTACAGCCTGTGCTCAAGAGGTGCAAAGCTCTGGAGCACTTGGTGGAACTTTGATGCCTCTGCATTGCTTGATTGGCAGATATGTTAGAAACTCGACGCCGATCATATCAATGTGGCTGCGCCTGAACTCTCTCAGTTGTAGAGGAATGGTAACTTTAAATAAGGTGTCCCTAATGCGTTACCACTTCCCTTGCCCACCCCCCCCCACCCCGAACACGTGCGCTACATTCAACCGCAGGGCAGCCCAGTGCTGCCCCCCCTCCCACCCTTCACCCCAAGTCACCTTAACCACAGGACTGCCCTTGTCCCCCCCACGCTCAATGTGCCTCAAGCTTGAAGTCCAACAGGCGACCCTGGCGAGCACTGTGCAACGTTACTACGTACTCATCTCTGATTTCCGCTCAAAGTGCAGCCTGCCACGTGCATGCCTTTCATATGCTGTTGTGAAACATGTCAATGTGCTTTCCTACCAATGTGGGCAGACAATCCAGCGGTGTCAAGGGGGCAGCTAGTGGATGATTCCGGCAGGCAGGACAAATGATGACATGCAGATTTTCACAATGAGGTTGCCGATCACGCCATATTGTTCACTCACGCCACTAAACAAGCCCGACGGTGGTGAACACAGAAAATCCCGGCCGGTATATCTCCAAAGGATCAAAGGGATCCTGACTCCTCTATTAAATATCTCAAGATTCCAGACCTGGGAAAACACATCCTTTGACCAAGACCCAGGAGAAGTGGTGGAAGGTATGTCATATGCCCCTCCCCCAAGCTGCTAGAACCTGTAATATTGCCACGTGGAACTGAACCCAAGCAGTCTACCATTTTACCATCTAACAGGTAGCAGCAGAAGCAGCTCTGTCCAGGTGAAATGCCTGGACCTCATCTACACTGTGAGCTACTGGAATATTGGAACTTCTATGTCTGTGCCTTCAAGATTAATTCATCTCTATGTGCTTTCTTCCATCGTGGAAGCCCTCGCTTCTAGAAAATCGGATCCCTCTGCCACAGTTTCAGGATACTAACCTCTGAAGGAATACACCACTGGACTTTTGATTCTAGACTCTAGATTCACCTGAAACCATAACTCCTATTTTTTATCGTGGTCTTGCCCTGTACCCCTTTCTTTCCATTATCCCTTTTATTGTATGAGTGCAAAAGGGGTAGACGTTGCGAAACTCCTTTCCAATGTTTCGTGTGTGTGCAAAATAAACTAACCCTCATATTTTACCTTATCTTGAGTTTGCTGTGGGGTTATTAATAAAGGATTGGATAACTCCAGAACTGAAGAGTTGGGGAAAATACACCACCACTTATAAAGGGGGAAATCAAAAATCAAAAACACCCTTCTGTTTATGGACGGGTAGTGAGTGGAGAAATCAGGGATGTTTAAATTAATCCCCCTCCCATCAGTAACAACATACACATGTGCATTAATTTGCAGTGCCTCAACACCCGTGCCACCGTTGGGCCCTCAAAATATCTTAATTTTTTGCTTACACCCACTATGCCTTGGTGCAACTCCAACATCAGCAGCTGATGAGGAGTTAGGCTGCTGACAGCCATGCTCCGTTGCATATGATGACCTTGGTGAACATCCTCTGGTGGTCCAAGGGCTTGAAAAATTTGGCTTACTGAGGGTCTCCTGCACAAATGCAGGGGCAGTCTTGTCAGCCTTGCCTACTGGAGGGACTAGGGTCATGGGCAGAGGCGATGTGGAGTGCTGGCTCATCCTGAGAGTGTCCTGAGAGGACACCCCGGGGTGGCTGGCAGGCACTCTTCCTCCGCCTCCCACCCATCCCCATCCCTCAGGAGGTGTGCATTAGCAGTTCCTAAATCCCTGAGAAGGGGCACCTCACGAGAGGTCCAGTGTCTCATTCCCTTCTCATCTATCCACTGCTTTACTAATCCCAGGGTCAAATTGACAGAATGCAGGGCCTCACACATATAGGTCGTATGGTACACTAGGCTCTCCATGGTGGTCGCCAATCTCCATAAAGGAAGCCATGCACTCATGTGCTGGAGCCATGCCAGAAGTCAAGAATGGGCTCCTCCACCATCCATGACAGGTTCCGCATTGCCACTGGCAGATGTTCCACTGCCTGTTTCTGCATCGCCAGCAGGCTTATTGTGGCCAAGACCAAAGGCCCATCATCAGTCTAGGGCTCAGCATGGGCCTGATCCCCAACAGTCCTCCCACTGTCAGGGACCTTGACTGACACCGCCTCTCTCAGCTGCTAAGTCTGGGAAGTGATCACCAGCTTCTGCCCCTGATTCTGGTTAGACAACAACTAGCGTATATTGTCCAGTTCTGGTCACCACATTTCAGGAAGGATATGAGGGTCCTTGAGAGATTGCAGAGAAGATTTCCCAGAATAGTCCTGAGGATGAGGGATTTTAACTACAAAGTTAGTTTCAGAAGCTGGTGATCTTCTTGGAACAAAGGAGATTGAGGGGAGATTTGATAGAGGCGTACACGATTGTGACAGGTTTAGATAAGGTAGACGAAGGAAAACTGTTTCCTTTTGCTAACAGAACAAGGACTAGGAGACACAGATTTAGGATTTTGCACAAGAGATGCAAGAAGGATGGGAGGAAGAACTTTTTTATGTCTCATGAGGTTAAGACCTGGAACTCATGGTGAAGTGAGGGTGGTGGAAGTGGAAATGATGAATGATTTCAAAAGGAAATTGGATGAGCACTTAAGAGAAATAAACTTACAGAGCTACGAGAACTGATTGGATTGCTCTACAGAGAGCCAATATGAATTCAATGGGCTGAATGGCCTCCTTCAGCACTGTTATGGCTACGACTCTATGAATGTTAGATCAATAATCGTTCCTTATTGGATAATTTACGCTCAACAGAATGTATAAACAAGAAAATGTCACACAATTGGCCTTGCTGGCTTGAAATAAATGATGGTGAGAAATGAAATGTCTAAACTTAAATTGGTGGATACAAGTCAGCAACTTTCAGATTGTTTTACAAGAAAAAATGCATTTTCAAAGAAATTGCTAGGGGTTCTAGAGGATGGCCAACCCACAAATTAATGTTTTGTACAGAACATGGAGATCATTGATTGAAATTGCATTGAAATTTTGATTTACAAATAAACTCTAATTTTAATTTAAAGCGGGAGAAGGGGACTGTTATAGCACATTAATTGTATTTAACTGCATGCCGGTGGTGCAAATTAACTAGGGATTTACTTCTGTTCCTATAAATAGAACAGACTGAAAATTTCTTGGTTGGATTAGGAGGTACATGTTTGAAATGTGTATCACAGAATCACAGTGCAGAAGAGACCCTTCAGTCCATCGAGTCTGCACCGAAATGTGAGAAACACCTGACCTATCTACCTAATCCCATTTACCAGCACTTGGCCCATAGACTTGAATGTTATAACGTACCAAGTGCTCATCCAGGTACTTTTTAAAGGATGGGAGGCAACCACCCTCCCAGACAGTGCATTCCAGACCGTCACCACCCTCTGGGTAAAAAAGTTTTTCCTCACATCCCCCCTAAACCTCCTGCCCCTCATCTTAAACTTATGCCTACTTGTAACTGACCCTTCAACTAAGGGGAACAGCTGCTCCCTATCCACCCTGTCCATGCCCCTCATAATCTTGCACATCTCGATCAGGTCGCCCCTCAGTCTTCTCTGCTCCAACAAAAACAACCCAAGTCTATCCAACCTCTCTTCATAAATTACATGTTTCATCCCAGGCAACACCCTGGTGAATCTCCTCTGCACCCCCTTCAGTGCAATCACATCCTTCCTATAATGTGGCGACCAAAACTGCACACAGTACTCCAGCTGTGGCCTCACCAAGGTTCTATAAAACTCCAACATGACCTCCTTACTTTTGTAATCTATGCCTCCATTGATAAAGGCAAGCGTCCCATATGCCTTTTTCACCATCCCACTAACATGCTCATTCGCGTTCAGAGATCTATGGACACACACGCCAAGGTCCCTTTGTTCCTCAGAACTTCCTAGTGTCATGCCATTCATTGAATACTTGCTTGTCAAATTATTCCTTCCAAAGTATATCACCTCACACTTTTCAGGGTTAAATTCCATCTGCCATTTAACCATCCTGTCTATATCTTCCTGTAACTCTTTCGAGTACAAACCTGTTTCCATCTGTTTCAGATGAAGTTACATTGTTTCATAGTTTGCCATGGTGAGATTTGAACTCTTGATCTTGGGGTTACAAACCCAGTACCATAACCACTTGGCTATTTAGGCCAAGCCTATATCTTCCTGTAACTCTTTTGAGTACAAACATGTTTCCATCTGTTTTGGATGAAGTTACATTGTTTCATAGTTTGCCATTGTGAGATTTGAACTCTTGATTTTGGGGTTACAAACCCAGTACCATAACCACTTGGCTATTTAGGCCAAGCCTATATCTTCCTGTAGCCCAAGACACTCAACCTCACTGTTAACCATCCAGCCAATCTTTGTGTCATCTGCAAACTTACTAATCCTACCCCCCACATAGTCATCTATGTCATTTATATAAATGACAAATAATAGGGGACCCAGCACAGATCCCTGTGGTACGCCACTGGACACTGGCTTTCAGTCACTAAAGCATCCTTCTGTCATCACCCTCTGCCTTCTACAGCTAAGCCAATTTTGAATCCACCTTATCAAATTACCCTGTATCCCATGTGCATTTGCCTTCTTTATAAGTCTCCCATGTGGGACCTTGTCAAAGGCTTTACTGAAATCCATACAAACTACATCAGGTGCACTACCCTCATTTACACACCTGGTCACCTCCTCAAAAAATTCAATCAAATTTGTTAGGCATGACCTCCCCCTGACAAAGCCATGCTGACTATCCCTGATCAAACCTTGCCTCCAAGTGGAGATAGATAATCTCCTTCAGAAATTTCTCCAATAGTTTCTCTACCACTGACGTGAGACTCACTAGCCCGTAGTTCCCTGGCTTATCTCTACAACCATTCTTACATAGCGGAACCGCATTAGCTGTTCTCCAGTCCTCTGGCACCTCCCCTGTGACCAAAGAGGAATTAAAAATTTGGGTCAGAGCCCTTGCGATCTCCTCCCTTGCCTCCCTCAGCAGTCTGGGACACAAATCATCCAGACCTGGAGATCTGTCCACTTTTAAGCTTGCCAACACCTCCAATACCTTGTCACTCCCTATATCAATTTGCTTAAGAACCTCGCAGTCTCTCTCCCCGAGTTTGATACCTTCATCTTCATCCTCATTCTGTTGGGTGAAGATGGACGTGAAGTATTCATTCAACACTCTAGCGATGTCCTCTGGCTCCACCCATAGATTGGCCCCTTGGGCCCTACTCTTTCCTTGGTTATCCTCTTCCCATTGATATATTTATGGAATATCTTGGGATTTTCCCTACTTTTACCAGCCAGAGCTTTCTCATGTTCCCTCTTTGCTCTCCTAATTGCTTTCTTAAGCTCCACTCTGCACTGTCTGTACTTCACTAATGCCTCTGCTGATTTGCTTCCCTTATACCTGCTAAAAGCCTCTCTTTTCATTCTCATTGTAACCTGAAGATCTCTGGTCATCCATAGTTCTCTGGGCTTGTTAATCCTTCCTATCAGGGAACATGTTGAGCCTGTACCCTCCCCATTTCCTTTTTTAACACACCCCACTGTTCCTCTGTAGATTTCCCCACAAGTAACTATTCCCAGTCTACCTTGGCCATATCCTACTTTATTTTACTTAAATCCACTCTCCCCAATCCAAAACATTTTTTTGCAACTTGTCAATTTCTTTGTCCATACAAACTTAAACTGTACCATGTTGTGGTCACTATCGCTAAAATGCTCACCCACCACCACCTCAGCCACCTGTCCAGCTTCATTCCACAGAATTAAGTCCAGCAATGTGCCGTCCCTTGTTGGACCCTCTAGATATTGACCTAAAAAGTTCTCCTGTACACATTTCAAGAAATCCACTCCATCCAAGCCTTTAACACTATCCCAATCAATGTTGGGGAAGTTGAAATCACCTAATATAATTACCCTATTGTTATTGTTTTTACCCATCTCCACAAATCATGCACATATTTGCTCCTCAATTTCCCGCTATCTATCTGGGGGTCTATAATAAATACCTAATAATGTGGTTGCCCCTTTTTTATTCCTAAGCTCTACCCACAAAGCTTCATTCAATGTCCCCTCCAAGATAAACTCTCTCCTTACTGTAGTAATGGACTCATTAACTAATAATGCAATGCCTCCCGGTCTTTTACCCCCTCCCGTCTCGCCTGAAGATTCCATATCCCGGAATGTTGAGCTGCCAATCCTGCCCTTCCCTCAACCACGTTTCAGTGATGGCTACTATATCACAATTCCACATGTCAATCCTCACCCTTAACTCATCCGTTTTACCTGTAATACTCCCGGCATTAAAGTAGAGGCCATCCAGCTTTGCCTTACGCCCTTGAAGCTTATTGCAGCTGTATTTCATCTGACTTGATTGTTTTACTATATTATGATGTGTCCCTATTCTACTAACATTCTGTGTCCCCTCTCCCTGCTGAATTAGTTTAACCTCCTCCCACCAGCACTAGCAAACCCACCCGCAAGGACATTAGTCCCGGTCTGGTTCAGATGTAGACCGTCCCACTTGTATAGGTCCCACCTACCCCAGCAATGGTCCCCGTGATCCAGGAATCTAAAACCCTCCCTCCTGCACCAACTCTTAAGCCACCATATTCATCTGTGCTATTCTCCTATTTCTGTGCTCACTAGCATGTGGCACTGGGAGTAATCCAGAGATTACAACCCGAGAGGTCTTGCTTTTTAGTCTACTGCCTAACTCTCAGAATTCTTGATGCAAGCCCTCATCCCTCTTTCTACCTATGTCATTGGTACCAACATGTACCATGACCTCTGCCTTATCACCCTCCCGCTTCAGGATGCCTTGCAGCTGTTCAGTGACATCCTGGACCCTGGCACCAGGGAGGCAACATACCATCCTGGAGTTGATGGCCACAGTAGCACCTATCTGTTCCCCTGACTATAGAATCCCCTATTACTATTGCTCTTCCTCCCCTCCTGTACAGACAGGCTGCTTGTGGTGCCAGAAGCTTGGCTCTGTCTGCACTCCCTGAAGGAACCAGTGCCCTCATCAGCCTCCAAAATGGAATACCGATTTGGGAGCAGGACCCCAGGGGACTCCTGAACTACCTGCCTGTTTCTCTTGGACCGCCTGGTGGTCACCCATTCCCTTCCATCCTCAAGTCCCTTCATCTGCAGTGTGACCACCTCTCTAAACGTGCTATCCACGTTGCTCTCAGACTCGCGGATGCTCCACAGTGCCCCCAGCCACCGTTCCAGTTCTGAAACCCGAGCTTGCAGGAGCTGCAGCTGGGCACTCTTCCTGCACACATGCTGGTCCCGGGCACTGGAAATGTCCCGGCTTCCCACATGGAGCACACCACAGCTTTGAGCTCTTCTGCCATGACTTATCCCTTTAAATTAAACATTTTAAGTCAATTACTCTCGGGCCCTTCTTTCCTGATCCTCGTTACTGTAGAGTATACAAACTACAAACCACAAAAAGACCTTAAACTATAAGCGATTAAAGTAGTAAATACCTTACCCACTACCTACCAGTGATTCCTTTCCTTTGTAGCCTCTACTGCTGCAGCACACTCTGAAGATTTAAGAAGTTGGATAGCGAGGAAAAAAATGCAAAGAGCACCTCGTCCCCTATGCACTGAATTCCCGCTTTGCACCAAATTCCGAATACCCACTCTGGCTGTGCCCCACTCAGGATGTGCTCGCTCTCCTGTTCCTGTGCAAGCACACTGTAGTGTCCTTCTAGATAGCCCCTTTCTTAAGTAGAGCTGACTTGATTCACCACTAGTTAAGCTTCAAATAGTAATTAACATCTATGCAGGCCCTAATCAGGCTTCAGGTGATTGACAGTTAACTGTCAGCTGAGTCAGCTACTTTACCAACCTTTTAACTAGACTACTGAACTTACAAAAATTAAAGAGAAAGACTTACAGTTCAATTCCTGCTTTGCACCAAATTCCGAATACCCACTCTGGCTATGCCCCACTCAGGATGTGCTCGCTCTCCTGTTCCTGTGCAAGCAGGAAGATGGTCTCTCTATCCACCTACTGTTCCAAGGCCTCCAGAGTTTTGTCAGAGAACCTTGGAGCACACCTTCTACCATGCTGCACCATTTGCACTGTTTTTCCAAATCACTGCACAAACTGTTCCAGCACCTGCTACAGTCAGAATAACCATCCCCTTTAAGATGTGCAGTCTGTCTTTAAGTACTGCAATCCAGCTTTAAGTGATGCTAAGCCTTGCACAAACTGCTGAGATGGTAGCACTCATCCATGTGTTTAATGCTAGATTGCTCACTATAATGATTTAAATGAGCTCTTTTTATTCATTCACAGGATGTGAGCTTCGTTGGTTAGGCCAGCATTTATTGCCCATCCCTAATTGCCCTTGAGAAGGTGGTGATGGACTGCCTTTTTGAACCGCTGTAGTCCCTATGGTGTAGGTACACCCACAGTGCTGTTTGGGAGGGAGTTCCTAGATTTTGGCCCAGCAACAGTGAAGGAACGGTGATATATTTCCAAGTCAGGATGGTGAGTGGCTTGAAGGGGAGCTTCCAGGTAGTCTGCTGCCCTTGTCCTTCTAGATGGTAGCGGTTGTGGGTGTGATATGTGCTGTCGAAGGAGTCTTAGTGAGTTGCTACAGTGCATCTTTAAGATGGTGCAAACTGCTGCCACTGTGCATCAGTGGTGCAGGGAGTGAATGTTTAAGATGCTGGATGGGGTGCCAATCATGTGGGCTCCTTTGTCCTGCATGCTGTTAAGCTTCTTGAGTGTTGTTGGGGCTGTGGTCATCTAAGCAAGAGGAGTGTATTTCCATTGCACTCCTGACTTGTAGATGGTGCACAGACTTTGGGGCTGTTGGGAACCGCATTACTCTCTGCAGAATTATGAACTTCTCACCTGCTCTTGTAGCCACCATATTTATATAGCTAGTCCAGTTCAGTTTCTGGTCAATGGTTGTTGATAGTGGGGGATTCAGTCATGGTAATGCCATTGAATGTCAAGGGGCAATGGTTAGATTCCGTCTTGATGGAGGTGGTCATTGGCTGACACTTATGTGGAAAGAATGTTATTAGTCACTTATCAGCCCAAGCCTGGATATTGTCATTTGGACATGGACTGCTTCAGCATCTGATGTGTCATGAACATTGTGCAATAATCAGTGAACATCCCCACTTCTGACGTTATGATGGAATGGAGATCATTGATGAAACAGCTGAAGACGGATGGGCTGAGGACACTACCCTGAGGAACTCCTGCAGTGATGTCCTGGAACTGAGATGACTGACCTCCAACAACCACACCCATCTTCCTTTATGCTAGGTATGACTCCAACCAGTGAAGAACATTCTCCCTGATTCCCATTGACTCCAGTTTTGCTAGGGCTCCTTGATGCCATTTTCAGTCAAATGCTGCCTTGATGTCAAGGGCAGTCACTCTTACCTCACCTCTGAAGTTCAGCTCTTTTGTCCATTTTTGAACCAAGGCTGTAATGAGGTCAGGAGCTGAGTGGTTCTGGCAGAATCCAAACTGAGCGCAAATGAGCAGATTATTGCTGAGTAAGTGCCACTTGATGTCGAGGACACTTTCCATCACTTTGCTGATGATGGAGAGTAGACTCTTGGGGCAGTAATTGGCCAGGTTGGATTTGTCTTGCTTTCTGTGTACAGGACATACCTGGGCAATTTTCCACATAGCTGGGATGATGCCAGTGTTGTGGCCAAACTGGAATGGGGCTAGGGGTGTGGCAAGTTCTGGAGCACAAACCTTCAGTACTATTGTCAGATATTGTCAGGGCCCATAGCCTTCCCAGTATCCAGTGCCTTCAGCTCTTTCTTGATATCACATGGAGTGAACTGAGAGAACTGGCATCTGTGATGCTGGGGACCTCTGGAGAAGGCTGACATGGATCATCCACTGGGTATTCTGGCTGAAAATGGCTACAAATGCTTCAACCTTATCTTTTGCACTGATATGCTGGGCTCTCCCATCATTGAGGATGGGGACATTTGTGAAGCTTCCTCCTCCATTGAGTTGTTTAATAGTCCACCGCCATTCACGGCGGGATGTGGCAGGACTGCAGAGCTTAGATCTGATCCGTTGGTTGTGAGATTGCTCAGCTTTGTCTATCACTTACTGCTTCCACTGTTTGGCATGCAGATAGTCCTGTTTTGGCAATTCACCAGGTTGACATCTCGTTTTTAGGTACGCCAGGTGTTGCTCCTGGTTTGCTCTCCTGCACTCTACATTGAACCAGGGTTGATCCCCTGGCTTGATGGTAATGGTAGGGTAAAGGTTCTGCCAGGTCATGAGGTTACAGATCATGGTTGAGTACAGTTCTGCTGATGCTGATGGCCCATAGCATCCCAAAGATTCCACTTTTGAGTTATGAGATCTGTTCGAAATCTATCACCATTTAGCACGGTTGGAGTGCCACATAATATGATGAAGGGTATCCCTCAAGTGATGTTTATCATGGAGGGCCACCGATTCAGCAGCTGAGGGGGACAGTAGGCAGTAACCAACAGGAGTTTTCCTTGCCCATGTTTGACCCGATGCCATGAGACCTCATGGGGTTCGGAGTCAATGTTGAGGACTCCCAGGCCTCTGCATTCTGACTGTATACCACTGTGCCTCCACCACTGCTGGGTCTGTCCTGCTGGTGGGACTGGACATACCCAGGGATGCGACGGTGGTGTTTGGTACATTATCTGTAAGATATGATTCCATGAGTATGACTATGTCAGGCTATAGCTTGACTAGTCTGTGAGCCAGCTCTCCCAATTTTGGCACAAGCCCCCAGATGCTAGTAAGGAGGACTTTGCAGAGCTGACAGGGCTGGGTGTGCTGTTGTCATTTCCAGTGCCTAGGTCGATGCCAGGTGATCCATCTGGTTTCATTCATTTAACTTAGCTGGCATCATGATTTTCATAATAGCAAAATACTGCGGATGCTGGAAATCTGAAACAAAAACAAAAGTTGCTGGAAAAACTCAGAAGATCTGACAGCATCTGTGGAGAGGCAGACAGAGTTAATGTTTTGAGTCCATATGACTCTTCATCAGAAGAAGTTTTGCTGAAGAGTCATAAGGGCTTGAAACATTAACTCTGTCTTCCTCTCCACAGATGCTGTCAGACCTGCTGAGTTTTTCCAACAATTTTTGTATCATGATTTCCATGCCCATTATCAGGCTTTCTCCAATTCTCCATCTGGAGAAGTAATTGATCAGTTCCAGCCCCATGCCCTGGCCTTGCCAGCCTTCCTGACTAAACCTCCTGGCACCTTTTCTTTTTCCTGTCAATTGCCTTAGCCTTCCCTTTCCTTCTTGTCACTGCTTGAGTATGGCAATGTAGTAACAATTAGTACAAGTATAGTTATCCTGCAATAGTAAAATAATCAGATGAAAGATCATCAACCAAAAATGTTAGCTCAGGTTCTCTCACCATAGATGCTGCCAGATCTGCTGAACGTTTCAGCATTTTCTGTTTTCATTTCAGATTAGCTATATCCGCAATTGTTTGTAATCGTCCTGCACTCTACTTAAGTTTGCATACATTTCACTGGTGCCGTCATAGTTCACATCCTTTTCAAATACTTACCTTCAACAATAGATCATTGAAGGGTATTTCCGGTTGGTCACTCGAACAGTTGGTTGCATTTGCAAGAGTTCAACTTGCAGCTGCACTTTAATATAGAGCTTGAATTAAATTGCCTTCAAATGTTGTGCAGTAATGAGCTATTCACCTCATTCACTTTTAAGTAGGTTGAGAGAGGCAGAACAGGAACACTAAAAGATACTGCTGATTACAGGGAATGTCGCCTGATTAAAATGCTGTTGTCATAATTAGTTAATTTATCCTCTTACTTATCAAGAACAACACCAAGGGGAATTTATTGGTATTTTCAATCTCCAAATTAAAAGTAATAGCACTCATGCATATTTCCAATCTTTTTTTGAACAAGGTCCTTTTACCTCACATTACACTTAAAGGCTGAAATCACCAAATCACAGAATTGTTACAGTGCAGAAGGAGACCTTTTGACCTGTCGTGTCTGCATCGGCTCACCAAATGAGCAATGAAATCTAGTGCCATTTCACCCTGCCCTTCTCCCCGTAAACCTGCACATTCTTCCTTTTCAGATAACTGTCCTTTTGAATGTCTCGATTGTACCTGCCTCCACCACACTCTCAGGCAGTGCATTCCAGGCTTTAGCCACTTGCTGCGTGAAAAAGTTTTTCCTCATTTCACTAGTGCTTCTTTTGCCATTACTTTAAATCTGTGCCCTCTTAATCTTGATCCTTTCACCAGTGGGAACACTTTCTCCCTATCTACTATTCTCCCTATCCAGAGTTGTCATAATTTTGAATACCTCTATCAAATCTCCTCTCAACCTTTTCTTCTCCAATGAAAACAGCCCCAACCTCTCCAATCTATCTTCATCACTGAAGTTCCACATTGCTGGAATCATTCTAATGAATCTTTTCTGCACCCACTCCAATGCCTTTGTATCTTTCCTAAACTGTGGCACCCAGAACTGGAAGCAATACTCCAGCCAAGGCCGAACTAGTATCTTATACAATTTCAACCTAACCTCTTTGGCTTTGTTCGCTATGCCCCTGCCCTAAAATACCTGCAATTGGACCCAAAATATTTTTGCACTTACAGGATAAAATGTTCTGTCAAAAAAAAGTTTGGTAATGGCCCATCCCCTATTCCACAAGCTATAACAAGAAACATTAATCAGTTATAACAAATCAAAGCATTGTAAATCATGGCTTGGGAGCATTCCTGTTCTGTATAGGTCTGATTCTTTTAACCACAATACTGCAGGTGGGATTTTATACTGGGTACACAGCTGGTTTAGCCATCAAGTGTTTAAATCTTGGAACATTATTTTAAGGCAATTACAGTATTGATTGGTGAATGGCGACACTACAGTAATTGAGTGCTCGTAAATCTGGTTTCATTTTCTCCCCTACCTACCTTTCTCAGTTGTTTTAATGTCTACAAAATATCACAAATTCTTTTTCCAAAGCCTTTGCCCAGTGATGTATTGCACTACCATTGCACCACTTCCAAGATAGTCCAGCTTTTTTTGTTGTGTTGAAACCCGTGTGACAGTGACTGTAAAATTGTGTTCCAATTCAGAGGACCAAATTCACTGACTATGCATTGTCACGGCAGGAGAATGGCACTCAAAACTTCATTAAATATTCACAATATATATCAATGATTTGGATGAGGGAACCAAATGTAATATTTTCAAGTTTGCAGACAACACAAAACTAGGTGGGAATGTGAGTGGTGAGGAGGATGTTAAGAGGCTTCAAGGCAATTTAGACAAATTGAGTGTGTGGACAAGATGCAGTATAATGTGGATAAGTGTAAAGTTATCCACTTTGGTAGGAAAAGCAGAATGACAGAGTATTATCTAAATGGTGATAGATTGAGAAATGTTGATGTACAAAGGGCCCTGGGTGTCCTTGTACACCAATCACTGAAAGCAAGCATGTAGGTGCAGCAAACAGTTAAGAAGGCAAATGGAATGTTGGCCGTCATTGTAAAAGGACTTGAGTACAGGAGCAAGGATGTCTTACCGCAGCTGTACAGGACCTTGGTGAGACCACACCTGGAGTATTGTGTGCAGGTTTGGTCTCCTTACCTAAGAAAGGATATACTTGCCATAGTGGCAGTGCAGTGAAGGTTCATTAAATTGATTCCTAGAATGGCAGGATTGTTGCATGAGGAGAGATTTGGCTAATTAGGCCTATATTCACGGAAGTTTAGAAGAATGAGAGGGGATTTCATTGAAACGCATAAAATTCTGACAGGGCTG
Source organism: Carcharodon carcharias (assembly GCF_017639515.1). Taxonomy (NCBI): domain Eukaryota; kingdom Metazoa; phylum Chordata; class Chondrichthyes; order Lamniformes; family Lamnidae; genus Carcharodon; species Carcharodon carcharias. The sequence goes on from NC_054469.1 coordinate 170,547,046, forward strand.
GACAGACTGGATGCAGGGATGATGTTTCAACTGGCTGGAGGTCTAGAACAAGGGGTCACAGTCTCAGGATCTGGAGTAAGCCATTTTGGATTGAAATGAGGAGAAACTTCTTTGCTTAGAGGGTGGTGAACCTGTGGAATTCTCTACCACAGAGGGCTGTGGAGGCCAAGTCACTGAATATATTTGAGAAAGAAATAGATAGATTTCTAGATTCTAAAGGCATCAAGGAGCAAGGGGAGAGAGCAGGAGTATGGCGTAGAGATAAAGGATCAGCCATGATCATATTGAATGGCAAGCAGGCTCAAAGGGCCAAATAACCTACTCCTGCTTTTACTTTTTATGTTTCTATGACCCTGCAGATCAGGGCTTAAATGGTCCAGTACTGGCTTTCAAATAAGTGTGATTTATGCTGATTCATCTTGGGCAGTAATGTGATTGTGAGAGATATACCATGCACAGTACAGTGGGTGTACATTTCAAACACACTGAAATTTATAACACTGAAACAGGCCATTTGGCTCAACTAGCTCGTGTCAGCATTTATCCTCCTTATGACTTAATTGTGTTAATCATATTTATGTATCCTGTTTCATTTCCCCTTATCTCATTTCCTGTCATACCCAATACATTCTTGAACCTTGCCACAATTACTAACATTAGAAGACAATTATGTAGTCTCACAACTCTCCTACCCTCTGTTCTAAATCTTGAACATTTAATCCTGTATCTAAATTGTACAATGTTAAAGTGATGCAAGAACACAGCAATCTGGGTGCACTTGTGCACAAATCTTTGAAGATGGCAAGACAGGTTAACAAAGTATTTGGGATCCTGGACTTCATAAATAGAATACTAAAGCCAGGAAGTTATGCTAAATCTATGTAAAAGAACATTTTTGCCCAGCTGGAGCCCAAATTTGGGAACCACACTTTAGGAAGGACATGAAGGCTTTGGAGAGGGACAGGAGAGATTTATTAGACAGTTTCAGGGATGAGGGATTATAGTTATATGGATATACTGGGGAAACTGGAGTTGTTCTCCTTAGAGCAGAGAAGAATAAGAGGAGCAAAAACAAAAATCGCTGGAAAAACTCAGCAGGACTGACAGCATCTGCAGAGAGGAATACAGTTCCTATACAGAATAACTGTGTTCCTCTCCGCAGATGCTGTCAGACCTGCTGAGTTTTTCCAGCTACTTTTGTTTTTGTTTTGGATTTCCAGCATCCACAGTACTATACTTTTATCTAAGAATAAGAGGAGATTTAATAGAGGCATGTAAAATCATGAAGGGTTTAGATACAGTACTTAAAGAGAAACTGTTCCCAATAGCTAAATGGTCGATAACCACAAGGCATAGAGGTCAGGTGATTGGCAAAAGAATCAGAGGCAACTTGAAAAACTTTTTTACACAACGATTTGGAAAGCATTGTCTGGTAGGGTGGTGAATATGGATTCAGTAGTAGCTTTCAGAGGGAAGTAGATAAATAGTTAAAAGAGAGAAAAGTTGCGGGGATAGGCAAAAGAGCTGAGGGAGTGAGATTAACTGGATTGCTCTTTAAAAGAGCCTAAGCGAAAGTGATGGGCCTAGTGCTCTCCAGCAAACTCCTCTGCTGAAATGGATAAGTTCAGCTGAAACTTATGACTACGCAAGGAATTTAGTTCCTGCGATGGTGGTCCTCCCCACCAGTTGGAGAACCAGTGGGAGGCCCCCGTTGCTTCTGTCCGAGAGACCAAATTCTACTTAAGTGCAATCAGGCACATAACTGGGCAGCAGCAGGCCTCTCACTGAATTAAGGCCCCATTGGGAGGAAATCCTGCCCCGGAAACCTGCCAGCTCTCCTTTGCTGTAGTGCAACCGGGAGCAGTGGCTTCTGCGAGTAATGCTCTGGGGCCCTCAGCAGGAATCATCGCGGGATCCATGAAGACAAGTGAGTGGGGCGGAACGGGGGATTGCCGGTGAGGGGGGTGCAGGGGAGTCAGATACAAGGGCAGCACCCCCTTCCTGATGCGGTGCCCCTCAAGCAGCCACTGAGTGCCTATCAACAAGAAACTCCCGTTGGCCACTGACAAGCCCAATAAGTTTTGCTGGGTGGCCTTTGGGAGGAACAGGAGACCCATGCAAGTCCTGTTAAATCCCTGAACCACCATTAAATCCCAGTTGGCCCAGGGATAATTGGTTTTAAGTGGCTTATTAATGGGATCCCACTAGTGGGATGATGTCGTCTACTTGATATTCTGCTTGCCCCCACCTCAGTTGTCTTAACACTAAGTACACCTACATGAGGCAAATGGACTAGCATGCAAGGATCAGGTGCTGGCAGAAGTGTGGCACACCAATAATTCAAATGACAGTTTCTCAACAGAAAATTAAAGCAAAAACAACAACTTACATTTAATATGTAAAATGTCCCAAGGTGTTGCACAAGAACATTATCAAACAAAACTACTGTGAAAATCTGTAAGTTTTTTTTGTAAATCATCTTCACTCAACATAGCTGATCTCTCTAATGTTAAGCATGGGTGTCACCCTCCAGATTTAATGTCCCATCCCCTTGGATTTGAGATAGGATCAGAGATGTTGCAGACTGGCTGCTGAGCAGCTACCAGAGAAGTCCAATATATTCAAGTAATTTGTGTACATAGCAAAATTATATGAATAAAGCTACCAACATAAAAGCTTAATAGAACCTGTACACAGAGTATCCTACTGATAACCCCAAACAAAGCAGGCTTGACAAAAAGTTTCAGGGAATGTTAATGACACATGAATATAGCTGGAACGTCTCAACATAAATTTGTCAGTCAGTATAAGTTGAAAGGTCTGATTAATCAACCTTAGCTATGAGGACTTTGTGAAGCTCCACATTAAGCAAAGAACATTGCTGGAGTAGGACCCACTGATAAGTCGTCTGACACTAAAGAACAAATTCTGTGTTGCTGTCCACCTAAGCCTAAAACAAGAATGGAGGCATGCAAAATTTACCCTGTGATGTTCCCATTCATGATTTGGCGATGTATTCAACCCTCACTCACTTTAGCTATTTAGCACCAAGATATACCATGGCTAAAGCAACTGATGTAATTAATGGAGACAGGAATATGCTCTCATTTCTTTTTTCTTTGTTTAGCTTTTTGAAGAATGTTAGGCAATAGAGATAGTTTAAGTAAGTTATATTTGTATTTGTGGGTATTAGGAATGAGTTTTAGCTTTAAAGTTTAAGTTTGATTTGTATCTGTGTTAGGAAAGGTCAAATTGAGTTTTAGTTTCACTATAAAAGGCTGCTTGCATTTCTAATGAGACATTTATGACCCCCATAAAGTAAAGGTAGACACACAAGAGTAGAAAGAATAGTGCTGTTGCCTAGCAACAGGGGCCCAGATAGACAGGTGCCTCCCACAGATGTACACACAGGTCTAAAGAAACAGCAGTTTTAAGTTCAGTTGAAGCCAGGACCCCAGAGAGAATGGACATTGGGAGAGGGAACTGCAGATTTCCCAAAAGAACAAAAAGATCCCAAGCAAAGAAAAACCCCAAAAATCCAGGAGAGAGGAAGAGAAGAAATTCCAAAGGACACCTAGCCATCAAAGGAAGGACAGGAACCTAGGAAAAGGTCCTGTTAAGTGAAGTTAAGAGTGAGGGGAAGAGAGAAAGGCTCCAAGCTTCAGATTTAAAGTGAGAACAGCTTGCAAGAAGCTAGAAGGTTCAAAGGGACAATGGAAGGTCTGTAATTCTTTGCTATGGGCATGTGAAGCAGTGCTGTACTGTTAAGGCTGCGTTGGTGAGAGAGATTGCATGGAAGACAGCTTGAGTGATGACCCAGGGAAGAGGAACATTAGAAGGAGAGTTCGAAATCCTGGAGGTGAACCCTTATGGAAAGCATCTGTGAGAAAGCATTAGTTTGGGAGAAGATTCCAAGGTGAGCTCTTGGAGAGTGGAGATTGGAAACCCTCGTGTGAAGGACAGAATTCAGTGAGACTGGTTGGTTCATGGTATGACAAACATTTGGGAGGAGTTGAGGAGAGAGCCATAGCATCTGGTTGAGGTGGCACCTGTCCCTTGAGGTCAGAGTGTGGTGTGCCTGACCACAGGATTTACATGGACTGGGTACTTACTGTGTACATTAATGTATAAGATAACTTTTGTAACTTGCGTTATCCTTACGAACCTGTATATATCTGTGAAGGTATAGTTGTGGGTGAAGGAGTATTGTAATATAGTTCATCTTTTCTTGTTGAATAAATTTCTTACTCTTTTGTAAAAAGTCCATCAGCTGACTCCTGTGACTCTGTTCAGTAGCTACTCTCCACGTATTTAAACAAACAAATAAAAGTTAGGATCTATCAGGCTGGGTTCCACCCTGGGATCAGGATTGTCCAAGGTAACCTCAGCTGGGGATCATAATAAAGAGATCAAAGGCAAATCTAATATTTGCAGCAGTCAGAGAATCCATTGCAAAAATCTTGGATAAAACAAAATTTGTTTGAAGGTATAGGATGGGCGGCAAAGTGTATTAAGGCAATGATGTGGTGTATTACAGATTTAATTCCACAATCTCTTGAAGTTATTGACCTCAGTCATTTGTTTGTGAAGGAGCATTGACCAAATTTCAGACACTTCCCTTTGGAAGGAAGGGAATCTAAAGAAAAGCTGCCCAGGCTGCTATCACATTTCTCCCACCAGCTGTTTAAAAGTGATCCAACTATTCTTTCAGTCAAGGGCTCCATTAAACAGATGGACCCATAGAAAGAAATTGTGAATAAAGTAGAAATAATATAAAAACAAAATACTGTGGATGCTGAAAATCTGAAATAAAAACAGAAAGTGCTGCAAGCGCTCAACTGGTCATGTATCATTTGTGGAGACAAATGGGCTGTAGTCCCAGCAGTACCATCAGGAGCCATTGCTGGGACTACAAACAGTCTCCAAAGCTTAGGACCCTGGACTGACAGATAATGCCAGAGTTGGATGAGTGGGAATGATATGAGTGAGTGGGAAGGGAGGGGGCAGAGCTGGGCCGGGTTCACAAGGCTGGGGGGGGAGAGTTAAAGGAGGGGATGACCTGGGGGTGGCCTCCAAAGGGCCAAAGGGGTACCCCGAAGGGCTGTCCTCCACCACCACCACCGCCCCCCCCCACTTGCCCAACACCAACCTGTGCGGCTAAAGTTACCAGGCTTCTGTACGGCTTAGGCCTCCTCTGTCAAAGGTTAAATACTGTAGAGGTGGGGTGAGGCCCTTAAATGGCTTTTTGATGCCTCCTCCATCCTCGTAAAATTCCAGACAGGCTGGGGAGAGCAGGTAGACAGCAGGAAGGCCATCTTCTGGATTTCACATTCCTCCCCCCCCCCCGCTTCAAACCCACTAGTGGGGGAGTGTAAAATCCAGCCCAACATTTCTCAGGAAGGGTGACTGACATGAAATGTTAACTGTTTATCTCCACTGATGCTACTTGACCTGCTGAACATTTGCAACATTTTCTGCTTTTAATTTAAAAAATGTAATGTGGGAATGTCACTTTAGGAGTAAGAAATTATTTGGGGAAAAATCTCTCTTCACATTGAGGATCCTGTGTTTAAAATCAGCCCAAATTGCTCTGCCCTCTCCCAATTGTAAACAAAATACAATGTCAGCCCACCTTCCTGTGTTACTGGGCCAACAGTACAAAGCTACCTACAATCCAAAAGAAATTCTAGCATTAAATTACCATTCTTATTGAGAGAGACCAAAAGAGTGGCTGGTTTACTACTGCTTACCTAAGGTTAAGCCTGACGCATAGTTTAAAGTGAAGGCAGGATTATTTTCTATCTAGCCATGCCATATGGGTCTGCTGAATACTGGCATTTGTAACTAGAAATTGCCCCACAAATTATACTTATCCCACTTTCAAATTAAACAAACTTTATTTCATTCAAGAAGCAGTTGTCCTCTGCCTATGTGTTACAAATGTGTTATCTAACAATGGACCACATTGATTCAAACTATTTAAAATTAAAATTGATACCAACGTCAAACAAATCCATAAGTGTAACAACAGCTTCTTTCACTTTGTGAGTGATGAATATCCTACACTGCACCCACAAAGGCTGAATTTATTACACATCTGCTGAGCGCAGCAAAACCCTGGCATCAGCGAGTTCTTTTGAGGGGCTCAAAGCCCCAGGGACGGTCAAGAATCGCAAACTAACACAGAGTCATAGAGTCATTCGTGGCACTGAAAGAGGCCATTCAGCCCATCAAGACCATGCCAGATCCTCACAGAGCAATCCAGTCAGTCCCACTCCCTCACTCGGTCCCAGTAGTCTCAGGTAGGAAACTGTTCATTTAAACAGGGAACCTTAGACCTTCCGATACTAATAATAAACTGTACTGTCTTGGCCTGTGCATTTACGTACTTATCTGAAGGAAAGGCGAAAAATAGTAACTGTGATTTTATGTCTTGGGTAAAACAGCACACCTTCCTTTGTTCTCACCAATTGCCGGGAGAGACTGATGTAAGAATAAACAGTGATGGTTTATTGAGACATAGGGCAGAGCACCAGATCATACATGCTCACTCAGAAACCTCCAAAACTACACGTTCCTGTTCCCAGTTTCCCATGCTGTACAGTGATTCGTCAGTGCTGTCACATGATCAGTACACTTGCATTCTCTTAAAGTATCTCACTTTACCACATCCCTCCCCTTTTACTTAAAAGTACAACTAACAAGCTTAAGACACATTAATTATTTACACAATTACTATTTACAGGTCAAGTCTCTCAGGAAGCCGTCTTTGACGGGTTGAGCGTCATAACCCAACAACCTTGGCTGGTGTTTCTGAGACCTCCTTTTCAGGGACAGTTACCCACTATGTCCCTCAATGGATTATTTCACCATCTCCCGGGTGCAGTCACATTCACTCCTGATGCCCCTCCCCTCTGAGCTGAAACAGATAAATGGCAACAAGCACAAAGCAAGACAGCAATGAGCTACATTGTGTGAGGAGAAAGAGAAAAACGGGAAAAAAATTTGCTTTTCTTTCCAAGGACTGTGAATAATTTCTCTTTTTCTTCCTTTGTGTACTTTTCTTGGTAGCACTGACCTATACCTCTGTCTTCGTTTTCATTTCGCTGTTGGCTGGATTAGACTCAGGCACTAGCTGAACATGAATGAGCTCAGTAGTTAGGTTTTCCAACAGCTCTTCTGAGAATCCAGGGCCTTCTAGCTTTAAAACTTCAGGGCTTTTACACAGCTGCTGCTTCAGCTCTTCCAATTCTTTCCTATTCTTATTAATAGTTTCCTGGAGAATCGTATATCATTGCCCCTTCTCAGTTAATTTGTTTCTTAACTTAGCCAGAGACAGATTTAACTCTTCCTTTTCTTCTTCATATCTTTTTGTGGCACAAATTGAGAGCTGATTGAATGTTGTAGTGCACAAAAAGTCCTTTAATAGGTTTTCCATTTCCTTTCAAAGGATGCTGACTTCAGGTTGAATTCTGTCCCAGCGTAACACTTCTACGGGCTTCTCCCATTGGGTCTTTGCATACTCATTTTTTCTTGCAACAACACTCCTGGTTTCGAATTGGGAACTTATCGGGCCCTCAAGATTTACCTCTCCCAGCCAGTTCCTTCCAATGAGACTCAGTCCCCTGTCTGACATTATAAATAAGGGTAATTTTGCAGATTGTTCCTCATACTGCACCTTGACTTGACATACCCCTTTCACATTTATTTCTTCACTCGTGTATGTCCTCAGCTTCATGTCCAAAATTTCTAACTTCAAAGAATGGGTTCCTTTACTCAGATATCTAAATGTATGCTCTCCAATGATGAACATCGATGCTCCAGTATCAACTTCCATCTTAATGACTACTGTAATGACTACTTGGATTGGCTCAGTTCTACCCACTTTGAGGTTATATAATGAATGGATGTCTGATTCTATTTCTTTTGGCTCTTCCATGAGGCATATTTCACGATTTTTCCTTCTGCATTTATAGTGTTGTTTTAGCCTTTCTCTGCAGAGCTGCATTATGGGCATTGTGGTGGCAGAAAAAGCTTTCAACTTGATTGAGTTGTCGTTCACTCACTGGAGGCTTGGGTGTATTTCTTTTATTCATTTTGTGGTTTTTCACTGCAGTATCGTTGTTTTTCAATTGTCTGGAGCTAGAGAGTGTTTCCTGCCTTTCCGTGGAGTCTGAAGTTTTCATGCCTTTTGCAGCCAGATTGCCCCGTTTGACCAGATGGACGGTGCCATTTTGTGTATCTTTTATAACTTCGGAATTTCTAACAGCACTTTCCATCATGGTAGCTAATTCTAAAGCCTTATTGAAGTCTAGATTAGGTTCAGCTAGTAATTATCTTTGGATAGTATCATCGCCAATCCCACATATCAGCTGGTCTCTCAACATATCATTAATGGACATTCCGAATTTGCAATGCTCTGTTAATGCCTTTAAAATGGCCACATAGTCAGCTATTGTCTCCTCTGGAAGCCTGTTCCTTGAGTTGAACTTGAAGCGCTGCATTGTAACTGAGGCCTTTGGTCTCAGGTGGCTCCGTACAATTTTTATTAACTCATAGAAAGTCTTCAAATCTGGAGCATTAGGTGACATAAGGCTGCAGATCAGTCCATACAGTTTGCTCCCGCATGAAGACAAAAGAATCACCCTCTTCTCCTCCCCTGCGATGTTGTTAGTGGTAAAAAAAAGAACACGCGGCATTCAACATACCAGTCATCTGCAATGGGGTCAAATGGATCGACATGCCCAGTTCGGGCACAGCATCGTGAACAACTGCAAGAGGGCTGCACTTCCAATAGGCTTTCCAGATTATGACAAATCTAGGTGTTTGGTTTACTACAGAGACGCCCTCTCTCTGGGGTCTCTTATAATTTTCTGTTCACAGCCATTTTTCATGTAGTTGCCCTTTTAAATGTATTTAAAGACTTTAAGAGCAGTCACCATTTTTTTAAATTCTGCTTCTCCAGCTGTCAGATTTTCTCTGCTGGGTTTAACACTCTTTTTGAGTTTTGGAGGATCCCCACAATCGTGATTCTGCAGGATTTTTTTGTAAATTTTAAACTGCAGCATTGCTTTCTGCTCCAATTGCCGGCTGTCACCTATTTTACAAGGTAAGGACATTTGCTCTTTCCAATGCTTTGCTCACCCTTCTTGAAATTTATTTTCTTTGTTCTTTATCCTCATCACCACTTGGGTAAATGAGTTCGTTGGCCAACCAAACTTGAACAGCACACCTTCCTATGTTCTCATCAATCGCTGCTTGCAATCAATAATGGGGAGAGGCTGATGTAAGAATAAACAGTGATTGTTTATTGAGACATAGGGCAGAGCACCAGATCATGTGTGCTCACTCGGAAACCTCCAGAACAACACTTCCAGATCCCAGTTTCCCATGCTGTACAGTGATTCGTCATTGCTGTCACATGATCAGTGCACTTGCATTCTTTTAAAGGGACAGTGTACCTCACTTCACCACATGAGACAAACAGATAAATATCCTCGTTAAATACCCCGATATGCAATGTATTGTCAGCAACAATATTAACACCCTTTCCTCTATTACAACAGTGAATATACTTTAAAAATACTTCATTAGCTGTGAAGCACTTCAGGGCACCCAGAAATCATGGAAGACGTTATATAAATGGAAGTTTTCTTTATTTAATTAATGGATTGACAATTTGTAAATCATGATATAAATGAAGCATTTTGGTGTATCTCCTTAAATATTTATTTGGTTGCCCTTCTGCTTATTTTAGAAGTTTATGCTTATTTATTGCATTAAATCTAGATAATAAAATGATATAGTAAATTACTGTAAAAACAAAAAACATAATTTTGGTTATGTACCTGTTTTCACACTGCAATAAGAAAAAAAACTGCACAATCTGTTTTCCTGTTCCTGTTCTCTGAATTAGTTCCAAGACCTCTTTAAATATTGTTACTTTGAGAGCGTGTTCCTTAACTACCAATGAGATAATGGAGAGAGTTCAATGTTCTCTGGTGAAACCTGATATTATCCTTAGTCAATAAGCTTTTGATTACTCCCTCATTTTTTTCATATGAAAGCATTTCTGTTCAGTCATGCACAGTTTTGAAAAAATATGATTACTGTTCAGATGACCAGTATTTTATATTGAAATAGCCCTGCCTGCTTGTCATGGATCTATTAATGAATATAATATTTTGGAAAATATTTTTCTTTTGAAATAGAGGTTTAGTCTGCGGGTGTGTCTTAATTGGATTAAAGTCAGCTAGTCTGGGTGCTTTGATATGTACTAGTTTGAGATGTAAACAGAGAGGTAGAGTGTATTTGCATTTTTTCAATAGAGCATTCAAGAAGTGGGGTGAAAACTTGATGCCCATCTAGCACATACCAAGCCATATGTTTATAATACTAATAAAATTGGTACTATGAAAGGGGTTTCACTGTTAAAATTTGAAGCTCAAAGAGGCTATTGAGACCATGAAAATTTGAACTCAATCAGTGCTGGTAGGTATAACTTCAGTAGTTTTTGGGTGTGCAGAGCAGAAGCAATGTGAGATCAAAAGCAAGACTCCAACTGGCCACACAGTGAAAAAGACATAATTTTGAATTCGTAAGGTGAAACTGCTTTGCCTGGTGTTTGGTTAAGTCTATGGGTTATTGCTGCCTTAATGGAGATTAGTTTGGGAATTTGTTAAAGTTATGATAGTAGTAATTTATAGCCATGTGTATATATCTCAACCTCTGTAAATTAATAAAACGTTTTGATTAGTTTAATGTAAAGCCTCAAGAACTGGTGGTCTGATTCTGGAATTTAGAGTCGCATCTCAAACACAACACTTAAAATTATAGGTTATGACAGTTGTTTAAAGTTTCCCCCTGGGAATTTTAAATAATTCCGCTTTATCAATTGCATCAGTCATAACACTGCTAAATAATTTTATAGAAATCATAATTTTGCTAAGTGAAGCATTTCTCGAAATGTTCTATTATGTTAAAGATATCAGAATAATGGTGCTGACCTGAATTTGCAAATAAATGTCCTTTATCATTCTTGTTTTCAAACGGTGGAAAATGATTTATCCTTTGTAGTGAAGTTCAAACTATTTCACAAGTGAAGGAACTGGAATAGCCACTCCATTGTATTTCCAAACTCATGTCTCTCTCTCTCTCTCTCTCTCTCTGTCTGTAATAGAGGAAAAGTCAGGGAAATTGCTACTTTTTCAAGCAGCAAATCTCCAAAAAAGTAATATTGCTAAACCATATTGGCCTCAAAGACACATGAACCATTTATAGTGGTTGTTGTACTCAGAGTGCATATGTGGGATGTCCAAGCTGGGAGAAGTGTCTCACAATCTAGTCAAGTGGTAGCCTGATGTAATTAGACTCACATAATTCATTCCATCACAACCATCTCAGAGATGGGGTAGCTGGTGTAGTGGTAATGTCATGGGATTAATAATCCAGTATGCCCAAGCTAATTGTCTGGGGACAAGGGGTTGAATCCCCACACAGCAGCTGGTGAAATTTAAATCCCATTATTAAAATCTGGAATTGAAAGCTAGTCTCAGTAATGGTGACCATGAAACTATCATTGGTTATTGTAAAAACTCATCTGGATCATTAATGTCCTTTAGGGAAGGAAATCTGTCATCCTTACCTGGTCTGGCCTACTAATGACTCCAGACCTACAGCAATGTGGTTGACTGAAATGGCCTTGCAAGTCACTCAGTTTAAGGGCAAATAAGGATGGGCATTAAACACTGGTCTTGCCAATGACACTCACATCCCATGAAAGAATAAATAAAAGTCCTCCAGCTCTTGTGTATGTCCTGTTCTATGGTCAGATGAAGGTGAGTAGCTGTCCACATCCCATGAACTGTCATGGCTTCGGGCCAAACAAGGTCAAGTTAACCTCCTGTTGATAACTACTGATAGGGAAAAAATCTGCAAGTTGAAAACAGGTTGTCAATTCACTGTCACCAACATCACTGAACACAATAAAACTTAAAATTATCTCAATATGTCTGTTTGGAATGCTGCTGCACTTTTGACTGTGATGAGAATCCGAATTCCAAGAAAGGGAAAGGAGAAATAAAATTGAAACTTTGCAAATTAAGGTGCGCTCTGTACAACATTGACTTAAGGAACATTAAAACTATTTCTGCACAGCTTGATGGCTATATATTTTCATGTTTAGTAAAGGTACTCCTGGCAGTAGGACATGAATTCACATCTGCAGGACTGCACAAATTGACTTCTCATTTTCTGCTGCTCTGAAACAGGAAGACACCAGCTGTAGATCAAGTGTTTTCCTCGAGGAGAGAGGTTCTGTAACTGGAAAACTGCCAGTGGCAACTTAATTTCACAAAGAAAGCTACCCACAAATTCTGCACACTCCTGCATCCAGACTTGGACACTAGTTACAGCAGGGGGAGGCTCTATTAGTTCCTGTCAAAGTTAGAATTGCTTTGAATCTTTAGATTTCCAGGCAAAAGAGAGCTGCCTCTGTCACATTTCCTGATATTCGGTCCACAAATGTGTCAGTCATGGCTGAGCTGGTAGCCCAAAAATCAAGGCCTCTACCCCAGTGCAGTACTGAGGGAACACTGTACTTTCAGGTGAGATGTTAAATCGAGGGTCTCAGATGGATGTAAAATATGCCATATGGCAATTTTCAAAGAAGACCTGCGGAGTTATTATGAGTGTCCTTCCAATATTAATACCTCAATCAACATCACCAAAACAGATAACCTGCTCATTGTCACATTGCTGTTTGTGGGAGTCGGCTGTGCACAAATTGGCTGATATGTTTCCAACATCACAACACCTCAGAAGTGTTTCATTGGCTCTAAAGTGTCTTGAGATGCTCACTGTCACGAAAGGCACTATATAAATACAACTCTTTCTTTTTCTTTTTTGTAAGAATTGCATCAGCTCTGACTGCCTCTCCACAGAAGATTTGGGCCACAGAATCATTAACGGCATGTTTCTGACATCATAACAATGATTACAGTTCAAAGGTACTTCATTGGTCATGAACGGCACTATATAAGTACAACCTTTTCTTTTTTTTAACAATTGCGTCAGCCGTCTAATTGACACATTATTTTTCCACAGTCAAATGCTTCATCACACTTTTGGTAGAAAGAGTCAGCATCAACAGAGGCCATGCGATAGGGCTCCCATGAGTGTAAGGTATCACTGACTGATCTCTTGTAGTCAGGCATACCCTAGTCCAAACACTGTACTATTCATGAATAAAAAAGACAACTATTCTGTCAACGTAGAGGTAGCCTGCAAGCACAAAAGCAGAATTGTATTCGTAGATTCACATTAACCTGGCAGATTCCCTGATTCATTCATTCATTCTGTAGCAATCAACCATATAAGCCTTATTTGAAAGGCCAAGAAGATTCCCAAGACAGTTTTTGGGACACTAAGGATATTCCCTGCAGCAATAGATCATGGTACAAGGGTTGCACAGAAGGCCAAGAGCTGAGGAAAGGTACAATGTGGTGCACATATTCTTCAGGGCATATTGGCTACAGTGTCATAGCATCCTGAATCAGCAATTCCATTATTTGGATTAATTAATATGAATCCACAGGATAACCTAGACAAGGACCATAGGATTATTCTTGCCTGCCGTGTCTTCCACAAGTTTACCCTGCAAAGGGCCTTAACAACAGAGCAGTCAGGAGAAAGAAAGTTGAGAGAAGATGAGCACAGAGGAGCAGAATTGCTTATTGAATGAGCTGCTGATGCTGTTGCTGGCATCAATCAAGATTTAACTGTCCAAATATTTTATGAATAGTTTTTCTTTCTCCCACATGTGCTCAGACTCATGCCAAACAAAGATTTCTCTTTAATCGGCCCAGCTGCACAGCAAAATTCATGAATGCAACCTCATTTCTCTAACAGCTTGAATTGGCCTCACACCAAAATAACTTGCAGTAGACGGTCAAATATCAGTTAGTGATTGGCATCCTTCCATCTGCAAGAAATGATGGGAGCGCAGCCGCAGAATTTGGTTTTATCATGGGAAAAAAAAACAAAATCTTTTGAAAATTAACTGACAGAAAGAGGGACAGCTGCTTTTGGACACAGGGACACAGAGAGAGATAAAGAAATTACTTCTGTGAAGGAGAAGCAACATCTGTGAAGAGCAGGGTAAACTGTTTTTCTGTTAACAACTAAGCAGAATGTTTGTAAAAGTTAGTTTTCTGGTTGAAAAGAAGGAAACAGGACTGAAGGGGACAATTTGAGATTTAAGGAGCAAGGAGCCTGCAAGGTGTGCTGGTGAAAGTCAGTGCTGGAATATTCCAGCTGAGTGGAAGGATTTTCGAAGGACATCAAAAGACTTGACCTGACATGGCAGGTGGGAATGAGCCTGCTGGAAGCTAGAGGTGCCTTGGGACTTAATTTGTATTGTTACCCATCTGCCAAAAGTGCAGTGCACAACAAAAGGAGTTGAAAGAGGTAACCCGAATGAGTTAATTACTTAATGAGCAAGTATCTTTTCTTTAGTTTGGTGTATTAGTTGCCTGCTAAGTAATATTTTATCTATACTGATTTTATTTTGTTTGATACAGTATAAGTCTTAAAATGTCAAATCTTGTCTTTTGGGCATTTTCATCAATCACTGGGTTATCCACCTTTTTAGAAGTTATTGGGCTCAACGTGGTCTCAACGGATTGTAACAACATGCAAGGTTCCTTAAGGAACATTGAGCTGAAATATTTATTAGTGCTTCATGGTCAATACTAATAGCATTGTGATATGACAATTTGGCTCAATGAAAAACTAGGATAGCCATTCACTTATGAAGCATTTCCTGACTCATTTCTCTCTCTCTATCTCTGTCTTTGTCTGTCTTCCTCTCTTTCTCACACACACGTGCTCAATAATAGAAGAAAAGTAACGAAAACTGCAATATTTTTAAGCAGCAAATCACAAAACGATGCAAGATTGCTAAATTATATTAGCCCCAAAGACACTTTGACCATTTACGCTGGTATTGTGCCCAGAGGTGAGACTTCCACCTGTCGATTTTCTGCAGCACTGGCCCTGCTGTTAAAAAGTGCATATGTCGGATGTCCAAGTTGGAAGAAGTGTCTCATAGTCTAGTCAAGCAGTAGCCTGATGTAATTGGACTCACAGAATTCAATCCATCAGCAACCATCTCAGAGTCATCTATCAGCTCTGTATGCCCTGTTCCACAGTCAGATGAATGCAGCCGTCAACATCAGCTCCCATGAACTGTCAAAGCTTCAGGAAAACAAGGTCAAGATAACCTCCTGTTGATAATCACCTATTGTTCAATTGATGGGATAAAAAATCTGCCAAGTTGAAAACAAGTTGTTGATTCAGTGTCACCTATTTTTTGAACACAATAAATGTTAAAATTATTCCAATATGCCTGTTTGGAATGATGCTGCACTTTTGGCTATGATGACAATCCAAATTCCAAGAAAGGGAAAGGGGAAATAAAATTGAAACTTTACAAATTAAAGTATGTTCTGTATGACATTGACTAAAGGAATATTGGGCGGAACCTTCCGCTCCGGCACTAAGTCCCGAGGTAGGGGCAGGAAGCCAGAGGGACTTCCGGTACAAAGCTTAGCGGGTAAACCCTCCAAATGGTGTCATGTTCAGCTAATTAATTATGCAGCTGCAAGGTTCACGTCAAATCTCGTGGCAGGTTGGGCAGGAGTTTGGCCGGCCCCCCTGTCATGTCAGTGTGCCATATTTAAAATGCACCCAGACTCCCCCCACAACCCTTACAGAGTCGCCCTTCCCAAGACCGCCCCCACCCTATGCAAAGTTACCCTTTGCTGGACACCCCCCCCCCCCTCCCCCATGCACCTCGCCTCTCAATTTGTCCTTCCATTATGTGTTCCAACCTCCCCCTTCCCTTATGTGCATACCATTGAATGTGCGATATACTGCCAGCACCTGGGAGAAGACCAGTGCAAATGATGAAGGCAGCGTTTAGTGGCAGGTAAGTCAAAGGGATCTCCTGCACTGGGTGCATGCCACGTTTGCAGATTGGGAAACAGAACAGTCTGATATCGCACTGGCAGGGTGGAAGATTTCATGGGGCACAAGATTCTGGTCTGTAGCCCCATGAATGAGCACTCATGACATGTAAATAACGATCCCGATGTTCACCAACTGGAAACATGAAAGCAGCAAGAGGGAGATTGCAACTTGATTTCCCGCCGGCAGATTTTTGACTTTTGGCCTCACTCCAAATTTTCCAGTCCCACCCCCATAATTCTCACCACTGGCAGGATTGAAAAATTGCACTATGTTTTTGCACAGTTTGACTGCCATACCTTTTCATGTTTTGTAAAACCTAGGCCGGGATTTTCCATGCCTCCTGGCATCGGGCATGAGCAGACAATATGGTGAGAAGGCCAAAAATCAGCTTCATGGCATCATGAAACCAATTTGCAATCATCCACTTTGCCTGTCAATGATGGGCCGCATTTCCTGCCATCAGACATTGGCAACCTCATTGTAATACATCAGCATATCATTATAAGGCAAGCTCACCACAATCATCCCCTCAGCTGGATCGTCCACCAACAATGGCAGGAAAACACACCAACATGTTTCACAACAACATAATTAAGGAGTGCACCAGGCGGCTGCACTTCGCTCGGGACTTCAAGGTTTGTTTGCCTACCTTGCTTCGGTCAGCACTCGCAGTTATCAGTGCCAGGCTTCACAGTCAGCATCACATCACTTTTATGCGAGCTCATGGGTAGGTATCTACCTACCAGATCAGACATATGTTGATGGCTTTTCAACGGCTGCAGAGCTAGGGCTTACCTGGGCAAGAGGGAGAAGTGGTTGCAGGCAAGGGAAGAGGTTGCAGGATGAGGGCTGTACTGGGGAAGGAGGGTATCCCAGGGTGTGTGTGGGGGCACATGTTGATCTGTGCAAGTGGCCTCAAGATGGTGATGCCAGAGGAGGCAGTCTGCAGAGGAGATGAGGCCAGATGGACATGTGAGGGTATGTGTGTGAGAATGGCTTGTGATGTCCCTTGAGCTGGCAGTGAGTGAGATGCCAGTGAATGTGTGATGGGCTTATGTGTGTGAACTTAGAGTGATGAGATGGTTGCCATACCTTGGCTGCACGAGTGAGATCACTCATCCTCTGTATGCATTGGATGCCCAACCTCTTCTGTGCAACCTTGGCACTAATCACCACTGCCACCATCTACCAGGCCAGGGTGGTAATGTAGCTGCCCCTCCTGTAGCAACAGCGGAGATAGTGGACATCATAGCGGGCCTTCATAGCGTCCAAAAGGCACTCGAGTGCTACAGTCTTCTTTCCTTTCAGGGCCATGTCTTCTTTGCTGCAGTCCTGGGCTGGAAGCATGAGCATGGCTGTACATTGAATGTGGTACCTGGCATGATGAAATGGCGAGGTGAAGGCATGGCAGGCAAATCGGAGCACACCTGCCCTTGAAACGACATGTATGTGGTGGGTTTGGGAGATGACTTTAAAATAAATGTCAGGGAAGGGGTCTGGAGGGGGGATATGTAGGCTTACACAGCAAAAGGACATGGCAGCTTGCAGGGCAGCTACTTAGGTAATGATACCCAGAGTGTGACAGGAAGGGACAGAGTGTACAAACATAAAAAAAAGCAGCAAATAGGGTCAAAGGTGGAAAAAATGTTAAAAAGGCAAAATTAATGTCTCTTTAGTTAAATGCACATAGTATTAGAAGCAAAATAAATGAATTAATGACACAAATAGAGGTTAATGGGTATGATCTTACAGCCATTACAGAGAAATGGTTACAAGGAAATCAAAAAAGTACAGGCAGGAAGGAAAGAGTGGTGGAGTAGCTTTGTTAGTAGGAGATGGAATAAATACAATAGCAAGAAATGCTCTTGGATCGGAAGATATAGAATTCATATGAGTGAAGGTAAGAAATAACAAGGGGAAGAAGACACTGGTGAGAGTATATAGGCCCCCTAACAGTAGCTATGCTGTCGGACAGAGAATAAATCAGGAGATAATGAGAGCATGTAAAAAAGGCAGCACATTAATCATGAGTGACTTTAATTTTCATGTAGATTAGGAAAATCAAATTGACCAAGAATTCATAGTGTGTATTCGGGACAATTTCCTAGAACTGAATGTTGTGGATCCAATCAAGGATCGGGCTATTTTGGATCTGGTAATGTGTAATGAGGCAGGTTTAATAAATGACCTCAGAGTAAAAGATCCCCTAGGAAACAGTGACTATAACACGGTAGAATTTCAGCACTCAGTTTGAGAGTGAGAAACTTGGGTCAGAAACAACTGTGCTAAACTTATAAGGGTGATTACAAAGGAATGAGAGCAGAGTTGACTGGACTGGACTGGGAAAAGAGTTCAGAAGAAAAGACGGTTGATGAAAAATGGCAGATGTAAGATATTTAAAGGAAGTAGCTACAGAGGATAGTGGATGAACTGGTAGTAATCTTCCAAGAATCCTTAGATTCTGGAGAAGTCCTAGAGGATTGGAAAACTTCCAATGTAACACCCTTATTCAAAAAGTGAGGGAGACAAAAAACAGGTAATTATAGGCCAGTTAGCTTAAAATCTGCCATTGGGAAAGTTTTGGAGTCTATTATAAAAGATGTAATAGCAGAGCATTTAGAAATACATAATATAAGCGAGCAGATTCAGCATGACTTCATGAAGGGGAAATCATGCCTGACAAATTTATTAAAACTCAGTGAGAGGGTGAAAAGCAGGATAGATAAACGGGAATCAGTAGATATAATATATTTGGATTTCCAAAAGGCATTCGATTAGCGACCGCACATATGGCTACTTAATAAGAGCCCATGGTGTTGGGGGTAATATATTAGCATGGATAGAGGATTGGCTAACAAATAGAAGACAGATAGTTGGGTTAAGGGGGGCTTTTTCAGGATGCCAATCTGTAACTAGAGGAGTGCCACAGGGATTGGTGCTAGGGCCACAATTATTCACAATATATACTAATGACTTAGATGAGGGAAGTGAATGTACAATCACCAAGTTTGCGGATGACACAAAAATAGGTGGGAAGGCAAGTGGTGAGGATGACACAAAGAGTCTACAGAGGGATATAGACAGGTTAAGTGAGTGGGCAAAAACTTGGTAGATGGAATATAATGTGAGAAAATATGAGGTTATGCACGTTGGCAGGAAGAATACAGGAGCTGAATATTACTTAAATGGAGAAAGACTACAGAAAGCTGCAGCACAGAGGGATTTGGGGATCCTCAAGAATGAATCCCAAAAAGCTAGCATACAAGTTCAATAGGTAATAGGGAAGACAAATGTTGGCCTTTATTTCAAAGGGAATGGAGTTTAAAAATAGGGAAGTCTTGCTAAAACTATACAAGGCACTAGTTAGGCCACACCTAGAGTACTGTGAGCAGTTTTGGTCCCCTTATCCAAGGAAAGATATACTGGGATTGGAGGCAGTCCAGAGAAGGTTCTCTAGGCTGATCCCGGATATGGAGGGATTTTCTTCTGAGGAGATGTTGAGTAGTTCGAGCCCGTATTCATTGGAGTTTAGAAGAATGAGAGGCAACCTTATTGAAATGTGTAAGATTCTTAGGAGGCTTGACAGATGCTGAGAGGTTGTTTCACCTTGTGGGAGAGTCTAGGACCAGAGAGCATAATCTCAGAGTGAGGGGGTCATCAATTTAAGACAGAGATGAGGAGGAATTTCTTCTCTCAGAGGGTAGTGAATCTGTGGAATTCTTTACTGCAGAGGACTGTAGAGGCTGGGTCGTTAAGTATGTTCAAGGCTGAGATAGACAGATTTTTAATCAGTAAGGGAATCAAGGGTAATGGGGAAAAGGTAGGAAAGTGGGATTGGGGGTTATCAGATCAGCCATGATCTCATTGAATGGCAGAGCAGACTCGATGGGCCAAATGCCCTATTTCAACTCTTACGTCTTACGGTCTTATGGTCTAACTCGCCAAGCTTCCTTAGACAGCACCTTCCAAACCTATGACCTCTGTCATCTGGAAGGACTAGGACAGCAGATGCATTGGAACAAGTTCCCTTCCAAGCTACTCACAATCCTGGCTTAGATCTATATCACCGTTCCTTCACTGTCATTGGGTCTAAACCCTGGTACTCACGCCTTAATAGCACTGTGGGTCTCAAGGGTAATTAGGGATGGGCAACAAATGCTGGCCTTGACACTGATTCTCACATCCCCTGAACAAATAGAGAAAAATTACAAGATACATTATATTCAGAACCTAAACTAAGCATGTACAGCAATCTAGTGATGTTAGTGCCTTAACATCAACACAACTGTACCTACATTAAATTGATCACATGTAGGTTGTTATGTTGTATATTTCTTTAGAAATCTTAATTTTTGGTACTTTCTTAAATGATTTTTAGGTTATCGCCTTGATTCATTGGGCAAAAGATAAATCCATGGATATGGGTGCCCCAAAACTCTCATGCGTCTGATCCACCAGTGCAAAAGTCATGCATGCCCTAATGCCTTGTGACACTGGCCTTACCCAAAATCCAAGAGTTATACCTCTGAGCAGGTTGGAAATTCAAATACCGTATTCTCTTCAGTGACCACTTACGCTGGTGGGGAGGAAAATCCAAATGGGAGAAGAGAATAGGCTCAGCATGTTTAGCTGCAGCAGGCAAATGTCTGGGTCTCGGCCAAGAATTCCTTACAAGAAGGTGGCAGCAACTAAACAGCGCGTAACAAACTTTTCCAACAGAGATTTTTAGGTCCTCCTGAGTCACATGCAACAAAGGAGAGGTGGGATGTTTGGGATAGGGCACAAGAAAGCATTGGAACCTGCAATTACAATCTTAAGGCAGGCAGTTGTGGCTGTGAGTGAAAGTTCACCAAGTGCCAGAATGGCTATGCAACGTAGGAGGTTCCAGATGTATGGAGGTGCAAGGCTATCGAGGGATTTGAATTTTAGGGGAGGGATGAGAATTTAAAATGGAGGAATTTCTGAACCAATGTAGGTCAGTGAGCTCATGGAGTGATAGATGATTGAGACTTGGCACCAGAAGCAGAGGTTTGATTGTGTTTAAATTTATTAAGGATAGTAAATGAAAGCCCGGCTAGCCAGGAAAGCCATTCGGGGAATCTGAAGTTAACTAAAATAATGATGCATTTTTCAGTAACAGATATTCTGAGTCAGCAGCAGACACCAACAATGTTATGCAGCTGAAAGTAGGTCGTCTTTATGATGGAAAGGATCAAAACCCCTGCTCAGGATCAAATACGTTGCCAAGGTCACAAACAGTCTGGTTTAGCCTGAGACTGTAAGGCTCATAATAGGATGGAATAGATTTTTAAAATTCATTCACAGGATGTGGGCTTCACTGGCTGGGCAAGCATTTATTGCCCATCCCTAATTGCCCTTGAGAAGCTGTTGGTGAGCTGCCTTCTTGAACCGCTGCAGCCCATGTGGTGTATGTACACCCATGCTGCTGTTAGGGAGGGAGTTCCAGGATTTTGACCCAGTGACAGTGAAGGAACGGCAATATAGTTCCAAGTCAGGATGGTGAGTGACTTGGAGGGGAACTTCCAGATGGTGGCGTTCCCATGTACCTACTGCCCTGTCCTTCTAGATGGTAGTGCTCATAGGTGCTGTCGAAGAAGCCTTGGTGATTTCCTGCAGTGCATCTTGTAGATGGTACACACTGCTGCTACTGTGCATCAATGGTGAACGGAGTGAATGTTTGTGTATGTGGTGCTAATCAAGCAGGCTGGTTTGTCCTATGGTGTCCAGCTTCCTGAGTGTTGTCGGACCTGCACTCATCCAGGCAAGCAGAGAATATTCCATCACATTCCTGACTTGTGCCTTGTAGATGGTGGACAGGCTTTGGGGAGTCAAGAGGTGAGGTATTCACCACAGGATTTCTTGCCTCTAACCTGCTCTTGTAGCTGCAATATTTATATGGCTAGTCCAGTTCAGTTTCTGGTCAATGGTAACCCCCAGGATGTTGATAGTGGGGGATTCAGTAATGGTAATGCCATTGAAAGTCAAGAGGTGATGGTTAGATTCCCTCTTGATGGAGATGGTCATTGCCTGACACTTGTGTGGTGCGAATGTTGCTTGCCACTTGTCAGCCCAAGCCTGGATAATGTCCAGGTCTTGATGCATTTGGACATGGATTGCTTCAGTATCTGAGGAGTTTTGAATGGTGCTGAACATTGTGCAATCATCAGCGAACATCCCCGCTTCTGACCTTATGATGGAAGGAAGGTCATTGTAGAAGCAGCTGAAGATGATTGGGCCTAGGACACTACCCTGAGGAACTTCTACAGTGATGTCCTGGAATGTGAAGGTGAAGCCATACGCTTCAGTGTAAAAAACAGAAAGGCAGAGTATTATTTAAATAGTGATATATTGGGAAATGTGGATGTACAAAGGGGTCTGGGTGTCCTTTTACACCAATAAATGAAAATAAATAGGCAGGTGCAGCAAGGAATTAGGAAGGCAAATGGTATGTTGGCCTTCATTGCAAGGGGATTTGAGTTCAAAAGTAGGTAGTATAACTTACTGCAGCTATACAAGGCCTTGGTGAGATCACACCTGGAGTATTGTGTGCAGTTTTGGTCTCCCTACCTAAGAAAGGGTATACTTGCCATAGAGGTAGTGCAGCGAAGGTTCACTAGGCTGATACCGGGATGGCAGGACTGTGTATGAGGAGAGATTGGTTCGACTGGGCCTGTATTCACTAGAGTTTAGAAGAGTGAGAGATGATCTGATTGAAACACATAAAGTTCTAACAGGGCTAGACAGACTGGATGCAGGGAGGATGTTTTCTCTGGTGGGGAGTCAAGAACCAGAGGCCACAGGCTCAGGATATGGGGCAGGCCATTTAGGACTAAGATGAGGAAAGATTTCTTCACTGAGAGGGTGGTCAACCTGTGGAATTCTCTACCACAGAAAGCTGTGAAGGCCAAGTCACTGAGTATATTCAAGAAAGAAATTGATAATTTTTTGGATATTAGGGGCAACAAGGGGTATGGAGAGAAAGCGGGTATATGGCATTGAGATAGATGATCAGCCATGATCATATTGAATGGTGGAGCTGGTTTGTAGAGCCAAATCGCCTACTCCTGCCCTTAGTTTCTATCTATGGTTGGTCCGAGGACACTATCTTGCAGTGATGTCCTGGAGCTGAGCTGACTGACCTCCAACAACCACAACCATCTTCCTTTGTGCTCGGCATGACTCCAACCAGTGGAGACGTGTCCTCCTGATTCCCATTGACTCGTTTTGCTAGGGATCCTTGATGCTACACTGAGTCAAATGTGGTCTTGAGGTCAAGGGCAGTCACTCTCACTGCACCTCGGGAGTTCAGCTCTTTTGTCCATGTTTGAACCAAGGCTGTAATGAGGTCAGGAGCTGAGTGACCCTGGCAGAACCCAAACTGGGTGTCAGTGAGCAGGTTATTACTAAGTAAGTGCTGCTTGATAGCACTGTTGATGACCCCTTCCATTACTTTACTGATGATCAAGAGTAGACTGATGGAACAGTAATTCACCAGGTTGGATTTGAGTTGCTTTTTGTGTACAGGACATACCTGGGCAATTTTCCACATTGCCGGGTAGATGTCAGTGTTGCAGCTGTACTAGAACAGTTTGACTAGGGGCGCAGCAGGTTCTGGAGCATAAGTCTTCAGTGCTTTTATGGAAAATTGCCAGGGCCGGTATCCTTTGCCATATCCAGTGCCTTCACCCATTTCTTGATATCAGCTGGAGTGAATCAAGTTGACTGAAGACTGGCATTTGAGATGCTGGGGATCATCCACCTGGCACCTCTGGCTGAAGATTGTAGCAAATGTTTCATCCTTATCTTTTGCACTGATGTGCTGGTCTCCCCCATTATTGAGGATAGGGATATTTGTGGAGCCTTCTCCAGTGAGCTGTTTAGTTGTCCAGCACCATTCACAACTGGATGTGGCAGGACTGCAGAGCTTAGATCTGTTGGTTGTGGGATTGCTTAGCTCTGTCTATCGGTTGCTGCTTATGCTGTTTGGAACACAAGTAGTCCTGTGTTATAGCTTCACCTGGTTGACACCTCATTTTTAGGTATAAGCAAAAATACTGCGGATACTGGAAATCTGAAACAAAAACAGAAAACACTGGAAAAACTCAGCAGGTCTGGCAGCAGCTGTGGACAGAGAAACAGAGTTAACATTTTGAGTCCATGTGACCGTACTTCAGAGCTTCAGACTCAAAATTCCAGATTTTTATTAAATTCAAATTCCACCCCTTGCCATGGTGGGATTTGAACCCCAGAGCATTACCCTGGGTCTCTGGATTACTAGCCCAGTGACAATACTACAAAGCCATCACCTCCCCTGACTATGGCTCAGATCTTCCCAAGGTTTAATTGATAAAAATTGTGATGCAGTCTGACAATATAAAGGTAGCAGAGAGATTGAGAAAAGCGGTACTGAGCCAGAGCTAAATGTCAGGTAAAATCATGTCATATATGTAGAAACTGATGTCTTGTCTCCAAATGATGTGGTCAAGGGACAGTTTGTAGATGGCAAATGAGACGTGGCGAAGGATAGATGCAGGCATGAGGAGAGCCATTTCAAGAGGTGCTCTGGCTATGATTGAATGGTTAAGAATGGAACCAACCAAGGACAATCTCTCTTGGTGCAACACAGGGGCGGGGTTGGAGCAGAAGAAGATATTGTCAACCATATCAAAGACTGCAGAAAGATTGAGAAGCTGAGGAGGGATGGTGGATCATGGCCACAGTTGCAGATAATGTCATTTGTGACTTTGAACAAACTAGGCAAGTGATGGTCAGTATTGACTGGAAAGCTGTTGAGAACAGTGCATGATGCTAGTTGTAGATGACAGTTGACAGATGTGACCCAGCAGATGTCATGGGAGTAGTCTTGACAAGCATTTGGTTGAGCAGGAGATGCCACATTGCTTAGCATCCTAAATCAGAGCAAGGTCATTACTATAGCCCCAACTTTGTAGCCCATCGAAGTCATCATCATAAAAAGGAGGCAAAGATAAACACAGCAACTACAGGCCAGTCAGTTTATCCTTGGCAGCAGGAAAGCTTTTAGAAACAATAATCCTGGATAAAGTTAACAGCTACTTGGAGAAGGTTGGGTTAATTAAGGGAATCAGCAGAGATTTGTTACAGGCAAAGTACGTTTAACGTGACTAAGTTGTTGATGAGATAAGAGACTTGATGAAGGTAATGTAGTTGACGTGGTGCTGTAAGAACTCTCTATATAATAACCTTATTAAATCTCAGGTACAGGTTTACAATGAAACACACCACGCCCTGGCACAGGGCCCCAAATGACAAGGGGCCCCCAAAATGAATGAGTATCAAAATGTATGGAGGGGGGGAATCTGGTTAAATAGGCTTGTCCAACCCGCAGCCCGCATCTGGCCCCTGGGAAGAGAAGCTTTCTGCTGTGGGCCCAGAGATGGAGAGGCTGTTTGCCCCAAGGATAAGAAGCTTTCTGCTGCAGGTCCAGGCGATGAGAGGCTTTCTGCCATGGCTTGAGGGAGGAAAAACTGTCTGCCCCCGATAGGAGAGGCTGCCTGCCCCAGGGAGGAGTGTGTGTGAGAGGGTGTGTGGGGGTGGGGAAGGGGGGTGAGAGTGTGTGTTGTGGGGAGGGGCTTAAGAGTGTGTTTTGGGAGGGGGGGTGAGAGTTTGTGTGGGGGGAGCGGGGTGAGAGTGTGTGTTGGGGGTGTGAGAGTTTGTGTTGGGGGGGAGGGGGGTGAGACTGTGTGTTGTGGGGAGGGGGGTGAGAGTGTGTTGGGGGGCAGGGGGATGAGAGTGTGTGTTTGGGGGAGGGGGGGGTGATAGTGTGTGTCGGGGAAGGGTGGTGAGAGTGTGTGGCGGGAGCGGGGTGAGGGTGTGTGTTGGGGGGTGAGAGTGTGTGTTGGGGGGCGGGGGGTGAGAGTGTGTGTTGGGGGAGGGGGGGTGAGAGTGTGTGTTGGGGGGAGGGGGGTGAGATTGTGTGTTGGGGGGAGGGGTTGAGCATATGTGTTGGGGGAGGGGGTGTGAGAGTGTGTGTTGGGGGGCGGGGGGTGAGAGTGTGTGTTGGGGGATGGGGGGTGAGAGTGTGTGTTGGGGGAGGGGAAGTGAGAGTGTGTGTTGGGGGAGAGGGGGGGGTGAGAGTGTGGGTGTCCATATGTGTTGGAGTGAGAGTGAGTGTGTTTGTGTGTGGGAGTGTGAGTATTTGTCTTACTCCCAGCCTCAGGCTTCTCACTCATTCTCACCAACACACATTCACACCCACACACACTGTGCATGAGTACACACCCTGAGACTGGACACACACACTCTTAACCTCTCACACTATGGGTATTTTAATTAATTAATCCTTTTTTAACTTAGTAATGTATTGCTTTGACATTGCTTTATTTTTCTCAGTAATGTTTCTGTTCTTAATATCTCAACTATTTTTTGAAATTCAGTTTGATAATGTACCAAACCTTATGGGCAGAATATTGTATTCGTCGGGCGGGCGTGTGCCCAACTCAAACAAGCATAAAATGATGCGTAATGATGTCAGGCGACCATCCTGACATCATCGTGCGTTTGCGCGATATTTTAGTCGGTGGGCGCATGCGGGAGTCAGCCATCAAAGAACCAACTGAATTATACTTTTCGCCACCCGTCCAAACTTATGGTTGACAGGCAGGTGAAAAGGTCATCTGGATTTTTTAGGAAACCTCATCCATGGGTGGGATGAGGCTTCTAACAGCAATTAAGAATTAAATTAAAATTTTAACATTTCATTCATATCATGTCCCTGCTCATGTAACAGAGTCACATGAGGGGACATGTTTTTTAACACCTTAAATTCTTTATTTTTCATTTTTTAAATCTTCAGCTCCCTGAGGCAGCTTCGTGCCTCAAGGAGCTTTCATTGTGCACACTCACATGCATGCGCGAACTTGCACACCTGCTCTCCTCCCACCCTGACCCAGGTAGCTCTGCAGCTCGCATTTCACGGTGGGCGGGCTTTAGTTGGCCCACCAGCGTGAAATCACGATTGGGGCCCAATCACAGGCGGCCGTCACTTTCGCAGCCGCCCCCCTCTGAGCCAGCCTGACAAGGGTCCTGGCCTATCTTTCCAAAATTAGCTCATCAGCCCTGAGTGTGAAAAAATGGAAATGTGGCCCCTCAAATGATAAGGTTGGACAAGTCTGGGTTAATGTGTTGAGATGGTACTGGGATTAGAGATGCCATTGCGTGAGGATAACAGCAACCTATAATGGTAAAAGAAAATACCACGGGAGTTGGTGGGCTTGTGAACTGATTCATTCTGGTTACAAATTGTCCAGCACTGAATTTTGGCTGAGTGATTAGTGAATACTGGGAAACTCTCATCATCACTCAAGATTTGGACAGCTCACAGCATTTTTCAACAGCTCCCTGATCACAAGGTAGACTGCCAGTGATAACACACTGTACCAAACAGATATAAGGTATATATAAAACCCCATAGAAGCAAATGTCTGTTAACATTTCCCCAGCTCTTCAAATCTAATAAGCATTAACTGTAGAAGATATTGTGCGGGATATTGAGTTATACAATTTTAAAACATTTCTCCAACTATAGTTCCTTACATCTGTCGCAATATATAGATGCATATGTAAACCCGCTTTAAATGCTTTCCACAAACTAAAAGTAATTTCATTTATTCAACTTCTGGAAATCTTCCACATTCTAAATGTCTATTCCAATGCCAATTTCAACAGATTGAAACTGGATTTACAAGGATGCTTCAGGTGAAACTGTCGTGAAATCCCTTCCTTCTGCAAACCCTTCGTCAGTTGTGATTGAGCCCAGCAAGTTCCTCGGAGTTAGATGTCACCTGCCCTTGGTTTGCGCCAGTGTCAAAGTAGCAATTGTTTCCCAAAAATGAATTTTGCTTTAAAATCATTATACCCTGTAGATTCTACTGTCAAATTCCTTAATTCACTGCTTTTGACACTCATTGTTGCTGTGTGGTAGCCTCGCTTGATGGTTGAATTAAAACTTAAAATAACACTTACAAAGCATGTTGGGGATCTGATAGTAAGAATGGTGGTGTCAATAAGAAGGAACTGTATGTGTTTGTATACAGCTCAGTCATTAAATATATATATTATATATATTCAATCACTTTCCACATCGAGATCTATTGATGGGTTCCAACAAGTTACTTTTCAATTATATTTAGCACTATTTCAGTAATTCCACTCGTTTTATTTGATGTTCTGTATTTGTGAAACAAAGTATGTAAGAGAAGCAAAAGGACAGCTTCAAACTAAATCCAAATTAATTGTCCTTAACATAAATGATACCCAATTTTTAGGGGTTTATTTTACCTTACAACACCTTTAAATATACAAAAACAAAAAAACTGCGGATGCTGGAAATCCAAAACAAAAACAGAATTACCTGGAAAAACTCAGCAGGTCTGGCAGCATCGGCGGAGAAGAAAAGAGGTGACGTTTCGCGTCCTCATGAACCTTCGACAGAACTTGAGTGAATCCAAGAAAGGGGTGAAATATAAGCTGGTTTTACCTTAAATCCTGGATCTGCAGAGTTTTTGGAAGATGTTGTTAGGGGGAGGCTGCTCTCAGCGTGTCCAATCAGATGGTTAGTTTTTGATGGGAATAGGCTCACAGTGAACATTATATTGCTCGTTTTGAAAATGTTCAAGGTGGTTAATGTAGTATTAGTCACCCAGATTACTATAAAACTTACAGAAAGCAAGTTGGAGGTCCGAGCTGCAGTACTGGAACAGGATTTCAGTACAGACATACTGAGAGTGTCCTACACTGATAGTGAGATTATTTCACGATAATTGTACACAGGAATGTTTTACAAGTGAAGAAGCACTGATCAATTTGTGTATTTTCTTGGCTTCGGTCTTCAAGTCCTGAGTGAGGGGGGGGGTGGGCAAAAATGAAGCTAAGCATAGGGCTCCACTAAGTGTAAAGCCGTCACTGTAAAATCGTGAGAAATTTAATGAATATCTTCGGAATAGCTCTCTCTTTCTCATGAAGAAATCTTCCTGAGTTGACAAACGCAGGACAGCATGGACCGTTATCTCTGCCACGTATAGCCCTTTACCGCAGGTCCTGAAACAAGGCATTCCCGATAAGGTTGGGTCTCATAAACCAATTGTTTGAGTAAAGGTTAAGCAGGATGTCCTAGCAAGTGATCGTCCACGAGATGACTTCAAGGGCTTCCCATGGAAATAGGGGGATTACATTGAATACCTGTTGCTTGCCAATGGACAATTGAATAAATGATTGACATAAGACAATTCACTAAGTGCGGCAGCAGATATGAAAAACAGCGTTCTACCCACCGGCCGCAATGGCAGGTTTTCACGCTGTATCTCCACTTCCCGCCACATTAATTATGCACGCACAGGGAACACCCACCCTGCCATGAGCTCACTGTTTCCTCACTCCAGGCACCATGTTTGAATGGCACCCGTGCACAGCTTTTCTATTGTCTGCAGCCCAGGGCTCCACAGAAGACATGGCTCCCAAAGGGAGAAAGCATGCTGCTCCGAAATTCAGTGATGCTTCACTGGAACACCTGCTGGATGCAGTCGAGGCCCACTACAATATTCACTATCCCCATGATGGGGGTAGAGGATATCTCCTCCCTGGCTTGGGAGGCGGTGGCAGTGGTGGTCAGTGCCAATGCAGCACAGAAGAGGACAGCCACCCAGTGCAGAAAGAGGATAAATGATCTCATCCATGCCACCAGGGTAAGTCAACCATCTCATCATTCTCAACTCACACGCTCACCAGCCCATCACACATTCACTGGCATCCCACATGCTGCCAGCCCAAGGTACATCACCACTCACTCTCTTACACACACCTTCACATATCCATATGGCCTCCTATCCTCTGCAGTTCATGTCTTCATCCCACCCATGGCTGCACTCACCACCCAAACATGGCAGACATTCTTATCATGTGCCCTGGCATGCTCACACTCTCCATCTGTCTTTATGCAGCATAAGCTCGCACACAATCAAAGGAAGAGGTCTCAGGCTGGGGTTGGAATCACCGAAATCAAAGTCCTCACACCCTATGAGGATCAAGCTGGCTGGAGGGGACGTGGACCATGCCTGCACCGATGGTGAGGTGCACATTCAAGTGAGGATCCTACACTAGCTCATCCCTCAGACAACTGTACTGTGAGTACATTGTCCTGTTTTAGAGTCACCTGCCATGCACTAATTATCTCTCCTTTCATTCATAGTCACCTCTGGTAAGCACCCAAGAGCTTCCACAAACCAGGCCCTCAGCTGCAGCCTTGACAACACCTCAGATGAGGAACCAGAGGAGAGCACATAGAAGACCCATCACAGCACTCACCCACACCCTCCACCAGCACAGAGACACATACCTCAGTGGGGCGTAGTTCTAGAGTAGCCTTAGGGTCACAATCTGGTGAGCACAGCACACAATCTCACCCACAGCAGGAAGAGGCAGGTCCCCAGCAGGTCAGTGGCTCTTGGAAGATTGCTGGGGGGGCCACAATTCTGCTGTGTCTAAGCCAGATGACAAGCCTCCAGAACCAGTCCTAAATCAGTTGGTGGAGCTGCAGCAACAATCACAGGAATATCAGAATGGGTTGTCAGCTGCATTCTTCAGGTTGCAACAGACAATGGAGGAGTCTGTCCGCATTCAGTCTGTGTTGATTGCGCTGGCATGCCAAAGCACCAAGGCTAACACTGGTAGGAAGGCACCCACCATGGGACATTGGTCCTGCACTGCTGCAGGAGCAACACTCTATTGCTGTAGACCTTGGTGGCATCCATCAGTGGCTATGTGAGAGGGACAGCAGGACACTTAGATCTCATTCCAGCTGCCCCTTTTGCTCAGAGTCAGCCAGGGGCCCTTGGGCACCCATAGGGAGGAGGACCAGCAGCTGGACACCCTGAGGCCATCCATCCAGGTGACTCTAGGACTGTCTGGCTGATCCCAATCCGCTCTTCCTGTGACCCCATCACCTCCAGCTCCACAGAGGAGGGGGCACCTGACCCGCAACAGGACACTCAAAGTAGGCCAGGGCCCTCCAGGTCTCAGCCCTCAGAGGATGCCCGCCAAAGTCATCACAGACATCAGGGCATAGCAATCAGCAGGCTGCCTCCATCTCCACCTCCACCAAGGCGTAACGGTAATGTTAGGAAAGTTAAAGAGACTTAAGAGTGCAGCGGTGCCACGGGTGTTCACAACATGTATATAATGTTCACAAATGTAAATAGAATCACATCCATTTCACATCTCCTCTTGTGTACGTCTCCTTTTTATGATGAACTGTGCTGCTGTCAATCAGGTGTGAGACTATGGTCCCTCCCCCACTCTCATCTATGTCGTGTGCTTCCATATCACCGCAGTGTGTGGCCCTTTTCCAGGTCATTCTCGACATCAGTGATGCCTCAGCGGTAATGTAAAGTGTGCTTGTGGAACAAACCTTGTTCACTTGCTTTGTAGGGGTCATGTCATGTTTATTCATGGCTGTGTAAGATTGAAGCAGAGGTGTTCTCCTATCTTGTCTGCATTCTTGAAAGGTGAAGCTGTAGTGTACAAGAGGGGCTGTGTTCATATATCGTACAACTCCATGTGCCCTCTGTCAAATGGCAGGGTTTTAATGCTATGAGCCCATACTCAGAGCTTTTGTGCACTGTTGTCTGCTAACCGCATTTCTGACTTTCCAAGTGTACATCTGCTAAGCTCACCAATAAATTAAAGGACCTTGCCACCTCAAACTGCCAATGCTTGGCCTCTCTCAGCCACATTATTGTCCTGGTGCTCGAACCTACAACCTTGAGCATTTCTCAACTTGTAGTTGTCTGGATTGTGGCCGCAAGGCTCTCGTCACAATGCTGGGATACAGCGCTGAGCGTCTCATCAGCTAAACACTCACTGAGACTTCTGTTGCTCATTGCCTATGGTGATATTTGGCAGTCAGTACAGCCCTTGAGCATGCTCTGGAAGTGCAGATCATAGCTTTAGACAATATTGAGGGGAGCAATGGGATAGGAGCAAGGACATACTGAAGCTGAAGTCTCCTCTTTATTAGCAACAATTTGTAACTTGAGGGCTGCATAATGTGAGAATTTTAGAGTTCATAAGGGACAGGGCTGGCCATGAGGCCACAATGTGTGTCTTAAGGAGGAAGCATTTTAGTGCAAGTAGTTGAAAGCCGTCATCCTCAGGTGGTCCACATTCATAGTAAGGTGAGGATAAAAGTGGGCCAGCATCCCTAACTGAGAGTGCTGGATGTTAATGTGATGAAGAAGAAGATGACACAGAGGATTGAGTCATCTCTGAATAGATGCACACCCATGGAACATCCTCGGCTACCTTGGCCCAAGTGTCACCTCTCAGTTTCACCATTGAGGTTACACAGAATGCATTGTCCCATTGCTGGAGATGGAACACCTTGAGGAGCTCTGTCAGATTGAAGGCATACAGCTATAAGCCCACTGAGGATACTGGAACAGCTCCTGGCTCTTGTAGGCTGCCACTGCAAGTGGGATGCTGGAGAGATGCTTCAAGAGGCAGCACCTTCTGACTTCTGATGCTGGGGCACCCTCCTCCTGTTAGCACTTCACCTCAGCAAGGACACATGCTTCCAAGGCTTCTTCATCCTTCAAAGGATCAGCACAATGTTAGCTTCATGTGTAACTATTCACTCTCATATCAAAGTGCATGGTTGAAATGAGAGGAATAGCAACGCTGGTCTTCATTATGGATGGCACTTGTCCAAGAGGGTACTCACTGCAACTTATCATCCTCCTCGTGAAATCTTGTGGCAATGAGGGCCACATTTACATGTCTGCCTAGTCTGGCCCATGCTATGGCCTCTTATTCTGCATCCTCAGCTTCCTCCAACTCAATGCCCTCATCCCCTTTGATGTTCTCATCATCAAGGAGATGTGCAGCTCCTCCATGTCAGCATCTGGCAAGTCCTTCCCCCTTTGTGGTGCCAGGTTCTGCAGCAAGCAGCAAGCCACAATGATGTGGGAGACCCTCTGGCATGTGTTCTGAAGTGCTCCACCAGATCTGTCCAGGCATCTTGTTGTACCTTCTCTCTGCAGGAGTTTGAGGTCGAGCATGGGCATCACCAGCTATGTCCTTTGCGAGTACCCTTTGTCGCCGAGAAGCCAACCCTGGACCCTGTGGGGTCCCTTGAAGATGCCCTGGATCTGCGATCTACTCAAGATGTATGAGTCATGAATGTTTCCTGGGTATCTGGCATAAACCTGCATGATAAGTTTCTTATGGTCACAGACCAGCTGTACATTGAGCGAGTGGTAGTCTTTCCTATATATGTATTGGAGTACCTGTTGCCAGGGAGCTTTTATAGCCACATGAATCCAGTCGACAACAGCCTGCACCTGTGGGAATCCGGAAATCTCAGCAAAGCCCAGTGCTTTGGTGTCCTCGCTTGCCTGATCTCTGTCAAAATTGACATAATTGTGGCTGTAATTGCCAAAAAGGGCATCTTTGACCTCATGTATGCATTTGTGCGTGGACGCCTGAGAGATCCTGCAGACCTCTCCAATGGAGCCCTGGAAGGAGCCACTGGCGTAGAAGTTGAGTGCGGTTGTTACTTTCAGGGCCACTGGCAGTGGATGCCCTCCCAGACCCATGGTGCCAATTCCAGGAGAATGTGGCAAATGTGATTCACCAGATCCATGGACATGCTGAGGCATTGGCAACACTGGTTCTCACTCATCTGCAGGTAAGACATGCGAGATCTGTAGACCCTTAGCCTTGTGAACAACTTACGCTTGACATCTCTGTGAGCCTCAACCCCTATGTCTGGGGGGTGCCTGCTGGCCCTTGGTTTTGAGGGTTTTGCTCCTTCTTTTGGTGAGACAGAAGCCCCTGTCGCATTTATTAACACTGCCATCCTTCCTCCTTTTCTCTCCAGTAGATCTTCATATGTTCATTTAGGGATGGCCAATAAATGCTGGCCTATCCAGCAATACCCAAATCCCACGAACAAATATTAAAAAAAATAGAAACATAGGTCAGGATTTTCTGGCCCAGTCATGACACGACCTACCATGGGAGATTCGGCAGCCCAGTCACAAGTCCATTGCCTTTCAGCGGGATCAGACAATCCCAGCTGCAGGCAGGGCTAGAAAATTCCGCCCACAGAAACATCTAAAAATATATGGCACAGAAGCAGGCTATTAAACCTATTATCTGTGCCTACCAAAAGTAGACTAACAATCCTAATTGTACCTCAAACCTATGGTCTATAACTCTAGGTTACGGCACCTCAAGTGCATATCCCTCACCAGGGAGAAAGGATCACGTGGAGAGCAAAGACATAAACAAGTTCTGCTGCAGAGACCTCAGACGAGGACCTCAATGGGGTATACACAGAGAAATATTTGGTGCATTTGCAAGTCTGCCAGAAAGCTTACTATCAGTGTCAAATAGCAGGGAGAAGTCCATCTCCAACTTGGCACTTATCTAGGAGCCTATCCTTTTCCAGGGTGGAAGTGGTGGCCAATTCCATGAGAGTTTTTTGCCGAAAAGGCCAAGATGCAGCATTCAATGGCCAATATCTCAAGTTGCATTGCAGCACAAGCAGAACCCACACAATATCTGAGTGCTGGACAGGAAGCCCAGACTGAGATCATGAAATCTCAGCTTGTTGCCATACAGTGGCTCAAATGGATGTCAACGTTAAAAGGAGCTTTCAGCATCTCATAACAGTCCATCAATCTGTCCTTCAATAAGTTACGAGGATTGCTGACGTGCCATCTGGGGGAATGGCAGTTGCTCCATGATTGCTGGATGACAGAATTTGTGCTCTAACCCCTGCCACTCTACCAATGCACCTACTGTTGCCTGTGTTACGGACAGGTCTGGGGTTTAATTTAACAACCCTGATTTCTCCACTCATTACCCGTCTGTAAACAAAAAGGTGTTTTTGACTTTTGATTTCCCCTTTTTATAAGTGGTGGCATATGTTACCCAATCCTTCAGTTTGAAGTGATCAAATTCTCTATCGTTAACCCCACTGCAAACTCAAGATAAGGTAAAATAAGAGGGTTGGTTTATTTTACTCACGCACACAAAACATGGGAAAGGGGTTTCACAACATCCACCCTTTTTTTGCATTCATACAATAAAAGAGGATTAAGGGAAAGAAAGGGGCTCAGGGCAAAGGCCACAATAAAACTAAGAATTATGGTTTCACATGAGTCCAGTGTCCAGAATCAATGTTCAATGAGGAATTCTTTCACAGGGTTCAGCTGGCTGAAAAACCTGATTGTGTAAGATTTGCTTTTCCAGTGGTGTTGACATCCCAAGATAAGTAGGCACACAGAGATTGAATCAGCTCTGTAGGTGATAATACAAATTCTTCCCAGCAGAGTAAGGTTAGCTGGGGGCCAGTTATCCAACATGGCCGGAGCTTGCTTCTGTGTGGCCTGCCCAGCAGACTGAAGATGGAATCCAAAAGCTGTGTAATTAAAGCAATTCAAACAGCTCAAGTCTCAGTCATGTGACAGGTTTCAAATCGAGCTATTCAGCTAACAAGGGTCCCCTGGTTAAAATCCATTGTGGCTTGTGCAGACAACTGTAGAACCATTAGCACAACATTGGAGATGAGGGGTCATAAATAGCTCTACCTTTGTCCATAGTTGGCTGGTGCAAATGTCTCATCTTCTATCCTTTGTGTTGGCTTATCTGGAATATTTTTACAATGTAAGGAGTGTTCCATTCCAGGGGTTTGTCCAGTGGCCTTTGTTCACTTTTAAACTGCTCAGAAACTTCGACAGCTACCATCATATGGGAGCGGTGGCCATTTTATCAGTCCAGCCATTTGTCCATTTTAAAATAAAAATAATAATTTTATAAAGTTGCCTGGGTGATGTAGATGAATATATTATATATATAAATATATATTTCCTTCATGTCTTCTGATCATGACACCCGTCAGCCAGCCAGTCCAGACTACTGCTGCCAATGCTGAGATGGAAACAGGCCTCCTCAGGCCAGAGCTGTTCGAGCTGCAAAACCATCTGCAATTTCCCCCACTTAACATCAGCAGCCTTCTACCTACAATGCTGCAGCCTCTGGAGAGAACACAAGCAAAGGCTCCAGCAAAAAAGGTAAAATGGGAATGCATAAGGGTGACTAATTTAGTTTTTGCATGGGTTATTAGATATTACATTGCATAAGGTTGATATGGAATGGTTGTTTTGTGGTGCTTTTATTTCAGGAATTTGGACAAGAGGATGCTGTGAAGGTTAGTAACTGAGGGATTGAAAGTTGTATGACTGTTGGACAATGCACTTCTGGGGTTACATTCAGGTTAACTGGATTGGAATTCGATGCTTATGGACAGCACACCCATTAAGTAGATGTGCCAGCTGCCTGCTCCCCCTCTTCCACATCCTCCTTCTTCACCTCCACTTCTTCCTCAGATGGCTGCCAAATCCACAGTGGGAAAGGCTATTCCCTCATGATAGCCAGGTTATAGAGGATGCAGCAGACCAATACAAATTAGGAGATCTACTCCAGGAAGTTCTGATGGACTCCTCCAGTGGTCCAGGCAACAGAACACTGCTTCAGCACTCCAATCGCCTACTCAATGATGTTTCTCATGGCTATAAATGGTTATATTGTGATAGGAATTCATCAGGCAGGGTTGAAGTGGACAGTCCTTGCTGCCCACTAGCCATGCTCTGCTTTGACGCAGTGGCTGAAAGATGAATGAGAGTGTTTGCACATCAACTCTACATTGAATCCTAATCTTTGTGGTTGTGGTACATCTCAATGTTCAGATGTAGTGGCTGCAAAGCCATGTACATAAAGGCAATGACAAGTTGCACCTTAGGGAAGCCTACTAAGCTGACAAAGCCACAGGCACACTCCACCTGCTTCTCCCTGTTCAGCCAGAAAACAATGAAGCCCCTTTCCTGCCATTCGACACCCCAGTCACCTCCCAGATTCAGTGCTGGATGAACTGTGAGATATGTCACGTACCTAGAAGGATCTCGATGTGTAGAAACTGAGAGCCGCTGTCACCTTCATCACCACTGGCAGCGCCAACCTAACGCAGCTCTGAAACTGAAGGTCAAGTTCCAAGGGGTGTCAGAATTAGGTGAGCACCTCCTTGGTGAATCACAGAAGCCAAACACACTGCTCCTGACTTAGGTGGAGGTTTGAAAAGTCTTCTCGCAAAACCTTAGATGGAGAATGTCTCCAGCTGGAACCCCTTCTCCCCCTCATTTTCCTCTCTCTGCAAGAAGTCTCCATTTTTCTTTGCCTCCTCTGCACCATCTCCCTCTCCTGCTGCAGCCCCAGGGCAAAAGTTACAATAGCACCTGTGACTGGTAGTGAGTGATGTGCCCAAAACCGTTGTAGTAGCAACTGAAAGGTCCAAGGAATACTCTGGTACAAAATTTCAACACTCTGAGTCCAGATGCAATATTCAAGTGGTTCCTTTATTACGCATGCAGGGAGCAAATGCTGAGCAATCCAGGAGCTTCTCCACCGAAGTTCAAATGAGCAGAGTTTATATATCTTTTACTATCAGTTACAACTTAATGGTATTCATTAGACAAAGGCCACAGCACAATGACCCCCCGATGGGCTGATAATTGTGCTCTTGTACAGTAATTGCAGTGCAGAGACTGAGCATTGTCTTTTTTGAAGATAGCTATCAGACAGTGCGAAATGCTCTTCCCCATCTCTTGATTGAGTTATCCCGTGGCCCCGCCCGTGTGTCTCCCATTTCCTAATTGCAAATTTACAGCTGAGCCCTTTGTACAAGTTTATAGCTTTCATGTAAAGCTGCGACTGTTTGTGTATGCTTTGGTGCCTTAGCTGCTGGTCCTGGCTAGTACTTTAAAATAAATCCAAATTTTCTGCATCTTCAGTCCCCCCTTTTGGGTGCGTAACAGTTAGGTTAAGCTAGCCAATTAAGCTGCGTCCGTTGATCTTCCTAATGTCCGAGACTCCTGCCTTTCCAGTGGTGCATGGCCACCAAGACGGGAGGTTGGGACTCTACTACATTAATATTGTGTCCTGTCCCAGCAGCCGTTGTTGCTCTTTTGACATTATTTTTACCCTATGTCTAAGGGCTTTCTTCTTACATGCTGCAATTCCCCACGCCAATGCTAACACTAGCTGCACAGTGATGAGTATATGAGAGATTATTCTTATCCAGGGGTGTGTATCCACATTCAACCCCCAGTCCCACACTTGCTCCCACCATGTCGGATCTCTCAGTTGTTCTTCCGTATCATTGATTAGCCTTTTAAACACCATCTGTAATACGTAATATTGTTTCATAACCTTTTGTAAGTCACCTTTAATCTTTGTCAAACTTTCGGGAAGGTGGAGAATTGGGGCCTGCTTAGGTTCCTCATACTGTTTCAGAGTGTATCAGAGGCGTTGACTGAGACCTGACCTTTTTGTTGGATGTACACCATTCGCGTGTGTCCGATAGTAACTGGGAGCCGGTGTTTAAAGCAGAAGTTGGGGGTGTTGATGTTACAATGTAGGCCCCCGTACATATTTGACTGCTCAGTAGTTGTCACACAGTATTCCCCCTTTCCCTTGTATCCTGAAAGGGTGTGATGGTTTTCTCTGTGGGTAATTTCTAACATACAACCCTCCGTTCGGTTGTACCCACATTCGTTGTACCCACATTCATCCAGCTCCCCAGTTCCGACTGGATGGGGGCAAATCGTGAGGCTACCTTTCCTCCTGCACCTGCTCAGTGATATTCCATGTATGACCTCATTCTTGCATATGGTAGTACCAGAGGGAGTCATTGTCTCAGATTAACCCAATGTTTTCCACTTGGTACTGAGTGTGCGGGCCTGTGTCTGCAGTGACTGAGGGGATTGCCAATACCATGCCTATCACAGTCATTTGGTCTGTGGTGGACTTCTGAATCACCGGATATACCCTGGTCATTCCTTTCAATGTACAGGAGTCAATGGGTTCTTGGCCATCCCGCGCAACCGGGTACTGTTGATCCAGCCCGGTACCTTCCCCTTTTGGATCTGGGCCAGATTGTATCTTAATCGCCCGATCATCATTGGCCATAAGCATGGCACAGCAGGCTTTTTGGGATGCTGTCCTCTTGTTGTTCCTCCCCTTCTATTAATTGGTTGGTGGTTTTAGCATGGGTCTCTATAACGTGTTTGCTTTCCAATAGAGATGCCACACTCTTGCCGCCTAGGGCCGCTGCTGTTTCACCGCCCTTTGCTGCTCTTATAAGCAGCTGCCTCATGATCCCTTTAAGATTCATGACCTCGGAGTTGATTCCTTGAATGTCAAGAGACTTTACCAGTGAAGTCCCTGTGTTCACCCCTGTCAGTGCGTTGTTAAATAACCCTCTCTTCTGGCAGTGGAAAGCTGCAGGTCCCCTGAATCTAGTGGCGCCCGTGGCGTCAGCTTCCTGATTAATCACAGCCTTAATCAGTAATTTGTACAGTTTTTGTAGGGGCACTTGGTTACAGCAATACTCAGGCAGTTGTATACCTGCCAGGTTCACAATTATCGGTATAATTTCATGCTTAACATTATCATACAATAGTTCACCGTCCCTATACAGTATCAGTCCATTCTGTAGCCCAGGGTCATGTCTGGGCAAGATATTCTCTGTGGTGTCGTCGTGTCCTGCGATAGCGGGGTGGTGTCAGTCCAGGGGTCCGCCGTTGTGGTCAAGTCTGCGTGTTTGGGCCTCAAGATTCAATGCCAGGTATCTGTCATTCCTAAGTCGTCCTCCCTGGGATGGTGACCCCAGCTGTTGTTGTCCTGGGGTGTGAAGGTAAATTGCGAAAACTTCTCACACATTGTATCTGGACCTGTGCCCCCTTCGCACATGTCCAGGGTCCATCCAAACCATCACTGATCTGGAAGCATATTGGGCTCTCATTTTTCCATCGGAGTTCCATTTCCATATGCGAGCTCTGCCCTAGGCGCTCTCCATCACTCATTCCAACAGATAGTTGCATAAGCCCGGTGCCACACTTGAAGAGCATCGACCTTTGCATTATGACATTCACACCTCCTTTCACGCAATATCCGTCGCTGACATTCTTGTAGCATAAGCCCATACCGGCTGCTGCTTCATGGTTTACGTTCTGTATGTCGGTGGCCATGATAGCCAAGGCCCTAGTAATGATTATCGACACCCATCTTTTTTCTATCTTGGCATGGAGGTTACCCAGTTATTGTTATTTCTGTAATGAAGTATACTGCTGGTGATCACCAGGAGTTAGATCGTATATAAGAGGCAGCTTTCTCCTATTCACCTCTCCTTGTGCACAGCCCATGGTGACCAACCCCTTTGTCTTTTGGATGGTCAGTCCTCCAGATCGGGATTGAATCCTAAACCACTTGGCTAACACAGTATGGACTACTCGTTACCCGTTTTCCCCCCACTGCCCGGTAATTCAGTCCTTCTTACTTACATCACACCTTTTCAGTTGCGACCAGTGTTTCCACCTACCTTTTCCCTTCATATCGACACAGGCACATGAATTGCTGGTCAAAATAATATTGTCCAGTCCATTTTGGGGCAAAACCCTGGTTGGCTCGGGCTGATTTGAACAATCACCATGTCTCCGACCTCAGCCGGTGGTGATGGGGGCCCCCCTTTTGTCCTCTCTTCTAAATCTCTAATAGCCTGTTGGTCATTTCACTTCCTGTTGTTATTTCTTTAGCTGTCCATCCAATTGCTTAATATAGTTTTTAATTTTATCTCTGATGGGTCCCATATCCTCGCTTCCGGTGCTATGTCCTCTGGCAAGCGCATAGTCCTCCTGGTCATCAACTCATAAAGGATTAACCTAGGTCCTGTTAGGGGTAGCTCTCAGTCACATCAGTATGCAGGGGAGCACATCCACTCATCCCCTACCAACTGCTGTGATTGCCTTTCCAATAGCGTTTTTTAATGTGTGGTTCATACGTTCTACCATTCCTGAGCTTTGTGGATGGTAAGGTACGTGAAATTTCTGTTCTACCCCTAGCAGCTCACACTTCCTTTTCATAATATTGCCCGTAAAATGCGTTCCTTGATCTGAATCTGTCTGTAAAGGGATTCCCCACCTTGGTACTACTTCAAAAGTGAGGATCTTTGCAATTGTGGTGGCGCTGCAGTCCCTGATGGGGAAAGCCTCCACCCATCTAATGAACTGGTCGATTATGACCAGGCAGTATTTCATTCCCCTGCTGTCGGGAAGGGGGTCCCGTAAAATCTATCTGTAGGTTTTCCCAAGGGCCCTTGGGGTGCGGCTGGTGTGATAGCCTTACTTTGATTGGTTTGCCAGGGTTATGCTGGGCGCAAGTGATGCATCTCTGACAATACTTGGCTATATCCCTGCCAATGCCAGTCCACCGCCAGTTCTGAAGCAGTCTACTGAGCAAACTGCCCCTTCAGCTGTGGTCTGATTCATGATACAGTTTCAGCAGGGTGTATTGAATACAATTCAGGGCCATTTTCCTGTCCTGTGGTAGAATCTTGTTTACAAAACAAAAAAAAAATACTGGAAAAACTCAGCAAGTCTGGCAGCATCTGCGGAGAGGGACACAGTTAACCTTTCAAGTCCAAATGACCCTTCAACAGACCTAAGTAAAAATAGAAGAGAGGTGAAATATAAGCTGGTTTAAAGGGGGGTGGGACAAGTAGAGCCAGCAGTAGGTGGAGATAACCAAAAGATGTCATAGAAGATGTCACCGGCTCTACTTGTCTGTGACATCTTTTGGTTATCTCCACCTACCACTGGCTCTACTTGTCCCACCCCCCTTTAAACCAGCTTATATTTCACCCCTCTTCTATTTTTACTTAGTTCTGTTGAAGGGTCATTTGGACTCGAAACGTTAACTGTGTCCCTCTCCACCTACTTGCACCTTTTTGGGGTTTATCTTAAATCCAGCATTTTTCACTGTCTTTAAGACTACCAAGAGGGCTCCGATGTGGCCTCTTTCTGATTTTGACTCTATTAGGATATCATCTACATATTATA
Organism: Carcharodon carcharias; assembly: GCF_017639515.1. Taxonomy (NCBI): domain Eukaryota; kingdom Metazoa; phylum Chordata; class Chondrichthyes; order Lamniformes; family Lamnidae; genus Carcharodon; species Carcharodon carcharias. Next base: position 170,589,084 of record NC_054469.1, read on the forward strand.
AGATTGTACTGTTGTAAGACTCTACATCGCATTGACTCAGCTTCTCACTCGTGACCCGATGGAAGATATTCGGGCTGTTGTGGAATCCCTGTGGGAGCCTCACCCATGTATACTGTCTCCTTCCCACTGTGAAAACGAATTTATCTTGGGATTCTTGGTCCAGTGGTATCGACCAAAATCTATTGGCTACAACTAAAACTGTAAATATTTTATGTTTGGGTTTTTACAATTAAAACACACCTCGGGTTTAGGGACAGCTGTCGCGGTGGCCACCGTTTCAGTGGGGTCTGTAACCTCCACTGCCGACACCTTTATCTTAGTTTTCCCTATGTGGTTATCTACCCCAGTGGCTCATCTTTCTAGCTCATCATATGTGTTCTTGTCTACTAGCCCGGTGTCTAGGATTGCCTGGTGGGCCAGGCTAAGGCCATCCTTGTACAATTGCATAAACCATACATCGTCTTGGTCCGGTGCAGCACCTACATCCCCCATAGTTACAAAATGCCTCAAACGTCCGATTGCCATATTCATGGGCACCCACGCCCTTTTCTTGTTTTACTCCAGTGACTATATTCCAATTAACTGGGGCTTGCCCTAAGACTTGTGCTATTTCTGCTCTAAAGGCTGGGAAATCGGCTTGCTGCTGTGCATGGTCTGCCTGGTTGTCCGGGCACCAGGGGTACATACTCCATCTTAATTGGGGCCATGGGATGTGGGGGTGGTGATTCCCAACCCGCTTCCCATCGTTCCTCATATCCTGCTGTCTGTTCCACCAGCCCTTTCCAATCTACATTATCTGCGTAGTGTGGAGCTGCTGGTAGCTGTGTTAAAGCTGGCGAAACTGACATGAGATTTTTGTTAAAAACAAAAAAACTGCGGATGCTGGAAATCCAAAACAAAAACAGAATTACCTGGAAAAACTCAGCAGGTCTGGCAGCATCGGCGGAGAAGAAAAGAGTTGACATTTCGAGTCCTCATGACCCTTTTTGTGCCTGCACTAGCTCTTCATTTTGGGATTTGTTGGCCAACATTCTGTTTACTTTCTTACTTAACTCTACATGTTGTCTTAACTTAAGGTCCACGCTCTGTCATCTTTGTCTTTTTTTTAGATTATCCCACCATTTTCTCTGATCAGTGGGTGAGTCAAATGAGTTCCAATCGTTCTTTATCATTTGGCCTATCAATTTCTTATTTTGTCAGCTAAATGCTGTGTCAGGGATCTCTCTGGTCCCTACTCGAGTTTGTCACTACTGGCCATATCCGGGTAAGACAGTCAGGGTATAGTTGTCGACAGCGGTACAGTTCTTATCTGGGTCCTTTCTGACCGAACTCGTTACCTTTGACTAATACCACATGTAATTATAATAATTTATAATACAAGCGTTTCTACCCCACACTTCCCACCTCTCGAACTATTACCTGGAGCCTAGGTTTCAGATACGCGGGGCGCCTGACACTACCTGGGTCGGGATGAAGTCGGATTTAGTATGAATAAAAATGTACTCACACTGTGACTCGTCCAGGTTCCCATTTGGTGTCCTGCGTCCTTTGTACCCTGCTCGCAGTGCCAATTGAAAGGTCCGAGGAATACAAAACTTCAACACTCTGAGTCCAGATGCAATATTCAAGTGGTTCCTTTATTATGCATGCAGGGAGCAAACGCTAGGCAATCCAGGAGCTTCTCCACCGAGTTTCAAATGAGCAGAGTTTATATATCTTTTACTATCAGTTACAACTTAATGGTATTCGTTAGACAAAGGCCATAGCACAATGACCAACCCCCCCACCGTGGGCTGATAATTGTGTTCCTGTACTGTAATTGCAGTGCAGAGACTGGGCATTGTCATTTTTAAAGATAGCTATCAGACGGTGCGAAATGCCCTTCCCCATCTCTTGATTGAGTTATCCCTTGTCCCTGTCCGTATGTCTCCCATTTCCTAATTGCAAATTTACAGTTGAGCCCTTTGTACAAGTTTATAACTTTCATGTAAGGCTGCGACTGTTTGTGTATGCTTTGGTGCCTTAGCTGCTGGTCCTGGCTAGTACTTCAAAATAAATCCAAATTTTCTGCATCTTCACAGCGAATGCCCCTGCATGTGAAATAACACTTCCTGCAGTCCTCACCAACTTTAAGCAACTTCTCCAAATGCCCGGTACTTCCATGAACTCAAACAGAGCCAGCAGAAAGTAATAATGAACTAACCTGCAAGTTGGATGAGAATGCCTTTAAATAGCACAGCTGAAGGTTCCTTCCTGCTGCTGAACACGTGTTTAGTTGTATGTGTTTAAGAAAGGGTATTCACTAAAGCATCAAAGTGCAAAAGGAGAGCACTGGTGTCACAATCCTCCTACTCTGCATACTTCTGGTGCACACACGGAATACCCATGCTAACATCAACAATACCACCAAGACCACCATGTTGTTTAGCAGGCACCACACCAGGAGTGGATGGAATAGACACAGGCACCATTTCACTTCTAAAATGTCACCCATAGTGCAGCACATTGAAGTCAGGCTTTGTGATCTTTAACAAAAACAGAATTACCTGGAAAAACTCAGCAGGTCTGGCAGCATTTGCGGAGAAGAAAAGAGTTGACGTTTCGAGTCCTCATGACCCTTCAACAGGACTGATCTTTCTTTACAAGGAGAGGGAAATATAAGCTGGTTTAAGGGGGGGGGGGGCTAGAAATGGAGGGGGGGCTGTTAGGATAGGAGCAGATCATCAAAAGATGTCACAGACAAAAGAACAAAAGAACACAGAGGTGTTGAAGTTGGTGCTATTATCTAAACGAATGTGCTAATTAAGAATGGATGGTAGGGCACTCAAGATATAGCTCTAGTGGGGGTGGGGGGGCAAAAAAATTTAAAAATAATGGAAATAGGTGTGAAAAGAAAAATCTATATAAATTATTGGAAAAAAAAACAAAAGGAAGGGGGAAGAAACAGAAAGAGGGTGGGGATGGAGGAGGGAGCTCAAGACCTAAAGTTGTTGAATTCAATATTCAGTCCAGAAGGCTGTAAAGTGCCTAGTCAGAAGATGAGGTGCTGTTCCTCCAGTTTGCGTTGGGCTTCACTGGAACAATGCAGCAAGCCAAGAACAGACATGTGGGCAAGAGAGCAGGGTGGAATGTTAAAATGGCAAGCGACAGGGAGGTTTGGGTCATTCTTGCGGACAGACCGCAGGTGTTCTGCACAGCGGTCGCCCAGTTTACGTTTGGTCTCTCCAGTGTAGAGGGGACCACATTGGGAGCAACGAATGCAGTAGACTAAGTTGGGGGAAATGCAAGTGAAATGCTGCTTCTCTTGAAAGGAGTGTTTGGGGCCTTGGACGGTGAGGATAGTGGAAGTGAAGGGGCAGGTGTTACATCTTTTGCGTGGGCATGGGGAGGTGCCATAGGTGGGGGTTGAGGAGTAGGGGGTGATGGAGGAGTGGACCAGGGTGTCCCGGACGGAACGATCCCGACGGAATGCCGACGGTGGGGGGGGGTGAAGGGAAGATGTGTTTGGTGGTGGCATCATGCTGGAGTTGGCGGAAATGGTGGAAGATGATCCTTTTAATGCGGAGGCTGGTGGGGTGATAAGTGAGGACAAGGGTGACCCTATCATGTTTCTGGGAGGGAGGAGAAGGCGTGAGGGCTGATGCGCGGGAGATGGGCCGGACTCGGTTGAGGGGCCTGTCAACGACCGTGGGTGGAAAACCTCAGTTAAGGAAGAAGGAGGACCTGTCAGAGGAACTGTTTTTGAAGGTAGCATCATCGGAACAGATGCGATGGAGGCGAAGGAACTGAGAGAATGGGATGGAGTCCTTACAGGAAGCAGGGTGTGAGGAGCTGTAGTCGAGGTAGCTGTGGGAGTCGGTAGGCTTGTAATGGATATTTGTGGACAGCCTGTCACCAGAGATTGACACAGAGAGGTCAAGGAAGGGAAGTGTCAGAGATGGACCACGTGAAAATGATGGAGGGGTGGAGATTGGAAGCAAAATTAATAAATTTTTCCAAGTCCCGACAAGAGCATGAAGCAGCACCGAAGTAATCATCGATGTACCGGAGAAAGAGTTGTGGAAGGGGGCCGGAGTAGGACTGGAACAAGGAATGTTCCACACAACCCATAAAGAGACAGGCATAGCTGGGGCCCATGCGGGTACCCATAGCCACACCTTTTATTTGGAGGAAGTGAGAGGAGTTGAAGGAGAAATTGTTCAGTGTGAGAACAAGTTCAGCCAGACGGAGGAGAGTAGTGGTGGATGGGGGTTGTTCGGGCCTCTGTTCGAGGAAGAAGCTAAGGGCCTCAGACCATCCTGGTGGGGGATGGAGGTGTAGAGGGATTGGACGTCCATGGTGAAGAGGAAGCGGTTGGGGCCAGGGAACTGGAAATTGTTGATGCCATGCGTCGCCATATGAACACACTCCCTCCAGCAGCACCGCCGTACCCTTTTTCAAGGCTGCGCGTGCCCCCAGTTTCATTTTATTCTTCGTCTCATCCGACACCTCAACAAGGAACTTTTTCTCTTTCTCTCAAGTGCTAAGGTGTCAGAGGAATCATGGATGTAGGTGGGAAAGGACTGGACAAGGGGAGAGAGAAGGGAGTCAAGATAACGAGAAATGAGTTCTGTGGGGCAGGAGCAAGCTGACACGATCGGTCTACCAGGACAGTTCTGTTTGTGGATTTTGGATAGGAGGTAGAAGCAGGCCGTCCGAGGTTGGGCGACTATCAGGTTGGAAGCTGTGGGAGGAAGATCCCAGAGGAGATGACGTCAGTGACAGTCCTGGAAACAATGACTTGCTGTTCAGTGGTGGGGTCATGGTCCAGGGAGAGGTAGGAGGAAGTGTCTGCGAGTTGACGCTCAGCCTCCGCGAGGTAGAGGTCAGTGCGCCAGACAACAACAGCACCACCCTTGTCAACGGGTTTGATGACAATGTCAGGGTTGGACCTGAGAGAACAGAGTGCAGTAAGTTGAGAGAGAGAGAGATTAGAATGGGTGAGAGGAGCAGAGAAATTGAGACGACTCATGTCGCGCCGACAGTGCTCAATGAAAAGATCAAGAGAAGGTAAGAATCCAGAGGGAGGGGTCCAGGTGGAGGGAGAATATTGGAGGTGGGTAAAAGGATCCATTGAATGGGGAGAGGACTCCTGCCCAAAGAAGTGAGCCTGGAGACGAAGACGGCGGAAGAAGAGTTCAGCATCATGCCGAGCCCGAAATTCATTGAGATGAGGACGTAAGGGTATGAAACTAAGTCCTTTGCTGAGCACTGAACGTTCAGCGTCAGAGAGGGGAAGGTCAGGGGGTATAGTGAATACACGGCTGGGGCTGGGATTGGAAGATGGAGCGGGGACGGAGGGACAGGCAGGGGTGGAGGGTCCTAGATGGGTGTTGGTGTCGATCAGTTGCTGGAGCTTGCACTCCTTAGCACTTGAGAGAAAGAGAAAAAGTTTCTTGTTGAGGCGTCGGATAAGACGAAAAATGAAATGAAACTGGGGGCACGCGCAGCTTTGAAAAAGGGTACGGCGGTGCTGCTGGAGGGAGAGGTCGAGTGTGTTCATATGGCGGCACATGGCACTGAGTGTGGATCTCAGAATGTAACGGGAACAGCAGTCCGAGAAACGTTTTATGTCCCGGAGATACCTGTAATCCTGGGTGGGCTCGAAACATGAGGGGTGGAATTTCAGTTGAAATCCACGTGGGGTAAGTCGGAGACGGAGACCGTCACTGAGAAAGGAGATATGGCTGTGAAAGCAGGTTTTAGTAAACACCTTGTCAAACACCAGGAGAGAAATGGAAAGCAATGAAGGTGAGCAAGGCAAAAGAGAGATACGGAAATCTTGTCGCAGAGACGAACAGAACTTCTTCAAGGTAGGCATTTCTTGAAGAGCAGTGGCAGTCAATTAAACACAGAGATAAAAACAAAAAACTGCGGATGCTGGAAATCCAAAACAAAAACAGAATTACCTGGAAAAACTCAGCAGATCTGGCAGCATTTGCCGAGAAGAAAAGAGTTGACATTTCGAGTCCTCATGACCCTTCAACAGAACTGATCTTTCTTTACAAGGATAGGGAAGTACAAGCTGGTTGAAGGGGGGCGGGGGGGAGTGGAAGGGGGGTGGTGTTAGGATAGGAGCAGATCATCAAAAGATGTCACAGACAAAAGAACAAAAGAACACAGAGGTGTTGAAGTTGGTGATATTATCTAAACTGCGAGTTGACGCTCAGCCTCCGGGAGGTAGAGGTCAGTGCGCCAGACAACAACAGCACCACCCTTGTCAGCGGGTTTGATCACAATGTCAGGACTGCTGTTCTCATCACATTCTGAGATCCACACTCAGTGCCATGCGTCGCCATATGAACACACTCGACCTCTCCCTCCAGCAGCACCGCCGTACCCTTTTTCAAGGCTGCGCGTGCCCCCAGTTTCATTTTATTCTTCGTCTCATCCGACACCTCAACAAGGAACTTTTTCTCTTTCTCTCAAGTGCTAAGGAGCACAAGCTCCAGCAACTCATCGACACCAACACCCATCTAGGACCCTCCACCCCTACCTGTCCCTCCGTCCCCACCCCGTCTTCCAATCCTAGCCCCAGTCGTTTATTCACTATACCCCCTGACCTTCCCCTCTCCGATGCTGAATGTTCAGTGCTCAGCAAAGGACTTAGTTTCATACCCTTATGCCCTCATCTCAATGAATTTCGGGCTCGGCACGATGCTGAACTCTTCTTCCGCCGTCTTCGTCTCCGGGCTCACTTCTTTGGGCAGGAGTCCTCTCCCCATTCAATGGATCCTTTTACCCACCTCCAATATTCTCCCTCCACCTGGACCCCTCCCTCTGGATTCTTACCTTCTCTTGATCTTTTCATTGAGAACTGTTGGTGCAACATGAGTCGTCTCAATTTCTCTGCTCCTCTCACCCATTCTAATCTCTCTCTCTCTCAACTTACTGCACTCTGTTCTCTCAGGTCCAACCCTGACATTGTCATCAAACCCGCTGACAAGGGTGGTGCTGTTGTTGTCTGGCGCACTGACCTCTACCTCGCGAAGGCTGAGCGTCAACTCGCAGACACTTCCTCCTACCTCTCCCTGGACCATGACCCCACCACTGAACATCAAGTCATTGTTTCCAGGACTGTCACTGACCTCATCTCCTCTGGGGATCTTCCTCCCACAGCGTCCAACCTGATAGTCGCCCAACCTCGGATGGCATACTTCTACCTCCTACCCAAAATCCACAAACAGAACTGTCCTGGTAGACCGATCGTGTCAGCTTGCTCCTGCCCCACAGAACTCATTTCTCATTATCTTGACTCCCTTCTCTCTCCCCTTGTCCAGTCCTTTCCCACCTACATCCGTGATTCCTCTGACACCTTACGTCACATCAACAATTTCCAGTTCCCTGGCCCCAACCGTTTCCTCTTCACCATGGACATCCAATCCCTCTACACCTCCATCCCCCACCAGGATGGTCTGAGGGCCCTTAGCTTCTTCCTCAAACAGAGGCCCGAACAGTCCCCATCCACCACCACCCTCCTCCGTCTGGCTGAACTTGTTCTCACACTGAACAATTTCTCCTTCAACTCCTCTCACTTCCTCCAAATAAAAGGTGTGGCTATGGGTACCCGCAGAGACAGGTGTTACTTCTGGACTGAATACTGAATTCAACAACTTTAGGTCTTGAGCTCTCTCCTCCATCCCCACCCTCTTTCTGTTTCTTCCCCCTTCCTTTTGTTTTTTTTCCAATAATTTATATACATTTTTCTTTTCGCACCTATTTCCATGATTTTAAATTTTTTATGCTCCCCACCCCCACTAGAGCTATACCTTGAGTGCACTACCATCCATTCTTAATTAGCACATTCGTTTAGATAATATCACCAACTTCAAAACCTCTGTGTTCTTTTGTTCTTTTGTCTGTGACATCTTTTGATGATCTGCTCCTATCCTAACACCCCCCCTCCACTTCTCCCCCCCACCTCTTAAACCAGCTTATATTTCCCTCTCCTTGTAAAGTAAGATTAGTTCTGTTGAAGGGTCATGAGGACTCGAAACGTCAACTCTTTTCTTCTCCACCGATGCTGCCAGACCTGCTGAGTTTTTCCAGGTAATTCTGTTTTTGTTTTGGGTTTCCGGCATCCGCAGTTTTTTGTGGTCTTTAAGTCTGTTAATGCTATTGACATGTTTAACAACATAAAAAAGTTACACTAATGAGGACAAGTTCCTGGTCTTGTACTGCATATAATTTATAGTGGCAGAGGTCAATTCACCCCAATTTCAGTCAATAAATGTCATTGTGAACTGTCCAGTTTTACAAGGTCCAACTTGGCAACAGACAAGTTTGACCCATACCGAGAAGAAAACTAACAATGTCTAAATTGAGCCAAATAGCACCAATTTTTTAAATGTACTACACAACCATCTAAGTTTTCAAAATGATGTCCAAGATGCACACAAGCATTTCTTACTGGAAATGCACACAGTGGACAGAATTTACATCTCGCGGGCGGGTGCATGCTCGACCCCATTGGGCTTAAAGTCAAGCAAGATGACGTAGGGCAGGCATTCCTATGTCGTTGCACACTCGTGCAATATTTTGCTTGGCAGGCATGCACAAAAGTCAGAAGCATGCCCGCTGACAATTAAGTGGGAAATTAAGCCCATTAACAGCGCAATTGATTGCAATTTTTCATGGCCCATCTAACTTTACGGTTGGCGGACGGGCGAATTGGCCAGGCGGCCTTTACATTTTTCATGAAACCTCATCCAAGGGCGGAATGAAATCTCCGTTAGGAAATAAAATAAAAATAAATATCTGGAGGCAGCATTTTTATGAGGTATGCCTCCAGGTGCTTAATTGTGATGCACGGACATTTTTTTTACACCTTTTTACTGCTTTGTTTCATTATTTGCAGGTGTGCAGCTCTCTAAAGTAGCTGTCTGCCTTCAGGGAGCTCCCTCACAGTGCTCACCTGCAACCACAGTGACGTCGTTGCCCACCATCTTCTGCCCCCCCCACCCCAGCAGCATTGAGCTTTCATCGCAGTTGGGGGCCCATTTCCCAGCCATTCCTGGGCCCAATTGTGTGCACCTGACGACCGAAAAATTCAGATCAGTGTCACCTTGGGGAAAGAAGCTCGTGCACACATTTCTGACAGCCACTGGCTCAACACAATGTTAAACATCATGAATGAAACTCCATCCCTTCTCTCCACCAGTGATATATAAAAGGATAATGAACTAGTCACAGGTTAGTTGCAGGATTATTTCCTCTGGCTGCTCGTTTGAATATTCTACAGGAAATCGTCTGGTTCATACAGCTGAAAAAAAATTGCATACAAACATGGATGGTCTGGGTAGTACTTCCTCTGGGATTTGAACATTACTGGAAGAATGAGTGTGCTCACATAATGCAGGGCAATCTGATTGAAAAGGGAGAAGAAGGATGGAAACCAATGGATTAGCAGGAGCCAGTATCTGTTGAGGGTCTCCAAGAAGCAAACCTCTTACCTAGATTTCAGTGAGGCCCAGTGCATTCCAATCCTTAGCTTCATAAAGGAGTAGCAGCTGAAATTGCTTTACCTGCAGCTGTCAAGGAGCCTGTAGCCTTAATTTTACAGACTCTGTCTACTTTCAGGTTGCTTCTGGAGGCACAAGCAAGTTCAGTGGACCCCTGTAGGGAGGTCACTGAGGCTCTGTATACAATGAGAAACATGAATGTCTCACTCCCTCATGAGTCTTACTCCTTTCTAATATTCCTATAGTCCTGTATTTTATATGCATGATTTTTTTTTCTTTATTCTTTCAGAGGATATTAGGATTTGTTGCCCATCCCTAATTACCCTGTGATATATAAAAGGATAATGAACTATTTACAGGTTAGTTGCTTGCAGGGCCATTTCAACCATATTTCTGTGGTGTTGGTGTCACAAGTAAGCCAGACCAAGTGAGGATGACAGATTTCATAGATTCATAGACATTTACACATAGGAGGCCATTCGGCCCATCAACAGATCCCAATATCCAGCACTTGGCCCTTAGCCCTTGTGTCCCATGGGCTCTTACTTTCTTGACCTTTCTTCAAGTCCAGATGGGTTTTTAATGACAATCAATAATAGTCTCATGGAATAATAGTTTCATGGTCATCTTTACTGATGATTATATTCCAGATTTATTGATAGAATTCAAACTTCCCACAGCTGCTGTGGTGGGATTTGAACCTATGTCCCCAAAGAATTAGCTGGGTGTCTAAAATAGTAGTCTAGCAGCATTACCACTACACCACCATCTCCCCTGATAAAACATGAGAAATAGGAGTGGGAGTAGGTCATTCAGCCCTTTGAGTCCACTTTGCCATTCAATAAGATCATGGCTGATCATCAACTACAACTCCACTTCTCCATCTTCTCCTCATATCCCTTATCTCCTTATTGTCCAAAAATCTATCTAGCCCTGTCTTGATTACACTCAACACTTGAAGATTCACAACTTTCTGGAGTAGAAAATTGCTCAGGTTCACAACCATTTGAGTGAACAAATTTCTCCTCACCTAAGTCCGAAATGGTTGACCCCTTGCTCTGACACTGTGACACCTAGTTTTAGACTCCCCAGCCAGAGAAAACAGATGTATCTTTTCGATAAATGAGGTTGGAATTTAGTGCTGATAGCAACTAGGATGTTAGTACAACTGTTAAAAAGCATTCATTAATCTTGAAAATGAGCTGATGCAATGCCACTAGATATTTACCTCATGAACACCATGCAGTGACTGTTTCTGGAAGCTCATTTTGGTGTGGTATGATGTTCAGAAAGCCAGACAGGAAGGAGTAGCGGAACCTAGGGAAACTAAACACAGTATCAAGGGTAAGTATTGAGGTAAAGATCTAAGCTAAAGAACTAAAACATGTAATAGGGTTTAAAAAGTGTGAGGCTTTAAGTTTTAAATCCAACGTTTTTAAGTCTTCACTTCTATTTCTGGTAAGTTTTGATCTTCAGTGAGTGCAAGGTGATTATTTGGTGACTTTTCTTTTTGTCCAGTTCAGGGACAAGTCTTAAGTTTATTACTGGTAAGTTTAGCTCCAATACTAGAATGGAAGGGTATCTCAGCTCCATCAAGTGCACATTCTGCGCCATGTGTGAAGGTCAGGGCACTTCTCATATGTCCTGGACAAACACATGTGAAGCAAATGTCGTCAACTGGAGGAATCGACTTCTAGTTTTAAAGATTGAGCAGCAATTGGCATCACTTCAATGCATCCACAAGGCTGAGAACTATGTCAATGGCACATTTCTGGAGGTGGTCATATACCAGCTTAAGAATGTGAAGGCAGAGAGGGAATGGATGACTGCTAATCAGACAATGAGGAGCAGACGGGTAGTTCAGGAGTCCTTTGAGTGCATCTCGTGATCAAACTGATATTCAGTCTTGAATACTGGTGAAGGTGATGGTTCCTCTGGGGAGTACAGCCAGAGCCAAGTCCATGGCATCATAGTTGGCTCAACTGTGCAGTGGGGAAGAAGGAAACCCAGAAAAGCAATACTGATAGTGGATTCAATAGTTTGAGGAACAGGCAGTAATTTCTACAACTGTAGACTTAACCCCAGGTTGGAATGTTGACTCGTTGATGCCAAGTTCAAGGATGTCACTGAGCAGAACATCCTGAGAAGGAAGGGTGAACAGCTGGAGATTATGATCCATATCAGCACCAATGACATAAGTAGAAAAAGGGATGAGGTCCTGATGGCAGATTTTAGGTAACTAGGAAGGAAATTAAAAAGTGGATGTCAAAGATAGTAATCTCTGGCTTACACCTGATGCCACGTGCTAGTGAATAAAGAAATGGGGGATAGAGCAAAAGAATGTGTAGCTGGAGAGATGGGTTTTGATTTCTGGGGCAATGGGGCTGGTTCTGGTGAGTTGGGATACTTATAAGCCAATGGGCTGCACCTCAACCAGTATTGCAGCAGATAGACTTGCTGGTGCTGTTGAGGAAAGTTTAAACTAGCTTGGTAGGGGGATGGGGATCTGAGTATAGCTTTAGAAGGGAAGAAAGCAAAGCTGAAAGTGGAAGACAGAAAATTACTAAGCAAGCGTAGAGGACAGATAAAACAAAGGCTAGAAGATATACAACAAAGGAGTTGTTCAGAGATTAGAGGTATATATTTCAATGCAAAGAATCTAGGGAATAAGGGAGATGAGTTGAGGGCACAGAAGACACATAGATGCATGATACCATAGTTATTATTGAAATATTGGGCAGAATCAACCTAGTGTTGCACTAAGTGCGGTAGCGGGCTGGAAAAAGAACGTTTTACCTGTCAGTCACAATGAACATACAAAGCAGTAGGAGTAGGCCATTAGCCCCCTCAAGTCTGCTCCGCCATTTAATAAGATCACAGCTGATCTGATAGTAACTTCAAATCTGCATCCTGCCTACCCCGATAACATGATGGCCTCTCATGCTGTGTCGTCCCAATCCTACCTCATTAATCATGCACTCCCAGGAAACATGCCGTTTCAATGACGGTTGTGCTCCGATTCACCCTTGCCGGGTGCCACATTTAAAGTTCAGCCGTGCGCACACCTCTCAGTGCTTTCAGCCCAGGACTGCTGCACAGAAAACATGGATCTGAAAGGCAAGAAAACTGCAGCCACCCAATTCAGTGACACATCCCTCGAGCGCCTTTTGGATGCCATGGAGGCCCTCCGTGATGTCCTCTACCCCACTCTGGCTGCAGGAGGGGCAGCAATATTATCAGTCTGTTTTGGTAGGAGATAGCAGAGATGGTCAGTGCCAGTGCTGCACAGAAGAGGTCAGCCATTCAGTGCAGAAAGAGGATGAATGATCTCATCCATGCTGCCAGGGTAAGGCAACCATCTCATCGCTCTAAACTCAAGTCCACCAAACATTCACTGGCATCTCACTCACTGTCAACTCAAGGGACATCACCACTCATTCTCTCACACATCCCTCACATGTCCATCTGGCCTGATCTCCTCTGGAGACTGCCTCCTCAGCCCTCAGCATTTTGAGGCCACTTGCACAGGTCAATATGTGCCCCCACACACACCTTGAGATACCCTCCTTCCCCAGTACAGCCCCCACCCTGCAGCCGCTTCCCTTGCCTGAGGCCACTTCTCCCCCTTCCCCAAGCAAGCCCTAGCCGTGCGGCCATTGAAAAGTCACCCATGCCTTATGGCTGGTCTGGTGGGTAGGGACATGCCTTTGACTCCCTAAAAGACTGACGCTGATGACTGCCGGAAGCAAGGTAGGCAAACAAACTTTGAAGTCCCAAGCGAAATGCAGCTCGCCAGGTGCACGTCGCTTTTGTACAGTTGTGAAACACATTGGCAGTGCTATAATGATCCAGCGTGGGGGGATGATTCCAGGAAGCTGGGCTTATAATGAAATGTAGATGTATTACAATGAGGTTTCCAAAGTTTGGCAGTGGGAAACATGGCCCGCCATTGACGGGCAGAGTGGACGATTGCAAACTGGTTTCACAATGTCACAAAACCGATTTTTTTGTCTTCTCGCCCTATTGTCTGCTCATGCTGCCAAACACACCCGATGCTGGCGGGCATGGAAAATTCCACCCATAGTTTAAAGAAGAGCAAGAATGACAGTTAAACATTCCTGGCTACAGGCTTTCCAGTTGGGATAGAGAGGGGATTTTAAAAAGAGGGAGGGGACATTATATTGGTTAAAGAAACAATCACAGCTTTGGGAAAGGATATTATGCTTCAAAGGTCATCAAATAAGACCATGAGTTGAACTGAGAACAAAAAAGGGGCAAAAACAGTGTTGGGAGAATACTACTGTATAGACCCTTAGACAGGGAGAGCTAGGGGAAGAAATATGTATGCAAATTGCTGTAAAGTGCACAGCAGAAATAGTAGGAGATTTCAATTACCCTAATATTAATAGGGATAAAATCAGTGTGAAAGGTGTTGAGGGCACAGAATTATATATTCAGGGGAACATTTTCAGCCAGTATGTAGAAAGCCCAACAAAAAATGGGGTAATTTTGGGTTTAGCTTTGGGAAATGAAGCTGGGCAGGTGGAGGAAGTATCAGTCAGAGAGCATTTAGGTGATAGTGATCATAAGAACATACATACAAGGAGCAGGAGTAGGCCATTCAGCCCCTTGAGCCTGCTCTACCATTTAATAACGTCATGGCTGATCTGATAGTAACCTGAAATCTGCATCCCGCCTACCCCCACCCCCTACCCCAATAACCTATTACCCACTTCCTTACCAAGAATCTATCCACCTCTTCCTTAAAAATATTCAAAGACTCCGGTTCCACCACCTTTCCAGAAAGATAGTCCCAAGTGCTCACAACTTTCTGAGTGAAAAAATTTCACTTCATCTCTGTTTTAAATGGGCAACGCCTTATTTTTAAACAGTGACCCCCAGTTCTAGATTCTTCCACAAGAGGAAACATTTTCTCCACATCCACCCTGTCAAGACCCCTCAGGATCTTATGTTTCAATTCAAGTCACCTCTTACTCTTCTAAACTTCAGTGGATACAAGCCTAGTCTGTCCAACCTTTCCTCATAAAACCACCCAACCATTCCACTAATACTAGATTTAGTCTGGTAAATCTTCTCTGAACTGCTTCCAACACATAATCGTAATTTAGTTAGATTCAGTGTAGTTACAGGAAAGGATTAAGACCAACAATAAGTCTTAAATTGAGGAAAGGCCAATTTTACCAAGTTGAGATGTGATTTGGCAAAGATGGACTGGAAACAGCTACTTGAAGGGAAATCAGCATCTGAGCAACGTAAGATATTCTGGGAGGACAGAGGAAAGGTTCTAAAGAAATATGTTCCCATAAAAAGAAAGAGCAGGATTCCCAAAGCTAGACTACCTCCTCACCCAAGCCCCACCCACCAGATGTCAAAGAGCATATGGAGTAGGATAAAGCAAATGAAGCATATGTCAGATTTGTGAGAGCTCAATACTGCAGAAAGCTGAGGAGAGTATAGAAAATGCTAGGGTGGGGTTAAAAAGGAAATTTGAAAACAAAGAGAGTGCATGAAGAACTATTAGCAAGCAATTTTAAAGCAAACCCAAACATGTTTTATAAATACATAACAAGCAAGAAGTTAGTTGAAGAAGGATTAAGGCCAATTAGAGGCCAAAAAGGTTACTAGTGTGCAGAGGCAGAAGATGTGGACATGGTTCTCACTGAACACTTTGCATTTGTCTTCACAAAAGAGGATGGTGTTGAAGACATTGTCGTTAAGGAAGAAGGGTATGAAATATTGGAGGGAAACCATATTGAGATAAGAAATATTCAGGGGTTTAGCACCTATGAAAATGGATAAATTGCCAAGCCCAGATGGAATGTATCCTTGGTTGCCAAGAGAGGCAAGGGAAGAAATAATAGAGGCTAATACTATCATTTTTCAATCCCCTTTAACAACAGGCATGGTATCGGAGAACAGGAGAATTGCTAATGTTGTACCATTGTTTGAAAGGGGGGAAAGGGATAGACCAAGTAATTCCAGGTCAGTCAGCCTAAACTCAGTGGTGGTCAAACTACTGGAAAAAAAATTCTGAGGGACGGCATAAATCATCATTCAGAAAGGCACAGATTAATCAATCTGACAAACAGTCAGCATGGATTTGTTAAGTGAAGGTTGTGTCTGACTAACTTGATTGAATTTTTTGAGGAGATAACAAGAAAGGTAGGACATTTGGTGTTGTCTACATAGGTTTTAGCAAGCCTTTTGACATGGTCTGACATGACAGCCTGGTCAGAAGTGTGGGGGTCTATTGGATCCAAGTGAAAGCCACAAAGTTGGATCTAAAATTGCCTTAGTGGCAGTAAGAAAGGGGTAATTGTCTTTGTGACTTCAGCATGTCTCTAGTGAGATCCTGCAGGGCAAATTACTGGGTCCCTTGATTATAGTGGTATATTTCAATAATCTAGACTTCAATGTTAGGGGTATTATTCAGAATTTTGCAGATGATACGAAAATTGGCTGTGAGCAGGAAGATACTAATGGACTGCTCAGATGGGCAGAAATGTGCCAAAATGAAACTCAATCTAGAGAAGAGTGAGGTAGTGCATTTGGGTGATAAATAAAGCAAGGGAATACAAATAACTGGTGTTGTGTACTAGTTGAGGAAGTGTGGAACAACAGAGGAACCTTGGAGTACATATCCACAGATCCCTGAACATAGAAGGACAGGTAGTCAAGAAAGCAAACAGGATTCTTTTCTTTATTAGCCGAGACATAGGACATAAGGGCCAGAAGGTTATACAAGAACTATATAAAACAATAAGATAAAAGCAAAAAGCTTTGGATGCTGGAAATCCAAAACAAAATTAAAAATACCTGGAAAAACTCAGCAGGTCTGGCAGCATCTGCGGAGAGGAACACAGTTAACTTTTCGAATCCATATGACTCTTCAACAGAACGAAGCAAAAATAGAAAAGAGGTGAAATATAAGCTAGTTTGGGGGAGGGGGGTGGGACAGGTAGAGCTGGATAGAGGGCCAGTGATAGGTGGAGATAGCCAAAAGATATCATAGACAAAAGGACAAAGAGGTGTTGAAGGTGGTGATATTATCTAAGGAATGTGCTAATTAAGGGTAGAAAGCAAGCCAAGCAAGGGACAGATAGCCCTATTGGGGGTGGGGTGGGGTGAAGGGAAGGGATCAAAATAGACTAAAAGGTAGAGATAAAACAATGGATGGAAATACATTTAAAAGTAATGGACATAGGTGGGAAAAGAAAAATCTATATAAATTATTGAAAAAAAAAGAGGGATCGGAAAGGTGGTGGGGATGGAGGACAGAGTTCATGATCTAAAATTGTTGAACTCAATATTCAGTCCGGAAGGCTGTAAAGTGCCTAGTTGGAAGATGAGGTGCTGTTCCTCCAGTTTGCATTGAGCTTCACTGGAACAGTGCAGCAGGCCAAGGATGGACATATGGGCCTGAGAGCAGGATGGAGTGTTGAAATGGCAAGCGACAGGGAGGTCTGGGTCATGCTTGCGGACCGACCAAAGGTGTTCTTGCAGAGACCAAATGCAGACTGGGTGACCGCTTTGCAGAATACCTTCATCTTCCCTGGAAGGTTTCTCTGAGTATTGCAGCACGTTGCTCCTTCATTTCCAAGGCACTGCTCCTCTACATCCAATCTAATGGGGATAAGTGTATTCCACTAGTGGAAACTTCTCTAAAGAGGGAGAGAGGGGCAGGAGGGAGAGGAGGCTGTGAGAGGCACAGACTCAGTTGGTGCAGGGCCAGCAGGGAGCCCGAGGCAGGAGGGCACGCCGAAGACGCCACTACCCAGCATCAAGAGTGTTCAAGCAGCACTCTCACTACTTCCAGATGTCCAAGGTCCAGTGCCACAGGAGGCTCTGCCTCTCCAGGGACACAATGACAGCAATATGTCACATGATAGTTGGAGGTGATTTTCAGACCTGCAAGGGCGGACACCCCATGCCGGTGACTTTGAAGGTCACAGTGGCCCTCAGCTCCTATGCCTTCGGTTCTTTTCAGAGCTCAGTGGGGAATCTGTGCAGCGTTTCTCAATCAGCTGCACACAGTTGTGTCAAGCTGTTGACTGATGCTATCTTTAGACACATCTGCACTTTTATCTAGTTCTGGACAGACAAGGCGAGCCACGCGGAGAGAGCATGAGGCTTTGCTGCGATGGCTGAGATCCCCCACATCCAGGGTGTAATGTATTGCACTCACGTAGCTATCAAGGCACCAGCAGGTGAGCTGGGAGTTTTCATAAACAGAAAGGGGTTCCACTCAATGACTATTCAAATTGTCTGTGATTCTCCAAGCTTGTGCCCGTTACCCTGGGAGCTCACAGGATGTTTACATCTTGCGGCACTCACAGGTACCAAGGCTGTTCATGGCTCCTGCACAAGTGAATGGATTGTTCGTTGGTGACTAGGGCTATCGCTTGAAAAGATGGCTGAAGACCCCACTCCTTCACCCAAGAACTGAGGCCGAGGAGAGATACAACAGGAGTCATACCTCCACAAGGGCAGTGGTGGAGAGGACCATTGGGCTGCTGAAGATGTACTTCAGATGCCTGGACTGGTCAGGGGGAGCAATGCAGTATCCTCCAGAGAATGTCTCCCTCATAGTCATTGCATGCTGCGCCCTGCAGAACCTGGCCTTGTCAAGGGGGGACCCACTGGAAGCTGAGGGAAGCAAAGCAGCTCCAAAGGCCACGGAGGATGACTCAAGTGATGGCTCAGAGGAAGAGTCTGGGGGGGCGTAGGGTGAGGACTTCGAGGCAGAGGACAGGAACCTTCACGGAAGCAGGGACACCAGATATGCTTTGATGCAGCCTTCTGCTAGGCATCCAAAGTATCGATGCCTCTTCAAGCCAATGGCACTGTGTCCTTTGCTAACAATCAGTAAATGAGAACCCAACCCAGTATGCTAGCACCACACAATGCCATACTTTTACAAACCTGTGCTTCATCTGGTGCCTGTTCAAACCATCCAGCCAACTCAGCCCATTTAAGTCAAATAAATGTTTCTGGTACTTAACACAAACGAGCAAAGGACAAACAAAGTGTCCATCCCTAATACAAGAGTCAAAAAATTTAATGGAAAAAATGTCACCTGTGACATGTCCCTGCTGTGCTCAATGTGCCTTCAACCTACGTCTGCAGGTGCTGCGTCTTGGTGACCCCCTCTTGCTGACAGTGGAGTTGGAGGCAGCCTGCTGCTGACTCTACTGTCCTGGCAGCCCTAAGGACCTTGTCAGTCTTCCTCTAGCCGCTGGAGCCTAAGAAGGCTAATCTGGGAGGGTACATCCAGCCCCAAAGCTGGGCGGTCCTCAGTCGTCGCGACATCATCAGATGCAGCGGCCACTGGCAGAGGAGTGGATGCCCTTGAGGCACTCTGAGAGAAGCCCATAGAGATGACAGCAAGCTTGTCTACCAGCATGAGGTACATTTGCACCTCCCTATTCACCATTGATGGGTGGGGAGACTAGGTGCCTCATCCATCTCTCACACTGACACTGACCTCCTGAGGTCACTGTCTGTGTGAGGGCTTGCAGGTCCGAGTGCAACGCCAGGAACCCCTGACACTGCCTCTCCATGAGAATTGCCACTCTTTCAATGGAGGAGACTGTGCGCTCGGTGTTAAGGGTTAACACAGAACTCACGGACTGCTCCATGCCAGAGACCATGGCACACAGACCCTCATGGATCTCCGTCAGTTCTCCCTGCGCATCCAGCTGGACATCCAGCATCTGCCACCTAATGGATGACTCCAGAGGCTAGTCATCTGCCTCGGGCTCAGCATGGTCCTGGTCTCCAGCTGTGCTCCCACTTTCGGCTGCGTGAGGCCTCTCTGCCTCTGCCAGCTCCTCACGCAAGTGTGATGTGCCCTCTCCAGTGTGCATTATCCATGGAGCTGAATATCTAATGCCCACCAACACGTGAATATTTGCACTGGTACCTAGTTCAGAGAGACTGTGTGACCCTGGTGCAGGTGTGATGTTTTGCTGGGAGCTCGATGGGGGACCTTCAGGGTCACCGGCAGCTCCTGCGGATAGCGCATCTGTGGGTAGAAGGCAAAAGGTCAGTACAATCAATCATCAAAGTCACTATGCATGCTAAACAGTTCAGTTTCTGATGAGAGGAGCCTGTTATGTTTCCAGCACCCACCACACACGCGCCTTGCCCTCTTACCTCATCAATGACCGGAGGAGCGAGCTGGCCAGTGTCATTCAAGATCCAGTACGCCACTTTTATGCTTAGTGAGGAAGCACAGATTTGGCACTCCTACACCCATTCTGCAGCGCTCCATGACATTATGACTCCTCTTCTCCTGACAGGGAAAAATAGCCTTATTATTGCTCAGTCTTCCTGAAGGTCCTTTCCTGGTTCCCAAAGACATTCCCAAGGCCGTATCACTGTGGCACATCTCACCCTGCAATGCACTGAGGGCAGCAGTGCTGACACCCTAGCCTTGGCAGGGCAGGTGTAAGTGCCAGTTGGCAAACATACTCTTAGACCCCTGAATGCTCCGAGAAACTGGCACCCGGCTAACATTCTCCGCACATGCCCATTTCCTTTCTGTACTTACCCTTGCTGACTGCAGCAGACCATTGAATCTTTTTCGGCACTGAATCCACGTGCGGCGCACCATGTTGTGCCCACTGGCCTGGGCGGCAATCTCTGTGCAGGCCTTCTTGGTCAGATGGGGCAGTCTTCTCTTGCCGTCCCTGAGCATTAAGATATGCCACCTGGCACAGACCTCCTCGACGAGCACCCCCAGGCACTCATCTGAGAAACGGTGAGGTAGAGTGCCCGCCCAACTTGCCCTCCTGCCTGCCATGACCTCCAGGTACTGAGGCCATGACTGCACACAAGGACACATCTTGAACAGCTTCCAGACAGCTCCCTCAGCCTCCCCCTCAACTCCTGGCAGCCTTCAGGGAGACGCCTCTTCCATTTTTGAACACACCGCCGGTTCCCAGTTGGATCCCGCACCTAACATGTTCCCACCCCCATGCACGGAAAAAGCATCCGGAGGTCGCTTTTCACGCTGGGTGGGCCTTAACTGGCATAAGATCGCATTCACAGTGCGATCTCAGCCAGGAGCAGGTTTTACATCCGACTGTGCTGGATGCACCCTGGTGCACTCTGAGAGTCAAATTCAGGCCTATGGTATTTCAGTGGAAACCCGCAAGCAGATCTATAGAAGGTCCAGAGTGGGATGATACTTCAGAGAAAAGATTAAAAAAAAACAGATTATTGCTGAAATTCCATTTGAGGTCATTCACAAACTAAATTATTTGAAAATGTGGGGATAGATCAAGCTGACATTACCATGTTTGAACACCACATGCCCTATTTTATATCCTTGTACTTTCTTCTTCCTTTCACAGGATGTTGGCATCGCCTTCTAGGCCAGAATTTGTTGCCCATCCATAATTGCCCTTGAATTTTAAAATGTTCATTAAAAGAACAGGGACCCAGGTCTCTTCCCTTCCTCTACCTATGTTTTCACTGCATTTGTTATGTGATGATTACCACCACAAGAAGGCAATATTGCCAAAAAAAACTCTTAAAAAGCTAACAGAAATACCTGGAAAAATTCAGCAGGTCTGGCTTAAAAAGCCAGTTGCGGCAAGATTCTGCAGGCTTGTGTTCTTTAGCCAATGATTTATTCCATACTTCTAAAGTACTGCCAATGAAACAAGATAATAGTGTGAAGATTATTTGTATATTTATGTATGTTGTGGAACTAGCAAAAGCATAAACTGGAACTGTCTATTTTAGTCAATAATAATTACCATGTAACCCTTCTAAGATAATAGGAAACAACCACAACTCTTGTCATACCCTCAGGATGTCCCAAAGAATTTCAAGGCCACTGCTGTAATGCACAGCGGCATGGCATAAATTAACCCTCAACCACATCCCACAAATAGTCATGAGATAAGTGACCAGGTAATCTTTTTTTCAGCGATATGTATTGGCCAAGCTGCTGGGAGAACTCATTAAATGGTATCACAGGATATTTACGATCTGAGAGGGGGAGTGGGAACCTGGGATAATGTCTGATTGGAAAAATTGCACATCTGAGAGTGCAGCATTCCATCAGTAGTTCACTGGAGCATCAGCCAATTGTGTCCTTGAGTTTCTGGAGCAAGGCTACAATCTTTTAACTCAGTTATAAGATAGTGCCACCACTGAGCAAAAGCTGACTCCTTGGACAGAGACGTAATCTATAAGATAATGTTTTAAACTGCATGCACTTCCAGTTTGGTTTTTTTTACATTTTCTTCCTCTAAAACCATAATTTTGCTGTCACACTTTACTTTCCATGCTTTGATTGGCTCAAAAAAACTTAACCTGGATAGAACTGGAAAGAAAGAGAACAGACAAATCAAAAGTGGCTAGACAAAGATCAAAGAGAAGCTATGAAAGAGTTATGAAAACAATAATGATCCAAGAGAACAGAAGAAAGGAAAATGTGAA
The DNA here is from genome assembly GCF_017639515.1 of Carcharodon carcharias. Classification (NCBI taxonomy): domain Eukaryota; kingdom Metazoa; phylum Chordata; class Chondrichthyes; order Lamniformes; family Lamnidae; genus Carcharodon; species Carcharodon carcharias. The sequence continues at coordinate 170,611,058 of NC_054469.1, forward strand.
CCAATTGTTTCATTCAAAGCATACTAAAATAAAATTGCCTTTCCTCAGTAAATAAAATTTTAATTGTTTAAAGTTAGACTTTAGTATACCTAATTTAACTGCTTGATGTATTTAAGATCATAAGACATAGGAGCAGAAGCAGGCCATTTGGCCCATCGAGTCAGCTCCACCACACCACATGAGACCATGGCTGATGTGATAATCCTCAACTCCACTTTCCTGCCTTTTCCCCATTACCCTTGATTCCTTACTGATTAAAAATCTGTCTATCTCAGCCTTGAATATGCTTAACGGCCCAACCTCTACAGCCATCTGCGGTAAAGAATTCCACAGATTCACTACCCTCTGAGAGAAGAAATTCCTCCTCATTTCTGTTTTAAATGGGCACCCCTTTAGTCTGAGATTATGCCCTCTGGCCCCAGACTCTCCCACAAGGGGAAACAACCTCTCAGCATCTACCCTGTCAAGCCCCCTAAGAATCTTATATTTTTCAATAAGGTCACCTCTCATTCTTCTAAACTCCAATGAGTACAGGCTCAACATAGTCAACCTCTCTTCATAAGAAAATCCCTCCATACCCTGGATCAACCTAATAAACCTTCTCTGGACTGCCTCCAATGCCAGTATACCTTTTCTTAGATAAGGGGGCCAAAACTGTTCACATTATTCTAGGTGTGGTCTAAATAGTGCCTTGAATAGTTTTAGCAAGAATCCCTATCTTATGCTCCATTCTAGCTTTTTGGGATTCATGCACGAGGACCCCAACTCCCTCTGTGCTGCAGCTTTCTGCAGTCTTTCTCCATTTAAATAATATTCAGCTCCTCTATTCTTCCTGCCAAAGTGCATAACGTCATATTTTCCCACATTTTTTCCATCTGCCGAGCTTTTGCCCAAGCACTTAACCTGTCTATATCCCTCTGTAGACTCTTTGTGTCATCCTCACCCACTTCCCTTCCCACCTATTTTTGTGTCATTCGCAAACGTAGCAATAGTACATTCACTTCCCTCATCTAAGTCATTAATATATATAGTAAGTAATTGTGGCCCCAGCGCTGATCCCTGTGGCACTCCACTAGTTACAGGGTGCTATCCTGAAAATGCCCCCCTTATCCCAACTACCTGTCTTCTATTAGTCAGCCAATCCTCTATCCATGGGTTCTTATCTTATTAAGTAGCCTTATGTGTGGTACCTTATCAAACACCTTTTGGAAATCCAAATATATTATATCTACTGGTTCCTCTTTATCTATCCTGCTTGTTACCTCCTCAAACAATTCTAATAAATTTGTCAGGCATGATTTCCCCTTCAGGAAGCCATGCTGACTTTGCTCGATTATATTCCTCTGCTGTTATATAATAGACTCTAAGTCTAACAATTTCCCAATGACAGATGTTAAGCTAACCGGCCTATAGTTACCTCTTCTTTGTTTCCCTTCCTTTTTGAATAAGGGCATTACATTGTCAGTTTTCCAATCTTCTGGGACTTCTTCAGAATCTGAGGATTCTTGGGAGATTACTACCAATGCATCTACTATTTGTGTAACCACTTCCCTTAATACCATAGGTGCAACCCATCAGATCCAGGGGACTTATCGGCCTTTAGCCCCATTAGTTTCCCTCATACTTTTTCTCTTGTGATAGTTGTCGTATGTATTTCCTCCCCCACATTTTTGGCCCTTGATTATTTAGTATTTTTGGAATGCTAATAGCGTCTTCTACCATGGACACTGATGTAAAGTGTTTATTCAACTCCTTTGCCATTTCCTATTTCTGTATTATTATTTCCCAAACCTCGTTTTCTAAGGGGCCTATGTTCACTTTGGCCTCTCTCTTCCTTTTTATGTACTTAAAGAAGTTCTTACTGTCCATTTTTATATTACTTGCTAGTCTACCTTCAAAGTTTATTTTCTCCATCTATTTTTTCATTGATCTTTTGCTGGTTTTTCATACTTTCCTAATCCTTTGGCGTACCATTAATCTTTGCCACATTATATGTTTTTTCTTTCAATTTGATACTATCCTTAACTTCCTTGGTTAACCATGGTTGGTTTATCCCCTTCCTTGAATCCTTCTTGCTCACTGGGATATACCTTTGTTATGAGTCATGAACTATTTTCTTAAACGTCTGCCATCGTTCATCAACCGTCTTTTCTGCTAAACTCCTTTCCCAGTCCAATCCAGCCAACTCTGCCCTCATTCCATTGTAATTACTTTTATTTAAGTTTAGCACAATTGTTTCTGACCCAAGTTTCTCACTCTCAAACTGAATGCTAAATTCTACCATGTTATGGTCACTATTTCGTGGGGGATATTTTACTCTGAGATCATTTATTAAACCTGCCTCATTACACATTACCAGATCCAAAATAGCCTGATCCCTGGTTGGATCCACAACATATTGTTCTAGGAAACTGTCCTGAATACATTCTATTAATTCTTGCTCAGGGCTATCTCTGCCAATTTGATTTTCTCAATCTACATGGAAATTAAAGTCACTCATGATTAATGCACTGTCTTCATTACATACCCTTATTATCTGAATTGAGCATTCAGTTTGAGAGTGAGAAACTTGAGTCAGAAACAATTGTGCTAAACTTAAATAAAAGTAATTATTATCTCCTGATTTATTCTCTGTCCTATACTATAGTTACTGTTAGGGGGTCTGTAGACTACTCCCAACAGTGTCTTCTTCCCCTTGTTATTTCTTACCACCGCCCACATGGATTCTACATCTTCCAATCCAGGATCATAATTTTGCCTTTTTATCATTTTTTTCCCCCTTTGACACTATTTGTTGCTTTTTTAATGTTTGTACACTTAAATGTTTGTACACCTGCAATCCTTTTGCTTTGTAAGCGTACATATCCGGTCTCCAGAACACTCCCCCTCCTCTACTTAGTTTGAAGCCCTCTCTACAGCCCTAGTTATTCAATTCACTAGGACACTGGTCCCAGCATGTTTCAAGTGAAAAAAAAAACAAAAACAGAATTACCTGGAAAAACTCAGCAGGTCTGGCATCATCGGCGGAGAAGAAAAGAGTTGACGTTTCGAGTCCTCATGACCCTTCGACAGAACTTGAGTTTGAGTCTTGGACTCAAACTCAAGTTCTGTTGAAGGGTCATGAGGACTCGAAACGTCAACTCTTTTCTTCTCCGCCGATGCTGCCAGACCTGCTGAGTTTTTCCAGGTAATTCTGTTTTTGTTTTGGATTTCCAGCATCCGCAGTTTTTTTGTTTTTATCTCTATGTTTCAAGTGAAGCCTGTCCCACTGGAACATCTCCCTTCTATCCCAGTACTGGTGCCAGTGCCCCATGAAATGAAACCCATTCCTCCCACACCAACCTTTGAGCCATGCATTTAAGTCCTTGGGCAGAATTTTCCATTGGGGAGCTCATTGTGATACATCAGCAATTCATTAAAAGATTCACTTCACTTGGTAGAGCAGCGCTAACCTCACCATCAGCACAGGACCAATCCAGATTGTTCCCAGCCAGCTGGATGGCTCTGTTTTCAAAGTCCGTGAGGACCTTGATTTCAGGCATTCCTCCACCAGCCTGCAACATCTCCCTCTTGTTGTGTGCTAGCTTGTCCTGCATGGAAAGAAATGGAGAAAGTGTAAGCAGGATGCCTGCCAGGCCAGATGATAAGTATGCCTGTCCTGTGCAGGTGCTGAGTGGATCTATGGATGGGCTGAGGGCAATGAAGGTATGTCTGAGATAGTGAATGGTGATGTCCCTTGCACTGGCAGTGAGTGAGGGCCCTGTGGATAGGTGATGGGTTTCAGAGTATGTGCGTTGAGAGTGATGAAAAGAGTGACTTTCCCTGGCAGGAGGAGATCATTCATCCTTTTGCGGCACCGTGTGGCTGTCCTCCTCTGAAAGGTGTTGGCACTGACCATCACTGCCACCGCCTCCCATGCTGGATTGGTCACGTTGCAGCCCCTCCTGTGGCCAGAGCAGGGTTAGAGCACATCCTGGCAGACCTCCACAGCATCCAGCAGTCACTCGAGGGACCCATCATTAAACCAGGGGCTGCGGTCCTTTTTCCTTTCCTGGCCATGTCTCCCGGGCAGCGGTAATGAGCTGGTGGCGATGAGCAGTGTGCTGTTGGCTGCCTTTTAAAGATGGTGGCTGGCGTGATGCAACAGCGGGGTGATGGCAGGAGGGCAAATGAGAGCCCGCCCACCATGGAAATGGTGTATTTCGCAGGAATTCATAAATAATGAGGCGGGTTTGGGACAATACAGTGTGAAAACCTGCCATCCCAGCTGGCAGGTAAAACATCGTTACAGCAGTTTCCAATCCAAAAATTGTAACCCTTACATTCCCAAATACATTTGGCCCTTCCAGTTATCAACTTACTGGGCAGAAATTTTAGGATGGCAGGGTTTCCCGCCACCAATTGAATCAGCAGGGAACATATCCCCACCACTGTGTCTCCTGCCAATGCAATATGACCATGCAAGATGGCCACCATTACCTGACTGTGCATGCGCACTGCTCCACACATGCGCAGAAATCCAATGATGTCACTGCTGGAGCCCACAGCCTGGAACTCAGAGTGGCAGAAGGGGGAAGATTGAGGAGAGACAATGTAGTTCTAACGCTCACAGCAAGCTACAATCCACATTACTGGGATAGTGAGACAGAGCTTAGAAACACTGACCAACATGACTGCAGTGAAGAATCTGCAAGGAAAAGATTTTGTGGCACTTTTCCATCTGCAAATCCTCAAAACCCTTTGTAAAAGAAGTTTCCAAGATCCATCACTGTCAGTCCAGGATTGAAATTCACAACATTCTCTCCTCCTGTTGACAGGAACAGTGATGACTGCAATGACCCCTGCTAAATGTTGCCCCCGAAAAAGATGGCGGCCACGCATGCTGCACATTGCCCCCTATAATGATGGTGGTCACGAATCTGGGTCCACCATCAGCACAAAACAACATTGGAAGGAAACGCAGCCTATCCCTGCCAATGTCAGGAATCCCACAACCACTTAATACATTGATTGGCCAAAAACTTAGGAGCCTCAGCAGTGCCACAAGGAGCGGTGGTCATTGCTGAGGAGGACAAGGGCCCTGGAATCTACTGAAGTTAGGCTGAGATAATTGAAAAAGCACAACAATTATATTGATGGAGGCAACACCCCTCAGAGATGACCAATTTCCCTGCCTGCGGCACCCCCTTTAAGTAAAAAAACCCTCCCCAAACTGCCACTGGGAGGCCATCTACATTCAGCTGGCAGCCTCCCCACCTGCTCAGGGTTGATCTGCTGTCAGCAAAATGCCTAAGGCCTGGTAAAATGTCTCTCAATAAGGCATTTGAATATTTAAATTTTCCTCCAAGTGGCGGGAAGTCTGTCTGAAGCCAGTCCTGCTGTCGATAAAATTCCCCAATGGTGGGACATGATCGGGTTTCCTGGCCCCTGCCATGACCCTACTTCACATGGACCAGCAAAATTCACCCAACTGATTCCCGAGTGAATATATTTATACATATTATAATGAGGGCCAGCGGTGCTGCAACTTTCAAGTTCCAGTTTCCTGCTTTTACAGCCACAAAGAACTCAGAGTGTCGTAGACTGAGAATTAGGAGGCACAGATGTTGCTAACAGAAGCTGAAATATATGAAGGCGAGAGCCAGTTGAGGCTGAAGAGTGTCGAGGTTGCCTGGTGATTTCTGCAATTGGGAATTACTTTTAGATGTGATTTTGTTTTCCCATTCTGCCTACACAGACCTGGATTGCTTCTCACTGTTTCGAACGCTACACACCACTAGGGAAGTTTTGCCCTCCCCCACAAACACCATGAGGGCTTTGCAGGATTCTATGGTGTTATGTTTTGTGGTTCCCACCCAGAGCAAAATAATCACACTTTTATACATAAATGCTGGTGCTTTCTTCGAATGTATCTTACAGATCACACCATGTGCTGCAGACTAATACATTGGGGGGAATCGTCTCAGATTTGCACTATGTACGGTAGCAGGCAGGTAAAACGAGGTTTTACCCACCAGCCGTGATGGCGGGTTTTCACGCCGTATCATCCCAAACCCGACACATTAGTTAAGCATTCCCGGGAAAGGTTCCATTTCCATGACGGGCGGGCTCTTATTCGTCCACTCACCATACCTCGCCTCTTCATCATGCCAGGCATCATACTGAAAAGTCCAGACACAAGCAAACACCTGAGTGCTTCCAGCCCAGGACTACTGCAGGAAAGATGTCCAAAAAGCAAAAAGACAGCAGTCCCCAGGTTTAGTGATGCATCACTGGAACACCCTTTGGATGCCGTGGAGGCCCACTGTGATGTCCTCTACCCCTGCTCTGGCTGCAGGAGGGGCAGTGGCATGACCAACCAGGCTTGGGAGGCAATGGCAGTAGTGATCAGTGCCAATGCTGCACAGAAGTGGCTGGCCATCTAAAGCAGGTAAAGTGATGAATGATCTCATTTTTCCATGTGACTATTAATTCTATCCCGAGTAATTGTTTCTACAGGTTTCCTCACCACCGAAGTTAAACTAACTGGTCTATAATAGCAGGGCAGATCTTTACAACCTTTTTTGAACAAGGACCTCATGTTTGCAATTCTCCAGTCCTCTGACACCATCTCCGAATGCAGGGAACATTGAAAGATTGCCAGTGTCTCTGCAATTTCCACTCTCATTTCCTTCACTTCACTTTTGGTGCTGTCTATGAAGCCTGGTGTTGATGACTGCAAGTGCTTACCGAAGCAAGATAGGCAAACAAATCTTGAAGTCCCAAGCGAAGTGCAGCTTGCCAGGTGCAAGTCAGTTATGTGCTGTAGTGAAACACGTTGGCATGTTTTCCTGCCAAAATGGGCAGACAATCCAGCGGGTGGGGATGATTCCGGCAGGCTGACCTAATAACGATATGCAGATGTATTACAATGAGGTTCCTGACATATAGTGGGAAATGTTGATCACAAACTGGTTTCACACTGTCATGAAACCAATTGCATCATATTGTCCACTCGTGCCATCGAACTCGCCAAATGCCAGCGGGCACAGAAAATCCCAGCCATTGTTTTAGTGCCTTATTGTCCCCTTCCCACCTTATAAATATGCAGTTATGGAAAATATGCTAGATTGCTGGCAGCCAGTCTCCAATTGGCCCGACACGCCGTTACCTCACCATTGCCTCACACCGGACGCCATGTCTAAACTGCAGTCACGTGCACAGTTCTCAATGTTTGCAGCCCAGGACAGCTCCGGTCCCCAAAAGCCAAGAAGAGTGCAGACACTGTGACACATCCTTGAGGCCCGCCGCGATGTTCTCTACCCTTGCTCTGGCTACAGGAGGCCCATCAGTCTCAACACTCCAGCTTGGGAGGCAGTGGCAGAGGTGCTCAGTACCAATGCTGCACACAAGAGGTCGGCCATCCAGTGCAGAAACCAATGAATGATCTCATCCATGCCACCAGTGTAAGTCAACCATCCCATCAAACTCAACTCACCCACTCACAAACCCATCACACATTCACTGGGATCTCACTGCCAGCTCAAGAGACATCACCACTTACTCTGGGATCATCCTCATGACTTCAATGTCCATCACCAAGAGTGGCTCAGTAGCACCACTACTGACTGAGCTGGCCAAGTCCTAAATGACATAGCTGCTAGACTTGACATCATCCTCACCAACCTGCCTGCCGCAGATGTATCTGTCCATGACAGTATAGGTAGGAATGACCACCGCACAGTCATTGTGGAGACCAAGTCCCACCTTCACATTGAGGATAACCCTGCATTGTGTTGTATGGCACTACCACCATGCTAAATGAGATAGATTTCAAACAGACCTAGCAACTCAAAACTGGGTATCCATGAGGCGTTGTAGGCAATCAGCAGCAGCAGAATTGTACTCGAACACAATCTGTAACTTTATGGCCCGGCATATTCCCTATTCTACCATTACCATCAAGCCAGTGGGTCAACTCTGGTTCAATGAAGAGTGCAGGAGAGCATGCCAGGAGCAGCACCAGGCATACCTAAAAATGAGGTGTCAACCTGGTGAAGCTACAACACAGGACTACTTGCGTGCCAAACAGCATAAGCAGCAAGTGATAGACAGGGCTAAGCAATCCCACAAGCAACGGATCAGATCTAAGCTCTGCAGTCCTGCCACATCCAGTTGTGCATGGTGGCAGACAATTAAACAACTCACTAGAGGAAGAGGCTCCACAAATATCCCCATCCTCAATAATGGAGGGGCCCAGCACATCAGCGCAGAAGATAAGGCTGAAGCATTCGCAACAATCTTCAGGCAGCAGTGCCGAGTGGATGATACATCTTGGCCTCCTCCAGAGGGTCCCAGCATCATAGATGCCAGTCTTCAGTCAATTCGATTCACTCCACGTGATATCAAGAAACAGCTGAAGGCACTGGATACTACAAAGGCTATGGGCCCTGACAATATTCCGGCAATAGTAATGAAGACTTGTCCTCCAGAACTTGCCGTGCCCCTAGCCAAGCTGTTCAAGTACAGCTACAACACTAGCATCTACCCAGCTATGTGGAAATTTGCCCAGGTATGTCCTGTACACAATAAGCAGGTCAAATCTAACCCAGCCAATTACTGCCTCATCAGTCTACTCTCGATCATCAGTAAAGTAATGGAAGGGGTCATGGACAGTGCTATCAAGCGGCACTTGCATAGCAGTAACCTGTTCACTGATGCCCAGTTTTGCCAGGGTCACTCAGCTCCTGACCTCATTACAGCCTTGGTTCAAGCATGGACTAAAGAACTGAACTTCCAAGGTGAGGTGAGAGTGACTGCCTTTGACATCAAGGCTGCACTTGACCAAGTGTGGCATCAAGGAGCCGTAACAAAACTGAAACCAATGGGAATCGGGGGAAGGCTCTCCACTGGTTGGAGTCATACCCAGCACAAAGGAAGATGGTTGTGGTTGTTGGAGGTCAGTCATCTTAGCTCCAGGACAACACTGCAGGAGTTCCTCAGGGTAGTATCCTCGGCCCAACCATCTTCAGCTCCTTCATCAATGACCCTCCTTCCATCATAAGGTCAGAAATGGGGGTGTTTGCTGATGATTGCACAATGTGCAACACCATTTATGACTCCTCAGATACTGAAGCAGTCCATGTCCAAATGCAGCAAGTCCTGAACAATATCCAGGCTTGGGCTGACAAGTGGCAAGTAACATTTGTGCCACACAAGCGTCAGGCAATGACCATCTCCAACAAGAGAGGATCCAACCATTGCCCCCTGATGTTCAATGGCATTACCATCACTGAATCCCCCACTGTCGACATCCTTTGGGTTACCATTGACCAGAAACTGAACTGGACTAGTCATATAAACATTGTGGCAACAAGAGCAGGTCAGAGGCTAGGAATCCTGTGATGAGTAACTCATTTCCTGACTTCCCAAAACTTATCCAGCATCTACAAGGCATAAGTCAGGAGTGTGATGGAATGCTCCCCATCTTGCCTGGATGAGTGCAGTTCTCACAACACTCAAGAAGCTGGATGCTGTCCAGCACTAAGCAGGCCGCTTGAGTGGCACCCCATCCACAAACATTCACTGTCTCCACCACCGACATGCAGTAGCAGCAGTGTGTACCATCTACAAGATGCACTGCAGGAATTCACCAAGACTCCTTCGACAGCACCTTCCAAACCCATGACTACTACCATCTAGAAGGACAAGGGCAGCCTATAGATGGGAATACCACCAGCTGGAAGTTCCCCTCCAAGTCACTCACCATCCTGACTTGGAAATATATCACTGTTCTTTCACTGTCGCTAAGTCAAAATCCTGGAACGCCCTTCCTAACAGCACTGTGGGTGTACCTACACCACATGGACTGCAGTGGTTCGAGAAGGCAGCTCACCATCATGTTCTTAAGGGCAACTAGGGTTGGGTAATAAATGCTGAACCAGCCAGCAAAGCCCATATCCCTTGAATGAATTTTTAAAAAGCCTCTTTTGCACATACCCTCAAACATCCATCTGGCCTCATCTCTTCTGGAGATTGGTTCCTCATCCAGTCCATGGCTCCACTCAGCACACATGCATGCCTGGCATCCTTCTCATTTGGCCTGGCATGTGCCTTGCTCACACTCTCTCCTTCTGTCTTTATGCAGGACAAGATCGCACACAATCGCTGGGAGAGGTCCCAGGCCAGGGGTGGAGTGCCAGGCATCAAGGCCCTCACCCTGTTCAAGAGTCACACGTTGGAGCTGGCGGAGGGGACATGGATCGTTCCTGCGATGACTATGAGGTTGGCGGTGAACACCCACGTAAAGATCCTGCACCAGATCATCACTCTCTCAATGCTATTCTGAGTCCACTGTTCTGTATTCAATGTGGCTGCCAAGCACGAATAATCTCCACTTTCTCTTCTCGGCACATATCGTCCTCAGGCAAACTTAACCTCGATCACAGCAAAGGGAACAGCTCAGATGAGACACTGAGGGTAGCACCGTTGAAGACCGAACAAAGCGCTCACTCACACCTTCCACCAGCACAGCAACACACGCCTCAGTGGAACTTAGACGTAGCGTAGCTTTGGGATCACAATCTGTTAAGCACTGCACCAAGACAGAGCAGTAGTGTTAGGAAAGTTAAGAAGATATATTTTTAATAAAGTTTCTCTCTGGGAAGACAGCTTGGGCATGGGTGTTCATCACTTGTACATAATGTTCACTATTGTAAATAAACTCCCACAAATGTCTCCTTACCTATGGCTCCTTGTTCTGATGAGCAGTGTTTGTGTCATTCATGTGTGAAACCTTGGTTCCTGCACAAGATAAAGGCAGATGTCTCAGTCCAGGGCCTCTTCCCTTTGCAGTGTGTAACCTTCAGACCAAAGTGCTGGTCTGGCTTCACACTCACTGGACACATTAGTAATGCCTGCACCTCGATGGTACATGTCATTGCTGCCAGAATGTCATGGGCAGGCGTCACAGTTCCGTCATTCTCTCTGTGTGTTCTCAGCACCTTTGAGGTGGAGCTGGCCTCCATCTCATCAGCATCTGTGTCCGGTGACATTGAGCTCCTGAAGGGGTCAGGTGCTGAAGGCTGACAAAGGATCAGATGCATTTAAAGTTTCATGGCTGCGTCTCCACAATATGACCCTGACCACAGAGTGCAAGTGAGCTGCCCTCAGCCAGACAGGAGTCAGATATTCTCAGGGGTTATGTGAAGATCTATGGAGAGTCCTCACTGCATGTCTTCATCATCCTCCTGGAATCTAGCTCCTATTAGGGCCTCCGCTGTGTCTCCATGATAGGAGTCTGAGGGTATGTGAGCTGCCATCAGACACACAGGAGTCAAATGTTCACAGATGCGAGGTGAGGATGTCAGGACTGTCCTCACTGCATCTCGTCATCACCCTCCACAAATCTTGTGGCTATGAGGACCTCCTGAACGTGCCTGCCCCATCTGGCCAGTGTGATGGCCTCATCACCATCATCCCTTTCAATGTCCTCATCATCAGGGAAGACGTGCAGATCTTCCATCTCCTCCTTAACCAGGTCCTCCCTCCGTTGCAGTGCCAGGTTGTGTAGCACACAGCAAGCAATGATCATGCATGACACCCTCAGTGAATTGTATTGCAGTGCTCCACCTGCCGTAACCTAATTTTCAAGATGCCTACCATTTGCTCCACCAAAATCAAGGTCACGGCATGAGCCTTTTTATATCGTCGGTCTGCTGCAGTCATCAGCCACCTCCCCCGACTAACCTCCACAACCACACCCCCTCCAAATACATCCTCCAACTACCTCTCCCACTACACCACCCAACTACAGCTCCCTGACCACCCCTCACCCAACTACCCCCCTGACTACATACCCCACAACTAATCTCCCACCCCCTGACTAATCACCACCTCCCAATGACAACCCCTCAAAATACACCCCAAACTACCCCTCCGACTACAGCCCCCGACTACAGCCCCCGACTACCCCTCACCTGACTATCCTCCTAACTTCAACCCCCACAACCACCACCCAACTAGCCCCGACTACTCCCTCAACTACCCCTCAACTACCCTTTTCCCAACTACCCAATGCGAGCGGAGGATCCTGGGACAGGCAGTCAGCAGCACCTGGAGGAGAATGTGAGAGGAGGGCCTATTTCTAGCTGTCAGAGCCGAAGTGTGAAGTCAAAGGAAAACAGGTAGGTGATTGGTGGGTATCTCTTCTGTGTCTCTTTTGATTGACCAAGTGGTTTAAATCAGGAGATGTTATTACAGCTGAAGAGCACAGTTAAGAAATTCACTTTTAAAATATTTAATATCCAAATCAATGAATTGAATAGAATAGAGATGGCTGGGCAGGCGATGTGCTGCAGCTGTAGCATGCAGGAGCTGGTGGACGCTGGTGCGATCCATGGTGACCACATCTGCAGCAAGTGTTGGCTGCTCGAGGAACTTTGGCTCAGAGTTGATGAGATGGAGTCCAGCTGCGGACATTGCAACAAGTCAGGGAAGGGGAGATTTACCTGGACACTGTGTTTCCAGACAGTCACATCCCTTAGATTAATTACATTAAATTTGGTCCATGGCCAGGGACAGGAGGGTGGGGCAGGTATGGGGATCTAGAATTTAGCTTTGGAGGAGCCTCAGCTGGTGCCCTTGTCCAATAGGTACGAGGTTCTTGCTCCTCGTGTGGACGAGGGCACAGACAGCAGGGAGGATGAGCGAACTGACCACAGCACCGTGGTATACAGCGTGATTCAAGTCAGGGAAGAAAAGAAACACAGCATAGCATGGTTAGGGCAATAGATACTGTTCTCTGCAGCAAACACAGAGTCTCAAAGGCTGTGTTGCCTACCTGGTGCCAAGGTTAAGGACATCTCTTCTGGGTTGGAGAGGAGCTTGGAGTGGGAGGGGAAGGATCCAGTTGTCGTGGTCCACGTAGGTACCAACGACATAAGTAGGATTAGGAAAGAGGTTCTGCTGAGGGACTACGAGCAGCTCGGAGCTAAATTAAAAAGCAGAACCGTAAAGGTAATAATCTCCAGGTTACTACCTGAGCCACATGCAAATTGGCAAAGGGTAAATAAGATTAGAGAGGTAAATACATGGCTTAAATATTGGTGTGGGAGAACTCATGTGGCACTGGCACCAGTTCTGGGGAATGAGAGAGCTGTTCCGTTGGGACGGGCTTCATTGAACCATGCTGGGATCAGTGTCCTGGCGAATCGTGTAACTCGGGTTGTAGATAGGACTTTAAACTAGTTGGTGAGGGTTCAATTGAAGGGAAGTTTAAAAAAATCAAAAAGAAACGAGACAGCAGAGGTACAGGATAGTGACGAGGTGAACGATAATCAAAGTGTCACAGGAAGGGGCAGAAAATATAAGCAGAAGAGTGCAGCAGAAATTAGAACCAGAATGAGCAATAATGGTAAAAAGTCAAAGCTTAAGGCTCTTTATCTGAATTCATGCAGCATTTCTAACAAGATAGATGAGTTCACAGAAGCTCAGTGCAGAAGTGGCCCTTCGGCCCATCGAGTCTGCACCGACATGTGAAAAACACCTGACCTACTTACCTAATCCTATTTACCAGCACTTGGCTCATAGCCTTGAATGTTATGACATGTCAAGTGCTCATCCAGGTACTTTGTAAAGGATGTGAGGCAACCTGCCTTCGCCACCCTCCCAAGCAGCGCATTCCTGACCATTACCACCCTCTGGGTAAAAAAGTTTTTCCTCACATCCCCCCTAAACCTCCTGCCCCTCACCTTGAATTTATGCCCCTTGTGACTGATCCTTCAACTAAAGGGAACAGCTGCTCCCCATCCACCCTGTCCATGCCCCTCATAATCTTGTACACCTCAATCAGGTTGCCCCTCAGTCTTCTCTGCTCCAACAAAAACAACCCAAGTCTATCCAACCTCTCTTCATAACATAAATGTTTCATCCCAAGCAACATCCTGGTGAATCTCCTCTGCACCCCCTCCAGTGCAATCACATCCTTCCTATCATGTGGCAACCAGAACTGCACACAGTACTCCAGCTGTGGCCTCACCAAGGTTCTATACAACTCCAACATGACCTCCCTACTTTTGTAATCTATCCTTGATTGATAAAGGCAAGTGTCCCATATGCCATAAGTGTCCCAAGAGTGTCCCAGTTGACGGCACAAACAGAAATAAATGGATATGACTTGATAGCTATTATAGGGACGTCGTTGCATGGAAGACCAAACTGGGAACTCAATATTCAAGGGTATTCAACATTCCGGAAAAATTGGCAAAAGGGAAAAGGAGGTAGGGTAGCTTTGTTAATAAAGGAAGGTATCAGTGTGGTGGTGAATAGTGATGTGGGTATAATAGATCATGATGTGGAATCAGTTTGGGTGGAAATTAGGGATAGCAAGGGGAAGAATTCCTGGGTGGAAGTCGTCTATAAGCCTCCAAAGAGTTGCTTCACTGTAGGACAAAGTATGAATTGGGAAATAACGGAGGTCTGTAAGAAGGGCGCTACAATTATCATGGGTGATTTTAATTTGCATATTGACTGGACAAATCAGATTGGCAGGGATAACATGGAAGACAAATTTGTAGAATACATCAGGGATTGTTTTTTAGAGCAATAGGTTGCAGAACCTACCAGGGTACAGGCTACTTTAGATCTAGTTATGTATAATGAGGTAGGATTAATAAGAGAAATCGTAGTTAAGGATCCTCTAGGGGGTAGCGATCACAACATGACAGAAGGCATTCGATAAGGTGCCACATAAAAAGTCAATTGCACAAGATAGGAGCTCACAGTATTGGGGGTAATGTATTAGCATGGATTGAGGATTGGTTAACACACAAAAGATAGAGAGTCGGGATTAATGGGTCTTTTTCAGGTTGGAAAGACGTAACTAGTGGAGTGCCACAAGGATCAGTCCTAGAGCCTCAATTATTTACTACCTATATTAATGACTTAGAGGAGGGGCAAAGTGTAAGGTATCCAAATTTGCTGACAATACAAAAATAGGTGAGAGGGCATGTTGTGATGAGGACATAAGGAATCTGCAAGAGGATATCGACAGGTTGACTGAGTGGGCAAAACTTGGCAGATGGAGTTTAATGTAGGAAAATGTGAGGTCATGCACTTTGGTAAGAAGAATCAAAAGGCAGACTATTATTTAAATGGAGAGACACTCCAAAAAAGTGCAGCAAATAGGGATCTGGGTGTTCTTGTGCATGAAACACAAAAAGTTAGCATGCAGGTGCAGCAAGTAATTAAGAAAGCAAATGGACTTTTGGCCTGTATTGCTAGGGGGTTGGAGTTTAAAAATAGGGAAGTCTTGTTACAACTGTACAGGGTGTTGGTAAGGCCGCACCTGGAATACTTCGACAGATTTGGTCCCATTGGGGGCAGTTGAAAAGAGATTCACTAGGTTGAATCCTGGGATGAAGGGTTTGACTTATCAAGAACGGCTAAACAGGTTAGGCCTTTATTCATTAGAATTTAGAAGAACAAGGGGTGAGCTTATTGAAACATGCAAGATTCTGAGGGGGCTTGACAGAGTAGCTGTTGAGAAGATGTTTCCACTACTGGGGGATTCTCAAAGTAGGGGACATAGTTACAGAATAAGGGGACACTCATTTAAAACTGAGATGAGAAGGGATTTCTTCTCTCAAAATTGTGGAGGCTAGATCACTGGAAGTATTTAAAGAGGGGGTAGGTAGGCTTTTGACATATCAGGGAGTTATGAGGACCTAGCACAAAAAAGGAGTTGAGGCCTGCGGCAGATCAGCCATGATCTTATTGAATGGCGGGGAAGGCTTAAAGGGCCTAATGGCCTACTCCTGCTCAAATTTCTTATGTTCTTATGTACCCTTCATTCCCCCAGACTACCCCTCCCCCCGACTACCCTCCTCTCCCCGACTACCCTCCTTTTCCCACCGACTACCCCTAAATGATTACCCCTCCCCTGACCACCCCTCCCTCCCCGACTATCCTCCCCACACCCCCCACTGACCATCTCTCCAACCACTTGACCACCCCATAGCCCCCAATTGACCACCCAACACCCCCCCCCCCCGCAACTGACTACCCAACGCCCCCACAACCACCTGACCCATCCTACCCACCATCCCTCCCACAACCGCCCAATCCTACCAGCTTACCTCATGCACTTACCTACTCCCTGGCTTCTCAATGTGGCTGGACCTTTAAACCTACCTGCTTTACAGCAGCTATTGCCATAAAAAGAAGGCATGGGTTAATTACCTCTGACTCTCCTGCCCTTGACAGAAGGCCTCAAGAACCTGCTGCACTACACTGTTCTCGCCCAGTCTGAGTCGGAAGATTAGATGAGAAAGGAGCGGCTTCATTCCCAGGTAAGTAACTAGGAGCAGAGTGGCATCCAGCTCTGACTGCCACTCCACAGAAGATTCGGGCCACAGAATCATTAACGGCATGTTTCTGATATCATAACAATGATTACAGTTCAAAAATACTTCATTGGTCATGAACGGCACCATATAAATACAACCTTTTCTTTTTTTTAACAATTGCGTCAGCTGTCTAATTGACACTTTATTTTTCCACAGTCAAATGCTTCATCGTACTTTTGGTAGAAAGAGTCAGCTTCAACAGAGGCCATGCGATAGGGCTCCCATGAGTGTAACGTATCACTGACTGATCTCTTGTAGTCAGGCTTACCCTAGTCCAAACACTGTACTAATCATGAATAAAAAAGACAACTATTCTGTCAACGTAGAGGTGGCCTGCAAGCACAAAAGCAGAATTGTATTCGTAAATTCACATTAACCTGGCAGATTCCCTGATTCATTCATTCATTCTGTGGCAATCGACCATATAAGCCTTATTTGAAAGGCCAAGAAGATTCCCAAGACAGTTTTTGGGACACTGAGGATATTCCCTGCAGTATTAGATCATGGTACAAGGGTTGCACAGAAGGCCAAGAGCTGAGGAAAGGTATAATGTGGTCCACATATTCTTCAGGGCATATTGGCTACAGTGTCATAGCATCCTGAATCAGCAATTCCATTATTTGGAATAATTAATGTGAATCCACAGGATAACCTGGACAAGGCCCATAGGATTATTCTTGCCTGCTGTGTCCTCCACAAGTTTCCCCTGCAAAGGGCCTTAACAACAGAGCAGTCAGGAGAAGGAAAGTTGAGAGAAGATGAGCACAGGGGAGCAGAATTGCTTGTAAAATGAGCTGCTGATGCTGTTGCTGGCATCAATCAAGATTTAACTGTCCAAATATTTTATGAATAGTTTTTCTTTCTCCCACATGTGCTCAGACTCGTGCCAAACAAAGATTTCTCTTTAATCAGCCCAGCTGCACAGCAAAATTCATGAATGCAACCTCATTTCTCTAACAGCTTGAACTGGCCTCACACCAAAATAACGGTCAAATATCAGTTAGTGAAAACTCAGCAGGTCTGGCAGCATCGGCGGAGAAGAAAAGAGTTGACGTTTCGAGTCCTCATGACCCTTCGACAGAACTTGAGTTCGAGTCCAGGAAAGAGCTGAAATATAAGCCTATATTTCAGCTCTTTCCTGGACTCGAACTCAAGTTCTGTCGAAGGGTCATGAGGACTCGAAACGTCAACTCTTTTCTTCTCCGCCGATGCTGCCAGACCTGCTGAGTTTTTCCAGGTAATTCTGTTTTTGTTTTGGATTTCCAGCATCCGCAGTTTTTTTGTTTTTATTTAAATATCAGTTAGTGATTGGCATCCTTCCATCTGCAAGAAATGATGGGAGCGCAGCCGCAGAATTTGGTAAGGTCAGATGAGATTATTGTTGCACTTCTTTTGATGGCTGAACAAGCCGATTCTGTTAAAGGCACTGTCTACAATAAGTGCCACATATGAAGTTGTCCCTTGCTGGTGGTGTGGGATGATCTCTGCTGATATTTTGTTTGCAGGGCTGGCATCTGCTTTGGAGCTTCTGAAACCATCTGTTGTCCTGAGATTCTGGGGCATGTCCTTCTGGCAGTAGCCATGGCCTACCCAGTGACGCTGCTGAGCATAAGAGCTGCAGGCTTCTTATTGGCCGGCAGTTCTCATTAGGCGGGACTTCTGTACCCAGGGTCTTGATTCCAGAGGAAGTCCATTGGTGGCCTTGCCACTGCCTGATTGGCTTGTGATGTGGTGGGCCTTTCCAAAAAGAGAAAATGCGGTCTCTCGCTGGCTTTGCAGCCAGCTGGCAAAACCCCTGACACCTCAACAAGATTCCTCCCACAAAGTCCACGCTACACACAAAGTTCTAGTAGCCACTGTCCATTTTAGTTCATCTTACCAAAGCCATGATGACTGAGGCACATTTGCTATGAAATTGTGTCTGCTCCAACTCTTGCATTAAAATCCTCCAGGAACAATAATTTTTCTCCATGTGGCAGATGCTCCAGAGTTGTAGCAGTGATCTTTGTCTTTGGCATTGACATACAAGGTTGATACATAAGCACAAATAATGGTGAGAAAACTTCCATCTCATGGAAAACGAAGTGATCTGAGGTGTTCACAGATTGTGACAGACATCTCAATTATCTGTGTCAATCTGTTGTTGACAGCAAAGCCACTCCATGTTCGCAGTGGGCAGCTGCACTTTTACAATGCCAGGAGAAGGTATAATTGGCCTCATGTATTGATCCACTGTCAACCAATCTAGTCACTTAGAGAGCAGCAATGTTAATGTTGAACTTGTGTAGCTCATGGTCAGTCAGTGCTGTCTTTCGTACATCTTCTCCTGACTGCAGGCCTGAATGTTGTAAGGACACACAGTCCTGATGTTCCAGCTTCCAAGCCAGAGAATCTCCACCTTTTGTTTCTTGGGTACTCATTTACTGTCTGCTTGTCAGGATAGGATCTCTAATCCTCTTGCACCTATAGAGGAAGGCAGACTTTGGTGGGTCAGTACATTATTATCAGGGCTGACCAGCTTGAGGCAGGCAGTGTCTGACCAATAGAATGCCATGGTTCTTCCCACTGTCAAAGGTAACCTGTGGTGCCCTGCCCATACACGCATTGAGCTGGGCTTATAACCTGTAAACTGCTACCTCCCATGTTGATCCCTTGACAGGTAAAAGTAAGGATGAAGTGCCCTCTTCATTCGATTTTTTAAGGATGAAGTATCCTCTACATTTCTTTTATTGTGAAGGATGAAGTGTCCTCTCCATTTGTTTCTTTGGCTGCATAGCCTGGGCAGTATTTGGAGACACAGACTTGCCCAGTATCTGCATCTCCCTCTCGTTGTTATGAACTGAATCCAGAGGAAGAGTGGTAGGGTGGTATTGTTGCTTGACTAGTAATGCAGAGGGTAATGTTCTGGGGATCTGGGTTTGAATCCCACCATGGCAGAAGTCAATAAAAATTAAGAATCTAATGACAACTATGAAACCATGTTGATTGGCATAAATTCTTCATAAAGCTCTGCAGTCTTGTCGCATCCAGTCATGAATGGTGGTGGACAATTAAACAACTCACTGGAGGAGAAGTGCTGCACAAATATTCCCATCCCCAATGATGGGGGGGCCTAGCACATCAGTTGACACTGAAAAGTCTTCCTTGCTAACATCTGGGGGCTGGCCACAATAATGAGATGCAAATGCTGATGCTCGACGGCAGGAAAGATGGCCTGCCATTGACAGGGATCAGTGGGGACAATGACTTCCTGGATTCATATCAGCGGGAAGTGCACCTAAGGCTTTCTCATGAGATTCTCCAAACGTGTCAATCACAGTTGGGTATGAAAAATCCCAGCTTAGGATAAATCTTAGACAGGTAACAACCCTTTGGCCCATAAAGTTGTTTCTCAAATGTCTCCTCCCTAAGTCTGCTCTCAAGGAATGTGGTGGGGTGAGTCAGCAAAAACAGATGCCATGGTGCCACCATGCATCAGAAGGGATATGCTGCAGCTGCTGCTTCAGCCACCTGTCAGTGCCTGGTTGGTTGTTCCCGTCCTTGTCTGTCGCTTCATCACCCATTGCAACATGCAAGACCCAAACAGGAGAGCAGTATGCTGGACTCACTCTGCTGGAATAGAGGAGGTCATTTACCAGATTGCAGTGGCATGACCCCCCCCATGGCTGATGATCTCCTCTACAATCAATCTGGAAGCTTACTTGTCAGGTTGGAGGGTCTCTTCTTGCCATCCTTTGGGAAGAGTACCTCCTGCCTTTCCCATGCAACCTGGAAAAGAACCTGCAGGGATATATCGCTAAACCTTGGGACCACCCAGTGACTTCTATCTGACATTTTTGTAGCAGCCTCTCAATCTGCTCCTTGGGTTCTCAGTTGAGCCACGGGGGCTCAGGGCTCTTCAGTGCATCCATGGGGTGGGAGGAGTCCAGAGTGCAGCCAAAAGGGTCTTCAGTACTACCACTGCAGCAACCCTGAGAAGCAAGGCAGAGCTACATGCAGGGCTGGCAGCTCTTTAAAAATGACACCAGCACAACTTTTCAGTCAGATGATGCCAAGATTGGCATCTTGTTTGCCCGACCCTGCTTATTCATTGGACACCCCTGTGCCGGTAGCTACACGATCATGGTCAGCAAACCATATGTTGCACATGTGGCAAGGGAACCCACTTCTGGTGCCAGAGCTGAAACCAGCTCATACACATAAAATTCAGCTCAGAATGTGTGCTCTTGACCTTTGCTTTACCCAAAATGAGCGTCACACCTCACAACAAGTTTACACTACAAAATAATTTGTTGCATGTGAAGGACTGTGAGATAATTCTGAAAGACATGATAAGATACCATACGTTTTGATCTGTCACCATGTTTTGGTGAAGTTTCACTGTTACCATGCCTTATTGTCTTACTATACATTGTTGAGATTTTGTTCGTTCTATGACAGACTAGAAATCATCGGTATATAGTCATTCTTGAAACTATTTATTAAGAATTAATGTTCAACGGCCTCATGGTTTTCAGGGCACAGACTGTTCTGATTCTTGTTCTCTTGGAGCCTCTTGGCCATCTGACTCTTGATCTCATTAAAATAACTTTTAACCATTACTCTACATCTCCCCCAAGTATAATCTCCAACTGTTACATTCTTTTGTTAAAAAATTAAAATTACATTTCCAATGTATTTAAACCTCCTTCACTGTTTACAGGTTTTATCCAACTTCTAACCTTCCACCCCACCCCACCAAGTCATTGCCACCCAAGACTTCAATCTCCAACAGTGTTCGCAGCTCTCTTGGAGGATGTTGTGGTGTATGCATCCCTTATCTTCTCCTTGGAAAGCAAACACATTGGTGGAGTGGGGTAGCAACTTCTGATGACTGCTGATATCTCGAGACATCTTCAGGACGATCGCATCCACTTCAAAAGGAAGAGAACAAATTAACATTCTCCCTGTAATCTTCTGCTTCTGCTTTGGACACTGGGGAAAGGCCTGAGAATATGGAGCATCTTCAACTTTGATGAAGAATTTCACAGCTGTTAAGACGACAAAAGAAGTATTCAATACCTGAGACTTGAATAAATCTGGTAGACGAAAAGAACAACAAAGAACACCCTGAAGACATTGCAGGATACGAAGAATAGATGACTTCCCTACTACCCTTTGAGTAGGATTTGCACTTTCTGTAGGTGGCCGTATCATTTCCACACTTGCTTCAGCATGTGGCTGCTCCAATAGAGGCAATGGGATGATGGTGTCAACATGAGAAAGTAGGGCTGTACCATCTTCGGCAATGGAATAAACCTCCAGACCCAGATCTAGATGAAATTCCTGTGTAAGGCTCATCAGCTGTAGAAGCGCTATAGTTTGGACCTCTGCTTCTTCAGTGAAAGATGATTTGAATGTATCCACGACTTGCTAGTGCGATTCAAGTGTGAGCTGCAGCTTACGTTCATACAAATTAATAAGCTCTGAACTTCCTCGAGTGGTTTGATCTAACTTGAATTCAAGCATCTCTATCTCCTTGGCAAGCTTACTGTTGTCAACCAACAATTGTTGAAGCATATCATTGTTGGGTTCAGTGGGACAAGTAGATGTTTTCAGTTCTTTAGTACTTTCTTCAATGTTAAGCTGGAACTCCTCAAAAAAGACAACAAAGATTTTAGTAGCATTGGCAGTGGAGTCAAAGAGTGTAGCAATATCTAGAACCACTTCTTCCAAATGATCACCTGTTTCTGCAATGGCTTCATTCTCATGAACTCTGTCAAGGAAGAGCCATTGAGTCTAAAAGTTCCTCTGGTGGATGGTCACCATCTTTTTTCAGTGCCTTCTATTTCCATGCCCTCCAATCTGTCTGTGAAAAGAAGTGAAAGATTTGCAATCTCCTCCTGTGGTCCAGTGGATGGTGTTTCTACGATAACGAGGGACTCACTGTATAATGAGTGAACTTCAATTCTACTGTTGTTTCAAAGTCTGTTGCTCCTATAACCAACTTCAGAACTTCATCCTTGAGTATTGCTTTGCTGTCCTCTGCTGATACTTCATCAAGCTTCTGTATAAGACCAAGTTCTTAAACACACTGACCTGCTGGGCACAGAAATTTGCTGGTTTTGGAAAATATAAAGAGTTTTGTGAATTTCTTTTTCTTCATGCCTAAGGATTATAGTGAAATGGCCCTTCACTTTGAGATCTCCAGATGCTTATAGCTTTAAGTCAGATGGTTCATTTTTTAACCTCCTTAAGCCAATTCTCAAGTCAGTCCAATTTGTCCAATAGGACTAAGGCTCCTGCCCCGATGTCCAGTTTAAATTCTATCCTGTAACATTGGGCTTCCAACTCTACAGACCAGAACTGTTTGTCAGTTTCTTTGATTTCCCCTAGGAAATCATCAGGTCGGTAAGGTGTACCTCCTATTTCTTACACCTCAGAATGGTTGGGAATATGTTCTAGTTTTCTTCTCTTGAATTAGGTTTTAGATCAACAAAACTGTTTAAAATGTACAATCCTGCAACAGTGGAAGTATTTGGCTTTTCCTGCTGGGCAGTCTTCACAGCGATATTGTCTGTTAGCACTGCGTCTAGAACATTTTAGCATAGGTGAAAGAGTTTTCCCCGCCTCTTTGGTGGTTTTGGCAGGCTTTTTTGTGGGCTTGTCAGTGGGCAGGATTCCCAACCTTGGGTCTACATACCTCCTGAGTCTTGATGTCATCTAGAATTACGCCCCAATTCTGTCATCGCAGCTCTGTCTGCTTCGCGATCTATTCGGGCTTCTCTAAGGTTAAATCTTCTTTGGATTATAACAAATCCTACAGTGTGTCATTGAGCATGCCAGCTATGATGCGGGCTCAAACAAATTCATGCTTTAAGGCTTCATAACCTTAGGTACTAGCCAATCAATATAAATTGTTAATGAAGGAATAAATGGGCTCACCAAAGCTTTTGCTCTTTCAATGACTAGATTCTTCTTTGGGCTGAAATATTTATCGAAAGCCCCCATAACCTTTTTGTATGATGCTGAGATATCGTCAATGCCTTTTCATGCCAGGACATCATCAGCTATAGCCCCAACTGCAAATAAAAGTGTACAGACTTGATGTTTCTGAGTTTTTCCTTGTAAACTCGAAGCTGTACAGTACCTTTCAAATTGTGTTTCCAGAGCTCCCATCATTGTCCTTGCTGCAGACCCTTGATATGTTGGAAAGGCTGTGGAAGGGATGGTGGCTGTTCAGTAGCTGTCGACATCGTGTGTGTCTCGCTGTCCCCTCCTCGCAGTACTTTTCCGTTTTGGTCGTTGTGAAGTTGATCTGTTCCAAGGTCTTCACCTGTGGTTATCGATCTGTGGCCTCAGCTTCTTAAACTGTGGCCTCCAGTACTACCATCATGCTTCAGTCTGTCACCATGTTTTGGTGAGGTTTTATTTTTACCTGTTTTATTACCTTACTATACCTTGGTGAGGCTTTGTTTATTCTATGACAGACTTGAGATAGTATATAGATTTTCTTGAAGCTAGTTATTAAGAACCATTTGCAAAGACATCAGGGTAAGCAAATAATTTTCCAGACCCAGACATTTCTGCATCTTGCTCTCTTGGTCATCTGACTCTTGATGTTACACTTACATATTTAATATCATTATGGTCTCATTAACATAACCATTAACCCATTACTCTACACTATACAAAGGCAAATATCTTTTTTGTATTTTTTCCCTGCTTCTGCAATCTGATGTGTAAGATTTTGCTTTAATACAAAACCCTTTGCTTAAATTGTTTTTCTTACAACCTTTATTTTGACTCCATATTTATTATTTAATTGTATAATTAATTAATTATATTATATTTAATTGTATAATTAATTATATAAATTTTTATTCATTAACCTGTTTTAACTTTATTTTAATGATGCCAATGCTTATCGTTGATGTAGTGCACTTTGTACAAACACTACCCCACCCCCTCCTGTTGCACTCCTCCATTTGGATTTGAAGGGAAAGAGGTATGTAATTGATGCACGAGTAATAAGTGTGATATCCTGCAGATGGCATCACTATGACAACAGCCTTGTGTTAATGCACGAAACATTCCGGGCAATGAAAGAGGCCGTTTAACAGTCATATATTAAAAGGCACTGCAATAGAGTCTGTAAGGTACATCTTACAAAGTTTGTGTTTCCACTGTAGAGCTCCACTGCTGGGAGCACATTTGGTAATTCAAGTGCAAAGGTAATCAAACAAAACTGTAGCATATTGATTCCATATGTACCGTAATCCAAGCAGCTCAAGAACAATTAAGTTTTATGCAGAATTTGATGCTCTATATTCTTATGACTTCATTTTTCACCAGCTATTTATCCAGAATCTATTCTGAGTTTCACATCAACCTCTTCTGTCAGTCTCAATCTGACATCAGGGTATGGATGAAACAACAGTTCCTCCAAATGAACATTGGGAAGACTAAAGCCATCATTGTCATAAATTCTGCTCTCCCTTTAAAAAGATTTCAAAGCCTGAGCTGATGTTTTTACCCACTGCTTTTCATCCATTTATTTTCATTCCTTCTATTCATGTTCTCCCCTCTGTAAGATACTCAAGTTATCCTCTACATAAAAAGTGTAAATTAGATATTAATTCAAATAGCCATCCATTAAATGGATTAACTTTGCTAGTTGTGTGCTGACCATAACTGGCTATTTTGAATTGAAATATAGGAATAAAACCCATGAGGGCAAATCTTGAAAGGCTCACTGACCTCAATGCCTGACATGCTCTCTCAATAAGCAAACTGCCACTTCAGAGTATGAATTCATAAACTCCACATGCCAAGCTTTGCAGCTAATCGGTTAAATTTCAAAAGCTGCTACTAATTATAATCAGATTATTTTTAAGAAATGTGTATTGTAATTTTCATAATTATTACTTCTTTTGTTCATTATACAAAAAACAGAGAAGTAATGGCATAGCTTAGATTGCAACTGAAAATAGAAAATTCTACATTCTGTAGTGGGGCACAATGGATTGTACAATAGGCTTGCAATCTGTGCCGGCAAGTAACAGTCGAGGTGAGAAGTTTAAAATTACCTCAACTATCATCTTCTACTGAGATATAGGGAATTGAAGCCCCCTGACTTACTCTGGTCCTACTCTGACTACTTTGCCTGTATGAGACCAGATAGTGATTCTTGATAGGCTATTCCACCGTACCAGAAAGGAGGAAGCATCCCAGCTAAGTGTGATCCTTGTGTCTACAGCCAAAATATCATCATGACTTAGTTGACAGTATACCTTCCTTTGGAAGGTATTTTAATACATTCCAAACCTAGGCTGGCAATGAAGTGCTGAGAGAGTATTATATTTTTGAAGGCCAGGCCTTCAGGTGAAATGATAAACTGAGACCAGATTGGCACATTCAACTGAACTTTGGGGATTCCATGAGACTTTCTGGACAAAACCAGGCAATACCATCAAAAACAGCTAAACTGCTCCTTTGTCACATAACAGCCTGATCGGCACCCCATCCAACACTGTAAACATTCATTCCCTTCATCATTGATGAACAGTTGCAGCAGTGTGTACCAAGAAGGTGGCTCACCACCACCTTCTCAAGGGCAATTAGAGATGGGCAACAGATGCTAGCCTTGTCAACGAAACTCACATCCTTTGAAAGAATAAAAACATGCACAATTAACCTTTGCCAATGCCTTCCAATGTGGACAGCAGGTAAATTTTTTGCTGCCTACTCATTTACAAGATTTTAGTGTGCAACGAACACTTTTCATGCTATGTGGGCAGGGGTGCAAAGTCTTGAGAAGCTAGCATGAGTTTAAGTTAGCCTGCCCCAACTTAATTGAGCTTGCACCTCCTAAGGGAAAGTGCATTTGAAAAGAATAAGCGTAGGAAGTCATTCTAAAAGTGAGTTTGAAATGAGAAAGGCACAAGGACAGCACAACATGGCAGGGAGCATGCTACAAGTTTCTCCGGCTAAGCAATGGATAAGCAATGTATAAAATACATAAGCTTAAGCTTACCATATTTTATACTTTGTATGTTGTATAATTTATCATATAAAGCAGGGCTCCAGGGATAGTGTGGGGGAATGGGACTCATTGGATTCCTCTATAAACAGCTGGCATAGACTTGATGGGCCGAATGGCCTCCTTCTGTGCCAAAGTGACTTTGTGGGGGTAATTTTATAGAGCCTGCAAGAGTGAGAAACTGGCAGAGCCAAAATTTTAGATTCCCAATGACAGGTTGAAATGCAGAGATTAAGTCTGCGAGGGCGCAGTGGCGGGTTGGGCCTCACATGATCCCGTGGTGGATTTCTACCTGTAATACATTTGCATACCATGAATACCCATTATTTTAAAAGTAAAACCAACATATCTATATAAATTACCTGCCAACAACCACATGCCACAAGTTCATCTATGCTGATGACATCTGTTGTACCACCCAAGCTCCATCTTTCTGCACTCTGAACCAGATCCATAACAAAGACATTACAAAGTTGGTGGACTACTGCAGCTAATGACATCTCACATTAAATCCCTCTAAAACTATATCCAGTGTATTCCACCTCCACAATGCCAGTGTCAAAAAAGAATTGCATATCAACATGGATGGCCAGAGATTAAAGCTTGATTCCAACCCAACATACTTAGGAGTGAGTATAGATAGGACTCTGTCTTTCTGGGAACAGTTGAACAAAACAACAACAAAGGTTAAAAACAGGAACAACCTACTAACCAAACTTGCTGAATCTATGTGTGGTGCTGCAGATCTAAGCACTCGACGTATCATACTCCGCAGCAGAGTACTGTGCAACCATCTGTCAAAGGTCATCTCACACACACATCTTGTTAACGCTCCATTGAATGCAACAATGTGCATCATAACTGGATCTCTCTGCTCAACACCCTCCCCTGGCTTCATGTCCTCACAAACATCACTGTGCCACACATCCGCCAACTGATGAAAGCCCACAAGCTGGTTGAAATCATCCACGATGCACCTCACTTGCCACTTCATGATGACCTGTTCAACCCACCTACTGTCTGCCTTCCATCTCAGCACGCTATATGGAATACCCTTCCTGAGCAAGATCTACCAGCAGGCATCCTTTTGATTAAGGAATAGTAAACACAGAAAGTCACTAATAAATTCCTTGTGACAAACCCCATCTGTCAAATGGCAGGCTTTAAACTGCCATGGTGAGAATGGTCCTTGATAAATAGGTTCAGGACAGGCCAGGGCAGCCAACCTCCATGGCTGGGGCCTCAGTACAAACCCCTTATGCACTTGTGGAAAGACACAAACAATGCTGCACATAATTGAGAGTGTCCCCTCCACAGAATAGGTGGCTGACTAATCACTTTAAACTCAGTAAATGAGGAGGCTATCAACTGGCTTCAGGGATTTGCATTCGCTAAATAAAAATAAATTTGTTTTAAATTTTGAAATTAAGTCCTACCATCAACATTAAGTCAGCAGCGCACAAGAATCTCAGGGCACCTGGTTCACGTTCATTTAAAGTTGGCCTACAACAATCAGCTTTGTGCAGTTGTGTCTGAAGGCAGTGGTTTTCATTGTTGAACTCTGCAGCACAAGGGAGGGCAGCAGGAGAATAATAACTTGCATGCAGGGTCAGGACCAGCAAGGGCGAGTCAAGTGTGAGGGGCGGTGTGGAGTGGGGTCAGGGATATGGGGGTGTGAACTAGGTAGTGCCTGACATCCTGGCTGTGTGGGAGTTTGGTTGGGTCAGTCAGTCAAGGTAAAGAAATGAGAAGCCTAAAGCTTGGAGTCAGCACTGTCCAAATGTGGGTTTGTTTCAGGGTGTTGGAGGAACATTCACAGTCATGAGGGAGGTTGATTCAGTAGGAGGTGGCAGGGGTGTGAGGTGCAGGTTGAGTCTGAAGTTGGGATAAATTAAGCTCTCGTAGGGCCGGTCATGGAATCTAACAAAAACTCCAAGGATGATGTGGGGAGGGTATAGGATCAGAGGGAGAATGTCAACGGGGATGGCTGTAGGCTCGGGAGGGAGAGATAGCATTTCCAATTGGAGGGTGACAGGGTCCAGGTTAATGAGGGGAAGGGTGTAGGGTTATAGAGGGATTGTACAAAGCACTTTTAGGAGGGCCAAGTGTGATGGGGACAAGTGAGAAAGTGACAGGAGGAGGGTGGGGGCTAACGGCTTCTAATGCAAACTTTAGAAGTACCTTATTCGCAATGCCTCCAAAGGCATATGTGACTGCCATGAATGGAAATTGAAGTGGGACAGCCCAGTGTCGGGTGGGTGGAGTTTTGTTATGAACAATAGAAGGAGTTGAAAATCTCACTGTTCATCAGTTCGATGGATAAAATCCATGGACACACATTTTCTGATATCATTGTCTGCCTTCTTCACACAGTTCAATTAGTGGAATATATATGGGTCTCATTCACCCAATATTCCAACAAACTTGGGAGCAATGAAGTAGGGCTCTCGCCAGTCAACAACAGAGGCCGCAACGCCAGCAGCAGAGGGGGAGGCTGGTCAGGATGCAGCTATCCAGCGAAGGCATCATAGGAGATGGGCACTGGTACATGATCGAATCCTCAGAATAAGAACTATTGCTTGCAGATGTCTTAGAGACAATGGCTTCAGGGATGGAGTCTGTCCCGGGAAGTGGTCACTGAAATACGTGAGATTGTGCAGCAAAACCTGCAGCCGCATGGATTTGGTTGGAATCCCATGCCAGTGGCTTTCAAGGTGACTGTGGCGCTCAGTTTTATTTTTAGCACCAGTGATTCCAGCATTCCATGGGCAACATATGTGACATATCACAGGTCACATGCAGCTGCATAAAGGATGTTACCAATGTCTTCTTCCATCATGTGAATTAATTCATCAACTTCTCCTCAGATTAGGACAGCCAGGCGGCAAAGACATTGGGCTTAGGGGCCATTGCTCATTTTCCAGTAGTGCAACAAGTCATCGACAGCACTCATGTAGCCATTAGAGCTCCCTGGGACCAACCAGCGATATTTGTAAATCACTTTGGATGTGAAATTGTTCTGCGACCACAGGCAAAGAATCATGCATGTCTGTGCTTGTTTCCCAGGAAGCTCTCATAACTCTTCCATTTTGTGCAACTCACAGGTCCCAGGACTTTTTGAGGCCCCAGCCCAGAGGATCCTGGGTAACAAGAGCTATCCCCTCTGGACTTGATTGATGGCACCAATGAAGCATCCCCACACTGCAGCGAAAGAGCGCTACAATGCATCTCATGATTCCACCAGAGTCATCACTAAACAGACCATTGGCTTGTTGAAAATGCACTTCCTTTGCCTTGACCAATCTGGAGGGGCTCTGCAGTGGGCGCCACAGAGATATCACAAATAGCCATGGTCTGCTGCGCACTGCACAAGGTGGCCATGAAACATGGAGGACTTTTGCAACAGGGAGAGTGGGAAGAGCAGCAATCCTCCTCAGATGAGGATGAACTGGATGTCATAGAGTCATAGAGGCGTACAGCACAGATAAAGGCCCATCAGCCCATCGAGTCTGCGCTGGTCAAACAAGTACCTAACTATTCTAATCCTATTTTCCAGCACTAGGCCCATTGTCTTGTATGCCATGACATCGCAAGTGTACATCCAAATATTTCTTAAATGTTATGAGGGTTTCTGCCTGTACCACCCTTTCAATCAGTGAGTTCCAGATTCCCACCATCCTCTGGGTGAAAATAATTCTTCCTCACATCCCCTCTAAACCTCCTGCCCCTTACCTTAAATCTATGCCCCCTGGTTATTGACCCCTCCGCCAAGGGGAAAAGTTCCTTCCTGTCTACCCTATCTATGCCTCTCATAATTTTATACAACTCAATCATGTCCCCCCTCAATCTCCTCTGCTCCAGGGAAATTAACCCCAGTCTATCCAATCTCTCCTCATAACTAAGACTCTCCAGCCCAGGCAACATCCTGGTAAATCTCCTCTGCACTCTCTGTAGTGTAATCACATCCTTGCTATAATGCGGATTCCAGAACTGCACGCAATACTCTAGCTCTGGCCGAACGAGCACTTTATATAGTTCCAGCATAACCTCCCTGCTCTTATATTCTATACCTTGGCTGATAAAGGCAAGTATCCCATACGCCTTCTTGACCACCTTATCTAACTGTCCCGCCACCTTAAGGGACCAGTGAACATGCACACCAAGGTCCCTCTGATCTTCAGTACTTCCCAGAGTCCTATCATTCATTGTGTATTCCAGTGCCTTGTTTGTCCTGCCCAAATGCATCACCTCACACTTATCCAGATTAAATTCCATTTTCCACTGATCAGCCCATCTGACCAGCCCGTCTATACCCTCCTGTAATCTAAAGCTATCCTCCTCACTTTTTACCGCCCCACTGATTTTCATGTCATCCGCGATCTCACTGATCAACCCTCCTACATTTAAGTCTAAATCGTTTATATATACCGCAAACAGCAAGGAACCCAACACCGATCCCTATGGAACCCCACTCTACACAGGCATCCAGTCACAAAAACACCCTCCACCATCACCCTCTGCTTCCTGCCACTCAGCCAATTCTGGATTCAATTTACCAAATTGCCTTGGATCCCATGGGCTCTTACCTTCATTATCAGTCTCCCATGCAAGACCTTATCAAAAGCCTTGCTGAAGTCCAAGTAGACTATGCAAATGCATTGCCCTCATCTACACACTTGGTCACCTCTTCGAAAAATTCAATCAAATTGGTCAGACATGATCTCCGCTTGACAAAACAATGCTGACTGTCCTTGATTAGTCCCTGCCTCTCCAAGTGTAGATTAATTCTGTCCCTCAGAATTGCTGCCAATAGTATGCCCACCACTTAGGTTAGACTGACTGCCCTGTAGTTCATTGGTTTATCCCTTCCTCCCTTCTTGAATAACGGTACCACATTGGCTGTCCTCCAGTCCTCTGGCACCTCTCCTGTGGCCAGAGAGGTATTGAAAATTATTGCCAGCGCCCCAGCTATCTCCACCCTTGCCTCTCTCAACAGCCTGAGATACATTTCATCCAGGTCTGGAGTTCTATCTACTTTTAAGCCTGCCAAAGCACTTGGAACGTCCTCCCTTTCTATGCTAATTTCTTTAATTATATCACAGTCTTTTTTCCTGATTTCCATACCCACATCGTCCCTCTCACTTCTCAACACCGACACAAAGTATTCATTTAGAAGACTACCTACATCTTCCGGCTCCAAACACAAATTACCATTTTGGTCCTTAATGGGCCATTCTCTTTCCCTAGTTATCCTCTTGCTCTTAATGTACTTGTAAAATAACTTTGGATTTTCCTTTATTTTACCTGCCAATGTTTTTTCATGCCACCTTTTTGCTCTCCTAATTTCCTTTTTAAGTTCCCCCCTACACATTCTATACTCCTCTAGGGCTTCCATTGTTTTGAGCCCTCAGTATCTGGCATAAGCCTCCCTTTTCCTATTTATCCAATCCTGTATATCCCTCAACATCCAGGGTTCCCTGGATTTGTTGGTCCCACCTTTTGTCTTTACTGGAATATGTTGGCCCTGTACTCTCCCAATTTCCTTCTTGAATGAGTCCCACTGCTCTGAAGCAGATTTACCTAAAAATAGCTGCTCCCACTCCTCTCTGGGCAAATCATATCTGATCTTATTAAAATCGGTCTTCCACCAATTGAGAACTCTGATTTCTGGCCCATCCTTGTCCTTTTCCATAACAACCTTGAATCTAACAGAGTTATGATCACTATCTGCTCCCTCACTGATACTTCTACCACTTGCCCAGCTTCATTCCCTAAAATTAAGTCCAGTACCACCCCTTCCCTTGTAGGACCTTCTACGTACTAGTTTAAAAAGCTTTCCTGGATTCATTTTAAGAATTCCGCTCCCTCTAAACCTATCATGCTATGACTAATCCAGTTAATGTTGGGGAAGTTGAAATGCCCCACTATTACTACTCTATCATTTTTACTCTTCTCTGAAATTTGCCTACATATCTGATCTTCTATTTCTCTCAACTGTTTGGGGGCCTATAGTACACTCCCTGCAATGTGATTGATCCTTTTTTGTTTTTAGTTTCTACCCATATGGTTTCATTTGAGGAGCCTTCTAAGATGTCATATCTCCTTCCTAATGTAATTGATTCCTTGATCAATATTGCAATACACCCTCCACTTTTACCTCCTTCCCTGTCTCGCCTGAAGACCCTATATCCTAGAATATTGAGCTGCCAATCTTGCCCCTCTCTCAACCATGTCTCTGTGACAGCAATGACATCATAATTCCATGTGTTAATTTGTGCCCTCAACTCATCTGCCTTATTCATCAGACCGCTTGCATTAAAATAAATACCATCCAACCTTGCCCTTGTGCGTTAACTGGCCTATAATCTCTATGCCTTCCAGACTGACTTGCTCTCTCTTCTAATTTTGGTTGTGCATCTCCCCCTGCTGAACCTCCTCTCAGGATCCCACCCCCCTGCCAAGTTAGTTTAAACCCTCCCCAAAAGCACTAGCAAACCTCCCCACAAGGATGTTGGTCACATTCTGGTTCAAATGCAACCCGTCCACCTTGTACAGGTCTCACCGCCCCCAAAAACTTTGAGGTCCTGTTTTTTAAACTGCTTCCAAGCTCCTTAAATTCTGCTTGCAGGACTTCATGCCTCTTTCTACCTAGGTCGTTGGTACCAATATGTACCATGTTCTCTGTCTGTTTGTCCTCCCTCTTTAGAACGCCCTGCAGCCATGGGAGGAGCCCTTGAATGTGCATGAGCCTGTACTGGATGCCACAACCATGGAGAGAAGTGCATGGATTATCAAGAACAACTTAATATACATCAGATCTGCCCCAAGTGAAGCACCTGCATGACCATGGTTCCATCGCTGGGATTCCATTGCCTGCTTGGGATGTAGAACATCCCTTACCAGTCACCTGGCAGAGCTACCTCTGAACCTGCATTCTCTGACACCTGGAAGAGCAAGGGGAGAGGAGTTTTTGTCACACACATTCACTAGTGAATACTGGCCCTGGTGACATCTGTGTTACACTTGGACATACGTCAATCAGCCTAACATGAGCGAGAACTCAAATTCTGCACCATCCTTACAGAACTTTGTGTTCTCCTACAACATTTCAATTATCTCCGCTGAGAGTGATCTCAGACAATCTCCTTTACAATGCACAGAATGCAGAGTCAACTAAGCTTGCAAGTTCATTCGTGTCCCACAGAGTGGCAAGTACAAAGCTGGACATGAATATGAACTTTCAATAAAGAGTGAATGCAAAAACACAATATTATTTATTCTACAGTCAAGAAAATGTCCCTAATTCTCCTGTAACCACCAATGCGTGCCAACTATGAAAGTTCATTTAGCTCTCTGACTAAGCTAGTCCCATTAAATAATGATGATGTACACATGAACAAAGTGAAACCAACGTAAGGTGCAATATTTACAAGTGACATTTAAATTTGAAAAATACCCATGCCACCTTTGAGCTCTCAATAAGGTTTATGTTAATAGCAATGGAGTCGGGCAGGGAAGTTGTGGTCATAATGCAGAGTGACCCTCTTTGTCCAGGAAACTTTTTTATAATACGCTCTTTAAAGCTGCATTGTCAGCTGACAAATGGTTTCACCAATAAGAAGCACCCACATCTCGTGATTGCACATGCCTCGCATGTCCGCTGCCAACTGTATTAATTTTAACTAGAATCGTGTGGGAACCAGCAAAAAGGAAGAGAATGGAAGCGCTGCCCACTTCTGGTTCCACTGGTGGGAACAGTGTGCCAAGGAAAAATATCATCCTATGGCAGTATTTTAAGCGAAGCTGTTAGCTCAGCCCGCTAGCTGAAATTTCAAGGGCAAGTCTGCTTCCAGCAGCCCGGGAAGCCACAACTAGACTTTATAGTCATCAGCCAGTGAATGACCTGGGTCTTAGCTCCACCCCTATGAGGGAAGATGTGTCATTTCCAAGAGTTGCTGGCCAATCAGAGAGCTGGCAGTTCTCCAGTCGCAGCTGCGCCATTGGGAGAGGTGGCAGCTGTTGGGACTTCAGTCAGTCCCCCCAACAAGGAGGACTCTCCGATGAAGACTTGAAGGTAATTGGGTGAGCCTCACCAGGGCCAGTCAGGCAATTCATAATGAGGGGCAGAGGATGGCAATCGAGAGGCCATTGGTGGGAGGTTCAAGTGGGTATGTCCCTTTCTGCTGAGTGGACCTCCATTGTGCACAGGGTGCCAAACCCTAGCCCTGAGCCCACAGCAAGTCTTCCAGGGTTTACCTGGGAACCTTGCCATCAGATATGGGCAGCCCCTGCCACTGCTAAAATACAAGCAATGTTGGGAGGAGGTCCTTAGGTAGCTATTAATAGCCAACTTAAGGGCCTGAATTGGTCCAAGGGTGACCAGGCTACCCAACACCTACCCTGCCACTGCTAAAATGCTGGTGGAGACAGGTAAGCAATGGGCACCACATCCCCCACGCCACACTAAAATTCTATGCCCTCCTCACCTGCCAACCCATTTCCAAGGGGAGTGTAAAATTCCAGCCCATGACTCTATAACTCTATAATTACAATTGTGTGCAATTAATCAGATCTGAGGCAATAAGGTTAAAATTAAATTAAGAGGGATGGTAATGTTAAAGGGATCCTAATTTTAATTAAATTGAGATATTTAAATAATAAGAGTCAAATAAAGCATTTAAGTAAAGCTACATATAATTTGAAGTGACATCAGCACAGGGGAAGCAGTTGATTGGTGAATAGCTGGTGAATACTTATTTAAGACTTAAATTTATTTTTTTAAATCGGTTAATAAAGACTGTCAAAATAGGGCACCTCATTCCCAGGAAATGTGCAACCTGTTCCACATGGGAACTCCAGGATGTTTCTTGTGTCCTGGACAACCATATGTGCAGGAAGTGTCACCAGCTTATTAGGAATTAGAG
This sequence comes from Carcharodon carcharias, assembly GCF_017639515.1. Classification (NCBI taxonomy): domain Eukaryota; kingdom Metazoa; phylum Chordata; class Chondrichthyes; order Lamniformes; family Lamnidae; genus Carcharodon; species Carcharodon carcharias. The sequence continues at coordinate 170,646,388 of NC_054469.1, forward strand.
ATAGTTTAAGTAAGTTATATTGGTATTTGTAGGTATTAGGAATGAGTCTTAGCTTTAAAGTTTGCCAAGAAGATATAAAAATGTCTATAATGTTATTGGAAATTATTTTAAAATAGAGTTTAGTGGTGTCTGAGAATACGTATGTGTATGTCTGAATTGGATCAAAGTCTGCTCGTCTAGAGGCTTTGATGTATAGAAGAGAAGTACGTTTGAAATGTTAATTAGACAAACATGGGGAAGTTTAGAAACATAGGTGTCAAGGGACAATTTGCATTTTTAAATAAGCCATTCAAAAGAATGGGTGAAATATCATACCTAGCCAGAAGAAGCTAAAAACAAAAAACTGCAGATGCTGGAAATCCAAAACAAAAACAGAAATACCTGGAAAAACTCAGCAGGTCTGGCAGCATCGGCGGAGAAGAACAAAGTTGACGCTTCAAGTCCTCATGACCCTTCAACAGAACTAAGTAAAAACAGGAGAGGGGTGAAATATGGAAGAAGCTAAATGTGTTTATTTTTCCAAATCTTATTAATAAAATTGGTGCTATGAAAGGGGTTTTATTGTTAGAAGAGGTGAAGTGCAAAAGACCTAGTGATACAATGAGAATTTACAGTCAAAGAGGAAAATATGTATAAAGGAAGAAAAGGCTACTGGAAAAGGAGGAGAGTTTCTAAGATCTAAAGCCTCCAGCCTATAAACCTCAAGCCACTGTCTGTAAGGACGCAGAGCTGAAAGAAACTCATTTTGAATTTGACTGTCCAGGGGGTGCTTTGCAAGGAGTCTGTTTAAATCTATGTGTTTTACTGTTGCCTTATCAGAGGTGTAACTAGGAGTCAGTTAATTAGGGGATTTTTGTAGTTATTATAGTAATAATTTTGTAGACATATGTATGTGCTTACAATCTTTCTTGTATTTAAAATGTTTAATTTAGTCTTATAAAAACCTCTTGAGACTCAGTTGTCTTATTACAACTGAATTCAAAGCCTGCATCTCAAAACATAAATTGCAAATTAGGTTATGACAGTTGTGTCATGTTTCCCTCTAGGATTTGAACAGCTCAGCATTTACCATTGGCTGTGTCATAATAAGTTTAAGTTTGATTTGTATTTCTGTATTTGTGTGTTAAGAAAGGTCAAATTGAGTTTTAGTTTCATTTTAAAAGGTGTTTGCATTTCTAATGAGAGTTTTAGGACTATAAGCTAAGTTAAGCAAACAACAGAAGGAAAAAACAGTGCTGTTGTCTAGCAACAGGGGTCCAGAGAGACAGGCCCCTCCCACAGATGCACTCAGAAGAAGAGAGACAGCAGTTTGATTTTTGAAGCTGTTTGAGTTCAGTTGGTTTTGAAAGTAGCTGCCAAGAGAGACTGGAGCAAAGGGGACAGATAGCAAATCCAAAGCTAAAGGAAAGACTACAAAATCCAGTGAAGTTGAACAGGAGAAAGTTCCAAGAAGACCTCCTAGTCAAAGGAAGGACAGGAACCTGAAAAAGATTCTGTTAAGTGAAGTTAAGAGTGAGGGGCTGAGGTAAAGGCTTCAAGCTTCAGGTTTAAAGAGCCAAAATCTACAGGAAGTAAATTTAAAGCAAGAACAGCTTGTAAGAGGCAATAAGGTCCAAAGAGATGGCTGAAGGTCTGTAACTCTTTGCTATGGGTTCCACTTTGGGATCAGGCTTGACCAGGGGTAACCTCAGCTAGGGATCATAACAAGCTGGAGCAACTCAAGCTCCAGGGTTCAGGTCTTGAGTGGCAGCTGGCATCATTGCAGTGCATCTGCGAGACTGAGTGCTGTGTGAATACCAGATTTCTAGATATGGTAAACCTGCAGCTTAAGGGTGTGCAGCAGAAAGGGGATGGTTGTCTTCCATACAAATAAAAAGACAAGAATCCCCTGAGTACATCTCACTCTCCAAACAGCATTTAGTTCTGGTGAAATTGATGGTTCCCCTGGGAGGGCAATAGAGCCAAGTCCATCAAGCCATGGATGGTTCAGCTGCACAAGACACAGAAGGAAGATTGGGAAAGAAATACTGCTGGGGATTCTATAGTTAGGGTGACAGGCAAGCATTTCTGCAGCTGCAGGCATGATTTGAGGATGCAATGTTGTTTCACTGGTACCAGGGTCAAGTATATCACTGAGTGGTTGCAGAGTATTCTGAGGAGGGAGGGTGAACAGACAGAGGTAGTGGTCCATAACATGCCAACGATAGAGGTAGAAAGAGGAATGAGATTCTGCAGGCAAGTCTAAGGTAGCTAGGAAGAAAACCATCCAGCAGGACCTCAAGGTAGCAATTCCTGGATTATTCCCAGTGCCATGTGCAAGTGAATGTACAAATATTATAATAAAGCAGATGAATACATGGCTGGAGAGATGGTGCAGGAGGGAAGGCATTATATTCCTCGAATATTGGGACCAGTTCTGGGGGAGATGAGATCTATACAGGCCAGAGAGTTTCCATGTGAACAGAGTGGAGATCAATGTCCTCACTGGGCTGTTTGCTAGTGCTGTTGAGGAAAGCTTAAAATAACTAGATAGGGGGTGGGAAGCAGGATATCACTTTAGAAATTAGAAACAAAGAGTTGGGGGAATTAGATAGCACGAGAGTAAGAAATAATAAGGTGCAATACATATTTGGAATATGAGGGAATTCCATAAAGCCTAAATTGGGTTTGAGTACATATCTGCAAATACACGAAGCATGATAAATAAGGTTGATGAGCTACAGATGCAGATTTTCACATGAGAATCTTATGTTGTGGTGAAAAGGGAAACCTGGCTCAAAAATGTCAGGACCAGGTACAAAATATTCGTGGATAGATGGTATTCAGGAAAGATAGGAAAGGAAAAAACAAGGTGGCAGTGTTTTTTTTTATTCATTCATGGGATGTGGGCTTCATTGGCTGGGCCAATATTTATTGCCCATCCCTTGTTGCCCTTGAGAAGGTGGTGGTGAGCTGCCTTCTTGAACCGCTGCAGTCCATGTGGTGTAGGTACATCCATAGTGCTGTTAGGGAGGGAGTTCCTGAATTTTGACCCAGCGACAGTGAAGGAACAGCAATATATTTCCAATCAGGATGGTGAGTGACTTGGAGGGGAAGTTGCAGGTGGCGGTGTTTCCATCTACCTGCTGCCCTTGTCCTTCTAGATAGTAGTGGTCATGGGTTTGGAAGGTGCTGTCGAAGGAGGCTTGGTGAATTCCTGCAGTGCATCTCATAGATGGTGCACATTGCTGCTACTGTGCGTCGGTAGTGGAGGGAATGAATGTTTGTATATGTGGTGCCAATCAAGCAGGTTGCTCTGTCCTGGACGGTGTCAAGTCTCTTAAGTATTGTTGGAGCTGCACTCATCCAGGCAAGTGGGGAGTATTCTATTACAATGACTTGTGTTTTGGACATGGTGGACAGGCTTCTGGGAGTCAGGAGGTGAGTTACTAAGCACAGGATTTCTAGCCTCTGACCTGCTCTTGTACCCACAGTATTTATATGGCTATCCCAGTTCAGTTTCTGGTCAATGGTAACCCCCAGGATGTTGATAGTGGGGGAACTCAGTGATGGTAATGCTATTGAACATCAATGGGGTGATGACTGGATTCTCTCTTGCTGGAGATGGTCATTGCCTGACACCTGTGTAGTGCGAATATTGCTTGCCTCTTGTCAACCCAAGCCTAGGTATTGTTGTCAACCCAAGCCTAGGTATTGTCCAGATCTTGCTGCATTTGGACATGAACTGCTTCAGTATCTGAGAAGTCGCGAATGGTACTGAACATTGATCAATCATCAGTGAAGATTCCCGCTTCTGTACTCATAATGGAGGAAGGTCATTGATGAAGCAGCTGAAGATGGTTGTGCCAAGGACACTACCCTGAGGAACTCCTGCAGTGATGTCCTGGAGCTGAGATGATTGACCTCCAACAACCACAACCATCTTCCTTTGTTCTATGACTTCAACCAGCAGAGAGTTTTCCCCTGATCCCATTGGCTCCAGTTTTGCTAGGGCTCCTTGATGCCACACTCGGCCAAATGCTGCCTTGATGTCACTCTCACCTCACCTCGAGAGTTTAGTTTTTTTGTCCATGTATGAACCAAGGCTGCAATGAGGTCAGGAGCTGAGTGGTCCTGGCCGAACCCAAACAAGGCATCAGTGAGCAGGTTATTGCTAAGCAAGTGCCACGAAATAGCACTGTTGATGACCCTTTCCATTACTTTACTGATGATGGAGAGTAGACTGATGAGGCAGTAACTGGCCAGGTTGGATTTGTCCTGCTTTTTGTGTACAGGACATACCTGGGAAAATTTCCACATAGCTGGGTAGATGCCAGTATTGTAGCTGTACTAGAATAGCTTGGCTAGAGATGTGGCAAGTTCTGGAGCCTTCAGTACTATTGCCAGAATATTGTCAGGCCCCATAGCCTTTGAAGTATCCAGTGCTTAAGCCATTTCTTGTTACCACGTGGAGTGAATTGAATTGGCTGAAGACTGGTATCTGTGATGCTGGGGGCCTCTATAGGAGGCTGAGATGGATCATCCAATTGATACTTCTGACTGAAGATTGTAGCAAATGTTTCAGCCTTATCTGTTGCACTGATGTGCTGGGCACCTCCGTCATTGAGAATGGGGATATTTGTGGAGCTCCTTCTCCAGTGAGTTGTTTAATTGTCCACCACCATTTATGGCTGGATGTGGCAGGACTGCAGAGCTTAGATCTGATCCGTTGGTTGTGGGATCACTTAGCTCTGTCTATCACTTCCTGCTTATGCTGTTTGGCATGCAAGTAGTCCTGTGCTATAGCTTCACAAAGTTGACACCTCATTTTTAGGTATGCCTGATGCTGCTCCTAGTATTCCCTCCTGCAGTCCTCATTAAACCAGGGTTGATCCCCTGGCTGGTTGGGATGGGTAGAGTGGTGGAATATGCCGGGGCACAAGGTTACAGATTGTGGTTGAGTGCAATTCTGCTGCTGCTGATGGAAAACACCATCTCATGGAGCTCCAGTTTTGAGTTGCTAGATCTGTTCGAAATCTCTCCCATTTAGCACAGTGATAGTGTCACACAACATGATGGAGGGTGTCCTCAATGTGAAGAAGGGGTTTTGTCTCCACAACTGTGTGGTGGTCACACCTACCGATCCTGTCAGGGACAGATGCATCTTCGGCAGGCAGGTTGGTGAGGGTGAGGTCAAGTATGGTTTTCCCTCTTGTTGGTTCCCTCACCACCTGCCGCAGACCCAGTCTAGTAGCTATGTCATTTAGAACTCAGCCAGCTCCGTCAGTGGTGGTGCTACCAAGCCTCTCTTGGAGATGGACATTGAAGTCCCCACTTAGAGTACATTATGTACTCTTGCCACACTCAGTGCTTCCTCCAAGTGGTGTTCAACATGGAGGAGTGCTGGTTCATTAGCTGAGGGAGGGCGGTACATGGGAGGTTGCCTTGCCCATGTTTGACCTGATGCCATGAAGCTTCATGAGGTCCAGAGTCAATGATGAGGACTCCCAGGGCATCTCCCTCCCGACTGTATACCACTGTGCCACTACCTCTGTCCCACACATCTCTCCCACAGGCAGGACAGACCTAAGATGGTGATGGTGGTGTCTGGGACATTATCTGTGTGATATGATTCTGTAAGGATGACTGTATCAGGCTGTTGCTTGACTAGTCTGTGAGACAGCTCTCCCAATTTTGGCACAAGCCCCCAGATGTTAGTAAGGAGTACTTTGCAGATCAACAGGGCTGAGATTTCCATTGTTCATTTCCGGTGCCTAAGTCGATGCCAGGTGGTCCGTTCAGTTTCATTCCTTTTTTGTGACTTTGTAGCGGTTTGATACAACTTGAGTGGCTTGCTAGGCCATTTTAGAGGGCATTTAAGAGTCAACAATATTGCTGTGGGTCTGGTCACGTGTAGGCCAGACGAGGTAAGGACGACAGATTTCCTTCCCTAAAGGACATTAGTGAAGCAGATGGGTTTTTACAACAATCGACAATGGTTTCATGGTCATCATGAGACTTTTAATTCCTGATTTTTATTAAATTCAAATTCTACCATCTGCCGTGGCGGGATTCGAACCTGGGTCCACAGGGCATTACCCTGGGTCTCTGGATTACTAGTCCAGAGACAATACCAATATGCTATATTAAGGAAAATATTTCAGTACTAGGGAGAGAAGATGTTCTGGAGCAGCCAAGCACATAATCTATTTGTTTAGGGTTCAGAAACAATAAAGGTGTAACTACTGGGTGTATTCTCTAGGCCACCAAATGGTGGCAAGGAAATTACAGAGAGCTGCAAAAGCTATGGAGTAGTGATAATTGGAGACTTTAATTATTCCAATAAAGATTGGAATAGCAACATTGTAATATAGCTCTTGGGGCAAAAGGGATCAAAGGACATGGGGAGAAAGCGGGAGCAGGCTATTGAGTTGGATGATCAGCCATGATCATAATGAATGGCGGAGCAGGCTCAAAGGGCCAAATGGCTACTCCTGCTCCTAGTTTCTATGTTTCCATGTAAAGAACAGAGAGAGGAAAGATCTTTTGAACTGTGTTTGGGAGAATTTTCTTGATCAGTATGCTTCCAGCCCAACAAGGAAGGAGACATTGCAAGATCTGGTTTTGGGGAATGGCACAATTCACTTGGCTGCATGAGTGCAGACCCTTGAGTGCTTGGAGCTAGACACCATCCAGCACAAAAGCAGCCCACTTGATCAGCACCCCATCCACCACCTTAAATTTTCACTCCCCCCACCATAATGCACAGTGGCAGCAGTCCTTATTATCTCCAAGGCACACTGCAGCAAGGCTCCTTTGACAGCACATTCCAAACCCTCTATCACCTAGATGGACAGGGGTAGCAGACACATGGGAATACTAGCACCTAAAATTTCCCCTCAAGTCACACAACCCTGACTTCAAACTCTATGGCTGCTCCTTCACTGTCATTGGGTCAAAATCCCCCAAATCCATCCCTAAGTGCACTATACAGACTGCAACAGTTCAAGTAGGCAGATCACCACTATCCTCTCAATGATAATTCAGGATGGATGGTAAATGCTGAACTTGCCAGTGATGCTCATTCCATGAGCAAATAAAAATAAAGATTGAGCAATCTGCTGAGGTACTAAATGAGTATTTTGCATCTGTCTTTACCAAAGAAGAAGATGCTGCCAAAATCGCAGCAAAAGACCAAGTACGTGAGGTAGTCAATGGGCTAAAAATTGATAAAGAAAAGGTATTAAAAAAGCTGGCTGCATTTAAAGTTGATTAGCCACCAGGACATAATAGGCTATATCTGAGGATGCTGGCAAAAGAAAGGGTGGAAATTGGCCATAATCTTCCAATTCACCTTGGAAACAGAGAAGTGCCAGAGGACTAAATAATTGCAAATGTTACAAAGAGTGTAAGGATCAACCCAGATATTACATGCTTAATCGTGAAGGTGGGAAAATTTTTATAAGTGATGATCCAGGGCAAAATTAGCAGTCACTTGGACAACTGTAGATTAATTAAGGAAAACCAACATGGATTTATTAAAAGCAAATCATAAAAGCAAAGATTTCTCCATGGCAACAACTTGGCCAATCAGAGTTGACTTGCCAACCAATCAGCACCCTTTTCTCCTGTTGTATAAATTATTGTTATCATTTGAAATTGGCATTCTTGCATTTGTCCAGATGAGTGCAAGACAAAAATCTTTGGCAACATGTCTCCCTTTTCAGCAATATTTAACTTGATTAAGTTTGTTGATGAGAGTAATGTGGTTGATGAGATTTTTGTGGAATTCCAAACGGCATTTGATAAGGTGCCACATCATAGGCCTGCCAGCAAAGTTGAAGTCCATGGAATAAAAGGGACAGTGACAGTATGGGAACGAAATTGACTGAGCAACAGCAAACATAAGACATAGGAGCAGACCATACAGTCCATCCAGCCTGCTCCGCCATTCAATATGATCCTGATTGATCATCAGCTTCAAATCTACTTTCCTGCTGGCTCCCCATATCCCTTGATTCCCTGAGGGGCCAAAAATCTGTCTATCCCAGCCTTAAGAATATTCAATGATGGAGCACCCACAACCCTCCCGGGAAAAGAATTCCAAAGAATCCCTCTGAGTGAAGAAATTTCTCCTAATCTCAGATCTAAATGATCAGCCCCTTATCCTGAGAATGTGCCCCTGTGTTCTAGATTCCCCAGCCAGGGGAAACAACCTCTCAGTATCTACCCTTCAGAATCTTATATGTTTTAATGTGATCACTTTTCATTCTTCAAACCTCCAGTGAGTATAGGCCCAATTTACTCAGCCTCTCACCATAGGACAACCCGTCACAACCAATTTGGTGCACCTTCACTATACCACCTCCAATGCAAGTACATTCTTCCTTAAGTATGGAGACCAAAACTGCACACAGTACTTCAAGTGTGTCTAGCCAAAGCCCTGTACAATTGTAACAAAACTTTTTTATTTTTGTTCTCTAATCCCTTTTAATAAAGGCCAACATGCCATTTGCCTTCCTAATTGCTTGCTGTACCAGCATGCCAACATTCTGTGTTCCTTGTATGAGTACACCCAAATCCCTCTGAACATCAACATTCACAAGTTTCACACCTTTTAAAGTATTCTGCTTTACTTTTCTTTCTGCAGAAGTGAATAACCTCATATTTCCCCTCATCATTGTCCATATGCCACATCATTGCCCACTCCCTTATATTTCTTTGTAGCCACTTCTTTTCTCCTCACAGCTTTCCCACCTAGCTTGGTATGATCAGCAAACTTTGATATATTACTCTCTGTCCCTTCATCTAAGTCATTAACACAGATCGTGAACAACGACAGCTCCCCACTGATCCTTGCAGCACTCCACTAGTCACAACAGTCAACTTGAAACTACCACATTTATCCCTACACTTTGCTTCCGGTCCATTAACCAATACTCTATCCATGCTAATATATTATCACTAATTTCTTAGCTTGCATATTAACCTTTTATGTGGCACCTTATTGAATACTTCGTGGAAATCCAAGCACACTAACCCTACTGGTTCCCCTTTATTTACCCTACCAATTACATCCTCAAAAAACTCAAATAAATTTATCAAACATGATTTCCCTTTCATAAAACTACATGGGCTTTGTCTGGTTATACCATGATTTTCTAAGTGCATTATTAAGACTTCCTTAATAATGGATTCCAGCACTTTCCCAATGACTGATGTCAAGCTAATTGCCTTGTTTCCTCTCTCACTCCTTCTTTGAATAATGATGTTACATTTGCTAGCTTCCATTCCACTGGGAGACAGAGACCAATGATGAACGGTTGTTTTTCAGACCAAAGGAAGGTATATAGAAGGGTTTCCCAGAAGTCAGTACTCAGGCCACTGGTTTTCTTCATAAATATCAATGAGCTAGACTTTAACGTAGAGGGCAAGATTTGCAGATGACACAACACTTGGAAATATTGTGAACTGTGATGAGGATAGTGATGGACTTCAAGACAACACAGGCAGGCTAGTGGAATGGTTGCCCATGTGGCAGATGAAATTTAATGCAGCGAAATGTGAAATAATACATTTGGTGGGAGGAATGAGGAGATTCAATATAAAATAGAGGGTACAAGTCTAAAGAGGGTGCAGATTTTGGCTACCAAGGCGGGCAGCTTGAATCTGGAAATTTCTCAACTCACCAAACCCACCTCAGTAACAAGGGATGAAATAAGGCCTAGAAACAGAGCATAGGTGGCCATGGGAGCAGGCAAGTGCCAAAGTACGTGATTTGGATGTCCCACTTCAATTCTCTGGAACTTCATCCCATTTGCTTTAGAAGTTCTTGGCCCTGTACCACTCACCTCTCATACCCCTTCACCCCCCTGACCAATAGATCTGAGAACACTGATTTAAGCTGATAGGCAAAAGAACCAATGGACATGAAAAATAAATTTTTGATGCAGCAGGTGTTTAGGATCTGGAACACATTGTCTCAGAGCGTGGTGCAGGCACATTCAATTGTGGCTTTCAAAAGGGAAAGAATTTGCAAAGCTTTGGGGAAAAGTCAGGGGAGTGGAAATAACTCTTTCACTGAGCTGATAAGGGCCTGATGGGCCAAACAGCCTAATTTGGCGCCTTCTATGATCTTACGAGTTGAATTTTTCAGTTGGCAGGGTTTCCCAACCGTCCACCGGAAAAGTCAGTGGGGAACACAGCCTTGCTTTTGATGGCTGTCACATAGCCATTTAATGCTTTACAGAGTGTTAATTGGCTGGAGGCAGGTCTTCCACACCAACATGGGGAGGAGATTTAGCCTCAGTTAGCTGCCAGCCATCTGATTGCCCAGCAGCTCTTTAATCCAAGCAACACCACTAGGAGCAGTGGTCACTGCTGGGACTACATCATGTCCTACGGAATGAAATATCTCTGGCCCAGGATTGAGGTAAGTCCGGGGGTCTCTCAGTAGGGTCAAAAGAGGAGGCCCCTGCAAGGGGGGGGCAAGTGATTTGGGGTCAAGGTCGCAAAGGCCAGGGAGGACCGGCCACAGTGTGGCGTGGAGGTCTTGGGGGCCCCCCAATCAGGAAAGGCAGCCTGTGAGGCCCATGCAGGCTACCCTGCCAGGATCGCCCCTAGCTCATGCCTAACCTCCTCCCATTGGCCTAAAAATTGCAGCCAGTTAGGAAGTAGCCCTTAAGGGCCTCATTTTTTTATTTGTTCACACGACATGGGCATCAATAGTTAGGCATTTATTGCCCATCCCTACTTGCCCTTGAGAAGATGTTGGTGAGCTGCCTTTTTGAACTGTTGCAGTCCATGTGGTATAGGTACAAGGTATGCCCACAGTGGAGTTAGAAAGGGAATTCCAGGATTTTGATCAGTGATTTTGACACTAGGCCTCAAATGCCACACTGCCCCACTTCCTTGTTAAGTCACTGCCAGGTTGGTGACAGACAGGTAGGCAGCAGCATGGAAACTGGCAGAATTTTACATGCCAGCCTATCTGCAAACCCATTGGCATGGGACTGTACTCCATGATTCTATTCTATAGGAGATGGACAGGAGGAGATAGTCTTCTATCTACGGGAAACCAGCAGGCCCTTCAAACAGACACAATGGGCTCTATTTTATCTGGCCTCTAGGGACAAGCTGGGCACAAAGAGGGTGGCCATAAAATGTTAAGGGAAAGTGTTGGATTGTCCACCATCTTCCCGATGCATGATATTTTATCAGCAGCAGGGAAGATGGAAGATAGTCTTTCTGCCCAAAGGCCAATTGAAACCTTAAGAGGCCAATTAAAGGTAAACGCTTACAGCCTCCCTGCAAGCAAGGGGAGGCCCTCCTAATCAGGCACCATGTGGCCCATGGAAGGGTCCCCTGGCAGCAATGGCCACCCTCACAGCAACATCACCTCAACAACCACTACCCACCCCTCACTGAAACCTGCCTGACTACCTAGTGACCCTCATCTCACTTAGCTTCTTTCAACTCCATAACTTTTTTTGAAGCTAGGTTCAGATCCAGCAGTGGCCATTGGCCCTTCAGTTGACAGCAACTCTTGGAGGTGAGATCTCATCAGTTAAAGGGACAGGAGCTTGTTAGCTGCTTGATTGCCACAGAATCTGGTTGGGTCTTCCCATAATGTCTTAGGTGGGGCTTTCTAGCCCCCCAATGAGGCCATCACTACCCCAACAAAATCCAGCCCTACAAAGATAGTGGGAGCAGATCGCAATAGTGATCAATCCAAGCAGTGCAGCCCTGAGGATCTGGATGCAGTGCTGGAAGACGTTCAATGAACATATATAAATGGTCAAGGTCAGCGAATTCATCTTCAAATGCCATATCTTGCCAACTTTGCAACTAGCTTCCCAACTGGCCTCCCAATTCATGCCCACCACCCCCACTTACAGTTCCTAACAATTCCTATCAACCATGACTCATGCATCATTTTAGGATCATGAGAACTTGGGCAGGTCATTTAGCCCTTGAGTTTGTTCCAATTTGAATGAAGTCATGGCTGATTTGCAACCTATCTACATATATCTGCCTTGCCCTATATTCCTTAAAACCTTTGGTTGACAAAAATCTATCAATCTCAGTTTTAAATTTAACAATTGAACTCATTAATTTGCATAAAAGGGTTGCAAACTCCTCCCACTTTTGTGTGTTGAAGCATTTTCTAATTTAATACCTGGAAGGTCTGGCTATTAGTTTTAGACTATGCTTCTAGAGCCCTAGATTCCCTAACCAATGCAAATACTCTCCATCTCTATTTATCCTACCTTTTCCCCTTAATACCTTGAAAAGTTGAACCAAATCACCCCTTAATCTTCTAAACTCCGGGGAATACAACCTTAGATTGTGTAATCTCTCTTCTTAATTTAACCTTTGGTGTTCAGGTATCATTCTGGATAAATCTATACTGCACTCGTTCCAAGGTCAACATACCCTTCCTAAAATGTGGTACCCAAAACTACTCACAATTCTCCAGATGTGATCTAATCAAGACTTTGTACAGCAAAAGCATGATTTCCATTCCCTTCTATTCCAGACCTCAAGATATAAAGGCCAGCACTTCATTAGTCTTTTTGATTTGGACTGTGAACTTGGACATTCAAATCTCCTTGTTCTGCCATTGTTTCTACATTGCCACCATTTAGAAAGTACCATAGGTACACTAAGCTCTACCTCACCACCACCACTTGCGAACCCTCCAGTGTCTCTGATTTGTCACGCTACTTGTTCTGCATCCAGTTGTGGATGGTGTTGGAATGTGCTGGATTACTTTGTATCTTAGATTATCTTTTAATCTCAGAACAATGCAGTGATGACTCTAGTTCTAAATCTTTATTTACAATACTTTAAAACATCTCAGAATTTACAGGACTTCCAACACACATGGTCTTTGCTAGACCTAAGTCCTTTCCAGAACATTCCCAGTCTGGTGTTGGTACTTTACTTTCTAGCTCTACCCACAGGCTTAAGCAATAAGCAAGTGTACAAGGATCTGTTACTATACTAGCATAATCAAATACAGAACAATTAAACCATTGAGCACTACAGATGGGCCACAATTTCCTCCAGTTAAGAATTGTGATGACTGAAGTTATTGTTTTTGGGCTTCACTTTCTAGCCACCAATTCCATTCCCGCTTCCTGGCCATTGTCTCAAACTGAACTAAACTATTCACATATTCAGCGTCATCTATGACATGGAGCTGAGTTTTTGAGGCCATTTCTTCTTCACCTGCAAGACTGCCTACTTCCACCTCCATCATATCACCCGTGTCTGTCCTACTTAAACCCATCTGCTGTTGAAACACTAATCCTTGCTTTGGATACCTCCAGACTCGACTGTTCAAAGCGTCTCCTGGCCAACATCCCATAATCCATCTTCCATAAAAATCAGTGCATTCAAAATCTGTACCCTGACTTGGGCGAAGTCCTTCACATGTGTGCCTTCTGACCTACATTGGATTCCAGCTCACCAAAGCCTCAATTTTAAAATTCCCATGCTTGTGTTAAAGACTTTCACAGCCTTGCTCCTTCCTTTCTGAACCTACAACCCTTTGAGGTTCCTGTGCTCCTCCAACTCTGGCTTCTTGTGCATCCACTAATTTTGTTCCCCTGTTGGTGGCCGTGCCTTCAGCTATATACACCCTAACTCTAGAATTCCCTTCCTAAACTTCCCCGTGTCTCTACCTCTCTCCTCTTTTTAAAACGCTCATTAAAATCTAACTATTAAATATCTTGATCTATGGTTCACTGTCAATTTTTGTCTCAGCTTCTGTAAAGTAGCTTAGGACATTTTTCTATATAAAGGTTCTATATACATACAAGTTGTTATTTTGGAGGTGCAATATTGAATGCTAGCAAACATTTCATTGCAGTTGACTGTGACAAGAAATTTTATGAAGCATTCTACACAACCTTACTTACTTTTTATACATATACACCTTTCATATATAAATATATACAGTTATTTGCAGAAACAAATTTGCTAAATTTCTTAGTCATTTGTTTATGCATAATTAAATTACACTAAATTCTCAGTTGTTTTTTTTTTCACTCTAACTTCTCCCCTACTTTGCAGAAGGTGGTGACTCATGTTGGGAGAGGTTCTACGAATCGTGCACCTCGTCCCAGTAATTAATCTTTATAAATGAGCCCAGACTGAAAACGTTGCAGTCTGTTCAATTGGGAATAGCTTTACAGCCAAACCCAACCCTATCCTCACTCAAAATATATGTAATTACACACATGTTTTCCAGTAATGTCTCTGAATAGCAACCAGAGACAGGAATGCTGGTTGATTTTTCCATTTGCCAAGCCCAGGGCATTGAAGCCAGTTGTAGGATTTCCACCATTGCTCCTATTCAGTTAATTCAGCATGACTCAGGGATTGAATGGTGATTGTCCTGGACACAGAGCTCCAGGATCATTAAACACTGTCTAGTTGTCTTCTGAGGATCAATTAATAGCCCAGCAACTTCTCAATTGTCCCTTCAAGTCAAATGATGAATCAAGAGAAACATTTTGATTCTCAGAATAAAATATGTAAAGCTATTGAAAAGAATGCTGAGACCCAAAAATCATAGTTACATGCCTCATATACAAGAGATTGCAGGCTTAATTTCTAACTTATATGTTCACCAAGCTGACATAGGTAGAATGAGGAATGATATTCTGCTGAGAACATTTGAAGAGTTAGGGTCTAAATTATAACACAGAACCTGAAAGGAAATAACCCAGGATTGTTAACTGAGCCACCTGTCAATTAATTTAGGATCACACAGATTAGAGAATTGAATGCATGGCTCAAATAGTGGTATGGGGAGAAGGAGCTTTGATTCATGGGGCACTGGCAGCAGTACTGGGGAAAGAGGGAGCCATCCCATTGGGAACATTCCACCGCTCCACTTAAATGGTACTGGGATTATTGATAGGCTTTGAAACCAAAAGGAGGGGTACAGGTAGGGATCAGGTGAAGAGACATTTAGAAATCTAAAGAGAAAGGTTGAGGCGATAGCGCAGGCAACATTTACAATTTAGATAAAGACAAACAGAGTGGGACAAAGGGACAGAGAGTTTAATGATAAAATGCATCAGAGTATAATATCCATGCAAAGAATAGTAGGAAGAAAAGAAATCATTAAGAAAATCTTAACAATGCATTTAGAAATTCATGGTATGATTAGACAGGGTCAACATGGTTTTATGCAAGGGAAATCATGTTTGTTAAATTTATTAGAGTTGTTTGAGGGCATAACTAGTGAGGTAGATAAAAGGGAGCTAGTAGAGGTCGTATAATTGGATTTCCAAAAGGCATTCGATGCAATGCCGCACAAAAGGTTAATATGCAAGATAAGAGCTCATGGAGCTGGAGGTAATATATGAGCCTGGATAGAGGTTTGATTAACGGGCAGGAAGCAGGGAGTGGGGATAAAGGGGAACTTTAAAGTTGCCAGACTGTTGCAAGTGGATTCCTGCAAGGACCTGTGCTGGATCTCAGCTATTTACAACATATACTCGTGACTTAGGTAAAGGGACCAAGAATAGTTTATCCAAGTTTGCTGACGATATAAAGCTAGGTGTGAAAGTAAATGATGTGAAGGACACAAGGAAGCTTGAAAGAGATATAGACAGGTAAAGTGAATAGGCAGATGGAGTATAATGTGGGGGAATGTGGGTTTTATTTTTCCTTGTTCTTGGAATTTGAGCATCACTGGCAAGGGCAGCATTTATTGCCCATCCCTAATTGCACTTGAGAGTTGCTTTCTTGAACCACTGAAATCCCCACTTGCTGTTAAGGAAGGAGTTCCAGGAGTTTGACCCAACGACAGTGAAGGAATGGCAACAGAGTTCAAAGTCAGGATGTTGTGTGACGTGGAATGGAACTTGCAAGTTGTGGCCCTTGTCATCCTGACTCCCCAAAGCATGTCCACCATCGACAAGGCTCAAGTCAAGATTGTGATGGAATATTTTCCATTTGTCTAGATTAATACAACTGCAATAATACTCATGCTTGATACCATCGAAGACAAACCAGCCCAACTGATTGATCTCTTGTTGGTTCTCTCACCACCGGCCACAGGCCCAGTTTAACAGATACATCTTTCAGGACTTGACCAGCAAAGTCAGTAATGGTGCTACGAAGCCATTGTTGGTAATGGACATCAAAGTTCCCAACCAGAATTCGTTTTGTGCCATTGTTCACCTCAGTGCTTTTTCCAAGCGGTGTTCAACATGAAGGAGTTCTGATTAATCAGCTGAGGAAGGGCAGGAAGGTAATCAGCAGGAGATTTCCTTTCACATGTTTGACCTGATGCCATGAGATTTCATGGGGTCTGGAATCAATGTTGAGGACTCCCAGGGTCACACTATCCCACTGTCCTGCAGATGAGCCGGAACGTACCCAAGGATGTTGGTGGAGGAGTCTTGGAATGATTATGTAAGGCTGTTGCTTGGCTAGTGTGTGGAACAACACTCCTAATTTTTGGCACAAATCTCAACACATTGTTGAGCAAGACCTTGTAGGGTTGGCTGGGCAGGTTGTAATTTAACCATTTCCAGTGTCTAGTTGATGCCAGGTGATCCGTCCAAGTTTATTCTTATTTGACTTGTCTGCAGTGGTTTGATAGAACTAGGCCAATTCAGAGGGCAGTTAAAAGTCAACCATAATGCTATGGATCTGGAGTCAAGTGTAGGCCATATCAAATAAGGATGTTAAATTTCATCTCTTGAAGGGCATTACTGAGCCAGATGGTTTTGACAAGAACTAGATAGTTTCAGCATCATTATTAATGAGATTAGCATTTCATTCCAGGTTTAACCATTAATTGCATTTAAATTCCCTAGCTGAGATGGTGGAAATTGAACTTACTTCTCTGGAGCTTTGGTCCGGGCCTCTGGATTACTAGTCCAGTAATATTACCACTGTGCTACAGTCCCCTATTCATCTTGGTGGTAAGAATTCAAAAGCAGAACAATTTTTAAACTTCTAAACATTGATGTTCAGTGGGAATTATTGGAGGTCTTGTGGCGCAGCGGGAGTTCAAGTTCAATTTCCGTGCCAGGACTTGTTGACCATGGAAGGAGTGCTCATGACACAGGTTTTTTTTCCATTCATTCACGGGATATGGGCTTCGCTGGCATGGCCAACATTTATTGCCCATCGCTAGTTGCCCTTGACAAGGTGATGGTGAGCTGCCTTCTTGAACTGCTGCAGTCCATGTGGTGTAGGTACACCCACAGTGCTGTTAGGGAGGGAGTTCTAGGAGTTTGACCCAGCTACAGTGAAGGAACAGCGATATATTTCCAAGTCAGGATGGTGAGTGACTTGGAAGAAAACTTCCAGATGGTGGTGTTCCCATGTGTCTGCTGCCCTTGTCCTTCTGGATGGAAGCAGTCGTGGTTTTGAAAGGTGCTGTCTAAGGAGCCTTGGAAATTCCTGCAGTGCATCTTGTAGATGGTATACACTGCTGTTACTGTGCATCAATGGTGTAGGGAATGAATGTTTGTGGATGTGGTGCCAGTCAAGATGTTTGCTTTGTCCTGGATGGAGTCAAATTTCTTGAGTGTTGCAGAGGCTGCACTCATCCAGGCAAATGGGGAGTATTCCATCATACTCCTGACTTGTGCCTTGTGGCTTTGGGCAGATAGGAGGTGAGTTAAACTTCACAGGATTCCTATCTTCTGACCTGCTTTTGTAACCACAGTATTTATGTGACTAGTCCAGTTCAGTTTCAGGTCAATCGCAACTTCAAGATGTTGATAGTGGGGGACTCAGTGGTGGTAATGCCATTGAACACCAACTGGCGATGGTTACATTCTCTCTTGTTGGAGATGGTCAAAGCCTGACAATTGTGTGGCACAAATGTTACTTGCCACTTGTCAGCCCAAAGCTAGATGTTGTCTAGGTCTTGTTGCATTTGGACATGGATTGCTTCAGTATCTGAGGAGTCACGAAGGGTGTTGAACACTGTGCAATCATCAGCGAACATCCCCACTTCTGACTTCATAATGGAAGGAAGGTAATTGATTAGGCAGCTGAAGATGGTTGGGCCGAGGACACCAACCTGAGGAACTCCTGCAGTGGTGTCATGGAGCTGAGATGATTGACCTCCAACAACCACAGCCATCTTTCTTTGTGCTAGGCATGACTCCTATCAGTGGAGAATTCGCCCCCTGATTCCCATTGACTCCAGTTTTCCTGGGGCTCCTCGGTGCCACACTCTGTCAAATGTAGTCCTGATGTCAAGGGCAGTCATGCTCACCTCAGGTCAGGAGTTCAGCTCTTTTGTCCATGTTTGAACCAAGGTTGTAATGGGGTCAGGGGCTGAGTGGTCCTGGCGGAACCCAAACTGGGCGTCAGTGAGTAGGTTATTGCTAAGCAAGTGCCGCTTGATAGCACTGTTGATGACCCCTTCCATTACTTACTGATAATTGAGAATAGAGTGATGGGGCGGTAATTGACTAGGCTGGATTTGTCCTGCTTTTTGTGTACAGGACATAGCTGGGCAATTTTCCACATTACCGGGTAGATGCCAGTGTTATAGCTGTATTGGAACAGCTTGGCTATGGACTCGGCAAGTTCTGGAGCACAAGTCTTCAGTACTATTGCCGGAATATCATCAGGCCCCGTAGCCTTTGCAGTATCCAGTGCCTTCAGCTGTTTCTTGATATCACGTGGAGTGAATTTAAATTAGCTGAAGACTGGCATCAGTGATGCTGGGGACCTCTAGAGGAGGCTGAGATGGATATCTATTCGGCACTTCTGGCTGAAGATTGTAGCAAATGTTTCAGCCTTATCTTTTGCACTGATGTGCTGGGTTCCCCCATCATTGAGGATGATGTTGTTTAATTGTCCACCACCATTCACGACTGGATGTGGCAGGACTGCAGAGCTTGGGTCTGATCTGTTGGTTATGGGGTCACTTAGCTCTGTCTATCACTTGCTGTTTTTACAGTTTGGCATGCAGTTAGTCCTGTTCTATCGCTTCACCAGATTGACACCTCATTTTTAGGTATGCCTGATGCTGCTCCTGGCAGGCCCTCCTGCACTCTCCATTGATGGGCTGATAATCTCTCCACTATTCCCCAAAGGGAAAAAATCTGTTTGTATGTGAAGATAGACTTAAAAAAAATGGTGACTTGGTTGTACTCATAAAAGGAACATAGAAAGTTAGCATGTAGGTACAGCAAGCAATTAGGAAGACAAATGTCAGGGTGGCCTCCATTGCTGGGGAAATGCAGTCCAAGGATAAGGTAGTCTTGCTACATATGTTTAGAGCTTTGGTGAGACAACACCTGGAGTACTCTGCATAATTTTGTTCTCCATATGCAAGGAATGAGATACTTGCATTGGAGGCAGTACAGCAAAGGCTCACTAGATTGGCGCCTGGGATGAGAGGATTGCCCTATGTTGAGAGGCTGAGTAAATTGGATTGATTTTCTCTGGAGTTTAGAAGTATGAAAGATTATCGCATTGAAACACACAAGAATCTGAAGTGACTTGACAGGGTGGACACTGAAAGGTTGCTTCCCCTGGCTGTGGAATCTAGAAGACAGGGACACAGCCTCACAATAAGGGTCAATAATTTAGGACTGAGATGAGGACAAATTTCTTCACTCAGGGATGTGAATCTTTGGAATTCCATATCGCAGAGGGTTTTGAATGCTGTATTGTTGAATATATTTATGGCTGAAATAGACAGATTTTTGGTTTCTCAGGGAATCATGGGACATGAGGAACTGGTAGGAAAGTGAAGCTAAGGCAGAAGATCAGGCATGATCTCATATTGAGTGACAGAGCAGGCTCAAGGGGCGGTACTCCTGTTCTTATTTCTGATGTCCTTATGTTCTTGTATTTTCAGTTTTCTAACTGGCTGCTAGATTTGATTTACTTGTGCAGTTATGTTTTACAGTGGTCCTAGAATTAAGAGTCTGATGGTGCATCCTCTTTCAACTCAAATGCTGTGTTCATTAATTTAGGGGTATGATTCTCACTTGGAGATTTTCATGGTGTAAGTATGCGGGAGGTCCTGGGTTCAATTTGCCGACGAATCTTAGTCCCGCTTTTAAGGATGTGAATGCACAGGAGGGGGTGCAGAGGAGAGTCAGCAGGATGTTGCCTGGGATCAAACATTCTAAGTTATGAAGAGAGGTTGGATAGACTTGGGTTGTTTTCGTTGGAGCAGTGAAGACTGAGAGACGACCTGATCGAGGTGTACAAGGTTATGAGGGGAATGGACAGGGTGGATAGGAAGCAGCTGTTCCCCTTAGTTGAAGAGTCAGTTACAAGGGGACATAAGTTCAAAGTGAGGGACAGGAGGTTTAGCGGGGATGTGAGGAAAAACTTTTTTACCCAGAGGGTGGTGACGGTCTGGAATGCACTGCCTGGGAGGGTGGTGGAGGTGGGTTGCCTCACAGCCTTTAAAAAGTATCTGGATGAGCATTTGTCATGTCATTACATTCAAGGCTATGGGCCAAATGCTGATAAATGGGATTAGGTAAGTAGGTCAGGTGTTTCTCACATGTCGGTGCAGACTCGATGGGCCAAAGGGCCTCTTCTGCATTGTGTGATTCTGTGAATTGAGAACCAGTGGACACCGATTTAAGGTTATTGGCAGGAGAATCAATGATAACATGGGGAAAGGCTTTTTACACAGTTAATGGTTCGAATCTGAGAGTGTGGTAGAGGCAGGTTTAATCAAGGCCCTCAAAAGATAATTGGATAATTATTTGAAGACAAAAAATCTGCAGGGGTGCAAGAAAAAGGCAGAGGAGTGGGGCAAGGTGTGTTCCTTTTGCAGGGAGCCTGCACAGGCACAATGGGCAGAATGCCTTCTTTCTATGCAATATTCATTCTGTGATTTTTATGATTCTTTCTCACTACTTGTGTCTGCTTTAATAATACACTCACTTTAAGGATAGTAATACTTTTACTCCTGTTTGTGAATTTAGTACTGACCAACGATTGAACTTGGACCTTCCTGGCCAAAATTTTTCTTTTTGTTATTCATTTGTGGGATGTGGGTGCTACTGCTAGGCCAGCATTTATTATCCATCCATAATTTCCCTTGAGAAGGTGGTGGTGAGCTGACTTCTTAAACTGCTGCAGTCCATGTGGTGTAGGTACACCCACAGCAATGTTAGGGAGGGGCTTCCAGGATTCGGACCCAGCGACAGTGAAGCAACGACAATATATTTCCAGGTCAAGATGGTGAGTGGCTTGGAGTGGAAGCTCCAGGTGGTGGTGTTCCCATGTGTCTGCTGCCCTTTCCTTCTAGATGGTAGTGGTTGTGGATTTGGAAGGTGCTGTCTAAGGAGGCATGATGAGTTCCTACAGTGCATCTTGTAGATGGTACTTATTGCTGCTACTGTGTGTCTGTGGTGGAGGGAGTAAATGTTTGTGGATGTGGTGCCTATCAAGTGGGCTGGTTTGTCCTGGATGGCCTCGAACTTCTTGAATGTTGTTAGAGCTGCACTTATCCAGGCAAGTGGAGAGTATTCCATCACACTCCTGACTTGCATTTTGGACATGGTGGACAGGCTTTGAGGAGTCAGGAGGTGAGTTATTCGCTGCAGGATTCCTAGCCTCTGACCTGCTCTTGTTATTTGTTATTTATATAGCTAGTCCAGTTCAGTTTCTAGTCAATGGTGAACCCTAGGATGTTTACAGTGGGGGATCCAGTGGTGGTAATGCCATTGAATGTCAAGGGACACTGGTTAAATTCACTCCTGTTGGAGCTGGTCATTGGCTGGCAAAAAATAAAATACTGTGGATGCTGCAAATCTGAAATAAAAACAGAAAATGCTGGAAAACTCAAGATTTGCTGAGTTTTTCCAGCATTTTCTGTCATTGCCTGGCACCTGTGTGGTGTGAAAGTTACTTGCCAGTTGTCAGCCCAAGCCTGGATATTGCCCAGATCTTGCTGCATTTGGACATGGACTGCTTCAGTATCTGAGGAGTCGCAAATAGTGCTGAACATTGTGCAATTATTAATGACATCCCCACTACTGACCTTGTGATGGGAGGAAGGTCATTGATGGAGCAGCTGAAGAAGGTTGAGCCAAGGATACTAGCCTGAGGAACTCCTGCAGTGATGTCCTGGAAATGAGATGATTGACCTCCAACAACCACAACCATCATCTTTTGTGCTAGGTATGGCTCCAAACAGTGGAGAGTTTCCCCTTGATTCCCATTGATTTCAGTTTTGCTAGGGCTCCTTGATGCCACACTCGGCCAAATGTGGCCTTGATTTCAAGGGCAGTCACTCTCACCTCACCTCTGGAGTTCAGCTCTTTTGTCCATGTTTGAACCAAGGCTGTAATAAGGTCAGGAGCTGAGTGGCCGTGGCAGAACCCAAACTGAGCACCAGTGAGCGAGTTATTGCCACTTGTTAGCACTGTTGATGACCCCTGCCATGACTTTACTAATGATGGAGAGTAGACTGATAGGGCGGTAATTGGCTGGGTTGAATTTGTCTTGCTTTTTGTGTACAGGACATACCTGGGCAATGTTCCACATAGCTGGGTAGATGCAAGTGTTGTAGCTGTACTGGAACAGCTTGGCTAGGGACTCAGCAGGTTCTGGAGCATAAGTTTTCAGTACTATTGCCGGAATATTGTCATGGCCCATAGCCTTTGCAGTATCCATGCCTTCAGCTGTTTCTTGATATCACGTGGAGTGAATCAATTTGGCTGAAAACTGGCATCTGTGATGCTGGGAACCTCTGGAGAATGCAAAGATGGATCATCCACTCGGCACTTCTGGCTGAAGATTGTTGCGAATGCTTCGGCCTTATCTTTTGTGCTGATGTGCTGGGCTCCCCCATCATTGAGGGTGGGGATATTTGTGAACTCTCCTCCTCAATGAGTTATTTAATTGTCCATCACCATTCATGGCTGGATGCGGTAAGACTCCTGAGCTTAGATCTGATCTGTTGGTTGTAAAATTGATTAGCTCTGTCTGTCACTTGCTGCTTATGCTGTTTGGTATGCAAATAGTCCTGTGTTCTCGCTTCACCAGGCTGACAAATCATTTTTAGGTATGCTTGATGTTACTCATCGCATGCCCTCCTACACTCTTCTTTGAACCAGTGTTTATCCCCCTGGCTTGGTGGTAATGGTAGAGTGGGGGATATGCCCAGACCATGAAGTTACATATTGTGATTGAGTACAATTTTGCTGCTGCTGATGGCCCACAGCGCCTCATGATTGCCCAGTCTTGATTTGCTAGATCTATTTGAAATCTATCCCATTTAGCACAGTGGTAGTGTCATAAACATGATGGAGAGTATCCTCAATGTGAAGACGGGACTTCGTCTCCACAAGGACTGTGTGGTAGTCACTCCTATTGATACTGTACATGTCATGAACATGTGCAGATCTAAAACAGATTCCCTTAAAATTTTAAATTAAATTTTCTTTCCACTATAAACTTTGATTCAATATAGTTGAGTTTTATTCTTTTGCAATGTTGAACTAGTGTGAAGCAGCGCTACAGGACATTTTGCAGCAATTATTTTTTATGTTTTATGTGACATTGTCAGTTGGTAAATGGTATAAGAAAGGGTTAGCATTAAGAAGTTAGTGTATGCCGGCTAATTATTACAACATGATGGTGTGGCTTTCATTATTTTTATTTTGGTGGTTGCTTTATTTAATGACAATAAATTAATTTAGAAAAGAACCTGCAGAGCTATGGGCTATTAAGCGAAATACTGTAATTCAATGGCATACCAATAGAGTCAATATATATTAGTCTCACTGTGCATGTCTCTTTCTTAATGAGTAGTAAGCATAATGGAGAAGCAGTGATAACGGGTTGTAAAGGCATATGTGGTTTGTTGGCATGGTAACGGTTAAGACACTCAAGGATCCTGAAAACCAGCATTAAGATGTTCAATTTTTATTTTGAGTTAGTTGCATAGAGCAAGCATTCTTTGTTTGTGGTAGTAATGTCACAAAAAGTATTAATCAGTTGTTGTACAGGATGTGGCTAAGATTACGGCTGATGCTCACTGGTGCTAAGAGTGAATGCAGTTTTGTTTGATTTCTTTTCTAGCGACAGTGGTCTGTTGGAAAGTAATTCTCATTTGGTTTCCCTCTGTAAGCCTGTAAGCTTGCCATCGTCCAAAATTCTGTCATCCATGCCCTTACTCGCACCAGGCTCTGTTCACCCTCCAGATGGAGAGAAACTACTTCCTCTGTTGAGAGAGTCCAGAACAGACATGAGTTTAAAAATTAGAGCTAGGCCATTCCAGGGTGATATCAGAAAGCACTTCTTCCTACAAAGGTAATGAAAATCTGGAAAACTTTCTTCCAGAAAGCTGTTGAGATTAAACCAATTGGTAATTTCAAAACTGAAGTTAATAGGTTTTTGTTGTTCATGGATATTAAGGGTTACAAGACCAATGTGGGTAGATGGAATTAAGATACAGAACAGCCATGATTTAACAGAATAGGGGAATCCTGTTCCAAGTTCCTGCCTATGCTCTTAATACTTCTGTGTATATATCTATAGTCTATAGTGATCAATCTAGGTCACAAGATCAGAATAAAAGCAAAATACTGTGGATACTGGAAATCTGAAGCAAAAACAAAGATAGCTGGAAAAACTCGGCAGATCTGACAGCATCTGCGGAGAGGAACACAGTTAACGTTTCGAGCCTGAAGAACTCTTTATAATTACTAATGAAATATGAAAATGTGGTGAAATATAAGCTGGTTGAGGGGGGTGGGATAGGTAGAGCTGGATAGAGGGCCAGTGATAGGTGGAGGCAAAGCAGAGATTCCCAAAGATGTCATAGACAAAAGGACAAAGGGGTGTTGACGGTGGTGATATTATCTAAGAAATGTGCTAATGGTGACATTAAGGGTAGAAAGCAGGACAAACAAGTGTTCCAGTAATGCCTACCTTGAAGAAGTACTGTTCTCTACAACAGGATTTCCGCTTGTCCCTTTTGCCCTGTTCACCTTCACTGCTTTCCAATTCTCTCCTGGTGTTTCACAAGGTGTTTACTAAAACTCGCCTTCACAGCCATATTTCCTTTTTCAGTGTTTGCCTCCGTCTCCGACTTACCCCACTTGGATTTCAACTGAAGTTTCATCCCTCATGTTTCAAACCCACCCAGGATTACATGTATCTCCGAGACATACAACACTCCTCGGACTGCTGTTCTTGTCGCATCCTGAGATCTACGCTCAGTGCCATATGCCACCATACGAACACACTCGACCTCTCCCTTCAACAGCACCAACTCATCCTATCTCTAAGCTGCCTTTGTCCCCAGTTTTATTTTATTCTTTGGCTCATCCAATGCCTCAACAAGAAACTTTGTCTCTTTCTTTCAGGTGCAAAGGAACGCAAGCTCCAAGAACTCATCGACACCAATGCCCATCCAGGACCCTCCACCCCTGCCCATCCCGTTGACTCCATCCCGTCTTCCTATCCCAGCCCTGGCCGTGTATTCACCATACCCCTGACTTTCCCCTCTCTGATGCTGAATGTTCAGTGCTCAGCAAAGGACTCAGTTTCATACCCTTATGCCCTCACCTCAATGAATTTGGAGCTCAGCACGATGCTGAACTCTTCTTCTACTCCAGGCAGGAGCCCTCTCCCCATTCAACAGATCCTTTTACCCGCCTCCAATATTTTCCCTCCACCTGGACCTCTCCCTCTGGATTCTTACCTGCTCTTGATCTTTTCATTGAGATCTTTCGGAATGGCATCAGTTGTCTCAATTTCTCTACACCTCTCACCCACTCTAACCCGTCTCTTTCTGAACTTGCTGCATTCTGTTCACTCAGGTCCAAACCTGACTTTGTCATCAAACCTGCTGACAAGGGTGATGCTGTTGTTGTCTGGCGCACTGACCTCTACCTCACAGAGGCTGAGCATCAATTCGAAGACACTTCCTCCTACCTCTCCCTGGACCATGACCCCACTACTGAACATCAAGCCATTGTTTCCAGGACTGTCACTGACCACATCTCCACTGGAGATCTTCACTCCACGGCTTCCAACCTCATAGTCTCCCCAACCTCAGACAGCCCACTTCTACCTCCTACCCAAAATCCACAAACAGGACTGTCCCGGCAGACCAATATGTCAACCTATTCCTGCCCCATGGAACTCATTACTTGCTATCTTGATTCCATTCTCTCTCCCCTTGTCCAGTCTCTTCCCATCTACATCTGTAACTCCTCTGACACCCTACATCATATCAACAATTTCCAGTTCCCTGGCCCCAACCGCCGCCTCTTCACCATGGACGTCCAATCCCTCTACACCTCCATCCCCCACCGGGATGGTCTGAGGGCTCTCCGCTTCTTCCTTGAACAGAGGCCCGAACAATCCCCATCCACCATTACTCTCCTCCACCTGGCTGAATTTGTTCTCTCACTGAACAATTTCTCCCTAAACCTGTCTCACTTCCTCCAAATAAAAGGTGTGGCTTTGGGTACCCGTATGGGCCCCAGTTATGCCTGCCTCTTTACGGCGTATGTGGAACATTCCTTGTTCCAGTCCTACTCAGGCCCCCTCCCACAACTCTTTCTCCAGTACATTGATGACTGCTTTGGTGCTGCTTCATGCTCTCGTCTGGACCTGGAAAAATTTATTAATTTTGCTTCCAATAAGCCTACCGACTCCCACAGCTATCTCGACCACAGCTCCTCACATCCCGCTTCCTGTAAGGACTCCATCCCAATCACTCAGTTCCTTCACCTCCATCGCATCTGTTCCAATGATGCCACTTTCCAAAACAGTTCCTCTGACATGTCTTCCTTCTTCCTTAACCGAGGTTTTCCATCCATGATGGTTGACAAGGCCCTCAACTGCGTCCGGCCCTTCTCCTGCGCATCCGCCCTCACTCCTTCTCTCCCTCCCAGAACCATGATAGGGTCCCCCTTGTCCTCACTTATCACCCCACCAGCCTCCGCATTCAAAGGATCATCCTCTGCCATTTCCGCCAATTCCAGCATGATGCCACCACTAAACACATCTTCTCCCCCCCCCCCTACCCCGGCGGCATTCCACAGGGATCGTTCCCTCTGGGACATCCTGGTCCACTCCTCCATCACCCCCGCATCTCAACTCCCTCCCACGGCACCTTCCCATGCAACCACAGAAGGTATTTCACCTGCCCCTTTACATCCCCCCACCTCACCGTCCAAGGGCCCAAACACTCGTTTCAAATGAAGCAACACTTCACTTGCACTTCCCTCAATTTAGTCTACTGCATTCGCTGCTCCCAATGTGGTCTCCTCTACATTGGCAAACGCAGACTGGGTGACTGCTTTGTGGAACACTTTTGGTCTGTCCACAAGCATGACCCAGGCCTCCCTCTCGCTTGCCATTTCAACTCACCACCCGGCTCTCAAGCCCACATGTCCGTCCTTGTCCTGCTGCAATTTTCCAGTGAAGCTCAACGCAAACTGGAGGAGCAGCATCTCATCTTCCGACTAGGCACTTTACAGCCATCCGGACTTAACATTGAGTTCAACAATTTCAGATCATGAACTCTCTCTCTGCCATCCCCACCCACTTTCTGATCCCCCTTTTTCCAATAATTTATATTTTTTTAAATATATTTTTCTTTTCCCACCTGTTTTTAAACTTATTTCTGTCTACCATTTTATCTCCACCTTTTAGCCCATTTTGATCCCTTCCTCCCACAACACCCCCAATAGGGCCATCTGCCACTTGTTTGTCCTGCTTTCTACCCTTAATGTCCCCATTAGCACATTCCTTAGATAATATCACCACCGTCAACACCCCTTTGTCCTTTTGTCTATGACATCTTTGGCAATCTCTTCTTTGCCTCCACCTATCACTGGCCCTCTATCCAGCTCTACCTCTCCCACCCCCCTTAACCAGCTTATATTTCACCATATTTCTATATTTCTTTAGTTCTGATGAAGAGTTGTTTGGACTCGAAACATTAACTGTGTTCCTCTCCACAGATGCTGTCAGACCTGCTGAGTTTTTCCAGCTATTTTTGTTTTTGTTTCATAGATCAGGAGTCTGATACAGATAAGAAAGGTATTTGGGCTTTTCTTAGCTCAACCTTCTAGAAAGATTTTACAGTCCTCCGTCACCGTCATGGCACTTAACTGTTTCTTAATCGATTGCTGGACTTCTAAATAAAAATTCCATATATTGGTCACTTTGTGAAATAAAACTTCTTGACATCTATCCTAAATTTTCCTCTGAGTGATTTGAGCTGGTGTTAACTTCCAGTATTTATTTTAAATAGCTTTCTGAATTTTTCTACATCATTTACTATCCCTATTTCTGGCCTTTTGTGCATTGCCAATCATAATTGCCCCCACTATTGGTGGCCGTACCTTTAGCTGCCTAAGCCCACGCTCTGGAATTCCCTCCCTACACCTCTCTGTCTTTACTTCACTTTCTTCCTTTAAGACACTTCTTAAAAACTATCTTTGATCAGGCTTTTGGTCATCCGACCTAATATCGCCTTATGTGGCTTGCTCCTTTGAAGTACCATGGGACGTTTCATTATGTTAAAGGAGTATATAACCATAAATTGTTGTTATCTTATATACCTCTATAGACTCACTTCCTTCCAAGGCTGACTGGTTCAAGTTTCCCAGGGGTCTCATATTTCATTTGAACTGAAAGTAAGAATAATGATTCTTCTTTGAATTTGTTCTGCATTTACCTTTCTATTGTTCGATCCATCCATCCTGTATTTATATATTCAATATCTAACGTATATATTGTGCATGCTGTATCTTGTGTACAATGTATGAACCTATAAATTGTAAATCTATTTCGGTTACGGAAAGAACGTGCATTTCTGCATATTTTAGTTTTGCATCGTTCTGCATATTGTCAATCCGTCCATTGTGAACATTTGTACGTTTCGGAACAATTTAATTGCAATTATACGTAATTATATTTCTGTATAGAAACTTCGTCTAATTCGCACATTATGTGTTTGTCCCTATTTAGTTATGATGCATCCACAATTTAAATTGTGTAGTTGCACCTATTGTAAAAGCTCTAAATCTTAAACTGTTCGTATATCTATATTGCAAAGGCAATATATTCTTTATGTACGCAATATTTCTAAATTATATGTTTGTTTTCGATTCAACTTGATGTAGCCATGCATTTTTGTAACCTTAGCTATTGTCAATGCATCTAGTTCGTAAAGTGCGTACGATTCCATTCTCTTCTACACATATATTCGTATGTTTTGTAACATATGTGTCCGTATCATTGCATATTCAGAACGTGTCTAATTTGTACATTTTATTTATTTCCAGCAAAATACAGCCGTTCATATATTGCGTTTCTGTTCATAATGCATCTTTGTGACTTTGGTTACTGTGAATGTTTCCAATTCGGGTATGTTTCAATCTCTGTTCACCATGCATTTATCTGAATGCTGTCCCTGTGCTAGTATCTTTGAATCCTGGTAATGTTTTGCCTTCGTGAATTGTATCTATTTCTGCCTTTGCTAATACCATAAACCTGCGAGAGTTTGTATCTCTTTGAATGTGCGAAACGATCATTTGTATATTGTTTATGTTTGTATCGCTGTGTCTCTTGGTGCATCGTTGTTGTCTTTGTATTTGTCTCCACATTGTGTGGTACTGTTTCAGGGATTTGCTCTGCTGTTTGCCGGCTTCTTGCTGCTGGAGGAGCAGTGACCTTGGGATGGGGATGGGGATGGGATGGCTGGAGTTCCGGAAGTTGCCGAGGTTTGTCGATGTTTGCCGGACGGTGACTCACGGCTCCAAGATGGAGGAGAGCTGGTAGAGGTGGCAGCGTTTTGCTGCTCGCTCCCTCCTTCCTTCCGCTTGGTGGCTGCCAGTCAGGATCGGGATCCCCGCTTCACGGGAGGATTGTAGCCGCACAGCCCGACAAGGAGAAGAAGGGCGCTGCCGCCGACATGAGCTCTGCAGAGGGGGCGGAGGACGCGGCCGGGGACGCCGATATCGCCGCGTTTTTCCGATCGGGTGAGTGAGTGGGAGACGTGGGACTGCAGCCGGGCTCCGGGAGCTCGGGGATGGGCCGGGCCGGGCTGGGTTGGGCCCGGCCCACAATTGTGCCAGATGCGAAATCCATAAGAGAATGGGAAAGTAGGAAATGGAGGATTTACAACAGTAGATAAGGAAATGAGAAAGAGACTAGGAAGAAACATAAGGGGGGATGGGGAAGGAGAAGAGAACGAGGGAAAAGGGAATGGGAGGTTCTACTGAAAGAATGACGAAGATGCTAACGGGGGTGGGGGGGGGGGGGGTGGGTGGTGCATGTGTGGAAGAACTGAAGACAGAAAAAGAGGTGACGGAAATAAGGAATAGAGGAAACATTGAAATGAACAGAGGGAGATAAGGTAGAAGAGAATGGGAAACTTGGAAGAGGGAGGTAGGGATTAGAGGGGGCGTGGGACTGTTAAAGACGGAGCGAGGGATACAAAAGAGTTGGGGAACTAGGATAACTTTGGAATTCAGCTTCATTGGGCAAATGTGATTTTAGATAATATCAGCAAACATCAAACCTGAGCTTGATTCTGACCTTACTTGTACCCATGTGTACCCTTCAGCTGGTCATTGAATAGTAATCAGGGTGAGGGTTGATTTTATATTTCCCATCACTAGCTCAGGGGTTCTCTAACCAATTATAAATGCTGGTGCTGTTGACTTGAGAAAATGCTGCCAACTTGGTATAGACAAGGAATTGAAACTGGGATTTTTTGGCTTCTGTGGCTCAGTACTAAAATGGGCAGTGAACCAACCAACTGAAACATTAGAAGAGATTTCAAATTTGGCTGTGATGAGTAATGTATGATAAAGATTTGGAGACTTGGAGAGGGTCCAAATTAGAATGGGAGAAAAGTGAGAGTCATGGCAAGCTTATGGAAGGAGATTACGTGGGAATTGAAAATAGAATTGCGCAGCAAGAACAGAGAAGAAGAGGTTTGAGAGGTACAAAATGGAAAGGAATGGTGAGATGGGAAGATAGTGGGGCATAGAACCAGGTATGGGTAATAGGAGAAAAAGGGAGATGTGAAAGAAGACAATATGAGCCAATGAAAAGAATGGAATGTATAAAGTTGGAGGATAAAGGTTATCATATTTTTGATTTATTGGATCATTGGTTTTAGATGTGTGATGGAGCTAGGAAGTACAGTAAGGCAACAAGGTGAATTATAGGGAAAAGCAGAATACCAAAAGATAAACGGAAAATGCTGGTTATAATCAAGAGGTCAGACAGCATCTGTGGGGAGAGAATGGAGTTATGAGGCCTATTTGGCCCTTGGCCAAAAAAAAAGGAGTATAGGCTTCTGTAAATTCATAATGTCACACTGAATATAAGGATTTTTTGTGGAAACTGCTGACTTTGCTTACACATCTGGGAGTAGACGGGCAAGTATAGAGTGGAACTAGAAGCAACATGCATATCAAGGAAGCAATTCTCTTTTGATAAAAGGTGGAAATTGTGACAAAATGAAATTTAGGAGAGGCCAGGCTGGATTTAAAAAATCCATACTGGGAACTGCAGTGGACTTCAATCTAGCTTTTCTGATCTTTTAATTTTTGAATTTTGTTCTGAAGAATGATTTTTTTGTGAGGCAGTAACTGGAAGGCTGACCAGTAATAGCATCTTAGGACTGGCCTGAATCATTCAGCTTTCTGGTTGAACCTACAGGGTTGCCTGTCCAGCTACAAGACATAATTCACAAAAGTTATTGATGTGTTCTTGTTATAGAAATTGGGCTGGGTAACAAAGAAGATGGATAGACAAACAAATTTTGGCTATTTTCCCTTGGTATTTAAAATGAGTATCAGGTTTTTTTTTGTTCAGGGATACTTGTGTTATCCATTAGGTTCAAGAGTCCACCAACAGCTCTCATCTTTTTCTGAAGGGCATAAAGAAGTCTCCTTTTTCTTACTCATCCATAGGAGGATGGCAAAGTGGTCAGCTGTGGAATGGCCCCTAAGTAAAATGTTTAATGAAACTTGAAAACAAACCAGGGTCTTCTGCTTGTGTGGACATTGGAATTATGTTGCTAATTTTGTTTCTCTATCAAAATATGTCAAATCTTATAAAACTTGCTATGTGTCTGGATGTAAACTGTTGAAAAAATACACCATCACAAACATGAATCTTCTATATTTTGGACATCTTTGAGAGCCTGATTTATGTACTCTGTCAAAGTTCATCTTCTGATGGAGAGAAACAGATTTTGTAATTTTGTTTGCAAAACTTAAGTAGTCTGAAGTATTATGTAGCTTCTGCTGAAATTTCTTATCGCTAAATTGAGAGACTCATCTAAACCAAAAGGGTTTTTTTGCTTCAATTGCTGCACCTTTGTGACAGATATCTTTGAAGCTGTTTGCTGTCTGCATACACACACAAGTATGCCACCATAAACTGGATAGTCTTATCGGTAACTTGCATTTGAACTGTGATAATTTCAACAATAAGACACTTCGGTTTTCTTGGTTTCTGGATCAGCTAACCTTGAGTTTAACATCATTCCAAACACCTGAATATTTCTAATTCTTGCAGTTTAATTTGATTGTTGTGAAATGTAACACAAATTTTCCTGCTTGCTGCTGATTGTAGATTGTACATATATGTGAAACCTTGTGATAAATGTTTCTAATGTTGCTTTGTTGACACTTCTCTCAAAGTAAATTCTTGGGACTGCATCTATGAAACAATATTGGCTAAATGTTCTGAACAAATTTGGTGCTTTTGGTCTGTTTCTACTTGACTGTTTATGGGGACAAGAAAAGTAGTAATTTAGATTAATATTTATTGATTAAAGTTCTAATATAGTTACATAAGGTTCTTTACTGAAGATAAGGTATGAGGAAAGCTCTTTCTGCCTATTTAATGCACCCTGATTTAATTACATTTTTGTAGCTGTATTTTGAACTCTTTTTAAATTTTGTCTAAAATTGTTTCGTACAGAAAAGTTGCTATTGGGTTACTAATTACAGAGTTACATAGAAGGTAGAAGCACAGAAACAGGCCATTTGGCTCAACTAGTCTGTGCGGGTGTTTTTTTCCAAACAAGTCTCCTCCAATTTCATTCACCTTATTTCAGCACATCTTCTATTGCCACTTCTCTCATATATCTAGAATCAGGTCCACAATTGTATACGTTAATTTTCAGTACCAGAGAGGTTGTTTGGCAATGATTAAGACTTATCACACCTGTTTAAAGATTTATATACACTGGAATAGACATGTCCTGAATTTAGCTATCACATAAACGCCACAACACCCCCTTCCATGTGTTTGAATGGCAAGTTGCTTGGCAAGATACTGGTCCAGAAAAGCTCTGAGGAATAAAGCAACTTGGACAGCAGCTTCCTGGTTTCTGTGTTTATCTGCACGTGCCCGAGTAATCTTTAAAGGTAACCTCACCATTACATTTAAGCTCAAAATTTGGGCCATTCTCTCCACATATACTCTGCCCAGTCATTTATAATTTCAAAGACCTTTATGAGATTACCAAGTTTTCTCCTTCCTAAAGTAAAAAAACACCAACCTATTCAATCTTTTCCAATAGCTGTAATCTCACAGTCCTGGTACAATCCTTGTAAATAATTTTTGCACTTATTCCAATGCTCCTATGCCCTTTTCTACAGTATGGAGATTAGAACTGTGCACAGTACTCTGTGGTTTGACTAGGGTCCTCTAAAAGTTTAACATAACTTCCCTACTTTCAAACTCAATGTCCCCAGAAATAAATCCCAGCAATCTGTTAGCATTTCTAATTGCTTAGCTGACCAACAACGTGATTCTAATGATTTGTTCAACTGTATCCCTTTGTTCTTCTCCACCATTTAGTTTCTTATTTTTTAAGGCTTAGGTGATGTTTGTTTTTCCTGCCAAAGTGCATCACCTCCCATTTATCCATGTTCATTTCCCACTTAACTGCCCAGCCTGCAAGTTTTCTAATGCTTTGTATTATATTGCATTCTCCCTCAATTTGGTAACAAATCTAAATTTTGATATTAAATTAATTTTATCTAAGTCTAAACTCATTAATGTAAGTTATGAATAACTGTGATCCCTGCACTGATCATTGTGAACATTGCTTTCTATCTTTCTCTAATCTGAAGAACGATCCTTTATCGCTACTCTCTGCTTTCTGGACTTTTTTTAAAGCTGGTTTGCTATCTATTCAGAAATCTGCCCTCGACTCTCATGCCCTAACTTTGGGCATGTCGTACCTAATCAAAGGCCTTTTGAAAATCCAAGTATATGACATCTACTGAATTACCCATGTGTACTCTTTCCATTATCCTTTCAAAGAATTATATGAAGTTAGTTAAGCATGACTTAGTCTTTCAGAATCCATGCTGACTATCTTTGTTTTATCTCAATGTTCTTCAGTCACTTTTTTAGCATAGATAAAGCATACTTTAGCCAGTATCTTTCCTATCACAAACTGGTCTATAGCTCCTGGCTTCTTCATAATTTCTGTATATTAGCTGTCTGTCAATATTTCCTCTTCTACAGAGCTTCTATTTAGTGGATCTGCTGGCTTCTCCCTAGTTTCCTTTATTATGTATGGCTGCATACCATCCAGAACTGGAGTTTTATCCTCTTAATTTTGTTAGTTTGTCAATTATATTCTTTCTTTCTATCCCAACTGTGTTAATATTCATTTCAAGCTCATCTTCTAGCGAAATGTATTTCTTTACCTTGTTCAGTAACAACTGAGGAAAAGTACTTATTCTATACTTCTGCCATTCCTTTGTCATTATGTGTGTGTTTATCTTATCCTTTAGAGGCCCTCACCCTACTTAAATTTTCCTTTTTGTATTTTTGTGTCTATAGAACACTATTATTTCTTTTTATCTTCCTTGATACTTTGATTTTGTAATTTATTTTGCCTGTCTGATGGATTTTTTCTGTCTTCTCTCAAGTTCCTCATTCCTTTCTGTTCTCTTCCTTGAGTATCTTAATTATTTCTTTCATGTCGTCTTTAGATTCAGTTTTCTTTTTTTCTCTCAATTCATGGTGCTCCCTAATTAATTTGCTTATTTTTGGCTTTTAGTGGAATTATATTTCTCTTAATCTATCTTTTGAAGATATTCCACTGTCTCCTTGATTTTCAAGTTTTTCTCCCAGTTTGCTTTCTTTAGCTCCATCCTCTTTCCACATTATTTGCTCTTTTCCAATCCATTACCTTAGTCAGAAATCAGGAAACTTGGCTTGTTAGTCCAACATCTGTCATTGGGAAAATGCTGGAATCCATTATTAAGTAGTAGTTGCAGGACATGCAGAAAATCAAAACACAGAGACATGTCTACAAGATGACAATGGCTGGGACCTGAATATTCAAGGGTACATGATATTTTGGAAGGACAGGAAGCTAGGAAAAGATGGAAGGATATCTCTGTTAATTAAGGATGGCATTAGTACACTAGAGAGGGATGACAGTTCTAAAGATAAGATGGAGACACAGTTTGGGTAGAGATAAGAAATAGTAAAGATAGGAAGTCACTTATGGGATAAGTCAAAAAGCTCCCTAACAGTAGCCACACTCTAGGATGGGGTATACAGGAAGAAATAATGGGGGCTTGTGACAAGGCACCCTTAGGTAGCAGTGATCATAACAAGATTGAGTTTTGCATTCAGTTTGAGGGAGAAAAGAGTGGGTCTATGATTAGCACTTTAAACTTAAATAAGGGCAATTATGAGGGCATGAAGACAGAACTTGTTAAAGTGAACTGGGGATTAGGTTAAGGATAGGTCAGTAGAGGTGAAGTAGCAGACCTTTAAGATATTTCATAACACTCAGCCAAGATACAGTCCAGTGAGAAAAAAAGACTCTAGGAGTAGGACACACCATCTGTGGTAAAGTTAAAGATAATATAAAATTGAAAGAAAAAGTCTACAATTCCATGAAGATTAGTGGCAGGTGAGAAGATTGGACAGAATACAAAAAAAAACCACAAAGAATGACAAAAAGAATAATGCGAAATTAGAGAATGAGAAAACTAGCTAGATATATAAAAATAGGAAGAGTTTCTACAGGTATTAAAAAGGAAAAGAGTAACTAGGGTGAGCATTGGCATCCTAGAGAGAGAGTTTGGGGATCTAATAATGTAAAATATGGAAATGGCAAGTGAATTGAACAGATATTTTGCATCTATCTTTACTGTAGAGGGTACAAATAACATCCCAGAAATAATTGTGAATCAAGAGTGAAAGGGAGGGAGGAACTTAAAACAATTACAGTCACCAAGGAAAGGGTACTGAGAAAACTATTAGAAGTAAAACTGACAAATCCCCAGCTTCTGATGGATTTCATCCTGGAGCCTTAAACGAATAGTATGAGATAGTGGACGCATTGGCTTTGATTTTCCAAAATTCCCAGATTTTGGAAAGGTCCCATCAGATTTGAAAATCACATATATAACTCCTTTCTTTAAGAAAGGAGAGCGACAGACAGCAGGAAACTATAGGCCAATTAGTTTAACATCTGTCACAGGGAAAATGTTGGAATCTATTATTAAGGATGTTATAGCAGGGCACTTAGAAACTCTCAGTGCAATCAGGCAGAGTCAACATTGTTTTAAGAAAAGGAAATCATGTTTGACTAATATTTTAGAGTTCTTCGAGGAACTAACAAGCATCGTGGATAAAGGGGAGCCTGTAGATGTGGTGTACTTGGATTTCTAAATGGTATTTGACAAGGTGTCATATCTAAGGTTACTACACAAAATGGGAGCTCATGGTGTAGGCAGTAACATATTAGCATGGATAGAGGATTAGTTAGCTGTCAGGAAACAGAGAAGGCATAAAAGGGGCTTTTTCAGATTGGCAGGAGGCAATGAGTGGAGTGCCAAGGGATCAGTGCTGGGACCTCAACTATTTACAATCTATATCAATGATTTGGATGAAGAGTCCAAATGTACCATTGCTAAATTTATTGATGACACTTAGATAGGTATGAAAGTAAGTTATGAAGAGGATATAAGAAGTCTGCATAGTGATATAGATAGGTTAAGTGATGGGCAAAAAAATGGCAGATGGAGTATAATGTGGGAAAATGTGAACTTGTCCACTTTGGCAGGAAGAATATTTCCTAAATGAAGAGAGAGATTGCAGAACTCTTGAGGTACAGATGGGTCTGAATGTCCTAGTACAAGAAAATTAGTAGGCAAGTACAGCAAGTGATTAGGAAGGCAAATGGAATGTTGTCGATTATTGTTCATTGCGAGGGGAATGAAATATAAAAGTAGGGGTGTTTTGCTACAGTTGTACAGGACATTGGTGAGACCACATTTAGAGTATTGTGTACATTTTTGGTCTTATTTAAGAAAGGATATAGTTGCATTTGAAGCAGCTTGGAGAAGGCTCACTTGATCGTTTCCTGGGATGAGGGGGTTATCCTGTGAGGAAAGGTTATACAGGTTGGGTCTGTATCCATTGGAGTTTAGAAGAGAGGTGATCTTAACAAAACATGTAAGATCATGGGGGAACTTAACAGAGTGGATGTTGAGAGGATGTTTGCCCTTTTGGGAAAGACTAGAACTAGGGTACAAATTTTATAAATAAGGGGTCTCCCATTTAAGACGGAGATGAGGAGAAAGTTTTTCTCTTAGGGCTGTGAGTCTATTGAAATCTCTTCCCCAGGGAGTGAATACTTTAAAGGCAGAGGTAAATTGACTCCCTTGTTGGTAAAGAATCTGAGGATATAGAGGGTAGGCAAGTAGGCAGGCAAGTGGCATTGAGGTGACAATCAGGTCAGTGATGATCTAATCAAATGGTGGAGCAGGTTTGAGGGGCTTAATGGCCTACTCCTGCTCCTAATTTGTATGCTCATACAATCAGACAGAATCAATATGGCTTTATGAAAGATGTTTGACAAATTTTAGAGTTCCTTGAGGATGTAACAAGCAGGGTAGATATGGAAGAAACGGCAGATGTAGTGCACCAGCCTCCGCCATTTCCGCCAACTCCAGCATGATGCCACCACCAAACACATCTTCCGTTCACCCCCCCAGCAGCATTCCACAGGAATCATTCCCTCCGGGACACCCTGGTCCACTCCTCCATCACCCCCTACACCTCAACCCCCTCCTGTGGCACCTTTCCATGCAACCGCAGAAGGTGCAACACCTGCCCCTTTACTTCCCCTCTCCTCACTGTCCAAGGGCCCAAACACTCCTGTCAAGTGAAGCAGCATTTCACTTGCACTTCCCTCAATTTAATCTTTTGCATTCGCCACTCCCAATGCGGTTTCCTCTACATTGGAGAGACCAAACGCAGACTGGGTGACCGCTTTGCGGAACACCTTCGGTCTGTCCACAAGCATGACCCAGACCTCCCTGTCACTTGCCATTTCAACACTCCACCCTTCTCTCATGCCCACATGTCAGTCCTTGGCCTGCTGCAATGTTCCAGTGAAGCTCAACGCAAACTGGAGGAACAGCACCTCATCTTGTGACTAGGCACTTTACAGCTTTCTGGACTGAATATTGAGTTCAACAATTTCAGATCATGAACTCTCTCCTCCATCCCCACCCCTTTCTGATCCCTCTTTTTTCCAAAAATTTATATAGATTTTTCTTTTCTCACCTATTTCTATTATTTTTAAATGTATTTCCATCCATTGTTTTATCTCTACTTTTTAGCCTATTTCGATCCCACCCCCATTAGGGCTATCTGTACCTTGCTCATCCTGCTTTCTACCCTTAATGTCACCTATTAGCACATTCCTTAGATAATATCACCACCGTCAACACCTCTTTGTCCTTTTGTCTATGACATCTTTTGGCTATCTCTACCTATCACTGGCCCCCTATCCAGCTCTACTTGTCCCACTCCCCCCTTAAACCAGCTTATATTTCACCTCTCTTCTATTTTTCCTTAGTTCTGTTGAAGAGTCATATGGACTTGAAACATTAACTGTGTTCCTCTCCACAGATGCTGTCAGACCTACTGAGTTTTTCCAGGTATTTTTATTTTTTATTTTTGTAGTAGATATAGTGTATTTGGATTTCCAAAAGGCATTCGGTAAGGTGTAACGTGAAAGGTTACTATACAAGATAAGAGCTCATGGTTTATTAACATGGATAGAGAATTGGTTAACTAACAGAGTCAAGTGGGATCTTTTCAGGTTGCCAAACTGTAACTAGTGGAGGACCATGGGGATCAGTGCTGGAGCCTCAACTATTTACAGTTTATATTAATGACTTGCACAAAAAGACTGTATTGTGGCCAAATTTGTGATGATGCAAAGGTAAGTCAGAAAGCCAGTTGAGGCGGATACAAAGAGTTTGCAAACCAAAATAGATGGGTTAAATGACTGGACAAAAATTGACTTGGTAGGAATAATAGAACAGCTGAATATTATTTAAGAGGGGAGAGACTGCAGAATCCTGTGGTGCAGAGGGATCTGAATGTCCTTGATCGTGAAGAAAAAAAGTTAGCATGCAGTCACAGCAATTACTTAGGAAGGCAATGTTGGCCTTTATTGCATGGAGGATGGAGTATAAAAGTAGGGAAGTCTCGCTACAGCTTTACAGGATTTTGGCGAGATCACATCTAGTACAGTTTTGGCCTCCTTACTTGAGGGATATACTAGCATTGGAGGCAGTTCAGAAAAGCTTCACTTGGCTGATTCCTTATAAAACAACCCCTTCATCCCAGGAAAGGTTGAACAGGCTGGGCCTATGGTCACTGGAGTAGAGAACGTGAGGTGATCTTATTGAAACATATAAAATTCTGAGGGAGCTTGACAAGGTTAGATGCTGGGATTATGTTTGCCCTGGTGGGGAAATCTAGAACTAGGGGGCACAGTTTCGAGATAAGGGGTGTTTCATTTAAGATTGAGGTGAGGATGAATTTCTTCTCTCAGAGGGTGTTAATCTTTTGAATTCTCTACCTCAGAGAGCATTGGAAGCTGGATCACAGAAGGCTGAATTAGATTATTTTACAAGAATGTCAAGGATTTTGGGGGGCAGGCATGGCCATGATTAAATCAGATATGTTCTTATTGAATGGAAGAACAAGCTCAAGGGGCCAAATGGCCTACTCTCCTGTTTATTATGTTTGTTCGTAGTCTCTGCCCTACATGTGTCACTCATGACCCTAATCTTGAAACTTGCTATGTTGTGATCACTGTTACTAAGTTGCAATTCTACTCTTACTTCTATCTATTCTTGTTCATAATTATTGCTGGATCATGCAATGGGTGCTTTAGTATTTTTGAATGCTTGAATTAGATTGATGTTTAGGTATAGGACTTCAAATATTTTCCCCAATAACCACCCCTTTCTGCAGTAGATATTTGATAAAGTATTTGTACCTATATCTTGTGGCTTGGATGCTGCATTTACTCGTAGTTTCTGTAACATATTTAAGGGCAAGACTTACCATTTATTGAGCCAGAACTTTTAAACATATCGGCTTAAATAAAATTCAAATTTAATAATTTGATTTCACAATGATAGGATCAAAGAATCATATTCACTGCTGATGTTTTTTGTTAATTCACAAGTTCCAAATATCATAATATGTAAAGCAATATTCTGGCAATAAAATACATTTTGGGTGCATTTTTTTTAAATAACTTAAATAGTCATAACAAAAAAAGACTAAATAATTGAAACTTTTATTGACAATGCACTTTATGGTAGTGAATCAGATTAAGATCATCATGATGTATGTGTATGTATATATAGGTAAGGTTTTAGTGCAGCAGACATTTTGGTAATTGCTTTAAAGTAAACAATGTGGTTACTTTAAGATTAAGATCCAGAAATTAGAGACAGTGTGACCCACAACTGTACTTACTTTGTGTGATGTTGTTGTGGTTTAAATCTGGATGTTGGTGAAACTGTACAATAACCCCAAATGGTGCTGGGTCGTTTTTGATGTGTGCTACAGGTGGAGCTTTCTTATTAAGTAAATTGATTGATTGTGGATTGCATCAGATCATGTTTCGCTGTATATGTGGCTGCGTGTTGTTAATCCACTATGGATTACAATCTGCTTGATGATGACTAGGTTGTTGCATTCTGTTAACGTACTAGGGGGAAATTGATAACAATGCTATATTTTTCGTTTTTATAACCTGGACTAGAATTCAGTAGTGATAACTAATAAAGGGTCTTTCAAATCATGTATGTAAAAGATCAGGTGGACTCTGGCTTGATTTAGAAAAGTTGTCCAACAATGTAAGTGATAAGCTCAACTCAGTAACAAAAAGTGCACAAGCTCATTGTTTTCATGATGTACAAGCATTTAAGTTACTTAGCATTTGTGGGTGGTACAGAAGGAAGCTTGCATGAGTCCATCATCAAGTTCATGATGGTAGATAATTAAACAACTAATTGGAGAAGGTGACTCCATGATTATCCCCATCCTTAATGATGGCGTAGCCCAATATGTGAATACAAAGGAAAAGGCTGAATTGTTTGCAGGCACTCTTCAGCCAGAATTGCTGACTGGATGATGAATCTCCATCTCCTCCTGAAGGCGTATCACAGAAGCTCATCTTCGGCTAATTTGATTCACGCCAAGTGATATCAAGAAATGACTGAGCATGTTGTACAAAGCAAAGGGCCTGATAATATACAACTATATCACCTAAGACTTGTGCTTCAGAACTATCTGCATTGCTAGCCAAGCTGTTCCACTATTGCTACAACACTGGCATTTGCTCATGAAAATGGAAAATTGCTCAGGCATGTCATGTCCTGTCCTGTCCTGAATAAGCACAGAAAATCCAATCTGGCCAGTTACCACTACATAAGCCTACTTCCAGTCATTAGCAAAATGTTGAAAGATATTTCCAATAGTGCTATCAAGCAGCACTTACCACCAATAGTCTGCTTACTGTGTACAGTCTGGGTTCCGTCAGGACTACTCAGCTCATTACAGCCTTGGTCCAAACATGGACAGAAGAGCAGAAATGCAAAGGTGAGGTGTGAATGACTGCCCTTGACATTAAGGCAACATTTGACGGAGTGTGGGGTAAAGGAGCCTTAATAAAATTGAGGCCAATGGAAATCAGGCTGGAATTCTACCTAGCACAGTAGATGGTGATTGTGGTGTTTGAGGCCAATTATCTCAGTGCCAGGACATTGCTGGCATTCCTCAGAGCATTGTTCTAGATGCAACCATCTTCAGTTGCTTCATCAATGACCTTCCCTCCATCATAGAATGGGGATGTTCACTGAAGAATGCACAGCATTCAATGCGCCGTGCAAGTACCAGGCACTGACCACCTCCAACAAGAGAATCGAATCACCTCCCTTTCACATTCAACAGCATTACTATGATCAAACTTCTCCACCATTAAAATCCTTTGGAGGTCACTATTAACCAGAAACTCAACTGGACCAGCCACATAAATACTTTGGCAACAAGAGCAGTTCAGAGGCCGCTCTGTGGATATTCCGTGATGAGTAGCTCACTTCCTGACTTCCCAAAACCTTTCCACCATCTACCAGGCACATCAGGAATGTGACAGCAAACTATCAGCTTGCCTCGATGGGTGCAGCTCCAACGACACTCAGATTGCTCAATTGTATCTAAAACTAAAATAGTCTGCTTGATTGGCAACACGCCCTACATGTTTCACTCCCTTCACCACTGTCATATCATGGCTACAGTGTGTACCATCTATAACGTGCACTGTAGCAACTTGCCAAGAGTTGACACCATCTTCCAATCATGTGCATGGGAACATAACTGCCTTCAAACCCCCCTCCAAGTCACACACTATCCTGATTTGGAAAAGTATCGTCTTTCCTGCATCGTCATTGGAAATTCCAATAACCAGTTTTCCTTTTCACTTCTGTTTGCTGTGTATGGCTGGCTTGTTACATGCACCTTAAAAGGAACATAGCTTATGCATAGCCTGTTTATTCCCTGTGTGGTATATTGTGGATTGTCGTGCACACATGCAGCTTGGAGGGAACATTGCTCCCTACTTACCTTTGTGTGCGGCTGCATCAAGCGGTGCGTAAACCCTCAGTACGCAAACACTAAGTGTCACTACATGCTGACGTTCTACCTGTCCCCAGTGTTACGAAGGATGGGTCTGGCCACGCTGCCGCGGAACGCTCCAAGTAGTTGGACCGTGCCGTACCACCTGTCCCTCGTGGGAAAATTTATGTAGAGAAACACCTTTGACCACAAGTCCATCAGGCAGTGGTCGGCACGTAATGTCTTAAAGGCCCTGAGGGAAAAGGAGAGGGTGGATCCTGTGGGATGGTTCCCTGAGCAGACTGACAAAGTCATTTGGCAGAATGCCTCATCGCCAGAACTTTCCAACAAGCACCAAGATGTAGCTTGGCTGGTGGTGAGAAAGGCCCTCCCTGTAAGATCCTTCCTACATGCCAGGAGTCTCACCCCCTCTGCACGTTGCCCTCGAGGTGGCTGTGGTGGGGAAGAGACCGTTGTTCACCTCCTTGTAGATTGTGTCTTTGCGAAGAAGGTCTGGAGAGAGATGCAGTGGTTTCTGTCGAGGTTCATCCCGAGCAGTTCTGTGACAGAGGACTCTGTGCTCTACGGGCTGTTCCCAGGGACACACACCGAGACAAACATCAACTGCAGCTGGAGGATCATCAACTCGGTGAAAGACGCTCTTTGGTCTGCCCGAAACTTGTTGGTTTTCCAGCGCAAAGAGTTGTCCCCGACCGAGTGTTGCAGACTGGCATATGCCAAGGTCCAGGACTACGTGCTGAGGGACACAGTTAAGCTTGAGGCAGCTGCCACAAAGGCGCAATAGGGAAGGGTCGCAGCCTAAGACCTTTCTGCCACAGTGCACTGAGGAACTGGGAACTGTTTAGAGCCCCTCAGGCTGTACAGCTTAAAATGAATGTCTGCCAGTGATTGTAATATTCATTGTTTGTACTGATACACCTTG
The DNA here is from genome assembly GCF_017639515.1 of Carcharodon carcharias. Classification (NCBI taxonomy): domain Eukaryota; kingdom Metazoa; phylum Chordata; class Chondrichthyes; order Lamniformes; family Lamnidae; genus Carcharodon; species Carcharodon carcharias. The sequence goes on from NC_054469.1 coordinate 170,690,252, forward strand.
TGATTCATGTTGTAAAAGTTGAACCTGATTGTATTTTTGTAATGGTGATTTTGAAATGGTTCGAAATGTTTTTGAAGATTTATGAATAAAGTATATTTTTGCAAAAAAAAACATTGCTCCCTACTTAACAGCACTGTGGGAGTACCTTCACCACATGGACTACTGTGGTTTCATAAGGCAGCTAACCACCATCTTCTTGAGGGTAATTAGGGATGGGCATTGAATGTTGACATTGCTAGTGTTGACCAGATCTCGTTAATGAACAAAAGAAGGGTGGATTTGTGGCATATTCCAATGTTGGCATGTTTCTGAATTGACATCGACATGAAACCTGCTCCTGAAGTGGTTTAAGTTTACTTATTTTTGGGGAATTATCAGTGAGAAACAGAAACTGGATTTCAGTAAATAATTCAGTGGTATGTTAATGTGACTGAAGTGCACCTGCTCTGATATCAGCACTGAAAGATACTGGACACTCTGAATGTTTGTGTTCTAATTGTTGAGACATTCTTTTTTGCTACATTATGCTTAATCAGTTGATCAATTGTAACTCTTTCGAGTACAAACCCATTTCCTTCTGTTTCAGATGAAGTTACATTGTTTCATAGTTTACCATTGTGAGATTTGAAGTTACATTGTTTCATAGTTTGCCATTGTGAGATTTGAACTCTTGATAGTTTTGCCATTGTGAGATTTGAACTCTTGATACTCTTTTGAGTAAACCTGTTTCCATCTGTTTCAGATGAAGTTACATTGTTTCATAGTTTGCCATTGTGAGATTTGAACTCTTGATCTTGGGGTTACAAACCCAATACCATAACCACTTGGCTATTTAGGCCAAGCCCCCTTGATCAATTGTAATGGAGCATGAGGGATTTTACTGCTTAAATCACTTTTGGTAATTTAATTAACTTGTGCAATAGCTTAATTTGGCTCAAGTTTAGATCCTTCCAGATATCTGAATCTGCCATGCTAAAACAGATGCAATATAATCATGTAGTGGAATAGTTAAAATTTGCTCTGTTACAGTTACAAGGTCTTTGTGATTACATTATACTTGGCTTGGTGTGACTTCATGGCAGTTTCTCCATGCGCAGCATTTGTTAACCATGTAACATAGCAAGTGCTGATAATAGTCTATATTGATTGAGCTGACTGAATAGATCCTTTGACTTGGTTTAGATCTCTAATTTTTGTTTACATCTTGTTCTAAATGACTTTGCATGAGGCAGATTTTCCTGACAGATTACCAAAATATGTAACCAGGTAAGAAATTTGGATCTTTTGTGTTCTAAGTATATAGGTGCACCTTAACTTGATGCAACTTTACATTCCTGAATAATTCTCAGCACTGATAATTTTCCTGCAATGAATCATGAATAAAGTCTGAATAAAGGCATATTGTGCTGTGGACAGTTGTTTAGCTTTGTACATCCTGGCAGTTTTTCTGTTTTGCCTCTTTTGTTATTTCATTTGGACTTGCTGCTTTTAAAGGTGAATGTTTAATGTACATAAAAGGCAGGCAGATTTTTCAAATATTGCTCAAAATGCTAAGGAACTCCAGCTCTAGATGCCTTGGCCTGACACTTGTGTTCCTGCTCCCAGGTTCTTTATGCTTGGGGCTTACAAAACTGGCTGCAAGTCAAATGCAAAACAAGGCTGTGCCTTGATCTACAATTATCCCTCAACCAAGATCAGTACAACAGTAAAACTGACCATTTACAACATTAAGAAAATAGCAGCGAGGAACTGCAGAGGAGCAGAGAGGTGCAGGGGTCCAGTCACGAAAAGCTAGTGAACAGACACAAAAATAATGAAACAGGCTAATGCGATATTCCTTCAGCTCAAAGGTGAGAGTTGGAGGATGAGGGATGGTTGCAGTGCAGGTTTACCAGAATGATACTGGAACTAAAGGGGTTAAATTATGAGACTGACAGTATAGGCTTGTCATGTAATTCCCTTAAGTATAGAAAATTAAGGGATGATCTAATTCCAGATGTTAAAGATGACTAAAGGAGTTGATCAGGTAGATAGTTTTTCTTTCTTCTGGTTGGGAAGCCCAGAACAAGAGCTAGCTCATTCAGGGATGATGTCAGAAAGCATTTCTTCAAAGAAGGGTAGTGGAAATCTGGAGGTCCCCCTAAAAGCTATTGAGGCTAGGTCATTTGAAATTTTAAAGCTGAGTGTGGTGATTGTTGCTTTAAGGCCAGCCTTATTAAGTAACAATCATGTGGTCAGAACAGCCAATCAGCACTGAGCATGGGGAAGTTTATGAGGGGTGGAGTTCTCCTGGTCTGTATTGTAGCCTTGTTGGAGGCCTGCAGCTAACACAGTAGCTCTGTAAATTAAGTTCAGTGTTCAATTAAAGAAGCCTCTTAGTGGTACATCTCGACATCTGGCGATGAGGATAAATGGTCCTGGTGCTGCCTCTCACCCTACAACTGAGAGTATCTTGTTTTAAAGAAGGAAAAAAATATATACTCCCCAGGATGCCCCATTTGACTCTTCCACGGAGGACTGGACTCAATACATCAAGCTTTATTTTATTTGCAGGCCAACGAAATAGGAGAGGAGGAAAAGCGCAGGAAATGAAATTTTTTTACCCATGAATATGAATTGAGATATCAGGATGACATCATAATCTGGGGAGCAAGAGTAGTCATTCCTGTACCAGGCAGGGAACTACCCTAGCCTAATTACACAGCCCGCATCCTGGTATTTCTAAGGAGTCACGTGAGGTGGCCTGGTATAGACGCAGATATCGAGAAGTTAGTCAAACACTGTGAACAGTGCCATCTGCAACAAAAGCACTGTGGGTGTACTTACACCACATGGACTGCAGCTCACCACCACCTTCACAAGGGCAACTAGGGATGGACAATAAATGCTGGCCCAGCCAGCGAAGCTCATCCATTGAATGAATAAAAAAAAAACTTCCCAGCCGCAGCCCCACGACACACTTGGGAATGGCCTGGCCGACCATGGGTATGGATCCATATAGACTAGGTGGCTCCATTCCTAGGTGCAGCGTCTTTGCTCATAACCGACTTGCACTCAAAATGGATGGAGATTTTTAAGGGGAAATCACAGATGTCGCATGGTCCAATCGAAAGGTTACGCCAGTGCATTTTGACTCACTGTATCAGACGATGGAGCTGTATTTCAGAACTTCACCAATCTAAATGGCATTAAACACATCCAAACAGCACCTTACCACCCAGCATTAAATGGGTTAGCCAAGAGAGCCGTCCAAACTTTCAAGTCAGGACTAAAAGATTTTTTGGGAGAAATCTTGGAAACCAAAATCTCACGCTTTCTTCTTAGCTGCTGCATGACTCCGCGTGCAAAGGTGGGAGTTCCACCACCAGAACTGTTTATGAAACGTCGTCTCAGAATGAGACTGAGTCTCATATTTGCAAATTTGCCAGGGAGAGTTGAGAAGGATCAGGGTAATCAGAAAACAAGCTATGATCTGCATAGTAGAGCCCAGAAATTTATAGCAGATGATGCAGTATACGTAAAAAACTTTGGTAGTTGGTCTAAGTTGGATCCCAGGTATTATTGTCTGAGACCGGACCCCTTTCATACCAAGTAGACATGGAAGGCTGGATCGTGCGTAAACACCTGGATCACCTGAGGAGCAGGGAGATGCTTCCACAGTGTTGCCACCAAGGAATGTTATTGAACCTGTAAGCACCGCAATACCTGATCAACCTGTTATGGACATAACTGATGTCTCCATTGAATCAAATAGTGATGAACTGCCTGTGCCAAAAGAGGTACCCGTCGCAGTTCCTGTTAGTGTCGGTTCTGTAGGAGAGCCTCAGGCTATAGAATTACCTTGCTCAATGCAGAACAGAAAACCCCTCGATGACTTGATTTGTAATTACTGGTACTAAGTATATAATTTGAATTCATGACAAAGTGCCAGTATGATTATTTCTAAGATTTTTGTTGTGTTCTATTCACCTGTATAAAGTAATTTGTGTAAATAAGAAATTAAAGAGGGAGGGATGTGGTGATTGTTGCTTTAAGGCCAGCCTTACTGAGTAAGGGTCACGTGGTCAGAACAGTTAATCAGCAGCGAGCACGGGGAAGCTTATAACGGGCGGAGTTTTCCTAGTCTAGAGAGTGTATTGTAGCCTTGTTAGAGGGCTGCAGCTCATTCAGCAGCTCTGTAAATGAAGTTCGTTGTTCAACTAAAGGTAGTGTATCTCTACACTTGAGTTTGATTCATTTTTGTTAGGCAAGGATATTATGGTTAGGAGAACAAGGTAGATGAAGTTAAAGCATAGATTAACCTTGATCTTAACTGAATGGCCAGAGGAGATGAGTGTCCTTTCCCTGTTTCCACTAATCTTTAGCATAATTGTGTGCAATTGCCTTAGCGCAAATGTGCTTAGGTCATACATGGCGGAGGTGATTTTAGCATTGCAATCACTAGATTTATAGAAATATCCTTTGTCCAATTTGATTACTGAGCCCTGGAGAGTCTGGGCAGCACAATCATCACTAAGGGATGCAGAAACTGTCTGTCACCTTGTGATAATGGAAGATTCCAATTAACAAGGCCTCACAGTGTGCCATTGCCCCTGATTAAACTTCTAGCTGTCTGCATGTTTACCAACTGAAGTCTGTTCTACAATAATATATGTAGGTAAGAGTAATAATGCAGATTTGATTCCAGACAGGAGAGTTCTTCTGGCTCCTGTGCTGTGCCTTGAATTCCGCCCTGTAATTTTGCCAAAGTCTCTGGTGGAAAAACAAAAAGCAAGTTTGAAGTTCATTTTTTATAGTGATGATTTACAGTTCAACAATGTTACTATATTGCACAATTGCACTTAGCAATTGTGTTTGGAGAGGATAAAAGAAGTAACTAAAAAATAACTTTCATATAGCACCTTTAACATAACCAAATGTCCCAGGATACTTCACAGGAGCATTACAAACCAAAGTATGCCACCAAGCTAATGCCACATTAGGAGTTATTACATCAGATGACCAAAAGCTTGGTCAAAGAAGAAGGCTTTAAGGAGCATTTTAAAGGGAGAAATTGAGGTGAAGAGCTGAGAGATGGAATTCTGGAGCTTAGGGCCTTGGCAACTGAAAGGGTGGCCAGCAATGTTGGCCTGATTAAGATCAAGGATGTTCAAGAGACCAGAATTAGATGAGCACTAATACCTTTGAGGGTTGTGAGGTTGGACAAGATAACAAGATATGGAGTGTTGAGGCCATAGAGAAATTTGAAAACAAGGATGCGAATTTTAAAATCTAGACATTGCTTGACTGGAAGCCACTGTAGGTCAGCAAGCACAAAAATGATGGGTGAATGGGATTTGGTGCGAGTTAGGACTGGGACAGCAGAGTTTTAGGTGACCTTAAATTTATGGAGGGTAGAATATGGGAAACCAGCCAGGAGTGCTTTAGAATATTCAAGTCTAGAGCGAACGAAGAAATGAATGAGGGTTTCTGGAACAGATGAGCTGAGATGCGGCAAAGTCAGACATTGTTGGGGAGGTGGCAATAGGCAGTCTTAGTGATGGTGCAATTATATGGTCAGAAACACATCTTGGAGTCGAATATGACACCAAATTTTGAACAGTCTGGCTTCCAGTCTCAGACAGTCACCAGGGAGAGGGACTGGTTTGGTCGCTTGGGAATGGAGCTTTGAGCAGTGACTGAAATCTATGGCTTCAGTCTTCCCAATATTTAAGTGGAGGAAATGTCTGCTCATCTGGAACAGGATGTTGGATAAGAAATCTGATTCAGCAACAGTGGAGGATTTGAGAGAGGTGATGGTGAGGTCAAGTTAGGTGTTGTCAGTGTACATATGAAAACTAGTCCTGTAGTTTTGGATAATATCAACATGGGGCAGCATGTAGATGAGAAATAGTGGGCCAGGATATATTTTTGTGGGGGCACCAGAGGGAACGGTGTGGGAGCAGGAAGGGGTATGATTAGATAAATAAGAATGAAACCAGGTGAGAGCTGTACCATCCAGCTGAATAACAGTGGAGAGGTGTTGGAGGAGAATGGTGTCATCATACCTGTTAAAGGCTGTAGAGAGGTCGAGAAGGACAAGGAGGGATAATTTATTTTTGTCATAGTCACATACATGTCATTTGTGATGTTGATGAGGGCAGTTTTGGTAATGTGGCAGGGCTGGAAACCTGTTTGGACCAATTCAGATGTGGAATGACAATGTATTCAAGGACTTTGGATAGGAAAAGAAGGATGGAGATTGGAAAGTAGTTTGCAAAGATCTTGGGGTCAAAAGTTGTTTTATTGAGAGGAGTGGTGATAGATTTAGAGGAGAGGAAGACAGCACTTCAAGAGAGAATTTTTAACAATATCAGCAAACATGGTGACCATGGGCAGAAGTTGGGTGGTCAGCAGTTTCGTGGGAATAGAGTTGAGGGAGCAGGAGATGGATCTTATTGACAAGATGAGCTCAGAGGGAGCATTAGGGGAGATAGAAGAGAAATGAAAGCAAGATGTGAGTTCAGGGGGGAGCTTTGGAGGAAGCTTGGCCCAGTCATTCAGTGGAAGGGAGGGAAGCGACAGTCAGCTATCGAATGGTCTTGATCCTATGACAAAGAAATCCATGAGCTTCTCATACTTATTGTTGCAAGTGAGGGCATAAGAGCCAGGGGAGAGGAGTTTTAGATGACAGTTTGCAGTAGAGAATTGAACCTGGACGACCCTAGGATAGTGAGCAGTTTTAGCAGATAAAAGCAGGACCCAGTATTGCTTTGTGATCCAGACAGATGTAGTGCTGGATGGCTAAACCAGTTGTCTGTCATAACCCTTCAAGTCTGCACCCTTTGGATTTAAGGGATAGGAGATGAGGGTTGTACCAGGGGGAATAGCCAGGGTGAGAAAGAGTAATGGTTTTATTGAGAGCTAAGCATCAGAGGTGGAGGTAAGGGTGTGGTTGAACGGATCTGTAACTGCAGAAATGGTGTGGTGAACAGAGGACTAAAGGCTAGACGGTTGGTATCTTGAAATCATAGCTGTAAGTGCATTGGGAAAAAGTTTTTTCCAAGGACAGATGCAGGGGGAGATAGAATTGGGGTGTGGATGGTGAGTGATATGAAGAAGTGATCAGCGATAGCCTTATCTGGGATTGATGTGATGAGCCGAGCAAGATCACATGAGCTAGCGAGGTTCAGGAGATGGCTGTAAATATGGATTGGAGAGTTTACATGGAGAAGGAGATTTAAGGAGGATAAGAGGGCAGTGAACTCAAGAGGAAAAAGAACATGGAGAGTTAGGACGGAGGTTGAGATTGCCAAGGATGAGAAGCCGAAGCTGAGGGATGAAAACTAAACATATCTCAGTGAGATCTTTTTCTTCGTACTTAGGTGGGCAGTAGAAAATGATGATTTTGAAAGAGAGTTGATGGGGGAGAACAAGGTTAGGTGTTCAAAAGAGAAGAAAGTGCCAGAGAAGTAAGGCGTCAGGTCAAGGTGTAACCTGGTGTTAAGTGCTAGGCCACCTTTTCAATGGTCTTGATGAGGCCAGTGGTGGAAGATATAGCCAGGTGGGGAGGCTTAATTAAGGGGAAAGATGTCATCACCCCTCATCCAGGTTTCTGTTAAGGACATGATTACATAGAATATACAGCAGAGAAACAGGCCAGTTGAGCTAACCAGTGTTTATACTCCACTCAAGCCTCCTTTTTTTTTCCTCATCTAAATCTATCAGCATAACCCTCCATTATCTTCTCCCTCAAATGTTTTCCAGCCTCACTTTAAATGTATCTATACTATTCGCATCTATCACTCTGTGGCACATTCTTTCCACCCTTTGGGTAAGGAAGTTTCTTCTGAATTTCCGACATCTACTCTGTCAAAACCTTGCATAATTTTGAAGACCTCTATTAGGTCACTTCTTGGGCCTTTCAAGAGAACAAAGATTCAGTCTGTCATTTTCTGATAGGTGTACTGTCATATTTTTGATATCCTCTTTGTAAATCTTCTCTGCACCCTCTCCATTGTCTCTAAATCCTTTTTGTAATATGATGACCAGTGTGGTCTAACCAAGGTTCGATACAGTTTTGGCATAACTTTCCCACTTTTCAATTCTACACCTCTAGAAATGAATCCTAGCACTTGGTTTGTTTTTAATTATGACCTTGTTAACCTGTGGAGCAACTTTCAGTGATTGGTGTTTTTGTACTGAGATTTTTTTGTACCTCTACCTCACCTAGACTTCTAATTTACTGTTGACTTCCCTAATCCTACTACCAAAATGTATTACCTCACATTTTATCTGTGTTAAACCTCATTTGCCAATTATCTATCCATTCTGCAAGTTTAAGATGCTTTCCTGTAATTTTTGCTGTCCTCCTCAGTAATGATGATTCCCCCCCCCCCCCACCACCCCTTAATTTGATGACATCTGCAAATTTCGAAATTGTAGTCTTTTCCAAAGTCCAAATCATTGATGTAAATTGTGAACCCAGCATTGATCCTTGTGGAAGGAACACCACTTCCCACCTTCTACCTCTCTAAGTAGCTACCTTTTACCAGCATTCTCTGCTTTTTGTCTTGAAGTCAGCTAGCAATCCATTGTGTCATTTGTCCCGATTCAATGATTTTATTCATTAGTGTACAGTCACTAGGGGGTGGGGGGGGCAATCGTGTAGTGCTGATGTCACAGGACTAGTAATCCAGGGGCCCAGACTAATGCTGTGGGGACATGGGTTCAAATCCCACCATGGCAGCTGGTGGAATTTGAATTCAATTAATAAAATTTCCTTTAGGGATGGAAATCTACCTTGCCTAGTCTGGCCCCTATGTGAATCCAGACACACAGTAATGTGGTTGACTCTTAACTGACCTCGAAAATGGCCTAGCAAGTCACTCAGTTCAAGGGCAATTTTCTCTCCCCCTCCTTGAATATATGTATTATGTTAGCTATCTTCCAGTCCTCTGGCACTATACCTTTTTCGAACAAATTCTTAAATATGTGTAGCATTTCCTCTGCAATTCTTCCCCAGGTACTTTCAAAATGCATGGATGCAATCTATTGGGATCAGGGGTTTTATTTTCTTTGACTTTGATTAGTTTATTTAATACACTTACTTCTTTATTTTAAATGCACTTACCTCACAGAATCACACATTGCAGAAGAGGCCCTTTGGCCCATCAAGTCTGCACCGACATGTGAGAAACACCTGACCTACCTATCTAATCCCATTTACCAGCCTTGAATGTTATGACATGCCAAGTGCTCATCCAGGTACTTTTTAAAGGATGTGAGGCAACCTGCCTCCACCACCCTCCCAGGCAGTGCATTCCAGACCATCACCACCCTCTGGGTAAAAAAGTTTTTCCTCACATTCCCCCTAAACCTCTCGCCCCCTCACCTTGAACTTGTGTCCCCTTGTGACTGACCCTTCAACTAAGGGGAACAGCTGCTCCCTATCCACCCTGTCCATGCCCTTCATAATCTTGTACACCTCGATCAGGTTGCCCTTCAGTCTTCTCTGCTCCAATGAAAACAACTCAAGTCTATCCAACCTCTCTTCATAACTTAAATGTTTCACCCCAAGCAGCATCCTGGTGAATCTCCTCTTCACCCCCTTTCGTGCAATCACATCCTTCCTATAATGTGGCGACCAGAACTGCACACAGTACTCCAGATGTGGCCTCACCAAGGTTCTATACAACTCCAACATGACCTCCCTACTTTTGTAATCTATGCCTCGATTGATAAAGGCAAGTGTCTCAAATGCCTTTTTCACCACCGCACTAACATGCCCCTCTGTCTTCAGAGATCTTTGGACGCACACTCCAAGGTCCCATTGTTCCTCAGAGCTTCCCAGTGTCATGCCGTTCCTTGAATACTTCCTTGTCAAATTACTCCTTCCAAAGTGTATCACCTCACACTTTTCAGGGTTAAATTCCACCTGTCATTTATCTGCCCATTTGACCACCCCGTCTATATCTTCCTGTAGCCCAAGACACTCAACCACCCGGCCAATCTTTGTGTCATCTGCAAACTTATTAATCCTACCCCCCCACATAGTTATCTATGTCGTTTATATAAATGCACAGATCCCTGTGGTAAGCCACTGGACACGGGCTTCCAGTCACTAAAGCAGCCTTCTGTCATCACCCTCTGACTCCTACAACTAAGCCAATTTTGAATCCACCTATCAAATTACCCTGTATCCCATGTGCATTTGCCTTCTTTATAAGCCTCCCAGGCTTTGCTGAAATCCATATAAACTGCCTTATTTTACTAAAATCCACTCTCCCCAATCCAAAACATATTTTTGCAACTTGTCTGTTTCTTTGTCCATAACAAGCTTAAATTGCACCATGTTGTGGTCGCTATCACTAAAATGCTCCCCCAACACCACTTCAGCCACCTTTCCAGCTTAATTCCCCCGAATTTCATTAGTCGTCATCTCATCGAATGTTCTCTGTCCCTGGTAAATGTCAAAGCAAGATAATTAATATTTCTGCCATCTCTCTATCATTACTTGCAGTATTATTCTATCTCTTAATGACCTATTCCAAACCCAGACTTCCATTTTTTTATTATTCCTGTAAAATATTTTATTTCGTTTTGTTCCTTGAAAATTTAATTTCATAGTTACTCTTTGCCTTCATAATTTTTTTGATGTTTCTCCTAAATCCAACCATATTCTCCCTTCTCATGCACTTGCCTGTTGCCTATGCACTTAATGTATGCCCCTTTCTGAGCCCTCAATTGTTCCCTCATTTATTTATTTATCCATGGAATCTCACTAATGTTCAGTTTGTCATTTCTTTTTACGGAATATGTTTTTCCTACAGTCCAGTTTTAAATATCGTTGTTCTACATTGTCGTTTGTCAATTTTGTTGCCAATTTTGTTTTTCCAAATTCTCTTCTCAGCTCCTCAAAATGAGCTTTTTCCCAATCTGTTAACTGGGTTTTCATCATACTTGACATCCTTCTTTATTATCATGTCAGAGCATATTCTATATTAGTCATTGTTGCCTGACGTTCCCCTACTTTTACTTCTGTTATTTGCTCTGGTTCATTGACCGTTACTAGACCTAGTGGTGACTCTTCCCTTGTTAGGCTTTTTACATGGAAAAGAGTCCTATGCACATTATAGGAACTCCTTCCTCTTATCACCTTTGCCCTACCTCTTTTCTATCCAATTAATTTTGGAGTAGTTGAAATCCCCCATGGTTATGTTTTTTATTCAGTTCTCTAATTTGCCTATTTCTTCCACATCTCCCTTCCACTATTATGTGTTCTGTAGACTATACTTATTGGTATGATTAATTCTTTATTTTTTTTTTCTATTTCTGTCTGGTGATAGCTAAGTCCTTTATCGTCTACTACCCTCTATGTTTCCATAATATGCATGGCTACTCCGCATTCCATCCTTTTTCCCGCAATCTTTTTAAAAGTATATTATGCGCTGCAATACTTAATTCTTAGTCTCAGATCCCTACTACGTCTGGTTCCACCAAACCCTTGATTTCCTCTAGCTTCCCTGTTTTATTATGTACACTGTGAATTGCTTTGCAGATAGTTTAACTCATTTTTAATAGGATTTGTTTTTACTTTATGTTTAACCTTCTTAATTCTATTTCCTCCCTTGCTATCAATTTCCTCCCTTATTTTATTCTTCTGCTCTGATTTCCTGTTTTGTTTACGTTTCGTCTGCTACAATGTTGATATAATTATCTACAGTAAGCTAGTGGACAGCAAGGGCCTTGTTCACAAGTGAACAGATATTTTGCAATGTCTTTTTTAAAAAAAAATCATTTATGGGCTGTGGGTGTTGCTGGCTAGGCCAGCATTTATTGCCCATCTCGAATTGCCCTTGAGAAGGTGGTGGTGAGCTGCCTTCTTGAACAGCTGCAGTATATACTGCTGCCACTGTTCATCAGTGGTGGAGGGAGAGAATGTTTGTGGAAGCAGTGCAAATCAAATGGGCTGCTTTGTTCTGGATGGTGTCATACTTCTTGAGTGTTGTAGGAGCTGCACTCATCTAGGCAAGTGGGGAGCATTCCATCACACTCCTGACTTGTGCCTTGTAGATGGTCAACAGGCTTTGGGGAGTCAGGAGGTGAGTTACTGACTGCAGGATTCCTAGCCTCTGACCTGCTCTTGTAGCCACAATAATTTATATGGCTAGTCCAATTCACTTTCTGGTCAATGGTAACCCCCAAGATGTTGATAGTGGTGGATTCAGCGATGGTAACACCATTCAATGTCAAGGTGCGATGGTTAGATTCTCTCTTGTTAGAGATGGTATTTGCCTAGCACTTGTGTGGTGCGAATGTTTCTTGCCACTTGTCAGCTCAAGCCTGGATATTGTCCAGATCTTGTTGCATTTGGACATACACTGTTTCAGTATCTGAGGAGTCGTGAATGGTGCTGAACATTGTGCAATCATGAGCGAACATCCCTACTTCTGACCTTATGATGGAAGGATGGTCATTGATGAAGCAGCTGAAGATGGTTGGGATGAGGAGGCTACCCTGAGGAACTCCTGCAGTGATGTCCTGGAACTGAGATGATTGCCCTCCAACAACTACAACCATCTTCCTTTGTGCTAGGTATGCCTCCAACCAGCAGAGAGTTTTTCCCCAATTCCCAGTGGCTCCAGTTTTGCTAGGGCTCCTTGATGCCACACAGTCATATGCTGTCTTGGCGTCAAGGGAAATCACTCTCACCTCACCCCTGGAGTTCCAATCCTTTGTCCATGTTTGAACTAAGGCTGTACTGAGGTCAGAACTGAGTGACCCTGGCGGAACCTAAATTGAGCGTCAGTGAGCAGGCTATTCCTAAGCAAATGCTGCTTGATAGCATTGCTGATGACCCCTTGCGTTACTTTACTGATGATCGAGATTAGACTGGGGCAGTAATTAGCCAGGTTAATTTGTCCTGCTTTTTGTGTACAGGACATAATTGGGCAATTTTCCATGTAGCCAGTTAAAGGCCAGTGTTGTAGTTGTACTGGAACAGCTTGGCTAGGGGCGCGGCAAGTTTTGGAGCGCAGGCTTTCAGTACTATTGCTGGAATATTGTCAGGGCCAATAGCATTTGCAGTATTCAGTGCCTTCAGCCCTTTCTTGATATCATGTGGAGAGTTGAGGACTGGCATCTGTGATACTGAGGTCCTCTGGAGGTTGCTGAGAAGGATCGTCCACTCGGCACTTCTGGCTGAAGATTGTTGTGAATGCGTTAGCCTTATCTTTTGCGCTGATGTGCTGGGCTCCCCCATCATTGAGGATGGGGATATTTGTGGAGCCTCCTCCTCCAGTGTGTTGTTTAATTGCCCACCACCGCCTGTGACTGAATGTGGCAGGACTGCAAAGCTTAGACCTGAACTGTTAGTTGTGGATTTGCTTAGCTCTGTCTGTCGCCTGATGCTTATGCTGTTGGCACGCAAGTAGTCCTGTGTTGTAGCTTCAACCAGGTTGACATCTCATTCTTAGATATGCCTGGTGCTGCTCCTGGCATGCCTTCCTGCACTCTTCATTGAACTAGAGTTGATCCCTGGCTTGGTGGTAACGGTAGATTGGGGGATTATGCCAGGATATGAGGTTACAGATTGTGGTTGAGTGCAATTCTGCTGCTGCTGGTGGCCCACAGCGCCTCATAGATCCCCAGCCTTGAGTTGCTAGATCTGTTCAAAATCTATCTCATTTAGCATGGTGTAGAGCCACACAATACGATGGAGAGTATCCTCAATGTGACGACAGGACTTTGGTCTCCACAAGGACTGTGCGGTGGTCACTCCTACCGATACTGTCATGGGCAGATGCATCTGCGGCAGGCAAGTTGGTGAGGATGAGGTCAAGCATGTTTTTCCCTCTTGTTGGTTCCCTCGCTACCTGCTGCAGACCCAGTCCAGCAGGTATGTCCTTTAGGGCTTGGCCTGCAGTGGTGCTACCGAGCCTCCCTTGGCGATGGGCATTGAAGTCCCCCACCCAGAGTTCATCTTGCACCCTGGCCACCCTCAGTGATTCTTCAGAGTGGTGCTTAACATGGAGGAGTACTGATTCATCAGCTGAAGGAGGGCAGTACATGGTCATCAGCAGGAGTTTTCCTTGCCCATGTTTGACTTCATGCCATGAGACTTCATAGGGTCCGGTGTCGATGTTGAGGACAACTCCCTCTCGACAGAGTCTGCCAGGGATGGTGATGGTGGTGTTTGGGACATGATCTGTAAGCTATGATTTTATGAGTTTGACTATATCAGGCTGTTGCTTGACCATTCTGAGACAGCTCTTCCAATTTTGGCACAGGCCCCCAGATGTTATTGAGGAGTACTTTGCAGGGTTGACAGGGTTAGGTTTGCCATTGCTGGTGCCTAGGTCGATGCGGGGTGGTCCGTCCGGTTTAATTCCTTTTTTATTGGCCTTTTAGTGGCTTGACACAACTGAGTGGCCACTTCAGAGGGCATTTAAGAGTCAACCATATTCCTGCAGACCTGGAGTCTCATGTTGGTGAGGTGACCGGGTGAGGACAGCAGATCTTCCCTGTAGGAACCAGATGGGTTTTTATGGTAATTGACAATGGTTTCATTGTCATTATTAGACTTTTCATTCCAGATTTTTATTGAATTAAAATTCCACCAACTGCCATGGCAGGATTTGAACCTGGTCCCCAGAGTGTTACCATGGGTCTCTAGCTTACTAGTCCAGTGACACTACCATCGCCTTCTCCGTATTGAGTATTTTTAGTATTCTCTGTTTTCATTTCAGATTTCAGGATCCGTAATATTTTGCTTTTGTATTTGAGATTCCCAATAGTGCAACGTGCTAACAACTGCATGCATGTGGCTCTGCAGGCCCCACATCTCTATGGGGGATGTACCAGTCCAGTGACGATACCACTATGCCACCGTCTCCCTCGTATTCTGTTGTCATGGCATCACCTTATGCTTTTGGCATGTTCAAAATCAAAGATAACCAAATTAGCTTGCTGTTTTCTTTCCTCTAAACTGCCTAGGATTTTGTTTTAAAATTATTCATCTTTACATGCTTTTGCTGCTGTCTTTTATATTGCCACTTTTGTGATTGCACATTGCACTGTCTTTTGCATGTGAAAATTAATGGTTGGGTGATAATGTTGTTACACAGGCGATGGACATTGTTTGATTATGGACAGACATATTAAGACAGTCTACTGGGACACTGGGTTAGTAGCTAGGAAGGAGAAGTCAGTAAAGCTGCATCCTGTGAATAACCCCACTATCTTGTTTTGTATTTCATCATTTGGCTTGGACCCATTTAACAAAAATGACCAATGCAACTCTGTCTTAAACTCTCTAATTCAGAAAGAGAAGTATGCATGGTGCCAAGAGCAATTCTGGCTACTCTTGATGCTGCTTCAACATCCAGTTTTCCCTTGTGTCAGTTTCTACAAGGTAATATCATTTAATGTTGTTTTGAAGAACCAGTGACTAATATTTAGAATACGCATTTCTCTTCCCATTTCATTGTTTTTACAAGCCTCCCCAATGGTGGGATGGGCTTAAACATAACACCAAGACAGTTGTTATTCTGTGTACAATAACATTTTTTTGCTAAACAAAAACAGAATTACCTGGAAAAACTCAGCAGGTCTGGCAGCATCGGTGGAGAAGAGCAAAGTTGACGTTTTGAGTCCTCATGACCCTCTATCTCTGTGTTTTTATCTCTGTTTTTAACACTTTTGCTTATAGTCATGATCAACCCTGAAGAGAGAAGGTGCAGTTTTCAGTAATTCAGCAAAATAGTTTTATGCATTATGGAATGCTAAAAACAAAACTTTCCTGGTTAAATGATTTTCATGTCGTTTTTTCTTGTCATACTAAAATCATGAGTATTTACTGGAATAAACCTGGATTTTCAGAGCACCCTTACCTGAAGCCACTGGATGTGCATAAACAAAACAGAGATGTTCAGCTTGACGCTGAGCTGAGCTCATGATCCCCGATCTTCCACCACCAAGACTACCTATTTCTATCTCTGTAGCATCACCCATCCCCATCCTGCCTCAGCTCATCTGCTGCTGAAACATTGAGGAAACCCTGTTCTATGCCATACTTAACTGTAGCCTCAACTATTCCAGTGCTCCCACGTGCACCCTTGATAAACTTGAACTTATTTAAAACTCTGCTGTCCATACCCTATTTCGCACCAAGTCCCATTCATCAAACACCCCACTGTGCTCGCTGACCTTAATTTTAAAATTGTCACCCTTGTTTTCAAAACCCTCCATGGCCTCACCCATCTCTATCTTTTAACCTCCTGCAGCCATATAACCCTCCAATTCCGGCCTCCTGAGCATTCTGCTCCCACTTTGCTGCTGTTGGTGGCCATGACTTAGGTTGTCTAGACCCTTCGCTTGAAATTCATTCCCTAAATCTCTGCATCTCTACCTCTTTCTTCTTTTAAGACCCTTATTAAAAATTATCTATTTTACCAAGCTTTCAGGTGAACTTCCCAATACTTCCTTGCCAATTTTTGGCTTATTACACTCCCATGAAGTGCTTTGGAACATTTTTCTACCTTTCAAAAGCTATGTCACTGAAAGTTGTTATAGTTATTGGATTTCACTCAGCCCTGTGCATAAAAGCGGTTTGGTACATTCAAATTGTAATGTGTTAACAAGAATTAATTTAGTTCTTTATGTTTGCATTGTGAGGTTATCTGTAGTAATTGTGTTGTGGCTATATTATTTTAACAAATGTAACCTCAGAAATGCCTTTGTCATTGTTAGATGGTTTAAGTGAAATGCATTATATGTTTAGTTCCCAGTATGCAGAAAAAGGATCTGGATCGGCTGAGCAATATAATATAATAATTGAAGATTTTTTTAAGCTCCTGAGTATTGTGCATGTACTTGTTTTGTTTTCTTCCCAGCCATTGAAGTGTGTATCTGACTTGCTCCTAAGCTTTCACTCTTGCTGCTTTGAGGCCATTATTCGCAGGCATGCATGTAACTGTGGCATGAGAGCAATTCTTGTTGATTCCAGTTCTCTCTCCCCCTCCCTTTTTTGTATTTTTGTTCTGTGATCTGTGGAGCTTGCTGGCAAATTGTGTTGCTTGATGCAAAGATGATGGTCATTTGACGAAAACGTGCAGAAATAATAATTCTGACAAAATTAATAGTCACATTTGGGTTAATTAAGGAAAGCCAACATGGATTTGTTAAGGGGAAATTGTGTTTGACTAACTTGCTGGTGTTATTTTGTAGAGGTAACAGAGATTGGTGAGGGTAATGCTGTTGATGTGGTTTACATGGACTTCCAAAAGGCATTTGATACAGTGCAGCACAACAGACTTGTGAGCAAAGTTATAGCTCGTGGAATAAAAGGGACAGTAGCAACATGAATATAAATTATCTGTGTGACAGGGAACAGAGGGTAGTGGTTAATGAATGTTTTTCGAATTGAAGGAAGGTTTGTAGTGGAGTTCCCAAGGGTTGATGTTGGGACCCTTGCTCTTCCTGATATATATTAATGCTCTGGACCTTGATGTCCATGGCGCAATTTCCAAATTTGTGGATGATATGAAACTTGGAAGCATTGTGAACTGCGAGGAGGATAGTGTAGAACTTCAAAAGGGTTATAAACAAGTTGATAGAATGGGCTGACAGGTGGCAGATGAAGCTCAATGTGGAGAACTGTGAAGCAATTCATTTTGAAAAGAAGAACATGGAGAAACAGTATAAAATAAAGGGTGTAATTCTAAAAGGGGTGAAGGAGCAGAGGGACCTGGGTGTATATTTGCATAAATCTTTGAAGGTGGCAGGACAGGTTGAGGGAGAGGTGGATAAAGCATACAGTATCTTAGGCTTTATTAATAGGGGCATTGAGTACAGAACAAGGAAGCGATAGTGAACTTGTACAAGACATTAGTTTGGCCTCAGCTGGAGTATTTCATCCAATTCTGAACGGCACATCTTAGGAAAGAAGTGAAGACATTGGAGAGAGTGCAGAAAAGAGTCACAAAAATGGTTCCAGGGATGGGGAACTTCAGTTACAAGGATAAATTGGAAAATTTGGGACTGTTTATATGAATGCTTAAAATCGGAAATAAAAGTACTATGCGCTGGAAATGCACAGCATACAGACCAATTAAATATTGATGAAGGGATGCATACAAGACATTAATATTTTTGCCTCTTTCAGATTAACTTGCTTTGCATTTTGTTTTTATTGCTGACCCATGTGGATTCTGTCAATGGTCCCTTTTTTTCCTTCCGCATGTCCTGTGCCCTGGTTATGGTAAATTATGACTTCAAATATTTTGTGTGATAAATTTGAATTATTTTGTGAAAAATGTAAAATATGGAATGACATTTGGAGTCAAGGTTCAATTTTTAAAATAACCTGTGAGCTAGTTGTAAAATGCAGCTGATGCCTTCCTTGCGTTGCATTTCTCCTTCATCTGATGTACACACTCTCAAAATTCCATTAATAACTGATGTTAATGACACTGGTTAACTTGGTTCATATCCATGAATTTAGCTGTGTTCCAGGTGATTTGTGCCTGTGGACGGAGTTTGAACTCCCAAGTACTTAGGAAAAGAAAGTCGTCTTATTCTGGCAAAAGTGAAAATGAGGAAGTTTTCATTTAGTAGTTGGATTTTGTGATCATTCTGAATCAATTCATAGCCTTTAACTATGTTGCATCTTTGTCGTATATTTTACTTAAAATAATCAGCAAATTAACAGCTATTCTGTCATTTCTGTATTTGATGAGATACTAACAATTATATTTAATTACTCTGATTATTGGAATCTCTTAGTATGGGCTGATAGCCACATTTTTTAAAGTTTACAGATTGAAGTGAATCATGTTGCTTGTGATCAGCTGTGATATTTCCATTTTGGGGAGGAAAGATGATATTTCCATTTTGGGGAGGTAAAAAGCTGTGATTCAGACAGGAAATGATGATAAAGCAGTTGTTCAAGGAAGACAATTTTTTTGGAATAATGGAATTTGGTAAAGGATGTGACTAAGTGCTAGAAGGATTTTCTTTCCTATTTTGGGGAAAGCAGAGCAAATAACAAAGCTCAAGCATCAGAAAGCCGAAAATAAGGTAAAAACATTGGCCCTCCACCTCCTAATTCCTAAATTTTGCACAGCTTATAATCAATAAAACAGAAACATATTTGGTGCTTCTATTATTTTAGTAGGAGATTGGAAGCAAAATGGAAGTGAGAAAATGTCAAAGAAAAAATTTGAGCAAGTGGCTTAATGTGCCTACCCAGTGAATAACTAAGTCATACTGACAAAGAAAATTGCAGATTTGGTCCCCAACTGTGTTGAATTAGTAAGAGTGCTCAGTTGGCCTCAGTGTAGTTGGGCCAGAGTTCCTACTCTTGAACACAGTACAGAGGCCATTAAATTTGGACAATCAACAAAAAGAACTTATATTTACATGACACCTTGAATGTAATGAAACATGCCAAGACATCACAGGAGCATTATAAAAACAAAGTATGACATCAAACCACATGATGTATTAGGTCAGATGACCAAAAGCTTGGGCAAAGATGTAGGTACTAAAGAGTGTGTTAAAGAAGGAAAACGAGGTGGAGAGGAGTAAGGCGGGTATTCCAGAGCTTGGGGCCTAGGCAGCTGAAGGAGCAATTAAAATTGGGGCTACACAAGAGGCTGAAGTTGGAGGAGTGCAGATTTTTGGAGGGTTGTGGGGCTGAGGAGAGTTAGGGAGGGACGAGCCTTGGAGGGAATTGAAAACCAGAATCATTTTAAAATCGAGGCATTGCTTGATCGGGAGCACAGGGGTAAGGGAAAGGGACTTGACGTAGACAGCAGTTTTGGATGACCTCAGGTTTATGGAGGGTAGAATGTGGACGACCAGCCAAGAGTGGGTTAGAAGAATTAAGTCTAGAGGTGACTAGGGTATGAATAGGGTATGAACAGATGAGTTGAGATGGGTGAAATTGGGCAATGTTATGGAGGTAAATAGGCAGTCTTAGTGATGGCATGAATATGAGATTGGAAACTCATCTTGACACCAAACTTGTGAAAAGACTGGCTTAATCTCAGACTGTTACCAGGGAGAGGGATGCAGTCATTGGCTAGGGAACTGAGTTTGGAGTGGGGCCCAAAAACAATGGCTTTGGTCATTCCAATATTTAATTGGAGGGAATTTTTGTTCATCCAGTAGCAGATGTTGAAAAAGCAGTCTGATAATTCGGCAATAGTGGAGGAGTCGAGAGAGGTGATGGTTAGGTAGAGTTGGGTGCTATCAGTGTACGTGCGAAAACTAACTTTGTGCTTTTGTATGTTGTCATTGAGTGGCAGCATGTAGATGAGAAATGGGAGGGGGCCATGGATCGATCCTTGGGGGAACACCAGTGGTAACTGTGAGGGAGCAGGAAGAGAAGCCATTGTAAGTGATTTCCTGGTTACGATTAGGCAGATAAGAATGGAACAAGTTGAGATCGCTCCCAGTCAGCAAGATGACAGTGGAGGGTATATTTCAGTCATGCTTGATTGTGATATCACTACAGCAATGGGCAGTGCCCCTACCTCTGAGCCAGAAGCAAGTCCCACTCCAGGATTTGATTGCCACGGAAGATGCGTTCATAATGTGGTCAAACAAGTTGAGTATCAATCTGTAAATCCTTCCAATATACGCCAGTGGCAGGTGGTGAGAGAAGCAGAGATTCTTGGTCAGCCATGTAATGGAAAGAAAATTGGAGTCTCTACCAGTACTATTCGCTCCAGACCACAACGTGGATTTAAAAGTGCATGTTACCACAGTAACTCGGACTTCTTGGGGGTCCAGTTGGCTCAGTCTGGTTAGACTCTGATGAAGTATGTCCCACATGAGTGAGGCTGCAAAGGACTCTGTCCACTGAATGCTATCCAAGCACATTTGCGGAGTTTTAGGAGAGAAAGCAAGAAATTGAAAGATGAAAGATTTCATTGTTGCTGTAATTTGTTAGCAAACAATCACACCAGTCTGTCACTGTTTATTGGCTCACTGAGCACTCACTCCTAAACTTGTTGCTAGTGACTTTGTGCAGCAATTTCTGCATGGCTATTGTGTGCAATGCCAAACACACACCGTTGATCACAAATTGAATTGGAGAATAGCTTAATTAGTTCAATTTGGTAATCTATATGATTAAATACAGAATATTGTACATTGAACTTGAAACTAAATTGATTATATAGCTCAACTGGAGGTAGAAAACTGCCCACATAAGCAACAAAATAAATGTTCCTTTTCAGTAAGGTTCTTATTATTGCTGCCTCTTGCTAGAGTGCCCAATTTGATATAAAAACGAAAAATGCTAGAAACACTGGCCAGATCAGGCAACATCTGTGGAGAGATAAAGTGAACGTTTTAGGTTGATGACATTTGTCATTTGGAAAATTTTGGAATGTTTTGAGCAAGGATAGAGACTAGGAAAGGGGGAGGGGAGGAAAGAACAAAAGAGAAGGTTTTCTGGTAGGGTGGAAATTCAACAGCATCTTTCCATCTGTGTAAGATTGTGAACATGCAGCAAACCCATTGGTCATAGTTTTATACGGTGATTTTTTTTGCTGATTGCTGATGAGACCAATCCATGAGAAGCAGATTCTGCCACAAGTGCTGCATATGGAGTGGTTATCAGATGTCATTGTGGGTTGTTGTTTACGGTGTTGGTGCCTGTTAAGCTCCTATAGCCACTGATTATCGTGGTGGCGCATGCCAGCTCATAGGTGATGATGCCATTTCCCACTGCAGTTGGCTAGCGTCTCCCAGGTGTGAAAGTCAATGGTTAAGGCCTTCGTGTCATGCTTGCAAGGATCTTTGAATTGCAGTTTTGGGCATCTTGCTGGTCTTCTGGCTCCGTTATGTCAGCATACAGAAAATTCTTTGGAAACTGCCTATTTTTCATCCTGTAACTGTGCCCAAGCCAGCAAAATCGCCTCTGTTTGATGAGTACTAGCATACTTGGGAGATTTGCCTTTGAATTTGCATTTGTGATTTTGCTCTTCCAGGAGATGCCCAGGATGCGCCGCAAGCAATGAAGATGAAAACTGTTGCACTTTTTTTCTTGGTAGCTGTAAGTCATCCATGCTTCACAGCTGTACAACAAAGTGCTGAGAATGTAGTGTAGAAGGCAGGTGAGATTAAATGACAAAAATGATGATTGTGCAAGGCAAAATGGGATGGCACTGGGATAAGTGAAGAAACAAAAGATGGGTCTCAAAGTTGTAAATGGCTATAGCAAAATCATAACCCCAACAGTTGCTGTCTGAAAAAATGGGAGCGATATTATGATCTGAAATTGTTGAACTTGGCAATGAATCCGGAAAGCTGTAGAGTGTCTAATTTAAGAATGAGGAGCTATTCCTTGAGTTTCTTTTGAGCTTAATTTGAACAGTGTAGGAGGCCAAGCGCACAGAGGTTAGAGTGAGAGCCTGAGGGATAATTAAAATGCTAGGCAACTGGAAAGTCAGGGTCATGCTTATGGGCTGCAAGGAGGTGCTCTACAATGTGGTCATCTAATGTGGTTTTGGTCTCCCCAAAGCGCAGTGAATAGGGTATACTGAAATGTAAGAAATACAAGTGAATCACATGTTTGAGGCTCTGGACAGTGGGACGGAGAAGATAAAAGGACAGGTGTTGTATCTTCTGCACTTGCAAGGGAAGGTGTTGAGGGTGTTTGAAGAGTGGACTTGTGTGTCATGGATGGCATGGTCTTTTCGGAATTCTGTGCAGGGAGGGGAAGGTGTGTTTGGTGGTGGCATCACGCAGGAGGTGGCAGCAATGGAGGAAATTGATCTGTTGAAAGTAGAAGCTAGGTGGAAGGCAAGGACAAAATGAACTTTATCATGGTTCTGGAAGGAAGGGGTAGGGGCGAGAGCAGAAGTGCTGAAAATGGAACAGACATGGTCCAGGGCCCTGTCAGCCACTGTCAAGGAGAATCCTCTGTTAAAGAGAAAGATGGTGTTGGAAGTACAGGTTTGGAAAGTGGCATCATCTGAACAGATGCATGGAGAAACTGAGAATGGAGTGGCATCCTTATAGGAAGCAGTGTTGGAGGAAGTGTGGTCAAGATAGCTGTGGGACTTGTTGGGCTTATTTACTGATTGCCGATTTCGAGAAATAGAGCTGGAGAAATTAGAGAGAAGAGTTGGAAATGGGCCATGTGAAGACAAGGGAGAGGTGAAAGTGGAAAGAAAGTCGATGACATTTCCCAGTTTGAGATGAGAGCTGGAAATGGCACTGATAGTCATCAGTGCACCAGAAGAAGTAAGGAAGGGGACCTGAGGAGAATTGGTGAAAAGAATGATCCATATACTCCATTGAAAGGCAAACATAGCTAAGGCCCATACCGATTCCCATAGCAGCATCTTTTAATTTGGAGAAAGTGAGTGGAGTCAGAGAAGTGGTTGCGTAGCATGAATACAGTGCAAAAGGCTTTGGTGAGAGTGGGAACTCTGGTAAGTATAGGTGAATAATTCCCAAACTGATATTTAGCAATAAGGCAGATTCAGTTAGCAGTTAATTTGCCTAAATGCAATTGTAATATAATTGAGTTCAAAGTAATGTTTGAAAGGGAGAAGTACAGAACAGCTGCTAAGATTCTAGATTGAGGTAAGGCTGACTTCAGTGGGATAAGATAGTGTCAGGAAGATATAATAATTCTCATAATATTATTGGAGTTTATTGTAAAATAGAATAATAGTGAGATTTGTCTGTGTGTGTGAATTAATTGAATTAGCCTGGGTGCTTTGAAGCAAGAAGAGAAGTTAGGTTTGAAATGTTATTAGGTAAACATGGGGAAGTTTAGAAACATATGTATCAAGGGAACATCTGCATTTTTAAATAAACCAGTCTAGATTGTTTTCAAAAAAAGGAATGAAATTGTCACCTAACTAGGTAAAGTTTAGAAAGAATGTGTTTATTTTTCCCCAAAGATTACTGGTAAAACTTAGTGCTATGAGTGGGTTTTATTATCAGGAAGATAAAGTCCAAAGACATAGTGAAACAAAGGGTATTTGCAGCCAAAAAGGGGAAATATATATAAAGGAGAGAAGATTGTTTGTAAAGAAACCCATGTATGAGATCGACAAGTGTGAAAAGCCTTCAGCAGCTATGCTTCAAGCTGTTGTCTCCAGGGACTGAAGTTAAGAGAACTTACTTTGAATTCGACTTGTCTAGGGTATGTTCAGGGTTTCTTTGCCTGGGTCTTTTAAAATCTGTGTCTTACTATCGCCTTAACGAAAGTATAACTGGGAGTCAGATTAAGGAGGAGATTTAGAAGTTATCATAGTAATTTGTGGATCTGTATATATATTTAAAATTATTTCTGTTGATAAATGTTTAATCTAATTTTTTAAAAACCTATAAGACTTGGAGGTCTTATTATTACTGAATTTAAGGCACGTATTTCGAAATTAATACAAATTGCAAATAAGTTGTGGTAGTTGTTTCAAGTTTCCCTCTGGGATTTGAACAACTCAGCATTTACCATTTGCCGTGTCATAACAAAAATTTTGCGGGATATATTTGAAATTCCTTGATTTTTTTTGGTGCTGGCGAATCTTAAGGTTATGAGAAGCACTTTGAATTCAGGAGTTTTTTGTGAGGTTTTTTTGCAGTGGTGAGACTGTAACATGGCTTTGGCAGTTGCTCAGGCTTGTTTGGGAGTTGAAGGTATAACTTTGGTTGGTTTACAAAAAAATAAATAAAGCCATGTTAATTGGATTGGAAGATAAGTTACAATTAGGATTACCTGCAGGGGTGAGGAAATCAGGCATAATTGAAGAAATAGCACAGCATTTGAATTGGAAAGAATACCTGAGAGGCTGAGTTCTCCAAGGATGGTTCATTGGAATGGGCTCAAATTCAGTTGCAAATTAAAAAAATGGAGCTAGAGGCAGCAGAAAAAATAAAAGAAAGAGCATTTCAAAGGGAACAGGCAGAAAGACAGGAGAGAGTAAAAAAAAACAAGAAAGGGAATTAGAAATGTCGAGGTTAGAAAAGGAGGAAAGAGAAAAAGAGAGAGAGAATTCCAGTTTAAAATGCAGGCAGTTAAAAAAAGACACCAGTAGGTGAGGAAGGACTTATTTCCAGATCAGATCCCACTGGGGAGATGTTAAAATTTGTACATGCTCTTCCAAAGTTTGTGAAAAGAGATGTTGAAGCATTCTTTATTTCATTTGAGAAGATAACTAAACAGTTGAAATGGCCACAGGAAAGCTGGACATTGTTATTCCAATCCAGGTTGGTGGGTAGAGCGAATGATGTTTATGTTTCACTGTCAGAAATATTGGGGAAGGATGATGTGGCAAAAAAGGCTATTTTGAGTGTGTATGAGTTGGTTCCTGAGGCATACAGACAGACATTTAGGAATATCAGAAAACAGCCTGGGCAAACTTATATTGAGTTTGAGAGAGTAAAAAAAATAATTTTGACCGGTGGATATGGGCATTAAAGATAGAGACAGCATATGCATCTCTTAGAGAACTAATTCTTTTAGAAGAATTTAAAGATTTTGTTCCTTCGGTAGTGAGAACTCATGTGGAGGACCAAAGAGTTGAATCTGTAAGACAAGCAACAGAGTTAGCTGATGATTGAGTTAGTTCATAGAGTTAAATTTTTTATTCCATCACCCTTTCAAATTGAAAAAGGATAGAAAGTGGGAAGGTGAAAGGAAGGTGCGTAGTCAGGGAAGAGAAGGAGTAGGTGGAAATTCCCAAGAAGTTTTTCCTCAGGATAAAAAGGAAGGTGCTGAGGGTAGAGGTGACATTCAGAAATTGAGGTGTTTTCATTGTAATAAAGCTGGACACACGAAGTCAGTGTGCTGGAAATTGCAGGGAAAATCTATTGGAATTATAGGGGTGCAAAAAAGTACCGGAAGTAAGAGTACTGTGTGTTCTGAGGTTCAGGCATAGGAAAAACAGGAAGAATCAGTGATAGGTAAAGAAGTGGGAATGTGTTCACAATTTACCCAGGAGAATTCTGAGGAGCAGGTTGCAGAGATGTTTAGAGATTTTGTATGTGGAGGGAAAGTCTTTCCATGTGTACAGGGTGGAGTAGGTAAAGATCTTAAAATTTTAAGAAACGCAGGGGTTAGTCAATCCTTAATGTTGTAGAATAGTGACATTTGTTGTTCAGAGGGAGTGTTGCAGGAACAGGTGAGGTTCATGGAGATGCTAAACCTATTCCCTCGTGGAAGGTAAATTTAAAGAGTAAGTGGAAAACAGGCAAAGTGACTGTTGGACTGATGGAAAAATTGTCCATTGCAGGAGTTCAATTTACCTTGAGTATTCATATAGCTGGATCATAAATGTGGGTGATACCTATGGTGGCTGAACAGCCTGTAGAGGTGTTTTCAACAGAAGTGTGGCAGAGAGAGCATCCTGGATTGTTTCCAGATTGTTTGATAACAAGATCACAGGCTCATAGTTGAAACAAGAAAAACCAGAAGGACAGGCAGTTCAAAGGCAGGAAGAAGGTGTTGAAATCCAATAGTTCACATTGTGTTTGGGAACATTGTTCAGGAAGAAAGACTGGAAAACAATGCAGTTGAAGTGTTTAACTCAAGGAGGATAGTGGAGTTACAGAAAAGGGATTTGCAAATACGACATTTATATCGAACAGCTTACTCAGAAACAGTGGCAAAATGTATTCCAGAATGTTATTACCTTAAGGGCAATGTGTTAATGAGAAAATGGAGGCCATATCATGTTTCAGCAAATGAAAGCTGGAGGAAGATGATTAGATTGTTATCCCAGTTGGGTATCGAAATGAGATTCTGAGGATAGCTCATGAAATTCCAATGGGGGGACATTTAGCTATTAGATACAGAGGAAGATACAAAACATTTTTTGGCCTGGATTGCGTAAGGATGTAGTCAAATTCTGTAGCCCATGTCACACGTGTCAGGTAATAGGGAAACCACAAGCAGTGATTAAGCCTGCAACTTTAATTCCAATTCCAGCATTTGAAGAGCCTTTTACAAGTCGTGGTTGATTGTGTAGGACCCCTCCCTAAGACGAAAAGTGGAAATCAATACTTACAATAATGAATGTATCTACCAGATTTCCTGAAATTATACCTTTGAGAAACATTACAACAAAGAAGATCGTGGAAAAGTTAACTAACCTTTTTACAAGATATAGTTTACGTAAGGAAATGCAATCAGATCAAGGTTCAAATTTTATGTCACAGCTGTTTAAGGAATTAATGAACAGTTTGGGGATAAAACAATTTAAGACAACAGTTTATCATCTTGAGTCACAATGGGCTTTGAAAAGATGGCATCAAACTCCAAAAACTATGATGAGAGCATATAGTCAGGATTATCCACAGGATTGGGATTCTTGTTATTTGCTATTAGGCACGCCCCTAATGCATCAACTGGTTTTAGTCCTTTTGAACTAGTCTATGGTCATGAAGTAAGGGGACTACTGAAATTGATTTATGAGAAATTGGTGGATCATAATTCAGAAACTATTCTCCTGGACTAAGTATCAAACTTCAGAGAGAAATTGGACAGAGCATGTGAGTTGGCTAGGGAACATTTAAAGATATACCAAGTGATGAAAGTGAAAGCAGATAGAGCTACAGCTCGGAATTTTGTTGCTGGAGAGAGAGCGCTAGTTCTGTTACCAGTACTGGGTGATTCATTAAAGGCAAGGTTTAGTGGGACTTACAAGATTGAAAAGAAATTGAGTGAAGCAAATTATTTAATAAATTCTCCAGATAAAAGAAAGAAGCAAAGGGGCCATGTAAATATGCTAAAAAAGTACTTTGACAGGGAAGAGAACCAAAAGGAGGTGTTATTGGTGGTAGATAATGAGAAAGAAGTAGAAATGCAGGATTCTGAAATTGATTTTCCTCTAATCAAATTGAATAATAAGGGGGTACTTGAAAATTTAAATGTAATATTGAATTATCTTGCAGACAAGTGTCAAAGTGATTTGGAAAAGCTATTGCAGTCACACAAAGCTATTTGTGGAAATAAGTTGGGGAGGACAGATTTAGCTAAACATGATCTGCCTGTAGACATTGCATCTTTGGTAAGGCAACATCCTTATAGATTAAATCCGGCAAAATTATCACAAGCACAGAAAGAAATTGACTTCATGTTTTAAAATGATATCACTGTGTCTACTTGCAGTAACTGGAGTTCGCCTATTATACTGGTACCAAAACCAGATGCAACACACACTCTGTGTGGACTAGTGAAAGGCGAATGCAGTGACAAAAGCGGATTCATATCCTATGCCAAGGTTGGAAGATTGCATTGAGAAAGTGGGACAATCAAAATTTATCATAAGGATTGACGTGCTAAAAGAATATTGGCAAGTACTGTTATTGGAGTGAACAAAGGAGATATCTACTTTTGTGACCCCAAATGGACTATATCAGTTTAAAGTCATGCCATTTGGTATGAAGAATGCACCTGTGACATTTCAAAGACTGACAAACAAAGTAATTGCAGGTCTGAGCAATTGTGCTGTTTATATTGATGACTTGATAGTTTTCAGTCCTACGTGGGAAGAGCATTTACGACATCTGGAAGAATTATTTACTCGATTACCAGAAGCTAATTTGGTCATAAACTTGGCTAAAAGTGAATTTGCAAAAGTGCAAGTTACATTTCTAGGCCATGACATTGGACATGGTAAAGTGGCTCTGAGAGATGTGAAAAGCAAGGCTATCATGGATTTCCCCATGCCTACAACAAAATGAGAAGTTTTGAGATTGCTGGGCATGTGTGGGTTTATTGGAAATTTACACCAAATTTTAGCAGTGTGGTTGCTCCACTGACTGAACTATTAAAAAAGAACAAGAAGTTTCAATGGACACTGGAATGTCAGAAGGCATTTGGCAGTTTGAAAACTGCATTACTCCAATTTTGGCAGTTCCCAATTATGCCAAGCAGTTTAAGTTGGCCATTGACACAAGTGATATAGGCATTGGGATCGTTCTGTTACATCAGGTGACACTGGAATTGAAAAACTGATAGGATATTTTTCACGGAAGTTAAATGCACAACAGAGAAGACATTCAATGATCAAAAAGGAGACTTTGGGTTTGGTGTTAGCATTTTGGCATTTTGAAATCCATGTGGCAAACAATTCAAAAACAATTGTTTATACAGACCATAATCCTTTAAAGTTTCTGGACAAATTTTGAGACAGAAGTGCAAAGATGGAGTTATTCAGAAGGAGTTATTGCTGCAATCATTTAATCTACAGATTATATATGTCACTGGACGAGAAAATCTGATTGCAGTTGCTTTGTCAAGAGTTGGAAACTTAAAGGGAAAATTGGACATTTAAAAACCTGGACTCTGAACTGGAATGATTTCTGTTGATGCGAAGGATTTGTATATATATATCATTATGTTAATGCATGCATCTGGTAATGTGATATAGATAAGTATAGGAGATAGTGTAAGATGGGTTTAATAAAAATGAAGCTATCTTTTTAAATCATGATGCTTCATTTTTCAATACGGAGGGCGATGTGAGGATAATTCTCATCATTTTATTGAAATTTATTGTAAAATCGAGTAATAGTAGGATGTGTCTGTGTCTGATTGTGTGTTTGAGGCTTCATTGAATTAGTCTGGGTGCTTTGAGGTAAGAAGAGAAGTTAGATTTGAAATGTTAATTAGGTAAACATGGGGAAGTTTAGAAACATAGGTCTCAAGGGAACCTCTTCATTTTTAAATAAACCAGACTAGATTGTTTTCAAAAGAGGGAGTGAAATATGTCATGTCGCGAGGTGAAGTTTAGAAAGAGTGTGTATTTTTCCCAAAGATTACTGGTAAAACTTAATGCTATGAGTGGGTTTTATTATCAGGAATATAAAGTCCAAAGACATAGTGAAACAATGGGTATTTGCATTCAATATGTATAAAGGAGTGAAGACTGAAAGAAAAAGGCATTTTTGAGATCTACAAGCGTGAAAAGCCTTGAGCATCTATGCCTCAAGCTGCTGCCTTCAGGGACTGAAGTTAAGAGAACTCGCCTTGAACAAGTCGAATTCAAAATATCATGTTTCTTTGCCTGGGTCTTTTAAAATCTGTGTATCTTACTGTCGCCTTAACAAAAGTGTATCTGAGAGTCAGATCAAGTAGGAGATTCAGAAGTTATCATTGTAGTAATTTGTAGATCTATGTATGTGTTTAAAATCATTTCTCTTGTTAATAAATATTTAATCTAATTTTTAAAAACTTACAAGACTTGGGGTCTTAATACTACTGAATTCAAGGCACGCATCTCGAAATTTATACAAGTTGCAAATAAGTTGTGGCAGTTTCAAGTTTTTCTTTGGGATTTGAACAACCCTCTGCTGTGTCATAACAGATAGATAGAAATTATCCAGAGTAAAATTGGACAAATCTGTTTTTAGTTAAAGCAGATCATTGGGAGGTGTTGCAAAAAAGAATTTAAGATGATACAGAACCAGTTTATGCCCTGAAGGGACAAGAACTCCACTTTCCAGAAAAGACAGCCTTGGACAACTGAAGAAGTAAGAGACAATGTAAAACTAAAAGGAAAGGTCATATAAAACTGCATAGATCTGCAGTGGTTCAGGAAGACAGCTCACTACCACCTTCTCAATTGGTAGTTGGGGATGGGCAATAAATGCTGGCCTAGCCAGTGAAGTCCACATCCCTTGAAGGAATGAAAAAAAGAGAATGGGACAGATATAAAAGCTGATAAAGCAGATAGTAAGAGCTACAGAAGTGGAATATGGAAAGAAACTTGCAAGGGTTATCAAACTCAACACCAAATTTTTACAATTACGTTAGGATAAGGAGGGTGGTTAGGAGCACTGTGGGCCCCTTGTAAACTGGTAACACTGATATTGTCAGTGAAAATAAGGACATTTTGGCATTGCTGAATAATTACTTTGCATCAGTACAACGGTAGGGGAAGAGGTCAGCATGCCAGACATCCCAAGGAAACCAATATTGAATTGGGGTCGAGGACTCACTTAAGTTAACATAAAAATAACAGTAATGAGGCAAATAATGGCATTAAAGAGTGACAAATCCCCAGGATCAGCTGGTATCCGCTCCAGGGTTCTAAAGTAAGTAGGTAAGCACATTATAGATGCCTAACTATAATCTTTTGAAGTTCTCACAATTTGGGAATCGTTTCTTTAGTTTGGAAAATTGTGCCTGTCACTCTGGTTTTTAAGAAAGTTGAAAGAGGGAAGCCAGGGATTTACAGAGCTTAGCTTAGCTTAACATTTCTTGTCAGGAAATTACTAGAGCCTGTAATTAAGGATAGGGTGATTGTCTTGAAAACTTTCAGTTGATTATAGAGAAGTGGCATGATTTACAAAGTGTAGGTTGTGCCTGATGAATCTGATTGAATTTTTTGAAGAGGTGACTAAAGTGCTGGAAAGGGGAATGTCTTTGAATGTTATTTATATGGACTTCCTCTCTGGCATTGATAAAGTTCCTCAAAAGAGACTATTGTTTAAAGTTGAAACTCATGGAATTGACAGCAAATTATTGAACTGGCTAGGAAATTGGCTGAGTGGCAGGAAACAGAGTAGGGAGAATGAACAGGCACTTTAATTGACAGAATGTGACTAGTTGTGTCTTGCAAGGATCTGTCTTAACTTTTTGCCATATTTATGAGCAACTTGGATAATGGGACAGAGAGCTACATATCCTGATTTGCTGTTGACCCAAAAATAGACAGCATTGCAAGCACTGTAGAGGGAATTGTGAAATTATGAAGAGATATTGATAAAGCGAATAGCAAAACTGGCAAATTGATTTCAATGTTGGTAAATGTAATGTTATGCACTCTGGACCTAAAAAGGATAGAATTGTACTTCCTAAAAGGTGAAAAGCTAGAAACAGTGGAGGCCCAGAGAGTTTGTGATCCTGGTACAAGAGATAATAAAAAGGCTAATTGAATGCTGGCCTTTATATCTCGAGCACTAGAATACAAGGGGTTAGAAATCATGCTTCTGCTGTACAAAGCCCCAACTCCTCCATACCTGGAGGACTGTGAGCAATTGTGGGTACCACACCTTAGGAAGGATGTATTAGTTTTAGAGGGAGTGCAGCATAAGTTTATCTGAATGATACATGGACTCCAAGGGTTAAATTACTAGGAGATGGCTGCACTTCCTGGAATTTAGAAGATTAGGGGGTGATCGAAACGTCAACTCTTTTCTTCTCCGCCGATGCTGCCAGACCTGCTGAGTTTTTCCAGGTAATTCTGTTTTTGTCTTGGTGATTTGATTGAAGTTTTCAAGATATAAAGGCGAAAGATAGGATAGATAGATGGTATTTCTTCTGGCTGAGAAGTTTAGGACTATGCTGCAAAATCTTAAAATTATAGCCAGACCTTTCAGGAGTGAAATTAGGAAACACTTGGACATGCAAAGAGCCCTAGAAGTTTGGCACTGTCTTCTGTAAATGGCAATTGATGCTCGATCAATTGTTAGATTTAAAATTGAGATTGATAGATTTTTGTTAACCAAGGGTATTAAGAGATATGGAGCAATGATGGTATGTGGAGTTAAGTCACAGATCAGCCCATGATCTCGATGAATAGTGCATTGGGCTTGAAGAGTTAAATGGCCTACTCCTGTTCCTGTGTAAGAACAAATTCAGCCAGGTGAAGGAGGGTGGTCGTGGATGGGAACTGGTTTGGCCTCTGTTCAAGTAAGGAGCAAAGAGCCCACGGGCTGTTCTGGTGGGGAATGGAAGTGTAGAGGAATTAGACGTCCATAGTTAAAGATGATTAGGGCCAGCAGTCAACTTTAAAAATGATTGAGGATGTCAAAAGCCCAGCAGACGCAGATGGAAAGAGACAGGTCAAGGGGAGAAAAAATAGTCAGGATAGGAAGAAATTTGTTTCATGGGGAAAAAGCAGGGCTGAAATAATGGGTCTCTCAGGACAGTCCTGATGGTAGATCTTGGGAAGGAGGCAGAAGTGGACAGTGAAACGTTGAGGCACTATGAGGTTAGAGACTGTAGGGAAGGTCTCCAAATGAGGTAAGGTCAGTGATGGTCTAGAAAACCAATACTTAGTGATGAGGTAGCGGTCCTGGGGAGTTAGGAAGAGGGGTTGGAGAGTTGTGTTCAGTCTCTGCAAGGCAGAGGTTCACCAATTATCTTATTGACAGGCTTGCAGTTTGCATTCCACACCAATTTAGAGTTATGAGACAGGAGTAATTTTTTGTTAATAACAAGCTCTTTATTTAAAGGGATGGGTTCTTGCTAAAAATGATAACTTGATGCCAAGATCAGCTTTCTGTAAATAAGCTGCAAACAGCTATTTCCTGCTAGTAACTTTTGCCAGATGAGATGTAGATAAGGGTAATGATATTAGGAATTATAGGAGGCTTTGAACTGCACATTCGTATTCATTAAATGCTTGTGGTTGCTCACAAAATAGAGAAACCTTTTATTAAAAACCTCAGGCACCCATTTAGAATTTGGTTTCGGAGGGTTAGTTAGCACCCTTTAGTTTGAATCCCTGTCTTAACACAGTCTTTCACAAATTGAAATTTCAAGGATGCCATTTCGGATAGTAATTCTGTTAGGCTCTTGTTGAATGCATCATGAGAAAAAGAATTAAACTGGTTTAACATTGTTGAAAAAAGACGTTTCACAAACTTTCTTCGTTTGTTGGTCCGGTTAATAGGTGTGTAGTGATAGAGAATTGCTAATGTGGGAAATATGAAATTAAAACAGAAGCTATTGCAAATGCACAGCAAGTCTGTTGGCCACTGAAAGAAAATTATATAGCAATTACCAGAAATGTTAACAGATCTTGAAATCCAGATTAACCTGCTGTGCATTTTCAGTATTATCCATTTTTGTTTAACTGCTGAGGCTTTAATTATTGAAGTTGGAGGTGAAAATTCCTTTGTGTTTATCCTTAAATCTAGCAGGAGATTATTAGAGTTGGATTTCTTTGATTTATAAGATACTTTTATATTGTGTAACACTTGTGCTGGTGCTGTCCTGTTCTCCATGCTAGCTGCAACTCAAATGTAAGACAATGCCTTAATCAACATTTATCCCTCAATCAACATCACCAAAACAGATTACTTGATTATTTCTATTTTCTAAACGCCTATTGAATTTTAGTTTTTATCTCAAGCAGGCTGGAATACAAATGGGCGTAAGTTATGCTACATTTGTGTAGTCTGGCTGTACTATATCAGTCCTGGACACTACACTTTAGGAAGGATATGTAATGGTCTTGGAAGGGGTGCAGTGAAGATTTGAGGCTAAAAGATTTAATTTATCAGGATACATTACATGGACTGCTCTTGTATTCCCTTGAGTATAGAAGGTCATTTGAGGTGCTTGATGGTGAAATGAGTTGACAGGACAGATAGAAACTATTTGCTCTGATTAGGAAGTCCAGGAAATGATCTAATTGAATGGCAGAGCAGACACAAGGGGGCTAAAGGCCTATTCCCATTTCTACTGAATTTGGTGTTTGTGCCAAATAAGTGTGCAAATCATTTGGCATGATTGCCTACATAAATAACAGTCCTTTGTAAGTAACCTGAAATAAGCTGTACAAGTGCAAGTTGTTCTTTAAACTGCTTTATTTGCTAAAGCTGTTTAGACCTGTTTAGCAACTTTTACATTTGGCTTGCAGCTGGTTGTGAGAGAACTGTGCTTGAGGAACCCAGCATTACGTGTGCAGTATAAAAATCCCTTGCGGTTCCAGTGACCAAAAGCAGAATTTTATCCAATACTAAATTATTTCACCCATTTTAATATAATAGTAAACTAAGTACTATGTCTTGTAGACAGTACAAATTTGAATGTAGTTATTGACAAAAAATGAATTGCACTCCTTTGTTTAAAGAAAGCAAAAGACTAAAATTGTGAAATTAGTATTCTTCCTGACAATGGTATAATATAAGGATGAAATTGCACCAAATGAAGCATTATCAAAAATACATGCACTGGTGCTGCTTGTGGTTCAGTTGTTAAGAGTAGTATCCTGTTTGATACTTCACTGTCCAGAGCAGGAAGATGCCAGGTTCAATGTATGCTGAATTAGCAAATCACAGTAAGGATAGCAGATGGTTTACTGCAGTTGCTGTCATTGTCCTTGTACAAGAGCAGGAAAATGTTCCCCTCTTGAACGCTACTCATAAACTACTGCATAAAGTCATATCAGGTGAGGAACTGGACTTAGATGGTGAAAGTTGGGTCAGCTTAGGCTGAATAGCACGTCCACACACACTAAGTTTAGATGTGAGGAATGACCATCTGGGAAGAGTAGAGGACAACAGTTGACACCATTTTGGAATCATGCCTCCGCACTTGGGAAAGAGCGAGAGTGAGGATGAAAAATACATGCATTGGATCATCATCCACATTGGCTAAAGGCTGATCAATCATATGGACTGAGGGATAAGAAGTCTTTTTCTTCACCCCCAACTCCAGGGTTCAGCCTTCCTTTCCCAAAGATGCTAATTTGCCCAGACACTTTATCCCACGAGTACCAGCTCCCACTGGCACCTACCCCAAGTGACCATTCTTAATGGGTACTTATTAAGAGTTGGATTTATCTTTGGGAAACTTGATTGACACAAAGCACAAATCTCATGGCAACAAAGCTTCTCAAAGTCCAGTAGGATCAAATGTGGATAAAACAGGGATTATTATAAATTCCTTACGGAGTGCAAACATGCAGTTGCAGCTCCCCAGTATAAATAACTTCCTGAGTGCCAGCATCCATGTAAAATATGTAGATTGTTTCAAGAGGGATAGTAGGGCCCTATATTGATGCACCACTCTTGATATTCCAGGACAGAGGCCAGACAGAAGGAATTTGTCCTGATGAAGGTTCAAGTAGGCAGTCTGAACTATTGTCCATAAACTGTGATTTGAAACGAGTGTTGGTATTCTTCGAATGGCATAGTTGGTGGTACAATCCAATGCAGCATAGAGTGACAAGTTAATACAATGATCAAAATGTAAAACCAGCTGGATGCTGGAAATCTGAAATAAAACAAAAAATGGTGGAAGTACTCATCAGGTCAGGCAGCATCTGTGGAGAGAGGAACAACATTAATGTTATTAATACAGCAGTCTCTTGTCATGGTCTAAAGATACATTCATAGTAGCCCTGGAAGATTTAAATGGATCGCAATTATATCTGTATTCTGCTTACAAGTGACTGACTAGCCCTGTTCCTTGGCTAAGCTTATACATAAGATGAACCTTTGCTGCTGTTGCTATGACTTAGAGTAGCCTGGGAATGATTCCTCTTAGATCTTTTCTTCCTTTCAGTGGGGAGGTCCCTACCACAGTTTGGTGGCTCCTGTTGACAGCAATAGTGTGACATTTTGGCTGTGAGCCTACATTCTATTTTCCGTGGCACGTCCTTTTAATTTACCAGTGTTGTATGCACCTCTTGATTTCCAGAGTTCTTTGGGAAAATAAAAATTGGCAAGACATTCAGGATTCCCTCCCCCCCTCAAAAATCTGTTGAACATAAGAACATAACACATAAGGAACAGGAACAGGAATAAGCCATGTGGCCCCTTTGCCATTTGGTAAAATCATGACTGACCTTTCTCCACATAAACTACACTTTCTTGCCCTATTCCTGCATTCCTTGGGTACAGAGGGTGCACAGAAGATTTGCAAGAATGATGCCTGGACTGGCAAATTTTAGTTATGAGGGGAACTCTAACTGAAGTAGATAAAATTATTTAGTGGGGGTGGTGTTGCTGCAGCGGTTCTGGATAGATGGTTAGGAAGGACATATTCCCCTTGATTTTATGGGTCCGTAACCAGGGGTATAGATTTAGGGTATTAAGTTTAGAGGGGATTTAAGGGGAAATATTTTCATCCAGAGGGTGGTGGGGACCTGGAATTCACTGTCTAAAAGAGTGGTAGAGGCAGAAACCCTCAATTTTTGAAAAGTACTTGAGTATCTTTACTTACAAGGCGACAGATCAAGAGTTGTGAAGTGGGATTAGGCTGGGTAGCTACTTCTTGGCTGGTGTGGGCACAGTGGGCCAAATGGCCTTCTTCTGTGCTGTACATTTCTATAATTCCCTTAGTCAGGAAGAATCTTGAAGCTTGAATATACTCAGCGACTGAGCCCTCTGAGATTAAGAATTCCAAAGATTCACAACCCAATGAATAAATAAACTTTTCCTCATCTCAAACCTAAGCGACCAACCCCTTATTTTGAGATTGTGACCCCTTGTTGTAGACTCTTCAGCCAGGGGAAACAGCATCTGCCATGTCAAACTCTCTAAGAATTTTATGCATTTAATAAAGCAGTTGAATGGTCCATTCTATAATTTAGATAATTTTAAGGGATTGTCACTGAAGGACATGTTGAACTGCAGCTGGTAAATAAAATGCCAATGTATGCTTCTGTACTGTCATCAAGTATAATTTTCCATTCGCTGCAACTTGTGGAGTGAACCTTGCAATATTTCCCCAGGCAACATTGGTTGTGATCCTTAGCTGTTTAGCATGACCTTCAATGTTTAGGTTCTCCATGTAACTATCTATATGAATATTATTAACTCATATTGCATACAATTTTCCTTGTTCTCTTGGATAAGTTTTTTAATCCCATAGAAGATATTTTGTTCCAAATCTCTCCATTTGCTATGTTTTTTTTTCTGTTTAAATGCCATGTGCCTTCAGCCAGGAAGTTTTTTTTTGTCAGCTAAACCTTCTGTAGTAGTGAAAGAGGTATCAGATTCCGTGATGAAGGAGTTGTTATGTGTTTCTGCAGTTGAATTATTTTGTTTGTCCTGCATAACAAAGATAATTAATTATCAAAACTTTCTCAACTCCTTGGGTGCACTTTTTAGGAAGTGAAGTGTATGTACCGTGACGTTATGATGGTAGCCATGTCTTCCCATAAGTGGGAACATGAATTGTTGCAACATTGTCTTTCTCTTCCTGATTTACTTATCTTTTCTGAAGGGACTGATTCCTTAATGTGGTAATTTTCTATAGGTTAATTTGCCCCCATTACAGGATCAAAACAGTCATTATTTATGAGCCTTGACTGGTCTATGTGACCAGGAGACCATCACAGCTCTCTATGCTCATGTGCCCCTGGATAGTGATCAAGGGAGGAACTTTAACCCCCAAGGGCAAATGGGCAGATTGGGGACAGGAGGGGAGGAGAGATTTTTAAAATTTCTAACTGGACCCCAACCTGCCTCCGACTTGGCCACTTCTGGTTTTAAGGGAGGAAGGTTGGGGAGCAAGTGACCAATTCACTCTTGGGAGGCAGGTCTGTCAAATAAAGCTTTTAAGGAGGCTGCCTCCCTCCATTTTAACCTGTGGAGGCTAGGTTTTCTAGGGCCTGGCAAAAGGAGGAAGTAAGGGCTAGATCTGTAAGTACATTTACATCATTGCTTGTGGGCCAAGAGGAGCAGGAATGTTTCCTCCAGACTCAATAAGTTTACCTCCTTTCAGGCCTAGTGATTGATGAACTCGCCTCACCCAATGTTCCCTGACTTCCCAACTCCATCCTTGATTTCCAAATCCCCAAACCCGCCCTCCACTCACCGGCATCTACGATCTGGGCCATCTCGCCTTTCCCCACCCCGGCCTCTATGATCTTGCCCATCTATTGCTAGCCCACTCCCTGCCCAGCCCCCATGATCCTATCTGATCTCCCTTAAGTATTTTCAAAATGAATTAATAGTTGTTGGATGCATTCTGAAGTGTAAATTTATCCCAGCTCTTTCAAGCTTACTAGATTGAAGTGGGTGAGGTTGGGAGATGGAGGGGAGGAAATTACTTTTTTGGGGTTTTTGAGCATTACTTATGCTTTGTTCTCAGTATAGCAATGCATATTCTCTGCCTTAATAAATGTATATTGTATTTATAGACTGTCTAGCAGCATATAAATTTGAGTGTAATGTGCTGTGGTATATTTCTCATGAAAGTGGTAAATTACTCGTTAATTTATGGATGTGAATCATAAAATAGGTTTTAGCAGTGGCTGTTTTAATCATGAAAAATGACTTCATGAGTCAGTAAGGTACTAGAATTTTGGGGACAAGAATTGAAATTTCCTTTCAAAAGCAGGAATTTTCATCTCTGGGCTTAGTCATTTAATGCATGATGATGAATGTATCATTTCAATTGGGATTCAACATCTGGTTTATGTTATTTGTTCTTTATTCCTGCATTTTTGTTGGTGGTATCAGTTTGGAAATAGAAAGGAGCAACTCACTCAGGCTGGTTTTGAGGAAAAGGTGAAGATTTCAGAATTGGCACAAAAGGACATGTCATTTGAATGAAATCCTTACTATAGTGCTATATTTCACTTCATAACTGAAAGGCTTGATTTTCTGTCTTGCAGGATTTTAGCCACTCTTTCTCTTCCCTGGCCTCCTCCAACCCCATTCTAAATGTTTTTCTAATACAAAAGCAAAATTCTACAGTTTCTGGATATCTGAAATAAAAACGGAAAATGCTGGAAGCACAGTAGCTCTGGAGAGAGACAACTTCTACCTTGCAGAGGCTGAATATCAACTCTCCAGTATTGTCTCCAGGTCTGTCACTGACCTCACCTCCTCTGGAGACCTTTGCTCCAAGGCTTCCAACCTCAGTCCCCCAAACCCGAACAGCCCACTTCTACCTCATTCCCAAATCAGGACTCCCCTGCCAGACCTGTTATTGCAGCCTGTTCCTTCCCTACCTAACTGGTTTCTTCCTATCTCAACACTTTTTTTCTCCCCGTCCAGTCTTTTCTCACTTACATCCGTGGTCCTTCCGAAGTTCTCTGTTCACTTCACCAGTTTCTAATTTCTTGGCCGTTTCCTCTTTCCTCTGGATGTCCAACCTTTCCACAACTACATCCGTCAACAAGAAGTTCTTGAAGGCTATCTGGTTCTTTTGAACAGGGGCACAACCAGCCTGCATCCACCATCATCCTTCTGCATCTAGCTGAAATTATTCTCACATTGAACAGCTTCTCCTTTAACTCTACTTGCTTCCTCCAATAAAAGGTGTTTATATGGGTACCTGCATGGGTCCCAGTTATACCTGTCTTTTTGTGGGATATGCGGAACATTCCTTGTTCCAGTCTTACTCAGGCCCCTGCCTTCACTTCTTTTTCCATACATTGATGACTGTATCTGTGTGGTTTCTGTGTCTCATCTTGAACAGGAAAATTTCATCAACCTTGGTCCCGATTTCCACCCTTCTCTCGCCTTCACATGGTCCATCTCCAACTTTGAGCTTCCCTTTGACTTATCTGTCTCCATTTCTGGGAGCAGGCTTTCATTGAATATTCACTCTAAGCCCATTTATTCCTGCAACTATTTCAACTACACTTCCTTGCATCCTGCTCCCTGTAAAGACTTCATTCCATTCTCCCAACTTCTCTGCCTCCATGCATCTGTTCTGATGATGCAACTACCATAAGAACTAGGAGCAGGAGTCGGCCATTTGGCCCCTCGAGCTTGCTCTGCCATTCAATAAGGTTATGGCTGATCTGATTATGGCTTTGATTCTACTTTTTCTGCCTGCATCCATAACCCTTGACTCCCTCATTCATCAAAATTCTGTATAACTCAACCTTGAATGTATTTAATGACCCAGCCTCCACTGCTCTCTTGGATAGAGAATTCTAAAGGTTAAAGACCTTCTGAGAGAAGAAATTCCCCCTTATCTGTCTTAAATGGGAGACCCATTATTTTGAAACTGTGCCCCCTCGTTCTTGATTCGTCCACGAGGGCAAACATCATGTCAGCATCTACCCTGCCAAGCCGCCTCAGAATTTTATATGTTATAATGTGATGACCTCTTATTCTTCTAAACGCCAATGAGTATAGGCCCAATTGCTCAAGCTTTCCTCATAAAACAACCCCTTCGCTTCAGGAATTAGCTGAGTGAACCCTTCTCTGAACTGCCTTTAATGCAAGTGAATCCCTCCTTAAGTAAGGAGACCAAAACTATACACAGTACTGTAGGTGTGATCTCACCAATGCCCTGTACAGCTGTATCTACACTTCCCTACTTTTATACTCTATCCCCCTTGCAATAAAGGCCAATATTCCTTTTGCACTTGCTGTACAGGCATACAATCTTTCCATGATCCATGTATGAGGACACCTAGGTCCCTCTGAATGTAAAGAGTTTTGGAAGTTTGCATACCAGTACTTCTGATATTTCTCTTTTCCTCAACTGAGGATCTCTTCCCCTGCCCTCCCCACCTACACCCTAGTTGACAGGACCTTTGCCATGTTTGCCCCATTTCCTGCATTTCTACTCTCTCCCCTTCATCTGCCTTACAGAACCAGATGGGGTTCCTCTTCTCTTCACCTTCTAACCACCAGCCCTCTTGAATGGATCATCCACTGCCATTTCTGTCATCACCAGGGCGATGTCACTACCAAATACACCCCCCCCCCACCCCACCCCTCCCAAGCACTCAAGGATCTGTTCCCTCCATGATACACGCTGGCCCACTCATCAATCACCCCAGCACTCCCTGCCTTCCCACGGCACCTTTTTATGCAAGTGTTTAAGATCCAACACCTGCTCTTTCACTTCCTCTCTCCACACCAAGCAAGGTCCCAACACTCCTTCCAGGTGAATTTGCATGTATTGCTTTCATTTTAGCATACTTTTTCATCAACCACAATGCAGTCTGCTCTGGGGAGACCAAGCACAGATTGGCAGACTGCTTTTCAGAATTGTTCACTCAGTCCTCAATCATGACCCTAAACTTCTGGTCACCTGCCATTTTAATTACCCAGCTTGCTGTCACACTGACTTCTCTGTCCTCGACCTCCTGCAGTGTCCATTGAAGCTCAATGTAAGCTCGAGGAACACCTCTTTTGATTCAGCCCTTGACAGCTTTCTGAACTCGATATTGAGTTCAACAATTTCAAACTGTAACCTCTGTCCTTGTTTTGTTCCCTTTTTCTTCGCAGGTTTGGTGTTCTACTTGTTTTTCTTAGGTTTTTGCTCTTGGATGTCAGCTGAAAACCTTTCATTGGAGCTAGGAAATGTTAATCGACCTGCACATATGCTGCCTAACCTGCTGACTTTATAGCATTTTCTGTTTTTATTGTTGGTTTCTAATATTGCTAAATTGGCCTTCCAAATGACTAAGCATGTAAAAAACTTACCTTTTGAAATCATTACATTCACTATTATCAATGTAGCGGCTGTGGAATATCTTACTTATGGCTTACATTGGTTGTTCCTGTTAAGCACTTCCAGGTCAGGCATAGCAAGTGTTATGTACAAGCTGAAGCTTTCTGTGTGCATTCTGCCCCAACAGTGTACTTTGATTTCACTTTATTCAAGCATGTTCTCCCACCACATGTTTGCAATTTTCATTTCCCACTATTACAGACTCTTCTAAACTGTGAATTTTTGGTGGACTGCTCACACTTGTGCTGCGGACCTGTACCTTTCAGGAACCGGAGCTTGGAGCTGAGGGAGAGAGGATATATAATCAGCTTTGAAATTGGTTTCACATCTTGTCAGTGCTGTTAACTATCAATGCATGGGTCCTGTGCACCCAAAGCTTAATGTGTTAGGTTCATTAATATCGTTGGTTGAATTGACACAGTAACGTGTTCGGAAGGCTACCGTCATAAAACCAACATAATTTTCTTTCCATCATTCAGGACTAAATTTTGATGAGATATAGTTGTGGAGGGATATTATGTTAAGATCCCCTGGCACTTAGTCCCATGACTTTTAATTTAAAGAATTAATATTTTACTAAAATCCCTGGTTAAAAATGACTAAACTGACATTCCCCAGACTATTATGTGGCAGAACACAACCATTTTATCAATCATTAACTTCTGAAAAGATCAGCTTCAGTTGCTGCGACACTGATCTTTTGAAGATTGCAGTCTCTTTGAGTTGATAATGTGTGGAGCAAAGCATGTTTATTGGTGATTGGTGGGTGTCTTCGTACATGATCATTTACAGATGCTGCATAAGCATTCCATTTGAATCGCAATTTACTAATTGCATACAGAATTTATTTAATGGTCCGATGGGAGTAGTGATTAAGCTCTATAATAGTATGAGAAGCAGTTGGAAGCAGGGCAATAACCTTGTACAGTACACATGGAGGATTGCAGCTTAGCCCTACTCCTAGTGGATGAGGGCTTGGAATAACTTCACATGACTGCATTTCTTCTGTGGCCAGAATTCACGACAGATAATCTGTGCATCTTGGTTAATGTTTCTCCTTCACAGGTAACTTCTAACAATTTTGGGTACCAGATGAAATATTTTAGAGCTAAAGTAAGTTTATAATTTCAAAGAATCACTGAAAAGTGCTTTTG
This sequence comes from Carcharodon carcharias, assembly GCF_017639515.1. Taxonomy (NCBI): domain Eukaryota; kingdom Metazoa; phylum Chordata; class Chondrichthyes; order Lamniformes; family Lamnidae; genus Carcharodon; species Carcharodon carcharias. The sequence goes on from NC_054469.1 coordinate 170,733,530, forward strand.
TTGTGTTCCGCAAAGCATAAAATTTAATGGGGTATTTATTTTACAATAATATTCTTAAAGGGAAAAAGTAAGAATAGGTTTATTATGTTCCCCAACTCCTTCACAGTGTACCAGAATGTTGCACACAATATACTGGAAAATGTCTTTAACTCCTTTTCCTTAGAACCAAACCTCAATGTGCTACTGTTTATAGTTGAAGGTTCCCTAGTTACCAACTCTATCCCTCTCCCTGACAACAGTCTGAAATTAAGCCAGCCTGTTCGCAACCTTGGTGTCACATCTAATCCCAAGATGAGCTCCCGACCTCCTATTTGTGGCATTGCTAAGGTGCCTATTTCCATCACCATAACAATGCCCAACTTCGCCCAGATCTCAGCTCTTCTGTTGCTGTAAACCACATCCATGCCTTGTTACCTCAAGACTCAACTATTCCAACATGCTCCCGTTTGATCTCCCACCCTCTGTAAGCTTGAGGTTGTCCAAAGCTCTGCTGCCCGTGTCTTAAATTCCAGCAAGTTCCGTTCCACTACCACCTCTGTGCTCGCTGACCTGTATTGGCTCTTGGTCAAGCAATACCTTGATTTTAAAATTCTCATCCTTATTTTCAAATCCCTTCATGGCCTTGCCCTTCCCTATCTCTGTAATCTCCTCCAGCTCCCCAATCCACTGAGATATTTGTGCTTCTCTAGTTCTGGTCTTTTGTGCATCCCCAATTATAATTGCACTACCACCTTCAGTTACCTAGACCCCAGGCTCTGAAATTCCCTCTCTTTGACCTAATATCAGTTTATGTGGCTCAATGTTATACTTTGTTTTAAAATGCTCCTGTGAAGATGCTTGGGCCATTTCATTATGTTAAAAATACTATATAATTATAATTTCTTTACATAAAAGAGACAATAATCCAGAACAATAAGCATACCTTTGTGACTAAGGTTGCATCCACAGTTCTTATTAAAGAGCTCAGAATTGAGTTGGATTTTCATATGTTATGTTTAAATAATTTGCTACATGGTACAAATGTGTTTGTTCCTTCATCTTGCAAAAAGTAATTTTACAAATACCTGTAATAATTTTTTTTAAATGGCTGACATAGAGTAGTTTCTCAAGGGGAATTTAGTATTCAAGAATGAATTTCGAGAAAATGGAATAAAATATTCTGCCAAACCAGTTTGTAGAAATGCCTTTTTTATGGTATTTCGTTTCACTAAGTTTGCAAATGGTTAATGGGATAGAAGATTTCAGTGTCTGCTTGGATGTATGAAGAAGAAAGCAATTAAGTCTAAATCACAACAGAGAGCTTTGCACCATCGGCCAGTGGGACTGGTGACCCAAAATAAGAAACACTAGTTTTACAAAACTGCAAGTTGCTGTGCGGGAAATCATATATACAACTGTGGATCCTACTGCTCAGTAATGCTCCATATGTTCAAGGCAAGATGCTCTACTACTTGCCCATGATCAGCAAAACCATTTGTGTTTAAGCACTTATTAATTGTAATGGTAGGCTAATTAATGAATTTCAGGATTTGCTAAATTTCCCCCCAACAACTTTTTCTTTTGTTTTATACCTAGTGATATTGATTTTGGTTCCACTTCCATAATAAATATTTGGAGCATTTTAAAGAACAGCAGATAGTGAATGGGGGAGGAAGAAGAGGTTCACAAAGTATAGAATCATAGAATGGCATCACCGAAGGAGGCCATTCAGTTGTGATGGCTCTCTGCAAGAATAATTTAGCAAATTGCACTCCCCTATCCTTTCCCCATGTCCCTGTATTTTTTCCCCTTCTGATGTTCATCTAATTTACTTTTGAAAGTCATGATTGCCTCCACCACCTTTCAGACAGACAGTACCGGGGTTTTGGTGAGACCATATCTGGAATACTGTGTGCAATTTTGTGCTCCACATTTAAGAAATTATACACTTGCATTGGAGGTGGTACAATGAAAATTCAATAAATTTGTCCCTGGGATGAGGTGGATGTCCTGTAATGAGAGGCTGAGTAAATTGGGCCTATATTCTCTGGAGTTTAGAAGAATGAGAGGCGATCTCATTGAAACCTACAAAATTCTGAAGGAGCTCGATAGGGTAAATGCTGAGAGATTGTTTCCGCTGATCGAGGAGTCTAAAATGTCAGGCCACAATCTCAGGATAAGGGGCCAGCCGTTTAGGACTGAGATGAGGAGATACTTTACTGAAAGGGTTTTGAATCTTTCAAATTCTCTTCCCCAGAGGGTTGTGGTGCTCCATCATTGAATACATTTAAGCCTGGGGTAGATGAGGTTTTGGTGTCTCAGGAATATGGGGAGTGGGCGGGAAAATGGAGTTGAAGGCCAAGGTCAGCCATGATCGTATCGAATGGCAGAGTACGCTCGACTGGCCATGGCCTACTCCTCCTACTTGTGTGTTCTTGTGAGTAACCACTCACTGCATAAGAATTTTTCTTTACATCGTCTCTTGTTCTTCTGCCAATCGGTTAAATCTGTGTCCCCCAGTTCTTGACCCTTCCGCTAATGGGAACAGCTTCTTTCAACCTACTGTTATGATTTTGAGCACCTCTGTCAAATCTCCTCTCAACCTTCTTTATTCCTGGAACCATTCTCATAAATCTTTTCTGTGCCTTCTCCAAAGCCTCCATATCCTTCTTAAAGTACAGTGCCCGGAATTGGACACTACTCCAGTTAAGGCTGAATCAGTGTTTTTATAAAGGTTCATTATTACTTCAGTATGTTTGACGAGCATTATGTTTGTAGGTTTTTGAGGGCAGGGCAGGGAAACAATAGGTTTGAGGAGGGAGTAGCAGATGCTAGGGCGAGTGACAGATGATAGGACACAAATAGGAGTAGAAGTAGACTGTATGGCCATAGTAGACTGGTAGGAATAGGCAGGGCCATGAAGGGATTTGAATTTGAGGTTAAGAATCTTAAAATTGATTTTCAGTAGCACAGGAAGTTAGTGGAGCTTTTCTTCAATATTGCCAATTATAAACACATGTTGGCACAGTATAGCCTCCAGTTATATTGCTTTATTAGTCTTGGATTTTCTCTAAATTAAAACTATGGTTTAGAAAAAATCAATAATATGAATAATGTTCCATCTTGCCCATCCTTTTTTGACTGGGAAATGGGAAGTCAAGTCAGCAGTTTTAAATCTTTGGCAATCTTGTAAACATCCCTGATTATTTGATTAACAAAAACTGGAGGTTTCGTTCCTGAAGAGAATACAGTTGCAGTAGATTTATTAAACTGAATACAACTATTAAGATTCTGAATATAGTTATTTTCCAGACTTTCTTCAAGAAGGTGGAGCAATTTCTCTTTTTTGTCCCCAGACTAGAGAGGAGTACTTCTCTTGAAGGTATTGCATGTGAATAAGGGAGCAGGGAAAATCGTAGGCTGAACCAACCTGCAGTGTTTACGCACACAACCTCAGGGACCGTCCCAGCAGCTTTGGGGGAGAGAACATCATCTAATGAGGCATAAAGTAGAAAGCCTTTATTAATTTAAAGAAATGAGGGTGTTTTTTTTTAAAAAAAAGTACTTCCTTGGCATGGATTGCAAACACTTGGTTGATATCAGTGGTTTTCATTCAAATTTCCTGTTTCAAAAGCTGGCCTCATATGTTGAAATAACACTTTCTTAATTTAGTCTGTACTTCAGAGAATATATCAATATAATGTAATTGCTTTGTCACACATGTTTTGATTCCCCCAGTTTTCTTTTTGCTTGCATGAAGAAGTACAGTTTCATGAATTTCAACTGTCTTCTGTTACCTTGCATGAGGGCCTCATTTTATTAATAATCCTACATTTTAAAATTTGGCTGTGGGGTGCTGGGGATTTTAGGGGATGGGTAGAGGGGATAGCAGGGAGGTGAATGTAAAGTTACATCATTATGGTTGAGCCCTTTGCATCATTTTTTTTTGAAGAAAAAAGAGACAGACACTTTCTAGAAGAAGCCAGAATTGATCAGAATTGAGAAGACTGGCTGTGCGATTTTTCTCTTCACAAGGCAACTGCGGCCAATTGTAGTGGCCAATTTGCTGCATTCACTAAGCTGGGCAAAGTCAGCACAGACCATGGAGAGAGTCAATATGGGTCCATAGCGAATTTAGTTCAACCAGTCAGCCACTGATGCAGCCCGTCTACATAATTATTGGATGCATTTTTAAGCATTGGTTGATTCTGACTTTCTCTGCGAAAACTGTCTCAGTTACCAGAAACATGAGGAGAGGCAAAAAATGTTTCCAGCATAGCAAAACATTTACTGGAGAAACACAAGCTGGAGAATCTAGGGGAGAAGTGAGAGCAGGAAGTGTGCATTTTTAAATATTGTATAGTTTTTTTTAGGGATTCCAGGACTAGTGGCTTATAACAAATTCACTTTCTAACATTGAATATCATTTAAAAGAGGGAATATTTTAAATGAGAAATTGATGAGGATGGGCCGAAACTGATCCACGGTGACGCAACATATCTTACTTGCCTTGCCTCAATTTTACACCATCGGGCCTTAATGAAAGTGAGTATTTATGAAATAATTCAAGCAAGTAATCTTGCATGATTAGCAGGATATACTATTTCTGAATTAATTGATGTATTTAAATGTATTTGTTTATATCACACTGTGTTCTGAATTTATGATGTATGTGCAGTACTGGAAAAAGATGAGATGGTGCTCAATATTTATATTAAAAAAAACAACATCCACTGCCATAGCAAAATTGGTACTTTCATGTCAACTGAAAAGCGAAATATGCCTCTCGGCTTATGTATTTGCTTGCCTGCCTGTATTTAAAAACATCTTGTGTGATGTAGTACTGTAGAATTCATTTGATTAGTCAGATTGCAGAAGCATGACCACCGTCCCTTCATTCAGTTACCTCATCACAAGGCACGACTGCTATCCACCTACATATTAGCCAGTAAGCCTTACTGCAATCTGTATTGACCATTATACAGATTTCCAATTTGTTATCTTCCATTTCTCAGTAGCATATCCCTTAACTAGCAGTGAATAATGCCACATCAGTTAAGATAAAGTTAAGATAGTTAAGATAAAGAACTGTTCTGCCTGGTATTTATGGAAAATCTACTGTGTGGCACTTATCACCAAAGCACCCCTTGCTCTGTTTACTTACTCATCTGGTGCTTTCTCCTCCTGTGAGCACTTCATCTTGTTCCACCCCTCTTGGCTCATTCTCAACCACCCACCCAAATACCATGCCAAGATTCTTAGAGATATCATCACAGTTTTCCTCCCTCAGCCTCTGCATCGAATGACTTGCCATCCTTGGTGATTTCAGCCTCCATCTCAATTCATCATGTTCTCCCCCCCCCCACTGAGTTCACTGCCTTCCTATCCTCCCTCAATCTCTCCCACCATATAAAGGTCCAGAGCCATATTCACAGTCAGCCCCTCGATATTGCCATCTCATGTGACCCCTCTAAGCCCGTTCTGTCAGTCATGGATGAAACCATCTCTGATCACTTTCTTGTATCACTCTCCACCCATAGCCCTGTTCCACCCACCCCACCAACTCCACTTCCTTCTGTGTTTGCCGTGTAGGGGGTGGGGGAAGGAGGAATTGTCTCCAAATCATTTACAAATGGAGTTTCAAATTCCCAACTGGTTAGCCTTTGACCCTCTGTTCACCACCACATTTCTGTAGTTACCGATCTGCTTGTTCACACCCTGCTCTCGCCCTGAATTCAAATCTTATTCTAGTTTCTCTCTTATCTTCTCATATGCCATCTCTGAGCTCATCTTGTCCATGAGGCCCACCTCCTACTCCCTCTATCCTATTCTTACCAACTTTTGACCATCTATTTTCCAAATCTGGCCCTCATGAAAGCTAATATTGCTAACTTGATTCCTTGCGTCAGGTACTGTCCCACTTCTCTTCAAATCTACGGTCAACACCCCTCTCCTCAAAATATGTGTTTTTGCCTCCAGAATCTGTGCCCAACTTTGCTGCAATTCCATGTTTGAATCTCTCCAATCAGGTGTCTTCCCTGCCACTGGAAGGGCCTTATCAAATAACATCCTGCATGAATTTGGCAGTGGTAAATTCATCCTTCTTGACCTGTCTGGAGCCTTCAACATAGTTGACCAAACCATCCTTCAGTGCCTCTGCTCCGCTGTTCAGTTGGGTGGGTAACCAGACAATTACTTGGAACACTGAAGCCATTGTCTTCAATCTTCACCAAAAACTACATTCCCTTGCCATTCGTGCTCTGGCAACTGTATGAGTCTGGACCAGCCTGTTTTTAATCTCGGTGGTGTACTTAACCCTGAGCTGAGCTAAAAACCGCATATACAGCCCATCATCAAGACTCCCTACCTCCATCTCTGTGATATTCCCAAACTCTGCCCTGCCTCAGCTCATCTGCTGAAATCCTCATCCTTGCATTTGTTACCTCTAGCCTTGACTATACCGCTACTCTCCTTGCCAGTTTTTCATCCTCTTAAACTTGAGCTCATTCAAAGCTCTGCTGCCCATATCCTCACTTAGCTCTTTGACCAAGATTTTGGTCTTCTGCCCTAGTATCTCCTTATATGGCTCAATGTTAAATTTGTTTGATAAAGCTCCAGTGAAACACTTTGGGACATTTTGCTATGTTAAAGGTGCCATGTAAATGCCAATCATTGTTATTGGCAGAACCAGCTGGTTGGGTGTGATTGGTTGAATGGGCAGTGGTCTACGGTTCTATATTTAGAGAGATGCAAGATTTAATACTGAGTGATTTAATCTTTCCAGTAACTTAAAAAAAATGGACTTTCACTTTTTTGTGTTCTCAAGTATTCATTTCTCTGTTGGTTTTGAATGTCAATTAAGTGATGTTCTAAACTGTCCTTGATGTGCATTACCTCTTCCCTGGTTTCACTGTATAAAGTTATTCAGTTGCAATGCAAAGGTTTGACATGGGGTTGGTCTGCAGCTGAGTTACATTAGTGAAAGGCAAGGTGTTGCTCATGATGCTATCAGCCTACCTGCCTTACCTGTGTTATACTTTCTATTATAATGTTTGATGTGTTTTGCTATTTAGCAGCTGAAGTGCTAAAGGTGACAGGTTTTGTTAGGTTAATGTCATATTAACATCGAATACCCCAGTATCCCCTACAAATTTTTTTGCTATAGGCTGATTTATAGATAAATGTTTGATCATTTGTCAAACATAGTGCTTTCAACAGATCTGTGTATTGCTAACTTTTAACTTAGTGACTTTTGAGCAGAATTTGGTTGAAAGAATGTGTACGTTTGATCCGTTTCAATATTTAAAAAAGTACAAATTTAGATATTTTAAGCCATGTTGCATGTTGTTATTTTGTAAGAATAAATTCCTTTAGTCATTCCAAATTTAAAACTAAAATAATTTAATGAATAGAAATCTGCTTTGGAAGGTTTTGGAGGATGGCTCTGTAAGTTTCCCTTTTCTTTGGTATGACCAGAAAGTGGAGCTCTCTAATTGAAATGCAGATTTAAGAGAACATCACTCCCTGGGGGAGGGATTTGCTGATGATCGATGGACTCTCAGTATAATCAGATCTAAAATTCTGAAGTAATGTAATGAACAATCACCAGGTTTTATGGAATGTAGTGCATTGTGTACTTCAGACAGGACCTTGTATTGTCAGATTTTTAAACCGACCTTAGTACTTGGAACTTTAATCGTTAATCATCACCTTATAGTTACGAGAGGAAATGACAAACCAGGCAGATGATAATCAAATATGCATTTTTATTTTTGTATAAGATATTTGCTTTCTTTGGCATGGCAGATAGTGTGTGTCAGAATGTGACTTTCCCTAATACGTGGTGACACTAATGACTGTTGATATCCAGGATAGTTTGGATTTGTCTTTATTATATTTGTATTTGAGCAGGCTATTTTAGATACAGCATTGTGAAATGAGACAGGATTAATAATCTTGCAGTAAAGAAACCTGGGGAAATGTAATATGATAGAATTTTATCGTGAGTTTATGGGTGTTTGAGTTAAGTCTTAAATCTAAACAAAACAAACTACCTTGTTATGAGGGACAAGTTAGTTAAGGTAAATTGGGAAGCTGGATTTAAAGCTGTGATGGTAGATAAGCATGGCAAGTTTTTAAAGAATTAATTCATAATCAGTTTATGCATTCCTTTAAGGAACAAAATCCCCACAGGAAAAATGGTCCAACCGTGGCTAACCAGAGAAGCTAAAGATAGTATTACATTAGAGGAAGAGCCTTGTCATGTTGCCAAAAAGACTAGAAAGCCTGAGGATTGGAAGGATTCTGAAATTCACAAAGATGACCCAAAACTAGCTAGAGACTCAAACAAATTGTTAAAGTATCAATACGTACAATATGTAAAAAGCAAGAGATTAGCAAGAGTAAACGTGGGTCCTATAGAGGCAAAGAAGTTATAATGGGACATGGTGGAGACATTAAACAAATACTTTGTATCTGTCTTCATGGTAGAATACACAAAAAAAAAACATTCTGGAAGCAATGGGGAAGTAAGAACCTAGAGAAAATGCGAAACTTAAGGATATTAGTATCAGTAAAAAAAAAGTAGCGGAGAAATTTATGGAACTAAAAATTAGTAAATGCCCTTGACTTGATGGCTTACACTATAGGGTTTTAACAGAGGTAGCAGCTGAGATAGTAGATGAAGTGGTTTTGATCTTCCAGAATTCCTTAGGTCCTGGAATGGCTCTTGTGGATTGGAAGTTAGCAAATATAAAAGTGATATTCAGTAAGGAGGGAGAGAGAAAATAGGGGATGATAGGTCAGTTAACCTGACATGAGTAGTAGCAAATATGCTAGAATTCAGTACTGGGGAAGTGATAACAGAGCACTTGGAAAATCATAGTATGTTTGGACAGAGTCAACAAGGATTTATGAAAAGGAAATCGTGCTTGACAAATTTGTTAGAGTTCCTTGAGGTTTAACTGGAAGGATGGGTAAATGGGAACCAGTGGATGTAGTAGATTTGGATTTTCAATTAGGAAGGCAAATGGTATGTTGGCCTTTATTGCAAGAGGATATGAATACAGGAGTAAAGATGTCTTGCTGCAATTGTATAGAACCTTGGTATGACCAACCTGGAGTATTGCGTACAGTTTTGGTCTCCTTACCTAAGGAATTATGTACTTTTCGTAGAGAGAGTGCAATGAAGGTTTACTAGACTATCCCTGGAATGACAAGATTGCCATTTGAGGAGAAATTGAGGAGATTGGGCCTCTATTCTCTAGAGTTAAGAAGAATGAGAGATAATCTAATTCCAGTATACAAAATTCTTACAGGGCTTGACAAGGTAGGTGCTGGAAGGATGTTTCCCTGGCTTGGGGAATCTCGTCTCAGAATGAGGCCGTTTAGGACATTGATGAGGAGGAATTTCATCACTCAAATAGAGGTGAATCTTTGGAATTCTCTACCTCAGAGGGCTGTGGAGACTCAGTCATTGAGTATTTTCAAGACAGTGATCAGTAGATTTCTAGATATTAAAGATATCAAAAAATATGGGGATAGTGTGGGAAAATGGCATTGAGGTAGATCAGCCATAATCTAATTGAATGGCAGAGCAGGCTTGAGGGGAAAAAATACCTACTCCTGCTCTTATTTCCTATGTTCCTTCCTATTTGACTGCACAAAGAGATTGTACAAAATTAGCACTCATGGGATTGGGGGCAATAAATTAGCATGGATTTGAGGATGGTTAATGGATAGGAAACAGGAAGGGACTAACTATTTACGGTTTGGCAGGCTGTAACTAGTAGGGAACTGCAAGATCAGTGCTTGGCCCTCAGCTATTTACAATCTATATCAATGACTTTGATGAGAGTCCGAGTGTAATGTAGCCAAGGTTTTTGTTGATGCAATGCTGGATGAGAAAATAAGCAGTGAGGAAATACAAAGAGTCTGTAAATGAACTTGGGTTCAATGAGTGGGTAAGAATGTGACAGATGGAAACATAAGCTTCAACAATTGCAAAGAGCTCATTAACATCCTTGGTGATCTCAATCCTTGGTGATCTCAATCTTAGTGACAATCAGCTGCATTTGCTACTTCCCTCACTTTCCTGTCCACAAGGTCAAGTTTTCTCAAAGATTCTCCTATCCACCCTGGACCTGAATTCCAATTGCTCTCCAGTTTCTCTCCTACCCCCCGTTGTGCCCTCTCCAAGTTCATCTTGTCCACGAAACCTGCCTCCTGCTTCATCAAACCAATTCCCACTAAATTGCTGATCACCAGCTTCTCTTCCTTGCTCACATGTTAACTGATGTTAATGGTTTTCTCTCTTCAACAACTGTCATCCTCTCCTTCAAATCCACCTTCATTATGCCATTTCCTCAAAAAAAAGCAAATCTTTTCCCCCTCTGTCCTTGTAAACTACCGCCTAAGCACCACCCCCCTTTCCTCTCCAAATTCCTTGAATGTTGTCTGACTTCCTAAATCAGTATCCACCTTTTATGGAACTCCATATTTGAATCCCTCCAGTCAGGTTTTCACCCTTGTTACAGTTCCATAAGTGTCCTTATCAAAGTCACAAATGATATCCTATGTGACTGTGACAAAGATAAACAATCCTTTCTCATCAACCTGTATGCAGCCTTTGACATGGTTGACGACACCATCCTATTCCAATGCCTCTCCGCTTTTATAAGACCATAAGATATAGGAGCAGAAATTAGGCTGTTCGGTCCATTGAGTCTGCTCTGTCATTCAATCATGGCTGATAAGTTTCTCAACCCCATTCTCCCGCCTTCTCCCCATAACCTTTGATCCCCATACCAATCAAGAACCTATCTATCTCGGTCTTAAAATACACTCAATGACCTGGCCTCCACAGCCTTCTGTGGCAATGAATTCCGTAGATTCACCACTCTGGCTAAAGAAGTTTCTCCTCATCTCTGTTCTGAAAGGTCTTCCCTTTACTCTGAGGCTGTGCCCTCGGGTCCTAGTCTCTCCTACTAATGGAAATATCTCCCCCACGTCCACTCTGTCCAGGCCTTTCAGTATTCTGTAAGTTTCATTCAGATCCCCCCTCATCCTTCTAAACTCTATCGAGTATAGACCCAGAGTCCTCAAATGTTCCTCATATGTTAAGCCTTTCATTCCTGGGATCATTCTCATGAACCTCCTCTGGACCCTCTGCAGGGCCAGAACATCCTTCCTGAGATACGGGGCCCAAAATTGCTCACAATATTCTAAATGTGGTCTGACCAAAACTTTATAAAGCCTCAGCAGCACATCCCTGCTTTTATATTCTAGTCCTCTTGAAATAAATGCCAACATTGCATTTGCCTTCCTATCCAGCTGTGTGGGACTGCACACACTTAATTCCATTCCTATCTGTCTAACCCCAGCTTGTGGGCCACCTCCAGTGGCTTCTGTTCTTGCTCCTGCACCATTACCTCTGGTGGCCCCAAAGAACCTATCCTTTGCCCCTTCCTGTTTCTCAACTACGTGCTTCCCTTGATGACATCATCTGAAAACACTAGTATGCCGATGACTCCCAGCTCTACCTCAACACCTCTTGACCCTCCACTGGCTCTAAATTGTCACAATGCTTCATCCGACATCCAGTACTGAATAGGTAGAAATTTTCTCTAAACAGTGAGATGACTGAATCTATTACCTTGGGCCCCCACCACAAACTCTGTTTGCTAGCCACCAATTCCCATCCCACTCCCTGGCAGCGGTCTAAGGCTGAATCAGATTGTTTGTAATCTTGGTCTAATATCATTGAATCTCAGAATTGTTACAGTGTGGAAGGAGGCCATTTGGCCCATCGTGTCTGCAACGGCTGTCCAAGTCAGCAAAATATTTTACCTCGAGATGGGCTCCTAACCACATATCCATGCTGTTGCTAGGATCACCTATTTTCACGTCCATAACATTGCCCAAATTTCTTCCTGCCTCATCTACTACTGAAATCCTTATCCATTCCTTTGTTACCTCCAGACCTGACTATTTTAATACATTTCTGCCTAGCCTCCCACATTTTGCCTTCTGTAAACTTGAGGTCATCCAGAGCTTTGCGTGTGACCTAACTTGCATCAAGTCACATTCACCCATTACACCTGTGCTTGTTGACCTAAGTTGATTCTCATCCTTGTTTTCAAACCCCTCCCTGCCCTCTCCCCTCCATATCTTTTTAATTTCCTTCAGCTACAAACTCTCCGAGATACTTGTGCTCCTCCAGTTCTGGACTTTTCTGCATCCCCAAGGTTAATTGCTCCACAAATGGTGGCCATGCCTTCAGCCCCCAAGGCCTCAAGCTCTGGAATTGCCTACCTCTTCTATTATATTATCGTGTTATTTTATAGGTGCTATGTAAATACAAGCTGTTGCTGTTGTATGATGTGGAGAAATGTGATGTTATCCATTTAGGTAGGAAAAATAGAAAAGCAGAATATTCTTTTAATGGTGGGACATTGGAAAATGTTAATATTCAGAGAGATCTGGGTGTCCTTGTATGGAAATCACAAAATTAACGCACTTATAGCAATGAATTAGGAAAGCAAATGGTATAATGCCATTTAACATAAAAGGGTTTGGAATATAAGAGTAAAAAAGTCTTATTGGAGTTGTATAAGGCCTTAGCATGACCACACATGTGTACAGTTTTGCTCTCTTAACTTAAAGAAGGATATACTTATCTTGTAGGGAGTGCAACAAAAGTTCACCAGACTGATTCCTGGGATGAGGGTTTGTTCTGTGAAGACACAGTGAATAGCCTAGGCTGATATTTGCTAGAGTTTAGAAGAATGAGAGGTGATCTCATTGAAACATATAAAATTCTTAACGACAAGGTAGATACTGGAAGGATGCTTCTCGTAATACAAGAATTAGGAGCAGGAGTAGCCCATTCGACCCTTCAAGCCTGCTTCGCCATTTGATAAGATTGTGACTAAGCTAATTGTGGCCTCAACTTTACTTTCCTGTGTAACTTGTATAAACCTTTGACTTCCTTGTCAATCAAGAATCTATCTAAGATAAAAGCAAAATACTGCGGATGCTGAAAATCTGAAACAAGAACAAAAATAGCTGGAAAAACTCAGCAGGTCTGATAGCATCAGTTAACGTTTCGAGTCCAGATGACTCTTCATCAGAACTAAAGAAATAGAGAAATATGGTGAAATATAAGCTGGTAGAGGGGATTGGGACAGGTAGAGCTGGATAGAGGGCCAGTGATAGGTGGAGGCAAAGAAGAGATTGCCAAAGATGTCATAGGCAAAAGGACAAAGGGGTCTATCTAACTCAGCCTTAAAAGCATTGTTGACCCTATCTCCACTGCTCTCTGAGGAAGAGAATTCCACAGACTAACAATCCTCTGAGAGAAAAATTTTCTCCTCAACTCTTTCTTAAACGGTAGACCCCTTATTTTTAAACAGTGTTTCCTAGTTCTGGCCTCCCCCATAAGCACAAACATCCTCTCAGCATCTATGTTGTCAAGTCTCCTCAAGATCTTATATGTTTCAATAAGATCAACTCTCATTTTTTTAAACTCCAGACTTAGGCCCAGCCTGTCTTGCTTTCCTCATAAGAGAACCTGTTCATCCCAGGATTTAGTCGAGTGAACCTCCTCTGAACTGTTTCGAATGCAATTATGTCCTTCCTTAAGCTAGTCTCAATAATGGTGATCATGAAAGCATTGTCGATTGTTGTAAAAACCCATCTGGGAAGGAAACCTGCCTTGGTCTGACCTACATGTTACTCCAGACCCACAGCAATGTGGTTGACTCTTAATTGCCCTCTGAAATGGTGTAGCAAGCCTCAGTTCAAGGGGCAACTAGGGATGGGCAACAAATGCCGGCTTTGCTAGTGATGCCCGCATCCCCTGAAAGAATAAATAGATGAAGTAAGGAGACCAAAACTGTATTTCAGATGTAGTCTCACCAAAGCCCTGTACAACTGTAGCAAAGCTATTAACTTTTATGTTGCATTTCCCTTGCAATAAATGTCAACATTCCATTTGCCTTCCTAATCACTTACTGTACCTGCATATCAACATTTTGTGATTCATGTATCAAGCACCCAGATCCCTCTGTACTGTAGAGTTCTGCAAGCTCTTTCCATTTAAATAATATATTGCTTTTCTATTCTTCTTGCCAAAGTGGACAAGTTTACATTTTCCCACATCATACTCCATCTGCCAATTTTTTGCCCACTCGCTTAACCTATCTATATCCCTTTGCAGACTCCTTATGTCCTCCTCACAGTTTACTCCCCTACCTATCTTTGTGTCATTAGCAAATCAGCAAACCGTAAATAGAGTAGGCTTGAGGGGCCTCTACTCCTATTTCATATGGTCATATGTATTTTGGAAATGCAAATGCACTAAATCTACAGGTTCCCCGTTATCTGTGTTGCTTGTTACTTCCTCAAAGAACACTAATAAATTTGTCAAACATGATTTCCCTTTCACACAACCATGTTGACTGCTTGATTGCATTAAGATTTTTTTTAAGTATTCTGCTAAAACCACCTTAATAGATTTTAGCATTTTCCCTGTGACAGATGTTAGGCTAACTGGCTTTCAATTGGTGTAGAAATTTTGTCATACTTCTTGTTAACCTAAACAAGTGAGGTTTCTCAAATCAGCTGGAAACATTCACCAGGCAAGTCAGCATCGGTGTAGGAAGTAGACAAGCCAACATTTCAGAAGCTGAATATTTCACTGTCATTGACACTGCATAATCAGGGCATAAATTTCTTACAGTCCTCCAAAGGAAACACAGTATTGCAATAAATTTAAAAAAGCAAATTGAAATTCCCATTGGTTTTTAGTTATGTGCTTTACAAATTGACTTTTGCCCCTCCATTTAGTAATACTGGAAAAATAAATGAGCTCTTTTCCAATTTTTTCTTTTTAATAGTCAGTGACTATGGATCATAAATATTTGGCCTTTGGTGACCTCACAGTGAGTATAGAATTGATATTAAATGTAACATTTGCTTTTCAAGAAGAACTGACCTTTTATTAACATTAAAATCTGTTGTGTAATTTATGTTGCATTGTTGGTTAAAGAGGAAATTAACGCAACCTCAAGGAAAGATATTAGCTCCGACGATGTGGAATCTGTATGGGTAGAGCTGAGAAACACTAAGGGGCAAAAAACGTTAGTGGGGGTTGTTTATAGACCCCCAAACTGTAGTGGTGATGTTGGGAATGGCATTAAACAGGAAATTAGAGACGCACGTAATAAAGGAACATCTATAATTATGGTGACTTTAATATGCATATAGATTGGGCAAAACAAATTAGTAACAATACCGTGGAGGAGGAATTCCTGGAGTGTATATTTTTTTCTGGACCAATACATTGAGGATCCAACTAGAGAACAGGCCATCCTTGATTGGGTATTGTGTAATGAGAAAGGAATAATTGGCAATCTATTTGTGTGAGGCCCCTTGGGGATGAGCGACCATAATATTCTTCATCAAGATGGAGAGTGATATAGTTGATTCTGAGACTTGGGATCTGAATCTTAATAAAGGAAATTACGATAGCATGAGGCGTGAGTTGGCTATGAAGGATTGGGAAACGTTACTTAAAGGGATGCTGGTGAATAGGCAATGGCAAACATTCAAAGAGTGCGTGGGTGAACTGCAACAATTGTTTATCCCCGTCTGGCGCAAAAGTAAAACAAGAAAGGTGGCCAAACCATGGCTTATAAGGGAAATTAGAGATAGCATTAGATGCAAGGAAGAGGCATACAAATTGGCTAGAAAAAACAACAGACCTGAGGATTGGGAGCAGTTTAAAATTCAGCAAAGGAGGACCAAGGGATTGATTAAGAAGAGGAAAATAGAGTATGAGAGTAAGCTTGCAGGGAACATAAAAACTGAGTGTAAAAGTTTCTATAGGTATGTGGAGAGAAAAAGATTGGTGAAGACAAATGTAGGTCCTTATAGTCAGAAAGAGAGGAATTTATATTGGGGAACAAGGAAATGGCTGACTAACTAAATTCATACTTTGGCTCTGTCTTCACAAAGGAGGATACTAACAATATACCAGAAATGTTGGGGAACACAGAACTGAAAGAAATCAGTATTAGTAGGGAAATGGTGTTGGGGGAATTGATAGGTTGAAGGCCGATAAATCCCCAGGGCCTGATAATCTACACTCTAGAGTACTTAAGGAAGTGGCCCTAGAAATAGTGGATGCATTGGTGATCATCTTCCGAGATTCTATAGACTCTGGAACAGTTCCTACAGATTGGAGGGTAGCTAATGTAACCCCACTATTTAAAAAGGGAGGCAGAGAGAAAACGGGGAATTATAGACCAGTCAGCCTGACGTCGGTAGTGGGGAAAATTCTAGAGCCTGTTATAAAAGATTTAATAGCTGAGCACGTGGAAAATAGTGGCAGAATCGGACAGAGTCAGCATGGATTTATGAAAGGGAAATCATGCTTGAAAAATCTACTGGAATTTTTTGAGGATGTAACTAGTAGAGTTGATGAGGGGGAGCCAGTGGATGTGGTTTATTAGGACTTTCAGAAGGCTTTTGACAATGTCCCACATAAGAGATTGGCGTGTAAAATTAAAGTGCATGGGATTGGGGGTAGTGCATTGAGATGGATAGAAAACTGGTTGGCAGACAGAAAACCAAGAGTAGGAATAAATGGGTCTTTTTCCGAATGACAGGCAGTGACTAGTGGGGTACCGCAGGGATTGGTGCTGGGACCCCAGTTATTCACAATGAGAGAACTAAATGTAATGTCTCCAAATTTGTAGCTGACACAAAGTTGGGTGGGAGGGTGAGCTGTGAGGAGGATGCAGAGATGCTTCAGTGTGATTTGGACAAGCTGAGTGAGTGGGCAAATGCATGGCAGATGCAGTATAATGTGGATAGATGTGAGGTTATCCATTTTGGTAGCAAAAACAGGAAGGCAGATTATTATCTGAATGGCTATAAATTGAGAGAGGGGAATGTGCATCGAGACTTGGGTGTCCTTGTATACCAGTCACTGAAGGTAAGCATGCAGGTGCAGCAGGCGGTAAAGAAGGCAAACGGTATGTTGGCCTTCATAGCCAGAGGATTTGAGTACAGGAACAGGGATGTCTTGCTGCAATTGTACAGGGCCTTGGTGAGACCACACCTGGAATATTGTGTGCAGTTTTGGTCTCCTTATCTGAGGAAGGATGTACTTGCTATAGAGGGAGTACAGTGAAGGTTTACCTGACTGATTCCTGGGATGGCGGGACTGACATTTGAGGAGAGATTGATTCGATTAGGATTATATTTGCTGGAGTTCAGAAGAATGAGGGGAGATCTCATTGAAACCTATAAAATTCTAACAGGACTAGACAGGGTAGATGTAGGAATGATGTTCCTGATGGTGGGGGAGTCCGGAACCAGGGGTCACAGCCTGAGGATATGGGGTAGACCATTTAGGACTGAGATGAGAAATTTCTTCACCCAGGGAGTGGTGAGCCTGTGGAATTTGTTACCACAAAGTAGTTGAGACCATAACATTGTAAGCTTTCAAGAAGGAGTTAGATATAGTTCTTGGGGTGCAAGAGACCAAAGGGTATGGGAAGAAAGCGGGAGCAGGCTATTGAGTTGAATGATCTGCCATGATCATAAAGGCGGAGCAGGCTCGAAGGGATGAATGGCCTACTCTTCCTAGTTTCTATGTAACCCCTGATTTATTTGTGCAAACAGCAAAAATAAACTAAGCTCTTCTGAAAAAAAAATGATATTTTGTGTGTACATACTGACTTGTAAGTTGGCTGGAATCAATTGGAGTACCATCTTAGACTGGCATGGTTGTGTCAGACAATTTTTTGAAATGAGATGAGATAATTTGTTGCATTTCCATTTTCCATCGAGCAAATAAACAGTAACATAAAAAGCATCTGAGGCATTCGTGTTTAAAATAAGTAAAAATATATTTCTTATGTTCTTAATGACTTGTATTTAAGCTGTCCAGGAGAAGCTGCTTTAATTGGTTAGGTAATGCTACAGGGTAGTGTTAGCATGGTGGTGTTCCAGAGAGTAGTAGAAGAGAAGTAGTATGAAAAATGCTGGTATAACCATGGTTTTCTGGAGACCTATAATGGTGGATATGCCTTTCTTAAAACTTTTGAGGTGTCTTAAAACGCTGAATCAGGACAAGTACTGCAATGCTATAGTATTGAAGGAGAATAAAATGTTGCAACTGGTTCTTGGAGACATTTATGCTAACTAATTTAAATTCTTTCATAAGATGTTTAGTAAAAAATCAGGGTGGATGCATATTTATGTTTGAGTTTCTTCCCAAATGTTGTTCTGAATATTGATTGGTTTACAATATAATTATCTTTAAATTCTACAGTGAGTGGTAGGTATTTGGCAGTTATATAAAGTTATATAGTAAATGTGCCTTGCACCACAGTGAATTACAGTTGCAGTGTGCTGTAACTTGAATAGTAGAGCATGGGGTTGTGCTTAGAATTCTGAATACAATCCAGTTTGTGCCATGGTGAGACCACAAGTTTTCCTGAAAAGCGCTCAGGAAAATTGGAGAAGTGTTTCTCTGGGCTGATCTAGTGCATCTTCTATGAGGAGTAAAAAAATTTAGCCTGTAATTTGTGTGAGAAAGCATGTAGTTGAGAAAACTGTTCATCATTGAATTACTTTGTCCTGTCACAGACTAACTTGCTTTCTCACTCTTGAGACATTTCTAAATCTCTACTTGCTCTATAATAATTGTCCTATTGTGAATCCTGCATATTA
Organism: Carcharodon carcharias; assembly: GCF_017639515.1. NCBI lineage: Eukaryota > Metazoa > Chordata > Chondrichthyes > Lamniformes > Lamnidae > Carcharodon > Carcharodon carcharias. Next base: position 170,752,253 of record NC_054469.1, read on the forward strand.
ACACTTTGTTCTGCTAAGTTCCTTAAAATCGTCTTTTGGATTTCCTTACAACCATCAGAAATTTTGGAATCAAAATCTTAAAAATGCTGCCCTAAAGACTGTGGCTGTCCTGAATTTAGATTAGTGCAGTGGAAAGTACCAGATAACTTTTCTGACCTAGAGTAAGTTGTACTACCAATGTGTGATTCTGTGGCCAAACGCAGAGTAAGATCCAGAGACAATACTGCAAGTAGAGTTGGTGAGCACCCTTATCAAGTAGAGTCCATCTGCACCCAGAAAATTGGCAACATATATGTAAATGATGCCATCAGAGTTATAGAGTCATTACGACACAGAAGGAGGCCATTTTGCCCATTGGGCCCATTCTGGACTTTAGAGCAATCCAGACAGTCCCATTGTCCTGCTCTACGCCCATTGCCCTGCAAGTTTATTTCCCTCAGAGGACCATCCAGTTTATTTTTGAAACCATTAATCGTCTCTGCTTCTGTCACCCTCATAGGCTGCGCGTTCCAATTCATCACTATTTGCTGTATAAAAGATTTCTTTCTTGCATACCTCTCCTGCACCTCTTGCTCAAAACCTTAAGTATGTATTTCCTGATATTTGTACCATCAGCTAATAGAACAGCTTTTCTTTCTCTATCTTAATTAAACCTGTTGTAATCTTGCTCACCTCTATCAAGCCTCCCCTCAAACTTCTTTGCTCCAAGGAGAACAGTCCCAGCTTCTCCAACGTAACCTTGGAGCTAAATTCCCTGAAACCATTCTGGTAAATGTCCTTTGCATCCTCTCTAAAGTGTGGTGAAGAGAACTGCAATGCAGTAGTTGTGGCCTAGCCAGAGCTTTATTAAGCTTCAGCATAACCTCCCTTCTTTTGTATTCAATACCTCTATTTGTGAAGACCAAGATTCTATCTGCTCTCTTAACTGCTCCCTCAATATGTGCTGCCACGTTCAAGGACCTGTGCCTCTTTGTCCTTGCACACATATTATAATTGTGCCATTAAGTCGATACTGCCTTTCTATTCTTCAAAATGGTTCACCTAATTATTAAATTTCTTCATCTACTTGTTTGTCCATTCTGCTAGCCTATCTGTCCTTTAAATTTGTATCATCCTCATGTTTGCCACACCAAGTTTGGTATCATCAGCAACTTCTTAAATTTTACTCTGAATTCTAATATCCAAGTCATTTATATATCTAAAAAGCAGGGGTCCTCGCACTGAACCTTGGGAATGCCACTGTGTGCTATCCTGCATTCTGAAAACAACCAACTACCATGACACATTGTTTTCTGTCCTTAAGCCAACCTTTTATCGAAGTTGACACTAATACTCTTATTCCATGAATCTCAATTTTGTTAACCAGTCTTTTATGTGGTGCTTTGTCAAAGACTTTCTTAAGATCCATAATGACAACTTCCGTTGCATTCCCTTCATCCATCTTTGTTATTTCATCAAAAATTTCAATTATATTAGTCAAGGAGGAACTACCTTTTCCAGATCCATGCTGCCTCTCATGAATTAGCTCACATCTTACCCAAGTGCCTGTTGTTTTTTTCTCCAATTTATTGTTTTTAAAACCTTCCCCACCTTTGATGTTAAACTGACTAGCCGGTAGTTACTAGGAATGTTCTACCATCCTTTCTTGAACAAGTGTGTCACATTTGCCATTCTTCAATCCTCTGGCACTGCCTCATATACAGAGCAGATTGGAAGATCATGGTAAGCCATTCACTATCTCCAATCTAGCTTCTTTTAGCAAGCTGGGATGCAAGCCATCCGGACCAAGTGATTTATCCACTCTTAAGCATAGCTGGCCTTTCCAGTACATCTTCCCCATCAATTTTCATCCCATCCATTATTTCTACTATCTCTCCTTCTACCATTGTTTTGTCAGCATCCTTTTCCTTATGAAACACCTACACAGAGTACTCATTAAACATTCTTACCTGGCCCTGCCCCATCACCCTTTTTAGCCCTTGTCAGTTCTCTAATACTTTAGCTCACTCTTAATCCCCTATTACTCTGCATAACTCACTCCCAACCCTCTGCTACTCTGAATAATTCACTCTTAAAACTCTATTACTCTTTGTGTGACTCAGTACCAGCCTTTTAATTTTGTTTGTAACACAGGGGAGGTTAGGATCCAGGGTAGGAAGAATAAACAGAGCCAACTCCTGGAGCAATATGTAAATTCCCAGGACCTATTGCCCACCACTGTTATTATAACAAGTACCCAAATTGGAATTGGATTCTTTCTCTAGTGATTTATTCTCCTGATCGTTGCACTTAATTCTGAGCACCCCAGTAAGTTGCATTTTTCACAATGTGCAGTGTTACAAATAAAACTAAACAGCCTGAATAACATTCCAATGTTTCCACCAACTCCATAACGATGCACCCCTTCCCTTCACCCCCTTGTCAGCATTCCATAGGGACCGTTCCCTCTGGGACACCCTGGTCCACTCCTCCATCACCCCCTACACATCAACCCCCTCCCACGGCACCTTCTCATGCAATTGGAGAAGGTGCAACACCTGCCCCTTTGCTTCCCCCCACTTCTCACTGTCCAAGAGCTCAAACACCCCTTTCAACTGAAGTCGCGCTTCACTTGCACTTCTCTCAATTTGGTCTGCTGCATTCGCCGCTCCCAATGCGGTCTCCTCTACATTGGAGAGACCAAACGCAGACTGGCTGACCACTTTGCAGAACACCTTTGGTCTGTCTGCAAGCATGACCCAGACCTTCCTCTTGCTTGACATTTCAATACACCACCCTGCTCTCATGCCCACATGTCCGGCCTTGGCCTGCTGCAATGTTCCAGTGAAGCTCAATGCAGACTGGAGGAACAGCACCTCATCTTCCGACTAGGCAATTTACAGCCTTCTGGACTGAATATTGAGTTCAATAACTTCAGATCATGAAATTTCTCCTCCATCTTCACCCCTTTGTGATCCCCTTTTTTAAAATATTTATTTTTATTTTTTATATACACATTTTTCCCCACCTATTTCTATTATTACTTTTTGAATTTATTTCCATTCATTGTTTTATCCCCGCCTTTTGATTATTTGATATTTTATCCTTGCTCCCACCATCCCCTCCGCCCACCCCACCCCCACTCAGGCCATCTGTCGGGCTCATCCAGCTTTCTACTCTTAATGTCACCATTAGCATCTCCTTTAGCCAGAATCACCACCATCAACAACCGGTCGACCTTTTATTTATGACATCTTTTGCAATCTCTCCTTTGCCTCCACCTGTCACTGGCCTTCTATCCAGCTTCATCTCTCCCACCCCCCTTATATAGTATATATTTCCCCACATTTCTACTTCTCTTTAGTTCTGAAGAAGAGTTATCTGGATTCGAAACGTGAACTCTTTCTTGCTACAGATGCTGTCAGACCTGCTGAATTTTTCCAGCAATTTTTATTTTTGTTTCAGATTTCCAGCATCCGCAGTACTTTGCTTTTAAGATTCCAGCAATGCCTTTCTTGCTATAATCTGGTCCATAATAAAGTTATTCAGGTTCATCACTGCACAGAAGTTGTGATCTGGGCTGTGGGAACATGAGGTTCTAAATTATTTTCTTTCATGGGCTCAGATTATTAGAAACCAAAAGAAGGGAATGAATGGAACCGAAATGTTTTCAGATTTCCTTATGTATTCCTTAAATTTATTTGTTTTGTTGGTTTCCCTGCCTTGTTCAAATGCTGTTTGGCTGAAACGATATAGATCAGTTGCTTTTAAAAGATTTCCACCGAACTTTTAAAAAAAACATCAGTTCCCCCTTCAGTGAAATTGATTTTTCAGTTTCCTCCTGATTAGCTTGTGATTTTTTAAAAACTGAACATCAATGACTAGGATGTTTTGGGAGTTCAAAAAGCTTTTTTTGAATGTTTTCACGAATAGCCTTTTTTCTCTCTGACCTCTGCGCCTGTGTGAGGCAATGTGTGGGATTCACAAAGTCAGAGAGGGCATCATTACTTTATCAATGAGATTGAAATTGTTCAGAAAATTAGAGGATTGTGGTTTGTATCATTTTGCTTGTGGATTAAGACCTTGCCCCAGAGCCTGGGGCGTGGAGTTGCAGAAGCTGCAAGTCCAGTTACTTCTCTATTTGGCCCTGGCTAGCAGAGATGGTCACCAGTGGCCTGTGGCCACCAAAATCAATTTGCTGTAGGTCCCATTAAAATTCCAGCAGAGTGTAACAGTGAAAACTAGCACTAAGCACTCAGTGACAGACACTTGCCCGATACTGTCGGTCCATACTTACAAACTTCACCTGAACATTGGCTGGGACTCCATTTCAATATCCTTCCAGAGCTGAAGTAGGTTATGAAATGTAAGCTTTTGAACATCTGTGGAAAAAATACCAGATTTCAGAGTTCTCTCATGAGGTCATTAGTGAGGGTGAAGCTTCATTTTACTAGGAAATTGTCCTTTGTGATGAATTTGTGAGAGTTGACATGTGTAGTATAGGAAGAGTTAATTCACAGCACACCTGGAGTAAACAGAGTGGGTTAGTAATGTTGTTTGGGAAACTTACACAGGAACCAAAGCATTTTTTTAATGCCGCCATACAGGTAATAAAGCTTAGTTACCAACAAATTAAGTTTTAGGATTACAGCTAAGAAGTTGTTCAAAATGTAGCAAAAGTTAATGACATTCACTGACATAATTGTGCACTGTCATCTGATCTGGGGGAATTCAGGCTGGGAAATCCTGTTGCCTAGCAGCTCTTTAAATTACTGGCTGCTCATGTGATTTTAAAATTAAGCGCTGTCTAGTCAGCCTTTCCAGACACATTTGAGGTCTATTTGAATGTGTGTTTCAATGTTTAAATACAAGAGAATATAAACTGGAAGAGTGATTCATAGTGCTTTCACACTACAACAGTGGCATCAGTGTAATAATTTCAGCCAAACAAAGAGGGTGAATTGGTGACCTGCAGTTCCATTGACCTGACCTGGATAATTCCTCCTTCATCTCTTGTGTTCACTTCTTTGGGCAGGAATCCTTCCCCCGTTCCACGGATTCTTTCACCTGGCTCCATAGTCTTCCTCCACTTGAACCCCTCCCTCTGACCTCTTACCTGCTCTTGATCTTTTCATTGAGAACTATGGACGTAACATCGGCCCTCTCAATTTCTCTGCCCCTCTCACCCACTCTAGTCTGTCTCCTTCAGAACTTGCCATACTCCATTCCCTTAGGTCTAACCCTGACTTTGTTATCAAACCTGATGACAAGGGTGGTGCTGTTGTTGTCTGGTGCAGACCTCCTACCTCGCAGAGGCTGAGCGCCAACTCACAGACACTTCTTCCTACCTCTCCCTGGACCATGGCCCTAGCACCGAACATCAAGCCATTGTTTCCAGGACTGTAACTGACCTCATCTCCTCTGGAGATCTTCCCTCTACAGCTTCCAATCTCATAGTCCCCCATCCTCAGACAACCAGCTTCTACCTCCTCCCCAAAATCCACAAACAGGACTGTCCCGGTAGACCGATCATGTCAGCCTGTGCCTGCCCCACAGAACTCATTTCTTCTTATCTTGACTCTGTTTTCTCTTCCCCTTGTCCACCTTCTTCTGCGATTCCTTTGATGCCCTACGTCATTATCAACAATTTTCCATTCCTTGGCTCTAACCGCCTCCTCTTCACCATGGATGTCCAATCCCTCTACACCTCCATCCCCCACCAGGATGGCCTGAGGGCTCTCTGTTTCTTCTTTGAACAGAGGCCCAAACAATCCCCATCCACCATCACTCTCCTCCATCAGGTTGAACTTGCTCTCTTCACTGAATAATTTTTTCTTACACTTGTCTCACTTCCTCCAAATAAAAGGTGTGGCTATGGATACCCATATGGGTCCCAGTTATGCCTGTCTCTTTCCGGGATATATGGAACATTCCATGTTCCCAATCCTACTCAGGCCCCCTCCTACAACTCTCTTTTTGGTACATTGATGACTGTTTTGGTACTGCTTCATGTTCTTGTCTGGACCTGGAAAAATTTATCAATTTTGCTTCCAATTTCTACCCCTCCATCACCTTCACATGGTCCATCTCCGACACATCCCTTCCTTGACTCGTCAGACACCATATCTGGTAATAGACTGTCCACCAATATTCATTACAAGCCCACTGACTCCCACAGCTGCCTCTAATACAGCTCCTCACACCCTGCTTCCTGTAAGGACGCCATCCCATCCTCTCAGTTCCTTTGCCTCCATCGAATGTGTTCCGATGGCCACTTTGCAAAACAGTTCTTCTGACATGTCTTCCCTCTTTCTTAACTGAAGTTCCCCCCCACGCGATTGACAGGGCCCTCACCCGTGCTTCTGCCCTCACACCTTACCCTCCCTCCCAGAACCATAATAGGGTTCCCCTCACTTTTCACCCCACCAGCTTCCGCATTCAAAAGATTGTCCTCTGCCATTTCTGCCAACTCCAGCATGATGCCACCACCAAACACATCTTCCCTTCAAACACCCCTCCCTCCTGTTGGCATTCCATGTTCCCTCCGGGACACCTGGTCCACTCCTCCATCACCCCCAACACCTGATCCCCTTCCCACGGCACTTTCCCATGCAAGTTCGGAAGGTGCCAATACCTGCCCTTTTACTTCCTCCCGACTCACCGTCCAAGGGCCCAAACACTCCCTTCAGGTGAAGCAGCATCACTTGTACCTCCTTCAATTTGGCCTACTGCTGCTCTTAATGCAATCTCCTCTACAATGGGAAGACCAAATGCAGATTGGGTGACCACTTTGCGAAACACCTTCGGTCTGTCCACAAGCGTGACCCAGACCTTCCGGTCGCTTGCCATTTCAATACACCATCCTGTTCTTGTGCCCACATGTCCATCCTTGGCCTGCTGCAATGTTCCGTAAAGCTCAATGCAAACTGGAGGAACAGTACCCCATCTTCCGATTAGGCACAATATAGCCTTCTGGACTCAACATTGAGTTCAACAACTTCAGACCATGAACCTCTGTCCTCCAACCCCTTCTGCATTCATTTTTATTTTTTATCCACTTATTTTACTTTTATTTTTATTCATTCATCCGTAGTTTTATCCCCTTTTTTTTATCCCATTTTAGAACCAGAGAAAAGTTACAGCACAGAAGGAGGCCATTCGGCCCATCTTGTCCATGCCAGCCCGAGGACACCCAGGTGCCCTTTCTAATCCCATTTTCCTGCACCTGGCCCATAGCCCTGCAGCTTACAGCACTTTAGGTGCAGATCCAGGTACTTTTTAGAAGAGTTTAAAGTTTCTGCTTCTACCACCAACTTGGGCAGCGAATTCCAGACCCACTATCCTCTGTGTAAAAAAGTTCTTCCTCATGTCCCACCTACACCTTCTGTCACTTATCTTGAATCTATGCCCCCTGGTTCTAGAGTTCTCTATCAAAGGAAACAACTTTATCCTGTCCACTCTATCTATTCCCCTCATAATTTTGTACACCTCAATCAAGTCACCTCTCAGCCTTCTTTGTTCCAGGGAAAATAACCCCAACCTATCCAATCTCTCCTTGTAGCTACACTTTTCTAACCCTGGCAACATTCTTGTAAACCTCCTCTGCACTTTCTCCAGAGCTATTACGTCCTTCCTGTAATGTGGTAACCAGAACTGCACACAATACTCCAGTTGTGGCCTCAGTGTTTTATACGATTCCAACATTATATCCTCACTTTTATATTCTATACCTCTGCCAATGAAGGAGAGCATTCCATATGCCTTCTTTACAACCTTGTCTACTTGAACTGCTGCCTTATGGATCTGTGTACTTGTACGCCAAGATCTCTCACTTCATCTACCCCTCTTAGTATATTCCCATGTGGGACCTTGTCAAATGCATTGCTAAAATCCATGTACACAACATCCACTGCACTACCTTCATCAACCCTTCTTGTCACTTCCTCAAAGAATTCAATCAAATTTGTGAGGCAAGACCTTCCTTTAACAAATCCATGCTGACCATCCCTGACTAGTCCATGCCTTTCCACATGACAGTTAATCCTATCTCTCAGGATTGATTCTACTAATCTGCTCACCACCGATGTAAGACTAACTAGCCTATAATTGTTTGGCATTTTCTTTGATCCCTTTTTAAACAATGGAACTACGTTTGCATTTCTCCAGCCCTCTGGTACCTCCCCTGTATCTAGCGAAGATTGGAAAATCACCCTCAGAGCATCTGCTATCTCCTCCCTGATTTCCTTCAGCTGCCTCGAAAACAATCTGTCTGGCCCTGGTGACTTCTCAACTTTCGAGGATTTCAACCCTTTGAGTACTTCCTCTTTCTTTATGACTATCCCGTCCAATATCTTGCAGTGTTCCTCCTGGACTACTATATCTACATCCACCCTTTCCTTTGTAAACACGGAGACAAAATATTCATTCAAAACCCTTCCCACAACCTCTGCATCTACACACATAAGTTTCCATCTTAATCTCCGATAGGTCCCACTTTCTCCTTAACTAACTCTTTAGCATTTTCTATCCTCCCTCCCACCACTCCATCCTCTACAGGGCCATCTGTCACTTGGACCATGATGTCCTTTCACTCAATGTTACCCTTGTTCTGCTATTATCACATTCTGCTTTCTTACCTTTATGTCACTCTTAGCCCCTTTTTTTTTAGCACTAACCACTACCATTAACACTCCCTTTGTCCTTTAGTTCATGACATCTTTGTCAATCCCTCCTTTGTCCCCACCTATTGTTGGCCTTCTATCCAGCTCCACCTGCCCCACTCTCCTTAAACAGTATAAACATCATCACATTTCCACTTCTCTTCAGCTCCGAAGAAGAGTCATATGGACTTGAAATGTTAACTTTGTTTTTCTCTCTCCACAGATGCTGTCAGACCTGCTGAGTTTTCCAGCATTTTCTGTTTTTGTTTCTGGACAAGGTACAGGTGTTTTGCTTTGTACTTCACCATGCTATACTTGTCCTCCATGCTGACGCTAGCTGCCAAAACACAAAAAGTTGCAGGTCTTTTTAGCATTTTTTTTAGTTTGTATACGATAATTGCCTATCTTGTCAAAGCAGTTTATTTTTAGTAATAGGATGTAGCTTTCTATTGAAAATATTAAAGTTGTCCAATTACTCAGTAAGTTTCTCTCAATAGCTGGGCCATCCAGATGACAATGACCAATATAGCAATGACATATTGTATAAAACATTTTGGATTGTTGAAATTGTTGAACGAATACAGGATGCTATGAAAGAGTTCAGAATCTTAGTGGCATATACAATTGGACAAGAGTGCGCATTACCTGATTCAGAACCAAATGGACTGCACAGGCTTTGAATCATTGAAGTCTTATCATCCTGTTATCTTTAACCTGGCAGAGCATTATCGAAGGGCTGTATGGTCTAATCCTGCTCCTACTTCCTATGAAGTTTGCGACTCAGCAGTAACACGAACCAGCAAACCTGGCAGAATTGTGAAAACTTTACCTAAAACACTTGCAGGATTTTATTTGAATAGATAATTCCATTGAATGTTAATTAATTTTGAAATGTTGATCACCTTCACATTGGTCTTCATCATCATGTACTCATAACAAGGAACACAGCTTGAATACAGCAAACAATTACAAAGGCAAATGGCATGGTAGACACGGAGTTTCCTTAGCTGACAAATCTAGAATATTTGGGCACATAGGATAAGAGGTCAATTATTTTGGACTGAGATAAGGTGAAATTTCTGCCTTCAAGGGGTTGTGAATCTTTGGAATTTTCTACCCAAGAGGGTTGTGGATGTTCCAACATTGAGTGTATTTAAGGTTGAGATGGATGGATTTTTGAGTTCTCAGAATGATGGGATATGGGAAGGTGACAGGAAAATGGAGTAGAGGCAGCAGATTAGCCATGATCGTATTCAATGACAGAGCAGGCTCGAGGAGCAGTATGATCTACTCCTGCTCCCATTTCTTATGAGCTTATTTTGCCAACATCTGCCATGTAGGTGTGCTATAAAACTTCCCAGGAAATTTGGCATGCAAGCAAATTTTTTTTATGATGAGCCAAAGTTCTTTGGAAAGAATTAAACAGGGGTGTGGAGTTTTATGGTATGGCTGTTGAACACAAGCTGGCTGAATTACTAATTTTCTTTGTTGCGCACAGGAGGTGGTTTAATTTTAAACACCCACCCCCCCGCCCCCGATTTTCCCCCTCACTTCCTTCCGTGGACAGAAAGGTGTTTGGTTTTTGATTTTCCCCCTTTATAATTGGTGGTGCCATTTCTCTGATCCCTCAATTTTGGAGTGATCCAATCCTCTATTTATAAATGGACAGCAAGCTTGAACTAGGATAAAATAGAGGGTTAGTTTATTTTACACGCACTCAAAATGTGGGGTGGGAGTGTTGCTACATAACCTCCAGGACATTCATATAATAAAAGGAGGATAAGGGAAAGAAAGAGGTACAGGGCAAAGGCAACAGTGAAGATAAGAATTATTGTTTCGCGTGAGTCCAGAGTCCAAAATCAAAGTCCAGTGGTGTAGTCTTTCGGAGTCGGCAGGTTGAAGATTGATGCTGGATAATTTACCTGTCCGGTAGAAATGACTTCCATGATGAGATGGGCCTGTAGAGGTGAATTAGCCTTTTAAGCACTGGTACAGAAGTTCTTGTAAAAACTGTAGATGGGGACCAGGCAATTTAAACCTGGACAAAGGTCTGGTTCTGCTGTTTGGTTGATGGAAGATGGCAGACTGCCCTTTTCAGTTCCACAAGGCAATGGTGCAGGTTCGAGCAGCTTGGGGAGGTGTGTGTGTGTGTGTGTGTGTCTGTGTGTCTGTCTGTGTGTGTGTGTGTGTGTGTGTGTGTGTGTGATTTCTCCATGTTAGTATCAACATGTAATCTGTACGGTTTTTGGTTCTTTTGCTCAATGTACTTAAAATGAATGTCTTTTTCTGTGCATAACACTGTTGTCTGGAGATGTTCTATTTCTTTTTCTCATATGGATATACAACTTCCAGAGCTGCATTGAAAAGAGAAGATTTTCTACATCTGTCTTATTACCCTTACGCAGATCTAGTACAAAGCACCTAGTGTTGATTCGTTCTGCAGAGTAGTATGCAATGAGACTCTTTGTTGGTCATCATTGTGTCATACTGCTGCTATTCCTGTCTCTTCAGGTATGGTTGAATTTATACCAAGATCAAGAGGGGGATGGACCCAGGCAGTATGCACCCTTGTGCAGTTCAGAGTTGAGATGAAATTTGAATTGAATGTTGCTTGAAGCATATGCCCAGGCCAGATGAAATGTGACCTGAACCAGAAGCCTAGGCAATTACATTTGTAGTTTATTTGCTTTCATTTAAAATGTCCTTTTCCCTTTGTTTTTCCTTCTCTTTTCTGCCTTTGGTACCACTCTCATGGTACAATTCTTCATGTCTGACTGCAGAGAATTGAGAGGCAGATTTAAGTTAAATGAGTAGAATATTAGGCAGGCTCAATTTATTCATTCGTTCATTCATTCATTCATTCATGCATGCTCTGTCCGAGTATAGCTCCTTGACTTGTTTCAACTGGAGCCATTTTCTTGCCAGTTTTTGTCAGTGGTGGTTTGTCATTGCTTTCCACTGTCTGGGGAGCGTGAGGAGGCAGGTCCCAAGTCAACCGGAATAGGAATCAAAGCTGTGTTGTTGACATTAATCTGAACTACATGCTAGCTGACTTATTATGGGTGTGTAACCTGTCCTGCCAATTTTTCCTTCTGCAGATTGCCCAGGGAGACGTTTACACTTAAATTCAAAAAGGAAAATCTGGCCTGAATATCAGTAGGCTTTTCTGATGATGGGAACCATCATAATTGATGCAGATTGTATCTGCAAAGAACCCCTGTGAGTGGAATTTGCTAGATGATAGCACAAATGTTTTGTTATTTCATCATTCAAGTCCAAGTGCGTTGAGGTACAATGGTAGCATCACAATTCCCACCCCAGTGGCTTATTGTCATGGTGAGTATTGAGCCATCAGGGAGAGGGCTTACTTTCCCGCCATCAATAGTCTTTGTACACCTTCCACAGCTGGGAGAGCAAGAATGCAACTTAATGCCTTGTTGCACTGTTATTTTGTAATAGCCTAATTCGGGGAAATGAAAAAGCAATCCAGGATGATTTTTCTGTCTGCCTCTCCTTCCTTGTCATAGGCCAGTATCTGACGGATAGGCAGGCAGTGAAGAATAGAATTGGAGCCAAGTCTTGGTGCACTCACAAGCTTTTATTTAAAGAAAGAAAAAAAAGACTAGCATTTATTGTGCCTTTCACAATCACTGGATGTTTCAAAGTGTTTCACAGCCAATGAAGTACTTTTCAAGTGTAGTCACTGTTATAATGTAGGAAATGTGGCTGCCGATTTGCACACAGTAAACTCCCACAAAAAGCAATGTGATAATGACTTAATAATCTGTTCTTGTGATGTTGATTGAAGGATAAATATTTGCCAGGACATCTTTGATAACTCCCATCCTCCTCTTCAGAATAGTGTCACAGGATATTTTACATCCACACTAACAGGTAAAAAGAACCTCTGTTGAATATCTCATACAAACGACGATACTTCTGACAGTGCAGCACTCCCTCAGTACTGCACTGGGGTGTTAGCCTTAATTTTTGTGTTCAAGTCCTCGAGTAGGACTTGAACCCAGAACCTTGTGACTCAGAGGCAAGTACATTCAGAGACACACATGTGCGCCTACAACCAACAACATCTCTTTCAAACTATATATACTAAATATTAAAATAAAAAAAACACACACAAATATAAGCATAGGTGAGTCCCAAATTATTGCCAAGCATGTGAGGATAATTATCCCCCAACTTATATGCAGTATATAATTTTGTTTAACTTTTGCCCACAGCTGCATAACTGGTAAATCAGCTTATGGGTAACTACAGATTCGAATCCATGTCTCTCTAATGGATGGTGCGGTCTTCCAACATATTAAACTACCTGGGGCCTTTCGATTTTTGACTTGTATAGCTTTAGTTAAGTGGGTTAATTGCATTTTTTGTGATTTTGTAATTTTATTTCTAGGCTACCATAAAGGTGATTGCTTTGAGCTACTAATAACTATCTGTTCATTTATATTTAGAAAGTGTGTGGGGAAATCATTGTTACAAAAATGATGTGACCACAGTATGCTGGCTGTCATTTGATTGACAATGTTCTATGGTTACACCAGGAATAACTACTGCAACACAAATTACAGATTTATTTTGATAAATAATATAGTCCTTAGATAAAAGTGATTATTTGAAGTGATGTGGAATATTCCCAGTATAATGTTGTAGTAATTTGGAGGAATGAGACTTGAAGCTGTATACAAGTGAAGGGATGGTGTTTACATCTCTGCTGTTGCCAGTGCTATAAAGATGCAATCTAATAAGCACAAGTGAAACTAGATTTACACTAAATACAAGTCAGTGCACTGCTAATATTGTTTGGGGATCTTTATGACGTTAAAAGCTTGCTTTTGATCTGCCACAAATTTGGCACTTTAAGAAACCAACATCTCTGCTGTCATGTTATAAAAATGATCTTGCATAGAATCCACAATCAGGTTTTTAAAAATTGGGGTGGTGAGCAAATTATGTTGTCAAAAGTGGGGAGCCTAGTGGAATCACTAGCAATTACAACATAAAATTGGATATCTGTCAACATTCTGTCTTTGGAAGCTGTAGAACTAACATTCATTTTGGTTCATCAGAAGTTGTCCTATAAATGGGGCACATGGACGCAATTGGTATTCCAACTCCATAAGCCACTTGGAAGATGAGAAAAATTTTGTCCAATAATCAACAATCCGACCTGTGATTAAGCAATAATTGTGTGCTATTGTGATTGTGTCAGTAACTTTGAAAGTAAGTAGTAGGAAGCTGCTTATGATGTAGGTATTCCTATTCTGTTGTGTTTTGTCAAATTTTATGTTTATTTTTTTAGTTTGTTTTTCATCAGAAACTGAGAGATCCTAAATTAATTGATTAGTGCAGAGTAGTGCACAAATTGTGTTGGAATTGCTGTGATGTGTTACATTTTTCTTCATTGAGAGTTAATATACCTTTACTCTTTGTTAGTTGCTATCAGTACATAAAGTTTACTTATTATAAGCCTGAGAACCCACATAGCAAAGTGCTAGGTAGCCCATCAAAATGATGAGTTGAAGGGCAGTCATTTGCTACATAAATAGGATCTCAGAGGGTGGCTCCCTATAAGACACTTGTGTGGCCCTATTTGAGTGCCAGTTGTAGAATGGCATTGATGGTGGGCTTTGTATTGGGCTCACTGCAAAAATTTTGGAAATGTTGCATTTGTAGTGGGGAGAAAAAAATACCTGAAGAAATTGTTAAAATATTCCTCCTCTTTGAACTAGCACATGAAATGTTATTGTCTATTTAAAAATTCTGAAAGAATAGTGTATTTTTTTTCTTTAGGACATGTAAACACTTTATTTTCTTCTTGTGGCATGTTTGTGACTAGTTGAGAGGATGGGTGTGCCATCTGATCCCAGGCCCTTAACAGTACCACAATGAATTGCATAAAAGCAAGTGACTGCCTTTGCTTTCCCTTTCCCTTGTGGTGAGTCATTTGGTTTCTGCTTGCCTCCTTCTCACGTCAGTGTGATTGAGATCAGAAACATGATGGAGTGTCTGATTACTCTTTAATGTTTTCTGACTCTGCTCCAAAATGCTGTATGAAGTAAGATGTTTAAAAGTTCGACCACTGCCTGAAACTGTCAGTGCTGGACAGTATCATTCTTTGAGACTAATTCAAAACAAAATACTCCGCTCGTACAGAAATCCATTCACTGTCTATGAGAGGCATTGTGATAAAAAGGTGGTTTAAAGCAGATTTGCTAGCTATCACTTTAGTTGTACAGTGTGTTGCAGAGGATGCTACGCCAGTAACAAATTTTGGGGGGGAGGGGAAATCTTTGAATCTCAGTTTTCAAATAGACTTCTGGTTTGTTCAGTTGATATTTTATGCACAGCTCTTTGTTAAATCTGAGAGGCTGGCTATTCAAATTACAGGATATTTCTGGCCTGTTCATTTCCAGATATACAAAGTAGAGCTTCCTCTGAACACAGTTAGTTGGCTGTGGGCCACTGTAAGAAACACATTGTTCCTCCTTTCTCAAGAAAATGTGTTTTATTTTCAGGTTTGGCAACTACAATGAAGGTGAAGGAACTGTTCATTTTATATTCATAATTGCTTCATGTTTTTATATTTTCAGCATTTTCTATTGTGAATCAACAATTTTGAAAACCAAATGATAATTTTTCTGATAACTTTAGATAGTTCAGCAACTCAACCATTATTACTGAATGAGATGTGCTGCTGGTTTACGAAAGTATGTTACTAAAGCTTTTCTTGGTAAATTAGACAAAGATAGAAACACTCCTGCCCATGAGAATAGTCTAAAATACAAGAGTCTAAATAATGTAAGATAAGATTTGGAAAGGTCCAAAAACTTGGTATTAACCAACATGGCCATGAATAGGCAGGTACCCAAGCCTCACAAACCCTGAGAACCCAGGGCAAGCTTCCTTGGCCCTGGTCTGTTTGGCACTTGGCTGTGGCGATACATTTCTTCAGGAGGCACAGTGCAGTCAGAGTGCCATCAATTCATAAACCATGAATAGGAGTGTAAACTTTCATAAAATATGTACAATTGTATACCTACATATATTATGACCTAAAAAAATGTCTGCACCATTAATTGTATGTCAGCTGTAAGATTTTGCACTAATAGCCTCATAAAATATATATATGAATTTTAGGCCTGCATGTGTAATGGATTAAACATGATTGTACATTCCTGCAGCCCAATTTAAAACAAAAAGTTTCTGTAGTTCAGAGGCTCATTCGTACAGCTTGTTACTGTTTGAAATTTGAATAATGTAATCTAAATGTAACTCCTTTTAAATTCAAAAGTTTTGATAAGTAATTTGATAATCGTTTCACTGCAAGTGAAACATTCAGTATTAGTTTTAAGATAAATCATTCAAAAAATCTATGACATCAATGGGACATAATTGCACTTGGTGTCATTTTACTGTCAGACACAGAAGTACACTATTAGATAGAAGTTTTCTTGTGATACCCTTGGCAGGTGATACAGTGAATTCAGTCCTTTTGTACAGTGGGGTCAATTCCCAGGAGCAACAGCAACAAACAGCTGTGTATATGAACACTCGTTTCCAATGTGCTGTTTGAAATTTTATAATATTAGTAACTAAAACATTCTGAAAATAAAATCCAGTGCTCTGAATAGAAAAAACAACTTAGGTCACTTGAGAAATAACATTTTTATAATATGACTTAGAAAAAAAACTTTTTTGATCAAATGTTGAATGGCTTGACGAATTGTCCACATCTCTATGTAAAATCATTGGCCTTACTGAGGACTTCAGTTTTCTTCAAAGCAATGTACTCTCCCAGGATTGTATGGAATGAGAGAGGATTTTACACCAGTTAAACCTTGGTGTTATAGCATTAGAAAAGTACAGAAACCAATATTTGCTTTGAATTTAACGTAATTCTAGGATTCTCAATCACTTTT
The DNA here is from genome assembly GCF_017639515.1 of Carcharodon carcharias. Lineage (NCBI taxonomy): Eukaryota > Metazoa > Chordata > Chondrichthyes > Lamniformes > Lamnidae > Carcharodon > Carcharodon carcharias. The sequence goes on from NC_054469.1 coordinate 170,768,832, forward strand.
TAAATGTGTGTGAAATGGAAATCCTTAAGATGATCTGCTTCTATCACTGCTTGTTTGTCGCTACAACCACACCAACCCCCTCCACCTCTCTGTCTCTCTATCTCTCCGCCCCCCACACACACACCTTAAACCAGCTTATATTTCAGCTCTTTCCTGGACTCGAACTCAAGTTCTGTCGAAGGGTCATGAGGACTCGAAACGTCAACTCTTTTCTTCTCCGCCGATGCTGCCAGACCTGCTGAGTTTTTCCAGGTAATTCTGTTTTTGTTTTGGATTTCCAGCATCCGCAGTTTTTTTGTTTTTATCCTTAAGTGTACTGATCTACTTTCACTTTCCCTAATCCAATGTCTTTGGCTTGCTACCTTACACACACTGTAAGGTTACATTTGTGTCCTATTCAATTGCACTCATTGGTTGAAGCCTAGCAATGAAGTACAGTCATTTCTCCTTTGGTGAGCACACCTGATTCTGCAACCTTCGCTTCTGTTCATTGATTAAATGATCAAAATAAGAAGGCTGTCAGAAACATTGCATTTGTTCATGTAGTAGAAGCTAAAACAAAAAAAATGGAACTAAGATGCAAATTTGTACTGTAATTGAGGCAATTCAAAGAGTATCTTTCACCATAATTTTTGTATCTCAGATTTGGATTAAGGATCCTATCTCTTTGGCATAAAATTATCAAAGTTTTAATATTTTTTACATAAAAGGTTCAGCTTTTTAGATTTATTTGAGTGTTGAGTGATGTTTACAGAATGGAAGCACATTCCTTTATTATGATTAACGTTCTGATGAAGAGTCATACGGACTTGAAACATTAACTGTATTCCTCTCCGCAGATGCTTTCAGACCTGCTGAGTTTTTCCAGCTATTTTTATTTTTGTTTTAGATTTCCAGCATTCGCAGTACTTTGCTTTTACCTTTATTATGATGCTTCAGCTTTATTGGAATATAATATTTCGTCAATGATAGAGTAGTTTTAACTACAGTGCAGTATCTGTTACTGTGAACATCAGAGTGTATGCTGCAAACATTTTTGGGAGTATATTGGTCTTTAATGATCAGAATTAGATTGGGTGTTTATTTTTTTTTTGATTGATTCTAATTTTGGATGTCAGGGTAGAGACCTTTTCCATTGGCTGGAGAGTCTAGAGCTAACAGTCATAGGCTCAGGTTAAAGGGTCAGCCATTTAAAACTAACATGAGAAATTTCTTCACTCGGGCAGTGAATCTGTATTCAACATTAAGATTGACAGATTTTTGGTAACTGAATTAAGGAATATGGGAATAGGATGAAAAAATGGAATTGAGGAAGAAGGTCAGCCGTTATCTTAATGGTTGGTGGAACAGGGGCTGTATTCTCCATTCTTAATTCTTATGCAGCTATGTTCTAATATCAATCACTTTATGGCAGTGACAAAGACTCAATATTGTCAGGTATGTGGGAGGTGGGATTATGCTGCTTAATTTTATCATTTTGTTAAGCGTTATTTTATAATCTATGAAGCTGACCAAGTAACAAATTAATTTTGTGAAACCTCAACATAAATCATTTTCATTAAATTGTTAAAGTTTCACAAAAGAGTAGTTTGAAAGCATTTGGTTGCCTTGCTTTGAGTCATTTATAATATTAGCCAGATTAGCACAATACAAAAGTGATAGGTGTGCTTATTTTAAAAAAAAAAATCACAATTCAGACTTCTTTACACAATATTACATTACACATTCTGCACTTTACAAATACTTTGAGCCCCCTTCTAGTCGCTGTGCTTCGAATTTGCTTAAATAGGTCTTGTCAACAAAATGGTAAGTATAAAACATAGCTTTGAACTCTTTAGCAGAGTACCACTGAACTCGCTCCATGGGTTTAGTTCAACATTTGGTGAATGTGAATTGTGTTATACGTGATATGATGTGGCATGCTGAACATCCTTCAAACTATGTAGTGGTTAATGAATTTGAACATCAACATATACATTGTTTGATACAGGTGATTTGGTTTAAGAGACAATATTTTTTCACATTTCTGGTGTCCTCACTGATCATTCTTTCTCAGACCCAGAATTTGAAAGTCAGGAGCTCCTAAGAACTGAAATACTGTGTAGTCAGGAATGGATAAACAGATTCTAAGCTTAAATCCATGATTTGCCATCTACCGATTAGGCTGAGTTTCATAATCTGACAGCTACCATAAATGGGTGGTTTATAATAATCAAACACACTCTTCTCAACGTGCTGCCAACTACGAGACTCAGGTCAACAAATTGGAGAGGTCTGTGGTGTGGACACTTGGTCTTGTAATGGAGAAAGAAACCTGGAAAACAGAAATATGTGGGAAAAGGAAATCAAAAAAGGTTTGTGTAGAGGAAGGCATTTATTGGATTTTGTGTTACATGATTATGAGATTTATGAGTTTGTGTTTTGGGACTATGTCTTTTATTAGGATAAAATGGAGAGGGTCATGTGACCAGTCTGAAGTCTACTGAACAACAGGCCTGGCTGATGTGGCTGTTACAGATTATAAAGAGGCCCGGGTTCTTTTGCTGGGTAGAAGGTGTAAGTCATTCACACTAGGAGACAGTGGCAACAGTATCTGTGTTTACAATGATTAGACTGCTAGTCTCCAAAGTCCTAGGAAGGTATTGAGAATGTTGGATTGTAAATACTCATGCTTTAAACTGTCCAGTTAGTTCCAAGATGAAAGAGAGTTGGGGTCTCAAGGATAGCTCATTAGCACTTCTACCTGTTATGTTGCTATGGAGGTAGGCTTTGAGAGGCAAAGGATTTCTAAGATATCCCTAAGAATTCACAGATACAGGCAGTCTGCCAGTATCCAGGAGAGAGAGAGAGCGCAGCTGGATTATGGAGTCATAACCACACAGAAGGAGGCCATTCAGCCTAAGAGATTTACCAGAATGGTTCCAGGGATGAAAAAAATTATCTACATGGTGAGTTTTGAGAAGATGGGGTTGTTATTCTTAGAGCAAAGCAGATTGAGGGGAGATTTGATAGAGCTGCACAAGATTATGGCAGGTTTAGATAGGGTAGACAAAGAAAAGTTGTTCCTGTTAACTGATGGTAAAAGGACTAAAGACTCATGATTTAAGATTTTTGGCAAGAGATGCAGAGACTCGGTGAGGAGACAATTTTTTACGTAGCAAGTGGTAATGACCAAATCATTAGTCACTGTGGTTCACTATGCAGGAATGCAGATGGGAGCTCAGACGTAGATTGAAAAGACCTAAATTGTGAGGTTTTGAAACAATGCTGAAAGAATTGCCTAGTTAGAGGGAGGATTGTCAGGAAAAACCCTCTCTGTGAAAGACAATTCTTGGGTTATAAGTTACCAGGCTGGGAAAGAAAAGGAACACAAGTAAACCCTTGGGAGTTGGGAATCACTTTGGACTGGGTCCTGGAAAATCGAATGGCTACTTAAGGGACAGCGTAAAGTATACTGGTGAAGTGGTTTTTTCGGTTATGTTAAAGGTAAAAGGGGAAAGTTCTGTTTTTAAAATATAAGTTGCCTACAAAAATAGTGTTTAGTCAACCATGCTTTTAGTCTGTTTATTACAGTAAAAGTCTAAAAACATGAAATGCTGTTGTTATCCTTTCAGCTTTCAATACATTTCTTTTTTAAAAGTTATTGGTCTCTATGGGGATTGTAACATGAACTCTTAGAAAATCTGCTCAAACGTATTGTAGTTCTGAAATTGTCTTAATGTTTGGAAGTTGACCACCCTCGGATAACTCTGTGCAACAGCTGTATATTTGAAATTGTCCAGATTTCTCTGTGTTCACAGTTGAAGTACATTTTGAAAATGGTACACACATGTTTATGTTTTTATTCCTTTGAAGTTGATGAACATCACCTCCTAAAGAGATTTATAGCAAATTACTTAATATCCATCCTTGGTAAACAATCCTCATTTGAGTTGCCACTGACTAATACATGTAAGGTACATATACACTATTATAGTGATTTATTAGTGTGTTAAGTGTGTGCAGCTTTGGGGAGTACTTTGCTGAAAGTTGAGAAACATCAAAACCCATTCATATCTACTTGAACTTCCAGGTATACAAGAGTAAAGCTCACTTCAGGATGTTAAGTCATTCAGTTTTCACTTGATAAGTGTAGCCTGTTGCATGATTGTAATGTGCATAGTTCAATTTAGTAATCCGAGTTCTGTAGATTAATTTTCGCACATTGTCTCTAAAAATTTTGGACTATTCTGTCTGGTTAGTTGAGTCTTTGTTTGATACAGGTTTGTGTCATTTTTATTTGTTCACAATAGTTACTGCACTTCGAAATTAACTCATTGCGTGAAGCATATTGAGACTTTTTGAAGAAGTACAGTGCTATATGAATGCAAGTATCAGATACCATTACTTCTGCAGTCAACCAAGACAGGCAAAAATCTTTGTAATTCCTGTGGCTTTGTTCATGGAGGTCGTTGAAAATCTTTTGTACAAATGCTCCAATTGACCTGAATTCTGTGAGGACTTGTTTTGATCTTGGGTGACAATGTATCAAAAATGGCAGATTTGAAAAATGGCAAATTATTTTGATGTGCAATACAGTGTGGAATACTAACATCTGGGTTTTCACTTTGAATACCCATGTAGTACATTCTTAATCTAGTCAAGGCAAGGTGGCTCCTTGGAAGGTTAGAGTCTGGGTCACCCGCATTGCTCCTGTCCATCACATAGTGGCTGATTATACACAGTATTGATGGAAGCCTTGAAAGCAGTTGATTTGACACAGTGTGTGTGTAAGAGAAAGAATGTGTGATTTTATTTAGGAAAAGCAAGAGCTGGTTGCTCCCAAAGATGGGTAAATAACCTACATGCTCATGATTTAATACTCCTTTGAAGATTGATGCTTTGAGATTTCATATTTTTGAAGAAATTTGACAAATAGCCATTACATTGTAGAGTTTTATTTGAACAGTAAATATCATGATGTAACATGATGTTATGTGTTTTTAAATAATCATTTTAAAAAGTGTTTGTCTGTGGTTTAGTGTGGTGTAGACATTGTTAAAGTTTGCATTGTTAATCAGAAACAGCAGAGGCAAGGTTCCTAATGCTGTTTTGATTTCATAGTTGCCACATATGTGTTTAAGACTACTTGGCCCCTGTCCAATCAAACAGAAATATTTATCTCACATCATTGCTGGGATTTGCACAAGTGAGGTTACACCAATAACAATGTGTATAGAAGCAGAAGTTGAAAAACTCAGCAAAGAAAACATGTTTTAAAATTAACAAAACCAACTATGTATTTGTTCAAACATTAAAAGCCTTTGGTACTGTCTTGTTAGTACTGTCTGCAATTCTTTTATGCTAATGTGTCCTTAGGATGTGGATAATGTTGACAAGATGGTGGTTGTCTTTTTCCTTGAAGTGTTGCTTATATTTCACCTCTTTTCTATTTTTACTTAGTTCTGTTGAAGAGTCATATGGACTCGAAATGTTAACTGTGTTCCTCTCCGCAGATGCTGCCAGACCTGCTGAGTTTTTCCAGGTATTTTTATTTATGTTTTGGATTTCCAGCATCCGCAGTTTTTTGCTTTTATATATATAATGTTGCTGTCCTGGAACAGTGTGTGCCATGAAAGACAGGATGGTGCTGAGGAGGAGTCTGGCCTAATGGGAACTGCCTGATAAAGTTTTAATTGACTCCTGACCAGGGTTTGTGTGAGAGCAGTGCAATAGAATAGCTCCTAGCCTGAAAGGAAAAAGACCTAAGACCTCTCCTATGTGTGTAAAATTGCAGTAATTCCACAATAATAGCCAGTTGGCTTCTTCTCATATCTCTATAACCTGCTCTCTCTCTGAAAACCCCTGTCAAGAGGCAAAGGAGAAAAATCACTGTTAGAGACATTGAAAGGCAAGTGCTTAACCAATGAATTAAAGGCTGGAAGACCACCTCGTGTCATCAACAAAGAACTGAAAGAAATTTGTAAGACGTCGATCAAAATCAACCCATCGCATCCTGTACTCTGGAATAGGTGCTATTGAAATATTTTAAAACACCCTTTAAAATCCATGCTTTTGTGTGTCTTATGTGTTTTGTAATGGTGTACCTAGGGATTTAAGAAGGGTAGAGTTTAAGTTATAGAGTGACAATTTTATTTTAAAAAAACTTGGATATGCAAGTAATCTACAAGGCTACAGGCCAAGAACTGGAAAGTGAGATTCGGATGGATAACTCTTTTTTGGCTGGCACAGACACGTTGGGCTGAAAAGCCTCCTTCTGTGCCATAAGTTTTCTATGTTTCTGTGCTTTGTCTTGAATGCTTCTTGTGTGTTGTTGTGGATGCTGCCTTTAGGGTACTGCCGAACAATTCCATCACATTCTTCACTTGAGCCTTTTAGATGGTTAGATGCAAGGGAGTCAGGAAGTGAGTTGCCCATAACAGAATACTCAATCTATGCCCTACGCTTGTAGCCATGGTCTTGATATTGCTGACGCAGTGAAGCTTTTTTTGAATTTATTCTTTCATAGCCTAACCTCGTTGCTAGCGAGGCCAACATTTATGGCCCATCCCTAACTGCCCTTGAGAAGATGGTGGTGAACCACCGCTTTGAACTCCTGCAGTCCATGTGGCATAGGTGCATCCACAGTTTTGTTCGGAAGGGGATTCCAGGATTTTGACCCAGCGACAGGTGAAGGAACGGAGATATAGCTCCATGGGGTGTGCCTTGGAGGAGAACTTGCAGGTGGTGATGCTCCCATGCATCTGCTTCCCTTGCCTTTTTAGGTGATAGAGGTTAAGGTTTTGGAAGGTGCTGTAAAACCTTGATGAGTTGCTGCAGTGCATCTTGTGTATAGTACATTCTGCTGCCACTTGCATTGGTGATGGAGGGAGTGAATGTTTTAGTTGGTGGATGGAGTGCCGATCAAGTATCCTGCTTTGTCCTGGATGATGTAGAGCTTCTTAAGTGTTGTTGGAATGGCACTCATCCAGACAAGTGGAGAATATTATATCACACTCCTGACTTGTGCCTTGTAGATGGTGGACAGACTTTTTGGGAGTCAGGAGGTGAGTTTCTCACCTCAGAAGTCACAGTCCCTGACCTGGTCTTGTAGCTGTAGTATTAATATGGCTGGTGCAGTTCTGTTTCAGGTCAATGGTAACCCTCAGGATACTGATTTTTTTTTTAAATTCTTTCACAGGATGTGGGTGTTGCTAGCTAGTCCAACATTTTTATTGCCCATCCCTAATTGCCTTGAACCACTGTAGTTCATGTGGTGTAGGTACACCACATGTGGTGTTAGGAAGGGAGTGCCAGGATTTTGACCCAGTGATAGTGGAGGAACGGCGATATATTTCCAAGTCAGGATAGTGTGTGGTTTTGAGGGGGACTTGCAGGTGGTGGTATTCCCATGCATCTCCTGCCCTTGTCCTTCTAGGTGGTAGAAGTTGCAGGTTTGAAAGATCTTGTCGAAGGACCATTGGTGAGTTGCTGCAGTGCATCTTATAGATGGTACACACTGCTGCCACTGTGCACCTGTAGTCGAAGGAATGGATATTGAAGGTGGTGGATGGGGTGTCAATCAAGTGTGCTACTTTGTCCTGGATGGCATTGAGCTTTTTGACTGTTGTTGGAGCTGCATTCATCCAGGCAAGTGGAGAGCATCCTATCACACTCCTGACCTATGCCTTGTAGATGGTGGACAGGCTTTGGGAGTGAGTTACTCGCTGCAGGATTCCTAGCCTCTGACTTGTATTTATATGGCAAGCCCAGTTCAGTTTCTGGTCAATGATCACCCCCAGGATGTTGATAATGGGGGATTCAGTGATGGTAATGCCATTGAATGTCAAGGGGAGATGGTTGGATTCTCCCTTGTTTGAGATGGTCATTGCCTGACACTTGTGTGGCGCGCATGTTACTTGCCACTTGTCAGCCCAAGCCTGAATGTCGTCCAGGTCTTGCTGCATTCAATACCTGAGGAGTCAAGAATGATACTGAGCATTGGGCACAGGTGAGTTTGGGTGCACACTCTTTCCACCTTTGCCCTCATGAATATTGCTGAGTCAGAAATGGAAGTGGGACATCACAGCCACGTTTTCTGGGTGCTCACCTCACTTCTGACCTGAATTGGGCCATACAAATCTGGTCTCTGGTATTTCTAGTTGACTTAAAATGACATCATGCTGATGCTAGCTTGTATGCTTTGTCGTGCCAAATATGGCCACGAGGAAGCATTAATAATATAAGCTAATCACACAGAACAACTCATGCAAGCAATCTGTTTGATATGCTCTTCAGCTGAAATTCCAGAAATTGACCAGAAGTTTAAAATCTCAAGTTTCCTTCATTATGAAGGAGTCTTAACAGGCAAATACTATATATGGTTGCAGTTTGTTTCTTGACAGCATATCATTCTTGCCCTTTGTCTCTGTGATTGCAGTCACATTTAAAAAAAAAAAATTAGTCAAGATTTTGCCTACTACATATCACTCATTAAAGTGATTAATGTCACTGGATAAACACCCTTCAGCCCAGGTTTCTCTCATGCTTTTTTAAAGTTAGTGAGTCATGCGCTGGGGCACAGTTCTACAAAAGCCCTGCAGTACAAAATCCAAGCTACACTAGTCCAGAATAGTATATTTGTTTGAGTGGGTATTTAACCAACTTCCACACATGTTCTTTCCAGTAGGGATGCTGTATTCCCTCCTAGCCACCAACTATTGAGGCCTTTGCATCGCGTCCATCACCACCCCCCTGTCTGAGATCAGATAATTGAGATAAGTGAGCACAGGCTTTCTAGCTTGTGTGGCTGAATATCTCACACTACTTGCTGGCCATCAGCAGAGCTTATTAATTGGAGGGCGAGTGGAGGAGGGTTGGGGGGGGGGGGGTTCAGTGTGGGGTTACATACAAGGTCTAAATTGATCTGTTCTTATTATTTTGCATATATCTCAAGCTTGAAGTATTAACTGAACCAGGCGCTTGATTTAGATTCATCCATCAATGAGGCATCATGTTTAAATAAAAGAAACTCAAAAAATTTCAACAGAGCAAATAAAATGTATAACTGGAATTGACTTCCCTCGGCTTTGAGGGCTTGAGAAGCACAAACGATATCTTTGCATTATTCCTGTCTCAGTTTTTTTTTATGCTGCAGTAAGGTTAAGCTGTTTTTGGCACTTTTTATTTGAGTACTGTTTTGAAAAAAAACAAGGTTGATGCTTTTGGTAAGCATCAGTGCACATATGGAATGACAGATTGTGATAAATGTGTTCTATCTGCTGCATCTCATTCTAGATCATATTTTTGGCATCATTGCTTTATGTTAACCGGGTTGTGGTAATTGCCAAGGTAGGATTGAACTATTTCATTTCTTTCTGGGTTATGTGTAGGGATAATTCACTGTGTAGATTATATGAACCATTAGTTCATTGAGAAAAGAGCTGCAGTCTGAAGAGTGATATTGATATTTATTGTGAAATAAAAGCAAAATGCTGGAAAAACTCAGCAGGCCTGGCAGCATCTGTGGAGAGAGAAACAGAGTTAATATTTCGAGTGCAATATAGCTCCCTTTGGAACCTGAGTTTCAAAGAAGCCGGCTCATGGATGTAAAAGGATTGTGGTTTGAGGAAATTAGCAAGTTGAAAGTTGGAGCACCCTGAGTTGTCATTACTATAAAACCCCTTTAAATCTTTTAAAAAAATAAACAATCTCAATTGTTGAGACAATAGGGATTTTTAAATATTATTCATTATTATTAATATTTTATATTTCTGTTTAATTTTTTAATTCATTCATGGGATGTGGGCTTCGCTGGCTGGGCCAGGAATTATTGCCCATCCCTAGTTGCCCTTGAGAAGGTGATGGTGAGCTGCCTTCTTGAACCGCTGCAGTCCATGTGGTGTAGGTACACCCAGAGTGCTGTTATTTAGGGAGTTCCAGGGTTTTGACCCAGTGATGAACCAAGGATGACTAGTGTGAGATATGGAAGAGTGTTACGCTTGTTGTGCATGATTTTCTGGCTGAGGAATTATTCTGGGTGAAAGTAAAGGAGCCTTTGTTTTGTGTCTGACTGTTGTTCTTGAACAGGGAGTGCTTGATGTTGGCGCACAGCGTCCCTGAAATGATGTGTGTTGCATTCTTCAACAGTAATATTTCTCATCTTGAAGACCACAAAAAAGAAAGTTTAGAAGAAAACTGGGGTGTGAAGTGGAAAATCTGTGAATATTGGATTTCTGTCATTTGTGAGATGTTATTGGTGACACAGTAGATGGCCTGGAACCTGCCAAGTTTTCCTCCATATAGCTCATAGTCCGGATGCTGTGCGCACTGATTAGGAACACACAAAGTGAGGCAAGAATTTGTAGTTGTAGATTTCAAAAATTGTAGAGTAGTTCAATATGCTGAAGTGGTTACTTTGAGGCATGTAGATTGTTGCAAGGATTTGTTTTTGATTTTCTTCATCCATAAAATTTTTGCAATGATAAAAGCAAAATATTGCGGATGCTGGAAATCTGAAATAAAAACAGAAAATACTGGAAAAACCCAGCAGCATCTGTGGAGAGAGAAACAGAGTTAACGTTTCGAGTGCATATGACCCCTCAAAACATTAACTCTCTTTCTCTCTCCACAGATGCTGTTAGACCTGCTGAGTTTTTCCAGCATTTCCTGTTTTTGTTTCAGATTTTTGCAATGTTTAGCTTACATCACTTCTCAAATGACAACATTATTGTATTTGTATTGCTACTGCAGCTAAGCCTTCTATATTGCTTCAAAATTAGCGGTCACTCTTAAGTACTGGATTTTTAATTGTAAATTTTAAAAAATTATTGCACAACAGTGATGGGGTGGTGTTAATTATGTTTATGTTATTAAATTCTAAACTTATTCTCAAAAGTTAAATTTCAGAGATGGGAGAGTACATCTGAACTTATCAGTTAGTAAACATTATCAGTCAGGAGGTAGAAAGGTAAAGCAATGTGGTAAATGAATGGCTGCCACTTCCTACAGTAAGTTAAATTGGTTTTATTTTTATTACTGCATGCAAAGAGCCTGTAAAAAGGTTTGAAATGCTGTTGATTCTGGAGGGGCTGCAACTGGCTGTTATTGATGCCTTTAATGGGTATATATAAGTTAAGTGCTCTGCATTTTGTATATATTTGTAAAAGTTGGCCCCTTAAGCCATGACCTTTGGCTTAAAAAAAACTAATACTTTATATACTTCGTGTAACGCCTACCCTACTTTTTCAAAGATTAAATAGTGTTGTAAATATTAAGTACTTAACAGTAATTGCTACAGTTTATAAATTTAAAGGCATGCACAGGAACTTTGCGACAATCTCCCAGCCAACTGATGAGACTAATATGTACCATGTGATCTATCACAATGCTTTCAAGAAAGAATAACAAGTACACAGTTCAATTTAAACTGGAGAATGAAGTGGCAGAAAGGATTAACGAGCTTTGGCAAAATGGTCAAAATGCGGAGCCATCTGACTTTACACCCTTAGAGAAGTGAAGAAAGGTACTTTTCCAGAAGTAAAGCCCAGTGCCGGTGCGATTTAGTTCTTCGTCAGAAAATGAAATCTGTGTCTGCCGCTGGAACTCGACAATAAATAATCAAAATTTCACCATTTTGTCACCGACGTTGAAAGAATGTGTACCAATTGGCCTGCGTTCGAAATATGGATGAAACGCCAGTGAACTTTGACATGCCAGCAAACAAGATTGTTACCAAAATTGGTTTTGAAAAAACCACACTTGTAAAGACAACTAGCCACGAGAAGAAGTGATTCACAGTGGTTCTGTTTTGTATATCGGATGGCACAAAATGAAAACTGATGGTGATGTTCAAGTGAAAAATTCTGTTCAAAAGAGAGATTTCAGAAAGACATCATCCATGTTCACCAGAAAGGCTGGATGGATGAAGGCAGTTTCAAGAAGTGGATCAAAAAAGGGTTAGAATTTGAGACCCAGATGACTATTTGGGCAAAAATCAAGTAAGCCATACAGCCGCTAAAACATCCTAAAAAAAAATTTGGCTTTTACATGAGGAAATATGCTGTTTGCACTTGATTTGTTTGTGCATTGTCACTTGTTTATGTTGTTCTTCCAAGAATAAGTGAACAAAAATTTGGACAAAATTCGCTTTATAGACTAAAGTACAGATGAATAATAGCTGGTTTGGTCTGAGCTAATCAAGAGATTCTGGTGATGTAGACTGTGGGAGCAAAGCCTGATTACTAAGACATTTGAATTTCTAAGTTGACCTTTTAACTGGAATATTGTGTCCAAATCTGGACACTATAGTTTAGGAAGGATGTGAAGTCATTGGAGAAGGTGCAGAAAGGATTTAAGAGAATGGTTGTGTTGACACAGGGATATAGACTTCAGTTATGTGGATAGATTGGTGAAGCTGTGGTTGTTCTCCTTAGAGAAGAGAAGGCTCCGAGCAAATTTGATAGAGGTGCTCAAACTCATGAGGGGTCTGGGCAGAGTAGATAGGGAGAAACTGTTCTCGTTGGCGGAAGGATCGAGAACAGTAAGTGGAAAGCTAATGATGCATTTACTACATTAACTTATGCTGCTGAATTTGCTTTTTCTCACATCCCTTATGGGGTGTTGGATGATGTAGGGGTGTCAACACAACCCAACATGCTGAACATTCACATTCTGTGGCTATAGATGTAATCCTGCAGCAGTCATGGGTTACTTTCCTTGATAGTTGGCTATTCAGGCTGTTTCCTAATGAATACCAGATTTCCCTTATTTTGGTATGCTTTTCTTTGTTATGTTCTTTTTATTGATATTTAACAATTACATTACATTAATGTCTTTCTGTGGTGCTAAAACTGGGCCTGGAATTTATTTAATGATTGTGATCATTCATCCAGCAATTAATTTTGCTAGCTTAATTACTTGCATAAAGTGTTTAGATTTTGTTCGAACTTGAATAAATTATCGCGAAACAGACCCTGGGTTCCTTTTTGAAAATGCCCTGCTGAGAACTGTCTGTTCATACATCTGTGAATACTTAGAGCTCTAGTCCAAGCATTAGTGGTACTAAACATATTGCATTCCTGTACATTTAACAGGATAAGGGTTAACAACCTGGCTGGAAAATTGTAAATCAATTATAAATGCTCCCCTGCCTCCCAAAAAACTGGATCTTAACATATTTGTCTAACATGGACTAATAGCTTCCATAGTTTTTGGTAAATTGTATTACAAATTTGAGAATATTCAATAAGAATGACTTGATAAGCTCTGAAGACATTTTTTGAATATCTTTGGATTGTGTTATAGCAGATGGGCAATAATGTCAGTTCAGGCTGACCTTTCTGCATGCAGGCCTGTTTATAGGGTCATTTTTATTTTTAGAATCCTAGAATGGTTACAGCATAGAGGGAGGCCATTTGGCCTGTTATGTTCTTGCCAGCTCTCTGCAAGAACATCTAAGCTATTCCCACTCTGTTGCCTTTTCCCCTTAGCCCTGAAAATATTTTCGCCAGATAATTATCCAATTCTCTTTTGAAAATCATGATTGAATCTGTCTTACCACTCAGGCAGTGCATTCCAGATCCTAAGTACTTGCTGTGCAATAAAATTTTTTCCTTATGTTGTCTTTTGCCTGTCACCTTTAATTGGTGTCCTCTGGTTGTCAGTCCTTCCGCCAACAGAAGCAGTTTCTCCCTATTTACTCTGTCCAGATTCCTCATGATTTTGAACATCTCTATCAAATCTCCTGTTACTTTTCTCGTCTCTAAGGAGAACTGGCCCCAGTTTCTTCAATCTGCCCATGTAACTGAAATTCCTCATGCCTGGAGCCATTCTTGTAAATCTTTCTGCAGTTTCTATAAAGGTTTCTTCACATCCCTCCTAAAGTGTGGTACCCAGATTGGACACATTGCTCCAGTGTTAAGCTAAGCCAGTGTTTTACAAAGGCTCATCATAACTTCCTTACTAAAAGCAAAACACTACAGATTCTGGAAAACTGAAATAAAAACAAAAAAAAACAATGGAAAATCTTAGGTCTAGCAGCATCTGTGGAGATAGAAACAGAGTTAACATTTCAAGTCCATGTGACTCTTCGTCAGAGCTCTGAAAAAGTCATACAGACTTGAAATGTTAACTCAGTTTCTCTCTCCACAGATGCTGGCAGACCTGCTGAGTTTTTCCAGCATTTTTTGTTTTTGTTATAACTTCCTTGCTCATGTGCTCTATGCCCTTATTTATAAAACTCAGGATCCCATGTCATCTTCAAATTGTGAAACTGTGCCCCCCAAATCCAAGTCTAAGTCATTAATTTAGATCAAGAAAAGCAGTGGTCCTAACATTGACCCCTGAGGACCCACTATATTCTGCCAGTTTGAAAAACAGCCGTTCACCACTTTCCTGTAACTCAGTAAACTTTGTATCCATGCTGCCACTGTTCCTTTTATTACATTGGCTTTAATTTTGCTGACAAACCTGTTCTTGATTATCCCGGATTAAGACTGTGCTCTTATTTGATGTCATGAGCACCTTTTGATTTGAGACATATATGGCGTGTGCCCATGTCCAAATCATTTGCAAGCTGAGAAAAATATAGGTCCCAGCGGATGCCACTAGCTCCATCGTCTAAGAAAAATCCACTTAATTTCACATTCTCTTCTGTTCTTCAGTTGTGTCTCTATTCATGTTGCCACCTTGCCTCTAATCTCATGGACCTTAATTTTCATAACAAATCTCTGTGTATCAAACAGTGTTTATCAAACACTTTTTTGAAATACATATGTATTCACTGCTTTTCCCTTGTCCATCCACTCAATTGTTTTGTTGCAGAATTCAATTAAATTATGCAAGCATAACTTGACTTTTGTAACTCTATGTTGACAGTTCTTGATTAATCCTTACCTTTCTAAGTGCTCATTAACATTTTCTCTCGTTATGATTTCTAACAGTTTTACTGCTACCAGCTTGAAGCAACTGGTCTGTTTTTTTAGAGAAATAGGGATGCAATATTCACTTCCTTCCAGTATCTTGGTTGAATTTCTGTTTACAGCAAATTTTGGAAAATTATAATTTAGTGCCATTATTATTTCCTCAGACTTTGCTCAGTTTAATGCTGTGCAGTCGATATGTGCCTGCTAATTTAACAATTTAACCCGCTTAACAGTATTTCCTTTTCTTATATTAAAGCTAATCCATAAACATAACTTGCATTCATTTTTATGGTGCCTTTTATGCCTTCCAGATGCCCCAAAATACTTCAGTCAATTATTTGCTTTTGATGTATAGTCATTGTTTGTCTGCATGCAATCAGCAAATGAGATACGTTGACCAGATAATCTTTTTCGGGAAACATTTTGGCCAGGATATGAGTGCCTTGCTTTTCTCTGAATGGTATCGTGAGATCTTTTGTGCCCATTTGTGCAGGTGGACTGGGGACCTCACTTTAACTTTTCACCTGAAAGATGTCACCTCTGACAATATAGTATTATAGATTGCACTGACGTATCAGTTGTTGAGAGTTCAGTTGCTGAGGCAAGCTGTAATAAAGTAACCCGCCAGGATTTTGTGGTTAGCAAAGAAGGAGTGACACTTGACATTCACGATGTTGACAGCTGCCCAAAAAGTTTTGGCAGGCACTTGAATGGAGACTTGTGCCTCATCTAGTGTGGTGCCCTCTGCAGAGCATCTCTGGCATCTGTGAGTGGGGCTCTTGAACCAATTAGGTTGAAGAATCCTCACTGAGACATGGTAAGATTTTGAGTTTCTGCTAAAGCAGGGAACAGACACGGGTGGGAGCTAAATATAGCTCTGCCAGATGGTGGACTAATTCCCTGGCTGCATCCCACCTCTGAGCCATTTTTGAGGAGGCAACCTTTGGGGAACAGCAGGGCTATCTGCCCACACATACTGGGTAACCATTGCAACTTATTAAGAGCCTATTGAGGCCAATTAAAAGCAGCCCACTAGGACTCTCCTGCAGGTGGCAGGAGCTAGTTTAGATGTCTGGTGTTAGATTCCATGTGGCAGGTCCAGCATTTCAGGCAGATCTAGAGATTTGCCTGCCGAGGCACAGAGAACAGCCACAGGCCATCGTATAGAGAGGATCTTCCCGATGCCCCCAAACCCTTGTCAGAGTGGTGGCCAGGCTGCAAGATTCATTTTTTAAATAATGTTTAAAAAGTTGGAGAGAGGGTGCCTCCATCTTTAAGTGCCCTTTTCCTCACTTGGAGCCTGTTGTTCGTTACAAATTGGAAAGCTTCTGATTGGCCCTTCAGTTTCAACAGCTACTGGCTGCCCTTAACTGAACAGCAAGCCTATGTCCAGGCCAGTTAAGGGGGTGCCCCATAAAAATCACAATGAATGTTTCCCTCTGGGTGCGTGTTCAGGACCTGGAAACATTCCTGACCCCTCTCTCCCACTGTCAGAGGGAAAATTCTGCCCACACAATCGAAATCAGGAAGTAAACATTAGATTTAAATCGTGTACAGAAAGCAGAATAAAGATTGGGGAAGGAAGATCAGATTAAGAGAGGAAGAGAGAAAAGAAACAGAAAAGTATTTTATAATTTAAAAAAAATTTCCAGCATTAGCTCCCTTCTAAAGGGGAGGAGTGGCGTAGTGGTATTGTCACTAGATTAGTAACCCAAAGACCCAGGATAATGCTCTGGGGACCCAGGTTTGAATCCTGCCATGGCAGACGGGGGAATTTGAATTCAATAAAAATCTGGAATTAAATGATGACCATGAGACCATTGTAGATTGTTGTAAAAACCCATCTGGTTCACTAATATCCTTTAGGGAAGGAAATCTGTTATCCTTACCTGGTCTGGCCTACATGTGACTCCAGACCCACAGCAATGTGGTTGACTCTTAAATGCCCTCTCAACAAGCAATTAGGGATGGGCAATAATTGCTGGCCTAGCCAGCGATGCCCACATCCCATGAATGAATAAAAAAAAATGGAATGGGAGTCCACACATCTGTAAAATTACATTTTCAGGACCAGAGAGATGTTTATAAGTAACAATTGCTCATCAAGCTGTTTAAAATCCACTCCTAAATGCAATAACCATAACTTTTTTGGCTGTGTTTGATGGGTAACTACAGTAAATACTCCAACTTCATACCATAGCCATATCTTTGAAATGGATGCAATTGGTTGGTTTTGGTAGTGCATCCTATGGAGGTGCATGGTAACTCAGACCACAGTTCCTGGATTTCCTTGTTTAACTGTGCATGTATGTACTCTGAAGATGGTTGTATGATTTACTCCATAACAATGGTGAGTGCTGCCAGCCTCACTGATTATTAATGCATAATCTGAATCAAGAATTAATTGGGTCGTCTTTATTGGAAATGTTACAAACAGACATGTTAATTTGTTGGTTGGAATTTTGATGGTTTGGTGTCTTGAATTCCCCTGGCAAAGTACCTGAGAAGCTGGAGGTTGCTGTTTCTGCTCTAGCACTAGCCTTATTTGAGCATTCTGGCCCTCTATCAACTCCTCAAAAATTAGCTATCTGTTTGAGCTCATACAGTAACACACAGCTTTTCATTACCTCTGGTGCATCAGTTTTGGGGTGTGATTTGCTCCCTCTCTCTTGCTCTCTCTTTTAGAAGTAACATGCAAGATATTGGCATGGGAATGATCTGGCTAGAACACTTTTAAAATACTGCGTCTATCAGATACTGCTCACTGACTCTCTCTAATCAGTGCAGACTGTCTCGCCCTGGAAACCTACAGTAATGACCTCACTAATCACCATCCATGAAAGTCTTCCTGTGGTGTTTTCAGCCTTTAAGTTACCACAGATATGTGTAGAAGATAAGTTAACGGATGCCTTTTAAAAAAAACCCCCACCAACATACTGAACCAAGCCTTAACCCCTTGTTTTCTTACTGCAACTTTCAAAAATGTTGTCAATACTCATAACAATGCTTTTTTTCTAAACTAATCAGTCGACTGACTTCAAGACTGTATAATGTATTTGAATGGTTCAGATGCAATAAACAGCTTAGGCTTTTTTGTGATTCACCTGTACCGTCTGACTGGGTGTTCTCTTAATTGATACAGAGGAAGTACAATCAAAAGCATTGTGAAAGGAATTCTTAATTGTGAATGCATTACGATTTTACACAAAGTTCCTCTGTTTCATTGTTTTCAATTGTCAGGGCATTTTATGAATTTAAAAGTACCTGTTGCTCTGTTTCCCTGAAAAGAAAACTGTATATACTTTGCCTTTTATATTAATGTATTATTGAGTATGCTGTTCAACAAAATGTTTGCTTTGGCATTTTACATTACGTTGACTCTTCAGAACTTCTGGACTCGAAACGTTAACTCTTTCTCTCCACAGATGCTGTCAGGCCTGCTTAGTTTTCCAGCAAATTTTGTTTTTGTCACCTAAGGATAACTGCATTTATACTGTTTGTCCTTAGATATTTCTTCCAATTTAAGATATGTATGAATATTTTAATACTCTTACATTGCGGTTTAATATTTCAGATTTTACATTATTGCTATATGTGGTTTAGCTTTAAAATTCATGGTAGTTACTGAGCCAAGCTTTTTTTTTTGTTTTCGCATTTGGACAGTGAGGTTGTGTGAGCTAACCTTTGTGAATGTTTGTCCTCTGTATGATGTAAGGTAACAGTGGCAGAAGAGTGTTTCTCAGTTTTACACTTGTGGCCCATTCCTTCAGTTTATTTCTTTCCAAATTTTTGAACTGTTTAAAAGCTCATGTTGCATACGGGAAAAAGTGCCATGCTCTCTGTGAAGTCTACCTAAAGCTCACGTATTCGCATCATTGTAAACATTTTGCTTGGCAGGAAATCACGCTGCTACATGCCAGGCTTTGCAAAGCATGCTGGCATTGTCCGTAGCAAATTGCATTAGTTGATTTTTTATGCCAGGAAGGGTAGAATTTGTTCGTGATAATACTGGATATTGAACCCACCTAAAGTTTAGCAACTGTTCAAGAGAATAGATTCTGAAATGGGTTGTAAATATAAATTCTTTTTATTTTCAAAATTAAAATTTATCTTGAGCCATGTATAGGATGCTGGATAGAAATTGTACGGTATTAACCCTGAAAATAATTTAGTAATAAAAATTATAAATCAGCTAATTGTATAAGCTAAACTTGCTTTATCAAAAGAAATTAGTTGAAAAAAATGCTGCATTTAAAGATGATTCTGAAGCTTCCACAGGCTCAGCTAATTTACTCTCCTCTCAGGCTGGGTATTTAGAAGCCCTAGAAAAGGTTCAAAGGAGGGCCATTACTTTAATCCTAAATTTAAGGGCTCTCAGTTGGGAGAAAGAGAACTAGGCTGGACGCTAGGAAGTACTTTTTGCAGAAAATCTTCAACTTCATTTAATATAAATTCACATACATCTTTACTCAACTGTTTTTGATTTCTGCTTCATATCAGCACTTTGTCCCTCCTAAACAGATTTTGTATTTATTTTTATGTGATGCATCAAACTTGGATGAACAGTTATAATCCAAATTACTTCGGGTGAGGATCCGCTCTCAAATCTTCAAATTACACCATTCAAATCTTGATTGATGATACAAGCTATGGTAGTAGATCACTGACTGGAGGGTTTAAAGCCTTGTTTACTTCAGTGATTTGGTTCCCACAGATCAACACACAGAAAGATCTCTGTGCTCTCTTGCCAGTAAATTACACCTTCTATTTAACACAGCTCTACTCGTAACGTTGTTAGAGGCAGATTTTTTGGGATGACGATCCAATTTCATACCAAGCCATGATGCATGCAGAATGTCATAAACTGGAATTGACAGACTACCTTTTGTTCATTGAACAATAGAGAACAGGAGGAATCTAATAAAATAATAGATTGCAAAACTGACCCATGAAAATCTTCATGTCACTGTTGCTTAAGTAAAAGAAAAGGGTACTGGTGCTAGTAAGTCTGCCAGAATGGCTCCCTTACTCATCCTTCACTTGCACCTTTCTTTTCCTCTCCTCTTCTTTCATTTTACGTGCATCTCTTTCTCCTTTGCCACTTCTGTTCTCCTTTTGTGCCTTCTGTCCACCTAAGAAGGTTCTGAGTTTATGTTCACTCCAGGACTTGAGCATAAAAATCAAGGCTGGCATGCCAGAGGAGTGCCGCTACCGAGAGAGTGCTGTACTAGTAGGAGGTGCCACCTTTCAGATGAAATGTTAAATTGTATGTTAATTGCCTGCCCCCTCAGGTGATGTGGAATATCCCATGCCATTATTTTAAACTAGGGCAGGGGAGTTATCCCCACTGTCCTGGCCATATTTATCCCTCAATCAACATCACAAAAGCAGATTATTTGGGCATTACTACATTGCTGTTTGTGTAATGTACCAAGGTTGCATACAGAGAGTATTATTAACCAAAATTAGAAGGTGTCCATCTAATTTTATCGAATAGTGATTATATCTATAAAGAACAAATTGATAAGGTGTTTGTTTACTGTCCTCTCATAGAAAGTTATTTCAGGTTTAACTTAAAGGCGGGGGGTATTGAAAAATAGAAACTGACCGAACTTCGATGTTCATTCTGGTGCCAGGATATATACCTTTGCCAATGTGTGACCATTACACCAATTAAGTACTTTGAGAAACTGGAAATGAAAAAGTATTTATCTTCTCTTTGTTGCCTCCCAGGGCTGTGTAATCTAGACCCTGACTGTTGGAATGAATGAATAACTGCATACATTTACATAGTCTCTGACGATGCCATCTGTGGCATGTCACTAAAGGGGGAGGCGGGGTGCTTAAATGCAACCAGTTGTCTAGGCACTTTGCCTATGCTTTGTTCAGTGCTGCAGTTGATGATCCAGCTGAGATCAACGATTTACTGTCTGGGGGAAGTGAGTGCAAGTGCTAATTAAGCCTGGGATTAGAATGGAGTCTGCTAGTCTGTGGAACAAAGCAGCAAAGTAATGCCCTTGACAAAAATTGTATAAATTTGCAACATTTTTAATAGCTTGGGGCTAAAAATGTAGCGGGGATGTGCAGTGGGGGGATGGTTAGGGGATAGATGCGAAGAGAATGAGTTTAGTGGCTGCCCTCAGAAATTGCTCATTGGCAATAATACATTATGAAACATGTCTATTCATATGATGTGACCATAGAAATGTTAATTATGCCAAGAAACTGGCCAAACTGAAATAAAACTGGCATAAGCGATTTAATTATTCTGGAACAAAAACAAAAAATGCCGGAAAAGGTCTGACAGCATCTGATAAGAGAGAAAAACAAGGGTGCCTCTTGTTCTGCTATAATCACGTTCTGCTTTCTTACCTTTATGCCAATTTTAGCACCTTTTTTAGCACTAACCACTACCATTAACAATCCCTTTGTCCTTTAGCTCCATGACATCTTTGCCAATCCCTCCTTTGACCCCACCCATCGCTGGACTTCTATCCAGCTCTACCTGCCCAACCCTCCTTAAACAATACAAATTTCATCATATTTCCACTTCTCTTCAACTCTGAAAAATGGCCAAATGGTTTCAAATCGTTAACTTTTTTTTTCTCTCTCCTCAGATACTGTCAGACCTGCTGAGTTTTTCCAGCATTTTCTGTTTTTGTTTCAGATTTCCAGCATCTGCAGTATTTTGCTTTTATCTTAATTATTATGGAATTTTGCTTGATTGTCCTTGGAATTTAGGGAGAAACTTTGCAGATCCTTTGTGTAGTTGATTTAAAGAATTGAGAGATAGGATAGACGACTGGCAGTTTCCAATCGAAGTAGTTTTGTGGCTGCATTGATTTTTCTCATTCCATGCTTTGTGTACCCCCCTTTCCACACTACTATTGGTCTTAGATCCATTCATACTTGCTACTGTCAAGAATTTTTTTTCCAAGGCAGTGCTGATTTCCATTTCCAATTTTAATGTAAGGCCATTGACCTGAAACGTTAATTCTGTTTCTCACTCCACAGATACCGCCAGATCTGCTGAGTATTTCCGGTATTTTCTGTTTTTATTGCTAATTTCCATATTCTTGGCCTGTCCCCAAATTTAAAAGAAATCCTGTTTGCATCAATTTATCTCCCTTCCCTATCTTTACTTTCGAAGCTACTAACTCCTTGATGGGGTGCAGTTCAATCTGCATTGGTTACTGCCCACTACCTTACTCAAGTGCTTACTGTTTCCATCATTTAGCCTAGACAGTGGACATTGGTAGACTGTCTGACTGCAGTGATGTTATTGATGAGCTTATTGCCCCCACACACTCTTTGAGCAGAGATTGCTGCATAACTAGGGATCCTAGCTGATATTTCCCTTCCTAACTTGGGCATCTTGAGCCTTGTTGTTGTGATCATATTGCCTTCCTGGTTTTTGTGGCATTGTACATTGAATACTAATTTGTTGGGGTAACTGGTGAGACGATTGTGTAACTTTTATAAACGTAAGAGTAAAATTTTGTACAATTTTGGTAGTATAGATTTTGAAAATGTATAGTTGTACAGATAGGGGAGCTTTCATGGAATCTGATTATTAATATTAGCTGTTCTGTATTTAATTTTACAGCTTTAACTTGTTCTAAGCCAGGTCTCTGACTTTAATGTTAGGCCATGCTTTCAGTCTGCTGGTTGCTTCCTGTTCCAATGATGAGGCCACTGGTCAGTCTGGCCATCTCGATGACCTCAGCTGTGTGTACTACATTGATCAGTGAGTTGTGAAATTTATTAATAATAAATACCTCAAGAGAGATCTGTGCTTGTTGCAGCTGTGCTTTGATGGCGAAGGTGGAGTCGGACTGTCTCCATGCTTGGCACAGACTAAGCTATTTGACAACTGGAGTCTGCTGTCCAGTGGATGAAATCTGGCCTTTGACTGCAGATGAAATGTTATGGCTGACTAGCAGCCCTAAATTTATTTTTATTAATGAAAGGATAACAAAAACAAACATTATAACATCTCAAAGTAATATAATCACCTCATATCTTTCCTGCAATTTAGTTAATTTATATGCTGAGCCCGGGACTTATCTTCTGAAGAGTAGCTTATCCACTGGGGCCAGGTTTTGGTCAGTTCAAATTGATGGGGCAGAGGATAGCAATTTCCTTTTTTCCTTGGGTTATAGACTCCAGTGGGAAAGGAATGTAGGTGAATCAAATGTATGGAACAGACATGATGAATTGTATGACTTTTGATCATATCACCTGCCAAAAGAATTAATGTCAATATGAGTTTTACAATAAGAGATTTGGTCTCCATGATATTTCAAAGATCTGGAAGGCTAGAAAATCTAGAAAGCCTCAGGATTTTCGCACCAAATGAGCAGTCAAACAAAAAAGCAATTATTCAGTACTTCCAAGAATTCTGTAAACAAAGAAATGTTCCACAGCTGATTCTGTGTCCAATGTATCTATTCACAGGATTGAGAATTTCCTGTTCTACTGCAGGTTGCCTTTCAAAGTGTCTGCAATAATTATGTCACAAACTATCTTCCGTATCTGTTGTCATGCGTCAGGCAGTTCCTGCTGGCACATAAAATGCTAGAAATCATCTTGGATGTTTTGTATCTTTTTTGTTGGATGATATAATATTGAATAATTACTACCTATTTATAAACCTCTAATTAAAGATAGCAAATACCATTAAATATGATAGTAAAGTCAGCATTTTATAATCTTGAAATCACTTTCTTAATTGTTCTTTGCATTTTATTATTTTTAAAAGATTAAGTTTTTAATTCTAACTTCCTTTTGCCAATGGTGGCCGATGTCAATCCTTGCACACATTTATGATGTCATTGCTAAAGTTAGAGAAATACTCGAGTTTATACTAAGACAAATAACCTGTTTGATCATTGAGCCCTCAGATCAGTAAAACCATTTACAAATAATAGTTGGTAAATCACTACGCTGCAGATGTTTTTGAATAACTAATTTTTCCAAATGTACATGTTTGGAGTATGAGACAAGTTTGTTTTTAAATTTTTCTAAAACATTATAACATTAATATGGTGGTTTAAAAATTGTAACAATGAGCATATTAATAAACAATTAACATGGTAAGTATAATGTATATTTTGTAAATTGTATGTTAGTTTTACTCTAACAGTGCAAAGTATTATTTTGTATTCTTTGATCATTCACAACATCTGAGATTGATACAATGTTCTAAACTATCACCTGGCTTGTCAGACCCTGTTTGTTGTCCTGTTCAGTGGAATGTAAATATATATCTCCCAAAAAACCCCAATAATCAATGGAAAATACTAATTCATACAATATTTCATTGTTTACTAATGACTCGAGTGACAAAGGGGTGTTTATGCAGCTGCTTATTTAAAAGGCCTGCTCTACCTCACTTAATTCAGCAGCAATTTAAAAAATTTCTTTTAAGTTTATGAATTATACACATTTAAATAATTAAGGACAAATTATTTCTAAGGCCACCTATAACTAAGTTGGTCAACTAACATTGGCCCTCTTGTCTTCTTCATTGTAATACAGAACTGCATTATAATGTAGCTAAACAAGACATGCTGTCAACAGAGGAGGTGGTCATAATGGTGCGGCTTTCCTTGCTGGGTGCCTTCGTACTTGCTTAAGTAACCAATGGCCATTTCAAGCTCAATGATGAGGGTTCTTTGGGCAGAATATTGCATTTGTTGGGCTGGTGCGTGCCTGACCCGAATGAGTGTAAAATGACTTGCGCGATTTTTCGGTTGGTGGGCACGTGTGGGAGTCAGCAGTGTGCCCGCTGACAGTTAACAGGCCTATTAAGGGCATTAAAGTTCTAATTAAATGAAATTTTTCACTGCCCATCCAACCTTATGGTTAGCGGGCAGGCGAAAAGACCAAGTGGCCTTTGGATTTTTTGTGAAACCTCATCCATGGGGTGATGAGGCTTCTATCAGAGATTTTTTTTAAAAAATTCCATCACATGAGCAGGGACATGTTATTAACATTTGTAAGTTCCTTAGTTTTAAAGTTCTCCAGCTCCCCGAGGCAGCTCTGTGCCTCAGAGAGCTTTTAATGCAGGCACTCCCAAGCATGTGCACACTTCTGCACTTGTGCTTCTCCCGCCCCTACCCTGGCAGCGCTGATCGCTGCAGCGCACATTTCATGCTGGCTGGCCATTAATTGGCTCGTCAGCGTGAAATCTATGTCGGGGCTGATCGCTGGTGGCAGTCAGCTTCGTGACCATTCCCGGGCCTGCCTGCCCGATGAGGGCAAAATTCTGCTCTTTGTCTAACTCAACTGTAACAGGAAACTACAGGAGAATGTCAAAAACAGACTGAGAGTTGCCTGTCTCACAGGAGTACAGCGCACAGTAGTATTCAACCCAGCAGGACATTTGTTTGCTCCTGTTGGTGAATACTTGGCAAAGTGCTGATATTTGGCATCACTAGGGGTGTCGATGTGTAGTGGGTCACCATATTTGGAGCTGTGAAGTTTCAGGGTTGCACTTTCACCCTGCTGCTGATGAGAGTGGTCAGTGTCGCAGTTTGCAGTGTGGTAGGTACGGGCATGGGGAACACTGGGGCAGATCACATCTTTTTGTGTTAATTAGGTCAAGCTGATGTCAATGGCCTGATCCTAGGCGATGCCACGATACCTTATGGTGATGTTTGCCTTGAAAGTAAATGTTGGTGATGCAGAATTCATTTAGGGCACAAAGATCAAGAAGTCCTCATCTATTGAACACGTCTTGATAGAGAACTCCTTTATGTTAATGATGTCATGCTCATCATCACACAAAACTCAGCTACAAAGACTCATGGACTGTCTTTCCCATGCCTGTAACTTGTTCTCCCTTTACAGTAAGCATCAAGAAAACTATGGTTATAGGAGGGGGTATCACATCTCTGCCCTTGATCACTCTAAATAACAGCTAGCTGGAAGTGGTTAGCAAATCTGTCACCTGGGGTCCACAGTGTCAATATGTCTCTTTAAGCATAGCTTCATACATGCATAAGGAAAGCAGTTTTAACCTTTGGCCAACTCTCAAAACGTGCATGGATAACATTATGCCGACTCTTATAACCAAGATGCTGGTTTATGAGGCCTAATGCTGAAACATGGATGACTTGCAGCTGTCAAGAAAGGAAGCTCAGGAACTTAGATCTTTGCTACTATGGTGGGGTCTGAGCATTTCATAGAAGGACAAAATCACGATTGCGGCAGTCCTCTCAAAGGCAAATTTCCCAAGTATGTTGGCA
This sequence comes from Carcharodon carcharias, assembly GCF_017639515.1. NCBI lineage: Eukaryota > Metazoa > Chordata > Chondrichthyes > Lamniformes > Lamnidae > Carcharodon > Carcharodon carcharias. Next base: position 170,794,987 of record NC_054469.1, read on the forward strand.
CTCAGCAAGCCAGTGCGACGTTGCGAGCTTGGACACATTCGCAGGATGGAAGGCTGACACATACCAAGGATTTTCTCTATGGCGAGGTATCCAGACCCGGATGACCAGCTAGACCCCCAAAGCTCTGCTTCAACGATACTTGCAAGGATGCCAGAAAGACCTTAAACATAGATTTTCACTCTTGGGAGATACTAGCCAACGACCAAGGGAAATTTTGACGTTACCTAGGGGCCGGTGTGCTCCACCATGACTATCAGTGGGTACAGTGGTTTGGCACAGGCACCAACACCAAAACCAACAACAATACCTGATAACCACTTCATATACCACACTTGTGGCAGAACCCACCTCTCATGGATTGGTCTCTTCACCCATCAGCAAAAGTGCGCCATATGGAGCTACTCCATTCCAAAGGGATTTGATTTGCTTCATGTCAGACATCTTATGTAGAATAAAGGATTCCGTCAATCTAGTTAATTGTAAAATGGGTACCTAGTTTAAGCAATAGTTAAAAGGTTATTTTGCTGGAACCCCCAGGAGCCATTTGGTCATAATTCTGATATTTGCAAGCTTGCTGAATTTGTCCAGAAAAAAATAACATTAAGAGGTGAGATGTCTTTGTGAGAAAGTTTTCATCGAATTTGTGAAGCATGAAAAGTTTGTCTAGCTATGTGTAGTTTTGTCCATATGCTTAGCAGTGACTGGATGAGTGCCAAAGGATGTAAATTAGAATCATAAAATGTTGGTCTTACCCTCATTGTACCCCTTCCATGTTTTGTAATTGGACTGGTGAATTGTTTTACTGATGCCTTGAGAATTAGCCCAAGTCAGTCGTTTAGCTGCATTGTATTTTTTTATATTGCTGCTGTTTCAACTTGTATTTAGGGAGATTTGGCTACTGCACTCTGGTAACAATGGTCCGGATCTTTCTGTCTACGGATGGTTGGAGACCAGATGTAACTTGGAAGATGCGCTACCGGTCCCAATGCAAGGACTCAAAGAGAACTGCAGGGAAGTTTCAACTTCAGATGGACAATTCCCCTGCATTGGGAACCCTCCAGAAATGTCTCCAACTCTGAGTTAGAGTCACAGGCTTTGGAGGGTTCTGACTCACTTTTCTAGATAGTTACCAAGGAAATGTTAGACAGAAAAACCATGTCTAACTCCTGGGTAACTATATACATCTGAACACACCCACTCCCAGCCCCCTACTCCCACGCTCCAACTCACCACTGCCCCCACCGACTCTCCAACTCCTTCTAACACTCCCAATCCCAATTCACCATCTGATGCCCCCCACCCAGCTACCCCACCCGACACTGTGACTTTCTGCTGACTCCGACCCTGTGACCCCCCCCACCCCCTGACACTGACTTCCCGCTCACCCTGACCCTGTGGCAATACCCTTCCCCCAGCCCCAACCCTGTGGCCCAGCCCCTCCCTCGTGGCTTCACTCCTCCCATGGCCCCTCCCCCTGTGGCCACACCTCTCCCTCAGCCTCATGGCTCCGCCCTGACCTGACCCAATCTGACCTGACTTTGCCAGTCTATTCAATTTGCCACCCACCCATTTACCTCGCTCACGCTGATTCACTAACACAGTGAAACACTATTTTAAGTGTTCCAAAGCTTTTCGCTGTATTAAATGAATACTTACTGAAATACAGCAGCTAGTGCTGTATAAAGGGGGTATAGCCTGCTTCCCTGATGACCCTGCACTACAAAGAAGGACTCTGCATTCTGAAGAGGCCTGTTTTGTGAGTTTCGGCCCAAAATGTGGAGCTCTGATGACGAGTGTAAAAAAAAAATAAAAAAAAGTTAGTGGGGGGAATGGTAATCCGATGGTGATTGCTACCTCTCGGAAGATTCGGCCCATTGTACACAGTGCAGTGATAGATACAACGATCTCAGTTTTGTGTCTTGTCACTTTTTTACCTGTGAAGAGGTGGAAGCAGTTGGATAAAGGAATCACAATTTCTAATCTAATCTAATGAAGACTGAGTGCATTTAATTTATATTAGTTAATTCCATTGGCTGACATGGCTGTAATAGACTTGGAATTTTTGCTTGTGAATTTATAGAGTAGTAGCTGAATAACTAGTGTGAATCTGACCATTGTTGGTGTCTTGGCCATCTTGAGGTGACTGCACCGAACATTCAGTACTCCATGTGTGGATGTTTTCATTCTGGTGGTTTCAGATTGCCAACATTAAGCAGCATCTATAGGAGTTAAAAACAAAAAACTGCGGATGCTGGAAATCCAAAACAAAAACAGAATTACCTGGAAAAACTCAGCAGGTCTGGCAGCATTGGCGGAGAAGAAAAGAGTTGACGTTTCGAGTCCTCATGACCCTTCAACAGAACTGAGTGAATATAAGGAGAGGGGTGAAATATAAGCTGGTTTAAGGTGTTGGGGGCGGGGGAGTTGTGGAGAAGGGGGGGTGGTGTGGTTGTAGGGATAAGCAAGCAGTGATAGGAGCAGATAATCAAAAGATGTCACAGACAAAAGAACACAGAGGTGTTGAAGGTGGTGATATTATCTAAACGAATGTGCTAATTAAGAACGGATGGTAGGATACCTTGAGTTTTCCAGTGATTGTTTTAAGTTCCTCCTTTTTGCCCTCTGATTTTCTAATATTGGGATGCCTTTAGTGTCTTCTACCATGAAGATACATTCAAAGTATTTGTTCAAAGTATCTGCCATTTTCTTGTTTTTCATTATTAATTGCCCAGTCTCATCCTTAAAGTGACCAACATTAACTTTAGGAAAGCGAAATACTGCGGATGCTGGAAATCTGAAATAAAAACTGAAAATGTTGAAAAAACTCAGCCGGTCTGAGAGCACCCGTGGAGAGAGAAACAGAGTTAACGTTTCGAGCCTGTATGACCCTTCTTCAGAGTGACAGACTCGAAACGTTAACTCTGTTTCTCTCTCCACAAATCCTGTCAGACCTGCTGAGTTTTTCCAGCATTTTCTGTTTTTATTTCAACGCTTACTTTAACTGCTCTCTTCCTTTTTGTATACTTGTAGATGCTCTTACTCTCTGGTTTTATATTTCTTGCTAGTTTACTCACTGACTTCATAACTCTCCCTAGCCATTGGCTTAGGCAGAAGCTGACTTTGCAGCCTTGATGCCCAATTCAAACCTGAGCTGAACTGTTGGCCCATATTTCTCCATCACCAAGGTTGTCTGCCTCCACCTTGATAACATTGCCCACTTCCACCCCCGTTTCAGCCCATCTACTGCTGAACCCTTATTCTGTGCCATTATCATTTTGAGTTTTATTCCAATTCTCTCATGACTGACCTCTCATCACCCAATAAACTTAAACTTATCTAAAACGCTTATGCTTCTCCTACCCTGTACCAATTCCTCTCTATCAATTGGCTCCAAATCCCATAGTGTCTCAAATTTAAAATTTCCATCCTTTTGTTTAAATGCTCTATGGTCTCACTTCTCCCTACTTCAGACCTTTTCCTGTATTATTGCCCTCCCCCAGAACTTATTCTTCTGACTCTGGCCTCTTGTACATCTCTCCCCTTCACCCCACTATTGTCTGCCTTACCTTCAGCTGCCGAGGTTCCAGGCTCAATTCGCTTGTTAAACTCCTTTGCCCCTTAATCTCCCTTGCCTCCTTACGAACTTGCATTAAAACCAACCTCTTATTAGTCTGTTGTTCCACTGCCCTTGATATAATTTTCTTTTGAGTCTGTTGTATTTTCTTTCATTTGTTTCTATGGAAAGCTTTAAAATATTTTTCTACATTCAATGTGCTATATTAATGCAAGTTTTTTTATGAATCAGTAATAGTTTTCCTGTATATGTGCTTGAAAAATGTTACTAAGTATTGACATTTCAATTCTTATCCTAATTCCTGCTTATTATATTTTTGGCCTTGCATTTTCAGAAAGTGGTTGATGAGCTGCATTTCACATTGAGAAAAATAAATATCTGAGAATAAATATAAGATAGTTGTAGTGAGAGGGATTTGTCAGGATAGTCTGATAAACTGGACAAGCTGCCTCACATGCATTAAAAAATAATGTTTTTTTATCTGTCCCAACATGTTTTTAGCTATTCCATTAGCTTTAAAATGAACTTTTTAAAAGGAGAGCTAATATTGCAACTCTTGTCTCTTCAGTAACTTGCAGTCTTTCCCACAACCCTCCTAATGCACCTGTCTCTGTTAAGCCACAATCTCCTGGCATCCGAATTGCATTGGTCAGAAAAGAAATCCACTCACAAGCCAAGCTGAAAAAGTAATATAACATTAATGTCTACTACGAAAGACTTATTTTAAATTCTGGATTAATCAGACCAGTGTGGATCAGTCTATAAACTATATGCCACTTGGACTGTTATCCGATTATGAATTTTCAATGATACTGTAAACCAATTAAATCTTATAGCTGACTTGAATCTTAAATGAAATTGTAACCTTATTTTATGTGTATAATTACTTTTTTGAAAATAAATGTGTACTGGGTAGCTTGTTTTTATTGGTATTTTTCCTTCTATGCTTTTAATATGGTGCAACTGCTTGATGTTATTGGTGCTTGAAGGCAGTCACACCAAAGATTTAATATATCCTTCGGTGTAAGAACAAATCTTTTTGGACTGACAAATTCTGACTCAGTGTTACTTCTTAAAATAGCATGCTTGTATTCAGAAAAAACAGAAAATGCTGGAAAAACTCAGCATCTCTGTAGAGAGAAAGGGTTAATGTTTTGAGTCTGTATGACTCTTCTTCAGAACATCCGCAGTATTTTGCTTTTATGCTTGTGTACAGTACTCACCTTAGTAGGATCATTTCTGGTTCAAGTGAAACAAATCTGACTAGATCGGATTGTTCAGCAAAAGCTACAAGTGTTTGTGCCATGCAGAGCTAACTTTCTTAAAGTATAGAAATGCTCCTCAAGCACACCAAATAAAGAACAATATTGCAGATTTGAGATTTATTTTCATTCTATTTGGACAACATATATTTGCATAGTGCCATTAATGTAATAAAAGATCCCAAGTTGCTTTACAGGAGCATTATAAAACAAAATATGACGCCGCACCACATAAGAATATACAAGGTCTGATGACCAAAAGTTTGTCCAAAGAAGTAGGTTTTAAGGAGCCTCTTAAAAAAGTGAGGTAGAGAGGTGTCGGGGGAATGCCAAAGCTTAGGGCTGAGGCAGTTAAGCAGGAAAAGCATTTATATTGTGATAGCTGACTCAGAGTTGAAATAATTTATTATAGCGCATCATAAGATATAAGCGTACTTCTGTAACTGTGCCATGATCATGAGAGTATCTGAGCCTTAAATTTCTGTATTTATGTTGTGACTTTGCCATAATAAAATATCCCAAGGTGCATTATCAAGCAAAATCTGACACTAAGCCATTTAAGGAGATTTTAGGGCAGATGACCAAAAGCTTAGTCAAAGAGGTAGGATTTAGTAGTGCTTTAAAGGAAGAAAGAAAGGCAAAGTATTTTAGTGAGGTAATTCTAGACGTGGTGCTCTGGCAGCTGAAGGCACAGCCGCCAATTTAGGAACAATTAAAATCAGGGATGTGCAAGAGGCCAGAATTGAGGACGGAGCACGTACCTTGGAGGTTTGTAAGACTGGAGGCCCTTATAGAGATAGGAAAGGTGAGGCCAAGAAGGGATTTGAAAATGAGGGTGGAAATTTTAAAATTGAGATACTGCTCAACTAGGAGCATGGTGGTATGGCAGGTGGTATTTGCTGGGCTGACTAAAACCCAAAGGGAAACTTGGCCAGGCTATCACAACAATTTTGCAATTTGTATTTATTACAAGAAGGTATGTGTACTGAAGTAAGAAGTAAAGGTTCCACTACCCATTTTGGAGATTTTAAATATTAAGTTAAAAGATTTATTAACAAAAGGGAAGAAAACGTAAACACACAAGATTATAGTTATACAGTTAAAGTTAGCCTTATAATATTTCCCATAAGATTTTTACTTAGACTTACAAATAAACACCCTCTTTCAGGCAGCAGTCCCAATAGATTCTTAATCTATAAAACATCCAGTAATATTACTGAAAAATATCCACTGTTGCTATAAGGGAGGTATTTAACAAGCTTCTCTCTCCCTCTCATTTGATGATGGAAATCTAAGGTTTGTAACAAAACCTTGCTTTCTGGAACAAGCAAGCACTTCTCTGGGGTTGCTGGAGACTACTTTTTCACAGGCCTGTCTTCGCATAGCCCAGCCTTCAAAATCTCACATGGCCACTCCCTCATACAGTTTTCAATCTTTGCTTAAATATATTTTGACTCCTTTTCTCTTTTAAATCCATTGTTCTTAACCTTCTTTTGAAATTCACCTTTCCCAGAATCTAAAAATCTTTGCCATTACAGCTAGTACTTTTGGGGTAATAAACTTAACTTTGCTTTATTTATTTATGATCTTTGCCAGTTGTAATAACTTCCTTTGTCTCTATTGTAAATCAACAGCTAAAAATTCAACTCCCTATCTATCTGCTAATGCAAATTCCTATTCACACTGTATCTACTGGGATTCCATCTTAGCTCGTCCATCTCCACTTCAAAATGCCTGCTTTTACATCCACCCTTCGATGGTTTAACGTTTGCAGTCTGACTGTCACACACAAGCAACATACACACAGCCCCCACAAGCCTGCTTTACAGTATCCCACAGTCATATTGGAAAAAATGGTATTTTATTTACAACAGGATTTGGTGTGAGTTAGGATAGCCCTGTGGACTAAGAAGGTCCCAGGGTGATTTGTTGATCTGTGCAGTATAAATTGTTTTCCCCCTTATATTAGTATCCTTGCGAGTGCCCTGACAAGTGCAAGACAAAAAGCTCAGACATGTCTCTTTTTCCGCAGTGTGCAGATTTTGTTGATTTAAAACTTGTCACCATGCAGTCCCTGTGTTGGTTTCTGTACCTGGTCAAATTCTGTAAGGCACTTCCTTCTGATTGCTTTATGACTGCCCTAGTATGGGCGAGGAAATGATGTCTCCTTTGAATAATCTGTTGACATTCATTGTAAAGCTTCCCACACAAATTAGGCTGTTTAGACAAGTTACTGGAGGTGAACCAAAATTCATCGATTCATCGAAGATGAGGAGAATTTAGTGAAGCAAAGGGAATTGTACCCTTGCTCAGGTTTCACACAAGGGAGCCATCTCCTTAAAAGTCAGCATGATGACATGGCTTAAAACTGAAAGCATTCTCTTTTGGAGACGAGAGAAATGGACACAATGCTAGCTCAATTGCTAACTCAGTTGAGTTACTATAAAGCCAAGTCTAACCATACATTAAATACATGTGCTATGTATCCAAAACCACATTTTTGAATGCCTGAATTTTTGTTCAGCCAGATTCCCTCACTGTGTGCTCTTGTATGTCAGAACATAACCATAATTCTTAGTTTAACAGTGGACATTTTATTCCTCCAGCTGTCTGTCTGAAAATGCAGCAAAATCAGAATCCCAGAAATATGATCTGACATTAAATGTTTTGCTGCAAATGGTTTTAATATAAGAACTGAAAGTAAAATATCCATATCAGTCATTCCAGCTGCACTTCTTAAACCTCTAGTGGAATTTATTTATGAATCAGATTTGAACATCTGTATTTCATGGGGTTGTGGAAGTGCTGCACAATGCAAAATTATTTGGACAATTAGGGAACTTTCTAAACATGATGAAATTAATGAGTTTGATTAACAGAACCCAGAGATTACACGTGTTTAAGTGTTTGTAAAAAAAGTTAAAGTGAGAAAAGTGCTCATCTTCGTAATTCATGTTGCAAAGAATTATTTTGTGTTTGAACCTAAGTGGTAACCACTCAGCTGTATTCTGTAGGGAATGTATTATTTGAAGTGTTCTGGTGAGGGGAAGTAAAGTAAATATATGTCAGTCAAGCAACATGCCTTTGTACCAGTAAAGCCAATGTGCATGTAATTATCTCCACCCGCCATTGAAAGTGCGCAGAGGTAACGTTTTCACCTCTGTTAGCCTGCTTGTCCATAAACAATATATCTCAAAAGTGCACGGACAGATTTCAACGAAACCTGATACGTAGATAGAGAATGGCTCAAGGAAGCACTGATTAGTTTTTGGTGAAGACGTGGATCCAAATCCTGGAATTATTTAAAAGACCCATCCATTGACATTGGGAGATAGGACGAATTTACTTTTTCTTTAGAATATTTGTGTGGTTTCATTTAAAATGTTGTGGATTGTCTCAGCTGTTGTGATAAATTTTGTCATAGCTGTCAAGATGTGAGCAGAGTTTTCAGAGCAGCTTATTTGATGTGGATTGGCCTGAAGCCACCTCAGTGAGATGGAATCTCTTAATAAAAAGATTTCTCTTTTTTAGCTTTTGCAGTTACAGAGCTTCAACCAGACAGGGAGAAACCTTAAGGAAGTGCTGCATAATTGTAATAATGTTGAGTTAACACAATGTGATGGAGGTATGTACTCTACTCTTTGCCCTCTTCACTTGTTCTAAGCTGCTTTCAGTCAGAAGTGAGATCAATTTCAGATTCCCCACCACAATTTGCAGGCAATCTCTTAAATTTGTTGAACCTGTTCTATTAGTAGGAAAGTAATTTTCAGACGTTAAGCATCAGGTACCTACATTTGTTCAGAAAATATAGGCACATTGTGGACCTCAGACAGAGTACCTGTACTTTCCTGGGCAGGATTTTTAGTGTTGGACGTAACCTTTTGTTTCTTTCTTCAGCATTGTTATTTTCAGCAACTGCATTATTTTCAGCCCTCTTTGCTCCTTCTCCTGTTTTTAAATTTACTTCCTCTCTCTTTAGATTTTTCCCAGGGAGTTGCAGGATCAAGTTTTTATTGGTGCTATCTCTGAGACAGAAACTGGTGGAGGTGATTTCACAAGTCTGCACTGGTGGGAGAAAGCCTCACTAGTTGGCAGTGCTGTTTTGGAAATTCAGTCAGAAATAGTGAGCAGCATGAATGCCTAAATATCCGATATGCACTAACAGGCAAGGCTGCCTATTAGCAGTGCAGACAAGTAAAATTTACCCCGGGAGAAGCATATGAGAATGGATTGGGGTGATCCATGCCAAACAGATCCATTTTTTAACCCTTAGCCTATCTTGGGCCAAGCTACAAAAAAATCTATGATAATCCTTTAGGTGGCCTAAAAACAATTATGTGAAGTTAAACTGAACCATATAGCATAATCTTTGATCTATCATTTGATAATGTAGCTACAGTTGCCGTTTGAAAGAAAATATTAAATGAAACAAACTTATGACCCCATTGATGAGACTGATGATGAATACTTTAATTCAGTGAAAAATAGCCTACAATGATATATGAACTACTCGTCTCTTTGTGCTTTTCACATTGATGTGTGGTTTTAAAAGCTCGTACATAAATGGAAATCTTTCAAGCAGCTTTTGATGTATGCCTTTGAGATTCCCAGCTGCATTTTAACAATTGAAAAATGCTTCACAGCAGTGTGGAATTAATTTGGCAATCACTTTGGTGGCCCCTGTTCATGCCACAGTGTTGAGGCATAGTGATGTTGGATGGTGTGTAAGCAGCTGACATTCCGCAAATTCAAAACTGTAGGAAGCAATTGAATTAGAGTTTTGGAGTGTACAATTGAATGCAAACTGAGCTGGTTGTTTCTGCATTGTGTTGGTAATGCAACTTCCAGGAAGCAAGAAGTGAATGAGAAGCAAATGACTCCCAATCACAGTTGCGCTATAAGACAAATGCCCTATTACTTTTGTAAACTTCTTGTTTACGTGCCACAAAATGGTCATTGTGTAGTTTTGGTAAGTTATGACGTTGATTGATTGTAGACCTCTGTCCAGCTCCTTTGGACTTGAAAGGCTGAAATGTCTGGCACTTTTTTTTAAAGCACTTGAGCAGCTGTGAGAAAATGCAGTGCTGATATAATCACACTGTGGTGTTTTGGTATGAAAGCACTCAGAAATATCTGAATGCAGAATTGATGAACAGTAATCTCCTGTCATTTACAAGAGTTGCATTTCAATCATTCAAAATGTTTGGGGTAAGATCTCATAGTATTTTTCTCCAATTTAACATTACTGTTGTGAATGACTTGGCAAGGTGGTGTGGGGGTGTATATACTGCATTATATGCATGTGCCACAGCCACAGAATGAGGGTAACAAGGTAAAAGAAACCTCTGAGTCAATTATATAGATAGAATTCTGTGGTGAGTCATGATGTGCATGTGTCTATAGTTTGCACCTGACATGTTTTGAGTTTATTTTGCAGTTCGCAAACTCCTATTTCATTTTTCGATTTTGTAGATGATCTGAACTGTAGTGAAGAATGTGATATGAGACAAGTGAGTGTAAAGAAATATTAAGTATCAGACTGTGGGACAGCAACTAACCTTTTGGTACCTGTGACTGTAACAGGAAATGTAATAAGGATCTGAGAGTATAACAGTGTGGTGCTCAATGTTGTAATAGGACAAAAAGATAGTTTCAGAGGGTGTTGACCTAATTGTGTTGTGGTATCTTTTACATCCATCTAATGGGCAGATGGCTTTGGTTTAACAACTGGTCTTGAGTACAGATGTCTCTGACACTCCATCAGTTTTGCACTGGGGTATTATCCTATGATTAATTGTATACCTTATTTCTCAATAAAATATCAACATCCAAGCCTGTAATGGGAAATGTAATGAAGAACAGTGAATGTAAAGATCTTTATATTCTTGATTACTAAGTGTTAGAAATCAAGATTGAAATGTGGAATTAAAGAAAGGGCAGTCAACATAAAGGGGAAGCTACTGAACTATGGTGTAGTCCAGGAACAAATTCTCATCATAGGAGAACAGATGTTTTGAATTTAAATTTATTCTTTCTCTTTAGTCTGGTTTGATGTCCCTTGCAGCAAAAGAACTGAGTATAGGAGACACCTCAGGATGAAATCCAATATCCCAACACTTAGCAATGAGTCTTAATATTGTTACAGCTGAGTGATCTACTGTAAATAACTTGGATGTATTTTGTTGCAGCTGTTGGTTAAGTGTTGTGTTGCCTGTGTTACATATCTAAGAGTGGCTTCTGTAGAATCCAAATATTTGCCTGAAATTCATTCTTTGTATTGATGTATCCAATTTGTATTCTGGAAAGTGTTAAGTGATAGAGGTTATTAAGTACTAAATAGATAAAATTGCTGATTTATCTTTTCCTGCAATAATTTTCTAGGGACAATAGTGTAACGATGATCCAGTCTGGGACCCTGTTCACTTCAAAAAGCAAATGAAACCTATATTATTACAGCACATACCTCCTTCCAATTTTAGGGTGCATTCATACCAGGAAACCAATTCAGCCCCTCGAGCCTATTCCACCATTCAATTAGATCATGGCTGGCCTGATTCTATTCGTCTGGCTCTCATCAATTCTTTAATGTATAAAAACAAGTTCGCTTGTTTCCGGCAGAAGCCTATCACTTGTTAGGGTGATGTAGGGGTTCCCCTTTTCCCTCAGAGACCCTCCCCACACTCAAGTTTGTGACACCAGATTCACAAGTGTATGGCTTGAACAGAATGACCAGCGAGACAAGTTTATTCTGACAATTCACAATTGCTTCATTGAATTACCCACAACCCCACAGTACAAAACCCAAAATTTAAAACAACCTATTCCTAGCACCTGACACACAGTTACCATGACTCAGTTAAAACTTACAAAAACACTGGCAAAACACCACATCCTGTCCTGAAACCTAAGAGGAAAAAACCCTCAGACGAATATCACCAAGATATGGCTGAAACAAGTTACAAAAAACACCAAGTTTTCGCTCCAAACCTTCACAAACCCTCAGAACATATCACTACGATTTGGCTGAAACTTACAATCCCCAACACGGCTGGCCTGGCCGGTGTTGACTGTAGGTCCAAGTCATGGTGACCAAACTTAACCTTTTTTGCGACTGCATCCCAAAACCTACAGGCCAGTATCACCACGATATGGCTGAAAACATTTATAACCCCCAACATGGCTGGTCTGTTCGGTGTTAACTGTAGGCCTGAGTCAAGGTGACCAGACTCAATTCCTCTTCCAACTACAGCTCAAAACCTTAGATCTGCTCTAATATAAAAACAAAAATAAAAACAAAAAAACTGCGGATGCTGGAAATCCAAAACAAAAACAAAAACAGAATTACCTGGAAAAACTCAGCAGGTCTGGCAGCATCGGCGGAGAAGAAAAGAGTTGACGTTTCGAGTCCTCATGACCCTTCGACAGAACTTGAGTTCGAGTCCAAGAAAGAGTTGAAATGTAAGCTGGTTTAAGGTGTGTGTGTGGGGGGGCGGAGAGAGAGAGAAAGAGAGAGAGAGAGAGGCTCTCTCTCTCCGCCCCCCACACACACCTTAAACCAGCTTATATTTCAACTCTTTCTTGGACTCGAACTCAAGTGCTGTTGAAGGGTCATGAGGACTCGAAACGTCAACTCTTTTCTTAGATCTGCTCACCTTTTATAATAATTTAACTCAGATGTCAAAACATATTTCCTATAGTGTCCATTTAGTTGATTCCACGCAAAGTCCTGACAAATGTCATCAGCTGCTGCTGGTTGAAACAATGCAGGGTTTTCCATGGAAAATATATCCAGATGAAAATTATCAGTTCTCATTGTATGGGCAATTCTCCTGCTGTTTGAGGTGGCATAGTAACAGCACCTGGCTCCAAAGTTAATGAAGGTTTGAATGACCTTATTCCAGTACTATTACCTGTGGTGGTTGAATAATTCCTTGGGTGTACTGTATTGATGATATGTCCTTTGTACCATTATATTGGGTAATTAGACTTCTTGATCATGTTAGTCAATGTCCAAATCCTTTTGATGAGTCACTCTGTTTTCACTAAATGTCCAAATTAACCCCTTGCTGCCCAGCCCTGTACTGCTGACTGCAGTTTATCTTCTTGAAATTTATAGCTCCAATCATGAGGTCAAAACATGTCCGTGGGTTTGAAATTATGTTCCATAAATTTCCCAGTTAGGGGGGAATCCGATCCTACAATGATTAGATGCTAATACCTGAAAGTCTAGCATTTGTGAATCAGGTTTAATGCAGAAGTATAGCAGCTGTTGAAAGAATGATAAGGACTGAAATTATCAATGGGAATTTTTTTATTGGTTATTTTTGAACAAAGGCAGTTATAATGGTGATAATATAAAAAGGCAAGATCTGCACTGAAAGCATCTAGAGGAAAATGCCAGGACGTTAAAATGGCAGTATGTAGAGAACTGCAACAGAAAAGCAGGATGCTTTGTCAATGATAAATGTAAAATACTGCGGATGCTGGAAATCTGAAACAAAAACAGAAAAAGCTGGAAAAACTCAGCAGGTCTAACAGCTGAGCAAGGGCAATGGGGATAACTCATTGCTCTTCTTTGAAGTAATACAATGAGATCTTTCACATCCACCTGAGGGGGCGCACAAGACTTAGGTTAAATATCTCAGTGAAAGATGGCATCTCCAACAGTGCAGCACTCCTTTACTATTGCTCTAGATTGTCAGCCTTGATTTTTGTGCCCAAGTTCTGAACTTGAATTCTCAACTTTATGACTTAGAGACAAGAGTTCTACCAACTGAGTCACAACTGACAGAGGAGTACCGGAGAAATATTTGTTTGAGGTTGAAATTATCATAAGGTACGTCATCAAAAATAGTTTTGAGGCAACCATCAAGACATAGTTTTTCTAAAGGAATTTATTATTTTATTTCAAAGTCAGAATATCTTTAGCCATGGTTCAGGTTACTTTAATTAAATGTTTCTTTTTTGTTGCAATAATAGTGACTAGCTACTTATTATTGTGAATGCTTCAAGTTCGACTGATTTTCAGTTTGGTAAGACCCAGCACAGCCTGGTCATTTAATGTACTGCATTTCAACAATACCTTTTTGTTGGAACAGTGCTGTGTGGAGTGAATATATATTTATTTTAAAACATTGGCGTTGGCTATTTTCCATGTTTTCCATATTGGTGATGATCTTTGAGTGTGGGTAATATAATGCACCCAAAACAAGTTTTGCCCCTTTAAATTGTCCTTTGATCACATGATTGTTACAATATCCTTGTGATAAGGAATCAGTTTTACTCAGTCGTTTGAGATTTTTATGCATTTGAAAGCACAACAGTTAATGATATCTTGGGTCTGCCTTAGTATTTCTGTTTAATATGGGGCATTCTTTCTCAGTTTCTTTCCCTGCTGCCCTTAGCCCAGATGTTGTAGAGAGAGCTTTGCTTCAAGTGGAGGCTGGTTTCTTTGGGACAGTTGGAAGTAGATGCTGACTGTCAGGAATAGAAATGCTCAAAGTATGAGAGCTCTGTGTAGAAACTGGGGCAAAGATTGTCATTTGCAGTGTTTCAGTCTTTCCCTCTGTCATTCTAAAGGTGAAACACCTTTTTGTGTGTCACTTCAATGGAAGTGACATTCACTGAGGCGCATCATAAGCCAGTGGGCAAAATAAAACATAGTTGTTATTATTATAATATCATTGTGCAGCTGGTGCAAACATTGAAAGCTTCTTGCCAAGATCGTGTTTACTTTTATTTCTGGATGAAAGCAAAGATGTCATTTACTTGAGGATTGCAATGTGCAAATTAGTTAGTGGTAAGTTTTAGATTTTAAAAGCATTTAAATATTGGAACATATTCTCAGTGAAAGTTAGGTGATGTTGGATTAATTGTCCCCAAACCCCCCCTCCCCCATGAAAAAAATCCAGATCATTATTTTTTGGAAAGGAGGAAGGAAGGTTACAGAGTTAATAACAGATTTATATTTTTCAGGAAAGGGGGGAGCAGATGATAATAGAGGAAGAGAGAGCCCATGGTATACCAATAATAGATTCAACTGATGTTATTGGGTAGAGAGGAAAATGGGAAATTGCTTGCTCCATGCTCAGAAGTCCTGTAGGCCAGTGAAGTGCCAGCATTGATGTGTTCTACCAGCTCGACTGCTTGAATATCCTATCCCAGGTCTGAAAGGCGAGAAATTACTTCAGCTTAGAGTTTGGAAATGCGGTTTGAGAGAATAGTTAGTAAATGTAAAAGCAAAATACTGTGGATGCTGGAAATCTAGAACAAAAACAAAAATACCTGGAAAAACTCAGCAGGCCTGACAGCATCTGCGGAGAGGGATATAGACATCTTTGGCAGTCTCTTCTTGGCCTCCACCTATCACTGGCCCCCTATCGAGCTTGACCTGTCCCACTCACCCCCCTCTACCAGCTGATATTTCATCTCATTTCTACATGTCTTGGTGCTGATGAAGGGTCATACGGACTCGAAACGTCAATTTATCCCTCTCCGCAGATGTTGTCAGACCTGCTGAGTTAGTAAATGTATTTCTGCAATAAAATGATCACATTGTTGATTGTTAACTGACTACCGTTCAAGGAATACATCAAACACACGGGTTATTACAGAATTAAGAAAATTTAGAGATAAAAGATGATGAACAACAAGTATAATCTGTTTCACTAATCTTGCAAGCATGATCTTCAGAGGTGACCAAGACTATTGAGTTAAACTTAAAGAGCAGCAAATGATAAGACCAGGGTTTTTAGAGTTTTAAGGAAAATACCTTAAGCAATTGCATTTAATGCTTTCACTGCTGTAAATATTAGGGCTTAACAAAATATCTTTTGAACAACAGAAGAACAGAAGAAATTAGAGCAAGAATAGACTGTATGACCCACTAAGTCTGGACCACCATTCAATACGATTTTTGCTCATTTATCTCAAATCCAGTTTCCTGTCCACTCTCCATATCCCTTGAGAGAGCAAAAATCTTCTCCTCTCCCAGCCTTGAATATGTTCAATCACGGACCATCCACAGCTCTGGGGTAGACAGTAACCCTCTGAGTAAAGAAATTTCTCCTCATCTCAGCCCTATATGACCAGCTCCTTATCCTGAGGGGGTGCCCCCCACCCTCCACCCCTGCCGCACTCCATGTTCTACATTCTCCAGGTAGGGGAAACAAGTTCTGAGTCTACCCTGTCAAGCCCCTTCAGAATTTTGTACATTTCATTGATTCTCATAAAACCCAGAGAGTATAGACCTTATTTACTCAGCTCCTCATTGTAGGAAAACCCTCTCATTCCAGGAATCAATCCAGTGATGTACCGCCCCCAATGCAAGTATATCGTTCCTTAGATATGGAGTCCAAGAGTGCATACACTACTTCAGGTGTGATTTTGCCCAAGCCCTCTGCAGTTGTAGCAAGACTTCCTTGTTCTTATACTGCAGTCCCCTTGAAATAAAGGTCAGCATGGGCTATTTGCCTGCTGTATCTGCACTTTAACTTTGTATTCCTTATATTACACCCAAGTCTCTCCGAATATCAGCATTCAAAAGTTCCACACCTTTTTAAAAAAAAATTCTGCTTTTCAACTCCCTGGCATTATACTCCATATGCGGCTTTGTTGCCCACTCAATCTGTCTCTATCTCTGTGTAACCTCTTTGTGGCATTCTCATAGCCTGCATTTCCAACCCACTTTGTATCATCAACAACCTGGACTCTATCTCTTTGTCTGAGTCATTAATGTTTATTGTAAACAGCCGAGGCTCCTGAGGATCCTTGTGGCGCTCCGCTAGCTACAGTCTGCCAACTTGAAAATGCCCTGCTCTCTGCTTCCTGTCAGTTAACCAATCCCCCATCATATTACGATGTTATTCCATGAGTCCTTACCTTGTGTATTGATGTTTTATGTGACATCTTATCAAATGCCTTTTGGAAATCCGAGTATGCTATACCTACCAGCTCCACTTTATCTACCCTGCTTCTAATGCCCTCAAAAAAAATTGGAGTAAGTTTGCCATATGTGATTTCCCTTTCATAAAATCATGATGACTCTGCCTGATCATACTGTGATTTTTTCTAAGTACATTGATAAAAACTTTTTAAATAATAGGTTCCAACATTTTCCTGACAACTGATGTCCAGTATTATGAACCTTGTAGAGACCAATAATTTTTAAAAAGATATTTGTGTTTGCTGTGACTGGATGGATCACATGACAAGACTTCAAGTTTTGAGACTTGTGCTGTAACAAACTAAAAGCAACATAAGAAGGCAACTTATATTTTAAACTATGGAAAAAGTCTCCCATTTAATTTTTAAAACAACCAAAAAATCCCACAGCACAGTTATATTTTACTCTGTCCCTTTAGTGGACACTTCATTCTCCAGGAATCAGCCCAAAGCTATTCTGGATCATGATGGCTGGCTTCCTTTTTCCTTTTCCAGCTGGATAACATCTATTCCCCAAACTGACTTTCATGGTGAAGGATACCCTGGAAATTCTTCCCTCTAGCTGAAGCTAGGCAAAGCATCCGGCCTCATTTAAATCCTCATGAGTTTGATCTCTTTAATCCAAGCATAAGCTCCTTGCTGCATTCTGCGTGGTGAAAAATAGAGACTGGCTGTCTCCATCTCTCTCGCTCTCAGATTCTTGCAGACGGACTGTGTTCTGTGAGGTTCAGGGATCTCTTAAGAAGACCTGCAACCTAATCTTACAATGACTTCCAATGGACTATTCCCTCTTAAAGCCCATCCCCATGGCAACGTGTATCACATGGGCCTTGTACCCAGTTAGAAATGCAAATAAGCTATCCTTTAGACTCTGAACTCTGTTCTATAATGGAATTGAACAGATAGTTTAACGTATAGCCATTTATAAAGCCTGACATTCCTAACACCTCCCCATGAGCCTTGGAGACCAACCGTATGGCCATTGTTAGCATAGATGTTCTTACCATTGTCTACAGTTGTGAATACCTTGCTCCTTCTTCCCAGTAAAAAAATCTGGGGTCCTGTTTAAATTTTAAAAACCAAAACACCCCAGCTTGTCAGGCAGAATTCAGAACATGTCACATGGTCCCCCTTCATTCCTCTTTACCCTAAATTGAAGAAACATTCCCAAAACATCATTATTTTATAAACTTTGCATTTGTAAGACAGCCCAGCTGATGTGTAGTTCTGGGTTTCCTCTCTCTCCTTTATTGAGTAGCAGTGTTATATTTGCTAGCTTCTAATCCACTGGGACCATTCTAGAATTTAGGAAATTTTCAAAAGTTGTAACCAGCGCATCTGTTATCTCTGCGGCTACCTCTTTTAGAACCCTAGGATGTATGTCACCAGGTCCTGGGGATTTGTCAGCTTTTAGTCCCTTAAGTATTTTGAATGCCCCTTCTCTGCTGATATGAGTTAATTTAAGCTCTTCACTCTTGTAAGCACCTTGCTTACCCTCTTTCTGGTATGCAATACATATCTTCTACTGTGAAGACAGACACAATGTTTATTTAATGTCTCAGCCATTTCCTTATTCCCTATGATAGTTTTCCTGCCTTTGCCATTAAAGAACTAATGTGTCCTCCAGCTACTCTTTTTATATCCTTGTAAAAGTTCTTACAGTCTGTTTTTTATATTCCTGGCTAGTTTACTCTCATTCTATTTTTTTCCCTTTTTGTCAACTTTTTGGTTACCGTTTTCTGGTTCCTATATCTCTCCCAATCGTTAGGCTACCTATCATTCCATAGAACCATAGAAAAGTTACATCACAGAAGGAGGCCATTTGGACCATCTTGTCCATGCCAGCCCGAGGACACCCAGGTGCCCTTTCTAATCCCACCTTCCTGCACCCGGCCCATAGCCCTGCAGCTTACAGCACTTAAGGTGCAGATCCAGGTACTTTTTAAAAGAGTTTAGAGTTTCTGCCTCTACCACCAACTTGGGCAGACACCCACTACCCTCTGCGTAAAAAAGTTCTTCCTCATGCCCCCCCTACACCTTCTGCCACTTGTCTTGCATCTATGTTCCCTGGTTCTAGAATTCTCCACCAAGGGAAACAGTTTTATCCTGAACACTCTATTTATTCCCCTCATAATTTTGTACACCTCAATCAAGTCACCTCTCAGTTTTCTTTGTTCTAAGGAAAATAACCCCAACCTTTCCAATCTCTCCTCGTAGCTACACTTTTCTAACCCTGGCAGCATTCTTGTAAACCTCCTCTGCACTCCCCCCAGAGCTATTACGTCCTTCCTGTAATGTGACCAGAACTGCACACACTACTCCAGTTGTGGCCTCACCAGTGTTTTATACAATTCCAACATTATATCCTCACTGTTATATTCTATACCTCTGCCAATGAAGGAGAGCATTCCATATGCCTTCTTTACAACCTTGTCTCCTTGAACTGCTGCCTTCATGGACCTGTGTACTTGTACGCCAAGATCTCTCACTTCATCTACCCCTTTTAGTATATTCCCATGTGGGACCTTGTCAAATGCCTTGCTAAAATCCATGTACACAACATCCACTGCACTACCTTCATCAACCCTTCTTGCCACTTCCTATTGTGTAATCCTTGTAACTGTTTGACCTCCCTAAATGTATGACCTCTCACTTCTCTATGTTAAAATCCATTAACTATTTTACCGCCCACTCTACCAACCCATCTATATCGTTTTGGAGATTATGGCTATCCTCTACACTATCCACTACTCGGCCAATCTTTGTGTCATCTGCAAATTTCCCAATCTTGCCCCCCACGTTCACGTCCAAATCGTTAATATATAACACAAACAGCATGGGTCCCAACACCGAGTCCTGTAGAACACCACTTGAGACAACTTTCCATTCGAAAGGGCATCCATCGATCATTACCCTTTGTTTCCTGTTACAAAGCCAACCTTTTATCCAGTTTGCCATATTACCCTGAATCCCATGGGCTTTTACTTTCCTGACCAATCTGCCATGTGGGACCTTTACAAATGCCTTGCTAAAATCCATGTACACAACATCCACTGCACCACCTTCATCAACCCTTCTTGTCACTTCCTCAAAGAATTCAATCAAATTTGTGAGGCAAGACCTTCCTTTAACAAATCCATGCTGACCATCCCTGACTAGTCCATGCCTTTCCACATGACAGTTAATCCTATCTCTCAGGATTGATTCTACTAATGTGCTCACCACTGATGTAAGACTAACTGGCCTATAATTGTTTGGCATTTCCTTTGATCCCTTTTTAAACAATGGAACTACGTTTGCAGTTCTCCAGTCCTCTAGTACCTCCCCTGTATCTAGTGAAGATTGGAAAATCATCCTCAGGGCATCTGCTATCTCCTCCCTGACTTCCTCCTTCAGCCTCGGAAACAATCCATGTGGCCCTGGTGACTTATCAACTTTCGAGGATTTCAATCCTTTGAGTACTTCCTCTTTCTTTATGACTATCCCGTCCAATATCTTGCAGTGTTCATCCTGGACTACTATATCTACATCCTCCCCTTCCTTTGTAAACACGGAGAAAAAATATTCAGTCAAAACCCTTCCCACAGCCTCTGCATTTACAGACAAGTTTCCATCTTCATCTCTGATAGGTCCCATTTTTTCCTTAATTAACCTTATTGCATTAATGTATTGGTAGAACATCTTTTGGGTTATCTTTAATTTTACTTGCTAATCTTTTTTCATGCCCTCTCTTTGGTTTCCTTATTTCCTTTTTTACTTCGTCCCTGCACTTCCTATGTTCATCTAGGCTATCTGCAGTGCTTAGTCCTTTGTGCCTATCATATGCTTTTTTTTTCTGTTTGATCTTCCCCTGTATTCTTCTAGACAACACTGAGATTCCTGAGAACATCATAAACCTCTTCTTTTAATCCAGTGCTATCCTTAATCTGTTTAGTAAACTGACCTTTTTCACTGAGTTTTATTTTTTTGATGGGACATATCTTTGAACGTTTTGAATCATTTCTTCATATGTTTCTGACTTGTTATTTACTGCCATACCTTTTAAGCCTATTTACCCAATTAACTTTAGACAATTCTTCCCTCATAACCATGTATTTGACTTTGTTTAAATTTAAGACTCTTGTTTGACACTGGAGTATGCCACTCCCAAAATTAATATGGAATTCAATTATATTATGATCACTTTTTCCCAGAGCGTCTTTTAGTATTAAATGACTAATTAACTCTGCGTCATTACACAATACAAGGTCTAAAATAGCTTTATCTCTAGTTGGTTCTATAATGTTGTTCTAGGAAGCTATCGTCTTCCAGACTACTTTTGCTAATTTGATTTGTCCAGTATATATGAAGATTAAAGTCCCACATGATTACATTGCCTTTATTACAAACTTCCATAATTTTTGCGTAATGCTCTGTCCAATGGTATAACTGCTGTTTTGGGCCTATAAACTATTCTCATCAGTTTTTTTTTTACTCTTTTTATTCCTAATCCTCTCACGTTCTGATTCTACTTCCTGATCTTCTGAGCCAAGATCTTACTACTGTCCTTAGCCATTTTTTACTATCAAAGGCACTACTCCTTTTCCATTCTGTCTGTCTTTTCGAAAGGAATATTTATTCCAAACTTTGGTCACCGTGCAACCATGTGTCTCTGCTGGCGATTAAATCAAACCCATTTATCCTATTTTGCAACTAGCTTCTTAATGATGTAACAAATGCTTTGTGCATTCAGATATATTTTATATTTTTTAACACTGTTCTTTCCATGGTCTCATTTGCTGATGCATTGTTTTATCGTTCAACACTGTCTCTTCTGCTTATCTTCATCCAAATTGCAACATTGCCCTGTTGCCTTCTCTTTGGATTTCTGACCCATTCCCCAGCCCCATCCCTTTTTGTTCAAAGACCTATCCACAGCCCTAATTGTACAATTTGCCAGGACACTGATCCCAGCCCAGTTTAGGTGGTTGAGGCTTTCTCTTGGATTCACTTTTCTTAAATGCAGTTGCCTCATACATGTACATCAGCAAAACTGGGAAAAAATATAAGTAATATGTAATCTAATTGAGAAGTCACCTAAGACAAAAATAAACAATTTTCATCAGATGAGTTTTCCTTTTTAATGTTTTTGCCCCCTCTTTTGTATCTTGGACCTCCCTCTGCTTTATTGGCTGAGATGATGAGTAGGCATCCTGCTCCATGTTTCCTTTTATGGCGACCTGAAACCAGACATGAAGGTGAGGTGGAATTTTTAAGAATTAAGCCTGTGACTGATTTGATGTACAAGCAGTAGCAGAGGGAGAGCTGTCCTCATTTACGCTTCTAATGACCAGTTACTGAGTGGCATATTTAAAATCCTGGAACTAGGTTACCTGTTTGGTCTTTGGTAGGGGGAATTGTGTGTGACTTGGATATTTAAAATTATTCAATGTAATCGATAAATAAGCTTTTCCTGAAAGTGTGAAATAGTGCAGAACAATCTCAACATTTCTATAATTGAATAAACTGGCCCGATGGGAACTCATTTCATTGAGTTGGAATTTTGTGTAAGTAGACTCAGCATATTAGTTTACAGCACAATAGTGTATATGAATCATTTGAAGACATGCTGTTAATTATTTATGCTTTTCAAAAACCTCCAATCATTACATTGAACATTCAGCATGGCAGTTTATTGGATCATATGTTTTTTATCAAACCTTTCTCCTGTATTTGCCATTGACTTGACTTTTAAAAAAAAAAATTAAGAATCATTGTAGTAATTAGGCTAGGTTCCTAGCAAATCCATAGACACCTGTTCTTATTTGACAAATCGAGAATATAATTCAGTTTCATATGTTTTGAGTTCAAACTAACCCCAGATTTAACCTTTCTACATATTTAAAAAATCCATGATTGAACCATGTTTAAATAGTGTAGATGGTTGTTTAAAATGTTATCTAATCCAAATTGAATTCACACTGGGAGGATTTCACGTATGGGTTTAAGTGTTCCTTAAAGACTTACTGTAACCTAACTTTCAAGATAGAAGAGGTTTACTTCAACCTAAAAATAAGAAGTGCAAATCATGGGATAGTACAGCACAGAAGAAGGCCATTCAGTTTTTCAATTTTTGCAGTTTTTGAAGAGTAGTCCAGTTAGCTCCATTTTCCTGCATTTTCTCCATGTTCCTGTAATTTTTTTCTCTTTTTGAATGTTTTCTTTTGAATTTCCTTTTGAAGGTTACTATCGAATCTTTATATCCCATAGTATCAGACAGCATATTCCAAATCTTAATATGAAAGCAATATACTGCGGATCTAAAATTAAAACAAAGTGCTAGAAATACTCAGTTGGCCTGGTAGTACCTGAGGATAGACAGAGTTAATGTTTTGAGTCGTGTGACTCTTCAGAAGGTAGAAATGTGATAGGTTTTATGCAGGTGAAAGGGTGGGGAGAGGGGTAAGGGAGAACAAAAAGGATAAAGTAGAGGGTGAGAGATTAAATGATAATGATGTCATGGAACATAAGGCAACAGGAATGATAATGGTAAGAAGCAAAGTATTTGTCCAGAGTGAGAATAAATGGCAGAACAGCTCTGCCCAAAAGCAGAAAAATGAAAAACATGATTAGCCAGGCATGTGGCAAAAAACAGAATTAAACTGGGGCACAAAGTTCATGGTCTGACATTGTTGATTGGGTCCAGAAGGCTGTAAAGTGCCTAATCAGAAAATGATGTGCTGTTACTCGAGCTTGCATTGCGCTTCACTGGAACATGGCAGCAGAACGAGGACAGAAATGTGAGTGTGAGAGCAAGGTGGTGAATTAAAATGGCAAACAACCGGAAGCTCAGGGTCATGCTTGTGGATGGAGCGGAGGTGTTTTGCAAAGTGGTTAGCCAATCTGTATTTGGTCTGCCAAATGTAGAGAAAACCGCATTGTGAGAAGCAAATACAATATACTAGACTGAAAAAAGTACAGGTAAATTACTGCCTCACCTGACAAGAATGTTTGAGGCCTTGGACAGTGAGGAGAGAGGAGGTAAAGGAGCAGGTGTACACCACCTGCAATTGATTGGAAGGTGCAGTGGGAAGGGGACAAAGGTGCTGAAGATAATAATTTGAGGGGTGGACCAGGGTGTCCTGGAGGGAATGGTGCCTTCAGAATGCTGATGGGATGGAAGGAGAGAGGTAGATATGTTTGGTGGTGGCATTACACTGGAGAACACGAGAAATAGGAGCAGGCTTGTTGAGCCTGCTTCGGCATTCATTATGATCATGGCTGATCTTAGACTTCAGCTCCACTGTCCTGCCCATATCCATTGATTCCCTGAGAGACCAAACATCTGTCTATCCCAGCCTAAAATGTTTTCAACGATGGAACGTCCATAACCCTCTTGGAAAGAGATCCAAAACTTCACCACCCTTTGAGTGAAGTAATTTCTCCTCATCTCAGATATAAATGATTGGCCCCTTATCCTGAAACTGTGCCCCTATATTTTCAACTCCCCGAGCAGTAGAAACAATCTCTCAAACAATCTACTTAACAAGCCCCTTCAGAATTTTGAAGGTTTCACTGAGGTAGCCTCTCATTCTTCTGATCTCCAGAGAACGTAAGCCCAAATTACTTAGCCTCTTATCATAGGAGAACGCCCTCACCCCAGGGACCAATTTATTGAATCTTCGCTGTATGCCTTCAATATCCTTTCTTAAATGTGGAGATCAAAACTGCTTGTGGTATTCCAGATGTAGCTTCACCAAAACCTTGTACAGTTGTAGCGAGACTTCTTTATTCCTGGATCCAATCCCTTTGCAATAAAGACCAATATGCAATTTGCCTTCCTAATTGCTTGCTGCACCTGCATGCTAATGTTCTGCATTCATTGTACAAGCACACCTACATCACTTTGAACATCAACACTTATAAGTTTCTCACCTGTTTAAAATTCTGCTTTTCTATTCTTAGGACCAAAGAGAATAACCGCACACTTCGCTACATTATACCCCATCTACCATCTTGTTGCACACTTACTTAACCTGTTCATATCTCTTTGCAGCCTCTCTATGTCCACCCTACAGCTTACCTTTCCATCTAACTTGGTATCATCAACAAACTTGGGCACATTACTCTCTGTCCTTTCATCTAAGCCATTCTTATAGATTATAAATAGTTGAGGCCCCAGCACTGATCCTTGTGAAATTCCACTATTCACTGCTGCCAAATTGAAAATATCCTGTTTCTGTCCACTCTGCTTTCTATCTGTTAACCAACCTTCTGTGCAAGGTGGAGGTGATGGAAATGTTGGGGAATAATCCTTTGAATGCGTAGGTTGGTGGGGTGAAAAGTGAAGACAAAAGGAATCCTATTGTGATCCTTGGAGGGAGGGGAAGGGTGAGAGCTGAAGTGCAGGAAATGGGGTTAGGCATGATTGAGGGCCCTGTCAACCACAGTGTGGCGAAGGGGAAATCCTCAGTTGAGGAGAAAGGAAAGCATATCAGAAGCACTATTGTGGAAGGCTGCATCATCAGAACAGCTGTTACAGAGATGGAGATACTGGGAAATTGGAATGGAATGCTTATAGGAGGAAGTGTGTGAGAAGGTATGGTCGAGGTAGCTGTGGGAGATGGTGGGTTTATAATGAAAATTAGTAGATAGCCTATCCCCAGACATCGAGACAGAGAAGTCAAGGAAGGGAAGGCAACTGTAGGAAATGGACCATGTGAAGGTGAAAGGAGGATGGAAATTGGAAGCTAATGTGAAGACAGGTATAACTAGGACCCATGTGATAATCCCTAGCAACACCTTTGAGCAATTTCTCTTTTACCTTGTTTTAATGGGAGATCAAATTCAGCCAGGCAAAGGAGGGTGGTGGTGGATGGGGACTGGTTAGGCCTTTGTTCATGGAAGAAGTGGAGAGCCCTCAAAACGTTGTGAGGTCATGTAGGGGGTTCTGGAGGTGTAGACAGTTTGGACATCCAGAGTGTAGAAGAGATAGCTAGAACTAAGAAACTGGAAATTGTTGAAATAACATGGGGCATCAGAAGAATCACAGATGTAGGTGGGAGAAGACTGGACAAGGGGAGAAAACAAATAGAGTTGAGATAAGAAGAAATCAGTTCAGTGGGGTAGGAACTGGCTGAAATGGTGGGTCTACCAAGACAGTTTTGTTTGTGGACTTTGGGAAGGAGGTAGAAATGGGCTGTTGAGTGTTGGGGGCTTTTGAGGTAGGTAGCTGTGGAGGGAAGATCTCCAGACAGTCCTGAGAAGAGCATGAGAAGGGCAGTGGCGGCGGGAGATAAAAACATTCAGCAGAGAGGGAAGCCTAGCACATGGAGAACAGACCTGTGTGAGAAGGGCAGCGATGGTGGGAGATAAAAACTGGCAGCAGAGAGCCCTTTTAACCTGTTTCTACCTGTCAGAGCTAAAGTGTGACTTCAAAGGAAAACAGGTAGGTGATTGGTGGGCATCTCTTCCCTGTCTCTTTTGATTGGCCAGGTGATTTAAATCAGATATTCTTACAAAGAGTATAGTTAAGAAATTGACTTTTAAAATATTTAATATCCAAATTAAATAGAATAGAGATGGCTGGGCAGGTGATGTTTTGTGGTATGTGGGAGCTGGTGCGATCCATGGTGACCACACCTGCAGCAAGTGTTGGCTGCTCGAGGAACTTTGGCTCAGAGTTGATGAGCTGGAATCCAAGCTGCAGACACTGCGACACGTCAGGGCAAGGGAGGGTTACCTGGACAATGTGTTTTAGGAGACAGTCACACCTCTTAGATTAATTACATGAAATTTGGTCCGTGGCCAAGGAGAGGAGGGTGTGACTGCGAGTGAGGCAGGTATGGGGATCCAGAATTTAGCTTTGGAGGAGACTCAGCCATTGCCCTTGTCCAATAGATACGAGGTTCTTGATCCCTGCGTGGACGAGGGCACAGACTGCAGGGAGGATGAGCAAACTGATTACAGCACCATGGTACAGAGTGCTATTCAAGTGGGGGGAGCAAAGAGAAATGTAGTAGTAATAGGGGAAAGCATAGTTAGAGGAATAGATACTGTTCTCTGCAGCGAAGACAGAGTCCCGATGGCTGTGTAGCCTGCCTCGTGTCAATATGAAGGACATCTTTTTAGGGCTGGAGAGGAACTTGGAATGGAAGGGGAAGGATCCAGTTGTCATGGTCCACATAGGTACCAATGACATAGGCAGGACAAGGAAAGAGGTTTTGCTGAGGGACTACGAGTAGCTCTGGGCTAAATTAAAAAGCAGAACCACAAAGTAATCTTTGATTACTACCTGAGACACTTGCAAATTGGCATAGGGTAAATAAGAGAGAGGTAAATCCATGGCTCAGAGATTGGTGTGGGAGAAATCTGGTTCCAATTCATGGGGCACTGGCACCATTACTGGGGAAGAAGAGAGCTGTTCCGTTGGGACAAACTTCATTTGAACCATGTTGGGACCAGTACCCTGGCAAACTGTACAACTAGGATTGTAGATAGGGCTTCAGGCTAATTAGTTGGGGGGAGGGTTCAATTGAAGGGAAGTTTATAAAATCAAAAAGAAACAAGAGAGCAGAGGTGCAGGGTAGTGAAAAGATGAATGACAATCAAAGTGTGACAGGAAGGGGCAGAAAATATAAGCAGAAGAGTGTAGCAGAAATTAGAACCAGAATGAGTAATAATGGTAAAAAGTCGAAGCTTAAGGCTCTTTATCTCAATCCACGCAGCATTTGTAACAAGTTGGATGAATTGACGGCACAAATAAAAATAAATGGATATGTCTTGATAGCTATTATAGAGATGTGGTTGCAGATTGACCAAGACTGGGAACTCAGTATTCAAGGGTATTCGATGTTCTGGTAAAATAGGTGAAAAGGAAAAGGAGGTAGGGTAGCTTTGTTAATAAAAGAAGGTATCAGTGCGGTGGTGAATAGCGATATAGGTGCAATAGATTATGATGTGGCATTAGTTTGGATGGAAATAAGGGATAGCAAGGGGAAGAAGTCACAGCAGGGATTTGCCTATAAGCCCCTGAAGAGTCGCCTTGCTGTAGGACGAGGTATAAATCAGAAAATAATGGAAGTGTGTAAGAAGGGCGTTGCAATTGTCATGGGTGATTTAACCTGTATATTGACCGGACAAATCAGATTGGCAGGTGTAACATGGAAGACAAATTTGTAGAGTGCATCAGGGATTATTTCTGAGAGCAATACATTGGAGAACCAACCCAAGATCTAGTAATGTGTAACGAAGTGAGATTAATAAGAGATCTCATAGTTAAGGATCCCCTGGGGGGTAGCGATCACAACATGGTAGAATTTCAAATTCAGTTTGAGGGCGACAGTTTGGGTCTCAAAACAGTGTCCTCAACTTAAATAAGGGCAGTTACAGAGGCGTGAAGAAAGAGTTCTCTAAAGCGGGCTGGGAAAATAGACTAAGGGGAAGGTCAGCGGATGAGCAGTGGCAGACATTTAAGCAGATATTTCATAACGCTCAGCAAAAATTTATCCCAGTCAAAAAGAACTCGATGAGAAGACTGAACCACCTGTGGTTAACAAAGGCGGTGAAGGAGAGTATCCAATTAAAAACTAAGTCACACAAAGCAGTGAAAACTAGTAGTAGACCAAAGAATTGGGAATATTTTAGGAACCAGCAGTGGATGACTAAAAAGCTAATAAAGAGAGAGAAAATTGATTTTGAAAGTAAATCGGCAAGAAATATAAAAAACAAACAGAAAGAGCTTCTATGGGTATATAAAAAGAAAGAGAGTAGCTAAAGTGAGTATGGGAACCTTGGAGGATGCGACTGGAGAATTGATAACGGGAAACAGGGAAATGGCAGATAACGTAAACCAATATTTTGCACCGAATTCATGGTGGAGGACACTATAAACGTTCCAAAGATATCAGATAAGCAAGAAGCTAATGGGAGGAAAGATTTTGTAACAGTCTCTTTCACAAGGGACAAAGCAGTTGAGAAACTAATGAGACTAAAGGCGGACTAGTTGCCTGGACCTGATGGCCTGTATCAAAGGGTTTTAAAGAAGTGGCTGCAGAGATGGTGGAGGCATTGGCCGAACTATTCCAGAGTTCGGTGGATTCCAGGATGGGCCCAGTGGATTGGAGAACCACTCATGCAATGCCCCTGTTCAAGAAAGGAGGGAGACAAAAAGCAGGAAACTGTAGGCCAGTCAGCCTGACATCTGTCATTGGGAAAATGCTGGAGTCCATTATTAAGGAAGAAATAGGACATTTAGAAAAGCTTAATGCAATGAAACAGTGTCAGTATGGTTTTGTGAAAGGGAAATCATGTTTGACGAATTTGCTAGAGTTCTTTGAGGATATAACAAGCGGAGTTGATAAAGGGGAACCGATAAATATAGTGTATTTGGATTTCCAGAAGTCATTCAATAAGGTGCCACATAAAAGGGCATTGCACAAGCTAGGAGCTCTCAGTATTGAGGGCAATGTATTAGCATGGATTGAGGATTGGTTAACGCAGAAGACAAAGTCAGGATTACTGGGTCTTTTTCAAGTTGGAAAGATGTAACTATTGGAGCGCCTGAAGGATCAGTCCTAGGGCCTCAATTATTTATATTATTATCTAATATTTATATTATACTATCTATATTAATCACTTGGCAGAGGGGGCAGAGTGTAATGTATCCAAATTTGCTGACGATACAAAAATAGGTGGAAGGGCATGTTATGATGAGGACATAAGGAATCTGCAAGGGGATACAGACAGGTTGAGTGAGTGGGCAAAAACTTGGCAGATGCAGTTTAATGTAGGAAAGTGTGAGGTCATGCACTTTGGTAGGAAAAATCAAAAGGCAGACTATTATTTAAATGGGGAGAGACTCCAGAAAAGTGCAGCACAGACGGATCTGGGTGTTCTTGTGCATGAAACACAAAAAGTTAGCATGCAGGTGCAGCAAGTAATTAAGAAGGCAAATTGAATTTTGGCCTGTATTGCTAGGGAATTTGAGTTTAAAAATAGGGAAGTCTTTTTACAACTGTATAGGGTGGTGGTGAGGTCACACCTGGAGTACTGTGTATAGTTTTGGTCTCCGTACTTAAGAAAGGATATACTGGCATTGGAGGTGGTTGAAAAGAGGTTGAAAACTAGGCTGATTCCTGGGATGAAAGTGTTGACTTATCAAGAACGGCTAAACAGGTTAGGCCTTTATTCATTAGATTTTAGAAGAATGCGGGATAATCTTATTGAAACGTACAAGACTCTGAGGGGACTTGACAGGGTAGATGTTGAGAAGATGTTTCCACTATTGGGGTAATCTCGAACTAGGAGACATAGTTACAGAATAAGGGGACACTCATTTAAAACTGAGATGTGAAGGAATTTCTTCTCTGAGGGTGTAGTGAGTATCTGGAATTCTCTACTCCAGAGAGTTGTGGAGGCTAGATCACTGAAAGTATTTAAAGACGAAGTAGATGGATTTTTGAACTATCGGGGATTTGAGGGTTGTGAGGAGCTGGCAGGAAAGAGGAGTTGAGGCCTGGGGCAGATTAGCCATGACCTTATTGAATGGCAGGGCAGGCTTGAAGGGTCGAATGGCCTACTCCTGCTCCTATTTCTTGTGTTCTTATGTCCTAGAAACAATGGCTTGATATTAGGTGGTGGGGTAATGGTCCAGGGGGATCTGGAATTGTCTGACAGTTGGCACCCAGTCTCTGCAAGGTAAAGGCCAGTATGCCTGACAACAGCAGCACCACCATTGTCAGCAGCAAGTTCAGAGGGAGACAGGTTGATGTGAGTGACGGAAGCAGAGAAATTAAGATGGCTATTTAAATCCTAACAACTCTGCATGAAAAAGTCCTTCTGAATATCAGCCGCGTTCATATCTGGGATATCTGAATGTAAGAAGTCTTGCTTGCCGAGATCTGCATTTTTTTTCCACTATGACTAAAATGTATAATCTTGAAATGCTGCAGAGCTCAATGTTGATGACTACAGTAGGATTAATTTCTGCACAGCTGTTTCTCTCACTATCATTCCTTACTTCTGGGATTTATGACTTCGATGAGGTTAATGACCTAAGGAATTAATTTTGAGGAACTACTGTGCTCAATGATATAAGGGAGCTGTGAAATATAAACATTGATTCAGTGGCGTTTCAGTAATTGTGTCATTTTGACAATGCATTAATTCAGTTTACTCGGTCACTAAATTCCTAACACCAGTTAAGTTCACTGTTTAAACACTTATTCTACCAATAAGCCAAAATAGGTAGAAAAGCAAAAGGGCACTTATTTTTGTTTGCCAGTTTTCATCCCTCTTTCTTGAGAGTTACTAAGTCCTTTGGAAAAATGGGTATTGTATTCAGACAACCAGTGCTCCATTGCCCAAGTGTCCATTCTTCATGTAAAAGTCTGGACACGCAATATCTTCAAGCTGTTTGAGTGAACTTTCAGAGTCAAGCATCTGACATCTACATTTGTATTTGGAAGCAGCAGATGTCACAGAATCAAGGTAATTCAAGCAAATGTCAGTCGCAGTGCCTGTACTGTTGAGCAGCATGCGCAAGATCCTCTTAACTCAGTTCACATCAAAAATTGAACCTGGGACTTTCCAGTCTGTAAAGATGTTAAAATGAAGCAGAGTCTTGGTAATTGTTTTTAAAAAGGAACACTGATGGTGAAATCTTTTAAAATAAATGCAGCTTTATGAAGCAACCATTTTTTTCAAATATTGTAAATTGTTTTATGTAACAGACTGAAGAAATTGCTTAAAGGATAAATGTTTAAACAGTCATTTGGATGCAGGCAGTACCTATAAAGTGGGTGTCCATTATTTCTGCACTTACCATGGCTCTAATCATTTCTCGATTCCTTGTTTTTCTTGACTTGTACTTAATTTCTAATTCTACCTATTTATTGTGTATTCTCTTACTATATTGTACACTGTCCAGGAAATGTTTGGTGGATGGTTTTCCATCCACCGCCTTAAAGATTCACTCCCTCTGCCACTGACAAACAGTGGCAGCAGTGTACCTTATACAAGATGCATTGCAGCAAGTGGCCAAACTCTCATCCAGAGCACCCTCCAAAGCCATGGACTCTACCACCTTGAAGGTCAAGGGAAGCAGACCCATAAGAACACCACTACCTGCAAGATCTCTCTCTCTCTCTCTCTCTCTCTCTCTCTCTCTCTCTCTCCGCCTCTCCACCCCCCCCCCCCCCCCCAAACACCCTGCCCCCCAAGCCACGTGCCATTCTCACTTGGAACTATATTGCAGCTCCTTCACTATTACTGGGTCAAAATCTTGGAGCTCCGTAACAGCACTATGGGTGTCCCTATACCAGATACGCTGCAGTGGTTCAAGAAGGAATCACCATCCCAAGGGCAATTAGGGATGAGTAACAAATGCTGACCTTGTCACTGATGCTGACATCCCATGAAAGAATGAAAATAAACATGCAGCTGCAGTTAATCCAGTATTCTTGCAAATTGGCAACCCCGTTGGGTATCTGGAGCACTAATGCAAAAGCAATATACTACTTCACTGCCTAAAAGGGTGGTAGAAGCAGAAACCCTCATAGCATTTAAGAAGTATTTGGATATGCACTTGGCCAAAAACATGGGCAATACAGTAGGTTTTGAGGAGTTTTATAACTGATGAAAGAGAGGTAAAGAGGCAGAGAGGTTTAAGGAGGAAATTCCAAAACTAAGTGCTACACAGTTGAAAGCACTCAGCATTTGTGGAGGAAATGAAATTCAGATTCTGAAGGTTTAAATGAATGCGTATCTCAGAGAGCTGTGGGGCTGGAAGAGATTAGAGAGATAGGTGTGAGGCCATGGGAAACGAGGATGAGAATTTTTAAATCTCAATGTTGCTTAACTGGGTATTATTGTAGCTCAGGAAACACAGGGATGATGGATGGACAGACCTGGAATGCATTGGAATAGTTAAGTATCAAGATAAGAAAGGCATGGATGAGGGTTTCAGCAGTATTGATTGAGGCTCAGATGGATGAGACAGGATCTAGGTGATGTTAGGGAGTTGGTGGTCTGTGATAGCATGGATATTTGGCCATTAGCTCACCTTGGAGTTAAGTATGAGATCGAGCTTGTGGAAGGTCTGGTTTAGCATCATACCGTTGTCAGGGAGTGAGATGGTGATGGCAAATAGAGTTTGTTATAGGGACCAAAGACCAAAGACAGTGGCTTCAGCCTTCCCAATAATTGCAGGAAATTTCTGTTCATCCAGTCTGCATGTTGGACAAGCAGCCTGATAATTTAGAGACAGTGGAGGAGTCAAGAGAGGCAGCTGTCAGGCAGAGCTGGGTATCATAAGTGTATATGTGGAAGTTAAATGGCAACAGGAATGATGGTGGAAGACAACGATAATAGGACAATGATTGAATCAAAGGATGGGTCTGGGGAAGCTAAACGTGACAATGCAGAATCATTACTAGCAAATGCTGTCTGGAAAAAATGGGAAAAATGGTTATGATCTGAAATTGTAGAATTAAATGTTGAGTCTGGAAGGCTGTAAAGTGCTTAATTGAAAGTTGAGGTGCTGTTTCTTGAGCTTCTGTTGAGCTTAATTAGAATAATGTGAGGAATGGAAGACAGAGATCAAAGTGGTGGTGGGATGGAAAATTAAAATGGCAAGCAACAGGAAGATCAGGGTTGCAGTATAAACAGAAGTGTTACACAAAGCGATCACCACTCTGTTTGATCTCCCCAAATCATGAGCAGCGAATATAGTATACTTCATGAAAGAAGTGCAAACAAATCGCTGTTTCACCTGGAAGGAGTCTTTGGGGCCTTGGATGATGTGAAGGGAGGAGGTAAAAGGACAATGTTACATCTCCTACACTTCCATAGTAAGTGCTTTGGAAAGGGGATGGACTGTCTGGGGTGAATGAAAGGTGGTCATGGAGGGAACTGTTCCTTTGGAGTGCTGGGAGGGGAACATCTTTTACAGCGTCATGCTGGAAGTGGTGGAATTGATGGACGGCAATCTGTTGATTACGGAGGTTGGTGGGGTGAAAGATGAGAACGAGGGAAATGTTTGTAGAACTGGAACAAAGAATGTTCCACATACTCCACGAAAAAACTAGGCATAGCTAGGACGCATACAAGTTCTCATAGCAACACCTTTTATTTGGAAGAAGTGAGAGGAGTCAAAGAGGAAGCTGTTTGTCTGGCAGAACTTGTTTTTACAGTAGAGAAGTGTGGCATTGGATGGGCATTGGTTGGAAGTCCATTCAAAGATGAAATGGAGAGCCTTTAGGTCGTTCTGATTGAGGGACAGGGGTGTAGAGAGAATGGACATCTATGGTGCTAAGAAGTCAGTTTTGACCTGGAAACTGTTAAAGTAGACGAGGGCATTGGAAAATTTGAGAATGTAGGTGGGAAGAGTCAGGGCAAGTGGGCAAGAAATAGTCAAGCTAAGAGGAAATCAGTTCCATGGGGCAAGAACAGGCTGAAACGATAGGTCTACTAGGGCAGTCCTAGTTTGTCAATCTTGGGTAGAAGTGGCCTATGTTGGTTTGGGGCACTGAGGTTGGAGGCTGGATAGGGAATGTCTCCAGAGGAGATGAAGTCAGAGACAGTCTAGGAAACGGAGTCTTGATGTTGGTGGTGAGTCATGGGCCAGGGGCAGGTAGGAAGAAATGTTAGTGTTGATGTTCAGCTTCTTCAATGCAGAGAGGTTGGTTCACCAAACAACAATAGTGCTGATCCTATCCCACTTTTAATGACAATGTTGGGGTTGGATATGAGAGAATGGAGTGTTGCAAGGTCAAAGTTAGTGAGTGGAGAAGAAACATTGAGGTGGCCAATGTCATGCTGGCAATTTCCAAAGAATAGATCTTATGAGGGTGGGAGGCCAGGTGGAAGGACAATTCTGAGGATGAAAGATTCATTCGAGGTTAAGGGGGTGAGTCTTAAGGGGATGAAGCTGAGGCCTTTCACCTCCATGAGCCCAACTTGTTTTGAGCCCAGCCTGATGCCAAGCTCTTCAGTTGCCTTCACCTCTTTTACTAGCAGTATGTGCACTGTTACTCTATTTGAATTTTTTTTCTAAATTAACTTTTCATGTTATCTGATTATATACTTTTATTTGGTAGATTAATAAAATTGCAATATTGCTGATTCCCAGCAGTGTTCCAGTTGGCTCTGGACCTTTGAGCTATACCTAAAGAAAAAAAAATCAGCAGGATTTTTGCTCTTTCCATCAGGCCATCCCTGTTGGAAATTGCCCCTGGTTGGTGTACACTAGGATAAGTTCTGATGTGATTTTTGCACCCCTGTCCCCACCCTTGCCACCCTGCTTTCAGTTATTGCAGGATAGACAGTTGGGCAAGGATATTTTAGCACTCTGGTACTCCATGAAATGTATTGCAGCATTGCCTTCAAGATAAGAGGATTTAAAGAGTAGAAAATTGGGAGTTGGAAAATTGCAACAATAGCAATCTTACCATGTTCAGGCATATAGCTCCAAGTGCTGGGCTTGTAAATTGATTATTAACATTTGATGGGCCTATGCTTGTTGGCTAAACATGATGATTCTAACCTGCAAACAAATGGCAGATGCAGTACCTTGGATTTGCAGTGTTGTTTAATAACAGTGGCACTTTTAAGGAAACTTGGTGTACTTGGTTCATAGGAGAAAATTAATTGATAAATATGTAATATATATTTTTGACTTGCACTTAGATTTTACAATTGTGATAAAAATATTAGAATCAAAACTGCCGTTACTTGACTTAGCAAGTATATTTCAGGAAATGGGGCTGTTGTCAGATGCCGTTCTGATAATCCCTGGGTTTATGTTATTCTAGAAGAACCCAGTACTTTGAGGAATTGTTAATAACCATTTGTAGTTTTTAATATAGATTTGTCTATTTTTGGTAGCAGTGAATCTCCAGTAGCAAGTAAAACCTGCTGTCATTAACTCACAAGTTGAACCTTAGTGTTATAGTGGATTAAATGCAACCATCGGCAATACTTTTCAGTGGCATATTTGGCTGAACAAATAGTTGGCAAGCTACTAATTTGGTGGAATGGTGTGGAAAAACTATGCAGAATCATCCTGGGATACTTTGAATGTGTGAAGCAGGAATTAAAAGGCTGCATATTTGTCGTAATTTTGTAACTTTTTGTATCCTGTTTAGACTCTGGGCCATTCTTGAATTTACTGCAAACATTTCACATTGGTTCTGGACCAAAAGCAAGCCCTTGTTTCTGTGACTTCTGTAGACCTTTTTTTTTACAAGAATGCATATTTTCTTTTGTTTGACATTATATATAAATGTTCTCAATCACTCCGCCATTATTCATTCTGGAAAAACAGTGAGGCCATCTCCACTTTTTTGTCCCATTACCATCTCCTTTTGCCTAGCACTGTCATCCCATTTTGCTATCAAGGTCTCCTGCCTTCCACCCTATTGTAGGTCTTCTCTTTTGTCCTGTCCCTGTACCTGTTTAAAACCTGTTGCGTCTCTAACTTTTTCCAGCTCTGATTAAAGATCATATACCTGAAACATAACTCTATTTCTATCTCCACAGAGGCTGCTTAATCTGTTGAATATCTCCAGCATTTTCTCTTTCTATTTATGGGAATGAGTTATGTTGGCAGTGATGCAAGTGGTTTATTTTTCAGAAACCACTCATACCTCATGTGATCTGTTTGTACAATACAAATGTCACATTTTTTATTGTTACTTGCTCAAATAGTTTAAAATGCTATTCTTGCTGTTTAGTGACCTATTTGCGAGGTCACAGTCTGGACGTGGAATTCGGAGATTGGATGGGGGAGAAATTGGCTCTCAATTAGTTTTAATATTGCTATTAAGATGCTATTAAAATGAATATTAATTAAGTCACAAAGTTGATGTGTCATCGAGTTTGTGACAACTAATGTTCACCTGAATGTTTCTAATGATTGTGCATCTTTGAGTTGCTATTGTGTCACAAAATTAACAGCTCTTGGTTTGGAAGACACTCCTGTAAATTTATTTTAATATTACCAATAGTGATTTGACCGTTGTCCAGCATGAGAATGTTATATTAAAACTTATCTGAATATGTTTAGTCATGTATTTGTGAGGTCACAATTTGAACATGGAATTTGGAGATTGAATGGAGAAGAAATTAGCTTTTAATTGACATTAATGTTGCTATTAAAATGAATATTAATTAAGGTAACATGTCTCTCTTTCCAGCAATATTCAAGTTCTGTACTACCAAGTGATTGTTTATTTACAGATATACAGTGCCAGGAAGCTGTGGACATGTATCCTTGTTGGTTGCTTTTCTACAGCACACCAATAGCTCAAGTAATTTTCTCTTTGTTGAACTACTGCTGATAAAACTACTTAAACGTTTTAAAAGGTGTTTCTTGATTAAAAATATTTAAAAGGGATTAAAATTATTTAAAAGTATTAAAAACTTCCAAACTACTTAATCATTACGAAGCACCAAGCTGAACACTGGCTTGATATCAAGGAGTATGACAACTTCTGGTGATATGCCTCACTGCTCGGCTTCGGGCATGAGTTCACCACTGGAACTATGTTGCAGGAAGGAGAGAGCAAGTTCCTGCTGCAGCCTATGTACAAGGTAATTTTGGTTTCTCCCGGGCAGTCAGTGGCAAAAGCTGCAGCTTCACTGTTCAGAGGAAAATCTGGGCTGCAATTTTAACTATAGCCTACTGATACTTTGAGTGAATTAAGATTAACCTATGTAAGTAAGCAAAATAAAAGATTGTGATCAAACTTTGTTAAACAACTTTAAATTCAGAGGTTGAAAAAAATTGCCAGTGCATAGATTCCAACCAGCAGCCTGATGAAGGCGGATAGTGTAAGAAATGCTGTTTTCAGTTTCTCCTAATGGCTTAGTGAACTTAGCTAGTGAGTAACTGAACCATACAAATCAGAGGTTCCAGTTCAGTACCCAGTCTGAGTCAGCTGACTGCAGCCAGGACAGGAGAAGCAGCAGTGCACTGTTTTAGTGAAGGGAGAATTGCCCAGGATTATTGTTCCTGAACAATATTCAGAAACCCTTGCTGGAATTGTGAATGTATCAGGTGAGCATATCTTCAAGCTTCAAATGATGCCTATC
The DNA here is from genome assembly GCF_017639515.1 of Carcharodon carcharias. Lineage (NCBI taxonomy): Eukaryota > Metazoa > Chordata > Chondrichthyes > Lamniformes > Lamnidae > Carcharodon > Carcharodon carcharias. Next base: position 170,832,838 of record NC_054469.1, read on the forward strand.
ATGGTATATTGCCCACCAATAATTGCTATTTCGGCTCATATCTGATTAGTTGCTACTTGGGCATTGCGTGGCGGATAACTGCTGCCAGTGGAACCCTATCCTAGGAAGGTTAGATGATATTTGCATCTTGGTTCTGGGAAGGGAAATTGTTCTGACCCCTTATTAGTATCCAATAGCCCCTTCAGGAAAGCTGGAAAAAATTACAGAAGAAAAAATGTAAACAAAATGATGTGACAAGGAAAACATCCATAATGCTGAACTTATTCTACTGCAGTTACACTGTAGTGCTGACACTAGTGGCAGTCCTGCAAGGCAAATAGTGGAGCGCGACTGTCTTTAGGGAGGTACAGACCCTTCTTTAGGGGAATTTTTCACTATGCTATCATAGGAAGCAGAGTATAACCAGCAAGCTACCAGTGACACCACCTCCCATTTTTTTTTCTGTTTCAGGATGGTTGAAGATTATCCCACCCATGCAGACTAGCAGTATATAATTTTTTTTTGTATTTCTACTAGTACTATGGAGCATGCCCAGCAACATAAGTGGGCTGAATTCCAAGCATTGAGAGCCTTGGTATATTATAAAACAATTAAAATTAGAAACAGTTTTGTAATATAAAATCAGCATTAACGGTTTAAAACACATCATGTTGGTTTGTTCAGCTGCACTGGCAGACTGAAAGCCATGTTGCATTCTGATGACAGAATACAATTAGCAGTGGCAGCATTTCCCTTTTTCAGGCTGGATTAGGCATTGCGAGTTGCAGCTGTGACCAAAGCCTGACTGAGATAAACAGCATGAATGATTGCTGTGCTTATGGCAGAGTTATTGGATAATATTCAGAATCTCTGGTTCCCAGAGGATGGTGAGTAGAGATGATGATATCATCTGCTCGGCTCCACATCCTATTGATCATGTGATTAGATATATTGTAATTGGCAGCTACACCGATGGTTAGTGGTACCAGGCATCATCATCTTGAGAGCTGTGTAAAGCAGCAGCATTTGGAATTCAGTAATATTCAGTAGTGGGTCTCAGAAATTTGTTTTCTCTGAACATAAACATTTTTTTTTCTGTTCATCATTGATGAACCGTTATGTTTGGGATGCAGTCAATTCCATTATGTGCCACTCTACATATAGTACTTTAGAACACACTGCCTGTAATCCTTGACAGTGTTGCTTCCAGCAAGCACCTGCCAATTTATCTTCTCTAAAACATGGTTCAGTGGGTTTCCAGTCAGTGCCTTTTTATAAATTTTATAGCTCACAAAGAATTGTAAAACAATGTTGTTATGAATAAAATGTGTATTTTCAGTTGTTCTCAAGTTAGTGAAAAGCCCAGAATTGTTGAGTGACTGAGATATTTTATTGTACAGAAATGATCGACTTTTTCCCTCTTTAATGTCTTTTTGTACTTGATAGCTGATAATTTCCATTGTGAAATATTCTGAGAGATTTTTAAATTCCTCTAGAGGAGAGTGCATGAGGAGGACCCTGAGCAGGCAGTCAGCAGCAGCTAGAGGAGAGTGCAAGAGGAGGACGAGCCAGGTAGCTAGCAGCACCTTGCACCTAACATCACAGGAGAAACATAAATTCATTGGTTGGTGAGAAACTGCTCTGAGAGAGTGTCATCAAGTAGCTCAGAATTAGAAAAACACATTATTTTTAAAAGAAGGGGCTACTGACATTTAAGTAAGAAACACAAGAAATAGGGAAATAAAGTTGTCGAGGCCAGGTAAAATAAAGTTGCATAACGAAATCAAAGTAAAATAAAGTTAACGCAAGGGAAGTAAATTGAAGCCATGGCAGGACAGCTGGATCATGTGGAATGCGTGTCTTGTAATATGTGGGAAGGCATGAATGCAACTGGTGTCCTAGATGACCATATGTGCAAGAAGTGCCACCAGCTGCACAACCTTGAGCTCTGGGTTTTGGAGCTCAAGCGGCGGCTAGAGTTACTGTGGTACATCTGCGAGGCTGAGAGCTACGTGAATAGCACACTTCAGAGAGATGGTCACACCACAGCTTAGGAGCCTGGAGATCGAAAGGGAATGGGTGATGGCAAGGCAGTTCAAGAAAAGTACGCAGGTAGCGCAGGAGTCCCCTGGGGTCCCGCTCACCAATTGGCTTTACATTTTGGATACCGGTGGGGGTGTTGGTTCCTCAGAGCAGTGCAGTCAGAGCCAAGTTTGTGGCACCAGGCAGCACTGTTGTGCAGGAGGGGAGAAAGAAGAGGGGATTCGTTGGTTAGGAGAACAGACAACCATTTCTGTGGCCATAGATATGACTGTAGGATGGTTGCCTCCCTGGTGCCAGGGTGAAGGATGTCACGTCTGCAGGACATCCTTCTGGGAGTGGGTGATCAGCCAGAGCTCGTGGTCCGTGTTGGTACCAATTACATAGGTAGGAAAGAGGATGAAGTCCAGAAAGCAGACTTTAGGGAGCTAGGGAGGAGATTCAAAAGCAGGACCTCTAAAGCAGTAATGTCAGGATTACTCCCGGTCCCACGTGCAAGTGAGCATAGAATTTGGAGAATTAAGCGATTAAACATGTGACTGTAAAGGTGGTGTAGGAGGGAAGGCATCAGTTTTCTGAGGCATTGGGACTGATTCTGGGGAAGGTGGGACCTGTACAAGCCGGACGGCCTACACCTGAACAAGTGTGGGATGAATATCCTTGCAGGGAGATTTGCTAGTGTTGGTTGGGAGGTGTGAGGGATGGGGTTTAAACTAGATTGGTAGGGAGTGGGAACCTGAGGGCAAATTCAGAGCAGGGAACGGGAGATGGAGAATTAGTGAATGACTCTGAAAGACAGAAGCAACACAGACTAAAAAGTGTACAGCACAGAAATTTGGCAGCGATAAGTGCAATATGTAAATGCAAGGAGCATAGTAAATAAAGCCAGTGAGCTGAGGGCACAAATAGACACATGGTTGCATGATATCATCGCTATAACGGAAACTTGGCTTAAGGAGGGACAAAAAAATTGGCAGCTCAACATCCCTGGATGTAGAGTTTTCAGGCAGGATAGGAAGGGGGATTAAAAAAGGTAGGGGTGTAGCATTATTGGTTAAAGAGGAGGAATGATATGCTAAACGAAACATCAAATGAGGCCATATGGGTGGAGCTCAGAAATAAAAAAGGGGCAGCCACACTGCTAGGAGTGTACTATAGATCCCTAAATAGTGGAAGGGAGCTGGAAGAACAAATGTGCAGTCAGATTTCTGAGTGCAAGATCAATAGGTGGTAATCGTTGGGGACTTCAACTACCTTAATATCAATTGGGATGTGAACAGTGTGAATGGCACAGAAGGCACAATATTCTTAAATTGCTTTCAAGAGAACTTTTTTAGCCAGTATGTAACAAGCCTAACACAAGGGGGTGCAATTCTAGATTTAGGTGTAGGAACTGAAGCTAGGCAAGTGGATGAAGTAGCAGTGGGGGACCATTTTGAAGATAGTAACCATAATATAGTCAGATTTAGCAGATTTATGAAAAAGGACAAAGATAGAACAGGAATAGAAATTCTAAACTAGGGAAAGGCAAAATTTACAAATCTGAGAGGTGAGCTGGCGAGAATGGACTGGATACAGCTTTTAGAAGGAAAAGCTGTGTGAAATCAGTGAGAGGTATTCAAAGGTGAGATTCTACAGGCACAGTGTAGACACATCCCCACAAAGGAAAAAGGTGGTACTGCCAAACCTAGAGCCCCCTGGTTATGCAGAAGCACACAGGCTAAGATAAAGCAGAAAAAGAAAGCTTATGACAGTCACAAAAGACTTAATACTGTAGAAAGCCTAAAGGAGTATAGAAAGTACAGAGGTGAAGTAAAAATGGAAATTAGGAAAGCAAAGAGAGGATACGAAAAAATATCGGCAGGTAAAATCAAAGAAAATCCTAAGATGTTTTACCAGTATATTAAGAGCAAGAGAATAACTAAGGAAAAGGTGAGGACTACCAGAGATGCACACTTGTGGGTTGATGCAGAAAATATGGGCGGGGTTTTCAGTGAGTACTTCACTAAGGAGCAGGATGATGCAGTCTTTCTAGTTAAAGAGGAGGAGTGTGAAATATTAGATTCAATAGGCATAGTGAGAGAGGATGTACTGGAGGGTCTGGCATCCTTGAAGGTGGATAAATAACCAGGGCTAGATGGATTGTATCCCATGCTGCTGAAAGAAGCCAGAGAGGAAATAGCAGATGCCCTGAGGAACATTTTCCAATCCTCACTAGATACAGACGAGGTCCCAGAGGATTGGAAGCCTGTGAACGTTGTACCATTATTTAAAAAGGGAGCAAGGGGTAGGCCAGAAAATTATAGGCCGGTCAGTCCGACGTCGGTGTTGGGAAAATTATTGAAAACAATTCTGACAGACAGGATAAACTGTCACTTAGAAAGGCACAGATTGGTCAGGGATAGTCAGCATGGTTTTTGTTAGGGGAAGATCATGTCTTACTAACATAACAGAATTTTTTGAGGAAGTAATAAGGAAGATTGATGAAGGTAGTGGTAGTGCAATGGATATTGCATAGTGAGAGAGGAAGTACTGGAGGGACTGGCATCCTTGAAGGTGGCATGGATTTCAGTAAGGCATTAGACAAGGTCCCTCATAGCAGACTTGTTAGGAAAGTGAGATTACATCGACTGAATGGCCTCTTTCTGTAACTTTTCTGTGGCGCTCTGGTATTGGTGGTAACTTTCTAGTACTTTTTGATAATATTTTTCTGAAGTATTAACAGCTTCTAACTGTGGTGTTAAGTGAAAACAAATTGAAATGATGACCTTTTTGGGCGAACAAATCCAAATCATGTTGTTACAAATAGGATTTTGTGGTTCAAGTTTCCAGCACCCAAGAAGTAAATCATAATTAATCTTAGGACTCCAAACCTTCAGGCCAATTTACCATAAATTCCAAGTTCTTCCAGAGGAAGGTGGCAGGTTGGATCCATAATTGGCTCAGTGACAGGAAATAAAGGATAATGGTTGATGGATGTTTTTGCGAATGGAAAACAGTTTCCAGTGGTGTTCCACAGGGCTCAATGTTGAGTCTCTTGCTGTTTATTGTATATATTAATGATTTAGACATAAATGTGGGAGGCTTGATGGGAAAATTTGCAGATGACACAAAAATTGGTCGTATAGTTGATAGTGAAGAGGATAGCGTTAACTCCAGAATGATATCAATGGTTTGGTTGAGTGGACGGAGAAATGGCAAATGGAATTCAATCTGGAAAAGTGTGGGGTAATTTGGGGAGGGCAAACAAAGTGAGGGAATAGTCAATAAGCGGCAAGGTAGTGAGAGGGGTTGAGGAAGTGGGACACCTTGGAGTGCATGTCCACCGGCCCTTAAAGGTGGCGGGACAGGTGGACAAGGTGGCCAAGAAAACATATGGAAAGCTTTCCTTTATTGGGCAAGGTATTGAATACAAAAGCAGGGATGTAATAATGAAACTGTATAAAATGTTAGTTAGGCCACAGCTAGAATTTTGTGTACAGCTCTGGTCACCACATTACAGGAAGGACATAATTGCTCTGGAGAGAGTGCAGAGGAGATTTACAAGAATGTCACTAGGGCTTGAAAATTGCAGCTATGAGGAGAGTTTGGATAAGCTAAAGTTGTTTTCTTTAGAACAGAGGAGGCTAAGTGGTGACCTTATTGATATGTACAAAATTATGAGGGATGTGGCTAGGATAGACAGGAATAACTTGTTTCCCCTAGCTGAGGGGCCAATTACCAGGGGGCTTCGATTTAAGGTGTTTGACAAAAAGCTTAGAGGGGACATGAGGAAAAACTTTTTCACCCAGAGAGTGGTGGGCATCTGGAATTCACTGCCTAAGTTGGTGGTTGAGGCTGAAATGCTCAATTCATTTAAATCATCTGATGCGCAGGAACCTGCAAAGCTACGGACTAGGTGCTGGAAAGTGGGATTAAAATGAGAGGTTAGTTTTATTTTCCCTTTTTGACCGGTGCAGTCACAATCGACTGAATGGCCTCTTTCTGTAACTTTTCTGTGGCTCTCTGGTATTGGTGATAACTTTCTAGTACTTATTGGTAAAATTTTTCTGAAGTATTAACAGCTTCTAACTGTGGTGTTAAGTGAAAACAAATTGAAATGATGACCTTTTTGGGCAAACAAATCCAAATCATGTTGTTACAAATAGGATTTTGTGGTTCAAGTTACCAGCACCCAAGAAGTAAATCATAATTAATCTTAGGACTCCAAACCTTCAGGCCAATTTACCATAAATTCCAAGTTCTTGAAACCATTAAAAAAATACTGTAGTTATTGCAACTTTCAGGTACTCTTGCATCAAATGATTGTAAAGGAAGTACAAATGCAATGAAATCTGTCCCTCCTGGATCTGCAGTGCAGTAATCTATTCAGACAGCAGCATCTTTCAATTTGTATTGTAAGATGTTTATGTTCCCAGGTACTTTAGTCCAGATTAATATTGGAATAGGTTGGAACTTGTTGCACACTTGAAATATTAACCTTGATGGCATTGCCCCTGCTTGGAACATCTTTCTGTTTTTTAAATGTAAAATATTCTAAAATAATACTCTTGCTCTAGTGTTCTTAAGATAAAATGGCTTGGTCAAATGTTCAAAGTTATTTTTTTATCTTTTACCCACTGAGATCTCTGACCATTTTATTCCACACTAAGTAACTGTTGATTGTGCAGAACTTTACAAATGGCATGTCACTACTAGGTGAATTAGTCTCATGACTAACGTCCTCTCCTCCTTGTATTTCTCCTCCTTGGCAGCTTGTGTGGTACCTTTAAGTATTTTTGCTTTGCTGCTTATGTGTGCTATCTTAAAGTTTGTGAGTGGCCTGTATAGTACACACACAGCTTATGGTGAACATAGCTCATGGCTCTCATTTCTTCAATCCCCATCCAAGAATTAGGGTTATTTGAATCATGCTGACAACACTAGTGTACCATTTGTAAAGGAAAGTACTTATGAAATTTATTGATCCCTGCTCGAAAAATCAATGCTTTTATTTAAAAAAAGGCTGACAGTTACTGTGTGGGGTTAGGAGATTGTTTTAACAGAATATTATTATTTGTGATGAAACCAATTTCTCTAGTTTTACCATTTGATAAAATGATGGCAGCGGCGTATGGGCTACAATTTTGGAGTATCTGGTTCATCAAAAAATTGTTTTGCAAAATCATGGCTTAATAATGGTGTTTGACTGTCTCATTGCTGCTTTGGGTCATTCCTGTTTACAAATTGGCTACTTTGTTCATTTATATCACAAAAGAAACTGCATACTAAGCGTTATTCATTCTTCATGAAGTGCATTGGGATGTTTATATTTTTGAGACCATTGAATTGGCTAGTGGCATTTTGCAGCCTGTTTCCGTTGCTCAGTTGGGTTTTGTACTGACAGTGGGAGGTGGAATTTTCAAATACACTTGCCCCCTCTATTAGTTGCTGGGGTTAGAAAGTAAAATACATATGAGGTAAAGTGATGTGAAAGACCACCTGGTCCATCAGTCTACTGTATCAGATGTGGTGCAACCTCATGCTCTTGAGAGAGAAATGAACCCTGTTTGTAAATTTCCTAACTCTCTGCCTGAAGAATTTCAAGCAATCCATGTGCCACATACTTCAGTTTTACATTGCAGATGTCGATGACTCTCTTGTGAAAAGGAATGTTTACACACCTAACCTACCTTTTTATTTCTCTTATATTACAATGCCTTCTAGTTCACTTATCTCAACGACAGCGATTTGTATTTATATGGCGCCCTTGAAGTAGTAAAATGTTCCTAGCTATTTCACAGGAACGTAATCATACAAAAATTGACACAAGCGAAGAAGCCATTTTGATAGATGGCCCAAAGCTTGGTCTAAGAGGTAGGTTTTAAGGAGTCTCTTCAAGGAGGCAGAGAGCGAGAGGTGGAGAGACGGAGAAGTTTTTAGGGAGGGAATTCCAGATGGCTGTTTCCTATCCAGCTGGTCAGAATCTATTCTCTTTGTTATTTTAATCATAATCTATTCTAAGCCTCCATTTCTCTAGTGAACAAAGGAAGCACGAGCAATGCAAATCTGAAACCTTATTTGCGTTCCCAATAGCTTTGTTATACTGCTTGCACACCTTCAGAAATTATAAGTTTTTAGCATTGTTGCAGCTGCATTCAAAAGGGAATTAGATGGTTATCTGAAAAGGAAGAATGTGCAGGGTTACGGGGAGAAGGCGGGAGAATGCCATTAAGTGAATGCTCATCTGAAGAGCTGGTGCAGTCTTGATGGACTGAATGACCTCCTGCTGTGCTGTAACAATTCTGTGACATTGCAATGCCTGGAGTTTATCAGCTTGAAATACATCAAATACATCTCATTTGTATCTATTCACATTGAAGGATGTCTGGCACACTCAATGCCCATTCTTTAAGTTACCTAAATCGTTCGGTTACTGACTTATTTGATTGTAATTCCACCACCTTGCATGCTGTGCTATTTGCATATTTGTGAAGGTTCTATTAATGCCCTCATCTAAATCAATAATGAGGATATCTGAGGAGCTTTCAAGTCTTTTTCAGGAGTGCATTGTAAGCTACATGATTTAAGATTCCAACTAGTTTAGATAGCAAGTTTAATGTCAATAAAAGGTTATTTTGTATAAAAGATAACTTCCTTTTAAAAATTATTTTTTTTTAAGGAAAATCAATGTTAGGGGTGGGGCAAGAGTTTGTATTAAATTTAATGCTCTCTGGAAAAGTGCAAATTGTTAAGAATATCTCCTCATGATTTCTGTTTCATTGGTCAAAAGACAGTTAAAGTGGGGATCTATCATTTGTCTGTCAGCAGGAAGATCTGTTTTGTTGATGGGTCTGCCAATTCTCTTGCCAGCTGACTAACATTGACTTGAGTGCAAATCAAATGTTCATGTTTCATGGGGGAAGCACAGTTCCGCTTAAAAGTACTGCATTCGCTCACTAGAAATTAGGGGGATGGCAACATAGTAGTAATGTTACTGGACTAGTAATTCGAAGGCTCAGACTAATACTGTGGAGACATAACTTCAAACTCCACCATGACAACAACTGGAGGGTTTAAATTCAATTAATTAATGAATCTGGAGTAAAATGCTAATCTCATGAATAATAATCATGAAAATACCAGATTGCCATAAAAACCCAGCTGGTTCACTAAGGTCCTTGAAAGAAGGAAATTTGCTGTCCTTCTCCAGTTTGGCCTATAGTTGACTACAGACCCACAGCAATGTGGTTGACTCTTAACTACCCCTGAACTGGCCTATGGGCCATGGGTTCATGGGCAATTAGGAAGGGACAATAAATGCTGACGTAGCCAGCAATGCCTGCACCCCAAGAACGAATATTTTTAAAAATGTTTAAAACAGAGCATTTGACAAATTCTAGACAATAGTCGAACATTGTGGTGCAGACTTCAAGTTGAAGTATGAACTTTTCTTTGAATCGAGATAAAGAAGTATTCATTTATTATGCATTTTTTGAGTTCAGTATGAGGGATATGAGTTCTGATGAATAGAATACTTTAAGTTTTAGACGCCAGGCATTACACCAAGTATTTCCAGGTTAAGCATGTTGCGAAGATGTCTTTTTTTTAATGATGCAATTTGTAACTTCCTTTTCCTAGTTGGGTTTAAAAAAAAGGTTGAAACCCTGTAAAAGACAATGGAGACTGTCAGGCAGCTACAATATACACAAAGATAAAAGCAAAGTACTGCAGATCCTGGAAATCTAGAACAAAAATAAAAATACCTAGGGTCATACGGACTCAAGAAATGTCAATTGCATCCCTCTCCGCAGATGCTGTCAGACATGCTGTGTTTTTCCAGGTATTTTATTTTAGCTACAATATACAGCTTGTGTTCCACCAAGTGGGATGGAGAAAAGGACACTCAACCCACTGGGGAGCGTGAAAGACCCCATCTCCTGTTGGCTTTACGCTATTCTGAAACTTTGCACATACATCTGAGATAAGATATCAAAGTGTTCTAAAAATGCAGCAGTTGTGGATTAATAGAATTTCTGTAAAATACACACTCAGCAGAGTACTTTGAGTCTGCTTGCAAGCAGGAGACAGAGATCAGAAAGCTGCTTTTTCTCTCTCTCTCTCCACCTCCGTCTTGCTCCCCTCTTTCTCTCTCCTTCCCTCTCCCTCCCTCTCCTGCTCTCCCTGTCGCGCTCTCTCTCCCTTCCACTCACTCGCGCTCTGCCTCACTCCCTCCCCCAGTCTCTCTGTCTTTCTCTCTCTCTCTGTCTCTCTCCCCCCCTCTCTCCCTGTCTCCCTCTCTACTCCTCACTCTCTCCCTCTGTCCCTTCCTCTCTCCCTCCCTCCTGCTCTCTCCGTCCCTCCGGCTCTCTCCCTCCCTCCGGCTCTCTCTCTCTCTCCCCCCCCTCTCCTCGTCTCTCTCTCCCTCCCTGTCTCTCTCTCTCTCCCTCCCCCTCCCCTTCTCTCTCTCGCTCTCCCTCCCGCACTCGCTCTCTCCCTCCCGCACTCTCTCTCCCCCTCCCGTGCTCGCTCTCTCCCTCCCGCGCCCGCTCTCTCTCCCTCCCGTGCCCGTTCACTCTCTCCCTCCCGTGCCCGTTCCCATTCTCCCACCCGCGCGCTCCCGCCCCTCCCGCGCACGTGCTCTCCCCCTCCCGTGCGTGCTCTCTCTCCCCCTACCGCGTGGGCTCTCTCTCCCCCTCCCGCGTGGGCTCTCTCTCCCCCTCCCGCGTGGGCTCTCTCTCCCCCTCCCGCGTGCGCTCTCTCCCCCCTCCCGCGTGCGCACTCTCTCCCCCTTCCCACGCGCGCACTCTCTCCCCCTTCCCGCGCGCTGTCTCCCCCTCCTGCGCGCTCTCTCTCCCCCTCCCGCGCGCGCTCTCTCTCCCCCTCCCGCGCGCGCTCTCTCTCCCCCTCCCGCGCGCGCTCTCTCTCCCCCCCGCGCGCGCTCTCTCTCCCCCTCCCGCGCGCGCTCTCTCTCCCCCTCCCGCGCGCTCTCTCTCCCCCCTCCTGCCGCTCCCTCTCCCCCTCCCCGCCTCGTTCTTTCCTCCTCTGCCTGTCTCTCTCTCTCCCCTCTGCCTGTCTCTCTCTCTCTCCCTCTGCCTGCCTCTCTCCCCCTCTCCCCCTCTGCCTGTCCTTCCCCCATCCCCTTACTACTATGCCTGTCTCTCCTTTTTTTCCCTCCCCTCTCCCTGTCTCTCTCTCTCCCCCCCACCTGCCTCTCGTTCTCTTTTTCTCTCCATCTGCCTGTCTGTCTGTGTCTGTATCTGTCTCTTCTCTCTCTCTCTCTCCATTGTCTGTCTTTCTCTCCACCTCTGCCTGTCTATCTCTCCGCCCTGTCTGTCTCTCTCTCCCTTCCCCCCGCCTCGCTCTCTCTCTCTCTCTCTCTCCCTCCCTTCCCCGTCTGTCTCTGTCTCTCTCTCTCCTCTGCCTTTCCGTCTCTCTCTCCCCACCGCCTGTCCTCCCCCGCCACCCCCACCACTCTGCCTGTCTCTGTCTCTTTTTCCGTCCCCTCTGCCTGTCTCTCTCTCTCAAGTATTGTGCCAAGATCTTTTGAGAATAAAACATGGCAAACTGCTCGATACAACTACACCCAGGAACACAATTGAACAACACAACTGCAATGTTGAATCACTGCATCGAGACCCACCAGTAATCAGCTAACCATATACTCCTTGGTTTTATCTTTTTTACGAACTGTAAAGAATCCTTAAGCTATCTCCTTAATCTGCTATCTGTACTGGTGTGTGTGTGTGCGTCTATGTGTGTGTCTGTGTGTGGGCTGAGACGAATGTGTGTGACCTATGAATGCTGGTTGTGATTTACCCAGTTTTTTCAAATGTGTGAAATTGTTTCAAAAAACTTATCTTGTTCTTTGTTTAACCTAAGAAAACCTGGCTGAATATGCTTTCAGATAGTAAAGAATTAAATAGTGGGACCCCTGCAGTATTGGCAAAGCGCATCCTCTCTAAATTCACAAAAAAGCCTGTTATGGTAGTACCTGGAGTGTTAGAAAAAGGGAGACAATTTACCCCTCCTCAGGTGGTGGTAACAAGCAGGATAAAGCTCCCTCAATTCTGTTACAGCAATCTGCTTTAACTGCAATCTCAGAAGAATCTCTACTGAAACATTGCAACATTTTTGCGTCTCATGGTAGCAACCTGAGAATGAGGTTTGTTAACTTAGTGCCACTTCGCACTGTTATAAGAGTGGGCTTATGCTGAGAGCTCATGAAAATGTCCAAATTTATTTCACATTGGACCCATATGCATGAGGAAAATTTGATTTCATTATTTGGAGCTAGATGTGGAACCAGAGGTAAAAACTACAGTTTGTTCTGTCTCCCACATCACCGGCATCACTGATAAGCTTGCTTCTATTTTTTCAATTGGTTTTGCAGAATTTTCATCAGTATTTTGGTGATTATATTCTATGACGCTATATATTTATAGTTAGGGCAGTGGTTTATGTGAAAACTCTGAAATACAAGCAAAATACTGCGGATGATAGAAATCTGAAGTAAAAACGGAAAATGTTGAAAATATTCAGCAAGGTCTGGCAGCATCTGTGGGGAGAAAAACAAGAGTTAACGCTTCTGGTCCAACATGACTTCTTCGGAACACGAGGTATTTTGTGATCCAGTCTTTAGTGCAAACCATGAATTGGTGGCCTTGGCTGTGATACACTATTTCTACAACTTTGTCAGTTGTACTGTTTTTGGCATTGGTTCTTTAATTACTCATATGTGTATCACACTGAGATTAATGAGATTTTGTTCTATGTGATGGCAAGTGTTTCAAAGAAATAGCTGGTGGTGACTGTTGTTTTGGTTGGGTCTAGTATTGTGTTGATGCTGCAGATTCTGTTAGGAGTGTAACTTTGTGGTAACTTTTAGGTGTTAAGCGTTCTGATGGTAGTGATTTCTGGTGTGTTGCTTTTAAGGACTCACATTGTGTGGTGATACAAATTATGGAGGTTGGCCTGTGAATGATGTGGAAAGGAATTTTACATTTTTTTTTATTGTGAAACCCCTCAGCATTTTTTCTTGCATGTAACTAGTGGGTTGCTTACTGTTAGATAGTTCAACTGGAACTTTTTTCTTTTTGGAAACCTAAATTTGACTAAGAATGACATCATCAGACTGCTCTAATGCTTTTGCATAAGTTCGGGATAGCATGCAAGGCCTGCTCATGAGTACTAGAGGCAAGGGTGCAGAATATGTCTTTAACGTGAGTGAAATAATGTGATGATGAAGCCATAAGAATGGACCAAAGTGAGTGTAGTCCCACCCCATGGGACAATGGTGGAGAGGCATTGGAGGATTATGATACAGTCAACTATGTCAAAAGCTGCAGACAGGTTGAGAATGATGGGTGGGGGAGGGGTGGGAGCAGTTTACCTTTGTCACAGACACAGAGTGTTATGAGTGACTTTGGTAAGAGCCATTTCAGTACTGTGACAGGAATTCAGTGATGAGTCTGCTACCATTGAGTCAAACTGATACCCCTAGAGACAATGGCCTCAAATTGCTACACCTATGTTAGCAGATGAGATTGCTAAGAAGGGAATATCCATGAAATCAGTTTTACTAAAATGTTGACATATGTTAATATTGTGTTAATGCATTGTTTAGTACACAAATGTTAAGTAATAGCTGTATTAATAATGACTAAAAGCGCAGATCGATCTTAGTCATTTACTGTAGGCAGCTGAGTTTTGTAGGAAGAGGAAAGGTGATTCTTATAACTATCTGCTTTTCCTCCTACTATGAGGAGAGGAGTTGAGGGTGGGCTCGCTCACTTGGCTAGATGGCTAGTGTGTGGTGCAAAATGACACCAACAGTACGGGTTCAATCCCTGTACAGGCTGTGGTAGTTCATGGAGGTCTGTTTCCTCGTGTTGCCCATGCTTGCGGAGTGGTGACCCTCGAGCTATATATGTCTGTCTCGCTCATGGAGAGAAATGCCTATGACCCTGGTCATTACTTGTAAAACAAATGAGCCTATTTTGATTCATTGTAAAGATTTAAAGGTATTAAGATTGTCATAGATGGTTACAAAAAAGGCCATTCAGCCCATTGTGTCTGTGCTGTCTCTCTACAGGAGCAAACCACCTCGTACCATTCCCCTGCCTTTTCCCTGTAGCCCTACACATTTTCCTCTTCAGGTAATGATTCAGGTCTCTTTTTGAAAGCCACAATTGAATCTGCATCCACCACACAATCAGGCATTATTTATTACCACATTTGTGAATCCCACTTTTGTTGCACAAATCAAAATTGTAGTTTAAACATCCTTTTAAAAATTAACTTAGTTCAAACTTTTTATTGCCCTTATTCAAAACATCATGTTCCTCCATATTAAGTTTTTTTCAAGGCACAATACATGTGACTTCTGTCTATAATTTAGACTTTATATTTCTGTCTAAACTAGTCTGAACTCAGCTTGAATAAGTCCTAGTAGTGATTTTAAAAAAAAATTTCTCCAGTAAAATCCTGAATTTCCATGAGAATTGGCCGGATCTCCCGTCGTACCTTTGGTGAAAGGTAGTAGAACACAAAGTTCTATAGTGCAAATCACCATTCTTCACCTGTCTCTGCTGTTTCTGAGGTTCCTAATGCCAAAGTCATGCAGAAACTTCTTAGCAATTTGAGGCCATTGTCTCTAGGGGTATCAGTTTGACTCAATGGTAGCAGTCTCATCACTGAATTCCTGTCACAGTACTGAAATGGCTCTTACCAAAGTCACTCATAACACTCTGTGTCTGTGACAAAGGTAAACTCCTCCCACCCCTCCCCCACCCATCATTCTCAACCTGTCTGCAGCTTTTGACATAGTTGACTGTATCATAATCCTCCAATGCCTCTCCACCATTGTCCCATGGGGTGGGACTACACTCACTTTGGTCCATTCTTATCTATCTAATTGTATCTAGAGTATCATCTGAAATGGCTTCTGTTTGCATTCTAGCACAATTACTTCTGCTGTCCCTAAGATCTTATCCTTGACCCCCCTCCTATTTCTCATCTGCATGCTTCCCATTGATGACATCATCTGAAAATACAGCATTAGTTTCACATACACTAAGAACACTCCCTCACTAGCACTTCTCTTGATGACTCCACGGCCATTCAGTTGTCAGACTGCTTGCCTGACGTTCGATGCTGGTCGAGCTGAAATTCCCATGAATTAAATATTAGATCCTGAAGCCATTGGTTTTGGTTTCCCACAACACATTTGTTCCCTAACTACCAACTCCATCCCCCTCCCTAGCAATTATCTGACGATGGCCCATACTCCTTGCATTAAAACTGCTTATTTCACCTCTTTAATGTCACCTGACTCCGCCCTGCATCAGCCCATCTGCTGAAACCCTTAAACGTACCTTTGTTACCTCTAGCCCAGTGTTGACCAATAGGTTGCCAAACTTTTGGTGATCAGTTCACCATACTTGCCACATGGTACAAAATATGTGCAACATTAATAAAACAAATGTTCAGCCTTTTGAAAAGAGAATTGAAGTTTTAAACAGTCAGGGATCAAGACCAATACGCATGGTGCCAGAGCTGGGAGAACAGTTTAAAAAGGATTTTGCAATCTAACTGTTCCGTATTGCAAGCTTGTTTTCTGCGCTCTCAAAGGGTGCTTGGCAATCTGTTAACTGAAGTGTTCTGTTTCTGACACTGTGCTTCAGTTTTTTTCAAGAAGACAAATTTCAAGAGTAATCTGTCTTCATTTCATCAGAATTGAAATATTCGAAGCCTTGGAAGGGGCAAAGAATTAACTGAGCCCTGCGTATTGACTTTTGCACTGTGACTGTTGCCTTGCTTCCACTCTGTACCTGCCACTTCTGTAAACAGCGTCCGGACATATAATAGACCTTTTGGCTTACGGCCAACCTCCTGTAAT
Source organism: Carcharodon carcharias (assembly GCF_017639515.1). Taxonomy (NCBI): domain Eukaryota; kingdom Metazoa; phylum Chordata; class Chondrichthyes; order Lamniformes; family Lamnidae; genus Carcharodon; species Carcharodon carcharias. The sequence goes on from NC_054469.1 coordinate 170,848,736, forward strand.
CTCACCTAGCTCCAGTAGTACCCTATTCATTTTAATCATTCATTTCAACAGATCTATTAAGATGAAGGCTGAACACATTTGGATGTTGCTGCTTGCCAAATTGAACATTTCAACCCCATTGACATCCATTCAGTACTGTCCGCCCCTCACGTACCTCAACCGTTGTGCAAAAACTGCCAACTCTCTCTAAAACCAAGTTCTTCAGCTCGCATCCCTGTGTCACTAGATCCCTCAAGAAAATTTTGAAACCAGTTGGACCACTGTCCTTCTGAAAGCTCTTTCACAGCACTTCGCAGAGTCGTCTCGCAGATCTAAATGTCTTGTCATTTAGAGGCACCCAGAGAGAACAGAAATGGTGAAAGTAATGCACTGCGGACTATTTTTCTAGTTTCGTTGAACAAGCGGTCCTTGAGTTCAGATCACTAGAAACCTGACAACGGAATTCTATTCTGTCAAATATAGTTACAGTCTGACCGATATGTGACTCCTGCCTAACAGCAATGTGGTTGATTCTCCCTTGCTCAATTACAAATAGCAGTCTAGATATCCACCACTGCAACTTTAGTACAACTCAGTACTGTATGGCTCTGAAAATGATCAGTGTCAGTTTGCCACATGCCTGTGGCTGATTCGTCGCACATGACAATAATTCTCTATACTTCACTATTCCACTGGCTGGCTCACCATATTTTATCCTCCGTAAATGTGATATCATCCAAAATTCTGCAGCCTGTATCGTTACTTGCACCAAGTTCTGCTAACCTATAACTACAGTCCTTACTGATCTACATTAGCTCCGCATTAGCAACATCTTGATTTCCAAAATTCTCATTCTTGCTCTCAAATTCTTCTATGGATCCATTCCTCCCAAACTGTAATGTCTTCTGGCCCCACAACCAACCCTCTAAGACAGGCACAAAACATTCCCTTTAAATTGCCCCATGTGCAGAAGCACAAAAAAAATTTAGAGCTATCTGCACTAATTTTGACCTCTTGAGTATCCCTGATTTTAATTGCTCTAACTGTTAGTGGCTTCACTCAACCTGCATTGCTGTGAGTCTGGAGTCACATGTAGGCCAGACCATGTAAGGATGGCAGATTTCCTTCTCTGAGGGACATTAGTGAACCAGTTGGGTTTTTACAACAACCAACAATGGTTTCATGGTTATCGTTAGACTTTTAATTTCAGATATTTATTGAATTCAAATTCCACCATCTGCCATTGTGGGATTTGAACCCGGGTCCTCAGAGCATTACCTTGGGTCTCTGGAATACTAGTCCAGTGACAATACCACTCTGCCACTGCCTCCCCCATGAACTACTTATGTAGCTTGTTATCAAATTTTGCTTTATAATGATCCTGTGAAGCCTCTTGGAATGCTTTATTACATTAAAGGTGCTATATAAATAAATGTTGTTGTTGTTTGAATCAAAGTTTCAAGTTGAAGCCTCCCTCCAGGACCAACACCCTCTCAAAAAATTATTTATGGAACTGTTTGGAAGGACGTTGGAAGAGGCGAACATAAATGTAAAGCTCAGTTGGCTGAGAAGAGGGCCTGGAGAAAATAGAGCCCAGTGAATCATGCACCTTCTCAGCCCATTGTTTTCCTTTGTTCCTTCACTGTCGCTGGGTCAAAATCCTAGCACTCCCTTCCTAACAGCAAGAAGGCAGCTCACCACCACCTTCTCAAGTGCAACTAGGGATGGGGAATAAATGCTGGCCCAACTAGCAAAGCCCACGTCCTGTGAATGAATAATAAAAAAAAATGTGATGAGACTGCCATGCCAGGATGGAGCTCCTGAACCATACCAAGAGATAGTTGACACAGAGTTGACCCGCCATGGCGCAAACCATCATCTTAGAAGATAGGCTGCCAACCATTAATGTAAGTTATTGTTGTTTGTATATGCTTTTAAACCCGAGTAACTCATGCTTTATTAACCATTTTATCAACTTGCTCTGCCATGATTTAAGGATTTGTGAATAGACACTAAGGTCTCTTGGCACGTCTACCCTTGTCAAAATTGTGCTGTTTATAGTATACTGCCTTTCCATATCTCCCGAAATACATCACTTCACACTTCCCTGCACAGAGCTCCATCTGCCATGCTTCTGCCCATTTCACCATCCTGCCTATGTCAGAACAGGGTTGATGGGATGTATGGCCCACTCCTGTTCCTATCTCTTGCACCATCCTGAAGTTTACAACTGGCCTCATCACTATCTGACTTGCAGTTTGAAATTGCCTCTTAGACAACTCAATCAGTAGTGATTTGGTGCTTTTAGTGGTAATTTACAAATAATGGGGAACACCACTCCTATAGTAATAACCCTTCTCTTTACTATTGATTATATATTGAATTTTTAAAGGACATATGCATGACGCAGCTGAAATCAGCATCACACCACAGGCACTAGTGTTTGAACTAAATTGAGTTCTCCCTCAGGAAAAGTCAGCCCTCTGTTTTGTAAAAGCAGAAGATACGTCATGGCTTATATTGCATGGAATCAAAGTGACCTATTTGAGTTAAGATTTCTTGTATAAAGAGGACAAGGAGAAGAACTTTGCATTAAAAGGTTCAGTTTTCTCTCTTTATTTGAAGTGTTTGTGAGAATTTGTAATTGAGATCACAATGCTCTTCTGTTTGTCATGCTGATGTGCTGTTAGTTGCACGTGTGTGGTGGTGCTTGCGTCTATTTTTAAGGCAGATTAAGGTGATCTTCAGTAAAGGTATTTCATTATTGTATTTCTCATCAGTGCCTTTGAGAACTCTGAATTACCAGCTTCTTCATTGCAAAGCATATGAATTACCACAAGCTTTTGGATTCTGAGATTTTATGCTGCAGAGAAATATTTGTTTAGCAGAAAGAGGAAAGTTAATGTAAATTTGCCTGTGATGGGTGCAGGATAATTGTGCATAGTCTTGCATCATATTTCCTTTGGGCAGCGAAAACAAAGTTGGCTTTTGAGCGGTGTTATTCCTGAGTAAATTTACATTTATGTAAGTGTGACTGTATAAAACAGAAGCATTTTCATCATCACTAAGTTAAACATGAATGCAGAACCATTATTCAACGTACTACCCATGCATGATTGTGCAAAATTTGAATGCTTCATATCTGATTTTTTTTATATAATAAAAAAGGAATAATTGGCAAATGATTACAGAACTAATAGTTAAATGAACTGAAAGGGTTGACTACTGTTTCACAACTCTTAAATATGAATATTATGTTAAGTACATTATGTGTAGGTACTTTAATAGAAATTGCTGGATACTTTTCATGTAGTAAGTCAGAATGACCTGGAATTCGTTGCCTTTGAGGATGGTAGAAGCAGATTTTAAAAGAAATTTGGATGGGCACTTGAAAGAAATAAATTTAAAAGGCTAAGATTTAGAACAGGGGAATGGGACTGACTGGTTTGCTCAATGGAGAAACAGCATAGCCTCTATGAGCTGAATGGTCTCTTTCATGAGACCATTATGACTCTAAAATAAAATGCCAAAATTGTTATTTTTGTTGAATTGCTAATTTAACTGACCTGTGCTCTACTTATTTCCGCTATATGGGCTTGGTGTGCTACTGTAATGGCCTGAATTTAGTAGTCAGTGGCACCAGCTGTTCATTGTGATTAAACATCCCCACAGACTTTTTATGAGATCTTGCATTATAACGTACTGTGATTAGAATTCTATTTCGGCACGCCTTCAACATGGGTTCAGGGATCTGTGTAAACAGAGAAAGTAACTGTGTATCTATTTAACCAATTAGATTGAAGAATTATTAATGAAGTGCACAGAGTCTGAGCCATGAAGTGTAATGCCAAATCATGTAAAGAAAGTGAAATAAAGAGAGAGAAAGATTGGATTAAAGGAGAGAGGTAAGAGATAGAAAGACATTTTTAAAAATTTTTATTTTTATTTGTTTAAATCTCCAACAGTAATTAACGTGAAGAAATGAGACCCCACCCTCAAAAAGTTTATTTTCATTGCCAGAGAAGCTGTTTGATAGTGACTGGGACTTGGGTTGGTAAAATTTACTTACACTGGAACGGACAAGCCCTAATTTTTTCTGGTGTGTTTAGTAAGTGGATAAATAGTACAGCTTCATGTCCTTCCACGTGTTGACGAGATGCAGGTATAGCGAAGCTTCTGGAGCAGACTTAACTCTGAGACCGGCTTCCTGATTTCCATATTTAGCTGCACGTTTACTGTTGCCAAAAGTTTCTGCCTGATTCGCTCTTTCATTGTGCTGAGCACGGATATTCTTGCAGTTCTTGACATAAAATCTGGACCAATGTGCCAAGTGAAATCTCTGCTTTGTTTTAAGTACAGCAGGGACTGTCAAAGACAGAAGTATTCAATGGAACTACATCTAGATCTGCTCTGTATCTACCACTGTTTTACATGAGTGCAAGGTAGAACAGCTGCACATCATATGCGGTGTAACCTCTGTTCTCTGTGACCCATATTAAACTGTTTTACCCTTGGATTGGTTTTCACAGTTTTATATATATTTTTTTAACATGGTGACTGGTTCTGATAAATTGTTTCCCTTTACACAGCAGTTTTCCATTTATACCTTCCGAGGCTTCTCTCTTTTTGTTGCTCACTATCTATTGTGTTTGGGCTAAGAAAATTTTTATGTTGCTATACCAAGCGTAGAGTCACATTCTGTGCTGCTAGTCTGTCTTGGACCTTGGAGAAATATTAAATATCCTTATAAATGCATGTTCGTTATATGGTATCTATAATTAATGTTTTCCTTATAATATATTGTTGCTATATGGTATGATGTTTTACCATGTTTCTGTACATTTTTTTTTTAAAGAAGATCGCTGTTTTCAAAATTGTTTCAACAGGAATTGAATCCAAGATGGACATAGCAGAAGTTTGCGTGAGGCAGATAAAGCAAATATTTACTGTGGCATAGAATTGAGTATAGGTCAAGGTATCACTTTTCTCAGTTGTTTTGAAGAATTTTGTGTCAGAAGCTATACCTTCTTAAAACAACTATTGCAACATCATCCCTTTAAATGCAAGCATACATACATTTTCGTGACAGTATTTGAGAAATTGTAAGATAATATTTCATTTTCTGCAGTTCTTGAGATAGACTTCATGTTCCACTTAATTTGGGGTGAGATTGGGTTGAGATTATGCAGTAGCTTTATCAGTTTTCAAGTTTTCTTTTGAAACATCCAGTAGCCTTTACTGTCATGTTGCAGATGGACTCATGATTGTTTTAGTGTGTGTGAGAGAGAGCAAGTGACCCTTTGTGCCTGTGAATATAACTTTGGGTTATTGAACTATTAAATATGCTGTACTCAAGACAGATGAAATGAAAGCTCCAATGGAGGAGTGACAGACTCCCATGGCCAATACCTGGGTTCAGATTTTAGCATTTTAAATGGCATTCCAATTCATCTATTTTGATTAAATTTCTTGTCGTGGGGAGTGCAAAGATTTTATATTTTGGTGAGATGGAGAGAAGTGAAAATTGGTCTTTCAGCTAATGGGATATAATTCTAATTGATATATTCAGACACAAGTTAGTATGTCGTGGGATGTCAGTAGAAATGACGGGGTAAGAAATGACTTATAAACTATTTTTAAAAAATAAACATTAATGAAGATGAAAGCTATATATTCTCAGGAAATTGTGTTTCAGAGCTTGAAGGGATTGATGTCATGCCAGTGCAGGATCCAGAATGATTCTGTTTCATCTTCATAAAATTGCAAGGTTCAGCTCATTTCACCACGCTCATCTAGAAATATCCTAAAAGGTCCCAAGCTGCAATATTCAGCTGGTCCTTATATTATACTAGTGTTTTTACTTTCACTACTCTATAAGTCCATTCCATATCGATTACTTTGTTTGGAGAAGAATTTTCTGATATTAGCCCTAAATTTGCCTTTTGCTCTACACTCAGTTTAATTACAAGCAATTTTCTAGTTTGAACCTTTCCATGCTGTATCATAAATCTTGTGTACATTTGTAATATAATTTATCAGACATATCCTTTCAAGCCTAAAGAGACCAAGTTTTTCAAGGTTGTCCATTTGAAACCACAAAGGCCGGGGATTCGCATTATGTCCTTCTCTGCACTACATCCATGGCTCAGTGATCATCTACTTAGAAGTTGGACTGACCACTGTAATGTGAAATGAGATCATGCCTTGTTTCAACTTACTATTTGGCTTACGTAATGGTTTTGTTGACTGCTGTTCCGCATTCTTGAATCTTAAATCTACTGAAACTCCTATCTTGTTCAACTTCTTCCATAGTTATTTCAAACCATTCATGGTGCATGTACTAATACATTTTTCTATTTGTCTGAATTTGGCTTGCTACAGTTTAAATGGGATATTACTTTCTTAATGAGTTCAAGGAGGTTGGTCATGTGGGCTCTGTCAACTAAGTTGTTATTGTACAAATTATTACATAGCCTGTTTCAGTACTGTATTTTCTATTTGGCCCCACCAGTCAATGCTAGCAATTATGCTCCATTTGAGCCCTTTCCCGTCCTTCCTCATCTAACTTCATTAACATAACCCTGAGTTTTGTTCTCCCTAGTATCCTGGCCCTCTTTAAATGATCTGTATTATTCACCTTAACAACTCGCTGTTCTTGCAAGTTCCACATTTTCATCGCTCTTTGGGCAAGGAAATTTCTTCTGAATTTCCTATTTTGTTTCTTGGTAGCTATCTTTTATTGATGGCCTCTAGTTTTACTCTCACTCAAAAGTGGAAGCAACTGTTAGGGAGAGCACTTTGAGGTTATAATGGTCATTCAGGTGTCGTCAGAAGACATTGAAGCCAAATGTTTCCATTCAATCAATCGAAAACAATGGTGATTAACTTGCTGGCTGGAAGAGACACAGACAAGGTCACTGTTAAAAGGGTGTGTTGAGTATTAAAGAGTCATGTGATGGCCCTTATAATAAGAAAGATCTATTAATTCTGCAATAGCAGTCACTTCTGACTTCTTTCATTCTTCCAATCTTATTTAACAGAGCAAGTCATGGATGTGAACTAAGGGGGGAAAGAAATCATCTTTAAAGGGCAGTGTAGCCTGGTAAAGTGTCCAGTAGATGTTGAGCAAGTTTCAAAAAAGACCACACTTCATTGCAATCTGTATCACAATGATAATATTGTCTCTACATCAAAAATGTTTTGACTTGTAATGGAATAATATCTAAAGTTCTTGCTAGCAGTCTGATGTGTTCTGCAATGCAAGTCTTTCTTCTTTTGGAACAATTTAATTGGAGAATTAAGTCTGCCTGAACATGTTGGCAATGTTCTACATCTCTTGAACTTCATAACTTATTTTGTGTCCTTGCATTGAGCGATTTTTAAAGATGCTTATGCAGAAACTCCAATTTGATCAGGTATGAGGGAAGCAATGGAGAAGTGGTATTGTCTAGTAATCCAGAGACCCAGGGTAATGCTCTGGGACCAGGGTTCCCCAGAGCAAAAAAAAAATCTGGAATTAAAAGTCTGATGACCATGAAACCATTGAATACAGATTTCCTTCCCTAAAAGACATTAGTCGCCCTTATTTTGCCTACTCCAGACCCACAAGTCCAGACCCCCAGCCACTCAGTTGTGTCAAACTGCTACAAAGTCACAAAAGAAGAATGATCGGAAACGATAACAGCAATCTCGGCCCTATCAACCCAACAAAGTCCTTAATTACATCTGGGGGTCCTCCATCAAGTTGTGTGGCACTACCACCATGCTAAATGCTAGCAACTCAAGACTGGGCATCCATGAAGTGCTGTGGGCCATCAGTAGCAGCAGAATTATATACAACCACAGTCTGTAACCTCATGAACCGGCATATCCCCTGCCTCTACCATTACCATCAAGCCAGGGAATCAGCCCTGGTTTAATGAAGAGTGCAGGAAGGTATGGCAGGAGCAGCACCAGGCATACCTAAAAATGAGGTGAAACTATAACACAGGACTACTTGTGTGCCAAACAGCATAAGCAGCAAGTGACAGAGCTAAGCAATCCCACAATCAGCGGATCAGATCTAAGCTCTGCAGCTTTGCCACATCCAGTCATGAATGGTGGTGGTCTACTAAGCAACTCACTGGAGGAGGAGGCTCCACAAATATCCCCATCCTTAATGGTGGAGGAGCTCAGCACATCAACGATAAGGCAAATTGCATTGAAGCATTTGCTACAAGTGGATGATCCATCTTGGCCTCCTCTGGATATGATTCATTCCACATGATATCATGAGAAGAATGAAGGCACTGGATACTGCAAAGGCTATTGGCCCTGACAATGTTCCAGCACTAGCACTGAAGACTTGTGCTCTAGAACTTGCCATGCCCCTAGCCGAGCTGTTCCAGTACAGCTACAACACTGGCACCTACACGACTATGTGGAAATTTGCCCAGATATGTCCTGTACACAAAAAGCAGGACAAATCGAACCAAGCCAATTACCGCCTCACCAGCCTATTCTCCATCATCAGTAAAGCAATGGAAGGGGTCATCAATAGCGCTTTCAAGCGGCATTTGCTTAGCAATAACCTCACTGACGCCCAGTTTGGGTTCCACCAGGGCCACTCAGCTCCTGACCTCATTACAGCCCTAGTTCAAACATGATAAAAGAGTTGAACTCCCAAGGTGAGGTGAAAGTGACTGTCCTTGGCATCAAAGCCGCATTTGACGGTGTGGCATCAAGGAGCCCTAGCAAAACCGGAGTCAATGGGAATTGGGGAAAACTCTCAGCTGGTTGGAGTCATACCTAGCACAAAGGAAGATGGTTGTTGGAGGTCAGTCATCTCAGCTCCAGGACATCACCACAGCAGTTATTTAGGGTAGGGTCCTAGGCCCAACCATCTTCAGCTGCCAAATCAACGTTTTTCCTTCCACCGTAAGGTCAGAAGTGGGGACGTTGGATGTTTGTTGATGATTGCACAATGTTCACCATTCGCAACTCCTCAGGTACTGAAGCAGTCTATGTCCAAGTGCAGCATTTGGACAATAAGCTGACAAGTGGCAAGTAACGTTCGCGCCACACAAGTGTCAGGCAATGACCACCTCCAACAAGAGAGAACCCAACCATTGCCCCTTGATGTTCAACGGCATTACCATCACTGAATCTCCCATTATCAACATCTTGAGGGTTACCTTTGACTAAAAACTGAACTGGACTAGCCATATAAATACTGTGGGTACTAGAGGAGGTCAGAGGCTAAGAATCATGTGACGAGTAACCTACCTCCTGACTCCCTAAAGCCTGCCCACCATGTCTAAGGCACAAGTCAGGAGTGTGATGGAATACTCCCCATTTGCCTGGATGAGTGCAGCTCCCACAACACTCAAGAAGCTTGACACCATTGAGGCCAAAGCAGCCCACTTGATTGGCACCACATCTACAAAAATTCACTCTCTCCACTACCAGCACACAGTAGCAGCAGTGTGTACCATCTATAATATGCACTGCAGGAGTTCACCAAGGTCCTTTGACAGCACACATCCCGTGAATGATTAAAAAAATAATGCCCAAGTGGCCATCACTTGTCACCTACTCAGATTTTTCTGCTTCTCTCCCTGAATTATAAATAGGAGCCAAAAAAATTTCAACTTTTAAAAAATTTATTTTCCACTGGATATGGGTGTCACTGGCTAGACCAGCATCTATTGCCCGTCCCTAATTACCCTTGAGAATATGGTGGTGAGCCACCTTCTCGAACTGTTGGGAGTCCATCTGGTGTAGGTGTAACTACAGTGCTGTTCAGACTCGACCTAACAAGCAACGTTATGGCTGCATGTTTCCAGAGAAATGTTTCCCAGATGCCAGCACCCTATCTTAATATAAAGATGAAATGATTTGACCGTGGACGCATCATTATGTACAAGTTCTTCCATTGGATTTCTTGCATGAATTTATATAAACTGAACGCACCAACTCAATTTGGAGAGGTCTGGATGGCAGTTTTGAACGTAGTTTAAATACTCTTCAAATCTTCCTTACAGTTATGTAACCAAACAAAAGTCATTCTTCTCACTGGATTCTTCTTCTCACTGCTCGCTCCTCCACCCCCACCCCCTCCAAATAACTCCCTGTACCATCATTTCCTAGGTGAGTAATCTATTACAATTAATCTGCTCCTGAGGTCCTGGTTTTGGGTGTGGTTCAGTAAATCATTTGCTAAAGTATGTCCAAGAGTACTCAAGATGTTCTTCAGTTTTGCCTCTTCCTTGTCTCTTCTCATTGCCTCCCCTGGAGACATCATGTTGTCAGGAGCTTAACAATCGAAGAACTTCAGGTGCATTCCAGACGCAATGTAGATACTATGCAACATCTCCAGTTGAAGATATTCATGACACCTAACAGCACATTGTGCTGTGTTCAACTGGACTTGTCTACATAAAATAATCCTAACATTTCTCAAAGCAGAACTTTGTTACGGTATTGCCTGTGTACTGCTTTGCAGCTCAGAACTTCCATGGTGCCCATCACTTAGCTACTTCCCAGTTTTCATTATTTTACTCTTCAGATTTATAAATCAAAACCAAAGATTTTTGTCATAGATGTGGAGGAGAATCTTTCTTGACATTGAAGTGTTCATGGTGAAGATTGCTCAAAATTGGTGATTTGTGCTTTCATCACTCTCTCTGCCTGCCAATGTTCAGAATAAATTAAGTGAAATTTCTAGATTCAAAAGATAAGACCAAAAATAAGCCTGGCCACGAAGGAAAGCAGCTGAATTATACAGACCAGTTGTGTTCAGTTAACCTCGTTTAATCCAATGCCAATGAAGTACAACATCCTGAGAAAAAGAAAACCAGGGTTCCTTCTCCACACTATGTAAGAATCCCTGATGGAAATGTGAGAGTATATGCCTAATGAGATCAGAATTGTACTTCGGAATGAGATCCCCTGTAAATAGTCTGCCAACTCTGTGTATCGTCTGACGTGAAGAATCGGCTCTTTGGAAAAAGTACCCACAGGCCACGGCATCCATGGAAGTGTACTGGTGAAAAGGTGTTGATGCTTTCAAGAAGGAAAAAAGAAAAGATGGAGCATAAAGGGATAATTTTGTGTCTTGTGCAAGTAGTGCATAGTATATCTGATGTTGAGGGATTATTTAGTCACTTATCTGATGATATGTCATCCATGTAAGGTATCCTTACTGAAGGCAGTGAGAAAATAAATTATGGTAACTTTGCTACTAATTTAATTCTATATGAATCGTACAGTGAAAGCATATCTCTGTTGCAGAATGAAAGTAAATTACTTTATTGTACCATTACTTTTCAGTTGATCAAAATAAAGTGTGAATATTTGGCAGGAATTCAGCATTCTCTTGATTTGACTTAACATTTTAAGAATGTTGAATAAAGCTTTGTGTGTTCCATTACATATGAATAGGAGTAGGCCTTTCAATTCCTTGAGTTGATTCTGCCATTCTACACCACAATTCCATTTACTTATGTTTGATCCATATTCCTTTGTATCTTACCTAATAAAAATGTCTATATTGTCTTGAAAATGTTAATTGATATAGCAGCCATAGTCTTTTGAGGTGGGAATTCACAGAATTTCACCACTCTTTGAGTGAAAAAATGCTTCCTGATTTTGATTTCACTGTGAAATGGAGCAGCACTAATTTCAAGCTTTTGCTCCCTTGTTTTGGGCTCTCCCACCAGAGGAGTTAATTTCTCTAGAACCACCCTAACTAATTCTTTTATCATTTAAAACTTTGATTAGAGCATCCCTCAATCTTTTAAATTGAAAGGAACGCAAACAAAGTTTATGCAACCTGTTTCCATAATTTTAACCCTTGAAGCCCTGGTATTTTTCTGGTGGGCCAAAACATTGCAAGTGTGTTTGTATATGTGCACCTTTCCTTATTGTTAAAGGCCCTTGTGTAAGCTGTAATTTATGAGTCAATTTCTGTTCGGGTGCAGGCCCATCATTTTGTTCCAAATGTTGGTTGACTGGGCCAATAGCTCATTGTCTCCCACAACAGCAGAAAATCCTTTGTGTTCATGTGCTAACCATTTTTCAGTCATACTTAATTGTTGCAATTAGTCCTGTAGATTCCTGTAAATCTCTTAACTGCCCTTAGACAGTGCTTCCTGTAGTTACCTCATTTAATAACTTCCTGAAGCTACTGCAGTTAATCACTTGCTGCAACCTTGCAGTGTAACTGAGTTTCTGTTTTGTGCCTGGGATGTTGGCTCAGTACTTGATAGGGCAGACAGTACATTGGTGGACTAGTACAGTTATTTATGGTGCCAGCTCTGTCGAGATTTAGAATCTAGTTCACATACGTGGTCTGGTTCTAACTGGCTGAAACAGCTGTACTGCATCAGAAAATGGCTTGTTAAAATGCCCCTAATATTAATATCGAAGAAATATATTTTCAGTGATTTTTGTATTCAAAAAATGTTTCAATTTTTACTCAAACCAAGCAATCCAGAAGCATTTTAAACGTCATTGGGGAATTGAATCATTCAATGTGTTTCTTTTACTTCCTGGACCACTCATGGCTGAGATAGGGAAACAGCTGTCCAACACGAAGGCCCCTGTCAATGTCACTCTGCAGCACATACGAGGAGCTACACAACACTGAAAGAAAAGCAATTGCATTGATTCCAGCATCTTATAATGGTGTCAAACTGTCTCAGCATACTTTATGCAGTGAATACTTAGAAGTGCTTGAATGTTGGCCTGTGTGGTACTCGGCTGCAAGGGTAACTTCCCACAAAAAAGAGATGAGATATATGACCAATTAATTTGTTTCTACTGATATTTGGATTATGGAGCTCATGGTGGAAGCTGAAAATGGTGGAATAAAAACAAAATGCTCGAAAAACTCAGCAGATCTGACAGCATATGTGGAGAGCGAAACAGAGTTAAAGTTTTTATTCTGTACGCTTCTTCTTCAGAAATGATGGCTTCGGTCCTCCCAATGTTTAGTTGGAGGAAATTGTGGCTCATCCAAGACTGATGGCCAGGCGGTTTATTAGCATAGTGGAGAACTTTAAGAGAAGTGGTGGAGAAATGGACATGATAGTCAGCAATGCACATGATTCAATGTGTGTGGATAATTACACTAAAGACAACATGTAAATAAGGAAGAGAGGCAAAGAAAGACTTGCATTTATATAGCGCTTTCTCTGACCATTGGGCATTTCAAATTGCTTTACAGCCAATGAAGTGCTTTTGAAGTGTAGTTGCTGTTGTAATGTAAGTTGGCTCTATCAGTCGGCTGAGAACTCTAGGCAGGAGCAGACATCAATGTTGGAGATGCTGATAGTCAAATAGGTAAGAGTGGAACAAAATTAGGTCAGTCTCATCAAGCTGGACAACAGAGGAAAGATATTGGTGGAGACTGGTATTGTCAACCTGTGCATATGACATGTTTTTATAATGTAGCGGAACCTTATGCTTTCATGCAATTGTGCTTTCTTCATTGGTTTACTATAGTTGCTCCACCTTTTGGGGCACTGATTTTACAATTGATGAAAACCCCTTCAGCAACTGGGAGTGGCAAACTTGTAGAGAAAAAAAACTTGTTTATATAAGATATTGTATCGTGTTCCAAAGTGATTATACTCAATGGATTTCTTTTTGAAGGCAGATATGATCCCGTATTCAGCATGCCCTTGAAACAGCAAATGAATAAATGATCAGATAATTTCTTCTTGATTTTTGACAAGATATAAAGGGAATATCTTGCTTTTTGTAGAATAGTGGAATGGGATGTTTTATGTCTACCTGCCAGGAGGATTGATTCATGGTTTAATGTCTGATTGCAGTAGTGCACTATTGGCCTCAAGGCCTGGAATTTGAGTTTGAGATGTTCACCTTTATGCTTGTCTGCCTTAAAGGTACATTGATTAATACACTTGGAATTGGGTGCTTGCTATCTTATGTTACAGTTTCCAAGTTTGTGTTTAATACAAATGCGCTTCTTCAGTTTATAAGTGTGCCATGATGAATATTTATATTGTGACATTAACTTCTAGTAATTCACTTGCATTCATTGTGGTTTGCATCAAAAAATGTAGTGTGCAGTAAAAACCTTCAGTATTGCTTTCCAACATGACATTGGATTATAGTTTTCTTAGGCAATAGTGCTAGAGGAACAATTTGATTTTTCTCTTGTTTTGTTCAAGATGACAACCAAAAGTAATTGTTGCTAATTCAATTGATTAGCTCCATCTCCTAGTGGATTGAGTTTTAGAGAGACTTGTAATTGCGGCACTACTCCTGACACCTGTATGATCACCAGCCAGACCCTATGATCAACCCAATGCACGTGCGCACATTTCTTTCTTGTCTGTCTTTGCAGCAGGCATCAAAGGAACAAGAATCTGGCATATTTTTCCCAATCATAGTATAAAAGCCCAATTAATTATAGCACCAGTGCTGCCACCCTGGATGTGATCAGTTAGCTTAGTTCAGACCTAAACTCAAACAGATTAAGCATGGTGTTTTCTTTCTATGGTTTAGTGCCATAGAGGCACTATCAGGAGGACTGCAATAGAATTTTAAAGTTTTTTTTTGGTGGATCAGATTGGGTGGCAAGCGGCATTACAATGGAACTGAACTTCTGGATGAGCCTGGATAGTTTTGTTTTTTCTGCACTTTTAAGCTGAAAAACATTTTTCACCATAAATTGCTCGAAATGCTAGTGATGGCCTCTGGGGCCTCTGAATGGTAGGACCAGCAGTGTTTCTCTTTAACCAATGAGATTTAAGGACAGAGAAAGAATGAGAGAAACTGAGAAGGAAATAGGTGAAATCACGTGCAAAGGGAGAAATAGGGAAAATTTATATTGCAACAGAGAAAGAATGCAGCATAATGGGAAATTGAGGGAAGAAAAGCAAAATTAACATTTTTAAAATCTGAAAACAGTTTGTCACCTTAAAGAATGAGATTACACAATTTAAATTATTCAACCTGGGCAGGATAGGTTTGAGTGGCAATTCATTAACAATTATGACATTAAAAAGTACTTAAAACACTGGTTATGTGACTTACTGCCAAAAGTCTAATGGTCAATTAATGTGCAATGCCATCAAGTTTGCAAAAACACAATGGGCTGTGTATGGGCGAGTTGCTGTTTGTGCGAAGCAACAGTGTAGTGTAAATTGGCCAGCAAGTTCCAGAAATTCACGAAGCAAAGTGACTCTTTCAATCCCCTGAAATTGTTGGCTGTTTTGCACGTTAATAATGGAATGCGTCATTAACACTACATTATTTTTCTGTGAAGACCTAGCCTAGTATGTTTGAAAATGTAAATAAATATGAGTTGGCTGTTGATTAAGTTTTATAACTAAATGTATGTTGCACAGTGCTATAGTCTGCCTGAATTTGGCTTTCTCACCATTATTTGGAAGTAGTATAACTGGATAACTGTTGCATTTCTCATAATTTATTTTTGCACACCTGTGTAATGATATTATGTATTTTGTCCGGTTGGGCTGAATCGTGCTACGGAGAAAGTAGAGAGCTCCTGTTGTTAACCTGCCACAGATCAACTCTGGTAATAATTGCAATTATGTCAGCGAAAATTGGAGTGAAGCACCTGCTTATTCTACAATACAGTTTTTAATGTATAATTTTAAATATTTCCTCATATTCAAGCAATTGGAAATTAAATATTTTTGACAGATGAATTTGGAATTGTGCAGTATTACATTGAAATAGATCAGAGATTATTAATTAGTCCCATTTATAGTTGTATATGGGGGAATTGTAGAAAAGATAGAAGTGGTAGAAAAAGGTGATTAAAATGGTTTAACATCTGCAAATGGGAATTTTGATGTATTATTTTTTAAAGACTTTTAGTTTGCATTACTACCAGCTGAATTAATGTAAAGTTTATGGTCTTAACTTTTAAATGAGTTTAAAAATGTACTGTACGAACTTAAAAGTATTTTTAAAATTGCAACACTTTAAGAAGTAAAAAATTTACATTTTTGTTTTTATTTATATTGCTTTCATACACAAAATAATTTCATTTGCTGAAAAGCTGTACAGTCAGGTTATGATTTACGTCATTCGAAGGATCTGTTTCCTATGACCTTACTTGTTTAATCAGGTCAAGTAATATCTCTAACATATTACTGAAACATTTTAAAGTAACTTGTTTCAATATACAGTACCAGCAATATTGGTTCCTATACTGCAATGTCAATTCCCTTGTTCTTTGGGAAAACTTTTGCTGAAGCCTGTGTTCTGTTGGGTTTGCTTGATTTGACATAGCAGTATCATTGCAATAATTTGAACTATTTAAATTGATCCAACTTTCATTCCAATTCTGTCATGTATGAATATGTATTTTATCAGCAGTGTAAGCTCTTCAAAATAATTTAATTTGAAGTAGCTCTAGATTTATAGTTTTAATTGAGTGTGATTAGATTATAAGTACTATATTTCAGTTTGGGATTCAGAACATTGAGCACCCTGCACTACTATTTTCCCTCCTGCTGCAAAACACAACTGGGTCCTTCAGATCAGTGGAAGAGAACATGCTGTTTCTATGTTCTGTATCCTAGATCAGGAATTTAAGCCTGTGTGGCTGGATTAAATGGTGGTTGGTCATTTAATGTTGAGTGTTTCCAATTGGGCAACTACACAATGAAGTTTTACAAGAAGAAGCATGATAAGTGTCCACATGGGCACACAGCCAGTCGTTTCGGGGGGAGGGGGTTGTAATTAATGATGACTGGCAGATAACTTGAACACTTCCTTGTATTACCTTCCACCTTGAGCAAAGAGCACACAAAGCATTGGAAGAGTATGTGGCAGGTGGGGTGGTTAGTTTTGGCAGTTTTAACTGAAAAGGTTTTAAGGGGGAAGGGACTCAATTTCCATTTACAACAGGTTAAAGCAATGCTAGAGTGCAGATTGGTATTAAGTTAACTTCTGGCATGGATCCTGTTTCTTTTCTAGCTGCTTTGGGTTGGAATGCACAAATCATTTTAAGACAGTAAGATCTATTAAAGGTAAATCATGTTTGACTAACTTGCTGGAGTTTTTTGAGGTAACAGACGTTTTTCATGAGGTTGTTGAGGGTGATGTAGTTGATGTGGTGTACATGGACTTCCAGAAAGTATTTGATAATGTGTCACATAATAGGCTTGCCAGACAATTTGGAGCCCATGAAATAAAAGGGATAGAGACTACGTGGATACAAAGTTGACTGAGTGACAGGAAGCAGAGAGTAGGTGGACTGGAGGAAAGTGGATTGGGGTTCCCCAGGGGGTGCTGCTCGGACCACTGCTTTTCTTGATCTATGTTACTGAGGTAGGCTTCGAGGTACAGGGCACAATTTCAACATTTTCAGATGAGACAAAACTTAGAAATATTGTGAACTCTGAGATGAACATAGTCGAAGAGGACATAGGCTGGTGGATTGGCAGGACACATGACTAATGGTTTTTAATGCAGAGAAGTGCAAAGTGGTACATTATGGTAGGAATAACAAGGAGAAGCTATGTAAAGTAGGTGAAGGGTACAGGACCAGACTGGGGGGGTGGGGTCGCGTGGTTGTGCATAAATGTGCATATGGCAGGGCAAGTTCAGAAAATGGCTCTAAGGGCACAGGGGATCCTGAGCTTTATACAGAGAGGCATAGAGTACAGAACTGAGGAAGTTATGATGAACCTATATGAAATACTGGCTCAACCTCAACAGGAACATTGTGTCCAGTTCTTAGCAGTGCACTTTAAGAAGGATGAGAAGGCATAGAGAGGATTAAGAACCAGATCTCTCAGATTTCAGGTGATTGGAAAAAAGAATGATGATTAGGCTCTGGAATGTACTGCCTCAGTGTGGTGGAGGCAAACTCAATCATTGTTTTCAAAAGGAAAGTGGATAAGCACCTGTGGAGAAGAAATTTGCAGGGCGACGTGGTATGGGCAGGGAGCTGGCATAGACTTGACCGGCTGAATGGCCTTCTGTTCTGGAACTATTCTGTGATCCTGTGCACCGTTCTTGTGTTGATCTATGTTATTTGCTCACTCACTGCAATTGGGATATGATGCATCAGAAGATTTTTAAACATTTTCTGCAGCGTTACCAATCAAGTTGTTTAAGTTGAATTGTCGATCAAATAATATCCACCAAAGCATGTACGCGCATATGATGAAAGAACATTAGTTGTGGTGATTTATACATAGTCTGCTTGCTTGCTTTGTGTCGGTGAGTGTGAAAATCTTGGTTGGAGATCTTCAGCTGCAGATATGGGTAGAGAAGGAAGGAAGTGAATATAGACCTGAACTATGAGTTGGGAATGAGACATTAGTTGTTGTGACATCACCTCGAATCAGGCTGGGGAAAAATATTAATTTTTTTTATAATTTAAAGCGCACACCCTAGTTAGCGGTCAACTTTTCAGAATATATAAAATAACATTGCAAGGCCCAAATCCTGGAACATTTAAAGGCATAGAACTATAGAACTATAGAAAAGTTATGTTGCAGAAAGAGGCCATTCAGCACATTGTGTCTTCGCCAGCTAAAAAAAAAGGAAAAAAAGAAACTAGTCGCTCCTTTTTAATCCCACTTTTCCAGCGCCTGGTCTGTAGCTTTGCAGGTTACAATGCTTCAGGTACTTATCCCGGTACCTTTTAAATTAGTTGAACATTTCAGCCTCAACCACCAATTTTGGAAGTGAATTCAGATTTCTCTGGGTGAAAAAGCTTTTCCTCATATCCCCTCTACCAATCACCTTAAATCTATGCCCCTTGGTATTTGACCCTTAGGCTAGGGGAAATAGTACTTTCCTGTCTATTTTGTCTAGGCCCCTCATAATTTTGTACACCTTTATTAGGTCACCCCTCAGCCTCTTCTAAGGAAAACATCCCTAGCTTATCCAATCTTTCCTCATAACCACAATTTTCAAGCCCTGGCAACACTCTTGTAAATCTCCTCTGTACTCTCTCCAGAGCAATTATGTCCTTCCTGTAATGCGATGAACAGAACAATAGACAAAATTCCAGCTGTGGCCTAACCAGCATTTTATACAGTTCCAGCATTACATCCCTGCTTTTCTATTCAATACCTTGTCCAATACAGAAAAGCACTTGGTTTATCAAGCCTATTTCTCTGACAGACTTTTTGCACAATCAACTTGACCTATCCAATTTCACAAAGGATAACAGTGAATAAGAATTCAAGGTGAACTTCAAAAAAATCATGCATCTTCATTTAGTGATTCACATATCCATACCTGAAACCTGATAATGTAAAAAACATAAAAAGGAGCAGAAGTAGACCAGACCGTCCCTCAAGCCTGCTCTGGTCGTTCAGTAAGACCATGGCTGAACTTCTACATCAACTCCATTTTCCCACCCAATCCCATATTCATTGATTCTCTTAGTCCCCAAATTTTTATCAGTCTGTGTTATCTTTGGAGTATTTGATTATTCCCATCTACGCATATTCCATAAATGTCAAATTTGGTGTGAACCAAATGTTTATTTGATTGCTTTATGACATAATTGATTTAAAACACACTCGGTTGCTTTTAGCAAGGCCCATTGTGAGTAATATCAATTCTGTAAGAAAGAAAATTTATTGTAACCTCCAGTTTAACCTCAGTTTTATCAATATTAAAATCACACATTTGACTCTCTCCTTACTCCTGGCATAATCTTATTCAAGTGTTTCATCATATTCGCCCATTCACTTCTCCTTTATAGTTGTTACATTCCCCCCGCCGCGCCCCCCCAACACACAGGGCCCCCCCCATCCTGAGTTTGACCCTCTGAGTCAATACCCTGCTTAAAACCCAGACTTTTCAGTCAAGCTTTTGTCACCCATCCTAATATCACCTACTTTGGCTATTTTTGTCTGGGTACACTTCTGTGAAGTGCTTTGGGACATTGTTCTACATTAAAGGCACTACATAAGTACAATAATGACAAAAATATGTCCTCTGTGTCTAAGTTTGCAGTCTCAAGTAAATTACTATTTGGCAAACCTACAGCAGATGAAATGTGATCAATCATAAAGGTGCTAAAACTCCTTTGTGATGGGGAGGAGTTGAGATACTGGTTCCTGATTATGCTCCATAGCACGATATCATGCATGCCTCAGAGTGCCATCACCTCTGCTGAGGAGTACAGGAACAACTTAACACTATGAAGGAAATGAAAAGAAACATGGGTGAATACATGTAAAGATGTTTTCTTCAAATAGTCATTGGCTACCTGAAAGGAGGACGTATTGCTTTTGAGAGTTCTAAAGATCTGAGATGTTGGCTCTGTTTCACTCTCTAAAGATGCTACCAGACCTACTGAGTATTTCCAGCATTTTCTGTTTATATTCAGATTTCCAGCATCTGCAGTGTTTTGCTTTTGTTTTTGAGGGCGTCAGAGCGAAGGTGAGAATTGTGTTTTTTCTCTCGCCACCACTTTCATGGCTTAGAGAGCCATGGTATTGTAGTTAGCAGGCAGATGCTTTCTTGGACATGGGGAAAAAATTTATCTTAAAGTCTTTCAGTTTGAATACAGTGTACAAGTTGCAGACTTGTAATTGTTCCATGCAATGATTGAAACATGAGGCATTTGCAGAGCTTCATTAGCTAAAATCTGGGTATTAATTTCAGCTATTAACCTGGATTTCTTCTATTAATAGCTTTGGACAGAACTATCTGTGTCTTCTATTAAGTTTGACATAGTTTTAACCAAGTGTCTATAAGCATTAACAGTTGACATAACATTCTCATTTAAAATAGTGTTACAGACAAGGGAGGGAGGCAAACTGAACTCCTTTATTTATCTCGCTGTCTGTCTATAATTTTTGAAATAGACTGGCATGTTTCCCCAAGCCCCCTGTTTGTGAAGTAAGTGTTAAAGTAACTTGCAGCAAACTCTCCTTAGGTTAAATCAGAAGTATTGTTTACTCATACATTCAAATGGTCATTGCAACTACATACATACACACTCAAATACACAAGAAGCAGGTAGGAAAGAAGAGTTTTACAGCCAGGAATAACTTTAAACAAAAACACCCCAAAGATAGTGAGATTAATTCATGTGAATGTTAGAGTCCAGAATTTCAGAGCCCAGTGAGGTTTCCTTCACTTAGGAGTTAAAATTCAGGCGGGTTCAGCTAGCTGAAAGCAGGAATAACAGAATTCCTTCAAAGTTGGTAATGACACAGCAAGTTGAGGTTGCTATATAGAAACTTGGGCCAACAAATAGGCGATGGCAGGAGAGAACCAGGCTTCGAAGAGGTTTAGATTTGAGGCAGGCCTTGTTGCCAGACCGGAGCCCAGCTTTAGCGTTGACAGTCTGGATGTTAACAGCAGATTGCATTGGGAGTACAGGAATGTAACATTGAAACTTTCCAAAGGCCAAATGAGTTTGGGGCATGTGGTGTTGTCCATTGATGTGTCAGTTTCAGGTTAGCAATCAATTTCTGTGCCTGTGGTCAAAATTCATTGTTCACTTTAGGAGATGAATGGTGGCTATAAGCACCTCCGCAGATATAACTAGTTTCGATGGCTCTCCCTCTCTTTGTTATTAGTCCAGGCTGGGGAGACAGACTGTCTGCTCTTCCCTTGTTGCATTGATTGTAATGGGCTCACATAATAATAGGTGTGAGATTCCACAAGGATGAGGGTTGAACTTTGTTCTGTAATTACTGTTGGAAGTTTCCAGAACTGCAGCCAACTAGCAAATCCTGTCTCTTTATAGGGTATGTGGAACATTCCTTGTTCCAGTCCTACTCAGGCCACCACCCACAACTCTTTCTCCGCTACATCGATGACTGATTCGGTGCTGCTTTATGCTCTCGTCTGGACCTGGAAAAATTTATTAATTTTGCTTCCAATTTCCACCCCTCCATCATTTTCACATGATCCATCTCTGACACTTCCCTTCCCTTCCTTGACCTCTCTGTCTCAATTTCTGGTGATAGACTGTCCACCAATATTCATTACAAGTCGACAGACTCCCACAGCTACCTTGACTATAGCTCCTCACACCTCGTTTCCTATAAGGACTCCATCCCATTCTCTCAGTTCCTTTGCCTCCATCGCATCTGTTCTGATGATGCCACTTTTCAAAACAGTTCCCCTCTGACATGTCTTCCTTCTTCCTTAATGGAGGTTTTCCACCCACGGTGGTTAACAGGGCCCTCAACCATGTCCAGCCCATCTCCCATGCATCAGTCCTCACACCTTCTTCTCCCTCCCAGTACCATGATAGAGTCCCCCTTGTCCTCACTTATCACCCCACCAACCTCCACATTCAAAGGATCATCCTCCGCCATTTCCACCAACTCCAGCATGATGCCACCAGCAAACACATCTTCCCTTCAACACCCCCCCACACCCCGCAGCATTCCGCAGGGATCGTTCCCTCCGGGACACCTTGGTCCATTCCATCACCCCCTACACCTCAACCCCCTTCCACGGCACCTTCCCATGCAACAGCAGAAGGTGCAACACCTGCCCCTTTACTTGCCCTCTCCTCACCGTCCAAGGGCCCAAACATTCCTTTCAAGTGAAGCAGCATTTCACTTGTACTTCCCCTAATTTAGTCTACTGCATTTGCTGCTCCCAATGTGGTCGCCTCTACATTGGAGAAACCAAATGCAGACTGGGTGACCACTTTGCGGAACACCTTCGGTCTGTCCGCAAGCATAACCCAGACCTCCCTGTCGCTTGCCGTTTCAACACTCCACCCTGCTCTCATGCCTACATGTCCGTCCTTGGCCTGCTGCAATGTTCCATTGAAGCTCAACGCAAACTGGAGGAACAGCACCTTATCTTCCGACTGAGCACTTTACAGCCTTCTGGACTGAATATTGACTGCAACAATTTTAGATCATAAACTCTCTCCTCCATCCCCACCCCCTTTCCAATCCCCTTTTTTCCAATAATTTATTTAGGTTTTTCTTTTCCCACCTATTTCCATTATTTTTAAATGTATTTCCATTTTTATGTTTTATCTCTACCTTTTAGCCTATTTCGATCCCTTCCCCTCACCCCACCCCCACTTGGGCTATCTGTACCTTGCTCGTCCTGCTTTCTACCCTTAATGTCACCTATAAGCACATTTCTTAGCTAACATCACCGTCAACACCTCTTTGTCCTTTTGTCTATGACGTCATTTGGCAATCTCCACCCATCACTGGCCCTCTATCTAGCTCTACTTGTACCCCCAACCCCCCCCCCCCCCCCCCCCAAACCAGCTTATAGTTCACCTCTCTTCTATCTTTCCTTACTTCTGTTGAAGAGTCATAAGGACTCGAAATGTTAACTGTGTTCCTCTCCACAGATGCTGTCAGACCTGCTGAGTTTTTCCAGGTATTTTAATTTTTTTGCTGTGTAGCAAATCATGTGACCAGTTGCAGGGATTTTTTTTCATGTTTTATGGGCATGACAGTAGCAAAAATTACCAACTGGTATTGTAATGTAGCATTTACAATGATAAATTTGGAAAACTAGAATTCCTAGTAATGTGTTATATCCCTGAGATAAATATCTTGGAATGACTTTTCAATAACTTTAAGTAATTCCTTTTCAGGTTTTCGTAAAAATGATGAGATGAAGGCGATGGAAATTCTTCCAATACTGAAGGAGAAGGTTGCGTTCCTCTCAGGTAAGGCAAACTTGTTTCAATTTTAACCTTTTTTTCAAGAATTCGCATCCATATTCATAGTGTATTTGTGCTGCTGTGGTTGTCTTAATTTACAATTGCAAGGAGAAGAATGAAAAATAAAAAAAATTGATTAAGCAAGGATAACTTTTTAAAAGAAACAATGCAGATGAATTATTGAATGTAGATAGTCTTATTGGACATGGAATGTGTGTCAATGCAAGATAAAAATCTCCGGTCTCTTAGTGACCTCTTATTTCAATATAATGCTTGCAAATATTAAGGTATTTGGTGTGACCAGAATAGGACGAAATGCAATAAGATCTAAATCTAATTTACAGTGCAGGTATGCAAATGCGTGGAGCATGGCAAATCGGGTTGCTGCACTGCAGCCACATATAGACATCATGGAATATGATGTTGTGGCGATAATAGAGACTTGGCTCAAAAAAAAGCTCTAAATGTCCCTGAACACAGGATGTTATGCAAAGATAGGGAGGGAAAGCATGGAGAGGAGTGGCGATATTGATTAATGAGAATATTACAGTACTGGAAAATTAATATTCTACAAGGGTCAAGGACGGAAGCTGTTTAGTTGGAACAAAGAAAGATTTGAGATATCATTTTGACTACGGGATTTATTCTATACCGTTACACTACTGGGTTTATTCTCTGGGCTACAATGGGAAAAATATAGAGGAGCAAATTTACAAGGAAATTATAGAGTTGCAAAAGCTATAGACTAGGTATAATGAGAGACTTCTGTTATCCTAGCATATAGACAAGGTATAATAATTATGTAGAGGGCAGAAAGGGGAAAGTTTCTTGCATGGGCATAGTAGAAATTTCCAGATCGGTATGTTTCCAGCCCAACAAGAAAGGAGGCATTTTTGGATCTGGTTCTAAGGGATAAGGTGACTCAAGTGGGACAAGTGCCAGTAGGGGAACATTTAGGAGACAGTGGTCATAGAATCAGAGCATCATAAGGTTTAGAATAGCTATGGAAAAAGACAAGAAGCATTCTGGAGTAAAAATACTTAATTGGAGGAAAGCTAATTTCAATGGGTTGAGAACAGATCTGGCCCAGGTCAAAAATTGGTAGATAAAACTGTAATGGAACAGTGGGCTGCCATTAAAGAGGAGAGGGTTCAGATACAATTCAGATACATTCTCACGAGGAGAAAATGTAGGACAAACAAAGCCAGAGCTCCCCAGATGATGATAGAATAAGATGTGGCAGAAAAAGGATGCATATGGCAAATGTCAGGTTGATGATGCAAGTGAGAGCCAGGCTGACTATTGAATGATCAGAGAGGATGTAACAAAGAAATGAGAAGCAAAGAGAGACTATGATAAAACTAGCAGCTAACATAAAGGGAATCCAGTAGTCTTCTGTAGGCATATAAATAGTAAAATGGCGTTAAATGGAAGAGTGGGGTGAATTAAGTTCCAAAAAACAATATTATGCATTTAGGTCGCGGGCATGGTGAAGGTACTAAATGAGTACCTTGTATCTGTCTTTACCAAGTGTTATGACCAGGTGAGGAGGGGTTTAATCACTCCTCTCTTTTACCCTTCCTCATTTGGTTGTAGCACAGGTTTTGAATTTTAAAAAGGATGGTGTATTGTTAACACACTATTTACTTGACTGTGTGCAGTTTTTAAGAATTAAGACAGAGATATTCTTGAGTTAAACGCTAAACCCTACCCAGGTAGAATAATTAAAGATGTACAATTATGTCCCACTAATGCTTGTAAACACACACACTGAAACCCCAAGCATGCAGAATGAAATACAGCTTTACAGAGTATCAGAGGTTCAAATTGGCCAAGTTAAAGTGCAGATTAAAAAAAGGAAAGTCAATAAAGATTCACTGATTGTATCAGGATGTGTTGGTTTTTCAGCTGAGACTGTTTAAAGCTATAGCTGGTATGTTCCTTTTCTCTGGAAACACTGTTGTAGAAATCCATTGGCTTTCAGTAGAGTCTCTGCAGGAATGTCTGCTATAGGAACGTAGAGACACTTTTAACTCAACAAAACAGGGTTCAAGGCTTAGATGGAATACTGTAGATGGAGAAAGGCAACCATTCTCTCCGGCAGTTATAATATCTCTGTCTAAAGCCCAAATTCAAACATCCATACAAATGGTTGTATCACGTGACCACTCTCCATGTTGTTTCTATATTCCAAAAGGAAGTTGATCAGCTCATGTTTTGCAACAGCTTCTCTTAGCCATTGTGAAAGCTGAGCTAATTAATTTTTAATGCTCCAGAAATTAATGCCTGAATGGATAATTCTCCCTTTTAGATGAGATAGGAAGGAATCTTTTTCACAGCAAGGTCATTGTCTATTGCGGCCTCCATAGACCCTCCTCCTTAGTGAAATGGACTGTGGCTCCACAGATGCAAATTGGCAGCCATTTTACGTCAGCGCCTTTGTGTTCCGGTGAAACGTCTCTTTTATAAAATGTTTAACATGTGAAAACAGCCAATGAGCTATCAAATTAATTCCTTTTAGCACATCTTTGTGGCACAAGAAAGACTATGTTTCCAAAACCACAGTGAAGGAGGAGGTAATTGAGATACTGGATGAGCCAAACATTGATAAAGAATAGGCATTTGGAAGGCTCACTGAACCAAATAAGTTGATAAGTCTACAGGACCAGATCTGATTCTCCTGAGGATGGAATGGATACAGCACAGGAGGAGGTTATTTGGCCAGTCATGTCCACATCAGATCTCTGCAACAGCAACTCATCTAGTCCTAATCCCCCATCTTTCCATCGTAGCCCTGCAGATGTTTACTATTCAGATAATTATCCAATTCTCTTTTGAAGGCCTCAATTGAAGCTGCCTCCACTGCACTCAGACATTCCAGATCCTAATCACTGTAAAAAGGTTTTCTCTCATGTCTCCATTGCCTCTTTTCTCAATCATCTCAAATCGATACTGAGGGAAGTAAGGGTGGAAATTGCAGCCATGATCTTCCAATCCACCTTAGATACAAGGGTGGTGGTAGAGGACTGGAGAACTGCAAATGCTGCACTCTTGTTCAAAAAAGATTGTAAGCATCAGACCAGACAGTTTGACATCAGCTTTTAGAAAAGATAATCCAGGACAGAATGAACAGTCACTTGGACAAATGTGGCTTCATTAAGGAAAGCCAGCACAGATTTGTTAAAGGCAAATCCTCTTTAGCTAACTTGATTGGGTTTTTTGATGAGGTAATAGAGAGGGTTGATGAACTGAGGGTAAAGCAGTTGATCTGTCCGTGGACTCCCAAAGGTGTTTCATTAAATGCCACGTAACAGACTTGTCAGCCAAGTTAAACCCCGTGGAATAAAAGGGACAGTGGCAGCATGGATATAAAGTTGGTTAAATGACAGGAAAGAATAAACGACAAATGGCTCCTTTTCAAATGGGAGGAATGTAAATAGTGGAGTTCTCCAGGGATCAGCCTTCAGACCACTGCATTTATTGATCAGTGTTAATGATCTAGACTTGGTTGTGAAGGGCACAATTTAAAACTTTTCACATGACACAAACGTTTGAAGTATTGTGCACTGAGGAGAAGGATAATGATTGACTTCAGGAGGACTTGGACAGGCTGGTATGGGTGGACATATTGCAGAGGAAATTTAATGCAAAGAAGTGTTAAGTGATACATTTTAGAAGGAAGAATGAGGAGAAACAATATAAAATAAAGAATACAATTCTAAAGGCATGTAGGAGTAGAGAGATCTGGGCGTGTTTATGCACAAATTTTGGAAGTGGGCTGAGCAGATTGAGAAATTGGTTAATAAGATACATGGGATCCTGGGCATTAAAAACAGAAGCATTGAGTACAAAAGGTTAAGGTAAACTTTTATAAAACGCTGGCCTGACCTCAACTGGAATACTGTGTCCAGTTCTGGGCGCCACACCTGAGGGAGCATGTAAAGGCATTGGAGAGGGTGCAGGAAAGATTTACGAGAATGACTTCAGGGATGAAGAACTTCAGTTAGGTGGATAGATTGGAGAAGCTGGGGCTGTCCTTCTTAGAGGAGAAAAGGCTGAGAGGTGAATTGACAGAAGTATTCATAATCATGAGGGATCTGGACAGAATAGACAGAGAGAAACTGTTTCCATTGGCAGAAGGGTGAGAACCAGAGGACACTGCTTTAAAATGAATGGCAAAAGAGCCAAAGGTGACATCAGGAATAACATTCCTGATCAAGTGGTTAGGTTCTGGAATGTACTGCACAAGCATGGGATGGAGGCAGATTCAATTGTGGCTTTCAAAAGGGAATTATCTGATGATGAAAAAAAATGCAGGGCTATGGAGAAATGGCAAGGGGGTGGAGTTGCTCTTGCAGAGGACTGGCGTGGACACGAAGGCTGAACAGCCTCCTCCTATTCTGTAGCCATTCCATGGTTAATCTTGGAATTAATTAAAGAATTTTGCCAATATTTAAAGTGCATTGTTCAAAAGTTCGAATTATGAAGCTTGAAAATAGAGATCAAACAAAGACTATACTGAAACAGTACATTTTCTGGTCCATAGGACGTTTGTGAACATGTTTTTCCACTTTTGGCATCTGGCACATCTAGTTCGGATATTGTCCAGGCCAAGAAAAAAAAGTAAAGCTTGTTCCACTGTACTTATATCAATACACTAAACTGAGAAAGGCATCTTTTAGTACAATATTGTTAAATGTCTTTGTTTACAGGGCCTAACCACCAGTGTTTAATCATGTGCAGGTTTTGACCTATTGACTTACTTCGACAGTTTGCTATTTTGAGACTACCATAAACTAGTGTAACTTAGGAGCTGTACAGCATTTAGAAAGAGAAAGCTTCCCTCTCATCATTCTGAGATGTTGCTTAAATTAAGCTCTATATTTATTTATTTGTTGCCTTTCCTCCTGAAGGCCCTGGCTCTTGTTGTGCTATGCTGCACGGATATTGAATGCTGTCTAGTACCTCAAATAAGTTTTTTTTAAATCTGAGTGTCTTGGCAGGATGCATGACCTTGAAGGGAATCATAGCCGATTTCCTTAATTGATGTCTATTTTCCCGCAGAGATCTATGGATATAAAATGAAGCATAGGTATTGATCAGAAGGAGGAATCCTGGCTAATTTTTATCCTCCTTACCCTAAGGACATGAAGCCCAGTTAAAAAGCCCGAGGTGATATCAAATATCTCAATATAGATAAGGAATCAGACTTTGGACCTTCAAGGAGGGCATGCCAGGAGCAGTACCAGGCATATCTAAAAATGAAGTGTCAATCTAGTGAAGCTATAACACAAGACTACTTGCATGCCAAGCAGCATAAGCAGCAAGTGATAGAGCTAAGCGATCCCACAACCAACGGATCAGATCTAAGCTCTGCAGCCCTGCCACATCCAGCCATGAATGGTGGTGGACAATTAAACAACTAACTGGAGGAGGAGGCTCCACAAATATCCCGTTCCTCAATGATGGGGGAGCCCAATACATCAGTGCAATAGATAAGGCTGCAGCATTTGCTACAATCTCTAGCCAGTAGTGTCGAGTGGATGATCCATCATGTAGAGTGAATCGAATTGGCTGCAGACTGGAATCTGAGATGCTGGGAACCCCCGAAGGAGGCCGAGATGGACTCATAAAGTCTCTCTGACTCTATCTCGGCCTCCTCTTCCGGAGGTCCCCAGCATCTCAGATGCCAGTATTCAGCCAATTTGATTCACTCCACATGATATCAAGAAATAGCTGAAGGCACTGGATACTGTAAAGGCTATTGGCCCTGACAATATTCCAGCAATAATACTGAAGACTTGTGCTCCAGAACTTGGCGCCCCTAGCCAAGCTGTTCCAGTACAGCTACAACACTGGCATCTATCCGGCTATGTGGAAAACTGCCCAGGTATCCCCTGTACACAAAAGGCAGGGCAAATCCAACCCAGCCAATTAAGACCCCATCTGAGTCCATTCTCGATCATCAGTAAAGTAATGGAAAGGGTCATCAATAGTGCTATCAAGTGGCATTTGCTTAGCAATAACCTGCTCACTGACGCCCAATTTGAGTTCTGCCAGGGCCACTCAGCTCCTGACCTCATTACAGCCTTGGTTCAAACATGGACAAAAGAGCTGAACTCCCGAGCTGAGGCGAGAGCATCTTCCCTTGATATCAAGGCCACATTTGACTGAGTGTGGCCTCAAGGAGCCCTAGCAAAACTGGAGCCAATGGGAATCAGGGAAAACTCTCTGCTGGTTGGAGTCATGCCTAGCACAAAGGAAGATGTTAGTGGTTTTTGGAGGTCAGTCATTTCAGCTCCAGGGCATCACTGCAGGAGTTCCTCAGGGTACTGCCCTAGTCCCAGCCATCTTCAGCTGCTTCATCAATGACCTTCCTTCCATCGTCAGATCAGCTGATGATTGCACCATTTGCGACTCCTCAGATACTGAAGCAATCCATGTCTAAATGCAGCAAGACCTGGACAGTATCGAGCCTGGGCTGGCAAGTGGCAAGTAATATTCGCGCCAAACAAGTGTCGGGCAATGACTATCTCCAACAGGAGAGAATCCAACCATCGCCCCTTGATGTTCAATGGCATTATCATCACTGAATCCCCTGCTATCAACATCCTGGGGGTTACCATTAACCAAAAACTGAACTGGATTAGCCATATAAATACTATGTCTACAAGAGCAAGTCAGAGGCTAGGAAGCGTGTGACGGGTAACTCAACTCCTGACCCCCAAAACAAAAACAGAATTACCTGGAAAAACTCAGCAGGTCTGGCAGCATCGGTGGAGAAGAAAAGAGTTGACGTTTCGAGTCCTCATGACCCTTCGACAGAACTTGAGTTTGAGTCCAAGAAAGAGTTGAAATATAAGCTGGTTTAAGGTGTGTGTGTGTGTGTGTGTGTGTGTGTGTGTGTGTGTGTGTGTGTGTGTGTGTGGTGGGGGGGCGGTGGAGAGAGAGAGAGAAGTGGAGGGGGGGTGTGGTTGTAGGGACAAACAAGCAGTGATAGAAGCAGATCATCAAAAGATGTCAACAACAATAGAACAAAAGAACACATAGGTGTTAAAGTTGGTGATATTATCTAAACGAATGTGCTAATTAAGAATGGATGGTAGGGCACTCAAGGTATAGCTCTAGTGGGGGTGGGGAGAGCATAAAAGATTTTAAGATATTTAAAAATAATGGAAATAGGTGGGAAAAGAAAAATCCATATAATTTATTAGAAAAAAAGGAAGGGGGAAACAGAAAGGAGGTGGGGATGGGGGAGTGAGCTCATGACCTAAAGTTGTTGAATTCAATATTGAGTCCGGAAGGCTGTAAAGTGCCTAGTCGGAAGATGAGGTGTTGTTCCTCCAGTTTGCGTTGGGCTTCACTGGAACAATGCAGCAAGCCAAGGACAGACATGTGGGCAAGAGAGCAGGGTGGAGTGTTAAAATGGCAAGCGACAGGGAGGTTTGGGTCATTCTTGCGGACAGACCGCAGGTGTTCTGCAAAGCGGTCGGCCAGTTTACGTTTGGTCTCTCCAATGTAGAGGAGACCACATTGGGAGCAACGAATGCAGTAGACTAAGTTGGGGGAAATGCAAGTGAAATGCTGCTTCACTTGAAAGGAGTGTTTGGGCCCTTGGACGGTGAGGAGAGAGGAAGTGAAGGGGCAAGTGTTGCATCTTTTGTGTGGGCATGGGGTGGTGCCATAGGAGGGGGTTGAGGAGTAGGGGGTGATGGAGGAGTGGACCAGGGTGTCCCGGAGGGAGCGATCCCTACGGAATGCCGATAAGGGGGGTGAAGGGAAGATGTGTTTGGTGGTGGCATCATGCTGGAGTTGGCAAAAATGGCGGAGGATGATCCTTTGAATGCGGAGGCTGGTGGGGTGATAAGTGAGGACAAGGGGGACCCTGTCATGTTTCTGGGAGGGAGGAGAAGGCGTGAGGGCAGATGCGCGGGAGATGGGCAGGACACGGTTGAGGGCCCTGTCAACGACCGTGGGTGGAAAACCTCGGTTAAGGAAGAAGGAGGACATATCAGAGGAACTGTTTTTGAAGGTGGCATCATCGGATTTTTCTTTTCCCACCTATTTCCATTATTTTTAAATATCTTAAAATCTTTTATGCTCTCCCCACCCCCACTAGAGCTATACCTTGAGTGCCCTACCATCCATTCTTAATTAGCACATTCGCTTAGATAATATCACCAACTTTAACACCTATGTGTTCTTTTGTTCTATTATTATTGACATCTTTTGATGATCTGCTTCAATCACTGCTTGTTTGTCCCTACAACCACACCACCCCCCCTCCACCTCTTTGTCTCTCTATCTCTCCGTCCCCCACACACACACCTTAAACCAGCTTATATTTCAACTCTTTCTTAAACTCAAGTTCTGTCGAAGGGTCATGAGGACTCGAAACGTCAACTCTTTTCTTCTCCACCGATGCTGCCAGACCTGCTGAGTTTTTCCAGGTAATTCTGTTTTTGTTTTGGATTTCCAGCATCCGCAGTTTTTTTGTTTTTATTCCTGGGCCCCAAAGGCTGTTCACCATCTACAAGGCACAAGTCAGGAGTGTGATGGAATACTCCCCACTTGCCTAGATGCAGCTCCCACAGCACTCAAGAAGCTTGACACTGTCCAGTACAAAGCAGCCTGCTTGATTGGCACCACATCCACAAACATTCACTCCCTCCGCCACCGACATACAGTAGCAGCAGTGTGTACCATCTACAAGATGCACTGCAGGAATTCACCAAGGCTCCTTAGACAGCACCTTCCACACCCATGACCGCTACCATCTATAAGGGCAAGGGTAACAGATAGGTGGGATCACCACCATCTGGAAGTTCCCCTCCAAGTCACCCATCATCCTGACTTGGAAATATATCGCTGTTCTTTCACTGTCACTGGTTCAAAATCCTGGAACTCCCTTCCAAACAGCATTGTGGGTGTACCGACACCACATAGGCTGCAGTAGTCCAAGAAGGCAGCTCAGCACCACCTTCTCAAGGGCAATTAGGGATGAGCAGTAAATGTTGGCCCAGGCAGTGAAGCCCACATCCCGTGAATGAATAAAAGCACGTGTAGAAACTGACGTGTTGCTGGATGATGACACCTAGAGGCAGCATGTTGGTGAGCAATGGGCGGGGAGCTAAAGATGTCCCCATGGAACTCCAGCTGTAACAATGCAGGTGTGGGAAGAGAAACCATTGGACATGATTCTGTGGCTTTGATTGGATAGAGAAGGATAGAACTAGACCCAGCTGGACAATGGAGCACTGGCATTGGAGGAAGATGGTATGTTTTGATGTGTTAAAGGCTACAGACAGGTTGTGAAGGACAAGGCAGGAGAGGTTACCATGGTCTCAGTTACAGAGGATGCCATTTGTGACTTTAATAAGGGCAATGTTGATGCTGATGTGGGATGAAAACCCAAGTGGAGGGATTTACACATGGAATTGTGGGAAAGATGGGCACAGCTTTGGATCTCAAAACTCAAAACCTTGGGACAACCCCAGTTCAGAAAGCTGAACCATAGATTTGCTGCACAGTATGAACATTTCACACATGTACTTGTTACATATTGCTGAAATTCTAATAACATTGAGAAAAATATTTAATATTTTTCTTTTCCATTTTACATGCATGGCCAGAGTGAAGAAAATATTTGACAGTGGCAACAACATGTTTAAAAACTTTGGAGGAGAAAGGAGTTTTGATATGGGGCAGTAGCTTCCAAGGCCAGAGGAGTCAAGAGTGGGTTTTTTGAAGAGGGGGTGATGATGGCAGCTTTAAAGATGAGGTGGACAGTACCTCAGGAGAGGGAATGGGGAACGATATCAACTAGCATGGAGGCCAGGAAGGAAGGTTGAGTGGTCAGCAGCTTTGTGGGAATTGAATTCAGGGATGAGGACATGAGTCTAAAGAACAGGATGTCCTTGGAGAGGGCCCTCTCCAAGGGCTCTTAAGGCCCCAAGGGCCCTTCGTATCAATTTGAAGAAAAAGCATATAATGTGCCAAAGATTAGTGGTAAGCCAGAGGATTGAGAAAGTTTTAAAAACCAACCAAAGATGACCCAAAAAAATAGAGGGAGAAAATAAACTTTGAGGGCAAACTAGCAAGTAACATAAAAACGAACAGGAAGAGTTTTTTTAAATCTATAAAAAAGAAGAGAGAGGCCAAAGTGAACATAGGGCCCTTAGAGAATGAGGCTTGGGAGCTAATATTGGGGAACCAGGAAATGGCAGGAGAGTTGAATGAATGCTTTGCATCAGTCTTCACGGTAGAAGACACTATTAGTATTCCAAAAATACTAAATAATCAAGGCGGGGGAGGAAATAAATACAATAACTATCACTAGAGAAAAAGTACTAGGGAAACTATTGGGGCCAAAGGCCGATTAAGACCCTGCATCCTAGGATATTAAACGAAGTAGCTACACGGATAGTGGATGCACTGGTAGTAATCTTCCAAGAATCCTCAGATTCTAGAAAAGTCCCAGGGGATTGGAAAACTGCCAATGTAACACCCTTATTCAAAAAGTGAGGGAAATGAAAAACTGATAGCTAAAGGCCAGTTAGCTTCACATCTGTCATTGGGAAAATGTTAAAGTCTATTATAAAGGATGTAATAGTAGAGCATTTAGAAATACATAATATAATCAAACAGAGTCAGCATGGCTTCCTGAAGGGGAAATCATGTCTGAAAAATGTATTAGAATTCTTTGAGGAGGTAGCAAGTAGGATAGATAAAAGGGAACCAGTAGATGTAATATATTTGGATTTCCAAGAGGCGTTCGATAAGGTACTACACATATGACTACTTGATAAGATAGGAACCCATGGTGTTGGGGGGTAGTATATAAGCATGGATAGATGATTAGCTAACTAACAAGGCAGAGAGTTGGGATAAAGGGGGGCATTTTCAGGATGGCAATCTGTAACTAGAGACGTGCCACAGAGATCAATGCTGGGGCCATAATTATTTACAATATATATTAATGACTTGGATGAGGAAAGTAAATGTACTATCGCCAAATCTGCAGATGACACAAAAATAGGTGAGAAGGCAAGTGGTGAGGATGACACAGAGTCTACAGAGGAATATAGACAGGTTAAGTGAATGGGCAAAAACTTGGCAGATGGAATATTATGTGGGAAAATGTGAGGTTTTGCACTTTGGCAGGAAGAATAGAGGAGCTGAATGTTATTTAAATGGAGAAAGACTGCAGAAAGCTGCAGCACAGAGGAATTTGGGAGATCTCGTGCATGTATCCCAAAAAGCTAGAATACAAGTTCAGATAATAGTGAAGGCAACTGGAATGTTGGCCTTTATTTCAAAGGGAATGGAGTATAAAAATAGGGAAGTCTTGCTAAAACTACACAAGGTACTAGTTAGATCACATCTAGGATATGTGAACAGTTTTGCTCCTCTTATCAAAGGAAAGATATACTGGCATTGGAGGCAGTCCAGAGAAGGTTCACTAGGTTGATCCCAGGCATGGAGGGATTTTCTTCTGAGGAGAGGTTGAGTCGGTTGGGCCTGTACTCATTGGAGTTTAGAAGAATGAGAGGCGACCTTATTGAAACATATAAGATTCTTAGAGGGCTTGACAGGGTAGATGCTGAGAGGTTGTTCCCCCTTGTGGGAGAGTCTAGGACCAGAGGATATAATCTCAGAGTAAGGGAGCGCCCATTTAAAACAGAGATGAGGAGCAATTTCTTCTCTAAGGGAGTGAATCTATAGAATTTTTTTACTGCAGAGGGCTGTAGAGGCTGGGTCATTAAGTATATTCAAGGCAGAGGTAGTCAGATTTTTAATCAGTAAGGGATATCGAGGGTTATGGGGAAAAGGCAGGAAAGTGGAGTTCAGGAATATCAGTTCATCCATGATCTCATTGAATGGCGGAGCAGACTCGATGGGCCAAAAGGCCTATTCTGCTCCAATGTCTTATGATCTTATGGCATACAGGAAGATATGAGTGAAGCCAGAGTAATGTAAGTTGAGGGCTGGGGCAGTTGGAAACCGTAGAGGAAGTTTGACTTGGTGTGCTAGGGGTAGGGTGGAAAGCAGCTGATTAGAGGTTCTCAACCTTGGTGGTGAAGAAGTCCATATCATTGAAGTTTATGTCCCTTGGACTTAAGGGAACGAAGATGAAGGCCATTCCGGTTGAGCACCCAGAATGAGAGTAATGGTTTTAATGGAGACAAGTGCATCACACTGCATAGTTTACCCACTAAGGTCATTAAAGCTAATTCGACAAAGAATCATAGGCATCTATCTCCATTAGAGAGAGACAATATTATATGTAGCTTGTGGGGCAAGATGCAGAGGCGTGCCTCCATGAACTACCATAGCTGGCACAGGGATTGAACCTGTGTTATTGATGTCATTCTGCATTGTACTCTCACCATATAGCCAACTGAGATAACCTATCTCTTATGGCATCCAGAGCTACAGGGGGGGTTGTTGCTACCTCTTGTGCCTGTCACTCCCCTCACGTGCCTCTGACTCCACTTCTACACGAGTTCAATTTTAGGAGACAAAAAATGACTCTTAAGATCAATATTCTCAAGATTCAGTGGAAGGATGATTTTGGTTCCACAATTAAGCATTTTATTACTTATTCATGAATAGATGTTCTACTTTGCAATGACCACACGCATTGTCAGATCTGGTTTTTATTTTTGCATTTCTCACCCTCCTTTATAGCAACATTTTGGCAGTTTGTAGCTATGGCATCAGGACAAGCAGTGTGGTGAAAGCATGTCCACTTCCTTATCGAAACCATTGAAAATTAAGATGTTGGATTTAATCACATAATTTGACCACATACTTAGTGAACCTCATTGTGACTCTGGTGCAAATTTGTAAACTCAAGGCTATCGGCTGTTGACAGGATATTAGATTGGGATTTAGGTTTTTTTCCTGGGTTTTCATGTGTAATAAATTTGAAGTTTTGTCCAATAGTTCGAAGCTCACTCCATACTTGAACAAAAGTGAGAATGAATATATTACAACATTTGAGCAGCAGTCTACAAGGAACAGTTGAGAATTGCATTCCTCCACTGATCCTTGGGTAGAAGGCATGATCCATTCCTTGTCCCAATTACTCATGTGCGTTTCTACACTTGATTGGCATCCTCCTTGGCTCTTCTACACTGAGAATGACCCAAATCTCCTTGGAAGCACCCCAAAAATATGAACTACATAAAAATCCATACACTCTTAGGCCCAATAAGTTCTGTGCCCAAGCACAGACCTTGTGCCTCTCTTATTTGCTTTTACCCTTAGAACAAGCAATCTAGCAAAGCTTAAAACTGAATAATAGTAAAAAAAAAGGGATTATATTTGAAAAATTATCAGAAATTCTCAGTGTATTCCTGCAGACATAAAAGAGATGGGTGTTACTCTCTTCTAAGAATAATAGTTTTTTCCACTTCTAAGAGTAATAGTTTTTGGAATAAGGAGGGCACTTTGGTACTGCAACATCCAACACTCAACAAACTGTCCTAAAGCATTGTATTTTGCAGAACAGCAGTTCTAGCAAAAAACTTAGTGCAATTTAAAGCTTGTAATTCGTAAACCCTCAATATCCATGTAAGCCATTTTTTAAATTATTCGGCTTGACACAACTCAAAAGGATCAAAGCACCATACTGAGTAAACTCATGTAACCATTGACACAATCAAAGCAAAATTAACATTGAACAAAAGGCACAATTTGATACATTACTAACATCTACTTTATTTCACTACCTCTATGCAGTAAACTGTAGTAAAATTCTTAACTTAATCATAAATAGAAAACTAATTATGTTTGGACTTATAATAATACAATCTTAGCTAAATTCAATTAATAGGGTAGTTCAGTTCAGAATTACAGTGTCGCAACCTTAACTTGTTCTGCTTAACAAGGCATGACAGTGATATCTAGTTTTGAAAATAACACTACGTGCTTGTCAAATTTATTTGCTTTCATTTTAAGTAATATCAAACGTTCATTTCTTCTTTGTCAATATTTAGATGATGCTAATGTAAAAGTGTAGAACTTCTTTAATAAAGTAGAGGTTTATTTACTAGATCCAGAACAATTCCATTTTCTGCATTATGCTCATTCCAGC
This sequence comes from Carcharodon carcharias, assembly GCF_017639515.1. Classification (NCBI taxonomy): domain Eukaryota; kingdom Metazoa; phylum Chordata; class Chondrichthyes; order Lamniformes; family Lamnidae; genus Carcharodon; species Carcharodon carcharias. The sequence continues at coordinate 170,886,436 of NC_054469.1, forward strand.
CTCTGGAATGCATCTTCACAAAGGCATTTAAATTTCTTTTTTTGCTCGTTCTTTAGGTAACAACACTAAACACTGGAAAAACTCAGCAGGTCTGGCAGCATCGGCGGAGAAGAAAAGAGTTGACTTTTCGAGTCCTCATGACCCTTCGACAGAACCTTCTGTCGAAGGGTCATGAGGACTCGAAACGTCAACTCTTTTCTTCTCCGCCGATGCTGCCAGACCTGCTGAGTTTTTCCAGGTAATTCTGTTTTTGTTTTGGATTTCCAGCATCCACAGTTTTTTGTTTTTAACACTAAACACATCCATTATATTGTTCATTATATTTTTGCTTAATATTAATGAGACAGCACTTATGTGACAACTGTTGTGGTGCTCTGAAATATGCTTGAACAAACTTGTCCTGACTTTTGAAATTTAAGGCAAAAATGTTCTCAATAATGCAGCTTATCAAAACTGAAGCATTATTTCAGCCATCAATCATAAACTAAAAAAAATCTCAATCATAAAGTATGAGTTTCTGTAAAAGAAAAAGCAAGCATATCATTATGGACATTTTGTTTCTGTGAAGTTGTTCAATTAATTATTAAATTAAACAAGCAGTATGTTAATAATGAAATTAATTCTAAAACTTTGGCATTTTTGAGGTTAATTATAAGGAAGAACTGCAATTTATTGATACACAGATATGGTGTTGCCTCCTGATGAAACTTATCTTGTTAGTGATATGCAAAGCCATTTGGAGGAATTATGATTAGACTTTGGTTACCAGACTCATTCATCTACATGTATTAGCCACAAAGTGAAGCTAACAGTTCTTACTTATTTGCGGTCTGTCAGGTTTTTTGGCCTGATCAAAAATCCCAGAGACGCATCTAAGAATGACCCCAGGCAACTGCAAACTTTAGAATGGCCTGAGTTTAAAGCATAACTATTTATTGTTAAGGATGCACTGGTAATGTACAGCATCCATTTATTGTGTAGTAAAAGCAAATCATGTCCTTCAGCAGAAAACTCCTCATTCTCAAAGACTCATTAAAGAAGAAGAAAAAGTTGCACTTTACACTCCAGTCATGATATGTGGGACATTGCAAACTAACTTAAAATGGTTGTTCCGTATCTTTTAACAAAAATATTAATGTGGGAAAGATGATTTACAACCCTGGACAGAATGCATTCAGTGGATTGAACAACTAGAAATAATTTGTGCTTGGAGTTCCATAAAATGACATAATTTTGATTCTGTACCAAATCAAATATGATACATGCTATTGCTAGCAGGCTATTTCCCAATACACTTTATTTTTGTTCACCACAAATCTTAGTTTTTTGAATGAACTAAAGCTTACAGTGGGGTCAGGATAGGAGGTTTGTCAGAAAGAACTGGAGTAGTTGGGTCTCTGGAGATCAGTGCTAGATGGGTTGAGGTAGGGACATCATGCGATGTTAGGGAGGTGGAAGTAGGCAGTCTTTGCAATGGTGAGGTTGTGGAGCCAGAAGCTCAACTCAGTGTCAGACAGAATTCCAAGGCTTCGAAAAGTCTGGTCAGCTGAGACAGTGGTGAGAGCATTGAATTTATAATGAAAGCCAAAGAAAATGTTTCGATATTCTCAGTTTTTTTGGTGACAGTTTGGCTGCCGCATCTCTGACATACCAACAGTGACTCCACTTCAAATAAACTACTACTTTGGCTAAAAAGCATTTTGAGATGTCCGGTTGCCATGAAAAGCGCAATATAAAAGCAAAACTGCCTTCCACCCGGCCCTGCCGGCTTCCGCCCGGCCCTGCCAGCTTCTGCCCCCCGTTCTTGCCTCCTTGTCTCCTGCTATTGCTCCCTCCCTCTTTTGCCCCCCTCCCTTCTTCTTTCTGCCTCCCTCCCTCTTTCTTTTGCCCCCTCCCTCTTTGTTTCACACCCTCCCTCTTTGTTTCACATCCTCCCTCTTTGTTTCACACCCTCCCTCTTTGTTTCACACCCCCCCTCTTTGTTTCACACCCCCCCTCTTTGTTTCGCCCCCCCCTCTTTGTTTCGCCCCCCCCTCTTTCTTTCGCCCCCCCCCTTTCTTTCGCCCCCCCCTCTTTCTTTCGCCCTCCCTCCCTCTTTCTTTTGGCCCCCCCTCTTTTGCCCCCTTCCTCTTTCTTTTGCCCCCTCCCTCTTCCTTTTGCCCCCCGTCCCTTTTCCTCTCGCCCCCCCGTCCCTTTTCCTCTCGCCCCCTCCCTCTTCCTCTCACCCCCCACCCCTTTCGCCCCCCCCTCCCTCTTTTCCTCTTTCTCACTTATCCAAATTAAGCCTGACAGCACAAAGGTAATTCGAAGAAAAATGATGGAGAAGTAGAACTGGGCATCATCAACTTTTCTGAAAATTAAGTATAATTTGATCAGTTGAACTTCAAAGGGCAACCCAGAATTTCTACAACAAAAACAGAATTACCTGGAAAAACTCAGCAGGTCTGGCAGCATCGGCGGAGAAGAAAAGAGTTGACGTTTCGAGTCCTCATGACCCTTCAACCAGAATTTCTACAGCCAGTAATAAATTCCTAATAAAAATTGAAATTTCAGAGCCTTCAGATGGGAGCCCTCTATGTTCACATACAGAAAACCAGTAAGCACTTTTTACCCCAACGCTTTACAGAAACCAATTAAATTTGCCCATTTGATCAAACTAAAATTTTATTTAAAAATCAATAAGATTAAATATACAGTGACATAAAATTGACTTTTTACTAAATCTGGACAGATTTTGTATCTATCACACATACTTTTTTGACGCTGCTTCACATGTAATATTAAACTTTAAATAAAGATGATATGCTGGCAACTAGCAATCACTTTCCTGACATTTGGTTGCATGGATTCTGAGAGCATTATTTCCTGAAGGGTGGATTTAATGGCCTCATTAAATATTTCAAATTGTACAGAGTTTTCATCTGATGAGCAGAAAACTACAAATTTGGGGAACCACAACTACGAATAAGGTTTTAATAAAAACATAAAACACTTGAAATACTCAGCAGGCCTGGCAGCATCTGTGGAGAGAGAAACTTATAAGTTTTGCTTGGCTAAGTTTGAAGCCATGTCCTTGAGTATTCAGTTAAATGAAGATAAAAACTCACTGTGTTAGTTACCAGATGATGAGACTGACTTTATTTTGCTATTTAACACATATATGACGAGGAATTTTCATTTCTGGCAGAGCTTGCACTGTAGAGTGTTGGAACATCCCATTTTAAGATGGCCATGTAGTTGATCTTATACAGCACTACTATGAAGAGTGCCTTCTGTGTAGATGGCAGGTACTTATTGATGTAAAGTGGGTAGGGGACATCAATAACAACTTACATAGCAACTGTACTGTAATAAAATGTCCCAAGGTGCTTCACAGGAGCATCATAAAGCTTAGCATAGCACTGAACTACAAAAGGTGATATTAGGTCAGATGACCAAAGGCTTAGTCAAAGAGTTAAGTTTTAAGGAGTATCTTAAAGGAGGAAAGCAAGGTACAGAGAAAGAGGCAGAGAGTTGTAGAAACTCTCTAGGAATTCCAGAGCCTAGGTCCTAATCAGCTGAAGGTGTGGCCACCAGTAGTGGAGCGATTAAAATTGGGATGCTCAGGAGGCTAGAATCAGACGAGCTCAAGAATCTTGGAGGGCTGTGGAGCTGGAGAAGATTACTGAGATAGGGAGGGGCGAGCCCATGAAGGAATTTGAAAACAATGATGAGAATTTTGAAATCAACATGCTGTTTGATCAGAAGCCAATGTAGGTCAGCGAGCACGGAGGGGAGACAGATGAACAGGACGTGGTGCAAGTTAAGATACGAGCAGCAGAGTTTGGGATGACCTCAAGTTTATGGGGTAGAGAATTTGGGAGAACAGGTAGTGCATTGAACTAGTCATTGGCTTCTCGTCAGTTGGTCATCTCTGTGTGACACAGATGTTAGAGCTATAGCTATTATACTGATTAAAATCACTATTTACTAATCTCTTGCTTTGGGTTTGCTCCATTTTATAACATTTAATCTCTTGTAAAAAGGACAATTTCCTTCCAAATAAACTGGTGAGGAAACTCATTACAGGAACATTTTTCAGAGAAGAATGAAGAATTGCATTTGCTATTACTTGCTTGTCTTTATTCGTCCTTGAATTTTTTTTCTTCAGGTGGGCGAGATAAGCGTGGAGGTCCTGTCTTGACATTTCCAGCACGTAGCAACCATGACAGAATAAGACAAGAAGATCTTAGGCGGCTTATCTCCTATTTAGCTAATATTCCCAGGTATGACAAATACACTGCATTTATTTATCCTGAAAAATATACCCGTGTAGGAATTTTATAGTATTATGTTTTCCTTCCAGAGCTCTTAATTTATTACCTTCAAAATGTGAACCGATAATGAAAACATAAATATTTTTACTAAACACATATATATATATATATCATTGAATTTTACTTAGTGCAAGACACTAAAGGGATGGTAAGTATATAGAGAACATTGAAAATAGTTCTTTGTGACTGATGATGTCGGATTGCAAGTATTTATGGCAATATAAGTTGCTGGACACAATTGGAAGATGATGCTTTTGTTCTTAAATATTGTCTTCCCTGATTTGCAATTCAAAGCCCTTTATGCATGTACAAATGCTAAATTTGATGAGTAATATACTGTGCACTTCAGTAATACCTCCCATTGTTTAAAAAAAGTCTTGATTTTGTTTTAAGTACAATTTATACACTGAGTGGTTTTGTTCCACAGGGTTTGAAAGCTAAATATTTATAAGTTACCTTAGGACTTAGAGAAGAAGGGAGAAACAGCTTCAGTTTCACTTCCACTAGCCCAGATATGATATATTTACTCCGCCTCTCTGTGTCTTTGATTTTGGTTTCCCCAGCTTTGATTCAAAATTGCAACCAGAGGTTACACTAGGAATAAATTGTAGCCCCTGTTGCTTTGTTTCTGGTTTGAATGATACAGATTATCTGAAAAAAGAGTGAAAATTAACAGATATATGTGAGGAGGTGGTAACATAGCGGGAGGTGGTGGCATAGTGGTATTGTCACTGGACTGGTAATCCAGAGCTCAGGGTAATAGTCTGGGTCCGAATCCCACCATGGCAGATGGTGGAATTTGAATTCTTAAAAATCTGGAATTAAAAGCCTAATGATGACAGTGATACCATTGCCAATTGTCGTAAAAACCCATCTGGTTCACTAATGTCCTTGAGGGAAGGAAATCTGCTGTCCTTACCTGGTTTGATCTGTATGTGACTCCAGACCCACAGCAATGTGGCTGACTCTTAACTGGCCCTCTAAACAAGGGAAGTTAGGGATGGGTAATAAATGCTGGTCTAGCCAGCAATGCCTACATCCCATGAATGAATAAAAAAAAATATATGCACACATTGATAGAGGATAATAAATATAGGTTAATTTCAACATACTTTGGTAGAAAATAGAACAATTTTTTATGCACCATGTGATTTAAACATATCACTTTTTGGTGACCTAGTTTGGATTCATTTTTAAAGCCCAATCAAAAGTGAAGGCAGAATACCTGGTGTTTTTCCTGATTGTAATAAGGAAGTAAAATTAATGTAATGAATTCTTGCCATTTTTCTAGTATCCTATCAGAAGGGGAATCCTTTTGAAAATTGGTGATTGCATTAAAGAATTTTATTTAATCTGCAAGACTGAAATATATAAAACTGCTGATGACTTTCAAGTAGACTGAGTAGTGGTCAGTAAGGGATTTCTAAATCTTGGAAGAAAGATATTATCTGTAAAGGAGGTTGGAATGTAAGGTTTCTAAGTCGGGAGAACTAATTTCTATAAACATAATAGTATATAGTACATATCATTGTATTATAAATCATGTCATTTTACTAATATGGAAATGTAAAGCATAAAACACTTTAAACTGATTATTTAAAACTTGTACACAAATCTCAAATAAATTTAAATGGGTGACAGTGTTCAAGTGACAAAATGTTGAATTTAGTTTTGCTTACCCAGGTGCTTATTTCTGCACACTTAAATATGCAGAAATTGTGAAGTTTGCCAATTGCATCAAGAATAAGCAAGTTGCGTTAATATAGAACAAAGAACAAAGAAAAGTACAGCATAGGAACAGGCCCTTCGGCCCTCCAAGCCTGTGCCGATCATATTGCCCGTCAACTAAAACATTTTGCACTTCTGGGGTCCGTATCCCTCTATTCCCATCCTATTCATGTACTTGTCAAGCTGCCTCTTAAACATCACTATCGTATCTGCTTCCACCACCTCCTCTGGCAGCGAATTCCAGACACTCACTACCCTCTGCATTAAAAACTTGCCCCGCACATCTCCTCTATAGTTTTCTCCTCTCACCTTAAATCTATGTTCCCTAGCAATTGACTCTTCCATCCTGGGAAAAAGTTTCTGACTATCTACTCTGTCCACTCATAATTTTGTAAACTTCTATCAAGTCGCCCCTCAATCTCAGTCGCTCTAGTGAGAACAATCCGAGTTTCTCCAACCTCTCCTCATACCTGGTAACCTCCAGACCAGGCAACATCCTGGTAAACCTCCTCTGCACCCTCTCCAATGCCTCCATATCCTTCTGGTAATGTGGCAACCAGAATTGCATGCAGCATTCCAAGTGTGGCCTAACCAAGGTTCTATACAGCTGCAGCATGACTTCCCAGCTTTTATAGTCAATACCCCTGCCGATGAAGGCAAGCATGCCATATGCCTTCCTGACTACCTTATCCACATGCGTTGCCACTTTTAGTACACCCAGATCTCCCTGCACTTAAGTGTTCTGCCATTTACTGTATAATTCCTGCCTGTATTAGACCTTCCAAAATGCATTACCTTGCATTTGTCCGGATTAAACTCCATCTGCCATTTCTCTGCCCAAGTCTCCAACCGATCTATATCCCATTGTATCCTTTGACAGTCCTCTTCAGAATCTGCAACTCCTCCAACCTTAGTGTCGTCTGCAAACTTACTAATTAGCCCAGTTACATTTTCCTCCAAATCATTTATGTATACTACAAACAGCAAAGGTCCCAGCACTGATCCCTGCGGAACTCCACTAGTCACAGCTCTCCATTCAGAAAAGCACCCTTCCACTGCTACCCTCTGTCTTATAGTGCCTTTGACATAGAAAATGTGTTGCCAACACTTCACAAAGACATGAAGAATGAAATAGATGCCATCCGAAAGAGATGCGAGGAATGGTCATGGAGGACCCGATATTATTTTTGATCTTTTAGTTTAGTCATTATAAATTAAGGCTCAACTTAAAATGTTTTCAGGGTAGAAGTGATGAAGCATCACATTCAAAATGCCAATGTAGCTCTGATTTCAAATGCTGATTGACCTACTGTGCATTTAGACCACCTTTTGCTTTAGGTCCAGATTTCCAGCAGTTTTGTTTTCATTTTTATTTCCTAGCAGAGGTATTTTTTTCATGAATCTATATTTTTTTCAGCAACATTTAAAATTCAGATTTTTTTCTATTTTCTTTTTCTGTTCTGTCCATCCGACAGAGAACCTTATCCAACTCCTTGGTCTCTCACTAGTCCTCTGACCTACTGACTGCTGTGCATTCTCTCCATCTCCATTCCATCTTTGTTAGCAGAACTTTCATCTGCATTGCATCAGCAAAGGCTGTAGTCTTTAGAATTAACTCCATAAAACACATCTTTTTGATGAGACCTTTGGCCACCCCATTCGAAGTGACCCATAGATCACACATGTGATTTGATTGATCTATTAAATCTAAGAATTTGTGATATTGTATTTTATTCAATGAGAATTAGTGTTGGTTATTGGTTACTTCAAAAATGATAAACTGAATAATTAATGGTGATCTTTAAGTGTGCTTTTGCATCGAAGTTGTGCAGTGAAATAGCTGTTAGAGTGCATTGTGTGAGATAGCAGAATTAGAGTTGACATGTTACTATAAAATATAGTTTTGCGACCTGATTTGCCATCTGTGCAGATCAGATGGCTAATTGAAATTTGCTAGTATATATGTTTAATGTATATATGTTTGACAGCAACATGAAAGCTGACTCTTCTGATCACCATTAATTTTTTTGATGTATTTTGCCGAAATATACTGTAAAATCACTGGGCTGTAGCTGCTTACATTTGGTTGAGCACATAAGTTTAAAGCGGGAATTAAATTGTTTGCGATGCAGTAGAAGATTGAAACTACAAACTTGTAAACTGAAAAAACTTTTTATTCCTTGTTTATAAAATTTGCCATTTTCTGGGTAACAGTTAATTCATTTCTAAATATGACAGCTGGGGATTTATCCTAGATTTTCTTCAGTGTAGGTTGCAGGCAGGTGATTCCAGTGATACTAAATGAAATGGGCATGGTCTTGCGGTGGACCTACTATATATTCACTTTAGCTGTTTCATTTGTGTAAAAAAAAAAGCAAACTGTAAATTAGTTAGACCCAATGTTCTGTAAAATTGAAACAAATATTCCAAGCCAGTTATTGGCATGGAAACCCCAAACGTTCGGTATGTTTAAACTGTTGTCAGGCGCACCAAACAGGAATATTGAGGACCGTTATTTGATGTACCCTTTTCACACTTTCCATTACAATCAACATAGCACATTATTTATAAATTAAAGCTAAGTATATACAAATGGAGGGCATTGATTGGATGATTACTTGAACATATTAAAGAGACAGTTATTGACACTGGGGGAAGAGTGGAGTTGTAATGTTTCACTCTTGAATAAATGTAAAACTGAGTAAAGATTGTGATAGTGGTTTCTCTTGTTAACTTATATTTATATTTGCATGCTGGAATATTCCTCTCAGCCATTCATGATTTATCTTGAAAAAAATTGAATTTGACCTTCTACCTTTTATGAACAGAACTACACGAAATGTTCAATGTTGGAAAATCATTAATGTTATTGTCCTTTTAAAACACAGATATATTGGTTAAAAATTGCATTTTGATAATATCTAGATTTAAGAAGTTACTGTTTATAACAGAATTGTTGTACTTTCTATACTGCAATTATAGAAATATTACGCTGGAGTTAGTATTGGCTTGTTAGTATTGGCTTTATTACCAACATAGTGTTGAATTTTTGTTTCTGTGTCAGAGCCCTGATGCAGGTGCATTTCCGGGTACTGTTTATGCGTTATGTCGGCATGAGACACCAAATGCAATTTTTGAAGTGATGGCCAATATGTGGCCATGGAGGATGCTCACCATCCAATTAAGGATGGTGCAGGCCCCAGAGATGAGAGAGCCAATAGGAAGCCTTCCAGCCCTGAAAAATCGGCAGACCCACTATCAGAGATAGGAGCTGCTTATGCACGCGAGAGAGGAGTTGATGCCTCAAGATGGAAGAGGCCTCTGAAGACTTTGTTCAAAGGTTAGAATAAAACAGGTTGCAGCTCCCAGACTGCTACTGTACAGGGCGATCCCCTGCACTGAGTGGCCTGTGGCTGCAGCTGTGACCACCTCACAATTGTGGCCACTGGGTGGATCAGAAATGTTAAATGGAGTGCTGGACCCCGGCTTGCACCTGGGAACTTGTCTTGATCCCAGAGCCATGTTTTGACCTGAGTGGATGCCTGCTGCTAAATGGAAAATTCCATTTGGCATCTGTACGGTGCCCTTAATAGGCCATTTAAGGGCCTTCATTGGCCACCCTCCATCTATCATCCATCCACTTCCAAAATGGCTTGGTGGTAGAAAGATGCTGGCCATAGCTGGGAAGTTGCTGGCCTGTCCCCCTCTGTTCCCATCTTCAGGGCCATTTATTAATTTGGCCCATAGTGTTTGCCACATGTTGCTCTTCAATAAACATTAAATGTCTTATACAGTAAGTATGTTGTTTGCCAGATCCAAATACAGTTCTTGAAACCCACTCCAATTTTCTCTTTTGTCAGTATTTATATTTTCAGATTCCTTTAGCTTAGATGCAAAAGGATAACCCAGAATTGAAATATTGAGTTCACTGTTGTGTATTTGCTTTGAGGAGGTTTGTAGACTTGAAGGGCATTGCATACCTAGATCTTTCACATCTTTCATACAATATAATTTGTTTTTTGCCTTTTTGCAAGTAGGGCAAAAGAAACGCTTGCATTTATATAAGGCTTTCTAGTGAGAGTGCAGAATATGGAACTACACCAGCTTGCAGGGATCCCCAACATATTTGCCCTTTTGAGTCAGCAGAATCACAGAGTGCAGAAGAGGTCCTTCGGCCCATTGAGTCTGCACCGACACGTGAGAAACACCTGACTTACCTACCCAATCCCATTTATCAACACTTGGCCCATAACCTTGAATGTTATGACGTGCCAAGTGCTCACCCAGGTACTTTTTAAAGAATGTGAGGCAACCTGCCTCCACCACTCTCCCAGGCAGTGCATTCCAGACCGTCACCACCCTCTGGGTAAAAATTTTTTTCCTCACAACCCCCCCTAAACCTCCTGCCCCTCACCTTGAACTTGTGTCCCCTCATGACTGACCCTTCAACTAAGGGGAACAGCTGCCCCCAATCCATCCTGTCCATGCCCCTCATAATCTTGTATACCTCGATCAGGTTGCCCCTCAGTCTTCTCTGCTCCAACGAAAGCAACCCAAGTCTATCCAACCTCTCTTCATAACTTAAATGTTTCATCCCAGGCAACATCCTGCTGAATCTCCTCTGCACCCACTCCAATGCAATCATATCCTTTCCATAGTGTGGTGACTAGAACTGCATACAGTACTCCAGCTGTGGCCTCACCAAGGTTCTATACAACACCAACATCACCTCCCTACTTTTGTAATCTATGCCTCGATTGATAAAGGCAAGTGTCCCATATGCCTTTTTCACCACCCCACTAACATGCCCCTCTGCCTTCAGAGATCTATGGACGCACACGCCAAGGTCCCTTTGTTCCTCAGAACTTCCTAGTTTCATGTCATTCATTGAATACTTCCTTGTCAAATTACTCCTTCCAAAGTGTATCACCTCACACTTTTCAGGGTTAAATTCCATCTGCCACTTATCTGCCCATTTGGCCATCCCGTCTATATCTTCCTGTAGCCCAAGAACTCAACCTCACTGTTAACCACCTGGCCAATCTTTGTGTCATCTGCAAACTTACTAATCCTACCTCCCACATAGTCATCTATGTCGTTTATATAAATGACAAATAATTGGGGACCCAGCACAGATTCCTGTGGTATGCCACTGGGCACTGACTTCCAGTCTAAAGCAGCCTTCTGCTATCACCCTCTGTCTCCTACAACTAAGCCAATTTTGAATCCACCTTATCAAATTACCCAGTATCCCATGTGCATTTGCGTTCTTTATAAGTCTCCCATGTGGGGCTTGTCAACGGCTTTGCTGAAATCCATATAAACTACATCAACTGCACTACCCTCATCTACACACCTGGTCACCTCCTCAAAAAATTCAATCAAATTTGTTGGGCATGACGTCCCCCTGACAAAACCATGCTGACTATCCCTGATCAAACCTTGCCTCTCCTAGTGGAAATAGATTCTCTCCTTCAGAATTTTCTCCAGTAGTTTCCCTACCACTGACGTGAGACTCACTGGCCTGTAGTTCCCTGGCTTATCTCTACAAACCTTCTTAAATAGCGGAACCACAGCGACACCTTTGGCTGGGTTATGCGAACCAAATGGTTGATAGCCACATTACCCATGACATGCTCTATGGTGAACTTGCTACCGGCACCGGACCAACAGGTCACCCATATATGTGATACATATATGTCTGTAGGAGAGACTTCATGTTGACTTGGATTGGAGTCGATGCATGGGTGTCCTTGCTGTTGACCAGGAGTGCCTGGAAACAAGCATTCAAGAAGAGCGTGGAAAAAGCAGAGGGCAAAAGAAACGACCAGATGGTGGAAAAGCGAGTCTGGCAGAAGGAAAAACATAAGTTGTCTTAAGGCAAATGTTTTTCATCTGTGCCAGCTGCAGAAGGGACTGCCATTCACGAATTAGTCTCTACTGCCAAAACAACTGATGTTCAGTCCAGAAGTGACGTACACCCCAGGCGCAGTCCATCATGTCCCTAAATGGATAATGCCTATACTACACTTTCATGACCACAAGATGCCCCAAAGTTCTTCAAAGCCAATTAAGTACTTTTTAAAAATTGTAGTTACTGCTCTAATGTAGGAAAGAGCTCAGCATATCCTATAGTAGCCTGCACTAATTGTTAGCTGTGAAAGTAAAGTTAGACAACAGTGCTGCTTAATGTGCCAGCACAAATAGTGACTACAAATGTTGTGTTTATGGAATTTGTTTAAATTCAGGCTGTTTAAATATTCACACACGTACTTTCAATATAGCATTGTTTATATTTCTGTTTTCTTTATTGCATCCTCCTTTCCTTAAAAAGTGTGTATCTTGACATTAAGGATCCCACTAAATTAACAGTGATGTATGCAGAATGAATGCCATCAACATCTCTTGTGGTGGATTGGACTAGCAGAGCAACTTGTTTGTCAGTACTTGAAGTCAAGTTGAATTTTCTTGGCTACAACCGTTATAGAATTGTAGCCCCAGGACAACGCTGCAGGAGTTCCTCAGGGTAGTGTTCTAGTCCCAACCATCTTCAGCTGCTTCATCAATGACTTTACCTTCATCTTAAGGCCAGAAGTGCAGATACCCACAACTCCTCAGATACCGGAGCACATTGTGGCTACATGCAGCAAGACCTGGACAACATTGAGGCTTGAGCTGATAAGTGACAAGTAATATCATGCCACACAATAGTCCTCTCCAATGAGAGGATCTAAACATCATTGATGTTCAATGGCATTATCGCCACTGAATCACTCACTATCAACATTTTGGGAGGTTAACTGTTGACCAAAAATTGAACTGGAACAGCTGTATAAATACTGTGGCTACAAGAACAGGTCAAATACTGAGAATTCTGCGATGAGTAACTCAGCTCCTGACTCCGCAAGGCCTATGCATCATCTACAAGGCAGACGCCAGGAGTGTGGTTTGGTTCTGGCTTTTGGAGGCAAAACATCGCTGCAAGAGTTCATCAATAAGATGTCCCATGCTGAACCATCTTCAGCTGCTTCATCAATAACCTTCCCCTCCATCCTAAAGTCAGAAGTTTGGATGTTCATTGATGATTACAGTTTTTAGCGTCATATGTAACTTCTCTGGTAACGAAGCAATGTCTGCCCTGTGGAGCAAGACCTTGGCGAAACTCAGGCTTGCCTGAGAAGTGGCAACTAACATTTGCACTATGTAAATGTTACGTAATGACCATCTCCAATTAGAGACAATTTAACCATCTCCTCATGAAATTCAGGGGAATTACATTGCTGAATCCCCCATCATCAACGTTCTGGGAGTTACCATTAATTAGAATCCTAACTCGACTAGCCATGTAAATACTGTGGCTACAAGAACAGATTAGAAGGTGGGAATTTGGCAACAACTGACTCACCACCTGGCTCTCCAAAGCCTGTCCACTAGGCACAAGTCAGGAGTGTGGTATAATACTCTTGACTTGTCTGGATGAATGCAGCTCGAACTACACTCAAGGAGCAGGCTAAAACAGTCAGCTTGATAGGCACCCCAGCCAACACCTAAATATTCACTCCCTCAACCGCTGGCGCACAGTGGCATCTGCTGTGTACCATCTACAAGATCCCCTAAAGCAAGGGAGTGGGGAGGCAATGGCGTAGTGGCATTGTCACTGGAATAGTAATCCAGAGACCCAGGGTAATGCTCTGGGGGCCAGGGTTCAAATCCTGCCACAGCAGATGGTGGAATTTGAACTCAATAAAAATCTGGAATTAAACCATTGTCGATTTTTGTAAAAACCCATCTGGTTCACTCATGTCCTTCAGGGAAGGAAATCTGTCATCCTTACCTGATCTGGTCTGGCCTACTTTAACTCCAGACCCACAGCAATGTGGTTGACTCTTAAATGCCCTCTGAAATGGCCTAGCAAGCCACCGCTACAAAGTAACAAAAAAGGAATGAAACCGGATGGACCACTTGGCAACGACCTAAGCACCAGAAACGACACTGGTAATCTCAGCCCTGTCGAACCTGCAAAGTCCTCCTGACTAAAGTCGGGGGGCTAGTGCCAAAATTGGGAGCGCTGTCTCACAGACTAGTCAAGCAACAGCTTGACACTGTCATCCTCACGGAATCAAACCTTATAGATAACAGACCACCACTAGCATCCCTGGGTATGTCCTCTCCCAGGCCCAGCAGAGTTGGCGGCAGAGCGGTTTACAGTCGGGAGGGAGTTGCCCTGGCATTCCTCAACAATGACTCCAGACCCCATGAAGTCTCATGGCATCAGATCAAATATGGACAAGGAAACCTCCTGCTGATTACCATGTACCGCCCTCCCTCAGCTGATGAATCAGTGCTCCTCCAAGTTGAACATCACTCGGCGGAAGCAGCGAGGGTGGCAAGGATACAGAATATACTCTGGGTGGGGAAATTAAATGTCCATCACCAAGAGTGGCTTGGCAGCATCACTACTGACTGAGTTGGCCAAGTCCTAAATGACATAGCTGCTAGACTTGGTCTGTGGCAGGTGGTGAGGGAACCAACAAGAGAGAAAAACACATTTAACATCATCTTCACCAACCTGCCTGCTGCAGATGCATCTGCCCATGATAGTGTCGGTAGGAGTGATCACTACACAGTCATCGTGGAAAGGAAGTCCCACCATCACATTGAGGATATCCTCCATCGTGTTTGGCAGTACCACCATGCTAAATGGGATAGATTTCGAACAGATCTAGCAACTCAAGACTGTTCATCCATGAAGTGCTGTGGGCCATCAGCAACAGCAGAATTGTACTTGAACGCAATCGGTAACCTCATGGCTCTGCATATCCCCCATCGTACCATTACCATCAAGTTAGGGGATCAACCCTGGTTCAATGAAGAGTGCAGGAGGGCATGCCAGGAGCAGCACCAGGTGTACCTAAAAATGAGGTATCAGCCTGTTGAGGCTATCACGCAGGACTACTTGTGTGCCAAACAGCATATACAGCAAGTAATAGAGAGAGCTAAGCGATCCCACAACCAATGAATCAGATCTAAGCTCTGCAGTCCTGTCACATCCAATCGTGAATGGTGGTGGACAATTAAACAACTCACTGGATGAGGAGGCTTCATAAATATCCCCATCCTCAATATGGAGGAGCCCAGCACATCAGTGCAAAAGATAAGGCTGAAGCATTTGCTACAATCTTCAGTCACTAGTGCCGAGTGGATGATCCATCTCGGCCTCCTCTGGAGGTCCCCAGCATCACAGGTGCCAGTCTTCAGCCAATTCGATTCACTCCACATCATACCAAGAAACGGTTGAAGGCACTGGATACTGCATGGGCCATGACAATATTCCGGCAGTAACACTGAAGACTTGTGCCCCAGAACCTGCCGTGCCTCTAGCCAAGCTATTCCAGTACAGCTGCAACTGGCATCTACCCAGCAATGTGGAAAATTGCCCAGATATGTCTTGTACACAAAAAGCGGGACAAGTCAAATCCAGCCAATTACTGCCCCATCAGCCTCCTCTCCATCATCAGTAAAATAATGGAGGGGGTTATCAACAGTGCTGTGAGGCAGCACTTGTTTAGCAATAACCTGCTCATTGACATTTAATTTGGGTTCAGCCAGGGATACCCAGCTTTTGACCTCATTATAGCCTTGGTTAAAACATGGACAAAAGAGCTGAGCTCCCGAGGTGAGGTGAGTGTGACTGCCCTTGACATCAAGGCCACATTTGATTGAGTGTGGCGTCAAGGATCCCAAGTGAAACTGGAGTCAGTGGGAATCAAGGCGAAAACTCTCCACTGGTTGGAGTCATACTTAGCACAAAAGCAGATGTTTGTGGTTGTTGGAGGCAGTCATCTCAGCTGCAGGACATCACCGCAGGAGTTCCTCAGGGTAGTGTCCTCGGCACAACCATCTTCAGCTGCTTCATCAATGACCTTCCTTCCATCATAAGGTCAGAAGTTGGGATGTTCGCTGATGATTGCACAATGTTCAGTACCAGCTGCAACTCTTCAGATACTGAAGCAGACCATGTCCAAATGCAGCCAGACCTGGACAACATCCGAGCTTAGGCTGAGAAGTGGCAAGTAACATTTGTGCCACACAAGTGTCAGGCAATGACCATGTCTAACAAGAGAGAATTCGACCATCACCCACTGATCTTCAGTGGCATTACCATCACTGAATCCCCCACTATCAACATCCTAGGGGTTACCATTGACCAAAAACTGAACTGGACTAGCCATGTAAATACTGTGGCTACAAGAGCAGGTCAGAGGCTAGGAATTCTGCGACGAGTAACCCACCACCTAACTCCCCAAAGCCTATCCACCATCTGCAAGGCACAGGTCAGGAGTGTGATGGAATACTCCCCACTTGCCTGGATGAGTGCAGTTCCCAAAACACTCAAGAAGCTTGACACCATCCAGGACAATGCAACCCGCTTGATTGGCACCTCATCCACAAACATTCACTCTCTCCACCACCAACGCACAGTAGCAGCAGTGTGTACCATCTACAAGTTGCACTGTAGGGATTCATCAAGGCTTCTTCAACAGCACCTTCCAAACCCACAACCACTACCATCTAGAAGGACAAGGGCAACAGATAGATGAGAATACTACCACCTGGTAGTTCCCCTCCAGGTCACTTACCATTCTGATTTGGAAATATATCGCCGTTCCTTCACTGAAGCTGGGTCAAAATCCTGGAACTCCTTCCCTAATAGCACTGTGGGCGTACCTATACCACATGGACTGCAGCGGTTCAAGAAGGCAGCTCACCATCACCTTCTCAAGGGCAATTAGGGATGAGCAATAAATGCTGGCCCAGCCAGCGAAACCTACATTCCATGAATGAATTAAAAAAACTCAATTCTTCTTTGATACTGCCTTCCAAACTTGTGAGCTATACCACCTAGAAGGCCAAGGGTAGCAGATGCATAGGAATACCATCACCTGCAAGCCGCACACCATCCTAACTTGGAATTATATTGCATTCCTTCACAGTTGCTGTGTCAAAAACCAGGCATCTCCCCTCCTAATAGCATTGTAGATCTACTATGCATCTTATAGACTGCATTGATTCAAGAAGGTGGCTCACCATCATCTTCTTAAGGGCAATTAGTGATGGGCAATAAATACTGGCCATGCCAATGGCACTGATATCTCATGAATGGACAAAAAAAGTGACTGAAAGCTCTGAGATGGGGAAAGCACTGGATAGAATTTACCAATTGAAGCACTGTATAGGCTATGTTGAGAATGGGGCTGCTATGTGGGTTCAAAGGTCAGAGTCATGCAGTATTGAAAAGGATGCAATTAGGTTATATGCTGCAGATATACTTATTTATTTTGAAGACATTTTTACATGTCTGATGTGTTAAATTTTCTTGAATGAAACAGTCGAATGGAATGCCACATTTCATACAAAATTCTCATTATTTGCTGCCCTCCCAAGCCTTATTCAACCTCATCCTTCATATAAACTCTCCCATTTTGGTCTTCCCTCCACCTAATCATTTTTCACATTTCACCGTTCCAGATGTTTTGATTACTGATAAGGGTATCTTTGAGCTCATCCTAATTATCAGTTGCATCTCCTTAATTTATCTCCCCCTCCAATTTCACTTCCCTTTCCATCTGCGTCTGGGAAGAACACTAGCTGTCTCAAATTCACTTTTAAACTCACCGCCCCCTTCTGGCACTGCACCTGTCTTTCACTTGCCACAGTACCTCTGCTGTTGTCACCTGCAAAAATGCTTCCTTGCCTTTGCCTTCAACATTCTTGCCCCAAGAAAATCAGTTCCAGCCTAGATTCAGTTTTAACACTGACATTATTTCAGCCAATGTAGCTAAATAAGAGAAGGCATGAATTCTATTGAATCATTGAGTAGAAGCAAAACTAGGAAAGTAAAATTGGCAGACCTCCTCTTTTCAGTTAGCCATCAAGTTTGTCTAGCTGTAAAGCAGCATTGTTGGGCTTTTTGTGGTATTGGAATTCCTTCATGTATCAGAGATGGCCCTGCATACAAGTATATGTGACTGAACTATATCCTTGAAAGGTGCTTCTAACTGGGCTAAATGATGAGGATATAGAAATTATTGTAGTTATGAATGAGATTTACAATTTTGTGCTTGTTGTCATATGAAACTGGGTTAAGACTAGCCAAATTCATGTAAATCCAGTGATAAGATGTTCATCTTGCTGAAGTTGGTTAAGGCCCAAGTCCATGAGGACTCAAATGGAGTCACCCAGCTCTGTTCTTATTTCTCTCAGCACTTCTGCATCCTGTCCACTGTTTGGAGAGTTACCAATTAGGTACTTTGGCTGGAGTTTTCTAGCCACTCATGCCGGCAGGATCTTCTGGTTCTGCCGATGTGAATTGAGATTTAATTGGCTCGCCGGCCCTGCCACGAGGAAACCTGTCGCAGGGGTACTGCAAAATTCCAGCCTTTATCGCTGATTGTGGTGTTCTGTCGCTTCTCAACCTCCTTGATATGGGATAAAAGATATAGATGCAGAAGTATTGTGTTTAGTCCCTATTTGGTGCTGCAGCAGCTAACCTCAATCAGAGTGGTGATAAAGCTGCTGGAATTGATTTGGCATTCTGCATTAACAAAGGTAAAAGTTGATGATTCCAACTCCTGATTGTTATCCGTTCATCCCAGCTATAAATATTTACCTGGGCATTTGATGAGAGTAACATCAAATTTACTTGTGATGCTCATATAACCTGCTGTCCCTTGACTGTCTGGATTCACACATGAATGATAACCACTTGGCTGAGTACTGGAAGATGGAGGGTGCTCAGCATCAATGAAATCATATTTCAGCGAGGAGTTCCAGAGAGCCAAAGCTTGAAAAAGGAAAGGGAAAGCAAAAGTTACTTCAGGTTACTTATTTGAACAAAGTCAATTTGTAGTCTTTCTCTGACTTTAAATAAAAATAAAAGTTAAAATTTTTTTGGAAGGAGTCAGCCAAAATCTATCACCACGTCTTCATTTGCTGCTGCTATTCATATGCTATCTGGTTTGCTCTGTACAAATCTATTTTCAGGATGTGACTTGTGTTTCTTTTCTCCAGTGAGGAAGTGTGTAAACGAGGGTTCACTGTGATAGTTGACATGCGTGGATCTAAATGGGACTCCATTAAACCGCTGCTGAAGATTCTACAGGAGTCTTTTCCTGGCTGTATTCATGTTGCACTGATCATCAAGCCAGACAACTTCTGGCAGAAGCAAAGAACTAACTTTGGCAGTTCTAAGTTCGAGTTTGAGGTATTTCCAAATATAAATATTAGACTAATGTTCCTCTGCTTCTAAAGTAACATTTTTGGTATCACCATTTAACTATGTTTCCTTCCTACATATTAAGGTTTGAAAGCTTATTTTAGCCATGCTGCACAGGACAAAGCAATTTTGATAATGTGGGAAAATTACAACGTTTCTAAATACACTTTGTGAAAACACATCCATTATTGTCATAATGTGGTATAATTGTTTAACCCAGTTAAACAGTGCTTGGAAGAAGTTTAAGAAACTAGTCTCACTAGCTGTTAGTGTACTGGAGGACTAACTGGTGAATTTCTCCTGATGAATTGTACTGCTTCACATTCAGTTTGATTATAACATTTTCATTCAAAAAGAATTCCAGGCTCAGACCATATGCAAAAGCGTTGTGTTTGGTCCTTATTCTGTGCTGCAGCAGCTAACCTCAACCAGAGTGGATAGGATTCTATTCTATGGTTCTAGGAAAAATTTTTTAATCAGCAGTCTGGAATAGACTGCATGAGAGGATAGTGGGGCAGATTCAATCATGACTTTCAAAGGGAACTGGATAAGCACCTGAAGAGAGAAAATTGCAGGGCTTTGGGGAAAAGGTTGGATTAGCTAAATTGCTCTTGCATTGACCGACACTCTCAAGTCTAAAATAAAAATAAAATACTGCAGATGCTGGAAATCTGAAACAAAAACAAAAATTGCTGGAAAAACTCAGCAGGCCTGACAGCATCTGTGGAGAGAGAGACAGAGTTAACGTTTCGAGTCCGTATGACTTCTTCAGAACTAAAGAGAAGTAAAAATGTGGTGAAATATATACTGTTTAAGGGGGGTGGGACAGGTGAAGCCGGATAGAAGGTCAGTGATAGGTGGAGGCAAAATAGAGATCGCAAAAGATGTCATAAACAAAAGGTTGAAGGGGTGTTGATGGTAGTGATACTGGCTAAAGGAGGTGCTAATGGTGCTTTCTCTTCCCACCTACATCCGCGATTCCTCTGATGCCCTACACCATATCAACAATTTCCAGTTCCTTGGTCCCAACCGCCTCCTCTTCACCATGGACGTCCAGCCCTCCATCAGGATGGTCTGAGGGCTCTCCCCTTCTTTCTTGAACAGACACCCAAACAATCCCCATCCACCAGCATTCTCCACCATCTGGCTGAACTTGTTCTCTCACTGAACAATTTCTCCTTAAACTCGCCTCACTTCCTCCAAATAAAAATTGTGGCTATGGGTACCTGCATGAGCCCCAGTTATGCCTGTTTCTTTATGGGGTATGTGGAACATTTCTTGTTCCAATCCTACTCAGGCCCCCTCCCACAACTCTTTCTCCGTTACAATGATGACTGTTTCGGTGCCGCTTCATGCTCTTACCTGGACCAGGAAAAATTTGTTAATTTTGCTTCCAGTTTCCACCCCTCCATCACTTTCACATGGCCCATCACTGACACTTCCCTTCCCTTCCTTGACCTTTCTGTCTCAATTTCTGGTGATAGGCTGTCCGCCAATATTCATTACAATCCCACCAATTCCCACAGCTGCCTTAATTACAACTCCTCACACCTTGCTTCCTGTAAGGACTCCATCCCATTATCCCATTCTTTCAGTTCCTTCTCCTCCGTCGCATCTGTTCCAATGATGCCACTTTCCAAAACAGTGCTTCTGACGTGTCTTCCTTCTTCCCTAACCAAGGTTTCCCCACCCACGGTGGTTGACAGGGCCCTCAACCATGTCCGACCCATCTCCTGCGCCTCTGCCCTCACACTTTCCTCTCCCTTCCAGAACTATGGTAGGGTCCCCCTTGTCCTCACTTTTCAACTCACCAGCCTCTGCATTCAAAGGATCATCCTCCGCTATTTCCGCCAACTTCAGCCTGATGTCACCACCAAACACATCTTCCCTTCACCCCCCCCGTCGGCATTCTGTAGGGACCTTCCCTCCGCAACACCCTGGTCCACTCCACTATCACCCCCAACACAACAACCTCCTCCCATGGCACCTTCCCATGCAATCGCAGAAGGTGCGACACCTGCCCCCTTACTTCTCCCCTCCTCACTGTCCACAGGCCCAAACACTCCTTTCAAGTGAAGCAGCATTTCACTTGCACTTCCCTCAATTTGCTCTACTGCATTCGCTGCTCCCAATGCGGTCTGCTGTACATTGGAGAGACCAAACGAAGACTGGGTGACCGCTTTGCGGAACACCTTCGGTCTGTCCGCAAGCATGATCCAGACCTTCCTGTTGCTTGCCATTTCAGCACTATCCTGCTCTCATGCCGACATTTCCGTCCTTGGCCTGCTGCAGTGTTCCAGTGAAGCTCAACGCAAACTGGAGGAACAGCAACTGATCTTCCGATTAGGCACTTTACAACAACTTCAGATCATGAACCCTCTCCTCCATCCTCATCCCTTTTTTCAAATATTTAGTTTTAAATTTTTATATATATATTTTTCCCCATCTATTTCTATTATTATTTTAAAAATTTATTTCCACTCATTGTTTTAACCCCACCTTTGAGCCTATTTCAATCTTTTCTTCCACACCGTCCCCTCCCCCCACCCCACTCCCAACAGGGCCATCTGTCACTTGCTCATCCTGCTTTCTACTCTTAATGTCATCATTAGCACCTCCTTTAACCAGTATCACCACCATCAACATCCCCTCAATCTTTTGTTTATGACATCTTTTGCAATCTCTCCTTTGCTTCCACCAATCACTGGCCTTCTTTCCAGCTTCACCTGCCCCGCACCCCCCCTTAAACAGTATATATTTCACCACATTTTTACTTCTCCTTAGTTCTGAAGAAGAGTCATACAGACTCAAAAGGTTAACTCTGTCTTTCTCTCCACAGATGCTGTCAGACCTGCTGAGTATTTCCAACAATTTTTGTTTTTGTTTCACTCAAGTCTAAACTGGTACTCGATGGACTGAATGGTCTCCTTCTGTCCTGTTATATTTCTATGACCTGAGCAAGTGGAGATGTAGGAGAGTGGAGTTAATGCTGTAACTGGAAAGCAATCTTCCCATTTGTTACATCATTTCTAATTCATGATTTAACATTGGATAGTAGTGTGGTCACATGGAGTTGGTAGAGAGAGGAGGCAATTGAAAAATAGTGCTAAGTATAATTAGCATACATATGGAAACTGCCCCTTACTTGTAGATAATGTTGTCAAGGGGCAGTCTGTGGAGCTGAGGGAAAGGAGTGGAGCTAATTGTGAAAACTATAGTGACTCTGAAGGTGAGGTGTTGTTTGAGATTTCTTGGTTACAATCAATAAATAGTAATGGAACTGTGCATAGCCAGTTCCATAGAGCTAAAAAAAAAGGAGGACAGACAATCCAAGAAAATGTTATTATCCACCTTAAAAAATATTGCAAGGACATCAAGAAGTAACGTCAGTAAATAAAATCAGAATTTAGTCCTGGCACCCTAACCATCCACTGCCTGCTTTAATTATCTCTTTCCTCCTGAAGGGTTGAGCTCATATAGGTGAACAATTTGATGTTTGGTATATTAATGTAACAATATTGCCCTTATGCCAGTAAGTATTTTTTCAATGTAAAAATGAGCCCTCTTGAACCAAGTACTTAAAAATCTGTGTGATTTTCCCTGCCTGATGTTTTAAATTAAATGAATTATGAGCTTCCAACAGAAAAGAGTCATGGAGGTTAAAGTTAAAATGGGAACTGGTTTTAATATAACTAAAAAAAACTTCAATGGTTGATGGTTGCTTCATTTTTCAAACAAATAAGAATGATGAAAACTTTAGAAGACTATAATGTTTGCCAGTGTTTTACACTTGTGTGTTTTACACACAATCTACAAACAGTGAACCCTTAAATGCAGTGCCACGATCCCTGTTTTGCTGCAGACTATTTTTAGGAATGCACCAAAATGCTGTGCGGGGCATGGGTTTGCACGACCAATCACAACGCAGTGTATTCCTGTTTCAAAACAAACCATCCTGTATATTTGCAAAGTGAAGGCTAGGCATTTCCCTCAGAATTGGGAATGAATCTTTAGAATTGGTATTTTTCAACCATAGGTCATGTAATTTTCTTATTTTTTAACTTCAATTGATAATCTTGCTTCTTAAATGTATTCTCTTGCTTTCTCTCACTGTACTGCAGAGAGGAAAAACCTCAGAATCCCAGCTGTGAAAAGCATAAAGCAAGAGTTATGCTGGAATGAATGGAAGTTGATCTGCAAGTGACACCAGGGCTATATGAAGTGTACCACTAAAGTGTAATTCTCAATAATGACTAATTAACTCACGAGAATGACGTATGCTTTTTATTCTGTCTGTTTTTAGACCACCATGGTGTCCATAGAAGGTCTTACCAAAGTTGTTGACCCATCCCAGCTCACTCCTGAGTTTGATGGCTGTCTGGAGTACAACCATGAGGAGTGGATTGAGATCCATGTGGCCTTTGAAGACTTCATAAGCAATGCATCACACATGTTGTCCAGACTGGAAGAACTCCAGGAAATGCTAGCCAAAAAGGACTTCCCTCAGGACTTGGAAGGAGCTAGAAAGATGATTGATGAGCATACACTACTGAAAAAGAAAGTCATCAAAGCTCCGATTGAAGAGCTGGACCTAGAAGGGCAAAAATTGCTGCAGAGGATTCAAAGTAGCGAAAGTTTTCCCCATAAGAACTCTATATCAGGGAATGCAGACTTTCAGGGCCTTGTACCAAAAGTGTCCAGTATGTTGGACAGACTGCACTCAACCAGGCAGCATCTGCATCAGATGTGGCATATACGCAAGCTGAAACTGGATCAGTGTTTTCAGCTTAGGCTCTTTGAACAAGATGCAGAAAAGGTGAGGTTAAATTAATTATTCAAAATGCATTAACAACTCTTTTTGGTCCTGGAGAGATTATGGTATTCCTGGTTTATATTCATGAATTTAGTTTGAATTTATACATTATAAGTTTAACATGTAAACTTTATTTGTGAGCACTTTAAAACAAAACTGTATAAGTTGAACATCTTTTTATTGATTATGCAGAGTAATTGTGCCAATACTGTGCTATGAAAGAGTGCATTGGGCTTATGAATCTTTTGTAAACAGATTTAAACTGATAGCCATTACAGCCCATCAAGTCCATGTTGGCTCTTTGTAGAGCAATTCAGTCAATCCCATTCCCCTGGTATAGAGTGATGTAGAGTCAGAAGTTGACATTGCTGAAGCAGCGAATGGTTTTGATCCATTGACTTCAGGGGTTATGGGCCCAGCATTCTTTTGTTGCTTTGCTCACATAATTTATCAGAAAATGGAGACAAGAGGAAGGTATATTAAGTGAAGTCCCAAAATAAAGGTCACTTTTTTATATACGTATATATATTAGTGGGGAGATGGTGGCGTTGTGGTAATGTTACTGGACTTGTAATTCAGAGGCCCAGCTAATGCTCTGGTTCCCAGTTCTGGTTCAAATCCCACCACAGCACCTGGTGCAATTTAAGTTCAATGAATAAAGCTAGTCTTATTAATGGTGACCAGGAAACCATTGTCGATTGTCATAAAAACCCATCTGGCTCACTAATGTTCCCTTTAGGGAAGGAGAGCTCCCATCCTTATCTGCACCAAAGTGGTTGACTCTTAACTGCCATCTTAAATGGCTTAGTAAGCCACTTAGTTGTGTCAAACCATTACAAAGTCAAAAAGGAATGGAAGTGGACAGTGGCAATGGCGATGGAACACCCAGCCCTGTTGACCCTGCAAAGCCCTCCTTACTAATTCTGGGGGCTTGTTGTCAAAATTGGGAGAGCTGTTCAACAGACTAATCAAGCACCAGAGCCATACTCACCGAATCATACTGTACAATGCCTCAGACACCACCCTGGGTGTCCTATCCCACCAGCAGGACAGACCCAGCAGAGGTCACAGCACAGTTGGAATGGAGTTGCCCTCGGAGTCCTCAATATTGACTCGCCACCCAATGGCACCAGTTGAATAATGGACAAGGAAGCCTCCTGCTCATTACCATCTAGTGTCCTCCACCACCAAACCCCCCCCCCCAACACCCACCCCTGACCTCTGCTGACGAATCTGTATGTTGAACCTAACACCAATTGGAAGATGCACTGAGGGTGGCAAGGGCACCGTCCATACTCCGGGATTTGATGACTATTACCAAGAATGGCTTGGGAGCTCCACTGCTGGTCGAGTCCTGAAGGACATTGCTGCTAATCTGGGACAGATGGTGAGGGAATGAACAAGAGGAAAAATCCTACTTGACCTTGTCCTCCCCAGTCTACATGTTGCAGATGCATATGTCCATGACAGTATTGGTAGGAGTGACAAGC
Source organism: Carcharodon carcharias (assembly GCF_017639515.1). Lineage (NCBI taxonomy): Eukaryota > Metazoa > Chordata > Chondrichthyes > Lamniformes > Lamnidae > Carcharodon > Carcharodon carcharias. The sequence continues at coordinate 170,912,059 of NC_054469.1, forward strand.
ACACAGTCTTTATGGAGGTGAAGCCCCATCTTCACATTGAGGATGCCCTCCACAGTGTTTTGTGCCACTGTAAGCATGCTAAATAGGATTGATTTCGAACAGATCTAGAAATTTGAGACTGGTCATCCATGAGGCACTGAGGGCCATCAGCAGCAGCGGAACTGTACTCAACCACAATCTGTAACCTCATAGTCCAGTAAATCCCTCACTCTACCATTACCATCAAGCCAGGGTATCAACCCTGGTTCAATGAGGAGTGCAGGAGGGCATGCCAGGAACAGCATCAGGTATACCTAAAAATTATGTGTCAACTTGGCGAAGCTACAACATGGGACTATTTGCCAAACACCGAAGATAGCATGTGATAGGCAGAGTTAAGTGATCCCACAACCAACAGATCAGATCTAATCTCTGCGGTCCTGCCACATCCAGTTGTGAATGGTGGTGGACAATTAAACAACTAACTGGAGGAAGCTTCACAAATATCCGCATCCTCGATGATGGAGGAGCCCAGCACATCAATGTAAAAGACAAGGCTGAAGCTTTTGCAACCATCTTCAGCCGGAGGGTGCCAGGTGGGTGAACCAGTTTGGCCTCTGCTGACATCATCACAGATGCCAGTCTTCTGCCAATTCAATTCACTCCATGTGATATCAAGAAATGCCTGAATGCACAAAGAGTCTTGGCCCTGACAATGTTCTAGCAATACTACTGAAGACTTGTGCTCTAGAACTTGCCACACCCCTAGCCAAGCTGTTACAGTACAGCTACAACACTGGCACCTACCCGGAAATGTAGAAAATTGCCCAGGTATATCCTGTCCACAAAAAAATGGATGAATCTAACCCGGCCAATTACCACCCCATCAGTCTACTGTCAATCATCAGCAAAGTAATGGAGTACTTACTCAGCAATAACCTGCTCACTGATGCCCAGTTTGGCTTCTGCCTGGGCCACACAGCTCCTGAATTCATTGCAGCCTTGGTCCAAACATGGACAAAAGAGCTGAGCTTCAGAAGTGAGGTGAAAGTGACTTCCCTTGACATTAAGGTAGCATTTGATCAAGTGTGACATCAAGGACTGCTGGCAAAACTGAATTCAGTGGAATCAGGGGGAAACCTCTCCACTAGCTGGAGTCATAGCTAGCACAAAAGAAGATGGTTGTGGTTATTGGAGGTCAATCATCTCAATCCCTGGACATTGCTTCAAGGAGTTCCTCAGAGTGATGTCCTCGGCCCAGTTAGCTTCAGCTGCTTCATCAATGACCCTCCTCCCATCATAAAGCCAGAAGTGGAGATGTTCACTGATGATTGCACAATGTTCAGTACCATTCGCAACTCCTCATACTGAAGCAGTCCGTATCCATATGCAGCATGACTTGGACAAGATTCAGGCTTTGGCTGATAAGTGGCAAGTGACATTTGTGCCACACAAGTGTCAGGCAATGACCATATCCAACAAGAGATAATCTAACCATCACCCCTGACATTCAATGGCATTACCATTGCTGTAGTCCCCCACTATCAACATCCTCGGGGGTTACCATTGATGAGAAACTGTACTGGTCATATAAATACTATGGCTACAAGAGCAGGTCACAAAGCCTGTCCACCATCTGCAAGGCGCAAGTCAGGAGTTTGATGGAATAGTCTGCACTTGCCTGGATCAGTGCAGCTCCAACAACACACAGGAAGCTTGACATCAACTTGGACAAAGCAGCCCGCTTGATTGACACCCCACCCACCACCTGTAATATTCACTCCCCCCAACACCAGTGCACAGTGACCATGTTTACTACCGCAGCCAATCACCAAGGCTCCTTCTGTAGCACTTTCCAAACCCACAACCCCTGTCACCTAGAAGGACAAGGGCAGCAGATGCGTGGGAACACCACCACCTGTAAGTTCCCCTACAAGTAACCATACTGACTTGGAACTGCATCGCCGTCCCTTTACTGTTTCTGGGTCAAAATCCTTTCCTAATAATAATGTGGATGTACCTACATCACATGGACTGCAGCAGTTCAAGAAGGTGGCTCACCACCATCTCCTCAAGGGCAATTAGAGATGGGCAATAAATGCTGACCTAACTGGTGACGCCCACATTCCATAAAATAATTTTTTAAAAATTAGGTAATTGCCTGTGAGATCATCCATAAAAAGGTTGATATCTAGAATATTTAGAGTAGGATAGAAAGTTGTAAGTAGGTCCAAAATTGAATCGTGAGTATCAAAAAGCCAAACCACGAAGTTAGTCAGTTATCAAGCATTGCCATGCTTTGCCAAACTAAATGACAGAAACTGTTATTATGGCTGAGGGACCTGGAAGATCCACAAAAGTGCAGGAGGTGTGATGTACATTGGTGCAGCAAGATTGGCAAGCAAGGAAGATGTGGAATGGGAAACAAGGATGTGCATTAGAGGGAATCTGTAATCAGGTATTGAAGGAGAAAGATCCAAAACAATGGGAAGTAAATTAAGAAATTGGTAGTAGGAGTTGTTTGGGAAAGAGGAATCAACAGCAGGAGTTAGAGGCATGAATAAGGGGTATTAGGTCTACAAAGGCAGGCCTATGGGAAAAGAACAGTCAGACATTGATGCAGAACAGGGGATGCTCTGCTGCCAACCCTAATGCCCAAATCTGATCAAAATTCCTTGGAAGGCAGATACCAAATATTGAGCTTGGTTGCATAAAGGCAACAAGGCAATAATTTACAGCAACAAATTATAGAAGGATGAAATGCACACAAGCCAGTCTGCTTGACTCAGATACTCTCACCTGTGAGTCAGAGGTTTGTTCCGAAGCTTCAGTGCTTTATGTGGACTGACTTTTCAGTGCAGTACTGACTGAGTGCTACATTGTTGGAATGGTGTCTTTTGAGTGAGGTATTAAACTGAGGTTCTATTTGCCTGTTCAGGCACTATTTTTCAAAAAAAGAGTGGATGAATGCTAAACATCATTAAATTAGATTAACTGGCCATTAATATCATTTGCTTTTGTAATATATTACTATATTATTAATTACTATTGCTGCAATTCACTGACTGCAAAGTGCTTTGGGATTTCTTGGGGATATTATTGGTCCTTTATATAAGAGCAAATTATTTTCTTTCCTCTTAATTATTAATATATATTAATGAAAATAAAAAAATCATATAGTTTTCAATGATCCCTTGGTGATGGTGGGTAGATTGGGTATGCAGGGTTTTAGTGCCTCCCACTGGAGTGCCAACTGGCAACCCAGAACTGGGTCACAAAGGGGCAATTCTTAGCAACTTCGAGTTCTGTGCTATTAGTGGTTGCAGGCAATTAGGGGAAAAGCAAACTTTCAACTAATCTAAATGGAACATAGGAACAGGAGTATGATACTCAGCCCTTTAAACCTACTCTGCTATTCAATTAGATCATGGTAGGTCTGTATCTTAACTCCATTTACCTGCCTTGTTTCCATAAGCCTAATAAAAATCTCAGCAGCTCACGCAGTTGAGTTCAGTTTTAATGACACCATGTATGCCCAATTAAATGGTGTTGCCATGGGATCCCCTTTAGGCCCAGCTCTCGCAAATATCTTTGTTGGGTTCCATGAGAAATGTGAATTCAATGGGATGAGACCCAACCTCCTACCCCTCGCATATTTCTGATATGTGGATGACACGTTGGCTATATTTAAATCCACAGCTGCAGGTCATAATTTCCTTGCATGTCTTAATGGGCTCCATCCTGCGCTTATATTCACCTTTGAAATGAATCAGTCAAATGAAGTCACTTTCCTTGCCATACTAGTTGAGAAAACTGCCAGGGGAATCTCTACTGCGGACTACCGCAAGCCTACCTTCATTGGTCAATACACACGTTGCAACCTTACAGTTCCAAGCACTATAAGATTGGCCATATTAACAGCCTCGTAAATATGGCCTGAACTATTTGCTCACCATACAAGCTTGGTACTGAAATAGGGTGCATCAAAGCCATCCTGCGAGATAATGGCTACCCTGATCAGATCATTTCGTGCTGCATATCGCGCGAACTCATGAACAGGCCCAAAGCTGTCACTTTCGGCCCTGAAAAATGCCCAGCCTACCTCAGATTACCCTGGAAGGGCAAGGTACCTCAAAGATTTGAGCAACAGATGAAGCTAACTGTTTCACGCTGCTATTATGCATTAGCAACATGAGTGGTATTCGCCACTAACAGGATGTTGCTGCCAAGCCAAAAATATGTTCTGCCTATCACACAAATGAATAATGTGGTATATGAATTTCAGTGCCAGTATGATGTTAGGTATGTAGGCTGTACTTCCAAAAGACTGGCGGAGGGTATCAGACAGCCTGTCCTTTCTGTTGTTCGCAAGGCCAAGGTATCGACCGTACCCAACCAGCGCGTGCTTGCAAATTTCAAAACGCTGTGTCCAACATTAGATGTGATTCCGCAATTGCACAACATTTGCTAAATAGTCCTCAATGTGCTAAGAATATGTGTCAGAATCTAAGATTGTCTAAGAATCTAAGATTGTCAGTTGGGCTCACAGTATAGTGCATTTATGTGTATTCGAAGCTGCATATACTAGTATACAGGGCCCAGTTCTTTGCAGACAGAATATGTACACACATTGCACCTGTATCAGCTAAACAAAATAAGTGACAACCATTTGTTGGTTCATTTGCTTGGCAGTTAACTGTCAGTCACTATCAACTTGTGCATTCTCCATGGCAATGCCTCTACCAATCAGAGTCCACTTGCCAACCAATCAGCACTATCTTCTCATACGGTATAAATAGCTTATTTCTCCTGATATTGGTGTTTTATTGCGAATTGTCCTGATGAGTGCAAGATAAAAAGCTTCAACAAAAAAAATCTCTCTTTTTCAGCAATACTGAAGTCCTGTACTACCAAATAACTATTTGCAAAACCTATTAATTTATCTTGAAGGTTTCAATTGACCTAACCTAAAGCTTTCCAGATAATCACCCCAAACAGTCTAGCTATAACTTTCAAGATTTATTCTTGACTCCCCCCCCACCCACCCCCAGAGGCATTGGTTTTCATTCTGTCTATTCTTGTCAATTCCTTTAGCCATCTTAAACATCTCAGTTAAAGGTATTATATTAAAGGGAGTAAAGGCCTAATCCATCGTTCTGGTGAATCTCTGCTGTACCTCCCTGCCAAGGCCATTATGTATCTTTCCTTAAATGGGATGTGTTGAACTGAATAAATGGGCTCTCACCTGAACTTTATATAACTGTAATGCAATGTTCATCCTTTGTATTCCACCTGCCTTTCTCGTTGTATTCCAGCTCTTTTGAGGTAATGGCCAACATCCTATTAGCCTTTTTGTACCTGTTCATTAGCTTTTAGTGATTAAAAACAAAAACAGAATTACCTGGAAAAACTCAGCAGGTCTGGCAGCATCGGCTTTTAGTGATTGTTGTACTTAGACCCCTAAATCTCTCTATGCCTCCACAGTTCCTAACTTCTCACCTTTTAGAAAATACTCTGATCTATTTATCTTAGCTCCAGAGTGAATGAGGTCACACAGTGAATTCTTTCTGCCAGTTTTGGCCATTTAGTCAATCTGACCATATCCCTTTGCAGCATTCTCCTCCTAGCTACACTATTTACTGTGCCAACTAACTTGGCATTGAGAGCAAACTTGGATACATGGCTCTCTTCTTTCATCTAAGTCATTTATAAATATAGTGAAAAGGTGAGGCCCCTGTATAAATCCCTGGGGAGCACCACAAGTCATATCTTGCCAATTTGAGTACATACCTATTATTGCCCTACTCTTTGTGTCTCTTAACCCCTAACCAATTAAGATTTTAATTGAAGGATATAAGACAATCAAAATGTTCAAAAATACTTTTTAAACTTATTGGTTAAGAAAAAGGAGATGCTGCTGCACTGAAGCTATTGGAACAGATCAAGTACCTGGAGAATACTGATTGTAATGTGACAGTCAAGTATGACCTTATCATTCTAATATAGCATTTATTGGATCACAAGGAACCATTCAGACTTCTTGATATGGGATAAGAAATGTTTAGATTGAATTTTCTAATGGAATATACAATGCCACATAGTGGTTTTAGTATATCACCAGCTGATGCTCCGTGGAGTCAAGACCAAGGTGAGCCAGGGCTAGAAGGTAGGGGATAATTAAGTCAAAGCATGCAGTCATGTTAGAGTCACCATTTTAAAGTCATACGTTTTGTCCTTTTAAACTTGCATTATAAATTCCTTTGCCCGCATTTTTAATGGGAACTGTTGATATAGATTTATGTAAATTTATTGTGCTGTAAGAGGTGGGGAGTGGGATTTATTAGATAAATCTATCAAAGACCCAACACTTACACAATAGCCCAAAAGGCCGTCTCCTGTGCTGTATCATTCTATGATGCTAATTGCATCCTCTTGCCAGAAATAGTGGTACAGCGCTTCCAATGTGCGCTCACTCGCTCTTGCTTGCTTGCTCTCTCTCTCTCTCTCTTTTCTCTAGCACCATGCATTAATTAACCCATGATGTAAAGAACCTGTATCATGCTGTTAATCTGTTATATTACCAACTATCCTACAGCAACCTTTAGTTTTTGGTGCTTGTCATTCAAGGCAACTAAGTATTGCAACAGAAACAATGTGCAGGGTTAGAGAGAAAAGGCAGGAGAATGGCACTAAGTCAGAATGCTCATTCGAAGAGCTGGTGTAGATATGATGGGCCGAATGGCCTCCTGCACCATTACAATTCTGAGATATTTGCGGAAATAAACAAATAGACTAGATGCTGCAAATCTGAAGACAAAAACAGAATTACATTCAGAAACTCAGTAAGTAACAGCAGTGGTTGTGGTGTGTGTACTAGGCTAGAAAAGATTACTATAAAGCTTTAAATAGCAGAGCAGCAGAATCATGGCAGCTGAGTCTTATAGGGTAGTCCAACGAAGCTGTGTGGCCCTGATCGCAGAGAAATCCAGGAGACTGGGAAGCCAAATTTGAGCCGATTTCAAGGTGTTGAAAAGAGCTTCAGAAGAACGCAGGATGAGCAATGTGCTCTGTACAGGTAACTTTAAATGTATAGTTTTGAACTTGTAGTCTGATGTTGTAATGTGTCCATTATTTTAGCCATGGACTTTAAGGAGTAGAAAAGAGCAGATTGGATGGAGGATAGGTGTATTGACATAATCCTGCATTATTCACCATAATCTTTGATTTGTTTTATTCTCTCACACTGCCACACTTCACTTTGATCACAGAAAAATTCCTCCCCACAATTATTTAAAAGCACATACTGTACAGTATATATTTGTACATGAAATGTATAAATATTATAGGTATTTTCTCTCCCGTTAAGATCCTCATTGTATTTGTAAATACTTGTTTTGAAGTGTCAGCCTTGGCTTAGTGGTAGCACACACTCACTCTGAGACAGAAGGTTTTGGGTCACTTGAAATTTGATCCTAAAATCTAGGCTGACGCTTCTGTGCAGTACTGAGTAAATACTGCACTTACTGCAGTCCTTCAAGTTAGGCATGGAACTGTGGCCCTGTTTGCCTTCTCAGCTGACATATAACATCCCTTGGTACTGTTAAAGGTGTGCGGGGTATTTCTCCCGGTGCCCTGGCCAATATTTATTGGCCCACACCACCCTTTGGGACTTTGTACAGTGAGTATTGACCACTGTGCTTTCCTACATCACAATAGGTACTAAAATTTAAAAGTAATTACCTGGTGGTGAACTACTTTGGGGCATCCTCCAGTTGTAAAAGGCACCTTTGATCCCTACTTGATCACACATTACAGTACATGGTCACATGTGCCCAAATACTGGTGGTGTCAAGCTCAAATGGGCACTTGATTGATGTGAAGTTTTGCGCGTTCTATGGCATTCAGCAGCCTAAGACAATATTGGTGCTAAAAGACCCTTTACTATGATTGCTCCTTTCATTTCTCACTGGGCTCAACCCCATATTCTGCCTTACTTTCTTCCTTCACTCCCCCCCCCATCCCTCCCCCTCAAACACCCTGATTGGCAAAAAAGAAGGCCTTTTTTTTTCCAGTTAGGGAAATTTGTCAAAAACCACTGGGACCAATGTTTGTGCGAACTGCATAATTAGAGAAGTAGAGAGGGTTTTAAACTAAATAGTGGGGTCTAGAGATCAAATGTAGAAAGATGTGGTATATCAAAGAGTAGAGACAAGGTAAGAGAGGAAAATAGTAAGTTAGGAAATAAGGGTCCGAGAAAGGCAGGAAGAGACAGAAAGAAAAACCTAAGAATGCACAAAGAATCAAGACCAGATGTTAAAGATAACAAAAAGACTAAGCTAAAGGCTCTGTATCTGTGCATAGCATTCATAAAATAAATGAATTGATAGCGCACATTGAAGTAAATAAGTATGATCTGATAGACATTACAGAGAGCTGGCTGCAAGATGACAAGGATTTGGTCCTGAGTATTGAGGGGTATATGACTTTGAAGAAGAATAGGAAGCTAGTAAAGGTGGAGGGGTAGCACTGTTAATCAAGGATGGCATTTGTGCATTAGTTAGTGATGACATTGGTTCAAGAGATCAGGATGTAGAATCGGTTTGGGTGAAGATGAGGAATAGTAGGGGAAAGAAGTCACTAGTGGGCGTGGTCTACATGCTCTCTAACAGTAACCACAATATAGGACATAGAATGAAAGAAGAAATATTATGTGCTTGTGATAAAGGGACGGCAATAATCACGGGTGACCTTAATCTACATATAAACTGGAAAAATCAGATTGGCAGTAGTAGCCTGGATGAGGAGTTCATAGAATGTTTCAAGAGAGTTTCTTAGAGCAGCACGTTCTGGAACCAACCAGAGAACAGGTTAAATTAGACTTGGTATTGTGTAATGTGACAAGATTAATTAATGACCTCAGGGCAAAGGTAACTCTAGGTAGCAGCAACCTCAATATGATTGAATTTTACATCCAGTTTGAAAGAGAGAAGAGTTGGTCTAAGACTAGTATTTTAAACTTAAATAAGGACAACTATGTTGGGATAAAAGCTGAGCTAGCTGAAGTGAACTGGGATACTAGGCTAGGAGATAGATTAATATAGAAGCAGTGGCAGACATTAAGGGGATATTTCAGAATACTCAGAATAAGCATATCTCTACTATAAAGGGAGGACCCACCATCAATGGTTAACTGAAGAGGTTAGGGAAAGCATCATACTTAAAGAAAAAGCATATAACTGCACAAAGATGAGTGCCAGGTCAGATGATTGGTCAGAATATAAACAACTGCAGAGAATGACTGAAAGGTTAATCAGGAGAAAAAAAATTAGAGTATGAGAGGAAGCTGGCTAGAAATGTAAAAACAATGGCAAGAGTTCCTACAGATATTTAAACAGGAAAAGAGTAGTTAAAGTGAGTGTTGGTCTTGTAGGGAGTGAGAAGTTAATAGTAGATATTAAGGAAATGGTGGATGAAATTAACAAATATTTTGCTTCTGTCTTCACTATAAAAGATACAAAAAACTTTCCAGTTCTAGCTTTAAATTGGGAGATGGAGGGGAGAGAGGAACTTGGTGAAATTATAATCACTAGGGAAGCAGCACTGAGCAAACTGGTGCAGCTGTGGGCTAACAAGTTTCCGGGTCCAGAGAGACTTCATCCTAGGGTCTTAAAGGAGGTGGCTTATGAGGCAGTAAATGCTTTGGTGTTAATTTTCCAAAATTTGCTAGATTCCATCAGACTGGGAAATAGCAAATATTAGCCCTCTACTCAAGAAAGGAGAAGCAGAAAATAGGAAACTTAGTCCAGTTAGTTTGACGTGGGGAAGGTGTTATAATTGATCATTTAGAGATTATAGCTGGGCACTTAGAAAATCTCAAGGTAAAGAGTTAACTTGATTTTATGAAAGGGAAATCATGTTTAACCAAGTTATTAGAGTTCTTTGTAGGGGTAACATGTGCAGTGGATAAAGGGGAGTCTGTAGATGTACAGTACTTGGGATTTCCAGAAAGCCTGTAGATGTGCTGTACTTGGATTTTCGGAAAGCATTTGATAAAGGTCCAACATCAAAGGTTATTGTGGAAAATAAAAGCTCATGGTGTAGTGGGTAACATATGATCCTGCGTAGAAAATTAACTGGCTGGTAGAAAACAGAACGCATACATAGATGGATCTTTTTGGCAGGGTATGATGAGTGGAGTCCCGCAGGGGTTTGTGCTGGGGCCTCAACTTTTTACAATTTACAGCAATGACTTAGATGAAGTAAGAGAAGGAATGGTAGCTAAATTTTCAGATGACCCAAAGATAAGTAGGAAAGGATGTTGTGAAGAAAACATAAGGAGTTTGCAGTTGGATATAGATAAGTTAAGTGAGTGAGTAAAAACCTCGCATTGGAGTATAACGTGGGAAAATGTGAAGTTGTTCACTGTGGCAGGAAGAATTAAAAAGCAGAGTATTACTTAAACGAAGAACGACTGAAGAATTTCAGGGTGCAGAGGGACCTAGGTGTTTTTCAAGTATAAGTCACAAAAAGTTAGTATGCAGGTACAACATTTAATCAAAAAAGCTAATAGAATGCTATCCTTTATCACAAGGGGAATTGAACATAAAAGTAAGGATGTTATGTGTTACGACATGGCAGGTGACAATTGCCAGGCGGACCAAATCCACAAGGGAAACTTGGCTATGCCATCACATTGGTTTTGCAATTTATATTTATTACAAGAAGGCTTATGTACTGAATTCAGAAGAATTGAGTCCACTAACACCTTTAGAGATTTTAAAATTAAGTTAAAACATTTAATAAAAAAAAACAATAAACATACACAAGGTTCCAATTACAAGATTAGTTAGTTTTAACGGTTCCCAAAATTCTTAGTTAAACAGGTTCCCAACTGCATACCCTCTTTAAGGCAACAGTCCAAAATAGATTTGAAATTATACAATCAACCCAGCAAGGTTACCACAGCACCCACTTGACAGTGGAATTCCAAAGGCTTGTAACACAACTTTAGTTACTGGACACAGTAGACTTCTGCTAAAGTGGCTGGAGGCTTTTCCACAAGAACTGCTGCATACAGTGTACCTTTCAATCTCACACAGTCACACCCTTGATATAGCCTTCCCTCCCTCTTTTTATATATGTTTTCTCTTTCTTTAATCTGTAAATTCCATTGTTCTGCAGGTCTTTGGAAATTTACTTTTCCCATAATATAAAAATCTTTCATGTTGCAATATGGCCTCTTTCCTTTTGGGAAAAATAAACATCATAACCTTGCCCTATTTAGCTGTTAGTTGTAAACATCCTACCATCCCTTTGAAACCCAAACATCTTTCCACTTATTTTAAAATGCAAATTTCCACCATACCTTATCTATGGAACCCTCATCCTAGCTTGCCTATCTCCATTTCAAAAGCCGGCTTTACGCCTAATTCTTTTGATAATTTCAGCTTTGCAGTCTACCTGATTCTAATTCAATTAAATCAGTCACACAGACAGAACCATCCACACTCTCAGCCATAAACCTACATCAATGTTATGAAAAATATTATAGTAGTTTTGTGATAAATGCTTCAGTTATACAGGGCCTTGGTGAGACTGCATCTCAAATGCTATGTGCAATTTTGTTCTTATTTAAGGAAGGATGTTAATGTGTTGTAGGCAGTTCAGAGGAAGCTTACAGATTGATACCTGGAATAAGTGGGTTGTTTTATGAGGGTTGATACCTGGAATGAGTGGGTTGTCTTATGAGGATAGGTTGGACAGGCTGGGCTTGTTTCCAGTGGAGTTTCGAAGAGTGAGGTGTGACTTGATTGTAGTATATAAGATCCTGAATGGCCTTGACAGGGTGGACGTGGAAAGCATGTTTCCCGTTGTGGTTGAGTCATGAACTAGGGGGGCACTGTTTTAAAATTAGGGGTCGCCCTTATAAGACAGAGATGAGGAGAATTTTTTTCTCTAGTGTTGTGCGACTTAGGAACTCTCCACCTTAGAAGGCGGCTGAAGCAGGGTCACTGAATATTTTTGAGGCAAAGGTAGATAGATTCTTGTTAGACAAGGAAATCAAAGGTTATCGGGAGTAGATGGGAATGTGAAACTTGAAGCTCAAACAGATCAGCCTTGATCTTATTGAATGGCAGAGCAGGCTTGAGGAGCCGATGACCTGCTCCTATTTCATATGTTCATATTCCATGACAATCCTCAGGAAGGCCCCAAATCTCACCTTGCTGCTGCAATAGCTTCATAGTTTTCCAAATGTCGTACATGGGTGCTTCCTGGTCATTTGTCAATCGACTTATACTTAATAGCACATATAAGCCTATCACTTGGAGCAATGCTTATATGCTTAAATGTTTCTAAGTATCACTAAATTTAGCTGCAGCACACTATCCTCTAACAGAGTTGTCATAATAGTGCAATGACTCCTGTCCCTTACTACTTCGTGTACCAATGGCATGTGAGGGATGCTAAATGAAGAAGAAACATAAGAATACCTACCTAATAAGGTTGCCTATATTCTTTAGCTGCGTTATCTGGATATCCTAAGCACTTGCCTGCTGGATAATAGGCTGGGTTTTGCTGGGGGTGGTGGGAAGGTGGTTGATGGTAAGCTGTCAGTATGTGTTTGAAACCCCTTAAAATGTTGCACCTTAACAGAGGTTTTAAATGCTGAAATGATTAACAAAATTTGATGAACAACAGAATTTGTTCTGAAGCTATAATGTCAAAATCCTGGCACGCTGTTAGATGATTAATTAGTAAAACTGTTCGATTGGTGCATGGGTCGGGAACCAAAATGCACAGATTGAAGGTAATTGGCAAAATAAGCATTAGCGACACGAGGAAACGCTTTTGCTCATGCAGAGAGTGGTTAGGAATTGAATGGACTGCCTCAGAGTGTGCTGGAGGCCGTGACAATCGAGTCATTCAAAATGAACTTGGATAATTATATGAACAGGAGGGAAACATCTGACCAGGAATTATTTTAAAAATAATTTCTAAAAATTCTGAATATTTTAGCTTCCACCTTCACACCAAGTGTGCCCCAGTCTTTAATTTATTCAACATTAAAATTTTAGAAGTGATTTTATTTTAGTGCTTTTAGTTTCTTTCTATGGTGGGAGAGGGTTTTTTTTGTGGAAACCCTTTAATCTGATTGGCTGCTTTGAGAGCCTAGTGACATCACTTCAGCTGCACGCTGTGAATCCTCCATAAAGAATGCTGCAAACAGTTACAGTTCCTCTGCTTGCCACTAGAGGTGAAATTCTCACTAGAGAGATTGCTAGAACAAGACTTAATTCCTGCCCTTGCTATACTGCTGACCGCAAGATCTGGCATAATGATTCGTAATATCCATCTGATCCATCAACAGTTTAAAACTCAGCCGAATGTGGGGCAATCTAGAATGTCTTCAGCATTTCATTGAAGTATCATCTTAGCTTATGTGCTCAAGTCCTGCAATCAGGCTTCAATCCACAATCTTCTGAAGCAAGAGTACTACCGACTGTGCCAAGCCTTCACATTTCCATGTATGTGTTCAGTGCACAGTTTCCCCAGCATCTATCAAACTAGGCAATACTGCAGTGTGTGAAGGATGCATGTCATTCAAATACTTTAAAAACCTCCACCTGTATGATGCATTTTTCATTATGCTGTATCTATTAGTACAGCTATATATGCTCCAACATAAATTTGCAGTGTGTTTGTCAGGTAATTTTCCAACCTGTAATTAGTTGTAAACAATTAATGTAATACCATCAACACTGCAACACTGATTCCTTTATTGTACTTTTGAAAACAGTTTACTGTGTGTCAGGCCCCTTTAAATTCTCAAATTATTCTGCTGTTACTACGCACGTGTAGGGTTGTTGCCAAATCTCTTATAAACGTGTGCCCAGAGTGCCTGGTAAAATTGCCTGTTGCTATTCAAGCAAGTTGTGTACAAGGAAAAGATGAAGCTGAAGGAGATGCAGCCTGTGTTAAATTAGACTGATCTATCTTGCACACTGTGCCTTTTTTGTTTTCAGTCACTGGTGTGCAATAACTTACAAGTCACCCAGTGTCCATTGTAATGTGTCATTTCATAAATCTAATTGAGATTCAATGTGTTTAATAAATCTCATGCTTCTATTCAGATGTTTGACTGGATTTCTCACAACAAAGGACTCTTTTTGAATAGCTACACGGAGATTGGAGCTACTCATCAGCACGCAATGGAACTTCAAACACAGCACAATCACTTTGCAATGAACTGCATGGTAAGGATCTATAGATGAGAAACACAAAAGTTGATGCAGTAAGTATTGCGTTTCTGCTTTTCACATGGAGCAAAGAGAGAAGTTTTGGTAAAGAGCTGCGATGTGTTTCACTAATGAATAAGGCAAATTATTTATTATTGCTTAAATCCTTTCAGACAGGTTTTCGCTAACTCTGGTACTTCAATGCAAAATTAATGGCGTTCTAGCACCACATTGCAGTGTATATGGTTGACATTTGTGGAATTTGGCGAGGGAAGCTGTATTATGGCAAATTACTAACTTTGCTAATTAATGAGCTCTACCCAACTATTAATGGAGGGGGACACACTATAGGCAACAGTTTTAATTCAGATCTGAAGCTTTTATACTGACCAAATTACATGTATTAATCTATTGAAGCAATAAGTGACTTCGTGTGTTGAAAGGTAATATAGACCTTCCGATTTAGCAATGGTTGTGAAAGCTGTCTTGTATTTTTGCTCTTAATTTATCTATTGCTATCGAACAATTGCTGATAGAACTCCAGGATTGTGGATTTTGGATCACAATGACGACTGAAATTAAACAGAACTGTGTAACCTGATACATGCCTTGATTGAAGAACTGTTCAGCTTTTGCTCTCTGTGGAACTGTGGATCTGTAGAAGTCAACATTATTTTCTAGGTAAAGGGAAAGGGTGGAAGAAATAATATATTGGCAGGTAGGCTGTGATAATATAAACACACGTTGCTTTGTGTTTCCACACATTGGGATTTTGGCATTAATGGTGCTGTAGTTCGGAGATTACTATCAATTCTGCTCCACACCTTATCCAGCACCTCAGACCCAACCAAATTGTTTGCAACATCATCTTGTTTGATCCCAATCTGAGCTACTAACCTCATCATACCTTTGACCAAGTGCTTAGCCTCCCTATCTGATATCTCCTTTGGTTCTAGAAACATTTCTACCTTAGGGTGTGATGCAAATACAAGTTTATTTTGTGGTGTCAGGTGAGGATCAAGTGCTTCCTTGCAGATAATTTAGAAAAATTTCAGAGAGCATTGACAAATGCCATGGGGTAGGTAGCTGGCCAAATTAGCTATGCATTGTGCAAGGCAAGATGAAATAGTCACATTGTTGCTATTAAAACTATAATATTTCAATTTCACTGCTAAAAAGCTGCCAAATAAAATATAACTCAAAAAACATGGAAGTAAAACAAGAGTAGCAATCCTGCTATCGCACTATCACTGCCAACTTACAGCCGGGTAGTGGTTTAAGAAAGAATGAAAATCTATAGGGAGTGCTTTTTGCTCAATGTTACAAAATAGCAGATACAAATATATTTGCTTTTTAAAATTAATTTCCTTTCCTCTAGTAGAGACCAAGTATTTTTTGTTGAGCATACAATCATTGATGATTGGTCTTCCAGAATGGCTCCACCATGCCTATCTTTGAACATACATGAGAGCTGATCTGCAACTTTGTCAACTAAAGGAAAGTGTATTCCTGCTGGGCACAATGCCAACATGGCAATTCTCATTTTAAATAGAAAATGGATGTCTTACAAAAATATTTGGTGTCTTTTTTTAATCTATTTGCAATGCAAGATGAGTACTTCACGAACTCTCCTTCCTCTACTGATGCTTTAAGTTCCTATGCCCAAGCAATCTGACGTATTACCCCAATGATACTTGGTAGGGCAAGTGGCTCACACTCACTGCAGCTCAACTGAAGAGAGAGGAGGCCAGCTGTATGATTTCCTAATTATTTAAATTTAACAACCATTTTTGAACTCTATTTTTAAAACTGCTCTCATGAGAAAAGGTGTGCTAAGTTTATACATTTTGAAAAATGAAAAGTATGCAACCGATTTAATTAAAATGGTTAAATGTGGATTTATTTTGTCCTATCTAATTTAGCACCCTCTCTTGTTAATTATTGCTGATGATGCAATTCATCTATTTCACTTCATGAAGAAATATGTTTGCTGTGATTCTGTGAAAGCTGCTTCACTCTATAAACATACTGGACAGGTTGTAAAGCCATTTTGAGTTGCTGACATAGGGAATGTGACTGTATTCAGTTACAACTGGAACAAATTTGACATAGTAATATAAAAGCCAAATTCTGTAGATGCTGGAAATCTGAAATAAAAACAAAATGTTGGAAGCACTCAGCAGGTCTGACAGCATCTGTAGAAAGAGAAACAGAGTTAATGTTTCGACTTGAATATGACTCCTCTTCAAGATGCAGTCAGACTTGCCAAATTTGACATAGTACCTTGTTTCTTTCAACTGAATCAGGATATCCTACCATTTATCCATGTCTACTTAATTAGTAAGTCTCTATTTTCCATTAGATTCTGTATTTTTTTTGAGTTTCCTTATAATCAACCACAAGATATTTTCCAATAAACTTGGCCTATGCCACAGAAGAGTACAGTCCCTTTATATGAAATCTTTCGGAACAATGAGCTTGGTGCCATTAAACACAACACTAAAATTGAGATACTTTCAAATTTCATGTCAAGAAATCCTGAAAATGGTTCAAGTTAATTTTCATGTCAAGAAATCCTGAAAATGGTTCAAGTTAATTTTCAACTTATAACACAAATATAGCCCATACTGTACAAAAGAAGATATTATGGCTGAAACACAACTTGCAACCTAATACTGCAAACATAATTTACTGTCTGATAACATCATCCTTTGCCTGAATTAGGTACTTTTCAAATTGCTCCAAGATGGGTGTTATTTTAGTAAAAAATAATCTGGAATACTTTTTGTTTAAAGAATGATGCTGCTGCATTTTTAAGCAGTGAGACATTTATTATTATTTTCAGTTTTAGGAATTTTTTTTAATCAGACATTAATGGCCACTATTGTAACCAATTCAATCGATGTTCAGTTTTACTTCCAAATTTATATTGTATTCCATTCAATATGTATGACACACGCCACTTATTTGGGCATTACCAATGTGACACAGTCACTTTTGCAGCCATACGCTTCTACCAATAGAAGCAGTTTCAGAAGTTGCAGATGCTCCCCTTGCACTAATGTTTTTTAGAACAAGGAGGGGAGAAGTACCAATATATGTGAAAAACAAATAGCCTGTTTCAACCAACTTAATGTGTAGCGCTACAGGGTAGGACAGGTTGGTTTCATATTTCATGTCCTTGGTAGCAGCACATAGACTAGATGAGAACTTGTCAAATCCTTCACTTGTCAAGCTAACACATTGTTCCTGCACCCCCTTCAAAATTGCACCCTTTATATTGCCTCTCTTTGTTTTTCCAACAAAACATACTACTTCACACTGTATTAAACTTCATCTGCCACTTGTCTGCACATTCCAGCAACCTGTCTCTGTCCCCTTGAAGACTGTCACTATCCTCCTCACAGTTTACAATACTTCATAATTTTGTATCATGTGTAAACTTTGAAATTGTACGCTGCACGTGCAAGTGTGGGGCATTAATGTATTTCGAGAAAAGTGGCGGTCATAATATTGACTCCTAGGGAACCTTAATCTAGTCTATTAGAACAACTGAAACAAAAACAAAAATACCTGGAAAAACTCAGCAGGTCTGACAGCATCTGCGGACAGGAATACAGTTAATGTTTCGAGTCCGTATTACTCTTCACCAGAACTCAGTCAGGCCTGCTGAGTTTTTCCAGGTATTTTTGTTTTTGTTGCGGATTTCCAGCATCCGCAGCTTTTTGCTTTTATCTTACTGATAAAATGACTGTTCACCACTACTGTCTGTTTCCTGTCACTCAGCAAACACCATACCCTTGCTGCCGCTGTCCCTTTTTAGTCCATGGGCTTCAACTTTTATGTGGCACTTTATGAAACACCCTTTGGAAGTCCATACGGAACACATCAATCACATTACCCTTATCAAGCATCTCTACCACTTCATTCAAAAACTCTGTCCGCAAACATGAGTTGCTTATAGCAAATCTGTACTAAGTTTCCCTAATTAATCCACACTTGCCCAAGTGATTTTGTCCTGTATAATCATTTCTAAAAGCTTTCCCATTACCAATATTAAACTGACTGGCCTGAAGTTGCTGCGTTTATCCTTACACCATAAGATTTTGGGCTGTACCTTTGCAATCTCCAATCTTACTTCCCTCAGTTTCCTGAGATGCATCATACCTGCCTCTGGTGACTCCAATTTTAGGTAAGCCAGTCAGTCTAATACTTCCTCTTTATCTGTTGTTAACTCATACAGTACCCCAGCTACCTCTTACACTGGACTTTGGTAGCATCTTCTTCCTTGGTTAAAAAAAAACATATGTAATGTAGTCTTTTAGTACCTCAGTGAGGTGAGAGTGACTGCCCTTGACATAAAGGAAGCAAATGACCAAATGTGGCATCAAGGAGCCCTAGCAAAACTGAAGTCAATGAGAATCAGGAGGAAAACTCTCCGCTGGTTGGGGTCCTACCTAGCACAAAGGAAGATGGTTGTGGTTGTTGGAGGTCAGTCATCTCAGCTCCAGGACATCACTGCAGGAGTTCCTCAGAGTAGTGTCCGTGGCCCAACAATGACCTTCCTTCCATCATAAGGTCAGAAGATGATTGCTGATGATTGCACTATGTACAGCGTCATTTGCGACTCCTCAGATACTGAAGCAGTCCATGTCCAAATGCAGCAAGACATGGACAATATTCCAGGCTTGAGCTGACAAGTGGCAAGTAATATTTACACCACACAAGTGTCAGGCAATGACCATCTCCAACAAGAGAGAATCCAACCATCGCCCCTTGATGTTCAATGGCGTTGCTATCACTGAATCCCCCACTATCAACATCCTGAGGGTTGCCATTGATCAGAAACAACTGGACTGGCCATATAAATACTGT
The DNA here is from genome assembly GCF_017639515.1 of Carcharodon carcharias. Lineage (NCBI taxonomy): Eukaryota > Metazoa > Chordata > Chondrichthyes > Lamniformes > Lamnidae > Carcharodon > Carcharodon carcharias. The sequence continues at coordinate 170,931,150 of NC_054469.1, forward strand.
GGCTACAAGAGCAAGTTAGAGGCTAGGAATCATGCAATGCATAACTCACTTCCTGACCCCCCAAAGCCTGTCCATCATCTACAAGGCACAAGTCAGGATTGTGGTGGAATACTCCCCACTTGTCTGGATGAGTACAGCTCCCACAGTACTCAAGAACCTTGGCACTGTCCAGGACAAAGCAGCCTGCTTGATTGGCACCACGTATACAAATATTCGCTCCCTCCACCACCAATGCACAGTAGCAGCAGTGTGTAACATCTACAAGATGCAGGAATTCACGAAGGATCCTTTGACAGCACCTTCCAAACCCATGACCACTACTATCTAGAAGAACAAGGGCAGCAGATAGATGGGAACACCACCACCTGGAAATTCCCCTCCAAGTCACTCACCATCCTGACTTGGAAATATATCACCATCCCTTAATTGTCACTGGTCAAAATTCTGGATCTCCCTTCCTAGCAGCACTGTGGGTGCACCTACACCACATGGACTGCAGCGGTTCAAGAAGGCAGCTCACCACCACCACCACCACCTCAAAGACAACGACGGATGGGCAATAAATTGTGGCCCTGCCAGCGAAGCCCACATCCCATGAATGAATATATAAAAAATCTCAGTCATGCCCTCTGCCTCCATGTGTAAACCCCCTTTTTGCTCCCTAATTGGCCCTACCTCTTCTCTTACTATCCGTTTACTATTTATATGCTTATATAAAACTTCTGAATTCCCTTTTATGTTAGCTGCCAGTCTCTTCTCAGACTCGTTGTCTCTCTGATTTCCCTTTCTTTCCACTCTGAATCTTCTGTATTCAACCTTGGTTCTCACTTGTACTATCAACCTGACACCTGTCATACTTTTCTGCTTCATCTCCCCATCTCTCTCGTCACTCGGGGAACTCTAAGTTTGGCTGCCCTTTTTTTCCCCCTTCTCATGGGAATGTATCTCAACTGTACCCGCACCATCTCTTCTTTAAAGGCAGCCCATTGTTGTGCTACAGTTTTGCCAGCCAATATTTCGTTCCACCCCACTGAAATTGAACCTTGTCTTTATCCATATTGAACCTAAAGCTTAATATACTCCTGATCACTGTTCTCTGAAAGGCCCTCAATTGTCACTTGATCCATTTAAATCACCTCATTTCTGAGAACCAGATCCAGCAATGCCCCCTCCTTAGGTGGGCTGAAAACATACTGTTCAAGAAAATTCTTTTGAATACACTTCAGAAACTCTTCGCGCTCTCCACCCTTTTCACTGTTAGATCACAAACTATGTTAGGATAATTAAAAAACCCCATTATTCCACTCGATAGTTTTTACACTTCATTGTACTTTTCCCACAAAATTGCTCCTCTATATCTTTCCCACTATTTGGTAGCATATAGAATGCATCCAGTTGTGTAATGGTACCGCTGTTGTTTCTTAACTCTAACCAAATAGATTCAGTCCTTCAGCCCTCCAGGACATTTCTCTTCAGCACTCTTTAGTCATTGTAGTCACCCCTCTTCCTTTCTTGTTGATTTGTTCTCGCAGCGATCTCTCTGCCCCCTACTGACTTCCTGCCATTGCTTTTACCTGTTTGCCCTGGCACTTTTTCACTCAGACTTGTTCTCTTTGAGTTTTGCCTTTTACAATTAAGAATTTTGATGTACTGAATAGTGAAAGGCTTAATTTTTCTGGTTACTGAAATGGTGATCATAGTTTATCAATTTCAAATCAAAGACATTGAAGAGAGAGGTTAGGAGAAGCAGCATTCCTGGAGCATGGAGTGCTTTGTCAGAGGAATGATTATGGCAGACACCATTGCACCTTTAAAAGGAAATTTGGTTAACTGGTTGAAGCCGAGGAAGACACTGTGCTTTGAGAAGAGAATGGGGCAATGGGAGTAGTTTTGACGCTGTAGGAAGGAACTAGCATGAACTTTGGGTTGAATAGCCTCTTCCTGTATTGTAAACCTGTCTGGTTCTATGCCACTGGATCTTAATGAAATGCATCATAAAATGCTATTAGAAGTCAGATGGAGATTTTAACCGCTGAAGGAATGAAATAGTTAATTATGCATCACCCAGCTTAACCTCAGTAATGACGAAGGTTCAAGTGGCTGTAATTTGGATAAGTTAACAGTCAAATTAAAAAGATGTAGGTTAATTAAAGATAACCAACATGGACTTGTGAAGGCAAGTTATTCCTGGCAGGTGATAGAATTCTTTGAACAATTAACTGATTTGAAGCGAATGCAGTAGGTTTTGGGTGCCACTTAGGAGGCTTGTTGATAAAATTAAGCAGCATGGTATTGAATGGAATGTGGCAGCATGAATAGGAAGTTGACTATAGGAAGAAAATAGAGAGCCAAAATTAATAAATGTTTTTGGATTGGAGAGATGTAAACAGTGGTTTCTCCCAAAGATCACTTAAGACCGTAGTTTATATCACGTTCTCTCTTGTACGCGCTCTCTTCTATTTGTGGAGAAAATGATTAACTTGTGAAGAGGATTGTAAGCATCTTCAGGAGGACATAGGTTAGTAGATTGGCCAGATAAAATTTAATATGTTTTAGGAGAGAGTAGAGGAGGAATTAGATACTTAACAGTAAAACTTTAAGCCGCCTTTAAGATTTTTTTAAATTACTTTTTTTTCCAACAAAATAAATATGTTGCTTTCAAACGGCAAAGTAAAATAAAACTTCACTGATGTTTTTTTTTAAAAAAGAGATTTATTTAATTGTAATTCAAAATAAAATATTAGCTGGGAAATTATTAAGTGATACAAGTTTGCATCAATTTTAACATCAAATTAAATGCCTCTGTTTTTGTTTGAAACTTCGGTTTTCACTAAAGTAGCATATTTTAAGCGGTGGTGTAATGTATAATTACCACTGTAAGATTGTGTTAAATTGAGCCATATGTGCAGGTGTCCAATCCTGGTTGACATTTTAATTAGAAAGCATCTGTTAAAAATGGGATGGGCTGTCGGTATATTAAAATATGGTGTAGTAATTGGGCACTTAGTCGTCATAAGTAGATTGTGTTTAAGAAACACTAATGTACAAATTATATAGCAGAAAATTAGCCACTTATTCTACCATTAATGCTGTTCATGTAACTCCGTCTTTCTACTTGTTTCTAACTCTTGTTTTCTCTTTTATAGCCTTTGTTGTCTTGTTTTTGTTTTCCATGCTCACTCTCTCCTTGTTTTCTCTTTGTATATTTCTATACACTTCTTCTCAATATCTTTGCTTATCTTTGATTTTTTTAAACGTTTCATTGTCTGGCTCTACCCTTCTTATCCCTGTCAATGCCCGTTTCTCCTTTCTCCTGTTCACTTCTTCTCTCCCATTTTCCTTCTGTTTTGGCTCTCTTTCTGCCTCTATCTTTTCTTTTTCTTATATTTCTTGCCTTGCTCCTTAATCTCTGATGTTTTTCTCCTTCCCCTCTTTCACTCTTGTTTTCTTGTCTGATGCTATTTTCATCTTGCCTTCTATTTCTGTCTGCTTCTTGACGCTTACTCTTGCTACCTCTGTACCTTGGTGTTTGTCTAAGACTATTTTCTCTGATCCTTTTATTTAAGTTTCTGTTTCCCTGTTCTTTTCTTGGGTAACTCTTTGTTTGGTTACTGTAAAATAGTGACACTGAACGGCTGCTTAACACCCGTTGTTCTAAAACAACACAGCCTCCAACATGCCTTGAGTGGTATTGCAAGAGATTATTGCATGCAACTATCATAACTGACCCTCAAACATCACATTGTAATGAGGGTTAAAATATATTTACTTAACCAGAAAAGTCAACTTCTTGAAATGCTACAGAACCACTTTTGCACATTAGCTTTTACTTCCAGCTGCGTGTTATTTTGAAATATTTGTTCTTGATAATTGTTAAACTGCCTAAATATAGAAGTTTTATGTGGCCAACTTCTTATGATGGAAAAACAAATAACAGTGTTAAAATTGAAGTTATACATTGGTCCAGCCTCATTTTAATATAATTACAATGGACCTTTGATATAAGGAATGCTGGTTAACAATGTTAATTTTATGTTATGGGGCTGGTGAGGCTTTGTTCCATACAGGAAAACAGAACCAAAGGTTTTGCTTCATGCAATATTTGTGAAGCTGGAACACAGGATGTTAACTAAATTCATGGGAGCGGCTTGCTGCTGGGTCATGGAGTCACAGGGCATGAGAAAATGAGCAGCCAAAAATCAATGAGTTAAGAACCTTCTAGCAGGGAAGAGATCAGTTGATCTCTTAATCGCCTGAATTGAACAATAATACTGATCGCAATAAACACTGTACAAGCTAATTTCTGTTGTGTTATCTTAGATACATTGGGGCACATTTGACTTTTTAGTGGGAGAATTATCTGAGATGATCAGATAATTGAATTGGAGCTCAAGAACGATGGGCAGAGATAGTCTAGAGAGAAGAAAAAGGAGCACAGGGAAGTGGAAGAAAGTATGGGAGAGGATGAAGGAAGACATTGGAGGAAGGATGGATGAGTAGCGGGGAAAGAGAATGGGAGAAAATGGAGATAGAAGGGAAGACGAGAGAGAAGGTGAGAAGTTAAGTGCCTCAGGAGAAGGGATGGTATAATATCTGAGCTCAGTTGCAGAGAGATACCTAATGTGAGGTTGTGGTATATTTGCAGTACTGCAGGGAGGGTAGTATTAATGTTGTGATTTTGGTTCTGCTAAGGGGCTGTTTGGAACATTCAGTAAGTTTTTTTTTAATCGTCTCACCTTGTCCACCACAAAGCTTCTTCAGCAACTGCTACATTTTGCATGCTTATTTAATTATATTTCCACTTCTTAACACAGCTGTTTGGCTTCTTGTTTAAGACTTTAGAAGACCCACAATTGTGTAAGCAACCATGGCTATCGGGCTCAGACTGCATGCATTGGTTTACCTTCCTTCACATTTGTTTTACCAATTTCTGGAACATAGTAAATGTGATTATTTTTATATGTAGGACACAACAGCAGTTGATTGCTCAGGGTAATGTTTGGAGCTGTCCTATAATATTTGGCTTTGTTTTCAATCTGTCACAATGTTATTTTTACCTACTGTTGTTTCAAGGCTTTTGGAACCTTGACTTGCTATTTTTATATGATGGTTAATTTATAGCTAGGAGCTTGGGGGGGCATGCTTGTTAGAAACATTTAGATATAGTAACAGCTATTCTGCAAATATTTTGAATTTTCACAGCAGGAACCTATTTCAAGAATGGATGGCAGTGATCCTTAATATTTGCCTATCTGGCCTTGCAGTAAGATTTGGCAAAAACACAAGGTTGTTTTGGATGTTCAGACATCATCGGCATGATTACACTTGGTGGTGTTCCTAATATTGGTCATCACTGTAAAAACACAGCTGTGTCTTTATAAAGATGTTCAGAGAAAGTTTGTTTTATTATAATATGGGCAGAACCTTCTGTCTGTCTGTCAGGCGGGCTGGTCGGGAGTGTGGGCGGGCGCAGAGCCGATCAGCTGCGTGTCACCATTTTGTGTGGGTGGGCTAATTAAGGCCCGCCCAGTGTGACGCCTGCCTGGTAGCGCAGGGGGAGGAGGGAGAATCGGAGTCTGTGCTGAAAGAACGCAGAAGTCTCCCTGAAGCATGGAGCTGCCTCATGGAGTTTAAGCTCAGATTGAAAGTTTGAAAAAAAGAAAGATTAAAATTATTCAGACATATCCCTTCATGTGACAGTGTCACATGAGCTGGGGCATGCTAATGAACTGTCAACATTTAAAAAATTTATTTAATAAAGCCTTCAGGAACCCTCATCCCGCCCGTGGATGAGGTTTCCTGAAAAACGCGAAGGCCACTTGGGCTCTTCGCCTGCCCGCTCAACTTAAGGTTGGATGGGCAGCCCTGTCAATTACCTAATTTGGCTTATTAAAGGCCTTAACAAGCTTTTGACAGTTTGGTGGGTGCGCAACTGTCTCTGGCGCACGCCTGCCGAACGAAAGATTGGAATGACGCGCGGTGACGCTGGGACGCATGCCCGACATCCCACACGCCAATGTGAAAATTCTCCCCATAAACTCTTTAATTGCTAATCTGATGATATGTTATTTGGGCAATGCAATTATATATGTGAGTGGCCTCTTAGCCTATCTTGATTGCAAATTTAAGTTAAGCAAAAAAGTTTACATTGACAATTTAAACCCCTGCCTTTGTTATAAGAAAAGTGAAAATTAAGCTGAAATATCTTATTGGAATGCATAAACACATGACTGAGACGATTCATTCCATGTTGCTTTGCACAATCACAGTAAAACTAATAATACATTATTCAAACTGCCTATCATTTAGATATCCCTTTGCTTATTTGACAAAGACTAATAGTTGTTTGTGTTGTGTGCTTTTCAACAGAATGTATATGTCAACATCAACCGCATAATGTCAGTGGCCAATCGTTTACTGGAATCTAACCATTATGCATCTCAGCAAATCAAGCAGATTGCCAGTCAGCTAGAGTTGGAGTGGAAGGCATTCGCAGCAGCATTAGATGAGCGTAGCACCTTGCTTGACATGTCTGCTGTCTTTCATCAGAAAGCTGAACAGGTCAGTAAATGTTTACAACATCTGTAACTGCTGTTTATATGGACAGGTGCCACAGGTAATTAATTTGTTAACCATCTGTGTGTTTTTCAGCTGCTTTATTCTCTTAAGAAAAAGCTTCTTGTAGAGTCCAAGCATTTCAACAGGGCAAACCAGACTAAAAACAAAAAAACTGCGGATGCTGGAAATCCAAAACAAAACAGAATTACCTGGAAAAACTCAGCAGGTCTGGCAGCATCGGCGGAGAAGAAAAGAGTTAACGTTTCGAGTCCTTCTGTCGAAGGGTCATGATGCTGCCGGACCTGCTGAGTCAAACCAGACTAATATTGATACACTTCTGCAATACATATGTAAGATTCAAGGCATCCTGATTCCTTGCAAATTCTACTATTCTGAATGCAATCTAAAGTAATTTCAAATGTACTGCCCAGTTTTCAATGGCATGGTTTACACCTCAAACAATTAATGCACCTCAAAAATATTTTTTTTAATTATACTGTAGGAATTGACTAAAGAAGACAATAACTGCTGGTAATAGAATGCTGGTGGTGCTTTTGTGTTATTTGCGCATTTTGTTCATAAAACAATGGCATGATTACATTGGGGTATTGTCATTCAGGGTGATCTCCATCAATTCAATCAACTGGATGCACCAAATAGCTGCCTTTGGAAGCTGCAGCCTGTTTCCTAGCCTTCTCCCAGTTACCTGGCCGTTCAATTTCTGAGGCTTTGTTGAGGATGTTTGTAAATTTGAGTATTTTGGTCATCCATATTTGCCTTGGAGTTAAGTGGTTATCTTATATAGAATTTTACCCCTTTTCCTTGGATGACTTTTCTTTGGCACCTTAATATTGGCCCTGTAATGAGCTGTACAATTAAGAGTGCAACTAATGGATCCCAATATCAAGCGGTATGCAAGGTTGGCTTGTCTAGTCACTTCTTATGACTGGAATTAGCTGTTATAGATACAAAGTTACATCATTAACATAATTAAAAAAAGACTAGAGTTTCTATTGAAAATTACCTCGGGAAAAAAATGCCATTAAAGTCCTTGTACTGAAGTCTGCGTGCATTCTTTATTTGTAGATTGATACAATGGTTTAGCCTGGAGGCTTATGATCAGACTAAAAGTCTAAAATGTCGAGCAGAACCACCAGTCAGGCCCATCTATTTAACAACTGCCTGTTACTATGAAAATACTTGTGCCCAATATCTTTGTTAGTTGGGAGCAAAATCCATTGCTGTAATTGTAACCTAAAAAACAGCAAAATTAGAGAGAAAACATGGGCTAAAATAAGGTATTCTAATGGTATGAATACCTGTTTTTCTCTTCTATGCACGAGTTTTAGTTAGCATATTTAAAGGACAGCAAAAACTATTTTTAAAGTAACTTGATGCCTAGTTGTTGATAATTTTGTGTTACTAATGCCAGAGCATAATTGTGTTGAATATAAAAGTCCAGCAATCATATTATAAACTCTGCTCCATCCTAGTTACTACAGAAAATTTTTGCAATTCCAAATGACCGTTAAGATTAATTTTCATACCTTGGCAAAATGGGGTTTAATGGTCATAACGTACTTATGAACGTCCAGACGCTGAATGTATTTAAGAAGGAAATAAATTTCTAGATTCTAAAGACATCAAGGGATATGGGGAGAGAGCAGGAGTATGGCATTGAGATAGATGATCATGTAGATCATATTGAATGGCAGAGCAGGCTTGAAGGGCCGAATGACCTACTCCTGCTTCTATTTTTCTATGTCCTATGTTCCTGTGACACACGCTAAGGTTACATTCTGCTATTTGTTTAAACATTACATTCTATGTTTTTGACATATTTCACCTTTTACGGAAATATTTGCATATAGAGAATCATAGTCGTAATGGCACAGGAAGAGAACACTGAGTCAATTCTGGCTCTCAGGAGGCCAATCCAATCCATTCCATTCCCCTGCCCTATCCCTGTAGGTCTATTTCGCTCAAGTGCCCATGAAATTTTTTTTTAAAATCATTCATCATCTCCAATCCCCATCCTCATAAGCAGTGAGTTCCACGTCATAACCACTCGCCATGTAAAAAAGTTCTTTGTCATATTCCCCCTCCACCTCTTGCCCAAAATCTTAAATCTGTGTCCCCCTAGCCCATGTACCATCAGCTAATGGGAACAGCTTTCCTTTGTCTACCTTTTGTAAACCTACCATAATCTTGTACACCTCTATCAATTCTCCCCTCAACTTCCTTTGCCCCAAGAAGAACAATACAGCTTCTCCAATCTAACCTTTGTAGCTAAAAACCCTCATTCCTTGAATCATCTGGTAAATCTCCTCTGCGCTCTCTCAAGGACCCTCTCAGGTTTGTCAGGTTTCTTTGTAGTTCCTGTTTAATGAACATCTCACTGGTGTGGAATAATCTATAAATGTCATCAAATAGGCAAGATTTTAAATATATATGGAGTGTATTTATTCTCTTGATTTTTTTGATTGTGGATAACCATTACCATTCCATGTTTCTATCAAAATACCTAGCAATAGATCCACTTAAAATCTAAAATATAATGTTTTAATTTCCATGACAAATTCTGAGCCAGGTGTGTACTTTATTAAAGGTTCTTCATTTACCATTTCGCTTCACAATATGCACTTTTTAAAAGGTAATATAGGACCACATTGAATTTTCAATTGCAACAATTTTTGTCCTCTAGTGCATTAAAGGGAAAACTTAAAAAAACACACAAATCTCTTTCTACACTACCACTTCTTGGCTTTAAATTCTGTTTTCAAGCAGTGATACTCCCTGTTTTAGATTATTTATTATCAATGTACAGTTAATATGATAATTGTGGAAAAAGATGTACAAAAGCTTCCTGTCTATTATGAACCTGCTCTAATCTATTCAATATTAGAAGTGCAAACTATTCCAAATTTAAAGCTTATATTGAAACATATTTGTTTTTATCATATTGTTTTGTTTCCAAGAGCTAATATTTTAATACCCTAGTGAATAAGAGGTATTATCATTCATCCACTGAGACATTCATTTGATTACTGAGTAATATGACTTTGACTAGATGATTTCTCCATTCTTTCCAAGTAACATCTTGTTACAAATTCGGTTGTCGCAAGTACCTACTCAGCTTCAATGGTACAGTTTGCTCTCATAAGGGATCTGAGCATCTTAATCTTACGGAAGTTGATTCATAATGTCCTAAATCATCATGGCTATAGGCACACTCCAGAGGATAGAATCGTGATTTGAACTGGACATTTATATTTCTTGCATGGGCTCAACTTCAATTTCTTTAAGGCAGACCAAAGACTCATTTGAATCAATAATCTAATTATGTCACAAAAGCGTTGTTATGGCAAGAGTTCACATAATTCAATCTGCACACTTTACCTTCATGTAAGCAATACAAAATAAATAATGCTACCCTGCAACAGTAGCTTAGTTTACTTAAGTAGGTTGGCTTCTAACTATCCTCCAGTATTTGTACTTGCTTTACCTCAATGAAATCCCTGTTTTCCTTCAACAAATTTGATTGTCTTCCTGTTTCAAAAAGCCTCCCTGCCACCCTCTGTCCCAGTTTCTGTCTTATTTCTTGTTGTTCATTTGCTGAAGAGTAGTTATAAGACTTTGAAACAATGGTTTTGAGATTTTTTTTGACAATGTAAACTATTTTTTATTTAAAGTGCCTTTTTAGCATATGAACCAGCTTTTGCCCAGATATTTTAAAGCTTATGAAAATACATTTATCTTAAAAAATGAGCATTTTTTTCTATCCCTTCTGATACGTGAAATTTATGGCTGTTTGTATATAATTGAAACACAAAAGTAGCATTTCTTTTTATGCAACAACTATTGTATATTAAAAAAAATAGAAAAAATGCTAATTATTTCCTGCTGTTTTTCTGACCTTGAGAAGGTGGAGATTAACCAGCAGTTGTCAACCTGGAGAGGAATAAAGTGCCCAAGAAGCCACTAAGTTGTATTAGAATATGCCTGTTTAGAGTAATAAGTTTTATGACCTTTTACAGTTCAGGGCATATTATTGTTAAATGTAATAATAGAACAATACATTTTGCATTCAGTGGATCAATACTTCTGCCTTTATGAAAAAGTGCATCATCTGACTCACTTTGAGCAGAGCCAGGGGAGATCTTGATAATATATGGTAAAGAAACGAGCCCATTCATCAAATGTTTTATCCTGTTAAAGAGATTTTAAGATGGCATTCTGACACTTTGTTGCTGTCAATTGTGAGGATTTAGTTTAGTTGACTTAGTAGCCCACTTTACTAATTGGCCACAATTGCTAAAAGCCATGCTACTTTCATTAGTAACTGAATCACAGTCAACCAGATGAGATATATATGGGAGCCCCAGTAAAACTGGACATTGACACTGCACAAGCGCATTTAGTAGCAAATACAGATAAAAGAAAGGCTATTTGTTTATCATAACTCATCAATTAGATAAACTTAAGATCCTTTTACACAGAATCTGAATATCTCTTAAATATTTCCATAATTTTTGTTTCTGCTACCTAACATTGAAGTTTATTCCAAGTATTTGGCATTTTCAGTGTCAGGAATGACTTCCTGTCATCAGTCTTAAACTTATCTTTTACCAGTTTGGATTTGGATTATTTTGGATACCATTATGAAATTTACTTCTTATCACTTGTTTTCAAGGCTGAAAAGCCTTAGATTATCTGGTTCTTTGACAGAAACCTCTGTAGTAGTATTGCATTTGATCTAATTTGTTGAGGGTTTGTTATAATCAGATTTGTCTACTAGGAAGTAATTTCAGTAGCAAATATGTAGCATAAACTATTTGTCATTTGGCTGTTGCTGCAGTAGATCTGTAATTATATAAGGAATTGTTGTACATAAAACCATAGGCAAAGTTGGGTGGAATATCAGTGTAGATATTCCCAAAATTGAAAAGAGGTGGGTTTACACCAATCTTCTCTGCTGTACGTTCTTGATATATTGATGTGGGAGAGCGCCACAAAGTACTGAGCAGCAGTCGTTATGCTTCCTGAAGTCTTAACTGTTGATTGGCAAAGCTGTAGGGAGAGTAAAAGCAGGGAATTTAAATTGGACCCTTAAAAAGATAAATAAATTATGTTGCATGGTTGGAAAGATTTTGGAAAATAAAAATTGTCTGTGGAGAAGATTTTAAGTAAACTGCAAGGCTGGGTGTTGTGAATTCAAAATGTTTTAAAGGTTTTATGGGCATGAGTTTCTGCTAGGTTGTGCTGTCTTTTTCAGCGCAATTTGCTCAAGCTCAACCAAGCTCGTGCAAAAAATCATGGAATTTTAAGCTCTCATTATGTTTAGTGAAAATCATTTGAGCTAAGACCATCGCACAAAAAGCCAGACTTGCCCAGAAAATGACCATGACCGTCAGTATGAGTTTTTACTAAGTTACTAATTTTTATTAATCCTATCAAGGATGTTCTGAAAATTGAACTTTTTATTTAGGCGCAAGGACATCAATGGGCATGTTTTAAAGCTTTTAATTTTAAAAAAATTCTGCAAATCTGACTGCAGTGCACCAATGCAACTAGTAAGTGGCTCTGCATAGCTTTTGATAGTCATTTTCAATTGTTTAAGATCGTTGCTCACAGGTGGTCACTGATTAAAAATCATTAATTACTTTGATAAATACATTTTAAGCTGTATTAATAAAGTTGCTTTTCTTAAGTATACTTAAGTATACTCTTAAGTATATCACAAATATTTTCTAAATGCAAAACCTTTCAAAAAATTATGTTCTAAAGTATGCTGCCTGATTGCATTGGTTTATGGAAGAGTTTTTTGTTTGTAATATGCAAATTATTTCGAACAGCAACTTTGGGGGAAAAACGTTTTTCAATGCTGTTGCATTTTTTGCACCCAGATCACCAATTGCACCAAAAGTGAAACTTTTGCCCTGTTTATATATCTCCCCGTTATAAATTTCACAATACCTAATTTTGGTAAGGAGAATAACTGAATAAGATTTCAGTGAAAGGCAGATGTGATGGTATTGGATATATTTCAAATAGTTCAGCAGTGAGATTATCGCTAAGGTTATCGATTATTTAATCTTTTTATTGGCAAATACAACCCCAACTGAAATACTTCAGTTTACATGTAAATCCAACTGAAGAGCTAATTAACTGCCTGTATTAGTACTGTCTGTTTAGCATCTCATTGCATGTTTGAGTGCTTGAAACAGAAGACATTTTCTCTCCTACTTAAATAAGTAAGAAAGAACCTGCATTCACACAGTGCTTTTTGTGACCTGCAGGCACCCTAAAGTGCTTCACAACCAATGAAGTCAATGTTCAATTGTAGACCAACATGTCTTTAAATTTGCTGACTACAAAGTTCCTCAAGCAGCAACGAGATAAATGACCAGATAAGCTATTTTAATGATGATGCTGAAGGATACATATTGAATATTAGTCAGAACTCTCGGAGAAGTCACCTGTTCCTCTTTAGATAGTGCCATGGGGTCTGTTTTGTCCACCTGAGAAGGCAGACAGGGCTTTGGCTTAACCTCTTATCTGAAGAACACTTAATAGTTAGATACTGTTTCAGTGCTGCACTGAAGTGTCAGTTTTAGATAATGCTTTCACATTTCTGAGTCTAACTGGTAGCTATTTTTTCCAACATTTTGTTTCAAGTATTGCTGAATGAAGTTAATTTTCTTAGAGAACCATTTGTGCAACATTAAGTGCAACTGCTGCCATCATAATATATGGAGACCCCATTTTTGGAGTGATTTTTCAAGGCTTCTTAATGTTGACACATATACACCAAAGTCTATGGTAGTAGTTGCTGCATCTTAATTGCTATATTACAGTACCTTTAACATTGCTCAAACCTAATTGAAATTTAAAAATAGAGGCATAGCTCTGTCTTCCAAAGAATTATAACACTTTATACTTCCTTGTTGTACAATCATCTTGCTGGAAATTTTGATTAAGTCATGGTAAGATAAACTCAAAGAAGTATTTTATAGAAGATAGGCCAAGAATCAAGTTGACTATATTCAGATTGCTTCTGTTGGGGATTGTGTGCAAATGAAATGCAAATTGTCTAGATGCGAAAGATGTACAAAAATGGAATTGGGGGTGTTTAGTGGTTCAGAGCAGTAGGCTTACTGCTTTGTATGTTACAGAACCATATAATCAAATAAAATCACTGGTATTTGATGAGCTAACTCTTAGCCAATGAATCAGTAGAGTAAGGAGAAAATGGCCTGCTGGTTGGGATATTGCAGGTTGGGAGAAGCAGGGAAGAATATTAGCCAGTTCCTGCCCTTGGTTGCCATTTACAATATGCATTTGATTGTAGGTATATATGTAAGAAAGGAACAAGTCTCTCATCAGTCTTAGCGCACCATCAGTCTAGTCTCAACAATGAAGAATTGTCATTTGGGTGAGATATCAGAGGGCTGACGATACCTGCATAACCTTACCCTGCAGCACCTTCAGGATAAAATTAGGGGAGGAAACACTTTAAAGGAACAGACTACAGTCAAACCCACTTAAATTAAAAATTGATAAAATAATAAAATGCTTGAGAATAAAATTTTCATGCACAAATCCATTTTCTATCTTTTCTAGCACTTGCTGTCCATGTTAAATAAATAAAACATTTAAATAAGTTGCAAAAGTCTGGCTCTCTTCATTTAATTTGTTTGCTGCCTTGCTAAAGCCAGTTAGTGTATTAAGCACATTATACAAATGTTTTTATCTCAATGTGAAAGATCCCCAGTAACCAATTCAGTGATGGTTCAAAATCTTTCATTTGATAAAGTGCTAGGACTGGGGCATTTTTGGCAATCGATAAGCACATTTATTTAGATGTGAAAAACACCTCATCAGGTGTTAATGGTCAAGCTTTGTAATGTTTATAGATCACTCAACAGTTTGTCTTTTAAATGATGTTAAAAACATGCTGCATTTGTAGATATGATTAATTTGTTCTTAAGTCCTATTTTAAAGATTTGTTGAGCTTTATTATATTGTATGGATCGTAATGCAGCACATTACAAATATGCTTGCAGCTATCAATAGCAACTGTGATATTTTTACAGAGCTGCAGTCCAGGTAATATTACGTTGGCAAATTCTAGCTAAACTTGAATGTAGCTATTAAAACTGTTTAAAAAAAGAATGCTTGGCAAATATTAGGCCAAATAGTTTTGTACATATAACAATGAGTTCATGATTTATGATGTTATTAATGTGTAAATTGGTTAGCAAGTTAAAGCAAAGAAAAGATGCACTGTGGGCTGCAAATCTCCATAAACACACATGCGGCAGCTTGGTCTCAACCACACCCCCAATATTAGTTAGAACTTGATGGATTTTCATATTAATTGGCTATTAAACTCACCACAGAATGTTAAGGCTCATCATTAACAACATAAGTACCTATTTAATTACTTGATAGTTAATAAAGCAATTCCACTTAATTTCTTGGCCCAGAAGGTTTAAACTGTTGAGTCTCTTCCTACATGTAGTAAATTGTCTGTAAAGTTTTTTTAAAAAATATATATATTTTTACATTTTTTGTTTATCAATCCTTTTATTCCTGTGTCTCTTAATCAAACCCTTTTCCCCTCCCTTTATTTCTCTTTCTTTACCCACTTTTAAATCACCCTCCTTCTCCATTCTTTTCTTTCTCAATTCTTAAATGTCACTGGTTAAGGTTTAGACCCATTGTTCTCCCTGTACTGTTCTCAACTTGCACTTCCAGCAAGGTATTGTGTAAATTATGCTTGAACTGAAGAGTACAGGAAAATATCTAATGTCACACATTATGAGAGTGCCACTCAGAATCACGAAATCACAGTGCAGAAGAGGTCCTTCGGCCCATCAAGTCTGCACCAACACGTGAAAAACACCTGATCTACCTACCTAATCCCATTTACCAGCACTTGGCCCATAGCTTTGAATGTTATGATGTGCCAAGTGCTCATCTAGGTACTTTTTAAAAGATGTGAGGTAACCCGCCTCCACCACCCTCCCATGTAGCGCGTTCCAGACAGTCACCACCCTCTGGGTAAAAAAGTTTTTCCTCACGTCCCCCCTAAACTTCCTGCTCTTCACCTTGAACTTGTGTCCCCTCGTGACTGACCTTCAACTAAGGGGAATAGCTGCTCCCTATCCACCCTGTCCATGCCCCTCATAACGTAGCAGGAGGGATACATGGAAACCTAGCAAAGAAGAGAATGCCCTGATTACAGAGACAGTGAGGGATAAGGCCATGATGAGAATTTTAACATCGTGGCTTTGCTGGACTGGAAATCAAGGTAGGTCAATGTAGCAATGGGTGAAAAGAAGTCAGCCTGAGTATGAAATGGTCAGCTTATATGTACTGGGGGTGGAAGTTGGGAGGGTGGCCAGGAGAGCGTTGACATGCACACAAACTTCACATCAGCTGTTAGGTTTCAGGAATGAATTCCCTAACAGGTAATTCCCTTCCATAGCTGAAGAATACTGCAGCTCCAACCACTAGAGGTACTCACCAAATCCATCTGGAGGATGCAATTGAGCAATTTTGTGGATTAATATTATGCACTACGGTGATTCCACTAATCAACTTGAGTTGGTCAAAGGTTTCAGGTATAATTACAATTCCTCCTAGCAACAGTTTTTTGACTCAGCACTTTGAATCGTCCACTCCAGCAAGATTTGGCCCATTATTGCATTGTGTACCCCATAAAATAGGAGTATGTGTTAGAAGATTAAAATTCAAATGGCCTTTAAACAGTTTGGCTAGATAGGAAACCTATCCAAATTTAAAATGTATTGGTAAAAATCCTTGCTTTCCTGTTGCATTTAGAATTAATTCAAATCCTGGTTCGGGGCACCCATTTCTAAGGTACAGTCACTTCTGGTCCAGAACTATTTTTGAGGTGAGGTCAGGTGGAAGGGAGTAATACTGTTAATGCTGAAGGTAAGAATATACAAAACCAGCTTATTGAATATTAGATGTGAAAGAGGAGACACTTGTATGAGATAGAACTCATCAGACCAGGAGCTGTCAGTTGACCCATCACTAACTGTGTCCAAACGTGTCGAGTTAGCAGTACAGATAGTGGGGATGGGATGGTTCAGTTGGCTAGATGGCTAGAGTGCGATGCAGAATGATGCCAATAGCGGAGGTTCAATCCCCATGGTAGTTCATGGAGGTCTGTCTCCTCGCTTTTCCCAATGCTTGCAGGGCGGTCCCCTTCAAAAAACCAACTCTCTCTAAAGGTGTCCGTGATCCTTTGTGGACTCTGGATAATTACAATATCAAAATTACCTTAGCAATAAGCTGAGTTATATTGTCAGTTCAATTGCTTTGAAATGCCCAGAATTAATACTGATGTCAGTGCTCTGGATGGGCCCACCTAGAATACAACATACAATTTTGCTGTGACATAAGAGAGCTGCCCTGCCCTGAGAGATTATGCAGGAAAAGCAATGCTGGCAAATGATTATGCAAAGCATCCTAAGATAATTAGATGTGTAAGTATCGGTGGATCGATGTAGTGTGAATAGCTGTTTTGCTTTCTTGGGTTTAGGTAGAATGTGGAAGCATGAGGGCATTCAAGACGCCAGCAAAGTGAAAAGATATTTTCCTGGAGTTGGTATTGAAAGTAGTTTAAAGATATTCTTGTCTGTTGCTGCTTCTAAATCCCATTTATTTTGACAAGTCTGGGAGAAAAAGAAAAACTGCTAGGCAACATAAGCAGAAATAGTGCAGGATTTTATAAACACACAATAAAGATGAAACAAAGTCAAAGAAAGGATAGGATAGAACCAGTTAGAAGTGAAAATGAAAATAATTTTATGGAGAATGAAGGAATGGTGACAGTACCAATTAGTTTGCCTCACTTTTCATAGAAGAGTGTGCTAGTGGCAATGAAAAGGTGCAAGGAGAGAAGGTGGGACAATTATACAGGATAATTGCTGATTTTAAAAAAAGTAGCATGAAATTTGAGTGGAAAAGGCTTTTGACAGTGTGCATCCCAGAACATGAAGGGACACCAGACAGGAAGGGGTAGTGGCTCTGTCCAATGCCTTTTAGTCATCTTGAAATGTAAAAGTTGTGCCAGAAGACTGGAGGGTTGTCAACAATGTTCCCTCTCAATTTTCTTTGCACTGGGCAGGCTGCAAATGAGTACTTTTTTTTTGTCCATGGGCAGTTTACATTTTAAATGTCATGACTTACATTGTGCTTGAAATTTGTCCTGACAAACTGACAGTTATAAGCGCCCTGTTTATTTCAATGTATGGTAAATGTGGAAAGTTGGTTACCAATGCAGCACCTGTATTTAAAAAGGGAAAAGGTGATAAGCCTGGTAACTGTAGACCAGTAAGTCTAACATTGCTAGTAGGTTGGTTTTCAGAGGCCAAAGGAAATACATGGTTCAACTAAGAGCACCCAGCTAAGATTTGTAAAGGACAAATTATGTCCGATAAAATGTATTAAGAGTTCCTTGAGACAAAAAAAAACTAATTTGATTGATAAAAGAAGTGCAGTGGCTGTTGCGCTTATAAATTTTCAAAAGGTGTTTGGATATGCTAGAAAGGAGACCCACTAATATAAGTAAATCATTAAAGGGAATGTAGCAGAATGGTTAGGAAGTTGGTCAAAGGACAGAAAACAGTAACACTTAATGTTTTCAGTCTGGAGGAAGGTAGACATTTGTGTTCCCAAGAATCAGAGTTGGAACTAATGCTGTTTTCAATATGTGTGCATGTATTTAAACAAATGATTGGAACATACACATGGGATTACAGTAGAAGCTTAAGTATCAATGAAACTTCTAAAAAGTATTGTTTCAATGATGATTTTCTATCATAATGGAAAAATTTGACATTCAACAAATATAAAACTGGTTTTACAGGAAGGTGACCAACTCTCAGGGGGTAAAATTAAGGGATAATTTGGCATTTGTGACTGTAGGAGTGGGGATTTGCTACCAAGACTGTTTGGGAGGGTGGGGTGGTGTAGTTATGATGGGGAGCGGCGAGTGGAAATGGGAGGGCAGGGGTGTACTGCACATGTGCAAGAATCACAGACCTGAAATACAGGACAGAGGCCATCCTGGCAGCAAACACGCTGGGGCACTGGCAAACAGCTTCAGATACGGTCCTGTAAACTCTAGGACAATTGGTCGCCCTGTTTACAGGGGACAGTGAGGTTGCTTGGTAGTAATTATGAGGTCAGTACTCAGTTAAAAACCCAGTTACACCATTCAAAAAGGTCTCACTTTTTCAAGGATTTTTGCAGTGAGACTAATGAAATAAAAGGACAAGTTCTTGTCAACTGAGTGATTTCTACTTGATTGCATTCGGGGTTGAGTGGGGGTGGGGGGATCTTGAACAGCATACTCTATGGAGAAACGTAGAATCACTATCAACAACTTCTGGATTTCTGCATTTAATTGCCCATATGCAGACTTCAAAAGTTGCTGTCAGTTTTGGAGGAGTCATAATGGTGAATGCTGAGAGCTTTGTCGTCATTACTAGATGGGCCAACCCAGTTTTGGGTACCTTAATTTAGAAAGGATGCTAACACCATGAAGAGAGTCAAGAAGAAATTCACTGAGATGATACCAAGGATATGAAAGATAAAATAAATTAAGAAACCTGTTTGGGTTTTGTTGAAGTAAATCATAAAAGCATTGTTTTCACTTGTTGGCTAGTGAGTAAATCAACTATAAATTTAAAGTCATCATCAAAAATAGGGATTGAAAAGCGTAGATTCACCAGATGATGTTAGAAATAGAAAACTAATAATTGAGAAATATATTAATAATGAGATGGTAGGACTGTTTCCACCAGAGCAGGGAAGACTAAGGAGATTTAACAGATTTTTTTTAATATGAAGAATTTTGGAAGTGAAAATGTAAAAATATTTTCTCTGATTTGTGAGTGAGGAGAACTTTTTAAATATAGAGAGTTGTTTGAGAATAGAATGCTTTTCCACAGAGAGTAATTAAAACAGAAATCATTGCATCTTTAAATGAAAATTTGGGCAGATAGTTCAAATTGATAATGTTACAGAGGCTTTGTAGAAGAAGGCAGGAGCAGTGGCATTTGTTAAAGGTAGGAGCAAGTCAATGGCTTAGTGCCAAACGTCCAAAATAAAGTATAAACAAAAGATCTCTCCAAGACTGCAAAATACTGGAGCCTCTTGCTTGACATCATCCAATATTTATTTAAAAACAGCAACCTCTTAAAGGGCTGCACCTACACTTCACAGAATCTATTTTGCATGGCATTATAAAACAATGTGCAACCTGACTCACTGTAAGTAACGCCGTGAGGGAATATTCTGATATTATTAAAAGCAGTAGATGTAGTGTTTACTTCTGCTCTGTGGTGCTGAAATTTCTACATCATTTCAAACAAAAAAAAACAATGTATCATGAGGCAGGGGTGTTTGTTCATGTAGTGCCGCATCTAGCAATGGTTGATACCATTGAAGAATGCCACATATGGTTTATGCCTGCCCCCAGGTAATCACCCTAGTCTGCATAAAGAAGTGGCACTAAGCAAACAAATTTCTCCCCCAGGAACTTTTTCAAATGCAGTAAGCTAAAGAACTGAAGTGTCCAACATTGACCATGGGTTTCTATTCCCCAGTACATGAGCAATGTGGATTCATGGTGTAAGGCCTGTGGAGAGGTTGAGCTTCCTTCAGAACTGCAGGATCTGGAAGATTCCATTCACCACCACCAAGGTTTATATGAACAAATAACATTGGCGTACTCGGAGGTAAGTGATTTACTTTGGAGCGAATGGCAAGGTGTTAGGGAAATAGGACCAGCTATGTCAAATTTAATGGAGGGTTCTATAGTAGATATGCTGAAGTTCCAAGACCAACTCATTTGCATACACCAGAATATAAAAAAAACTAGTGGAAAGGCACATAACCAATCAGGACACAAAGAAAGCATGGAACTTGTGACATTTTCCTTTAAGACCCACTTTATGCATGTTTAAAATTTGAAGTATCAAACCAACATTTTTACGTACATTCGGCACACCATATTTAAGAAAATACAGTACTGGAAGTTTTTAATTTTTAATGTAACTCATTCTGTTGCCATAAAAATGTATTCACATATACGGAAAAGGTAACAGAGGTGAGCAATTTAAAAATTACCATTAAACACTAGAAATCTGACCTTGGTTTTAGCTGGACTTAAAATTTTAGATGTAAATTTACAGGCTACTCATAACTGACATTGCCCTGGATTTTACATGGGTGACTGAGCTTTATTATTGCAAGACAGAGCTTTTGCAGAGGTTCTGCTAAATTGCTTTATAAAGGAACCTGGGCATAGCGTAAAAACACTTATGTGCAAATTTACATAGCCTTCTATGTTAAAGATCAGCGTTATGCCATACTTAGGCTGTTGTCTTTGCAAAGGTTTAGAGGAAATTCAAAGCATTCCCCTGTGAAATCTGTGGTGGTTTTAAATTAAGAATCCTTTGAGACTTCCAAAACAGTATTTGGTTGGAACTGATTGTTTTTGAATTTTTTTTGTCAAATTATAATCTTTGTCATAGTTCTTTTATGTTGGAAAAGATAACATTTAATGAGTGAATTTAATCTCTAGATTTCAGTAAACTCGATTTGTGGAAAAACGAATACAATTTGTGCATAGATTTTTTTATCAAGCTTCTTACAAAGTGTGGGATCTTCAAAAAAAGAGTCTACCAAAAACCTAATTTCCCATAACTAGCACTTTTGGAAAGGCTGGCATGCTTATAATCACTTTAAAAAAAAACTTTTTTTTAACCTCTTCTGAAAACAGTAACTCTTGATTTGTTGTGATTTCATGAGTTTGAACAGGCATGAGTGACCACTCTTAATAAGTAAACATTAAAAAAGTTACTAGCTGATTTGATTTTGAGGATATCACAGTAAAGCTGAATCCTGTTCTTGACTAATGTGTACATTTGTGCACCTTCCAACAGGGACCAGTAGAAAGTGGTCAATAGCAAGAAGTTTGGCTGATTTTTATTAAATCTTATTTAATCCAGGGACATGAGGCAATTGGAGCAATCTATTTCTGCTCTCCTTACAAACCAGAAGTTTAGTTTGGAATATTTGGAGTCCATATTATTTATACAATTCAGAGATAGAATGCCCAAAATCATCATCTCCAGATAGCATCCTTCATTATTTAAGGATCGTGAACCATGGCTCAAACCGTGATTTTACTATGGGACAGGAAGAGAAGCCAGGCCCCCAAATCTACCACAGCTGGGAAGGGGATTGAACCCTGAGCTGCTGGCGTAATTCTGAACCATACAAGCCAACTGAGCTAACCGATCCCGCCACCAACCTCCCCCCCACCACCTCTCCTTCCCCGCCCCAGTGCATTTTATTAGATCGATTAATGTGTGGTCAGTTTTCCACTTAACAGATACACACGCTTTGTGTAGCTTTCACGTATTCTGTTAACAGAGGATTGTTTTTGTAGGAATAGCTACTGTTAAAGGATAAAAATGGCTTAGTTTTGAGGGAGTAAAATTTTTGCAATTCTGTCACGAATAAAATAGTACTAATTAAAATGTTCTTTTAGTGTCTGATGTTTCCCTATATGAAAGCAAAGTACTGGATGCTGGAAATCTAAAATAAAAACAGATAATGCTTGAAAGTACTCAGCAGGTCAGGTAGCATCTATGGAAAGAGAAACATAGGTCAGTGACTTGAAATGTTCACTTTCATTCAAAGACCATCGGCCTGAAACAATGGCCTGGATTTTGTGAGGGTGGGAGTAGGCATGGTTAATGACAAAATATCAGGGTTTCCCATTCTTGAACTCTGATACTGATTACAACTTTGGAATATAGCACATGCACAAATTAGCGCAGAAATCCAGAAGTTGCAGTCTGTACTCAGTTCTCCCCTACAGGCTGCCCCCACCCTCCCCGTTATGACTATCATTGAAATGAGGAGGAACTTTGACTTTCCTGCTCCCACATCGCTGTTGGAAACCCCATAAAAAGTTAAACTTGCTCAGTCAGGTGTAACTGGGTTTCTAATGGTAGTGTGATCAATAACATTTAATTAATAGAACTGGCAGTGAAAAAGTAATTTTATACTTGTGGAGTGCTGTCAAATGATTAATTTTTAAACTATTTTTTGAAATAGTTTTTAATTTTTTAAAATTAATATTCTAATACCCTAATGTAAACTTGGATAACAGTGTAAAGGGGAGAGAAGATGAAGGGTTTCTGAATTGTGTTCAGGAGAATTTTCTTTATATTTCCAGTCCAATGAGGAAGGAGGCATTGTTTGATTTGGTTCTGGAGAATGAGGTTGTCAGTAAGGGAATCTTCAGGGAACAGTGATCATGATATCGTAAGGATTAGGTTAGCCATGTAAAAGGACAAGGAGCAAGCTAAGCTAAAAATCCTAAATTAAAGGAGGCAATTTGTGAAGTGAGAATGGATCTTTCCTAGGTAAATTGGAACCAAAGAGTGGCAGGGAAAACTAATGGAACAGTGAGCTGCATTTAAAACTGAGATAGTTCAGCTACAGTCTTTGCAAGTTTTGCATCATCTGCAAATTTTAAAATTGTGCCCTGCCTACCCAGTCTAGATCATTAACATATATCAAGAAAAGCAGTGGCCCTTGTACCAACCCTTGGGAAACTCCATCTTCCTCCTGTCCAAAAAGTAACCATTCATCACTACTCTCTGTTTCCTGTCACTCAGCCAACTTCATATCACAGAATCACAGAATTTCAATGGCTCAGGAGGAGGCCATTTGACGCATCGTGTCTGCACTGGCTCTCCAAATGAACGTTATAACCTAGTGCCATTTCCCTGCCTTTTCCCCGTATCCCTGCACATTGTTTCTATTCAAATAGTCATCTAATGCCCTCTTGAATGCCTTGATTGAACCTGCCTCCATCACACTTCCAGGTATTGCATTCCAGACCCGAACCACTCGTTGTGTGAAAAAGTTTTTTCTCACGCCACATTGCCCCTCTTGCAAATTACTTTAAATCTGTGCCCTGTCATCCTTGATCCTTTTATGAACAGGAGCAGTTTCTCCCTATCTACTCTGTCCAGCCCCCTCATGATTTTGAACATCTCTATCAATTCTCCTCAGCCTTTTTTTACCCCAAGGAGAACAGTCCCAACCTCTCCACTCTATCTTTGTAACTGAAGTTTCTCATCCCTGGAACCATTCTTGGAGACCTCTTCTGTACTCTCTGCAATGTGTTCACATCCTTCCTATAATGTGGCACCCATAACTGTGCACAATACTCCAGCTGAGGTTTAACGAGTGTCTTATATAAATGCAGCATAACCTCCTTGCTCTTGTACTCTATGCCCCTATTAATAAAGCCCAGGATACTATATCAAAAACAGAATTACCTGGAAAAACTCAGCAGGTCTGGCAGCATCGGCGGAGAAGAAAAGAGTTGACGTTTCGAGTCCTCATGACCCTTCGACAGAACTTGAGTTCGAGTCCAGGAAATCGAACTCAAGTTCTGTCGAAGGGTCATGAGGACTCGAAACGTCAACTCTTTTCTTCTCCGCCGATGCTGCCAGACCTGCTGAGTTTTTCCAGGTAATTCTGTTTTTGTTTTGGATTTCCAGCATCCGCAGTTTTTTTGTTTTTACCAGGATACTATATCCTTTATTAACTGCTCTCTCCACCTGTCTTGCCACCTTCAATGATCTATGTACATATAAGCCCAAGTCTTTCTGCTGCTGCACCCCCTTCAGAATTTCACCACTTATTTTATATTGTCTGTCCATGTTGCTCCTACCAAAATACATGACCTCACACTTCTCTGCATTGAACTTTATCTGCCTCCTATCTGTCCACTCCACCAACTTGTCTATGTCCTTTTGAAGTCCTACACTGTCCTCCTCACAGTTTACAACACTCCCAAACTTTGTAACATCTGCAAACTTTGAAATTGTCTCCTGCACACCAAGATCTAGATCATTAATATATATCAGGAAAAGCAAAGGTCCCAATGCTGACCCCTGGGGAAACTCAACTATAAACTTTCCTCTAGCCCGAAAAATATCCATTGACCAATACTCTCTGCTTCCTATTTTTCAGCCAATTTTGTATCCACGTTGTTACTGGCCCTTTTAATTCACGAACAATAACTCAAGTCTGTTGTGTGGCACTGTTTCAAATGCCTTTTGAAAGTCCATGTATACCACATCAACAGCATTATTCTTATCAGTCATCTCTGTTACCCTTCAAAAAACTCCAGCAAGTTAGTTAAACACAATTTCCCCTTTCGAAAACCATGCTGGCTCTTCCTTATCAATCCATATTTTTCCATGTGACTACTAATTTTATCCCGAATAATTGTTTCTAGAATCTTGCCCACCACTGAACTTAAACTGACTAGTCTGTAGTTGCTGGGTTTATCCTTACAATCTTTTTTGAACAAGGACGTAATGTTTGCAATTCTCCAGTCCTTTGGCAGCTGCCCTGAGTTTAGAGAAGACTTAAAAGTTATGGCCAGTGCCTGCAATTTCTACTCTCACTTCCTTCAATATCCCTGGTTGCATCTTGTCCAGTCCCGGTGCCTTGTCAACTTTAAGTTCCAACAGTGTATTCAACACTTCCTCCTTATCAATTTTGAACCCATCTAGTAGCTGCCCCTTTCCATTTTATTCCATGGACTTCAATTTTGCAACTATGTGGCTTTTCATGAAATGCCTTTTGGAATTCCAGATACAGCATATTAACTGCAATATCTTCATCAACCATCTCCATTACCTCACCAAAATACTTAATCAAGTTTGTTAAATATGATTTGTCTTTAACAAGTCCATGCTGGTTTTCTATCAGGCAGGGAAGCCAAAGCCAGGCACCCCCTGGATAATGAGAGAGCTAGAGAGTAAGGTGAAGCAGAAAAAGGGAGTGTATGACAGATGTCAGGTTCATAATACAAGTGAGAACTAGGCTGTAGAAAGTTGAGTGAGAGTGGAAAAGGAAATCAGAGAGACCAAGAGAGAGTATAAGAGACTGGTAGCTAACATAAAAGTGAATACAGAAGTTTTCTAACAGCAAATAAAGAGTAAAAAGGGCAATGAGAGGAGGGTCGGGGCCAATTAGAGACCAAAAAGGGGATCTGCGCTTGTAGGTAGAGGGCATGATGATGGTGCTGAATGAGTACTTTGCATCTGTCTTTACCAAGGCAGAAGACCCTGCCACAGTCATAGTGAAAGACCAGATAGTTGAGACTTTGGATGGGCTAAGCAATGATGATGAGGAGGTACTAGAAAGGCTGTCTGTACTTAAAGTTGATAAGCCACCAGGACCATATATGATGCATCCAAGAATGCTGAGTGAAGTAAGGGTGCAAATTACAGAGATACTGACTGTAATCTCCCAATCCTCCTCAGATGAGGGGATAGGTGCCAGAGGACTAGAGAGTTGCAAGTGTTTCTTACACCTTTAGTGAAAAATCGATGCAACGATAAGCCGCGCAACTACAAGCGGTGGGAAAGCTTTTAGAGATGATAATCCAAGACAAAATTAGCAGTCACTCGGGCAAGCTTAGATTAATGAAAGAAAACCATCATCGACCTGTTAAAGGCAAATCATATTTAACTAACTTGATTAAGTTTTTTGATGAGGTAATGGAGAGGGTTGATGAAGATATTGCAGTTGATATGTGGTATCTGGACTTCCAAAAGGCATTTCACAAAGGGCCACATAATTGCAAAATTGAAGCCCATGGAATAAAAGGGAATGGGATGGAAATGAAATTGGTCGAGTTCCAGGAAACAGTAGTGATGAATGGCTGTTTTTGGACTGGAGGAAGATGGAGCTTCCCAAGGGTTGGTACAAGTGCACTGTTTTTCTTGATATATGTTAATGATCTAGACCTGAGTCTGCAGGGCACAATTTTAAAATATGCAGATGACACAAAACTTGCAAATATTGTGAGCTGTAAGGAGGATAGTGTTAAACTTCAAGAGGACAGAGGCGGGCAGGTGCAACGGGTGGGCATTTGGTAGTTGAAATTCAATGCAGAGAAATGTAAAGTGGTGCATTTTGGTAGGAAGATCTTGAAGAGGCAATATAAAATAAAGGATACATTCTAAAGTGGATAGAGAAACAGGGAGACCCGGAGTTATACGTTCAGAAATTCTTGGAAGATGGAAGGCAGGTTGAGAAAATGGTTAAGGCTACAACCCTGGGCTATATAAATAGAGGCATAGAGTACAAAAGTAAAGAAGTTATGATAAACCTTTATAAAACACTGGCTTGGCCTCAACTGGAGTAGTGTGTCCATGTCTGGGCACTGCACTTCAGCTAGGATGTGAACCCTTGTGGGTGTAGAAAAGATTTACAAGAATGATTCCAGGGATGAGGGACATCAATAATGTGAATAGATTATGGAAGCTGGTGTTTTCTCCTTCAAGAAGTGATGGTTGAGAGGATATTTGATAGAAGTATTCAAAATCATCAGGGATCTAGGCAGATTAAATAGAGAGAAGCTGTTCTATTGGTAGAAGAGTCGAGAACCAGAGGGGTCAGATTTAAGGGGAATGGCAAAAGCAATAATGGTGACACGAGAAAAGTCTTTTTTTTTACGCAGCAAGTGATTTGGAACTGGAATGCACTGCCTGAGAGTGTGATGGGGGCAGATACAAATGTGGTTTTCAAAAGGGAATTAGACAAGCAAAATTTGCGGGGTTACAGGCAAAGTTCAGGGGAGTAGGATTAGCTGAGTTGCTCTTGCAGAGAGTACGTATGGACTCAGTGAGATGAATGGTCTCCATCTGAGCAGTGGCCATTCTATGATTTAAGCATCTACCTTCACTAGTGTATGTCCCAATCTTTAATTTGCCCTATGTAAAAAAAAAATGCAAAACCAATTTTACTTCACTGATTTTTGTTTCCTGGTTGGAAAAACCCTTGAAAGTGATTGACTTTTTTCGGCATTATCACATCAGTCCAGCTCCACACTGGGAATTCTCCTGTAAAGAACACTGCAATCAGGTGCTGAACCACACGTTGTGGTAGAAGTGAAATTCTTATCAGATAGATTGTTAGATCTGCCAGCAAGGCTTGCTTCAAGGTCAGTGGTGAGCGCCTTTTCTTCACCACTGACTGCAAACTCTGAGCCATTGTTATTTTCTCTGCTCAGATGCTGCCTTACCTGTTGAGCATTTCCAACATTTTCTGCTTTTATTCCAGATTTCTCCTTGTAATACATAATGCTACCACTCTGCAACCACCATCTATCCCTCCGCTGTACTGCCAAACATTCCTCCAGCTGTACAATGAAAATCCAAAGTCATCAACTCTGTATCCTCACCATTGACGCCACCCACTGTCATATGGTGAACCAGACTGTTCATGACCATGGTGTCTTTGGTAGAAGGCACTAAAAGCTTTCCAATAATAGTAGGAAATGAGGGGGCATACGGAAGGAACTTTAACAATCAATATCACTAGAGAAAAAAATAGCAGGCAAAATAATGAAACAAAAGATTGTCAAGTGCCCCACGACTTGATGGCCTGCATCTTAAGGCCTTAAAAGAAGAGAGAAACCCAGAAATTATAGGCCAGTTTGGCTAACATCTGTCATTGGGAAAACACTGTAATTCCTGCCACCAACCGGAAAGGTGTCTGGAATGGAACAGTTTCACATGTGCACTTGGCCTGCACTTGCATGTGCAAATGTTCTTGACACCTTTCCAGTTGGGGGTAGCAGGAGTTACGGTGATTTTGAAATATTTAAGAGGGGGTTACTTGTGCAGCTGTCTTTAGATGCAGTGTCACCTTTCCTGCTTTATTAAAAAGGCTGAGTTTATTTAAACAAGTGAATAAGTCTGACAAGTGCAGGGATTTCCTACACAGCCTAGCTAGCTCAGTTGATTGATTGTAGGTCTCTTAATTTCAGGGTCATTTTTGAGCCCCAGGATGGGGTGATGCTTTTTTCTTAAACATTGTAAAGAATTTTTTATTTTTCTTAAATTTTTAACAGGTTGTTGGGGAAAGAATATCAACATGTCACTCCCAGGCATCATGTGTTCACTACTGTAAGACTGAAAAACAATATTTCTTTATTTAACTTGCAAGCCTTTACCTTTAATAAAACTCTCCATCGTAAATAAAGCATAAATAAACGGTTACAATTTTTCCCATTAACTAATTTTGTTGTACATAGTTGTAAGACAGCGCCTTGCAAAAAAAATTTAAGCAACAGAAAGCAGAGCTTCACTTAAAAGCATCTCTCACTTTTAACAGTCACAAGTTGACACTGACTACATCTGTGCAAGTGCAGGAAATGCTCCTCCTAGTGTTGTGGTACAAATAAACAGCCTTGGGGAAAATGCTGGAATCCATTGTTAAGGAACTAGTAACAGGACATTTAGAAAATCACAATACAATCAAGGAGGATCAACATGGTTTTATGAAACTGAAATAGCATCTGAAAAATTTATTAGAGATTTCTGAGGATGTAACAAACAGGATGGAAAAGGGGGAAACTAATAGATATAGTGTATTTGGATTTCCAAAAGACATTTGATAAGGTGCCACATTAAAGGTTACTACACAAGATCTTGGGGGTAATACATTAATATTGGCCAACTAGCAGAAAACAGAGTTGGGATAATTGGGGTTTTTTCGGGTTAGCAAACTCTAATAACTACAGCTGGCCAGATGGATCAGAACTGGGGCCTCAACTCAAATGCAGTCTGTATTTGTGACATTAATGGAGGGAGGCAGTATATTATAGCCAATTTTGCTTATTATGCAAACATGGGTGGGAAAACAAGTTGTAACAATGTCACAAAGTATCTGCAAAGGGATGTAGGTAGGCTAGCTAAGTGGGCAAGAATTTGACAGATGTTTAATGTGGTAAAATGTCAGATTGCCTCATTTCCCTGCTCTATTCCATAGCCCTGCAATTTTCTTCCCCTCAAGTGTCTATCCAGTTTCCTTTTGGAATCACTAATTATTTCATTAACACTCACTGTGTAAAAAAATTCTTCCTTATATCTCTCCCATATCTCTTGTTCAAAATCTTAAACCTGTGTCCAAATATTAGTTAATGAGAACAGCTTTCCTTTGTCTAACATAGCTAAATTGCCATAATCTTTTACACCACTATCAAACATCCCCTTAACCTCACTAAGATAAAAGCAAAATACTGCGGCCGCTGGGAATATGAAATAAAAACAGAAAATGCTGGAAAAACTCAGCAGGTCTGGCAGCAACCGTGGAGAGGGAAACAGAGTTAATGTTTCAAGTCCGTATGACTCTTCTTCAGAGTCATGTGGACTCAATGTTAACTCTGTTTTCCTCTCCACAGATGCTGTCAGACCTGCTGAATTTTTCCAGCATTTTCTGTTTTTATCTCCCCTTAACCTTCTTTGCTCCAAGGAGGACAATCCCAGCTTCTCTACCCTAACATTATAGCTAAATTCCCCCATCCAGGAACTATTCTGGTGAACCTTCTCTGCACCCTCTCAAGGACATTCTTCCTAAAATCTGGTGAGCAAAGCTAGACGCAGTACTCTAGTTGTGGCTTATAAGCTATGTTTATAAGCTTCGGTTTGTCTTCCCTAGTTTTGCACTCAATAACTCTATTTATGAAACCTGAGATCCAGTATGCTTTGCTAACCACTCTCTCAAAATGTCCTGTCACCTTCAAAGATCAATGCAGATGAATCCCTAGGCCCCTCTGCTCATACACATTCTTTAGAACTGTGGCAATAAGAATATATTGCCTCTCCCTATCCCTTCTGTGAAAATGCATCACCTCATACTTCTCTGTATTAAATTCCATCTACCACATTTCTGCCCATTCTGCTAGCCAATTGATGGCCTATTGCAGCCACTTAGTCTCATCATCACTGTTTGCCATACCTCCAAGTTTGGTATATTTGTCAAATTTTGAAACTTTGTATTCCAATATTCAAGTCCACTTACATATGTCAAAAAAAATGGTGGTCCTCACACTGACCCTTGGGGAATACCACTGTCTACCATCCTTCAATCTGAAGAACAATCATTTCCCACGACTTGCTGTTTTCAGTACTTGAGCTTTTTTTAAATCCAACTCAATGACCCTTTCATTCTATGAGCCTCAGTTTTGTTAACCAGTCTTTTATATGGCACTTTGTCAAATGCCACTGCAAACATTCCCACATGGCTGTGTGTGCTTACAGCTCACCAATCTGTATTTACATACCTGCATTCTAAACTTGTCTTATATTCCTTATAGCCCTCCTTCGTCTGCTCTTATGTAATATGATACCGCTTCCTTCTCCAGTACAATCGAGCTCCTCTCACTGCTTTATACACCTTACTCTTTTCTACTTCAATATAAT
Organism: Carcharodon carcharias; assembly: GCF_017639515.1. Classification (NCBI taxonomy): domain Eukaryota; kingdom Metazoa; phylum Chordata; class Chondrichthyes; order Lamniformes; family Lamnidae; genus Carcharodon; species Carcharodon carcharias. Next base: position 170,962,070 of record NC_054469.1, read on the forward strand.
GGTGACCACCTTCCAATTTAGTATAGACCCTCCCCAATCATTAGTAAACCTCCACTCGAGGACATTGGTCCTAGTCCTGTTTAGATTGTCCCAGTCCTGTTTAGGTGCAACCCACCCCTTTGCCCCAAGACACTCTAGCCCTCCCTCTTGCACCATGCTTCAAGCCACATACTGATCCTCCCTCTCTTCCTATTTCTACTGTCACTAGCGCATTGCACTGAGTGTAATCTAGAGATAACTACCTTTTAAGGTCCTACTTTTTAACTTCCTTCCTAGCTAATCTGACCGAGAACCTCAATACCTCTTCCATGTCACTGGTACTGATGTGTAGCAGAACTTCTGGATCACTACCTTCCCCCTGCAGGATATTCTGAACCCTCTCCATGATGTCCTTTACCCTGCCTCCAGGGAGGCAATACACCTTTTGAAATTCATGATGGTTACAAAAACACCTGTCTAACCTCTTAGCCATGGAATCTCCTGTAATGACCTCATTTCAAAGCTTTGCTGTTTTCCTAGTGTGCAGCCCTTGCTGATTGGCACTATGGTCAGGACTGCACTCCTCCGAGGTGTCATCATGACCAGCAGTCTCCAATGCTGAGTACTGGTTTGAGAGTGGTACACACCATGCGATTCCTGTGCTTCATGTCTCTTCCTGCTCACATGAATGGCCATCCATCTCCTATCCTGAGCACACACTGCCTGTGAGCTGGCCACTTCGCGTACAATCCAACAAACTCTCAGCTGCGCTGATGCTCTTCAGTGACTCCAGCTGCCCCTCAAGATCAAAGTCTGAGCTCAGCTCAAGTAACTGGTGACACTTACTATACACAAGGCCATCCAAGGCACGTGAAATGTCCTGAAGTTTCCACATGGAATTGCAGGCAGCAAGTCTCAGTTGTCCATCCATGATCCAAAGAAAAGAAAAATCTCTATTCTCTCTTTTAGAGTATAACTGGTACCTTGTTTAAACTATTAATTTTAATTAATGTCTCTAGATGTCAGCTTTCAGGTCTTGCTTTCAGCTTCCAGCTTTCTTATCAACTCTTGTTTTTTTTAAATGACACCACTTTCCTCACTGCGCAAAATTGTGCAGAAGCAGTATCTTGTAGAACTGGCCTCCATACTTGCTAGGAAGAATTGAAAAGCGAAATATTATTTAAGTGGAGAGAAACTAGAGAATACTGCAGTACATATGGATTTGGGCTCCTTTGTACATGGAAAGACAAAAAGCTAGCATGCAGGTACAGCAAGTAATTAGGAAACTGAAATGTTAGCCTTTATTGTCAAGGGGGATGGAGTATAAAAGTAGAGAAGGCTTGTTACAACTGTATAGGGCATTGGTGAGACCACACCTGGAAGTACTGCACACAGTTTTAGTCATCTTATTTCAGGCATGATATACTTGCATGGGGACAGTTCAGAGAAGGTTTACTTGGTTGATTCTGGGGTGAAGGTGTTGTCTTTTGAGGAAAAGTTTAGCAGGTTGGGCAAATACTCATTGGTGTCGAGAAGACTGGGATTTGACATTATCGAAACATTCTGAAAGTTTCTGAGGGAACTTGGCAGGATAGATGCTGAAATAGAGTTTCCCCTCATAGGAAATCTAGAACTAAGGAGCATCTAGAACAGGTTGCCCATTTAAGACAGTGATGAAAAGGATTTTCTTCTGAGGTTCGTGAATCTTCCCATTTCACGGAGAGTTGTGAGAACTGAATTGTTGAATATTCTCAAGGCTGAGATGGACAGATTCTTGAACTATAGTGGGATCAAAGATTGAGGTACAGGCAGGAAAGTGGAGTTGAGGACAATATCAGATCAACCATGATCTTATTGAGTGTCTCTGCTGCTTTAAGACCCAACTTAAAACCCAACTGTTTGACTAAGTTTTAGCCTCATCTAATCTAATCCTTCTAGCACTTGAAATCCTTTTTGGGACTACCTTAGTCGGAACAGTGCTGCACAATAGTTTATGAATGCATTTATAAATTTGTTTCCAGAACAATACCTTAAAGCAAGACAAGGATAAATTTGGGAAATTTTGCTGAAAATGTAATTATTGATTCCCTTATAACCTGTTAGTAAAGGCATTGCCTGGTGTAGCGTGAGAAATGCAGACCAGAAAATCTGAAATTGGACTCCTGGATTGCGTTGGGTTAGTCAGTCTTTGCCAGGGCACATCAACTGAACAGTAGAAAAAAATTCAGCCAAACACCTGTGCTATCTAGTGGCTTCTGCTGGAACACATGCCTTATAGACATTGAATCAAACTCAATTGTGATATCCTCCACAAAAGATTTGCGTTTATATAGTGCCTTTCATGACCAATGGCTGTCCCAAAATGCTTTGCAGCCAATGAAGTACTTTTGAAACATAGTCACAGTTATAATGTGAAAAACATACCAGCCAATTTGTGCACAGCAAGTACCCTCAAACTTAAATCTGCTGTTGCTGTTGACTGAGGGATAAATATTGGTCAGGATTTGGTGATAACCCCTCCTTCTCATTTCTAAAATAGTACCATGGGATCTTTTGTCTACCTGAGAGGACAGACGGTGCCTCACTTTAAGTACTCACCTGAAAGGTGACTCTTCTGGCAATGCAGCCCTCCCTCAGTACTGCACTAGAGTGTCAACCTTGGATTTTTGTACTCAGGCCCTGGTGTGGGTTTTGAACCCACAACTCTTTGACTTAGAGATGATAGTGCTACCAACCAAGCCCGTGGCTGATGCAGTCCAAATGTTTTCTAGTATTTACTGCTGTGGTTCATGAATGAAGAATGATGCCACTGTAGAACTGTATCCTGCCTTCAGAAGAGGAAGGGAAATGCACATACTGTTAGGTTTCACTTTAGATTATATTTTTATTTTTAAAATATCCCTAGTTTAATTTTTAGTTCATATTCATGATGTTTTAACTTGTGCAGGTGAGTCAAGATGGGAAAGCTCTGCTGGATAAACTCCAGCGACCCCTGACCCCTGGCAGTGCAGACTCATTAATGGCAACAGCCAATTATTCAAAGGCTGTTCATCATGTCTTGGATATTATTCATGAAGTCCTCCATCATCAGCGACAGCTTGAGAACATCTGGCAGCATCGAAAGGTTCGACTTCACCAGCGGCTTCAGCTTTGCGTTTTTCAACAGGATGTGCACCAGGTGGGTGCAAAGGTTTTGCTGCTCTTGATGTAAAATGAAAGCAATGGAATGCTTGTTATGAAACGTCAAGGATTACCTGTTTTTTCTTAGTCCATTGTGATTTTTTTTCCATATGTTATATTTTCAGTAATTTCTAAAGGAAAGTCTGTGGATGATTAACAAGAAATTGTTTGTATGTTGGTGTCTTGTTAGGACTGCTGGTAAAATAGTGATGCAAAACGGAATTTTTAAACAGGTTATTTTACTTTGGAATGTCTCTTTTCTATTTGTTGAAAGCTGATACCTCAACGTTTGAAATTATCGCCAGAGTTACTGATTTAAAGTGTATGACTTAAAGGATATGGTAGCATAGTGGTTACGTTACTGGACTGGTAATCCAGAGGTCTAGGCTAATGGCCAAGCCACATGAGCTCAACTTCCACCATGGCACTTGAGGAATTCAAATTTAGTTAATTAAATAAATGTGGAATGAAAAGCTAGCCTCAATACTGATTTTTTTCTTTTATCCTCTCATGGGATGCGGGTGTCGCTGCTGGGCTAGCATTTATCACCCCCATCCTTAATTGCCCTTGAGAAGGTGGTGGTGAGCTGCCTTCTTGAACCGCTGCAATCCATATGGTGTAGGTACACCCACAGTGCTGTTAGGGAGGGAATTCCATGATTTTGACCCAGCGACAGTGAAGGAATGGCGATGTATTTCCAAGTCAGGATGGTGAGTGACTTGGAAGGGAAGTTCCAGGTAGTGGCATTCCCATGCATCTGCTGCCCTTGTCCTTCTAGATATTAGTGATCAAGGGTTTGGAAGGTGCTGTCTAAAAAGGATTGGTGAGTTCCTGCAGTGCACCTTGTAGATGTACACACTGCTACTACTGTGTGTCAGTAGCGGAGGGAGTGAATGGTTGTGGATGGGTTGCCAATCCAGCTGGCTGCTTTGCCCTGGATGGTGTCACACTCCTGACTAGTGACTTGTAGCTGGTGGACAGGCTTTGGGGAGTCAGGATTCCTAGCCTCTGACCTGCTCTTGTAGCCACAGTATTTATATGGCTAGTCCAGTTCAGTTTCTGGCCAATGGGGGAATTCAGCGACGCTAATGCTGTTGAATGTCAGTGGTTAGATTCTCTCTTGTTGGAGATGGTCATTGCCTGACACTTGTATGCTGCGAATGTTACTTGTCACTTAGAACCATAAAAAAATTACAGCACAGAAGGAAGCCATTTGGACCATCTTGTCCATGCCAGCCCGAGGACACCCTGGTGCCCTTTCTAATCCCACCTTTCTGCACCTGGCCCATAGCCCTGCAGCTTACAGCATTTAAGGTGCAGATCCAGGTACTTTTTAAAAGTGTTGAGTTTCTGCCTCTACCACCAACTTGGGCAGCGAATTACAGACACCCACTACCCTCTGCGTAAAAAAGTTCTTCCTCATGCCCTCCCCCCCATACCTTATGCCACTTACCTTGAATCTATGTCGCCTGGTTCTAGAATTCTCGAAGGGAAACAATTTTATCCTGTCCACTCTATCTATTCCCTTTATAGTTTTGTACACCTCAATCAAGTCACCTCTCAGCCTTTTTTTTTCTGAGGAAAATAACCCCAACCCATCCAATCTTTCCTTGTAGCTACACTTTTCTAACCCTGGCAACATTCTGGTAAACCTCCTCTGCATTCTCTCCAGAGCTATTATAACCTTCCTGTAATGTGGTGACCAGAACTGCGCACAATACTCCAGTTGTGACCTCACCAGTGTTTTATACAATTCTAACATTATATCCTTATTTTTATATTCTATACCTCTGCCAATGAAGGAGAGCATTCCATCTGCCTTCTTTACAACCTTGTCTACTTGAACTGCTGCCTTCATGGACCTGTGCACTTGTACGCCAAGATCTCTCACTTCATCTACCCCGCTTAGTATATTCCCATTTATTGTGTAATCCCTGTAACTGACCTCCCTAAATGTATGACCTCACACTTCTCTATGCCACTTTACCACCCACTCCACCAACCTATCTATATCGTTTTGGAGATTATGGCTGTCCTCTGCACTATCCACTACTTGGCCAATCTTTGTGTCATCTGCAAATTTCCCAATCGTGCCCCGCCATGTTCACGTCAAAGCGTTAATATGAAACACAAACAGCAAGGGTCCCAACACCGAGCCCTGTGGAACACCACTTGAGACAACTTTCCATTCGCAAGGGCATCCATCAACCATTACCCTTTGTTTCCTGTTAGAAAGCCAACCTTTTATCCAGTTTGCCACATTGCCCTGAATCCCATGGGCTTTTACTTTCCTGACCAATCTGCCATGTGGGACCTTGTCAAAAGCCTTGCTAAAATCCATGTACACAACATCCACTGCACTACCTTCATCAACCCTTCTTGTCACTTCCTCAAAGAATTCAATCAAATTTGTGAGGCAAGACCTTCCTTTAACAAATCCATGCTGACCATCCCTGACTAGTCCATGCCTTTCCACATGACAGTTAATCCTATCTCTCAGGATTGATCTATTTGCTCATCACCGATGTAAGACTAACTGGCCTATAATTGTTTGGCATTTCCTTTGATCCCTTTTTAAACAATGGAACTACGTTTGCATTTCTCCAGCCCTCTGGTGCCTCCCCTGTATCTAGTGAAGATTGGAAAATCATCCTCAGAGCATCTGCTATTTCCTCCCTGACTTCCTTCAGCAGCCTCGAAAACAATCCATATGGCCCTGGTGACTTATCAACTTTCAAGGATTTCAACCCTTTGAGTACTTCCTCTCTTTTTATGACTATCCCGTCCAATATCTCGCAGTGTTCCTCCTGGACTACTATATCTACATCTTCCCTTTCCTTTGTAAACACGGAGACAAAATATTCATTCAAAACCCTTCCCACAGCCTCTGCATCTAAAAACAAGATTCCATCTTCATCTCTGATAGGTCCCACTTTTTCCTTAACTAACCTTTTTGCATTAATGTATTGGTAAAACATCTTTGGGTTATCTTTAACTTTACTTGCTAATCTTTTTTCATGCCCTCTCTTTTGTTTCCTTATTTCCTTTTTTACTCGGAATATTGTGTGCAATTCTGGTCGCCACATCACCGGAAAGAAATGGAGGCATTGGAGAGGGTGCAGAGAAGGTTTAAGAGGATGCTGCCTGGTCTGGAGGTTATTAGCTATGAGGAGAGGTTGGAGAACCTTGGATTGTTCTCACTAGAGCAACGGAGATTGAGGGGTGACTTGATAGAATTTTGCAAAATTATGAATGGCGTGGACAGAGTAGATAGTCAGAAACTTTTTCCCAGGGAGGAAGAGTCAGTTACTAGGGGACATAGATTTAAGGTGAGAGGCGAAAACTTTAGAGGAGATGTGCAGGGCAAGTCTTTTACGCAGAGGGTAGTGCGTGCCACTCATAGTTTTGTAAACTTTTGGTAAACCTTCCAAAATGCATTACTTCGCACTTGTCTGGATTAAACTCCATCTGCCATTTCTCCGCCCAAGTCTCCAACCGATCTATATCCCGTTGTATCCTTTGACAATCCTCTTCACTATCTGCAACTCCTCCAACCTTAGTGTCGTCTGCAAACTTACTAATTAGCCCAGTTACATTTTCCTCCAAATCCTTTTACAGAAATTACTGAACACAGTGGGACTGGGGGTCTGAAATGCATTTATTTCAATGCGAGAAGTATAACAGGCAAGCAGATGAGTTTAGAGCTTGGATTAGTATTTGGGATTACGATTTTTTTGCTATTACAGAGACTTGATTGAAGGATGGACAGGATTGGCAGATAAACTTTTCAGGATTTAGATGTTTCAGGCAGGATAGAGAGGATTGTAGAAGAGGTGGGGGAGCTGCACTGCTGCTTAAGGGACATTTCACAGCTGTACGACAGGAGGACACTTCAGTGGGCTCATGCAGCGAGGCAATATGGGTAGAGCTCTGGAATAGGAAGGGTGCAGTCACAATGTTGGGGGTTTACTATAGGCCGCCCAATTGCCGGCAGGAGATTGAGGAACAGTTACGTAGGCAGATTTTGGAAAGATGTAAAAGCACTAGGGTTGTTGTGGTGGGTGCTTTTAACTTTCCCTATATTGACTGGGAATCACTTTATGCTAGGGGTTTGGATGGTGCAGAATTTGTAAGGTGCATCCAGGAGGGCTTCCTGAGACAATATGTAGATAGTCCAACTAGGGAAGGGACAACACTGGACCTGGTATTAGGGAATGAACCCGGCCAGGTGGTCGAAGTTTCAGTAGGGGAGCATTTCGGGAAAAGTGACCATAATTCATTAAGTTTCAAGGTACTGGTGGATAAGGATTACAGGAGTCCTCGGGTTAAGGTGCTTAATTGGGGGAAGGCTAATTATAACAATATTAGGCAGGAACTGAGGAATCTTGACTGGAGGCGGATGTTTGAGAGCAAATCAACAACTGACATGTGGGGAGGCTTTCAAACGTCAGTTGATAAGAATTCAGGACCTGCATGTTCCTGCTAGGATGAAGGATAAGCATGGCAAGTTTCAGGAACCTTGGATAATGAAGGAGATTAGTGAAAGAGAAAAGGGAAGCATTTGTAAGGGCTAGAAGGCTGGGAACAGATGAAACCCATGGAGAATATAAAGAAAGTAGGAAGAAACTTAAGCGAGGAGTCAGGAGGGCTAAAAGGGGTCATGAAAAGTCACTGGCAACCAGGATTAAGGAAAATCCCAAGGCCTTTTATACATATGGAAAAAGCAAGAGGGTAGCCAGGGAAAGGGTAGGCCCACTCAGAGGTGGGAATCTGTGTGTGGAGCCAGAAGAAATGGAAGAGACACTAAATGAATACTCCTCATCAGTATTCACCAAAGAGAAGGACTTAGTGGTCAATTTGTCTAGGGAAGAGTGTGTAGATAGCCTGGATCATGTTGAGATCAAAAAAGAGGAGGTGTTAGGCATCTTGAAGAATATTAAGGTGGATAAGTCCCCAGGGCCAGATGGGATCTACCCCTGAGTACTGAGGGAGGCAAGGGAGGAGATTGCTGGGGCCTTGACAGAAATCTTTGTATCCTCACTGGCTATGGGTAAGGTCCCAGAGGATTGGAGAATGGCCAGTAGTATTCCATTGTTTAAGAAGGGTAGCAGGGATAATCCAGGAAATTACAGGCTGGTGAGCCTTACATCAGTGGTAGGGAAATTATTGGAGAAGATTCCTCGTGATAGGAATTACTACCATTTGGAAGCAAATGGGCGAATGAGTGAGAGGCAGCATGGTTTTGTGAAGGGGAGGTTGTGTCTCACTAACTTGATTGGGTTTTACGAGGAAGTGACAATGATGATTGACGATGCAAAGGTAGTGGATGTTATATACATGGATTTCATTAAGGCCTTTGACAAGGTCCCTCATGGCAGACTGTACAGAAGGTAAAGTGGCACGGGATCAGAGGTGAGCTAGCAAGATGGATACAGAATTGGCTTGGTCATAAAAGACAGAGGGTAGCAGTGGAAGGGTGCTTTTCTGAATGGAGAGCTGTGACGAGTGGATTTCCGCAGAGATCAGTGCTGGGACCTTTGCTGTTTGTAGTATATATAAATGATTTGGGTTTGTCACTAATTGGTTGCGTTTGTCACTAACTTATTAGTCCAAGCCTGGGTAATGTCCAGATCTTGTTGCTGATGACCTTGAAACAACTGGATTGTCATAAAAATGTCCTTTAGGGAAGGAAATCTGCTGTCCTGACCCAGACTAACTTCTGTGACTCCAGACCCATAATAACGTGGTTGACTTTTAACTACCCTCTGAAATTGCCTCACAAGCCACACAGTTGAATCAAACCACTATTATACAAAAGTATAATAAGAATAAAACTAGATGGATCTCTCAGCATCGATCTAGGCACTGGACAAAACAAAGGTTCACACTGCCCAGCAATCCTGCAAAGTCCTCCTTTCTGACGTGGCAATTTGTGCCAGAATTGGGAGAACTCCCCCCTAAACTAGTCAAGCAATAGCCCAACCAAGTCTTGTTCACAGAATCATAAATTATAACCAAATTCCAACAACACCATCCCCCAGTGATAGGTTATGTCCACTGGCAAGACAGACCCACCAGCGATGGCGGTTGAGTGGTATACAGTGAGGGCCCTGGGAGTTCTCGATATTTACTCTGGACCCCATGGTGCCTCATGGCATCAGGTCAAACACGGGCCATACTGTAGCTGCTGGAAACCTGAGCTATAAAAAGAATACTCAGCAGGTTAGGCAGCATCTGCGGAGAGAGAGAAACAGAGAGAACTTTACAGACAGATGACCTTTTCTTAAAACCTGGTTAAAGTTAGAAATGTAATAGGTTTTATACAAGTGAGAGGTGGGAGAGTGGAAAAATAAGTAAAGGGAATGTCTGTGATAAGGTAGAAGATATGAGAAATTAAAAGGGCTGGTGGTGCAAAATCAAATGGAGTGGTAATGAAACAAATTGGGGGCTGAGATTGTTGTCTGAAATTTTTGAACTCAAACTTGAGTCTGGAAATTGTAACATGCCTAATCAAATGATGAGGTGTTGTTTCTTGAGTTTATGTTGAGCTTCATTCTGCAGGCATTCTGCAGGTGACAGGAGGTAAGGGTCATTCTTGTAGACTGAAAGGAGGTGTTCCACAAAATGGTCACATAATCGGTATTTAGTCTCACCAGTATAGAGCAGACTGCTTTGTGTGCAACAAATAGAGCATTCTGAATTAAAAGAAGCACACACAAATCACTGTTTCACCTGGAAGGAGTGTTTGGGGCCTTGGAGGGTGAGGAGATAGGAGGTAAAAGGGCAGGTGTTGCATGTCCAGTGCTTGCATGGAATGATGACATGGGAAAGGAGGTGGGGTTGGGAGTGATTGAAGTGTGGATTGTGATGTAACAGAGGGAATGGTCCTGTCGGAATGTTGAAATGGTAGGGAAGAAGTATTTTGTGGTGATGCTATTTTGGAGATGGCAGAGATGGCAATGGATGATTCGTTGAATATGAAGGTTGTTGGGGTGGAAGTTGAGTACAAGGGAAACCCTATCGTGGTTCTATGAAGAATGGGGAAGGGCTGGGAGCAGAAGTGCAGGAAATGGGACGGAAATGGTCGAGGGCCCTACCAACCATTGTGGGCAGGAATCCTTGCTTGAAGTAAAAGGAAATAGTTCCAGAAGCAATGGTATGGAAGGTCGTTGTTTATTTAATTAACTGGGAGAATGGAATGGAGTCATTTTTGGAAGCAGGGTGTGAGGAGGTGCTAAGTTAGCTGAGAAAATCAGTGGCCTTGTAATGAATATTCATTGACAAATTATCTGCAGAAATGGAGACAGAGAAGTCGAGGAAGGAAAGAAATAGAAACAGACTTTGTGAAAGTGAGAGAAGGGTAAAAATTAGAAGTGAAGTCAATTAAATTTTCCAGCTCAGGATGAGAGCAGGAAACAGCACTGATATAGTCAACAGTGTACCAGAAAAAGAGGTGAGGGAGAAGGCTCGAGTTGGGCTGAAGCAGGGAATGTTTCACATAACCCACAAAAAGACAGACATAGCTGGGACCCATGTGGGTATCCATAGCAACACCTTCCTATTTGTAGGAAGTGAATGGAGTTAAATGTAAAGGTAAAAACAAAAAAACTGCGGATGCTGGAAATCCAAAACAAAAACAGAATTACCTGGAAAAACTCAGCAGGTCTGGCAGCATCGGCGGAGAAGAAAAGAGTTGACGTTTCGAGTCCTCATGACCCTTCGACAGAACTTGCGTTCGAGTCCAAGAAAGAGTTGAAATATAAGCTGGTTTAAGGTGTGTGTGTGGGGGGCGGAGAGATAGAGAGACAAAGAGGTGGAGGGGGGGGTGTGGTTGTAGGGACAAACAAGCAGTGATAGAAGCAGATCATCAAAAGATGTCAACGACAATAGTACAATAGAACACATAGGTGTTAAAATTAAAGTTGGTGATATTATCTAAACGAATGTGCTAATTAAGAATGGATGGTAGGGCACTCAAGGTATAGCTCTAGTGGGTTTTTTTTTATATAATGGAAATAGGTGGGAAAAGGAAAATCTTTATAACTTATTGGAAAAAAAAGGGAAGGGGGAAACAGAAAGGGAGTGGGGATGGGGGAGGGAGCTTACGACCTAAAGTTGTTGAATTCAATATTCAGTCCGGAAGGCTGTAAAGTCCCTAGTCGGAAGATGAGGTGGACTGATGAAGATGAAGGTGAACTGGAGGAACAACACCTCATCTTCCGACTAGGGACTTTACAGCCTTCCGGACTGAATATTGAATTCAACAACTTTAGGTCGTAAGCTCCCTCCCCCATCCCCACCCCCTTTCTGTTTCCCCCTTCCCTTTTTTTTCCAATAAGTTATAAAGATTTTCCTTTTCCCACCTATTTCCATTATATAAAAAAAAACCCACTAGAGCTATACCTTGAGTGCCCTACCATCCATTCTTAATTAGCACATTCGTTTAGATAATATCACCAACTTTAATTTTAACACCTATGTGTTCTATTGTACTATTGTCGTTGACATCTTTTGATGATCTGCTTCTATCACTACTTGTTTGTCCCTACAACCACACCCCCCCCCCCTCCACCTCTTTGTCTCTCTATCTCTCCGCCCCCCACACACACACCTTAAACCAGCTTATATTTCAACTCTTTCTTGGACTCGAATGCAAGTTCTGTCGAAGGGTCATGAGGACTCGAAACGTCAACTCTTTTCTTCTCCGCCGATGCTGCCAGACCTGCTGAGTTTTTCCAGGTAATTCTGTTTTTGTGTTGTAAATGTAAAGGTGTTCAATGTAAGAATGCGTTCAGCCAGGCTGCGGGTGGTATGATAGATGGAGGCCGGTTGGGCTTCCATCCAAGAAAAAACAGATAGCTGATAGTGAGGCATGGAGGTATGGAGAGATAGGACGTCCATGGTTAAGAAGAGACAGTTAGGGCCAGGAAGCTAGTAACTGTTAAAGTGACAGAGAGCATCAGAAGATTTACAAATGTAGGTGGGAAGAGACTGGACAAGGAGAGAAAAATAGAATTGAGCTAGGAAGAAATGTGTTCAGTAGGGCAGGAGCAGGCTCAGATGGCAGGTCGACCAGAGCAGCCCTATTTGTGGATCTTGTGGGGAGATGGAAGAGGGCTGTTCAGAACTGGGGAACTTTGAGGTTGGAAGTTGTGGAGGGAAGATCTCCAGAGGAAATGAGGTCAGTGACAGCCCTGGAGACAGTGGCTTGATGTTTAGTGGTGGTGTCATGGTCCATAGGGAGGTAGGAAAAAGTGTCAGAGAGTTGGTAATCGGCCTGTGCAAGATAGAGTAAGTTCAACGGAGAACAAGAGTATCATGCTTGTCAGCAAGTTTGATAGTTTTATGAAGGGACCTGATGGAACAGAGCGCAGCAAGAGAAGAAGGGGACAGAGGTTAGAGTGAGCGAGGGGAGCAGAGAAATTTTGACGGCCAATGTCACACTGGCAGTTCTGAATGAAAAGATCAAGTGAGGTTAAGATGCTAAAGGAAGGGGTCTGGATCAAGAGACAATACTAGAAGCAGGTAAAAGGGTCTGCTGTGCAGTGGCAGGACTCTTGGCCAAAAAAGTGGGCATGGAGGCAAAGGTGATGGAAGAAAAGCTCAGTATCGTGTCAAGCTGGAAATTTATGAAGGTGGGGCAAGCGGATGAAGCTAAAACCTTTGCTGAGGACAAGGAAACCTCTCACTGATTATTATCTACTACACTTTCTCAGCTGATGAATCAATAATACACCACTTGGAATAAGCATTGAGAGATAGCAAGAGTATTTTGGTGGGGTACGTCAATGATCATTATCAAGAATGGTTCAGTAGCCCCATTACTAACCAAGCTGGCTGAGCCCTTATGGATGGAACTACTAGACTGCACCTGCAGCAGGTGACGAGAGAACCAACATGAGGGAAACACCTTCTTGACCTCATCCTCAGGTGTCTACCTGAAACAGTTGCTTCTGTCCATGACAGTCTTGATTAGAGTGACCACCACCGCAGTGCGAGTGGAGACAAAGTCCTGTCCTCACATTAAGAGCACCCTCCAGCATACTCAATGGTTTGATTCAGACAGAATTTCTTATGAGGATCGTTAGCCTTTGGAATTCTCTTCCAGAGAACCGTTGAGGCTGGGTCATTGAATATGTTCAAGACTGAGTTAGACAGATAGTTGATCTACAAGGGAGTTGAGGGTTATGGGGATCAGGCAGGAAAGTGGAGTTAAGGCCACAGTCAGATCAGCCATGATCTTATTAAATGGCATGCAGGCTCAATGGGAGCCAGATGACTTACTCCTACTTCTGCTCCTATTTCTTTTGATCTCTTTGTCTCCATTGTGCTATTGAAATCTGTTTTTCTACTTTTTAGTGCAGATCACCATTGCACCACCAATGGCTAGCTGCTGCCTCATTGGATTTTCTGTGCCACAGACCACGTTTCCTGGACAAGCTTTCCCTGTGCCTGTAACCTATTTAAATTTAGGGAAAGGGATTGCTTGCCCCAAGCAAGCCTGTGCATTGGGTCAGTTCAAATGGAAAATTGTGGTTTATCAGTGATAGTCTCCAAGCTGGCTAAGCATTCTGTTTACTACATTTTCTGTTATCAAAATTTAGTGTAAATTACAATGGGGGAGCGCCCAAGGGAGTCCCAATTTATGAAAGATATTTTAGACGTGTGAATTATTTTCCCCCATCTTATATCTATGCAGGATTTGTTCAGAACCTTTTAAATCTATGGGTAAGCCGAAGTTTTCATTTCGAGCAAAATATCTCCAATTATTTTGTGGACCATTTCAATCAGGCATATAAAACCATAGCTCTGAGCAACAAGATTTTTTTTTAAAAATTCAAACAAATGCTTCCTCTTCAAAATGTATACTGCTATTATTTTCTTGCCAGTAGATGGCAATAATTAGTAGTTAGCTATGCCTATGAATGACTCAATAGATACTTTGCTAGCTCTTGTTAGCATCAAGAATCGGTAAACTGCGTGCATTCATGGTAAAGTTAACTGACCTTGTTCTTGAAGCATCTTGGGATATTTTTGCTATATTCATGGCACTTGTCTCAAAATCATTGTGCTGAAGCTTCATTTATAAACCCACACTTTTTTCATTGATAAATACCACTTGGTTATATGCGTTAAAGGCATTGGCCTTTTTTGTATGTAGGCTGAAGGAACTTTGTGAGTTTACTTTCGGTGGTTGTGAATTTCCAAATGAGACAACATTGTAGATTCATAAACAACTAATTTACAATTAATAAACAGGTTGGGAAATTGGCACGTGGTCTCCTATACTTGTGCTGTGCTCTCTAGCATATTGGCCGTGGTAGCAACTTACTGTTGTCAATAAAAGAAATGTGCAGCCAGACACAGTCATTTGCGTAACCATATGCAAAATGAGGACTATATTGTGTTATTTGTTTGTTCATTTTCTGTCAGATGTGATTAAGACAGGAAGATTTGTCTTCGACAAATTGCCGACGAGAAGAGCTAGCTTGTGATTACGGATGCTGCATTTGCAAAATTAAGCATTAGAATAAAGTACTTTCACTGAAGGATATGGATCCCATTAAAGCACATAAATCATCCTTTGTGATGTTTCAGCAAATGGGAACCATTCATAATAATTCATGACTCAGTTCAACACTTTTCTTTTCAGATATTGTAGCCTATGGATAAATTAATACATATGCCTGCATATCTCTATTGTAAGGAGTACGAAGGGCACTTGATTGGTTTTAATTCACTTATGTTTATTGATCTATGAACTGTTTGAATTTTTACTATACTACCTGTTGGATCTGGTTTGGTCATATATAATTGCTTATTAGAAATAGTGTCTCGTTAGTCAATGTCAGTTGAGCCATGCAGACCAAGTTACAGGACAATGATGGGGAAACAGTTTAAATTGTGGAAGAGGAGGTAATTCAAAAACTGCAGTCATTACAGGACATAGAATGAAGGCTGATAGAAGATTAAATGTAGAATTTAAAATGAGCAAGAGAAACTTCTTTACACACAGAATTTTGTTCCAGGGTTAGTGGTTGAAGCAGAAGCTGTGTCAGCAATTCAAGATTAGATTGGATATTTGGGTAAAGGAAGAGGAGATAAAAGGATGTGGGAACAAGGTTTGTGATTAGGAAAAATTGCTTGTGTCGAGCATAACCACAATCACGAACAGATTAAGCTAAATGGTCTATGTTGTCATTGTTAACTCCTATGAAAAAGGAAAGGCTATTTATATAGTACTTTTCATGACCATCTAGCTCCCAACATACTTTACAGCCAATAAAGTACCTTTGAAATGTAGTCACTGTTGCAGTGTGGGAAATGCAGCAGCTTCCATATGCAGCAATATGACAATGATCATATAACCTGTTTTTGTGATGTTGATTGAGAGATAAAGATTAGCTAGGATATAAGGGATCTTCATCTGAGTGTCATGTGATCTGTTATGCCCACCTGAGAGGGCAGATGTTTAACTGTGTAATGTCTCATCTGAAAGACTCATTTAACAATGCAGCATTCCCCCAGTACTGCACTGATGTGTCAGCCTGGAACATTGTGCTGAAGGCCTGGAGTGGCACTTGAAACCACAAACTATGAATTATGTTTGATTCCCTACAGAGTGCTGAGTTATTTGGTGTGAATTGGACAGGTGGCAAGGCTCCTATTATTGGCCTTAGCACTTTAGGATTGGGGAAGCCAGTCAAGTCCTCACTCCAGCAAAGGAATCAGTGCCTTCAGGAAGTGAGGGAGAAAAATTAGTGAGAGCAAGATGCAGTTTTATTTTGTCCTTGTTCAAATCTTTGAAACATTTTTGGAACTGTATTGGATTTTAACTCCTAAATTAATGATACTTTCCTATTTGTATAAAAAAAACTATTGGAAGTCAAACTGGCCCTGACACATGTAACATTTGCACATTAATGTACTGGATTACAGACTGAAGAAGTTTGAAGTTGAGAGTTCCTAGATGTTAAGTTGCTTAGGGAGACATGCTTATTGATAGACAAAAATCAGAGGGTGAGTGACCTTCACTTCCTCTCATGCACCTCCTAGAATGAAAATATCCAACCATTTGCAACTGAATAGGCTGCTAACTTTTGAATCAGGGATTATTTAGCTGTAGCATAGCATGAAATTGAGGCCACCTATGTCCTCTCATATTTATCCTTAAAGTCAGCTCCCTGTGTGCAAACATTTTATAGGGTGTAGTTAATAGAGTTCCTCTAAAAAATCACTGTCTGGTGATTGATCTTCCAAATGATGTAATAACAAAACTATCAGAGTATTTTATTTTTAAAGTCTATTTTTTTAATATTTGTAAAGAAAATCTTTTTGTAGTTAGTGAAGTAAACATTTTGTAAAATCATCATAATGCTGTACATTGTATTTTGATATTTGTACAGTCACCGAGATAATATTCTGTGTCTTGGAAAAGCAGTGAAATTTATTTAATAAGTGTTTTTCTTTTTTGAATTTTACAAGATTTATGCAATCACCATGCTAATTTTGGTTACGTTTAGTGTTTTAAGAAAGAAGGAAAAATTGACAGACTGGCAATTTGCTCCTGCCCTCCAGAGGCTTGGCCTACTTCCCTGCTTATTTGGATCGATGGGGAAAATTTGTAATCTCCCCTCCTCCCACACATCTCTGAAAATTTTTAATTTATTTAATTGTGACACAGATCATTAAAAGTATGAGTGTGAATAAGCTACATTCAAAGAGCTACATGCTGCTTGGGATATTTAAATTTATGTGAAAGCTCAAATCATTCAGAAGTCAGCCTACTTGACTCTCAACATGAGTCAGAGAGGTTTCTAACAGACCAACATTGGAGGAGTCTGGCAGAATGTGTTAGGAGAGGAGAACGAGGAAAGCAATCAAGAATTTGAAAATCTTTCCATTCCACTAAAGTACTTTGCCTATTCAAATTGCTTTCTCAGCAGATGCCATTCCCAAACAGCCTTGAAACTATAGACCACATTATGGCTCAAATCTTACAGCCTTCTGATCGCTGGAGACTGGACATATGACCGAAGATGTGTGTCAGGACCCATTGGAAGTCCTGACATGTGGTCCTATGCAGGAATTGCCCTGGAAGTTTAAACTTCCAGTGGGCAATTCCCCTGCTCCCCAGGACCCTGTGCAAATGTCTCCGACTTGGAGCTAGAGTTAGAGATTTGCGACTGATCTGCAGTACTTACCTAAATAGATATCCCAAGCTTTCTCCACTCGTCCACTCACCCACCTACCCACCTCCTACTTCACCCACTCACCCACCTACCCAGTCACCCTCCTCACCCACCATTTCAGGATGGCAACCTGTAACTAGTGGAGTGCCACAGGGATCAGTGCAGGGGCCACAATTATTTACAACATATATTAATGACTTGGATGAGGCAAATGAATGCACAATCGCCAAGTTTGCAGATGACACATAAATAGGTGGGAAGGCAAGTGGTGAGGATGACACAAAGAGCCTACAGAAGGATATAGACAGGTGAAATGAGTGGGCAAAAATGTGATAGATGGAATAAAATGTGGGAAAGTGTGAGGTTATGCACTTTGGCAGGAAGAATAGAGGAGCTGAATATTATTTAAATAGAGAAAGACTGCAGAAAGCTGCAGCAAAGAGGGATTTGGGCGTCCTCGTGCATGAATCCCAAAAAGCTAGCATACAAGTTCAGGTAATAGGGAAGGCAAATGGAATGTTGGCCTTTATTTCAAAGGAAATGGAGTATAAAAATAGGGAGGTCTTGCTAAAACTATACGAGGTGCTAGTTAAACCACACCTAGGATATTGTGAACAGTTTTGGCTCCCTTATCTAAGGAAAGATATACTGGAGACAGTCTAGAGAAGGTTCACTGGATTGATCCCAGGGATGGAGGGATTTTCTTATGAGGAGAGGTTGAGTTGGTTGGGCCTGCACTCATTGGAGTTTAGAAGAATGGGAGGCGACCTTATTGAAACATATAAGATTCTTAGGGGGCTTGACATGGTAGCTGCTGAGAGGTTGTTATGGGAGAGTCCAGGACCAGAGGGCATAATCTCAGAGTAAGGGAACGCCCATTTAAAACAGAAATGAGGAATTTCTTCTCTCACAGGGCAGTAAATCTGTGGAATTCTTTACCACAGAGGGCTGTAGAGGCTGGGTCATTAAGTATATTCAAGGCTGAGACAGACATTTTTAATCAGTAAGGGAATCGAAGGTTATGCAGATAAGGCAGGAAAGTGGAGTTGAGGGTTATCAAATCAGCCATGATTTCATTGAATGGCAGAACTTGATGGGCCAAATGGCATACTTCTGCCCCTACGTCTTCTGGTCTTACCTAATAACCCACTGACCCATTTATCCACTCACCAATACACTCACCTGTTCACTAAATTATAAAGACTAAGCTTTTAAACTTACTTGAATACCACAGCTAGTGTTGTGAAAATAGGGTGCCTGCTCTCTTCCCTGACTCTGCTCCTCTCCACAGGGAATGCTGTGTTGCGCATTTCTTTGATAGCCAGGATTGGAAGATTCCAGAAGAAATGTGCAACAGTGTTGGGTCATTGGAGAATCTTCATGCATGCTGCTCAGAAGATTCATGCCAGTATTAAAGCCAGAGTAACAACTGTGTTATTATGGAAGAAGATCTAACAATATTGATCGAAATTTACTGCAAATATCTTGAGCTTTTCAGGATGGGGAAGAGTAGAGAGTGGGTCGGGTATCACACTGGGGCATAGTTATAGATCAGATGGCTGAATTTTAAACATCATGTAAGGCAAGTTCAAATCTAATGTTACTGAAGCAATGCCTGCGTTTGGTGCTCTAATGCACATATAAACCATGACATTAAGTGACGTTTTTAATATCACCTCCAGATTCAACCCAGCAGGGACTGGCAGAGTCTCTGAAACTTTTCTGTGTACTATTAAAGGGCTAAGTTGCAGTACAGTTAAGAAGTAGGGTTTCAGATATAAATACAAGCCTGAGAATCGCACTTTCCATTTGTAAGAGATGTCTGTTTTCATCAATTTCACTTCAGAGTTCATTGAGGAGCTGTACATGTTGGACAGAATTTTTATTTGCTATTTTGCTTGAAATGCAGATCACTCCTGGACTTAGTGTCGTATTTGACCCCAGATTACCTTCCATTAAAAAACTGACAACTTCCACCTCTGTCGTATTGGCTATATCCACCCTGGCCTCAGCTCACCTGCTGAAACACTCATTCGTGTATTTGCCCTCTCTAGACTTAACTATTCCAGTGTTTTCCTGGGAAACTCCCCATCACCCATCCTCCATAAACTTGAGCTCACCCTAAACTCAGTGCCCCCATCCCAACTCGCATGAATTTCTGCTCGTTCATCACCCCTGTAATCGCAGACCTACAATGGTTTTCAGTCCAGCAATGTCTTGATTTTAAAATTCTCATCTTTGTTTTCAGATTCCTCATGGACCTACCCCTTTCTATCTCTGTCAGCTCTAACAGCCCGAGGACCCTCTTGAGATCTCTGCACTCCTCCAGTTCCAACCTCGAGCACATCCCTGATCACTTTGCCATTGATGGCTGTCCCTGCAGCTGTCGGGCCCATAGCTCTAGAATTCCTCGCTAAGTTTCTCTATAGCTCTCTCCTCTGATGTTCCTTAAAACTTCCCTCTTTAATCTTTTAGCCATATGTCTTATTACCTCCTTATGTGGCTTAATGTCATATTTTGTTCAATAATTCTTCTGTGGAACACTTTGGGGCATTTTACTACATTAAGGGTGTTATATGAATATAGATTGTAGTTGGTTGAAAGCATTGTGATTCTTTCCTGTTTAGGTTGTCCTATTTTTAGACCTTGTATTTTTTTTTATTTTTAAAACAGCTTTATTCCCTCAGTAGTTAGCTTAAACCTGGTGCATGGGCTGCACCATCCACAACTTTTGTTGAATGGAAAAAAATCAGTTGCATCAGTGGATATACACATCAACAAGTTTGCAGGTCATAAAAACCTGTATGTAAGTGAGAATTTTGCACTGGCCGTTACTATAAGGAATAATAAAACTAAAAATTTCCAGCCAAAAATATGATGGATTTGCCTGTCTTCGGTGGATGTATGTTCAGCAAGGAGACCAGTTGTTCACTTTACAGATTGGCGTTGTCTCGTATGTGATGTTAAACCAAATCTTGATTTGCAGACCTGATAGCAAATATTACGTATAGAGTCACTTTTGGAGGGGTGGAGTAAAGACTGACTTTGTGCAATGCTCACTTGGCCTACAATGAGTAACATGGTGGGATCCCATGTGTCCTGGGCCACTTTGATTACAGTGAAGGTCTGCTAGGAATGCTATAAATACCTCAGCACACAGGCTTTGGCAAACAAGTCCTCAAAAGTAGAACAGGTGGGGGAAGATGTGCTATCTGGAATATCTCAACGGCTGCTCCAGCAGACAAAGGCTGCAGCAGAATGAAACGTCCAGTTTTTTGGTTTCCTTGCCGTTGGATTAAGGTTTTGCTCTGTCACAACAAGTGTGAAAGCTGGTGTGCAATAGCTTCTCCATGCTTAAAGATGTCACGTACAGCTTAGGACTCGCGGAAGACAATCATCCATACCAGCAAGAGATAGCCAGTAACTTGTCCTTCAGGGACCTCCTCAGATGTTGAAGTTGCTTGATGACAGAGACTTCTTCATTTGGATCTGTCCAGGGTTGTTTGTTCCTTTTTCGTGGGGACCACCACTCTGGAATTGGCTTTCAGAATGTCTTTGTATCCAAGTTTGGGACAGCCTATGTTTCCATGCTAAGCTGGCTGTATAATACTGCCTTTGGTTTGCAGGAATCCTCCATGTGAACCACATGGCTGAACCAGGAAAACTGATGAGCACGCTCTCAATACTAGGTATGCAGCACCTTGCAAGAACTTGGGCGTTAGGGATTTTAATCCTGCTGCTTGATGTCGCTGATAGACCTTAAGCAGTGAAAATGGAAAGCACCTAGATGCTTTATATGATGCAGGTAGATTGTCCATGCCTCACAGCTGTAGAGAAGTGATTTGAGAACCAATGTTTGGTAGACTTTGATCTTGGTTCTGAGAAATTCTATGCTTCCTCCAAAGCCTGTGGATGAACCTGCTGAATTCTGAGTATGTCGTTGGCTGAGCTTGCTTTTACCAGGCTATGGGTGATTTCATCACCTGACGTAGATACTCTCAAGATAGCAGAACTTCTGAACTGAGTTGAGGAGTGTCTTGTTGATTGTGACAATGGTGTCTTGGAATGAAAACAGAAATGCTGGAAAAATTCAGCAGGTCTGGCAGCATCTGTGGAGAGAGAAACAGAATTAATGTTTCAAGTCCATGTGACTGTTCTTCAGTGGGGTCTTGGAGTTTGTGACCAGCGGCAGGATGGCACAGGACCTTTATTTTTGTCAGATTTAGGCCAAAGCATTGTGAGGCTTGAACAAAGCGGTCAATAAATAGCTGGATAGAGTGTGTACAATGAGAGCACAGCCGTTGACAAACAAGAGTTCACTTAGCTGTTCTGTGATCCTTATGCAAACCTGGAGCCTTTGCAGATTAAAGAGATTGCCATCTATCCTGAACTGAATATGTGTTCCTATGTCAAGATCTTTGATTGCATACATATAACTGTTGCATTTGTGCTGGCAGCTGCATTGTGGGTCAAACGTGTGTGTGCACCTGTTCTTGCTGCACTTCTGGTTGGCGGCAGGAGTTACAGTGGGATAAAAATTAATTTAAGGACAGAAAACAGCGAGTTATGGTAACTGGGTGTTTTTTCTTTTTTGAGTGCAACATTACAAGTGCCTGCTTTCTTCCCTAGCCAACACTCAGTGTCCCAGAAGTCTCTATATACCTCAGTTAGAAACCCAGTAATAATTGAGCCATTACCAATTAAGTGCCCGATTTGAAAGGGGTACTTTTACGTCACTGTACCAAAAGCAAACTTTAAAAGGAGACATATGAAATTAAAATAACATTTCCAGAGGTGATGATGCACACCCCCCCCACCACTGGTCACAGAAGGCCTCAGGTGTACCAGTGGACATTGCATGCTCTCTTTCCAGGGTTACCTGGATGCAGAAGTTGCTGCAGAATAGAGGCAGGCAGTCAGGCTGAACAACCCCTTCGACAGTCTGCTGCCTGGACCTGTTCAGAATCACCTTGGCCAGGCTTAGGAGCAGACCGGCAAGGAGATCCTCTGATCTTCCTGTTCCCCTCCACTGGGTGGCCAAAGATCATGAGCCTGGGGCTAAAGTGCAACAAATGGTTGTTTTACAGGCTAGAGGATGGTAGACAGTGGTGTTCCCCTAGACTTTGTGATAGGATCACGTTTTTTTTCATATAAATATAAGTGGCTTGGATATTGAAATACAGAGTAAAGTTTCAACATTGGCTAATGATACCAAACTTGGGGGTGTGGCAGACAGTGAGGATCATACCAATAAACTGCAACAGGACGTGGAGTTTTTCAGCAGCAAAGTGATGGAGAGGGTCGTCGACGGTTCTACCAAGCAGCATTCTGAAATAACCTGCTCACTGACGTTCACTGTGGGGTCCGCCAGGGCCACTCAGCTCCTGACCTCATTACAGCCTTGGTCTAGACATGGGCAAGAGAGCTGAACTCAAGGTGTAATGAGAATTACTTCCCTTGACATCGAGACAATATTTGACTAGGTCTGGTATCAAGGAGCCCGAGCAAAACTGGAGTCAGTGGAACCAGGGAAAGCTCTGCACTGGTTGGAGTCATACCTAGCAAAAAGAAAGGTGTGGAGGGTTGTGGTTGTTGGAGATCAATCATCTCAGTCCCAGTTCGTCACTGCAGGAGTTCCTCGGTAGTATCCTAGGCCCAACCATCTTCAGCTGCTTCATCAAGGACCATCTGTCCATCATAAGGTAAGAAGTGGGGATGTTCACTGATGTTTGCATAATGTTCAGCACCATTTGCGACTCCTCAGATATTGAAGCAGTTCATATCCATATACAGCAAGGCTTGGGCTGATAAGTGGCAAGTAACATTTATGCCACACAAGTGCCAGGCAAAGACCATATCCAACAAGAAAGAATCCAACCATCTCCCCTTGACATTCAATGGAATTACCATTGCCGAATCCCCCACTATCAACATCCTGGGGGGGCTTATCATTGACCAGAAACTGACCTGGACCAGCATGTAAATACTGTGGCTATAAGAGCAGGTCAGAGGCTGGGAATTCTGCGGCTGGATGAATTAACTATGCAAATAGATGTAAACAGGTATGATATAGTCGGGATTACAGAGACATGGCTGCAGGGTGACCAGGGATGGGAACTGAACATCCAGGGGTATTCAATATTTAAGAAAGACAGACAAAAAGGAAAAGGCAGTGGAGTTGCATTGCTGGTTAAAGAGGAAATTAATGCAATAGTGAGGAAAGTTATTAGCTCCGACGATGTGGAATCTGTATGGGTAGAACTGAGAAACACCAAGGGCCAAAAAACATTAGCGGGGGTTATTTATAGACCCCCAAACTAGCGGTGATGTTGAGAATGGCATTAAACAGGAAATTAGAGACGCATGCAATAAAGGAACATCTGTAATTATGGGTGACTTTAATATGCACGTAGATTGGGCAAATCAAATTAGTAACAATACCGTAGAGGAGGAATTCCTGGAGTGTATATGGGATGTTTTTCTGGACCAATATGTTGAGGAACCAACTAGAGAACAGGCCATCCTCAACTGGGTATTGTGCAACGAGAAAGGAATGATTGGCAGTCCAGTTGTGTGAGGCCCCTTGGGGATGAGCAACCATAATATGACAGAATTCTTCATCAAGATGGAGAGTCACGTAGTTGATTCTGAGACTAGGGTCCTGAATCTTAATAAAGGAAACTACAATGGTATGAGGTGCAAATTGGCTATGATGGATTGGGAAACATTACTTAAAGGGATGATGGTGGATAGGCAATGGCAAACATTCAAAGAGCGCATGGGTGAACTGCAACAATTGTTTATTCGTCTGGCACAAAAGTAAAACAGGAAAGGTGGCCAAACCATGGCTTACAAGGGAAATTAAAGATAGTATTAGATGTAAGGAAGAGGCTTATAAATTGGCCAGAAAAAGCATCAGAGCTGAGGATTGGGAGCAGCTTAGAATTCAGCAAAGGAGGACCAAGGGATTGATTAAGAAGGGGAAAATAGAGGACGAGAGTAAGCTTGCAAGGAACAGAAAAAACTGACTGTAAAAGTTTCCATATGTATGTGAAGAGAAAAAGATTGGGAAGACAATAATGTAGGTCCCTTATAGTCAGAAGCAGGGGCATTCATAATGGGGAATAAAGAAATGGTTGACCAACTAAATAGATACTTTGGTTCTGTCTTCACAAAGGAGGACACAAATAACATACCAGAACTGTTGGGGAACACAGTTTAGTGAGAGGGAGGAACTGAAAGAAATCAGTATTAGTGGGGAAATGGTGTTGGGGAAGTTGATTGAATTGAAGGCCGATAAATCCCCAGGGCCTGATAATCTACACCCTAGAGTACTTAAGGAAGTGGCCCTAGAAATAATGGATGCTTTGGTGGTCATCTTCCGAGATTCTATAGAATCTGGAACAGTTCCTCCAGATTGGAGGGTAGCTAATGTAACCCGACTATTTAAAAAGGGAGGCAGAGAGAAAACGGGAAATATAGACCAGTCAGCCTGACGTTGGTAGTGGGGAAAATTCTGGAGCCCGTTATAAAAGATTTAGTAGCAGAGCACGTGGAAAATAGTGGCAGAATCGGACAGAGTCAGCATGGATTTATGAAAGGGAAACCATGCTTGAAAAATCTACTGGAATTTTTTGAGGATGTAACTAGTAGAGTTGATGAGGGGGAGCCAGTGGATGTGGTTTATTTGGACTTTCAGAAGGCTTTTGACAAAGTCCCACATATGAGATGTAAAATTAAAGCGCATGGGATTGGGGGTTCTGTATTGAGAAGGATAGAAAACTGACATGAACAGACAGGAAACCAAGAGTAGGAATAAACGGGTCTTTCTCCGAATGACAGGTAGTGACTAGTGGGGTACTGCAGGGATTGGTGCTGGGACCCCAGTTATTCACAATGAGGGAACTAAATGTAATATCTCCAAATTTGCAGATGACACAAAGTTGGGTGGGAGGGTGAGCTGTGAGGAGGATGCAGAGATGCTTTAGTGTGATTTGGACAAATTGAGTGAGTGGGCAAAAGCATGGCAGATGCAGTATAATGTGGATAGATGTGAGGTTATCCATTTTGGTAGCAAAAACGGGAAGGCAGATTATTATCTGAATGGCTATAAATTGAGAGAGGGGAATGTGCAATGAGACCTGGGTGTCCTTGTACACCAGTTGTTGAAGGTAACCATGCAGGTGCAGCATGTGGTAAAAAAGGCAAACGGTATGTTGGCCTTCATAGCCAGAGGATTTGAGTACAGGAACAGGGATGTCTTGCTGCAATTGTACAGGGCCTTGGTGAGACCACACCTGG
This sequence comes from Carcharodon carcharias, assembly GCF_017639515.1. Lineage (NCBI taxonomy): Eukaryota > Metazoa > Chordata > Chondrichthyes > Lamniformes > Lamnidae > Carcharodon > Carcharodon carcharias. Next base: position 170,987,722 of record NC_054469.1, read on the forward strand.
AATATCATGTGCAGTTTTGGTCTCCTTATCTGAGGAAGGATATACTTGCTATAGAGGGAGTGCAGGAAAGGGATGGCATGACTGACATTTGAGGAGAGATTGAGTCATTTAGGATTATATTTGCTGGAGTTCAGAAGAATGAGGTGGGAATCTCATAGAAAACTTTCAAATTCTAACAGGACTAGACAGGGTAGATGCAGGAAGGATGTTCCTGATGATGGGAAAGTCCAGAACCAGGGGTCACAGCCTGAGGATACAGGATAGACCATTTAGGACTGAGATGAGGAGAAATTTCTTCACCCAGAGAGTGGTGAGCCTGTGGAATTGGTTACCACAGGAAGTAGTTGAGGCCAAAACATTGTATGTTTTCAAGAAAGAGTTAGATATAGCTCATGGGGCGAAAGCGATCAAAGGATATGGGGAGAAAGCGAGAGCAGGCTATTGAGTTGGATGATCAGCCATGATCATAATGAATGGCGGAGCAGGCTCCAAGTGCCCAGTGGCCTACTCCCGCTCCTTGTTTCTATGAGTAACTCACCTCCTAGCTCCCCAAAGCCTGTCCACAAGGCACAGGTTAGGAGTGTGATGGAATGCTCTCCACTTGCCTGGATGAGTGCAGCTCCAACAACACTCAAAAAACTCGATACAATCCAGGACAAGGACAGCAGACACGTGGGAACACCACCCGCTGGAAGATCCTCTCCAAGCCACTCACCATCCTGACTTGGAAATATATCACTGTTCCTTCACTGTTGCTGGATCAAAATCCTGGAACTCCTTCTCTAACAGCACTGTGGGTGTACCTACACCACAGGGACTGGAGCAGTTCAAAAAGGCAGCTCTCCACCACCTTCTCAAGAGCAATTGGGATGGCAATAAATGCTGGCCTAGCCAGTGACACCCACATTCCATGAACAAGTCAAAAAAGTCAATTGGCACCCACCCGCCACCTTCAACATTCACTCCTCCTATCACTGATGCATAGTGGCATCAGTGTGTATAATCTCCAAAATGCACTGCAGCAACTCATCAAGGCTTCTTCAACTGTACTTTCCAAACCTGGGACCTGTATCACCATGACAAGGGCAGCAGATGTATGGGAACACCACCACCTGCAAGTGCCCCTCCAAGCCACACACCATCCTGACTTGGAACATTATCAGTTTCTTCACTGTTGCTAGGTCAAAATCCTGGAACTCCTTTTCTAACAGCACTGTGGATGTATTTACACCACTTGGACTGCAGCAGTTCAAGAAGGTGAGCCACCATCACCTTCTCAAGGGCTCTTTAGGATGTGCAATAAATGCTGGCCTAGCCAGCGATGCCTGCATCCTGTGAAAGAATTTTAAAAACTGGTGGGCTAGCAGAATGGACAGGCAAGTGTCAGATGGAATTTAATACAGAGGAGGTGATGCATTTCGACAGAAGGGATAAGGAGAGGCAGTACATTAAATGACACAGCTCCAAACAGTGCATAGGGACAAAGAGATCTGATATTCATGTGCATAAGTCCTTGAACATGGTAGGACATATTAACACAGTAGTTAGCAAAGCATAAAGGATCTTGGACTTCATAAATACAAGTATTGAGTACAAAAGCAGGGAAGTTATGCTGAACCTGCATACAGTTCTGGTTAGGCCACAACTAAAGTTTTGCAACCAGTTCTGGTCGTCACACTTTCCGAAAGATATGTGGTTCCTTGAGAGGTGCAGAGATAATTTACCATTGGTTCCATAGATGAGGGATTTTAACTACAAACTTAGGTTGGAGAACTGCGGTTGTTCTCATGGAGCCAAGGAGACTGAGGTGGGATTTGATAGAGGTGTACAAGGTTATAAAGCTTGGACAAGATAGATAAAAGAAAAGCTGTTCCCATTAGCTGATGATACATGGACTAGGGGACACAGATTTAAAGTTTTGGGCTAGAGCTCCAGCAGGGATGTGAGGATGGACTTTTTTTTAACGTAGTAAGTGGATACCTGGAAATCGCTGTCCATATGGTGGTGGAAGTGAAGATGAGAAATGATTTCAAAAGGCAATTGGATGGGCAATTGAGTGAAACAAACTTTCAGGGCTATGGGGATAGAGCAGGGGAATGGAATGATTAGATTGCTCTAGAGAGAGCCAGCCTGGACTCAGTAGGCCAGATGGCCCCCTCCTGTGCTGTTATGACTCTAAGAGCATCGCGGAAATGTAGATGACAAACAGAACTGAAGCTATTACACAGCCTTGCTTGGTGCCATTAGTGACAGGAAAGGCGTCTGATGCGGCACGATTCTATATCATAACATCATGAAATGAATAGATAACCTTGATCATCTTTTCAGGGAGGTCATATTTGTATAGTACCTTTCACAGGCGTTCACAAATTACTGTGTTGAAGACCTTGGTTGGGTCAAGGAGCACCAGGTAGAGATCCTTATTCTGCTCTTGGGACTATTCTTGAATTTGACGTGCTGCAAAGATCATGCAATTGTTCCTTATCTAGCATGGAAACCACACTGTGATTCCGGGTACACTAATTTTGTAAGATGAGTGACAATCCTGTTGCAAATAACCCTTGTGAGAATTTTTCCTGCAGTGGAGAGAAGTGAAAGGATGATTGTCACAGATGGACTTGTGTTTGTACAGGTGAGTTATGGAAGCATCCTTGGAATCCTGGGACACAATGCCCTGCTCCTACATTAAGCAGAAGAGACTAATGAGTTTTCTAATCGTTTAAGCACCTCTGTACTTGAATACTTAAGGTGGAATGCCATTGGCTCCCAGAGACTTATCCACTTTATGCCCTTGGTGACTTTGGCTTGAGATAGATCGAGGGCAAGGTTGTCCAGAATGTGATGCTATTGAAATAATTCAATGGCATCGTTGCACTCTATGGATTCTTGGTTCAGGAAATTGTTGAAGTTCTCTTCCCAATGAGAGAGAATTCATGCCTCTTTGTTAGGAGCTGATTTCCATCTGCTGAGGGGACAGGTGTTGTGCCATTGATTTGGGGCCATAGACAGTTTGGGGACCTTTATGGAGAGCCTTCAGGTCGTGCTAATCAGCAGCTTCCTGAAGCTCCTGGAGCCTTGTTCACCTACCATCAGTTCTTCATCTCTCTTAGATTAACCTTCCGTATGTATTTGGCTTGATGGTATCTGGCTTTTCTTGCTGGTGATTTTTTTGTCAGATGTATAGGATCTGTGAGTATTGTGCATATAAGCATATAGCTTGACTATATCTTGGTCATTCTTGTTGAACCAGCTTTGGTGCTTCCGTTTGATTAACCCGTGGTCCTCAGATGCCATGTTATGAGTGATATCCCTTAACATCTCCCAAGAAGCTTCAATGTTTTTGTTCCAGTTCCTGTTTCAGGGCCATGTCTTTTAGAATAGTTACATCAAACTTTCTTTGTGGTTTGATTGTGTCGTAGCACTTTAGTTGTTACTTTCAATAACAAGATGCTCCTGAGAAACTAATGGTCTGACCATTCAGCAAATATACCATCTGTAATACCCCAAATCAAAGAAACAGTGTCTCTGGAACTTTTTTCTATGTTAAATGCATTATATGGCCGGAATTTAATCCGGCCTATGGGACTGGGCCGGGAAGTGGGAATTGGAAGGGAAGGTGTGGTTGGATTGCCCATTCCCTTTCCCAACTCTGTGTAGCTAAATCAGCTCCACAGAAGGTCAAGGACAGCATTCCCACCCGGAAACCAATTGAGGCTCTCAAATGGCCAATTAAGGGCCACTTAAGTGTCCCTTCCTGTCACTGCCAGTGGGGCGGGCAAGTTCTCCATGAGGGGAGACAGCCCAGTAAAAGCAGGCAGCCTCTCTGCAGGCTTGAGGACTGGGTTTGGTGGGGCAGTGGTTGGCGTGGAGGGGCTCCTGAAAATGGCTGAGGTGCATTGCTCACAGCTTTCCAGCCCAACGTTGGACCACCACTGTTGGCATTATATTTAGACCCATCAGTGCAAGTTGTTATCATCATTGTTATTGTTTTGGTCTCTTCATTACAGCAGCCCAGAGCATGTCAACTGTAGTTGATTAAAATGAAAAGAAATTGATCTGACTAAGAATGTTCTTTATCTTAGTTGATCATTGTATTTATTACAAAAACTGAATACATTGATCATCACTAGAATTCATTTTATGACCCGTTTCCTCTACACAGATGCTGCCAGACCTGAGTTTTTCCAGCATTTCCTGTTTTTATTTCAGATTTCCAGCATCCGCAGTATTTTACTTCCATTTTATGATCATTGCTTTGGTCAAAATATCTGATAGTGTGTTCCTAATTGAGTGCTTTCGTTAAATTTTGCAGGTATTGGACTGGATTGAAAACCATGGAGAGGCCTTTCTCAGCAAACACACTGGAGTGGGGAAATCACTGCACAGAGCCAGGGCTTTACAGAAACGGCATGAGGATTTTGAAGAAGTTGCGCAGGTGAGGATATGCAAAGCCTGTATTAAATACCCTTACTCATGCAAGTTTGGAGGTTGAAGAGCTAAATGTTTGAATTTTTCAAGGAGATGCTAAAGGTTGCTACACATTATCTTTTATATCATATTTTCAGCACTTTTTTTTTCCTATGCCACCTCAATTTCAGCTGTGTTTCTACTTTTGACACTGCAGTTGTTCAGTGTATTGTCACCAGTTAAGTCAATTTCAATGATATTAGCCCTCCATGAATAACTCTAATTTCTACCAAATTCCTGAGACTACTGAATATCTTTGGGGAACAGATGTAAGTGCTGCTTTTATTTTCTATGTTTTATATATTATATTATTTATTTTTTTTAGGATTAGTTAACTTACTAAGTATTTTGAGAGTCCATATGCTAAGTCCAGTGTTTATTTTGTGTTACTTCTTTGAACTCTAGCTCAGCTGTTTATACTTCCTTTGACTCTTCATATTTTAATTTTTATTGAATTTACTAGTTGGTGCACAGAAACAAGAAGTGGTTTTATTACTAAATTTTAGTGATTTTTGCAGTTGATTTGAAAGAGCTGATGCAAGTGTTTCTATTTCTGCTTCAGTGATGCATTTAAGTTGTCTCCAATTTCCAGTTTCTAACACTTTGGTAGTGTTTTTGCAAATTTGCAGAAGACGGGATAAATCAATATAATCTTAAGAAGCAAACCTTTCACATTATGTACCACAACTATTCTCATTAATCAGAAACATGGCTGTTTAGGATAATATAAAAGGATGTTTTCAAAAACTTTTATGGCATTTAATGCCTGCAATATGTTGGGCACTGAGATAATGCTATTTAGAAACTTAATTCAGAAATCACCATTTTTCAGTGGGCTTCATCTTCATCAAAGATTAAACACTTTGGGTGTATGTGCTGTGAAGCAAGTATTTAAAGGCAAGTAAAGTAGCAGTCTTCTGGAATTTATTTTTTAACTAATTGCACTGTCCCCACAGTACTCTCGAAGATATCATTGTTTTAAAACGCACTCATCTAACCCAAACCAACATGCCCACTTTCCTCTATATTGTTTAGGTGGCTGACATCATAATGGGATGGATTGCATCTATCATTCCTATTACTTTATTACTCATTACGATTCAAAATGTTGGCTCTTTTGGGGAAGCCAGGGTGATAATCTGCTGGAATAATAATTTTTTAAAATTGTAATTGAAATAAAATGTAAAGAAAATTCTAGAGAGAAACATGATCAGGAAATAATGTCAACAAGTTCCTTAGATAATGCCATAATTGGCATGAACAAAGCTAATTTAGAACACTTTGAGTTCAGTTCTCAGTCATAATATTTCAACAATAACTCTATATTTTAACCTTAGCTTTGTTTTCTGACTTAGTTCAAGCTTTGGAGCTATTTGAAGATTAATCTGTATCTCTCTGCTTGACTTCTTTAAAATTTTACCATTACTTTTTTCTGTCTGGCTTCTCCAAACATTCTTGTTGCTCTCCATTCCCTCATGGGCGATAATTTCCCCTTCTAAATCTATTTCTTCCTTCTGTTGAAACTGGAATTCATTAACATATGTTTTATATTTAATTGGTAACATAACATTTTGCTGTCAGTAATGCTAATTTAGGCATATTGTTTTCAAATCATGTGCATTCTTCTTATAGAAAAGCAATTTATCATCCATACAAAAAGATGGATGTAGCTAAGTCACTATTTAAATGTTCTGAACAGTTGGAGAGCTTGAGATACTAGGAAAACATTTTAAATGGAATCCTGTAGGCCAGTGAGCTTGGGTAATTAGTGATTTGGTGCGGGTTAGGATATGCAAAGCTAGTTTTTGGATCAGCTGAAGTTTATGGAGAATGGGGGATGAGAGGCTGGCAGAGAGAGCATTGGCAAAATAGAATCCGTAGGTGAAAAAGGCAAGGGTAAAGGTTTCGGCATCAGATGGGCTTGGCAGAAATGGGTGACTTGTTTAGCTACATTATAACCTATCCCAATAGGACAAGCAGGGACTGATATTTCTGTGGGTCTATGGACAGGAAAATAAATGGTTAGCTTTGTGTGAGGGATTTGTGAGACAGCCCAATGTACAAAGGAAGCCTGTGTGCAATTCTATGCTTGAGTTAGAAGATACTTTGCTTTGCAAACACAGCATGGCATCAAGCTGACTTGATTCAACATGCATAGAGCTTCATCTTTTTTTTAAAAAAAGTCACCAATTCCCACTAGATTTGAAGCGAGAGTGCAATCACTGAGCCAAGTTGATATGAGTCAACTTAGAGCTGTCAGTTTTCACTTGGAAACTTTGTTTATTCTGCGTCACTGCTCTTAAAGTTATTGATTTGTGATAATTTTGTTCTCTTTAAACAAAAATTTAAATCAGCAGGAAGTTACAAGTTGCAAGCCTTATTAAAAGGCTTCTTCAAAATAAAATGCCAGCCTTGCACATTACAGGGAGTGCCTAAAAGCAAACCTAAGGCACAGAAGCAAATTGTTCCCATCTCAGAAATCAATTCGTTTGAATGTTTTTGAAGAATCTTTCTTGTTTGTAAATTACCATCTTCATTTCTACTCCTGAGAGAGTTCCCAGTATATTTTGTGTGAGATTTCCGCCAAGATGAAAATACTTTCTTTACAGATGAGGCGTAATAATTTGCTTATGGAATTAGTTTTTCCCTCCATCTCTCCAATCCAACTCTCCTATAGAAACTCTCTGACTATTTTGTGTTCTCCTCTGATTTACAAATGTTGGCCTCCCAAAAAATATCCTGACCCAGGCCTTCTATGATGAAGTGAATCAGGCAAGCATTTGAATCAGCACTTAAAGTAAAGTTACTGTTTCCTTTTACTTATACCATCATTCCTTTTATTATCTAATCTCTCCTGCCTTTCACAGACTTTCCCTTTTGTTCTCTCCTCCTACCACTCCTTTCCTTACCTCTGCACTTGCTTAAAACTTGTTGCATCCTGACTTTCTCCAGTTTTGAAGAAACATTATTGACCTGAAACATCTATTCTTTTTTTCCTGGTACCATCCTTGCCTCTGAATCACAAGGCTCTGGGTTCGAGTCGCACTCCAGGGCTTAAGCACAAAAATCAAGGCTGACACTCCAATGCAGCACTGAGAAGGTTGCATTGTTGGAGGTACCATCTTTCAGATGAGACATTAAAATTGAGGACCCATCTGCGTGCTGAGGTGGATGTAGAAGATCCCAAGGCACTATTTTGAAGGAGAGCGGGGGAGCTTTCCCTTGTGCCTTGGCCAATGTTTGTCTTTCAATTATCATCACCGGTCATTATCACATTGCTGTTTATGAGAATTTGCTGAACGCAAATTAGCTGCTGTGTTTCCTACGTTACGTCACTGCAGTACAACAATTACTACACTTCAAAAAGTACTTACTTGGCTGTAAAGTACTTTGAGGACCCGGTGGTCATGAAAAACAGGATATAAATGCATGTCTCTCTCTCTCCCTGTCCCCGCAGTAGTTTTCCTTTGTATTTAAAAACACTGATTACAAGCAGGCATAATCGCTACTGAAGTAATGTCGACAGAAATCTTCTTTACAAGCCATTTCTTCCATTTTTGGAGAAGTTGCTATGTTACTACAACACCACCTGGTGACAGTTGACCTCAGCTTATTGAATTGGAGATCTGTAATTGACTAAAAGTGAAGATTTGTTTTCAATTACTCTTGATCAAGGCTCTGAAACCATATTTGCCAATGATCTTAAGTTAAAAAAACAGAAAATGCCATAAACTGAGAAAGGGCCGACACCAAAACTATTAACCTCTTTTTTTCAGATACTGATGTCTCATTCCAGCATTTTCTGCAGTTCTGTCACCAGCTTCATTTAGTCATAAATTCATTTAGATGACTACATTTTGTCTAAATTAAGCATTTTATTATTGCTACTGCCACATTATTTGTGAGTCATTTCGTTTAGTAATGTTTAGTGTTATCTTTATTGATGATTGCTTCTGGAAATCTAGTCTGGCTGCAGTTGATAAAACTCCTTGGTTGTGTTTGTTTATAATGATCAGTGGGTATTGTGTTGATCAGATTAGGATTAGTTTGTTTCAGCATGAGAAAGAGTTTTGCAGTTCATTCTGTGACCAAGCTATGCAGTTCTTTCCTACTGTGAAATAATACTCTGATACAATGAGGACCATTGCTACAAAGTTTAAAACATATTGCTGGAGATGCAAAAGTTGGAAATGCACAACAAATCAGTCAGCAACTGTGGAGAAAGTGTTCTGCATTTCAGGTTCAACATTTATGTGACCAAGTTCCGAGGGCAATTGGGGATCGGCAACAAATACTGGCTTTGCCAGTGACACTCGCATTCCATGAAAGCAAGAAAAGTCCTAGAAGGCTGTGCACACTTGCAACATAGATTATCTACATCACTGCTAACCTGTTGTGTTTGCAAAGCACAACAGCATCTTATCTCTCAAGCATAGAATTGCTGGCAAGCTTCACTTTGCGCCTTTACCTGAGCCCCAAATCTCTTACCTAATGGAGTGAAAACCCTTTGAGAGCTGGTTGAATGCATTAGTGAGATTGATGAAGGCAATAGTCTTCTTTGTTCACCATGTTTCTCTTGCAGCTGCTGGACTCACAATTGTCAGTTGTAGATCTTGAAACCACACAAGGACCCAGGGTAGATGTATTCAGCCAAGATCTGCAGTCTTACAGGGCAACAGGGCAAATACTTTCCCACAGTGCTCAGCAGGAAAAAGCCTCGATATTTGTTGCAATTGTTGTGGTCACCCTTGTTCTCGTACAGGGTCACAGTGTTTGCATCACATATAACCTGGGGAACTGCCCCTTCCCTCCAGCAGAGACAGAGAAGATAGTGCAGATGCTGTAGGAGTGCAAGTTTCCCGTGCTTGATGAGTTCAGACGGTATAGCATCAGCACCTGGATTTTTGCCGATGGCAAGTGAGTCAATAACTTTGCTAAGCACCTCCACTGTATGTTCAATATCCAGCTCTGCCATGACAGGGAGGCTTTCCATGGTGTCTAAGCCTTCCTTGGTGACAGTGTCCTCCCTAGAATACAGCTCAAAGTAGTGTTCCGTCCATCTCTCCAGCTGTTTATTACAGTCAGTGACGACCACTTCTTTGTTTTCAGTAGAGCCGTTTTCTTTGTTGATGGACCTGTTGGCTTTTTTATCCCTTCATACATACCCCAAGCATTCCCTGTGTCAAAGGACGTCTGGATATTCTGGCTAAGTTGTAGCTAGTTATTGTCGCACCACTTAGCAATCTGTTGGACATTACTTTGAATGGCTCTTAGTGCATTCCAAGATTTTTTTGCTTGGATCTCTCTTTTAATTAATGAGAACGGCCAACCTGGCTTCAATGACAAGTTCCATTACAGTGATATTAGCCTTGAATCAGTCAGCATTTTAGCGCTTTTGCTTTTCAAATGTTGAGAATGCAGTACCTTGAAGTATGTTCCATTTTGCTCCTGCACTCTGTATGGGAATGCTAGAGAACGCCTCTTCAATAGAGTCGTAGAACTGATGGCTTTTATTTGGGTAGGCAGTGTGGCTGAAGCTGATACAAGGTCGGTGAGGATGGCTGACTTTGACACAAGGATGGAATTTCTGCTTTGAATGAAAAAGCTTCAAGGGTTGCATTCTAACCTGGTACCCACTGGAGAGTGATCTGTATCACATCCAATGCTGTGGTAGCTGCATGTGTTGAGAATGCTGTTCAGAGGCATACCTGGTGATGATCAGATCCAGCTGGTGCCAATGCCCTGACCTTGGTTGTCTCCAGGATGCCTTGTGGCATGGTTTATTCTTAAAGAAGGTTTTAGTTGCACAAAGCTCATGGTAGCAGCAAAGCTCAAGCATTCTCTATTCACTCTCATTTATCTTTCCCAGGCCATGATATCCAAGGTGAGAGGGCCGTGTCTCATGGTCTGTACCCACTCGTGTTGAAATGCCCCAGACGGTAAAGATGTTCTGACTTAAGGATTCTGCTGATAGCAATCTTAAGTCCCTAATAGAACTTGTAGAGCACAGTGTTGGAGCATAGATACACCTGAGATTAATTAGCACTGTTTTAGTTGAGAGGCTGGTGGAGAGAACGTGTTCTGAACCATATGTTTGGGACAGGGTGGGAGTGCGGGCCTATTATTGAGAGGAGCGAGTTCCTTACAACAAAGCCTACACCTTGTTCATGTGGTTCCTTTGAACTCTTCCTCTGCCAGATGAATGTGTAACGTTTTGCTTTCAAGTAATCTGCTCTCGCTAAGCCTGGTTTCTGGAGGGAAGCTATGTCAACATTCAGCCTGTCAAGTTCAGTGGTTATCATGGCTGTATTTTGTGCATTATGGATCTGCTGCAAGTCGTCTGTTAATCCTGTGCACATGGTCCTAACATTCCAGCTTGCCATTCAAAGTGTTGGCATCTTCTTCAAAAAGAAAAGATACCAGAAAAACTCAGCAGGTCTGGCAGCATCTGTGGAGAGAAAGTTAGAGTTAACATTTCGAGTCTGTATGACTCTTCTTCAGAGCTTTTCTTTTTGAGTCATATGGACTCGAAACGTTAACTCTATCTTTCTCTCCACAGATGCTGTCAGACCAGCTGAGTTTTTCCAGAATTTTTTGTTTTTGTTTCAGATTTCCAGCATCCGCAGTATTTTGCTTTTATATTATGTTTGCATCTTCTATTTGTTTCTTTTGTTTGTTCGCTTGCTGCGAAGGATTGCATCCACTTGTTGAGCAGAAACTCTAAGCTCCAAGCATCCATTGAAGCAGATGGACCGTGGCAGGTCAGTGCGTTAGTAGTCTCGGGCTGCTTAACTTGAGGTGGGCGGTGGCTGAACAGTGGGACATGACTGTCCCTCCCACCATTGGAGACAGCTTGTAACACCCATTCTCTATGCCAGTCTAGTTGGGCTTATTACTGGTAACTGCTGTCTTCTGTGTTGTGTTAACTTTCTGCAGCGAAACTGGAACGTCCTCTCCAGGGTGCAAGCCTAGGCAAAATTTATGGACACCTTTTGGCTGCCCAAATGTCAGGCTCGCCCTCTTGATCTCCTGAGTTGAGTCCAAAGGAATGCAAAACACTACGTTTTGCACTGGCTCGTTTGCAGGAGTTGCTGAAAAGATGACATATTTAGACATCAAGCAGCCTTCGGGCTCCACTCCAGATCTTTTGTCAGTGTTTACTCCCTTAGCCTTTAACTCTCCCGATGTATCCACAAGGCGCTAGAGCTATTCAGCGATAGTTGGGAGTTTGGATTATGAGTGCCAGGGCATGTCCACATGCCAGGTCTACGGGCCAGACCTCCTCTGAGTGCTTCTGAAGCTTTAGCCTGAGATGCAAGGCTCTCAGCTTTCATTTGTTGTCACAAGGAGGCACAGCTGAGGACTTGCCAATGGAGTTGCTGAATACTGACCCAGAGAAATTTACACACTGGGATCTCTTTGCATTGCTGAAAGCCAAATATGTAGGCTGAAAAAGAGAAGCAAGCTTGCACACAAAAGTGGAAAGCGTGCTCTCTTGACCCACACACCAGATGCATCACATCAATCTGTTGGACACTGGATGGGCTAAAAATTGATCAAGGGAAGTATTAGAAAGGCTGCCTGTACTTAGAATTAATAAGTTACCAAGACCGGTTGGGATGTATTAAGGATGCTGAGAGATGTAAGGATGGAAAATTGCAGAGGTGCTGACCATAATCTTCCAATCTTCCTTAGATATGGGGGTGGTGCCAGAGGACGGTAAAATTGCAAATATTATACCCTTGTATGAAAGAAGGTGTAGAGATACACCCAGTAACTACAGGCCAGTAAATGTAATCTTAGTGATGGGAAAGCGTTTAGAAATGATTATCCAAGACAAAATTGACAGTCACTTAGAGAAGTTGAGATTAATTGGAGAAAGCCAACATAGACATGTTAATGGCAAACTCTGTTTAACTAATTTGATTGAGTTTTCTTTTGATAAGGTAATATAATGGATTGATGAGTGTAAAGCAAGGAAACTATAATGAACTTTTATAAAAACCTGGCTCTGCCTCAACTGGAATATTATGAGCAGTCCTGGGCACTGCACTTTAGGTGGGATGTGAAGGTATGAGAGAGGATGCAGAAAAAATTATGAGAATGGCTCAAAGGATGGGGAGCTTCAGTTCTGTGAATAGATTGGAAGTTGAAAAGAGATTTGATAGAAATGTTTAAAATCATGAGAGATCTAGCCAGCGCAGAAAGAGAAGAACGGTATGCATTGGTGGAAAGGTCGAGAACCAGAGGACACTGAATTCAGGTGGTTGACAAAAGAAGCAATGGCAACACAAGAAAAACATTTTTTGCACAGCAAGTGATTTGGATCTGGAATGCGCTGCCTGAGTGTGTGATGGAGGCAGTTTCAATTGTAACTTTCAAAGGGGGATTGGAGAAATTCCTGAAGGGAGAAAATTTGCAAGGCCACTCGAAAAGAATGGGCGAGTGGTGCTAGATGAGTTATTCTTGCAGAGTGTTGCCATGGACATGATGGGCTGAAAGGCCTTTTCTGTGCTGCAGCCATTCTCTGATATATAAAATATATATATAAAATGCTTTTGCCCTAGTACAGATCCAATGGGTTGCCTCAAAATCCAAACATTTTTGTCAACAGTTTATTTTGTAAAACCTTGTTGAATGGCTTCTATAGGCCAGAAATATAAATATATATTATATGAACTATATAAATAACATGCACAAGCACTTCTTCGTCTACCATATTTAATACTGCTTCAAAACATTCAACCAAGTTCATTAGTCATGATTTACTTTTTGTATCCCTGAGAAAAGACATTTTGTGGAAGCACTCATCAGGACAATTGCAAGGATACCAATGTCAGGGGAAGCAACAGCTATATACTGTATGAGAAGAGAATGCTGATTGGTAGAGGCGTTGCCATGGAGAATGCACCAGCTAATGGTGATCGGCATTTAACTACCATTTAACTCAGGCAGTTTGACTCTGGTTAAGGCATTGTCCTGAGGAATGAACTACCGAGTGACTATCACATCTTTTGTTTAGCTAAAACAAGCACGATGCATGTACATGTTCTTTCTGCCTGCAAAGAACAGGGCCCTGTATATTAATATATGTGGTTTCCAGTACATGCAAATGTGCCACTCTGCAAGACTGACTGACAATTGGTTGTCAGCGTAATTTTTGACACACTGAGGATTATTTAGCAAACGTTGTCCAATTGTAGAATCACAACTAATGTTGGACACTGTTTTGAGTTTTGCAAGCGTGCGCTGGTTGGGTACGGCCTGTACCTTGCCCATTGCGAACAGCGGAAGGGAAATGTTGTTTGATACGATCCACCAGCTTTTGGGACATATGGCCTACATATCTAGCATCACGCTGGCACTGAAATTCATATACCACATTACTCATTTGTGTGATAGGCAAAGCATCTTTTTGGCTTGACAGCAGCATCCTGTTAGTGGCAAACACCACTCGTGTTGCTGTTGCATATTAGCAGCATGAAACAGCTAGTTTCAAATGTTTTTGACCAACTTGGACATACACATCAGTAAACCTGATAAAGGAACAGGAATAGTCATTCTTAACAAGCGTGATTATATCAACAAAATGCATGCCATTCTAAATGACGGGTCCAAATTTATTTCCATTGGACCTGCCGCTCAACATGACTGGACCGCCTTGCTCGAAAGTAAGCTAAAAAACAGCTTGACAGGGCCCTCAACCGTGTCCGGCCCATCTCCCACTCATCCTCCCTCACACCTTCCTCTCCCTCCCAGAACCATGATAGGGTACCCCTTGTCCTCACTTATCATCCCACCAGCCTCCGAATTCAAAGGATCATCCTCCGCCATTTCCGCCAACTCCGGCATGATGCCACCACCAAACACATCTTCCCTTCACCCCCCGTGGCGACATTCCGCAGGGATCGTTCCCTCCAGGACACCCTGGCCCACTCCTCTATCACCCCCTATACCTCAACCCCTTCCCACGGCACCTTCCCATGCAACCGCAGAATGTGCAACACCTGCCCCTTTACTTCTCCCCTCCTCACCGTCCAAGGGCCCAAACACTCCTTTCAAGTGAAGCAGCATTTCGCTTGCACTTCCCTCAATTTAATCTACTGCATTCGCTGCTCCTAATGTGGTCACCTCTACACTGGAGAGACCAAACACAGACTGGGTGACCGCTTTGCGGAACATCACCCAGACCTCCCTGTCGCTTGCCATTTCAACACGCCACCCTGCTCTCATACCGACACGTCTGTCCTTGGCCTGCTGCAATGTTCCAGTGAAGCTCAACGCAAAGTGGAGGAACAGCACCTCATCTTCCGACTAGACACTTTACAGCCTTCCGGACTTAACATTTAAGTTCAACAACTTCAGATCATGAACTCTCTCCTCCATCCCCACCCACTTTCCAATCCCCCTTTTTCCAATAATTTATAGTTTAAAAAAAAAATTTTCTTTTCCCACCTATTTCCATTATTTTAAAATTTACTTCCATCCATTGTTTTATCTCCACATTTTAACCTATTTCGATCCCTTCCCCCTACCCCATCCCCCGCTAGGGCTAACTGTCACTTGCTCATCCTGCTTTCTACCCTTAATGTCACCATTAGCACATTCCTCAGCTAATATCACCACCGTCAACACCATTTTGTCCTTTTGTCTATGACATCTTTGGCAATCTCTTCTTTGCCTCCACCCATCACTGGCCCCCTATCCAGCTCTACCTGTCCCACCCCCTCAACCAGCTTATATTTACCTCATTTCTATTTTTCCTTAGTTCTGATGAAGAGATGTATGGACTCAAAACGTTAGCTGTATTCCTCTCCGCAGATGCTGTCAGACCTGCTGAGTTTTTCCAGCTATTTTTGTTTTTGTTAAAAACATGCTTGCTGGACTTATGTAAGAGCAATGAGCTGGCGCATGACATATATGACATGGTTCATCCTCATGGCTCGCTGCATCTGCGTATGTATGGCTTGCCCAAGACATACACAAGTGATGTCCTATCTTACCTATGACCAAAGCTTAAAGCAGAGTCATACGGATTTGAAATGTTAACTCTTTTTTTCTCCACAGATGCTATTAGACCTGCTGAGCGTTTTTGGCATTTTCTGTTTTTGTTATTTATGACTGGTTCTGCACAGCATGAATTGGCGAAATAGTTGGGCGAGTTGTTAACTCCAGTTTTGAACAAGTTTTCCAGATACGCGGTGAAGGATTCCTTCACATTTGCAAATGCCACACAGGACTTGCATATCTATAGCAATGCTGTGTCCATGCGCTCATTTGACATTGCTAGTCTATTCACCAATGTTCCACTTAAGGAAGCCGTAGATGTTTGCTCTGTGGCACTATATCATGGTGATCTAGACCCGCCACCATTGCTTGAATCAGTATGCATTGAGCTTATGAGCTTGGCAACTCATGTGATTGAGTTCAGCTTTAACCATCCACGCATGCTCAAATAGATGTTGTTGCCATGGGACCCGCTTTAGGCCCAGCTGTCTTAAACATCTTTGTTGGGTTCCATGAGAAACGTGTTTTCAATGGAATGACACCTAACCTCCTACCGCTTGCATATTTCCGATATGTGGATGATACATTTGCTATATTTAAATCCGTAGCAGCATGTAATAATTTCCGGATATGTCTTAATGGGCTCCATCCTGCAATCAAATTCACCTTTGAAATGGAGCAGTCAAATGAACTCCCCTTCGTTGACACACTAGTTGAGAAATCTGCCAGAGGTTTCTCTATCACGATCTACTGCAAGCCTACCTTCACTGGTCAATACATGCATCAGGATTCTTGCAGTTCCACAGGCTATAAGATTGGTAACCTCATAAATGGGGCCCAAGCCATTTTCTCACCATGCAAACTTGATGCTGAAGTAGGGTGCATCAAAGACGTCCTGCGGGATAATGGCTACCCTGATTCAGACCATTTTACACTTTTTTTAATTCGTTAATGGGCTAGGCCAGCATTTATTATCCATCTCTAATTGCCCTTGAGAACTGAGTGGCTTGCTAGGACATTTCAGAGGATATTTAAGAGTCAACCACATTGCTTTGGGTCTGGAGTCACATGTAGGCCAGACCAGGTAAAGACGCAGATTTCCTTCTCTTCAGGACATGAGTGAACCAGATGGGTTTTTATGACAATTGACAACAGTTTATGTTTAATTCCAGATTTTTTAAAAATTGAATTCAAATTTCACCATCTGCCATGGTGGGTTTTGAATGGGGTTCCCAGATCATTACCCTGGGTCTCTGGATTACTAGTCTAGTGACAATACCACTGCCCCCCCTATATATCGCGCATTCACAAACAGGCCTAAGGCTGTCATTACCCTGGAAGGGCAAGGTATCTGGAAAAGGTGAAATTAGCTGTCACACAGTAACAACACAAGTGGTACTCGCCACTAACCGTTTGCTGCTGTCAAGCCAAAAAGACCTTCTGCCTATCACAAAAATGAGTAATGTGGTATATGAATTTCAGTGCCAGTATGATGCTAGGTATGTGGATCGTACGTCCCAAAGACTGGTGGATCGTATCAAACAGCATGCCCCTTCTGCTGTTCGCAATGGGCAAGGTATAGACTGTACCCAACCAGCACGTGCTTGCAAAATTCAAAACAGTGTCCAACATTAGTTGTGATTCTGCAACTGGACAACATTTGCTAAATAATCCGCTGTGCTAAAAATTATGCTGACAACCAATTTAAGATTGTCAGTCGGGCTTGCAGTGTGGCACGTTTGCATGTACTGGAAGCTACATATATTAATACACAGGGCCCTGTTCTTTGCAGACAGAAAGAACATTGCGCCTGTTTTAGCTGAGCAAAATAAGTGATAGCCATTCGCTGTTTCATTCCTCAGGGTAATGCCTTGACCAATCAGAGTCAAGCTGCCTGATTTAAAATCAGATGCTCACAACTGGTTTATTTGCTTATGACAGTGAACATAGTACATGAAGCATTGCTGGCGAGTTTACTAGTACATTGGGACCTTGCTCCAGACCTCAGGAGACTGAGTTACAATGGGGCCCTGATGTGTTTGGTGGGAAAAAAATCTAGCTGGGTATAAAAGTTAGAGATATATTCATGTTTTTGTTTCCTAGATTAGCAGCATTTCCTCCCAGGCAAGGAAGATGTGTATGCAATGGGCCCACTCATTGCGGTGTCTTTTGTTGGTGCCGAGTGTTCAGACTTACACATATATACACAATCCAGCAGGGGTTAATGGACAACCAGCAGTAGAGCTAGCAGGCTTGCCTCTTTCCCAACAGGGGTGTAGAGGTCAACTGAAATGCCTTTACTGCTGCCACAGCAGAGCTCAGTTACTGAGCTGGAAGCTTTCATGCTGAGCATGGTTCGATACCACTTTGGACAAATTCTATTTAAAAGAAAGTTTGAGTCCAAGACAGACCCATGTTATACAGAGTACCACACCACAGCAAACTGTGTTATAGCAGGGTTCCAGTGTAGAATCAATGTTAAAAGTCTTTGTCACTAACTTTAAACAAAAAAATACCAAATTTGCTTCCAAATGTATATGGTTCCTAGAATATTTTTTAAATATTAAAAGTATACATGCTGTTCCTTCCCTTTGTCATGCTCGGTGAAGGTATGTTCTATTTATAATTTCAAACATGGACTGTGTTCCTGTGGAAGCTTCTGGAATTGCCTTTTATATTTTAAAATGGATCGTGCTCACAAAGATGGCTAAGGTGGCTGCTAAGAGGTCAGGCGACCTTTGCTTATTCAACAGACTATCTCATGCTTCTGGAAAGTTCTAACTGAATCACCCTGGGTGGGTGGCCACCTCCTGGAATCAACATATCCAGACTGCACCCCTCTGGAATTCACACCTGCCATTGTTCAAAGCTTATTCCAAACATGGAATCAGTGGGCTCCCTGACTCTATCTCTCCAAGTTTGCAATTTAACAAAAGACCCCTCATCAGAACTATTACCTGAAATGTTGACTATGTTTCTCTGCACAGATGCTGCCTGACCTGCTGAGTATTTCCAGCATTTTCAGTTTTTATTTCCGATTTCCAGCAGCTGCACTATTTTGCTTTTGTATGAACTAACTGAAGGTAATCCTGTGTTTTACTTGCACACTCGTCGTTTCTTTCTCCATTACTCTAAACCTAGTTCTCATTAAATCCATTCCTTTTGTGGCATAATTTAAATTAGAAGCTCATTGTGTAAGGAATTGTGCAAATTCCACCCTGTCTTTCTATAGAGCACAAGCATGTTGCAAAAGTGTAGCATTTAGTCCATAATTAAACTAAGATGAAAACTTTCTGTATTTAATGTGAAAACCAAGATCTTTTTGCAAAAACTGTTCAAATTTTCTTGTGTATTCTCAAAATTTCTATAATAATTGTTAGTTCAATATAGAAAGTTAACATTTTCGTATAAAAACAGTAGCTCCTGTTGAGAGTTAGCAACACTTTTGTACAATTGATATTGTGTTGTGGAGTTCCGCTGAATGATACCAGGAAATATTGATGCATTCCTTTCTTGTTTAGAACACATACACCAATGCAGATAAACTCCTGGAAGCAGCAGAGCAATTGGCTCAGACTGGGGAGTGTGACCCTGAAGAAATTTACCAGGCAGCCCATCAACTGGAAGATCGGATTCAGGACTTTGTGAGAAGAGTGGAGCAGCGGAAGATCCTTTTGGATATGTCGGTATCTTTTCATACCCATGTCAAGGAGGTGAGGCAACATTTTATTTTCCACTAAGTAAATTCATTAAGTATATTGAAAATTCCACTTCTGCACAAACGTCCTGTTGACATTTTCCGTTAGAAATTTCTGTGACCACATTGGTAATGGAAATTGTCTCTGGAAACATATCCTGTGGACGTGAGTTGTGACACTGTTTGGCCGGTGGTGTTAATGGTCAGAGAACTGCGTCCAATCTGCTGACTAGGATCTTAAACAATATTTTAAGTAGAAATATGGGTCTGGAGAATGAGAAGCTGGTGGGACCAGGGCTTTTTATGAATTAGCATTGATGTTACTAACAAGGAAATTCCTGGAAGAATGCTTGTCTCTTTATCATGCTCTTAAGTGTTAAAGTCATTGATGAGCTATTGCCTTGGTAGAATTTGGCTGGATAGCTATTTAGGCCAGGAATCATTTAATTTTGGATGTTTCTACCTGACTGGGATCTCATTCTAAATTAGGAAGTCCAGCGCCTGCATCCTCCTTAGTGAATTAGGAGAGAGGGAGCTTTGCTCTCTAGCCATCCTGCTCAAAATAGTTAGCCTGCTGCGTCAGAGGAGATTTTTCTACTCCTGTTGACAATGGCTGTTTATTTAATCTGTTGCTTGTGCCAGGGTTTGCTTGTTCAGAAATTTTATGGCATTGGCTCTACTTCAGCTGGGGTTGTTGTCCTCCTTCTGAAGAAAACAGTAATCTTTGCTGGGACCAGTGATTACTTTTCTGTTTTAAATAGGTGCAGGACTTCCATTTTCAACTGCTTAGTCAGAAAGTTCCCTAATATTCTGGTTCAGGTGCCCTATTTGAGAATAATTTCCTGGAGCTTCTGGGTGGGTTCTCAAAGGTGAGTTCATTTTGGGACTTTTGTTGGACTTGAATAGTTTTCTAGCCACATTCCTTAATGACATGTTGTGGGGAGGAAATATGTTCTTTAATTAAATGTTTTGATTCTCTCAGGTAATTTCTGCCAAGAATTGGAATCAGAATGTGAAGCTTTTATCTTAGCTACTTAACTAATTCATCCTGAAACTGTAGGGCTGGTTTTCATTTTCTTGAGATTATTTTGCATCTGGTGCGTGATGGACAAAATGCGAACTAGCCGTATAAAAGTCAATTTTTATTGAAGTTAGAGA
This sequence comes from Carcharodon carcharias, assembly GCF_017639515.1. Classification (NCBI taxonomy): domain Eukaryota; kingdom Metazoa; phylum Chordata; class Chondrichthyes; order Lamniformes; family Lamnidae; genus Carcharodon; species Carcharodon carcharias. The sequence goes on from NC_054469.1 coordinate 171,008,051, forward strand.
ATATGGTGTGCCTCACTGGTCTTTGATGTCCTGTTGTTTCTTTTTCTGCTGAGGTCTGCCAGAAGCTAACAAAAGTTCTGTCAGTATAGCTGACTGAAAGGTACTGATGCATCCTGGAACACTGCACATGCTGAATTGGCACAATCCAAATTTAGTTTACAAAGTCATAGCTCTGGGTAAAAACATCATGTGCAAGTCCAAGCTTTTTATTTGTTTTTGGGAGGTGAGCATTGCTGGCAAAGACAGCATTTATTGCCATGCCTAATTGCCCTTGAGAAGATGGTGGCTCACAACTTCTTGGACTGCTGCAGTCAATGTGGTGTAGGTACACCCTCCTGTTAGGGAAGGAGTTCCAGAATTTTGAACCAGTGACAGCGGAGGAACAGCAATATAGTTTCAAGTCAGGATGGTGTGTGGCTTGGAGGCGAACTTGTAAGTAATGGTATTCTCAAGCATCTGTAGCCCTTGTCCTTCTAGGCAGTAGAGGTTGTGCATTTGGAAGGTTCTGTTTAAAGACCTTGGCAAGTTGTTGCAATGCATCATGTTGATAGTATACATTGCTTTTATTGTACATTGGTGGTGGAGGGAGTGAATGTTTAAGGTGCTGGATGAAGTGCCAATCAAATGGGCTGTTTTGTGTTGATAGTGTCAAGCTTCTTGAGAGTTGCTGGAACTGCACTCACTCAGGAAATTGAGAGTATTTCATCACATGCCTGACTTGTGCCTATTAAATGGTGGGTAGGCTTTGGGGTGTCAGGAGAAGTTACCCACTGCTGAATTCCCAGCCTCTGAAATGCATATGTCGCACAGTATTTATATGGCTGGTACAGTTAAGTTTCTGATTAATGATAACTCCCAGGATGTTGTTGATGGGAGATTCAGTGATGGTAATGCTGTTGATTGTTGAGGGCAAATGGTTAGATTCACTTTTGTGGCAAAAATATTACTTGTCATTTTCTTCTCAAGCCTGAATGTTATTCAGATCTTGCTGCATAAGGAAATAGGCTGCTTCAGTACCTCAGGAGTTGTGAATAGTACTGAACAGTGTGCAATCATCAGCGAACATTCCCACTTCTGACCTTATGTTGGAGGAAAGGTCATTGATGAAACAGCTGAAGGTGGTTGGGTTGAGGGCGCTACCCTGAGGAACTCCTGTAGTGATGTCCTGGAGCTGAGATGACTGACCTCCAACAACCACAACCATCTTCCTTTGCGCTAGGTATCACTCCAGCCAATGGACAGTCCGCCTCCCCCCCCCAACCGATTCCCATTGACTATAGTTTTGCTAGGGCTCATTGATGCCACGCTTGGTCAACTGCTACCTTGATGTCAAGGACAGTCACTCTCACCTCATCCCAGAAGTTCAGCTCTTTTGTCCATGTACGGACCAAGGCTTTAATGAGGCAAGGAGCTGTGGCCCTGGCAGAACTACTACTGCTCTGAAAGGGAATCATGCTCAGGGGAGGGGTTGTGGGGTCAGTAAACAGGAACCTGTCGTGGAGTGGCCAAAGGTTTAAATCGGTAGTTGGTCAGATCAGGACAGTAAAGAAATGGGGAAGCATTTACACCATTGTAAACTACCTCTGTGGGGTGGAGACAGGGTGGTGGGGGAGAGTTTAAATTGACCTGGTGACTTTCAAGTTATAATTCCAAACACTTGTTTAATGGTATTTTATTTTGTTCTATAATGACGGTGGTAGCCTCCTGAATTTTAAGATGATGGTTTGCGCTCTGGTGGTCAACTTGTTTTGAGTGTTACCTGGTGTGGATCAAGAGCTCTACCCAGGCATGGCAGTCTCTGCCATATTTGCTGAAGAGGAAGATAGTGCACTGAGATGGTGCATGATTCACTGGTCCCTGTTTTCTCTGGGCCCTTTCCTCACCCAGCTGAGGTTTTGCTTTTTGCTTGCCTCTTCTGATATTTCCTCAAACAGTCTTACCTTCAGAGGTCATGGCCTCCATCGATTGTCTTCCAGTTGTCAGTGTCAAAGTCCACCCTCTTCATATCTTACTTGCAGGTGAACTTGTAGTGGAAGTATGGAGGTTGAAGAAGTCATGACTCAGTGGTTAGTTTTTGGGTGACTGTCATCCATCCGATAAGCATGACCGAGCTAGGGCAGACATTGTTGGCTTAGCAATGAGTGTACGCTGATGGAATTAGCCTGTTCCAGGATCTCTGTGTTGGTGATCCTGTCCTGCCAAGAGATACCAAGGATACGTCTGAGACAGCAAAGGTGAAAATTGTTCAGCCTTTTTTCCTGCCTAGCATATATTGCCCAAGTACCGCCACAGTAGAGGAGTGCACTGAGGAAGAAGGCCTGGTAAACCCGCAGTTTAGTGCTCTCAGCCATGTTTCTGTTGTTCCACTTTCTCTTACCCAGCCTGGACATGACAACTGCAGCTTTTGATATGCATTTGTTGATTTCAGCATCAAGTGGCATTGCTGGTGAGTGTGGAGCCTAGATATGTGAAGCTATCAACAACACCCAGCATCATGTTGTTATATTAATGTTCTATAATAAGTTTTACAATTCTAGTCACAATGTTCATTCTACTGTGCATGTTAAGTTATTATTTTTATAATTAATGGTTGAGGTGTCTGGACTTACAAAGTGAAGTGATGAGAGATGAAAGGGAGTACAACATAATTGGGCGAAGGAGAAATGTGATGCAGATTTTCATTTAAAACAGCTGAATGTATTTTAACTTTATTACTTTTAGTTATGGATCTTAGGGATGTGTGGATGTTGGAGGAGAGCTGAATTGAGCTCAGCTGTGAGTGTTTGCTGTCAACCTGCTAATGTAAAGAATTGTCTTGGATGAACAATGCGAGGGCTACTGCTACCTGTGACACAGTCATTCAGCTCCTGACCTCATTACAGCCTTGGTTCGAACATGGACAAAAGAGCTGAATTCCAGAGGTGAGGTGAGAGTGACTGCCCTTGAGATCAAGGCAGCATTTAACTGAGTGTGGCATCAAGGAGCCCTAGCAAAACTGGAGTCAATGGGAATGCTGGTTGGAGTGATACCTAGCACAAAGGAAAATTATTGTGGTTGTTGGAGATCAGTCATCTCAGTTCCAGGACATCACTGCAGAAGCTCCTCAAGGTAGTGTCCTAGGCCCAAACAACTTCAGCTGCTTCATCAATGACCTTCCTTCCATCATACAATCAGAAGTGGGGACCTTCACTGATGATTCAACAACATTGAGCACCATTCGTGTAGCCCATGTCCAAACGTAGCAAGACCTGTACAACATCCAGGCTTGGGCTGACAAGTGGCAAGTATATTCACACCACATAAAGTGCCAGGCAATGACCATCTCCAACAAGAGAGAATCTAACCATCATCCCTTGACACTCAATGGCATTACCATCACTGAATCCCCCACTATCAACATCCTGGGGTTACCATTGACCAGAAGCTGAACTGGACTAACCATATAAATACTGTGGCTACAAGAGCAGGTCAGAGGCTAGGAATCCTGTGGCACGTAACTCACCTCCTGACTCCCCAAAGCCTGTCCACTATCTATAAGGCATAAGTCAGGAGTGTGATGGAATACTCTCCAGTTGCCTGGATGAGTGCAGCTCCCACAACACCCAAGAAGCTTGACACCATTCAGGACAAAGCAGCCCACTTGATTGGCACCCATTCCACAAACATTCACTACCTCCACCACTGAAGCACATTGGCAGCAGTGTGTATCATCTACGAGATGCACTGCAGAAGCTCACCACGTCTCCTTAGACAGCACCTTCCAAACCCACGACTGGTACCATCTAGAAGGACAAGAGTAATAGACACATGGGAACACCACACCTGGAAGTTCCCCTCCAAGCCAGTAATCATCCTGACTTGGGAATATATCCCCGTTACTTCATTGTAGGTGGGTCAAAATCCTGGAACTCCCTAACAGCACTGTGGGTGTACCCACATCACATAGACTGCAGCGGTTCAAGAAGGAAGCTCACCAACACCACCTCAAGGGCAATTAGAGATGGGTAATAAATGCTGGCCTAGCCAGCGATGCCGCACACTCTAAATGAATCAATAAAAATAGTAGAACCCCAGCAAAGTACCCTCAGAATTTCTAAAAATAAGCCAAAAAATGGTAAATGAGGACAAATTGTATCATCATTCTTCTGAAGCTAGTTCTGAAATTTAATACATTTCAAAACCATCAAGATGTGTGTATGTCTCTAACTTGAAAGGTCTATTGGATTGACTAGCGACAGTCACTAAAATGAGAAGTTGTAGTAGCCTTTCTCCCACCCACATCACAGATAATGTGGCTTTTGGCCATCAGCTAGCAGGAAATTAAGAGGACATTGAAGAAACACCCTTCTCATCCTATCATGGACATTGCATTGCAATTTATTAGGAATTTGGCAGAATGGGAGGTTTGAGTCTTGATTATAGCATTTCATGATGTTGCAATTTGACACACCATACTGTCACCTTGGCTACCCAAATTTTAAGTACGCTGACAGCTTTTCAGAGTAGTGTGAAGTTTTACATTTTAATTTGTTATTTGCTCGGAATTTTTTTTTCTAAAGCTGCTGCCTTTGTTAAATCTCTATGTAATCTCAACAGTTTAACCATGACTATGAGCTTGAACCTCGTAAGGTGAGTATATTGATTAAACAGCAGCAGCAATGCATTTCTAGCTGTTGTAAAATGTCCATCAATAGATCACTTCGTAGTAAATTTTAAGTGGAAAGCCACTGCTCATTGTGTTTGACTGCAAAAAAGCAGGCAATACAATGGAATAGGCCTGTTTTTTAAGAAATCTGATGACTGGTCACTGGTCCACCTGCAAAAAATCCTAACCTAATGTGGTAGGAACTCACTTCAATTGGCGCTTTACAGAGATTTGTACAGCAGAGATTTTTCCCCCTCAGATCTGTTCTCAATCACATTGTTAATGTTTTGCCTGTGTGTGTTTGCTGTTTTGCAGCTCTGGACGTGGCTGGAGGATTTACAGAAAGAGCTTCTGGACGATGTGTATGCTGAATCTGTGGAGGCAGTGCAGGATTTGATCAAACGCTTTGGGCAGCAGCAGCAGACCACCCTGCAAGTGACAGTGAATGTCATCAAAGAAGGAGAGGATCTAATCCAACAGTTGAGGTTGGCAATCAGATTGTTACAAACTTTAGGATTGTCACTGTCTCATTTAGTTCAAACTCCCTGTTCCTGATCTCAATTTGCACAGCTAAATTCCCCCCTCTTGTCCTAGTGGCAGGATTAGAGATGGGTGAAAAACAACGCTTAGGTGTCTGTCACTGGGATAACGAGACTGTTATAGCGGTGTGAACTAGGAGAGTTAGCACAGAGGTAGCAGTCTCCCAGAATTTTTGCTAAATGAGCAACTAGAAAAATCTAGCTTATTGCAGAAGTTAAGTATATTCCTTTTGAGACTGAACTGTACCGTGAGAGTGATAAATGTGATTCAAAAATTGAATCTTTCTTTGGGATGCTAAAACAAATCCCACCATGGCAGCTGGGGGAATTTAAATTTAATTATTAGAGCTGGAATAAAAAGCTAGTCTTAGTAATGCTAAGACCATAAGACACAGGAGCAGAAATTAGGCCATTCGGCCCATCAAGTCTGCTCCGCCATTCAATCATGGCTGATAAGTTTCTCAACCCCATTCTCCCACCTTCTCCCCGTAACCTTTGATCCCCTTACCAATCAAGAACCTATCTATCTCAGTCTTAAATACACTTTCTGGAGGTCAACAAGTATGTGACAAAATGATGATTACAAAACTACCAGATTGTCATAAAAGCCCATCTGGTTCGCTAATTTCCTTCAGGGAAAGATATCTGCAGTCCTTCCCTGGTTTGGCTTAGTTGTAACTCCAGACCTACAGCAATGTGGTCTTAACTGCCCCCTGAAAAGGCCTAGCAAGCCACTCAGTTATGTCAAACTGCTACAGACCAGTTAAATAAGAATAAAGCTGCATGGACCACTTGGCACTGATCTCTGCTCTGGAAACAATAAAGATGCATCCGGTCTAGTCGACCCTGCAAAGCCCTCTATCCTAGCGTCAAGGGTCTTGTACCAAAAATGGGAGAGCTGTCCCACAGATGAGTCAAGCAACAGCCTAATATAGTCATGCTCACCGAATCATACTCAATGTACCAGACTCCTCCATCATCCACTCGGCACTTCTGGCTGATGATGGTTCCAAATACTTCAATCTTGTCTTTTGTGCTGATGTGCTGGACTCTGCTGTAATTGAGGTCAGGAATGTTTCTAGATTATGACCAGATGCGGCAGGATTGCAGAATTTAGGTCTGATCTGTTGGTTGTGGAATCATCTAACTTTGTCTGTAGGATGCTACTTCCGCTGTTTAGCATGCAATTAGTCCTTTATTGTAGCTTCACCAGGCTGGCATCTCATTTTTAGGTATGCCTGGTGCTGCTAATGAACGGGCAGTTTGCATCTCAAAGGAGCTGGGACGCATCCTCACAGGGGGTTTTGCTAGTGCTGTTGAGAAGGGTTTAAACTAGTTTGGTAAATGAATAGGATTCTAAGTGTAGATTTAGAAGGGAGGGGCAGAAAGTTGGAAATGGAAGGCAGAAAATTAGTAAGAGTTTTGGAAAACAGGGAAAACAAATGCTGGAAAATAGACAACAATGGAATTTGACAGGGTTAAATATACTTCTTTGGAAGGTGTTAAGGTGAATAAGGCAGATGAGCCAAGAACACAGATTGACGTGTGGTAGTATTATGTTTTGGCTATAATGGAGACGTTGCTGAAAGAAAGGCTGGAATGGCAGTTCAAAATTCCTGGTTACAGGGTTTTCAGCTGAGAAAGAGAGGGGTATAAAAAATAGGAGGGCAGGGTCGCAATATTGATTAAATAAATAATAATAGCTGAGAGGAGGGATGATATGAGAGAAAGATCATCAAATGAGGCCAAATGGGTTGAACTGAAGAAGAAAAAAGGGGCAATCACGCTACTGGGAATGTACAATGGATGACCAAACAGTCAGAGGGTAATGGAAGAGCAAATATAGAGGCAAATCTCTGAGAATTGAAAAAACAATAGGGCAGTAATAATGGAGGATTTAGAATATCCTAATATGAGTGGCGATAGAAGGGCACAAAGGGAGCAGAATTTGTAAAATGCATTCAGGAGAACCTTTTTAGCTAGTACCTAGCAAACCCAACAATATAATGGATGGTTCTGGACTTGGTTTTAGAGAATGAAGCTGGGCAGTTGGAGGGGCTTTCAGTTGGGGAGCACTTTAGTGGAAGTGATAATTCAGTTTTTAAATTATCTTTTGGGAGATGTGAGCGTCACTGGCAAGACCAACATTTGTTGCCCTTTCCTGATTGCCTTTGAAAAGGTGGTGGTGAGGCACCTTCTTGAACTGCTGCAGCCCATCTGGTGTTTGTATGCCTACAGTTTTGTTAGGAAGGGAGTTCTAGGATTTTGACCCAGCAGCAGTAGAGGAATAGCCATACAGGTCCAGGTCAGGATGGTGTGTGACTTGGAAGGGGAACTTGCAGGTGGTGGTGTTCCCAAGTGTCTGCTGCTCTTGTCCTTCTAGGTGGTAGAGGTCACAGGTTTGGAAGGTGTTGTTGAAGGAACTGTGGTGAGTTGTTGCAATACATCTTGCAAATGGTACACACTGCTGCCACTGTGTATCAGTGATGAAGGGAGTGAATTTTTAAGGCGGTAGATTGGGTGCCGATCAAGCAGGCTGCTTTGACCTGGATTGTGTCAAGCTTCCTGATTGTTGTTGGAATCTTACTCATCCAGGCAATTGGAGAATGTTCCATCACACTCCTGACCTGTGCCTTGTAGATGGTGGACAGGCTTTGGGGACTTCAGGGTAAGTTACTCACTGCAGAATTCTCAGCTTCTGACCTGCTTTTGTAGCCACATTTTACATGGCTAGTCCAGTTAAATTTCTGAATAATGGTAACCCCTCCAGGGTGTTGATAGTGGGGGATTCATTGATGGTAATGCCTTTGAATGTTAAAGGGATTTGGTTAGATTCTCTTTTCTGTGGAGATAGTCATTGCCTGACACTTTAGAGTAGTTATGGAAAAGCACAAAGATAGACCAGGAATAAAAACCCTCAATTGGGGTTAAGCTAATTTTACTAAGCTGGGATGTGATTTATCTAAAGTGGACTGGAAGAGCAGGGGAGGTGATGATGTAGTGGTATTGTCACTGGAATAGTAATCCAGAGACCCAGGATACCTGGGGACCTGGGTTTGAATTCCACCACAGCAGACGTTGAAATTTGAATTCAGTAAAAATCTGGAAGTCAGTTGATGACTGATGTCGTTTAGTCCTTTGATGTCCTTACCTGCCTACATGTGACTTCAGACTATCCAGATACTAATCCATAGCCTTCTGGATGTCAAGGAAAAATACCAAGGTCTCTCTATTGCAGAAAACCTAGAGGAGTATAAAAAATGTTGGGCGTTAAAGGAAAGTAGGAAAGCGAAGAGAGAGCATGAAAACAATATTGTCAAGTAAAACCCAAAGATTTTTTGGGAACCACAAGGGTAACCTGAGTGTGGATGCAGAGGACGTTGGTGTGGCTCTTAATGAATACTTTGTTTTCACAAAAGGGAGAGACAATACAGATCTTGGGATCAAGGAGCATCAGTGTGAACTATTCGACAAAATTAAAATAGTGAGGGAGATAGAATTAAGGCATGCAGTTCTGGTCACTGCACGATAGGAAATGTGATTACACTGGAGGGAGCACTGGGGACATTCATGATGATGTTGTCTGGGCTGGTGATTTTTAGTTGTGAAAGATTGGATAGGCTGGGGTTGTTTTCTTTGGAACTGAGGAGGCTGAGGTGACCGAATTGAAATGAATAAAATTGAAGGTCCAGATGGAATGGATAGGAAGGCTCTATTACCCTTAGTTGAGGGGTCCAAAACCAGGATGCGTAGATTTCGGGTAAGCGATAGGAGGTTTAGAGGGGATTCAAGGGGAAATTTTTTTCACCAGGTGTGATGGGAATCTGAAACTCTCTGCTTCAAAGGGTGGTGGAGGCAAAATCCCATATAACATTGAAAAATACTTGGATATGCACTTGAAGGGCCCTAACTCACAAGGCAATGGAATAGAGGTGTAATATGGGATTTGGCTGAATTGCGCTTGTCAGCCGGCAAGGAACAATGGGACAAATTCCCTCCTTCTATGCTGTAAATTTCTAAGATTCTATGAAGTCAGAGTGCGATGGAATACTCTCCTCTTGCCCAATTGAGTGCAGCTCCAACACCATTCAGGAAGCTCCACACCATTCAGGACAAAAGAGCTTGCTTGATCAGCGCTTCATTCAGTGCCTTAAAACATTTACTTCCCGCAACCAAGGGCACATAGCAGCAGTAATGTGTACCATCTACAAAATGCACTGCAGGAACGTGACTAGGCTGCTTCAACAGTTGCTTTCAAACCCGCAACTTCCAACACCTGGAAGAACAAGAGCACGTATGAACACCACCACCTGCAAGTTCCCCTCCAAGCCACACACCATCTTGACTTGAAGTTAAATTGCTGCTCCTTTACTGTTGCTGACTCAAAAACCTGGAATTTCCTCACTAACAGCAATGTAGGTGTATCTGCACCAGATAGACTGCAGCTCAAGAAGGCAACTCACCCCTAATTTTTCAAGAGCATTGGGGATGGACAACAAATGTTGTACTCCCATACCATGAGCAATTTTTAAAAAATCTGTAATATATCTTAGCAAACTCAGTTGGGCATGCATGCAGTCGTGGAGACAGGCTTAGGGAGAGAAAATTAATCATCCCATCCTACTTTTGTACATACTCCAGCAGAATGGCAGAGGCCTAGGAATAAGTCATTTATGTATTTATGCCTCATCTGACCACTAGTCAGCTGTGAATTTATGCTATGTAAGGTACTTGGTGTGCAGAGATGAATCAAGTGGGGGCTAAAAGGAAACAGCCCAAATATTGGAAACCTGAAATAAAAATAAAATTGCTAGAAAGGCCCAATGGCTCCTGTCGCGGCTCTTTGATTGAGCTGATGTGTATTTCCAGCATCTTTTTTGTTTTAATTTTAATAAGGGGAATGGGATTGCATTTTTCTTGAAAAAAAATAAATCTTAAAGACAGCATCCTTCTTTCAGTCTAAAATAAATTAAAAACTTGAAGTTAAAGGCAATTATCAGGTTTTGGAAATCTTGATTGCCAAAACACAGTTGCAGTTGTATTCAGTTACAGATGTGATCTGATTGCTTTGATTTTAATTCCATTTTGTAGCCACTGTTCCCTCTGATATATGAAAGATCATACTAACAGTAAGCTGATGGCAGAGTTAAATTGTCACATATGAGAATATAGGATAAATTATTGTTTGGAACAAATCCTATGTTATGTAAAAATTCATAAGGTTTCATGAGCAGTTCATTTTGTGTGCAGTCATACTTTTAAAAAAAAACGCAGTTGATGTATGATGTACTTTTCTTCAGTAAGACTTGTGACAAAAATAACAACATAACCTTTCCTTGATCAGAAATGGATGGGATGCCTCATTAATAATATTGCCATCAAAAATTTGTTCCTTTTCATAATGCTAAAATGGGAAGCTTGCTCTCTTTCATCTCATGTCTTCTGTGATCAAGCACGAGAGATTTGTTTTGTACCTCTATACCATTATTTCACACTGTTACTCAGGCATGATCTGAAGAAGCACATGCTTTCCATTTTAATAATACCATGCACAGAAACAGTATTCTTTATGAATTCAGGTCTTGCTGAGTCAGTTGTTCTCAACCAGTGCAGCAGCAATGGGATTTGACTTAAGTCATCTTAAATCAGTGGCCCATGGTTCTGAGTGTCTTGCATTCAATGAATTTGGACAGTATCATTCCACTTCTTTATAGGCATGGGTCTAGAGCATAATACTGTCATTTTGCACTTCACTTTGTCATAGGATAGCTGATATGGGAAGTTGAAAAATGACACACCGTAGAAGGTGCTCTGTTAAGGTTAGGGCTGAGGCACATAATTGGGGCAGAGTTGAGAGAATTAGACTCTGCATTTAACTTTGCCACACCTGAATGGAAGAAGCTAGTTGCCTCATAGAGGGAAATAGAATATTACAATGCAGAAAGAGGCATCCCATCAAGTCTGCACTAGATATTTAAAGGAACCATCTCCTTAATCTCACTCTTTAGCCATGCTTCTGAAATTGTTTCTCCCTCCAAGTCTTCCCATCCTCCATTTTGAAGGCTGGTAATGCTTCTGTATCCACCACCCTATAAGTTCACTCCAAATTCTAATCACTTGTTGTGCAAAAAACGCTTTTTCTTCATACTGCTTCTGATTTTTTCAGCAATCACCTTAAAATTGTGCTCTCTGGTTATCGACCTTTCAACCCTGGAAACTATTTCCTTTTAAACATTTCATGATTATAAACACCTCTATCAAATGTCCTCTTATTTTCTGCCTTTTCTGCTGTCAGGAAAACAACCGCAGCTTCCAGAATCAGTTCACACAACTGTAATCCCTCATGCCTGAATAATTAGATGATTAAAAGTTTTTAATGCTTTTATCTCTACAGATTTTATAAATATAAAATACAGGATGTTACCAATTTTATTTCAGCATCGAGAATGGCTTCTTAACTAATGTTTGATGCACTAGTGAATCTTAACAGTAAAATATGTACCTGGCAGATGCAGCAATAATCTTGACTATAATGCACCATTGGGTATTAAAGTTATTTTAATTTTTTGTATCATTTAGTTTGTCTTTGGTCCAGAATATTTTGTGTTAAGGATGGAAGGGGTCTCCTTATCCAGTTATTTATAGTCAGGTGATTGGAGGATGTGAGTTTTTATGACTGCTGCTTAATGCGAGTTGTGAGCTGTGGTGGAGGCAGTTCAGAGGAGGTTTACTAGATTGAGACCTGGAATGAGCGGGTTGTCTTATGAGGATAGATTGGACAGACTGGGCTTGTTTCCAGTGAAGTTTAGAAGAGTCAGTGGTGACTTAATTGAAGTATATAAGATCCTGAATGGTCTTGACAAGGGGGATGTGGAAAGTATGTTTTCACTTGTGGGTGAGTCTAGAGCTAGCCTTATAGGACAAAGATGAGAATTTTTTTCTGAGGGTTGTGTGACTTTGGAGCTCTCCATCTCAGAAAGCGAAGGAAGCAGGGCCACTGAATTTTTAAAAATTATTCGTTCATGAGATTTGGGCATCGCTGGCTAGGCCAGCATTTATTACCCACCCCTAACTGCCCTTGTTCAGAGGGCATTTAAGAGTCAACCACATTGCTATGGGTCTGGAGTCACATGTAGGCCAGACCAGGTAAGGACGACAGATTTCCTTCTCTAAAGGAATTAGTGAACCACATGGGTTTTTACAACAATCAACAATGGTTTTATAGATACAAAAGCAAAGAACTGCGGATGCTGGAAATCCAAAACAAAAACAAAAACAGAAATACCTGGAAAAACTCAGCAGGTCTGGCAGCATCGCTGGAGAAGAGCACAGTTGACGTTTCGAGTCTCGTGACCCTTCAATAGAACTAAGTAAAAATAGGAAAGGGGTGAAATATAAGCTGGTTTGGGGGGGGCGGTTGTTGGGACAAGAAGAGCTAAGAAGACCCACCCCCCCCCCCCCCCCCCCCCCCCCCCACCCCAGACTAGCTTATATTTCACCCCTTTCCTATTCTAACTTAGTTCTGTTGAAGGGTCATGAGGACTCGAAACGTCAACTATGCTCTTCTCCACCGATGTTGCCAGACCTGCTGAGTTTTTCCAGGTAATTCTGTTTTTGTTTTTGTAACAATGGTTTCATGGTCATCATTAGATTTTTAATTCCAGTTTTTTTTATTGAATTCAAATTCCACTATCTGCCGTGTCAGGATTTGAACCCGGGCACCCAGAGCATTACCCTGGATCTCTGGATTAATAGTCCAGCGACAATATCACTACGCAATCAGCAGATGTAGATGGATTCTTGTTGGGCAAGGGTATCAAAGGTTATCTGGGATAGATGGGAATGTGGAACTCGAAGCACAAACAGATCAGCCATGATCTTATTGAATGGTGTAGCAGGCTCGAGGGGCTGAGTGGCCTACTTCTATTCCGTTTGTTCGTATCCTACATTCAAACACCTGTGCCTTATGATAAAGTAGTTTTGATTTGGTTGTTATCTCCTCACCTGGAATAAATTCTATCAGGTCAAATTGGATACAGGCCACTGATGGGGAAACATAAAAGAAATGCCACAAAAGTATTGCCATATATGTTGGAAAATTGCCAGTTTGCATGGTACCTTGAGGTATGATGCCGACAGTTAAGGCTCTCGCTTTCAGCACACATTTATTTAAGTTAGCCCTCTTAGCTTAAATTTGTGAGATAATTATTTCTCTCTGCCACATAAACAGCATCCTCACCATCTACTGTTTTGTTAAAATTTGTATTTTTGTTGATTTTGACATGCAGGAGCTGGTTTTCCTCTGACTAATGAATGGTGTTCACCTATTTCCAGTGCATTACATAACAGGAAAAATAACCATTTGCAATTGATGAAAGCTTCTGGTCATGGGTCCAGCAGTAGGCATGAGGAGGTAGAGGTTGGACATTGTTGCGCCTGTTGTACAGATGTAAAATAGTTGCAATGAGGACCATTCTTGAGGGCAGCATCCCACACCAGATTCACATCAGAGGTATGGTAGCTACTATATTGGCACAAGCAGCCGCTCAGGCAGCTGTAGCGGCAATGTAATGGCTGATGATGTTGAGAGATAGACAATGGCTAGTACCCTGGAGACACATCTCCTGCTCCTTTCTGAAACCGTGCCATGGAATCTTCCTCGTTCACTTGAGAGGGCAGACAAGTCCCTAGTTCAGCGCTCATTTGAAAGGTGACACCTCTGATAGTGCTGAGGGAGTGCCGCACTACACCGGTGAGCCTGTTCAGATCTCTGAGCCCGTGTCTTGGAGCAGGATGCAAGCAAAAGTGCTGCCAACTGAGCCATAGCTGACACTCTGATAAGCAGAATAGGTTCTGGGCTTTCATTTCTCAGGATTCTTCAGTGGTCACTAAAGCCCAAGCAGGAACTACTAAAAAAATAATTTTGAATAGAAAGATCCAGTGAAGATAAGAGCAACGTTAGTGAGGACTGCTGGTGGCCTGCAATTGTCTTTGCTCCCATTGTCCATCCTTTCTCATTAATAAACAGAATTTTTCTTTAGTAAGTTACAGTGCATTACCCACTTGAAATAAGATTGTATTTATATCTTACTGATAGGGCAATAGGGTGCTAAATTGAAAATTCAACAAGTTAATTGACTTCTAAGTAACAACTTCAAAGGATTTAAAGGTTTTTGTTTGTAAAACAAACCAGGAATTCAACCAGAAACGAATCAGTCATTGTGTGTATTACCTGTTGCAATTACCTTATTGTAATTTTCTTGCTAGGGATTCTGCTATTTCAAGCAACAAGACTCCACACAATAGCTCCATTAATCATATAGAGAGTGTTCTTCAGCAGCTGGATGAAGCCCAGGCTCAGATGGAAGATCTTTTTCAGGAGCGCAAGATCAAACTGGATCTCTTCCTTCAGCTCCGAGTATTTGAACGGGATGCAATAGATGTAAGTGTCACATGGAGGAAAACATAGGTTTTCTTAAACATCTGTTTTATCTTATGGATCTATGAAGTTCTTGGAGTGATTATTTCCATGCTGTTATTTCTTAGGTTTTCTTCCTTCCATGATAGAAAGGTACATTGCATTTATTCTGCTGTACATGTCATCTCCTCCACCACAAGGCAGGTAGAGGGCACAGATGCACCCCTGCCGTTGCTGCATTCTAGCATAGCACATGCAGATCACACCATTGTCACTATTTATCACAACAATTGGATAAAATTCCCACAACTCCATTTAATTGACTTAGTAATCAAAGGTTCTACAGGATTGCAGTCACATTTACCAGTTCTTCAAATCTTTTGAGAAGATTTTATTGCGAAGTGGGTAATCCTGAATATTTAACTGACTGTCAATTTTGTGGTGAAATTCTGTTGAATTCATCACACCCATTGTCACTTGTTAATACAACAAATACAAATTGAGTTATGATACCAGAAATTTTGTGATATACTTTTTCTGAATCATGATGCTAGCAACTATTGTGACAATAAGCAGCATTGATGTCACAGTAATTGCTGAATTCAGTGAAATGCTGTACTCATTACCTTCATGCTGAAAAAAAAGCAAATCCAATCTTTTAACGAAAATATTCTCACATTCAATAAATAATCCTACTTTAAAAAGATCAGAGAGTTCAAAGCACATTGTTCTTGCATTTCTTTGGTTTTGCCTATCACTTCCAGCTGTAAGACTTCCAACTCTCAATCCTATCATGTGCAAGAAGTGTGCAAGCATAGTTTCTCTTGCTGTGTTTCATTTATCCCCGATCCCTCTTTACTCTAGAATTAGCTATTGTTAGTCAAGGTTTTCTCCGAGGTCAAAAATCTCAAGTTTCTCTAGCCTCAAATAATTCCCAGACTGCTTTAATTTCCATTCTCCTATGCATCAATCAACAACAACAATTATTATCTTCTGTGCTATTTCTGTTCCACCTCTGAGCCCTTTCTGTGCTTGTCTCAGTAAATGCATATAGAAATCAAATGGGTGCTTTTAAAAATAACTTAAATTCCCAAATAAGTAAAGGAATTCAATCATTAAGCCAGTTTATGAATTCTTAGATTTGATCCTAGTTGTCCGTTTTAAGGGCCGTATCCAAATCGATTGAACATTAGGAAAATAACATTGTTTTAATCTGAAATTAATCCAATTTAGGCTCATATCACACTCCAATAACATTTGGGGATATTAATTTCTGATATATCCCTCAAATAATTATCTTCCTGTACTCCAAAAGAATCTGTAGTGATATGTTTTTGCATCAGGAGAAGCAGCTACAAACAAATCCTAGTCTTTAAAATTATATCTGCTTTATTACCAGAGCTGAATTTTCTCATAGCTTTATTCTACATACATCTAGCACTGGCAATAATAATTGGTTTAAAAAAATTACAACTAAGGGATTCAACCACTTTTGAGACTGAAGAGAATTGCTCTCAACTTCATTGATGCACTGCGATTAATGGAATGACCAATCATAATATGGTTTTACTAATTAGATGTCACTTTAAAAGCAGCAGTAACACCATAATTTTGGTTGTTGTCAGCACTGATTAGTATGTCTTTCATGAGCATAATAAAGTTTCCCCTTGGCCTGGATGCATGGCAAGAGCATGTGTTTATGTATGGCTTAATCCATTAAAAAAAAACACTTCACATGGATGAGATAATAATCTGCACTGCCTGTTCTTAAAAACTGAGTTTTGGTGATTACTGTTTTAAAGGTTCTAATGAACTGTTGCTAGGCAACTGAATGATCAAATTTCAATTGGTCATTTTCTTCATTCATGAGGATGAATTGTTAGCATGGATTTTTATCTGATGGTCAAGTTCGTATTTCCACTAAGATTGTTGTGGGTTAATATACTACCAAATGACATCAACACTGTGAAACTTCTACAATCATATATTTTGTTTTGTACATTTTCAACGATCCAGTTTGGAACTACACTTGTAAGTGTAGTGATGTGCAATTAGTAATCTCCAGTAGAAATCAGGGCATGCTAACAAAACAAGTAGAAAGATTGAAAAGGGAATCAGTTTTATTTTTCCTTGTAGCGATGGAGAATCAACATATTTTGCGTATCATCCCTAATCGCCTGTGGGCGACTTTGCTTTCTGCAGTTGCTCAGAAAATGGCTTATTCTGAAGGCACAATGGTCAATATCTGTTTTATCCATTACCTTTATCTTTGTCCTTTCACTTCTTCCCCCAGTGCTGTATATGCAAAAAACAATGGCTATAGCTTTGCCTTCTAAGTTCAAGGGAAAAGAGAACAGATTGCATGATATTTTAGGAGCAATAGCAATGATTAGCAAATGAAGGGCATTTTCTTAATAGTATTCAAAATGATTTAATGTTGCTAATATCATAGAAAGTAAATCTGACTCTGATATAATTGAAGTATCAAGATGAGAAAATCACAG
Organism: Carcharodon carcharias; assembly: GCF_017639515.1. NCBI lineage: Eukaryota > Metazoa > Chordata > Chondrichthyes > Lamniformes > Lamnidae > Carcharodon > Carcharodon carcharias. The sequence continues at coordinate 171,025,157 of NC_054469.1, forward strand.
GTTTATAATCCCTGGTTTATGTCAAATCAAACCTTATAATTGGCTTTAGTACCTTGAATTAGTCAAGCTTTCCACTCCCAATGGTGACTTTTCTTAGAAAATACATGTGTTTGAATGTTGGGCTAGGCCACAATTCAGTTCTGGTGCCCTCTACCATCAAATAGTTTGCCAATATACACTGTCTACTAACTCATGAAGAATGTTGATAATAGGTGATATGCTAGAGGGCACCCAGTTTGTGAGGAACAAAATTAACAAAAGTTAATTATTGCATCAGAAGATGGGGGAAAAATTGGAATGGAAGATGAAATACAATAACAATTTAACACTTCATAGTTTCTGTGTACATGTTAAAATTTGTGCTAATAAGTAGAATCAAGAGATATTTTCAATCAATTTCTGTTGGTGAGTAATTTGAGTTGTGCTGCCTTTCAGAATAGTACCGTAATTTCACAAAACTAACTCTCATAGGTTATACAAAATGAGCCATCCAATTTGTCTGTTTGCAGTTCAGGTTACATCTGTGTGGGTTATAAATGTGACTCTTTTTGCAGAAGGTTGGCCAGTTCCAATTTCCTTACAGTTCACAGGTAAGAATTTGGAAGTGTGGCAATGGGTTCAACTGTGTTTGTATGTGTAATCAGGTGATTGTGAAGTCCCTCTGCAAGGGTGAGTGAATCGGTATTTGTTGTGAGTCTGTATAAATATGAATTAGCATTCAGTGTCTATGTATAGAATTTATAGAAAATTATGGATTATTGGAAGTAATTCTTAGAGTGGCATTGGGCTAAATATCCTTTTGACACTGAGGTTAATTTTTCAACTTTATTGCAACAACCTGGGATGTGGATTGCCCATCTTTTTATTGATTTTAATGGACAGTGGTCAGCTGATCTACTCCATCAGGTAACCAACAGGGATGGGAGGTGGAAAATGACCCCCTTTGTGTTTAATTATTTCTGTAACCCTCGATCCCAAATCCAGTAGAGTTATTTTTGCCTCGTATTTGCATAGTTCGTTAAATAAAATTAGTTAGAAATGCTGGGATAGATATAAGACTTAAATCGATAGGTTTTTACTACAGGTTTGCTACATAGCTAATGGAAAAATATGACCATCTGCATCTTGTACTGCAGAATTTAGGGCAGAGGGCATGTCTGTACAGGCAAGACTTGGGATTTTAAAAAGTTATATACATAATAGAATTGAAATTGAGTTTGTCTCTATTGTAGTGAAGGTTATTTTGTGAAATTACGGTAGTTTATAAAAGGTGACATTTTCATAATTTATATAGCACAGAGCCAAATCTCAACAATGAAATGATTACTTGAAAATTCAGCTTCTGTTACTGGCCAATGATCCTAACGTTGACCTTGATAAATGAATGTTAGTGCAATTTAAATGAAACTGTTTCAACTGAGAACTGATAAATTATCTGTTTTGGCCTGATTATCTTGAGACTGAGCAAATGTATAAATGAATGCTGCAATAATTGATGTTTTTTTAACTGAATTTCTGATTAATTTGTTAATCTTTCTTCTGTTTTTGCCTTAAAATATTGTATATTGAAGCTCAGTATTCATTCATCTATTTTCTCTGAATACAGAACATTACATTTGCAACATTGTTACATATTAATACTGTATATAAACCTGAGTGTCTGTGACTGTCTTAAGTTTTTGATGCTAAACTGATGTTGTTCATGTTGAAAGTATTCCTTCCTGATGGAGTTTTCATTCAAGTCAGTGCACTAATTCAGCATAGTTTTCTATAAATTATGATGGCTTGCCTCTTTCAGATCATTTCAGACCTCGAGTCTTGGAATGATGAGCTGTCCCAACAGATGAATGACTTTGACACTGAGGATTTGACCCTTGCTGAACAGAGGTTGCAGCACCATGCTGATAAAGCTCTAACTATGAATAACTTGACTTTTGACGTCATCCATCAGGGGCAGGAATTACTCCAGTATGTGAATGAAGTACAAGCCTCAGGTATGTTACACAGAGTGTTTTATAACTCCAATCTTGGAGGCTATTTGACTGAGGTTTATAAAATAATGAAGGGACTAGATTGTGTCCACGTTGACAAATGTTTTCAATTGTATACTTGACCTTATATAGGGCTGGAAGTGCTAAAGTTATAATGGTGGTAGGCAGACCAGGAGAGCCTTGGAATAGTCAAGTCTAGGGGTGATCAAGGCATACATGAATGTTTCAGTAGCTGAAGAGCTGAGGAAGGGGCTGAGGCAGCCAACATTATGTAAGTAGTTTTGGTGATGGAGGGTTCAGAAGCTCAGCTCAGGGCCAGATAGGATGTCATGATTGTGAATATTCTGGTTCAACCTCAGGCAGAGACCAGGGAGAGAGAGCTGGGGTTGGTAGATAGGAAACAGAGTTTATAGTGGGGACCGAAGTATAACTTTGGGCTTCCCAATATTTAATGGAATAGTAACTAATTTTATTAACTGAATAGCAATTATGAAACATGGACATTGCAAGGTACTTACTTTATTAACTAAAACAAAATATACTTTTATAATTTGCTGCAATTTTTCTCTGAGGGTTGCTATGAAAATATATGAAATTGGGCTAACCAGCATGCAAAGGGTAAACTTGAAGCTCTGGTAATTTTGACATTTTGGCTCGTCTAAAATAACTGAAAGGCAGAACGGGGAGCAACAGCCGGATTCTAAAACATCCGCTATCCAAGGTCAATATGGGAGAGATATCTCTCCCGCTACAGTTACAACTTGGCTGTTTGAATAAGGTATCTATGCTGGAATAGGTAACAGTTTCCCAGTTACAGATCGTCACAAGTATCTTGTGAGCAAATTAGAAGTTCTTGTTAAACCAATCTGTGATTGTGACTTGAGCTTCTACTGAATGAAGAAAACAGCAATGCCCATTTTATTTTATTTTAATTTTTTATATTTTATCATAGTTTAAATGTATTGTGTTTTCCCAGTTGGAAGGATGGCCTGAAGAACTCCTCCAGTTTTTTACCTGGCCACTAGAAAGTACAGAAAAGTGGCTAGAATGTGTCTCAGATTTTCCCTTCCTGGAGAAAAGTAGCTTTTGTGTTGTTGAAACTCAGAAATTGCCATAAATTATAGGTATCAGCTCCCAAGTAGATGCCATGGCACAGCATCTTGGAAGTTGTGCAAGTTGAAACAGCTTATAGGATTTTCAGTGAGCATGATGTTAACCTGCACTGCCTGACACAGATAGAAATTAGTTCTTGATAAAAGACCAGCCTTTTAGCATGAAGTCCTTATTTCAGCAGATTGTTTGGGATAGACAATAAGTCACACTGCTTCTTGACAGGTTTGGAGCATATTAGATGATTGCTCTTATGACTCTGTTAACCCTGGTTACAAAGGTGTTGACAGAAAACTTTGAAGCCTTTAGACTGTGAATGCTTCCCCTTGGTCAAAGAACAATTTAAATAATTTGTTAAAAGATGAACTGGAAAGCTAAATGGTTAATACCGTAACTAGGTGAAGGGTCAATGTTTTGAGGAGAGGAAGCCACATGTTTAGGAGTGAATAAAATTTTCAAATATGTTTTGTACTTGCTGTTACCCTTTAGGTGTTGAGTTAACCTGTGACAGAGATGTCGATATGGCAACCCGTGTGCAGGACCTCCTGGAATTTCTTCACGAGAAGCAGCAGGAACTGGACCTCACCGCAGAGCAGCACCGTCGGCACTTGGAGCAGTGTGTGCAGCTGAGGCACCTACAGGCTGAGGTCAAACAGGTTAGCATTGAGGTTGTTTTGCATGATTATGACTAAAATGTCATAATTTGTTTTTGATGAGAGTGCAGCATTCACGTGGGAGGAAACCACAAATTGCACATTGTCATAGGTTGAGAGTTGCAGTTCTGAGGTTCCGTTATCGGCGCATTGTTTGAGTGCAATAAAGATTCAATTTCTGCACACCTTCACAAGCAATACTAGGCCTGGGAACGCATGATGCTAACATTGGGGCAACCATCAATGGGAAAGGGTAATTTTTGTTGCTTAGCACTAATACCCTCATCGTAAAAAAAAAATGAAAAATTTGGACTGCTATATGTTGTTGATCTTTTTAATCTTCCATGGGATGGCAGTGGATACATGGGAACAACACCACCTGCAATTCCGCTCCAAGTCACAAACCCCACACTGAGAACCATATCAGCATTTCTTTACTGTCCCTGGGTTAAAACCCTGGAAGTCCCTCCCTAACACCACTGTTGCTGTACCTACTGCAGAGGTTCAAGGAGGCAGCTCACCACCACTTCTCAAGGGCAGTTTGAGATTGGCAACAAATGTTGGCCTTGGCCCGTCACTCGCATCCTACGAAAGAACAAAAACAATGATACTACCCTGGGGAGCTCCTGCAGTGATGTCAGGTGTTGAGATGATTGGCCTTCAACAACCACAAATATATTTTATACTAGGTCAGACTCCAACCAGTGGAGAGTGTTCCTCTGATTCCCATTGATCTCAATTTTGCTAGAGCTACCTTGATGTCAAGGGCACTCAACTCATTTTTGAAATTCAACTCTTTATTTTCCATGTCTGTACCAAGGTTGTATGAGGTTTGTAATGACTATGAGTTCACCATATGTTTCGCAAAGCCATTCCAGTGGTATGAATGAGATTATTCATTTATTGCTAAATCATGGACAGCTTTGGACATTCAAATCCAAAACTCTTTAGGGCTCAGCTGAGACTTTCCATTCTGTGAAAGACCCCCCCAACTCCATTTGAATCGAATTAAAACCTGGGTGTCACAAGTAACATACTGTTGACCAGCTCGTCATTGTGTATTATACCTGAGCTGGTACAATTTCAATTTTAATGTGGTGTATTCTGCGTGTGTAGGCTCACGTACTTCTAAACTTATGCTCCCATTTATATTTAAGTTTTGCAATGGAGGGCATTTGCATATGTATCTGTTCTCTAGTTGTGAATTTGCATCTTGTTTGTAGGTCTTAATGGTAAATGTGGCAATCTTCATTCTGATACTAAAAGTAAAGGATCAAAAGAAAAATGTAAACACTTTTGTATGTCATGCATAAAATAATCTAAATTACAAAGCTGTGCATCTTGGCGCTAGTGGTATTAACAGTGAGTTACTGACTCTTCAAATATTATCTTCTACATTCCTCCCTCCCTTTCTCCATTGTTGGTGGATGTGTGTTCAGCTATCTGAACTACATGAGCTGGAATTTCCTTCCTAAATCTCTTTGCCTCCTCATCTCCTGCTCCTACTTTACATCTCTCCTTAAAACACAGCCCTGAGACAACTGAAGCCTCACTGTGCACTATTAGCAATATTTGTATTTCTTGCAGGTACTGGGTTGGATTCGGAATGGAGAATCCATGCTAAATGCAGGTCTCATCACTGCTAGCTCACTTCAGGAAGCTGAGCAGCTGCAGCGTGAGCATGAGCAGTTCCAACATGCTATTGAGGTAAGGTCATTTCTAGCAATAATGTGCTGTTATTGCATGATGAAGAACTTAAATGTGTCTCAGAGCAATTTAGAGACTTCCCTGGTCAAATTCTGATACTTTCCTGTTCTAAAGCCATAGTTTGTTTCACACTTGGTTTAAGATTATCTTTTTCTCAAAGTGTTGGCTCTGTCAAACAAAAAGAGAATAGTTAAGTTCTTAAACATAACCGATTTGTTTTTGAGTCCACATCTGAAAGTACACACAATGTGACTTCCAAACCAAAAGCATTCAGCTTAATACTCAGAATTGTCAATCTTCAGTTCTCTTGGACCTGGCAAATTTTGTAGAAGTTAGCTAGGATTGTAATGGAGAAACAAACAAGCAAGCTGCTCTATGCCAGAATGATGGAGATGGAGGTCATAGAAAAGTCCATCCACACTAAGCCCACACCCCCCCCCCACCCAGCCAGGTAAGCAGGAGTTGGTGGTTATCTGCTCCATCACAAAGACAGTTTGCTACCACCTTTGTTTGTAGTTCAGCTATTCAAACCCTAAATTGTGCCTTTTCTATGTCCACATTTGACTAATCCAATGCACTCCCTATCAGTCTCTAATCTGTCTCTGTCCACACACTGCAGCTCATCCAAATCTCTGCTGATCCAACCTTACTGTTCACCAATTAGCCCTTTCCTCACTGACTTACATTAGCTTCCAGTTCACCAAGATCTCGTTTGAATTTTTGTTCTTGCTTTTAAATGGCCTTGCCTCTTTTTTATTCTGTAATCTTCCCCCCTCCAAAATTGTTACCCTGACTCCAGCCTCTTGTAGATCCCCTCTCCTTCTGCCTCACCCTGAGTGACTGTGCCTTCAATCACCTATGCCCCAGTTTCTGAATTTCCCCCCGAAATCACTTCAGCTTTCCCTTTTCTGCTCTCTTTTAAGATTCTCCTTAAGGCCCTTCTCTTTGATCTTTCACCACTTTTCTCAAATCTCTGTTTCTTGGCCTTGGTATCTGTGAAAGGTCATAGGACATGTAGAAGTATTCTGTAAGTGTTGGTGAGCAGCGGGAAAGAAGATTATTGTGCAAAAACCTCTGCCACGACAAGAATTATCCAATTAACAAGGTAAATTGCCTAATTCTCATTAGACAGCTGTTTTTCTACATTTATATGGTAGATATTTAAAATATTACCTGAAATCTAAGTTACGTATAAATTAATTCAACAAATTATATGTTCCTGTTGGGAACTTGTGTGGCGATAAGTTAAACGATGGGACATCAGTATTTTAATAAGCGACTAAATTAGCTATTGTAGAAACTATTTTTAGTTTAATTTAATTTAATAGAAAAGCTCTCAAAGATAGTGGTTTGGTATTGCAAGTTACTTTGTGTTTTGATCTCTTCCCTTTTAATCTCCTCATATCATATATACTATGACAGCTAAGACCTGGAAGAGCTAGCAGACCATTTCAAACTGCAGATCAGAGAATGCATGACTTCAGTTCCAGGTGACCAGCATTTTTTATTCCCCCACCCCTATTACTGTGAAGAAGCACATGATGACTGATGGGATTGCCAATACTGAGACCACCATGTGGCACTGTGAAGCACAGCATTCCTTCAGAGCCTGGAAGTGCCTTGAAATGAGGGCAGCAAGTGGGAAATTATCAGAAATAATGTAGACATGCTATCTGTTAATACCAGGAGCAAATTTTGCTGTTTTTACTCAAGTAAATGGAGCTCCACTGATTCTATTTATTCCTCAGTGGAATGCATTTGTTCACAGGATTCATAATACTAAGGAGCTTTTTCTTGTTATCGTAGTTTTTTCTATTCATTCATGAGATGTGGGCTTCACTGGCTGGGCCAGCATTTATTGCCCATCCCTCATGGCCCTTGAGAAGCTGTTGGTGAACTGCCTTTTTGAACTGCTGCAGTCCATGTGGTGTAGGTACACCCACAGTGCTGTTAGGAAGTGAGTTCCTGGATTTTAAACAGTGAAGGAACGGCAATATATTTCCAAGTCAGGATGGTGACTGACTTGGAGGGCAATTTCCAGGTGGTGGTGTTCCCAACTATCTGCTGCCCTTGTCCTTCTGGATGGTAGTGGTAGTGGTTGTGGGTTTGGAAGGTGCTGCCTATGGAGCCTTGGTGAATTGCTGCATTGCATCTTATAGATGGTACACAATGCAGCCACAGTGCGTCAGTGGTGGAGGGAGTGAATGTTTGTGGATGTGGTGCCTGTCAAGCAGGCTGCTTTGTCCTGGACAGTGTCAAGCTTCTTGAGTGTTGTGGGAGCTGCACTCATCCAGGCAACTGGAGCGTTTTCCACCACACTCCTGACTTGTGCCTTGTAGATGGTGAATAGGCTTTGGGGAGTCAGGAGGTGAGTTACTCGTCGCATAATTCCTAGCCTCTGACCTGCTTTTGTAGCCATAGTATTTGCATGGCTAGTCCAGTTCACTTTCAGGTCAATGGTAGCCCTCAGGATATTGATAGTGGAGGATTCAGTGATGATAATGCCATTGAGTGTCAAGGGGCGATGATTAGATTCTCTCTTGTTGGAGATGGTCATTGCCTGGCACTTGTGTAGCGTGAATGTTACTTGTCACTTGTCAACCCAAGCCCGGATGTTGTCCAGGTCTCGCTGTATTTGGACATGGACTGCTTCAGTACCTGAGGAGTCATGAATGGTGCTGAACATTGTGCAATCATCAGTGAACATCCCTGCTTCTGGCCTTACGATGGAGGGAAGGTCATTGATGAAGTAGCTAAAGATGGTTGGGTCTAGGACACTACCCTAAGGAACTCCTGCGGTAGTGTCCTGGAGCTGAATTGACTGACCTCCAACAACCACAACCATCTTCCTTTCTGCTAGATATGATTCCAACCAGTGGAGAGTTTTCCCCCTGATTCCCATTGACTCCAGCTTTGCTAGGGCTCTTGATGCCACGCTTTACCTCACCTCAGGAGTTCAGCATTTTTGTCCATGTTTGAACCAAGGCTGTAATGAGGTCAGGAGTTGAGTGGCCCTGGTGGAACCCAAACTGAGTGCCAGTGAGTAGGTTATTGCTAAACAAGTGCTGCTTGATAACACTGTTGATGACACCTTCCATAACTTTACTGCTGATCAAGAGTAGACTGATGGTACGGTAATTAGCTAGGTTGGATTTGTCCTGCTTTTTGTGCACAAGACATACCTGGGCAATTTTCCACATAGCTGCTTAGATGCCAGTATTATAGCTGTACTGGAACAGCTTGGCTAGGGGCACAGCAAGTTCTGGAGCAAAAGTCTTCACTACTATTACTGGAATATTGTCAGGGCCCATAGCCTTTACACTATCCAATGCCTTCAGCTGTTTCTTGATATCACATGGAGTGAATCAAATTGGCTGAAGACTGGCACCTGTGATGCTGGGGCCCTCCGGAGGAGGCCGAGATGGATCATTCACTTGGCACTTCTGGCTGAAGATTGTTGCGAATGCTTCAACCTTATCTTTCACACTGATGTGCTGGGCTCCCCATTATTGAGGTTGGGGATATTTGTGAAGCTTCCTCCTCCAATGAGTTGTTTAATTGTCTACCACCATTCATGACTGGATGTGGCAGGACTGCAGAACTTGGACCTGATCTGTTGGTTGTGGAATGACTTAGCTCTGTCTATTACTTGCTGCTTCTGCTGTTTGGCATGCAAGTAGTCCTGTGTTATCATTTCACCATGTTCACTTTCCAAACCCACGACCACTACCATCTAGAAAGGCAAGGGCAGCAGATAGATGGGAACACCACCACCTGGATGTTCTCCTCCAAGTCACTCACCATCCTGGCTTGGAAATATATCGCAGTTCCTCAACTATCACTGGGTCAAAATCCTGGAACTCCCTTCCTAACAATACTGTGGGTGAACCACACCACATGGATTGCCGCAGTTCAAGAAGGCAGCTTACCACCACCTTCTCAAAGGCAACTAGGGATGGGCAATTAATGCTAGCCCAGCCAGCAAAGCTCACATCCAGTGAATGAATAAAAACAAAACACTTTATTTTTAGGTATGCCTGGTGCTGCTCCTCACATGCCTTTCTGCACTCTTCATTGAACCAGGGTTGATCTCCTGACTTGACGGTAATGGTAGAGTGGGAGATTAGATTACAGGTTGTGCCCGAGTACAATTCTGCTACTGCTGATGGCCCACAGTGCCTCATGGATGCCCAATCTTGAGTTGCTAGATCTGTTGGAAATCGGTCTCATTTAGCACTGTGCGGTGGTCAGTTCTGTTGACACTGTCATGACAGATGCATCTGCGGCAGACAGGTTGGTGAGGATGAGGTCAAGTGTGTTTTTCCCTCTTGTTGGTTCCCTCACCACCTGCCGTGGACTGGTCTAGCAGCTATGTCCTTTAGAACTCGACCAGCTCAGTCTGTAGTGGTAATGAACATTGATGTCCCCACCCGGTGTACATTCTGCGCCCTTGTTACCCTCAGTACATCCTCCAAGTGGTGCTCAGCACTGATTCATCAGCTGAGGGGGCGATGGTACATGGTAACCAGCAGGAGGTTTCCTCGCCCTTGTTTGACCTGATGCCAGGACCTGGGGTCCAGAGTCGATGTTGAAGACTCCCAAGTCCGACTGACTGTATACCACTGCGTTGCTGCGTCTTCACTGGCACGACAGACCCAGGGATGGTGATGGCGGTGTCTGGGACATTTTCTGTAAGATATGATTCCGTGAGGATCACAATGTCAGGCTGCTGCATGACTAGTCTGTGGGACAGCTCTCCCAATTAAGGCACTAGCTCCCAGATGTTAGTAAGGAGGACTTCGCAGGGTCGCCATTGTTATTTCCAATGCCTAGGTCCATTCATGCCTTTTTTGAGACTTTGTAGCAGTTTGATACAACTGAGTGGCTTGCTTGGCCGTTTCAGAGTCAAGCATTGCTGTGGGTCTGGAGTCATATGTGGACCAGGTAAGGACAGCAGATTTCCTTCCCTAAAGGGCATTGGTGAACTAGATGGGTTTTTACGACAATCAACAATGGTTGCACGGTTATAATTAGATTTTTATTGAATTCAAATTCCGCTATCTGCCGTGGTGGGGTTCGAACCCCAGAGCATTACCCTGGGTCATTGCATTACCAGTCCAGCGACAGTACCACTACACCATCGCCTCCCCTCATTTCTCTCCTGATGCTATAGTACTGAAAGCAGTACAAATATATTGGCTATATAATAGGAATAATCACACACTTACATAGAATACACAGCAAAGAAACTATTTGACCCCCAACTGGCCCATACTGGTGATTATGTTCATATGACCCTTGTCTCACCCTACTTCAGCTCACCCTTTCAAAATATTATTTTATTCCTTTTTCCCTCGTGTTTATCTGGATACCCCTTAAATGCAACTTTGCTGTTCGGACCAACTACTCTGCAATAGCAAATTCATATTCCAACCACCCTATGGGTTAGAATGATCAAGAGGAGGATATTTATTAACAGCAGAGAAACCTTAAATATTGAATTCCATTTTAACTCGTAGACATGTGCCTATAACAAAAGAGAAATATAAATATTTTGCACAATAAATTTAATTGATTGTAGTGCAGTGGCTAGATTGTGGATTCTTCGAAGGAAATCGGAGTCAAGGACTTATTAAATGAGTTAGCTGATGATCTTTTCTCTGGAATGTTTTGTTCTTATTTATTCTGTACCTGGTTCAAGCTCTCTTTTAAGAACATTGGTTGTAATTCAATGAACAGCTCAGGTTGCTGAATATTGGGAGGAGTACAAACAAGCTATTTTTGTTTCAGTAATGTACATCTGCTGCTGGTGTTTGGGAGACTAAACTGGTTGGTGGTCATAGCAACTGATAGTTTAATTTTCTGTAGCTGTGGGAACGCTTGTTAACAACTTGGATGAGGAGACCTGGAAGTTGGCATTATCCCCACCACAGGAGCCTTCACATTTCCCTAGTTTTTTTCTTCCCATCCTTTTTCTCATGTTTTCCACAGTGCACACCTGGCTGAGGGAAGCAGACCAGTGGCCTACTATAAGATTTCTGCTGATGCATGTTTTGATCTCTGAGCTAGGAGGTGAATTTCAGCATCATTTGATGACTTGCCTCCTGATATTTGCCTGTTGTCTTGTTTACTTTACACCTTTATCCAACTTACAACTGAAATCAGGAACTCATTGACTTATTATCTAGGGAATAGTGGAAAATTGGTTCTCAAGTTTTCAGGTAAAAAGCGATAGGATTCTGGCATCAGCTGCTAAAAACGGGCAATACAATGTGGAAACTACTGGATAAGCATTTTGTTTTCAGTTCCATCTGACAACAGCCTGACTCTTCCCCCTCCCCATACTGACTAATCTCATCAACCTGTCCTTTTTTGAACTACAGCTGAACAAACTGAACATTGCGTTTTGCCAATCTTGAGGACCAAAGAGCCATGTGGCCCCTTGGCTCCTCTAATGTGCTTATCACTAATGAACCCAAGATATTCAAATTAATTTGTGACTGTTAATAACTAAAATCTGTCACTTGCAATGGATCTGACAACTCTAACAATTGTAAAAAGACATGCATTTTGAAAGGGATAAAGTTTAAATTTTAACCATTCTTAAATTGCTAGTAACCACTTAAAAATACATTAATCAAATTTGGTGTGTTGGATTTTCTTTGTATTCATACTTGGAAGCATTTAAAAAATTGCTTGCAGCGTGTCAAATTTTCTCCAAGCTGGAAGCCGTGCCTTATTTAAAAGCACATCTGCAACATATTAGTTATAATATCTCAAAAATAACAACACCCACAACCTATTTGTATACTACCTATCACAAAGTAGAATGTCCCAAGGTGCTTTGCAGGAGCATTATAAAACAAAATATGGCAGGGGTTTGAAAGCAAGGATGTGAATTTTAAAATCAAGATGTTACCTGATTGGGAGTCTAACTGGCAGGCCCCATTGAGAGAGTAATTAGCAAAGCATATGGGATTTTGGGCTTCATAAATGGAGTTATTGACTACAAAAGCAGTGAAGTTATGGTGAATCCTATATAAGGCTCTGGTTAGGCTATAACTGGAGTATTGCGTCAAGTACCACACTTTAGGAAGGATGTGAGGGTCCTTGAGAGGGTGCAGAGGAAATTTACCAGAATGGTTCCAGGGATGAGGGATTTTAGCTGCAAGGTTAGGTTGGAGAAGCTGGGGTTGTTCTCCTTGGAGCAGAAAAAATTGAGGGGAGAATTGATAGAGGTGTACCAGATTATGGCAGGTTTATACATGGTAGGCAAAAAAAACATGTTCCAATCATCTGATGGTACAAAGTCTACGGACATAGATTCAGGTTTTGGACAAGCGATGCAGGGAGGATTTAAGGAAGAACTTTTTTTTACATAGCAAGCAGTAATAACCTGTAACTCGTTGCCCACAAGGTGACGAAGCAGCGACAGTCAGTGATTTTAAAAGGAAATCGGTTGGGTACTTGAAGTAAATAAGGTTGCAGGGCTATAGGGATTGAGCAGGGGAATGCTCTATAGAGAGCTGGCATAGGCATGGGCCAAATGGTTCCTTCTGTGCCATAATGGTTCCTTCTGTGCCATAATGACGCTATGACTGTATAAGCACAGAGATGAATGGTGAACAGGACATACTGTGAATTAAGGCAAGGGTAGCAGAGTTTTGGATGAGCCCAGTTTACAACGAATAGAATATGGGAGACCAGCCAGGAGTACATTGGAATAATCAAATCCAGAGATAACAAAGGCATGAATGAGGGCTTCAGTAGCAGATGAGCTGAGATGGGGCAAAGTTGGTGATGTTACGGATGTCGAAAAATTAATATTAATTATTGATGGTGCAAATATGTGTCAGAAGCTCATCCAGGGTCAAATATAACACCAAGATTGTGAACAGACAGACAGGTTTAGCCTTAGATTTTTTGATCAACAAGGCAGTTGAGGCTTATGGGGGGCAGACAAGAAAGTGAAATTGAGGCCACAATCTGATCAGCCATAATTTTATCAAATGGCGATGCAGGCTCGAGGGGCTGAATGGCATATTCCTGCTCCTAATTCTTGTGTTGAATGAGAGGAGTGGAGTTGGTAGTGAAGGAATGGAGTTTGGAGCCAGGATCGAAAACAATAGCTTCAGCCTTCTGAATATTTAATTGGAGGAAATTTCTGTTCATCCAGTGCAGGATGGCCAGATAAGCAGTCTGATAATTTAGCGCTAGTGCAGGAGTTGAGAAATGTGATGATAAATACCTGAGAATGCAGAAATGAAAGGGGGCATGATGATAGAATGGAGTAAAGAGAATAGTAGTAAAAAAAAAAGAGTAGAAGTACAATTGGAGTGATAGGTTCAGGTCTGGAGCAGCAGCTGAAATGTGTGCTGAAATGGATTAAAGGAAAACTCAAGTTACATCAGTCTGTTTTGGTAAGCATTTTGATTCGTAAAAACCTGATAGTAAATGGGAAATAGATAAGATAAAGGAGTCCAGAGTAAAGGCCAGATAATGATGATGTAGATAGGGTGGAGCATCAACGAACTGTTGCCTGAGTTTGGAGACAGGTGTGGTGTGTGAAGTCCAGAAGCATTAAAGTAATTAATAACGTGCATTTAAACAGCAAATTTTGCTTGAATACTTATATTGATGAGTCCTACTTGCACAAAAAAGTTAATGGATGTTCGAAATTATTTCTGACATTCCTATCATTTCTTTGTAATAGAAAACCCATCAAAGTGCACTTCAAGTGCAGCAGAAAGCAGAAGGCATGCTGCAGGCCAATCACTATGATATGGAAATGATTCGGGAATGCGCAGAGAAGGTGGCTTCCAATTGGCAACAGCTCATGCTAAAGATGGAAGATCGTTTGAAACTTGTCAATGCCTCCGTTGCATTCTATAAAACCTCTGAACAGGTAAATAATTCTAAAAGCCTGTAAAATGGGTGTTTTGTCTTGACTCATTTTCATTGCATGGCTACATTGTGCAAGTAATAATGATACAAAGCCCTTCATTAAATAGGTACTTCAGCAAGCTAGCACATTGCCCAATGAATAGGGCAAAAGTAAAAAGTGAGGCTGAATGATACTGACATGCATAAAATAGAATAAACGTGATTCATAACAAATATTCAGTTATAGCTATTGTTGCAAATCTACTTTGCAACATAGGGCAGGATTTTACATTGTGCGGGTGGGCTCACACCCGTCCCAATCGGGCATAAAATAGTGCATGATAATATTGGATATGTGCCTCGATGTCATCGCGCACTCGTGCGATATTTCGGTCGGTGGATACAAGCGAGAGTCAGCAGCGCCCGCTGACAATTAAGAGGCCTATAAGGCCTTTAATCAATTAATTTAAACCTATTTTTCACTGCTAGCCCAACCTTACAGTTAGCGGGCAGGTGAATCGGCCAGGCAGCCTTTTGATTTTTTGGCAAACCTCATCCATGGTACACAATCCAATTAAATAAAAAATAAATATAAATAATTGGGCAGAAGTTTTATTTTGCTAATGTTATTGTGAGTGAGTCCCATGTCGGGACATTTTTTTCAGATTTTAAAAATCTTAATTTTAGATTTTAAAATTGTTCAGCTCCCTGAGGCAGCGCCCTTCCTTCAGAGAGCTTTCAGTGCGCACTCCCCTGCGCATGTACAGACTTCTGTACTCACGCTCCTTCTGCCCTCCCCCCCCAACCCCAGCAGTGCTGAGCTTCTCGGCGCACCTGTCATACTGGCTGGCCATTAATTGGCGGGCCAGTCGCGGGCGGTGGACCACCCCGGCCCACTCGACGACCCGAAAACCCTGCCCAGAAGAACAAGAGTGATGCTTTCTTTTCGCTGCAGTACGGTAAAATGTTTGGACATGTTTAGCCACGTTGAAATAGACCTTAAAAAAAGGAATAAGCATGACTAATTAAAAAGTAAACCATGACTTCATTATTTTAGTAAGTTGCTTTGGATTGATAGCACAGATTAAGTTTTCGTGGAGTTTGATATTGTTGTTGAGCTTCCAGTCCCAGAACTCTCCCACACACGCCGCCCCCACCTTCACCCCAGAATTATTGTTTGTTTCAGAAGGCGATCAAAGGATATATCTGATCACTGTCACCCCCGCGGATCTTCTAGAAACTAGAGAAAGGGCAAAAATGCTCAAGAAATAATCATTTGTCCACTGTCCATTTTTATTGTGGAGGAAGGGGAAGGGAACACCACCAAAATAAATGAAAATTACCACATTTAACTAATAGTCATGGGTGACTTGTCGAACAAAACTAAAACTGCTTTTGGCTGTTGATTAAATTGCAAACGGGACTGCTTTAAAAATATCACTAATGCCATAGTGCTAATTTGAATAAGCTGCAGAAGCACATTTTTATCTGTTTATACTGTGATTATCTGTGTATTATATAATTAATGAGGTAATTCCATTATTCTCTGGATGATTGTGGATCCATATATGTAATCTATGAAGCAAATTATGAGTGTGTTTATTACAAGTAAATAAGCAATTGGGGAACAGGTTCCAAAACAGTATGGAAAAGCTCATAAAGCAAAAACTACGGATGTTGGAAACCTAAAGTAAAAACAGAAAATGCTGGAAATGCTTAACAGGTCAGCAGCATCTGTGGAGAGAGAAACAGAGTTAATGGGAGGAATCTTGTATTGTGTTGAATCACCTGATGTCGGGACCAGAAGTGCACAGGGCTTCCGTTCAGAGGTGGAATGACTGGCCACATGAAGGCCAGCCGATTATATACCGACTCGAGGAGCTCGGCTAATCACGCTGCAGGAGTGAGCATGAGGTCAACCTGCCATTACCTCACTGGGATGGAGGTCCAGATGCCATATTTAAAAGACATCTGGACAGGCATCCACTCCCTGCAATCCAACAGCATCAGTCTGACTGTGTAAGTGGATGTTTTGAAAGTTCAACCGCTGTTGCAAACGCTTGATTTGACTCCCCCACCGCCCACCCCACCCCATTTCTCAGAAAGCTGCAACTGCTGTTGCAACCACTTACTGTTCTTTATTAATGTTTCAGTGCAGAAAACGAGTGGCCCCATGGTTTAACGATGTCTCGCTGCAGGTTCTCCTTCAGGCTGCCCAGGAATGGCAGGATGTTCTGTTTTCTAAGAATGGCAGCAGGAGACCCTCCTGCATGACTAAGGCAGCCTGGACAGAGATTGCAGTGGCAGTGAGGTCTGCAAATGAAACTGGGTCAAATGGGTCAATGACCTCTTGTGCTTCACAAGAGTAGGTGGCACAGTGTAGTCACTGCAAAGTGGCACTCATGATGGCAAATATGCGAGTGGTGAGGTATCAAGGCAGGATTTTGTGTTCCAGGCCTCAACACCAGATGGATTATGTGGATTGAATGTGTGGGAGCCAGTTGTAGGAGGGTGCATGTGTGGAACACTTACTCGGGAAGCAAAATTAGCTGTCATAGACCTGCAAGCTCTTAAAGGGATTTGCTGTCTATTGAGATGATACTCAGTCCTGTCTGCCTGCAGAACAATGTTCAGAGTGCTTGACCCCTGACATCTGCATACTGACGTCTACAGAGGAAGAGGTGGGTGAAGTGACCAGGGAGCAGGGAGAACGCTCAGTTACAGAGGATGTTGAGGCCAGAGTATCAGGCCAACCGAATGACGATGCCTCCAATCTGATGTCGAGAACTGGGCATATGGGAGGCACGTGCGGCTCTGCTCTGGGAAATGGGATTGTGCATGACCTCAAGCTAATTCTTTGTATCCTCCAATAGAGGTCCATGCAGTCAGCAGACATATTGCCCACAGTCCAGAACACCAGAAATACCACCTCTGAGGATAATGACACGGAACATCTAGAGGATGCTCTATCACATTGTTCCCCTGCACCCTCCACCAGTGCAGAGACAGTCACCTAAGTGGGAATACTTCTGCAAATTAGCTTGGGATCACAACATGGTGAACACATCACAGGCACATTGCAGCAGTTAATGGAGAATTTGACAGCGGAGATCTCTGACAATTAGAGGACTGAAGACCAGACCCATGCTGAGCCCCACACTGATGACATGCCTCTGGAAATGGCTGCAAGAAATGTGCTGGAGATGCAGCAATAGGCAGGGTAATATCAGGCAGAAATGCCAGAAACTATGCGCAGCCTTGAGTGAATGGGGGAAGGAATCCATCCAAGTCATGAGTTCTGTCATGGCGCCAGCATATGAGCATGTGGCTCCCTCCATGGAGAGGTTGGCAACTGCCATAGAGAGCCAATTCCAACAGAGAACACTGTACAACTCCTGGATATGTGCGGGAACTTGCATTCTGTAACTCTGGCCATGGACTCCATACACTATTGGCTAGGCAAGAGGCGGACGAAGCACCGCAACCTCCCTCCAGGTTCCCCTTCTCCTCCTGGAGCCAGAAAACGCCATTGTGTACCAAGGAGTGGCAGCAAGCAGCCTTGGGACCATCGTTTCAGGGCGCTCCAAGGCTGAATTGCCACTTCTCCTCCTCCTCCTCCAGTGCCTCCAGTAGGTGAGGCCAACGAGGATGCACTTGTGCAAGAGATCCTCAGCAGACCAGAACCCTCTAGGCCTCGGACCACCAGAGGACAACTGCCAGGGTCGTGTCAGGCAACAGAGAATAGCACTGGGCCAGCTGCCTCCACCTCAACTGTGGATGTCAGGGTCACACCAAGGCATAGTGCTAAGAAAAATAAACAAAAAAGCCTCCAATGGCACAGGTGCCCAATCATTCTGTGACGTTATAGATCTATGATTAAATATATACAAACAAAGAACAAAGAAAAGTACAGCACAGGAACAGGCCCTTCGGCTCTCCAAGCCTGCGCCAATCACATTGCCTGTCAAACTAAACCACTCCCGAGATCTGTATCCCTCTATTCCCATCCTATTCATGAACTTGTCAAGCTGCCTCTTAAATACCACTATCGTACCTGGCAGCCAATTTCAGACACTCACTACCCTCTGCGTAAAAAAACTTGCCCCGCACAACTCCTCTAAAGCTTTCTCCTCTCACCTTAAATCTATGTCCCCTAATAATTGACTCTTCCACCCTGGGTAAAAGCTTCTGACTATCTATTCTGTCCATGCCACTCATAATTTTGTAAACTTCTATCAAGTAGCCCCTCAATCTCCATCACTCTAGTGAGAACAATCCGAGTTTCTCCAACCTCTCCTCATTGCTAATAACCTCCAGACCAAGCAGCATCCTGGTAAACCTCCTCTGCACCCTCTCCAACACCTCCATATCTTTCTGGTAATGTGGCAACCAGAATTGCACGCAATATTCCACTTGTAGCCTAACCAAGGTTCTATACAGCTGCAGCATGACTTCCCAGCTTTTATACTCAATACCCCTGCCGATGAAGGCAAGCATGCCATATGCCTTCCTGACTACCTTATCCACCTGCGTTGCCACTTTCAATGACCTGTGGATTTGTACACCCAGATCCCTCTGCCTGTCGATGCACTTAAGGGTTCTGCCATTTACTGTATAATTCCTACCTTTGTTAGTCTTTCCAAAATGCATTACCTCGCATTTGTCTGGATTAAACTCCATCTGCCATTTCTCCGCCCAAGTCTCCAACCGATCTATATCCCGTTGTATCCTTTGACAATCCTCTTCACTATCTGCAACTCCTCCAACCTTAGTGTCGTCTGCAAACTTCCTAATTAGCCCAGTTACATTTTCCTCCAAATCATTTACGTATAATACAAACAGCAAAGGTCCCAGCACTGATCCCTGTGGAACACCACTCGTCACAGCTCTCCATTCAGAAAAGCACCCTTCCACTGCTACCCTCTGTCTTCTATGACCAAGCCAATTCTGTATCCACCTTGCCAGCTCAGCTCTGATCCCTTGCGACTTCCTTCCTTGGGGGACCTTGTCAAAGGCCTTACTGAAATCCATGTAGATAACATCCACTGCCTTTGCATCGTTGATCATCTTTGTCACTTCCTCGCAAAACTCGATCAAATTAGTGAGACACGAACTCCCCTTCACAAAACCATGCTGCCTCTCACTAAAACGCCCATTTGCTTTCAAACGGTAGTAAATCCTGTCACGAAGAATCTTCTCCAATAATTTCCCTACCACTGATGTAAGTATAATTTCCTGTATTATTCCTGCCACCCTTCTTAAACAATGGAACAACATTGGCCATTCTCCAGTCCTTTGGGACCTCATCCGTAGCCAGTGAGGTTGCAAAGATTTCTGTCAAGGCCCCAGCAATCTCCTCCCTTGCCTCCCTCAGTACTCTGGGGTAGATCCCATCTGGCCGTGGGGACTTATCCACCTTAATATTCTTCAAGACGCCTAACACCCCCTCTTTTTTGATCTCAACATGATCCAGGCTATCTACACACTCTTCCCTAGACAAATCGACCGCTAAGTTCTTCTCTTTAGTGAATATTGATGAGTAGTACTCATTTAGTATCTCTCCCATTTCTTCTGGCTCCACACACAGATTCCCACCTCTGTCCCTGAGTGGGCCTACCCTTTCCCTGGCTACCCTCTTGCTTTTTACATATGTATAAAAGGCCTTGGGATTTTCCTTAATCCTGGTTGCCAATGACTTTTCACGACCCCTTTTAGCCCTCCTGACTCCTTGCTTAAGTTCCTTCCTACTTTCTTTATATTCTCCACGGGCTTCATCTGTTCTCAGCCTTCTAGCCCTTCCGAATGCTTCCCTTTTCTTTCTGACTAATCACACAATATCCTTCGTTATCCAAGGTTCCTGAAACTTGCCATGCTTGTCCTTCATCCTAGCAGGAACATGCCGGTCCTGAATTCTTATCAACTGACGTTTGAAAGCCCCCCACATGTCAGTTGTTGATTTGCCGTCAAACATCCGCCTCCAGTCTAGATTGCTCAGTTCCTGCCTAATATTGTTACAATTAGCCTTTCCCCAATTAAGCACCTTAACCCAAGGTTAAGTTTTGAGTACTTTATTTGTATGCTCAATTGTTATGTTGGGCTTTTAAGGACTTGGCGCTTCATTGAAACTCAGTGAAGGTTGAGGCTATGGACACACCATTTATTGTTGAGCCTTGGAGGTATTGGCAATTCTGAGCTTCTTGACAAATGGTAGTTCCTATGTTTGTCAACCCTGCTGGCAAGCCAGCATATGTTGCTCAGCCCTTTATCACCATTCAGAAGCTGTTGCCCCAGCAGCATCTGCAGCTGAGAAAATCCATATTTTGCAGTTGAGCGTGTAGAGTCCAAAGCCAGGCCTTGCCAGGATTGGAGCATGTGTGACTGAGTCATTGGTGACTCCCTCCAAGTCAGAAGTGTGTGAGGCTTTGGTGAGACCATGTATATGGGCTTTTTCATGCCACAGGCCTGAAGCCTTTTCCCTTCTTGGTGTCAGAGGTTATGGGCTATTGGTTGGAGGAAGTGTTCTGCATGTGGTGGCACTTTCACAGTAACATTTCCTGAGATGGAAATCAATAGATCTCATTGGGACATCATTCTGGCTGAAATCGGGATGCAGTAAGGCTCTCACAGGCCTGTCTGGTGCAACGTTCCATGACCCTGGCATTTGCATCTGAAGAATCACCTTACATCACCTCATGGTCTTCTGATTCTGTCCCTTTGCTGCTTGAGGTTGGGTAGGGCGCAGCAGACCACAATGATTCAAGTACTGCTGTGTTTTGCATGAGCGGTCCAAACAATGGAGCCTCATCTTCTGGCAGTCCAATATTCTGCTCTATTGGTGCCCTTGTTGAGGCTTGGGCAGCATCATTACCCCTTCTCTGTTGAGCTTTGGAGGCTCCACACAGGTGTCATGAGCCAAATCTTATGTGGCTATCCCCTTTCACCCAGGACTCACCCCTGGAGTGCACAGACATTCCAGGGAGCAAACAGCTGTGGCACCTGAGTGACTGAGAATGTACAAGTGAGCTCCCTGGGAAACAAGGGCACACCTGCAGGATTTGTTTTCGGTGGGTCACAAAATAGCTGCACATTGATGGAATGAAACCCCTTTTGTTTTATGAATGTTGCTGTCTGTTCCCAGGGGGCCCTGAGCTCCACATGTGCAATCAATTGCCCCTAATACTTGTGGAAATCCAGCTATTGTATCTAATCCAACTGTTCTGGTTATTTGCCAGGGATGCCACATATGTCCCTTGTGGAGTCCTGGAACAACTCAGTGGCATAGAAATTCAAGATGACAGTGACTTTTAAGGCTACCGGCATATGATTGCTTCCCATTGCACGGGAAGTAGGTCTTCCTGCAGGAGTTCACATGAGTGAATGACTGACTGCTATGACATCTCTCCTCTTCTGCCACAACATAAAAAAGTACTGGGTGCAGGAGACCCACCCTCCCTTTCACAGGCAGACAGCCATGCCCTGACCTGCCTCGAAAGCTGCCATCTGAGCTCAATGCAACAACTTAGGCCCCTCTCCCCATGTCCAGTAAAGCTCCTGATACAAGAAAGCAGTGCCCGTCAGGAAGACTACATTGCCTGTTATGCGCCACCTTTAACCAGTTGTGAATCTGAAGCCACATGTTTCCCATTTGCTGCCAGCTTAATTGCAATGTACAATATGACCTGGTGAACACGTGTTTTAATGAGTATGCATTTTGTGCTAATGCATTAAAAATAAGTTCCATTCGCTTACCAAAAGGAACCACAATCCACCTTTAATCCGCTGCCAACTTATTTCCCAACTTTCATCCCGTCGTCGGGAAGCTGACATTTGCCTCCTGCACAATTAAGCACCCCAACCCACCTTGTTTTCCGCTCCCGTGAACTTCACTGGATTCAGCTCGATGTTTCAGGTCAATGACCTTTTGTAAGAAGGAATGCCTGAATTGATCCAAAGTTAGGAGTCTTAATTCTTGAATTTTCTCTCATAGAATTCTCTCCCAAAAATTGTTGACTTTCAAATTTATTCTTTTAATCAACATTTTCCACCTTTTTTTATGCTCTACCTTCTTCTCCTAAAGTATTAATTTCTCACTGAATTATTGTTCCATGAGTGTCATATACCCTCTAATAGCTCTTCCAAGTAATTATTCAATTTGAAGCTTTATTGAGTGAACAACCGTGTCCTCATATGACATTCACACGCACTTGCACAAATACACATTTCTAAGGCATTGCCCAATCCTGATTGGGAACTGGAACTCTATTTTGCATGAATTTTATGCACCCATGTTCTGTTTATGTGCTTGTGATCACCATAGATTTTCATGGCTGGCAACAAGCAAGGAGTTGCCAAATATTTCTGGAGTTAGAACTGATGCTTTTTTTTTAACCTAACAGGTGGAGATTTGTGATTGAACTAATTTACCCAATATCCCCAGTGTGGTAAAGAGGGAGCTAGAACCAAATATCTATTTTTCTGGTTTAGTATATATAATTGGATTCTTAGCAGTCTTTATTCCTCTCCGCAGATGCTGTCAGACCTGCTGAGTTTTTCCAGCTATTTTTATTTTTGTTTATGCACTTTTGGTTTTGTTTCTTGCTGATATTGTGACAGCATAGTAAACATTGATAATCGTTAGCAATTTGGCCTGCTGATTGGTCAGCCTTATGCCTTAATTACATGTTGGTGTGGAGGTGAGTATGCAAATCTGTTCCCAGTTGGTTCTAGGGAGACTTGAATAAAAACTAGCAGGATTGCTTCTTTAGATTTAGCTCTGAGAATGCCCAGATCCAGAACCTCAGAAGCCAAGCTGCAGAAAAATTTGAACTTTAATCTTTTTATTGTATGACTTTTGCTGGGTTGAAGATGAAAATATTCTTTAACATGACACCTGATGTGAACTGTTAAGTCTTATTTTGTGCTTCTGATGGAGTAAAATATTAACTTTGGTGCCTACGGAAATATCAATTGTGGCCAAGATGTAAAATTATGTTTTCTTTTTGTTTAATGTGAAGCCAAAATAACACAGTACTATTCATGTTAAAACAAAATTTATTTTTAACATAAGCGATGTCAATAAGTTAGATAAATATCCGTAAAATGCCTTTCACTTATTGTGAATTACAGGCACAGTATTTTTATTGTTGCTGTCAGCCTCCAGTGAAAGACTTTAATTGAATTAGCAGCTGTTTATTTGGTTTTTGTGCAAAGGTCTGCAGTGTTCTGGAGAGTCTGGAGCAGGAGTACAAACGGGAAGAGGACTGGTGTGGAGGAATTGATAAGCTTGGTCCAAATTCAGAGTGTGATCACGTGACACCCATGATCAGCAAGCATCTAGAACAAAAGGAAGCCTTTCTCAAAGTAAGTGGAAACACAAGTGTCCATTTGTTCACTATTAGTCATTTCCAAGTAGACATTCACCAGCTGAAGGAGAATGTGTGATTCTGCCAGCAACTCTTAAACATGTAAAAGATAACAGATACAATATTCAATACTTATACATACAAGGCAGCTCCACTTCCAGCTTTAAAGTGGGTATTCCAAAATTAGTGTTATTTTTCAGAAATGAGTGACACAGGTGGGGAAGAGGCTTTTATAATTTTTTTTACACTGAATTAAACGACTAAGTTTCAGCATATTTATGAGTTGAAAGAATCATTAAAAACTGATTTTTTTTGGCCAAATTTTCCCCTTCCTTGCGGATAACAAGATACGTGCGCAGTGCACTAATTACATGATTATACATGTTGAGTAGTGACATCATGTATACAGAGCTGGTTCAGACTAACTTTGTTTCACTCACGTGGAAAGCTCAAATAAGATGTATTAAATAATGTCACAGCATATATACATACCTGCGCATGTGCAGAGGTTCTTTGAATATCAAAGGATGCCAAATCATACAATTTTGTGCAAAGTAGCCCATTGTACACAAAGTACATCTACCTATAGCATAAATTTATGTACTGACGAGCTTGGATTTGACATGGTAGACTGATATAGAACAGGGTCAACGTTTCATAACATAACCTGGCTTTGAGGATTCTGCATCAGCATAAGATTTTATATTGGTAGCCACGTAATATTATTTAACAGATCACCACCAAAATAGACCCTGGTGGAGCTAGTACGGCTAAATGTAATTTAGCAGTTCTGTGTTAGCTATAATCCACAAAGGACCATAGGCATCTCCCTCCATTAGATGGAAACAATTGGTTATGTAGATTGAGGGACATGACTTCACATCAAGCATGGGGCAAGGCAAGGGGGCAGGCCTCCATAAAGTACTACGGCCAGTACAGGAGTTGAACCTGTGCTGCTAGTGCCATTCTGCACCACATTCTACTCAACTTGCCAATCCCAACCCTCTAAGGACAGGTCTATTCTCACAAGGATTTAAGTATTTCTAGGTGGGCTGCAGGTGTAAGGAGCTCCTTGAATACACCACCATCTATCCATAAAATATGTGTACTATCCTTCTGACCAGAACATGGATAAAAAGTTTTAGCAGTGGCTGCTTCTCTCTCTACAAACCAACTTCATAGGTGCAAAGCCCTGTTTCCAGATACTACCAGCAGCTGTTGCTTCAAATCTCAGAGCTGCCTCATCAATCAAAAAATGGACATCTGTTTTCAGCATATTGGAAGGATCTAAAACTAGCAGCCAGTCACCTTATTCTGCTCGATGCCCACTTCAGCAAGGAAGGATGCTCTGTACCATATCTGTTGATAGTGAATCCAGGTCCCTGTGTGAGAAGTTTTGGTAAAGACCCCTACATGCCTTGAGTCTGGCTCCTCTTCCATGGTATTGGGAATGAGTATTTTAGATTATCCCTTGAATTTTATTAATACTGTTAATTTTTGATAATTTGTAATCAAATGCCATGTGAGCATGAATCGTTTAAAGTGGTTAGATATCTTTACATGGGGACAAGAGTAAAATTGTGCTTGAGTGCAAGATTTGAGCTAAACAAGTGACATTTACTTTCTATGTTTAATTTTAGTTAACCTTTTCTTATAGGCCTGCACTTTAGCAAGGAGGAATGCTGATGTTTTCCTGAAGTATCTCCATAGAAACAGTGTCAACATGCCAGGAATGATGAGTCATGTCAAAGCACCTGAACAGCAAGTAAAAAGTAAGACCTTGTTACTGCAGACAGAAACTAGGTCTTTATCATAGAATCACAGAACAAGGCCATTTGATCCATCATGCCTCAGCTGGCTCTTAAACAGAACTTGTGTCTAGTCCCTCACATCCATTTTTTGTTTATAACCCTGTAAGTTCCTCATTCTTAAATATCTGCCTCTCAATTGCCTTCTGGAATTATGGAATCATCATCTACCATCTTTTTAGGTAGAATGGTCCAGATTCCACCAACTATGAGTAAAAACATTTCTGCTATTCTCCCCTCTAGATCTTTTGAATATGTGACCTCATAACTTAAGGCTCCCATCCATGGGAACATTGTTAAACCTCCTCTGTACCTTTTCTTAGGCCTTTACATCTTTTCTTAAGTGTGGTGTTCAGAATATTCCACTGTACTCCAGCAGAGGCCTAACCAGTGATTTATAAAGTTCTAGTACGAACTTTTGCTTTTGATGTTCTACCCTTCTCTGTAAACTCAAGTAATCCATCTACTTTTTGAAACACCTTATTTATGAAATTGCCATATCATCTTTAAGGATTTGTCTACATGAATGTGATGGTCTCTCTACTCATCTAGACTTATGAAAATTGTGCCATTTATAGTATACTTTTTTATATTAGACCTCCCAAAGTGCTTCAATTCATACTTCTCTGTATTCAATTTGACCTGCCGTACTTCTGACTGTCTCACCATCCTATCTATGTCACCTTGGAGCCCAAAACTATCGTAATCACTATCTATTACCTTGTCAAGTTTCATATCACCTGAACATTTTATAATACTGGTCTCTGTTTATATTGTTTATAAAAAGTGGAAATAATAGACCCAAAACTGACTCTCAGGGATACCACTGCAATTCCCTTATCGTCCGAAAAACTTACATTCACCCACCACTGTCACTTGGCAATTTTGTAACCCTACCACCACTTTCCTCTTAAATCCCCGAGTGTCCATCTTCTTAAAAAACCTCTTATGTGGCACTTTGTCTTCCAAAAGTCTATATGTACATCTACTACACTATCTTGATCAGAATTCAAACAAGTTAGTCATACATAATTTTTCTTTAACAAATCCATGTTGACCTTCTTTAGTTAGCCTGTACTTTTCAAAATGAAAGTTTAATTTATCCCTGATAATGGTTTACATAACTTCTCTAGCACTGGTTTGCCTCTCTCTTTTCTTCAATAGTGGTAGGGGGTAACATATTAACCTGGATAGAAGATTGGCTGGCTGGCAGAAAACAGAGTATGCATAAATGGGTCTTTGTCTGATTGGCAGGATGTGATGAGTGGAGGCTTGGTCGGGCCTCAACTTTTTACAATTTACATCAATGACTTAGGTGAGGGGAGCGAAGGCATGGTAGCTAAATTTGCAGATGGCACAAAGATAGGTAGGAAAGTATGTTGTGAAGAAGACATAAGGAGTTTGCAGACAGGTATAGATAGGTTGAGAGAGTGGGCAAAAATCTAGTAGATGTATAATATGGGAAAGTGCGAAGATGTTCACT
The DNA here is from genome assembly GCF_017639515.1 of Carcharodon carcharias. NCBI lineage: Eukaryota > Metazoa > Chordata > Chondrichthyes > Lamniformes > Lamnidae > Carcharodon > Carcharodon carcharias. The sequence continues at coordinate 171,052,154 of NC_054469.1, forward strand.
TTGGCAGGAAGAATAAAAAAGCAGAGTATTACTTAAGCAGAGAACGACTACAGAATTCTGAGTTGCAGAGGGATCTATGTGTTCTCGTGCATGAGTCACAAAAAGTTAATGTGCAGGTACAGCACGTAATCAAGAAGGCTAATGGAATGCTATCCTTTATTACGAGAGGAATTAAACATAAACATAAGGATGTTGTACAGGGCGTTGGTGAGGCCACAACTGGAATACTGTGTGCAGTTTTGATCTCTTTATTTAAGGAAGAATGTAAATGCATTGGAGGCAGTTCAGTGGAGGTTTACTAGATTGTTACCTGGAATGAGCTGGTTGTCTTATGAGGAGTTGGACTGGATGACTTGATTAAAGTATATAAGATCCTGAATGGTCTTGACAAGGTGAATTTGGAAAGAGTATTTCCTGTTGTGGATGAGTCCAGAACTAGGGGGGCACTGTTTTAAAATTAGGGCTCGCCCTTATAGGACAGAGATGAGAACTTTTTTCTCTGACGGCTGTGAGACTTTGGAACTCTGTGCCTCAGAAGGCATTGGAGGCAGGGTCACTGAATATTTTTAAGGCAGAGGCAGATAGATTCTTGTAAGGCAAGGGAATCAAAAGTTATTGGGGGTAGATGGGAATGTGGAGTTTGAAACACAAACAGATTAGCCATGATTTATTGAATGGTGAAGCAATTTCAAGGGGTCGATTGGCCCCCAACTTCTATTTCGTTTGTAACATTGGCAACCCTTCAGCCCTCTGGCACTACTCAAAAATCAATGAGGATTTAAAGATTGTGATCAGTGCCTCTGCATCATTGGAATCATATAGTGGTTACAGCACAGAATGAGACCATTCAGCTCATTGAGTCCGTGTCCATTCTCTGCAACAGCAACTCAGTTAGACCCACTTCCCTGCCCTTTCCCCATTGCCCTGTAATTGTTTTTTCTTTGGGTGCATATCCACTCCTGTTTTGAAAGCCATGATTAAATTTGCCATCACCACAAGCTCAGGCAGTGCATTCCAAGATCCTAACCACTTGCTGCATAAAATTTTTCTCATGTCACCATTGCTGCTTTTGCCAATCACCTTAAATTGGTGTCCTTAGGCTCTCAAGCCTTCTGCCAATGGGAACAGTTTCTCTCTATCTTTTCTGGCTAGACCACTGTAATTTTCTAACAAATCTCCTCTCAACATTCTCTTCTCTAAAGAGAACAACTCCAGCTTCTCCATTCTGTCCAAATAACTGAAGTCAATCATCCCTGGAATCACTCTCGTAAATCTTCTCTGTACCATCTCTAAAACCTTCACAAAGTGCGGTGCTCAGAATTGGACACACTATTCCAGTTGAGGCTAAATGAGTGTTTTATATAAATGTTCATACTTCCTTGCTTTTGCCACTCTATCCCTCTGTAAAGCACAGGACCCCATAAGCCTTTTTAAACACTTCATCAACCTGCTGTGCCATCTTCGAAGATTTATACCACATTTACGTAAATATTTCTCTGTTCTTGCACCCCCTTTAGAATGGTAAAAATGTATTTCATATTGCTTGGCCTCATTCTTCCCAACAAAATGTATCACTTCACACTTCTCTGCATTAAATTTCATCTGACTTAATCAAATGACTTAAAAACAAATTGTCTTTTACAAATCTGTTCTAGCTTTCCTTAATTAATCCACAATTGTCCAATTGACCGTCGATTTTGTACCAGATTGTCATTTGTAAAAGCTTTCCTACTACTAAGTTTTGAACTGTTTTGCCCGTGATTGCTGGGTTTATCATTCCACTGTTGTTTGCAAATCTCTACCCTCTGGCACCATATCTGTATCTAAGGAGGATTGGAAGATTACGGCCAGTACCTCCTACACTTTTCCACCCTTACTTCCATCAGCATCCTCCGTTGAATCCCAGGTGGTCCTGGTGACTTATCAACTTTTAGTAAAGCCAGCCTTCCTAATATCTCTTCATTAATTTTTATTCCATCCAGTATCTCAACTATCTCCTCTTTCAACTATGACTTTGACTGCATCTTCTTCCTTGGTAAAGACAAATGCAAAGTACACATTTAGTATCTCAGCCATGCCCGGTGCCTCCATGCATTGATCTTTTTTTGGGTCCCTAATTGACTACACCCCTCCTCTTATGACCTTTTTACTACTTATATGCATTTAGAAGACTTTTGGATTCTTGTTTATGTTAGCTGCCAGCCTCTTCTCAGACTTTCTCTTTGCCTTTCATTTCCTTTTTTGCCTTTACTCTGAACTTTCTATATTCAGCCTAGTTCTCACTTAAATTATCAGCCATACACTTTTTTCAACTTCATTTTACTCTCTAGCTTTATCATATCCTGGGAGTTTTGGTTGCCCTAACTATCCCACTCATGGGAATTTACCTCGGCTGTCCCTGAAACATCTTTTTAAAGCCAACCCGTTGTTCCCTTGCTGTTTTATCTGTCAATCTTTGATTTTAGTGTACCTGGTTCAGATCTGTTTTCATACTACTAGAATTTTCCCCCCTCCAATTAAATATTTTTACTCAAGATTGCTCCTTATTCTTGTACTTAGCTAACCTAAATTATGATCATTGTTCCCTAAACTTTTCCTTCCTGACTCTTGATCCAACTGACCCATCTCATTCCTCAGAACCAGATCTAACAATGCCTCATCCCTCATTGGGCCGGAAACCTACTGGTGAAGAAAATTCTCCTGAACATATTTCAAAACGCTTCCCCCTTTCTGCCCTTTACAGAATTACAATCCCAGCCTATATTTGAACGATTAAAGTCCCCCATTATTACTACTATATAGTTTTGCATCTCTCTGTAATTTGCTTGCCAGTTTGCTCCTCTGTATGTTTCCCACTATTTGGTGAGCTATTGAAAACACCCAGTAGAAGCTATTCCACCTCGATCTTACCAACTTTCAGTAATGCTAATTATTTGAACTTGCCTTCTCTATCTATTACTATATTGTGCATAGCTTCCCTCTGTTCTTTTAGTGTAACCTTTACATCATCCACTTCCTTTGTGAAGACAGTTGCAAAGTGCTTATTGAATACCTTAACCACATCTTTTGTATCTACATGAAGATTTTCTTTGGGCCCTCAATGCCCCAATTTTTCCCCAGCTAACTGCTTACGCTTTATATGTTTGTAAAACATTTTTGGCTTCAATTTAATGTTGCTTACTAATCTTTTCTCAAAATCTCTCTCTGTCTCCTGTATTAACTTCTTCACCCCAATCCTGTACTTTGCATACTCTTCCTGGTTATTAACTGAATCCTTCACCTGCTTTTTGTCATAAGATTCCTTTCTCTGTTCTATTTTAACTTTTATTTCCTTTTGTCATTCAGGGCATAATAACTTTCAATGTCCAACTTTTCCCTTCAAAGGAATCTGCCTAGTTTGTACCTGATCTGCCTTTTCCCTGAATACCCTCCATTGCTCCATTATTGCTTTACCCTGCAATCACCTTTTCCCATCTACCTGTGCCAGATCCCTCCTTAAATCACGAATTCATACACACCCAGTTGAACATTTTTCCCTTTGTTTTTTGTTTGGGCTTTTTTCCTAATTAAGATGGTTTAAAACGAATTATGTTGTGGTCACTGTTAGCTAAGTGATTTCCTTCTGTATCACACACCACTTGCCCTACTTCATTTCCCAGAACCAGATGCAACACTGCTTCCTTCCTCGTGGAACGGAGACATTGGATATTAAAATTCTCCTGTGTGCATATTAAAAATTAAAAATATTAAATGTTCCTCTCCTTCCCCTCATTAACACCATGCTTTTTCCCAACTTATATTTAGGTAATTAAAAGTCTTCTAATATTAGTACTCAATTTTTCTTATACACCTTAGAAATTTACCAACAAATGTCCTCATTGAACTTTTCAATGTTTGGGACACTATTTTTAAAAATCCACATAATAACGTAAAAGCTCCTGCCCTGTTGCTTAGCTCATGCAAAATAAATTCAGTCCGAGAACCATTTAGTATATCCTTTTTATTTAAAACTGTAATATCCCTAACCAATACTACCATGTGGCTCTTGTTTTTTCTGCTCTAGAATTTCTGTCTACTTGGTAACCAGGAATATTAAGAACCCGGCCTATTTTTGAGCCATCTCTCTGTTAATGAAACCACATCGTAATTCCATGTCACAAAAACAGAAAATGCTTGAAAAACTCAGCAGATCTAGCAGCATCTGTGGAGAGAAAACAGAGTTAACATTTCAAGTCCGTATGACTCTTCTTCAGAGCTTCATAATGCTTCACAATTCCATGTGGCAATTTGTGCACGATGCTCACCAGCCATATTAATTACACTACATAAATCAATGTACTTTAATACCTCCTTTGCCAATTTTGATATTATTCTCTACCTGGCTCCTGCAGTTTTTGGCTTATTTTTCATTTTACTGTTATTTATATCGCTCTGTTCTCTGAACTCATTCCTGTTTCTTTTGCTTTACCTCCTCCCGTCAAGTTGGTTTAAACCCTTCCCAGCATTACTAGTTAACTTCTCAGCAAGAACATTGGTCCTAGCTTTGTACAGTTGCAGTTTCAGAACCATGTGCCTGTGTCTCTATTGAATTCTCAACAACCACTGCATTGTTGATCTCTTTCCCTTGTGCAGTCAAGTCTTCTATGGTGCTGGTGGTTTAATTCTTACTGCATTCCACCAAAGAGTCATCACCCTCCTCGGTATTCAAATCTTTTAAACAGTTAGTGAGCTCCACTACTTGTATATTTCTCCGATCCAGTGTGGTGGCCACTCCCACTCTCACTTCTGCACTTTTAGGCGCTGTGGGTGATCACCTCTTGGAGAATAGGTTTGAAGAAACTCTCAGGTTTCCAGATGCACTGTAGTGACTCACGCTGCTCCCCAAGCTCCAAAGCTCAGAACTTGAGCCCGGACAACTCGCGGCACTTTCTGTACATGTGATTATCTAGGATGCATGAAGTGTTCTGGAGTTCCGAGATAGAACAGGGTGTGCCCACAGCAGATATTGGCTAGCTAGTAGTCAATCCACTGACCTTAAAATCACTGATACCCTAACTATTAAAATACTTGACACTGAATTCTCAAAAGCTTTAAACAGATGTCTAAGGCATTGAGGCACTGACCTATAAAAAAATCTAGGAAACTGACCTCTGAGTTTCTAAAATAGTTGAATGATAACTAAAGACAATGGAAATTGTATCTAATAAAGCTAAAACACAATGAAACTATGATGAAGTGAATTTCAACAGTGAAAAAGAAAGTTTAATAAAACAAACTTAACACTGACTGGTTATCCACAAGTACACTACCTCTGTGACAGTGGCATCATTTTGAATTTCTTTCTCAATTTTCCACAGTCAGTTTGCACTCTGATTCTGACTCTTTCCTTTTGCACTATTTTCCCAAAGGCTCATTCTGTTTCCCTTCAGTCTTGTCCTCTGCACTCTCATTGACTCTTGCACTCTTTGCCTTCATAGGTGCCTTCTCTGCTCTCACTGACTCTTGCACGGTTTCCCTTCAGCCACTTTTTTCGCTTTCACTGACTCGAAGTGCTTCTCCTCGAGTTCTTTTCGCTTTTACTGACACTCACATTTCTTCCTCTCAGACTCACCCTCTCTGCTCTCACTGACTTTCACACTGTTTCCCCTCAGACTCACTCCCCACTCTTGCTGACTCCCACGCTGTTCTTCTTCAGTTGCACGCTCTCGCTGACTCTTGAATTGCTCCCTCTGACTCTCTATCTGTTGGTCCATCATGTTGACTCCCCTTAAGCTTGTTCTCTTCATTCTCTTTTTATGTAATGTTTTGCAGGGCTAGAGGGGCAATAATCTGAGCTAATCTGCATCAGGAGAAAGTCTGCGATGGATGTTTATCTTTTGATTTAGCCATTAATGACAAAATTTAGAATTTGTATTATATTGAGACATATTTAATATATCAGAGTAGAATCAAATTTAGTTGTTAATGACATATGACATAGCTCAGATTTCTTCATATTTGTTCATTGCAAGTACCTGAGAAATTGTGTATTATTGCTAAACTTAAGAATCAAATTAAGCTGTGATGCTGAAGACCTGTGCTCCAGAACCATCCCTACCACTAGCCAAGCTGCTGTCCTATATGTACAAAACTGGCATTTACCTAATAGTGTGGAAAATTGTCCAGGAAAGTACTATGCACAAAAGGCAGGATAAATCCAACCTGACCAATTTCTACTCCAGCAATTTCCTCTTAACCACCAGCATAAAAATTGACAAAGCACCATCAAGCAGCATTTACAAATAACCTGCTCATTGATGCTCAGTTTCAGTTCTTTCTGGACTATTCAGTTCCAAAGCTCATTGTAGTCTTGGCCTAAACATGGACAAAGGAGCTGAATTCCAGTGATGAAATGAGAGAGCCAAGCTCCCTTGACACCAAGGGAACATTCAATCCAGTGTGGTACCAAGGAACCCTAGCAAAATTTATGTCAATGGAAATTGGGGTGGGGGGTAAACTCTCCTCTGATTGGAGCCATGCCAGACACAAAGGAAGATGATGTGGTTGTTGGCACCAGTCATCTCAGCCCCAGGCCATGTGGAAGTTCCTTAGGGCAGCATTCCAGGCCCAACTATTTTCAACTGCTTTGTCAGTGTGCCTATCTCCATCACAAGGCCAGAGTTTTGCTGCTTGCCAATAATTGTACAGTGTTCAGTTCCTTTTGCAATCCTTGAGCTAATAAAACAGTGCATGTCTGTATGCTGCAAGACTGGACAACAATCAGGTTTATACTGGTAAGTGGCAGATTAACATTCATGCCAAGCAAGAGCCAGGCAATGGCCATCTTCAGCAAAAGGGAGTCAAACCACTTCCTCTTGATATTAAATGGTATTAGCATCACTGAATCCCCTACCATCAACATTCTGTGATCACCATTTATCAGAAATTCAACAGGACCAAGCTGGTGGCTACTAGAATATACCAAAAACTTCTAATGGTCCATGGCTGTGTCTCCCCCTCTGTCCCCTGCAAAGCCCAAATCAGAAATGTGATGGAATACTCTATACTTGCTTGGATGGTTATAGCTTTAACAACATTAAAGAAAGTTCACACTATCGAAGCCAGTGCACAATGCTTGATCAGCACTTCATCCACTAGCCTAAGTATCTACCCACTCCAATACCATTGTATCCTGGGCTGCAGTGTATTATCTATAAGATTGACTGCAGCATGTCACCATAGCTTTTTCAGTATCTCCTAATTTTGTGACCTGCCTAGCTGACAAGGGCTGCAGGTGCTTAGGAACACCATCACCCCCAAATCACACACTGTCTTGGATTAGATGTATATTCTATTTCATTTTTTTGGGCCATATCCACTGTCTCTCCTGCTGTTCCTTTTTTTTGTCATCAAATATGATAACCCCAGCAGTTAACTTTGTGTCCAGACTATTTAGAAAGATTAGAAATTACTTTGGCAGAAGTATATAGGATTCCAATGAACACTTTCACCCATAAAAACAAAAAACTGCGGATGCTGGAAATCCAAAACAAAAACAGAATTACCTGGAAAAACTCAACAGGTCTGGCAGCATCGGCGGAGAAGAAAAGAGTTGATACTTTCACCCATAGTTTGACATTGCACCTCTTACAAATACTTTCTGTTTCTTGTTATTTTCAGCTGGTTTGTAATGCTGTGCCATATTCCTCTGGTGTTTTGGACAAATTTCATTTTAAAATCTTCCAACTGAACTGAACTTTCTGAAACCCTAAAGTGTGCAATATACTGGGGAGTGTCACTATTCACTTTAACTGTAACATACTTAAAGAAGTCAGGCAGCACTTTTTCCTTCGAAATCCAATGTTAAACACGTCTCTTTGTTGTTGTTATTGTTAGGTATTACTTTTGACTATTTCTAGCCCTGCAGAACCTCACCAGTGGCTAGTGGTTCTTTCTTGACAATAGCAATGCCCCACAATTTCCTTCCTAACCACCACAGCATCCTAGGCTATACATGATAAGTACAGGAACTCACCAACGCTCCTTAGACAGCACCTTCCAAACCCACGACCACTACCTTCTAGAAGGACAGGGGCAGCAGACATGTGGGAACACCACCACCTGGTAGTACCCGTGAAAGCCCCTCACCATCCTGACTTGGAAATGTGTTACGGTTGCTTCACTGTCGCTGGGTCAAAATCCTTGAACTCCCTCCCTAACAGCACTGCGGGTGTACCTACACCACGTGGACTGCAGCAGTTCAGGTAGGCAGCTCACCACCACCTTCTCAAGGGCAATTAGAGATGGGCAATAAATACTGGCCCAGCCAGTGATGCCACATCCCATAAATGAATTTTAAAACATGACCTGGTCACAAGATTTGCCTGTCATATGCCACCCATAATTGTCAAGCAATGGTCACACTCTCTTCAAAATCGTCTATAATACTGTGCTGGGTATATGACAGAATGATAAGTTAATATTTCTATGCAATACTTCTAGAAATATATATTTATTAAATACTTGAACTATTTTATCTTTAATGGCATGTTTTATCTTTTGCCATTCTAACTTCTCAAACTGTTTTTATAGATCTGATAAAGGAAGTTCTATACCTTTTAGTATTATGCTTAACATCTTCAGTTGTACCCACCTTTCATATTCTCACTGTACTTCTGATATTGCTTGTCACTTTTAGCAACTTCCCATATTCCTCCCAGACCACACATACATTTTATCCTACAATCTTGGTGTAGTTTCCTTTTCATTTTAATTCCCATATGATTGGCATGTTCATTCATTTTAGAGGATGTTTCCTAAGTAATTTTTCCAGCATACAACATCTTTATCTTACAAAAAATTTTAAGAACAGTTCACATTACCTGTCTCCAGCAGCTTACCTCCTGTTTACTCTGTTGGTGTCAGAGCAAGATATCAGCTATGCTCACTCTTCCTGTCTCATTCTGGTCTCTCTGTAAACTTCTCCAGCTCTTCAACCCTTCCCCTTAAGCTCTGCATTCCTCTGACTCTGCCCTCTTGTGGACTTTCCTCCCTCTCGATCACAGCCTTCAGCTGCCTAAGTCCATTGCTCTGGAATTTACTCCCTAAACCTCTCAATCACCTCCTCCTTTAACACACTCCTTACAATGTACATCTTTAACCTCCCTTAGTATTTTTGATTACCCTCTTTGAAGTACATGAAATGTTTTTCAATATTACACACTTTATAAAAGCAAGTTGTTATCCTTCCTAGAAATCTGTAGCATACTTACAGTTAATCCCATCCTCTGTCTGCTTGTTAACACTTGCAAATTTCTTTTTCACATTTGAACTCAAATTGGTATAGTCATACAGACTTTCTGAATGTTAATGTGGTAAAATCTTTGCATGTTACAGACATTCTTAATGAGTTATTACAAAGGGAGAACCGGGTGTTGCATTTTTGGACCATGAGGAAGAAGAGACTGGACCAGTGCCAACAATATGTGGTATTTGAGAGGAGTGCTAAACAAGTAAGTAATGTACTTTATTGTGTGTGTGAAGAGATCGTCTTGAATTAATAACATTCAGAATTATTTTTCACTTTTAGGTAAATGGGAAAAAAAAGGAAAATGGATACAAACCTGACGTATTCGGACCAATTTTTTCCCCTTTATAGATTCTAACAGATCTCCTGTGTATTTCCAGTAATTTTTTTAAAAGTTGATTTTCTAGCAATTCCAAATTTTCAATTTTATTTGAAATTCCTTCAATAAGTTTTAACTCCATACGACAATAGAAGTTTTGGATGAAGTAGCGATAGGGAATGTGTTTCTAATTTCTTCTTTCACACTCACCCTGCTTTATATTCTTGACTTAACAACAATTTAACTTTTAAAGAAAAAGCACATGCTTAATGAAAGCATTGTCTTAAACAAGTTGAAATGCGCATGTTTTGAAAATGTCATGGCATTTCATTATGCAGACAATAGAGATGTGCCAGCAATAAAATATTTTACCTGGAAATAAAAATGGGAAATCATGACAGTCAACAGATATACTTTATTTCACATGGTTAGATTGCTCAGAATTATTTGCACTTCACATAAATTATATAATTCAGAATGGGTTAAATTTATGTTAAAATGTTCATTTTACGCAAATAATATGAAAAGTATGTTACACACTAATAGGGAAACTAAGTGTTAATTTAATCATTCTGTAGTTTTTAACTTCTGTAACTTGTTCTGTCTAGTCTAGCAAACAACCCTAACTCTGAAAATAGGTGCCTCCACTAGCAATATAGAATAAAACAGCAAAAGAATGTTTGAAGGGTAAAGTGCACAATCCAGATGTGATTGGCACCAACCTTTGGCATTCGCACTTTGATTAATTTTGAACTGCTAACTTTTATATTATCGGCTTAACTGAATTTCAAGCCTATTGCATAAAGATATCTGTAGCAAAATAATGTACAAGTTATAATATTGCAACTCGCTCTACCTGTAACACCTTCTCGCCTAATAAATGTGATACACTTGACAATTTTTTCTCTTCTGATAAAGCTAAAATGTAGAGAAACCAGCATCAACAAAACATTAGAGATTGTCACATATCTGTGTTAGACATTGTAATAATTCAAATAAAACAGAAAATGCTGGAAACACTCTAAGTCAGGCAGCATCTGTGGAGAGAGAAGCAGCATTAATGTTTCAGGTCGATGACCTTTCATCAGAATTGCGAAAAGTTAGAGATGTAATAGGCTTTGAACACGGGCTGGGTGGGAGAAGGACAAAGGAAGGTCTGATAGGGTGGGTGAGGTTGAATGACAGTAGAATTAGTTTTCCAGGGCCAAAGGGAATGGTGATGGGACAAGAAAAGAAACTAAAGATGTGCCTAGAGCAGGTGTGCTAATGACTGAAAGCAAAAATAAGAGAAAAACTGAAACATGCAAAAAGGAAACAAAATGGGGGGACAGTGTTAAGTATGGAAGGCTTTAAAGTGCCTAACTGAATGACGAGATGCTGTTCCTCAAGCTTACATTGAGCTTCATTGGAACAGTACAGCAGGCCAAAGACAAAGATGTTAGCATGAGAGCAAAGTGGAGAATTAAAATGATAGGCCAACAGAAGCTCAGGGTCATGTTTACAGACTGAATGGAGATGTTAGGCAAGGCAGTAACCCAATCTGCTTTTGGTCTCCCCAGTGTAGTGCAGACCATATTGTGAGCAGTGAGTACCTTATATTAAATTGAAAGCAGTACATGTAAATCACTGCTTCACCTGGAAAGAATGTTTGGGGCCTTGGATGATGAGGAGAGAGGAGGTAAAAGGGTGGGTGTTACATCTCCTACATCTGCATTGAAAGGTGCTGTGGGAAGGGGGATGGGTTGTTGGGAATGATGATGATAGAGTAGTGGACTAGGGTATCATGGAACGGACAGAACCTTCAGAATGCTGAAAGGGTAGAGGAGGGAAAGGTATGGCATCACACTGGAGGTGACGGAAATAGCAGAAAATATGGAGACAGGTGGAGATGGAAGGTGAGGACAAGGGGAATTCTATTGTGGTTCTGGGAGGGAGGGGAAGGGTGGGAAACATGCAGAAACATTTGACGGCCCTGTCAACAAGGATGTGGAGAAAAAAAGACATCTCAGAAATGCTGGTGTTCAAGGTTACATCATTGGTTCAAATGCAATGCAGCTGGAGGAAATGGGAGAATGAAATGGATTCCTTATAAGAAGTGGTGTGTGAGGAAGTGTAGTTGAGGTAGCTGTGGGAGTCAGTAGGCAAACACTTTTTACCTTTTCCCATTCAGAAGGGACTGTTTTCTCCGTGATACCCTGGTCCCTGGTGAAAGATAGAGTACAACACGCTGCAAAGGAAATATTGCCAAAACAGAAAAGAGAGAGAGACCAGGAATGAATGGCACATGAGATACTAGCAATGAAGGTAGAAAGCGGAAATAAAAACACACCTGAGTGTGATGAAATTGAAAAGAAAATAAAGAATGCATGTAGGCAAGCTAAAGAGAAATGGTATAATAAGGTGCGTGATAAAGTATTGCAGCTGGAAAGAAATCACAAAATGAGAGTTGTGCTCTAGAAAGTGAAATCCTTGATAGATAGAAAGAAAGGGTTAACAGCAGATAGTGGATGCATAAAAGACAAAGATGGTAAGATTTTATGCAGCAGTAGAAAGGTGGACGGAATGTGTAAATGAATTGTATGATGATCCAAATCGAGGGAGACCTCATGATATTGAGGCAAATGAAGGGCCAAACATTATGATATCAAAGATAAAGAATGCTTTGAAATTGGTGAATACAGGAAAAGCTTCGGGCATAGATTAACTAACAACAAAACATCTAAAAGTTCTTGGAGAAGAGACCCTACAAAATATCATAGATCAAGTAAAATCTAGAAGTTTAGAATATGTATCAAGAATGAACAGCAAAAAGACAAAACATTGTTTGAAGGAATACATTAGAATAAAAGAGTGAAAATTGAAGTGAATGTTGTCACACTGGAATAAGTAGATAAGTTAAAATCAAAATACTGCGGGTGCTGGAAATCTGAAATAATGCAGAAAATGCTGGAAAAACTCAGCAGGCCTAGCAGTATCTGTGGAGAGAGAAACAGAGTTAATGTTTCGAGTCCAATATGACTTCTCTTTGAAAGTAGATAAGTTTGTCTATTTAGGACAAATGATAACAGAAGATGGTAGATGAGATGCCAAAGTAAGAAGAAGGATAGATAGTCAGAAGTCATTTCGTGAAAATGAAGGATATGTTAATGAGGAAAATCAAGCTTGTAACAAAGAAAATACACATAAATGCTACATTCTATCCACTTTCCTGTGTGCCTCAGAAATCTAGACAATAAATAAAGATATGTGGAAGAAAATAGAGGCCTTTGAAATGTGGATGCGAAGACATCTGCTTAAAATTCCATATGCAGATCACAAGACAAATAAAGAGATGCTCAAAGTTGCAAAAGCACAAATAATTCTAAAAATTGACATCCAGAAAAAAAATGTCAGTTTTCAGGCATTTGATCAGAGCTGAAATGGCCTTGCTTGTGACACAGTAAACTTCAATTATTTGTAGGCTTTGGAGTGGATCCATGATACTGGAGAGTTCTATCTGTCCACACACACATCCACAGGCTCCAGCATTCCACATACTCAAGAGCTTTTAAAAGAACATGAAGAGTTCCAAATTACTGCAAAGGTAAGCAAGATGCCTGGGTTTGAAAGAATGATGTACATTTAGTCCATATGTGGAGCAAAGTCGGGAAGTCTACTTTGCCCTAAGTGATTTGAATAGCATTTTGAGCGATGTCACCATTTTCAACTGAACCCAAGATAGGATAACAGGTAGAATAGGACTATGGAAAAAGTTCAAGGGCATTTATGTCTATTTGCACTTTCTAGTGGATGTAGTATAATTACCACCAGACTTAATGATATTTGAAGACATAACATCATCATCATTCCTTATTAATTCTTGCTTTTTTTGCTTAGTTCTGCTCTTGTGCTGTTATGCGCAAGGTTATATTTAAGTGTCATACAACTTATCTCCATCTTGGCATTTTTTTTTAAATGGCCTTGTATGAAAATAGTACCTTTACACAGCCCATGATATTAATGATTTAATATATGGTACTCTTACACAGAGTGACCTAATATTTACACTTGAGTTGGCATAGCTGTAATATAAGGGTATTGGGCATAGCAAGGGTTAATATAGGACTGGGAAACAGTACGCCCACAGTGTGATGTTAAGAGATTAGTGTCAATTGTGGACTGGACTGAGACCTGTGTAGAAGCAAGCATGGAGTTAGCTCATAGCTTGGGCTATGCCCTGTATATATGTACATAGTTATGTGTTATCAATAAACACTTAATGTACAACCATACAAGACCCAGAACCTCTTTGTGAGACCTACTGAACATACAATTTACAGCAATGTCTATTCTTAAAAAGAAAATTTCAATGCCAACACCTTAAATTCGGTTGAACCTTCTTTCTAGCAAACCAAAGATCGGGTGAAACTGTTGATACAACTGGCCGATGGCTTTTGTGAAAAAGGGCACTCCCATGCAGTGGAAATCAAAAATTGGGTCACAGCAGTAGATAAGCGTTATCGAGATTTTTCCCTTCGCATGGAGAAATATCGTGTAGCATTAGAGAAAGCACTTGGAATCTCAGACTCCAAAGGGGTAAGTTAACATGGCAACCAGGGATTATGTTATTTTATTTCCAATATCTTTCGCACATGCATAGAGAACTTATGTACTGTTTTCTGCACCTCCCAATGCAGAGCAAAGACTTACAATTAGACATCATCCCGGCAAGTGCTCCTGGTTCAGAGGTGAAACTCCGTGATGCTGCACATGAGCTGAATGAAGAAAGGCGTAAATCAGCTCGCAGGAAAGAGTATGTTTTGATTTCCTTAAAATTTTAATTGAGTTTTCCAGTTTTAATGTAAGAAAATTAATTATATTTAATTGTTTTACAGAACCTACTCCTTTTACAACTTCACCAATCTATAGTCATGAATGTAGACACATGAATGTTAACTAAGTTTGAAAGCATCGTAATTTTTTTTGTAAAATGGAAAGGATATTCCATAAGGAAGACATGTTAGTTTGGGTACTATTGCTGACATGTACTATGTTGTATTTTCTGCTTTAAGTTCTGTATAATTTGTGCAATAATGCAACCTTTAAATGCCTATACACAGGTTTGGTTTCTCTAAGTCTGGGTAGGTAGTTTAGAATTGATTAAGATTACTTTTAAACAGTGAACAATGTTAATAATTATAAATCTTAATGAAGCAACCTATTGCCTTATCCTCAGATTTATTATGGCTGAACTGATCCAAACTGAAAAAGCTTATGTACGAGATCTTCGAGAGTGTTTGGAAGTAAGTTTCTCTTATTATAACTGGGCATACTTCTAGAAATGATGTACAATGTGGCAGAAATCCTGCAACTCCGTTGTCTTTGCCAGTTATTGATTGAATACTATGTTTAATGATTTTTAAAAACAGGGCCGATATTAAAAATTAGCTTAAAAACAAATAATTAAATTTTGTATATATTTATTCCCATGTTTTATTTTTTTAAAAATCAGTTAAAGCTAAAGTACTGCACAAATATGCACTATTTTTGAAAACTTCTAGTCAACATAATTTTAGCAATAGTAAGAGTAATTTTGTGGAAGTATTTTTTTCTTGGCATTTGTCCGCCTTATTGTAAATAAACCAGGCTGTCATGTATTGGTACCATAAATTCCTGCATTTGGAGATCTAGATCTTGCTTACAAACTTAAAACTATTGATAAAGTGTGAATTATTCGAAGCAGCGTGCTTTAAACCTTATCAAGTATAACTCTGAGAAGAATAAAGAGTAATCCTTCTGTCCTTTAACAGGGAAAATATTTTTTTTCAGGGTAATTTTCTTTAACCCATTTGAGAGAGAGAGACACCATTTTCATTGGAAGTTTCTAAAATTCTTAGTTGTAAAATAGCTAATGATGTTTCACCCTTGTAAAGATGTAACTGCTAACAATTAGTGTGTTCAGTGTATGGTCCTCAAAAATGTTTTTCTCCTTCCAAACTAGACATATCTCTGGGAAATGACGAGTGGTGTAGATGAAATTCCACCTGGGATTGTAAATAAAGAGCATATAATATTTGGCAACATGCAGGAAATCTATGAGTTCCACAATAAGTAAGTAAGCCTAATATATGATGTCACAGTTTTGTTGCACAGCCTACATTCGCAAGTTTTAAGAACAAATTGTAGCATTATCCAGGAGCAATCTGTTTTGCAAAATGTTTCTTGTTTTGGGGGTGAAAATCAGAAGAGATTTATGTTTTTGCATTGTCTGTCCAAGAATGCTGAATCCTCACTTCAAAAACTTCAAAATGCTTTGTCAAAGGGTATTGTATTGGAATAGGCCTGCATGCCACATAGAATGGTGCAAGGTCATGTAAATGCCTTACTCTACTGAATTACCTGATTGCAATCATACTGCGAAAAGTTGCTCAAGGTCAGGTGGGCTAATTTCCAAATCTGCGAACACACTTGGCAACACAGAAGATTTTTAGAATTATTTAGAACATTATGCCAATTGATTTGCTTGAAAACATTCTGCACTTGAACATGATCTTGTAGTCCTATTAACACACAAGGGTACGAACGGATTATTATCACCAAATTTGATATGGACCTCGTTTTTGTCAAACTCAGTTAATTGAGGGATGTGTTTCTCTTCTCGTAGAAGTAATCAGTCGAATGTTATCGCAGGGCCATTGGATCCCATCAGGACCATATAAGAGCCCCAAGCCCACATCTGCTGGCAAGGAGACCAGCAGCATAATCTTCCAGGAGACAGCTTCCTAATTGGCTGCTTCCACGTCCAACATCCTATTAATGAAAGCGGACAAGGTTCCAAGGTTGCAGGCCCAATCATAAGGCTGGTACCTCCAGCATAGGAGCCTCAACATGGAGGTTCTTTCGCTAGCCTCCAGAGAAGATAAAGATTAAAGGTTCCTGAAGCCAGTAGGGCCTCCCTGAGATCAGACATGGCTCCAATTGCTGCCTTTCAACACTGTAGCCTTGCCACCTCCAATGAGCTGGCAGTCTCCGCATGCAGTGAGAGGGCTGCTCCACCAATGAGAAAGTTCTGACGATGGCACAGAATTGCCTCTAATGGAGGTTTTAACTACCATAATTGGCAACCTTTCTCTGTGGAGCAGACAGCCGACCCTTTTCGCAGCCTGCCTCTGGCAAGTTCCCAAGTTATGGGCATGTGTGGGGAACAGTCCTGATGTGGCTCCTCCCTATTTACTCAGACCCTCATCTCTAACCTTGTCTCCACAGGACTGGGAAAATACAGCCCAATAGCTTTTTAACACCCAGAAAATTGAAGGCTTAGTTAGATTGTAATCCAAGTATTTATCCATCGTCTGACATTGGATTAATTAAAAATAATGAATGAGAAGGAACTTTCCATCCGTGATTGCAAACACCCTCAATATTGCCCTGAACTAAAGCTTAATTGAAAAACTACCTATTACGTAATGCGGGTGCAAAATGCACATTTTCAAATTATAAGCAACAGGTTTTCTTTAGTGTATCAAGCACAGGGAAGAAATTAACACCGAGCAGTAATAGGAGAAGTAACTAACGACAGAGTTGAAGGGATAGCCAAGCTGTTCCAGTACAACAATAACACGGGCATCTACCTGGCAATGTGGTAAATTGAACAGCAGAAAATTGAAAAGCAAAACAAGTCCAACCTGGCCAATCACAGCCCTATCAGCCTATTCTCGATGATCAGTAACGTGATTGAAAGAATCATTAACAGCACTAACAAGTGGCACTTGTTTAGCAATAATCATCTCACTGACGCTCAGTTTGGCTTCCATGGGGGTCACTCAGCTCCTGACCTTATTACAGCATTGGCTCAAACATGGACAAAAAAGTTGAACTCCAGAGGTGAAGTGAGAGTGACTGCCTTTGACATCAAAGCAGTATTTGACCAAGTGTGGCATCATGGAGCCCTAGCAAAACTAGAATCAATGGGAACCAGGGAGAAAACTCTCCAATGGTTGGAATGATACCTAGCACAAAGGAAGATGTTTGTGGTTGTTGGAGGTCAGTTGTCTCAATACCAGGATATCACTGCAGGTGTTCCTCATGATACTTCCTAGTCCCAACCATCTTCAGCTGCTTCACCAATGACCTTCCTTCCATCATAAGGTCAGAAGTGGGGATGTTCACGGATGATTACACAATGTTCAGCACCATTCAGGATTATTCAGCTACTGAAGTAGTCCATCTCCAAATGCAGTAAGACCTGGAAAATATCTAGGCTTGATCTGACATGTGGTAAGTAACATTCATGCTATACTTTTTTTATCTATTCATGAGATGTAGTCATCAGTGGCTAGGCCAGCATTTATTGCCCATCCCTAATGGCCCTTGAGAAGATGACGGTGGGCTGCCTTCTTGAGCCACTGCAGTCCATGTGGTGTAGGTATACGCACAGTGCTGTTAGGGAGGGAGTTCCAGAATTGTGAGGCAACGGCTGTGAAGGAATGGTGATATATTTTCAAGTCAGGGTGTTGAGTGGCTTAGAGGGGAACTTCCAGGTGATGGTGTCCCCATATGTCTGCTGCCATTGTCCTTCTAGATAGTAATGGTCATGGGTTTGGAAGGTGCTGTCTAAGGACCTTTGGTGAGTATCTTGCAGATGTTACACACTGCTGCCACTGTGGATCAGTGGTGGAAGGAGTGAATGTTTGTAGATGGGGTGCGAATCAACCATGCGAATTGAAGCTGCACTCATGCAGGCAAGTGAAGAGTATTCCATCATATGGCTGACTTGTGCCTCATAGATTGTGGACAGGTTTTAGCGAGTCAGGATGTAAGTTACTTGCATCTGAACTGCTCTTATAGTCATGGTATTTATATGGCTAGTCCAGTTCAGTTTCTCATCAATGTTAACACCCCCCAGGATGTTGATAGTGGGGGATTCAATGATGTTAATGCCATTGAAAATCGTGGAGCAATGGTTAGATTCTCTCTTGTTGGAGATGGTCATTAGTGGCACACAAGTGCAAGGCAATGTTACTTGCCTCTTGTCAGCCCAAGCCTGGATATTGTCCAAGTCTTGCTGCATTTGGACATGGACTGCTTCAGTATCTGTGGAGTCGTGAATGGTGCTGAACATTGTGCAACATCAGCAAACATCCCCACTTCTGACCTTATGATAGAAGGAAGGTCATTGATGAAGCTGCTAAAGGTGGCTGGGCCTAGGACACTATCTAAGGAACTGCTGCAATGATGTCCTGGAATTGAGATAATTACCCTCCAACAACTGCAACCATCTTCCTTTGTGCTAGGTATGACTCCAACCAGCGGAGAGTTTTCCTCCTGATTCCTATTGACTCCAGTTAGCTATGGCTGCTTGATGCCACTCTCGGTCAAATGCTGACTTGTGCCAAGGGCAGTCACCCTCACCTCACCTCACCTCAGGAGTTCAGCTCTTTTGTCCATGTTTGAACCAAGGCTGCAATAAGGTCAAGAGCTGAGTGGCCCTGGCAGAACCCAAACAGAGCATCAGTGAGCAGGTTATTGCTGAGCAAGTGCCACTTGATAGCACTGTTAATGACCACTACCATCACTTTACTGATGATCGAGAGTAGACTGATGGGGCGGTAATTGGCCGGGTTGATTTGTCCTGCTTTTTGTGTGCAGGACGTACCTGTGCAAATTTTCACATTGTCAGGTAGATGCTAGTGTTCTAGCTGTACTGGAACAGCTTGGCTAGGGGCGCGGCAAGGCCTGGACCACAAGCCTTCAGTACTATTGCCATAATATAGTCAGGGCCCATAGCCTTTGCAGTATCCAGTGCCTCCAGTCGTTTCTTGATATCACGTAGAGTGAATCGAATTGGCTGAAGATTGGCATCTGTGATTCTGGGAACCTCCAGAAATTGGCACTTCTGGCTGAAGATTGTTGCAAATGTTTCAACCTTTTCTTTTTCTTGGCTACCTCATCATTGAGGATGGGGATTTGTGGAGCACCCTCCTCCAGTGAGCTGTTTATTGTCCACCACCATTCATGACTGGACTTGGCAAAACTGCGGAGCTTAGATCTGGTCATTGGTTGTAGAATCGCTTAGCCCAGCCTATGCTGTTTGGCATGCAAGTAGTTTAAGCTGCGCATTATAAATTGAGGATTTTAATTTGAAATCTTTATCACATTATCCAACTCCTTTGCACGCCATCTGTAAAATTACTGACAAGATATCCTCATCATATTTATCTCAATGCAGACCATCCTGGTTGCAAGTCAACATTGAAACTATATTTTATCAATTGTTTGATTTTGCATACCTCAAAATATCTTTGCAGTTTATTTCTGAAAGAGCTGGAGAAGTATGAACAGCTGCCGGAAGATGTGGGGCATTGTTTTGTCACCTGGGTAAGTCATTTGTCGCTTTCAGGAGATTTTTTGCACCAGAGAATTATAAGAATTATGGCAACAGTTTTGTGCGGCGTATTACTTTAAACTATGCAAACTATATTAAGCTATTATTTTAAACTATTTTTGTAGTGCAAACATATTATGGCCCACTAGTTAAATTCAAAATCTGAATGTCAATATATTAAAAATCATTGAATTTTCATCAAACCATGATTCAGATTCTATGTTGCAGTGGAAAATTGGCTTACCAACAATTATCAATAAACACACCCTGGCATCCAAAATTATCTGAATAAGTTAAAATACTTTGTGGAATGCCCTGAATGATAAATTGGTTAAAGCAGATGTAACTGAGCTTTCCATAGTGGTCCACTCTCATTAGTTAGCTGTTCTTTGGTCAATAGTAAGGGTGAAAGAAATGGCCGCCTCCCTGTGGTCTAAGGAAGGGAAAATTTAGCCAGGGTTCCTCCTGCTAACACTAGACAATGATTTCTGATGTGCACATAAGGGCATCAGATGAAGACAGGGTTATGCTTAGCTGTCATACCTCACAATCAGCTTGTCAGTTTATCTGGCCACCCTGCAAAGTCTTTTCCATTAACTCGTCCTTCTAGAAGATCAGAAATTGCTTATTTTCCAGATGTCACCTGAATAAAGGCAGTGATTACATAGTGTATACTGTATTCTTACATCATCAAAAATTTTATGCAGTTGAATATATTTCTACTTGGCATATTGAAAAATATAATAAAAGTGAATTATAATTTATAGATAAAAGATCATCACATTTCTTAAGATCTGCGTATCAAGAAAAATCTTCTTGATTTTTCACTTGTTACACTGGCTTATTTACTGTTTCCAGCTTGGATAATCAGATTCACAAGTTGATGGGAGTTCACATGTATATTCTAAATGTTTAGACCTGCTATGTGTTGGTCTTCAGAACTCATGATCGCCTAATTTAAAAAAAAATCTGAACTATCTGAATGTTTTCAACTTCTTTAGAAAACAAATCACAAGTGCATGTGTGTAAATGCACAAACCCTGGTAAATAAACATGTGGCTGTGGGGAAATTTCTTCACTTAGAGTTGTGAACCTTTGGAATTCTTTACCCTGGAGGATTGTGGATGTTTAGTTCTTGAATATATTCAAGACTGGAGTTGATGAATTTTTGGACTCTAAATGAACAAGTAATCAGGTGGGAAAATGGAGTTGAGATTCAAGATCAGCTATGATCTTATTGAAGACCGAGCATGTTCAGAAGGCTTTTGGCCTGTTCTTGTGCCTAATTATTGTACTTTTATGTTCTATTTGACCCTGAGCTGAGCTTTCATCCCCATATGCTCTCCATCATTTAGACTGCTTACTTCCACCTCCAAAACATCACCCGACTCCCCTCCAACTCAGCTCAGCTG
This sequence comes from Carcharodon carcharias, assembly GCF_017639515.1. NCBI lineage: Eukaryota > Metazoa > Chordata > Chondrichthyes > Lamniformes > Lamnidae > Carcharodon > Carcharodon carcharias. The sequence goes on from NC_054469.1 coordinate 171,073,534, forward strand.
TTGCTGAAAATCTTTACCATACCTTTTGTTACCTCTAGAATTTAATAGAATTCCAGTGCTCCCTTGGCTGGCCTCCCACCTTGGATCCTGCTGCCTATATCCTAGCACTCAACAAGTCCCGATCACCCGTTACCCATTTATTCTCACCCAACAAAGTCCTGATTGTAAAGTTCTCATCCTTGTTTTCACTCCTTCTGTGACCTTGCCCTTCCATTTCAGTGTGACTATCTCCAGCCCTCCAATCCTCATATCTCTGTGCTTTTCCAATTCTGGCCTCTCCCACATTCCTGATTTTCTTCTCTGCACCATTGGTAGCTGTGCCTGCATCTGCCTCAGCCTTAAGCTCTAGAATTCCATTCCTAAACTTCACAACCTCTCTACCTATTTATGTTGATTTTTAAAACATTTCTCTTTGACAATGTTTTGTTCACTATCCTGATGTTTTTTCCTGTAGCTCAGTGTCCAATTTTGCTTGGCAATTACTCCTATGAAGTGCCTTGTGATATTTTACTATGTTAAAGCCATTATATGAATAATAATTGTTGTTTCAGGATCACACCAACAATACATTAAGCCATGCTAAGGTATTAGGGAGCGTTTACCACTGCATATCCTAGCCAACATTGTTCACTCCAATGTGCCATTAATTTTTTTTTAAACAAAGCAATTTTGGAAAATTCTCATTTCTTCCCATTCTCCCTCAACATGCACACAGACCATTCCATAAAAATTTATTACATCCCATCATGAATGTTTAGTTTGGTGATGTACTGTAGATGTCAGTGTATGAGTTAACTTTTGGAGCATTGAAACGTCCCTCCGCAAACATGTCAACTCATACGCTGAGTATAAAAGTGAAGTGCCTGTGTGTGTGTGGTCCCCATCCTTGTCGTTCGCCACGTGGGGTTTCCTCTATATGGGCTTGTCTTAACTCTTGCCCTTCATTGCCTGATTAATCCTTTCCAGCCAAGTGATAAGGTACCAGTAGGTAAAATATCTATTTGTGGGGTGAAAAATTGAAGCTGACTACTAATGCGAGTATAGAAAGGAGTGGCTGAAAAGCAAGGTTGAGTCTTATTCTGAGTGTATGCAAAAACATGACTTTTGGGACTGGTAAGATTGCGTTGAATGTTATGCTGGGTGGATTTATATTACCGTAGACCACAGCATATAAAATAAAATAACTTGTAATTAGGTGGTGTGTTCCACATTCTCAGGATGCACCAGAGCATTTCACAGCCAAAGTGACAAAGTATTAATGACAGGATAATCTTTTTTAATAATGATGGCTGAGAGATAAATATTAGCCTAGGTGTCAGTGAGAACTCCCAGCTGTTCTTCAAAATAGTGCCATGGAAACTTTTGCAACCACCTGCATGGGCAAACAAGGCCATTAACAAATCACCCAAGAGGGCGGCACCTCCATCAGTGCAGCAATCCCTCAGTGGAATGTCAATCTAGATTATGCGCTGATGCTGCTCAAGTGGGACTTGAACCCTCAACCACCTGGATCAGAGTCAAGAGTGTTACCCCTGAACTAAGGCTGGCATCTGCTATCTTCTGCTATGATGTTTATGTGGGTCTAGAAGGGGAAGGTGCAGGTTATTTGGCAACATTGGATATTCTTATATATACTGCTTAATTATCCTCTGCAAAACAAACTTGTCAAAAATGCAAGGCAGGGGTACAGTGCACAAGGTGTTTTTGAAAAATTTGAAATTCTCCTTTTTGTGTTACTATGCAAACAAAGGGAAGCTCCTTAATTTCCTACGCAAAAAGTGACCAGTATGAAGGTGTACATCATAACTGCCAGTCTCTCTATTTTTATCTCACCATTAAGTCATATTTAAAAATTATTACTTTTTAACTCAGAATGCTAGGCTTGTCTCTGCACGTTACTGTCTCAAGACAGTTATTAACAAATAATTTTTAAGTTTTATTTTTCTCCCATAAACAGATGCTCCAGATGTTACCATTCCTTCAGAGTTTGACTAATGAAGCAATGAGAATGTGGTTTGTGACTTTGTTGTTTTTGTTTTCTCCTAAACAGGCTGACAAATTCCAGATGTACGTAACATACTGTAGGAACAAGCCAGACTCCACACAGCTCATACTGGAGCATGCAGGAGCATACTTCGATGTCAGTACTATTCATTGACTTGGTGCTTTTTACCATTTCCTATTCCCTTTGCTTAGGATGGTCATTCTTAGCAATAATATTTAAACTTCCTTTCAGCAAAATTTCAAAACTGAGAGAGATTTGTATTAGGCAACGGTATTAAGGGTTATGGAACCTGGGTGGGTAGATGGAGTTAAGATGCAGATCAATTGTCATCTCTTTGCATGGAGGAAGGAAACAGACTGAAAACCTACTTCTGTTGCTATGTTCCAGACAGGTGGGCAACCTCTTCTTGGGTTTAATAATGCTGCTTACAGGTTAAAAACTGTCCCTTTTTTTATTGTCATGTGGGGAAAAACTTGCCTTTAGTTGTCACTTTTCTCAAAGTGGCTTCATTTGGATTGGGAACTCAGTACCATGAGGTGAGGAAGGAGAGGTTCACACACCTTGAAACTGATAGATAAACTTTGATCCATGGGTTTCAGTATCATCTATACCCACAATTTCCCTATCACCCCTCTAAGAATAACTTGGTCTGCCATGTTTAAGAAAAAAAAGAAAAACACATTAGTGCTAAACCTACCAGAAATCATCAAAAAATATCGGGGTAGAAATTGGAGAGTGCCAAAATTGGGCATGATTGCTGTGTTTGAGAAGCAATGACAATCCAGATTGGAAAGGACTGCCTGAAAAAAATGATCCCATGCCAATTTGTCACTGCCTGAAAAGCTCATACAAAGACCTCTGCTCTGCTAAATTGTTTATCATTGTGCCAATTTTACACCCGGGAGCAGCAAAGTTTAATTTAAGCCCCAATGTATCTAGAAAATGTGTCAACAGCAATGCAGGCTTTTTCAATATAGATTTGCAGCTATCAATATTTGGAGATGATGAGAGTTGTTGGCACCTAAGAAATTGTCTTTCACTGTGAATTACTATATTTTTCTATATTTATAGTCTATATTTAACTGATTATTGCAATCTAAAATTACATTTATTTAAAAAAAACAGGAAATACAGCATCGGCATGGACTGGCCAACTCGATCTCTTCCTATCTTATCAAACCTGTCCAGCGAATAACTAAGTATCAGCTGCTTTTAAAAGTAAGTTAAAGTGATAAGACAGGACTAACCAGTTGTTTTGCAGAACTTAAAATATAACATGTCTGATGGTTTATATGAGTAGTGGGTCTGCATATTCCATCTACAAATGGATAGCTGTGCTTTATTAGAATGGACTCCAGAATTAAATACCCTGTTTAGCCATATCTGCTTTTGTGTATTTGTATTGTTGCCAACCCTTTCAATAAATCAGGAAAAATATCAATTCAGTGGAACTAGGTCTTTTGGAATTTGTGCCTTCACGAAAATTTCTAAATAGCAATAAAGCTGAGTTCTGCTTTGCATTTTTAACTTGTAGGAACTGTTAACATGCTGTGAAGAAGGAAAGGGAGAAATTAAAGATGGCCTGGAGGTGATGCTAAGTGTGCCAAAGCGAGCCAACGATGCCATGCATCTCAGCATGCTAGAAGGTGCGCCTTTTTATATACACCTGAGCACTGAGGTTCAGAATTATTGTGAAGTAGGTCAAAAATTGTAATATATTTATCACTATGTTCAGATGGCTATATTTGGTTAATATTGCAAAGTAAAAATTGAATTGTGTGTGAAATTCTTGAAAGTTGCCTTATTTAACTAGACTTTTAGCTTGAAGTTATTGGACATGTAAAGGACATAAAAACCTGAAAAAAATTGCAAAATTCTCCTTGAACTATATTGTTCCACAGAAAGTCAGACTTACTTGTCATTTAGAAGCAAATGTCAGAATAACCATGCTGTGTAACCTGTTCATTGTGTTTAGAAGGCATGTTCATACAGAACATAATACCTTTTTATTTGATCTGAATATTTACACAAAGGCCTTTTTCAGCAAAATCAGAATGTGAAGGAAATGACTTATGCTTGCATCCTAAAGAAAAAATATGAAAGTTGTTGTTGTCGTCATTAGGCTTTGATGAGAATCTGGAATCCCAGGGAGAGCTGATCCTTCAAGAATCCTTTCAAGTGTGGGATCCTAAGTCTTTGATCCGCAAAGGCCGAGAACGACACCTCTTCCTGTTTGAAATGTCACTTGTCTTCAGCAAAGAAATCAAAGATTCCAATGGGAGGAGTAAATATATCTACAAACACAAACTGCTTGTAAGTTCAATGAGTGGAAGCTGGAATGCCGATGCTTCAAAATGAGGATGGAAATTAAATCTTGTGCATTTAAGGATGTGGCTGATCAGAAAGCATTTTCAGTGTGATTATTCACCAGAGTGGTGAATTTGAACTCTGATGAAAGGTTTCAGATGGAACTAATCATTCTTTTTCAGTTTCTGATTAATCATTCAGTTTCATCAGTTTCTGTTTAAGTATTTATGTAAGTTGAAAATAGCCTCATTATTTAACTTCTCCATTATTTTTACAACCACTAGCATTTGTAAAGCACCTCTTTAACATAGTCAGACATCGCAAGGAGCTTCACAAGAGCATTACCAAACAAAACTTAGCACCAAACCATATAAGGAGATATAGGCTGATGACCAAAAGCTTGGCCATTGAGGTAGGTTTTAAAGAGCATTTTCATTGAGGATTCAGGGAGGGAATCCAGAGTTTGGGCTTCGACAGCTGAAGGCATATCTGCCAGTGGTGGACCAGTTAAATTCAGGCATGCGAAGGAGGCCAGAATTGGAGGAGCACCGATTTCTTAAAGGATTGTAAGGCTGGAGGAGGTTACAAGATTCAGAGGGGCGAGGCCATGGAGGAATTTGAAGACGAGGGGAGTTTTAAAATCAAAGCATTGCTCAACTGGAAGCCAGTGAAGGTCAGTGAACACTGGGTGATAGGTGGATAGGACTTCTGTGCAATTTAGGATACCAACAACAGAGTTTTGTGTGAGGTTAAGTTTATGAAAAGTGAAAGATGGGACTGCTTTGAACTAGTCAAGTCCAGAGATAACAATGGCTCGGATGAGGGTTTTGGCATCAAATGAGCTGAGGCAGGGCAGAATCAGGTGATGTCATAGAGATTTGTTGTCAGGAGCTCATTCTGAGGTCAAATAAGGTACAAAGGTTGTGGGCAAAGTGGGTAGCCTCAGTTGCCAGTGAAGGGAATTGGAGCTTGTGTCAGGGAACCAAAGATAGTTTCTTCAATTTTCTCAATATTTAATTGGACAAAATCTCTGCTCATTCAATACTAGATGTCAGATAAACAGTCTGACAATTTAGCAGTTTAGACAGTGGAGTGTTTCAGTGGCAAGGTAAAGTTGTGTGTCATCAGCAAACATGTGAAACTTTGTGATTTTGAGTGATGTTGCTGGGGAACAGCATTTAGATGAGAAATAGGATGGAGCCAAGGATCGATCCTTAGGGACTGCAGAGGTCATGCCACAGGAGTAAGAAAAGCCATTTCAGGCGGTTCTCTGGCTATGACTGGATAAATGAAAATGGAGCCAGGCAAGGACAGTCCCATCCAAATGGACAAAGAAGGATAGATGTGGGCAGAGGGCACTGTTTTCAATTGTGTCAAGCCCTGCAGATAGATTGAGAAGGATGAGGAGGGGTAAGTTGTCACCGTCCTAGTCAAATTAAATGTCATTCGGTACTACGGCAACACTGGAAATCTGATTGAGGGGATTTAAACATGGAGTTTTCAGAAAGATGGACACGAATTTGGAAGGAAAATGCAATTTAAGGCTTTGAAGAGGTGAGATGTTCAAAGGACAAGAAAGTGCCAGAAGAGCAGGGGGGACAGATCAAGCTCTGATTTGCTGATTAGAGCCATGGCTGTTAGGGCAGGCAAATGGTGGTAGGGTACAGGCATGCATGAGGGTCTCATTTCAGGGAAAGATATCATCACCCCTCAACCAGTTTCTAATAAAGCCATGATGTTGAAGCAATTATCCGTAACAAGCCCATGGATGGCCTGGGCCTTGTTCAGAAGTGACTGAGACATTCTGGTGGGAGATGTGAAGAAGGGCATTGATGGCTGATCTGTTGGCAGAGTGCACACAGACAACATTTAGAGTGGTGAGTGGGATGGGAAGGAGGTAGATTAGAATAACCCCCAGTTATTCCCCCACTTTTCCCCAGTGGAAAAGTTGGCGGAAATATCTGTGAGGAAATAAGATGGAGCAGCTTGGGTTGCTGATTGTAAGGAGTTAAGGAGGCAACAACAAATGCCCCAATGTGCTCTTAGGGGATGCCAAGAAAGACTTAAATTTATTTAAGAGGGAGTCAAAGCTGGGATGGCAGCAGGAGAGTGGCAAGGCCAAAGAGTGCTGATGAGTGGAAATAGGAATTTTACATCAAAATTGACTTCTGGATGTTGATCATGTTACAAGGTGAGTCAGTATCTAATTAAGTAGGAATTGACTTTAATTTCTACAACTGCAATGGAAGTTTCTTACCTCCTTACCTGAGAATTGTCTAGTAGTAGCAAAGTTTATAATCTAATAGTAATGCCAGTGCTGCTGTGACCTCTATAGCGCACATCCTGTGCTGAGTGGGAACTCCAGGATGCTTCCAGTGTTCTGGATAACCATTTGTGCAGGATTCCCCTGAGTGCATCCCACTCTCCAACCAGTATTCAGTTTTGAATTTTTGTTTTTCCATTCATTTACGGGATGTGGGTCTCACTGGCTGGGCCAGCATTTGTTGCCCATCCCTAGTTGCCCTTGAGAAAGTGGTGGTGAGCTGCCTTCTTGAACTGCTATAGTCCATGTGGTGTATATACGTCCGTAGTGCTTTTGGGAAGGGAGTTCCAGGATTTTGACCAGCGACAGTGAAGGAACGGCGATATATTTCCAAGTCAGGATGATTGATGAGAGATCATTGATGAGAGTCTTGATTCATATCGGGAGTGCAGCCAGAGCCATGTCCATGGCTCAGCAGGACAGGGGTCACAAATAAGTCTGGAAGAACAATTTTGATAGGTGATTGAATAGTTAGGGGAATGGACAGGCGTTTCTGTAGACACATTTGAATTTTCTTCATTCATGGGATGTGGGCATCACTGGCTAGGCCTGCATTTATTGCCCACCCTAATTGCCCTTGAGAAGGTGGTGGTGTGCTGCCAATGTTACACAAATGTTACTTGATACTTGTCAGTACCTATGGAGTCATGAATGGTGTTGAACATTGCACAATCATCAGCGAGCTTCCCACTTCTGACCTTATGATTGAAGGAAGGTAGGTCATTGATGAAGCAGCTAGGTCACTGATGAAGCAGCTGAAGATGGTTGGGCCGAGGACACTAACCTGAGGAACTCCTGAATCCAGAATGCTGAGTTGCCTCCCTGGTGCCACAGAGCACCCTGAGGTGGGAGGGTGAACAGCCAGAATTGTGGCCCATATTGGTGCAATGGGCAAAGGCGGAAAAAGGGATGTGATCCTGCAGTCATAATTTAGGGAGCTAAGCAGAAAATTAGCAAGCAGGACCTCAAAAGTAGTAATCTTCAGGTTATTCCCAGTAGCACATGCATGGGAGTATAGAAATAGGAGGATAAAGCAGATGAATGCATGGCTGGAAAGATGGTGTGAATGGGAGGGATTTAGATTCCCGGGACATTCAAATCAATTCTGGGTGAGATAGGATCTGTACACGTTGGATGTGTTGCACCCCTAAGCAGAGCCAGGATTGAGTTCCTTGCAGGATGATTTGCTAGTGCAGTTGTGGAGGGTTTAAACTAACTTGGCAGGGATGTGGGAACTAGCAGGTAATATTGGAGTGGAATACCAAGATGCATAGAATGCTGGGAGAGAAAGATAGCACTAGCATAGGAAATAATATGTTATTAGGTCGGCTCAGAGTAAGGGAGAAAGTAATAAAGTTTAAATCAGGAACACTGTGCATATATGTGAATGCATGGGGTGTAGTAAATAAGATTGGTGAGTTATAGACATGGATTGCCATCTGGAAATACAATGTTGTGGCTATAAAAAAGACCTGGCTCACAGACTTGCAGGACTGAGTATTAAATATTCTTGGATGCAAGACGTTCAGGAACGATAGAAATTGGGGAGGGCTGGCACTACGGATTACAGAGAACGTTTTCAGTGCTGGAGAGCAACGTTGTGTCAGGGGTCAAGGACAGAACCTACTTGGCTAGAGCTAAGGAATGAGTAAAGTGCAATTACATTGCATGGTGTAGTCTTTAGGCCACCAACTAATGGGAAAGATGGCGAGAAACAACTTTTCAAGGAAATTACACATAGGTGCAAAAATTAGAGGGTTGTTATAATGGGGAATTTTAATTACCTGAATATAAACTGGGATAGTAGCAGTGCAAAGGGCAGAGGGTTAAGAGTTTCTAGAGTGTGATCAGGAAAATTTTCTTTGTTTCCTGTTCAATGAGAGAAGGAGGACTGCTAAATCTAGTTCTTGGAAATGAGGTGGGTCAAGTAGAGCAAGTGTCAGTTGGAAAATATCTAGAGGACAGTGAATATTGCATCATAAGGTTTAGGATGGCTTTGGGAAAGGACAAAGAACAATCCATAGTACGAATAATTAACTGGGGGAAAGCTAACTTCAGTGGGGTAAGAATGTCTCTGGGCAGACAACAAATTGGAATTAATGAATGGCAGAAAAAAACTGAACAATGATCTACCCTTAAAGAAGAATAGTTTGGGCACAGTTAACATGAAGGGATAAGGTAGGGGAAACAAATCCCGAGCTCCCTGAATTAAGAAAGAGTTAGAGTTTAAGTTGAAGAAAAAGTGCGCTTATGAAAGATATCAGGTAGATTATACAGCCACAAACCAGGCTGAATATAGAAGGTTCAGAGAGGAATTGAAAAAGCAGTTGAGGGAAGCTAAAAGAGAGTATGAAAAGAGACTCAGGGGTGTGGGTAACATGAAAGGAATTCCAAAGTCTTTTATACGCATGTAAAGAATAAAAGGGCAGTAAAAAGAGGACTAGGGCCGATTAGGGACCATAAAGGGGATTTATGTCTGGAAACAGGAGGTACTAAATGAATACTTTGCATCTGCCTTTACCAAGGAAGAAAATATTGCCCATGTCATGGTGAAAGAGGAGGTAACTCAGGCACTTGAAGAATTTAAAATTGATAAAGCGAAGGTATTGGATAGGCTGTCTGCACCTAAGTTTGATAAGACACCAGGACCGGATGAGATGCATCCAAGGATACTGAGGGAAGTGAAAATGGTAATTGCAGAGGCACTGCCATAATTTTCCAGTCTTCCTTAGACTTGGATGGTGCTAGAGGACTCGAAATTTACAAATGTTACACCCTTGTTCAGAAAAGGGTGTGAAGATAAATCCAGTAATAGGCCAGTCAGTTTAACCTGGGTGGTGGGAAAGCTTCTAGAAACAATTTCTGTCCCAAATTATTAATAGGCACTTGAGGAAATGTGGGTTAATTAAGGAAAGCCAGCATGGATTTGTTAAGGGAAGATGGTGTTTAACTAAGTTGCTGGAATTTTTTGAAGTTGGTACTGCTGTTGATGTGGTTTACATGGACTTCCAAAAGGCATTTGATACAGTGCTGCACAACAGACTTGTAAACAAAGTTATAGCTCATGGAATAAAAGGGCAGTAGCAACATGGATACAAAGTTCATTGAATGACAGGAAACAGAGAGTAGTGGTTAATGGATGTTTTTCAGACTGGAAGAAAGTTTCCGCTGGAGTTCCCCTGAGATTGGTGTTGGGACCCTTGCTTTTCCTGATATATATATATATGTATTATATATATATACAACCTAGATCTTGGTATACAGGGCACAATTTCAAAATTTGTGGATGATATGAAACATGGAAGTATTGTGAAAAGGATAGTATAAACCTGACATAGATTGTTAGAATGGGCAGACAAGTGGCAGATGAAATTTAATGCAGAGAAATGTGAATTGATTCATTTTAATAGAAAGAACACAGAGACAAAATAAAATAAAGGCTATAATTCTAAAGGGGTGCAGGAGCAGAGGAACATGGTGTATATAGGTCATTAAAGGTGGCAGAACAGGTCAAGATTTTCTTTCTTTATTCTTTCATGGAGTGTAGGTGTCACTGGCAAGGTCAGCATTTGAACTGAGTGGCTTGCCATGCCGTTTCAGAGGGCAGTTAAGAGTCAACCACATTGCTGTCAGTCTAGGGTCATATGTAGGCCAGGTAAGGATGGAATAATACCTTCCCTAAAGGACATTAGTGAAGTGAACAACTGATGGCCATTTCGTGGTCACCATTATTGAGATTATCTTTATATTCCAGATTAATTAATTGAATTCAGATTCTACCAGCTTCCATGGTGGGACTTGAACTCTTGTCCCCTTTGTTCGGCCTCAATTGAAGTTTTGTATTCAGTTCTGGGCACCACACTTTAGGAAAGATGAGAAGGCATTACAGAGGGTGCAGAAAAGATTCACTAGAATGGTTCCAGGGATGAGGAATTTCAGTTGTGTAAAAATTGGAGAAGGTGGGACTGTTTTCCTTGGAGTTAAGTAGGTTGAGAGGAGATTTGATAGAGGTATTCAAAATCATGAAGGTCTAGACAGAGAGATAGAGAAAAACTGTTCCCGCTGGTGGAAAGCTCGAGAATGAGAGGGCCCAGATTTAAGCAATCACAATATGAGGAGAAACGTTTTCACAGGAGTGGTTAAGATAGGGAATGCACTGCCTGAGAGTGTAGTGGGGGCAGGTTCAATTGAGGCATTCAAGAGGAAGTTGGATTATTATTTGAAAAGGAAGAATTGTGCAGAGTTAAGGGGAGAAAGCAGGGGAATGGCACCACGTGTATTGCTAATTCGGAGTGCTGGTGTACACCTTATAAGCTGAACGGCCTCCTGTACTATAACTATTCTGTGATTCTGAGAGTTCCACACTCGTCTCATGGCAACTTTTCATGTCATTTAAAGATCAGTCAGAAATATAACTACAATTAACATGAAAGTTATAATTATCAGTGTGAATAGAGCAATTCGTAACATCGTATTTAATAAGTTAACTGGATAGCACTCAGATTCTCAGGGTACTCATTTACAATTTTATTTTCTACATTGTATTATGCTAAAAAGCAATATATCATTTATTTTACACTTCTAGTACAGTATTTATATTTTCAGTGATTAATATTTAGATACTCCTACAAAAATATTTTTAAAAGTCCCAGTGAATTTTTATGGCATATATTAAACGCCTAATTGAACATTAAAACTTAATTTCCTCCTCCCATGATCCGTCTGACTGCAAAAGGATCAGTTTGCTAGTAAAAGTTCATACCCAATATGGGTGGAATTTTAACTGCTGGAAAGGAGGCGAATTTGGGTGCAGACAGTGGACTAAAGCCCTAAAATGTGGCAGTGGGTCAGAAATCTGGCATGATACTGCCCACTTCCAGGTTTCACCAGACAGGATAGGAGGCGAGCAAGGATCCCCTGTGGATCTGTTGGTGAGTAATTTAAACCACCCAAGTCAGCAATTGACCCTTGTTTTCAGCCAGAGTTCAGGGTTTAACAGCCAAAGCTCCAGCTTCCGCAGTTTTTTTGTTTTTATCTCGGGTTTCATGAACTGTGTGAAACTTGCCAGGTGCAACCAGGCAAGAGCACAGCAGGGATTCAATTTTGCATTGAAACTGACAGGCTGGGAATCCTTCATACAGTGAAACTGAGGAGCTATTTCCCTTCCTGAGTGAAAGGATGGTACTCGCACCACTTCCGACAGGTGATTTCAAACTTCTTGGATTTCAGTTCACATACTTTGCTCTTCATTCACCTTTATCTGCACTTGCCTGCTGTCAGCCTTCACTGTGGCATAGGAGCAGCTTATGCAATTCTACCTTGCACCTCTGATGGCCTAAATGAACAGCACTAGCAGCACCAGGAGAAGCAGGAGCAACACTATCAGGAGTAGTAACTGCCTTCTGCAACAACTGCAGTTACTACCAAAATCCTGTACCAAGATTATAAGCACATCTTGTTAAAGGTATCCCTTTTAACGTTTGCGATACAAAGGCAACTTCTGCTGCTCCACAGGACAGAGGGATTGAGCTCAAATGAGAGGGGATCCCAACACACGATCCACAGCAAAGGATTAGCTCTCTTGATATGTTTTTTTAAATTCATTCACGGGATGTGGACTTCCGCTGGCTGGGTCAGAATTTATTGCCCATCCCTAGTTGCCCTTGAGAAAGTGGTGGTGAGCTGCCTTCTTGAACCGCTGCAGTCCATGTGGTGTAGGTACACCCACAGTGCTGTTAGGAAAGGAGTTCCAGGATTTTGACCCAGCGACAGTGAAGGAATGGTGATATATTTTCAAGTCAGGATGGTGAGTGACTTCAAGGGGAACTTCCAGGTGATGGTGTTCCCATCTATCTGCTGTCCTTATCCTTCTTGATGGTTGTGGTCATGGGTTTAGAAGGTGCTGTCGAATGAGCCTTGGTGAATTCCTGCAGTGCACCTTGTATACGCACTACTGCTCTTGTGCGTTGGTGGTAGAGGGAGTGAATATTTGTGGATGTGGTACCAGTGAAGCAGGCTGCTTTGTCCTGGATGGTGTCAGCCTTCTTGAGTATTGTGGGAGCTGAACTCATCCAGGCAAGTGGGGGTTATTCCATCACAGTCCTGACTTGTGTCTTGTAGATGGTGGACAGGTTTTGTGGAGTCAGGAGGCAAGTTACTCATCACAGGATTCCTAGCCTCTTACCTACTCCTGTAGCCACAGTACTTACATGGCTAGTCCAGTTCAGTTTCTGATCGGTGGTAACCCCAGGACATTGATAGTGGGGGATTCAGTGTTGGCAATGTCACTGAACATCAAGGGGTGATGGTTAAATTCTTTCTTGTTGGAGATGGGCATTACTTGGCACTTGTGGCATGAATGTTACTTGTCATTTGTCAGCCCAAGCCTGGATATTGTCCAGGTATGCTGCATTTGGACACGGACTGTTTCAGTATCTGAGGAGTCGTGAATGGTGCTGAACATTTCACAATCGTAAGCGAACATCCTCATTTCTGATCTTATGATGGACGGAAGGTCATTGATGAAGCAGCTGAAAATGGTTGGGCTGAGGACACTACCCTGAGGATCGCCTGCAGTGATGTCCTGGAGCTGAGATGACTGACCTCCAACAACCAAAACCATCTTCCTTTGTGCTAGGTATGACTCTGTGAGTGTAGCAGTTGGTAAAGGTTGAGCTGTGTGGATCACAAAGGGAAACTTGAACAACTGTCATAACCTATATTTTCAATTGGTATGTTTGAGATGCAGCTCTGAATTGTGGAATAAGATCACTGAGCCTCATGAGGTTTTTTTTATATCAAACTAAATTAGACATTTATTAATTTAACAACAAAGTAAACACATACACAGGTCTACAAATTACTACCCTAATAACTTTTAAACAAATCAATCACTCCCAGGTAAACCTTCACCAAGGCAATAGTAACCTATAGACTTTAAACAGACACTAAGCAAAGCACATTTGACTTCCAACAATTTCAAAATGAGCTTCCTTGCAATTTGGCTCCTTTGCGGACACAGTTATAGGTTTACAGCCTGGTTAGATCTTAAATGCCTCTGACTTACACACGAACTCCTTTCTGTTTATACCTAGCTTCCCCATTGAATGTAAATTTTCCATGGTATCCTAGGCTTTTAACGTTACATCTTCTAACAAGAACATCTTAATCCCACTAATTTTCTTAATAACATAAACACATTGCTTGGTGCCTCCCAGCTGGGTGCAAGATTTTACTCCCACTTTTGAATGTTTTATTCAACAAATGCAAATTTACACTTTACCTTCTATCCTCCTTACTGTTTACCCAATTAACATATCAAATTACTATGCAGCAAAGCACCCAGACCAGCTGGCTTTAATTTAATTAAGACACACACAGTCAAAACACATGGACACAGACCCTACTACAACTCTATTTTAAAAATAATTTTCAGTAACATTATAGATATTAATATCTCTTCATGACACCCTACCTATCAAAAAATGAACCGTGATCATTTTAAAGGACGGCTTCATTTTTAATAACCCATCTCACAGTATCTCCTATACTTATTACACTATTACATTACCAGGTATATGCATTAACATTATATATATATATGTAATACACTCAAGCCCTTGGTATCAATAGAAATCACTCCAATTCAGTGCCCAGGTTTTTTTAAAAATGTCTAATTTCCTCTTTAAGCTTCAAACTCTTGATAACACATCTGCAAACAGATTTGCTCTACCAACAACATGTACAATCGTTAGATTGAATGGTTGTAATAATAGACTCCACCTGAAAAGTCTTGCACTTTTGTCTCGAAATTTGTCCAAAAACTTCAAAGGATTGTGGTCTGTATAAACAGTTGTTTCTGACGAATTGTTTGCCACATAAATTTCAAAATGCTGCAATGCTAACGCCAAACTCAATGCTTCTTTTTTGATCATTGAATATCTTCTCTGTTGTATATTCAACTTCCATGAAAAATACCCTATCGGTTTTTCAATTCCAGTGTCGTCCTCTTGTAACAGTATAGCCCCAATGCCTACATCGCTTGCCTCAAAGGCCAACTTAAATTGCTTGACATAATTGGATACTGCCAAAACTGGTGTCATAGTTAATACAGTTTTCAAATTGTCAAATGGATTCTGATACTCCAGTGTCCATTGAAATTTCGTGTTATTTTTAATAGTTACCAGTAGAGCAACCACTTGGCTAAAATGTGGCACAAATTTCTGGTAAAACCCACTCATGCCCAGAAATCTCAAAACTTCTCATTTTGTTGTAGGCACTGGGAAATCCACGGTAGCCTTGACTTTCACATCCCTTGGAGCCACCTTACCATATCCAATGGTATGGTCTAGATAGGTAACTTGCGCTGTTGCAAATTCACTTTGAGCCAAGCTCATCACCAAATTAGCTTCTTGTAATCGAGAAAATAATTCTTCCAGATGCTGTAAAAGCTCATCCTACATCTGACTGAAAATAATCAGATCATTAATATAAACTGCACAATTGCTTAGACCTGCAATTACTTTCAGTCTTTGAAATGTCACGGGTACATTCGTCATACCAAATAGCATGACTTTAAACTGATATAGTCTATTTGGTGTCACAAAAGCTGATAATTCCTTGGCTCTTTCTGACAACGCTGGCTGCCAATATCCTTTTAGCAATTTTTGTGATAAATTTCGATTGCCCCACTTTCTGAATGCAATCCTCCGACCGTGGTATGGGATATGAGTCCCTTGTTGTCACCACATTCATCTTTAGATAGTCCGCACGCAGCCTTTGTGTTCCATCCGGTTTTGGTAACAGCTCAATAGATGAATTCTACTTACTGCAACTAGACTCAGTGTTTTCATTTTGAAGCATAAAGCCAATTTCTTTTAGTACTTGTGATAACTTTGCCAGATTTAATCGATGAGGATATTGCCTTATTGAAGATGAAACTTGTACAGGTACATCATGTATAGCTAAATTTGTCTTTCCCCAACTTATTTCCACAGATAGCTTTGTGTAATTGCAATAGATTTTCCAAATCACTTTGACATTTGTTTGGAAGGTAACTCAATATTTCTTTTAAACTTTCAAGCACCCCTCATTATCCAATTTGATTAGAGGAAAATCAATTTCAGAGCCCTGCACTTCTACCTCTTCCTCAACATGCACCATCACTAATTCCTCTTTTGTTCCTCTTCCCTGTCACAGTACTTTTTAAGCACATTTACATGACACACCCTCTGCTTCTTTCTTCTACCTGGAGTATTTATTAAATAATTTACTTCACTCAATTTCTTTTCAATCCTAAACCTTGCGTTTAATGAATTACCTAGTACTGGTAACAGAACTAGCACTTCTCTTCAGAAACAAAACTACGAGCTGTAGCTTTCTTGCCTGCCTTCATTTTCATTACTTGTTGTGACACCTTTAAATGTCCCCTAGCCAACTCACATGTTCTGTTCAATTTTTCCCTGAAATTTGATACATAATCCGGGAGAATAGTTTCTGAATTTTGACCCACCAATTTCACATTAATCAATTTCAGTGGTCCCTTACCTCATGACCATAACGTAGTTCAAAAGGGTTAAAACCAGTCACTGCGTTAGAAGTGTCTCTAATAGCAAATGACAAGAATGGAACTCCTCTATCCCAATCCTGTGGATAATCCTGACAGTATGCTCTTATCATAGTTTTTAAAATTTTATGCAATCTTTCCAAAGCTCCTTGTGACTCCAGCTGATAAGCTGTTGACTTAAATTGCTTTATCCCCAAACTGTTCATTACTTCCTCAAATAGCTGTGACATGAGTTTTGACCCCTGGTCTGATTATATTTTCCTTTGGTAAACCATATCTTGTAAAAAATTTAGTTAACTCCCCCACAATCTTCTTGGTTGTAATATTTCTTAAAGGTGTCACTTTAGGAAACCTGGTAGAACCATCCATTATTGTTAATAAATATTGATTTCCACTTTTAGTTTTAGGGAGGGGTCATATACAATCAATCATGACCCTAGTAAAAGGTTCTTCAAATGGTGGTATTGGGATGAAAGGTGCAGGCTTAATCACTGCTTGTGGTTTCCCTACAACCTGACATGTGTGACGTGCTCTACAGAATTTGACTACATCCTTATGCAACTCTGGCCAAAAAAACTTCTACCTTTTCCTATGTTTTCCTAATTCCTAAATGTCCCCTCTTTGGAATTTGATGAGCAATCCTCAGCATCTCATTTCTATACCCAACTGGGATAACAACCTGATGCACCTCCCTCCAGCTTTCATTCACTGAGACATGATCCGGCCTCCATTTTCTCATTAAAATATCACTCTTAAGGTAATAACACACCGGAATGCATTTTGCCTCCGTTTCCGAGTTAGCTGCCTGATATAACTGTTTTAATTGAAAATCATTTTTGTTTAACTCTACTAACCTCCTTGAGTTAAACACTTCAGCTGAATTCTTCCTAAACAATGTTATCAAACACAGCGCCAGCTAATTGGATTTCGACACCTTCTTCTTGCCTTTGAATTGACTGCCCTTCTTGTTTCTCTTGGTTCAATCTATGAACCTGTGACCTCGTTACCACACAATCTGGAATCAGTCCAGGATATTCTCTCTGCAGCACCTCTGTTGAAACCACTTATACAGGCTGCTTAACTACCATAGGCATCACCCAAATCTGCGATCCAGCTATATCATTACCCAAATTAAATTGAAACCCTGCAATGGGCATTTTTCCACTACCCCAACAATAATTTACCTGTTCACCTTCCATTTGCTCTATAAATTCAAACTCCAGAAGGGGATAGTTTTAGCACCTCCAATAACCCCATGTATTAGTACCTGCTTCTGCAATACTCCCTCTGAATATCAAATGTCATTATCCCACTACAGTAAGAATTGACTAGCCCCTGTGTCTCTTAAAATTTTAACATCTTTACCTATTCCACCCTGTACACATGGAAAGATTTTCCCTGCACACACAAAGTCTTTAAGCATTTCTGCAATTTTCCCCTGGGAATTCTCTTAGGCAAATTGTGAACACATTCCCCATTCTTTACCTATCACTCCTTCTTTCTGTTTTACCTGTACATTCACCATTGGTTTTTCTGGAACCTCAGAATCAGTAATACTTTTATGTCCAGAACTTTTCTGCACTCCAGTAATTCCAACGGATTTTCCCAGTAATTTCTAACACACTGACTTTGTATGCCCCACTTTATTACAATGAAAACACTTCAATTTTCAAATGTTACTCCTACCCTCAGCACCTTCCTTTTTATTGTGAGAAAAAAACTTCCTGAGAATTTCCAGCTACTCCTCCTCTTCCCTGACCACCCACCTTCCTTTCACCTTCCCACTTTCTAACCTTTTCCAATTTGAAAAGGTGACAAAAAAGGATGAGCTAACTCATAATCATCAGCTATCACTGCTGCTTGTCTTACCATTTGAACCCTCTGTTCCTCCATATGAGTCCTCACTACTGAAGGAATTGAATCTTTACATTCTTCCGAAAGAATTACCTCGCTAATGGCTGTATATGTTGTCTGTATTTTTAATGCTCATATCCATCAGTCAAAATTACTTTGTTTTGCTCTCTCCAACTCAATATAAGTTTGCCAGAATGTTTTCTCATATTCCTAAATTTCTATCTGAATGCCTCAGGAACAAACTCAAATGCACTCAAAATAGCCTTTTTCACTGCATCATAATTCACCCATACCTCTCCAGATAGCAAAGCATATACCTCATGCGCTCTACCCACCAACCTGGATTGCAACAACAATGTGCAGTGATCCTGTGATCGTTTCATCTGTCTATCTACTCAAATGAAATAAAGAACGCTTCAACATCTTTTTCTTCAAACTTTGGAACTGTTTGTACAAATCTAAACATCTCCTCACTGGGTTTTAGGTTAAAGGTTTTATTATCGTCAGAACTCTCCTCAGAATCTGCGATCTCTTTTTTTTAACTTCCAACCTGTTAAACAGGTATACTCTTTCTCTTTCTTTCTCTCTTTCCATTGCCTCTCTTTCTTTATATTTCCCTCTTGCCTGAAATTCCAGTTCCAGTTTCCTTGCTTTCGCCTTCCTTTCTGCTTGCTCGCTTAGAAATGCCCTTTCTCTCTCCTTTGCTCCTAATTCAAATTTTTTCAGTTCATTTGCTTGTTCAATTTCAAGCGTCTTCATTTGTAACTGAAGTCTCACTATCTCCAGCTGTGACTCACTAGTGTCAGGTTTCACTTCCAACTGTAGATGCTATGCTATACCTTTATATCTGCTTTCTTCACCCCAACAGATAACCCCAATTTTAACTTACCTGCCAACTCTGTTAACTTATTCTTAGATTTTTTTATAACCCAATCAGAGTTATATCTTCTACTCCCAGACAAGTCTTAGAAATTGCCAAAGCCATCTTGCAGTCTCACTACTTATGAAAAACTTCACCAACTCCTATATTCAAAGCGCTTCTCGTACTCGTAATCTTAAGATTCACCAATTTCAAAGCCGATCAAGCAATTGCAAATGTTATCCCGGATGAGCCCCCAGTTGTAATGGCAGAGCAGTTGGTAAAGACTGAGTTGCTTAAATCCCACAGAGAAACTTGAACACTGTCAGAACCTTTATTTTCAATTGGTATGTTTGAGATGCAGCTCTGTATTGAGGAATAAGACTACCGAACCTCAAGAGGTTTTTTATATAAAACTAAATTGGGCATTTATTAATTTAACAACAAAGTAAACACATACACGTATATAAATTACTACCATAATATCTTTTAAACAAATCCCCTAATTAATCACTCCCAGGTAAATCTTCACCAAGGCAACAGTAACCTATAGACTTTAAACAGACACCAGGCAAAGCATATTTGACCATATGAATTTAAAATGATGTTCTTTGCAATTTGGTTCCTTTACAGACACACTTGTAGGCTTACAGGTTGGTTAAATCTTAAATGCCTCTGACTTACACACAAACTCCTTTCTGTTTATACCTAGCTTCCTCTTTGAATGTAAATTTTCCATGATATCCTAGGCTTTTAAAGTCACACCTTCTAACAAGAACATCTACATCCCACTAATTTTATTAATAATATAAACACATTGCTTGGTGCCTCTCAGCTAGGTGCAAGATTTTACTCCAGCTCTTGAATGTTTTAATCAACAAATGCAAATTTACACTTTACCTTCTATCCTCCTTACTGTTTACCCAATTAACATCTCAGACCACTATACATCAAAGCACCCAGACTAGCTGGCTTTAATCCAGATAAGACACACAGTCAAACACATGGATACTGACCCCAATACAACTCTATTTTTAAAATAATTTTTCAGTAACATTATAGATATTAATATCTCTTCATGACATCCCCCTCCCTATCAAAAAATGAACCATGATAATTTTAAAAGACAGCTTCATTTTTAATAACCCATCTCAAATTATCTCCTATACTGGTTGGAGATGTACCTAGCACAAAGGAAGATGGTTGTGGTTGTTGGAGGTCAGTCATCTCAGCTCCAGGACATCACTGCAGGAGTTCCTGAGGGTAGTGTCCTCTGCCCAACCAACTTCAGCTGCTTCATCAATGACCTTCCTTCCATCATAAGGTCAGAAGTGGAGATGTTCGCTGATGATTGCACAATGCTCAGCACCATTTCTGACTGCACAGATACTGCAGCAACCCATGTCCAAATGCAGCAAGATTTTGACAATATCCACGCTTGGGCTGACAAGTGGCAAGTAACATTTGCACCATGCAAGTGCCAGGCAATGACCACCTCCAACAAGAGAGAATCCAACCATCGTCCCTTGACGTTCAATGGCATTACGATCACTGAATCCCCCCACTATCAACATCCTGGGGGTTACCATTGACCAGAAACTAAACTGGACTACCCATATAAATACTGTGGTTACAAGAGCAGGTCAGAAGCTAGAAATCATGTAACTCACCACCTGACTCCCCAAAGCCTGTCCACCATCTACAAGGCAGAAGTCAGGACTGTGATGGAATATTCCTCATCTGTCTGGATGAGCGCAGCTCCTACAACACTGAAGAAGCTTAACACCGTACAGGACAATGCAGTCTACTTGATTGGCACCACACCCACAAACATTTACTCCCTCCGATGCAAAGTTGCAGCAGTGTGCACCATTTGCATGATGCACTGCAGGAATTCACCAAGGCTCCTTCAACAGCACCTTCCAAACCCATGACCACTACCATCTAGAAGGACAAGGGGAGCAGATAGATGAGAACACCATCACCTGGAAGTACCCCACCAAGTCACTCACCATCCTGACTTGGAAATATATTGCCATTCCTTCACTATCACTGGGTCAAAATCCTCAAACTCCCTTCCTAACAGAGCTGCGGGAGTACCTACACCACATGAGCTTCAGTGGTTCAAGAAGGCAGCTTACCACCAGCTTCTCAAGGGCAACTAGGGATGGGCAAGAAATGTTGGCCCAGTCAGCAAAGCCCACATCCTGTGAATGAATAAAAAAAAATGCCTCGGAGGGCTCAGGCTCTCATGGCAGGTCATTGCCAATATTTAAATAAAAACAAAAAAACTGCGGATGCTGGAAATCCAAAACAAAAACAGAATTACCTGGAAAAACTCAGCAGGTCTGGCAGCATCGGCGGAGAAGAAAAGAGTTGACGTTTCGAGTCCTCATGACCCTTCGACAGAACTTGAGTTTTTGAGTTCTGTTCAAGGGTCATGAGGACTCGAAACGTCAACTCTTTTCTTCTCCGCCGATGCTGCCAGACCTGCTGAGTTTTTCCAGGTAATTCTGTTTTCATTGCCAATATTTGCAGCTCCTGGAACAAGACCTCCTTCACGGTGGCTGTGAAGATAGCTATCAATAGAGGGCCACCCCTTCCCCCGGTTCTAACTGCTTGACCCTACTCTATTCTGCTTGAAAAGAAAGCAGAATGTGTGAGAAGTGGAATGTGTGGAGAGAAAAGAAGGCCATCATTTTTGGAGGGTGACTGTGAGCTCTGTCTGTGAGATGGCCCAAAATTGAGGGTGTGTGAGAGTTTTGGCTGTTCACATGGGTGAGTGAGGGGGTGGCTGGAGAGAGGAATGAGTGTAATTGCAAGGTGCCTTAGTACAAGAAGTGCTGTGCAGGAGAATGCTGGGATGTCAGAATGTCAGGCTTGGCATCTGAATGTGTTACACCACTCACCTGCCATACCCTCCTGAGGTCCTTGAATCTCTTGGGGCACTGTCTCCAGATTCACAGGACCCTCTCCTGTTCATTTTCCTGAATACTTCCATCCATGACTGCTTGTTTAGAGAAACTGTCTCCTTCCTCCCATCCTTGGCAAATGTCAGTTTCAGTCTCTCCAGGAGTTTGGTGGTGGTGGTGGTGGTGGTGGTGGTGGTGGTGGTGGTGGTGGTGGTGGTGGTTGGGGGCGGCGGCGGTGGCGGGCGGGCGGGCGGGTTCTAGTCTTCCTAGATGTCCTTTCCATTCCAGTGGTTGCTGAAGCCTGAGGAATCCATGTGGAGTTCATCCATTCAGAACTCTGACTTGGTCCATTTAACTACAAATTCACCAGATTCAACAAATCATCCCACCCACACACTCTAGAAACCTGGAAGCAGGATGCTAATGCTGTGTTCACAGCAGTTTCCAGTGGTTTCCCAACCCACTGCAGGTCCCTCCATTTCAACTTGAACTATAATTTCAAATTTTTGCCCTATATGTTGAAGATATGTCAGCATATAGTAATATCTATTGTCTATCCCACAAAAATAGATGGTAATTGGGGGCTTGGTAGTGGTCAGTGGGAATGTCACTAGACTATTAACCGGAAGACCCAGGGTAATGCTCTGGGGACATGGGTTCAAATCCCCCTATGGCAGTTGGGAGAATTTAAATTCAATTAATAAATCTAGAATTAAAAGCTAGCCTTAGTAACGACGACCATGGAACTATCATCAATTGTCTAAAAATCAATCTGGTTTACTAATGCCCTTTAAGGAAGGAAATCTGCCATCCTTACCCAGTCTGGCCTATATGATTCCAGATCCACAGCAATGCGGTTGACTCTTAACTACCCCATGAAATGACCTATAAAGTCACTCAGTTCAAGGGCAGTTAGGGATGGTCAACAATTGCTGGCCTTGCCAGCAACGCCCACATCCCAAGAAAGAATAAATACTAAAAAAGCAGTGCTTTACATTATAGCTTTTGTTTTCTGGAAGATGTATGCATGATCAGCATGCCATCAGGGTAGACCCTTGGAAAAATGACTAAATTTGCCATGTCTTAAATATACATCTATATGTAAACTCTACATAGTATCATATTCCCTCTGCAATACGTTATTTAAAATACTCTCCAAGGAAGACTAATGATACATTTTGGTGCAGACACTGCAGCACTTAATTTTTCTGTCTGTTTTGTGATGATCTTTGAACAGTAATGCAGCAATTATACTTGTTCATCCTCTCAGCTATCATTATGATATTACTATTTTCTGTTTTATTTTGTTGATTTTGTATATGTACTAACTGTGCCTTCTGATCTGCTGTAGACTATTCAGAAATTTAATTGGTGTAGCAATAATACTCTAGAAAATTGACACGTCAGATATGAGCATTTCTTGCCAGTGCATGTATTATCAGTTAGAAAACAAAGGAGGATTGAACAAATATTTTTTCTGTTTTTTAGACCTCAGAACTTGGGGTTACAGAGCACGTTGAAGGAGATCATTGTAAGTTTGCATTGTGGGTTGGACGGACTCCGACATCAGACAACAAAATTGTTTTAAAGGTAATTTTGATTTGCTTTTAGAATTTGAGAAGTTTCAGGTAACTTAACACAAGGTCATTTTTGGCTTAGCTCTATTCATGCTCTGTTCAGTTGTGAGAAGTTGACTGTGGTTCAGCACTGTTCCATCTCCTTTTCTTGTTCTTGAAAAAATAGTAATATGGATCGAGATTAAGGCCCTTCCATGTAGCAAGCAAAAGAAGCTGAAAATAAAACTATGCATCCTATTTTTATTCCTTTTTCTTCCTTCAATAAACACCTGGCTTCCACTCTTCAGCTGCCCTCATTAGCATGATGAAAGCCAAAAACTCCCCATCTGGAGAAACCCACATGCCTGACATAGTTACACCACTCCATGGTATTGCGCCAGTCATAAGATTGGCCTTTGATCAAGACACCAGTTGAGATTGTGGACCTCAACAGTGAGATAGTAACACAGTAGATTAAATCAGTGAATTAATAATTAATTAATTGCAGTAAAGCAACTGACTTATTTCATTGTCCACCCCATTTTAGTTCTATTAATCTTTGTAAATAATGAGCATATGTTTGCAAGAGGTAAATTTTATAATCTGGTCATGTGCCCCTCTATATGCTTTGTGTAATGAAATAATTTATAATTGAAACCTATTTTATAAACAACTGTCTTACAATTCCATAACATACACTCTGCAGAGAAAATATTTCATCTTGATTATTTTCTCGTGTGTACCTTTTTGTCTTGAATCTTACTGTTTGTGTTGAAGGCATCCAGCATTGAAAATAAACAAGATTGGATCAAGCATATACGAGAGGTTATACAGGAAAGGACTATTCATCTGAAAGGTGCCCTGAAAGAAGCAATCCACTTGCCCAAACCTACATCTCACAAACATAAAGGGAGAAGGTGAGTGTTGACATCTTGCTGCATCACATAACAGTTTAGTACTTGTTTTGCATATTGTCCTAGTAAACTAAGATATCATCAATACTTAGTGTGCATTGAATTTTAAGCAAATCCTTTTCAAAAATCATGACATTGGATGCATGTAACCTTTCAGACACCTTTTAACACCATTTAAATGTGTCTTCCTCTATAAATGCACAAGTTAGTTATATGTATGTTGAACAGTGAAACCGACGCCAAATTTACAACAACCTACTTACTCATCAGCGTGTAGGACTCAGTTTGCCACCTTTGACTGATTAACTTATTTTGTGCATCTGTAATAGGTCTAAGTTAGCGAACTCCATAGGTGAGGGAATGACAGATGAGGAATTAGGTTGTTGCAAATCTGATTTGAGTTTCAGAGTGGACTGCTCCGCAATGCGTATATTTCTTTTCTCGGGCGTTTGAAGATACAATCGGGTATACACTTGTGTAAAAGCCGATCCTAGATTTTCAGGGAACAAAGCCAGAAAATTCAGGGCCAAAGTATAATCCTGGAGATGTTGACAATTCAATTTCATTGTAAATGTATAAATAATAATGAAAATGAGTATTGGTAACTAAATGCTTAAAACATTCATGTTCAAGTTTTGTTTTTATTTCTTCAAATTATTGAAGTGATCAAACTATGAATGATAATTAATATGAATTCTTTAGTGTTTTTGATTTTTTACTTTATTTCATTGTGACGGTCTTTTTTGGATTTGACTTGAGTCCAAATCAAGCCCATATATGTCAACCCCTTGAAAACTTTACCCATATAAAAGTCAACTCCCCTGACTTTTAGCCTAAAAAATTTGACTTCTACGTCAGTATATATGGTAATTTAATGTTAGCAATGCAAATGAGCACTCGTCTGCACAGTGTCACTGAATGGATTAAAAAGCAGCTGAACCTAAACTGAGCTACCACAGGGACAGGTTCACATTGTGTTAATTGACTGCTGATCTTGTTCACTTGATTTGGTGCCAAGACTGAGGGGACTGGTGGTGTGTAACAACATGTCAGGAATGAAAAATATTCAGTGCCTTCTACCATAGATTCATATCTGAAGTCAGAAGGTTCTAATTGACAGCTATGTAGTTTGCAGGAATATTGGCAGAAAATGCAGAAGTTTCTTGAAAAGATTATTAAATTACATTTCAACATTTATGTAGCTACAAGTCTGTAGGTAAATTTTCAGCAGCATGATGGTTTAACAATAATAATATTGGATGTGCAAGAAGGTAATATCAGGCACAGGTTCCAGGGACATCGGATGCACAAGTTTGCAGTGCTTCACTTCATCTAAATGTCATATATAGTGAACCAATGTTAGCCTATTTCTTCTGATTACTCTGAGTATCAAGTACTAAACAAAAGTTGAATGTCAGCCCCATTAGAAATATTGTCACTGACACATTTGCTTTCTTAGTTGAGTGTTGCTAAGAACTTTACCATTGTGCCATGAGGAGACGGAAGGCATTCGTTAAACAAAGTGAAATGTCAAAAGATTTTGATGTCCACAATATAACATTTGTGGTTCGAAAATTCTGTTTGTCTTGCAAATTGAAAGAAGTAATTTTCTGTAAATATTGCTGAATGGTACTGAATATCACAAGTGCAATGGGTTGCCATAGTGACTGCCAAATTAGAGAGTAATTTGACTGCAGCGACGCCTGATGATCAAAAGTCAGACATTTACAGAAGTGCTTTTGTGTGCTGTGTAATGTCTAGAAGTGTTTTTATAATCAGTAAAAAGAGGTTAATCTTGATCCACTACTCAGAATCTGAACTTTAGGCCTGTCTTTCTCTCTGGTTCATTATTTTTGTTTAATTTTTATGGCCGCTTTCAAAATCCATTGATGTTCAACTTTTAAATTTTGCCGATGTTTTATGCCAGAACAATTGATATTGTTCAAAGGGATATTAAGTGATTCCTTTGATTTCTTTTCCAAAACCAGCTAACACACTAAATCTTTAACTTGAATGAGAGATCAACACATGGGCATTGCTTTTGTGTCATTATTTATTTGTATTTTTTAGCAACAATGTGATAAAATATAAAAGGAATATTGGATATTTGAAATGCTACATTCTGTGTGGCGTAGGTACACCCACAGTGCTGTTAGGAAGCTCCAGTATTCTGACCCATCAGCAGTGAAGGAACCAAGTCATGATGGTATGTAACTTGGAGATGGTGTTCTAGGTGGTAGAAGATACAAATTTGGGAAGTGCTATGAATGGGCATTTGTGAATTGCTGCAATGCTTCTTAATATGTGCTGCTGTCCTGCCAGGTAGTGGAAGGAGGAAATAAATGTTTAAGGTGATGGATGAAGTGCCAATCAAGTGTGCTGCTTTGTTCTGGATGGCATTGAGCTGTTGTTGAGTGTTGTTGAAGTGTTGTTGAGTGTTGTTGAAGATGTGCTCATCCAGCTAACTGAAGAGTATTCCATCACACTTCTGACTTGTGCTTTGTAGGTGTTGTAAGGAACATATCTCGATATTTTCTGTTGGACTGTGGATTAAAATTATAATGGCTACAGTTTGAAAGACATGTCCACTGGAACAGGATGAGAGATGTATACAGTGTTGCATTCCTGGAACAGAGTGTGCCATGAAAGACAGGATAGTGCCAGAAAGGAGTTCTGGACCAAGGGAGCTGCCTGGTAACAACATTTTAATTGGCCCCTGACCAGGTGACCAGGTTTTGTGTGAGGCCAGAGCAGCTGAATAGCTCCTAGCCTGTAAGGAAAAAGACCTTTGACCTCTCTCTCCTGTGTAAGATTCCAGTAATCCTATAATAGTAGCTAGCTGGCTTTTTCTTCTCATATCTCTATAATCTGTTCTCTCTCTGAAAACCTCTGACACGAGGCAAAGGGGAAAATCATTGTTAGAGATGTTGAAAGGCAAGTGCTCAACCAGTGAACTAACTACTGAAAGTGCTGGAAGACCACCTTGTGTCATCAACAAGATCTGGAAAAAATTTGGAAGACACTGATCAATATCAACCTATTGAATCCTGTACTCTGGGATTGGTGCTATTGAACTGTTTTATCCCACCCTTAAATCCATGTTTTTGTGTGTCTTGTATGTGTTTGTATAGGGACTTAAGAAGGGGTAGAGTTTAGGTTGTAGAGTTAGAAATTAACAGTTCATATTTCTCTTTTTTGTCACTGGTAAGTGACAGTTTGTTCAATAAACAATTATTTACTTATTAAGTTTACAAACCTGATGCTCGTATTCTGTTAACTTAAATTAAATAATTATGGGGCAATCAGGTGGTTTGGTCAAAATTCTCTCATTTGTTGCAGCTCGGTGGCAGTGGGGCTTGATATGACAAGTCTCCAGTGAGTAGTGGCAAAGTTGGGGGCTTAGGTCGGGGATATTTTGGAACAAAAGATAATTACTTTGAGTGTAGATTTAGTAAGTAATAAAAGCTAAAAGGAAACACCAGGTTTGTACTGTCAAAAATAAGATGGCACTAGAAACTGCATGTCCTTGATGATTTTACAAAGGATCCCAAAAGCCAGGTTTATTGAATTGGCAAATAAATTAAGAGTAGGATTGCCTGCCAAAGCTAAGAAGGCAGAGGTAATCGAAGAGATGGCACAGCATTTGAAATTGGAAGGAATACCCGAGAGACTGAGTTCTCCAAGGGGTGGTTCATTGGTCAGGGCTCAAATTCAGTTGCAAATCAAAAATATTGGAACTAGAAGCAGCAGATTAGGAAAGAGAAAGGACATTTCAAAGTGAGTTAGACCTGGTGAAGTTAGAAAAGGAGGAAAGAGAAAAAGAGAGAGAATTCTAGCTTAAAATGCTGACAGTTAAAAAGGTGACACCAGTATGTGAGGCAGGGCTTATTTCTAGATCAGACCCCAGTAGGGGGATATTTAAATTTGTACAAGCTCTTCCAAAATTTGAGGAAAGGGATGTTGATGCATTCTTTATTTCATTTGAGAAGATAGCTAAACAGATGAACTGGCCAAAGGAAAACTGGACATTTCCCATGCAGCGCAAATTGACAGGTAGAGCACAAGAAATTTATGCTTCACTGTCAGAGGACTTTTCTAGGGATTATGATGTGATGAAAAGGGCCATTTTGAGTGCCTATGAGTTGGTCCCTGAAGTATACAGACAAAAGTTTTGAAATTTAAGGAAACAGACTGGGCAAACTTACATTGAATTTGAAAGGGTTAAGCAAAGTAGTTTTAACAGGTGGATTCAAGCATTAGGAGCTGAAACTATCTATGAAGTTCTCAGAGAGATCATTCTCTTGGAAAAATGTAACAACTCCCCACCTTCTGTAATAAGAACCCACATTGAAGGCCAAAGGGTTGCAACTGCTGGACAGGCAGCAGTTATGGCTGATGATTATGAGCTGGTCCATAAAACTAAACCTTTTTTTCATCAACCCATAAATTTGAAAAGGATGGAAAGTGGGAGAGTGAAAGGAAGGCAATTAGCCAGGGTAAAGAATGGATAGCAGGGAATACCTTGAGATCTCCTCCCCAGATCAGGAAGGAAGGTACTGAGGGCAGAAATGAAACTCAAAGACCTAACTCATTGGAGTCCCTAAAAATGACCCTGAAAAGGGAACTCAAAGAAAATGTCATGGATCTACTTATAGCTTTAACTACAAATAAGCGCCTGGAGGTAAACACTGCTGTGAATGCAGGTGAAGTGAATACGGTAGATAAGAGATATAAAAGGTTTTGTCTAAAGGGAAGATAACCCCTTTTTCATCAAATGATGCAGCTAAACCCAAAACTATATTAAGGGGAACTGGAACTACTCAAACTCTTGCTGGAGAAGGACCCAGTTTTCCCTCCAGAGAATTCAATGAAAGCTATAGTATTGGTGAATGAGATAAGTGGAGAGTATATCCCGGTTCCATTGTACAAGGTGTAATTGGAGTGTGATTTGTTGTCTGGATCGGTGGTTGTAGGACTGGTTAAGAAATTACCCGTGATTGGAGTTGATTTACTCCTAGGGAATGATTTGGCAGGAATGAAGGTCATAGCTTCGCCCATAATTACTGAAAGCCTGAGAGAGGCTAAAGAGATGGAGCAATTACAAGAACAAGTTCCTGGTACTTTTCCATTGCGTGTGGTGACCAGAGCAATGGCTAAACAAAGTCCATCACCAGAGGTCAAAGTAATACCATGAGCAGATCTTAGCGTAGCTGAAATTTTTTTAAGGATGAGGATAATTCAAAGGAAGTATCTGGCATGTCTTCATTAATTGAAGCTCAGAAAGCAGATCCAGAGTTAAACAAGTTAGCACAGTCAGCTCACGCTGAAGCTGAGGCGGAAGGAGTTCTGGAGCGCTATTACATTAAGAACGGAGTTCTGATGAGAAAGTGGAGGCACCCTCACAGACCTGCAGATGAGGAATGGACAGTTGTTCATCAGATAGGGGTACCATCCAAATATCGCAAGGAGATATTGCAGTAGCGCATGAAGCTCCTGTGGCAGGACATGTAGGAATACGGAAAACCCAAATATCGATAAACGTAACAATATCAATACTTCATCTTCTTGGAACATTCTAGTTGTAGCATGTTTGTCTGCCCATTCTTTCATTTTGGCTTAGGAAATTTTTAAGCGCTCTTGTGTTACTTTACATGCTCCTGTGAGTCTTTCTAGAAACTTGGACACATAGGATTACTGGAATCTTACACATATAGGAGAGAGAAGTCTTAGGTCTTTTTCCTATTACTATAGGAAAGTAAATATAGTAGCGAGGACAGATTCGTACTTAATTCCTCGGTTAAAAGTTGCATCGATGGGGTTGGCAGTGCGTCATTTCTTTCTAAAATGGATCTATTGAAGGGGCACTGGCAAGTGCTATTACATCAAGGGCTAAAGCAAAGGGGAAAATCATTGTTAGAGACATTGAAAGGCAAGTGCTCAACCAATGAACTAAATACTGAAAGTGTTGGAAGACCACTTTGTGTCATCAACAAGAACTGAAAAGAATTTAGAGCCATAAATGTCTGCAGCACAGAAAAAGGCCCTTTGGCCCATCAAGTCTGCGCCAGGCAAACAAGTGCCTAACTATTCTAATCCCATTTTCCAGCACTATGCCCATAGCCTTGTGTGCCATGGCATCACAAGTGCACATCCAAATACTACTTAAGTGTTATGAGGGTTTCTGCCTCTACCACTCTTTCAGGCAGTGAGTTCCAGATTCCCACCACCCTCTGGGTGAAAAAAAATCTTCCTCACACCCCCTCTAAACCATCTGCCCCTTCCTTTAAATCTATGCTCCCTGGTTATTGATTCCCCCCACCAAGAGGAAAAGTTCCTTCCTGTCTACCCTATCTATGCCCCTCATAATTTTATACACCTCAGTCATGTCCCCCCTCAATCTTCTCTGCTCCAGGGAAAATAACCCCAGTCTATCCAATCTCTCCTCATAACCAAAACTCTCCAGCCCAGGCAACATCCTGGTAATTTGGAAGACACCGATCAAAATCAACCCATTGAACCCTGTACGCCAGAATTGGTGCTATTGAACTGTTTTATCCCACCCTTAAAATGCATGTTTTTGTCTGTCTTGTATGTGTGTGTATAGGGATTTAAGAAGGGGTGACGTTTAGGTTATAGAGTTAGAAATTTGCAGTTCATATTTCTTTCTTTTGCCACTGGTTAACGACAGTTTGTTCAATAAACAGTTATTTACTTAAGTTTACAAACCTGGTGCCCATATTCTGTTAACCTAAATTAAACAGTTAGGTCAACTTGAGGCAATTTGGTGGTTTGGTCGAACTTTTCACATTTGTTGAGGCTCAGGGACCGTGGGGCTTGATATGACAGTGCACAATCCCCAGTGAGTCGTGATAGTATGGCCAGTGTTTGGAGTGTCAGGAGATGAGCTACTCCCCACAGAATTCTCAGCCTTTGACCTGCACTTGTAGCTACAGTATTTATATTGCTGGTCCAGTTCAGTTTTTGGTCATTGGTAACCCCCCCCCCCCCGCCCCCGGGATGTTGATAGTGGGGGATTTGGATTTGGTGATGGTAATGCCATCGAATGTCATGGGGAGATGGTTAGATTCTCTCTTGTGGAGATGACTGGTGCCTGTCATTTGTATGGCATGATTATTACTTGCCACTTACCAGTTCAAACCTAAATGTTGTTCAGGTCTTGTATCATGTGGGCACGGACTGCTGAGGATTTGCACAATTTACTGAACACTGTAAAATCATCAACAAAGATCTTCACTTCTTACCTCATGTGGTAGGGATGGTTATTAATGAAGCAGCTAGAGAACGCTGGACTTAGGACACTACCCTGAGAAGCTCCTGCAGCGATGTCCTGGGGCTGAGATGATTGGCCTCCAACAACCACAGCCGTATTCCTTTGTGCTCAAAGTGTTGGTTTGAGCCTAAATTCACAATAGAGGTGATTCACAGAGCTCTAAAATGCATCCCATAACTCAGATTCGCTATATCATCCTTCATTTACAAGTGTTGCATAGAATCTACTGAACAGAAACAGGACATTGAGTGCAACTGCTCTATGCCAGTGTTTATATGCTACACAAGCCTCCCCCATTCTTGTTACCTTTTCTTACCCTATCCCTCTATTCTTCTCGTTCTCATCTATGCATTAAGCCACCCTTAAATGTAGCAGTGCTATCTGCTTCCATCATTCTATTATGCAGCAGGTCCCACATTTTCAACACACTTTCTTTAAAGAAATTTCTCCACACAATAAATTGGCTGTTCATTTGGATAGTAAATAAAATTTACCTTAGATATGTACTTTGCGTGAGCCTTTGGTTACAGCACCACCTGATGAACATGGAACATCTTTTGCTCCCTTCAAGTTGTTGTTTTTAATTGAGCAGAAAGAACTTAAAAATACTTATTCATAGATAGAAATAAGTGTACAAAACTGCAGAATATTCCTTGATGCATAGTTTTCTTCGAACAACATTTAAAAAAAAATCAATCCTCTTTGATAATCAGAGCTAAAAGTTTGTGTCCCACAGGATATTTGTACAATTAATTTCGTTAGTTTTTCTGCAGATTATTTCACCACCTCCTCTCATTTTCGACACTGAGCCAATTTCTAACTTTGTTTTTCTATGATCATTTTCCGGTTATACTTCTCTTGAGGTCTGAGGTTTTGTGAGGCTGTGACACCAGTTGGAATTGAGGATTTACCACACGTACGACAATGCACCCAGCTTATTCTCACTAACATCCCACTCAATCCTTCCACTGTCTCAAAATTATCAGACTGCTTTCTGACATCCAGTACTGAATGTGCAGAAATTCCCTTCAGTTAAATATTGAGAAGGCTGAAGCCATTGTCTTTAGTTACTCCAAATTCTGTTACCTTGCCACCGACTCCATCCTTCTCCCTGGCAACAGTGTGAGGCTGAACCTGTGTGCAACCTCAGTGTCATATTTGACCCTGAGATGAACTTTCAACCACATCTGCACTATTGCTAAGACCACCTATTTTCACCTCCATAAGATTGCTTAACTCTGCCCTTGCATTAGCTGCTGCTGATAACCCTCACTCATGCCTTTTTTACCTTCAGCCTTAATTATTCTAGCACATCCCTGGCTGGTCTCCCGCTTTCTCATGGAGAAACTCTGCTGCCCTATGACACCAAATTCCGTTTGCCCATCACCCCTGTGCTCACTTGCCTATTCTGGCTTCCAGTTAAGCAGTGCCTCAATTTTAAAATCCCCACCGTTGTTTTCAAATCCCTCTATGGCCTCGCCCCTTCCTATCTCAGCAATTCCTCCAGCCCTACAACGCTCAGATATCTACTCCTCTAATTTTGGCCTCATGGATATTCCTGATTTTAGTGGCTTCACTACTGGTGGCTGTGCCTTCAGCTGTCCAGACCCTAAGCTCTGGAATTCCTTCCCTAAACCTCTCTACCTTTCTATCTTGCTTTTCTAATTGACCAAGCTTTTGGTCATCTGATCTAATATGTCCTTATGTGGCTCAGTGTCATATTTTGTCTCTATGCCTCTGTGAAAATGCCTTGGGATATTTTAATATGTTAAAGGTGTTCTCTAAATACAAGTTGTTGTTGAAAGCTGTCTTCTCTGGCTCCACCTTTGAAGCAGAAAAGCTCAAGTCTCTTCAGTCTTTCTTCACATGTCAATGCTTGATGTTACTAATCAATCTCATGGTTTCCCTCATCATTGCCTTCACAGTTAGCATGTCTCTGTTGTGGTTCACTCAGTAGCACTGGACACAGCAAAGTATGGTCTGACCAGAGCATTGGAAAATTTTTGCATAATTTTCTCTGACCTTTACTTTTTTGGTTACTTAAGCCTTCAATTTGTTTTGCCAATTGTTACTCCTCCATGATTGGACATATCGAGTGTTAGATCTGCTAATATCTGTCAATTGCTTCCAATTTCTTACCTACCTATTCCAATTTCTTGAAGTGCTTTATATTCCAGTTCTTTACACTTGTCTATATTTAACTTCTGAAATAGTTTTAAATAGATATTACAGCATGGAAACAGGTCATTCAACCCAACAAATATGTATTTGTGTTTATTATTCACCCAAGCAGTAGTTCTAATCCCATACGAAAACCCTGTTCCTACATTTTTTTTATTCTCCTATCCCAAGGCTCCATGTTAATCTGTTCTTGGAAGGTGACCTGATATCTGCTTCAATTACTAACGCCAGTGTATATTGTAGTATCAATCCTTTGTGTTAGAATGTTTCTATTGTTCTCTATCCTAAATCTCTTAGATTTAATTTCTTGTTCTAGACCCCCTCAACCACTGAAAACATACACTTTTCTATACACTTTGGCTCATCCATTTAAAAATTCAATGTGCCCACTTACATTTGACATGATATTGCTTGCAGGGATATTTGTCTTAATGTTTTTGAGGGGAGGAGTAGAGCTAAAACAAGTGTATGAAAGTTAGCTTTGTGTGTGTCATACAAATGGTGTTGGCTAACAGTTATTCAGATCTCAAATATAATGGGTTGACTTTTGATTGGAATAAAGTAGATATGAATAATTATGGTGCACAAATAGCCAGAGAGTCTTGCTTTATTGTATTTCTTTGCTTTTCTTCACACAGGTAAACAAAAGTTCTCATTTATTGGCCTGGTTGCTTTTTGTAAAATTCTGGGCCCATATAAATATTTTTAACTGAGTGGTTAAAAGGAAAATATCTTAATTTTGGGGATTGTCAGAATACACAATAACTTGCATTTATTTGGCATGTAGAAAAGTGTTCCAGGGCACATTACAGAGGGGAAAAATAAAAAGTAATATACACCAAGCCATCTGTGGATATTGATGAGCAGGTTCCAGAGTGTAGTGTGATGGTGGCCAGTGGCACCCCCAACAGCGGTCCAGAGGGAATGAAATTTCTTCAAAGGCCAAAGTTGATGGCAGGATAAGACATAGCTCACGGAAAGGTTTGAAGATGAGAACAAAGATGGTCGACTTGATGCACTGGGGTACAAGGGTGGTGGTGATGAGCATATAATAGGCTACAACTTACTCAGTTTTGTATAAGTTGCAGTTTGGGAATGGAGGCGGTTGAAAAGTGGGTAAGGAGGATGTTGAGGAATTAACTCTCGATGTGACAAAAACCACAGATAAGGATTTTGTTGGCAGTGGGATTAAGGTGAAAGGCATTCAGGCCACAGATGTAGATGTATGCAGCCTTTGTAATGAATAGGTTTGCAGTTCAAAAATCCATTCTGGATCCTGAAGGATACCTTGGTGTTTCACAACCTATCTTTACCTGATGAGTAACCACAAAGGTGGTAGAATAAGTGGCAAGGAAGGAGGTTTATGATGGCCAAAAGAAAAGGCTTTGGTTGTCTAAATATTCAGTTGGATAGAAACTTTATCTTATCCTTGATTTCATGTCAGGCAATCTGTCAACACAGGGATGATAATGATGAATTTAAGGCTAGTATTAGAATGGTAGAGCTGGATTGTGTTAACATTTTGGAGTTGACCTTTTGCATGCAAATGAGGTCATTGGGGGCCACATTTAGATGAGAACGAGGAGGTGGCTGAGGATAGATCCATGTAGAATTCCAGAGATGACTGTGCAGGGCAAGAAGAGAACGCATTTCTGGAGATATTGTGTTGGAAAGCATGCAGTTGGAGATATGCAGCCTTTTTCTTGTCCTCGGAGCATCCCCAAATGCTTTATAATCAATTAATTGTTTTTAAACAGTAGTTTGTTATGATCCCCGTAGAGACCAGTAACTTTTAAAAAGAAATTTGAACAGCCAGTTAATAGGTGAAAGGATGACATGACAAGGTTTCACATTTTTAAGACCTTTACTGTAACAAAAAGCAGCAATGACTAAACATTATTTCATAGGCAAGTTATACTTTAAACTACAGAATGGAACGATGGCCTTTTACTTTTAAGACAGCTGAAAATCCCACTGTCCCATAAGTAGTCATTTGATTTTCCCAGACCCAGTCCCAAAGTGATTCTCTTCCCTTTCCTGGCCTGGTAACTTTTAACCCCAGAACTGTCTTTAATGGTAAGGGTTTTTCCTGGAGATTTTGTCTCGAGTGCAAGCTAGGCAAATCTTCCAGCCTCATTTCAAATCCCCACAAATTTGGTCTTTTCAATCGGAGCGCACGCTCTCACCACCTCTCTTGCACAGTGAGCTATAGGGACTTTTGACCTCTCGCTTCTGATTTGCTCCCAAGTCCTGGCAAACTGCCTAAGTCTGAGAGTTTTCAGGGATATTTTAGAAACCCTCCCCTTTTCAAAGCCCATTTCCATGGCACCGTAAATCATGTGGGTCTGGCATCCAAGTAGAAATGCTGATTAGTTATCCTTGAGACTCAAAGGCCTGAATTTTTCAGGCGGCGGGTGGGCTCAGCAGGAGCGTGTGGGGGTGGTCACAGAGTCGATCGCTGTCAATTAAGGCCTGCCCAGCATAAGACGCTAGCTGTGGCAGTCAGTGCTAACTGTGTGGGAGGAGGGAGAGACAAGGCCAGCACTCTTTTGCGCGAAAGAGCGCTTCAATCTCTCTGAGGCACGGAGCTGCCTCAGGAAGATTAAACCAACATTGAAATAATTAAATAAATTGCTCAAAAATTTATTTAAACATGTCCCCTCATGTGACTGTGTCATATGAGATGGGACATATTTTTATATTTCATAAATTTTTAAAATTTAATTAATAAACGCTTGAGGAAACCTCATCCCGCTCGTGGATGAGGTTTCCTAAAAAATGTGAAGGTTGCTTGGCCTTTTCGCCTGACCGCCAACATTAAGGTTGGACAGGCAGCTTTAACAATTACATTAATGGCCTTAATAGGCTGTTTAAATATCGGGAAACATCGCAAGACAGTGCAATAACTTTGGGACCCATGCGCAATGTCATCACGCTTCATTTTACACGTCGGCATGTCAGGCCCACCCCCGCATGCCAACTGAAAAATCCTGCCCCAATTGTCTTTTACCTTGGAAGTACATGGACGGTTTAAAGCATAACTTGTTGTAACCCGACATTCTCAACACCTTCCTGGAACTTTAGAGACTAGCGGTCTAATAACTGTAAGCACCTTATGCTTTGCCTCCAACAAACTTTAATTTCCCTTTAATCTTCAACAGCCACATCACCCAGGCCTGTTGTTAGGCAGACTTCAGAACAGGTAACATGAGCCACTTCATTTTATCCTAAATTAAAGACAAAAACTCAAAACATAACAGCCTTATAAACCTCATTTTTGTAAAAAGTTATTGTATTGAAAGCAAATGCGGCAGCGAAATTGTGAACAGCAAAATTTCAGAAATTGCAGTCAGTTAAATAACCAGTTATTCTGTTTACATTGGTCTTGTTGAGATTGAACTAGACTCTTTTTGAAAACTTTGCCATCTCAGAGTCAAATATGAACCTTCTGACTATGTATTCCATCACAAAACCACCTACTTCTTCCATAACATCACCTGACTTTGCCCCTGCCTCCGTTCATCTGTGCTAAAATTTACAAAATTCACGTCCAGGCCTTTGTTACCTTTCACATTGACTATTGCAATGTTTTGCTGACCATCTTTCCATTTTCCTCCTTCCATAAACTTGGGTTCATCCAAAACTCTGCTGCCCATATCCTAACTGGACTCTGCGTTCACTTACCTATACTGACTCCTAGTCCAACAGTGCTTCAGTTTTAAAATTTTGATCTTTGTTTTGGAATCCCTTGATCACTGCACCACTCTCTATTTTTGTAATCTTCTTCAGCCATGTGACCCTCTGATATATCTGCCTCTTATGCAGCCTTTAGCTGGTCAGGATAAATGAGTCAAAAATAATAACTAATCAGCAGACATCAAAATATGAACGTGTTTTTATTAAGTGGGGTGTGGTCCACCTTATTGAGTCAACTAATTGAACTTGTGACAGCCCAAAAAATTACTATAATGAGAGATCTGTAATAATTAAGAACCACGGTCTTTTTAGTACTTCAGATGAATGTTAACAGACAATGAGACACTTTATTTTATTTCAGGGATGGAGAAGAACTAGACAGTCAGGGAGATGCAAGCAGTCAGCCCGACACAATCTCCATTGCATCACGGACCTCACAGAACACTTTGGACAGTGACAAGGTAGGTGATATTCTGTAATTTTCAACTAAGCAACGTTAAGCTTTCACGGTTTGAGTTCATTGCAATGATTTGGCTGCAGAAATTGTACTCTTCACAATTAAAAATGCAGTTGTGAACCAAGGGTTAGGATTTCTTAGTCTTTTGATTAGAAGCCATAAACATCACATAGATGAGTTTGTGACCAGAAACTGAAATGTGTTAAGCTTACTTAATGTTTTAGTTTGCTGCCAAAATGCCACTACAAACCTTGAAAGGTTAAATGCGCGCATTGATGTACTGGAAAGAGGAAGGTGAAACATGTTTCATGCAAAGGACCAGCAAGTATTGCTTGCAGCAACATAAAATTTAATTAAAAACTGTGGTTTATGATTATTGTTCTGGTGCTGAAAAGCTGTGTGTCAAAAAAAATGTTGCTCATGCTGATTACATTTTTGTACCTTCGGTGTTATTCACAGAGAAAAATACTGCCTGTAAGAAAACAAAGAAGGCAGGCTATAGATTCATTTTCTTGGCCTATAACCAGAAGTGAGGATATTTAAATGGTTGAAAGCCAAGCCTCCAATTTCAACATGCGCCTTATTACCTTAAGCCCTCTTGTGGCTCACAATTTCACAATCTCTCAGTTGGAAGTGACACTGAAGCTTTAAAGCATCAAAGTACTTCAGAAACAGCTGGAAAATGATCAACAAGAATACTGTTTGATATGGTGTTGAACCATATGAATGAGGAAAGTACCAGGCTTCATCTTTAAATTGTGTTGAGTTAGATGGAGTGGTGGTGGCTAGAGAAAGCAAGAGCAAAGCATGGTTCTGGATACTGACCTTTAGCAATTGAACAAAACCGAAGAACGCTTACATCTGGATTTTGGGTGTGAGGACAAACTGAAGAGCTGCTGTGATTTTTCCTGTGGTCAGAAAGTTGCCAGGAGTTGATTAAAGGTCCTCACTTCACATTAGCATTTAATTGCTATAATAGTATAAATCTTATAGCTAAATTTAGCATCACCCACCTTCCAGAGAAGTATATATTCATGCAGTAAACTGAAAACACCATGAGAAATCCTTTTTCAAAACTGAGTGCCA
This sequence comes from Carcharodon carcharias, assembly GCF_017639515.1. Lineage (NCBI taxonomy): Eukaryota > Metazoa > Chordata > Chondrichthyes > Lamniformes > Lamnidae > Carcharodon > Carcharodon carcharias. Next base: position 171,112,540 of record NC_054469.1, read on the forward strand.
GAAATAACTCTCATTAGCACTATGGCCTGCAGTTTCACTCAGTTGCGCTGTTTTTCCTTCAGCTCAATTCCCCAGTATCAGTGATCAGCGAAAAGGATCACTGAATTGAAAGCAAAAATTATGTTCGACATAAATTGAGTTTCCGTGATCTTTTACTCTAGTTTTAAAAACATCACGCCGGAAGCAGGCCACACTCTAGGGTGAATTAATTAGCATTGGGAGTTTTTGCTAATTGCACTCTTTGTAGGCATTCTAAGAAGCTCCAAAAATTAAGCTGGATGCTATTACATATATTTTGATCATTTCTAAATGATTTCTATTACTAAGGAACTGACTAACGTACCCCAATTAAACTAGAGAGTAATTTTTTTGAAATTATCTTATGTAACTTAACCATTGGGTGACTCAGGTTGTGGATTACACTTATTTAAAATGAGTTAGCTTCTTCTTGCTTTTCAGTGAGATATATTTCTCCTGGATTCTCTTGATCGCCGTTTTAAATGTTACCAACTACTTTGACTACAACTGGAGTACTATGCGTAGTTTTGGTCTCTATATCTAAAGAAGGATACACTTGCATTGGAGGCAGAACAGTGAAGATTCACTAACTTGGTTCCTGGGAAGCGAGGGCTCTCCTGTGATGAGTAGCTGAGTAAATTTATAGAATCATATGGCTACAGCACAGAAAGAGGCCATTGGCCCATGGTGTCCATGCTGCCGTCTGCAAGAGCAGCTCACTTAGGCCCACTGTTCCCCATTGCTCTGCAATTTTTTTCTCTTCAGAATGTCATTCAATATCCTTTTGAAAGCCATAATTAAATCTGCCTCCATACTCTCAAGCAGTGTGTTCCAGAACCTAACCACTCAATGCATAAAAAAGAATTCCCTTTTGGTCTTTTGTCATTCACCTTAAATCAGTGTCCTCTACTTCTTGACCATCCTACCAATGGGAATAGTTTCTTCCCATCTACTCTGTCCAGACGCCTCATGATTTTGCAGACCCTGATCAAATCTCTTTGGGAGAACAGCCCCAGTTTTTCAAATCTATCCCAGTAACTGAAGTCCCTCATCCCTGAAAGCATTCTTGTAAATCTTTCCTGTACCCTGTATAATGCCTTCACATCTTTCCTAAAGTATGGTACCCAGAACTGGACACAATGTTGCATGGGGTAGCAGTGTCATTTAAGACGTGAGGATGGCCATCCCTGCCTTTTTGAGAATTGCCCTAGGCCCAGGAAAAGGTCCAGTGCTCCGGATTATGAGCCATGGCTAATGATGGAACTGACAAGTTTTCACTGGGGCTGGCAGAAGTGCTAGAATCTTGAGAGACAACAGCTGCATTCAGGTTCCCTTAGGATCCTTCAGGAAGGGAACTTGTGTTTTCTTTAAGCACACACAAGGAAGGCAATGGGAAACCACCTCATACTCTTTCCTTAGTCCTATTGTTCGTTGCCCATTGAAATTGAAAATGGGAGGCTCTCACAAGCAAATGAAGAGGAAAGCGCAGAACTGTGAGACATGGAGAAATGGGCAGAGGACCTGCCCTTGGACAGATTACCATTACTCCATTTCATGCTGAAGCAGCATTTGAAAAGGTTCACCATAATTTCCTTTTGTACTCTGTGCCTCAATTTATAAAGCCCAGAATTCCATATGCCTTATTAACCGCTTTCTCAGCCTGCCTTGCCACCTTCAACGATTTGTGCACCTATATGCCCAGGCCCCTCTGCTCTTGCATCCCCTTTAAAACTCTCCTTTATTTTATATTACCTTTCCTCATTCGTTTTCCTAAAGTGTATCAAATCTCAACTCTCTGCATTAAATTTCATCTGCCATGTATCCGTTATTCCACCAGTCTATCTATATCCTCTTGAAGTTTTTTTGTGTCATCCGTAAATTTTGAAATTGTTCCCTGCACACCCAAATCTAGATCATTAATATAGATCAAGAAAAGCAATGGTCCTAAAACTGATCCCTGAAGAACCTCTCTATACAGCTTACTCATCTGAGGAACAACTGTTCACCATTACTCTCTTTTCCATTAATCAACCTATTTTGGACCTATATTACCAGCAATTCAGAAGAGAGGTAAATAAGAAAGTCTTGCTACAATTGTATAGGGTTTTGGTGAGATCACACATGGAGTACTCTGTGCAGTTTGGGTCTCCATATTTAAGGAAAGATATCCTTGCATTGGAGACAGAACAGTGAAGGTTCACTCGATTGGTTCCTGGGATGAGAGGATTGCCCTATGATGAGAGGTTGAGTAAATTGGGCCTCTATTTGCTCTCTGGAATTGAGAAAAATGGTGATCTCATTGAAACATGTAACATTCTGAAGGGGCTTGACAGGATAGGCACTGTGAAGTTGTTCCCCTGGCTGGGAATCTAGAATATGGGGCACAGTCTCAGGAAAAGGAGCTGATCATTTAGGACTGAAGTGAGAAGCATCTTCTCTCAAAGGGTTGTGAATCTTTGGAATTTTCTACCCCAGAATGTTGTGGATGCTCCAGCGTATATTTAAAGCTGAAGTAAACAGATTTTGGGGGTCTCAGGGAATCAAGGGAAATATGGGGAGTGGGTGGAAAAGTGTAGTTTAGGCAGAAAATCAGTCATGATTGCATTGAATCATGGAACAGGTGCAAGAGCTCATATGTTCATCTCCTAGTTTTTCTTCTGATCTTTTATTCATTCTCTGCCATCCTCCCAAGAACTTATTCTCTGCCAACCTCCCAAGTCCCCCATTTAAAATATGGTCTCACTGAGGCATCTTCATTGCTTCTCTTCCTCAGCCTCTGCACAGAATGACTTCTCAGCCTTCATCTCAACTCATCGTGTTCTCTCTCCTCTGAGTTTATTGCTCTCTTATTCTCCCTAAATCTCTGCTGCTTGTTATCTCTCAAATCCATATTAACAGCCATCTTCTTGACCTTGTCATCACATGTGATCTCGCTACTCTGTTGTGTCAATCACAGATAAGACTTGATCACTTCCTTGTATCACTCTCCACTGAAATCCCCCTTGCATGCCCTAACCCTCCCTCCTTTCTGTAACCACCTCTATAAAAAAGGCTATTCCCCCAATTCACTTAGGACTGCACTTTCAAAACCCCAACTATCTAGCCTTTGGCCCTCTATTCACCACAGCATTTCTGCACTTACTGATTTGTTCTCAACTGCACCCTCGCCTCCACTTTTGATGCCCTAAACCCAATAAAACCATTACTCTCTCTTACCCTTTCTGTTTCCCTTACCCTCATTTCTGCTCCTTTAAGTCCAAGGATTGTAAACTTGAAGGGACACGGCAGACAACTGATTTAGCCATCCACTTCCAGATGTGCTTGGACCACATAAAATACCATTGGTGGTCCTCCTGTGTGCTAAGACTGCTCAATATTTCAGGATCATCTGGAAATTAAAGAAAAACTTCCAGCTTTTCTCTAATGCAAACCATCTTCTGAAACACCTCTCCCTATCTCCTCCAACAATAAGTGCAGACTTCTTTGCCACTAAGATCAGCTGCCTCTGGCTCTTCCCTCAATTCCACCAGCCCACTGGACCAAACTTCCTCTAAAGCCTCCCCACTTGCCTTAGCCCTGAACTCATATCTTTGTCTCCTATGTCCCCTCATGCCCTTTTCAAGCTCACCTTTTTCAGACAACTCATCTCCTGCTCCCTCAGCCCTATTCACATTAAACTACTGGACACCAATTGCCCCTCCTATTCTCATGTTGTTATTATTAATGGTTCTGTACATGTACTCTGTCTCTCTTTTATCACTCCCCTCAAAAAAGCCATGACTTGACCCCACTGCACTTGGAAACCTATACCCGTCTCCCCCCACCCCGGCATCAGTCTCCAACCTCCCTTTCCTCTTAAGTCCTTGAACGTCACCCCCAAATCCATGCCCATCTTGCCAGGAACTCCACGTTTGAATGCCTGCATTCAGGTTTTCATCCTTGCCACGGTACTGAAATGGCCCTTAAAGTCACAAATGACATCCTAGCTGAGTGTGAAACTGAATGTAAACTATCCCTCCTTGTCTTTCGGCCTATCTGCAGCCTTTGACAAGCTCAACCACACCATAATCATGCCCACCACCGTCATCCAGTTGGGTGTGTCTACACTTGACTGGCTGCATTCGTTTCTATCTAATTGTAGCCAGAGTGTCACCTGCAATGGCTTCTTTTCCACTCTTGCACTGTTATGACTGGTGTTCCCCAAGGAGCTATCCTTGGCCCCTCCTACAACTCTTCTACACACTGCCCTTGGAGACACCATACAAAACACTGCATTAGTTTTCAAATATACATTGATAACACCCAGCTCTACCTCACCGCTGCCACACTCAACTTCTCCACAGTCACTAAATTTTCAGACTACTTGTTAGACATCTAGTACTGGCTGAGCAGAATTTTTCTACAATTAAATATTGGGAAGACCAAAGACATTGCTTCATTCTTTGCCTCGCACATACAGCAGTTCATCTGCAACCTCAACAATTATGTCTGGATTTACATATTAAACTCAAACTAAATTCACCACAGAAAATCAGAATTGGTGCTTAACAGCATAAGTATCCTTTTGATGACATGATAATTGTTAGTGTAATGCCAGTTAACACCGCACCCCCTCCCCCCCACCCCAGCTCAGAAAGTGTACTATTTAAACTGCTGAATCTGATTCGTGCAGATAGTAAATTCTTCTCAGAGACTTTAAGATAATTACATTTTGTTTTTTCTTTTCTATCTTTTTTCTTTCTCTTCCTTCAGTTTCTCTTTGCTTTAATTCTGTACCTGTATTAACTCTAATTCACCCTTATTTCAAATTATTCACCCTTCTTTCTTAATTCTTAAATCTCATTGGTTATTTGTCAAGATCCCTGTGTTTCGTTGCCATCAGCTCGCACATATAGGGCAAAAATTATATCAGCTGAAAGGTGTAGGAAAAAGTCAACCCAACAGCATACATAACAGGGTGCCCTGCTGCAGCAAGATTTGGACCATTATAAAATGATCACAAACATCTTTGATCTTATCACATGTTGCTTGACCAATTATTTAGTTTATGGACAACATCTGTTGAAGCTGTGATACCATTTTGAATGTTCAGTGTTCCAATGTTAAGAATACTGCACCAATAACCAGTAAAGTTTCCCAATCCAGATCAAAGGACCAACTGATGTTACAAAGTCTGTCAACAGCAGTCTTCTATTTAAATATTTATTAGAACAAACATTTTATATGCTTTTGTTTAACATTTACTAATTTGTAAAATTTTAAAACGAAATAATCTAAAATAACAGAATTTTAGCTAATGAACTTGTATATAAATGTTTTTCCCTCAATGAAAAAGCATTTGAAGAATGACTTTCTATACCTGTAATTTATCTCCTTATTTGTGGATCTTCTCCAATGCCGGACAATTATGCCTGTTAAGGTGCAGGTACTAATGTTGTTTCCATGCAATACCATGTTATTAGATATTAGATATCAAAAGTTTTGAGAAAGGAAGAAGAATACTTTATTTTCAAACAGAACATTCAACTAAACCAATTTCGCCAGAAAGGAGGTGGGTATTTCTAAGTTTCACATTGAAAATAGTCTTTTTTAGTGAGGTTGACATTAAAAACTTTAAAATATCCTCTAGGTTTAACCTAGGATGGCATGAAATGGAGTCTATCAATCATATATCTGAAAATATTTAGCATAGAACCAATGGAGTCACTTTAATCCAACAATGATTTATAAGTAGGTGTTAGTGTCAACAGATCTGCAACCAAAACTTAAGTGCCTGATTATTTTTCTTAAACCATTTGAAGCGGCTGTTTTTATTTAAGATTTTAAATTCTTCCAAACATGTCTACTCTTGATTGAAGTGTCATTAATCATTATGGCAGCTTAACACATGCATTCTCAATGTTTGTGTTCAATAAAATCACATTTGTGCCATGGGTCTGAGCTATGGAGTTGTCTATACGTTCGTATTTCTTTCAGTTTGGGAAGAAATAATATTCATTGCCATGAGCAATCATCACAAACTTATAGGAAATTCACATCAAATCTGTATTAAAAATGAAGTAAATATAAATGTATTCATAGAAGGCAGGAACTATTTGCACTATGAATTTTAATTGGACAAGTTTAGATAATATGCCTGCTTTCATACCATTCCAACAATTCTGTGGATACATCTGAGTCCATTTGTAGATTGTGTTCTGAAAAATGACATCAGTTTTCTCAACATTAATAATTTTCCTACATTACCACTGTACTTCACTAAAACACCATTGAAGTTGTGAAAGGCACTATGTAAATGACAGTTCTGATCAGTAGAAAAATAACACTTCAAACAAATGATCATAACATGTACACTGATTCTAACTGTAATATGCCTGGATTTTGCGGTAAAAATAACGGAGGCTATTAGGGCTATCATAATGGGGAGATTAGACATTCAGCGAATATAAAATTACTCCTTCAGGACTAATGAGGTGGTTTAGCAGTAATTATGAGTTTAGTCGGCCAATAAAAGTACATTTACCCTTCATTCCGGTGTAATCATTACAAAGGTTTTACAGCCAGACTAAGCACGGAATAGCCCCAGATTTGTATGGTAGTGGGTAGGCCTCAATGGCGGCTTTTCACGCCGTATCGTCCCAACCGCTGCATTTGTTATATATTCTTGGGAAACATGCCATTGCCATGGCGGGCAGGCTGTCATTCGCCTGCCACGCCATCACCTCGCCGCTTCATCATGTCGGGTGCCAAATCTGAAGTCCAGCCACACGCACACATCTCAGTGCTTCCAGCCCATGACTGCTGCAGGGAAGATGTCCACAAAAGGCAAAAAGACTGCAGCCCCCAGGTTTAATGACGTATCACTGGAATGTCATTTGGATGCTATGGAGGCCCACTATAGTGCCCTCTACCCCCCAGTCTGCCAACAGGACAGGCAACGGCATCACCAATCCAGTATGGCAGGCAGTGGCAGCACTGGTTAGTATCAATGGCCTGCAAAAGAGGACAGCCACACAGTGCCACTGCAGGATGAACAGTCTCATCCGTTCCAGGGTAACTCATTCTTCTCATCACTCTCAACTCTCACACTCACAAAACAATCACACTTTCACAGGGATATCATGCCTCAAGAGACAAAATCACTAACCCTCTCATACACCGTCACATCTCCATCACACTCATCACCTTGAGCTTGCATCCTGAACCTCTCCATGACTCCATTCACCACACAATCATTCCACACAGTGCCATGTATCCTGCTCACACTCTCTCCATCTGTTTTCATGCAGGAGAAGCTGGCTCACATCAGCAGGGAGAGGTCCCACATTGAGGGAGGGGGGGTGGAGTGGCCCACATTAAGCCCCTCACTCACTTTGAGGAGCCTGCCATCACGCTGACTGGTGAGGACATGGACCGTGCCTTTGGTGACAGTGAGGTCGGCGGCGAACACCCACCTGAGGATCCTGCACCACATCATCCCTCCCTCAACGCAACTGTGAGTGCTCTCTCTCCTGTTTTTGACTCTGCTGTCACGTACTTATTATCTCTACTTTGGTTCACAGGGAGCTCTGCCAAGGGACCGACACCTTCAACCAGCCAGTCCTTCAGCTCCATCCAGGTCCTCATCTGCAGCCAAGAGGACACCTCCTCCAATGAAGAGGTGGAAATAAGCAGACCGGAAGGCATGTCATAGCACTTACCCACACCCTCCACCAACGCAGAGACACACACACGGTGGGACCTAGATCTAGAGCAGGCTTGGGTTCACAATCTGGTGGTCACTGCACAGACACATATCCGCAGCAGGAGGAGGCAGGTTCAGACGAGCTCCCTGGCACTCGGAGGGCCACTGGGGAAGAGGCATCTTTGAGGTCTGAGTCAAATGATGAACCTCTGGATTTGGCCTCCTAACTCATCCTAGAGAGTTAGCATAAAGTGTGGGAACATCACACAGAGCTGTTGGAAACCCTCAACAGAGTGGCTCACACGTCAGAGGAGTGCGTCCACCTGCTCTCTGATGCAGTGGTGTCTCCATGGGGAGGATGGCAGATGCCATGGAGACCCTTGTCTAGCAGAGCGTGGCGATGTGTGCTGACCTGCACTCCATCACGGGAGCCAAGGGTGAATTCCTGCAGTGGCAACACGAGAGGGAAACCGGACACCTCAATATCCCTTTAGGTGCTTCTTCCCCTCAACGTTTAAAGTTGGGGCCATCAGGCACCCAAAGGAAGGAGGAGCGGCAGCTGGACACTCCTGGGTCATCCACTGAGGAATCTCAGAGGCTGTCTCTCCACCACCACCACCCCCCCCCCAAGTCCCCTTTGCCTGTGAGCCCCTCAACCTCGTCCTCTGTCACTGCAGAGGGAGTAGCTGGCCCACGAATGATTCTGGAGGGAAAAGTGTGTGTGTGGCAGGGCCTTTCGCAGCATCGTGCAAGCACTCTCACGTGCACACAGATCTTTTATGTATCACACTCATCTCAATGTCCTTAGCATTTTGAATGCTGCCAGCTGGGGTTCACTTTCAATTGTTCATCTGAGCTGACCTGCATTCTGTCCACCCAAGGATCACAGTCCCATGCAGCACCTGTTCTCACCCACCACGACTGTTATTTTACTTTCGATTTGGACAGCATATTCTAGATTCACTTTTTCATCTGCTCCCTTGTCTTTTCCCCTCCCCTAGTCACCCAATTCCTTTCCCCCATCACAGTTGACCCTCCTGCAGGATCACTTTCCACCTCCCTCCATGACATACCAGCCACAACCCTTTTCTCTCGGGGATGTCCAGGTGAACGCACACATTTCCTTCCTTCCTGAAAATTCCACCCCCATCCACATTAACCCTCCCGACCTCTGCCTTCCCACCCCTAGGGTCCGTGTCTGTTTCCAAGTCCCCACCAACCACCCTCACCGTCTCTTCTATCACTACTGTCGAACTCTCACCCTCCCCTACCACCTCACTCTGCCCTCGGCCATTCTTACCATACCTTCGTACCACACTCACCCTCAGTTCGCTCCCCAGGAGGCGGACATGGACCTATCAGACCTCTCCCTTGCACTTTTATCTGCACACCCCCCTCCGCCTCCAGAACCCTTCCCCCCCCCCCCTCCCCTTCTGCAACCCTTCCCACCCCTCCACACCGCTTAGCCCCCTTCCGCACCATTTAGCCCCCCTCTGCACCATTTAGCCCCCCTCCGCACCATTCAGCCCCCCTCCGTACCATTCAGCCCCCCTCCGCACCATTCAGCCCCCTCCGCACCATTCAGCCCCCCTCCGCACCATTCAGCCCCCCTCCGCACCATTCAGCCCCCCTCCGCACCATTCAGCCCCCCTCCGCACCATTCAGCCCCCCTCCGCACCATTCAGCCCCCCTCCGCACCATTCAGCCCCCCTCCGCACCATTCAGCCCCCCTCCGCACCATTCAGCCCCCCTCCGCACCATTCAGCCCCCCTCCGCACCATTTAGCCCCCCTCCGCACCATTTAGCATCCCCCTGCACCATTTAGCATCCCCCCGCACCATTTAGCCCCCCTCCGCACTCGTTCTCCCCCGCACCCCTTGTCCCCTCCGCACCCCTGCATCCCTTCTCCCCACATGCCTTCCCCCCCACCCCCTCCTCCGCACCCCTTCACCCACCCCCCAGCTTTGTCCATCCCCTTTCCTGACTCCCTCAGACACCCTTGCATCTTCCACCAGCTTTACTCCTTCCCGACTCCTCCCTTCACTCTTACTTCTTCCTCCACCCTTTCTCCCTCCCCTCTCCACACTGTTTCCTTCTCTCTCTCTCTCTCTCTCTCTCTCTCTCCCCTCCCCCCAGACTGCCCCCTCCGCATTCCTTCCCCTCCCCAGACTACTCCTCCCCCTGCACTCCTTACCTTACACCAACTCTTGCCGTCTTCTCTCCCGTTAACACTTCTTCTCCCCCGCCCCCGTACTCCCTGCCCCAACCTCCTCTCCCACCCCACCCTGACACCTTCATTCCTCCCTCCCAACCTCACCCTCCTGGCACATTCATTCCCCCCTCCCAATCTCCTCCCCTTCCGACACCTCTTCCTTCCCCAGTCAATCCTAGACCTTTCTCTCCCACTCCCTCAAACATCATCCGTTGTGAACATCAATAATGACTTTCCAGCTGCCGTGAGCTGCTTTGCAGCAGGGCCATGTCCATGAGAATCCACCCAGCATGCCATGGACATTCTTCCAGTGGGTTGTTGCTGTCGGCTCCAGCATCTTCTGCTCCTCGGATGTCCGCAATGTGAGCATGGCCCTAGCGGGTAATTCCCGGCTTCTGCACGTCACATTTGTCAAGATGTGTTCCACACTGGCGTGTTTTCCCACTGACATGGGTGGACAATCCAGCAGGAGGGATGAGTCTGGTGGGCTGGTCTTATAATGCTTTTATTACAATGAGCTTCCCGATGTCTGATGGTGGGGAATGCAGCCCGCGCAAACTGGTTTCGCGACATCGTGAAACCGATTTTTGGCCTTCTCACCATATTATCAGCTCACACCTCCGAGCACGTCTGATGCCAGCAGGCACGGACGATTTCGCCCTGAAAGTGGAAGTTTTTGTCAGTTCACTGCTTTCTGATTTATTGCATTCGAGGGCAACCTCAACAGTGACACTCTCTGGAGAAGCATTGAGTCACTGACAGCAACTTCTGAATTTCCATGTTAACTATGCATGCGTAGATCTCAAAAGTTGTCAGTTTCAGAGGAGAAATGTCAACAAATGATTATGGTTTTGCAATCATTACCACTGCAAAATCCAGGCCATTATGTGTTAGGTTCCCAAACTAATCTGCATTTATCTCCAAGCCAATAATTTTTCATATGTTTCTCATTGTGTCATGATGACTGTCAATCAGCCATTTCAGACTCCAACACCTAAGTTCAGTAATCTTTGTTTCCTGTGAGAATGAAAGGACACCTGCTTATATCTCTGTACATGTGCGATAACCTTTCATTATATTTTCTGATGTTTTCCCTTGTGACAACTTAGAGATACGTTTGGAACAGTCATTGTGAATTTTGACTTGGTAGAACTAATTTTACTGACATATATAAATGCCAAAACAAGATTGTGAGCATGTGGTATAATTAATAGACTCAAAATTAGTCTTCTGTTCTGGTAATCTTCAGGGAGATATTGTTATTCCTTTTCATTCTTTTAAAGCTGTACATGGCATCTAACTTTTTTAATGATTTCCTTTCATTCTGTCTCTGCCTCCATCTTCAACTTTGCAGATAAATTGTATCTATTCCCTTCATAAAAATATTAGACTCTAGTTGTGTTTTTTTTTTACAATTTCTGTGTTTTTACTGCTAAATTTCATAAAACCAGAACATTTTAAAGCACAGAAGAAGGTGATTTATCCATCAAGCTGGTACTGGTTCTTTGCTCACCAGTCTCTGTCATTCAGGAGTTGCTTACCAGAGAGAAAGAAAAAACCGGAAGGCATTGGTCCTAATCTTGATCCTTCGGAACACCAACGTTTTTATCACCACATGTCTAATAAGTACTATAAATCACCACATCTAAATTGACTTGGCATATAAGACAGCCCAATTTTTCAAGCCCTAAAAATCATGTTTTTGCACATACTCAGCATATAGGTTAACCCCCCTTTTCAGCCACTCACATGTGTTATACTCTCATTAGTTGTCAGCCTCAATTTCTCACCCCACAATTGGATGATTTACTTACTGGTACTGTATAACTGAGTGCAAGGGAGCAAGCAGGGAATATGGTCTGTATTGTAGGGATGTGCCCAGTATCACACTCTCCTCTTAATTCCTAACCATGGCTGCAGAAAAAAATAAGTGTGGATAAGACAGTATACTGCACAAGCCATCCTTGTGATTTTTTGAGTGAGACTACCAACTAATGCAGGATTCTGAGTAGGTTTTTGCTGACTGTAAAATGAATTGCAACTACAATAAATCAGTTTCACTTAGGGCATTTACAGCCACCAAAAAAATTAATATTCATCCCATCACTCTCTACTGAATTCAAAACTAAAAATGACAAGGCAATACACCATCCCATTCCAGTAGATAAAAGCAAAATACTGCAGTTGCTGGAAATCTGAAATAAAAACAGAAAATGCTGGAAAAACTCAGCAGATCCGAGAAAGAGTTCTGAACAGAGCTCTGAAGAAGGGTCATACAGACTCGAAATGTTAACTGTCTCTCTCTCTCTCTCTCCACAGATGCTGCCAGACCTGCTGAGTTTTCCAGCATTTTCTGCTTTTATTCCGTTCCAGTAGAGCCTGGGAAAAGATAGGGTGCAAGAGAAATCTACCTTCCACTAATTTATCATGGGTTTGATTCCAGAGATTACATTCGTCTAATTCTGGTCACCATTTAAAATGAGTCTTGGGGAAACTGCAGTAGAATCACATGCTATACCGAATACTCCATTGCTTTCAGAGATTTCAGAGCTTGCTGATGGATGCTATGTTAATATTCGGGAAGTAGCATTTAAAATCATTTTTTAAGAATCCTCTACTTCCAGTGACAGCAGCGATAAAAACTGAAAAATGCTAGAAGTGCTCAGCAGGTCTGGCTGCGTCTGTGGAGAGAAATAGAGTTAACATTTCAGGCCAATGACCTGTCATCAGAACAGAAGGGAGATACAAATGTAAGATTTTTAAGCCAGTGGAAAGGGGCAAGAAGAACAAAAGGGAAGGTCTGTGATAGGGTGGAGAACAGGAAAGATGAAATAATAAACGATTTCATGATGCAAAAACCAAGGAGAGTATAGTAAAGAAACAACGGTTGTGACCTGATGACATATGAATGGCTGTATTGTAGCCATCTAAATACAACATTCAGAAGAGATAAAGAAAGGGACAAGCCAACCAAAAAAAAAGCCAGCAGCCAGTGGCAGCAGGATCAGCATCCAGAGAAAAGGTGGTGATGTAAGGTGATTGGCAAAAGAACCAAAGGTGAAATGACTTTTTTTTGCACTGCAAGTTGTTATGGTCAAGAATGCACTACCCAAAAGGGTGATTAAAGCAGATTCAGTAGCATCATTCAAAAAAGAATTGGATAAATAATTAAAGGGAAAACGATTGCAGAGCTCTTGGGAAAAGGCAGGGGAGCTAGCACAAGCAAGATTATCTAAATGGCTGTCTCCCCTGCTTATTCATTCTTTGATTCTCTGGGTGACAAGGTACCTCAGCCCCAGACAACGCTCAGCCTGTTTGCCCAGTTAAGATCGGTTGTACTATCTTGTCGAAGACCAGCAAATTTTAGATTAAAGGTACAGTGCGTAAATATGTTTCATAACTTGTGTTGCCTGTCACAAATTAGTCTTAGGAATGATATAAAATACTGTGTTCACTTGATGGGAAAGAGCCTGAGCAATCCTCTCCTATAATGAAAGGATGAAGAGATTCACTCAATTATTTTCCTGCATTGGCAGTGGTTTATGATACTCATTAAGACTGTTCCCTCTTCAGTGGAAGGCCATATGTTTTTGGAATCTTTGTTTTCTATCCCATCATGTCATGGAGTATTACAGTTTTGGTTACTAGAATGGGATACAGTTAAAGTATGAACCTTTGAAATATGGAGGGTGGCAGCTGTAAATTAGTTGTATTTTGTAAATTAGAAAACAAAGCTGCAAGGAGGTGAAAGTAATTGGGAATAAAAATGGGATTTTTGGTCTATTTGGTAGGTTTCCATGCACATGCTTATTCTATGTCACAAGTGAGCTGCTGGCCCTATTGGTTAGGTGTACACACTGGGTAAGTAAAACTGATAGGCTCATTGTATGTGCATGTTTCAGGCTCCTTTCCAAAATTCGACTGCAGATGATTGCAGCATGCCTGCTGCAGCAGGTCCTTTAGGTGTACAGCAGCCAAACTGGCAGTCCTAGAAGGAACTGCTGGAGACTGTCACTGGAAATGAAAAGTCTATGTTTTCAATTTTCCTTTTTGTGGAACCAACGGAAGCAGGAACATAGGACTTAGGACCAGGAGTAGACGTTTGAGCCTGTTCTGCCATTCAATAAGATCATGACTGATCTGGTTGTGGCCTCAATTCCACTTTCCTGGCTGCCCCCATAACCCTGGACTCTCTTGTCTATCAAAAATCTGTCCAACTCTGCGTTGAATAAATTCAATGACACAGCCTCCATTGCTTTCTGGGGAAGAGAATTTCACATACTAACGACCCTCTGAGAGAAAAACTTTCTCTTCATCTCCATCTTAAAAAGGAGACCTCTTATTTTTAACCTGTGTCTCTAGTTCTAGTCTCCCCCACAAGTGGAAACATCTGTTGTCTACCCTGTGAAGTCCCTCAGGATCTTATTTGTTTGAATAAGATCACCTCTCATTCTTCTAAATGGGTATAGACCCAACCTGTTCAACCTTTCTTCATAAGATAAGCCGCTCATCCCAGGAATGAGTCGAGGGAACCTTCTTTGTACTGCTTCTAATTCAATTATATCTTTTTATAAATAAGGAGACAAAATTGTACACAATATTCCAGTTGTGGTCTCACCAAGGCCCTGGACAACTGCAGCAAAACTTCCCTGATTTTATAACCAATACTTTTACCTTTGCTATAAACCATTTGCCTTCCTAATCACTTGCTTTACCTCCATACTAACTTTTCAAGATTCATGTACCCAGATACCCAGATCCCTCTTTACTACCAACTCCTGTAACCTCTCTCCATTTAAATAATGTAACCCTTTTCTATTCTTCCTGCCAAAGTGGACGAGTTTACATTTTCCCGCATAATGCTCCATCTGCCAAATTTTTGTCTGTTCACTTAACTTGTTGATATCCCTGTGCAGACTCTCTACCTCCACTTGTCAACTTACTTTCCTGCCTATCTTGGTGTGATTAGCAAACTTAACTACCATACATTCGGTTCCTTCATCCAAGTCATTGATGTAGATTGTAAATAGTTGAGGCCCCAGCACTGATCCCTGTGGCACTCCACTGTGTTACAGCTTGCCAACCCAAAAAAAGACTCATTTATCCTATTTCTTATCTCTGTCTAAACTGATTCTACATCTTGCTCTTTTAAGCTAAGGTCATCTCTCAATAGTGTATGAATTACATCATTAATTATCAGAGCTGCACTAGCTTCCTACCATTTCAAAATGTTAAATACCCTTCAATGTTCAGGCCCCAGCCTTGGTCACCCTGCAACCATGTCTCTGCGAAGGCTACTTGTTGTCCCTTTCCTGATTGCCTCCTTTTTCTCCCTCACCCGGACTGACCTGAGAACCTCATCCAGCATCTGAACAGGCCTAATGAGCTGCTGCTGGGGTGCAAATGGAAACCGCAACTCACTGTTACTATCCCGGTGAGGCCAATAGACCAATTTGCCACTGTCCTACCAATGACCTCACTAGGTATGTGCAAACATAGAAGCATAGAAAATAGGAACAGGAGTAGGTCATTCGGTCCTTTGAACTTGCTCCACCATTCAATTTGATCGTGGCTGATTTTCCATCTCAATGCCATAATCACATGCTCTCCCCATACCCCTTGACACCTTTAGAGTCTAGAAACCTATCTATTTCCTTCTTAGATATATTTAGCGGCTTGGCCTCCACCTTCTATGGTAGAGAATTCCAAAGATTCACCACCCTCTGAGTGAAGAAATTTCTCCTCATCTCGGCTCTAAATGGCCTACCCCACATTCTGAGACTGTGACCCTTCGTTCTAGACCACATCCTCCCACCCAGAGGAAACATCATCCCCGCATCCAGTCTGTCCCACCCTGTCAGAATTTTGAGTTTCAATGAGAGCCCCTCTCATTCTCCTAAACTCTAGTGAATACAGGCCTAGTCGACTCAATCTCCTCTCCTACAACAATCCTGCCATCCCAGGAGTCAGCCTGGTGAGCCTTCACCTCACCCTCTCGGTGGCAAGTATATAATTTCTTAAGTAAGGAGACTTACCTAACTACCAACGTGCGCTGCACTGGGATCACACCCAAAACAGGGCAATCATTCATTTGATTTTTTTTTCATCCATCTTCTTTCTGTTGAATTTGACTGCATGTAGCAGGGGGGAGATCCTTTGTGGTGAATAATAAGTTAAATGGGCAGTCCCATATAATGACAGGAGGCAACCACTACCCACTCACTGCTTTTAATGCAGACCCATTAGCTGAAGGTAGGAAAAGCTGTTCTGCAGTTATTGATGTAGCAGTTAAGCGTATTCATCCAGCACTGTTCTTGTAAGACTATAGGTGCTCTCAGTTAGAAATTGGATTAATAGAGAGCCCTTCAGTTAGGATATTTTACCTTTAATGTGAAGGCAGTTGAAAAGAGTACCAATTGTGCTCACAGTTTTCAGGCATAAACATGGTTCCTCTTTGCTACTAAATAAGCAAAGAATCCGAACCAATGTGGGTGCAAACCTATCTTTAAAGCAGCCTCAGCCTTTGAAGTAATAGGAGAAAACAGTGAAGGATTTAAACAGCTCAGCTGGAAATACAAGTAGAAGTATGGAGTCTGTAACGCAGCTTCTGAGTTCATTAGCTATGCCTCATCAAAATTGGGTAAGTTTTTTTGTACCACAGTTTATACTTCCAGGGTATGCATGTTTTTATAATCAAACAAAATGTGTAAATGTACTATTGGTCTTTATTTCCTAAGCTTGTACTTAGAACATTGTTTACTGGTCAGAGTATTACCCAATCTAACTCCGGTAATCAAATAATGCTCCACTAATTTTGTGGCCTTTGGAATTTCATAGAATTGTGTGTAGAAGAGAATAATTCATCAATCACCTAATTTTGTTCCTCTTCAATTTACGAGATAATTTCTCATTCTTGAAATTTCTGTTGACCCTACCTTATGTGCAACATCCATATCTAAAAAGAAACAGATTATATATGAACCCTTGATCTGTTACCAAATTTATATGAAATTTTGCTTTTCAGCTGGCTAAAATTTATCATGGTAGTCTGTGAATGTAACAGATGTTTATCACATAGCTAAAAATGTTACATGTCCTCAAAACAACTAGTTTTGCTGACATATGGAACTGCATTCAAAGTAATACTTTATGCAGTGGGTTATCCATAATGATTTAGTGAATGATCGTGCTAATGAGAGAGTTAACAATAGATTGGTGCTTGCCCAATGGAACCCACTTAAAATCTGATTAAAGAATAATCTCTGTTTGATTGTAGAAAATAACATCACCAAAACATTTCTTCATCACCAATTTATGATGTTTTTAATTCTATTTATGAAGCTTGTTGGCCTTGATCCTAAATTAATTTTATATCTTCTGAGCTGAAACTCCGTTGTTTTGATACTTAAATAGGTTCAGTCTTAGCCTAGTTGGAAACTAGGAATAATGTAATAAATTGCTCTGTAACTACAATGGAACCAATTTATAGTGAAATCACGTCTCCATTTTACTTTGTCATTTAATGTAACTAAACGGTTTTTTCAAAAAATATAATTGAGTGAAAATGCAATTTGTAGGTGCACTCACAGTGTACAATGATAAATCCTGCTTTTATATTTTGATCATCTTTCACTGTTTCATACATCTTTACAGTTTGAATATGTGTGTGAGATGAGAATGATTCTTCTGGTATAAGGAGGTAGCATTCACAAGGAAAATCCAAGTGGTAATCTGAAGCTTAGTTCAGAAGAAGCAGTAGTTATGTGACTCACAGGTGGAATTTGGTGTCCTGTAATAGGGAGCTTAGATTTTGTCTGTGTATTAAGAGATTTCCTTTTTTAATTATTCAATTTGGTTTAGCTTCAGGATTTTAATTTTGCAAGTCACATAGAACAATTCAGCGAACCACATTGAAGTTAAGATCCCAGTGTATTTAAATATTCAGAGTCTCCATGTTACCATCAGAATCCAAGTCAGCCATGCAGCAACTTCCAGTTAAAATGTTTGCATAACTGAAACTGGACTTGAGTTTGCATTCTGTTGCTAAATATTTGTGGAGTAAATAAAACTTGAATATAAAGGAGTTTGACTTTTTGGTATCATGTGACGATCTAATTGGTGTTAACTGTGACTCAGTGATGGCACTGTCCTGACACACCTATCCTGAGGCGTGCTGCACTTTTGAATGTGCTGCCTTTCAGATGAGACATTAAATCGAGGCCCTACCTGCCCTCTCAAACAGATCCCAAGGCATTATTTTGAAGAGCAGCAGGGGGCTTTGACCAATATCTATCCCTCAACCATCATCATCAAAACAAATTATCCATTGCTGTTTGTGGGAGCTTGGCATGAAGGTACTGGCTGCTGGGTTTCCTACACTGCAACGGCAATTAAACTTTAGAAGCACTTCATTGGCTGTAAAACACTTTTGAGACATCTCCAGGTTGTGAAAAGGGATATATAAATGCAAGTCTTCCTGTTCTTTTTACAATATTGAGTAAACATGCCTCTTCCAATGTTAGATTCATCCGTGTCTCAGTCCACAGATAGGTAGTCATTTGCTCGACCCTGATTGTTTCACCAATTCTAACTTGGCTTTCCGAACATACATAATTCCTAGTGTTTTTGTGATATTTACCATATTTTTCAATTATTACAGTTGTGTATTTAGTGCTGAGCTCCTGCCACAACATACTGTTACTGTCTTAGAATTGTTCCAGTTAATTGAGTATTCTAATAAAAGAACCTAGTAAATAGTGGATGTTTAAGGGCTGAACATCTCTCATGATTAATTTATTGACAGTGCCAGCATATTAGCACCCATTTGTTAGATGAAATGCTATACGTTGCATTTAATATAATGCTTATCATTATTTTCATCACAACATGAAATCCTAAATTGTGAATTTTTAAACCAGAAAACAAGACCACAAAATAGTGAGATAAGGAGCTCGTTAGCTTAGACTGCATTTGCCTATACAGTATAAACCTCAGCTTGTTACTACTCTGTCACTTACTTATCCATTGATAAGAGATTGCAAGGTCAGCATTTATTGCCCATATTTCAATGCTCTTGAGAAGGTGGTGGCGAGACACTGTCTTGAATACAACCAAGTGTTTTGTTAGGCCATGTTAGCTGGTTGTTAAAACTCAACTCCATTGCTATGGATCACATAGAGGTCAGACTGGGTAAGAATGGCAGATTTTCTTCTCTAAAGGATTACAGGATATTGGTGAACCAGTTGGGTTTTTAATGACAACCCAGTAGTTTCATCGTCACTATTATTGATACTAGCCTTTTGATTTCAGATTTACCTAATTAATTGAATTTAAATTCCCAGCTGCCATGGTTGTATTTGAACTCATGCCTCAGGATTATTAGTTCATGCCATAAGCAAAATACTGCAGATATTTGAAATCTGAAATACAAATAAATGTTGGAAATACTCAGCAGGCCTGGCAGGATCTGTGCAGAGAGAAGCAGAGTTAACGTTTCAAGTCAACAACCTTTCATCAGAACTGGGCAACTGGCATTTCTAACTTTTCCCAGTTCTGAAGAAAGGACATTGACCTGAAAAGTTAACTCTTGTTTCTTTCTTCACAGATCCTGCCTTACTTGAGTATTTATAGCATTTTCTGTTTTCATTTCATTAGTTGATACCTATGAGTTACTAATCCAGTAACATAACTACTATCTTACCATAATCCATCAAAAATGTCAAAAATACATATTTTAAAATTAGAATTTATTCTATAGATAAACTGTGCATTACCAGTGTAAAGTACAATAAGTTGTGAAATCCTCAATGATCATCTAATTTGATTTTTTTAAATATGCGAAGTTCAAATTTTATGCAAGCCCAAGATGAAATCCAATATATGTTAATCATTGAATTAAACAATGCTTTCTGAGCCAATATCAAGAAAAGGTGAAGCATTTGATATTTCATTTATTTATTGCATTTCAGCCATTGCAAAAACAAGCACCCAAAAAAACACACTTCCCAGCAGTGGTTTCCACCTCAGGCATAACTCTAATTAAAATTTTGAAAGGTTGTAAAGCCCAGTGAAATCTGTGTTGGTGAAAAGTCGTCATAAATTGCAGAAAAGGCCATTCTGCCTCATGTACTTTTAATATTGTTGATGAAAGAAGAATTTTCTATGGGATAAAATGAGTATTAGTATCCTTTATTATTATTCATGCAGCAGCCTACAGGTATTCCAGCAGAATGCACCATAGGAAATAGTAAATATTGTGTTTAAAAAAAGCATTTGTGCAGTTGTTGAAGAAAACAGGATCAATAATGATTACAAAGTCTGTCTATGTATGGTTGACGGTACTCAGTTTTTCCTAAATTATTTTATGTTCTGTTATTTAAAAAGAAATTAAAGGTGCCAGTATAATTCCAGAGTCAGGTTCTGACCTGACGCCACACTTGAACGATGTGAGTTTGCTTTGCGAGAGGCTACATCACACTACTTGGGTTTGATGTTGCATGGAATCACTTGGATCTCCTTGCCACTTCATATTGTTAAGCAGAGAGGGTTTTTTTTTGTTTTGAGAGACTCACTGCCCTGTGCCAAAATTATTAAAAATTTGGAAACAAAACTCAACGTATTCATCTAAGTCCTGTTATGGCCTTGCAATGCCATTTGGCTTTTTGAATTTTCAGTTCTGTCATTCAAGTGTTATTTTCAGAGGTATTAAACATTAAAATAAGGAGAAATTACCTAATGCCAAGATATTTGAACATTAACCTGCTCTTTTTCTATGAGTGCAGGCTTTTTCCTGCAAACGATCTGTGACTTTCATTTCAGTACAATTGAAGTAGTCTGGAAGAACTTTCCAGAAATTATCCAATTCTGGGAGAAAATATGAAAGAGAATAACATTTATTTTGTGAAGGGCCTTTTTATTCAAAAGTCCGCATCATCTGTTTTAGTTTGCACATTCAAATGTTATCCTTCAATAAAATAACAATCTTCTATTGCTTTATAAAACTTTTGAATATTGGCTTCCAGGATTATGTTAGTTGAGGGGGTTATAACAATTATTTAAATCCATTTTGATTCGCAAAAATGAATAGTTTGCATTGCTAGACCTAATTGAGTAAATATCTTTAATGTCCGTTTTTAAAACATCTATATTTGCCAAGCTTGAGCTGTAACACTATGTTAAGGCTCCGTTCAGTTAATTTCTATTAAAATTATTTGTTTGACATGGAGTGTAACCTCCTTTCATTTTGTTAAGGTTAGTAAAAAGAGATGCTTTTAATATTTTCATTTGGCATATGCTTGGGGGGAATCAGATATTTAAAGCTGATATTTAAAGTGATTTGCCTTACATAATGCTTAAAAAATAGAATAGAAGACTGCTCTCACACTCAAGTCCCAGTCAGGAATAATGGATGGTTGAGAAAGGTGTTAGAGAGTGAATGACAATCTTCTAACCATGTTGTAACAAGGGGTTGTGCACTATATTAATTTGAAATAGCACTAAACAGATTTTTTAAACTTTAATGTAGGGAAATTAAAATGTAGATGTATGGAGTTTAAAGGGAGTTTGTTATCTTTTTATTATTGTAATTTCTTCATAAAATAAGAAGCAGTATTTGCTGAACTGAGAATGAATAATCCTGCTTAATAATTAATTGAAAATAAAAGTGTATGTTCACTAATTTTATTACCTGAAGTAATGGGTGACTTTTATATTGAAGAAACCTAAGGAACAAAAAAGGTGCAATTATATTATTTGGTGCAGTCTATAGGCCACCAACTGGTGGGAAGGATGTTGAGGAACAAATTTACAAGGAAATTACAGAGAGGTACAAGGGGGGTCTCTAGTTACACCAATATAGACTGGGATAGTATTAGTATAAAGGGTAGAGAGGGTCAAGAATTCCTAGGGTGTGTTCAGGAAAAATTTCTTCAGTACGTTTCTAGTCCAACAAGGAAGGAGGCAGTTCTGGACCTGGTTCTTGGAACCGAGGTGGGCCAAGTAGATCAACTGTTAGGAGGAGGACATTTAGGGGACAGTGAGGATTGTATCAAAAGTTTTAGACTGCCTATGGAAAAGGGCAAAGAGAAGTCCAGAGTAACAAAAATTAACTTGGGGAAAGCCAACTTCATTGGGATAAGAACAGACCTGGGCCAAATAAATTGGAGTCAGTGGTTGGCAGGTAAAATGGTAGCTGATCAATGGGCTACCTTCAAAGAAGAGATAATTCAGGCACATTCAAGGTATGTTCCCTCGAAAGAAAAAGGTAGGGCAAACAAACAATTCCCTAGATGACCAAGGAGATGGAAATTAAGATAAACAACTTAAAAGATCACCAGCTTGTTGATAGCCAAAGGATATTAATTACTATAATTACAAACCGCCTATGGTTTTCATGCCATGCATAATAATCAGAATGTATTATTATTTGGTAAACACTTAAAGTCAATTATGTGGAACTGTGGTACGAATTTGCTATGGATTATGAAATGTCACACATTGAGTTATATATGCTTAAGTGCAGTAATTTGTCATGATAACATTTTTGCAAAGCCCAAAGCAAAACATTCACCACAAGCTTAATAATGAGTCACCAGAAAGCTTTTGAGCTTGGTTGCATTTTTTCACTTTATAAAATGTATCCTTCTAATTGGAGTAAGGGTCAGTCATTACAGAAGGTCACAGATTCACCAAGAGGTAAGTGCAAATTGTAATGAGCAAGTGAAAAATAACGGTCGTGTGGGAACAGAACATTCTTGCTTTTGTAAGATCATTTGTAAGCTGAATAGAAGCAATTTCAACCATTATATATTCAGGTAAAATGCATAGTGAATATTTAAAGTAAATACATAAAGCTTTTCTATTCTTCTTCTCAAAAGTAAAACAGAACCCAGAGCTATTTGAAACATTTTATCTTGTATTTAATCCAGTGAATTGTGCTATTTAACTTTAGAGTTGTCATCCAGTTTGTCAAAGTCATAGTTGCTAGAAAATTGCACTCAAAAGTTTCCTTGTAGTCAATTTTCCTAATGGCATTTTTGATATAAAGAGATATTATTTCAGAAATATTGTATAATCCAAATATTTAGTCCAAAAGTTCATCAGTACAATTGAGCCATCAATTGAATTTAAGAAAAAAACACACATATTGTTTTCAATATTAATAACTGCTGTCATTTGACTTAGTGTGCAATATAATGAAATATTTTGGAGATTTTTTGTGAAAAATAAATGTGACAATCTTTCTCAGAAGTTTTTTTGCATGGGACAGATATAAGTATTAGGCTTCACCTGTCGTTCGTGAACTGCAAAAGATTCATCTTAAGAATCACATTGGCCATTACTGAAAATATTTGGAAAATGTTAATATGTTATTTTGTAAATTTTGCTTCCTGGGAGTTTTTTTTGTCACTGCCACAAGGTATAATGGCATGAGTAAGAATTTTTTTCCAGTACACAGAAAAATAGTAAGCTTCAGGAAATGTACAGAATTCTCCTGACTGTATATTGTTGCTTGTAATTATTTTTATATTGAATATCTGGATGAAATACTATTTAATTTTTGTAATTTGGTAAGAATAGCATAAAGTGAAAATGGACAGTTATGCTCCCTTTGCCTAGAATCCAAATACAAAGAGTAAAACTTTAGGTTTTCCTTTCCTTATACAACCAACACTAAGAAATCTGTTCAATTTGTGTCATTATCATTACAGGCAGGGAATTTCACCAATTTCAGTTCTCAAAAAATGGTTATATAGTTCAGCTTTGTTTTTTGCAGTGTTTCGCCCTATAATTTGTACTGCAGTCCTCTCTTATTTTCAATAATATTTTTAATAGGTTAGTAAAAGTAAGCAATTTCACTTCTGAAATCAATAAACAGTGATCTAAGCACTTTATATGTCTTTTCCTGCAAGATGAAAATGAGAGAGGACATTGGGTTATATCTTGCTAGTAATCTGATTTTCTCTGGAATTTTGTAATTTTGGCATCGTGTAACCTTTAGCTTAAATTGCCCTCTAGTTCTGCTTCTTTCAGAAGAAAGTATTATAATGAAACGTTATTCAAAGCCCTTTACAACTCTGAAAGCGTACACAATTTCTTCATTTTTTAATTCACTCCACAAGTGGCAAACAGCTAAAGCATTACATTTTGGGAAGTTTAAAACATCATTGTTTGCTGGTATGGAGATGTGCTCAGTTGTAATTGGTCATAAATTATTGATCCATGGAAGAATAACTTGCCTTTTGTTCTAATATATCTTGATGTTGATTCACACAAAGAATTGGACAAAAGTTTCCACCTTGAGCTAAATTAAGGATTTATACAGACTTAGCACAACTTATTGACTTTTACACACAATACCTCTGATTATAAATCCCAGGATTCCGTATATGTTGTTAACTGCTTTGTTAACCGATCCTACCACCTTCAAAGATTTCTATCCAAGCCCCCCCGCCCCCGGTCTGACTCCTCTTGTGCCCCTTTAAAATTGGCCCATTTAACATGTATTGCCTTTCCTCATTCTTCCTACCCAAATGTATCACTTCACATGTTTCTGAATTGAATTTCATCTGCCATGTGTCTGCCCATTTCAGCAGCCTGGCTGTATCCTCTTGAAATCATACTATCTTTCTCACTGTTTGCTACCTAAGTTTTGTGTCACCTGCAACTTTCAAAGTTGTGCCCTGAATCATAAGACCATAAGACATAGGAGCAGAAATTAGGCCATTTGGCCCATCGAGTCTGCTCCGCCATTCAGTCATGCCTGATAAGTTTCTCAACCCAATTCTCCCGCCTTCTCCCCGAACCTTTGATCCCCTTACCAATCAAGAACCTATCTATCTCGGTCTTAAATACACTCAATGACCTGGCCTCCACAGCCTTCTGTGGCAATGAATTCCATAGATTCACCACTCTCTGGCTAAAGAATTCTGGGAAACACAACTGTACAGCTCACTCCAATCTGAAAAACAGTCATTCATCACAACTCTCTGTTTCCTATTCTTTAGCAATTTTATCCATGCTGCTACTGCCCCTTTTATGCCATGGGCTAACAAGCCTAATATATGGTACTTTATCAAACAGCTTTTGAAACTCCATGTACTCCACAGTGAAGGCACTGGCCTCATTCAGCTTTTCTGCAACTTCTTAAAATTTGGTTAGTCAAATGAATGAATGCTGATTCTCCTGTATAAGTCCATGCTTGTCCCTGTGGCTGTTAATTTTTTCCTCAGATTATTATTTCTAAAAGCTTCCCCACCACCAGCACTAAATTGACTGGTCTATAATTGCCTGGTTTATCCTTCTCCCTTTTTTAAACAAGGGTGTAATATTTGCAGTCCTCTGCTACCACGCTAAAGGAGGATTGGAAGATTATGGCCCATACCTCTGCAATTTCTACCCTTACTTCTATCAACAACCTAGAATGCATTCCATCTGGAATGGGCAACTTATCCACTTTAGTTACTGCCAGTACTTCTAGTACCTCCTCTTTTTCTATTTTTATCTTATCCAGTATTCTGACAACCTCCTCAAATTTTTGAAGCTTTGGAAATGTCCTCTTTCTTGGCAACCTGCGATGCAAAATTTAGTACACGAGCATTCTTTCTGCCCTATTGGTAGATCTCTTCATTAGTCCTGACAACCTTTTTCTTGTTACTATGACTATAGAAGATCTTTGGGTTCCCTTTTTATGTAAACATAGTTAATTAGATTATTATACTAAATATGCTGACATTTTTGGATCTTGTTATCAAAACAAAATGAAATTGTAAAAAGCAATTTATTTCACTCAAAGCAAATCTGAATGACCTAGCAATAGTACAAAAGAGTCCCAAAAGTAGTCTCTGTTGTTAAATGATGTAATTGCAGGAATTTTACAAGAGTTGGAATGTAGTGAATTATTGAATAATTTTAAAAATGGTTGTGTTTGTGATCTTTAAGTTGGTTTGCTGCATACCTTCATTTTTTTTAAAATGTGGTTAAAAATCTCAACAAAAGCCAAGAAGAATAAAGCCCCAAAATAATCCAAGCATATTGATGTCAATGAGAGGAAATAAAAAATACAGGAGGACCTTCTAACTGATTTTGTCAGTGCGCATGCATTTCACGAAGCAATTGCAAGACATGAAGGAGAAATCTAAAGATGTGATCTTGGTCATAACAAATTCTTTAAAATGTGCTTACGATTTGTAGAATCTGTAAAAAAAAAATGTATTCTACTTTATTGCCACTTGTCTATTATCATGTCAACACGACAAATCTATATAAAATATCCCAAGCATTCCTTGCATGACAACTGGAAATGGAAGCTTTTTGTGCCTCAGCTGCTTGTACTGTTCCATGCTCATTAAATAGGCACCTGAAATTTTTGATACATGCCCCAATTTTATTTAATTATTTCATGCCCCTCAGTACCTTCTCTCAATCAGTTCATATGTTTGCAATTTGACTGTGTCTGAGCAACAAATATTGAGTATGATTTGAATTCAGTTGAATTGAAAACTTGCTTCAGAGTGCATGTCTCAAAGCCATTATGTTAGTAATAAATAAGGTCAGAAACCAATGATTAGTATTCAGAGTAAGACAGACATTTTCTATAACCAGCTGAAGGACTGGACTGCCATCTCTTTTATCCTTTTTATTTCTTTTATGGTGGTGGTATCACTTTTTGCTACAAAGCAAAATAGAATTGTTTTTGGCCCACTGATCTCAAGTCTACAATTTATATTTTTCTAATTAATATTTAATAGCACTTGCATGACCGCAGGTGTTGGGTTATAATTGTATATAGTTGACAAATATCAAATTGTTGATTGCTTTAATAACAACAATCTAAGATATGTTGAGAAAAAATTGAAAAAAGCTTTGGTAATCTAACCATAACTGTCAGCCGTGGCTCAGTTGGTAGCACTGTCACCTCTGAGTCACAAGGTTCTGGATTCAAGCACTACTGCAGTGCCTGAGCACAAAAATTGCTGACACTTAAGTACAGTTCTGGAGGAGTGCTGCACTCCTGGAGGTGCCATCTTTTTAATGAGATTCTAAACCAAGACCCCATCTACCTGCTCAGGTGGCTGTAAAAGGTCCTTTGGCAATGTTTGGAAGAAGAGCAGGGACATTATCCCTGGTGTCCTGGTCAATATTTTTCCTACAGTCAACACCACAGATAAAAACAGATTATCTGCTCATTATGACATTGCTGTTTGTGGAAGTTTGTTATGTGCAAATTGGCTGCTGCGTTTCCCACGTTGCTACAGTGACATCACTTCAAAAGTACTTAATTGACTGGCGCCCTGTGAACATGAAAGGCGCTGTATAAATGCAAGTCATTTTTCTTGTAATGGTCATGGACTAATCAGTTCCGAGCGATGCAGTGGTAGTTATCTCATCCTTTTTAGATGTTTTACCAAATAACTTTCATCAAATCTTTAATACTGTGATCAAAACAAATTTTCCATTAATTTTCTCATGTTGATCAAAGATATCAAAGACTTTTTGTACAGCTATTTGTGTCATAATTACAGTGATTTGTCATATTTTTGAAGCTGAATGCAGCACTTTTCAGCTGCCACTAGATGTCTTCAGCACACTTCAAAAATGTTTTGCACATTTACTACTTACTAAGAGAACTGGTAACATGAAGAGCTTTTCCTTTATTAATATTATATCAGCAACCTACAGATCTAGGATTTTTCTGATGTCTTGTATGTTAATGTGCAGCTTAACAACAGTGCAAGTACATGTGTCTCACAGGTTGATCTTTATGGTTACTAGGAGTGCAGGAAGTCTTTTATATCAAATGTTGCCTTTTTGAAGCAATAGAATTGAGTTTGCATCTAATGGCAAATGCATAGGGCATGGGAAAATTTGGCAATAAGGTCTTACCTTAAAAGCCTCTGAAAGGCAGACAGTTCTGATAAGCAGACCTTGCTGATTAATTGGAAGCACTCTAGTGACTAAATATGTACAAGCCACAATTCACTATCGTTTTAACAAGTCACTACATTACTTAACAATATTTATCTTCACTCAAAAGCTAGCAATTAAAAAGAAGTAGCTAATGGTTTCTTGGTCCTTTAAATAGCCATATTGTATCCCTGCACAACCCACAATTATCTCTTCCCAAGTCACTTAAAATTGCACTTGCAAAATCCCAACTGTGTAGCCTTTGGCTCTCCATTTGTCACAATGCTCTTGTGGCTGCCAAATTGCTTAATTATTCCCTCACCCTCACCTTTGTTGCCCTTGTCCCTTGATATGGTTCCATGTTTTCTGCTGTAAGTCTTAAGATGTACATATTTGACTGGATTTGACATTCAGTTGACTTTCCATCCATCCCAAATCTGGTTGGATCAAATCAAGCCTCATCAGACCTCACCCACTTCTGCCAAACTGTCCACGACTTCAGGAATGTCCTGGAGATCAGTGGTAAGCCCTGGCTTCTTTCCTATACTACTAATGTTTCCTTACACCTGTCCCCCCACTTCCTTAGTCCTCCACTCCAACTAATACAAGGAGCTCATGGATTTGTTTTTATCACTAAAATAGAGACCATCCACTCAACTTCCCTCTGCTTCTTACTTATTCAGCCACCAGCCAAGCTAAACATATGCCAACCAGCACTATCACCTTGGCCCCCAAGGCTCCACCCTCCTATTCTCATCCCGATCCCCATATTTCTCTAGTTTTTCTCCCACCTCCCCTCATGTCTCCACTGTCATCTTGCCTATAGAGCCCACCTGCAGCTCCCTTAACCCATTAAAACTAAATTGTTAATCAATAAGCTTCCCTAGCCCCCATGCAAGCTGACATTTTAACTGACTCCCTCTCCTCAGCTATTCCAACCCCCTCCGCTGCCACTGTGTTAGGTTAAGCCACTCTGTTCACTTCTTTGCTGTTCAATTCAACCCTAAACTGAGTTTCTGACCCTATTTCCTAAAGTCATAAAATCATTTCCAGACTTGACAGTTCTAATATCCTCCTGGCCACACTCCCATCATCCATCTACTATAGCTCATCCTTAACTTTGCTGCCTGTATCTTATCCTGCACCAAATCCCACTTGCACGTTATTGGTGCCTTTATTGGACTACATTTCCCCCAAGTTGTTCTTCTCGTGTTTAAACCCTTCATGGTCCTACCCTTCCCTATCTTGTGACCACCTCCTGCCTTACAACCAGAACCCTTGCCCCAGGAACACTGCTTCTCTGATTCTGGCCTTTTGTTTGTCCTCCCCCTGCACGCACCCCACCTCCCCCAACCTTGGTGGACATGCCTTCAATTGCCTAGATCCCACATAATAGAACTTCCTTATTATTTGAACCTCTTATCTACTTTTCCTCCTTCAAAACCACTTTTTCAAAAAAGCTTCTGGCTCCGCCTTCTAGTATCTGGCCCTTTGGCTCAGTCTTAGTCTTTTGGATTATACATTTGTAAGCACTTTGTAACGTTTTTGTAATTGAAGCTGCTATATAAACACAAATTGTTATTATCTTTTAGAAATTAAATTTCTATGCTATAATATTATTCCCTTACTGGGTACTCTGCAACAAGTGGCTCACCTTGTCCAATGCCTTTCCACCATCTACAAAGCTCAAGGGTGTGATGGAATACTCACCACTCACTTGGATAGGTGCAACCACAGCAACGTTCAAGAAGGTCGGCACCACCCAGGACAGGACAGTTCACTTGATTGGCACATCGTCACTGGACTCAATATTCAACTATCCATCACCCGCTTACTGTGGCTGCGCTAAGTACGATCTACAGGATGCGCTGCAGATACTCACTAAGGGCACTTCAACAGCACGTCCCTCCTCTATGACCTCTACCATGAAGAAGAAGAGCAGCAATGTTGAATGAATATTATCTCCACATTCCCCTTCAAGTCATACACCATCTTGACTTGGCATTTTCTTCATTGCCTCAGGTCACAATTCTGAAATCCCAATCTAATATCATTGTGGAAGCGCCATCACCACAAGGACTGCAGTGGTTCAAAAAGCCTCAGGGTGCCTAGAGATGGACAATCAATGTAGTCTTTCCCCATATCCTCAGAACAAATTAAAAATACATTCAAGAACTCAAGCTTGTTCTCTTTTGGGAGCCAGAGGTTTGAGTTCCAACCTGTCCCCAGACCTTGAATCCTTTACATGAACGTAGAGTTCTAGCTTCTGCTGGAAGATTTTTTGTGTATGTGTGAGGGAGAAAGGGAGCTCCATAATTGGAGTTTCTATCCTTAGAACCTTTAGTTTCCACACCTTTCCTGAAGAACCAACTAGTTTTCTAATAATCTCAAATCAATCATACAAAATATTCACCTAAACATCCTTGAAATACAGGGAGGAGGGGGAAATTAAACATTTTTTAAGCATTTTATTAAATTTAAGACATTAAATAAAGAAAGTATTTGAAATAAATGTCTTACTTTGGGATAGTTGACATGTTTGCACTGAGGTCAGAAAAGCTTTAATGCTGAACTTAGATATTGTGGCTGCAACAGTCAGGCAGGCCTGGACTATAGCCAATTACCATTTGTTTAAATTGCTGTTCATTGGAGACTTAACTTTAGGAAGATCACCATGCGTAGCACCACACTGACAACTGCTTTTGTAAAATCTACAAATCCTCCTGAGAAATTTGAATGAGAAGAAATATCTTTCTGAGGACAGAGGAAATTAAAGCAAATACGTATCTTAAAATTCGACAAACCACATGGGTGGTTGGACTAATAATATAGATCATGCAAAATAGCTGAGTAAAAGGTTTGGAGCAAAGAAGAATAAAGTTACTTGTATCTTAACCATGTTTTGTAAAGCTGTAGGTAAATAAAATTGTATTGCAAATATATCAGAGGCCCTGTATCCTTTGAGCTGTGTCATTTTTACTTATCAATCACATGAACAGCAACAGATTTTGCATTGATGGAACCATGATACATGTCAAAAACCATACTTGCGTCCAACCAGAAAGCATAGGTGGAATATTTTGGGGTTATATATATGGAAAAAATTGAGAAACCATTGGTAACAAAAGGCTTTCAAACTGAGCATTAATCCAGTGGCCCACTTTTGAAGCTTTTCCAGAGCCTATATATCAGTAGCTATGTGAGGGACTGGGTTGTGAAGAGGGGACAGGTTGAGTGGAGGCAAAACAGCACAGTCAACTTTAAACATACGTACAAATTAGGAGCAGGGGTAGGCCACTGGGCCCTTTGCACCAGCTCCACCATTCAATAAGATTGCGGCTGATCTGACTGCAACCTCAACTCCACACTCCTGTCTACCCTTGATTGCCTTTCACCCCTTTGTTTATCAAGAATCCATCGACCTTGGCAGTTTTAGCTCACTACCCACTATACTTTCTATACATTAAAATCACTGGAAAATAACAATACTGCAGCACATATAACAATATGATCTCACATTATATCATCTGATATCACTGGTTTTATGCCTCCAAAATTGAAAGTTAACCCCCCACCCCACTCCCCAGTATTCTAAATGAGACCTAACCAAGGTCTTATAAAAGGAAAGTATAGTACGTTTTGTCCTTGTACAAGGTGGTGTGATTTTTATTGTTTAGCCATGCAGCCTAGCTCTATTTGCATTTGCAATATCCTCACAGCATTGTTAGTGAACCTTCAGAGATTCATGTACTCTAACCTATAGAACTTTATCATGCTGTACAGTCTTAAGCTTGCATCTTGCATGTTTGGCTGTACCAATGCGCATGAAACTTGGCTCCAGGACCATTCCCCTATAGCATCTAGATTTGCTAATATTCAATTTTTCTCATCTAAGGTCATAACCCCCACCCAGATCTTTGTATCATGAGTGAACCTGCAGACAATTCCCCTATTGCTTTCAACTGGATCACTTAAAGATGGTGAAGAGAACTGGCCTTGACACCCAGCAGGAGTTCATCTCTAACCAGTCCCTCTGCCAAGTCACTGTCACTAATAACAATTGTGTCGACAAGAATGCAACTAATTTCTTATCTGGCCCAAAATCTGCCAATTTATGTCTTTATCAAATACCCTAAGGTGTTTTGTCTCACGTCAACGTTAAATTTTATGTGCCACCCGTCTACCTATTCTGCTAGTATGTTTATGTCCTATTGAAGTTTTTTGCATTGTACCTTGTTGTTTGTTAACCCCAGTACAAGAGCATAAGAAATAGTAGTAGTTCATTTGGCCCCTCAAACCTTTAATAGGATCGAAGTGTGGTCTTAACTCCACTTTTCTGCCTGGCATTCCCCCCCCCCCCACCCCCCACAAACAATAACCCTTGACTCCATTTTTATGTCGTCAGATTTCAATATCATTTTCCTTATACCTTTGTCTAAATCATACATTTACAACCAATGAGGTACTTTTGAAGTGTAGTCACTGTTGTAGGAACGCAACTCTGAGCTGAGCTTTCGACACCATATCCTCTCCATCACAATGACGGCCTATCTCCAACTTTGTAACATTGCCCGTCTCTGTCCTTGCCTGCTGCTGAAACCCTCATCTATGGCTTTATCAATTCCAGGCTTAACTATTTTAATAAAAACACAGAGCAGGCCAGGAAATATCTGTGGATAGAAAAAAAGTTAATGTTTCAGGTCAATGACCTGCTGTCAGAATTGGAAAACATTAGAGACGTAATACGTTTTGATTAATTATGAGGTAGAAAAATGGAAGACAGGAAAAGAACAAAAAAGGAAAAATCGTATGATGGAGTGGAAGGCAGGAGAAACTAAATGAAATGGAATGATAGTGCAAAGTCAAAGGCGATGATAATGGAACAGATAAAAAAAACAAAAGATGTATCTAGGGGGATAGATGCGAAATAATATCAACAGCTGCTGTCTGAAAAAATTGGGGACAAAGGTTATGAGATGAAACTTTTGAACTCAGCATTGGGCTCAGGAGGCTGTAAAGTGCTAATCGAAAGATGAAGTGCTGTTCTTTAAGCTTCCCTTGAACTTCAAAGGAACAACATAGGAGACCAAGGTCAGAGAGGGAGTGGGGTGAAGAACAAAACTAACAGAAAACCAGAAACTTGGTGTTATGCTTATGGACTGAACTGAGGAATTCTATAAAGCAGTCATTGCATCACAAGCAGCGAATGAAATATACTAAATAGTAAGAGGCACAAGTAAATTGCAGTTTGCTCTGGGAGGCAAAAATGTAGGTATTTTATCTCCACAATCATGGCAAGATGCTGACAAGGTTGGCACTGTTTTTGTTGGCAAACCGACCTCTACTTTGGAGAGGCCAAATGCTACCACCCTGGTCTGTGACCCCATCAAGATTGCCATAATCTACTGTGGAGATTTTCTCTCCCCCTCCAATCTCATGGTCTCCCAACTTCGCACAGCCATTAATATCTCCTTCCCAAGATCCACAAACAGGACTGCCCTGGTAGACTCATTGGGTGGAATTTTACGGTGGGATTTTACGTTCCTGAAGTTAGTGGAGTTTAGAATGGCTTGCCGCATTTTAGAGCCTCGTCTCCGCTGCAACGGGGGCCATAAAGTGCCGGCCATTGTTTCAGCCACTTGTTGCCACAGAACTATTTTCTTCCCATCTCAAGTCTATTTTTTCTCCCCTTGTCCAATCTCTTTCTAGCTATAGCCACTACTCTTCCACATCTTCCACAATTTTAGCAGTTTCCTTTCCCAATTGTTTCCTTTTTGGGCACGTGTATGCCCAATTCCTCTTCACCTCCATTCCCCCAGCAGGAGGGTCTGAGGGTTCTCCACTTCCTCCTTGGACAGAGGCCCAACCACTTGCCTATTTGTAGAATATGTGGAGCGTTTTTTGTTCCATTCCTACTCATGGCCCCTTCCCCATATATTGTTCCACTACATTGATGCAGTTGCCTACTCTGACCCTGAACTGGATAATTTCATCAACTTTGCTTTTAGCTTTAACCTTTACACAGACCATTTCTGACCTTTCCCTTTCTCAATCTCTCTGTCTACATTTCTGGGAAAAGGCTTTCGATCAGTATGCACCATAGGCCCACTGACTCCCACAGATATCTTGACTACACTTCCTCCCATTCCACTTGCTGTTAGGACTCGTTTCTATTTTCCCAGTTTCTCCATCTCCATTGTATCTGTTGTGACTGTCAATCTCGCTTCGGAATAGTCTTCCTATTTCCTCAATCCAAGATTCCTCTCCACCGTGGTCACACAGCCTTCAACTGTCTCCATTCCATTTCACATACTTTTGCTCTCCCTCCTCCCACTCCCAGAATCATGATAGAGTTCTACCCTACCAGCTTCCATATTTAATGGACCATCCTCTGCCATTATTGCCACCTCCTGTGTGATGCCACCACTAAGTACTTCTTATCCTCATCTCCCTTTCAGCATTCTGAAAGGATGGTACCATACTGTGCTGATCCTTAATCACAAGGCCCCACCTCACCAACACCTAACCCAACTGTTCAGGGTCCCAAACATTCCTTCAAGGTGAAACAGCAATTTATTTATGTCTTTCAATTTAGTACACCGCTGCTTACGGTGCAATCTCCTTTACTTTGGGGGCACCAAACGCAGCTTAGACCACTTTGTGGAATGCAGCCATTCAGTCAGCAGGCAAGACTTTACGCTTCATGTCTTCTGTTACTTTAATTTCCCACCTTACTCTTTCATTGATCTCTCTGATCTCAAGCTCCTTCACTGTTCCAGTGAATTGAATATAAGCTTGAGGAATAGTACCCCATTTTTTGATAGGTGCTTTAGAGCCTTCTGGATTCAAACATTGAGTTCAAAAATTTTGGTTCATAACCTCTGTCCCCATTTTTTCAAAAAGCAGCAGTTGTTGGTGATGATTCTGCTATTTCCTTCCTCCAGACCCATTTTTTGTTTCTCGCCCCATTTGAATCTTCTTTGCTGAGCGCCATCATCCCTTTTGTCATTTAATATCTCCTGTCTTCCATCCTATCACAGACTTTCCCTTTAGTTGGTCTGCCAACCTTTCCCATCTCTACCAATTGAAGCTCATCGATATGAAACATAAACCCTGTTCTCTCTCCACAAATGCTGTCTGACCTGCTGAGTATTTCCAGCATTTGCTATTTTTATTTCAGATTTCCAGCATCCGTTGCATTTTGCTTTTGTATTAGTGTTCAACTACTTCAATTTTCTCCTGGCTGCCTTCCCATTTACACTACCATGAACTTAAACTCATTCAAAACTCGACACCAAATCCTACTCAACAATCATCCACGACTTTGCTGACCTACAATAGGTCATGATCAACTAGCACCTTAATTCTCATCCATGTATTAAAATCCCCATATAGCTTTGCCTCTCCTTATCTCTGTAATCTGCAACCTTACAACCATCTAATAATTCTGTTCCTTCAACTGTGACACCTTATGTCCCACCACTGGCAGCTGTGCTTTCAGCCATTTAAAACTATAAGCTTTGGGATTTGCTGCTCCCAGTGCGGTCTCCTGTACATTGGAGAGACCAAACACAGATTGGGCAACCGCTTAGTGGAACACCTTCACTCAGTCCACAAGCGTAACCCAAACCTTCCTGTCACTTGCCATTTCAACACACCATCTTGCTGTCATGCCTACATGTCCGCCCTTGGCCTGATGCAATGTTCCAGTGAAATCCAGCGCAAACTGGAGAAATATCACCTCATCTTCCGATTAGGCACTTTACAGCTTTCCGGACTTAACATTGAGTTCAACAACTTCAGGCCAAGAACTCTCTCCTCTATCCTCACCCCCTTTTTTAAATATTCATTTTTATTTTTTACCGCTTATTTTTATTTATTTAAATTTTTATTCATTTATTCATTGTTTTATCCCCACCTTTTACCCTATTTTCAATCTTTTTTCCCACCACCATCCTGTCCCCCCACCACACCCCCACAAGGGCCATCTGTCACTATTTCATGTTCTTTTCAGAGCGCTTACCCTTGTCCTGCTAGTATCACATTCTGCTTTCTTACCTTAATGTAACTATCAGCACCTCCTTTAGCCCTTAACACTATCATTAACACCCCCTTTGTCCTTTTCATGACATCTTTGTCAATCTCTCCTTTGCGTCCACCTATTGCTGGCCTTCTATCCAGCTTCACCTTCTCCACTCCCCTTAAACAGTATAAATTTCAACACGTTTTTACTTCTCTTTAGCTCTGCAGAAGAGTCATATGTACTCGAAATGTTAACTCTGTTTTTCTCTCGACAGATGCTGTTAGACCTGCTGAGTTTTTCCAGCATCTTCTGCCTTAGTTTCAGGTTTCCAGCATCTGCAGCATTTTGCTTTAGCTTTGGAATTCCCTCCCTAAACCTCATCACCTTTTAAACCTCCTGAAAACCTATTTAACCAAACTGCTGGTCACCCATCCTAATATCTCTTTCCTTGGCTCAGTATCAATTTTTGTCTGATTATATTCGTGGGATGTGTTCCTGTGTTAGAGGCAGGTTGTTAACATTGGTTACGGCTGGGATACCACATACACCCTTTTCCCACTAGGGGCAACATCAGTTAATCCTAACCCTTCATTTCCTATCTGCAAACCAATTTTCTATCTATGTTGCTACAATTCCTCTTATACCATGTGACCTAATTTCATGTAAGAAACCACTTATGAGGCGTTTTATCAAACACCTTTTGAAACCCACTAACACAGCATCTATTGTATTCCCTGATCTATCTAATCTGCCCCTTCCTCATTTTTCTCAAAACATTGTGATCCTTGGCAACACCCCGGGTCGTTGGGGTGGGGGGGGTGGGGTGCGGGGGGTGCGAGATCCGGCTAAGGATCAATAACATTTTGTTTAAAGTAAATGAAGTTTGCGATTCAAGATGCTTACTAAGTGAATAAAGCCACAAGATTCCACGGGTTTTGAATAAACAAAAATAAACTTTACAAGTTCAGAAAGATAAAACAATTTACAATATCCATCTTATACTCTAATATTCAGAGTAAGGATGAGGTTCGTGTGGATTAACAGGTGAACAGTGGTCGGAACTGCCACATTACACAATAGATGACAGATGAGACCAAAACAGATTCCATGGATTTCTCAACAACCCACCCAGATGTTTGTCACATTGTGAGACAACCTGTCTCACTGAAACTTAATCTTTCTCACAAGGGTTTCCAATCTCCACATATGAAGATCTCGTCTTGAAATTCTCTCCAAAAGTCGATCCCACTCAGACAGCCTCAACAATGACCCACGTCGCAGGGTTTCAATCTCACCTTCTAAGATTCCTTTCCCCTGGATTTTTGAATGCACTCAAACATCACTTTCCAAGCACAATTTCAGATATTTAATTGTGCCAAGCAGAACACCACTGTTTCAAAGGGGTTCCTTTGCACCATCGGTCCACAGCAACCTTCAGCTGCCTTCTCAGAACTTCATGGCTTCTTTGGTGCCCACTTTGCTTAAAGTCTGCTCCTTGCAGCACTTCCTTTAATTTGGAGCATTTTTCTCTGCTCCTTTTCTTTAACTAATGGAACCTATGTTTGTCCCCCTCACATGTACCTCTCCCTGGGACACCTACTTGATAATGCCACTCCAAATCATGTCATCTGACCTGTCCTTTTCATGCCTTTCTTCTCCGGAGGCTGGTTCTCGGCCTAAATAAGGTAAAAAGATAGCACTGCACATGTGCACCAGTTCCTAGTCAATGCATATGCGAGAGGTTCAAAGATCATCAGGAATCGGAGTTCCCAACCTCCAACTAAAAAAGGTGAGTTTAGGTTTCATTACAAAATTCAAACTTGTCAAACACAGCTTGACTATGAAGAAGACTCAAAATGATAACTCTGTTTTGCTCTCCGCAGATGCTGCCAGACCTGCTGAGTTTTTCCTGCATGTTCTGTTTTCTCTCAGATTTCCAGCATCTACAGTATTTTGCTTTTATTTATTTGACTTTAATAAATCTTTGCTGCCTATTGGTTGATTCATGCATTTCTGAATGCTCGCTAATTATTACTTTCTATAATTATGTACATTTGTGCCTTACCAAGAACTGTAATGGCATATAAGATCTGTCACTAAATACAGGAGGATCTGTTGTGTTGACTTGGTAATACTAATTTGTACATGCAACTTTTGTAATTTTTACTCTTCCGGTTTTACCTTCCCCTCCACACATCCAACCATTCCAATACCAACATTTCAGTATTTAATTTTTGAAATAATAGCTAAGAATAAAAATCAATGAATTAAAAATTAAACCTCTAATATTGCAACATGGATATTCTTTGTTAATGACTGCTTATTTGCCTGCATGCTCTGTTCCTCATTGCAGCTATAGCAACAATAGCTGTTGGAATGTTAGAATATCACTGATTTTCTTTTTAAATTTGACTCCTACATACTCTACCTCATTTGCAGTATTAAGTAACCATTGATGAAATTGGTAGTAGCATAGGCAGTACCATCAGGAATATTTTTTCTCCTCTTTTTATGATTCATACCCTAAATGCAACCCTGATTGTTTATTGAAATGTCCCTTAGAAATCAGGTTGTCACTGCTCTTCAGTCTTGTTGCAAATGTGCAGATAAAGTGTTCAGGCTGATTGAGGATGCTGTTTTTTTCCTATTTAATTTTTTTAGGTTTAGATATGCTATAATCCCTGCTTGTTTTAAAAGTTTCAACATGGAATCCATACCAAAATTTTTAATACCTTCTAACTATTAAAATGTTGAGTCCTTTCCATTATAATTTTTATGTGGTCTGATTGATTTGTATTTTGTAAAGAGCCAATTGAATTGCAGAAAAATTAGTAGAAAGATTAATTCAAGCTTAGTGCATCATTAGGAATGCATAGGTGAAAGCTTAGCTTTTAGTCCCTTAAATCCATGCTTCAAATAATAACCACAGCTGTGCTCACATTAAACACCTCAAATATTCTCATGTTTAAAACTCTATATCTTACTTACACCTAATTTGAAGTGCATAAAGGCATTGTAGTTCCTAGTATGTGTGTAAACAATGATCGGCACAGTTTCTGAGTTCCACTCTTAGCAAAGATAATTGTGATGTCATTCTTTGGAACTTTTTAAAATCATTTCTTTCATGGGAAGAATTTAGGATTCAAATTTGCAGGAGATTTGTAACCACCTTTATTGGCAAGCCTACTGGTAGGGTTTTGCTTGGTGAAGGTGTCAGAAACAGCACTTGGTGAAGAAACAGCACTCTGACTGGGAAGACAGTTGAGGACACAGGGACACATAATAAGTTAGCCACCCAACTGGTTGGAGGAGGAAATTTTGGCCAAGTAAGCAAAAACTCATTCACTGAAGCCAAAAAATGATCAGAATTGGAACAGTACCCAGGTAAAATTAAGTGAGCCCACAACTGGCGAGAGTGTGGCATATTTATTATTCATTTCATTGATTTTGAGATTTCTGTAGTTAGTTTAATTAAGGTGAAATTTTATCACTTCAATTTCTTTGCAAGTTCACTTGCCATTTATAAAAGAAATCATAAATATAATTTAATTTGTAATTGGCCTTCATTCACATTGTTTTAGTTGTACTCAGAAGGATTGGAGATGAACATGTATTAGAGACATGTTCCAATCACAAAGGCTCTTCCTGTTACTCCCCTGAATTATACTATTCCATAATTAGGTAAAGGATACAGTGCAGAAAGATATTGGACCATTTACAGGAGTAGCCAGCATCTATGCACAGAAAATTCCCCCTGTCGGTGGGATTGTGCGGGGGCAGGCGCAAACCCGATGGGCACCCCCGATCGGGGCCACACCACCATTTTACGTGGGCAGGTCTTAATTGTGCTGTACGCCCAGGAGCGCTGAGTGCTCCCTTTGCGGGCAGGAGAGGATTCCCCGAGTTGGGGCTTGCGCTCTTTCGCGTGCAGGCGCATCCACTGAACTGAAAATCTAAATGATGCGCGGTGATGTCAGAATGCCCACCCGACGTCACCGCATATCATTTTATGCGGGCCCTGCCCCTGCTCACCGACCCAAAAAGGCAAGCCCAAAATTTGCAACAGGTATATTTGTGAAGAACTTGCAAATCTTCTGCGCATCCATGCATGCATTGTTGACTCTATCATCTGCAGAGAAGCACAGTTTTCATCAGAAATAATTGATGATCAGAGAGACTTAAGATCTCTAGGTTGGATCCAGGGGATTGAATGTCACATACTTTTGAAATGAAATATTTTCACTTTTTGGACACTTTGTGAGAGCCATTAAAAGAGCCATGCAAATTAATTAAAAAACAATATGAATAGTTAATACATAATGCAGTATAGGTATATGTATATATAA
The DNA here is from genome assembly GCF_017639515.1 of Carcharodon carcharias. Classification (NCBI taxonomy): domain Eukaryota; kingdom Metazoa; phylum Chordata; class Chondrichthyes; order Lamniformes; family Lamnidae; genus Carcharodon; species Carcharodon carcharias. Next base: position 171,152,727 of record NC_054469.1, read on the forward strand.
ATATAGATGTTTTGAGTACTGTGATTGAGACATGCAATAGTGTAAAATGGGTGATAGTAAATTGGCAGAGAGATAAAACAAGCTGTCAATTTAACCTGTTTATACTGCACACATTCAAAATCTGTCCCTATAATTATTTATCAACTGTTATTTGGCTCCCTGGCCAGTGACTCTGGACCCCAACCTTCCAAACCTCAGCAATAAATCTCCCATTGTCTTAATGACCACTATATGATCCACTCCAATCCAGGAAGCACACTGGCTCTGCTTTCAGCGCTGGCCCCAGATTATCCCACACTGGGGCCTCTCTACTTGAAACTCCAGGTCTCAGATCCCTTCCTCTGTAGCTGCACCTCACCTCAGTTTATTGGGTTCCTGTCTCCCTGAGCTCTTGTTTGGGAAGGAAGAGAAGAGAGGGATTGACTCGTTACATGGGTGGCAGAGCCTTTTGGTGCTGGGAATTTGGTCATCATTGGGAGCTCACTGTTGGTCCTTTACCAGTTCTAACCAACATTAAATCATGAAAATGATTGAGCCTCGCATCAGTGAAGAAGATCTGTTCAAAGAAAGAAAAAGCATTTATTTATATGGCACCTTTCGCAACATCAGAATATCCAAAGCACCTTACAGTCAATTAAGTATTTGTTTTGAAGTTGTACTGTATAGAATTCACAGGGCAGTAGATCCTTTCAGGTACAATAGGTCTATGCCAGTGTTTATTCTCCCTCCAGTATACTTCATCTCGCCCTATCAATATATCCCTCTATTTATTTCTCCATCATGTATTTATCTAGCTTCCCCTTAACTTATTTATGCTAGTTGACTCAACTACTCCATGCTGTAATAAGTTCCACATTCTCATCTCTCTCTGAGCAAAGTTTCTTTTGACCTCCCGAATGTGATGTAGGAAATGTAGGCAGCAAGGTCCTACAACCAGCAATGGAATAATGATCAGCTAATCTATTTTACTGATGTTAGATGAGAGATAAATATGGGCCAGGACACAATGGAGAACTCCACCATTCTTCTTCGAATGGTGTCTTGGAATCTCTTATATTCACTGAGAGTACAGATTGGGCTGCTGTTTAAATCTCATCTGCATCTCCCCACAGTGCAGCACTCCCTTAGCAATACACTTAAGTGTCAGCCCAGATAATGCGCTCAAATCTCCGGAGCTGAGATCTTGAGATGATGAATGACCCAAGTTAGCAAAGTTGGGAACTTGCATAAATGAGGTGTCAGTGAGTGAGTACTAAAGAAATGCTTGAATTTATATAGCCCCTAGTGCCTCAGGATACCCCAAAGCACTTCACAGTCAATGAAATACCTTTTTGAAGTGTAGTCAATGTTGTAATAGAGGAAACGCTGATGTGGCATCACATGAGATCCCTCTACCGAGACCCACCTTCTGCGCATCTGAAACCATGTCATGGACAAGCCTGTCTCTTCTTCAACCTAGATGCCACTTTGACAAGATCCACTGGTAGAAATATATAAAACTCGTATTTAGCTTTTTGACTCAAGCTTTTTTGTATGATTTTCTTTGAAATAAATCGCGTGATTTGCTCAATGCAATGTTTAAATATTTATTAGAATCTGATTTTTTTTTGTAGACAATTTTGCATCAAGAGGGAGTTTTAAACTATTTTTTGTAAGTGGAAGATTTTATTTTTGTTATGGCCAGTATGCTGCATCATCTTTGTGTTTCTTTTCTCTCCTTCACAGCTGTCCGGTGGGTGTGAGTTAACAGTCGTCATCCATGATTTCTCGGCAACCAACAGCAATGAGCTGACCATTCGCCGGGGCCAGACTGTGGAGGTTTTAGAGAGGCCTCATGATAAACCAGACTGGTGCCTGGTCCGGACAACTGATCGGTCCCCTGCTGCAGAAGGAGTTGTTCCCAGCAGTGTTCTATGTATTGCACATTCACGTAGCAGTATGGAAATGGAGGGCATTTTCAACCATAAAGGTAAGATTATTAATTACAATTCTAGTTTATAATGTGCTTATCTTTGATTCTGAGTTACGCTGGAAAAACATAATGCAGAATCTAGTTCACCTAGTGGTGTTTTGAAGTCAGTAAGCCAAACAAGTTACAGTATTTCCATTTGATGCTTGTTTGTTTGAATTTCCAGTGGAACACAGTTAGCCAGGTTTTTAGGGCCAGCTTTTCATGCCCAGATTTTCATGCCTCTGTCTGTGTCGGAATGGAGTGGAGAGGGATTTAAAAATGGCGGACAGAACACAATTCTGGGATTTCCACCCCCATATTTGTCGTGTGGGATTTTTGTGACCTTGAGTTAAGGTTGCCGGTAGTGCGCCGGCAGGCAGCAATCTAGCCCATGCCTACTCCATTCCAGGGTGGGAATTTTAGACCCCGCACTATTTCCATGGAGTCAGGCCCATTTTGTTAGGAAATGTGGTGCACAGCACCTAAGAGAAGTTGTGAACCACGGGAAGCCTAGTCTGGAGCTTGGAACCTTTTGACAGGTATGTTCAAAAGGTGCTGACAACTTTACATGTCATAATGTAATAATGTATAATAAGTTAAATATGTTTATAACATAGTGATTAATAATAGACCTTTGTTTAGAACAGATAAGTGACTATGAGGGTTGTGTGAGGGGTGAGGATAGGATGCCTAACAATTATTTACAGAAATAAGCCAATGTCCTAGTGTATGAAGGCAGACCCCCTAGCTTGCTGGCCTCAGCATCCGCCTGCCTCCGTTCCCACCTCGGACCTGCTTCTAGAGGCGGCAGGCCCCAACTCCTGCTCACCTTAGACTCCCCTTCATAACATAACATGGGCAGACACTGTCTGGCAAGAGGCAATGCCAGGAAATGGCCCAATTCTCAATTCCCACCTCAAGGATGAAAATCTGGGCCCTATTATACTCATTTTGGGAGCAGAGTAGTACTCTGGGCTCTCTGTATTCTGCTCCTGCCGGCAAGACCAGCTGACCCAAGAATAATTTGTTGATTTGCTGGCTCAGTTCTCTCCCATTGGCACCCAATTGCAACTTCAACACCTGCACTTCCCAGAGATCCTAGAGAGATGACCAAACTGCTTTTAAGTCATTCACAGTTGCGCGAGCATAAATATAAGTGTGGAGTCAATTGCAGATGCAATGATGTTAGTGTAGGTACTGACTGCTTCACTGGAGTTGAGCACATTGCCTTTAGCACTCACCTCTGAATCTCAGTATGCCTATGACTGATGTTGATGCACATGTCCAGTGGCTGAAATCACAAGGAAGTAAAAACATTGAGCTGATGGTTCAACCTTTCCAGTGCCAGCTGTGATTGTGCTTACAGAAGCACAGTAACATAGGGGAACACTGTTAGAGAAGATTGAAGCAAGTGAATGTGGCGAAGAAACACATTTAAATATTAATTTAATTCATTGGATGTGGGTGTTGCTGGCTGGGCCAGCATTTAATGCTTATCCCATTTTCCCATTGTTCAGAGGGCATTTAAAAGTCAACCACTCTTGGTTGCTGTGGGTGTGGAGTCATATGTAGGCCAGATCAGGTAAGGATGGCAGATTTCCTTCCCTAAAGGACGTTAGTGAAACAGATAGGTTTTTACAACAATCAGCAATAGTTTTGTGGTCATCATCAGACCTTTAATGCCAGATTTTTATTGAATTCAAATTTCACCATCTGCCATGGTGGGATTCAACCCTAGGCCCCCAGAGCATTACCCTGGGTCTCTTGATTACTAGTCAATGACAACGGCACTATGCCACAGCCTGTCCATGACATTTAAATGTCGTATGTGATCAGCATTGTAATTTAGGCAGTCTCAATTGTCGTTACTAATGTGTAATTGCAGGACGGCCACTCCAATATGGCAGATAAAGATTGTCTCTTTAGTCCTGTCAAAATATTGATGATGATTGCATGTAAACTATTTATGCAGATAGAAATCTAACAACTCCCATTCAAGTTACAATCTTATTCCTTTCAGAAGATTGTCCCTTGATTATAATGGAGGATTCTAATTCACATATTTAGAGCTGCACAAAAAGAGCATGCTATCCTGTTTTAAAATTGTACAAGCAAGTGAACACCAGTTTATTGGCAGGGGGTGGGGAGTTTCTCATGTCTTTACATAGGAAAATCTTCCTAGAAGCAGTGACCTGGAATTTCTTGAAAATTTATGCCATTATTCAATCACAGAAGTTCCTGGGAAATATAGCTTGTTGATTTTTTATGCCATTTCCTCTGCTTCGCCAATATCCTTGCAGAAGCAGATAAAAACTAATTAAGTTAATTCACCCTCCACCCTCCATTCAATGCAGTAGTGATGGCAAACTTTCTTGATTTGCTGAAGAAAAACAAATGCATGCACACACGCGCGTGCACGCGCACACACACCCACCCAGCCATCACTACCACCACTCATTACGACCAACAATAACGACAATGAAACTACCCTGATTGGTAAATAAGTGCAGTTCTGACATTTCTATGGAGATTTAAGCAAATAATTCAATTCCCTTGGCAGCTTGCTTCTGCATTGCAATTGCTACAGTTTTTATTTCCTGGATCTATATATCTGTGTGCACTGAAATTGAACTCAGTGCATTGGGTAGAAAAGCAGCTTGGTCGGAATGGCTGTCGCCACAGAGTCTTTGCATACAGTAATCAGTAGTTGATGCTTGTGTGAGATGAAAAATCTCTAAAGAATCTCATTAAACAAAACTAAAAGCGATAAAAGTGAATATTATTTTTGTTAATACTCAGAAAGATCAAGTTAGATAAATCGTCAGTTATCGTTGTTGTGATTGTCCTTCGAACCGAGGATGATGTCTGCTCAGGATCATGAGTTTCTGCCATGGGTCTTCATGCGACTGGACAGGCCAATTCTTGATTTACACATCTTTGGGCATGTGGGATAGGACATCTCTCAAGGGAGTGGGGCCCAGAGTGCAGGATTTGCTTTCTTTTCTTTCTGTCTCCGTTGCTGCACTTTCTCATCATTAAAGCATTTGGATTCAAAGCATGATGCAGCTTTGAATGATAGGAACATAGAAAATAGGAGCAGGAGTAGGCCATTCAGCCCTTCGAGCCTGCTCTACCATTCATCATGATCATGGCGGATCATCCAATGCAATAGCCTGCTCCCATTTTCTCCCCATATCCTTTGATCCCTTTTGCCCCAGGAGCTATATCTAACTCCTTCTTGAAAACATACAATGTTTTGGCCTCAACTACTTTCTGTGGAAGCGAATTCCACAGGCTCACCACTCGCTGGATGAAGAAATTTCTCCTCATCTCAGTCCTAAATGGTCTACCCCATATCCTCAGACTGTGACCCCTGGTTCCGGACTCCCCTACCATCGGCAACATCCTTCCTTCATCTACCCTGTCTAGTCCTGTTAGAATTTTATAGGTTTCTATGAGATCCCTCCTCATTCTTCTGAACTCCAGCGAATATAATTTTAACTACGTCAGTCCCGACATCCCAGGAATCAGATTGGTAAACCTTTGCTGCAATCCCTCTATAGCAAGTACATCCTTCCTCAGATAAGGAGACCAAAACTGCACACAACATTCCAAGTGTGGTCTCACCAAGGCCCTGTATAATTGCAGCAAGACATCCCTGCTCCTGTACTCGAATCCTCTGGCTATGAAGGCCAACATACCATTTGCCACCTTTACCGCCTGCTGCACCTGCATGCTTACCTTCAGCAACTGGTGTACAAGGGCATCCAGGTCTCATTGCACATTCCCCTCTCTCATTATAGCCATTCAGGTAATAATCTGCCTTCCTGTTTTTGCTACCAAAGTGGGTAACTTCACATTTATCCACATTATACTGCACCTGCCATGCATTTGCCCACTCACTCAGCTTGTCCAAATCACACTGAAGCATCTCTGCATCTTCCTCAAAGTTCACCCTCCCACCCAACTTTGTGTCATTTGCAGATTTGGAGATATTACATTTAGTTCCCTCATCTAAATCATTAATATATATTGTGAATAGCTGGGGTCCCAGCACTGATCCCTGCGGTACCCCACTAGTCACTGCCTGCCGTTCGGAAAAAGGCCCGTTTATTCTTACTCTTTGTTTCCTGTCTGCCAACCAGTTTTCTATCCATCCCAATACACTACCCCCAATCCCATGCGCGTTAATTTTACACTCTAATCTCTTTTGTGGGACTTTGTCGAAAGTCTTCTGAAAGTCCAAATAAACCACATCCACTGGCTTCCCCTTATCAACTCTACTCGTTACATCCTCGGAAAATTCCAGTAGATTTGTCAAGCATGATCTCCCTTCGTAAATCTGACTCTGTCCGATTCTGCCACTGTTTTCCAAGTGCTCAGCTATTAAATCTTTTATAATGGACTCTATAATTTTCCCCACTACTGACGTCAGGCTGACTGGTCTATAATTCCCTGTTTTCTCTTTACCTCCCTTTTTAAATAGTGGGGTTACATTAACTACCCTCGATCTGTAGGAATTGCTCCAGAGTCTGTAGAATCTTGGAAGATGACCACCAATGCATCTACTATTTCTAGGGCCACTTCCTTAAGTACTCTGGGATGTAGATTATCAGGCCCTGGGGATTTACCAGCCTTCAATCCCATCAATTGCCCCAACCCCATTTTCCTACTAATACTGATTTCTTTCAGTTCCTCCCTCTCACTAAACCCAGTGTTCCCCAACATTTCTGGTATGTTATTTATGTCCTCCTTTGTGAAGACAGAAAGTATAAAGTCACATTATGTCTCTGGAAGGATTTCCTCCCTCAGCCACAGGAAATAGGTGATTCTGGAGAATGTGTGTCAGGATTTTCCCTGCTGTGGGCAAGAGGGAAATAACTTCATAGTTTCCACAGCATGGTTTGTATCATGTCTTGAAGATAGTTACAACTGTCGCAATCGTGATGTCGGGAGGAATTTTTTTTCCTCCCTAATCTGTAGGATAAGTGTGTGGAACCTTAATGTAAACAAAAGCCCATGAGCTTTGAAAACTCAGCTGCCAATCCCCAGGAAGGTGGGTTTCACTGAGGGCAGCGATGTCAAATTGAAGTCTTACTAGCTCTTGTGATGCAATTGCAGTTGTTCTTTTCAAACAGTCACTGTTGAGATTATCCATGAGTGTTCTGACATTTCAAGTCACAAAATTTAAAGTTTTCTTTCTTAGACCACAAAAATAGTGATCCACAGGATGTGGTTCCCCAGCCAGGGCACTTCTTCTAACCCCTCCCGATTTGTGATGGTATCCTGAAGAGGACTGCTCAGTCACAGATGCTGCTGCCCAAAGACACCTCTGTCCTAATATAATTGTCCAATGACCTTCATGTATTTGTGGCCTGTGTGCAGATTCTCGACTAGGGGCTCCCAAGCTCACAGCCCTGTGCCTGTCGACAATTCTCCATCATCCAGGATTTGGGAAACAGACTTTGGTAGAGCCTGTACATGACTTTGTTTAACATGGGGACCTTAGGGTGCTATCATTGTCCACATGTTCTTGACGGGTTGGTGGTCAGATTTCATTGATGTGTCAAGCCGATGGACCACTTTGCCTGCAGCCTTCCTCCACCTTTGCAGCTGGTGAGAGGTACCGTCTTTCTTTGCTTATTCTGCCATTGAGGACTTTCTGGACCACACTTTGTCTGGCACCTCCGTCTGACCTTGCTGCCATGGGTGGCCCTACCAGGAGCCAGGAGCTCCTGATGGCATTACCCAATGGATCATTGGAGCACTCAGATCTCTCCATCACCTCAAGGCAGTGATCACAAAGACACTAGATAAATTTTTACCTTTATTGGCCATAGGCCATGCCTTCATCCTCTCTGTGGTGTATTTAAATCAGCTTCCCAGTAAATTAGCTTTTCAATTCACCACAAAACAGTCTAATTTATGGTTGATATGATTGTATCCTTTTCTGTTCAGAATGAAATATTAAATCTTTTTAAATCCAAGCCAAAAGAAAACATATTGCTTTGTGGCATTTTTATTCCCTGAAACAAACTTTCAGCCTGAGCAACAATTTATTTTAAGCACAAAATCAAGGAACAAGATAATGTGCATGCTTATAAATAGGCAGACAGCTGAGAAGGAAAGATAAATCTAGTCACAGGAAAACATCATGGGCGCACACTAAATAAGAGAAAACCAAGAAAGACTGAAGAGTGAAAAGCACCCAAAGAGGGATTAGTTGGAGTGCCATGCAATACATGTGACACCACCTGTTGTTTTTAATAATGTTTATGTTTTGCGTGTGGGCCAATGTGTTACTTTAAATATACGGCTGAGTCAGAACTTAAAATGTCAAATCTGAATTTGTCTAATGTTGCTAGTTCTGGCTAAGTGGGCAGTGTGGAAGCTGTTTGAAATTTAGAGAACCGAGTGTAAATCCCTGTATTCATTAACATTCACACACCTGTGATTCCCACAGTGTGGAGGTTTTGCCAGGTAATCTGTAAAGGGAAAGTGACTGGCTGAGGTTTGGTTTTTCTTCAAAAACCCTAAAATGTGCATTCAGGTAGGTCACTTAAATCATGGAAGATCTCACGTTCCTGATTCAGAATTCTTTGCTTCGTTACCATTTTAGAATTGCAATTAAATAGCTTTCCCAAAGAACCAAATGAATCAAATGCAGCTTTGTTTCATTATCTTCTATTTTAATGACAAACTAGTGACTGTCCTCCTTGGGGTTGGAGGTAAGCTGGATCTTTTTAGGGTGAAGGACAGCAAGCCTGGTGAAAGTTTTGAGTCACTCTTTTGTGGCACTTCAGGTTAACCAATAATCCAAATCAGCCAAAACCACAGTATTCCAGAAAGTCATTAATAATTGACCAGCCAGTCTGGCTCATTGATGGATACAGTAAGATGAAGCTGTTCAGGGACATGGGATAGTTGGTTGGATTGCAGAGTTCTTGTTTGGCTGCAGGCAATTTTGCAAACTAACAATTGCTCCATACTGCATGGCTTTAGCTGGTTCAACTCCAGCAATACCTCTGTCCACTATTGGGTGGCCTTAAACCTTAGCTGTTGCCAACTTGTTTTAGATGACTGGATATAAATGAGTCAGCTGCTTCTCTACAGAGAGAGAGTGCATTTCACATTGGGCAAACACAGTTTTTACATGGATGGATTTCCCAGTACTCTGGAGATTCTTGTGATTGTTGTGGGTGTCTGGGCATCAGCTGATGAAACAAAACCTGTTATGTTAATGTGACATTGGTTTTGAGTTTTCACAAGGATGTTTACATATTCATTATTTTGCTGAATGTTTTTGATTTATTTACTTAATGTTTACTATTTACAAAGTAATCATAAATGAGGTTTTATGGGAGTGAATTGCTTTCCAGTGAAGTCAGTGGAAAAGAAATTCAGATAATGTTGAAAACAGACTTCTGATTCACTGTGAGCCTTTTTCCTGCTACTGGCCAGTTTCATCCCCTGTTTGTGTTATGTTTATATGTCTGTTTTTGTTGTTAAAGATGAACAGTGGAAATGTTGCCTTTGTTTTTGTTGCACTATTAACGGCTGTGGGATAAATATTCTCTTAATAGTTTTGTTTTTATTCTGCAAACAGATTTAATAGGAAGGAGCATTTCAATTGCAAATAGTAAGATTTAATAGGAAATTAACTTTGTATTAATTCCTTGCATATACAGGATATTTAATCACAGTTTAGTCATTATAAAGGTAGTAGTGCTGGCATCTTGTGGATTGGCATGTGATACTTGATTGCACAAAATGAAAAGGAACAGTCCAATGATAACACAAGTGGCCACCTCTTTTTCATTATCTGTTATGTCATTGAATGTAAAATCATGTAGATTCAATCATATTCATAAAGCTGATTGAAATGTTGCTGTTGCTTAAATTTAGAAAACATTAACTGATGTCTCCCATTTACGCTGTAATGTTTCAAAGGACACGACCACTATATCTACTGTTTCCCACAGCATCTGTGTAAATTTAACAAGATTTAGGATTACCTCATTCCTCCTTAGTTTTCTGTGCCATTATGTTGATCTTTCACTTGTTTTAATAAAGTCTTGTACTCATCTCCTGAGTGATTGCTGGGGGGAAATTCTTTTTTCACAATTTGAAAAGCTGGAAACTCAGCTGTAACTGACAAATCCCTGGCTGCAAATTTACTGCAGAAAGAAACTTCTTTTGCAGGTAAGCAGTAAATCAGTAATGGGAGGTCTTCAAAGAGGCGATAGTTTGGGTAAGGACTAGACACATTCCAAAAAGGAGGAAAGACTAGCACCCAAAATTAGACTATCCTGGATGTCTAAAGATATAGAGATTAAAATGATATAGAACGTGGAGACTTATGATAAAAGGCAGGCTCATAATACAGCAGAGGACCAAGTACAGAGGAGAACCGAAAATGAAATAAGAGTGGCAAAGAATAGATGATAAATGAAAATAAGTTAATGGGTAACATAAAAGGCAACCAAAAATCTTTTATAAATATATAAAGAGTGAAAGGCAAGAGGGCAAGACTGAGGTACAAAATGAGTACTTTCTACCTGTCTTCACTAAAAAGGAGGATGCTGTCACAATAAAGGAAGAAATGGTACAGAATTTGGATAGGATAAAGTAGAGAAAGTGGAGGTACTTAAAATACTGGCAGTGCTCAAAGTAGTCAAGTTACATGTTCTGAATGAGATGCATTCTAGGTTGCTGAGAGGAGTAAGGATGGATAGAGTAGAGATTCAGGCCTTCAAATCTTAAATATGAGAGTGGTTCCAGAGGACTGGAGGATTGCCAATGTTTCCTTCCTGTTCAAAAAAGGGGAGAGGGATTGGCTTATCAGTGGTTGGGAAACTTTTAGACGCAATAATGTGGGAGAAAATTCATTGTGATGTGGAAAAATGGGGGCTAATAGATGACAGTGAGCATGGATTGTTAATGGAAAATTGTGTTTGACTAACTATTTGCATTTTTCGATAAATTAATGGAGAGAATTGACCAAGCTAAGGTGGTTGATGTTATGTATATGGATTTAAAAAGGTGTTTGAAAAGACAAGACATAGAAATTGGGAGATGCATGAGAGGTGAAATGTTATGCAGGGAAGTGTGAAATGATCCATTTTGGTAGGTGTGTGACTGCCTCCTGGATCAAAATATCCAATACCTCTCCCCTCCCTGATGCATTGCAACCCAGATGTCAGCTCAACAACTCTGAGCCAAGGTTCCTCAAGTTGGAGACACTTCATGCAGATATGGTTGCCTGGGTTCATGCTGCTCTCCACAAACTCCCACATGCTGCAGATGCAGCACACTTCCTGCACTACCACCTCTATCTAACCTTGTTTTATACATTTAGCCTTATGTACTTAGTTCCCTTGGTTCATTTTAAACTATTTAATTAACCAAATTACCACTCACCGACTTCTTAATTTCTCGCTCAATTTACGACACACTCAGTTAATGTCACAAGCTGTGGTTACATTCTGTGCCTCAACACAAGGAGGAGACCATTCGGCCCATCATTCCTGTGCTGCTCTTTGGCAGAGCTATCCAGGTAATCCAGCTGTTTCCACTAGTTTTTCCCCTTCAAATATTTATCAAATTTTTTTTTTTGAACAGTACTATTCTATCTCTTTGTCAAACATTTCGTGCATTTTATCTTCCCTGGCTCCATTCTCATCCCCTCAATATTAGCTTTTTTCAATCTACTACGTTAGTCTTTGTCTTACTTATGTCTTTCTGAATCATTATTTTAAACAACAACTTGCTTTTATATAGAGAAAACCCTATTATGTTGTAATCAGAATTGCCTAGATGTTCTCCTTTGCTCACTTCTCCTATTTGTTCTGGCTCATTTTCTGTTACGTGATGCAGAAGTATATCCTGCTTTGCTGGGTTTCTTACATACTGGACAAGAAAGGAAACTTGAACACACTATCACTGGGTGAAAATCCTGGAACTCCCTGATAAAAACAAAAAAACTGCGGATGCTGGAAATCCAAAATAAAAACAGAATTACCTGGAAAAACTCAGCAGGTCTGGCAGCATCGACGGAGAAGAAAAGAGTTGACGTTTCGAGTCCTCATGACCCTTCGTGAAAATGTTGGAGGGGTGGAGATTGGAAGCAAAATTAATAAATTTTTCCAAGTCCCGACGAGAGCATGAGGCGGCACTGAAGTATTCATCGATGTACCGGAGAAAGAGTTGTGGAAGGGGGCCGGAGTAGGACTGGAACAAGGAATGTTCCACATACCCCATAAAGAGACAGGCATAGCTGGGACCCATGCGGGTACCCATAGCCACACCTTTTATTTGGAGGAAGTGAGAGGAGTTGAAGGAGAAATTGTTCAGCGTGAGAACAAGTTCAGCCAGACGGAGGAGAGTAGTGGTGGATGGGGACTGTTCGGGCCTCTGTTCGAGGAAGAAGCTAAGGGCCCTCAGACCATCCTGGTGGGGGATGGAGGTGTAGAGGGATTGACCCAAACCTCCCTGTTGCTTGCCATGTTAACACTCCACCCTGCTCTCTTGCACACATGTCTGTCCTTGGCTTGCTGCATTGTTCCAGTGAAGCCCAATGCAAACTGGAGGAACAACACCTCATCTTCCGACTAGGCACTTTACAGCCTTCCGGACTGAATATTGAATTCAACAACTTTAGGTCGTGAGCTCACTCCCCCATCCCCACCCCCTTTCTGTTTCCCCCTTCCTTTTTTTTCCAATAAATTATATAGATTTTTCTTTTCCCACCTATTTCCATTATTTTTAAATATCTTAAAATCTTTTATGCTCTCCCCACCCCCACTAGAGCTATACCTTGAGTGCCCTACCATCCATTCTTAATTAGCACATTCGTTTAGATAATATCACCAACTTTAACACCTATGTGTTCTTTTGTTCTGTTGTTGTTGACATCTTTTGATGATCTGCTTCTATCACTGCTTGTTTGTCCCTACAACCACACCGCCCCTGCACTTCTCTCTCTCTCTCTCTCCCTCTCTGCCCCCCCCCCCCCAAACCAGCTTATATTTCAACTCTTTCTTGGACTCGAACTCAAGTTCTGTCGAAGGGTCATGAGGACTCGAAACGTCAACTCTTTTCTTCTCTGCCGATGCTGCCAGACCTGCTGAGTTTTTCCAGGTAATTCTGTTTTGGTTTTGAAGATACATATTGATTGCATCATAGTTCAGACCGGTATTCTTGGACAGGTTGGATGTCAGTTTTTCCAAGAAGTTTTTTTTTTTCTAACTATGGGCAGAATTTTACAGCAGCAGGATTTTACATTCCCACTTAATGCAATGGGATTTATAATGACTCGCCGCATTTTACGGCCCCGTCCCCACTGAAACAGGGCCGTGAAGTTCTGCCCTACGGTTCTAGCAGAACTGGGGAATGAGGGGGATTGCAGTTTGGACAACTGAAGGAGACCAAAAAACACTTTCTAGCTCGGAGTCACCTGTTCCTTTCATTTAAGCATTTCCTGATTTATTTTTTAAATCTGGTGAAAATTTTGGAAAGCTGAAACTTTGTTCTCCATACTGTTTCTCAGAACTAAGATTTCTGCTGAATGTGAGTGGCATGTGCCTTTTATCATATATTGCAATGTCATTCTACATTTGCCATCCCAACCGCAACTGACCCTGCGACCTGAGGGAGGCAGAAAATCCCGGCTAGTGGTGGGGCTGTGGTTTTTGTCAACAACTTCCAGACATATAGGCTGGATTTTATCATCCCTGATTGGGTTGGAATGTAGCTAGGCCAGTAAATAAAATGACTGTGATATGCGTGGCCAGAAGCCCCACTTCTGTTTTTACCCTCCCCGATATTCCCTAGGCAGGTGCGAGCATGGGCCTTGGAACAGGCTCACACCCATTTTGAGGCCAATTAAACTTGTTCTGGACTTGTGAAAAGCCCATCTCCCACAACTTTTTGAATTTTCTGGGAGAGGGTCAGAGTTTAGCAGCTGCATGAATCCGGCCAGCTGAATGGAAGCAAGGATCATGTCTGGGGCAAGTCCTGGGGACTGGAAGAGCTTACATGTTGTTCAAAGTTTTAAAGGACTCATCCTGTTGAAATTAGCAGCCCATCACGGGTGAAAGGAGGAGTCAGCGTTAAGAACTTGTGACAGGTAAGGGGATTGTCACCTTCATGGCATTGTGTTGTGGGCATCGAAATAATGAGCATGGCTGCATGGACTCCACGTGAGCACCAGGAAGGGTTCAGGTGAAACTGGGTGCTGAACCCTCATAAGCCAAGAGCATTGGATTTGAGCAGCAGCAATCTGCACAGGAAGGGCAGAGCACCAAGCATCAGGAAGCCAGATGAGAAGAACAAATGGTGCAAAAGAGAAGGAGACACTACCCTGAAACAGGATCAACAGGCAGAGATGAAGATGCCTGGAGATGACTGGGAATCAGTGCCGAAGGAGACTGTGATTCTCTAGGCGGATGGTCACAGGCATCTGTGCCCTTGTCTGTGCAGACCCCTGAGGCACTGTGCTGCAGTGCATCACCAAGAAGACAGAAGTTCTCTTTACTGATGCTGGACAACACATTAGAATCACAATTGATTTCACATCACAGGCTCAGAGGATACTGGGTCCAGTGCCTTGTACCATCAGGTGATACTCCGCAATATCTCCCCTGTAAGGGTCTTGGGTCATTGTGGTGGTCTGCTGCACTCTCCATAATATGGCCCTCCTGAGAGATGCGGACCGTGGGGATGGTGAGGCCCTGGAAGACGACAGCTCATCAGCAGGGGAGCAAGAGGAAATAGAGGAAGAGAAATTGGTGGTTGAGGGAAATGACGCTAAACAGAGAGGTGCCCTTGCTACATAATGAGACAGTTGACGGTTGCTACTCTCCTCTCTTTCAAGGCTGGCAGTCCTGCAGCTCTCCTGTGCCATCTCCAGTCTCTGTGGTGCAGTGCAGACTCTTCCTCAGGACAAACAGCAGCCTCAGTGATGGCTATCTAGGGTGTCTGAAACCCGCCTCCATTCCTGCCCTCACTGGCTTTAATTGGACGGGAAATCCATGTTCATATCAATTAAAAGTCCACTCCTGGGAAAATCTGAAACAGTTTATTTCCCATTGGAGATGAGTTAGTGACACACAAACAGACCCGGCTCCTGTTTCCCATCTCCAAGGGAAAGATCCAGCCCTATGTTAAAGCAATAAAGCAAATTTGTAGCCTGGTGTTTTCCCTTGGAAAGGAAGAGGAAATTATTGGGTGAAGGAAGCTTTGACAGAAATTTGGGAGCAGGCTACCTCCCAATCTCAAGTCTCAGAAGTTCCACATCATTGACAACAAAATGCCTTAAAATGAGGAGGCTGAGAAAAGTTTTATACAGCAAATCTCTCCTGCTCTGATTCCACACAATCTAAACCTCTGTGTTTCTTTTCCCCTTACCCTACTTGCCCTCCAGAATTAACCTTGCTTCCCCTGCTGGTTCTTGAAAACTGAAAGCTAATTATATCCTAAGTTTTAAGACATTTTCCCCCTTAATTTCTCCAACATTTTCTGTGTTTATATAGCAAAGTTATCCTGAACCAACATCTGTATTTGCACAGCTGAGTAACTTTGATTGTTATGTGAAGCTGATTTATAAAACAGGCATTTAAGATCTTTATATTTAGAAGAGTTTAACTGTGAGTATGTTGCAAGTTGTCAGTTTTATCCTGCACCTGGATTTAAACATAATGGATTTAAATTTGACTCTTGTAATTTAAAAAAATAACAGGTTAAGATCAGGAATAAGCCATTCAGTCCCTCGAGCTTATTTCACCATTCAGTTTGATTATGGATGATCTTTATTTTAACTCCATCTACCCATCTTAGTTCCATATCTCTTAATACTCTCCACTAACAAAAATGTATCAATCTCAGTTTTGAAATTTTCAATTGACCCACAGACTCAATAGCTTTTTAGTGGAGAGAGTTCCAGACTTCCACAACCCTTTTTGTGACAAAGTGCTATCACCCCTGAATGGCCCAGCTCTAATTTTAATGTTATGCCTCTTGATGCGAGACTTCCCACCAGAGGATATCATTTCTCTCTGCCCTATCAAGCCCACTTATCATCTTTAACACCTAATTTAGCTCACTCCTTAATCTTTAATATTCAAGGGATTACAAGCCTGGGTCATGCAACCTATCCTCGTAATTTAACTCTTGTAACCGTGATATCCTTCTGGTGAATCTACACTGCAGCCCCTCCAAAGCCAATATATCCTTCCTGAAGCGAGATGACTAGAACTGAACACAGTACAGTATATTCAAGAAGAAAGAAAGAGCAATAGTGATAGGGGATTCGTTGATTAGGGGAACAGACTGGCCATAGACATGATTCCAGGATGGTATGTTGCCTTCCTGGTGCCAGGGTCAAGGATGTCACAGAGTGGCTGCAGGACATTCTTCTGGTGAAATTATTGAACAGCCAGAGACCGTGGTCCACATTGTAACCAATGACTTAGGTAGGAAAGGGGTCCTGCAATCAGAATTTAGGGAGCTAGGTAGAAAATTAGCAAGCAGGACCTCAAATGTAATAACCTCCAGATTACTCCCAGTGCCATGTGCTAGTGAGTACAGAAATAGGAGGATAAGGCATATGAATGCGTGGCTGGAAAGATGGTGCAGGAGGAAGGGCTCTAGATTCCTGGGACACTGGGACTGACTCTGGAGTGATGGTACCTGTACAAGCTGAATGGGTTGCACCCCAACAGAGCTGGGACTGAGTTCCTTGCAGGGTGTTTTGCTGGTGCTGTTGGGAAGGCTTTAAACTAACTCAGTGTGGGAAACAAGAGAAAATATTAGAGAGGAATACCAGGGTGCACAAAATACTGGGAGGGACAAATAGCATTAGAATAGAGAATAATAAGTTAACAGGTAAAGTCGGGATAAGGGAGAAAGTAACAAAATCTAAATCAGGGCTACTATGCACGTATGTGAATGCATGGAGTATAGTGAATAAGATTGTGGTGTTACAGGTGCAGATTGCCATGTGAAAATATGTTGTTGTGGCGATAACAAAGACCTGACTCAAGGAAGGGCAGAACTGGGTGATAAATATTCCCAGGTACAAGGTGTTCAGAAAAGATAGGAAAGGAAGGAAAGGAGGAGGGGTGGTGGTATTGGTTAAGGAGAGCATTGCAGTGCTGGAGAATGAGGATGTCCCAGAGGGTTCAAGGACAGAATTAATTTGGTTAGATCTAAGGAACAAAAAGGGTGCAATTACATTGCTCAGTGTAGTCTATAGACTACCAACTAGTGAGTTGGAAGTAGAAGAATAAATTTGCAGGGAAATAGCAGAGAGATGTAAGCATTATAGTGTAGTTATAATAGGTGACTTTAATTACCCGAATGTAGACTGGGACAGTGGTAATGTAAAGGGCGGAGAGGGGCAAGAGTTCCTGGAATGTGTTCAGGAAAATTTTCCACAGCGGTATGTGTCGAATCCAACAAGAAAAGACACACTGTTGGACCTGGTTCTTGGAAATTAGGTGGGCCAAGAAGATCAAGTGTCAGTGGGGGAACATTTAGGAGACAGTGATTATTGTATTGTACATTTTAGGATGATGATAGGAAAGGACGATAGACAATTCAGAGTAAGAATAATTAACTGGATGAGAGCCGACTTTGATGGGGCAAGAACAGAGCTGGGCCAGACAGACTGGAATGAAAGATTGGCGGGAAAGAACTGTAGCTGAACAATGGGCTACCTTGAGAAAATAATTCGTTCGGGCACAGTCAAGGTTTATTCCATCGAAAGGGAAAGGTAGGACAAACAAATCCAGAGCTCCCTAAATGAAAAAAGAGATAGAAATTAAGATAAAGAAGAAAAAGTGTGCTTTTGATAGGTGACAGGTAGAAAATACAATTGAGAACGAAGAGGAATACAGAAGGTTCAGAGGGGAGGTGTAAAAGCATATTAGAGAAGCAAAGAGGGATTACGAGAAAAGACTGGCAGCCAACATGAAAGGGGAATCCCAAAATCTTCAATAGGCATATAAATAGTAAAAGGGTGGTAAAAGAAGGAGTAGGGCCGATTAGGGACCTAAAAGGGAATTTACACATGGACAAAGGGGCCATGACTCAGGTATTAAATGAATACTTTGCATCCATCAGGTGGATGCTACTTGGTGACAGATGAGGAAACTCGGTTGCTAGGAGGGTTCAGAGTTGATGTGGAGGAAGTGTTGAATAGACTGTCAGTACTTAAAGTTGATAAGGCACCAGGATCGAACAAGATGCATCCATGGATATTGAAAGAAATAAGAGTAGAAATTACAGGGGCACTGGCCATAATACTTCAGTCTTCTCTAGACTCGGGAGGTGCCATTGGACTGGAGAATTGCAAACGTTATGCCCTTGTTCAAAAGAGGTTGTAAGGATAAGCCCAGTAATTACAGACCAGTCAGCTTAACTTCAGCGGTGGGCAAGATTCTACAAACAATTATTCGGGATAGAATTAGTAGTCATATGGAAAAATATGGGTTGATAAAGAAGAGCCCGCAAGGATTTCTAAAGGATAAATTGTATTTAACTAACTTGCTGGAGTTTTTTGATGAGATAACAGAAAAGGTCAATGAGGGTAATGCTGTTGGTGTGCTGTACATGGACTTTCAAAAGGCATTTGATACAGTGCCACACATCAGACTTGTGAGAAAAGTTATTGTTTGTGGAATAAAAGGACCAGTAGCAATGTGGATACAAAATTGGCTGAAAAATAGGAAGCAGAGAGTAATGGATATTTTTCGGGCTGGAGGAAGGTTTCTAGTGGAATTCCCAAGCGGTCGGTATTGGGACCCTTGCTTTTCCTGATATATATTAATGATCTAGATCTTGGTGTGCAGGGGGCAATTTCAAAGTTTGCAGAAGATACAGTGCTTGGGAGTGTTGTATACTTCGGGGAGTAAAGTGTAGAATTTCAAAAGGACATAGACAAGTTGGTGGAGTGGGCAGATAGGTGGCAGATGAAGTTCAATGTGGAGAAATGTGCGGTGATGCATTTTGGTAAGAAGAACATGGACAGGCAACATAAAATAAGGGGTGAAATTTTGAAAGGGGTGCAGGAGCAGATAGACCTGGGTGTATATGTGCACAGATCATTGAAGGTGGCAGGACAGGTGAAGACAGCAGTTAATAAAGCATATGGTATCCTGGGCTTTATTAATAGGGGCTTAGAGTACAAGAGCAAGGAGGTTATGCTGCATTTACATAAGACACTCTTTACACCTCAGCTGGAGTATTATGTACAGTTCTGGGCATCACATTATAGGAAGGATGTGAACACATTGGAGAGAGTGCAGAAGAGGTTTACAAGAATGGTTTCAGAGATGAGAAACTTCATCATGAGGATAGATTGGAGAGGTTGGGAACTGTTCTCCTTGGAGAGAACAAGGCCAGGAGGAGATTTAATAGAGATGTTCAAAATCATGAGAGGGCTGGACAGAGTAGATAGGGAGAAGCTGTTCCCACTCGTAAAAGGATCAAGAACCAGAGGGCACAGATTTAAAGTGATTTGCAAAAGAAGCAAAAGTGACGTGAGAAAAAACTTTTTCACACGAGTGGTTCGGGTCTGGAATGCACTGCCTGGAAGTGTGGTGGAGGCAGGTTCGATCGAGGCATTCAAGTGGACAATAGATGATTATTTGATTAGAAACAATGTGCAGGGGTATGGGGAAAAGGCATGGCAATGGCACTAGGTCATAATGCTCATTTGGAGAGCAGTGGTGCAGACACGATGGGCCGAATAGCCTCCTCCTGTGTCATTAAAATTCTGAGATTCTGCAGCATAACTTCAACTCCTTTGTGTTCCTGTCCCATTGAGCTAAAGGCCAACATTCTATTTGCCTTTTAATTTTTTTTTAACTTTTCTCC
This sequence comes from Carcharodon carcharias, assembly GCF_017639515.1. NCBI lineage: Eukaryota > Metazoa > Chordata > Chondrichthyes > Lamniformes > Lamnidae > Carcharodon > Carcharodon carcharias. The sequence goes on from NC_054469.1 coordinate 171,172,555, forward strand.
AATTTAATCGTGATTTTTGTACTTGGACCTCTACAGTTTCTAGCTTCTCACCGTTTAGAAAATGGTGTTCAAATAGATTCAAATATTGCTTACCTGGTGCTTAAATAGAAAGCCAAGTCTAAGGAGATAGTTTTTCTTTTATAGTGAAAGAATAATATACTCAATAGAATTTACTCACCAAGAGACTCTCAGTTTGACTCTGCCCTTCTGTAGGCTGGTAAGAACTCAGAGTACGCAGCCTGCAGAATGATGTGTCAAAGTCCTATTGTTGGTGGATGACCTGCAGTAATCTCTCCTATTTCTATGTAACTGCTCTAAGACAGATATTACCAGAACAGCCTAATGATGGGATGGCAGGATTGTCGTATGAGGAGAGATTGGGCCGACTACGCCTGTATTCACTTGAGTCTAGAAGAATGAGAGGGGATCTCATTGAAATATATAAAATTCTGGACAGACTGGATGCAGGATGATGTTTCCTCTGGCTGGGGAAATCTAGAACAAGGGGACACAATCTCAGGATATAGAGTAGGCCATTTAGGATTGAGTTGAGGAGAAACTTTTTCACTCAGAGGATGGTGAACCTGTGGATTCTATACCACCGAAAGCTGTGGACACCAAGTCACTGAATATATTTAAGAACAAAATAGATTTCTAGACTCTAAAGGCATCAAGGGGTATGGGGAGAGAGCGGGAATATGGCATTGAGATAGAGGATCAACCATGAGCATATTGAATGGCGGAGCAGACTCAAAGGACCGAATGACCCACTCCTTCTATTTTTCTATGATGAGAAGAAATGGTTTGAGGTTCTCTAAAGTTAGGTATAAAAATGTCAAAGAACTGACAAATTTTTACTATGAAATGGAATAGTGATTTGCACAAATAGTATTTGCCTTGATTCACCTTCCCCTTAATTGCTGAGAAGGTAAAGCCTACTGCTCTAGATGTGAAAGGAAGAGATATTTTTTAAGTCCTAGGAATAAATAACTGACCTTTCCAGATGTCAAGTGTTCATCAATTTTCAAAGCTGAGGTACTGACCTTGCAAGCTTTATATTTATCTCTTAATGAGATAAAAGAATGCTGCTGAAGGGAATTCATTAACCTGCATCTCTGCAAAATGTTGTCACTTCCAAAATTATTAATCATAATCCCATTTAAATATAATGGCCCAAAAATGTTTATTTTTCATTCTGGAGCATATTGAAGCACCAATGTGATGCCTGATTTAATGGTTTCCAGTCTCAGGTGCATCTCGCTGGAGGGACAGTAATTGAGAGACTGATGTTTTCTGAAAAAAAGAGGGTGCCCTAACACTAGGTCATTCCACAGAGTTCCGAACAGTTGAGTTCACCATGGCAATAGTGGAGACCTGGAAGCAAGTGGTGGGTATGATACCTGGTATAGTAGAGATCAAGAAAGATGAAGAAGTGAAATACCCTCCAAAGAAGTGTTCTAACTTTCAAAAACAAAGAAACCTTATAAGTTTTGCAGCATGCTTTATAGTTTCACTGTGATGTCTAATCCATTCTAAATTGAGTAACAACCCAGGTCAGTAAGATCCCAAGTTGCTTTTACATACCACCTATAGGGCTTTGCTGAAGGACTTTGACATAGCTCTTTAGCTCTAAAATGGTTTGTGGGATAAAACTGTGGGCTGGATTTTACACTCCTCCGCCAGCAGGTTTGAAGGTGGGGGAGGGGAGTCTTGTCAAATCCAGTAGGTAGCCTGCTCGTGGTCTACACGCCCACCCCCAACCTGTTTTATAGGGGGTGGTGGAGTGTCAGGCGACCTGCCTGACCTTGGGCCTGTTGAGGCCCTTAAGTGAGCAATAATAAGGCCACTTAACAGCCTTATCCATCTGACGCCACTATTACCTGCTGTAGGGGGCTGCCCATACCAACCTTTTTTTTATTCATTCATGGGATGTGGGCTTCACTGGCTGGGCCAGCATTTATTGCCCATCCCTAGTTGCCCTTCATAAGATGGTGGTGAGTTGCCTTCTTGCACTGTTGCAGTCCATGTGGGGTAGGTACACCCACAGTGGTTAGGAAGGGAGTTTCAGGATTTTGACCCAGCGACAGTGAAGGAACGGTGATACATTTCCAAGTCAGAATGGTGAGTGACTTGGAGGAGAACTTCTAGCTGGTTGTGTTCCCATCTGTCTGCTGCCCTTGTCCTTCTAGATGGTAGTGGTCGTGGGTTTGGAAGGTGCTGTCGAAGGAGCCTTGGTGAATTCCTGCAGTGCATCTTGTGGGTGGTACACACTGCTGCTACTGTGTATCAGTGGTGGAGGGAATGAATATTTGTGGATGTGGTGCCAATCAAGCAGGCTGCTTTGTCCTGGATGGTGTCAAGCTTCTTGAGTGTTGTGGGAGTTGCACTCATCCAGGCAAGTGGGGAGTATTCCATCACACTCCTGACTTGTGCCTCGTAATTCTGCTGAACAGGCTGGTTTCAGGCAAGATGGGAGACCTCCTATAAAAAAGGTTGGGGGTGGGCGCATAGACCATGAGCAGGCTACCTGCAGGATTTGACAAGACCCCCCTCCCCCGCCTTCAAATGTGCTGGCAGAGGAGTGTAAAATCCAGCCCACAGTTTTGTCCCACATTCCATTTGCGAGTCCCTTAAGCTCATCGGAGGTAGCCCCCTTCAAGATCATACTTCCTCCTTTATCTTCCCTGCCTGGCCTCTCAAACCCGACCCCCCCCACCATAGCCTGCCTGCCAGCCAGGCCTGGTGATACCCTGGACTTATCTTGAGCCCGGGCTCCTTTCTGTCTGGACTGCCTATAATCCCAGCAGTGGCTATCGCTCCTGCCTGGTGCAGTTGGGACTACAGAGCTGCGGGCCATCCAACTGGCCAGCAGCTCTCTAAGGCAGGACATCTTCCCAAGATAGTCTCGCCTTCAAGCAAGTAATGCAATTGCCAGCGTTAAATTGCTGAGGAGCAGTCGTCAGTATGTTTGGTAGGCTTGATACTAACCTGTTAGCCAGGTGATTGGGAACCACGGTGCCCCATAAAATTCTGCCCTGCATAGGAATTGAAGGGCGGTGAGGAGCAAAAATAAATTTCAGAACTATTCCAAGAATTGGCTCAAAATGATAGCAGAGTTGGTTTTGTCAGTATTTTAACACTTGTTACTCACCCATCTTGCTAGTTTTGATGTTTCATTTTAAGTGTATATATTAGCTTCTTTGTTATTTTCTCAGTGAAGAACTGGGTCAGATTTTTGATCATTGCTGAGCATTCATGTGATGGACTTGGCAATAATTCCATTCACATGATGCAGAACTAATGTGTTGGCTATTAACGTCTAGCAGCATAAGCTGCAAAACTAATCATTTTAATGATGTCTTAAATGAAACCAGGGAGAAGTCAGCCACAGGTTCCAAACTCTTTCATTTTTCTGTCTAGTCTGTCCATGTTCCCTGCCTTTTGAGGCTGATTTCAGTTTGTCTCCCTTCATAGATTCATGCCTTATTACTGAGTTAAGCTGTTGCCCCTGGAGACTACTTTAATACAAATAGAGTTTAAACATTGTTTAGTTGTGCTGTTCATTGCAGTGGAAGACTATTTTTTGTGCAGTATAGTTACATGTTTAATGAAAACTGAAAATGCTGGAAATATTCAGCATGTCAGGTAGCATCTGTGGATAGAAAAACAAAGTTAATGTTCAGGTCTCAACTTTTAGTCAAAACTGGAAAAAATAGAAACACAACAGGTTTTAAGCAAGTACAGAAGCAGGGAAAGGGAGAAGAAAAACAAAAGGGAAAGTCTGATAGAGTAGAAAGCAGGAGAGATTAAATGGCAAAAGGGACGATGAGACAAGACAAAAGGAGATCGTGATATGATAAGTATAGGAATGAAAGGTGGGCCTAGAGGAGGTATAAATGGGAAAAGCAGAATCATCAACAGAAACGAAATACTGTGGATGCTGGAAATCTGAAATAACAGAAATTGTTAGAAAACAGCGTCAGATTAAATCCCAAACATCATACACATAGGACATAAAACATTTTAATCAATACTGTACATTAATTAAGGATATGAGTAATTACCTTGTTTCCCAGAGATAAATAATGAAATTCAACCTCAGTTAAAATGATTGAATTAAATATTTTGTAAGTTCTTGATCTTTTGCCTCCCAATTTACATTCCAATCAACCTAGCTGAAAGAATAAAATTTGCCCAGTTCTAACCAGTTACTACTTTGCAAAGCTGGACTTGATAGCATACCTTGGTATCTCTAGTACAACAATCCAGGCACATGATGACTAAATCAGCAATTAAATTGTATAGTAAACTAAATTTTCAATCCTTAAATGAAACTAAGAGAAATTTCTGAATACATAAAGAACCCAAAAATAAATCTGTTATAGCAAGACCAGATTACAAGTTTGTTATTGATTCAGTAACCATTAGTAAGAATCTTAGTACTTGGGTGTTATCACACTGCAATTACACACAGATTTGTAACAAAACGGCCCTCACTGTTCAAAATGTTCTGGAATCCATTTAAAGCAAGCATATAAGCAGAAGCAAAATAATATGGATGCTGGAAATCTGAAATAAAAACAAAATGCTGGGAATACTCAATAGGTCAGGCATTTGAAGAGAGAGAAGCAGAGATAACATTTCAGGTCAATAGCCTTCATTAGAAATGGAAAGAGTTAGTCATGTAACAGATTTGAAGCAAGTGCAATGGCAGGGATGTGATGGAGGGTGTGGGTAGTGGTGGTGGAAACCAATAGGTTGGAGGCAGCGAGTTCTGTTTTCTGAACCATGACCTCCTGTTACATGTTGGCTTCTCTGTTCCATATTGGTGCCAGCTTGAAGAAGACCCAGTTCAGACAAATTTTGGTGTAATCTGCCCAACTGAGTTGCAAATGCTACTCCTTTTTCCCTAATCCATCCTCCTGTTGCACCTGGCAAAATCCCATAGCTTCACCTTGTCCCTTACATCACACCTTTCCCCTTTCCTATCCACAATTGCAGTGCCTATGATCAAAGTAATATTTTTACAGATTGTTTGCATAAAAAGGCTATTTTCTTTTTCTAAGTCTGAAACCATTCAGAGGAACTGTAGCAGATTCACTTAGCGGATTTGAATTTTGAGTTTTAGTTGCATCTCCCCACATCTCTAATATCACTCATTGGTTTGACAAGTGGCTAATTTATAATCTGTTTAGAGATTACATTGTTCATGTTAATAATCCAACTGCTCAATTAGTTATTGATGAAACAGTCCTTCCCTTCAGTTCGCATAAGTGATACTAGAATACACTTGGTGCTATTGTGTGGCTATATTTAAGTGCATTGAAGTAAAGTTAAGCATATAATCTCTTGCCCAAACTGATACTGTCTGCTAAATATTACTGTTAGATCAAAGTAATGAAAGACACTGATAATGAGAAGGTAAAGCCAGTGTCGTTATCACAAGAATTCAAAAATGACTTGAGCTGCAGAACTAAATATGAATTTTTCTTCTTGATTAACTGAGTATCAGAAACAGGCAAAAGTCCAACACAATGTTAAGAATTTCCAAAACTACCGAAAAATCTGCAAAAGTTTTTTGGCTTCTCGGGAATGTAAACTCTTCGCGATAGAACTTATCCCTTTTTCGTGATGTTCCCATGTGATTAGTTTTCTTTACTTTTAAGGAAAGAATAGACTATGATTTAAGGGTTCAAAAAGATAAAAATTTTAATGGTGGGACCCCAGGAAGAAAAGATCATCGAAAAGACAACAGAGTAGTTTTATATACAATATAGGGAAATCAATAGAAAAGTGAGGGAATTGTGCTGAATTTGTATAAGCCATTGGTTGGACAATATTTGATGTATTTCAAGTAGTTTCTAGACATTCCATTATGGAAAGGATACAATACAGGTTCACTCAACTAATGTAAGGTTATTATTATGAAGTAAAGTTCAATATTTATGTTTTATTCGCAAACACACAAGATTAGCAGGGATCAAACACACGTTTTCAAAATTATAGAACATTTTGAGGGGATAAATAATGAAAGACTGTTTCCACCAATTGACGATTGATGGCATAAACTCATATTATTAATAGAAAAATGAAGGGAAAATAAAATTTGTTTTCTACCTGAAGATTAAAAGTGAACTTGATACAGGTTTAAAAAGGAAAATATATAAAGCAGATGTGTAAATTGACTAGGAAGAATCTAAAAGATTAGAGAAAAATGGGATTAGAGTGGACAGTTCGAGCACCAGCACAGGTACAATGAGGCCACTTTGAACCCCCAAAAATGGGTGGTCTTGGATCGTGTGGAATCTTAACATTTTTTTAAAATTCAAACAGAACCCAACCCGCCCTGAACCAAACCACTTTGGTTTTTAACAGAGGTGGAGCAAGGACGGGGGTGCAATCAACCCACTCTCAAAAGGGAGGTAGCTCATTTAAAGATTCAAATAAGGCTGCGTGCCTCAGATTTTATCTCTCTTCTAACTCCAACACTGCCCTCAAAAACCCAACAGCTAAAGGGAGGCAAGGACTGCTACATGGAGGGGCTAAGTGCTTTACCTGCACTGCTTCAAGACCAGGAGGGAATAAAATGTTATCCTTCCCCCTCAGCCTCCCTCGACAATCAGATTCCCTCTCCTCACAATCATTGAACCCCTATCTCTGCCCCTGATTTCTCCAACTCACTGTGATTACCCATTGGCACTTCAAACCAGACTGTATCCATCCTTCCTTCCCCACCTACCCTCCATGCTTTGCAATTTCTACCGAAGAGCAGGAAACCTACCTGCTCCTGGACTGTGGCCCCCTATTATCAATCAAGCTGGCTTCTAGGCAAGGAACCTGCTTAAAGAGAAAAAATGTATGCTGTAGAATTAAAACTTAATAGGGGCATTGTACCCTCCTAATCTATAATTTCTGTGAAAATCCCAGATAATTTAAACATAATTTAGGAACCTTCTGTTGTGCAGAGGGTATTGCTGGTGTTTAACCAGCTAAAGAAGAGCAGCTCACCACAGATTGGTTTATCACCCTTAGTCCAGTTTAGACTATTCTATCCTCTGAGGCACTTGCTGGCCTATCTGGAGCTACATGGAAACTGTTTCAGAGCCCAGTAATTCACAAAAATACCTTCAAAAAATAGGCTGGATTATCAATTATCAACAATACCCTGGAGTTACAGCACACCTGTTTTCAAAAAGTATTGGACAACCAAGTTTGGCAGAGGATTAGCTCAGTTTCAATCTTTCTTTGCCAGGTTTGTCATTTGGCAGCCAATATGATCTCAAAAAGAATAAAACGTATTAAGTATCTCACACAGGAGAATGCAGACACTGAGCAGGAGTAGAAAGTTAGAGCCATAGCCGAATGCAGTTAAAAATGTATGTTTTGAAAGATAGGAAGAGAAGTAGACAAGGAAAGAGATTTATGGAAAAGCTGCAGAGGATAGGATTGAAATGGCTGAGGACTAGACACGCAGGTGATTGGAGTCAAAGGACCATAGGACTTGGGCTGAAGAAGGCGGCAGGATTAGCAAACTACAAGAATTTTGAATTCAAACTTTTGATTTTGAACTACCTAGACTTATGAAGTAGTATCATTTGTGAAAAGATTTAATAAGGTCAAACAAGGGCTAAAATTTCACCAACTCGAGATGACTCGGGCCCTTTTATAAAATGGCGGCCAGGACCCAATTTCCAAGGTTTTTGATTTTCGCAAGTGCTTTTAAGGGTGCGAGCTGGTTCAGATTGCAAATCTGCACCCTGCACTCCTGATCTGGCCGTCTCCATTGTGGGGATAGGCATGTCCTAGTCCACCACAATTTTCATGGAGTCAGGCCAGCTTTTCAAAGAGCTGTGGTTCACAGCACCTCAGAGGTGTTGGGAATGAGGGAACTTCTTGAAAGGTAAGTTCAAAAGGTCATCCTCATGCCCCCCCCCCATGCCAGGTTTTGCACCCCCAAAAAGGATAAAAACGAAACTTTGAAAAATGAATAAATTAATAATTTTTAAATTGGTTTTAAGAAGGGGTAAAGTTGGAGGAAAAAGTTAATTGTCTGAAATTGTTGAGCTCTATTTTAACTCCAGAAAGCTGTGAAGTGCCTAATTGGAAGATTGTGGTGCTGTTCGTCCAATATGCATTGGGCTGCATTGGAACATTGCAGCAGGCCAAGGAAGGACGTGGACATGAGAGCAGAATGGTGTGTTGAAATGGCAAGTGACAAGAAGGTTTGGGTCATGTTTGCGGACTGAGTGAAGATGTTCCGCAAAGCGGTCACCCAGTCTGCATTTAGTGTCCCTAATGCTATGGGATAGACAGGGCTAAGCGATTTCGCAACCGATGGATCAGATCTAAGCTCTGCAGCCCTGCCACATCCAGCCCTGAATGGTGATGGACAATTGAACAACTCATTGGAGGAGAAGGCTCCACAAATATCCCCATCCTCAATGCTGAAGGAGCCCAGCACATCAGTGCAAAAGATGAGGCTGAAGCATTCTCATCAAGCTTCAGTCAGAAATGCCAAGTGGATGATTCACCTCGGCCTCCTCCGGAGGTCCCCAGCATCACAGACACCAGTCTTCAGCCAATTTGATTCATTCCATGTGATATCAAAAACCGGCTGTAGATACTGGGCACTACAAAGGCTATGGGCCCAACAATATTCCGGCAATAGCACTGAAGACTTGTGTTCCAGAACTTGCCGTGCCCCAAGCCAAGCTGATCCAATACAGCTACAACATTGGCATCTACCCAGCTCTGTGCAAAATTGCCCAGGTATGTCCTGTACACGAAAAACAAGACAAATCCAACCCACAACTCTTGATCAATAAATTGATAGAAGGGATCATCAGTGCTGTCAAGCAATAACCTGCTCACTGACACCCAATTTGGGTTCTGCCAGGGCCACTCAGCTCCTGACCTCAACAGATCCTTGGGGCAAACATGGACAGCAGAGCTGAACTCCAGAGGTGATATGTGAGTGACTGCCCTTGACATCAAGGCAACATTTGACTGAGTGTGCCATCAAGGAGCCCTAACAAAACTAGAATCAATGGGAATCAGGGGGAAAACTCTCCGCTGGTTGGAGCCACACCTAGCACAAAGAAAGAGAGTTGTGGTTGTGAAGGTCAGTCATCTCAGGTCCAGGACATCACTGCAGGAGTTCCTGAGGGTAGTGACCTAGGCCCAACCACTTTCAGCTGCTTCATCAATGACCTTCCTTCTATCATAAGGTCTGAAATGGGAATGTTTGATGATGATTACACAAATGTTCAGCACCATTCACAACTCCTCAGATACTGAAGTAGTCCATGTCCAAATACAACAAGACCTGGACAACATCCAGGCCTGGGCTGACAAGTGGCAAGTAACATTCGTGTCACACAAGTGCCAGACAATGACCATTTCCCACAAGAAATAATCTTAACCATTGACCCTTGACTTCAATGGCATTACCATCACTGAACCCCCAACTATCAACAACCTGGGGGATACCATTGACCAGAATCTGAACTGGGCGAGCCACATAAATACTGTGGCTACAAAGAGCAGGTCATAGGCTATGAGTCCTTCAGCAAGTAACTTAACTCCTGACTCCCCAAACCCTGTCCACCATCTACAAGGCACACGTCAGGAGTGTGACGGAATACTCTCCTCTTGCCTGGATGAGTGCAGCTCCAAGAAGTTTGACACTGCCCAGGACAAAGCAGCCTGCTTGATTGGCACCCCATCCACAAACATTCACTCCCTCCACCAATGACAATTGCAGCAATGTGTACCATCTACAAAATGCACTGCAGAAACTCACCAAGGCTCCTTAGGCACCATCTTCCAAATACACGTCACTACCATCTATGGACAAGGGCAGCAGATACATGGAAACACCAGCACCTGAAAGCCAGTCACCATCCTGACTTGGAAATATATCACCGTTCCTTCACTGTCGCTAGGTCAAAATCCTGGAACTCCCTCCCTAACAGCACTATGGGTGTACCTACACCACAGGGTCTGCAGCGGTTCAAGAAGGCAGCTCACCACCACCTTCTCAAGAGCAGTTAGGGATGGACAATAAATGCTGGCCTAGTCAGCGATGCCCACATTCTGTAATGATTTTTTTTTAAAATTAGGTATAGGGAATAAATGTTGGCCTAGCCAGCGATGCCCACATCCCATGAAAGAATAAAAAAGTAGATAATGAGGTTTCAAGTGCTTGCAGTTTCAGCTATCCATACTTTAAAGTGTCTGGATGATTGACACTTTTATTGGCTTGTAGCAAAAAGTTTTTTAAAGAAAGTGTAAAGTTATCAATTACTTTTTAGAAGCTGTCACTATAGGGTTCATTCATTCTATAGGGTATATGGGCATGGAAGTGCCATACGGGGCATGGGCATATGGGGCCGTTGGGTTTGTACCTTGGGGGGCGGGGGGGGTACCTTGGAATGGGCATGAGCTATCGGGATTGTTTGAGGGATGCATGTGTTGGAATGAGGGCATGAAGGGACATAGAGTTGGGTGGGACATGAGGTGGCATGGATGGGGCATGGGGAGTGTGAGGAATGATGGCTGGTGGGCCTTCCTGTTTTTATCATAACTGGGACAAAGTCTCAAAGCACTGAGGCGGAACACGTTTATACCTCGAGGATGATCCAGTTCTCAGTGTCTAAAGAAAGAATCATTATTGAAGTTATTTCACAATTAAATTGGAATTAAACCACGAAGTTCACTGAAATAAAACCCTGTCTCTGAAATCGTGGTTGGGATTGAGTTCAGGTGTATGTTTTTGGCAGGTTGTTTTCTGAAACATTTAGTGCACTTTTAATTTACTTCGCAGTTCAGACAAGTGGGAACAGAATTCCTCTTCACTATTCCTGACAAAGCTTTGCATGCCGGCACCCTATATTGGGAATTTGGGGCAGGCCTGATTTACTGACCCAGAATTTTTATTGTAACTTTTATGGATGAAAAAATATGGGTCCTCTATTTTGGTATTTGCCTAAATTATCAATATGCAGCGCTAGCAAACAAAGCTGCATAACAGCATTGCTAAAGCCACAAATTTACTGTCCATGGTATTTATGGCAGTTCTTCCTGGTATCCATGAATATGAAGATAATGAAAGCTTTTCAGAGAACCTCAGTAGTCCTTTTGTTAGACATGGGAGTTTGTTTTGTTTTTATTTGCTTCAGTTTGCCTTAGCTACCAAAGTATAATTTCATTAAACTCTCCCTTCCTCTGCTCACCCAATCTGGTTATATTTTAACAATTTTTTATTTCCCTTCTGTTCTTTTGCAAGTTGAAATGTACAGAGAAGGCACATTCATTATTAATAAACACCTGTTATCACTATGTAATCTCCACTGCAAAGGGCTTTTTTTTCAATTGCTTTGAACCTGATTAAAATCTGAATTTTTCATTTAGCCCAAACTTCTTTTAGCACTCAGTATTATTGTTGTTGTATCTGTAATATTCTAATCATGATCCAGATTCTGGAGCCCTTCTCACATGGTTGATCAAGATCAAATAGGCTCACTTCTTAAAGGGAGCATTTAGACAAAGCATCTCTATGGACATTTTAAATGTACATGTATATGAGTGGATGCACCTAGTTCTGTTGAAGGGTCATGAGGACTAGAAACGTCAACTGTTTTCTTCTCTGCCGATGCTGCCAGACCTGCTGAGTTTTTCCAGGTAATTCTGTTTTTGTTATGTATATGAGTGTCTGTTTATGCGTGCAGATATGTAAAATGTATAAACACAGACACCTATTAGTAGGACAATATCATTAAATTGGGTTGACAAACATGTCATTTTGGGCTCCTGCCCTCCAAAGCCAAACTAGTGATATCAGCCATGGAGAGTGGTGCAAGTGCTCCAGAGCTGTCATTCATTTTGAAAGAGCCAGAATCCTAGTCAGATATGGGAACTGATCCCTAGTAATCCAACACTGAGAAATCCTCCACTTGCTAAATATGCTGCAGTATCCAGCTAACAGTATTTGCTTTTCCCCTGGACTCAAGTCCCAGTCAGTCTTAAGGTCCTTTGGAATGATTGGGGCTGCAGGTTGCTGCTTCCCATACTTGGGCGCAGATTTTTGTTCTCGAGGCAGATAGCGCGAGTCAGTGGCTGGGGATTTAAATAACTTCACAGCTTGACAGTTCTACAGATTTTATCCACCCTTCGCAAGCATTAACAACTATTCTAAAAATGTGTAACTCCCACACTGCAGCCCTTGCTACAGTGAAAATGAGGTCGGTTTGAACTCAACACTGAGTTTAAATGGCTCTGCTGAGTTCAGGTTTCCCTCATGCATGAGTCATGCCCTGTCCCCTTTCCCCTACCAGCGAAAACGGAATCTGTCGGAAGTGGAGGCCAAACTTCCAAATCTGGGTCCTGCCCATCATTTTTAGAGATCCACAGAGTCTCTAGACCCTGTTAAAACCCGGGCTTTGATGACTGCTTTAAAATTGGATAAGGTGCCAAACAAGAGGTTATTACACAAAAAGACGACTCTGTGGTTTGGGGTGATATATTAGCATGGACTAAAAATTTTGTTAAATTCCAGAAAACAGAGTAGGGGGATAAAAGGTCATTTTCAGATTGACAGTTGTAACTAGTAGGGTACAACAAGAATCAGTGTTTAGGCTTCAACTATTTATTTAGACTCATTATCATTTGCTTAGATGAGCAGACCAAATGTAATGCATCCAGGTTCGCTCATGATGCAAAATGAGGTGGGAAAATAAGCTGTGAGGAGGATGCAGAGAGGCTGCATAGGATATATGGGTCAACCATTTAAGACAGTGATGAGAGATTTTGTCATTCAAAGGGTTGTGAATTGTTGAAATTCCTCGCCTGAGAGCGCTGTTGTTGATTATATTCAAGACAGAGATCAATAGATTTTTGAATACTAAGGGAATCAAGAGATATGAGGATCCTCCTGCTACTATTTCATATATTCTTATTTTCCAAGCAAAAGAAACTTGAATTTGTAGATCTTCAACAAGCAAGATGTTCAATTATAATTTAATGCTAATATGTTTATTTATCAATCTTTTTGCCTAGAAATGTACAATGAACAAAAAGTACTCCCTCTACACTTTCCTCCCACTTTAAATTATGTACTGAAACACTTTCCCATACATAAAATCTGTATGGGAAGTTACTGTATGTAACTTCAACCAAATTAGCAGCATTGTTATTTTCCCCTTTCTGAAAAGTCACACCCTAGCATACAAAGTGGGACATTGAGGAAAATACGACTGGCAAAAGGAGAATATGAGAATAGAATGGCAGTTAATGTAAAGGGGAACTCAAAAATCTTCTACTGACATGTAAATGGTAAGCAGATAATAAGAACTGGGGTGGGGTTTATTAGGGGCAAAGCGGGTGAAACATGCTTAGAGGCACAGGGTAAGGCTAGAATTCTCGATGAGCACTTTCTGTCGGCGTTTACTAAGGAAGAGGATGCTGACAAAATATCGGTACAAGAAAAAATGGTAGAGGTAATGGATGGGTGGAAATTGATAGGATGTGCTGGAAAGGCTGGCAGTGCTTAGAATGGTTAAGCCGCCTGGCCCAAGAGGTTTGCATCCCAGGTTGCAAAAGAAATGGGGAGTGGAGATAGCAGAAGGCCTTGCCCTAATTTTGCAATATTCTCTAAATATCGAGGAAGTACCAGAGGATTGGAGAGTGGCAAACATTCCTGTAATTACCAGCTGGTCAGTTTAACATCAGTGGTGGGCAGGATTTTAGGAACAATCATCAGGGAAAAAAATCAACAGGCCCTTGCAGAGGTTTAAGTTAATTTAGGAGAGCCAGACCAGATTTGTAAAATGCAAGTTGTGCTTGACTTAATTGAATTTTTTGATGAAGTAACAGACAATATGTTGAACCTCTGGTTAGGCCACAACCAAAGAATTGCATCCCGTTCTGGTCACCACACTTCAGGAAGGATGTGAGGGTCCTTGAGAGGGTTCAGAAGAGATTTACCAGAATGGTCCCAGGGATGAGGGCTTTTAAATGCAAGGTTAGGTTGGAGAAGCTGAGGTTATTCTCGTTAGAGCAAAGAAGATTGAGGGGAGATTTGATAGAGATTATGACAGGTTTAGATAAGGTAGACAAAGAAAAGCTGTTCCCATCAGCTGAAGTTAAGGGACTAGGAGACACAGGTTTAAGGTTTTGGGCAAGGGATGCAGGAGAATTTGAGGAAGAATGTTTTTTACGCAGCAAGTGGTAATTAACTGGAAGTGTTGGAAGCGGAGACACTGGATGATTTCAAAAGGACATTGGATGGACATTTGAAGGAACTAAATATTCAGAGGTACAGAGATAGAGCAGAGAAATGGGACAGACTGGATTGCTCTACAGACATAGACTCAATAGGGCGAATGTCTTCCTTCTGTGTCATAAAGACTATGACCTAATGAAATACTGGAAGTTTAGGTTGCAGTCATGTTTGCTTTCTTATCAACCATGCAGCTTGTCCATAATATTATTGCTGACTGCTGTGCGAATGGTTAATTAGTTGAAAGTCTGGGGAAGTATGACTTTTTATGAAGAATTGTTCAAAAGACTTTCTTTGTTTTTGGCCTAACTGAATGAAGAAATGAGAGGAAGTAATGCAGTATGTAAATTATATAAGAAGGGCCTGACCTATATCTCTTCAGTACAGCAGAAAAAGTAAACTCAGCAAATACTACCTGCTCGAACAACATCTTTGTAATATTAGCACTGTGGGCACAAACACATCCATGCCTTAAAAATGAATAACCCAGCAATGTTGTGTCTTTGCTTTGTCATGATTAAAATGCATAGCATTAGCTCTGTTTCTACATGATCATCTCTGAAGTTTTAAACTTATTTACTACAAAATCAAATTTAATAAAAAGCTCTTGTGTGAATCCTGACCTCATTTGAACAACTTGAAGGCACAAACCCTCAGGGAGCTGCAGATTAAAGACTTTTTCAATTGTTTTTGGTGATACCAAGTACAGTAATTATGCTGCAAAAGGATTCAATCACTAAAGCTTTAATATAGACCAGACAGGGAGTTTTCACATCCATTGCGTGTCCCAGTGTAATACCTCAGCTCAGGAATCAATGAAGGATATTTTGTAAATTTCATTTAATAGAACCAAACTGTTCCTGACCTTGTTGATATTTGTAAATGGAGCAATTCCTATGTTGTTTACTGTGGATACATGACTTGAAACAACTTTGGTTGTCAATGAAACATTATGTTACTGCCCAATTAACAAATTCATAATCTTAATTGTCAGATGCAGTCACCAGGCACAATGGAGTCATTATCCTTTCTTAAAATGACAAGTTAGAGGCTAAGCCAATCTGGTTCTAAAATAGCATAGGCATATTGCTGCTCCATGAAATGGTCTATGATATGGAGAGAGACTAAAAGCAAGAGAATGAGATTTTTTTAAAAAAAGAAGCTGCTCTTTAGAGCACTTGTGGAACAAGTCAGTGAGTATTTGGACCATGCAGTCAGGATAATAGTTTACTACCAACATTTTCTTGAAGCATGCACATATGCGTGTTTTCAGGGCAATCTTTATATCGCAAGCATTGTTGACTAGATGTGATATTGAAGCCAGATTTCTGTGACAAGGGTGCCATGTTTCAATCTTTTTATTCTACATTGCTTATTCAGGATTAAATTCACACTTCAGTTTATCTTGAATAAAATCTGTAGTGCAAATTGGGAGGTTACATGTAAGCCAATTCAGTTAAAGAATGGAACTTAGTGATAAATTATGGTCTTATGAAGTGCTTATCTCATGAGGTTAAACAGGTTGGGCCTATACCCATTGGAATTTAGAAGAACGAGAAGCAATCTTATTGAAACATATAAGATCCTGAGGGGACTTGATAAAGGATGTTTGCTTTTGTGGGGGAGACTAGAAATAGGGAACACAGTTTAATAATAAACAGTATCCTCTTTAAGACATAGATGAGGAGATTCTTTTTCTCTCAGCAGGTCATTAGCATACTACATTCTCTTCCCTAGAGAGCAGTGGAGGCTGGATCATTGCATATTTTCAAGGCAGAGTTAGATAGATTTTTGATAGATGAGGGAGTCAGGAATTATGGGGGTGCAGACAGGAGAGACCACAACCAGCTCTGCCATGACCTTACTGAATGGCGGACGTGGCAGGCTCAAAGGGCCAAATGGCCTACTCCTATTCCTAAGTCCTGTTTTCCCTTTAGGGTTAATCAGCAGAGCGAGCTAGAACAGACTAGAATCAGATCTGCTATTTCTTATGTATTTGGGCAAGGGATCAATTGACAATCTCTGTCAGGGAGTTTGGTTTAATTCTGCATAACAAGTCAATATGTGGAAGATGAATTGTCTTCACTGTAGCCAACATTTAATGCAGACATCTGTGCTAGTTTAGATGAGTGGTTGGAAGCATTTTTTTATTAACTTCATGAGTGATCTGCAGTGCATTTCCTTACTTCAAATAGAATTTGCAATACAGCAAATGTAAATTATAGCTTGTATTAGCTATTTAACTAGCAAACTGCGAGCAGAGGTGAGACATTCCTGGTAGAGTAATACCAGTGAGGTTGCTGTGCATTGTCTCTGAAAGTTTTTATTTGTTTCCTTGACTAGTTCAAATTTTGATAATATTTCCATTCAACCAAATATAACATTAATGTGAACTAGCAGAGACCCACAGACATCTATCTGCAGCCAAATTAGTATCTTTATTGCAACAGTGCTTCGTTAAATACAAGATTTCTAGTTATTCTTTCACTAATTATTTCTCAAGAATCAAAACTCCTCACAATGGAAAAAGCTACATAAAGCTGTCCATGTGTGAAAACAAGCTAGGACTATAAATGCAAAATTTGTCAAGTCGACCTTGTGATTTTTTAATAGAATATGAAAGCCTAATTGTTTTAACCCAAATTGAAAAGGCAGTTTACATCTGATGGGCTCAATATTATTCAAGGAATAAACACACTATTTCCTTGAAACCTGTCTGTTATAATTTCAGCATCTATCATTAAAGAAAACCAATCTCATTCCATGACAAAGTCCTTGTTTAGGATTCAAGTTTCGTAGCAATATTATAATTGCTGTTTCCTTGAATCTAAGTTTGTACAGTGGCATGTCTATTGGAGTTAGACTATGTAGAAACTCTGGACTGTTATCATCATCTTCATCTATGGAATCAATGTTGATATATTTTAATTCACTTGTCAGCTTTTCTAAAACACTTTCAGTTGAATTGTAACTTTTAGCACAAAGAATACCTTTCCTATAATTTATATTAAACAATTGTTGCCATCATTTTGGCACACATCATCTCATTCCTCTGTTCCGTGCCATTCCCATTCCCATCCCATGCCGTCCCTATCCCATTCCTCCTAGCCCTCCCATGTCATACCCATCCCTCTCTTGCCATCCCCATGCCTTTCATTAATCTCATCCCTCCAAGAAACAAAACCTCCAGCCAGGGTAACTTTATCATTGGGCTCCCCTTACTCTTCACTGTTTATGCTCTCCAGTAAACCTTCACCCGCCATCGCCGCCACCAACTGTTGACAGCCACATGTGCCTGTGTGTGTGACAGGCACCGCCCACCCCTTAACCTTACTAATCAAAACAGTCTGGACAGGTGAAAACTATATTATAGATTTAATGCATAAACTGACAAAGGTATAAAATTGCACCCATTGTGGTGCATCTTTTACACAGCAAGTAGTAAAAATGGGTTTAAGTCATCCAGAACTAAAATATTGGTATGTGCTGCCAAAAGAATTATTCTCTAGGTTATAGACTTGCTGTTTTTTATGTACAAGTCAAATAGATTCTCACCCTTTCATCTTAATTTATACTGCTTTAGTCAGACTTAGCCTTCACCTGAGCTGGAGTTTGGATGTGCTGACCTGGACATATGTGAATTCATAGGATTCAGGTGATCAGGTATTAGGTCTCAAACCTAATAAATCAATTTGTAGTCAAGTTATTGCAGCAATTTTAACACTTAAATTCTGAAGGAATAGTAACAGATTATACTATTTGTACTTGGTAGGTATATACAAGTATATGAAATACAGGTTAAAAAAATCTCCATTGTTGATTAATAATTATGTTGCGCTTGGATCTGAATCGAGTAATTAATCTACAAAGTTGCTGAAGCAGATAGAGTGCAATAATTTAGTGAATTCCTGCTGCCAAGAGTCCAGTTTAATGGCTGTTTATTGGTCTGAGAATATAATAGCTGCTTATTTTTTTTCTTAAATGGCAATCTTTTAGCAGTTTTGCTGTTTTGTAAAAATTATGAAAAATTACTTTATATTTGTAAGTGAATTAATCAACAATGATAATCTAACATTATACTGTAGATTCTTTGTCAAGTTAAGATCTTGCCAGTTATGGAATTAGTTTGTGAAATAATCTAACTTTAAATGAGTTTGAAAATGAATGCTGTTAATGAGCATCTTCAGCAATTCCATTCAAAAAATTTGAAGTGTGTGTGCCAAACATTTAAGCCCACCTGAGTTCTGTTGAAGGGTCATGAGGACTCAAAACGTCAACTTTTTTCTCCTCCGCCGATGCTGCCAGACCTGCTGAGGTTTTCCAGGTAATTCTGTTTTTGTTTGGATTTCCAGCATCCGCAGTTTTTAGTTTTATATATATATTATTATTTAAGCCCACCATTTGGCTTTTTCCACATCTGTACTGCAATCTATAGGCTGCTGAATAAAGAATTCCTTTGCTCTAGGTTTTGTTGACAATGCTGAATGGAAAACTCTGTTCATTTTTTTAAAAAACCTGGGTTGGTCTGTTTTATTTTATACCTCATTTGTATCCTACATTAAAACTTTTTAAATGGGTTCCTGCAAACATGGATTAAGGGCTAACTAAATCAGATTATTTCAGAGGTTTTTTCAGTACCAAACAGTCATAAAAGTAAGATCAAACAAGAAGCATTTCTATTTTTAAAATTAGATAGGATTACTAGAATATGGCACAGAGAAAGGCCGTTTTGCCCAACCAGTTTATGTCAGCATCTGTGCTCCACTCGACCCTCCTCCCACCTTTCCTCGTCTAAATCTTTCGATGTAATCCACTCCCTTCTCCCTCATATGCTAGGCTGGCTTCCCCTTAAATGTATCTATGCGATTCATTTCAAACAAGATCCCCTCCCCAATTTGTTGTCATCTATACCACACCTCCCCAAATTTCATTTAAATCAAACTGTAATTCTGTGCTCTACAGCAAATTATCTCCACGTTTATGTTATGCATTCTAGAAGTCATCCTGATCAGGATAGTGTGCTGTTTTCCTCAATGGTACGAGAATTTAAACCACCTTTTTGATTTATTTTAAAGTTCTTTTTTTTAAAAAAAACCTTCCAACTAGTTTCCAATTTGTGTTTTTTTTCAAACAGTAACACATAAATGCAAGTAGTTATCGTTATTCATAATAAATTTAAGTATTAAGTTTTACAAGTTGATTCTAAATGCCAACACCCCTCAAGTCCAGCCTGAACAGGATGTAATCAGTAAATCAGAATTAATAGTGTAAACTTTATTAGACTTGATGCATATCAACTTGATTTAGTGGCTTTTCATTCTGAATACACCAATATAAGGTTGGAGCTGTAACTAAAGTAATTACGGTAGTCTGTGACTCATGCATATGTAACTATCCCCTGATGAAAAGCTTAGCCTCCAGAGCTGTGTCTGAGTCACTCTGGATAGTATCCCTCAGGAGAGAATTGCTGCTTGATGAAGTCATGACAATGGGTCAAGAATGTTAAACAATGAAAGCATTTATATGAAGAGCTTGAAGAAGTAGTGTAGGGTAAAGAGGAGTACAGTCGATATTTAACTTGGGTGCTGTCAGCTCCTGAGCCCTAACCATGCCAAAAGGCAAAAAAGAGATCCATGCACTGCAGTCTGTTTGTTCAGTGAACTCTTCTTGTAGTCGCAGAACCTCCAGCAACTGCAAATTCTGGATTCTTGATTTAGGTAAGAGTCGGTGGCAATTTTTAGATTTTCTCAAGTTTTTACTCTTGTGTTTTTTTTTAATAAATATGAACATTCTGGTACGATCTGTTTTGGACTTTTAAAAAATAAATTGAAGCAAAATTAATTATTTAAGAATATTTGTGATAAGGAACCAAGTCTTTGCTCTGTTAACACTTTAGTAACACTATTTACTAACAGTGGTTTTATTTAATTGGCTGTATCCATTGCTGAAATAGAGCTACATATTTATATTGCTGAAGAAATTCATTTCACAAAGTAACAGAAAAGAAGGCGGCGATAACAAGTGCACAAAGTAATTTGTGTTTTATAACTTGGCAATGGAATATTTGATACTATTTGCAGTTTTGACTTTTGTACGTGGAATTTTGTACAATTTTTGTTTATGTAACTAAATAAACAAATTAGCCATACTTTGTGTATGATATGAAATAGAAAAAGCTATGATAATGGGTCCATTTTGTTCATATAAGTGCTGTTCCATTAAGTGATGATTTCAAGAAATGAGAGACTTGAATTATATATTAAACCGGCACATAAGTTATTTCCCTGTCTTAGTGTTACTATTTTAATAAACATGGTTGAAGTTGTATATTGTGTATATTACTCCCTTATATTTAAGACAACATTAATATCATTAACAGTGCATGTTACATGCCAGATTTCATGTTAATGAACACTTAAGTTGTAAAATGGTAATTATCCATTAAGACTATTTTTTTCTGTGGGTTACAAGATACATCTCTGTATCTCTCTTAGTTCCATAGCTAACGACTCCAATCCTTGCCCGGCAGCAGTCTGAGATTAACCCAGTCTGTTCTCAGCCTTGGTGTCATTTGATCCCGAGATGAGCTTCCGACCTTGTGTGTGGCGTCCCAAAGACCCCCTATTTCCATCTCTGTAACGTTGTCCAACTTCAGCCCTGTCTCAGCTACCTGCTACTGAAAAACTCATTCATGCCTTCCTTACCTTGAGCATTCCAATATACTCCTGGCTGGTCCCTCACATTCTACCATCTGTAAACTTGAGGTCATCCAAAACTCTACTGCCTGTGTCTTAACATGCCCCAAGTGCCATTCTCCTATCATCTTTGAGCTTGCTGACCTACTCCCAGTCAAGCAATGTCATGATTTTAAAATTCTCAAAACTATCTTCAAATCCCCCCATTGCCTCACCCCTCCTCTGAAATGGCCTTCAAACCCACAACCCTCTGAGATATCTATACTCCTCTAATTCCAGGCTCTTGAGCATCTCCGATTTTAATTGTTCAATCATATCGGTGACCATGCCTTCAATAGTCTAAGCCCTAAGCTCTGCAGGACCCTCCCTAGACTCTCCACCTCTCTACCTTTCCTACTTTAAGACACCCTTTAAAAGCTTGGTCAAAAAAGTAGGTTTTAGTCATCTGACATAATGGCCAGGATTTTCAGCTTGGCGTCTGGGTGTGTGCCCAGCACGCCCGAATGTGAAATAGCGCATGATGATGGGCGAGCTTCCCGATGTCAACGTGCACTCGCGTGATATTTTGGTAAGCGGGCGCACGCAAAAGTCGGCTGCACGCCCACTGACAATTAAGGGGCCTATTAAGATCCATAAGCAGCTCATTAAGTAGATTTTTTCGCTGCGGGTGAATAGACCAGGCGGCCTTTGCATTTTTTGCAAAACTTCATTCATGGGCGGGATGAGGTTTCCAGCAATGAATAAAAAAATAACATTTTTTAAACTCATTTTTAACATGTCCCTCTTCATGTGACTGAGTCACATGTAAGGACATGTTTAAATTATTTGTGAAATCTTCATTTTTAATTTTAAAAATCTTCATCTCCCTGAGGCAGTTCTGTGCCTTCTGGGAGCTTTCAGTGAGCGCACGCCCACACGTGCAAAATTCAGCTTTCATGCTGCTCCTGCTCCCACCCTGGCAGCATTGAGTCTCTCAACACACGTTTCACGCTGGCTGGCCGTTAATTGGCCAGCCAGTGTGAAATCGCAGTGGGGGCCCGATCATGGGTAGCAGACTGTTTTGTGGGCCCAGGCCTGCCCGCCCAACAAGGGGAAAATTCCTGCCTAATATCTCCTCATGCATATCATATTTTGTTTTACAATGCTCCTGTGAAGAACCTTCTGACGTTTTATTATGTTAAAGGCGCCATATAAACATAAATTTATTAATAGCTACTTTCCTTCAACTTTTAAACTTCAGTTCCTATCTGGAAAAATATAAACACAGAAATGCTGGAAAATACTTCACAATTCAAGCAGCATCCATTGGAGAGAGAAACACTTAACATTTCAGGTCAATGACCTTTGATCAGAAATAAAACAGAAAATGTTGGAAAAACTCAGCAGGTCTGGTAGCATCTGTTGAGAGAGAGACAGAGTTAATGTTTCAAATCCAATATGACTCAAAAGTCCAATATGAGTCATATTGGGTTGAAAACATTAACTCTGTTTCTCTCTCCACAGATGCTGCCAGACCTGCTGAGTTTTTCCAGTATTTTCTGTTTTTATTTAAGATTTCCAGCATCTGCAGTATTTTGCTTTTATTTTAGTGACCTTTGATCAGAATTTGTTAATTGACTATTTTGTAAGTTAGCCTGTATTGTCATACATCCACCTGTACCCCAACATAAGTTGTTTCCTTGTTGAAGAAATAGGATGAAGAGATTGGGGGATCAAATTTCATAACAACAATAACAAATTGTATAGTGCCGTTAACATAGTAAAATGCCAAAGGTGCTTCACAGGAGCATTATCAAAACAAAATTTGACTTCCGAACCACATAAGAAGATAATAGGATATTTGGACGAAGCTTGGTCAATGGTAAGTTTTAAGAAGAGTCTTGAAGGAGAGGTAGTGAGATGGAGAGGTTTAGGGACCAAGTTTTAGGACTTAAGCAGCTGAAGGCACAGCTGCCAATAATGCAGCAATTAAAAGCGAGGATGCTGAAAAGAGGCCAGACTTAGAGGCGCTCAGAGATCTCAAAGGGTTTGCAGGACTGGAGGAAATTACAGAGATAGGGAGGGGTGAGGCCCAGGAGGGATTTCAAAACAAGGATGAAAAATTCAAGATTGGTGTATTGTTTAACCAGGAGCCAATGTAGGTCAGTGAGCACAGTGGTGACCGAGATTTGGGATGAGTTAGGATACAGGCAGCAGTGTCTTGAATGACCACAGGTTTACAGAGGGTAGAATGTAGGAAGCTGGTTAGGAGTGCATTGGAATAGTCAAGTCTCAATGTTAGAAAGGCAGAGACACATAAATAGCATCAGTAGAAAGCTAGCTGCCATGAAACACCAGCCTATCCTCACAAGTAGACTTGTAAGTAATCCTGATCTCAATTTCATTTACTGTAAGATGACTACTGGCTCTTTCTTCTTTCTCCTGACTTTGTTCTGGATTACCTTGAAAATTGTTGCCTGTTTACCTGTTTTACTCTGAATTTTTCTCTTAGTTATCTTGTCTTTCCTTTCTTTAGTTCAGTTTTGTTGCCTGTATTGTCTCATGTTTTGCTTTCTAGTCGTTATTGTTTAGACCGTTTGTGTTTTTTCTGTTTTTGGATTGATAATATCATTAATCGCATTCTATCAATAAGCAAATAATCACATTCTGCGAAACAAAACGGTAACATGTTTCCTGCCCAAGAAAATCTAGAGCCCATTTTCAAAAAGATACAGCCACCATGGTGCGCTTTGTGTGTCAGTTTGTGATTTCTCAAGGATGCAGGACTGGCAGAGATGAAAGTCTGATTTCCACAAACTTTAATCTACGCCACAGGAAATGGACTCCTATTTTACCAAAACAAATTGATTCAGTAGAGGTAGTAATAATGTGGAGGATTCAATGAGTTCCACATTAACCTTTTAAGCAGCCAGGAGCAATAGTAGAGCAGGTACATGCCGTCTGTGCTATTTCACAAAGCTTCGTGTGTACAGCCTTTTAGGCCAGCTAAATATTCATTATACCTGAATAGAAAAATATATTAAATTGCTGTGTTAGCAGGTATCATAGAAACAATTTGAAGAAAGTCTGTACCTTCAGAAAGTGTAAGAAACATTGCAAAAATATTTACCCCACAACCAGACGTAGATATGTTTACAGCAGAAGGAATCTACTTTTATTGTACTATTCTGTGGAAGTTTTTTTTAATGCAAAATATGTGGGAGCATTTTAACTGACAGTATAAATGTGACAAACAGTGATGTAGATACTTGTATGCTTGCTTTATTTTGCTGAACTTTGGATCAAAAGGAAAGAATAATCTTAACTTCATCACCAAAGTTGAAATGTATAAATATAACTAAATTGTATGGAGTTTTCAAAGCCACTTTGTTAAGTGCTTGCCTGAGGCAACTAAATACTTTTGAGGAAACCCAAAGCACTTTTGAAATTAGCTAAGAATCTTTTTTAGGAAAGGAAACAGTAAAGAGAGACTTTTAATATAGCTGCAACATTTAGAGACCGGCATGATGCACAACAGATTCTACCTGCCAAACATTAGAAAGGAATTTCTGCCTTTATTACAAATAGATCGCAAAGACAACTAGAAAAAATAGACCAAAGAGAATACAAAGTTATACAGAGACACCCATTGCAAATATCTTTTTCTTCCTCTCCCATTCTCTGCTAAAAGTCAGCCATGCTGAGGTATAATTCTGCACAAACACCCAGCCCTGTGGCAAATTGATCAAGTGGCCGTCCTTCTCATCTGAATCAGGGCAGCCAATTGATTGGGAAAGGGATATCACAACTGATTGTGCTCTCACCCAACATCCACACAGATGCACTTGCCAGTAGCGGGTCCTAGATGGCACTCAGAATGCAATTTCCTTAGCCTGAAGGCATTGAGACCAATTTTAGTGCTGTTCTTATTTTGATACTGCACTGTGCCACCAGGAACATCACAGTCACACATGGGACATTATAGTAGCCTCTAGCATGTGCCCTAAATAAGAATAGAGCCCATGCTGAACTAATTTACCTAGAAATTGGTTCTCAGCCAACTGCAAATCCAATGGTAACCTCGAACCACTGTAGCAAAACAAATGTGCAGAAGAATCACGCAAAATTGATTCTCTTGTGTCATTAGGACATGACTGGTGTGCTGAGTAATCCAATGGCACTCCAAGGGGCAGTGTACTGGTCATGGAAATGATGAAATTTGGCTGATGGGAACTCCATCGATTGACCAACACTGAACTGACTAGGGATAAAGCTATCTTAGATCTAGTATTGTGTAATGAAGCAGGGTTAATTAGTAATGTCATAGTAAAAGGTCCACTTGGAAATAGTGATTATAATACCATTGAATTCTATGTTAAGTTTGAAAGTGACATTCCAATGGCAAACAAATTCTTAAATTTAAGCAAAGCCAATTACATGGATATGAGGGGAGAGCTGGCTAAGGTTAATTGGGTAAATAGACTAAAAGGTATGGAGGTAAATGAACAATGGGAAATATTTAAAGAAGCAACTCAAAATGTACAACAAAAATACATTCTATTGAAGGGCAAACACTCAGAAAGAAGGACCCATCTGTGGTGCACTCAAGAATTTAAGGACAGTATTATATTAAAAAAATGTGTCTTGCAATGTAGCAGAAAATGGTAGCAGGTCTGAGGATTGGGAGTGTTTTAGAAACCAGCAAAGGGCCACCAGAAAGTTGATAAAAAACAGAAAAAATTGAATATGAGAGTAAACTAACCAGAAATATAATAATAGATTGTAAGAGCTTTTATAAGTATATGAAAAGGAAGAGAGTAACTTAAGCAAACATTGGTCCCTTAGAAGCAGAGACAGGAGAAATTATGGGGACTGAGGAAATAGCGGAAGCACTGAGCAAATATCTTATCTTTCTCTTCACAGTAGAAGGCACAAGTTCCGTACCAGAAATAGATGGTAACCTAGGAACTGAAAAGAGTGAGGAAATTAATATCGCCAGAGAAAAATTATTTGAGAAACTTAAGGGACTAAAATCCGACAAATCCCCAGGACCTGATGGCCTAAACCCTGGGGCTCTAAAATAGATAGTTGCTGAGATAGTGGATGTGCTAGCTATGAATTTCCAAAATTCAGGAACGGTTCCATTAGATTAGAAATTGGCAAATGTTGTACCACTTTTCAAGAAAGGAGCAAGAGAGAAAACAGTGAACCACGGGCCAGTTAGCCTAACATCAGTTGTTTGGAAAATGCTGGAATCTATCATTATGGAAGTCTTAATGCACTTAGAAAAGCATAGTATAATTAGAACAAATCAGCATGCTTTTACAGAATCACAGAATTGTTATGGTGTAGAAGGAGGCCATTCAGCTCATCATGTCAGCATTGGCTGTCTGAGCATTTTAACTTAATGCCAATATCCTGCCTTTTCCCTGTAACCCTGCACATTGTTTCTATTTAGATAATCATTCAATGCTCTCCTGAATCTTCAATTGAACTTGCCTCCACCACACTTCCAGGCAGTGCATGCCGAACTCTAACTACTCGCTATGTGAAAAAGTTTTTGCTCACCTTGCATTTGCTTCTTTTGCAAAAAAACTTTAAAACTGTGTCCTCTGGTTTTTGATCCGTTTACGAACAGGAACAGTTTCTCCCTATCTATTCTGTCCAGGCCCCTCGTAATTTTGAGAACTTCTATCAAGTCTCTTCTCAGCCTTCTACTTTCCAAGGAAAGCAGTCCCAACTTCTCCAATCTTTCCTCAAAACTGAAGTGTCTCATCCCTGGAACCATTCTCGCAAACCTGTTCTGCACTCTCTCCAATGCGTTCACATCCTTCCTATAGTGTGGCGCCCAGAACTGCACACAATACTCCAGCGGAGTTCTAGCCAGTGTCTTATATAACTTCATCATAACCTCCCTGCTCTTGTACTCTATGTCCCTATTAATAAAGCCTAGAATACTGTATGCCTTAGAAACAGTCCTGCCATCCTTAACGACTTAATGACATAGAGCCTAGGTCTCTCTTCTCCTGCATGCCTTTTAGAATAGTACCCTTTATTTTATGCTATCTCTCCATATCCCTTGTACCAAAATGTATCACTTCACACATCTCCGCATTGAACTTCATCTGCTACCTATCTGCCCACTCCACCGAAGTGTCAATGTCCTCAAATTCACAATTCTCCCAAGTTTTGCATTGTCCGCAAACTTGTCCCCTGCACACCAAGATCTAGATCATTTATATATATCAGGAAAAGCAAGGGTCCCAATACCAACCCCTGGGGAACTCCACTACAAACCTTCTTCCAGATCGAAAAATACCCATTCACCATTACTCTCTGCTTCTTATCCCCGTAAGAAGGCAAATGGCATGTTGACCTTTATTGCAAGGGGATTGGAGTACAAGGATTAAAAAGTCTTGCTACAGTTGTTTTAGTGAAACCACATCCAGAGTACTGTGTGCAGTTTCAGTCTCCACATTTAAGAAAGGATATACTTGCATGAGAGGCGGTACAGCGAAGGTTCTCCAAATTGATCTCTGGGATGAGGCGGTTGCCCTATGATGGAAGGCTAAGTAAACTGGGCTTATGTTCTCTGGAGTTTAGAAGAATGAGAGGTGATCTCATTAAAAACGTACAAAATTCTGATGGGGTTTGATAGGATGAGTGCTGAGAGATTTTATCCACTGATCGGGGAATCTAAAACACGCGGTCATAGTCTCGGGATAAGGGACTAATTGTTTAGAACTGAGAAAAAGAGAAATTACTTCACTCAAGGGGTTGTGAATCTTTGGAATTCTGTACCCAAGAAGGTTGTGGTTGCTCCATTGCTGAATACATTTAAAGCTGGGATAGACAGATTTTTGGTGTCTCAAGGAATTAATGGATATGGGGAGCGAGTGGGAAAATGGAGTTGAAGCCCATTTAAGAGAGAGATGAGGGGAATTTTTTTCTCATAGAGGGTCTTGAGTCTTTGGAACTCCCTTCCTCAAAAAACAGTGGAAGCAGAGTCTGAATATTTTTAAGGCAGAGGTAGATAGATTCTTGATAAACTTTCACTACCTTGTTTATCAAGGGTAGGCCGGAGGTTACAATCAGATCAGCCATGATGTATTGAATGGCAGAGCAGGCTCAATGGGCTGTGTGATCTACTCCTATTGTGCGATTGTGAGTTGAGGGAGGGTGGGCAGGGGGTGGGGAGTGCAAGCACAAAATGAGTATTGTTCGTTAACAGTTTTCTGAAGTCTCTCAGCTTCACATTCAGATTAGTGCCTGGATGGATTCTTAAGACAGTGTCAAGTGAGGTGAGGAAGTAAGCTTTGGGCTTATCCAAGGCAGTTTCAAGCCTAGAAATAGCAGGAGATTGGGTAGGTTGAATTTGTGAGAAGGATTTGGGGTTGAAAGTAGTTGGGAAGATATAAGTAAAAGGTGGCACAACTGGGTATAAGGAAGGGGAGGAGATAAAAGAGACGGAACTGTCGGGAGGAAGATATTAAATAAAAGAAGATAAAAAGAATAAGCTTAGGTGTGGAGCAGCAGCCAAAATGTGCACATGAATGAATCCACGTGGAAGAAGGTTGGATAGGAATGGCAATAGTTGAAGTTGAATGGATTAGGGCAGACATGTCCTAGTTATAAATAGTGGTCATGGAGAAGATATTATGAGAGATTTCCAAGTTCAATTCTGAGGTCATGGCGGGAAAAAGTTGACTTGATGACAGGGTGGAGTCAGCTCGGAGCACCAACAAATAATTGGGAGAGTGTGAATCCACGAGCTATTTGTGGGCCAGAGTATTAGTGGGGACATAAGTTTGTCCTGTGCAAAGTCCTGTGCCAATTTGGTGCTGGACTCCTCTACACACCTTGGCAGTGACAATAGGCCTTCTGGCAGGTCTGTCAATACCACCGAGCATTTTGTTATGCGTGTTCATCTGTCTTTTCCTTCATGCCTCCCAATTGATGCATCCTCATCTGAGTCCTCAGCAGTAGAATTCAAATACAGCCTAACTCTCTAGGCAGCTGGCATCCACCCTATCCATAAGGTTAAGTTATCATTCTGGTAAACCTGCGCTGTATTCTCCCTAAGCCCAATGTATCCTTCTTAAGATGTGGTTCCCAGAATTATTCTCAATTTTCCAGGTGTGGTCTAACCAAGACTTTGTCTAGCTGATGAAGACATCTACCCACTTGTATTTTAGTCATCTAGATTTCAAACGACCAGCATTCCATTAGCCTTTTTGATTATTTTCTGTATTTGTTCATGACATTATAATCCTATTACCTTGGACCCCCCCCAAGTCTGTTTAGACCTGTACTGTTTCTATATTTCTACCATTTAGTTAGTTCTATCCTGTTCTATCCTCTTAGGGCCAAAGTCCTCCAAAAGTTCTTCACCATTGCCGACATTGAAATCCATTTGACATAACTTTGTCCATACACTTAATCTCCTTGTAATTTTATGCTTCCATCAACACCATTTGCAATGCTGCCTAACTTTCTGTCATCACATTTGGATTTATGGTTTTCTACTCCATTACCTAAGTTGTTAATAAATATGGTGAATAGTTGACAGCTCAACAAATATCTTTTCTGTACATCATTAGTCACCTGCCAATTAGAATATCTGCCTAATTTCCCTACTGTCTATCACTCAGCTAATTTCTTAACCAGATCAATAAATTGCTTTCAATTCTATGAGATTCAACTGAAGCTATAATTCTTTTATGAGGGTCTTTATCAAGTACCTTCTGAAAGTTCAGTTCTGAAAGTTATAAATAACATCCATAAACATTTCCCTGTCCCCTACTTTAGTCACAGCCTCTGGACTTTTGGAAAGGTGTGAAGGCCTTAGACATAATTCTGTAAAGATTTACAAGAATGGTTCCAGAGACAATGGATTAAGTTATGAGGATAGATTGGAGATGCTGGGGTGTTCTCCTTGGAGAAGGTTAAGGGATTTGATAGAGGTGCTCAAAATTATGAGAGGTCTAGACAGAGCAGATAAAAGAGAAATGTTCCCATTGGCAGAAGTGTTCAAAATTAAAGGACACAAATTTGAAGTGTATGGCAAAAGAATCAAAGGCAACATGAAGAAAAGCATGTTCATGCAGCAGATGGTTACGATCTTGAATGCACTATCTGAAAGGGTGGTGGAGGCAGATTCTTAGATAAAAAAGAAACATATTACCTAAATGGTGAGAGATTTCAGAGCTTTGAGATTCAAAGGGATCTAGGTGTCCGAGTGCATGAATCACAAAAGACTAGTGCAGATACAGCAAGTAATTAGGAAAGCTAATAAAATGTTATTGTTTATTGTGAGGGGAATTGAATATAAAAGTAGGGAGGTCATGCTTCAGTTATACAGGACACTGCTGAGACCACATCTGGAGTACTGTGTACAGTATTGGTCTCCTTTTTTAAGGAAGGATGTAAGTGCATTAGAAGCAGTTTAGAGAAGATTTACTAGACTAATACCAGAATGGGCAAGCTGTCTTAAGAGGAAATGTTGGACAGGCTTGGCTTGTATCCATTGGAGTTTAGAAGAGTAAGAGGCAACTTGGTTGAAACCTTTAAGATTCTGAGGGATCTTGACAGAGCAGATGTGGAGAGGATGTTTCCTCTTGTGGGCAAATCTAGAACAAGGGATCACTGTTTAAAAATATGGGGTCGCCAATATAAGACAGAGATGAGGAGAAATTTTTTCTCAGAGTGTCATGAGTCTTTGGAACTCCCTGCCTCAAAAGACAGTGGAAGCAGAGCCTTTGGGCTGAATTTTCTGTTTGTCGGGTGAGCAAAGCTCACCCAATCGCGGGCAGGCGCAGACCCAATTGCTGCCAGCAATCAGGGCCACACCGCCATTTTGCGCGGGCGGGCCAGTTAAGGCCTGCTCGGAGTGACATCCTCAGGGAAGCGTTATGCACTTCCTGTGCGGGCGGAGGGGATTCCCTAAAGTCGAGAGTGCGCTCTTTCGCACATGCGCACAGTAGAGCGCACTCATCTCCCTGAGGCTAAGTGCAGCCTCAGGGAGATCGCCTCTACTTTCAACAATATTAAAAAATAGAAAAAAAAAATTCCCTTACATGTCCGCTCATGTGACAATGTCACATGAGTTGGGACATGTTCATAATTTCCATAACAATTTTATTAAAATTTTAAAAGCCCTACATGAAACCTCATCCCGCCGGTGGATGAGGTTTCATGTTTTTTCTACTTGCCGCCGGGGCTTCTGGCCTGCCCAACAACCTTAAGGTTGGACGGGCAGGTCCTTTAATTGCTTAATTGATCCTGTCAATGGCCTCAATTGGCCATTGACAGGTCGGCGGGCGTGCAGCTGATTTTGCTGCGCCCCTGACTTCCTGAAAATTTAAATAGGCCCGCATCATTTTATGCGTCGATGAGCGGGCCCTGACCCCACGTCGCCAACAGTAAAATCCTGCCCCTTGAATATTTTTAAGGCAGAGGTATAGATTCTTGATAAACAAGGTGGTGAAAGTTTATCAGGGGTAGGCGGGAGGTTACAGTCAGATCAGCCATGATCTTATTGAATGGCAGAGCAGGCTCGAGAGGCTGATTGGCCTACTCCAGCTCCTAATTCGTATGCTCGTATGACCTTCAATAGGGAATTAGTAAGCACCTGAAGGAACACATTTACAGGGGAATGGAACCCCTCTTTTCCACATCATTCCTTCAGCCACGTGCTCACCTCCCTAATCTCCTTATCCCTACAGCAATTTGCATGTGGCTCAAGTAATAGTCTTGTGATTAGGTTCTCTTGCTTAATTTAGCTCCTAGTTCCTGGTGCTGTCTAAAATGGACCCACCTGCCTAGTTTTCCCAAACTTTGTTGGTCTGAACATGGATCACAACTACTGGACCCTCTCCAATATCCTTTAGAGAGATACCTATCATTCTGGCACCAAGTGGGCAAGGCATCATGCGAGACTCTCCATTCCGTTTACAATCAGGCTACTGACCCTGACTGAATTCTCTCCAGAATGGTTAAATACATGGAGGCTGTGTTCTAAAAGCCCCTTGCTTACATAAGTGCATAGAAGCTGATTAATACACACAGAAGAAAGGGATAGAGGATATGTTGATAGACTGAGGTGAAGTAACTAGAGTGGGACAAGGATTGTGTGAAACATAAACAACAACCAATGGCTGAATTGCCTGTTTCTGTGTTGTAAATCCTATATAATATATTTAGTTTTTCTTTGGGGTCTGACATTCTTCCCATGGATTGTACAGAGGCCTTTGAGGCAGCTATATTTGAAAAAGACAATATGTTTGAATAGGCCTATTAATTTGACTTTTGTTGTAATATGTTGCTGGAAAGGATCGTCAGTGATTACCTCATGTCCACTTTGAAAGCGATAGATTTATTGGAGAACTTCAGCATGGTTTCTGGAAAAGGTGATATTTCACCCATTTGGTGTAATTTTATGAGGAGAGCACAAAGTTGGTGGATGTTGGAAGCCTGGTCAACACCACATCTTACAGACTTTCAAAAAAGTGCCTCACGAAGACTACATAGCAAGGTTGAGTCTTATGGATTGTTGCCACATTTTGACAGGATAAGGAACTGATCACATTCCCATGGACAGAAATTAGTTATTAATTTCCTAATTCAATTCACTCCAAGTGATCTCAAGAAATGTCTGAAGGCACTGGATAATGCAAAGGCTATGGCCCTGCCAATATTTCGAAAATAGCACTGAAGGCTTGTGCTTGGAACTTGCCTCGCCAAGCTGTTCTAGTAAAGCTACAATGCTGGCATCTACCCAGCAATGTGGAAAATTGTCCAGATATGTCCTGTACACAAACAGCAGGACAAATCCATCCCGGCCAGTTACCGCCCCATCCGTTTACTGTTGATCATCAGTAAAGTGATGGGAGGGGTCATCAACAGTGCTATGATGCAGCCACCTGCTTAGCAATAACCTGTTCACTGATGCTCAGTTTGGGTTCTGCTAGGGCCACTCAGCTCCTGACCTCATTGCAGCCTTGGTTCAAACTTGGACAAATAAGCTGAACTCCTGAGGTGAGGGGAGAGTGACTGCCCTTTACATCAAGGCAGCATTTGACCGAGTGTGGCATCAAGGAGCCCTTGCAAAATTGGGGTCAATGAGAATCCAAGGGAAAACTCTCCGTTGGTTGGAGTCATACCTAACACAAAGGAAGATGGTTGTGGTTGTTGGAGTTCAATTATCTCAGGTCCAGGGCATCACTGCAGGAGTTCCTCAGGGTAGTGTCCTAGGCCTAACCATTTCAGCTGCTTCATCAATGACCTTCCTTCTGTTATAAGGTCAGAAGTGGGGATATTCGCTGACGATTACACGATGTTCACCATCTGTGACTCCTCAGATATTGAAGCATCCTGTGAACAAATGCAGCAAGACCTGGACAATGTCCAGGCTTGGGCCAGCAAGCAGCAAGTAACATTTGTGCCACACAAGAGCCAGGCAATGGCCATCTCCAACAAGAGAGAATCTAACCATCGCCCCTTAACATTCAATGGCATTACCATCACTGAATTTCACACTATCAACATCCTGGGGGTTACCATTGACCAGAAACTGAACTGGACTAGCCATATAAATACCGTGGCTACAAGAGCAGGTCAGAGGCTAGGAATCGTGCGATGAGTAACTTGCCTCCTGACTCCCCAAAGCTTGTCTACCATCTACAAGGCACAAGTCAGGAGTGTGATGAAATAGTCTCCATTTGCCTGGACGAGTTAAGCTCCAACAACATTCAAGAAACTTGACACCATCCAGAACAAAGCAACCCACTTGATTGACACCCCATCCATAAATATTCACTTTTTCCACCACTGCCCAGAGTTGCAGCAGTGTGTACCATCTACAAGATCCACTGCAGGAACTCACCAAGCCTCCTTAGGCAGCACCTTCCAATCTCACAACCACCATCATCTAGAAGGACAAGGGTAGCAGACACTTGGAAACACCACCACCTGGAAGTTTCCCTCCAAGCCACTCACCGCCTTGACTTGGAAATATATTGCCTTTTCTTCAATGTCGTATCAAAATCCTGGAACTACCCCCCCCCCCCCCCCCCCCCACCCCTGCAATCAGCACTGTGGGTGTACCTACACCACAAGGACTGTAGCAGTTAACGAAGGCAGCTCACCACCACCTTCTTAAGGGCAATTAGGAATGGGCAATAAGTGCTGCCATTGCCAGCAATGCCCACATCCCATGAACGAATAAAAAAAGTAATAGTAGACATTCTGTTAGGACAGGTGACTAATGGAGTCCCACTTGAATTGGGGTTATTGTTCTTCACCATCTTTATCAGCAATCTGGATGCAGGCATCACAGGAATTATCAACATGTTTGCAAAGGACATGAGGATATGTGCGATTGTAGGGATCTTAGATGAAAAAAGTAAACTGCTGGTGGTTCAAGGTGTAATGGAAGGATGGACCCATTTCTGGCAGAATTTTTTTAATGTTTTGATAGAGCATTATGTGCTTGGGTAGGGGCAGTTCCGCGCAAGGTCGTGAAATCAAGGCTAAGTGGGTGAATTATTTTGATTGAAAGTACCTCACTGCAATAAACTCTTCCTTTTTGTCAACCACCCCTGACCCCTTACAGCTATATGCTAGGAGTCATTGAAGGTCCGTGACCAGTGCTGTGAAGGTATTATTGAAAGAAAATAGAATATTTGAATGTATTGCAATACAGGAAATGCTGTATTTTAATTGTATATGACCTTAACCAGACTACTTTCAGAGTCCAACATGGAGTTTTGGCTCCTTCCATGTAGAAATCTTAGAAAATATTCAAAGAGCTTTCAAAGAATTGTAGCTTTATACTTTGGAAAAATATGGGACAAAACAACTGGCGTTGGGCTGGTGCTGTGCAGAGCGTACACCATGCCAGGATGGGACCCGTCTGTTGGATGAGCTGGTCTTATCCTGTCCTCTTTCATGCATTCATACAGTTGTATAATGGCCAGGCTCCAAAAACATGTTTTGTACTCATTACTTTATATTCTTTATAGAAACATCATTCAGTGATTTGGGTAGAGGGGATTTTGCCTGACGTAATAGAAGCAGAGTGGTTATGTTGCAGCTTTTGTATGTTATTTTGGGTGTATTATTTCTGCTAATACCACAAATTAAATATTTCATTGTAATATTTTGTACAGAAGCATATTTGGTTTGACTTGACTAATCAATCACAGGAAAGACTTGTAGTACTTTTTTCTGAGGCTTTCTTTTATTATATCTTTGTGAAGGTTTACAGATTTGATATTTGGCTTTCATGGTGACTGAGTTACCTAAACAGTGCCAAGAACAAAGTAAAGCAAGATTGGAGCAATTGGTCACACAACAGCCTAGCTCCATGACATTGATTTACCACCTGCAGTTAGGCTCCACTAACCAACTTGAACAGGCTTTCAGTGTACCTCTTCAGTTTGATTAATTCCAGAAGTTTCAGTTGCTTGAATAGATTCTTAACAACTTAAATCTGTTCCCTTCCATGGTGTTGTTGTTATCACCACCTCCTCCAACTGTCATCACTGAAACCGTTCTTCAAAATGATTCCAATTCACCAAGATAGCTCTGACTCGAGTGTGTTGGGAAGCTTTCTAGAGTACATGAATTTTCCCTCTTATTTCCTCGGCTTCTCTCTCTCTCTGTCAAGGTACTGGGCTTTGATTCTGCATGCATTGATTATTTTCCTGTACTTTGCCCATGTCTAGGCAAAAGATTTTTCCTACATTCTTCCCTACTCATTCATTTGTAATTATTGTTCCATTTTTCCAAATGACCATTCCTATTTTTATACATTTAGCAAAAATATGCTACTTCCATATTTCCATTAAAATTGAGTCCGGTTGCAAAATAGTGACCAAAGAACTGCAGTAAAGTATGAGACAGGAGTGGGTAGTAAGTGTTTGAACACCTCCTCCTGCAAATTCAGCAGAGTATCAGGCAGTCAGAACTGCTAGGCAGTATGAGCTATGTGTGTTCCAAGGCCAAAGATAAAGATTTGGAGATAGTTCCTTCAGACCAAAGTGACAGTACTCCAAAACCCACAAGCAAAGTTCTGCTCCAGCCTATACAGGACAATTAAGTTGACAGGAGCAGAATTTCACATCGTTCTAAAAGAAAATCTTCATTTTCTCTAATTTGAAATAAACTGTATCCACGGAAACCTTGTAATCTATTTTGCAAATTAAATGATATAAAACCTAAAAAGGCTCCTAACCTGATTCTTAAATCCAAGTCCACCTGTAAAGAAATTGAACCTCCTGATATGAAAACCAAAAGTGCCTAGCTTCGTGTCCTGCTATACGTTCATGTCTTCAATCCTGCAATAATCCTAATACCCAATTTCAGATATTTAAACTGATCTAAACTACAAGAGTGGAGAAGATTCCTTTCTTTACTGGGCCCGCTGCAACTGTTCCTCTACAATGAGCCAGACATGTGAACAATGAACTATTTTCTGTTTACAACTTGTAAAAGTACACTATTCTCTCTAAATGTATTTTTTTTCTTGAGCGTATGTGTGAGTGCGCTGAGTGATTGGTGTAGCATTTAGGCTTTCGGGGTTAATGCGCAAATAATTAACCCTCTTTATTTAAACCAATGAAAGCTTGCTGCTTTTATTTAAATTGACAACACACTCTAGGGGCTGAGAAACACACACATCTTCACTTTGAAAAACCACACGATTATGGGCAGTAAGGGAAAGGGTGCAACGGTTTCAGTTCACTCCCAATCCTGTCCATAACACTTTGTACAACTGAAGCATCGCTTACGAATTCCATCCCCCTTTGAGGTAAAAGCTTGCACTTCGTTAAGCTATTTTTGCATCTGAAGATTCAATCATACTTGAGCCTGAAAATATGGCAAATACTCCCATGATACTTTGTAATAAAAGCTTAATAATTTCACTTATTGAATCATCAAAAATCAGCAGATTATCAGAAGTTTTTTTTTGACAGAACCTTGCCTAAAGCAAGGTTCCCCCAACTCACTATGAACATCAGCGAGAGAGACCCCCTCGTTTGTGTACAAGCGGGTATAATTTTGATGATGATACTCAAAGGACATGATCGACCTTTTGTGAAATGGATGTTTTGTTTAAAATTGAGTGCCGATGATGATGACACAACTAGTTTGGATAAACTAATTATCTGATAGGGAATTGAATTGACACAACAGTTGAAATTAGAATATGGCTGAAGCATCTTGAATTAATAACTATATCTGTTAATGTGTTAACTTTGCACCTTACCAGGAAAGCTTTAAGTTGGAATAAAAATATTCCAGACTTACAGCAAAAGAAAAACAATAAACAATACGAAAATGTTAATTGAAATTCTTTGCAGTGATCCTCCCATTTTAATACAGAAATATTTTGTTTTTCTTTTAGTATGATGTTGGGTGCAAGTTTAATTCTGCAAGTGCCTACACATCTAAAAGCAGATTTTAACCCAACTCATCCAGCATTTACCCAGCAAGCAGGGATGGGGGATGTGCTGTGGGGTGTGTTCGTTATGCATTTATGACATTTTCCCACTCCTTGTAATTCTAACTACTGATATTCCGGCAGTATGTTGGCTGCTTGCTGATGGCCTCATTAAAACGGGGAGGTCATATCCCGATGATATCATCAGCGCCATGACAAAATTTTAACTCCCAGGACAGGAAGACCTGCGTGGCAAAAGCTGATAGCCATCAGCGTCCAGCCAGAAGAAGTCTGTGTAACTTGTTTTCTTTTTTGAATTTTTTCAAGATTCCTTGGGGCCCAAGAGGAGCCAGGGTTGCTTGATAAATCAGATGTTTGAGATGCTATTCTACATTTCTACAGTATTGGTGTACGATAGTCAAGAGAATTATTTTGAATGAAAGTTGCTCACTGCAATAGCTTTTACTTTTTGTCAACCACCACTGACCCCTTTACAGTTTGTTTTTAATTACTAAAATTGGACAATATGTTTAAACAGTTGACTAGACAGATGGTTGTGCTTTTCTGTTCAGGACATCTATCAATTACCTTCTAGTCCCTTATGACCATTTGCTACTTACAGAAAATTTCAAATATATACCAACCAAAATAAGTGCAGACTTGGGGAGGGCAAGAAGGGAGAGTTGTCAACTTCTATACAAGAGTGATTGAAGAACTGCATGGAAAGGGTCAATACTCCCAAGATTTATGTGGTGGTCAGTCTGGCCTGCCCAGAACGAAAGGGGTCACATGTCTGTCTGAGTGATAAATATTCTCTGGTATCTGGTGCAGTATTCCACTGCGGCATTTTCACAGGCAAAAATGTTTCACAGCTGTATTTCTGTTGGTTTTATCGTGACTTACAAATTCTTTCTCCAATACCTTCAAAGTAGATCCTTTGTTTCCCCACATTTACATTTATACACATAATTTGAATAAATGGAAAAACTCTAATAATGCATTTGTTTTGTCACAATAGAAAGAATTTTGATAAATGTAGTGAAAGTTTTATTTTTTTCTGTAGGTTTGCAAACTTATGATTTAATATTACATAGCCAAGGCCACTAGCTTTTGTTTTTCACAGGAAAACAGATGGAATTGTGAATGCAGTCCTCAGACGCTATTAAAAATCCTGGAATCTCATGTAATACAGACAAAATCTGATTCACTTTGTCACCATAAACTAGAGGCCCCAATCATCCTACTGTATACTAATTACATAGAGCAGCAACTTAGATCTAGCTGGTATATCAAAAATGCCACAGTTTACTTCATCTCTGCCATTTCTTAAGGTTGGGCTTTGTTGTTCCAAGCAAATTTTATTTCGAATTGTAGTTTAAAGGGTCCATCGGACTTCCAGTCTGTAGCCATGTTACCTGAGGTTACCTAGATTCATTAGTCTTAGACAAAAGCAAAATACTGCAGATGCTGGAAATCTGAAATAAAAACAGAAAATGTTAGAAATACTCATCAGGTGTGGCAGCATTTGCGGAGGGAGAAACAGAGTTAATGCTTCAGATCGTGACTTTTCATCAGAATCAAATGCTGAGTATTTCTAGTATTTTCAGTTTTTCTTTCATTAGCCTTGGTGTTGGTTTACTAAATTAACCAATGAGCAGCAACATTTTGTTATAAAATATTTGTGATACCTGCTAGCATTACTTGTAGATAGAATGCAGCCCATTTAGTGCTTAGAGCTGAAATGCTGTTTCCTTGCATTTCTCTCGGAAGCCAGGCTCCCCACACCTCCTCAATCACCACTTCTTGATGTGTCTTGAAAATGGCAGTGACACTTAGAGCAGGTGATAGGGAAGGTGAGAAGAGGCCAAAGAGAAATCAGCAAATAGAGGCATTGGATAGCAGCAGGAGAGCTTTGTTTGTCCTGAAGATCAGGCAATAGAGTCATGGCCATGAATTTTCACGGCTTTCCCCAAAGTTAGGAACAGAGGAAGGGTTGGGGTGGGGTGAAAATACCAGTGCCGACACATCAGCATGTCAACACCTGATCATGTAGTTAAAACCACTCATCCCTGGAACTATTCTGGTAAATCTCCTCTGCACCCTCTTAAGGGTCCTCACATCCTTGCTAAAGTGTGGTGACTAGAACTGCATATAGCACTCTAGTTGTGCTCAAAGCAGAGCTTGACAAAGGTTCAGCATAACATCCCTACTTTTGCATTCAATACCTCTATTTTTGAAGCCCAAGATCCCATATGTTTTGTGATCTACTCTCAATATGTGTTACTAGCTTCAAGAATCTCTGCACACTAAACCCTAGGTTCCTCTGTTCCTGCACACTCTTCAGAATTGTGCCATTAAGGTTGTATTCCCTCTTTTTATCCCTTCTAAAATGCATCACCTCACACTCTGTGTATTAAATTCCACCTGCCACTTGTCTGTCCCTTCTACTAGCTGATCTATGTCCTGCTGCAGACGATTGGTATCATCCTCACTATTTGATACTGGGTATCATCGGCAAATTTTGAAATTTTACACTGTATTCCAATATCCCAAGTCATTTATATATGTATCAAAAAAATCTTGACCTGGTTTTGGTGTAGATCTTGCATCCATTTGGTCACCATGAATGAAATAGGCCCATCAGATTAATGATTATTCTTTAATCAAGAACCAAGCATTGCTGAAAAAAGTGACTTATCAAAGCTTTTCATCTTGCACTCATCAGGAAACTTTGCAAGAATACAGCTAAAGAGGAAAACAGCATCTTATATTGTATGTGAAGAGTGTGCTGATTGGTTGGCAAGTAGACTCGGATTAGTAGAGGTATTGGCATGTCCCAGCCTCTGTTCACAACAAGCAGGGTACAGATCATACCATACCCAACCAGCCCGTGCTTGCAAAGCTCAAAACACAATATCCAACATTAGATGCGATTCTGCGATTGGACAACATCTGCTAAATAATCCTCAGTGTGCTCAGAATAACACTGACAACCAGTTTAAGATTGTCAGTGGGGCTCGCACTGTGGCGCATTTGCATGTTCTAGAAGCTACATATGTTAATACACAAGGCCCTGTTCTTTGCAGATAGAAAGCACATGTTATACACACTGCGCCTGTTTCA
Organism: Carcharodon carcharias; assembly: GCF_017639515.1. NCBI lineage: Eukaryota > Metazoa > Chordata > Chondrichthyes > Lamniformes > Lamnidae > Carcharodon > Carcharodon carcharias. The sequence goes on from NC_054469.1 coordinate 171,213,074, forward strand.
GCTAAACAAAATAAGTGACATCCATTTGCTGACTCATTCCTCAGGGCAATGCCTTGACCAGTCAGGGTCAAGCTGCCTGATTTAAATTTCAAACAATGCTTGGCAGTTAACTGTCAGTCACCATTGCTGTTGCATTCTCCATGGCAACACCTCTATCAATCCGAGTCCATTTGCCAACCAATCAGCACTCTCTATACTCTATACATAGAGTATAAATTGTTGTTTTTCCCTTATATTGGTATTCTTGTGGTGTCCTGTAAATATCTTTATCTCTTAATGGAACTTATACTATCCAAGTCACAGAAGGTAAGGTACAGCTGTTATCAACTCCACAGACTAAAAATACATTGCTGTTGGATTAATGAGCCAGCAATATTTTGGCAACTTTTTCCTAGGCCTTTAATTTAGTCATCATATTTCATTTTATGGAGGTTTGCTCTGTATAGTCTGAGATTCTGTTTTTTACAAAGCTATTAGTTGATTAATCCATCAGTCCAAAATTTATATAAATCTTCAAGTTGTGCTTATTTCACAAAAACCTAACCAAGCATTCTGATTGATTTTCATAGCAGGATGCTGATGCAAGCGACTCTGAGATATTTTATTTAAATCAAGGTGAATTTGTTGCTAAAAAGGTGAAAAAAAACCATTACATATAAAATGTTTCTTAAACAATGTAACATTGAAGGAATAACATTCAAAAGCTATGTTTTTTCCCTGCAATTAATTGGACTTCCCTCTGTGTGTTTAGTTCATGAATAGAAATCATAAACAGCAACAGAGTTGGTATTCAATACTGCCCTATGTTTGTTTGGACCACATCCATGGAATGAAATATTTTTGTGTTCTATGAATAATAGTGTAAGTTGTTGAAGTAGGAGTAGAGAGAATATTCATAACCACGGATGTATTTTCGTATAGTACTTTATTGCTTTTTTCTGTTGGTTCACATTTTGTGTGTAAATGCATCAGGCCTGATTAATGATTACTGCTATACAATGGTAGGTTAGATTAAGGAAAATGCTAAGCTGTCCACTTGCAGAGAATTTAGTAATGGAGTAAAGACTTGTATTTTTGTAAAGTGGCTTATCATGCCTCACGGAGGCATTCCATATCGCTTCATATAATGTACTGTTTTGAAGTGCAGTGGCTTGTTATGAAGACAAGTAGCTGATTCGTATAAGCAAAATAATGCAAGCAAGAATTGGTATATGCACAGTTAATCTAGTTTTGCAGGTGGTTGAAGAAAGAATATTGCCTGGGACACTGGATGAACTGACTATTATTTGTTAAAAAATACCATGGGATCTTTAGCAACCAAATGAGATTATTACAGATGAAGCTAGATTCTAGGGGTAGAATTTTTAGATCAGCGTGCAGGCAAGTGCCCGACCCGCTCAAGTGTGAAAGTCCTGATGTCATCGCGCACTCGCGCGATATTTCAGTCAGCGGGTATGCACTAAACTCCAAAGCGCGCCCACTGACAATTAAGAGGGCAATTAAGCCCATTAATGGTGCAATTAACAGATTTTTTGTTGTCCGTCCAACGATACGGTTGGTGGGCAAGTGGGCAAATCGGCCAAGTGGCCTTTGCATTTTTCAGGAACTCTCATCCATGGGCGGGATGGGGTTTCCATGATAAATTAAAATAAATTTCTGTGGACAGCAGGTTGATTACCTACAATTTCAGCTCACTGATTATGAAGTTTGGACACTTTTTTCCAATTTCTGTGACCTTCATTTTAGGTTGTTCAGGTCTTCAGCTCTCTGAGGCAGTTCTCTGTCTTCAGGAGTCTTTCTGTGGGCACTCGCCCACGCCCACGCTGACTTCAGCGCTCACCATCCTCGCCCACACCCCGGCAGCGCTGAGCCTTTCAGCAGGCACTTCACGCTGCCTAGCCGTTAACTGGCCAGCCAGCGAGAATTCGCGGTCAGGGGCCGATCGCAGTCGACAGTCTGTTCCCCGGCCAATCCCAGACCCACTGACCACGCCCACCTGCCGAACTGAAAATCCTGCCCTAGGTCTACAGAAAATGCTGGAAAATACTCAGCAGTCAGGCAGCATCTGTGAGAGAGAAAAATCAAGTTAAGTTGATGATCTTTCAGCAAATCACAATTGAAAAACAAGGTAACACACAAATGCTGTATAATTTCTTTAGAGCTACAGACAGGCAGCTTGGCAAGTTCTTGAACTCACTTATGGGGTATACTAACATTCTAAGGTTTATTGATAGCTGCAGAATAACCAAACATTCCAGTAGTGACATGAAGTTCCAGGTCTTGTTTGACCCCTGCACGAGAACATCACAATTCACTTGATTCCCTGTCACTTGTGAGTTCTGAGTTGTTTATGTGCTTGAAAAAAACATTGGTAGCTTGATTTACCAGTGAGAATTTCTTTCTTTCCTTCTTTTCTCTTCCAGTTTTTATTTATACTGGACCACAATAATGAAATTAAAGTTAAATCTTTACTGAAATTAAGTTATCACTGAGCAGTTCAGTTCCAAAATATCCTTAAAAGTTGAAATGTGAATCACCTATGGAACAAGTCAAATTATGCACCGTACCTTTGACATTGCATGACTAATATTTGTTTGCATTAGAGTCACCATAGCTGAATTGCCCATGCATCACTTCTAAGATACAAGTCTTTTATGACAATCTCTTTTTCAACATCCTGCAAGTGACCAGATGTCTCTCTCAAGGACTTTTGTTTCTATACAGCGTTCTGCTCTATCAGTGTTGTTGAAAGATCTGTCTAACTCTGAAGGGAGCATGGCCTTTGCTCACCTATGCCATTCTTAAACAGTATTAAACTTCATGTGATGATAATGTCAGTTAAATAAAACACTCAATTATCCTGTAACAAATAAAACACTGGCATTAGCATTTGTTAAATTTGGGACAGCTGGCTGTTTTGCATGCCAATTTATGAGGATGTATTGGTGGAGTATTTTATCCATTTGAGTAAATTTAATTAATTAATTACTTGGCCAAAAAGTTTTCTGTAGTGCTTGGTCTAAATCATAACTTGGTCATATGTATAGATATTATGTACTTAGCTGTGTGTGATGTGAGAAAGTGGTGACTCTTATAGTCATGGTTTTAGCTGGTGTATTGTCAGAAGTCACTCAAGATTCATGACTGTAGCCTCAGGCATGCTCACTTTACAGCAAACTACAGGAAGTCAGTTATTCCCAGAGATTGAAGTTGCTTCTAAAGCAATTTAAAAAAAGAAAAAGTTTGAATTCCGCTTTTAAAATGCATTGACTTCAGATGGTCCTATTTTGTGGATATCTTTTATTCTTGTGGTCTGCACAGTGTCTTGCACAGTCTGGAACAAGCACTAACATGGTGGGAATGAAAGGTAAAGCTCAACAGGACATGGTCTGTCAAAACCCCAGCATGTGGCACTGAACTCTGTCTGAGAGCACTACAGTGCGTAGTCACTGCCAACTAATTAAAAAATAACTCTACTTTAAGTACTGATAAATCCATTTTCTTTTATATTTTCCAAGTCCAGTCACTGAATTATGTAAATAGTAATACATACTTCTTTACCACAACTCAAATGAGGAGAGAGAGAAACAGAGAAAACTGTATAATAAATGTTGTAAACAGAACTGAAGTTTGTTCAGGATGTAATTATTTACCAATATGTAAAAGAAGTATATGTCATACAATCTTAACCTTGACTTGTGTCGTTGAGGACAAATGATACTTTTTTTTAGATTTATATTGATTTTCATATTAAGCAGCCTTTAATAATGAGATTTGCTTATCAGTGAGTTACTGTGTTTTAAAACTCAATCTAATAAAAAATATCATGAATGAGGAGTTGCTTGTGGAAAAACAGAATTTTAAGGGATGCTTATAGCCAAAATAGAATCCACATCTCAACTAGGAATCAAAATAACATCACTGTTTCAACTGCTTTCACACTGAAGGTTTCTCTGAAAGTCTTTCATTGAAAAGAAATTGTGTCCAGGAAATGGTTGCTTCAGCCAATACTGGAACACAGTGTCTGTTGTGTCAACAAAAGAACAGTACTTGATTCCTTTATGGAAGTGGTAATAGTTTTTTTTGAATGCTTTGGGAATACATAGATTTCACATAAAAGTCTCTTTATCCTGAAGCTTTTTGGAAAACAAGAGTCAACTGATAAAATCTAAGGTTCTATAAATTCAACTCTAGAAACGCTTTCTATGTTTATGGTTTTTGTAGTGAGGGCCAATGATCTTGTTGGGATATAACCAGAGTTCAGTGGTCAAAGCTATGAAGTTTATAAATTTTAGAGACTTTGCCTCACTGTTCTCAGACAACATGGCATTAAATGGTCCAAGGCGGTCAGAATTGAACCTGTTTGAATTATTCTCTAATTGGTATGTGAATGGATTGATGAGTAGATGGATCATTTCGTATTATATTCTCTCAGAATAGAAAACAGTATCACGTCAGTAAGGAAGGCAGCCAAAATCTGCTTCAGCTGACTGGATTTAAATGAGCATTATCCAGAGAATTGTATTTCAAGCTGAAATTCTAAAAAATTAGTGACTTCCCTTTCTCTTTCTCAGATCTTTACTGCTCCCTATCTCCACTTATTTACTGCTTAATTATCATTGCTGGCTAATTGACCAGGATTTGAAGATTCTCTGATTCATTCTGCTGATTTCATCATTAATTCCACCAATAATGTAATTACTCACAGTGGGTGTGACAAGAACAGTGCAGAGCCGCAGTGCTCCTTAGTTGACCACCTCTCAATTGCTTGTGAACTGGACAGGAATAGTAAATCTCAAATCTTAACCTTCATACCAAGACAAATGCTCATGCAGGAAAATACAAACCACATCTCACATCGCTGAATCTTGCCCATTGGTTAGGCTACCTGGAGGCCTACATACTTTGCATGCTGGTGATGACAGCGCTTTAAGATGGCTGGAATTGTATGCTGAGTCCACATATGCTTATTAAGTAATAATTATATTAATTGACTCTGTTCAAGAAAAGTGAAGGTTATGGGTAGGGTCGCATAAGATATGTGCTTCATATATTATGCAGCATTGTGACAACTTTGGCACATGTTCAGTGTTCATGACATTAAAACTCAGTGTCCATTATGGACTTTGTATGAACTATGACTTCATCAAATTACGGCTTGGGAACTGAAGAACCAGCTGTGAAAGGGAGAGGAAGGGGGGCAGCATACATGGCTATGGAGCTTCTTACTCCCACCCTCCTTTCATTTAAACAGTACCATATGTATGTTGTCACTGAATACTCCGACCTTTTGCTGCAGTCACAGTTGGGAGTTAGACACTGTTACAAATAAAATAGCATAGTCCTGTTGCTGTCTCCCTGTAATGGGTGAAAGATGAAGCACTAAATTACATAAAAGGAAAAAGGTTTTATGGTCCATATGGAACAGGACCAATGATTTGCAAGGAATTGCTATTAAGCTGCTTGTAGATGATTTAATGCCTAATGTTGGCAGTGTGAATGAACATGTCAAGCAAACAATGAGAAACAAGCACATAAATTAAGTATAACTTTTAAATATTTACATTCTAGAGCTAAGCAAGTATTTGGACATGGAGATTTTCAGGATTATTTTTAAAATGAAGTGTTTTTTTCAATTTCTGATTCTTGGTGCAGAATCTCGTAGAGGCAAAGGGGGGTTTTGGATGCCGGATTCAATCCCATGTCGCCTCTTTCCGAGAAGTCCCACCGTATATCTTGTGTCACTCAGGCACTTGGAAGGCCAGTGCTGGGCTTCCCTGGGAGCAGAAATTCTGCCTGCTAAGAGCTGCCAGCCAATCAGAGGTTGGCAGTTTTTCTGAACTCAACAGCGCCACCAGGAGATGTTGGCTGCTGCCGGCCCTACAGCCACCAGAAGACTCGGATCAAGGAGGGACCCAGACATAGATGAAAAATGGCAGAGAGGGAGTCATGGAGGATAGATGGGAAGAGGTGTTGGGGCAGCAAGGGCAGGGATGTGGATCTCAGAGCCCACGCCTCTCCCCCCCCACCACCACCACCTTTTTCCAATGCCAAATCCCATGATCAGGCATTGTGTGCCTTTGAACAAGATCCCCTGGGACCCTGTTACCAAACATGTCAAGGTTTGCTTGCCATGCCCCACACTGTGTTACTTCTTAAAGTTTTTTAAAATTTATTCTTTCAAGGGATGTGGGCGTTGTCAGAATTTACCCATTCCTAATTGCCCCTGGGGAGGTGTTGGTGAGCCACCTTCTTGAACTGCTGCATTCCACGTAATGCAGGTACACCCACAGTGCTGTTCAGAAAGGAAGTCCAGGATTTTGACCCAGTGACAGTGAAGGAACAGTGATATAGTTCCAAGTCAAGATGGTGAGTTACTTGGGTGGGTCCTGGTGTTCCCATGCATCTGCAGCGCTTGTCCTTCTATGTGGTGGAGATCACAAATTTGGAAGCTTGGTTTGGCGCTGTCGAAGGAGCCTTGGTGAGTTGCTACATTGCATTCTGTTGAAGGTACACACTGCTGTCACTGTGGCATTGGTGGTGGATGGGATGCCAATCAAGCAAACTGCTTTGTCCTGGATGGAGTCAGTGTCCTTGAGTGTTGTTGGAGCTGCAGTCACCCCCTGGCAAGTGGAGAGTATTCCATCACACTCCTAACCTGTGCCTTGTAGATGGTGGACAGGAGGTGAGTTACTCACCACAATACTACCAGCCTCTGACCTGCTCTGGTAGCCACAGTATTTATATGGCTAGCCCAGTTCAGTTTCTGGTCAATGCTAACCCCAAGGATGTTGATAGTGGGGTGATTCGGTGATGGTAATGCCATTTGAATGTCAAGATTGTCATAGTGTGGCACAAATGTTACTTTCCACTCATCAGCCCAAGCCTGAAAGTTGCCTTGCTGCATATAGACACAATCTGCTTATTATCTGAGGAGTTGCGAATGGTGCTGAACATCGTGCAATCATCAGCACACATGCCCACTTCTGACCTTACGATGGAGGCAAAGCCATTGATGAAGCAGCTGAAGATGTTTGGACCTAGAACACTACCCAGAGGAACATCTGCAGTGATGTCCTGTGGCTGAGGTGTTTGACCTCCAACAACCACAAACCATCTTCCTTTGTGCTAGGTATGGTTCCAGCCAATGGAGTGCTTTCCCCTGATTCCCATTGATTTCAGTTTTGCTAGGGCTCCTTGATGCCACATTCATTCAAATGTTGCCTTGATGTTAAGGGCATTCACTATCGCCTCACCTCTTGAGTTTAGTTCTTTTGACAATGTTTGGACCAAGGATGTAATGGGATCCGCCGCAGAGCGGCCCTGGCAGGGATCCAGGGTAATGCTCTGGGGACCCGGGTTCGAATCCCACCACAGCAGAAGGTGGAATTTGAATTCAATAAAAAATCTGGAATTATAAGTCCAATGATGACCATGAAACCATTGTCGATTGTTGACATTATTGAACCCATCTGATTCACGAATGTCCTTTAAGAAAGGAAATCTGCCATCCTTACCTGGTCTACATGTAACTCCAGACCCACAGCAATGTGGTTGACTCTTAAATGCCCTCTGAAATGGCCTAGCAAGCCACTCAGTTCTAACAAACCGCTACAAAGACACAAAATGAATGAAATGGGATGGACCACCCGGTATCGACCTAGGAAACAACAATGGCAATTGCAGCCCTATTGACTCTGCAAAGTCCTCCTTACCAACATCTGGGGGCTAATGTCAAAATTGGGAGAGCTGTCTCACAGACTAGTCAAGCAACAGCCTGACATAGTCATCCTCACAGAATCATACCTTACAGATAATGTCCTGGACTCCACCATCACCATCCCTTGAAATGTCCTGTCCCGCCGGCAGGACAGACCCAGCAGGGGTGGCAGCACAATGATAGACAGTCGGGAGGGAGTTGCCCTGGGAGTCCTCAACATCGACTCTGGACCCCGTGAAGTCTCATGGCATCAGGTCAAACATGGGTAAGGAAACTTGCTGATTACGACATACCGCCCTCGCTCAACTGATGAATCAGTGCTCCTCCATGTTGAACATCACTTTAGGAAGCACTGAGGGTGCAGATTGTACTCAAAGTGGGGGACTTCAAAGTCCATCACCAAGAGTGGCTCGGTAGCACCACTACTGACCAAGCTGGCAGACTCCTAAAGGACATAACTGCTAGACTGGATCTGCGGCTTGTGGTGAGGGAACCAACAAGAGGGGAAAACATTCTTCACCTCATCCTCACCAACTGGCCTGATGCAGATGCATCTGTCCCTGACAATATTGGTATCAGTCATTGTGGTGACGAAGTCCCGCCTTCACATTGAGGATACCCTCCATCATGTTGTGTGGCACTACCACCATGCTAAATGGGATAGATTTTGAACAGATCTAGCAACTCAAGACTGGCCATCCATGAAGTGCTGTGGGCCATCAGAAGCAGCAGAATTGTACTCAACCACAATCTGTAACCTCATTAACATCAAGCCAGGGGATCAACCCTGGTTCAATGAAAAGTGTAGGAGAGCATGCCAGGAGCAGCACCAGGCATACTTAAAAATGAGATGTCAACCTGGTGAAGCTATAAAACATGACTACTTGCGTGCCAAACAGCATAAGCAGCAAGTGATAGACAGAGTTAAGCGATCCCACAACCAATGGATCAGATCTAATCTCCGCAGTCCTTCCACATCCTGTCGTGAATGGTGTTGGACAATTAAACAACTCACTAGAGGGGGAGGCCCACAAATATCCCCATCCTTAATGATGGAGGAGCCCAGCACAGCAGTGCAAAGGATAGGACTGAAGCGCTCGCAACAAACTTCAGCCAGAAGTACAGAGTGGATGATCCATCTCAGCCTCCTCTGAAGGTCCCCAGCATCACAGATGCCAGTCTTCACTCCACATGATATCAAGAAACGGCTGAAGGCACTGGATACTGCAAAGGCTATGGGCCCTGACAATGTTCGGGCGATAGTACTGAAGACTTGTCCTCCAGAACTTGCTGCACCCCTAGCCAAGCTGTTCCAGTACAGCTACAACGCTGGCATCTACCCGGCTATGTGGAAAATTACCCAGGTATGTCCTGTACACAAAAAGCAGGACAAATCCAACCCGGCCAATTACCGCCCCGTCAGTCTACTCTTGATCATCAGTAAAGTAATGGAAGGGGTCATCAACAGTGCTATCAAGCGGCACTTACTTAGCAATAACCTGCTCACTGATGCCCAGTTTGGGTTTCGCCAAGGCCACTCAGCTCCTGACCTCATTATAGCCTTGGTTCAAACATGGACAAAAGAGCTGAACTCCTGAGGTGAGGGGAGAGTGACTGCCCTTGACATCAAGGCAATATTTGACCGAGCATGGCATCATGGAGCCCTAGCAAAACTGGAGTCAATGGGATTCGGGGAAAGCTCTCCACTGTTTGGAGTCATAACTAGCACAAAGGAAGATGGTTCTGGTTGTTGGAGGTCAGTCATCTCAGCTCCAGGAGATCACTGCAGGAGTTCCTCAGGGTAGTGTCCTAGGCCCAACCATCTTCAGCTGCTTCATCAATGACCTTCATTCCGTCACAAGGTCTGAAGTGGGATTGTTGGCTGATGATTGCACAATGTTCATTCAGCACCATTCGCGACTCCTCAGATACTGAAGCAGCCCATGTCCAAATGCAGCAAGACCTGGACAATATCCAGGCTTGGGCTGACAAGTGGCAAGTAACATTCACGCCACGCAAGTGTCAAGCAATGACCATCTCCAACAAGAGCGAATCCAACCATCGCCCCTTGATGTTCAATGGCATTACCATCACTGAATCCCCCACTATCAACATCCTGGGGGTTAACATTGACCAGATACTAAACTGGACTAATCATATAAATACTGTGGCTATGAGAGCAGGTCAGAGGCTAAGAATAGTGCAACAAGTAACTCGCTTCCTGACTCCTCAAAGCCTGTCCACCATCTACAATGCACAAGTCAGGAACGTGATGGAATATTCCCCACTTGCCTGGATGAGTGCAGCTCTTACAGCACTGAAGAAGCTTGATACTGTCCGGGACAAAGCAGTCCACCCGATTGGCACCACATCCACAAACACTCACTTCTTCTGCCACCGACGCAGAGTAGCAGCAGCGTGTACCATCTACAAGATGCACTGCAGGAATTCACCAAGGCTCCTTAGGCAGCATCTTCCAAACCCATGACCATTACCATCTAGAAGGACAAGAGCAGCAGATAGATGGGAACACCACCACCTGGAAGTTCCCCTCCAAGTCACTCACCATCCTGACTTGGAAATATATCGCTGTTCTTTCACTGTCGCTGGGTCAAAATCCTGGAACTCGCTAGCAGCACTGTGGGTGTACCTACACCACATAGACTGCAGCAGTTCAAGAAGGCAGTTCACCACCACTTTCTCAAGGGCAACAAATAATAAATGCTAGCCCAGCCAGCGAAGCCCACATCCCGTGAAGGAATTTTAAAAAAACTCTGTGTCAGGGAGCAGGTTATTGCTGAGTAAGTGCTGCTTGATAGTACTATCGACGATACCTCTCATCACTTTGCTGATGATCGAGAGTAGACTAATGGGGTGGTAATTGGCCATGATGGATTTGTCCTGCTTTTTGTGGACTGGACATGCTTGAGCTATTTTCCACATTGCCAGTTAAATGCAAGTGTTGTAGCTGGACTGGAACTGCTTGGCTAGGGGCACGGCTTGATTTGGGGCACAAGTTTTCAGTGCCGTCACTGGAATTTTGTCAGGGTTTGTAGCCTTTACAGTATCTAGTGCCTTCAGCCATTTCTTGATAGCATTGAATTAGCTAAAGAATAGTGTCTGTATTGTTGGGAACCTCAGGAGGAGGTGAGATAGATGTGGTGGCGGGATGAGACCCTAAAGTGGGCATTAATTGCCTTTCCACCACTGACTTAATCAAGGTGCTGGTGCGGTCCCCATCTGCCACCATCCCACCCGATAAGATGTCTTCTCCCCCCACTGCCGTGGCAAGTAAACTCACCACGGGGAGGACACAGGATTCTGCCCTTGAATATAAAATGCAGTGATATCATGACAGAATTATTCTCCAAATTAAATCTGCTACTTTTGCAGCAATGTAACCTTCTGTGATTTTTTTTTAATGTGTGAGTCTTTCACTGGCTCATAATTCTTATTTTACAGAAGTGGCATGAACGCGCAATAACAGAAAAAACAGAATGAGTTCGGCTTCTCTTTGTAATTAAACATGAGGACTAACCACTTGTTTTTAACTTCCTGTTGCACAATGAGCAAACTCTCACTTGAGATAAGAAGAAAAAAGGCACACATCAAAAACCAAATACTACAAAACTGAACATTTGTGCAAGTTAATAAATGTCTGAAAAAGGAAGGAATGGTTAACTTTTAAACCTTTTTTCATATCCGGAATTAGATTAACGTTATACATTTTCAGTGTTTATTTGTTAAATATTTTTTCCAGATTTAGTCTTTGCAGTAAGGGGGCAAAAACTTCTTTTAAAGCTGTGTTATTCAACATATTATGTTAAGAATCTCAACAAGTGAATAATTTTTACTCATGTTCTTAAGAACCTAAGATAACCCAGATGAAAAGTGGAAGTAAAAATCACACAAATTGTAAATAAGCAGTCTTTCAACCAGTCTTTTCAACTCTACAAAGGTTAAAAAAAATGATTGCTACAGGATCTGTATTGAGTCCTTCAGACCAGTAAGATCCCACCTTTCACCTGTAGCCTCTGCTGAATTAAATGATCTCGGTTAGCAGTATGTATTAAAAGAGACCTTGGTTCCTGAACAAGATATTGAAAGGCTGCCTGTAACTGTAGGATTAATCTGAGGAGTGATGGAGATTTTTTTTTATTATTTTAACTCTAGGCAAGGGCACATAATATACCCTGGGTGGTGTACTTCACCGTTCACTGTAAGAATGACTCAATTGTATCATGTTTAATATGCCAGACTATACCTGCATCGGGTCATGAGGGAATCACCGTGAACAAGTAACCGACAGGGCCTTGTCGTCATCAACATACCAGTTGCAAATATCAGTTCCTTATAGCATTGGTAGGATGAACTGCTGTCCAGGTCTTATAACAGCAATTCTCATCATCACGGTGAGAATACGATCCATCATGTTTTATGACACTACCACCATACTAAGTTTGCATTTGTGAATGTTGCGTGCTTACTGTTTTTGTAGTTAACTAACAAACTTTTTCGTTTGGGAAAAATGGCTTTCCCAAGCAAATCTAATACCTTGCCATTTATATATCCAGTGTTATCATTACTATATGCTTTTCTTCTACAGACTCACTTTCAGTGTCCAGCAATGATGCAAGTCCTCCTGCCTCAGTGACCTCACTTCAACCCCACTCAGTGAGTACAACACAAAGTTCACCAGGTCCAAAGCGCCCAGGTAACACTCTACGGAAGTGGCTCACCAGCCCTGTAAGGCGTCTCAGCAGTGGAAAAGCAGATGGCCATGTGAAGAAACTGGCTCACAAGCATAAAAAGAGCAGGGATGTCCGGAAAAGTGCTGACACCGGGGCTCAAAAAGACTCTGATGAGAGTGCTGCTACACCCCAGGAAGAAACTGTGGATGAGGTCAGTAGCAGGGAATTTAAAAATCTGGCTGAAACTTGGCAGAATTTAAACAAGTGGAAAGCAGATATGATTTAGATACACAGGAGCCCAAAAATGCATTGAACTCTACTTTTTAAAACCAATAAGATATTTTGCTTTCAGGTTTAACTTGATCAGTTAAACAGAAACATTATAAAGTTAATTTCATAATTTTAAAACATCTAAGTATATCATATTTCACAGTTTAGGGAGAATTAGTAAAATAAATGAAAGACTACATGAAATGGAAAATTCCAGGAGGTTTTGTGATGTTACTTTTGTGTACTGTTGATGTAACAGACACATCTCACTGTTGAGTAACTTACAAGATAAGAGAAAATTACATTGAAGAAAAGCAGATTTATTTTTGAGAAGCCAAAATGAAATGTCAAGATCCATATCGGTAAAAAACAAAAAACAGCGGATGCTGGAAACCCAAAACAAAAACAGAATTACCTGGAAAAACTGAGCAGGTCTGGCAGCATCGGCGGAGAACAAAGTTGACGTTTCGAGTCCTCATAACCCTTCAACAGAACTGAGTAAAAATAAGAGAGGGGTGAAATATAAGCTGATTTAAGGTGGGGGAAGTGGGGGGAGAGAAGTAGGGGGGGTGGTTATAGGGACAAGCAAGCAGTGATAGGAGCAGATAATCAAAATATGTCACAGACAAAAGAATAAGAGGTGTTGAAGGTGGTGATATTATCTAAAAGAATGTGCTAATTAAAAATGGATGGCCGGACACGCAAGGTACAGCTCTACAGGGGTGGGGTGAAATAAGATTAACGGCATAAAATGTATAGATTTAAAAATAATGAAAATAGGTGGGAAAAGAAAAATCTATATAAATTATTGGAAAAAACAAAAGGGAGGGGGAAGAAGCGGAAAGGGGATGGGGATGGAGGAGGGTGTTCAAGATCTAAAGTTGCTGAATTCAATATTCAGTCCGGAAGGCTGTAAAGTGCCTAGTCGGAAGATGAGGCGCTGTTCCTCCAGTTTGCGTTGAGCTTCATTGGAACAAGGGGGACCCTATCATGTTTCTGGGAGGGATCAGAAGGCATGAGGGCGGATGCGCGGGAGATGGGCCGAACACGGTTGAGGGCCCTGTCAACAACCGTGGGTGGAAAACCTCGGTTAAGGAAGAAGGAGGACATGTCAGAAGAACTGTTTTTGAAGGTAGCATCATCAGAACAAATGTGACGGAGGTGAAGGAACTGAGAGAATGGGATGGAGTCCTTACAGGAAGCGGGGTGTGAGGAGCTGTAGTCGAGGTAGCTGTGGGAGTCGGTAGGCTTGTAATGGATATTGGTGGACAGTCTATCACCAGAAATTGAGACAGAGAGGTCAAGGAATGGAAGGAAAGTGTCAGAGATGGACCATGTGAAAATGATGGAGGGGTGGAGATTGGAAGCAAAATTAATAAATTTTTCCAAGTCCCAACGAGAGCATGAAGCAGCACCGAAGTAATCATTGATCTACCGATGCACATCCGTGATTCCTCTGACAGCTTATGTCACATCAACAATTTCCAGTTACCCTGGCCCCAACTGCCTCATCTTCACCATGGACGTCCAATCCCTCTACACCTCCATCCCCCACCAGGATGGTCTGAGGGCCTTTAGCTTCTTCCTCGAACAGAGGCCCGAACAATCCCCATCCACCAGTACTCTCCTCCGTCTGGCTGAACTTGTTCTCACACCGAACAATTTCTCCTTTAACTCCTCTCACTTCCTCCAAATAAAAAGTCTGGCTATGGGTACCCGCATGGGCCCCAGCTATGTCTGTCTCTTTATGGGGTATGTGGAACATTCCTTGTTCTAGTCCTACTCCGGCCCCTTCCCACAACTTTTTCTCCGGTACATCGATGATTACTTCGATGCCGCTTCATGCTCTCGTCGGGACTTGGAAAAATTTATTAATTTTGCTTCCAATCTCCACCCCTCCATCATTTTCACGTGGTCCTTCTCTGACACTTCCCTTCCCTTCCTTGACCTTTCTGTCTTAATCTCTGGTGATAGACTGTCCACCAATATCCATTACAAGCCTACCAACTCCCACAGCTACCTCGACTACAGCTCCTCACACCCCGCTTCCTGTAAGGACTCCATCCCATTCTCTCAGTTCCTTCACCTCCGTCACATTTGTTCTGATGATGCTACCTTCAAAAACAGTTCCTCTGACTTGTCCTCCTTCTTCCTTAACTGAGGTTTTCCACCCACGGTCGTTGACAGGGCCCTCAACCGTGTCCGGCCCATCTCCCGCGCATCCGCCCTCACGCCTTCTCCTCCCTCCCAGAAACATGATAGGGTCCCCCTTGTCCTCACTTATCACCCCATCAGCCTCTGCATTCAAAGGATCATCCTCCGCCATTTCCGCCAACTCCAGCATGATGCCACCACCAAACACATCTTCCCTTCACCCCCCCTTGGCAGCATTCCATAGGGATCGTTCCCTCTGGGACACCCTGGTCCACTCCTCCATCACCCCCTACTCCTCAACCCCCACCTACGGCACCTCCCCATGCATATGCAAAAGATGCAACACCTGCCCCTTCACTTCCTCTCTCCTCACCGTCCAAGGGCTCAAACACTCCTTTCAAGTGAAGCAGCATTTCACTTGCATTTCCCCCAACTTAGTCTACTGCATTCATTGCTCCCAATGTGGTCTCCTCTACATTGGAGAGACCAAACGCAAACTGGGCGACCACTTTGCGGAACACCTTCGGTCTGTCCGCAAGAATGACCCAAACCTCCCTGTCACTTGCCATTTTAACACTCCACTCTGCTCTCTTGCCCACATGTCTGTCCTTGGCTTGCTGCATTGTTCCAGTGAAGCTCAACGCAAACTGGAGGAACAGCACCTCATCTTCCGACTAGGCACTTTACAGCCTTCCAGACTGAATATTGAATTCAACAACTTTAGATCTTGAACTCCCTCCTCCATCCCCATCCCCTTTCCGTTTCTTCCCCCTCATTTTGCTTTTTCCAATAATTTATATAGATTTTTCTTTTCCCACCTATTTCCATTATTTTTAAATCTATACCTTTTATGCCCTGTTAGTCTTATTTCACCCCACCCCCACTAGAGCTGTACCTTGCGTGTCCTGCCATCCATTCTTCATTAGCACATTCTTTCAGATAATATCACCACCTTCAACACCTCTTTCGTTCTTTTGTCTGTGACATATTTTGATTATCTGCTCCTATCGCTGCTTGCTTGTCCCTACAACCACCCCCCACCCCCACTTCTCTCCCCCCACCTTAACCCAGCTTATATTTCACCCCTCTCCTATTTTTACTCAGTTCTGTTGAAGGGTTATGAGGACTCGAAATGTCAACTTTGTTCTTCTCCGCCGATACTGCTAGACCTGCTGAGTTTTTCCAGGTAATTCTCTTTTTGCCAAGATCCATAGTTCAGGGCATAACCAAAGTTGAAACGATTTGGTGAGGTAAACTACAAAGCAGTAACATTTTTAAAATCATAAGGAATGTAGAAGGGAGGAAACATTGGTGACATAAAAAGCTCCATAATTTTAGAATCCTAGGAAAGAATTAGTTTAAATAGAATTTCAACATTATGGAATGCAGAGAAGAGAAAGAATGCATAGGATCGCATCTTTATAGCTTTAAAGGAACAAAGCAGGAACATTCAGAGGAGTGCTAAACATTAATGTTGATAAAATGTATTACCTATCAGACAACTAAAATTTGCTTGCATCCTAAGAGTGTAAGTGAAATACTAAAACAGCCTCCTAGCTACGGAAGCACTATTCAAATCTTGGACAGACTTGGATTTCACAGACAGTTAAGAGTTGTTAAAGGAAAAATAAATTGGACAATGTGGAAACACAGCTTCTTTGGGGATTACTAACAATAGAAGATATAGTGATGTTCCTTGTGAGGAGTGTCAATGGATTAAGAAGCACTATCAGTAGAACCATCAAAGGCAAGAGGTGATATCTGTTGAGAAGTGAGTGTTTGAAGGATTGAAAGAAACATTTTTTTTATGATAATAAAAAAAGAAAATGCTGGAAATACTCAGCAGATCTGGTGGCATCAGTGATGAGATAAACAGAGAGTTAATGTTTTAGGTTGTGAACTTTCACCAGAATGGCAGTGGAAGGGTTTTTTTTAAATGTCCAGCTGAAGAGCTTGGATGTGTTTACAATCTAACGATTCAATCATTCTCCTGCAAGAACATCACAGACACAGAAGGAAGTTGATGAATATAGAGTGGAATTATCAGCACTATAATTAATTGTGTTTACAGAGCTCCAGAGTTAATGGCAAGGGTAAGCCACAAACTAAAGCTTTGGGAGAAACTAAGTGGCCATAATCATAGATTTGGTGGTGCTTATGGTTACTTGTTTGGAAGTGCATGATGACAGACACTGTCAAATATGTCCAGTGACCCAAAGTATTGAAAAGCTGAGCTCCAGAAATGTATAATGTAGGCAATGAAATTACCACCAGATCAGGGTTGCTAAAAATCTTACCAATGTTCAGAACTTGCAAATTATGGTTAATTTGTAAGTTAACAACACATTTCACAATCTTCTGATATAGGGCAATAGAGCAATAGTTAGAAATTAGAGAAGGTGACTATTCTTAGGGATAGAGTGAACCCTGGAAGATTTCCAAGAATTAAAAAACATAGTCAAGGAATAAAAAAAATCATAGGGCTGGCATTAACCAGCAAAATCTCAAGGGTTTTGAGAGAGATGCCATCATAACCATAGTCCAAAGTGCAGAGGATCAGAGGAACCTGATGGTGATGTTACGATCCCTGTGCAGGCCAATAATGTGAAAGGGCCAAACTTTCCCTAGCAATCTAAGCCACAGGCTGATTACTCCAAAGTCTGATGTCACAGCCAGGAATTCCAATTTATAGCCCCCCTCCGAAAAACCTGGGAATTTGGGCCTAATTTTTCGGTTGCTGGGCACATGTGATTGGCAGGCCTGGGAGCAGCCGAGAAACGGACCCTCAACCACGATTTCGTGCTGGCTGTGAATTAACGGCCAGCCAGCGTGAAACACACGCTTAAAAGCTTAGCACTATCAGGGTGGGGGAAGAAGAGGGCGGGTGATGGCATCACCATAGGCGTAGGTGAGCGCTTCAAGACAACTGCCTCAAGGAGCTGCAGACCTACAAATAATGAAATAAAGTTGTAAAATGCTGCAAAGAAAAGTCCATGCATTACAATCAAGCATCTGAAAGCATACCTAATAAAAATGCTGTCCCCAGATATTTAATTTAATTTTATTTCCTAACGGAAATTTCATCCCGCCCTTGGATGAGGTTGAATGAAAAATATAAAGGCCGATTCATCCATCCGCCATCCGTAAGATTGGACGGGTCACAAAACATCGCAGACAATTGTGAGGTTAATGAGCTTAATTGCCCGCTTAATTGTCAGTGGGTGTGCCTGCCAAGCAAAATATCGCGATGATGGCGTCAGGATGCCTGCCCGACATCATCTCGTGCGATTCTACAACTGATCAGGTCAGGCGCGCACCCGCCCACTGGATGTAAAATTCTGCCACTGGCTTCTGTTTCAATTATGGGCTGCCTCAAAAAAAACACAGGTTTTGAAACCACAGTCAATATGGACAAAAACTTGCAAACTAAAGATTCCTGCATAGTTACTAAACTAAGTAAATGTATTTATCAAAATCATCAAAATCAGAATTAACAGAGCAAAAATAGCTAAAATAATTTGTACTCACAGCGGAAGATAAAAAGATAGGCCAGAAAATGTCAATTTTGAAATACAGCAAAATTATAGGTGTAATGCCATTCAATTAATGAGATCTGGGCTGATAACATGAATAAAAAATTTGGGAGGAGGAGGTGGCGTATTGGTACTGTCACTGTACTAGTAATCCAGAGGCCCAGGCTAATGTTCTGAGGACATGGGTTCAGCTGCTGGAATTTAAATCCAATTAATAAATCTGGAATTAAAAACTTGTCAGTGGTTTTAAAAACCCATCTGGTTCACTAACGTCCTTTAGGGAAGGAAATCTGCCATCCTTACTTGGTCTGGCCTACATGTAACTCCAGACCCACAGCAATGTGCTTGACTCTCAAAGGCCCACTAAAACAGCCTATCAAGCCATTCAGTTGTATCAACCCACTATAAAGGAATGAAACTGGACAAACCACCTGGCATCAACCTAGGCACTGGAAACGACACACCCAGCTCTGTTGACTCTGCAAAGTCCTCCTTACTAAGTTCTGGGGGCCAAAATGGGGAGAGTTGTCCCACAGACTAGTCAAGCAACAGCCTGACATGATCATTCACACAGAATTATGCCTTATAGACAATGTTCAGGCACCACCACCACTATCCTGTCCGACATACAGACCAGACCCACCAGAGGCGGCGGCACAGTGGTATACAGTCAGGAGGGAGTTGACATTAACTCTGAACTCTATGAATTCTCATGGCATTGGGTCAAACGTGGGCAAGAAAACCCCCTGCTGCTTATCACCTACCTTCCCCTCTCAGCTGATGAAACAGCACTCCTCCATTTTGAACACCACTTGGTGAAAGCACTGAGGGCGGCAAGGATACAGAGTGTACTCTGGGATGTCCATCACCACCACAGATCAAGCTGGCCAAGTCCTAAAGGACATAGCTGTTAGACTGAATCTGCGACAGGTGGTGAGGGAACCAACAAAAGGGAAAAACCTACTTGACCTTGTCCTCACCAATCAACCTGTCGCAATTGCATCTGTCGATGACAGTATTGGTGGGAGTGACCACTGCACAGTCCTTGTGGAGATGAAGCAACTCAAAGCTGCAGCAGAATTGTATACACCCACAATCTGTAACCTCATGGCCTGGTATATTCCCCACTCTACCATTACATCAAGCTGGGGGATCAACCCTGGTTCACTGAAGGGTTTAGGAAGGCAAACCAAGAGCAGCACAAGGCATACCTAAAAATGAGTTGGCAACCTGGTGATTCTACAATACAGGACTTCTTGCATACCAAACAATGGAAGCAGCATGAGAGACAGAGCTAAGCAACCCAAAACCAACAGAACAGATCTAAGTACTGCAGTCCTGCCACATCCAGTCATGAATGTTGGTAGACAATTAAACAACTGAATGGAGGAGAAGGCTCTGCAAATATCCCCATCTTCAATGATGGGGGAGCCCAGGACATCAGTGTAAAAGATAAGGGCTGAAGCATTTGCTACACTTTTCAGCCAGAAGTGCCAAGTAGATGATTCATCTCGGCTTATTCTGGAGTTCCCTAGCATCACAGATGCCAGTTCTCAGCCCCAATTCAATTCATTCCACGTGATATCAAGGAATGGTTGAAGGCACTGGATACATCAAAGGTTATGGGCCCTGAAAGCAACCTGACTATAGTACTGAAGACTTGTTCTCCAGAGCTAGCTGTATCCCTGGCCAAACTGTTCCAGCACAGCTACAACACTGGCATCTACTCGGCAATGTGGAAGTTTGTCCCCAAAGAGCAGGACAAATCCAACCCAGCCAATCACTGCCCCATCAGTTTACCCTCAATCATGAGCAAAGTGATTGAAGGTGTCATTGATAGTACTATCTAGCAGCACTTACTCAGCAATAACCTGCTCACTGGTGCTCAGTTTGAGATCTGAGTGCCACTCAGCTCCTGATCTCATTTCAGCCTTGGTCCAAACATGGACAGAAGAGCTGAACTCTGGAGGTGAAGTGAGACTGCCCTTGACATCAAAGCAGCATTTGACCAAGTGTGGCATCAAGGAACCCTAGCAGAGCTGAAGTCAATGGGAATCAGGGGATAGCTCTCTGCTGGTTGGAATCATACCCAGCACAAAGGAAGATGGTTGTGGTTGTTGGAGTTCAATCATCTCAGTCCCGGGACATTGCTGCAGGAGTTCCTCAGGTAGTGTCCTAGGCTGAATCATCTTCAGCTATTTCATCAATGACCTTTCCTCCATCATAAGGTCAGAAGTGGGGATATTCGCAGATGATTGCACAATATTCAGCACCACTCGTGACTCCTTAGATACTGAAGCAGCCCATGCCCAAATGCAGCAAGACCTGGACAATATTCAGTCTTGGGCTAATGAGTGGCAAGTAACATGCATGCCATGCAGTGTCAGGCAATGACCATCTCCAACAAGAGAGAATCTAACCAAAACAAAAACAGAATTACCTGGAAAAACTCAGCAGGTCTGGCAGCATCGGCGGAGAAGAAAAGAGTTGACGTTTCGAGTCCTCATGACCCTTCGACAGAACTTGAGTTCGAGTCCAGGAAAGAGCTGAAATATAAGCTGGTTTAAGGTGTGTGTGTGGGGGGCGGAGAGATAGAGAGACAGAGAGGTGGAGGGGGTTGGTGTGGTTGTAGCGACAAACAAGCAGTGATAGAAGCAGATCATCAAAAGATGTCAACAACAATAGTACAATAGAACACATAGGTGTTAAAGTTAAAGTTGGTGATATTATCTAAACGAATGTGCTAATTAAGAATGGATGGTAGGGCACTCAAGGTATAGCTCTAGTGGGTTTTTTTTTTATTTTATATAATGGAAATAGGTGGGAAAAGGAAAATCTTTATAATTTATTGGGAAAAAAAAGAAGGGGGAAACAGAAAGGGGGTGGGGATGGGGGAGGGGACTCACGACCTAAAGTTGTTGAATTCAATATTCAGTCCGGAAGGCTGTAAAGTCCCTAGTCGGAAGATGAGGTGTTGTTCCTCCAGTTTGCGTTGGGCTTCACTGGAACAATGCAGCAAGCCAAGGACAGACATGTGGGCAAGAGAGCAGGGTGGAGTGTTAAAATGGCAAGCGACAGGGAGGTTTGGGTCATTCTTGCGGACAGACCGCAGGTGTTCTGCAAAGCGGTCGCCCAGTTTACGTTTGGTCTCTCCAATGTAGAGGAGACCACATTGGGAGCAACGAATGCAGTAGACTAAGTTGGGGGAAATGCAAGTGAAATGCTGCTTCACTTGAAAGGAGTGTTTGGGTCCTTGGACGGTGAGGAGAGAGGAAGTGAAGGGGCAGGTGTTGCATCTTTTGCGTGGGCAAGGGGTTGTGCCATAGGAGGGGGTTGAGGAGTAGGGGGTGATGGAGGAGTGGACCAGGGTGTCCCGGAGGGAGCGATCCCTACGGAATGCCGATAAGGGGGGTGAAGGGAAGATGTGTTTGGTAGTGGCATCATGCTGGAGTTGGCGGAAATGGCGGAGGATGATCCTTTGAATGCGGAGGCTGGTGGGGTGATAAGTGAGGACAAGGGGGACCCTATCATGTTTCTGGGAGGGAGGAGAAGGAGTGAGGGCGGATGCGCGGGAGATGGGCCGGACACGGTTGAGGGCCCTGTCAACGACCGTGGGTGGAAAACCTCGGTTAAGGAAGAAGGAGGACATGTCAGAGGAACTGTTTTTGAATGTAGCATCATCGGAACAGATGCGACGGAGGCGAAGGAACTGAGAGAATGGGATGGAGTCCTTACAGGAAGTGGGGTGTGAGGAGCTGTAGTCGAGATAGCTGTGGGAGTCGGTGGGTTTGTAATGGATATTGGTGGACAGTCTATCACCAGAGATTGAGACAGAGAGGTCAAGGAAGGGAAGGGAAGTGTCAGAGATGGACCACGTGAAAATGATGGAGGGGTGGAGATTGGAAGCAAAATTAATAAATTTTTCCAAGTCCTGACGAGAGCATGAAGCAGCACCAAAGTAATCATCGATGTACCGGAGAAAGAGTTGTGGAAGGGGGCCGGAGTAGGACTGCAACAAGGAATGTTCCACATACCCCATAAAGAGACAGGCATAGCTGGGGCCCATGCGGGTACCCATAGCCACACCTTTTATTTGGAGGAAGTGAGAGGAGTTGAAGGAGAAATTGTTCAGCGTGAGAACAAGTTCAGCCAGACGGAGGAGAGTAGTGGTGGATGGGGATTGGTCGGGCCTCTGTTCGAGGAAGAAGCTAAGGGCCCTCAGACCATCCTGGTGGGGGATGGAGGTGTAGAGGGATTGGACGTCCATGGTGAAGAGGAAGCGGTAGGGGCCAGGGAACTGGAAATTGTTGATGTGACGTAAGGTGTCAGAGGAATCACGGATGTAGGTGGGAAGGGACTGGACAAGGGGAGAGAGAAGGGAGTCAAGATAACGAGAAATGAGTTCTGTGGGGCAGGAGCAAGCTGAGACGATCGGTCTACCGGGGCAGTTCTGTTTGTGGATTTTGGGTAGGAGATAGAAGCGGGCCGTCCGAGGTTGGGCAACTATCAGGTTGGAAGCTGTAGGAGGGAGATCCCCAGAGGAGATGAGGTCAGTGACAGTCCTGGAAACAGTGGCTTGATGTTCAGTGGTGGGGTCATGGTCCAGGGAGAGGTAGGAGGAAGTGTCTGCGAGTTGACGCTCAGCCTCCGCGTGGTAGAGGTCAGTGCGCCAGACAACAACAGCACCACCCTTGTCAGCAGGTTTGATGACAATGTCAGGGTTGGACCTGAGAGAATGGAGTGCAGTAAGTTCAGAGAGAGACAGGTTAGAATGGGTGAGAGGAGCAGAGAAATTGAGACGACTAATGTCGCGCCGACAGTTCTCAATGAAAAGATCGAGAGAAGGTAATCACTGCTTGTTTGTCGCTACAACCACACCAACCCCCTCCACCTCTCTGTCTCTCTATCTCTCCGCCCCCCACACACACACCTTAAACCAGCTTATATTTCAGCTTTCCTGGACTCGAACTCAAGTTCTGTCGAAGGGTCATGAGGACTCGAAACGTCAACTCTTTTCTTCTCCGCCGATGCTGCCAGACCTGCTGAGTTTTTCCAGGTAATTCTGTTTTTGTTTTGGATTTCCAGCATCCGCAGTTTTTTTGTTAGAATCTAACCATCTGCCCATGACATTCACTGGCATTACCATCACTGAATCCCCCACTATCAACTGTTATGGCACAGCGGATGGTAAATGCTAAGCTGCTCAAATCCCAGAGGGAAACTTGAAACAATTGCTGCAACTGTTTTGCAATTTGTATTTTTATTTCAAGATATGTGCCTTGAATTCAGTAGTAACAAGTCCACCGAGTCTTAGAAGTTTTTTACAAAACCAATTTAAACATTTATTAATAAAATAAATAATTTTAAGCACATACATAGGTCTACAAATTGCTACTATGATATCTCCCAGTTCCTTTAATTAATCTGACTCTGAGTTACACCCCTATTAAGGCAACAGTAAAAACAAAATAGATTTTAACAGACCCAGGCAAAGCACACAATATCCTGGCCAGGGATATTCACGGTGAATTCTCTTAGCTTCGGTTCCTATAGGCAGCAGCTTGGTACATAGAGGCTAGAGACTTTTCACACTTGTTAGATCTTAAAATACCTTCTCCTTACACATAACCTCATCTCCTTTATACATACCCTTTGAATGCAAATTTCATTGTCCCAATATGTCTTTGCAACTTTACTTTTCCAATAATAAAAACCTTTCATAGTACCAATTTTATCAGTAAGCTTTTGGGAAAAATAACCACACTGTTTGGCTTCTTCTGGCTAAGTGTAACATTTCACCCTCTTTTTTGAAATTCAAACTACTCTGGTTTATCTAAAAATGCAAACTTACCTTTCCACCTCACATTCTAAAATTTCAGCCATGTTTACTTATTTAGCTTTTCAAATCTAGCTTCTTTTCTGATATACACACACGCGCACACACACACACACTCCCTCACTCTACCCAGACCCCACGATTCCTACTTCACAATAAATACCAATAACATTGTGAAAATTATTATATTGACATGACATCCTCATAGCGGGGGTTACCATTGACCAGAAGCTGAACTGGACCAGCCATATAAATACTGTGGCTATAAGAACAGGTCAGATGCTGGGAATTCTGCAGAGCGTAACTCACCACCTGACTGCCCAAAGCCTGTCTACCATCTACAAGGCATAAGCCAGGAGTATGATGGAATACTCTCCACTTGCCTGGATGGCAACTCCAGCAACACTCATAAAGCTCGACACCATCCAAAGCAGCCTACTTGATTGATACTCCATCCATCACCTTAAACATTCACTCCCTTCACCACTGACGCATAGTAGCAGCAGTGTGTACTATCTATAAGATGCACTGCAGCAACTCACCAAGGCTCCTTAGACAGCAGCTTCCTAACCCACGACCTCTACCACCTAGAAGGGCAAGGACAGCAGATGCATGGGAACAGCACCGCCTGCAAGTTTCCCTCCAAGTCATACACCATCCTGACTTCAAACTATATCGCCTCGCCATTCCTTCATTTTTGTTGGATCAAGATCCTGGAACTCCCTCCCTAACTGCACTGTAGTTCCTACAACATGTTGACTGTAGCGATTCAAGAAGGCAGCTCACCACCAGCTTCTCAAGTGTAATTAGGGATGGGCAGTAAATGCTGGCCTAGCCAGTGACACCACTTCCCATGAATGAATAAAACAAAAATTTCAAGCCTCACCAATAAAATTGGAAAATGCCTCCAGATCAGAACTCAACACAGTACATGCACCGTGGCTTGTATGTCTTTTTGCAGAAATGCTTTCATTATGCAGCTTAAAAAACTCAGTTTGCATTGGTGATCCAGGATTTTATTTGCATTGGTGTTTTTTCCTCAGAGGGGACGGAATGAAGGACTCAGCAGTGGAACACTGTCAAAATCCTCTTCTTCAGGAATGCAGAGCTGTGGGGAAGAGGAAGGTGAAGAGGGGGCAGATGCAGTGCCCCTTCCACCCCCAATGGCAATTCAACAACACAGTCTTCTCCAGCCTGACTCGCAGGATGATAAGGTAAAGCATCAATATCACATCCTACATACTTAACCAACAAAAGACAAGTTGTAATAGTTCTGAGATAATGTCTTTCAGACGTTTCTTTCAAAAATCCAAGTTTCTAATTTAAATATTTAATTTTTAAAGATTTTCTTAAAGTTTATTTTCCTGTAAAATTTAAAGTGAAGTAAATTAAATCCCTGATGTTTTAATTTTCAACAACACAAGTAAAACAAATAGAAAAATAATTTTGAATGTTTTATTCAACCATGTAAACAAATGATGGAAATCGGACTGTATCAGAATAAATTTCCCTTAAGTTCCATAATTGTCAAATTACTGACCATATATACAATGCCTGCATAAATTGTGAATAGTCAGTGTTAAGTCTGATGTTATACAATGAAAGATAAATTATTTTCATTGTATTTAAAATTGAAGTTTACATCAGTAGTTTTGACTTGCATTGCTCAACATTTCCTAATTATCCTACAGTCTGTTTAGAGCTTCACAGAACTTTGTAGTTACTGAATAATAATTAATATGTGGTGTATCACATGAAGTCTGTTCACGATGTGAAAAGATTACTTGTATGCTGTAACTAATTGCTTTATTTTCTCTTTTTTAAATGTACTCTTATCACAGCATTATGTTGATTTATGTTCTGTGTCTGTATTTTCTCAGTTTCCTTACCTTTCTATTTAAATCATTATGCTTCCCCAGTCTTAGCCCTTTTATACTTTAATTGCTTTTGTTGTTTCTATACCATTTTGGCCAAAATTTGTGTGAAGCTTGCTTTGTTGCAAGGTTCAACTGAACCATGTCAATCTTTTTTCTCAAAAAAAAGAATGCTGGAAGTTGTTTGTTGTGTTTAATGAACCTCCTGTGTCTCAAGAACCTTTCCTTTTCTATTAAAAGCCAGTATGTGGAAATCCAGTCTGTTGTGCACTTAATGGTACATGAAGCATATAAAGGCCATGTACTTGTACTTCACTCTGATTGGTTAAGTGTCCCTACCCAGAGATCCTTATTGTTGGTTCCCACAATATTCTACCAACTGCATGCAATTCTATACAACTAGACATAATTTGACGTCAGATTGCTTTTGAGGCCAGAGATCTCCTAAATTCCTGCAGTCCTGGTCTGGAAACAAATCCATACATCCGAATATTCTTTGAGGATACCTCAGAAATGGTGAGCCATGACCCCTTTAAAAAAAAAAGTAAAACTCAGCAATTGTTTACTAGAAATGCCTGGATACCCAGCATAAACAATTATATACAGTATTTTTGTAATGCTGTTATTATTTTTTTGCTATCAACGCAGGAGTTCGCAAAAGTCACATTATTCTGTCAATGAAAATTCTCTGTATCTTTTTTCTCAGACATCCTCTCGTTTATCAGTCCGCCCTACAAGTTCAGAGACCCCTAGCGCAGCAGAGCTTGTTAGTGCTATTGAAGAGCTTGTGAAAAGTAAAATGGTAAGATATATTACCATTTAATGTCACAGATAAAACTTAATCAGACTCACCAAATCTGAATGCTTCATTACCACTCAATATTGCCTTTGAATGCCTAGTCCTACAGTGTGTATACTATTTCTTCATGTAAGTGGGTCCAAAAAAGTTAAAAACTAGTGATATGTGGTCTAAATTTTGCTCTTTTACATTTATATTTTATGGGATTTTTTTGTGTTCCTTAAAGTGAAGATGCTCCTGCTTTAAATGCAGTACTTTTTAATGATTAGCGTCCACTGTCTGATTCAACGTGGCCAGCTGCAAGTAAATCTCCCACTATTCCGCTCCAATAACATGCCTTAGCTTCAGAAGACCCTATTATTTATCATGAATCCTGTATTTCCCATATTAGTTATCCTCATGACGATTGTAAGTATGATTGCTAATTTTCACCAATTTCTGCCAAATTACAAGCATTTTAATAATGTGGTCCTTGGCCCACAAGATATGACAGAGGTGACTTTCACCTCATTAATCAGCATTGGATTTAAACTCAGGTCTTAGGCATGAAAGAGCACCCAGTGTGAAATCCCCACCATATCCAGTACCCAATGATTCATTGTTGCTGGGTCAAAATGTTGGAACTCCTTAGATAATAGTGTTGTGGGAATGCCTTCATCACAGCAGCAGGTTAAGAAAGCAGCCTGCTACCACCTTCTTGAGAGCAGTGCGCACATCCCAAAGAAAAATATTTTTAAGAATTAATTTGGTAAATATGGTGACAGCAATCCAACAGATTTGAATTAAGTTATTTTTACTTTTTTCCTTTAAATGCATTTCTTATGTTACAGCTATTAAAAATATTCAATACCTTTCCCCCCCAACCCACCCCCAAAAAATTACAGGCACTGGAGGATCGTCCAACGTCCCTCTCTGTTGATCAGGCAGACAGCAGCAGTCCATCTTTCAACCCATCTGATAACTCTCTGCTGTGTACTTCCTCTTCCTCTCCCATTGATGAAATGGAAGAAAGGAAATCTAGTTCTTTAAAGAGGCGCCAGTAAGTCACCTGTGGATTAACCATAAAGCATTTTTTCATTGACCTTGATTTGGAAAACGTATTACAGGGATATTAATTTCAGACAATAAGCCAATCAGTGATGAATTGGCAATTTTCAGTGTGTTTCATTTTAGATGGAAACGTAAACGTAGTTATTTGGCAGGCCATTTATAATATGGGCCACATTTAGAGTGATTGCAATGAGCATGAGTAGAACAGAATGATCAATTTTTTAAATAAGTTATTGGCCCATAACTTCTGAGCTCCCCAGCATCGGATTTGTGCGGTACCCCAAAAATGGGCCGGGAAATCCCCCTGGGATGTTCCCAGGTAAGGGTTTGCACGGCAATTGCCTGAAGTGCACACGTCCTCTGGACAATTGCGCTGTGCTGGGAGCCATCCAAAATTGCGGTTTAAGTCGCAAACCCCAAATGGTTCCACCGGGGCTATACCAATAGTTACTCAGAAAAAGTTTTAAAAATTAAAACCTCTTCTAACTTCTGAGTGACTATTGTAAAGACCCAGATGACCCCACGGGACTCCATCGACCCTCCGACACCCTCCACCCCTGGACCTCCGACTCCACCAACCCCGACCTCCGACACCTACCAAACCCCAGCAGCCCCCAACCTCTGACACCCCCAACTACCACGCCCCCCCAACTTCCAGCACCTCCCATCACCCCAACCTCTGACATCCGACATCCCCAACCCCTGACACCCCCAATGCTGACCTCCGACACCCACCAACCCTGACCTCCGACACCCCCATCCCCCCCAACCTCTGACATCCCCCTCCCCGACCTCTGACATCCCCATCCCCGACCTCCGACACCCCCCATCCCCCCCACGACTTCTGACATCTCCACCACCCCAATCTCCGACACACCCCTACCCCCAAACAACGACACTCCTCACCACCTTGACCTCCAATCAACCCACCACCCCGTACCTCCAAACGGCCCACCCCCACCCTACAACTCCTATGCACTTACCTTAGACACTTACCTTCTCCATGGCCTGTCTATTTCCCTGGCCCCTTAAACTTACCAGCCGACAGCAGCAAGTGCTGTAAAAAAAGGGGCATGGCCTCCCTGAATACGCTGCAGCTACACTTTGCTGGGGCCTGCAAGGAGTCTTTCAATGCAGGCCCCAAGCAACTCCAGCAAAAGGAATTGGCAAAACAATTTTCAAGACCAGGTAAATAGGTATTTATTTCTTCTAATTTCTGAAGGCCAGCACTTTCCAACACTCCGGTAACGGCCCATTTTATTTTTATAGCCTCCTTTTAAAGTCATTAGGTGAGTTTAAAGTATTTAGATGCCATCCACATATAACTTTATAAAATATAATCTTATGAACCTAAATTTAGATGCTTCTTACTATGACATTATCGCTATGAGATAGATATATTTGATGCAAGATAGCAGCATTATATATAGCTTATTTTTTACAATCATCTTATATTATAACCTTGGTCTTTTCTTCTAGCTATGTCTTACAAGAGTTGATCGAAACTGAGCGCGATTATGTACGGGACCTCGGATGTGTGGTCGAGGTAAGTCTTGCGTATAATTTATAAGAAATTGGTAGCTTTATGTCTTTAATCTGTTCCTTATAACTAACAAATTATGATGTGCATATTTTGAACAGATGGCATAATTACATAACATTTCTGGCATCAGCTCTGTGGTGAGAATTTTGAATTATCCAGGTGGCAATCATGCAGCACAACACGACTGAAATATGCCAACTTGATCTTGAATGTATCATCTTAAATTAAACGACCTCCCAGAGGCTTTGCTTCACACCAGCTGTAGTGTAACTGCATCTGGTGCAAGCTCATTTATCTATTTCTATTTTATTGTAAATTTTGACTCCTTGCTTCTGGTAATAAACAATGATCAGGACCATCTGCTCTTTTTCAATCAATGGAAAAAATATTACAGTTTGCCCTCAACCCAATTATATGCAGCATGTTAGTGTGCTTGATCTTCATGCCACTGCACAAAAAGTGGCAAAAATGTACTGTCACCATCAGTGTAAAAATAGCAGTAGTACATCAATTCAGTTTATCAGTTGTATACCAATACAATTGTGAATGTCACTACTGTTTTCCGTGATAGCTAAATATACAAGTTTACATCTTCTCAACTCAGAAATTTAAGAGAATGAAGATTGTTAATTCAGGCAATGGCTTCTCTCTTCAGGGCTACATAGCAGTGATGAAAGAAGATGGTGTCCCTGATGACATGAAGGGGAAAGATAAGATTGTATTTGGTAATATACATCAGATCTACGACTGGCACAGAGAGTATGTAGACTTTTTATTTTCATTTCTTTATGTTTATCAAAGTGAGAACAAAAATATTTTTCATTAGCTCTGCACCAAGAATCTGCATTAAACACTTCTAGATCAGATTATGGGTCAAGCCAGCCAGTGGAGAACTTTTTGTTATGCACACAGAAAATGCTGGAAAAACTCAGCAGGTCTGACAGCATCTGAGGAGAGAGGAATAGAGTTAACGTTTCAAGTCCATATGACCCTTCAGAACTTTTTGTTAACCTTTTTAGCCATTCACGTCTAATATTAATTGTCACTGTCATACCAAGACGTCAAATTTTGTTGTTCAACACTACATACTTTTAAAAGTTGTTTTTTCATTGGAGAAAAGTCTGTTTTGCAGCCAAGTCAAAAGTACATTGGGAAGCCTTGGAAAGTTTTGGATCACTTCATGTGTGGCTTAAAATCATGCTTTTCAATGCATCAAAAGACCCTTTTGTACCATAGAGGGTATTATGTTCAAATTCAAACACAAATGCAGTCAGGATCCAGAAAGGAAGTAGACCTAACTGCTTTCTCCTCCAGGAATACTGCTGGTAAGCCTAATGTTGGAACACTATATCAGACCACCTATAGACACGTGATAGGATGCCTGTGCTACCCTCAATATTACAACAACTGATGTCAGCGAAATGTCACAACCTAGACCATTCAATCATGTCACAAGGCACTTATGTGTCACAGTGGATGTCCTTGACAAAACAAAGGTTTACCTATTAAAAAATTAACTTTCCATCATGAGTCTTAAATCAAATGGTAAGGTTGCTCAGAAATATATCTTACGGTGGTTTACAGTGCAAAAGGCCTATTGCCAGCTCTATAATGAAATAATCCAAAATCTTACTGCCCCACACTCTCCCTGTAATCCTGCATTTTCCTCAGTTTCAAATACTTATCCACATTTCCATTAGTTTCCTGTGATGAAACATTTCACACTCTTAACAATTCTTTGTCAAAATATTTTATGTGAACTTGCTGATAGCTTTCTTTGTGACCATTTTAAATCAATGGACTTTTATTACCATTTCTACAGAGAAGTTTGAGGAAAGACTATCCATAAAACCTTTCTTTAAGAATGAGAAATTTCAGATGGTTAGTTATAGGAGGCAGCGTAATCAAGCTGTAAAACTAAACGGTCCCATAGTCTCCTGGAAAGGGTATTTTCGTCATTTAATTTATTTTTCAGTCCAAAGCAGAAGATCTACAAATTATCTTAGTAGTTCCTTGCTGACTGAAGCAAAAATTGATTCTTGGATTTGAAAACTTGATTCTGAGACCTGCTTGGCCTTCTGGTGTCTTACATATAGAATCTATTGTCATAGGTCATTGCTGGCTGTGCCTTCAACTGCCTAGTCCTATGCTCTGGAATTCCCTCCCTGAACTTCTCCATCTTGCTACCTCTCGCTCTCTCATCCTTACGATGCTCCTTAAAACCTAGTTCTTTGACCAAGCTTTTGCCCAGCTATCCTAATACGCCCTTGTGTGGCTTGGTGTTAAATTTTGTTTGGTAATCACTCCTGTAATGTGCCTTGGGACATTTTAATACTTTAAGGTTCATTCTGTGGTGTATGCATTAGAGTCTCAAAAGGCTTCCATCTTAAAATCTTATAAAGCAACAGGCAAAAAAAATTGCAGATTGTTGTCAAGAGTATCACTAAAATGATTTTGTAATCAGAACATTACTACTTGTTATACTTACAGCTACTCACAAACTTTTAGTGGGCTTCTACATGATAATTAGAGAACCTTCCAGCATGATACCTGCTACTCGGGATCTGGAACCTCTGTGAACAGGCGAAGCAACATTGTATTTCTTCAACCAGTTAGATTGAAGAATCCTTACTGAGACATGCAGACCTAAACAAAGCTGCCTGCTATCTACCTGCTCCCCCGCAAATTTACCAATGGCCAATGGGCCAATTGAGGCCCTTAAGTAATATACTTAAGGGCCTCATCCAGCCACTGCCAAGATTTAACCTCCAAGTGGCCCGCCCAGCAGGTTTCTCTGTGCAAGCTGATGGCAGTCCGTTGGACCTATTGGGGGGCCCAGCTAAGGTTGTACCTCATCCTTTTCTTGTGGGGGGGGGGGTTGCCCTGCCCTGCCCCGCCCCGCCCTGCCCCGCCCTGCCCCATGCCCCCTCAAACCCCTCACCACCCCTCCAATCCTCACCCCTTGCCCCAGCTTGGCGTCAGATGAGACCCTCAAACACTTCCTAAACTTCCCATAGCAAAACTGGAGTCATTGGGAACCAAGGGGAAAAACTCCACTGGTTGAAGTCATACCTAGCACGAAGCAAGTTGGTTGTAGTTGTTGGAGGCCAGTCATCTCAGCTCCAGGACATCACTGCAGGAGTTGCACAAGTAGTGCCCTTGGCTCAACCATCTTCAGCTGCCTCATCACTGACCTTCCATCATAAGATCAAAAGTGGGAATGTTTGCTAATGATTGCACAATGTTCAGCACCATTTGCAACTCCTCAGATACTGCAGCTGTCCATGTCCAAATGCAGCAAGACCTGGACAATATCCAGGCTTGGGCTGACATGTGGCAAGTAACATTCGCGCTACACAAGTGTCAGGCAATGACCATCTCCAACAAGAGAGAATCCAACCATCGCCCCCTGATGTTCAGTGGTATTACCATCACTGAATCCCTCACTATCAACATCCTGGGGATTAACATTGACCAGAGACTAAACTGGGCTAGCCATATAAATACTGTGGCTACAAGAGCAGGTCAGAGGCTAGAAATCCTGCAAAGAGTAACTTACCCCCTAACTCCTCAAAGCCTGTCCACCATCTACAATGCACAAGTCAGGAGTGTGATGGAATACTCCCTACTTGCCTGGATGAGTGCAGCTCCCACAAAACTCAAGAAGCTTGACACTGTCCAGGACAAAGCTGCCCACTTGATTGGCACCTCATCCACAAACATTCACTCCCTCCAGCGCTGGCGCACAGTGGCAGTAGTGTGTACCATCTACAAGATGCACTGCAGGACTTCGCCAAGGCTCCTTAGACAGCACCTTCCAACCCCACTACCACTACCATCTAGAAGGACAAGGGCAGCAGATAGATGGGAACACCACCAACTGGAAGTTCCCCTCCAAGTCACTCACCATCCTGACTTGGAAATATATCGCTGTTCCTTCACTGTCTCTGGGTCAAAATCCTGGAACTTGCTCCCTAACAGCATTGTGGGTGTACCAACGCCACATGGACTGCAGCGGTTCAAGAAGGCAGCTCACCATCACCTTTCCAAGTGATGGGCAATAAATGCTGGCCCAGCCAGCGAAGCCCACATCCCATGAATGAATGAATAAAAAAAAAATCCTGATCCAGCACCGCACGCCTTTGTCCTGAAGTGCTGGAGAGCTGCCAGTCTTAGATTTGCCAGCAGCTCCCTGAGGCAGGACTTCCTGATCCAGAAGGGTGGAATCCTATCTCCAGCCTATTAATAGCTGATTGGCCATTAAATCTGATGCCTCATATAATTCAGCCCGAGCAGTTGCTGTCTGATTTACCATTAGTAATGGTGTGCACCGATAGCCTCACCATTATTTTAATGCAGAATCAGGGCCAACATGTTGTAACAGTGTTGCTATTATAATGCACTTCAGTTATTACTTAATGCCAATTAGACAGTATGTTCAGCGTTCATGTGACGACTGTTTCAGCCTGTTATACACCATTAGTAAATTTGATTTGTGTTCATGGAAGCCACCTCAACATCAAAATCCATATGATAAGTTTATGTTATGCATGTCTGTAACCTAAAGAATCTTTATTTCAAATTTGATCTTGTATCAAACCAGAGGGTTAATAAAATTTATGCCCTGGTAATAGACACCTTATATATGATTGGCATTATAATATGCCAGTCTTGAAACAGCATCCACTATTCTTTGTTGAAATCATATCTGAGTTTCAATCATATTAGGTTTAGTGCTGAAGTTTTACCATTTACATTTACATTTTTTGCACAAAAAGAATGTGTACTTTGTGATTCATAGCAACTAGTTATGAGTCACAATTAATCTAAGCAGTTGTTCAATTAATTTAACTTCAGTCAAGCAATGAATGCACAGCTGCACATTGTAAAATAAATTCCCTCTGCTGTTTCATTGCAATCAGACCAGCAAGAAGAATTAAAACCCATTCCACGTGTGCTATGTACATCTCTGGCATCAACATGTATTGGCTTTCTCTTGACATTAAAAAAAAACCTTTACTGAATAACACATATTTAAACCAGACATTATTTCCTAAGTTGAAGATGAACAACCCTTTTATGATGCCTTAACCTCAGGTCATATCATTAGATCTAGAACATTTCAGGTCTAACTGTCTTTGTACCACATTTAACTCATTTATATGCCGATAATTCAGAATGAAATGGATGTTACGAGTTTCATTTAAAATTATTAAAGTATTTTGGGGGAAAAAAGTTAATTTATAGCCGTTTTCAAAATAGTGGCCTTAACAAAAGCCAATTAACCTCTCCATTGCTTCTTCAAGATTATTGGCATTTAGTCATTTTTACTCTTAATATGATTTGTCTTATGACAGTGGATTACATTTTTACAGCACTACATGTGACTTATAAGACCTTAGCTCACTCCAGAGCAGAGCAGGAGTGCTGTACTGTCGGAGTTGCTGTCTTTCAGATGAGATGTTAAACTGAGGCATTGTGGGCTTGTTAACCAGGGCTTGGATGGAGTGGATTTCTTGAAATGTGTACAGGAGAACTTTTTAGGTCAATATGTAGAGGGTCCAACAAGGGACGGTACATTGCTGGACCTAATTCTGGGGAATGAAGCCGGATAGGTAGCTGAGGAGGTGGTGGGCGAGCATTTTAGGGATAGCGACCTCAGCATAGTACTGTTTAAGTTTGTTATGGACAAAGAAATCGACAAGTTGCAAAAAAATGTTTTGGATTGGGGGAGAGTGGATTTTAGTAAAATAAGGCAGGATCTGGCCAAGGTAGACTGGGAACAGTTAATTGTGGGGAAATCTACAGAGGAACAGTGAGGGGGTGTTCAAAAAGGAAATGGGGAGGGTACAGGCTCAATATGTTCCCTCTAGGATGATAGGAAGGAGTAACAAGCCCAGAGAACCATGGATGACCAGAGATACGATTAGAAGGGAAAGAGAGGCTTTTAGCAGGTACAAGGGAAGCAAATCAGCAGAGGCATTAGTGGAGTACAGACAGTGCAGGGTGGAGCTGAAGAAAGCAATTAGGAGAGCAAAGAGGGGATATGAGAAAGCTCTGGCTGGTAAAAGTAGGGAAAATCCCAAAATATTCTATAAGAATACCAAAGGGAAGAGGATAACCAGGGAAAGAGTAGGGCCCATAAGGGACCAAGGGGGCAATCTCTGGGTGGAACCAGAGGACATCGCTAGAGTGTTGAATGAATACTTCACCCAAGAGAATGAGGATGAAGGTATCGAACTCGGGGAGAGAGCTTGCAAAGTTCTTAAGCAAATTGATATAGGGAGTGACAAGGTATTGGAGGTGTTGGCAACTTAAAAGTGGACAAATCTCCAGGTCTAGATGATTTGTGTCCCAGACTGCTGAGGGAGGCAAGGGAGGAGATCGCAAAGGCTCTGACCCAAATTTTTAATTCCTCTCTGGTCATGGGCGAGGTGCCAGAGGACTGGAGAACAGCTAATGTGGTTCCGCTATTTAAGAAGAGTTGTAGAGATAAGCCAGGGAACTACAAGCCAGTGAGTTTCACATCAATGGTAGGGAAACTATTGGAGAAATTTCTGAAGGAGAGTATCTATCTCCTCTTGGAGAGGCAAGGTTTGATCAGGGATAGTCAGCATGGCTTTGCCAGAGGGAGGTCATGCCTAACAAATTTGATTGAATTTTTTGAGGCGGTGACCAGGTGTGTAGATGAAGGTAGTGCAGTTGATGTAATTTATACGGATTTCAGCAAAGCCTTTGACAAGGTCCCACATGGGAGACTTATAAAGAAGGCAAAGGCACATGGGACACAGGGTAATTTGATAAGGTGGATTCAAAATTGGCTTAGTTGTAGGAGGCAGAGGGTGGTGACAGAAGGATGCTTTAGTGACTGGAAGCCAGTGTCCATTGGCGTACCACAGGGATCTGTGCTGGGTCTCCTATTATTTGTCATTTATATAAACGACATAGATGACTATGTAGGGAGTAGGATTAGTAAGTTTGCAGATGACACAAAGATTGGCCGGATGGTTAACAGTGAGGTTGAGTGTCTTGGGCTACAGGAAGATATAGACAGGATGGTCAAATGGGCAGATAAGTGGCAGATGGAATTGAACCCTGAAAAGTGTGAGGTGATACACTTTGGAAGGAGTAGTTTGACAAGGAAGTATTCAATGAACGGCATGGCACTAGGAAGTTCTGAGGAATAAAGGGACCTTGGCATGTGTGTCCATAGATCTCTGAAGGTGGAGGGGCATGTTAGTGGGATGGTGAAAAAGGCATATGGGACACTTGCCTTATCAATCGAGGCGTAGATTACAAAAGTAGGGAGGTCATGTTGGAGTTGTATAGAACCTTGGTGAGGCCACAGCTGGAGTTCTGTGTGCAGCTCTGGTTGCCACATTATAGGAAGGATGTGATTACACTGGAGGGGATGCAGAGGAGATTCACCAGGATGTTGCCTGAGATGAAACATTTAAGTTATGAAGAGAGGTTGGATAGACTTGGGTTGTTTTCGTTGGAGCAGAGAAGACTGAGGGGCGACCTTATCGAGATGTCTAAGATTAGGAGGGGCATGGACAGGGTGAATGGGGAGCAGCTGTTCCCCTTAGTTAAAGGGTCAGTCTCAAGGGGGCATAAGTTCAAGGTGAGGGGCAGGAGGTTTAGGGGGGATGTGAGGAAATACCTTTTTACCCAGAGGGTGGTGACAGTCTGGAATGCACTGCCTGGGATGGTTGTGGAGGCGCGTTGCCTCACATCCTTTAAAAAGTACCTGGATGAGCACTTGGCACATCATAACATTCAAGGCTATGGGCCAAGTGCTGGTAAATGGGATTAGGTAGGTAGGTCAGGTGTTTCTCATGTGTCAGTACAGACTCGATGGGCTGAAGGGCCTTTTCTGCACTGTGATTCTGTGATTGCCTGCTTTTTCAGGTGGGCATAAAAGATCCCACTGAACCGTTTTGAAGAAATGGTGTCCTGATCAATATCTATCCCTCAATCAATATTACTAAAACAGATTATCTGGTTATTATCACATAACTGTTTGTAGTAGCTTGCTGAATGTAAATTGGCTATCACAGTTCCTCCATTACAAGTGACTACACTTCAAAAGTACTTCATCGACTGTGAAGTACTGTGGGACAACCTGAGATCATGAAAGGCACTATATGAAAATAAGTCTTTCTTTCACAATAATAGAGATACTAACGATAATTATTGCTGAAAAAAGGGACATGTCAAAGCTTTTTGTCTTGCACTCATCAGTACACTTTGCAAGAATACCAATATAAGTGGAAAACAACAATTTATACTGTATATGAAGAGATGCTGATTGGTTGGCAAGTGGACTCTGATTGGTGGAGGTGTTGCCATGGAGATTTCACCAATGATGGTGACTGACAGTTAACTGCCAAGCATTGTTTGAAATTTAAACCAGGCAGCTTGACCTTGATTGGACAAGCCATTGCCCTGAGAAATGAGTCAGTGAATGGCTGTCACTTGTTTTGTTTAGCTGAAACAGTGTGTACATGTTCTTGCTGCCTGCAAAGAACCAGGCCCTGTGTATTGATATGTGTAGCTTCCAGTACACGCAAATGCACCACACTGCAGGCCTGACTGACGATCTTAAATTGGTTGTCAGCGTAATACTTAGCACAATGAGGATTATTAAGGAAATGTTGTCCGATCATGAAATCACATCTAATGCTGGACACACTGTTTTGAGTTTAGCAAGCATGGGCTGGTTGAGTACGGTCTACCTTGCCCGTTGCGAGCAGCGGCTGGGACATGCTGTTTGATATAATCTGCCAGTCTTTGGGCTGTACGGCCTACATACCTAGCATCACACTGGCACTGAAATTCATATACCACATGACTAATTTGTTTTATGGGCAGAACATATTTTTGGCTTGATGGCAGCATCCTGCTAGTGGTGAATACTATTCGCGTTGCTACTGCATAGCAGCAGTGTGAAACAGCTAGCTTCACCTGTTGCTCAAATTTTTGAGATACCTTGCCCTTCCAGGGTAACCTGAAGTAGACTGGGCATTTTCGGGGCCGCAAGCGACGGCCTTAAGCCCGTTCATGAGTTTACATGGTGTACAGCGCAAAATGATCTGGTCAGGGTAGCCATTATCCTGCTGGGTGTCTTTGATGTGCCCTATTCCAGCAGCAAACTTACAAGGTGAGCAAATGGCTTGGGCCCTGCTTACAAGGTTGCTGATAAGACCAATCTTATAGTACGAGGAACTGTAAGAATCCCAATGCATATTGACCAGTGAAGGTAGGCTTGCAGTAGACCGTGGTAGAGAACCTCCCGGAAGTTTCCTCAACTAGTACATCAAGGAAGGAGAATTCATTTGACTGCTCCATTTCAAAGGTAAATTTGAGCGCAGGATAGAGTCCATTAAGACATGTAAGGAAATTATTATGCAGCTGCAGATTTAAATATAGCAAATGTAGCATCTACATATCGGAATATGCAAGGGGTAGGAGGTTACATACAAACAAGGAGTAGGCCATTTGGCCCTTCGAGCCTGCTGCACCATTTAATATGAGCATGGCTGATCTGATAGTAACCTCAAATCTGTATCCCCGCTACCCTTGATAACCCATCACCCCCTTGCTTACCAAGAATCTATCCACCTCTGCCTTAAAAATATTGAAAGACTCCGCTTCTACCGCCTTTTCAGGAAGAGAGTTCCAAAGACTCAGGCCCTTTGAGAGAAAGATTTTTTGCCACAACTCCATTTTAAATGGGCGACCCCTTATTTTTAAACAGTGACCTCTATTTCTTGATTCTCTCCACATCCACCTTGTCAAGACCCCTCAGGATCTTATATGTTTCAGTCAAATCGCCTCTTACTCTTCTAAACTCCAGCGGATACAAGCCCAACCTTTCTTCATAAGACAACCAGCCCATTCCAGGTATTAGTCTGGTAAACCTTCTCTGAACTGTTTTCAACGCATTTACATCCTTCCTTAAATAGGTTAACCAATACTGTACAGTACTCCAGATGAGTTCTCACCAATGCCCTGTATAACTGAAGCATAACTGTATAACTCTCTACTTTTGAATTCAATTTCCCTCTCAGTAAACAATAACATTATATTAGCTTTCCTAATTACTTGCTATACCTGCATATTAGCCTTTTGCGATTCATGCACTAAGACATCCAGATCCCTCTGCATCTCACATCACAGCTTTGCAATCTCATACCATTTAGATAAAATACTTCTCTTTTATTCTTCCTGCCAAAATAGATAATTTCACATTTTCCCACATTATACTCCATTTGCCAGATCTCTGCCCGTTCACTTAACCTATCTCTCTATCTTGTTGTAGCCTCCTTATGCCCATAAGACCATAAGACGTAGGAGCAGAAGTAGGCCATTTGGCTGATCAGGTCTGTTCCACCATTCAATGAGATCATGGCTGATCTGATAATCCTCAACTCCACTTTCCTGCCTTTTCCCCATAACCCTTGATTCCCTTACTGATTAAAAAACATTTCTATCTCAGCCTTGAATATACTTAATAACCCAGCCTCTACAGCCCTCTGCAGTAAAGAATTCCACAGATTATCTACCCTCTGAGAGAAGAAATTCCTCCTCATCCCTGTTTTAAATGGGCGCCCCATTACTCTGAGATTATGCTCTCTCGTCCTAGACTTTCCCACAAGGAGGAACAACCTCTCAGCATCTACCCTGTCAAGCCCCCTAAGAATCTTATGCTTCAGTAAGGTAGCCTCTCATTCTTCTAAACACCAATGAGTACGGGCCCAACCTACTCAACCTCTCCTCATAAGAAAAAAATCTCCACACCCAGGATCAATCTAGTGAACCTTCTCTGGACTGCCTGTAATGCCAGTATATCTTTCCTTAGTTAAGGGGACCAAAATTGTTCACAGTATTCTAGGTGTGGTCTAACTACTGCTTTGTATATTTTTAGCAAGACATCCCTATTTTTATACTTCACTCCCTTTGAAATAAAGGCCAACATTCCATTTGCTTTACCTATTACTTGCTGAACTTGTATGCTAGCTTTTTGAGATTCATGCACGAGGACCCCCAAATCTATCTGTGCTGCAGCTTTCTTCATTCTTTCTCCATTCAAATAATACTCAGCTCCTCTATTCTTCCTGTCAAAGTGCATAACTTCACACTTTCCCACATATTCCATTTGCCACATTTTGGCCCACTCACTTAACTCTGGGTCATCCTTATCACTTGCCTTCCCACCTATTTTTGTATAATCTGCAAAATTGGCAATAGTACATACATTTTCCTCATCCAAGTCATTAATATATATTGTAAATAATTGTGGCCCCAGCACTGATCCCTGTGGCACTCCACTAGTTACAGGTTGCCATCCTGAAAATGCCCTCCATATCCCAATTCTCTGTCATCTGTTAGTTAGCCAGTCCTCTATCCATGCTAATATACTACCCCCAACACCAAGGGCTGTTATCTTATTAAGTAGCCTTATGGGCGGTACCTTATCGAACACCTTTTAGAAATCCAACTATATTACATCTACTGGTTCCCCTTTATCTATCCTGCTTGTTACCTCCTCAAAGAATTCTAATAAATTTGTCAGGCATGACTTCCCCTTCATGAAGCCATGCTGACTCCGCTTGATTAGATTATGTATTTCTAAATGCTATGCTATTACGTCCTCTTCACAACTTGATTTCCTACCTATCTTGGTGTCATCAGCAAATTTGCCAACCATCCCATCCATACCTACATCCAAGTCATTTATATAAATTGTAAATAGTTGAGGTTCCAGCACTGATCCCTGTGGCAGACCACTCGTTACATCTTGCCAACCTGAAAAAGACCCATTTATGCCTACTCTCTGCTTCCTGTTAATCAGCTAATCTTCTATCCATGCCAGTATGTTACCCCCATACCATGAGGTTTTATTTTCCACAATAACCTTTGATGTGGCACTTTATCAAATGCCTTCTGGAAATCTAAGTACAGTATATCTACCTGTTCCCCTTTATTCACGGCACATGTTACTTCCTCAAAGAACTCCAATAATTTGGTTAAACATGATTTCCCTTTCACAAAACCACGTTGACTCTGCCTGATTACCTTGAACATATCCAAACGCCCTGCTATAGCTTCTTTAATAATAGCTTCTAACATTTTCCCTATGACAGATGTTAAGCCAATGCTAATTGGCCTGTAGTTTCCCACTCTGTCTCACTTCCTTTTTGAATAATGGAGTTACATTTGCTATCTTCCAATCTAATGGGACCTTCCCCAAATCTAGGGAATTTTGGAAAATTAAAACCAATGCATCAACTATCTCACTAGCCACTTCCTTTAAGACCCTAGGGTGAAGTCCATAAGTTATCCTTTGCTGTCCCTTATATCCTGGCCAATCTTCTGGCCTTCCACCTATCTTTGCACAATTATATACTTTTTGTTTAACTTTGATTCTACCTTTTAACCTTTCTAGTTAACCACAGATGGTGTGTCCATCCATTGGACTTTTTCTTACTTGTTGGAATGTATCTATTCTGTGTATTCTGAAATATCTCTTTAAATGTTCACCAATGCATCTCAGTTGACCTATACCTTAACCTAATTTGCCAATTCACTTTAGTCAGCTCTGCTTTCATGCCCTCATAGTTGCCCTTTTTGAAGTTTAAAAACATAGCCTTGGACCCACTCCTCTCTCCCTCAAACTGAATGTAAAATTCAGTTAAGGCCACCTAGGGGTGCCTTCACTGTGAGGTAATTAATCCCATCTCATTGCACATTACCAGGTCTAGTATAGCCTGCTGTCTCGTTGCTTCCAGAACGTGCTGTTCTAAGAAACTCTCCGGAAACATGCTATGAACTCCTCATCTAGGCTATCTTTGCCCATCTGACTTTTCCAGTCTATATGTAGATTAAAATCTCCAATGATTATCACCATGCCTTTCTGACTAGCTCCTATTATTTGTTCCTTTATGCTCCATCCTACCATGTGACTACTATAAGGGGGCCTGTACATGACTCCCACAAGTGACTTGTTGCCTTTACCATTTCTCATCTCTGCTCAAACAGTTTCCACATCCTGGTTTCCTGAACTTATGCCCTCCCTTTCTATTGTACTAATACCATTGTTAAGTAACAGAGCCACCCCTTCTCCTTTTCTTCGCTTCCTGTCCTTCCTAAATGTCCCATACCCTTTAATATTCCGGTCTCAATCCATGTTCTCCTATAGCCATGGCTCTGAAATGTCTATCAAATCGTACTTATTTATTTCAATGTGCGCTCTAAGTTCATCTGTTTTGTTTCAAATGCTTCATGCATTCAGAAACAGAGCCTTTATTTTTATCCTTTTATCCTTTTTATAACCTTAAGTCTCATCTGTTGATTTACTGTTGGATTTGTACTTTACCCCTTTCTGTCACAGTCTGTTTTTCATTTCCCATAATAATACCTTTCTCTTTTGCCTTGTCTCTACTCTTTGATTTACCACATCTTCCCAGATATGTACCCTTGCCCCCACTACTTAGTTTAAAACCCTCTCTACTTCCCTAGTTACGTGGGTCTCAAGAACACTGGTCCCAGCACAGTTCAGGTATGGACTGTCCCAGCAGTACAGATCTCACTTTCCCCAGTATTGGTGCCAGTGCCTCACGAACCGGAACCCAGTTCTCCCACACCAGACTTTCAACCACGTGTTCATCTCCTTAATCTAATTTGTCCTATGCCAGTGGCTCAGGTAATAATCCTGAGATTGTGACCTTTGAGGTTCTGCTTTTTAATTTCGTGCCAAGCTCCTCATACTGACTGTGCAGAACCATCTCCTTTGTCCTGCCTATGTCATTAGTACACCAGCATGGACCATGATGACTGAGTCCTTCCCCTCCCACTGCAAGTTCCTCTCCAGCCCCGAGCAGATATCCCGAACCCTGGCACTGAGTAGGCAACACAGCCGTCTGGACTCTCACTCTTTGCTGTAGTGAATGGTGTCATTTCCTCTGACTATACTGTCCCCTACTACCGCTACATACCTTGTAACTCCCCCCACTTAAATGACTTCCTGTACCACAATGCCATGGTTAGTTAGCTCATCTAACCTGCAGCCCCACTCTCATCCAAACAAGCCGAAAATACCTCAAACCTGTTGGACAATTGCAGTCGCCGAGGCTCCTGCATTAAGCCCTCTGGTCCCCCTTACCTGCCTCACTTGCAGTCACACCCTACGGTCCCTGACCATTGACCAAATCAGAAGACACTATCTTAAGGGGTGTGACACTTCCTGGAATAAGGTGTCCAGGTAACTTCCCTGCTTC
The DNA here is from genome assembly GCF_017639515.1 of Carcharodon carcharias. Taxonomy (NCBI): domain Eukaryota; kingdom Metazoa; phylum Chordata; class Chondrichthyes; order Lamniformes; family Lamnidae; genus Carcharodon; species Carcharodon carcharias. The sequence goes on from NC_054469.1 coordinate 171,256,826, forward strand.
CTGATATGCCGCAGTGTCTGCAGCTCAGCCTCCAGCTCAATAACTTGGAGCCAAAGTTCCTGCAGCTGCAAACATTTACTGCAGATGTGTTTGCCCTGGGTCACACCAATATCCAGAAGCTCCCACATCCTGCAATCGTAGCACGTCACCTGCCCTGCCATTTCCAATAGATGTTAATTAATTAATTAATAATTGCTAATTAATTAATTATAGTTATTAAAGCCTACACCTCCCAGTAGGTTTCGGCACTGCCAATAAACTTTATAATACTGATAAAACTAATAACACCAATTGCTGGTTTACCTGCTTCTTCTGCTGCACCCAAGTGGAAATCAAATATTGGAGGCTGAAAAAGGGTAGAAGAATAAAAACACCTCCACCCCATCCTTCACCGAATTCCCCACTGAACACACTTTACTTATTGCAGTAAACCATACCAAAGGCAGTTCCTTCCCCCTATGCATCGACTTCCCATTTTGAACCAAATTCCCAAATATACTCACTCGGTCTCTGTTTCACTCAGGCCGAAGTCTCCCCTCACTGACCGTGCGTCCCTTGGGTATCATTCCATCGAAGACGTGTTTCTCATGGAACCCAACCTAGATGTTTGCGAGAGAATCAAAGGCATCCTACAGGATGAGTAATGTGGTATATGAATTTCAGTGTCGGTGTGATGCTAGGTATGTAGGCCAAATGTCCCAAAGACTGGCGGATCATATCAAACAGCATGTCCCAGCCACTGTTTATAACGGGCTACCGACATTAGTTGTAATTCTGCAATTGTACAACATTTGCTAAATAATCCTCAGTGTATTAAGAATTACACTGACAACCAAGTGATTGTCAGTCAGGCTCACAGTGTGGTACATTTGCGTGTACTGGAAGCTACAGATATCTGCAGAAAGAACATGTACACACTTTGCACCTGTTTCAGCTAAGCAAAATAAGTGACAGCCATTCACGGACTCATTCCTCAGGGCGATGCCTTGGCCAATCAGGGCCAAGCTGCCTGGTTTAAATTTCAAATAATGCTTGGCAATTAACTGTCAGTCACCATCATTGGTGCATTCTCCATGGCAACATCTCTACCAATCAGAGTCCACTTGCCAACCAATCAGAGCATTCTTCATATACAGTATAAATTGTTGTTTTCCCCTTATATTGGTGTTCTTGCAAGGTGTCCTAACGAGTGCAAAACAAAAAGCTTTGACATATCCCCTATTTCAGCAATACTCAAGCTCTGTACTACCAAACGACAAATTATAATTATATCTGACTTGAAACACGTACTTTTAATGCATTTTAATGTTACACTGAGTTTTGTGTGATAAGATGGTTTTTTTTACTCAGGGCGTTTAGAAACCATAAAATTATCATCCCAAGTTCTTCCACCTGTTGGCAACCTCAAGTCACCTCTTATCTTAAAGCTTTAAATTGATAGGGCAATGTTGAGCACATTATACTTCCAACCAAATTGTTTTTACCAATGATTTGACTTTTTTTGTGTGCAGAGCTTTTCAGATTATCTTAACATTGTGCAAATCACTTGATACATTGGAGTCTGTTCAGAGAAGAGTGACAAGCATGATCCCAGGATTGAAAGCTCTAGGTTCCGCAGAGAGCTTCACAGAGCAGAATTGATTTCAAAGGATTTACAGGGATACAGCGATATGATCCAGTCCAGCTTTTTACTATGCTAGCTGGCAAAGATGACAACATAATCTGGCTATTGGATGTGGACTTTGAACACAGAACTAGGCATCCAGTTCAAGCTAAACAAAGCTCACAAGAAAGTAGAGATTGTGGGGTTTTTACCCAGCCAAACTATTTTTAGTTAAGAAGGAATGAAAATAAATGGTTTAATAAATAACTTTGTGGTAGAATTGGTATCTCTAAGAATAGAGGTGTTGGCTGAGATGATCAAATTCTCAGTGGGACAAATCAGTTAATGTACTGGGTCGACTTGAGATAGAAAAATTTCTGTGGAGGGCCTGATGGTGCAATTGCCTTTTCTCGTTCCATGTGTTAGGAATAATGTATAATTTTGAGTTTAATTTACACTTATATTTGTTTGTTAAGAAAGGTGGAACATGGTTTCAGTTTTATGGTTTCAGCCTGGAGGGCCTCCTAGCAAAAAAAGTCAGGTCTATGAATTTGTTTGTATGTATGCATATTTAATGAGATTTTACAATCCTTGATGTGAAGAGATGGGCTAAACAGGGGTTAGCAGTTTAATGATTTGGGGGCAAAAATGCAAAGTAGAAAAAACTGTGACATTGCCTAGCAACAAGGGCCCAGTGAGACACAGAGAAAAACAGAAAAGTTCAGAGTGTGTATGTCAGAGAGTGAAGGCAGAAGCTCTAAGCTCTCTGATAAGAAATACTACAAGACTGCTCAGAACTTAATTTAAGGAACTTGTGTATTTGCTCTGCAGTTGAAGTAATAGTGAGTTTAAAATGCAGTTTTGGGTGTCTCAGGGAGAGATATCAGCTGGGGAAAAAGTATCTAATAAATGCTTAAATGCCGGAAGAAAATCATTTGCAACTGGGCCAGCCCAAGCAAGAAGCCTTGGTGTTAAGTTAGTGGTAAATCTTCACTGGGCTTTTGTGTCTGTAAGGGTATTGCTGGGATAAAAGGAATTGTGAGAGTTTGAATTATTTTCTTGTGTTCGTATTGAGATCTTTCCAACCTTGTTGTCTCGTGTAATATAGTTCTTTTGTTTAATAAATGTTTTATTCTTTATGTTAAAAGTTCATCAGTAAGCTCCTGTGAATTTGGTTAGTAACTTATCTCCACGATTTCTAAAAAAAAGTTAGGATCTATCAAGCCAGGTTTCATTCTGGGATCTGACTTGTGGAGTATTAACATCAGCTGGGATTGTAACACATGCTTATACTCTAAGCTTATTGTTTCTTTACTCTTGTGCTAATCTCTGTGATAAGAATCAGGATGTCTTTGGAAGTAATTAGCATGTGATTTATTTACATGTTGGAAAAAATTGATCACCACTCAAAAAACAAAATAATTTGACAACAGAGCTGCATTTCAACTGCAAAATAATTAATATGAAAAGCAAACAAACATTTGGGACCTGCATGTACTGGCACAGTAGTGTTTTTGCTGTGTGCATATTGGGCCAAATTTTGATGTTGGGCAACTAATGGCATCTTCCTTTAGTTAGACTAGCTGCTACATGCATACGTTTTTGCCTATTAAGTATTACTGAAAGTGTGAGCTGATAACAATGCAGTGAGGAAAACGGTGTCTGTGACCTGAGTTAACAGGGCAAGCAACTGTGCATCTACTTAGTCAATCAGAATGAAAAATTGGAAATAAACAGTGGAAGGAATGAGAAGGCATTCTAAATTAGAATAGGTGAATTCAATGTTAACTCAGCTACAGAAAGAGAAATAAAAAGAGGGAAATGAGATAGGATTCAGTCAGAGCGATAAGACAGTAAGGAAAAATGAAATTAAGTTTAAGTTGCCTTTCTTAAAATGTTGCAACAACTTGAAGGAGTAATACTGCACACTTGTGGTTAATTTTCAGTGCCAGAGAGTTTGGTTGACAGTAATTAACAAATATCATGTCATAAAAGATAGTGATGCTTCAAATGAAGAGCCTTAACTTTCTGTGGCGAGTTTAATTTGTATCTACCACACAAGCACACAACTGAACAACATTCAATGTGATTCAGTGGTAAGATTGACAGCAAAATGAATTTCTGCAAAACTAACAGCAGAATGGCACAACTCGACAGCAACCTTTTGATAATGCCATTTAACCACATATCTGCTCCACTCTGAAGTTGCTGTACCATTTACACTTAAATAAGAGCGAATGCCTCACTGTTATTTTGACAGCAAAATCTGACTGATTGTGTAATTGATTTTTCTTTCTTTCTTTGATGTTTAGCTTCTTTCTTGGCGAGCTGGAGAAGTGCCTTGAGGATCCTGATAAGTTAGCTTCTCTCTTTGTCAAACACGTACGTTGCATTTTCTGCAAACAGAAAATATCTTCTTCCTTCCCATCCTTCCATTTTTAAAGGATGGTTAAAGTGCAGAAATCTCTTATTGTCATAGTAACCACAGGAAAACAATTATAGTCTTCATAAAAAATTCCAAATTTAGGTGGCTTTTCATTCCTACAGGAAAGTTTCTCTCACTCTGATGCCACAAAGTAAGGCCATTATTACTAATTAAGTATTTATCAGTAACAAGCCATAATGTTTAGTGTACTTTTGACATCCTATGATAGGTTTGCACAGATTTTAACAAGGCAAGATTGTAGCTCTCTTCTTTAAGTGTTTCTCACACAATGAAATATGCAGCAGGACAAGCATATTGCGTGAGTACTTACATAGTAATGCCAGCCAGCAGGCTTTCCTGAGAAATTTAGCAAAAACGCTAATACAATCCAAACCAAAAATATTTCCTCAAATTAGAATAACTAAGGAGAGAATAATTTTTGATATTTTTAAAAATGTACTTTCCAGTAATGCTGTTACTTACAACCTTTTCTATTTCTCCACTAAATCACAAAGGAGAGAAGATTGCATATGTATATAGTTTACTGTCAAAACAAGCCCAAATCAGAGTACATTGTGTCCGAATATATTGACACCTATTTTGAGGTGAGAACTTTGGAAATATTTTATTAAGTTTTAATTAAATATTATGTTCTTGAGCTTTGATGCTGATATTTGCTATAGACAGAGCTTGAACAAGCTCAGATTTAATATAATATTTTTTAAACGGCATATGTGAAACATTGAGCCAAATCTTCCGGTCAGGGTCGATGCTGAGCATGTTGACGCTGCCCTTGAGATTTCTGCAACCCGATCCTTTTACGATTTTTCAGTCGTATCTTGCGATCCCGGCTGAAGCAACAAAGAGTCAGTGCATCCTTTCCAGCGGTCGGTGGAGTATGGGTCAGGGAGTGTGGTCGGGTGAGTTAGTCGGGTCTGGTCAGGGGGTCAGCGTGGTGTTGGAGGAGTAGTCAGGTGCTTAGGTGGGGTGGTCGGAGCTAGTCGGGTCTGGTCAGACAGGTTGTCAGGTGGTCGGGGATGTGTTGGAGGGTGATGGTGGGGGGGTTGGTTATGGTGTTCAGTTAACTTATGCAGGCTGCCGCATATTTGGTTCAAGTCTCCACCCTGAGCTCAGGGTTGCAGACTTTCGTGGAGGGGTCCCAGGCAGCGCAAATCAGCCCCATCAGAAGTTTAAACTTCCTCAGGGTCCTGACATGCATCTCCCAGCTTCCGTCCCATCTCCAATAATCTGGAGACCGTTAAGATTTGGGCCATTATTTCTTTATTCTGTGCTTTTCTGTTTTGAAGTATTGTGGTTTGTATGTTGAGACAAAAATGATCACTTTGCATTATTTTGAGTATATGAAGTCCCTCACTTTGTTCCCTATTGCCCTTTCTTCCCCAGACCACACCATTGACTTGTTTCAAGTAGGTGGTTGTGGCTTTCTCTCTGGCCACTTCCAGTGCTGCACTGAACAACCACATGGTGCTTGATCAGCCTCAGAGCAATTGTCCTTCAGGCATTTCCTTCCCACAGTACAATAACTGAGATAAGGAACTCACCAGTGAGGCTGACGAACTTGTTGCCCATCTGTTGGCATTTGAACATGTTAAAGAAACTTTATCACTGCCTTGAATTATAATATTTACAAAAAGCTTCCAAGTATTATATCTGTGACATTTTCATGGTTATGTTTGTTTTACTGTGCATCTGCAATTAATGTTCAAGACTCCAAAGAAAATAGTGCACTGAGTGTAGTACTTAATGCAATTGAGATGGAGAAGACTAATACATGAGCAGCAAAAGCAATATCTCAATGAGACTATATTAAAAAAAAGATTTAAATCATACGTTTTAATGTAATCTTAAGGACGTAAAACAGCGACTTGGTCATCGACTGCAACTGACAGACCTGTTAATAAAACCAGTGCAACGGATAATGAAATACCAGCTCCTGCTGAAGGTTAGTACTTTATGGGAAGTCTGCAATTGAAAGACTGTTTTGTGCATTAAGGAAAATGTGTGCAACATACAAACATACGAAACAGGAGAAGAAGTAGGCCATTCGGCCCATCGAGCATGCTCTGCCATTCAATAAGATCATGGTTGATCTGTTCGTGTTTCGAGTTCCATTTTCCCCCCTACCCCCGATAACCTTAGATTCCCTTGCCTGACAAGAATCTATCTACCTCTGCCTTAAAAATATTTAGTGACCCCCACTTCCACCACCTTCTGAGGCAGAAAGTTCCAAAGTCGCACAATCCTCTGAGAAAAAATTTCTCCTCATCTCTGTCCTAAAAGGGCAACTCTCTGTCCTAAAAGGGCAACCCCTAATTTTAAAACAGTGACCCCTAATTCTGAATTCATCCACAAGAGGAAACATCCTTTTCACATCCACCTTGTCAAGACCATTCAGGATCTTATATACTTCAATAAAGTCACCCCTCACTCTTCTAAACTTGACCGGAAATAAGCCCAGCCTGTTCAACCTATCCTCGTAAGACAACCCTAGTGGGAAATCCAAGTATTGCACGTCAACAGGCTCCCGTCTATCCAGTGCACATGTTACTCCTTCAAAGACCTCTAATAAATTGATTAAACATTAATTCCTTTTCATAAAACCATGCTGACTCTTCCCAATGCTCTTGAGTTTTTCTAAGTGCTCAGCTATAATCTCTTTAATGATCAACTCTAACACCTTCCCTACAATAGACATCAAGCTAACTGGCCTATAGTTTTCTGTTTTCTGCCTCCCTCCCTTTTTGAATAGAGGGGTTATATTTGCTACTTTCCAGTCTGATGGAACCTTTCCAGAATCTAGGGGAATTTTGGAAAATTAACACCAACCTATCTACTATCTCATTCACCATCTCTTTTAAGACCCTAGGATGAAGTCCACCTGGACCCCGAGATTTGTCAACCTGCAGCTCCATCAGTTTGCTCAGTACTGCTCCCCTAGTGATTGAAATTTCACCAAGTTCCTCTCTCCCCTCCAACTACCAATTTACATATATTACTGGAGTCTTTTTTGTATCCTCTGTGGTGAAGACAGAAGCAAAATATTTGTTCATTTCACCCGCCATTTCCTTTTTATCTACAGTTTCCTCCCCATTCTCACTTTTTAGAGGACCAAGACTCACTCTACTTACTCTTTCCCTTTTTAAACACCTGTAGAAACTCTTGCTATCTGTTTTTACATTTCTAGCGAGCCTTCTCTCATACTTTAATTTCTTTCTCCTGATTAACCTTTTAGTCATTCTCCACCATTCTTTATATTCTGACCAATCATCTGTCCTATCACTCATCTTTGCACAGTTATATGCTTTTTCTTTAAGTTTGATGCTTTCCCTAACTACTTTAGTTAACCACAGGTCCTCCCTTTAGGATTTTTCTTTATAGTAGGAATATGCTTAAGAATATACTTATTCTGAATATTCTGAAATATCGCCTTAAATGTCCCTTTAAATGTCAAATGGAAACAACTCTGAATTTATTAAAATAATCATTTGACAATTAAAATTGCAAATACGTTATGCAATCTGCCTATGATGAGGGGAAAGTTGTTCACACAATGTTAGAAAAATTCATTTTAACTTTAATTAATATGGAGACAATTATCTGAAATTAGGTTCCTGGATTAACAGTGTAACATTGACTAATTCTATTTTTTTTTCTGTGCACAGGACTTCCTTAAATACTCTAGGAAGGCTGCTGTAGACACAACAGAGCTGGAGGTATTGTCTTAATACATCAGTGTCAAAATGAATACTTACCATGTCATGGAAACGATGTCATTATATAATCTATGTAGTATTGTTACATTTATCTATTCTACCCAGAGGACAACATGTTATTCTCAACTAGAGCAAGCTTTTATATTGCACCTTTAACATAGAAAAGGCACTTCACAGAGGCGTAATCAAAAAAAAATTCTTGTTGCTTTGAAGTGTGAATATTGCTGCTTCTTACATCTGTTGCATTTTTGAAAGACATACAATTTTGCCTTCCCTATGAACATGACTACTCGTATTTGTGCAGTCAGAGTTGACTGTGGATTTTTGGATGGTTAGCCCACATCCAACCTACATCATGAAAGCCCAGTTTTATTAATTGCTTTCTTTTGGGGGTAATGTGATATTTTACTTACTGGTACCTTAGCTTGTCAGAAAGTCTTGTGATGTATGGATATATTCATTCAGTAGGTGGCTTTGGAAAGTAAGTGTTATGTACTGTATGTCTTGTTTAGCTTGCCGTACTTTGCAAACCAGTGCACTGTGAGATCGCAAAATCCATTTTGTTTTGTTAGTTCAGTTGCTGAAGTAAACTAAATTAAAGCACAGTGTTCAACCACCTCCCTGCCTACGTGAATATTAATTAAAATTTTAAAAAAGTTATCAGCAGTACCAGTATTAAAATGTAACAAATTGGCGACAAGGATGACAGACCTTTGCGATAATGCCACTCGGAAAGCAAAAGTAAAGTGAGAGAACGATTAAAAGGAAATTACTAGTAAAACAAAGAAAGACATACCCAGTGATACTCCTGAAGCGCAAGTTCAAAAACACCAAGGCTCTGCAGAATTTTAAAAAACAGACCCGCCCAGAAAAGAATTGCTGCAGTTCTAAAAGTTTTGAGGGTTTTAAAAGAAAAAACGAGAGGTCCACAATCGCTAGGATCTTCTCCAGCTCGAAATGCACAGGAAAATTATTGGGAGAGTACTAGCTAGCTGAAGACGACCCCCAAAGTTCAAAAAAAGCAACACCTGCAGAATAAAAGCAAGACAATCAAAAATTAGCTTAAGGTCGAGGGGTTTTCTCCACTGGTTCTTCAGAAGTTTGGAAAGAAAACGCCCATACTCGCTGGGAGCCTGCCAAAACCAGGGAGGTGCGGGAACCTCAAAGACAAAGCTACAGAGAAAGCCTGACGTAAAAGAGTTACAGCTCTTAAAGCAGCAACACATTTAAGGTGGAAAATGACTAAATTTACTGGATCTATGGGACGTTTTGATGAGACTGTTGAACCGTGAAGCTCCTACACTTGAACGCTTTAAGTTTTTTGTCCTTGCAAATGGAATTGAAAATGATAAGAAGGTGGCAACTTTCTTAAGTGTGGTGGGAGCTAAAACCTTTGGCTTATTGAGAAGCCTGGTGCAACCTTACAAACCTGGCACAAAATTGTATGAGGACATTGTAAAAGTCCTGGAGACGCATTTAGGTTTCACAAAAGAAACCAAGAAGGGGAATCAATTGCGCAGTATGTTGAAGTACTTAAAAAGCTCACTGAATATTGTGAATTCAAGGAAGTGAACGATGCCCTCTGTGACGGGTTCGTCTGTGTCCTTCATAGTAAAGCAATCCAGAAATGCCTCCTGACCGAGACTAACCTCACATTGCAAAAACCCATAGAGATTGCAGTTTCCATGGAGCTGGCAGCAAAAGAAGCATAGCAGCTGAGTGCATCAACTCACGTGCATAATGTGACAGCTGATTGTGCACACAAAATAGCAAGCAGCCTAGAATGTTACTGTTGTGGAAAGCCTTGTGGTCACCATCCATCTGAATGTTGGTGCAGAGACCTTGAATGCTATCAGTGTGCCACACATTGAGCGTGCCTGTAAAAACAAAAAAAATAGCAGGGAATCCGAAAAGCAGACCACGGGAAAAGAAATCTGCCATCTGGCATAAGAAAAAGAAAAACCTGCATGTCATACAGCAGGAATGGAAGGACCAGAGTGACACCGAGTCCAAAAAAGAAATGTTGCTCCACATCTTGTCAGTGGCAGGTGGCTCACAAGACTACTGGGTAACACCGCTGCTGGAGGGCCAACCAATATGTATGGAACTGGATACAGGGGCAGCAATTTCTCTGGTCTCAGATGCTGTGTATAAGGAGAAGTTTAAACATCTTCCCTTGACACCTGCAAAAATCGTTCTGAAAACATATACAAGGGAATTTGTACCTATGATGGGCAGAGCAGAAATTAAAGTGGAACTAAATACTACTAAGCTACCACTGTTTGTGGTGAAAGGCAACTATCCAGCTTTAGTTGGTTGGTCATGGCTTGAGAAGATCAGGTTAAACTGGACAGAAGTACACAAGTAACTGGTCTGACAGCTGTTATAAAAAAAATGCTGTTGTTTTCGAAGGAGATTTGGGAAGCATGAAGGAAATTACTGTAAAATTGAATATCAAAGCTGACTCTCAGTCAAATATTCTGAAGGTCGCAATCGTGCCTTATGCTATACGACCAAAAGACAAAGCTGACTTGGACCTGGTCAAGGTAGGAGTCTTGATACTTGTCTCCCATAGCGAATGGGCAACACCCCATCATTCCAGTGCTCAAGAAAGACAGCTGCACATGCATCTGTGGAGATTTCAAGGCTATTGCTAACCCCGTGTTGTGTGCTGAACAATATCCACTTCCCCATATTGAGGACCTATTTGCTGGCCTGACTGGTGGGCAAAAATTCAGCAAAATGGATCTATTCCTGGCCTATTACAAATACATGTTGACAAGAAGTCACAAGAATATCTTACCATCGCAACACACAATACAGGCATTGCCACTTGCCCTTTGGAATAACATTGGTTCCAGCCTGGTTTCAGAGTGCCATGGACCAGATCCTGAGTGACTTGCCCGGAGTTCGGTGCTACCTTGATGATGTCTTGGTAATGAGCAAGACATCTCAAGAACTTGGATGTCACCCTAAAAAGGCTAGAGGAATACAGCCTACGGGTTTACAAAGACAAATGCAAGTTTTTTCAACCCTCTGTGGAATATTTGGGGCACGTCATTGATGCTGCTGGGCTTCACAAAGCACCCTCCAAGGCCAAGGCAATTGTGGATGCTGCAGTTCCTCAGAATATCAGCCAGCTTCACTCATTCTTAGGGCTGCTGAATTATTATGGGAGATTTATTCCACAGCTGGCAACCCTGCTGAAACCCCTGCATAAGCTTCTGTGTCAGAACAAAGCTAAGAAATGGACAGAAGACTGTGATGCTGCATTCAAGAAGGCTAAAGCAACGCTGACACACTCTGAGGTACTGACACATTTTGACCCCCTCCTTCCCACTACAACTTGCACGTGATGCATCGCCTTATAGAGTTGGAGCTGTTGTTTCACACACAATGCCCTCAGGTGTGGAGAGGTCCATAGCATTGCTTCACGGACTTTAAGCAAAGCGGAGAGCCAATACGCTTAAATCGAACGCGAAGCACCGGGAATCATTTTCAGAACCAGAAATTGCACCAGTACCTGTTTGGATGGAAATTCACGCTGTTGTCTGATCATCAACCCACTCACCTCAATATTTGGTCCACACGCAGGCATCCCTTCTTTAGCTGCAAGCAGGTTGCAAGGTTGGGCATTGATGTTGAGTGCACACACATATGACACAAGTATCGAAAATCTACTTTTCATGTTAATGCTGATGGTCTTTCGAGGCTGCCCTACCAGTTAGCAACGTGAACACTGCTCAGAAAGACATCTTCTACTTTGCACAAGTGGAGAACCCATCACTTCAGTCCAAATCAAGAAGGCTACTGTAAACCAAACATTGTCCAAAGTCATGGATCTTGTGATGCATGGCAACTCTTCCCCGAACTTCCGAGTCTCCCCTGACCCTCATCCTTAGGTTTCCAGAGGGATGGAGTTATCAGTCACTTCAGGATGTTTGTTTTGGGGCATGCGAGTTATTATCCCACCAACATTGAGGAAACCAGTGTTGGACCAATTCCACTTTGGAGACTGTGGAATAGTTCACATGAAAGGGATTGCAAGAAGCTACTTTTGGTGGCCTGGCCTGGACCAAAACATTGAAGCCAAGGCAAGATCTTGTTCGTCATGTCAGAGAGTGAGAAACATGCCTCAAGTGGCACCCCTCCATCCGTGGAATTGGCCGGAAAACCCTTGGCAGTGCATCCACGTCAATTTTGCTGGACCATTTGAAAGAACAATGTGCATGGTGGTTGTGGATGCTTATTCCAAATGGCCAGAAGTTTCAGTGATGTCCTCTACTACTGCTGAGAGTGCAATTCAAAGGCAAAGAGAAATGTTCAGTCCTTAAGGGTTACCAGAACAACTTGCGACCGACAATGGACCTCAGTTTGTCTTGCAGGAGTTTGAGAATTTTTTGAGAAGTAATGGAGTTCATCACATCACCTCAGCACCATATCACACACCACCAATGGATTAGCAAGGAGATTTGTTCAAACCATGAAACATGCTTTAAGCTCGGCACAAAGATATTCCTCTATTCATAAGCGTCTGGACACATTTCTGCTGACATACCGAAACATGTCATATGCTATGACTAAAGCATCTCCAGCATTCCTACTAACGGGACGGCTACTGCGCAGTTGCTTTGATCTGCTGAAACCAACAAAAACACAAGTTGTGTAAGATCAACAGCACAACCAAGTGAAGAGAAGAGCTCAGAGATCAAAGCCAAGAATTTTCTGTTCTGGACAAGAAGTTCTAGCTCGTAATTATGCTACCAGAATTAAATGGGTTCCTGCTACTATGATTGCTCAGACAGGACGTGTTTCGTACACAGTCCAAACTGTGAATGATCTCATCTGGCGGAGACATGTTGACCATCTGTTGCCAAGTCAAGCACCATCTAAGGATACACCTCTTATGAAAGAGCCATCTCCAAGTCAAGAAATGTCAACTCCAGTCTCACCACCTCAATCTAGCTCTACTGAAGTTGAAGTCACCTCATCTTCTCTGCCATTAGACACAACTTCGGATTCTGCTACAATAAGTTATCATCAGTCTCCAATGAACATTACTCTGTAAATGCACCAGAAGTCTGCCACAACCATGCCGGGAGAGAAGACCTCCTGAGTGTCTGAATTATAGTTAAGGCGAATGCATATGTTTTTTTGGTGGGGGCAGGATAATCCCCAGGGTTCAGGTGGAATTGGAGGCAGTCTACCCTTTTTCCCTAGCTCAGAAATGTTTTGTTAGACTGACATTTCCAATAAGGAGGGAGGAATATGTTATGTACTGTATGTCTTGTTTAGTTTGCTGTACTTTGCAAGCCAGTGCATTATGGGATCGCAGAACCCATTTTGTTTGGTTAGTTCAGTTGCTGAAGTAAAATAAATGAAAGTACAGTGTTCAACCACCTTCATGCTTATGTGAATATTAATTAATCTTTCCAGTATTAAAACGTAACACTAATTTTCTTAAATTTTTCTATTTGGTATGCCATGCATGAGCAACAAGCATAGTGTTCATCTTAGTTTAGGGTAGGTTATATATACATTTCTTTCCCCTGATTGTGCATATTGAGCTAAATATCTCATAATTAAATATAATTGACCAAAAACATGTACAGTAGAAAGCTGAATCTTAAGCATATTGAGTAGAGACTAAATGTGAGCATAAGTAATTTAGAAGTCAGTGCAGTACAGATGGTTGCTTTTTACAAGGCAGATAAATAATTTGGGGTTGGATGTTGTTTCCTATTTACCAGCAAAAGATTATGCTTGTACAGATAATAAAGAATTAATATGGCTGCTGTGTTCCATGAAGTGATAGGTCTGAGTTCTGCAATGTCAGTTGAATTTTGTGGGGAAAGGCATGGGCTGGAATTTTGCACTTTGGCTTCCATGCATCATAAGACTCCTGAGCCAATTTCTCATTGTCACCCACCAACCCTGATGATACTATTCCTTTCTCAGGAGGGAGACAGTGCTGCATTATTTAAATGTGGCCTGGAAGTTAAAATGGCCCAGGCCTCATGGAGCTCCTTGTAGGACTTTATATCTCACCCTTGTCCTCCAGTTAAAATCGAAGCTATGATGCTTTCCCTGGGTAAGGGTGGAACCCTATTATACCTCCTAACAACCAATTTTAAAACACAATCAACAGTTGTCCTGTGTACTCTGACTCCCTCTCTGCCAATTTGGCAGTGAAGTATGTGAGGAAGGGAAGCAAGTAGAACCTAGGAGACCTAACAAAGAGAGAAAGTTCTATACTTAGCCAGCTTTACGAAATTATGATGTAAGCCCTTGTGACCTCACACCATAGGAATTTCTAACTTTACTTTTCATTCGCTTGCAACAATCAAAATAATATAATTAAGAAAGATGCTCACAAAAGGATGACAATTTTTAAAAATATATTAAAATCCTTAAAACTAATAATAGGTAAGAATATTAAATGCTGATATTTTCTTTCCTCTCTTCCAAATATAGAAAGCTGTGGAGGTCATGTGTGTTGTACCAAAACGATGCAACGATATGATGAATGTTGGACGTCTGCAAGGATTCGATGTAATTTTGACAGTTTGATTTCTCTCAGTTGTTCTGTTTTAGGAAAGCCTCCCATGTTGTTATTTGCAATAGCCCAGTTTCATTTTCTAAATTGAGGTGGATTGTCTTAATGCTTATTATTCCATGTATTAAAGCAAAACAGCAAGGATGAAGATAGCATAAGATTAACTGTGATAGTTTAAATTTTATATTACAATACTTGGTATTTTGTAAATTTATAATCATTTTCAGGACATCGAGTATTTCACAACATCATAAATAATGTATAATGGTGCAGCCATGCTCAAAATAAGAATATAGTGTAACTCTTCAGAATAATTTACCTTCAATTTTCATCTGCCATAGTTATCCTATAAGATAGTTGCAGTGTGAATGAGAATTTCTCTTTTCTATGCGTGGGACAGGTATGGTTTACTAACAGGTCTGTGATTTCAACATTAACCAGGAAGACAAGCAGTATATTTACTTACTGCAAATTGTATCCATCTGGTTAGATTTGCAAGAGTCTGTTTTGGCTATATACACACTCCCTTTTGGGTTCTATAGACCCATAGATTACGGTATTTTTAAAAAATCTTTATACTGGACATATTAAATTTTTTCATTGAATTGCAGTGATAGATAATATTTTTCCCTCTGTTTTCAGGGCAAAATTATAGCCCAGGGAAGATTGCTTCTCCAGGACACATTCTTTGTTGCAGATCAGGATGCTGGGCTTCTTTCACGCAGTAAAGAGCGAAGAGTCTTCCTGTTTGAGCAGATTGCAATATTCAGCGAGCCTTTAGATAAGAAAAAAGGCTTCTCCATGCCTGGCTATTTATTTAAAAATAGTGTCAAGGTAATAAATATTCTGCCCGTAGAATTCTGGCAAACCTTTTCTTATAAATACCCCAAGAATAATGCATTATTTCATGTAATTTAAGCAAATTTAATTCATTCACAATTTTCTTGTTTAAGCCCCAGTTGATGTCTGACTTTTAAATCCACAAAGGATTTGGGCTCCAGTTGGGTGGGTGAATCTATTATAGTTTCGTAAAGAAGCAGTCAACAGGATGTATGATGTAATCCATTCACAGGTCAGTCACGCTGTGAAATTTGCGATTTCACCATCAATGATACGCTGGGCTGAAGTCAGTGGTCACAGCAATGGCTTCATCCACTGGCCAGAAAGCTGGGAGCAGCCCCGCTGCATTCCTTTCCTGAAGCTTCAACGGAATTCAGTGTCATTCAGGAAGTCAACTGCCTGGCATCAGGGCTTCCATGCTTTTAAGGGTGGAGGTGCCATCTCCGACAGTTGCCAGCCAATCAGATGGCTGGCAGCTCTTCACTGCTAGCATTGCCACTGGTAGCAGTAGCCACGGCTGGCGCTGCAGCAAGTGCTATAGCAGCAATGATAATCTTTTAAATGAAAACCAAATCAACAAAATTGGGATAAATCAGGCACAGCCCCTAATTCAGGTCAGCTGTAAAACCAAGAACAAAGTTTAAAGGAAACTTACAAACTTTAAATCAAAATGTGATTAAAGGGGTCAACAAAACACCCCAGTCCCCGCGGTGCCCACCGAGCACGGAAGGCCTCGAGAGTGCCAGCAGACACCGCGTGCTCCTTCTCCAGGGACATCTGGCAGCGAACGTAGCCACGGAAGAGGGACAAACAATCGGGCGGGACTCCCCTGTCGATCGCCCGCTGCCTGGACCTGTTAATGGCCAACTTGGCCAGGCCCAGGAGCAGGTTCACGAGGAGGTCCTCCTCCTTCCCGACCCCCTTCCGCACCGGGTGCCCATAGATCAGGAGCGTGGGGCTGAAGTGCAAACAAAACATCAATAAAAGGTTTTTCAAATAACTAAAAAGGGAGATAGCAGCAATGATGTCGGAGGCCCCAGAGTGCAAGTAAGTGGGGTCAGCTGCTGGTAGTAATGGGGCAAGTCCCTTAATTGGCTACTTAAGGCCTCAATTGGCATTCGGGTGGGAAGGTCTCTCCCAACTTTCCTCACCCTGACTTAATTGGGGGGGAGTTGGGCAGGACGACACTTCACCCTCCTAATTTTATGGCACCCCCGCCTGCCAGCCTACTCCTGAGAGTGAGAATTAAATTCCACCCACTGTGCACAAACTGTCTTGTGACTCCTGTTATATCACAGCCATATTCTTGCTTGCTAGCACAAGGTGTTGATGTATCATTTTGATACAGTCTAGCATCATTCTCGGGATTTCTCTAATTTCAGACCTCAGGAGGCTGCTGAGACAAGATTCTGCCCCTGGGGAAAAATAAATCAGAGAGTAAATCAATCACACTACTTTCATACATCTGCCAGCTTTTGTTTAGACAGTGGAGTTGGCAGAGAACTGGTAATATCTTTTATTTTCTGGTCATCAGTCAAACTTGTAGCAATTACATCACTGAACTCTTTCATCATGGCCTGAGCCAATGTTCCCAATAAGCTGTGCAGCGATCCGCACACAAGCTCTAAGTTACTGTGCAAAAAAAATTTTAAGGTACTTAAATAAATCACCCATGTAGTCCAAAAAAAAATTAAGAGGAAACATTGGTTGGAGCATTATCCAGCGTTACACCATTTAGAAAATATTACTAAAAGAAAAGGCTACATGAGAGGTGTTAAGGTACTACTCTAATTTCAGGGTTCATATAATGTTTATAAATTGTTTAAGCTTTTACTCTTTAATGAGAATATCCTTGCCTTGACCATCTCTCCTGACTGCATATTGTGCTGCATAAATTTTTAGGATTCGGTATATCATTTTAAAAACAATTTTCTCATTTCTTTAAAAATAATAGTGCTACATTAGAAAAGTAGTTCACTCTGAAACGCAAGTTATAACTGTCAGTATATTATGGGGTAAATGTTCTGATGTGCTTCTGAAACAGGCCATGAGCATTTTCCTGCAAAATTGTGGACTGAGACTCCTCCATTCTCTGTCCACTAATCTTAATAGACAGAAAGTCATGCCCTGGGATTGCAATTTTGCAATATGTCATGGAGCAGACAAGTAGAATTTTTATCTCTGTATGAATGATCTGACAAGTGGCATTTTAGGAAGCTAAAATTTGAACTTCTGGACTGAGAAGTCAGACCATTTAATACTTGAGGACTTATTGGTTTGTGTTTCAGGTGAGTTGCCTTGGCCTGGAAGAGAATGTGGAGAACGATCCATGTAAATTTGCACTTACCTCACGATCAGCTGAAGGCGGTGTGGAAATCTACATTCTCCAAGCATCAAATCCTACAGTCCGCCAAATGTGGATTTATGAAATCAACCAAATTCTGGAAAACCAACGCAACTTTTTAAATGGTACTTTGAGATTTTCTTTTGATGAATGCATTAAACAGAATTTCACTGTTCCTCTTCCCTGTTAATTCTCCAAACACACACATCTACATTAGTTAATTGCATAACACAAATTGTAAATCATAAACTATAGTTTAATTAGTACCACATTAAATTGTTTGATGTTAGGCTGTAATGCAACTATCTTGGAAACTACAGATTGATCTTTCCCCTTCCTTTGCCCTAAGACTTCTCTGAAAGTAATGGTGAATATGATTTTTATTTAAACTGGCTTTTTTGTCAGCCTTATTAATTATATATAAGTATATTTGCATAGGCAAAATGATTTTTTACTATATTTTTGTAGAGTGTTGATAAGTTAGAATATTTAATGTTTTTGTAAAATATCTTTTTTTAAACTGTAATAAATGTTGGTGGTTTCAGTCTTATTTCCCCCCTCACCATATTTTTTAGTCTTGATTTCCCTGACAGATGTAGCCAACGTGGCCTAGGGAAAGAGGAAGTGGTCTCTGTGAGTTAGCTTACCATGAGGTGCACCCCAAGAAATAAAGACGTAATTTACCAGTTATCATCCTCCTTTTCAGTTGAAGCAACTTAGCCTCCAGCCATCATACCCCCTTAAAAACTTGGCTAAAATTGAGAACTTTACAGAATGATTAAACCTGCATCCCATCATTCCATTAAACCCCGAGCATTAGTAGTTTTTTTAACTCTTAAGCATTTGAGAATGCAGTAACTTCCCAATATGGAAATTTAGCATCTTCTGTTTAGTCAACGAATATTGTGAATTAAGCCACTTTAGCACTAGAAAACTTTAAAATAATTTCAAATGCACAGATATGCTCTGGTGTTTCAGCATCAGCTGTGTTCTAATTGAATGTTTCAAAATTGCCTGCATAGTGGAGCCCATAACTAATTGTCAGGTAATGGTGTCAAGGACGTGAAGCTGAGGTGAATAAGTAGAATTGAGGAACAGATCAGCCATGATCTAATTGAATTACAGAACAGGCTTGAGGGACTGAACAGGCTACTTCTGTTCCTACTCTATCATAAGAGTTCCCAGTGGAAATTTTCTGTAGCATTCTCATCATATGTGATATTGTAAAAAGAAGGATGCGGATTAATAATTAAACCCTTTTCATAGGCAGTCCTCAAAAATATGAACTTCATGAAAAATTGCATTTGTACAATAGATTACCACATTTTACCTGTCATGATTGAATTATTTGTGTAATCCATGTCAGGAACAGACACACATGATGTTAAACTCATAAAGCACAACATTCATATAATCAGGAAATGTTTGAAAATAGCTGAACATAAATGACCCTTGAGAGGGTTTTTCTAATGCCCACTTGCCATTCATCCCAACCTGGTTTCCTTAATCCACACTTTGCATTCATCCCAACCTTACAATGTTCAATTTGTCTAATTAACCTTTTTTTGGCTTCAGCTTTGACATCTCCGATTGAGTACCAGAAGAACCATGTCGGCCCTAGTGGACCCAATAGCTGTAGTGGAATGAGCAGCACAAGCCGTTCCAGACCATCTCGGATCCCCCAGCCCATCCGGCACCATTCCCCAGTCCTGGTCTCCTCTGCGGCCTCGGCCCAGTCAGAGGCAGACAGATTGACAGGTATGTCCGCTCGAAACCCTACCCTGACGACACTCAACAGCACCTTAGATTCTGGCTGCAGCCAATCTGACAGGCACCTGGAACGAGAAGGCAGCGAAAGGGACTTGGAACAGATTCCTAGGAAAAAGGTCCTTGAGAGTCCCAGGAAAACATTAGGACCGCTCACCAACACAGGAGATGGAAACATAAAGGAATTACGAGGTAGTCTAGAAGAGAACCGGTCACCAAGAGGGAGTGTTGGCACTCTGACAATAGGAAAGCAACGGCCAGGCACTACTTCGCCCTTGAGTTCACCGCTGTCTACAACCTTCCCTTCCTCTCCCTTCAGCAAAGAACCCTTCCCTCCCAGCAGTCCTGTTCTTAAGGGCTCCTTCTGGAGCTCACACCCAGCTTCACCTGCCAGCCGCCCCGGCTCCTTCACCTTCCCAGGGGACATGGACTCCCTGCAGCGCCAGGTCCACCGCCACTCCACGCACAGCAAGGACACTGATCGTATGAGCACGTGCTCCTCGACCAGCGAGCAGTCGGTGCATTCCACCCAGAGCAACGGGGTAAGAGCGGAGCACGTCTGTCCTGTGAGCTCCTCTAAAACCTTCCCACGCTCTCCTTCTGTGCGTCAGTATCACTCTCCGTACTAATTCCTCCTGGCTCTGCAAAAAAAACTGCTCTGTTCTGAAACTTAAAAACTTGCCTAACTACTCATCGCTGTGACTGTCTACCTGTCAAGATCTTTTAAAAAAAACTTATCAACCTAAACATCTACTAACCACTGCTCCTGCAACTGCCTCCCTTGCAGAAGGCAAATAACAGCTAACGCAACTTTCGGCAAAAAAACACCTGCATCTTCACCCTTTCCCTTTATAGACCAGCATACTGCATATATTAACGGGGCATTTCTCTGGACTGGTCGCGCTACTTTAAATTTGCTAGTTGCAACTTTTTTTTTTATTGCCAGTTGCTGATTCAATGCATCATCCCCCATCTTGTTCAGCCCAGTTTCTGCAGCTGACATATGGAGTCCTCTGTTCAAGAAGCTGTCCAGCTCACAATGTAAGACATTGAAACCGCTTAAGGGTGCCATAACATCTGAAGGTTTAAATGCACTGACCGTCTCAGATTAATTTTAATTTTTATTATCAAGCATATTTTGTTTTTCAGTATCTTGCAAATCTGTAATGCTTTACCTTATGGTATGGGAGGCAGTATTCCGTTCCAAAGCAAAAGCAATTCTATCAAATGTCTTTCCAAAATTTGTTTCTTTTTCCCATCATTTGTTTGCTTAGAAATCATTGTATCAATTATAATGCAAATAATCAGAATGAAAATGTTTCACTGAACGGTGTAACAAACTCACAAAAACATTGTTACTTACATTTTAGCCTAGCTTATTTTATTTTAAACTCTTGCATGCTCAAAATGCATTGCATGTCCCTCAGTTTCCAAGCACAGCATTTTGGATAAGTTCCACTGTATTAATCCAATTTGCTTGAAAGCATGTGCTTTTTGCTGCATTAGCAAATGCTAAAATAATATGTACACTATGACATTCTGCTGTTCCACTTTCTATGTTCTAGTCTTTAACTTTCTTTTCCCCTTCATCTTTGTTTCAATTTGTATGTTTTTCTGTCTCAATTAAGGGAGCAACTTTGTACCAGTTATGTCAAAAAATGATTCTTGTTGTATTTTGTATGTCAAAAATGGTCTTATGTAATCCACAATTAAAATGTGCAGAGTACTTGTGGTGCTGAGTTGTCATGTAGGTGGGACTGAGATTCTGAAACACTATGGTCAAAAACTGGATGTCACTTTGATGATCCCTAAAGAACAATGCTACGTGGATGTTTTTAGTAATAATGGCTTGACTTCATGCTTTAAGCATAGAAAATTTAAGGCAGGTATTTCTCTTGTTTGAGAATTTGCTTTAAAAAACTATATTCCTGTTCCTCCTCCAGGTAGTACAAAAGGACAGAATATTGATTTTACCAATATACTATATTACAGACACGGGTACATGCCATAAATGGCAGTTGGGTTATCGGGGAATGGCAAAGGAAAGCAGAGGTGAAACAATTCTGGCAAAGACTCAATGTGTGAATCATTCTGGCCTATTTTCTTCACTTTCTAGCAGTTACTTAATGAAGGGCAGTTGCAAAGGGATCAAAGCAAATTGCCTGCCCATCATCTTGACTGATGAAATATGCACAGTAAAGAGGCGAGGATATTCAATATTATTCCCCCTCCCTCCCCCATTGACAGCTGCATTATGTGACTTGTAGCTGAATTATTCACTTTCTGGTTGAGATCCAATTAAATGTTCCTCGATAGGTATTAATAAGTCCTTGCAAGCCCCCATTGGTTTTAAACTATAATGGAACAGATGAAACAAGCTAATACAAAAGCAAGATATTTGTGGGTGCTGGAAATCTGAAATAAAAACAGAAAATGTTAGAAATACTCTGCATGTTCAACAACGCTTGCAGCGAGAAACAGAGTAATCGCTTCAAGTCGATGATCTTTAGTGAGAATTGAAAAAGTTAACGATCTAACTGGTTTTAGGCAAGTACAGATGCAGAAAATGTAGGAAGGTTGGAAAGAATAAGGGAAGTCTGCAATAGGATAGAAGGGATGTAAATAGGAAAAGCAGCATGATCACTAATAGCTTCCATCCAAAGACAAAGAGGACAGAGGTTATGTATAATCTTAAATTGTGGAACTCAATGTTGAGTTCAGAATGCTGTAAGGTGTCCAATGGAAAGGTGATCCTCAAGAAAAAGCACTCCAAGTTGTGATTAGCTACTTTACAGTCTTCCATTCTCAATGTTGAGTTCCACAATTTCAAATTGTAACATCTGCCCTTTTTTTTCTTACCTTTGTTTGACATTTATTAATGATTCTGCTTTTCCCATTACATTTCTCCTGGACCCATATTTTGTTTCTTTGCTTGTCCTATTACCATTGCCTTTTGCATTGGACCATCATCCCTTTGTCATTTAATCATTTCTGCCTTCCACCATATCGTAGACCCTCTTGACCCTGCCTATGTACTTGCTTAAAACCTGTTATCTCTAACTTGTTCCAGTCCCAATGAAAGATCATCAACCTGAGATGTTGGGCAGAATTTTATGGCCCCATCGTGGTGGGGCCAGGCCCGTAAAATTCAGCTAGCCATTCACAAGCTCATTGACTTTGGTGAGACTGTAAAACCCCCCTGACCTAAAATTCCGCCATTAACTGTTGCTTTCTTCACAGATGCTGCCAGACCTGTTGAGTATTTCCAGCATTCTCTGTTTTTAAATGAAACCAGCTGTTGGATTTCAAAATATTCTATGTTGCGAGAGCAGAGTTAGGAATGAACCTTAAGCCACTTCTCCCAATTCTGTTCCAGTTGCAAATTCATAGAGAAGTGATACATTTGAATTTGACAGGCCTTGTTTATGAAGCATTAACTTTAGTTATTTTCTGGAACTGGGCTGCTATTACTAAATTAAGGGCTATTCATCACTCTTTCACAAGTTATTTGATTCAGAAGTAGGCAAGTTGTATTATTTTAAAGAGCTCTCTCAATAGCCTAGCATTTTTCAAACACATTCAGTAAGTGAACCCATACAGATCAGGAAGGTTACAGCAGTGTCCCACAGTCTGCTGAGTTAGTTGATCTTAGCTAGGGCAGCGGTAAATGCAAGACAGTAGCTTCAAGTGTGTCTGTTTAAGGGAAGAGGTAGTAGGCCAATTTTCCTATTCCTGACCACTGTCCACCAACCTTTGCTCGAAGTGAGCCTGTGTGAGTTTAGCTGTGATGCTCCCCATAGTTGAGCATCCTGTCCAGGTTCATAAACGAAGTCTGGTCACTTATACCAAATAACTGAGGTGTTTGCGACCTCTGGAAACGTATATCAGCGAAGAGTCAATGCTTCAAAAGGAGGAAAGGAAGAGAGAACATCAATGGAAAAAAAGCAATGTCGGTTTTAAAATAAACTGTAAAGTGGCAGAGTTCTTTTTCTTAAAATATTAGTTTTAGGTTTATTAAAATTGGGAAAATTCAAAAGTTGCTAACAGCCCAGACTCCAGATTTCTCTCATCTTTGTTAAAACTATATATTTAACCTTTGAGTAGTCAAGGTAAAGGTGCTGATTACAGTTACGCTGGAGAGGTAGGTATTAGGAAATGAGTTCAAACCCCTCCCAAAAAAGATATTATCTGAAAGAAACATTTCCCTTCATTGTTTAAACATATTAGATTCCTAAACAGTTATTCTGCAATGTGCTGTAGCCATTTTTAATGATTTTACTTGTCAGTTTGTTGTATCCATGTATTTGTGTAAGTCTTAATAAAAACAAGAGTGTTACATTATTTGAAGTGTTGAAAGCCAATAAAATTAGGTTCATGTTTAAAGCCATTTTTAATTGATGGAGGGAGGAGAAGCAGCATCTTTATGAAATTAAAACAGTGAACCATGTTTAAACTACTTCAGAAACCCATTTTATTTTTGCAACCTTGTTTTTTTCCTCCCCTGTAGAGTGAAAGTAGCAGCAGCAGTAATATCTCCACCATGCTGGTAACACATGATTACACCGCCGTGAAAGAGGATGAGATCAATGTCTGCCAGGGCGAGGTGGTGCAGATTCTGGCCAGCAACCAACAGAACATGTTTTTGGTGTTTCGGGCAGCCACTGACCAATGCCCTGCAGCTGAGGGATGGATTCCTGGCTATGTACTAGGTCACACAACTATTATAATCCCAGACAACCCTGAAGGAACATTAAAGTTAGTCTGTTTTCATTTATAGTTTGGTTGCATAACTCTAAATTGTCAATCTTTCAGGTAATTTCTTCTAAATCGTCCAAAAATTCTCTCCTTTTCTTTACATCTGATGACAAGTGAGCAGGAATTTTTCTCTTTATCAATTTTCTCCTGCCTGCTTTTCGCTAAGATATGGCTACATGGATACTGGCAGCTTTCTGGTACAAAATGCAAGTGGCAGTACTTTGTGTGTGCGCCCTTGACGACCAATATTAGCAGGGATGTGGGTGGTGAGGGGGAGCAGAAGAATTATATTTACTTCTACCCTAACTTTACTCAAAGTCCACATACATGCACACTTTCCAACTGAGATCGCTGGATAACACTCAGAAACAGGAACACTAACTGATTTCCCATTACCCCATCTCTAGTCCAGGAACACTGTGGTGGTCCAACTGAAATTAACTACCTCAGCGCACACAGGGGTTGAATTTTGCACTTATTAGGACACTTCATCGGTGGGCCTGGAAGCGGCCGCGATTTCCGTGCCCGGTCACGATCGGACCCTGAACACAATTTCACGCTGGCTAGCCAATTAACCATCAGCCAACATGAAAGGCATGTTAAGGGAGGCTCAGCACTGCTGGGGGGGGCGGGGTGCAGGAAGACGACAGGTGCAATGAGAAGTGAAGGTACGGGCAAGTGTTTCCAACAAGCTCCCTGAAGGTTGAAAACTGCTGTAGAATTGCCTCAGGGAGCTGCAGTATTTTTTTTTATTCATTCATGGGATGTGGGCTTCGCTGCCTGGGCCAGCATTTATTGCTCATCTCTAATTGCACTAGAAAAGGTGGTGGTGAGCTGCCTCCTTGAACCACTGCAGTCCATGTGGTGTAGGTACACCCACAGTGCTGTTAGGAAGGGAGTTCCAGAATTTTGACCCAACGAGAGTTCCAATGAAATTTGCAGAAAAAATGCCACAAGCTCTCTCTGTAATGTAAGATCAAGCGATGAGCCATTTAAAATCTCTAATAATTGCCTCCTTTATGGACTTAATTGCCCAATTAATTGTCGGCAGCGTGTTTTTGACTCCGCTAACCGTAATATTGCGTGCAAGCCTGAAGAGGTCAGGATGTGCGCCAGATGTCTTCCTGCACTAATTCACATGCTTTTGGTTGGTTGGGCACCCCCCGCCCCTCCCAACCCCCCACTCATTCAACCTAAAATTCCTGCAAGGAATCGGACCTGGAATTTTCCTGGTCTATGTGGCTTAATACCAGACCTGGTGGTACACTTACCCACTGAGTGGTATGGTACCCATTATTATAAAGAAGGCACATTTCTTTGTATATTTCTAGTTAAGCAGTTTTATTATGAGATTTAACTGATTTCCAAAGTATTAACGAAGCTCAGTGAGGCCAACATCACGCTATGCCACTATAATTCTGTGCCTAGCTTGAATAGCTGGTAGCTGCTATTATTTCATACGCTTAACTAAATCACTCTTGATATATACTTGTAATTAATCATAATTCAGTGAAATGATAGAGAGCCTGTGATTGCTGTTTTCCACCCAACTGTGTGAGAGGTGATTAAAGTTACTCTATTTTGGGGATGGGGTGAAGCTAAATTTTTATTCATAACTTGCCTCCCTTGGTCTGTCAACAGCATACAACATATGCCAGAGAAAGAGGCCAAAGGTTATTCTGTTTCCATACCTCTGACATTGCTGATTTGAAGCTGGCTGCTAGGAGTACACAAGCATACCTTGAGGAAATGCTGTCTAATTTCAACCTCCCCCTCCCCCACACTCCCTCAGTGTGTAGAAACCCACATCCCATCATTCTGGGTCAGTGTGTTGGTCCTCTAATACGCTACACTCAAAGTGAATATAATTTATCAATTATAGTGTGTATTTTATGTGCCATGATTATTGGGGTTTTTTTACATTTATTTTTCTAAAATGGGATGTGTTGTTCTGTCTCCTGTCCTCTCTCCTCTGGATTGAAATTTGGCAACATTAGAAAGTCAACATCTTGGCACACTGCACTCCGTTTAAGAAAGAAAAATGAAAAGAAGGATAAAGATGGCAAGAAAGAAGGAAAGCTAGAAAATGGCTTCCGAAAGTCACGAGAAGGATTACCCAATAAGGTATCAGTTAAGGTATGTTCTAGTAGCAGCCATTAGCTAAAGTACCTGTTTGGAAATTCTCTACAGCAGCCCACATTCCATCTAGCGTGTTTTGAAGTTAAACAGTAAACATACAGAAAGTGAGATTAGAATTCCAGCAAATAATTCATGAGAGTACTGTTATCACTGAAAAGTTGTATGTTCATTTCTCTTTGTTGAATTAATTTTTACTTTGGTGGAGGAATGAGAATAGATGTACTCATAGCCAATTTCAACTCATTCATAA
Organism: Carcharodon carcharias; assembly: GCF_017639515.1. Classification (NCBI taxonomy): domain Eukaryota; kingdom Metazoa; phylum Chordata; class Chondrichthyes; order Lamniformes; family Lamnidae; genus Carcharodon; species Carcharodon carcharias. The sequence continues at coordinate 171,283,239 of NC_054469.1, forward strand.
TCAGCTTGTGACTCCTTGCAGTATTCCAACATCCCCCCCACTGCCCCCCCCACAATTGAGCGACCAAGCAATTGGCTAACCTACGAAATGTGAAGCAGAATTGAAAATGATTATGCACACAGAAATGCCATAACATACAACTTAATTTTCTTTATTAACTGTACACTTCTTCAAGTTAAGTCTGGAAAAGTAGCAAGTAGGGAACAGGCAATAGAAGAGGGACTGGTTTTAGATAAGTAGGAGTCTGGATTGAACCTCAAGTACCAATTTATTCATCAGTATACACCCTAAATCCGAATTAGTTAACAACACAGACCAGGTCTCAACTAATGCAGAGCCCAGGTGAAAATGTTGCTTATTCAGTGTCCCAAAAAAACTTTGATTCTGTAGGATCAGTATGAATTGTTTTAATATTTCTACATCTGCTAAGATTTTATTTGATTCTTGTAATTTTAAAAAGTTCACGTACTGCCTGTGAATCCTAGGGTTGCTAGAATGATGAATTTTGCTTTATTATGCATTCAGTAGTCTTGATTTTTTTCAGATAAAGTCTCCCATATAATTGTATCTGATCAGTAGGAAATCGATTGATGTGTATGATGTTAAAATCGAAATTTGGGGCAGAATTTTCACCCCATCAGGGGGGAAGTTTAAGAGCGGGCATGCAGAGGCGCGCCTCTGATCAGTGCCCACAATCGGGGGCGTGCAGCCATTTTACATGTGCAGCCAGTTAAGGCCCACTCAGCGTGACGTCTGCAAGGAAGTGTTGTGCGGGCTGGGCGGGGGAGTGGGGAGGGTGGGGAGGGGATTCCCTGATCCGAGAGTGCGCTCATTCACGCATGCGCACAAAAGAGTGCACTCATCTCCCTAAGGCTAAGTGCTGCCTCAGAGATCGGCTCTACAGTAAAAAATCTGAAAAATAGAAAAAAACATTTCCCTGACATGTCTACTCATGTGACACTGTCACATGAGCTGGGACATGTCCATCAGTTTTAAATACACTTTAATTACATTTTTTAAAGCCTACATGAAACCTCATCCCACCTATGGATGATGTTTTATGCTTTTTCTAATGCCCGCCAGGACTCCAGGCCTGCCCACCAACCTTAAGGTTGGACTAGTAATTAGTTTAACGACTTTGTCAATGGCCTCAATTGGCCATTGACAGGTCGGCGGATGCACAGCTGATTCTGCTGAGCCCCCACCCACCTGAAAATTGAAATGGGGTGGGGTGGCATTGGGAATTCCGCCCGACATCATCCCGTGTCATGTTACGTGTCGGCGAGCGGGCCCCACCCCCCCCGCTCGTCAACCGGGAAATCCTGGCCATAGTGTAAAATGAGTAATGACTGCAAAAATGTTACTTGGGCTTCTTATTTGACTTAAGTGTATGTGGACTTGTTTGTAATGTGTAGTACTTAGAAACATAAATAGGAGCAGGAGTAGATCATTCAGCCCTTCGAGCCTGCTCCACCATTCAATATGATCTTGGTTGATCCTCCATCTCAACACCATAGTCCCGCACTCTCCCCATACCCCTCAACGCCTTTAGAGTGTAGAAATCTATCTATTTCCTTCTTAAATATGTTCAGCGACAGCCTCCACAGCCTTCTAGTGGTAGAGAATTCCATAAGTTCACCACCCTCAAAGTGAAGAAGTTTCTCCTCATCTCAGTCCTAAATGGTCTACCCCATATCCTGAAATTGTGACCCCTTGTTCTAGGCACCCACCCCAGCCAGATGAAATATCATCCCTGCATCCAGTCTGTCCATCTTTGTCAGAATTTTATATGTTTTCAATGAGATCTCTCATTCTTCTAAACTCCAATGAATACAGGCCTAGTCGGCCTAATCTCTCCTCATACGACAATCCTACCATCCCAGGAATCAGTCTGGTGAACCTTCGCTGCACTCCCTCTATGGCAAGTATACTTGGAACGCTTTACAATCCATCACTTCAAGTAATTTCCTATGCTAGATTTGTGGCATCAGTAAAGCTAATTGCTTTGTTTTAAAAGTTTGACCATTGAGCTAATCAGGTCAAATTCACTTCGATAAAAGCAAAATACTGTGGATGCTGGAAATCTAGGACAAAAACAAAAATACCTGGAAAAACTCTGCAGGTCTGACAGCATCTTTGGAGAGGGATACAGTTAATGTTTCGAGTCCGAATGACTCTTCATCAGAACTGATGAAGAGTCATTCGGACTCGAAATGTTAACTCAAATTCACTTTGAGCTGTGTTTCTGACCATTAACTTCCACTAAACTCATAACCATCAACCAACAGCTAAAGTTGTTTCTCGTGCAGTTTGACCAGTTTCAAACAAGTAAAAATATAATAATATTGCCACTTTCAGTTAATTTAACATATCCTGAACTTATTTTACGCTTAGAAATCTTTTAGTTGGAGTGTCCATCATTTATTTACTTTTTATTTTACCTCTCAAAAATGAGGCCAAAGTACCATTTGCTTGTTGATGCACCACTCACACTTAAGGTGGTTGGCAATCTATGATAAGGCCTCTGTTCATGTATTCTTGAACTGACACAGGATGACCTATGAAAGCAGCAGTGGATCAACTCTTTTTATTTCCGCCTATCTTGTGGCAAGTACCTGGGTTTGGTTTCCACTTTGCCCCAGGTTGAGGCTAATATCATGATTTAAGTGACGATAGAATAATCGAACACACACAAATATTTGCAATATACCCATTACTTCTATTAGTAAATACCAATAAGAAATGCATCTACTTAGTTAACTATATATATCTCATTAGCATCAGTTACTAAAGTTGCTAACTCTTTAACTGACTTAATAGTGCGTATACTGTGCTGCAATAACTAGAGGCCATGCAAAGTATCCTCAATTATGCTATGTGCTTTTGAAACATCTTAATTGACAGTTATTGCCAAGTGTCAGAACATAATATTCTGATAATTACTCAAAAGCCTGATAAATGAGTTGTAGGCCTTCTAAGGCATTTATGATACTGGTGGCATTTTTAGAGTAGTAGAAGGGAACAAGAGTTCTGCTGCCAAACAACACTGTTTGCTGGCCAGGCAAGACACAGTTCACAGAATGGTTACAGTAGAGAAGGAGGATATAAATAGGTTTAACTTGAAGGTTCTGAAAAGGCTGTTTTAAAAATAAGTTTGCAATTATTACACAACTAATACAAGCTTTGGCTTTGCTTTTATTTATAGTTATTGTTTTCAATAATCCATTACCCATTGTATGGTAATGCAAGTCTATTAAGGAATGCAGAGGAAACTTCTTCACTCAGTGAGTGCTGAGAATGTGGAACTTGCTATATCACATGGAGTGGTTGAGACAAATAGCAAGATGCATTTTAAATTAAGTCATTCTCATTTCTTTCTTTTCAGCTCTTGAACCCTAATTATATCTATGATGGTAAGTTATCAAAATAATTTTAAATTTCACAAAGCACAAATAAACAGCTTTATTCTGAAGGTTGGGATTTTGTACAGCAGTTTGGTGCTCCTATGTACTGTGCCATGAACTCTGCTATGAAACAGGGGCTCATGTCAGCTCTTCTCCAAGCAGAAAGGTACAGAGTTGAAGCTAGTTGATGCAGCACAGCAGATTATTGTTATTTTCATTCCCTTTTACAATGCAGTTTCCTGAATGTATTGGTTGAACTTTTCTACTTTTACACATCTGGGAGCAGTCATTGAAAGCAGAACATATTAACACGTTTGTTGGGTGAAAACTGAGTGAGAAGCGTTATCATAGAATCATTGAATAGCACAGCACTGAAGAAAGCTTTCTGGCCATCAAGTCTGCACTGGCTATTTTGAAGATCCGATTAGACCCACTGCCATGCTGTTTCCCCAATATCCCTGCAATGTTTTGTCGTTCAAGTATTTATCCAGTTTCCTTTCAAAGGCTCTTATTGAATTTGTATCCACCACCCTGTCAGGCAGCACATTCTAAATCCAAATCACTGATTTCATAAAAATTCTTTTTTCCTCATGTTGCCTCTGGTTCTCTTGCCAATCAAATTAAACCTGTGCCTTCTGGTCCTCAACCCTTCTGCAAATGGGAACAGTTTCTGTCCATCCACTCTATCTAAACCCTGCATGATTTTAATCACCTCTATAAAATCTCCTCTTAACCTTCTCTGCCCTAAACAGAACAACCCAAGTTTACCGGTCTATCCATAGAACTGTAATCTCTCATCCCTGTAACCAATCTACTCTTCCCTACCCTCTTCAAAGCCTTCATCTCCTTCCTAAAGTATGGTGCCCAGAATTGGACACTATACTTAAGCTGGGGAGGAACTAGTGTTTTGCCTGGGCTTAGCATAACTTTTTGGCTTTTGTACTTAAGTCTCTATTAATAAAGCCCAGGATCCCATATGCTTTATTAACTGCTATGTTAACTGTCCTATCACCTGAAAAGATTTGTCCACAAGCACCCTTCTCTCTCTTCTTGCACCCCCTCAAAAATTATACAATTTAGAATTCTTCATAGTAAGAAGTATCATCTCATTTGCCCATTCCACCAGCCTATACATGTCCTCTTGATACCTGTTACATTCTTCCTCAATGTTGGCTGTGCTCCCAAGTTTCATGTCATCTGTAAATTTCAAGGTAGTGCCCTATACCCTCAAGTCCAAGCCATTAATGCATATCAAAAACAACAGTTGTCCTAGTACTGAACTTTGAGGAACACTACAGTATACCCACCTCCATCCAAAAAAAGCAGCCATTCACCACAATTTTCAGTTTCCCTCCCTTAGCCAATTTTGTATTCATACTGCTACTATTCCTTTTATCCCAAGCATAATTTTTATCTCAATTTTATTAACAAGCCTGATATGTAGTACTTTATCAAACATCTTTTAAAAATCCACATACACATCGACTGCACTGTCCTCATCCACCCTCAGTGCCTTGCCAAAAAGCTCAATCTGACTAGTTAAACAAGATTTCCCTTAACAAATTCAAGCTGGCTTTCAAACTGAACCCGTTGTTTTCGGTCCCTGCTCCAGACTCCAATCCTTAGCTACCGACTGCATCCCTCTCCCTGGCAAAAGTCTGCGATTAAGCCAGTCTGTTTCCAAACTTGCTGTCACGTTTTATCCTGAGATGAGCTCCAATCTCATATTCATGCCATCACTAAAACTGCCCATTTCCGTGTCTGTAACATCACCTGACTTTGCCCTGACTCTGCTTATCTACTGCTGAAAGGTTCATCCGTTCCAACGTTACCTCTAGACTCAACTATTCCAATGCATTCCTGGCTGGTGTCCTATATTGTATCCTCTGTGTACTTGGGGTCATCCAAAACTCTGCTGCCCATGTCTTAACTTGCAGTAAGTACCATTCCACTATCACCCCTATGCTCACTGACTTCCAATGGCTGCCTGTCAAGCAATGTTTTAGTTTTTAAGTTCTCATTCTTGTTTTCAAACCCCTCCATGGCCTTGCCCCTCCCTACCTCTGTGATCTCCTCCAGCCCCACAACCCTCTGAGTTACCTGTTCTCTAATTCTGGCCTTTTGGGCATTCCCAATTATAATTGCTGCACCATTGGTGGCTGTACCTTCAGTTGCCTAGGCCTCAAGTTCTGGAATTCTCTCCCTACACCTCTCCACCTCATTTCCTCCTTTAATACACTGCTTAAAACTACCTATTTGACCACGTTTTTTGGTTACAATATTTCCTATCTGGGTCGGTGGCATACTTTGTTTCATAATGCTCCTATGAAGAGCCTTGGGATGTTTCATTACATTAAAAGAGCTACATAAATATAAATTGTTGTTGTTGATCCGCTTCATTCCCAGGACTAAATCCAGTAATGCCTCCCTCTTCATTGGGTAGAAAACATACTGGTGCAGCCCTTCAAGATATTGATACCCCAGTAGTCAGTGCTGAATATTGGTTTGAAAGTGCCACATTCCTGAAGAGTCCTGCACTACTTGTCTCTTCCTACCCTTTCTGGTAGGCACACACTTGCTGTTCTGAATTTTGTCTGGCTGTATGGTGACCACCTCCTGGGACCTGCGACTGAGGAAACATACAGCCATCCATATGTCCTGAAGTGAATCCAGCTGCCCTCAAACTCTCATCCTCAGCATGAGTTTGAGCACCTGGAGGCGCTTACTCAAAACATGGGCCCCGGGAACACAAGGAGTGTCCTGAAGTTCCTACATTGTGCGGGAATTGCAGAATATGGGCCAGGGTTGTCCCTTCATTCTAATTAGAAACTTAAAATAAACTCCTTTGATACAAGGTGATTATTTATATATTTGCTGTTAATTAGCCTTAAACTACATGGCTTTTTCCCTATAATAAAAGCAAAATGTTGCAGATGCTGGAAATCTGAAATAAAAACAAGGTGCTGGAAATACTGAGCACATCTGGCAGCATTTGTGGAGAAAGAAACAGTTAATGTTTCAAGTCTAATATGACTTCTTCAGAATTAAGAAAAGACTAAATTATTTACTCAAACTTGACAAGAACTAAGACACTAAACACAAAACCGTAAATATTAGACATCTAGATACTTAAATCAAGGAATATACCTTAGAATCCATGGACTCTGTAGCTCCATTCTTGAGTTGATCACGAGAAGCCATTTTCCTGCTCATTATCAAATTCCTAGCTTCCACTCTGTTTGCAATTCACCCAGCTCCATCTGCAAGCTGTGGGTCCAGCATATTAGATATATTCAACTGGATAGTGTAATCTATGCCATAAGTGTGAGCTTTTCTTTAGGCTTGCTTTGTAATTATCTTTAGTAATACAGCAGAATCACGTACCAATAAGAAATCTCCAGGAGTTGTATTTGAAATCTGGGATAATCACACACACACATCTTGTTTAGACTCTCAGAAATTGGGTAGACCTTAAATCCAGGCTAAATAAATGGGCATTCTGCATTTTGATTTGTTTCTGTGGGCCATGAAGTGCAGAGTCTTAGCAGGTTCGTTACCAATTTCAGCTGAATTGTGCCCATTCCTCCTGTCTTGTCAGCCCTGTGCTCCCCACTGCTTCAATTCCTGTCCCTTCCTGCTGTTTAACACATTTTAATGGGGGATTCATGCCTGTAAAATTCCACATCATACAATCTAGGTCAATTGAAAATATGTAGCTGATTGTAACGTAACTGGTTTGTACTTACCTTATTCATAGAAAAGTGTGTGTGCCATCCATATAACATGATCATAAGTCTCTTGTGAAGAACTTCATGTTTTCTTGCAGCCTTTCATATCATATATTTACTGACCAATTCTATTAAACTAAACTTTTCTCCCAGTTCCCCCTGAGTTCATCAACCCACTGACTGATGTGACCTGTGAGACAGGGGAGACTGTTACACTGAAATGCAAAGTCTGCGGCCGTCCCAAAGCTACAATAACATGGAAGGCCCCAGACCACAGCATTTTGAGCAGTGATGGTCATAACAATATTATGTACAGGTAAATAACAAATAATCTGTTATGAGAAAGTATGTTTCTGGTTTTTGAGATTGTTTCATTACCAATATGATGATTTTATTACGTGATGGTGATTACAGCGATTCTGGTGAAGCTACACTTAAAATACTGAACGTGACCACTGACGACGATGGCACTTACACTTGTGTAGCTGTAAATGATGTGGGATCAGCCTCCTCTTCTGCAATCCTGCGAGTTGTAGGTGAGATTTTTGACATTTTATTGTCTTGGTAGTCTTAAGAATCTAATTCATCTAAAGTATTATCACTTTATGGCATTTATTTTCGATTTCTTAGGAGGTCTTTTAATAGGTTGTTGCTTTGCTGTCTAGCCATTGACTTTGGCTGTTGTTGAATTTTTACATTCTTAGCGTTTATTTGAATAAATGAGAAGCCCATTGCTTGTTTTAATCTTTACCACAGGTAGGTAATTGTAGGAGTTCAAATCTAGACCTGTGTTAGACCCTAAACTCCTTGCTGATGTAATAATGGTTTGGTAGGAGTACTGTGGGAGTCTGGTAGTATAGTCGTTATGTTAATAATACAAAAGACTACACTAATAATCCAGTGGTAAAGTCAGACCATGGGAGTTACAGAATGTAAATTTAGTTTTTTATTTAAATCTGGAAATGTAAGCTTGGTATCAACAAAAGTGGTCACGTGGCAGTCGGATTGCTGTAAAAATCGAACTGATTCATTGTTGTTCTTTAGGAGAGGAAACCTGCTGGTCCAGCCTATAGGTCATTCCAAACTCATACCAACTTGATTGACTCATGAAATGCCCTCAGAAGCGTCCTAGAATGCTACTCAGTTTTATCAAACAATGGTCATTCAAGAAGACCCATCACCACCTGCTCAGGGCAGCTAGGGATTGGAAATAAATGCCAGCCTTGCCTTAGATGCCCACATCCTGAGAATGAATTTAAACAAAACATTGAAGAGAACATTAGAATCCTAATGATTCATCAGAAAATAATAGATAACAATGACAGCATTTACATTATTTTTGCGTTGATAATCGTCGGACTAACAGCACTCACCGTTATTCTGGAGTAAATCAGACGGCAACTTCTGATGTCAACAAGTACAAATCTAAGCATGGAAAATCACAAATTGCTTTCACAGATACACACTCCTCCACAAGCCGCACTATATCAGTCTTCAATAAACTCACTGAAATTCAAGACCAATTTGAAGCTGCAGTACTTAACAAACAGTTACCCACTAAACACACCAGAAAAAGAAAGGGCTGGTTCATTCAAGGCTAAATGATAATTACTGACAACCTCTCCAGCCCTGCAAATTTAATTTTACAAATGTGGAATCACATTCCTTCAAAGTTTAATTAGTGTTCAAGGTATTTTTTAAATAACAAACTAAATTTGCATTCTTTAACTCCCATGGTTTTTTTGTCTCCCTTAATTCCAACGTTCTCTCTTAACCTTCATTTTTTTTTCCTGTACATGCTTTAAAACTAATTTTATTTCCAGGTTTAGACTATAGTGTTAATTTTAAATCAGAAACAGGGGAAGTGGGGTCAGGAGATTATAAAACTTCAAACCCAACCCCTACCAGCCTCCAACCTACCACTTCCAAGTTTAACAGAGAAGCAGACAACCAATTCAATCTCAGGAGGCTGGTAGACAGTTTAAATATTATAATGAGGCTGTGTGTCTCAGATTTAATCTGCCTTCCTTAACCTGGCAGCTAAAGGGACTGCTTCGTGAAAAGTCAAATGCATTTATAGCACTGCGTATTGTCCAGGTGAAGCAGGAGTGCCCTGTAGCCACTAACCCCCCCCCCCCCCCCCCGCCCCAGTTTACCTTATTACCTGCATTGTACAGCTGCAATAAAACTTCATTACTTTTATATTCCATTCCCCTTGCAATAAATGCTAACATTCCATTTGCCGCCTTAATCAGTTGCTGTAGCTATCATTTTATGATTCGTGTACCAGGACACTCAGATCCCTCTGTATCAATGAGTTCTGCAATCTCTCTCCACTTAAATAGTATACCACTTTTCTATTATTCCTGCCAAAAATGCACAATTTCACATTTCCCCACATTATGCTCCATTTGCCAAATTTTTGCCCATTCATTTAACCTATCTATATCCCTTTGTAGACTCTTTACCTTCTCTCGACAACTTACTTTCCTACCTATCTTGGTGTTATCGGAAAAATTAGCTACCATACATTCAGCCCTTTCATCCAAGTCATTGATATAGATTGAGTCCCCAACACTGATCCCTGTGATATGGACCCATTTTTCCCTACTCTTTGCTTCCTGTTAGCTAACCAATCCTTTTTCCATGCTAATATGTTACCCCCTGCACCATGAGCTCTTATTTTGTGTAGTAACCTTTGATGTGGCATCTTATCAAATGCCTTTTGGGAATCCAAGTACACCACATCTATCGTTTCCCCTTTATCCACCCTGCCTATTATTTCCTCAAAGAACTCTAACAAAATAGTTAAACACAATTTCTCTTACACAAAACCTTGTTGACTCTGCTTGATCCCATTATAATTTTCTAAGTATCCTGCTATAACACCTTTAATAATGGATTCTAGCAATTTCACAATGTCTTATGTTAGGCTAACTGTCCTATAGTTTCCTGCTTTCTGTCTCCCTCTCTTGAATAAAGGTTTGCTATATAAATGTTTACGTTTGCTATTTTCCAATCCACTGGGACATTTCCAGAATCTAGGGAATTTTAGGAGATTGTAACCAATGCATCCAATATTTCTGCAGCCACTTCTTTCAAGTCCCTAGGATGCAGGCTATCAGGTCCTGGGGATTGTTCAGCCTTTAGGTCTAATAGCTTTCCCAGTACCTTTTCCTTGGTGATGGTGATTGTTTTAAGCTCCTCCCACCCTTTCACTTCCCTATTTTCAAGTAAGAAGTTTTCTAGGTCTTCTAAAGTTAAGGGAGACACAAAATATCTGTTTAATGCCTCCACTATTTCCTTGTTTTCCATTAATAATTCCCCAGGCTCACTGGGGACCAACGCTTTTGTTACTCTTTTCCTGATTAAATACTTGTAGAAACCATTACTATCAGTTTTTATATTTCAAGCTAGCTTTCTCTCATATTCTAATTTTTACTCTTTGTTTTAGTCACTCTTTGCTGGTCCTTAAAACCTATTCAACCTTCCGGCATTTGTACAATGTTTCTATCAATTTGATGTTGTGAGAATGGATGTTATTTTTAAAAATATTTTGGGGAATATTGTGTTACTCTGTAAAGAAGGCTGGATGTCTGTGTGTGTGTGATTTGATTAAGCTGGGCAGAGTTGATAGGAATCAGGTTGTCTGGAGGTTTAGAAATATGAAAAGGATAAAGGTGTTAAGTTGAGGCACAATTAAATAAGTTAGATCTAACATTTGCATTTTTAGATAAGTTGAAAGTTTGTTTGAATTTCAAAGGGGAGTCAGAATTGACAAGGAAAATGTTTGCATCCTGCTGGAGTCCATAGGTAAATAGTAGTAGGGATTTTATATTCTTATTAACCCTAAAGCAAAGACAAGATGGAAACATGAAAGATCTTATATTTGGAAGGGTTTGAGTTTCAAAGAGGTGAGAAAACAATGAGACTGAAATGAAAGGGGATAAAAGGTATATTAGAGTTACTGTGGATAGCTGGTTTTTAGCTATTGAACTGGATAATTGTTACGGTGGAGAGATGACTGTATAGCTGTTAAGCTGGAGATAGCTGGAGCTGTCTGAGCTGTTGAGAAGTCTTGGGCTGCAGCAAGCAGTTTTATTCTGAAGTAGGTTCCATTCCATAAAATGGAAGTGGGTAAAGGTCATGTGGTATACCTTTATTGAAGCTACAGCAGTTTGCCTTGTGTGATATTACTGGGATTTTTCATATTTAAACATCTATAAGGGAGTGTTGCCTGGAAGGTGTTTACTTATGGGTTTGACCAAGTAGAGAGTTTTTGAGGGAATGTTTTGTAAGACTTACCTTAATTGTGTAACTGTAATCTTGTGTGCTTAACTTTTCTTTCTTGTTAATAAAACTATTACTTATAATTTTTTAAAAACCCAAAAGTGTTACTGGACCTCTTCCTACTGAAATTGGTATGTTGTCTTCTCGTTATCAGAATACAAAAAAGGGTGTGGCCCGTAAGCCAAGATTCCCTCTGAACTTTTGTTTGCGCAGCAATTAATACTAGCTGTGGTCATAAGGATGTTATCCTTAACTTCTTTAATTAGCCATGGATGATGCATCATCTACTAGAGCCTTTCTTTCTCACTGAGATAAATCTTTGCTGGGAGTTATTAAAATCTCCTTAAAAATCTGCCGCTTCATCTCTACTGTCCTACTTTTTAACCGAGTTTACCAATCCACTTTCGCCAACCCTATCTTCATACCCTTATAATTACTTTTATTTAGATTGAAAGCACCAGTCTTAGACCCATGTTTCTCACTTTCAGATTTAATCTTTCCCTTCCCTTTGATTATTGATTACATAATTCTGTCATTTATTTCCCGATATCCCTCCAAGTTTCCCACTACTTGCTCCACCTCTACAGCCAGGAGTCTGTAAAATGATGTTTCTCCATCATCCAGGATTAAAAAGTACTCAGATTTATCCATGTTCTGTAATTAATCTATCATCACTGGGTATGTCGGGGCAAGTAGAAAATGAGCAGGTCTTAGAGGAGGTAAAAAGCCTGTTAGTTAAATGCTTCACATGCTTTATAATGCGTATGAACAACGCCCTGCCCCCTGCAAAGAGACGGACAAAAATATCAAGTGCCATGCATTATGTGGAAAAGTATAGTAGGAATAAAGGATGATTTGCAGTCATGATTCTTTGAAGCGAAGCCATTGGTATTCTAGCTGCTTTCATTTCAAAAGCAGAGATTGAATTTTTTTTTCAATTTCCATTTGATTAATATGATAAAAGTTTTCTTTTTTTGTCTTTAAGGACCTGGAAGTGACGGAGTAAGGGTCACCTGGAAGGACAACTTTGATTCTATTTATACTGAAATAGCAGAAATTGGCAGGTAACATTTTAATTCTCATAATTCCCATTGATTTTATTTTTTATTTGAGAAGCTTTCTGAGTCCCAGTTTTTTTTCTCAAGAAGCTCTGAGCAGCCCTGTTTAAGAACATAAGAATTAGGAGCACAAGTAGATCAGATAACCTTCCAGACCTGCTTCACCATTCAATACAATCATGGTTGATCTTCTGTCTCAACTCCACTTCCCCACCCACTCCCCACATCCCTTAATTCCATGATAGACCAAAAATCTATCTATTTCAGTCTCCAATAGACTCATTGATGGAGCATCCACAACCCTCTGGGGTAGAGAATCCCAAAAATTCACAACCCTTTGAGTGAAGAAGCTTCTCCTCAGCTCATTGCTGAATGATCAATCCTGAGAATGTAGCCCTGGAAATTTGATTAGATTCCCTTCCAGGGCAAACAACATCTCAGGGTCTACCCTGTCAATCCCCTTCAGAATCTTTTATGTTTCAATGAGATCAACATTCATTCTCAATTCCAGAGTACAGACCCAGTTTATTCAGCCTCTCATCATAGGACAGCTCTCTCAACCCAGGGACCAATCTAATGAATCTTCACTGCAATGTTTCTAGGGCAAGTATATCCTTCCTTCGATGTGGAAGCCAAAACTGAACGTAGTACTCCAGTCTCACCAAAGCCCTGTACAACTATAGCAAGGCTTCCTTATTATTGTACTCTAATCCCCTTGCAATAAAGGCTAACATGCCATTTGCTTTCCTGATTGCTTGCTGTACCTGCATGCTAACTTTGTGTTCCTCGTACATTTACATTCAGATCTCTTTGAACATCAAAATGTAGAAATTTCAAACCTATCTGTTCGCACATTTTCCCACAGTATACTCTATCTCCCACTTTGTTGCCCATTCACTTATACTGTCTATATCTCATTATGCCCTCCTCACAGCTTACCTTCCCACCTAGCTTTGTATCATTAGCAAACATAGATGTTCTATGGTTCTATGGAAGAGACAGAGTAATATATCTAAGTCATGATTATTGATTATAAATAGCTGAGGTCCCAGAAATGATCCTTGCAGTACTCCACTAGTTACAGCCTGCTAATTTGAAAATTCCCCATTTATCCCTACTCTCTGCTTCTTTTCCAATCCTCTATCCATGCTAATATATTATCCCAACTCCATGCACACTTAAAGTATTGGCATTTTAGCGAATGTCTTTTGGAATTCCAAGTATCCTTCAACTACTGGTTGCTACTTACCCTACTAATCACATCCTCAAAAAGCTCTAATCAAAACATAGGAGCAGGGGTAAGCCAATCGGCCCATCGAGCCTGCTCTGCCATTCAGTTAGATCACGGCTGATCATTACCTCAACGTCTCTTTCCCACGCAATCCCCATATCCCTCGATGTCATTAGTATTCAGAAATCTATCAATTTCTGCCTTGAACATGCTCAGTGTTTGAGCTACCACATCCCCATGAGGTGTAGAATTCCAAAGATTCACCACCCTCTGAGTAAAGAAATTCCTCCTCATTTCAGTCTTGAATGACCTGTCCCTTATCCTGAGATTGTGTCCTCTGGTTCTAGACTCACCTGCAAGGGGAAACATACTGTCTACATCTAACGTGTCATGCTTAGAATGAATTTTGTAAGTTTCAACAAGATCACTTCTCATTCTTCAAAACTCTAGAGAAAACAGGCCCAGTTTCTTCAATCTCTCCTCATAAGACAATCCTGACATTATAGGGTTTGTCTAGTGAACCTCCGTTGCACTCACTCCCTCAATGGCAAGCATATCCTTCCTTAGATAAGGAGACCAAAATTGTACACAATACTCCAGATGCATTCTCACCAAAGTTCTATATAATTTTAGCAAGACATCTTTATCCTGTACTCAAATCATAGGGCAAATTTTTTACCTTGGCGGGCAGGCACGCATCCGACTTACAAGCGTAAAATGACACGCATTGACATCAGACATACGTCCCGATATCAACGTGCAGTCATGCGATATTTTGTTCAGGCGCGTACCAGAGTCGGCAGCATGCCCGCCAACAATTAAAAGGCCTGTTAAGGCCATTAAAAAGATAATTGAATGAAACTTCTCGCTGCCCGACCAACCTTACAGTTGGCAGGCATGCAAAAAGGCCAAGTGGCCCTTGCACTTTTTAGGAAACCTCATCCATGGGCAGGATGTGGTTTCCTAAAGCAAATAAAAGTAAAGTAAAAAATGTAAAGGGAGATTATCAAGCGTGCGCATGCGTGAAGTTTGTGCTTGCCCCGCCCACGCAGGCAGCGCTATGTGCTGCCATAGGAGTTTCACGCTGGGTGGGCCTTAATTGGCCCGCCAGCATGAAATCGCCTTCTGGCCTCGATAGCGAGCGGCGGTCAGCTTCCCGACCGCCCCCGCCAAGCTCGCCGAACAAGGACAAAATTCTGCCCCTAATAAATCTGATAAATTTTTCCAAACAATTTCCTTTTCTTAAAACCATGTTGATTTTACCTGATCATAGTATGATTTTCTAACTGCATTGTTAAGACTTCCTTAATAATAGATTCCAGCATTTTCACGATGACTGGTGTCAGGCTAACTGACCTGTAGTTCTCTGCTTTCTCTCTCCCTCCTTTCTTGAATAGCACTGTTAGATTTGCTAACTTCAAGTCCACCGGGACCATTCTAGAATCTTGGGTTTTGGAAAATCATAGCCAGTGCATCCACTCTCTCTGCAGCTACCTTTTTTAGAACCTGAAAATGTAGGAAATCAGGCCCTGGGAATTTGTTGCTCAGTCTCTTGAGTTCCTCCAATGCTTTTTATGTGCTAATTATTATTTCTGTATTAATTTTCTTAAGTTCCTCACTCTTATTAACCCTTTGGTTACCCTCTAAGCATGTTATGTAATTTGTGTATTCTACTGTAAAGACTGATACAAAATGTTTGTTCAATGTCTCTTCCACCTCCTTGTTTCCAAAGATAATTTCTCCTGCCTCTGTTTCTAAGGTACCAATGTTTATTTTAGCTGCTACTCCTTTTATGCACTTTTAAAAGCTCCTACAATCTGCTCCTTTGTTCCTGGCTAATTTATTCCGTAGTTTTTCCCTTTTTCTCAATTTTTTGTTTGCCCTTTGCTAGGTTCTTATACACACCCAATCCTTAGGCTTACCACTATTCTCTGTAGCTTTATAAGCTGCTTCTTTTAATCTAATACTATCCTTAATTTCCCTAGTAAGCCACGGATGGATCTTTCTTCCTGGGATTTTCTTTTTAATGGAATGTATGTTTGTTGCTCATTTTGAATTGTTTCTTTAAATTGTTTCCCACAGTTTATTTACTGCCATAACCTTCAGTCTATTTACCCAAACAACCTTAGCCGACTCTCCCCTCATATGTCTGTAATAGACTTCTTGTTTGGGACTAGAGTTATGCCACTTTCAAATTTAATAAGGAAGTCAGTTGCGTTATGATCACTTTTTCCCAGAGGATTTTTTACTATGACATTACTAATTAAACATGCCTCATTGCACAATACTTGAGCTAAGAAAGCATTATCCCTGGTTGGTTCCACAATGTATTGTTCCAGGAAACTGTTGCAAAAGCATTCTGCAAATTCATCTTCAGGACTACCTTTGCGAATTTGATTTGTCTAGTCTATTTGAAGATTGAAGGCCGCTACAGTTATTACATTGTCTTTGTTACAAGCTATAATTATTTCTTGCTCACTGCTTTGTCCAATGGCATCATTACTGTTAGGGAGCTTATAAATTACTCCCACCAGCATTTTCTGACCCTTTGTATCCCCACCCATACTGATTCTACTTCCTGATCCTCTGCACCAAGATCCCTTCTCATTACTGTCCTTATTTCATCCTTTACTATGAGGCATACTCCCCCTACTTTTCTATTCTGTCTGTTCAAAATTTTATGTACCCTGGAATATTTACTTCCAAACCTTGGTCACCATGTAATCAGATCTCTGTAATGTTGTTTAGATACAAACTATTTTTTTCCATTTGTGCTGCTAGTTCATCTGTCTTACTGCAAATGCTTCGCACATTCAGATAAAAAGCCTTTAATTATATGTTTTTACTATTGTTCTTTGCATCAACCCTATTAACTGATGTTAATAAAAAATTGCCCAGTATGTCCTGTCCAGAAAAAAAGCAGGACAAGTCCAAAATGTCTAATTACCACCCCAAAGGTCTACTCTTAATCATTAACAGAGTGATGAATGGTGTCATCAACAGTGTTGTCAAGCGGTACCTGCACACCAATAACCTGATCATCAGTAACCTGCTCACTGATCCTCAGTTTGCTTTCTGTCAGGACTGCTCAGCCCCAGACCACATTTCAGCCTTGATGAAAACATGGACAAAAGAGCTGAACTCCAGTGATGAGGTTAATATCAAGACAAAATTTGGTTGAGTGTGCAATCAGGAGACCTTATAAATTTGAAGTCAATAGAATCCGAGGGAAAACTCTCCATTGGTTGGAGTCATACCTGTCACCAAGGGAGATGGCTGTGGTTGTTGGAGGTCAATCATCTTAGTCCCAGGACATTGCTGCAGAAGTTCCTCAGGATAGTGTCCTAACCCAACCATCTTCAGCTGCATCATCAATGACCTTCCCTCCATCATAAGGGCAAAAGTTTGCTGATGATTGCACACTGTTCAGTTCCATTTGCAGCTCCTTGCACAATGAAACAATCCATATCCATATGTATTAAGACCTGGGCAACGTTACTGTTTGGCCTAATAAATGACAAGTAATAATAGCCACACCATAGAAGTGCCAGGGAATGACCATCTCCAACAAAAGAGAATCTAACCACCTCACCTTGACATTCAAAGGCATTACCATCACCAAATCCTCCATAATCAACCTGCTAGGTTTCACCATAAACTATTGCAGTAATTTGAAGCCAGTAGAATCTGAGGGAAAACTCTCCGTTCGTTGGAGTCATACCTGTCACCAAAGGAGATGGGTGTGGTTGTTGGAGGTCAATCATCTTAGTCCCAGGACATCACTGCAGGAGTTCCTCAGGGTAGTGTCCTAGCCCAACTATCTTCAGCTGCATCATAAATGTCCTTCCCTCCATCATAAGGTCAGAAGTGCCAAGCATCCCGCCAATCCTCTATCAGTTATTTCTATCCACTTCTTCAATTATTGACCGCTTAGTTAAAGGAAAATGAACGTTCTTATCCACTCTATCTAGTATCCCCTCCTTTATTTTGTGCGCCTCAATTCAATCTCCCTCAACCTTCTCTGTTCCAAGGAAAACAACCTCAACCCTGTCCAATCTTTTCTCATAGCTAAAATTCTTCATTCCTGGCAACAACGTTGTAAAACTTCTCTGCCCTCTCTAGTGTGATCATATCCTTCCTGTAATATGGTGACCAGAACTGTACGCAACACTTTAACCATGGCTTAACTATTGCTTTATACAGTTATGGCATAAGCTCCCTAATCTTATACTCTATGTGTCAGCCAATGAAGGAAAGTACCACGTATGCCTTTTGACCACCTTTTAATCTACCTGCTACCTTCAGGGATCTGTGGACATGCACTCCAAAATCCCCTTGTTCCTCTACACTTCTCAATATCCTACCATTAATTGTGTTTTCATTTGCCTTGTTTGTCCTCTCCAAATACATTGCCTCACAATTCTCCGTATTGAATTTCATTCGTCATGTTTCTGCCCAGCTAACCAGTCCATAGATATTTTCCTGAAATATCAACCACATGGCCAATTTTGTATCATCTGCAAACTTCTTAATCACGCCCCCTACATTTAAGTCCAGATCATCGATATATGCTGTGAACAGCAAGGGACCCAGTACTGAGCCTGTGTAACCCCATTGGAAATTTCTTCAAGTCACA
The DNA here is from genome assembly GCF_017639515.1 of Carcharodon carcharias. Classification (NCBI taxonomy): domain Eukaryota; kingdom Metazoa; phylum Chordata; class Chondrichthyes; order Lamniformes; family Lamnidae; genus Carcharodon; species Carcharodon carcharias. Next base: position 171,301,586 of record NC_054469.1, read on the forward strand.
AAAACACATGTTAACCATTGTGCTTTGTTTCCTGCCACTGAGTCAATTTTGGACCTAAGTTGCCACTTACATTTGGAGGTCTTTGGATCTATCAAATCTATGCTGGCTCTGTCAGTCCCATTCTTCGCATATACTGTGCACCCCACCCCCCTCCTCCCCCACCCCCCCCCCCCCCCCCCCCCCCCCCCCCCCCCCCCCCTCCCCCTCCCCCCGCCCAACCTTCCCCTCGCCACCCACCATCCTTGTAGTCCTTGTAGTTTATTCCCCTCAAGTGCCCGTCCAATTTCCTTTTCAAGTCATTGATCTTCTCTGTTTCCACCATCCTTGTAAGCAACACGTTTCAGGTCATTATCACACTGCATAAAAATGTTCTTCCTCACATCAACCATGCGTCTCTTTCCCAAAACCTTATATCTTTGTCCACTCTCCCTTGTACCATTAGCTAGTGGGAACAGCTTTTCTTGTCTACCTTATTTAAACCTGTGTGAGACCTTGTTAAAAGCCATCACATGCAAGTTCCCTTCCAAGTCAGGCATCATCCTGGCTTGGAAGTATATCTGTTCGTTCATTGTCAAAATCCTGGAATTCCCTAACAGCACTGTGGGTGTACCTTCACCATTTGGACTGTAGCAGTTAAGGAAGGCTGCTCACCACCACCTTAAAGGGAATTAGGGATCGTTAATAAGCACTGGCCTTGACGGTGATGCCCCCACTCAATGAGCAAATTCAAAAAAATCTTATTTCCAGTTCTGCTGTTCAGGGTTTAATAATTCAGTCGTATGTGTGACCGAATTTACACCTCATAATTTAGTTCTTATGCTATTTTTGTGGTATTGCTGGAAGATGCAATAACTGAGATTCTTTCTTCGTTAAAGCCCACTTCAACAGCAGGATTTCAAATTGCCTGCTAGTTTTCTTGATAGTCCTGCTATATTCAAATTTTCTTTCTAGATGGAAGCAAAGACTTTTATTTATATAGTTGTTTATCTGAGAAAATTCTCATTGTGCTTCACATGTTACTTTGAATGTTAAGTAACTGTTATAAAGGAAAACATAGCAGCCAATTTGTGAACATCGAAGTCCCACAACTGCAAGGAGATAAAAACAAAAAAACTGCGGATGCTGGAAATCCAAAACAAAAACAGAATTACCTGGAAAAACTCAGCAGGTCTGGCAGCATCGGCGGAGAAGAAAAGAGTTGACGTTTCGAGTCCTCATGACCCTTCGACAGAACTTGAGTTCGAGTCCAAGAAAGAGTTGAAATATAAGCTGGTTTAAGGTGTGTGTGTGGGGGGGTGGAGAGATAGAGAGAGAGAGAGGTGGAGGCGGGGTGGTGTGATTGTAGGGACAAACAAGCAGTGATAGAAGCAGATCATCAAAAGATGTCAACGACAATAGTACAATAGAACACATAGGTGTTAAAGTTAAAGTTGGTGATATTATCTAAACGAATGTGCTAATTAAGAATGGATGGTAGGGCACTCAAGGTATAGCTCTAGTGGGTTTTTATTTTAAATAATAGATTCAATCCATTCTTAATTAGCACATTCGTTTAGATAATATCACCAACTTTAACTTTAACACCTATGTGTTCTATTGTACTATTGTCGTTGACATCTTTTGATGATCTGCTTCTATCACTGCTCGTTTGTCCCTACAACCACACCACCCCGCCTCCAACTCTCTCTCTCTCTATCTCTCCACCCCCCCACACACACACCTTAAACCAGCTTATATTTCAACTCTTTCTTGGACTCGAACTCAAGTTCTGTCGAAGGGTCATGAGGACTCGAAACGTCAACTTTTTTCTTCTCCGCCGATGCTGCCAGACCTGCTGAGTTTTTCCAGGTAATTCTGTTTTAGCAAGGAGATAAATGTTGGCCAGGGTACTACAAGAACTCCTGAATGGAATATTTAATGTATACCTGAACAGACAGACAGAGTGCCTGGGTTTAACATATCATTCAAAAGTGAACACCTCTAACAATGCAAGACTCTCTCAAGAGTGCACTGAAATATCATCTTAGATTATATGTTCAAGTGCTGGTTTGAAATTTGAACCCACAACTCTGTGTGAATTATAATATATCCACAACTATTTAAAGTCCAGATGTTTTTAAAAAAAAATGAAAGATTTTGAACACAATGATTTTCTATGTGTATATTTGGATAGTACCCAGTGAGATATGGAAGACTATTAAGTTGACAATAATTTGTTTCTGTTTCAGAGGAAGGTTCTCTGTGGTTAAAAGATGTGACCAAAAAGGAACTAAACGAGAGGTGGCTGCAAAGTTCATCAACAAAAAAATGATGAAACGGGATCAGGTTATACATGAACTTGGAATTATGCAGAATCTCCAGCATCCCCAGCTCATTAGCCTTCTGGATACCTTTGAAACTTCATCCAACTACATAGTCATTCTAGAATTGTAAGTAATGGTTATGATAACCTTGTTGTGCCCTCAATTCTCCATTTCACTTCAAAACTACAGGCTTAGTTTATCATGGCAAACTGTCTTCTCTACACCATTAGCAGTGTTGCATTGTGATTCTTAAACTAGAGGAATTCTGCTCCCCTTAACTTTTTCTGAAAATAAGCAATATGTTTCTATGAAAGGCTATACCTAGCATCCTTATAGTAAAGGTTACTGAAGCCCACTGGTAAAGGATTTTGAACTCTATACTTTCAGGACTTTTGTTGCAGTGTGGTATTGCTGCAAGAAAATCCACACAAGTGTAATAAACACAACAAAATCCTGCTGCATTGGAAATTTTTCAAACTCTTTTAAGCCTTCCAAAAATACATCATTCCGGATGTATTCACAGTTTAGTATATCAGCCAGGTTTTTTCAGAAACCTATTAATCTAGTTTGCTGTTGGTATGATATCATCACCATCTGTTTATTTTTTTTAAGTCAATGTTCCTTCTAGTGCCACTTTTGTGTTCATCAAAAGAGTGGGTTTGTTTAGTGCCGGAAAACAGGCACTGAACGGTCAGATCTCTAGGCCATATATGTTTATGGCAGTGTTGCCACAAATTGCGAGTACAACAGGAAAAGGAAACAAGGCAGATGCTTAGATGCTCAGGAAAACCAGGTTATTAAAATCTTCCTAAATTTCCTTCGATGGTATTTACTCATATGTTTTGTTTGTCAAAATGATTCACTTTTATATACTTTGTTGTTCTCCATTGTAGTGAGAGGTACATTGACTAAATGTTAATCTTTGGACCATTTGCAGTAGGAATTAACATCCTGCTTTGGGTTCCGCTCCAGTCGGAAAAGAAAGCCATGATCAAGACCCACACTTGACTGGTGAAGTCTTAGTATTTAAAGGAATCCAGATGAGGGAAAAAAAGAAAGTATTCTACAATTGGCAACTGAGAGACAACAACTGGATTGATGGGAGCCTCAAAGAGGAAAGTCTGTTCACTCCCGCTTCTCTGAGGCATCCCTAGAGATCACGCTGCAGGCTGTAATATTATAATGGGGGTGATAGGAGGAAGAAGCCTGCCTCTGAAGCCAGGCAGGCGTAGCTGGAGGTGGCTGAAGAGCTGAACAGCAGAAGCTGTTCCCTTGTTAATGGATACAGTGTTACAAGAGGTTCAATGATCTTATCAAAGCTGGAAAGGTGAACAGCATGTCACTTTCAAGTGTCAAACCCCCTCATTTCAACTTCACCAGCCTTCTCCAGCAGAGCACTCCTCAGACCAACACACCTTGCAGATCCATCCCATCCTTCACTCTTGTGGCACTTGCTCACATCCTCATCTGAACAGCCATTACTAACCCTCAACAAAAACAGAATTACCTGGAAAAACTCAGCAGGTCTGGCAGCATCGGCGGAGAAGAAAAGAGTTGACGTTTCGAGTCCTCATGACCCTTCGACAGAACTTGAGTTCAAGTCCAAGAAAGAGTTGAAATATAAGCTGATACCAGCTTATATTTCAACTCTTTCTTGGACTCGAACTCAAGTTCTGTCGAAGGGTCATGAGGACTCGAAACGTCAACTCTTTTCTTCTCCGCCGATGCTGCCAGACCTGCTGAGTTTTTCCAGGTAATTCTGTTTTTGTTTTGGATTTCCAGCATCCGCAGTTTTTTTGTTTTTATTACTAACCCTCATCTTATTGTCCTCTCATACCCTTCCTTACAGTCACTCTCCACAAATGCTCTCATTCTGTCTTCTCAACCTGTTCCATTTCTTTCACTCAGCACTCTCCTTTCTCCACTTGCAGAAGAGAGCACAGAAAACCAAGAGGAAACAGAGAATCAATGATAGTCACCCTGACTGTCACAGAGAACAAAGCACTGGAAGTAAATGGAGTCTTGGAATGCATGGCCATTGGCATTGGAGCGATAGGGTTCAGATACCTGGTGATGGAATTAGATATTGCATTACTACATGGGAACTCGTGATGGCTTGATGTCAGTAGCTACTGAAATATGAAGATCGACATTGATGACTTTGAACCCTTTCACCTTGTCAATTCAAATCCTTCATCTCCCACAGGTCCTTCAAGCATCTCTTGGGTGCTGGAGGAAGAGGAAGTCTCCTCAGAGGAGATCGTGCACATTGCATAAGCACCGTCACACAACTCATGCTTGCCCTCCACCAGTTCAGACACTCATACCTCAGCAGGGCTTCCAAGGCATGTTTTTTTATTCGCTTTTGGGATGTGAATTGCTGGCAAGGCCAGCATTTATTGCCCATCCTTAATTGACCTTGAAGAGCTGCCTTCTTGAACCACTGCAGTTCAAATAGTATAGGTGCACCCACAGTGCTTTTAGGGAGAGGGTTCCAATATTTTGACCCATCAACAGTGAAGGAACAGCGATTATGGTTTCAGGTCAGGATGGTGTGTGACATGAAGGAGAATTTGCTAATGGTGGTGTTCCCATGCATCTGCTGCCCTGTTCTGCTAGGCTGTAAATTTTGTGGATTTAAAAGGTACTGTCAAAGGAGCGTTCACGAGGTAACTCTTTTGTTACATGGTGAGCCACATATCACAAGTCAATAGGAGCAGATGTTTGAAATAATTAGAGCAGTGAAGAATCCTGGCAGAGGGTGCAAGACTTCCAAGCTCTGTTCAGCTCAGTGCAGATTCCTGCCCCCAGCTCTGCTGAAACCACAGGAGAGTACCACATGGGAGTAATAGGAAAAAAAAGGGAGAGGCTCGGATTTTCCTCGCAGTCTCATGAAATATCTCCAGCAACTTCTGAAAAGCACACCAGACTCATGACTGACTCTGCCTCAGATTTTTGTTTTTCAAGCAAGGGCAGGTTCCATGTGCAGTTTGCGAGCTGCAATGCAGTGCAAGAGGAGTGTGGACGCAAAAGAAAATTAGTTCGAAAGCCCACCTCGGTTCTTGGGGACAGCACCTAACTCTCAATCTCATTCCTACCTCACCTAGTCCCACCCCCATGCCTTCTCCATACCTTCTCATTCTCCCCATGCCCCCATATGTCTTCTATGCCCTGCCATATCTTCTCCATAACCACTCACCCAGTATCTACTATGTATAGTCCTCAGCAACCATGCAATAGCAATGGGTGCAGGTGAATAAAATTAAACCTGTAATAATCTAGTAAAACTCTCATTCAACTCTCATTGATACTAAAATCACATAGAAAAAATGTTTAATCTCTTAAGTGTCCATTAACTTGTGTAAACAAACAGCCATGTATTCAGAAACCACATCAACCCCTTAAGACTGTCAGTCAATCTCCTGAGCAGCTGTGTCAAGAGAGCTGAGTACACCACCAACTTTTGGAACTCCACCAAACATTCATAATGGCCACAGCTATCAACATAAGCTTTCAGTTCCAGACTTGCCCCCCCCAGCCCACCCAAAAAAAACTGGAAAGAACAGATGGTGTCTTTTCTATTTCAAAGCAGATTACCTATCAATCAATGGGAACACTTACCTTTCAGAGTGTTCCTGACTCTTCAGCAGGCTTCCCCTATTGGTGGTGAAGTCTCCAAGGAGTTGCATTTTTGAGCTTCCAAAACTTGTACCAGCATACAAAAATAAATTGGGGAAGGAAATTCAAATTTCCTGTGGTCTTCACAATCCCGATCCCAACTACAGAGGAGATGCGAGTGCATTTTGCACCCTAGGCCTTCCTGATCTGTGAAAAGGCCAAACGGAAATAGCACAAATTTGGGAAGGTAGAGGAAAATTGCTTTTGCAACCAAAAAAATCAAAATTTGAGGTTTCCTGAACTGATACCTGCCTTCATTGGGAGACAAAGATACAGCCCAAACTCTCTGTACTTTCACAAGGGAAGGGTGTTAATGTTTATGCACTGTAAACTTTATTTCAAAGCACCATTGTCTAGTCATCCCTATTGTTAACTGTTACCTGCCTAGTGGCCTTCAGTGTTGAGGAAAATGGTATGACAAAAGTAGAAAACAAGCAGTGGGTATTAACAAGAGGGATGGATTGTTGACTGTGGGACTGCTTTGTGCTGAGGGTGGGCACAGTGAGTTTAGAATTAGTGTGCCAGATGGCCACCCTGCTTCAGATTCACTGAAAGGTGCCTGAGTGAGTCTGTCCCATACACCCTTAGCCACTACATTTGCAGTTGTTGATACCTTGGTCACAGTGGGCTCTTTCTCCTCTGAAAATGTAGCAAGGTCATCACCTTTCTTATCCTGCAGCTCTGGTCCTCTCTGCTGTGTGTGCAAGACACAGCCAACCACTATTCTCTGGGCACCCTAAGTGGAGCATTCAAAAGGGCACCCGCCCAGAACTGTCCAGGCACCTGAATCACATCTCAGCATCACGATTACTTGCTGAATCACCATTCTTATGTCCATGTGGCTTCTCATAGCTGTCCTTAGAGGGTGGTAACCCTTGTCTCCAAGAAACCATTCCCTAACTCTGCTTGGAGGTGCAAATATCTGTGGCAGACTTGACTGCTACAGAATGAAGGCTTCTTGGTAACTTCCTGGGTATCTTACACAAACATGCATGGTAGTTACACATCTGCTGAACGCTAATGGAGCGGAATCCCTTTCGATTGGTAAGTACTGCTGGTTGATCTGAGGATGCCTTGAATGCCATATGTATACAGTCTATGGTTCCCTGCACTTGTGGAAATCCAGAGCAGCACATCCATGTGCCTGCTCAATCTGACTTATCTCATCAGTAGCCAAGTAGATGCAATTGGCAACCCTGGCAAACATGACATCAGTCACCTTGGGGTACATTTGTGTGTGGCAGATTGTGAGGTTCTGCAGATGACAGAACCATATCCCTATAAAGAGCTGGAGGCATAGAAATTCAGGGCTGTGATGTCCTTGAGGGCCTCTGGCAATGCATGGCAGGAGGCCATGTTCCAGGAGGCTGCAAATGTCAGCATTGACTTGCTATGAAAGTCAGCCTCCTGAGGCTCTGGTGCTGAGCTTCTGCCTGTATACCCTGTGTTAGGGCAAATGGATCCTGCAAGCTGGAGCTCTGTGTTCATTCCCTGTATCCTCTGGAGGAGCAGGTGGCTGCTGTTGTTCCTGTTCATGTTGCTCCTGCTGCCAGTAGTGTTGCTGATGCTCTTCTTGTTCCTCAGTAGAGGTCCAGGATAGAGCTGCATAAGCTGCTCCCACGTTGCTGTGAAAGCTTCACTGATACAAAAGCAAATTATTGCCAATTTAATAGTCTTTCTAGCTATCTTTGACACCCAACTCTCTATTATCTTGGAAGTAGTTTATGACCCAATAATTTCAACACCTTCCTAGGACTTTGGAGACTACCAGTCTAACCATTGTAAGCACAAATACTGCTGCCATTGTGCCACACTTTCACCTTCTTCCCAGCAAAACAAACCGAGCCCCCCGCCTTTAATCATTAGCAGCCATGTCTCCCAGGCCTGTTGTTAGGCAGACTTGAGAACAGGTTACATAACCCCCATCATTTTATCCTAAATTAAAGATAGTCCCAAAACATAACAAACATCATATGCACTTCTAAAATATGCATTTCAACTTACTGGTTAGTAGGAGCCTGGAGGAAATTATTAGTATTGTACCCCTAATGTGATATGAAGAAACCTCTTTCAAAAACTTGCATTTTGATGGTACATTCAATGCAGTAAAGCGTCCCATGACTTGTGTCTACCAATTGCCTCTAACAATTCTGAAGCAGAAATGAGGTTACCCCAAAAACAGCTGAGAGACAGCAATTAGGGTTTAGGTTTATGATATTTTGCATTGTGCAGTAATTCAGCAAAATACACTTCCCCTTTATTCTATTGAAAAGTTGCTAATACACAAGTGGCATCTTGTGCTTTGGCATGTGAATATAACAGATGGTAGCTGCATCACAAGGAAGTGTGTGTATTTTGGATGGAAGCAACTAGTATCTGCCAAATAACAGGTCTAATTATTAATAGTTTTACATTTTATCTCAAATAGTCATTTAGTAAAGGAAAAACCTGTATCTACATGCAAAGCAATACATACTCTTTGCCGATGCAAAATATTGCAGGCACTGGAAATATGAAATAAAAAGAGAAAATGCTAGAAATACTCAGTCAAGCAGCGTCAGTGGAGAGAAAAGCAGAGTTAATGTTTCAGGTCTGCGACATTTCATCATGAACTGTCAGAACTGCTGAGTATTGACAGCAACTTATTTAATACAGATTTAGTATCTGGTTACTAAAACACATCCTTGGGAAAGAAAACATAATTGCTTTTAATGATTCCATTAAGGAGAAAATTATAAATATTTTGTACATATATTATATATAGTTTTTAAATTTAAAAAAGCACCAAATTGCATTAGCTTTCAAAGTATGTTTCAAGTATGCACATATGAAATAGGAGCAGAAGGGTTGATGGTACATTTAATGCAGTAAAGTGTCCCATGACATGTGTCTACCAATTGCCTCTAACAATTCTGAAGCAGAATTCAAGCCTGCTCTGCTATTCAATAAGATCATGGCTGATCTGTTTGTGTTTCAAGTTCCACATTCCCATCTATCCCTGTTAACCTTTGATTCCCTTGCCTAACAAGAATCTTTCTACTGCTGCCTTAAAAATATTCAATGACTGCACTTCAACTGTCTTCTGAGGCAGAGAGTTCCAAGGATGCCCAATCTGTTGATAAAATATTTATGCTCATCTCTGTCCTATAAGGACTGTCACTAATTTTAAAACAGTGCCCCCTTGTTCTGGACTCACCCACAAGAGGAAACATCCTTTCCACGTCCACCTTGCCAAGATCATTCAGAATTTTACATACTTCAATCAAGTCACACCTCACTCTTCTAAACTCCACTGGAAACAAGTCCAGCCTGTCCAACCTACCCTCATAAGAAAACCCACTCATTCCAGGTATCGACCTAGTAACCCTCCTGTGAACTGCCTCCAATACGTTTACATCCTTCCGTAAATAAGGAGACCAAAACTGCACACGGTATTCGAGATGTGGTCTCTTGTATAACTGAAGCATAACATCCTTACTTTTATGTTCAATTCCTCTCATAATAAAGAATAGCATTCCATTAGCCGTCTTGATTATATGCTGTGCCTGCATACTAACTGTTTGTGACTCATACATTAGAACACCTAGATCCCTCTATACCTTGGAGTTCTGCAGTCATTCTCCATATAAGTAATACTCTGCCATTTTATTCTTCCTGCCAAAGTGAACAACTTCACATTTTCCCACATTATACTCCATCTGCCAGAATTTTGCCCATTCACTCAACCTATCTATATCCACCTGCAAACTCCTTATGTTTTCTTCACAACATACTTTCCTACATTTCTTTGTGTTGTCTGCAAATTTAGCTACCATGCCTTCACTTCCCTCATCTAAGTTATTGATGTAAATTGTAAAAAGTTGAGGCCCTAGCACAGACCCCTGCAGGGTCTATTCGTTACATCCTACCAGCAGAAATTAATTCCAGAATTTGGGGAATTTTGGAAAATTAATACCAATGCATATAGTATCTCATTACCACCTCTTTTAAGACCCTAGGATGAAGTCCAGTTGGACCAAGAGACTTATCAGCCTGCAGATCCATCAGTTTACTCAGTACCCTTTCCCCTGTGATTGTAATTTCACCAAGTTCACCTCTCCCTTCCACCTCCTGATTTACAGCTATTACTGGACTGATTTTGTATCCTCTATAGTAAAGACAGAAGCAAAATATTTGTTCATTTCATCCACCATTTCCTTATTATCTACTATTAACTCCCCGCTGTGTCACTCTCTAGAGGAGCAACACTCACTTTATTTACTCTTTCCCTTTTTAAATACCTGTAGAAACTCTTGCTATCTGCTTTTACATTTCTAGCTAGCTGCCTCTCATACTCTAATTTCTTTCTCCTGATTAACCTTTTAGTCATTCCCTGCCGTTCTTTATATTCTGACCAATCATCTGACCTGCCACTCATCTTTGCGCAGTTATATGTTTTTTCCTTAAGTTTGATGCTTTCCCTAACTTCTTTAGTTAACCACAGATGGTGGATCCTTCTTTTAGAATTTTTCTTTATAGTAGGAATATATTTATTCTGAGTATTCTGAAATATCCCCTTAAATGTCAGCCACTGCTTCTCCAATAATCTATCCCCTAGCCTACTATCCCAGTTCACATCAGTTACCTCAGTTTTCATGCCCACGTAGTTGCCCTTATTTAAGTTTAAAATGCTAGTTTTAGATCCACTCTTCTCCCTTTCAAACTGGATGTAAAATTCAATCATATTGTGGCTGCTGCTACTACATAGGGGCGCCTTTACCCTGAGGTCAATAATTAACCCGGTCACTAAGTCTAATATAACCTGCTCTCTGGTTGGCTCCAGAACATGCTGTTTAAGAAAATATCTTGAAAGCATACTACTACTGCCAATCTCATGTTTCCAGTTGATATGTAGATTAAAGTCACCCATGATTATTGCTGTCCCTTTATCACAAGCACCCACTATTTCTTCTTGTATACTTTGTCCTACATTGTGGTTATTGTTAGGGAGCCTGTTGACCAGTCCCACTAGTGGCTTCTTTCTGGTACTATTCCTCATCTCCACCCAAATCGTTCTACATCTGACCTCCTGAACCAAGGTCATCTCCAGCTATTGCACAAATGCCATCCTTGATTTACAGTGCTATCCCTCTGCCCTTACCTAGTTTCCTATTCTTTTTGAATGTCATATGCCCCCACAAAATTCAGGACCCAATACTTGTCATCCTATAGCCACATCTCCATAATATCAGATCATACCTATTTACTTCAATGTGTGCTATCAATTTGTTTACTTTGTTATGAATGCTACACACATTCAGATACAGAGTCTTTAGTTTTGTCTTTTTGTTATCTTTGTAACATCTAGTCTTGATTTGTGCATTCTTAGGTTTTTTCTCTCCGTCCCTCCTGCCATTCTCTGACCCTCATTTCACATATTACTATTTTCCTCTCTTACTCTGTCTCTACTCTTTGATATACCACATCTGCCCACATTTGATCCCATGGCCCTACTATTTAGTTTAAAGCCCTCTTTACTTGCCTAGTTATATGGTTCGCAAGAACACTGGTGTCAGTGTCCAACAAACCGGAATCCACTTCTCCCCCACCAGCCTTTGAGCCTCATATTCATCTCTCTAATTTTATGTATCCTATGCCAGGTAGCACACAGCTCAGGTAATAGTCCAGATATTATAACCTTTGAGGTTATGAGGTTCTCCTTCTTAATTTGGTGCCTAGCTCCTGATACTCTTTATGTAGAATCTCTTTCCTAGTTCTGCCTATGTCATTGATACGTACATGGACCACGACAGCTGCATCCTCCCTCTCCCACTACAAGTTCCTCTCCAGCCCTGAGCAGATGTCCCAAACCCTGGCACCGGGGAGACAACACAGCCATCTGGACTCTCTCTTTACTGCAGGGAACAGTCTCAGTCCTCCTCACTATACTGTTCTCTGTTACCACTAGATTCCTTTTTGCTCCCCCAACTTGAATGGCTTCCTGTACCATGGCATTATGATCAATTTTTTCAACCACCTTGCAGACCCTACTCTCATCCAAACAAGCTGAGAAAACCTCAGATCTATTGGACAATTGTAGAGGCTCACACTCTTGCACTCCTGCACTCTGGGTCCCCTTACGTGCCTCACGCACAGTCACACCCTCCTGTCCCTGACCACTGACCAAATCAGTAGACCTTATCCTAAGTGTTGTGATTGCTTCCTTGTGCAAAGTATCCATATAATTTCCCCCTTCCTCGATGCATCGCAGTGTTTGCAGCTCAGCCTCAGTCTGAGCCAAAGTCCTCAAGCCACAAACATTGCAGGCTTATTCGTCCTGAATCACAATGTGATCCAGAAACTGCCACATGCTACAGCCTTGACACATAGCCAGTCCTGCCATCCTTAATATGTTTTAGTTAATTATTTAATTATATTATTAACTTATTTATGTTGTTTTTTATATGTTTTATTAACTTTACCACAACTTGTATACTAATTTAAAATTTAGGAATAGAGTAGACCTTAATCTCTTACCAGATACTCACCAAACAGCTAGTTCATTTCACTGTAGTAGAATAAGAACCAATTCCTACAGGGTGAGAAAGATACAAAAAGCAATAAGAGATGAACACCACCTCCCCCCTTTACTGAACTCCCCCGCTCACCAAACTTTCAGGTTTGCATTCAGTTTCCTCAGCTGCTCTCATTTGCATGAGCATATGAGTATCATAAACATATGTTACCAATTCCATGCAGTGTAATAAATATCAAGGAACTAACTGCAAGACTACTGTAATCCAGTAATGCAATTCACATGACATAAACTCTATAGACTTGGTTTGAGCAGTTTGTGACCGTCATCTGGACTCTTTGTGATGATATTACACCCACTAGCTCTCTCCCTGGTGTCATGATTTTAATCTTTCAAAAATAGTTGTTTCTAATCATCTAACCATCTAATCAATCATAGTCAACTGCAACCAATATGGTGGGATGTTGCGCTTAATCAGAGTTTTAAGATGGAATGTAACACACTATTTATAACAGCAAAAGCATACAATCTTGACAGGTAGTGAGTCTACATCGGGCAGGACAGTTGGCGTATGCAGAGAATTTGTTTGTTCTTTTTCCTCCTTTCAGTGCCCCAGGTCATCTTGACTTCTCCAATCACGCAAGGGCATTGGACCGGAATCTTCCTTGAGCGCTTTTCTCTACTGCCTAATGACACAAAGTCTCTTACTTTATACCCTTTTTTGGGGTAAACCTGAATGGATTATTGACAAGGCCCTTTCATCCTATAAATACTATGAAATACCCTATAAAATGTTGAGTTCTTTGTTAAACCTTGGGTTAAAAAGCCCATCTTTAATTACATTAACCTATCATTTGCTTTTTAAGCCTTCACATGTATCCTCTGCATGCTCTTGATCAATCAGGCTTAAGCTTTACGGTATCATTTCCTTATCCTAACCCTAACTCTAGGCTGTTCCCCATGGCCAGTTTCATCCTCCCAAGAAGCATTCCACCTTCGGCCTTTAAAGCTAACTTGCAGAAGTCTCATTAATTTTTTTCTGTGTTTTCACCATATATTTATGTCCAAAGCTATTCATAGGGCCTGTGATTGAACTGTATTTTGTATAGTCTAATTCTTTATCAGCTTGTTGAACCATGGTATTGTTTACTAAATTAACTTCTATTCTCCTTCCACATATTAATTAACTTATGTTCCAGGTGGATCCTAATTAAACGAGGTTGAATGAAAAGCCCAGCACAGTTTTGTAATATGGTTCTTTGTTTTAAGTACCTACCAGTTGCTGAGGCATTGTCTGACCATCGGCCCTTTTTCAAACGATGTACATTTGTCATCATGTAAGAATACTCATTCCACGGATAAGAGAAGCAAAACCTTATCCAGTTTGCAGGAAAAAGAAAACTGCAGTGTGTATCAGTTATTACTAATTTCTAACGCTGGTGTTTATGTACAGTGTATGTTGTGGGGAAAAGATTATTATATTTTTATGTCAGCAGCAACTCTTACATTTAACTCTTCAAAGCACTTCATCTTCTAATTCCAACTTTCCTACTCTTTCTGCAGTTACTTTAATTGCCTTATTTCCTAAGTAAGTATCCATCTCCCTTTTAAATATCTGACTTAATTCTGAAGAAAACATTCCACATTCTCATATCGCTTTGTGTGAAGAATTTTTTCCTGGATTCACTTTTAAGTGAGGATTTGTTAAAATTTTAAGATTATGGGCAGAATTATCCCAAATCGAGTTTTCACACCGTACCGCCCCAAACCCGCCACATTACTTATGCATTCCCAGGAAACATGCCGTTTCCATGGTGGATGGGCTCTCATTTGCCCACCCACCATCACCTCGCTGCTGCTTCAAGCCGGCTGCAATATTTAAAATCCAGCCCCACACACATTCCTCCATGCTTCTATCCCACGACTGCTTCAGGGAAGGTGTCCACAAAAGGCAAATTGACTGCAGCCCCCAGGTTCAACGAGTTGTCACTAGAATGCCTTTTGGGTGCTGTGGAGCCTGCCAGGATGCCCTCTAGCCCCGCCCTGGCCATAGGATGGGCAGTGACATGACCAACCAGGCTTGGAAGCGGTGGCAGCATTGTGGTCAGTGCCAATGCCCTTCAAAAGAGGACAGCCACCCAGTGTCACAGGAGGATGAATGATGATCTCCGTTCCATCAGGGTAAGTCACTCTTCTCATCACTCTCAACTCACACACTCACAAACCCATCACACATTCACAGAGCTCTCACTCGCTGCCGGCTCAAAGAACCTCACCGTTCACTCTCTCACGCTCATCATTATTGTCCTCATCCTGCCCATGGGACCACTCACCACCCACACATGCCAGGCATACTTATCATCTGGCCTGGCAGTTGTCTTGCTTACACTTTCTCCATCTCCATTCATGCAGGACAAGCTGGCACACAATAACAGGAAGAGGTCACAGACCAGGAGAAGAATGCCTGAAATCAAGGACCTCATGGACTTTGAAAACTGAGCCATCCAGCTGGCTGGTGACAATCTGGACCAGTCCTGTGCTGACAGTGAGGTCTGCAGTGCTCTACCAAGTGAGGATCCAGCAGTGCAACATCCATCAGACAACCATGCTGTGACTGATGTGTCCTGTTTCACAGGCCACTGCCATGCACTAATTATCTCCCCTTGCTTCCACAGGCATATCTGGGAAACAGCCGACGGAGTCCATGACCCAGGGCCTCCAATTAAGCCCTGAAGAAACCTCTGAAGAGGAATTTGGAGACACCCTCCCTGAAGTCCTGTCACAGAGCTCACCCACACCCCCTATCAGCGCACATTTTCGGTGGGACCTAGCTTTAGAGTAGCCTTAGGATCACAACCTGGTGTGCAAATCACACTGATCCAAAACAGGCAGCAGCAGGGACTTCCCAGGTCCCGGCATTCGGAGGATTGCTGGAGGCCAGAAATTTGCTGAGTCCGAGTCAGATGATCAGCCTCTGGACTCGGTCATGTCATAGTTGCTGGAGATGCAAAAGCAAGCTCGGGAACGTCAGAAAAGTATGTCCACTGCACTTCTCGGATTGCATGGCACAATGGAGGAGCCCATCTGCCTACATTCTGAGGTGATAGCACTGGCATTGCAACACACCGAGGTCAACACTGGTATGATGGCGGCTGCCATGGAGACCTTGGTCCAGGGCATTGGTCCCGCACTGCTTTGTGGGCTCAGCTCCATCACTGATACCGTGGTTGGCCTCCAATAGTTTGTATGCAAGAGAGCTGCCAGGCAGCTTGATCTCACTCCAGCTACCCCTTCTCCTCAAGGAGTCAGTCTGGGGCCCTCAGGCACCCATAAGGAGGAGGATCAGCAGGTGCACACCACGGAGCCATCTGCCCAGGTGACTCTGGGAGTGTCCAGCCCATCAAAACCTCTTCTTCCTATGACCTTAGCAGCTCCAGCTCCACAGGTCGAGGAGGGTGCCATTGCCACACAGCAGGAACCCAAAAGCAGGCCGGGGCCCTCCAAGTCTCAGCCCTCGAGAGGATGCCAATGAAGGTCATCACAGACAGGGTGTTGTAGTCAGTAGGCTGCCTCTACCTCAGCTTTGGATGTCTGGAGAGCACCAAGGCGTAGCGGCAGGTTTAGGAAAGTTAAGAAGATGTAACTCTTTTGAGTACAAATCTGTTTCAGATGAAGTTACATTGTTTCATAGTTTGCCATTGTGAGATTTGAAGTCTTGATCTTGGGGTTATAAACCCAGTACAATAACCACTTGGCTATTTGCACAGCCTGGGCACGGGTGTTAATCGCTTGTACATAATGTTCATTATTGTCAATAAACTCCCAAGAATGTCTCCCTGCCTATGGCTCCTTGTTCTGATAAGCAGTGTTCCTGTCATTCAGATGTGAAACCTTTCTGCTCAAGATAAAGGCAGGTGTCTCAGTCCAGGGCCTCTTCCCTCTGCTTTGTTCAGCCTTCAGACCAAAATGATGATCCGGCCTCACACACCCTGGACACATTACTGATGCCTACACCTTGATGGTGCTTGGCATTGCTGCCAGAATGTAGTGGGAAGGCACCACAGAGTTCTCTAAATCTCTCTGTGTGCTCTCAGCACCTTTAAGGGAGACTGGCCTCCATCTCTTCACCTGTGACCAGTGATGCTGTGCACCTGAAGGGCTCAGATGCTGAAGGTGGACAAAGGATCAGATGCTTCCAAAGTTTCTGGCTGTGTCTCTGTGACTTGATCCTGATCGCAGAGCACAAGCGAGCTGCCCTCGGCCAGACAGCAGTCAAACATTCTCAGAGGCTATGTGAAGACCTATGGAGTGTCGTCACTGCATGTCATCATCATCCTCCTGCAGTCAAGCGACTATTAGGGCCTCCACCACGTCTCCATGACAGGAGTATTCTCACAGAGGACATTTGCATCGCCATAAGTCAGACTGAAGTCTAAACATTCACAGATGCAATGTATGGTGTCTCCTCACTGCATGTCATCATCATCCTCCACGAATCTAGCAGCTATGAGGACCTCCCAAGCATGCCTGCTCGTCTAGCCTATGATGGCCTCATCCCCGTCATCATTGCCTTCAAGGACCTCCTCACCCTCTTCCCCAATGGCATCTTCATCAGAAGAGACATCCAGCTCCTCCATCTCCTCCTCAGCCAGCTCCTCTCCCCATTGCAGCATCAGGTTGTAAACAGCGAAGCAGATGACGACAATGCGTGACACCCGCTGCAGACTGTATTGCAGAGCTCCACCAGACTGGTCCAGGCACCGGAACCTCATCGTCAACATCCTGATGGTCTGCTCCACCAAGTTGCGAGCTGTAGCATATAACCTGGTTATAGCATCGCTCTGCTGCAGTTTGAGGCTACTGCATGGGTGTCATCAGCCACAGCTCTGCGGGTAGCCCTTATCCCCAAGGAGCAATCCCTGCAGCTTCTGTGGACCCTGGAAGACTTCAGGGATCTGTGAGCGACTGAGGGTGTAGGCGTTGTGGACACTCCTTGGAAACCATAAGCACACCTGCAGGATGTGTTTCTGGTGGTCACATAATAGCTGCACATTCAGCAAATGGAATCCCTTGCGGTTGATGTAGTTGACCGTGTGTTACGACGGAGATCTGAGCACCATGTGAGTGCAGTAGATCACATCCTGCACCTGTGGGAAACCTGAGATTTGGGCGAATCCAATCCCCCTTGCATCCTGGTTCTCCTGGCCCCGGTGAAATGTACAAAGTTGTGCGCCCTTAAGAAGATGGCATCCATGACCTCATGGGTGAATTTGTGGATGGACGCTTGTGAGACCCTACAGAGATCACTTGTGGAGCCCTGAAAGAAACCAATGGCATAAGAATTGAGCTTTGTGGTCACTTTCACAGCCAGTGGCAGTAGATGCCCTCCACATCCCCCTGGGTGTTGCGCAGCATGTGCAGGAGCCCCAGCCACCCCTTTTTCCTGAGGTTGCTGCTCCTGCCTCTGCGCAGCCAGGAGCCTCACTTGCACTCTCTCCTCCATCATCTTCGCTCTCTGTAGGCCATCAGGCATGCAGCTAGTTCACCTGGCTCCATGATCCTGATGTACTCCTCCTGAAGGATGAAATAGAGAGACATGTGGTTAGCATTGGTGTACTAAGAATCTGTCCTAGTTAAGTGCGAAGGCCCCTTAACACTTCACTTGGATGGCCAGAGGTTAGTGCACTGCATGGCTGCCCAAAACTCCACCCAACCAACTGGCGGCAGTTTTGCCTACTGGACTGCATGCTGTGCTCTCAGCTCAGGCGCAGGCATCTCCTAACCCACACTGCAAGGCTGCACTGTTAACTTGAACTATGGGGGAGACTGGCCCAAACCATGATGCTGACATTGCAACGGACTGTGAGCGCCTTCACCAGTGATTGCTCCATGGCCAGCTTTGACAAGGAGATTGTACAACGTGTGCAGTCGTCCAGCTGTCCTGCCATCCACTACAATGCTCATGACTTTGCAGTCTGTGCAGGGGTGGAAGGTGAAAAGCTTTGGAGCACTTGGTGGCATTTTGATGCCTCTGCATTGCTTGAGCGGGCAGATAAGCTAGAAGCCCGACTCCAATCATATCAATGTGGCTGCGCCAGAACTGTCTCAGCTGCAGAGGAGTGGTCAGTTTATACAGGTTTCCCTAATGCGTGGCCACTTCTATCGCCCACCCAGCCCCCGACCCCAAATACTTGTGTGTTATAATCAATGGCAGGGCTGACCTTAACCCTGCCCCCCCCCCCCCCACCCCCCCCCCCAACGCACTTCAAGCTTGAAATCCAACGGTCCACCCTGGCGAGCGCTGCACATCATTGCTGTGCACCCGCCTCCGAGTTCCCGTCAAAGTGCAGCCCGCCAAGTGCACACCTTTTATGTGCTGCTGTGATGTCGATGTGCTTTCCCACCAATGTGGACAGACGATCCAGCCCGGGGAACGGTGGGGGACGATTCCAGTGAGCTGGCCTAATAATGATATGCCGATGTATTACAATGAGGTTCCCAGCATCCAATGGCAGGAAACACAGCCCATGAGTCGACATTCGCGAACTGGTTTCATGCCATCGTGAAAGTATTGTCCACGCACACCACCAAACACAGAAAACACAGGCCTATGTCATCTTGTGTATATGAGAGAAAGTGTCTTGTCAATTCCTTTCATTATTTTAACCTCATTTCACTCCTTAATCTCTTCATCTCTATCTCATCTAGGAGATATAACCCAAATTTATCCAGTCTCTTACAATTAAGCCCCTGAAACCTGTGTATCATCTGCAGAACCATTGCTGATCTTCCTTTAAGCTGTTGAGGCAGATGCCAAATGGTGGAGTCTGTTACTCAAACTTCAAGAATTTGCTGTGTATTTTTCTGTTAAACTTTCTCAGCTTATTTATGCATACTGGTTTTTAATAATATTTCTGATTGTTGGCTAAAGTTTGCAGTGCCTTTGTTTAATTGAGAAGGAAAAAATATTTGGAAATCACTTACAAAATGTGATGTTCAATAAAAAGTCATAAAGTGAGGTATACAGAACGGACCAAGTCTAAAATTAGTTTTTCACTATAAATTTGCATGTTATAATTGAGTTAATATGGTAATTTATGCATACTGCAGCTAAATGTACTTAAGGTTATCTGATCACATCTTGCTGCTGTCCGAGGACCTTGCCAAACAGAAATTGTTGTCCATATTTCTCCGTATTACAACAATGACCACACTTCAAAAGTACTTCACTGGCTCTGATGCAGACATCTTGTTGCCCTGAAAGGCATTGTAGAAATGCTAGTTTGCAATTTTATTATTTTTTAAAAATGTCTTATTTCAAGGAGTTTAGAAGCTGGAGAGACATGTTGAGGTGTAATAAATCAGGCTAAATGCATACTAGGAGGAGAAAAAAATAAAAAATGTTAAAAAAAAAACAATTGTATCACCATGCTCACAAAATAGTGTTTGTTAAATTAATTAGTATTTTTATTTTTCAGAGCAGACCAAGGTCGCCTTCTCAACTACATAATAGAGTGGGGGAATTTGACTGAAGAGAAGGTGACATCATATCTCAGAGAGACTCTGGAAGCTGTGCAGTATTTACACCACTGCAGAATAGCTCACCTAGATATAAAGGTTGGTGAGACCAGTTCACTCTAACAACTTTACAAAATTCGTACTTCTGAAATAGTGATGTGTTTTTACTGACATACCACACTACTTTTTGTCATTACTGACATATGTTGTGAATAATAAGGAATAATTAATTCTTTCACTTTGGATTTCTTTAACGTGTGAAATTTGTGTAGTGCACAATGGAGCTCAAATATGCTAAGTTATGGAATGGTAGGATGTAGATTAACATTCTCAGTTGCTGACCTCAGCCATAAATTTATGGATAAATATTAAGTAGAGGCCAGGTGTTCCTGACAAGAAAAAAGGGAAAACTAGAAGAAGGATCTCTCACAATTGCTCTAGAGTAGTTGCTGGCAGCTGATTTGGAGAGGCAATGCCAGTGACTTTTGTCCCATCTCATGCAGAGATACTGCATGGCACAGTAAGTCCAGTGAAAAATGCAGGAAAATAATAAATGCTTTTCAAAAATATAAATTTCTGATGTATATTTTGTAATCCAATTGTAAAATTTACTAAAATAACACGGTTTAAAATAATTGAAAATGTGATATTTGGACTTCCTACTTCAGGCTGTATTTTGCAATGGTGAGACCAATGGCGCTCATGGTTACTTATGTGCAAATTGAACAGGAACTTCCACCATGTGCACATACATAACACAATTAAAAGTTAAATTCAGGCAATTGATGGTCCAAGTTGCACTGCTGTTATATAAACTGCAAGAAAATAGCATCTCCCTGACTGACTCACCCTGGCACTGAAAATTAACTTTTAGAAGCGTGGAGTTTAATTCCTTAAGCTTTTGATTATTGTTGGAGATTTTAAGTGAACATTTATTTTGTACCTTTTCTGTCTGCCACCTTTACTTCTCTTGCCTTTAATCCAGTATTCTTTCCCTCTATTTTGCTTTCTGCATATAATTTGATATTGAATTCACTGTTCAGATTTATACTTCTTGATTCTGACACTGCACTTAACAGTTCTTCATTGTGACTTGTTACAATCTGGAGAGGAGGGGTTAAATGGCTTCCCTCTTTTCCCTCTCCTCCTTTGACCACAACAGGTTTTTTAAGATATTCTTGCAATTCCGTGAGTGTTTAACTGTTTACGTGCTTTCGCCATAAAATCACAATCAAGCAAGTTTTCTTGAGTCTTTTAATAAGAAAAGAGGATAGCTTTTATTGTACTTAACCCAATCTAATTAAAAAAACAAAAACACTCTGACTTTCAAACAGACTCAAAGTTCACATGCACACACGAATAAATTAGAGTAGGGAGGTAAGAATAAGTAATTTAGAGTCCAGTAAAATGAGTGGGTTATATAGCTCTTGAAGATTAGTGACTCAGCTCACTTCAGGTTGAACTCGATGGTCCTGCTGCTTTCAGTCGGTGGCCCTGCAGCTTTCGGCGTTGAGACAGTTTAAAGCTGTAGTTGGACTTTTTATCTGTTCTTCTGGAGACAGCAGCGCCAGGTTGAATTCTTTTTAAAATCTCTCTGCTGCACCTGGATAGTCAAAATTAACAGATAGGATTCAAAACTTTTAGTTGAATGGAGAGAGAGGGACCCACTCAGGTTCATGTTCCTTCAGTGCCTCAGACGCTTGACCTGTTCTGCACAGAAAGCAAGTACTTAAACACACAAGGGGTTGACTTGTCACATGACCTTCTCTCCAATTGTCCAGTGACCCAACAATGGTCATGGCTAGTGTATTCCAGTTACCTTGATTAGATCATGGCTGGGAATTCCTCCTTCAGCCAGGGTCGCATTGTCCAAGTGGTTATGGTTTGTGTATAATGGTTTGTCTCCACCCAGTTGAGTTCCCAGGTGATTGTCTGGATACTTTGCTTTGTCCTAGGCCCAACCATCTTCAGCTGCTTCATCAATGACATTCCTTCCATCATAAGGTCAAATGTGGGGATGTTCACTGATGATTGCACAATGTTTAACACCATTCACGACTCCTCAGATACTGAAGCAGTCTATGTCCAAATGCAGCAAGACCTGGACAATATCCAGGCTTGGGCTGACAAGTGGCAAGTAACATTCGCACCATCTCCAACAAGAGAGAATCTAACCATCACCCCTTGACATTCAAAGGCATTACCGTCACTGAATCCCCCTCTATCAACATCTTAGGGATTACGATTGACTAAAAATTGAACTGGGATAGCCATTTAAATACTGTGCTTATAAGAGCTGGTCACTTGCTAGGAATCCTGTGGTGAGTAATTCACCTCCTGACTCCCCAAAGCGGTCCACCATCTACAAGGCACAAGTCAGGAGTGTGAAGGAATACTCTCCACGTGCCTGGATGAGTGCAACTCCAGCAACACTCAAGAAGCTTGACACCATCCAGCAGCCAGCTTGATTGCACCCCTTCCACAAACATTCACCCCCTCTACCACCTTTGAACAGTGGCAGCAGCATGTACCATCTACAAGATGCACTGCAGAAACTCAACAAGGCTCTTTAGACAGCACCTTCCAAACCCAAAACTGCAACCATCTAGAAGGACAAGGGCAGCAGATGCCTGGAACCACCACCTGGAAGTTCCCCTCGAAGCCACTCACCATCCTGACTCAGAAATATATCGCCATTCCTTCGCTATCACTAGGTCAAACTCCTGGAACTCCCTCACCAACAGCACTGTGGGTATACCTACACCACATGGGCTGCAGTGGTTCAAGAAAGCAGCTCACCACCTTTTCAAGGGCAATTAGGGATGGACAAGAAATGCTGGCTTAGTCAGCGATGCCCACATCTCATAAATGCATGTTTAAAAAAAACAATGGAATAAGGGAAGGCTCCCATTCATTTCTTTCAAGGCAGTTGTTCCTGGTGCAGCTTTGCAGACAGCTTGTCTCCATTTCACTTGTTTTGGAATTTATACAGTACAGTGATGCAAATTTGTAGCCATCTTTGACTCTGATCCCAAGTCACTGGAATGTGGCTTTAGTATTGTTTTTAAAAATCAATTGGGGGTTTCCAGCCAGTAATTCTAAAATCATTTTTTGAAATAAAGCATGGTTTCACAACAGATTGGTTAAGGAGATACACAGTTGCTTGCCCTGTTCACACAAGCCCCAGATGCCCTATAAAGGTTGCTGGACCATTTTTTATGCTCTGCTGATAACAATTTGCTGTGCAAAGCACCCATAGAAAGGCTATGGTCAGGTGCAACTCTAATGAATATTCACTGATCACGGCAAAATCTGGCCCAGTATTCATTCCATTTTGAATCCTGCCATTTCATGGAGCAGCCTGTTAGGAATCCAGCATATTGCGTTTTCCCTTCTATCAGTACTGTTTATATAGTTAAAAATTAAAACTGTATTTGGTTAGTACTAATGATATCACAGCTTATAATATTAATGCTTATTAAATGATTTCTTTAGTGAGTTATTGTTGGTTTATTATAGCAAACCGTTATGTTTGTGAATTAACTGTTACTAATCTGTTATATGTTTTCATCATTTAAAGCCAGAAAATGTGCTGGTGGACCACAGCAAAGCCAAACCACTCATCAAGCTTGCTGATTTTGGGGATACCATGCAGCTAACCACAACATATTACACCCATCAGTTGCTAGGAAACCCTGAGTTTGCAGCTCCAGAAATTATTCTGGGAAATCCTGCCTGTCTTACATCAGATACCTGGAGTGTTGGGGTACTTGCCTACGTCCTTCTTAGTGGGGTGTCTCCTTTTTTGGATGAGAGTGTAGAGGAAACCTGTTTGAACATTTGTCGATTGGACTTCAGCTTCCCTGACGACTACTTCAGAGGGGTCAGTCAAGCTGCCAAAGACTTTGTTTGTTTCTTACTGCAGGGAGATCCAAACAAACGTCCCTCGGCTGCAATGTGCCTTCAGGATCCTTGGCTGCAGCCAGGTGTCAACAGAGACACCGAAACTCTAAACACGTCTAGACTGACTTCATTTATTGAACGGCGCAAACACCAGAATGATGTTCGGCCAGTTGGTAGCATAAAGAACTTCTTACAAAGTAGACTCTTATCAAGAGTGTGACCCTAAAGTGGAGATTTTTTTGCTCATTCTCTTTCACCTGCCAATAAGGTTGGAGACTGTGTCTTCAGCCAGTCAGCTGTTGACTTGAAATAAAACTGACAGCAAACCAGCTGCTTTATACATGTGTCATTGTGTGGAATTGCATGCCAAGGAACCTTGCACAAACAGTACTTGGATTCAATGCCATCCATGCAATGCAAAGCTGGTGGGGAGGACTGCACAAGCTCTGCACAACCAGCTGGATTCTCATTACTTTGACAGTATTTTGTTTCTGATCACAGGAAACCATTTTTCACACATTGCCTAGGAAAATTTAGAGAAGAATCATTGTTGTTACTGTATTTAATTAAACTCACTGGACTTTGAAACATTTAATTATGTGATTAAAAATTAGCCAACAAAGAACAAAGATTTTTTAAATTCTTTCCTCCTTGACTGATTTTAATCAAGACAGCCACTGAATATAATCTCCAGTGAAACGTCTGATTTTTACTGGTCATGAAGCTTTCCAATTGCCTCACCAATGTATTTAAATTATAATCCCTTGCATTTTGCCAGATATGGCTCAGATTTTTACTGCTGCAAGTTGAACCATGGCCCTTTTGCGTATAATAGAAATAAATTGTGTTGCTCCGATTATATATAAGCCTTACTTGTATAAAGACCGTTATCTGCCTTCAGTCTGTATTTTTAATGCTGGTATGCCATTCTGGAACCTTTTTCCCAAACACCCCCAAGTGAAAAGGCAAATGCTCATTTATTTCTGATGGGGGATTTTGGAGTTGCACCTGCCAATCGGATTGCAGAGCAGTTAAGGAGGAATATGTACTGTAAATGCACTCATTGTATTTTATGTTTTAATTCATATCATGTGCAATGTTGTGGCTTTAACATTTTATGCAACTCTATTTATGAAGACTTCTGTTGTATCTGTAATAAATATTAAAGAAAAGCACGTACTTCGTACTGCAAGCTACACGGCCGTTTGATTTCTTTATCACATTGACCTTTTGAAAAAGTATTTGACTACTAGGAATTGCATCACAAACTCGCCATTATGGAACAGGCACAAACAATGAACCAAACCCAGTACTTTTCTTAGCAATGCAGTATGGTTATATCAAGCATAAACTTGTACTCAAGGGTCTCAAGGAATAAATCTGTGAGAGAAGGAAAATGGGAACTCAAAACTGGATGTATTGTCACATCAACCTCACATTATTATTTTTTAATGTATTATAGCCTGTTAGTCTCCTTTCTAAGTTTGAACTCTGTTTTTGCATGTATATTCTTTTGTACAGCATCCATTAAGTGTTTCCCCAAATATGTGCTGTAAATATATTTTTCTGCCATCTGTTGTTAAAATTAAACTAATGCAACACAGATGTTTATTTTACTGCATCAGTTTCAGTTTGTCTGCTCCTTGTGGTTCAGTAAAAAGGCTATTAATTGGAACTACTGAAAAAACAATGATAAAAGCTGTGCAAAATCATTTTTAAAATGATTCTAGAAAAGGCAAATCTTGATTTGTCTTCTCCACCCTCAACACTCAACAACAAGTGCTGAGTGCTCATGGTCGTCTTTGTCACTGGGATTGAGACCATTCGATGAGCTGGCTTTGCTTCTTCCGCAACCCCCCCGGCTGCTAGCCCACAGAACCAAACTTCCTGCAAGCTTCTCCACTATCCTAACTCTGAGCTCTCATCTTTCTCTAATTTTGCTCCTATCTCCTCTGCTTTCTTTTCCAAGCTCATTTATCTATGAGACCCAACTCCTACTCACTTGACCCTATTCCCACCGAACTGCTGACTACCCAACATCCCTCCCTGGTTCTCATGTTAGCTGATATTGTTAATGGTTCCTTCTCTCCTCAGATTCTCAGAAGGGGATATTGTGTTCGACAAATCTATTAGAGTTCTTTGAGGATGTAACCAGCAGAGTGGATAAAGAGGAACCAGTGTATTTGGATTTTCAAAAGGCATTCAATAAAGTGCTGCACTAAAGGTTATTACACAAGATAAGAACTCATGTTGGGATTAGCATATTAGCATGGATTGAGAACTGACTACGTAACAGGAAGCAGAAAGTTGGGATAAATGGATAGTTTTCAGGTTGGCAAATTGTAACTGGTGGAGTGCCCACAGGGATCAGTACAGACGCTCAAGTATTTATACTAATGACTTGAATGAAGGGATTGAGTGTATTGTGGTCAAATTTGCTGATAATACAAAGATAGGAAGAAAAGCAAGTTGTGAGGAGGATACAAATAGCCTACAAAGGGACCGATAGGTTAAGTGAGCGGGCCTAAATGTGGCAGATGAACTGTACTGTGGGAGAAATGTGAGGTTGTACACTTTGGTGGGAAGAATAGCAAAGCAGAATATTATTTGAATGGAGAGACAGACTGCCAAATGCTGAAGTATAAAGGGAATTTGGGTGTCCTCGTACATGAATCACAAAGTTAGCATGCAGGTACAGCAAGTAATTAGGAAGGCAATTGGAACGTTGGCATTTATTGCAAGGGGGATTGAATATGTAAAGAGGAAAATCTTGTTACAAATGTACAGGGTACTGGTGAGACCCCTGCCTAAAGCGTTTAGATCCAGTTTTGGTCTCTTTATTTAAGGAGGGATGTGCTTGCATTGGAGGCAGTTCAGAGAAGGTGCACAAGGTTGATTCCTGAGATGAAGGGGCTGTTATTTGAGGAAAGATTGAGCAGGTTGGGCTAATACACATTAGAGTTTAGAAGAATGTGAGGTAATCTTTTTGAAACAACTATTGCTTCTGAAGGGCTTGACAGGGTCGATATTCTCATGGGAGAATCTAGAACTAAGCGGCACTGTTTCAAAATAAGAGGTCTCATTTAAGACTGAAGAGGAGGAGGAATTTCTTCTATTAGAGGGTCATTACTCTGGAATTTTCTGCCCCAGAGACTGCTGGAGGCTGGATCATTATATATATTCATTGCTGAGCTAGACAGATTTTTGATCTACAAGGGAGTTAAGGTTATGGTGGGGTTGTGTGTGTGTGGTGGGCAGGAAAGTGGAGTGAAGGCTACAAAGCAAATCAACCATGATCTTATTGAATGGCAAGCAGGCTTGAAGGGTCAAATGGCCTACTCCTGCTTCTATTTCTCTGAATTACATTCTTAGACTGCCTCTCTCTCCTTCAAATTTGCCACCATCACCACCACCTCAAAAAATACCCCTGACTCCTCCATCCTTACAAACTTTCAGCCCATCTCCAACCTCCTTCCAAGTCTTTGAAAATGCTGTTGTCTGAAATCCGTGCCTTTCTTTCCCAGAACTCTTTTTGAATCCCTTCGATTAGATTTCTGCCCCCACCACAGTACTGACTGTTAATGAAGTTACAAGCTCTTCAGATAATCCAATTCCCTCTTGAATGACTTGATTGAACCTGCCTCCATCACACTCACAGGCAGTGCACTCCATATTTATCATGAGGAATTCCTATCCATTCTAAAGTTTAGAACCACAACCTTAACTCTGAATAAATTATCCCCGAGTCCTATTTGCATGCTTAAATCAAAATGGGCTGCATTTGTCATGTGAATACATGAGCTTATCTTGATAGAGATAATCAAATTCAGGAACAGAGTAGATAGGAATACACTTCCCATTGGTGAGAACTAGAGGACACAGATTTAAGGTAAGTGACAAAATAAGCAATGGTGACAAGAGAAAAAACTTTCACACAGCAAGTGTTTAGGATTTGAATGAACAGCCTGAGAGTGTGGTAGAGGCAGGTTCAATCGAGGTATTCAAAAGAGAATTGGATTATTATCTAAAAAGGAAGAATGTGCAGGGCTATGAGGAGATGGTGGGTAGCACTAGATGAATTGCTTCTTCAGACAGCCAGCACAGAGACAGCAGGCCAAATGGTCTCTCCTGTAACCGTTCTATGGTTACAACCAAATAGCAATAGCGTGGATGAGACTGCCCATCTTCGCACCTCTCACGTTGCCCAACTCTACCCCGCTTCAGTTTTCTGCTAAAGCCATCATCCATATTTTTGTTATCTCCAAGCTTGAATATTCCAATACACTCAAGACTAACCTCCTACATTCTACCCTTTATAAACTTGAGGACATCCAAATCTTTGCTCTAGCTCATACTGTTCTGTTCACTCATTGCCCCTAAAAAACCTAAATTAGCTCTGCAGAAGTCATACAGACTCAAAATGTTAACGGTTTCTCGCTCCACAGATGTGGCCTGACCTGAGTATTTCCAGCATTTTCTGCTTTTATTTAAGACCATAAGGCGTAGGAGCAGAAGGAGGCCATTGGGTCTGCTCTGCCATTCAATGAGATCATGGCTGATCTGATAACCCTCAACTCCACTTTCCTGACTTGTCCCCATAACCCTTGATTACCTTACTGATTAAAAATCTATCTCAGCCTTGAATTTACTTAACGACCCAGCCTCTACAGCCCTCTGCGGTAAAGAATTCCACAGATTCACTATCCTCTGAGAGATAGAATTTCCTCCTCATCTGTGTTTTAAATGGGCGCCCCTTTACTCTGAGATTATCCCCTCTTGGTCTTAGACTCTCCCACAAGGGAAAACAACCTCTCAGCATCTATCAAGCCCCCTAAGAATCTTATGTTTCAATAAGGTCGCCTCTCATTCTTCTAAACTCCAATGAGTACGGGCCCAACCCACACAACCTCTCATAAGAAAAAATCTCTATACCTGGGATCAACCTAGTGAACCTTCTCTGGATTGCCTCTAATGCCTATCTTTCCTTAGATAAGGGGACCAAAATTGTTTACAGTATTCTAGATGTGGTCTAAACTAGTGCTTTGTATAGTTTTAGCAAAACTTCCTTATTTTTTATTCTCTGTTCCCTTTAAAATAAAGGCCAATATTTCATTTGCCTTCCTTATTACCTGTTGAACTTGCATGTTAGCTTTTTGGGATTCATATACAAGAACTCCCAAATCAGTCTATGCTTGTAACCTTCTGCAGTCTTTCTCCATGTAAATAATATTCAGCTCTTCTTTTCTTCCTGCCAAAGTGCATAACCTCACATTTTCCCACATTATATTCCATCTGCCAAGCTTTAGCCCACTCACTTGACCTGTCTATATCCCTCTGTAGACTCCTTGGGTCATCCTCACCACTTGCCACCTATTTTTGTGTCATCCACAAACCTGTGATAGTACATTCATATCCCTTAATCTAAGTCATTAATATATATTGTAAATAATTGAGGCCCTGGTGCTGATCCCTGTGGCACTCCACTAGTTATAGGTTGCCATCCTGAAACTGTCCCCCTTATCTTAACTCTCTGGTCTTCTATTAGTTAGCCAATCCTCTAGCCATGCTACCCCCAACACAATGGGCTCTTACCTTATTAAGTAGCTTAGTATTGGTACCTTATCAAATGCCTTTTGGAAATCCAAATATATTACATCTACCGGTTCCTCTTTATCTATCCTGCTTGTTACCTCCTCAAAGCATTCTCTAATAAATTTGTTCGGCATGATTTCCCCTTCATGAAGCCTTGCTGACTTTGCTTGATTAGATTATGTTATTCTGAATGCTCTGCTATTAATTCCTTTATAATAGACTCCAACATTTTCTCAATGACAGATTTTAAGCTAACTGGCCTATAGTTATCTGTTTTTTGTCTCCCTCCCTTTGTGAATAAGCGTGTTACATTGGCCGTTCTCCAATCATCTGGGACTTGTCCAGAATCTAAGGATTCTTGGAAGATTACTACCAGTGCATCCACTGTCTCTGTAGCTACTTCCTTTAATATCCTGGGATGCAACCCATCAGGTCCAGGGGACTTATCGGCCTTTAGCCGCATTAATCTCCCAAGTACTTTTTCTCTAGTGATAGTAATTGTATTTATTTCCTCCCTCCATTTTGCCCTTGATTATTTAGTATTTTTGGAATGCTATTAGTATCTTCTACCATGAAGAATGAAGCAAATCATTTATTCAACTCCTATGCCATTTCCTGGTTCCCCATTATTATTTCCCCAGCCTCATTCTCTAAGGGGCCTATGTTCACTTTGGCCTCTCTCTTTTTATATATTTAAGGAAGCTCTTAATGTCTGTTTTTATATTACTTGCTAGTTTACCCTCAAAGTTTATTTTCTCCTTTTTTGGTCATCTTTTGTTGGTTTTTAAAACTTTCCCAATCCTCTGGCATACCACTAATCTTTGCCACATTGTATGTTTTTTCTTTCAATTTGATACTGTCCTTAACTTCCTTGAATCCTCCTTCCTCACTGGGATATATCTTTGCTGAGTCATGAACTATTTTCTTAAATGTCTGCCATTGTTCATCAACTGTCTTTTCTGTTAAACTGTTTTCCCAGTCCACTTCAGTCAACTCTGCCCTCATTCCATTGTAATTACCCTTATTTAAGTTTAGCACAGTTGTTTCCAACCCAAGTTTCTCTCTCAAACCGAATGCTAAATTCTACCATGTTATGGTCACTGTTTCCTAGGGGATCCTTTACTCAGATCATTTATTACACCTGCCTCAATACACATTACCAGATCCAAAATAGCCTGATCCCTGTTTGGATTCACAACATATTGTTCTTAGAAACTGTCCCAAATACACTCTGAATTCTTGTTCATGTCTACCTCTGCCAATTTGATTTTCCCAATCTACATGAAGATTAAAGTCACCCATGATTAAGGTACTGCCTTTTTACATGCCCTCATTATCCCCTGATTTATTCTCTATCCTACAGTATAGCTACTGTTAGGGAGCCTTTAGACTACTCCTACCAGTGTCGTCTTCCCCTTGTTATTTCTTACCCCCACACCTATGGATTCTACATCTTCTGATCCAAGTTCATTTCTTGCTATCGTACTTATTCCATCTTGTACTAACAAAGCTACCCCACCACCATTTCCTTTCTGCCTGTCAATTCAAAAAGTCTCATACCCGAGTATTTAGTTCCCAGCTTTGATCTCCTTGCAACTACGTCTCTGTAGTGGCTATAAGATCATACCCATTAACCTCTATTTGTGCTGTTAATTCATTTATTTTGTACAGAATACTACGTGCATTTGAGTAAAGGGCCATTAATATTGCCTCTTTACCATTTTTTCCCCTTTGAACCTATTTGCTGCTTTTTTTTATATGTTTGTACACTCTGTCCCTTCCTGTCACACTCTGGGTATCATTACCTAAATAGCTGCCCTGCAAGGCTGCCATATCCTTTTGCTTTGTAAGCCTATGTATCCCCTTTCCAGAACCCAACACCACCCCCCCCCCCCCCCCCCCATCTATTTAGTTTAAAGCCCTCTCTATAGCCCTAGTTATTTGGTTTGCCAGGACACTGGTCCCAGCATGGTTTCTAAGTATAAAGTTTGACTCTTACACAATACAAGGTGTTGACTCAGCGAAAGGGTTTGAATGAATCTCTCAAAAGCTGCTCATGACAGAAGACAGATGTTGAGCATTGGGAAGTAGCCATAGTATTCTGCACGGATCTTGGAGCTGGTGTTGGCAAGGAGTTGTGATTGAACAAAAAATTTTAAATAGCGGGAAAAACTTAGCAGGACAGGCAGCATCTGTGGAGAGAAACATAGAAGAAGAGTCATACAGACTTGAAACGTTAGCTCTCTTTCTCATCCCACAGATGCTACCAGACCTGCTGAGTTTTTCCAGCATTTTCTGTTTTTATGTTAAATTTCAGGTCTGACCTTTCATCAAACTTGGGAAAAGTTAGAAATGTGTTTGATTTTGAGCAAGCGAAAGGGGGGAGTGGAGGAAAAAGAACCAAGGGAAGGTCTGTGACAGGAGAGTTTAAAGGACAAAATAAGGTTTCATGGTGTAAGGCCAAAGGGAGTGTTAATGGGGCAAGTAAAGAAACAAAAGATGTATCTAGAGGAGGTGCGCATATCAGGGTCCTGAAAAGCTGCTGTCCAAAAGCGAAGTAATGGAAATAAGAGAAACAAGAGTTAAAAAAAATACACCAGCAAAGAAAAACTAAACAAAATTTGGGCAGAGGTTATGAAATAAAATTAAAAACAAAAAATATTGGAAAAACTGAGCAAGTCTGGCAGCATTTGTGGATAGAGAAACAAGAGTTAATGTTCTGAATCTGTATGACTTCTTCATATGGACTCGAAACGTTAACTCTGTTTCTCTCTCCACAGATGCTGCTAGGACTGCTGAGTTTTTCCAGTATTTTTTGTTTATTTCAGATTTCCAGGATCTGCAGTATTTTGCTTTCATGTTCTAAAATTGTTGAATTCGATGTTGAATCCAGAACTGTAAAGTGCCCAGTCGAAAGATGAAGTGCTGTTCCTCAAGGTTACATTGAGCTTCATTGGAACATTGCAGTAGGCCAAGGACAGAATAGTCAGAGTGTGGGCAAGCTGGATGATTAAAATCACCAATGACTAGGAGAGGATCATGTTTGTGAACTGAGTGGAGTATCCTGCAAAGCGGTCACCCTGACTGTGTTTGGTCTCCCCAAGAGGAAACCATATCATGAGCAGTGAGTACAGTATATTAAAGTGAAAGAAGTACAAATAAATTGAGGTTTCACCTAGGAGTATTTGGGGTCTTAGACCGGTAGAAGGTAAAAGGGAAGGTGTCGCATTTCATATGCTTCCATGCAAAGGTGCTGTAGGAACAGGATGGCATGTTGGAGGTGACTGAGGATTGGACCAGGATATTTCAGACGGAATGATCCATTTGAAATTCTGAAAAGGGGGGATGTGTTTGATGGAGGAAATGCCAGAGGATGATCTGTTGGAGGCTGGTGGAGTGGAGGGTGAGGGCAAGGGATGTGATACCACGGTTCAGGAAGGGTGGGGAAGGGGAGAGAGTGAAAGTGTGTGAAAAAGAACAGATGCAGTTGAGAGCTCCATCAACCACCCAGCTGGCTGGGGAGACCCACTGGCTTGAGGATAAAGGAAGACATATCAGAAGCAGTATTGCTGAGAGTTTCATCATCTGAACAGATACAACAGAGACAGAAAAACTGGGGGAATGGAACAGAGTCCTTACAGGAAGTAGGGTGTGAGGAAGTGTAATCAAGGTAGTCATAGGAGTCAGTGGTCTTCTAGTGAATATCATTTGTTAGCCTACCCCCCAGAAACAGGCAAGTCCAGGAAAGGAAGAATTGGAGATGGACCATGTGAAGGTGAGAGGAATTGGAAACAAAGGCAATTAAATATTCCAGTTCAGGGTAAGAGCAGGAAATGGCACCAATACTGTCATCAATGTACCGGTAAAAGATTAGATTGTGGGGGGGAATTCAAGTGCGACAGGAAGAAAGGATGTTCCACACATTCCACAAAAAGTCAGGAATACCTCGTATCTCCCAAAACACCTTTTATTTGGCAGAGTTGAAGGGGACATTTTTCAGAATGAGAACAAGTTCAATCAAATAGAGGAGGGTGGCAGTGGATGGGAGTTGGTTGGGTCTTTGTTCAAGAAAGAAGTGGAAAACTCTCAGACCGTCCTGATAGAGGGTGGAGGTGTACAGAGATTGGACGTTCATGTTGAAAATGAGATGGTTAGTGTTGTAAGGTTGTTTGGTATCTCACTGTCTGGAGGCTTGTATGGTTGAACATAAACTGTTTATTGGTAACCCATAATTATATAAATATCCAAGGTGCGGCCATGCATAGATACTGTCTCTAAGCTAGCTCCTTCCAGTCCCTATTTCACACACACGGCAGAATTTTCCGAGCCTGCTGGCGACGGGCGTGATGGGTGGCATGCGTAGAAAACATGGCACTACCTGCTTCATGATGGCAGGAAGGCAGGTCGCGAGTGTCCACTCAGCCTGCTGATGGCAGGCTGCGTTTCCCACCATCGGTTGGCGGGGAGCTAATTATAATACATCAACATATAATTAAAAGGCCATCCTGATAGGCGCTTGGAACCCTGCAATATCGTCCATCCACATCAGCAGGAAAGCACCACAGAAATGCATCCTACAGATATGCGCATGGTTTCCAGGGAGTGTGCACGATGCCTACATCCTGAGTCACTTGCAGATCCCTGCAGTCTTCCAGGATCCACAAAGGCTGCAGGATTGGCTCCTCGGGGAAAAGGGCTACCCACAGAGGCCATGGCTGATGACACCCATGTGGCAGCCTCAGACTGCAGCAGAGCGATGGCATAATGAAGCTCAAGCAGCAGCTCGCAACTTGGTGGAGCAAACCACTGGTCTGGTGGAGCCTTTCAATACAGTCCACAGAGGGTGTCACGCATCATTGTCGTCTGCTGCACCCTTTACAACCTGGCGTTGCAACGGGGAGAGGAGCTGGCTGAGGAGGAGATGCAGGAGCTGGAGGTCTCCTCGGATGAGGAGGGCACCAATGGGGATGAGGGCGAGGGCATCCTCAGTGGTGATAATGACGGCGATGAGGCTCTCGCAATGGCCAGACGAGGCAGGTGCACTCAGGAGGTCCTCATAGCTGCCAGATTTGTGGAGGATGATGACGCAATGCAATGAGGTGCCTCCATAAATCCTCACATTGCAGTTGTGAACGTTTGACTCCAGCTTGGCTTATGGCAGCACCAATACCCTCTGTGAGAATGCTCCTCTCATAGAGATGCAGTGGAGGCCCTAATAGACGCTCAATTGCAGGAAGATGATGATGACATGCAGTGAGGACACTCCATAGATCTTCACATGGCCTCTGAGAATGTTTGACTCCTGTCTGGTCGAGGGCAGCTCACTTGTGTTCCATGATCAGGGCCATCTCAGAGATGGAGCCATGAAATATTACACGCATCTGATGCTGTGTCCTGTCCGCCTTCAGCACCTCAGCCCTTCAGGAGCTGGTGCACAGCATCACTGGTTGCAGATGCTGGTGTGATGGGGGCCAGCCCCACCTTAAAGGTGCTGAAAGGACACACAGAGTATGAGAGAACTCTGTGGGGCCTGCCCACTACATTCTGGCAGCAATGACCAGCACAGCCGAGGTGCAGGCATCAGTAATGTTTCAAGGGAGTGTGAGGCTGGACCATCACTGTGGTCTGAAGGCTGCACAGAGCACAGCGATGGTCCTGGACTGAGACACCTGCCTTTTATCTTGTGCAGAAAGGTTTCACATTCGAGTGACAAGAACATTGCTCATCAGAACAAGGTGCCAGAGGCAGGGAGACATTCTTGGGAGTTTATTGACAATAATCAACATTATGTACAAGTGATAGACACCCGTACCCAGGCTGTACTTCCTGATTGGTCAGCTGAGTAGCTTGTTACTGCTGAGCTGTGTGCTGTTGCTGTGGTTGTGCTTGGTGCTGGCTTTGGCTGTTCCTGCTGCTGTGGGATTTCCTGTGGCTGTTCCTGCTGCTGTTTTCCTGTGGCTGTTCCTATTATTGTGTTGCTGACTTCCCTCAAGCTTTCTTCCATCCTCTGTGTTGCTGGGGACCTGGAGTCTGCAGGGCCTGAGACCTGGAGGAGAGAGAGAGAGGAGGTGCTGCTGCTGCAGGACAGGGAGGACAGGAGGCAAGGACTGTTTGGTTTAACATCCAAGGTGGGTGTCTGGACTTTTCAGTGGGGGCTGAAGACAGCCTTGTGTTTTGTAGGGGGAGGAAAGACCACTGCAGAAATTTGGGGGAGAAAGCGTGGTGTGTTGTTTAAGATCTTGCCACCACTCCCCTCCTCGCTCCAACCGTGTCTGAGTCCAGGTAGTTGGTGCTACTGGGTGAAGAGGGACAGGGCTGACTCCTGTGTGCCAGGCAGGACTGGCTGCCTGGTGAAGATATCGCCCTCCTCTTATGGGAAGAATATCCAGGCCACCACCCACACACCACTGAACCAAGTGACACCCACCTACCCTTTACCCTTTTCCTCCTGTGTCTCCCTGTCCTTTACCCCTCTCCCTCCTCTACTCACTGTTTTTGTCATCCCAGAGGGTGAAATTACACCATCCTTTCCCCCTTTTCCCGGGGTGGGGTATTACTGAATACAGAGTTCGGGATGAGCGTGGTTCAGCCCCACTGGCCGTGACAGAGTCGTCTGCAGCCAGACCTCTGCGGGTGACTGTGGAGGCAGTGCTGTCACTGGTGGCGGGGCCCCCAAAGAAAAACTATGTGGGGGCAGTTGCTCCCATGGCCCCTTCACCCTTCCGCCTCATCACCAATGTCTTGGGGGTGAAGAGCTGCATCCACCCCGACATGACGATCGTAAAGGCTACATAAAGGCTTTGGCTGGAGTTGTCGATCCCTCAGCCGTAGTTGCCGCCTCGAAAATGTACGGCAAAGCCGTAATTTTCTTGAGGTCAGAGCGGGCGGTGAACCTGGCCCTAGAAAAGGGGCTCACTGTGGATGAGACGTTTCCGGCGGTGGACCCCTTGGAGGCCAACATCCAGAGGATCATACTTTTCAACGTCCCACTTTGGCCCCAGTGGCCTCCTCCTCCCCCATCTCCATCAACTGGGGAAGGTTAGGTCAGGGGTTGCGCTGATCCCACTCTGCCTCAAGGTTGCAGCCCTCGGACACCTGTACTCCTTCCGGTCCCAGGTTTTCGTCCGCCTGACCCGGAAGGAGTGTGTGGAGGGGGGCTTTCATGTGGAATATGAGGGGTCTGCCCACAGGTTTTTTTGGGCTGTGGATGGCCTGTGGTGCCATGCCTGCAAGGAGGTGGGGCATGTCTGTAAGAATTGCTCCACCTCAAAGGCCGCAGCTGGCATTGCCACTCCTCCCCCCACCACCACTCCACCTGGTGCCACCAGCAGCCACCACTGCTGCCGGCGAGGCGAGGGAGAAACCCCGCGCCATACGACAGAGCGGAGGAAGATCCACCACCTGGAGGCGACTCCCCCCACCGACCCCTGAAAACACCGGCTCAGGGGTAAAAACATCATTGGGTCCTGGCGTCACGTTCACACGTGCTCCCTGGCCTGTGTGTGCCTCAGCGCCATGTGCTGGGCCCAGCGTCGTACCCACATGGGTTCCTGGGTCCAGCGGTGGTGGGGTGCGCGACCCTGAGCCGGTGGTCCTATTAAAGAAGGCGGACCTGCCCAAAGCCCAGATGGTGGAGTGTCTGGAGGGGCTGGACGTGGCAGTGGGGGCCTCGCAAGTGGAGGTCTCCCCAGCTCCCAGCCTACCCCAGAAGAGACGCCGCCCCTCAGAGGGGTAGGACCTCGTGATTTATGAGGTTGGATGTGTCCCCTCCCCCAGTGATGTGGTGATGGCGTCTCTGCCCTGTAAGTCCTCACTTTGCCCTCTGGGGGGAGCCCAAATCCCCAACCCCTTGCTGCAGTTCCCTGAGCAGGGCCCCTTGGGGATTGGTGAGGATATTGGACTTACGGTGGTGCCCCACCCTGACCCACCTTGTACCCCCAAGATGCCATCAGGCCTGCCAGGCAGTCCCTTCATGGCCCCGACAACTCGGTCACCAGGCAGCAGTGATGAGGTGGGCCTCCCCGCTCCCTCCCAACCTTCTGCACCGAATGTCTCCGTCCTTGGTCTGGAGCTTTTACCGGGTGACCCGGTGCCTGGGGGGGAGCGGGGCTCTGAGCCGCCGCTGCCCTTTAGCCCATATCCCCAAGAGGAAACAAGAGAGGACCCCTCTGGCCTTGATCCAGGGGGTGGGATTGAGGTGGAGATGGAGCTGACTGGCAGCTCCAAACCAGCCCCGTGTACTCAATATGGGGGAGGGTTTGGAAGCTGGAGGCGACGACCTGGGGAGGGACAGGGTTTCGGTGGTGGAACACTGGGGACGACTTAGAGTCGTTGTCAGGTGAGGTGGTGGATCCCCTGGTGCCCCCCACCGACTCTCCCCTATTCCCTTTAAGGGAGCTCCAGGATTTTTTAGCAAGTAATCGCGGTCACTGAGACAGGGTCCAGTCGGCCCTGGACCGGTGACATTCGTTTCCTCTCGAGTTCTGCTCCGCCTGCGAGGCTGTAAAAGTCCTTGGTCTGGACTGGAAAGCCCTGCAGAAGGTCCATACATTTCTTGCTGGGCTCCTGAAAAAGAGGAAGGATTAAAATAGTCCTCTCCTTCTTGCATTTTGCACTAGGTGATCGTAGCACTTACCTCTGGCAATGAAGACTACTATAGCCTGTCTCAACATCCACGGCAGCAGGGACGCACAGCGCATGTTCCAGAACCTCTCGGTCCTCGGGGACGGGAAGTACGCGATGTGCTTCCTGTCGGAAACCCATACCATTCCGGGAGACAAGGCTACGTGGCTCCTGGAGTGGCGAGGGAGGGTCTACATGAGTCACCCAGCCTCCAATTCTGACGGGGTAGCTATCTTGTTGGCCCCACATTTTCAGCCAGAGATCTTGGGGGTCAAGGAGCCGGTGCCAGGCGGGTTGCTGCACCTTACTGTGCGCCTGGGGGGCGTGGCGCTTCACTTTGTGAATGTGTACGTTCCCCTGGGCGTGCAGCAGCAAGTGAGCTTCTTTGAGGAAATGTCCACTCATCTGGGCTCCCTTGACACGGGCGAGTGCATCGTCCTCGGGGGGGATTTCAACTGTACCCTCGAGGCCTGGAACCATCACGGTGCCCAGCACCGCACTTTAGGTGTGAGTAAGTTGAGAGACCTGGTCGGGTCCTTTGACTTGGTGGACGTCTGGCAAAATCTCCATCCTGACTCCAGCATTTTCACTTTCATGTCACCTGGAGCTGGAGCTCCCAGACTTGACCGTCTCTACGTTTCCAAGGTGTTCATGTCCTGCGTTCTATCAGTTTCTGTGGCATGCATGGACCACCATCTGGTGTGAGCGGAACTTGTTCCGTTCTGTGCTCGGACAGGGTCTGCGTACTGGCACTTTAACAACCTGCTGCTGGAGGATGAGTAGTTCCTGGACTTGTTCCATCGTTTCTGGGCTTGTTGGAGAAGGAAGTGGGGCGGCTTCCCCTCCTGGAGGCTATGGTGGGACCTGGGCAAGACTCACATCCGCGTTTTCTGTCAGGAGTACGTGAGAGAGGTCGACAAAGAGGCGGAAATCCAGGGTGGAGGAGTTGGAGAAATGGGCGCTCGACCTGGAGGCACATCTCTGTCAGCCTGATGCGGACCCGGCCCTGCAGTCGGTGTACGATGAGAAGAAGGGCGCGGTGCAGGACCTGCAACTCGTCAGGTCCCGGGGCACATTCGTGAGGTCACAGATACAGTTCCTCCGGGACCTTGACTGTGGCTCCCCCTTCTTCTACTCGCTGGGGAAAAGGCACGGGGTCCATCAGCCACTCCTTACGTTGCTGGCCGACAACTGATCCCTTGTCTCGGATCCGGAAGGCATCAGGACCATTGCCCGAGACTATTACACAGCCCTGTTCTCTCCGGATCTGTCCAGCGGGGATGCTCACAGAGTTTTGTGGGTGGACCTGCCACAGGTCGGCCCGGAGGGCACCGGAAAGCTTGACTCCCCTATAAGTCTGGGGGGGGGGGGCTGACCAGCACCCTCAACAGTTCTCAAGGGGCAAACCCCAGGGTGGACGGGCTGACCGTGGCTGCCTCCTGTCTGGCCAACTGTATTCTATTTGCTTGGAGCCTTTCCTGCACCTCTTGCGGAGGAGGTTGTTGGGATTAGTTCTGCGCGGGCCGGGCATCGGTTTGGTGTTCTCGGCTTATGCCGATGACGTGCTCCTCATGTTCCCCAACCCGGCTGACCTGCGGAGGATGTACAAGTGCCAGGAGGTCTACTCTGCTGCGTCCTCTGCCAGGATCAACTGGGGTAAGTGTTCTGGACTCCTGTTCGGTCAATGGCAGATGGATCCCCTACCCGAGGAGCTCAGGCCTTTCATCTGGAGCAGGACCAGCTCCTCTACTGGAGGGTCCACCTCCACCTCTGTCCTGCGTATTGGCAGGAGCTGGAGCCCAAAGTTACCACTGGCCTGCGCTGCTGGACAGGACTGCTCTGAGTGCTGTCTTACAGGGGTTGAGTTCTGGTCATAAACCAGCTGATTGCCGCCATGTTGTGGTATCGGCTGGTCACTTTGACCCCTCCCCTGGACTTTGTCACAAAAACCCAGAGAATATTCATCGACTTCTTCTGGGACAAAGGCTGCACTGGGTCACTGCTGAGGTTCTGAGTCTCCTGCTTGGGGAGGGTGGTCAGGCGCTGGTGTGCCTACACACCCAGGTGGCATCTTTCCAGCTTCAGGCCCTGCAGTGATACCTTTACGTTGAGCCTCCTCTGAGATGGTGTGCCCTGGCAACGTATTTCCTCCGCCAGGTGCATGGCCTGAATTATGACGTGCAGCTCCTGTTTGTAGAACTGAGGGGCCTTCTTGGCTCCTTGCTGGCATTGCCCATCTTTTACCAGGACCTGATCAAAGTTTGGAACATGGTCGCCTCGTGATGCAGCTCTCTGCCATCAGGAGTAGCGGCTGCTCAGGAATCCATCTCTCCGCCCTTTTCAATGACTGGCAGAGGAGGGCTGTGGCTGCCGGGGTGACCAGGATCGGGGGCGTTCTGGGTGGTGGAGGAGTGGGCTGGATGCTACCACAGGAGTTGGCGCATGGCGCATCCATGGACATCCAGTTTGAGGCCAATGCCACTCAAGACCTTAGGACAGCCATGCTCAGTCCCAACATCATTCTGGGTCTTGAGGTGGCGCAGGTGCGTGGTGGTCTTCCGTCTGAGCGTACCCCTTTTCAGACAGAATTCCACATTGGCCCCGAGCCCCGAACCCTCCCTCAGGAGCTGGTGCCCTGTAACATGAGTCATCTCGTGGAAATGCCATCTGTGCCCTTTAGCACGGCGAGGAGGGGTTTCCTGTATGGGCTACTGCTGCACACACTCCACTTCCTTGCTCCTGCCCACCACCCGGACACGCCCTGGTGTGCCTTGCTGCCATCCGGTGGTGGAAGTCCCCAGTGGGGGATTCCATATGGAGGTGTCTTCCCGCTTTCCACCAGGGACCTGGAGTGGAGGTTGTTGCATGCAGCAGTCCCATACAATCATAGGATGTGTCGGTTCACCGACTCCCAAGGTGCCTGCGTCTTTTGCAGCCTTGTGGAGTCCGTGGACCATGTTTATATAGGGTGATATAGGCTGCACCCACTTTGCAGTTATTTAAAAAACATTTAACTGTTGTATCTTTGCACTTCAGTCCCACGCTCCTGATCTACAGGCACCCGGTGCAGAGGGGGGCCGGGACGGAGGAGGAATTCCTCGTGAACCTGCTCCTGGGACTGGCCAAGTTCCAACAGATCCAGGCAGTGGGAGATCGAGGGGGTTGTCTGACCCGACTGCCTGCCCCTCTCCCACGGCTACGTTCACAGCCAGGTGTCCCTGGAGAGGGGGCTCGCGGTATCTGCCGGCACCATCGAGGCCTCTGTGCCCAGTGGGCACTCAGAGGACTGGGATGTGTTATTGACCCTCTTAATCACATTTTGATTTGCTATTGATAAGTTTCCTTTCCATTTTGTCTTTTGTTTTTGCAGTTTCCGTTTAAGGGGCCGCTTTTACTTTGTCCCTGCTTTTGTTAATTTAGTTTAACTAGTTTGACTCAAAAGAGTTACCTTTACTTAACTTTCCTAACTGCTCCGCAGACATCCACAGCAGAGGTGGAGGCAGCCTGCTGACTGTGACGCCCTGTCTGTGATGACTTTGGCAGGCATCCTCTGGAGAGCTGAGACTTGGAGATCTCTTGCCTGATTTCAAGTTCCTGCTATGTGGCAGTGGCACCCTCCTCGGCCTGTGAAGCTGGAGCTGTGGAGGTCACAGGAAGAGGGGAGTTAGATGGGCCAGTCACTCCCAGAGTCACCTGGGTGAATGGCCCCGGAGCATGCACAGACTGATCCTCCTCCCTGTGGGTGCCTGAAGGCCCCTGGCTGACTCCATGAGTGGAAAGGGTAGCTGGAGTGTGATCGAGCTGCCCAGCACCCCTCTCACAAACACACTGTTCGAGGCCAACCATAGCATCAGCGATGGAGTTGAGCCCATGCAGTAGTGCAGAATGATGTCCTGGACCAAGGTCTCTTGGTGGCCGCCATCCTGCCAGTGTTGACCTTGGTGAGTTGGTATGCCGGCACTATCACCTCAGTCTGAAGGCGGACGGACCCCTCCTTCATGCCTTGTAATCTGAGGAGTACAGCAGACATCCCTTCCCAATGTTCCCGAGCTTCCCTTTGCAGCTCCAGCAACAGTGATATGACCAAGTCCGGAGGCTCATCATCTGACTCGGACTCAGCAACATTCTGGCCTTCAGCAGTCCTCCAAGTGCCAGGGACCGGGGAAGTCCCTGCCTCCACCTGCTGTGGATCCTGTACACTGGCAGCGAGTGAGGGCCCTGTGGATGTGAGAGTTGGGAGTGATGAAAAGAGTGACTTACACTGGTGGAAGGGAGGAGATCATTCATCCTTTTGCGGCACTGGGTGGCTGTCCTCCACTTTAGGGTGTTCACGCCATCCACCGCTGCCACCACCTCCCAAGCTGGGTGGGTGACTTTGCTGAGCATCCTGCGGCCAGAGGGGGGTAGAACACATCCCAGTGGGCATCCATGGCATCCACCAATCACTCGAGGGACCCGTTGTTGAAGCGGGGTGCTACAGTCTTTTTTCCTTTGCTGGCCATGTCTCCTGGGCAATAGTGGTGAGCAGGTGGCGATGAGCACTTTGCTGGCAGCTGCCTTTTAAACATGGTGCCCCCCGCCAAGTCTGCAATGTTATAAATTCAGTCTGGAAGCTTGACAATTCTTTCATGGCTCATTCTGTCACGTTTGGAGGAATGGTAATCAAAATTGTTTTGGGTTGATATTGTCCATTGTCGTACTCAGTCTTCTGGTACTTGGTTGTCTTCATTTGATTCACTTTTTGCGCCCCTTTGAGTTGCATTTCTCTTTATTGACAACCTTTCTGCTTTGTTCAGACATCAGGGGTTTGTCCCCTTCCTTCTGAAGGGAATATTTGCTCCATTCATTCCTAGAGTGGACTCGGATTTTCTTTTTCACTGGGGTCTGCC
The DNA here is from genome assembly GCF_017639515.1 of Carcharodon carcharias. Classification (NCBI taxonomy): domain Eukaryota; kingdom Metazoa; phylum Chordata; class Chondrichthyes; order Lamniformes; family Lamnidae; genus Carcharodon; species Carcharodon carcharias. The sequence goes on from NC_054469.1 coordinate 171,344,605, forward strand.
ATGTTCTTTCTGGATGTTGATGTTTCAAAAATGAAACCTTCATTCCCACTGGTTGCACAATTTCAACCAAGGATTTGTTTACTCTCTTATTTTCCAATCCTTTTTCAAGCTTATGAATCTTTTCATTCAGCTGAGCAACTACTTTGATGAGTTCAGTTGTCTTTGTTTCAGAGTTATCTGGGAAACCCCTATACAAGCTTAAAAACATCACCTGTTCCTTTCAGAATCTTTCTTCCATGGTCACTGACTGCTCTTTAGACTTTTCCAATGCACTCGTTAGGTCCTCAACCTGTTCCCTAGAATTTTCCTTTTCTGCTTTTAAAGTCTGGATTTGCGCTTCCATACTGCACATCTCATCTTTCATGTTCTTCTTCAAGTGCTCTACTTTCTATGAGAGACACTTCAGTGCTCTCCTCAGTTCTCATTTTTCATTAGCAAACTCATCTGTGAAAGTTGGTTCTCTACACTGAGCAGTTTTTCCTTAACTCCTGTGTGCTATCCTTCAAGCTCACATTCTTTAATTTCACTTCTGCTAATTGTTTCTGAGACCCTTCATGTTGCTTTGTGAGAACTTATACGTTTCCTTGCAGCTCTTCAACTTTTTCTAGACACTCTCAGTTCTTGATTTTGATGTCAATCATGTCATTTTTCAACAGCTCAATAGTTTTTGTACTTTTGAGGTATCCAGTGCTTTTTCTTCTAGTTCCTTGAGCTTCAGTGGTGGATTTACATTTTCCCATTGTCATGAAGAGATATTAATGTCTATAATGTTATTGGAAATTATTTTTAAACTGGAATTGTAGTACGGCCTGTGTCTATGGGTGTGTGTGTGTGTGTCTGTGTGTGTGTTTGTGTGTGTGTGTGGTTTAATTGGATTAAAGCTACCTAGTCTGGGCGTTTTGATGTATAGTAGTTTTGAGATGATAATTAGATAAATGTAAGGTGGCACACGTAAAAGGCAATTTGCATTTTAAAATAAGCCATTCAAAAGAATGGATGAAATCATGCACCTAGCTAGGAGATGCCAAGCATCGTGTTTATATTACTAATAAAATTGGTGGGATGAAAATGTTAGAAGATGTGACATTGAAAGCCTAGGATACAATGGAAAATTTACATTCGAAGGGGAAGCTAGGTATAAACAGAAAGGAGTTTTTATGTGTAAGTCAGAGGCATTTAAGATCTAACCAACCTATAAGCCTACAACTGTGCCTGCAAAGGAACCAAATTGCAAGGGACCTCATTTTGAATTTGTACTGTCAAATGTACTTTGCCTGGTGTCAATTTAAGGTCTATGGTTTACTGTTGCCTTGGTGAAGATTTATCTGGGAGTGATTAATTTGGGGATTTGTTTAAAAGTTATTATGGTAATAATTTGTAGACATGCGTATGTGTTTAATTTGTGTTAAATTAATAAATGTTTAATTTACTTTTATATAAAAAAAAGCTCTTGAGTCTTGATGCTTTTATTCCTGAATTCAAAGCAGCATTTCAAACATACCAATTGAAAATATAGTTTATGACAGTTGTTCAAGTTTCCCTGTGGGATTTAATCAACTCAGCCTTTACCAACTGCTGTGTCATAACACCATCTTGTTTCTGCCTTTTCTTTCTCTGTCTGCAGCAGAGCTTTGTCTTTGTCCTTCATTTTGGTTTCATTGTTAGCCAGGCCACAGCAATGTGTTAACTTGTTTCCGTTCTGTAGTTGTGCTACTCATGACTTCATTATATGCTCGCAGCTTGGAAAGTTCCAAGGCTTTTCCTTTCAATGTCCCCTTTTTTCCATTCAACTGCTTCTTCAGCTCTTTGATCTCTTTCTTGTGTCTCTTGGCTTCCTCCTGGGATATTGAACATTGCTGAATCTTCTCTGCCAACTGGCTCTTACATTCATTCAGAGTGACATTAAATTCATTGTGCTCCTTTTCATAATTTTCCAGAGGAATAACTTTGACCTAAGGGATCCTTATAGGGTGTGAAGGTCCAATACCAGGTTTTCCTTTTCTTTGTGAAGCTCAATTACTTCATCTTGAGTTTTCTTGTACTTCAGCAGTGTCCTTGAGCTTTTTTTGCTGTTGTTCCCTTCTGCTGTTCAAGACAGTTTGTTTCTTCAAGCTGCTGAAGGGTTACATATTCTTTTTGCATTTGATCTTGTCGGATAATCAGCTGTCCTTTCAATTTTGTTTGTTTTCTTGTTGATCTTGTAAGGAACATATCTTTTTATTTTCTGTTGGACTGTGGATTGTGTTTGCAATGACTGCAGTTTGAGAGACATCTCCATTTGGATAGGATGAGAGATATATACAATGTTGCAGTCCCAGAACAGGGTGTGCCATGAAAGACAGGATAGTGGCAGAAAGGAGTCCTGGATCAAGGGAGCTGCCTGACAATAGCATTTTAATTGGCTCCTGACCAGGGTTTTGTGTGGTAGCAATACAGCAAAAAGCTCCTGGTCTGCAAAGAGGAATCATCTAAAATCTTTTTTTCCTCATATCTCTATAACCTGCTCTCTATCTGAGGAAACCCCTGTAAAAAGGAAAAGGGGAAAACCACTGTTGGAGACATTGAAAAGCAAGTTCTCAACCAGTGAACTAAATACTGAAACTGCTGGAAGACCACCTCATGTCTTCAACAAGAACTGAAAGGAATTCGAAAGACATCGATCAAAGTCAACCTATTGAATCCTGTACTCTGGAATTGTTGCTACTGAACTGTTTTATCCCACTCTTAAAATCCATATTTTTGTATGCCTTGTATGTGTGTGTATAGGGATTTAAGAAGGGGTAGAATTTAGGTTATAGAGTTAGAAATTAGCAGTTCATATTTCTTTCTTTTACCACTGGTTAACAACAGTTTGTTCAATAAACAGTTATTTACTGATTAAATTTAGAAACCTGGTGCTCGTATTCTGTTAATCTAAATTAAACAGTTTGGGAGAATTGGGCAATCTGATGTTTTGATCAAACATTTCACATTTGTTGTGGCTCAGGGAACAGTGGGGCTTGATATTACAGCACACTATCCCCAGTGAGTCGTGACAATCCCTTGCCAACTCATGCTGTGCTTCAGTGCATTGCTTTGTCACTACTGATAGCTCCAACATTGCTTTTGCTGAAGCAGTATTCAACATCTTTTTTAGCTCCTCGTGTTTTCCCAGGGCCATGTATTGATCGTTCAAAGCATCTTTCAGAGCAGTGACTTCTTTGAGTCCCTTTTCTGCCTGCTCTTGTGCCTGGTTGTATTTTTGATTGAGTTCCTTCTAGCATTTTCCTGTGGAATTTTTTCATTTTCTTTTTGCAGCATTTGTTTCTTTTAGATTATCTCAGATAGCTCTCTTTCATTCATGGCCAGCTGCTCTCTCCTCACTGCCACCTGCTGTTGCAGTTTGGGTAATGTGCCTGCATTTTCAAAAAGATATATTTTTAAGTCTTCTGGCTGCATCTGAGCCCCTTCTTTCTCCTGCATTAAACTCTTCAACTCATGCACTTCATTGTGCTGACATGGTCTGTGACCTTCTTGGAGTTTCCTTAGGTATTGTCTCCCTTGACCCAGGGTCTCGCAGTCTCCCTTACTCTGGGGTCTCCAGTCTGCTTTGGCTTGGAGTCTTCTGTCTCCCTTGGCCTGGGGTCTCCTGTCTCCCTTGGCCTGGTGTCTCCTGTCTCTCTCAGCCTGGGGTATCCTGTCTCTCTCAGCCTGCGGTCTCCTCGCCCCGTTGGTGCTTTATTAGGGGTGTTGTAGACCTTTAAGGTCTGCACTGTCCACAACTTGGAGTTTAAAATATTTGTTAAAGTCTTTTAACATCCCACCAAATGTGATTGAGCATTCATCCATAGCTTGTTTTAGGATTACTTCATCCGCAAATACACCAAACAAGTATAAAAATGTATTAACTTGAACTTCATTGATTTCTTACTTAATCCTGATGTACTTCTGTAACCTAAAAAAATTCTTCTCCAAGACTCCCAATTTTGGATCTGGTTCAACCTTTGCCTTAGCCTAAACTGGTCTGGTAATTTAGTTTCCTCTCCATGGCCATTTTTTGTAACAGGTGAATACCTCTTTAAATTTTTTTCTCTCCCAAATGGTTCCACAGCTGCCATTTTTTTTCTCTCTCTCTGTTCTTCCGCGTGGCCGGGTGGTTAACAGTGAGGTTGAGTGTCTTGGACTACAGGAAGATATAGACGGGATGGTCAAATGGGCAGATAAGTGGCAGATGGAATTTAACCCATCTGTGTGAGATGATACACTTTGGAAGGAGTAATTTGACAAGGAAGCATTCAATGAACGGCATGGCATTAAGAAGTTCTGAGGACCAAAGGGACCTTGGCGTGTGTGTCCATTGATCTCTGAAGGTGGAGGGGCACGTTAATGAGGTGGTGAAAAAGGCATATGGGACACTTGCCTTTCTCAATCGAGACTTAGATTACAAAAGTAGGGAGGTCATGTTGGAGTTGTATAGAACGCAGCCACAGCTGGAGTACTGTGGGCAGTTCTGGTCACCACATTATAGGAAGGATGTGATTGCACTGGAGGGGTGCAGAGGAGATTCACCAGGATGTTGCCTGGGATGAAACATTTAAGTTATGAAGAGAGGTTGGATAGACTTGAGTTGTTTTCGTTGGAGCAAAGGAGACTGAGGGACGACCTGATCGAGGTGTACAAGATTATGAGGGGCATGGGCAGGGTGGATAGGGATCAGCTGTTCCCCATAATTGAAGAGTCAGTTACAGGGGGCATAAGTTCGAGGTAAGGGGCAGGAGGTTTAGGGGGGATGTGAGGAAAAACTTTTTTACCTAGAGGGTGGTGACAGTCTGGAATGCACTGCCAGGGAGGGTGGTAGAGGTGGGTTGCCTCATATCCTTTAAAAAGTACCTGGATGAGCACTTGGCACATCATAACATTCAAGGCTATGGGCCAAATGCTGGTAAATGGGATTAGATAGGTAGGTCAGGTGTTTCTCATGTGTCAGTACAGACTCGATGGGCTGAAGGGCCTCTTCTGCACTGTGATTCCCGCACTTATCAGTTTTGGCGGACTCCTGCTGTGCTGATTGAGCTATTTTTTCAGCTATTCTCACTACAGGAAATCTTCAAAACAAGTTGCTTGGCCCCTGGAATGGATTTTAAATCAGAGAAAAGATAGTGGAAGGTGATTTTTTTTAACCCTGCATGCCGTTTTTAAGAACTTTTTTCTTCAGTCCAGTTCGACCGTGGTGGTGTTATGGTGCCAGCTGTGGACCCATTGCTTCAGCTTTCTTGCAGCTGTGCTCTGAATGTGCTGATCTGATTGCTGCCTAGTTTAAAAGGTAATTACAGCTTTTTTTTAACTGTATCTTGCTCACCCTTCTTGTGATTTGGCTATGGGTTCAGTCAGGCTCATCTTTTCATCAGTGGATTCTTCTGCCTTTTTATTTGAAATTTGCTCAGTTTTTTTGTGATTTGCCTTGGTCTCTTGACTTTGCCTTTGTGTTCAATCAGGTCGGGCTTTTCTGCACAGTGAATTCTTCTACTCATCAGCTTTTTTCCCTTTTTTGCGTTTTGCTCAGTCTTTTTTTTTATCTAGCTAGGTCCCTTGATTCTGCCTTCGATCAGGTCTGGCAGTAGACTTCCATATGTCCTGGTGGAGTCCTTCAGCCTCCAGATCTGCAATGGAGATTTTTATTTAGGTTATCTCCAACTGTGTCTTCAATTTAGGTGCTCTTTGCTCGGGTTAGGCTTTAGTTTCTTTAGGTTTTCATGCTTTGAGATTCTGGGTTCCTTGTCCATCTCCTCTGAGATTTCAGGGTCCAACCTTCACTGCCACCATATTGTAACGTTGTTTGGTGTCTCACTAAGAGGCCTGGAGGCTTGTATGCTTGAACATAAACTGTTTACTGGTAACCCATAATTATGTACATATCCCAGATACTGCCATGCATATGTGCTGTCTCCATCCAGACTCCTTCCAGATTCTACTATGCACACAGGCTACTTTCATGTGACCCTCTGCATCATACCATGGGTGTTACTGTTCTCCAGTCCCACATTAACCGTTGCTCTGTCGAAAACCCTCATGCTACAGTTAGGCACAGAAAACTAGAAACTGTTAAATTGACTGAGGGTATGGAAAAAGTAAGTGTTGTAGGTGGGAAAAGACTGGAAAAGGCAAGAAAAAATAGAGTTGAGATGGGAAGAAATCAGTTCAGTGGGGAAGGAACAGGCTGAAGCAATATGCCTATCAAGACATATCAAGGAGGTAGAGATGGGCTGGGCAGAATTGAGAGACTGAGGTTGGAGACTGTGGAGGGAAGATCTCCAGAGGTCAGTGACAGTCCTGGAAACAATGGTTTTATATTGATTTGAAATAAAATTGATAGTTATTTTGTTAGCTATGGGTATTAAGGAATATGGAATGAAGGATAAGCCCAGAAATTACAAACCAGTCAGTTTAACTTCAGTGGTGGGCAAGATTCTAGAAACAATTATTCGGGATAGAAAAAATATGGGTTGCTAAGGAAGAGCCAGCATGGATTTCTAAAGGGGAAATTGTGCTTAACTAACTTGCTGGAGTTTTTCGAAGAGGTAACTGTAAAGGTCGATGAGGGTAATGCTGTTGATGTGGTGTACATGGACTTTCAAAAGGCATTTGACACAGTGCCACACAACCGATTTGTGAGAAAAGTTATTGCTCATGGAATAAAAGGGACAGTAGCAACGTGGATGCAAAATTGGCTGAAAAATAGGAAGCAGAGTAATGGTCAATAGATATTTTTCAGGCTGGAGGAAGGTTTGTAGTGGAGTTCCCCAGGGGTCAGTGTTGGGACCCTTGCTGTTCCTGATATATATTAATGATCTAGATCTTGGTGTGCAGGGGAGAATTTCAAAGTTTGCGAATGATACGAAACTTGGGAGTTTTGTGAACTGTGAGGGAGACAGTGTGGAACTTCAAGAGGACATAGACAGGCTGGTGGAGTGGGCGGATAGTTGGCAGATGAGGTTCAATGCAAAGAAATGTGAGATGATGCATTTTGGTAGGAAGAACATGGACAGACAATATAAAATAAGAGGTGAAATTTTGAAGGGGGTGCAGGAGCAGAAAGACTTGGGTGTATATGTGCATAGATCATTGAAGGTGGCAGGACAGGTAGAGAGAGCAGTTAATAAAGCATTTAGTATCCTGGGCTTTATTAATAGGGGCATAGAATACAAGAGCAAGGAGGTTATGCTGAATTTATATAAGTCACTGGTTAGACCTCAGCTGGAATATTGTGTACAGTTCTGGGCACCACATTATAGGAAGGATGTGAACACATTGGAGTGTGTGCAGAAGAGGTTTACAAGAATTGTTCCGGGGATGAGAAACTTCAGCTATAAGAATAGATTGGAGAGGTTGGGACTGTTCTCCTTGGAGGGGAGAAGGCTAAGAGAAGATTTGATAGAGGTGTTCAAAATCATGAGGGGGCTAGACAGAGTAGATAGGAGAAACTGTTCTCACTCTAAAAGGATCAAGAACAAGAGGTCACAGATTTAAAGTGATTTGCAAAAGAAGCAAAAGTGATGTGAGAAAAAACTTTTTCACACAACGAGTGGTTCGGGTCTGGAATGCACTGCCTAGAAGTGTAATGGAGGCAGGTTCAATTGAGACATTCAAGAGGACATTAGATGATTACTTGAATAGAAATAACGTGCACGGATACAGGGAAAAGGCAGGGCAAAGGCACTAGGTCATGATGCTCATTTGGCGAGCTGGTGCAGACACAATGGTCTGAATGGCCTCCTTCTGTGCCATTAAGATTCTGGGATTCTGTGAAGGTGGGTGGATAGAGATAAGATACAAGTCAGTAATGCTCTCATTGAATGGTGGAACAGACTTGAATGGCTGAATGGCCCATTTCTGTTCTTATATTCCTAGAGAGTGGCGATGTGCTCTTCTCTTGAACTGTTGCCAATTATTGGGCCTTTTCTGCTTCCCTGATGGAAACCAAGTAACTCAGCACAGACCAGGGATTGAATTCAGATTCTATCAGATTTGTATGGTTTGATTCCAACTAACATGGTACTTCTACATACAAAGTCCTGATTTTTCTTATATATTTGTATACTTTTGAAAGGCATGATAACAGTGAAATCTGACAGCTGGTGATGAATATATTAGACAGAGGCCTGTTTTCCTTAGATTACATAATAGTCACAGTGTAATGGAAAGTATGGCTGCCATCTGGTGGATTTGAAACAAATGATTCACAAACATTCTGTCTTTATGGAATCAAATCTAAAGTTTCAAAATAATTTTTGCTGAATACTGCATACTTTACATCCAATTGATCAAGTTAGATATGCAAGCTCAGTAGAAGAATAATTACCGGAGAATGACCCTAGAGGAGCTGAGACCAAGGAGGGAGCTTTTAACATGTAAGGAGTGTCGGTGCAGGCTGAGAGTTAGATTTCCAAAAATGGGCGTCAAACCCTTCAACTTCTGTATTGAACCGATACTCTTAATGGTGGGCAGTAAACACTTTGGGACATTCCGTGCAGTGATTTAAATGTGTAAGGAGGTAATTGACCCTGATTCAGCCCAACATTCCGGCTTTAACCACCAGTGGCCGGCTTGTCTGAGCTTTATTTCAGCTCTTTCCTGGACTCGAACTCAAGTTCTGTCGAAGGGTCATGAGGACTCGAAACGTCAACTCTTTTCTTCTCCGCCGATGCTGCCAGACCTGCTGAGTTTTTCCAGGTAATTCTGTTTTTGTTTTGGATTTCCAGCATCCGCAGTTTTTTTGTTTTTATCTCTGAGCTTTGTGAAACCTGCCAGCGTCAATAAGGTGTGAGGACAATGGGGATTCACAAAGCTACGAAGTTGACAGGCTGGAAAACCTTTCAATACTGATTCAAGACAGCTGCTTCTTTGCCTAAGTGAGAGGCTTTTGCTCACTAGACTTTTTCTGAGAGTGTTTTCACTGCTTTAGAGGTGTTTCCTTACATTTTGGAGGGCATTTTTGCTACCTCAAGAGTTTTTTGGAATTTGATCTGTACTTCCCAGCTGTCAGCCTTTACAGCAGCATAGCTCTATCTTGGGCCTTTAATGAGGATCAATAGGAGCAGCAGGAACAACACCAGTAGGAGCAGCAGGTGCCTTCCCCTTAGTTGCCTGCTGCTCCACAGGGGACTCAGAGCTTCATCACAGTGTATATCTACAGAGGACCAGTTTTCTGGACATTGTTGAGTGGCAGCTCAAGATGCCATTGCTGATATCTGCAGCCTCCTGAAACAAGATCTCCTTCCCAGTGAAGTAGGTGGATACCCATTACCTGTGCCTGTCAAGGTCACCAAAGCCTGAATTTCTTCACCTCTGGCTCCTTCCAGTGATCTAATAGGGACATCTGAAGGGTTTGACTATCTGCTGCCCACAAGTGCATCTCCCAACACACGTATTTGCCTGGACTGCCACTTATGCCTACTTTGTCACTGATGAGACCAGTCAGAACAAGAGGGCCCTTGGATTGTTGCAATGACTAGTTTCTCAGAAGTTCAGGCTGTTATAATTTGCAACATGTGGCAATAAAAGCACCCTCACATAAATCGGGAGTATAAATTAATATAAAGGTATTCAACTCCATTAATGTTCAGCTGGTATGTAACTACTGGAAGACATTTATGAAGGCTGGAGATGTCACAGTGGGAGCGGGATGGGGAAGGTTGCACTTGGAAGTGGGATGCCACTCACCTTTCCTGTCAATATGAGGTAATTGAATCCCTCTTGGTACTGTATCCAGGATCACTCCTGCTGCTCACCTCCCCTGCAACTTTCAGCCACACACAGAAGTTGGCCTCTATCTGCCATCCACCTGGAATAATACAGCTCTGCCGGCCCTTATTGCCACCAGGGAAGCATTGAGAACTGGGGCGGCAAGTGGGAGGCGGGGGAGGCAATATTTCCATGTTTATACGCGATTATAAAAGCTCCTGTCTGCGTTGATGAATTGTATCTCCTGTCGGGGTCCCTTTAATTAGAAATCCTTTGAAAGTCAGAAAGCCTGGAAGCAGGATGGTAATGCTGTGGCTGAGTTAAAAAACCATGGCAAAGCCTGCTCTCAGACATTGGTTCACTGCCTGCCTCCCCGCGCCCCCCCACCACTGTGTGCAGGTCTCAGTTAAAATTTAACCCCAATTGTCCCCTTGATACATTTTGGAATCAAACACCCACCCATACTGATGGCAAGGATATTCCTTTTTGCTCAATGCACGATTCTTTTTATACAATAATAGACAAATATAATTCACAGAAATTAATCATAGAATTGATATTCCATTTCAGCTGTATATAGGGTGGCCCATTGAATTTGACATTTATTCAATGAACTCCAGATGCTTTAATACACTTGCAATTACTCTGTTCATTGTATGAATATTGAAATCAGTGGGAGCACAGAAGTATCCTTTGGGCTGTAACTTCTGAGTTCTGAGGTGTTGTATTGGAGGGATACCCCAAAGATGTGTTGGGGAACACCCGCCCCCCCGACAAAGCTCCCAGGTAAGGTTTGCATGGCAATTGCCCAGAAGTACAAACTTTCCATGGACAATTGCCCTGCTCTGGCAACCGTCTGGAAATGCAATTTAAATCGCAAACTTCTGATGATTCCAACTGGATTGCAGTAATAGTTACCCAGAAAAAGTTAGAAGAATTAAAACCACTCCTAGCTTCTGGGTGACTATTATACAGACCCATACTGACACCCCATGGGACTCCCCTCTACAACCCCAAACCCCCAGGGTCTCAGACCAACCCCCTGACTTCCCCCCAAAATGGGACTCCCCCATCCCCAAGGGACCACACCCCCCAATGGTAACTCCCCAAAGCGCAGGATTCCCCCCAGCCCCATGGGGACTCTTTCCCCTCCCCACTAGGCCCCAACTCTCACACCCCTCCCAGTCCCCACTGTCAGGCCTGACCCTTACCCTTTCTCCCCACCTGGCCTTACCCTCACCCCTTCCCCTTCCCTTCCCTCCTGCTAGGCCCAATTCTCATCCCCACCCCCACCCCCACCAAGGCCCGACCCGATGCTGCCCCCTCACAGACCCAACCTGACTGAACCCAATCTCTCCTATGGCCCAACCTGACAACCCACAGGCCTGACCCAACCCAACTATTGGGGAAGGAAAGTTAATTCACAAGGAGTTCAATTGGTAATTATCAGTTAATTAGCTATCAGTTAATGAGCTAAATACCCATTTGAATGTATAAAAGAGAAAACACCTTCTGTGCCCGGTGGGTACCATCGGGCCTGGGGTGCTTTGTTGGCCCCTTTAATCTTATTTTGATTCGATGTTATAAGTTTCCTTTAAGATTAGTTCTTATTTTTGCAGTATCCATTTAAGGAGCTGCCTCTTACTTTGCCCCTCATTTCCTTTAATTTAGTTTGATTGGTTTGCATCAAAAGAGTTGAAGAGAAAACCGGTGAGACAGGGTCTCTGTAGAGTTTATGGACCAAAACAAAAACTCTGTTGGAAGAAGCCACTCTTAGTCTTAATCTTTATTTCAAGCATGCATTGTGACTTGATCACTGACCTGACCACCCACCCCCACCCCACCAGCCCCACCCAAGGCCCGGCCAGACCCAAACCATCCCAAGGCCAAACCCAATCCAACCACCCTCCCTGAGGCCTGACGCGACCCCTTCTCAAGACCCCTGACCTGGCCCCATGCGACACCCCAACCCAGGTCTAGCTTAACCTAGCCACCCCCCTCCTCGCCATGGCCTGCCCCCTCTCACTAAGGTCCATCCCACCCCCCCAAGGGCCCAACTCAACCAGGCTGCGCACCCCCTAATTCCAACCCGACCCAACACCTGCAGCACCCCCCCCAAAACCTATCCGCTTACCATAGAAACTTACATTCTCCCTGACCTGTCAAGGACCTTTAAACTTGGCTGGACCTTTAAACTTACCTGGTTTAAAGCAGCTCATGCTGTAAAAAAGGGGGCATGGCCTCCTTGCATCTGACAGAGTGGCACTCGATGCTGGGCCCTGAGGATGCACTGCACTGCACACAGGATCTCATCTGGCCTGAGTTGGAAGGTCGGGCGAGACAGGGTGGAAAATCATTTCAGGTAAGAAAGTAAGAGCAGCATGGCAATCCAACGCTAATTGCCACTCCGAGGAAGTTCAGACCCTTTAGCTTGAATAAATATAACATAATTCAGGAACATGGTTGTGAGAGGGGCAGGATTGGCAGCTCAATATTCCAGGATATAGGGTCTTCAGGCGAGACAGGGAAGGAGGTAAAAGAGGAGTGGGTATCGCAGTATTGATCAAGGAATCAGTTACAGCAGCAAGGAGATATGACATCTTAGCTCCTCAAATGAAGCCATATGGGTAGAACTGAAAAACAAAAAAGGAGCAATCACATAGCTGGGAGTGTACTATAAGCCCCCAAACAGTCAGAGAGAAATAGAAGAACAGATATGTAGGCAAATTTCAGAGAAGTGTAAGAATAATAGAGTAGTAATAGTGGGGGGTTCAACTTCCCCAACATTAACTGGATTTGTCATAGTGTAATAGGTTTAGAAGGAGTGGAATTCTTAAAATGCATCCAGGAGAGCTTTTTAAGCCAGTACATAGAAGGTCCTACAAGAGAGGGGGTGGCCCTGGACTTAATTTTATGGAATGAAGCCGGGCAAGTGGTAGAGGTATCAGTGGGAGAGCATTTTGCAGATAGTGATCATAACTTCGTTAGATTCAAGGTTGTTATGGAAAAGGACAAGGATGGGCTGGAATCAGGGTTCTAAATTGGGGAAAGGCCGATTTTAATAAGATCAGATATGATTTGGCCAGAGTGGATTGGGAGCAGCTACTTTTAGGTAAATCTGCATTCAGGAAGGAAATAAGGAGAGTACAGGGCCAACATATTCCAGTGAAGACAAAGGATGGGACCAACAAATCCAGGGAACCCTAGATGTCAAGAGATATGCAGGATTGGATAAAGAGAAAAAGGGAGGCTTATGGCAGATACCGAGGGCTCAAAACAGTGGAAGCCCTGGAGGAGTATAGAATGTGTAGGGAGGGAACTTAAAAATGAAATTGGGAGAGCAAAAAGAGGGCATGAAAAAACATTAGCAGGTAAAATAAAGGAAAATGCAAAGTTATTTTACAAGTACATTAAGAGCAAGAGGATAACTAGTGAAAGAGTAGGGCCCATTAAGGACCATAGTGGTAATTTGTGTGTGGAGCCAGAAGACATAGGTAGGGTTCTAAATGAATACTTTGTGTCGGTGTTCACAAGTGAGAGGGATGACATTGGTATGGAAATCAGGCAGAAGGATTGTGATATAATTAAAGAAATTAGCATAGAAAGGGAGGAGGTTCTAAGTGGTCTGGCAGGCTTAAAAGTAGGTAAATCTCCAGGCCCAGATGAAATGTATCCCAGGCTGTTGAGTGAGGCAAGGGAGTAGATAGCAGGGGCGCTGGCAATAATTTTCAATACCTCTCTGGCCACAGGAGAGGTGCCAGAGGACTGGAGGACAGCCAATGTGGTAACATTATTCAAGAAGGGAGGAAGGGATAAACCAAGGAATTATAGGCCAGTCAGTCTAACCTCAGTGGTGGGGAAACTATTGGAAGCAATTCTGAGGGACAAAATTAATCTACGTTTGGAGAGGCAGGGATTAATCAAGGACAGTCAGCATGGTTTTGTTAAGGGGAGGTCATGTCTGACCAATTTGAATGAATTTTTCGAAGAGGTGACCAGGTGTGTGGATGAGGGCAATGTATTTGAGGTAGTCTATTTGGGCTTCAGCAAAGCTTTTGATAAGGTCCTGCATGGGAGACTGATAGTGAAGGTAAGACACCATGGGATCCAAGGCAATTTGGCAAATTGGATCCAGAATTGGCTGAGTGGCAGGAAGCAGAGGGTCAAGGGACCAGAAGCCTGTGTCCAGTGGGGTTCCACAGGGATCGGTGTTGGGTCCCTTGCTGTTTGTGGTATATATAAACGATTTAGACTTGACTGTAGGAGGGTTGATCAGTAAGTTTGCGGATGACACAAAAATTGGTGGGGTGGTAAATAGTGAGGAGGATAGCCTTAGATTACAGGAGGATATAGACGGGCTGGTCAGTGGCAAATGGAATTTAATCCGGATAAATGTGAGGTGATGCACTTGGGCAGGACAAACAAGGCATGGGAATACACGATGAATGGTGGGACCCTGGGAAGTACCAAGGATCAAAGGGACCTTGATGTGCATGTCCACTGGTCCCTTAAGGTAGCGGGATAGGTAAATAAGGTGGTTAAGAAGGCATATGGGATACTTGCCTTTATTATTCCGAGGAATAGAATATAAGAGCAGGAAGGTTATGCTGGAACTGTATAAAATGCTGTTTAAGCCATAGCTGGAGTATTGTGTGCAGTTCTGTAATCTGCATTATAGGAAGGATGTGATTGCATTTGAGGGAGTGCAGAGGAGATTTACCAGGATGTTGCCTGGGCTGGAGAGCTTTAGTTATGAGGAGAGAATGGATAGACTGGGGTTATTTTCCCTGAAGCAGAGGAGATTGAGGGGGGACATGATAGGGTAGATTGGAAGGAACTTTTCCCCTTGGTGGAGGGATCAATAACTAGGGGGCATTGATTAAAGGTAAGGTGTAGGAGGTTTAGAGGGGATGTGAGAAAGAAATTTTTCACCCAGAGAGTCGTGAGAATCTGGAACTCACTGCCTGAAAGAGTGGTAGAGGCAGAAACCCTCATAACATTTAAGAAGTATTTGGATGTGCACTTGCAATGCCATGGCATAGAAGGCTATGGGCTTAGTGCTGGAAAATGGGATTAGAATAGTTAGGTACTTGTTTGACCTGCGCAGATTCGATGGGCTGAAGGGTCTTTTTCTGTGCTGTAGACCTCTATGACTGTATGACTTTAATTATAGATCATAAAATTATGATGAACAGGGAAGGCTATTTGACCCATTTTAATGCATTCAGCCACAAACATCCGACAGCCTCCCCACTGCAACATCCAATTGTTTCTCAGATGATGCTTTCACCTCCTCTAATTGATCTGAGCATACAAGCCAAGGAATGATCATTCTTTGACTTTTTAAAATTCATTCTTGGGCTGCAAGCATTGATAGCTGGGCCAGCATTTATTGTCCATCCCTTATTGCCTTTGAGAAGGTGGTGGTGAGCCACCTTCTTGAACCACTCCAGTCCATGTGGTATAGATACACCCACAGTGTTGTTAGGAAGGGAGTTCTAAGTTTTCGACCTAGTGACAGTGAAGGAATATTATTATAGTCCCGAGTCAGTATGGCGTGTTTTTAATTCACCACCTTACTCTCACACTCAGATTTCTGTTCATGGCCTGCTACGGTTCCAGTGAAGCTCAATCCAAGTTCAAGGAACAGCATTTCATCTTTCAGTTAGGCACTTTACAGCCTCCTGGACTCAACATTGAGTTCAATAATTTCAGACCATGAACTCTGTCCCCCATTTTGATTCTGTTTTTTTGACATATGGTGGTCTGAATCTTGTTTATTTCATATTTTTGCTTTTGGAGGAGCTGTTCATTATTTTGCCATTCACACCCAATCCGGACAAATGCTTTGTTTCTTTACTGCAACCATTACCACTCCCATTGTCTTTTCTTCCATAAACTCTTTGTCATTTAATCTCTCCTGCCTTCTACCCTATCCCAGTCCTTCCCTTTTGTTCTTCCTCCCACTCCCCCTTTCAATGGCAAAAAACCCAGCGCATCTCTACCTTCCTTTTGCAGAATAGTCATATTAGACATGGAACATTAACTCTGTTTCTCTCTCCGTAGATGCTGCCAGACCTGCTGAGTATTTCCAGCACTTTCTATTTTTAATTCTGATTTCCAACATCTGCAGTATTTTGCATTTAATTCAGTGGATTCACGAATCTCCTTCAGGGAAAGGAGCCTGTCATCCACCATGGTCTGGTTTGCATGTGGCTCCAATCTCACACTATGCAGTTGACTTTATTGCCTTAAAGAGTGGCCAAGGAAACCTTGCACCAATATACAAACATGTTTCTGGTTTTATTTCTCTCTACTGCTGACATTTAAAGGCATTTTACCTTGATGAAAGAAAACACTTAGGGAAAAGGGCTGGAAGATGGTGTTATTTTCTTTAAATCAATGCAATAAATTACACACAAAAGGCAGTATTTTGTTTCCTACAATTTAGACCATTGCTACATGGCTGTAAATAAAAAGCAATCATATTTTTATGTGAGCATCTTGGGAAAAAAGCAGGATTATATTCAGACAAAACAGCTGGAATCAATATTTGTATTCTTCTTATACTGCCAGAAATCAAACTTGTTTTTAAAATACAGCCACATTTTTCTGGCATTATCTAGCTGTGTATGAATACAAATTCCACTGTATGAAAATTCAACTGCAAGTACAATAAATTCTGCACCCGGCTCTCTTATATATGACATGCTCTAAATACTTTGCTGAAATGTTAAATAAACATATGAGAACTGGCGGTTAAATACAGATTGTGATCCTAGGAATAGTTTTTTTATGATCTGAGTGTGGTTTGTGGACCCTAATAGAAATATAAAGGCTGTGAACATATTTTATCTTGAAAGGAAGTCACTTTACAAATGCAGGTGATCAAGGAATATCACATATGCAAGTGATCAAAATAAAATGCATAGGCTTACATATATCATGACAGTGGTTAAATATATGTCATTTCAGATAACAAATTTTAATCCAAATCCATGCTATTTTGTAAATTTGAAATGGGAGTTTTCTCTGCTTCCTAATTGTTGCTCTATTGGATTTACTTCTTAGAATTATGTATATATTAAATGCGAATAGCTCGATCACAGTCCTACTCATCACATCTGACCATTTCAATAAATATCCTTGTACCCTTAACCTTTGCTAATTGCCCCCAAATTCTCTCTATCCTTCTAGCCACAGATGTCTTAATTTCATTTGATAATATGTTTGCCATAAATTGGATGTGGCACATTTTTAATTATTGCTGCCTTTTTAACAATAGCTTAGTTACTCTGGTACTTCATTGACATCATTTGAGTGGCCATTGCTTACAAGTGAAATGAGGTACTGAGTGTCAGCAGAGTAACTGAGTTTGTCAGGCATGGGTGGGTGATGATGAGTGCAGAGGACAATGCAGCAATGTAATGAATCCTAATCTTGTCCTTACTTAAAATACAGACCATGTAATTTTTATAGGGAGTCACAAATAGAAATCAGACATGGGAATCAGGGCTAATTTTCTCACTCCAATCTAGGGGTGAAATTTAATACCCCCTATGGCAGCGAGTTGAAGGCTGGGGAAGGGACATTTAATCAGGTGGAGGGTGCCTGGTGGGGACCCCACCACCTTCCTGCCTCTGCCTGAATAACTCTGGGTGGGAAGGCTTGTAGGTGGCATTAATTGCCTACTTAAGGGCCTCAGCCAGTTGGGGGGAGGAGCCACACAAGAAGCCCAGAAAGCAAAATCTTGTTAGGTTTTCTTGCGGGGTCCCTTATTCAAAGGCACTCAGTGCCTGATTGAGGGATCCAGAATCGGGGGGATGGGGTAATGCTGAAAGCCATCTGCCTGTCCTTGCCTCCAACCCCTCTCTCCCCTTTTCTGTGACCTCCACCCCGCGTGCCCCATCCCACCCTCACTCACTGTAGTATAAAAGGTTAACAGAAGGGGTATGCTAACATATGACATAGATGATGCTGTATTACTAACATCAGTCAGTCATGTGTGAAAGTTTTGAGAGGGAGAAGTTGGAAGACCATCCCTATTCTGTAACCTGTTTAGATGTAGTGTGTAGTATTTGTAGCTCTAAGAAATGTAGTGACTGTAGCTTTACACTTGTGTTGTATAGTATCACGTGACAGTGTGAATGAATCAACTCTAAGAACACTGGAGTGGGAGTTCTTCTTTTAGTTGGGGAGCTTGTTGGAAGCATGTAACTACTGCCGCAGCCTGTAAATAAAGTTCGATGTTTCTAGTGAGAAATCTGTCCGGAAAATCAAGTCCATAACAAACTGACAATGAGGATAAATCAGGTCTGGTATTGTCCCTCGCCCAGTAACAGTGAGTCTATTGTTTAAACAGAAGAAAAGGAAAATATACTCAACCAAATATTTTGGAAGGACTTACCCCCTTTGAACTATCCACAGAGGATTGGTGTCAATATGTAGAATGCATCGGGTTCTCTTTCCAGGCAAATGAAATAACAGGGGGGGAAAAGAAGAGAGCAGTTCTCCTAAGCATTTGTGGAAGTGAAACCTATAATTTAATCCAAATGTTTGACAGTCCCAAACGCCACCAATTCAAAGAACTTCAGTGAATTAGTAGACCTCATTAAGGGACATTTTCAACCCAAACCCTCAGTCACCGTGCAGAGATTCAGGTTTAATTCGAGGGTTAGAGCCCCGTGGGAGACCATTGCTACATACGTGGTGAAATTGAAACAACTGTGATTCCAGGGAGACCCTAAGCAATATGCTCAGGGATCGTTTGGTCTGCGGTGTGCATGATGATGCCATTCAATGGTAATTATTAGCCGAAGTAAACTTCGATTTTAAAAAAAAGCATTGGAAATAGTGCTCATGATGGAAAGCTGCGAACAGGACGTGCAGGCTATACAAGGTGCACACAATGGTGCCATTTTCCAGTTGGGGCAGGAACGGACAGCCAGGTGTGGTACAAAAGCTGGGACTCCGCCTTGAAGCAGGAGGCAGTCCCCGCTACCCGAAAATTTAAAATAAGTACAGGAAACAGCTCAGTAGCAAACTTGAAAATGAATTGTTACCAATGTGGAAGCAATCATACTCCTGAAACTTGCCATTTTAAAGAAGTGGAGTGCTATTTTTGCCATTAGAGAGTGCACATACTGCAGCGTTGTAGAGCAAGATTGAGGCAGACTCCCAGGCAGCAAACTAAATTAATCGAAGTACATAATGTAGAACAACCAGAAACCACCAATTCTGATATTTATTCCTTATTTAACGTATAAGTAAGGAAAACAGAGTTACGCTGTTATGCTGCAGGTAAATTGAAAACCTTTAATGCTTCAATCACTGTAGTGGGAGAGCACACCTTCAAATATTTAAACAAGGGCGCTCAACAATTGAATTTGAGCGGACTTTAGCCAAATTGAAAACTTATACTGGTGAAGCTATCCAAGTGAAGGGTATTACCACTGTACCTGTTTATTATAAACACCAAACAGCACAACCTTCTAGGTTGAAATTGGTTGAGGGAAATAAATTTTAATTGGCCAATGAGATTTCAAAAGGAAGAGGAAGAGTTCCTCAGTTGGGAAAGGAACAAGGCCAAGGTACTTCAGAAAGAGCCTGGAGAGTCAAAGGACCTTAATAAGATGTGAAAGGGGTGTGTAGCCATTCAGCAGCCTGAGGCAATGAAGACTGTCTTAAACAGTAGCATGGAGGAACAGCAGGGGAAACTCAAGGAAACGCTGCTGAATGATAGAATTCAAGATGAAGCAGGCGAGCTCCACAAAGAAAAGGAAAACCTGCTGAAAGGCCTTCACACACTACAAGGACCCCTCAGGTCAAATTATGTGCCTCTGGAAAATTACAAAGAGAAGCAGAATGAACTTAGCGTCACTCTGAACAAACTGAAGAACCAGTTGGCACAGAAGACACAGCATTGTTCAAGGTTCCAGGAGGAAGCCAACACATACAAGAAGGAGACAGAAGAGCTAAAGAATCAGCTGCGTGAAACAAAAGAGGCATTAGAAGGAAAAGTTGTGGAATTTTCCAAAATGCAAGTAGGTGATGAAGCCATGGGTAGCTGAACCCCTGAACTGAACCAAGTTTGGATTTCACCTGAGAGAATTCTGTCTGACTGTGAAGTCAAAATGAAGGACGAGACTAAACTCTCAGGTAGACAGAAGAGGACAAGATGGAAGATGGTTCAGAAAAGACAATGAACATAACCCTCCACACTACTACAGGTTCAACAATTTCAGAGTTACATATGAAGCGACGCCTTTGAACGAGATTGTGGTAATCTGATGTGTAATTTACCTTTAATGTTATAATGAAAGATCACATGATATTAGTATCCAATAGCAGAGTAGCACAGGCTACCTTAGTGGTCAGTGGTGAGTAAGTCTAGAGTTAGAGTCTGTAATGTAGAGACAGAGTTTGAGTTGTAAGCACGCAAGTGTAGCTGCTGAGTTGTTTTATAAATAAATATTATGGGCAAAAGTTTTACCTCGGTGGCCGAGTGTGCACCTGACCCGCTCGAGCATAAAATGACGCACGTTGACGCAGGGCAAGTGCCCTGACATCAACGTGCGATGTTTCGGTTGGTGGGTGTGCGCAGGAATCGGCAGCCTGCCAGGTAACAATTAAAAGGCCTGTTAAGGCCATTTAAGTGTTAATTAACTGACATTTTTGCTGCCAATTCAACCTTACAGTTGGCGGGCAGTCAAAAAGGCCAAGAGGCCTTTGCACTTTTTAGCAAACCTCATCCACGGGTGGGATAAGGGTTTCCAAGGTCAAATAAAAATAAAATTAATATTTAAAAATTTATTTAATAACATGTCTCTGCTAATGTGACAGAGACACATGTGACAGAGGCTCTGTGCCTCAGAGAGATTTGCAACCATGTACTCACACACATGCGTGAAGTTCACGCTCGCACTGTCTCCCATCCCACACAGGCAGCACTGAGCATTGCTGCTCACATTTCACGCTAGGCGGGCCCTAATTAGCCTGCCAGCGTGAAATCGCAGTCTGACCCCGAACGTGGGCTGCGGTCGGCTTCCCAACTGAGCCCGCCTGACAAGGGCTAAATTCTGTCCTACGTGTTTTGCATAAGAACCGTCTGCTGATCTACTCTGTCTAGGGCACCAACTCGGCCATCCCGAAACAAGCGTGCAACCCGGATCCACTAGTCCAACTAAACTAGTGACCAGGATCCAACAAACTGGCGACAAGGAAAAAGCCAGAAAAAGCAAGGAAGGACAAGAATAAAACAAGAAAAAGCGAGGATGAGGAAGCGATCCTCATATCCACATGTGGGAGTAAGACCTATGGATTGATTCGAAGTTTGCTGGCATCCAGTACCCCGGATGCAAAAAACATTGATGATTTAGTGAACCTTGTGAAGAGTCATTACCCACCCAGGCCCTCAGTAACGATGCTACGGTTCAAATTTAACTCAAGAAATAGAGCCCCAGGGGAGACAGCTGTTTGTTATGTGACAGGTCTGAAACAGTTAACAGAATATTGTGAGACTGGTACTTCTATAAATGATATGCTTAGAGATTGTTTGGTGTATGGTTTAAATGAAGATACGATTCAGAAGAGATTACTGTCTGAAACAAATTTGGATTTTCAGAAGATGCCAGAAATAGCACTGACCATGGAAAGCACAGTGAGGGGTTTGAAAGCCATACAGGGAATGCCAAATGGCACCGTCCTCCATGTTGGGCAGGGAGCCCCAGCCAAAAAGGGTGCAAAAATGCACAGCTCTGATGAGAAGCGGGAAGCAGCCACCACTTGCAGACAAATAAAAAGAAATGACTTAGCAGCAAAAACATGGAATAATGGTAACAGGGTGGAAGCAGACAACCTTGTAATGAATGGAAGTTTTTAAAAAAATCAAATGTTTTTACTGTCATCGAAATGGACATCTCATGAGACATTTCAATCAAAAGCAGACTTTCGATCAAAAAAAAACCTCGTGAGATTCATAACATAGAAAAGCCTGAAGTAACAGATTCAGATATTTATTCATGGTATGACTTAAAGGTAGGAAGAACAGAACCAATCTATGTAACAAGTGAGGGTGAATGATTGACCTGTCAGGATGGAGGTGGACACAGAAGGTTCCACTATGGTAATAGGTGAGCATACCTTCAAGTACCTGAATTATGGGGAATGTAAATTAAATTTGGAAGACACAGGTGCCAAATTGAAAGCTTACACGGGGGAAGACATCAAAATCAACGGCATAAGCAGGGTTACTTTACAGTACGGAAGTCAATTAGTAAAATTACCCTTGATGGTGGTAGCAGGAGAGGAGCCAAGGCTCCTTGGACGAAACTGACTGAAAGAAATTAAATTGGATTGGGCTGAGATTTTCCAGCTGAGAGCCAGTGGGCTACCTGAGCTGCTACAAAAATAAGCCCCAGTTTTCCAAGATGAACTCAGGAAGATCCAGTGGCTACAAGCAAAAATTCAAGTGGATCCAGACACTACCCCGCTATTTATAAAGACAAGACCAGTATCTCATGCAATGCGGGAAAAGTTAGATGCCAAATTGGACAGATTAGAGAAACTGGAAGTTATACAGTTCTCAGAATGGGCATCACCAATATTCCCCACACTTAAAACTGGCCAAAGCGTTCGAATTTGTGGGGACTACAAATTGACAGTTCATAAAGTGGCTAAGTTGGACAAACACCCTATACCAGAAATTGAAGACCTGTATGCTAAGCTGGCAGGTGGAACTGCCTACACGAAGCTTGATATGAGTCATGCTTATCAACAATTGGAGTTAGAGAAGGCCTCCCAGAAATTTGTCACAATTAACATATACAAAGAGTTGTACCGATATACCTGTTTGCTTTTTGGTGTATCCTCAGCTTGCACCGTATTCCAACGAACAATGGAAAGTTTACTGCAGGGGTTGCCTCACATAGTTTATTTAGATGATGTTCTGGTGACAGGACTCACTGAAAAGGAGCATTTGGCAAAGTTGGAAGAAGTTTTGAAACATTTCTCACAGGTGGGATTGCATTTAAAGAAAGAAAAGTGCACAATCCAAGCAAAAGAGGTAATTTATTTAGGTCACAGGGTAGATTCCCACCTGGGTGAGGAAAAAGTGCGAGCCATGAGAGAGGCACCAGTGCCAAAGAGTACCTCCGAGTTCAAATCATTCTTGGGGAATGATCAATTACTATGGACGCTTCTTGCCTAATTTGTCGACAGAACTGTATTGCCTACTTAAAAAAAAAACATTAGTCTTGGGGAACACACAGAAAGAAGCTTTCACAAAGGTGAAACAACTGTTACACTCATCCACCCTATTAGTACATTTTAACCAAAGAAAAGAGTTAGTTTTGACATGTGACGCATCTCCCTATGGAGGTGGTAGCAGTGCTCTCCTATCAAATGGACAATGGCTCAGAATGGCCTATTGGATATGTATCAAGAAAGCTCAGCACAGCAGAAAAGGGATATTCACAAATAGAAAAAGAAGGCCTGTCAATCATCTTTGGTATCAAGAAATTTCACCAGTAAGTACACTGTCGTCATTTTACTATTGTTTTGGACCACAAGCTTTTGCTAGGATTGTTCAGCGAGGACAAGGCTATACCACCCATTGCCTCAGCAAGAATACAGAGATGGGCATTGATTCTGGCAGCATATGAGTATACTTTCATCTTAAGGCCTGGAAATCAGATTACAAACACTGATGCGCTTAGTCGTTTGCCTTTGAAAGGAAACAATGAGGATGTTCCAGTTCCTCAAGAACTCCTTTTATTATTGAACTTCTTAGGTTCATCACCGGTATGTGCTAGACAGATCAGAGATTGGACAAGGTGAGACTCAGTCTTATCTAAAGTATGAGAACAAGTTCTTCATGGTTGATGAAGAACAGGAGTCTGATTATATGAAACTGTATTTTCACAGAAGATATGAGATAACCAGCCAGGATGGTATCTTATTGTGGGGAGCTCGAGTGACTGCTCCTCAAAAAAGGATGAAAGTCTTTGTTAACTGAATTACATAGTGCACATCCACGTATTTCCCGAATGATGACTATAGCACGCAACGATTTATGGTGACCTGGAATGGATGGAGAAGTAGAGATCTTAGTGAGAAGTTGTATGCAGTGTCAGCAAGTACAACAGTTACCTCCAACAGCTCCATTACACCTTTGGGAGTAGCCAGGAAGGCCATGGGTGTGAATTACATATTGACCATGTGGGACTTTTTATGAGAACAATGTTTCTCCTTATTGTTGATGCACACTCAAAATGGATGGATATATATGAGGTGAAGTCACCAACATCTTCTGCTATAATTAACAAGCTACTTAAAAGATTCGCCACCAACAGACCACCAGAAGTGGTCGTATCAGATAACGACACAACATTTACGAGTGCTGAGTTTCAACAGTTTATCAGCCTCAACGGTATCACTCATGTAAAAACTTCACCATATCACCCTTCCTCAGATGGACTGGCCGAGACAGCAGTTCAAACATTCAAAACTGACGTGATGAAATTAACTGGAGACTCCATAGCGACCAAGCTAGCATGTTTTCTTTTCCATTATAGAACCACCCCTCACACAACAACAGGTATCACACTTGTGGAACTGTTGATGAAACACTGTCTCAGAATGAGATTGAGCTTAATAACGCCAAATTTAGGGTGGAAGGTGGAAAGGAGTCGGGGAAGTCAAAAAACTGGACATGACTGGCATGGTTGTGACAGAAAGTTTACTGTAACAGAGGCACTGTATGTGAAAAATTTTGGAGAAGGACCCAAATGATTATTAGGTGAAATAAATGCAGTGACTGGACCTCTTTCTTACGATGTGAAAGCGGAAGACCAAGTTATACGGAGCCATATGAATCATACAAGGAGGAGAGAAACAAAGTATCAGGAAATGACTCCTCTAGTGTTCATGACTGTGTCAACGTCTCCTGTTGAAAGAACTCAACTGAGTACAGATGTGTCTGAATGATTGACATGCATAAGGAAACCCTGAGAAAGACTGAATTTGTAAATTACTTACCTGTGTAAATAATTTGATATTTTGAGAAAAAATGTAATTGTATCTGTAAAAATTATTTCTGAGTAAAGGGGGAGGGATTTGGTAATCTGATGTCTAATATACTTTAATATACTATATTTAAGAATGTTATAATGCAAGATCACATGATCTTAGTATCCAATAGCAGAGTAGCACGGGCTACCTTAGTAGTCAGTAGTCTAGAGTAAGAGTCTGTCATGTAGAGACAGGATTTGAGTTGTAAGACACAAGTGTAGCTGTTGAGTTCCTTTGTAAATAAATAGAACGTGTTCTACACAAGAACTGTCTGCTGATCTACTCTGTCTATGGCACCAACTCGACCACCCTAAAACAAGCCTGCAACCCAGATCCACTAGTCCAACTAAACTAATAACCAGGATCCAACAGAGATTAAGCCTGATGCTTCCCAACTTGGAGGGAAAGGTGGAGAAAAGTCAAGGGAATCAAAAACCGATTCATGATTTGCATAGTCGTAAGCGAGAATTTTCTATTGGTGAAGCAGAATATGTACGAAACTTCGGTGGTGGATCGAGTTGGTTACCTGGTGTAATAGTTTCTATGACCAGACCCTTGTCTTACCACATAAAATTGGAGGGCTGGATCACCCACAACATGTGGATCATTTGAGAAGAAAGGAGATACCCTAACAAACCAATGTTCTACCTGTAACCATTGTAGTACCCATGGTCCCTGTTGAAATTGGTCAACCAAGGATAGACATACCAGATGTCTCTGTTGGAGTGGATAACACTGAACCGCCTGTGCCTAAAGAGGTACCTGATGTTGCTATGGTTCCAAAGAATGTGGATCCTGTAAGAGATTCGAAAGTTATGGAGCCAAGATGTTCCATCCAGATCAGGAAACCACCTGAGAGACTGAACTTATAATTCCATGACCTGTGTATATATTTCTAATGTCATGAAGGTAGTTGTCCTTATAAATACAAACTGTACAAAAAATTTAAAGGGAGAGGAATATAGTAATTGTAGCTTTAAGGAATGTAATGACTGTAGCTTTAAGACTTATTGTGTTGGATAGTAGCACATGACAATATGAATGAATCAACTCTAAGCACAGAGAACCTTAGAGTGAGAGTTCTTCTAGCTATGGAACTTGATGGAAGCATGTAACTGCTGATGCAGCCTGTAAATAAAGTTTGATGTTTCTAATGAGAAACCTATTTGGAAAATCAAGTCCATAACTTAGTGCTAATAAACAAGTGTTAAGCAAGGAATAGAGTATGACTACAGCCTTCCCAGTAACCAAGAACAAAGCCTAGAGTCTGCAGATAAAAAGAACCAACTCAGGACAACTCATCTTTGGCCTTGTGTTCCTCATTGATCCTGGGCCCTCTGATGGGTACATTGCCGGCAGCAGCCACTACCCCTGGAGGCACTGTTTACAATGGAGTGCTGCTGGCCTTGGATTGGCTGGCAGCTCTTAGGGAGCAGGATTTTCACCCCATGTCCTTAATCGTGGGGAGGGCCCATCCCTGGCTACTTAATTACCTGATGGGCACTTAATACCAGTGGGCCTTCACCAACAGAGGCAAAGTGGAACTCTTGACAGCTCTTCAGCTGGTGGATGAGACCCCAACATCTGGGTTAAATTCTGCTCTGGAGACAGAGGGCAATTGTACACTGCTACTGTTAAATTCAATTAACTCAGGAGGAACCAAACACAGAATCTGAGATGTTCCTGATCTATATTGGGAAGGGGGAAGTCTTTCAACATTAACCCATATCAGGCTGGAGGTGGTCGGAATGATTGCCCTGATCACCTGATGCCTGTAGACTGGGCCTCATTTGCATTGGGTTGGCGAGCTCCCAAACACTCACTGGTCCAGGATACAGGACATCCAGTGGCTGTATAATAAAGCCAAGTTTGAATAAAACTGTAAGTGAGGTTGAGGGCTGGGAATTGCAATCCAGGCTTCACTGAGTAGCCAGCAGCAGGTCATAGTGTTTTTGTGGGACCAGGAGGTATGTTCCTGCGCCTCATGACTCCACTTAAATACACAGAAATGTTGTGGGAGTTCAATTATGTGGCGAATGACTGAGATTGTTCTTCTCAAAGATGAGAAGGTTAAGAAATTCAATAGCAGTGTTCGAAGTTATGAATGGTTTTGATAGAATAAGCAAGGAGAAACTGTTTGCAGTGGCAGAAGAGTCAGTACCCAGAGGACACAGATCGTAGGTAATTGGCAAAAAAAAAATCAGAGTGACGATGATGAGTCATGTTGTTACACAGCAAGTGGTTACAGTCTGAAATGTGTTGTCTGAAAGGGAATTTGATAAATACTCGAAGGGAAAAATGATGGCACAGCAAGGTTGTGGGACTCATTAACTCTTAAACGAAGCAGCACAGAAAAGATGGGACGAATTATTTCCTGTACTGTATCATTCAATGAATTTTAATGGTTATTTGTGAGCAGCTTCCAGCAGTCTCTTTAACATCTGCTAGTTAGGTCTCTCAAATCTTAGCACCAAAGGTAGTAGTACACAAATACTTTTCCCATTGGCAGTGGATATTGCAAATTGGGTTCTAAAACCCATGTAGGATCCTAATTTGCAGAGTCAAACAGGCTCCTGCCTGTTTGGGCAGGAGTCCTGACTGCCCGTTTGCAGGCTCAAGTGTGAGTTGAATTGAATGGGCCTCAGGCCACCAAGGGGTGGGCATTTTTGGAAAAAAATATAAATTGCCATTTCAATTTCTAGCTTTGACGGGCTGGGCACCAGTTAAGAATTACCATGTCTCCATTTCAAACTGACTCATCAGGGAAACATGAACATCTGTTTTTGTTCAAAAGAATGAAGGAACAGAAATTCAAATCTAGCAATATATTAACAAGAATTCACAAGGGAAGACACGAGTAACATACCCCTGCCGAAGAAAAAATACATAAAATCAGGGACTTCGATATAAAGCTGAAAGAGTCACAAAATAAATTAATCAACAGGAATGGATAGTTATTAGCCCAGGGAAATGGCTAATGATTGCCTAAATCCAAAAAGGTGACAAAGCAGACCCATTATGCTCACTTCGTTCTATGAAAAATAATTGAATTAATAATGAAGTGTAAACTTGATAAGTAAATGCAGTAAAAACCTAGTAAACCATAGCCAACATGGATCCAGAACCAACCTCTTGAATAACTTTGAGAAATTGAGATCTGAGATGAACTATTTAAAACTCCATATATAGTGTACCTCAACTTTGTGAAAGGTATTTGACAGAGTATCACACAAGAAAAATATTAGACAAATTCAAAGCTCTAGGAATCCAGGACAAACCCTGGGACGGGCTGAAGGTTAGAAAATAATGACTACTCATAACAGGAGTTACATCAGGGTAGCAGCTCTACTATTCGAGTGTTATGATGCCCCAGGCTTGATGTTGGGACTATGGCTGCTTCTCATTCCCGTAAAGAAATGGACTCAGAAACTCAATACAACCTGTTTAAATCTGCTGATGATATTAAACTTGGAAGGATGGTAGAATCAAAGGAAGCAGAACAGATAACGCAGAATGTATTGAGCAAAGTGGACAGTTGATGAAATTTACTGCTCGTAGGAGGGAAAAATAAGCAGCACACACACTTCTTGAAATATGCAGGGATAGCCCAGGATGAATCTGAAGAGGACTAAGGATTCTTAGGATTGTTAACACTGGACATGTCCAACCAATACAAACAGTAATCACAGACAATAAAATGTTGAACTGTACACTGTAGTTCCACCACTTGACTTGAACCAAACTACAATGGTGGCAGTGTGGCCTTTTCATCAAATTTGATCTTGGTCTCTCCCCCTATTGTGTTGGTTCCTTCTTGTTCAAGCACTTCACCTTGTTTCCCATTTTCTTTTAAAATTCTCATTGTATAACACTCAGGTCAGAGGCTGGGAATCTTGTGGTGATTAATTCACATCTTGGGCAGAATTTTCCATTTATGAGACTAAGTGTGGTGGTGAGCGGTTTTGGCGGCACCCACCCCTCTGGCCGGAATGGCAGGAACTCAGGCCTGACTCCGCGCTTGAAATGTCATTAGTTATGCACAGGCATGTATCAGGCCAAATCACCTGACAGGTTGGGAGCTGATTCATCTGCCTGCTGTCAGCTGGCAGGGTCGAAGGTCTGGGCACCATATTTAAATGTCAGTGCAACACATAGGCAAAGACCTTTCCTATTCTGGGCGGGCTGGGCAGGAGTGGATAGGGGTGGAAGCGGAGCCAATCACTGCCCACGATCGGCTCCACGCCGCCATTTTACGCAGGCGGGTCAATTAAGGCCTGCCCAGCGTAATACTTGGCCAGTAGCGCTCAGCGCTACCGGTGCGGGTGTTGGGGGTTGGGGTGGTGGGGTGGGGGGGGGTAGGAGAGTTGGGGCTAGTGCTCTTTCACGCATGTGGGTGAAAGAGCGCAGCAATCTCCCTGAGGCATGGAGCTACCACAGGGAGATTGAATGGATGTTAAAATAATTAAAGAATTCATTAAAACATTTATTTAAACTTGTCCCCACATGTGACTGTGTCACATGAGTGGGGACATGTTTTTATATTTATGAAAATTAATTTATTGATTTAATAAAAGCTTCAGGAAACCTCACCCCACTGGTGGATGAGGTTCCCTGAAACATGCGACGGTCGCTTGGGCTTTCCGTCTGCCCGTCAACCTTAAGGTTGGACAGGCAGCGTTCACAAGTGGCTCAATTGATTTCTTAATGGCCTCTATAGGAAATTTACATTTCAGCAGCCGCGCAGCTGACTCCGGCATGGGCCTGCCAAACAAAACATCGCGATGGTGTGCAATGACGTCAGGATGCACGCCTGATGTCATTGCGCGTCATTTTACGCATCGGTGTGTCGGCCCCACCCCCACCCACCCCTGCACACTGACCAGAAAATTCACCCCATAATCTTACTTTCTCCAACCCACCTGACTTCCAGACATGTGCAGAGATGTCTTGCAGTCAGAAGAAGAAGGCTGAGAGCCTAAAGAAGGCAGCACCCCACACCAGACCCTCTAGTCTCTGAGCAAAGGAGTGCAGATGCACAGGCAAGTCCTGTATCCCAGGGATGGCTGCAGGAAGCACAGCAGCCTCACCTCTCCAGCCTGGGAGGCCGTCACAGAGCAGGTGAGCAAGGCTGGCAACCGTACCCGAAATGCCACCCAGTGCAGGAAGAGGATGAATGATTTCATCTGCTCAGCCAGGCTAAGTCATCTTTCAACTCACTCCAATATCAAACTCTCATCACGGCATCATGCATTCAAAGGGCTACTCTCTTCAGGGATCTCACACAACCATTAGCAGGTGTGAGAGAGCGCAGACCAGAAGAGGGAAGGCTGTCATCATTGACCTCGCTGAGTTTGAGGAGACTGCAGCTGATCTGGCTGGGGAGGACTGGAATCGTTCCTGTTGGGCAGGGGAGATTGGCTTCTCCCAGCAACCCAGTACGGATCATAGCTCCATCACTTCATCAAATCCTGACTTTCACAGTGAGTCACATACACACTTATCTAGCTCATGCTCATTAACTGAAACTCTATTTTTTATTCTCTAGGCACCAGCTGATCAAGGCCCCAAAGCCAGCCCAGCACCGGTGTGAGCTCCAGACCACGTCCGAGGAGGAAACTCCAGAAGAACCTTCACGGCGCTCACACCCACCCTCCATTAACTCAGAGACACACACATCGAGAGGATGCAGCTGTAGATTAGGCTCAGGGATGCCTTACTGACACATCCCTGCAACAGTCAGAGGCATGAACAGCCCAGGTCTCCAGCACTCAGAGGGCTGCTGGAGACCAGCCACCCACTCAGTCTATGTCAGATGATGAGCCTCTGGAAGCGGCAGCTAACTCAATGCTGGAGATGCAATGACAGGTGGTGGAACATCAGGCAGAGATTCAACAGTCACTCAGCAGACTGGAGCACAAAATGGAGGAGTCCATCCACATTCTGTCTGATGTAATGACTCTGACATGCCAACAACTTGAGGTCACCATGGGAAAGCTGGTGACCACCACGGAGACCTTGGTCCAGCAGGTCTTCCCAGATTTGTGCTTCGCCCTGCACTCCATGATCACACATCATGGTGGGCACCATCGGGATGTAGGAGACACAGGGACGAGGCACCTTGACCTCCCTCCAGGTGCCCCATCTCCTGCAGGAGTCAGGGCAGGGCCCTCGGGCATGCAC
The DNA here is from genome assembly GCF_017639515.1 of Carcharodon carcharias. Lineage (NCBI taxonomy): Eukaryota > Metazoa > Chordata > Chondrichthyes > Lamniformes > Lamnidae > Carcharodon > Carcharodon carcharias. Next base: position 171,375,574 of record NC_054469.1, read on the forward strand.
AGTGAGATTGAGCATCAGCCGGACACCCCGGGGGCCTCCTCTCAGGACACTCCAAGGTGTCCAGCCTCTCACAGTCCCCTCTGCCTGTGACCCCATCCAATCCAGCTTCTCAGGATGCCCAGGGCACTTTTGCCCCTGAGCAGCTGACGCTTATCAGGCCAGGGCCCTCCAGGCCTTGGTCCACCAGAGGACGCCCACCAAGGTCATCACAGGCATCAGGATGTAACAGTCAGCAGACTGCATCTGCCTCTGTTGCAGATGTCGGGGCTGCTTCCAGGCGTAGCGGTAGAGTTAGGAAAGTTAAGAAAAATTGATGTCACTTTTGGGTCATGGGTGTGCTACCACTGTAAAGAAAATGCACTTTTGTGAATACATTTGATGGTTATGTGACAGAAGACTTGATTTCGTAAGCTGGAATCCTCTTATGTCGAGGTTTAGCCTCCATCCCACTCAGTGATAGTGTCCCACATTTCTGTGATGTCAACCTCAGTTGAACTAGTCTCCAAAACCCTTGTGTGATGTCAGGGAGATGTGTTTAAATCTTCATTGGAAATGTGTGATGGAAGCGTTTCTCACCCTTCTTCCTCAAGGAACACCATTGAGCGATGGCAGCTCATCAGCATTGATAATCTAACGGCATTTGTGTCTATTCAGGGGTAGCGGCAGAAGGAAAGACAGGCATGGGAGGAGGAGGTCCCTAGCCATGTCCACATCTCAGTTGCAGCAGTGTTTGCATCATTAGATGGCGGTGAAGGCTTCAAGTCTTCCCTCGCATCGCTCTTGTTCCTAAGCAGACTCTTAGTTCCCAGAGTGAACTCACTAACAGGGCCCCATGGACCAAAGCAATGATCATGGCCTGGCAATTCATAAGGCCAGAACGTGTTTTTGTGAATGTGGGACTCGTTCTTGCTTCAAGTGAGTGAAAATCTCCTGAGATGAAAGAAAATGGCATTTAGGGCTAGGAGAGATGTGGCCATATTCCCTCACTTAACTTTACTCTTCCTGGAACCTGTCAGCAATTAACATATCATGGGCACATCTCCCAAGTCTTCTTTCCTCCACGGCATGATTGTGCTCATACTCACCCTTAACAGCCTCTTGAGGTTCCTGGGTCTCCTGATTTTCATCCTCTAATGAGCTCTCATCCTCCTCCAGGTCATCCTCTAGCAGGGGGTCACCTCCTTGCTTAGCCAGATTGTGAAGGGCATAACATACTGCGATGATGTGGGAAACCCTATCGAGAGTGTGTTGCAGTGAGCCACCTGATTGGTGCAAGCATCTGAAGCGCATCTTCAGAAGTCCTATGGTCTGCTCTATACAGGAGCATGTGGAACTGTGAACAACATTGTACCTCTCCTCAGAACAACTCTGAGGGCGATGCACCGGTGTCATCAGCCAGTGTTTCAGTGGGTACCACTCATCCCCAAGTAGTCATCCCCACAGGCATAAAGGCTGCTCAAAAATCTCAGGCACCTGGGAGTGACTCAGGATGTAGGAGTCATGGCAACTCCCAGGTTACTGTGCACAAGTGTGCAGGATGTGCTTCCCGTGATCACCCAACAGTTGTACGTAGATAGAGTGATAGACCTTGTGGTTTATAAACATTAGGGCCTGCTGCCATGGAGCCTGTATAACCACATGGATGCAATCGATCGCACCCTGCACTCTTGGGAACCTGAGATGGCTGTGAAATTGGTGAATCTTGCAGCCTGGCTATCTTCGTCCAGAGCAAACCTTACATAATGATGGACCTTCCTGTAAAGGATATTTGTGACATCCTTTATGCATCATTGTGTTGCAGACTGAGAGATGCCGCAAAAGTCCCCTGTTGATCCTTGGAAAGAACTAGAGGCAAAGAAATTGAGCATTGTGGTCACCTTCAAAGCCACTGGCAGGGGATACACTCCAACTCCATGTGGCATCAGGTCTTCACGAAGAATGTGGCATATTTCATGTACCAGAGCTCGGGACAAGTGCAGACGTGCATGGCTTTGCCTCTCACTCATTTGTAAATGAGAGATTCTTCTATGATAAACCCTAGGTCTTGTGAGTCACCCCCCCTTTGTCTAGGTCTCTACTGCTGACCCTCCTGTTCATGCTGTGGCTCCGCTTGACTATATCTCTCCTGCTGGAGCTGCGCATGGAGTCACCTCTCCCTCCTTCACCTTCTCCATTGTATTAGGACCCTGACAAAGGCAGGATTGAGCCCTGGATCCATATCTGTTTTTGCCATCTCTCAGAAAGGAAACATTGAAGACATTAATGATTCAAGGGGCAAGAAAGTGAAGATCAGAAGATGAAAGGTATGGAAACTGTAAGGGTCCATAATTTTTCCTGGCCTACTTGCATAGTGAATGATGTTGCCTTGTCCCTGAGACACGAGTGCACACATCCAGGTGACCAAGATGGCATCATAGGTGTAACATCTTGAGCTCTGTGTGGGATGCTAAAGTTTAAGTGAGATGAGTGACCCAACCTAGCTCTGTGCTCCAATCTTTGACGTGGCATATTAATGACCAATCAGTATTTTTGGGATTTTTTTAACATTAATTTATGGGATGTGGGCATCGCTGGCTAGGCAAGCATTTATTGCCCACCCCTAAATGTCCTCAGAAGGTGGTGGTGAGCTGCCTTCTTGAACCATTCAGTCCACGTGGTGTAGGTGCACCCACAGTGCTTAGGGAGCGAGTTCCAGGATTTTGACTCAGCGACAGTGAAGGAATGACGATATATTCCAATCAGGATGGTGAGTGGATTGGAAGGGAACTTCCAGATGGTGGTGTTCCCATCTGACTGCTGTGAGTGGATGCCCTTTGGCTCTTTAGGAGTGTCAAGTCTGGTGAACACATGACAGGCCTTCATTGATAGAATGCCATATATGATGCAGCTGTGCCTCCTTCACTATAGCCTGCATTCCTAAATTCTACATTCCTATGTGCTACTCTTGAGGTGCAGTGATTGTGATGTGAAGCCACTGAGTTCTGAGTAGCTTTTTAACAGTGCTAATGAAGCCATTGGCTTTAAGTGGCTTTCATCGCAATGAGGTGTTCCTCTTTTCTTTCTAAGCAGGCTCCTGCTCACTCCTGCAGCAACAAGAAGTTAGAGACTGAACCTAGAAAGGCACCCCTCGTGTATGGCCTTCCCTCTTACTGCCATTCCACAGTCTTCCTTCCCCGTTGCCTCACTCATGTTCATCAAACTCACCCTCGCCTCACAGCCCACCCCTGGTTGAAATGCTAGTTTCTGAAAGAGGAGGCCTGCATGAGTACCACTACACAGTGGGTGTTCTATGGGACAAAGGCAAAGAGCAGGAGCAGACCAAGCCTACAGCCCCAGCAGAGTGGCATTCTTTGCACCAAGACCGGCGCAGTGCTATGGAGCACCTACATTCACCTCGAAGTTACAAGTGAACTGAGGTCCGATTTGTGCATGCCACCCCTTTTCAAATGGATTTGAGGCTGGCGTAATTTCCTGCTGGCGTGATGTAAGGTTGGAAGGTGAACCCAGCAAGCAGCCGTTTTAATGAGCATTCATGAGATGCTAATAAATGCAAATGGCATTCATGCCACTGGTCAGTGGGATAACTGATCTGCCTCAAACCCACCATCAGAAGAATCGCAATGTGGTTTTACACCGACAGATTTCCGACTTTCTGCCTGCCGCTGGATTCTCCACTCCCGCCCACCACGAAAGCCACCGTAGGTGGGTTGGGAAAATTCCACACCTTGACTCTCTCAAGCCTGTCCATCATCTACAAGGCACAAGTCTGGACTGTGATGGAACACTCTCCACTGGCATGGATAAATGTGACTCCAACAACACTCAAGAAGCTCGACACAATCCAGGGCAAAGCAGCCCACTTGATTGGCACCCCATCCACCACATTAAACATTCACTCCCTCCACCATTGATGCACAGCTGTAGCAGTGTGTATCATCTACAAGATGTGCTGCAACAGCTTGCCAAAACTCCTTCGTCAGCACCTTTCAAACCCATTAGCTCTACCGTTAAGGGCAGCAGACACATGGGAACAACACCCTCTGGAAGTTCCCCTCCAAACCACACACCATCCTGACTTGGAAATATATCACCATTCCTTCACTGTCACTGGGTCAAAATCCTGCAGCTCCCTTCCTGACAGCACTGTGGGTGTACCTACACCAAACAGACTGCAGCAGTTCAAGAAGGCGGCTCACCACCACCTTCTCAAAGGTAATTAGGGATGGGCAATAAATGTTGGCCCTGCCAGTGACACAAGCATGAACAAATAAATAAAAACTTTTATTGAGAAAAAGCTGCAACAAATGTTGGTATTGCCCATGATGCTCACATCTCGTGAAAGAATTTTTAAAAATTAATTTGATCATGATTCTTCCACAGGATGTTCTGAATGGTGACAGAGGTGATTTTGAAGGACAAGGGGCCTTCTCCAGCTCTGTGTCACTATCACCCCTTGGATAGTTTTCAGGACTCTCAGGCTTCTTCTGGTTATCTGTTGCTTCACTGGTGCATTCTAGCTTTTGATCTTCAGCTACTCTTTCTGGTTTAGAGCAGGGTTGTGCTTCATTTGTTTTCTGTAAGAATTTCCAGTTTCTCCTGTACTGTTGTCCATTTGGAGTCTGCACTATATAAGACCTTGGTCCTCCTGTGATTCCTGTGATAACAGCTGTATTCCAGATCCCTTCATGAATCCTCACTATCTTTCCCATGTTCAGGAAGCTTAGTTTTTAGTCTTCTCCTCATCAGGAGCTGTGCTGGAGATGATCCATTGCCCTCTAATGGAGTATGCCTGAAATGCAGCAAAGCCAGGTAGTGGTCTCTTCTGTCTGCCTTTGCCTTTTTCAACAGGTGTTTTAAGGTCTGCACAGCACGTTTCACCATTCCGTTGGATTGTGGATATTTGGGACTTGATGTAGTGTGGCAAAACTTCCAGTCCTGCAAAACTCAGTGCCTAGAATTGTGGACCATTATCTGAGATGAGCACTTGAGATATGCCGTGGCGAGCAAAAATTGATTTTAAATGAGTTCTTACACTGATGCTCTTACTATCATTTCTCAGCAGCACAGACAGAAAGAAATTTAAGTAATAATCTACTCACTGTTGTCAAATATGAACAAGTCCACTTCTATCTTCTGCCAGGGCATCTCTGGAACACTGTGTTTGAAGTGGTTCTTTTTGTTGCGACTTACTGTACTTTTAGCACACTGCACACGCATTCCCCATTCCCCCAATTTGTGGTCCCATTCCAGGCCAATACATTACATCTCAATCTCTTCTCCTGCATGTTTCTATGCCGAGGTGACTTGCATGCATGCGCTGTAGCATTTCTTTCCTCAGTGTTGCAGAAATTATGATCTTTTCTCCCTTGAGACGTATTCCTTCTGCTACATCAAGTTCCTCACGAATGTCCAGGTACTCATGTACAGCAGAAGGGGCTCCTCTCCAATGCGTGGGCCAGACAATTTGCACAATCTGCTGCAGATTTTTCAGTGTGGCGTCATTCTTGGTTGCTTCCCTGGTCTCATCCAGTTTTGTTACAGCTACAGATAAGTTCTTTGTCAGTATGTGAACTTGTGCTTCCATTTCTTTATCCTTTTCTTCACTGGTGGGTAGGTAGGCACATGACAGAGTGTCTGCGATGTACATTTCCTTGCCCGCTTTGTATTTAACTCTGACCTGGTACTTTTGCAGACATCTTAGTAATCTTTGGATTCTTGGTGGTGCACAGTTCCAGGTTTTTTAAGTATAGTTTCCAAAGGATTATGATCAGACTCTACCTCCACGTCTTTACCATAAACAAATTGATGGAAGCGTTCTAAGCCAAATTGCTAGCATTTCTTTCTCTATTTGGGAATACCGCTGCTGTGTTTCAGTCATTGCCTTTGAAGCGTATGCCACTGGAGCCTCCTAGGCATCCACTGAGATCTTGACAGGCTGACTGACATCGTAACACTTATCACTGTGCCTGGGTCAATGTTCTCTTCAGACTCGTCAAAGGTTCCTGGTGACTTTGTTCCCAGTGCCATTCCATATCATTTTGTAGAAGTTCTCTGAGAGATGCTGTCAGGTCTGATATGTTCAGAATGAATTTCCCAAGATAGGTTACCATTCCCAAAAACCTCTCCCAGTCTTTCTTACATTCTGGACGTGGCATGTTCACGACTGTTTCGATTTTACTTGAGTCTGGCTTCAGTTCTTCACTTGTTAGCACATGTCCCAAGTACTTGATTTCAAAAAGACCTATTTTGCACTTTTCCTTCTTCAGCATGAGGTTCCTTTCTCTAGCTCTGGCCAGCACCTGCCTCAGTCTGTGGTTGTGTTCTTCTCGTGAGGCTCCCCAGACCAGCACATCATTTATAAAGTTTTCCATGCCCTTTAACCCTTCAAACAGCTGCTTCACTGTTCTGTGGAACAACTCCAGAGCTGAATTAACACCAAAAGGTAAATGTAAAAACCTGTATCGCCCGTATGGTGTGTTGAAGGTACAGAGATAGGAGCTGCGTTTATCGAGCTTGACCTGCCAGAAGTCTGAACTCGTGTCCAAGACTGAATAGTATTTAGCATCAGCTAGCTTACGCGTGATCTCTCCTGGTGTGGACAACTGGTAATGCTCTCTTTGTACTACCTGGTTTAGGTCTTTGGGATCCAGACAGCCCCACAGACTCCCATCTGATTTTTCTACAATTACAATTGGAATCACCCACTCTGTCAGTTCTTCAATTTTGCTGATGATGTGAAGTTTCTCCATTCTGTCTAACTCTGCTTTCAGTCGATCTCTCGCCATTACTGGTATTTTCCTGGATGGGTGTATTTTGGGTGCCACAGTTTCATCAATGTTGATTGTGTGTTCTCCTTTTAGGCAGCCAATCCCCTGGAATGCATCTTTATACTCGCTCAGGATGCCATCAGTGGTAACAGCCATTATTCTCTTGATTAGCTTCAGATTTTCACAAGCTTTGATTCGAAGAATGGGTTTTGCATCAGTTTTCACCATTATGAATGGAAGTGCTTGAGACTGTTTTTAATGGTTCACTTTAAGTGTGCACTTACCTTCTACAGCAATGTTTTCACCTGTATAAGTAGACAGCTTCACTTTTGTTTTAGTTAGCTGTTTTTCTTTGCTTATCTTATAATACAGGCTTGTGGGAATTACATTTGCTTGTGCACCTGTGTCAAGCTTGAAATTCACCATCATATTGGTCATTTTTAAATCAAATTACATTTGCCTTCTTTGGAATTTGTTGTTCCTGCACCAATGAAAAGTTCAGTGTCTGTGTCAATTGTGTGCACTTCCTTCAATTTACATATCTTAGCAAAGTGGTTTAGTTTATCACAGTTCTGACACTGCTTTCCTTAGGCTGGACAACTATGCACTAAATGCTCTGTTCTGCATTGGCTGCATTGAAATGTTTTAATAGCAGTTTTGTTCTTTTTACATTCAGGCTGAATATTTGTTCTTTCCCAGGGCTGTTTCTGTTTACCTGCATCTAACTGCTTGACCGTGTGTAGCTTATCATCTTCCGTCATGGGCTTAATCTGGAATTTTGTTGTCTCTGCTGCTCTGGAGATATTTATTGCCTTCTCCAGCATGAGATCAACTTCTCTCAAAAGCCATTCTCTCAAAGTGTCATTTACGATTCTTTGATGAGTGATTCTTCAAGCTCTCCAAATTCATAGGATTTAGCTTGTTTTCTTAGCTCAGTTACATACTGGCTAATGTTGTCACTGCCTTTCATGTATGTAAAAAATTGTTGACTTTCATATGTGATTTTTCTTAGGGCTGCAGGCTTTGAATTTTTCCATTATTTCTTTCAAGTCATTTCGTTACCCATCAGTTTCAAACATGAATGTGTTTTAGACTTCTAGGGCTGCTTCCCCTGCTACATGAAGAAAGATGGAAGACTGTACCTGCGGGTCTTATTTATCACTGCCTGTCACTGTGAGGTACAGCTTAAATCACTGCTGGAACCTTCTCTAATTTTTGGCGATTTTCCTCTCCAAGCTGAGCTTTGTCGATGATTTCTGAGCCTCCATTGTTGTGTTTGGTTTACTTCTGACATGTCTTGTTTTTTGTTTCAATGATACACACAGACCGTTGATATTGTAGCTGAGCTATCTTTATTGTTAACACATGTTCCTAACATAAACACAGTTCTGCAGTAACTGAACTCTATCAAGATAGGCTCCAACATGTGCTATCTGACCTTCAACTCCCAGGTCAGGTGACACCATTCCTAGTATAGAGTACCATATAGTATCTAATACTGGAGTCCATTACCACAATCAGCTATTATCATGGCAGGAGTTGGTCAAGGCCAGGAGGGGATGAGATCAGGGATTTAGGTTGGTAGGGTGGAGGTCACAGGCCTGGTGGTGCAAGTATTAAACAGTTTTCCTGTTTTATTTTCTCTGCAATGCATCCCTTTTCAGCAGAACAGAAAGGTGTTTTTATCTCTTTGTGTGCTAATCCACAAACAACGAGGCACTTTGAGATACATAGGGAGTGTGACTCCACATTCCTACACTTGCCTGCTTCTTCTTCTCTGTTTTTTTCCACCAGAAATTATCTGGGTAACATTTATACAGTCATTTTAACCCACTCAACAATATTATCCAATTACAGTCTTTCTTTTTGAACATGCCATCCATAATAAATTAATATCACCAAGACAATTAGCTGAAACAATGCCAGTGTAAGAACAGGGTGTATTATTGCACTCATCACACCAGCAGTTGTCAGGCTCCATCTGAATAATGACTCACACAGCTCACATGTCCATTTTGATCCAACATTGTGAGCAAGTTCTCAATTTCAACTATGCGATAGTTAATGCCCACAACAATCACGTTATTCAAACGTTGAAGCTGTTGAAACTTTTGACTCCATTACTGCATCTCCTTCTCCCTAATGGCATCAAGATTGAGATCAAAGTGGGGTTCCGCAATTCTCAGGATGTCATTTTAAAATGTGTTGGTCTGTCACCACTTTGTGCCAAAAGAATTGTAAACTACCATATTCCACAATTAGAAGAGATTGATTCGAATAATAAAGTGTAATTTCCGTCTGTATATATATCAGTATCAGATCAATAATAACAAGCCTGTGATAACGCCACCAATTAGGTACAAATTTCCGATAAAACCTCAGATCAATTTCCATTGAACTTAATAAACCTTGTGTTGACACCTATGAATCCCAAAATAATATAAAACAATCCCAATAAACTTGAGCCTGAAAGTTACAGTTTTTTATCTTCCTTCCAGCTGCCATGAGCTGCTTGTAAGTTGTACAATTTCCTCATGTCCAGCCTTGAAACTCTTCTCCTACCTTTTGAACTCCCAGCAGGGGTAGGTCTTGTGATGCAGTGGATAGCCTCCATACCTTTGAGCCAGAAGCTTTGGGTTTGAGACCTACTCAAGGACTTTGTGGCCATGGAAGGCACATTCACAATGTGGACAAACTGGTTAATTATCAATCCTTCCAAAACACCTAAGGCAGGCAGTCAGAGTAGAAGAGTCTCCTGGTCAGTCAGACCTGTGTGGTACAAAAACACAAAACACTGAAAAAACTTAGCAGGTCTGACAGCATCTGTGGAGAGAGAAACAGAATTAACATTTCAAGTGTGTATGACCCTTCTTCAGAGCTGCGTGTGGTAGCTGCAGTGCAACTGCCTCTCTATGTTAAAAGACTCCATGAGCAGGTTCTTGCCACAGGATTTAATCGGTGGCAAGTTCTTCCTCCCTTTGAGGGGCTACCAGAGAGAGAATTCTCAGCACTAGACCTTATGGCCTGGATTTTTGGGGAGTGGGACCAAGTTGGGAGGCTTTTAAAAATGATGGGCCCGACCTGATTCTGGGATTTCTGTCTCCATTACCCTTTCTGGCAATTTTCACCAGCTCAGGATAAGGGTGCAGGCAGCCAACCCACATGCAGCACTCCTGCTCTTACTGGCTCCATTACGAGGGTGGCCATTTCAACTCTCCCCCTTGCAATTTTTATGGAGTCAGGCCTGTTCTGTTAGTAGACATGGTTCACGGCACCTCAGAGGAATTGTGAACCATGTAAGAACCCTAGTCCCAAGTCAGTAACCAAAAAAACAAATCATCCAACATTCCCTGTGAAAAACATTGCCCCTCTTATCTTCTCATAAAGCTGTAAATCAATCATAGCCATTCATCATTACAATTTCAAAATCTTTTATCCACTTCAGACCTTTTAATCGTGTATAAATAAACACACAAGCATTGAAAAGCCACATCAAGAAAGAATAACTTATTACAAGGTAATAGACGTATCAGTTAAACAAAATTTGTATTCCCCATTGCAACTTTGTAAAAATTGCCTGCTCAGCTAAGTGAATTAGTCATTCTTGCAGCTCAGCTAAGCATTCATAATGAAGCCAACTGGCAACTCTGTCATCAGAAACAAGCACCAGTTTTTCCAGAATCTCATACATGCATGACCAGCCCAACTCAGCTGTGACTGTCTCAATATGGTGTGGATATTTGGCATACCAACTTAAGTGAATGCCTTATTGTCTGGTATTTTGTTCTACCATCTGATCTTCAGAAGCTGACAAAGGCAGCTCAAATGAAAGTGATTGAGCTTCCTAGCCTGGCGCTGGTACATAGTTCAAGTATCGTGTGCGTAGAGCAGAGTGGGCAGCTCTATAAACTTTCAGTTCAGTAGGCTGACTTATTCTGCTTCACTCCCAGACAGATGATCATAGCCCGCCAAAAACTACATTTGCTTTGGCAATTCTTGCATGTGTCACGTCATCAATATGGACAGCTCAAGAGTGTGTGCTACTGAGATAAGTGAACTTAGCCACTGCTGACAGGTTCTGGTCAAGGACTGAAACCTTGGGCTTGAGATAGGGCTTCCCTGAAGCAGGTTGGTAGGTTACTTTAGTTTTCTTCATGCTGATCATAAGGCCAAAGTTGTCATATGCATTGGGGGACAAGTCCATGCTACCTTGCACGTCCAGCTCTGAACCAGCAGCCAGTGCACAATCATTGGCAAGCAGGAAATTGAAAAGTATGTCCTTGGGGATCTTAGTCTTCATCTGGAGTTGTTTCAGATTGAGCAGCTTCTGTCCATATAATTTTGATGCTAGGATCACCATCATGGATAGCATCAGGAAGCATGGCAGAGAAAAACATGCTGAAGAGTATGAGCGTTAGCACACAGCCCTGTTTAACCTTATTAGTAAATGTGAATGAGTCAGGAACTCCCCATCATCCAGGACGTGTAAGCATGCCAGTTGAATTATTCTGATGAATTTCTCAGGGCACCCAAATTTCTCCATTACCTCCCAAAAGGCCCTCATGGCTGACTGTGTCAAAGGCCTTGGTCAGGTCTACAAATGTGGTGTAGCGATCCACGTTCTGTTCATGCCATTTCTCCTAGATCTGTCTAACTGCAAACACCATATCAGTGGTTCCTCTATCTTTGGTGAAACCACACTGACTCTCTGGCAGGAAGTCCTGTTTGAGATGTTGCACTAAGTGGTTCAGAAAGATTCTGGCAAAGATTTTGCCAGTAATGTAGAAGAGTAAGATTCCTCTATGATTGGCACAAGATTGATGAGTTTATTTCCGCTTGTACAGGTGGACAATAGAAGCATCTTGAATTCTTGCAGGATGATTCCTTGCTCCCAACTAGGCTAAAAGAGTTCAGTGACCAGGCATTGACCTCCAGCCTTGTAGATCTCAGCTGGGATAGCATCAGCTTTGTCGCTCAACAGAAGTTTGATTGTGTTTGTCATTTCTAACAGTGGGGGAGGATAATCAAGAGATCATTTGAGAACAACCTGTGGCAGCTGTTGATTACTTCTTCATTAATGGATGAAGGCCAATTAAGGATGTGACTGAAGTGCTCTGCCCATCTTTCTAGAAATTAAGCTTTTTACTATGAGCAATATTGATTTGTCAGCGCCGAGGATTGGTGATGAACCAGAATACTTGGGCTTTAGATAGATTTTAGAGCATCGTAGAATCTCTTCCAGTCTTCGTGGTTGCATACGACTGAAGTTAGCCTGCTTTCTGATTCAGTCAGTGTCTTGCACCTCTCTGAGCTTGCAGTGGAGAGTCCTGCGGATGTTTCAGTAGGCATCATGCTCAGATAGTGATGACTTGTCATTGAGGTAAAACCTGTAGAGGCATGCTTCTCCTCCAGTAGTTTCTGGATTATCTCATTGAACCAATCATGATGCTTAAGAGGTATAGGGCCAAGAGCCTCTAGAGCAGTGGAGTACACTATGTCACTAAAGGTTGCCCAGTCATCCTCAATGTATTTTCGCTGTACACAGGCAACTCTCGAGTTTCTCTGAGAAAGGTTTCTTCATGGCTGCCTGTTTGAGCCTGGAGACATTGCAACACTCCTGGACCTTCATGCCCTGGGGTTGTTAAGGAAGATGAATCTTAACGTTTAGCTTTGAAATGATAAGACAGTTGTCAGTCCAAAAATCAGTACCTTCATGGCTTTTCTTATATGCATACCCTGCCTGTCCCTCTGCCTGATGATGATATAGTCGAATAGATGCCAGTGCATAGAACGGGGGGTGCATCCAAAGACTTTTTATTGAGAATAGGGAGGCAGAAAACTGTGTTGGTGATTAAGAGCTTCTGCTCAGCACACATCTTCAGTAAGAAGAGACCATTGCTGTTACAACTGTTAACCCTGTTTTTTTCGAATGACCCCTGCCCACACTTAGTGATCTCCACTAACGCTTGCATTGAAGTCACCAAGAATGATTAGCTTGTCTGACTTAGGCACAGCAGCAATCCAGAAGTGGAGATCATCATAGAGTTTATCCTTGACTTCATCAGGGTTGTGCTTGGTAGGAGCTGATGAGAGTTGCTTGCCTGTTACTGTGTCGCAGGAGTTTAGGTACCATCAGACAATCATTAACATCCTTGGGAAGGCAAGTCAACTTACTGACGAGATGTTTCTGGCAGAAAAGCCAATGCTAGCTTTGCACCACTCTTCTCTTCCACTGTCACTCCAGAAGAATGAGAGGATTCAGTCTCAGGTTTTCACTTCAAGAACCAGGCATTTTTCTAATCTTGCTTTTGTTCATGAAAATGACTGGTGTCAGATCACAGTGGATGTTCTTCACATGAGATTGTAGAGGATGAAAAATAACAGATGTGTGAGGTCATTGATACAAGACAACAAAAATGCATCTTGTACATGACAAAAAAATAGTGTCAGAAATGTGTTATGCAGGAATTCGTGGTCAGTGAGGCTATACTGTACTGCTATATCTGCAGGAAATGTCTCTACCTTAAGACACTCCTGTTCAGAGTCCTTGAGCAGAAGTATGAGTTAGAGACACTCTGACACAAGAAGGAAGAGGAGAAATTTCTGGATAGTGTTCACACTTAGGGAAAGTACAATTGCAGGAAGGGAAGAGTGTGATATTAGTCAGTAGGATAAGGGGAACCTAGCAGAGATAAAGAAGGAACTTCTGCAGTCACCGGTCCTGTCCAACAGTTACAATATAGTTGATACTTGTGAGCGTGAGAGAAAGACTGGTGAGGACAGCTACAATACTGATCTAGGCTCTGTGGAGCAGAAAGATGTCCAAAGGGCAGAATAGTAATGTAGTGATTATAGGTAATTCAATATTAGCATCCTCTGCAACCACAATCTAGAGTCCTGAAGGGGGTGTTTCCTAATTGGTCCTTGGATAAGGGGTACCATAATGCTACAGGTAAGAAAAGGGGATGGTCCAGTTGCCATAGTCTATGTCAGAAACAATTGTGAAGAAAGGGAAGGTGATTCTGCTGAGCAATTATGAGTGTTTAGGAGCTAAATTAATAAGTAGCACCTCAAGATGGTAAACTCAGGAAACATTTTTAGAAGAAAAAATAATGACAATAAAGTCCTAATGGTTTTCACTCCAGGGCTTTAAAAGGAGGTGAGGTATTTGCAAGTGCTTTAAGCCATAATCTTCCAAATCTCTCTCAATACAGGAATTGTCTCTTTGGATTAGACAATTACACTAATAACTGGATTATTTAAGAAAGGAGAGAGAGAGAGAGAGACCTCAAAATTATGGGTCTGTAGTCTAACATCTGTTCTGGGAAAGTCATTGGAATAATTAAGGACAGAACGATACAGCACTTGGAAATAAATTTGAGTGGATTTGAGGCAGCCAAATTGTATTTGGTCAAACAAAGCTAATTGAATTTTTTGAGCCAGTAGCTAAAATGGTAGATAGGGAAATGTCTATAGGTGCAGTTATATGGACTGGAAACATTTGATAATCTTTTAAATGAAAATCAAATCAACAAAATTGGGAAAAATCAGGCACAGCCCCTAATTCAGGTCAGCTGTAAAACCAAGAACAAAGTTTTAAAGGAAACTTACAAACTTTAAATCAAAATGTGATTAAAGGGGTCAACAAAACACCCCAGTCCCCGCGGTGCCCACCGAGCACGGAAGGCCTCTAATGGTTGGAACTAGGAGACTACTCAAGGAAATCTGCAACAATGTCCTGGGGCTGAGATGATTGGCCTCCAACAGCTACAAACATTTGCTTTTTTGTGTTAGGTATAATGTCGACCAGTGGAGAGCTTTTCCCTTGATTTCAATTTTGCTAAAGATCCTTGACACCAAACTCAATCAAATGCTGTCTTGATGTTATGGGCAATCACTCCCACTTTACCTATGCTCTTGTGCCTGTAACTCTTTCAAGTACAAACCCGTTTCCATCTGTTTCAGATGAAGTTACATTGTTTCATAGTTTGCCATGGTGAGATTTGAACTCTTGATACTCTTTTGAGTAAACCTGTTTCCATCTGTTTCAGATGAAGTTACATTGTTTCATAGTTTGCCATTGTGAGATTTGAACTCTTGATCTTGGGGTTACAAACCCAGTACCATAACCACTTGGCTATTTAGGCCAAGCTCAGATAAGCATTGTAACTCTTTCAAGTACAAACACGTTTCCATCTGTTTATACAGATGAAGTTACATTATTTCATAGGTTTGCCATTGTGAGATTTGAACTCTTGATACTCTTTTTGAGTAAACCTGTTTCCATCTGTTTCAGATGAAGTTACATTGTTTCATAGTTTGCCATTGTGAGATTTGAACTCTTGATCTTAGGGTTACAAACCCAGTACCATAACCACTTGGCTATTTAGGCCAAGCTTTTTTAAATTGTTTCATAGTTTTGCCATTATGAGATTTGAACTCTTGATCTTGGGGTGTACAAACCCAGTACCATAACCACTTGGCTATTTAGGCCAAGCCTGGAAACATTTGATAATCTTTTAAATGAAAACCAAATCAACAAAATTGGGAAAAATCAGGCACAGCCCCTAATTCAGGTCAGCTGTAAAACCAAGAACAAAGTTTTAAGGAAACTTACAAACTTTAAATCAAAATGTGATTAAAGGGGTCAACAAAACACCCCAGTCCCCGCGGTGCCCACCGAGCACGGAAGGCCTCTAATGGTTGGAACTAGGAGACTACTCAAGGAAATCTGCAACAATGTCCTGGGGCTGAGATGATTGGCCTCCAACAGCTACAAACATTTGCTTTTTTGTGTTAGGTATAATGTCGACCAGTGGAGAGCTTTTCCCTTGATTTCAATTTTGCTAAAGATCCTTGACACCAAACTCAATCAAATGCTGTCTTGATGTTATGGGCAATCACTCCCACTTTACCTATGCTCTTGTGCCTGTAACTCTTTCAAGTACAAACCCGTTTCCATCTGTTTCAGATGAAGTTACATTGTTTCATAGTTTGCCATGGTGAGATTTGAACTCTTGATACTCTTTTGAGTAAACCTGTTTCCATCTGTTTCAGATGAAGTTACATTGTTTCATAGTTTGCCATTGTGAGATTTGAACTCTTGATCTTGGGGTTACAAACCCAGTACCATAACCACTTGGCTATTTAGGCCAAGCTCAGATAAGCATTGTAACTCTTTCGAGTACAAACACGTTTCCATCTGTTTATACAGATGAAGTTACATTATTTCATAGGTTTGCCATTGTGAGATTTGAACTCTTGATACTCTTTTTGAGTAAACCTGTTTCCATCTGTTTCAGATGAAGTTACATTGTTTCATAGTTTGCCATTGTGAGATTTGAACTCTTGATCTTAGGGTTACAAACCCAGTACCATAACCACTTGGCTATTTAGGCCAAGCTTTTTTAAATTGTTTCATAGTTTTGCCATTATGAGATTTGAACTCTTGATCTTGGGGTGTACAAACCCAGTACCATAACCACTTGGCTATTTAGGCCAAGCCTGGAAACATTTGATAAGGTTTCATAAGAGTGTTAGCTAAAATTAAAGCACATGGAATTGAAGGCAAATTATTGACCTTGTTAGGAAATTGGTTAAGGTACTAGAAGACAGAAAGTAGGGATAATGGGTATGTACTTAAATTGGGGCTTTAACTATTCATGACAATTACCACTTGTAATGTTATAATGCTTTCAAAGTAACAAAACAGAGTAAGGCCCTTCATAAGAGTAGTACTGATTACAATTTGAAGGAACTAATAGGACATATGACTAAAAGCTTGGCCGAAGAGGTTGATTTTAAGGAGTGTCTTAAAGGAGTAGAGCAGGTGGAGCTGTTTAGGGAGGGAATTCCAAAGCTTAGGACCTAATCAGTTGAAAGCCAATAAAGGAATGAATAAACTCGGGGAAGTGCAAGATGTCAGGACTGGAGGAGTACAGAAATCTTGAAGGTTTGTAGGGCTGCAGGAGTTTACAGAGATAGAAAGACTAGTGGCATAAGAAGTGGAGTGGACGGAGTATAAAATTATAAAGAGATATTGATAGATTAAGTGAGTGCACAAAACTGTGGCAGATGGATTTCAATGCAGGCAGGATCAGTTATTAATTTTGGGCCATAAAAAGGATAAATCCAAGAGTTTTTTCATACTGTGAAAAGCTTGGAACAGTGGAGGTTCAAAGAGATTTACGGGTCCATGTACAGAGATCATTAAAATTGAGTAGTCAGGTATGGAATTGATACCTGTGAGCATCAACTACTCATGGAATGTTAGCCTTGATAGCTAGAAGACGAGAATAAAAAGGAGGAAGTTATTTCACAGCTATACAAAGCCCTGGTTAGACCACCCCGGAGTGCTGTGGCACTGCACCTTATGTCTTAAAAGGAGTCTATTGCAGATTAACTAAAATGTTACCAGGGCTATAAGATAAAGTGCTTGCAAACAGATCTCCAGTTTTTCAATGGAATTTCCATAAAGTTTGTGTTCCAAACACCACTGATTTATTTAGCGGTACTTTCTTGGGACAACGTTTTGGAATCATGGATATTAGAATAAAGAATTTGTTACTGGTGATATAATTTTAACTAATTTGGTCACACATATTCACTGGACTCATGAAATTTTTCTTGTTTAACTCAAGCACAGTCTACTTTTAATTGAAAGTTACTCTATTTATGTTACATAAAGTGCTTGTCTAGCCTCCCATCTAACTACTGTGGGTGCAAATGAGACCAGGCAATCAAAATGAGTAATATGTCAGGAAAATTAAAAAAAGCTACAGGGTCAAAGAAAAAAAACAAAAGCAGCAGATATGCCTGTGTTGAAATTAAAAACAATCTTGTGCAGAATAAATTGTATGAACCATTTAAAACAACTGGTTTCCCTGCCAGTTATATTAATTGCAATGCACGATAAGCAGTGGCTGGAATTTGAGCATTAGAAGAGATTCATGAGCTGAGTGCAAAGAATGGAAGGTACTGTTGGAGCCTCACAGCAGTGGAAAAACTTCTAGAAGCCCTCCAACTCTGCACAATGTTGTATATTAAATCTTTAAGGTGTTATAAAACCATGAGCAGTACATTACAGGGGAGCGGATAGCTTGACCCCCTCCCCACCACTCCACAGACTCCACGCCAGCCTGCCCTGCAGCCATAACGTGGTGCAGTGTGGGACTTCTACCCCTCACTGGGGAGGACGTCCCATCCTCGGGAGCTCCAGCAGTTCTGACAGCACCAATGGCACATTAGTGGATACTGCTGGCACTGCAAGCAGATCCAAGAAGAAGGCCTATGGGTCCCAGAGCAAGGTAAGTCCAGATTATTGGACGGGAGGGTTTGGGTAGTTTAGGGATGGGGATCGGGAGGGTGGGGGTGGTGGGTTTTACACAGTAGGCGGGTAGGAAGAAAGGAGGGTACTATCTTAGCGGGGGGGGCTGCCCCCCGATGTGCAAAGGACACCTCCTGAAGATAGTACCCCCCACCCCCCTTCCTTCCCACTCTTTTAAAAAGTTTTTTAAGAAATGGCCTGCCCACTCCCGCCTGACTGCCTACAGCAACCGTATTAACAGCCACAGGCTGCAGGCAATGTCTTAAATTTCAATCCAGCAGCTGTTAACTCCAGAATAAAAGACAGAAATTGTCCATCAACATCTTTAAATCATCTCAACGCAGAATCCAGAAAGACCATTGAGCCCAATCTGAAACCATGCAAGCCATTAATCTACACGATCTGTGTCCAATTAACTTTTTTGGACTCTTAAACAATTTAACCTACTCTGCCACTTTGTAATTTACCTATGTGTGTGTTTGTGAGTGCGTGTGAACTCTCCAATGCATGTGTGACAAAGAGTTGGAACACATTTTTTTGATCTAGTGTTAAGTACAATAAACACTATTTCCTTTTCTTTTATAACTTACAATAAAAACCTGTCTGTGTGTGTCCTTTACAGTCGCGGCACTTAAACAGTGAAACACTCAATGAATCAGCAAACAAATTCTTTAAGAAACACCTGTTGCAGTCAACAGAGGCAGGAAAGAGAGGGGAGCCATTCTACCACTTCTCACCCAACTGTAATAAAGACATTTTATTAAACATTTGTGTTTTAATGAATGGGGGTTGTGACATAAATGTTCATGGTGCCTCCAACAAAAGAATACTTCATACTTGCTTACTTGAACAGTGAGAGTGGCTTAGCTGGCCTCAGCATCCCCACGTCCCGAGAGGGGAGAGATTAACTAGGATTCCCACTTATAATTGCCACACAGCAACTCCTGCTAGGGATATGCCCCCCTCTTAACATCAAGTACTGCTCCATAACAAGATTAGGGATGGGCAATCAATGCTGGCCTAGCCAGCAATGCCCATATCCCATAAATGAATATAAAAAAAAAATGCAAGCAAATTAGAAACCAATGAACTTCAAATATTACAACAAATTATGTTCAAATTGCAATCATTGATGTTACCAGATCTCTGCTGTTCAGAATAGGAGAATCTGCCCAATGACAAAAAAAAATGTTAGACTTTGAGATTCTCTACTCTGAAAAAACATTACATGGAGATTAATGTAAGATTGGGAGCAATGAGGGACGGGACCCTTGAAAAATTGGCTAAATACCCGTGGTTCCGAGGAAGAAAGTGTTAGTGATCTAGTACAACTGGCCAATATTGAAACAGAAATAAATCCAAGAAATTAACTTAGGAAGAAAAAAATTAACAATAGAGAGTAGAGATAGGAAAAGAGAGGAAAGCGGTAAAGCAAGAGAGAGATGAAAATACTCAAAATGGGGCATGAATTCCAATTATGTGAACTTGAGTTGATGTGGAGAAGAGAGACTGATTCAGGGAGAACTCCTCCTAATTTGATTTGGCAAAGAATTTTCACTTAGTACCTAAATTTAGTGAGGCGAGAGTGGAGAAGTATTTTGTGTCATTTGAGAAGATTGCCACAAATTTGAACTGGGCGAAAGAACAGTGGACTTTGGTCCTACAAGTATTTTGATAGGGAAGGCTTTGAAGGTGTACTCATCTCTTTAAGCAGAGCACTTGTGTGATTATGAAGAAGTAAAGCCTGTTGTACTCATAAAGCTTATGAGTTGGTGCCAGAGGCCTATCGGCAGAAATTTAGAAATTTGAGAAGGATAATGGGTCAGGCCTATGTGGGATTTTCCAGGGAAAAGGAAATGGCATTCAATAGATGGCATAGGTGAAGGAATTAATAGGAATTTGTGTAGATGAAGGCATAACAGAACTTCCATAACCTTAGGGAGATGATGATGGTGGAGGAATTCAAAAATAGTGCCTTTTGGGGTTAAGGTCTCACCTGGAAGATGTCAAAGTTTGTAAAGTAAGGGAAGTCTTGTTAATGGTAGATGATTATGGATTGACTCATAAGATTATTAGTTACAGGTTCCACTTTGGAACCTTGCAGAGAAACTAGAATGAGAGGAAGGTTGATGATGATAAAAGGTCAGGCCCTGTTAGGAAGGTGGAAAAGGTAAGACCCAGGTCCTTCTTGGATTTGTAGAAGTGAAGGTAAGAGCACGGGTTTAGTTCATAGGGACCAACAAGCTACTCTTGTCACAAGAAAGAGCACATGAAGGCTGAATGCTGGTAGTTAAAAACAAGGCTGTCGCATTGGTCCCGTAAAGGGGTGTTCCTCCTGATGATAATGTTCCTGACCATTAAACTTCATGGCAAGTAGGGATTCTCCCCAAAATTTACTGAGAAGGGTGAGTCGAAGTATGGAAAGCCTTAGAGATTTAATTCTCAAGGGTAAAGTGTCCCCTTGTTCATTTGGCAAGGCAGGCAAATCGTTTATTAACCTTAGAGATACGGGTGGGGAGAGGGAAACACAGCCATTGATGTTGACCAATGATATGGCAACCCCCACAACATAGTTCGATGAATGCCAATGTACTAGATCAGAGGATCGATGGAAGCTATTTACCCATTACCTTGTATAGGGTTGATTTAAAATGTAACATAATTACAGGTCTTGTAATTTTTGGTGTTGTTCCTCATTTACTTATTGATGGTGCATACTTTTTATTAGGTAATGACTCAGCTGGGGATAAGATCTTGCCATCTCCAGTGGTTTCGGGAAAACCCATTGAGGCTGTTGAAACTGAAGTTGTAAAGGGAAAGCCGAGTGACTTAAAAGGATCAATGACTTTCTGTAAACCTGCAGCAAGAATTAATATTTCAACTAAGAATGTGTTCAAAGAGTCAGGAACTCAGCCTAGTAGTTTCAAAAAGACATTGGAGCATCAGGCTGATAAGGAAAAGTTAATGGCAAGTGGAGATGTGTTAATGCTGTCTAAATTAAAGAAAAACGTGACCAAAGTGTGACAAAGCAGATAGCAGCACTACCCAAAGCTAACAATGAAGCAAAGAAAGGGAACACTTTAGAGGAGAGTGGAAAAGCTGAACTATTGCTGACAGTATAGAGTGGTGAGGAAGGATATGTGCTCTTGAACATAAATTAATCTTCAAAATAATGAGGCAAATGCTCTTGCTAGAGCAGAATTAGATAAAGTTCAAACTCAGCGGAAGGCAGAAAAGCCAAAACAGATTAAGGAAATTCATGAACTGAATAAAAAGGGGTATCAAGCTTTCTTAGCTGAGCATTGCCATAGTCTCAATGAAGTTCTTAAAACAGCTAAAGAGGATTTTACTCAACAGAAAAATGAACTGCTTGTACAAAAGGATGCAGTGTCTCCTGTGTCTCCTAGAAAAGAAAACTGAAGGGTTAGATCTTGGAGAAGAACTAATGGTTAAAAGTGATCCTGAATTTAAATAGGGTAGGTGAATTCAATTGGCATGAAGAACAATTTTGATACTTGGTTGATTGAAACATTTTTCAAAGATCTGGACATAAAAAGCTTGCAAAGAAAATGGAGAACAGAGGTTGGAGGTTAAAAGATGAACGAAATGGTTCAGAATCTGTTCTAAAAAGTGAAAACCCTAATGACAATTTAATGTCTGGCTTTAAAGAAAAGCAAGAGAAGTTGCTGAATCCAGAGGGAAAGAAGCAATATAACAGGGGATTTCTCCTTGGAATCCAGTTCACAGCTATCAGTAACCAGACATCAAGTGGCTTACCAGCAATCAGCAGTATCGTTCTTGACAAAGTTACCAGACCAAACAAATTGTAAAACCTTTGGACCCCTTACAAATGCTAACCTGGGTTCCTGACTGTACAAAATCCAATACAGATTTTAAAAAAGCGACATGAGAAACACAATGTTAAGGTACAATCTTTTAATCAAGGATATGGGAAAACTGTAATGACTATGCAAAATGGAAAAGGAGATATTTTGCTGAGATGGAAAGAAAGTAAATTAAATAAAAGTAAAATACACTCTCATTTGCAAGACAGTTGTGACTCCACGTAAGCTGAACTTTAAATCTTAATTTTCACATTTAGTTGGCTTTGTTACAGGTTAATCTTTATGGTGTTGCCGGGACAGAATGTTTAATGGTGAAATGTCTATACAGACCATCATCCACTGGTGTCACTAGAAAAATTCAAAACAAAGAACCAAAGGCTGTGTTGGTGGCATTTGCTGCAGTCATTTACACTAAAAATTGTGCATTGGCTGCATTTTCCGGTTGGCAAGTGGGGCGGGGCCTGATCGCCGACGCGTAAAATGATGTGGTCCTGACGTCACCGTGCGTCACTCCGATCTTTAGTTCGGCGGGCGTGTACTGGAGTCGGTTGCATACTCGCCGAACTGTTAACAGCCACTTAAGGCCTTTAAAAAAGTAATTAACTTAATTAATGCACCTGTCTGTCCAACCTTAAGGTTGGTGGCAGGCAAAGAGCCCAGGTGGCCTTCAGAAAAAACATGAAATCTCATCCACTGGTGGGATGGAGTTTCATGAGGGATTTAAAATGTGTATAAAATTTTAAAATAAAAATAATTGACATGTCCCTGCTCATGTGACAGTGTCACATGAGGGGACATGTCAGGAATATTTTTTTCTCCCTTTAATAAAGTTTTCAAACTTGAGCCGAGCTTCCTGAGGCGGCACTTTGCCTCAGGGAGATCTGTGCGCTCTTTTGCGCGCATGCACAACAGAGCACACTCCCGGCTCAGGGAATCCCCACCCACCTGCACAGGGAGCACTCTGCGCTTCTGGGCAGACGTCATGCTGGGCTGGCCTTAATTGGCCTGCCCACATAAAACAGTGGCGTGACCCTGACTGGAGGCGCTGATCGGGTATCCGCCTGCCTGCGCCCACACCTGCGCACCCACCCTGATGGGGGAAATGCTGTCCCGTGTTGCCGGCCGAAAAAATGTGACAAGGGACAGTTACAATGTCTTAAATCCAGGTGAATGTTGGGTCTGATAAGATTGTAAAATAAAACTGGATGTTTGCAATTAAGTTTGTGAAAACACCCCTGACGGGGGAGCATAAAACCCCGCCCATGGAAGAAATCCTCCAAATTTTCCAAGCATCTGTTTATAAGGAATGCATCACTTCACCTGTACTATCAATTGGTCAACTATCTGAATATGAGTGGCCATACCAGAAGTCTTAAAGAGATAAGCAAAGATATATCATTATATACCAGATCAGATAAGCAAGGAATAGCTTGGTTAAAACATAAATACCCATTCCAAATCTAATCATGAATAGCTTCATTGTTCTACATAGTCTTTCAAAGAACCATTTCAGGTTCCTGAACCTGGACATGTTGAGGGATTTTTTTTTTCTTTTGTCAGGTTGCAACATCTTGAATGTCATTCATAGTCATAGGGAGGACTGAGGAGATATTTTGCCCATAGGCCTCCAGCAATGCTTTCCTGAACTGATTAATGGAGCTATGCAAAGAACGATCAAACTTGGCTCAGGGTTCAATTGTTCTTCACTCCTTGAACAGAACTACATGAGGTCCAATCAGCTCTTGCTGCCTTATGAAATACGTTCACACTTCAGTCCGGAATCCCTTGTTTGGAAACATTTGTTGTCTGGAAATATTTTGAGCAGAAGCCAGCAACTCATGGACTATCCACTCGACTTTTTGAAATGAGTGGCTTTTCTTATTCAATATACTATAACTGTATGCTGCATTTTCCTGCACCACAGTCACTGCCTCCCCTCATTACCTGCCATTTTCTACCTCAGTCCATTTACAGCAGTGCTTTTGAGCAGACCCAAACATTCCCACAGTACAGCTTGGTTTTTAAACCTTCACCTTGGTATCTAAGAAAACAGAGTTATTTAAAAATCCCAGATGGAAACTTTAAACAACTGTCATAACCTATAATTTTAAATGTTATGTTTGAGATGCGACTCTAAACTCAGGAATCAGACCACTAGTTCTCAAGGCTTTACATTAACTAATTGAAACGTTTTATTAATTTACACAGGTTAAAATATATTAGAATATAAAACATGGCTCCAAATTACTACTATCATAACTTTTTAACAAATTCCCAAACTAATCTCCACTAAGGCAACAGCAACCCATAGACTTAACCAAACACCAGGCAAAGCATTTTCACCTTACGAATTCAAAATTAGGTTCTTTTTACTTTGGAGCCAGTTGGAGGCTTGCAGCTGCTTTTTAATCTTACATTGCCTCTGCCTGCACACCCGAAAACCACTGAAGTTAAACCTACCAGCCCCATTGAATGTTAATTCTCATTGTATCAACAGTCTCTTTGAACTCTACCTTTTAACAATGAAACTCTATTCATTGTACCAATTTTATTAGTAATATAAACATTGCTTGGTAGCTGCTAGATGGGCATCAAGTTTTCACCCTACTTCTTGAATGCTCTATTCAAAAAATGCAAATACACTCTACCTCTCTGTTTATATCTCAAACTAGCAGATGACACAAAGATTGGCCAGGTGGTTAACAGTGAGGTTGAGTGTCTTGGGCTACAGGAAGATTTAGACGGGATGGTCAAATGGGCAGATAAGTGGCAGATGGAATTTAACCCTGAAAAGTGTGAGGTGATACACTTTGGAAGGAGTACGACAAGGGCACGACACGGGCAAGTACTGAGGAACAAAGGGACCTTGGCATGTGTGTCCATAGATCTCTGAAGGCAGAGGGGCATGTTAGTAGGGTGGTGAAAAAGTTATATGAGACACTTGCCTTTATTAATCGAGGCATAGAATACAAAAGTGGGAAGGTCATGTTGAAGCTGTATAGAACCTTGGTGAGGCCACAGCTGGAGTACTGTGTGCAGTTCTGGTCACCACATTATAGGAAGGATGTGATTGCACTGGAGGGGGTGCAGAGGAGATTCACCAGGATGTTGCCTGGGATCAAACATTTAAGTTATGAAGAGAGGTTGGATAGACTTGGGTTGTTTTCATTGGCGCAGAGAGGACTGAGGGGCGACCTGATCGAGGTGTACAAGATTATGAGCGGCATGGACAGGGTGGATGGGGAGTAGCTGTTCCCCTTAGTTGAAGGGTCAGTCATGAGGGGACATAAGTTCAAGGTGAGGGGCAGGAGGTTTAGGGGGGATGTGAGGAAAAACGTTTTTACTCAGAGGGTGGTGACGGTCTGGAATGTGCTGCCTGGGTGGGTGGTGGAGGCGGGTTGCCTCACATCTTTTAAAAAGTACCTGGATGAGCATTTGGCATGTGATGACATTCAAGGCTTTGGGCCAAGTGCTGATAAATGGGATTAGGTAGGTAGGTCAGGTGTTTCTCACGTGTCGGTGCAGACTCGATGGGCCGAAGGGCCTCTTCTGCACTGTGTGATTCTGTGATTCTGATTCTGTGATATCAAAGCACCCAGATTAGCTGGCTTTACTCCAGTTAAGACATACACACAGACCAAACCTCTATTTTAAAAGAAAAATATTTTCCAAAATATTATATACATTAACAGCTTCATGACAGTGCTACAGTGTGAAGAATTTGTGTGAGGCCTATGGTGTGAACTTCTCAACAGTTTAAGACATCAAGAAGCAGTGTGAAGAACTATTTAAACTCTATGCAGAAAGTTACACTGTTAAGGGAATTAGTGAGTGTAGAACACTGCATAGTGCTCAATCTGATTACCATGATAATTTGTTGTATGAATGGTTCCAACAATGTCATATTGTGGGTTTCCCTATTTCACGGACAATGCTTTTGGAAAAGGCCAGACAATTTCATACTGATTTGAAAATTAGTTCTGTGCATGACTATGCTCAAGGTTGGTTGCAAAATTTAAACATGGGGTTAGGTTTCACCATTTAAAGGCTACCGGTGAATAAGCGCCTGCTGATAGAGAGGCTGACGAATGTTACATAACTGAATTTATGAAATTAATGAAGGATGAGGAACTTGCCACGACACACGCTTGTCAGTAGTGCATAGTTGCAAAGAGTCGATAAAAAGGCTTCCAGTGTCACATGCAAAAATGCTGCTGGAGCACATGTGTGTAAACTTTTGGTTCTTGGTAGAAGTGCAAATCCTCGTGTTTTTGAAAGGGTGAAAGTAATGGCGATGTTTTAAGTGGCCAACAAATGTAAGTGGGTCACCTAGGAGATGATGAGTAAATAGTTCCATTATCATTTTGTCTCTGAGGCTTGTGCACACTATCGTAAGGTTGGGTTGGCTGCGGACTGCAAAGTCATGCTTCTTTTGGATAATTGTTCAATTCAGTCCCCTATGGAACAATTGGATGCTGACAATTTCTTCATTACATATTTACCCCCCAACTGTACACCTTTAATTCAGCCAATGAACCAGAGTTATTGATCAACGAAAAACCACTATGGGAGCAGTTTTTTATAACATCTTGTGAACAGTTGCAACGTGGTAATGTTGATGCTTTTAAGGAGGCTTTCAGTATCAAAGATGCTGTTTGGTGTTTGGCAAATGTATGGGTCAGTGTCACTAGGAGAACTTTGCACACTGTGTGACATTAGTTGTGTTCTGTAACTAATTTTAATGATGAGGATGCAGGGGAAAACTTTGAGGGCTTTAATGCAAGCAAAGCCAAGGTGAAGGCAGCTGACCTCTTGTGTTACGTCAAGCAAATGTAAAGTCATATAGGCATTGACTTGGACAAAGAAGACATTGTGACATGACTAAATTGTGAGGATGATGCTTCATGTGTGGAGTGCCACAGGGATCAGTGCTAGGCCCTCAACTATTTACAATCTATATCAATGGCTTGGGTGAAGGGACTGAATGCATGGTTGCTAAATTTGCTGGTGACACAAAGATAGGTAGGAAAGTAAGAAGTAAAGAGGACATAAGGAGTCTTCAAAAGGGTATAAATACATTAAGTAAGTGGGCAAAAATTTGGCAGTTGGAGTATAATGTGTGAAAATGTGAACTTGTCCACTTTGGCAGGAAGAATAGAAAAATAGCATATTATTTAAATAGGGAGAGATTGCAGAACTCAGCAGTATCTGGGTGTCCTAATACATGAATCACAAAAAGTTAGTATGCAAGTATAGCAAGTGATTAGGAAGGCAATTGGAATGTTGGCATTTATTGCAAGGGGAATGGAATATAAAAGTAGGGAAGTTGCGCAGGTCTCTGGTGAGATCACTGAGTACTGTGCACCGTTTTGGTTTCCTTATGTAGGAAGGGATATAATTCCATTAGAAGCAATTCAGAGAAGGTTTACTCAAAAGATTCCTGGGATGAAGGGGTTATCTCTGGAGAAAAGGTTGGACAGTTTAAGCCAGTATCCATTAAAGTTCAGAAGAATGAGAAGTGATCTAATTGATCATTTTACGTGATCCTGAAGGGGCATGATAGGATGGTTGCTGAGAGGATGTTTCCTCTTATAGGAAAGACTGGAACAAGAGGACACTGTTTAAAAATTAGGGATCTCCCATTTAAGATGGAGATGAGGGTGAATTTCTTTCTCTCAGAGGTTTGTTAGTTTATGGAATTCTCTTCCCCAGAGAACAGTGGAGGCAATGTCATGGAATATTTTAAGGTTGAGTTAGATAAATTCTTGACTTACAATGGAGTTAAAGGTTATTGGGGTTAGACAGGAAAATAGAATTGAGGCCACAATCAGATCAGCCATGATCTTATAAAATGGCAGAGCAGGCTCAAGGGGCCAAATGGCCTACTCATACTCCTAATTCATATGTTCCTATGCTCATATGTTGTGCAACAAGTAACACATCCAGAGATAAGTGATAGAGATAGGCTTTACAGCCTAAGTCTGTGGAAATTGACAACAGCAGTGAAGAAGATAATGGGCAGGATTTTTTGCTCGGAGTGTGGGTGCGCACTGACATGCCCAAGCATAAAATAGCGCATAATGATGTTGGGCAAGTATCCCAAAGTCATCGCATACTCATGCACGCTCGCCGATAGTTAAGAGGCCTATTAAGGCCATAGCGTATTAACTATGAGCGAATTTTCACTGCCCGTCCAACCTTACGGTTGGTGGGCAGGCAAATCAGCCAGGCGGCCTTTGGAATTTTGAGGAAACCTCATCCACAGGCGGGGTGAGGTTTCTGAGATTAATTAAAAAAGAAATGAAAACGTTTTGACAGAATTTTTGTTATCTATATGTTCAGGTGAGTGAATCCCATGTGGGGACATTTTTTTCAGCATTTCATAATCTTTATTCTTGTTCTTAAAATGCTTCAGATCCCTGAGGCAGCTCTCTGCCTTCAGAAAGCTTTCATTGTGCGCTTCCCCGTCCCTGCACTTATGTCAGCGCCCACCCACTTCCTGCCCCCACCCTGGCAACACTGAGCTTTCCAGCATGCCTTTCAATCTGGCTGGCCGATCACGGGAGGCGGCTTGTTTCCCGGCCACTCTCGGACCTGCCCACCGTGCCTGCCCAACAGCCCGAAAATCCTGCCCAATGTTCCTGAAGAAACATTACCATGGAGGAGGGGATAAATCTGACCTCTAAATTCATTCACTTGCTAAAACAATTAAATTTTATAAGCCAGCAAGATGAAATGCATGTGCACATGATCCAGGAGCAATTAATAAAGGAGTAGCCAAATACATGAAACAATAATGTTACAGAAAATGTTTGATGAAGTTGGAAAGTCTTGTGCCCGCACATCACAGCATCACCAAGCTCAATTCCATCAATCAGCATACTGGACGAAACACAGGACCCAGAACTATCTGCTCTTCCTGTTGATGATCAACCATGTTTTTCTATGCCCCTTCCAACAATTGGTGAAATAAGCCAGTGTATGGAACCACCTGTTCGCTCTACACCATCAGCATCATTTTGGAACAGTATTTTGGGAGCATAAATATAGAAGGTACAGTTTTTGGATAACTAAAGCAATTTTTATTACTACTTTATAATGTTTTACCACTGTTTCATGTTTCAGGTGAATATTTATATCTAAGGTGTGTTTTGGTTCACACAGTTGTAGTTAGGCATTCAAACGTCAATCTATATGCTGAAAATTCAGAAATGCAAGCATTCCAGACTGGAGACATTACACTGTATATGAAAAAGTGCAGTAAAAGACAAACTGGTTTATCTAATCTGTCCCAACCAAGCATAGTGCAAATTTCACATAATCACATATTACTGAGAAAGGAAAAGAAGCTTTGGGAAACTTCTTTCTGATTGTGCAAATTATTCATTTAGCTAGGCCATTAGATCTAGGATAATGAGCAGAAGTGGTCTGATTGATTATCCACTTCTCACACATATCCTAAACTGGTTTATGAATAAATTGCAGACTGTTATCCTCAATGATCTCTCTATGCACACCATAAATTGAAAATAGTACTTAGAGTGCGCACGACAGTTGTGCTTGACATTTTGTGCAATTGTTGAACAATGGGGTATTTGGTAAAGTAATCAACAATGATGATGAAGTCAGTGCCATGGACATGAAAGAGGTTGGATGCGATTTTTGGACCAAGGATGGATAGGAACTTTATGTGGAATCCATGGTGCTTTGTGCTGACATGGCATATCCTCCTGACATGCCTTGCACTTCTTGGTGACAACTTCAATGTCATTGTTCATACCCAGCTGACAGACTGTCTCTCTTGTGAAACTTCTTGTCCGATCTGTGCCCAGGTATGAGTGATGATGCTATTGAAGAGTATCAGTTCGTTAAGATTCCAATATGATGACCTGCCTGCCTTTAAAAGTGACTCCCTGGGAAATGCCTAGCTCATCCCAATAAGGCTAAAATGGTCCCACGTGTTTGCGGATGTGCTGAATTGAATCAGGCCATCTTCAACTATGATTTTCCATAGTTCCTGTAGTGTAGAATCTTCTGTTGTTTCTTTTTGTAGCTGTTGGCATTTGCATTGTGCAAAATGTACCAGATCAATTTGGAAACATCTTCAAGTTTGATGTCAGTGAAGTCGACAAACGATATGTCTTCTGTTTTCCCTGGGTTAGGCAATCTGCTAAGTGTATCTAATGTGACTGTCAATTAACCTGGCATGTATCTAATCCCGCAGTTGTAATCTTGAATCTTTATCAAGAGATGTTGCAATCTTGGCAGTGCACTGGTCAACGGTTTTCACCAAATCATCTCCAGTGGCTTGTGATCGGTCTCTAGCAAAAATCTTTTGCAAATTAGATAGGTATGAAAATGCATGACTCCGAACACTAAAGCTAATGTTTCCTGCTGGATATTGTAGTAGTTAGATGTAATCGGTTTGCCTTTTTCTAGTATGCATGTAGTCAGCCCTTTCTGTGAGGCATCCATATGCAGGGAAGTTGTCTCCCTAGGATCATAAAATTGCAATGTCAATGCTTCTGAAAATGACTGTTTCAGTGCTTCACAGGGGTATTGGTGGTTTTCATGCCACTGGAAAGGCACATCCTTTTTCAACAATTCCCTTATTGATGAAGACTTTTGAGAAAAATTGGGAATGTATAGACACAAGAAATTAAAAAGACCTAGACATCTTTGAAGATTGTCCTTAGCTTGAGGAGTTACTATGGCCATAATATTCTCAATTTTACTTGGATCGGGACATATGCCAGCACTGGGATAAATAGAACCAATTAAACTGATCTGCTGCATGTTTATGTTGTATTTCAATCTGTTGTGCACCAATCATTCATTACATGCTGCTTGCGTAAATAAGTGCATATTATGGACATGTTCATGCTTAGTTCTTCATACAATAACTAGGTCACCTGTGATACAGATACATCCTGCTATAGGGCATATAGTGCGGTCCATGTGAGCTTGAAAGAGATCCTGGCTAACAGATAACCTGAAAGGAAATCACTGAAAACAATATCGTCCGTTTTTTTTTAATATTCATTCACGGGATGAGGGCTTCGCTGGCTGGGCCAGCATTTATTGTCCATCCCTAGTTGCCCTTGAGAAGGTGGTGGTGAGCTGCCTTCTTGAATCGTTGCAGTCCATGTGGTGTAGGTACACCCACAGTACTGTTAGGAAGGGAGTTCCAGGATTTTGACCCAGTGACAGTGAAGAAACGCTGATATATTTCCAAGTCAGGATGGTGAGTGACTTAGAGGAGAACTTAGAGGTGTTCCCATCTATCTGCTGTCCTTTTCCTTCTAGATGGTAGTGGTTGTGGGTTTGGAAGGTACTGCTTAAGGAACCTTGGTGACTTCCTGCAGTGCATCTTGTAGATGGTATATACTGCTGCTACTGTGTGTCAATGGTGGAGGGAGTGAATGTTTGTGGATGTGGTGCCAATCAAGCAGCTGTTTTGTCCTGGACAATGTCAAGCTTCTTGAGTACTGTGGCAGCTGCATTCATCCAGACAAGCAGGGAGTATTCCATCACATTCCTGACTTGTGGTCAGGATGAATAGAGTATGAAATGTAATAAGCTCTTGGGACTTCACTGCGAAATGGACTGAACATTAACCATGCTTGGCATCAAACTTTGAGCAGAATCTTTCACCTGCAAGTCTCAGACTTAACTCTTCTATTGTGGTATTTTGTAAGGACAACGTTTCATATAATGTTGTGGATTGAGCCATATTTGCAATGATCCATCCTTCTTTACAACACGTGATTGAGCTACACCAATCTGTGTGCTCTTGTACTCTTCTAATGATGCTGTCTTT
Organism: Carcharodon carcharias; assembly: GCF_017639515.1. NCBI lineage: Eukaryota > Metazoa > Chordata > Chondrichthyes > Lamniformes > Lamnidae > Carcharodon > Carcharodon carcharias. The sequence continues at coordinate 171,407,332 of NC_054469.1, forward strand.
CTCCATTTTGTCTAGTCTGACCTTCAATTTCTTTTGTATGTGGATCAATTAACTTATGTGGTGGATCAATTGACAGGCTTGCATTCTCCTGCAAGTATAATGTTGCAGTCCCCTTGAAACTGCCAATTTTGTTGAAATATTCTGGATATTTTGATGTTAGGTCATAAACTGAGGTGATCGGGGTAGTTTCTGAGGTTGATATGCCTTGTGATGTCTGACTGATTCCATAAATTGTTTCTAGTGTGAGGTCATAACATGTCTGGAGACCTACAATCACTGGCCCCTTAGTTTCCATGATGTAGAACTTCTATGTCACCCAGGAGGATTGGCTGTACTTGCACTCCAGGACAACGGATCCTGTATATGGAATTAGTGAACCACTGCACGCTGAAAATTTCACAGCAGTAGGCTTCGCCATGGCCTTCCACATCTGTAGATACAGGTCCTTTAGAATTCACAGAGATACTATGTTGGCACATGCCCTTGTCATTGTTGGTCAATAAAGAATAGTTACCAACTTTCTTAGGACAGATAATTTGAATCTTGGCAAACACTTCAGATGGTTTGATGGTATCTATTATTTCCACAAGATTGACGGTGTGAAACATGTGTTCAACCCTCTTTGTCGAGTTGTGCCATCACCTTTATTTTCTGGTTTATCAATCATCTTATGTATATGTTTCTAATGGGATACCAGATGGTCATTCTTATTGCTGAGGGTACCTGTTGTGTACAGTCAGTTTGATCAGTGCACGGCTCTTTGCAGCTGCATTAGCCTTTGCCCTAGTGCATTGTTGCTGTCAATGGCCTTTTCTGCCAGATGCCTTGCAGAACTATGAAGAGCTGGGCATTGCCTTGGTGCATACAGAAGTCCACACCGTCCACATGTCTTGCTAGGTTTGGCTGTTCTAATGAGTGCATTAACGATTGACGTTGTACTTAAGGCCTGTAAGCTTTGCCGACATGCGAGGATCGCTTCAGACTTTTGTCCATTCTTGAGTAGCTCTTCAATACTATACTTTTTAGACTTGTTTAGCAGATTTTTCTGGAATGCTTCCATGGGAGTGGATGTGATCATCAGCTCAACAATTCTGTGTGCTGGCTCTGTGTTTTAAAAATCACAGCACGTGACCTTTTCTCTACATCTACTGCCAAAGCAGTCTATGGATTCTGTAGGCGGTTGTCAAAGTGACATCAACTCTAGTCAATGAATATGGAAGTTTAACCTGATTCTGAACTGATCTTCCATGGTGGGATTTTCTAGCCTCACCCTCCGCCAGGATCGTCTAGTCCGCCAAACGTCAATGGACATTTGGCTGTGCCGTTGAGTCTACCGCGGTGGGTCCTACATGACAGGGCTGGAAAATCCCAGAGCATACCTTTTGGGGGATCATTTAGCTCTTCTTCTATTAATCCTAGCATGCTCAGCTTGTGTAGACCTTCACTCCCAGTTAAATTTTTATGGCTTGCTTGTCTGTTTCAGACATGCCTGAATCATGAAACCATAGCTCTGTCCGCTGTTTAAACATTTTGAATTCAGATGGTAGATCAGCTGCATCTGAATTCAAAGTGGGCAATTTTGTGGACATTCTGACAATACCCCTTTGACCTTCCTTCTTCTGTAGTACCTGGGATGAGTGTTGCAGTAGCCGCTTTTGTGCACTTTTCTGAATCTCAGCCCATGAAGACGAGTTGCTTTTTATTCAATTTATTTTATTATTCAGCAACTCTTGAAACCACCCATTATAATTGCAACCATCTCCGGCCCAACTTTTACGATTTTTTTTTTGTTTTATTTTGTTTTCTCTCCCTTACTCGCTATCGATCCGGCCCACATCCTGGTCACTCACCTTTCCAAACTGAGCTAAGCCAGTGCTGGACCTCTTGATGTATTGTCCCACTCACTGAACTGACAGGCTATGCACTGCAATCTCAACACGAGGGATTCATCTGCTTACCAGCTCTTTATTTGAGCACTAGGTCAGCACTGTATCTCCAAAGCTTTTCTTTGCAGTCACCACACTGTTTTCACAACACTCTCTGATGCTGTGACTTCACTGAGGTCCAACCAAAATGTCAAGGATCTTCTCAGAACATGTAGCATGATCGAAGGCTGTTCACCTGGTCACACCTGTACTTAATATTGCTGCCAACTGTCTTACCATCACTGATCACCATGTTGTGTTATTATAATGATATAATGCTGTGAGCTTATTTACTGTACAAGACACAAGGCACCAATCACTCATAAGGGATTGGGTAAACAGGTTGTGTGTTTAAAGGTATAAAGCTTGAAGGCATCAGATCTGTCTGAGTTCTGCTCAAAGCTAAAGTGAAACTAAGACTGGATCACATGTCACACTTCCCTTCCAGTGATGTCATGCTAATATCCCATAAAGGCATCTTACATCTTTCAGCGTAACTATTGTGAAAAGAGTCAAGCACGTAAGCCTCTCCTGCCAGTACATAGCCTCTATATCAGAAAGCCCTTTGTAATGCCTCCCCATGATGACACACATAAACTTGGTACCTCGCAAATGCAGAGTGAACTACAGGGAACTTGAAAGAGGCCTGGCCTCCAGATGCCTGGCACACAGATCCACCGGTGTGCGGATATGCCCTGGTGCCCATAAACCAGCTATGGGTAAACAGCCCCACCGACTTGTGGGTACCTCAGGAAAGAAGAAGGATAAGGCTAAACCTGACAGAAAATCTGAAGTGAAGCCCATAGGTGATAACCTAACAGCTATCAGGCAGCCTTCTGGAAACTCCTACAGCAGGGCTAGTACCAAACAGTACAGGTCTCATCCTTCCTTTTGGACAACACTAACAATGCTGAGAGGGGGCCTGGATATTTGGGCAACTCAGGGTCTACATTCTATTTGCCCAGGCCTGCATCCAGCAGGGGACACTCCAGCTTCATGGTTTACGTTGGCACAACACGGGAAGAAACAGTGACCAGATATAAGGTCTCACTGGATTAGTGTAAAGCACAAGTGCCTGGGGTTACTTCAGTGATGGAAAAGATCATTGCGTCTCATTGGACAGCTACCACCCACCTCAAGCTGGACAGCCCCAAGTCAGTTAAGTGCTGTCCCACATGGCCTGCTTGTTTTAATGGATGCTTGGAGCTTAGAGAGTCATCTCTCAATAGGCGGGCTGGTAGACAAAACAAACTCAACAAAGCAGCCACCAGTCCTTCTCAAAGCAAGCTGGTACACAAGGACCATGCACCCTGGCCTTAAGATGACCTTCTGCAGGCTGGTGACGCATGCAAGACAGCTGTGATTGACACAGAACTTACAAGACTCAATGTGAGCATTACTGTGCTGCAAGAAACTAGGCTCCTTCAAAGTGGATCCCTTAAAGAGAAACACTACATGTTCTTATGGCAGGGGAAAACCCCAAGAGGCACCACGTGAGTATAGAGTGGGTTTCGCAGGAAAAAAACTCTACTCGCTATGATTGAACCCCCACAGAAATCTCAGGGAGAATTCTCACTCTTCGCTTGTCAACAAGCATGGGCCTACTTAAGCTCATGTGCATCTATGCCCCGACACTCACCTCCACCCTAGGTGCCAAGGATCAGCTCAATGAAACACTTGATGTTGCCATCAGCAGAATCCTCAGCACCAAGGAACTGTACCTTCTCGGGGACTTCAACATAAGGTTGGGTACTGACTACACAGCTTGGCCAAAATGCATAGGGCACCAGGAAATCGGCAAGATGAATGAAAATGGATCGAGGTTGCTGGACCTATGCTGCTACCATGGACTCTGTGTGATGAACAACTGCTCCAAACCAAGCTGTGCAACGAGGTATCCCGGAGATAAAAACAAAAAACTGCGGATGCTGGAAATCCAAAACAAAAACAGAATTACCTGGAAAAGCTCAGCAGATCTGGCAGCATCGGCCAAGAAGAAAAGAGTTGACTTTTCGAGTCCTCATGACCCTTCGACAGAACTAAGTAGAGAACTACTTAGTTCTGTCGAAGGGTCATGGGGACTCGAAACGTCAACTCTTTTCTTCTCCGCCGCTGCTGCCAGACCTGCTGAGTTTTTCAAGGTATCCTGGAGACATCCAAGATCATGCCACTGGCATCAGTTAGATCTCATCATTACCAGACTTACCACCCTCAACAGTGTCCTGATCACTCAAAGTTATCACAGCGCTGACTGTGACACTGACCACTCCCTGGTGTGTAGCAAGACTTCATCCAAGGAAACTATGCCACTCCAAGAAGAGAGGTTGTCTTTGGATCAACACTTGCTATACCACTGACCCTGAAAGGACCCAGGAATTCCTCAGCATCCTCGATCAGGCTCTTTTTGACAACACCCAAGGCCAGAGTGCAGTGTCAAAGTGGAGTCAAATGCTCGACATCTTCTATAACTCTGAAATCCGTGTATAGGGAAAGAGATCAGAGGAATGCTGCCTGGTTTGAGACTTATTGGACTGAAATGGAGCCAGTTACTGCAGCCATGAGGAGAACTGTCATAAGCCACAAGTAAGTCCCCAGCAAACAAAATCTAGATGCTCTCAGAGCTGCCAGAATTAAGTCTCAGCAGATTGCTTGGCTTCGCCAATGTTGTGACCAATGCAGTTGGTAAAGCAGATTTATTAAAAATCTCAGAGGGAAACTTTAAACGACTATCATAACCTATAACTTTAAGGGTTATGTTTGAGATGCAACTCTAAATTCAGGAATCAGGCCACCAGTTCTCGAGGCTTTACATTAAACTAATTGAAATATTTTATTAATTTACACAGGTTAAAATATATACACGTGGCTACGAATTAATACTATCATAACTTTTAACAAATTCCCAAACTAATCTCCATTAAGGTAACAGCAACCCATAGACTTAACCAAATACCAGCAAAGCATTTTCACCTTATGAATTCAAAATGAGGTTCTTTTCGCTGTAAAGCCAGTTGGAGGCTTACATTGCCTCTGTTCTGCACACCCAAAAACTGCTGAAGTTATACCTACCACCACTGATTAAATTCAAATTCTCATTGTCTCAGCAACTTCTTTGAACTTCACCTTTTAACAATGAAATTCCTTTCATGTACCAATTTTATTAGTAATATAAACATTTGCCTTGGTATCTGCTAAATGGGTATCAAGTTTTCACCTCACTTCTTGAATGCTCTATTCAAAAAATGCAAATGCACACTATTTCTCTTACATATCAAAACTAGTACACATCAAAGCACCCAGACTAGCTGGCTTTAATCCAATTAAGACAAACCCACAGACTAAACCTCTATTTTAAAAGAAAAATATTTTCCAAAATATTATATACATTAATAGCTTCATGACAGCCAATCAATACTAGTTGAAACTCTGCACAGCATACAATCTGCTGCTGAATCTAGGGATGTATGATGGAATTAGGAAAGCAATGTGCTAAGCAGCAAGCAAATCAGCTCCCTTGAAGACAAAGACAGGGATGATCATCACTGAACCTAGCAAGCAGATAGAAAGGTAGGTGGAGCACTACCTGAATCTCTACGCAATGGAGAATGTCTTCACTGAAGAAATTCTCAGCGCCATTCCAGACTTTCCTGACATTGAGATGGACATAGTAAAGTTCAACAAGGCCATTGGCCATGTTGCCAGTGGTAAAGCCTCAGGAAATAATGGCATTCCACTTGGAATCATCAAGAGTGGAAAACCAGCACTGCTGCAGCGGTTCCATGGACTCTTGTGTCTCTACTGGAATGAAAGATTTGTGCCTCAAGTGATGTGTGATGCAAAACTAGTCACCTTATCACAAAAACAAAAGTGATTGCAGTGACTGCAAAAATTACTGAGGCATCTCCTTGTTACGTATCACGGAGAAGGTCTTTGCTCACATTGCATTGACCAGATTGAAGACCATGGCATTAGTGAGCTTCAGTGTGGCTTCAGAACTGACAGATCAATAGTTGACATGATTTTCTCACTTTAACAGTCACAGGAGAATTACCGTGAACAGCACAGATCATTCTACATTGCTTTCATAGACCTCACCAAGGCCTTTGATCTTGTCAGCAGAGACAGACTCTTTAAACTGCTGTGTAAAATAGGCTGCCTGCCTGGACTCCTGGGCATCATTTCTTCTTTCCATGAAAAGATGCAGTTTCATAAGTTACCATGGAGCACCATCGGAGGCTTTCAAGATCAGCACCGGGGTAATGCAGGGCTGCGTCCTGGCGCCAACTCTCTTTGGCATATTTTTCTCCATGCTGCTATTGCACGCTTTGGGTGACTCAAATGAGGGTATCTACGTGCATATCAGAGCTGACAGCATGCTGTTCAGATTAGCAAGACTGTGCACTGAGCCCAAAGCACATGATATTCTAGTCTGTGAATTGCAGTTTGCTGATGACGCCACACTGGCAAGACAGACTGCAGTTCACTTACATCAGCTTGGAGATCAGTTCTCTCAGGCCTACAAGGAATTTGGACTGTCAATCAGCATCAGGAAGATCAAAGTTATGGGCCAGAACGTAGAAACTTCACCTTCCATCAACAATGACAACCTCACGTACCTTGGATCTACAATTACCAGTAACCTGTCCCTTGATACTGAAGTCAGCACCAGGATTGCCAAGGTCGCAGCTGTGATGTCAAAGTTGAGAAGTTGACTGTGGACCAAGAGCAAGCTAACAAAAAATACAAAGATCCATGTGTACCAGGCTTGTGTTCTCAGCACCCTCCTTTACAGCAGTGAAGTATGGACAACTTACGCAATTCAAGAAAAACGTTTGAACAGGGGCTGAACAGCTTCCACTTCCACTACCTCTTATGAATATTGAGCATCTCCTGGCAAGATAGAGTGCTGAAAATGTAAGTTCTCCAGCATGCAGAGTTCCCCAGCATGTTTGCCCTCTTGAGTAATCACAACTCCGATGGCTGAGTCGTGTGAGCCAAATGGATGGTGGCTGCATCGCTAAAGACGTGGTCTACGATGAGCTTGCTATCGACACAAGATCAACAAGTCACCCATATCTGTGATACATGGATGTCTGCACAGGAGACTGCAAGGTGATCGGGATCAGAGTCAATGCATGGGAAGTATTCACTGCAGACTGGAGTGCCTAGAGTCGAGCACTCGGTAGGTCATGGAAAAGCAGAGGACAAAAGAAATGACCAGATGGTGGAAAACAGAGCCCACCAGAGGCAAAAGAAACACATTAGTCCACCTCAGACCAATGATATTCATCTGTGCCAACTGCAGAAGGGACTGTCACTCACAAATCGGTCTCTACAGCCACAACAGACATTGTTCAATACAGAAGTGACATACACTCTGGGCGCAGTCCATCATCTCCTGAAAAACAACCCGGGGTGTTTCATTCGTGATGCAAATAATCTAGGGAGCCACTGTTCTGACTTCATTAATGTTAGTATTTTGGGCTCAAAAGCTCTGCTGTTTCTGAAAATGGATGCAGTATGTGTTCACTCTGAAGAAACATGCAAGAGTCACTTTTAATGTCCAGTTAGATAACACCAAGTGAGCATTTCTCTCTTGGTTGAGCTTCATCAAAAGTTATTGGAGAAAATAAGATCAATTCCCAAAATGTATTTTTGATCCATTAATTAATTTGAACTATGGAAATCAAAAAACCTATACATAACCCATTTATCTTGGGCTATGTATGCCAGGAGCCTCAGAATCCAAGTCATTTATTCAGAATATTAAGCATAAAGTGTGGTAATCCTAAAGCATGGGATTGTTATTACAAAATACGGAAACCTGTGCATGATCAGCCTTCATGTCACCACATTAAATCCTGCAGTAAATCTTCTGAAGCTATGAATTAGACACAACTTTTGAGTTATAGTATTTCCAAATCTTCACCCTATTTCACAATTTAAATCTAAATGGCTTTTGACTAGCACTGCATTAACTTCAGTGCAATCCTGAAGAAATGTTGCATTCTCTGAGTTGTCAAAAATCTTTTCGATGAGGGATTAAGCTGTCACCTCATCTGTCACCTCATGTTAGTATTTTGGGCTCAAAAGCTCTGCTGTTTCTGAAAATGGATGCAGTATGTGTTCACTCTGAAGAAACATGCAAGAGTCACTTTTAATGTCCAGTTAGATAACACCAAGTGAGCATTTCTCTCTTGGTTGAGCTTCATCAAAAGTTATTGGAGAAAATAAGATCAATTCCCAAAATGTATTTTTGATCCATTAATTAATTTGAACTATGGAAATCAAAAAACCTATACATAACCCATTTATCTTGGGCTATGTATGCCAGGAGCCTCATCTGTCATCTCAGGTGGACATAAAAGATCCAGGGCACAATTCAAATAAAAAAGAGAAGTTCTCCTGATATGCTGGGCAACATTTATCCTTCCACCAGCAGCTCTCAAACAGGTTATCTGGTCATTTATTTCTTGGCTGTTCACAAATTGTAAGCCATGTTATCTTACACCTGAAAATACTTCAATGACTTTAAAGCACGTTGGGATGTCATGAGGATGTGAAAGTTGCTGCATTAATCCAAATTCTTTCTTTAATAATGTCATCTTTGGTTTCAGAGGACAGTTACTAAATGGTTTAGGTATTTTTTGACATAGTCTGAAACCCTTTGACAACCACAATCGCTGCTAGGTATCTCCATATCAATTAGCTGCTTTTGCTGAGCTCCAGTAATTTGAGATTAAGTCAGTTTTTTGGGAGGTACAAATATATCAGGAAAGACAGCTTCAAATTCACTTTGTCTGTCAGCTTTTTTTAACGACAGCATGGGATAGCCTGTATGTACTACATATTCCTTCACTGTCACTGGGTCAAAATCCTGGAACTCCCTTCCTAACAGCACTGTGGATGTACCTACACCACATGGACTGCAGTGGTTCAAGAAGGCAGCTCACCACCACCTTCTCAAGGACAACTAGGGACAGGCAATAAATGCTGCCCCAGCCAGTGAAGCCCATATCCCGTGAATGACTAAATAAGAAAATATTCAATTTGAGAGTATTGCCCTGGGGAAGATCAGAAAACTCAGCAAAGATCAGTGATTGAAGCTGGGCATATATTGATTCATATAGAACAGTAATTTATAATGTGATTGTGTTTAGAAAACTTTTCTGTCTCTACTGTCAAAAGATACAAATTTCTTTGATATGATAATTTAAAAAAAATTATCATTTTCCCAACAATTATTCGTGGTTCTATTTCCTCTCTGACATCTGTCTAATGATCACTTAATGACTTTACTTTTTATCATGAAAGAAATAATCTGTGCATTTTGAAAGCTGGAAATGTCTCATTGTTCAATAGGTTAATTATTATAATATAAATGAAAACAGTGCATGATTTAATATTCAGAATGATACAGCACAGGTATTGAAATCCTAATCATAATATTAAAGTAGCAGGCGCTCTGATGCTATTTAACTCTGATGGGTCTATTTTCTGAAATTAATGAAGATATAGATTAGGGTGTAAAATCCTCTGACATCCTGCCAGCACTTCCAGTAAGCACTGCTCTGCATTGAATGTTGTATATTTTATATCTCAGAACCATGCAGAGATGACACTAGTGTCTATGTGTGAAAAAGGTCATATTCACAGTGCTTTAAAATGTCTACTCCATACTTCAGTCCTGGCTTCCAGCTGACGCTACAATTTGTTTACTTTTGCCTACTTGAGCCCACACCTAAGCTTAACCGATCAAGCACAATGAGCATGAATAGTAAACAAATTTATATAATCAAATAGAAAACTATTGAACACTACACTGAAGGTGTCCAATTGGGAAATCAGTTCATATTTCTGGGTTTTTTTAGCAGTTTGGAATTCTCTACAAATGAGACTAAGTGCAGTGGCAGGCGGTTTCAGCAGCGCTAACCCCGCCAACTGGAATGACGGGAACTCGCACCCCATTCTGCGCTAGGAGCCTCAGTAATTATGCAAAGGCATATATCGGTCTGAATCACCTGGGCATTGATTCATGCGGCCGTCATCAGTTGGAGAGTTTGCAGGTCCAGGCGCCATCTTTAAAGGCCAGTCCAACGCACAATCTCACTCTCTCCAGCTCACCAGAGATGTCTGACAGCTAGAAGAGGAAGGCCAAGACCCTGAAGAACAAGGCAGCGCCCTGCTTTACACACCCGGCCCTCCAGGCTTTGATCAGAGGGGTTCAGGCACACAGGCAAGTGCTCTGTCCCAGGGATGGCTGCACAAAGCACAACAGCCTCACCTCTCCAGCCTGGGAGGCCATCACAGAGCAGGTCAGCGCAGCTGACACCCATGCCCGAAGTGCAGGAAGAGGATGAATGATCTCACCCACTCTGCCAGGAGAAGTCATCCTTCACCTCCCTCTAATATCAAACTCCCATTATGGCATCATGTACTCAAATGATTACCCTCTTCAGGGGTTTCACTTAGCCATTAGCAGGGGTGATATATCAACACTCATTATTTCACTGAGACTTTCACATTACCACCATCCCATCTGTCATGTTGCTCACACTCCATCCTCTGGTCCTTCTGGGGACAGGTCACCACAAACAAGGGACAGGCATCTCACCCAACCCGCTGCTCTATCCTTTCTTATCACATGCCTTTCTTTCTTCTTCATACAGGCCAAGCTGGTGCACAATAGGTGTGAGAGAGCGCAGGCTGGGGGAGGGACGGCTGACATCATCACCCACACTGAGTTCTGACTAGCCCTTTAACATTGCTAATGAAGCCATTGGCTTTAAATGGCTTTCATTGCAAGGAGGTCTTCTTCCTTTCTTTCTAAGCAAACTCCTGCTAATGCCTGCGGCAGTAAGAGGTTAAAGGGCGACCCCAGAAAGGCCCCCATCGTGTTCATCCTTCCCTCTCACTGGCATTCCACCATCTTCCCTCCCTGCTGCCTCCATCGTGTTCATCAACCCAACTCTCGCCTCACAGCCCATCCTTGGTTGAAGTGCTAGTCTCTGAAAGTGGAGGCCTGCATGAGTATTACAGTGATGTTCCTCGGGACAATGAAAGCAAAGAGAAGGGCAGTCCAACCCTATAACCCCAGCAGAGTGGCGTTCATTGCAACTAGACCGGTGCAGCGCTATGGCAGATAAATTCCACACACCTCGAAGTTACCAGCAAAATGAGGTCTGACTTGTGCATGTCATCCTTTTTCAAATGGGCCTGAGGCCGATGTGATTTCCTGCTGGTGTGATGCAAGATTGGAAGGCGTGTCGAGATTCCAGTGAGCAGCAGTTTTAATGAGCATTCATGACATGCTAATGAATGCAAATGGAATTCGTGGCACTTGTTGGCGGGATAACCAACCCACCATGAACACACCATCAGGAGAATTGAGACTTGTTTTTATGACGGCGGATTTGTGACTTTTTGCCTGCTGTGGGGTTCTCCACTCCCGCCCACCAAGAAAACTGCTGCAAGTGGGATGGGAGAATTTCGGCCTTTATTTCAAATTAACCTGTCTTTATATGGCACATTAAATGCAGTAAATGCCCCAAAGCACTTCCCAGGAACATTAAATAACAAAATTTGACATTGAAATACTTAAAGAGACATTAGCGCAGTTGACCAAAATCTTGCTAAAGAGCTAAGTTTTAAGATGTCTTAAGGGGGAAAGAAAGGTCGAAAGGTGGAGAGATGTAGGAAGGATATTACAGTTTAGGGCCTTGTCAGATGAAGGCACAATAACCAATGGTGAAGCGATTAAAATTGGGGATACTCAAGAGGCCAGAATTAGAGGAGTGCAGAGAACTCAGAAGGTTTTGGAGCTGGAGAAGGTTACAGAAAAAAGGATGTGTGAAACCATGGAGGAATTTGGAAAAAGACAAAGGGCAGAATTTTGCCCTTGGTGGGCGGGTGGGCAGCCGAACCCCACCGCCGAAATGGGGCCTGCCGCCATTTTGAGTGGGCAGGCCAATTAAGACACGCCCAGCGGCCTGCCTGACAGGAAGCGCCATGCGCTTCCTGTGCAGGGGGGGAGGGAAACCCCAACTGTCAAAGTGCGCTCTTTCACGCATGCGCGCGAAAGAGTGCATTGCTCCCTGAGGCAAAGTGCTGTCTCAGGGAGTTTACTGACAGGTAAGAAAAGTAAAAAAATAGAGAACTATTAAAATTATTAGCATGTCCCCTTCATGTGACAATGTCACACGAGATGGGACATGTTAATAAGAAACACATAAAGTTTATTAAGTTTTTAAAAAACGGACATGAAACTTCATCCCACCAGTGGATGAAGTTTCATGAATAATCAGAAGCCCACTGGGGCTCCTGGCCTGCCTGCCAGCCTTAAGCTTAGACAGGCAGGGTCTTTAACCAGGTTAATTAGTCTGTCAATGGCCTTAATTGGCCATTGACATGTCGGCGGGCAGACAGCTGATTTCGCTGTCTGCCCGCCTTCCTGAAGATTTAAATGGACCGGGATGACATTGGCGGTTCCTCCTAATGTCATCCCGTGTCATTTTCCCGTCAGTGAGCGGGCCCCACCCCCAAATCGCCAAGGGGAAAATCCTGGTGAAAGTCAGGTGATCTTACAGAGGTAGTAATAGATGGTCTTATCGATGATGTGGAAATGTAATGTTAGGTTCAGATGAGGAAGGGTCAAATGACTGCCCTCTTATCCTTCTCCCCATTTGACCACAGCAGGTTTAAAAAGATTATACTTGCCAATTCCATCAATGTTTAATTGTTATCATGCTCCAGTATATTATGAGCTTTCAGACAATACTTATAAGAGTTTAGACACAGTCTGCTAAAATAGCCACTGCAAATCATGTGACCTGTGACATTCTGAGCCAGTCAGTCCCGAGTCTCAAGCAAATACCTAATTGAGTCTGGACGTTCACAGCCACCTGGGAAAGTCACACTTCCCTTTATTTAAGCATGGACTGTCAATAACAGAACTACAGCATTCAAGCTCACTCACCTTCATGTTTCACCATGGACAAAAGAAACATCAAAACTCAATGTATGTTGGATGAATGTGAAAGGGATTCCATTAACCCTCCATTGTATTATGATGGTCTCTCATCCAAACTAGACAGGATGAATTTCGAAGTATCAAACAATGACATAGGATGTGTAATCAATACATCATCTTGCTTTGAACAAAGGATTTTGAACTTGTACAAGTCACATGATGAGCACAGCTATGTTTTCTGTCTACTTTTAAAACAGAAGAAACTGCTTGCAAGGGGAGTTCTGTCAGAATCCATCAGAGAATCCATCAAACCAGATGGACATCAACCAAGTAGCCAACAGCAATGCACTGAAAATGGGAGAAGGACCCTCCCCAATCTGTTCCAACTTCAAGTTCAGCTGAGAACACAACCTCCTGGAAACTCAACTACAAGAAGCCTCACAACTGACTGTGAAACCTCTGCTTATAATACTGTCACTTCGATTAAAATCATCAACTCATCTAAGAAACTATAGGCCTGCCATGAAAGAGAGACTGAGACAACTACACATTGTAATCATATTGTTTCTTCTTCATCTGTATTTAATCTTTGTGCGAGTGATAGTGTGTATGAGTCAAGTAAGTGTGATGTGTTTTTAAATCTTTGGGGAAAGTGTGGAATAGTAAATAATAAATAAATATATAAATTCTCTATTTTTAAACACACAAAAAAGATTGTTGCTTGAATTATTTTAATTGGTTCAATCACTTTGAAGATAAGAAAATACACACACCTCACAAACAAAACAAATTAATCACAGGCAGTAAGAAAACACATAGGCCAGACTTTTTCGCATATTGGGCGGGCATGCGCCCATCCTGAATGAGCATAAAATTACCCGTGATGACGTCTGGTGAACGTCCTGACGTCATTCGCACTCGCGCGGTATTTCAATTGGCGGGCATGTGTGGGAGTCGGCAGCACACCCGCCAACAATTAACAGGCCTATTAAGGCCGTTAAAGATCTAATGGAATTAAATTTTTTGCTGCCTGTGCAACCTTATGGTTGGCGGGCAGGCGAAAAGGCCAAGCGGCCTTTGGATTTTTTAGGAAACCTCATCCACAGGCGGGATGAGGTTTTCAACAGCAATTAAAATTTAAATGCAAATGTTTACATTTCAATCATAACATAACATGTCTCTTTCAAGACAATTGATCTTGGTGCGGCTTTTCAGACAGGTTGTCTCCATTTCAATGCTTTTTTGGAATGTAGAGGATACAGTGATACAAATGTGAAGCCATCTTTGACTGATCCCAAATCGTTAGAATGTAGCTTTAGTCCTTTAAAAAATCAATTAGGGTTTCCAGGCACCAAATTCAAAAATATTTTTTTGAAATAAAGCATGGGTTTCACAGCAGTGGTCAGATGCTCATCTTGGGAAATATAACACAAAGGTGATAAACAGCCTGGTTCAGTCTCAGACAGTTGCTGGGGAGAGGGTGGATTTGGTAGCAAGGGAACAGAGTTTTTGACTCTTAACTCCATTTATACAGCTCCCCTGTGCAGTTATATATCCTTTCCTATGCTGTGGCACTGGGTCTTGTAAACCTCCTCAACTGTGCTTGTTTCGTTCCAGTGGTGCCAATGTGACTTATCCCCTAATTTAGATACTGACACGATTGCTGAAATGGATAAAAACGATGAAAATATAAGACCATTTAGGCAAAAAAAGCTGTTTAAAAAATGACCAGGAACATATTTAAAGGTAAGAATTTACTACTTATACTACTTGCGCCCAGATTTTTCTTCTCTTATGCTTCAAAGGTGAAATGTACGGCTATGGCAATCCTCTATTGTCATCACCACAATTATTTTGTGTTCTGCTACACTGGCTCCCTCTAGTGAAATCATCATGCATGTCTACACATACTGTAGCTTAAAAGGACTGGGAAAAATGTCTCTCACACTGTAATATTTGAAGGCCATTAGTTGACTGCTTTCATGGTAATAAAGTAGAATTAGAACTACTATTCATGGGATAGCTAAACATTGCTGGCTGTCATTGTATTTTAGACAGAAATTGAGCTTCTGAAATATACTGATAATGTAATGAAACTGATCATTCTTGTCTATTTTGATGTGAAGTAGTCAGATCATTTGTAGTCTCAAAAATCAAAAAATGTCGTTAAACATGTACTGAATAAATGCTTGTAATCAAATTTGAAACAGCAAGCCTTTTGAATATGTTTTCCCATATAATGAACAGGTGACATTCTTACAGCTGCTGAATTCCTCTGGAATTCATTCCTATTTGGGAAGTGGCTGGCACACATAAAATTTAGCAACCCTATTACTGTAAAATGCATGAAGATAAGAGCTTCTGTGTGACTGAGTGGATTTCACACATTCTACATTTACTGAAGTATAGATAGTTTATATACAAATTGACAATAAGTGAAGTTTTGGGATCCTTAAGTGACCATTACTGGAATTTAGCTGGCCAAAATTATGCAGTTTTCATGTATAGGGTGCTGGTAAACATCTGGTTGCATGTCCAACAAGGACCATTTACTTGTAGGTTTATCTGGAACCAAATGGGGAGAGCCCAGTGATAAGTGTACTCCCTTTGGTCCCATCACTGAGCCAGTCTGGCTGGTCAGTTATTAGTAATGCCTGGAATATTGTGCACCTGCTTGACTTGGTTATTGGGTTATCAAGTCTGATATTGTTCATTTGCCACTTGTGAAGGAATACTGCCATAATGAGGGTTTATAAGGTTCAAAGACTTATTTTCTACAAATTAGGCCTTAAAATTTTTAAAAAGAATTATGTTTTTCTAAAAGGCAACTAAGACTCATCTCTCTAATACCAAATGGTCGTGGGTACCTGAGTGAAAAAACTTAACCTCATCTTAAAACCATACGAGTAGCTTCTGATAAGAGGGAATCCATCCTAAGGTCTCAAAGCTTACCACAGGGTAAAATGAAGAGGGCCAGGTCTTACACAGAAATTAACAGTAAAACAACCTTACTTGGGAATTAAAGGGGGACTAATTTGCTTACAATTGAGGTACCACCCCCATATGCAAGAAATTAGTTATACAATTTGAGAAACTATATCATCATTCTCTCTGTGTGCTCCCTGCACCCATCTCATCAGCATTTGTGTCCTGTGAAAGTGGGTCCTGAAAGGTTCAGCTCATGAAGGATGCCATAGGATCAGGAGAAGTTAATATATCACCGCTGCATCTCCGTAACCTGTTCACCCTGTTCACAGAGCACAAAGCGATGTGCCATCAGCCAGACAGGAGTCAGACATTCATATAAGCTGTGTGAGGATCTATTGAGTGTCCCCACTGCATACTGCCATCATTCACCTGCAATGTAGGCTCTATGGGCATCTCTGCATCTCCATGACAGGAGCCTTATCATGGTGGATGTATGCACTGTGATCAGCCAGACAGGAATCAAACATTTACAGATGCAACGTGAGGATCTATGGTGTCTCCTCACTGCATGTCATCATCATTGCCATGAATCTAGCAGCTATGAGGGCCTCTCAAGCACTCCTGTCTCATATAGCCAGTGCAATGGCCTCATCACCGTCATCCTTGCCTTCGAGGACCTCCTCTGTTGTGATACAGCAGGTGGTATTTGCCAGGCTGACCAAATCTACAAGGGAAACTTGGCCATGCCATCGCAACAATTTTGTAATTTCTATATTATGAGAAGGCTTATGCACTGAAGTCAGAGGTAATGAGTCCATTACCACCTTTAGAGATTTTAAAGATTAAATTAAATCATTTATTAACAAAAGAAGAAAAAACACACACACAAGATTACAGTTACACAGTTATAACAGTTCCCAAAATTTCTACTTAACCAGACTCCCAACTACACACCCCCTTTAAGGCAACAGCCCAAATAGATTCCAAATTTATAAAGTCATCCAGAATTTTACCACAAATACCCACTGGACAATGGACTTCCAAAAGCTTTTAACACAACTTTGTTTACTAAAACAGCAAACTTCTGCAGGGTGGCTAGAAGCTTTTCCCCAAGTCTGTTTCACACAATCACCTTTCAAGATCTCATGCGGCCACACCTCACACAGCCTTCCACTCTTCTTTAAATATATTTTTCCCGTTTTGATTTGTAAATGCCATTGTTTCCACTTATCTTTAGAAGTTCGTTTTCCTAAAACATAAAAATCTTTCATGTTCTGATTATGACCAGCATTTTTGGAAAAAAATCAATGTAAAAACTTTGCCTTGTCTTGCTAGTTGTAAAAATCTTACCATGTCCCTTTGAAAATCAAACCTTCCCACTTAACTAAAAATGCAAATTTCTTTTGCATCGTATCTGTTGACCTCATCCTAGCTTTATTCATCTCCATTTTAAATGTCTGTTTTATACCTCACTGCTTTGATAATTTAAACCTTGCAGTCTAATCATCTCCAGTTTAATTAAATGAACCACACAAACAGAACCATATACAATACACACACACTGCTTTGAAATATCTGACAATAATATTAGGAAAAATATGATAGTTTCTTGACACTCACCCTCATCCCTGTCGACTTCCTCCTCGCCAGAGAAGTGCAGCTGCTCCATCTCCGCCTCAGCTAGCTCCTCTCCCCATTGGAGCGCCAGGTTGTGAAGATCACAGCAGGTGACAACGATGCCTGACACCCTCAGTGGACTGTATTGCAGGGCTCAAGTGGTGCTAGGCAGAGGCCTTAATTGGCCACTTATGTGGTTTAGTTGGCCCCTGAACAGGGAGGCTATCCTCCACCTCCAAAATGCCATGGTAGCTGGAAGGCAATAGGCAGCCTCTGCTTTGCTTGTCATCTTATAGGTCCTCCAACCTCCCAGCCCATCTCTAGAGGGCTGGTAGAATTCAGCCCAATATTTCCACTATTTCTCTGTCATTACCTATGAGTTTATCTTGTTCACCCATTACTAACCCTATCCCAACTTTAATTTTCATTTTGTTGTGTTACAAGTAATCTTCAGCCTAGAGGAGTCAGTGGACAGCCCATCACAATTTCTAGGTTGTCTCTTGTTTACATTGTTTTGGCAAATCCTTTTTACATCTTTCATACTTCCGCAAAGCTCTCCAGGATCTTTCCTTAGCATCAATGCTATCAATCATTCCCTCTCCCACTTGCCTTGACTCTCTATAACGCAACAGGGAATATTTAATTTCCCCCCTCCCACCCCCACACTCCTGTTCTGTACACAAAAGCTGCTATTGCTCTCAAAGCTTTTCTGCCTCAGTCACATTTGCTGTTTCTTCCTGTCAGCAACCTGCTTGATATAAACCTTGGCTCAGTATTAGGCCTTGTGGTTTCATAACAAAAATAGAATTACCTGGAAAAACTCAGCAGGTCTGGCAGCATCGGCGGAGAAGAAAAGAGTTGACGTTTCGAGTCCTCATGACCCTTCGACAGAACTTGAGTGAATCCAAGAAAGGGGTGAAATATAAGCTGGTTTAAGGTGTGTGTGTGTGTGTGTGTGTGTGTGGGGGGGGGGAGAAGTGGAGGGGGTTGGTGTGGTAGTAGGGGGGGTTGTAGGGACAAACAAGCAGTGATAGATAGAAGCAGATCATCAAAAGATGTCACAGACAACAGAACAAAAGAACACATAGGTGTTAAAGTTACTGATATTATCTAAATGAATGTGCTAATTAAGAATGGATGGTAGGGCACTCAAGGTAAACCTCTAGTAGGGGTGGGGGGAGCATAAAAGATTTAAAAATATTTAAAAATAATGGAAATAGGTGGGAAAAGAAAAATCTATATAATTTATTGGAAAAAACAAAAGGAAGGGGGAAGAAACAGAAAGGGGGTGGGGATGGAGGAGGGAGCTCAAGACCTAAAGTTGTTGAATTCAATATTCAGTCCGGAAGGCTGTAAAGTGCCTAGTCGGAAGATGAGGTGTTGTTCCTCCAGTTTGCGTTGGGCTTCACTGGAGCAATGCAGCAAGCCAAGGACAGACATGTGGGCAAGAGAGCAGGGTGGAGTGTTAAAATGGCAAGCGACAGGGAGGTTTGTGTCATTCTTGCGGACAGACCGCAGGTGTTCTGCAAAGCGGTCGCCCAGTTTACATTTGGTCTCTCCAATGTAGAGGAGACCACATTGGGAGCAATGAATGCAGTAGACTAAGTTGGGGGAAATGCAAGTGAAATGCTGCTTCACTTGAAAGGAGTGTTTGGGCCCTTGGACGGTGAGGAGAGAGGAAGTGAAGGGGCAGGTGTTACATCTTCTGCGTGGGCATGGGGTGGTGCCACAGGAGGGGGTTGAGGAGTAGGGGGTGATGGAGGAGTGGATCAGGGTGTCCCGGAGGGAACGATCCCTACGGAATGTCGATAGAGGGGCTGAAGGGAAGACGTGTTTGGTGGTGGCATCATGCTGGAGTTGGCGGAAATGGTGGAGGATGATCCTTTGAATGTGGAGGCTGGTGGGGTGATAAGTGAGGACAAGGGGGACCCTATCATGTTTCTGGGAGGGAGGAGAAGGCGTGAGGATGGATGCGCGGAGATGGGCCGGACACGGTTGAGGGCCCTGTCAACGACCGTGGGTGGAAAACCTCGGTTAAGGAAGAAGGAGGACATGTCAGAGGAACTGTTTTTGAAGGTAGCATCATCGGAACAGATGCGACGGAGGCGAAGGAACTGAGAGAATGGGATGGAGTCCTTACAGGAAGCGGGGTGTGAGGAGCTGCAGTCGAGGTAGCTGTGGGAGTTGGTAGGTTTGTAATGGATATTGGTGGACAGTCTATCACCAGAGATTGAGACAGAGAGGTCAAGGAAGGGAAGGGAAGTGTCAGAGATGGACCACTTGAAAATGATGGAGGGGTGGAGATCGGAAGCAAAATTAATAAATTTTTCCAAGTCCCGATGAGAGCATGAAGCAGCACCGAAGTAATCATCGATGTACCGGAGAAAGAGTTGTGGAAGGGGGCTGGAGTAGGACTGGAACAAGAAATGTTCCACATACCCCATGAAGAGACAGGCACAGCTGGGGCCCATGCGGGTACCCATAGCCACACCTTTTATTTGGAGGTAGTGAGAGGAGTTGAAGGAGAAATTGTTCAGTGTGAGAACAAGTTCAGCCAGACCGAGCAGAGTAGTGGTGGATGGGGATTGTTCGGGCCTCTGTTCGAGGAAGAAGCTAAGGGCCCTCAGAACATCCTGGTGGGGGATGGAGGTGTAGAGGGATTGGACGTCCATGGTGAAGAGGAAGCGGTTGGGGCCAGGGAACTGGAAATTGTTGATGTGATGTAAGGTGTCAGAGGAATCACGGATGTAGGTGGGAAGGGACTGGACAAGGGGAGAGAGAAGGGAGTCAAGATAACGAGAAATGAGTTGTGTGGGGCAGGAAGATTGTGGTTTCATGTTCTACTCCACAGGCTTGAGTGTATAATCTGGGCTGATACTTAAAGGTAGTGCTGATAAAATGCATTTAAGATGTTAAAATGAAACCCTTTCTAACGCTTTAGGGAGGTGTAAAACATCCCATAGTACAATTTGACGAAGAGCAGTAAAATTCAACTGGTGGTCTGGCCAATATTTATTCTTCAATGAACATCATGAAGTGCTTACCTAACCACTAATTCCATTTTTTTTGAGGGACTTTGCTGCATGCAAATTCGTTGTCGTATTTCTTTAAATTGCAACAATAACTATACTTCAAAAGTACTTCATTGGCTGTGAAGCACCTTAGGACATACTGAGGTGGATGTGATGGCATGTTCACTTCTTTCCCTCTTTTAGCTTATTTTTTTCAGTCACACACTCTACTACTGAGCCTGACAATTTGGTATATTTCTTACAGAGGCTCCAGTAATATCAATAAGGGCTGACCCTTTGTTCCTCTGCCCATTCAGCTGGCAAAATGCTTTCTGGGTTGAGTAACTCTGGAACAGTCTCCTAAATAAATGCAGATTGACAAATACAAAGAAAGACTTAAAAACTTGAGAACATAGGCCAGATTTTCACCTTCAAGCTGGGAAGTGTGAGTCAGGCCAATTCCCAATGTTGCATTCCTAACTTCTGAAAGTCAGTTCATTTAACTAGGATTTTCATCTTTCAGACGCAGGTGCAGGCTGGAGGTGTGGCCTCTGGCTTCCGAAGCAAGCCTGAGATAGAAACAAAGGCAGGTGCATGACGATGCCGGCAGGTTAGAAGGCCCACATCTGTTTGCTGGGACATTGGCCAATCAGATTGTCTGGCAGTTCTGTAAAGCGGGACTGCCTTCTGAGTGAGGGGTGGAAGTCCTGCCTGCAGCCGCTTCATATTCATTTGAGCGTGAAATGGCTGCACAGCACTCGGAGTCAGCGAGGATGTGTTCCCCACCAACTCCTCGGATGGCAGGACATGAGACACCGCCATCCAAAAAATTCGGGCCATGCATTCAAACCTCAATTGAAAAAAATTGGCTCTCTTAGAAGTGCTTAACATTATCAATCACAAACACAGCCTTTGAAACTCCCCTTGAAAACACTCTCTCCTCACAAGTGCTCATTAATCTGTCAAAATAAACAGTCATTCAGAACTCTCTTCAAAACATTTAATCCTACTAGCTGCTCATAAAACTGTCAATCAAATAAAGCACACAGTCCCCTCCATAATTGTGTCAACAATCCCTGTTCAGCTAAATCCATTAGTGTGATTTAGAATTCAGCAATGCATTCACAAGAAGATTACATTGGACAACTGTATAAACAAACCCTTCTGAGCTCAATACAATTAAGTCTTTGAAGTCTCCTGATTAGATGTCTTGCCATCTGATCCTTTTTCTCAAAGGCTCAATAGCATTTCAATGAAAGAAGCCTGGCATCTTTTCAGAGTTATTTCAAAGGTTCAGCAGCTCTTAAGACTCTAAATCAATGTAAAAATCAAAGCATAATGTCCAGGTAGCCCATTTAAATCATAATGCAGTGCAGTTTTTTGAAGGAGTCACATGTGCTGTGCATAAAGAGGTACAGGTGGATGTACTGTACTTAGATTTCCAGAAGGCATTTGATAAGGTGCCACATCAAAGGTTATTGCAGAAAATAAAAGCTCATGGTGCAGGAGGTAATATATTGGCATGGATAGAGATTGGCTAACTAACAGGAAATAGAGGGTAGCCATAAATGGGTCTTTTTCTGACTGGCAGGATATAATGAGTGGTGTGCCACAGGGGTTACTGCTGGGGCCTCAACTTTTTATAATTTATATAAATCACTTGGATGAAGGGACAGATGGTATAGATGCTAAATTTGCTGATGATAAAAAGATAGGTAGGAAAGCATGTTGTGAGGAGGATCCAAGGAGGCAACAAAGTGACATAGGTAGGTTAAGTGAGTGAGCAAAAGTCTGGCAAATGGACTATAATGTGGGCAAATGCGAATTATGCTATTTTGGCAGGAAGAATGAAAAAGAAGCATATTAGCTAAATGGTGAGAGATTGTAGAGGTCTGAGATTGAGGGATCTGGATCCGAGTGCATGAAGCACAAAAGGCTAGTATGCAGGTACAGCAAGTAAGTTTGAAAGTTAATTGAATGTTATCATTTATTGTGAAGGGAAATTGAGTACAAAAGTATGGAGGTTATACTTCAGCTGTACAGGGCATTGATGAGAGCACATCTAGAGTTTTTTTATGCATTCATGGGGTGTGGGCTTCGTTGGCTGGGCCAGCATTTATTGCCCATCCCTATTTGCTCTTAAGGTGGTGGTGAGCTGCCTTTTTGAACCGCTGCAGTCCATGTGGTGTAGAGCCACTCACAGTGCTATTTGGAAGGGAGTACCAGGATTTTGACCCAGCAGCAGTGAAGGAACAGCGATATATTTTCAAGTCAGGATGGTGAGTGACTTGGAGGGGAACATCCAGGCGGTGGTGTTCCCATCTATCTGCTGTCCTTGTCCTTCTAGATGGTAGTGGTCATGGGTTTGGAAGGTGCTGTCTAAGGAGCCTTGGTGAAATTCTGCAGTGCTTCTTGTAGATGGTACACACTGCTGATACTATGTGTCAGTGGTGGAGGGAGTGAATGTTTGTGGATATGGTCCCAATCAAGTGGGCTGCTTTGTCCTGGATGGTGTCAAGCTTCTTGAATGTTATGGGAGCTGCACTCATCCAGGAAGGTATTTCATCACAATCCTGACTTGTGCCTTGTAGATGGTGGACAGGCTTTGGGGAGTCAGGAGGTGAATTACTTGTCAAAGGATTTCTAGTCTCTGACCTGCTTTTGTAGCCACAGTATTGATATGACTAGTTCAGTTCAGTTTCAGGTCAATGGTAACCCACAGGATGTTGATAATGGGAGATTCAGTGATGGTAATGCCTTTGAATATCAAGGCGCAATGGTTGGATTCTCTCTTGTTGGAGATGGTCATTGCCTGGCACTTGTGTGACGCGAATGTTACAAGCCTGGATATTGTCCAGGTCTTGCTGCATTTGGACATGGGCTGCTTCAGTATCTGAGGAGTCGCAAATGGTGCTGAGCATTGTGCAATCTTCAGCAAACATCCCCACTTCTGACCTTATGATGGAAGGAAGGTCATTGGTGAAGCAGCTGAAGATGGTACTGTGTACTGTGTACAGTATTAGTCTTCTTATTTAAGGAAAGATGTAAATGCATTAAAAGTTCAGAGAAGGTTTACCAGGCGAACACGAATATGAGGAAAGGTTGGACAGGTTAGGCTTGTACCCACTGGAGCTTAGAAGAGTAAGAGGTGACTTTATTAAAACCGTTAAGATCCTGAGGGGTCTTGACAGAGTGGATGTGGAGAGGATGTTACCTCTTGTGGGAGAATTTAGAACTAGGTGTTACGGTTCAAAAATAAGGGATCACTCACTTAAGAAAGAGATGAGGAGAAATATTTTTCTCTCAGAGGGTTATAAGTCTTTGCAACTCTCTTCCTCAAAAGACAATGGAAGCAGGGTCTTTCAATATTTTTAAGGCAGATCTAGATAGATTCTTGATTAATAAGGGGGTGAAAGATTATCGGGGGTAGGTGGGAGTTTACAAGCAGATCAGCCATGAACTTATTGAATCTTATTGAGCAGACTTGAAGGGATGAGTGGCCTACTTCTGCTGCTAGTTCGTATGTAAATACTGTTGAATGCAAAGGAGCACCCTATTCTCTGGATTAAATACTCTAATGCATGTGGACACAATGTGAATAGAATGCTAGTCAATTTAATGGACATTTACCTTTTAAGGACAGAGCCCTATGATCAAGAACTGCATTGAAAAAGTACTTAAATCATCTTACACTGTTACATTATGACATTTGAACTTGGCAAGAGCTTGGAAACTTACCTGTCAAAAGATTCCCGACACCACAGCAGCCTTCCCACAAGGTTCATAAACTGACTTACCTGGCAGGAATCTACCCACCTTCACGAAAATACCAATGTCAAGTAAAATTGCATTTGCAGCAGGCATTTAAATGACAATCCTGAAGTCATATTACGCGAGTGTCAGGTCACGAACTGCCATGTTTCCTGCCCCAGAGAAAATGGCACCCATCAGGAAAGCCATGGTACATATAGTATTACAGCCCCACAAAACTCTAGTTTGGGTCGCCTGGCAAGGGTTTGGTAAAAAGCTGGAGGAGAAAACGTGATCTCATGTTTTCATTAGAACAGATGCTTTGATAGAGGTGTTTAAAATTATTAAAGGGTGGGGCAGAATAGATATAAACATTCTATTGAGAGTGATTTGGGAGTCTAAAACAAGTGAGTATAGATGCAAGACTAAATGTACAATGTTTAGGACAGAGAGCAGGGGAGACTTTGTTATACAAATGGTTGCGAGGCTGTGAAATGGATTATCAAAATTAGTCATTAAAGCAAAGACAATATCAACTTTTTGTAATAAGTTAGATAAGTGCTTGAAGGAAAAGAGAATAAAAGGATATGGCAAAATAGTGAGCACATGAGATTAGGGCAACTGTTTGTTTGGAGGATTAGCACCAACACAGAATAGCTGCACTGAATAGTGTGTTTTCATGTTGTAAATGGCCTGCGGTTATTGTCGGTGGCTGTGAACCTCTGTTTCGAAAAATGAATTTAATATTAAGAGGTCAGATGTAATTTTTAAATTTCATGCCCCCTACTTACACAAATATGTTTTTATTATCTTTCAGGTCATTACTGGGAAAATCTGAATACGTGTGCAGAGTTATTTAGTTTATCGAAAAGATGTTGGTTTCAGCAAGTTAGCAAGCACATCTGACATCCAAATTGAATATTAAGTCCAGCATATGAGATTCCAGAAATGAGGTCTAAATAGCCAACGAGAAGACATTCACAGCTTTAACTGCTGGTACTGACATTAACCTTAGTTGCACAAAATAAACAGTTACAACAATTCAACTGAAAAAAAAAATGATGTAATTTATGGGGCAGAATTTTACGCCTCACAGGTGGGTGTGCACCCGAGCCTATCGGGCTTAAAATTGTGAGAGAAAATGTCGGGCGAGCATCCCAATGTCATCCCACATGCGCGCGGGTGTCGGAGCCGTGCCAGCCATCAATGAAAAGGCTACTTAAGGCCATTAAAAACCCAATTGATCCAGATTTTATGTTGCCTGTGTGATTTTGCGCTTGTCGCATAGGCAAAATAGGCAGGTGGGCAGCCCACATTTTGCAACACCTAATTGAAGGGCAGGATAAAAAAGGGGCAGCAGCATTGCCATTTTAAGTAGTGAGGATTTTAGGAGATAGTTTGCTCCTGGTTGCTTATTTAGGCTTGACAGCTTCATCTCAGTTCTGAGCTTTATTCTTAGCATTTCTAGGCTTCATTTCAGGACTCATTGGTGTTTCCAAGACCCCCAGAGCATTTTGACCTTATGGACCCTTCCAGGTATCAGACCAGCCTTCTGTAATCCTGGCAACGGGGGTTGTGCTTTCTGCTGGTGGCACCTCCTCTGAGGAGGAAGAGAGGGGCAGAAGGGAGAGAAGGCCAGATGTCCCAATGCAGCTTCCAGGGGAGCAACCTGTGGGAGGAGAGGCGCAGACACAAGGGGAGCAGGGCCAGCTGGTATCCAAGGTGGAAGGGAACGCAGGAGGCACCACCATCCTGCTGCCAAGGTTTACAGGCAGCAATGCAGCTACCTCAATATGTCTGAGGTGTAATGCTGAAGGAGGCTCTGCCTCTCCAGGGAAACCATGACCTCCATTTGCCAGATGATTGGGCCTGAGATCAGCTCCGACTGTGCGGGTGGACACCCCATGCCAGTGGCTCTGAAGGTCACAGTAGCCCTCAACTCTTTCCAGGGGTCAGTGGGGAATCTGTGTGGAGTCTCCCAATCAGCTGTCCACAGCTGCATCAAGCTGGTGATAGAAGCTCTGTTCATGCGGGTAATGACATTTACTCATTTCCATTAGGATGAGACCAGCCCATCTGAGTGAGCCAGAGGCTTTGCAGCGATTGCTGGGTTCCTCTGTATCCAGGGTGCAATTGACTGCACACATGGCCATCAAGGCGCCAGCGGGTCAGCCGGTTGCCTTCGTCAACAGGAAGGGCTTCCACTCCATGAACATGCAGATAGTTTGTGACCACAAGACCCAGATTCTGCAAGTCTGTGCAAGATACCTGCCAGCTCCCATGTCGCTTATATCTTCAGATACTCCCAGGTGCCAAGACTATACAGTGCTCCAGCCCGACTGGATGGACGGCTGCTAGGTGACGAGGGCTATTCGTTGAAAAGGTGGCTTATGACGCCTCTCCAGCACCCAAGAACAGAGACAGCATGGCATTATAATAGGAGTCATGCATCCACAAGGGTGGTGATAGAGAGGACCATATGTTTTCTTAAAATGTGCTTCTGATGTTTGGACTGTTCAGGGGTTGCACTACACTAACCCCCCCGAGTGGGTGTCACTGATAGTGGTTGAATGCTGCACTCTCCACAATCTGGCACTGGCAAGGGGGGGACCCATTGGAGGAAGAGGATTTTGGACGCAGCTCCATAGACCACGGAAGATGAATCCGGTAGTCAGTCAGAAGAGGAGCACGGTGAGAACACTGTGGACGTGGAGGCAGACCTCTGTATCCTTCAGGGAGGCAGGGACTCCTTGATCCAATGCTCCTTCAGCTAGGCTGCCAAAGGTCTGTTTCCACATCATGGCAGGGCTGCCGCTTCCATCCTGGATGTCTGAAATGACCCTTTCATTTGAACCCAAACTCCATGCACTGCCTGTGCAATAAAGTTTAGAGCCACTCACATCCAGCATTACAGATTGACGTACCCTGCACCAAAAAAAAGCTGAAGCATACTCAGACCATTACAACAAAAGCAAAATTTATGCAATTTTCACAATCAAAACAAATTAACATTATCATCTCTGATGTTCATTTCCACACCAGTAAACATATAAATAAAACATTACAGAACAGAAGATCACCCGTGACCAGTCCCCCTTGTGCTCATGGTGCCTTAAACTTATATTTACAAGCGCTGCGTCTTGGTGCCCCACCCTTTCTGGCAGCAGCATTGGAGACAGCCTGCTGACTCTGCTGACTTGTTAGTCTTGGTCATCCTCTGGCCAGTGGAGTCTGTGCTGGCCCTGCCTGGGAGGGAGCAGCCAGTGCTACGGCTGGCATCTCCCCAGTCATCGTAGCCTCATCAGATGCCATGGTTGCTGGCAGAGGGGCAGAGGAGCTGCTGCCATCATCCAGAGCATCCTGAGGGGAGCCCACAGAGACAACGAGCAGCTCGTGTGCCAACATGAGGTCGCTCTGGAGCTCCCTGCTTACCATTGATGGATGGGCATCTAGCTGGGATACTGGGTGCCTCGTCCATCTCCATGACAGTCGCCACTCTCTCAATGGAGGAAGCAGTGCACTCAGCCATGAGGGTCACCGCAGTGCTTATGCTCCATATGGACTCCTCCACAACAGAGACCATGGTACGCATACCCTCATGGATCTCCGCCAGATTCTCTTACACATCCCGCTGGACATCCAGAATCTGTTGGCTAAAGGACGACTGCAGAGGCTCATAAGCTGCCTTCGACTCAGCATCGTCCTTGTCCCCAGCAGTCCTCCTACTGCCAGCACCCTGAGCACTCTGCTTACTCCTCAATTGAGTGTGAAGTGCCCTCACTGCTGTGCTCTGACAGTCTAGCCGATGATCTAACGCCCACCAAGGTGCTGGTATCTGCGCTGGTGCCTGGCTCAGAGAGCGGGTGTGATGCAGGTGCAGCTGATGCCCGGAGGCCCTCTGGCATCAGGGGTAGCTCTTCGAGGTCCTGCGAATGAGTGCCCGCAGGCAAATCTAAGGGAGAAGAAGGACATGTCATTAGTTAAAGTCATCACACTGTCACTGTACATGCCAGGCATCCTGGTGACACAATGGAGGTCTACATCATGGTGTCATCGTCTTTCAATGATCGATGGGGACTCCAGTTTTGAGGCTCCCTTCAATTAAGAGACTACACAAGAACGCTTGCACCATCCGAAACTCTCACCTCAGCGCATTGCATTCTTACCTTTGTCTGACACCCCAGCCTCTCCACGACTGACTGACCGAGATGTGTGGCAGATCTCGACCTCTAAGGTGTCCTGCTCAAACCTGGTCAATATTAGGAGGTTTGGGGGGACCTCTGCCTGTCCATGACCTCTCAATATTGTTATGGTTCGTCTTCTCCTGAAAGGATAGAGGAGCATTGATTGTCCACTCTACCAGCAGCGCCATTGCAGCCTGGCCAACCGCACCTGAGGAACACCTTACAGGCCACATCTGAGTCATGGCCCTTGAACCGCAAGCAACTCAGTCCAAGCAGCCAGGGCTCTCCCCCTTGACCAGCTCCAGTGTCACTGACAGTTGGCACTCAGACTCTAACACCCCTGAGCTCCATGGAGAGACAGGCAGCCCTTAACACTTCGCCACACTGATCCATGCCAAGATGGTACTCACCCTTCTGAGCACAGCAGGCCTTTTGTGCCACTGCACCCATCTGTGCCACACAATGTCGTGGCTGCTAACCTCGGCTGCCACCTCCTTGCAAGCTTTTTTTATCTGGTGCGGTGGCCTCCTCCACCCACCCAACAGGCGCCCAACAGGCCCCCAACCCTGCCTGGCCCTTCCCGACCATTGGGAACACGTGTTTCACTCTGGGGAGGCCTTAATTGGCCAGCCAGTGTGCAATCCTGGTTGTGGGCCAATCGTGGTCAGGGGTTCGGGGGTCTGTTTCCCAACCGGTCCTGGTCCTGCCGATAACATGTGCCCGCCAAGGGTAAAATTCAGACCATGATCTCCTGATGCACGTATAGTGAAATGATGGTCGTGAATACCCATCTTGTTCAATAATGTCCTTTAGGAAAGGAAATGCGATAACAGGCCCACAGCAATGTGATTGACCATTAACTCCCCTCTGAAGCGGCCGCATAAGCCACTCAGCTGTATTTTAAAGGTAACTCACCACCACCTTCTCAAAGGTAGCTTTGGATGGTGAATAAATTTTGGCCTTGACAGCTATACCCACATCCTGTGAATGAATGAATAAAAAAATTAACTGTTTCTTCCTCAAAGTCTTAACTTCTCAATTAGTGTCAATAAAACCTTCTTATTTACTCCTTCAACATCCACATACAAAGGGTTATTTTCTCCAGTGCAATGACAATATCCTATTTATATATGGAGGTCACATATTTTTTTCCTGAATGAGTAAAATTGTATCTATAACAAGTAACTTAACATCCTCTTAGAGTTAATGCTAATTTTTAATGATTAACTTATTTTACTGCATATATGTGCCCAATTTTGTGATATTGAACATTTTGATTGCACGTGCACCCAAACAACTGTAGTGTGAGGCTGGGGGCAGAGGGGAGAATGATGGGCTAAGCAGGGATTTTTTTAATATAAGCTGTGGACTACTTTGAATAGACTAAAGTCAAAGGCATAGCGCACGGAGCTTGTCTTGAGCATACTTAGCTTCGGATCACAGAAATCAGGGCAGTAGCAGCTCTTAAATGGCCACAGTTAAACAGCAAAAGGTGGATGAATTGTTCCCAGTGGAACGAATAAGATGAACAGGCAACACTGCATCCTCTGTCAAAAAAAGTTGGAGGGCCTGCTGCAGGAAGTACCCAAAAGGAAAGTGGCCTTATTTGGAGTTGATGGTCATTCTCCAATGGCAGTGCAGGTGCCATATTTATAGAGAGAGAAAAAAGAAAAACTTGCATTTGCATCGTGCCATTCACATTCTCAGATCATCCAAAGTGCTTCACAATCAATGCATTGCTTTTTTGAAGTCGAGCCACTATTATTTTGTAGGTAAACCTGGCCACAACTTTGTGACATCTCACAAGGAGCACTGAGAATAGTCAATGGGCAGAATTTTCCATGCCCACTGGCATCGGGCGCATTTGGCATGTGAGTGGACAAAATGGCAAGAAGGCCAAAAATCGGTCATCATGATCCAGTTTTTTTTAAGTTCGTTTATGGGATGTGGGCATTGCTGGCTAGGTCAACATTTATTGCCCATCCTTATTTGCATTTGAGTTGATGTGCTTTCTTCTTCAACCGCTGTAGTCCATGTGGTGTAGGTACACCCACAGTGATGTTAGGGAGGGAGTTCCAGGATTTTGACTCAGCAACAGTGAAGGAATGCCAATATATTTCCAAGTCAGGATGGTGAGTGGCTTGGAGGGGAACCTCCAGATGGATCATGTTCCCATGTGTCTGCTGCCCTTGTCCTTTTAGATGGTAGTGGTTGTGGGAGAGGAAGATGCTGCCTAAGGGGCCTTGGTGAGTTCCTGCAGTGCATCTTGTAGTTGGTAAACACTGCTGCTACCGTTTGTTGGTGCTGGAGGGAGTGAATGTTTGCGGAAGAGGTGCCAATCAAGCGGGCTGCTTTGTCCTGGATGTTGTCAAGCTTCTTGAGTGTTGTTGGAGCTGCACTCATCCAGGCAAATGGAGAGTATTCCATCACACTCCTGACTTGTGCCTTGTAGATGGTGGACAGATTTTGGGGAGTCAGGAGGTGAGTTACTTGCCGCAGAAATTTTTTTCTTTATTATTCATTCACGGGATGTGGGCTTCAATGGCTGGGCCAGCATTTACTGCACATCCCTAGTTGCCCTTGAGAAGGTGGTGATGAGCTGCCTTCTTGAATCGCTGCAGTCCAAGTGGTGTAGGTACACCCATAGTGCTGTTAGGAAGGGAGTTCCAGGATTTTGACCCAGCAACAGTGAAGGAACGGCAATATATTTCCAAGTCAGAATGGTAAGTGACTTGGAGGGCAGCTTCTAGGTGGTGGTGTTCCCATCTATCTGCTGCCCTTGTCCTTCTAGATGGTAGTGCTTGTGGCTTTGGAAGGTGCTGCCGAAAGAGCCTGGGTGAATTCCTGCAGTGCGTCTTGTAGATGGTACACACTGCTGCTACTGTGCATCGGTGGTGGAGGGAGTTTGTGGATGTGGTGCCAATCAAGTGGGCTGCTTTGTCCTGGATGGTGTCGAGCTTCCTGAGTGTTGTGGGAGCTGCACTCATCCAGGCAAGTGGAGCATATTCCATCACACTCCTGACTTGTGCCTTGTAACTCTTTCGAGTATAAACCCATTTCCATCTGTTCCTATTCAGATGAAGTTACATTGTTTCATAGTTTGCCATTGTGAGATTTGAACTCTTGATCTTGGGGTTACAAACCCAGTACCATAACCACTTGGCTATTTAGGTATGCTGAACAGGCTTTGGGAGTCAGGAGGTGAGTCACTCATCACAGGATTCCTAGCCTCTGACCTGCTCTTGTAGTCACAGTATTTATATGGCTAGTCCAGTTCAGTTTCTGGTCAATGGTAACCCCCAGGATGTTGATAGTGGGGGATTCAGTGATGGTAATGCCATTGAACATCAAGGGGCGATGATTGGATGCTCTCTTGTTGGAGATGGTCATTGCATGACACTTGTATGGCTCGAATATTACTTGCCACCCTTGTCAGCACAAGCCTGGATATTATCCAGGTCTTGCTGCATTTGGACATGGACTGCTTCAGTATCTGAGGCGTTGCGATTGGCACTGAACATTGTGCAATCATCAGCGAACATCCTCACTTCTGACCTTATGATGGAATGAAGGTTATTGATGAAGCAGCTGAAGATGGTTGGTCCCAGGACACTACCCTGAGGAACTCCTGCAGTGATGTCCTGGAGCTGAGATGACTGACCTTCAGCAACCACAACCATCTTCCTTTGTGCTAGGTATGATTCCAAACAGCAGAGAGTTTCACCCTTATTTCCCATTGACTGCAGTTTTGCTAGGGCTCCTTAATGCCACACTCAGTCAAATGCAGCCTTGATGTCAAGGGCAGTCACTCTCAATTCACCTCGGGAATTCAACTCTTTTGTCCGTGTTTGAACCAAGGCTCAAATGAGGTCAGGAGCTGAGTGGCCCTGGCAGAACTGAAACTGGGTATCAGTGAACAGGTTATTGCTGAGCAAGTGCCACTTGATAGCACTGTTGATGACCCTTTCCATTACTTTACTGATAATCTTTTAAATGAAAACCAAATCAACAAAATTGGGATAAATCAGGCACAGCCCCTAATTCAGGTCAGCTGTAAAACCAAGAACAAAGTTTAAAGGAAACTTACAAACTTTAAATCAAAATGTGATTAAAGGGGTCAACAAAACACCCCAGTCCCTGCGGTGCCCACCGAGCACGGAAGGCCTCGAGAGTGTCAGCAGACACCGCGTGCTCCTTCTCCAGGGACATCCGGTAGCGAACGTAGCCACGGAAGAGGGACAAACAATCGGGCGGGACTCCACTGTCGATCGCCCGCTGCCTGGACCTGTTAATGGCCAACTTGGCCAGGCCCAGGAGCAGGTTCACGAGGAGGTCCTCCTCCTTCCCGACCCCCTTCCGCACCGGGTGCCCATAGATCAGGAGCGTGGGGCTGAAGTGCAAACAAAACATCAATAAAAGGTTTTTCAAATAACTAAAAAGGGAGTGCAGCCTACAACACCCTATGTATACATGGTCCACGGACTCCACAAGACCGCAAAAAGGGCACGTGTCCTGAGAGTCCGTGAACCTATGCATCCTCTTATTATAAGGGACTGCTGCATGCAACACCCTCCAACCCAGGTCCCCGATAGAAAGGGGGAGGACACCTCCGTAGAGGGCCTCCCATTGGGGGCCTCCGCCGCCGGACGGCAACAAGGCACGCCAGGGCGTGTCCGGTCGACGGACAAGGGCGAGAAAATGGAAGGTGTGCAGCAGCAGTCCGTACAAAAAGCCCCTCTTTGCCGTGCCAAAAGGCACAGAGGGCATGTCCCCGAGGCGGCTCATATTGCGGGGCACCAGCACCCGAGGGAGGGTTCGGGGCTTGGGGCCAATGTGGAATTCCGTCCGAACGGGGGAACGTTCAGACGGAAGACCACCGCGCACCTGGGCCACCTCAAGACCCAAAATAACGTCGGGTCCGAGCACGACCGTTCTCAGGTCTTGGATGGCATCGGCTGCGACCTGGACACTCACAGACGCGCGTCACGCCAACTC
This sequence comes from Carcharodon carcharias, assembly GCF_017639515.1. NCBI lineage: Eukaryota > Metazoa > Chordata > Chondrichthyes > Lamniformes > Lamnidae > Carcharodon > Carcharodon carcharias. Next base: position 171,440,711 of record NC_054469.1, read on the forward strand.
CTGCGGGAGCATCCAGCCCAGTCCTCCGCCACCCAGCATGTCCCCGATCCTGGTCACCCCTGCGGCCACAGCCCTCCTCTCCGCCAACCACTGAAAAGGACGGAGGGGCGGATTCCTGAGCAGCGGCTCTCTGACGATAGCCGCTACTCCTGACGGGGAAGAACTGCGTCGTGAGGCGACCACTTTCCAGACTTTGATCAGGTCCTGGTAAAAGACGGGCAACGCCTGCAAGGAGCCACCGAGGCCCAGCTGTTCTATAAACAGGAGCTGCACGTCATAATTCAGGCCGTGCACCTGACGGAAGAAATACGTCATTAGGGCACACCATCTAGGAGGAGGCTCGACGTAGAGGTATCGCTGCAGGGTCTGAAGGCGGAAAGTCGCCATCTGTGTGCGTAGGCACACTAGCGCCTGACCACCCTCCCTAAGCGGGAGACTCAGAACCTCGGCAGCGACCCAGTGCAATCTTTAGTCCCAGAAGAAGTCGACTAACAATCTCTGGATTCTTGTGACAAAGTCCGGGGGAGGGGTCAAAGTGACCAGCCGATACCACAACATGGCGGCGATCAGCTGGTTTAAATTACTTTACTGATGATGGAGAACAGACAGATGGGACGGTAATTGCCCGGTTGGATTTGTCCTGATTTTTGTGTACAGGACATACCTGGGCAATTATCCACATAGCCAGGTAGATGCCAGTGTTGTAGCTGTCTGGAATAGCTTGGCTAGGGGCATGGCAAGTTCTGGAGCACAAGTCTTCAGTACTATTGCAGGAATATTGTCAGGGCCCATAGTCTTTGCAGTACACAGTGCCTTCAGCCGTTTCTTTATATCACGTGGACCAGATCAAATTGACTGAACATTGGCATCTGCAATGCTGTGGGCCTCCGGAGGAGGCTGAGATGAATCATCCACTCAGCACTTGTCGCTGAACATTCTAGCAAACGTTTCAGCCTTATCTTTTACACTGCTCTGCTGGGCCCCCCCATCACTGAGGATGGGGATATTTGTGGAGCCTCTTCCTCCAGTGAGTTTTTTAATTGTCCTCCACCATTCACAGGACTGCAGAGCTTTAGATCTGATCTGTTGATTGTGGAATCGCTTAGCTCTGTCTGTCACTTGCTGCTTATGCTGTGTGGCGCTCAAGTAGTTCTATGTTACAGCTTCAGCAGGTTGACACCTCATTTTTTGGCATGCTCTCCTGCACTCTTCATTGAACAAGGGTTGATCCCCTGGCTTGATGCTAATGGTAGAGTGGGGGATAAGCTGGGCCATGAGGTTACAGATTGTGTTCGAGTACAATTCTGCTGCTGCTGATGGCCCACAGTGCTCATAGAGGCCAAGTCTTGAGTTGCTAGATCTGTTCGAAATCTATCCCATTTAGCATGGTGGTAGTGCCACACAACACAATGGAGGCGGGACTTCGTCTCTGCAACGTCGGTGCAGTGGTCACTCCTACCAATACTGCCATGGACAGATGCATCTGCGGCAGGCAGTTTGCTGAGGATGAAGTCAAGTATTTTTCTACCTCTTGTTGGTTCCCTCACCAACTGCTGCAGACCCAGTCTAGCAGCTATGTCATTTAGGACTCGGCCAGCTCATTCAGTAGTGATGCTACTGAGTCACTCTTGGTGATGGACATTGAAGTCCCCACCCAGAGTACATTCTGCACCCTTGCCACCCTCAGTATTCCTCCAAGTGATGTTCAACATGGAGGAGCACTGATTTATCAGCTGAGGGAATGCATTATTCATTAGGAGGTTTTCTTGCCCATGTTTGACCTGATGCCATGGGACTTCATGGGGTCTGGAGTCAATGTTGAGGACCCCCAGAGCAACTCCCTCCCAACTGTATACCACTGTGCTGCCACCTCTGCTGGGTCTGTCATGCTGATGGGACAGGACATACCCAGAGTTTGGTAATGGTGGAGTCTGGGACACTATCTGTAAGATATGATTCCGTGAGGATGACTATGTCAGGCTGTTGCTTGACTAGTCTGTGAGACAGCTCTCCCAGTTTTGGCACTAGCCCTCAGAGTTAGCAAGGAGGACTTTGCAAGGTCGACGGGGCTGACATTGCCATTGTCATTTCTGGTGCCTAGGTTGATGCCAAGTGGTCTGTCCGGTTTCATTCCTTTTTTGTGGCTTTGTTGTGGTTTGTTACAACTGAGTGGCTTGCTAGGCCATTTTAGAGGGCAATTAAGAGTCAACCATATTGCTGTGGGTCTGGAGTCACTTGTAGGCCGGATCAGGTAAGGAGGATAAATTTCCTTCCCTAAAGGGCATTAGTGAACCAGGTTGCATGGTCATCATTAGACTTTCAATTCCAGATGTTTTTATTGAATTCAAATTCCAACATCTGGTGTGGTAGGATTTGAACCCAGGTCCCCAGAAGCTATACCCTGGGTTTCTGGATTACTGGACCAGTGGCAATACCACTAGGCCATCCCCAGATGAGGAGAGTGTGGGTGGATTCATCTGGTTTTGTTGGTGGCGGCTGTCATTGCAGGTGTGAGTGGACATTTTCACGCTGTCGTGAAACCAGTTTGTGTTCATACACTCCATCCATCAATGGTGGGCTGCATTTCCCAACGCTGCACATCGGTAACCTAATTTCAATGCTTTGGCATCTTATTATAAGCCCTGCTAGTCAGAATCATTCACTCACGTCAAATTTACTGCCCACATTAGCGTGATTTCAGAACAGTGTGCTTTGAGACTGCCTTTAAAAGGCGTGCACCTGGAGAGCTAAACTTTGAAGAGAACTTGGAGGTGAGTGCACACAACCTTGCACAGCGCTTGTGAGCATCGCCGTAGGACATCAAGGATGAAGCACTGCACATTCAGCGGGGGCACAGGCACATCGCTTTTTCCCAGTCAGCTTTTTGGTGTGATGCCGGGGCAAGTTCTCCCTTGCAGGTTGGCCGGGGGTTTGGGAGGTGGGGGTGGGGGGGGTTGGTGCCAAGGCTGCACAGACTGAAGAAGGTACAGAAGCACATGCCAGTCTTGTTGGGGGAGAAGTGGGTGAGGGAAGTGGTCACATGCTTGGAAAAGCTTGTCAAAACTAACATTCTTCTGCACTTGCTCAGCAGTAGCTCCACTGACATGCTTGGAGTCAGGCCTCTGAAGTTTCTCTGCCCACTCAAGCAATGCAAAAGCATGAATGTGCCACCAAAGGCTCCAGAACCTTTCACCCCTCAGGCGCAGACTGCAAATTAATCTATGTTTTATGGTGCAGCAGAGCAATTGGACAACTGGGCAAGTTGTAGAATCCCCTTGTGAAAGGTGGCCATGGCACAGTCACTGGTGGAGGGGCTCACGGCCCCTTGTAATATCTTTAATAAGGTTTGGACCAGTATCCATTATGGTTCAAGCTAACAGTGCAGCCTTGCTGTGCAGGTTAGTAGAATGCCTGTGCCTGAGCTGAGAGCACAGCATGCAGTCCAGTGGGCAAAGATCAGTCAAGTGGAGTGTGCGGAGGTGGATGGGGTTTCAGACAGCTAAAGAGCACACTGCACATTGTTCATCCAAGTGGTGGCCGGCACCCCCCGGCATGGGGAAAGAGGCCTTGAGACTTAACCAAGAGAAGTCCTTAGTACACCCATGCTAACCCACACTTCTGTCTCTTTGATCCTGCAGGAGGAGAACATCAGGATCATGGAGCCTGGTGATTTAGCGGTATTCCTCATGGTTTACAGGGAACAGAGAAGAAGAGAGTGGCGGAGACGCCTGGCTCAGCAAAGGGAGGAACACCTCCCTCAAGATGAAGGGGTGGCAGAGCCTGTTGCGCATGCAGCTGAAGATCCACAGTGAGCAGAGAGCGTAGGCGCTTTGCTAGACTCAGGGGGCAGAATTTTACGCAGGTGGCTGTGTGCCTGACAGATTGAGCATAAAATAGCATGAGAAGACGTCAGGCAAGTGTCCCGATGTTATCCTGCATGCATGTCACCTTTAGGTCAGAGGGCGTACACGGGTGTCAGAGCCACACCTGCCATCAATTAAAGGCCTCTAAAAACCCAACTGAACCAGATTTTACCTCTCCCATGTGATTTTGCACTTGTCGCACGGGTAAAACGGGCAGGCAGGCAGCCCACATTTTGCAAAGCCTCATCCAAGAGTGGGATAAAAGGGGGCAGCAGCATTGCCAATGTGAGCAGTGAGGAGTTTGGGAGATAGTTTGCTGCTGGCTGCTTATTTGAACATGACAGTTTCATCTCAGTTCTGAGCTTCATTCTTAGCATTTCTAGGCTTTGTTTCATTGGTGTCTCCAAGGTCCCAGGAGGATTCAGACCGTGTGGACCCTTCCAGGCACCAGACAGCCTTCTGTTACCCTGGTAATGGGGATTGTGGTCTCTACTGGAGACACCCCCTCCTCTGAGGAAGAGAGGGGTAGAAGGGGGAGGAGGCCGGGTGTCCCAATGCAGCTTCCAGGGGAGTGACCTGTGGAAGAACAGGCACAGGCACAAGGGGCGCAGGACCAGCAGGTAGTTCAAGGCAGAAGGGGCCGCAGAAGATGCCACTATCCTGCTGCCAGGGTTTACAGGCAGCAATGCAGCCACCTCAATATGTCCGAGATGCAATGTCGAAAGAGGCTGTACTCCTCCAGAGAGACTGTGACCTCCATTTGTCAGATGATTGGGCCTGAGATCACCTCCAACAGTGTGGGGTCCACTCAGTTCCTGTGCAATAAAGTTTAGAGCCACTCACATCCAGCATTACATATTGGCCTACCCTGCACCAAAAAAAGTGAAGCAGAGTCAGGCCATTATGACAAAAACAAAATTTATGTAATTTTCACACTCAAATAAACATATATACAAAACATTACGGAACAGAAGATCACCCATGAACAGGCTCTCTTGTGCTTATGGTACCTTAAACACACGTTTATGAGTGCTAAGTCTTGGTGCCCCGCCACCCCCCCACCCCCCCCACCCCCCAACCTCGCTGGCAGCGGCATTGGAGACAGCCTGCTGACTCTGCAGTCTTTTTGGCCTTGATGACCTTGGCAGTCGTCCTCTGGCCAGCTGAGCCAGGGCTGGCCCTGCCTGGGAGGCGGCATCAGCTGGCATCTCCTCAGTCATTGCAGTCTCAGCAGATGCCATGGTCACTGGCAGAGGGTTAGAGGAGCTGCTGTCATCATCCAGAGCGCCCTGAGAGGAGCCCACAGAGATGATAGGCAGGTCGTATGCCAACATGAGGTCGCTCTGGACCTCCCTGCTCACCATTGATGGATGGGCACCTAGCTGGGATACTGGGTGCCTCATCCATCTCTCACACTGGCACTGACCACCTGAGGTCATTGCCTGTGTGAGGGCTTGCAGGTCTGAGCGCAACCCAGTAAACCCTTGATTCTGTCCCTGGAGCTGTCTCTCCATGAATGTCGTCACTCTCTCAATGCAGGAGGCAGTGCACTTGGCCATGAGGGTCAACGCAGTGCTCATGCTCCACTTGGACTCCTCCACAACAGAGACCCTCATGGATCTCCTCCAGATCCTCCCACACAGCCCGCTGGACATCCAGCATCTGCCGCCTAATGGACGACTCCAGAGGTTCATCATCTGCCTTTGACTCAACATTGTCCTGGTCTCCAGCAGTCTTCCTACTGCCAGCACCCTGGGCACTCTCTGCCTCTGCCTGCTCCTCAAGCAAATGTGAAGTGCCTTCACCTCTGTGCACTGACATTCTAGCTGATGATCTAACACCCACCAAGGTGCTGGTATCTGCGCTGGTGCCTGGTTTAGTGAGCGGGTGTGATGCAGGTGCAGATGAAGCCCAGCAGTCCTTTGGTGCCAGGGGTGGCTCTTTGGGGCCTGTAAACAAGTGCCCACAGGTGAATCTAAGGGAGAACAAGGACATGTCATTAGTTAAAGTCATCACACTGTCACTGTGCATGCCAGGCACACTGGTGAAACAATGGAGATCTGAATCATGATGCCGTCGCTCCCCCCCTTTGGCCAACTCCGGCGTCACTGACAGTTGGCACTCAGACTCAAACACCCCTGAGGTCCACGGGGGGACGGCCAGCCCTTAACACTTCACCACACTGATCTATGCTAACTCGGTACTCATCCTTCTCGAGCACAGCAGGTCATTGGACATTTTGCGACACTGCACCCATGTGCGCCACACAATGGCATGGCTGCTGACCTCAGCTGCCACCCCCTCCCAAGGTTTTTTTGTCTGGTGCGGTGACCTCTTCTGGCCATCTCTGGAGATGAGGGTGTCCCTTCTGGCAGCCACATCCTCCAGGAGAAATGCGAGGCACTTGTCCAAAAACCAGGAGGTCAAGTGCCCACCCGACCTGCCCAGCAACTGTTGAGGCCATAGCTTCACTCTCTAGAATGCCGAATATATGATTCCCTCCTGGCAGCCTTCAAGGGGCTGCCTGTGCCATTTTTAAACTGTCCACTGGGTCACATTGGTCCCGGTGCCCGACAGGGCTGGGCTCTTCCCGACCATTGGGGAAGACACGTTTCACGCTGAGTGGGCCTTAATTGGCCAGCTATTGTGAAATCGTGGTCGTGGGCCAAGCGCAGTCAGGGGCCTGTGTCCTGACCGGTCCAGGCCCCGCCAATCGCACACGTCCACCAAGGGTAAAATTCAGGCCAGGTTCTACAGACGGTGCTCATTATCCCTGCAAGTGATGGAGAACCAGTGTCTCCGAACACAACGCATGTCTAGGGAACTGGTCAGTCACATCTGCCAGCTACTGCAGGATTTGTTGCCTCGGGAACATGGAGGGCATCCACTGTCAGTGGCCGTGAACGTGACCACGGCGCTCAGTTTTTACACCAGTGTCTCCTTCCAGCTCCACAGGTGACCTCTGTAGTATATCACATGCCTCCATGCACAAGTGCATCCATGAGGTCACAGACGCCAACTTTGTGAAGGCACAGAACTTTGTGCATTTCAACCGGTATCAGGAAAGCCAGGAAGCAAGAGCACTGGGATTTGTGCTTGTTTTCCACAGGTGCGGGGTGCCATCGATTGCACTTATGTGGCCCTAGACCTTCGTGGCAACAAGAAGTCAATTACATCATCCGCAGGGGCTTCCACTCGCTGAATGTTCAGCTAGTGTGCGACCACCACAAATGCATCCTACAGGTCTGCACATGATTCCCAGGGAGTGTCCACAAGTCCTACATCCTTAGCAGGTCTCAGATCCCTGACACCTTCCAGGGTCCAGAGAGGCTCCAGGGTTGAGTCCTCGGGGACAAGGGCTATCCACAGAGGATGTGGCTGATGACGCCAACGTGGTGGCCTCAGACTGCAGGGAGCGACAGTATAATGAGGCTCGTGCTGTGACCAAGATTTTGGTGGAGCAAACAATAGGCATCTTGAAAATAAGTTTCTGGTGCCTCAACAGATCTGCAATACAGTCCCCAGAGGGTGTCGTGCATCATTGTAGCTTGCTGCATGCTACACAACCTGGTGCTACAACGAGGGGAGGACCTGGCTGAGCAGATGGAGGAGCTGCACGTCTCCTCCAATGATGATGACATCGAAGGGGATGATGGTGCTGAGATCCTCGATGGTGAGGATGCTGGTGATGAGACCAGCGCACTGGCCAGAAGAGGCAGGCGTGCTCGGGAGGCCCTCATAGTCGCAAGATTCGTGGAAGATGATGATAAAATGTCATGAGGACAGTCCTGACATCCTCACTTTGCATCTGTGAACATTTGACTCCTGTTTGGCTGATGGCAGCGCACATCCCCTCAGTGCTTAGGCACATGACATGGAGATGCAGTAGATGCCCAATAGTCACTAGATTCCAGGAGGATGATGACGACAATGCCGTGAAGCACTCCATAGATATTCACATTGCCTCTGTGAATGTCCGGCTCCTGTCTGGCTGAGGGCATCTCACTTACTGTCTGTGATCAGGGTCATATCATGGAGACACTGCCATGAAACTTTAAATGCACCTGATCTTTTGTCAGCCTTAAGCAGCTGTTGCCTTCAGGATCACACTGTTACCGGTCACAGATGCTGATGAGATGAGGGGCGGTGGGGGGTGGGGAGGGCAGCCCCATCTCAAAGGTGCTGAGAGCACACAGAGAGAATGACGGAACTCTGAGACACCTGCCCACGACATTCTGGCAGCAATGACAAGCACCATCAAGGTGCTGGCATCAGTAATGTGTCCAATGAGTGTGAAGCCAGACCATCACTTTAGTCTGAAGGTTACACACTGCACAGGGAAGAGGCCCTGGACTGAGAAACCTGCCTTTATCTTACGCAGGCCACCAAAGTGACACAAAAACTGCTCATCGTAACAAGGAGCCATAGGCAAAGAGACATTCTTGGGAGTTTATTTATAACAGTGAACATTATATACAAGTGATTAACACCCATGCCCAGGCTTTAAACTAAACAAAAGGGGTGAGGGGTCAAGTTTGGGCAGAGGTAGCAATTCAAGGTGTAGAGTCAAGAAAGGAGAGCAAAATAGTAATATAGAAATGTGGGTCAGAGAATGGCAGGAAGGGACAGAGAGAAAAAAACCTAAGAATACATCAACAGTCAAGGTTAGATGTTACAAAGGTAAAAAAAGGACAAAACTGAAGGCTCTCTATCTGAATGCACTTGGCATTCATAACAAAGTAAATGAATTTATGGCCCCACATTGAAGTAAATGAATATGATCTGATAACAATTACGGAGATGTGGCTGCAGGATGACAAAGATTGGGTCCTTAATATTGAGGGGTACATGACATTCAAGAAGAATAGGAAGATAGGTAAAGGTGGTGGGGTAACACTGTTAATTAAAGAGGGCATTGGTGCAATAGTTAGAGGTGACTTTGGTTCAGGAGATCAGGATGTAGAATTGGTTTGAGTGGAGATGAGGAATAATAGGGAAAAAATTCATTAGCGGGAGTGGTCTACAGGCCCCCTAACAGTGGCCACAGTGTAGGTCAAAGTACTCAAGAGAAAATATTGCATGCTTGTGATAAAGGAATGGCAATAATCATGGGTGATTTTAATCTACACATAAACTGGGAAAATCAGATTGGCAGTAGTAGCCTGGATGAGGAATTCTTAGGATGCTTTCGAGATAGTTTCTTAGAGCAGCATGCTCTGGAACCAACCAAAGAGCAGGTTATATTAGACTTGGTATTGTGTAATATGACAGGATTAATTAATGACCTCAGAGTAAAGGCACCGCTAGGTAGCAGCAAACACATGATTGAATTTTACATCCAGTTTGAAAGGAAGTAGAGTGGGTCTAAGACTAGTATCTTAAACTTAAATAAGAGCAACCATGTGGGGATGAAAGCTGAGCTAGCTGAAGTGAACTGGGGAACTAGGCTAGAGGATAGATCAATAGAGAAGCAGTGGTAGACATTTAAGGGGATATTTCAGAGTACTCAGAATAAGTACGTCCCTACTATAAGGAAAAATTTTCAGAGGAAGACCCACCATCTGTGGTTAACTAAAGAAGTTAAGGAAAGCATCAAAGTTAAGGAAAAAGCAAACAACTCCCCAAAGATGAGTGGCAGGACAGATGATTGGACAGAATATAAAGAACAGCAGAGAATGGCTAAAAGGTTAATCAGGAGAAATTAAGTATGAGAGGAAGCTAACTAGAAATGTAAAAACTGATAGCAGAGTTTCTACAGGTACTTAAAAAGGAAAAGAGTAAGTAAAGTGAGCGTTGGTCCTCTGCAGAGTGACAGTGGAGAGTTAATAATAGATAATTAGGAAATGGCAGAAGAAATGATAAAATATTTTGCTTTTGTGTTCGCTCTAGAGGATACAAAAAACATTCCAGTAGTAGCTGCAAATCAGGAGGTAAACAGGAGAAAGCAACTTGGTGAAATTGAAATTACTAGGGACAGTACTGAGCAAACTGATAGAGCTGCGAGCTGGCAAGTCTCCAGGACCCGATGGACCACATCATAGGGTCTTAAAAGAGGTGGCTAAGAGGTAATTGTTAATTTTCCAAAATTCGCTAGATTCTAGAAAGGTTCCATCAGATTGGAAAGTAACAAATATAACCCCTCTATTCAAGGGAGGGAGGCAGAAAACAGGAAACTATAGGCCAGTTAGCTTGACGTCTGTTGTGGGGAAGTTCTTAGAATCGATCATTAAGGAGGTTATAGCTAGGCATTTAGAAGAGCTCAAGGCAATTGGGAAGAGTCAGCATGGTTTTGTAAAGGAAAATCATGCTTGATCGATTTTATTGGAGTTTTTTGAAAGAGTAACATGCACAGTGGGTAAAGGGAAGCCTGTATATATGCTGTACTTGGATTTCCAGAAGGCATTTGTCACTTCAAAGATTATTATGGAAAATAGAAGTGCATGGTGTAGGTGGTAACATATTAGCATGGACAGAAGATTGGCTGGCTGGCTGGCAAAAAGCAGAGGGTGTGAATAAATGGGTCTTTTTCTGACTGGCAGGATGTGGCGAGTGGAGTGCCACAGGGATCTGTACTGGGGCCTCAACTTTTATCAATGACTTAGATGAGGTGAGTGAAGAAATGGTAGCTAAATTTGCAGATGACACAAGGATAGGTAGGAAAGTAGGTTGTAAAGACTACATGAGGAAGTTGCAGATGAATATAGATAGGTTGATGAGTGGGCAGATGGAGTTTAATGTGGGAAAATGTGAAGTTGTTCACTTTGGCAGGAAGAACAAAAAAGCAGAGTATAACTTAAATGGAGAAGAGCTGCATAATTCTGAGGTGCAGAGGGATCTAGGGTTCTAGTACGAGTCACAAAAAGTTAGTGTGCAGGTACAGCAAGTAATTAAGAAAGCTAATGGAATGCTATCCTTTATTATGACAGGGATTAAAGTAAGTATGTTATGCTTCAGTTATACAGGGCATTTGTGAGACTGCACCTCGAATACTGTGTGCAGTTTTGGTCTCCTTATTTAAGGAAGGATGTAAAGACATTGGAGGCGGTTCAAAGGAGGCTTTTTAGATTGATACCTGGAATGAGTGGGTTGTCTTGTGAGGAAAAGTTGGACAGACTGTGCTTGTTTCCACTGGAGTTTAGAAGAGTGAGGGGTGATTTGATTGAAGTATACAAAATCCCAAATGGCCTTGACAAAGTAGACGGCAAAAGGATGTATCCTCTTGTAGGTGAGTCCAGAACTAGGGGGCACTGTTTTAAAATTAGGGGTTGCCCTTTTAGGACAGAGATGAGGAGAAATTGTTTCTCTCAGAGGGTTGTGAGACTTTGGAACAATGCCTCAGAAGGTGTTGGAGGCGGAGTCATTGAATATTTTTAAGGTGGAGGTAGATAGATCTAAGGTTATCGGGGTTAGATGGGAATGTGGAAATCAAAACATAAGAAGTTCAGCCATGATGTTATTGAATGGCAGAGCAGGCTGGAGGGGCCAAATGATCTTCTGTACTTATTTCTTATGTTTTTATGTTCAGGCTGTGCAACCACATCTTCTTAACCTTCCTAACCCTGCCGCTACAACTTGGTGCTTCTCCATCATCCACAGCAGAGGTGAAGGCAGCCTGCTGACTGTTACACCCTGTCTATGATGACCTTGGCGGGCATGGCCTGAAGGGCCTAGACCTGGAGGGCCCCGGTCTGCTTTAGGGGTTCTGCTTTGTGTCAGCTGTACCCTTCTCGGTCTGTGGAGCTGGACCTGTTGGGGTCACAATAAAAGGAGATTTGGATTGGCCGGACATTCCTGGAGTCACCTGGATGGATGGCCCTGGGATGTCGAACTGCTGGTCCTCCTCCCTATGGGTCCCCAACAGCCCCTCGCGGACTCCTTGAGAAGAAGGGGAAGCTGGAATGAGATCGAGCTGCCCCACACCCTTCTCACATTGACACTGTTGAAGGCCAACTATGGTGTCAGCAATGGAGTTCAGCCCACACAGCAGTGTAGGACCGATATCCCGGACCAAGATCTCCATGGCGGCCATTATCTTGCCAGTGTCGACCTTGATGCATTGGCATGCCGACATGATCACCTCAGACTGAAGGTGGACAGGCTCCTCCATTGTCCCTTGCAATCTGAGAAGTGCACCAGACATCCCTTCCTCACGTTCTGGTGATTGCCTTTGCAGCTGCACCAACTGGTTGAGGACCAAGCACAGAGACTCATCGTCTGACTCAGATTCAGCAGATTCTATGCCTCGAGCAGTCCTCTGAGTGGCACCCACCTATCTCTGCCTGCTGTGGAACAGATTGTGGTGTGCTCACAATTGTGATTGTGATCCCAAGGCTATTCTACATCTACATCCCACTGAGGTGTGTGTTGTTGCACTGGTGGAGGGTGTGGTTGTGCGCCATGATGGGTCTTCAATGGTGCTAGCCTCAGGGTCCTTATCCGAGATTCTCTTGCCGCTGGGGTTAGGATCATGGTTGCCTCAGGATGATGTGTAAGATGTGCCTAGGACAGAAAGTGGAGGTTATTAGTGCTTGGCAGCCACATTGAACACAAAACAGTGGACTCAGAGTAGCATTGAGAGAGGGCTGATGTGGTGCAGGATCCTCACGTGGGTGCCACCAACGACCTCACCATCACCACACGTATTGTTGACATCCTCTCCAGCCAGCTTCAACTCCCGAATGGAGTCTGGACCTTGATGTCTGGCACCTCTCCTGGCAATTGTGTGCAATCTTGTCCCATATAAAGACAGATGGAGAGAGTGTGAGCAAGGCGAATGCCAGTCCAAATGAGAAGGATGCTAGGCATGCGTGTTTGCTGAGTGGAGCCATGGATGGGATGAGGACGCAATCTCCAGAGGAGATGTGGCCTGATAGAGATGTGACGGTGTGTGTGGGAGAGTGAGCGGTGATGTTCTTTGAGCTGGCAGTGAGTGAAATACCAGTTAATGTGTGATAGGCTTGTGAGTGGGCGAGTTGAGATTGATAAGATGGTTGACTTACCCTGGCGGTGCAGATGAGATCATTCATCTGTTTTTTGCACTAGGTGGCTGACCTCTTGTGTGCAGCATTGGCGCTGATCACCTCTACCACTGCCTCCCAAGCCAGACTGGTGAGATTGCAGGGCCTCCTGTGGCCAGAGCAGGGGTAGAGGACATCGCGCCGGGCCTCCACAGCATCCAGAACGTGTCCCAGGGATGCCTCAGTAAATCGAGGAGCTGCAATCTTCCTGGTTTTTGGGGCCGTGTTTTCAGTGGAGCAGTTCAGGGCTGCAAGCATTGAGCAGTGTGTGCGTGGCTGCATTTTTAATATGGTGCCTGGCATGAGGAAGTGGTGAAGTAATGGCATGGCGAGCCAATCGGAGGCCTACCACCAGCAATCCAGCGTGTTCCTCATGACTGTATAATTTTTGAGGCGGGAGGGGGACGATACAGCGTGAGAACCTGACATTGCAGCTGGAGGGTGAAACGACTTTTTCACGCTTGCTACTGCACTTAGAGCGAATCTGGGATGATTCCGCCCAGTCAGTGCATATGTGTGTGTGTCTGGCTGACTTCCGGTCTTCGGTTTCTCATTCACCCTCACCTCCACAACACAGTGGGTAAGTGAGTGAGCACGCTGAGACTGGAAGAGTGCCAGGCATACATACACTTAACCTCTCACATTCTAATCATCATTTTTATTTATTACTCATTCTTTTTAATTATCAGTTTATCACTTTGACATTGTTGTTTTGCTCAGCAAGTTGTTTTGTTTCATACATCAGCTTTTTATTTTGAAATTCATGTTTAATGTTGTGCCAAACCTGATCTTTCCGAAATTTGCTTATCAGCCCCTTGAGTGAGAAAAAAATTGAAATGTGGCTGCCACCTGAAAAGGTTGGACAAGCCTGATCTACAAGTTGCACTGCAACAACTGGCCAATACCTCTTCAACAGCACCTCCCAAACCCAGAGCCTCTGCTAACTCGAAGTTCAAGGGTAATAGGGACATGGGAACACTACCACCTGAAAGTTACCCTCCAAGTCCAAAACCATCCTGACTTGGAAGTGTATTGCTGTTCCTTCATGTTGCTGGGTCAAAAACCTGGAACTCCCTACTTAACAGCACTGTGGGACTATCTCCACCACCCAGGTGGCAACAGTTCAAGAGATGGCTCACCATCGCCTTCACAAAGACAGTTAGGGGTGGGCAACAACTGCTGGCCTTGCCAGCAACACACACATCCCATGGATGAGTTAAAAAAAAGATTAATTGGTCATTATTTAATGGATGCTTGTGGGACATGATACATGCAAATTGGATAGTATTTGCATACATAAAACAGGGACTACAAAAGTAATTAATTGGCTGGAAATGTTTTGGCTGAGGACATGAAAGGTGCTATATAAATGCTAGTTCTTTCTTTTGCACACTTAGATTAAACTCAGCAGTCACTGCATGGTAATTTAGTGCCCATTAATTGAATTTTCATTGGAAATCCTGAAGGATTCACTCCAGTTTGAGTTCTTCTGACACAGATCAAGTACCATTTGAAGAGGTAGAACTCAGAGAGCAGGAATGGATGTTTGGTTTAACATTCAAAGTTGGGGGGTGCATGGAACTGCGTTGGAATTGTATGGGACTCTGACGCTGAGAATGCTGGGCTTCATTATACTGGTGGTGGGTAGGCAGTGAGTCAGCGATGCCGTATGGAAGAGGTGGGAGGCAACTGAGATTGTTAAAGGTGTACTAATGTTGCCTTTCCATTCAACTGAATACAATTTAATGATATCTTACAAATCAAACTTCATCACATGGGGATCACAGGCCATCAGATTCTCTGTTCCATTCAAAGATGGTGAGGCCTCAACCCTGAGGGGAAGTTCAGCCATTGTGGAGCTGCCTTACATGGGAGTGGAAACTGCTCCTGAAAGGGGAGAGGAGGCCATCGTACTCATCAAGCTAAAAAGCAGCTCAGAGGAGATGAGAGGCAGCTTAAGGAGCTGAAGAGCTGTGCAGTGAAGCTAAAGGGCAGTTAAAGAGGTAGTCGCCTCTCAGCGAGGTAAGCAGAGGCACAGTGCCATAGGTGCCAAGTGTATTGGGAAGGCCTGGGCCCATTAGAGGACAACTGCTGCAAGGCAGAAACCAGCAAAGGGGGATTGAAACAGACATAGGACTCATCCACCCAGTCGTCCTGGACCCCTGATCAGAGGAGGAGCAGGACAGAGGGATGGTGGATCAGCAGCATCAAGAGGTGCAGACTGCAGCTAGGCAAGCTTCAGAAAGATGCCAAGGGGATTGGTAACAAGACCAAGTCTGAGACATGTCGTGCCATGTCCCAAAGTTTTCCGGAGTCGCATGAACTACATCCAGAAATTGGAGCACCAGTGCCAGAGAAGACTGCAGCTGTCAAGGGAGGCTGTCACTGACCTCTACACAATGCTGCAGGGCAGCCTGCAACCCATGAAACTCAGTGGACACCCTCTGTCAGTGGCCTTGAAAGTCACTGCTGCCAGGACCTTCTAACCATCCAGTTCCTTTCAGAGATCCACCGGGGACATCCACCCAGGCAATCAGATACCGCTGCATTAAGGAGGTCATCAATGTCTTGTTCAAGAGGAATGAAAGTTTGTGCATGAGTGATTGACCCTGACAGCCAGGCAAGGAGGAGTGTTGGCTTTGGGGCTAATCCAGCCTTTCTACAGGTGTTGGGCTATACCACTTTGCCCATATGCTCATTAATGCACCCTTGGACCAGCCTGTGTCCTTCATTAACAGGAAGGGCTTCTACTCTATCAATGTCCAAGTGGTATGTGACCACCAGAAGCGCATCCACTTCCCAGAGAGCACTCATGACACCTATCTACTTTGACATTCCCAGGTGCACAGCTGTACCAGTATGCCTGTGCAACTTCAGGGATGGGTCCTTGGGGACAAGCAGAACCCACTGAAGACATGGCTGCTGATGTCGGTGAAGATCACTTGCACTGCAGACAACGTCAGACATTGTGATGTATCAGGGAGGGAGAAAGTTACCTGGACACTTTGTTCCAGGAAGCAGTCACAACCCTTAAGTTAGGTACTTCAGATTTGGTCAGTGGTCAGGGACATGAAGGTACTGGGATCCAGGAAGTAGCACTTGAGGACCTACAGCCCTTGCACTTATCCGACAGGTTTGAGGTTCTTGCAGCTTGTGTGGATGATAGCAAGGGTCATAGGGCGGATGCACAAACTGACCACAGCGCCATTGTGCAGGGATCTACTCAAGTGGGGGAGTAAAAAGGAGTGTAGTTGTGGAAGGGGACAGTATAGTTAGGGGGATAGATACTGTTCTCTGCAGCCAAGAGCCTGATTCCTGAAGAATGTGTTGCCTGCCAGGTACCAGGGCTAAGAACATTTCCTCAAGGCTGGAGAGGAAATTGGATTGGGAGGGGAAGGATCCAGCTGTTGTGGTCCATGAAGACATAGGTGTAACTAAGAAGGAGTATGACCAGCTAGGACTAAATTAAAAAGCAGGGCTACAAAGGTAATAATCTATGGATTACTACCTAAGCCATGAGCAAATTAGTATAAAGTAAATAAAACCAGACAGTTGAATGCTTGCCTCGAGGATTGATGTGGGAGAAATTGGTTTCAATATATGGGGGACTGGCACCAGTACTGAGGAAAGAGGGAGCTGCACTGTTGGGACAGCTTTCACCTGAACCACGCTGGGGTCAGTATCCTGGCAATTGTATAACTAGGACTCTAGAGAGTGCTTTAAATGAAATAGTGGAGGGCGAGGGTACATGTGAGGGGAGATTTATGAAGTTAAAGAGAAAGGAAGACAACAGTACAAGATGGCAATGCGAGGAATGATATCTAGAGTGTGACAGGAAGGGACAGAGCATACAAATATAAGAGTGCACTAGCAAAAATGGTCAGAATAGGGAAAAATGGTAAAAAGACAGAATTAAAGATTTTTTATCTGAATTTATGAAGCATTTGTAACAAGATGGATGAATTGGTAGCACAAGATAAGAGCTCTTGGTATTGACAGTACCTATAATATACTAGTATGGGTAGAGGATTGGCTAATTAACAGGAAAGAAAGAGTTGGGATAAATGAGTCATTTTCAGGTTGACAAGCTGAAACCAGTGAAGTGCCACAGGGATCAGTGCTGGGGCCTCAACTATTTTACTACCTATATTAATAACTTGGATGAAGGGACCGTGTGTATTGTAGCCAAATTTGTTGACGATACAAAGATAGGTCAGAGATTATGTTGTGAGGAGATACAAAGGGTGGAATCTTCTGGTCCCACAGTAGCGGGAAAGTGGTGGGTGGGGGAGCTTAATTTGGCATGAGGCCAAAACTCAGTTTCCCAATGGTGGGATGAACTGTAGGAATTTTGTTCTCGGGACTTTAAAGGTGGATTTAGGGTGGGTGGGTAGAGCTTCCCGATGAAAAATGTCAGGAAGCTTCCCTCTTTTGCATGTATTAGCATGTCATGTACGCTCATTAAAATACCAACTTGCTGGAATTAAGCTTCCCCGCCAAATTGTTTTCCACCAGTGAGAAATTAGAGCATTCAATTTCACGACTATATATACATGGCCTGCAGCTGGTCAGGTAGATTTCTTCCAAGATTAACAGTGAGTTGCTGCTGCATTGGCCTCTTTGGGGAGTGTCTGTAAATGCCAGCCTATTCTTGAGACTAGGTGGTGGCAGTGGCAAAGGTGGAAGGGATAGTGCAGGCTTTCTGGGTACCCTTTAAATATGGCGCCTGGACCTTCAACCCCATGAGGTAATTGCGGGGACAGCAACTTCCTGCCTGTCCCCACCACATGATTCATTATACTATGCACGGATGCATAAGTAATAAACTGAACAGCGTATGATCGTGCGTGTTCAGCTGTCCTGCTGCCCCCAGAGTGGACTTACTCTGACTTCCACACCTGTCATTGAACGTAAAGACTTCAGAGTGAAAGATTCTGCCAAATAATCTGCAAAGGTACTTAGGTAGGTTAGGTGTGCGGGCAAAAATTTGGCAGATGGTGTATAATGTGGGAAAATGTGAGGTTGTTCACTTTGGTGGAAAGAATAGAAATGCAGAATATTTAAATGAAGAGAGACTGCAGAATGCTGCAGCAGAGAGGGGTCTAGGTGAACTTATACAAGAAACACAAAAAGTTTTCATGCAAGTAGCAAGTAATTAGAAGACAAATAGAATGTTGGCATTTATTGCAAGGGTGATGGAGTATAAAAGTAGAGAAGTCTTGCTACAATTGTACAGGGCATTGGTGAGACCACACCATGAGCACTGCGTACATTTTTGGTCTCCTTATTTAAGGAAGAATATACATGCATTGGAGGCATTTCAGAGAAGGTTTACTACGTTGATTCCTGGGATGAAGGGGTTGCCTTATGAGGAAAAATTGAACAGGTTGGGCCTATACTCATTGGAGTTTAGAAGAATCAGAGGTGAGCTTATTGAAACATATCGTTTTCTGAGGGGGCTTAACAAGGTAGATGCTGAGAGAATGTTTGCCCTCATGGGGGAATCTAGAATCTAGTTTCAAAATAAAGGGGTCTTCTACTTAAGATGGAGATGGCTTCTCTCAGAGGGTTATAAATCTTTGGAATTCTCTAATTTAGAGAGCTGGGCCATTAAATATATTCAAGACAGCATTACACAGATTGTTGTTCTACAAGGGAGTCAAGGCCATAATCAGATCAGCCATGATCTTATTGAATGACGGAGAAAGTTCAAGGTGCCAAATGTCCTACTCCTATTTTTTATGTTCTTACGTGACACATTCATTAACACCCACTTCCAGCAGCCATGACGCCTTTGAGATGCCTTCTGCAGAAGACCTTTAACCCACATTACCTCTACATCTCCTTAAACTTAGTACTTAACAGCATCCCTCAACCAGCACCTCATTCACAGAGAGAGAGCCAGACTCTGCCTTGCTTGCTATAGGCAGGCAGATGACAGTGCAAGGGTTCTAGCAAGTGAGAGGACAACAGTCAATGCATAAGATGCAGGAATAAATGCATTAACACTACTTAATGAGACACAAACATGATTCAGTAACATGTAGAGTATAACTCCCCATGGCACCCTGGTGTGTCTAGGTGCTCTAACACTCTTTTGAGTGCTTCAATGAGGCACGGACTAGAAATTTGCAGCTGAGGTGGAGGCAGGCTGCTGATTGTGATGATCTTGGCAGCTGTCCTCTGGGTGCCTGAGACCTGGTGGGCCTCAGAGTGCTGAAGAATTCCTGCATAGGTGTAGCTGCCTTTTTTGTGGCTGCAGATACTGGAGGTCATCAAGTCCCTTGCAGAGGGGCTGAGGAGAGGCTGTGCACCCTTAGAGTGCCTTGACAGGTGCTCCCAGATGTGACAGAATGCCGCTCTTCTTCGTGCACATCTCCCTGTCTACCTGAGGAGGAAGAGCACCTGGAGGGGAGTCCAGGTGCCTCGTGCCCTCCTGCCTGGCCACTGCTGCATAGAGCTCAGGGCCAAAGCAATGGTATGCAGGTCTGGCAGCCACTGAGTGGTCTGCTGAATGTGGCCCTCCTTGAGGGTGCCAGCCCCTCAGTAGTGGAAGCCATGCACTCAAACATCTGAGAGCTCATGGCCTGGATGGATTCTTCCATCATCCGCACATGGCTATACATAGCCTTTGGCAGCTCCATCAGATGTTCCCCTGTTTATCACCAGGGACTCAGCACAAGCCTGGCCTCAAACAGTCCTGTCAGGGTCCTCAGTTGTCAAAGCTTCCATCAGCTGCCCCCGCTTGTCTGTGACATACTCACAAGCTTGTGACCTTTAAGCGTGTTGCAAGTGCATATACACTGACATGAACATATCTGCACTAGCGGAGGTTGCTAGGGAATGATGTGACACTACATTCTTTGAGGCTCCAATGTCCTCTTCCTTAGAGGTGGACTGCAGCGTCTCTGCCAAGGAAACAGCTCGTCCACCTAGAGTGCAAAAATCTGCATTGGAGAAGACAAGCAATTAGGGAAAAGGCTTCTCTATTCTGTCTTCCCATCCCTGCTTAACATGTGCTTTCTTCCAATCGTGGACACCAAGCACGAGGCCTCCTCAATCTCTTTATTCACTCCAATCTCACTATCCTCCATAAACTGGCCTTCTTTGCTCTCCTGTCAGGTCGAAAGCCTCCTCCTGTCTGATGTCAGGTTGTGGATGTCCGACCCACCTCCACCTGTCTTTGCCTCCTCTCTCGTGTTCTGGCCCCTATTCTCCTGCAGGTAGAAGGGGACATTGAGTCTCCACGTAATAATCATCTGACCACCCCCCACCCCCAATCAGCTGGCATCCTTCTGACACATAATGACTCCTGGATGTCTCATCCATATGTTGACTCTCACAGAACTGGAGAACGCTGGCACTGAGAGGCAGATGCCTGTTGTCCACATGCAGCTTTTCCTCATAAGGCAGCTGCTGCTGGGGCATATAATCTTTTGCCTGCCTAGTCAATCCCATCCCACGTTAAGATTCATTATGTGTTGCCCACATGAAAATCACCGCGCTCTCAGCATTCAGTTACACTCACCCTGGTGATGCAGGGGAGGTCCAGCCCGCTTACGACACTGCACCCATGTACACTGCTGGATTCCAAGGCTGTGACCTTCACTGCTATCTCCATCCAGGCTTCCTTGGCCAAAGGGAAAAGTCTCTCCTTGCCGTTTATAGGGAACAGCAGCTCCAGCTGTCTGGCTGCCATTCAAAAATGGTGCCAAGCACCTATACTCCCATCAGCTGATGCCAAGATCAGTGCCTTCCTGCCCACCCCTGACACTTGATTCACCAGTCCCACATCTCCATCTTTTTAATTGGCAGGTCACCATGTAATTGCGTTCGGCCAGTCACTTCCCCCTCAAACGGCAATGCTGCCTGCTTTCAGGCTCACCCCCCACCCAGACATGCTCCACTGACATTAAATTTTGTTCCATATTCCTGTTTATGAAACCATTTAGTACTGGATTTATGGCTATTTCTTCTCTCCTAAAGTGCATAATCTTTCTGGTGGTTTTCTCTTAATGTGCATTGGAGATTGAGTAGAAACTGAGTGAGGGAATATTTGAAGAAGCTATTTTCATGGGATTATTTTGAGTAGGTTTATGTTGAGAAGTTAAAAGAATAGCAGTGATTATTTTAAGTGTCCAGTATTTGGAAGCAGAATCTGCATGGGATTGATTCCTTCAAATTGGTTTGGGCCTTAGCCTGAGTTATGTGTCACCCAAATCAAAGTCTTATTTGAATGCAGGATTCCCATCATTTAAATTTTTAAATGGAGATCAGATTCAGCAGAATTACTATGTAAATATGATGTTTGTTTGTAAGACTGAACAAATTATGGAAATACTATACTTAGGGTGAGAAAGGGATGATTTCCTCTGGTTATTGTAAATATTAAATTTCCTACACACAAAAAAATTGTGAAAGAACATTTTGAACTTGTTATAAATAGCAATCAGATTAAATCTTTTTGTTACACTCTGATGTTGCTAATAAATAGTAAACAGAGGAAATCTTCTCCCTCTGGTGTCATAAACAGGGCTTTAAATTTAATAGGTTCACTTTGGTAAACTGTTATATTGGCAAGCAGCTTACTAAAGCTGGATATTCCCATTTCCCCTCCTGTTTATTGGCATTACATATTGTTACCATTGGATCCAATAATACAAATTTCAAAAGGCTGTTCAGTCCCACCAGTTCTGTTGGTGTTCGTTTATCCTCCACATGAGCAATTGTCTTAATTGCATTTGCCCAATTAGTTCCCACTTCCCTTCATTCTCCCTTCCTTGAACCACATAGCTAACCTTCTTAAATTAAACTCTATTACAGTACAATGAAATCTGCAATGCCCAGAAGTGACTAATATTAACTTTATTATTGTCAGTCTATCACAGTTTGCGATCTGAATAAATTAAAGTACCGTATTACAGAATGGTGGCCCCGATAATAAAACATATTTTTACATCTGTATTTGTGTAAACAGGAGAACACATTCTCCATTAATTTTTACCTCACATCTGATCTGAATGAGTTCTACCTGAGAAGACACACATTCAAAATACTAGACTAAAAATATTCTGAAATCTCACATTTTACATTTTTGCCACTTTGATTCAAATCGAATAAATCAGCTAGAAAATATATTATGCCATCTTTAATGTTTGTGATCAATACTTAATGCACAATGGAAAAAATTAAAAATGCTCCAACTATTTTTTGATTAACTTATGATGGAAATATGGAACCAGGTTTTCAGAATTTTACTTCTCATTTGTTCTCAGCATTTGGTTGATGCTGGGAAGGTCTCCCTCATGTTACAGGGTTTCAGGCTGTATTACTGCTGAGGATTTTGATACCATATATATGAAAGAAATTATGGTGATGTTAAACTGAGCTGTCAAGTGTCTAAATTTACAGGACAGCATGACTAGAAGCAGTAGATTAAAATTCGGACATGATGTGTGAACTGGCTTGTTTTAGGCAAATAAATTTAGTTTGGATATTTTAGTTGCCAATAAACCTCACCTAGTCAAGGTGACTTAATTCATCTGAGTTTAGCAGGAAGAGATCCACTTCCTGAGGCTAGAATTAACAAAGAAGAAAAGACACATTTTCAGGATCAGTAGGCACTAGAAGAGGCTGCCAGAAAATGGTTCTGGGCCTGATCTGCAGAACCAGTTAGTATTTTGCTCTCATTTCCAAATGCAATGTACTGCCGGGATCTGCCTGTGCCTGAGGCACATTGGGTTTAAATGAGCTGAACCTGCAAATACAGGCGCAACACATTTTGGTTGTGCTTAGCTTGGCTTGTACCCAGGTATGGAGTGAATTTATTGTTCTAATTCAGCCGTACACATTTAATTTAGTTCTGCATTCACAGCCCAAGTCAAATAGCCTGCTTGCACATCATCTATGCTTCTCAACTTTTTAAATTCCTAGATTATATTTCCTATCAGTATTCTTTTCTACATTTAAAAGAAATTCAATTCTCTGTATTGGTTCCTAGCTGAGGGTCTCAGTATCAGCCATGTCACTTTTCTTTGAATACTTGCCAACACATCAATGTCACTCCCCCCACAATTATTTTTTTCAATTACTTTGGTACCACACGGATTAAACTTATTTTGCAACTGATTAAGGGTTAGATAGAGGACCTTAGATAAAAAGACCTTACGGGACATTACTTTAAGCCATTGGAGTAGTTGTAAGTTAAACCATTTCTTACTGTTATGGGGACCATATGACTGTATAGACCAATCAGCCCTAAGTGTGGGGAATCTTAGGGGCAGAGCTTTTAGGCCTTGGTCTTGGAGCAAGCACGTAGCCTCACCTGGCGTCTGTAAATAAAGTTCACTGCTTCTTACAAGAAACCCGTCCTGCACTCCAAGTTTATTACAGTCCTAAGTGAACTGAACTTAGTGACTTTGGCTTTAAAAAGTTGCAAATAAATAACTTATACCAATAAACCAGTGGAATATAAATCATGCCCACTGGCTCTTTTCAAAGTAGTTTCATGACCAATGTGATTAAATAAAAAACCCATTGGCCCAAGGTTCACTATCATTTTCTCCCGCTCCCTCTCCTAGTTATTCTCTAGCATCCTTTTTAGATTGCAATCATCCTGCTCCTTATAAAACTTACGCTCAAATTCCATTGCCCTTTTCAACTATTGCCCACTTCCAACCATCCCTTCCATTCTAAGGTTGCAGAAAATGTCACTGTCACCTAACTCTATTCCTATCTCTCTCACCATTCCCTATTTGAATCTTCACTTTTAGTTTTCATATTATCAGTAGAATTGAGGCTGCTCTGGTCAAAGAGACCGATGGTCCATTATGTGTGACTCTGACCATGCTCACCACCTCAACCTCACTTTTAACTTGGTTAACTCGACTGCCAATCCTCTGCTGATGTACTATGCTCACATAGTTTTGTCCATACCTATCTCAACAGAACCAGTATATTCCCTGCTTCTGCCCCCAGGCCCCCACGGTTATCCCGGGCGTGCCCGTGGCCTCCATGTTACCTATATGCTGTCCCTTGACAGCATTATACATAAGGAATCTTTCATACATTTGCCAGCGATACACAGTTTAACCTCAACACTGCCCTTGATTTCAGATGTGACATAATGCTATTTGCCTGGAACATTTGTTCAGCAGTTTTTAAAAGTACATTTTTTTGCAGCGATGTACTGTGACAAAAATGACCATCATATTGATTAAGCAGAGATTTGCTGAAAAATCTTTGCCAAACAATAGCTGTAGGAAAAATGCTCCAAAAATCTCGCAGCAACAATAGTCAAATTGCTGGATCAGCAAACGACAAAACCAGAGCCTCCAATGACCATTTCTAAAACATGGATTTAACAGTTGGATCATTAAAGCCTCTTGATTAATTATGGTATTTGATAAAGGAAACATAAAACTTTCTACCTCTACCGCATTTGCATAAGAACATAAGAAATAGGAGCAGGGGTAGGTCATTTGGCCCCTCGAGGCTGTTCCATCATTCAATAAGGTCAAGGCTGATCTGACAGTGCCCTAAATTCCAATTTCCTGCTTGCTCCCAATAGCCGACACCCATTTGGTTGTGGATCAGCTGCAAGTTTGCACAGGGCACCATCGAAAGTATTACACGTATTTACTTTTATGTCACAGTTACTTCCTAAAATTATGTCTCGTATTTTGAAATATAAGCATGCCTTGTCTCATTAAATGCTGGACTTTATCGAGGCGCCGCGGATTTCCGCTCTCAACATTCGCAAAACTCCTACATTTTCTCTTTATTCAATGTTGCTGCGTTTTCCTGCTTTAATTCCTAATTCACTGAAGTCAAGCTCGAACTCAGGCCGCTTCGCAACTCCGTCAGAATGTAGATCCTCATTGGTTCACTACTCTTCCTTACCCTTAGCTGATTGGCTGTGTGAGCTGTCCGTCAGAACACGGTAGTTGTTGCTCAAAGTGAAAGCTGCGGGAGCGACTGACTGAGACGCACGGCATAGGAAACTTCCTTTCCAGCCCAAACATCAATTTTACTGCTTCAGGTAAATCTTGCACCTCTGTTGGTTGTTGGGGGAAAGAGCGCACTGTGATATTATCCAGCCTTGTAAGCTTTCGCCTGGTTGTGTGGAAGAGGAAGATCCCGCAACCCTGGGCGATCCTTTGAAGGGGAAACACGCTTCCCCTGTGCATTTGGAACCTTTGTTGCTTTTTGGTTTTTGCACATTTGCGTTCAGAATCACCGAGAGTGTGGGTGTGATAATCGGTAAGTAAGTGAGGAATAAGGACCAAGTGTTTCGGTTCAGTGAGTAGATTATGAAAGAGAGAAGAGCATCCTGAGAGTGGATGTAATCCAGCAGTTCACGGTTAAGTGGGTGGGTCGTGGTTGATTATTAAACATGACTTATTTCTTGGAAAGTTTATACTTTATTCAAAAGAACTCAGCCAAACATTTTTAGCACCATTTAGGTTTTTATAGGTTGTTTCCTCTTTTCATAAACGTGTTTCTAAATAATATATATAGTTATGCACTTTATTTTCTTGATGATTTTCTTTTCCTCTCAGTAAGTTGTTGACTCTTTATGGTTTTGCAGGTGCCCTAAGTCGTTTTGGATATGAATTTAATCCATTCAAGAACTCGCTCCTCCCGATTTCCATAATTTGTCCGGTGCTACCACCTCACCAGCTCCAAACTTGCTGCTCCTCTCAATCTGACCTTTTAAACAAACCATGATGGTGTCAATTGTAGGACTGTGCCTCACCTACATTGGAAACTGAGACAGCAGTCAGCAGACACTGGTCAGTCTGGTAAAAACAATGAAACTGCGGATGCTGGAAATCCAAAACAAAAACAGAATTACCTGGAAAAACTCAGCAGGTCTGGCAGCATCGGCAGAGAAGAAAAGAGTTGACGTTTCGAGTCCTCATGACCCTTCGACAGAACTTAAGTTCGAGTCCAAGAAAGAGTTGAACTATAAGCTGGTTTAAGGCCTTAAACCAGCTTGTATTTCAACTCTTTCTTGGACTCGAACTCAAGTTCTGTCGAAGGGTCATGAGGACTCGAAACGTCAACTCTTTTCTTCTCCGCCGATGCTGCCAGACCTGCTGAGTTTTTCCAGGTAATACAGGTCAGTCTGGTACCGCTACTGTAGAGGTCCTGCATTTTTCATCTGCATTTTACGCCTTTTGAATTCAAAATTTAGCCCCTTGTTACTGGTTGAAATTTTGTGGTCACTGATGTATAGTACTGCACATCTTCAACAAAATTTATGTCCTTTTGTCCAGGCTTGTCAACAGGAATGCATGACAGTGTGTCTGCTGTAGACGATTGCTTTCCTTGGACATACTTGGTTGTAGGATCATCTCAAATGAAATCTCTGGGTGCCCGGCAGCATTTTTGCTAATTCTTTAGCATTTAATAACATAACCAATGGCTTGTGGTCTGTCTCAATGGTAAACTTTAGGCCTGAGTTGGCAAACTTCCCACAAGCCCAAGTAGCTGTTAATGCTTCTTTTTCAATTACAGTGTAACTTTGTTCCATATCAGTCAATGTTCCATTTTAGTCAATGATCGAGATGCTTAATATACTAGTCTGGGTTTACCACCTCTCTGAATTTGAAAGACTTCTCTTGGTCTATAATGCATCTGCGGCAACTACCATAGGCAGTTCAAGAACATAGTGAGCCAGTATGTCTGGTGGAATTGGTATCTCTTTTACCTTCTCAAACAAAATTAATTGATTTTCTTCCCAACACCATGCTTGGTCTTGTCTAAGCAATTGTCACAGTGGTTCACTTACATATGCCAGATTAAGTAAGAACTTTCCTACTTGATTGATCATGAAGCTCTAAAGCTCCAAGATCTTGCGAGGTGGTGGAAAATCTTTGATTGCCTTGATTTTTTGAGGATCAGTCCCGATGCCTAATGTGTAAACAATGTGTCCCAGAAATTTTAATGGTTATGAGAAATCACATTATTAAGAGTTAGTCCTGCTTCTTGCAAGCATTGCAAAACTGCTCTCACTCTGGCATCATGTTCCAGTGTAGTAGACCTGTGGATCAGGATGTCCTTCATGTGGCACACGACTCCTTCTAATCCTTCTAAACTGCCCATCATTGTTCCTCTGGAAAATCTCTGGTGCTGATATAATACCAAACGGTAGTCGGTTGAAGCATTATCTACCTAAAGGTGTGATGAATGTTGTCAGTAGTTTGGATTCCTTGTCCAAAGGTAGTTGCCAGAAGCCACTGTTTGGATTTAGTCTGATAAAAGTTGTGCTTTTTGCTAGCTTTGCCAGACTCATCCACAGACGCCATTGGATGGATCTCCCTTTCCACAGCTTTCCACTCCCTTTAACTACAGATTCGCAGTGAGCTGTTTCGGTACTGGAACCATACCTGAATACCAACTTGTAGGTTTTGTTACAGATGAGATTACTCAACTGATGCAGCATTGACTCAAGTTGTTGTTTCACCTTCTTGGGGTGAACAAGCACACTGGTTTGACATCTGGTCTCAGTGTGATGTGATAGGCTGCTTTCAGCTCCCCAAGACCTCCAAATAAGTTTGGAAATTCTGTCCTGAATTCTTTGTCTGTCTTGGCTTCCCAATTTGTCTATTTTATAGTTGAGTTGTAGATCTGTGCAAGCTTTGCAGCTTAATAGTGAACACTCTTGGTTTTGGATCACATTCAAAGTTTCTGTGATTTCTCTTCCTTTGTACTGAAGTGTAGTAGTCAGCTGTTCCTTGACTTTCAGTTGAATGCCTCCTGAACTGGAGTTGTGCTGTGTCTGAAAGAACTGAAACTCCTGCTCCAGTGTCTAATTTGAAATATGTTTTCTGCCTGTTGACCATAATGTCTGTGCTCTGTTGGTTCCCTTTAGATCCTGTAATTTCTCCCAAGAACAGCACTTCGTTGACTTTTGCATCTTCAATTTCTTGAATGCCTTTTGCTTTAATTGGTTTCTCCTTACATTTCTAAGTTAGGAACCTTTTGCTGCAGCATACAGCTTTAAAATGACCCTCCTCTTCCTGGAATGACACTCCGCATTTTTGGCAGGATACTCTTCCCACCAAGGCAACCTTTTCCCGCCACAGCAAGAACACTGAATAGTGACGGCTACTGTACCCCTTCGCTCTTTCTCTGTTTTTGAGTAGATACGCTGCTACTCCTGTGTCCTACAAACTGCACTGTCCGTTGTTTTTATCCACAAGATTTCCCTAACACTTCAAATAAATACATGGTTTTGCTTTCTTGCTTTTGCCAGCCTTGTTAACGGCACAGCTTTTGATAGCATTAAAGCCTCCCTCAACTGAAGAAAATCTGATAAAAGTCTTCTCTATGACTTTTACAATAATGCAATCCCAAATTAATTCATATTTCAGGGCTCCATATTCGCAATTCACAGCTAGTGGATATAAATTATTAATAAAGTAATCTATGGTCTCTCCCCATCTTTGCGTACGCCTATTGAACTTCACCCTTTCTATGATTGTATTCCTTCTAAGGGTGAAATATGTATCAAAAGCTTTTATAACATCTCCATATGTTGCTGCTTCTTCGTTTATGCCTTGTCTGACCATTATTTCATTTCCACTACCGCCTATGGCATACAGAAGGGTGCTGACTTGTTCCTTGCCAGGCTTCTCTGCTAGTTTTGAAGCAGTTCTGTACCTGGTAAACCTGTGATGCCAGTTCTGCCACTTCTCGGCTTGATCCGGGTCTTCCACATGTTCAAAACACTCTGGTAAGGGTAAGATTTTCTCCATGGCTTTTCTTCACTCTTCGAATTCTGTTAGTCTTTGTTCCCATGGTGTCCTTTCCTTGCAATCGTTTTGATTACAGCTTTTTCTGTCTTGAGCTGTTTACCGGGTGCTTTTTTTTTGTTGTCTTTACCGCTGCCACCATCTGTTAAAGGTCTTAGATTCAGTTGTCCTTGGTTTAGAATGATAGAGACTGCTAGAGGCAAGGCTGTTGGTAAACTTTAACTTTCATTCAACATTCTTCTAGCTATATACAGGACAAGACTTAGCATGAGGCTTCGCATAGAGCTATCTCAACATGTTCTGTTGTCATGTGATGCTACTCACTGATGATGTAGACTTTCTATTTACAGATTTAACATTAGCCCTCTACACTACAGTCACCACGTCCTCAGGTCAAGAACTAACTACCTGCAGATGTCAGAGAGGCAATGCCAGAGATAGTTGAGGCTGTCCTGGGAAGTGTCACTAAAATATGTGGGATTGTATAGCAAGACCCACAGTCACGTGGAATTGGCAGGAACCCCATACCAGTGGCCCTCTAGGTGACTGCTGTGTTCAGGTTTTTTCACCAGTGGTGGTTTCCAGGGCTCCAAGGTGACATGTGACATTTCACTGGCTGCCACACAGAGCTGCATAAAGGAGGTGATCACTGCCCTTTTCTGTCATGTGAATGAATTCATCAATTACTTCACAGATGAGGACAGTCATGTGGCAAGGGCATTGGGCTCCACTTATCTCCCTAGAGTGGAAGGGGTCATCAACTGCACCCGTAGCCATTACAATTCCCCGCAACCAGCCAGCGCTATTTGTGAATTGCAAGGTCTTTCACTCTTTGAACCTGCAACTGGTCTGCCACCACAGACAAAGAATCCTGCATGCCTGTGCTTGTTTCGCCGGGAGCTTTCATAACTGGAACATTTTGCACAGTTCACAGGTCCCAGAACTTTTTGAGGTCTCAGCCCAGATTGAGGGCTGGATCTTGAGTGACAAGGGGTGTCACCTCCAGACCTGGTTGATGACACCAGTGAGGCATCCCCCATGGTGCAGCGAAGAGCAGTAACAATCCAGTTCATGCCTCCGACAGAGCATCCGATTGAGCAAACCATTAGCTTACTGAAAATGCGCTTCCGCCATTTTGATTAGCCTGGAGGGACTCTGCAGCACGCACCACATCGGATATCATGAATAGCTGTGAATTAATAGCTGCACTGCACAACTTAGACATGCATCACTGAGAAATTGCAAGAGGACAAGAGAGAGGAGCAGCACTCTTCAGTTGAGGATAAATTGGATGAGCGTGAGGAGGAGGCCATGAATATGCATGACCCTACTGGTTGCCAGAGCCATGGAGGAATGAGATGCCAGGAACAACCTCTCACACACCAGAACTCCATTACCTGTTCGGGATATGAACCAACCCATGCCAGCCTCCCTCCCAGAGCTACCTCTGACCCTGTATTCTCTGCCATGTAGAAGACAAGGGGAAGAGACCTCTGTCTCTCAAATTCACTTGTGAACACTGGTTCCTAAGACATCCATTTCACAGTTGGACATAGATTTATCAGCCAACCATGACCGAGAACTTAGATTCTGCATCATCATTACAGGGGCTTGAGTGCACCTATAACAGTTCCATTATTCCTATTGAAAATAATCTTGGACCACCTCCTTGGAAGGCCAGCCGAGTCTGAATGTACAGCCATCTCCCGCAGACTGGTGAGTGCAAAACTGGACAATAACGGACATTCAATAAAGACTGAATACAGACACACATCATGGTTTCCTTCACAATAAAGGAAATGACCCTAACTCCTCTGTAGCCATCAGTGCATACCAACCGTGAGGTGTGCCAGTACGTTTATCTCTCTGACTAAGGTCCCAAGTAATGATGATGATATACACAAAAATAAAATTAAACCAGTCTAATGTGCAATATTAACAAGTGACGAATTGAATTTTTTTAACACCCCTGTTCCACCTTTGTGCTCTCATAAAATCTAGAGTTTTCTCTTTTACCCACTATGCCTTGGTGCAACCCGATATCAGTAGCTGAGATGGAGGCAGTCTGCTCAGTCCCCTGCCCCATTGCCTTTGATGACAGTGGTGAGTGTCTATGGAAGTCCAAGGCCTTGAGGGCTCTGGCCTATGGAGGTCTCCACTGGTGCAGGGACATTCTGCTCTGTGTTGTCTACTGGAGGCAAAAGGGGTCAAAGGCAGAAGGGATTAGAAGAGGCACTCACCCTTGCGGTGTCCTGAGAAGAAGGCCATGGGGCACCAGGAGAGGAAAGCTGCAGGGTGCTAGGAATGTGTTCCTTCTCCCACTCTGTGTGTAATGGTACTTCCCTGCCTTCCTGAAGGGAAGGGGAACCTTGAGGGAGGTCCACGTGCCTAGCCATCCTCTCATCTAGCTACTGCTGTATGGAGACCATGGCTTGAGCAATGGAAGGCAGATCAGAATGCATATGGGTACGTTAGACCTGGCTGTCCTTGGCGATCACCAACTTCTCCATGGAGGATGGCATGCACTCATGTGCCCGAGGTTTGGCAGAATTCATGGCTTACATGGAGTCCTCCATCGGCTGTGCAAAACTGTGCATGACCCCTGGAATCTCTGCTTTATGTTCTCCTAACTCTTGCTGCATGTCCAGCAAACTTGTGGCTCAACCAGAGGCCTGTCATCAATGTGAGGCTAAGCAGGAGCCTGGTCCCCAGTAGCTCTCAGACTGTCATTGGCCTCAGCTGTTAAATCCTCCATCAGATGCTGGAATGTGTGTGCGTTGTGCTCACCGGGTTGTGCTCCCAGTTCTAAATGTGACCCCTCCACAACCTGCATGGCGGTAACTGTATTGGTGGAGGTTCTGGAAGAGGTGGGTGACATCTTCTGGGCCTCTAGTGTCATCGTCCCCAGAGGTGGAGTCTTCATGCTTCTGCTGTGGCTGTGGCCTGGGCTGGGCATTGCCTGTAGTGAAGATCAATAGTAACCGTATTATGGATAAGCATCACATTTCCTTGTGTGCCCATATGTCAGCACCAAGTTGGAAGCATTCTCATGCTTATGGCTGGTCATTCCAGCCTTGCCGTCTGTGATTGCTCGGCCTCCCTCTTCTCTGCAACCTGCATTGTTTCTTCCACTGCAGGGGTGAGCAATCTCATGTCCGGCACTCCACCCCTGGTCCTTGACCCCTTGAGTTGTGGGTCTGCTTATCCTGCATGATAACATGCAGATTTAGTGACATGTCATGTGGCACCTAACCCCTCCCACCCCTTTGTCTCCACCTATCCCTATTTCTCACACATGCTCACAGAAGCCAAACTGAGAAACCCTTTAGCCTCAATTGCCATGTGGTACTAAGGCTAATCACACATTTACTCACCTGGCCTAGCTGCCCACTTGCAAGGATACATCCACTTGATGAACCCATGATATACCCTTTGGTAACATGTGATTGTGCCACTTACCCTGGTGGATTGGAGCAGGTCGTTCATTCTTTTCTTTCACTGAACCAGGTTCTTTGGTAAACCCCATGGTTGTTCACTTCCTCTGCAATCTCTGTTCAGGTTGCCTTGATCATTATAATTTCTCCTGTCTCTGCCTCTGAGGGACCCACATTTACTCTCGCTAATCTCATTCTTTTTACACACCACCTAGATGGCTTTATAAAAACAAAAAAACTGCGGATGCTGGAAATCCAAAACAAAAACAGAATTACCTGGAAAAACTCAGCAGGTCTGGCAGCATCGGCGGAGAAGAAAAGAGTTGACGTTTCGAGTCCTCATGACCCTTCGACAGAACTTTATAATATGTTTTTGTGTCTTTATCTTGTTTCATTTCATATCCTATTTTCTCTTTCTCGATCAATTGGTGAGCCTTGCTGAATTGTAAATTTCTCACCTCCCTTTTCCCCACCTATCCTTGGGTTTAATGTTGCTATCTGTGGGAAAGAGCATCTCCTGATGGCCTGGAGGTGAATCTGCAGTGACATGTTGCTAAACATGGGGAGTCTCAGGACTCGTGTGTGTAGTTGAAAAGTCTTCGTGATGTGGAGAGAAGTTTGAGCAGGATGATGAAGGGTAGCAGCAAGAAATAGGACAAAGTTTTGATAGTGGAGATGGGCAGGAATGTTGTGGCTGTTATGCAGAGCCTCACTGTTTGCCCAAGAGGCTCTTTTATAGCGCAAAACAAAAACAGAAATACCTGGAAAAACTCAGCAGGTCTGGCAGCATCGGCGGAGGAGAGCGAAGTTGACGTTTCGAGTCCTCATGACCCTGAGTTTTTCCAGGTATTTCTGTTTTTGTTTTGGATTTCCAGCATCCGCAGTTTTTTGTTTTTATCTCTTTTATAGCGCACCTGTGCTTGCTGCATTGTCAGCTAAAGGCAGGATTCACCAATGATCATGTGTCTCCTGTGCATGCCACCAAAACTTAAATTTAAGTTTGAATCCCGTGGGAACCACTCCCACCACAAAAGTGAAGTGGCACCCACTGTCTGGAATGATGTGCCAGTGAATAAATACAGCCAAAAGTGTTAGTTTAATGTCTTTGCCATTTCCCTATTCCCATTATAATTTCTCCTGTCTCTGCCTCTGAGGAACCCACATTTATTCTCGCTAATCTCATTCTTTTTTACACACCACCTAGATGGCTTTATAATATGTTTTTGTGTCTTTACCTTGTTTCATTTCATATCCTATTTTCTCTTTCTTGATCAATTGGTGAGCCTTTGCTGAATTGTAAATTTCTCACCTCCCTTTTCCCCACCCATCCTCAGGCTTAAGGTTGCCTTTTGGCAACATTATAAGCCTCTTCCTTTAATCTAATTTGATCTTTAACTTTTTTTAGCCATGGTTGGACCATTTTTCTTATGGGGTTTTTTTCCTTAAGGGAATGTAGAATGATTCTGTATTTTCAGCGAATTCTTTTAAATTGCTTACCAACTGCCATATTAGTTTCCCAGTCTAACTTAATCAACTAGCAACTTCTAACAATGTGGTGTGCTTTCTGCTGATTTAAGACCCTAGTTTTGGTTCATAGTCCCTAGTGCTGATCCAAATAGAATATCATGGTTCCAGGGTTAATTCATATCTGATCACATTCAAGGTGGAATTATCAACACAATTTAGAGTTTTTGCATTAGAAAGGGGAAGCATCAGCTATGATTTCTGTTCAATGTTCAATGAACCTCTGGCCACCTGCAAGCTTCACTCCAAGCCACCCATCATCCTGACTTGAAACTGTATTGCTCTTGCTTCACTGCACCTGGTTCAAAATCATGGAACTCCCCCTTAACAGCATTATGGGTGTACCTAAAACACATGGAGTGCAGTGGTTAAATAGGGAATTCACCGATACAACACGTTCACAAGGAAAATTAGAGATGGGCTATAAATGCTGACCTTACCAGCGATGCTCAAACTCAAGGACAAATATAAAAAAAAACGTGCTAGAAACTATTGAGCTACAAAGGGACACCTTAAATGAACCTTATATAGACCTTTACTGATGGACACAAGCATGGGCATTTAGGTTGGTAGTGTCAGCCTCAGTTAACATGGCCCTTTGTGACTGAATAGCTTGCCAACACTTGCTTTGTAGACTCAATCATGAAGAATGGCTGTTTGGGTGAAATTATGGAGGTCTATTGTAACTATGGTACCAAATTACAGCAAAATTCGTGTCTTTGGAAGAGGTGACTAAGGGGAAGGGAGAGAGAGAAATTATGGACTAGGATTTTTAGGATGGTGGGGTTTCCTTACATGCTGAAGAGTTATTAGCCAATGCATCACCATCAATGCTAATACTAGCTGTTCTGCAATCATTTAAACCTCCAAGAAAGTTAATTGGCTGGAGGTGAGACTTCTGCTCCTCAGTCAGGAGGAAGCCCCACTCAGAGATCTGCTGACCAATCTGATTGGCCGGCAGCTCTCTAGTCCCAGCAACGCTAGAAACTGCAGTGGACAGGACTGAGACTACAAGCAGTCCCCAGATTCTAAGACACAGGAGTCCAGGACCAAGGAAGTATGGGGATCTCATGGTGTGGTGGGGGGAGGGGTGTGTGGGGTGCAGAAGGGGGGGATGGGGGGCAGAAGGGTGTGGGCGGTGTTGATGGAGGGGCCAGAAATTGTGGGGGATTGCCTGAAGTTGAAAGGAGGCTGTTGATGGAGGCACCCCCATACCCCTCCCCCCCTCCCTCTTATTCAAGGCCAGGGCAGAACCATTTTCCAGGCTTCCCCACCTGCCCTTGAACTCCTCCCACCAGCCTGAAAGTTGAGGCTGGGCAGGAAATGGACCTCTGATGGTCATTAATTGGCCACTTAAAGGCCTCATTTGGGGCAAGGGGGTGGTCCGGCCTGGGCCTTGGCTGTCCCACTACAAAATTGGTCCAAGTCGTTTGGAATGCCTGAGTTGGTGGCTGCGGCTAAGGGTGGTGGCATCGAAGCAGTCACTAACTAAAGTTACCAAGAAGCCGCCCAAGAAGTGGAGGAAATCTCGCAAGCAGAGCTATTACATTTACTTGTACAGGGGGCTGACCCAGGTTCGCCCTTCCACCAGGATCTCGTCCAAGGCCATGAGTGTTATGAACTCCTTTGTTGTTGACATTTTTGTGCGCATCACTTCCGAGGCCTTGCACCTCATTAACTACAACAAACGCCACACCAACTCAGTCAGGTAGATCTAGAGCGAAGTGGCCAAACATGCCATCTCCGAAGGCACGAAAGCGGCCACCAAATAAATCAACTCCATTTAGGGCGATCATTCTAAAGATCATAAAATTGCGGAGAGGTCGGAATGGGTGAGAGCCCAGTGGGAAGACCATTCGAGGAATTTTTACGGGCCCCCCTGCCTACAAACCTGCCAAAGGGGGAATGTACGTTTCTGCCTATGGTGTATAAAATGCACTTATATCCACCTAGAAGCAAATTGATATCATGGTATTATTCAATATTTTATTTTTTTGCAAAAATATACTTTATTCATAAATCTTCAAAAACATTTCGAATATTTTAAATCACCATTACAAAAATACAAACAGGTTCAACTTTTACAAACTGAAACACAAGGTGTATCAGAAAAAAACAATGAATATTTCAATCATTGGCAGACATACATTTTAATCTGTACCGACTGAGGGGCTCTTTACAGTTCCCAGCCCCCCAGTGCACTGTGGCAGAAAGGTCTTAGGCAGCGACCCTTCCCCATTGCGCCTTTGCGGCGGCTGCCTCAAGCTTAACTGTGTCCCTCAGCATGTAGTCCTGGACCTTGGAATATGCCAGTCTGCAACACTCGGTCGGGGACAACTCTTTGCGCTGGAAAACCAACAAGTTTCGGACAGACCAAAGAGCGTCTTTCACCGAGTTGATGATCCTCCAGCTGCAGTTGATGTTTGTCTCGGTGTGTGTCCCTGGGAACAGCCTGTAGAGCACAGAGTCCTCTGTCACAGAACTGCTCGGGATGAACCTCGACAGCAACCACTGCATCCCTCTCCAGACCTTCTTTGCAAAGACACAATCTACAAGGAGGTGAACAACGGTCTCTTCCCCACCACAGCCTCCTCGAGGGCAACGTGCAGAGGGGGTGAGACTCCTGGCGTGTAGGAAGGATCTTACAGGGAGGGCCTTTCTCACCACCAGCCAAGCTACATCTTGGTGTTTGTTGGAAAGTTCTGGTGATGAGGCATTCTGCCAAATTACTTTGTCAGTCTGCTCAGGGAACCATCCCACAGGATCCACCCTCTCCTTTTCCCTCAGGGCCTTTAAGATGTTACGTGCCAACCACTGCCTGACGGACTTGTGGTCGAAGGTGTTTCTCTGCATAAATTTTCCCATGAGGGACAGGTGGTACGGCACAGTCCAACTACTTGGAGCGTTCCGCGGCATCGTGGCCAGACCCATCCTTCGCAACACCGGGGACAGGTAGAACCTCAGCATGTAGTGACACTTGGTGTTTGCATACTGAGGGTCTACGCACCGCTTGATGCGACCGCACACAAAGGTGGCCATCAGTATGAGGGCGATGTTGGGCACGTTTTTTCCCCCTTTTATCTAGAGGCTTGTACATCGTGTCCCTGCGGACACGATCCATTTTCGACCTCCAGATAAAGCGGAAGATGGCTCGGGTGATCGCCACCACACAGGAGTGTGGAATGGGCCAGACCTGCGCCACGTACAGCAACAGCGAGAGTGCCTCACACCTGATGACCAGGTTCTTACCTGCAATGGAGAGGGAGCGTCGCTCCCACATGCCCAGTTTCCTTTTCACCATAGACACTCGCTCCTTCCAGTTGCTAACGCGTGCCCTGGTCCCTCCGAACCATATCCCCAGCACCTTCAGGCCATCAGCACTGACAGTGAAGGGGACAAAGGATCGGTCAGCCCAGTTCCCAAAGAACATGGCCTCGCTCTTCCCACGATTTACCTTGGCTCCCGAGGCCAGTTCGAAACGGTCGCAGATGTGGATGAGTCTGTGCACCGACAGCGGATCAGAGCAGAAGATGGCGACATCGTCCATGTACAGGGAGACTTTGATCTGAGTGCCTCCACTACCTGGGATCGTCACTCCTCTTATGCCCGGATCCTTCCTGATGGACTCAGCAAAGGGTTCCATGCAACACACGAAAAGAACAGGCGAGAGAGGGCAGCCCTGCCTGACTCCAGATTTAATAGGAAAGCTATCTGATTCCCACCCATTGATTGAGACTGCACTACTGATGTTAGTGTAGAGCAGTTGGATCCAATTGCGAATTCCCTCCCCAAACCCCATTTTGGAGAGCACATCCACCATATAGGTGTGCGATATTCTGTCAAAGGCCTTCTCCTGATCCAGGCTGATGAGGCAGGTATCCACACCCCTGTCCTGTACGTAGGCAATCGTATCCCTGAGCAGCATGAGGCTGTCAGAGATCTTCCTGCCCGGTACAGTGCAGGTCTGGTCAGGGTGAATCACCAATTCCAGAGCGGATTTGACCCGATTGGCGATGACCTTAGACAGAATTTTATAGTCCACATTCAACAGTGAAATGGGTCACCAATTTCTAATTTCCTCCCTTTCCCCCTTGTGCTTGTGGATGAGGGTGATAATGCCTTTCCTCACGGATTCTGACATACTGCCGGCCAGGAGCATACTCTCGTACACTTCTAGCAGGTCTGGGCCGATCCAGTCCCACAGAGCCAAACACAACTCAGCCGGCAAGCCGTCGCTTCTGGGAGTTTTACTCTTGAAGGACTCAAGGGCCTCAGTCAGTTCGTCAGGAGTTAGCGCTTTGTCCAGACTCTCCCATGTACTGTCATCTAAGACCTCCGTGATAGAGGACAGGAAGGACTGGGAGGCCGTGCTGTCTGTGGGCTTTACATCATACAATCCGGCATAGAAGGATTTGCTAATCCTCAAAATGTCAGATTGCAATGACTTAACTGAGCCGTCTTTTTCCTTCAGGCTGCTGATCACAGAGCTCTCTCTGTGTACCTTTTGGAAGAAGAAACGTGAGCACGTCTCATCCTGCTCTACAGAGCGGACTCTGGAACGGAAGATGATCTTGGAGGCCTCCGAGGCAAAGAGTGAGGCTTGCTGGCTCTTCACCTCTTGGAGTTCCTCCTTGATATCGACCCCCATCGACCGCAGCCAGAGCAGATTCTGCATGTTTTTCTGGAGTCGGGACATTTCCCTCTGTTCCTTTCTAGCTTTCTGGGTGCCTTTGAGGACAAAAAACCTCTTGATGTTTCCCTTGATCGCTTCCCACCAGTGTGTCAGGGACTCAAAGTGGGGTTTCATGGTTCTCCAACCTTTGTAATCCCTCTTGAGCTCCTCAATGTTCTCTGGGGTCAGCAGTTGCACGTTTAGCTTCCATACCCCCGTGCCAACCCTCTGGTCCTTCTCTAAGTGGCAGTCAGCCAGTAGGAGGCAGTGGTCAGGGAAGAACACCGGCTTGACATCGGTGGATCTGACTGCAAATGCGCGGGACACAAACAGGAAGTCTATCCTGGAACAGACGGACCCATCAGGCCGCGACCAGGTGTATCTACGCTGTGCTCCATCTGCAGGGTTGCTGAAGACGTCGTGCAGCTTGGCATCCTTTACTGTTTCCATCAGGGATCTGGATGTAGCGTCCAATCTGCTGTCGGCCCTGCCGGATCGTCCAGCCGCATCGATGATGCAGCTAAAGTCACCGCCCAGAATGACCGGCCTGGAGGTTGCCAGCAGCTGTGGGAGCTGCTGAAAAACCTCCAGCCGCTCAGCCCCTTGTGACGGGGCGTAGACGTTAATTAACCGGAGTGGAGCATTCTTATACATTATGTCTGCTACGAGGAGGCGCCCGCCCACCACCTCCTTAACCTGGGAGACGGTGAAGCTGCCTCTCCGCAGCAGAATCCCCAGGCCGGAGGAACGAGAGTCGTTTCTTCCCGACCAGATCGATGGCCCATGGGACCACCATCGTGACCATTGCCTGTAGGAGCTGAGGTGCGGTATTGCACACTCCTGTAGAAACAGCAGGTCAGCTTTGACCTTGGCAAGGTAGTCCAAGGTCGCCACACATCGCGTAGTAGATTTAATGCTACGCACATTTATGGATACAATCTTTACACCCATTTTAAAGCAGTTAGTCACTTACCAAACCTGTTGTCTCTGAGAGTTCCTTCATGCCCGTGGTGTGCTCAAATTGCTTCACTTGGGATGGGCTGAGGAAAGCGTCCTGAACCTCCCCATTGGAGATGTTCTGCTCGGGTGGCATCTGGGGGTCCGTGCAGAGAGCGGGGTTTGAAATGTCCTCTGTTGGAGAAGCGTCTCCAATCCTCTCCCCCACTGGGGCGTTGCTGCTCCCGGCTTCCCGGAGCTGGGGTGCGCTGAGCGCCTCACTGCTCCCAGATTCCTGGGGTTGTGGTGCACTGGCCTCTTTGGGTTGTGGGCCAAGTTGGGGTGCGCTGGTCTCCTCATTGTCACCAACGTTCTGGAGCTTGGGTGACTCGTCCTCCAACTCCCTAGCGTTTTGCCGCTTCTTCTGTTGGCGCCACCCTGGCCCTTCTTCGTTCGAAGAGCTGCTCTTGTTATCCATGTCGGATAGGAGACGCCTCTTGACTCTTGTCTGGGAAGTGGCTTGGTTTCTTTTTAGCCCCTTCTTCCTTTTGGCTCTCTTCACCAGCTGCCGCTCCCACTGCTGCCTCCTCCTCCTCCGTTGATTTGCTCTCCTGAGGAGTGGGAGGTTCAGGGGGCAGTGCTGTTGACTGGCTGTGTGCTGCCTCAATTTTTTCCTCCACCTTGTCTTTCTCTGTGTCCTCCTTTGTCCCGATGTTTTCCCTGGGGGCCTTGGTGGTTGGTGTGACACGAGCATTTCTTCTGCTTCCCCCTCGTTGGCTTTAGCTGACTGTGCATAAGTACGGCAACGTTTGGGGCAGGTCTTGTAACTCTTTCGAGTACAAACCCGTTTCCATCTGTTTCAGATGAAGTTACATTGTTTCATAGTTTGCCATTGTGAGATTTGAACTCTTGATAATCTTTTAAATGAAAACCAAATCAACAAAATTGGGATAAATCAGGCACAGCC
The DNA here is from genome assembly GCF_017639515.1 of Carcharodon carcharias. Lineage (NCBI taxonomy): Eukaryota > Metazoa > Chordata > Chondrichthyes > Lamniformes > Lamnidae > Carcharodon > Carcharodon carcharias. Next base: position 171,480,885 of record NC_054469.1, read on the forward strand.
CCTAATTCAGGTCAGCTGTAAAACCAAGAACAAAGTTTAAAGGAAACTTACAAACTTTAAATCAAAATGTGATTAAAGGGGTCAACAAAACACCCCAGTCCCCGCGGTGCCCACCGAGCACGGAAGGCCTCGAGAGTGCCAGCAGACACCGCGTGCTCCTTCTCCAGGGACATCCGGCAGCGAACGTAGCCACGGAAGAGGGACAAACAATCGGGCGGGACTCCCCCGTCGATCGCCCGCTGCCTGGACCTGTTAATGGCCAACTTGGCCAGGCCCAGGAGCAGGTTCACGAGGAGGTCCTCCTCCTTCCCGACCCCCTTCCGCACCGGGTGCCCATAGATCAGGAGCGTGGGGCTGAAGTGCAAACAAAACATCAATAAAAGGTTTTTCAAATAACTAAAAAGGGAGTGCAGCCTACAACACCCTATGTATACATGGTCCACGGACTCCACAAGACCGCAAAAAGGGCACGTGTCCTGAGAGTCCGTGAACCTATGCATCCTCTTATTATAAGGGACTGCTGCATGCAACACCCTCCAACCCAGGTCCCCGATAGAAAGGGGGAGGACACCTCCGTAGAGGGCCTCCCATCGGGGGCCTCCGCCGCCGGACGGCAACAAGGCACACCAGGGCGTGTCCGGTCGACGGACAAGGGCGAGAAAATGGAAGGTGTGCAGCAGCAGTCCGTACAAAAAGCCCCTCTTTGCCGTGCCAAAAGGCACAGAGGGCATGTCCCCGAGGCGGCTCATATTGCTGGGCACCAGCACCCGAGGGAGGGTTCGGGGCTTGGGGCCAATGTGGAATTCCGTCCGAACAGGGGAACGCTCAGACGGAAGACCACCGCGCACCTGGGCCACCTCAAGACCCAAAATAACGTCGGGTCCGAGCACGACCGTTCTCAGGTCTTGGATGGCATCGGCTGCGACCCGGACACTCACAGACGCGCGTCGCGCCAACTCCTGCGGGAGCATCCAGCCCAGTCCTCCGCCACCCAGCACGTCCCCGATCCTGGTCACCCCTGCGGCCACAGCCCTCCTCTCCGCCAACCACTGAAAAGGATGGAGGGGCGGATTCCTGAGCAGCGGCTCTCTGACGATAGCCGCTACTCCTGACGGGGGAGAGCTGCGTCGCGAGGCGACCACTTTCCAGACTTTGATCAGGTCCTGGTAAAAGACGGGCAACGCCTGCAAGGAGCCACCGAGGCCCAGCTGTTCTATAAACAGGAGCTGCACGTCATAATTCAGGCCGTGCACCTGACGGAAGAAATACGTCATCAGGGCACACCATCTAGGAGGAGGCTCAATGTAGAGGTATCGCTGCAGGGTCTGAAGGCGGAAAGAATATAACTCTTTTGAGTACAAACCCATTTCTATCTGTTTCAGATGAAGTTACATAGTTTGCCATTGTGAGATTTGAACTCTTGATACTCTTTTGAGTAAACCTGTTTCCATCTGTTTCAGATGAAGTTACATTGTTTCATAGTTTGCCATTGTGAGATTTGAACTCTTGATCTCTTAATCTTAGGGTTACAAACCCAGTACCATAACCACTTGGCTATTTAGGCCAAGCCATTATTTCCTTGTATGGGCTATTTCCTAGTACATGGTTAATTATCTTAAAATGGTGTGTTTTATGAGATGCTGAGCTAATAACGTTGTTAACTAGTAGACCTTTGACTTGCCACAGTAAAAGGAGCTTGGAATAAATTATTAAAATTAGTTACAACAGGTGTACTGCAGTGGATTGGAACACAAACACAGTGATCAGAGATGAAGAATGACTGACTGGCTTATGTTTGCCCTGTTTCTCATTCTGCTGAATTTCTCACTGAAGCTGCATTGCACTGTGGAGAGGGGCTGTGACACTCTCCTCACAATTGGCTGAGTTAGCCAGTTGCAGGCAACGTATGTTCTAGTGACAAAAACAGAATGACCTGGAAAAACTCAGCAGGTCTGGCAGCATCGGCGGAGAAGAAAAGAGTTGACGTTTCGAGTCCTCATGACCCTTCGACAGAACTTGAGTTCGAGTCCAAGAAAGAGTTGAAATATAAGCTGGTTTAAGGTGTGTGTGTGGGGGGCGGAGAGATAGAGAGAGAGAGAGAGGTGGAGGGGGTGGGGTGTGGTTGTAGGGACAAACAAGCAGTGATAGAAGCAGATCATCAAAAGATGTCAACGACAATAGTACAATAGAACACATAGGTGTTAAAGTTAAAGTTGGTGATATTATCTAAACGAATGTGCTAATTAAGAATGGATGGTAGGGCACTCAAGGTATAGCTCTAGTGGAGGTTTTCTTTATATATAATGGAAATAGGTGGGAAAAGGAAAATCTTTATAATTTATTGGAAAAAAAAGGAAGGGGGAAACAGAATGGGGGTGGGGATGGGGGAGGGAGCTCACGACCTAAAGTTGTTGAATTCAATATTCAGTCCGGAAGGCTGTAAAGTCCCTAGTCGGAAGATGAGGTGTTGTTCCTCCAGTTTGCGTTGGGCTTCACTGGAACAATGCAGCAAGCCAAGGACAGACATGTGGGCAAGAGAGCAGGGTGGAGTGTTAAAATGGCAAGCGACAGGGAGGTTTGTGTCATTCTTGCGGACAGACCGCAGGTGTTCTGCAAAGCGGTCGCCCAGTTTACATTTGGTCTCTCCAATGTAGAGGAGACCACATTGGGAGCAACGAATGCAGTAGACTAAGTTGGGGGAAATGCAAGTGAAATGCTGCTTCACTTGAAAGGAGTGTTTGGGTCCTTGGACGGTGAGGAGAGAGGAAGTGAAGGGGCAGGTGTTGCATCTTTTGCGTGGGCATGGGGTGGTGCCATAGGAGGGGGTTGAGGAGTAGGGGGTGATGGAGGAGTGGACCAGGGTGTCCCGGAGGGAGCGATCCCTATGGAATGCCGATAAGGGGGGTGAAGGGAAGATGTGTTTGGTGGTGGCATCATGCTTGGAGTTGGCGGAAATGGCGGAGGATGATCCTTTGAATGCGGAGGCTGGTGGGGTGATAAGTGAGGACAAGGGGAACCCTATCATGTTTCTGGGAGGGAGGAGAAGGCATGAGGGCGGATGCGCGGGAGATGGGCCGGACACGGTTGAGGGCCCTGTCAACGACCGTGGGTGGAAAACCTCGGTTAAGGAAGAAGGAGGACATGTCAGAGGAACTGTTTTTGAATGTAGCATCATCGGAACAGATGCGACGGAGGCAAAGGAACTGAGAGAATGGGATGGAGTCCTTACAGGAAGCGGGGTGTGAGGAGCTGTAGTCGAGATAGCTGTGGGAGTCGGTGGGTTTGTAATGGATATTGGTGGACAGTCTATCATCAGAGATTGAGACAGAGAGGTCAAGGAAGGGAAGGGAAGTGTCAGAGATGGACCACGTGAAAATGATGGAGGGGTGGAGATTGGAAGCAAAATTAATAAATTTTTCCAAGTCCCGACGAGAGCATGAAGCGGCACCGAAGTAATCATCGATGTACCGGAGAAAGAGTTGTGGAAGGGGGCCGGAGTAGGACTGGAACAAGGAATGTTCCACATACCCCATAAAGAGACAGGCATAGCTGGGGCCCATGCAGGTACCCATAGCCACACCTTTTATTCCTTTCTCAGTGACTGTCTCCGTCTCTGACTTACCCCACGTGGATTTCAACTGAAATTCCACCCCTCATGTTTCGAACCCACCCAGGATTACAGGTATTTCCGGTACATAAAACGTTTCTCGGACTGCTGTTCCCGTCACATTCTGAAATCCACACTCAGTGCCATGCGCCGCCATATGAACACACTCGACCTCTCCCTCCAGCAGCACCGCCGTACCCTTTTTCAAAGCTGCGCGTGCCTCCAGTTTCATTTTATCCTTCGGCTCATCCGACGCCTCAACAAGAAACTTTTTCTCTTTCTCTCAAGTGCTAAGGAACGCAAGCTCCAACAACTCATCAACACCAACACCCATCTAGGACCCTCCACCCCTGCCTGTCCCTCCGTCCCCACCCCATCTTCCAATCCCAACCCCAGCCGTGTATTCACTATACCCCCTGACCTTCCCCTCTCCGATGCTGAACGTTCAGTGCTCAGCAAAGGACTTAGTTTCATACCCTTACGCCCTCACCTCAATGAATTTCGGGCTCGGCATGATACTGAACTCTTCTGCCGCCGTCTTCGTCTCCGGGCTCACTTCTTTGGGCAGGAGTCCTCTCCCAGTTCAACGGATCCTTTTACCCATCTCCAATATTCTCCCTCCACCTGGACCCCTCCCTCTGGATGCTTACCTTCTCTCGATCTTTTCATTGAGAACTGTCGGCGCGACATTAGTCGTCTCAATTTCTCTGCTCCTCTCGCCCATTCTAACCTGTCTCTCTCTGAACTTACTGCACTCCATTCTCTCAGGTCCAACCCTGACATTGTCATCAAACCCGCTGACAAAGGTGGTGCTGTTGTTGTCTGGCGCACTGACCTCTACCTCACGGAGGCTGAGCGTCAACTTGCAGACACTTCCTCCTACCTCTCCCTGGACCATGACCCCACCACTGAACATCAAGCCATTGTTTCCAGGACTGTCACTGACCTCATCTCCTCTGCGGATCTCCCTCCCACAGCTTCCAACCTGATAGTCGCCCAACCTCGGACGGCCCGCTTCTATCTCCTACCCAAAATCCACAAACAGTACTGCCCCGGTAGACCGATCGTCTCAGCTTGCTCCTGCCCCACAGAACTCATTTCTCATTATCTTGACTCCCTTCTCTCTCCCCTTGTCCAGTCGCTTCCCACCTACATCCGTGATTCCTCTGACACCTTACTTCACATCAACAATTTCCAGTTCCCTGGCCCCAACCGCTTCCTCTTCACCATGGACGTCCAATCCCTCTACACCTCCATCCCCCACCAGGATTGACTGAGGGCCCTTAGCTTCTTCCTCGAACAGAGGCCCGAACAATCCCCATCCACCACTACTCTCCTCCGTCTGGCTGAACTTGTTCTCACGCTGAACAATTTCTCCTTCAACTCCTCTCACTTCCTCCAAATAAAAGGTGTGGCTATGGGTACCCGCATGGGCCCCAGCTATGCCTGTCTCTTTATGGGGTATGTGGAACATTCCTTGTTCCAGTCCTACTCCGGCCCCCTTCCACAACTCTTTCTCCGGTACATCGATGATTACTTCGGTGCCGCTTCATGCTCTCGCCGGGACTTGGAAAAATTTATTAATTTTGCTTCCGATCTCCACCCCTCCATCATTTTCACGTGGTCCATCTCTGACACTTCCCTTCCCTTCCTTGACCTCTCTGTCTCAATCTCTGATGATAGACTGTCCACCAATATCCATTACAAACCCACCGACTCCCACAGCTATCACGACTACAGCTCCTCACGCCCCGCTTCCTGTAAGGACTCCATCCCATTCTCTCAGTTCCTTCGCCTCCGTCGCATCTGTTCCGATGATGCTACCTTCAAAAACAGTTCCTCTGACATGTCCTCCTTCTTCCTTAACCGAGGTTTTCCACCCACGGTCGTTGACAGGGCCCTCAACCGTGTCCGGCCCATCTCCCGCGCATCCACCCTCACGCCTTCTCCTCCCTCCCAGAAACATGATAGGGTCCCCCTTGTCCTCACTTATCACCCCACCAGCCTCCGCATTCAAAGGATCATCCTCCGCCATTTCCGCCAACTCCAGCATGATGCCACCACCAAACACATCTTCCCTTCACCCCCCTTATCGGCATTCCATAGGGATCGCTCCCTCCGGGACACCCTGGTCCACTCCTCCATCACCCCCCTACTCCTCGACCCCCTCCTATGGCACCACCCCATGCCCACGCAAAAGATGCAACACCTGCCCCTTCACTTCCTCTCTCCTCACCGTCCAAGGACCCAAACACTCCTTTCAAGTGAAGCAGCATTTCACTTGCATTTCCCCCAACTTAGTCTACTGCATTCGTTGCTCCCAATGTGGTCCCCTCTACATTGGAGAGACCAAACGTAAACTGGGCGACCGCTTTGCAGAACACCTGCGGTCTGTCCGCAAGAATGACCCAAACCTCCCTGTCGCTTGCCATTTTAACACTCCACCCTGCTCTCTTGCCCACATGTCTGTCCTTGGCTTGCTGCATTGTTCCAGTGAAGCCCAATGCAAACTGGAGGAACAACACCTCATCTTCCGACTAGGGACTTTACAGCCTTCCGGACTGAATATTGAATTCAACAACTTTAGGTCGTGAGCTCCCTCCCCCATCCCCACCCCCTTTCTGTTTCCCCCTTCCTTTTTTTTCCAATAAATTATAAAGATTTTCCTTTTCCCACCTATTTCCATTATATAAAAAAAAACCTCCACTAGAGCTATACCTTGAGTGCCCTACCATCCATTCTTAATTAGCACATTCGTTTAGATAATATCACCAACTTTAACTTTAACACCTATGTGTTCTATTGTACTATTGTCGTTGACATCTTTTGATGATCTGCTTCTATCACTGCTTGTTTGTCCCTACAACCACACCCACCCCCACCTCTCTCTCTCTCTATCTCTCCGCCCCCCACACACACACCTTAAACCAGCTTATATTTCAACTCTTTCTTGGACTCGAACTCAAGTTCTGTCGAAGGGTCATGAGGACTCGAAACGTCAACTCTTTTCTTCTCCGCCGATGCTGCCAGACCTGCTGAGTTTTTCCAGGTCATTCTGTTTTTGTTTTGGATTTCCAGCATCCGCAGTCTTTATCTCTATGTTCTAGTGAGATCTTTTGTATTGGTGTGGCGCTGGAAATTGAGATTGGTCTTAAATAATGCACACTGAATTGATTATGCATTTCTAAAGTTTTGATCTTGCACTTGTAAGTCAGCATGCACCTGTCACATCAAGTTGTCAGATTATAAAGATCTGTTTGAAGAGTAAATAATATACTGCCTTTACAGCAGTGTTCAAGACATGCATTTCAAAGGCAGTAATGGCAACTTTGGATGAAGATGTTGTAAACCTCACTGACATTTCTAACCTGTAACTGAAGTTCTGGTACATGCTATTCTATCGAATAATTCTCTACATAGGATGCAACCATGACATGTGGAATTTCATTTAAATGCAAACATGAGCTATTTAGTGAAGAGGTGCACAGCTTTTGTCTTCCAAGTTATTTTTGTCTGCTGATTTATTTGTAATGACATTTTATGTTGGGAATATATTTGAATGCTATTTCCTCAGTCTGAACAGAAAGGAAGTAAACATTACTAAGGAAATTGTTAACACTGGAATAAAATACCTGAAACTAATTTTAAAAATTGTTACTGAGTTTTTACTGTATTCCACTGCCATGTTGCTTCAGATACAATTATGCAACTATATTTTAAGACATTAATGTCGCATGCTAATTATGCTTATTTGGGTGTTAGTTGTATTCAGTTAGTGGGTATTAAAATAGATAGAGGGTTGACTATTATCAATCTTACCAACCCGTTCAACCTTATAGATCTCATCTAAAAAGAAACAGGCTGAAAGGAAGCTCCTTTTAGTTGGTGGACGTGCATGATATGCAATGTGTCTCCGTAAATAAAAGCTTGTAACTGGATAAAGACTAGGTTCCAGTATCATATCCTTCATCACCTGATAGTCTGAGTTTTAGCAGCTGATTCCCACATTTGTTGGGAGGACAGCAAATGATGACAGGCAGGTCCCTCTGGTTCGTTCAGCATGTCCCACACAATTGTGGTGCCTTGTGTTGCACAATATATAGAATTCCCATCCCAATGGAAATCATTTTATCTTCAGGGAGTAGGGAAAAACAGATTAAAATCTCAGGTTATTAGAGACATTCCTCTCCAACCTACCTAGTTCCATTGGTCTAAGAAATTAATCTGGTCCTGACTTCCCTGAAGTACCTATCTTTTGTAAGAGATGATTGCTGCCCTAAACCCAAAACAGGTCTAGCTGCTGCCTGACGGAATTCAGCGAGTTGGTGTCTCGCACAACCTGTTCCAGTGATCCACTATACTCTGGAAATAGAACCCCCTGTTGACATCTGGAAGATTGCAAGCACTCCCGTCTGTTTATGGTAAATTATTTCGTGATTTTCACAGAGACAGTAAAATCTGCCCCAGTGTGTTGAGATTGTGTGAATGCAGGAGGTAGTGGCATGTAAGTTTGGTCTCTTAGTGTGGTTGATTATAAAAGCGATGCTAAAAGTTTTAGTTTTTCTAACATCATTGGAATTTTTGGAAGCCATGCATTTGGAGTAGGATGATCATTGTGAGCTGTATTTACTTTAGATATATCAGTAATGGGGCGAATACTGTATTCGATTGTGAACCCAAAAGAGTTATGTGTTTGGTTGACTTATGAAGGATGATGAATTGAATTTACTGAACATTATTGCAAGTAAGGCTATAGCTGCAATTTAGCTGTATGTAATGGAGAATAAAATATAAACGTTTTCAGGCAACATGTTGCCAATTTTTTTGAAAAGAATGTAAGATTCACATTGTTCTTTTTAAGTAAATAGTTTCTTTTCCAAAAGCCACTTTTTTGGTGCCAAATACTGAGATTGTGCTACAAACTGCTCCCAGTAATTCAAACTAAACAATATAAATAATATAGTACAGGAGCTAATTTTTGCATGAAAAAAATCTAATAGAAAATTTAAACTAAGTCATTTGAATTGATAGGATGAGCTACACTGAAAAATCAGTTCTGTCAATTTTCTTTCTTAAACTTTGAAGCTCTGCTCGTACCCTTCCCTTAACTTGCTGATTGAGCCATCCTGCAGTTCTGCCACACTGGTTTAGAAGTTCAAGTTTTGAGCTTCCTTTTTCTTGACCTCCATTTTGACTGAAGTTAAATCAGCTGCAAAAGTATATTGTCCCTGTGTGACATATTGTTGCAGCTCCTATGCATATTAAATATTCTCATTGGAATAATTATTTGTATACTGTGTAAACATGACCTATGCTTACAATGATTTGCAAGTCCAACAGCCTAGGCGCTGTATGGTTAGTCATGAACTGTGAATATAATGGACAGTTCAGTTTTGACTTCGAGTGTGGTCTAAAAATGGAAATTGATCATGGCTTGTAAATCATAAGGTCAGAAGTGGGGATGTTTGCTGATTGTGTGCAATGTTCAGCACCATTCTCAACTCCTCAGATATGGAAGCAGTCCATGTCCAAATACAGCAAGAGCTGGACAATATCCAGGTTTGGGCAGACAAGTGGCAAGTAACATTCACGTAACACAAGCGCCAGGCAATGACCATCTCCAATTGGAGGGGATCTAACCATCGCCCCTTGATGTTCAATAGCATTACCATCACTGAATCTTCCACTATCAACACCCTGGGCATTACCATTGACCAGAAACTGAACTGGACTAGCCATATAAATACTGTGGCTACAAGAGCAGGCCAGAGGCTAGGAACCCTGCAACAAGTAACTCACTTCCTAACTCCCCAAAGCCTGTCCACCATCTACAAGGCACAAGTCAGTGAAATACTCCCCACATGTCTGGATGAGTGCAGTTCCCACAACATTCAAGAAGCTTGACATCATCCAGGACAAAGCAGTCCACTTGATTGGCACCACATCCACAAACATTCACTCCCTCCACCACAGACACACAGTACCAGCAGTGTGTACCATCCACAAGATGCACTAGAGGAATTCTCCAACGCTCCTTAGCACCTTCCAAACCCGTGACCACTACCATCTAGAAGGACAAGGGCAACAGATGGATGGAAACACCACCACCTGGAAGTTCCCTTCTAAGTCACTCACCATCCTGACTTGGAAATATATTGCTGTTCCTTGACTGTTACTGGGTCAAAATCCTGGAACTTCCTTTCCAACAGCACTGTGAGTGTACCTACACCACATGGACTGCAGCAATTCAAGAAGGCAGTTCACCACCACCTTCTCAAGGGTAACTAGGGATGGACAATAAATGCTGGTCCAGTCAGCAAAACACATATCCTGTGAATGAATTATGGTAAAGATCATTCCTTATAGGACCACTCCATTGCACAACATGTTGGAATAACGATGTACTTCACCAACTTCTGATTTATACTTTAGTAATGAAATTAATACCCCAGTTTGGTGATCCTTTGCAATAACAGCTAGTCAGCAATCGAGCAGTTTCCAAAGTCTTATGTTTGGAATCACCTGTATTAATGACTTTATTCTAATGAACCTCCTGTACTAATTTACCAAACAGTCAGCTACTCAAAAGAAAAGTACTATTATTATAGGAATTGTTTTTTCCTCCTGATATACAGAGACCCCTGATTGCCATTTTTAGACTAAGTTGTGTGGAGTATGCACCACAAGCCAAATGCCCAAAGGCTGATCAAGGGTGAAAGACCACTGTGTAGAATGCAAATTCCTCAGTGCTCGCAGTGTATGGTATACCCAGGTTTCACATGGACATATTGTATGGTCACGATATACTGAGATTCCCTGCTGGACCATCTGGATTTTGGGCACATCTATGCAAAGTACTGCTGGAGAGTGACCAGCAGCATAAATTTTCAGAGGACAGTGTTATTTCCTAGGCAACCTCATTGTGATTTTTGCATCTGAAAAGAGAGTAAAGGTTTTGCATTCCATGGATTTTGTAAAGTGCTTTGCAAATATGCAAGCAGGTGCACCTGTGGCTCCATTCACTCTAATCTGATTTTCAGTACAAGTGCAAGGACACAGATTTGACTTTACCAGCTTATTTACATCCCTAGGCCTAATTTTTTGTGGGGATGGCTGCCAACTTAGCCAAAAGGGTGCCTGAACCTTGATTCCAGAAGTTCCACCCACAAACCTGGCAGCCAACATTTTTGCCATGGAGGGGAAGGGGTGGGGAATGGGGCACACTGTAGTTGACACATCTATGGTTCATGGAGGTAGCTGCACATGTAAAAGTGCAGCTGCCATCAAACAGATCCAGTTTTCATTAGCGGGATGTCCAAAACACAATTCATGGGCTTTAGACATTTCAGCAAAAGATCTAAATCTTCAGGAGTTATTTGGAGATGTCCAGGTGTCCTTTTGGGAGAGATCAGGTACCCTTTGTGATTGTTAAAGTTAGGCATGAATGTGTGTAAAAATGGACTCAGTGACTGTCATGCTGTCAAGGCATTTAAATCCCCAAGCTCTTTAAATTTTTGGAAAAATACACTCAGCAGTTGAAAAGCATCAGTTCTTGCAATCTCACTAAGCTGTCTGTTGCTATAAGCCTGAGGGTTATCATTACAGGATTAGTGCTGCACGAATGATGCCAAAACCTACCATTATCACCGGGGGGGGGGGGGGGGGGGGGGGGGGGGGGGCTTGTAAATTCACAATTTGATAGTTCCAAGCCTTTGATGAGGGGATACGAACACAAATGTGTGTTTTCATAGGGGATTAAATATTTGAAGGAATTTAAATGTATTGAGTAGGTTTTTATCAATGAAAGTGTTTTGTTTTAAATACTGAAGTCATGAATAGACATTTAGAACTTTGTTCTATTTCATCTCAGCATGGCTGTTGAGGTCTGCTCATGGTGGATATTAGGTGAATTCATATGGAGGATATATAGGCAAAGGTTGGTGGGTGGGGGTCATAGTTTGGCATGAGTTGGCACTAAGTTGGTTTAGGGGTATAAAGGGCCATGGGGATGGGTAGGGGGCATAGGTTAGTATGGAGGATATCAGGGGCCTTAAGGGGTGGGTGGGGGGCATGAGGTGGCATGAGTTGGCATGGACGTGGCATGTGAAGATGAGGGGGTGTGAGAATTGAGGGCTGTTTTTTGTTTGTGTTTTTGTTGCAGCTGGTATTAAATCCCAGATCACCGAGAGTCTGTGAGTATGTCTGCGATGGAAGGCCGGGGAAAAAAAAACGGACAAGTTTTTAAGCAGCTTGTCTCTGCACCCGACAGCCCCTGTGGCTGCCTTCTCGCTGTTTGCAGGGTCAGCGGGCCTGACTTCTGTTAACACCCCTCAGTCCCTGAAAAGAAAAGTCGAACATCTGTAGCACTTTTTGCTGAGTCAGGTTAGCGAGCTCAGGAATGTTTCAGGCTTTGCGCTCCTGACTCGGGAGCAAAAATTTGGCCCATGGTCTCAGCCATGCTGCTGTAGGGAGATGATAGACAAGCACGCTCTCATGAGTGGAGTAAACATTAGAAGTGCATTCAAACTGACCCCCTCAATCATAAGGCAGTCAGTTGCCTGGCATGATCATTACTAAGCGAAGGAAAAAATGAATGGGAGATAAGGAATTTAATACTTAGACGTGGGGTAGAAAACTGTGAACTTTTGAATTGCTGGTATTTATCTTTTGCTATTTTTCCTGCATATGTCACGCACAATCTTCTGCCAAGAGGATGGACTGGAACATAATTTCTGGAGTTCTGATGCAATTGTTCTATTCTTCAACACTGAGGTATATTGATCTACGTTTAATTTACGGCCCAGAAGCAAACCATTTGGCCCAACTGATCTATGCTGGTGCTTGGTCCACATGATGCTCCTCCTGCCCTAACTTCATCTCACCTCATCAAAGGTGGTCTAGAGATGCTCCAGGATTCATTTCCTTTTTGACAGTAAAAGTAGGAGGCTCAGGTGAATAACTCAACATGTGGTGAAATTGTGAACACAGATCCATACCCTGCCTCAAATGTTTTGTGCCAATTACAGAAATCAACGAGTGAGATTGAGGTGGTTTTTATGCTTCTGATGGTTCTAATTAGATTTAAAAGAAACAATCAAAAATTTTAAACTTAAAATGAAAATACCTGTACATATTTTACAAACTGGTCAATTGCTGAACTGAAGAAATACAGAATCACCTATTTTTTCCTCATAAGTGAAGTAAATAAGAAGCTTGTTTACCAGTATTTTACAAAAGCTAAGAATATAGTAGCAATGCCACTGCTATTTGTAAGTGAAAAGAGAAATAGTTAATTGTATGTATGCACATAACCTACTGACTAATCCTATATTTCTGGTGAAACAAAACACAAGCGTGTGCACTCTCAAATATAATAGTTATTTTCAGCTTGTCATTTACAACTTTGGTGTTTCTAGATTATGTCAGTGACTTGAACTCAGAAATGCAGTGCAAATTGGTCCAATTTATAGATGATACCAAATTAGGAGCAGTGGAATCAATTGAAGCAGCTAGAGATGAAAAAATGATTGGGACAATATGTGAATGGGCAGAAATTTAATGTGTGCAAGTACTGCATGTAGAAGACTAAATGAGGGTGACACTCATGCCCCTTAAGTGGTGTTTACATAGCTGTGGATAACATTGAAAGAGTGAGAGCAGTCTTGAGAGACTCAACACGTGTCCAAACAAGGCAGAGCAGTAATCTTATGGTTAAACTGGCCCTAGGCTGCTGTGTTCAGCCCTGGCCCCAGAGACACCAGGAAGACATGCAAGTATTTGGCGTCGGTGCTGAAAAAAACAACTAGGCTGATCGTTTGTGTATTAGAGGTTTGAATTATTACGAGAGTACGGAGAAATATGGAAAACAGGTGTCTGAGAGGTTTACTTGTATAGGTATACAAAGTAGTGAAAACAGAAAATATAGATAAAGTAATCTGCAAAATTACTCACAAAATTGTAGAAGGATGAGGTGACAAGCTCAAACAAGTGAAAAGCATGTTCTGGACTGATAAAAGGAAGTTTATCACATATTGAGAAATGGAATGTACTTCCAGACAGAGTGGTTGAAGTTAAAATCTTCGAATCATTAAACTGCTACTGGTTGCAGAAATTGGAACTTTGAGTTTTTCTTGTATGGATAAACTAAGATGGGCTGAATAGTTTTCCTCACTGTAGTTATATTTTATCTTGTGAAGAAAAGCATTTTTATTTATTCATCTAAGAGGATGCGGGCATCAAGGGCCGAGCCAGTAATCATTGATCATTTCTAATTGCCCTTGATCAGCACATGATGAGCTGCCTTCTTGAACCATGTGGTGAAGGTACTCCCACAGTGTGGCTAGATAGTTCCGGGATTTTGTCCCAGCTGCAATGGAAGAACAGCAGCATATTTCCAAGCCAGGATGATGTTACACTTGCAGGTGGTGGTTTGCCATGTGCTTGCTGCCCTTGTTCTTCTACGTGGTAGAGGCTATTTGTTTGGAAGATGCTATCAAATAAGCCTTGGTAAGTTGCTTTGGTGCATCTTTTAGTACACATTGCTGCCACCGTGTGCCAGTAGTGGAGGGACTGAATGTTTAAGGAGGTGGATGGGGTGCCAATGAAGCAGGTGCTTTATCTTGGATAGCATTGAGCAGCTTGAGTGTTGTTGAAGCTGCCGTTATCTAGGAACGTGGAGGGTGTTCTATCACACTCTTGACTCGTAGACAGTGGACAGGCTTTTGGGAATCAGGAGGTGAGTTACTCTCTGCAGAATTCCCAGCCTTTGACCTGCTCTTGTAGCAATAGAATTTATATGGCTAGTCCAGTTCAGTTTCTGGTCAATGGTAACCCCCCAGGATGTTGATAGTGGGGGAATTCAGTAATGGTAATGCCATTGAATATCAAGGGGAGATGGCTAGATTCTCTCTTGCTGGAGATGGTAATTGCCTGATGCTTTTGTGGTGTAGATGTTAATTACCACTTGTCAGCCCAAAGGTGAATGTTGTTCAGATCTTGCTGCCTGCTGGCACAGAGTGCTTCATCACCTGAGGATTTTCAAATGGCATTGAACAATTCAATAATCCTGTAAATATCCCACTTCTGACTTTATGATGGAGAGAAAGTCATTAATGTTGCAGCTTGGTGAAGATGGGTGATGCTAGGACACTGCCCTGAGGGACTCCTGAGGCTGAGATGATTGATCAGCAACAACCATACCAACTTCCTTTGTGCTATATATGATTCCAGGCAGTGGAGAGTTTTCCTCCTAATTTGGTTAACTTCAATTTTACTCGGGAAATTTGATGCCACACTTGGACAAAGGCTGTCTTGATGAAAAGGGAGTTGCTTTCACATCACCTATGAAATTCGGCCGTTTTGTCCATTTTTGAGTCAAGGCTATAAGTTCTGGAGCTCAGTCCCAGAAGAACCCAAACTGAACATCGGTTAGCCTGATAGCACTCCTTTCATCACTTTATTAATGAACGAGAGTAGACTGAAAGGGTGCATTTATTTCAAGAGGACTAGAATATAAAAGCAGGGATGTGCTGCTGAGGCTTTATAAGGCTTTGGTCAGACTACATTTAGAATATTGTGAGCAATTTTGGGCCCCGTATCTCAGGAAGGATGTGCTGGCCCTGGAGAGGGTCCAGAGGAGGTTCACGAGAATGATCCCAGGAATGAAAGGCTTAACATATGAGGAACGTTTGAGGACTCTGGGTCTATACTCGATGGAGTTTAGAAGGATGAGGGGGGGTCTGATTGAAACTTACAGAATACTGAGAGGCCTGGATAGAGTGGACGTGGGGAAGATGTTTCCATTAGTAGGAGAGACTAGGACCCAAGGGCACAGCCTCAGAGTAAAGGGAAGACCTTTTAGAACAGAGATGAGGAGATACTTCTTTAGCCAGAGAGTGGTGAATCTGTGGAATTCATTGCCACAGAAGACTGTGGAGGCCAGGTCATTGAGTGTATTTAAGACCGCGATAGATAGGTTCTTGATTGGTAAGGGGATCAACAGTTATGGGGAGAAGGTGAGAGAATGGGGTTGAGAAACTTGTCAGCCATGATTGAATGGCGGAGTAGACTCGATGGGCCGAATGGCCTAATTTCTGCTCCTATGTCTTATGGTCTTATGGTGCTAATTGACTGGGTTAGCTTTATTCTGCTGCTTGTTGATAGGACATACCTGGGCAATTTCCACATTGTTGGGTAGATGCCACTGTTGTAGCTGTATTGGAAGAGTTTGGCTAGAGGCACGGCTGATTCTGGAGTACAAGCCCATCGCATTACAGCCGAATGTTGTCAGAGCCCATAGCTTTCGCCTTAACCAGAGTGACATCTGTCTTGGTGCAGCCCTCAGGAGAAGTCTGAATTAGATCATCCACCGACACTTCTGGCTGAAGATAGTTGCAACCGGTTCAGCCTTGTC
This sequence comes from Carcharodon carcharias, assembly GCF_017639515.1. Taxonomy (NCBI): domain Eukaryota; kingdom Metazoa; phylum Chordata; class Chondrichthyes; order Lamniformes; family Lamnidae; genus Carcharodon; species Carcharodon carcharias. The sequence continues at coordinate 171,496,904 of NC_054469.1, forward strand.
CTTTGCATTCATGTGTGCTCTGTCATCATCGAGGGTGGGGATATTCTTTGGGTCTCCTCCTCCCATTAGTTGTTTAATTGTTCACTACCATTCACGACCGGATCTATCAGACTGCAGAGTTTTGATCTAATCCGCTCGTTGTTGGATTGTTTAGCTCTCTCAATAACATGTTGCTTCCACTGTTTGACATGCATGTAGTCCTGTGTTGTCACGAACAAGGTTTGATTCTGTGTTTTTTCGATAACCATAGATTAAGGGATATATGCCAGACCATGAGATGGAATACAGATCTGCCACTGATGGCCTAACATGCCACACGAATCCCCAATTTTGAGCTGCTAGACCTGTTCTGAATCAATCCCATTTCACATGGAGGCAGTTCCGTGCAACACTATGGAGGGCATCCTCAGTGTGAAAACAGGACTTTTTCTCCACGAGGACTGTGTGGTGGCTGCTGCTACCAGTACTATCTTGGACAGAAACACCTGGGACAGGTAGATTGGTGAGGATGAATTCATGTAGGCTTATCCCTTGTTTTTGGTTCTAGGTTTTAGGGGTTTTAATCAGCAGGAGATAATCAGAATGTTTGACGTGACGCCGTGAGACCTTATGGGGTCCAGAGTCAATGCTGAATACTCGCAGTGCCACTCCCTCTGACAGCGCAATCACCTCTCGCACGCCTGCCTTGCTGGTTGGCCAGCACATACCCTAGGATGGTGATGCACCTGAGACATTGGCTAAAAAGTTTGATTCTGTGAGTATGACTTTGTTAGGCTGTTGCACTAGTCTGTGGGACAGCTCTCTAATTTTAGCACAAATCCCCATTTGTCAGTGAGGAGGACTTTGCAGGGCCAACTGGACAAGTTATACCTTTGTCATGTCCAGTGCCTAGGATAATGCTAGTTGATTTGACCAGTTTGATTCCTAGGCTTTTTTGTAGCGATTTAATACAACTTGAGTCGTTTGCTATGCTGTTTAATAGGGCAGTTAAGACTAAACTGGAGTCTGGAGTCACATATAGGCTAGATTGGGTAATGATGGCAGATTTCCTTCCCTAAAAGATAGCAGTAAACCAGCTAGGTTTCGACAATCTGGAAGTTTCCTGGTCACTGTTACTGTTAATAGGTTTTTAATTCCAAATTTATTTATTTTTAAATTTCCCAGGTGCTGTGGTGGGTTTGAATTAATCTTTCCAGATCTTTTTCAGGCCTCTGGATTACTAATCCAGTAGCATTACTATGCTATAATACCCTGGTAGTTAAGAGGAACTTGTAACTGAGGGCCTATTAATATTGTGTTGGAACAAAAGCTTCTTAGTCACTGTCATGATGATATGACTTTGTGGCGAAATAGAAATGCCCAATACTTACGGATAAGGTACTGTGTAACAGAATGAAAAGTTCATAGAGTTTGATTAAACAATACAACAGAATTAAGACAATTATTTGAAAGGTAAATTAACTGCATCAGAGATTGATTTTCAATCGCATGCGCATTTCTTCTGAAGTCAAATGACGTACCAGAAAAATGTCTAGTTTTATGTTGATGTGTAAGAAGGTATTGAATGGATACACAGTATGTTGAACCAAAATTATATGGAAAAGTAAACTTCAAGTATCTCATTACATATTTTAGGCATTGACACACCTAGTGTTTTTAGGAGAGAATTTTGATATTCGAGTTACTTTAGTTGTTTTCTCATTAAGGCTGCAATTCAATTTATCCCTACAGTTTTGGCAGAGGTTAGGAATTTGAGAGAGAGAAGAAACCAAATGCTGCCTTTATATGTTCCTTTTTAGAGTGAAACTTGAAGACAAACTAATTTACAACCTATCTTTGGGGGCTAGTGAAGGTACAGTTAGCCTTAGGCCACCCATGTTATGAAGCTAGATATCTAGAGGTGGGGTCTCTAGTCATAACTTTATGTTGACTGAATGCTAGTTGCCCTAAAATGTTCCTTGGCATGGAGCTGCCACTGTTGGCTAGTTTTTTGGATCTGAAATGTATTCAGCATTAAAAAGGAGTTGTATCAGATATGTTTTTAAAATTCCTTTTTTGCCAGTATAAAGAGGATTGGAATGTCAGTTTTGTTGTTGTAATTTTTTTAAAAATGGTTTAATCATAAAACATTTCTAAATGGCCATCACAAGTGCAATTGGATTCAACTTTTACACATGGATCATGAGGTGCTTCAACACAATCAATGAATATTACAGTAATTTCAATATGGTCATTACAGACAGTCAGTGCAATGGGATTGGAGTTATCGACATACATCATGTTGCACTCTGAGGTGTTTCAATACAATTTAATACATTTATTGTTCATTACATACATTTATTGTGAGTTGTACAGCCCGAGGGGCCTATACAATTCCCAGTCCCTCGGTGCACTATGGCAGAAAGGTCTTAGACAGTGACCTTTCCCCATTGCGTCTTTGCGGCAGCTGCCCCAAGCTTTAGTGCATCCCTCAGGACTATTCAGCACATAGTCCTGGACCTTGGAATGTGCCAGTCTGCAACACTCGGTTGGGGACAACTCTTTCCACTGGAAGACCAACAAGTTTCAGGCAGACCAGAAAGCATCTTTCACCGAGTTGATGATCCTCCAGCTGCAGTTGATGTTTGACTCTGTGTGTATCCCTGGGAGCAACCCGTAGAGCACAGAGTCTTGTGTCATAGCACTGCTCGGGATGAACCTCGACAAAAACTACTGCATCTCTCTCCAGACCCTCTTTGCAAAGGCACATTCCACAAGGATGTGAACAATGATCTCTTCTCCACCACAGCCACCTCGAGGGCAACATGTGTGAGACTCCTGGCATGTAGGAAGGATCTGACGGGGAGGGCCCTTCTCACCACTAGCCAAGCTATATCTTGGTGCTTGTTGGAAAGTTCTGGCGATGAGACATTCTGCCAAATGACTTTGACAGTCTGCTCAGGGAACCAGCCAACAGAATCCACCCTCTCCTTTTCCCGCAGGGCCTCTAGGACATTACGTGCTGACCACTGCCTGATGGACTTGTGGTCAGAGGTTTTTCTCTGCATAAATTTTTCCACTAGGGAGGTGGTACGGCACGATCAAACTACTTGGAGCATTCCGTGGCAGTGACCAACCCATTCTTCGCAACACCGGGGACAGGTAGAACCTCAGCACGTAGTGACACTTGGTGTTTGCATACCGAGGGTCTACGCAATGCTTGATGCAGCTGCACACAAAGGTGGGCATCAGGATGAGGGTGATGTTGGGCACATTTTTTTTCCCACTTTTATTTAGAGGCTTGTACACCGTTTTGTTATTGTAATTGCTATCTGGAGACTTGTTTCACTATTGCCTGTCCAGCTGAATGATCATGAAATGCTTCAAGTTTGAGGGAAGGATGAAGGAATATTTTAGTAAGACTGCCTATCTACATGTATTCTGACAGTCTAGTTGTAGCAGTCAATATATGCATGATTTTATATTACTTTAGGAAATTTAAATCTCAAGTATGTTCATGAATAATGAAAGCCAATACTGTGGGTTTCTTTTTTTTATACCCATTGATACATGCAGCAAAAAAAGGTTACAGAAGATAGCAAAGTCCACTACATCAACTCTTGGAACAGAAATACCTGGAAAAACTCAGCAGGTCTGGCAGCATCGGCGGAAAAAAGAACAGTTGACGTTTTGAGTCCTCATGACCCTTCAACAGAACTAAGTAAAAATAGGAAAGGGGTGAAATATAAGCTGGTTTGGGGGTGGGGCGATTGTTGGGACAAGCAGCCAGTGATAGGTGGAGATAACCAAAAGAACTGCATTTGTCTACTGCATCAATTGCTCCCAATGTGGTTTCCTCTACATTGGAGAGACCAAACGCAGACTGGGTGACCGCTTTGCAGAACACCTTCGGTCTATCCGCAAGCATTACCCAGACCTCCCTGTCGCTTGCTATTTCAACACTCTCTCATGCCCACATGTCTGTCCTTGGCTTGCTGCACTGTTCCGGTGAAGCTCAACGCAAACTGGAGGAACAGCACCTCATCTTCCAGCTAGGCACTTTACAGCCTTCCGGACTAAATATTGAGTTCAACAATTTTAGATCTTGAAATCTCTCCTCCATCCCCAGCCCCTTTCTGTTTCTTCCCCCTCCTTTTTGTTTTTTCCAATAATTTATATAGATTTTTCTTTTCCCACCTATTTCCATTATTTTTAAATGTATTTCCACCCATTGTGTATCTATACCTTTTATGCCCATTTAGTATTTCACCCCACCTCCACGAGAGCTATTTGTACCTTTCTAGTCCTGCTCTCTACTCTTAATTAGCACATTCCTTTAGATAATACCTTCAACACCTCTTTGTTCTTTTGTCTGTGACATCTTTTGGTTATCTCCTCCTATCACTGGCTGCTTGTCCCAACAACACCACTCACCCACCCCCCCCAAAACCCCCTTAAACCAGCTTATATTTCACCCCTTTCCTATTTTTACTTAGTTCTGTTGAAGGGTCACGAGACTCGAAACGTCAACTGTGCTCTTCTGTGCTGATGCTGCCAGACCTGCTGAGTTTTTCCAGGTATCTCAGTTTCTGTTTTTGCTTTGGATTTCCAGCATCTGCAATTTTTTGTTTTTTTCATCAACTCTTGGAGCTGACTGCAAGAAATAATTAGGTTAGCCTTTTCCCTTGGGTAAATAAAGTTTCAACCTAAATTTCTACTTATTCTGCCCTTCCTTTTTCTAAAACAACAACTGTAAAGGAAGAAGTGGAAAGTACTTAGGTGAGGGAAGGGGAATCTCTTTCTGTCCTTGGATTTCTAATTTATTTTTGAATGGATAATTTCAAGTTGTGTAAAGATTATAATGGTCCATTCTCTGTGACCTATGGATATGAAATATGTATAAAATGTCTTGTCTGATCATGATGCAAATAATTGCAGTACTTGTGTTGGGGACTGTAATTATATTTACAAAAGCTGAGTGCTGCACCTGTCGTGCCTGCAGCACAATAAACTAGAAAGCTAAAACAAACAAGAAAAATAAGCACTACAAAGAAAAGACTGGATGAAAAGAAAGGCTCTGCTATGGAGTGTGCTGGTGCTGAGCTCTTAAGATTGAATAACGTAGACAACTCGCCAGCACTATCCAGCTCCAGAAGTGTCTCTGCATCCATGGGTGCTAAGAATGAATTGAAGAGATTAGGTGCAAGATCCAAATTAACAATCTCAATCTGGTACTTCATTAAAACTGGCACCTTCCAGCACTTGCCTGACATTAATTTCACCAAACATTGGATTCAGTTCACACTACTTGCCACCCATTTCAATGATCCTACATGACACAGCTACTAGCACTAAGTTGCGCTGAGGTTCAATTCAACGGAAGAGTTTGCTTTAGCAATAATAAAGGACAACGATCTCAGGATGTGAGTTTTGCAAGGAATGTAATGTCACTTGTAATGTAGACATAATACGCAAATGCAAATTGAACTTCCCAATTATGGAAAAGTTAGAAGAATATGCCAGCAGAAGGCTCCTAGAATGAAACCTTAAATTACAGAAGCCTTTTCATTGTGGGTAGATGAAGCTTTCAATGAGTTATCTCCGGAAACCTATCCCCTAAAATACAACCCTTTTATTAATTTTCATGCAGACACTAGACAAACACATTTTCTAGGATTCATTATACTTCCTCCAGGATATGAATCTTTGAGAGATGTATGCAAATTATCATGCCTCCCCTGCCCTCTATAATATTTGCTGTGTTGTAATACTGTTTGTTGAAAGTTACTTGGATTTGGTTTCAAAATTGCAACGAACTTATCTTTGGCCTCTTCGCAACACAAGTGCCAGTCTTTGGTGACTGTGCATCTCGAGTTGCTGTATCTTTTATCTATTCCACTGACTGGACTTAACATTCCAAGAAACATATTTCTGAATTCCCCCTATCAGTTGATCAGATTATTGTGCTTAGGGATGTAAATTGGTCTGGTTCTTCAACCTCCTGTGAACGACGAGAGTTTCTCCCCATCTACTTTGTCTAGACCAGTAGCTTTTTGGTGCTCATCAAACTTGTGATGATCAGGTCACCATATTTGCCATATGTTCTTAAATAGATGCAATATCAGTAAAAGAAATACGCGATTTTTTGAAAATAGGTTTCAGGTTTTAAACTGTCAGCACTCAAGACCAGTATACTCACTGCCAGAGACAGAACAGCTTCAAAAGGGTTTTGCAATCTAAGTGTTCCACAAAGCAAGCCTGCTATATACACTCTCTAAAAGGCTGGTAGTAATCTGTTAACTGTAGTGTTCCTCCAGTGTAAACTGTCTATATTTTATCATAATTGATATATTAGGAGACTTTGGGAGGGAAAAGAAAAGAATCGACAATTCTTCTGTATTCTGACACTTGCCTCACGCACACTCTTGTCGCTTGCCATTTCCAAACGCAGCATCTGGACATTTAATGGACCGCTGGCTCATATCCAACCTCTTGTAATCTTTCCATTCACGCCAGTTGAGTCCGATTCCTTCCAATCGCTCATTTTAACAGATCTACTATGACGAAGGCTGAACATGTTTGGATGTTGCTGCACCAGAACCACCCGTTTGGCAGCTGTACAGCACTGACCGTCACTCTCACACTTCAGCTGCAAAAACCACCAACTACTAGCTAACAAAACCATGTTGTTCAGTTAGCATCCTGTGCCACTACATTCCCAAGAAAATTTTGAGAGCAGTAAGACCATTCTCCCTCTGAAGGCTGGCCCAGCTTTCACAGCGCTTCACAGAGCTGTTCCACAGATATAAATATAACATCATTTAGAGGCACTCGGAGCGAAGGTAACACGCAGCAGACTGTTTATCTCGATTCTGTGAGCAAGTGACCCTTCAGATCCAGGTCACTAGAAACCTGAAAACTGAACTATATTCTTATAAACATAGTCATGCAGTGACCAATATGTGACTCCTGTAATGTAGTTGTTTCTTCCTCGCTCAATTAGGGACAAGGGCTTTTCTGAGATTTGATCGGGGGGCTACTCTTTGATTTTTGGAACTCCAAAGTGACCTCAGCATTTCAACATTTAAGCTTTTCATGTATTTAGTACATATAATATAGGATGGAGTACTAACAACAAAACATAACCTTGCTGGATTATGTACATAGGCAGAGAAGCTTCAGTAAAGGGCAAGGAGTCATCGCCCATGAGCTAAGTTTGCTTGACATTTGAAAGGTTTCTGCTCATCACCTAAATACAATTTCCAATTTACCATAATAAACTAAGACTGCCTTATCACCCACCACCACCACAGGATTACAGGGAAATTAAAATAGAACATTTTCTCTGCTGGCTGATGCCTTTGAAGACATTTTCGATTGAGAGAAGACTAGGGGGTATCTCCTTTCTCTTTTTGACTACACAGTAATATCAGCTTTAAATTCCTTAGACCTAGCTAATCCAAAGTGGCATTCAACACCCCTTTGCCCCCTTGCTGCCAAACAGCCTTGTTGAAATTAGCCCTGATCTTTGTTGCAAGGCCACACGAGGAATGGGAAATTTCCCAATGCTTGAAGTTCGCCGACCTTCTATTTACCACAATTGGGTCATCCCCATCGTGAATTGCTCCTGGTTCTCCTGCCTAATATCTTTATTTCAGTCTGTTACAACGTCCTTGAGGTAACAACCTTCTCCATTTCGTCATTGATTTGTCATAACATATCTGAATTGTCAAGACTTAAATGGGTGGATTTTTGGTTTTGCACGATCAGTATTGTTATAGGAGACCTTTCTAAGTCTATTCAATTCACATCACTGTCACCATTATCATTAGATGGTCTCTGTGATGACATGCCACCTACTCACAACCCTCTACTGCTCTTGCTCCTCAAATCTGTCTCTATAAGACATAGGAGCAGAAATTAGGCCATTTGGCCCATCGAGTCTGCTCTGCCATTCAATCATGGCTGATAAGTTTCTCAACCCCATTCTCCTGTCTTCTCCCCGTATCCTTTGATCCCCTTACCAATCAAGAACCTATCTATCTCGGTCTTAAATACACTCAATGACCTGGCCTCCACAGTCTTCTGTGGCAATGAATTCTATAGATTCACCACTCTCTGGCTAAAGAAGTTTCTCTTCATCTCTGTTCTAAAAGGTCTTCCCTTTTCTCTGAGGCTGTGCCCTCGGGTCCTAGTCTCTCTTACTAATGGAAACATCTTCCCCATGTCCACTCTATCCAGGCCTTTCAGTATTCTATAAGTTTCAATCAGATCCCCCCTCATCCTTCTAAACTCCATCGAGTATAGACCCAGAGTCCTCAAACGTTCCTCATATATTAAGCCTTTCATTCTTGAGATCATTCTCGTAAACCTCCTCTGGACCCTCTCCAGGGCCATCACATCCTTCCTGAGATACGGAGCCCAAAAGTCTTCTAACAGACCCAAAGAAGGGTCTCCTCCCTTGTTTCTTTAGCCAGATGATTCCCTCTCCTCTATGTGTCAGACCTGAATGTTGCACTTGCCCCTGATATCTTGTGTGCAACTTACACAGAAAGTTGACCAGCTCATTAAATCAAAGTTGGAGTTGATAGATCCAATGTAGTTTTATAAGTAGAAAAAAATTGGATTGAGCTGCATGTGACACAGTGCAAACATAACTTGACCTGATCTGTGCTCTGTACCTTGTTACTAGCTTTCTAGCCGCCGCCTCCCTCCTCTCTTGTTCAGTAGCTGGTTGAAGCAATTGGCGGTGATGCAGCCGGAGGTCTCCTGCATGGTGAAAGTGGGACCAGCCAGAATACCTGCTCCTCAACTTCCAATTGCAGGTTCCCTCCCCCCTGCTGGAGCAGCTCCTCACGGATTCTCTCTTCCACGCTTGCTGCTTTTCTGCATGTTTTCCTGGAAGTGATACTTCAGTTGTACAGAGCTTGGTCAGACCCCATCTGGAGTACTGCACTTTAGGAACCAAACATTAGGAAAGGTATTTTAGCCTTGACGAGGCACAGATTCACCAAAATAACATCAGGATGTAAATTATGAGAACGGGTTGAATGAACTTTTGCCCTATTATTCCCTCGAGTTTTAGAAGATCTAATCAAGGGCCCAGATACTCTTTCCCGGGTCAGGTGTGCAAAGTTGGGAGATTTCTTGGCTCAGCGAACCTGGCCTTTAAAAATGGCCACCCGCAGCTCAGCTTTTTGGATGGGGGGTTGGTGACGGGCTTAAATAGGATCAGGCCAGATGACCCTGGAACAAAAATGGAGACTACCAGGTGTGGAGGCGGGCTGGGTGCAAGGCCTGCCTCTGTGCTCCAGCACTGCATTTTAAAGAAATTAAAAAATAAAAATAAAACCAGAACACCCATCCAGCCCTCCCCTCCTCAGCCCCCCACCACACACTCCATATGCTCCATCCATGCCAACCTATACCAATACATGTGCCCACTCACCACCATATGCTCCACCCTTATGCCAACCCATGCCCCGTTATCAACCCCCATGGCCCTTCATATTCCTATGCCAACTTAGTGCCAACTTATGCCCCTCACACACCACCCTTTGTCCTTCCCCCATACCAACTCACCTAGTATCCTTGGATAGTTCATGGGCAGCTTTGGCACTTTCTGGACAGCTTTGGAACTTCCTGGACAACTTTTGACAGTTCATTGACAGCTGGACAGTTCCACTGAGTTTGTGCATAATCATATTTAATTCTAACCTCACCTCTCCAAAGGGGTATTCCAGCTATCCAAGGGATTCACCAAGTTCAGACCTCCTTTTTCCTGGCCTGCTCTGTGCACCCCGGGATTCACGCCACTGAGGGTTCAAAAATCAGAAGTCAGAGGAGGCAGCTGGTGATTTAAATGGCCAGCTGCATCCGCGATTCACGCATGCGTGAACTCCGACATGACTTCATTCCCACCCCCTGCCAAGATGGGAAATGCCGGGTTCGGAGGTGGGACTTAGAAAATTCAGCCATTTCTGGGATTTTTGCCATGTTGGAGAGCCTCTCTGTTGTGATGAAAATCTGGACCAAAGTGTTTAAAATGATAAAGGATAGATACAAGAAACCATTTCCTCTAGTAGGAGACTTTAGAGCAAGAGGGCAAACTCTTATTTAAAAGTAAAACAGGCTTGAGTAGTTGGATAGCCTACTTTGTTCTCGTGCACTTATTTTTCTATGAATGCGAACCATTATCAACTGTCAGAGTGGGCGGATTCTGGCAGGGAAGTTCCATCTAGATCAGAAGTGAACTATTGGCCAAGGAAGCAAGTGAATTGCGTATATTGGATTTGATGCAGCTGTTTTCCTTGTCTAATAAAGGTGATACTGATCGTTGTGGCCATACATATTCCCTTTTAAAAATTATGCCCTTTATGTTGAAGCTACTTCCAGAAATGTAATACAAACATTTGTGTAGAAAGTGACAGTTGATTTTCATGAATATAGTTTCTGTGAATAAGGAAACCTGTGTACTAATAAATCCACTATCCTAAATGTGAAACAATACTGGCATCCTATAACAATTTTAAGAGTGAAGATCTTTTTTAGGGGAATTATTCACATTCGAGTTGGATCATGGTAGTGTAATTGAAGAGTGAGATGAAAAAATAATGCCTCAATGTCCGTTGAGCTTGTTATCGCAAGAAGATAATTTGTTCTGCAAATATAGGTTGCAACTTGAACTTCTGACTGGTGATCAGTGACTCTTTAGCATACTGCATTTCTGCAAGAATTAGACACAATGGCCCCAGTTTTACCTAACCCAACCATTTGCCCAGTTGGAATACAGTGGATGAGCAGTTAATAACAGCAGTGGCTCAGTGGTAGCACTCTTGGCCCTGTGTCAGAAGGTTTCATTCCAGTAACTTAATCACAAAATCTAGTCTGACACACCAATCCAGTACTGTAGCAGTGCTATGAAAAGTGCTGTCTTCTAGATAAGATGTTAAACTGAGGCTCTATCTTTCCACTAAGGTAGACATAAAAGATCCCATTGCACTATTTGACATTAAGCTTGATCGAGTCAAGCTGTCTGATTTGTCTGGTTTTCAGAGGTTTATAAATGGGTGTAAATAATGGAAGTTCTGTTTAGATAAGCCCCCAAATTTAAACTTGTATTCTGACTGGTCATCGTCTTCATTCACGTTGTATGCTGCTTTATCCTGCAGAAAGTGTGGGCAAGAGTTAGCATGTGTGAAAGAGATGCTGAGAGAAAGTAAAATGCAGAGTTGGTAAGAAGTTGGTAATAAGTGCCCTGTAAATAGCTGAAGGTTTGAATTTTGTGGGCAAATGGTATTTAAGCCTGAACGCTGATTAAATGGAGTACAGCTGTTGAATATTGGGAGGAAGCTTTTAGCGAACACAAGTTCTGCTTTCCATTTTTTGACTTGACTAATTCTTTGATCCTCTCATTTAAGTAACATCGTAGTGAAGCAGCTATGGTGACAGTTGCATATCAGCTGAATCATTCATTAGTTTTGATGACATATCTATTCATTGTTCTGAGTCTTTTTGCACCACCTCCTCATCTTAGGCCTCTCTTTTCTTTCCTGCTATCCAATCCTCTAACGGAAATGCATTTGTCCTTTGAACATAATATCTGAGGAAGCTTTCATCCCATGCGGATGGCCTAAGATTTGCTGGTTGCAGGGATGTTGGAGGACTTGCCTGCAAGGGATTAGAATGAATAAGCACAGTAGGATGCCATTCAGCTTGTTGTCTGTGTCTGCTTTTTGATGCAATTATTTAATTAATCCCCCTCCCTCTGCTCTTTCCCCATAGGCAATGAAACCTCTTGGTTCTTCCTGCACTCCTCAAAGTTTCTGCCAATTCAGTTTCTGTGTAAAAACTGAACGTGTCAGTCAGTCACTGAGTTACACTGCCTGCATCAAGTCAGCGCGCCAACATCCCAGGCCTGTTCAGCATTCGCCACTAATAGTGTTTTCTAAGGTTAAAGGGCACTTTGGGTTTACCATCCTCCCCTTGCTGTTTGGCAGCATCTATGCGGTAGATCCAGCGCTTTTGGACAGGGTAATCTCCGTTCCACAGTCACCGTTGATGATCCTTCTTGCTACTTTGGGGAAGGGGGTGTTTGCGACCCCATCTGCTGTTTCTGTGACCCCGACTGGGGTCGTGACCCACAGTTTGGGAACCACTGTTCTATGTCTTCTTGCAGCCTACAAAGAGAGGAATCTTTAATCTTTTCCCATGCATTTTGTTTGGATTTGAGTCCTGTTGATAGTAGTAAAACCTCACTAAACTAACAATGCAGCATACAGCCCCACTTTGTGACAGAATTTTCATTTGAATCTTGATAATTAGGAAAATTCTTTCATCTTTTAAGTCTTCACAGTAAACAGAGAAGTAAAACTCACTTCTTTTAGTATTTATATGGTACCCACTTTTTTATTGTTATGATTGATCAGTATTAGGTAAGCTTATCTACCCCTTTTGTAAATTGTTAAAGAGTTGTCAAATAAAACATTTTACACGTTAAACTGCAAGCTTTAAAGCTTAGATTGACAGCCTACATGATACATGAGGTTTTATCAATGTATTATGTAATTCCATCATTGAGATCTGAGTTCTGTATTTTACAGCTCAGGTAATAGTATCACAATGGATAGTATTGGGACTGAGAACTTCTATGTCAGGTACCTCCCTTCTTACCACTATCTCCCCATAGATAAGTCTCACTTCAGGTTGCTTTGTTCAATAAAAAGCAGACGTATAGCAGAGCAATGTATGGATATAATAGCAATACAGACAATAAGTATCCAAGCTTGGACTGCCAAACAAACTGCTACAGATAATTGGTGGGTAAGGTTCATCTCCTGCTGAGGTTTCATTGCTGTAGGTTCATCAGTTTCTCAGCTCGCACTGCCTCTGTATTTGTTTTATATTCCCTTTCAATTTGTAGTTTTGACCTATACTTGTTGCAATATATTAGATTTGTGCCCCTTTTAAATAAGCTGTACTTTTTTCCCACTTCCATAGCACTTGGCTCATTCTAAGTGCAGTCAGAAGTTAGAACAGTCCCTTTTAAGAGTAAATAGCCAAATTAAAAGGGAGGGACCCTGTCCTCCTGCAACAATGTTCTAAAAATTAGAACAGAATTCTAGGAGAAATTATCTGAAATGCCCTTTTTAAGATACAAACCAAATTTGTGAACTTGGTGTATTCATATTTACACAGTTATACCTGTGCAAAATGGCTATGCTGATCAGATCATTTTGCACTGTTGTGAATGGGCCTAAGACCGTCACTTTCGGCCCTGAAAATTACCCAATCTACCTCACTTGGGTAATCTATCTCAAAAACTTGAACAGGTGAAGCTAGCTGTTTCACGCTACTACTGTGCAGTAGCAACACGAAGTGGCATTCGCCACTAACAGGATAATGTCATCAGCCAAAAAGATATTCTGCCTGTCAAACAAATGAGTAAAATAAAAGCACAATACTGTGGATGCTGGAAATCTAAAACAAAAACAACAATAGCTGGAAAAATTCAGCAGGTCTGACAACATCTGCGTAGAGGAAGACAGAGTTAACGTTTCGAGTCCATATGACTCTTCATCAGAACTAAAGCGAAATAGGAATGTGGTGAAATATAAGCTATTTTAGGGGGGTGGGACAGGTGGAGCTGGATAGATAGGTGGAGGCAAAGGAGAGATTACCAAAGATGTCATAAACAAAAGGTCAAAGGGGTGTTGACGGTGGTGATATTAGCTAAAGGATGTGCTATTGGTGACATTAATGGTAGAAAGCAGGATGAGCAAGTGACACATGGCCCTAGTGGGGGTGGGGTGGGTGGAAGGGATTGAAATAGGCTAAAAGGTGGAGATAAAACAATGGATGGAAATACATTTTAAAAGTAATAATAGAAATAGGTGGGAAAAGAAAGATATATGTATATTTAAAAAATAGATATTATTAGAAAAAAGGGGATCAAAAAGGGGGTGAGGATGTCATGATCTGAACTCAATGTTTAGTCCGGAAGGCTGTAAAGTGCCTAATCGGAAGGAATGTGGTTTATGAATATCAATGCCAGTGTGATGCTAGGTATGTAGGCCATACGGTCCAAAGACAAGCAGATTGTATCAAATGGCACGTTCCTTCTGTTTGTAACAGGCAAGGTACAGAGCATACCCGACCAGCCCGTGCTTGCAAAACTCAAAACAGTATCCAACATTAGATGTGATTCCACAATTGGACAACATTTGCTAAATAATCCTGTGTGCTAAGAATTACGCTGACAACCAATTTAAGATTGTCAGTCGGGCTTGCAGTGTGGAGCACTTGTACATTAATACACAGGGCCCTGTCCTTTTCAGACAGAACATGTACAGGTGTTTCAGCTAAACAAAATAAGTGGCAGCCATTCGCTGGTTCCTTCCTTGAGGAAATTGTTTGGCTAATCAGATTCAAGCTCTCTGGTTTAAATTTCAAACAATGCGTGGCAGTTAACTGTCAGTCACTGTCAACTGGTGCATTCTCCATGGGAATGCCTCCACCAGAGTCCACTTGCCAACTAATCAGCACTCTCATACAGTATAAGTTGTTCCCTTTACATTTGGTATTCTTCGAATGGTCCTGATGAGTGCAAGATAAAAAGCTTCAACAAAAATTTCTCCTTGTTTCAGCAATACTCAAGTTCTATACTACAAAACAACAAATACACTTATTCTAAGTAGCTATATCTACTAGTAGTAAAGTGAATGCTTATATTGTTTCCACAGAATAGTTTATACAAGCAAGCTAACCTCTATTAACTGAGTGTACTGTGAGCTAGGGCAGTTCCACTCTGTTAGATCCTGGTTGTTGGCTCGTAAACTGATTCCCACTGATGGATAATTAACACAAAAGCATTTGGAAAGAGAAAATTGGCACTACATTCATCTGCATCAATACAGCCTTGTTCATTTGCACTGCCTCCTGACGTTGTACTTAAATTTTAAGGGTAAGTTTTAAGTTCTCTTACTTACAGGTATCTTTGAGTTACACATGAATTAGGAGTAAGCCACTTATGTTCTATGCATCCATAGTAACTATAGTATAGTTTTCTACAATACCTGTAAATTGCAAGAGACCTTAGGCAATGGCATCAGCTGTCCTATTATGCAGGTGTCCTTATTTTCAAAATGGTCATTTGTATAGTCTAAACCTTTCAGTAGAATGTGGGCGTTCTTTAATCTGCATCCTTAGCAGCAGAGAAACTTCTATCCCAGAGACAGTGCCATGCAACAACAAATCCTATTTATATAGCACCATTAATGAGTTATAAGCCTCAAGGTGTTTCACAGGAGCATTAACAAACATATTTTGACACTTATTGTGCCACAATAGGGATATATTAGGGCAGGTGACTATAACCTTGATCAAAGGGGCATGTTTTATCGAGTTTTAATGAAGGATGGAGAGGAAGAAAGGCAAAGAGGTTTAATGAAGAAAATTCTAGACCTTGGCATTCAATCCCAGAGATACAATCTCTGTGCTATGGATGTCAGGTAAAAAGCTCTCTGTTCCACGAAAAATGTTTTTCTACAATACCTGTTGACCTGTGTTTTTAAGTTGTAAAAGGGTTTGATGTATTAAAGGACATCCATAGCTTGTGGTCTATGGGTGTCATTTTTTTTTTCAGAATATCTCTTGGACTGCATTTTCCTGCCGTTTGTAGACTCTGGAGACCTTTAAAATGGCAGGCAGGTCCCGGATTGGGAATTTCCATCCCCATTTCTGGCAGATTCTATTTTTGCCAGGATGAGGAATGAGGGTGCGACATGACTTCCATGTACTGAGTTCAGACAGACTCCAGTTTCGCTGGAGTAAGGGCCTCCTGCAGTGTGCAGTGTGGGAATTACGTATGTTTAGAAAGGTTGTAAATACTCTTGAAGGGCAGATCAGGTACATAGAACTGTTAAGTTGTCAAGTTATTTAAATGGTCAGCCCTTTACTAATTGTAAAAAAAAAACTGCCTACCCGTGTCAAAGTTGAACAGAAATCTGTTCTACTGGTTTCAATAGCTGCTTGTTAACATAATCCTAAATGTTATCAGTATAGCATTATTAATCCTAGGTTGCTTTCTATAACCTATCATCACAATGGGGTGTTGTATGTTCACAGTTGATTGACTGCTCACAAGAGTATATTAAAGGATTAGCTGCATTTAATGTGGGGTTATGAATACAAACTTTGCTTTTATAAGGAATTAATTACTTGAGGGGATTTAAATGTATTGAATGGGCTTTCATGAATGGGAGTCTTTGTTTATTATAGTGAAAGCTACCTTAGATAGTTATATCTTTATTTCATCTCAGCATGGCTCCTGAGGTCTGCCTATAGTGGATACTGGGTGGGTTGGCATGGAGGGGGTAAAGGCAAAGTTGGTGGGGGCATTAGTTGGCATTAAGTTGCCATGGAGGCTATAAGGGGACATGGGAAGGTGGATGGGTGACCTAAGATTGCATGGAGGGTGTTTGGGGGCCATGAGTTGGCATCGATGGGGCATGGGGAATGGGTGAGGGTGATGGAGTGTGAGGGGTTAGGGCTAGAAGGCCTAATATTTAATGAAACAACTGTGACAATGTCCCAGAAAATTGAGGTGGGCCTTTTTAAACAGCTCGTTTCAGCATATGACAGCCCCTCTGGTTGCCTCCAATCCGCATCCGGGGAAAGCGGGGCCGACTGCATCCCACCTGCCCAAGAAAGAAAATCAGGCCATTTGGGGAACGTCCTCCTGTGTCGGAAACCCCGAACTGGGAAATTTCCTCATTCGAGCTATCCACCGCCAGAGCAAAAATCCGGCCCCTTGTACGTTTTGCCACCCAAGTTATTTGGGCCTCTCAATAAATGTTCATTTTTTTTGGGAGTGTCCATTTTTACATTTTTCTCTGTATATTGAGTGTCATTTAAAAATCTGGGATCAACTTCTTTTGTTGATCCAGATCCTCCTTCAATCTGTGTTACTCTGATAAGATTGTGACTCAACCACAATTTGATGTCATCTGCAAATTTAATTGCCATACTGTCACAGGATGGAATTGTTTATTCCTTTTGGCTAGCTGTACGTGTTTATGAAGTAGAGCGTGATTTCAGTGTAAATGTTAGGAAAACTTCTCAAATATCATTTTAAAAGAGCTTGCTAATTTGATTTTTATAACAGGGGTCTAAGTGCCCCAAGTAGATCCTGAAACTTTGCAATTCAGCCCTTAACTGAGGCAACTCTGTTTTGCTGGAATTGTATTTCTTACTCAATAGTTTGACATTTTTGAATAATGCTGCCAGGATATTTAGAAATGACTATTAATTAGCACTGGGGCCTCATTGCTAGATAAATCCTAAATCTCAACATCTGTAAGTATCATCAGCTTGAGATACACACACATTACTGTAAACACTCCAAAGACCAGTGTATGTCCCTTGAAGATGATAAGCTCAGGTGTTACTATCATGCAATAATTATTCACCGAGAAAGTGTACTCACTGAAAAGCTAACAATTGATTTTAAGTATGCGTGGAATGGCAATAATTGCCTGCAGAGGATGCCTGAGTGGTGTGAAGAACTTTTCAGAAAGGTTTGCCTTTAGTGGGCAATGTTATTGTACTTGTTGATGGATCTAAATCAGTGGTTCTCAAACTCCTGGTTGAAGGACCCCTTTTCAAATGGATTAGTAATCATGGACCCCTCCCAAATTATAATGCTATACGATAGTCATAATAGGAAACTGCTGCATGTTAAGGATGTTTTAATAATTTTTTTTTGAAAATAATAAGTATTTACAAATATCAGTGAGATGGGAGGGCCTACTTTTCATTGCAGAGTCTGATCATCTCGTCTTGTCTCACAGGTCAAGATCTTCTATGTTATGGGATTAAATGTTGGTTTTGTAGATTAAGGCGGTTGAGCTGAAATCTGCATGTTATTGTATATCTGGGGTTTGGGGCCACAGAGACCTAAACAGGCAGTTGACTAGTCATAAGCAATTTTAAGATGGTTTATTAAGAAGCAATAGTTCAGATATATATTAACTAATTAGACAGTAAAAGCATACAATCCGTAACAGCTTGTGATAACAGCATTCCGCTCTCAAGTCGACGTGTTAGGAAACTCTTCTCTCAATCCCTTGATCTTCCTCCTTCTCCTGTGGTCCATCTTCTTCTGAAGAAGGCAGCTGTCCAGTGAGCATTGCTGCCTCACCAGCACCTCAGCCCCCTACCAGCAGTATGACACCAAAATGTATACCCTTTTTGGGGGGGCTGGTAGCTTACCCAGTGTCAATCATCTATTCAACCAATGAGAGGTACTCAATACGTCAGGGTGGTTACCACCCACCTTGTGCATCACCCTGCTCGAGTCAGCTTTTTAGTTTACGTCTTGCTGAGGGTCATATCCTGGCCCTTTCTAAACCCTTGCATAGATAAGGGGGTGCACAAGACGCCTTTCTAGCAGCTTAGGAATGTCAACATAGCAGCCTGAACTAAGACTATTTAGAGGTCAAAGTATTTGGAAATCCTCTTTCCAGAGAGAGAATCAAAGCTGTTTAGCTAATCCCATAAAATGCAGAAAATACTGGTTTATTAAAGATTCCAACTTCTTACAATTGATTTAATTGGCAAGTTGAAGGAGTGGTTATAAATTCTGTGAAATTAGTGTTACATGGGAACGCAGAAATAATCTTCAGTCTGTGCAATGAACTGTTCATACTTTGTATAAGCACTGATAGAGATAGCTGATCTAGATCCATGAATCTGTGTATCAGTACCAGAGGTTCCAGGGCTGTCCTGCCTCAGGGCTGCTGATTGACTCAGCAGATCCGACTCCAGCTTGAACTGGGGCCTTTCACCATGGAAATCCATTTCCTGGCAGCCTCGTGATGGAGGCAGTATTGCAAAGGCGGGATTCGTCCCTTCTCCTGATTCCTGCCTCTGATATGATAATCTGGCCCTAACTGTCTTGACCTTTCACTTGGGTTTCTCAGTTCGAAGAATTTTAAAAAATGACACACTCACCTGAATCAGAAAAATATGGTTTGAAACCCTGCGTGTGGAAGTCAGTACATAATCAAGCTGGCATTCTTGTAAGGGAGAGCTGCAATGTTGGAAGTGCTGTCTTTCAGATGATGTGTTAAACTGAGCCCTGGTCTGTCGTCTTGGGTGAACGTGATGGATTTCATGGAAACTATTTGAAGAAGAGCAGGGGAGTTTTCCTGGCCAACGTTCATCTCTCAACCAATCACACCAGAAAACAGATTACCTGGTCATTTATCACATTGCTGTTAAGGGACTTTATTTGCAAATTATCTGCTGCACAGTAACACTTATTACACTTAAGGAGTTATTCAATGACTTGTAAAATGACTTCGGGCATCCTGAGGACATGAAAACTCCTATACAAATGAAAGTTAATTTTCCTTTCCTTCCTCCTTCACTCAAAATTACGGTGAACCTGAAATTTTGGCATGGTGCTTTTGCTCCTTCATATTGAGTAAAGTTGGTTATTTTGCCATCACAGAAACAAAAATACACTCCTCGAGAGAAATGGTCTCCTGGATCATAGACACTTCCTGGAAAAAACTTCAGAATCCATTCATCGTTGGAATAGTAGCAATATTGTTGAGCCCATGGTTTATCAGAAGACCTTATACTTGGGTAGGAAATCTTGTAAAGTGGTGAGTGTACTTATTTTATCTGCTGTCACTTCAAATGTCCAACAGTTACGCTGCTCTCCTCCCTATAATCTCTTCCTTTCCTCCCTTCCTCTCATCCAGGTGAAGCTAGCTATCTGTACCTTTTTTAATACCATTCCTCTAGGTTACCTTGGTAATCCTGTAGTGTCAGCTCCTGAAAGTCATTAATGAATAGCTCCGCATATCACTGTTGTTTTCAAAATCAACACAGCTTGCTTGAAAACATGACAACTCCTGGTTACTATGGCAGGTGACAACAGTGAGAAAAAACACACTTTTTATCACCAGTAGTAACTTGAGTAGATTTGTTTCTTTAAACTTCAATATTCAGGGCAATGCCTGCCAACCCTGGGCATCTGTACCTAGAGAGTTATTAAAGGGGAAGAAAAGTTTAAAACTGTATGTTTTGTTCAATTAATTCCCTTAAACTTTCCGGAAAACAAATAATGATTTGTGCTGATATTAAGCTCATAACATACATGCTGCCTATATGTCTACTCAAAACTATAATTTAACTTTTACTAATTGATTGATGCATCAGTTTATAATGATTTTAGCAGTAGTTATATTCTAGGATCTGAAAAAAAACTTTGCCCCCTGACCAAAGAATGGTGGTTCATCATTTTTTAATCATTTACAGCAGATTAATAGTTTTTACAGTAATTACCATAGACTACTTTCAATAGGCCAAACTAAATATATCATCATATTCTTACAGGTTTTGGGGGAAGTTCTCTATGTTGCAAATATCTATATTTTTAAAAATGATTTAGTTGGAACACCAGGTGGTGAAATACCAAAATGCTGTTAACAAGCCTCTATACTAATGGCTAACTGGAGGTTATGAATTTTGGAATTCTATATTTTATAAAACATGCAATGCGATGCATTATATCTCTTGGAGTGGCCAGACAGGATGATAGTTCTTTATAAAAACAAAAAAACTGCGGATGCTGGAAATCCAAAACAAAAACAAAAACAGAATTACCTGGAAAAACTCAGCAGGTCTGGCAGCATCGGCGGAGAAGAAAAGAGTTGACGTTTCGAGTCCTCATGACCCTTCGCATGATAGTTCTTTAACCCACCTTCTTCATTCTGGGTGTGCCACTTGAGAGCAGAGTTCAGAAACTTGCCTTGTAGGGAATTGTGAGCATGATTGCGTGACCATTCACTTGGCTCTCATTGCACTCTAAGTTTGAACTGATCTGAAATAATGGTCAATGTTTTGTATATACTTTTTTAAAGGGTAAACCAACTACTCAAGCTTGATTCTTTTCCCCTCTCATTTTACCATTACAGGCTATTTAGGATAAGAAACAAAAGTAAGAGATGATTTCTTTCTGCATCGTTTATTATTTTTACATTGATTTTGTCCCATAAATTAAGCAGTGGAATAATATTTTTGTGCCTTATCTTGGTTCAGAGAACACTGCCGTTGGTCCTTTAATGGATCTTTTGGAATATGGAAAAATCGAATGGAAGGGACACACCAAGCAAGCTGAACAGATGAGAAAGGTAACAATAATGTGAATTATAACTGTTGAGACACCCATTATAAAGTACTTTTGGAACAATATGTGTGTGGTTAGGATGCACTTACTTCCTAATATAAATGGATAGTTACAACATAGCACAGCAACCTCTTAGTTGCAGATTGTCCTCAACATCATAGTCACGTAAAGCAATTAATTCTGTGTCCTATTTTCCAAACTCAATGCTGTTTAGTTTTCCTCATCCACTCAGGGCTTTCCCCCAGCTCAACTGAGACTGTCAGCTCATCTTTCAAAGTAGATTAATACCAATAATTTACTTTGCACCATCCTGTACATAATATCTGTACAGTAAGTTTCTCTCGCTTGCCTAGTTGTTTGCCTAATTATTTACACCTTTCCTTTGTCAAGGAAAAAAAAAGTATGGACAGTCAATTTGTTCAGTTCTTCCTGTTGGAGGAGTTGGTGGGCAAGAGTTGAGGACTTGAATCAATGTGTTGAATTTTAACCTAACAAAGGGTGATTTGGGTTGGGTGGGGGATTAAAGTCTCAAGAATTTGTTCCCAGACCCAACCACCAACTCCAACATGACCATTTCCAGCTTTAACTGAGGCTGGGAGACGGACGGGTGACCAACCAGTTCCAAGGAGGTGAGTTGGAATTTAAAGTCTTATAATGAGGTTGTGAACCTCATTATTGTTCAGTTTTTCAACTTGAACTCTAGTTGGCTGGGTTTCCTGAATTACAGAGGAAGGATGGAGAACTATAGGACACTGGTTTAGGTGATTGGCAACATGAAGATGCAGCAAGTTGTTAGAATATGGAATCCACAGGAGGTGGATTCAACTGTGGCTTTCAAAAGAGCATTATCTGAAGAAAAAAAAAGTCGGGGCTGTACAGCAAAGGCATGGGAGTGGGACTAGGCGAGTTGCTCCTGCAGAGAGTCAGCATGGACATGACAGGCTGAGTGCCTACCTTCTGTGCTGTAACCATTCTGTGATTCTTCAGGAAACCCTGCAGTTTCGTTGAGGTGGGGACTTGGCAGATCCAGGAGGTAAGGCCTTTACACCTACCTCCTGAATCCAGGTCCCTCCCTCCACCAGCAGGCCCAAAATATCCTCCTCCCTCCATCTCCCAGTTCCTTGATTTCCCCCTCCCCCCACCCCCGACCATCACTATTAGACCACTGTTTTATTTAACCTTCCCCTAAACCTCATCACCAGGTTTCTGATTTCCCCATCCCCACCATGTAGGATCAGCCTGAAAAGAATTCTACTGACTTGCTGGATTTTCAATTTTTGACCGTTTAAATTTGAAAATGAAAGGCAATGCTGTTCCTATACGAATAAATGACCTCTGTGAACTTGTCATGCTGCAATTACACCCTTGTGCCAACAAAGGCGCTGCATTATCACTATTGGCTGAATGATGTAATTGGAGCACAACAAGGTTACCTCGAAGTTTTCCATTATAGGTATGGACAACACAATTTATAAGTTAAAATGTTGATATGAAGAACATGCAGACATTAGACAGACATCTTTCTTCAACAGTCCCTCTACAAAGTGTTCCACCAAATAACAAAACAGACCTGATTTAAACTAGCCAATGAGATGGATATGAAGCTAATGGTCACCAATATATTTTAAGGAGATTGAAGTATGTATGAGCTAGTTTGCATTTAGACTTTATCTGTAATATATTATTTAATTAAATGTGGAATTGACAACCGGTCTCCGTAATGGTGCCACAAAACTATCATCAATTGTCACAAAAACCCATCTGGTTCACTAATGTTCTTTAGGGAAGGAAATCTGCTGTCCTTACCTGGTCTGGCCTACATGTAACTCCAGACCCACAGCAATGTTGTTGTCTTTTAACTGCCCTCTGAAATGACCCAGCAAACCACTCAGTTCAAGTGCAGTTGAGGATGGGTATAAAATGCTGGTGTTGCCAGCGATGCCTACATCCCGTGAAAGAATAAAGAAAAAATAATCAGCGTGATATGGTTTTGCTTCACACAGACGTTGCATTTATACTATAAACCACATCTTCAATCTAGTGTCAAGGTTCAGAGTGACATTGGAACAAAGATCTCTGAAGGAGGGAGTCTTGTTCCATTTTGCTTTAGGGAGCCCTGGGCATTTATAACCTTATAAGTTTACTGTCTGCAAAGTTGTTTTTTCTTCATACTCATGCTAAACTTAAGTGGGGAGGGTGGGGGGAAAGTTTGCTCACGTGTTGCTACTTTGCAGAGTTATGTTGGTTCCCTAGGGCAGATAGTGTGATGGGCTACAACCTGTGCAGTGTTCCTCATTGATACCTTTGAAGAAAGCCTCGCAGGCCGCACGAGTATAAGCTTGTGATGCGCCTCGAGGGGCGCTATGCAAATCAATCTCTTCCCTCCCATTAAGTCAGAATGTGCTGTTAATAAAACAAATTGCTTTCTAACATTAAGTGAATGTAACTAGCAAGTATGTAAAATGTAAAGGTGCAAATGATCAGGACTGATTGTGCTGTGGATTGTGGTGTGAGACCTGCATGAAACAACAACTGACATGAATATTGGATATGATCTATTTGAGCAATGATTAATCATTACAAAGTGACACTAATTTGTCTGTTATGTGACTAGAATGCAGGAAACTCAAGAAATTGTTACTCATCTATGAATTTGTAATGTTATCAATATATGTTTTCAAATCCCTTAATGTGGTAAATATCATACATTGATTTGTTGATTTGTAAACTGTTTCTTGTATGAATCTGTGTTTCTGTGTTCTAGGCTTATGAAGATATTTATTTGGGGCACAACATTAAAAACTTGCGAAACATCAGAGGAGATAACTACTGTGCATTGAGGGCAGTTTTGTTTCAGGTTCTCTGCCAGGGTATACCTCTTCCATCATGGATGAGGGAACAGGATGTAACCAAGGTAACTTGATGTTTCGAAACTATGTGCAGGCAAGTGCACAACTGTTATAGCTCCGTCCATTGAAGCATTGAAGGGTTGTCAAATGCATATTTTTTTCCTATTTTGTATATGCACAAAAAGCTTGTTACATTTCAAGCAGCCTTTGGGAAATCTGCATGATGCTAAACAGTTTTTTGTTTAACAATGTTTTTATTTGGAATATACCACATTTCTATTGTGGAAGGTTGATTTTTGTGTTGTGCAAACACATAGTAGTTGAATATGATGCATAGCTATATGTCACTTTGACATGTCATTTTAACACAAAATGTTAGAGACACTTGGCAGGTCTGGCATCATCTATGGAGAGTGAAAAAACAGTTCATGTTTCGGATTAATGAACTTTTGTTTCTCTGACTTGGTAAAATGAATTGGCTTGAATAAGAGTTAAAAAAACATCATAAGCAGCTTTATTTTAACAAATTGTAAGAGATGTAATTTGTAATGGGCTAGTGTTGTTTATAAAGGTGCTTCTAGCTTTACCAGGGATATTTTATGAGGTGAGCAACCTTCTGTGCATTGTCTTCCTGCATTTATGACCACACCTTATGTGGTCTCTATAGGCTTGACAGAGATTGGTCTACAGGCTGTGCTGGAAATGTTCTGCCATGACGCAGTTGAATGTAATAGGAATCAACATGCTTGGTTCATGATTGTACTTTGTATTGTGATGCAAGTATGTTGGTGCATTGAACTGGCTCAGCATGCTTCACAAGGCTCTGACACAAAAAAAAGTAATGCCGCTAGTATTGGCTGTGAGGAACTGAAGTTTGTTTACACCTGATCGCCTTTGGTGATCTGAGATATGTGCTGGCAGTCATCTGCGCTAAATAAGGTAAAAGTATTTTTAAACATAATTGGGATAAAATCTGTATTAAGAAAATGAAATTTGTGATGCTGCAGTAGCATTAATATCAACCCCACAAGGTGGGATATGAACCTGAGACCTTTTAGATCAGAGGTCAAATGCTGCGGGCTGAATTGTCCCAGATTTGCACTAATTGTGATAGCGGGCAGGAAAAAGGATGTTTTACCTGCCGGCCGCAATGGCAGCTTTTTGCCGTATCATCCCAATCCTGCCTCATTAGTCATCCTTCCTGGGAAACATGCTGTACTGATGATGGGCAGGCTCTGATTCGCCTGCTATACCGTCACCTTGCCACTTCATCAGCTGTACGCATGCCTTTCAGTGCTTCCAACCCAGAAATGCTGCAACAGAGACATGGCCCCAAAAGACAAGAAGACAGCAGCAACAACCCCCCCCCCCCCCAAGGTAATGATGCGCCCCCCAAGCGCCTTCTGAATGCCGTGAAGGCCCGCCGTGATGTCCTGTACCCCCACTCTGGCTGCAGGAGGGGCTGCAACCTTACCACTCAGTCTTGGTAGGTGATGGCACTGATCACCACTACCAATGGTGCATAGAAGAGGTTGACCATCCAATGTAGATAAAGGATAAATGATCTCACCCGTGCCACCAGGTTAAGGCAACCACTTTATCACTCGAAACACTCTCACTCAAGCCCATTATACACTCACTAGCATCTCACTCACTGCCAGCTCAAGGGACACACCACCACTCATTCCCTCACTCAGGCCTCTTCAGCCCTCACCACCCCGAGGCCGCTTGCACGGATCAACTTGTGGCCCACACACACCCTGGGATACCCTCCTTCTCCAGCACAGCTCTCGTCCTGCAGTCTCTTCCCTTGCCTAAGGCCACTTCTCCCCCTCCCCCAAGCAAGCCCTAACCCTGCAGTTAGGGCTTGCTTGGGGAAGCCACCCCTGCCATAAGACTGGTCTCGTGGATAGGCACTGGATCCAGAGCCCCCCTAAAAGTGATGATGTGCTGCCTACAAAGCCTGGTGCTGATGACCGTGAGTGCTGCCCAAAGCAAGGCAGGCAAACAAAAAAAAAACCTCAAAGTCCCGAGTGAACTGCAGCTTGCCAGGTGCATGTCGCCTATGTACCGTTGTGAAACAAGTCGGTGTGCTCCGATGATCCAGCATGAACGGATGATTCCGGCGAGTTGGGCTTATAATGATATGTAGATGTATTATGATGAGGTTCCCGATGTCTGATGGTGGGAAACGCGGCCTGCCATTGATGGGTAGAGCAGATGATTGCAAACTGGTTTCAGGACGTCGTGAAACGGATTTTTTTAGTCGCCTTGCCATATTGTCTGCTCATGCTGCCAAACATGCCTGATGCCAGTGGACACAGAAAATTCCGCCCTGGATGTATTTTTGATCCTGGCTGATAACAAATATTATAAACATTTTATGAGAGATGATCCATTGAACCCTGTTTATGATACAAGTACAGTAAAACAAATTTTCTGTGTAACTGTTTTGAAAACTGAAGTTTTCTTTTAATCTTTACAACACCTGCACTGTCTGAAAATATTTGGTAGTTGAAATGTAAGAAAAGAGAGAATTTTCATTTGATCCTTTTTTTGTTTAACTCCATTTCTAGATTCCTGAAAAAGTATTTACACAAGGCTGCAACTGGGTACAGCAATACAGTTTTGGTCCTGAGAAATATACTGGGAGTAATGTATTTGGAAAATTACGCAAGTGCCTGGAATTGTTTAAAGGGCAGGTAAAGTGTGTGTGCGTGCGTGCGTGCGCGCGCGCGTGCGTGTGTGTGTGTAACTCTGGCAGCCAACAAAGTCAGACTAACAGCAATGAGATGAATGATCAGTTAATGTATATGTTTAGAATGAACTTTATGCAAAATGTTAAATTAGTTGAAGCAACCTGATAGTTCCAGTAGTGGAGAGCTCATTATTTCACCAAGGGGGATCCTTAGACTAGGCCCTTGCATGGAAATAAATGTGAAGGTCCACTTTCTCTCATCAAAGAGAGTTACATGTTTTGACCATGAGAAATACTCTGACTAGTAACAAGTTGAATCAAAGAATGGCTGCGTTTAAAAGTGAGCTTTTCTTTAAACTTCAGTTAGAATACAGTATGATATTTATTTTGTTTATTTTCTTTGTATTGTGAGTATTCCCATTTCCTTTTTTTGGTTTACTTCCTCCTTTAAATTGTCTTTTTTTTAAATGTAAGTAAATTCATATCTCCAGTTTAAGTTCTTTGTTTACCTTTGTCTTTAACCCTGGTATTTTAATGTCTCATCTGTCTTTTTTGCTTCCCCTTCCTTCAGCAATGTCCCAAGTTAAACTCTACCTGCCAGGTGTTTACTACTTTATGTTAACTTAAGGGTCTGTGCAACTGTATTGCAAAGGAACTCTGCTTTTCTATTCCTTTTAAAGTTCCACCTTATTATAGATTTCATCATTCTTCCAACCAAAATTTTATCTGACATCTGACTGTCCTTTTTACTAAGCCACCTACATCCTGAAGTTACTAGGTATTTCCAGCATTTTCTGTTTTTATTACTGATGTTAGGCTGACTGGTTTTGTGGTTGCTTTGTACCCTTTCTTCACTTCTTAAACAGAGGTGTTGCATTGGCTGCTCTCCTTTGGCACACTCTCCATATCCAATGATGTTTGCAAGATAGTGGTCAGAGCCTGTGTTATTTTCTACCCTGGCTTTCCTCAGCTTCCCAAGATTCATGCCATCAGGGTCCTAAAGCTTTTCCACTTTACTTCCTACACCTTTCACGTCTTTTTCTAAATACTGTGATAATTTCCAAAACAAATTGTGAAATGTTGTGGCAATGGATCATCCTACCTCTAGGGTTTGGGTTCAAATTCAAGACAGACTAATTCATATAAATCTCTTATGTCTGCTGGTGATAGGGGGCTCCTGCATAAATCCGTCCTGAATTCAACAACTTGTATTTACATAGCACTTTTTACATAACAAACATCCTGTGGCACCTCACAGATTAATTAGAGAGCCCTCATTAACTGTTCATCAGTTGTAAGCAAGCAACTAAGACAGCTAAAAGTACTCTTGCCTTATTTTCTTTAATGTCCTGGACCTCTTTAGCAATACATTTATGTTCTCTTTCCTGACCTAGAGTCATCATCAGAATCCAAGATTTTCACTCCTTTGTTTAAGTTGGCTGCCTTGTAGGAAATTGAATTACCAGACCCAGTCTCAAATGGCCTTCCTTTGGAGTTCTTTGTCCAGCTTTTGGCAGAAGATTATGCTGCATCACCATCTTCTAAATTCAGAAATAATGAGCAGTGTTTCTCTGAAAGATCACAGGAGGTGTGGGAAATGGAAAAGATGTCACATTTGTGCAGTAACAGTGGCTGTTCTTAGCCTTCTTGATGTGGGTGGATAGAAAGAGCTGTACTACACAACTGTCTGGGCAATACCTTCCTTGAAATGGAAAGACTTCCATTCTCTGGCACTAACACCCCTCACCTTTTGAAATATTATTCAAATGAGTTCTTGTCTGTCCAACAGTAGGATTATATTTCTGTGCCATGCTAATCTACTGTATTCCCTTCTCACTGTGTAACTCAATTTGTTGCACTTTGATTAAAAACCTGTTCACTTTGTTCCAGTGGATCAACATTCACGGAATTAAGGACCATGAGAAAAGAACAGAAATGTGTATGAAATTATTCAGTGAGCAGGAGAATGAATACAAGATGTTCGAAGCCATGAAATTTCTTATGTTGTACATTGTGGTTGAGCTTCATGAGAACATGAAAAATGGAGAAGATGTTCCCAGTTTTTGTGCTTTTTTCTTTGCTCGTGATTCTTCACCTGATCCTTTAAGTTTCATGATGAACCATCTCAACTATGTTGGTGACACAGGTGGACTGGAGCAGGTATGTAGTGGTTATGGTTTGGACTCTCTACAAACTTTCTTTATTTATTTACACAAATTTTCTTTATTGTGTAATTCTGATGGTGACTCTGCTTTCCTGATAGCCAAAACATCCAAATTTAGATGATGCATTAAATGGGATAGTGAACCTCAGGATTAACAATCAATCATTCCATTGTATGATATGCTTAACACTATAATTATAGATAATACTATATCACTCTTCAGACAAACAGTTTCAGCCATGTGAAACTTTTTATCATGGTGATCTACTAATCTGATTTATAATCAAGTAAAATTATTTATAGAGGTGAACAATACAGGTGAAGTATTAGTGTACAGTACTAGATGTCTAGAGATCATTTGCAAAGCATTACCTAAATAAACAGATCCCTTTGTTCCACACAGGTATATAATTTTCTAACTTCTGATTTGCATGTCTAGTTCCATTTGCAGCATTATAGTTCCTGGCTTGTTCTTTGTATATGAAAGAGAGTATTTGCATTTGCTCATCCCTGAGTAACATGCAAGGTCACCAGCTATTAGACAGGGAAAGAGATAAAATCTCAAATTGTATTTCTTTAGTTGAAGTGAAGGAACATTGTGTGGAGGGAGAGGAATTAGGGGCTAAGAATGGATCCTTGGAAGATTCCTGAGGTGAGATAAAATCTTATGTCTGAAAGTTGAGATCTTTATTTCTGTTCTGTGTGTGCTTGTTTATTTCTTCCTCCTTCTTCTAGATTGAAATGTTTCTCCTTGGATTCACATTTCATTTGAAGATCAAAACCTTCAGACTCTACAAGTATGGCACTGAGGAATTTGAATCATGTTATCCTGAAGATTGCCATAGAGAATGGCATGAAGTTCTCCTTCTAACTGAGGATGACCGGCATTACAATGTTCCCATTACCTGGAGCTGAATTATATTAGAGATTGTGAGGAAACATTTTGTCTCCATTGTAAATATCTTGGTATTTATATTGGCTTAATGCGGCTATGATAATCATTGTATGCAAACCTTGCAGCAACAAAGTATTATTTCAATTTTTATTGAATATTTTTTGAATACACTTGTAGTTTTGCCAAATGCTACAAGCCTGAAGGCATCCTGCAAGATACAAATAATGAAAACCTCAAATCCCTAATCGAAAATAACATTATATAAAGAGTGAAAGTGTTGATGTTTTTCACCATCTTTCTCCTGTCTCATCCTGAAACTTTCCACCCTCTGGTACATGTAAGCTTAAGACAATGTGCTCATAGTCATCCTAATGTTGCCAGCAGAGGTCATTGGATAATCAGTAAACAAGGGATAATATTTTTGGAGAGGGTAGGAGGTCATTATAATGGTGAGAAAGAGAGACAACTTCTGGAACGCCTCCCATCATTCTGTATTCTGGAGCTCTTCATCACCCAAAAGCAGATCTGTTCTCTGCTTGTACAACCCACACAACCTCACCCCCATCATCCCGCAAGCCCAACCCAAGAAACTGCTGCCAAGAGGCTCAAACTCCACACCCCTCTCCCCATTCATGTTTAATTTGCTGTTCCTCCACCAATGAAAACACCACCAAGTGAAGACAAAGAACTCTTTTCAGTGTGATTCATGGAAAGTGATTTTTATTAATTTAGACAGTGATTCTTGAACTATTTTCTGCTGCACCACAATTGTCACAGAATCTTGTCTTCTCTAACTTAGGATAGATAGTACTATGGTAAATTGTAATGGGTGGAGAGTGGTGGAGAAAAAAAAAATCTTTCTTTAGCTTTTACTTTTTTTTTTCTCTATTCTTGACAAAGAACTGAATTCCAGAGGTGAGATAAAGTGACTGCCCTTGACATCAAGGTAGCATTTGACCAAGTGTGGCATCAAGAAGTCCTAAAAGAAGTCAGTGGAGAATGGGGAAAGCACTACAGTGGCTGGAGCCACATCTGGCATAAAAGAAGATGGTTTTGGCTCCCGGAGACCAATTATCTTAGTCACAGGAGAATTGTAGAAGTTCCTTAGGCTAGCACCCTAGGCCCAGTTATTTTCAGCTACTTCATTATTGGCCTTTTCTCTATCATAGAGTCAGAATAGGGGTGTCTGATGATGATTATACAGTATTCAGCACCATTACCTCAGATACTGAAGCAGAATATGCCAACAAGTCCTGGACAACATCCAGGCTTAGGGCAAGTATCATTAATGCCATACGCTGCCAGTCAAAGAACATTTTCAAGAAGAGAGTCTAACCACCTCACCTTTCAATATTACCATGGCTAAATCCCCCACCAACAATATCCTGGAGGTTACAATTGACCAGAAACTCAACGGGAACAGCCATGTAAATACTATACTAGGCTAGGTATTCTACAGTGAGTGGTTCATCTCCTGACTCCCAATGCCTCTCCACAGCCTACAAGACATAAATCAGTTTTATGGAATATTCTCCACTTGCCTGGAATGGGTTCAGCTGCAACAACACTCAAGCTCGACACCATCCTGGACAAAACTTGAGTGGTAGTCTGTTCACCAGCTTAAAGAGTTGCTTCCTCCACCAGTGGCACACAGTTGTAATGTATACTATCTACAGGATGCACTGCAGCAACTTGTCGAGGCTTCTTCAACAACACTTCCCAAACCTGCAATCTCCAGCACCTGGAAGAACAAAGGCAGCATGGGACACCTTCACCTCCAAATTTCCCTCCAAGCCACAACCCATCCAGTTTGGACATATGGACTGCAGTTCAAGAAGGCAGATTACCGTCTCAAGTCTTGTAGGTTGTGAAGAGGAATAGTTAATAAATGATAACCTTGTTAGCGACATGGATATTCCCAGAATGAATAAAAATAATTTTAAAACTTAGCTTGTAATAGCATCAATTGCAACGCAAGACTGTTTGGTGTTTTGATAAATGAATCTATATTTAGATGGGGCAATACAGAAAATAAAACACCTTCTTTGTCTTTTATGACATTAGGAGAACATAACCCCTACATCCAAAGCTTACGACTAATGTTATTTTAACGACAATTAAAAGAATGTGGGTTAATGGTGATCATCTGGCACTCCTCAAATCTGATGTTCACTACAATTCCAATTTGTAATAGTACAGTTGATCTTTTTTTAGATACTTACAAAAGTAGACAAATAAACTGATTTTTATTCTATCAGAATTGCACAGAGTTCCAAAAACGAGAGATGGTGAATGCAGTGCACAAATTCCTGGATTAAAATTTGTTATATATTCTGTTCTTATTGTGTTAATGCATAGAGATATTTTCTGACATGGGTTTTATGAAATATCAGTGGATCCAGCATTTGGTTTCAGTACTGTATTCTGGAATTCCAGAGAAGTGGACTGTCACTATATTTAGTCATGTAATACAGGCTACTGAAGCCTCATACACTCCACCATCAGGTGGTATAAGTTACTGCACTTCAGTTGCAGGGTTAGCAGATTCAGGGAGGCTTTTTTGTATTTTTTCAATTCACTCATGATAATGGAAATATTGTAATAAAGCTATTCAAACATAAGGACAAACATTTATGACAATAATATTAAGCCTTAGAGAACCTTCAGCCACCTCTCTGAAATTTGCTCTTCAAACTTTTTGGTCACTCCAACATCCTTTCCCCTTTTTAAAAAAAAAAATCTCAAAGCTTTCAATCACCCCTTTTAATTCCTTCACCCCAGCTTGGTTTCTGTTCCCTCGCACACATCTGTAAAGCCCCTAGGGACCAAAATAAATCCCTGAAATATAATCATTTTAAGATAGTTAACATGTGGCACATTTTGGTCTGACAACCTTGATGTGTCAAACATCTACTTTTGCTCCTTGGCAGGAGGGATAAAGAGATGATTTCTGAACAGGTGTGTAGGCTATATCAAATCAGGAAAATTTCTGGAGTAATTTCTATAATATCAAAATGATTCAAAAACCGGTTGCAGTTGTAGTTTGCAGAGAATCCTTTTGTTTATCAGGAGAATGGCATTAAGTTTGAGAGTTGGCTCGGATTCTTTGATACCAGAAACTAATTAGTCAAAGTTTGCTTAGCAGCTAGCTGCGTAGTCTCTCTTGGATTAGATGAGTTTGTTATATTAAATGCATAACTGTTTGAAGGAAATGCTTGAAAGTCTGAACTTGAGGGAGAGGCAGAAAGGATTCTCAGTTTAATATCTTATCCAAAACTTGGCACTTCTATAGTTCAGCATTCCCTCAGTACTGCATTGAAATCTCAGCCTCTATACATTATGTTCTGAGCCCATTGTGTGCATTTTGAACCCACGTGCTTATCCATCTGAATAGGGTACACCATTAAGACAATCTAAACTCCAAGGGCAGGATTTTCCGGATGATGGAATCGCCACCTGAAAAGTTGGCAGGGAACCTAGCCCTGTCGATCGTAACGGGCATGGAGTCATTTAATACTCGGGCAGAAGTTCTGCCTCAGAGAGCAGCCAGCCAATCTGATTTCTATATGCTGGAGTCCAGGTGAGGTAAGTGTGGGGGGGTGCTCGCAGCAGGGAGTGGAAGTGAGGTGAGGCTTCAGGAAGGTGGGGAGAGGTATTGATGGAGAGGCAAGTGGGGAGGGTGCACCCATAGGGCAGAACATAGGGGGAGGGGGTTCACTTAATGTGGAAAGGGGGCCCTTGAGGGAGGCCCCCTTTTACATCTGAGGCCCAAGCAGGGTCACAGCTTTTCCCCCGCCCCAAACTCCTGCCAGTCTCAAAATTGAGGCAGGAAGTGGCCCAGCTGAGACAAGGACAGGAGGGCCACCCAAGGGCTCACCCTATAAAAGTGCAATCAGGTCGAGGACGGGCAGGAAGGCCATCTGGAGAAATTTATGGGTCCCCCACTTGCATACCTGTAAACAGGTGACTGTAAAATTCTGCCCCAAGATTTGCTTTGGTCTGAGTTTGTGGCATTGTTAGTCTGAAATGACCTGGTTGGAGGTCTATGATAGCAGTGTTGGGTTTTCCTCCTACGTTAAAACTTAACACCAACAAACTTCTTCTAATGTTGCATTGTTTATTCTAGTAGTATAATACTTGACAGCGATTCAAGACAGTGAAAGAAATAATTTGGTGCTTTTGATGAATTGACTGTCCTTCAAAAATATTTCATTGGCAGCAAAACTATTGGAATGTCCTAAGGTTTTGAGCGGCACTATGGAAATGCAAGTTTTCCTTTATGCTGACTGATGATGCATTTGTTCCTTACACTGTTTGTTTCCTCCATATTCCACCTCAACCATCACCCCTCCCAGGAAGCAGAAAAAAAGGTTGTGTTACTTTAGTATTTAAGACAGTCCTTTTGAAGTAGTAACCTACAGTAATATTGGGTGTTCTGATTTTGGTACCAGTGGCAAGCTCAACTTTCAGTGGCTTCTTTGCTTCTTGTTGGCAACTTAGAGAATGTTGTTTCCACAACTGGTTTATATTTTTGTGGTTGCGCTTAGTCATGAGCTTTGTACCATATATGAAAATTTAGATGACAACATAGTAGTTCTGTTGAATCCTTCCTGTAATTCACAACAATATTATGAACAAATAGACAGGAAAGCCATTTTAAAATGATTTAGTTTGATGACTTTATCAAGTAAAACTTAATTTCTGTTATTTCTCTCAGAAATATGTGGTGGGAAATTAAATTTACATCATTTATGCATGTAATTCTGGGTATCTTGTTCACAAAATCTTGCACTTCTACCAATAATGAAAGAGATGTTATTTACTAGTTTTAAGATCTTTTAGTTTTGATAAATTGTGATAGATTATATATTCCATAATGTCTATGAGTCATTAAGATTTGGGTACTGTAAAATAAATCTGCCTTCAATATAGATTTATTTGTTTTGGAATATGGAAATGCATGGTATTTGCAGAAGATCTTTTCATGCCGCTCTGTTTAAGATCCAAGTGTTGGAAATGTTTTGCGATATTCTTGTATATTTTATGATACTGAACTGCTGACAACCCCTTAAAAGCAGGCTTATTTGTTCAGCCGCAGCACATTCCAGTTGTGTAAGGTAGTGCTGTACTCATCCAGACTGTAGATTTCCCAGTTTTCCATTCCTGTCAAAAAATATTAGACTCTAAATTGTCTGCTTTATAAAAGGTGAGAATAAACTGGGGTGTTGTGTTACAATAAATAGAAATATTTTTTATTGTGGGATCATTCATGCACTTTCAAAAAAGTTGCTAAACATAAAAATGTGACTGAAGAATGTTTAATGTACAAGCATTTCCACAAATGCAATAGTGGATAATCAAATTCGTGTTCCTGATATTTTTAAGTTGCTCTTTTTTTGTTTTGCAAGACATGCAATTCATTTCTTTTAAATATAGTCATTTGTACTGATTTATTACTAAGCTTATTACTAAAACAAAGCTTGATAATATAAAGTTGAGTAATTTCATTATTTTACAAATATTGATTTTAAAATTATATTCAATTTTTTGTGGCTTTGGAGATTGAAACATTCGTATTGATGTATTTGAGCATTTGTTGGAATTGGCCATGCACAATAAAGTATTTTTAAATTCTTTTATTTCTTTTTACCCCCCAAAAAATCTTGGGTATGTACAAGGCAAAGTAGCTTTTGATAGTGTTCAACTTGTAAAACTCTTTTTTGTATTGAAGTGATCTTTCGCCTCTGCTTTCAACATTCCAGATTTCTTCATCACCGTCCCTGTGCATGAGCTATCCCAGTGGCAGGACAGATGGAGGCACAGTGGCATACAGTCTAGTCGGATTGGGCAATAAATAAAGCTGGCCTTGTTAGCAATTCCTATGTCCTGAACAAATTAAAAAAACCCTTGTCCCTAACAGATTACTCACCACTCTTGCTGTTCCCCCAGTACAGTTTCAATATCCACTGCCTTATATCCAAGAGCTGCAATCTTTAGGTCAGTTATACACCAGGCACCTTAATCTGGCACTAAATGATTAGGGCTTCACTTTCCTCAACCAAATGTTACTCATTTCTTGATCCCCTTCACTCTTACAGCCAACATCAAGAAGCAATGGATTTCTTTGTTTCCAAGATTGAGACATTCATGCAGCTGACTCTGCCACCAGTTTTCTCTTTTTTTTCCCTGCCCAGCTGATCTTTGATCTCCTTTCATTTTGTACTTTCTCTCCCATACCCTCTGCACTTTCCAAGTGGGTCACATCCATAAAACTTACCTGCTTCCTCTTCCCTACCTAACTTCTGACCACTCCATTGCCTTCCCTAACCCATGTTTGCCACAGTAGCTCCCATGGCATCTGACTCTTTCAAAACAGCGGTCGTTATTCCATCTTCTAAATCCCATTCTCAGATCCATTCAACTACTGGCTTTGGAAACGCGGTCCTCTTTAAGGATATTAAATGTCTCATCATCTGTGAGTAACATGCCTGTTTCTCCTAAAACTTTGAATAATTTCAGTCCAGCTCCCATCTTGCCATACTAAAACTGTCCTGGTCAGATGTCTACACAATGTTCAACACAAATCCTCCTTCATTGCCTTTCCTCTGTGCAATTTCTCAGTGTAATTCATCATCTATTCATCTCCAAGAATTATATTTCTCACCATACTTTCAGTCACAAGGAGCCAGCCTTTGATCTGGATATCCATGAAAACTGATAAATGTTGTCATGCTGGGCTTAAGATTCTGGAAATTACTTGTCTTTCTTGAGATAGTGATTAGCCTTCTAGATAAATGTACTTTGGAGTGCCTTGAGTGTTTGTGATCTGCCCTTTATATCTCTCTCTTGCCTATGTTTGAGGATCTGGCAATGGAATCGTAAGCTCAGTTTCATTCTTATCATCCAACAAACTGAGATGAGCAGCATCTAAAAGCAACACATACTGATAAGTAAATATGTTGCCCAGCAACCACCCAAAAGCCAGTTTTGTGTATCTACGTGCCTTCAGTCTAGACCTTTGTTTGGAACTGACTTAAGAGCTGCTGCTGTAATTGTCACTAACATCCATAATGGTTTTATTAACATTACATCTCATTGTCATGTTAATAGAGCAACAGAGAAGTAAGCAAGCATGAAGGTAACAGTATGCGACTGAGTGCAGACTGAGACAGAGTATGAGCTTGGGAATTTAGTGATTGAGGGAATTATAAGAATTAATTTTAAGAGTTAAGCTTGTTCTAAAATCTAATCAAGTTTGCATTTATCATTTAAGTGCAAATTACTGTTTAAGTTAAGTTTCTTACAGACTTAGGGATAAACAATCTCTTTTCTGGAGAGGCAGTGACAGTTAATTAAGTAGCTTGCGAGAACTGGTTTCTCTAGCCAGCAGTGGCTGACTTACCTTTGCTTTCTCTTATTCATTCAGGGGATGTGGGCTTCGCTGGCTGGGCCAGCATTTATTGCCCATCCCTAGTTGCCCTAGATAAGGTGGTGATGAGCTGCCTTCTTGAACTGCAGCAATCCATGTAGCATAGGTATACCCGCAGTGCTGTTAGGAAGGGAGTTTCAGGATTTTGACCCAGCGACAGTGAAGGAATGGTGATAGATTTCCAAGTCAGGATGGTGAGTGATTTGGAGGGTAACTTCCAGGCGGTGGTGTTCCTATCTAGCTGCTGCCCTTGTCCTTCTAGATGGTAGTGCTTGTAGGCTTGGGAGGTGCTGTCTATGGAACCTTGGTGAATTCCTGCAGTGCAGATGGTACATACTGCTGCTATTGTGCGTCGTAGTGGAGGGAGTGAATGTTTGTGAATGTGGTACCAATCAAGCAGTCTGCTTTGTCCTGGATGGTGTCAAGCTTCTTGAGTGTTGTGGGAGCTGCACTCATCCAGGCAAGTGGGGAGTATTCCACCTCACTCCTGACTTGTGCCTTGGAGATGATGGACAGGCTTTGAGGAGTCAGGAGGTGAGTGACTCGCCGCAGGATTCCTAGCCTCTATGGCTATTCCAGTTCAGTTTCTGGTCAATGGTAGCCCCCAGGATGTTGATAGTGGGGGATTCAGTGATGGTAATGTCATTGAATGTCAAGGAGCGATGGTTAGATTCCCTCTTGTTGGAGATGGTCATTGCCTGGCACTTGTGATGCACGAATGTTACCATCTGCCAGCCCAAGCCTGGATATTATCCAGGTCTTGCTGCATTTGGACATGGACTGCTTCTGTATCTGAGAAGTTTGCAAATGGTGCTGAACATTGTGCAATCATCAGCGAGCATCTTCGCTTCTGATGTTATGATGGAAGGAAGGTCATTGATGAAGCAGCTGAATATGGTTCAGCCAAGGACACTACCCCTGAGCAATTGCTGCAGTGATGTCCTGGAGCTGAGATGACTGACCTCCAACAACCATCTTCCTTTGTGCTAGGTATGACTCCAACCAATGGACAGTTTTCCCCCTTAGGCTAGGTGTTTCAGATGTTGTCCGTGGTCAGGGACAGGAGGATGTGACTGTGACTGGGGCAGGTATGGGAATCCAGAAGACAGCAAAGGAGGAGCTTCAGCTCTTGCAATTTTCCAATAGGTTCGAGGTTCCTGGCAGCTTATGTGGATGAGAGCAGGGACTGCAGGGAGGATGAGCAAACTGACCAAGGCACAGCAGTCCAGGGGGCCATCCAAGTGGGGGCCATTAAAAGTGGTTGTAGTAGAGAATAGTACAGTTAGAGGGATAGGCACAGTTCTCTGCAGCCGAGAGTGAGAGTCCCGAAGGCTCTGTTGCCTACTCAGTACCAAGGTCAAGGATATCTCCTTAGGGTTGGAGAGGAACTTGTAATGGGAGGGGAAAGATGGGAACATTGGAGCAGGAGTAGGCCATTCAGTCTGTCAAGCCTGCTCCTAAACTAAATAGTGGAGGGGGTGGTGGGGGGGTGTGGGGGGTGCTGGTGGTGTGTGTGTGTGTGCGGTGGTAGGTGGTGGTGGCAAGTGAGGGAAAATTTGTTAAGACAGTTAAAGGACAAGGCAATAGTGCAGGAAAGGACAAAGCATATAAACATAAGAGTGTACTAGAAAAAAGATCAGAATAGGCAAAAACAGTAATGAATTGATAGCACAAATAGAAATAAATGAGTATGATACGATAGCCATTACAAAGACATGGTTGCGAGGTGATCAGGACTGGGACTTGAATATTCAAGGGCAGTTGACATTTCAGAAAGACAGGAAGAAAGGAGACAGAGATGGGGTGGCTCTAATAATAAATGATGAGATCAGTACAATAGTAAGAAATGATCTTGGTTCAGAAGATCAAGATGTAGAATCAGTGAGTAGAGATGAGAAATATCAAAAGAAAGAAGTCACTGGTGGAATAGTTTATATTCCCCTGCACCTATCCACCACCACCACCCCCCCACCCCCCCAATCAATAACAGTTACACAGCATACATCAAGAAATAAAAGGGGCTTGCAAGAATTGT
Organism: Carcharodon carcharias; assembly: GCF_017639515.1. NCBI lineage: Eukaryota > Metazoa > Chordata > Chondrichthyes > Lamniformes > Lamnidae > Carcharodon > Carcharodon carcharias. The sequence goes on from NC_054469.1 coordinate 171,536,152, forward strand.
AAGTGACTCTAACCTTCATGTCGATTGGACAAATTAAAATGGCAAAGGTAGCCTGGAAGATGAGCTCCTAGAGTGTTGACGGGACAGTTTCTTAGTAGAATACATTATGAAACCTAGCGGGACCAGGCTATTTTGGGCCTAGTAATGTGTAATGAGATGGGATCAATTAAAGATAGTAAAGGATCCTTTAGGCAAGAATGATCATAACATGATAAAATGTCATTTCAGTTCAAAAGTGAGAAATGTAGGTCCACAACTAGTCTAGAGTCTTGAAGGGTAAATAAAGGCAATCACAAGGGTATGAAGACAGAGGTGGTGAGAGTATATTTGGTAAATGGGTTAAAAGGTAAGATGATATATAAGCAGTGGCAAACATTTAAGGAGATATTTTGTAGTGCTCAATGATTATTCCTCACTAGAATGTAAGATTCTACCACAGGATGCATCATCTTTGGCTAACTATGAAAGTTAACGGTGATATCAAATTGAAAAAGGTGTATGTACAATGCTGCAAAAAATTAGTGATAGCCTAGAAGATTAGGGAAGTTTTAGAAACCAGCAAAGAATAACTTTAAAAAAATAAAGAGGTAGAAATTGGCATATGAGAGAAAACTACCAAGAAATATAAAAACAGACAGTAAAAGCTGCTACAAGTATATAAAAAGGAAAAAGTAGCTAAAGTGAGGTCTTTTAAAGGGTGAGACTGAGGAATTAATAATGGGAAATGAAGAAATGGCAGAGGCTTTGAACAAATATTTTTAATTTGCCTTCACAATAGAAGACACAAAAAGCATTCCAAGAACAATAGAAAGAGGCAAAAGGGGGGGAGAAACTTAAAATAATTGCTATCACTAGAGAAAAAGTAATGGGAACACTAATGGCGCTTAAGGTTGACAAGTCCCCTGGACCTGATGGCCTGCATCCTGGGACTTAAAAGCAGTGGCTGCAGAGACAGTAGATGCATCAGTTGTAATCTTCCAAAATGCCCTAGATTCTGCAAATGTAACACCTCTGTTGAAGAAAGGAGGGAAACATAAAGCAGGAAACTGTAGGCCAGTTAGCCTAACATTTGACATTGAGAAAATGCTAAAATCCAACATTAAAGAGGTAGCAGTTAGAAAATCATAATACTATCAGGCTGGGTCAACATGGTTTTGTGAAATGGAAATCGCTCTTGACAAATTTATTAGAGCTCGTTGAAGATGTAACACAGAGTGGATTAAAAGGAACCAGTAAATGTAGTGTATTTGGATTTCCAAAAGGCATTCGATAAGGTGTGACATAAAAGATTACTACATAAGTACTTTTGGTGTTGGGGATGATATATTAGCATGAATGGATGACTGGCTAGCTAACACGAAACGGAGTGTAAGGATAAATGGGTCACTTTTGGGATGGCAAACTAACTAGTTGAGTACCACAGGGATCAATGCTGGGGCCTTAACTATATCCAATCTAAATGACTTGGATGAAGGGACCAACTGTGTTCTAGCCAGATTTGATAATGAAATGAAGATATGTAGGAAAGCAAGTTATGAGGAGAATACAGTCTGCAAAGCGATTATAGATAGTTTGAGAGTGCAAAGATTTGGCAAATGAAACATAATTTTGGAAAATTTGAGTTTGACCACTTTGGCATGAAGAATATTAAGGCAGAATATAATTTAAATGGGGAGAGACTGCAGAATGCTGTGGTACAGAGGGACTTGAGCGATCTTATACATGAATCACAAAAAGTCAGTATGCAGATAATTAGAAAGCCAAAGGGAATGTTGGCCTTTATTGCAAGGGGAAATGAAGGTTAAAAGTAGGGTTAAAAACAAAAAATTGCGGATGTTGGAAATCCAAAGCAAAAACAGAATTATCTGGAAAAACTCAGCCGGTCTGGCAGCATCAGCGGAGAAGAAAAGAGTTGACGTTTCGAGTCCTCATGACAATTCAACAGAACTGAGTGAATATTAGGAGAGGGGTAAAATATAAGCTGGTTTAAGGTGGGGTGGTGGTGTGGTGGTTGTAGGGACAAGCAAGCAGTGATAGGAGCAGATAATCAAAAGATGTTGCAAGCAGAAGAACAAAGAGGTGTTGAAGATGGTGATATTATCTAAACGAATGTGCTAATTAAGAATGGGTGGCAGGACACTCAAGGTACAGCTCTAGTGGGGGTGGGGTGGAAAGACTAGCAGGGCATAAAAAAATAGATTTAAAAATAATGGAAATAGGTGGGAAAAGAAAAATCTATATAAATTATTGGAAAAAACAAAAGGAAGGGGGAAGAAACAGAAAGGGGGTGGGGATGGAGGAGGGAGTTCAAGATCTAAAGTTATTGAATTCAATATTCAGTCTGGAAGACTGTAAAGTGCCTAGTCGGAAGATGAGGTGCTGTTCCTCCAGTTTGCGTTGGGCTTCACTGGAACAATGCAGCAAGCCAAAGACAGACATGTGGGCAAGAGAGTAGGGTGGAGTGTTAAAATGGCAAGGGACAGGGAGGTTTGAGTCATTCTTGCGGACAGACCGCAGGTGTTCTGCAAAGCGGTCGTCCAGTTTACGTTTGGTCTCTCCAATGTAGAGGACACCGCATTGGGAGCAACGAATGCAGTAGACTAAGTTAGGAGAAATGCAAGTGAAATGCTGCTTCACTTGAAAGGACTGTTTGGGCACTTGGACGGTGAGGATAGAGAAAGTGAAGGGGCAGGTGTTGCATCTTTTGTGTGGGCATGGGGAGGTGCCATAGGTGGGGGTTGAGGAGTAGGGGGTGATGGATGAGTGGACCAGGATGTCCTGGAGGGAACGATCCTTACGGAATGCCGACAGGGGGGGTGAAGGGAAGATGTGTTTGGTGGTGGCATCATGCTGGAGTTGGCGGAAATGGCGGAGGATGATCCTTTGAATGCGGAGGCTGGTGGGTTGATAAGTGAGGACAAGAGGGACCTTATCAGGTTTCTGGGAGGGAGGAGAAGACGTGAGGGTGGATGCGCAGGAGATGGGCCGGACACGGTTGAGAGCCCTGTCAACGACCGTGGGTGGAAAACCTCGGTTAAGGAAGGAGGAGGACATGTCAGAGGAACTGTTTTTGAAGGTAAAATCATCAGAATAGATGCGACAGAGGCGAAGGAACTGAGAGAATGGGATGGAGACCTTACAGGAAGCGGGGTGTGAGGAGCTGTAGTCGAGGTAGCTGTGGGAGTCGGTAGGCTTGTAATGGATATTGGTGGACAATCTATCACCAGAAATTGAGACAGGGAGGTCAAGGAAGGGAAGGGAAGTGTCAGAGATGGACCATGTGAAAATGATGGAGGGGTGGAGATTGGAAGCAAAATTAATAAATTTTTCCAGGTCCCGATGAGAGCAAGAAGCAGCACCGAAGTAATCATCAATGTACCGGAGAAAGAGCTGTGGGAGGGGGCCGGAGTAGGACTGGAACAAGGAATGTTCCACATACCCCATAAAGAGACAGGCATAGTTGGGGCCCATGCGGATACCCATAGCCACACCTTTTATTTGGAGTAAGTGAGAAGAGTTAAAGAGAAATTGTTCAGTGTGAGAACAGTTCAGCCAGATGGAGGATAGTGGTGGATGGGGATTGTTCAGGCCTCTGTTCGAGGAAGAAGCTAAGGGCCCTCAGACCATCCTTGTGGGGGATGGAGGTGTAGAGGGATTGAACGTCCATGGTGAAGAGGAAGCGGTTGGGGCCAGGGAACTGGAAATTGTTGATGTAATGTATGGTGTCAGAGGAATCACGGATGTAGGTGGGAAGGGACTGGACAAGGGGAGAGAGAAGGGAGTCAAGATAACGAGAAATTACTTCCGTGGGGCAGGAACAGGCTGACACGATCGGTCTGCCGGGACAGTTTTTTTGTTTGTATTTGGGTAAGAGGTAGAAGCGGGCTGTCTGAGGTTGGGCAACTATCAGGTTGGAAGCTGTGGGAGGAAGATCCCCAGAGGATTTGAGGTCAGTGACAATCCTGGAAACAATGGCTTGATGTTCAGTGGTGGGGTCACGGTCCAGGGAGAGGTAGGAAGAAGTGTCTGCGAGTTGACGCTCAGCCTCCGCGAGGTAGAGGTCACTGCTGTTGTTGTCTGGCACAGACATATCCTCCTACCTCTCATTGGACCATGACCCCACCACTGAACATCAAGCCATTGTTTCCAGGACTGTCAATGACCTCATCTCCTCTGGAGATCTTCCTCCCACAGCTTCCAAACTGAAAGCCACCCAACGTCGGACAGCCCGCTTCTACGTCCTACCCAAAATCCACAAACAGAACTGTCGCGGTAGACCGATCGTGTCAGCCTGTTCCTGCCCCACGGAACTCGTTTCTCGTTATCTTGACTCTCTTCTCTCTCCCCTTGTCCAGTCCCTTCCCACCCACATCCATGATTCCTCTGACACCTTACTTCACATCAACACTTTCCAGTTCCCTGGCCCCAACCGCCTCCTCTTCACCACGGACGTCCAATCCCTCTACACCTCCATCCCCGACCAGGATGGTCTGAGGGCCCTTAGCTTCTTCCTCGAACAGAGGCCCGAACAATCCCCATCCACCACTACTCTCCTCCGTCTGGCTGAACTTGTTCTCACACTGAACAATTTCTCCTTTAACTTCTCTCACTTCCTCCAAATAAAAGGTGTGGCTATGGGTACCCGCATGGGCCCCAGCTATGTCTGTCTCTTTATGGGGTATGTGGAACATTCCTTGTTCCAGTCCTACTCCGGCCCTCTTCCACAACTCTTTCTCCGGTACATCGATGATTACTTCAGTGCTGCTTCATGCTCTTGTCGGGACCTGGAAAAATTTATTAATTTTGCTTCCAATCTCCACCACTCCATCATTTTCACATGGTCCATCTCTGACACTTCCCTTCCCTTCCTTGACCTCCCTGTCTCAATTTCTGGTAATAGATTATCCACCAATATCCATAACATGTCTACCGACTCCTACAGCTACCTCGACTACAGCTCCTCACACCCCGCTTCCTGTAAGGACTCCATCGCATTCTCTCAGTTCCTTCGCCTCCGTTGCATCTGTTCTGATGATGCTATCTTCCAAAAAAGTTCCTCCTTCTTCCTTAACTGAGGTTTTCCACCCACGGTCGTTGAAAGGGCCCTCAACCGTGTCCGGCCCATCTCCTGCGCATCCATCCTCACGCCTACTCCTCCCTCCCAGAAACATGATAGGGTACCCCTTGTCCTCACTTATCACCCACCAGCCTCCGCATTCAAAGGATCATCCTCCACCATTTCCGCCAACTCCAGCATAATGCCACCACCAAACACATCTTCCCTTCACCCCCCTGGCAGCATTCCATAGGGATCATTCCCTCCGGGACACCTGGTCCACTCCTCCATCACCCCCTACTCCTCAACCCCCACCTATGGCACCTCCCCATGCCCACGCAAAAGATGCAACACCTGCCCCTTCACTTTCTCTATCCTCACCGTCCAAGGGCCCAAACAGTCCTTTCAAGTGAAGCAGCATTTCACTTGCATTTCCCCTAACTTAGTCTACTGCATCTGTTGCTCCCAATGCAGTCTCCTCTACATTGGAGAGACCAAACGTAAACTGGGCGATCGCTTTGCAGAACACCTGTGGTCTGTCTGCAAGAATGACCCAAACCTCCCTGTGGCTTGTCATTTTAACACCCTGCTCCCTTGCCCACATGTCTGTCCTTGGCTTGCTGCATTGTTCCAGTGAAGCCCAACGCAAACTGGAGGAACAGCACCTCATCTTCCGACTAGGCACTTTAAAGCCTTCCGGACTGAATATTGAATTCAACAACTTTAGATCTCGAACTCACTCCTCCATCCCCACCCCTTTCTGTTTCTTCCCCCTTCCTTTTGTTTTTTCCAATAATTTATATAGATTTTTCTTTTCCCACCTTTTTCCATTATTTTTAAATCTATATCTTTTATGCCCTGCTAGTCTTTTCACCCCACCCCCACTAGAGCTGTACCTTGAGTGTCCTGCCATCCATTTTTAATTAGTACATTTGTTTAGATAATATCACCACCTTCAACACCTCTTTGTTCTTCTGCCCGTGACATCTTTTGATTATCTGCTCCTATCACTGCTTGCTTGTCCCTACAACCACCACCCCCCCCCACTTCTCTTCCTCACCCTACCTTAAACCAGCTTATATTTCACCCCTCTCCTAATATTCACTCAGTTCTGTGGAAGGGTCATGACTCGAAACGTCAACTGTTTGCTTCTCCGCCGATGCTGCCAGACCTGCTGAGTTTTTCCAGATAATTCTATAAAAGTAGGGTGTTTTTTTGTATCGGGCATTGGTGAGACCACGCCTAGAGTACTGTGTATAGGTTTGGTCACCTTAAGGAAGGACATGTGGAAGCAGTTCAGAGAAGGTTCACTAGCCTTGTTCCGGGGTGAGGGGTTCGTCTTCTGAGAAAAGGTTGAGCAAGTTGAGTCGATGCTCATTAGAGTTTAGAAGAATGAGAGGTGATCTTACTACGACATAAGATTCTGGGGCAGGTTGACAAGGTAGACGCTGAAAGGGTGGTTCCCCTCATTAGGGAATCTAGAACTAGGCGGCACAGTTCCAATTGAGATGGACATGAGACAGAATTTCTTCTCTGAGGGTCATGTTTGGAATCTCTTCCCTAGTGAGCAGTGAAGGCTAGGTTATTGAATATATTCAAGGTTGAGTTGGGCAGATTTTTGATTGACAAAGGAGTCAAGGACTACGGGGGTAGGAGATGTGTGACACCAAGCATCCCTTTCAAAAATTGAAGTTATTGAGGAATCAGGAAAAATTTTCTACTAACTGGAGTCATACATAGTACAAATAAAAATGTTGTGGTTGTTGTCGCCACTATCTTTAGCTGCTTCATTAGCGACCTTCCTTCCATCATAAAGGTCAGAATTGGGGACACATGCTGATGATTGCACAGGGTTTGGTTCCATTCACATTTTCTCAGATAATGAAACAGTCTGTGCCCATATGCAGCAAGATCTGGATGACATCCAGCCTTGGCAAGTGGCAAGTAACTTTTTTGCAACGTAAGTGTCAGATAGTGACCATCTCCAACAAGAGGGTGTCCAAAAACCACCCCTTGACATTCAATGGCATCACCATTGCTAAATCCCTCATCATCAACATCCTGGTGGTCATCATTGACCAAAAGTTTAACTGGGTGAGCAATATAAATACTATGGCTACAAGTGTAGGTCAGAGGCTTCAATGGAGAAGCAATCAACAGGCTGCCACTGGTTGCCATCAACTGCCCTCTTGATATTAGAAATGACAAGCACAATCAAACTCCTGTCTAGTGGCAAAGCTCCAGAGCTGATGCTATCCCAGCTGAAGTCTACAAGGCTGGAGGTCAGTGCCTGGTCAAGAAGGTCACTGAACTCTTTCAGCCTATGTGGGAGCAAGGAACAATCTTGCAAGAATACAAAGATACCTCCACTAGTCATCTGTACAAGTGGAAAGGAGCTCGGAAATCTTACGACAATCATGGAGGAATCTCACTGCTCTTCGTTGCCGACAAAATTTTTACCAGAATCTTTCTAAGCCGCTTACTGCAATATCTCGATCAGGACCTGCTGCCAAAGAGCCAATGCGTTTTCAGCAAAGGTTGAGGAACCACTGATACGGTGTTTGCAGTTAGACAGCTCCAGGAGAAATGTCAAGAACAGAACATGGACTCTGCACCATATTTGTTGGCCTGACCAAGGTCTTTGAACAATTAACCACGAGGGCCTTTGGAAGGTAATGGACAAATTCAGCTGTCTTGAGAAATTCATCACAATGATTCAGTGGTTCCATGATGAAATGCTCACACATGTTCTGGATCATCTGACCCATTCAGACTCACTAATGGAGTTAAACAGGGCTGTGTACTAGTTGCAACCATCTTCAGCATGGTTTTCTCTGCCATGCTTTCCGACGCTGTCCATTATGGTGATCCTGGCATTGAAATCAGATATCGCTTAGATGGGAAGCTGCTCAACCTGAGATGACACCAGGCAAAGACCAAGGTCTCCAAGGACATACTTCAGTGAGTTCCTGATTGCTGATGACTGCACTAGCTGCCTGTTAAGAGCTGGACATGCAATGTAGCATAGACTTGTTCTCCAATGCATACGACAACTTAGGGCTTACGATCAGCTCAAAGAAAACTGAAGTAATGTACCAGCTTACTCCAGGAAAGCCCCATCTTGAGCCTATGTTTTAGTCCATGACCAGAACCTGCGAGCTGTTGTTAAGTTCACTTATCACAGCAGCACAGTTGAGTTGTCTATATTGATGACGAGACACATGCAAGAATTGCAAAGGCAAATTAGCCTTCAGCAGACTTTGAACATCAGCCTGAGAACAAAGAGGAGTAAGTCTGTCTACCAAACTGAAAGTATATAGAGCAATCACTTTCACTTGAGCTTCTTTCAGAAGCTTCTGAAGATCAGATGGCAGGACAAAATACCAGACACTGAGATGCATACCCAAGCTGGCATGCCAAGCATCCTCACCATATTGAGACAGTCACAGTTAAGTTAGGCTGGTCATGTAGCCAGAGTGTCTGACAGTCACTTACCAAAGTGAATCCCCCTCGGAGTACTTGAGTCTCCAGTGCACTCTCATGATGGTCAAGAGGACACCGTGGAGGCTTGACTTAAGAGTTTTGATATCGACCTCAAATCCCTGGAGAAATTTGCCCAGGATCGCTGCACCTGGTGCAACCAAATAAAAACTGGCGTGGCCTCCTTTGAAAGCCAGCACATATCAGAGGCAGACAGAAAACACAAGGAGAGGAAATCCCAAACCAGCAACTTGTCCACAACTCATCTATGGTATCCTGTCCTATTTGCAGCAGAATCTTCCAGACACAAATTGGCTTTAGCAGTCACCTCTGTATCCACTGGAACCCTATCAAACACCCCACATGATGAACATGACCATCTTCACTTCGAAGGATGAATAAGAAAAAAATTACCACAAGAACAGGTCAAAGGCTGAGTATTCTGTGGCCAGTGACTCACCTCCTGACTCCCCAAAGGCTTTTCACTATCTGCAAGGCACAAGTCAAGAGTACTCTCCACTTGCATGAATAAGTTTTATTCTAATGCTTGGGAAGTTCAGTGCCATCCAGGACAAAGCAGCCCATTTTATCAGTACCCTGCCACCACCTTAAACATTAATTTCCCTACACCACCAGCTCAATGTGGCTGCAGTGGGTACCACCTGCAAGATGTACTTCAACTTGCCAAGGCTTCTTCGGCAGTGCCTCCAACAGCTGCAACTTCCAAATTATTTCATTAAAAATGGACAAAAAGGAGATATTGACCCCCCTCCCCTTCCAGCTGTACAACTCCAACAACAAAGAAAGGAACAAAGGCTGGAATGATCAAACTATAAAAATATGGATATACATGGTGCTTTAACATAAAATATTTCTGGCTCTGAGAAGGGTTTGGTTCAGGTTGAACTATTTTAACAACAGGGCATAGAATATAAGAGCAGTGAGGTTATGTTGGAGCTGTATAAAACACTAGTTAGGCCACAGCTGGAGTACTATGTGCAGTTCTGGTCGCCACACTATAGGAAGGATGCGATTGCACTGGAGAGGGGGCAGAGGAGATTCACCAGGATGTTGCCTGGGCTGGAGCATTTCAGCTATGAAGAAAGACTTGATAGGCTAAGGTTGTTTTCCTTAGAGTAGAGAAGGCTAGTGGGGTCGGGGAGTGGAGGTTGGAGGTTGGGGGTTGGGGGTTGGGGGTGGGGGGTGGTGGGGGACCTGATAAAGGTATACAAATTGTGAGGGGCACAGTTGGGTAGAAAGGAAGAAACTTTTGCCCTTAGCAGAGGTGTCAGTAACTAGGGGGCATAGATTAAGGTAAATGACAGGAAGTTTAAAGGGGATTTGAGGAAAACCTTTTCACCCAGAGGGTGGTTGGAATCTGGAACACACTGCCTGAGGGGGTGTTGAGGCAGGAACCCTCACAATATTTAAGAAGTATTTAGATGAGCACTTGAAGCACCATAGCATACAGGGCTACGGGCCAAGTGCTGGAAAATGGGATTAGAGTAGATAGGTGCTTGATGGCTGGCATGGACATGATGGGCCAAAAGACCTGTTTCTGTGTTGTATAACTCTATGACGATTTAAGCCACAGAATCAGTGCGAAGAATGAGCAGCTCTGCGGTATCTGGAGCTGAGGGTTTTACCTGACCTCAGCCCTCATTTTCTAGGGCAAGGGCAGCAGATTCATCAGAACACCACCAGATCTACTATAATAAAGACAAAAATGCTGGAAAAATTCAGCAGGTCTGACAGCGTCTGTGGAGAGAGAAACAGTTTCTCACATAACCCACAAAAAGACAGTCATTAAGGGGGCCCATGTGGGCACCCATAACCACACCTTTAATTTGGAGGAAGTGAGACAAGTTAATGGAGAAGTTGTTCAGTGAGAGAACAAGGGGATGGAGGTGTATAGGAATTGGGGAAGAAGAGGTGTTTAGGGCTAAGAAACTGGATATTGTTGATATGTCATAGGGCACCAGAGGAATTGCAAATGTAGGTGGAAAGAAACTGGACAAGGGCAGAGAGAATAGAGTCAAGATAGAAAGAAATGAATTCCGTGGGGCAGGAACAGGCCAACATGATGAGCCTACCAGGACAGCACTATTTGTGGATTTTGGGAAAGAGGCGGAAATGGCCTGAGGAGGCTATGAGGTTGGAAGTTGTGGAGGGACGATCTCCAGAGGACATGAAGTTAGTGACAGTCCTGGAAACAATGGCTTGCTGTTCACCACCAGCTCTATGTTCCCATCCATTACCGCTTTAAGGGCAATTAATGAATGGCAATAAATGCACATCTTGCGACACCTCTTTCCCATGAACAAATAAATTAAAAGAAAAACAGTGGTAGGATACTAACATTGGCTAAATAATTCTTGAATTAAGGATAAGAAAAATATCCTATTGTGTCGGTCATGGCTCAGTTGGTAGCACTTTGCTTCTAAATCAGAAGATTTGTGAATTTAAATTCCCACTCCAGGACTTGAACACAACAATCTAGGCTGACACTCCAGTGCAGTACTGAAGAGATGCTGCACTGTCACAGGTACCATTTTTGGATGGGATGTTATCTGAGGACCTGTGAGTTCTCTAAGGTAGACATAAAAGATTGTATGGCACTATTTCTAAGAAGAACAGGGAGTTACGCCTGGTGCAAAAGCTAAATACTGCAGATTTGGTAAATTTGAAATAAGAAACAGAAAATGCTGGAAATAATCAGCAGAGAAACATTAACCCTGTTTTTCTTTCCACAGATGTTGCCTGCTGAGTATTTCCAGCATTTTCTGTTTTTATTTCAGTTATCCCTCATGTCCTGGCCCAAATTTATTCCCAATCAACATCACAAAAACATATTATCTGGTCATTACCATATTGTTGTTTGTGGATATTTGCTAGGTGCGAACGAGCTACTGTGTTTCCTACATTACAACAATGAATACATTTTGAAAGCACCTCATTGGCTGTAAAGCACTTTAGGACATCTAGTGGCCATGAAAAGTACTAAACAAATGGAGGTTTTTTTTTGTTTTGCTGGTGTTGACATGGGCTGTAACTCCTCTCCACGATCTGCAAGCCTTGATTTCTATGCTGATTGAAGAATTGACCCCATGTATTAAAAGCCTTCCATCAGAACAGTCCTAAGAATCATAAAATGATTACAGCTTAGAAGGAGGTCATTTGGCCTGTTGTGTCCATGCTGGCTCTCTGCAAGAGCAACTCATGTTGTCCTACTGCCCTGCCTTTTCCCTGTAGCCTACCAATTTTTCTCTACAGGTAATATAGCATTTAGAAGTAGAAAAGAGAATAAGGTGCATAATGCGACAGTTGCTTGACAGCACTAGAGAAGGTAGTAGCACCATATTAGATAGGAGGGGACAAATAATAACTACAAGGAATGCAAAGGCTGGTTCACAATGCATGTATGTAAACACACAAAATGTGGTAAATAAGTTTGGTGAGCTATAAACACAAATAGATGTGCGGGAATATTATGCAGTGACAATAAGAGAAATGTGGATGAAGAATAGTGAGGATTGGGTGCTTAATATTCAAGGATATAAAGTGTCCAGAAAAGATAGGGGAAGTGAAAAAGGAGGTGGGGTGGCAGTACTAATTAGAGAAGGCATTGTAGCATTAGGAAGAGGGCATGTCCTTGAGGGGGCAAGGATAGAATCCATTTGGTTAGAGTTGAGAAGCAACTGGAGGTATTCTATAGGCATTCAAATAGTGCAAGAGAGATGAAGGATCAAACCTATAGAGAAATCACAAAGATGTGCAAAAACTGGTGATATTGGGGGACTTACATGACCCAAATATTGATTGGGATAGTATTAGAGTATAGAATAAGGAGAGAGAGAAATTCCTGAAATCCTTGATCAGAATCTCAGCCCAACTAGAAAAGCATTGCTGGATCTGGTGCTGGGAAATGAGGCGATGTGGATCAAGTGTCAGTGGGGAAACATTTGAATAAGAGTGATCATCATAAGGTTTAGACTAGTAATGCAGAAGAGCAAAGAACAATCTAAAGTAGAATAAGACAAATTTCAATGGGATGAGAAGGGATCCACCCAGAGTTAATTGGAACCAAAGGCTGACTGGAAAAAGTGTAACAGAACAATGGGCGATCTTTAATGAAGAAATGCTTCAGGTATAGGCTAGGTACATTCCAACAAGGGTGAAAATGTAGGGGAACATGACCGCTCATTGAATGACAAGGAAAATATAGAATATGATGAAACAAAGAAAGAGGATGTATGATGCATGGCAGGCAAATCCTTCAAACAAGAACCAGGTCACACACAATGGGTTGGGAAGGGCAGAGAGAAAATGAGAATAGAATTGCAGTTAACATAAAGTGGAACCCAAAAATCTTTTATCAGCGTGTAAATAGTAAATGGGTTTAAGAGGTGGAGTGGATCCTATTAGGGACAAAGAACATGATATGTGCTTAGAGGTGTAGGACAAGGCTGGAATACTTAATGACAATAACAATTTATATTTATATAGCCCCTTTAGCATAATGAAACATTCAAAGGTGCTCCACGGGAGCATTATGGAACAAAGTATGACAGAGTCACATAAGGTGATATTAGGTCAGATGACCAAAAGCTTGGTCAAAGAGGTGCAGAAGTATCTTAAATAGGCAAATGAGGTAGAGAGGCAGAGAAGTGTAGGGAAGGAATTCCAGAGCTGGGGGCTGAGGCAACTGAAGGCACGGCCACCAAAGGGGGAACAAATGGAAATAATTAAAAGGCCAGAACTAGAGGAACACAGATATTTGGAGAGTTGTAGGGTTGGTTAAGATTACAGAGATAAGGAAGGGCAAAGCCATAGACGGATTTGAAAACAAGGATGAGAATTTTAAATTAAGGGGTCAGAACTTCTGAGGGGTGGCAATCACAGTTGGATTGCCACTCCACTCCTTTTTACTTACCTTAGTCGGGAGCCGCACATTTCTCACCCGACCTCCTGACTTGGGGCTGGTTAGAAAAATACAGTGCAGCGGGTTCTTCAGTGCAGGGCTGCAGTGTTGGGGGATGTGAAACCACGCCCCCTTTTTACAGCACTAACAGCCACAAAGCGGGTAATTGGATGGACTACCTAGGCATTGGGAACAACAACAGCAGCAAACCCAGCCCTGTTGTCAACCCTGCAAAATCCTCTTTAATAACATCTGGGAGCTTGTACCAAAATTGGGACAGCTGTCCCACTGACTAGTCAAGCAGCAGTCTGACATAGTTATACTTGCTGAATCATACCTTACAGACAATGAGTGGAATCGTCCCAGATTTGCACTAAGTGCAGTAGCAGGCGGGTAAAACAATGTTTTACCTGCCGGCTGCGATGGCGGCTTTTCACGCCATATTGTCCCAATCCCGCCACATTAATTATGCATTCCCGGGAAACATGCCGTTTCCATGGTGGGCAGGTTCTCATTCACCAGCCAAGTCATCACCTCGCCGCTTCATCACGCTGGGCACCATATTTAAAGTGCAGTCGCACACACATCTTTCAGTGTTTCCAGTCCATGACTGCTGCAAAGAAGACATGGCCATGAAAGACAAAAAGAGTGCAATCCCCAGGTTCAATGACACGTCCCTTGAGTGCCTTTTGTATGCAGTGAAGGCTCACTGTAATGTCTTGTACCCCCTATCTGGCTGCAGGATGGGCAGCAACATCACCAATCCAACTTGAGAGGCAGTGGTAGCAGTGGTCAGCGCCAATGCCCTACAAAAGATGACAGCCACCCAGTGTCGCAAGAGGATGAATGATATCTGTTCCACCAGGTTAAATCCCTCTTCTTATCACTCTCAACTCACACACTCACAAACCCATCACACATGCACAGGGCCCTCACCCACTGCTAGTTCAAGGGACATCTGCATTCACTCTCTCAGACACACCTTCATTGTCCTCATCCTATCCAAGGGGCCACTCACCACCCACACACACCAGGCATGCTGTGCAATCGCAGAAGATACAACACCTGCCCCTTTACTTGCCCCCTCCTCACTGTCCAAGGGCCCAAACACTCCTTTCAAGTGAAACAGCACTTCACTTGCACTTCCCTCAATTTAGTCTACTGCATTCGCTGCTCCCAATGCGGTCTCCTCTACATTGGAGAGACCAAACACAGACTGGGTGACTGCTTTGCGGAACACCTTCGGTCTGTCCGCAAGCATGACCCAAACCTCCTTGTTGCTTGCCATTTCAACACTCCACCCTGCTCTCATGCCCACATGTCCGTCCTTGGCCTGCTGCAATGTCCCAGTGAAGCTCAATGAAAAATGGAGGAGCAGCACCTCATCTTCTGACTAGGCATTTTACAGCCTTCTGGACATTGAGTTCAACAACTTCAGATCATGAACTCTCTCCTTCATCCTCACCCCCTTTTCAATCCCCTTTTTTCGAATAATTATATATTTTTTATATATTTTTCTTTTCCCAACTATTTCTATTATTATTTTAAAATGTATTTCCATCCATTGTTTTATCTCCACCTTTTAGCCTATTTCAATCCCTTCCCCCCCCACCCCACCCCAGCTAGGGCCATCTGTCACTTGCTTGTCCTGCTTTCTACTCTTAATGTCACCATTAGCACCCCTTTTAGCTAATATCACCACCGTCAACACCCCTTTGTCCTTTTGTCTATGATATCTTTGGCAATTTCTCCTTTGCCTCCACCTATCACTGGCCTCTATCCAGCTCCACCTGTCCCACCCCCCCTTAAACAGCTTATATTTCACCTGATTTCTATTTCTCCTTAGGTCTGATGAAGAATCATACGGACTTGAAACGTTAACTCTGTTTTCCTCTCCGCAGATGCTGTCAGACCTGCTGAGTTTTTCGAGCTATTTTTGTTTCTGTTTCAGATTTCCAGCATGTGCAGTATTTTGCTTACTTATCACCTGGCCTGGCAGGCATCCTGCTTATACTCTCTCCATCTCTATTTATGCAGGACAAGCTGGCACACAACAAGAGGGAAAAGTCACTTACCAGTGGAGGAATGCCTGAAATCAAGGTTCTTATGGACTTTGAAAACAGAGCCATCCAGCTGGCTGGTGAGGGTCTGGAGTATTCCTTTGCTGACAATGAGGTCGGCTTTGCTGTACCAAGTGAGGATCGAGCAGTGCAACATCCATCAGACAACCATGGTGTGAGTGATGTGCCCTTTTTCACAGGCCACTGCCATGCACTAATTATTTCCCCTTAGCTTTTGCAGGCACATCTGCCAAACAGCTAACAGAGTCCAAGCCCCAAATCAAGCCCCGAAGAAACCTCTGACGAGGAATCTGAAGGCACCCTCCTTGAAGTCCCGTCACAGCGCTCACCCATGCCCTCCACCAGCGCAGAGACACACACCTCGGTGGGGCTTAGCTTTAGAGTAGCCTTAGGATCACAATCTGATGAGCACATTGTACTTTCTGATCCACAGCAGGCAGAGGCAAGGACTTCCCAGGTCCCTGGCACCCGGAGGATGGCTGGAGGCAAGAAATTTGCTGAGTCCGAGTCAGATGACGAGCCTCTAGACACGGTCATGTCACAGTTGCTGGAGCTGCAAAGGCAATCTAGGGAACATCAGGAAGGGTTGTCTGCTGCACAAGCAGATAACAAGGCACAATGGAGGAGTCTGTCTGCCTTCAGTCTGAGGTGATGGCGGCCACCATGGAGACCTTGGACCAGGACGTCACTCCTGCACTGCTGCGTGGGCTGAACTCCATCGCTGATGCCATAGTTGGCCCCCAACACTGTGTATGTGAGGTGGGTGTGGGGCAGTTCGATCTCACTCCAGCTACCCCTTCTCCTCAAGGAGTCAGCCTGTGGCACCCATAAGGAGGAGGATCAACATCCAGGTGACCCCAGGGGTGTCCAGCCCATCCGAATCCCCTCTTCCTGTGACCTCAGCAGCTCCAGCTCCTCAGGCTGAGGAGAGTGCCACTGCCACACAGCAGGACCCCGAAAGCCAGCCGGGGCCTTCCAGTCTCAGCCCTCCAGAGGACGTCTGCTAAGTTAATCACAGACAGGGCATAGCAGTCAGCAGACTGCCTCCACCTCCACTGTGGGTGTCGGGAGAGCACCAAGAAGTAGTGGCAGTATTAGGAAGGTTAGGAAGATGGAGTTGCACAGCCTGGGCATGGGTCCTAATCACTTGTACATAATGTTCACTATTGTCAATAAACTCCCAAGAATGTCTCCCTGCCTATGGCTCCTTGTTCTGATGGGCAGTGTTCATGCCATTCAGATGTGAAACCTTTCTGCACAAGATAAAGGCAGTTGTCTCAGTCCAGGGCCTCTTCCCTGTGCTTTGTGCAGCCTTCAGACCAAAGTGATGGTCCAGCCTCACATTCTCTGGACACATTACTAGTGCCTGCACCTCAACGATGCTTATTATTGCTGCCAGAATATCGTGAGCAGGCATCACACACGGTTCTGTCATTCTGTGTGCTCTCAGCACCTTTGAGGTGGGGCTGACCCTGTCTCTTCAGCATCTGTGACCAGTGACGCTGTGCTCCTGAAGGGGACAGGTGCAGAAGGCAGTCAAAGGATGAGATGCTTTTAAAATTTCATGATTGTGTCTCTCTGATATGACCCTGATCATGGAGCGCAAGTGAGCTGCATACAGCCAGACAGGAGTCAGATATTCTCAGAGGCTATGTGAAGATCTATGGAGTGTCCTCACTGCATGTCGTCATCATCCTCCTGTGATCGAGTAACTATTAGGGCCTTCACTGCGTCTCCATGACAGGAGCATTCTCACAGAGGGTATGTGCGCTGCCATAAGCCAGACTGGAGTCAAACATTCATAGATGTAATGTGAGGATCTTATGGTGTCTCCTCACTGCATGTCGTCACCATCCTCCACAAATTTAACAGCTATAAGGGCCTCCTAAGCACGCCTGCCTCGTCTAGCCAGCGCGAGGGCCTCATTGCCATCATCGTCACCTTTGAGGACCACCTCACCCTCACCACTGTTGATGTCCTCCTCATTGGAGGTGACCTCCAGTTCCTGTATCTCCTCCTTCGCCAGCTCCTCTTCCTCTCCCTGTTGCAGTGCCAGGTTGTAAAGGGCGCAGCATGCAATGATGATGCGTGACACCCTCTGTGGACTATATTGCAGGCCTCTACCAGACCAGTCCAGGCACTGGAACCTCATTTTCAGCATCTTGATGGTTTGCTCCACCAAGTTGCGAGTTGCAACATGAGTTTTGTTATACCTTCTCTCTGCTGCACGGGTGTCATCAGCCACATCCTCTGCAGGTAGCCCTTGTCCCTGTGGAGCCATCCCTGCTGCCTCTGTGGACCCTATGCCATGAGGCATGCAGCTAGGTCACCAGGCTCCATGACAATCACCATCACTAGAGAAAAAGTACTGAGCAAACTATTGGGATTAAAGGGTGACAAGTCCCCAGGACCTGATGGCCTACATCCCAGGGTCTTAAAAGAAGTGGCAGCGGAGATAGTGGAGGCATTGTCTATAATATTCCAAAATTCCCCGTATTCTGGAAAGGTTCCAGTGGATTGGAAAAATGCTAATGTAATGCCCTTATTCAAAAAGGTGGGGGAGGCAGAAAGTAGGAAACTATAGGCCATTTAGTTTAACGTCTGTCATTGGGAAATTGTTGAAATCCATTATTAAGGAAGTAGTAATAGGACATTTGGAAAGTCAAAATGCAATCTATCAGAGTCAGCATGGTTTTATGAAGAGTAAATCGTGTTTGACTAATTTGCTAGACTTCTTTGAAGATGTGACAAGCTAAGTGGATAATGGGGATCCTGTAGATGTAGTATATCTGGACTTCCAGAAGGCCTTTGATAAGGTGCCGCACAGAAGATTAATACACAAGATAAGATCACACGGAGTTAGGGGTAATATATTAGCTTGGATAGTGGATTGGCTAACCAACAGAAAGCAGAGAGTCGGGATAAATGGGTCTTTTTCTGGATGGCAAGCTGTAACTAATGGGGTGCCACAGGGTTCGGTCCTTGAGCCCCAACTATTTATAATCTATATTACTGACTTGGATTCAGGGATAGAAGGTACTATAGCTAAATTTTCAGAGGACACCAAAATAGGTGGGAAAATAAGTTGCAATGAAGAAATAAGAAATTTATAAATGGATATGGACAGGTTAGGTGGATGGGCAAAATTTGGCAGATGGAATTTAATGTGGATAAGTGTGAGGTTATCCATTTTGGTCAAAAGAATAAAAAGGCGACTTATTATTTAAATGGAGAGAAACTTCAGAATGCTTCAGTGCAGAGGGATCTGGGTGTCCTCATGCATGAATCGCTGAAAGCTAGTTTGCAGGTACAGCAGGTAATAAGGAAGGCAAAAAGAATTTTAACATTTATTGCTAAAGGAATAGAGTATAAAAATAGGGAAGTGTTGTTGCAACTGTACAAGGCATTGGTGAGACCACACCTGGAGTACTGTGCACAGTTTTGGTGTCCTTACTTGAGGAAGGATGTAGTTGCTTTGGAGGCGGTTCAGAGAAAGTTCACTGGATTGATTCCAGAGATTCGGAGCTTGTCTTATGAGGAGAGATTGAGCAGTTTAGGCCTATACTCGATAGAGTTTAGAAGGATGAGAGGAGATCTAATTGAAGTACATAAGATGCTAAAGGGGATAGATAAAGTAGACGTGGAGCGGATGTTTCCCCTTGTGGGGCATTTTAGGACGAGAGGCCATAGTTTTAGGCTAAGGGGTGTTAGATTTAAATAAGAGATGAGGAGGAATTACTTTTCTCAAAGGGTCGTGAATCTGTGGAATTCACTACCTCAGAGTGCAGTGGATGCCGAGACGTTGAATAAATTTAAGGAGTAGATAGACAGATTTTTAATTAGTAATGGGTTAGAAGGTTATGGAGAGAGCGCGGGAAATTGGAGTTGAGGCCGAAATGAGATCAACCATGATCATATTGAATGGCAAAGCAGGCTCAAGGGGCTGAATTGCCTACTCCTGTTCCTAGTTCTTATGTTCTTATGACCCTGATGTACTCCACCTGCAGGATGAAAGAGAGAGACGTGTGAGTTAGCATGGGTGTACTAAGAACATCCCTTGGTTAAGTCTGAAGGCCCCTTAACCCATCCCAGAGTGTGTTGGCCACCACTTGGATGGCCAGAGAAAAGTGCACTGCCTGGCTACCCAAAACCCCACCTTCCTCCGCCCCACTCCACCTGATCGATTGGCGGCCACTTTGACCACTGGACTGCAGGCTGTGGTCTCAGCTCAGGCGCAGGCATTCTCCTAACCCGCGCTGCAAGGCTGCACTGTTAACTTGAACCATGGTGGAGACTGGTCCAAACCTGAATGATGACATTGCAAGGGGCTGTGAGCGCCTCCACCAGTGACTGCTCCATGGTTAGCTTTAGCAAGGAGATTGTACAACTTGCCCAGTCGTCCTACTGTTCTGCAGTCCACTTAGTTTGCAGTCTGTGCCTAAGGGGTGAAAAGTTCTGGAAAACTTGGTTGCAGTTTGGTGCTTCTACGCTGCTTGAGGGGGCAGATAAGCCAGAGGCCTGACTCCAGTCATATCAATGTGGCTGCACCTGAACTGTGTTAGCTGCAGAGGAATGGTCACTTTATACAAGGTTTCCCTAATGTGTGGCCACTTCCCTCGCCCACCGTCCCCACAACCTGCACGTGCTTGTGCGCTACCTTCAACTACAGGGCAGCCTTTGCAGTCCCCCCAAACGTGCCTCAACCTTGAACTCCAACAGGCATCCCTCGCGAAGGCTCCGTAAGGTTACTGTGCACTCACCTCCGAGTTCCCCATAAAATGCAGGCAGCCAAGTGCACGTCTTTTATATGCTGTTGTGAAACATGTTCGTGTACAATCACACTGACATAGCCAGACAATCCAGCAGGGTTTGAGTCTGGTTTGCTACCGATGGGCTAGTACTGATGGATTACAATGAGGTTCCCAACATCCGATGGCAGGAAACATGGCCCGCCATCGATGGGCTGAGAGGATGATGGCAAACTGGTTTCACAATGTTGATTCCGCCCAATATCCCAGACATCATAATCACCATCCCTGGGAATGTCCTGTCCAACTAGCCGAACAAGCCCACCAGAGTGGCAGCACGGTGGTATACAGTCAGGAGGGAGTTGCCCTGGGAGCTCTCAACATTGACTACAGACCCCATGAAGTCTCATGGCATCAGGTCAAACATGGACAAGGAAACCTCCTTCTGATTAACGTCTAATGCCCCCCCCCCACTCCCAGCTGACAAATCAGTACTCCCCCATGTTGAACACCCCTTGAAAGAAGCACGAGGGTAGCAAGGGTACAGAAAATACTCTGGGAGGGGACTTCAATATCCGTCACCAAGAGTGGCTCAGTAACACAGTACTGAGCGAGCGGCCAAGTCCTAATGGACATAGCTGCTAGACTGGGTCTGCTGCAGGTGGGGAAGGAACCAGCAGGAGGGAAAAACCTACTTGACCTTGTCCTGAGCAATCTACCTGTTGTCCATGACAGTTTGGTAAGAGTGACCACCGCACAGTCCTTGTGGAGACAACATCCCACCTTCACATTGAGGATACCCTCCATTGTGTTATGTGGCACTACCACTGTGCGAAATGGAATAGATTTTGAACAGATGTAGCAACTCAAAATTGGACATCCATATGTCTATCAGCAGCAGCAAAATTGTATTGAGCCACAATCTGTAACCTTATGGCCTGGTATACCCCCCACTCTAGCATTACCATCAAGTTGGGGATCAACCTGGTTCAATGTAGGAGGGCATGCCAGGAGCAGCACCAGGCATACCTAAAAATGAGGTGTCAACCTGGGTGTGACAACACAGGACTATTTACGTGTCAAACAGTGGAAGCAACATGTGATAGAAAGAGCTAAGCGATCCCACAACCAATGGATCAGATCTAAGCTCTGCAGTCCTGCAACATCAAGTCATGCATGGTGGTGGACAATTAAAAAACTAACCAGAGGAGGAGGCTTCATAACTATCCCCATCCCCAATGATGGGGGAACCCAGCACATCAGTGCAAATGACATGGCTGAAGCGTTTATAACCATCTTCAGCCAAAAGTGCCAGGTGAATGATCAATCTCGGCCACCTCCTGAGGCCACCAGTATCACAGATGCCAGTCTTGTTAATTCAGTCCATGTGATATCAAGAAATGGCTGAAGGCACTGGATAATGCAAAGGCTATGGACTTTGACAACAATTTCAGCAATATTGCTGAAAATTTGTGCTCCAGAACCAGCCACGCTCTGAACCAAGCTGTTCCTGTACAGCTACAACACTGGCATCTACCCCACAATGTGAAAAGTTGCCCAGGTATGTACTGTCCACAAAATGCAGGACAAATCCAAACTGGCCACTTACCATCCCATCAGTCTACTTGATCATCAAAAAAGTGATGATGGAAGGTGTTGTCAACAGTGCTATCAAGCGGCACTTACTCAGCAATAACCTGCTCACTGGATCTCACTTGGGGTTCCACCAGGGCCACTCAGCTCCTGACCTTATTACAGCCTTGATCCAAACATGAATAAAAAAGCTGAACTCAAGAGGTGAGATGAGAGTGACTGCCCTTGACATCAAGGCAGCATTTGACTGAGTGTGGCATCAAGGAGCCCTAGCAAAGCTGAAGTCAATGGGAATCAGGGAAACTCTCCACTGGTTGGAGTCATACCTAGCACAAAGGTGAGGTCAATCGTATCAGTTCCAGACATCACTGTAGGAGTTTCTCAGGCCAAACCAATTTCAGCTGCTTCTTCAATGACCTTCCCTCCATCATAAGGTCAGAAGTGGGGATGTTCGTCAATGATTGCACAATGTTCAGAATCAGTCTGTGTCCACATGCAGCAAGACCTGGACAATATTCAGGCTTGGGCTGATAAATGGAAAGTAACATTCATGCCACACAAGTGCCAGGCAATGGCCGCCTCCAACAAGAGAGAACATAACCATCTCCCCTTGGCATTCAATGGCATTACCATCACTGAATCCCCCACTATCAACATCCTGGGGGTTATCATTGATCAGAAACAGAACTGGACTATGTTAGGGGGAAATTAAAAATGCTAAAAGAGAATACAGTAAGAATTTACTGAAAAACCCCTAAAATCTCCAGGCAGACATGGCTGCTAAACATATTAAGAGTTGAAGATTACCAGATGAACATTGCACAGCCTTGAGAGTCAGACTGGAGACAAAAGTATGACATAAATTAGGTTAAGTGTACTCCTCTCTCAGATAGGGAAGGGGCAGATCGTTTTAGCCTAGATATGGGAAGATGAACAATGGACAAAGAGGGGGCTTTGATGAAACACAGTCTTGAGTTGTAAGAACCAAGTTCTTTGTGTACATGTTTTAATTTTGATTGGATAATATAATTATGTATACATCCTTTAGAATGATTGGTTAACCAAATCACATGTTTATGTACTCAATAGGATAGAGATAGTGAAACCGGTGTGTTAGTTACCGATTGGATGTATTCAAATGTATTCAAATGTGTTATGATAAGAAAAAGTACAAAAGTAGTGAAATGTAATCAGTCAAGGAGCTGGGTCTTCATTCTTAGGAATGATTGCGGCTCTCTTGCATATGCTTGAATAAAACCGGCTAAAAGGAAGCCTGAGACTCTGTGGTCGTTGCGGGATCGGAGAGTGTAACTTCTCTTAAGTGGCCTCTGTGGTCATTGCGGGATCGGAGAGTGTAACTTCTCCTCTTCAGTGGCGTAATTGGCAGGATTCGCCCGGACCTCTGTGAAGCCGGAAAAATTATCTAGTGAGTATTTTCATTTGAAAAATACTCTCCGGTTGTTTGCATCAGACTAGAACGGAGGTCTAATAGGGCGAATCCGAACATTTCAGCCAGGGAGACTCAGGTGGACAGTTGGGGCAATTGAGCCTCGGGAGATGGAGTGTCTCGGGGGAACTGTGGGTCTCTGTTTAATGTATGAATGTGAGTATGACTGAGAAAATCGAACTCAAGTTCATTGCAGAATGGGGAGGTGAAGGAACCATATCCCTTCACCTCACCAGGAAGCATAAAAGCTGATCAACAGAATGAAACAACAAGGTTGGCAGCCGAGCGATCCACCGTCTCTAAGGAATGGTGGAAAACTCATTAACAATAAAACTGATAAAGCTACAGTACTCATTTTGAGTCTGTATCTGCAACAAACTAAATTGATACAGAAATATCTCAGTCGAGTTGCGCCGGTCACAGCGGCAGATCGATTTCTCCCAGAGGCCACCAACAGATATTGGGAATATGTGGAAGGATAATGGGGACCTGAAGGATCCTCTACTGAATTTTTGTAACTTAACAGAAATGAATTGATCTAAGTTTCAAGAGCTGTTTGTGCTGAGGAGAGAGAGAGAGAAAGGGGATACCCCTAGGGAAGTTAGTGAGCAGTGACAGGTAGGAGCAGAGGAAATGTGAGCTTCAGCCAGTTTAGTTGTCCCTATAGATGGAGCCTCCAAGACCCCTTTATTCCCCCCATTGCTACTTGAAGTTTTGTTTAGAGTTAAGTTCAATATTATATATGTGTTTGTTTGTGTGCAAGGAAGCATTTGAATGTGAGCTTTAACGTGTTTTCACCCCTAAGTTGTCATTTATGTGTGTAGTTCAGCAGTTAAGAGTCAAAAGCCCCATATTAGATTAAAGGAAAAGTATACTCAAACTTTCCAAAGTTTTGAGTATCAGGTTTGAACTGAGATTTCTGGCAAAAATTGCAATTTGAAGGTATTGTAAAGATAAAACAGGGTTTGCCGTTGTTTGAGATGAACCAACCTTTGTACCACCCCCTTGCAGACTAGTAGGGAATAACCCTCATCACCAGCTTCCAAGCTGATTGGGATTAATACATACGAGTTGGTATTCTAAAACTCTGAGGAAAAAAAAATTGCCTGAAATTCAAAAGGATTCTAGGAAAACCAAAAGATATAAACACACGGTCTAGGTGGTTCTAATGGATAAAAAGGGGTCTCTTTTGAAGAGATGAATTAAATATTAAAGGAAATCTGCATTCCAAAAGCATTATAATTTGAATTTGGGACAATCTTGAGATGTAAAGCACAGTGTAATTTAACAGGTTACTTTTGAATAACAAGGATGCTATTCAAAGATAAAGAATGTATTGATAAACATATGGGACTTCTAATCTGGATACAAATCATTACACATGAAAAAGAAGCTGTTTTAATTTTGATAGTGTAAATTACAGTTCTTACAAAGTTTAAAAATTTGAAGTTTGGTTCTTGATAAAGTTCTCAGAAAGGTATTTTCATTTTAAAAGGTTTTTGACAACAATTGGCACTATTTCAAATGCTGCAAGCTTTTGTATTTGTAAGTCTGTTCCCAAAATGCGAAGTTAAGCTCAAGACATTGACAAAGTTTGGCAGAAATCCAATTTTTAGCCAAGATAATCAATCTGGGATAATGCTAAAAAAAAGTCAGACATACTTTAGTGGGTTACTTTTGAGACAATAAGATGGTGTGTGAGAAGATAAGGAAGCAAAACATGTCAATGCCTGATTTCTGTTTTAAAACTGTTATGAGAATACTTTATTGGACTGTAAAGTCTCTCCAGACAACCTGAACAAGATAAGATGGTAGCTATTGCATGTGTAAAATGGTATGAGGAAAGGATTAAGGGTAGAAGAAAGAGTTATGGAAAGAGGACATCATAATGTACAAACTGCTTTAAGCGAACTGAATTTGATCATCTCGCCTCAACTGAGACATTGGAGCCGCGCAGGGGAAGATAAGCAAAGATCTAGAGACAGAGATCCCCGTTGATATGGTATAGTTAGTATGGCCTAAAGAGTAAGGAAACATTTTAAACGATCAAGACAATAGAGAAACTGACCTTAAGAGAATCTTAGGATGATCGTGGTCAGGAAAAAAAACCTTAGAGGTCAAACTATTCGGAACCTGTAATTGAGGCAATTGAAGGGTAAGGAGAAATAATACTTAACAACAAGTTACCACAATATGGATACAGGTAAAGGGAAAGCTGGGAAAAGGCTAAATTGTTATATTACTGACTATATTAATGTGCCTGTGAGCTACAAAGAGTAAGACCACAGGATTAACACCCTGATGACAGGCAGAATTAAGCAGCTCCCAGAGAGAACTGCCACTGGAAGTGGAGATAGTGAGCCACTGAAAGATAGGACAAGAGGGTGCATTGTAGAGTTGTGTAGACAGCTTAAGGAATTGAGGTCCAACATGAGTCAGCAGCAGGAGATAGTAAACTGGAAGGAGTGGGGGTGCCTACCCAGATGGATTCAGATCAGGGAACTCATTTCACTGGGAGAGTCAGTAAAGAAATGTGTAAACTTATGGAGATTAAACAAAAATTCCATATTCCTTACTACCCCCAGAGTTCAGGGATGGTGGAAAGGATGAACCAAACTTTAAAAACATCTATAGCCAAAGCAATTCAGGAGACAGGGTACAACTGGGCCACCGTATTGCCCAGCATTCTGATGAGCCTTAGGGCTACACCAAATAAGACCACCGAGTTCACCCCATTAGATTGATGACCGGAAGGGCCATGCAATTACCTGAAGGCATTATAGTAGGAAGAGGAGATGTAGGGCCACTGGAAGGAAAAATACGGGACTATATAAGGGAATTAAGTAAGCAATTCCATGATTTGAGAGAGGAAGTTAGGGACTGACCGATGACTAAACATACGGAAACAGGCAAATCCAAAGAGCAACAACATGAAGACCATACAGTGGCATGGACCGTACGAGGTAATTATGACAGGTGACACATGTGCACTTGTAGGTATGAAAATGGGAAATAAATGGAAGCATTACACACAGTTAAAGATATACAATGAATCACCAAGCGGTAACCCAGACAACGGGAGCCAATGTTAATGTTTTCACAGGTCTGTGATCCTTGCTATGAGCGTGTCAGTGCTGGCATGGGAAGCACCAATGGTCAAAGTCAATAATGACACCTGCCTTCGCCCTGGGCAGTACGTACTACCAAGGAGGAAGTGGGGAATGGATAAGAAAGCCCAACACCTGGATTATGGATCAAGTCACTGCATGGACACATCAAATGAACAGTTGGGAACAGGACTCCCGTGTTTGATCACACAAAGATTTGTCAGAGTACTTTACATTTAACAGCACCAGGGCAGCCAGTTCGATTGATACCACTCGAGTGTAACAATGGGAACTTCATGGAATGGTGGTACTTACCTAGGAGTAAGGACAATGATGAACTGATGAATGCACTTTTGAGGATACACCCCAGCGGGAAATACACACCCAGTAACACTTCACTAAGCATAAGCATAGACATGAGTGGTGGGGTAACGATAATTGGTATTTATGACAATAGAACTGGACTGGGTTGGTGGTATGGGGGATGTAGAACATACCAGTTTTTCATCAACAAGCATTTGGATGTATTAAGTGATTAATGTGACCGCCAGATGGACAGACCTACCTCTCTTTGTTTTGGAACCACGTCTTGAGGGACAATATTGTCAAGAAACATGTAAATATGTAATAGATAGGCATGATTGTTATGATACATAATGTTTTTCTTTGACTACGTGTGGATATCAAAGACCCACTCAACGTCCAGATGTAGTAAGACCCGCCCCTGAATGGGATAGTCAGGAAAGGAAAGTCGAAACCACTACTACATGATGTAACTATGGTCTCCTTGGAAGTAACATACGTTATCTTGGGACTCCTGTCTGTGTTACATACGACTTGACACAGCCACCAGAGTTCCATAAAATGGGCTAGAAGCCAACTGAAGAGGATAGTCAATGACTATGAATTTTGAATCATTCCGGGAATTAGAGCAAAAGCACAGGCCAGGTTAAAAAGAGGTATACCAGGCGATATCGGAGGCCTACTTGGGAGTGCCAATTCCATGCTTAATTCAGATCAGGTCCATGACTTAAATGATTATGCCTCCTGTGTGGCTGCTGAGACTGCCTGAGGGTTGCACTTCAGTGCGCGTGGAACAGAGCATACCCTGACAGCCATGGAGCTACAAGGAGAAGGTCTGCTACAGATCCTTAGGCAGACCGCAGACAGGATTAAGGACACAGCCGAATCACAAGCCACAGGGAAGGTATGCGATATGCCAATACGAGATGTAATTGATGGGGTAAAATCTAACATTGAAGATATCTGCTGTCTGTGACATCTTTTGATGATCTGCTTCTATCACTGCTTTTGCCTACAACCACACCACCCCTCTCCACTTCTCTCCCCCCACCCAACCCCCGCCCCCCCCCCCCACCCCCCACCCCAACCACCACCTTAAACCAGCTTATATTTCACCCCTTCCTGGGATTCACCTAGTTCTGTCGAAGGGTCATGAGGACTCGAAACGTCAACTCTTTTCTTCTCCGCCAATGCTGCCAGACCTGCTGAGTTTTTCCAGGTAATTCTGTTTTTGTATTGAAGATATCAGGTTGGGAACAATTCCTGAACACAAGTTTGAGTCAGTATACCAATTAAACCTAATAAATCTACGCAAGGATAGGTAGGAATTGGTGGTTACACAACCTCAAGGTGGAGGAGAAGATGGAGTCATAAAATTCATCATGGTCATTCCCCAAGAACATCATCCAAATGGGACTTTCCTGAACAGCTACAGATTTAACTTCCTAGGAGTAGATAAAGGGAGGATGGTATTCCATGTAGGGCTACATATCCTACGTAAAAGACATGGTACTGATGAGTACTAGAGATTCTTGTACAGAATCAAGAAATTACATTGTGTGCTCATGTCAAACACTGGAGGTATTTACAAATACTAGTAAAGTCACATTCACCACATTTCCAATTCAGGAAGCATTTAAGGCAATTCAGGTGTCCTCAACTCAATGGTGCTTCATGACCAGCGAAGCTGAATACCTTTATGGGGACTTACTTTGTGCTACCAACTCGAGTTTTTGCCTACAGCTGACCGATCCTTTTACTATAGTAGACTTCCATTTGCCAGGCAGAATCACAGGATACTTGTTTAGCCGTTGGTGGGATGACACATTGTTCACTGATCAAGCTCCTGTCACAATAGCATGCCTAGCCATGTAGGAAGCAACAAGGAAAGCTCAATCGTATGTAGAAGCTTCTAGAGACCAAATCGCAAGGAGGTGTGTGCAAGTGGATTTAACCACCTAATCGTCTTGGAGGTTAGCCCAATTAGCTACTTCCGATGCCATGGCCGGAAGATTGATGAACTGGTGCGAGATTGTTAGAATGGGTATGACGATATTCACAAGAATCATGCTCTTATGGGCTATTGGACTCTGCTGGCACCAACGTAAAACCTATAGAGGGACTCTCCAGGCACAGACAGCAACAAACCAAAGGTGCGCATCAGTTCCCTGACCTATGCATAGTCCAAGGGAGAAGACAGGGGAAGGGAAGGTTAGGTTATACAACCAGGTGGTTTAGGATTCCTCTGGTGGTCTGGACGACTGGCCACCCGAAGGACCTGAAGAGGAATTTTCAACTTAAGGTGTGGCCAGCTTGGGCTTTGCCAAGGACTGTTGGGGGGAAATTAAAAATGCTAAAAGAGAATACGGTAAGAATTTACTGAAAAACCCCTAAAATATCCAGGCAGACATGGCTGCTAAACATATTAAGAGTTGAAGATTACCAGATGAACATTGCACATCCTTGAGAGTTAGACTGGAGACAAAAGTATGACATAAATTAGGTTAAGTGTACTCCTCTCTCAGATAAGGAAGGGGCAGGTGGTTTTAGCTTAGATATGGGAAGATGAACAATGGACAAAGATGAAACACAGTCTTGAGTTGTAAGAACCAAATTCTTTGTGTACGTGTTTTAATTTTGATTGGATAATATAATTATTTATGCATCCTTTAGAATAATTGGTTAACAAAATCACATGTTTATGTACTCAATAGGATAGAGATAGTGGAACCGGTGTGTTGGTTACCGATTGGATGTATTCAAATGTACTCAAATGTGTTGTGATAAGAAAAAGTACGAAAGTAGTGAAATGTAATCAGTCAAGGAGCTGGGTCTTCATTCTTAGGAATGATTGTGGCTCCCTTGCGTATGCTTGAATAAAACCAGGTAAAAGGAAGCCTGAGTCTCTGTGCTCGTTGTGAGATCAGAGAGTGTAACTTCTCCTCTTCAGCCAGCCATATAAATACTGTGGCTACAAGAACAGGTCAGAGACTGGGAATTCTGTGGAAGGTAATTCACCTCCTGACTCCTTAAAGCCTGTCTACCATCTACAAGGCACAAGTCAGGAGTGTGATGGAATACTCTCCACTTGTCTGGATCAGTGCAGCTTCAACAACATTCTAGAAGCTCAACACCATCCAGAACAAAGCCATACACCATCCTGACTTGAAACTATATTGCCATTCATTCACAGTTGCTGGGTCAAAATTCTGGAACTCTCATCCTAACAGCACTGTGGGTATACCTACACCATAACGACTACAGCGATTCAAGAAGGTGGCTCACCACCACCTTCTCAAAGATAATTAGGGATGAACAATTAAGGCTGGCCTAGCCAGCAATGTCCACACCCAGTGAATGAATACATTTTAAAAATACAATTGACATAAAATTAACTTGGTATTCTCATCTTTTCTTTAAATTAAAACTTTGTGATGCAAACAACCTTTCGAAACTAAAAGAAAAAATTATTTTTCTACGTTCTACTCATCACATCATTTTACATGTCATCTCTCTTCAGGACCTCCAATAACCTCTTTGTGCAAGCATTCCTCTTTATAAAACAATCTGACAATTGGTGACTTGCATTGATCCACTTTACCTTGGAGATTTCTTTTCTCTCTAGCATCTTTTTTATACTAGCAAAGTCAATCCTTAACCTTGTCTCCATCATACTTTCTGTCAAATGTACATGATCCCACAAGGAACAGCTGTCTGAATAGCATTTAATGGGCAAACTTTTCTCCAAATGCCCCTTGTATAGGATTTCAATATGTTTGATAAGTAAAGTCCCATATCTACCACTTCTATCAGTGTCTGTGTTCCTGTCTTTTTGTTTTCTTGGCTCCCTGAGCTGTACTCAACTACTCAGCTGGAAGACTGGCATTGGAAGCATCATTAAAAAGGACTAATTTCATATCTTTCAGGTCACCCAGTGCTGGAAACTTGAGAACACATTTCTCTGAATTTAGTTGCTTTAATGTTTTTTTTTGCCCTCAAAACCTCTTCAATTGTAATGTGTTTCATCATTGTACTAAGTTCCAATACATCATAACTAGCATCGTGTCTTGTCTGAGTACACAGCCAATTTAACTGTCAAATTAAGTCTCTTAATTGCTCTGTTTCTTCTTTGGATGTCAGGCCAAA
This sequence comes from Carcharodon carcharias, assembly GCF_017639515.1. NCBI lineage: Eukaryota > Metazoa > Chordata > Chondrichthyes > Lamniformes > Lamnidae > Carcharodon > Carcharodon carcharias. The sequence continues at coordinate 171,567,034 of NC_054469.1, forward strand.
TTTCTGTAATGACCTGGCCGCATTTATCAGATACAATTATAGATACTTCATAGGTATGATTGTCGATTCAAGGTTACTCCTAACCTATTCTGATTAATGTCTAAGCCATATAGGCTTCCAATCCCTGACTTCCAATCTTAAATTTCCCTTTTTATCTTACCTTTAACAAATTGATCAAATTCTGCAGAACTTCCCCTATAGAAAATCTTGACGTACATTATAAAGGTGCCTGCGAGTTTCTTTTTTTGTGATAGAAACAAACAGAAATAGAAAGAGATAGGAATGGATAGTAGAACATTGCTGGTTCTGCTTTTAGTTGAATCCAGCCTACTTTTAGTGAGACAGACCTAACTGAGAAACACCAAATCCTTGATGCATCATGCAATCCACAAACATATTAGTTTAATTTCCACAGCTTCTCTTCTACATCACTCGCTTCTCTAGGTGGGTTCAAAACCCTTCTCTTTGAAACTTTTCACCCTGCAAAAATGTAGCTTTTATATCAATTCACCTACATTCTCACACATATGTAGCTAAGAGAGCTAAGAATATCTTCAAGATCACTTTTCCTGATGTGGCGAAGTCCACTCTAACATATGATCACTAAGTTTCTTTTTGAAAGCCCAAGCCGTTAGTCTCGCTTTAGCTTTACATGTCCCATCTGGGAGCACCTTTCCTGTACATATCTGCCTATATGATAAGGCTGGCTGTCCCCTATGTCGCTCTCTAGTAGCCACTAAATATCTTCCAACCGCCCAACTCTCATCATTTTACCTCTCTTATTGATACATCTTATAATTTGTTTGCAGCCACCAAAACTTCCTGATCATAAGGGCTTCCATATCTAGTAGTGGTCCTGGATTGTTCTGTCGTCCTTGTTTTGTTGCATAGCTTAGTCCAACCATGGCTTCTAATTGCCCTCCTATCTCTTTCTGGACCTGCTGCTACAAGACCTCTTGCTCCCACGGTCAGAGGTTCTGTTGCCAGTATGTGATTGTTTCCTCATGCTAGAGTCACCTCAGGATCCATTATGGATGCTCACACTACGTTTTCTTGCTTTCCAGCATTTCACCTCATTCTGCCAGTCCATAGATCTTACCTCTTGTCCATCATCTTGGACATTTAGCTAATGTTTGAATTTGCCAGTAGCTTCCCTGATGTCCCTACGATGGTTGCAACCCTCTAGTCACTGGACCCTTCTGGTATGTACGTTACCTTGGTTCCAACTTTAGGCAGTTATCCTTTGGATACAATAGCCCTATCCTTTGCATCAGTATCACTTTGTCTATCACCATCCTACATTTTATCTACCATATTCTGTTCCTCATAACTGTCAAACGACCATTTGAGGTACAGGGTGCCTCATCACCTTGTAGTAATTTTTCAATTTCTGAAATTTTATAATCAATCCCGGTTTGACTACCATGTTGCAGAATCACTGTCTTCCCATCATGTCCTTTCACTTTATCTGGACTTTTCCACTCTTTCTCATTCTTTCTTGTATAATCTACTAAATCCCCAGGATTAAGGTTTATCTCTGATGGATTTATGCAATGCCATAAGGCTTTCTAAATTTTCTGTGAGAATTCTGTCTTGATGCATGCCCTTCACCTTGCATGTAGGGCATTTAAGTGTGCAGAAAAGACTAATTTTAGTCCAATTTGAGACTCCTTGTATTTTACATGCCCCCCACAACCCCTGCCCTGCTGTTGAAAACATGCCCAGTGGAGAGCCATATATTCCAGGCCAAGGAACTTTATTTTGTAAATCAAAAATATAAAAGATGGTATTTCAACACTTAAGAGAAATGAAACAATCAGATGTTTTTGGAAGGATTGAAGTGATTTCAGAGAGACCTGGATAAATCTGAAGAGTCCAGAAACTAAAAATAAGCAAGGGCAGGGGTAGATGCAACACCTGACCTTTCACCTCCTCCCTTCTGACCATCTAAGGCCCCAGACACTCCTTTTAGATGAAACAGTGATTTATTTGTATTCTTTCAATTTAATACACAGTATTCACGGCTCACATTGTGGACTCCTCCACACTGGACAGACCAAACACAGATTGGGTGATTGCTACACCTTTAACTTTTTCCAGTAATAATGAAAGCCCATCAACTTGAAACATTAACTTTGTTGCTCTCACCACTGATGCTGCCTGACCTGCTGCGATTTTCCAGTATTTTCTTTTTTTTAATATTTCCAAGCAGTTTTTGCTTCTACCTATTTCTAGTTTGAATTCTTAAACTCAAAGGGCCAGATTTTAGTCTCCCAATGGAGTTGCAAGTTAGGTCGTGAATTGCTGAATGGAATTTTTTGCTGGAAAAGCAATCTTCCTGTGCTGTCCCGACCTCACATCATTTCGTGTGACCTTTTAGTGGGATGGGAAGGCTTTGGTTTCCGAGATCAGGGTCCCCGTTGTGAGGACCAAGGAAAATTATATTTCCTTCTGGACACCATTTTTGTGTATTGGTGTGGGGTTTGGAAGCTCTAAAAAAAAATACCTCCTTTGAGAGTTTGTGACCATTTGGAGAAGCCTGCTGAGTCTGGAACATTCTGATAGGAATTCTGACATTTTCAGATAGCACTGCTAGATGCCATATTGTAATACAGATCCAGTGATTCATCATAGAGATCTGTTGAGCCTTATATTGACTAGCATTGTATAATTGTTGTCATGCCTTATAGTATTTTTCCAATTGTCAAAAGCCTCAGAATGCATTAAAATGAAAAAAAAAATGTCCTGTCAGCCTCTGCTGTCATGTTTTGTGCTGTGTATTAAATTGACTGACAGCTCTGGATGTTAAAAAAAACCCTGCTTATGAAAGTTGAAAAAAAAATTGCACCCGCTCTCCTCTACTGATTGACAAGCATTCTACTTTGAAATGGAAATGTGACACAATCTGATCTGTGAGTTTCATGCAATGTAGCTGAAAATGTTTATTATAACAGTTGAAGCCATTGTGAATGCTTGGCTGGGTTTCAAAATCTGTTAATGTCTTTAGCTCAGTAGGAGGTCTATCGATTCAAGAACAAATGAAACTTTTAAGAGGTTGTAATATCAGAATATGCCATTGATGTGTTTGATTGTTTTCTTTTGACAAACATATTAGGTACTTAAAATTTTTTCTTTACATTGGAGTAGGTTTTATCCCAATATCAATGTGTTGAATTCAGGGTTTTATTAATTTTTAGAGACTTAACTTTTTCCCCAATAACTTTAAAATCAGTCCCATTGCTATTGCATCACTTCTGCAGTCTGTACATAGTGGATATTGGGTGAGTGGCTATGGAAGATACATGGGGGTATGTAGGTGGTATGGGGATCTGAGGAGACATTGAGTGGCACAGGGATTTGAGGGGACATGGGGTGGTGGGTGGAGGTTGAAGAGGCAGGGGGTGGCATGGGTGATCTCGGGGACATGAGGTGACATGGGGGTGGGTCAGGGGGGTGAGGGTTGAGGATTAGATGACCTTTAAATGATGTTGGAAGCTTGGCTGCTCTGTTGGAGAACAGAAGTAGGCCTTCTAACCGGCCCGCCTCCACACCTGCACTCCTCACACATTCCATCATGGTTTGCAAAATGCACTGCACACCTGAATCCAGTGTGAAAAAACAAAAAGCCTTGGCAAACTCATACATGGGTCGGGTGTGCATTTCAGAAGGCACAGAAGTGCACAGGTTGTGTTGTCCTGAGCCCACACACAAATCCGGTCCAAAGTCTCAGTCTTGACACCTTCAACTTGGAAATTGTCCCTCGCCAGTTATTCTTTAATTTAATATTTTGGAGTCTTCTTCAGGTTCTTTCTTGTCTCACCTTCCATGCAATATTAATCCATCTAAGTACTATACCTTATTGCAAGCATTCCCTATTTTGGGGTTAAAAACCTAAACAGGCATCACTCACAATAAGCATATTTTAATTTCTTGAGAAAGACTATTAGTTGGAAAAAGTTACTTTCCTAAAATATTGGCAGAGAGAGAAAGTGAGATAAGGATGCTATTTTCTAACAGATATGTGCTTTACCTTTGTCATTAATAATATGATCCTTTATTCAAACATGTTAAGTCTGGAGGTACTTAGCTCTGGGTACTAACTGAGACCAGACACTAACTGTGAAAGATCATTTGGCCTCATAGTACTGTTCTGGAGTACCCATGCTTCTTAGCATTAACTATTTCTGTTTTCCCTTTTCTCAGACCTCGGCATATTAAAAGACCTTGGTTGGAATTTTCCAGGCCCCCCCCATGGAGGGTTCCCCCATGACAGGGCCAGTGAGCCATTGAAATCTCCGTTCACATTGGTGGGACTGGAAGATCCCGCTGGCGTGAGGGGCTGGAAAATTCTGGCCCTTGTTACAGTACTTTAAGCATTTTCAACACTCTCTTAGGTAGCTTCACCAATGGCAGGAAGTCCAATCTGAAAGTGATACTCCAGAACAGCCAAGGCACCTAAAACGCATTTTCAAGATGCCAATAACCTGCTCTACTATATTGCGGGTCAGTACATGGCTGTTGTTGCAGTGTCTTTTGGACTCCATTTGTGTAGGCCAAATGAGGGTGATCGGCCACCTCCTTAAGGGGTCCTTGTCCCTGAGAAGCCAGTCACAAACTTGCGTTGTTGTATGAAAAAGCTGAGGCAGCTGCAAATTTCACAGTACAAAAGAATAGCTGCAGCTTCCAAGATATCATGCACACACATACAGGAGCGCCTATTTATGAAAATCATTCACTTGATGACTTGGTGCCCTTATGACGAAGTGGGTGCAGTCGATAGCCTCCTGTACTTGAGGAAGCCTGCTAATTCCACAAAACCTCTGTGACACCACATCTATTGGGAAGTTTACGTGCTCCCCCACCCAAGCAAAGAAGGCACCTGTAACTGTCTTGATGCACCTTTGTGCGGCTGATTGTGATACACCACAGAGATCTGCAGCTGACCCCTGGAAAGATCTGGCAGCATAAAAATTCAAAGCCACTGTGACCTTAAGTGCCATTCGCAGGGCATGAGGATCCGCAGACTATGGTCCCAGGTCTTGTTGCTCAATGGCACATTTGTCAGCAACTAATTCCCAGTTTAATCTGAGCATCTTCTGCATGGAGTCGGGAAATGCAGGCCAGTGTCTTCATGAGCAGGAATTTGGGAATTTTTTAAATCCTCATTTAGCTCACCAATCACTCTGTGGGTGTAAGTACTCCTCTTCTGGCTCTGAGCCATAGAGAGTTGGAAATTGTCAGTGTTCCAATTTCTAGCCTCTGTGCTGAGTCAACCGGGATGATCGTGGTTATGATTTGAGACAGCGTTTTGTGATAGAGTGTGAACAATCGCCTAGAGTTTCAACTCCTGAAATACTGACTCTGTTGAAAAAATGAACACATAGGAACATAAGAAAGTGCAAAAACTAGGCCATTCGGCCTTTTGAGCCTGCTCCACTATTTGCTAAGATCATGGCTGATGTGGTTGTGGTCTCAGCTCCACTTTCCTGTCTCCCCTTCCATAACCCTTGACTCCCTTGTCTATCAAAAATCTGCCTAACTCAGCCTTGAATAAATTCAATGATCCAGTCTCCAATGCTTTCTGGGGAAAATAATTCCACAGATGAATAACTCTCCGAAAATATTTCCTTCACTTCTGTCTTATTCTTAAATTATGTTCCCGAGTTCTAGTCTCCCCCAAAGAAGAAACATCCCCCCATTATTCACCCTATCAAGTCCCCTCAAGATCTTACATGTTTTATGTGACAAGTTCTTATTTACATTTTCATTACACTTAAACACTGATGTGATCTGGAGTTGAATAGTCTGCAAACATTTACTATCAAGGCTTATATACCAAATATGTGAATCTGCACACAACTACTTGGGTGTGCTTGCACAATAAATGCAGAAAGTTAATGTGCAGGGAGAGAAAGCAATAAGGAAGGCAAATAGAATGCTGGCTTTTATTGGAAGGGGGTTAGAGTACAAGAATAAGGAAGTATTGCTAGAATTGTATGGGCTTTGATGAGACAACGCCTGGAATACTATGTGCAATTTTGCTCTCCATATCTAAGGAAGGATATACTTGCCTTGGAGGCAGAACAGCAATGGTTCACTAGAACAAAAACAGAATTACCTGGAAAAACTCAGCAGGTCTGGCAGCATCGGCGGAGAAGAAAAGAGTTGACGTTTCGAGTCCTCATGACCCTTCAACAGAACTTAAGGGTCATGAGGACTCGAAACGTCAACTCTTTTCTTCTCCGCCGATGCTGCCAGACCTGCTGAGTTTTTCCAGGTAATTCTGTTTTTGTTTTGGATTTCCAGCATCCGCAGTTTTTTGTTTTTATCTAATGGTTCACTAGATTGGTCCCAGAGCTAAAAAGATTGTCCTATGATGAGAGGCTGAGAAAATTGGGATTATATTCTCTGTAGTTTAGAAGAATGAGAGGTGAGCTCATTGAAACATTCAAGATTCTGAATAGGCTTGACAAGGTAGACACTGAGAGGCTGTTTCCCTGACTGGGAACCTAAAAAAAAAGGGACACAGCTTCAGGAAATCATTTAAGACTAAAATAGAGTTTTTTTTTCACTCAGAGTGTTGTGAATCTTTGGGATTTTCCACCCCAGAAGTTTGTGGATGCTCCACCATTGAGTATATTCAAGGATCAGTTAGATTTTTACCTCTCATGGAATCCAGGAATATGGGAGCAGGCAGAAAAGTGGAATTGAGGCAGAAGATGAGCCACGATTGCATTGAAGGAGATTGGGAAGTGGGGGTCCGAGAAAAAGGGAGATGAGAATTGGTATCTGGGGACAGGAATAGTGAATCAGGATCGGAGATAAAGGGAGAATGTAGATTAAAGAGAAATGTGGAAATGGGTTTGAAAGAGGTGGAGATTGGGGGATATGGATCAGAGACAGGGACATGGGTTTGACAGTTGAAGAGAGGAGGAGACTGGGAAGTGGGGGTCAGGGAGAGAGGGAATGGACAGCGTGGGATCAAGGAAAGAGGGAAATTGGGGTTCGGGAATTGTGGAGAGATGCAGAATAAGCATTGTGGCTTCAGGGTGATTGAAGAATGGGGGTCAGTGATGGGTGTTGGGAATTGAGGGAGACTGACAGTTCGAGAATTAGGTAGAGAGAGGGAAACGGGATCATGGGATTAGACAGGACAGTGGGAGGAATCTTGAGGTCAGGGGAGTTAGGGGAATAGAAGGAGACTGGGCTGGACATAGGGCCCGGTACTTTTAGGAAGCCATGAATGTGGTGAGTGGGAGCACTGCTGTGAAAGAAACAGAGAGTAAAACCTGAAGACTTTACTGCAGAAAGAATGAGGAACAAGAGGCTGAAAAATGAGAATTCTCCCTCGAAAATCTCCAGGAGGGGGGGAAAGGAAGATTCTTGAATTGAGGGCCATTAGACCATGGGATGCTTCATTGCAAGTTGATATTGAAAAAGAGGAGAGAACATCTTTTTAAAGTGAACAAGAAAAGCATTTGCAAAGGAGAAATATAAAAAGACCTGGGGGTAATGGGGTAACAGGTCAGAACACTGGGCATATGTACTGGGGGCTGCATGGCATCTCCTTGTTTCTATCATTCTATTATTCACCTCTTATTGAGTTCAAGCCCTGAAACTGGTTCAGGAATGTTGGCTCTGAACTGAGTTTATGACAAGGTGCCTGTGAGAAGTATCCCAAATACAGCTCTTCCCATGATGTCTTGGTTTGGTTCAGATTGTTCAGACTGTGCTGGCCAGTTTTGGCACCTGAAGTACAAGTATAGAATGGCTCTGACTGTGGTTCCCAGTTTAAACTCTCCCCTTCATGCAGTACCGGAGTCCAAGGAGTGAGAGAGAAAGAAACAGCTCTGTTATAAGTGTCATTGACTGCAGACTCTGACTGCTCTTGTCCAGTGTGGGGATTCTGGCTTTTGTTTCAGGGTGAATCAGGATTATTACTGGTTACAAGTAGGATATCAGTATTGCATATGTTACTTTCCGTTAGGTACCATTGTAGGTTATGAGGACAATCTGACTGTTAACCCAGTTATCAGTAAAATTTCAGTGGGTTACCCTTAGTTATTGGTGGTTTTTTCTCCCACCTCAGGTTTCCCCCAACATTACCCACCCTCTTCTTTGACTTTGGTTTCCTTTTCTGGGCCACATGGATACTTCCTGGTTCTCAGAACTTCTGGCACAGCAGCTACTGAAGAGAAACCAGAAACATCTGAGGATCCAACCTTTATATTATAAATGCAATAACATTTACAGGTGTCACAGCTGTCCTGCGGCCAGAATGTCACGTAATCAACTCTCCAAAAATGCCTCCAGCCAGAATTGTCCATGACTTCCAGACCAAAATGGCACTTAGCTTTCTGGTCCCTCCCCCGTTAGACCAAAAACGTTTGCCTTATGTAATTGTTCCCATTAACATAAAAACATCAGTTCACATAAATAATTAATATATTTCTGGGCTCAATAAAGACTTCAAAGTAACTTCTGGAAATGGATCTCGTATTTAAGTTAAAAATGAGCTAAACGACATACATTTATTAACATAAATGTAAAACGTTAAGTGGAAAATGTGGAACTTAAACTGAAAGCGAAATTAAAAATGCTTTAATGGAGATCACTTCCTATGAGGAGGCGTGGCCAGTGAAACACAAGTACGGAACATAACGGCCGAATTTTAACAGGTAATGAAAACAGTCGGACAGTTCACAGACCTGCAAAGGAATACTCTTTTATTCTTATTGTTTATGAGTAGAGTTTGAGATTATTGCTGCCGCAAAGGCCGAGTATGTGGTGTTTAGTGTGTGTTTTTTGGGTCAAGGAATTTCCAAAACCGAAACTGATGTCCACCGAATGCAATTAAAAGTAGTCAAATGATTCCTTGTGATACGAGACTGCGCTGCTGCTGAAATGTTATGAATGCGAATATTTTGTCCATGCTCGTGCGCTGTACTCGGCTCATGTAAACTATATCGGTTGGCAGCACTGTTTCTGGAAATATACAAATATGCAGAAGATATCGCTTAAAAATATAACTCCTAAAGGAAATGACTCAGTTGAAACATCCTGTGGAGATATAAGTAGGCTGCGAACAGGCCGGAGAAGTTAATAAATGTCTGCTACCAGTCCGATGTGAGGGGAGCGAATTATGGTAATTTTTTTGAAGCGGAAGTGGCCAGCAGCAAATTTAATTCTCAATTTGAACTTTTGAGTGTTATAGTGGTGTCCTGAGTCTCGGAAAATGCAGTGTATTTGTGTACTACCTAATGTGCGTTAGCATTTAATCCCACCCCGTTCTGGAGAGTGAGTAAACAAAACTGCCTGCCTTGTGTCTCAGAAATCATGGCGTGGAAAATCTTTGGTAATGTAGGATGGGTGATATTTTGTGTGTTTATACAGTTGGGGTGATAAATTTTTTGGCCTTATATAAATAATGTTGTCATCAGACTTGAACGGTAGTTGAAAATTTTGGAGGATATCAGCTGATTTTAAAATCAAATCAACATCAATTATAAATGGCAACAGTCCCATCTCCAGGCTTCAGTTGGGAGTGGGAAATACTTTTAGTCCAATAAGCTTTAGTTGCAACAGTTTTGAGAGGCCTTGACAATAGAGAAGGGCAGAACTGGGTGTTAAATATTCCTGGGTACAAGGTGTTCAGAAGAGATAGGAAAGGAAGGAAAGCAGGAGGGGTGGTGGTAATGGTTAAGGAGAGGATTGCAGCGCTGGAGATAGAGGATGTCCCAGAGGGTTCAAGGACAGAATCAATTTGAGTAGAGCTAAGGAACAAAAAGGGTGCAATTATATTGCTCATGGTTGTCTACAGTTACTGACGAATAGTGAAAAGGATGTAGAAGAACAAATCTGCAGGGAAATTACAGAAAAATGCAGGCATTATAGAGTAGTTATAATGGGGGACTTTAATTACCCGAATGTAGACTGGGACAGTGGTAGTGTAAAGGGCAGAGAGAGGAAAGAGTTTTTAGATTGTGTTCAGGAGAATTTTCTACAGCAGTATGTGTTCAATCCAACAAGAAAGGAGGTACTGTTGGACCTGGTTCTTGGAAATAAGGTGGGCCAGGTAGATCAAGTGTCAGTGGGAGAACATTTGGGAGACAGTGATCATAAGGTTTAGGATGACAGTAGAAAAGGACAATGTGCAATCCAAAGTCAGAAAAATTAACTGGAGGAGAGCCGACATTGATGGAGCAAGAACAGATCTGGGCTGGACAGACTGGAACCAAAGGTTGGCAGGAAAAACTGTAGCTGTAACTGAACTGAAGCTGGGTTACCTTCAAAGATGAAATGGTTTGGGCATAGTCAAGGTATATTCCATCAAAAGGGAAAAGTAGGGCAAACAAATCCAGAGCTCCCTGAATGAAAAAGGAGATTGAAATTAAGATAAAGAAAAAAAAGTGTGCTTATGACAGATGCTGGGTAGAAAATACAATTGAAAACCAAGCGGAATACAAAAGGTTTAGAGGGGAGGTGAAAAAGCAAAGAGGGATTATGAAAAAAGACTGGCAGCCAACATAAAAGGGAAATCCCAAAGCCTTCTATCGGCACACAAATAGTGAGACTGCTAGTTCTGTCCTGGGTGATTGTCTCTGGAGGCTTCCCCACCACTGAAGTTGGACTGGCTGGTCTGTGGTTGCTGGGCTTATCCTCGCAACCTTTTTGAGTGGGGGCGTGGGGTTTGCGGTTCTCCGGTCTTCTGGTGCCTCCCCTGGGTTTGGGGAGGGCTGGGGGATTGTGGCCAGTGCCCCTGCAGTTTCCGCTCTTGCTTCGTTCAGTGTCCTTGGATGCATCCCATCTGGTGGTAAAAGAAGATGTGGGATTAGGGACCAAAAAGGGGATTTACACATGGGGGCATGGCTGAGGTGTTAAATGAATACTCTGCAATTATCTTTACCAAGGAAGCAGATGCTACTGAGGCCATAGTGACAGAGGAGGAAATTCTGTCACTACAAGGGTTCAAAATTGGCAAGGAGGAAGCATTGGATAAAATTCAGTACTTAAAGTTGACAAGGCGCCAGGACCGGATGGGATGCATCCAGGGGTGCTTTGGGGGCGGGGTGGGTGGGGGGGGGGGGGGTTGCAGGGGCACTGGCCATGGTCTTTCAGTCTTCCCTGGACTCAGGGGAGGTGCCAGGGAACTGGAGGGTTGCGGACATTGCGCCTTTGTTTGGAGGGAGTTGTGGGGATGGGCCCAGTGGTTGCAGACGGGTCGGTTTGGCTTTGGTGGTGGGGAAGCTTCCGGAGATGGTTGTTCAGGATGGAATTAGTAGTTGCATGGAAAACTGTGGGTTCATTAGGAAGATCCAGCAAGGATTTCAAAAGGGGAAATCGTGTTTAACTAACTAGTTGGAGTTTTTTGAAGAGTTAACAGAGAGGTTTGATGAGGGTAATACTGTTGATGTGGTATTCATGGACTTTCAAAAGGCATTTGATACAGTGCCACACAATAGACTTGTGAGATAAGTTATTGCTCATGGAATAAAAGGGACAGTAGTAACGTGTATACAAAATTGGCTGAGTAATAGGAAATGGGTGAAAGGATGTTTTTCGGGCTGGAGGAAAGTTTGTAGTGGAGTTCCCCAGGGGTTACTATTGGGACCCTTGTTTTTATTGACATATAGAATCTAGATCTTGGTGTGCAGGGGATAGTTTCAAAGTTTGCAGATGATACAAATCATTGTAAACTGTGAGGAGGACAGTGTAGAACTTCAAAAGCACATAGACAAGTTGGTGGATTGGACAGATAGGTGGCAGATGAAGTTCAATGTAGAGAAGTGTGAGGTGATGCATTTTGGTAGGAAGAACATGAACAGACAATATAAAATAAGGGGTGAAATTTTGAAGGGGGTGCAGAAGCAGAAAGACCTGGGTGTATATGTGCGTAAATCATCAAAGATGGCAGGATAGAGAGAGCAGTTAATAAAGCATATAGTATCCTGGGCTTTATTAATAGAGGCATAGAGTACAAGAGGAGGGAGGCTATGCTGAGCTTATATAAGACACTAGTTAGACCTCAGCTGGGTGCCACACTATAGGAAGGATGTGAACACATTGGAGAGAGTGCAAGAGACGTTTACAAGAATGGTTCCAGGGATGAGAAACTTCAGCTAAGAGGATAGATTGGAGAGGTTGGGACTGTTATTCTTGGAGAGATGAAGGCTAAGAGGAGATTTGATAGAGATGTTCAAAATCATGACGGGGCTGGACAGGGTAAATAGGGAGAAGCTGTTCCTGCTTGTGAAAGGATTAAGAATGAGAGGGCACAGATTTTGAGTTTTGCAAAAGAAGCAAATGTGACTTGAGCAAAAACTTTTTCACGCAGTGAGTGGTTTGGTTCTGGAATGCACTGCCTCGAAGTGTAGTGGATACAGGTTCAATTGAGGCATTCAAGGGAGCATTAGATAGTTATTTGAACAGAACCAATGTGCGGGGGTACGGGGAAAAGGCAGGAGATTGGCACCAAGTCATAATACTCATTCAGAAAGCTGGTGCAGACAAGATGGGCCGAATGGCCTCCTCCTGCACCGTAGCATTGTGATTCTGTGCTTTGCGGCATTTGTATGTATTATACATGTAGTAAGAAAGGTAGGATGTGGGGAGAACACAGGCTGCAAAGAGGTATAGGCAGGTTAAGTGAGTGAGCAACAAGATGGCAGGTGGCGCATATAGGGAAGTGCAAAGTTATTCACTTTGGTCATAAGTTTAAAAAAGTTTTTTTTTGATAGCTGAAAGACCTGTAAGTGCTGATGTTCAAAGAGACTTGTGTGTGCTTGTACAAGGAATGTAGAAAGTTAGCATGCAGGTGCGGCAAACAATTTGGAAGGCAAATGGCATGTTGGCCTTTATTGCAAGGAGATGGGTATACAAGAATAAGGAAGTCATTCTGTAATTGTACAGGGTTTTGATAAGACCACTTCTGGAGTCCTGTGTGCAGTTTTGGTCTCTACATTTACGCAAGGATATACTTGCATTGGAGGTGGTACAGCAAAGGCTCACCAGATTGGTCCCTGAGATGTGGGGGTTGGCCTCTGATGAGAATTTGAGTAAATTGGGTTTATATTCTCAGGAGTTTAGAAGAATCAAAGGCGATCTGATTGAAACATACAGAATTCTGAAGGGGCTTGATAGGGTAGTCACTGAGAGATTGTTTCCGCTTGTTGGGGAATCCAAATTATGGAGGCACAGTCTCAGGATAAGGGGTCGATCATTTAAACCTGAGATGAAAAATTAATTCACTCAAATTAGATATAAACATATGTACATATGAATTAGGAGCAGGAGTGGGCCACTTGGCCCCTTGAGCCTGCTCCGCCATTCAATAAGATCATGGCTGATCTGATTGTAACCTCAGCCCCACATTCCTGCCTACCCCTGATGACCATTCACACCTTTGTTAATCAAGAATCAAGAATATTCAAAGACCCTGTTTCCACCGCCTTTTGAGGAAGAGAGTTCCAAAGACATTACCCTTTGAGAGAAAAAAATTCTCCTCACCTGTTCTAAATTTTTAAACAGTGGCCCCTCGTTCTAGATTCTCCCACAAGAGAAAACATCCTCTCCACATCCAGCAAGACCCCTCAGAATCTTAAAGGTTTCAATCAAGTCACCTCTTACTCTTTTAAATTGTTGTGAATCTTGGGAATTCTCTACCCCAGAGGTTTGTGGCTGCTCCATTGTTGATTATATTTAAAGCTGGGATAGACAGATTTTTGGTGTCTCAGGGAATTAATAGATATGGGGACTGGGCAAGAAAATGGAGTTGAAGCCCAAGATCAGCTGTGATCATATTGAATGGCGGAGCAGACTCTGAGCAGTGTGGTTTACTCTTCCTATTGTGTTCTTGCGTTAACTTCTGCAGGATCTTAATGCCATGATTACTGCATGTATTGATCACTTTCTTTAACAAGGAGATGCCTCTGTAATTGTTGCAGTCACTGCAATCCTCTGTTTTTGTAAGGTGATTATTTTGCATCACACACATCTTGAGGCATGAATCTTTCATTCCAGCAGAGACACAAAAGTTCATGTAAATGCTGCAGCGGTGCCAGTTCTCCATTTTTGATTAATTTAAGTGGAATGCCATCATTTCCTAGGGCTTCATCACTGGCAACATGGTCAATGGCCTCGTTGAATTCTACAACGGCAGTGCTCCACCTACCTTTCTATCTGCTTGCTAGGTTCAGTGATGATCATCCGTCTTTGTCTTCAAGGGAGATGATTTGATTGCTGCTGGACATGTTGCTTTCTTAATTCCTCTCTCTAGCATCCCCAGATTCAGCAGTAGTTTGTATGCTGTTGCAGAGTTTCAGCTAGTATTAATTGGCAGTGCCGGTCAGTCTGCTGAGACTTAATTCTGGCAGCTCTGAGAGCATCATGATTTTGTTTGCTGGGGTCTTGTTTGTAGTTCATGAGAGTTCTCTTCGTGGCTGCAGTAACTGGCTCCATTTCAGTCCAATGAGCCTCAAACCAGGCAGCATTCCTCTGATCTCTTCTTGTCCATGGAGTGCAGAGTTATAGAAAGTGTTGCGCCACTTTGATAGCTTACTCTTGGCCGTTATTGCCTGAAAGAGACTGATAGAGGATGTTGAGGAACTCCTGGGTCCTTTCAGGTTCGGTGGTACTGCAAGTGTTGATGTGAGAATGACCTTTCTTCTTGGAGTGGTATAGCTTCCTTGACTGAAGCCTGATCTTGCTACACACCAGGGAGTGGTCAGTGTGGGACACTGTTGAGTGTGATATGTCTGGTGATGATGAGATCCAAATGGTACTAGTAGTGTGATCTCTGATGTCTCCAGGACACCTTGAGGCATGGTGTAGTTTGGAACTAATTGTTTGTCACAGAATCCATGGAAATGGCATTCCAGCAACCTTTGTCCATTTTCATTCATCTTGCTGATTCCCTGGTGCCCTCTGCACATTGGCCAAGCTGTGTAGTCGGTACCAAACCTTGTGTTGAAGTTCCCAAGAAGTACAGTCCCTCAGTGCTGGGAATTCTGCTGATGGCATCAAGTGCCTCATAGAATTGATCTGACCAGATTACAGACCCTGTAATCATGCATCTACCCTGAGTCTTAGTGTGGCTTCAGGGTTGGTAGATCGCCAGTTGATATGATTTTCTCACTTCGTTAGTTACAGAAGTCCCATGAACAGCACAGACCACTCTACATTGCCTTGATAGACTGCACCAAGGACTTCAACCTTGCCAGCAAAGACAGATTCTTTAAACTGCTGTGGAAAATAGGCTGCCTGCCAGGACTCCTGGGCATCATTTCTTCTTTCCATGAGAACATGCACAGTTTCATCAGTTACCGTGGAGCATCATCGGAGGCTTTCAAGATCAGCATTGGGGTAAAGTAGGGCTGCTTCCTGATGTGAACTCTATCTGGCATATTTTTCTCCGTGCTGTATGCTTTGCGTGACTCAAATGAGTGTGTCTATCTGCATGCCAGAGCTAATGGCAAGTTGTTCAACTTGGCAAGACTGCACGTCAAGACCAAAATGCATAATGTCCTAGTCTGTGAGTTGGGTGTTTGCTGCTGATGTCAAGCTGGCATCCCATACCAAAGCATCCCATACCAAAGTTCACTTGCAATAGCTTGTAGATCAGTTCTCCAGGGCCTGCATGAAGTGTGGACTGCCAATCAGTGTCAGGAAGACCAAAGTTATGGGCCAGAACATAGAGACTTCACCTTCCATCAAAATTGACAACCTCACTCTGAACATTGTTGTCAGTTTCACATATCTTGGATCAACAATTACCAGCAACCTGTCCCTTGATGACGAAATCAGCATCAGGCTTGCTCTAATTAAATGGTGGAACAGTTACAATGAGCTGGATGGCCTACTCCTATGTTCCTTAGTTGATTGAAGCAATGTGGTACCTGAATGCAATACCAAGTAGCTTGTTGCATTTTCTCCAACACCAATATATTCTCCCTAATGTGTGGTGCCCAGAAATACTTGCAATATTACAGGTGTAATCTAACCAGGGCTTTGTATAGCACAAGCATGTATTTTTACCCCCTTGTGTTCTAGTCCACTAGATATACGTTCCATTAGCCTTTTTGATTATTTTTCTGTACTTATTTATGACATTTTAATGATCTGTCTAAACAGGACATCTTTCCTACTCTTCCTTATATTGTTGTTCCCTACATGAACAACAACAACTGGATCCTCTCCTCTCTCTCCAATAACCTTTCAAGTGGTTCGAGTTGTCCCTCACATGCTGCCACCCATGGTGTTCATCAGCAGATACTGTCTACCGTTGTGCACTTTTTTGAGCCACACCCAAGTCACAATTTACAACTGCTGGTTCAGCTTCCAGCTGAATTGCATGGTGGACATCAAGTAAAGGTTAACTTAGTAACTTGGCAGAGTAAAGAGGCAAAGTTTAGATGTGCCAAAGTACAATGGTTGATGTGATAGGAGGTCAAAAGCATGCTGAGGACATCTGTATGCACCAAAGAACACACCTAGCATTATGCTGTCAACCATGTGTTGGCACACTTGGATCTTACTTTGCACATGTATAATATCCTGTACTACATAACTTGACCTACTCTTGAATTATACTTAATTGATCAGTATGGCTTTCTGCTAAATGTGACAAAAAGTCTAATATACATTGTTCAAGTGTGCAAAGTTAAGAGTTGCCATTAAGCATGAGTACGATCTGTTTCATAAAAGTGACCAGTAGATAACCCAGCTAAAAAAGTAAATTTGGGGTTAGCCCTCTGAATTACCACTCTTGTATTTAAATAGTTAAAATTTACATTAGTGGTTTGCTGTGCTTTGTACATGTTCTGGACCTTTATACTCAAAACTTAATCTCCGATTGTCACAAGAGTCTCAAGAAGTTACAAATTGATATCTTACGTTCAAATAGGAAAATAAGAATATACAATAAGTCAATTCTGGTTTATTAACTCAACACTTTTCTGTTCTAGGTCTATGGAAATAAATGCATTGATGAAATGAGATTGGTGAATTCTTACAGCCTTTATACCAAGGAGTGAACACCTAGTTCAAGCACCTGTATGTCTTGTACTCCTTTTAAACAAATTTGGAAGTTCTGGTGAATGTCCATAAAGGTTACACAGTATCTATACCCAGCAGCAAACAGGGATCCAAACATGGATTAGCATTCCACAAAAAACTAAAATGGGGAATTTTTGTTGTATGGATAATCCCCATCATAGTGAGCAAGGACCTGGACCACAAAATGAATGGGAAGCTTTATTAAATTCTGCGAATTCATGCAATGCATGTGTTGAAGAGCAGCCAACGTCTCCACAGAAGTATATTTCCAACAAGCATCCTATAGACCTGCAAAATAAAATTGGCATTGAAGATGTAAATAATGGTGCTGTTCCAACGAAGAGGTAAATTACCTTTCCCGCCTCACCTGCCGTTCTGCTGATTTGATCAGCTTCACAGCCATTAGGACTGTTAGATTAGTATTATGACCTTTTTCATAGTTCTTCATTATAATATTTATATCTTGAAAGGAGTTTTTTTTCAATCCCTTTAAATTCAATCTTGATTTTATTCAAATTTTAGGTATGTTAACAGTAATTCTTAACTGTGCACCCTGAATTGCAGTACAGCCCAGTCTTGATTGCTCTGGTGCACTGACCTCTACCTCGTGGAGGCTGAGTGTCAACTCGCAGACACTTCCTCCTACCTCTCCCTGGACCATGACCCCACCACTGAACATCAAGCCATTGTTCCCAGGACTGTCACTGACCTCATCTCCTCTGGGGATCTTCCTCCCACAGCTTCCAACCTGATAGTCGCCCAAACTCGGACGGCCCGCTTCTACCTCCTACCCAAAATCCACAAACAGAACTGTCCTGGTAGACCGATCGTGTCAGCTTGCTCCTGCCCCACAGAACTCATTTCTCGTTATCTTGACTCCCTTCTCTCTCCCCTTGTCCAGTCCCTTCCCACCTACATCCGTGATTCCTCTGACACCTTATGTCACATCAACAATTTCCAGTTCCCTGGCCCCAACCGCTTCCTCTTCACCATGGATGTCCAATCCCTCTACACCTCCATCCCCCACAAGGATGGTCTGAGGGCCCTTAGCTTCTTCCTCGAACAGAGGCCCGAACAATCCCCATCCACCACTACTCTCCTCCGTCTGGCTGAACTTGTTCTCACGCTGAACAATTTCTCCTTCAACTCCTCTCACTTCCTCCAAATAAAAGGTGTGGCTATGGGTACCAGCATGGGCCCCAGCTATGCCTGTCTCTTTATGGGGTATGTGGAACATTCCTTGTTCCAGTCCTACTCCGGCCCCCTTCCACAACTCTTTCTCCGGTACATTGATGATTTCTTCAGTGCTGCTTCATGCTCTCGTCGGGGCTTGGAAAAATTTATTAATTTTGCTTCCAATCTCCACCCCTCCATCATTTTCACGTGGTCCATCTCTGACACTTCCCTTCCCTTCCTTGACCTCTCTGTCTCAATCTCTGATGATAGACTGTCCACCAATATCCATTACAAGCCTACCGACTCCCATAGCTACCTCGACCACAGCTCCTCACACCCTGCTTCCTGTAAGGACTCCATCCCATTCTCTCAGTTCCTTCGCCTCCATTGCATCTGTTCCGATGATGTTACCTTCAAAAACAGTTCCTCTGACATGTCCTCCTTCTTCCTTAACCGAGGTTTTCCACCCACGGTCATTGACAGGGCCCTCAACCGTGTCCGGCCCATCTCCTGCGCATCCACCCTCACGCCTTCTCCTCCCTCCCAGAAACGTGATAGGGTCCTCCTTTGTCCTCACCCCACCAGCTTCCACCATTTCCACCAACTCCGGCATGATGCCACCACTAAACACATCTTCCCTTCACCCCCCCTGTCGGCATTCCATAGGGATTGTTCCCTCCGGGACACCCTGGTCCACTCCTCCATCACCCCCTACTCCTCAACCCCCACCTATGGCACCTCCCCATGCCCACGCAAAAGATGTAACACCTGCCCCTTCACTTCCTCTCTCCTCACCGTCCAAAGGCCCAAACATTCCTTTCAAGTGAAGCAGCATTTCCCCCAACTTAGTCTACTGTATTCGTTGCTCCTAATGTGGTCTCCTCTACATTGGAGAGACCAAATGTAAACTGGGCGACCGCTTTGCAGAACACCTGCGGTCTGTCTGCAAGAATGACCCAAATCTCCCTTTTGCTTGCCATTTTAACATTCCACCCTGCTCTCTTGCCCACATGTCTGTCCTTGGCTAGCTGCATTGTTCCAGTGAAGCCCAACGCAAACTGGAGAAACAGCACCTCATCTTCCGACTAGGCACTTTACAGCCTTCTGGACTGAATATTGAATTCAACAACTTTAGGTCCTGAACTCCCTACTCCATCCCCACCCCCTTTCTGTTTCTTCCCCCTTCCTTTTGTTTCTTCCAATAAATTATATAGATTTTCCTTTTCCCACCTATTTCCATTATTTTTAAATATTTTTAAATCTTTTATGCTCCCCCCACTTGAGCTATACCTTGAGTGCCCTACCATCCATTCTTAATTAGCACATTCGTTTAGATAATATCACCAACTTCAACACCTATGTGTTCTTTTGTCTGTGACATCTTTTGATGATCTGCTCCTATCACTGCTTGCTTGTCCCTACAACCACACCACCCCCCTCCACTACTCTCTCCACCGCCCCCCCCCCCCAACCTTAAACCAGCTTATATTTCACCCCTTTCCTTGGATTCACCTAGTTCTGTTGAAGGGTCATGAGGACTCAAAACGTCAACTCTTTTCTTCTCCGCCGATGCTGCCAGACCTGCTGAGTTTTTCCAGGTAATTCTGTTTTTGTCTTGTGACTACACTACTGGGGCCTCATATCTTTAATATTACCAGTTTCCCTGCTTACAAAGCCTCACTGTACATCAGTGGGTGTATTATGACTGAATCCATTATTTTATTTGGCTTTCTTTTGTGCTTAGGAGTGTTTCACATTTTGTGCTGATGGTCACTGCTGTGAAGGCTGATTTGTGCATTCTATATGTTCATTAGGCTACATACACATGACCCAGTCAGTGGATGCAATTCCTCCTAATCTAAGTCTTGGAAAGAAAGAAAATGTTTTATGCATGCTTTCCCACAAGATATTACCAAAATGACCGCGGACCATCCTGAATGTTTCCATAACTAATTGCAATCTGAGGACAGAGGTACAAGCGACGCCCACTCTGAGGCGGTAATTTCCGGGGCGGGACTCACATGTTGTGACCCGGATGTGCTTCTTTTGGTGCGGCTGCCTTTATGACGTGTTCCCTAAGCCCCGCCCTCCAGGTACCGCCCATTGATGGAAGTTGAGAGAATCTGACTTGAGTATATAATAAATCGCTTTACACAGGAACGTGAACCTTTCTAAAGGTGTTGCAAGTGATTAATTTGACAATATTTTTACTCGATGTGTGCTTTTTGCTTGAGTCCAAGTGTAGTTAGCTGGTGGTGTTGGGGTAAGTAAATTTGAGGTGACTAAGTTTCAGTGAGTTCCAGGTTATTAGCCTGCCACCTTTTGATGCTGTTCAGGTTTGCTTTGGGCAGGTGCAGGTTGGCTGGTCTCTGTTAGTATTGTATTGCACACTCGTGTACATTTAATACAGAAGTTTCACTGTCAGGCCAAATAAAACCAGACCTGCAGCTGTCATCCCCTGAGTGACATTTCCCCATCCATTAACGTTGTCATTCTGAAAAATAAACTGAAATATTTCAATTGATTTACAAACTGTAAGTTATTGACAGTATAACTTGCTCTCAACCGTTTTCCTGATTATTTTTTTCTAATTTGCAAAAGTCAAAGTGTAGAATATGCAGCTAGCTGTAGTACTGCCAACCTTTAAATATCTCTAAATGGAAAAAAAAGGTCTAGAGGTTCTGTGGAGGTTCTGGCTGCAGTTCTTCAATAGCCCTTGGATGTGATGCCAGAGAACCGGAGGATTGAAAATGCTACATCCTTGTTCATAACAAGGGCAGGGGGATAAACTCAGCATCAACCATCTCCATTACAAAAAAAATTCAATCAAGTTTGTCCAATACAATTTTCCTTTTACAAATCAATGTTGACTTTCATTTATTTATCCACATTTTCCCAAGTGGCAATTATTTTTTCTCCAGATTGTCGTCTTTTAAAGGTTCCCCAGCATTGGCATTGATCTGGACTTTCAAAAGGCAATTGCTACTTATAACAGACTTGTTAGCAAAATTAAGGTACTGTGGCAACATGGATATAAAATTGGTCGAGGGTCAGAAAGTACAGTAGTGGTGAATAGTTTTTCAAACTGGATGGATATGCAGGGATATTCTGTGGGGGTTGGTATTGGAGCTATTGCTCTTTTTGGTAGTTATATATTATTGAGATATATGGGGTATAATTTCATGTTTGCAGATAATACACAAGTTCAATATGAAAGAAACAATGCAACACTTTAGGAGGGCATAGATTGTTGAAATAGGCCATCAGATTAAATTTAATGTGTTTTGGTAGGAAGAATGGTGAGAGGCAATACAAACTAAATAGTTCAATCTTAAAGGGGGTACAGGTGGGTGTAAGCGCACACATCTTTGAAAGCATATGGGATCCTTGGGCTTATTAATCAAGGCATAGAGAACAAAAACAAGGAAGTTATATTAAATCATTATAAAACACTTGGTTAGGCCTCCGCTGGAGTATTCATTTCTCAGCACCAGACTTTGGGAGGGGTGGCTGGGTCTTGGAGAGGATGCAGAAAAGATTTACTAAACTAGTAACAGTGCTGAGGGCATTCAGTTATATGGAGGGGTTGGTGAAGCTGGGATTGCTCTTCGAGCAGAGAAGGTTAAGAGGAGATTTGGTAGAGTTATTCATAATCTAGAAGGATTTTGACAGAGTAAATAAGATGAAAGTGTTTCTGTTGACAGAAGGGCTGATAACCAGATGAAAATTTTAGGTGATTGGCAACAGAACTAGAGGTGACCTTTTTTCTAAAATTACTTCCTCTCCAGGCTGCCACAGCATGAGTTGCCCACCCTTTGAAAGTGAGGGAGGTTTTATCCTTTCGTCTGAGGCCATGCCCCAGTTGCTAGTGGTTTTAGAATCTATTGATGGTATTCCGAGACTATTGCTGGGAGATGTATGTATGGGCTGGGATGATTTTGGTCCCCTGCTAACTTTTACACAGGTGTATGAATGAGTGGGAGAGCTAAGTGAGTTCAGTAGTGTGCCACCTTGCCCTGGCAACAGTCTGAGGTTGAGTCAGTTTGTTCACAACCTCGGGTCACATTTAACCCCAAGATGAGTTTTCGACCTCAGCCGTGCCCCTGTCTCAGCTCATCTCAGCTGATGAAACCCTCATTCATGTCTTCTAGACTTTACTAACCCAAAACGCTCTAGGCAGGTCTCCCACATTCTACCCACCATAAACTTGAGGTCATCCACTATTCTGCTGCCCATGTCTTAACTTGCAGCAAGTCCTATTCCCCTTTCGCCCCTTTGCTCACCGATCCACATTGGCTCCTGGTCAAATAATGTCTTGGTTTTAAAATTCCCATTCTTGTTTTCAAATCCTACCATGAGCTTGCCCCTCCCTATTTCTGTAATCTCCTCCAGCCCCACAACCTCAGAGATATGTGTTCCTCGAATTCTAGCCTCTTATGCATTCCAAATTTTAATTGTTCCACGATTGATGGCCATTCCTTCTGTTGCCTAGGCCCAAACTCCGGAATTCACTCCCTACAGCTCTTTGCCTCTCTATCTGACATTCCTCCTTTAAGACACTCCTTAAAACCTACCTCTCTTGTCAAAGCT
Source organism: Carcharodon carcharias (assembly GCF_017639515.1). Lineage (NCBI taxonomy): Eukaryota > Metazoa > Chordata > Chondrichthyes > Lamniformes > Lamnidae > Carcharodon > Carcharodon carcharias. The sequence goes on from NC_054469.1 coordinate 171,589,852, forward strand.
TTTAGTCATTTTTTAAAATTCATTCACAGGATGTGGGCTTTGTTGGCTGGGCCAGCATTTATTGCCCATCCGTAGTTATCCTTGAGAAGGTGGTGGTGAGCTGCTTTCTTGAACCACTGCAATCCTTGTGGTGTAGGTACACCCATAGTGCTGTTAGGAAGGGAATTCCAAGGTTTTGACCCAGCGACAGTGTAGGAATGGCGATATGTTTCCAAGTTGGAATGGTGACTGACTTGGAGGGGAACTTCTAGATGGTGGTATTCCCATCTATCTGCTGCCCTTGTCCTTCTTGATGGTAGCGGTCGTGGGTTTGGAAAGTGCTGCCGAAAGAACCTTGGTTGGAGGAGTTGCAGATAGTGAAGAGGATTGTCAGAGGATACAACGGGATATAGATTGGTTGGAGACTTGGGCGGAGAAGTGGCAGATGGAGTTTAATCCAGACAAATGTGAGGTAATGCATTTTGGAAGGTCTAATACAGGCAGGAATTATACAGTAAATGGCAGAACCCTGAAGTGCAATGACGAGCTGAGGGATCTGAGTGTACAGGTCCACAGATCACTGAAAGTGGTAACGCAGGTGGATAAGGTAGTCAGGAAGGCTTGCCTTCATTGGCAGGAGTATTGAGTATAAAAGCTGGGAAGTCATGCTGCAGCTGTATAGAACCTTGGTTAGGCCACACTTGGAATATTGCGTGCAGTTCTGATCGCCACATTACCAGAAGGATATGGAGGCATTGGGAGGGTGCAGAGGAGGTTTACCAGGACACTGCCTGGTCTGGAGGTTATTAGCTATGAAGAGAGGTTGGAGAAACTCGGATTGTTCTCACTAGAGCGACAAAGATTGAGGGGCGACTTGATAGAAGTTTACAAAATGATGAGTGGCATGGACAGAGTAGATAGAAACTTTTTCCCAGGGTGGAAGAGTCAATTACTAGGGGACATAGATTTAAGGTGAAAGGAGAAAACTATAGAGGAGTTGTATGGGGCAATTTTTTTTTTACGCAGAGGGTAGTGAGTGTCAGGAATTCGCTGCCAGAGGAGTTGGTGGAAGCAGGCACGATAGTAGTGTTTAAGAGGCAGCTTGACAAATACATGAATAGGATGGGAATAGAGGGATACGGACCCTGGAAGTGCAAAATGTTTTAGTTGACAGGCAATATGATAGGCGCAGGCTTGGAGGGCCGAAGGGCCTGTTCCTGTGCTGTACTTTTCTTTGTTCTTTGAATTCATGCAGTGCATCTGGTAGATGGTACACACTGCTGCTACTGTGTCGGTGTTGGAGGGAGTGAATGTTTTTGGATGTGGTGCCAATCAAGTGGTCTGCTTTTCCTGGATGGTGTCAAGCTTTTTGAGTGTTGTGGGAGCTGCACTCATCCAGGTAAGTGGGGAGTATTCCATCATACTCCTAATTTGTGCCTTGTAGGTGGTGGACAGACTTTGGGAGTCAGGAGATGAGTTACTCATCGCAGGATTCCTAGCCTTTGACCTGCTCTTGTAGCCACAGTATTTATATGGCTAGTCCAGTTCAGTGTCTGCTCAATGGTAACCCCCAGGATGTTGATAGAGGAGGATTCAGTGATGGTAATGCCATTGAACATCAATGGTTGGATTTGGATTCCCTTTTGTTGGAGATGGTCATTGCCTGACACTTGTGTGGCGCGAATGTTACTTGCTAAGTCTGGATATTGTCCAGGTCTTGCTGCATTTGGACATGGACTGCTTCGGTATCTGAGGAGCCGCGAATGGTGCGGAACAATGTGCAATCATCAGCGAACATCCCTACCTCTGATCTTATGATGGAAGGAAGGTCATTGATTGGTTGGGCCAAGGACGCTACCCTGAGGAACTCCTGCAGTGATGTCCAGGATGACTGACCTCCAATAACCACAACCATCTTCCTTTCCAACCAGCGGACAGTTTTCCCCCTGATTCCCATTGACTTCAGTTTTCCTTGGGCTCCTTGATGCCACACTTGGTCAAATGCAGCCTTGATGTCAAGGGTAGCCACTCTCACCTCACCTCGGGAGTTCAGCTCTTTTTTCCATGTTTGAACTAAGGCTGTAACAAGGTCAGGAGCTGAGTGGCCCTGGCGGAACCCAAACTGGGTGTCGGTGAACAGGCTATTACTAAGCGAGTGCTGCTTGATAGCACTGTTGATGAACACTTCCATTACTTTACAGATGATGGAGAGTAGACTAATAGAGCAGTAATTGGTCGCGTTGGATTTGTCCTGCTTTTTGTGAATAGGACATACCTGGGCAATTTTCCACATAGCCGGGTAGATGCCAGTATTGTAGTTGTACTGGAACAGCTTGGCTAGGGGTGCGGCAAGTTCTGGAGCACAAGTCTTCAGTACTATTGCTGGAATATTGTCAGGGCCCTGACCTAATATCTCCTTATGTGGCACAGTGTTGAACTTTTTTTATAATGTTCCCGTGAAGCAGCTTTCATTATGATAAGGTGCTATATAAATATAAGTTGCTGTTGTTGAAGTTAACTTTAAAAGCTGGCCTTCCAGTGTTCCAGATAGCTCATACAAGTTGGATGCGTTACTACTACTTTGCTCTCAAAGAATGAGCAAGAAATTAGGTTTCTCACTTTCTAAAGTTTCCTTACTGGTTCCTTCAGGAACTACAAAGTGAGTGTTTTACATACAGTATGCCCATGTTTTAAGTTGCCTCATTCAGCATCATTTCACTTTAGAGTCGCGGATATAATAGGACTGGTATGTTCACTTAGCATCGGAGCTTTTCACTAGTGTAATTTCAGGCTGGGGCCAACGGAGCTTGCGTGATCCAATCGGCGCCATTTTTGGAACGACCTCTGTCGCTTCCCAAGACTTTCTGTCTTGCTCACTTCCTCCCTCTTGCCATTGACTGTAATAGGAAAATCTGATTCACTTTAAGTTGCTTCACTTCATGTCGCACTTTTCAGGAATTCAGCTACAACTTTGTGAGGAATTGTGATGTATAGTACATATGTTGTTTGACAAAGAAGGTATCACACCTGAGCCTCCTCTTGCTGAACACCCACACAGGCATTCTTCAGGAGGTAAAATTCTACTTTTTTCCCTTTCCCTCACCATACATCGGTATATGTATGTCAGCTTATTGGGTTCATCCATATACTAGCAATTCATAGATGCACCACATAGACTCAGGAATGCCACTTTAAAAATGAATAGTGAAGAGCAAGAAGCTGTGGGAATCTGCAAAACCTAGTATGTATCTAGTTTCTAATGTGCATTCAAATGTCAGCCTACAATTTTTCAGAAACTTACTGCTGTAGAATAGGTATGGTGACACAAATGCCAAATGTATAATCAATCATTTGATGTCTGGGTGGCATTATTGAGAAGGGAAGAAGATAATTTAAACAAGCTGCTCATTAGGGTCAGGTGGTCATGCAAGAATATGGTTTGTGGAATGTGGATAGATTTGAATTCTTTTGAATGTAAGTTGCAAGGAGTGTGGAAGTAATTTTTTTTAAAGCAGATATTATTTTGTCTTATTTGTTAAGTTTATTATCTTTAATAGCTCATGAGCACATATTCAGGCCATACCACTGCAGTTGTTCAAGGAAAATGGTCTGTATTTACAACTCTGTGAGACTACCTTTTTTTTTAAAAGTTTCCACCCACAGTCTTCAATTGCAATTGGAGCAGATTTTGGAGCAGATCTTGAAAGTGAAGAATATGATACCAACATACTGCAGTTAAAAAGTGATGAACAAGTTTGTGCAGTGCAGAGTACTGCTGTGGCTTCAGAACTAAATGCAGCACCTGTATTCAAAAGAATTGAAGATCATTACTCCAATTCTGAAACACAGGACGATGTAAAGTAAGTTGTCCCTTTTTTGAGAGTTGTATGTTGAGGCCCATCAGAATATCTAAGCTACTACTGTGGGAGGGGAGGGTAGAGGGGGTGCTAGGGGAAAAGAGAAAAAAACTGAACAAAAATATTGTTGAATAAGAGGGGAAGTGTTTTGGAGAATCTCAAGTGTGTTAATCCAGAATGCAGCCTTTTGATAATTTGAACGGCTACAGGTATTATGAAAGTTTAGCACTTTTGGATCACTGCTATCGCAAAATCTAGGGCATTATTTCTGTGCCAGAGAGAAGATCTAAATTCATGGAAGCTCTTGGCTTGTTTACAAATTGACATCCTAATGGAAAGTAACCTACCACACATACCTTAAAGCAAGACTAATGTACCTGTCTGAGGTAATGAATATTATAATGAGTATTATTGACCAGTATCTTGAATTGACCAGTAGCTTACAACAGGAAGTATAGCCAAGTTCTGTTGAGGAAGTTGGTTCATTGGCCATTGTTTTTTTTAATCAGGGTTTTAGTTTGTATTCAAACATCTGCTTCCTATTACAACATTCAGTTGCTGTTATTCACTGAGTAGTTTGGCTAAACTCTGGACAGCCTTGGATACTTGCTGGGCTGCACCAAAGTTTGTTTCATCATTACTTTTGTTATTTTGGGAGCCTGCAAGGAGGTGAGAGAATGGGTAGGGAATTGTTTCTGTTGCAGGTGTCCTTTTAATAAAGAGAACTCTATATTTGCAATTTGTTTCTTTGGCTATAGCTGCAGGAACAGAAATTTCACTGGGATTAAGGGTCTGAGATCTTAATTATGAACTTTATTTGCAAAGAACAAGGGATCAAACAAAGATAACATTTCTTCCTTTTGTTAGATATGCTCATATTGGCACAGCACATTGATTTTGATATTTTAAGCATCCAAGTCCCTTTGCATTTTCTTTGAGCAAGATCCTATAACAGTCAGTCATGTGGGTTTTGCTGCATTATCGCTAAATGGTTTAAAATACTGATTTAGGCTACCAATTGTTGTTGCTGGCCATATTCTGAAAATGTGCTCAACATCTCAGCAGATCTGTTGCACAAGAAAATCTGGTGTATAATTGATGTCTGACTCTTCTGTTTGTTTTTTTCAAGTTTCTTCCTGCAGGCTTCATCTGAGAGTGGGCCTGATCTGGAAATTGTACAGGATGAAAAGTATGACTCTCCCTCCAATGCACAGCAGGTAGAAAGTGAAAAACGTACAGTCAAAGTTCAGGGTACTAATGTCACATGGGAACTCAAACTAGAACCAGACGTGAATGGAATTGCAAATGTAGAAGATAAGCAGGCTGGTTCTAATACACGTGAAAGTATGAGGTAAGGTCAATCTTATGTAGCTGTGCCTAGTTTGTTGCATATACCAAGTCACAATTCTTCCAAACCACAATAAACTACATTGAGTGATTATTGCCATTCTGTATTTTTATGCATTAACTAACTTGCAGCCACCCTGAAGAATAATTATACAACTTTGTTCTTCTATGGAAATTGAACAAATTTCAAGTATTTTTTTTTCACCTTTTTATTTGCGCTTTCAGGAGATGTGGGTGTCCCTGGCTAGGCTAGCATTTGTTGTCCATCCCTTGGTACGATGGTGGTGAGCCACTGACTTGGACCACTGATGCCCATCTGGTGTAGGTACATCCATAGTGCTAACTTGAAAGTTTTTTTAACTTATCTTTATGCTGGTAGACACCCTGCAAGCTGATCATAGTTTAATTGTGAGGTCAGCAACTACATGGGCCCAGATCTTCCAGCCCTAATAGCAGTGAATATAGAGGGCATGGAAAGAATGTTTCCTCTTGTGAATGAGTCCAGAACTAGGGGGCACTGTTTTAAAATTAGGGGTCGCCCTTTTAGGACAGAGATGAGGAGAAATGAGGGTTGTGCAACGTTGGAACTCTGTCTCCGAGCAGTGGAGGCTGGGTCATTGAATATTTTTAAGGTAGAGATAGATAGATTCTTGTTAAGCAAGGGAATCAAAGGCTATTGGCGATAGATGGAACATGGAATTAGAACATGGAACATGGAATTAGAAACACAAACAGATCAGCCATGATCTTATCGAATGGCAGACAGGCTCGAGAAGCCAAATGGCTCTGCTCCTATTTCGTATGTTCGTACATAAATTTAGGGTGTCTGCCTGATACTTGCTCAGTTGCTTAACTGATTTATTTAGTGTTGCTTCTGGCAGGAGTATAGGCCTTTAAATTAGGAGTGTCAATGTACTTGCTCCCTCCCCTCCCTGGCACCACCAGCACCCATGGCACTGCTCAACTCAGAATCGCAGAATTTTAACAGCACAGAAGGAGGCCATTCGGCCCATCATGTCTGCACTGGAACTCCAAGTGAGCATTATGACCTAGTGCTATTGTCCTGCCCTTTCTCCGTACCCCTTCACATTGTTTCTATTCAAATAATCTTTAATGCTCTCTTGGATGCCTCGATTGAGCCTGCCTCCACCATGCTTCCAGGCAATGCATTCCAGACCCGAACCAATCGGTGTTGAAAAAGTTTTTTCTCAAGTCACATTTGCTTCTTTTGCAAATCACTTTAAATCGTTTTTGATCCTTTTACGAGTGGGAATAGCTTCTCCCTATCTACTCTGTCCAGCCCCTCATGATTTTGAACATCTCTATCAAATCTCTTTTTAGCCTTCTCCTCTCCAAGGAGAGCAGTCCCAACCTCTCCAACCTATTCTCATCCCTGGAATCATTCTTGTAAACCTCTTCTGCACTCTTTCTCCTTCCTATAATGTGGCACACAGAACCATATTCCAGCTGAGGTCTAACCAGTGTCTTATATAAATGCAGCATAACCTCCTTGCTCTTGTACTCTATGCCCCTATTAATAAAGCCCAGGATACAATATGCTCTATTAACTGCTCCCACCGCCTGTCCAGCCACCTTCAATGATCTATGCACATATACATCCAGGTCTTTCTGCCTCTGCACCCCATTCAAAATTTCACCCCTTGTTTTTTACTCTGTCCATGTTCTTCCTACAAAATGCATCACCTCACACTTCTTCACATTGAATTTCATCTGCCACCTATCTGCCCATTCCACTTGTCTATGTCCTTCTGAAGTTCTACACTGTCCTCCTTGCAGTTTATGACACTCCCAAGCTTTGTATAATCTGCAAACGTTGAAATTGTCCCCTGCACACCAACATCTAGATATCAGGAAAAGCAAGGGTCCCAATACCGACCCTTGGGGAACTCCACGACAAACCTTCCTCCAGCTCAAAAAATATCCATTGACCATTACTCTCTGCTTCCTATTTTTCAGCCAATTTTGTATCCACGTTGCTACTGACCCTTTTATTCCATGAGCAATAACTTTTCTCACGAGTTTGTTGTGTGGTATCAAATGCCTTTTGAAAGTCCATGTACACCACATCAACACCATTACCCTCATTGACCTTTATGTTACCTGTTCAAAAAACTCCAACAAGTTAGTTAAACATGATTTCCCCTTTAGAAATCCATATTGGCGATTTCCCCTTTAGAAATCCATGCTGGCTCTTCCTTATCAACCCATATTTTTCCAAGTGACTACAAATTCTATCTTGAATAATTGTGTCCAGAAACCTGCTCACCGCTAAAGTTAAACTGACTGGCTGTAATCGCTGGGCATATCCTTACAACCTTTTATGAACAACAACGTAATGTTTGCAGTTCTCCAGTCCTCTGGCCTCTCCCCTGAGTCTGGAGAAGACTGAAAAATTATGGCCAGAGTCCCTGCAATTTCTGCTCTCACTTCCTTAAACATCCTTGGATGCCTGTCATCTGGTCCCGATGCCTTGTCAACTTTAAGTACCAACAGTCTATTTAACACTCCTCCTTATCAATTTTGAACCCTTCTAGTGACTGAGTTTCCTCATCTGTCATCATGGCCTGGGTAGCATCTACCTCCTTGGTAAAGACGGATGCAAAGCATTCATTTAATACCTCAGCCATGGCCCCTTCGACCATATGTAAATTCTCTTTTAGGTCCCTAATCAGCCATACTCCTGCTTTTACCACCCTTTTACTATTTATATGCCTATAGAAGACTTCGGGATTCCCCTTTATGTTGGCTGCCAGACTTTTCTCATAATCCCTCTTCTCTAATGTTCCTTTTTACCTCCCCTCTGAACCTTTTGTATTCCTCTTGGTTCTCAATTGTATTTTCTACCTGACATCTGTCATAAGCATACCTTTTTTCTTTTTTATCTCCTTTTTCATCCAGGGAGCTCTGGATTTGTTTGCCCTACCTTTCTCTTTTGAATGGAATATACCTTGACCATGCCTGAATCAATTCTTTTTTGAAGGTAGCCCATTGTTCAGTGACAGATTTTCCCGCCAATCTTTCGTCTGACCTGGCTCTGTTCTTGCCCCATCGAATTCAGCTCTTATCCAGCTAATTATTCTTATCCTGGGTTGCCTATCGTCCTTTTCTCTCATCATTCTAAGATGGACAATACAATGATCACTGTCTCCTAAATGTTCCCCCATGGACACTTGATCTACCTGGCCCACCTTATTTCCAAGAACTAGGTCCAACAGTGCATCTTTTCTTGTTGGATTGGACACACAATGCTGTAGAAAATTTTCCTGAACACATTCTAGGAACTTTTGTCTCTTTCCATCCTTTACCACTGTCCCAGTCTACATTCGGGTAATTAAAGTCACCCATTATAACTACCCTGTAGTGCTTGCATCTGGCTGCAATTTCCCTGCAGATTTGTTCTTCCATGTCCTTCTCACCATTTGGCGTTCTATAGACTACACTGAGCAATGTAATTGCACCCTTCTTGTTCCTTAGCTCTAGCCAAATTGATTCTGTCCTGGAACCCTCTGGGACATCCTCTTTCTCCAGCACTGCAATGCTCTCCTTAACCAATACTGCCCAGGCTCCTCCCTTCCATCCTTCCCTATCTTTTCTGAACACCTTGTGCCCAGTTCTGTCCTTCCTTGAGCCAGGTCTCTGTTATCACCACAATATCATATTTCCACATGGCAATCTGCACCTATAACTCCCCAATCTTATTTATTATACTCCATGCAGTCACATACATTTATAGTAACCCTGACTTAGATTTTGTTACTTTCTCCCTCATCCTGACTTCACCTGTTAACTTACTATTCTCTATACTAATGATATCTGTCCCTCCCAGTGTTTTGTGCACTGTGGTATTCCTCTCTAATATTTTCTCTTTGCTCCCACACCCCTGCTAAGTTAGCTTAAAGCCCTCCCAACAGCACTAGCAAAATGCCTGGCAAGGAACTCAGCCCCAGCTCTGTTCAGGTGTAACCCCTTCAGCTCTTAAAGGTGCCATCTCCCCCAGAGCCAGTCTCAGTGTACTAGGAATCTAAAGCCCTCCTACACCATCTTTCCAGCCACGTATTCATATGTCTTCTCCTACTTCTGTACTCACTGGCATGTGGTACTGGGAGTAATCTGGAGATTACTACTTTTGAGGTCCTACTTGCTAATTTTCTACCTAGCTCCCTAAATTCTGATTACAGGACTACGTCCCCCTTCCTACCTAAGTCTATTGGTACCAATGTGGACCACGACCTCTGGCTGTGCCCCCTCCCCTGGAAGAATGCCCTGCAGCCGCTCTGTGACATCCTTGACCTTGGCACCAGGGAGGCAACATACCGTCCTGGAGTCACATCTACGGCCACAGAAACACCTGTTTGCTCCCCTAACCAATGAATTCCCTATCACTATTGCTCGTTCTTCCTTCTTCCTTCCCACCTGTACAGCTGAGTCGCTCGTGGTGCCACAAAATTGGCTCTGACTGCACTCCTGAAGAACCAATGCCCTCACCAGCTTCCAAAGCGGAAAACCAATTTGTGAGCGGGAACCCAGGGAACCCCTGCACTACCTGTCTGCTTCTCTTGGACTGCCTGGTGGTCACCCATTTCCTCTTGGTCTCCAGGCCTTGAAGCTGCGATGTGACCACCTCTCTGAATGTGCTACCCATGTAGCTCTCAGCCTTGCAGATATGCCACAGTGACTCCAGCTGCCGCTCGAGCTCTGAAACCTGGAGCTCAAGTTTCTGCAGCTGTCAGCACTTCCTGCACATGTGGTCACCTAGGACACCAGCAGCATCCATGACTTTGCATGTATTAAGGACACGCATTTACTCGACTGAGCTGCCCTGCCATGTCTTAACTCTACTTCCCTTATATTAACTTTATTCTACTTTGGATTATTTATATTACTTTATTATATAGGCCCTAATTTTCCCTTTTTCCTGAAACTTCTCAGTTAAATCGAAGTACAGCAACTTGTTTAAAGATATTACATTTTTCTAATTTGCTCACCAGGTCCTACTTACCAAGGCCACTGCTCTTCTTTCTGAGGAAAGGTAGAAAGGAAAGAAGTGCCTCCTCCCTCCTCACTGAACTCCTGCAGTCACCTCTACTCTCGAACTCTCTCCACTTCTTGTGCTGTTTTTATAGCTCTTATGCTCTCCCCTAGGTGCTGCTGACTGCCTGTCCCAGAGTTTTCCTATTGCACACTCCTGTAGATGCTGCTGACTGCCTGACTTGGGGTCCTCCTCTTGCGCTCTCCTCCTGCGTGCCCCAAGGTGTGCACAGAGCTGGGGGGTGGGAGGGGGGGATGCACTTCGCCCCTGATCAGACGATCCGAGCTCTTATCAAAGTTAATCACCATTTTTAATGTTGTGACAACAGTGCTCAGTATTAGAACTGTAAAATGGTAAATAGAGTTTAAATGCATATTGTTTTGTTGTCTAAAGCTTCATTTAATGGGTACCTGTGGAAAAACTGATAACTAAACAAAACTGCCTTTCTATTCTTTGTTTCTTTTGAACACTAATACTCATAATTGGGTTGCCATATTAATTTCCAACTAAGAATTAATGCTGGTTCTTTTTAAAAATTATGAACTATGGTACCTGCAATGCCTAAGCAACGAAATTGAGTCCTGTTGATTTCTTGATTGCCCATACATTTTGGAAGGAGGCAGAGGAACTGTCCATTGCATCCCAAACAATTGAATGCAACAAGAAATGTGACAAAAATTCACAGTAACTTTAAATATGGATCATTGTGAATTAAAACAAAGTGAATATCAATAGTTTTTTTTTAGATTTTATACACCCACTATATTTTGTATATTTTAAAAAAGGGCAGTAAGTGAAAATATCAAACAAACTTTTTGACTGATTTAAAATGTAACGTGGCCTATATTTCTAACAAGTGTAGCAATTGAAGATTTTGTAAAGACCTTTTAACTGCCACATCAATGAACCCAATTTACGTTAAATCCTTCTAAAACCTAGCTGCAACACTTCTGAAAAACCTGAAGAGGAAAAATGTGCTCACATTGAGGCTGTGTGGAAAACCATGCAAAATGATAAAAGCAACGAGGTGGCGGATGCTGTGTCACAAGAATGTACAAGTGACTTGCTAACAGAATCTGCAGTTGGATCGCACTGTTCTAATATGGAAAACTCTATGAATACTGCAAAAAGAGCAAGGCTTTCTCAAGGCAGCGACGGGAGCATTTGGTCAGTTTTTTTTTGATTGTCGCACTTTTTTAAATAGCTCTTTTACCTCACTAAGTAAGTATAAATTGCAAGGAATGGTTTCTATGATGATTGAAGAATTGTAGTTCTGATTTTTAATTTTTTGGGAGCACTGGAGTCGAGGATGACTTGGTGCCATTGTAGTAGTTTGTCAGAACAGGGGAGCTCAAAAACTACCAAGTACTTTGGATAGGCAGATAAACTAGGGAACCTTTTTGGGTAGGCCAGTCAGGAAACACTTGGGCTGGGTGAATGAATACATGAGTTGGGAGGTAAACAAGCTGATGGTCTCTGATGCACTCTGAATCAAAACTTTTTGCAGCCTGGCCTGCCAGAGTTCTTAATCACACTTAAGTTCTCATGTTATTTAGTAGGATTACATAGTGCTTTTGTACAGTGAAAACATTGTGGGGAAGTGGCAGTATGGTTAATTGCTAATCGGGCTTTGAAGAAGGGATCCCAGTTGTCTACACCTGGACCTCTGCATTGGGAGAATATTCCTCAATGTGACTGGGAGGAGTACAAATGCACAACTAACTCAATTATGTATAATTTATTGTCAAGGCTTTCATTCAACTTTGGTGTTTTTAAAAATAATTTTGTCTCTTTCTGGCAGGAATTTGTTGTCACGTAAATGGGAGGAGGGTGGATTCAGAGTTCCATCATTTGGAAATGAGAGCAGGGATTCTAAAATACTGGCATCTTCTGAAATGCTGATCTTGTCACTCAACTTACAAAAGTAAAACATGCTGGTGTAGGCTGCTGGTGTGTGCAGCTTGAGTTTCCAGACCTACTGCTAATAGGTCTATGATTTTCAGGCTTGGTAGATAGCACAAGCCTGTGACAGAAATAGACATTTCAAACTGTTATGACATTGTAGAGGTTTCTTGTAAATTTGGTAACTTATTCTTATCATTGTTTTTTCTGTAACAGATGTTCATTTTTTGGAGAATCTTAAGATGGCAGCCAAAAGGATTTTCCAAAAATTGGTCATTTGGATTGCATCTCTTAAATTGCTCATTTTTGATTTGAGTTTCATTGGTAAAACTTGGTAGTTTTAGCTCTTACCCGATTGGTTTGATTCCTACTTGGTTCAGTTGTAATTTTGTATCCACAAAATGACAATAACCAAGTGGACGTTTGCTACCAAGATTTGTAAATAGGTATTGAGATGGATACTGTTCTGTCTCTGGACTATGGAACTATACAAGACAAACATGAATATGGAGCAAGAATCAGGTTGCAACATTTGAAATTGATCCACTGTATCACTTGAACACCTGATGTTTAATCTGCTGAATAGGACTTAATATCATGGATTTCTTTTACCCTTTACCTCTTCCTTTTCCCTCTGATGCCTAGCAGATCCATGCTGCTTTTTTACCACCTCCTGCTTGGCCATAGAATTTAGTAGTAAAAACAAAGCTTTGGAAAAACTCAGCAGGTCTGGCAGCATCTGTGGAGAGAGAAACAGAGTTGACATTTCGAGTCCTGTATGACTCTTCTATAGTAGGTCTGGCTGTTGATGTTTTTTGCTTTAGAAGAAAAATAATAGCAATGGAACATTCTAATAGGAAAATGCTGTGCAAAATTTTAAAATATAATTTGTCCTTATTTAGTGAGAGATGAAATGCCTGTTTGCTTTTTTGAGAAATACTTTATTGCATAATGCTCATCTAGCTGTTCAACAAAGGAAGTGAGTGCATTAATGACAGGCACAGGCCTGAGGCACAATTTCGAACCAGATGGTCATTGTTAGTTTGCATTTTTTTGAAGTGTTCCTGTACCCATGGTTGGCCTTTATTTTAACAGTGGTCATGAAGGGGAGCATGAACAGACGGAGGTCGTCTTGCATGAGGTTGAAGAGGGAACAAAGAAATTTCAAAATAAACAATCTGATCATGAAATGGAAGAAATGAAGAATTGCCAATCAAGTGTAGAGCCCATCCATACCAGTGTACAAGGGACTGAATTGGCATTTGAAGAAACGCATTCACCAGAACTAAAAGAAAACCTCGCCAACAATGAAAAAAGCACTTGTGAAAAAAGTGTTGTTAAAGAAACTCCCGAAAATATAAAGAACTGCAATGAAGAATGCATTGATGGGTATGTTATAAAGTACGGTGTACAACTCTATTTACTGGCAGTTTTCTAAATTGACTCCAAATGGATGCAGTTTTTCAGAAGATGAAGTCCAAAATTCAATATACACATCATTTACCATAGAACAAGGATATTTATAAAGCAGAAAAAAACTTAAGAAAAGTAGTCTAAACTCTACATTAACATGGTGGTAACATTTGGAAGCTCCCTGACCGTACCAAAGGGGATCTGAAATGAGATTGTGGTATGAATTTAATGACTGTGGTGGTGGCCCAGAGCACCGGCCAAAAAGCTGGGCGGTCCTTTGGAAGCCCTGATGTGGTTGCATGGTCATCGGGCAGCCTGGTGTCAGGCTTCAGTGCCTTTAAGGGAAGAGGTCCCAACTCCAAGCTCCATCAGCCATTTTGATTGCTGGCAGCTCTTCAGTCTCAACAGCACCACTGGGAGTGGTGGCCACTGTAGGGATTCCAGCCAATCCTGAACAGCGAAGGTGGAAGAGCAAAAACAAAAATAAAAATACTTGGAAAAACTCAGCAGGTCTGGCAGCATCTGCAGAGAGCAACACAGTTAACGTTTCGAGTCCGTATGACTCTTCAACAGAACTAAGTAAAAATAGAAAAGAGGTGAAATATAAGCTGGTTTAAGTGTGGGGAGGCGTTGGGTAGAGCTGGATAAGGGGCCAGTGATAGGTGGAGATAGCCAAAAGATGTCGTAGACAAAAGGTCAAAGGGGTGTTGAAGGTGGTGATATTATCTAAGGAATGTGCTAATTAAGGGTAGAAAACAGGACAAGCAAGATACAGATAGCCCTAGGGGGGTGGGGTGACAGGAAGGGATCGAAATAGGCTAAAAGGTAGAGATAAAACAATGGATGGAAATATATTTAAAGATAATGGAAATAGGTGGGAAAAGAAAAATCTATATAAATTATTGGAAAAATAAGGGGGGGGGTCGGAAAGGGGGTGGGGATGGAGGAGAGAGTTCATGATCTAAAATTATTTAACTCAATATTCAGTCCAGAAGGCTGTAAAGTGTTTAGTCAGAAGATGAGGTGCTGTTCCTCCAGTTTGCGTTGAGCTTCACTGGAACAATGCAGCAGGCCAAGGATGGACATGTGAGCATGAGAGCAGGGTGGCAAGCGACAGGGAGGTCTGAGTCATGCTTGCTGACAGACTGAAGGTGTTCTGCAAAGTGGTCACCCAGTCTGCGTTTGGTCTCTCCAGTGTAGAGGAAACTACATTGGGAGCAACGAATGCAGTACACTAAATTGAGGGAAGTGCAAGTGAAATGCTGCTTCACTTGAAAGGAGTATTTAGGCCCTTGGACGGTGAGGAGGAGGGAAGTAAAGGGGCAGGTGTTGCATCTTCTGTGGTTGCATGGGAAAGTGCCGTGGGAGGGGACTGAGGTGTAGGGGGTGATGGAGGAGTGGATCAGGGTGTCCCGGAGGGAACGATCCCTATGGAATGCCACCGGGTGGGTGAAGGGAAGATGTGTTTGGTGGTGGCATCATGCTGGAGTTGGCAGAAATGGCGGAGGATGATCCTTTGAATACGGAGGCTGGAGGGGTGATAAGTGAGGACAAGGGGGACCCTATCATGGTTCTGGGAGGGAGAGGAAGGTGTGAGGGATGCGCGGGAGATGGGCTGGACACGGTTGAGGGCCCTGTCAACCACCTTGGGTGGAAAACCTCGGTTAAGGAAGAAGGAAGACATGTCAGAGAAATTGTTTTTGAAAGTGGCATCATCAGAACAGCTGCGACGGAGGAGAAGGAACTGAGAATGGGATGGCGTCCTTACAGGAAGCGGGGTGTGAGGACCTGTAATCGAGGTAGCTGTGGGAGAGACCCTGGAATAAAGATAGGTTTGTGGGCATGCTGGGCAGTCAGGCAGACTCGGGTAGGGGTGTCATTGGGGAGGGTAGGGGGCATTCAGTGGGGGCAGCATGCCACTGGGGTGGCCCTCCATTGCTCGATCAGGTGCCCTGTGGTTAAAGAACTTTATTTGTCGTATCACACAATAGCTGCTGATGCGATAAGTTCCAAGAATCAGGAGGCCACCTGAAAACAGGCAAAGGGTGGAAAAAAGAGGACAGAGAAAAGGGGAAGCTATTATTTCCATCTCTCCTCCTGAGCCCCAGTCTCCATCTCTGTCCCCAGGCCCTACCTCAAGCTTGCAAGGGCCTCAATTGGCCATCTTTAACCTTCCCCACCCCTGTCATTTTCTATTCATTGTGCAGTAGAATATTGCCTGACATCCAGTTATCTAGGTTAGTGAATTATGGCGGCATTCTTTCTGTGGGGCTGAATGCTTGCACTGCTCTCTAACAAGGGTAGAGGGTTTCTCTGCTGATATGGATGCTTGAGAAAGAGATTGCTATTCTACAAATGCCAGGAATTGCTAGCTGGGGCACTGGAGAGTTGAGTCAGGATTTGGGAGGGCCCTTAAATCACAGGGGCTCTCGAGATTGGGGTAGAATAGGATTTGGGAATGGGAGCGCCGGGTGAGAGGGAGTTTAGGGGTTAGGGAACAGAGATGACACAGATAAAGATTTTCAACCACAAGGGACCCAACCTTTTTAAAGTAAATCCAACAATATTTGTAGAAGTCATTGACCTGATGGTCACAAAGCCTCATTTTGTATGTTTGGCTGAGAGCACAGACTAATTTGAGTGCTAAAACACCTACACCCCAGAGAAAACATTGTTTGCTTGATAGCTCAGGCTCTCTGATCTCTGCTGTCAAGTTCACAATGTTTGTTTACACAAATTAAATGGTTTCAAGAGTTTGTGGCTTTTGTTAATGATAAAGAACCTGGATGATTGACACCTTTATTAGCTTGTAGTGAAATTATGTCTTTTTCAACATAGGAGAAAGTTCTGAACGAATTGCTTTTTTTTAAAACATATTCCACTATACACTATAGGGTTTATTGACTCTGGACAGTGTATAGTTCATTAGTGGGCAAGGAAGTGCCATAGACAGGCATAGGCAGCATGAGGGAGTGGATGGAGGGGTAGCACTGTGGCCATAGGGAGTGGGTGGGGGGCATAAGGTGGCATGAATGGAATATGGGGAGTGTTTGGAGGGTGAGTGGGTGTTAGGGCTGGAGGGCCTTTGTGTTTTACTTTAACTGGAATAAGTTCCACAGCACCGAGGTGGGCCTTTTAAACAGCTCTCCTCTGCACCCGGCAGCTCCTGTGGCTGCCTCCAAACTTTTTCCCAGGTTGGCTGGCCTGACTTCAGCCCGCACTTGCCCCTGGCAACAAAGATCCCGCCTTTGCGAGGTGGGCGGACCAAGCTGGGAATTTTCCCAATTCCCACTACCTACCTTGAAGTTGAAAATCCAGGCCCAAGTCTCAGAAATGTCAACTTGTGCTACCTTTTTGTGACAATTTTTCTGAACATATTTACTAAATATGTTAAAGATGCTTAAATATGCTTAAAATCATGGTTTTATTTTTCTTTGCCATGGTTTTTGGAATAAGCAGCTTGGAAAAACTTGTTTATGACAAAAACGACTTAGATTTATGTGGTGCAGTTAAAGTAGTAATAACCCAAGGTGCTGAACAATTATACTATCAATTTAAACCTTTTCTTGACACTGAGTCATAGAAGGAGAAGTTAAGATGTTTAAGAGCTTTTTGTAGATGTTTAAGAGCTAGGTTTGTAGGCTATCTTTAATGAGCTAGAAAAGCAGAGGTTTCAGTAGCTTAGGGCTAAGGAAGCTGCAAACCTGGTTCTCAGTGGTGGAGTGATTAAAATCAGGAATGCACAGGGAAGTAGAATTGGAGGTATAAATCAGGAATACACAGGGAGGTGGAATTAGAGGAGTGAAGAAATCTTGCAAGCTTGTATGGCTGGAGCAGGCTACACAGATGGGGAGGGAATTAGGCTATGGAAGGATTTGAAAACGAGGATGAGGTTTTTAAAATTGTGGTTGTTATTGGAAGCCAATTAAAGGTCAACATATACAGGGATGATGGATCAATGACATTTGAAGTGAATTAGGATATGAACAGCAGGAACATATTATATGTAGGGTGGAAGAGGGGAGATAGCCCAAGAACACATGAGAACACAAGCCTATAGGTAATAAAGGCATGGATGAGAGTTTCAGCAGCAGATGAGCTGAGTGTAGGTCAGAGTCGAGCGATATTTCAAAGACGAATGTAAGCTGTCTTAGTGATGTTGTGGAAACGTGGTCAGAAACCCAACTTGGGGTCAAACACAACATTGAGGTTGCGTTTGGTCCTATTCAGCTTAAGTCAGTTACTAGGGGTGGAAAATTGGACAGGGAACAGAGTTGTGCTGGGCACCAAAGACAATGGCTTACCTCTTCACAATGTTTTGTTGCAGGAAATTTCTGTTTGTCCAATATTGGATGTCGGACAAGCAGTTTGATAGAGCAGAGGCAGTGGAGGGGTCCAAGAAGTTGGTGGTGAGATGGAACTGAGCGTTGTTGGCATTCATGTGCAGGTAGAATGTATATAAGAAATAGAAAGGATGTGGGGAAGAATACATCCTTGAGAACACCAGAGGTAATAGACCAATAATCGGAGGAGAAACAATTGCAGGTTGTTCTCTTACTATGATTAGAGTGATAAGAATAGAACCAAGCTAGGATCGTTCTACCCAACTGGACAACAGAGAAGACGTGTTAGAGGAGGATGATGTGGTCAACTGTGTTGAAAGCTACAGATAAATCGGGAAGGATGAGAAGGGATAGTTTAACATGGTTATAGTCACAAAGATTGTCATTTGTTATTTTAACACGGGTAATTTCAGTGCTGTGGCTAGGCCGGAAATCTGATTGGAGGATTCAAACACCAAATTGTGGGAAAAATGGGAATGGATTTGGGAAGTGACAATAAGTTCAAGAACTAGAGAGGAAAAGGAAGTTGAAAATGAGAGGTAGCCCCTTTGAACCTGCAAACTATGAGTAAGTTTTTGAGGAGAGGGGTGGGGACAGCAGATTTGAAGGGAAGGGGTTAGTACTTGAAGGAAACAAACCATTAAAAATATCAGCTACCATAGGCCCAGGGAGGTTGAGTAATTAATTTGGTTGGATTTGGATTAAGGGAGCAGGAGATGGGTCTCAGGGATAAGGTTAGAGAGAGAGCCGCACAAGAGATGGATGGGTTCTACAGCAAAATGTAAGTATAGGGCTAAGGCAGGAGGGAATTTTTGGAGAAGTTTGCCCTGAAGGAATAGGGCAGTGGTTTTCAGACTGGGGTCCATCGAATCTTTCCAGACAGTCTGTGAAATAATTACTCTAGAACAACAACATTAGGGAGAGGGTGGGGAAGGGATGGACCAACAAAAAGGCTGGTTTTTTTTAATTAATGCTAATATTAGAGCCTGACATTTACTTTTGGTGGGATAGGAGGTGGAAGGTGAGATACTTGAATGCAAACAAGCATATTCAATTTGCACTCATGCAAGAAGCAAGTGCTTATAATGGTCTGTTGAGTATTTGCAGCATTTTCTGTTTATGTTAAACTCTTGTTGGTTTGATTGCTGTAATTGTGGACATGCTGTCATTTTGACTTAGTTAAATCTTCCACCAAAGAATATACATTTCTTGCATGGTTAAATAGGGTGAGAAATAGTTCTAGTGGCAAGGACATTAAAGGTGGTGGAGAATGTGTGATTTACAAATAAATAGCTGCAGAGGTGTTGTGATGAATTGAAGATCAAAGGCAATATAGATGGGAATCTGAGTGCAGTGCTAAGTAACTTGAGGGAGAGTTTTTTTTACAGGGATGGGAATGGAAGGAAGTGGGCTTGGGAGGGAAAAGAGGATGGGGAATAGATACCAGTGCAGAAAAACGATCAGAGATTGACTTATCAATGATAGTAAAGATAGGGGTTGTGTGATGACAAGATCGAGGGGTGACTATGTATTTGGGTAGGAGAGTTTATGTGGAGGGAGAGATTTAGGGAGGAATAGAGAACAGAAAGCTCAGAGGAGAGAGCACAAGAAGAGTTGATGTGGAGATTGAAATCAAAGGGTGAGAAGTCACTCTGCAGCAACAGAGGGAGAAAAATGGAGAAGATAGCTCAGTGAGAAATTTGGAGTGATATTTGGATGGATGGTATAGAATAACAATTTTAACTGAGCCTTGAAGATGGATCAAGGTGAGATGCTCAAAGTGGAGGTTGCCAGAGGAATAGGGAGATAGAATAAGATGTGATTTAGAGGACTACACCACTGCTGTTAGGAGTTTCAGTGAGTTAAGATATAGAACGTATAGCCAGATAGGGAGGTTTCATTAAGGGATAATCATCTCTCTGCCATGTCTTTGTCAAGGCCATAATGTCCATACCTCACTGATGGCAAGGGCTTTATTTGTAAATGAACGTGCGTTCTGCTGGGAGATGTGGAGGAGAGCAGTAAAGTCTGATTTACTGAAAGAGCTGCAAGTAATAAGGGGAGAAGGAGTTTGAAAGGTTACCCTCCAGCAAGCACAAAAATCAAGAAGATTGGTGAGAGAATAGGACGAAGTAATGGCGGTTCCTGCTTGTAAAGAGGTGAACGCCTTGATTGGCTTTCTAGGGTACAAAGAGACAAACAGAGGGAAGGCGTCGGACTATTTAAGAGGGTGTCAAGTGTGGAATGGCAGTATGAGTGTCAGAAAGACGATGAGTTCTGAAGAATTGGGGTTTTTGAGGGTAGATCGCAGGGTAAAGTAAAGGGAAAAGTGATAGAAGAGGGAAATAGAAGTGATGGGTTTGAGTCCAGAGCAGTAGCTGAAAAACGCTGAATGGACACTCGGTAGCTAAGCTAGATAGGCGGTGAGATTACAAGCTACATCATGAAAGCTAAGCTTTGATGTACAGGTGGAGTAGAGAGAGCTAATGCCTGGGTAAAACTAGATTTTTGACTTTGACTAAAAGTCAAAGGTTTGTAATATTGATGCAGTGAAATTGGTGACAAACTGTGACCCAGTTGCAAGACAGATGGGTGTGACTAGAGGCAATTCAATGTACTGAACAATTAGGCGCATATTTGCAAAGCCTTTATTATTTTCCATGTTTATATTAAAATAGCCAAAACTTGCACTTGTGCCATCGGGAATCGCTGAAGACACTTCTAACAGTTGAAATAAAGAAGCATGGTAATCTTCAACTGTCAAACCGGCAGGTCAAAGCCACAGTTCAAACCACTGGTTGAGTTTTGAAATAGAGGAGCCAGAGACTGTGAAAAATTTCTGAAATAAAAATGTTTGATGCCTAGTCTAAATGAGGAAAATATGAAGTTTGTTGAAAATGACCGGAGCTGAGGAGTAGATCGATGTTTGTCTGTGTTAACATCGTTATTGTCAATTTCAGTTTTCAACTTCAATATTAAACCACAATCTGCCACCTCATGGCCTGGCATATCTCTCACACTGCCATTACCATCAAGCCAGCAGATCAACCCTGGTTTAATGAGGAGTAGAGAAGAGAAAGCCAGGAGAAGCACAGGCAAACCTAGCCTGCCAAAACAACAGAAGACTACTTGCTTGCTAAACAGCGGAAGCGACATGCGATTGACAGAGCTAAGCAATCCCACAACCAATGGATCAGGTAAAATCTCTGAACCCTTGCCACCTCCAGTCGTGAATGGTGGTGGATGATTAATCAAAGGATTAATCCACAAATATCCCCATCTGGGGGAGTTCAGCACATCCGTTGCCAAAGACAAGGCTGAAGCATTTGCAACCATCTTCAGCCAGAAATAGTGAGTGATTGATCCATCTGGGTCACCTTCTGGGGTCCCCAACAACAGGGATGCCGATCTTAGCCAATTTGATTTAAGAAATGGCTGAATGCACTGGATACAATAAAGGCTATGGACCCTGACAACATCTTGGCAGTAATACTGATGACTCTTGCTCCAGAGCTAGCCGTGCCCTAGCCAAGCTGTTCCAGTACAACTATAACTATGACATTTACCCAACAATGTGAAAAATTTTCCAGGTATGCCCTATCCACAAAAAGCAGAACAAATACAACCCAGCAAATTACCACCCAATCAGTCTACCCTCGATCATCAGCAAAATGTTGGAAGGTGTCGTTGATAGTACTATCAAGTGGCATGTCCATGGCAATAATTTGCTCATCAATGCTGATTTCAAAAGGTGAGGTGAGAGAGACTGCCCTAGACATCAAGCAGCATTTGGCCGAGTGTGGCATCAAGGGGCCCTGGAAGAATTGAATCAATGGGAACCAGTAAGAAAATACTCCCCTGGTTGGAGTCATACCTAACATAAAGGATGATGGTTGTGATTGTTGGAGACCAATCATCTCAGCCCCAGGACAATGCTGCAGGAGTTCCTCAGGGTAGTGTCCTAGGCCCAAACATTGTCAGCTGCTTCATCAATGACCTTCAATCCATAATAAGGTCCGAAGTGAGGATGTTTCTGATGATTGTTCAGTTTGCGACCCTTCAGATACTGACGCATTCCATATCCATACGCAGAAAAACAGCATTCAAGCTTGGTCTGATAAGTGACAAGTAACAGTCATGCTGCAAAACTACCAGGCAATGACCATTTCCCCATTCTCATCTTTGGCTGCCCTCGATTCGAGGATGATGTCTGCTCAGTTTTGCGAGTTTCTGCCATGAGTCTTCATGTGACTGAACAGGCTAATTCTAGACTTGCAGATTTTTGGGTCCCATAAGGTACTGCGCTCCGGAATGCAGGATTTTCTTTCTTTTCCTTTCTGCTGCTGTTTTGCCTCATCATTAAATGTTGTGACTCAAAGCATAAGGCAGCTTCATGGACAAGTTGTCACTCTTTTGAATGCTTGGTAGTAAGTTTCTAGTCGTCAGTGTCAGTGTTGCCATTCTTCAAGGAGAGCTTCACAGTGTCTTTGTAGCATTTTCCTTGTCCTCCCCTGGATTGCTGGCCATTTGAGAAGTGAGAAAACAGGACAAGGCGTGGGAGATGCTTTTCAGCCATCTGGACGCAGTCCATTGTATTTGACTTTGCAAGCGTTTTGCCTGAATTCTTGTGGAGCTGGCTTCAAGAAGAACACTAGCATTTGTTCAACGGTCCTCCCATTGAATCCAGAGGATGTAACTGCGGTATGCTGATGGAATTTCTCTAGCTCTCTGGTGTGTTGCTGATACACAGTCCAGGTCTTATTGCAGTACAGGAGTGTGATGACAACAACTGGTCTGTACACCAGGACTTTTGTTGACTTGCAGAGGTCTTTGTTGTCAGTCATTGCCATAGTTTGTAGAAGGCTGAGTTGGCACAGCTGATCTGGTGTTGGATCTCCCCGTCAATGTTGGCCTTTTGAGAGAGGTGGCTTTCAAGGTATGGGAAGTGCTCAACATATTTCACACATATGGGAGGTGGAATATTTGGCTGACCAAGCTTGGGTTGATATGAGTTTTGTTTTGGTAATATTCAAGGACAGGCCCAGTTTCTTTGCAGAATTGAAAAGTGGCTCGCAAATCTAGTGCCGAGTGGGCAATGACACTACAGTTATCCGCAAACTGAAGACCGTGTGTGTCCGTGGTGGTCAGTTTACTTTTGGCACAAGGCAACTCAGGTTAAAGAGTTTTCCATCTGGGTAGTAGATTTTTGAAGAAGCGAATAGACACTGTCAGTTAGATTGTAAATAGCATGGGGGCTATCACATAGCCTTGCATGATCGCGGTCCAGGTTTTAAAAGGGACTGTTCCTGATCTCCTGTTCAAGGCAATTGCAGTCATATCATCATGAAGCAGTTGCAGGATGGTGATGAAGTTTCTTGGCATCCAAATCTCTGGAACACAATCCATAGAACCTCGAGATTTACTGAGTCAAATGCTTTGGTCAGGTCATCTCCAACAAGAGAGAATCTAACCATCTCTTGACATTTAATGGCAGTACCATCACTGCATCCCTGACTATCAACATCCTGGGGTTACTATTGACCGGAAACTGAACTGGACTACAAGAGCAGGTCAGGGGCTGAGAATTCTGAAGTGAGTAACTCACTTCCTGACTTCCCACAGCCTGTTCACTATCTACAAGGCACAAGTCAGGGGTGTGATAGAATAATCTCCACTTGCCTGGATGAGAGCAGCTCCAACAACACTTAAGATGCTCAACACCATCTAGGAGGATTTAGCCTATTAGAGTGGCACCCCATCCGCCACTTTAACCATTCACTCCCTCCAACACCGGTGCACAGTGGCAACAGTATGCACCATGTGCACTGCAGCAAAGCGAGGCTCCTTTGACAGCTCTTTCCAAACCCACAACCTCTACCACGTAGAAGGAAAAAGGGCAGCAGATTCATGAGAACACTAACATCTGCAAGTTCCCCTCCAACCCACACACCAACCTGACTTGGCACCATATCAAAGTCCCTGGTCAAAAACCTGGAACTCCCTTCTCTAACAGCACTATTGGAGTACTGACACCACATGGACTGCAGTGGTTCAAGAAGGCAGCTCACCATCAGCACGTTAAGTGCAGTTAAGGATGGGCAATAAATGCTAGCTTGTCAACAACACTTGCATCCCACAAAAAGAATAAAAAAGTTACTGCACCTGCAAGGCGATTGACAGCAGCATTTCAATTAATCTGAAGCATGGATTTGATCCAACAAGTAGTATGAATCGTGAATATCCCAATGGACAGTTCTTTCCTCAGCAATGAGAAATATGAGATCCAAGGCGCCCACTTTAACCACAGTTCAGCAGAAAAGACCTGGGATACAGCTTTACTGTAATGATAGCTGAGGAGCACAACTACAGATCGATGTTATGGCTGCCATGTACATTTTCCGAATGAAGATTACTTTATGAAAAATGTATTACCCCTGTATTTTGAATGCAGTGTTTTCTGTAGAATTGACACCTTTGGAAACCCCATCAGTGCTGATTGGCTTATCATGTTGGACACCAAATGCAACATTAGAATCAGGAGAGAGGAGGTAACATTAATTATACCTCTTTTTATGTATCTTTTAAGCTATGGTGCTAAAAATAAATTAATTGTGTAACAGAAATTACTTTGTTGTTTTTCTCATGCAGAGAGGAAGATCTATACCGTGATGAAGTTGAGATAGAAAAGGAAAAATTTCAACGATTGATATCTCAAAGTCAACTTGCAGGTAACCTTTTTTTCTCTCCCAAAGCGTGTACTTCTTTTTTTTGCTGCTGACCTCACCTTCCCATTAATTAAGTTAGTAGAAACCCAAAACCATCACTTATGATATTATGCTTCTTGGTGAAGTAAAACTGGCATTGAAGGAGAGAGTATGTTATAGTTATATTGATTATATGAACTGGATGGACAAGCACTCAGCTGATAGAGCTAGATGAGGTTTGATGCATATATGGTTTCTACCTTTTTAACTATTTGTAATAAAATATAGTCCTCCACTATACAGTATATTCATTTTGGTACTCTACTTTAAAGATTTTCCTGATGTTTGTAACTTTCCAAGCTTTCAAATATCTAAGGTTAAGAAAGAAATGGTGATTTCAGTTGAAACTGCATGGTATAAAATGCCATCTGAGAATTTCCAGTCTTGTGCTGCATTAGAGCACTGCTGGTAGCAGCCCTGATAACAGTAGTGTTGTGATATAAAAGAGAAAGTGCCAAAAGGTCCAGGATCACCTCCACTTCCTTCTCCATCCCCAACCCACCCCTTTACTTCTGCAAAGACAAATAGATTATCTGGATCATGGCACAATGCAATACAGGTTTATGCAGGAAAAAATTCTAGTACAGGTAGATTGAACAATCAGGCCTGTATCACATTACATTGGCCAGATTTGATTTGCTTGTGGTAATTTATTCAAAAATTTGTCAATCTTTTAATGTCTCCACATACATAGCCGGGTGGCAAATGTAGACTTAATTTTAAAAATAAAGATATCCAGACCGTAACTAGATGGTAACTTGGAGGTGATTTGTATGGAACTGTTTTGCTTTCCTTTGGGATTTTTTAATGCAGTTTGGGATATCGCAGTGACTCATTTGGTTTCTTGAGTAAGGCACGATTGGAGGCTTGATCACTCCCAATCTGACTGTAGTTGTCTCATCTCAGCCAGGATGTAAAGGTGATGCCATAGTTGCCCTGGCTAAAGATGGGGAAAATGTTCCAGTTTCACCAGATAAGGACAAGATTGGGTTCAACTATGATGTGCCTCCCAAGCACTAACAACTTGGCCACAATTAAATATCTTACTAACACCTTCCAAGGTTCCCGCACAAATAATTTGCCAATGGAGTGAGCTCGGCTAGAAAAATACCACTCGCAAGGTGTCAATACATTCACAAGGGGTGTGGGGAAAAGATAATTAATGAGAAAACTCTGACTTGCTCTTTCAAACCTCTGTGAAACATCAGCCTAGAAATTGCTATGGATGTGCACTTCAGAGGTAAACTTCTGCTAAAATTCTTTTTTTAGAGTAATACGTGTGCTTTTTCAGTTTTTGATCTGGGGGCTATATCTCACAAAAACGGAGCCAACCAGCATCATCACTGGGTGACTATTGTTGGAGCTCTTTTGTTTTCTTACGTACTACAGCTGCGCCACCACTTGCAGACATGGATACCATTGGAGGATTAGATAATCTGTCTTTTGATGCCGTTTCTCCATCAAGGGTTCTACTACCCTCCTGCAGGTGCTCATCTGGCCAAAGCCATTGTGTCAATTACTTCTAGCCACTGGAAGATATTCCCCTGACGTCATTGACTTACTTTTACTTGGGGTCCTTGGTGCTGCGATCAGTTGAATTCAGCTTTGATGTCAAGAGAAGTTAATCTTCCTCCTCCTTTGCTATTTAACTCTTATCTATACTTGGATTAAGGCTGGAATGAGGTCTGGAGCTAAGTGGTCACAGCATAACCTAAATGGAGTATCAGCAGACAAGTTATTGTTGAGTTAGAGCACTTGATGGAAGCAGCCATCATCTATAAAATTACTTTTCTGATAAACTGGTGGCAATTACTCAAATGTTAATTAATCAGGTTAGATTTATCTTGCACGCGAATAGGATACCTCAGCATTTTCATATTTTCAGTGGGCAGCATAATAAACTGGAAGAGCTTGGCTAGAGGAAGCAGCTAGTTCTGGTGTTTGGATCTTCAGCACTGCAGTATAGATGTTGTTAGGGTCCTTCTTTGTGCCCAGTGCACTTTGCTTTTGTTCACTTAGCATCATTAAGAATTGGCTGGACACTGGAATCTATGATGATGGGGCCCTTGGGATCTAATTCACTTAATTTTTTGTTCTGCCATGCAAGATCAAATTGCCATCACCAGCACATAAATTTGCTGCTTTAGATCTTTGTGACAGGGTCATACCTCTCAAAATAGCTCCTTGCAGTTGTAAAAGATGAGTATTTAGATAAGATTTCACTGAGGGGTTAAAGATAGAAAAAAAAATGCCTTTTATATTGTGCCTTTCACATCTTTGGAATTTCCCAAAATCTTGAAGATACAATTAATTACTCATGAAGTATAGCCACTGTATTGTATACAGCAACCAATCTGTATATGACAAAGAGATGATCTATTGGTTTATGTTGGTTGAGGGGTAAATGTTGGCGAGGAAACCCAGGAGAACACATCTTGCACCCGTCAACAGGCAGTTAGTGATGCGGTTTAATGCATCAGCCAAAAGATGGCATCTCTACAAAGAATCACTAATGAGGCATCAACCTAGATTAAGCGCTCCTAAAGAAGGATTTGCACTATTCATCCATATGCATTATATCTTGACTAATGCCTAAAATGATCACATTTAGTGTTGGCCTTGCAACTTTCATTGTTTTGCAAAGTAAGGAAGCTGAAAGTCTCTTTTATATTTGGTTTAATTTTCCATGTGCAACTGCCACAGAGCGGTCCACTATCGAACCTGGTGTGGCCATTTTGGAATATTGTACCAGAGAATGGAAAGGAAACACAGCAAAAGCACAACTCATGAAAAAGGTAGATAGCTACTTTTTGTGTTTGAAATTTTGTTCCTAAGTTAGTTGCATTTGTTTAAACTATTTGTTCCTATATTTTGATTTGGGCCCATGTAAGAGAGAAGGATTTTTTATTTGCACAAAAAATCTGGATAATTACAATTTGGAATTGAAAAGTAATTCATTGTATGGGAAGAATTTTGAGATGTTTTTACATTTAGTTATGCATAAATGAACCCTTTTTAGTTCTTGGAATTCTGGTAGGTGTCCATGATCTAACTAATCAACTCTTGAGTAATCTCTTCTACTGCAGGTAAATTTTTCAAGACCAGGAGTAACTTGAAGTTTTAAAAAAAAACACAATGTTGATGCAAACGTGAAATTTTCCTTTTGTACTTTACTGAATGTTTCACAACATATTTGAGAATGCTATAAGCAGCTCTTCTTTTAACAGGCGTATGAAGCTGTCTGTCAAACTTTCAGTTCTCTAAGAAGAGTTAGGGGTGATAATTATTGTGCTCTAAGAGCAACACTGTTTCAAGTATTGAGGAATGTTAAACTTCTTCCCTGCCTGCAACAGGACAGCCTAATCCAGGTACCTTTGTGCATTATTTCACCTATAGATCTAAATGTGCCTTTTTCATATTCAAATCTTATTTTTTTCTCTTTTTTTCAATTAAGTTATCATTCTGCATTTGGAGCTTGTGTGCATATCATAGTTTTTTGAGCTAGGTTGGGGCTATAGTGTTGGTGTTGAAGCAGGAATCGAATTGGAGCTAGCTTTAGATTTAGAACTTCTGATGAAAGGCCACAACCTGAAATGTTAACTCCATTTCTGTCTCCATAGATGCTGCAAGAACTGCCAAGCATTTCCAGCATTTTCCATTTTTACCACTAGTGCCCTTGGTGGGTTGTAATGTGGGAGCAGATTTTGGATGGCCCTATTGGTGTAATCTTATCATAAGTCTAATAGGCATGCAGTAAAAGTGCTGGAATTGAGTCAGGACCTTGCTTTCTGCCAGTTTCCAAGGGACCTTGTTTATGGCTGACCCTCTCTTCACTCCAAAGAAAGTCACCCATGTTGGGGAGGATTCCCAGGCTGTCCATCTCTTAACTTGCAGCAAATCCTGTTCACCCATCTCCCTGTGCTTGCTGACCTATATTAGCTTCTGGTCAAGTCCACCTTGATTTTAAAACTCTTATCCTTGTTTTTAAATATCTTCATGGCCTTGTCCATCCCTATTTCTGTAACCTCATCCAACGTCAGCTCTTCAACCCTCAGAAATTTGCTCTCATCTAATTCTGGCTCCTTGTGCATCCCCAATTTTAATCATTCCACCATTGGTGGTCATTCCTTCAGCTGCCTAGGCCCTAAGCTCTGGAGTTCCCTTCCTAAATCTCTCTGCCCCTCTACTGCAAAGTTGACCAAGCTTTTGGACATCTGTCCTAGTATTGCCTTATACGGTTCAGTTTCAGATTTTGCCTAATAACACTTCTGTGAAGCACCTCAGGATGTTATACTAAAGGCACCAAGTGCAAATTGTTACTCTAACCGAAAGTCAGCTCCTTGATAGCTCGATCTGTAAATGCAATAGGAAGGCCCTTTGTTTGATTTTGGGCTGGCATTCATAGCATCTATAGAATAGTCCAGGTGACCATTCAATCCATCGAGTCTGCGCCAGTTCTTTTGAAAAGTTAGTACCATTCCCTTTCTCTTCCCCATGTATCCTTACAATTTTTTTCTGCTTCAAATATTTATCTAATTCTCTTTTGAAGGCTGCTATCCACCACCTTATCAGGTTGAGCATTCCAAATCCTAACCACTTGTGTGTAAATGCTTTTCCTCATGTACCCTCTGATTCTTTTGCCAATCACCTTAAATCTGTGCCCTCCAGTTATTGACCCTTCAGTCATTGGAAATAGTTTCCTGTTTATTCTATCAAAATCCTTTATGATTTTGGACATGTTTATCAAATCTGCTTTTAGCTTTCTCTGCTCTAAGGAGGGTAACCCCAACTTCTTCAGTCTAGCTATGTAACTGTAATCCCTCATCCACGGAACCATCCCAGTACATCTTTTCTGAACCCGCTTAAGCCTTCATATCTTTCTTAAAATGTGGTGCCCAAAATGGGGCACAATACTCCAACTGAGGCTGAACTTCATTCTTTAAAAAAAGGCTTAATAGCCATGTGTGATTTTTTTAAAAAATTGTTCATGGGATGTGAGCGCTATTGGCAAGGACAGCATTTATTGCCCATCCCTTTGATGTTTCCAGTAGAACTATGTGGAAAATATTCCAGTTGCCAGTTCTGGTATTTCTTCACCTTGATGTGCATTTTGAAGGGAAGGATGGAATGGGAGGGAAGCCATTTTGAACGTCACTGCGAGAATGAATCTTAAGTTTTCAGTTTGTACCACTAGATGGCCCTCTTATTGCTGTAGTTACTGTTATGACACAACAGATAGTAAATGCTAAGCTGCTCAAAGCCCAAAAGGAAACTTGAAGCAACTGTTCTACAGTTTGTATATTTTGACATGCGTGCCTTGAATTCAGTGGTAATAAGGCCACCGAGTCTTAGGTTTCTTACAAAATTAAATTTAAACTTTATTAATGAAGAAATGATTTTAAGCACAAACATCTACATAAGTTACTACTATGATAGCTTCTAAATCCCCTAATTAATCTAACTCCCAGTTACATCTCCATTAAGGCAACAGTAAAACACACAGATTTAAACAGGCCCAGGCAAAGCACACATCATGGACAGTCAAATTCAAAGTGAGTATTTCTCAGCTTTGGATCCTTGTAGACAGCAGCTTGAGACTTAGATGCTGGAGGCTTTTCACACTTATGTTAGATCTTAAAATGCCTTCTTTCCTACACACAACCTCATCTCCTTTATACAGATTTCCCTTTTGAGTGCAAATTCCCATTGTTTGACTATGTCTTTGGACTTTACCTCTCCAATAATAAAAATCTATCATAATACCAATTTTACCAGTAATCTTTGGGAAAAATAAGCACACTGTTTCTTAACTTGTCCTGGCTAGGTGACACATTTCATCCCCTCTTTTGAATTCAAGCAGCAAATGTTCCCTTTACACCTCACATTCTAAAACTTCAACCATGTTTACCTACTTAGCATTTCAAACCTAGTTTCCCATCTGATACGTCAAAGCACCCAGACCAGCCATCTGTAATTCAATTAAAACCTGCACAGACATGCACAGACCCCACTATTGCTCTGAAGTAAATTCCAGTGGCATTATGAAAATTATTATATCTTCTTGACGTTTCTTGTGAGATTATGTCATTCATGATAAAATAGGGTTGATAGTGAACTGACTTGCTCATTGTTGTCTAATTGCAAAATTGTATAGTCATCCAATAACTATCTCTTTCTTTTCTAGCTTCCAGAAAAGCTGATTGCAGCAAAATATACCTGGATTAAGCAGTGGTATTTTGGAGTTCAAGACTGTGGGAGCAAAGATCCTGTAAAAAAGCTGAAGGAATATCTGGCAGTATTGAAACAAAAGGTGCATTTTTTGTGGGTTTATATAACATATATGCTCAATGTTCATTGCTAAAATTTTAACTGTTCATCTTTTTTCTTGTTTCCAATCTCCATCCCAATCTTATACTTGTCAACCCAAAAAAACTATCAAAAGCTAATCTACAGCTCCAAAAGGCTGGTGATTCAATAATTATAGATATATTAAACATATGAAGTGGTTGTTTCAAGTTACAGTTGACTCTTGATTTTATGGTGTCAGGTTGTAAATTGTCTATATTATCTGCATGGGCTTTCTCTATTTCCACTGTAATTTTGGCAAGGGATTGCCAGGAACCCTGGTGAAATGGGTGTTTGTGGCTTCTCTGGGGTATCTGCTGAAATTACAGTGGGAGATCTGGAAAACTCCTGTCAGTAGAACATAGCATAATGCTGCTATTAGTATAGGAATGATTGAATCACAGTGACATCATCTATGGCATCAACAGATGCTAATGGCTGGAAATTTTAAACTCTCTGGTCTTGCATAATGGAACTCTCTAATTCAAAAGGAGGGTTAGCTGAGAATTTTCTTGGGTATTTGAAAATCAGCTGAACTCATGTTCCCCTCAACAGCTGCCCCCCAGGCCCTCAATATGTGGACAGGCTTTCAAGCATTTACACCAGAAACAGGTCAGTCATGATGTGCTGGAGCAAAACCTTGAAACTGTGGAGCAAAATGTTTTTTTCAGCCCAAGTATGCTCACAGGTTGCTAATGTCAAACTTGACAAATCTAAAATGATAAGATTCAGCACAAAACGTTTTAATTTTTTGTTTTGGGGAAAGAAACAACTAAGCCCACAAAATAGTTCTCGCTCTATTAATGCTACTGAGCTGTTCAGTGCCGAGATAGTCAAATGGTGACAGCAATATCCGTAAGTACCATCATTTTCCAAATATTATTCGTTCCCAAATATAATCTGAAATACACACTGATTTCCAAGTCAAAATTGTCTTATTACCCTGTATAATATGCACCTAGACTTTTGCAATGCCGCAGTCAAATTGTAATTATCCCAGGGGCATGACAGGTTTAGTTACAAATAACGAATATAAGATGCAGCAGACTGGGGGGCCTTTTGAGTGTCACACGCTTGGAAGATTCCTCTTACTTTTTTATTATATGATTATACCTACTAACAGATATGGGCCATGAGTATCAAAACAGTCTTCCCATTAAAGGTTTTGGTTGTCATCCTACAGCTTATGATACAATTGAGTCCTTTGGTGAATTAAAGCCTTGCAATTCTTAAATGGTTTACCTCAGAGGGGAGCCATCACCAAGCCGATCTTAAAAGAATCACTATAAGATGCATTGTTTAACCCTCTTGGAGGCAGCAATTTCCTATTTCTAACAGCCTCCCTGTTTCATTGTGAGAGTTTCCTTCCTTTTGTCCTTGTACAGATTCAGGCAAGGAAACCGAGATCTGATCTGAGTTACTCTGTGGGCCTAATAGAAGGACCCAAACCTTTGCTGGGGAAAGATAGTGGATCCCAAACAAGATTGACTGAATTCCACTTGAGGCCCACTCCTGGCTACTAAGAAATCCACTTTGATTTGTTACCACGTATAGTATAATACATACCCTAATTTCTAGGTCGGTTTTTAGGGAGAAAAGTGTGCATTATATTCAGAAAATTGCAATAATTAGAAAACAATAGAAGTAAGATTCAGAAAGAAAGCTCTATTTCTGAGCTGTATTGTATTGTGAACACTATTTGCCTCTATTACTAACCTGCTTATTGAGGTTGTTGGTTCTGGCATGCAGAGTCAAAAGCTGATTTCTGGTCTGCAAATAGGGAAAGTGTGGATGCCAGTGCGAATAAATGGTAAAAAATAGTCATAGAATACTTTGTGCCACAGAATGGTGGGCTGTGTGTGTTTACTTGCTCTATTTTCTGTTGGGAGGAAGGGAAAAGTCAAAGTAACCATAGGAAAAGGAGTAGGCCATTCAGCCCCTCAAGTCTGATCCGCCACTCCATTGGCTGATCTATGCCTTAATTCAATCTACCCACCTTGGTTTCATAACCTTTAATTTCCTTGCCTAATAAAGATCCAGCAGTATAAAAGCAAAGCACTGCAGATGCTGGAAATCTAAAATAAGAACAGAAAATGCTGGAAACACTCAACGTCTGTGGAGAGAGTTTCAGGCCAATGACCTTTCAAACGTCATTGACCTGAAATGTTCTTCTATTTCTCCCCACAAATTTTTCCAGAATTGCTGACTATTTCCAGCATTTTCTGCTTTCATTATTATTAATAAAGATCTGTCGGCCTCAGTTTTGAAGTTTTCAACTAACCTCAACAGCTTTTTGGAGGAGTGTTTTCCAGATTTTCGCTACCCTTGGTGTGAAGGGGTACTTCTGACATCACCCCTGAATGATCTAGCTCTAATTTTAAGGTTACCTTCCCCTTGTTCTGGATTTCTCCACCTCTTTATCTAACTTTTCAATTCCTTAAATTATCTAAAACACCTCATATCACCTCCTGATCTCTATACTGAAGTGAATACAAGCCTAATCTGTTATACCTCTCCTCAATAATTTAATTATTTTAGCCCCAGAAACTCTGCCCTGGCTGCTCTGTCCACCTCTGGTGGCTGGCCTCTACATGGGTTTGCTATTTGTATTCTTGAGTCCCAGTTTTGAGCAACGTGCCAATACCAAGGAGTGAAGGGGAGCTTGGATATGGTTATTTGTCATAGTGTTCATCACCATTGTTATGTTTTTGTTTTTGTGTACTAGTGCATCTCCCATACTATTAGTTGTAGACCAAAGAGTGGGAGGCTTGGTGAGGAGCAAGTGATAGCTGAAATCCTTAGGGGCAGATGGCCTTGATGAAGGCAGGTCAGGTCTGAAGTGGTGCTGTTGGCCGTGGATGTTGCTCGGCTTGTTGTGCAGATATGTCAGTGGAAAAATCTTTTAAAACGATAATCTGCGACAAAATTAACAGTCACTTGAACAAACGTGGATTAATTTAAAAAAACCCAGCACAGAAGGGAAATCGTGTTTAACTAGGTTGAGTTTTTTGATGAGCTAACAGAGCTGATGCGGGTAATGTACATGGATTTCAAAAAGGTGTTTGAAGAAGTGCCATATAACAGACTTGTTGGCAAAGTTAAACTCTGTGGAATAAAAAGGACATCCCTTTGCCGGATGTATTTTCGGTGGTGGGGGCCATGTAAAATATGACGGGTAGCTGGCCTACCGCCTTCCCACCCACTCTCACCTGGTCAGTGTAAAAGGGTAGTCTGCCTGCCATTTTTTAAAAAAATAATTGATGGGCACTTGAGCTTGTTAAGATGCCAGTTGACCTGAATATTACACTGCCCACACAGTTGACTTGGGCTGGTGGGGTGGGAACGGGCAGGCTATTTCTTCCCTCCTTTTAGCCAGTTGGGTTAACAGAAAGGAGGGATATGTCCTTCAGGTGGTGCCCTGTGCGCATCTGAGGCACCCCTCCACCCTCCCAAACCCTTTTTGCCTCCCTGCCTGGCCTCCAAGACCTGCCCCTCACACCCCTACAGTGCCCTGTCCCTTCCTGCCCTAAAAGTCCAGGACTTACCTAAGTCCAGGATCTATTGCTCTTCTTCCAGGGGCCTGCTTGCAGCCCCAGCAGTGCACACTACTGGGTTCTGATGCTGCTGGGACTGCCTGATCTGCCGATCAATCAGATCAACCAACAGCGGTTGAGGGTGGGGCTTCCTCCCACTGAGGGGTGGAAGTCCCACTCTGCTTGTTTCAGCTGCCCTCAGTGTACTTTTGTAGCGGGCCGGCCTTTTTTTAAGCTGGTCAGTTTGAAACTGTCTTTTGTAACTATCGGGGGATGTGAGCAAATTGAACCACAGCTTTCAAAAGGGTATTGGATAATTATTTGAAGAGAAAAAAATTCAAGGCTGGGGGAAAAGGCTGCATGTAGGACTAGTTGAGTTCTTGTGGTGAGCCACCGTGGACACGACAGGACCTTCTTCCGATTCTAACTGTTGCGGCTGAATGCTTTCCAACTATGTAATTGTTTAATGCATCTTGTTGTACTGATTGTTGCAGTGTTCTGACAGATTAATGCTTCTTCTGTGCTTTCTTCAAAAGCCAATGCATATGTGTAAATAATATGCTTCAGTAACAAGCTAAGATAGTTTAAAACTCTTATTCTGTGTGTTACTGTTTTACTGGTATGCCATATCTTGGTAGTCTGCTTCACACTTCTTTGTTCTCTTCCTTTTTGATTGTTTCTTTTCCGCTTTCTATTACTGTTCTGTCTTCCTGCTGCTCCTCTGCCCCCTACCCAATAAGGGGGATAATTTTTTTTTCTCCAACAATGTGCTAATCATAAAATTTGTAAGTACATTCCAAAACATTTCAACTTAAGTTACAGAAAGTGCAATAAAATTCAACTTTTCTCCTTACAGCATGTTCCACTCTTAAGTGCCTCTATGTAATTATAATATTGTTGATATTTACCATATAGATTCCATGTCAGGCATACAGCCCAATGGGTTCTGCAGATTTTCCAGCCCCCTGATGTACTATGGCTAAAAGATTTTAGACAGCGACTTTTCCCCGTTGAGCCCATGGAGGCGGCTGGCCCAAGCTTTAGTGCGTCCCTCAGCATGTAGTCCTGGACCTTGGAATTTGCCAGTCTGCAACATTTGGTCGAGGACAACTCTGCAGAAGACCAGCGAGTTTCAGGCAGACACAGAGCATCTTTCACTGATTTAATGATTCTCCAACAGCAGTAGATGTTTATCTCGGTGTGCATCTCTGGGAACAGCTTGTAGAGCACAGAGTCCTGTATCACAGAGCTGCTTGGGCTGAACTGTGACAGAAGGTCTCTCTCCTGACTTTGTTTACAAGGACACATTCCAGCTGCCTCGAGGGCAAATGCAGAGGGGTTGAGACTTCATGCATGTAGGGAGGTTCTGACAAGGAGAGCCTTTTCACCACCAGCCAAGTCACATACTGGTGCTTGTTTGAAAGTTCTGGTGATGAGGCATTCTGCCAAATGACTTTGACAGTCTGCTCAGGGAACCATCTGAAAGGATCCATCATCTCCTTTTCCCACAGTGCCTCTCGGAAATTTCTTGCAGACCACTACCTGATGGACTTGTGATGTAAGGTGTTTTTCTGCATAAACTTTCCACAAGGGATAGGTGATACTTGGAGTGTCCAGTGGCAAGATGGCCAGACCCATCCTTTGCAACACCATGGACAGGTAGAACCTCAGCATGTGGTGACATTTGATGTTTGTGTACCGAGGTCTATGCACAGCTTGATGCAGCCAAATAAAGGTGGCCATCAGGATGAGGGTGATGTTGGGCACGATTTTCCCCCTTTTATCTAGAGGTTTGCACATCGTGTTCCTGTGAACACAGTCCATTTTCGACCTCCAGATAAAGTGGAAGATGGCTCGGATGATCGCCACAGTGCAGGAGTGAGAAATGGGCCCAAACTGCACCACGTCCACGCACAGCAACATTAGTGCCTCACACCTGATGACCAGGTTCTTACCCGCAACGGAGAGGGAACATCACTCCTACATGCCCAGTTTTTGTTTAACCATAGCTCCTCGCTCCTTCCAGTTTTTAATGCAAGCCCTGGTCCACCTGAACCATATCCCTGGTAACTTTAGGCAATCAGACCTGCTGGTGAAGGGGCAAGTTGCCACAACTTACCTCGGCTCCCAAGGCTAGTTTGAACTGATCGCAGATGGTCACCAGTTTGCGTGCCAACAGCAGATCTGAACAGAAGACAGCGAAGTTGTCCATGTACAGGGAGATTTTGGCCTGCATGCCTTTGCAGTATTACTCTTTCTTGGACTCGAACTCAAGTTCTGTCGAAGGGTCATGAGGACTCGAAACGTCAACTCTTTTCTTCTCCGCCGATGCTGCCAGACCTGAGTTTTTCCAGGTAATTCTGTTTTTGTTTTGCAGTATCCTTCCTGGTGGACTCTGCAAAAGGTTTATACAACACATGAACAAGACAGGGGAGAGAGAGCAGCCCCTCCAGATTGGATCGGAAAGCTTTCTGATTCCCAGCCGTTGATTGAAACTGTGCTATTGATGTTTGTTTAGGGCAATTGGATCTAATTATGGATTCCCTCCTGAAACCCCATTTTGGAGAGCATCTCCATCAAAAAGTAAACAAAAGTAAACACTTTTTGACTTTCTAATTTCTGATGTACTTGCATGAGTTGCAGAACTGAGTCCAGTGATCTATACCCAGGGACAAATCACTTCAGACTGGGCTCAAGCATTTTTGATCTCCAGTTGTTAGCATTGGCAATTTTTTGGTGCAGGATGCTATTTTGAGGGGAATAATATTTGAAGCAATGGATCCAAAGGACATATGAACTTAATTTTTACCAGCAGGGCACAATGCATTTTTGAACTTCCATGCAAATTTAAACAAAGCATTGTGAAATCTGATCACTTGCAAACAGTGTTGACACTGGAATGACAAAATATCTGGTATTCGCAGAATCAATACATGGTGATTTTTTATTTTTCTCTCTCTTCTAGTGGACACAGATATGTGAAATGGATTCTTTGGAAGAACGACAAGTTGTCTGTGAAGAGGTGTTTAAAAATGACCAGGAAGAATACAGGTTGTACGAAGCTATGAAAATTCTTATGCTGGCCAAGGCTATTGAACTGGATTATGATAAAGTGCAAAAAAAGGAAATTCCTCTCTTCTGTTGGCTGCTGTTTGCTCGTGATACTTCCACTGACCCTTACCAGTTCATGAAAAATCATTTGAATCATGTTGGCTACACTGGTGGACTGGATCAGGTAAGTGATTGAAATATCAAAAATCTTGGAATAAACTACCAAAGGACAGAAGCAGTGCTTCACCATGAGTCCAAAATTACAATTTCACTCTCCATAGCTTTGGTATTTTCAGGAATGTAGTGTTGTTAATTTTATTCTGCACAGCACAAGGTTGCTATTATGTGCATTTCTTTCATGTGTCCTTATTTTTCATGAGCTGTGCAAAAATTGAAATAGCTCCAGTGCTAACCTGAATGTAGATTTTGCAAAGGTGCATTGCCTATTTGAGTCCCAAGTTGATGAAAGTAGATATAATTATGGTGTTATCTGGCTAGTAAACAAAAGCAAATATCAAATTATAATGCCAAACTTGAATTCATTCTCAGGCGCTGGTGTTGCTGACATTTACTGTACATCTTAGTTCGCCTGAGAAAGTGACCGGTTTGCTAGCCCAGTTCAGTGGGCAGTTAAAGGTTGACCATGGTGATGTGGGGCTGGAGTTACTTAAAGACAGGGCAGCTAGGATTTCCTTCCTTAAAGGACATTTGGAAACCAATTAGATTCTTATGACAATCCACTTGCATTTTAAAAAAAAAAAATTGAATCCAAATTCTCAAATTGCCAGGGTTGGATTTAAACTTATTCTCTGGATTACTAAATCCAGTAACAATATTACTACACTACTGCACCCATTTTGAGTTTCATGCAATAGGTAAAGCTTTGAACTTGTAATTAGTATTCATCAGGATTCAAAACGCTTGCTTTATTCATTTCTTAATCTATATGTTAATTCAAATCAGGCTATCGTTGTCTGCAGATGCTAGAAATCTGTTCATCTATATGTTCCTTCTGCAGAGTTCCAATGAAAATATCCCACGATAACTATGAACATCTTATTTCTTAGCTTCAATGATACATTTAATTTCTTGCTCAAAAATTTAAAACTACTTCTTGTGCAAAGGCTGTCCCTTTTAAGCCCTTCCAAATTGCTGCACTGTGTTTCCTGATTCTAAGACTGAAAACTGAGGAAAAGCAGGGCAGAGTGATGCGTTCTGGATTTTCTTTTCTCGATTAGGCTTGTGCTTGGTCTTGTGCAGTGCTTTGGTCAGTTGTTTTGACTGAAAGCAAAATTTGTAGGGACCTAAGAGAATTCTATCCCTGCTTTAGTCTGCTGGTGTCTTTTAAGCACTGTGAAACATTATTAATCAGACAGAATTGAATGTACAGTATTGAACAGAAAATGATTCTAATTTCTTCTACTTCCTGTTCCTTTGAAACTGAGTACAGTACAAAGTGCACATGGAGTGTCTCTTATTCAGTCTAGATGAAGATACATCGATTGTTTTAGGATTGCCAACTTCCATTAGAGATATCCCTGGAGATTTTATGATGTGACATTTAATCACATGACAATTTCCCACAGTTTGTAATTGTTATTGTAATATATAAATGTTGATTCACAGAAGTTGAGTATCTTGGATTGCAGTTTTGTACCAGCAGCTGTTGTATAAGAAGTTCTGAGAATCAGGAAGCTGAGGCAAAGAAAGTGCATGGATGCAAACTGCAAATATGAAGTGTAAACTGTACTTTTCTGTCAGGTTGCTAGCAACAGTGAGATTAATATTTCATTTCTGAAGACTTAGACAACCTGGGAGGATTGGCATCTCTGTGTTCAGCTTGAAACTGGAATCCAATGTTCAGGATTTTTGTCCAAGTAAATTCACAGTAGCAGAGCATTCTGTGTCACTACAGTAATAAACCTAAATGCCTCAGAATTTCTACTTATTTCTCAAAAGTTATGTTCTTGCCTTGCATCATGCACCCATTTCAATACAATAGCTGTAGTGACCTAGAAACTAGCTGGGAACATGTCCAGTCTGTACGTGCTAGCCTCAGTGTCTGCTGAGCCATGTCATTTTACCCAGACACATCATAGAACCTTAATATTTAGGCACACAGACTAAATGCTTTCCTCTAACTGTACTGACCGACAGGCAGTGTTGCACTCTGCTTTGCTGCTTCCAGTTTTTTACTGAGCTGCCTGTTGCTTTTATCGGAAATCTGTTCCCTCTGTTTGTCATTCACTAAAGCGCTTTCTAGCACTGCTGATACTGCCAAAACTATAACTGGCTGGGGGTGGGGATATGGTGCAAGAAATAGATCTTCTCATGATTTTGTTCACTTCTCTAGCTAGATTGTGCATATTTAACAGGGAAGGAAGTGTACAGGCACAAGCATAGGACAAAAAAATTCTACTTTTCTGCTTGATTGCTCGAAGCATGCCCAGGAAATTCATCTTCAAATCCTGAAGACTATGGAATAACTTGGGAGAATTGGTAACCTTAGTTGTATCTTTTCTGAATATCTTTCCCACTGTGTGAAGCCCAAATGTAGCCCTCAGATTAAGATATAGAGTAAGATCTAGAATCCTATTGGTTTTCCTCATAGCCTTACCAAATTCAGTGCTACCCTAATGTTCTTTAATCGGTCCCCCAAGTCCCTCTGAGGTTTCACAGTAGCAAGCTAACTTTAATTCTGGGTGTAAGTATTGCTATTCATTTACCAAAATGCATCACCTCACATTGAATTCCATCTGCTACTCTTTAGGCCCATTGCAGTTTCCTTTGGTATTCCTAAGATTTAGTTGTATCCCCAAATTGGCAGTAATCTGAAAACTGACGTCACTTGCTTTAGGTCTGTGGGCTAGAAACTGCCTGTTATGCAAATTTTGCATGGAGTTGGCCATTTTAATGTCCTTTCTTCAGAATGTGGTATCTATTGCAGCAAAAGTATTTTGTGAACTTCATGGTGTTTTGAAGGAAAGCAAGAAAAAGAGTTGCATTTTTTTAACCACATTTCATAACCTCATGACATCCCTTTATAGCCAGTTTTACTTTTGAAGTGTTATTGTAATTTGAAAAACGAAAGTTAACTTCATAGCAAATTAGTCACAACACAATGACAGTGCAGTAATAGCCACATTACTTTGCCCTTCTACTTACAAACCTGACAGTTATATACTGCTTCAAATGATAGTGCCTCTTTAATACCATTGTTTCTCTACAGCTCAAAATTGCAAT
Organism: Carcharodon carcharias; assembly: GCF_017639515.1. Lineage (NCBI taxonomy): Eukaryota > Metazoa > Chordata > Chondrichthyes > Lamniformes > Lamnidae > Carcharodon > Carcharodon carcharias. The sequence continues at coordinate 171,630,679 of NC_054469.1, forward strand.
GTGCTTACTCCCACCTCCTCTGCCTCAGCTTTCAATGCCAGAGTAAAGCTATCAACTACACAGGTAGTTCTTACAGACAATACACTGGCATGACAAGCAGACACAGTGGGTTGAAACAACACTTTTATCCATCAGCTGCATTTCAAGTCAGCCAGGTTGAGGACACACTTCAAAGATCCTGACAGAAATTGTGACAACTTCTGACAGATATTCATTCTACAAGAACTGCAAGCCCCTTGCTACTAAGTGTTGTGATTTATAGAAAACTGGAGGGCTAACCTTTAGTGGCGGTGAGGTTAGGGTTATACCTCCCCTGAATCTGACTGCAAGTGGGAAAAACTCCATAGAAATATTGTGGTTCCTACTTTAAGCACACAAAACAGTTACAGGAAGAGCAGTTTGTTTTTATTACACAGGTCTCCCATAAGATATTTTCATTCTGTTGTAAGTGAATAGAAAGATTTGTTATAAAACATCAGCTAATGTTGAAATAGAATGCACCAAGATTCCAACGTTTAATGTTCATACGCCTGAACCAAAGCATAATTCAAAAAAAAAACAAAGGAAATTGCCCAAATTAATGACTTTGTTGCTGAGGCTTGGGGTAAAAAAAAAATCAGTGCAGTTCAGGTTGCATTGAGTTGATTCCCCCACCCCCTGGCGCACCAACCTCCTTGTCCCCCCAACCCCATGTCACTGAGAGCACCAACCAGAGTGTTTTGGTGAGAGCATGGGTCACAGGGAAGGAAGTATGCAGCATCTAAAGCATTTCTCCCAGGTTGCTAGCAGCAGGAGAGATGGTGGTTTGTGGTAATGTCACTGGACTAAATAATCCAGAGGCCCTGGCTAATCCTCAGGGGACATAGCAACTGGTGGAACTTAAATTCAATGAATTAATAAAACAAACCTGAGTTGAAAACTCGTCTCTGTAATGATACCATCATTGTCGTATAAACCCATTTTTTTCTCCAATGCATTTTAAGGAAGCAATCTGCTGTCCTTGTTTGGGCTGGCCTACATGTGATTCCAGATGCACAGCAATGTGGTTGCTTAACCACATCTCTCATCAGAACGCTTTGGCTTGTGTGCCCAGTAACATGGGGGGGTGATCAACCCAATCCAACCTGAGCTCAGTGATTATTTTTTATCCCAACCCTCAGCAGCAAAGGTATTAAGTTGTTATTATTTGTTTTTTGGGAATAATTTCTGGTGAATTCACCAGAAATGAACTGACTCCAAAATGGCGTAGCAAGCCACACATCTGTGCCAAAATTCTACAGAAGGAATAAAACCAGACAGACCATGTTGCATCAACTGAAGCACTAGAAACAACAGCGTCCCTGTTGACTCTGCTAACACCTCCTTACATTTGGGGGCTTGTGCCAAAATTGGGCGAGCTGTCCCACAGACTACTCAAGCATCAGTCTGACATAGTCATACTCATAGAATCATACCTTTAGCTAATGCCCCAGACACCACCATCACTATCCCTGGGTATGCACTGTCCCATCGGCAGGACAGACCCATGAGTACAACAGCACAGTGGTATACAGTGGGGAGGGAGTTGCCGTGGGAGTCCACAACATTGACTCTGGACCCCATGAAGTGTCATGGCCAGGAAAGCTCCTACTGAATACCAGCAACCGCCCTGCCTCAGCTGATGAATCAGTACTGCTCCATGCTGAATACCATTTGGAAGTAACTCCAGGGGTGGCAAGGTCACAGTGGTACTGTGATTGGGAGACTTCAATGTCCATCACCAAGAGTGGCTCGTAACAGGACTACTGACCGAGCCAGCCATGTCCTGAAAACGTATCTGCCAGACAGGCCTGCAGCAGATGATGTGAGAACCAATGAGGGAGAAAAACCTACTGGGCCTGGTCCTCGCCAATCTACCTGTTGCAGAAGCATCTGTCCATGACAGTATAGATAAGAGTGACCACCGCACAGTCCTTGTGAAGATAAAATGCTGCCTTCACACTGAGCATACCCTCTATTTTGTTGTGTGGCACTACCAGTGTGCTAAATGGGATAGATTCAGAACAGATCTAGTGGCTCAAAACTGACCATTCATGAGGCGCTGTGGACCATCAGGAGCAGCACAATTGTATTCGGCCACAATCTGTAACCTCATTGCTTGGCATGTTCCTCACTCTGCCATTACCATCAAGCCAAGTGATCAATCCTAGTTCAATGAAGAGTGCAGGAGTATATGCCAGGAGCAGCATCAGGCATACATAGTTACAAAGGAGATGTCAACCTGGTGAAGTTACTTGCATGTTAAACAGTGGAAGCAGTATGTGGTAGAGCTAAGTGGTCCCACAACCAATGGAACTGACCTAAGCTCTGCGGTCCTGCCACATCAAGCGGCGAATGGCAATGGGCAATTAAACAACTAACTGGTGGAGGAAGCTTCCTATCTTCAATGATGGGAAAGCCCAGCACATCAGTGCAAAGGTCAAGGCTGAAGCATTTACAATTATCTTCAGCCGGGAGTGCGAAGTGGATGATCCATCTCCGCCTCCTCCTCAGGTCTCCAGCATCACAGGTGCCAGTTTTCAATCAATTCAATTTACTCCCATGTAATATCAAGAAACTACTGAAGGCATAGGATACTGTTGTCAGGGCTATGGGCCCTGACAACATCCAAAGAATGAAGACTGAAGACCTGTGCTCCAGAAATAGCTGTGCCCTAACCGAATTGTTCTAATACAGCTCCAACACTGGCATCTACCGGACAATGTGGAATATTTCCCAGGTATGTCCTGTCCACAAAAAGCAGGTCAAATCCAATCTGGCCAATTACCTCCCCATCAACCTCCTCTCGATCACTAGCAAAGTGATAGAATGTGTTGTCGACAGTGCTATCAAGTGGCACTTATACATCAATGACCAGTTCACTGTTGCTCAGTTTGGGTTGCGCCAGGGCCATTCAGCTTTTGACCTCATTATAGCCATGGTCCAAACATGGACAGAAGAGCTGAATTCCAGAGGTGAGAGTGACTGCCCTTGAAATCAAGGCAGCATTTGACCGAATGTAGGATCAAGGAGCCCTAGCACAACTGGAATCAGGGGAAAGCTCTCCATTAGTTAAAATCATACTTAGCATAAAGGAAGTTGGTTGCAGTTATTGGAGGTCAGTTATCTCAGTTTGAGGACATCACTGCAGGAGTTCCTCAGGGTAGTGTCCTTGGCCCAACAATCTTGAGCTGCTTCATCAATGACCTTCCTTCCATCATAAGGTCAGAAGTGGGGCTGTTTGCTGATGATTACACAATGTTCAGCACTATTCGCGACTCCACACACATTGAAGCAATCCATGTCCAAATGCAGCAAGACCTGGACAATATCCAGGCTTGGACTGACAAGTGGTAAGTAACATTTGTGCCACACAAGAGCCAGGCAATGACCATTTCCAACAAAAGAGAATCTAACCATCGCCTCTTGATATTCAATGGCATTGCCATCACTGGATCCCCCACAATCAGCATCCTGGAGATTACTTTTGACCAGAAACTGAACTGGACTAGCCATATAAATACTGTGACTACTAGAGCAGGTCAGAGGCTAGGAATCCTACGATGATTAACTCACTTCCTGATTCTCCAAAGCCTGTCCACCGTCTACAAGGCACAAGTCAGAAGTGTGATGGAAAATGTTCCACTTGCCTGAATGAGTGCAGCTCCAACAACACTCAGGAAACTTGACATTATCTAGAACAAAGCAGCCCACTTGATTGGCACAGCCTCCACAAAGATTCACTCCTTCGCCGGCAAGCAGTGGCGGTTGTGTGTACTGTCTACAAGATGCACTGCAGAAACTCACCAAGGCTCCTTAGGCAGCTCCTTCCAAACCCATGACCGCTATCATCTAGAAGGACAAGAGCAGCGGATACATGGGAACGCCACTTGAAGTTCCCCTCCAAGCCACTCACCACTCTGACTTGGAAATATATCGCCGTTCCTTCGCTGTCGTTGGGTGATAATCCTGGAACTCCCTCCCTAACAGCACTGTGGGTGTTCCTGTACCACAGGGACTACAGCACTTCAAGAAGGCAGCTCACCACCCCGTTAAGGGCAGTTAGGGATGGCAATAAATGCTGGCCCAGCCAGCGAAGCCCACATCCCGTAAATGAATAAAACAAAGGGCAGCAAACATATTTGAGCATCACCACCAGCACATTCCCCTCCTAGCCACACAACCCTCCTCACTTGCAACTATATTGCCATTCTCCTAATGTTGCAGGATCAAAATCCTGCAACTCCCTTCCTAACAGCACTGTGATTTTTATGTACACCACATGGACTGCAGTAGTTCAAGAAGGTGGCTTGCCTCCATCTTCTGAAGGACATTGGAGAAGGACAATAAATGTTGGTCTTGCCAGCAACGGTCTCATCCCATTAAAGAATAAAACACTACTTGTGTTACGACTTGGTTAGGAACAGTTAACATTTAAAAAATAAATTTGAACACCTCATTTTAACCAATAAAACTACGTCACAGCATTTTACGTTTTTAAACAAAACAAACTTGTTTATAAAGATTAAAGCAAAATAAGCACTATTAACTTAACATTATTGTTTATAACAATGTAGATTATACACTCCATTTTACTTTTTACTTTCCCAAAGAATTGTCTTGTACTTTGATATCTTAGAGTTATTTATTTCTGTCAGCACCACTCAAAGCATGCCACAGTCCTCTGGAATTTACTTTAATCTCCTCAGTTCCAGCTATTCTCCGAGGTAAGACTATTTGAGGCATCTACAGTCAAGATGTATTGAACAGTCAACGAAGGTCTGGTTGCCTTCTCAGTCCTTCCCAGCTAATTCTGCTGATTGCTTTCTTTGCCATATGGCCTCGTGAGGACCGCTGTGAGCTAGAGTAAACCTTCCAGCTGCTTTTTGCTCATGAAATCCAAACTGAGACAGTGCCCCCATGGACAATTCACTCAGAACAATGAGGTTAGTATTTTGAAACAAAAACAAAAATAGCTGGAAAAACTCAGCAGGTCTGACAGCATCTGTGGAGAGGAGCACATTAATATTAGTTGCTAATTTAGTATTTTCTTGGCTTAACTGCTGGCCTGACTAACACCCATCAAATCTGACTATCCTCTCCGAGTGAGCTGCAACCGCCTGTTTCCAGGATGTGGGTTCCCCCTGCTTCTCTCAACCAGTCTTATCTTAATCTGAATTCACAGAAATAACTCATAACAAAGAATCTCAGTAAGCTCCACCCATCTCCATGGCAATATGCCACACCTGGCCTTTTCCCAGGTAAAAATGCAAATTAACTTTTAATTACCTTTTAGTTCCAAATCTTTCCAAAATTTGAATAACATACCCTTTTACTGGAATAACTGCAGAAGTCATGTCTCCAGCTCTTTAACTAAGTAAGCCCACCAGCCATTTTATGATCTTCCCTTTCTAGATGTTAATCTCTTAAATTAAGATGGCCCCAACCTTTTAAGGCCAAACCTGTTAGTTCCAAATCTTTCCAAAATTTGAATAACATACCCTTTTACTGGAATAACTGCAGAAGTCATGTCTCCAGCTCTTTAACTAAGTAAGCCCACCAGCCATTTTATGATCTTCCCTTTCTAGATGTTAATCTCTTAAATTAAGATGGCCCCAACCTTTTAAGGCCAAACCTGTTTGAATTGTATTTACTCTAAGATTGCTTGTCGGTTTTCCAACAAGATGCCTCATTCTCCACAGTCAAAATTTTAATTTCCAAAACTAAAAGTAGAATTCTAAAACGCACGAATTATGAACTACACTTGCAACACCTGGGGTATTAATTTTTCCCATTCTGAGTTTGGATGACTAACAGGCAATTTGGGAGGGTTAGCAATCCTATATAGCGCATAGTTTCTCATTTCCTTTAAACCTTATTTGGTGTGTTAATTGACCTCGTTCTTGCACTTAAAGACTAATTGAAACTCAGCCTAAAGGGTCCTTAAGAAACACAGTTCAACTGAAAGCTGTTATTACTACATATGTTAGAATGAAGACGACCCTTTGGTTTTCTTTCCTGGGTCCCAACCTTACAGTCCTTCATTATAATATTTTGGGCTCCAGCTGAATGGGCAGTTAGAATTTTTTTGTTTAATTCGTAATCAGGTTGCCATTACTAACAGTATTTTGTACTGTACTCAACATCTGTCAAAATTATGCATTCAAACTTTGATCTGGGAGTCTGATCATAGGCAAGAGGGCTAATTGAGCCAAGTTGACTCGTGTACAACGTGTTTTATTATTTTATGCTCATATTTGGGATTAGGTTTTGGAATCCACAGTTTACAAGATTTTCCATTCGCAATTTTAATGAAAATCCTTCATGGCTTGTTGATCTGTTTTCTTGTTGTGAGCTCTCAGAAGTGTAAATTAATTAAAATCTACCTCCATTATTAGAAACTCATTTTTCTATCTACAGGATTAACACAACAAATATCGTTAGAAATGGAGTGAGAGAATACTTTTACACTTCAAAGCTGTGGCACGCTTGTGGATTTCTTGTCACCTATTGCAGTTGGTAATATAAACTGACCATCTAACAATAGAAATCTCTTTGGTAGCTCTTGGGCTACCAATTACCAGATTCTTCTGCACCAACTTTACTCAGTGTTTGATGTAGAGCAATGCTAAGTGCGAAGGTATACAGTGAGAGTAGCACAGGTTTGGTGCTGCTTCCTTAAAACCAGTGCGAAAACTGGTTTGTGAAAGACTAACAAACAACTCTTTTGACCGTAATACTCCATAAATAGTTGGCTGATGACACTAGATGGCAGTGATTTGCAGCAAGATTTTGAAATTGACATTCCTCTGCTTTTTGTCTCACTGAAATTTATTTGCATCACTTGTGCTCTACAGAACTTTACTTCCCTTCCCAGAGATTTCAATTTAACAGGTTGTGAGACCTTTGTCTGCAAACATGTGAATACATATCATACATCAATTTTATGATGACAAAAAACATCTGCTCAGTTGCAACAGTCTGATATTGAGGTGGTGAGAATGATTGGAGGGGTTGCAATTTCTGGCGAACTTCTTGTAATTTGTGTTAGTGCTACTATTGAGTTTAATTTAGCTTTGGAGGGAGGGGCTGGTGAGGGTGTTTAAATTCTCAGGGCAGCATGGCTAGGAGATTACAGCCCAGATTTCCTTGGAGATTGCGGAATAGTGTTTGACTTGCGCCATTAAAGTCCCAGAAATGATAGTGTAGGTGAGTTACCCCATTATTTAGATTGTGCCACAATTTCCTGGGACATTTGCTATTGTTTCCCTCATCTGGCAATGAACAGTTAATTGAGTTGACGTTTCGAGTCCTCATGACCCTTCGACAGAACTGTCGAAGGGTCATGAGGACTCGAAACGTCAACTCTTTTCTTCTCCGCCGATGCTGCCAGACCTGCTGAGTTTTTCCAGGTAATTCTGTTTTTGTTTTGGATTTCCAGCATCCGCAGTTTTTTTGTTTTTATGAACAGTTAATTGTTTGCTCCCCACCAGGCCTCTCCCCCTCATTAGTATCAACGCCGATTGAGTACTACTTAGATTGCTGCTGCCTTATTGATGGGCTCTGCATGTATGGTTTAAAATGGCAGATTGACGCTGCTTAATTTTTGCATGAAAAGCTTAACTTAAAGTAGGAGATTGAAAGTCAAAATTCCCACCAAATCTAAATCAGTTTGGACAAACATTTTACGTTTTAATGCTTTTCTAGTTTATTGAGAAGTTTAAGGCTCTCCCTGAACTTGTTTATATCACATTAGGTTGAAAGGAAATCTCGCTGGTTCACAGTCGTAATGCTCTGGTTGCTGATCTAGTACATGGTTCAGGCACTAGATTGCTGGCAAAGTAAACATTTTATTTTCCGCTGATTAGTCTGAGCGGCTTTATTTTTGGAAAATATATCACACTCTGTACTTTCCATAAAATTCTTGTCCAAGCAAAACACTGTAACATGACTCATAACCAAGTCTATTAAACTTTCCCTTTTGAGTTGGGAATTGTCAAATCCAAATTAATTAAGCCATTGCAGTTTTTGGCTCCCATAGCAACTGTTTCATTTAATAATAGGATTAAATCCCTCTTTATAATCGGAATGCCCTGACACGAAGGTGCTTGGAGAAGGGAATGCCAGGGCTGGCAGAAGGGTATTTGCTACCTTAGGCGAACCTTCAGCCTGGCACCCCCCCACCACCTCCCCCGTGATGGATCTCTGATTTCCGAGGTAGGAAAGAGACATATAATAAACTGACCAACAGGTAGGGCTGTCAACCCTGGCTGGACGTATTCCAGGAAATATCTTTTGAAGTGACATCATGGAAAGCAATGTGCCCAAGTGGCAGGAAAGATACTTAAGTTGATACTCCCGTGCATTCCAAATCTCAGCCAAGAGACAGAGTGCTATGTGAAAGCCAGTCACTTCCCTGATGGGCTGCAAAAATTAGATGGGAGTAAAGGAGGTTCTAAGAGGAAGCCAGTCCTGGGAGCCTGGGGAAAGGCTTAGGGAGCAGGTAAACGTAGGGATTCATTTTCTATCAGGTGAGAACAAGCAGCAGATGCTTACAACTTTTGCCTTAAAACATGCAAAATTGGTGAATTATTCAGCAAGTTTGTATAAAATTGAAATGATACCAAGTATTATACATATTGCAAAGTCAAATGTTACCAGAAATCCATCCACAGAAACAAACTGATAGCACTGAATAAAAGCACAATACATTTATTAATAGCCTGCACCAACAAGTCCTATAATCCAGTGTCTCACATAATGTTTCTGAATAGTTTTGGAAACACCACACACCTGGCGTACAACCTTTTGCAATAAGTTATATAAACATACACATGAAATGTTTAATTATTTTTATTGCACATATACCAAATGTCCACACATTTCATTGAGGTGTATCTATTTGCCAAAAAGCAGAAATTGTGAAAAATGCATTACACACAGCTGTACGTGTATTTATACAGAGTAGGTGGGAAAACGCCTTTTGCGGTTTAGAATGAAAATGTTAGAGTACATAATTAAACACGAGTTCCCTTTTCTGCACCTGTTCTCAATGAAATAGATGTTTTGTTTCTGAAAACCTATCAGGAGTTTCTGGGTCTGTTCTTACTAAGATTAGCTGTAAAATATATAAGCAGTGTTACAACGTGGCACAGATAATCTTCATACTGGAGAGATATCAACTATCAACACTTCGGAAAAGTCTGGATGTGAAGTGAAGTTGGTCCTCTGGAATTTAAATAAGTAATAGATGGCTGCCTTCACACTGGGAGTTCAAACCCTGCTGTGTGAACATGTCTGAGCAACGACCAGGCTGTGGGTTAAAGCTCTGCTTCCAGTCACAGTCATTAATAGAAATAATGTGAGACTATTTGTAGTAAACCTTAAAAACAAATCACTGACCTGATCAGAGTTGAAGTGATCTGAAGCTCTGACCCCTCCCATCGCAGTGAGACTAACATTTGCTGCTCATGCCAAATCCCTCAATGAAATTCAAAACCCCAGGGAACTCGTGTTTGGCAGCCTGCCAAAATCCCAGCCAATCAGAGCCACCCTGGCTTTTTTCTGACTTGAGGTTTGAATTTGATTGGGTGGTGGGGCACTGGATGTGATGTCATCAAGTGGCAATGCCACCTGATGATGAAAGTTGGAATTTCTTTCCCCTTGGTTGCTGATGATGAATAATGGACTGATTTGTTTAAAAGATCATTTCAAAATCTTCCGAAATGCTTTCTTTGGTCACCAGGAGATTGATGCTGAGCTTCGTGGGTTTCTGGGCAGCTTTCAGTTCCAATTTTCTTTTAAAGGACGGCAGTATTGTGCTGCTCCCACCCAAATCTTGCCATCCTAGGCAACCATCTCGTTTGCACCATCCTGGGGAATGCTAATCTCTATCTCCTTACAGCTGTGCAACTTGTAACTTAACGTTATACCCAACGTGGCATATTCCAATTAGAATTGTTGCAGAAATGGAGAGATCTGACAAGTTTGCAGTAGGGCACCTATTTCAGCATTGCAGAAAAACCAGAACTCTGATTTGGGGAGTAGACTTTCAGCTTACCACTCAAACGTAAAACCGGCTTTGGATCAGCTGCTTGTTATTGAAACATAAGATTCTGAGGGGACTTGACAGAATAGGTGCGAAGAGGATGTTTTCCCCCTGTGGGGGAATCTAGAACCAGGAGGCACAGTTTCAAATTAAGGAGACTTCCATTTAATATGGTGATGAGGAAGAATTTCTTCTCTGAGGATCTGAGGTTTTGAATTCTCTCCCCCATCGAGCAATGGAGGCTGGGCCATTGAATAAACTCAAGGCTGAATTAGACAGATTTTTGATTGACAAGGGAGTCAAAGGTTATGGGGACAAAGCAGGAAAGTGGAGCTAAGGCCACATCAGACTAACTATGATCTTATTGACTGGTGGGACAGGCTCAAGGGACCAACTAGCTGCTTACTGCTCCCATTGCTTATGTTGTTATGGAAACTAGCCAGTTTTTATTTCTGTTGAAGCCAATGGGAATGAAAAATGAGTGGGTTTTATAAGTATTGGCTGTTATACAAGGCAAAATTTTAATTCCTGTGGTGATGAATTGAAAATTTATCTCAGAATATCTAAACCAACATAACCTCATGTTGAATGAAAGATAGTTATTTTGGACATTTGTGATTTGTTTACGCACAGCTTTTCTGATTTGAGCAGATGTTATTTGATCTTAGCAGGGATAGCTGCCAGGTAGTTTAGTAAGATTCTGCTTCTTGGGATGTGAATTAATTAAACAGAAAGGTAAAACCCATGTTTAGGGTCAGCCAGGTTTAAGGCTGCAGGAAGGAAATTAGGATGTTGGACCCTGAGACAAAAGGAAATAAAACAAAGTAGATTGCCCTTCTGTTTTAGAGAGTTTAGCCTGATTTTGGTATTTTATGTTGAATGGAAGACGTGGAAATGCTGTAAGGTCTTGAATTTCTACTTTGGTTCAGTCATGTGTATTTTGCAAAATAAGTGCTTGGTTCATAAAGCATTTCTCAATTCTACCTATAAAGGGGGTGGGGTAGGGGTACATTTCTGTAGTTCCTAGGTTATATCTCATATTAAATAAGTTTTGGGCAGTAGACATGCGATCATTTACAGGAGTGACTGACACCATTGAACTCAAAGGTAGACTTCTAATTTATAATGGGGTACATAAAGGTTCAAACTGTTCATATCACTAATCCAGAAAAGCATGGAGAAATGATTTTTTAAAAATAAAACCTGATGTGGACATTTTGGATGTGGGGATTAAATGTAACATTTCCAAGTTTGCAGATGACAAAATTAGGTGGAACTGTGAATTGAGGAGGGTGCAAAGATGCTTCAAGGAGATTTGAAGAGGTTAAGCGAGTGGGCAAAAATTTGGCAGATGGAATACAACGTGGAGAAATGTGAGGTTATCCATTTTGGTAGGAAAAATAGAAATATAATATATTTCTTAAATGGTGAGAGGCTGGGAAGTGTTAAATTTCAAAGGGACTTGGATATCCTTGTTCATGAGTCACTGAAAGCTAACAGTGGTACAACAAGCAATTACACTCAAATCCTCTTGTGGTAAAATGTCTTATTGCAATTATATAGAGCCTTAGAGACCACACCTGGAGTATTGGATGCAGTTTTGGTGGTCTTACCTAAGGAAGGATATACTTACCATAGAGCGAGTGCAACGAGGGTTCACAAAATTAGTTTCTGGGATGGAGCAATTGAGGAAAGATTAAATAGACTGGGCCAATATTCTCTGAAGTTTAGAAGAATGAGAAGTGATCTCATTCAAACATACAAAATTCTTACAGGGCTTGACAGGGTTGAGCAGGAAGGGTGCTTCCCTTGGCTGGGGTTCTAGAACCAGGGGACACAGCCTCAGAATAAGGGGCAGGCCATTTAGGACTGAGATAAAGAGGAATCTTTTCACTCAGAGGGTTTTGATTCTTTGGAATTCTCTACCCCAGAGGGCTGTGGAAGCTCAGTCGTTGAGTATGACTGAGATCTATAGATTTCTACATATTAAAAACATCAAGGGATACAGGGATAGTGCAGGAAAATGGTGTTGAAGTAGAAGATCAGCCATAACCTCATGAATGATGAAGTGGGCTCGAAGGGCTGAATAGCCTACTCCTGCTCCTGTCTCTTATGTTCTTATGTTGACCTCATAACCTGGGAGTATGAAAAGTGATATTACAAGGTGGTTTAACATTACCTGAACCCTAACTGCTTTGTATTTTGTTTCTTGTAATATGTTCATCCCTCTTCACCTCTTACTGAATTTAATATTTTTGTGGGAGGTGAGGAAGGAATGAAGGGAAACAGCGAGCCTACCTATCTTGCATTGTAGCAATTGTGGGGAGCTACCTGGAATTTGTGTGGAGTCTCTGGTGGGAGATTGGGGTACCACTAAATCAGTCCATTTATACCATTTCTCCCGGACTTCTGTCAAATTTAGAGCAGGAGATTGGGAGAATCTTTTGGAAATACTTCCCAATTTTTTCTAAGCTTTCTACTTTTTCTGTCTGTCATTATTATCCCTTAACCCCAGAGGATGTGCAATATTTGCATTCTTTTGACCCACTTATGTGCCAATTGCCATGGTTTTCTACAGTACAATAATGAGATGATTTAGTGATGATGTTTGAAGGGCAAATGTATACCAGGAGGGCTCCTTTGTTGTTCAAAAAAAGGGCATGAGATCATTAACTTCTCCCACCTGAGGGCAGACTGTTCTCTTCCAAAAGATGGTATCCCAGTAAGTGCAGCCTCGATACTACACTGAAGCATCAATCTAGATTATGCTTGAAACTCTGGAGTCGGGCTTTCCTTCACAACTTTGTTTCTAAGCCAAGTGTAACCACTGAGCCAGGCCTGGCATACTGATGGGGAAAGGTATATTTAGTGTTATTTTTAGGCTCCCCTGCCCCTTTCTCTTATTTTCAGCCACCCAGCCCATCTAGAGTGGCCAGCACCACACCTTTACTTTTACTTGGTGGGAAAAGGAAAGAACATTCCCAAAATTCAAAGTTTTTGACATTTTATTTCTCCTATCTAGCGGATGCAGCTTGTTCTTCTGTGCAATAAGATGCCTCCTGGTAAGGTTCCTTTTATTATATTCTACCCCCACCACCCTTGTATAAATCTGCTCTGAACCAGGCTGCTGATCTGGGAGACTTCCTATGCGCTAGAACTTGCACATGACATATTAATGTATCACTTGTAGATTTGTCTGTAAGGATTTAAATTTTATAATGCCTCTGCCTTCCTCTAAATTTATTTCTGTTACTTCAGCCCCTCAACTACTATGTCCACATAAGAAAGAATGTGAGCAGTACAATAAGCTCAGCTAAAAATATTTGTTTAGTTTTCATTTATCTTAAAGGTGTAATGGGATCACAGAAGTGAATTGTACATAGAGGCAACCTGGAGAAAGGCCTAGGCTGCACAAATAGTAGCTACTTTTTATCAGCTTGGGCTTTTTGAATTGAGTTATTGATTGTTGGTGTATTTATGTATAATTAGTTATTCATTCTGCTGCATTCAACAATCACAATAAATGGCTGTGCACATCATGAAATTGACGTACACTCTGGCTTTTTTTTTAGGTTGAAATGTTTCTTCTGGGATACTCTTTAGAGTTGACTATCAGAGTTTTCAGGCTATACAAATTTGGAACTGATGAATTTGTCACCTTCTATCCTGATGATCACAAAGAGGACTGGCCAATGGTTACTCTAATAACTGAGGATGACAGACATTATAACGTACCCGTGGAGGATGCTCAAGTGACTGATATAAGTTGAATTTCATGGAACTATGTAACCTGGAAAGAGATTGTTATAACTTTTAATTGTTCTGAGATTGCTGCTTTTTAATCTCTTACTTATGGAAAAAATTGCAGCAGAACATGCGTGAACTGGAAAATGTATCGCTTAAAGTTTAAGAAATGAGCAACTGTAAATTAAAGGGATTAGGTGTCTAAACTTGTAAGCTAGGAGTGTAAACAGAATAAATTTAAAATGATTGATCTGCTGTTCTGGACTTCTTGTCTTCCACTGATATTTTTGTAAGATTGACTAAATCTGTAAATAAATCAGAAACTGCCTTTCTAAGCATTTCTTGGGTATGGAATAAATAAATAAAATTAATGGCCGAATGTAACTGCGAAGATGTGTAATGATTTGACTTTAAACTTTTTCAAACTTTATCAGCTGATGGGACTTGAGGTATTTCCTTTTTCCTTCTTAAGCTTTAAAGGTTGCTTTGATACTATTTGCTGAACTCCAATGTTGAAGGTTACCTTATCAACACAGCTGTGAATTATTATTTAAAAGAAAAATCCTTTGTTATAATTTTCTTTCTTTTCATCCCTCCCCTAGCAAATCTTTGAAAAGATGGTCTGTTCACCCACTTGGCTAAACCCATTCTGTCCACTGAGGTTTCCAGGAACTGACGTGAATACTTGAGGTTTTTCCATTTGCAGTGGAGCAGCTGAGATCCAGAATTGTATACAAAACTTAGGCAAGTGAAAATCAATTATAACATCACAAGTGTTAGTATTCGATTCAGTTCAGCAGTGAGCACAGATTCAGAAGGGACAGATTCTTCCTTGAGGAAATTATAAACCCACGTGGAATATTCTATGGGGTTGTGTATCAAGATTTTCAGTAGATATTTAACGAAGTTACATGTGGAAAGCCATTAGTTAAACTTGAAAGCTGGTATGGATTCATGGTAAACTAGGTCAATGAATAAGACCAGCATGATGCCACCACCAAACACATCTTCCCTTCACCCCCCCTAATGGCATTCCGCAAGGATCGCTCCCTCCGGGACACCCTGGTCCACTCCTCTATCACCCCCTACTCCTCAACCCCCTCCTATGGCACCACCCCATGCCCACGCAAAAGATGCAATACCTGCCCCTTCACTTCCTCTCTCCTCACCGTCCAAGGACCCAAACACTCCTTTCAGGTGAAGCAGCATTTCACTTGCATTTCCCCCAACTTAGTCTACTGCATTCGTTGCTCCCAATGTGGTCTCCTCTACATTGGAGAGACCAAATGTAAACTAGGTGACCGCTTTGCAGAACACCTGCGGTCTGTCCGCAAGAATAACCCAAACCTCACTGTCACTTGCCATTTTAACACTCCACCCTGCTCTCTTGCCCACATGTCTGTCCTTGGCTTGCTGCATTGTTCCAGTGAAGCCCAACGCAAACTGGAGGAACAACACCTCATCTTCCGACTAGGCACTTTACAGCCATTCGGACTGAATATTGAATTCAACAACTTTAGGTCGTGAGCTCCCTCCCCCATCCGCACCCCCTTTCTGTTTCCCCCTTCCTTTTCTCTTTTTTTTCCAATAAATTATATAGATTTTCTTTTTCCCACCTATTTCCATTATAAAAAGAAAAAAAAAATATTTATTTATTTATTTATTTACTTTTACATCTTTTATGCTCTCCCCACCCCCACTAGAGCTATACCTTGAGTGCCCTACCATCCATTCTTAATTAGCACATTCGTTTAGATAATATCACCAACTTTAACTTTAACACCTATGTGTTCTTTTGTATTATTGTTGTTGACATCTTTTGATGATCTGCTTCTATCACTGCTTGTTTGTCCCTACAACCACACCCCCACGCCACCTCCCAGTCTCTCTCTCTCTCTCTCTCCACCCCCCACAAACACACCTTAAACCAGCTTATATTTCAACTCTTTCTTGAACTCAAGTTCTGTCGAAGGGTCATGAGGACTCGAAACGTCAACTCTTTTCTTCTCCGCCGATGCTGCCAGACCTGCTGAGTTTTTCCAGGTAATTCTGTTTTTGTTTTTGTTTTGGATTTCCAGCATCCGCAATTTTTTTGTTTTTATCTCTGTGTTTAATTGACTGCCATTGCTCTTCAAGAAATGCCTACCTCCTTGAAGAAGTTCTGTTCCTCTCTGCGACAAGATTTCCGTATCTCTCTTTTGCCCTGCTCACCTTCCTTGCTTTCCATTTCCCTCCTGGTGTTTGACAAGGTGTTTACTAAAACCCGCTTTCACAGCCACATCTCCTTTCTCAGTGACTGTCTCCATCTCCGACTTACCCCACGTGGATTTCAACTGAAATTCCACCCCTCATGTTTCGAACCCACCCAGGATTACAGGTATCTCCGGGACATAAAACGTTTCTCGGACTGCTGTTCCTGTCACATTCTGAAATCCACACTCAGTGCCATGCGCCGCCATATGAACACACTCGACCTCTCCCTCCAGCAGCACCGCCGTACCCTTTTTCAAAGCTGCGCGTGCCCCCAGTTTCATTTTATCCTTCGGCTCATCCGACGCCTCAACAAGAAACTTTTTCTCTTTCTCTCAAGTGCTAAGGAACGCAAGCTCCAACAACTCATCGACACCAACACCCATCTAGGACCCTCCACCCCTGCCTGTCCCTCCGTCCCCACCCCATCTTCCAATCCCAACCCCAGCTGTGTATTCACTATACCCCCTGACCTTCCCCTCTCCGATGCTGAACGTTCAGTGCTCAGCAAAGGACTTAGTTTCATACCCTTACGCCCTCACCTCAATGAATTTCGGGCTCGGCATGATGCTGAACTCTTCTTCCGCCGTCTTCATCTCCGGGCTCACTTCTTTGGGCAGGAGTCCCCTCCCAGTTCAATGGATCCTTTTACCCATCTCCAATATTCTCCCTCCACCTGGACCCCTCCCTCTGGATTCTTACCTTCTCTCGATCTTTTCATTGAGAACTGTCGGCGCGACATTAGTCGTCTCAATTTCTCTGCTCCTCTCGCCCATTCTAACCTGTCTCTCTCTGAACTTACTGCACTCCATTCTCTCAGGTCCAACCCTGACATTGTCATCAAACCCGCTGACAAGGGTGGTGCTGTTGTTGTCTGGCGCACTGACCTCTACCTCGCGGAGGCTGAGCGTCAACTTGCAGACACTTCCTCCGACCTCTCCCTGGACCATGACCCCACCACTGAACATCAAGCTATTGTTTCCAGGACTGTCACTGACCTCATCTCCTCTGCGGATCTCCCTCCCACAGCTTCCAACCTGATAGTCGCCCAACCTTGGACGGCCTGCTTCTATCTCCTACCCAAAATCAACAAACAGAACTGCCCCGGTAGACCGATCGTCTCAGCTTGCTCCTGCCCCACAGAACTCATTTCTCGTTATCTTGACTCCCTTCTCTCTCCCCTTGTCCAGTCCCTTCCCACCTACATCCGTGATTCCTCTGACACCTTACGTCACATCAACAATTTCCAGTTCCCTGGCCCCAACCACTTCCTCTTCACCATGGACGTCCAATCCCTCTACACCTCCATCCCCCACCAGGATGGTCTGAGGGCCCTTAGCTTCTTCCTCGAACAGAGGCCCGAACAATCCCCATCCACCACTACTCTCCTCCGTCTGGCTGAACTTGTTCTCACGCTGAACAATTTCTCCTTCAACTCCTCTCACTTCCTCCAAATAAAAGGTGTGGCTATGGGTACCCGCATGGGCCCCAGCTATGCCTGTCTCTTTATGGGGTATGTGGAACATTCCTTGTTCCAGTCCTACTCCGGCCCTCTTCCACAACTCTTTCTCGGGTACATCGATGATTACTTTGGTGCCGCTTCATGCTCTCGTCGGGACTTGGAAAAATTTATTAATTTTGCTTCCAATCACCACCCCTCCATCATTTTCACGTGGTCCATCTCTGACACTTCCCTTCCCTTCCTTGACCTCTCTGTCTCAATCTCTGGTGATAGACTGTCCACCAATATCCATTACAAACCCACCGACTCCCACAGCTATCTCGACTACAGCTCCTCACACCCTGCTTCCTGTAAGGACTCCATCCCATTCTCTCAGTTCCTTCGCCTCCGTTGCATCTGTTCCGATGATGCTATCTTCAAAAACAGTTCCTCTGACATGTCCTCCTCCTTCCTTAACCGAGGTTTTCCACCCACGGTCGTTGACAGGGCCCTCAACTGTGTCCAGCCCATCTCCCACGCATCCGCCCTCACGCCTTCTCCTCCCTCCCAGAAACATGATAGGGTCCCCCTTGTCCTCACATCACCCCACCAGCCTCCGCATTCAAAGGATCATCCTCTGCCATTTCTGCCAACTCCAGCATGATGCCACCACCAAACACATCTTCCCTTCACCCCCCCAATGGCATTCCGTAGGGATCGCTCCCTCCGGGACACCCTGGTCCACTCCTCCATCACCCCCTACTCCTCAACCCCCTCCTATGGCACCACCCCATGCCCACGCAAAAGATGCAATACCTGCCCCTTCACTTCCTCTCACCTCACCGTCCAAGGACCCAAACACTCCTTTCAAGTGAAGCAGCATTTCACTTGCATTTCCCCCAACTTAGTCTACTGCATTCGTTGCTCCCAATGTGGTCTCCTCTACATTGGAGAGACCAAACGTAAACTGGGCGACCGCTTTGCAGAACACCTGCGGTCTGTCCGCAAGAATGACCCAAACCTCCCTGTCGCTTGCCATTTTAACACTCCACCCTGCTCTCTTGCCCACATGTCTGTCCTTGGCTTGCTGCATTGTTCCAGTGAAGCCCAACGCAAACTGGAGGAACAACACCTCATCTTCCGACTAGGCACTTTACAGCCATCCGGACTGAATATTGAATTCAACAACTTTAGGTCGTGAGCTCCCTCCCCCACCCGCACCCCCTTTCTGTTTCCCCCTTCCTTTTCTCTTTTTTTTCCAATAAATTATATAGATTTTTCTTTTCCCACCTATTTCCATTATAAAAAGAAAAAAAATATATTTATTTATTTATTTTTTTTTTTACATCTTTTATGCTCTCCCCACCCCCCCTAGAGCTATTACTTGAGTGCCCTACCATCCATTCTTAATTAGCACATTCGTTCAGATAATATCACCAACTTTAACTTTAAAACCTATGTGTTCTTTTGTATTATTGTTGTTGACATCTTTTGATGATCTGCTTCTATCACTGCTTGTTTGTCCCTACAACCACACCCCCACTCCACCTCCCACTCTCTCTCTCTCTCCGCCCCCCACAAACGCACCTTAAACCAGCTTATATTTCAACTCTTTCTTGGACTTGAACTCAAGTTCTGTCGAAGGGTCATGAGGACTCGAAACGTCAACTCTTTTCTTCTCCGCCGATGCTGCCAGACCTGCTGAGTTTTTCCAGGTAATTCTGTTTTTGTTTTTGCAATGGATAAGATGGCAAACAGATAATCGCTGAAGGAGTTATGTTCATTGATTTGAGTGGGATGTCCCAGGGATCAGTGTTGGCATTGCTACTGTGTCTAATTTATTTGAAGAAATCAGATAAAACAGGAAGATAAGGTTAATAAAGTAGAAGAGGGACAATAGACAATATTGGACACAGAAAAGAGTTAAGTCAACAACCTTTAAGTATAGATAAGTGTGGAGCACTGTAGTAACCATGGGGTGTATTTTTGCCATGGAGTCGAGAAACAGGAGTAATGTTTGTTTTTGGGCCAAAACTCACTTCTGGGTGGACGGGGGGAAAGGGGGGTGTGGTTAAACTTGAAATTAGAGCCCTTAGTTGACATGGAGAAAGGCTTCCTGGCCCATTAAGGGTGCTGGTAGGCTCTTGAAACTGGAGGGCCAATCAGAGGCCTTCCAGTTTCAGCGAAGCACCCGGTTGCAGTACAAGGTAAAGAATGTAACAGGGAGGGTGCTTCAATCACTTTAAAAAAAAATGTAATTCGAAATCAGTAAAAGCACCATGGAGCCCTCCACAGTGGTCTTTGGCTGTACCCCCACCCTGGCTGGCAGGGACACATGATGAGGAGCAAGGAGGGTCTGTGTGCCTCCCAGTACCAGGAGCATTGCACTCCAGTTTGCTGCTCGATGCCTGCTTCCAGACAGTTAATATGCATGTCCCACCCCTCCATCCTACCCGAGAATGTCAGGAAACTGGAGGCCAACTGGAAAATCCCAGTTGGCCTCCATTACTTAACTTTAACAAGGCTTTTAATGGGTCTAACTGCCTGCCCACCTTGTGGGAGCAGTGACCTTCATGAGCCTCAAAATTGCCTCCCCTAAAATGGCTGGCACCGAGAATAGCATCCTGAAACTGACATGCCAGTCAGTGCTAGTATTTTCGGCCCCCCCCCATCCACCTCTGTTCCCAACCTGGGGTGAAGAGGGGGCGGGGTTGCAAAAATTCAGCTCTACGGCTCTACTCCTACGTACATGTGAAAACAGGTCTGTTTATCACCGTTAACTGAAAAAAAAGTAAAAGCATGAATGACTATAATGGAGAGGGTGTAGATTAGCTAGCTGCTTCAGGGGAATAGGATTCAGGCAATATGCTCGAGTTGTGAATATTTAATTACTTAACACCTATTCTATTACACGGTGCTAATACCATCAACCAGGTATGAATTAATGCTGAGTGAAGTTTGGGTGGAGTTTGATAGTTCAAACTAAAGTGTCTTGAATCAATTGACGTGTCATTTGATGCATGCAATGTCAGGAGATGAAAGTGGAGAAAAATAAGTGGAGTTTGTATGCAGTGGTGATGGCAACATGGGGAAATAACATGCAATTCATAATAGAATGCAACCTATGATTTATGTAATTGGCAATCTTTCGCATCCAATGTTCAAATAAGCTTAAACCTGACACCTGTCCCATTTACAAAAACTGAATTAGCTGTTCTCACAGAATGGTTACAGCACAGAGGAGGCTATTCGGCCTGTCATGTCTTTGTTGGCGCTTTGCAAAACCAACTGGTAAGTTCCACTGCCCCACCTTTTCTCTGTAACCTTGTAAATTTTTCTCTTCAGAAAATTATCCAATTCTCTTTTGAAACCATGATTAAATTTGACTCCACTACACTCAAGGTAGCGCATTCCTGATCCTAACCACTTGCAGCGTTAAAAATTCCATTATAACTTGGTGTCCTTGACCTTTCTGCCGCCGGAAACAGTTTCTCCCTATCTACTTTGTCCATGCCTCTCATGATTTTTAAAACCTCTATCAGATCTCCAAGGAGAACAGCCCCAGTTTCTCCAATGTAGTCATGTAACTAAAGTCCCTCACCCCTAGAACCATTCTTGTGACTCTTTCTAACTCTGTTCATCGAATGCTGCTTCAGCTATTTAGCTTGTAAGCAGTCTTGTAGTGTAGCTTCACCAGCAACTCATTTTTAGGAATGCCTAGTGTTGCTTCTGGCATGCTCTCCTTTATTCTTTATTGAGCCTGGGGCGACACCTGGTTTGCTGATAATGGTTTTGTGAGGGCTATCCTGGGCTATGAGGTTACAGATTATGGTTGAACAAAATGCTGTTGTTGACAGACCACAGCGGCTCATGCTCGCCCTGTTTTAAGCAGCTAGGTCTGCTCTGAATTTATCCCATTTAGCACTACTAGTGCCACATAACACGATGGATGTATCCTCAGTGTGAAGATGGGACTTCATCTCCACAAGGACTGTGCGCCAGCCACTCTGACCAATGTCATAGGCAGATGCAACTGTGACAGGTAGATTGGTGAGGATGAGGTCAAGTAGGTTTTTCCCTCTTGGTTATATCGCCATTTGCCACAGGCCTATATTCTGGCAGCAATTGGCATAAGTGAAAAGGTCATCCATTGCAGTTACATAATTTTTCCACTTTGCCATTGAAATTTATTGAATTACTTAAGTAATTTTTGAAAATCAAGCTACTTTCAAAATTTCCCATCTTGTTTGAGATTTTGCCTGAAGAAGTTATTTATAAATCTTTGGAGAAATGAGCAAAGTGCAAGTGCAGGTAGATGAAGCCATTAAAAGGACCAATGTTGGATTTTATAAATAATGACATGGAACATAGGACTGGAAATGGAATAATTACTATTTTGCAAAATATTTGTTACAGAGTAATCAGAGCACTGTTTTGGGCCGAAGACGTTAAAGCAGTAACCAGTGTTGTCACAAAACTATAATAATTTTCATATTATTGTGGGTTATTGTAAAGTAGGTTCATGGGGTGAGTATGGATGATTCTGTCTTTGTGTGATTTAATTGAATTGGAGTCAGCTGACTGCAAGATTGAAGTTATCAAAAGAATTTGGGGGTAAAGGGCATTTGAAATGCTAATGAGTAAACATGGATGAGGTTTTAGCATAGAAGGTGTGAAGGAAATTTGGATTTTCAGATAAGTGAAGGAGATGTTTGGGTTTCAAAGGGATGGTAGGATGTTCACAGCTGGTAAGGTAAGCAAGGCCAAGCAGTGTGTTTATTTTTCCTAAAAGGGGAGACATCATATTAGTAACATGAAAGATTTTTATATTGTAGGAAAAGTAAATTTGCAAAAACATATAGAACAATGGAAATTATAGATTAAGGAGAGAGAAGCATATATAAAGAGGAATGACAGACTATGTTGCGGGCCATGTTAAATCTAACACGGGTATGTGAAACAGCCTTGAAGAAGCTTCCAGCCACTTGTGCAAAAGTCTGCAAAAGTGTCTAGTAACTAAAGTTGGAGAAAAGCCTTTGGAATTCCACTGCTGACTGGGTGCTGTGGTAACTTGGATATTTTTTATATTTAAAATCTATTTTGGACTGTTGCCTTGTGTAGTTGGGAGTTAGGCGAATTAAGAATTTTAGAATTTGTTATAGTATTAAGTAACTGTATTCTTATGTATGTGCTTGAAATTTTTTCTTTTAAATATTTTATTTAATTTTTAAAATCTCAATGGCCAAAATTTTCCATTTGGCAGGCAGGTGGAGCAAGAGTGGACGTGGGCGGGCGCGGATCTGATCAGCGCCCATGATCAGGGCTGCACTGCCATTTTGCGCGTGCGGGCCAATTAAGGCCCTCCCACGCATTTCCAACTTCCATGGGTAGCGGGCTGCGGCGGGCATGCACAAACCGCTGGGCCCAACAGCGACCCGGCAGCCTGTTTAAAAGAAGGCCTGGCAGCCTCCTGTAGGCTGCTCACAATGGCCACCTCGAGGTCCAACCGCAGGGGGTCTACTGAGCAGGGTAGTCTGGAGGGAACGGCAGAGGTGCAGGCCAGGCTGCAGGGTCTGCCACATGAGCAGGGTAGGCCAGCGGGGGGCCAATGTGCCCCTCACTTTTCTGAGATTGCCTTGCCTTCCTCGAGGAGGTGGCAGCACGGTGGGAGGTGTTAGTCTCCCAGGATGGGAGGAGGAGGCCCCCCCCACATGACCAAAGGTGCCTGGGAGGAGGTGGCAGGGGTGGTGAGCTCCCACAATGTGGTGCAGCGCACCTGGATCCAGTGTCACAAGCGCTTCAACGATTTCTTGCACTCTGGAAGAGTGAGTACCATATTAGCATTCGGCAATTAACCCAGCAGGTAGCCTTTGAGGACAACCCCCCCCAAGTCTTATTGTCGTGATTGCATTGAATCACCTTGGCCATTTCCCATACGCTGGGTGGGCAAGCAGATAGTGCCCGTGCTTATATCAGCCTGAGTGACTCATGAGGAGATGAGTTCTCCCTGCATCATGTGTTGCTCTTAGTCACACATGACTAGTCTGGGGGCAACCTGCAGGAGATGTAGCTAGGCGCATACTCAGAACTCCAACGCATGTTCTATTCACCGTGATGAGATTGTGGAAGGGGAGCCTCAAGGTCTCATGGCCAAGAGCCATCTGTGCCCTCGACACTGCACCTAGTTGCGCCTCCTTGCTATGGGAGCTAAGATCGTGTTTCCTAAAGTGATGGACGCAGAATGTGTCCAAGGTGGCCGTTGGGGGTGGGGATGGCATTGGGGGCAGGTGTACTATCTTTGTGTGACTGATCAGTAACGGGGAGAGGAGGCACTGGAGGCCTGAGATGGGCCACTGTGGTTGGGGTGTGGTGTGCGCGTGCAGAGTCCATGTGCGATTAGCCGCAATGAATGGTCTTTTCTGTTTTACAGGAGAAAAATGCTCACAATGTTTGTGACCGTTCGCGGACTGGAGGTGGCCAGGCCCAGCTGATGATTTTAAGCTGCTTCGAGCAAGAGGCTCTAGAGCTTGAGAGGCGCCATGCACCCAGATCCACTGGTGTCGGTGAGGCTGGGTTAGAGCGGCCAGGTATTTGAGGTCAACAGCGACATCTGCTCTGTCTTCCCACCATCCATTAGCACTGATGACTGTTTGAATCGTTATTGTTGCAACATTGCTCAGTTACAGATTGATAGAGTCAGAGGTGTGGATCATAGACAAAGGTCCCTCGGCCCTTTGAAGATACGCATGTCAAGCACCTTCCAAAGTCGCCTTATCCCATTTCCGACCACAAACCTCATGGCCTTGTATGCCATGGCATTGCAACTGCACATCCATATACTTATTACATGTTAGGAGGGTTTCTGCGTCCACCACCCTTTCAGGCAGTGCGTCCCACATTCCCAACACACTGTGTGCAAAAGTTCCTCAACACCTCACCTGTCAACCTCATGCCCCTTACCTTAAATCTATGCCACCAAGTTACTCATCCCTCCGCCAAGGGGAAAAGTTCCTTTCTGTCGACCCTATCTATACCTCCATCCCAGCATACATCCTGGTCAATGACCTTTGCACTCTCTCCACTTCAATCAGATCCCTCCCGTAAAGCGTGTTTCACAACTGCACGCAGAACTAGAGCTGTGGCCAAGGTAGCATTTTCTGCACTTGTAACATGACCTCCCTGTTCCTATATTCTATTCCTCGGCTAATAAAGGCAAGTATGGCATTTATCTTCTTAAACACCGTCCCGCTACCTTAATGGGCCTGTCGACATGCCCAGCAATGTCCCTCTGACCCTCCTTATTTTCCACGGTCCTACCATTCCTAATGTATTCCTGTACCTTGTTTCTCCTGCCCAAATGCATTACTTTGCACTTATCCACATAACATTCCATTTGGCTTTCCTTAGGCCATCTGACCAGCCCATCTGTATCTGCCTGTAATGTTACGGTCTCCTCCTGACTATTTGCCACCCCACCAATATTTGTCTCCATAGGTTCTGGAAGTTTGAGCGCATAATGAGCCAGGGGGAAAAGAATGAAGTGTGTCACTGTGTGAATGCTAACTGTCCTTGTTGTTAATTTCAGCATCATCAAAGCATGGCTGCCAGGAGGAATTGCAGATGCCCCTTCTCACACTTGAGGGCCCTTAACTGTCATCTGCGTGTCACCATTTTTGCGAGGCAGGCACCAGCGCAGGTACTAGCACATCGGTGGGCATTGCAACATCGGCTAGTGTCCCGGGGCAGAGTGCGGAGGGCATTTCGCAATCGCTGGAGGAACTGGCAGAGACACCATGGATTAGGCACACCATGGATTTCTCACTGGTGCTTTTGTGTTGGCCCTGGATTAGGGAATTATTATTTGTTAATGGTTTGATTTTGTGTGACCTTATGATGGTGAAAATTAAAACCAGATGCGTTACTATGGCTGAGGGTATCTCCTTTGTTCTGCATTTGTTTGTTTTACATACATGTCATGAGTGTTTGAGTGGACATTGAGGTTTATGATCAAAGCCCTTAGTTGCAGCTGATGAAGTGGCAGATGAAGCATTAAGTGCTGAGTATGGAGGGGCCAGGCAAGGCTGGTCCTCCTGATCCATTTGTGTGGAACTAGCTGAAGGTTCATTGGATTAAAGTCTCCCTGCCTCCTTGGTGTAGTCCTGGGTCAGTGTTCAGCCCCTCATCATTCCCCTGTGCTTCCTCAAACTCGGAATTAGTGCTGGATTCATCGTTTGCAGCCACATCCACTGCGTCACCCCTTTGCAGCACAAGATTGTGGAGAGCACAGCATGCAACCACTATCACCGACACACAATCTGGGGGGTACTGGAGTGGGCCCCCTGAGCGGTCCAGGCATCGGAAGCGCATTTTGAGAAGACCTTGTGGAGGCGTGGCTCCTATTATACCGCTGCTCAGCTTCTGTTCTTGGATGGCGGAGAGGCATCATGAGCTACCTTCTGAAGGGATAGCCCTTGTCATCCAGCAGCTATCAAGCTGAGCCAGAGCACTGAAGAGCCCTGGTATCTGGGAGTGTCTGAGGATGTGGGCGATGTGGGAGTTGCCTGGGTACCTTGCACAGACTTGTAAAATCTGCATCCTGTGATCACACACTATCTGCACATTCATGGAGTGGAAACCCTTCCTGTTGATGAAGGTACCCGGCTCACCTGCTGGCGCCTTGATGGCCACCTATGTGCAGTCTAAAGCACCCTGGATGTGGGGGAAACCAGCAATGGCCACAAAGCCTCTGGCTCGCTGTGTCTGGCTTACCTGGTCCCAGCAGAAGTGGATGAAGGTCAATGCATGCCTGAACAGAGCGTCTGTAACCTGCTTGACACAAGTGTACACAGCTGATTGGGAGACACCGTACAGATCACCCACTGAGCCCTGGAAGGAGCCAGAGGTGTAGAAGTTGAGGGCAGCTGTGACCTTCAGAGCCGCTGGCATTGGGTGTCCGCCCACACAGTTAGGAGAGATCTCAGGGCCAATCATCTGAAAGATGTAGTTGACTGTCTCCCTTGACAGTCGGAGCCTCCTTCAGCACTGCACCTCAGTCGTATTGAGGTAGCTGCTTCGCAGCCTGTATACCCTGGCAGCAGGATAGTGGCGTCTTCTGCGGCCTCTTCCACCTTGGTCTACCTTTTGGCCCTGTGCCCCTTGCGCCTGTGCTCCCAAAGGTAGCTCCTCTGGAGGCTGATTGTCCAGTCCTGGCCTCCTCTTCTTCCTTCTAGCTCTCCCTTCCTCCTCAGAGGAGCTGCCTCCAGTGGACATGTCAGAACCCATACCCAGGCTAAAGGGAGACCTCTGGAAATCTGCAGGTCCGATAAAGATTACTGACTGCAGAGTGCTGTCCTGGAGGTTCAAAGTACACAGAAAGCTGCTGGAATTTGTTCTGAACTGCTACAGATCACTCAGGCAAGTTTAAAAAACTTTCTGCAATAAATACTCTCAGACCAGATTGACAACCCCACTGAACCCACTTATCCCACTCGTGGATGAGTTTGATTAAAAAGTCTCTTACCCACCTGCCCTTTGCGCCAGGACGTTGACCTGAAGATTGCACGGGCGGCTGAAAATCGGCGTCCATCGCCGATTTTAAGAGCCTTAACTAGTCTGTTAATTAATGGCGGGCGCGCATCGAACTTCATTGCAGGCTCGCCCAGCGAAATATCGCAATGGTGTGAGGTGATGTCGGGACGCTCGCCTGACGTCATTGTGTGTCATTTTACACACTGAGGTATGGGGCCCGCCCCCAGGGGCATCCCCCCCCCCAACCCCTGCACATCAAGCAGAAAATTCTGCCCAATGTCTTGGTAGACTCATTGAACTCAATGCACACATCTCATAATAAATAGAAATTGAAAATCTATTGTGATAGTGTGGCCCAGTTTCCCTTGTGGATTTGGTCCACCTGGAAGACATCATCTGCCACATCGTAACAAAATTGGTGGCTCTTTGATATTCCTTGATTGGCTTGGAGTTAGTGAATCTTAAGGCTACAAGTACGAGGAGCATATTGAACTCGGGAGTTGGTGTTGACAGTTTTTAAAGTGGTGAGACTGCAAAAATGGCATTTTCCATAGCTAAAACTTTTCTGGGAGTAGAAAATATAACTCTGATTGGTTTCCAAAAGGTATCTAAGGGTAAGTTAGTAGAATTGCTGGATAAGTTGAAGTTGAGATTAACTGTAGGGGCAAAGAAAGTAGACATAACTGAATTAATAGCACAGCATTTGAATTTGGAAGGGATACCTGAATCTAGTAAGTCACAGCTGAAGGTAGCGAGGCTTCGGTTGCAAATGAAGAAGCTTGAACATGAATAAGCATTGGAAATGAGGAAACTGGAATTGGAAGCAAAAGAAAAAGAGCATTTCAAAGGGAGCAAGCAGAAAGGTAGAAGAGAGGAAGAAAACAAGAAAATGAATTGGCACTGGAAGTAAGGGAAGAAAGAAAGAAGGAGAGGGAGAGAGAATATCAGCTTAAAAACCTGTAAGTTTAAAAAAAGAGATCTCAGAGGCTGATGGAGGTTCTGAGGATAAGATGACCACTTTCTATCTAAAGCCCAGTGGGGAGATGTTTAAATTTGTGCAGGCTCTTCCGAAGTTTGAGAAAAGGGAGGGAGAGGTGTTCTTTATTTCATTTGAGAAGATAGCTAAGCAGATGAAATGGCCACAAGAAATCTGGGCATTGCTTTTACAGTCTAGGTTGGTCACTAGAGCTCATGAGGTTTACGCTTCATTGTCAGAAGAAGCATCGATGGATTATGATGCAGTAAAAAAAAGCTATTCTGAGTGCATATGAGGTGGTTCCTGAGGCATACAGGTAGAAATTTAAGAATATAAGGAAACAGCCTGGTCAAACTTATATTGAGTTTGAGAGAGTAAAACAAAGTAATTTTGACTGGTGGATATGGGCATTAAAGGTAGAGACAACATACGTAGCTCTTAGAGAAGTAATTCTTTTGGAAGAATTTAAAGATTCAATTCCTTCTCTAGTTAGAACTCGTGGAGGAATCGAGGGTTACAATGGCAAGACAAGCAGCAGAGATAGCTGATGAGTTAGTTCTTAGATCTAAACCTTTCTTTCGTCACTCTTTTAAACACGAGAAGGATAGAAAGTGGGAAGTTGAAAGGCAGTTAGGGAAAAGAAGTAATGATTGGGAAATTCTCAGGAAGTTTATCTTCAGGCTAAAAAGGAAGGTGCTGAGTATAAAAGTGACACTCAAAATGGAGGAGTTTTTAATTGTAATGAAGTTGGGCACACAAGGTCAATGTATTGGACGTTACAGGGAAAATCTGTTACAGTGGTTGGAATGCAGAAAAGTTCTGGAAATAAGAGTACTGTGGGTTCTGAGATCCAGGCACAGGAAAAACAGGTGGTTTGTGTACAGGTAAAGCAGGAAGAATTAGTGATAGGTAAAGAAATGGGAATGTGTTCACAATTTACCCAAGGGAGGGCTAAAGTGCAGGTTACAGAAATGTTAAATGATTTTGTATGTGAAGGGTAAGTCTTTCCATGTGTACAGGGTGGAGTAGGCAAAGATATTAAAATTTTAAGAGACACAGGGGCTAATTAATCTTTAATGTAATGGAAAGGTGATATTTGTTGTTCAGAAGGAGTATTGCAGGAAAAAGTGATAATAAAGGGGATTCATTGAGATATTAAACCTATTCCATTGTGGAAGATAAATTGAAAAAGTAAGTGGAAAAGGTAAGGTGATTGTTGGAATAATGGGAAAATTGCCCATTGCAGGGGCTCAATTTATTATAGGTAATGATATAGCTGGGTCACAGATGTTAGTGATGCCTACTATAGTCCAGCAGCCTTGTGGAGATGCATTCAATACAGGTGTTGCAGAAAGAGCATCCTGGATTGTTTCCAGATTGTGTAGCAATGAGGTCACAAACTCACAGGTTAAAACAGGAAGAGGAGGAATTTAAAATGTAGGGAAAAGAAGCTAATATTCAATTAGCTGATACTAAAGTGGAGTTGAGGATTATCAGATCAGCCATGATCTCATTCAATGGCAGAGCAGATTCAATGGGCTGAATGGCCTACTTCTGCTCCTATTTCTTATGGTCTTATCTTTGATGAGTTTGTTCAGCCGGAGAGAATGGAGGAGAATGAAGCTGAATTGTTTAGCTCAAGGAAGTTGGTGGGGTTACAACAGAAGTATCAGTCAGATTACTCAGAAAGAGAGGCAGAATGTTAGTACCTTAAAGGTAATGTGTTAATGAGGAAGTGGAGGTCATCTTCATGTTTCAGCAGATGAAAAATGGATGGAAGTACATCAGATAGTTATACCGTCTGGGTACAGAAATGAGATATTGAGAGTAGCTCATGAAATTCCAATAGGGGACATTTAGTAATTAAGAAGACGCAGGCAAAAATACAAAAAGCATTTCTATTGGCCTGGATTGCATAAAACTGTAGTCAAATTCTGTAGAACATGTCACACATGTCAAGTGACAGGAAAACGTCAAATACTATTAAACCAGCAAGTTTAATTCTGATTCAAGTATTTGAGGAACTTTTAATAGGGCCCTGGTTGATTGTGTAGGGCCCCTTCCTAAGATTAAAAGTAGAAATCAGAACTTGCTGACAATGGATGTATCTACAAGGTTTCTGGAAGCAATACCTTTCCAAAATATTACAGCAAAGAAAATTGTGGAAGAATTGACTAAATTCATTACCAGATATGGTTTACCAAATGAAATACAATTGGACCAAGGTTCAAATTTCATGTCACAGCTGTTTAAGGAAGTAATGAACAGTTTGGGGATAAAACTGTTTAAGTCAACAGCTTATCATCCGGAGTCACAAGGAGCTTTGGAAAGATGGCGTTAAAATTTTAAAACTATGATGCGGGCTTATAGTCAAGACTATCCACAGGATTAGGATAGGGGAATTCCATTCTTGTTATTTTCTATTAGGGATGCTGCTAATGAATCAACAGTATTTAGTCCTTTTGAATTAGTCTATGGTCATGATAAAGGGATCACTTAAGTTGATTCAACGGAAGCTAGTGGACCAGAATTTGGAAACTACTCTCTGTGACAAACTTCAGGGAAAGATTGAACAGAGCACGTGAGTTAGCTAAGGAACATTTAAAAATATCACAGCAGGCGAGGAAGGCGAAAGAAGATAAGAGGGCTACAGCTCATAGTTTTGTTACTGAGGAAAATGTGTTAGTTTTATTACCCATGTTGGGTAAACCATTAAAGGCAAGGTTTAATGGCCCTTACAGAATTGAAAAGAAACTGAGTGAAGTAAATTATTTAATAAATACTCCAGATAGAAAAAGAAGCAGAGGGTGTGTCATGTGAATATGCTTAAAAAGTACTTTGACAGGGAAAATGACCAAAAGGAGTATTAGTAGTGGTATAGATAAAGAAAGAGGTAGAAATGAAAGATTCTGAAATTGATTTTCTTCTAATAAAATTGGACAAAGAGGGGGTACATAAAAATTTAAATGTAACCAGAAGTTACCTTCTGGACAAGGATCAACGTGATTTGGAGAAGTTATTGCAGTCACACAAAGCTATTTGTGGAAGTAAGCTAGGAAGGACAAATTTAGCTACACAAAGAAGGCTGAGAGGTGACTTGATTGAGGTGTACAAAATTATGAGGGGAATAGATAGAGTGGACAGGATAAGATTGTTTCCCTTGATGGAGAATTCTAGAACCAGGGGACATAGATTCAAGATAAGTGGCAGATGGTGTAGGGGGGTCGTGAGGAAGAACTTTTTTATGCAGAGGGTAGTGGGTGTCTGGAATTCACTGCCCAAGTTGGTGGTAGAGGCAGAAACTTTAAACTCTTTTAAAAAGTACTTGGATCTGCACCTAAAGTGCTGTAAGCTGCAGGGCTATGAGCCGGGTACAGGAAGATAGGATTAGAAAAGGCACCTGGGTGACCTTGGACTGGCATGGACAAGATGGGCTGAATGGCCTCCTTCTGTGCTGTAACTTTTCCAAGGTTCTATGATGTAAATGTGGTTAATAGAGTTTCAGTAAGGGAAGATCCTAACGCATTAAGTCCAGCAAAATTATCACTAGTGCAGAAAGAAATTGAATTCATGCTTCAAAATGACATAATTGAGTCTACTTACAGTAACTGCCTATTGTGATGGGACTGAAACCGGATGGAACACAAAGATTGTGTATGGATTATCGAACGGTGAATGCAGTGACAAAAATGGATTCATATCCTATACCATGGTTGGAAGATTGCATTGAGAAAGTAGGACTATCAAAATTTATCACAAAGATTGACTTGCTGAGATGATATTGGCAAGTACCGTTGTCAGAGCAAAGAAGATATCGGCTTTTGTGATGTCAGATGGACTATAATCAGTTTAAAGTTATGTCATTTGGTATGAAGAATGCACCAGCAACATTTCAAAGACCAACAAAGTAATTACAGGGGTGAGCAATTCTGCTGTTTATATTGATAATTTGATAGTTTTCAGTCAAATGTGGGAGGAGCATTTACAACATCACTACAACATCAGAAAGAACTTTTGACTGACTGCAAGAAGCTAATTTGGTGCTGAACCTGGCTAAGTGAGTTTGCAAAAGCGCAAGTTACATATTTAGGCCATACATGAGATGTGAAAGTAAAAACCATCATAAATTTCCCATGCCTACAACAAAATGAGAAGTTTTGAGATTTCTAGGCATGAATAGATTTTACCGGAAATTTGTACCAAAATTTAGCAGTGTGGTGGTTCCATTGACTGGGCTATTAAAAAAGATCAAGCAGTTTCAATGGACACAGAAGTGTTAGAATACATTTGACAGTTTAAAAACTGTATTGGCAGTACCTAATTACATCAAGCAATTTAAATTGGCAGTTGACGCAAGTGATGTGGGCATGGGTGCTGCACTGTTGCAAAAAAATGAAACTGGAATTGAGAAACCGATAGGATATTTTTCATGAATGTTCATCAGAGAAGCTATTCAACAATTGAAAAGGAGACCCTAGGTCTGGTGTTAGTGTTGCAGCATTTCAAGATTTATGTTGTAAGCTATTTGTCAGAAACAATTGTTTATACAGACCACAATCCTTTAAAATTTTGAGACTGAAATGCAATACTGTACAGATGGAGTTTATTACTGCAGCTGTTTAATTTACAGATTATATATGTGACTGGATGAGAAAATCTAATTGTAGATGCATTGTCAAGAGTTTAAATCTCAAAGGAAACCGGATATTTAAAACCTGGACACTGGACTGAAATGACCTATGTTGATACCAAGGGTTTCTATAAATCGTTATGTTAATGTATGCAATTGGTAATGTAATGGTTTGTGAATATTTAAGATGGGTTGAGTAAATGAAGCTGTCTTTTAAAATTATGACGGTTCATTTTTTCATAAGGATGGAGGTGTCACAGGAGAGTGTGAGAGGAGGACTCTGAGATAGGTAGTCAGCATCACCTAGAGGAGTTGGGAGTCGAAGAGGAGCGCGAGAGGAGCCGGGAGTCGAAGAGGAGCGCGAGAGGAGCCGGGAGTCGAAGAGGAGCGCGAGAGGAGCCGGGAGTCGAAGAGGAGCGCGAGAGGAGCCGGGAGTCGAAGAGGAGCGCGAGAGGAGCCGGGAGTCGAAGAGGAGCGCGAGATGAGCCGGGAGTCGAAGAGGAGCGCGAGATGAGCCGGGAGTCGAAGAGGAGCGCGAGATGAGCCGGGAGTCGAAGAGGAGCGCGAGAGGAGCCGGGAGTCGAAGAGGAGCGCGAGAGGAGCCGGGAGCCGAAGAGGAGCGCGAGAGGAGCCGGGAGTCCAAGAAAAGCTGGGAGAGCAGGGGTGACTGAGGGACTTCAGTGAGGAGGGAACAAGGTGATCCTTTGAGTACCATAAGTATGGCTGGGTAAGCATTTACTACTTTTATTGCTTATAGTTTTTAAGGTCTTATTTTGTGGTTCATCATTTGTAGGGGCTATATTCTGTAACAACAAGGAGCAGGGAAGAAAAGCCCAAGAATAATTCATATTAAGTATCTTCCAAAAGGTTTAATTTAATTTAAATGGCTAAGTCATGGCAGGAGAGCTCAAAGCAATGGTATGCTCCTCCTGCTCTATGTGGGAAGCCAGGCACATTTCCAGCATGTGTGCGGGAAGTGTCTCCAGCTGCAACTCCTGGAAGCCTGGGTTTTGGAGCTGGAGTGGCGGCTGGGGACACTGTGGAACATCCGCCTCGTGGATAGCACGTATAGAAAGGTGGTCACACCACAGGCTAAGAGTCCACAGGCCGGAAGGGAATCTATGACCACCAGGCAAAGCAAGAGGACTAGGCGGGCAGCGCAGGAATCTCCTGTGGCTATTCCCCTGCAAAACAGATATACCATTTTGGATATTGTTTGGAGGAATGG
Organism: Carcharodon carcharias; assembly: GCF_017639515.1. Taxonomy (NCBI): domain Eukaryota; kingdom Metazoa; phylum Chordata; class Chondrichthyes; order Lamniformes; family Lamnidae; genus Carcharodon; species Carcharodon carcharias. The sequence continues at coordinate 171,664,542 of NC_054469.1, forward strand.
CCTCTCAGGAGAAAGCAGCAACAGCCAAATTCGTTGCACCACGGTTGGCTCTGCTGCACAGGGGAGGGGTAAAAAGTGTGGGAATGCAATACTTATAGGGGATTCAGTTCTAAGGGGAATAGATAGACGTTTCTGTGGCCGCAAACGAGACTCCAGGATGGAATGTTGCCTCCCTGGTGCTAGGGTCAAGGATGTCTCAGAGCGGCTAGAGGACATTCTGAAGGGGGAGGGTGAACAGCCAGTGGTCATGGTACACATTGGTACAAACAACATAGGTAAAAAAAGGGATGAGGTCCTAAAAGCAGAATACAGGGAATTAGGAAGTAAGTTGAAAAGTAGGACCTCAAAGATAGTGATCTCAGGATTACTACCAGTGCCACGTGCCAGTCAGAGTAGAAATAGCAGGAGATATCGAATGAATACGTGGCTGAAGAGATGGTGTGAAGGAGAGGCTTTTAGATTCCTGGGGCATTGGGACTAGTTCGGGGGGAGGTGGGACCAGTACAAACTGGACGGGTTACACCTGGGCAGGACTGGGACTGATGTCCTCGGGGAACATTTTGCTAGAGTGGTTGGGGAGGGTTTAAACTAAAATGGCAGGGGGATGGGAGTCAGAGGAGGGGGAATCAAGGACAAGAACAAAAGACAGAAAGCGGAATAAGAAAAGTTGACAGGCAAAGAAATCAAGGGCAAGAATCAAAGAGCCTCAGTGAAAAATAGTGGGGGTGGGACAAGTAATGTTAAAAAGATAAGCCTTAAGACTTTGTGCCTTAACGTAAGGAGCATTTGCAATGAAGCGGATGAATTAACCTCGCAAAAAGATGTAAACTGGTATGATATAGTCGGGATTACGGAGACATGGCTGCACGGTGACCAGGGATGGGAATTGAACATCCAGGGGTATTCAGTATTTAGGAAGGGCAGACAAAAAGGGAAAGGCGGAGGAGTTGGATTGCTGGTTAAAGAGGAAATTAATGCAATTGTGAGGAAAGATATTGGCTCCAACGATGTGGAATCTGTATGGGTAGAGCTGAGAAACACTAAGGGGCAAAAAATGTTATTGGGGGTTGTATATAGACCCCTAAACTGTAGTGGTGATGTTGGGAATGGCATTAAACAGGAAATTGGAGGCGCATATAATAAATGAACATCTGTAATTACGGGTGACTTTAATATGCATATAGATTGGGTAAATCAAATTAGTAACAATACCTTAGAGGAGGAATTCCTGGAGTGTACATGGGATGTTTTTCTGGACCAATACATTGAGGAACCAACGAGAGAACAGGTCATCTTCGACTGGGTATTGTGTAATGAAAAAGGAATAATTGGCAATCTAGTTGTGTGAGGTCCCTTGGGGATGAGCGACCATAATATGATAGAATTCTTCATCAAGATGGAGAGTGACGTAGTTGATTCTGAGATCTGGGTCCTGAACCTTAATAAAGGAAACTACGATGGTATGAGGCGCGAGTTGGCTATGATGGATTGGGAAACGTTACTTAAAGGGATGACGGTGGATAGGCAATGGCAAACATTCAAAGAGCGCATGGGTGAACTGCAACAAATGTTTATTCCTGTCTGGTGCAAAAGTAAAACAGGAAAGGCTGGCCAAATCATGCCTTACAAGGGAAATTAGAGATAGTATTAGACGCAAGGAAGAGGCAATCAAATTGGTCAGAAAAAACAGCAATCCTGAGGATTGGGAGCAGTTTAGAATTCAGCAAAGGAGGACCAAGGGATTGATTAAGGGAAAAATAGAGTACAAGAGTAAGCTTGTAGGGAACATAAAAACTGACTGCAGAAGTTTCTATAGGTATATGAAGAGAAAAAGATTGGTGAAGACAAATGTAGGTCCCTTACAGTCAGAAACAGGGGAATTATAATGGAGAACAAAGAAATGGCTGACCAACTAAATACATACTTTGGTTTTGTCTTCTCAAAGGAGGATGCTAATAACATACCAGCAATGTTGGGGAACACAGGGTTTAATGAGAGGGAGGAACTGAAAGAAATCAGTATTAGTAGGGAAATAGTGTTGGGGAAATTGATGGGATTGAAGGCCGATAAATCCCCGGGGCCTGATCATCTACATCCCAGAGTACTTAAGGAAATGGCCCTAGAAATAGTGGATGCATTGGTGGTCATCTTCCGAGATTCTATGGACTCTGGAACAGCTCTTATAGATTGGAGGGTAGCTAATGTAACCCCACTATTTAAAAAGGGAGGCAGAGAGAAAACAGGGAATTATAGACCAGTCAGCCTGACGTCAGTAGTGGGGAAAATTCTAGAGTCCGTTATAAAAGATTTAATAGCTGAGCACGTGGAAAACAGTGGTAGAATTGAACAGAGTCAGCATGGATTTATGAGGGGGAAATCATGCTTGACAAATCTACTGTGAATTTTTCAAGGATGTAACCAATGAGGGAGCCAATGGATGTGGTTTATTTGGACTTTCAGAAGGCTTTCGACAAAGTCCCACATAAGAGATTGGCATGTAAAATTAAAGCGCAGGGGACTGGGGGTAGTGTATTGAAATGGATAGAAAACTGGCTGGCAGACAGGAAACAAAGAATAGGAATAAACGGGTCTTTTTCCGAATGGCAGGAAGTAACTAGTGGGGTACCCCAGGGATCAATGCTGGGACCCAGCTATTCACAATATATATTAATGATTTAGATGAGGGAATTAAATGTAACATCTCCAAATTTGCAGGTGACACAAAGCTGGGTGGGAGGGTGAGCTGTGAGGAGGATGCAGAGATGCTTCAGTGTGATTTGGACAAGCTGAGTGAGCGGGCAAATGCATGGCAGATGCAGTATCATGTGGATAAATGTGAGGTTATCCATTTTGGTAGCAAAAACAGGAAGGCTGATTATTATTTGAATGGCTATAAATTGAGAGAGGGGAATGTGCAAGGAGACCTGGGTGTCCTTGTACACCAGTTGCTGAAGGTAAGCATGCAGGTGCAGTAGGCGGTAAAGAAGGCAAATGGTCTGTTGGTCTTCACAGCCAGAGGATTTGAGTACAGGAGCAGGGATGTCTTGCTGCAATTATACAGGGCCTTAGCGAGACCACACCTGGAATATTGTGTGCAGTTTTGGTCTCCTTATCTGAGGAAGGATGTACTTGCTATAGAGGGAGTGCAGGGAAGGTTTACCCGACTGATTCCGGGATGGCAGGACTGACATATGAGGCGAGATTGAGTCGATTAGGATTATATTCACTGGAGCTCAGAAGAATAAGGGGGTATCTCAAAGGAACCTATAAAATTCTAACAGGACTAGACAGGGTAGATGCAGGAAGGATGTTCCCGATGGTGGGGGAGTCCAGAACCAGGGGTCACAGTCTGAGGATATGGGGTAGACTATTTAGGACTGAGATGAGGAGAAATTTCTTCACCCAAATAGTGGTGAGCTGTGGAATTCTTTACAACAGAACGTAGTTGAGACCAAAACATTGTATACTTTCAAGAAGTAGTTAGATATAGCTCTTGGGGAGAAAGTGGGAGCAGGCTATTGAGTTGGATGTTCAGCCATGATTATAATGAACGGTGGAGCAGGCTCGAAGGGCCGAATGGCCTACTCCTACTCCTGCTCCTAGTTTCTATGACTCATAATTTTCTTAACATTATTGCGGGTTATTGTAAAGTAGGTTCATAAGGGTGAGTATGGATGATTCTGTCTTTAATTGAATTGGAATCAGCTGGACTGCAAGCTTGAAGTTATCAAAAGAAGTTAGGGATAAAAAGCATTTGAAATGCTAATGAGTAAACATGGATGAGGTTTTAACATATAAGGTGTGAAGGAAATTTGCATTTTTGTATAAGTGAAGGAGTTGTTTGGATTTCAAAGGGATGGTAGGATGTTTACAACTGGTAAAATAAGCAAGGCCAAGCAGTGTATTTATTTTTCCCAAAAGGGGAGAGGTCATATTGGTAACACGAAAGATTTTTATATTGTGGAAAAAGTAAATTTACAAAGACTCTTGGAACAATGAAATTTACAGATTAAAAAGAGAGGAACATATATAAAGAGGAATGAAAGGCTATATTGGGGGGGCCATATAAGATCTAAAAGGAGTTGTAAACCAGCCTTGAAGAAGCCTCCAGCCATTTTTGCAAAAGTCTGCTGTATCCAGTAACTAAAATTGGAGAAAAACCTTTGGAATTCCACTGTTGACTGGGTCCTGTGGTAACTTGCTCGCTTCTTTGTTAAATTTAAAATCTATTTTGGGCTGTTGTCTTAAAGGGCGTGTGTATTTATATGGCTAGCGCAGTTCAGTTTCTGTTCAATGGTAATCCCCGGGATGTTGATAGTGGGGGATTCAGCAATGGTAATGCCATTGAATGTCAAGGGGGGATGGTTAGATTCTCTCTGTTTGGAGATGGTCATTGCCTGGCACTTGTGTGGTGTGAATGTTACTTGCCACTTGTCAGCCCAATCCTGGATATTGTCCAGGTCTTGCTGCATTTGGATATGGACTTCTTCAGTATCTGAGGAGTCACAAATGGCGAATATCGTGCAATAATCAGTGAACATTCTCACTTCTGACATTATGATGGAGTAAGGTCATTGATGAAGCAGCTGAAGATAGTTGGGATAAGGCCATAACCCTGTGGAACTTCTGCAGTAATGTCCTGGAACTGAGATGATTGACCTCCAACAAACACAGCCATCTTCCTTTGTGCTAGGTATGACTCCAATCAGTGGAGAAGTTTCCCCTGATTCCCATTGACTCCAATTTTGCTAGGAATCCTTGCTGCCACACTAGTGAAATGCGGCCTTGATGTTAAGGGTAGTCACTCTCACCTCAGGAGTTCAGCTCTTTTGTCCATGTTTGAACCAGTTGACTGCATGTAATTGGGTAAAGTGTATGCAGGATGCTTGACCAATACTGCTGCTTATCAGTGAACTGACCATTCAGATGCTCATGACCATGTTTGGTGGTTAAGTACTATATGAAAGGCAGAATCAAATTTATGTTTGCTATAAATCAAAAATGTACAATGTTCGGTTAGCAATTCTTTTTAAGTCATGTTATTCTACTTGAACTAAACTTTTATCCTATTTTATTTCATAAACCTTTCAGAAGAGCACTAATGAACTTGCAGATACACACACAATTAGGATGTTTATTTAGCCTCAATGGCCTATAAGTTCCTTTGGAGTAGTGAAAGGAGAGAGAAGGTGGCTCACCTCCACCTTCAAGGGCAATTAAGGATAGGCAATAAATGCTGGTCTTGTCAACAACATTCACATTCCACAAATGAATTAAGAAAAACAGCACTGTCCTAACTACAGCCTGGAACTCACCATTGGCAATATTAGTGGCTTATGTATTTGGAATATTTTTGATGACTGTAATTGATATTTGTATAATAGGTGGTAACAGTAGGCCAATATCTTCATTAAAATAATGGACAAAAATATTATTCAATAAGTGGAGCACTCAACTATTAATGAATAATTTCTAGATTCATGCTTTTGTGCAACTAGTGGACATTGCTGCTCAAATTATGTGGAAGGCTTTATCGCCTTTACTAAAAATATTTCAGAACTTATTTTTAAATATGATCATGATTTCAATAGAAAACTGTGCTTGTCTCAATTTAAATGACAAATACAACAATTCCCCAAATGTGTTGTACCTCCCGAACTTAAAATATATTGAAGCCACATTTCTTGCTAAAATCCTCTTGCTGTAAACTGTCTTGCTGCAGTTTATTTTAATTTGTATTTGCTGTAAAACTGCTGAAGACAGTCAGAAAAAGAGGAACAAATTCGAGGCATGTTCATACATGGGTCAAATGGGCTACTGTGTCATTGATTGGCTATCATGGTCATATATCATGGAGCTCGGGTCATAAAGAAGCTGCCTTAAGGGGGAAGGGTAGAACAGGAGAAATAACAAATGAATAGCCAATTTCAATACATCATTTTTTCTCCAAAAGATTAGGTAATACCTATCTTGTGCGTACTGCCTTGTTACTAATACGTAACTAATTGTACTTAATCATTAAAAATACTGATGCCATCGTAGTGGTGGTTGTCTTGCTAAACTGACCCATCCACATATGATGAGTTTCCTTATTTTGATTGAATGGTCAATGTTGTTATTATAAAGCATGTTTGGTGCTTTGTACCAATCATTTCCCACTTAATAATACTGTGGGTTGTCAGGGAAATGGTCCAGACAGCTCCAGCAATGCATGCTTAGTTTATTTTTTGCAGAAGTGCCAGTTGGTATATTTTTTCCCCACTACATATTCCCTGGTGGGGTTGACTGAAATTTGGATCTTGAGTGCTAGTTTATATATGCAAAAATTTTATATACAACACTATGAAAACATAATCAAGGTGAGGAAAAAATCATTTTAATTGAGTAGCCAACTGAAAAAAATGGCACAAGCTCAAAGATCCAAAATAATAGATTCAAATCTATCAATACCATGAAAAAATATACATACATTATATTTAGAAAGAACATTCTATATTTGGTATTTTAAAATTATGCTTGCATATTAAGCATAGTTGACTGCTTTAAATATAATTGATGGAAACATACTTTTTTTAAAAAACAATTCACTGCTTGGTGAAATTTGAATTAAAGCATGTTGCAAAACCAGTTTAGTTATAATAGAGGATAGTTTCCACCGACTACACACAACACTCATAACTTCATTACATGAAATATCTAACAACTTAGCAACAATAATGTCAAGAGTCATGTTAAAAGAATTTGTGATTAAATGCAGAGAAACTGGCAAGGGGCTTCCTTTGTTTCTAAAAATTATGCAGGAGAATAGCAGACATTGTGAACTCGAGTATTTGGAATTCATAATAAAGCTTGGCCGCTTGTTAGAAAACATTTTCACTCACAAAACACCTTTGCAGTCATGCCCTTTTATACCCCTGCGGCATGGACAAATTGCTTTGAGTAAGGATATATGTCAATATTGCAGTGCCTCCATTCAAATTACATCAACTTCCCACCTGCTACAAAATGTTTATTACAGGCAGTATTACATTCATTTACAAAATGGGTGATTGTGCAATTTAAAAAAAAAATTGTTTTAACCTTTTTCCATAATTTTTTCAAGGAGTCGGTGCTGAAATTCGGAATACTTTCAATTTTGTGCACCAAATGGTAGAATCATGCATTTCCTGACCTAGCGAGATACAGTTAGCTAGAGAGTGAACTTCCTTTCCTCTACCCAAACAGTACCCTTCTGTCCCAAATTGCATCAGAGCAATACATTCCCAATTTCAACAGCCATTCGTGCAGCCTCTCAATATGATTGGCATTTTAGTGACAAATTAAAGACGATTCTTTGATGTGGTTCCACACTCACCGGGAACTGGAGTGAGACTGTCCAATAAGAAAGGGTTTTCTTCTATATAGCACTTTCAATATATTTGTTGATTAGCGATGCAAATTAAGTTAAGGAAAGATTGGATTAAAATAATGGTCTGTAAAATGAATGCCAATCAGACTGGGATGGGAAGGAGGAAAACAAGATGGAGGTTATCTGTAGCAGATTAGGAGCTTCTCAAATGGGTTCTCAAATATCCTCGGCCTCATGTCCCAGTAAACACTGACTGAAAGTTAGGCTGCTTTGAGTCCTTGATGTAATGTGCAGAGAAAAAAATGTTGCTTCATACAATAAAGGGGTATTGGTAAAATTGGGCTATGCCTGTGCTGGTGTCACTCTTCCACAGAAACCAACCAACCAACCACTGAGCTACAACATTCATAAACTGGAAGAAACAGCCATTCCTCAGCATGTAAACACTCGCTCTAACAAGCTGCAATGAAAAAAAAATGGAATTCATTTGAATTACATGGTACCCATTGCTTTACAATATACAATGCTCTGATGTATCACACATGTATCAAAACGGTGTAACACGTTTGTTTATAGGTGGCTAATAAACTATTTTGAACACATTACTTAAGATGTCAAATTTCATGTCATCTTGAAATCTCATTCCTTTCAAGTAATGTTCTCTCCTGCCATTTAATATTAAGAGTTTATGAAATTCAAGTCATGTCTGTTTTTCAGTATTAATTTCCCTGTTTACTGCTTTACTTACAAGTCACCGCCACATGCGTAACGTTCTCCTCAATATACTGATATCAAACTCTTCTGGTATGTAAAAAAATATTTTGATATGTTCAACCTTTTTATTTTTTTACAAAATTGTGTCCTTTATGGTTATGGTGTCTTCAGAACTCCACCTCTTGAGCAGCAACATTATGGCAATAAATCACACAGGTCACTGGAAACCTAGCTGCAATGTACATTAAAAAACCCACAACATAATACTATTCAAGCAGTTAAATAAAGTATAAATCCCAAGTATACACCCTTAGTCTATCAAAAGATATTGATGGAGAACAGGGCAGCAGTATAGTCAACAAAAGAAAGGTGAATGTGCTTTGGTTTTAGATGTGCTGCTAATGCCATGGAAAGAAGGATGTCAGCCAACTTAACTGTGGAAGACTTTCTGGATGTTTCTTTTGAAGTTGCTTTCATCCACGTATTAGCCGAAATGGAACTGCATGCAAGAAGCCTGACGCCTGAGCCTGTCCAATGATACAAGCAATTCAGCAACAGAATCAGAAGTTGTCTTTGGTGTCGGTAGACACTTTCCGGAAAAATAAAGGATGGAAGCAGAAGTGAAGGGTGGTTTAACATTATTATATTGTACCATAGTGATCCCTGCGGTGTGTAAATGCTGCTCACTCATCTTCATCCAACTCCACTACCTCAGACATTTCCTCAGGGATAACGGCAGAATTCATTGCCGAGTCCTCTCCCTCAGCTGCTGCTTCATCCAGAGATCTTTTCTTTTTCTGTATAAAAACAAATTTAGCAGCACAGATTACATTTCAACAATTTGATACCAATCGCTAGATTCCACTTGTACTTGTTTATCTTCTGCATGTTGCAAAATATGGTGCACTGCCTAAGATTGCATTGTACTTCATTCTCCTTACTTCTATTTCATCATTTTATTTTTGATGCCTCTGCCTAACCCCATGCTATTCTATGAGCACGCTGGAGGCTGGCAATCTGCTGCACTACAATATTGAAAAGCAGAAAATCACCGTGAGAAGAATTGAGGTACATGAGCTACATTCTACACCTCTTTTGCCACAGGAGGCTGCAATTCCAATGACCTGTGCCTCTCTTTACTGGACATTGTACAGCTTTCTTGAGAGCAAAATCATTCATTTTTATGATCGAACTTCCCAATTAACTAAAAGAGAGGTATTTATTAGATTCTATTTGAAGACCATTATTCCAAGCGTTAACTTAATTTACTGTCACTATTATACATGTACCATATAGCAACTGTGTCCATTTGTTTATGTATGTCGGACCACTTTTCTGAACTACATTGTGAATATAGTGAAAACTAGTTGCCTACGATTTGGTTGTAGAATTGATATTATGAGTCGAATCTTCCTGTATAATGGACCTCCTCCATCATAGTTTCAACAGAAGAGACCTAGTTTGCACAGGTGGCCATAACTTTTCATTTCCTTGGCAAGGTCTTTAGATCCTCAGATTCAATCAGGAACGGGAACAACAGTTGCGCACTGTATTTTTCCAGTCTCAGGTATCCCCTGATTAGGATTAAAGCCTGGTCTTTTGCTACTAGAACCCTGCCATTGAGAAAAGAAAAAGTCTGCAGCCTGTTTCCATGGGCCAAGGGGTTATGTAGTACAGATTACAAGTGATAATATAGTGCACAGAAAATACATAATGTTCTCACACAAAAAAAAAATCCAATGCAAAATGATATTCAACTCAGGCTAGATTATTTTTCTTTAGACATCCTTTGTGTAGATTTTCCTATTCGATCAGGCAATAGCCCATGGGCAGAATTTTGCCCTTGGCGGGGGTGCTTGGCATGGGGGGACGGGATTGGCACGGGACCACAATTTCATGCTGGCAGTGACAGTAAATTAGGCTTGCCCAGTGTGAAATGCAAGCGGCAGCATTAAGCACTGTCTATGCGTTGGGGGGTGGGGGTGTTGGGGTGGGGGTGTTGGGGTGGGGGTGTTGGGGTGGGGGTTGGGGGGGGGGGGGGGGTGAGCGGGCCGAGCGTGAACTTGTGTGCGAGTGAGCACTTCATAACCTCCCGGAGGCATGGAGCTACCTCAAGGAGATGAAGAGATATGGAAAAAAAAATGAAAATAACAAAATGCAGTGAAACATATCCCCTCATGCGACTCTGTCACATGAGCAGGGCCATATTAATGAAAAATTAAAGTTTTTATTTTTATTTGCTTTTGAAAACCTCGTCCCGCCTGTAGATGAGGTTTCCAAAAAAATGTAAATGCCACTTGGCCCTTTTGCCTGCGCACCAACTGTTAGTTTGGACGGGCAGCGAAAATTTAATTTAATTGATTACTTAATGACCTCAACAGACCTTTTAATTGTCGGCTGGCAGGATGCTGGATCCAGCATGTGCCTGCCGACCGAACTATCGCGTGACTGCGTTGATGTCGACAAGCGCAGCTGATGTCAACGCATGTCATTTCACGCTCGAGTGGGTTGGGCGCATGTCCGCCTACCGAGTGAACATTTCTGCCCCATGTGTGAGACGTGGATAATGCACTCAGCTTTTTTCAGCTCTATGAGCTGTTCTTTGTAAGTACTTCATGGGAAGAATTTTCTGCCTGCTGGGCGGGCTGGTCGGGGGCGAGCACGGAGCTGGTAGCACTTTACCTGTGAGGGCGGGTGGGGGGGGGAAGAGTGTCGGGGCCTGTGCTCTTTTGCGCATGCGCATGAAAGAGAACAGAAATCTTCCTGAGGCACGGAGCTGCCTCGGGGAGATTAAGTTTAAATTGAAAGTTTTAAATAAAGATTAAAATTACTTAGACATGTCCCTTCATGTGACAATGTCACATGTGCTGGGACATGTTTATGAATTGTGTTAAAATTATTTATTTATTTAATAAAACCTTCAGGAAACCTCATCCCGCCCATAGATGAGGTTTCCTGAAAAATGCAAAGGCCGCTTGGGCTTTTCGCCTGCCTGCCAACCTTAAGGTTGATCGGGCAGCCCTGTCAATTATCTGAATTAGTTTCCTAATGACCATAACAGGCCTTTGACAGTTTGGCAGGTGCACAGCTGCCTCCGACGCGCGCCCACCAAATTAAAGATCGGAATGACGCAAGTTGACGTAGGGATGCATGGCTGACATCACCGCACATCAGTTTATGCGTCAGCGTGCCGGATGTGATAATTCTGGCCCATGTGTAAATCAGCTTGTGATGAAATGATTGGCTGATTAAACGTGCTCCATCATCCTGTGTCTTAGAGGTAGATTTATTTAGTTGGTAGATTTATGGATATGAAGAGAATTAAGGGAAATAGGGGATAGTGTGGAAAGGTGTAGCGGAAGTGGAAAATCAGCTGCAATCTTATTGAATGACGGAGCAGGTTTGAAGGGCCATATGGTGTACTCCTGCTCTTCTTTCTTATGCTTTCTTTTATTCTTTCTCTTTGGGGTTGTTTTGACTTTTATTTTTGGACTGAAGGCAAATGATAACAAATCATGAGCTTGTATGCACCTCTCCCAATTCTTTTTTCCATTGAAGTCCTTTGCTATCACTTATTTTTCTCAAAGAATTAAAATGACCTCTATAACTCCCTTTCAAAAGCTGTACTGGCACTGCACCTTAAGGGCACGACAATGCAGGTAACTTTCTGTTACACACATAAGCATAGTAACAAAAAAGCTGTGGGAAAAATACTTGCCTCTTTACGATAAACATAACAAGATGCTATTGCTACCATGGCCGACTCTCCCAGAAAACCAGCAAGAAGTGAACCAACTCCTAAAGAAGCTCCATGGATCCTGGGAAATACAGAAACACTTTTATAAGCAGATATAACAGCATCATAGCAAAAGCAAAGGCAATGGTTCATAAGTTTTATTGCCAGCTACAAGGTGCAAAATTGTCTAAAACATTGCAAAATCCAAATATTATTCAGTTTATTAACTTGACGATCAGTGATTATTATCAATGATCTTTTGATCTTCTATGTTATTTTCTGCTGAATGTTTCAAAGAAATTTCAGAGGACATTTCACAGCAAAGCAGACCTGGTATAATTTTTTTGGCTAGTGATCAATACACTGTGAATAGGGTTCATTTTATGGAATTAAAATGACTAGAAATTACTGGTGGCCACCATTATCATGTGAGTGATTAAACTTTCTCTGCTGTAATCTTTTCATTTTAAATGGATTTTAGAGGAGTAAGTTGAAGCAGGAAAAAGGGGCAGATGGCAGATATCAAATTGATAGTAAAAGGGAGCATCAGGGTAAATATAAAAGGGTACAGAGCAGATGCAAGAAAGGAAATCCAAAAGTCTTCTTTAGACATATTAATAGTAAAATGGTTGTCAGAGGAGCAGTGAGGCTGATTAGGGATGAAAATGGATTTCTATTGGCAAGACTGAGGTATTAAACGAGTACTTTGCATCAGCATTTATTAAGGATGAGGACTTTGCTAAAGCTATGGCAAATAGATGAAATTAAAATAGTTAAAGAGAAGATATTAGTATGGATGACACTAATTAAAGTGGGTAAGTTGGGTGTTCTGGATGGGATGCAGCCTACGTTGCTGATGGAAGAAAGACTAGAAATTGAGGAGGTGCTGGCCATGATCTTGCTATTCTCCTTAGGCACAGGGGCAGTGCTGCAGGATAGGGTGATTACACATGTTAATCCCCTTGTTCAAAAAAAGGTGAGAAGTATAATCCTGGTGATTAGAGGCAGTCAGTTGAATGTTGGGGTGGAAAAGCTTTAAGAAACAACAATTAGGGAGAAAATTGACATCTACAGTAAGTATGACTAATAAAGGAGAGACAGCAGAAATTTGTTTGACTAACTCAATTGAGCAATAGAGGGTGGGTGATGGCAGTGCAGTTGATATTGTGCATATAGGGTTGGATTTCCATCCACCGATGGAGGCAGGAATGGGGTTGGGAGGTGAAAAAATTTAGGAGCTTTGACTGCAAATTCCAATTTGCAGTGCCTTCCTGATTTTGTGGGGTTTTTTATGGGTCAATAAGACCTTATGTGTGAGACCTGCACATACCTTGTCTGTTGTCAGGGCCCCTATTGTGAGGACCATAGGAAATTTAAATGTCCTTCCTCATGTGCTGGTAAGGGTTTTGGAAACCCTAAAAAACCCCACCAGGTTTGAGCGTTCATGGCCACTGGTAGAAGCCTGCTGAGGAGTCTGGAACATTTTGACAGGTAAGTATTAAATGTTTTGACACCTTCAAATGTCACTATTAGATGCTGTACTGTAAATTAGATGTGTTTTTAATGCAATGATTTGATCACAGGATTCTGCCCTGCAAAGGTTGGTTACCATTACATTAACCCCCACTGCGTAAGTGATGACATGCACTACAGTACTTTTCTAAATGTGCTGGAAAGCTTCCTGTCATGTTTTGGACTGAGATTTAAATGTCCAGTGCTCTTTAGCTTGGAAAAAAATGGTCCTGCTATTGAACAGCTAAAAAAATTAAGCACCTGCCACATATCATTGATTGACAGGCAATCTGTTTTGAAATGGAAATGAACACCATTTGCAACTTTAAAAAAGCCATCTGGTGTTTCAGCTTTAATGGGCTACACCGTTGACAGTTTCCAGAGCTGGTTTGGATAGCTGGGGCTACAATGAATGCTTGGCTCAGTTTCAAAAGGTCCAGAACCACTTATTTCAGCAGTGGGCTGTTTAACATTTTGATTGACAGTTTTAAGAGGTTATTTAAAACAGGTTACCTGTTTTTGATGTTGTAAGTGGATAAGTATTTGTTTTTAAAACTATTGAAGACTTGAGGGGATTTACATTTTTTGAATGGGATTTATGGAGGAGAGTTTTTTAGTATGAAAGGTCTTTTGAATATTTCATCTCTAATAGATTGTTAGAAGTTTATTATTTTTTAATGTCCATTTCAATGACATCCTCAGGTCTGCTCAGTGGATACTTGGTAAACAGCCATGGTGGATACAGTGGGAAGGCATGGTGTGGATATGATGGAGCATAAAGTGGCATGGGGATATGAGGGGGCATGGAGGAGGTATGGGAGTATGAGTGGTCTTGGAAGGGGTATGGAGTGGCCTGGTAATATGAGGGAGTGTGTTGGGGGCATGGGGAGATGAAGGAGTGAGGATTAGGGGACTTAAGAACTATGTTGAAGAACTGAGCCAATTTCCCAGTGAACTGCTAGCCAGCCCAAACGCTCCTGTGTTACTGCCTGAGGACTCGGAGAACCCAAATCCACGTTTCCAGGAGAAAATATGGCAAGTATGGGCAGATGGGCTCGGGTTTCCAAACTCGGGAAATGGCCTGAGTCGCATTTTCCAAATCTAACACAGAAATCCAGCCCACAGACTTTCAAAAGATGTTGATAGGTATCATATGTTTGGCTTGTTAGCAAGATTGCAGACCATGGAATAAAAAGGGCAGTATGGAATTGGCTAAGAGATAGAAAAACTTTCGTGGTGAAAGGCGGTATTGAGGGGAGTTCCACATGGTGCAGCACTGTATCATAGCTGTTTTTAATATACATTCATCATAAACTCATACAATCATACAACGGTTACAGCATAGAAAGAGGCCATTCTGCTCATCAAGTCTGTGTTGGCTCTTTGCAAGAATAACTGACCTAATCCCACTCCCCAGCTTATTCCCTGTAACTCTGCAATTTTTTTTCTCTTCAGATAATTAGCTAATTCTCTTTTGAATACCTCTGTTGAAACTGCCACCACCACATTCTGAGGCAGTGCATTCCATTTGCTAACTACTCAGTATGTAAGAAAGATTTTCCTCATGTTACCATTACTTCTTTTGCCAATCTCTGTAACTAAGTGTCCCCGGTTCTTAACTTCGAACATATGGATTAGGTGCAGGAGTAGGCCACTCAGCCCCTCAAACCTGCTCCGCCATTTAATAAGATCATGGCTGATCTCATTGTAACCTCAACTCCACATTCCCGCCTACTCCAATAACCATTTATTCTGTTATCAAGAATCTATCATCTCTGCCTTAAGGAAGAGTTCCAAAGACACATGACCCCCCCCGAGAGAAAAAATTCTCCTCATATCTGTCTTAAAAGGGAGACCCTTGATTTTTAAACAGGGACCCCTAGTTCTAGATTCTCCCACAAGAGGAAATATCCTCTTCACATCCATCTTGTCAAGAGCCCTCAGAATCTTACATGTTTCAATCAAGTCGCCTCCTACTCTTCTAAACTCCAGTGGATACAAGCCTAGCCTGTGTAACTTTTCCTCAGACAACCTGTCCATTCCAGGTAGTCCAGTAAACCAATCTAATGGAACCTTTTCCAATCAAATGGAGCCTTCTCCGAATCTAAGGAATTTTAGAAAATTAAAATCAACGCATCAACTATCCCCCTAGTGACTTCTTTTAAGACCTTAGGGTAAAGTCCATCAGGACCCAGGGACTTGTCAGACAGTAGCTCCAAAGCTCCAACAATTTGGTCAGTACCACTTCTGTTGTGATTGTAATTTTCTTGGACTCCCCCTCTCTTCCATTTCCTGATTTACAGCTATTTCTGGGATATTACTTGTATCCACTATAGTAAAGACCAATGCAAAATAACTATTCAATTCATCTGCCATCTCCTTATTTTCTATTATTAGTTCCCAGACTCACTTTCTATAGGACCAACACTCAATTTGTTAACTCTCTTCTTTTTAAAATATCAATAGAAACTCTTACCATCTGTCATTATAGTTCTAGCTAGCTTTATCTCGTACTCCAATTTTCCCTTCATTATCAATCTTTTAATCATTCTTTTCTGATTTTTATTTTCTATCCAATCTTCTGACCTGGCACCCATCTTTGTACAATTATATATGCTTTTTCTTTAAGTTTGGTATAATGTTTATTTTTTTTCAGTTAACCATGGATGGTGGGTCCTCCCCTTGGAATTTTTCGCTCATTGGAATGTATATATTCTGTGTATTCTGAAATATCCCCTTAAATGATCACCACTGCATCTCTATGGACCTATCACATAACCCAATTTGCCAGTTCACTTTAACTAGTTCTGCTTTCATGCCCTCATTTAAGTTTAAAATACTAGTCTTAGTCCCACTCTTCTCTCCCTCAAACTGAATGTAAAACTCAATCATATTATGATCGCTGCTACCTAGGGGTGTATTTACTATACGGTCATTAATTAATCCTATCTTGTTGCACAATACCAGGTCTAGTAAAGCTTGCTCTCTGGTTGGCTCCAGAATATGCTATTCTAAGAAATTACCCTGAAAACATTCTATGAATTCCTCAACTAGGGTACCTTTGTCCATCTGATTTTTCCAGTCTATATGTAGATTAAAATCCCCCATGATTATCACAGTACCTTTTTGACAAGCTCTCATTAATTCTACCTTCTTACCCTGTACTACTGTTTGGTTACTGTCAGGGGTTTGTACACCACTCCCACAAATGACTTCTTGCCTTTATCATTTTTCATCACTACGTTGGGGGAGGCGATGGCATAGTGGTGTTAATAGAGTGTTGTCGCTGGACTCATGATCCAGAGACCCAGGGTAATGCCCTGGTGACCCAGGTTCAAATCCTGCCACAACTGACCGAGCTGGCTGAGTCCTAAAGGACATAGCTGCTAGACTGGGCCTGTGGCAGGTGGTGAGGGAACCAACAAGAGGTAAAAACATACTTGACCTCATCCTCACCAACCTGCCTGCCACAGATATATCTGTCCATGGCAGTGTTGGCAGGAGTGACCACCGCACAGTCATTGTGGAGACGAAGTCCTGCCTTCACACTGAGGATACCCTCCATCCTATTGTGTGGCACTTCCACTGTGCTAAATGGGATAGATTTTGAACAGATTTAGCAACTCAAGACTGGGCATCCATAAGCTGTTGTGGGCCATCAGCAGCAGAAGAACTGTACTTGAACATAATCTGTAACCTTATGGCCCGGCATATCCCCCACCCTACCATTACCATCAAGCCAGGGGATCAACCCTGGTTCAATGAAGAGTGCAGCAGGGCATGCCAGGAGCAGCACCAGGCATACCTAAAAATGAGTTATCAACTTGGTGAAGTTATAAAACTGGACTAGGTGCATGCCAAACAGCATAAGCAGCAAGTGATAGAGCTAAGCGATCCCACAACCAATGGATCAGGTCTAAGCTCTGCAGTCTTGCCTCATCCAGTCATGAATGGTGGTGGACAATTAAACAACTCACTGGATGAGGAGGCACCACAATATCCCCATCCTCAATGATGGAGGAGCCAGCACAGAGTGCAAAAGATAAGGCTGAAGCATTCACAATGATCTTTAGCCAGAAGTGCTGAGCAGACAATCCATCTTGGCCTCCTACTGAGGTCCCCAGCATCTCAGATGTCAGTCTTCAGCCAATTCGATTCACTCCCCATGATATCAAGAAACGGCTGAAGGCACTGAATACTGCAAAGGTTGTGGGCCCTGACAATATTCCGGCAATAGTACTGAAGATTTGTGCTCCTGAACTTACCACACCCCTAACCGAGCTGTTCCAGTACAGCTACAACACTGGCATCTACCTGGCTATGTGGAAAATTGCCCAGGTATGTCCTGTACACAAAAAGCAGGACAAATCCAACCCAGCCAATTACCACCCCATCAGTCTACTCTCGATCATTAGTAAAGTAATGGAAGGGGTTATCAAGTGGCACTTGCTTAGCAATAACCTGCTCACTGATGCCCAGTTTGGGTTCCGCCAGGGCCACTCAGCTCCTGGCCTCATTACAGCCTTAGTTCAAACATGGACAAAAGAGCTGAACTCCCGAGGTAAGGTGAGGGTGACTGCCCTTGACATCAAGGTAGCATTTGACCGAGTGTGGCATCAAGGAGCACTAGCAAAACTGGAGTCAATGGGAATCAGGGGGAAACTGTCCACTGGTTGGGGTCATACCTAGCACAAAGGAAGGTGGTTGTGGTTGTTGGAGGTCAGTCATCTCAGCTCCAGGACATCACTGCAGGAGTTCCTCAGGGTAGTGTCCTAGGTCCAACCATCTTCAGCTGCTTCATCAATGACTTTCCTTCTATCATAAGGTCAGAAGTGAGGATGTTCGCTGATGATTGCACAATGTTCAGCACCATTCGCGACTCCTCAGATACTGGAGCAGTCCATGTCCAAATGCAGCAAGACCTGGACAATATCCAGGCTTGGGCTGACAAGTGGCAAGTAACATTTGTGTCACACAAGTGACAGGCAATGAATATCTCCAACAAGAGAGAATCCAACCATCGCCCCTCGATGTTCAATGGCATTACCATCACTGAATCTCCCACTATCAACATCCTGGGAGTTACCAATGACCTGGGCTAGTCATATAAATACTGCGGCTCCAAGAGCAGGTCAGAGGCTAGGAATTGTGCAACGAGTAACTCACCTCCCGACTCCCCAAAGTTTGTCCATCTACAAGGCACAAGTCAGAAATGTGATGGAATATTCCCCAGTTGCCTGGATGAGTGCAGCTCCTACAACTCTGAAGAAGCTGGACACCATCCAGGACAAAGCATTCTGCTTGATTGGCACCACATCCCCAAGCATCCAATCCCTCTACCACTGACGCACAGTAGCAGCAGTGTGTACCATCTACAGGATGCACTGCAGGAATTCACCAAGGCTCCTTAGACAGCACCTTCCAAACCCACGGCCACTACCACCTAGAAGAGCAATGGCAGCAGATAGATGGGAAAATCACCACCTGGAAGTTCCCCTCCAAGTCACTCACCATTCCAACTTGGAAATATATCGCTGTTCCTTCACTGTCGCTGGGTCAAAATCCTGGAGCTCCCTTCCTAACAGCACTGTTGGTGTACCTACAACGGTTCAAGATGGCAAGCTCACCACCACCTTCTCAAAGGCAACTAGGGATGGGCAATAAATGCTGGCCCAGCCAGCATAGCCCACATCCCGTGAATGAATAAAAAAAATACCCAAACTGCTTCTATATCCTGGTTTGCTTAACCTTGGTCATCCCTCCCTGTTATGCTAATACCACCCTTAATTAACAGAGCCATTGTTCCACCTTTTCTTGGCTTCCTGTCCTTCCTCAATGTCATGTACCCTTCAATTTTCAGGTTTCAATCTGTCACCCTGTAGCCATGTCTCTGTAATGTCTATCAGATTGAGCTTTTTTAAATTTCTATTAGTGCTATCATTTCATCAGTTTTCTTTCAAATGCTATGAGCATTCACATACAGCGATTTTATTTTTGTCCTTTTATTATTTTTGTAACCTCTAGCCTTAACTGCTGATTTACTCTTAGATTTGCATTCTGTATCCCCCCATATCCTGGTTTATTTATCATTTCTCACATTAATACCTTTCTCTCTTGGCTTGTCTCAACCCTTTGATTTAACACATCTTCCCAAATCTGACCCCTTGCCCCGACTATTTAGTTTAAAGTCCTCTCTACTTCCCTAGTTAAGCAGCTCACTAGATCACCAGTCCGAGTTCAGGTGTACCATGGTACAGCCCCTACTTTCCCCAGTACTGATGCCAATGGCCCACAAACCAGAACCAACTTCTCCCATACCAGTCTTTGAGCCATGTATTCATCTCTAATTTTATGTACCCTATGTCAATTGCACGTGGGTCAGGTAATAATCCAGAGATTATTACCTTTGAGGCTCTGCTTTTTAATTTAGTGCCTAGCTCCTCATACTAGCTATGCAGAACCTCTTCCTAGTTTTGCCTATGTTGTTGGTACCTACATGGACCACAACAACTGGACCCTCCCCCTCCCATTGCAAGTTCCTCTCCAGCCCTGAGCAAATGTCCTGAAAACTGGCACCGGGCAGGCAACACAGCTGTCTGGACTCTTGCTCTTTGCTGCAGAGAACAGTGTTAATTTCCCTCACTACACTGCCCCCTACTACCATTACATTGCTTTTTTGCTCCCCCCACTTGAATGGCTTCCTGTACCACGGTGCCATGGTAAGTCAGCTAATCCACCATATAGCCCCCAATCTTATCCAAACAACATGAGAACACCACAAACCTATTGGACAATTGCAAAGGCTGAGGCTCCTGCTCTCTGGTTCCCCATACCTGCCTCACTTGCAGTCACATCCTCCTGTCCCTGTGCCTCGTGGTACAAAGCATCCAGGTAAATTTCCCTCTCCATGATGCATCGCGGTGTCTGCAGCACAGCCTCCAGCTTAATGATTCTGTAGCGAAGCTCCTCGAGCCACAAACACTTACTGCAGTCTTGTTTGTCCTGGATCACATTGGCATCCAGAAGCTCCCACAATCTGCAGCTGTGACACATCACATGTCTTGCCACCCTTCATGTGTTTTAATGAACTGCTTATTTATATTATTCAGTGATTTATTTTCCTTTTTTATATATATATTTTTATTAAACTTACTGCTAGTTCCTGTATAATTTTAAACTTTAGGAATGGAATAGACCTTAACCATTTACCAGATACTCAACAAACAGCTTCTTCCCCTGTAGTAGAGTGAGAACTAATTCCTACATGCTTAAAAAGTTAGAAAAGGCAAAAGCAAAGGAGCACCTCCTTCTCCTCACCCAACTCCCCCACTCAGCAAACTCCTGGGTATCCATTCAGTAACAAGCTGCACTCATTTGCAAGTTGTACCAAAGACTCCTGTATTTATATTAACTGAACTGCAGTTACAGGAACTAGATTAAAATAGCTAATTAGCTGCTCTCAGTAAAGAGTGTTTACCCTGCCCAAGGCTGGAAGAAACTTACTTACATAGTACTTTCCAGTTACTGCTAATTACAAACAAGACTAGATTTTTCAAGAACAAGATTAACACTTTAAACCCCCCCACTTACCAAGCTCCCAGCTATACACTCAGTTCAAAACTGCACTAATTTTCTTGATCCTTCCATCAATGGGAACAGTTTATCCATACCTAATCTGTCCAGACCCCTCATGATCTTGAATACCTCTTTTAAATCACCTCTCAACCTTCTGTTCTCCAAGGAAAACAGCCACAGCTTTTCCAATTTTTCTACATAACTGAAGTCCCCCGTCCCCAGAGTCATTCTTAAGTCTTTTCTGCACTTTCTCTAATGCCTTCACAATTTATCTAAAGTGTGGTGCCCAGAACTGGACACAATACTCCAGCTGAGGCCGAACCAGTATTTTATGCAGGTTTTTCAGGACTTTCTTGCTTTTATACTCTACGCCTCTATTTATAAAACCTAGGATCTTGTATGCTTTATTAACTGCCTTCTTAACCTGCCCTGCCACCTTCAATGATTTGCGCACATATACTCCTGGTACTACTTCTCCTGCATCCCCTATTGAATTGTACCCTTTAAACTATGCCACTTATCCTTGTTCTTCTTACCAAATGAATCACATCACACTTCTCTGCATTAAATTTAATCTGCCATTTGTCCACCCATTCCCTCAGCTGCTCAATATCCTCTTGATGACTTGGAATTGGGGGTATAGTTTAAAACAGAGATGACAAAAATACTTGAGCTGTAGTAAACAGCATAACAACTGACTTCAAGAGGATGTAGACATGCTAGTGGAATGGGTAGGCATATGGCAAATGAAATAAATGCAGAAAAGTGTGAGGGCTATACATTTTGGTAGGACTAATGAGGAGAGACAATACAAGAAGAGTGGTACAATTTTAAAAAGGATCAAGAACAAAGACAGTTGGGATGTTTGTGCACAAACCGTTGAAGTTAACAAAGTAATTAATAAAGCATATGAGATCCTTATCTTCATAAGTAGAGCCATAGAGTAGAAAAGCCAGGAGATTTCCTTCTAGCCCAGCTGGAATATTGTGTTCAATTCTGGGCACAACACCTTTGGAAGGATGTGAAGGCTTCAGAGAGGATACATACATATGAATATACAAACATACAAATTAGGAGCAGGAGAAAGCTATTCGGCCCCTTGAGCCTGCTCTACCATTTGATAAGATCATGGCTGATCTGATTGTGGCCTCAACTCTACTTCCTTGTCTATCCCTTATAACCTTTGACTCGCTTATTAATCAGGAATCTAACTCAGCCTTAAAAATATGCAACGAGAATTCCACAGACTCATGACCCCCTCAGAGAGAAAAAAAAATCTGCTCATCTCCATCTTAAATGGGCGATGCTTTATTTTTAAACTGTGTCCCCTAGTTCTAGTCTCTCCCTTAAGGGAAAACATCTGCTCAGCATCCACCTTGTCATGTCTCTTCAGGGTCTTACATATTTCAATAAGATCACCTCTCATTCTTCTAAACTCCAACCTTTCTTGTTAGCTAACCAATCCTCTATCCATGCTAATAGTGTAGGAGATAATCTTAGAACTCTTATTTTGTGTAGTAACCTTTGTTGTGGCATCTTAACAAATGTCTTTTATCCACATTGCTTGTTACTCCCTCAAAGAACTTGAATAAATTAGTCAAATATGATTTGCGTACATACTAACAGGTGAGATTGGCTATTTGGCCCCTCGTGCCTGTCCCTCCATTCAATAAGGTCATGGCTGATCTGATTGTGGCCTCAATGCCACATTCCTGCCTACCCCCTGTGCCTTTTGACTCCTTTACTACTCAAGAATCTATCTGCCTCTGTCTTAAAAATATTCAAAGGCTCAGCCTCTGCTGCTCCCTGGGGAAGAGAGTTCAATAGAGTCATGACACTCAGAGAAAAAAATTCTCATCTGTGTCTTAAAATGAGACTCCTTCTGTGTCCCCTAGTTCTGGTCTCTCCCACAAGGGAAAACATATGTTTCAATAACATCACCTCTCATTATTCTAAATACTTTCATAAAACCATGTTGACTATGCCTGATTGCATTAAGATTTTGGAAGTAAAAAAATAAAAGCAAAATACTGCGGATACTGGAAATCTGAAACAAAAACAAAAATAGCTGGAAAAACTCAGCATCTGCGGAGAGGAACACAGTTAACGTTTCGAGTCCATATGACTCTTCATCAGAACTGAGGAAAAATAGAAATGAGGTGAAATATAAGCTGGCTGAGCGGGGTGGGACAGGTGGAGCTGGATAGAGGGCCAGTGATGGGTGGAGGCAAAGAAGAGATTGCCAAAGATGTCATAGACAAAAGGACAAAGGGGTGTTGACGGTGGTGATAAAAAGATTTTTGAAGTCCACCTCCTTAATAATAAATTCTAGCATTTTCCCCATGATAGATGTTAGGTTCCACCCTCCCTTTCACCTCTTGACTTACAAGCATTTCTGGGATTTTATTTGTGTCTTCTACCGTGAAGACAGTTACAAAATATCTGTTCAACAGTTCTGCCGTTAATTCTCAATTAGATTGGCCGACAGCTCTCTAAGGTGGGATTCCTCCCGGGCGAAGGACAGATGTCCTGCCTACAGCCACTTAATGCTCATTCGAGCGTGAACATGGCTGTGGAGCAGGCAATGCGGTGATAATTTATTCACCGCCGACTCTTCAGGTGATGGGAAGGGAGACCCTGCCATCTGAAAAGTTCAGGCCCTGGACATTATAAAGAGGCATGAGGGTCCAAAAGCAAGGAAGTAATGGTAAAACCTTTATAGAACACTTGGCTGGATTTTACCAGTCCTCTGGGGACAGGTTGGGAAGACAGGAGGGGGGTTTGGGGGTTGGGGTGGGGCAATGGGCTCTAAATGGCTTAAGAAGTTGGGGTGTGGTCTAGTGCCTGTCTTCTTCCTGCCACCATGCCACCTTGACAGGGGCATAGGTGGTGGGTGACCTTCCTGCCCAGAGCCCAATTGAGCCACTTAAGTGACCACTTTTTAAGGACATCTTCACATTGCCACTTATCAGGATTTCCATCACATGGGGAAACCATCCAGTAAATCCTGGCAGGCCCTCAGTGGGCTTGGGTAGGGATTGGGCCTTCCTATTTGGCAGTCTTTGGCCCACCGAGGGGCTCCCTGGTGGCGATGTTGGGCCCATGTCAACAGCATTCCCTGTCCTTGCCAAACCTAACTACCCTTCCTGGGGAGCACCTGACAGGCCCCAGAAACCCTAGGCCCCACATCTGATTGGGTGGGGGAAGTCCATCCATGGCCTGTTCTTTCAGTTGCAACCCCAGCAGTGGCCACCATTCCCAGTGGCATGTTGAGGCTGTTGAGCTCCCAGCCCTCCAATTGCCTGACAGCTCTTGGAGGCAGGTGCCTGTGCTTAATAGGGATTAATTAGCAATTAACTAGCTGCCACCGACAATATGTAGTCCTGGGATTTAATGATCTTTGAAGTGGAGTTGCACTCCCCTCTTTATGATTTGGGCTCATCAGCGTGATCCCAGCCACAATGACTACATTCAGCCCACTGTTTCGACCTCAACTGGAATATTTTGTCCAATTCTGGGCACCACACTTTAGGAATGGTATGAAGGCTTTTGAGAGGGTGCAGAAAAGATTTACACTATATTACGCAGGTATGAGGGCCTTCAGTTATATGGATTAATTGGAGCTCTGAGCTGGTTCTTCTTACAGAAGGTTGAGGGAGATTTAATAGAGGTGCACATAATCATTAAGGGTCTGGATAAAGTAGGTGGAGAAACTATTTCCATTGGCAGAAGGTTGAGAACCAGAGGATACAGGTTTAAGGTGATTGGCAAAAGAACTAAGAAGTATTTAAATGAGCACTTGAAACGTCATAGCACACAGGGCTACGGTCCAAATCCTGGAAAATGGGATTAGAATAGATAGGTGCTTGATGGCCAACACGGACATGATGGGCTGAAAGGCCTGTTTCTGTGCTGTATAAGTCTATGATTCTAAACAAAACCAACATTGGGAACAACTTTTTTATGCAGTAAGCAGTTAGGACCTGGAATACAATGTCTGAGAGCGTGGTGCAGGTAGATTCAATTATGGCTTTAAAAAGGGTAATGGATAATTATCCGTAGAGAAGAAAATTGCAGGGCCATGGGGAAGAGGCAGAGGTGTGGGATTAGCTGAGTTGCTCTTGCAGAGAACCAGCACAGGCACAACAAGCTGAATGGCCTCTGTCTATAATGTACCCATTCTATGATTTTATGAAGTCTTGGTTTTTCAGAGAGATTTTTCTGGTTATTTGATTAAGTGCAGTGAGTAGAGAGAACAGAGTCAATCAGGCTGATTGGAACACACACATCCAGCTACCCAGAGCTTTTATCCAATAATTTAACTGAATAGAAATCTGGACATACTCTTTTCTGACAGAAGATTCCATCCCACTTGATTTTCTTGTAGTTGCTGCACACACAGCCAAGAAAATCTCCTCTTTACAGTTTGTTAGAGAATTGGGCTTTGACGGCTTGTTGACTTCCTCCCATCTCTACTACACAGGGAGTGCATTTGCCATTCAAAGAATTAATCTCCTAGGATGCCCACAACACAAGCCATTCACACAGCTCACTCACTACCATAATGTCCCAAGCACTATGACAGCTTTCATTTCTATAGGACTCCTTATACACAGATAAAGCACTTCATGGTGCAAATGAATAATCAGCTGTCAAGGAGAAAGGAAGGAAAACAGAAATTTAAAGGACTGAAAATCTGGCCCAAGAAAATGGTCCAGAACTTCCGATCTCTGGATGGTCGTACCCCACAAGATGCACTGTAGGAGCCCTCGGATGTCTCGATATGCCGACTACACGGGGATTGCCTGGGAAGTTTGAATTTCCAATAGGCAATTCCCCTGCCTCAAGAGCCCTCCAAAAAAGCCTCCAAATCTGAGTTAGGGTTGGAGCTTCACACAGCTCCAACTCACTTACCTGGAAAGTTACCCAGGAAATGTTAGACAGATAAAAACCAGTTCTAACACCTGGGTAGTTATACATAGTCACTCACGCTAAACCTTCTAACTCCCATCTGATCCTCCAATCCCGTGACCCTCCCCTGAACTGCATGACGACCCCCTGACTACACCCTGACACCCCCCCACCCAACTTCCCCTGATTCCCCCCTCGATCTGACTACCCCCTTGACAACACCTGCTGACCCCCTGACTCCCCACCTGACCATCCGACTCTCACCCCCAACCCGACTTGACTACCCCCATGAGTCCCCAACACTTTCCAACCTTCCGACTCCCACCCCAACCTGACTTGACTAACCCATCCCCTGACCCTCCAATTTGCCTCTGACCTTCCAACACCCACCCAGCTCGACCTCACTACCATATCACCCTGTGCACCCTGCCATCTGGCGCCTTACCCACTCGCCACCCTACCACACTACCCACTTATCTCACACATTCATTCACTAACACAGTGAAAAGCTACTTAAATGTCCCAAAGTTTTTCACTGTGTTCGTGAATGAAGACTTACCACAATACAGCAGCTAGTGCTGTATAAAGGGGCCATGGGTTGACTTCTCCCGATGATCCTGCCCTACACAGGACTCCCAGGACAGGTATGCTCCACATCTCTGAGGAGGCCCGGTTTGGACATCTGGATGAGAAATATGCAGCACTGGTGCAAATTAAAAAAATAGGAGTGGAGCGGCAATCTAATAGTGATTGCCACCCCTCAGAAGTTCCTGTCCAATGTATTTTTCTAAAGGGGCCTTTAAAAGCAGAGAGATAGGTGGAGGGATTTAGAGAGAGAGTTGCAGAGGGTAGGAATCTAACAACTGAATGGGTAGAAGGTTCGGGAGAAACAGCATACGTATGGCAGCGATGTCCGATTGAAGGAAGGGGTTGATGGCTTTGAAACTAAGAGCAACAAGAATAAGATCAATTCAAAAAGGCAGAGGGAGTCAGCGGGTGATGACAATATGGCTACAGCATTCTGAAAGAATTGGTAATTTGGGGAGGTGGACAACCTGGCAAGGAGAGCAAAACATATGCCAAAATGTAAAGACCAACTCCGACACCAAAACAATTTGCAGAGACTGCTAGGTAATTTATCATTAAATTGTTCCAGGGTGTACTTTACCCCATTAAAATTGGTGATCAGGAAATTGTATTGGTGCACACGAGCTTTCCACAAAATATAATATAACCATAAATACCTTTATAAGTCTTAAAAAAACTGCATTTAAAAGCATTTTGGCCAGCTGCCACCTGTTTGTAACACATTATATTGTTTAGAGACTCCAGAGGTAACTGGTTAAAGATTTTCCCAAGTCCCTATTAGTGACCAGGCACCTTTGTTGCTGTGAGCAAAGATCTTAACATTACAAGCAGTGTATCTGGGATTTCCCGGATCTGCACCTGTGTTGAGTCAGCAATTGGACAATCTGATCTCGATAGGTCTTTTCCTTTGCTACTACAGCAAAGCAACTAATTAAATGTTATATAATTTTACACAAAGTAG
Source organism: Carcharodon carcharias (assembly GCF_017639515.1). Classification (NCBI taxonomy): domain Eukaryota; kingdom Metazoa; phylum Chordata; class Chondrichthyes; order Lamniformes; family Lamnidae; genus Carcharodon; species Carcharodon carcharias. The sequence goes on from NC_054469.1 coordinate 171,691,887, forward strand.
TATCAAATTTAGGCTAGGCCTTGGAAACATTCCACAATTCTGTTTGACCACTGGCAATGCTTGTAGCGAGAAAAGTTGATTTAAAATGCAGATTTTGATCTTCTGCCTACTGACTTTATTTCATTCCAATAACTAGCGTAATAGTGAATGTATCTCCCGTCACCCAATTGATAGTTTTGTCATAGTGAATGTATGAGTTACATTCATACAGATGTCTGCTGATTAATATAAAATAATGTTCACACTGACTAGATGGTTTGCTGCTCTTACTTTGGTCAGCAGCTCTGGCCTGATGAGAAAGACTCAGACAGTTCAACTGGAAGACATTTACCAAGACAGTTTCACGGCTCAGTTGTGGGCTTGAATTCAACCAAAAAGCTAAGGTTTACCATTATAATGTGGTGCCTCATAATTGAACTGTTGATTTGATGAATTGCGTCAAAGAAAACCTTTCAACTAAGGAGGGCTATTGACTAGGGAAGGGTATTAACATTAGTTTCGGTAGAAGGGAAGTTTACAACCTGCTGCAAAGAAGTTAACTTGTGAGAAGCAATCTGTAAGAGGGAAAATTACAAATTTGAAAGTAAATTTGGACAGATTTAAATGGAAAGTACTTGAAATTCTCATTTAGTGATTCAGTGCATGAATCTCTCTGAATATACAGTAAACTCAGCTCTGTCAGGCACAATGAGCAGGAGAGATGGTGTTAAATGTGGCCTTCATTAAAAGAAAAGTTTGCATCTATGTAGTGCTTTTTGACAACCTCAGGACATCCAATGAAGTACTTTTGGAAATCGCTGTTATATGTAGGAAATGTGGCAGCCAATTTGTGCACAGCTAGGTCTCACACACAAGGTCCTACAAACAGCAACGTGATAATATCAGACCTGTTTTAGTGATATTGGTTGAGGGATAAGTTTTGACCAGGGCACCAGAGACATCTCCACTGCCCTTCTTTGAAATAGTGCCACAGGATCTTTTATGTCCCCAAGGGGCCAGATTGCTCAGTTTAACCTTTCATCTAGTGCCACTTCTGAAAATGCAGCACTCCTTTGGTACTGCACTTGTGGGCTGGGGAAGTTCTGGAGTGGGCCTTGAAGACACAACCTGCTGATTTAGTGGCAAGAGTGCTAACAACTGAGCAATGGCTGACAACTAGGGATTAAACTAATACACCAGGCACTTGATGCAAAGCAGAAAATATCCCATTCTGCACAAAGTCAACGCCACCCAAGAATTACATTCTAAACACAGTCATGACTGATACTAACCCCATATAAGGGAGAACAATCAGACTTGTAATGAGAAGCACTATCCTCAGCACGGAACTGGGTGCCAGAACAAAAGTCTTCTTCAAAGTCATCAACCAGCCCGTCAGATGTGCTCGAATTGTAACTGTAAAAAAGAGTAAGTGATTAATGACAAATACCGGTACTCCTCATTTTTAAAAAAGTTGTGTACAGATCTTGTCCAGCCAAAAATGATCTATTTCTACATCATCATTAGAGATTTGGACCATGCAGGCAGTTGTATTCAAAATAGACATTTTTTCTTTTGAGTATGTGCCAAAATCCAAACATAGTGATCTTCATTGTCTTTTTCAAATATGTTGCACAGAATTTAATGCCCTCCTGGGTGGCAGGTTTGGTGGTGAGAGGGTGGCAGATGGAGACCCTGCCGCCTTCTCGCCTACATCCTGATTAAGTCCATGGTGGGAAGGCCGATGGACAGCCTTCCTGCCCTGCTGCCAATTGAGACCCTTAAATGGGCAATTAATGCCCACTTAAGGGTCTCTTCTCACAGCTGCTGGTACTAACCCAGGGGTTTCCCATGCATGGAGCATGATAAACAAACCTATGTGGCGTTGCTTGCAGGTTCCCAAAGGGTGGGGTCCCTCGCTTAAAGGCACTTACTGCCTGATCGAGGGAGCCAGTATTGGATATGGGGGGGTGCTTTCTGAGAGCCCCTGCCCTTGCTGCCCACCCCCATCCACAAACCTCTGTCATACCAGCAATAGCCACCACTTCCCCAGTGGTGCTGCCATTCAATAGGGTTACCAGCCTCTGATTGGCCAGCAGCTCTAAGCAGGCGGGACGTCCACTCCTGGGGTCCTTGATCCTAGGGAAGGCCTGAAGCTGGCCTGTCAAGTACCAGGGTGGCACTTAATTCGGTGGGGTTTCTCTAAACGAGGTAAAGCAGAGCCTGTGTCACCTCCACTAAATCCAACTGTGTGTGAATTATAATATTAAAGATCTGAAAATTCCCAGGCCTGATGCCTTACATTGGGTGGACAGAAATCTTGCTGAGCTCTGCTCATGATCCTACTGGAATATCCGAGGTCAAGGGAGGTCAATGAACCAGAGTAATGTCAGTCAGGTAACGAAGCCTTCACACAGTTTTGGTTCTGAATGGAAGTGGCGGGAGTAAGAAGGAAAGAAAGGAGAAAAAGGAGTGCAGACGGGTGATGCTCTGTACTAGGAATATAAATCCATAAAATTGCTCAAGAGTGTGATCATTAAGTGGCAATTTATTGAGGTTAATGCCTGATTTTCCACTAACAGCGATCCTCCTTAATAAGTTAAATTTGTAAGCTAGGTACTATTGCTGATTTTGTATACTATACTACAGTACTCAGAGCATGTAACAGGCAAACCTTAGAAAATCCACAGAGGCTACCTACTGTATCATGACAAAGTTAAATGGATAGAAAATGATGTGTCCCCCATTCCACATGTGTCATCCACCCCATCCATTTTATCTTGACGTGCTGTGCCCAGGCAATCCTTTACACCCAAAGAAGATTAAAATATGCCTCGTTATGTTTACAATATAGATATCTTTGCTACAAAATATGTAAAACTTTTACTATCTAGTAAATACATCACCCCACCCAGGGTAGCACTGAATTATACAAAGCAGAATTTGATTGTAAGTTTGTACTAAGTTAGTTGAAGTACATGTTATCAAACAACCCTTGGGAAAGGAGCAAAATAACACCTACACATGGAAGTCAAGCAAGGCCAAGACTGAGCCCAGTTTTAATGCCTTCTATAATTAAATAGCTGTCAGGTTTCTTTCTAATCTAAAAAAAACAGCCATCCGCATGAGGTAACAGAGCGTGGCATCCATGGCACACAAACTTTTTCTGGAGAGGAGAAATGAACAGAATGCAGGCTCTTTAAAATCTCTTTCCAATCATATTTTATAATGAAAAAAACAATGCTGCCAGCTTTTGACAAACTTTCATCTTATTTATTTGTTTTTTGTTTGAGTTTTGAAATGTAACCAGTCACATCTGGCTTTTTTGTAGTCATGTGACTATGCTATGAGGCTGCCTCTGGAGGCAGGCATCTCGGACCAGTTCAATAAAGCCTTTGACAGAGACAGACACTGATGAAGACTGCTGTCCTTATACATGAAACATGGTGTCAGGAAGTGAAGAACAAATAAAGTTTTCAACCCTGGAAATTATGCAGAGAAGACAATGAGAACCCAGGAACATAGAAAAGTTCAAATCTGCAAAAAACAGTTGCTGAAAAAAAGGACAAAGAATAAAGCTGTAAACTAGTTCAAAACTCGTTACAGAGAAGACACAGATAAGAAAGGCATACGGAAAAGTTCAAAGCTGCAGACAGCTGCTGCAAAAGGACAATAGAAAAGCAGACACAAAAAAAGGCTGCAATTAAATTAGAGTGAGTAAAAATGGCTGTGATAAATTTTCCATTTCCATCTCCAGTCGAAATGAATAGTGATGCGGGGAAAAACTGGTAGCTTTTCCACTACAATGGCAAAACTATGAGACTTCAACAGACTTAATTAACAAGCCTGAAACGATAAGAGTAGCCACACTTTTGACACTGCTGGGGAAGGACCATTACAAAGTGTATATGACTCTAAATCTAACGGATGAATAAAGAAAACATGGTAGAGATCTTGAATGCCTTGAATACACATTTTGAACCCCGAATGAATGTTACATATGGACAATATGTATTCAATTCTAGAATTCAGGGTGAAAATGAGACCATTGAACAGTACATGACTGCAATAATGGAACTGGTAGGATTGTGTGAATTCAGACAGCTGAAAGATGAATTGATTAAAGACATATTAGTCTTAGGCGTGAGAGACCTTCAGTAAGAGCAAGTCTACTGATACTTGAGAAACAGACACTAAAGAAAACAATAGACATATGTCAAAATGCAGAAGTTAGCTAGATCATACGTATGGCAGAGCAGACCAGGAGATACATTATGCTGGGAGACAGTCCAAGCCAAAAGAGTGGAACAATCGCAGACACAGGGCAAGATGCAAATACTGCAGAGACCAGCATGCGCAGGGAAAGAAGGATTGTCCAGCATGAGGAAAGAGGTGCTTTAACTGCAAGAAGCAGAATCATTTCACACACAAGTGTTTGGCTATAAAGAAGCAAAACAAGCCTATATAGATGGCCACAAGAGAGAGATCAGCAGACAAGTCTGATGAAGAACTATACGTGTTACAATGGGTTGTTTCAGCCAAGATGATAGGAGACAAATGGTTTGTGTTTGTTACCATGATGACCGCAGAGGGAGAATATCAAGCGAACAAGAAATGCTAAATGGATACTGATGCGTCATGCAACATAATGACCTTCACAGATCTGTATGTAGTGGCTCAACATGGTGATCTGAAAATGAAGCCCTTGAAAAGTAAGGTTGAGGCTATATGATGACACGGTACTCATACCAAGAGGACAAATCATTCTGACAACCCAATGCAATGGCAAGAAGGAAGACCTGGAGTTCCAGATCATAGGTGGGATGAAACAGCCACTCATCTCAGCTGAAGCAAGTCTAATATGACTAAACCCAGAGTACTGTGCACACTCTTGGTCTCCTTATTTAAGGAGGGATATACTTGCATTGGAGGCAGTTCAGAGAAGTTTCACTTGGTTGATTCATGGGATGAAGGGGTTTGTTTTATGAAGGAAGTTTGAACAAGTTGGGCCTGTACTCATTGGAGTTTAGAAGAACGAGAGGTGATCTTATTGAAGCATATAAGATTCTGTGGGGGCTTGACAGGGTAAATGCTGAGAGGGTGTTTCCCCTCATGAGGAGATTTGGAACCACGAATTTCAAAATAAGGGATTTCCCATTTAAGCTAGATGAGGAGGAATTTCTTCGCAGAGGGTTAGAATTTTGGAGTTCTATACCCCAGAGAGCAGTGGAGGCTGGGTTATTGAATATATTTAAGGTTGATTTAGACATTTAGATTTTTGATCCATAAGTGAGTCAAGGGTTATGGTGGCCAGGCAAGAAAGTGAAGTTAAGGCCACAATAAGATCAGCTATGGTCTTATTGAATGGCGCAGCAGGCTTGAGGGGCCAAATGGCCTTCTCCTACTTCCATTTCTTATGTTATATTCTTACTTAAATGAGTTGATCAGAAAGCCACTGACGTGGAGCCTACCCACTGAAGGGGAGGAACGGCCTAGCTGCTGCAGGACTTGAAGATTTCAAGGGGAAGACATAAGGAAAAACACGTTTGCAGCACAGCCCTAAGCTTTGTTGAATAATTGCATCACTTTTAAACGTACCCTCCACCACCAACCACCACTGCTCCCCATCCCCACAAAGCTGTGACTGGCAGAGAGTGGACACATCAGATGTCAAAATCCTGAAATTCAAAGTTCAACAGCAATAGTTTGCATTAAAAAAAACAGCTTTAATATAGAAAATCTTCCCAATGTGCTTCACAGGAGCGTTTTCAAATTAAATGATCAAATATAACAAGACCAAGTCACCAATGGAGATATTGAAGCAGGTTACCAAATGTTTAGTGAAAGGGACAAGTTTTAAGAAAGGTCACAAAGGAGGCAAGGCAGAGAGAGGTGGAGAGTGCCAGAGAGAGGCGGAGAGCGCCAGTGAGAGAGGCAGAGTGCACCAGAGAGAGGTGGAGAGAGAGTCAGAGAGAGGCGGAGAGAGAGCGCCAGAGAGAGACCGAGAGAAAGTGCCAGAGAGAGGCAGAAAGAAGCGGAGAGAGCCAGAGAGAGAGAGAGAGGGTCAGAGAGGTTTCAGGAGGAAATTCCAGAGCTTAGATCTTAGGCAGTGGAAAGCATGACACCAAAGGTGGAGTGGAGATGTGGAAGAGACCAGAATTGGAGGAGCACAGAGATTTCAGAGGATTGTAGGCTGAAAGGAATTTGAGAGATATTTTATTAGAAGGAAAGGCAAAGCCATGGAGGGATTTAAAAACAAAGATGAGAATTTTTAAGTTGAGGCATTGCCAGACCTGGAGCATTGTAGGTCAGTGAGCACTGGTGTGATTGGTGAACAGGACTTGGTGCACATTAGGATACCAGCAACAGAGTTTTGGGTGAGGTCCAGCTAGTGGACTGTACAAGATAGGAGGCCAGCCAGGGGGGCATTTAATAGTCAAGTTTCATGGCGAAAAGGGCATGGATCAGGGTTTCAACATTTGCAATTATCTTCAGCCAAAAATGTCAGGTCATGATTCATCTCCTGAGGACCCCTGCATCACAGATGCCAGTCTTCAGCCAATTTAATTCACTCCATGTGACATCAAGAAATGGCTGAAGGTGCTGGATATTGAAAAGTCTATGAGCTCTGACAACATTCAGGCAGTAGTACTGAAGACTTAAGCTCCAGAACTAGCTGTGTCACAAGCCAAGCTTTTCCAGTACAGCTACAACACTGCCATCTACCAGACATTGTGGAAAATTACCCAGGTATGACCTATCACAAAAAACAGGACCAATCAAATCCAGCCGATTACCACCCCATCAGTTTACACTTGATCATCTGCCCGTCACTCACACAGCAGTAACCTGCTTAGTGAATCTAACCATCGCCCTTTGACATTCAATGGCATTACCATTACTGAATCCCCCACCATCAACATCCTGGGGGCTACCATTGACCAAAAGCTGAACTGGACTAGCCATATAAATACTGTGCCTATAAAAGCACGTCTGAGGCTAGGAATCCTGTGGTGAGTAACTCACCTCCTGACTCCCTAAAGCCTGTCTACCATCTACAAGTCACGAGTCAGGAGTTTGATGGAATACTCTGCACTTGCCTGAATGAGTGTGGCTCCAACAACACTCAAGAAGCTTGACACCATCCAGGACAAAGCAGCCGGCTTGACTGGCATCCCTTCCACAAACATTCGCACTCTCCACTACTGACGAACAGCAGCAGCAGTGTATACCATCTACAAGATGCATTGCAGAATTTGGCCAAGGCTCCTTAGGCAGCACCTTCCAAACCCATGACCATTACCAGGACAAATGCAGCAGATACATGGGAACAACACTATCTGGAAATTGCCTCCCCAAGCCATTCACCATCCTGACTTGGAAACATATCACCATTCGTTCACTATCGCTGGGTCAAAATCCTGTAACTCCCTCCCTACATCACATGGACTGCAACAGTTCCAGAAGGCAACTCATCACCTTCTTGAGGGCAAATAGGGATGGGCAAATAAATGGCCTAGCCAGTAATGCCCATGTCCTGTAAATGAATTTTAAAAAGTATCATTCGCATCACAATTGCCAGACAATGGCCATCTCCAACAAGAGCAAATCTAACCATCTCCCTCGACATTCAATGGCATTACCATCAATGAATCCCCCATTATCAACATTCTTGGGGTTACCATTGACTAGAAACTGAACTAGACTAGCCATATAAATACTGTGGCTACAGGTGGTGGTCAGGGGCTGGGAATTCTGAGGCAAATAACTCACCTCCTGTCTCCCCAAAGCTTATCCATCATCTGCAAGGCACAAGTCGGGAAATTGGAATATTCTCCACCTGTCTAGATAAGTAGAGCTCCAACAACACTCAAGAGGCTTGACATCATCCATGACCAAGTAGCCCGCTTGATTGGCATCCATCTATCAACTTAAACATTCACTCCCTCCACCACTGACGCACAGTGGCAGTAGTGTGTACCATATACAGCTTGCACTGCAGAAACTCACCAAGGCTCTGTCGACAGAACCTTCCAAACCCATGACCTCTATTGTCTAAAAGGACAAGGGCAGCAGATGCATGGGAACACCAGCACCTGGAAATTCCCCTCCAAGTCACTCACCATCCTGATTTGGAAATATATTGTGTTTGTTCACTGTTGTTAGGTCAAAATTCTGGAATCCCCTTCCTAACAACACTGTGGGTTCACCTACATCACATGAACTTCAATGGTTCAAGAAGATGGCTTACCACCAACTTCTCAAGGGCAATGAGGGATGGGCAACAAATGCTGGCCTAGCCAGTGACAACCACATCCCATGAAAGAATAAAGAAAAACAGCAAATAAGCTGATGCAGGGTTGCGGTGAGGTCATGTTACAAATATGGTCTGGATGATGGAAAGGATATGGATTGGAGGCTCAATTCAAGATCAAATAGGATACCAAGGTTATGAATCACCTGTTTCAGCTTCAGACAGTGGCTAGGGGGTAGAGTCAGTGGCTAGCGAATGGAATTTTGGACAAGGACTAAAGACAACGGCTTTAGCTTTCCAAATATTTTATAGGAGAACATTTCTGCTCATCCAATGCAAACAGCATGACAGATCAGATGCACTGGAGGGGTTGTGAGAGATGCTGGTGAGGTAGAACTGGGTGTCACTAGCATACATGTAGAACCTGATACTGTACTTTCAGATGATGTTACCGAGAGGCAGTATGTAGATGAGAAATAGGTGGGGCCAAGGATAGATCCTTGTGGGACTCCATAGGTAATGGTGCAAGAGAGAGAAGAGAAGCTATTTCAGGCTATTCTTTGACTACAGCTAGATAGACAAAAATGGAACCAGGGGAGGGTATTCCCATCCGGCCGGACAATGGAGGAGGTCAATAGCGTTAAATGCTGCAGACAAGTCAAGAAGGATCAGGAGGGATACTTTACCACTGTCACAGCCATGTAGAATGCTAATTGTAACTTTGATGCAGGCCACTTCATTGCTGTGAAGGAGCAGAAACTGTGGTGGGTCAGAAGCTGGTTAGAGAGGTTCAAAAATGAAGGTCCAGGAAAGATGAGCACAGATTTGCGATGCAACGTGTTCAAGGATTTTGGAGAAGAAAAGGAGTTGAAATGGAGATAATTGCTTGCAAAACTGGAGAGGTCAAACGCGGATCTGAAGAGAAAGGAGATAGGATTTGAGGAGAGGGAACCACTAACAATATCAGCCAACGTAAGGGCCAGAAAGAGAAGTTAGAAGGTCAGTAGTTTGGTAGCAAAAGGAATGCTAGAGCAGGAAGTGGCTCTTATGGACAGTTGAGTTTGGACAGAGCATAAGGAGAGACAAGAGGGAAACTAGAGAAAGATGCAAGTTCAGTGCTGGAATAGGGATGTTTGGCTTGGTGGGCTAGGGTAAAGGAAGAAAACAGCAGAGGTCACTCAGTGGATGGTCTCAATCTTTATCATAAAGATGTCTATGAGTTCCTTGTACTTGTTACTGGAGGTAAGGATGGAGGAGGCAACAGAAAGGGGTTTAAGATGGTTTGTGGTAGAGCAGAGAAGCTAGCTTTCCATTCCACGATGATCTGGGCTTGGTGCTTTATGTAGTCCCACCAGATCTGGCAGTGAAAAGATAAACCAGTTGTCTGCCATAAACGTTCAAGTCTGTATCTCTCAGGCTCAAGGGAGTGGAAATGGGGGCTGTAACAGGGCAGATGGTTCAGGAGGGGCCTAACAATAAGAGCTTACATTTATATAGCACCTTTAATGTAGTAATAATGTCCCAAGGTGCTTCACAGGAATGTTATCAGACAAAACTTGAGTTTTAACATTATATTATGTTTCAACCAGCACAATCAGAAACTCTTTGCCTATATCTGTATTGTACAGAAGCAGTTCAAACATAAGTTGTTTTGTTCATCTTGGCTGCTGATACTCCAGAATTAGTTGCAGATGGATGCTTGGCAGCTGGTACTTTGGAATTATCTTACAAGCTGATTCCAGTATACAGATGGCAACCGAAAATAACAGTGCACCTACAATTTGTTTTACAGTGAAGGCATAATCATGGCTTTTGTTTTCTAGAAACAGACCTTCAGTGGCCAGGGAAAATCTGCCCAAGCCAACAGTGCCAAAAATGCTTTCCTATATAGTTGAGCTCAGCTTGCTATTATCAGGAAAGAAATAGTAGCTGTTTGATTACTAATGGGAGAAAAGATAAAACCTCGAGCTAATAATCCATATCTCTAGAGGTACTGGACGGCTTCATTTTCATTGCCGCACAGATTCCAAAGTTGGGGCTACAGCAAATTGCATCCTAAATTATAAAGGCAGCCATCAGGAAGGGGGATTGTTACCTGGGCTCTTTGAACCAGAAGGTGGTCACAAACCTTAGAATAGAGTCTTCTGATTTGGAAGGTGGCCAGGGACAGGAGGCTGTGACTGCGAGTGAGGCAGGTAAGGGGACCCAGAGGGCAGGGGTGCAGGAGTGTCAGCCTCTGCAATTGTCCAACAGGTTTGCGGTTCACTCGGCTTGTTTGGATGGGAGTGGGGACTGCAGGGTGGATGAGCCGATTGACTATGGCACTGTGGTACAGGAAGCCACTGTAATGTGGGGGAGCAAAGAGGAATGTAGGGGTAGTAGGGGACAGTATAGTGAGGGGGATTGACACTGTTCTCTGTAGCAAGGAGTGTGAGAGTCCAGAAGGCTGTGTTGCCTGCCCAGTGCGAGGGTTTAGGACATTTGCTCAGAGCTAGAGAGGAACTTGCAGTGGGAAGGGAAGGATCCAGTGATTGTGGTCCATGTTAAGTACCAACGGCTATTGGCAGGATGAGGAAGGAGGTTCTGCATAGGCAGTATGAGGAGCTTGGCACCAAATTAAGAAGCAGCATGTCAAAGGTAATAATCTCTGGATTATTACCTGAGCCACGTGCAAATTGGCATAGGGCAAAAAACACTCGAGAAATGAATGCGTAGCTCAAAGCCTGGTGTGGGAGAAGTGGCTTCCGGTTCATGAGGCACTGGCATCAGTACTGGGGAAAGTGGGGGCTGTACCGTTGGGATGATCTATACCTGAAACTTGCTGGGACTGGTGTTCTAGTGAGCTGCACAACTAGGCAAGTAGAGAGAACTTTAAACTAAATAGTGGGGGCAATTTTGGGAAGGTGTGGTAAACCAAAGAGTAGACACAATGCAAGATAGAAAGGTACTAATGTGGGAAATGATAAACAGAATGTGACAGGAAGGGACAGAGAATAAATCAGAGAGTAAATCAGCAGATAAGGCCAAACATCACAAAAATAACAGAAGGACAAAATTAAAGGCACTGTATCTAATTGCACGTAACAGCTAAAACAAAACAGATGAACTGATAGTGCAAATAAAAATAAAAGATGATCTGATAGCCATTACAGAGACATGGCTGCAGAATGACATAGATTGGAATCTGAAAGTTGAAGGGTATGTGAGATTTAGGAAGGACAGGAAGCTAGGAAAAGATGGAGGAGTGGTTCTGTTAATTAATGACGGTATTAGCGCATTAGAAAGGGATGACCTAAGTTTAGGAAACCAGGATTTGGAGCAGTTTGGGTTGAGATGAGAAATGATAAAGGCGATAAGTCACTTATGGGGGTGCTGTACAGGCTCCCCAATTGTAACTACACAATAGAACAGAGTATAAAAGAAGAGATAATGGGAGCTTGTCAGAAAGGTACTGTGATAAATATGGGGGATTTTAATCTACAGTTAGACTGGAAAAATCAGATGGGCAAAGATAACCTCTGTGAGGAGTTCATTGAATGTTTTCAGGATAGTTTCTTGGAATAGCATGTTCTGAAGCCAACCTGAGAGCAGGCTATACTAGGTCTGGTACTGTGTAATGAGATGGGATTAACTAATAACCTCAGAGTGAAGGCACCCCTACGTAGCAGTGATCATAATATGCTTGAATTTTACATTCAGTTTAAGGAAGAGAAGAATGGGTCCAAGACTAGTATTTTAAACTTAAATAAGGGCAATTGTGAGGGCATGAAAGCAGAGCTAGCTAAAGTGAACTGGCAAATGAGGTTAAGGGATAGATCCACAAAGATGCAATGGCAGACTTTAAAAGGGATATTTCAGAATACAAAATAGATACTTTGCAATGAGAAAGAAAACTTCCAAAGGACCCAAAATCCATGGTTAACTAAAGATGTTAATGACAGTATCAAACTTAAAGAATATAATTGTGCAAAGATGGGTGGCAGATCAGAAGATTGAACAGTAAATATTAGTAAAGAATGACAAAATGATTAATAAGCAGGGAAAAATTAGAGTATGAGAGAAAGCTGCCGGATATATAAAGATAGTACGAATTTCTATAGATGTTTAAATAAGAAAAGAGTTAACAAAATGAGCATTGGTTCAACAGAAAGTGAGTCTGGGGAATTAATAATGGAAAGTAAGGAGATGGCAGATAAATTGAACAGGTTTCTTGCATCAGTCTTCACTATGGGGGATACAAGTAACATCTCAGAAATAGCTGTAAATCAGGAACTGGGAGGAAGGGAGGAACTTAGGAAAATTACAATCAGCAGAAAAGTGGTATTGAGCGAACTGTTGGGGCTGCAGGCTGACAAATCACCGGTCCGGATAGACTTCATCCTAGGGTCATAAAGAAGTGGCTAGTGAACTAATTGGTGCATTGGTTTTAATTTTCCAAAGTTCCCTCAATTTGGGGAAAATTCCATTAGATTGGAAAATAGCAAGTGTAACTCCTTTATTCAAAAAGAGAGGGAGATGGAAAGCAGGAAACTACAGGCCAGTTAGAGTAACATCTGTCATAGGGAAAATGTTAGAAGCTATTATTAAAGATGTTATGGCAGGGCACTTAGAAAAGTTTAAGGCAATCAGACAGAGTCAACATGGTTTTGTGAAAGGGAAATCATGTTTAACCAATTTATTACAGCTCTTTGAAGGATAAAAGGGAACCAATGGATGTACTGTACTTTGGTTTCCAGAAGGCATTAAGGTGCCACATTAAAGGTTATTGCGGAAAATAAAGCTTTTGGTGTAGGGGGTAACATATTGGCATGGAGAGAAGTTTGTCTAGCTAACAGGAAACAGGGGGTATCCATAAATGGGTCTTTTTCTTGTTGGAGGGAGTGGTGTACCACAGAGATCAGTGGTGGGCCTCAACTTTTTACGATTTATATAAATGACTTGGATGAAGGGACAGGTGGTATGGTTGCTAAATTTGCTGATAACACAAAGGTAGGTGTGAAGTAGGCTGTGAAGAGGACATAAGGAGGCTACGAAGTGACATAGAAAGGTTAAGTGAATGGGCAAAGATCTGGCAAATGTGGGTAAATGTGAAATTGTCCATGTTGGCAGGAAGAATAAAAAGGAAATGTATTATCCAAATGGTGAGAGAATGCAAACTTCTGAGATTTAGAGGGATCTGGGTGTCCTGGTGCGGGAATCACAAAACCTAGGGCAGAAATTTTACCTCGATGGCCGGGCGTGCATGTGCGTCGGACCCGCTCGAGCGTAAAATGATGACACGCACTGACGTCAGGCGCTCGCAGTCAGTCAGTGGGCGGCGCCAGAGTCAGCAGCACACCCACCGACAATTAAAAGGCCTATTAAGGCCATTAACAAGATCATTTGGATTTGGCCTTTGCATTTTTTTGGAAAGCTCATCCACGGGATGAGGTTTCCAACAGCAATTAAAAATAAAATAAAATTTAAAAAATTTCATTTACAACATGTCCCTACTCATGTAACAGAGTCATATAAGGGGACATTTTTGTAACATTTTTAAAATCTTTATTTCTACTTTTAAAAACTGTTCATTTCCCTGAGGCATCTCCCTGAGCACCCAAGCGAAGTTCGCGCTCGCCCTCCTCCCCCACCCGCACAGGCAGCGCTGAGCACTGCCGCTTGCATTTCATGCTGGGCGGGCCAAAATTGGCCCATCCAGTGTGAAATTGCAGGCCGGCCCTGATCACGGGCAGTGGTTGGCTTCCCAACTGCCCCCATTGAGCCCCCCAAAAGGGCAAAATTCTGCCCCTAGTTTGCAGGTACAGCAAGTAATTAGGATAGCTGATAGAATGTTATTGTTTACTGAGGGGAATTGAATATAAATGTGGAGAGGTTATGCTTTAGTTATACAGGGCACTGGTGAGACCACATCTGGAGTATGTGTACAGTATTGGTCTCCTTATTTAAGGAAAGATGTAAATGCATTAAAAGTTATTTAGAGAAGGTTTACTAGACAATACCAGGAACGGGCAGATTGTTTTATGAGGAAAGGTTGACTGATTAGGCTTGTATTCACTGGAATTTAGAAGAGTAAGTGGTGACTTGACTGAAACCTTTAAGATCCTGAGGGGTCTTGACAGGGTGGATGTGGAGAGGATGTTTCCTCTTGTGGGAGAATCTAGAACTAGGGGTCACAACTTAAAAGTAAGGGGTCGCTCATTTAATGCAGAGATGAGAATTGTTTTCTCCCGGCAGGTCATGAGTGTTTGGAACTCTCTTCCTCAAAAGGCAGTATTATTTTTAAGGCAGAGCTAGATAGATTCTTGATAAACAAGGGGGTGAAAAGTTATCGGGGTAGGTGGGAAGTTACAGTCAGGTCAGCTACGATCTTATTGAATGACAGAGCAGGCTCGCAGGGCCGAGTGGCCTCCGCCTGCTTCTATTTCGCATGCTCATAATTTAATGCTGTAAAGTAACCCAGTCAGTAAAATTTACCAATATTGTCAATTCTAGTCACTGTGGAAGGGAGTAAATATCCTGCTGAAAAAATGGTTTAAATTTTTTTTGAAATGGTCCAAAAGGTTTTACTATTTATCTTGGTTAACAGAATATGCTTAAGTGAGTCACTGAATGTTCCTACAGCTTAAAACCCAACTTACAACTAACTATCTTTAGAAGAAACTTTCACTGGGAAATAATTATACTAAAAATAGTAACATCTTTTTCAGTAAATTCAATGAGAGAAATTTCACCTCTTGTTTTTTTGGGAGAGATCATGGGACATGGGTCATTTTGTGGGGCTTTTTTGATAATCCACGATCATCTTGACTCAATATACTTCTTTATAAGAAGAATTGTGAATGGTCTTTCAAAAGCCAAGGTAAAGGACTATTAGGATTTCCATGAATAGAATTAGGCCTTTAAGATCAACATCAAAGTTGCCAAGAAGCTGCGACTTTACATGTCCATAGTGGTAATGTAAGTCGGACATCTTTCACCAGCGCTGCCCACGTAAGATCCTGGCCATTACATTGAGAGAAAGCATCACCAAAGTAGTGTTACAGAGGATTGGTCAGAGGCACCTGCGGGATATTGTGACCGAGAGGCAACTAAGGCTGGCAGGACATTGACTTCCCCTCCCGGAAGTACGCCCCACCAGAGTGGCAGTCGAATGGACACCACCAGAAGACAACAACGGGGCTGACCAAAGAAAACCTGGCGAAGTACAATTGAAGAGGACCTCCTGGGATACCACCTGGACAGAAGCGAAAGAGACTGCAATGGACCAGGGCTGGTGGTTGATTATTGTTGCCCACTGTCCCACATGGGACAAAAGAACGTAGGATCATAGGACTTAGGTTCAGTTCCTCCAGTCTTGCTCCTAAGTCTAAGTAAGTCTTAAGATTCCCTTCACTTTTGTTTTCTTTCTAAATTCCCCTGGCAACATCCTGAAGAAGCTGTACATTCATGAAGAAGCAGGCTTACGTGATTGTTAAATATTAAATAAGAATAGGGAAGCTGAGTAACTGCATCAAATCCTATATTTTCCCATTGTAGCTACAGCAAGACACTGATTAAACCAACAAATGTTTTGCAGCTGTTTCTAGAAAATACAGTGCCATTCGGTAGTCAACCAATACCATCATCTCTGGAATGTTGAGGCATTATTTTCAATAAAGATTCATACCTGGGAAAGGGAAGAAGGAGAAGATCCGTAGCGGAATCACACACAGCTCAGCAAAAGCTAAATTCACACCTATCAGGTTAACCAGGATTTTCTCTGATAGATGTGGAGTCCAGAACACAACAAAGCATAACTGGGGAAATAGAAGAAATTAAAGTTAGAAAACATCGCAGTGCAGTTTAACAGTTATCTGAACACCATTGTCTGACCAAAAATCACCTCCAGATTCAGAACATCAGTTCATCGTATCAGGTTTAGTTCTCCAAGGGTTCCACACCATTGGTGAGATATCACATGCAGCAGAAAACTTCTCAGAAAATGGCTGCTGTTCTGATAAGTTGACTGCTGCATAAGCCCTGCCAGTGGTGCAGTCTCTTGGGAAATCTCTGAGAACATACATATATTTAAACATCATTTGCAGAAATGCAAGTTCATGTTAGTGTTTTTAGCTTTTCATAGCTCAAATGGGACTCTCATTTTTTCTGGATAGCCATCAAATGTCCAGGCACAAGAAATCCTAAGAATTTGCTTACCCATGGGAAAAAGGACCACCCCGTTTTGCTTGCCTTATTAGATTAGATTGTTCTGTCTGTTTCTGGGATCACTGAGGTATTTGTTTTACCAAATAAGAAATTGGCTGTCTTGTCTAGTTTTATGCATCTTTCTTGCAGTTCACCCTACTACTGAGACCAAATATACAGTCTTGCCAATGTACCCTATGCCAGGCCTATCAACTGAGGAATGGCCCCGGTACACAAAACAGGTAGTTACATTGGCTTTGAAAATTAAGTGGCAGGTATATACAACAAGGGAGGTTCTTATGGTTAACACCCCTGTCTCGCAGCCAGAAGCTGTGGGGTCAAGTCCCATCCCATGACTTGATGACCCAAGAAAGGTGTGTTCATAACATGGCCAAACAGGATGATTATCAACTTGCAAATCCTTCTAACACGCCAATGCAAGAGAGGGAGATATTCCTGATCAGCCATATGATGGAAATAAAGTTGGAGCCTCTACCATCACTATCCATAGCTCCAGACAACAACACACATGTAAAATTACATGTCGCCACAGCAACCTGGACCCAGAGTGATTTGTAACACGCCACCATACACAACAGGTGAAACTTCAGCTGCTGCATAAAATGGGAGAAATCAAGGATTGACCAATCTTTACACAGAAAGGAATATTCAATGAGGTGTGTAATGGGTTATATGCTATCAAGTGCTTTGCACCCCAAAATTAAAAGCTTTAGTTCACATCCAATGATCCTGGAGGGAAAAATCATAATTAGATGAGAGCACAAAGGGGCAAACTCCATTAATGAAGACACAAAAACAGTTACTTTAGCAATCATTCTCCTACCACCCTAGTTTATAGGGACACTTTTAGACCTTTGGTAGTATAGAACTTGAGTATTGCTGAAAAAAAGGGACATATTGTTTAAGCTTTTCATCTTGCATTCATCAGGACAGGTTACCAACTGTAAAGGGAACAACCATTCCCTGGTTCATTCCCCATGACTGATTGGCCTGCCTGGTTTGAATTTAAGCAAAAGATTGGCAGTTACTGTTCACTGGTGCATTCCCCATGGCGAAGCCTCTACCAATTAGAGTCCACTTGCCAAACAATTAGTACTGTATTCTCATTAATCTGCATCTCTGCCATGACATCGCAACTTAATTCAAACCTAGGCTCAGAGATTAATGGGCCATGTACTTATCCAATTTACAATCCACTCCATCTAATTATGTAACAGAAATAGAAATGAGCAGGAAAACCTGTTAGAAAGTTGTACACTTAGTAGGTAACAGTTGAGTCAAGTGCTGATTTTTGCAGCTACAAGTGACCATGCCAATAAAAAAGGTACAATTTTTTGGTGGGTGTGTGGCTTGTAAGAAACCTTAATGAAGAGCCTTTAATAATACATAAGGGATGAGCTGTGTATAAACCATCTACAGCAACAGTTCTTAACGTGCAGTGTAGGTCAAATCTGGTTAGTGATTGAATTTAAAAATGAATGAAATCATCCCTGTATTCAAGACAGACTAAAAGCTGAAGGATATTGTCAGATAGATTTCAAGTTACAATCAAATTATATTTTATTAATGGGCTGACATTATGGTACTATGCATTTCAGTACTTCTGTGCAGCACAGCTGAATAGGAGGCTGACCACCCACTTTACTTCCCAAATCTGAACTGTGTTGAGGAAGGAGGTGCCAGTTACAAGATAAATCTCCTATTTTGGAGGTTGAGTTGATTGTGGAAATATCAGACAGTAACGTTTCAGATAGCCTGCAAAAGGAGATACTAGCAGAAGTGTGGCAGCAGGCAATAGATGAGAGCCCAGGAAATTCTAAGATATTGGATAAATTAAGTAAAAATAAAATTTAGGAATAAAAACAAAAATTAGCTAGGTTTGTATCCACTGGAGTTTAGAAGAGTAAGAAGTGATTTGATTGAAACGTTTAAGATCCTGAGGGGTCTTGACAGGGTAGGTGTGGAGAGGATGTTTCCTCTTTTGGGAGAATCTAGAACTAGGAGTCACTGTTTACAAATAAGGGGTTGCTCATTTAAGACAGAGATGAGGGGAATATTTTCTCTCAGAGGGTTGTGAGTCTTTGGAACTCTTCCTCAAAAGGCAGAGGAAACAGGGTCTTTGAATATTTTTAAGGCAGAGGTAGATAGATTCTTGATAAGCAATGGGGTAAAAGGTTATCTGGGGTAGGCGGGAGTTTACAATCAGATCAGTCAGGATCTTATTGAATGGTGGAGCAGGCTCGAGTGGCCAAGTGGCCCCTCCTGTTCCTAATTTGTATGTTCGTACAAAAAGTGCTGGCAATAAAAGCAGTATTTTGTTTTCAACAAAAATTAGTAAGTACATCTCATTCAATGTAAGAAAATAAGAATATACTGGATATTAAACAATCATTAAGGGACAGGACTAATGTTGAACAATGTTTCTTCATGACTTCCTTCCGCTTAGCTTCCTTTTAAATTTACCAACATTTTCTATCTCCAATGCCTTCCTGAGCAGTCCATTCCAAATTATGAATGAAAAGTAATTAAAGTATTTGCCTTTTCCCTTCTCAGTATGACTTAGTGCCCTTGGTTGCTATTTATCAAATGTATAAGTGATTATAATCAAATATGGGAGGCTGGTTGGCTCAGTTGGCTAGATATCTAGCGTGTGGATCAGGCTGATGCCAACAGCATGGGGTTCGATTCATGTTCTGGCTGAGGTATGCTCAGGGTCTGCCTCGTAATCCTACCATTAGTAAAAAATCACGGCACTTAGCCATGTTTCGCTGAATAATTGCTAAGGACTTGCCTGCCAGCAGAGAACTCAAGAAGAATCATACATATATTGTATTTAATTTTGAATATGCTACTCAGAATCCTGAATACATCAATAACAGCAGATTTTCTATTTTCAAGTATAAACATTCTCAATTTCTGTAGCCCTTCTCAAAGCTCACATGCCTTGTCTCAGCTGTTAATTTTGTTGTCCTTTGCCATATACCCTCCTAAACCAAAATGTTCCCACTATAGTGTTGTGACCAGTATTGTATGCATTACTCCAGATAAGGACAGAACAAATATTCTGCATAACCTCAGTACCTTCTTGTTCCATTATCATGCCAATTATACACCTCT
The DNA here is from genome assembly GCF_017639515.1 of Carcharodon carcharias. NCBI lineage: Eukaryota > Metazoa > Chordata > Chondrichthyes > Lamniformes > Lamnidae > Carcharodon > Carcharodon carcharias. The sequence continues at coordinate 171,711,442 of NC_054469.1, forward strand.
TTTTTTACTCTCATTGCTGGTGTTGCTACACCCTGATGCTGATGGTTTCAGCAAGCTATCCACAAATATTCCCAGATTTCTATCCTGTGTTGTGTCCTGTGACATAACATTTACCTTGTAGTCCCACACAGACACCCCTTCTATAATCTTGTCAATCAGCATTTATTCACAGGAAATGAGAACCCGAATCTTCCGAGCTGCGGTAATGATGGTTGGATTGATGCTGCTGGAAGATTCTCCTAACTTGATGCTGCAGTGCATTTCTTCCTGGATCTTCCAATCCTGGCCATCACAGAGTCCCTCAGGGAACTCCGTCAGAGCAGAACAGAGTTGGGGAAAGACAGGACATGCCCCCTTTTAAGATCTAGTCTGAATGATAGTGAATGGATGGATGAATGGTGAATAGTAGGTGGGTGAGTGGGTAGGTGGGTGAGTAGATAGATGGTCATGGGATTAGTAGGGTGGTCGGAGGGTGGTGACTTGGGATGGCGGGGGGAGCGGGGGTGGGGGGGTGGGGTGGAACCAACTGTGTAGTGGTGTTAAACTAGGTTTTAATCTGTCTAACATTTCCTGGTTAATTACCGCGGAACTGGTAGGTCCCACGGAACTGTCTGAAGTCTCCAACTCTATCTGAGAATCAGAAAAATTTGACGAGTGTCCCAGGAGCATCTTCCCAGGCAATTGCCACATAGGTCTACACGTCACAATTTCTGGAGGGCCCTGACACGCACCTTCCATTGTTCTATCTCCAACAATCTGGAGATCGGAAGGTTTTGCCTGACATGTAATTTACAAGGCTAACTTCCCAATCTATTAAAACTTCTCTCATCTGCAGTCTACATTTTTTCTCTTATTTGCATCCTACCATCTTTAATTTTAGTATCAGTGGTGAACCTAGCTTTGTTTCATTACTCCATTTCCAGTTAATTACGTACATTGCATGCAATCATGGGCTGAACACTGATCCAGCAAGCATAATACTTATCTCCTTCCACAGGACAGCCTCCTGAACTGCCCTTCGTTTCCCATATTCAGTTCATTTCTATGCAACTCCCCTCCCCCATTATTTTACCAAATTTGTTGCACAATCTCCTGTGACAAAAGCTTCACTGAAATCTAAGTATATAAGGAGTAATTTTATGAATTTGAATGTATGACATGGAGATTCACCAATGTCACATCAGGAATTTGGGCTTGTGCGTCTCAAAATTTTCCATTCACTAATTTGAATGCACAGAGTAATGGAGTGAAATTGATAGGTAGAACTCCTATCAGTTGTTATGAGGATATTCCAGATGCCTTTCTGTGTAGGGACATTATAAGTAGATATCTGTTTTCATCCAACTGATCTTATCAGTTTAAAAAAGAAATATTAATTTCTATTGACTTCAATTGAAGTACATAAGTGAGGTGTAATGACCTGCTAGTTCAAAACAACCAGCTTTCTACTCTATGGGGAAGGCTAAAATCTACCCACTTCAGTTTAAAAATCATCCATTAATCAGAACTCTGTCTTTCAGCCAAATATGGCTCACAATCACTTTAATAACCTCCACCATCACTTCATATTTGGATATTGGTTATTTAAAAAAATCCAAATGGAAATAACTACATTCAAGCAGGTGATGTCCATGTGTATATTCCTGTTTTGCTATAGAACTGTACAATGCCAAGCTCTTGAAAGGATAATAGCCTGTGGTGATTTTCTTCATTAGATGAGAGTGTTCATTTATAGGAGGTGATTAACTATTGTTCAATAATGCCATTATTACAATCATTTCTCATAAGAGCCATTGTTATGGTTACACTAGAACTACACAAAGCTGATCATCAGCCCTGTGGGCCTAAGGAGCCTAGGAAGTGACCCCTAAGGAAATAATTCCATTCATTTAGTTAGGACAGTTTTGAATGCATGTCCAGAGATGTCTGCTAATCCATTCTGTTGCATTTGTCTTTAAGCTTTAAGGCAATGGTTTTCAGTTACTTGTGTGTCTTATTTCCAAATAAATCATCAGTCATCAAAACAAAAACAGAACTAACACTGTGCAAATCATGATTTTGATTATAGATATAGTCAAAAGTAATATACCTATTTTCACTGGGCCAAGATCCTGGAATTCCCTGCCTAACAAGATTGTGGAAGCACCAACAGCCCCAGGCTGCAGTGGTTCAAGCAAGTGGCCCAGAAACATCTTCTCAAGTGCAACCAGAGATGGACAATAAATGCTGATCTCAACTGCAATCCCTACATTTCACGGAAGGATAGGGGAAGATTATGATGAGGAGTGGAAGAAGAGGAGCTTGGTGAAGAAGGAAGGAGGAGGAAGGGAGGTGGATGAGGAAGCAAACAAAGAGGAGGAAGATGGATACATAGAAAAAGGACAGTGGGCAAGGAGGGGAGTCTTTGAATATTTTTAAGGCAGAGGTGGATAGATTCTTGGTAAGCAAGGAGGTGATAGATTATCGGCGGTAGGTGGGATGCAGATTTTAGGTTAGTATCAGATTAGCCATGATTGTATTAAATGGCGGAGCAGGCTCGAGGGGCTGAATGGCCTACTCCTGCTCCTTGTTTGTACAAGTGGAAAAGCAGGGGATGAGAAGAAAAAAACATCCAGGAAGTTTCCTCAGTCGTAAGAATCAGCCAACTTTTTATTTGAGGATGGATGGATCTATCTTTAAAAAGAAATTCTGTTGGGGTGGTGGGTGTAACGGGTCTATCCAATGGCCAGACCATAAAGTTCTGCTTCATGTAGTGGTTGAGGTTTGGCTACACTCTACTCAGTAACAGTAAATGCTGTTGAGAGGGGTAAGGAAGAGTAGGCTGAGAGGTTGGTGATGAAAGGAGACAGCATCCTCACAGAAAGCCATGCAATTCTGCTTAGTGTGATCAAGCTGTCCAGCATAGTTTCTGGAGGGTGGGGAAAGATTGCTTACCATCTGCCAACAAAATTATGGTTGCTGAGGGTGGGGTTAAAGTCCTTCCTTCTGACTGAAGCTATAATTTCTGTTCTGAATGGAGAGGAGAGAAAAGTGACTACCCATGGCTAGCTGATCGAAGCTGTGAAGGCAGGGAGAATCACGAGATACTGTAGTGGCTGGTTGTGTGATTGGTGTTTTAACCATCTGCAGAGCCAGGGCTGTGTGTAGCATTGAAGGCAGATGGAGGATTTAAGGAGTGGAGGTTCATCAAATATTTGCAGGTTCCTAAATGCAGATGAAGAATAACTAAATCAGGTTATTTCATTGCCTTGTTTGAGGTTGTAGAAAATAAAGTTCTTTGTACTTTGCTTAGTGTTACTCAGCTGGAGATGACAGCAACATCAGATTTCTAAAAATTTAGGTGTGCTTCAACTTCAAATGGTTATCTGAAATAATGATTGCTTTTAAAAAGATATGCAAATCAAAAAGAACTTTGAGAAAATAAGATAACGCTAGTAAAACTCTACCAGCATATTCAATGCTGCTATATGGGCCTATGGACATGACAGGTTTAATTGGCAGATGGTGCTGAGCTCAGTCAGGGGAAATGGTTGAAAGGATATATAATTAGGCTTGGCTAGGGAATGGAAAACAAATCTTCCAGAGTCCTTCTAATTGATCTCTGTCCAAATGATCCCTGCTGGGAAGTGCGAATGTTTGTACACATTGGTGAAGATAGTACTAGGCTTGGCATTATAACCTAATTACAACAAAAATACTGGAAAAACTCAGCAGGTCTGACAGCATCCGTGGAGAGGAAGACAGAATTAACGTTTCAAGTCCGTATGACTCTTCATCAGAACTAAAGAGAAATAGAAATGAGGTGAAATATAAGCTGTTTAAAGGGGGTGGGAGAGGTGTAGTTGGATTTGCTGCTCCCAATGTGGTCTCCTCTACATTGGAGAGACCAAATGCAGACTGGGTGACCGCTTTGCGGAACACCTTCGGTCTGTCTGCAAGCATGACCCAGACCTCCCTGTCGCCTTCTAATTTCAACACACCACCCTGCTCTCATGCTCACATGTCCATCCTTGGCCTGCTGCCATGTTCCAGTGAAGCTCAACGCAAACTGGAGGAACAGCACCTCATCTTCCGACTAGGCATTTTACAGCCTTCCAGACTTAACATTGAGTTCAACAACTTCAGATCATGAACTCTCTCCTCCATCCTCACCCCCTTTTCGATCTCCTTTTTCTATTAATTAGTATATATTTTTAATATATTTTTCTTTTCCCACCTATTTCTATTATTATTTTAAAATTTATTTCCATCCATTGTTTTATCTCCACCTTTTAGCCTATTTCGATCCCTTCCCCCCACCCCACCCCCACTAGGGCCATCTGTCACTTGCTCGTCCTGCTTTCTACTTTTAATGTCACCATTAGCACATCCTTTAGCTAATAGCACCACTGTCAACATCCCTTTGACCTTTTGTCTATGATATCTTTGGCAATTTCTCCTTTGCCTCCACCTATCACTGGCCCTCTTTCCAGCTCCACCTGTCCCACCCCCTTAAACAGCTTATATTTCACGTAATTTCTATTTCTCTTTAGTTATGATGAAGAGTCATACAGACTCGAAATGTTAATTCTGTCTTCCTCTCCACAGGTGCTGTGAGACCTGCTGAGTTTTTCCAGCTATTTTTGTTTTTGTTTCAGATTTCCAGCATCCACAGTATTTTGCTTTTATAACCTAATTACCTGCTTATGCCATACCTTTGCATGAATCAGCCCTTTCAGGAGTTGAGTGAACAAGGCAATTACTCCAAAATTGAAATAGGATAAAGGTAAACAATGCACTGAATAAGATGACACCTTTATTTCCTTGTTAACATATTATGATATTCTTCCCAAAAGAAAATTGGAAGTGATTGCTGGCCTGATTGATGTAATTGCAGAGTATGGAAAAAGGACATTTTACTAACTGCACTTTGAGAAAATTATATTTAGTGGAACAGGAGCTGATCGGAAAACGTCTAATTTAGCAGGAAAAGGAACATCATTTATTTTACACAGTATAGGAGTAGGAGTAAATAGTTTTTTCACAGCACATTGGAGTTGCTTTTGGCTTGATTAGTACTGTAGTGTGTAGTGTTTTGAGAAGTGCAATGTACGTAATGTTCACTTAAAGCTATCATACAGAATTGTACTAGCAGAGGGAGTCTGCAAGCAGAAGCAGAGTCTGAAGAAGTTGTTTTAATAAAACAGACTATTGTACTCATGCACTTTTAATTCTGGCTGTCTCTGGCTGTCACTGTTGCTGATGAAAGTGGCATTGTCTACCATCTTTTTAAGTACATTTGGAGCCATCCTCTGTATTCTCATGTTGGCAAAAGTGGCTGTGATGTTTTGAAGGAACGATGGCAGGTTTTGCCATCACAGAAGCCAAAACAAAAAAGGCCTTACTTTTCCACTATGGCGGCGAAGAATTAGAAGACATTTTGAAACACTTAGACCTGGGCAAAATGACAAGTCAGCTAATGCCCTATTTCATGCTAAAGAAAAATACGATATCTGAAACAATCTCTTCAGCCGCATGAAGCAAGAAGAAACGAGACCACTGACCAGTATTGCGCGTGCTTGAGGCAACTAGCAACCAAACGTGACTTTGGTGATGTGGAAAAGGTTGAAAAGAAAATTAAAACAGAAATAATTGAAGGTTATCTTTCCAGCCAACTATGCTGAAAAGCACTTAAGGAAACAGAGAGCTGTTCGAGCTGTTGGAGTTAGCAAGATCAGTAATGCTTTCCGAGTCCAGAGCTACAGATGTTGAAGCTGCCAAAAACCACATGTTCAACTCCTGTAAACACTATTCATTGCCCATGTGCCAGGAAACAACCTGGAAAGCAGCAACAGCAGTCTCACAAACAGAGTTGTGACGTGTCCAAACAATGTTTCCACTATGGCGGCGCTGATCCACGCCAGAATGGGAAACGGTACAAAGCCAGTGGAAAACTCAGGTTTGCTCTGGTTTGTCGTTCATCATAAAAATCAACTACTAAAACCAACACTAACAGAAGGGTGCCACGTATGCATACCACAGCAATTCAAGAAACTTCAGGATTACCCCATTCTCTGCAAACCAGGGAATATGAAAGTTTTCCCTTCCAACATTGACAAACCAATGAAAATTCTTAGGACTTTTGAAATGCCAATCTCATTAATGACACCAGAATGAATGCTATATTTTGTATCATATCTAGAGAATTTGACACGCTCAGTTACCACACAGCAACCGATCTGTACATGATTGCTGTCACATATGAGATTCTTAGGTATACCAACCACATTTGCGAATTGTATGCTGGCCAATTCATTGGTATTGGCAAATTTAAAGGTGTATGCAGATCCCAATGTGCCCTCAGTAGTGCAAAGGTGGTGAATACCATTTCATATCAGGAAGCAGACTGAGAAGGAACATCAGTGTCTACTGGTGCCAGGGTCAAGGATGTCCTTGTTCTTCTGGGGGAGGGTGATCAGCCAGAGATGCTGATCCACATTGGTACTTAAGTAGGAAGGGGGATGTGGTCCAGCAATCAGAATTTAGAGAACTAGGTAGAAAATTAGCAAGCAGGACCTCAAATGTAGCAATCTCCAGTGCTGGGTGCCAGTGAGTACAGAAACAGGAGGATAAGGCAGAAGGGAGGGCTTTAGATTTCTGGGACACTGGGACTGGCTCTGGGGGAGACGGAACCTGTACAAGCTGAACCTGTACAACCTGTTGCATCTGAACAGAGCTGAGGCTGAATTTCTTGTGGGGCATTTTGCTAGTGCTGTTGGGAGGGTTTAAACTAACTTGGCAGGGGTGTGGAAACCAGGAGGAAATATTAGAGAGGAATGCCAGGGTGCACAAAACACTGGGAGGGACAGATATCACTAGTATAGAGAATAGTAAGTTAATAGGTAAAGTCGGAGTAGGGGAGAAAGTAACAAAATCTAAATCAGGGTTACTATGCATGTAAGTGAATGCACGGAGCATAGTAAATAAGATTGGGGAGTTACAGGTGCAGATTGCTATGTGGAAATATGGTGTTGTGGTAATAACAGAAACCTGACTCAAGGAAGGGCAGAACTGGGTGTTAAATATTCCTGGGTACAAGGTGTTCAGAAAAGATAGCAAAGGAAGGAAAGGAGGAGGGGTGGCAGTATTGGTTAAGGAGAGCATTATCGAGCTGGAGAAAGAGGGTGTCCCAGAGGGTTCAAGGACAGAATCAATTTGGCTAGAGCTAAGGATCAAAAAGGGTGCAATTACATAGCTCAGTGTAGTCAATAGACCGCCAAATGGTGAGAAGGATGTAGAAGAACAAATCTGCAGGGAAATTACAGAGAGATGCAAGCATTATAGAGTAGCTATAATGGGTGACTTTAATTATACGAATGTAGACTGGGACAATGGTAGTGCAATGTGAGGAGAAGGGCAAAAGTTCCCAGATTGTGTTCAGGAGAATTTTCTACAGCAATATGTGACAATCCAACAGGAAAGATGCACCGTTGGACCTGGTTCTTGGAAATGAGGTGGGCCAAGTAGATCAAGTGTCAGTGGGGGAACATTTAGGAGACAGTGATCCTTGTATTGTAGTTTTTGGATGATGATGGTAAAGGACGATAGACAATCCAGGGTAAGAATAATGAACTGGACTAGAGCTGACTTCGATGGGACAAGAACGGAGCTGAGTCAGATAGACTGGAACCAAAAATTGGGAGGAAAAACTGTAGCTGAAAAATGGTCTACCTTCAAAAAAGAATTGGCTCAGGCACACCAAAAAGGCAAGGTGGGCAAACAAATCAAGAGCTCCCTGGATGAAAAAGGAGATAGAAATTAAATGCTAGTGGCAGGTGTCAGGTAGAAAATACAATTGAGAACCAAGAAGAATACAGGAAGTTCAGAGGCGAAAAAGCATATTAGAGAAGCGAAGAGGGATTATGAGAAATTGGCAGCCAACATAAAGGGGAATCCCAAAGTCTTCTATAGACATATAAATAGTAAAAAGGTGGTAAAAGGAGTATGGCCGACTAGGGACCTGGAAGGGAATTTACACATGGACAAAGGGGCCATGGCTGAGGTATTAAATGAATACTTTGCACCCATCTTTACCAAGGAGGTAGATGCTACCCAGGCCATGGTGACAGAGGAGGAAACTCTGATACTCGAAGGTTTCAAAATTGATAAGGAGGAGATATTGGATAAAGTGTCGGCACTTAAAGTTGACAAGGCACCAGGACTGGATGAGATGCATCCAAGGATATTGAAGGAATAAAGAGTAGAAATTGCAGGGGCAATGTTCATAATCTTTCAGTCTTCCCTAGACTCAGGGGTAGTGCCAGAGGACTAGAGAATTGTAAACATTATGCCATTGTTTAAAAAAGGGTTATAAGGATAAACCCAACAATTACAGACCCGTGAGTATAACTTCAGTGGTGGGCAAGATTCTTGAAAAATTATTTAGGGTAGAATTAGTAGTCACATGGAAAAATATGGGTTGATAAAGGGGAAATCATATTTAACTAACTTGGAGTTTTTTGAAGAGGTAACAGAAAAAGTCGATGAGGGTATTGCTGTTGATGTGCTGTACATGGACTTTCAAAAGGCATTTGGCACAGTGCCACACAACAGGCTTGTGAGAAAAGTTATTGCTTATGGAATAAAAAAGGCAGGAGCAACATGGATACAAAATTGGCTGAAAAATAGGAAGCAGGGAGTAATGGTCAATGGGTATTTTTCGGGCTAGAGAAAGGTTTGTAGTGGAGTTCCCCAAGGGTCGGTATTGGGACCCTTGCTTTTCCTTATATACATTAATGATCTAGATCTTGGTGTGCAGGGGGCAATTTCTAAGTTTACAGATGATACGAAGCTTGTGAGTATTGAGAACTGCAAGAAGGACGGTGCGGAACTTCAAGGAGACACAGTCAAGTTGGTGGAGCGGGCAGATAGGTAGCAGATGAAGTTCAATGTGGAGAAGTGTGAGGTGATGCATTTTGGCAGCAAAAACATGGACAGACCAATATAAAATGTGGTGAAATTTTGAAGGGGGTGCAGAAGCAGAAAGAAATGCGCATTGATCATTGAAGGTGGCAGGACAGATGGAGAGAGCAGTTAATAAAGCATATAGTATTCTGGGCTTTATTAATAGGGGCATAGAGTACAAGAGCAGGGAGGTTATGTTAAATTCATATAAGACACTCATTAGACCTCAGGTAGAGTATTGTGTACAGTTTTGGGCACCACACTATAGGAAGGATGCGAACACATTGGAGAAAGTGCAGAAGAGCTTTACAAGAATGGTTCAAGGGATGAGAAACTTCAGCTATGAGGATAGATTGGAGAGGTTGGGACTGTTCTCCTCGGGGACTTGCTGGAGATGTTCAGAATCATGAGGGGGCTGGATAGAGTAGATAAGGAGAAGCTGTTCCCACTCATAAAAGGATCAAGAATGAGAGGGCACAGATTTAAAGTGATTTGCAAAAGAAGCAAATGTGACGTGAGAAGAAACTTTTTCACACAACGAGTGGTTCGGGGTCTGGAATGCACTGCCTGGAAGTGTGGTGAAGGCAAGTTCGATCGAGGCATTCAAGAGGGCATTAGATGATTATTTAAATAGAAATAATGTGCAGGGATACAGGGAAAAGGCAGGGCAAAGACACTAAGTCATAATACTCATTTGGAGAACTGCCGCAGTCACAAAGGGCCAAATGGCCTCCTTCTGTGCCATTAAAATTCTGTGATTCTGTGATACTTGGACTTGACATTACTGAGAAAGTTGGGGATGTACTCACTCCTTGGGTTCACCCAGAAGCGAGCACAAATTAGAATCTGTGTAGATATGCGGTCACCAAACCAAGCAATATTTGACCCTGACAATCGATGACATCATAGAAAAAATGAATGGTGCTAAACACTTCACTAAACTTGTCTCAATGCAGGCTACCATTAAATTGAGCTTCCAGGAGAATTGAGGTATCTCACAGTATTCTCCACTAACACTGGACTTTTTCCATACAAGAGGCTCAACTTCAGAGTCAATTCAGCAGCTGAGGTATTTCAGCACATGATTTAGTCTTCACTTTAATGACGTGAAGCCACGCTGAACATCTGTGATGACTTTCTCATCTATGGTCATATAGAAAGTGAACTTGAGACATGCCTGCTTGCATGCCTGCAACATCTTAGTAAATGTAACCTCAGCTTGAACAAAGACAAGTTCAATGAAAGCAGAATCAATTTCTTCAGTTGTGTCTTCAGCGGTGAAGGAATATCACCTGATCACAGAAAGCTGAAGCCATTGCAAATGCTGCGGATCTTACAAATGTGCAGAAAGTCCAGAATCTTCTAGGATTCATCAAATACTGAAGTTACTTAGTTCCTGACCTTGCTATGCTATTTGCCCCCGTGCCCAATCTGACAAAAGAGACCACCAAGTGGGAGTGGGCTACATCACACAAACAGGCTGTCTGGCAGATCAAACAATGGTTGTCAGCAAGTTGCACAAATGCCTATTTCGACCCTGAGAAAACCACCCAGTTAGTCATAGATGCAAGCACAGTTAATTTAGGTGTAGTTCTCATGCAAAAAGATAAGGCAGGAAGTCAATCAATTGTTGTGATGGCAAGCTGATCACTAACACCCATACAGCAACATTATTTGCAAACAGAGAGACACTCTCAATCACAAGGAGTATCTTTCATTTTCATCTCTATTATGGAAGTGAGCTTGAAGCCAGTGTTGATCATAGACCACTATGTAAGCTTGTTCAACAATCCAAGTAGCAAACCATCTATTCAAATAGATCATTGGAAACTCAAACTACAAGACTACAAGCTCAACCCAACAGACCATCTTTCGCAACATCCACTGCCAACAGTCAGTCCTACTGGCATGAGGTAAAAGTTGCTGAGCAACATCTTAATTACATGATGCTACCTGGGGGGCCAATGTCACTAAAACTAGCCGACATCACAGTGATGACAAAAGAAGATGAGGCACTAGTTATATATGATGCCTATGGAACCATAAAACTAGAATGATGTGATTAAAAGAGCATCTACAAACAAAATCACTCACACTCTACAAGGTTTTCACAATGTTCGAGTGGGCTCACTATTACAACCACATCTGATCTCACGTTACACAACAACTGCATTGTCATTCCAGACACATTGTTGTCAGTATAGCACATGAAGGTCACCAGGGAATTGTCAAAACCAAACAACTCCTGAGGGAAAAGGTACAGATCCCAGGAATTGACTGCATGATTGAACACAAAATCAATGTTTGCTATGTCAAGCAACCACAATGTCAAAACTTCATGATCCTGTCAAGATATCCGAACTATCTTCAGGACCAGGAATTGAGGTCAGTGCTGATTTTGCAGACTTGCACGCTGGTGAACACCTGCTTGTTGTCACTGATGACCAAGGCAGACACCCAGTTGTAGAAATAATTACATTGTAGAAAGAGCTACATTGCTAAAGCCAGGAGATAAAGTGCTTGTGAAATGTGACGGTGATGTTGGAAAGCAAACAACCACATATGACATCCAGCTATCTGTTGTGACCAACACAAAAGGATCAAAGATCGCTGCTAAGCGCAGCTCACAACTTAACACACGAGATGCGTCATTCTTCAAAGCACTGAAAACACCATTTGTTAAATATTGAATCCAATTCCAACATTAACATCTCCAATGCAGAATGAGAGATAAATGAAACAAAAACAGAATTACCTGGAAAAACTCAGCAGGTCTGGCAGCATCGGCGGAGAAGAAAAGAGTTGACGTTTCGAGTCCTCATGACCCTTCGACAGAACTAGGACTCTTAGTTCTGTCGAAGGGTCATGAGGACTCGCAACGTCAACTCTTTTCTTCTCCGCTGATGCTGCCAGACCTGCTGAGCTTTTCCAGGTAATTCTGTTTTTGTTTTGGATTTCCAGCATCCGCAGTTTTTTGTTTTTATCTATGAGATAAATGAAACCACACCTGATGTTAAACGATATCCTATGTGAAAGAGAAAACATCCACCATACTTAAGTGACCACGTTATAAAGTAAATTGTTTTCAGTTGGTGAACAATTTTTTTTCATCTCATTGTATATAACTGAATGCATTCTTAGATAAATATAAAAGTTAGAACATATAATAAGCATAACTTGAACATTTAACTTAAGTTTATTATTTGGACTTTGCAGATAAATGATCAAAACTTGTGGGTGGAACTTGCTGTGCCCGCTGATGTTGGGTGTGATCGACGGCGTGAGCTAACAATATGGTGAGAAGGCAAAAATCAGTTTCATGATGCCGTGAAACCAGTTTGTGATTGTCCACTCTGCCCATTGATATCGGGTTGCAACTCCCGCTATTGAACGTCTGTAATCTCATTGTAATACATCTGCTTAAGGCTACCCCTCCAGACTCATATTCCAACGCAGGATTGTCCGCCCACGTCAGCGTGTTTCACAACAGCATAAAAGCGACATACATTTGGCCTGCTGCATTTCGCTTGGGATTTTGAGGTTTGTTTGCCTACCTTGCTTCAGGTAGCACTCATGGTCATCAGCGCCAGGCTTCGCAGGCAGCACTACATCACTTTGGGGGCTCACGGGCAGATCTCTACTTACCAGACCAGCCATAAGGAGGGATGGCTTTGTTCGGCTGCAGGGATTGCTTAGGGAAGGGGGAAGAAGAGGCCTCAGGCAAGGGAAGAGGCTACAGGGTGAGGGCTGTACTGGGGAAGTGGAGTAACCCAGGGTGTGTGTGGGGGCACAAGTTGATCTGTGTAAGTGGCCTCAAGAGGTGAGGGCTGAGGAGGGAGTCTCCAGAGCAGATGAGGTCAGATGGAGATGTGAGGGTGTATGTGAAAGAACGAGTGGTGATGTCCCTTGAGCTGGCAGTGAGTGAGATGCCAGTGCATGTATGATGGGCTTGAGTGTGCGAGTTTAGAGTGATGAGATGGTTGACTTACTCTGGCAGCACGGATGAGATCATTCGTCCTCTATTTGCATTGGATTGCCAACCTCTTCTGTGCAGCATTGGCACTGATCACCACTGACATCGCCTACCAAGCTAGAGTGGTAACGTTGCTGCCCCTCTTGCGGCCAGAGCGGGAGTAGAGGACATCATGGCAAAAGGTGCTCGAGGATTGCATCACTAAACCAAGGGGCTGCAATCTTTTTGCCTGTTTTCTGTGCAACAGTCCTGGGCTGAAAGCATTGAGAGGTGTGCATGTTGCTGCACTTTAAATATGGCGCCTGGAGTGATAAAGCAGCAAGGTGATGGCGTGGTGGACGAATGAGAGCCACCCGCCATGGAAACGGCATGTTTCCCAGGAATGCATAGTTAAAATGATGGGTTTGGGATGATACGGCATGATAAGTCACCATTCTGACCGGCAGGAAAAACATCGTTTTTCCCACCTACTACTGCACTTACTGCAAATCTGGGACGATTCCACCCGATGTCTCTCATTTACCACGAAGGGGAAACATGTAGTGTACACTGTTTTGAAAAGTGCAATGTATAAAAGCTACCATACAGAAGTGTACCAGCAGAGGGAGTCTGCAAGCAGACGCAGAGAGTCTGAAGAAGCTGTTTTAACAAAGAAGCGATGTTGCTCATACACTTTTAACTCTGGCTGTTTCTAGTCCCATTGTTCTTACTATTTTTCAATGAAAAGTGTGCTTTTTTTCTAATCTTGTTCAACAAGTAACAAATATCTCATCAATTTTAATCTGCTTGAGAGATGATGCAGTTAGAGGGGCACACTGACTAATTAAATCTACATTTTAGTCACAGATTAGAGTTAAAAATGCAGAGAAAGCAAATAGTTTGACCCACACCATATCATTTAAAATTAAATTGTTCAAATTAATTGGAATCCATTAAGTGCAAGTTGGAAGAAAGCTAAAAGAGAAAGAGCAACACTATAGCTTGTGAACCATCTGCGGCCTGCAAAGCCCCACTCTTTGATCTATCCCTCGTCTCACTTTCCTGCAGTGCAATGGTCTACTGAGTTCTTGTTTCTCTTCGAAGAACAGATGTTGGGCCATGTTAAGGTGTTTTTGACGTTTTGTACAGGAAATCAAAGGCGCAATCAAAAGATGTGATTCACATTTAACATAGGATTCAAAATGGAAAATATTTTTATTTCCTCCCAAGAGGAGTGATCGATTCTTGGATCTGTAAAGTGAACAAATATTAACTAGAAAGGTGATTTAATAATTTAATAAATTCCAATTTTTTTTTTTATTTATTGAAGTCTACTACCCAGCAAGAGGTGGAGTCTTGTCCTTACTTAGGATGGGAAGAAATTCAGCCATGTCAAAAAATGGAGGAGCATGTATTTAATTTTTCTGCATAAACATTAAGGCACTGGTATTCTTTTCTGTAACTTGAAATGCTGAGAAATACTGGTTATACGTATTTTAATAAATTTACCACCTAACTTGAAAAATAGTTGGCAGGGACCTTAGCTTATTTCTACAGATGTTTTTTTATTTTCTTTTTTTATTTTCTTCGTTCTTGGGTTACAATGCCACCTACACCATTGGCCAGTAAATAGTCTGCCGTTACTGAACCTGCCTAACTTTCATTTTTGTCTCCTTTTTATATTTTTCTCACTATTGATCCTTGATTTCATTTGCCAAGTTTTTGCCCCATTAATCTTGAAAAGTCTGTTTCTTCATCTTGCTATGAATTGATTTTCTTAATTCAACTACTGCTGTGCTCAACTTTTCTTTATCCTTTTCTATTCGTACATTGAATCTAATTATTTTATAGCCATTGTTTCCTCAATGTTCCCTTACTTTCAGTTAGCCCACTAAAATGGAAGCTAAAGCAGGAAGAAGCTCTTAACTGGCCACCTTCCCCAATGCTGGCAGACCAGCAACAGGCACAGCAACCTCCGCCATCCCCACATGATTATTCACCACCACCTCACCCCAATCTATGCCCCTGTCCTCACACTCAATTTTTTGCCATTACCCCTGTCCCCATGGCCCACTCCCCCAACCACCACTCCGTCTCAGCTCACTCCCTGAGGAACAATAAAATCACAGCCGCTGTTGTCCACTGAAGTTCAGGAAGGAGAATTGCTCCCTGAATACCCTGGATGGATATGGCCTATTCCCCCCACTCCTCCTCCCTTTGCTAGTAGGTTGTCCTGCTCTGTGTTGTCTTTGCTCCTGCTCCCTGTTATGCTGCAGGTCAAGGGGAAGGCAAACTTTTGCACTATACCTGGGAGCAAGTGGTTTGTGAAGAATCCTCTTTCCAATAGCAGTGCTCCCAACTCTCTTTGAATGTTGGTCATCCTATTGGTACACTCCAGAACTGGTTCTGATGTCCAAAGAATTTAAATTCTTCCCTCCAGTTACTCATTAACCTCACTAACTGACTTCCTGTACTGGCTGTTGCATGGCATTAGTGGTAATCCTGAGATTCTTTGGGGTTACCTGCCCTGGGTCCCAAGGAGCAACACAGCATTTGGGACTAAAATTTATAAGCTACTGCCTACTCCTCTTGATTTTGAATTTTGCACTTAACCACCTACTATTAGGCAATCACTTTTATCAGATAGCATTTCTCATTGACAGTTACAGCAATCATTCCTCTGCTGTCCTTGAAACAGTGCGTAGCAAAGGAGTCACCTCGGCAAGACAAAACTGTGAATTCCTTGCAATTTTAATTTCCCGTTAGGTTGTCTCTATTTAGCTCTGGGCAGATTGGCTTCTGGTTTACAGCACTTGGAACAAAAACAGCTATCAGAAGTCAGCTGTATTAGCATTTAAATAAAACTTTTCTGAAATTGGTTACAGTGGTTTTACTGCCTGTGGGATTGATATATTATTGTCTGACCAACAGATAATAAACTGTTTTCGAAAACACTTATCCCAGTTACGTAAGTCTTAAATTATATGCTGAGGCCTGCAAAACATGTGATTATGATCTTATTAGTAATTTTAAATTATAATCTCTTCACTGGCACAAATCTAAATTTGAATCTATCATTTTTTTTCTATTTCTTTCATGAGATGTGTGTGTTGCTGGCTGAGACAGCATTTATTATCCATCCCTAGTTGCCCTTGAGAAGATGGTGGTGAGCTGCCTTCTTGAACTGCTACAGGTCTATGTGGTATAGACACACCCACAGTGTTGTTAGGAAGAGAGTTCCACAATTTTGACCCAGTGAAAGTGAAGGAATGGTGATATAGTTCCAAGTCAGGATGGTATCTGGTTTGGAGGAAACTTTTTGATGGTGGTGCTCTCAAGCATCTGCTGGCTTTGTCCTTCTAGATGGTTGTGGTCGTGGTTTTGGAAGGTGTTGTTGAAGGAACCTTGGTCAGTTGGGGCAGTGCATCTTGTATATAATACACAATGCTGCCGCTGTGCGTCAGTGGTGGAAGGAGGGAATGTCTGTGGCTGTGGTGCCAATCAAGCGGGCTGCTTTGTCCTGGATAGAGTCAAGCTTCTTGAGTGTTGTTGGAGCTGCATTCATCCAGTAATGCATCACACTCCTGACTTGTGCTTTGTAGATAGTGGACAGGCTTTGGGGAGTCAAGAGGTGAGTTACTCGCTGCAGGATTCCCAGCCTCTGACCTGCTCTTGGAGCCACAGTATTTATATGGTTGGTTCAGTTCAGTTTATAGTCAATGGTAACCCCCAGGATGTTGATAGTAGGGAATTCAGAGATGGTAATACCTTTGAATGTCATGGAGAGATAGTTAGATTCTCTCTTGTTGGAGATGGTCATTGCCTGGCATTTGTGTGGTGCAAATTTTGCTACTTATCAGCCAAGTCTGAATGCTGTCGAGGTGATGTTGCATTTGGTTTCAGTATATGAAGACTTATGAATGGTGCTGAACATTGTGTAATCATCAGCGAACATCCCCACTTCTGATCTTATGATGGAAGGAAGGTCATTAATGAAGCAGTTGAAGATAGTTGCTCTAGGACATACCCTGAGGAACTCCAGCAGTGATGTCCAGAGACTGAGATAATTGACCTCCAACAAACACCACTATCTTCCTTTGTGCTAATATGACTCCAACCAGTGGACAGTTTTCCCCCGATTTATACAAATGTGCGAAATAAGAGCAGAAGTAGGCCACATGGTCCTTTGAGCCTCCTCCACCATTCAATAAGATCATGGCTGATCTGCATGTTTTGAATTCCACATTCCTGTCTACCCCCGATAACTTTGATTCCCTTGCCTAACGATAACCTATCTGCCTCCACCTTAAAAATATTCAACAACCACGCCTCCACTGCCTTCTGAGACAGAGAGTTCCAGAGTCGGACAACCATCTGAGAGAAAAAAAATTCTCTTCATCTGTCTAAGAGGACAACTCCTAATTTTAAAACAGTTCCCCCTAGTTCTGGACTAACCCACAAGAGAAACATTCTTTCCACATCCACCTTATCAAGACCATTCAGGATCTTATATATTTCAGTCATGTCACCCCTCACTGTTCTAAACTCCAAAAGAAACAAGCCCAGTCTGTTCAACTTTTCCTCATAAAACAGCCTGGTCATTCCAGGTATCAATCAAGTAAACCTCCTCTGAACTGCCTGCAATGCATTTACATCCTTCCTTAAATAAGGAGACCAAAACTGCACACAGTATTCAAGATGTGGTCTCACCAATGCCCTGTATAACTGAAGCACAACATCCTTACTTTTATGTTCAATTCTTCTTGTAATGAAAGATAGCATTCCATTAGCCTTCTTGATTTGTGTGCTGTGCCACCTTCTAACACCTTCCCCATAATGGACATCAAGCTAACTGGCCTATAGTTTCCTGTTTCCTGCCTCTATCCCTTCTTGAATAGAAGGATTATATTTGCTACTTTCTAGTCTGATGGAACCTTTCCAGAATCTAGCGAATTTTGGAAAATTAACACCAATGCATCTACTACCTCATTAGCTGCTTCTTTCAGGACCTGAGGATGAAGTCCATCAGGACCCAGAGACTTGTCAGCCCACAGCTCTATCAGTTTTCTCAGTACCATCTCCCTAGTAATTGTAATTTCATCAAGGTCCTCTCTCCCTTCCACCTCCTGATTTACAGCTATTACTGGAATGTTTTTTGTATCTTCTTCTGTACTCACTATAGCAAAATATTTGTTCATTTCATCAGCCATTTTCTTAGTATCTACTATTATTTCCCCATTGTCAGTCTCTAGATGACCAACACTTACTTTACTTACTCTTTCACTTTTTAAATACCTGTAGAAACTCTTGCTATCCATTTTTACATTTCTAGATAGCTTCCTCTCATACTCTAATTCCTTTCTCCTGATTAACCTTTTAGTCATTCTTTACCATTCTTTATATTCTGACCAATCATTTGACCTGCCACTCATCTTTGCAAAGTTATATGCTTTTTCCTTTACTTTGATGCTTTCCTTAACTTCTTTAGTTAACCTTGGATGGTGGGCCCTTCCCTTTGAATTTTTCTTTATAGTAGGAATATACTTATTCTGAGTATTCTGAAATATTCCCTTAAAAGTCTGCCACTGCTTCTCTATTGATCTATTCTCTAGCCTAGTATTCCAGTTCACTTCAGCTAGTTCAGCTTTCATGACCACATGGTTTCCCTTATTTAAGTTTTAAACACTAGTATTGGACCCACTCTTCTCCCTTTCAAACTGGATGTAAAGCTCAATCATATTGTGGTTGTTGCTACTAGGGTGCGTTTACTCTGAGGTCATTAATTAACCCTGTCACATTACACAATACCAAGCCTAATATAATCTGCTCTCTGGTTGGTTCCAGAATGTGCTGTTCTAAGAAACTCTCTTGAAAGCATTCTATGAACTCCTCACCAGGCTACTACAGCCAATCTGATTTTCCCAGCTTATATAGATTAAAATCAGCCATGATTATTGCTGTCCTTTTATTGCATGCACCCAACAGTTCTTCTTTATACTCTGTCCTACATTGTAGTTACTATTAGGGGGACTGTAAACCACTCCCACTAGTGCCTTCTTTCCCCTATTATTCTGCATCTCCACCCAAACCCATTCTACATCTTGATCTCCTGAACCAACCTCACCAATGCCACCCTTGATTAACAGTGCTCCCTCTCCACCTTTATCTAGCTTCCTATTCTTCTTGAATGTCATATACCCTTCAATATTCAGGGCCCAATCCTTCTCATCCTGCAGCCACATCTCCGTAATAGCTATCAGATCATATTTATTTACTTTAACGTGCACTATCAATTAATTTACTTTGCTATGAATGCTACACAAATTCAGATACAGCGCCTTTAGTTTTGTCTTTTTGTTATCTTTGTAGCATCTAGCCTTGACTGTTGGTGTATTCTTAGGTTTTTTCTCTTTGTCCTTTCCTGCCATTCTCTGACCCTCATTTCCCATATTACTATTTTGCTCTCCTGCCTTGATTCTACCCTTGATTTGCCACATCTACCCAAGCTTGATCTCTCATTCATTTAGTTTAAACCCTCTCTACTTCCCTAGTTATGCAGCTCACTAGAACACTGGCCCCAGCATGGTTCAGGTGTAGACTGATGGAAGGTGTGACAGCCCCCACTTTTCCCAGTACTGATGCCAATGCCCCATGATCTGGAACCCACTTCTCCCACATCAGTCTTTGAGCCACGCATTCTTTTCCCTAATCCTTTATTTGCCCTGTGTCAATTTGCATGCGGCTCAGGTAATAATCCAGAGATTATTACCTTTGAGGCTCTGTTTCTTGATTTTGTGCCTAGCTTTTCGTAGTGACTGCAGAACCTCTTTCCTTATTCTACCAATGTAGTTGGTACCTGCATGGACCATGATAACTGAATCGTCCCCCTCCCACTGTAAGTTCCTCTCCAGCCCTGAGCAAATGTCCCAAACCCTGGCACCGGGGAGGCAACACAGCCATCTGGACTATCGCTCTTTGCTGCAAGAACACTGTCCGCTAGTATGACTACATTCCTGCTTGCTCCCCTGTGTACAAAAGTATAGTTCCTATACCATTTTAAACCTTAGGAATAGAATAAACCTAAACCACTGATTAGAGACTTACCAGATTCCCAATGACTTTGGTTTTGCTGGGGTTCCTTGATGCTATACTCTATTAAATGTGGCCTTGATGTCAAGGGCATTTACTCTCACCTCACCACTTGAGTTCAGTTCTTTTGTGTATGTTTGGACCGAGGCTGTAATGAGTTCAGAAACCGAGTGTCCCTGGTGGAACCCAAACTTAGCATCAATGGGGAGGTTATTTCTGAGTAAGTGTCATTGATAGCACTGTCAGCAACACCTTCCATCACTTTTCTGATGATCGAAAGTAGACTGGTGGGGCGGTAATTGGCCGGGTTGGATTTTCCCTGCTTTTTAATGGCTAGGAGATACCTGGGCAGTTTTCTACATTGTAGCTACATTGGAACAGCTTGGCTACGGGTGCAGCTAGTTCTGGAGCACAAATCTTCATTACTATTACAGGAACGTTGTCAGGGCCCATGGCCTTTGCAGTATCCAGTGCCTTTAACCGTTTCTTGATATCACATAGAGTCAAACGATTTGGCTGAAGACTGGCATCTGTGATGCTGAGAACCTCAGAAGGAGGCTGAGGTGGATCATCCACTCGGCACCTCTGGCTGAAGATTGTAGCAAATGCTTCAGTCTTGTCTTTTGCACTGATGTGCTGGGCTCCTCCATCGTTGAGGATGTGGATATTTCTGGAGCCTTCTCCTCCAGTTAGTTGTTTAATGTCCACCACCATTCATGACTGGATGTGGCAGGACTGCAGAGCTTAGATCTGATTCGTTGGTTGTGGGATCGCTTAGCTCTGTCTATCATTTTTTTGTTAATACTGTTTGGCATACAAGTAGTCCTGTTCTATAGCTTCAGCAGGTTGACACCTCATTTTTAGGTATGCCTGGTGCGGCTCCTGGGATGCCCTCCTGCACTCCTCATGAACTGGGGTTGACCCCTAGACTTGACGGTAATGGCAGAGTGAGGGATATGCTGGCCCATGAGATTACAGAGTGTGGTTGAATATAATCCTGCTGCTGCTGATGGCACACAGCACCTCATGGATGCCAATTTTCAGTTGCTAGATCTATGCAAAATCTATCCCATTTAGCATAACAGTAATGCCACACAACATGATGGAGGGTATGTTTAATGTGAAGATAGAACTGTGTGGTGGTCACTCCTACCTATACTCTCATGGATAGATGCATCTGTGACAGGTAGATTGGTGAGGACAAAGTCTATTAGGTTTTTCCCTCTTGTTGAATGCCTCACCATCTGCCACAGGCCTGTCTGGCAGACATGTCCTTCAGGACTCGGCTACCTCTGTCAGTAGTGGTGCTACCAAGCCAATCTTGAAGGCCCCAGACCAGAGTACATTCTTGCCCTTATTACCCTCAGTGCTTCCGCTGCCCCTGTGTGACCTGATGCCATGAAATTTCAGGGTGTACTGATACCTCTGCTCGGTCTGTCTGTTGGTGGGACAGGACATACTCAAAGATGGTGATGGTGGTGTCTGGGACATTGTCCAGTTTTATTCCTTGTTGACTTTTCTGTAGCAGTTTGGTACAGCTGAGTGATAACAAAGCTATTTCAGAGGGCAGTCAACTACATTGCTGTGGGTCTGGAGTCTGGAGTCACATGTAGGTCAGGCCAGGTAAGTGCAGCTGATTAGTGAACCAGATGGGCTTTTGCAACATTTGATGACAGTTTCATGGCATCATTACAGAGACTAACTTTCAATTCAAGATTTTTTTAAATTGAATTTAAATTCCACCAGCTGCTGTGGTGGAATTTGAACTCATTTCCCCAGGGCATTATCCTGGGCCTCTGAATTACTAGTCCAGTGATATTACCATTATGCCACTATCTCCCCCTCATAATCTGAATTTTTTAAAACCCTTTTTGCCAATGAAAATAGAAGACCGTCTTAACTATTAACCAGCAATTTCTTCTCCTCACTTTTGTCTAGAATCACTATGCTTCGACAATTATGTCTCATTCAATTATACAGACAATAGGATTATTATAAAAATAAATCTCTGAAATAACAAACAAAATTTGTATTCAAAGACTACTGGCACAGGCATCTTTGACAGAGCCACACTTGGCCAGTAAAGTAGTTATTACCCCTGAACATACTGAGCTTGCTGGCAGTTTATTTATTTGAAATGATCTTGGTAGCCTTTCCTATTATAGTTGAGAAAAGATTTGAAATTTAGACAAAAGGCCATTCAAATTTCCAGCACACAAAGCAGATTTCAATACGTCGTACACTCATTCTTAAATGACTCATACCTCATTTTACTCTGCCCACCTTCATTCTGTGGAAATGCATGATTAAAAAGCAAGTCACAAATAAACCAGGCATCAATTACTTCACTCTGGGGTGATTCAGGATTTGTACCTGTCTAGCCTCACACCAATTAAATTCCTTCCTCTTTGCCTCTTTTAGTATCATACAGCACAGGCCGAGTCCATTCGGCCCACCTTGTCTGTGCCAGCTCTTTGGCAGAGCTATCTAATTAGTCTCACTCCCTTCCTCTTTCTCCATAATCCTGTATGTTTTTTCCCTTAAAGTATTTCTCCAATTCTCTTTTGACTATTGGGCAAAATTTTCCATATTCTGCACTAAGTGCAGTGGCAGGCGGGCTCTGTGGCACGTTTCTCACTGGTCAGAATGGTGGGTATTTGCGCCCGATTCCATGCATGGGAGCTCATTAACTATGCACAGGTGAGTATCTCTCTGACTCACTCGTTGGGTTGGCAGTTGATTCATCTGCCCACCATTACTTTGGAGGGTCAAAGGTCCAGACGCCATATCTAAATGCCACCCATGCACATACATTTCACTCTCTCCAGCCCACTTGCCTCTGGGACATCTACAGAGATGGCTGCAAACCAGAGGAAGAAGTCTGCAAGCCACAAGAAGGCGGCTGCATCCTGCTTCTGCCTCGATGCCCTCAAAGCCTTCATCCGAGAAGAGCAGCTGCATAGGGATGTGCTGTACCCAAGGGTCGGCTCCAAGAAGCACGCCAGCCTCACCTTTCCAGCCTGGGAGGCCATAGCAAAGGATGTCAATGCAGCTGGCTACTGCACCCGTAATGCCATCCAGTGCAAAGGAGGATGAGTGATCTCATCTGCTTCACCAGGGTAAGTCATCCTTCAACTCCCTCCAAATTCAAACTCTCATCATGGCATCATGTACTCAAAAGACTTCTCTCTTCACTGATTGTCTCACGGATACTTTCACATCACCACCATCCCATCTATCGTGCTGCTCACATTCCATCCTCAGCCCCTTCTGGAGAGGGCCCACCACACATAGGAAGCATGCATCTTTCCCAACCTCTACTCTATCCCTTCTCATCTCAACAAGCTGTTCCAATGTCTTCATCCCTTTTGCATGACTGGTGTCTTGATGTTTATCAACTAAGTAAAAGAGAAGAAAAACATAGTAAGGAGGAAGCAAGAGAGGCAGGAGAGGTAAGTGGCGAGCAGGAGGGAGAGAGGAGGGGAAAGAGAACAAGATGGCAAGTGGGGTGACATGGGAGGGATTAAGGGCATCGGGAGAGGGATGTGGCGAGCGGGTCACTGAGTGGGAGGGAGCAAGGGGTTCAGGAGAAGGAAGTGCCAAGTGGGAGGGATATTGGAGCGGCGAGTGGAAGGGAACGAAGGGGTCGGGAGAGCTGGCAAGCGGGTGGCAGCATGTTTCAAAAAACATACTAAGCACGTACAGTTACAACACGGTTCTTGGCGTATGCTCAGTAACCGCACTGAAACAAAAATAGAGGCAGCACTATTTGATCAAGCTCCGCTATTTACAAACCGCGTTAAAACAAAAATGTGCTATTAGAGTGCACTTTAAATGGGGCATACCTGTACCTCCTTAATTCTATCCCATCCAATATCGCTATTGTCTCCTCCTTTACTGCTATATTGGCAGTGTCCTCTTCTCTACTGAAGACGGATGCAAAGTACTTATTTAGTACCTCATCCATGTCCTCTGTCACTACAAAAAAGATCATTTTTTTTGTCCCTAATTGGCTCCCCACTTCCTTTAAATACCCTCTTAATATTTATGCACTTATAAAAGTAATGATAGTTTCTAATCTATTCCCATACTCTCTCTTAACCCCTTTTTTGATGTCTGTACTTTCCATCTTTGGCTTAGTTCTCTCCTGTACAATTAATTTACATTTGTCATTAGTTTCTTATTCTGTCTAATATTAGCTTCTACCTTTTTAGTTATTCATGGAGCTCTAACTTTAGATGCCTACGCTTTGTCCCTTGTGGGAATATGTCTACTCTGTACTCGAATCAACTCCTCTTTGAAGGCGTTCCATTACTATTTTGCTGACTGATGTTTGATTCCAATCCACCTGTGCCAGATTCCTTTTCAACTCACAGAAATTAGCCTGCCTCCAGTTAAGTATTTTTGCTGAGCTGTTCTTTGTCTAAATCTAAATATTATGATCACTGTTCCTCAAATGCAGTCCCACTGAAACATGCTCCACTTGTCCCGCTTTATTTTCTAGAATTAAACCTAGAACTGCTAACTTCCCTGCTGAGTTTAAACAGATTAAAGAGCAAAAACAAAAATCAATGCTTTACAGGTATGGAATTCACCCATGTATATCAAGTCATGCAAAGTTTACTGACCCTGTGTTTAATTTACTTGACTATATTGTACAACTTCTCATTGTGATCTATTATGTGAATCTTTTTAAAATTTCAGGGGTGTCTGAAGAGTGAATTCCATGTATTAGAACAATAGTCAAACCTCTATCTTGTGCCCGTTGCTTCAATGTGATTTTCTTTTACTATGCACCCTATTGCAGTTATTTACCTGTTAACAGTTATACATTTTTATCGATTTATTTAGGAAGTCCACGGACAACATTTCCTTGCTTCATACACTCCATGTCTGCATCATGATGGCACTAGCATGTTTGTGAAGTTTGTGATATATGCAGATATATGCATCAAGAGACCAATAAGAAATTGCAAAGTAATTTGTTTGGGAGGAGATGCTAGACACTTTACCACTTCATATTTACTGCAGCTTGGAGTCAGCTTCCACATGTTCTTTTTCGTGCTCTCTCTCTGCACTGCCTCCCTGTTATCAGACCGCTTTTCTGCCATCTACTCCTAGCTGAGTTATAATTTTCTTCAGCTAAACACTGGGGAGACTGAAGCTATTGCTTCTTGTTCCCACTACAATCTTTTGGCGAGAAATCCAGCTCTGTAGCATCCCCTCCAGTGACTCTATGGAGGCCTAATGCTGCTTTGCCGTGCCACATTGTCACCAGATGCTTCCTGTGCAGCCTATCCATTTGAGAAGGGTACCAGTGCCAACATGAATGCATGCTATCCTGATGGCACACAGCCTAACTGGCTGATGTGATGCCTGGATATGAAAGTTAGACTACGCAAGTCCAGACAACAAATTTGTCAATCACTCAACAAGCAATAAATGCTGAGGTGCACAATGAGCCCTGCACTAGCATTCCTGAAAGGCCCAAGAAACCAAATTGCAGGTAATGTCATTTATCAGAACTTGTGTTGTTTCAAAGTTTCTGGAAGAGCTCTGCAATGTTTTTGGAGGCTTCGTGTTGAGTTCCTGAATTTGCCAGAGAGTGATTCTGCATCCTCACAGAGATGGCAGTGGAGTAGGTGACCAGTCTGCACAAATGGTGCAACATGTATGGGAGTACCAGTGTCAGTCCCTCTGGGTCTGCAGCATGGCAGATGGATAGAAGCTGAGGTGATGGCTATGTCCTCTACCAACTTGAAAGTGGACTCTTTCATGATTCTCGACACTAACAGGAGACTCTGGCAAACCATCCAATGCACCCAGCATTTCAGGGTGCATGCCTGCCAGTGCTCTCCTCTATGCTGCCCTATTGTGGTTCTCATCTGAGTGCTCTGCAGCCAAAACTTCTGCAACCTTTCCCTCTGGCGAGCTGGCAAATGAACCATTCTTCCCCACCCCCGCATGGCTGCAATCCACTCGTGCACAGATGACTGACCATGTACTGGTCTCAAATCCATAATTGCCTCCAAGGTATGTGCAATGCCAATATATGGCTGCTAGTGTCAGTTTCAGTAACTGTGCTGTGCTGTTCCTCGTTCTCTTCCACCTTGGGCTGTTGTGACTGGGTGTCTGAAAGCAGGAAATCAGAAGGAGAAGGTTGTTGTGAGGAAAGTGGTGTGAGGTGGGTAGTAGGAAGTCCATGGTAACACCATCACCATAAGCAGCTTGCATACCATGCCAGATAGCAGGGTGAGAATGAGTTGGGAATTGAGAAAGGACATAAGGCAGGAGCATGTTGTCTTCCTCAATGTTCTCAGTGACTCCAAGTGCCAAAGGCTCCATCGCAGTTGGCCTCATTTTCCTGACAACCATCTCCTCCTTGGGGCTCAGGAAATGTGGGTGTACATTGTTGAACATATTTAAGGCTGAGGTAGGCAGATTTTTGGTTTTACAGGGAATCAAGGATACAGGAGCGGCAGGAAAGTGCAGTTGAAGCCCAAGATCAGCTCAGAGCAGGCTTGATGGGCTGCATAATCTACTCCTGCACCTCTCTTGCTCTTGTGTCCTTGTCCCCCTCCAGCTCTGTTCTAATTCCTTCTATATTGTGGCAACTTGACCTGCATGAGAGAAGGCGGAATGTTAGTGACTGTGTAGCTCCGTGCATGGGTGATATTCTGCCATAGCTGAATAGTTGAAGCTATGCGGATGCAGCAAGAGGTGAGTGTAAGGCTGGCAACATTGATAGGTGTGTGACGGTGAGGTACTGTATTTGGATTTTAGGCATGAGTCTTGAATACCTTGGAGCACTGCTGAGAGAATGATGAGGATGTGGTGCATTGAGCACCATGAGAGGTTGGTGTTGTGGCGGGCAGAAGATGAAATGTGAAGATGCATTCATTGACCTTAACCACCTATGTGAGGTAAATAAACTTCTTGTGGCACTGCTGCCAGGATCACAGGTCCAGATTCAGGGAGTTGGTCACCTGTTCCCACTCATATTAAAGGCTGCCAAATCCGACAAAGAACTATGACGTCTCTCCTTCTATCCATCTCTACCATTCATGCCTCCAATGGCACATCTGTTATCCTGGAACCCTCTCTCTGCCCTTGAGTTCCATTTGCCATGTTTTAAATTCCAGCAATATTATTCTGTGCAGCTTCCCTTTAAGAATTGAGTGTTGGCTGCATTATATGATCTCAGAACAATGCTGTTTAGCCCCTGCTGAGCACAGAGGCAGTTAACAGCACAAAAGGATGCCAGCAGCCAGCAGCTCACTGGGCCCCATGCTATTATCAGGTAAATGAGGTGGGAGCACCAAATTTGCATGCTTCCCATTTCCAAATGAACCAGCAATGGTAGGGTGTGAATTGTGACTCTGTGACCAAAGAAGTGACAGAAATGAATTTCTGGCCCACAGTATCTTTATCGCTGATTCCACTTTCCACTCTTGCCACTGTCTCAGGCTAAAACTGACTCTTCGCAATCTCAGTATCTTATTCAACTCAGTGCCGAGGTCTGACACCTAGGTGGACAGGCAATTTAAACATTTACAGTCCAAGTTAGGGATGATTTTGGAGCACCACATCTGGGGGCCCATGAGAACAAAAGGCTCAGGACCCAAAGAGGGGACTGCAGGCAGGAAAGGGGAAAAGAAAAGAAAGCCCCAGTGATCCAACTGGAGAAGTTTCCCTTCTGATCCCCAGGGTCTGCCGCCTTTCCCCTCTGAAATATTCAATAATTTAATGCCTCCGAGCGCACCTCCATCTTGAGGTGTTCTTCCAATTTCCTACCTGCCTCAGCAGCACCCACCTCTCCTGGTGGGGCTGCCGAGGTTCTGCAGCTGCCGGCCCTCTGATTGGGCCAGCAGCCTTGGGTGCCCACCTGCCATTCTTGATGGGATAAGTTTACGATTAGTAGGCTGCCTCCAGGAAAATATCTTTGCCGGTTTGACTTCTGCCTTGTGCGGGGTCAGGAGCTCAATTTGGTTCTTAGGTTGGGGCTCACAAACTTTGCTAGAAAATCCTGCCCCAAATCTTCCTCATCACAAAGACTGCCCTACTTCTACTTCTGTAGCATTGCCCATTTCAGCCCATCAATTCTGAAATTCATCCAGACTTTGTTACCTCTAGATTCAAGTATTCCAATGTTCTCCTGGTCAGCCTCCCATCTTCCACCCTCCAAAAATTTCAGCTAATCAAAATTTCGCAGCCGACATACTTTCCAACAGCAAATTCTGCTTCTCCATCAATCTTGTGCTTGCTAACCAACATCCGTCAATGGCACAGATTTAAAATTCTCATCCATGTGCTTTAATCTCTTCGTGGTCTCACCACTCACTATGTTTGTAAACTTATCCAGCCACACAATACTCTGAGAGCCTTTTGTCCATCTTTACTCCTTTCACTCAACCACTGATGGTCGTACCATTGGCTGCTCAGGCTGTAAGTTCTGGAATTCCTTCCTGAAAATCTTCAACTTGCCTCTTCTCCTTCAGAATGTTCCTTAAAATACACCTCTTTGACCAAGGTTTTAGTTACCCATTCTAATACCTCCTTCGTTGGCTTGGCATTAATTTTTTCAGATTGTTCTTCTCTGAAGACCTTTTTCTCTGAGCGGAATTATCCTAGATTTGTACTAAGTGTAGTAACAATGGCAAGTTTTCGCGCTGTATTGTCCTCTTCCTGCCACAAATTACACAGTCACAGGAAACACGCTGAATCGCTGGTGGCAGGCCTCCAATTCACCAGCCATGCGGTTACCTTGCCACTTCTTCATGCCAGGCACCATATTTAAAATGCAGCCACGTGCACACTTCTCAATGCTTGCAGCCCGGAACTGCTCCGCTGAAAACATGGCCCCAAAAACCAGGAAGGTTGCGGCCCCCTGATTCAGCGACACATTCCTGTGACACCTTCTGGACGCTTTGGGTGTCCACCACGAAGTCTTCTACCTCCACCCCGGCCGCAGAAAATACATCAGTCTCACCACTCCGGCTTGGGAAGTGGTGGTAGAGGTGGTCAGTGCCAATGCTGCACACAAGAGGTCAGCCATCCAGTACAGAAAACAGATGAATGATTTCATCTGTGTCGTCAGGGTAAGTTAACCATCTCATCAATCTCAACTCACCTACTCACAAGCCCATCACACATGCACTGGCATCTCACTCACTGCCAGCTCAACGGACATCACCACTCACACATCCTCACATCTCATCAGGCCTCATCTCCTCTGGAGGCTTCCTCCTCATCCCATCCATGGCTCCACTCAGCACACATGCATGCCTGGCATCCTTCTCATATGGCCTGGCATGCGCCTTGTTCACACTCTCTCCATCTGTCTTTATGCAGGACAAGATTGCACGCAATAGCCGGGAGAGGTCCCAGACCAGGGGTGGAATGCCGGACATCAAAGTCCTCACTCCATTCAAGAGTCGAGCTTTGGAGCTGGCTGGAGAGGACGCGACCATTCCTGCAGTGACAGTTAGGTCTGCGGCAAACTCCCATGTGAGGATCCTGCACCACATAATCCCTCACTCAACACTACTCTGAGTCCACTGTTCTGTTTCCAGTGCGGCTGCCAAGCACTAATAATCTCCACTTTCCTTCCTAGGCACATCTGACACGTCGCCCTCAGGCAACTGTGACTCCAGCATTGAGAGCACTTTGAATGAGGACCTTGAGAGCAACACCATTGAAGACATGTCACGGCACTCCCCCACACCCTCCACCAGCACAGCGACAAACACCTAGATGTACAGTAGCTTCGGGATCAAAATCTGGTGAGCACACCACACGTACTCTTCCACAGCAGGCAGAGGCAGGGATATCCAAGGTCACCAGCACTTGGAGGACTGCCGGAGGCAAGGAATCTGCAGAGTCTGAGTCAGACGATGAGCCT
This sequence comes from Carcharodon carcharias, assembly GCF_017639515.1. Classification (NCBI taxonomy): domain Eukaryota; kingdom Metazoa; phylum Chordata; class Chondrichthyes; order Lamniformes; family Lamnidae; genus Carcharodon; species Carcharodon carcharias. The sequence goes on from NC_054469.1 coordinate 171,741,327, forward strand.
CTGGACTCGGTCCTCAATCAGTTGCTGGAGCTGCAAAGACAATCACAGAAACATCAGGAAGGGATGTCTGGTGCACTATTCAGATCGCAAGGGACGAAGGGGGAGTCTGTCCGCCTTCAGTCTGAGGTGATAGCGCCAGCATACCAACGATCGAGGTCAACATGGGCAGGATGGCAGATGCCATGGGTACCTTTGGCCAGGACATCAGTCCTGCGCAGGCTATACTCCATTGCTTTACTTGGCCTCCAACAGTGTCAATGTGAGAGAGATGTGGGGCAGATTGAACTCACTCCAGCTTCCCCTTCTCCTCAAGGAGTCAGCCAGGGGCTGTCGGGCACCCAGATGGAGGAGGACAAGCAGCTCGACACTCTAGGGCCATCTAACCAGGTGACTCCGGAAATGACTGGCCAATCCAAATCCCCTCTTCCTGTGACTGCTTGTTCCAGCTCAAAAGACCTAGGAGGGTGCAGCTGGCTCACAACAGGACACCCAAAGCAGGTCTCAGTCCTCCAGAGGACGCCCACCAAGGTCATCACAGACAGGATGTAGCAGTCAACAGGCTGCCTCTACCTCCGCTGTGGATGTCGGGGTGCACCAAGACATAAAAGCAGGGTTCGGAAGATGTAACTTTTTTGAGCACAAACAAATGAACTAAATTAACAAAATGAGGGATAAAGTAGAAGGCAGCCCCTTAAAGGGAAACTGCAAAAACAAAAGACAAATTTCAAAGGAAATTTACAACATTAAATCAAAATGTGATTAAGGGGGAATATAAAGCACCTCGGTCCTTGTAGTGCCCACTGAACATGGAAGGCCTCAACGGTGCCTGGGGACACCGTGTGCTCTCTCTCCACTGACACCAGGCCACGAATGTAGCTGCGGAAGAGGGGCAGACAGTCGGGTTGGACGACCCCCTCGATCGCCCACTGCCTAGACCTGTTAATGGCCAACTTGGCCAGGCCCAGGAGCAGTTTCATGAGGAGGTCCTCCTCCCTCCCAGCCCCCCTCCGCACTGGGTGGGACTGAAGTACAAACAAATCATCAGTTAAAGGTTGTCGAAGAAGGTGTAGTTACACAGCCTGGGTACAGGCGTTAATCACTTGTACATGATGTTCACTATTGTAAATAGACTCCCAAGAATGTCCCTTTGCCTATTGCTCCTTATGATGAGTAATGCTTGTGTCACTCAGGTGTGAAACCTTGGTTCCTGCACAAGATAAAGGCATGTGTCCCAGTCTATGCTCTCTTCCCCGTGCAGTGTGTAACCTTCAGACCAAAGTGATGGTCTGACTTCACACTCACTGGACACATCAATGATGAAGTCTGACAAAGGATCAGGTGCATTTAAGTTTCACGGCTGCGTCTCCATAATATGACCCTGATCACAGAGCACAAGTGAGGTGCCCTCAGCCAGACAGGAGTCGGACATCCACTGAGGCTATGTAAAGATCTATGGAGTGCCATCAGTCACACAGGAGTCAAACGTTCACAGATACAAGATACAAGAATGTCAGGTCTGTCCTCACTGCATCTCGTCATCATCCTCCACGCATCTGCGGCTATGAGGGCCTCCCAAGTGCTCATGCCTGCCTCGTCTGGCTAGTGCGATGGCCTCATCCTCGCCTTCGAGGATTTCATTACCATCATCCCCTTCGACATTCTCCTCACTGGAGGAGATGTGCAGCAACTCCATCTCCTCACCAACCAGACCCTCCCCTTGTGCAGTGGCAGGTTGTGGAGCGCACAACAAGCTATGATGATGTGCGACACCCTTGGTGGACTGGATTGCAGTGCTCCACAGGACCTGTCAAGGCACCAGAACCTCATTTTCAAAATGCCTATTGTTTGCTCTACCAAAGTCCAGGTCACGGCATGAGCCTAGTTACACCATTGCTCTGCTGCAGTCTGAGGCCGTCGCAAGGGCACCATCAACCACATCCTCTGTGGCCAGCCCTCATCCCCAAGGAGCCAACTTTGCAGCCTCTGCAGCTCCTGGAAGATGTTAGGGATCCGCTAAGGATGTAGGACTCATGGACATTCCCTGGGAATTGTGCGAAGATCAGTAGGATGCATTTCTGGTGGTCGTACACCAGCTGAACATTCAGGGAGTGGAAGCCCTTGCAGTTGATGTAGTTGACCGTGTGCTGTCACAGAGAACATGGCGCCCCATGAGTGCAGTTGATGTCACCCTGCACCTTTGGAAAACCAGTGATCTGTGTAAATCCCAGCGCTCTTGCTTTGTGGCTTTCCTGATCCCAGTCGAAATGCACAAAGTTCTGTGCCTTCATGTAGATGGCATCCGTGACCTCCTGGATACACTTGTGCATGAAGGCTTGTGAAATTCCACACTGGTCACCTGTGGAGCCCTGAAAGGAGCCACTGGCATAAAAATTGAGGGCTGTAGTCACTTCCACTGCCATTGCCAGTGGATGCCCTCTATGGAGCAGGTGGCTGGTGTGACCGACCAGTTCCATAGACATGTGCAGTAATTGGCGAAACTGGTTCTCAGTCATCTGCAGAAATGACAAACGTCGTCTACAGGCCCTGGATCTAGTGAAATGCCAAAAGCAATGGCTCTCTGCGGATCGTCAGCTGCGTGCACAACAGGCCCTGCCGCCCCTTTATTTTGAGGGAGGTGCTCCTCCCTTTGCTGAGCTAGGCGTCTCCTCTGCACTCCTCCTTTCTTCTTCTTTGCTCACTTTAAGCCACGAGGCATTCTGCTAAATTACCAGGCTCCATGATCCTGATTTTTTCCTCCTTCAGGATCAAAGAGAGATGCATGGGTTAGCATATGTGTCCTAAGAGCCTCTCCTGGTTATGTCTGAAGGTCCCTCCACATGCTGGAGTGCTGGTCACCACTTGGATGGCCAGTGTGTAGTATGCTCATTGGCTGCCCGAAACCCCGCCCACCTCCACCCCACTCCACTTGACCAATTGGCAAGAGCTTCAGCCACTGGACTGCATGCTGTGCTCTCAGCTCAGGCGCAGGCATTTTTTAAACCCGCACTGCAAGATTGCACTGTTAGCTTGAACCATGGAGGAGACTGGTCCAAACCTCAATAAAGACAATGCAAGGGGCTTTTAGGGCCTCCACCAGTGATTCTGCCACGGGCACCTTTCGCCAGTAAATTCTCCAACTCCCAGTCGGCCAATTATTCTGCCACCCCCTAAAACACACAGGTGAAAAAGTTCTGGAGCATTTGGTGGCACTTTCATGCTTTTGCGTTTCTTCAATGGGCAAAAAAGCTTCAGAGGCCTAAATCCAAGCATGTCAGCAGAGCTGCTGCTGAATTGTCTCAGCTGGAGAAGAATGCTCACTTTTGACAAGCTTATCCAAGTTTGTGACAACAACCCTCATCGCCCCAACCTCACCCCAGCTCGTGCTTGTGTACCTCCTTCAGTCTGTGCTGCCTTGACCCCCACCATCCCGGCATGTTTTTAAGGATGTGGGCTTCACTGGGTGGGCCAGCATTTATTGCACATCTCTAGTTGCCCTTGCGGAGGTGGTGGTGAGCTGCCTTCTTGAAACACTGCAATCTATGTGGTGTAGGTAGAAGGGAGGGAGTTGCAGGATTTTCCAGCAACAGTGAAGCAACGGTGATATATTTCCAAGTCAGGATGGTGAGTGACTTGGAGGGGAACTTCCAGATGGTGGTGTTCCCATCTATCTGCTGCCCTTGTCCTTCTAGGTGGTAGTGTTCATGTGCTTGGAAGGTGCTGCCTAAGTGAATCTCTAAGATGCAGTGCAACTTGTAGATGATACACACTCCTGCCACTGTTCGTCAGTAATGGAGGGAGTGAGTGTTTGTGGATGGGGCGCAAAGCAAGCAGGCTGCTTTGTTCTGGATGGTGTCAAGCTTCTTGAGTGTTGTGGGAGCTGCACTCATCCAGGCTAGTGGAGAGTATTCCATCTCACTCCTGACTTGTGCCTTGTAGATGGTGGACCGGCTATGGGGAGTAAGGAGGTGAGTTACTCGCCACAGGATTTCTAGTCTCTGACCTGCTCTAGTAGCCACATATGGCTAGTCCAGTTCAGTTTCTGGTCAATGATAACCTCCAGGATGTTGATAATGGGGAATTCAGTGATGGTAATACCATTGAATATCAAGGGATGATGGTTAGATTCTCTCTTGTTGGAGATGGTCATTGCCTGGCACTTGTGTGGCAAGAATGTTACTTGCCACTTGTCAGCCCAAGCTTGGATATTGCTCAGGTCTTGCTGCATTTGGACATGGACTGCTTCAGTATCCGAAGAGTCGCGAATGGTGCTGAACATTGTGCAATCATCAGCAAACAGCCCCACTTCTGACCTTATGATGGAAGGAGGGTAATTGATGAAGCAGCAGAAGAAACTACCCTAAGGAACTCCTGCAATGATGTCGTAGAAATGAAATGACTGACCTCCAACAACCACAACCATCTTCCTTTGTGCTAGGTATGACTCCAGCCACGGAGAGTTTTTCCCCTGATTCCCATTGGCTCCAGTTTTGCTAGGGCTCTTTGGTGCCACACTCTGTCAAATACTTGATGTCAAGGGCAGTCACTTTCACCTCACCTCTGGAGTTCAGCTCTATTGTCCATGTTTGAAGCAAGGCTGCAGTAAGGTCAGGAGCTGAGTGGCCCTGGCAGAACTGAAACTGAGCATCAGCGAGCAGGTTATTGCTAAGCAAGTACGGCCTGATAGCACTGTCGATAACCCCTTCCATTACTTTACTGATGATGGAGAGTAGGCTCATGGGGTGGTAATTTGCTGGGTCAGATTTGTCCTGCTTTTTGTGTACAGGACATACCTGGGCAATTTTCCACATAGCTGGGTAGATGCCAGTCTTGTAGCTGTTCTGGAATATTTTGGCTAGGGGTGTGGCAAATTCTAGAGCACAAGTCTTCACTACTATTGCCAGAATTTTGTCAGGGCCCATAGTATACAGTGCCTTCAGCCATTTCTTGATATCATGTGGAGGGAATCAAATTGGCTGAAGACTGGCACCTGTGATGCTGGGAACCTCCGGAGGAGGCTGAGATGGATCATCCACTCGGCATTTCTGGCTGAAGATTGTAGCAAATGCTTCAGCCTTATCATTTGCACTGATGTGCTAGGCTCCTCCATCATTGTGGATGGGGATATTTGTGCAGCCTCCCTCCCTAGTGAGTGGTTTAATTGTCCACCACCATTCACGACTGGATGTGGTAGGACTGCAGAGCTTAGATCTGATCTGTTGGTTGTGGACACTTAACTCTAATACTTGCTGCTTATGCTGTTTGGCACACAAGTCGTCCTGCGTTGTATCTCCACCAGGTTGACCCCTCATTTTTAGGTATGCCTGGTGCTGTTCCTGATATGTCCTCCTGTATTCTTCATTTAACCAGCGTTGATCCCTAGCACGATGGTAATGGTAGAGCGGGGGATATGCCAGGCCATGAGGTTACAGATTGTGGTTGAGTACAATTTTGCTGTTGCTGATGGCCCACAGCGCCTCATGGATGCCCAGTCTTGAGTTGCTAGATCTGTTTGAAATCTATCCCATTTAGCATGGTGGTAGTGCCACACACGATGGAGGGTATCTTCAATGTGAAGACGGGACTTCGTCTTCACAACGACTCTGTGGTAGTCACTCCTACCGACACCATCATGGACAGATGCATCTGCACCAGGCAGGTTGGTGAGGATGAGGTCAAGTATGTTTATCCCTCTTGTTGGTTCCTTTACCACCCTCTGCAGACTCAATCTAGCAGCTATGTCCTTTGGGACTTGGCCAGCTTGGTCTGTGGTGGTGATAGCGAGCCACTCTTGGTGACGGACATTGAAGTTCCCCACTTGGAATACATTCGTCACTTTTGCTACTCTCGGTGCTTCCTCCAAGTGGTGTTCAACATGAAGGAACACTGATTCATCAGCTGAGGGGGGGGGGAGCATGGAGGGGGGGGTGCAGTATATGGTAATCAGCTGGAGGCTTCCTTGCCCATGTTTGACCTGGTGCCATGAGACTTCATGGGGTCTGGAGTCGATGTTGAGCACTCCCAGGGAAACTCCCTCCTGACCGTATACCACTGTGTCACCACCTCTGCTGGGACTGTCCTGCTGGTGGGACAAGACATACCCAGGGATGGTGATCGTAGTGTCTGGGACATGATCAGTAAGGTATGAGTCTGTGAGTATGACTATGTCAGGCTGTTGCATGACTAGTCTGTGAGGCAGCTCTCCCAATGCGCTTGTGTACTTTCTTCAGTCTGTGCTGCCTTGACCAACCCTCACCCCTCGGCCTGATGTGCACTGAGCCCTTGCCCCAGCACTGCACTGAAAGTCAGCGGGAAAAATGTGACTTGCCCGTGCCCACTCCGAAATGCGCAGTGCTTCTTCCTTGAGGTCCTATGGGCGATGCTTGCAAGCACTGCAAAAGGTTGTGTGTACTCACCTCTGAGCTCCTCTTGATGTTCAGGTCACCTGGGTGCACGCCTTTTAAAGGCAGCCATGAAGCATGCTATTCTGAAGTCACACCGACGCGGGCAGTAAATTTGAAATGGGGGATGATTCCGGCGAGCAGGGCTTATAATAAGATGCTAAAGTATTGAAATTAGGTTCCTGATGTGCAGCAGCAGGAAACGTGGCCCACCATTACCGGGTGGAGCAGATAATCAGAAACTGGTTTCATGACGACGTGAAACTAATTTTTGGCCTTCTCGCCATAATGTGGTCCCCCTGCCCACCATGATGTCCAATGCCAAAGGGACCGGTCGATTTCACCATATGTTAAAAATGTTATAAAAATATGAGTTGTTCTGATTTTTGACAGCCTTGTCTAATTCAGCATGATACCCTTCTGAACTTTGTCACCCCTCACTGGCTTCAAGTATATATCATGTGCTGATAAACTAGATTTTTAATTCTGTTTTTGCTGGACTGCTGCACAGACAGTGGCAAACAAAAAAAATTCCATACACTTGGCCATAAATTTTCTGAGATCTGCTCTTGCTCTGCTGCTATAATTTCATGGGGAGCAAACGAATGTCATACAAGTGTGTTAACGTATTTGTCATTGCTGCTGCACAGTATGATTTCACCTCTTCTTTGACATACCAGCACCAAGCCAATTTGGAATTGATGCTAGGAAAACAACATCAATGTTGCAAAGCCAAAATAACTTTGGATGTAAGTAATATTGAATGAAGGCTCTGCTAATTAACGTTAAGACTTGGCTCAAAAAGCTAAGGAGTGTCACTAAAAGACAGGTTGGATCAGCATGAGAAATGGAGAAGTTGCTGTTGCATTTTTAGCAAAACGTTCTACAGACTGTCATGTTTTTGACACACGAACGAGCTCTGAACAACAACACAAAAGAAAAACACTGCCGATGCTGGAAATCTGAAATATAAACAAAAAATGCTAGAAATGCTCAGCAGGCCTGGTAGCATCTGTAGAGCAAAACAGTGTCAGATCAATGACCTTCCATCAGTTTTGAACCATCCTGGTCCTTCTATGTTTTGGAACTAGTTGATGCTGATACTGAGCGTGAAGAAAAATATTTCAGCAACAATATTCTTCACATTAATGTCCAAAACTTGCAAATTTTCAAGTGTAAACTGTAAGTTGACTTTTCTGTCAAAAACATTTGTTTTTATTTGCATTCAATGTTGTTACTCAGGAAGTAACACATTTCCACCTACTAATCCCAAACCAAATTTCTCCTTTAACTCCTCTCATTTCCTCCAAATAAAAGGTGTGGCTATGGGAACCCGCATGGGCCCCAGCTATGCCTGTCTCTTTATGGGGTATGTGGAACATTCCTTGTTCCAGTCCTACTCCAGCCCCCTTCCACAACTCTTTCTCCGGTACATCGATGATTACGTTGGTGCTGCTTCATGCTCTCGTCGGGACTTGGAAAAATGTATTAATTTTGCTTCCAATCTCCACCCCTCCATCATTTTCACATGGTCCATCTCTGACACTTCCCTTCCCTTCCTTGACCTCTCTGTCTCAATCTCTGGTGATAGACTGTCCAACAATATCCATTACAAGCCTACCGACTCCCACAGCTACCTCGACTACAGCTCCTCACACCCCGCTTCCTGTAAGGACTCCATCCCATTCTCTCAGTTCCTTCGCCTCCGTTGCATCTGTTCTGATGATGCCACCTTCAAAAACAGTTCCTCTGACATGTCCTCCTTCTTTCTTAACCGAGGTTTTCCACCCACGGTCGTTGACAGGGCCCTCAACTGTGTCCGGCCCATCTCCCGCTCATCCGCCCTGACGCCTTCTCCTCCCTCCCAGAAACATGATAGGGTTCCCCTTGTCCTCACTTATCACCCCACCAGCCTCCGCATTCAAAGGATCATCCTCCACCATTTCCGCCAACTCCAGCATGATGCCACCACCAAACACATCTTCCCTTCACCCACCCTGGCAGCATTCTGTAGGGATCGTTCCCTCCAGGACACCCTGGTCCACTCCTCCATCACCCACTACTCCTCAATCCCCACCTATGGCACCTACCAATGCCCACGCAAAAGATGCAACACCTGCCCCTTCACTTCCTCACCATCCAAGGGCCCAAACACTCCTTTCAAGTGAAGCAGCATTTCATTTGCATTTCCCCCAACTTAGTCTACTGCATTCGTTGCTCCCAATGCGGTCTCTTCTACATTGGAAAGACCAAACGTAAACTGGGCGACCGCTTTGCAGAACCCCTGCGGTTTGTCCGCAAGAATGACCCAAACCTCCCTGTCGCTTGCCATTTTAACACTCCACCCTGCTCTCTTGCCCACATGTCTGTCCTAGGCTTGCTGCATTGTTCCAGTGAAGCCCAACACAAACTGGAGGAACAGCACTTCATCTTCCGACTAGGCACTTTACAGCCTTCCGGACTGAATATTGAATTCAACAACTTTAGATCTTGAACTTCCTCCTCCATCCCCACCCCCTTTCTGTTTCTTCCCCCTTCCTTTTGTTTTTTCCAATAGTTTATATAGATTTTTCTTTTCCCACCTATTTCCATTATTTTTTAAATCTTTTTGCCCTGCTAGTCTTTCTACCCTACCCCCACTAGAGCTGTACCTTGAGTGCCCTACCATCCATTCTTAATTAGCACATTCGTTTAAATAATATCACCACCTTCAACACCTCTGTGTTCTTTTGTCTGTGACATCTTTTGATTATCTGCTCCTATCACTGCTTGCTTGTCCCTACAACTACACCACCTCCCCCCCCACCACCTTAAACCAGCTTATATTTCACCCCTCTCCTTATATTCACTCAGTTCTGTTGAAGGGTCATGAGGACTCGAAACGTCAACTCAATATATTTTATATGCTTTGATGAGGTCCAACTTCTTCCTGGACTATAGTGCATCTCAAATCTTTCCTCACTACTCTTACACTTTACACTTTGGATTAGCTCTATTGACCTTTCTGTACTCTTTCAATGTAAGTAGTTTTCTTGTGGTGTGCCTAACAGAACTACGTATGATATTTGAAATGTGGTCTAACCAAGACATTGTAAAGTCATGGCATAACTTCTAAATGCCGATATGCTACTATTCTTACTATATATACTAGAACTCTATTAGTTTCACAACTTTAGACACCTGTCCACCATGATCCCAGGATCCTTTTTAAGTTAATTAATTTCTATGCACTGTCCTACAAATGTTGACCTGTGCACCAGTGCTGTATTTTGTTTATCATCTGTTTTCCCAATGACACAATACCCAGAATCCTTTTGCACATTTGTTTTGGCTGTTTTCTACATCTCTACTGCTCTTACTATTTTGCATCATTAGCAAATATCACAAGTTTACTCTGTTGATTTTATCTTCCTGGTCAAATGTTTCAATAAAAATCTAATCCATGCATACCTGTTGCTTGAATCCCAAGGATACAGTAAATGGAATTTATGAAAGATATCAAACAATGTCTCCCAACATTGTCAAATTAGCTTAGGAACAACATGAGAGCATTCTGGAGGTTGTATACTCACTGTGACCGAGACAGCCAAACAGGTGAAAGTAAACCTCTTGATATGTGACTTGTTGATGATGTGCCCGAGTTTATTGCTTGGATTGTTCTGTAATAAATTTTTTAAAAACTCAAGTTGCTAGCTTAATTTTACATTAATAAAATCCAAGATTTAAAATATCTATTCTTGTAAAAACTGAAATAGTATTTTTTTTGGTCAATGATAACGAAAATTGTTTTTATATTTACGATTTTTGAAAATTCAATTTTGCTAGTGGCAAAATTATCAGAATACAATTGTAATAGTGACCCTTTAATGTTGCTCAAGAAGTTAGACAGCTATTTGGCCATCATAATTGTCAAGAAGCTCGACTACTTAGTGCTATAATGTGCAATTACTGGAAAAAATATTTGAACACCTGCAGGGAGCAAATTAATTTTCTCAGAAGTCCCTGAAGGTGTTGGTAAGCAAGTTGGTAACTGTGATGGCAACATTTTTGGTTGGAGAAGAACAGACTGTGGCATTCAAAGTTTGAATCTTGGAATTATAGTGTCAGAGTTGTATCCGTAACACTCAGTTCTTGGCAGGAAATCTGGAAAAGCAACATACTCGAACAAAAATGTAAGGCAGGTGTTGCTGCAAGGCACCTGTATGGACATGAAGAAATGTAGCAATATTAAAAATGCAAAAAATTGATTTACTTAAAAGAGAGAAACGTTAGTAGGAATTCAGCAATTAAGTTTTTATGGAGTACCTTTTGCTTCAATCATTAATTTTACCAAAATGGTAGAATTGAGAAAACATCACTGCAGGGTGAGAAATAGCATATTGCATAGGAAATGCAGTCCGTCACCTCATTGCTATATATTTTGATGTAATTACAGAATTCTGAATCCTAACTTCTGATACTGGACGAGTGGAAACAGTGCAGCCCGGGACAGTTTGAGTTCATCTGTGTGATGCTGCTGCTGATAGGAGCTGTATGTATGTGTTTTGAGTTTCAGAGCAATTAACACTTCCTGTACAGGAAGCCAGCAACCAGATTGGGATTTTGAACATTTTCTTTTACATTTGGCTCAATTTGCGTGGGGAGGGGATGGAAAGAAACAATAGAACTAAAGTTGTGGTGAACAATAAATGTTGGCCTTGTCAGCAATGCACAGATCTCATTTATATAAAATGATAAAAAATGATTGCAGTGGATTTTTCACCTCTGCATTCCAGCAAAGGTCTTGATATATGGATGCATACATCATTACGAGGTTGAGATTTTTGCTAAGCTATTTTCTAATAAAAATTGCACCTTTTTTAAAATTGGATCATACACAACATTGAGAACTTAAGACACTGGCTTCACTGGGCAGTTATTCTGACCTTTAAGCCATTTGTTTTTACTGCACCAGCCTGGTCTGGCCTACATGTGACTCCAGATTCACAGCAACATGGTTGGCTCTTAACTTCCCTCTGAAATGAAATTCCAAGCTCCTCAGTTCCATCACATCACCACAGAAATCACTGTGGATGTGCCTAAACCACATAGACTGGCAGAGGTTCAGAAGGGGGCTCACCACCACCTTGTCAAGGGCATTTTGGGAGGGGCAACAAATGCTGGCTTTGCCTGTAATGTTCCAACCCAAGATTGAATTTTAAAAAATACATCTCAAAATTCAGACTGATTCATGTATTTTAGTAAGTTTTCAAAATAAAGGGCTAATTGTCCTTTATTGTAGAAAATAACAAAAACAAAGGTATAAGAAATTTGTTTCCTGGTATGTGCTTTTTGTTTCCTATTGTATAATCTGTATACAAAAAAAAATGAGCAGCCAGTTAGGATGTAGCTGTTAAAAATATGCCTTTCACATCTCCCAAACAGCTATAACCAGTGTAAGTAATGAATTAACTACTGAGGTGTGAAAATAGCATGAAAAAAATGTGGGCTTCGCTGACTGGGCCAACATTTATTGGTCATCCCTAATCGCCCTTGAGAAGGTGGTGGTGAGCTGCCTTCTTGAATCACTGCAGTCCATGTGGTTTAGGTACACCCACAGTGCGGTTAAAAAGGAAGTTCCAGGATTTTGACCCAGCAGCAGTGAAGGATCTGTGATATATTTCCAAGCCAGGATGGTGAGAGACTTGGAAGTGAACTTCCAGGTGGTGGTGTTCCCATGTACCTGCTGCCCTTGTCTATCTAGATGGTAATGGCTGTGGGTTTGGAAGGTGTTGTTGAAGGAGCCTTGGTGAATTCCTGCAGTGCATCTTGTAGATGGTACACACTGCTGCTACTGTGCGTCATGATGGAAGGAGTGAATGTTTGTGGGTATGGTGCCAATCAAGTGGGCTGCTTTGTCCTGGACAGTGTCAAGCTTCTTCAGTGTTGTAGGAGCTGCACTCATCCAGGCAAGTGGGGAGTATTCCATTATACTCCTGACTTGTGCCTTGTAGATGGTGGACAGGTTTTGGGAGTCAGGAGGTGGGTTACTCACACGATTCCTAGCCTCTGACCTGCTCTTGTAACCATGTATTTATATGGCTAGTCCAGTTCAGTTTCTGATCAATGGTAACACCCCCAGGATGTTGATAGTGGGGGATTCAGCAATGGTAATGTCATTGAACATTAAGGGGCGATGGTTGGATTCTCTTCTTGGAAACGGTCATTGCCTGACACTTGTGTGGTGCGAATGTTACTTGCCACTTGTCAGCCCAAGCCTGGATATTGTCCAGGTCTGGCTGCATTTGGACATGGGCTGCCTCAGTATCTGTGTCGCCGCGAATGGTGCTGAACATTGTGCAATCATCAGCGAACATCCCCAACTTATGATGGAAGAAAGGTCATTGATGAAGCAGCTGAAGGTGGTTGGGCCAAGGACATTACCCTGAGGAACTCCTGCGGTGATGTCCTGGAGCTGAGATGACTGACCTCCAACAACCACAACCATCTTCTTTTGTGGTAGGTATGACTCCAACCAGCAGAAAGTTTCTCCCCGATTCCCATTGACTCTAGTTGTGCTAGGACTCCTTGAAGTCACACTGTGTCAAATGTGGCCTTGATGACAAGCTCTCTTGTCCATGTTTGAACCAAGGCTTTAATGAGATCAGGAGCTGAGTGGCCCTGGGGGAACCCAAACTGGGCATCAATGAGCAGGTTATTGCTACACAAGTGCCACTTGATAGCACTGTTGATGCCCTTTCCATTACTTTACTGATGTTGGCGAGTAGACTGATGGGGTGGTAATTGGCCGGGTTGGATTTGTCCTGCTTTTTGCGTACAGGACATTCCTGGGCAATTTTCCACATAGCTGGGTAGATGCCAGTGTTGTAGCTGTACTGGAACAATTTGGCTAGGTGCACAAGTTCTGGAGCACAATTTTTCTGTACTATCAGGGCCCATAGCCTTTGCTGTATCCAGTGCCTTCAACCGTTTCTTGATATCACGTGGAGTGAATTGAATTGGCTGAAGACAGATATCTGTGATGCTGGGTACCTCAGGAGAAGGCCAAGATGGATCATCCACTTGGCACTCCTGGCTAAAGATTGTAGCAAATGCTTCAGCCTTATCTTTTGCACTGATGCGCTGAGCTCCTCCATCGTTGAGGATGAGAACATTTGTGGAGCCTCCACCCCCAGTGAGTTGTTTAATTGTCCACCACTAATCACAACTGGATGTGGCAGGACTGCAGAGCTTAGATCTGAGCTATTGGTTGTGTGATCGCTTAGCTCTGTCTATCACTTGCTGCTTATGCTGCTGGCACACAAGTAGTCCTGTTTTATAGCTTCACCAGGTTGACACCTCATTTTTAGGTATGCCTGGTGCTGCTTCTGGCATGCCCTCCTGCACTCTTCATTGAACCAGGGTTGATCCCCTGGCTTGTTGGTAACGGTAGAGCGGGGTATATGTCAGGCCATGAGATTACAGATTGTGTTCGAGTACAAATCTGCTGCTGCTGATCGCCCACAGTGTCTCATGGATGCCCAGTCTTAAGTTGCTGGATCTGTTCAAAAACGATCCCATTTAGCAGAGTGGTAGTGCCACACAACACGTTGGAGGGTATCCTCAAGGCTAGACTTCGTCTCCACAATAACTGTGCGGTGGTCACTTCTACTGATGCTGTCATGGGTAGATGCATCTGCGGCAGGCAGGTTGGTGAGGATGAGGTCAAGTATGTTTTTCCCTCATGTTGGTTCCCTCAACACCTACTGCAGACCCAGGCTAGCAGCTATGTCATTTAGGTCTCCGCCAGCTTGTTCAGTAGTGGTTCTACCAGTGCTACTGAGCCACTCTTGGTAATGGACATTGAAGTCCCCCACTTAGAGTACATTCTGTACCCTTGCCACCCTCAGGTGCTTCCTCCAAGTGGTGTTCAACATGGAGGAACACTGATTCATCAACTGAGGGAGGGCAGTACGTGGTAATCAGCAGGAGGTATCATTGCCGATGTTTGATCTGATGCCATGAGACTTCCATCACCTCCCCTAAGCCCATTTCATCTGCTTTGGTAGATCCACTGCCTAGGATCATTTTATTTTATGAGCAATGTTTCTCCTAGGTACCCCAGCTGCATCTCCTCAAACACCTGCTATCTTCTTATTACAGCCTTTTGATCTCCGCATTTCTGAAGTATTTGTGCCATGTATACTCTTCTGTCTGACTGTATGTCCAAAGTAGCAGTGTTCAGAGGCATCCATTCTTGATTGATCACAAACTAGAGGGCCCATGTATCTGTCAAGACTGGGATAACAAGACAAGCTGCATAATCTCTGATTGTTGGCTAATTAGATTCTTGACTTCCATGTGTTTCTGTCAAGAGATTGCTTAATGGCCCTGTATTGTATAACAAACAGTGCTAGTTGCTGAAGAAATTCTATAGGGATACTATATGCTTCCATTAGTCCTCTATTAAAATATTGAAATCTTTTCTTTTGTAAAACGGCCTCACCAATTTGATCATGAGCAATTAACATAATTGTTAAAAACGTACTCTAATTTGGCCATGAACATGGACTTAACAATCCTCAACAAACAGATTTTCACAAACACATTTTTACCTGAGAGTGGCTGCAATAAAAAACAGAGAAACACTCATTACTGGTTCACTGGTCTTACCCACTTTTTGGTTAAGCAATAGTCACAAAACGAAAATATAACGCTTCAAAATACTCCTTTAGAGGCTAAACTAAACTTTCTTTAACGAAAAAAATTGCATCATTGCTAGTTGTACCCAAAATACATGAACAAATAAACTTGCGTACTGTACACTCATGGTGACCTGCTTCTCGAGTATCCCATGTTAACAAATATGTTTTATTTTTGTTTGACAGTTCATCCGTTTGTCATGCTCAGCATTACCTTGTCAAAAGCAGGGTAAACAGCTCGGAGCTCAGTCAGCCAGCCATACGGCATGTGGCCCACTGGATATGTAGCCGTTAGAACAGCAACAGCCTTAAAGTGAAAAGAAAGCAGAAATAAATTATCAGTAAATTCACAAAAAAGCTGTATGTAGAACTTCCTCGTATATCCAGATACCACTGTAAATAAGGGATAATTTTCAGTTTGATTGCAGGTGATTACCCACCCGAAATATACCCTGTTTGATTTTCCAGTTCCTGATATCCATGAGGGAAGTGATGAAGAAATTTCCTCCACTAAATTAAGCATTAGTCACTCACTTAATAGTTGCATGGACTGCAGATTAGTTGATATCAATGAACTGCAGGCAAAACAACAAATCAGGCCTGCAGTGACCTTTGATTTCTCTGAAGGTTGGTGATAGGTCAGAAGCATTAGACTAGTCTGTTACTACCTTCCTAATGAAGCACAACCTCCTCATGCATTGTTCAAGTGTAGAGATGTTTGTCGTGGCTTGTACACTTTATTGGAAGGATAAGTGTGGTTCCAAGCACTCCTCTTGCTGAGTAGCCATTCTTGTTTCCTTTCCCCTCCTACTTTTCCTCTAACCATAACAAATATAGTTCTGTGCTCAGGAGGAATATCCAACTTGCAAATGATACAGTTGCTTGCAACAGTGCCATATAAAAGTCACTCCTGTAAACCCTCTTTGCATGTGCACACTGCCTCTAATTATCAAAAATTACCTTCTTCAGGGATAAACAAGTATCCACAGGCAGCAAAACTACCCCCATTTACTCTATTCCTATTTTCCTGCCCTTTTCCTATTTCCTTTCACACTAATAATTTTGAAATACTTACCAATTTAAAAATGTTGCAATCTCAACTTCAGCATGCAGTCTAAATAAGTGAATCAGAATTCATTATAGTACTGCTTTAACACAATTACACAGGAACTGTTACATCACAGCTACATTTCTAAATGCCATGAGGATACTTGATTTATAATTAGTGTGATAGCTATGCTGTTCCAAATTATTTCTCACATGCTTGAGCAGCACGTCAGATGCTCAATCTTCCAAAACATCAACAGAAAATTATTTATAGAGGGGCACAAACATCATGAAAGAATGGTTGACTTTGGGAAGACAAAAGAAGCAGAGGAGCTGTAACCACACATCTGTATCTCACAATAGTGATCTGTGTGTGATGGTGCAATTTGAGGAAATATATAGTTGTAAACAAAATTAATTTAAAAAATGGTTTGCTTAATTATTTTTCCATGAAGGTGGTGCTTCTTTTAGTTAACACTGCTACATAACATAATGGCTGCAAATAGAAACCATGGCAGCTTCTCATTTTTAATTTTATTCTATTGGGTAAATAAAAATACTGAACTGGTTATTCTTAAAAGTACATCATCAATCCTCTATAACTGGCAATAGAATCTACATATCTGCAAGAAGCCAAGATGGATGGAAATACTATATGGAACCACCAACATGTAATATAAGGCTTCATGTTGTGTTACCACTAACTGAGGATAAAACTGAGGCTTGGTAAAATTATGCATACATTAGGTTTGTACGTAGATCATGTGGATATGAAACTTACAATATAATAGTTTTATGGTAGCAGGCAGAAATATTTCTGCTAAATTGAAACAAACTCACCTCCGTAGCTGTTGGACTGCCTCCCAGGTCACGAGACACAAAAAGATTGACTATGGGTCTGCTGATTCGCTGAGTTGCTAGAATCAAGGCCAAAGGCCACCAGAAAGCCAGCATCTTCTTGATTGTGGCTTCACCCTACAATGTGTAAGTAATAAGTTCAGATTCAATACAGTGCAGAAAGTCAAACACTATGGACTTTGGCCCTTTCAAAACAGTGGGACCATTAGCAGTTTGGGAAACTGGCTGATTAAGTAGTGGGCTTTGCCAAGACTCTTTAATTGAGTTACAGCATTAGCATCCTGCCTCTTTGTTCCCAGGCCAGGTGGCAAGGGCAGGAATGGCATGCTACATCTGTCAAAAGAAGGATTTCTAATTACAGAGACCGTGGCATGGATTACATGATTCAACAGCTCTTGGATTTTTGAGGCTTCAGGAAATACAAGAATGAAGAGGAAACCTGGGGAGGCTACTCACTGGGTCTCTCACTCTTACTTGGAGGTCCTGCTTGTGAGATCCGAGGGACTCCAGTGAGATGATCTTTACCATGGACAGGAAGAAGAAGACAACCTGTTCAACAAGTGGCCGAGAAAATCAGCAGCAGAAGTTTGTGCCCTTCAACCCGGATACAATGGACCAAGAGGATCCAGAACCTCAGGAGAATGGGAAGGGTGAGTAGCAAGACACTTTCAAACTCTGACTTTCCCAGCACTCTCCTGCACAGCATTCCTCAGAACAATGCACCTTCATTCCTCTCTCTCCAGGCATTTTCCCACATCCCTGTCTTGACAGTCAATACTCACACTCATCTTATTACTCTTTCACACCCATGCCTCCAGTCTCTCCACAAATGCTGTCCATAGAGATCTGGACAGGAGGAACGGACCCTCCTGTAGCAAGCACTTTGATCACCAGTGGCAATGTGTGACTACTGGGAAAAGAGTTCTTGTTCCAGGAGGTTGCACATATAAATTACAAACTTTAAGAGCCTCCTGAGGCACTGATGCACAGTCATGTCAAGAAGCTGAACCTCTGCCTTTAGATCCTGTGTTTGGGGGTCTCACCTGCCTGGAGCTACAGTTCTGCGTCTATCCCCTCTGCCCTGTGGAGCAGTAGGGGGCTCAGGGGAAGGTACCGGTGTTGTTTCTGCTGTTGCTGCTCCCCTTGCTATTAGTCAGTGCAAGGTGGAACTGCATTATCCAAGGTGAAGGTTGGCAGCAGGGAAGTGTAGCTCAAGGTGAGTAATGTGCGCTTCAGGTAAAGACGCTGCCCGAGTAATACTGAATAAGGAGGTAGTTTAGATAATGGATGAGCTAAAATTTGAGAGGTTCTAGGGAAGCTGGCTCAACTTAACATTGGTAAGTAACCAAGACTGGACGCGATGTACCCGAGAATGCTGAGAGACCGAGGGTGGAAATTGCAGAGCTACTGGCCATATCTTACCAATCCTCCTTGGGGGTGGTGCCAGAGGACTGGAGAACTGCAAATGTCACACCCTTGTTCAAAAAATGGTAAAGGTAAACGCAGTAACTGCAGGCTAGTCAGTTTAACCTCAATGGTGGGAGAGCCTTTAGAAATGATAATCCAAGCCATAGGCTGGGATTTTCCGCTCCCATTTGCAGCAGGTGTCATGGCGGGTGGGAGCGGAAAATATTGCAAGAAGGCCAGAAGTCGGTTTTACAGTGTGTAAAACCAGTTCACGATTGTGTATTTTATCTTTTAATGGTGGGCTGTGGTTCCTGTCGCAGCACATCGGGAGTGTAACTTCAATATGTTGGCATCTCATTATAGGGACTCCTTGCTGGAATGATTCCTCCTATGCTCGATCATCAGGGCATGTCGGCGTGCAATTAGAACAACGTATTTCACAATGGTATATAAAAGTGACGTGCACCTGGTGACCTGCACTTCACTTGTGACTTTGAGATCCATTTGCCTACCTTGCATCACACAGCACTCATGGTAATCAGCACCAGGCTTTGCAGGCAGCACCACATCACTTTCAGGGGGGTGGGGTTCACAGGCAAGTCTCTATCTACCAGACCAACTGTAAGGTGGGAGTGGCTTTTAATGGGCTGCAAGGTTAGGGCTGCAATGGGGAAGGGGCGGGAAACTGGCCTCAGTCAGGGGAAGGTGTTGCAGGGCTAGGGATGTACTGGGGGAGTACGAGTGGGGAAGGTTTCACTCGGACAGATGACTGGGGGGAGGGTGCAGGGGGTTAGCATCCACAGCGCCAAGATGGGGAGAGAGTATGTTACAAAATGACATAAGCCAATTGGGACCAGAATGGGAGGAACACTGATTGAAGAAGTGCTTCAGTTACATTGTTGAGCTTGCAAAGAAAGGGTCGGCGCTGTCTGAAAGCAAAACATTAGAACAAGATTTGGCATTTGGGGAGGCGGGGCAGGAATCAAAATGGTGGACAGAGTTCATGGCCCCCGACCTTCCTATTGCTTGCCTGCCATTTCAATTCACCATCTTGCTTCATGCTTACATTTCTGCCCTCAGCCTGCTACAAAGCTTCAGTGAAGCCCAATGCAGGCTGAGGGAACAGCAGTTCATCTTCTGATTAGGCATTTTACAGCCTTCTGGAATCAACATTGAGATCAACAATTTCAGACCATGAACTCTGTCCACCATTTTGATTTCCCCCTCAATTGCCAATCTGTATCTTGTTCACATGTTTTGCTTTCAAACCGTGCTGACCCTTTTTCTGCTATTAATGCCTGTTTTAGTCTTTAATGCTATCATTGCCACTCCCTTTGTCTTCCATGTGTTCCATGGCATCTTTGTCATTTAATCTTTCCTGACCTCCAGCCTATCCCTGACCTATTTTGCTTCACCTGCCTCACCACCCTTTTCAACAGCAGAAAACCAATCACATTTCAACCTCTCCTCAGTTCTGATGAAGAGTCATATTAAACTGGAAACATTAGCTCTGTTTCTCTCTCCACAGATGCGGCCAGACCTGCTGAGTTTTTCCAGCATTTTCTGTTTTTATAACTCTTCCTCAAGTTGTTTATAACTGCAATTCCAAACTCCCAACTACCAGACCTTTGGCTCTCTATTTGTCGCATTACTTCTGAAGCCATGCATTTATTCAACTGATTTCTCACCTCAACCATTGATGCCCTTGACCCCAGCAAAACCTTTAGTCATTCCTGTGTTCTCTGATTGTTTTCAGACATTTTTGGATGAGCTGCAATTTCCTTCAGTTAATCACTAGGTTGACTAAAGCCATTGTCTTCGGTCCCCGTCACAAACTCAGTAACATTGCCATTGATTCCATCTCACCCCCTAGGCACCATTTTAGTCTAAACCAAACTGTTCACAATTATAGCATTTTTTCAGACCTCAACCTGATATATTTCCTCTCCATTACAAAAACAGCCTACTTTCACCTCTGTAATAGTGCAAGCACCCTTGCCTCATATCATCTCATTCACTGCTGAAATCCCTGTTCCACGACTTTGTCTCTTCCAGGTTTGACTATTCCAACACTCTCCTGGCCAGTCTCCAGATATGTCAGTTTGCTGACATATATTGGTTTACAGTACTGCATGACCTCAAATATAAAATACTCTTCGTGTTTAAATCCTTTCATGGTCTCAGCCCACCTATCTCTAACCTTCCCTAGTCCTACAACCCAATGCCTCAATTCTCTGCTCCTCTGACTCTGGCTTCTTGTGCATTCCCCTATATTCATCCAAACAGTGGGGACCATGCTTTATGCCACCTGGATCCCCTACACTGAATTCCCTCCATAAATCCCTTCACCTCTCCAGTTCTATGTCCTTTACGATCCTTCTTAAAATGGCCTTTTTGACCAAGCTTTAGGTCACCCCACCACCACTCTGTGTCTCCTCCTTTGGTTCGCTGTCCAACTTTAAGCTGTATGCCTCTGCGGAATTCCTTGGCATGATTTTTAAAGAGATTCTATAGATGCAAATTGTAGTTGTAGATACAAAGATTTTTTATTAGATTGACAACATGTCCCCCCTCATTTTTAAAACGGCTATGGGATTTAACAGGCAGCCGAGCCAATAAAATGATAGAACTTTCCTTTAAGCACTTTGAATTCATCAACTATGTAGCACAGTATAAATCCAAAACAGATTAGGCCAAGAGTTTCATAAAGATGTGAGTTGTTGACTTCAGCTGTGCCATTCAGGGCAGGTGATGTTTATTGGTTCGACACAGTCACAGGAAATACATCATTCTAAGCTGTGCTTGTGTAACGTCCAGAAGCCAGCTATAGACTGGCACTGGCAGAAGACTTGAGAGGTTGCAGGGGACTCGAGGATCAAAAAGGGAGAAATTAAACCACATATTGTAAATAATTAGAGACTAGGAGCATCAGACCTTTTAAAATATCACAAATTCCAGCTGTGTGTGTCTGTAAAGCTTAGCTGGAGGATGTTATCCAAGGTTCCCAAACTAATATGCAAAGTTATTTTAACACTTGCTAAGTTATGCTATTCAACGTTCAGCCTATTACTTCCACAGATCCTAAACTGTTTAGAATCTTTTCTTCTTGCTAAATAATTGACTTTGATATTTACCCCCATTTCTGGTCCACTTCTCTCAGGAATGATGTCATGCACATTCTTATAGTATCCAAGGCCCACCATGGTAAAACGGACCATCACTCCCATGTATAAGGCCAGAATAGGAATCAGGAGAGGCTCTGTGCATTCTAGATGACTGTGAAGCAAGATGGATACAAATACAATCTGGAAAGGAAACAGATTAGATTAAGATAATGACTGGCAAATAGTTAAATTCATGTGAAGTGCAGATTAATGAATACACTAAGACAAAAATCATTTGTCATACTAGATCTTTGTAATATTGAATTTGTAAAGTTAATTACATGGATCTACCATTTCGGTAACAGTCTACATTCTATATAAATGTTTTGGGATGTTTGACGTTGGAGACATCTATAAGTGCAAGGTGTTGCGTTGAATTGATATGATGATAATAGAGGGCAATTTAGGAAGAAAATATTAGCGGCTGAGGAAATGAAGTATTTTCCATTTTCAACATTAGGACTTGTACATAAAGTATAACACAGGTCAGCTTTCACATTGCCATCTCTTTCCCCTGCTCTCAAGAACTGCTTCTTCAACCATACGGAGTAAGAGTCATACGCACTCGAAACATTAACTCCGTTTCCCTCTCTCCACAAATGCTGCTGAGTTTTCCAGCAATTTCTGTTTTTATTTCTTCAACCATGCCTTTGGTTTGCATGGTCATTCTTTTCTTTCTCTTCATGTGATGGGGTGGGGAGTGGTGGAGTGCTGCACAGTTCTGTGACACAAGGCAGTCATCCATGCCCTATAGGCAATGGAGAGGACAGCAACGAGGCTGACTTGCAGTGTTAGAAGGGTGGGTATTGAAGGATGAATAAGAACCATAGAAAAGTTAGAGCGCAGAAAGAGGCCATTCAGCGCAACATGTCTGCACCAGTCAAAAAAAGGGAAAAAATAAACTAGCCGCTCACTTTAATCCCACTTTCCAGTACCTGGTTCGTAGCTTTGCAGGTTTCAACAGTTCAGATGCAGATCCAGGTACCTGTCAAATGAGTTGAGCATTTCAGCCTCAAACACCAACTTAGGCAGCAAATTCCAGGCACCCATCACCCTTTAGGTGAAAAAGTTTTTCCTCATGTCCCCGCTAATCCTTCTACCAATCACCTTAAATCTATGTCCCTGGTAACTGACCCCTCAACTAGGGGAAACAAGTCTTTCCTGTCTACCCTGTCTCGGTCCCTCATAATTTTGTAGATCACAATTAGGTCATCCCTAGCCTCCTCTGTTCTAAAGAAAGCAACCCTAGCCTATCCAATCTCTCCTCATAGCTGCAATTTTCAAGCCCTGGAAGCATTCTTGTAAGTCTCCTCTGCACTCTCTCCAGAGCAATTATGTCCTTCCTGTAATGTGGTGACCAGACCAGGGCTTGAAAGTTGCAGCTATGAGGAGAGATTGGATAGTCTAAGGTTGTTTTCCATTGAACAGAGGAGGCTAGGGGTGACCTAATTGAGACGTACAAAATTATGAGGTGCCTAGGTAGGGTAAATTCCAGCTGTGACCTAACCAGTGCTTTATACAGTTCCATCATTACATCCCTGCTTTTGTACTCAATACATTGTCCAATAAAGGAAAGCATTCCATATGCTTTCTTGACTACCTTATCCACCTGTCCTGCCACCTTCAGGGACCTGTGGACATGTACTCCAAGGTCTCTCACTTCCTTAACCCCTCTCAATAACTTCCTGTTTATTGAGTTTCCCCTTGCTTTGTTTTCCCTCCCCAAATGCATTACCGCACACTTGTCTGGATTGAATTCCATTTGCCACTTCTCCACCCACTCAACCAATTGATATCATTCTGGAGTCGACAGCTATCCCTTTTACTATCAACTACACAGCCAATTTTTGGGTCATCTGCAAATTTCCCAATCATGTCTCCCACATTTAAGTCTAAATCATTAATATACACAACAAACAGCAAGGGCCCCAACACCGAGCCCTGTGAAACACCATGGAAAACCGTTTTCCATTCGCAAAAACGTCCATCAGCCATTACCCTTTGTTTCATGTCACTGAGCCAATTTTGGATCCAACCTGCAACCTTCCCTTGTATCACATGAGATCTCACTTTCTTGACCAACATGCCATGTGGGACCTTGTCAAATGCTTTATTAAAATCCATGTAGATAACATCCACTGCTCTGCCTCATCAATCCTCCTTGTTACTTCCTCAAAAAATTCTATTAAGTTAGTAGGACACCATATTCCCCTAACAAAACCATGCTGGCTATCCCTGATCAATCCATGCCTAAGTGACAGCTTATCCTGGTCTCTCAGAATTGTTTCCAATAATTTGCCCACCGTCAGACTGACCGGCTTATAATTTTCTGGCCTATCCCTCACATCCTTTTTAAATAATGGTACCAAGTTCATAGGCTTCCAATCCTCTAGGACCTTGCCTCTATCTAGTGAGGATTGGAAAATGATCCTCAGAATATTTGCTATTTCCTCCCTGGCTTCCTTCAACAGCCTGGGATACAATCCCAGGATACATCTGACCCTGGTGATTTATTCACATTCAAGGATGTCAGACCCTCCAGTACTTCCTCTCTCACTATGCTTATTGAATCTAATATTTGGGGTGGCGGTGGCACAGTGGTATTGTTACTGGACTAGTAACCCAGACACCCAGGGTAATACTCTGGGGACCTGGGTTCAAACCCCACTATGCCAGATGATGGAATTTGAATTCAATAAAAATCTGGAATTAGAAGTCTGATGGTGACCATGAAACCATTGTCACAAAAAACCATCTGGTTCACTAATGTCCTTTAGGGAAGGAAATCTGCTGTCCTTACCTGGTCTGGCCTACATGTGACTCCAGACCCACAGCAATGTGGTTGACTTTTAAATGCCCTCTGAACAAAGGCAATTCGGGATGGGCAATAAATGCTGGCCTAGGCAGCGACGCCCACATCCCATGAACGAATAAATAAAAATCCACACTCCTCCTCTTTAAGTAGAATGTCTGCATCATCCCTCTCCTTGGTGAAGGCCGAGACAAAGTGCTCATTGAGAACCCTGCCCACATCTTCTGCATCAACCCACAAGTTACCATGTACATCTCTGATAGGCGTCACCTTTTCCTTAGTTATCCTCTTGCTCCTAATGTACTGGTAAAACATCTTAGGGTTTTCTTTGATTTTATGCCAATCTTTTTTTGTATCCTCTCTTTGCTCTCCTAATTTCCATTTTTACTTCACCCTGTACTTTCTATACTCCTCTAGGTTTTCTACAGTATTAAGCTTTTTGTTACTGTCATAAGCTATCTCTGTCTGCTTTATCTTGGCCTGTGTGCTTCTGGATAACCAGGGGGCTCTAGATTTGGCAGCACCACCCTTTTCCTTTGTGGGAACATGTCTACACTGTGCCTGTAGAATCTCGCCTTTGAATGCCTCCCACTGATTTAACACAGTTTTTCCTTCTGAAAGCTGTATCCAGTCCATTCTCACCAGCTCACCTCTCAGCTTTGTAAAATTTGTCTTCTCCCAATTTGGAACTTTTACTCTTGTTCAGTCTTTGTCCTTTTCCATAATGATGCTAAATCTAACTATATTATGGCCACTATCTCCAAAATGGTCCCCCACTGCTATTCATCCATTTGCCCAACTTCATTTCCTAAGATTAAATCTAGAATTGCACCCCCTCTCATTGGGCTTGTTACGTGGTTAAAAAAGTTCTCTTGAATAGTGTTCAAGAATTTTGCACCCTTTGTGCCCTTCACACTGTTTTGTATCCCAATTGATATTAGGGTAACTGAAGTCCCCAATGATTACTGCCCTATTGTTTTTGCACTCAAAAATCAGTCTACATATTTGCTCTTCTAACTCCCACTATTTGGGGGTCTATAGTACACTCCTAGCAGCGTGGCTGCCCCTTTTTTTATTTCTGACCTCAATCCATATTGCCTCCTTTGATGCTTCATTTAGTATATCATTCCTCCTCACAGCTGTAATCAATTCTTTAAGCAATAATGCTGCACCCCCACCTTTCTCACCCGCTATCCTACCTGAAAATACTATAACCAGGAATGTTGAGCTGCTATTTTTGCCCCTCCTTAAGTCAAGTTTCCATTATAGTTATATCATCATGCTGCCATGTGTCTATCTGTGCCCTCAGCTCATCGGCTTTATTTACTATGCTCTTTGCACTTAACATATATACCTTTTAACATTGTCAAATTCCTGTGCTGTAAACTTTTTATCCTGTGCTGCTTCTGTCTTTCAAAGTCACTCACTAGTTCTCCAACTACCATTCCCTGCTCTGAATTTGCCCTCAGGTTCCCATCCCCCTGCCAATC
Organism: Carcharodon carcharias; assembly: GCF_017639515.1. Classification (NCBI taxonomy): domain Eukaryota; kingdom Metazoa; phylum Chordata; class Chondrichthyes; order Lamniformes; family Lamnidae; genus Carcharodon; species Carcharodon carcharias. Next base: position 171,767,184 of record NC_054469.1, read on the forward strand.
TAGTTTAAACTTCCCCCAACAGCACTAGCAAATCTCCCTTGTGAGGATATTTGTCCCAGTCCTGGTCAAGCGCAGATGGTCCAGCTTGTACAGATCCCACCTTCCTTAGAACTGGTCCCAATGCCTCAGAAATCTGATGCCCTCCCTCCTACACCAGCTTTCCAGCCATATGTTTATCTGCTCAATTCTCCTATACTAGCCTGCATGTGGGACTGGGAGTAATCCTGAGATTACTGCTTTACAGATCCTGCTTTTCAATCTCCTTCCTAGCTCCCTAAAGCCTGCTTTCAGGATCTCATCCCCTTTCCTACCCAAGTCATTGGTACGATTGTGGACCACGACCTCTGGCTGATCACCCTCCCCCAGAGGAATATCCTGCAGCCGTTCTGTGACATCTTTGACCCTGGCACCAGGGAGGCAATTTAACATCCTGGAGTCTACGGCCATAGAAACACTTGACTGCTCCCCTAACTAACGAATCACTTATTACTACTGCTGTTCCCCCTCTTCTTTCTCCCCTCCTGTACAGCAGAGCTGCCTGTGGTGCCACAAATCTGGCTCTGACTGCACTCCTCCGAGGAACCAACACCCTCACCAGTATCCAAAAAGGAAAACCGATTGGTGAGCAGGACACCAGGGGGCTCCTGCACGACCACCCTAATTTTCTTGGATTGCCTGGTGGTTACTCATTCCCTTTCTGCCTCCAGGTACTTAAGTGGCAGTATGAACACCTGTCTGAATGTGCTATCCACATAGCTTTCAGCCTCGCGGATGTACCACAATGAGTCCAGCCATCACTTGAGCTCAGGGCTTCAGAAGTGAGGCTTCATAAAAATAGTGTTACTCAGGGGAGATATTAGAAGCATGTAAAATATGCTCAACAAAAATAAACTTGGAACAATACTTTTAGATATTCTTAGTCAGCTGGGTAAGAGAGTATAGGCTCAATAAGTGTAAGTTTAGGTCAAACATCAGAAATTATATTGTTTCAGAGAAGAATGGCTCAACCTAGCTATCAGGAAGGATAGGTGAGGCTCTTAAGAAAGAGGTAGATGTTGTAATAGAAAGATAGGGTTGATAGCCTGAAGTGAATAATCAAACTGACTTTCATCCAAATCGGTTGAAATGACTCAAATTCATATCACTTTGGCTTTTTATAACAAGCAGCGACAGGTACCTCTCACACAACATATCCCTTTTGATCCCTTTTTAAGAGTTAAAGAATAACACTATAACCCACTGTGAAATATATTCTCGCTTTTCATACATTTAAATGGAGCACCATTTCAAAGTTATATATTTTTCAGGTATAGTATCCGTTAGCATTCCTTATTAAGAACTCACACTAAAAAAATATTAAAAATTTCAATTCAGACTCAAGGAGGAACAGAATATTCAGTATTTGTTACATATAGTTACTCGGTAATACAGAGCTTGAGTATTGCTGAAAAAGGAGACATGTCTAAGCTTTTCGTCTTGCACTCAACAGGACACTTGCAAGAAACCGATATAAGTTGAAAACAAATTATACCATATATGAAGAGAGTGCTGACTGGTTGACAAGTGGCATTACCATGGAGAGTGCACCACTGATGGTGACTGATAGTTAACTGTCAAACATTGTTTGAAATTTAAACCAGGCAGCATGACCCTGATTGGTCAAGGCATTTCCCTGAGGAATGAGTCAGCAAATGGCTGTCACTTATTTTGTTTAGCTGAAGCAGGCGCAATGTATGTACATGTTCTTTCTGTCTGCAAAGAACAGGGCCCTGTGTATTAATAAATGTAGCTTCCATACACGCAAATGCCCCACATTACGAGCCTGACTGACAATCTTAAATTGGTTGTCAGCATAATTATTAGCACATTGAAGATTATTTAGCAAATATTGTCCAATTGCAAAATCACATCTAATGTTGGACACTGTGTTTTGAGTTTTTCAAGCACAGGCTGGTTGGGTACAGTCTGTACCGTGTCCTTTGAGAACAGTGGCTGGCACATGCTATTCGATACGATCCACCAGTCTTTGGGATGTACGGCAGACATACCATCACATTACTACCGAGCATCACACTAGCACTGAAATTCAATACCACATTACTCATTTGTGTGATAGGCAGAACGTTATTTTGGTTTCCTAAAGCTTTTATTAATTAAATAAAATTTTTTTCTGCATTATCAAAACAAGTCCCATCACAGTCACATGAGGGGACATGTTTAATTTAATTTTTAATCCATTTATTTAATAATTTCAAAAGCCCTTCAATCTCCTGAAGCAGCTCTGTGCTTCAGGGAGATTGAAGCATACGCGCGAAAGAGCGCTGGCCCCGACTTTCCCTCCTCCCCCACCGCCCACATAAGTAGCGCCGAGCGCTATGGCTCACGTTTTACGCTGGGTGGGCCTTAATTGGCCCACCTGCATAAAATGGCAGCGCAGAGCTGATCGTCGGCGGCAGTCAGCTTCACAACCACCCACTCCTGCCGAGCCCGCCCACTGATTGAAAAATTCAGGCCATTGTTTTGGAGCTTCACCTAGTTAGGTGTAGTATTTCATCCGCTTTTTTGAATGGTCTTTTTAAAAATGCAAATTGCCGCTTTACATCTCACCTTCTATTTCCCTACGTTTATCTAATTACCATTTCAAACTTATTCTTCTGTACATCAAAGCCTGTAGACCAGCTGGCTTTAACTCAGTTAAGCCAAACACATACACACAAATAAACACAGACACCAGTAAACTCTATTTTAAAATAATTTCCAATAACATTATACACATTACTATATCTTCTTGACATGCATCTCCTTATTGAAAAATGAACCGTCATAATTCTAAAAGATGGCTTCATTTTTATAACCCCATCTTACACTATCTCCTATACTTAACAATATACTTACACTAATACCAGATGCATGCATTAACATAATATATACAAATCCTTGATATCACCAGCAATCATTCTAGTTCAGTATCCAAGTTTTAAAATGTACAATTTTCCCTTTAAGCTTCAAACTCTTGATAATGCATCTGCAATCAGGTTCTCTTGTCCAGCAACATGTATTATCTGTAGATTAAATGGTTGCATTAATAAACTCTACCTGAATAGCCTTGTGCTTCTGTTTCGAAAGTTGTCCAGGAAATTTAAAGGATTGTGGTCTGTATAAACAATTGTTTCGGACGAATTGTTTGCCACAGATTTTAAAATACTGCAATGCCAACACCAAACCCAACGTCTCCTTTTCAATCATTGAATATTGTTTATTCTTCTTGTGAATTCAACCTCAGTGAAAAATACCCTATCAGTTTTTCAATTCCAGTGTCATCTCCTTGTAACAGTACGTCCCAATGCCTATATCACTTGCTTCAATGGCAGACTTAAATTGCCTGGCATAATTGGGTAATGCCAAAACTGGTGCCATAGTTAATATCATTTCCAATCTATCAAATACCTTCTAACGCTCCAGAGTCCACTGAAACTTCATGTTAATTTTTATTAGTTCAGTCAGTGGAGCAACCACACTGCCAAAATTTGGTATAAATTTCTGATAAACCCACTCATGCCCAGAAATCTCAAAACTTCTCATTTTGTTGTAGGCACTGGGAAATCTATAATAGCTTTGACTTTAACCTTACCATGTCCAATGGTATACCCTAGATACATAACGTGCGCTTTTCCAAATTCACTTTTAGCCAAGTTCATCACAAAATTAGCTTCTTGTAATTGAATAAATAATTCTTCCAGAAGCTATAAATGCTTTTCCCACGTCTGACTGAAAACTATTGAGTCACCGATATAAACAGCACATTTGATTAGACCTGCAACTACTTTGTTCATCAGTCTTTGAAATGTGCATTCTTCATAGCAAATGGCATGACTTTAAACTGATATAGTCCATTTAGTATCACAAAAGCCAATATCTCTTTTGCTGTCTCAAATAATGGTACTTTTAGCAAGTCAATCTTTGTGATAAATTTTGATTGTCCCATTTTCTCAGTACAATCCTTCGACTGTGGTATAGGATATGAACCCGCTATTGTCCCCGCTTTCATCTTTCGATTGTCCACACACAGTCTGTGTTCTCTATTCGGTTTTGGTACCAGTACAATAGTTACTGCACCTAGACTGAGTGATATCATTGTGAAGCATGAAGTCAATTTCTTTCAATCCTTGTGATAACTTTGCCAGATTTAATCTATAAGGATGTTGCCTTACTGAAGATAAAACTTCTACAGACACGTCACGTGTAGATAAATCTGTCCTCCCCAACTTATCCCCACAAATAGTTTTGTGCGACTGCAATAGCTTTTCCAAATCACTTTGACACTTGCCTGCAAGGTAACTCAATATTACATTTAAGTTTTCAAGTACCCCCTTATTATCCAATTTGATTAGAGGAAGATCAATTTCAGAATCATGCACTTCTACTTCTTTTGCATTTAATACCACCACTAATACCTCTTTCTGTTCCTTTTCCCTGTCAAAAGTACGTTTTAAGCATATTTACACGACACGTCCTCCACTTCTTTCTTCTATCTGGAGTATTTATTAAATAATTTACTTCACTCAATCGGCGGGATTTTCTGCACCCGCCTGCCGCCGCTATCTTCCAGTCCTGCCGCAAGTCAATGGACGTCTGGCTGGGGCATCACCTCGCCCGCAGCAGGTCCCGCCCACGATGGGGCCGGAAAATCCCAGCTAATTTCTTTTCAATCCTGTGAAGTCCACTAAACCTTGCCTTTAATGAGTCACTCAGTATGGTAACAGAACTAGCACTTTCTCTCCAGCAACAAAATTCCAAGCTGTAGCCTTCCTGTCTGCTTTCACTTTCATCACTTACTGTGATATCTTTAAATGCTCCCTGTCCAACTCTCATGCTCTGTCTAATCTCTGAAGTTTGATACAAAATCCAGGAGAGTAGTTTATGGATTTTGACCTACCAATTTCTCATAAATCAATTTCAGTAGTCCCCTTACCTCATGACCATAAACAAGTTCAAAAGGGCTAAAACCAGTCAATGCATTAGGAGCATCTCTAATAGCAAATAACAAGAATGGAATTCCTCCATCCAAATCCTGTGGATAATCCTGACAGCACGTTCTCATCATGTTTTTTTAAAGTTTGATGCCATCTTTCCAAAGCTCCTTGTGACTCCGGATGATAAGCTGTTGACTTCAATTGTTTTATCCTGAAACTGTCCATTACCTCCTTGAACAGTTCTGATATAAAATTTGAACCCTGATCTGATTGTATTTCCTTAAGTAAACTATGGCCAGGATTTTATATTAGGCATGCGGGGGGTGGGCCTGACACGCTGGAGCATAAAATGACGTGTGATTATGTTGGGCGTGTGTTACTCCCAACGTCATCGTGCTGTCTTGCGATATTTCATTCAGCGGGCTTGCGTCAGTTGACTGCGTGCCCACCAATAATTGAAAGGCCTATTAAGGCCATTAACTAGGTAATTAACCTTAACTTCTACGCTGCCTGTCCAACCTTACAGTTGGCGGGCAGATGAAAAGGCCAAATGGCCTTTACGTTTTTTAGGAAACCTCATCCACGAGCGGGATGAGGTTTTCTAAAGCTTTTACAAATTAAAGAATTATTTTTTTGAAAAATAAAAGCATGTCCCATCTCATGTGACAGTCATATTAGGGCACATGTTTCATTACATTTTTAATGTTTTCATTTATATTTTTGAAAAGCGCTTCAATCGGCCTGAGGCACAGAGCGCATGCTTTCACGGCTCTGCGACTGCCCCCACCTGCTCTCGCCGAGCCAGCCCGACGCAGGAAAAATTCAGGTCCATATCTTGTAAAAAATTTAATTAACTCTTCCACAATCTGCTTAGTTGTAATATTTCATAAAGGCATCACTGCAGGAAAACTGGTAGACACATCCATTATTGTCAGTAAGTACAGATTTCCACTTTTAGGGCTGAATTTTTCCAGAATTGCATTAAGTGCGGTAACAGGCGGGTAAAATGGAGTCCTACCAGCCAATGAAAATGGCAGGTTTTCACGCCGTATATTCCTGAGCCCACATCATTATATATTCACTCCCATGAAACACGCCTTTTCCATGGCGGGCGGGCTCTCATTCACCCGCTTGCCATCACCCCACTGTTGCATCACGCTGGCTGCCATCTTTAAAAAGCAACTGCCAGCAAAGCGCTCATCGCCACCAGCTCACCACTGCTGCATGGGAGACATGGCCAGCAAAGGCAAAAAGACTGCAGCCACCTGCTTCAACGACGGATCCCTCGAGCGACTGCTGGATGCCGTGGAGGCCCAACGGGATGTGCTCTAACTCTGCTCTGCGCAGGATGGTTAACAATGTCACCAACCCGGCTTGGGAGGCGGTGGCAGCGGAGGTTAGCGCGAACGCCCTGCAGAGGAGGACAGCCACCCAGTGCCACAAAAGGATGAATTATCTCCTCCGTTCCGCCAGGGCAAGTCATTCTTTTAATCATTCCCAACTCACGCGCTCACAAACCCATCGCACATCCACAGGGCTCTCACTCACTGTCAGTGCAAGGGACATCACCATTCACTCTTTCACAAACACCGTCATTATCTTCATCCCATCCATGGGACCACTCACCACCCACACAGGCCAGGCATACTTATCTGGCCCAGCAGGAGTCCTGATACACTCTCCCCATCTCTATCCAAGCAGGACAAACTGGCTCACAACAGGAGGGAAAGACAGGTGGAGGGATGCCAGAATTCAAAGTTCTGATAGAATTTGAAATCAGAGCCATCTAGCTGGCCAGCGATGATCTGGGCCAGTCCTGTGCTGATGGTGAGGTCAGTGTTGCTCTGCCAAGAGAGGACCCAGCAGTGCAACATCCTTCAGACAGCCATGCCGTGAGTGGTGTCCTCTTTCACAGGCCACTGCCATGCAATAATTATCTCCCCTTGATTTCGCAGGCACATCTGGGAAGCAGCAGATGGAATCCACGACCCAGAGCATCCAATGAAGTTCCAGAGAAACGTCTGAAGAGGAATCTGAAGGGACCCTCCCTGAAGTTCCATCACAACGCTCACTCACAACCTCCACTAGTGCAGAGACACACACCTCGGTGGGACCTAGCTTTAGAGTAGCCTCGGGTCCACAATCTAAACAGCACATCGCACTTTCTGATCCACAACAGGCAGAGGCAGGGAATTCCCAGGAGTCCAGAATATTGCTGAGTCTGAGTCAGATGATGAGCCTCTGGACTCGGTCATGGCACAATTGCTGGAGCTGCAAAGGCAAGCTCAGGTACATCAGGAAGGGATATGCGCTGGAATCTTCAAATTGCAAGGTGATAACCCTGGCATTGCAACGCACCAAGGTCAACACTGGCAGGATGGCAGCCACCATGGAAACCTTGGGCCAGGACTTCACTCTTGCACTGCTGCACGGGCTTAACTCCTTCGCTGATGCCATATTTGGCCTCCAACAATGTGTATGGGAGAGGGGTGCTAGGCAGCTCGATCTCACTCCAGCTACCCCTTCCGACCACGGAGTCAGCCAGGGGCCCTCGGGCACCCATAGGGAGGAGGATCAGCAGGTGCATGTTCCGGGGCCATCCATCCAGGTGACTCTGGGAGTGACTGGCCCATCTGACTCCCCTCTTCATGTGACCTCCGCAGATACAGCTTCACAGGCCAAGGATATTGCCGCTGCCACACAGCAGGACCCTGAAAGCAGGCCAGGGCCCTCCAAGTCTCGGCCCTCCAGAGGACGCCCGCCTAAGTCATCACAGACAGGGCGCCACAGTCAGCAGGCTGCCTCAACCTCCGCTGTGGATGTCCATGGAGCACCAAGATGTAGCGACAGGGTTAGGAAAGTTAAGGAGAGTTAGTTGCACAGCCTCAGCACGGGTGTTAATCACTTGTACATAATGTTCACTATTGTCAATAAACTCCCAAGAATGTCTCCCGGCCTATGGCTCCTTGTTCTGATGAGCAGTGTTCTTGTCACTCAGATGTGAAACCTTGCTGCACAAGATAAATGCAAGTGTCTCAGTCCAGGGCCTCTTCCCTGTGCTCTGTGCAGCCTCCAGATGACAATGATGGTCCAACCTCAACTCCCTAGAAACATTACTGATGCCTGCACCTTGGCGGTGCTGGTCATTGCTGCCAGAATGTAGTGGACAGGTGCCACAGAGTTCTCTCGTACTCTTTGTGTGCGCTAAACAACTTTAAGGTGAGGCTAGCCCCCATCAGACCAGCATCTGTGACCAGTGATGCTGTACACCAGCTCCTGAAGGCAGGCACAGCATCAGATGCATCTAAAGTTTCATGGCTATGTCCCTGAGATGGCCCTGATCATGGAGCGCAAGCGAGTTGCCTTCGGCCAGACAGGAGTGAGACATTCTCAGAGGCCATGTGAAGATCTATGGAGTGTTCTCACTGCATGTCGTCATCATCCTCCAGCAATCAAGTGACTATTAGGGCCTCCATTGCATCTCCATGACAGGAGCATTATCACAGAGGGTATTGGCGCTGAGATAAGCCAGACTGGAGTCAAACATTCCCAACTGCGATGTGAAGATCTACGGGGACACCTCACTGCAGGTTGTCATCATCCTCCACAAATCTGGCAGCTATGAGGGCCTCCCAAGTGTGCCTGCCTCGTCTAGCCAGTGTGAGAGCCTCATCCCCATCGTCGTCACCACCGAGGACCCCCTCATCCTCAATCCCACCAGCGTCCTCCTCATCGGAGGAGACATGCAGTTCCTCCATCTCCTCCGCAGCCAGCTCCTCACCCCGTTGCAGTGCCAGGTTGTAAAGGGCGCAGCAGATGATGATGGTGCATGACACCCTCTGTGGACTGTATCGCAGGAGTCCACCAGACCGGTCCAGGCACTGGAACCACATCTTCAGCATCTCGATGGTCTGCTCCACCAAGTTGCGAGCTGCTGCATGAGCTTCATTATAGTGTCGCTCTGCTGCAGTCTGAGGCCGCCGCACAGGTGTCATCAGTCACAGCCTCTGTGGACCCTGGAAGACTGCAGGGATCTGCGAGTGACTGAAGATGTAGGCATTGTGCACAGCCCCTGGAAACCATGCGCATACCTGCAGGATGCCTTTCTGGTGGTTGCACACCAGCTGCAGATTCAGTGAGTGGAAGCCCCTGCGGTTGATGAAGTCCACTGAGTAGCAATGGAGACCTGAGCGCCAAATAAGTGGAGTCAATCGCACCCTCCACCTGTGGGAATCCCGAGATCAGAGAGAATCCATTGGCCTTGCATCCTGGCTGTCCCGGTCCTGGGCGAAGTGCACAAATTTGTCATGGAGAAGATAGCATCTGTGACCTCATGGATGCATTTCTGGGTGACGGATTGTGATATCCCACAGAAGTCACCTGTGGATCCCTGAGAGGAGCCATTGGCATAGAAATTGAGCACCACGGTCATTTTCACAGCCACTGGCAGAGGATGCCCTCTACGTCCCCTTGGCACCATGTGCTGCAACAAGTGGCAGGTGTGAGCCATCAGCTCCCTAGACATGCACAGTTGTAGCTGACACTGGTTCTCAGTCATCTGCAGGAATGGCAGGCAGCGTCTACAGACCCTGGGTGTTGCTAGGCTACGATCAGCCATGACTCACTGTCGCTCCTGGGCAGCGCATACAGGAGCCCCTGCTGCCCCTTCTTCATGAGGTTACTGCTCCTGCCTTTGCGCTGCCAGTGCCTCAGTCACACTCTCCTCTGTCTTCTACAGTCTATGTAGGCCATCAGGCATACAGCTATGTCAACAGGATCCATGATCTTGAAGTGGTCCTCCTGCAGCATGAGAGAGATGTGGTTATCATGGCTGTACTTAGCACCTTTCCTGGCCCTGTGTGACTGCCCCTTAATGCTTCCCAGTGAGTGCTGGTCACCCCTCGGATGGCCAGAGATGAGTGTGCTGCATGGCTGCCCTGTCAACCTGCGACATGGGGGACACTGGCCCAAACCAGGGTGCTGAAATGGTAAGGGGCTGTGAGCGCCTCCAGCAGTGACTGTTACATGGTCAGCGTTGGCGAGGAGTTTGTACTCCGTGTGCAGTCCAATTGCTCAGCGGTCTTATAAAGTGGTGGAGGACTCAAAGTCTGTGTCGGGGGCAGTGGAGGGTGGGGGGTGCTTGGTGGCCCTTTGGTGCCTCGGCGTTGGTTGCCTGGGCAGGTAGGCCAGGAGCCTGACCCCAATTATATCACTGTGGCTGCGTTTGATCTGTCTTAGTTGCAGAGGCATGGTCAGTTTATACAGGTGTCCCTATTGCATGGCCATTTCCCTCACTTACCCTGCATCCCACCTCAATTGCCTGTGCGTGGGATGCAGCGCCAAGTTGGCACTTAACTCCCACCCCCTCAGCAGTTGCCTGCGAGGCTGGCCAGCACTTGCCCCCAGACAACCCCCACCCCTCTGCAGTCCCCTCCGAGACTGGCCAGCGCTTGCCCCTGGATACCCCCACCCCTCAACAGTCACCTGTGGGACCAGGCATCAGATTCCACCCCCCCGGTGCCCCTGAGGCCTGTAAACAATGGGTGAGCTATAGAGAACACTCACCTCAGTTCCCCCAAAATTAAGGCCGCCAAGTGCATGTCACCTGCGTGCTGTGTGCAGTGTGCTTTCCCGTTGATATGGACAGACGATACAGTGGGGTTCCAAAAGCCTGGTGGGATATGCTAATCTATTACAATTAGCTCCCCAACAGCGGTCTGCTGTTGGTGGGCTGAGAGGAACATCGCAACCTGCCTTTACGCCGTCATGAAATGGGTCCCGCCATATTTTCCACGCCAACAGGCTCAGAAAATTCTACCCTTAGTCTTAGGGAGGGGTCCTATTCAATCAATCATGACTGTAGTAAAAGGTTCTTCAAATGCTAGTATTGGGATTAAATGTGCCGGCTTAATCATTGCTTGTGGTTTCCCTATCATCTGACATGTGAGACATGTTCTATAGAATTTGACTGCATCACGATGCAATCCTGGCCAATAAAAATATTTCTGTATTTTTGCCTGTGTTTTCCTAATTCCTACATGTCCCCTCATTGGAATTTCATGAGCAAAGCTCAGAATCTCATTTCTATACCCTAATGGGATAACACTCTGCCGTACCTTGTTATGACCAATGCAGTTGGTAAAGCGGTGTTATTTAAAAATCTCAGAGGGAAACTTTAAACAACTGTCATAACCTATAATTTTAATTGTTATATTTGAGATGCAACTCTAAATTCAGGAATCAGACCACCAGCTCGAGGTTTTACATTAAACTAAATGAAACATTTTATTAATTTACACAGGTTAAAAAAAATATACACATGGCTACAAATTACTACTATCATAACTTTTAACAAATTCCCAAATTAATCTCTATTAAGGCAACAGCAACCCATAGGCTTAACAGAACACCAGGCAAAGCATTTCCACTGTACGAACTCAAAATGAGTTCTTTACACTTCTGGTTCCTTGTGGAGCCAGTTGGAGCCTTGCAGCTGCTTTTTAATCTCACATTGCCTCTGTTCTGCACACCCAAAACGGTTGTGTTGTTATACCTACCACTGCCCACTGAATGTTAATTCTCATTGTATCAACAACCTCTGAACTAAACCTCTCTAACAATAAAACCCGTTTCATAGTACCAGTTTTATTAGTAATATAAACATATTGCTTGGTAGCTGCTAGATAAGTGTCCATTTTGACCCTATTTCTTGAATGCTCTATTCACAAAATGCAAATGCAAGCTAGCTCTCTTACATATCAAAACTAGTACAAGCACCCAGACTAGCTGGCTTTAATCCAATTAAGACATACCCATAGACTAAACCTCCATTTAAAAAGAAAAATATTTTCCAAAGCATTATATACATGACAACCTCCCTCCAGCTTTCATCTGCTAAAACATGATCCAGCCTCCATTTTCTCATTGAAATATCACCCTTAAGGTAATAACATTCTGGAATACATTTTGCCTCTGTTCCTGAGTAAGCTGTCTGATATAACTGTTTTAATTGCTAGTCCTTTTGCTGTAATTCAATTAACTGCCTGGAGCTAAACACTTCAGCTGAATTGTCCCCTGCTGTGTCTTTCTGAACAATGTTATCAAACACAGTGCCTGCTAATTTGATTTCAATATCTTCTTCCTGCCTTTGAACTGCCTGTCCTCCTTGTTTCTCTTGCTTCAACCTGTGTGCCTGTGACCTCATTATCACACAATCTGGAAACAATCCAGGATGGTCTCTTTGCAATACCTCTGTTTAAAACACTTCTACAGGCTGCTCAACTACCATAGGCACCACCCACATTTGCGATCCAGCTATATCATTACCCAGAATAAGTTGAACCCCTGTAATGGGCATTTTTTCCACCACCCCAACAGTCACTTTGCCAGTTTTCCCACTTACTCTTTAAATTTACCTTCCACAATGAAATAGGTTTCGCATCTCCATGAACCCCACTTATTATCACCTGTTCCAGCAATACTCCCTCTGAACAACAAATGTCACTATTCCACAACGTTAATGTTTGACTAGCTCCTGTATCTCTTAAAATTTTAAGCATCTTTACCTATTCCACCCTGTACACATGGAAAGACTTTCCCTTCACCCACGAAATCTTTAAATACGTTTGCAACCTACTCTTCACGATTCTCTTGGGTAAATTGTGAACACATTCCCACTTAATTACCCATCACTGATTCTCCTTGTTTTACTTGTACACAAACCACTAGTTTCTTCTGTGCCTGAATCTCAGAACCCATGGTCCTTTTGCTTCCAGAATAATTCCAACAGATTTTCCCTGGAATTTCCAACACACTATCTTCGTGTGCCCCACTTTATTACAATGAAAACACCTCAATTTTCGATTGTTACTTCTACCTCAGCACCTTTCTTTTGATTCTGAGAAGTAACTTTCTAGGAATTTCCAGCTACTCCTCTCTTCCCTGACTACCCACCTTCCTTTCACCTTCCTACTTTCTATCCTTTTCCAATTTGAAACGGTGATAAAAAGAGGTTTAGCTCTATGAACTAGCTCAACCATCAGCTATCTCACTACCGAAGGGATTGAATCTTTAAATTCTTCCAAAAGAAGTGCTGCATATGTTGTCTCTATTTTTAATGCCCGTATACACCCATCAAAATTGCTTTGCTTTTCTCTTTCAAACTTGATATAAGATTGCCCAGGCTGTTTTCTCATATTCCTAAACTTCTGCCTGTATGCCTCAGGAACCAACTCATATGCACTCATAATTGCTTTTTTTAAACCACATCATAATTCACTGACATTTCTTCTTATAGCGAAGCCTTATGTGCTCTACCCACCAACCTGGATTGTAACAACAATGTCCAGTTTTCCTGCGGCCATTTCATCTGCTTAGCTATCTTCTCAAATTAAATAAAGAATGTGTCAACATCTTCTTCCTCAAACTTTAGAAGAGCTTGTACACTGGGTTTTAAGTTAGAGGTTTTTTCATTATCAGAACTTTCCTCAGAATCTGAGGTCTCTTTTTTAACTTCCAGCCTTTTAAGCTGATATTCTCTGTCTCTTTCCTTAGTTATCTGTTCTGGAGATCAAGTTTGCACATTTCCATTTCTTTTTTAAATAATCTTTCTTTTTCCCTTTCTTTTTCTGTTGCCTCTAGTTCCAGTTTTTTCATTTCTTTTGCTTTTTCAAGTTCAAGCTTCTTCATTTCAAACTTAAGTCACACTACCTCCAACTGTGGCTCACTAATGTCAGGTATCACTTCCAATTTTAAATGCTGTGCTATACCTTCAATTAAATCTGCTTTCCGAGCCCCCACAGGTAACCCCAATTGTAATTTATCTGCCAATTCTGCTAACTTATTCTTGGATACTTTCTGTAACCAGAGTTATATCTTCTACTTCCAAAATGGTTTAGCCATGGATATAGCCATTTTTGCAGCCTCACCACTTCAAAAATAGTTCACACCCACTTCTGAATTCAAAGTGCTTCTCGTACTTATAACCTTTAGATTCATTAATCCAAAAAAAAAATCAAGGAGTTACAAATATATTTTGCAAAGAGCCCCCAATTATTATGACACAGCCGATGGTAAAGGCTGAGTTTTTCAAATTCTAGAGGGGAACTTGAAAAATCTGTCATAACCCATGTTTGCAATTTGTACGTTTCAAGATGCAGGCTTTGAATTCAGTAGTAAAAAGATCAAGTCTCGAGGTTTTTTTTTTATAAAACTAAATTAAACATTTATTAATACAAGAAAGATTGTAAGCACATATGTATGTCTACAAAATTACTACTATAATAAGTACAAAAAATCCCCTAATTAATCTGCTTCTCAGTTACACCCCTGTTAAGGCAACAGTAAAACACAAATTTAAACAAATCCCTGCAAAGCACACCTTGGACTGTCACATTCAGAATTAGTTTCTTTCAGCTCTGGGTCCTTGCAGACAGACTTGAGACTTACAGGTTGGAGGCTTCAGATCTTAGAATCCCTCCTCCTTTTACCAACAGCTTTCTCTTCCTTTATACATATTTTCATCTTTGAGTGCAAATTCTTGTTGTCACTAGGCTTTTTTAAACTTTAAATCTTTTAATAATAAAGCCCTTTTATAGTACCTACTTCACTAGTGAGCTTTGAAAAAATAAGCACATTGCTTCTGAGCTTCACCTTGTTAGGTGTAATATTTCATTTACCCTTTTGAATGGTCTATTTAAAAATGCAAATTGCCCCTTTATACCTCATCTTCTATTTCCCCATGTTTATCTAATTACCATTTCAAACCTACTTCTCTTCTATACGTCAAAGCCTTTAGACCACGGTTTAATCCAATTAAGATACACACACCTAGACACAGACACCACTATATTTTAAAATAATTTCCAAGAACATTATAGGCATCGTTATCTATTCTTGACATCAGGGTAGTCATTATCCTGCAGGATGCCTTTAATCCTCCCTATTTCAGCATCAAATTTTCATGGTGAGCAAATGGCTTGGGCCCTATTTACAAGGTTGCCGATAAGACAAATCTGATAGTGTATGGAATCAATCCAGATTTGCACTAACTGCGGTGGGGTTGTTTTCCCCGCCGACCACGATGGTGGATTTTCAGGCCGCATTATCTCAAACCCATCATATTATTTTTTGCATTCTTGGGAAACGTGACGTTTCGAAGGCAGGTAGGCTGTCACTTACCCGCCTCGTATCGTTTCACCTCTTCATCATGCCAGACGCCACGTGTAAAATCTGCTGGGCCAGATGATAAGTATGCCTGGCCTGCGCGGGTGGCAATTGATCTCATGGACAGGATGAGGCCAATGATGGTGTGTGTGGGAGAGTGAATGGTGATGTCCCTTGCACTAGCAGTGAGCGAGGACCCTGTGGGTGTGGGATGGGTTTGTGAGTATGTGAGTTTGGAGTGATGAAAAGAGTGACACATCTCTCACTGCATGGTTGTTTGGTGGATGTTGCACTGCTGGATTCTCACTTGGTAGAGCAGCACCGCCGACCCCACCACCAGCACAGGACCGGTCCAGATCGTTGCCAGCCTTGGGATGGCTTTGTTTTCTAAGTCCCTGAGGACCTTGATTTTAGACATTCGTCCTCGGGTTTGTGACCTCTCCCTCTTGTGTGCTAGCTTGTTCTACATAAATACAGATGGAGAAAGTGTTAGCACGACGCCTGCCAAGCTACATGATAAGTATGCCTGGCATGTGCCACTGCCATGGACTAATTATCTCCACTTGCTTCTGCAGGCACATCTGGGAAACAATCGACCAGTCCATGACCCAGGGCCTCCAATCAAGCCCCGAAGAAACCTCTGAAGAGGAATCTGGAGGCACCCTCCTTGAAATCCTGACACACCGCTCACCCACACCCTCCACCAGCGCAGAGACACATAACTCAATGGGCACTAGCTTTAGAATAGCCTCGGGATAACGATCTGGTGATTACATCGCACTGTCTGATCAACAGCAGGCGGCAGCAGGGACTTTTCAAGTGTCCGGCATTTGGCAGACTGCTGAGTCCAAGTCAGATGATGAGCCTCTGGACTCGGTCATACCTCAGTTGCTGGAGCTGCAAAGGCAAGCTCGAGAACATCAGGAAGGGATGTCTGCTACACTCTTCAGATTGCAAGGCACGATGGAGGAATCTGTTCAACTTCACTCTGAGGTGATAGCGCCAGCATGCCACCGCACTGAGGTCAACACTGGTAGGATGGCGGTCGCCATGGAGATCTTGGTCCAGAACATTGCTCCTGCACTGCTGCGCGGGCTCAATTCCATCGCTAACACCATAGTTGGCCTCCAACAGGGTGTACGCGACAAGAGTGGTGGGCTGCTTGATCTCACTCCAGCTATCCCTGCTCCTCAGGGAGTTAGCCTGGGGCACTCAGGCAGCCATAAGGAGTACCACCAGCAGGTTTACACCCCGGGGCCATCCCCCTAGGTGACTTCGGAAGTGTCCACCCCATCCGAACCCCCTCTTCCTGTGACCTCAGCTGCTCCAGCTCCACAGGCCGTGGAGGGTGCCACAGTCACACAGCAGGACCCCAAAAGCAGGCCATGGCATTCCCGGTCTCAGCCTTCCAGGGGACGCCCGCCAAGGTCATCACAGACAGTGCGTCTCAGTCAGCAAGCTGCCTCTACTTCTGCTGTTGATGTCCGGGGAGCACCAAGACGTAGTGGCAGGGTTAGGAAAGTTAAGAAGAATTAACTCTTTTGGAGGTTGCACAACCTGGGCATGGATGTTAATCACTTGTACATACTGTTCACTATTGTCAGTAAACTCCCAAGAATGTCTCCCTGCCTATGGCTCCTTGTTCTGAAGAGCAGTGTTCGTGTCACTCAGATGTGAAACCTTTCTGCACAAGATAAAGGCAGGTGCCTCAGTCCAGGGCCTCTTCCCTGTGCTTTGTGCATCCTTCAGAACAAAGTGATGGTCCAGCCTCAGATTCCCTGGACACATTACTGATGCCTGCACCTCTACGGTGCTTGTCATGTAGTGGGCAGGTGTCACAGATCCTCTCATTCTCTCTGTGTGCTCTCAGCACCTTTAAGGTGGAGCTGGCACCCATCTCTTCAGCATCTGTGACCACTGACACTGTGCTCCTGAAGGACTCAGATGTTGAAGGCATACAAAGGATTAGATGTTTCTAAAGTTTCATGGCTGTCTCTATGATATAAGAACATAAGAAATTGGAGCAGGAGTAGGCCATTTGGCCCCTCAACCTTGTCTCTAAGGTATGACCCTGATCACAGAGCACAAGCCAGCTGCCTTCGGAGTCAGACATTCTCAGAGGCTAAGATCTACAGTGTCCTCACTGCATGTTGTCATCATCCTTCTGTAATTCAGTGACTATTAGGGCCTCCACTGAGTGTCCATGACCAGAGCAATATCACAGAGAGTATGCGTGCTGCTATAAGCCAGACTGGAGTCAAACGTTCACAGATGCAATGTGAGGATCTATGAGCTCTCCTCACTCCACGTCGCCATCATTCTCCACAAGTCTAGCTGCTATGAGGGCTTCCCGAGCCCGCCTGCTTCATCTAGCCAGCGTGAGGACCTAATCCCCGTCATTGTTTCCTTAGAGGACCTCCTCACCCTCATCTCCATTCATAGGTGAATTTGAAAGCAGGATGGAGCCCATTAAGGCATGGCCTTCTATCTATTTGGGCATACATGGTGTCATTAAAACTGAACTCAACTGTGCAAGTTGCCGAGTTTACAAATTCAATGAATACTGATTCACGCAACGGTGGTGGGACTAGATCACCATGATATAGTGCTGCAGCGCAACTATCTATGGTTTCCTTAAGCAAAACATGCCCAAATAGATGGTGTTGCCATGGGATCCCTTATAGGCCCAGTCTGCAACACTCAGTCGGGGACAACTCTTTGCGCTGGAAGACCAACAAGTTTCGGGCAGACCAAAGAGCGTCTTTCACCGAGTTGATGATCCTCCAGCTGCAGTTGATGTTTGTCTCGGTGTGTGTCTCTGGGAACAGCCCCTAGAGCACAGAGTCCTGTGTCACAGAACTGCTCGGGATGAACCTCGACAGAAATCACTGCATCTCTCTCCAGACCCTCTTTGCAAAGGCACAATCCACAAGGAGTGAACAACGGTCTCGTCCCCACCACAGCCACCTCGAGCGCAACGTGCAGAGGGGGTGAGACTCCTGGCATGTTGGAAAGATCTGACGTGGAGGGCCTTTCTCACCACCAGCCAAGCTATGTCTTGGTGCTTGTTGGAAAGTTCTGGCGATGAGGCATTCTGCCAAATGACTTTGACAGTCTGCTCGGGGAACCATCCCACAGGATCCACCCTCTCCTTTTCCCGCAGGGCCTCTAAGATGTTATGTGCCGACCACTGCCTGATGGACTTGTGGTCAAAGGTGTTTCTCTGCATAAATTTTTCCACAAGAGACAGGTGGTACGGCACAGTCCAACTACTTGGAGCGTTCCGCTGCAGCGTGGCCAGACCCATCCTTCACAACACCGGGGACAGGTAGAACCTCAGCACGTAGTGACACTTGGTGTTTGCATACCGAGGGTCTACGCACAGCTTGATGCAGCCGCACACATAGGTGGCCATCAGTATGAGGGCGATGTTGGGCACATTTTTTCCCCTTTATCTAGAGGCTTGTACATCGCGTCCCTGAGGACAGATCCATTTTCGACCTCCAGATAAAGTGAAAGATGGCTTGGGTGATCGCCATCGCGCAGGAGTCTGGAATGGGCCAGACCTGCACCACGCACAGCAACAGCAAGAGTGCCTCACATCTGATGACCAGGTTCTAACCCGCAATGGAGAGGGAGCGTCGCTCCCACATGCCCAATTTTCTTTTCACCATCGACACTCGCTCCTTCCAGTTTCATTTCCATTTGATAGCTGTGTTTCTTCTCTCTTTCTCTTTTCCTTTCCTGATGGTGTTGATTTAAATTGGTCCAAGGCTTCAAGGGCTTTTTTGGTTCCCTGGTCAACTGGGGGCTAACACATATTTTACTGATTTCTGAATCTGTTGAATGCATCAGTTGTGGCCTTTGCTCAGTCCGTTACACTTTATCACTCCTTAAGTCTGAAGATTGAATTCAAGACCTGTTACAGACTTGAGTATATAACCTAGGGTGAGACTCCAGTGAAATACTGAGGAAGTGCTGCTTTGTCAATTGCCAAGGTCCCACGTGCCTGTTCTGGTGATAGACGTTAAAAGATCTTGTGACATTCACCAGTGTCCTGGCCTTTTATCCCTTAATCACCACCAAAACCAGATTTTGTAGGTCGTATATCTTATTTGTTGTTTGTGGGACCTTTTTGTGTAAATTAGTTGCTATGTTTTCACCTTTGAAATGGAGCTGTCAAATGAACTCCCCTTCCTTGATGTACTAGTTGAGAAATCTGCCGGGGGTTCTCTACCACGGTCTACTGCGAGCCTACCTTCACTAGTCAATATATGCGTTGGGATTCTAACAGTTCCACATGGTCTTATTGGCAACCTTGTAAATAGGCAGTAAACCATTTGCTCACCATGCAAATTTGATGCTGAAATAGGGCACATCAAAGGCATTCTGCAGGATAATGGCTACCCTGATCATTTCATTTTGCACTGTATATCATGCAAACTCACAAACGGGCCTAAGGCCATCACTTTTGGCCCTTAAGATTGCCCAGTCCATTTCAGAGTACCCTGGAAAGGCAAGGTATCTCAAATGTTTGAGCAACAGGTGAAACTAGCTGTTCCACGCTGTTACTATGCAGTAGCAACACGAATTGTATTCGCCAATAACAGGATGCTGCTGTCAAGTCGAAACAACGTTCTGCCTATCACAGAAATGAGTGATGTGGTATATGAATTTCAGTGCCAGGGTGATGCGAGGTATGTAGGCCATACATCCCAAAGATTGGTAGATTGTATTAAACAGCATGTCCCAGGTGCTGTTCACAACAGGCAGAGTACAGACCGTATCCAACCAGCCCGTGCTTGCAAAACTCAAAATACAGTATCCAACTTTAGATGTGATTCCGCGATTGGACAATATTTGCTAAATAATCCTCAGTGTGTTAAGAATTACGCTGACAACCAATTTAAGATCGTCATTCAGGCTGGCAATGTGGTGCAGTTGCGTGTACTGGAAGTTACATATATTAATGCACAGGGCCATGTTCTTTGCAGACAGAAAGAACATGTACATACACAGCGCCTGTTTCAGCTAAACAAAATAGCCATTCATTGACTCATTCCTCAGGGCAATGCCTTGACCAATCTGGGTCACGCTGCCTGGTTTAAATTTCGAACAATGCTTGGCAGTTAACTATCAGTCACCATCAATGGTACATTTTCCATGGCAATGCTTCTCACCAACCAATCAGTACTCTCTTCACATACAGTATAAGTTGTTCTCTTCCCCCTTACACCAGTATTCTTGTGAGTGCCCTGAAGAATGTAAGATGAGAGTCTCTTTTTTCAGTAATTTGTTACATAATGCAAGTATTCAACTTTAATCAGATATGCCTTCAGATTTTACTGCATTATTCTATAGAATTTTCTTAAATAAAACATTCATTAGCCACAGATGGATTAAAAACAGCATTCCCACATCAATGATTCCTGGATTTTATATGCAATAACCTGTTTCTTACAAATTTAAAATGACAGTTTCATGAGTAACATCTTCCCACATTGGGGGGAGGGGGGGGTGGGAAGTGTGGGAGCGGGCGCAGGCAGGCGCGCCTCCGAATGTCGCCCCCATTTTAGGTGGGTGGGCCAATTAAGGCCCGCCCAGCGTGACGTCCACCAGGAAGCGCTATGCACTCCCTGTGCGGGTGGGGGAGCGATTCCCTCAGCCGGGAATCACAAAGTGCTGCCTCAGGGAGATCAGCTCTGATTCAAAAGTTAATAGCCATTGACAGTTCGGCGGGCGCGCAGCCAATTCAGCTACACGCTGAACTGAAAATCTAAATGACATGGGGTCACGTTGGGACGACTACCCGACATATCCCTGCATCAATTTACGCGTGGCGAGCGGGCCCTGCCCCCGCTCGCCAACTGGAAGATGCTGGCCCATGTTCCTAGAATACAATAGTACTACAAGTCACATGTAGAATTCAGAGTACATCACTGAGTTACAAAATATTTATGTTTGGTCAGCTATCTAGCAAAGTATAACTGAAATTCTTATGACTTATTTCCGTACTTTATCCCCACCTCACCTCTAACACATGTATACCAAAAAAAATGAAGAAATTGAAGGAAAAATTGCAAAGTATTGAATGTTTTCCTAGAAATGCATGGATACAGACCATAAGCATAAAACCCTTACACCTCCTCCCTCTTCACTCCTCCCCACCATCCTTGAGAACACAAATCAATGATATCTTACCTGAGCAATGACATCTGAAACTGAGGCACAGCCCACCAATAAACTGTATTTATGCTTCAACAGAATACCAGCGTGGGTCCAAGCCTAAAAAAAAATGTTAAAAACAATTCATTCAGGTAACAATTCCATTTAAAATAACTAATATATAATGAGTTTCCAGGGTGTTTTTATTTAAAAGTAAAAACAGTTTATATATTCAAACAATGGTGGAACCATGAATTCCCACTGATGCCAATGGCAGAGCAATATCCATTTGGTAAAGCTGTTCTGCTCAAAGAGACAGAAAAGCCGTCAAAAATTTTCTTTTTAATACTGTGTTTTTTTATGGCGGGGAAAAGAGGAGGAAAGCAAGACTTCCTTTATTTTCTTGCTATATTTTTTCCTTAATCTTATTGTTCTTCTGCCTCAAATTAAGAGAGCTGTTCAGAGGACATTGCCAATGCACCCTCTAGCCAGCTGAGGGCTCAGCCTCAAATCTTCCCTCCCCTGTTTTGAAGGCACTGCAGGACAGACTGCATTATACTCAATCTTCAGGAAGAAAAGAATAAATAGAGGAGAAATCAGAATTTCCGTGCCTGCAGGTTATAAAGTACAGGTGTGAGAATGTCAGGTGAGAGCAGGGCTGAACTTTCATGTGATGCATCTCACATTCAACTAGCACACCAGTGCATAAGAAAGGCCAGGTGACGTCTTGGAAAATACCCATGAAATCATATCCTATTATATATGAGGGAAAGAAACTGCTAAAGGAAGGAGAAAAAACAAAGCTAAACAGATCATGAGTTCAACCCTGTTAAAGTGTTACGTGAATGCTGTTATACTGAAACTCAATAAATCTCTGTTTAATGGGGCAAGATCATTTATCTTTCCTAAACTGTGAAAGCTTGTATGAAATGTGTACTCTGTAGCTATCAAGCCCACAGATTCCAAATACCATAATGCGAAACTCATTCACTCCTAACTGTCCCAATTATTGAACCTGTCAAAATTCAGAGTTACATTAAGTTTCATCACATGCTCTCAGAATGAAAAGTGAGTCACTTCAGAGAAATGATTTCTAGGTAATAGCGCCTTTAGAAGATAGGCCATGGCTTTGTGCCAAAGCAGAATAGAGAATACATCATCTTGTCAAATATGTGCCTACTGTTTGTAAGAACAACAGTTCCACTTGGGGATGGGCAATAAATGTTGGCCTAGCCAGTGACACCCACATCCTGTTAATTAATTTTTTAAAAAATTACAACAGAGTTCAAACCAGTGGTGATCTCAGCTCTTTTTGTATTGTAAATAATTCCAGGGCTCCATCTCAAATCTGCTTATATATTTAGATTTAATCTACTGAAGAAATGTATTAAACTGAACTAATTTATCTTATAAATGCATGCACTTCTTAATGAGCGGGCATAGGATAAAATAGCTTCTCATGGTTGTCAAGTAAGCCAACTTGTGGATTGAGTTCTTAGAAATGCTGGTTCAATAAAAAAAAATCCTCTTGCATAGCACAAAATTATTTTTTGAGCAAGTCCTCAATGATGCTTAACAAGGTATAACAGGAATTTAAATACCTTCAGGTGTGTGTTTTCCCTTGCACCTGTATTGCGAGTGTATCGGAACTAATAGGGTACAATCTGTTCTGTCCATCCCTGGACAAGTACACCCAGTTAACATTCTTACCTTAGAAATGTATTTTGCAGTACAAATCAATGAAAGGAATTAATTTTGTAGCATTTGCACAATGGAAATATTTACAGAGGGGATAAATAATCGAGTCACTGAGTGATTTTCACAAGGTTTCAGAGAATATCATAAATGTCACCCAAAGACAGAAGTAAGATTACAGTATTGCAATCTATTTTTATTTGTAAGATGTTCTGTGGAGGGATGGAGAGATGCAGTTGAGCAGGGGTTACGTTTTGCTCTCTTATTTCTTATGAAGGCACCTGATCAGAACAATTGCTGGAATTTTATGCGGAGGCAGTGGCCTCGCCCTCTGGATGAAAAGCTAGGAGTGAGTCTGCCTCTACTTGGCTGGGACTCCCAGCAGCTACTTAACAGCCTTTGGGCTGTTAATTGGCTTGAGGCGGGATGTCTGCCCACATTTGTGGGGAACTTTGAGAGCTGCTGGCCAATCAAGTGGCCAGTAGTTCTCTAGTCTGAGCAACACTGGGAGCAGTGGCCACTACTGGGACTGCAGGCCCAGCATCCTTGTGCCATGGGCAAAATCCAAGTATTAGTAGGAAGAGGCCCATATCGGTCTCAACTGCCCGGTGGGTTGGCAGGCTGCCCAACCCCCTTTTCCGCCATGGGTAAATTCAAGTGTGGGCAGGCAATGGGCACAGCACTGCTGCCATGGCACCCAATTTTATGCAACCCCTGCTGTCAACCTGCCCCCTTCGCACAATGGTTGTGATGCAGGCACCCATCAGGCGCCAATCTTCAAGAGGTTACTTCGAAGACAACAGACACTGTATAATGCACCAAAATAAACATTACTCTCGCTGGCTATTGATAACTACTTATTATGTATGCTTTGCACCAGTGGAGCACAATCTTTTGTACAGTACTAATTCCTATCTATAGCATTAATAGTTTGGTATGAATTAGGTCATATCAAATGTATTCTTGGTATCACTTTGCAGGACAAGGTCACCCACTCAGAGGTCCTGGAGCATGCAAATTACATCAGCATACACTCATTGCTAAGCCAACAATGCTTGCGCTGGCTCGGCCACATTTATTGGATGGATAGTGGCCATTAGCTTAATGACTTTTTGTGTGGTGAATTGGCCACTGGATCACCACCTGCTGGGTGGCCATTCCTCCATTACAGGACACTCCACAAGTCATCCCGATGACTAACAAATTTGATTGAATTTTTTGAGGAGGTGACCAGGTGTGTAGATGAGGGTAGTGCAGTTGATGTAGTTTATATGGATTTCAGCAAAACCTTTGACAAGGTCCCACATGGAAGACTTATAAAGAAGGCAAATGCATATGGGATACAGGGTAATTTCATAGGTGGATTTAAAATTGGCTTAGTTATAGGAGGCAGAGGGTGGTGACAGAAGGATGCTTTAGTGATTGGAAGCTAGTGTCCAGTGGCGTACCACAGGGATCTGTGCTCGGTCCCCTATTATTTGTCATTTATATAAACGACATAGATGACTATGTGGGGGTTAGGATTAGTAAGTTTGCGGGTGACACAAAGATTGGCCGGGTGGTTAACAGTGAGGTTGAGTGTCTTGGACTACAGGAAGATAGGATGGTCAAATGGGCAGATAAGTGACAGATGGAATTTAACCCTAAAAGTGTGAGGTGATACACTTTGGAAGGAGTCATTTGACAAGGAAGTATTCAATGAACAGCATGACACTAGGAAGCTTGGAGGAACAAAGGGACCTTGGCGTGTGTATCCATAGATGTCTGAAGGCAGAGGTGCATGTTAGTGGGGTGGTAAAAAAGGCATATGGGACACTTGCCTTGATCAATCAAGGCATAGATTACAAAAGCAGGGAGGTCATGTTGGAGTTGTATAGAACCTTGGCGAGGCCACAGCTGGAGTACTGTGTGCAGTTCTGGTTGCCACATTATAGGAAGAATGTGATTGCACTGGAGTAGATTCACCAGGATGTTGCCTGGGATGAAACATTTAAGTTATGAAGAGAGGTTGGATAGACGTGGGTTGTTTTCGTTGCAGCAGAGAAGACTGAGGGGCAACCTGATCGAGGTGTACAAGATTATGAGGAGCATGGACAGGGTGGATCGGGAGCAGCTGTTCCCCTTAGTTGAAGGGTCAGTCAGAAGGGGACATAAGTTTAAGGTGAGAGGCAGGGGGTTTACAGGGGCGATGTGAGGAAAAACTTCTTTACCCAGAGAGTGCTGACGGTCTGGAATGCACTGCCTGGGAGGATGGTGGAGGCAGGTTGCCTCACATCCTTTAAAAAGTATAAAAACACTTCCTCCTACCTCTCCCTGGACCATGACCCCACCACTGAATATCAAGCCATTGTTTCCAGGACTGTCACTGATCTCATCTCCTCTGGAGATCTTCCTTCCACAGCTTCCAACCTGATAGTCGCCCAACCTCAGATGGCCCACTTCTACCTCCTACCCAAAATCCACAAAAAGGACTGTCCCGGCAGACAGATTGTGTTGGCCTGTTCCTGCCCCACGGAACTCATTTCTCACTATCTTGACTCCCTTCTCTCTCCCCTTGTCCAGTTCCTTCCCACCTACATCCATGATTCCTCTGACACCTTACGTCACATCAACAATTTCCAGTTCCCTGGGCCCAACCGCCTCCTCTTCACCATGGACATCCAATCCCTCTACACCGCTATCCCCCACCAGGATGGTCTGAGGGCTCTCAGCTTCTACCTCGAACAGAGGCCCGAACAATCCCCATCCACCACTACTCTCCTCCGTCTGGCTGAACTTGTTCTCACACTGAACAATTTCTCCTTTAACTCCTCTCACTTCCTCCAAATAAAAGGTGTGGCTATGGGTACCTGCATGGGCCCCAGCTATGCCTGTCTCTTTATGGGGTATGTGGAACATTCCTTGTTCCAGTCCTACTCCGGTCCCCTCCCACAACTCTTTCTCCGGTACATCGATGATTACTTCGGTGCTGCTTCATGCTCTTGTCGGGACCTGGAAAAATTTATTAATTTTGCTTCCAATCTCCACCCCTCCATCATTTTCACATGGTCCATCTCTGACATTTCCCTTCCCTTCCTTGATCTCTCTGTCTCAATTTCTGGTGATAGACTACAGCTCCTCACAGCCCGCTTCCTGTAAGGACTCCATCCCATTCTCTCAGTTCCTTCGCCTCCGTCGCATCTGTTCCGATGATGCTACCTTCAAAAACAGTTCCTCTGATATGTCCTCCTTCTTCCTTAACCGAGGTTTTTCACCCACGGTCATTGACAGGGCCCTCAACTGTGTCCAGCCCATCTCCCGCGTATCCACCCTCACGCCTTCTCCTCCCTCCCAGAAACATGATAAGGTCCCCCTTGTCCTCACTTATCACCCCACCAGCCTCCGCATTCAAAGGATCATCCTCCGCCATTTCCGCCAACTCCAGCATGATGCCACCACCAAATACATCTTCCCTTCACGCCCCCGTAGAGATCGTTCTCTCCGTGACACCCTGGTCCACTCCTCCATCACCCCCTACTCCTCAACCCATGTGGCACCTCCCCATGCGAACGCAAGATATGCAACACCTGCCCCTTCACTTCCTCTCTCCCCATCGTCCAAGGGCCCAAACACTCCTTTCCACTGAAGCAGCATTTCACTTGTATTTCCTTCAACTTAGTCTACTGCATTCGTTGCTCCCAATGCGGTTTCCTCTACATTGGAGAGACCAAACACAAACTGGGTGACCGATTTGCAGAACACCTTTGGTCTGTCCGTAAGCATTACCCAGACCTCCCTGTCGCTTGCCATTTCAACACTCCACCCCGCTCTCATGCCCACATGTCCTTCCTTGGCTTGCTGCTTTGTTCCAGTGAAGCTCAATGCTTCTTCCGACTAGGCACTTTACAGCCTTCCGGCCTGAATATTGAGTTCAACAATTTTAGATCTTAAACTCTCTCCTCCATCCCCACCCCCTTTCCGTTTCTTCCCCCTACTCCTTGTTTTGTCCAATAATTTATATAGATTTTTCTTTTCCCACCTATTTCCATTATTTTTAATGTATTCCACCGGTCATTTATCTATACCTTTTATGCCCTTTTAGTCTTATTTCACCCCACCCCCACTAGAGCTATCTGTACCTTGCTTGTCCTGCTCTCAACTCTTAATTAGCACATTCTTTTAGATAATATCACCACCTTCAACACCTCTTCGATCTTTTGTCTGTGACATCTTTTGGTTATCTCCTTCTATCACTGCTTGCTTGTCCCAACAACCACCCCCCTCTTTAAACCAGCTTATATTTCACCCCTCTCCCATTTTTACTTAGTTTTGTTGAAGGGTCATGAGGACTCGAAACGTTAACTGTACTCTTCTCCACCGATGCTGCCAGACCTGCTGAGTTTTTCCAGGTATTTTTATTTTTGTTTTGGATTTCCAGCAGCCACAGTTTTTTGCTTTTATGCTAGGTTTAATGGTTTTGTAGCTATCTCTGGCTTCCCTAGAGTGCAGGGTGTGATCAACTGGTTTTGAAGGCTCCATGGCATCAGCCCCTAATGTTCATCAACTGGAAACCATTAACATTCAACTGATGTGTGATCTTCAGAAGCACATAATGCATGTCTGTGCCATGTACCCTGACAGTTGCCATGACTCATTCATCCTGAGCCACTCCCAGATGCCTCACATATTCGAAGTGCCTCAGCAAATACAGGGATAGCTGTTTGGGGGTGAAGGGTACCTGCTCAAACAATGGCTCATGACACCCGTGCACTGTCCTCAGGGTGCCTTGCAGAAAAGGTACAATGACGTGCATAGCTCCACATAATCCATAATCGAGCAGACCATTGGCATCCTGAAGATGCACTTCCAATGTTTGGCCTGCTCAGGTGGGGCTCTGCATTACACTCCAGAGAAGGTCTCCTGCTTAGTAGTGATCTGTTGCACCCTTCACAACCTGGCACTTTAAAGGGGGATCCCTTGTTAGAGGGAGAAATGGAGGAGGCTGAGGTCTTCTCAGATGATGAAGAGCAGGAAGGCCAGGAACCTGAAGAGAGAGATGAAGGTCAGAATCCACCCGATGATGCCATGGAAGAAGCACCACGTGGAAAACATGCACATGACACATTGATAGCCACAAGATTCCAGGAGGAGGAAGGCACATGCAACAGGGGATGGCCACATTTCTCCTGTGACTTAGTGCCATTGCGCAGAAAGGGATTTAAAACCAGTCACTAAAACGAAAATAGCTGGAAAAACTCAGCAGATCTGACAGCATCAGCGGAGAGGAATACAGTTAACATTTCGAGTCCGAATGGCTCTTCATCAGAACTAAGGAAAAATAGAAATAAGGTGAAATATAAGCTGTTTGAGGGGGGTGAGACAGGTAGAGCTGGATAGAGGGCCAGTGATAGGTGGAGGCAAAGAAGAGATTGCCAAAGTTGTCATAGACAAAATGTCAAAGGGGTGTTGACAGTGGTGACATTAGCTAAGGAATGTGCCAATGATGACATTAAGGGTAGAAAGCAGGATGAGCAAGTGACAGATAACCCTAGTGGGGGTGTGGTGGGGGGAAGGGATCAAAATAGGCTAAAAGGTGGAGATAAGACAATGGATGGAAATAAATTTAAAAATAATAATAGAAATAGGTAGGAAAGGAAAAATATAATAAATATATATTTTAAAAATTATAAATTATTGGAAAATGATACCTATGACATCTTTGGCAATCTCTCCTTTGCCTCCACCTATCACTGGCCCTCTATCCAGCTCTACCTGTCTCACCCCACTCAAACAGCTTATATTTCACCTCATTTCTATTTTACTTTAGTTCTGATGAAGAGTCATTCAGACTCAAAACTTTAACTGTATTCCTCTCCACAGATGCTGTCAGATCTGCTGAGTCTTTCCTGCTATTTTTGTTTTTGTTTCAGATTTCCAGCATCCGCAATATTTTGCTTTTAAAACCAGTCACATCAACAGGAAGTTCTGCATTAGTACTTGCACCTTCAACTCTTATGATTCACCAGGCCATGATCTCTGGAAAAGTCAGTGGTGAAACCTGAATTTTCAGCACAAATGTTGCCTCAAACCATTTGATGCAATCATGGGCACCTTAATGAGAAACTACAACTGACAGTGACATGAACTCATGATTGGAGATATCATCATCTCATCAGGTCTTATGCTTTGGCACTACCACTTAGGATACACAACTACAGCTATCCCTTCAGGCTGCTGAGCAGTTCTCATACAATGTAGTCCTGCAAACAATAAGGGTTACAACTATATTCAGCATTCACTCCCAATAAAGACTTTGATGCATCTCCCTGACATCATACAAGGGTCCTGGTAACTATCTTGGCTGAAGTTAACATTAATAAATTAAATAAAGTGAATTTTCCATGCCCGTCCAACCTTACAGTTGGCAGGCGGGCGAAAAGGCCAAGCGGCCTTTGGATTTTTGAGGAAACCTCATTTATGGGCGGAATGAGGTTTCCAATGTTTATTAAAAATAAAATAAAAATTTTTAAATCTCATTTTTAACATGTCCCTGCTCATGTGACAGAGTCACATGACGGAACATGTTTACCTTAATTTTAAAATCTTTATTTTTAATGTTTGAAATCCTCAGCACCCTGAGGCAGCTCTGCGCAATCAGGGAGCTTTCACTGAGCACACCTGTGCCCGTGCGCTGATTTCCACGCTCGCCCTCCTCCCCCCTCCACCCAAGCAACGTTAAGTGTTTCAACGCGTAATCCACACTGGTTGGCCGTTAATTGGCCAGCCAGTGTGAAATCGTGGTCGGGGCCCGATTGTGGGCGGCAGAGCATTGTGTGGCCACTCCCAGGCCCACCCGCCAGGCCCGCCCAACAAGGGGAAAAGCCTTTCCATAAAAGTAACAGTTTTGTGCTCAAGTAGGAAGTTGGGATTTTAGTACTGATGTGAATATCACATTGAAAATGATGATGTGCAACTCCTGCTGTTACGAAATGTGGGTCACTGCTAATGATCCAATATTTCCTGATGTACTTTTGAACAGAAAAACTATTTATTGATAGTTGAGTTTAAAAGGCACTGTGGCAAATTTCAACCATAATTACGTAGCTCTTTATCGGAGTACTAAAATGCTCGTCTGTGTTGCAAAGACTTCTTCAGAATGACTAGATGTGTAGCGTGCAGCAGACCATAACTACTTCCCCTTTGGTATCAAAACACACGAAGTTTAATTGGAAAAAGGCATGAATTGTAAGTGCTGCACAGGCTTAAAGTAATGTTTGCATGTGATTCAACCCTAATTCGTTTTAGTTGATACAGGTTTAAAAATGGAAACTAACCCATTGTGGTGCAGCTAGCAGTATTGTATACACACCGATGGCAGAGTTAAAAACAGGGCTGGAATTTTCCAGGTCCAATGGGAAATGGGAAGGCTGGCAAAATGGTGTGGTAGGACTAGGGATTCCCAAAGTCTTCCCGTTGCCATGCCACTTTGCAAACAGTGGGAAATTTGGCAGATCGGTCATCCACCAGATGGCGGATTGTGGGCCACTTTCTGCCTCAGTGTTCCGTTTGCCCACGTCATAAGGGCCCAGAGCCATGTGGAAACACTGCCCAGTGAAACCTGGTCAACTCCCAGCTGGTTCTGGAGGGAAGACCTTCCTTTATAGGCACTCCATGGCACGGAGGATCCCCTGTGGCAATGGCTGCTCTCGCAGCAATGCACCACTGCCTCTCAGTGATCCCCAGCCCCATCTTCCCTCTGTCACTAGGATCTGTCTGTCTGACCTTGATATCCCTCAACTCCACTTAACTATTTTTGAGGGCACCCATCCATTGAGGTGCCTTCTCCTTGCAGTTGCAGCCTCAACAATGGTCACCAGTATTTGGGTGGCGGCTACTTAATTGGTCACCACCAGCAAAATGCAGCCCTGGGTCTCGCCACCCGCTGAAGCAAAGAACTATCATTTCTATCTTCCATTAATAATAAAGACCAATATTAATCTACAACTGTAAGAAACAAAAACTGAGGGAACACGGGTATATTCATCAAAAACCAAAATCATATCTTAGATTACCAATGAATCCAGCATCGGGAAGGCAGCCAGATAGAGGAAGGCCTTTCTCGTTTTACTTCCCACAGAATCATCCACGTGATGTAATTTGTTAATGATATAATATCCCAGATCTGTATATGCTGAAAATAGAACAGAATAAAAAGGGATAAAATTGAGCATGATCAATTGTCATAGTTAACAGGTGATTGATATATGATACAGGTTTCTCCATATCCCCATTTTAAATTCAAATCTTTTCAATGCTGTAACTCCACCAATTAAGTTCAAATGTGCCTAAAGCTATATAGCCAACATTTTTCAAGTAGGTACATGCTGATGCATATCAGGAATCATTATCTAAAGATCATCCTACAGGAAAAGAGACAGACTGATCAATAGTTCAGAATTACCTGGAAAAACTCAGCAGCTCTGGCAGCATCAGCGGAGAAGAAAAGAGTTGACTTTTCGATTCCTCATTACTGCTGAAGAGTCATGAGGACTTGAAACGTCAACTCTTTTCTTCTCTGCCGATGCTGCCAGACCTGCTGAGTTTTTCCAGGTAATTCTGTTTTTGTTTTGGATTTCCAGCATCCGCAGTTTTTTGTTTTTGATCAATAGTTCACTCCTATATATATATATACCATTTCAGCATGCAGATTCAAACCAGGTAGTTTTCATTTATTAAGTGTCTATCATTTGGGTGTTAATTGTATTCAGATGGTGGGTTGATGATTGTTCAGATGGTTGGGGGCTCACTCACATGCTGAAAGGTTTTTTCTGTTGGAGGTGCATGCTATGCAATGTGTGTCTCTGTAGATAAAAACTTGTAAGTAAATAAAAACTAAGCTCCATCCTTCACTACCTGGCTACCTAACTTTTGACACAGTTTACGACAGTACAATGAAAGTACAATTTTAAATCAGCAAACTATTAAATGCTTTAGTTTAGATCACAGCTAAGAATGAGTAAGTTTTTTTGGTAAATATTCACGTTTAGAGAAGGCCAGTGACAATCAGTATTGTGGAATGGAGCAATTTCCTATTTAAGACATTCAGGATCAGTCAGGTCAGCAGTAGCGTGGCCAGTGGTAGAGAGAAGAAAGTGCTTTAAATGCTAATCTCTATTCTACCCATCTGATTTTTCCATTTTGCACAATACCCATCCTTGTGGCCTCCAACAAGATCGAATTTTGCACTAACTCATGTTTTATGTTGTGGATCAGCATCCACTAGAACTGTGTGCAACACATTCCAAACTCATTATAACCCTTCAAAAAGCAGAGATTTTCACCTTATCAGTTTGGGTTGGCAGCTAAAGCCAGATCCCAAGAAATATACAAAACCTGCATCTGCTAGCACTTTCAAAAATGTATTTTTTATTCATTCATGTGATGGCAACATCATTGGCAGTTATTACCCATCCCTAATTGTTCTCAGGGTGTTGGTGAGCCACTTCCTTGAACTGCTGCAGTTCATGTGGTGCGCACTTACCCACAGTGCTGTTAAGAAGGGAATTCCAGGATTTTGACCCAACGACAATTAAACGATGATATAGTTCCAAGTCAGGTGATGTGTGGTTTGTGGGGCGGAGTGAACTTGCAGCTGGTGGCATTCCATGTGTCTGCTGCCCCTGTCCTTCTAGGTGATAGAGGCTGCAGCTTTGGAAGGTGCTGTCAAAAGAAGTTTGACAATTTGCTGCAGTGCATCTTGTACATGGTGCACACTGCTGCCACTGTGCATCGGTGGTGGAGGGAGCGAATGGATGGAGTGTCAATCAAGCTTCGCCTTGGTTGATGTTGAGCTTCTTGAGTGTTGTTGGAGCTGCACTCATCCAGGCAAGTGGATAGTATTCTATCACACTCCTAATTTGTGCCTTATAGATGGTGGACAGGATTTGGGAAGGCAGGAAGTGAGTTATTCACTGCAGCCTCCGACCTGCTTCTGTGGCCACAATATTTGTATAGTCGGTCCAAGTAAGTATCTGGTCAATGGTTATTCCCAGGATAGTTATGGTGGAGCACTCAGTGATAGTAATGCCTTTTAACACTGACTGTAAAGTTTATAGTGATTATGTAGTTGAAACTTGTTCAACACTGTAGCATTCTTCCACACTCCTTATTTTATGGGAGGACGGGGAGGGGAAAAAGTGAGAAAAGAGAGGAGAAAAAGAAGGAAAGGAAGTAAAAGGAACACACAAGGGACATTATAATTAATAAGAAAAGATCTTTCACATTGGTGTGGTTTGAACAAAATTGGAACTGATCTTTGTGAAACTAATGTTCTAAATAATTATGGTATTCTTTCACAGAGTGTGTGCTTAACTCATAACAGGCCACGGGTTGGTTAAAGAACACATTATGAGAACTAGAAAGAAAGTGGGGGAAGGGTGGGGGGTGGCTGGTGGGGCATGGTTGGAAAGGTACAACGATAAGGGAAATACAAAAAAAAAGGAAAAAATTCCTGGAACTAAACTTGCCTCTCAATTTGCATTTGGTATTGAATTATTTTGCTATTCAATCAAATTATTTAGATTTTTAGTAAGTAGCATTTTAGAACTGACAAGTATACTTATATATTACATAATATTATATATATTACCAGTGGGTAACATCTGCATGCACAGAGAGTTTATCGGAGTCCTACATGGCACAAGAGCCTCTGGCTGTTAGTGACATTGAATACCAACACTAGTCAAAGCATCCTAGGTCATTTACACATGCCAGATAGCTCAACATTGTTTAGTTGTTCTTAAAAATGTTACTTTGATCTAGGAGAAATAAGAGAAGAAAGTACAGAGGGATCAGTGACTGTAGTGGTACTAATTAAATAGAAAAAATGTAAGACTATGACAAAGAAATTATGGGCTGGATTTTACATACCCTCGCCAGGTGTATTTTTGGCAGAAGGGCATATAAAATAGCTTGGGTGCCCAGTCTATTACCTTCCCACCCAACCCCTAGCTCACCCCCATAACACGTTAGGTGGGTGGGCACTGAAATTGGCAGCTCACTCACCATGTTTAAAAATAATTGAGGGTCAACTGAACTTCTTAATAAGCTAACTGACCCCGATGATACGTTACCCATGCCATAATACGGTTGATATGGGCAGGCGGGCAGGAGTGGACAGACTGTATTTTTAAAGAAGTTTTTAAGAAGGGTGGGAAGGAAAGGGGACACTATTTTTGGGGGGATAAAGGCAAAATACCGCAGATGCTGGAAACCTGAAACAAAAACAAAAAGTGCTGGAAAAACTCAGCAGGCCTGACAGCATCTGTGGAGAGAAGGACAGAGTTAACATTTTGAGTCCATATGACTCATCTTCAGAGTCTAAAGAGAAGTAAAAATATGATGAAATAGAAACTGTTTAAGGGGGGTGGGATAGGTGAAGCTGGATTTTTTTGGGGGGCTTTCCTCTGTGTAATGGGGGTAGTCCCCCTAAGAGAGCACACTCCCCTTCCTTCCTATCCGCCTTCTCTCCAAAACCTAACTCCTCCTAAGCTGGCCAAACCCTTCCCACCCAATACCCCGGACTTACCTCACTCCAGGATCCATTGGGCCTTCTTCTTGGGACTGGTTGCTGCCCCAGCAGGGCCCACTACTGAGCTCTTGGAGTTGCTGGGAATGCTGGAGCTGCCAGCTAATTTGACCTCAAATTTATTGAGGGCAGAATATTGGAAAGCAGCCAAAAATCCATTAGAATAGCCAAGTCTTGAGGTCACAAAGGTATGCATCAGAATTTCAGCAGCAGACAAGTTGGGGCAAGATTGGAGTTGAATGATGTTTTAGAGCTGGAAACAGGCACTCTTAGTGATGATACCAATATGTGTTCAGAAGCTCATCTTGAGGTCAAATATGATGCCAAGCATATGTGTGAAAACAGATGCTGTGATTTTGCATGATTTTGTCGTGGAACAACATGAAGATGGGAAGTAGGAGGGGGACACCATAGGCAATGGTGCGGGAATAGGAAGAGAAACCATTGCAGGTGATACTTCGATTACAATTAGATAAATGAGAATGTAACCAGCCAAATGCAGTCCTATGCAGGCAGCTAGATGATGGCAGGGACAGCGTGAAAGGAGGATGATGTGGTAAAGCTGTCAAAAGCTGCAGACAGGTCAAGAAGGACAAAGCTTTTGTAAAGGTAGTTTTAGAAATGAGGGGATGTAGGGGATACACGAGCTCAGAGGAGAAGAAACCAATAATGTCAATAGGTGAAGAAGAACAAAGGGTTAAGCCCAAGGCAGAAGGAATTCTTTCCCAGAAGAATCGAAAGAAATTAGATTTTCATCATCCCTTGAAGGGTAGTAAACTTCAAGCTGTCATGGTTCAACCATTGTACCCTAAGAAGTGATTCATCAGGACTCTTCTTTTCAATTTCATTCCCTGCTCTTACCTAACTCTTGTGTCACTATTGACTTTATTCTACTTAATTTATATCTTATATCTCTGAAGGACACCACACGCCTGACTCCTGGTAATGGGAAAACTGTCCTGCATTAAATGCATGGTGGGGAGGAAACTCACCCATTAGCGGCGGGAAGTTCATTGAAATAATTAATGTCCCACTTAAACATAACTTGCATGCAATTCAACGAGATTTAATGCTGCCATTTATAAGTGGCTCCCTTGACTTACTGTGAGAGCCTGTTTAACTTCAAGGAGACAGAGGCCCAAGTTTTCACAAAGCTGTGCTTTAGCCAAAATGGCGCTGGAGCCCAGAATCCAGAAGTCCCACCCCCTGAACTCGACACCCACTATTTTTGCTGGGGAATATGGGGACAGACCATAATTCACACTTGTGGCTCATGGAGGCAGCTTCACATTTAACAATGCAGCTGCCTTCAATCAGAAGCAATTTTAGTCACCCAGGTTTCTGAAACACAATTCATGGAAATTTTTTCTCTCAAAGGGTTGTGAATCTTTGGACCTCTCTTTCCCAGGGAGCAGTGGAAGCAGGTTCACTGAATATTTTTAAGGCAGAGGTAGATAGATTCTTGACAAGGAAGGGAGACAAAGGATATCAGGGGTAATCAGAATGTGGAGTTGAGGCCACAATCAGAAATCAGCCATGATCTTATTGAATGGCAGAGCAGGCTCAAGGGGCCGAATGAGGTCAAAATGAGGTCAAAATGTTTTGCTACCGTGTCCTAATTCACACCAAATCTTGTTCACCCATCACCCCTGTGCTAGCTGACCTACACTAGTTCCCAGTGAAGCATATCTCAATTTTAAAATTCGCAATCTTGTTTTCAAATCCCTCCATGTCTTCACCCCTCTCTAGCTCCAATCTCCTCCAGCCCCACAACAGTCTGAGATGTTTGTGTTCCATCATTTCTGGCCTCATGAAAATCATCCATTTTAATCTCTCCAACATTGCTGGCCATGCCTCCAGCTGCTAAGGCCCTAAAGCGCTGGAATTTCTTCCCTAAATCTCTCTGCATGATAACCTCTCTTTCCTCCTTTCAGATCCTGCTTTAAACCTGCCTCTTTGATCAAGCTATTAATCTGCTCAAATATCTCATTATATGGTTAGTGCGTCAAATTTTGTTTGATAACATACCTATGAAGCATCTTGGAACATTTTATTAAGTTAAAGATGTTAAATAAATATAAGATGTTGTTGTCATCAAGTTCTAGGAAATATCATTAGTGCTTCTTTCCTTAGAATTCATTTCTGGTCCTGGGTTATACTGAAGATAAAGGAATTCAGCTAAATTTCAAGAAACTGAAAAGTATGCAAGACAGCCCAGTATCAATAAAGAGAAGTTCAATCAACCATTTAATACTTAACTGCATAATGAATTAACTGGCATGCACCTAACTTTCCAAATCATGTCACAGGTGTAAAGATAGGATAGTTACCTATTAGAATATGAAAGATGGCAGCCACAGTACCAGCTGTGACCATGCAGAGGACAGCCTTGATTCTATCATGCCGACTGTGAACAAATACCAGTCCCACGTTCTTAAAGTCACTCATTGGCCCGGTGAAGAACTTCATGAGGGAGTAGGCCAGCCCATAGCTAGCAAGCATCTCGATGGCATCCTCTTTAACAGCTGCTATACCCCTGTTTAATGCCTATTCAGAAACAACAGCAGATGGGAAAGAAGCACTTAGTTTGAAATTCATAAAATTACATTTTAATATACATCGTTTAGAATTCGCCAGCAACACTAAGAGAGACTATGGTACGATGGCCCACAAACTTAACATGAGAAAAAAAAATCAGTTTCACATAAAATCTTCAACTTATAAGGAAATAAAACCATTCACCCACCCACCCTGGCAAGAATGAAGCAGCATAGACAATTATCTCTCAAACATGCTGTGAATAATTGCTGTTACAACAATGGAGCATTTAAGTGATAATGAGAAAGGCCTCAAAGGCATCATTCTGATGCTAACAGCCTTTCAATTTGCGACAAAAAAATTATCTGGTCCCCACGCTATCTGGCTTGTAAAACAGATGCTGCAGCCAAATGTTCTATTAGATTTTAGTCAATTTTACGTACTATAATTTCACAGATAACTCCAAAGAGAAGATAGATATTAAATTTATTGGCCAAGTATGCTTACCATTGCCCATTAAAAGATGGATTTACTACTGGAATTGGGCATCAAAGTGGAGGGCTAGATAAGTTGCTTTTTGAGGATGGGGTAATTATTGGTTCAGACTTTTACTGACAATTGATGTTATCCAGAAACACCAACCCGAGCCAGGCACAGGACAAGCTTTTTGAACAGCACAATTAACCTCAAGCCCTGTGACTGACCAAGGACTCCCATCACCTTTAATCACAAGCCTGCCCTAAGCTCACATTAACAGGTGTCTGGCCTGTCCTGGGAACAGTACAAACTGTGGAACTAAAACGTTTAGTTTTGCTGTGTACAAATTTGCTGCCATGTCTCCCAACCAAGAAACGTTCAATGTAAATGAAGAAGGAGACCAAACAGCATTATATTTTGTGTCATCCTTAGGCACAGGGGTGGTGCCAGAGGACTGGAGAATTGTGAACGTTACACCCTTGTTCAAACAGGGGTGCAAGGATAAAGCCGGCAACTACAGACCAGGCAGTTTGACTTCAGTGGTAGGGAAACTTAGATCGGGACAAAATCAATAGTCACTTATGCAAGTGCAGAATAATTAAGGAAAGCCAGCAAGGATTCATTAAGGGAAAATCATGCTTAACTAACTTGGAGTATTTCAAGTAGATAACAGAGGCCTGAATTTTTCAGGCGGCAGGTGGGCTCGGTAGGAGCAGTCGTGGAGCCGATCACCGCCCATTATCAGCTCTGAACTGCCATTTTACATGGGCGAGCCAGTTAAGATCCATCCAGCGTAACACAAGAGCCATAATGCTCAATGCTACCTTTGCGGGTGGGGGGGAGGAGGGAAAGTCAAGGCCAGTGCTCTTTCGCGCATATGCTGCAATCTCCGAGGCACGGGGCTGCCTCAGGGAGATTGAATCGATGTTGAAGTAGTTAAATAAATGGTTGATAAATTTATTTAAACATGTCCCCTCATGTGTGTCACATGAGATGGGACATGTTTTTATACTTGTGAAAACTTTTTTTATTTCTTTAATAAAAGCTTTAGGAAACTTCATCCCACTCATGGATGAGGCTTCCTAAAAAACACCAAGGTCACTTGGCCTTTTCGCCTGCCCGCCAACCTTAAAGGTTGGACTGGCAGCGTTAACTATTACATCAATTACTTTCTCAATGGCCTTAATAGGAAGTTTACATATCGGCGTGCGCCCGCCGAGCGAAATATCGTGGGACTGCATGATGATTTCGGGATGTATGCCTGATGTCATCGCGTGTCATTTTTTGCATTGGCGTGTTGGGCCCGCCCCCACATGCCGACTGAAAAATCCTGCCCTGAGAAGGTTGATAAGGGCAATGCTTTTGATGCAGCGTATATGGATTTTCAAAAGGCATTTCAAAAAGCCACACAACAGACTAATGAGCAAAATTCTAGCTCATGGAATAAAAGGGAAAGTAGGCACTTGGATAGGAAATTGGCTGAGTACAGGAAACAGAGTAGTGATAAATTGTTCGTCTTCAGTTTGGAGGGAGGTCAATAGTGAAATTCCTCAGGGGGTCAGTGTTGGGACCCTTGCTCTTCCTGATATATATTAACGACTTAGACTGTGGTGTCCAGGGCATGATTTCAAAATTTGCAGATGATGTAAGGTTAGAAATATTGTCAACTGTGATACGGAAAATCTTAAACTTCAAAAGGATACAGACATGTTGATGGATTGAGCAGACAAGTGGCAGATGAGGTTCAATGCAGAGAAGCGTGAGGTGATACATTTTGGCAGGAAAAATATGGAGAGACAGTACAAAATAAAGGGAGAAACTCTAAAGCAGCTGTAGGAATAGAGGGACCTCACTGTATACGTACATAAATCATTGAAGATGACAGGGCATCTTCAGAGAGTAGCTAATCAAACTATTCTTAGGGCAGAATTTTATGCCTCATGGTAGGTGCACGCCCGACCTGATCCGGCGTAAAATAGCACGAGAAAAGATGTCAGGTGAGCGTACCACAGTCATCCCACACGCGCGCATTCTTCAGGGTCGGTGGGTGCACTTGAGAGTTGGAGCCGTGTCCGCCATCAATTACGAGGCCACTTAAGGCCTTTAAAAGCCCAAATGAACCCAAATTTATGTCTCCCGTGCAAGTTTGTGCTCATTGCACGGGTAAAACGAGCAGGCGGGCAGCCCACATTCTGCCAAACATCATCCAAGGGTGGGATAAAAAGGGTCAGAAGCATTGCCAGTGTAAGTAGTGAAGAGTTTAGGAGATAGTTTGCTGCTGGTTGCTTATTTGAACATGACAGTTTCACCTCTGTTCTCAGCTTATTTTTAGCACTTCTAGGCTTCATTCCAGGAGTCAATGGTGTCTCCAAGGCCCCAGGAGGATTTTGACCATGTGGATCCTTCCAGGTATCAGGCAGCCATCTGTTACCCTTGGGGCCAACATGATGTCAGGGGAATTGGTCCAAGAACTAGCTACTTACATACATTCATATGAACTAGGAGCAGGAGTAGGTCTTTCAGCCGCTCAAGCCTGCTTCGTTATTTAATAAGGTCATAGCTGATCTGATTGTAACCTCAACTCCACATTCCCAACTACCCCTGTTAGCTTTTCACCCTTTTGCTTATCAAGAATCTATCTAGCTCTGCTTTAAGAATATTCAAGGACTCTGCTTCCACCGTCTTTTGAGGAAGAATGTCCCAAAGACTTAGGACCCTCAGGGAAATAAATTCTCTTCATCTCTGTCTTAAACGGGTAATCCCTTATTTTTAAACAGTGACCCCTAGTTCTAAATTCTGCCACAAGAGAAACATTTTTTCCACATCCACCTGTCAAGACCCCTCAGGATCTTTCTCATATGTTTCAATCAAGTTGCCTCTTACTCTTCTAAACTCCAGTGCACACAAGCCTAGCCTGTCCATTTTTTTCCTCATAAGACAACTCGCCTATTCCAGGTAAGCCTTCTCTTAACTGCTTCCAACGCATTTATATCCTTCCTTAAATAAGGAGGCCAATACTGTGCACAGTACTCCAGACGTGGTCTCACCAATGCCCTGTATAACCTGAAGTGTAACCACTCTGCTTTTGTAAAAGCAAAATACTTCAGATGCTGGGAATCTGAAATAAAAACAGAAAATGCTGGAAAAACTCAATAGGTCTGACAGCATCTGTGGAGAGAGAAACAGAGTTAACATTTTGAATCCATATGACTCTTCTTCAGAGCTAAAGAGAAATAGAAATGTGGTGGTATTTATGTTGTTTAAGGGGGATGGAGCACGCAAAGCTAGGTAGAAGGTCAACAATAATTGGGGGCTGAGGAGCGACTGACAATGATGTCAATGGTAGTGGTGAAGACTAAAGAAGGTGCTGATAGTGGCATAAAGGTAAGAAAG
This sequence comes from Carcharodon carcharias, assembly GCF_017639515.1. Lineage (NCBI taxonomy): Eukaryota > Metazoa > Chordata > Chondrichthyes > Lamniformes > Lamnidae > Carcharodon > Carcharodon carcharias. The sequence continues at coordinate 171,808,155 of NC_054469.1, forward strand.
CAGAATGTGTTAATAGTAGAACAAGGGTCAGCATTCTGAAAGAACAACATAGAACAATGACAGATGGCTCTTTTCCGGTGGGCGGGGGGGGGGGGGGTCGGCGGTTGTGGAAAAAGGATAGTAAAAGGGATAAAAAAGGGATAAAACAATGAATAAATGAATAAAAATATTTTTTTTTAAATGGATTTAAAAAGTGGTGAAGATAGAGGAGAGAGTTCATAGTTTGAAGTTGTTGAACTCAATGTTAAGTCCAGAAGGCTGTAAAGTGACTAAACGGAAGATGAGGTGCTGTTCCTCCAGTTTATGCTGGGTTTACTGGAACATTTCAGCAGGCCAAGGATGGAGTTGTGGGCATGACAGCAGGATGGTGTGTTGAAATAGCAAGTGACAGGGAGCTGGGAATTGTTCTATAAGTCTGTTAGTTACATCTGATTTGGTGCCCAGCATAACACTCACTCCATCACCAGCAAATGCTACGAGATGCTGCTTCAAGTGGGAGTCATCAAAACCAAGTTTCTCAAGACATTCAAGAAGATGCTTCACTATTGTATCAGCTTTTTGATCCGGATGTTCAATCAGATCTAAAAACATGAATGGTGGATCATCCATCTCATCACTATCACATTTCAGATAAACTGCTGCAGCAGTTTTGCAGCTTAGGCTTGTAGATTCATCAATAAGAATCAAAACTTTACCCTTTATCACTTTGATATGTTGGCAAATTATCTCAGTAGCTATGTGGTCAATAATTTCTGCAGCACCGTAGTGGGAATGTGACCCAGTTCCCACGTCAACATCATTTTAATTTTGAAGTTGCAGCAAGCCAAAGTGGTCGGAGTGAAGTCTGTTGTTTTGAGCCAAGCAGCATGCAGAACAGAAAACTGCACCTTGCCTTTAAATGAGATGCGTTCAGGTTGTCACAGATTTTTCCTAAAGTGTCTTTGGTTTCTCAGCAACACATTGCACAGTAATGTGAGCGTTTAACAGTTTGTGTTCTACACTGTTTTGTCTGAGAGGTTTTAAACGTGCTCTCTGGTTGGATCCATCGTATGACAATTGTTACAAACGCCATTCGTAATCCAACTTTGAAGTTCTTAGTCCTTTTGTTTAAAAGCCCCAAGAAAATGCAGGAGAAAACAATTTACCTACTGATTCTTCCAGTTTAGGCTGCCATGATGAATTTAGGTTCAACTGAGTGAAATAAACCACAGAAGCAGCTGCTTGTGCCGCAAACACTTCAGGAGTTCCAGCCTCTTCAGCAAATAAATTATAACTAACCTCCCTATCTTTTCTGTTGCCTTTCTATTTTATATTAGTTTTACATTATATCTATAGTTACTATTTCAAAAGAAATAACTGAGCTGCTGACTCACTTTTTAGTTACATAGGGAAATTATTATGGGGGTTAGCTTTTCAGTTATTTATTTTTCTCTCTATTTACTTGGGGCTCTATTTATACGTGTTTGGCTTTGTTCTGTCTGAGTTATGGCTGAGGCCTTTCTCCCCTCAGCACGGCAGTGAGTACTGATTAAACCTGTGGATTTAAGGCCATTATATTTGATAAGCTGTTTCCCGCTGCTTCGAGGTGTTGAGAGCGGGGCGCCACGGTGAAAAGACACAAGGTGCATAGATACTAAATAAGCAATGACGGGCGGCGTCAACCTAACTTAACGCTTCAGAAAATTAATAACTTGCAACGTCCGCACATAATTGACTTCACGCACAGTCACTTTAGCCTATACTGACCAAAGATGGCAGGAAACAAGCGCGCAATAGGGCAGTGCCGAATAGTAGTTTTGGTGCATTATTCATACAAGCAACATTATAGCGAAATGATGGCTTATTTGCAATGTCTATGTGTGATTGACTTGGTGCACAGTCACTTCAGCCTACACTAATTAAAGATGGCATGGAACTGGCACTTGATGCAGCAGCGCCAGAAAGTAGTTTTGGCGCGTTGTTCGTATTTGCGGCATTATATAGAAACAATGACTTAATATGATGCTTGGAGGTGGAGCAAGCTGCTGGAGCAGTGTGCTCTGCCAGCACCACACCCCTGCCTAGGTCCCTGAAAGTGCCCAGGCTGGTGTGAGCAAAACACTATGTGAAATTAGTTCTAAAAATAAAGTAATCTCCCTCTCGTAAATTTTATTACATTCATTCTATGATTCTTCTTCATTCCCAAAATAGTTATCAACCTATAATGCAAAAGATCCTGCTGCCTCAAAGCTCGAATTCCTGTGCTCATTCTGATTTTAACATCTGGACTTTAATGCTCCCAGTATCCGACCTGTGTAACTGAGCACTGAATTTAAAAAAGATTGGATGTTAATGCAGTCATTTTCAGATTTTTCTGCAAATATTAGAGCACGCCTGGGAACCATGTGCAAGTACAAATGAATCAAATTGACAAAGGTAGCCTGGAGGATGCATTCATAGAGTGTATTCAGGACAGTTTCTTAGGACAATACATTAACCAGGGAGCAGGCTATTTTAGACCTAGTAGTGTAATTAGATGGGATTAATTAATGACCTCATAATAAAGGATCATCTAATCAAGAGTGATCATAACATAGAATTTCATATTTAGTTTGAGGGTGAGAAATGTAGGTCAGAAACTAGAGTCTTAACCTTAAATAATGGCAACAACAAGGATATGAAGACAGAGTTGACTAAAGTGGAATGAGAAAATAGGTTAAGATAAGACGGTAGATAGGCAGTTACAGTCAGTTAAGGAGATATTTCATAACTCTCAGCAAAGATATATTTCATTGAGAAAGACAGATTACAAGAAAGATGCACCATCCATGGTTAACTAAGGCTGTTAAGGATAGTATCAGTCTGAAAGAAAAGATATACAATGCTGCAAAGATTAGTGGTAGGCCAGAAGATTGGGAAAAGTTTAGAAACCAGTAAATGATGACTAAAGTAAAAAATGAAGAGAGAAGTTGGAGTATGAGTGAAAATTAGCAAGAAATATAGAAACAGACAGTAATGTCTTGACATCAAGGTAACATATGACCGAGTGTGGCATCAAGGGGCATCTAGCAAAATTGACGACAATGGAAATCATGGGGAAAATTCCCCACTGGCTGAAGTCACACATAGCAGAAAGGAAGATGATTGCAGTTGTTAGTGGCCAATCATCTCAGCTCCAGGACATCACTGCAGAAGTTCCTCAGGGTAGGGTCCTAGGTCCAATCATCTTCATCTGCTTCATCAATATCCTTCCCTCCATCATAAGATCAGAAATGGAGGTGTTCCCATCCATTGATGATTGCACAGTACTCAATACCAGTCACAACTTTTCAGATACTGAAGTAGTCGATGTCCGTATGCAGCAGTTCCTGGATAACATTCCACCTGGGTTGAGAAGTGATAGGTAACATTCGCAAGTGCCAGGGAATAACCATTTCCAACAAGAGAGAACCTAACCAACATTCTCCCTTTGACATTCAATAGCATTACCATCACTGAATCCCCAACTATCAACATCCTGGGGATTACCATTGGACAAAAATTGAACTGGAACAGCCATATAAATACCATGGCTACAAGATCAGGTCTGAGGCTGGGAATTCTGCGATGAGTAACTCAATTCCTGACTCCCAAAGTCTGACCACCATCAACAAGGCGTAAGTCAGGAGTATGAAGGAATACTCGTCGCTTGTCTGGATGAGTGCGGCTCCAATAACACTCAAGAAATTCAATACCATCCAGGACAAAGCAGCTCACTTGATTGACTCCCATCATCACATTAAACATTCAATTCCTTCACCACCAATGCACAGTAGCAACTGTGTGCATCATATGCAAGTTGCACTGAAGCAGCTCGCCAAGCCTCCTTCAAAACCTGTGAATAAAATGACCTGGAAGAATGGGCAGCAGACACATGGCAACATCATCTTCTGCAATTCCTTGTCAAGCCACACAATATTCTGTGCAGGAACATTATCACCTTCACTGTAGGTGGATCAAAACGTGGAAAATTCTTCCAACCAGTAATCTGGGCATTATCTTCTTTTTTTGTATGGCTTTAGGAGCAGAAGTCATTGTCACAGTTTTAAGGTCAAGTTCCCAAACAGTCCAATGCCCTGGAGAGCAAGTTAACTACAGAATGTCACCCTCAAACTCGAGCCTGGAGCAAGATGTTACCATGTGCTCCATGGTTTGGCTGGGGTTTCTGCATTCGCAGCCAGGCAAGGTATGAGGTGCCATTTGTACACTGGCCATGTCCAGTCCATATTCTACTGATTGTTGTCCATATGCTTCGGGGAGATTGAAGTCTGGTTTTTCAGATGTTGCGATGGAGACAAATGTGTTTATTTGGAAGGGTAATTTCTGCCCAAACTTTCTTTCAGGTTTCATCAGTGTCATGGAGTTGATTCGTGTCCGGAGGGGTTTTGTAGAACCACATAGTGAGTTGGAAGATCTTGAAGATCTCTATGAATGGGGAGGTTCAAGTTGCTGCTGATACGAATTATTTCTCTGCGTGGTACTGCATCCTGTCAAATGGAGGGTGGGGCAATTTTGAACCACTGAACTGGAGTTGATCTTAGAGTTCCAGATCACAGATTATCCTCACTACTGAGTAAAGCTGTGTGTTACTGTGTTTGACGTGAAGGCCAAGTGGGTGCACAGTACTTAACTGTCGAGACCAGATGGATGGACTGGATGATGACAGCCTTCTTTCCTGTCAAGTGGATTCCTGAACTCTTGAGGAGGTGAGGTTGGGTGGTGCCCAGCCATTGGAGATGTGGGGGTGGGGCTTAGTGGGGTGAGGGGGTAGATGGTGGAGTGAGGGGGTGTGTGGGAGGTGGTGGCAGGCCGGGAGCTGGTTGGAGGATGAGAGAGTGGGGTAGGGGGTTGAAGGGGCTGCTGGGGTAGAGGTGTAGGTGGGGAGGGGTTAGGGTGGGTGCGTTTGGAGGGTCACTTTTAAGGGTTAGTACCACAAAAATCAAATACTGAACACTTCTCAAAATTCTCTTTCGAATTTAAAGCAGCATATAAATCGCAGTCTAAGTTTTCATTATCCCCTAAAGTAGACACAATTCTGATGACATGCTGTGCTGATATGCCAGAGGATTGAGAACCTTGGGCCTCATCAAAATAAATGTAACAAACTAAAGACCAGGACTAATGCAAAACAGGGTGTTAATTCACTATTACCCATTTTATTATTCTTGCAATGTCTGGAAATGAAATGTCTATTTGCCACTAGGACATTGCTTAAAGAAAGGTTTTAAAAATCTCTACTCCGACCTAGGTTCACCCAAGATAGGCTGTAATTTCACAGTGTACAACACAGTTTCTAAGATAGTTACTGGGAGAAGAGGAAACGATCCAGTTCTTAAGTTAAGTTAAGGCCATACTGAATTTATGTAGCTTGTATCATTCTTCTCTGAAATATTCAGATCAACAATCCTACATTTTTCCTGAGCTGCTGGTAGATATCTGATTGACAAATCATGGGGATAGCGTCATTAGTGTAAAAGGAGCATTTGCCATTTATGGTATCTTGAAGGTTGGTGCCAGAGAAGTCAGAATGGTAAAGTTGTATTAGCTATAGAGTTGAATTGTTTTGTAAATATATAGTGATTTCTTTGTAGACATTTCCCAATATCAGTTAATTGCTTTATAATTAATTATCCTCAGAGAATCAGCATTGAGCCTCCAATTTAACCATTGTTACAGTTACTCTGCTTATTGCATGCAGTGTTATGAAAGAAGGATAAAATCTACATGTATACAGCAACTTCCATAATGTCCCAAATTGCTTTAAAACCAATTAAGTACTTTTGAGTTGCAGTCACTGTTATCACGTGGGCAAGGTTAACAAATGGCAGAGCAAGCTTAAGGAGCTGAATGACTTACTGTTGCCCCTAACGCTCATGTTCATATGTAATTTGGGTGGATGAGATGAGCTGGGCTCGATGGCCTATGTCATCCATAAATATCTTGTGAACAGAGGGTGGAATCATGGCTGGAGTTCTGTTTATTTTGTTGCTAATGGAAGTTTACTGTGAGCAGGCTTTGTAGGGTGAAACTGTCAAACATACAAATTAGGAGCAGGGTTAGGCCACTTGGTCCCATGAGCCTGCTCCTCAATTCAGTTAGATGATGGCTGATCTAATTGTAACCTTTCACCACTTGTTTATCAAGAATCTTTCTACCTCTGCCTTAAAGATATACCAAGATTCTGCTTCCACTGCCTTTTGAGGAAAGGCATTCCAAAGACTGACTACCCTCAGAGAGAAAGAATTTCCCTCATTTCTATCTTAAATGAATGACCCCTTATTTTTAAATAGTGACCCCTAGTTCTAGATTCTCCCACAAGAGCAAATGCATCCACCCTGTCAAAACCCCTCAGGATCTTAAAGATTTCAATCAAGTCACCTCTTACTCTTCTGAACTCCAGTGGATACAAGACAAGCCTAGTCTGTCTAACCTTTTCTCATAAAACAACCCCATTCCAGGTATTAATTTAGTAAATATTCTCTGAACTGCTTCTAATATTTACATCCTTCCTTAAATAAGGAGACCAATACTGTAAACAGTACTCCAGATGTAGTCTTACCAGTGTCCTGTACAACTGAAGCATAACTTCCTTACTTTTGTATTCCATTCCCCTTGCAATAAACAATAACATTCTATTAGCTTTCCTAATTACTTGCTGTACCTGTACTCGTACAAACCAAGCTTTAGCCGCACTTCAGAAATACTCCTTCTGGACAGCGTTTGGAAGAGAGTATGAAAGCACTGCCAACACCTTCTATGATAGCCATCGAGTTGAAGAAGACTTGAACCATTGGGTTATTGTCACTGGAGATCCTGGTGTCCCACATGGCACTGTGTTTCAGGCACCTCTGCCTATTTGTAAGGATGAAAACTCAAAGGAAAAGCATCCTCCAGCATCACCTGATCACTCAACTCAACAGCCCACTTGTTAATTTAATGAGCCATAACTAAGGGACCCTTAGTAGCCTTTTGTGATTCATGCACTAAGGCACCCAGGTCACTCTGAATCTCAGAGCTCTGCAATCTCCCACCATTTGCATAATATGCTTCCTTCTTATTCTTCCTTGTCAGGACAGGAGTGTGTAATAGGCTCACAGTGAATCAGTAACCTGTTTTACACTGCACATGATTCTCAAGAGTCTTCCATTGACTTCAATTTTGTTCTTTTGTGTACTTACCTATTATCCCACTCTATCTTGGTGCTTTTATGAGTTTTTTGAAGAATTAAATTTTGTGATAAAGTTGTATTGCATAGTAGATATTGAAAATATATTGTAGCGAGATGCAGCCATCAGCAGTCTTCAGACTTGCTGATCCAGGAAACACAGATACAATTATGAACCATTCAGTCATTGTCCTCTGGCCTCTTAAAATTTGTGATGCACAGAGACATCCAAGGGCTACAATGCTTCTCTCTGATATTGATGACCTATATTGTTCAATCATTTCACTTTCTTCCTCAGGAGTAATTTGATCTTCCTAACCTGTGAGATTACTGATAAAATAGGATCTAATTACACCCCTTGTATGAAATAATTATATTGAATAATATCATGCACCCAGGCAGGAGAACATCTTCTACAGAATAGAAAAGATCTTATGTAGGTTATCTTGCATGGAATTTTGCCCCCACATATGAATTTACTGTCACTGTGTCCATATGGTGCAATGTGTGGAACACATTAATGAGGGCTGAAGCAGTCACCAAAATCAGTATTATTGCCTGCACAGTATTATAAATAACTATTTGCAATATTTTCCTGTCAAATTAACAATTTTGCATGATGCCGTTAAAGTAAAATTTGTACTCTCTGATTTAATAGTTATGGTGGGATCACCTACAGGGCACATAAAAACTAATTCTGCATTATATCATTGCTGCTCCTTAATATTAGTGACCCATGCTGCATATATATTGGACAATATTTCTAACCAGATGCCAACAATGGGTGTTTTCATTTTACTCGGACCTTTCTCTGATTGTTTGGTGAATTGATTGGTGAATCTTGAAAGGAGAAAAACTATCATGCATGACTGAGGGGGAGGGTTAAAGGGGAAGAGGGGGGAATATGGGGCACAGAATCAGGAGAAGCACCTGTGCCCATGTTTTTCTCTCTGGCCCTGAGCTAGAAAAATTAATCAGTACTTTATATTAGTCTTTACTATGGAAGAGGATGCTGGCAAAACAACTGTAGGAGCAGAGGTGGTAGAGGTAATGAATGGGGTGTAAATTGAGAGGTAGGACGTACTGGAAAGGCTGACTATGCTTCAAGCGGATAAGTCGCCTTGTTCATTTGGCTTGCATCCCAGGCTGCTAAAGGAAGTGGAGGAGCAGAAGGACTTCCCATGATCTTCTAATGTTCCCTAGATATGGGGGAAGTGAGAATGCCGAATGTGAAAACCTTATTGAAGAAATGGTGTAACAACATTCCTAGTAACTCTAGAGTGGTCAGTTTATCAGTGGTGAGTAAGGTTTTATAAACAATCAGGGGAAAAAAAATAAAGGCAGTTAGAGAGATTTGAGTCAATTAAGGAGAGCCAGCACAGATTTGTAAAAGGACTAATTGAATTGAATTTTCTGATGAAGTAACAGAGAAATTTGTTGAAGGGAATGTAAAGGATGTTGCCGATGTGAATTTGAAGAAAATATTTGACCACATAAAAGGCTGGCTAACTAAACTAAGGTTCATGTAAGTCAACTTGGATAAAAAAATTGGCTTAAGGACAGACTGGCAGTAGCGTTAGGGAGAGGCACAGTTCTAAAAGGTATGCAGGGACAGAAGGACCTCAGAGTTCATGTGCATGGATCTTTGAAGGTCTTGTTGAAGGAATAATTAGAAAAGCTTATGGGATTTTGGGCTTCATGAGCAGAGATATTTTATATAAAAGCAGGGAAGTTATGCTGAACTTTCACAAAGCTCTGGGTAGGTGCAACTAGAGTAATTGCGAGCAGTTCTGGTCACCAAACTTTAGGAGCGACGTAAGGGTCCTTAAGAGATTGCACAGGAGATTTACCAGAATGCTTCCAGGTATGAGGGATTTTGATTCCAAGGTTAGGTTGGAGAAGCTGGGGTCGTTCTCCTTGGAGGAAAGGAGATTGAGGAGAGACGAGATAAAGGTGTACAAGATTATGACAGGTTTAGATGAGGTAGACATAGGAAAACTGTTCACATGAGCTGATGGTACAATGGTACAAGGACTAAGGGACAGAGATTTAAAGCTTTGAGCAAGAGATGGGGTGGTGGTTGGGTGGGGGGCGGGGGGGGGGGGGGGGGGGGGGGGGGGGGGGGGGCTAGTATGTGAGGAAGAACCTTTTTGTGCAGTGAATGGTAATGAGCTGAAACTTGTTGCCAACAAGGATGGAAGCAAAGATGATCAATGATTTTAAAAGGAAATTGGATGGGCACTCAATAGAAACAAACTTGCTAGGCTATGGGGGTAAAGTGGGAGAGTGGCACTTACTGGATTGTTCTAAAAACAGCTGGCATGGAGTAAATGGGTCAAATGGCCTCCTTCTGTGCTGTAATGATTCTGTAACTCTATGAAGTGGAACGTATTTTAAGTAGATGTTTCACAAAGAAAGAAAAACTTACATTTATATAGCACTTTTCACAGCCACAAGATGTCTCAATGCACTTTTCAGGTGTCTATCATTTAACGCACCTAACATGATCCCAAAAAGTAGTACGCTAAATGGAAACACACTAAACAAAAATAATTTTGTCAGAAGAGAACAGGTAAAAAGGTTGGTTTATGTTCCTGCCCCAGAAAGAATGCTGCTGACTGCCTTCCTTCCTGCTCAACTGCAACTGTAATTGCAACTGCACCAGGCATAGCAAGTGCTAGAGATAAGATACTTAAAACCAGAAATTGTTGTAAATGTATTTTTAAAACAGAAACCTGGTTGAACCAGGAAAACAAAAGGTGGGCTTGGGCTCTACAATTCTCCACTCCACTCAAAATAAAGATTAGACCCTGACAGTAAGCGTGAAAAGATAAAATGAAATCAAAATATTCCGTGCATTCAAAGCTGCCCTCACCCCACTGCAATGTGTCTGCAGGCTCCCCGCCTCCCCCAGACAACAGTGAAACAACGTCTCCCGAAGTGGCCATAGCTGCTTCTGGAGTAATCCTGAAACAATTCTAGCTTCCACTGCAAGGAGAAAACAAGATAGCAGCTTCATTTCCAGCCGAACTTTTTCATCACAAATTGGAAACTGCAAGGCTCAACATAATCTCCAATGCATTGTATTTTACAAAAATAGGTGTGAAAGTTGAGAGCAACAAAAGGAATTCTGAACGCATGTTACCAACCACACTAAATTGAAAATCAAAGTCATGGCCGGCGACACTTTTGGGGAAAGTTTCCTAATTTTAAAACTACTCTAAATCTAAAATATGCTATTAAAACACACTTTAAATGGGGGCTATCTGGGCAGCCAATGACTTATGGTTAAGTGTAGTCACTGTTATAATGTTCAGAAAGTAGAAAACACCAGCCTTTACAGATGAAAATTGTAAGAGAAACTGGCACTATTCAAAAGGTTCTGGACAATGGATCTGCCATTTCAGCTTCGTTTGGGAAGAGGAGCCTCTAAGTGCTCTGTTTGCCTGCATGAAGCTTGGCCACCCCTATTTTCAGATGAGAGCTTGTGGAGCCTGAGGTTGGGTACACTCCTCATACAAGTTTGAACTGTAAGGCATCTGTGGGTCTACTTCTTTCAAACTTCCCAAATACTGTAAGGGATTCCCACAGCAAAAGGTATGGCGCCAGTAAGGGTGCAGGGGACAAAAAGAAATGATCAATGTTTCACGGAGCAGCATTTGGGAAACACTAATGATTATTTGGATCACAATATCATGAAGGTTAGATAGTTAAAGGACCAAGAACAAATATGAAAATACTCAACTGGATAAGGTTGAATTTCAGTGAGTTGAAAAGGAAACTGGCCCAAGTAGATTGGAAACAAAAGTTTGGAGGTAAAACTGTAAATGAGCAATTCAAAGAGAATATTGTGTGCTGACTAGAGGCACCCAAGTTCCCTGGATGACTAATGATATAGAGATTAAAAAGAAGCAGAAAAGAGAGGCTTATGATCAATGTCAGAGTCCAGTACAGAACCAGGCTAAATATGGAAAGTCGCGATTTAAATAAAAAAGTAAAGAGGGGTAAAGAGAGAAGTTAAGAAGCTGAGATTAGCAGCTGATATAAGGGGAATCCCAAAATCTGTTATAACATACAAAAAGAGTAAAAAGGTAGTTAAAGGAAAGGTGGGGCTGATAATGGCCCTAGAAGATCTTATGGAGGCAGAGGGCATGGTTAAGTTACTAAATGAGCAGCTTACACATGTCTAAAGAAGAGGATGCTGCCAATGTCAGTGTAAAGGAAGAGATGGTAGAGAAATTAGATAGGTATTAAGTCCTGTGGTCCAGATGGAATGCATCCTAGGATGCTGCGGGAAGTTAGGGTGGAGATAGCAGAGGCTCTGGCCACAATCTTTCGATCCTCTTTAGATAAGGGAGCAGTTGCCCCAGAGCACGGGAAGACTGTTAATATTACGTCCCTGTTCAACCGGAAAGAATAGAGAGATAAACCTAGCAATTACAGGCCAGTCAACCTAATGCTGCTGTTTGGAAAACATTTAGAGATAAAAATCTGAGACAAATTTAAACTTATAAATATATACATTGATAAATGGCAAACGGCACAGATTTGTTAAAGACATATCTCCTGACTCCCCAGAGCCTGTCCAGCATCTACAAGGCACAAGTCACAAGTGATGGAATACTCCCCACTTGCCTGGATGAGTGCAGCTCCCACAACACTCAAGAAGCTTGACACCATCCAGGACAAAACAGCCCGCTTGATTGGCACCACATTCACAAACATTCACTCCCCACACTACAAAGGCACAGTAGCAGCAGTGTGTACCATCTACAAGATGCACAGCAAGAATTCACCAAAGCTCCTTAGATAGCACCTTCCAAACCCATAGCTACTACCATCAAGAAGGACAAGGGCAGCAGATAGATGGGAATGCAACTACCTAGAAGTTCCCCTCAAGTCGCTCACCATCCTGACTTGGAAATATCTCGCAGTTCCTTCACTGTCGCTGGGTCAAAATCCTGGCACTCCCTACACCACATGGGCTGCAGTGGTCCAAGAAGGCAGCTCACCACCTCCTTCTCAAGGGCAATGAGGGATCGGCAATAAATGATGGCCCAGCCAGTGAAGTCCACCTGCCATGAAAGAAATTGTGTTCGACTAACTTGATTGAGCTCTCTGATGAAGATGATTTGTTTATATGAACTTCCAAAAAGTGTCTGATAAAGTATCACGTGATAAATTTCTCAGCAAAAGTAGTCGCCAAGGGATTTTTTAAAAAGCAGTGGCAGTGGATGCAAAATTGTCCACAAGACAGAAAGCAGAGTGTAGCAATGAATGGTTGTTCAAAACAAAAACAAAAGCAGAATTACCTGGAAAAACTCAGCAGGTCTGGCAGCATCGGCGGAGAAGAAAAGAGTTCAGGTTTCGAGTCCTCATGACCCTTCGACAGAACTTGAGTTTGAGTCCAAGAAAGAATTGAAATATAAGCTGGTTTAAGGTGTGTGTGTGGGGGGCGGAGAGAGAGAGAGAGAGAAAGAGGTGGAGTGGGGGTGTGGTTGTAGGGACAAACAAGCAGTGATAGAAGCAGATCATCAAAAGATGTCAACAACAATAGAACAAAAGAACACATAGGTGTTAAAGTTGGTGATATTATCTAAACGAATGTGCTAATTAAGAATGGATGGTAGGGCACTCAAGGTATAGCTCTAGTGGGGGTGGGGAGAGCATAAAAGATGTTTTTTTTTATATAATGGAAATAGGTGGGAAAAGGAAAATCTATATAATTTATTGGAAAAAAAAGAAAAGGAAGAGGGAAACAGAAAGGGGGTGGGGATGGGGGAGGGAGCTCACGACCTAAAGTTGTTGAATTCAATATTCAGTCCAGTTGGCTGTAAAGTGCCTAGTCGGAAGATGAGGTGTTGTTCCTCCAGTTTGCGTTGGGCTTCACTGGAACAATGCAACAAGCCAAGGACAGACATGTGGGCAAGAGAGCAAGGTGGAGTGTTAAAATAGCAAGCGACAGGGAGGTTTGGGTCATTCTTGCGGACAGACCGCAGGTGTTCTGCAAAGCGGTCGCCCAGTTTACGTTTGGTCTCTCCAATGTAGAGGAGACCACATTGGGAGCAACGAATGCAGTAGACTAAGTTGGGGGAAATGCAAGTGAAATGCTGCTTCACTTGAAAGGAGTGTTTGGGTCCTTGGACGGTGAGGAGAGAGGAAGTGAAGGGGCAGGTGTTGCATCTTTTGCGTGGGCATGGGGTGGTGCCATAGGAGGGGGTTGAGGAGTAGGGGGTGATGGAGGAGTGGACCAGGGTGTCCCGGAGGGAGCGATCCCTACGGAATGCCGATAGGGGGGTGAAGGGAAGATGTGTTTGGTGGTGGCAACATGCTGGAGTTGGCGGAAATGGCGGAGGATGATCCTTTGAATGCGGAGGCTGGTGGGGTGATAAGTGAGGACAAGGGGGACCCTATCATGTTTCTGGGAGGGAGGAGAAGGCGTCAGGGCGGATGGGCGGGAGATGGGCCTGACACGGTTGAGGGCCCTGTCAACGACCATGGTTGGAAAACCTCGGTTAAGGAAGAAGGAGGACATGTCAGAGGAACTGTTTTTGAAGGTAGCATCATTGGAACAGATGCGACGGAGGCGAACGAACTGAGAGAATGGGATGGAGTCCTTACAGGAACTTCAACTCCTCTCACTTCCTCCAAATAAAAGGTGTGGCTATGGGTACTCGCATGGGCCCCAGCTATGCCTGTCTCTTTATGGGGTATGTGGATCATTCCTTGTTCCAGTCCTACTCCGGCCCCCTTCCACAACTCTTTCTCCGGTACATCGATGATTACTTCGGTGCCGCTTCATGCTCTCGTCGGGACCTGGAAAAATTTATTAATTTTGCTTCCAATCTCCACCCCTCCATCATTTTCACGTGGTCCATCTCTGACACTTCCCTTCCCTTCCTTGACCTCTCTGTCTCAATCTCAGGTGATAGACTGTCCACCAATATCCATTACAAACCCACCGACTCCCACAGCTATCTCGACTACAGCTCCTCACACCCCGCTTCCTGTAAGGACTCCATCCCATTCTCTCAGTTCGTTCGCCTCCGTCGCATCTGTTCCGATGATGCTACCTTCAAAAACAGTTCCTCTGACATGTCCTCCTTCTTCCTTAACCGAGGTTTTCCACCCACGGTCGTTGACAGGGCCCTCAACCATGTCCGGCCCATCTCCCGCGCATCCGCCCTCATGCCTTCTCCTCCCTCCCAGAAACATGATAGGGTCCCCCTTGTCCTCACTTATCACCCCACCAGCCTCCGCATTCAAAGGATCATCCTCCGCCATTTCCGCCAACTCCAGCATGATGCCACCACCAAACACATCTTCCCTTCACCCCCCCTATCGGCATTCCGTAGGGATCACTCCCTTTGGGACACCCTGGTCCACTCCTCCATCACCCCCTACTCCTCAACCCCCTCCTATGGCACCACCCCATGCCCACGCAAAAGATGCAACACCTGCCCCTTCACTTCCTCTCTCCTCACCGTCCAAGGACCCAAACACTCTTTCAAGTGAAGCAGCATTTCACTTGCATTTCCCCCAACTTAGTCTACTGCATTCGTTGCTCCCAATGTGGTCTCCTCTACATTGGAGAGACCAAACGTAAACTGGGCGACCGCTTTGCAGAACACCTGCGGTCTGTCCGCAAGAATGACCCAAACCTCCCTGTCGCTTGCCATTTTAACACTCCACCCTGCTCTCTTGCCCACATGTCTGTCCTTGGCTTGTCGCATTGTTCCAGTGAAGCCCAACGCAAACTGGAGGAACAACACCTCATCTTCCGACTAGGCACTTTACAGCCATCTGGACTGAATATTGAATTCAACAACTTTAGGTCGTGAGCTCCCTCCCCCATCCCCACCCCTTTCTGTTTCCCCCTTCCTTTTCTTTTTTTCCAATAAATTATATAGATTTTCCTTTTCCCACCTATTTCCATTATATAAAAAAAACATCTTTTATGCTCTCCCCACCCCCACTAGAGCTATACCTTGAGTGCCCTACCATTCATTCTTAATTAGCACATTCGTTAAGATAATATCACCAACTTTAACACCTATGTGTTCTTTTGTACTATTGTTGTTGACATCTTTGATGATCTGCTTCTATCACTGCTTGTTTGTCCCTACAACCACACCCCCACTCCACCTCTCTCTCTCTCTCTCTCTCTCCGCCCCCCACACACACACCTGAAACCAGCTTATATTTCAACTCTTTCTTGGACTCGAACTCAAGTTCTGTCGAAGGGTCATGAGGACTCGAAACGTGAACTCTTTTCTTCTCCGCCGATGCTGCCAGACCTGCTGAGTTTTTCCAGGTAATTCTGTTTTTGTTCTTGTTTTGGATTTCCAGCATCCGCAGTTTTTTTGTTTTTATCTAATGAATGGTTGTTGTTCAGGCTGGAGGGAAGTATAAAGTGGTGTTTCCCCACCCCCAACTTGGAGGTTGGTATAAAAGCCATTACTCTTTTTGATATATTAGTAGTTTGCTACACAGGGCACAATTTCAAAGTATTCTATGAGCCAAAACTTGGAAATGTAGTAAACAATCAGGGGATTATAATAGACTTCAGATAAACATAAGACAGGTGGATGAGAAATGAGCCCACATGGCATTTACAGTTTAATGCTGAGAAGTGTTCGGATGATTAAGGAAATGCAACACAAACTAAACGTACAATACCTGCCCCTTTACTTCCCCCCTCCTCACTGTCCAAGGGCCCAAATACTCCTTTCAAGTGAAGCGGCGCTTCACTTGCACTTCCCTCAATTTAATCTACTGCATTCGCTGCTCCCAATGCAGTGTCCTCCACATTGGAGAGACCAAATGCAGACTGGGTGACCGCTTTGTGGAATACCTTTGGTCTGTCCACAAGCATGACCCTGACCTCCCTGTTGCTTGCTATTTCAACACACCACCCTGCTCTCATGCCCACATGTCCGTCCTTGGCCTGCTGCAATGTTCCAGTGAAGCTCAACGCAAACTGGAGGAACAGCACCTCATCTTCCGACTGGGCACTTTACAGCTTTCGGGACTGAATATTGAGTTCAACAACTTCAGATCATGAACTCTCTCCTCCATCCCCACCCCCTTTCCGATCCCCCCTTTCCCAACAATTTAACTTTTTTATATATATTTTTCTTTTCCCACCTACTACCATTATTTCTAAATGTATTTCCATCCATTGTTTTATCTCTACCTTTCAGCCTATTTCGATCCCTTCCCCTCACCCCACCCCCAATAGGGCCATCTGTCACTTGCTCATCCTGCTTTCTACCCTTAATATCATCATTAGCACATTCCTTAGTTAATATCACCACCATCAACACCCCTTTGTCCTTTTGTCTATGACATCTTTGGCAATCTCTTCTTTGCCTCCACCTATCACTGGCCCTCTATCCAGCTCTACCTGTCCCAGCTCCCTCAACCAGCTTATATTCCACCTCATTTCTATATTTCTTAGTTCTGATGAAGAGTCATAGAGACTCGAAACGTTAACTGTATTCTTCTTCGCAGATGCTGTCAGACCTGCTGAGTTTTTCCAGCTATTTTTGTTTCAGATTTCCAGCATCCGCAGTATTTTGCTTTTAACAAACTAAATGATAAAATTTTAAAATAGATGCAGGAACAGAAAAACATGGTGGTTTACATACGCAAACCTATGAAGGCGGCAGGACGAGTTGACAAGGCTGTTGAAGCATATGTGATCTTTGGCCTTATAAACCAAGGTAGAGAGTTAGCAAGCAAGTTATGCTAAATATTTATCAGTGGTTAGGCCCTAGCTGGAGCATTTTGTTCGATTCTCGGCACCAATACTTTAGGAAGGATGTTAAGGCCTTAGAACGTGTGCAGAGGCCATTTACTAGAATGGCACGAGGGTTGCAGTACATGGAGAGTCTAGGGAGTTGGGTGTTGGTCTCCTTAAAGACAGAAAAGGTTGAGGGAGAATTGATAGAGGTGTTCAAGATCATGAAGGCTTTGGGTAAATAAAGGGAAACTTCCATTGCCAGGAGCTTTGGTAATCAGAGGACACATTTAAGGTAACTGGCACCAGAACTAGAGACGAGGTGAGTTTTTTTTTAAATGCAGGCAGTTGTTATGATTTGGAATGCAATCTTTGAAAGGGCAGTGGAAGCAGATTCAATAGTAACTTTCAAAAGGAACTGGGTAAGTACTTGAAAGGGAAAAAAATTGCATGGCTATAGGAAAAGGGCAGGGGAATGGGACTAGTTTGATAGCTGTTTCATAGAGATGACATAGGTACAATGGGCCTTCTTTTGTGCTGTATCATTCTAGGATTCTATGGACTAGAATAACAGCTTGGAAGCTTTCAAAGGTATGAAACAAAACATAATGTGCTATTTAATTTCAGTGATAGCACTGCCATTATCTTTACTCAGAGTGTGACTGGAATATGAAACTTGCTACCACATGGTGCAAGTTAAGGTGAATAGCATCAATGAATTTAAGATGGAGCTAGATAAGTGCATGAGGGAGATAGGAATAGAAGGATATGTTGATAGGGTAAGATGGAAGTTGGGAAGAGACTCATGTGGAGCATATATCTGTTGGGCTGAATAACTATCTGTGCTGTACATATTATACAATATTGGGCTAAATTTTCAAATGACCTGAGAGGCAAGACTGGAGGCAGATGGCCCGCAGTTTCTCACAACTAGCTAGCATATTTCTCTCCACCATTATCCGAGCCACTCGTGTTCAGGAATGATATTCAGGAATGCAGCCATCCGCCTGCAAATGGCAGGAAGCCCATCAGGCCAATTAAAGGACTTAATAAACCCATTTTCCACATGCTGACTGGAATTTTGCAGATGTCATGTGTGAGCCTCTATTGAAGCCAAAATATGACCAAGAGATTGAAGTAGCCTCCAAGCAGTTCCATCATACAATATAACCACATCCCTCCCCACAGTCACAGAATCACAGTGCAGAAGAGGCCCTTCGGCCGATCAAGTCTGCACCGACACGTGAGAAACACCTGACCTACCTACCTGATCCCATTTACCAGCACTTGGCCCATAGCCTTGAATGTTATGATGTGCCAAGTGCTCATCCAGGTACTTTTTAAAGGATGTGAGGCAACCTGCCTCCACCACCCTCCCAGGCAGCGCATTCTAGACTGTCACCAACCTCTGGGTAAAAAAAGTTTTTCCTCACATCCCCCCTGAACCTCCTGTCCCTCACCTTGAACTTATGCCTCCTTGTGACTGACCCTTCATCTAAGGGGAATAGCTGCTCCCTATCCACCCTGTCCATGCCCCTCATAATCTTGTACACCTCAATCAGGTTGCCCCTCAGTCTTCTCTGCTCCAACGAAAACAATCCACATCTATCCAACCTCTCTTCATAACTTAAATGTTTCAGCCCAGGCAACATCCTGGTGAATCTCCTCTGCACCCCCTCCAGTGCAATCACATCCTTCCTATAATGTGGTGACCAGAACTGCCCACAGTACTCCAGCTGTGGCCTCACCAAGGTTCTATACAACTCCAACATAACCTCCTTACTTTTGTAATCTATTGGCAGAAAGCCACAGCAGTGTCCACTGGCTGTCCCGTGGAAGGGCTTCCCCTCCATTATGATGGCCTGGCAGCTTTAGCCTCTTTGCAATTCCTCCATTTTGAAATGTCTTCAGAGGGTGCCACCATCTTGGGTCACCGTCTCATTCTCCTCCCTACATTATCAGCTCCCATCTCTGACAGTGGGACTGCTGATCTTTCAGTTTTCCTATAGGGCGTCCAACCTCAGGAACCTGCCTGCTATCCTTAATTGGATGGTAAGCATGCAGGCTGACCAGGAATTAGCCTACTCATCAAAAAGTGCATCAGGCATCAGGTGCTGACTCAACATGAGGGACCTAGAAATGCACCCAATGTGAATGCCCTGACCCCTGGACAAAATCTCAGCCTATTGTGTCTGTATTGTACTTCTATTTTTGGAATACGCCTTGGCTTTAATTAACCTGTAATCACTCTAAAGGGAGCTTGTGGGGCAATTATCAATTCCAGCAAGTGGACCCAAGGGCATCAAGGTAAGGCATCAGCCTTAGAATGCACTATGCTACTGGGACTATCCTCACATCAATTCATTGGTCAAACAACTTATGTATACAGACTTTAATAAGTTTCCCTGAAATTTCCAGGGTTGATTTTAAATTTCCTTCCACTGTCCTACCTACTGAATTTTGTCAAGATTAATCCTTGAATGAATAAAGATGGCAGCACAAAATGTGCCATTCGGGCACCGAAAAGAAAATGTTCATTCCAATTTGGATCAACATTATTAGAAAGCTCGGGCATTTGGGGTCCTTAAAAAATGAGTATTGCGACAGTAAGCGAAACAGTGAAGAAATCAGTTGCTCATGAAATAAATGCTGTATCACACCATTCCTCAAGTATTCTTGCCTTTGCCACCAATTTATTGCAGAGTACAAACTGACAATATTGTTCATCATTCATCATAGGACTACGCATTTGAACTCTTCTGATTAAATAAAATCAGCACCGCTTAACTGATGTATGTAATTCACTTTACAATCCGGTCAGATTATTCTTAAAGGAAAAAGATTCACCCTAATATTCAAAGGATATTTTAAGATTACACTGTACTTTTTCAGATTCTTTTGAAAACATACCCCAGATTGATCATTCTGTAATCCCCAAATAATCGACTGACCTCAGTAACATGACCAACAATCATGGGACATTTAAATAAGACACAGCACCAGTACAGCCGCATTATAGTGCGCCAAAATATATTTTGGTGATTTGTCACAGAATTTGTTTCATTTCTCTTAAAAATGAAAACTGCCGATGCTCAGTGAACACCAATTTATAAAGTAACCAATCCCACAGTAGCAGGGAGGAGAAACTGTTCTACTTTTATCTTTTATTCCACTTATTCAAAGCAAAACAACGGAATTGTGAGTGACAAAGGCGATGTTTTGCCATTAGGGACTGTGCTCAGATTGTGGTTCTGCTAGTATAAGGAATTTTCTGTGGATTCTGTACAAAATTAGTCAATTTGTAAATCGTTGTTTCTCAGCTCAGGTTAACCTGCACTGGAAAGGACAAGAGAGCTGAGGAACATAGATCTTGGGCACTAGAGGATCCAGTCTAGAGTACCATAAGATTTGAGTTATAAATGTTCCTGTACTTGTTGTTTGTTATTTTGGTTAACATCACATGTTGCATTCATGTGATTGGGAGATGAATGGAAGATTTGAACCAAGCATAAAAGGGGTGGGTTACAGATCAGGCCCAAACTGAAGACTGAGCAAGAGAAATAGGCAGGATTCTAATAAGATGTGATTAAAATCTGACTTTTTTGCAATTAATGCTGATTAAATGTTTCACAATGAACTTGGTTGTTTGGACATACTGCATTTATACAGCTGCCTGAGAATGCATGCAATTCACCCAGACCCAAGGCTCTGTGTGAGAGATTTACAGTTTCCAATTGCCAAGAACAAACCACTGCTACCTCAGTAAAAGGCATCTCTGCTTTCAGCAGAAAAATGGAGGTGGTGGGGGTATTGGTGGTGTGGGGTGGAGGTCAGAGTGAAAGTTTAATAGTTCACTTTAGTTTTTCACCACATAGATATTTTGCTGTCAATAAGAATTAGTCCTTTTAATAATATAAAAGCAAAAAACTGCAGATGCTGAAAATCCAAAACAAAAACAAAAATTCCTGGAAAAACTCAGGTCTGGCAGCATCTGTGAAGAGGACCACAGTTAACATTTCGAGTCCGCATGACTCTTCAACAGAAGTAAGGAAAAATAGAAAAGGGGTGAAATATAAGCTGGTTTAAGGGGGAGGGGGGGTTGGGACAAGAAGAGCTGGATAGAGGGCCAATGATAGGTGGAGATAACCAAAAGATATCACTGACAAAAGGACAAAGAAGTGTTGAAGGTGGTGATATTATCTAAATGAATGTGCTAATTAAGGGTCGAAAGCAGGACGAGCAAGGTACAGATAACCCTAGTGGGGGTGGGGTGGGGTGAAGAAATCGAAAAAGGCTAAAAGATAGAGATAAAACAATGGATAGAAATACATTTAAAAATAATGGAAATAGGTGGGAAAAGAAAAATCTATATAAATTATTGAAAAAAAACAAAAAGGAGGGGGAAAATCAGAAAGGGGGTGGGGATGGAGGAGAGAGTTCATGATCTAAAATTGTTGAACTCAATTTCAGTCCGGAAGGCTGTAAAGTGCCTAGTCGGAAGATGAGGTGCTGTTCCTCCAGTTTGTGTTGAGCTTCACTGGAACATTGCAGCAAGCCAAGGATGGACATATGGGCATGAGAGCAGGGTGGAGTGTTGAAATGGCAAGTGACAGGGAGGTCTGGGTAATGCTTGCGGACCGACCAAAGGTGTTCTGCAAAGCGGTCACCCAGTCTGCATTTGATCTCTCCAATGTAGAGGAAACCGCATTGGGAGCAACGAATGCAGTAGACTAAGTTGAGGGAAGTGCAATTGAAATGCTGCTTCACTTGAAATGAGTGTTTGGGCCCTTGGACGGTGAGGAGAGGGGAAGTGAAGGGGCAGGTGTTGCATCTTCTGCGGTTGCATGGGAAGGTGCTGTGGGAGGGGGTTGAGGTGTAGGGGGTGATGGAGGAGTGGACCAGGGTGTCACAGGGGAAACGATCCCTACAGAATGCCGCCGGGGGGGGGGATGAAGGGAAGATGTGTTTGGTGGTGGCATCATGCTGGAGTTGGCGGAAATGGCAGAGGATGATCCTTTGAATGCGGAGGCGAGTGGGGTGATAAGTGAGGACAAGGGGGACCCTATCATGGTTCTGGGAGGGAGAAGAAGGTGTGAGGGTGGATGCGCGGGAGATGGGCCGGACACGGTTGAGGGCCCTGTCAACCACCGTGGGTGGAAAACCTTGGTTAAGGAAGAAGGAGGACATGTCAGAGGAACTGTTTTTGAAAGTGGCATCATCAGAACAGATGCAACGGAGGCGAAGGAACTGAGAGAATAGGATGGAGTCCTTACAGGAAGTGGGGTGTGAGGAGCTGTAGTCGAGATAGCTGTAGGAGTCGGTGGGCTTATGATGGATATTGGTGGACAGTCTATCACCAGAAATTGAGACAGAGAGGTCAAGGAAGGGAAGGGAAGTGTCAGAGATGGACCATGTGAAAATGATGGAGGGGTGGGAATTGGAAGTAAAATTAATAAATTTTTCCAGGTCCAGATGAGAGCGTGAAGCAGCACCGAAGTAATCATCAATGTATCGGAGAAAGAGTTGTGGGAGGGGGCCGAAGTAGGACTGGAACAAGGAATGTTCCACATACCCCATAGAGAGACAGGCATAGCTGGGGCTCATGAGGGTACCCATAGCCACACCTTTTATTTGGAGGTAGTGAGAGGAGTTTAAGGAGAAATTGTTCAGTGAGAGAACAAGTTCAGCCAGACAGAGGAGAGTAGTGATGGATGCAGATTGTTCGGGCCTCTGTTCGAGGAAGAAGCGGAGAGCTTCTTTTTAATAATTCCTGTCAAATAGCAATTACCTGGTTGGAACATTTTGCTTTATATTAGGCATATTCCTATTCAGAAGATGTACTGTGCTGCACAGGCATATGCTCACTCTACTGGACTCTTTACATTTACTCTGATTCAGCATTATAAGAGTATTGATTTACATTAAAACAGTGCAATGAAAATAGAAGAGTAGAGCTAATCTATTTTCAGTCTTTGGAGCCTAGTACATAAGTTGGAAAATGGATGAGAACTGGCACTTGGTCTCCCTGTGTGTCTGTTAGTTCTTCGAAAACATGCCAGCTAACGTCAATAAGAAAGTGACCAAACTACCAAAGATGGCCTTCTGGTCTGAAAAACCTGTCTACCTGTCTATTTCATATACAATATGCTGAATGCCAATTTTCCTTGCACATTGGCATCTTGGTGTCTCAAAGCTTCTCATTGAAGTCAGGAACTTAATCTTTAGTCTTGATCCACTTTCAAGTGAGGAATGAGGGGATAAGTAATGTACCTTTTTTAAAAAAAACACAATGTTCAAAATGGAAACAGAAACCAAAATCCCTTACCACTGAGATGGAATAAATCTCGGGGCAGAATTTGAGTTTCGTGGTCGGTGGGCCCGAGATCAGCTGGGAAATGGGCCGCCACCCGCGATCTTCCCCCTACTGCGATTTCATGTTGGTGGGCCAATTAAGGCCCACTCGGCATGAAACGCGGCTCCCCATCGGTCAGGAAGGGCCGAACAATGGTGGGGGCCTGCCAGTTTGAAAACAGCACAGGCAGCTCCTGCCATGGAAGAAAGTCTGTTCTGCGTTAGCAAACAGAAGTGATAGAGACGAGCGCGCCTGGAGATGCCAGGCAAGAGGGTATGTCGGGTGGGGACTCAGCTCCCCTGCTGGACCTCAGGGGTGTTAGAGTCCAAGTACCAACTGTCAATGACGTCGGAGCTGGCCAAGGGGGTGAGCCTTGGCTACTAGTACTGAGTGCCTTGCAGCTTGAGGGTCACAACTCAGATGTGCTGTGCGAGATGTTGGGGTTGGTCAGGCTGCAATGGCGATGCAAATAGAGAGTGAACGAAGCAATGCTCCTCTATCCTTGCAGGAGAAGACAAACCATAACCAATCCATCAGAGAGGTCACATACAGGCAAAGGCATGCCCAACCTGCTGCTGCTGACTAGATTTGAGCAAGACGCCCTTGAGCTGGAGAGCTGGCACGCTCCATATATGGAGAGGAGGGGCTGCCAGACGAAGGTAAGAGGCAGTGCACAGAGGTGAGTTTTGGATTGTGCAACCATTCTAGTGTAGTCTTTTAATTGGTGGGAGCCTCACACCTGGAGCCCCCATTGATCATTGAAAGACAACGGCACTGTGATGCAGATCTCCATTGTCTCACCAGGGTGCCTGGCATGCACAGTGGCAGTGTGATGACTTTAAGTAATGACATGCCCTTGTTCTCCCTTAGATTCGCCTGCAGGCACTTGCTCTCTGGACCCCGAAGGGCCACCCCTGATGCCAGAGAACCACTTGGGTTCATCTGTAGCTGCGTCACACCCAGTCACGGAGCCAGGCACCAGCACAGATTCTTGGTGGGCATTAGCTCAGCAGCAAGAATGTCAGTGAACAGCGGTGGGGGCACTTCACGCTTGCTTGAGGAGCAGGCGGAGGCAGAGAATGCCCAGGGCGCTGGCATTCAGAGGACTGCTAGGGACCAGGGCGATGCTGAGTTGAAGGCAGATGATGAGCCTCTGGAGTTGTCCATTAGGTGGCAGATGCTGGGTGTCCAGCTGGAAAACCCGGCGGAGATTCACGGAGGTGCTGCATGCCACGGTCTCCATTGTGGAAGAGTCCCTGTGGAGCATGAGCACTGCATTGACCCTTATGGCTGAGCGCACTGCATCCTCCATTGTGAGAGTGGCAACTTTCATGCAGAGGCAGCTCCAGGAACAGAATCAGGAGTTCCTGGGGTTGCGCTCGGACCTGCAAGCCCTCACACAGGCAATGACCTCAGGTGGTCAGTGTCTATGTGGGAGATGGATGAGGTACCCAGTATCCCATCTAGGTGAGCAGGGAGGTCCAGAATGACCTCACGTTGGCGCACAAGCTGCTCGCTGTCTTTGCGGGTCTTCTTAGGGTGCTCCGGATGATGGCAGCAGCTCCTCTGCCCCTCCACCAGTGACCATCAGATAAGGCTGCGATGACTGCAGAAATGCCAGCCGTGGCACTGGCTATTCCTTCCCAGGCAGGGCCAACACAGGCTCCACTGGCCAAATGATGACCATCAAGTTAACCAAGGCCAACAAGACAGTAGGGTCAGCAAGGAGTCTGCAATGCCGGTGCCTGCGAGCAGGTACACCAAGATGTAACACTTGGAAACGTAAGTTAAAGGCACCATGAGCACAAGAGGGACTGTTCACGGGTTCATTTATGTTTGGTTTATATGTCTGCTGGTGTGGACATCAACACTAGTAATTGTAATGTCATTATGCATTCAATGTGACAATAACAATAAATTTGCTTTGGTTCTGATAGCCTGAGTGCGCTTTGCCTTCTTTCTTTCTGCTGCAGGGTACGCCAGTATGTAATGCTGGACGTAAGTGGCTGGATACTTTATTGCACTGGCACTGAGTGGACTTTGGGTGCAAATGAAAGGGTTATTTCAGACATCCGGGATGGTGGTGGCAGCCCTGGCATGAGGTGGAAGCAGATCTTTGGTAACCTAGCTGAAGGAATGTTGGATCAAGGCGTCCCTAGTGTCCCTGCCTGCCTGGAAATTACCGAGGTCTGCCTCCATGCCCTCAGCGTTCTCCTCACCATGCTCCTCCTCTGACTCACTACTGGATTCATCCTCTCTGGCCTGTGGAGCTGCCTCAAGATCCTCTTCCTCCAGAGGGTTCCCCCTTGCCATTTCCAGATTGTGGAAAGTGCAGCATAAAACCACGATCAGTGACATCCACTCTGGTAGTGCACCCCCTGAACAGTTCAGGCATCAGAAGCACATCTTCAGAAGACCTATGGTCCTCTCTTCCTTGTGGAGGTATGGCTCCTATTGTAATGCTGCTCTACCTCTGTTGTTGGGTGGCGGAGAGGCATCAGAAGCCACCTTTTCAATGAATAGCGTTTGTCACCCAGCAGCCATCCATCCAGTCGGGCTGGGGCACTGAAGAATCTTAGCATCTGGGTGAGTCTCAGGATGTAAGCGTCATGGGAGCTGCCGGGGTACCTTGCACAGACTTGTAGAATCTGCATCCTGTGATCACACACTATCTGCACGTTCATGGAGTGGAAGCCCTTCCTGTTGACAAAGGCACCTGGCTGACCCGCTGTCGCCTTGATGGCCACATGTGTGCAGTCGATTGCACCCTGGGCATGGGGGAAGCCAGCAAAGCCTCTGGCTCGCTCAGCCTGGCTGGCCTCGTCCATATGGTAAAGAACGAAGGTCAGTACCTGCCTAAACAGAACTTCTGTCACCAGTTTCATGCAACTATAGGTAGCTGATTGGAAGACTCCACACAGATCCTCAGTGACCCCTGGAAAGAGCTAGAGGCATAGAAGTTAAGACTGTGACCTTCAGAGCCACTGACAGGGGGTGCCCACCCACACAGTCAAAGCTGATCTCAGGCCCAATCATCTGGCAAATGGAGGTCACAGTCTCCCTTAAGAGGCAGAGCCTCCTTTGGCATTGCACCTCAGACATATTCAGGTAGCTGCATCGCCACCTGTAAACCCTGGCAGCAGGATAGTGGTGTCTATTGCGGCCCCTTCCTCCTTGGACTTCCTGCTAGCCCCACGCTCCTTGTGCCTGCACCTCTCCTCCCACAGGTCCCTCCCCTGGAAGCTACTTTGGGGCACCTGGCCTCCTCTCCCTTCTGCTCCTTCTCTTCAGAGGAGGTGGTGCCAACAGTGGAGACCACAATCCCCATTACCAGAGTAACGGAAGGCTATCTGATACCTGGAAGGGTCCACAAGGTCCGAGTCCACCAGGGGCCTTGGAGACAACAATAAGTCCTGAAATTTAGCTGGAAATGCTAAAATCGAAGCCCCAAACAGAAACGAAGCTGCCAAGTACCAATAAGCAACCAGCAGTAAACTATCTACCAAACTCCTCACTACTCGCACTGGCAATTCTGCTGATACTTTTTATCCCGCCTTTGGATGAGGCTTTGCAAAATGTCGGCTGCCTGCCTGCCGTTTTGCCCATGCAACGCATGCAAAATCACACGGGCAACATAAAATTTACCTTAATTGCCTTTTTAATGGCCTTAACTGGCCTTGTAATTGATGGCGGGCATGGGTCTGACTCACGTGCTCTCGGTGACTGAAATATCACGTGAGTGCACGATGACGTTCACTCACCTGAAGTTATCACGCGTTGTTTTACGCTTAAGCTGGTTGCACAAGTGCTTACCCGCTCAGCTAAAAATTCTGCCCTTGAAGAAATAATTAACCAAGGACACTAGGAATGCACAAAATGTAGACATGATATTTTAGAAATTCTCAGTTTTTCAATGGCTGCCATCCCAGCCTATTTAAACATTTACACATTAACTTATTTAAACATAAGACCATAAGACATAGGAGCAGAAATTAGACCATTCGGCCCATCGAGTCTGCTCCGCCATTCAATCATGGCTGATAAGTTTCTCAACCCCATTCTCCCGCCTTCTGCCCATAACGTTTGATCCCCTTACCAATCAAGAACCTATCTATCTTGGTCTTAAATACACTCAATGACCTGGCCTCCACAGCCTTCTGTGGCAATGAATTCCATAGATTCACCACTCTCTGGCTAAAGAATTTCTCCTCATCTCGGTTCTAAAAGGTCTTCCCTTTACTGAGGCTGTGGCCTCAGGTCCTAGTCTCTCCTACTAATGGAAACATCTTCCCCACGTCCACTCCATCCAGGCCTTTCAGTATTCTGTAAGTTTCAATCAGATCCCTCTTCATCCTTCTAAACTCCGAGTATAGACCCAGAGTCCTCAAACGTTCCTCATATGTTAAGCCTTTCATTCCTGGGATCATTCTCATGAACCTCTCTGGACCCTCTCCAGGGCCAGCACATCCTTCCTGAGATATGAGGCCCAAAGTTGCTCACAATATTCTAAATGTTCTGACCAGAGCCTTATAAAACCTCAGCAGCACATCCCTGCTTTTATATTCCAGTCCTCTCAAAATAAATGCCAACATTGTATTTGCCTTCCTAACTACTGCGTCAACCTGCAAGTTAACCTTAAGGGAATCCTGGACTAGGACTTCCTAGTCCCTTTGCACTCCAGATTTCTGAATTCTCTCCCAATTTAGAAAATAGTCTATGCCTTAATGTTTTAAATCCTGCTTACCCTATCTGGAGAAGGGATAGTTTGGGTTCAACATGCCAGCATTCTACTTGCCTCACCACAGGAGGAAGGGAGGGTTGCCATAGCATGAGATTCTATAATAGTTTGATAAGATTAACATAGGATTATAAATTATTGGTCCAGAACTTCATATTTATCAACTCAACGTTGAAGGCCCAGTTAGAGCAAAATATGAGATTTTGGCAAAGGGACTTAAAAAGATTCACATTCTTGCCAAGAAACCCACCTATCTAAACTCAACCTATACAGTTCACAGATCCATTCATTCTACACGATAGTGTGTTGATACCATGTGAAATACACTATGGACATATATATCCATTCTGACTTAATTGACAAAGATGATCAAGTGCTGACTGCAGACAATTCATTATTCTCCATTAGTATCAGAGCGGGCAAGTTGACCATCATGAATGCAGCAAGCTGCTGATGGAGACATGGCCAATCATCACCCCATCAACCGTCAACCCTGAAACTTGCTTCGCTGGCTTAGTACCGCATCACTGCTCCAACGAGGCATCAAACGTCATCTCGATGTCATTGTGGCCTGCTTCCTAACCAACTCAAAAGGCAGCATCTATCGCGAAAAACACACACAGAATAAAATAGCTGCTTAAGCTCTCTGCAAAATGTCACTTGGCACACCATTTTTTTCGATGACCTTCATCACTGAAGAGATGGGCCCAGTGTTTATGGCCACGAAGTCCTGGAAGACCATTGAGATTGATGGTATCTACCCAGAATTCCTCAAGAACTAAGGCCTAAATGGATGGATGTGGCTTGGCAACTCACCTCCAATATCCTTGGCACTGGGATAATCCCAGAAGTTTGGCACCATTCCAAAGTTTTTGTCATCTTAAGGCCAAGAAAACCAGCCACCAATCCCAAAAGCAGCCCTTCAGTCAGCTGTCTGCAGGGTGGTCAAAGGGCTCATCCTTAACTGATTAAAACCAATTTTAGAAGCCACACTCCCAAACAAGAAAGTGAGTTGCAAAGAGGGAAGAAGCTGTTCAAACTAGGTCCTGTCACTCACTCCCAATATTGAGGCAGGGTTCCTGAAGCAGCTAAGGACTGAAGCTGCCTAAGACACTGGCACAAAGGCCAGCTACTGAAGTTTTCAACTATCATCCAATGTGGCAAAACCTTTAAGCCCTTCAACACCCTAAACTGCAGCCATAAGTTCCATGTCAATCTTGCTGATAAACCAACTGAATATGGATGCTTACTAAGGGTTTGTCAAAGGGGTTGGTGCTTATGAACATGCCCTGCACCACCCTGGAAGTTCATCTATGCCAATGATCAATATAGAGCACTGCTGATGTAGGCATCAATGCTAGAGAAAGTAGGAGGCTCACAAGTGACTTGGGACCACAACCAGGGACAGTAGTGTCAGCATTCTATCTGAGGAACACCAATACCAGTAAAGAACTCAATGTTTCCATCTGTGAAATGCAACTTTCCTCTGCCCGACTCTTGACCCAAAATACATAGGTTAAATTCCTGCCCATTGGACTCAAATCATTAATACCAGCAAAAGACAAAAAACAAGGTTGGACCTGGTCTGGAAACTCACTGAGATGTCATGGGGAAGCACAGCTAGAACACCTTGCACCACAACAATGGCCTTATTCTACTGTGCTGCAGAACACTGCTCCAGCTCATGGTCCTGCAGTCGCCACACAAAAATCATGGACATGCAGCTAAATGCCACCATGACGACAGCATCAGGGACACTTAAGTCCATTTCAAATGAGTGACTCCCTTTGCTGTCCCACATTTCCCACCTACCTTTTTCTGCATGCCATCCTACTCTATAGGAATGAAAAAAATCATGATGAATGCCAACTTCCCATTCTTGAAGATCTGAAAAACTTAACACAAAAGTGCTTTAAAAATTGTACCATCTAGCACCTAGCTTCCTACCACAAAGGAAGATGATTGTGGTTGTTGGAGGTCAACCGTCTCAGTTCCGGGACAGCACTGCAGGAGTTCCTCAGGGTAGAGTCCTTGGCCCAACCATCTTCAGCTGATTCATCAATGACCTTCCTTCCATCAGAAGGTCAGAAGTGGGGATGTTTGCTGATGATTGCACAATGTTCAGCATCATTTGTGACTCCTCAGCAACTGAAGCAGTTTGTGTCCAAACGCAGCAAGACCTGGACAATATCCCGGCTTGGGCTAATAAATGGCAAATAACATTTGCACCACACAAGTGTCAGGCAATGACCATCTCCAACAAGATAGAATCTGCATTTATACTGGTTAAACCAATTGAGCACTAATGCTGTGGAAGTCAAGTTTCTGGATTGTGTTAGGGATGATTTTCTACAGCAGTATGTTGAGGAGCAGGACAGGCTGTTTTAGATCTAGTAGTATGTAATGAAAAAGTGATAATTAATAATCTTGTTGTAAAAGAATCTTTAGGGATGAGTAACCACAATATGTCCCACAAGGGACAAATTGGCTGAGGTGGATTGGGAAAATACATTAAAAAGGTATGACTGTACATTGGCAATGGATAGTCTTCAAATAACTATTACGTAGCTTACAGAACCTATACATTCCTTCAAGGTGCAAAACCCAAAAAAAGTCAGTCAACCGTGGCTGACAAAGAAAGTTAAGGATTATATAAGATTAAAAAAGGCTTATAAAGTTGCCAGTAGTAGCAGTAAACCTGATTTTATATTTGGGTCCATTACAGACATAAGACCATAAGGCATAGGAGCAGAAGTAGGCCATTTGGCCCATCGAGTCTGCTCTGCCATTCAATGAGATCATGACTGATCTGACAATCCTCAACTCCACGTTCCTGCCTTTTCCCCATAACCCTTGATTCCCTTACTGATTAAAAATGTGTCCATCTCAACCTTGAATATACTTAACAACCCAGCCTCTACAGCCCTCTGTGGTAAAGAATTCCACAGATTCACTACTCTGTGTGAGAAGAAATTCCTCCCCATCTCTGTTTCAAATGGGCACCCCCTTAATCTAAGATTATGCCCTCTGATCCTAGACTCTCCCACAAGGGGAACCAACCTCTCAGCATCTACCTGTATGTTGCAATAAGGTCGCCTCTCATTCTTCCAAATTCCAATGAGTACAGCCCAACCTACTCAACTTCTCCTCATACGAAAATCCCTCCACACCCGGGATCAACCTAGTGAACCTTCTCTGGACTGCCTCCAATGCCAGTATATCTTTCCTTAGATAAGGGGACCAAAATTGTTCACAGTAGTCTAGCTGTGGTCTAACTAATGCTTTGTATAGTTTTAGCAAGACTTCCGTATTTTTATATTCCATTCCCTTTGAAATAAAGGCCACTATTCCATTTGCCTTCCCTATTACCTGCTGAACTTGTATGTTAGTTTTTTGGGATTCATGCACAAGGACTCCCAAATCCCTCTGTGCTGCAGCCTTCTGCAGTCTGTCTCGATTTAAATAATATTCAACTCCTCTATTCTTCCTGCCAAAGCGCATAACCTAGCATTTTCCCACATTATATTCCATCTGCCAAGTTTTTGCCCACTCACTTAACCTGTCTATATTCCTCTGCAGACTCCTTGTATCATCCTCACCACTTGTCATCCCATCTAATTTATCGCAAACTCGGCACTAGTACATTCACTTCCCTCAGCCAAGTCATTAATATATGTTGTAAATAATTGAGGCCCCAGCGCTGATCCCTGTGGCACTCCACTAGTTACAGGTTGCTATCCCTAAAATGCCCTCCCTTTCCCAACTCTGTCTTCTATGAGTTAGCCAATCCTGTATCCATGCTAGTATACTACCCCCAACGCCCTGGGCTCTTATCTTATTAAGTAGCCTTTTGTGCGATACCTTATCAAACGCCTTTTTGAAATCCAAATATATTACATCTACTGGTTCCCCTTTATCTATCCTGCTTGTTACCTCCTCAAAGAATTCTAATACATTTGTTAGGCATGATTTCCCTTTCATGAAGCCATGCTGACTCTTCTTGATTAGATTATGCATTTCTAAATGCTCTGCTATCACATCCTTTATAATAGACTCCAACATTTTCCCAATGACAGATGTTAAGCTAACTGGCCTATAGTTACCTGTTTTTGTCTCCCTCCCTTTTTCAATAAGGCCATTCTCCGAACCTCTGGGACTTATCTAGAATCTAAGGATTCTTGGAAGATTACTAGCATTGCATCCACTACCTCTGCAGCTGCTTCCTTTAACATCCTAGGATGCAACCCATCAGGTCCAGGGGACATATCGACCTTTAGCCCCATTAGTTTCCATAGTACTTTTTCTCTAGTGATAGTTATTGGATTTATTTCCTCCCCACTTCTGCCCCTTGATTATTTAGTATTTTTGGAATGTTATTAGTATCTTCTACCATGAAGACTGAAGCAAAGTATTTAGTCAACTCCTCTGCCATTTCCTGGTTCCCCATTATTATTTCCCCAGCCTCATTTTCTAAGGGACCTATCTTCACTTGGGCCTCGCTCTTCCTTCTTATATATTTAAAGAAGCTCTTACTGTCCATTTTTATATTACTTGCTAGTTTACCCTCAAAGTTGATTTTCTCCCTCTTTATTTTTATTTGGTCATTTTTTGTTGCTTTTTAAAACTTTCCCAATCCTCTGGCTTACCACTAACCTTTGCCACATTGTATGTTTTTTCTTCAATTTGATACTGTCCTTAACTTCCTTGGTTAACCATGGTTGGTTTATCCCCTTCCTTGATTCCTCCTTCCTCACTGGGATATATCTTTGCTGAGAGTCATGAACTACTTCCTTAAACTTCTGCTATCGTATTTTATTCAATTTATTAATTAATTACTCTAGTATCCCCACTCTTTACACTTTTTGTTTTATACACACCAGTACTGAACTTATACTTAACAAGCTATCGTCAAGAACAAGAAAAAAAGACTAGAGATCTAAACACAAACTGAAGACCTTACTTTTACTTTAAAGACTAGAAATACTCTCCAATCCTACTCACCAATTAGCTGCTCTCCATGCTCTTTTCCCTTTCATACTCTGTAATGGTCTCACACTCTTCCCTCACTGTTAAAGACCCCGCTCCTCTCACACACTCTCACTGTAAACGACCACGCTGTTTCTCTCACACCCTCTCTCTGTAAATGGCCCCGCTGTTTCTCTCACACTCTCATGCTGTAAATGACCACACAGAGTCAGGAGAATCTATAATAGGGAATAAGAGAAATGGCAAAGAAGCTAAATGATTACTTTGTGTCTGTTTTCACTGAGGAAGACAAAGGAAATCTTCCAGATTTAGAGATCCAAGGGACTAGGGAAAATGAGGAGTTGAAGGAAATTAGTATAAGGAAGATGATTGTATTAGAGGAATTAATGGGACTGAAAGTTGATAAGTCCCCGGGACCTGATATTCTGCATCCCAGAGTGTTTAAAGAGTTTGCTATGGAGATAGTGGATGCATTGGTGATCATTTTCCAAAATTCTATAGATTCTGGAATGGATTGGAAGGTGGCAAATGTCACCTCACTATTTAAGAAGGGAGGGAGAGAAAAATCAGGGAACTACAGATCTGTTAACCTGACGTCAGTAGTAGGGAAAATACAGAATCTATTATGAAGTATGTGATAAATGAATACTTGGATAATCATGATCTGATTGGACATAGCCAGCATGGATTTACGAATGGGTAATCATGTTTGTCGAACTTGTTCGAGTCGTTTGAGGATGTTGCTAACAAAATTGATAAAGGAGAGTCATTGGATGTAGTAAGCTTGGATTTTCAGATGACTTTTGATAAAGTCCCCCACAGGAGGTTGATTAGCAAAATAAAAGCACATGGGGTACGAACCAATATACTGGCATGGATTAAGGATTGGCTAACAGGTAGAAAGCAGAGAGTTGGAATAAATGGGTCATTCTCACATTGGCAGGCTGTCACAAGGATCAGTACTTGGATCCCAGCTGTTCACAATTATATACCAATGATTTGAATGTAATGTATTATTTCCAAGTTCGCAGGTGATACAAAGCTAGGCGGGAATGTGTGCTGTGAGGAAGATGTAAAGTGGCTACAGGAGGATTTGGGCAGACTTAGTGAGTGGGCGAGAACATGGCAGATGGAATATAATGTGGAAAAATGTGAGGTTATCCACTTGGTAGGAGGAACTGATGTGCAGAATATGTCCTAAATGGTAAGAGATTTGAAAGTGTCGATATTCAAGGGACCTGGGTGTCCTTGTCCATAAGTTACTGAAAGCTAACAAGCAGGTGCAGCAAGCTGTTAGGAAGGCTAATGGAATGTTAGCCTTTGTCGCAAGAGGATTTGAGTACAGGAATCGTGAAGTCTTGCTTCAATTGTATAGAAGCTTGGTTAGACTGCATCTGAGTACTGTGTGTAGTTTTGGTCCCCATGCCTCAGAAAGGATATTATTGCAACGGAGGTTCATCAGACTTGTTCCGGGGATGGCAGGACTGTCTTATGAACAGAGATTGGGCAAACTGGGTCTTCTCTAGAATTTCGAAGAATGAAAGGTGATCTCATTGAAACCTGCAAAATACTTAAAGGAATAGAAAAGGTAGATGCAGGTAAGATGCTTCCCCTGGTTGGGGAGTCCAGAACCAGGGGGCACAATGTTAAAATAAGGAGGAAGCCACTTAGGACCGAGATGAGGAGATACTTCTTTACTCAGAGGGTTGTGAATCTTTGGAATCCTCTACCCCAAAGGGCTGTGGAAGCTCAGTCATTGAGTATGTTTAAGATACTGATTGAAAGATTTCTTATTAACAATAACGTAAAGGGTTATGGGGATAGTGTGGGTAAAAGGCATAGTTCGATCAACTATGACCATATCGAATGGTGGAGCAGGCTCGACGGGCTGACTGGCCTTCTCCTGTTTCCAAGTTCCTAACCATCGCCCTTTTACATTCAATGGCATCACTGAATCCCCTACCATCAACATCCTGGGGGTTACCACTGACTAGAAACTGAACTGGACTATGGCTACTAGAGCAGGTCAGAGGCTAGGAATCCTGTGGTGGGTAACTCACCCCCCAAAGCCTCTCCACCATTTACAAGGCACAAGTCAGAGTGTGATGGAATACTCCCCACTTGCCTGGATGAGTGCCCCATACACAAACATTCACTCCCTCCACCACCAACGCACAGTAGCAGCAGTGTGTGCCGTCTACAAGGTGGACTAAAGGGACCCACCAAACCTCCTTTGGCAGCAACTTCCAAACCCATAAGCTCTACCATCTAGAATGACAAGGGCAGAAAACACATGGGACCAACAAGAGGGAGAACCAACAAGAGGGAGAAACATACTTGACCTCATCCTTAGCAACCTACTTGCTGCGGATGCATCTTTCCACAACAGTATCGGTAAAAGTGACAGTCATTATCTTGAAGTCCTGTCTTCATGTTGAGGATACCCTCCATTGTGTTGTGTGGCACTACCACCGTGCTAAATGGGATAGATTTCAAACAGATCTAGCAACTCAAGATTGGGTATGCATGAGGCACTGTGGGTCATCAGCAGCAGCAGAATTGTACTCAAACACAATCTGTAACCTCATGGCCCAGCAGATCCCCCACTTTACCATTACCATCAAGCCAGGGGATCAACCCTAGTTCAATGAAGAGTGCAGGAGGGCATGCCAGGAGCAGCACCAGGCATACCTAGTCAAGCTATTACACAGGACTATTTGCGTGCCGAACAGCATATGCAGCAAATGATAGATAGAGCTAAGCGATCCACAACCAATGAATCAAATCTAAGCTCTGTAGTCCTGCCACATCCGATCATGAATGGTGATGGACAATTAAACAACTCACTGGAGGAGAAGGCTCTACAAATATCCCCATCCACAATGATGGAGGAACCCAGAATGTCAGTGCAAAAGATAAGGCTGAAGCATTTGCAACAACCTTCAGCCAGAAGGGCTGAGTGGATGATCCATCTCAGCCTCCTCTGGAGGTCCCCAGCATCACAGATGCCAATTCGATTCACTCCACATGATATCAAGAAATGGCTGAAGGCACTGGGTACTGCAAAGGCTACGAGCACTGACAATATTCTGGCAATAGTACTGAAGAGTTGTGCTCCAGAATTTGCCCCGCCCCGAGCCAAGCTGTTCCAGTACAACTACAACACTGGCATCTATCCGGCTATGTGGAAAATTGCCCAGGTATGCCCTGTACACAAAAAGCAGGACAAATCCAACCCGGCCAATTACCACCCCATTAGTCTACTCTCCATCATCAGTAAAATAATGGAAGGGGTCATCAACAGTGCTATCAAGCAGCACCTGCTTAGCAATAACGTGCTCATTGATGCCCAGTTTGGGTTCTGTCAGGGCCACTCCGCTCCTGACCTCATTACAGCCTTGGTTCAAACATGGACAAAACAGCTGAACTCCCGAGGTGAGATAAGAGTGACTTCCCTTGACATCAAGGCAGCATTTGACCTAGAGTGGCATCAAGGAGCCCTAGCAAAACTGGGGTCAATAGGAATCAGGGGGAAAACTGTCCACTGGTTGGAGTTATACCTAGGACAAAGGAAGATGGTTGTGGTTGTTGGAGGTCAGTCATCTCAGCTCCACGATATCATCACAGGGGTTCCTCAGGGTAGTGTCCTAGACCCAACCATCTTCAGCTGCTTCATCAATGAGTTTCCTTCCTTCATAAAAGGTCAGAAGTGGGGAGGTTCGCTGATGATTGCACAATGTTCAGCACCATTTGTGACTCCTCAGATACTGAAGCAGTCCATGTCCAAATGCAGCAAGTCCTGAACAATATCCAGGCTTGGGCTGACAAGTGGCAAGTAACATTCACGCCACACAAGTGTCAGGCAATGACCATTTCCAATAAGAGAGAACATAATCATCATCCCTTGATGTTCAATGGCATTACCATCACTGAATCCCAAACTATCCACATCCTGGGGGTTACCATTGACCAGAAACTAAACTGGACCAGCCATATAAATATTGTGGCTACAAGAGCAGGGCAAAGACTAGGAATCGTGCGACGAGTAACTCACTTCCTGACTCCCAAAGCCTGTCCACCATCTACAAGGCACAAGTGTGTTGGAATACTCCCCACTTGCCTGGATGAGTACAATTCCCACAACACTCAAGAAACTGGACATCATCCAGGACAAAGCAGCTCACTTGATTGACACCACATCCACGAACATTCAGTCCCTCCACCAATGACGCACAGTAGCAGCAGTGCTTACCATCTCCAAGTTGCACTGCAGGAATTCACCAAGGCTCCTTCAACAGTGCCTTCCAAACCAACAACCATTACCACTTAGAAGAACAAGGGCAGCAGACACATGGGAACACCACCACCTGGAAGTTCCCCTCCAAGTCACTCACCATCCTGACTTGGAAATATATCACCGTTCCTTCACTGCCGCTGGGTCAAAATCCTGGAACTCCCTTCCTAACAGCCCTACACCACATGGACTGCAGTAGCTCAAGAAGGCAGCTCACCATCACCATCACCTTCTCAACGGCAACTAGGAATGGGCAATAAATGCTGGCCCAGTCAGTGAAGCCCACATCCCATGAATGAATTAAAAAAAGCAAACATAGCTAATTTTCATGCAACTTGTATCAATCGACTATCCCAATGGATGGATAGATTCATGGGGCATATGCAACAACAAGAACAAACACTTTGTCATAATCCAACATCAGAGGTCACTAGCTTCGACTTCCCTCAAAGACAGTGGACAGCGCTCAACCAAATCTGCATAGGCATGAACATTCAATCACAGGCTCCACAAATGAGGGCCACCTGATGTGCAATTGTGACCATGTGTCCCAAATCGTGGAACATATCACCTCATCCTGCCTATTAAGATATGTTGTGGAAGTCACTTCATTTCTCCATTTGGCAGCTCAGTAGGCCAACAAAGGGATATCCAAATTGATTTTTAGATTATAAACTTTTTCTGTCATACTAAAGTGGCAGTAGTACATGATTGGCTGCTCTACAAAACTTGTGGATTACTAAAGTCAATTATCTCAAATTCTTACAAGTCATCAAAATATCCTTTCAAAATCAATTTTAAACCTATGGTAGCACTCCAATTCAGTGGCCCAGTGGTAAAATACATAAGAAAGGGGGTGGGTTTAGGATAGAGGAAAGGCCAGACATTCTTTCTTAATCTACCAGAATCAAGAAATTAATTTTTCTACATAAAAATGAAATGATTTCTCAGTTCATGATAGATTAACATTTTCACAATAATAAAAAAGCTAATCCTCTTGTGCAGGTGAGATACTGGTTCCTTTTTCATTGGATCACTTCTATTCCCAATATTGTAACCAACCATGTGCTGTTATTGAGTACTTGAGCTACTTTTTAATCAAGTTTCATCTTTATCCCATTTCCACAATCAGCTAATTTTACAGGACTCAAAATATCAGCTGCAGTCTCTCCCAGTGCTCTGGTGGATAAATACTCTTCTCTGTAAGGTATTTACTTGCAAAATAAATGGTTTGGATCAGATTTCTCTTGGGTACACTTGGAGTATAAAATAGTTTGTCTGGGAAGTGTAATTTGATTTGGTCTGCTGTAGTGTGTAATTCAATGTGCTCTGCAACGTGCAATTGTCAGACAGACAAGCAGGCTTTGGAGCTCACAGTGCTGCTTTGATTGAACAGCATAACCGAGGATGGTGATCAAGTATAAACAGTAATATAGTAGAATGCACAAAGTGGAACTGCAGTTAGCTCTGCAAGGGTCCTATTAGTTAATGATTGAAATTGTAATTATAGTTGTCCTTGGCTGTTAAAATTAAAAAAAAAACTTTTGCACTCTAGCTAGTAAATTTGTCACTCCTTTGGAGTTTTCTGTTTTTTTTTCCCTTCTGGAAATGATTAAAGTTACTTAATTTAGTATGAAGGGACCAAATCAAGGCTATAGCTTTCAGACAGAAATATTTATTAAAATAGGAAATGGTAAATATTCAATTGTCTTTGGATCTCAGTGGTATCAATGTAGCAGGAAGCTAGAAAGGATGTGCCAGTCAATAAACTGATGGGTGTGTGTATGTGTGTATATGGGTGGACTTATGCATACTTGAAGAGAACTTGCTGGGCTATGGAGTGTCATGAAATCAATTTGTTTTGTCCCTGTGTGCTTTGTAAGCTAGCACCTGTGGAGGTTGTAACATTCAGGGTACAGGATGTTCCCACTCTTGTTATATTTGATCCTACCTAGTTACAGGGGCGGGACCCTCTTAGGAGTGTTTTGATAGGACACCCAGATCAGTTCAAGGGTCAGTGAAGAGCAGTTCAAGGGTCAGTCAGTTTTAGTCAGAAAGAGAATCAGAAGTAGGAGAAGAAGCCCAATGCAGCCAAAGTCTTGCTTTTAGCTCTAAGGAGTTGGGTTGGCAGGCTCCAGGTGGTGAGGACTCTGGAAAAGTCCTGGAGAGCAAAAAGGCAGGTCAGTGACTCCGTGCTGTGAACCACTGGGGCAAAGGTAACCCTTCAGCGCAGTGGTGCTTTGCTTGGAGTGGCTGAAGAGCTGGAGTTGTGTTCGTGTGTTGGTGCTGGAGTGCAGACTGGATAATCTAGGGGAATGTACAGTCAGGAGATGGGATTGAAACCCTTGGAAATGAGCAATCGTTGAGGCAGTCCGAAGTGGAACAACCTTTGAGGGGAATTCCAAGGCTAGATCTTTGAAAGGGAAATTAAATCTTGCAATTCCTCATAAAGGAGACAGAATTTTAACGGAATTATGTAACTCACAGTAAACACTGACATTTGAGTGGGTTGCTGAGAAATCTGTGTGATCTGTCTTGGTCACATCTCCATTTATTGTGCAGTGTGGTGTGTTCAACCATTGTTTGCCTTTTATTTCATTTTTACCTTATGTTAATTCATAATGTTAGAATATGAAAAAGATATTGTAAATTGTTTTACTTTACTGACTTTTTATATTAGATTTATTTTGTTTATTCAAAAACCTGCTATCTTTTGGCTGTGTTCTCTTAGCAAATACCTGGGAACTCAAACTTCGTTAACTTTAAACAAAAACTTACTGGTCCCTTGCCAGATCGTAACATAAATTTGGGGTCTGGTTCAGGATCATAACAAATTGGGGGCTCGACCAGGATTGGGAATCCACAGGCAGATACAAGTTCTAGGACTTGCTGAGGTTAGGGCAGATAAGATTTCCACAGTGAATTTCACTATATCTGATGGAAAAGCAGAATGGCTTCATCATCAGATGAAGAGTCATATGGACTCGGGGCATTGGCTCTGTCTTCCTCTCCACAGATGCTGTCAGACCTGCTGAGTTTTTCCAGCAATTTTTCTCTTTGTTTCAGATTTCCAGCATCCGCAGTATTTTGCTTTTATCTTAAAGGATACTTGGACTCTATTTTGCAGAGTGATTTTGTCGGGAAGGCTTTGATGCGTATTCTAGCTTTAGGCAGAACAATCCTCAGATTATAAGGCAGCTAAAACTGCAGTACTTCATGCTTATGAGCTTGTCCTAAAATCATATCAGTTGAAATTTCAGACTTTAAAGAAAAGACTGAATGAAACGTATGTAAAATTTGCTAACATTGTGGAACCGGTGGTTTCGGGCACTGAAACTTGAACAGAAT
The DNA here is from genome assembly GCF_017639515.1 of Carcharodon carcharias. Classification (NCBI taxonomy): domain Eukaryota; kingdom Metazoa; phylum Chordata; class Chondrichthyes; order Lamniformes; family Lamnidae; genus Carcharodon; species Carcharodon carcharias. The sequence continues at coordinate 171,848,798 of NC_054469.1, forward strand.
TTTGAGAATGAGAGAGAGCTAATGATACTGGAAGAATTTCGAAACGGCATCCCAATAGCTATTAGGTCATACCTGGAAGACCATAAGGGTTCAAAGGTATGCGAAGTGGCAGTTATGGCAGATGGGTATGATATATCTCATAGGCAGCTAGGGGGCAGTAGATTCCCATTTGTAAGCTCACAGGAAAGCTGGAGGAATAAAAATCAACCTAGCTTTAGGGAGAAGGAAGAAGCTGTTACAGTTAATGAAAATGGCAGTTTACCTGATAAAAATGATGAGAAGAAACCAGTATGCTTTTATTGCCATAAGACTGGGGGCGGAATTGTCCATGCTCTCTGGTGTCGGGTGTGCTCGGTGGTGTAAGCAGACAATATGGCAAGTAGGCCAAAAATCGGTTTCATGCATCATGAAACTAGTTGGCGATCGTCCACTCGTTTCCCACCATTGGACGTTGGGATTTTCATTGAAATACATCTGCATAAGCCCAGCCTGCCAGAATCATCCCCCCTCTCCCCACTGGAACGCCTGCCCACATCAGTGTGAAGTGTTTCACAACAGCCTATAAAAGGCATGCACTTAGTGGCCTGCACTTTGAGGGGAATTCGGAGGTAAGAACACAGTAACATTGTGGAGTGCTTGCCCGGGTCGCCTGCTGGACTTTGAGGCATACTGGGAGGGGTGGAGTAGAGCTACCCTGTGGCTGAAGCGACTTGACGGGGGGATGGGGGGGGGGAGGGGGCACAGGCTGCCATGTAATTGAAGGAACTTGGAGGGGGAGGGGATGGGCAAGCGCTGCCCTGCGGTTGAGTTGGCTTCTGGGGGAAAGGGTTGTATTGTGGTTGAGGTGACGGGGGGGGGGGTTCCTGTGTGTGTGTGTGTGTGAGAGACAACGGCTGCCCTACTGTTGAAGGTAGCACACGAGCACCTGCAGGGTGTGGAGGGGCAGTGGGAAGCACCTTGTATAAAGTGACCATTCCTCTGTAGCTGACAGAGTTTGGGTGAAGCCACATTGATATGATTGGAGTCAGGCCTCTAGCTTCTCTGCCCACGCAAGCAACACAGAGACATCAAAGTGCCACCAACTGCTCCAGAGCTTTTTATCCCTCAGACACAGACTGCAAACTAATGAGTGTTTTAGTGCACTGTAGAACAGTTGGATGACTGAGCACATTGTACAATCTCGTTGCTAAAGTGGGCCGTGAAGCAGTCATTGATGGAGGGACTCACAGCCCCTTGCAATATCATCCCAGTTTGGACCAGTCTCCCCCATGGTTCAAGCTAACAATGCAGCTTTGCAGCGCAGGTTAGGAGAATGCTTGCACCTGAGCCGAGAGCACAGCATGCAGTCCAGTGGGCAAAGCTGCCGATAATTGGTCGGGTGGAGTGGGCCAGAGGCAGGTGAGGTTTTGGGCACTAATCTCTGGCCTTCCAAGTGGTGGCCAGCACTTTCCATGATGGGCTAAGGAGCCTTCAGAGTTAACTATGCCAGATTCTAAGAAAACCATACTAACCCATCACCTCTCTCTCTTTCATCCTGCAGGAGGAGTACATCAGGATCATGAAACTTGGTGAACTTGCTGTATCCCTTGTGGTTTACAGAGAGCGAAGACAACTGAGTGGAGAATGCCTGGCTGAGCAGAGGGAGGAGCTGCACCCTCCGAAAGAAGGGGTGGCTGGGGCTCCACGGTGAGCCGTGGCTGGTCGGTGCCCAGCTAGACTCAGGGTCGAGAGACACCGCCATTGATTCCCGCAGATGACGAGAACCAGTGTCGCCAAAGACTGAGCATGTCTAGGGAACTGGTCACTCACATTTGCCAGCCACTACAGGATTTGGCTCTGTGGGGAAATGGAGGGCATCCACTACCAGTCGCTGCGAAAGTGACCAAGACGCTCAATTTCTATGCGGTGGCTCCTTTCAGGGCTCCACAGGTGACCTCTGTGCAATTTCACAAGCCTCCACCCTGAAATGCATCCATGAGGATGCCACCTTTGCAAGGGGACACAACTTTGTGCATTTTGCCCGGGACCAGGACAGCCAGGATGCAAGAGCGATTGGATTTGCCCAGATCTCAGGTTTCCCACAGGTGCAGGATGCAACTGACTGCACTCACGTGGCGCTCAGATCTCCATTGCGACACACAGCCGACCATGTCAACTACAAGGGTTTCCATTTGCTGAATGCTCAGCTGGTGTGCGAACATCACAAACATACCCTGCAGATCTGTACATGTTTTCCAGGGTTATTGCACGACTTCTACATCCTCAGTCAGTCAGAGTGAGCTTCCACTGCATCCAAAAGGTGCTGGAGGGACGTCATTGAACTTGGGGGCTGCAGTCTTTTTGCCTTTCGGGGCCATTTTGTCTTCTCTCCAGCAGTCGTGGGCTGGAAGCTCTGAGAGGTGTGTGCGTGACTGGACTTTAAATATGGCGCCCGGCATGATGAAGCAGCGAGATATTGCATGGCAGGTGAATGAGAGACCTGCCCATGGAAACCACATGTTTCCTGGGAATGCAAATTTAGTGCGGCGGGTTTGGGACGATACTGTATGAAAAGCTACCATTGTGGCCAGCAGGTAAAACATCGTTTTACCTGTCCGCTACTGCACTTAGTGCAAATCTGGGACAATTCCACCTTGGGTATATGGAAGTCAGTTGCTGAAAGCTGAACGGTAACCTAACGGCAGTAACAGGGACGCTTAAAGCGTCTTCAGAAGAGGTTATACCAGAAAAGGGAATGGGTATTACTGTAGTAGTACTGGTGCAAGCGGCATAAATTTCCACAGGGAAAACTGCACTAGAAACTGAATATTGTAAGAGACCCATTGTATCTACTGTTTTTACCTTGAGAATAGGCAGGGATGCAAACAACAGTCAAGGGGATTCTTCCTTGAATAATACCAAAGCAAGTCAGGTTACTGGAGGTTATCAAGTTTTTGTTTATAAAGGAGAAGTACTCCCTTACTCATCTGACAAAACAAATAAATAAATTAATTTGTTCAGGGATGCTAGGGCACTTCAGTCATTGATGGTGGCTGATAATACGATTTGTGTTCTGGATGGTTTAAAGAAAGAAAAAATATTAATAAGAGGTATTCATGGGATTTACGAACCTGTTCCCTTTTATGCAATCAATTTACAAAGTGACTTAGTAAACTGAATTCTGACTGTGGGAATTGTATCAAGTTTGCCTATGGAAGGGGTAGATTTTTTACTGAGGAGTAATTTGGCAAGTTTGAAATTCTTAGCATCTCCAAGAGTTGAGGGAGCCAGTTGATGTAAGAGAAACAGAGATTTTGTAGGCGGACCATCCTGTACTGTTCCTGGATAATTTGGTACCTGGAGCTCAAGCTCGTAAGACTAGACAGGATGATATGGAAAAACAAATAGCCCAGGACCAAGAGTGTCAAAGACTGTGTGAGGGACTAGGCTTTACCAAGGAAAAACTGATCGGTGCAGAGAACCAACTTTTACGCACGAAAGAGGAGTTTGCCAGTGAAAAAGCAAGACGACTTGAGAGTGGTTACAGGAAGAAGAATGCTTGAATAAGGATGTGAGACATCTAAGTGATAAACTTATAGAAGCAAATTTAAAAACAAACTTAAAGGACCCATAGAAGACATGTTTCCATTAACAGAGGAGAAGAGTAAGAATAATACAGAAGAACATGGGGACTAAGTTGCGAAATCTAGTTGAAAGTCATTTGTAGCATAAAGCATGACTAATATGCATCCATATGTGAAGGGGGAGACCCTCTGAGTACTGGTTTGCAGTTACACCAGAAAGTTTGAAAACTCATGGAACAAAATAGAAATACAAGCTGGTCAAGATGTTTCTAAAGAAAACTTCCATGTATCTTCACTACTTTGGTTGACTATGAAAAGATTATGGGAAAATAATTGTTGCTTTTCCATCCAGAGTTTAAAAGAGGGGTGTAGGAGAAAAGGCAGCTTCTGAGTTATGATAATTTGATGATGTTTGAAACCTGCTAATCCTTATTTAGGATGTAATTGCTTTTGTTTGGGTTAAGCCTTTATAAGTTTGTTAATACGAGATGTGTAATTGTGAAAAAAGAAAAGATTACCTGTAATTATGTAATAAGCTATTTGTCAAAATGTTTATGATGATAAGAACTTCTTGTATTTGTAATGAAAAGAAACCTTCATTATAGTGAAGCTTTCTTCCTCCCAAGGCATTAAATTGTCATGAAATCAATTTTTTTTGGCCCCTGTATGCTTTGTAAGTTAGCACATGGGGATTGTAACATTCAGGGCATGTGATGTTCCCACACTTGTTATATTTGATCCTGCCTAGTAACACCCCTCTTGGGAGTGTTTTGATAGGTCACCCAGATCAGTTCAAGGTCAGCAAAGAGCAGTTCAAGAGTCAGTTAGTTTTAGTCAGAGAGAATCAGGTGCAGGAGAAGGAGCTCCATGCAGATAAAGTGCTTCTGTTAGCACTGAGGAGCTGGTCTGGCAGGCTCTAAGTAGTGAGGGCTCAGGAGAAGCCCTGGAGAGTGAAAAGGCAGCAGACTACTGGGCAAAGGTAACACTTTGGAGCAGTGGTGTTCTGGTCAATGTGGCTGAAGAACTGGAGTTATGTCCATGAGTCGGTGCTGGAGTGCAGACTCAGGAAACTCAGGAGAATGTAGCCTCGGGGTGAAATTGAAATCCTGAAAGGTGAGCAGTCATTCAGGCTGTCTGTGTCCGAGCAACTTTGAGGGAATTCCAAGGCTGGATATTCTAAACGGAAGATTGAAGACTTATAATCCCTCATAAGGAAAACAGAATTTTAATGAGATTGTGTAACTCTCAGTGAACACCAATGTCTGGGTGGGTTGCTAGAAAATCAATGGGGTCTGTCTTGGTTGCATCTGCCATTTATTGTGCAGTGTAGTGTGTTTGGCCACAGTTTGCCTGTTATTTCATATTTACCTCCTGTTAATTCTTAACATTAGAGTATAAACTGGATATTGTAAATTGTTTTACTTTTTTGACTTTGTAAAGTTTATTTTGTTTGTTTAAAAACCATGGAATTTTGTGGCTTTATTCTCTTAGCAAATGCTTGGGATCTCAAATGTTGTCTACTTCAAACAAAAACTTACTGGTCACTGGACAGATTGTAACATAGGCCTGAATTTTATCCTTGGTGGGCCCGCACGATTGGTTGGGAAATGGGCTGTCTACTGTGATCAGCCCCGAGCCATAATTTCACACTGGCTGGCCAATTAAAAGCCAACCAGCCAGCATGAAACGCATGCTGAAATGCTCAGCGCTGTCGGGGTGGGGGTGGGGGGGTGGGAAGAGGGCAGGCAATGATGTCACCACAGGTGCGGGTGAGCACGGCGAGAGGGCTCCCTGAATGCAGACAGCTGCCTCAGGGAGCTGCAGACCTTCAAATAATGAAATAAAGGTGTAAAAAGCTGCAAAAAAATGTCCATGAATCACAATCAAGCACCTGAAAGCATACCTCATAAAAGTGTTGTCCACAGATATTTCTTTTAATTTTATTTCATAATGGAGATTTCATCCCGCCTTTGGATGAGGTTTGATGAAAAAAGTAAAAGCCGCCTGGTCGATTTGCCCATCTGCCAACCATAAGGTTTGACAGGACCGTGGAAAATCGGAGACAACTGTGCCATTAATGGGCTTAATTGCCCTCTTAATTGTAAGCGTCACGCTTCTGACTTTTGTGTGTACCCACCAAGCAAAATAACGCGTGTGTGCATGATGACATCGGGATGCTCGCCTGACGTCATTTCGCTAATTTTACGCCCAGTCGGGACATAAAATTCTTCCCATAGTTTTAGGGTCTGGTTCAGCATCATAATGGGAGCAACAGCTAGAGTTTGGGACTAAATTCGATAGCCCTTTCATATAGCTGGCACAGGTCTGATGGGCAGAATGGTCTGCTGAGCTGTATGATTCTATAATTCAGTAAACATGTAGTTCTGTGCTATATCTTTTTCAGGTTGGCACCTCATGTGCAGATTTGTCTGGTGGTACTCTTAACATGCTCTTCCATAGACCTGGCTTGCTGGTATCAATGTCAGGACCATTGCTGGGGTTTCTGCTTCTCAGCACAGACCTTTCTACCCATTTCTTTCTTATTTTCTGCCCATGGCTTAACTATTAGATTGCTGAGTTTATCACCCAGGGCTGAGGTGATCCTAAACTGATTTAGGACCAGATTAACCATACTGAAGCCACATCAATCTCAAAAAGATATTACTTATCTCCCCCTTTCATCATCTTTTTCTCACCACTCAAAGAGAATAGCCACTAACTGTTGTTAGATAACTCAGAAAATATGGATGTAAGACCTTGCTTGGTAGACAGCAAAAACAGGGCTACTTGCAAGTGGTCTGATAAGCAACACGGCACACCATTAAACGTATGAATGCATTACTGCTACACACAGGATTGCAGCATGAACAATACCAATGAACACTAACCAGTTAGAGATGTGTTCAAGTACTTAACAATAACCCAAATCTCCAGGCTTGGCTGAGAAAGGCAACAGCAGACAGGCCCTACTTCTTTGAGCCTGAAGCTGCCTTGGTTTTGCCTGAAGCTGGGCCTGCTAAGTATGTTGTTCTCTGAGTCTGTTACGTTGCCTTGCCCAGCCTGGAACTGCTGGTTATCAGGGCACTTATATGTAGTTCCTAGCTCTTGTTCTCTACCAAACGAGGCCTCAGATCCACATTCGCTTCATGCTCCATGCTCGAGAACCTGCATGCTGCAGCAGGTAGGCCCCACTTCCTGACTTCTCCAGAGGCTTGGCACACGTGCAGTCTGAAATGGGATGCATATGTATCAAGGGGCCAATGAATCTTGAAAGTAATCACTTTGATGGTATTAAGTCATGTAGACCAGGAAGGTCTGAGGTTCAGTCCACACTGTACTGAGTTAAATATCTTTATCACGTATCTTTATCAGGATGACATTACAAAATCTACAACTGGCAAAAGCATATGTGGCAAACTTGCTATGGGGTGGGTGTTTACTGGAACATGGTGAAGTTGGTACTGAACCAACAGAGCAGTGGTTTTCATCATTTTTTTGGTTGGATTAATAATCATGGATCCCCCACCTAAATTGTAAAACATGTAAAACTCATAATACCTGGGCAAACCTGTATATGGCACCCTTTGCTTGAATTAGCGCTTACATATTTAAAAATGCACCCTTCCTTGGACAAGGCAGAACTTAACTGGTTTGATAACTGCGACTCTACCTGGCAACCTTCGTGCCACTCTCAGCACTTCCGTTCGCTCCCCTCAGAGGTGAGCCAGCCAGGCCATTCTGTGATGCAAATGTGGCAGTTGCTAAGCCCACTTACTTGTGCACTGCTTGGCTATTTTGTGGATTCCTTGGAAAATCTCTATGAATCCCAGTTTGAGAAACATTTTATTAAAGGCTGCATTAATGTGGCTTAACTGATGAAAAAAACTCACTATCAGGGCGAATGCTGCAAACATGATGCAGCAAAAACAGAAAGGGTCGGATCATATTTTTTTCCCCAGATAGTAGTAATCTACCCAGTCCAAATCTAGGAACTTAGAAGCAAAAATGACATTAGTAGTTTCAAATTGAGAAGTTTAAATAGACTCAGAGCATAGCAATCAACAGTGAGGTTAAAGCATTTAACTTGTTCCTAGGCATCTGTTACTTTATGTAACAAACACTGGCATTTTTAGTTGAAATTTCTACACAAAAATTAGTATTTTTGTTACTTAGGGTTCAGTTTAATATTACCTGCTAATCTTTTCCTGTAAACTCTTTTCCCTCCCAAATTAACTTTCTCAATTCCCTCTTTTACTTTCCATCACCTTCCTGTTTATGAACCGAATCTTGTTCCTGACATTTGTTAAAAGCCTCTTTTCTGTTTTATCTTAACTATTTTTGTCATCCAGAGCACATTAGCTTTGGATGCTCTGACTCTTCCCTTCAAAAGGAATACTCCCTTCCCTCATATACTATCTCTCTCATGCCTGTAACTTGTACCCCTGACTATAAGTGTCAAGAAAACCATGGTCACAGGACAAGGTGTTACATCTCCACCCCTGGTCACAATAAATAACTCCCCGCTGAAAGTAGTTAGCAAGTTCTGCTACCTTGGGTCCAAGGTGACAGACAATTTGTCTCTGGATGCCGAGTTCAATCCAGGCATAAGGAAAGCAACTACCGCCTTTGGTTGACTCGTGAAACATGCATGGGAATAACACCAAGTTGACCCTTAAGACCAAGCTGATGGTTCATAAGACTTGTGTTCTCAGCACGGTGCTATATGGCTCTGAAACATAGGCAACTTATAGTTACCAGGAAAAGAAGTTCAATAATTTCCATCTTTGCTGCCAGTGGTGCATTATGGGCATATCCTGGCATAACAAAATCACAAATGTGACAGTCTTCTGAAAGACAAAGCTCCTAAATGTGTTGGCACTAATCAAATAGAGGCGGCTTCGGTGGACTAATCACGTCCACAGGATGGAAGACGGTCACAGGCCCAAGATCCTTATGTATGGGAAGGTAGCCAGAGCCAGACACCCAAAGATCTGCTTCAAGGATGCTTGCAAGTGTGACGTGAAGGCTCTAAATATTGACTATCACACCGAGAAGTCATTAGCTGGAAAAAGAGGGGAATGGTGGCACCTCTTGTGTGTGCACCACCACAACAACCAGTGGCTACAGCAGCTTGGCAACAGGTGCTAATACTGAAAACAACAACCCACAATGACACTTGGCACATCATGTGCAGTGCTTGGGGCAGAGCCTGCCTCTTAAGGATTGGCCTTCACAGCCATCAGCAATGCAGCAGCAAATGAAAACCACCATCCATCCCCTCCACCCCACCCCACAACTCACACCTAAGTGGATTGTTTGCCACATGTCCATCATCTCTCATAGATTGAAGGATGCCAACACCGCTCTCTTCCCTGAATGTTTATCATTGTTCTGTTTTATACTATAATCGCCTTTTCCAATCTATTTGTGCTAGGTTCCATCTTAAAATCTTTAAAATCAGTTCTTCCCAATGTGGACATTTTTACCTTTGATAGTTTCTAGTATCTTTTTATAATTACTTTAAACCAAATTTGTTGCGGTCACAGTTACCCGAATGATCTTCTACTGTAACACACTCCACTTCCCAGAATCAGGTCCAATACTTTCCTTCCTTTCTGGATTTAAGATAAATTGATCAAGAAAGTTCTCCTGTACACACAGCAGAATATCTTCTCTTTCCCTACCAGTGGCACTATGCTTTTCCAATCCATATTAGGGGAATTAAAATCTCCTAATATTACAACTCCATGTTTGTTACACGCCTTTGAAATTTGCCAACAAATTTGTTCATCCATCTCCTTCACACTGTTTGGAGTTCTATAGGGAACAGAGGCAATATAACACCTCTGTTCCTTAAATCAAGTCAAATAGATTCAGTCCTCAAATCATTTACTATATCCATTCTAGGGCTTGTCACCATTCTGATATTCAAAACAGAAAACCTGTTAGCAAGTGCCACTAGTTTGGGAAATTTCTGCACTACTTGTGACTTCCTCCTAACCCTGTTGAGTGGTCACCCACTCCCTCATCTCCACGATAACTAAGCTAACTGCCTCTAATCAGTGGAACTTTGGCATTAATACTTTAATAGATATTGGCTGGATTCACCATCCTTACATAGTCAATGAACAACAAAAGTCCAAATCAATATTTTTAAAATGCCTGAAAGAAAGCTTTTAAAAAAAGTGCAACTGAACGTATTGGTTGAAATTGGGCTGAATTTTATGGACCACCCATGGGTGGGAAAACAGATGGGTGGAACTGTAAATTAAGGCACCATGCCAACAGCAGTGTGCCCGCCACCAGCCCACCTGCACACACCCCTGCCACGATTTTACAGGAAGCGAGGGAGGCATTGAGTAGGCCAGCCACCCATGGCCCAGTTGAGGCTTAGGGTAATTCATGCTCAGTTGCCCACTGCCACTCCAATTTAATAGGTACCAGAAGAGACCTGTGCCCAACATGCAGCCCACCAGGTTTAACCCTGCGAGCTGATGGTTAGTGAGAGATGGGGATGGTGGGATTTGCTTCCTTCCTGGGCCCCTAGTGCCATTGGAGGCCCTCATTCTCCCACATTCTTGCCTCCCTGGGTCCAGTTGCTATTCCCCCTCGCTGTGGTCTGCCAATCCGGCCTCAGTGAATTCTCAGACTTACCTGGGCTTGAGGGTGTCCATGGTTCCTGTTGGGCCTCCTGCCATACTGGTAGTGGTCACTCATTCTAGTGTGGCACAGAGCCGGCAGCTCTATGAGGCAGGCCTTAGTCCTTCCCTATAGTAATTAAAGGACTCTTGTCTGAAAAATTAAAGGCGAGCTGGCTAAGTGCAGGTGGGTTTGCCCCCAAAATTTACTCTGGGGGTGTGGGGAGCCGACTCAGTGTATAATTCAAGCAATCATCTAAAAATGCTCAATTAAATCACAGACTTATTTCCTCCAACCATCTAGAATTACATGTAAGCCCTGAAGTATGCTTTAAGAAGCACCCTAATAAATCTTTTACAAAAACAGAAATACCTGGAAAAACTCAGCAGGTCTGGCAGCATCAGTGGAGAAAAACAAAGTTGATGTTTCAGGTTCTGTTGAAGGGTCATGAGGACTCGAAACGTCAACTTTGTTCTTCTCTGCCAATGCTGCCAGACCTGCTGAGTTTTTCCAGGTATTTCTGTTTTTGTTTTGGATTTCCAGCATCCACAGTTTTTTGTTTTTATCTAATAAATCTTTTAATGTTATGCAAAACACTGTTTTGGTTCCTTTATCTTTCAGACTGCGGACAAATACTATTGTGAGATCAGGCTTCACAGCTCAGTCCATTATCTTAGTTCTGGCCTGAGCCTAAAGTCAGAGCATGAGGCAGCATACCAGAGCTAGAATACAAGCAAAAATCAAGAACTGATTGGCTGCAAGATTCTAACTGTTGCAATTCGATGCATGCGTATTATACATCATGTTGGTAAATCTTTTGACGCATCTGGGATAAACAGTATGTTAAATGTACCAATTCTCTCATGAGGCGCACAAAATATCAGTCCAGAGGCCACATATTTTCCATATTCCATAAGTTTTTCCAAATATTTGCTAAATCCATAAAACTATTGTACATTTAGAGTTCAGTTTTTGTTGTGAAAAGGGGATGGGCTAGGTCATGAAAGAGTGCCAACTCAACACTGCCACCAAGAGTTTTGAGGTGCTGATTAGCATTATGGATGACTGCACTTGGTGCTGTCACTGGCATTTTACTTAAGTATAATGTGTATGTGTAAAATTATCAATTGTTTTCTAGTGATCAGAGGAAGAACTTTGACCTCATAAAGCCTGGAATAACAACACTGCACTTTATTCAGATCACAAGGTAATTCATTCCAATGAAGGGTATCAATTAACCCATCTGGGTTCATCTGTTGAGACCCCCACAACCTCCTTGCTACCCCTTCCACATCTAGTTGCTTCAGAAATGATTTCAGGGTTTCATCATTACTGCTCTAGCTGGAAGACTATTCCAGTTTTTGTAATTCATTGCTTGAAAAAATAGTTCCTGATAGCAGTCTTAATAACAGTCTTAAATTTAATGTTTTACAACTGGCACTCCCCTGTCCACAGATTAATTAATGGAGCAAATTCTATTGTTTTGTGATCAGACCTCGAGTGACCCTTGTTGCCTATGGCACTGTCAGAAATAAATATGCCGCTGTCTTACTTGTAGCTGTACAGTGGCCAATAGACCATTGCATTTTGCCTTCTGAACCAGTCATTAAGACTCAAGTAAAGCTAATCATGAACACTTGGGAACTTCATCAATACTTTCAACTGGATTATGAAAAACACCCACCTGTCCACAGATTTAGTTTCTAAATGATATAGAGAGACTGGGGAAGGTGAAAAAAAGATTTACAAAGATGACACCAGAACTGAGAGGTTATAATATTGGTAAATATTGAAAAGGCTAGAGCTGTTATTATCTAGAATAGATTGAAGGGTGACCCGATAGATATCTTTAAAATAATAGAAGCGTTTAACAAGGTAGATGTAGAGATGTTTACATTTGTGTGGGAGTCCAGAACGAGAGGCCCATAAATAGAAGTCATAAGATAGCCACTAATAAATCCAACAGGCAATTAAGGAGAAACTTCTTCACCTAGAGAATGGTTAGAATGTGGAACTCATTGCCATGGAGTAGCTGAGGTGAAGAGCCTGGATGCATTTAAGGGAAAGGTAGATAAACAGCTGAAGGATAAAGCAACGGAAAGCAATGCTGTTGAGATGAAGAAGATTGAGAGGAGGCTTGTTTGTAGTATTTATGCCAGCACAATCCTGTTAGACCAAATGGTTTGTTTCTTTGCTATGATCTCTATGTAAAGCAACTATTCTACTATCAAAGAATCAGACTGAGACATCCCCACAATTATTAAGGATTAAGCTGACTCAGTGTCTGTTATCCTGCTGGAATAACATTATACAGGCTATTATTTTAACAAACAAATGAAGTGTTGTGTATATCAGACACACAATAAGGAAAGTATTCATTGATAAGCTGGAACAGGCAGAAGATCTATTTAAAACCATTTAAATGCTGAATTTATTCCAAAGCACAAGCTGAAAATATTTAAAAGTTGCAATTATGATCCTCTTTCACTGGATGACATCTCCAATGTCTAACCACAAAGACCAGCGATGCAATTTTTGCTTCCATTTGCCAGTGTTAGCACTGCTGCCTTCAAAAGGAGAATCTTTTGTCAACACTTCCTGAATGATTCTCTCTTCCTCCAAGAGTAGCATCACAACTTCATTCATATTACAGGGTTGTTGACTTGGTTATAGCCAGTACAAATACTTAAGTAGTGACCATGTCAGAACTAAATATGATCACAACAGAGATTTACACAAGTGCAGTGGTAAGGTCACTGGACTAGTAATCCAGAGGCTCAGGCTAATGGGTTCAAAAGCCATCACCGCGGCTGGCGGAATTTGAAGACAATTAATAAAATCTGGAATTGAAAAGCTAGTCTCAATAATAGCGACCTATCGCTAGCAAGCTACTCAGTTGTATCAAACAGCTACAAAGTCTAAAAGGAATGAAATCGAAAGGACCACCCAGATTTGACCTAGGCATGGAAATGACAATGGCAAACCCATTGCCGAGCCTGCAAAACCCTCCTTACTAACGTCTGGGAGCTTGTACTAAAATTGGGAAAGCTGTCCCATAGTATAGTCATACTCACCAAATCAAACCTTATAATGTGCCAGACACCACCATCCCTAAGATAAAAGCAAAAAACTGCGGATGCAGGAAATCCGAAACAAAAACAAAAGTACCTGGAAAAACTCAGCAGGTCTGACAGCATCTGTGGAGAGGAATGCAGTTAACGTACTATATTCCTCTCCGCAGATGCAGTCAGACCTGCTGAGTTTTTCCAGATATTTTTGTTGTTTTGGACCACCATCCCTAGGTTGTCCTGTCCCATGCGCAGGACAGACCCATCAAAGGTGGCAGCACAGCAGTATACAGTTGGGAGGGAGTTGCCCTAGGAGTCCACAACATGGACTCTGGAGCCAATGAAGTGCTATGGCATCACATCAAAACCCCTGCTGGTTACCATCTAATGCCACCAACCCCCCCGCCCCACAACCCCACATCCCACCAAGCTGATGAAGCAGTACTCCGCCATGTTGGACAACAATTGGAAGAAATGTTGAGAGTGGCACAGGCACAGAATGTACTGTGGGTGGGGGACCAAGAATGGACTCAGTAGCACTACTACTAACTGAACTGGCCAAGTACTAATGGACATAGCTAATAGACTGGGTCTGTGGCAGGTGGTAATGGAACCAACACAAGGGGGAAAAACCTACTTTACCTCATCCTCACAAATCTACAGGTCGCAGATGCATCTGTCCAATGGCAGCATTGGTAAGAGTGACTACCGCATGACCCTTAAAGCCCTCAAATTGAGGAAACCCTCCATTGTGTTGTGTGGTACTACCATCATGCTAAATGGGATAGATTTCAAACAAATCTAGCAATTCAAAACTGAGGATCCATGAGGCACTGAGGAGCATTAGCAGCAGCAGGACCGTATTCAACTCTACAATATGCCTGGCATATTCCCTACTCTATTATTACCAACAAGCTGGAGGGTCAAACTTGATTGTGTAAAAAGAGTGCAGGAGGTGCAGGGAGGCTTGCCAGGGGCAGCATCAGCTATACCTAAAAATGAGGTGCCAACCCAGTGAACCTTCAACACAGGACTACTTGCATGCCAAACAGTATAAGCAGCATGTAATTGACAAAGCTAAGCAACCCTACAAACAATAGATCAGATCCAAGGTCTGCAGTCCTGCCTCTTTCAGTCATCCATGGTGGGGAACAAATGAACAATTAACTGAAGGAGGAGGAAGCTCCACAAATATCCCAATCTTCAATGTGGGAGAGCCCAGCACTTAAATGCAAATACAAGCATTTGCAAACACCTTCAGCCAGAAGTGCTGAATCGATGATTCATCTTGACCTCTTCCTGAGGTCCCCAACATCACAGATGTCAGTCTACAACCAATTTGATTCACTCCATTTGATATCAAGAACTGGCTGAAGGCACTGGATACTGCAAAGGCTATGGGTGTTGACAGCATTCTGGCAATAGTATTAAAGACCTGTGCTCCAGAACTATCTGTGTCCCTTGCCAAGCTGTTCCATTACAGCTACTATACTGGCAATGTGGAAAATTTCCCAGGAATGTCCTATGCACAAAAAGCAGGAGAAATCTAGCCCAGCCAATTGCCACCTCAGTCTACTCTAAATCATTGGCAAAGTGATGGAAGGGGTCGTCAACAGTGCTATCAAGCAGCACTTACTCAGTCATAACCTGCTCACTGACACTCAGTTTGGGTACTGCCGGGGCACACAATTCCTGACCTCATTACAGCCTTGGTCCACCTATGGATGAAAGAGCTGAATTAAAGAGTTGAGTTGTGAGTTGACATCAAGGTAGCATTTGACCGAGTGTGGCATCAAGGAGCCCAAGCAAAACTGGAGTCAATGGGAATCAGGGTAAAACTCTCCAGTGGTATGAGTCATACCTAGCACAAAGGAACATGGCTTTGGTTGTTAAGAGGTCAGTCATCTCAGTCCCAGGACATTACTGTAGGGGTTCCTCAGAGTAATGTCCTAGGCCCAACCATTTTCAGCAGCTTCATCAACGACCTTTTTTCCATCATAGGGTCAGAATGGAGCTATGTTCATTGGTGACTGCATAATGTTCAGTATCATTCGCAATTCTTCAGATGCAGAAGCAGTCCGTGTTCACATGTAGCAAGATCTGGACAACATTCAGGCTTGGGCTAATAAGTGACAAGTAACACTCATTCCACATAAGTGCCAAGCAATTGACTAACTCCAACAAGAGAGAATCTAACCATCTCTTCTTAACATTCAATGGCATTACTAGCGCTGAATCCTCCACTATCAACATCCTGGGGGTTACCATTGACCTGAAACTGAATTGGACCAGCCATAACAATGCTGTGACTACAAGAGCAGATCAGAGACTGGGAATTCTGTGGCATCTCACCTCCTGACTCCCAAAAGTCAGTCCACCATCTCCAAAGCACAAACCGGGAATTTGATAGAATATTCTCCACTTCCCTGAATGAATGCAGCTCCAACAATGCTCAAGAAGCTTTGTCCAAGACAAAGCAGCCAGTTTGATTCGCAGTCCATACACCACCTTATACATTCACTCCTTGCACCACTGACGCACAATGGCAGCAATGTACACCGTCTAAAAGACTGCACTGCAACAACTCATCAAGGCTCCTTCGACAGCACCCTCCAAGCCTGTGACTTCTACCACCTAGAACGAAAAGGATGTAGAGGAATACCACCACCTTTCCCTCCAAAAACTGTATCACCGTTCCTTCATTGTCACCAAGTCAAAATCCTGAAATTCCCTCCCTAACGGCACCGTGGGACGGCACCGTGGGTATACCTACACCACATGGACTGCAGCAGTTCAAGAGGGCGGCTCACCAACACCTTCTCAGGGACAATTAGGGATGGCCAAGAAATGCTGGTCTAGCCAGCGACACCCACATCCTGTGAATGAATCAAAATACAAAAATAAAAGCAATGTTCAGGTTTAGCCCACCCCAAGTGAAATAAGTGCATTCAGACTTCTTTGACCTAGGCTAAGTACAATCCCTACAAAGTATGTAATGGTCTGTGACTAGGCAGCTCAAGCAGTTAATTTTTATTTCCATAATGATATATAGCACCTTTAATTTAGCAAAATGTTCCAAGGTGTTTCACAAAAAAAAGAGGTGGATAAAATAAATAGATAATGAACAGTAGTTAAGGGTCAAGACCAAAGGCATGGTTGAAGACCTAAGTTTTATGGTGCATTTGAAGGTGGAATTGATGGAAACAATTAAGAAGAAAATGCTAAAGGCTGTGTTACAATTGGCAAGATGGAGCGGGAATACTCATAACCGGCAAATGGTAGAAGAGCAAAGGTTGCAAACTTAAGCTTAGGGCTTGATAAGATTGCAGAAGTAGGCGGGGTAATACTGTAGACAGAACTCTGGGCAATGAGGAGCCATGGATGTTGGTGAAGACAGAGCCAGTTAAACCTCAGCTGTCTTACCAAAGTGCCCATTCATCATGTGTGTGCTTTTGTATTGATTGCTGACAGATTGATTGAACTAGGATGGCATTGTAACCAAACTCAACCTGTCACTTTCATATATCCATATACGCTAACTTTGCAGCACAGGTCAGCGGACAGCATCAGAGGGTGGAAACCCTGGCTGTTTATTCATCAGAGGTGATGAGGTCTACTGTAGCATGCATCTATAATTGATACAGGTGTAGGGAGCTGTCACCCATGACTTACTGCTCCCTCAGAAAAATCACATTGCTCATTTTCAGTGGAGAGGAAGTTAATAAATTCACAATTAACTTTTTTTAAAATGGAGATGCCCTTATTTTTAAACAAGATCTATTTAATGGATTGTGCTGGGAAGCTTTTGCCAGCCTTGGCACTTTGAGAGAGTGGGTACCTTCCTTATTGGGAAAGGCAGTAAGTGAACACTTACAGTCTGAATCAATAGCATGATGTAAACATAATAGATTAATCTGTGATTACACAATCTGCCTGATCAAATGAAAGCTTCCCTCAACTGCAGCTAGAAATATAGCAGTCGCCAGAGAGGCAGACTGCTGCAGCTGAACCTTGTCGGGGTAAACAGCATGATTAAGCAGGTATTGGAAGTGAATGAACTGGGCGGGGGCAACCTCTTTAAAATCTAAAGATGGAATCAGGGTAATTTTATATATCACATACAATGGGTGAGAGGGGAATTGATCGATCTCCGAGCCGAGAACTCTGACCACAGGGGAAATTGATACATTCACATTCTATTAAGGGGTGTGGAATTCTGCGTAATAAGGCGGGGGAACGGCAAGTAGTCAGATTCACTGCACCCATAATAATAATTATTTTAAAATCTTACACAAAAAACAGGGAATAATCATCCGGGAGTTGCCTCAGCCCCCACACATTGATAGTGGTCTGGCGCTGTGTTGGCCACAGAAAGAGCACAGCTGATCATGGTTAACATCCTCACCGCCCCCCGCCGCCTTTTTACTTGTCGCACGGAAGAAACCGTCTTATCGTCTTATCCTGCCAAAATGTCATCAGCTCACTCAAAGCGCCCAGTAATGGATATTAAATATAACGACACCTAAACAGAGAGCTCTCATAGCCGATAGACATCAAAACCATTGGTAAAGAAAGTACGTCATAAATTGCATTTACAGACTGAAAAATAAAATCACTGACCTGTTCCCCGAGATCTACCGCTATATTGGTGATCGCCAGGGGGACGAGAAATCGCACTAGCGGCCAATAATGGGTCTGAAATCCCGTCAGTTTTAGCATGGTACCTGTTTCTTCCAGTCTACATGTACGGATGGAAGAGACTGGGAAGGAGGAGGAGGATAGTTTCAGTAAAAACAAACCCGATTAGAAGAGCTGACAATCTCTTTTCTTTCCACACGATATAAAAGGGGAGATCGACCAGAAGTTTCTGCTGGGTATGCCATTGTGCTGCGCAGTAAACAAGGAGAGGGCGAAAAAACCGACCAACAGCAGAGCGAGAGACACGAACAATCGCGATTCACACACACACGCCTCTCCCTGTCACGCTGCTAACGGAACCCACAGACAACATGATGAGTGGAGGAAAACTGAGAGCGTCCAGGGCAGCAGGAGTAGAATGAGACACAAGCACGTGGCCTTGACACTCGTCCCACTGCCGAGCCCCTCCCTCAGCACGTCAGTTCTCATCAACAAGACGCCAGCTTCAAGGTTCAAGGTCGCACTGATATTCACTCGAATGATCGTAACGTCACTGAATTATTACATAGCGGCTCCTGAGCCCCTCTGCGGCGTGGGGAGGGAGCGCGGCACATAAAGACAACTGAGTTTAACAAAATGAAATTATTCAAATAAAATGTTCTTCAAGTGCAACGGAAAAGATGCAGCGTGGATCCAGCAAACAAATAATCTGTAAAGGTTAAAACGCTGGCAGGTAGGAGCATTGCTAGGATTTTGAGCATATTTCTATGAAAGAGGAAGATGCCGCTGTGGTGGGGGTTGAGTGCAGCTGAAAACACGAGGTGCTGTGGGTCATCAGCAGCAACAGAATAACATTCAACCACAATCTGTAACCTGATGGCCTGGCATATTTCTTACTCAATCATTACTATCAAGCCACGGGATCAAACCTGGTTCTGAGGCCACATCAGGAGTAGTACCAGGCAGCAATGAGGTACCAATCTGGTGAAGCCACAACATACATCTACATGCATGCTAAACAGTGAAGGCTGGATGTGAAGAAAGAGCAAAACGATTCAACAACTAATGAATCAGATCGAATCTCTATAGGGGACAGTAGCATAGTGATAATGTTACCAGTAATCTAGAGGCCAGGACTAACGATCTAGACTCTCAGGGTGGGATATTCCTGCCCTGCAATGGTGGGATCCCCCACGGTGGATGTGGTAAGTCAGCCAAAAGTCCATTGACTCCCATGGGATCACAAGATCCCACCAGCGGGCAGGACTGGAAAATCACACCTTCAGTTCAAATCCCACCATAACAGCGAGGGGAATTTAATTTCAATTAATAAATCTGGAATAAAATGCTAGTCTCATTAATAATAATCAATAATACCAGATTGTCATAAAAACCCATCTGATTCACTAACGCCCTTCAGGAGAGGAAACCTGCCATCCTTATGCAGCCTAGCCTACATGTGACTTCAGACCCATACCAATGTGGTTGACTCTTAAATGTCTCTGAAATGACCTAGCAAGCCACTCAAGGGCAATTAGCAATGAGCAATAAATGCTGGCCTTGCCAGCGATGCTCACATCCCAATAACAAATAAGAGAAGTCCTACCATATCCCGTTGTGAATAGTGGTGGACAATTAAACAATTAACTGGAGAGGGAAGCTCCACAAATATCCGCAAAATGTGGGTGTTCAACATGTCAGTGCAAAAGACAAGGTTCAAGCATTTGCAGCCAGAAGTGTTGAGTGCGTGGTACACCTTGGCCTTCTCCTGAGGTCCCCACCATTATAGATGCCAGTCTTCAGCCAATTCAATTCTTTCCACCTAATATCAAGGAATGGCTGAAGGCACTGGATACAGAAAAAGTTACAACAATTTTTATATTATGATGCATATTTCTGAATTCCTTAACCGTAGATTCTCTACTGTACCTGTCCCCCTTAATATCTTGAAAACTTAGATTAAATCACCACCTAAATTTCTAAATTCCAGGGATCACAACTTTAGTTGGTGTAATCTTTGTTCATAAATTATATCTTGGAGCACAGGTATCATTCTGCTTCTGATTCCAACCTCCATCTCTCTCTATGTCGCTGTAGTTTTTGTTTTGCTTTGCATGTAGAATATCCAGCTAGTATCTGTTGTTAGTATGAACTTCATCCTGTATTACATGCACTAACTGCATTGAATGCTGAAATATTGAAATGCTGAGGTCTCTTTGGTGATTTTACATAAATGCATTGATCTAGTCTTGATGGTAACAGAAGGTAAATAATGGGAAAACTTAATGTTTCTAAACACTTGAAATCAAATAGTTCCACCCATGTGAAGTGGCCTCGAAGAATTTGTATTTCACTACACATCATAAAAAGAGCTATATTTTCTGGCCCCTCAGGCTGCAGTGACTTTGCTGCTTTGTGCTATTATGTGTACATGATTCTTTAGGCACAAAAAAATTTCAGACTTTATTGTCTTTATCCACTCTCATCCCCGTCGTAAGGTAATCCCCAGGAAGTGGGGTGCCGCAGCAACTGGGGATGTGCTGAACATCAATAACGTACAGGTAGGTTAGCACTCCTGCTCCACAGAAATATGTTTTGAAAAT
This sequence comes from Carcharodon carcharias, assembly GCF_017639515.1. NCBI lineage: Eukaryota > Metazoa > Chordata > Chondrichthyes > Lamniformes > Lamnidae > Carcharodon > Carcharodon carcharias. The sequence goes on from NC_054469.1 coordinate 171,869,309, forward strand.
TTTTAGTAAAAAAAAAAATGTTTTGTTGGCAGCAGCTATTTAGGCTGCTGAAGAAACCCGAATGGAGTACAGGTATCATTCTGATAAATCAACGCTGCATGCTCTGCAAGCACAATGTATCCATTCTAAGGTATGGTATCCAGGACTACTCAGAACACTTCAGTGTGGACTAACTTGGGCTTTGTATAGCTGAAGCATAACTTCAATCTCTTGTATTTTCATTTTCAAGGTATAAAAGCTAGCATTCCATTAGCCATATTGATTATCTTCTGTACCTGTTCATGGCAATTTAATGGTCTACATACCTGGGCCCGGAAGTCTCATTGGACCTCCACTATTTCTAGCTTTTCACCATTTAGAAAGAACCTTATTCTTTCATTTCTCAGTCTAAAGTGGACAATTTCACATTTATCTACATTGAAATCCATTTGCCACAGTTCTATCCATTCAGTTTTCTATCAATATTTCTTTGTAATTCCATGCTTCTATCGCCATAGCTTACAATGCTATTTATCTTTGTGTAATTAGAAAATTTGAATATGTGGGTTTCGATCCCATCTTTTAAGTCGTCAATAATTATGGTGACTATTTGAGACCCGAACACAAATGCACGCAGGACATCACTATTTATCTCCTGCAGTTTGAGTGCCTTCCCAATATCCTTACCCTCTGTCTCCTATTGCTTAGTCAGTTCCCTAGCCAGGTTAATCATTTGCCTTCAATTCCATGGGTTTCAATGTTAGCTAACAGTTTCTTATAAAGGACTTTATCAAATATCTTCTGGAAATCCATATAAATAACATTCATTGACATTCCTCTATCCACTACTTTAGACACCCCTTTAAGAATTTCAATCAGATTTGGATATATACATAAAAAGGAAAAAAGGGAAACTACGTATGGGCAATAAATGCTGGTCCAGCCAGCGAAGCCCACATCCCGTGAATGAATTATCTATGTCAGGAGGGCCCGCAGGCACATGGGGAGATCGTCGGATGAAATGTGGCTGCCTCCTAGTAAACTCTGGTGGAATGGTGCTTCTTTTTGGGCACTCCATGAAGAGAGATCTTGACTGGTGCTCCACAACGCCTTCCCCTTCCATGCCCTCGCCTCCTCCCAAGCCTCTGGCTTCCCCCAGCCTACCTCAGCTCTCTTTAAGGGAACCTCCCATTGAGACACCCTCTCCCCCTCTGATGGGGCCAATAGCCCTTGTCCGTGAAAGGCTCAGTCTGGAAGATATCCTGCATCTAAATTATAAATAACTGCCGGAACACTGTGGTGCCAGTTGACCGTGAAAGGCTCAGTCTGGAAGGTATCTTGTGGGTTACAAATAACTGCTGGAACAGTATATCCTCTATAGCGGAGTAATTTGGAGGTCATCAACTGTTGAAGCCTCTGTGGGGAAACAAAAAAAGTGATATTTGGGGACTGGTTTTTTATGAGGTACGCTTTTAGATGTTTGATTGTGCTGCATGGATATATTTTGCAGCATTTTTGTTGCTTTGTTTATTCTGTGGAGGTCTGCAACTCCCTGAGGCAGCTGCCTGCCTTCAAGGAGCTGACTGGAAGCACTCACCAGCACCCGCGGTGACATTGTTGCCCACCCTCTTCCAGCCCTCACCGGCAGTGTTGAGCCTTTCGCAGCGTGTGTTTCATGCTGGCTGACCATGAAATCACAGTCAGGGGCAGATCGCAATTGGGGACCCGTTTCCTGTCCACTCCCGGGCACGCCGATTGCACACACCTGACAAGCAAAAAATTCAGGCCTCTGTTTCTGATTCTACTTTACTGGACAAGGTATACTATCTTGTCTTGGTTTATGCTATGTAGTCCCACATTACACTTATTTGGGTGAGCTGCTAATGCTTGTCATGCCTACACAGGCAGCTTGCCCATTTTAAGTAGGTGGATGTCAGACCACATGCCTCATTGGCAGCAGCACCACATCTTTAATTTGGAAAATCAATATTTGTTGCCAACTGCCACTTAGGCTGCTGACAAATCCAGAGTAGATCAGGCCAGACCCATTCATAGCAATCCAATGTAAGCAAGGCTGCCTAAAATAAACAAAAGGCTCCTCATTTATATATGTAAATATACCTGATAACTAGTGACCTCTGAAAAGTGACCAAACTCAATATTGGGTCAGAAGTCTTTCAGATGTTCTCAGGGCTGAAGACTTTGGTCCCTAAAATAGAACCCAGTTACATCCATTTTAGACCCTTCAAGTGGACACATAAGGTCTAATTTCTACCCCATAGCTCTTGAGAGAAAACTTAGAATTTTATTAGCTTTTCTTTTGAGGTTCTTCCTTTAATATCATGTGGGCCTGAAGCTTCAATTTCCCCTTCCTCTACAGCAACAAGCCTACTTCCATTCGGAGTATAATTATTGCTGTTATATTTTTATCAAAATGCATCACCTCTTTATTGAAATTGAATATCATCTGCTGTACTTTAGCTGATTCCCTTATCTTATCAAAATCCAATTGCAATATCCTTTCGAAAAAGTTTAACTACCTATTTTTGTATACTCTGCAAATTTAGACAGAGCTCTTCATGGGACTCTGTGCTGGAATCCACCTTTTGTAAAAACTTTTTTTTTGAGCTGATTGTGTTAGACAATGTATGCCCATATACCTAGTGAACATGACTGAACTTTTTGAAGTGGTGACTAAGGTAATGGATGAACTTCCAGAGGCATTTGATAAAGTAGAGCGAGCAGATCTTCAAAAGTCAAAACTGGGGCAGATTGAAAAGCCTTGGAAAGGTAGGGTTCCGTGATGATTGACATGTTGGGTGACTAATGGCATAAGCCTGGGGAAGGGCGAGTTGAAGGTCAATTGCCAATATAATGCCTGATGACAATTGCCCATGAAAGGCTCAGTCTGGAAGATATCCTGCATCTAAATTACAAATAACTGCCGGAACACTATGGTGCCAATTGGCCGTGAAAGGCTCAGTCTGGAAGGTATCCTGTGGCTACAAATAACTGCTGGAACAGTATATCCTCTATAGCAGAGTAATTTGGAGGTCATCAACTGTTGATTTCCCCAGTCAACTATATAATTCCAACAGCAACAGCTACAGGTCAAGTAGTGAGGAATTCTTCTCTTTAGCTCTGAAGAAAGGTCATACAGACTCAAAACGTTAACTCTGTTTCTCTCCCCACCGATGCTGTCAGATCTGCTGAATTTTTTCTGCAATTTCTGTTTTTATTTCAGATTTCCAGCATCCACAGTATTTTGCTTTTATATTAAAGTAATGGGGAATTATTTGTTTTTTTCTGAAGATGGACAATTGCACATTCTCAGGGGCAATGAGACTGAGAGTTTTGGGGAAGAAGGCCCACAACAGGTGCTACTATGCTGTTTTGAATGAAGTTCAACTTATAGCAGTTCTGTCATTTCACTCTGATTTCTAACTTACAAACCTGGAAGAGGTTTTAGTTTTACACAACTGAAAGTTCTTTCTTTAAGCTCACCATTACTTTTTGGATTTATATTCCATAGGATAAAGATTAATAATACCCCACTTTTGAGCATGCTACCAGCACACACCTGAACTTTGAGGTTGTGGTCAAATTAGACCCCAGAACACAATGACAATATTCCCGTGTCTGCACTGGCAGCTTGGCCATTTTAAACAGATGGATGTTTGTTACATTGCCTGTGTCTCTGTCACATGAGTGGGGACATGTTGTAAGTGAAATTTTAAAAAAATTATTTTATTTTTATTTGATGGAAACCTCATCCCACCATTTTTCCAAAAAAATGCAAAGGCCATCTGGTCTTTTCTCCTGCCTGTCAAACATAAGGTTGGATGGGCAGTAAAATATTGAACTTAATTGATACTTTCCTGGCCTTACAATTCGCGGATGGTAGGACCGGCCAGGCGGCCTTCGCATTTTTTATCAAACCTCATCCAAATGAAGGATGAAATTTCCATGATGAAATGAAATAAAAATAAATTTCTGTGGACAGAGTTTTTATCAGTTACGTTTTCAGCTGATTGATTATGATGCATGGAGACTTTTTTCAGCTTTTAAAACTTTTAATTCATGCTTTCTCAGGTCTCTAGCTCCCTGAGGCAGCTGTCTGCCTTCAGGGAGCTCTCCCACAGTGCTCAGCTGTGCCCAGGGAAATGTCATCACCCACCCTCTTCCCGCCCCCACCCCAGCAGCAGGTCCAACCGCTCTTGGGCCTGTTGATGGGATGTGCCCACCAGAGGTAAAATTCAGACCATAGAACAGAATTTTCTGTGCCCGCTGGTGTTGGGTCTGCTCGGCAGCATGAGTGGACAATATGGCGAGAAGGCCAGAAATCGGTTTCATGATGTCATGAAACCAGTTAGTGATCGTCTGCTCTGACCGTCGATGGCAGTACACGTTTCCCGCCATTGGACGTCGGGAACCTCTTTGTAATACATCTGCATATCATTATAAGGCCAACCCACTGGAATCATTCCCCTGCTGGAGCGTCCACCCACGAATCACACTGATCTGTTTGACAACAGCATATGTAAGGCCTGCAATTGGCTGGCTGCATTTTGAGGGAACTTGGAGGTAAGTGAACAGTAAAGTTGAGCAGTGCTTGCCTGGGTCACCTGTTGGACTACAAGGTTGAGGTGATTTGGGGGTGGGGGCAAGGGCTGCCCTGTGGTTGAAGGTAGTTCACAAGCACGTGCGAGGTGGGAGGGAGGGATGCGCCACACATTAGAGAAACCTTGTACAAAGTGTCCATTCCTCCGCAGCTGAGACAGTTCAGATGCAGCCACATTGACATGCATGTAGTCGGGTCTCTAGTTTATCTGCCCACTCAAGCAATGCTGAAGCATGAAAGTGCCACCAAGTGCTCCAGAGCTTTTCACCCCTCGGGCACAGACTGCAAACTAATTAGTGTTTTAGTGGACTGCAGGACAATTGGTCAACTGGGCACATTGTACAACCTCCTTGCTAAAGCTGGCCGTGGAGCAGTCACAGGTGGAGGTGCTCACATTCTCTTGCAATGTCAGCATCTGTTTGGACCAGTCTCCCCCATGGTTCAAGCTAACAGTGCAGCCTCACAGTGTAGGTTAGGAAAATGCCTGCATCTGAACTGAGAGCACAACATGCCACTAATCGGTCAAGTGGAGTGGGGTGGAGGTGATTAAACTAAACTCTGGCCATTCAAGTGGTGGACAGCAGCCTCTGGAATGTGTCAGGGGCCTTCAGACTTAACCAAGAGAGGTTTTTGGTATACCCAAGCTAACCCACGTGTCTCTCTCTTTCATCCTGCAGGAAAGAACATCAAGAGCTTAGAGCCTGGTGACCTAGCTGTACACCTCGAGGCGTACAGAGAGCAGAGATGATGAAGAAGAGAGTGATGGAGGAGCCTGGCTGGGCAGAGGGAGGAGCAGCACTCTCAGGAAGAAGGGTGGCTGGAGCTCCCGCATGCTGCTGAAGAGCCACTGCGAGCCATCATTGGTCGGTGCCTAGCCAGACCCGGGTCTATAGACGGAGCTTTTCATTCCTGCAAATGACCGACAATCAGTGTAGACTGCGCATGTCTAGGGAACCTAGTCGGTCACATCTGCCAGTTACTACAGGATTTGGCGCCACAAGGACATAGAGGGCATCCACTGCCAGTGGCCGTGAAAGTGACCGCGGCACTTAATTTTTATGCCAGTGGCTGCTTTCAGGGCTCCACAGGTGACCTGTGTGGGATATCACAAGCCTCCACCCACAAATGCATCCATGAGGTCATGGATGCCATCTTCACGAGGGCACACAACTATGTGCATTTTGCCCGGGACCAAAAGAGCCAGAATGCATGAGTGATTTGATTTGCCTAGATCTTGGGTGTCCCACAGGTGCAGGATGCGATTGACTGCACTTACTTTGCGTTCAGATCTCTGTCACAATAAGCGGTCAACTATGTTAACCACAAGGGATTCCATTCGCTGAATGTGCAGCTGGTGTGCGACCACCACAAACGCTTCCTGCAGGTCTGCGAACTATTTCCAGGGAGTTTCCATGACACGTACATTCTCAGTCGGGCACAGATCCCTGACGTCTCCCAAGGTCCACAGAGGCTGCAGGGTTGGCTACTCAGGGATAGTGGCTGCCCACAAAGGACGTGGCTGATGACACCCGAGCAGCGGCCTCAGACTGCAGCAGAGTGAAGGTATAATGAGGCTCATGCTGCAACTCACAACTTAGTGGAGCAAACCATCTGGATGCTGAAGATGAGGTTCTGGTGCATGGACCAGTCTGGTGGAGCCCTGCAATACAGTCCACAGAAGGTGTCACGCATTGTCATCACCTGCTACGCCCTTTACAACCTGGCACTGCAAGGGGAAGAGGAGCTGGCTGAGGAGGAGATACAAGAGCTTGAGGACTCTCCTGATGAGGACGACACCGACAGTGATGAGGAGGTTCTCTAAGGTGATAATAATAACGATGAGGCCTTCACACTAGCCAGACGAGGCAGGTGTGCTCAGAAGGCCTACATAGCTCCTGGATTTGTGGAGGATGATGACAGTATGCAGTGAGGAAACACCATAGATCCTCACATTGCATCTATGAACATTTGACATCAGTCTGGCTTATGGCAACACACGTACCCTCTGTGATAATGCTCCTATCATGGAGACACTGGAGGCTCAATAGTCGCTTGATTGCAGCAGGATGATAACAACATACAGTGAGGACACTCCATTGGTCTTCACATGGCCTTTGAGAATGTCTGAGTCCTATCTGGCTGAGAGCAGCTCACTTGTGCTCTGTGATCAGAGTCATATCATAGAGAGGCAGCCATGAAACTTTAAATGCACCTGATCCTTTGTCTGCCTTCAGCATCTGTCCCCTTCAGGAGCACAGTGTCACTGGTCACAGATGCTGAAGAGAAGGAGGCCAGCCCGTAAGGTACTGAGAGCTCACAGAGAGAATGATGGAAATCTGTGCTGATTGCCGCTACATTCTGGCAGCAATGACAAGCACCATCGAGGTGCATGTATTACTAATATGTCCAGGCAATGTGAGTTTGGACCATCATTTTGGTCTGAAGGCTGCACAAAGCACAGGGAAGAGGCCCTGGACTGAGATACCTGCCTTTATCTTGTGCAGAGGTTTCACATCTGAGTGACACAAACACTGCTCATTAGAACAAAGAGCCACAGGCAGGGAGACATTCTTGGGAACACACTGCCTGAGGGGCTGGTAGAGGCACGAACCCTCAAAACATTTAACAAGTATTTAGATGAGTACTTGAATTGCCATAGCATACAGGGCTATGGGCCAAGTGCTGGAAAATGGGATTAGAATAGATAGGTGCTTGATGTCTGGCATGGACACGATAGGCAGAAGGGCATGTTTCTGTGCTGTATAACTCTATGGCTCTATGACTCTGAGTGCTAGGCAGTGACCATTTCTAACAAGATCTAACTACTTCCCTTTAACATTCAGTGGCATCATCTTCACTGAATCCCCCACCATCAATATCCTGGGGATTACCATTGACATGAAACTTATCTAGAACACCCATATAAATACTGTGGCTACAACAGCAGGTCAGAGGCTGGGAATTCTGCATAAAGTAACTCACCTCCTGACTCCCCAAAGCCTGCCCACCATCTTTATGCAGAATTCAGGAGTGCGATGGAATAGAAGACAAAGCTGCCCACATGATTGGCATCCCATCAACCACTTTAAACATTCACTCCCTCCACTACTGGTGCACAGTGGCAGCAGTGTGCACCAAGTACAAGATGCACTGCAACTACTTGCCAACAGCACCTTCCAAACCCATGACCTCTACCACCTAGAAATACAAGGGTCAAGGTAGTACATGCATAGGAAAATCACCACCTGGAAGTTCCCATCCAAGTCACAGATCATCCTGATTTGAAACTAAATCACCATTCCTTCATTGTTGCTGGGTCAAAATCCTGGATCTCCCTTCCTAAAAGTACTGTGGATGTACCTACTCAACAGGGGTTTCAGCAGTTCAAGAAGGCAGCTCACCACCATCTTCTCAAGGGCAATTAGGAGTGGGCAACATGTAAGTTTTTTTTAATGGGATGTGGGCATCAATAGCAAGGCCAGCATTTGTTACCCAAACACTGTCTTTTACTAACTATGCTACCCACACACCCCCATCCCACAAACAAGTAAGAATAAAGATCATCTGGGAGATACTCTTGTGAGCAGCTAATTGTAAAATGTTACTTGATTCCTGGAAGTTGCCAGATGCAAAGAAATTCAGGACTGTGGTGACCTTGATGGCTACTGGCAATGCGTGCCCACCCGGTCCACTTGGAAGGAGGTATTGTTCTTTGAGATTGCAGATGTCAGCAATGACATGCCACGATAACCTCAGCCTCCTGTGGCACTGTCACTCTGTGATGTCAGGGAAACCAATCCTCTCCCTATGTATCCTGCATTGGAGGTAACACCCCGTACAAGCTGGAGCTCTGTGTCCATCCTCTGTGTCCATCCTCTGTGTCCTATGGAATGATGTGTGGCTGCGGAGAAGGCAGCTGCTGTTCCTGCTGCTTCTGTTATTGCTGCTGCTGGTCCTGCTGCTATTGGTGGTGCTGGTGTGGCTCCTGGTGCTGCTTTTATTGGTTTTGTATCCCTCTTGTCCCTCAGCAGAGAGAGATACTTCCATGTTGCAGAGAAGGCTGACCATAGGGAAGCTGAGATCAAGTTGAGTAGAGTCCAAGATAGATGGAGTGACTTCCAGAAAGTTGGAGATCACATTTAAAGCAGTGAAATCAGGTTCTTAGAACAAGTCCGTGAGCACAAGCTTTCACAGAGGTTGGCCAGTGTCTATGCAGTTTCACTGTTTAAAGACTTTTCAGCCTGTCAGTTTCATTGGTCATTGACTCCCCACTGTGTTGTTGCCTCGTTGACCTTGGTGAGTTCCACACAGATCAGGAATCCCATACGCTGGCTGCTAAAACCAGAATACCACATTAAACACTCAATCCAACAATCATTGAAATATTTCAATGACTGACCCGACAGCCCCACAGGGGATTTCCTGCTCAGCCTGGAACATATCCCAGTGAAATTCAGAATTGGACAGCATCATGCTGGGTTTCTGACATGCCTGTATTTTTCCAGGATTTTGTCTGCAAACAAACCCGCCTCCCTGCCCACCCGCTTCACAGTTAAAATTCTTCCCCATAAGGGTGAAGTGTGCTGCTTCTGATCAGCCCTTGGATGACCCAGATTTCCTGCCGCTGGTCTTCTAAATGGCCTGAAACAACCATTACACAAGTCTAGAATTACCTGGAAAAACTCAGCAGGTCTGGCAGCATCGGCGGAGAAGAAAAGAGTTGACATTTCGAGTCCTCATGACCCTTCGACAGAACTTGAGTTCGAGTCCAAGAAAGAGTTGAAATATAAGCTGGTTTAAGGTGTGTGGGGGGGCGGAGAGAGAGAGAGAGAGAAGTGGAGGGGGGGTGTGGTTGTAGGGACAAACAAGCAGTGATAGAAGCAGATCATCAAAAGATGTCAACAACAATAGAACAAAAGAACACATAGGTGTTAAAGTTGGTGATATTATCTAAACGAATGTGCTAATTAAGAATGGATGGTAGGGCACTCAAGGTATAGCTCTAGTGGGGGTGGGGAGAGCATAAAAGATTTTAAGATATTTAACAATAATGGAAATAGGTGGGAAAAGAAAAATCTATATAATTTATTGGGGAAAAAAAGGAAGGGGGAAACAGAAAGGGGGTGGGGATGGGGGAGTGAGCTCACGACCTAAAGTTGTTGAATTCAATATTCAGTCCGGAAGGCTGTAAAGTGCCTAGTCAGAAGATGAGGTGTTGTTCCTCCAGTTTGCGTTGGGCTTCACTGGAACAATGCAGCAAGCCAAGGACAGACATGTGGGCAAGAGAGCAGGGTGGAGTGTTAAAATGGCAAGCGACAGGGAGGTTTGGGTCATTCTTGCAGACAGACCGCAGGTGTTCTGCAAAGCGGTCGCCCAGTTTACGTTTGGTCTCTCCAACGTAGGGACCACATTGGGAGCAACGAATGCAGTAGACTAATTTGGGGGAAATGCAAGTGAAATGCTGCTTCACCTGAAAGGAGTGTTTGGGCCCTTGGACGGTGAGGAGAGAGGAAGTGAAGGGGCAGGTGTTGCATCTTTTGTGTGGGCATGGGGTGGTGCCATAGGAGGATGTTGAGGAGTAGGGGGTGATGGAGGAGTGGACCAGGGTGTCCCGGAGGGAGCGATCCCTACGGAATGCCGATAGGGTGGGTGAAGGGAAGATGTGTTTGGTGGTGGCATCATGCTGGAGTTGGCAGAAATGGCGGAGGATGATCCTTTGAATGCGGAGGCTGGTGGGGTGATAAGTGAGGACAAGGGGGACCCTATCATGTTACTGGGAGGGAGGAGAAGGCGTGAGGGCGGATGCGCGGGAGATGGGCCTGACACGGTTGAGGGCCCTGTCAACGACCGTGGGTTGAAAACCTCGGTTAAGGAAGAAGGAGGACATGTCAGAGGAACTGTTTTTGAAGGTGGCATCATCGGAACAGATGCGACGGAGGCGAAGTAACTGAGAGAATGGGATGGAGTCCTTACAGGAAGCGGGGTGTGAGGAGCTGTAGTCGAGATAGCTGTGGGAGTCGGTGGGTTTGTAATGGATATTGGTGGACAGTCTATCACCAGAGATTGAGACAGAGAGGTCAAGGAAGGGAAGGGAAGTGTCAGAGATGGGCCACATGAAAATGATGGAGGGGTGGAGATTCGAAGCAAAATTAATAAATTTTTCCAAGTCCTGACGAGAGCATGAAGCGGCACCGAAGTAATCATCGATGTACCGGAGAAAGAGTTGTGGAAGGGGCCCGGAGTAGGACTGGAACAAGGAATGTTCCACATACCCCATAAAGAGACAGGCATAGCTGGGCCCATGCGGGTACCCATAGCCACACCTTTTATTTGGAGGAAGTGAGAGGAGTTGAAGGAGAAATTGTTCAGCGTGAGAACAAGTTCAGCCAGACGGAGGAGAGTAGTGGTGGATGGGTATTGTTCGGGCCTCTGTTCGAGGAAGAAGCTAAGGGCCCTCAGACCATCCTGGTGGGGGATGGAGGTGTAGAGGGATTGGACGTCCATGGTGAAGAGGAAGCGGTTGGGGCCAGGGAACTGGAAATTGTTGATGTGACGTAAGGTGTCAGAGGAATCACGGATGTAGGTGGGAAGGGACTGGACAAGGGGAGAGAGAAGGGAGTCAAGGTAACGAGAAATGAGTTCTGTGGGGCATGAGCAAGCTGAGACGATCGGTCTACCAGGGCTGTCCAGGACTGTCACTGATCTCATCTCCTTTGGGGATCTTCCTCCCACAGCTTCCAACCTGATAGTCGCCCAACCTCGGACGGCCCGCTTCTATCTCCTACCCAAAATCCACAAACAGAACTGCCCCGGTAGACCGATCGTCTCAGCTTGCTCCTGCCCCACAGAACTCACACAGTAGGTGTGGCTATGGGTACCCGCATGGGCCCCAGCTATGCCTGTCTCTTTATGGGGTATGTGGAACATTCCTTGTTCCAGTCCTACTCCGGCCCCCTTCCACAACTCTTTCTCCGGTACATCGATGATTACTTCGGTGCCGCTTCATGCTCTCGTTGGGACTTGGAAAAATTTATTAATTTTGCTTCCAATCTCCACCCCTCCATCATTTTCACGTGGTCCATCTCTGACACTTCCCTTCCCTTCCTTGACCTCTCTGTCTCAATCTCTGGTGATAGACTGTCCACCAATATCCATTACAAACCCACCGACTCCCACAGCTACCTCGACTACAGCTCCTCACAGCCCGCTCTCTGAAAGGACTCCATCCCATTCTCTCAGCTCCTTCGCCTCCGTCGCATCTGTTTCGATGATGCCACCTTCAAAAACAGTTCCTCTGACATGTCCTCCTTCTTCCTTAACCGAGGTTTTCCACCCACGGTCGTTCACAGGGCCCTCAACCGTGTCCGGCCCATCTCCCGCGCATCCGCCCTCACGCCTTCTCCTTCCTCCCAGAAACATGATAGGGTCCCCCTTGTCCTCACTTATCACCCCACCAGCCTCTGCATTCAAAGGATCATCCTCCGCCATTTCCGCCAACTCCAGCATGATGCCACCACCAAACACATCTTCCCTTCACCCCCCTTATCGGCATTCCGTAGGGATCGCTCCCTCCGGGACACCCTGGTCCACTCCTCCATCACCCCCTACTCCTCAACACCCTCCTATGGCACCACCCCATGCCCACGCAAAAAATGCAACACCTGCCCCTTCACTTCCTCTCTCCTCACCGTCCAAGGACCCAAACACTCCTTTCAAGTGAAGCAGCATTTCACTTGCATTTCCCCCAAATTAGTCTACTGCATTCGTTGCTCCCAATGTGGTCTCCTCTACATTGGAGAGACCAAACGTAAACTGGGCGACCGCTTTGCAGAACACCTGCGGTCTGTCTGCAAGAATGACCCAAACCTCCCTGTTGCTTGCCATTTTAACACTCCACCCTGCTCTCTTGCCCACATGTCTGTCCTTGGCTTGCTGCATTGTTCCAGTGAAGCCCAACGCAAACTGGAGGAACAACACCTCATCTTCCGACTAGGCACTTTACAGCCTTCCGGACTGAATATTGAATTCAACAACTTTAGGTCGTGAGCTCACTCCCCCATCCCCACCCCCTTTCTGTTTCCCCCTTCCTTTTTTTTCCAATAAATTATATAGATTTTTCTTTTCCCACCTATTTCCATTATTTTTAAATATCTTAAAATCTTTTATGCTCTCCCCACCCCCACTAGAGCTATACCTTGAGTGCCCTACCATCCATTCTTAATTAGCACATTCGTTTAGATAATATCACCAACTTTAACACCTATGTGTTCTTTTGTTCTATTGTTGTTGACATCTTTTGATGATCTGCTTCTATCACTGCTTGTTTGTCCCTACAACCACACCCCCCCTCCACTTTTCTCTCTCTCTCTCTCTCCGCTCCCCCCCACACACCTTAAACCAGCTTATATTTCAACTCTTTCTTGGACTCGAACTCAAGTTCTGTCGAAGGGTTATGAGGACTCGAAACGTCAACTCTTTTCTTCTCCGCCGATGCTGCCAGACCTGCTGAGTTTTTCCAGGTAATTCTGTCTTTGTTTTGGATTTCCAGCATCCGCAGTTTTTTTGTTTTTATTACACAAGTCTAACCTCTCTGGCCTTGTTGGTCTCAGTGATCAGGATCTTCTTGATCTTTGGACCAAGAGGACAAAGAAACCTTCTTAAGGCCATGCCTGAAAATTCTTTGCCCTGTCCCAGGATGCTTGCAGATACTCTAGTTGGCAGGGATTTGAAGATAGACCATGGTCTGTCATATTTTCTGGGCAGCCCTGGGCAACCTGCCAGCATTTGAAAAAATACAAGAGACAGAAAGCTGAGAACACTGTCTCCTGTTTATTTACATGCTATGTATGGTTAGACTTGCACCTACTGCAGTTCAAACCAGACTCTATTCCCAGTGCCAGGAAAACCCCAGAAGTCTCACATATAAAAATAGAAAATGCTGGAAATAATTAGCAGTCAGCCAGCATCTGGTAAGAGAGGAATGTGAAGTTAACATTTCACATTAAAGGGATAGAAATCTGGCAATCTCTTTTTCTTAGCCCTTAGGCCTGGGTTAATGTCTGTTTTCTGGTGGTAAGACCAGGAAAATCAGCCCTTGTTATCACTGATCCACTGTGGTCATTAAATGAGGCCTGTAGCAATTCTTGGTAATCTTTTAAGTATTCAATCTTTCCTCTTCTGCCTTTAGCCCAGCCACATCCTGCTTCTGCTGTTCCAACCGCCTGCAATAGTACACAGAAGTGCCTGTATCTCCTCCTCATCTAAACCTAAAACCAAAAATTGACTAAAAGCTTCAATTAGCTCTAGAAAAACCTAACAGTTCTAAAGCTTCCCTAAATATAGGCCTTAACCTATGTTAACACAATGGGATCAATCTTTGATCATGGTGTAAAATGGATGATAGTATGTCAGTAGCAATGGAAATAAAAATAAGTAAATGTGAAACAGGCTATTGACTCGCTTTCCCCTGTTTTGCACTCTCACTTAAACTCAAGGGACTAAAATTGGTTTGCTTCCATTTATAGGTGCAGAGGAGGGATCACAACTCGTGATCAGCCCAAGCCTGGTGTGTTTTCGCAGGCAGTAGGTATATTTTGTTTTGGGCCCTCATTGGAATGATTGCAACATTCAGCTGAACATGGCCCATGATGTTGAATGCTGAACAGGGAACCACATATGTGGCGAGGGCAAGTTCCAGCAAGCTTGCAGCTTTTAGAGGCAGTCTGCATCTCCTAAAGGGGACCTGCATTCATTAAGCAAGCTGCTGACTTCCTGCAAATGCCTGTAAGAAAAAGGGCACCTAATACAGCAACAGCCAATAGATTCTCAGCTGAAAGCCTTAGTCCAAAAGGTTGACAGAATGAGAGGCCACGATTCTGTGTGGGAGGCCCTCAAGGAACATCCTAAGAAAGAATAAAAGCAAAATACTGCAGATGCTGGAAATCTGAAACAAAAACAAAAATAGCTGAAGAGTCATACAGACTCAAAACGTTAACTGTATTCCTCTCCGCAGATGCTGTCAGACCTGCTGAGTTACCAGCTATTTTTGTTTTTGATCCTAAGAAAGGGATGCTTGCAGGTGGCCAGGGAGGCCAATTCCCAAGTCTCGTTCTGAGAATCTGGCAGCAGTGCCACAAGAAGTATAATGACCACACATGGGTAGTCAAGGCCTGTGAATGCACATTCATATGTCATCTTCTACCTACCACCAATCTCTCGCTGCTCAATGAACGACACTCCATTCATCCATCAGTAGTCCTTAGCAAGCAGGACTTAAGTCTAACATTCAGATACTGCTCCTCAACCTCATACACCCACGCATTGAAGCCAGCCTCATGCCTTCCAGCCTTCAAACATCTTCAACTATTCAGGTGTGGCAGACATATCACCCAGACACAGTGAAACAAACTCAATGACATCCTGTCCTCTTTCTTGCAGGACAAAGTAGTCCATAACCATTGGGATCAGGACAGAACTGGAAGGGAATAGACACAGCTGCATCACCTAAGCCCATTGGAGCAGATTGTTCATCATTAGAAGGCTGGCTATCACAGAAGCTACTGCATTCAGCTCTACCAAGAATACTCAGGATGATGGTATGCTCCTGCCTTATTACTCCTCTCAAATTCTACCTCAGCCCCATCCTCTACCTAACATGAAGTGCAAGCTGGAGATGGTGTGACCATTTGCTTTACATTCCACTCTCCATCTCCCAAACCAACCCTCTCCTGATTTTCTACTTTCAGATACCCAAGACTGATGCCTGGCCGTCAATGCAGCCTCATGGGGAAGGGCCAAAGGTCTCTGAGGAAGAAGCACCATCACTTAATGTGACACAGTTCAGGTTCTGGATGTACCATAGAGGGTAGTACAGAGTCAGGAATTGCATGTGATGAGTTACTGGACACAAGAAGGCTGCAGCTAGGCCAGGGGGAAAGGACTGTTATGTTGTCAGATCCCTGGAGGGCAAGTTTGCAAACAAATTCTGTTACAGGGGACTGAGATGAGAACTTCAATGGCACAGCTGACAGTACAATAGTGATGAACATGCACAACGTGATGCTTAATGCATTGGTAGGTCTGTCAAACAGTGTGCAACCACTGTCGAGGAGCATGAAGTAATTAATGTGGCTTCTACTTGGCACAGGATACCTTGCAGAACTTGGACCCCATCCTTTCCAGCATTGAAGTGATGGTCAGCTTCGTGACAAGATGTGTGGACCCAGCTGTGATGGAGTGTCTGGTGAGCACTGTCTCAGCTTCCACTACAGCACAGGTAGAAGATCCCCCACATCTCAATACTGCAGTGGAAGATCAGATGGAGGTCATGAAATCCCTGCTTGCTGACGTGCTGGCTTGCTGGCTTAGATGCTGCGGACCTCAGTGCTGAAAGGGGCTTGTAGATTCTTATGGCAATCCAGCAATCTGTCCTCCAACAAATTATTCAGGTTGCAGAGATGCCACCCCACATCAATGTTAGTGGCTCTGTGGTACACAAACCTGCAGAAACAAACTTCAGGGTGACAGCATTTGTGCTGCCACTTATGCCACTCTGCCAGTGCCCTTGCCGTTGCTCTCAGCCAACCAGCCCAAACTGCCATTCCACCAAGCTGAGGTGGTGCAGCCTGAAAATGGGCCCTCAAAGTCCAGGCTTGCACAACATTGTCCTGCAAGACCATCTGCAGTCTCCAGCTGCGAAAGTCCAACAGCCGTACTGTAGCCACTGGTGTAGTACTCTATAGGAGCGCTAGGCCAGGCAAAGGACAGGCAATAGAGCAATGCTCAAGGGTGAATAGTTCATTTTTGATTGTATAATTGGATATGTTGTCGATTAAAGTTACCATGAAAATGTTTTCTGTTGGTAAATTTAAATACAGGATTTTGGTCAATTGGATGCTCTGATAGGCAGGTGAATGGGAAGGTGGTTAATTGTGGAGCAATGCAGATGATTTCCTAAGGGAACTGGAATCTCAGTAGGAGCTCACAAACAGCCCCTCTGGATCTAAATGGTCCTGGAATTCTCCTCCTTGCTTCTTCTGCCTCCTTGCTATTCCTCCTCCTGAGGTGACCTCTACATCCCTGCTGGCATGTCTGGTGGAGGAAGCAGCAGGCCCCCACGAATTTAGTGATGCATTCTGGGGCGTATGGTAGGGCTCCCCTGAAGTGGTTCAGGCAGTGGAAACTTTGCTTGAGAATCACAGAATCACAGAGTGCAGAAGAGGCCCTTCGGCCCATCGAGTCTGCACCAACATGTGAGAAACACCTGACCTACCTACCTAATCCCATTTACCAGCATTTGGCCCATGGCCTTGAATGTTATGATGTGCCAAGTGATCATCTAGGTACTTTTTAAAGGATGTGAGGCAACCCGCCTCCACCACCCTCCCAGGCAGTGCATTCCAGACCGTCACCACCCTCTGGGTAAAAAAGTTTTTCCTCACATCCCCCCTAAACCTCCTGGCCCTCACCTTGAACTTATGTCCCTCATGACTGACCCTTCAACTAAGGGGAACAGCTGCTCCCTATCCACCCTGTCCATGCCCCTCATAATCTTGTACAAAGATGATCTGCTCCATTTAGTTTCTGGTGGCATGGTTCTCCACAGGTGGCGAAGGGGAGTCACAAGCCAAGTGTGAAGGGATATTCTTTGTCTCTAAGCAGCCAACCTCTGGTTCTTCATGGTGGCCTGAAGGGAGCAGAATGGCAGACTTCCTCAGGCAGAAAGTGTTGTGACTTCTGCCAGGATATGAGCATTCACCAACATGATGGTTTGGACATGGCCCACACAAACTGCATTGTTAACCGAGTGGAACTCCTTATAGTTCCTGTACCTCTCCTTGTTTATTTGTGGGGCCCACAAAGCCAAGTGTATGCATTATTGGCCACCCCGCACCATTGGGAATCCCACTACCGTGATGAAGGCAATTAAGGCCTAAGACAATTAAGTCCTTTCTTCTGGAGCACAGGGTCTCTGTCAACTTTCAGATACAATGATCAAACTGGAATGTTGCCTTGTTCAGCAGGAATGATCTGGTTGTGTAAAAGTTTCAGGAGTTGATCCACTGGCAGCGCATTCCTCACTCGAATGTGAGGCTGCAGAAGGAGGTGACATGATTCTGTGAATCACAGGTACCTCAGGCATTGTTTATGATTGAGTTGGAGGTAGGACATGTGCTCCCTGATGATCCTTGGTAGGGAGGGTTTTCTGTGGAGATCCCTACTACTTCTCCCTCTGTGCACAGCTTCCCATCTCTGCAATCTCAGCTCCATTTCCCAGATCCAGAAGGATTGCAGCTAAGCCCCCATAACTGGAGCTTTTACGTGGACAGTGGTGTAATATGCCTTTAAGGGATATCAGCATGACATCACTAGAAGTGAAATGTGTCATGTAATCCAGTCTTAGTTTCACTTTTGCTTTGAGCAGAGCACACACACAACTTTGATATCTTCAAGCTTTATACTTATGGACAACCGTTCTCATGTGCCTAGTCTTGATAATAAGCCCACAACTTTTTACCCAATCCCTTATGGGCAATTGGTGCCTTATGTCTTGTACAGTAAGTAAGCCCAAGGTATTATATAATTATAATGACATGACATGGTGATCAACGGTGGTCAGACAGGTGGCAGGAAAATTAAGTACAGGTACGATATGGTGAACAGCCTTAGATTATGGTACATGCCATGAGAAGGCCCTTAATATTTTGGTCAGACTGCAACAAAGTCGCTGCATCTCAGTGTTGCAAGCACTGTGGGTGACTGCGAAATAAAGCTTTGGAGACTCAGTGCCAAACTAGTGTGCAAATAAAGAGCTGGTAATCAGATGAATCCCTTATGTTGAGATTGCAGGCATAACTGTCAGTTCCGTGAGTGGGACAATGTGTCAAGGGGAGCAGCACCAGGTTAGCTCGGTTGGGAAAGGTGAGTGACCAGAGTGTGGGCCAAGCTGATAATGAGCAAGGGAGAGTCAAACAAAAAACCCTCCAAAAAAGTTTTTAAAAATTGGGCCAGAGAAGGTAGCGATTATAACAGGCAGCTACAAGAGTTGCTGAACAATAAATTGAATAAAAAGCAAAGACACCATTACTCCGTGGCGCTTTCCCATCACAACTCATCTATGTGGGCAGAGCTTCAGAAAAGCACGTGAAAGCAGCCATAGCAACACTCATTCCAAGTACAAGAGAAGAAGAAGGTCAAGGAGATACTGTCAGAATGTTCACAAAATTCCCCACTTTGAATTGGGATGCAGCTAACCTACTATCCAAGTTCAAAATGTTTAAACAGCGTACAGAGCTACAGTTTCTTGATTCAGATACATCTGGACCAGGCAAGCAAGCCATAAAAATAGCAATTAGGAATGAAGTTCTACACAGGTTGAACACATCAGGATTAACAGAAGAAGAGTTAAGGATCCCCAAAAGATATGGAATGCATTGGAAGACCGGTTCAGAATCAAGTAAAATTTGCACGTTCATTGACTAGAGTTGATGTCATTTCGAGAACAACCTACAGAATCCATAGATCACTTTGTCAGCAGATGCAGAAAAAAAGTTACATGCTATGATTTTTCAAGTGTATATCTATTAAACAGAATTGTTGAGTTGGTGATTGCATCCACTCTCATGGAAGTAGTCCAGGAAGATCTGCTCGACAAGCCCAAAACATATAGCATCGAAGAACTGTTCAAGGATGGACATAAATATGAAGCAATCATCACAGGTCGACAAAGTATACAGGTTCTAAGCACAATCCCAATTGTTGATGCACTCTGAACACCCAACCTAGCAAAACCTGTGGATGGTGTGGCCTTCTGCATGCACCAAGGAAATGCCCAGCTTTTCATCAATTCTGCAGGGCATGTGGCAGAAAGGGTCATTGGCAGTGCACTATAGCAAAGGCTGATACAGCTACAAAGAGCCATGCACTGATCCAAACTGACCGTACACAACAGGTACCTTCAAGCAACAGAAATGACCATCTGGTATCCGTTCAGAAATATATATGAGGTGATTAACAAACCAGAAAATGACGATGATGTACATGACGAGAGGAAGATCAACATTGCACACTGTCAATCTCATGGAAAACATAAATGCCATCACACCACCCAAAGTGTTTGCCACGATTCAAATTATCTGCCCTAAGAAAGTTGGTAGCTATTCATTATTGGCCAAGATTGACACAGGGGCACATGCCAATATAATACCTCTGTAAATTCTAAAAGGGATGTATCCATAAACATGGAAAGCCATGGCAAAACCTACTGTTGTGAAACTTTCAGCATACAATGGTTCACTAATTCCATTTGCAGGATCCATAAAAAAGAAGTGCAAGGACAATCAATCCTGGGTGTTCTACATCATGGAGACTAAAGGCCCAGCAGTGGTAAATCTACTAGCATATCATGGCTTCACACTAATATCAGTCCATGGAATCAGTCAGACCTCACAAGCCACATCAACCACAGAAACTACTTTTATCACCTCAGTTCATGACCTAACATTGAAATAACCAGAAGGTTTCAACAAAATTGGCAGTTTCAAGGGGGCTGCAACATTGCACTTGCAGAAGAATGCAAGTCCATCAATTGATCCACCATATAAGTACAGCATCTACATACAAGACAAATTGAAGGTTGAACTAGACAAAATGGAAAAAAATGGAATCTTGGAAGAGTACAAGAGCACACAGATTGGTGCAGCTCAATCACGTGGCATAATGAAGGACAGATCTTTGAGAGTATGCCTCAATCCACAATATTTAAAATCAGCTTTGAAACATTGTGTTTACAAAATACCCACATTAAAAGAGTTAAACCTGAGATTTGCAGGTACAAAATTCTTCACATTGCTTGTTGCCAAGCATGGTTACTGGTCAGTACATCTCTCGGAGAAGTCCCAAGAGCTTACTACATTTTGTACTCATTCAGGTGATACTGTTTTCAATGACTTCCTTTCAGGCTATCTATTAGCTAGGATATCTTTCAAACTCACATGGAGCATCCTCATCCCTTCCATGGCTCTGCTCACCACAGAAACATTCCATGCATCCTTATCATCTCCCGTGTCTTGCAATACATGCAACTTTATCAGAATGCATCTGTATCACAGATGACATAGCTGTTTGGGACAAAAAAGCAAGAACATGACCATAATCTGCACTTATTGATACAAGCAGCACATAATGAAGGATTAATGATCAGCAGTTTGAAATGTGACATAAATGTGCACCAGATCAATTCCTTCAGTTTTACTTACTCCAATGTTGGCATATGTTACGATCCAGGTAAAATAGAGGATATTAAAGCCATTCCAACACCTCAAAACAAGGACAATGTCTAGGTCCTTTAATTGCCTGTCTCCCAATTTGGCTCAAAGATCTTCATCACTAAGGGAATTATTGCGAAAGGATGTGCCTTTCCTTTGGCATGAAGACCACCAATATCCCTTTGAAGCACTGAAACAGTCATTATCAGAAGCATCAACACAGCAATTTTATGATCCTAGCAAGACAATACCCTGAAGATGGATGCCTCACATAAAGCTCTGGGAGCATGCATACTACAAAAAAGCAAACTAATTGCATTTACTTCAAAATCTCTGTCCATAATGCAGTCCAATTACTCCAACGTCAAGTATTAGCTTTAGTGTTTGGAATCATAAGTTTTCATACCTATCTATTTCATAAAAGATTTTGTGGCAGAGACTGAGCACAAGTCATTGGAGATGACTTGGTGAAAACCATTGACCAGTGCACACCAAAATTGGCATGTCTCTTGATAAAGATTCAAAGTTACGGCTATGAGGTGAGGTACAAGGCAGGTAACTTGACGGTCACGTTGGATACACTTAGCAGATTACCAGTGAAAACAGAAAATATATCCTTAGATCTACAAGTTGACTTCACTGACATCGAACTTGAAGATGTTTTCCAAATTGATCTGGGACATTTTGCACATTGCATATGCCAATAGCTACACGAAGAAATGGCGAAAGACTCTATATGACAGAAACTGCGGAAAACTGTCATTGAAGGTTGGCCTTATTAAATTCAGCATGTCCACCAGCACATGAGACCATTTTGGCCTTATCAGAATGAGCTAGGCATCTCCCGGGGAGTTATTTTTAAAGGTAGGCAGGTCACCATACCGGAACCTTTCCAACCTGATATTCTTCAACAATTCATCACTCACACATAGGCATAGATCGGATGAGATGACTCCCGAGAGAGACAGTCTATTGGCTGGTTATGAACAACAACATTGAAATCATTTTCAAGAAGTGTGAGACATGTCAAGAACATATGCTAAGTCATCGCAAAGCATCATTGATTCCAAATTATGTTTCTACCCATCTTTGGTTCAAGATCCCATCGGACGTCTTTCGTGTCCATGGCACTGACTTCATTGTTATCGTTCACCATTTTACCAGGAACCCCATTATTCGACAGTTGCACAATATGTCAAGCACAATTGTCACACACACTCTAAGTGCTATTTTCAGTTTATTTGGTGTGTCTAGAGAGATCATTATGGATAATGGTCTGTAATTTATTTGTAAGTCATTTCAGGATATGTGTGAGAAATGGAATATCGATCACACCAGTTCTCCTCATTGCCCTAGTTCTAATGGCCTAGCTGAACAAATGATTTACACATATGAAATCCCTAACTCTCAAATGTAGACAGACCAGGCAGGATCTACACATTGCAATGTTAGATCTGAGAGTGACACCTTTAAGTGCCACTACTTCATCATTGGTAGGCCAATCCATACCAGTTTACCCTTTTTACTCTCTCAGAAACAAGAGACCAACTTGTAAAACTACAAGAGAAGATGACCAACACACACAATAGAAATGCAGGTACAGAATTGCCCAGTTTACATTTGGGATATGTTTACATTCTCTTCCTGCACTGGATGGCTAACCTCCTTTGTGTTCCGTTGGCGCTGAATGCCACTACCTCTGCCTCCCAGGCCAGATTGGTGACTCTGGTGGACCTCCTGCAGCCAGAGCGGGGGGTAGAGGACATTATGTTGGATGAGCTCGCATCCTCATCCCGTCCATGGCTCTGCTCACCACAGAAACATTCCATGCATCCTTATCATCTACTGTGTCTTGCATCCTGTTCAGACTCTCTCCATCTGTTTTCATGCAGGAGAAGCTGGCTCACAACAAGAGGGAAAGGTCCCAGACTGGGAAGGTGGTGGGGGGGTGGTGGTGGTGGAGTGGCTGATATTAGGCCCCTCACTCATTTGAGGAGTATGCCATAGTGCTGGTTGGTGGGGATATGGACTGTTCCTGTGGCGATGGTGAGGTCAGCGGCAAACACCCGCATGAGGATCTTGCACCAGATCATCCCTCTCCCAATGTAACTGTGAGTGCTCTCTCTCCGGTTTTTAACTCTGCTGCCATGCACTAATTATCTCTACTTTGGTTCACAGGCAGGTCTGCCAAGCAAATGACGTCCTCAGCCAGCCAGTCCCTCAACTCCTTCCTCAGCTCCAACCAAGAGGACACCTCCTCCATCAAAGAGCTGGAAATAAGCAGCCTGGAAGACCCAATACAACATTTACCCATACCCTGCACCAGCGCAGAGACACAGACCTCGGTGGGACCTAGATCTAGAGCAGGCTTGGGTTCACAATCTGGTGGCCACTGCATGGACACATGTCTGCAGCAGGAGGAGGCAGGCTCAGTTGAGCTGGGGATGCTGGAAAAGAGGCAAATGTGGGGTCGGAGTCAGATGATGAGCCTCTGGATTCAGCCTTCCAACTCATCATGCAGAATCAGCAGGAGGTGGGAGAACATCACGCAGATCTGTTGGAAGCCCTCAACAGAGTGGCATGCAAGTCAGAGGGGTGTGCCCGCCTGCTCGCTGATGAAGTGGTGCCCACATGTGCATGCATGGAGGTTTCTATGGGAAGGATGGCGAATGCCATGGAGACCCTGGTCCAGCAGAGCGGGGAGATATGCGCAGACCTGCACCTCATCCTGTAGCCATGAGTCGGTTCCTACAGTGACAATACTGGTGGGAAACGGGACGCCTCGATGCCCCTCCAGGTGCTCCTTCCCCTCAAGGAGTCAGGCCAGGGCCCCTGGGCACCCAGTGGGATGAGGAGCGGCAGCTGGACACAACTGGGTCATCCACTTAGGAATCTCAGAGTCTGTCACCTCCTCCGAGCCCCCTTTGCCTGTTACCCCTTCAACCGCATGCTCTGTCACTTCAAGGGAGCAGCTAGCCCGCAGGAAGATAGCTAAAGCAAACCGGGACCCTTCAGGCCTCTGCTGTCCAGAGGGCGCATGCCAAAGCCATTAGAGGTAACAGAGGTAACCATTGCACAGGCTGTCTCTATCCCTGCTGCAGATGTCAGGGCAGCACCTAGAAGAAGTGGTAGGCCTGGTTGCACGGATTAACACATTTTGTCACTTTATAATCTGAAAATATATTCACTTTCACTGAATAATGTGTAATGGTGTCTTTCAGCTTCATTTACAGGCTTCGCGAGTCCTCTCTTTATATCCCCCGCCCAACCCCTCCACTAGCAGTTCAGCTGCACACTGCCAGACCGGGAATGAATCTGGAGGGAGAAGTGTGTGTGTGGCAGGGCCTTTCAGAGCCTGGTGCAAGCACTCTCCCACGCATGCAGAGCCTTCCTCCATCACACTCATCTCACTGTCCTGAGTAATTTTAGTGCTGCCTGCTGGGGTTCTCTTTCACCTAAGCTGACCTGCATTTCTGCCCACCAAGTTTCTGATAAGCTCCCCCATCCTTTCCCCTCCCACAATCACCCATGTCCTTTCTCCCATCACAGTGGACTTTCCTGGCCTTACCTTCACCTCCCCATCGTTACCCTAAAGCCCAAACCCTTCTCTTTCAGGAATGTCCAACTGAACATGCACATTCCCTACCTTCCAGAAAATCCCACCACCATCCACATTGACCTCGCTGACATCCTCCTTCCCACCAGCAGAGTCCATGTTTGCCTTTGTGTTCCCACAAACCACCCCCGCCGCCCTTTCTACTAGTATCAACGCAACCTCACCCTCACACCCTACTGGCTCCCTCTGCCCCTCTCATACTCACTATTCTATCCTGCCATGCCCACCATAAGATGGCTCCTCAGGGTAGTCCTAAGCTCAACAATCTTCAGCTGCTTCATCGATGACCTTCCTTCAATCGTAAGGTCAGAAGTGGGGATGTTCGCTGATGATTGCACAATGTTCAGTACCATTCGCAACTCCTCAGACACTGAAGACACAGCTAATGCAACAAGACCTGGACAATATCCAGGTTTGGGCTGACAAATCACAAGTAACAAGTGCGCCACATAAGTGCCAGGCAATGACCATCTCCAACAAAAGAGAATCTAACCGCCGCCCTTGACATTCAATGGTATTATCATCACTGAATCCCCCACTATCAACATCCTGGGGTTATCATTGGCCAGAAACTGAACTGAATTAGCCATATAAATACTGTGTCTTCAACAGCAGGTCAGAGACTAGGAATCCTGTGGCAAGTAAGTCATCTCCTGACTCCCCAAAGCCTGTCCGTCACCTACTAGGCATAAGTCAGGAGTGTGATGGAATACTCCCCAATTGCCTGGATGAATGCAGCTCTCACAACACTCAAGAAGCTTGAGGCGATTCAGGAAAATGCAGCCTGCTCAATTGGTACCACGTCCACAAACGTTCACTCCCTCCATCACTGATGAACAGTGGCAGCAGTGTGTACCATCTACAAGATGCGCTGCAGAAACTCACCAAGGCTCCTTAGGCAGCACCTTCCAAATCCTCGTCCGCTAACAGCTAGAACACAAGGGCAGCAGATAGATGGGAACACCACCACCTAGAAGTTCCCCTCCAAATCACTCACCATCCTGACTTGGAAATATAACACCGTTCCTTCACTGTCACTGGGTCAAATTCCTGGAACTCCCTGCCTAACAGCACTGTGGGTGAACCTACACCACAGGGACTGCAGTGGTTCAAGAAGGCAGCTCACTACCACTTTCTCAAGGACAATTAGGGATGGGGAATAAATGCTTGCCTAGCCAGCAACACCCACATCCCATAAATGAATTAAAAAGCCTCCATAGACCCCTCCCTTGAACATTCACCTGAACGTTCCAACCTCGATTTACACCTTCCCCCCTCCGTATACCTTCTTCCCCAGTTACACCTCCAATCCCCCCAATTTTACCCCCCACCTTTGCCCCCTCCCAACTTCACCCACCCAACCTTTGTTACCCCCCCAACTTCGCCCCCCCAACACCTACACCCCTTCTTCCAACTTCAGCTTCCCCTCCCTAATATCTTCCCCCCTCCCAACTTCATCCCCCCCATCTCTTTCACCTTCCTCTTCCACTCACACCTAGACCTTGCTCTCCCTCCCCACCTTCGCCGCTCATCCATACCTGCCCATGGCAAAGTCCCTGGAAGATAGTGTGAGCCCATGGCAAAGTCCCTGAAGTTCCAAAGCAGGTCCAAAATGTGACTGAAGCCCATGAAGATCCGAAGGCTCAGCAGAGTTGAAACTGCTGCATGGAGACCTCACACCTTCCAAGAGCTGCTTTGCAGTGGAGCCATGTGCATGAGGATCCATCCACCACACAATGTATGTGTTCCTCCAGAGTCTGGTAGCTGTAGGCCTCTAGCATCTTCTTCTCCTCAGATGTCCACAATCTGAGCAAGGCCCTAAAGATAAGCCTTGACATTTCCGTGTCACGCTAGTCCAGATGTATTCTGGACTGGTGTGTTTTCCTGTCAGTGTAACGGTAAATTGGGCATGGGTGGGGATCATTCCAGTTGGCCATTTCTTTGCATCCCATTAGCAGGATGCAAATCGGTTTCACAATGGCCTCCAGTGAGTTTCATGATCTGCCATGGCAGAAATCATCGGGTGATCCTGATGTGATTTCACGCCGGCATGAAACCGATTTCTGTCCCTCCCACAGAATTTCCCCCTTCTCCCCCTGCCCACAAACAGATGCAGAAAATCTTAGCTTCAGAGATTTATCAATTCTATGTACCTACGTAATGGTAACTAAACATAGGGCTGAATTTTTAGCTTGTTGGGCAGTTGCGCACCTGACCTGACTGACCGTAAAATGACATACGAGTGTCCTGACATTATTGCGCACTCGCATGATATTTTGGTCAGTGGGCGCATGCCGAAGTTGGCAGTGCGCCTGCCAACAATTAAAAAGCCTATTAATGCCATTAACAAGGTAATTAAGTGAAATTTTTCACTGCTTACGGTTGTCTGGCACGGAAAAAGACCAGGTGGCCTTTGCATTTTTTGGAAACATCATCCATGGGCGGGACGAGATTTACAACAGCAAATAAAAATTTTAAAATGTAATTAAAACACCTTCCTGCTCATCTGACAGAGTCGGGGACATTTCTTAAAACATTTTTAACATCTTTTTTATTTTGAAGAAGGTTCATCTCCCTGAGGCAGCTCTGTGCCTCAGGGAGCTTTTCCAACATGCATGAAGTTTGCGCTTGCCCTCCTCCCCCCAACCCCAAAGGCAGCACTGAGCACTGGTGCTCGCGTTTCATGCTGGGCAGGCCTTAATTGGCCCACTAGCATAAAATCGTGGTCTGGCCCCAATCACGGGCGGTGATCGGCTTCCCGACCAACCCCGCCTAGCCCACCCAACAAGGGCAAAATTATGCCCATGAACATGTACTGTAAATAGTTTTACTTCTTTGGAAGGGGGGAAAGTTTCTTTAAAAAGAAAGGGGAATGTTGCAATATGTCTTTAGGGGATATCATCATGACATTACTAGAAGGGAGATGTGTCATATGATCCAGTCTTAGTTTCACTTTTGCTTTGAGCAGAGCACACACACAGCTCTGATGTCTTCAAGCTTTATACCTATGCATAACTTTTCACATGTGCCTAGTCTTAATAAATGAACCCATAACATGTTTACCCAATCTCTAATGAGCAATTAGTGCCCCGTGTCTTGTACAGTAAATAAGCCCAAGATCTTATATCATTATAATAACACAACAGACAGGTCACAAAACTTCTCTGACCCCCCCACCCCCCCACCCCATTAGGAAATTCTAAGTTCAGCAAATCACCCAAACCTGTCCAAAAACAAGCTATACTACTTCCGCAAACTTTATCAGAGCAACAGTAAGTCAGAGGCTCCTCTCCTGCCAGTTGGACAGCTGGCCTTATAAATATTGCTAGTGGCGGGCCTGTGAATAGTTAGGAGAGGGTGTTCACTGGACTAGCGTTGTTCACATTTGCAGAATATTCATCAAATCAACGTGAGATGCTGTTTGATAACATGATCTGCCCAGTGCAAAACTTTCCAGTGCACGCACCGCACTCACATGCTCAGTGTAAGGCCAT
This sequence comes from Carcharodon carcharias, assembly GCF_017639515.1. Taxonomy (NCBI): domain Eukaryota; kingdom Metazoa; phylum Chordata; class Chondrichthyes; order Lamniformes; family Lamnidae; genus Carcharodon; species Carcharodon carcharias. The sequence goes on from NC_054469.1 coordinate 171,897,284, forward strand.
GCCAGAAGTGTCTGGAAGCACGCACCCACCTATTTGAGGATTGGCTGCAATGCTACAGATTTGAATTTTGTGGCCAAGATTAAGGCCTGTGAGCTACACAGGAAATGTAGTCTGATCCAGGCTTGTCATAATGTAAGCTGCAAGTACACTGAAGGTCCTTTATTGCACTAAGAAAAAGTTAAAGTACACAAAAGTACAATAAAAATAGAAAAATCTGGAAATGCTCAGCAGGTCTGGTAGCATTGGTGGAGAGAGAAACAGAGTTACAAGGCAGAACTTTCCCAAACCATTGGCAGCAAGTTCAGGGGGGACCAGGGTGGAAAGGTTTCGGCAAATGATGTTGGGTTGGGATCGAATATGATCCTGCGCTGTCTTGGCTTTCCCCGGGGAGCATTGAAGGCGAGCTTGGATCTGTCAAGTAAGTAATTAAGAGCTTGTTGAGGTTGATAGGAAGCCCATTATGAAGTTCTTTAGCTTGGAATCTTGGATTTCTTGGCCAGGGAACCTGTATCCTGATCTGTCAACAACTCATGATGATCACCAGGGCGTGTGCACTGCAGGAAGAGCTTCTTCAAAAACTGACAAGCTGGCAAGATATTGATCAGTTACACTGAAGAATTCCAGCCGTGGCCAGGTGACAGGCTGCTGTTCAAAGCACTTCTCCCAGACAGTGCTTTCACTGTTTGACAGGTGATTGCCAACTACTTGGAAGGCATTTCACCTGTCAAGCAATTCATTCATCTTCAGCTGCGGCTTCCTATCAGCCTTCACCACAACGTGGGAACAGCTTACGCAGCCACAATTTCTACCTCTGCTAAGCGATAATAGCAGAGGCCAGCCTATCAGCCACTGCTCCAGCAGCTATAGGTATATAGCTATATAACACCAGCATCAGCTGCCCTCTCCTCAACTACTTGACCCTCCTTATGGCAGAGGGGTGGACACCAAGATCCAGTTGGAAAGAGATGAGATCCCAACACAGGCAGGGGATCAGCACTCTTGACATGTCTGAGCACCAATGCATCAGGTTGGTCAGGCTTTCATGGCAGGTCACTGCTGACATCCTAGCTTCCTGGAACAAGACCTCCTTCCCAGTGTACCAGGTAGGTGAGCATTGACAATGACTGACAAGGTACCTGTCATACCACCTCCTCACCCCCATTGTATGCTGGCTTGTCCCATAAGGAGAGAAAGCAGAAAGGTGCTCATAATGGCTCGTGTGAAGAGGAGGAAAGGGCACATTTGTGGACTGGATAACTGTGAGGCATGGAGGGCAGTAGGCTGAAGTTGAGTGTGACATGGGGATGTGAAGTCCTTCAAGAGAGAGGAATGAGTGGAGCTGCAGGGTGTGTTGACTTGAGGAATGCTGTGCAGAAAAATGCTGGGCTTGGCAACTGGAAGTGTTATGCCACTCACCTGTCATGCTGTCCTGCGTGCCTAGAGACTCTTAGATACTGTCTTCGGTTGGGGAAAGCACACTCATGCTTCTGACTTTTTCGATCAATTCCATACATGCCTGCTTGATTGGAGAGTTTGTCTTCTTCCTCCAGTCCTTGGGAGAGTTCACCTCACTGCAGCCTCTCAGATGCCACAGGAGGAACTCCAGGTAAGAGAGAAAGACCTGGGTTAAAGCCTTCCCAGGCCTCCTCTCTATTCCTATGTTGGCTGCAGGTTGAAAAATACAAGTTCTTGTGAGCTTTTCTGACTCATGCTGTGGTCTCTTTAATTATAAATCCGTCCTTTGACAGAATTAAAGTGTCATCCTGCCTGCCCTCCCTATCTGATCGGGAGGCTCGGAGGCAAGTTGTCAATTGGTTTGCTCTGGTAAAGGGTGCATGATGCAGAAAGTCAGGGTCCAAACCTGAAAATGGTTCTGCCAATGCAGTGCTTAGTTTCTATGCAACATTTCATCAGATTTTATTTCAGATTTCCAGCATCTGCAGTATTTTACTTTTGTACACCACAGTTTGCAGCAGTGATGGATTTAGCTATTACTGTACAGAGGTGTAAGTGTAAAAGTAAAGTTCATCACTATGTTTTATTTCACTCATATTTAATTTAAACCTTGACATTTCCTGCAGCGGCAGTGAATTCTCAGCTAAAGCCAGGAATATCATTAAAATAACCTACAGCTAAACTTGAAGAAATATATCTTCGTATTATACGATAGTGACATTGACAGCAACAACATCTTGCATTCAGATAAAAACAAAATACTGTGAACGCTGGAAATCTGAAATTAAAACAGAAAATGTTGGAAAAACTCAGCAGGTCTGGCAACATCTGTGGAGTGAGAAACAGAGTTAATGGGCAGGATTTTCCCTTCATTGGGTGGGTATGGTGGGTGGGCCCAGGAGTGCCGCAAAACGGAGTGCCGCCTGCGATTGGGCCCCAACCGCAATTTCACACTGGCTGGCCAATTAACAGCCAGCCAGCATGAAAGGCGTGCTAAAACACAAAGTGCTGCTGGGGTGGGGCATGAGAAGTACAAGGGCTGAAGTCTGCACATGTGTGGGGGAGCATACACTGAAACCTCCCTGAAGGCACAGAGTTGCCTCAAGGGGCTGAAGAATTTTAAGTATAAAAATTAAAATTTTACAAATCACATAAATATGTCCCCACATGTGACTCAGTCACATGAAATGGGCATGAAAAACTTGAGGTTAAAACACTTTTTTTTTGAATTAACCATTGGAAACCTCATCCTGCCGGTGGATGAGGTTTTGTTAGAAATGCAAAGGCCACTTGGCCTATTTGCCCACCCACCAACCAAACGGTTGAGCGGGCAGCTAAAAATCGAAATTAATTAATTGCTTAAGGGCCGAAAGATCACAAGTGCGACCTCACCCGATGTCATCGCGCACTATTTCACTCCTGTTCGGGTTGGACACGTGCCCGCCCACAAAATGAAAAATTCTGCACAATGTTTCAAGTACATATGACTCTTCTTCAGACCTCTGAAGTATTTTCTGTTTTTATTTAGCAACTTGCATTCATTTAACATTGAAAATACTCCCAAAGCACTTCATAAATGTGTAGAAAAAAAAATAGGGGCAGCAGTAGAGGGGTGACCAAAAGCTGTAGTGACACCATGGCCAAACCATGTCTAAAGGCTAGGCAATGAGAGTTAGGCGGAGGTTTTTTTCTGGATATGGAGGAAATGGAGTTAGAAAGGGATGGGAAAATGGATGGTGAAGGATACAAGGAAGTGCTAAGAGGTGTCTTGTTTCTGATCATGAGAATGGAACTGCCACGTAAATGGTACAAATGAGGGGGCAGACATTAAAATGGTAGAAGAATTTTTTTGAAGGTAGAAGTTGAAGGGGGATGAAAAGGCATTGAATTCAGAGTAGAGAGGGCAATGGAAGTTGAGATGGAGATTGAAATCACTGAGGATGAGGAGTTGTTCATTGCTGGCACTCATGGAGGAGCTGATTAGACTTAGCAATTAGATCCGGGCTGTAAAAATGACAAAGAACATACCACCATCATGGTATTTTGGCAGAGCAACTAGGATGGAGACTTTGGTAAGTAATAAGGTGTCATTTCCAGTGAGCCAAGAGTTGGACATAGGTCAGAACATTAACTGAAAGTAAATCTTAACTTGTCTACTTTAAGTCCAATTTGGCTCTGGCCTTCATTGTTTTTCTCAATCCTCAAAGACTGTTTCTAAGATTTGCAAATTCAACCCTCAGTCACCAATGATATTCGCTTCCCCTCTGTCCAGCGCCAACTTCTCCTCCCTTGACTAAACTTACTATCCCTGATCTGCATCCTTTCCTTTTCTCTGTCACTTCTATTCCACATCCTTCCATTCTCTCCTCTGCCTCTGCTCTGCTCATTCCTATTCTGTATCTTGTTTTTGCTTCCTAGCAATAATCTATCTGACTTAGGCCTAAAAGCAGATTGAATTATTTGAAAATGAATATGAAATGGTTTGATAATTTGAAATTCAGCAGTAAGTGGATTATGATATTAATATAAATTTAAAGGCTTCCACTTTCTACTGGGAATGGTTTTGGCAAACTAACAGCTTAAACTAGCATTGGAACTAGCACTCCAAAGTGGTGGCTATTAAACAAGAAGTTATTGGAAAGAAATTAGAATTTTTCCCTCCAGTCACTAGTATGACTGGATTGATGGTGGTATAGTGGGAGTATAATCCAATGTTTTCCTTTTTTTTCAACCGTTCTCCACTTCCCACCAAAACAAAACAAAGATACAAAAGTCCCTTTCTGGACATTTGTGTTACTGCTTTTGTATTTTGCTTTATCTGAGGTTACATTGTAATTCCTCCCCTGCACTTTGGAATGAACAAAGTAATGTCAATTAAATGTTAATTCATATTTACATTCAGTGACATTCAATGCTGTTTCACCCTGTCAAATGTATTATTTTGCATAACTAGGGCAAGTGGCAATAAACACACGGTAGAATTATGGCCTTTTGTATCTGAGAATTTTCCATTTTATGAAGGAATGTTAGTTCAAAGCCATGGGTGAAATTTTTCGGCCCCATTTCGGCGGGGCGAGGCCGTAAAATGTGGCGAGCCGTTCAGAAGCCCATTGACTTCAGCAGGACTGTAAAATCCCACTGGTGTAAAATTCCACCCCACTTTAATGAGAAAATATAAGTTATGTCAACATTACTTTTTGTTTTCAAGAGAATCAGACAACTGATCTTGGCTATTATTAAATAAGTCAGATTTACAGGCAAAGATTTGGGCCAGAATTTTACGTTTGGTGTGCGGGTGCACACGTGACACGCCCGAGCATAATATGACGCGTGATGGCGTCAGGCGTGCGTCCAGACATCATCACGCACTCGCACGATATTTCGTTCAGTGGGCGGGCGCCAGTGTCGGCTGCAGAGCGGCCGGAGCGGCCAAAGTGGACGGAGCAGAGCTGATTGTGGGCGGCGGGCGGCTTGCCGACCACCCCTGCCCACTCCCGCTGAGCCCGCCCAACAAGGGAAAAATTCTGGCTTTGCAGTTCATTAAATTTATAATATGGTTTCTAATAAGTCAGACATTCAGTCAAACTATAATATGTGAGGAATGGGACCGCTGAGGCTTTTTAAAAATTAGATAGTTGTAAAATTTATCAGCAGGATTTCTGCGGTAGTCATATAAGAAAGCTGCAGAACAGTAGGTGGCCATACTTATATTATCCTATTGTGAATGCTCTGAGGAAGCAAGTTAATTCTCTTGGCTGGTATAAAATCCTTAGTAAACTCTAGTTCCCCATAATACAGCTTCAAAACATAAGCCAGAGAACTATGTGCTCCTGAATCAACCAATTAAATTTCCCATATGAAAAAAATAAGGCTGACTTCTTTTGAAATTAGATTTAGACAGGATATTACTATTAACTGTGGGCACTTAATTAATATTTACTGAGAAACAGTGGCATGTAGAGAGAACAGAAAAGGAAAGAGCTTCAGCAATAATTCTCAAACGTAACAATAACTATTCTGGGAATGTTTTATGTTGGAACAGAGATGATCAAAGTAACGTTGATTGTTTAAAAATGCCTAGTTTCCCATCACAAATAGGATTGCTTATTTTGTTTAATGTACTAGCATTCAGCTATTTGGTGATGATATTGTTTAAATACTTATTATCGTACCTAATCAAGCTGAAAAATAATTATACCAAGCTTACTGTAACAATGAGGGTGTTCATAGCACATTATAAAATCAGTTGACACATATTTGAAGGGATACCTAGAACCATTCCTGTCTGTTTGCAAAGCTGACTATATCACACTGGTTAATAATCAGGATCGTAAAAGATGAATGAGAAGTCTAGGCTACAAAATAAATGAAGTGATTAAATGTGTCACTGGTAAATAAGTTCAAAGGTTTAATGCTGTAATCAGGTTCTGAAAGCAACACATAATATCATTTCAAAGCTCAGTTGCAATCAGGCAAAAGAGCTCCTTATTTAATTTTTACTTCATCATCAATACATTCTTCAGTATTAATACTACCAGGTAGATCTGATGTGAGACCAGAGAGGTGTATATACAAATTTACATCAGCTTCATGGGGCTTAATGGAGTTTAAACCTTGTAAAAATATGTTAATGAGCAGTTATAAATGTGGATATTAATTATAAATCAGAATGGAACAATCAGCACATATAATTACTTCACTCCCCATTCTTTTATTAGAGCCACAGAAAACTGAAGAGAAAACAGTTAGGCCATATTTTTCAAACTTTACTAGTTTCCTTCTGTATGATTGGTAAACACATAAGTAAATAGAAAATTTTAATTGCATTGCTCACGGCAAGTTCGGCATCTGCATGATTTAGAGGATAGTTGAAAGAGCTGGGGTCTGAGCTGTAAAAAAGCTCAGGGAAACCTATGAAAAGTTAGTTTGTGGCAGAGCATTTGATTATGGGAATATTTGGAGGGGCTTTTGTGTGTTAACAGTGGGATATTTAGAGTAGTATAATATAAATAGAACTGTTTTTCTTATTTGTAATTTCTTTTAAATATTATGTTAATGCTGGGATGAAGGAGATTATATATGGTCAGTCATTGTTTTCATCCGCCTCCCTGGTCAATTTTTCAGGCTGAACCACACCATGAACATTAACCCTGAACTGAGCTTCCGACCCCAATCATAAACTCCAATCTTTATAATATTGCTTGCCTCTGCCCTTGTCTCAGTTCATTTGCTGTTGAAACCCTCATGCATGCTTTAGTCATCTCAATGATGGGGGAGCCCAGCACATCAGCACAAAAGGCAAGGCTGAAGCACTTGCAACCACCTTCAGCCAGATGTGCCAAGTGTATGATCCATTTCGACCTCCTCCTGAGGTCCCCACCATCATGGATGCCAGTCTTCAAACAATTCAATGCAAACAATGTGATACCAAGAATGGCTGAAGGCACCGGATAACGCAAAGGCTATGGGCCCTGACAACGTTCTGGTTATGGTACTAGAGACTTATGATCCGGAACTAGCTGTACCTTTAGCCAAGTAGTTCCAGTGCAGCTACAACACTGGCATCTACCATTATCCAGATATGTCCTTTCCACAAAAATCCGGACAAATCAAATCCGACCAATTACCGCCTCAAAAGTTTATGCTCAATCTCCAGCAATGTAATGGAAGACATCATCAACAGTGCAATCAAGTGATGCTTACTCAGCAACAACCTACTCACCAAAGCTCAGTTTAAGTTCTGCCAGGGTCATTCAGCTCCAAACCAAATTACAATCTTAGTCTAAATATGGGCAAAAGAGCTGAATTCCTGAGGTGAGGTGACAGTGACTACCCTTGACAACAAGGCAGCATTTAACGAAGTGTGGAGCCAAGGAGACCTAGTAAAACAATGGGAACCAGGGAGAAAATTCTCCACTGATTTGAATCATATCTAACACAAAGGAAGATGGCTTTTGAGCCAATCATCTAAGCCCCAGGATATCACTACAGGAGTTCCTCAGGGTAGTGTCCTAGGCCCAATCATCTTCAGCTGCTTCATCAATGATCTTCCTTCCATCATAAGTTTAGAAGTGGAGATGTTATCTGATGTTTGCACAATATTTTTACCACTTGTGACTCCTCAGATACCGAAGCAGTCTGTGTCCATTTACAGCAAGAACTGAGCAACATCCTGTCTTGAGCTGGCAAGTAGCAAGTAACATTCATGCCACACAAATGCCAGGCAATGGCCATCTTTAGCAAGAGAGAATTTAACTATTTCTCCCTGACATTCAATGGCATTACCATCACTGAATCCCCCACCATCAACATCCTGGGGGTTACCATTGACCACAAACTGATCTGGGCCAGCCATATAGATACTGTGGTTACAAGAGCAGGTCAGAGGCTGGGAATCCTGCGATGAGTAACTCACTTCCTAACTCCCCAAAGCCTGTTTATCATCCACAAGGCACAAGACAAAAGTATGATGGAATATTTTCCACTTGACTGAATGAATGTAGCTCCAACAACACTCAAAAGCAGCCTGCTTGGTTGCCACCCTATCCAGCACCTTAAACATTCACTCCATCTATCACCAACGCACAGAATTCTGCAGTGAGTAACTCACCACCTGATTCCCCAAGGCCCGTCCACCATCTATAAGACACGAGTCAGTATTGTTATGGAATACTCTACATCCATCTCCAATAACACTCAAGAAGCTCATCAAGATCCAAGCCAAAGCACCTTGCTTGATTCACACCCCACCCACCATCTTAAGTATTCACTCCCTCAATGGGTGCCATCTACAAGACGATCTGTAACAACTTGCCAAAGCGTGTTCAAAAGCACTTTCCAAACCCATGCCCTCTACCAACTTTTATTCCAACTCTTGGCATTTTACCAAACAGTACTGCTGAACGCCTGCCACAGTTTTTACAGTAATCTGGTAAAACTAATAAGAGAATTCTGCCTTATATGTGGTGAGTAACACCCCATAGTTTGCAACAAAGCAGCCAGGTAAGTTGAATAATCATGTAGTAAAATGTCAGGAGTTTCAAATCCCACCATGGTAATTATGGGTGGGATTTTCCCATCTTGCCCACGATGGGTTTTGTCGTTGGCAGGAGCGAAGAATTTGGTGGGAACCAGAAAATTGGAAACCCCACTGGTGTAAAAAATAATTTGCATTTTTCGCAATGGCGGGTCCCATGGTGACCTCGAGGCTGCTTGCATTTCAAGGTCACAAGATCAGACAGACGCGGACGGACTCCTCCATCCTTCGCTCTTGTCTGCTGAGTGACTACTGAATCGCTGCCTGATCTTCCACTGCCTGTCGTTTCATCTCCAGCATTGTGGATTCCATTTGCATTAATTACCATCTCATGAATGCTAGTTAGATTAGCTTCTCACCAGAATCACATGCCGCTTTCTAATCTTGCCAGTAGGAAATCACATTGACCTGAATCTCATTTGAAAAAGAGTGGTGTGCACCAGTCGGACCTCACTTCACTTGCAACTTCGAGGTAAGTGCAACATACATAGTTTACCTGCCATAGTGCTGTGCTGGTCTTGTTGCACTGTGCTGTGGAATGCCACACTGCGGGGGGTGTAAGGTTAGTCTGCTCCTAATGGCTGCCTCCGTAGTCACAAGGGCACAACTGTACTCAGACAGGGCTGAACGTTCAGAGACTAGCATTTTGACTGGGGGTGGGTTGGGTTGCGTTGGGTTGGGGTGGGAGCTGTAAGGACAACAACTACCTGGTGGGAAAAGGGGCAAGAAGGCTCTGTCTTCTGGTGGCCTGAGGCTTGGAGGGTCCTGGCTGATTAGGATTTGCTGCTCATGGGGAGATGCACCCTCCTTAGCCTGAACAGCTGGAGTGGACGGGGTCACAGTCAGAGAGGATTCAGATAGCTGGACACCCTTGAAGTGTCCTGAGTGGAGGCCTCCGGAGTAGGCGGCTGACGCTCATCCTCCCTGTGGATGCCCAAGGGCTCGTCCCTGACTCTATGAGGTAAAGGGGCACCTGGAGGGAGGTCAAGGTGCCATGTCCCCCTCTCACCTACATATTGATGGTGCCCACCTGTGTGTGTGTGGCCATGGAGTCCAGGGCTGAGCACAAATCCGGCAAAACCTGCTGGATCAAGGTCTCCATGGTGGTCGCCAATCTTCCCATGGTGACCTTGAGGCTGCTTGCATTTCGGGGTCACGACATCAGACAGACACGGTCGGACTCCTCCATCCTTTGCTCTAGTCTGCTGAGTGACTGCTGAATCACTGCCTGATCTTCCACCGCCTGTCGTTTCATCTCCAGCATTGTGTTGGTGGCCATTCGCAGAGACTCATTACCTGACTCTGACTGAGTGGGTGGCTGGTTTCCAGCAGCCTTCCGAGTGCCAGAGGCCTGGGCTGTCCCTGCCTCCAACTGCTGTGGAGACGTGTCAGTGAGGTGTCCTCCAGTAGGTAAGCCTGAGCCTAATCTGGTTCAGTGCCCAAATGAGGTGTGTATCTCTGTGCTAGTTGATGTTGTGAATGATAGCAGTGACGGTCTTCCTTAGCTTTCTCAGCCGACATAGTCTGGGTGCTGGGACTTTTGTTGGTCAGCTTTGTGGGCTTTGATCTGCTGGTGCCTATAAGGAAGGGAAGAGTATTAGTTCATGAGCATGAGAGTTAAAGGCCGCATGTCACTCACTCTGATTGTCAGGATGTGATGAACTGATGGAGGTGTGATCTGTACTAGGTTGCTGAGACAATCTGATCTTCCCTTCCCCACAGGAGTGATCCCTGTCCTCACCAGTGATCTTGGTGGCGTCATCCTTGAATTCCATGAGAGCGATTATGTCAGCCATCCCTCCTCTGGTCTGCGATCTTCCCCGTCTGTTGTGGGCAAACGTGCCCTGGTTGAAGATAGCCAAAAGAAATGTGATGGAGCGGAGGTTGGGAAAGATGCATGTCCCCTGTGTGTGGAAATCCCTCCCTAGAAGGGGCTGAGGATGGAATGTGAGCAGCATGATAAATGGGATGGGGTGATGTGAAAGTTTCCGTGAGACAATCAGTGGTGATATGTGTGCCCCACTAATGGTTTTGTAAGATCCCTGAAGAGAGTTGGCCTTTGTGTACATCATGCCATGATGAGAGTTTGTTACTGGAGGGACATGAAGGCTGATTTACCCAGGTGGAGAGGATGAGATCATTCATCCTCTTCCTGCACTGGATAGCATTTCGGGCATGGTTGTCTCCTCTGCGATGGCCTGCCAGGGTGGAGAGGTGAGGCTGAAGCCATCCCTGAGATAAAGCATATTCCTGCGTGCATGCACTCCTCTTATCAAAGCCTGGAGGGTGTTGTGGCTGAAGCGAAATGCATCCTTCTTCTGGCTTTCAGCCTTCTTCTTCAGGTTGCCAGACATCTCTAATGTTCTGCTGGAGACAGGTGGGCTGGAGAGATGTGTGTGCTCAGGTGGCATTTAAATATGGTGCCCTCTCCTTCAACCTCAACAGGTAACGGCGGAGCAGACGAATCAGCTTCCAACCTGCCAGGTGATTTGGGGAGATACTCACCTGTGCATAATTAATGAGTTTCAAAGTGCGGAATCTGATGTGATTTCCTGTCATTCTCAGCAGCAGGATACATGCCACGGAACCCGCCTGCCACCGCACTTAGTTTCAAAAATGGAAAATTTCATCCTATGAAACTGAGTTTAATAAATCTGGTAATTAGTAAGCAATAGAAACAATAAACATAAAAGTTGATGAGCTATCCTAACCACTCAACTGAATCACTAATATCCTTCAAAGAAGGGCACCTGCCACTCTTACTTGGTGTTGTCTACTTGTGACCTCAATCCAACACTACTTGGTTGTCTCTTAATTCCCTCTAAAGACTAGTAAATCTCTTCAGTTGTAAGAGCAACAACATCAATTTACATAGTGCTTTTAACAATTAAAAACATCGCAAGACACTTCACAGAAGTAATCAGAAAAAAACTGAGCACCCAGCCAAAGAAGGCAATATTAGGAAGGCTGTCGAAAGGATTTATCAATTCAAACCTTTTAAATTGGGCAGTAGGTGCATGGGAGCACCACCATCTATAAGTTCCCTCCAATCCACATACCATCCTGATTGGCAACTATATGGTCATTCCTTCACTATCGCTGGGTTAAAATCCTGGATCTTCCTTCTGAACAATAGTGTGAATGTGCCTACACCAGAAGATCTGCAGCCATTCAAGAAAGTGGCTTACCACCATGTTTCCAAGGGCAATTAGGGATGAGCAATAAATGCTGGCCATGCCAGTGGCACTCACATACCAAAAACAAATGAACAAAACCCTCCCGGCTCGATTATTGAAATGTACTCTTGGCCATCCTCAAATCCCCAACTTGTAAATATCAGCTCATCCAAAGCTTGCTGCCCATATCCTATCCTGCACCAAGCCCTGCTCATCTATCATTTCTGTCCCTCTCTTGGTTCTCTGATTCTTGCCTTTTGTACACTCCTCTTCCCTTCACCTCAGCATTGTCAGCTTCATCTTCCAATATAGGCCCCAGCTTCTGGAAATCCTTCCTGAAATGTCTTCTCATTGCTATCCTCCTAAAGAGATTCCTTAAAACACATCTTTTTGATAAATCTTTTAGACAGCCTTCCTAATATCGCCTTCTTTGGCTAGGTGCTCAGTTTTTTTCTGATTACGCTTCTATGAAGCGCTTTGTGATGTTTTTCATTGTTAAAAGCACTATGTAAATTGATGTCAAAAACAAAAACAAAAACAGAATTACCTGGAAAAACTCAGCAGGTCTGGCAGCATCGGCGGAGAAGAAAAGAGTTGACGTTTCGAGTCCTCGTGACCCTTCGACAGAACTTGAGAGGGTCAAAGGGTCACGAGGACTCGAAACGTCAACTCTTTTCTTCTCCGCCGATGCTGCCAGACCTGCTGAGTTGTTCCAGGTAATTCTGTTTTTGTTTTTGTTTTGGATTTCCAGCATCCACAGTTTTTTTGTTTTTATCTCTATGTAAATTGATGATGTTGCTTTTACAACTGAAGAGACTTGCTATCTTTAGAGGGAAGTAAGAGACGACCAAGTAGTGTGGGATTGAAGTCACATGTAGGCAACACCAAGTGACAGTGGCAAGTTCCCTTCTTTGAAGGATATTAGCGATTCAGTTAAATGGTTAGGGCAACTAATCAACTTTCACTTTTTCCAGTGCTTACTAAGTACCAGATTTATTGAACAGGTCTGACAGCATCTGCGGAGAGGAACACAGTTAATGTTTCGAGTCCGTATGACTCGAAACGTTAACTGTGTTCCTGGATTTTAACCCAGCGACAGTGAAGGAATTACCATATAGTTCCGCAGATGCTGTCAGACCTACTGAGTTTTTCCAGGTATTTTTATTTTTGTTTTGGATTTCCAGCATCCGCAGTTTTTTGCTTTTACTAGATTTATTAAACTCAGTTTCGTAATTACCATGGTGAGATTTGAACCTCCTGACATTTTACTACATGATTGTTCAACTTTTTTGGCTGCTTTGCTGCAAACTATGGGGCCTTATTCACCACTTTTACAGCAGAACTCTCTTATTAGTTTTACCAGACCACTATAATAACTGTGGCAGGAATTCAGCAGTACTGTTTAGTAAAATGGCAAGAGTTGAAATAAAATTTGGGTGGATGGATGATCTTCTCTGTCAGGTTGCTGCCCTGCGGTTAATGATAAAAATTTACCCTACTGGCCTTGATAGAAATGAGATGAAAGTCTTAGAAAGGCGAAAAGGCTCATAACAACAACCCAGAGTTAGATGGCATTCATTCGAATGTGCTGAAAGATACCAGAGATGAGATTTGTGGCTGATAATTATTTTGAGGGACTCACTGGACATTGGGGAGATACCAGTAGATTGGAAACAGGTTAATGTAATGTCTGAATTCAAAAAGGAAGATAAAATAGACATTGGAAGCTATAGACCTATTAACCTAAATACCATGAATAATGGAATCTATTATCAAGAGTAAACATCAGGAGGGTCAGATAAACAATAACTTGTAAGGAGTAATCAGCATGGATTCAGAAAAGAAAGATCATAACTGACCAAATTATTTGACTTTTTGAGCAAATGATATTCTAAGTAGACTTTGGAAATAACTACAACACAGTGGGGTTGAAATTAGGCCTCGGATTCATTATAATCTGCTTTGCACTCCCACTAACATTCAATTTCAATTCAGACTTCCAAAACGTATTTCTGACAAAGTCCAATACAAATGCCAATTAGATAAATTCAAATCTGTGGGGATTCAAGATAAACCTTGGGATAAGAAAGTTGCTGAAGGATAGAAGAATGGGTATGATTTTTGGGCAGAGTGTAAAGTTTTGCCCTACCAGTCAAGACAACTTTCGCCCCCTGTTTCTGTTCAGGCTTCATTACTGATGGTGCAGCTAATTTTTATAACGAACAGGAAAAACTAATTGGGACTCAGTAAATACCCAAACATGGTGATTGCCCAGGATATTAATAAAACACGTCTGTATATCTAAAAAAGAGCTAAATTGTAATGGAAATGCTGAGAGCAATCACAAAGGTTAAGAAGTTATGATGAATGATAAATACTTAGCTTAAAAATTCTCTTCAAATTCTCCAGACCATTAGGCACATTTAGTTTTAACTCTAGGCATTATAACCTGATGGACATTTAGTAATAATATGAAAACAATTTTCCTTATAAAAATGCTAATTAAGTATGTGAGCTCACAAAAAAGCAGCATTTTTCCTCAATCTGCAAAACAATATTAAACTTACATATCTTCCTAACCCATCACAGTTTAATGGAGTAGGTTAGTGGGTTCACATGCTGTCAGCCTCTTGACTTCTATGTACAGTTATAAAGGGAGAAAAATAGAAGAGAAACTGACACATGACTTAAAGATATCCCTTGTTCAACGTCAATATTCAATAACTTTTTTGGTAACCAAACAGCCAACGTGAGTGTATGAATCATGGGTCCAGCAATAGAATGTGTAATGTCAACATGCCAACTCCTATCTTTAGATAGGCCATTGGGAGTAGACAAGGCCTTTTCGCAATCTCCATCCAGGATTGGGATCTTCATGAGCGTGCCTGGTGGAATCTGTTGGCTTTATCTTTTAGTCTTTACTACCATCTTTTTGGAGGTGAGGAACTTTAATTGTGAAATTTTAGAGTTTAATTTTTACTTTCCTAACCTGTTGGGAGGAGGGGATCAAAAATCTGCAGGCAACCTGGTGTAGAGAGGAAATTTTATGGAGCTTGCTGGGGCGGGAAGTGTGGTGTGCAGTGTGACTTAATTAGGTGGGATGTGAAATCTTGATTTCCCAACAGTGAATTGAGATGCAGGGGTAAAATCAGCAGCATGTCAAACATCACCCTGTCCTGTCGGGTTCATATTGGTAATACATATGCATTCCATGAATACTCATTAGCGTAAAATGTTTTTTAATTATGTCCTCTCTTCGAGATAAAGTCAGCGGTGCACAAGAGTCTCGTGGCACCAGTTCACGTTTGATTAAAGTCCGCTTTGTGCAGTTGTGTCTGAGGTCAGCAGCTTTCCTTGTTTAACTCTACAGCACAAGGGAGGAGAGCCCAAGAATGGCAGCTTGTTTGGAGGCTCAGGACTGGCAAGGGTGAGTCAGTGGTCAGGGGGAGGGCGGATTGGGGTCAGGGGCATGGAGAAGTGGAAGAGGGAATCAGGGATGACAGAGGGTGAGGTTGGGGGCATAAAGGAGCAAGGTGAGAAGAGCCTACATCCTGGGTGTGGTTGCAGGTAGTGTTGGGAATAGTCAGTCAAGAAAATGAGCAGCCTAAAGGGCTGTGTCGGTGCTGTCCACATTTGGTTCCATTCATGGTGTTGGTTGACAGAGCCCCATGAAGAGCTTCGAGTTCACCCACAACATATCAATTATCTCTGCTGTGAGTTATCTTGGGCAATGTCCTTCACAATGCATAGAAGTGAGGGCCAGCTGAGCCTGCAAATTCAGCCAAGTCCCAGAGTAGTCCAAACAACACTGGACACTAAAATGAATATTTATTAAAGAGTGGACAAAAAAAAGG
Source organism: Carcharodon carcharias (assembly GCF_017639515.1). NCBI lineage: Eukaryota > Metazoa > Chordata > Chondrichthyes > Lamniformes > Lamnidae > Carcharodon > Carcharodon carcharias. Next base: position 171,912,805 of record NC_054469.1, read on the forward strand.
GTGGATTTTTCCAGTCTTGCCAAAATTTGGCATGATGGCAAAAGTATCTGCCAGTGGGAAAATTAGTTGAAATTTTCCCCTCCCAACTTTCATGGCAGGTTAAGTTTTCCTCTGCCTCATGTTGGGAGCCACATTTGCATCCCTTTGCATCTCGTGAATGCTCATTAAAAACCCAACTCGCTAGAATCACGTACGAACGTCCAATCTAATTGCCCTGCCAACAGAAAATTAGATGATTCATGACTGGATATAAGTGGCATGCAATTGTGACCCTCACTTCACTCGCGGCTTCGAGGTTTGAAAATACAGCATTCGTCTACCTTTCAAGCGCTGCTGCCATATCTTACAGCTGCTCTGACTCAGTGGCAATTCTGCTCACTGTCAGGCAAGAGCAGTGGGAAGAGAAGGGGTGGAAAGTAGACGCATGACTGGGGGGTGACTGGAGGATGGGAGGGAAGGGGTGAACAGACGCATATGACTGAGGGGGGATGGTAACGGGAGGATGGGAAGAAAGGGGTGGACAGAGACACATGACTGGGGCAGTGACTGGTGTACAGGGGGCAAGGGGTGGACAGAGACACATGACGGGATTGGCGGTTTAAAGGAAGAGGAGGGAGAAGTGTGGGTCAGTCTTGGAGCAGTGTGGACCACATTACCGGGGGCTGAATGTAAAGGCAGTCCTGGGGATGTACGAACCATGCTGCAGGGCAATGCCCGGTCTCAATCCAGGTAGGGGAAAGGCCTGTCTGTGCAGTGTCAGTCATGCATAGCATGGTGATCAGGGCGTGGTCAGTCCTTCACACATTTGAGTCCTGGTTGTTGGTGGCTTGGTACTGGGCAGCAGACTTCACTGTTACGGTCTGGGGCCTATAAATGGGGAACTGATAAGTAAGGGAGTTAACGGTCTTATGGGGTTGCATTGGGCCTCAAGGTGGTGAAGGGTGAGGTCGACATGGGGCATGGGGGCATAGACAGAAAACAGTTTTGGGGAGGCGGTGACGTAGTGGTATTATCATTGGACTAGTAATCCAGAGACCCAGTCTGGTTCGAATCCCACCATAGCAGATGGTGGAATTTGAATTCAATAAATCTCTGGATTAAAAGTCTAATGATGACCATGAAACCATTGTCAATTGTCAGAAAAAGCCATCTGGTTTACTAATGTCCTTTAGGGAAGGAAATCTGCCATCCTTACTTGGTCTGGTCCACATGTGACTCCAGACCCACAGCAATGTGGTTGACTCTTAAATGCCCTCTGAAATGGCCTGGCAAGCCACTCAGACCACTACCAAGCCTAAAAGGAATGAAACCGGACTGACAACCCGGCATCAACCTAGGCACTGGAAATGACAATGGCAGACCCTGCAAAGTCCTCCTCACTAACGTCTGGGGGCTTGTGCCAAAATTGGGAGAGCTGTCTCACAGACTAGTCAAACAACAGCTGACATGGTCATACTCATGAAATCATATCTTACGGATAGTGTCCCAGACTCCACCATCGACATCCTTGGTATGTCCTGGCCCACCGGCAGGGGGGTGTTGCCCTGGGAGTCCTTAACATCGACTCTGGACTCCATGAAGCCTCATGGCATCAAGTCAAACATGGGCAAGGAAACCTCTTGCTGATTACACATTCCGCCCCTCCACCCCCCCCTCAGCTGATGAATCCGTGCTGCTCCATGTTGAACACCACTTGGGGGAAGCACAGAGTGCAGAATATGCTCTGGATTGGGAACATCAATGTCCATCACCAAGAGTGGCTCAATAGCACACAGCGAGCCCTAGCAAAATTGAAATCAATGGGAATCAAGGGGAAAACTCTCTGCTGGTTGGAGTCAGAACAAACACAAAGAAATAAAAACAAAAAAACTGCGGATGCTGGAAATCCAAAACAAAAACAGAATTACCTGGAAAAACTCAGCAGGTCTGGCAGCATCGGCGGAGAAGAAAAGAGTTGACGTTTCGAGTCCTCATGACCCTTCGACATGAGGACTCGAAACGTCAACACAAAGAAAGATGGGTGTGTTTGCTGGAGGTCAATAGTCTCAGGACATCAGTGCAGGAGTTCCTCAGGGTTCCAAGCCAAACTGTCTTCAGCTGCTTCATCAATGACCTTCCTTCCATCATAAGGTCAGAAGTGGGGATGTTCGCTGATGAATGCGTGATGTTCAGCAACATTCGTGACTCCTCAGATACTGAAGCGGTCCATGTCCAAATGCAACAAGACCTGAACATTATCGAGGCTTGGGCTGACAAGTGGCAAATAACATTTGCAGCACACAAGTGCCAGGTAATGACCATCTCCAACAAGAGGGAATCTAAACATCACCACTTGACATTCAATGGCATTACCATCGCTGAATCCTTCACTATCAACACCCTGGAGGTTACCATGGACCAGAAACTGAACTAGACTAGCCATATAAGTATTGTGGTTACAGAGCAGGTCAGAGGCTGGGAATCCTGCAGCAGGTAATTCACCTCCTGACTCCCCAAAGCCTGTCCACCATCTACAAGGTGCAAGTCAGGAGTGTGATGGAATACTCTCCACTTACTTGGATGAGGGCAGTTCCAACAACATTCAAGAAGCTTGACATCATCCAGGACAAATTAGTCCGCTTGATTGGCACCCCATCCACAAACATTCATTCTCTCCACCATGGAAGCACAGTAGCAGCAGTGTACACCATCATCAAGATGCACTGCAGATACTCACCAACGCTCCTTTGGCAGCACCTTCCAAACACACAACCGTTACCATCTAGAAGGACAAGGGCAGCAGATACATGGGAACATCACCTGGAAGTTCCCCTCCAAGCCACTCATCATCCTGACTTGAAAATATATCTCCGTTCCTTCACTGTTGCTGGATCAGAATCCTGGAACTCCCTCCCTAACAGCACTGTGATGTACCTATACCACAGGGACTGCAGCGGTTCAAGAAGGTAGCTCACCACCACCTTCTCAAGGGCAATTAGGGATGAGCAATAAATGCTAGCCTAACCAACAACACCCATATCCCATAATTAATTTTTTAAAAATTAGGGATGGGCAATAAATGTTGGCCTAGCCAGTGACACCCTCATCCCATGAATGAACAAAAAAAAAGGACAGGAATATTGACAACAATGACGATGGGCACCAGGGTTAAAGGGGGAATCAGGAGGCTGATCAGAGGAATGGAAATTTGCACATAGTGAGCATCGAGGATGATGGCGGTGGGGGGGAGGGGTCTGGGATGATAACAGGACAAGATTGGAAGCTGGTCTTGAAATAGAATCAGAGCTGCACCATCTCGATAGCCTGATGGAATGACGCAGTAGAAAAATAGCCTTGGAAAGATATGTCCAGGGGAGGGGTCTGAGGGCATCTGGGAGGATCGACTACTGCACTGTTGGGCCGATTCTAGGGGCACCCTAATAATTACCAGTTCAGGACATGGATAGCAAGGCTCAGCTGACAGATGTTAGGAACAGTCAAATGCCAAGTGAAGGATTTGGGCAGCTTCACTCATGGTGCGCATTTTTGCAAGAATCCATTATGCCTTAGGGCAACATTCAATTTTGTCTGATTGACCATTTGTCTGTCAGAGAGCAATGTGAAAAAGTAAGAGGGATCAAACTTTTAAGGGGCCATGGCTGCAGGGCATATACAACATGCTTCAGACAACCCTACACATTGTAGTTGGGATGTTCAGGGCTTACATGGCACAAAGCTTGCAGTCATTACATTAGTGCAAGCCTGGGTTGTAGTCTAGTCAAAAGGAGGCAGCCTGACATCGCCTTGACTGAGGTTGATACCACATGGCTGTACTCACCCAGTTCCAACCCCCCTTTTTGTATGCTCTGTCATGCCTGGGGACAGGGTAGTGGTGGGAAGAAAGCTCAGCTGCCGGTGATCCTTCAGGATGTGCTTCAGCTGCAAGGGTGGAGCTGGGGCTGGAATGTATAGAATGAGGGCAGCCCAAAGGCTTCACAATGGCTTCCTATCTTGGCGATGGAGGGTGATCATTGCAGAGTAAGGCGCAACAATGTCTCTAAACTATTTTTCCACAGACACAAGGAGGAGTGCAGAATTCAGGCTGCATGCAACACTGCCTTTTTGATGGCTTTGATGCAGCTGAGGAGAAGGGCGGGGCTAAGGGAAGAGCCTCGCCCTGAGGAACATGGGCCAGCAGGGTCCCATGAAGACCTAGAAGCTGAGGAGCAGGCACCAGTTTCACAAAGGCATTTGACGCAACCCAGAGCGTACAGAACGCATGACTCATACTAGGAGAAGAGTGAGAGACAGTGCCGCAGACACCTTCGCTTGTCAAGGAATATGGTGGCTCACATCTGCCACATTCTTTGGGAGGCTCTGATGCTGCAGGGAATGGGAGACCATCCATTACCAGTGACTCTAAAGGTGACCACTCCACTCAACGTTTTTGCAAGTGGCTCATTCCAGGACTCCACTGGAGACCTCTGCTGAATATCACAATCCTCCAGGCATAAATGCATTAGGGAGGTCACCGATGCCCTTTTCAATAAAGCACACAATTATGTCCAGTTCTCCATGGATGGAGCCAGCCAGGCTACCAAAGCAGTGGCGTTTGCAGCGATCTCCATCTTCACACAGGTGCAGGGTGCCATTGACTGCACACATGTGGCCTTAAGGGTTCCTTGGCAGCAGCTAATAAGATTTATGAGTAGAAAAGGTTTTACTCTCTCAACGTGCATTATCACCGAAAGCAAATTATGCAGGCTTGTGGGCGGTATCCTGGGAGCTTGCATGACTCTTATATCTTGAACCACTTGGAGATGGTACAGATCTTCAAGGGCACTTAGCGCGTTCAGGGTTTGCTCATTGTTCATAAAGGCTACCCACAAAAGACATAGCTAATGATGCCTGTACAACAGCCAGAGTGCTTCAGAGGAAAGATACAATGCGGCTCATTCTGCAACATGTTTCATAATTGAGGAGACCATTGGCATGTTGAAGATGCGTTTCAGATGTCTGGACTGATCAGGCAATGCTCTTCAGTATTCTCTAGACAGGGTATCCTGCATCATCATGGTTTGCTATGCCCTACGCAACCTGCCACTCCAAAATGGGGGTGACTTGCCAGATTGAGAAATGGAGGAGCTGCAAGTCACCTCAAATGAGGAGGACACAGAAAGGGATGACTTAGAAAGAGGGCGAGGATGATGACACCCCACAGGAAGAGGCCATTGCGTGGGCCAAATGCAGCAGATGTGCCCGTGAGACCCTTATAGTGAAAAGGCTCTGGCCGATGAAGGTTAAACAACTCATACGAGCACATTTCACTTGTCCCTTTGATGCAGGGTGGACATTAACACCTTCTTTGTAATCCTTAACATCTCAATGAAAGACATCAATATCAGAATAAGTAACCACAATCTTGCATTACGATGGTTCCATCTTTGGAAGGCTAAGCAGCCTATAGGGCATGTAGCCATTCTGTAATGGGTTAAGGACTCCACCAGCGTTCAATCTGAAGCAACATGGTGGAGTCCTTTCAAGCATTGCATCAACATTTCACTTCCTGTGGCAACCTTCAAGAGACAGGAAAGTATGCCTGGAGCCTTGCAAGGTGCCTCAAGGAGGACAATCATCAGTCATTGGTTATCGCTTAACCATCTGAGGATTGATCTAAATCCAGACAGTGGCATCTCTCCAAATGCCATCTCGCATACATGATTAATGTTCTGGCCTCATCCTGTTACTGAGTCCCCAGGATGACACCGCTCTTCAGGATGTTGTGATCTGTCACTTAGAATCACAGAATTGCAGAGTCTTTACAGTGCAGAAGTCAGCCATTCAGCCCATAGAGGCTGCACTGTCTCTTTGAAAGGGCATGCTGCCTAGTCTCACTCTCCGGCCTTATCCTTGTAGCCTTGCACATTTTTTCTTTCAGATAGCAGTCCAATTCCCTTCTGAATACCTTGATCGAACCTGCCTCTACCACCCTTTCAGGAAGTTTGTTCTAGACTCCAACTACACTCTGGGGGAAAAAAAATTTCCTTGCATCACATTTACTCCTTTTGTCAATTATTTTGAACCTGTGCCCTCTAGTTCTTGATGGTCTCTTGAGTGGGAACAGTTTCTCACTATTTACCCTGTCCATGGCCCTCAGGATCTTGAATACCTCTATCAAGTCTCCTCTCGACCCTCTTTTCTCCAAGGAAAACAGTCCCAACCTCTCCAATCTAACCTCATAGCTACAGTTCTTTATCTCTGGAATCTAGTGTCTTAAACAAGTTCAGCATGACCTCCTTGTACTCAATGCCCCTATTAATAAAGCCTAAGATATTATAGGCTTTATTAACTGCTTTTCAACATGCCCTGCCATCTTCAATGACTTATGTATATATATGGAATCAGTTTGGGTGGAAATAAGGAATAGCAAGGGGAAGAAGTCACAGGTGGGAGTCGTCTATAGGCCCCCGAAGAGTTGCCTCACTGTAGTACAAAGTATAAATTGGGAAATAATGGAGTTGTGTAAGAAGGGTGCTGCAATTGTTATAGGTGATTTTAATCTGCTTGTTGACTGGACAAATCAGATTGGCAGAGATAACATGGAAGGCGAATTTGTTGAGTGCATCAGGGATTGTTTCTTAGAGCAATATGTTGCAGAACCTAACCAAGAATAGCCTATTTTAGATCTAGTAATGTGTAATGGGGTAGGATTAATAAGAGATCTCATGGTTAAGGATCCTCTGGGGTAGCAATCACAACATGGTAGAATTTCAAATTCATTTTGAGGGCGAGCAACTCGGGTCTCAAACTAGTGTCCTCAACTTAAATAAGGGCAACTACAGAGGTATGAAGAAAGAGTTGTCTAAAGCGGGCTGGGAAAATAGACTAAGGGGAAGGTCAATGGATGAGCAGTGGCAGACATTTAAACAGATATTTCATAATGCTCAGCAAAAGTTTATCCTGGTGAAAAAGAAGGACTTGATGAGAAGGATGAACCACCTGTGGTTAACAGAGGTGGTCAAGGAGAGTATCCAATCAAAAACTAAGGCATAAAAAGCAGTGAAAATTAGTGGTAGGTTAGAGGATTGGGAATTTTTTAGGAACCAGCAGCAGATGACTAAAAAGCTAATAAAGAGCGAGAAAATTGATTATGAAAGTAAATTGGCGAGAAATAAAAAAACACGCAGCAAGAGCTTCTGTAGGTATATAAAAAGAAAGAGAGTAGTTAAAGTGAGCGGGGGACCCGTGGAGGATGCGACTGGAAAATTGATAATGGGGAACAGGGAAATGGCAGATCATTTAAACCAATATTTTGCATCTTTCTTCACAGGGGAGGACACTATAAGCATTTCGAAGATATCAGATAAGCACGGAGCTAATGGGAGGAAAGATCTTATAACAGTTTCTATCATGAGGGGCAAAGTATTTGAGAACCTAATGGGACTAAAGGCAGACAAATCGCTAGGACCTGATGGCCTGCATCCAAGGGTTTTGAAGGAAGTGGCTGCAAAGATAGCGGGGTCATTGGTTGAAATATTCCAGAACTCACTGGATTCCGGGAAGGGCCCAGCGAATTCGATAACTGCTAACGTGATGCCCCTGTTCAAGAAGGGAAGGAGACAAAAAGCAGGAAACTATAGACCAGTCAGCCTAACATCTGTGGTTGTAAAATGCTAGAGTCCATTATTAAGGAAGAAATAGCAGGACATTTAGAAAAGTTTCATGCAATAAAGCAGAGTCAACATGGTTTTGTGAAAGGGAAATCATGTTTGACTAATTTGCTAGAGTTTTTTGAGGATATAACAAGCAAAATTGATAAAGGGGAACTGGTTGATGTAGTATATTTGGATTTCCAGAAGGCATTTGATAAGGTGCCACATAAAAGGGTATTGCACAAGATAGGAGCCCACAGTATTGGGGGTAATGTATTAGCATGGATTGAGGATTGGTTAACACACAGAAGACAGTGTGTCGGGATTAATGGGTCTTTTTCAGGTTGGAATGATGTAACTAGTGGAGTGCCACAAGGATCAGTCCTAGGGCCTCAATTATTTACTATCTATATTAATGACTTGGAGGAGGGGGCAGAGTGTCATGTATCCAAATTTGCTGATGATACAAAAATAGGTGGGAGGGCATAAGGAATCTCCAAGGGGATATAGATAGGTTGAGTGAGTGGGCAAAAACTAGGCAGATGGAGTTTAGTGTAGGAAAGTGTGAGGTTATGCACTTTGGTAGGAAGAATCAAAAGGCAGACTATTTTTTAAATGGAGAGAGACTCCAAAAATGTGCAGCACAGAGGCATCTGGGTGTTCTTGTGCATGAAACACAAAAAGTTAGCATGCAGGTGCAGCAAGTAATTAAGAAGGCAAATGGAATTTTGGCCTGTATTGCTCGGGGGCTGGAGTTTAAAAATAGGGAAGTCTTGTTACAACTGTACAGGGTGTTGGTGAGGCCACACCTGGAGTACTGTAACAGCTTTGGTCGCTGTACTTAAGAAAGAATATACTGACATTGGAGGCAGTTCAAAAGAGATTCACTAGGCGGACTCCTGGGATGAAGGGGTTGACTTATCGAGAATGGCTAAACAGGTTAGGCCTTTATTCATTAGAGTTTAGAAGAATGAGGGGTGATCTTATTGAAACGTACAAGATTCTCAGGGGCCTTTACAGGGTAGATATTGAGAAGATGTTTCCACTAGTGGGGGAATCTCGAACTAGAAGACATAGGTACAGAATAAGGGGACACTCAGTTAAAACTGAGATGCAAAGGAATTTCTTCTCTTAGAGGGTAGTGAATGTCTGGAATTCTCTACCCTAGAGAGTTGTGGAGGCTAGATCACTGAAAGTATTTAAAGAGGAGGTAGATAGATTTTTGAAATATCGGGGAGTTGAGGGTTGTGAGGAGCTGGCACGAAAGAGGAGTTGAGGCCTGGGGCAGATCAGCCACGATCTTATTGAATAGAGGGGCAATTTTGATGGAGCAAATGGCCTACTCCTGATCCAATTTCTTGTGTTCTTTTTTCTTATATACTGAGGTCCCTCTGTTCCTACACCTTCTTTAGAGCTCCTCCCTTTATTTTATACTGTCTCTCCATATTCTTCCTGCCAAAATGGATCATCTCACACACCTTTCTGCATTGAACTTCATCTGCCACTGATCTGCCCAATCCACCAACATGTTTATGTCCTTTTGAAGTTCAAGACTATCCTCAACACAGTTGACAAGCTTTCTAATCTTTGTACCATTTTGAAATTATGGCCTGCACACCACAGTCTAGGTCATATATATATATATATATCACGAAGAGCAAGGGTTCCAACACTGACCCCTGGGGATCCACTACAAACCTTTCTCCAATCTGAAAAACAATCATTTATCACTACTGTTTCCTGTCACTCAGCCAATTTCTTATCCAAGTGTGTGCCTCCCCATTTATTTTGTGAGCTAGAATTTTGCTCACAAGCCTGTTATATGGCACTCTACATCATGGATATGAACCTGCAAGTCAGGTTACCTTTGTGTATACAGAGAGTGCTTCAGCAGGACCATCATCTGATTGTGTCTAAAACTGATAACATCCATAGAGAACAGACTTCAGTGCAGCTACATCAGGATAATAAAAACCTTTCCAAGATCTAAACTCATGGGGCCACATTATATGATCCTCTGACACAAGTCTTATATATGCATTGTCCAACCACCATGTTCATATAGGAACTGGCTTTGTTCATGTCAATTCTGTGGACATAAAGGTGACCGACTGAGCTGAGATTATGGGGGACAACATAAACTTGAAGGATCCTTGCGTCACTCAGCCAATTTCTTATCCAAGTGTGTGCCTCCCCATTTATTTTGTGAGCTAGAATTTTGCTCACAAGCCTGTTATATGGCACTCTACATCATGGATATGAACCTGCAAGTCAGGTTACCTTTGTGTATACAGAGAGTGCATCTGTTACACTTGGATGACCTCGGAACATTGCATCACATGGAAAAGCCATTCACTACCTGAGACTTTAAGGCAGAAAAGCTGAATATAGTTACACATGTACAAAGTATATACAATGACTGAACACCCATGCCACCATTATGCTCTCAGTACTTCTTAATTTTTCTTACCCTACCACTACATCTTGGTGCATTCCTGACAGCCGCAGCAGAGGCTGAGGCAGCCTGCTGTTGTCTGTGAGGACATGGGCATGCATCCTCTAGAGGCCTGGAGGGCCCTGGCATGCTAAGGGTCTCCTGCTCTGGGTCAGGTGCAGCCTCCTCAGCCTGACCTGTTGAAGTGGATGAAGTCATGGGAGGGAGGATTTGGAGCGCTGGACACCCTTGGAGTGTAATGTGTGGAAGTCCCTGGGATGTTCAATGATGCCCCTCCTCCCTGTGAGTGCCCCTGGACCCCTGCCTGACTCCTTGAGTAGAAGGGGCTCCTGGTGGGAGGTCAAGAGGCCCGGTCACCCTCTTGCCCAGCCACTGGTCAATCTCACTAAATGGCTAGAGGGATGGTGTGCAGGTCTGAGTGCACATCTTGCAGGGATTGCTAGACCAGGGTATCCATGGTGGATGCCACCCTTCCAATGGTGACTTCGATGTGCTCGCATGCCGGAGCCATGACATCAGATAGAACATATGAATATACAAAATAGGAGCAGAAGTAGGCCATTCAGCCCTTCAAGCCTGCTCTGTCATTCAATATGATCATGGCTGATCTGTTTATGTTTCAAATTCCACATTCCCATCTACCCCCGATTACCTTTGATTCCCTTCTCTAACAAGGATACCTACCTTCACCTTAAAAATATTCACTGACCCTGCCTCCACCGTCTTCTGATGCAGAGAATTCCAAAGTCACGCAACCTTCTCAGAGAAAAAAATTCTCTTCATCTCTATCATAAAAGGTTGACCCACTGAACCATAGCAAAGCTACAAAAGAGGCCATTCAGCCCATCGTGACTGCGCTGGTGGAAAAATATAAAATAAAAAATTAGCTGCCCATTCTAATCCCACTTTCCAGCACCCAGTCCATAGCCCTGCATGTTACAGTACTTTAGGTGCAGATCCAGGTACTTTTTAAATGAATTGAGGGTTTCTGCCTCCACCATCAAACCAGGCAGTGAATTCCAAACACCCACCACCCTCCAGGTGAAGAACTTTTTCCTCATGTCCCCTCTTATCCCTCTACCAATCACCCTGGTAATTGCCCTCTCCATGAGGGGAAACAGGGCATTCCTGTCTACTCTATCTAGACCCCTCATAGTCTTTATACCTCAATCAGGTCACCGCCCAGCCTCCTTAGTTCCAAGGAAAACAATCCCACCCTATCCCATCTTTCCTCATAGCTGCAATTTTCAAGCCCTGGCAACATTCTTGTAAATCTCCTCTGTACTCTCCCCAGAGCAATTATGTCCTTCCTGTAATGTGGTGACCAGAGCTGTACACAAAATTCTAGCTGTGGCTTAACCAGTATTTTATACAGTTCCATCATTATATCCCTGCTTTTGTATTCTATACCTCATCCAATAAACAAAAGCATTCCATATGGTTTCTTTACCATGTTATCCACTTGTCCTGCCACCTTCAGGAACCTGTAGACATGCACCCCTAATTTTAAAACAGTGTCCCCTAGTTCTGGACTCACCCACAGGAGGAAACATCCTTTCCATGTCCACCTTGTTGAGACCATTCAGGATCTTATATACTTCAGTCAAATCACCCTCACTATTCTAAACTCCAATGGAAACAAGCCCAGTTTGTCCAACCTTTCCCATAAAACAACTTGCTCATCCCATGTATCAATCTAGTAAACCTCCTCTGCACTGCCTCCAATGCATTTACATCCTTCCTTAAATAAGGAAATAAAACTGCACACAGTATTCGAGATGTGGCCTCACCAATGCCCTGTATAACTGAGGCATAACATGCTTACTTTTATGTTCAATTCCTCTCATAATAAAGGGTAGCATTCCATTAGCCTTCTTAATTACCTCTTGTGCCTGCATACTAACTTTTTATGACTCATGCACAAGAATACTTAGATCCTTCTGCACCTCAGACTCCTGCAGTTGTTCTCCATTTAAGTAATACTCTGCTTTTTTAATTCTTCCTGCCAAAATGAACAACTTCACATTTTCCCACGTGGATGGACTCCTCCATCTTTTGTTTTAATCTGCTGACAGCCTCTGACAACCCTGTTTGCTGTTACCCTGCCTGTCTATGGAGCTCCAACATTTCTCTGAGGGCTGATTCCAGAGGTTCATCATTGGAGCTCCAACAGTCCTCCAAGTTTTGGAGACCTTGGCTGTCACTGCCTCCGCCTTCTGTGGAGACATTTCTGAACCGTGCTCATCAGATAGTGACTCTAGGCCCACTCTAGAACTAGGTTCCACCAAGGTATGTGTCTGCGCTGTTGGAGGGTGCAGGTGAATGCAGTGATGGGTCTTCTTTGGATGCTTCCTCAGGATCCTCATCCGGGATGCTCTGGGGGCAGGGGCTGGCTGTGTCTCTCTGACTTTTCTTGCTGGTGGCTGTAATAGAGAAAAGAGATAATTAATGATTGGCTAAACAGTCATCTACATTAAAAAGCACTCAAAGTCATTGTCTGCAGTTGGCTGACTACTGCTTGGACCCTCAGAGGCTTGCTGGGAGATGCTGATCATGCCTTCCATGCAGGAAGACAGTTGTTTCTTCCACAATAAAGGAAATGTCCCTAACTCACCCATAACTGTCAATGTGTGCCAACTATGAGGAGTGCCAGTACAATTAGCTCTCTAATTATGCTAGTCTCAACAAATAACATTGATGAACACATGAATAATGTGAAAAGAGTATAATGTGAAATATTTACAAGTGAAATTCAATGCCATCTTTGTGCTCTCACTAAGTCTTATGTTAATGGTAATGGAGTTGGGTAGAAAAGTTCTGGCTGTGGTGCAGAGCCCCACCCCCCCTCCATTTGACCAGGAGGCTCTTTATAACCTACCTGTAGCTGCAGCATTGTCAGCTGAGTCAGGTTTCACCAATGAACAGCTTCCGCCACTGTGGAATCGCATGTGTCTCCCATGCACACCACTGGCACTTTAAATTTTAACTGTAATCATGTGGGAAACAGGAAAAAGCAGGAGAGTGGATGCCATCGGGAATGACACGCTGTTGACAAAATTCCATTTGTGGAGTTTAAAGTGCATGTGTGGCATCACCAGTCCCCTTCCAGAGGCCAAGCATGATTGACACAGATGGTTCCACAAAACAAGATGACAGTGATTATTGCGCCAGCAAAGGAACAAAGGACAATTTACTAACACATTATTGACCCCTTCAAGGCAAATACATAGTACAAAGTCTAGATTGATATATGAATATTATTTGTAAAGGAGCTATGTGCTATTTGTATCAATGCTGTATCTGGGCTAAAAGAACCTGGCTCCTACATTATCAACATTGCTTATCATGCTCTTGAGAGTCGCCTTGAGCAGAAATCCTTAATTGTTACCAGATTCATGCACATGTCTTATGTAAGCTACAGAGTATCCATTCTGAATGAATTGAGGGTGAATTGCCAGCCATTATCCACTATGTACTTTAACCCTACAATCTGTGTTGACTTATCAATAATACTTTTTAATATATCAGATTTGGGAAGTGAGTAGTATATTTCACTGAAATCAGGCCTTCTTAAAAAAAAATCTGTTGAAAACATTTTATTTCATTAATTCAATGTCAGCAGTTAATGAAGATTAAAATCAGTTCAGTTTAGTCTACGGCTGGGATTTTCCACTCCCAACCACAGCTGGCAGGAGAGAAAATATTGCGAGATGAAAAATTCTGTTTTATGTCAGCGAGAAAACAGGGTCCTATCATCTCTCTGACTTCAATGGCGGAATGCATTTGCCAACATGCATATCAGGAAGGCTATCTGAATACATTTAAATGTTATGAATGCTCATTATAAAGCCTGCTTGCCAGCATCACCCCCCCTACGCTGGATTAAGAGGTAATGTCAGCATCTAATTAGGCTGACATTTTTCACAAAGGTATATCAGCGACGTGCACCTAGTAAGGGCTCTGAGGGACGATTGCAGGACTGGTGCTCTGCACTAGCAGACCGTTTGAAGGGGCACCCAATAGAATTGTGTTTTGCCAAATGATGGGAGATGCACACCTGAGACATGTTAGGAGCCTTTCAGTGGCAATGCAGGGAATCAGGAGAGTTAAGCACTGAAGCGCATTCACATAATCAAACCCCTTGCATTAACACCTTGTTCTAAGTGCTGAAGTTCCCCACAGCCCCATTACAAAGTGCGGGGCTATTGAGGGACTGGGCAAGCTGGAGCTGGGTCTTAAATGCAGGAGCTCAGAATACAGCCGCTGGCTCACCCTCAGCCTCCATCAAATAATCACACATCCTTACTAAACATTTTCCCTTATGGGCAAAACTTTGCCCTTGTCAGGTGGGCTTGGCGGGAGTGATCAGGAAGCTGAGCGCCGCCCGCGATTGGGCCAGACCACTATTTCACACCGGTGGGACAATTAAGGCCTTCCCAGCGTGAAATGCATGCAGCAGTGCTCAACACTGCCTGTGTGTGGGGGGATGAGGGGGCACAACCTGCTGCATGTGTGCGGGTGCGCACTGGAAAAGCTCCCTGAGCACAGAGCTGCTTAGGGAACAAACAGCTTTGGAGATGAAAAATAAAGCATGTAAGATGTTAAAAAATATGTCCCCTCATGTGGCTCTGCCAAATGAGCAGGGACATGTTAGAAATAAGTATGAATTTTTTTTTTAATGACAAATCAAAACCTCATCCCGCCCGTGGATGAGGTTTCGCAAAAAAATTCAAAGGCTGCTTGGCCTTTTCGCCTGCCCACCAACTTTAAGGGCAGTGAAAAATATAAACCAATTGGATGTTAATGGCCTTAATAGGCCTTTTAATTGTCAGTGGATGCGCTGTCAACTCCTGCCCGAGCCCGCCAATATGCAAAAAATTCTGCCCTATGTGTTTTCCAAAGCGTCTGATCTGAGAGTGCAGTGAATGAGGGTCCCAGCAACAGGCCTGAAAGCAGCACATCCAAGCACCTGGCCACAGCGATGTCATAGCAATGCTGATGTAGAAGGGGGTAAGGGGGGTGGATATCCACCTTGGAAAATATCATGTGCTGGCCAGGATTTCAGTGGCAATTAGGTGCCGACACTGAATCCAAGGCCAGAATTTTCGGGTTGGCAAGTGGGTGTGGGGCCTGCTCGCCAATGCGTAAAATGACGCAGGGTGATGGTGGGCGTGTGTATCGCTGTCACAGTACGTCATTCAGATCCTCAGCTTGGCGGGCGCGCACCGGAGTCGGTGGTGCACCCACTGAACTGTCAAAGACCTATTAAGGCCATTTAAACGCCAATTACACTAATTAACGGAACTGCCCGTCCAACCTTAAGGTTGGCGGGCAGGCGAAGAGCCCAGGTGGCCTTCGCATTTATCATGAAACCTCATCCACGGGTGGGATGAGGTTTCATGAAAGGCGCATAAGTTAAATAAAAGTTTTTAATAAAATTCATTGAAATGTCCCAGCTCATGTGACACTGTCACATGAGGGGACATGTCTTAAATTTTTTTTTCTTTATTACACTTTTACAAAATCAAACGAATCTGCGCTCCTTCACGCAAGCCCCGACTCAGCCTATTCCCCCCTCCCACACCCGCCCACACTCAGTTCCATCAACCCACCTCCCTGGCAGGGAGAAAATTCTTCCCCAAGACCTTGAACCCACAGTCACTCAGTGCTCATTGACAGAAATAGGACCTTTGGAGACTCATGCTGACTCATGTCTTTTTCTCATTTTTGCTTCAGCAAGATGGATGCCGGATTTATCGCTGCCTGCCTCAGCACATACAGGCAGGAGAGAAGGCAGAGAAGATTGTGGCAGAGGTGCCAGGCTTGCCAAAATGAGGAGCTTCACCCTTATGAGCAAGGGCAGCAGACCCCTATGAATGCAGAGGGAGGTTTGATTTTAGGGTTTTAAGGTATAAAACCCTTCTAATTAAAGTCTCTGAGTTCTGAATTCTTTGGGCGGAATTGTCCCAGATTTGCACTAAGTGCAATGGCGGGCAGAAAAAAGAATGTTTTACCGTGAGCGGGCTCTGATTCGCCTGCCACGCTGTCACCTCACCCCTGCCTCTTGCCGGGCGCCATATTTAAAGTACAGCACACACCTCTCAGTGCTTCCAGTGCAGGATTGCTGCACAGAAGGCATGGCCCCAAAAGGCAAGAAGTCTGCAGCACCCCAATTCAGTGAGGCATCCCTGGAACGCATTTTGGATGCTGTGGAGGCCCACTGTGATATCCTCTACCCCCACTCTGGCTGCAGGAGAGGCAGCAACATCACCAATCCAACTTGAAAGGCAGTGGCAGTGGTGGACCTTGGACCTTGGTTCAGGACGTCGGTCCTGCACTGCTGCAGGAGCTGAACTCCATCGCTGATGCCATAGCTGGCCTCCAACAGTGTCAACGTGAGAGGGATATGGGGCAGCTCGATCTCATTCAAGCTTCCCCTCCTCCTCAAGGGATCAGCCAGGGGCCTTCGGGCACCCATAGGGAGGAGGATCAGCAGATTCACACCCTGAGGCCACCCACCCAGGTGACTCTGAGAGCATCTGGCCCATCTGAATCCCCCTTCCTGTGACCTCAGCAGCTCCAGCTCCGCAGGCCGAGGAGGGCGCCACCGTCACACAGCAGGACCCTGAAAGTAGAGCAGGGTCCTCAAGGTCTCGGCCCTCCAGAGGTCAAGGTCATCACAGACAGTGCGTAGCAGTCAGCAGGCTGCCTCCACCTCCACCATGGATGTCGGAGGAGCACCAAGACAGGGTTAGAAAGTTAAGAAGATGTAGTTGCACAGCCTGGGTATGGGTGTTAATCACTTGTGCATAATGTTCACTATTGTAAATAAACTCCCAAGAATGTCTCCTTGCCTATGGCTCCTTGTTCTGATGAGCACTGTTCATGTCACTCAGATGTGAAACCTTGTTCCCTGAATAAGATAAAGGCAGGTGTCTCAGTCCAGGGTCTCCTCCTGTGCTTTGTGCAGCCCTTTAGACCAAAGTGATGGTCTGGCCTCACACTCACGGGACACATTACTGATACCTGCACCTCGATGGGGCTTATCATAGCTTCCAAAATGTCCTGGGCCGGCAGCATAGAGTTCTATCATTCTCTCTGTGTGCTCCCAGCACCTTTGAAGGGCAAATGACCCCCCATCTTATCTGCATCTGTGTCCTGTAATAATCTGGTCCTGAAGTGTTCAGCTCAAGAAGGATGCCATAGGATCAGGAGAAGAGGACCTCAGGGTCTAGCTAGGTGCACACACTGTGGCTCTTCAGCAACATGCGTGGGAGCCCCAACCGCCCTTTCTTCCTGAGGGTGCTGCGCCTCTCTCTGCCCGGTCAAACCTCTCTGTCGCTCTCTTCTCCTTTGTCTCCGCTCTCTGTAAGCCATGAGACGTACAGCTAGGTCAGCAGGCTCCATGCTCCTGATGTACTCCTCCTGCAGGATGAAAGAGAGACACGTGGGTTAGTTTGGGTGTACTAAGAACCTCTCTTGGTTATGTCTGAAGGCCCCTTACCACATCAGAGAGAGTGTTGGCCATCACTTCATGGTCAGAGTTTAGTGTGCCGCATGGCTGTCCGAGACCCCACCCACCTCTGCCCCACTCCACCCGACCGACCGGACTGCATGCTGTGCTCTCAACTCAGGCACAGGCATTCTCCTAACCCACACTGCAAGGCTGCACTGTTAGCTTGAACCATGGGGGGACTGGTCCAAACCGTGGTGCTGCCAATGCAAGGGGCTGTGAGCGCCTCCACCAGTGACTGCTCCATGGCCAGCTTTAGCAAGGAGATTGTACAACGTGCCCAGTCGTCCAACTGTTTTGCAGTCCACTAAAACACTCATCAGTCTGCGGTCAATACCCGAGGGATGAAAAGCTCTCTAGCATTTGGTGACACTTTCGGGCCTCTGCGTTGCTTGGTGGGCAGATAAGCTAGAGGCCTGACTCCAAGCATTTCAATGTGGCTGCTCCTGAACTGTCTCAGCTGCAGAGGTATGGTTACTTTATACAAGGTTTCGCTAATGCGTGGCCACTTCCATCCCCCTCCCCCCATGGGCTTGTGCACTAACATCATTCACAGTGCAGCCATTACCCCCCCAATTCACCTCAACCGTAGTGTAGCCCTTGCACCCCCAACTTACCTCAACGGCAGTACAGCCCTTTGCCCCGGAACCGCACTGCCAGCCAGCCAGGAAAATGTGGCTTGCCTGTGCCCTTGCCTGAATGCGCAGTGTCTCAACCTTGAGGACCAACAGGTGACCCTCACAAGCGCTGTACAACTTTACTGTGCGCTCACTCCCGAGTTCCCCTTGAAATGCAGCTCACCAGGTACACGCCTTATAAATGCTGTTGTGAAACATATTGGCGTACGATCATGCTAACGTGCTCGGATGATCCAGCATGGGGGATGATTCTGGCGAGCTGGCTTATAATGATATGCAGATGTATTACAATGAAGTTCCCGATGTGCGGTGCTGGGAAATGTGGCCCGCCATTGACGGGGGGAGCAGAAGTTTGAAAACCGATTTTTGGCTTTCCTGCCATATTGTCCGCTCGTGCTGGCCATGACGCCCAATGCCAGTGGGCACAGAAAATTCCGCCCTTAATTTCTAACACTAGAGTCCTCAGTTGTGCCTGACCTAGCAAGGTATGAATAACTAGTATTTATGAATCAAGTAAAATTTATGGAGCAAAGTTTTACATATACTTAAAAAACAGCAAAGATAACATGGAAGTTCCTCATCCCTCAAGTTCATTGAGTGTTGCCAGCACAGGTGATGCCTGTTTTGAAGTGATGTTGAACTGTCTCTTAGAAGAATCATACCACAGAAGTTATGGTAGCATCAAAGATTCCAATTTTTATCCCCAGTTCTCACTATTCAGAATCCCTTATTTGGAAATTGTCCAAATTCACCTCTTCCATTGGTTTCAGCTGAGGGTCATCTGATGTTTTTTTTTAATTAATTTGTGGGATGTGGGCTAGGCCATCATTTATTGCCCATCCTAATTGCCCATGTTCAGGGGGCATTTAAGAGTCAACTACACCGCTGTGGGTCTGGAGTCACACCAAGTAAGAACAGCAGATTTCCTTACCTTAAGGGCATTAGTGAACCAGATGGGTTTTCACCATCAGACTTTCACAATTTTATTGTATTTGGGTTGGGATTTGAATCCAGCTCCCCAGTGCAGTCTCCTGGGTCTCTGGATTACTAGTCCAGCAACAATACCACTATGCCATCGCCTCCTCCATTGCTATAATTAGAATCACGTAGGTGAAAGACAAATTGTCTATCTTTTTTCCCCTGGGCCCGCAGAGTTTACATTCCATTGTTAACAAATGTATCTTTTAGATACAGAGCATTTACAACAACATCACATCTTTTTGTCAATAGTACACCTGTCGCAAACATTCACATCAACATTCTCTAACCCATTCCCACAAATACCAAACCATTAAAAACACTTCCTACCATAATGTCAAAACAGAAAGAATAGTTTTCCTCCACTACAAATGTTCTGCCCTAGAAATATTGTTAGTCATTTAAATCAATGCATAGGTTTTTTAAAGATAGTGTCATCCTAAGTTTAAGTTACCTTTTTAGCCATTTCTTCAAAGCTGATAAAAAGACTCTTAATTGCTCAAAGTACAATTAAGACAACTTACAAGACTCTCGGCAACTTAAAGTCATAAATGTCATTAAGTGTTGTTTCTCACAAACAACAGCTGCCATCCTATTCCCCAACGAGCAGAAATTCAAACTGAATCATTTAGAAAGTGATTATAAGTGAAATCCATAGATGTTACGGCAGACCGACAATGAACCCTAAAAATTAGTAGTACTATCACAATCTTACAAGGCTCACAGAAACGTCATGTGCAAGCAACTCTCAAGACCGAGGGTGTACAGAAGGTCTTTTCAGCAGGTGAGCAACAGGCAGTGTTGCAACGCCTCTGCAAATCCAGGGAACTGGTGGTGCATATCTGCCACATTCTGCAGGATTTGATACCACGGCAACCGGGGAGACATCCATTGCCAGTTGCTGTGGAAGTCACCACTACTCTTAACTTCTACATGACTGGTTCTTTCCAGGGCTCCACTGGGGGCCTCTGTGGGATCTCTCAAGCTTCCATGCACAAGTGCATACAGGAAGTAGTGGACGGTCTTTTTGCCAAGGTCCAGAACACTGGGATAAAAACAAAAAAACTGTGGATGCTGGAAATCCAAAACAAAAACAAAAACAAAGACAATTACCTGGAAAAACTCAGCAGGTCTGGCAGCATCGGCGGAGAAGAAAAGAGTTGACGTTTCGAGTCCTCATGACCCTTCGACAGAACTGTCTTACATAGTCCTGATGCTTTGAAGGATGATGATCTCATGAGCATGTGCCCTTGCTGAGATAAGGTCCTAACTGGCAGGGGCCATCCCAGCATCAGACATCAGAAAATGCTGCCTCTTCAAGCGTCTCTCCAGCATCCCACTCACTACGGCAGCCTAGTAGAGGCAGGAGCTGCTCTACAATCTTCAGTGCACCCAAAGCTGTCGAAGGGTCATGAGGACTCGAAACGTCAACTCTTTTCTTCTCCACCGATGCTGCCAGACCTGCTAAGTTTTTCCAGGTAATTCTGTTTTTGTTTTTGTTCCAGAACACTGGGCTTTGCTGAGATTTCCGGTTTCCCACAAGTGTAGGGTGCCATTGACTGCATTCATTGGCTATAAAAGCTCCCTGGCAACAGGCATTCCAATACATAAACAGGAGAGGCTTCCACCCAATAAATGCCCAGCTGGTCTGTGACCACAAGAAACAAATCCTGCAGGTTTGTGCCAAATACCTAAAAAGCTGCCATGACTCCTACATCTTGAGTATGTCGCAGAATCAGTCATATTCGAGGGGCCAGACAGGATCCAGGGTTGGCGCCTCAGTGACAAAGGGTATCTGCAAAAGTCATGACTGATGACAACCGTGTGGCGGCCACAAGATCCAGCTGAGAGAAGCTCATAGCTCTACCTGAACATTGGTGGAACACACCATAGGTATCTTAAAGATGCAATTCTGATGCCTCAACAGAATCTCACACATCATCGTGGCTTGCTGCGCGCTGCATAAAAGGGGAAAGGACTTGCCGGATGCCAACATGGAAGAGCTGCACGTCTCCTCCAATGAGGAGGACATTGAAAGGGATGAGGGTGATGAGGTTGAGTAAGCGGAACCTGCAGGGAAAGATGCCATTGCATGGATCAGACACAGTAGGCATTCACTTGAGACCCTCACAGCTACCAGATTACACACGAAGGATGACAAGTAGGAGAGAGTTTCCTCTTGGGCAAGTACCCTTCAACATGGGCCCAAATGACCATCAGCATGGCTGTCCCTCTCATTTCAATCACCCACTTCAATCGGAGAGGCAGAACTTAAATATCAGCCTTACATAGTCCTGATGCTTTGAAGGATGATGATCTCATGAGCATGTGCCCTTGCTGAGATAAGGTCCTGACTGGCAGGGGCCATCCCAGTATCAGACATCAGAAAATGCTGCCTCTTCAAGCGTCTCTCCAGCATTCCACTCACTATGGCAGCCTAGTAGAGGCAGGAGCTGCTCTACAATCTTCAGTGCACCCAAAGCTGTATGCCTCAGTCTGACAAAGCTCCTCAAGGAGATCCATCTCCAGCAACAGAACAACGCTATATCCCGATGTTGATACTGACAGGTGACACATGGGCGATAGCAGCCAAGCTTGTTACGCAAGTCCTCATGCAATTTTGGGTGACTCAATAATGTGTGTCACCTTGATCTACATAATATTGATATCTGACACTCTGCAGGCCTATATTTAGTCTGACCTTTCCGTATAGATTGACCACCTGAGGATAACCATGTTCACAGACTTGCTTGCCACACATTAAAATGCCTCCTCTTGAACACAGAGAGTAGCCCCTAATGGCTAGCCCCAGCCCCTGCGACCTTGATACGGCAACGATGCTATGGAGACCTCAAGGTGTGGCTTCATTCACATTAAAGAGCACACTTCAGCTTCATTACATCCTAGCTCCTGGGCCATTGCTGCCCTCAACATTGTCTTCCCATCAAGGTGACCTTGATGACCTATGTGACATAGGCGCATCGAGAGCATGCTCAAAGGCTCCACTGACCACAGCACATCACCATTTAGAGTTATCATCACTGACTTCGGCCACTACGCACAATGTCGGGCACTGCGCTGTTTCCCTACTTGTGACGAGAGCCTTGTCGGTGCTATGCAAACAACTATAAGATGGGAAAAGCTGAAGGTTGTAGCATTGAGTGCTAGGACAATAATGTGGCTACAAGGTGCAGAGATCTGGCACATTGAGCTTGAAAGGTGATCACACTTATGGGTGAGCTTATCAGATGTACATTTGGAGAGTGGGCATTGCTCAAGGCATATGGGGGTGTACATGGGCTGTGATTTTCGGCTCATTGATTGAAATCCCTGCCATATAACAGAGAGAACATAAAGTTCTACTATATATAAACCTTCTCAATGTGTTTCAACATTTTTCCTTGCACACCAAACCTTCACTTTTCAAAAATGCTGAGGAGATGGCTGAACACCTCAGCCTCAATCTTAACACAGCCAAGATCTAACATATGACCCAGCAAAGCAAGAGAATGAGCTCCTTTGCACAAGCACACTTTACTTTAAGGACGAGGCATAAGTGATGCCGGAAACAATCTTAGAAGGGGCACACAATGTGATCTGTTTCAAGCATGCAGCATTGACCAGAGGCACATGATAGTGACATTGCGATACGTGGGGGGAGGGACCATGGATGACCAGGGATATTCAGGTTACTATGAGAAGGAAAAGATAGGCTTTTAGCAGGTACAAGGGAAGCAAATCAGCAGAAGCATTAGTGGAGTACAGAAAGTGCAGGATGGAGCTTAAGAAAGCAATTAGGAGAGCAAAGAGGGAATATGAGAAAGTTCTGGTTGGGAAAGGTAGGGAAAATCCCAAGGTATTCTATAATATATCAATGGGAAGAGGATAACCAGGGAAAGAGTAGGGCCTATAAGGGACCAAGGGGGCAATCTATGGGTGGGGCCAGAGGACATCGCTAGAGTGTTGAATGAATACTTCACATCGGTCTTCACTCAAGAGAATGAGGATGAAGGTATCGAACTCGGGGATAGAGACAGCAAAGTTCTTAAGCAAATTGATATAGGGAGTGACAAGGTATTGGAGGTGTTGGCAGGCTTAAAAGTGGACAAATCTCCAGGTCCGGATGATTTGTGTCCCAGACTGCTGAGGGACGCATAGAGGAGATCGCAGGGGCACTGCCCCAAATTTTTAATTCCTCCCTGGTCATGGGGAAGGTGCCAGAGGACTGAAGAACAGCTAATGTGGCTCCGCTATTTAAGAAGGGTTGTAGAGATAAGCTAGGAAACTGCAGGCCAGTGAGTCTCACGTCAGTGGTAGGGAAACTATTGGAGAAATTTCTGAAGGAGAGTATCTATCTCCACTTGGAGAGGCAAGGTTTGATCAGGGATAGTCAGCATGGCTTTGTCAGAGGGAGGTCATGCCTAACAAATTTGAATTTTTTGAGGAGGTGACCAGGTGTGTATTTGAGGGTAATGTAGTTGATGTAGTTTATATGGATTTCAGCAAAGCCTTTGACAAGGTCCCACATGGGAGACATATAAAGAAAGCAAAGGCACATGGGATACAGGGTAATTTGATAAGGTGGATTCAAAATTGGCTTAGTTGTAGGAGACAAAGGGTGATGACAGAAGGCTGCTTTAGTGACTGGAAGCCCGTGTCCAGTGGCGTAACACAGAGATCTGTGCTCGGTCCCCTATTATTTGTCATTTATATAAACAACATAGATGACTATGTAGGGGTTTGGATTAGTAAGTTTGCGGATGACACAAAGATTGGCCGGGTGGTTAACAGTGAGGTTGAATGTCTTGGACAACAGGAAGATATGGACGGGATGGTCAAATGGGCAGATAAGTGGCAGATAGAATTTAACCCTGAAAAGTGTGAAGTGATACACGTTGGAAGGAGTCATTTGACAAGGAAGTATTCAATGAACAGTATGACACTAGAAAGTTCTGAGACACAAAGGGACCTTGGCGTGTATGTCCATAGATCTCTGAAGGCAGAGGGGCATGTTAGTTGGGTGGTGTAAAAGGCATATGGGACACTTGCCTTTATCAATCGAGGCATAGAATACCAAAGTAGGAAGGTCATGTTGGAGTTGTATAGAACCTTGGTGAGGCCACATCTGGGGTACTGTGTGCAGTTCTGGTTGCCACATTATAGGAAGGATGTGATTGCACTGGAGGCGGTGCAGAGGAGATTCACCAGGATGTTGCCTTGGATGAAACATTTAAGTTATGAAGAGAGGTTGGATAGACTTGGGTTGTTTTCTTTGGAGCAGAGAAGACTGAGGGGCAACTTGATCAAGGGGCATGGACAGGGTAGATAGGGAACAGCTGTTCCCCTTAGTTGAAGGGTCAATCACAAGGGGACATAAGTTCAAGGTGAGGAGCAGGAGGTTTAGGGGGGATGTGAGGAAAAACTTTTTTATCCAGAGGGTGGTGACTGTCTGGAATGCACTGCCTGGGAGGGTGGTGGAGGATTGCCTCACATTCTTTAAAAAGTACCTGGATGAGCACTTGGCACGTCAAAACATTCAATGATATGGGCCAAGTGCTGGTAAATGGGATCAGATAGGTAGGTCAGGTGTTTCTCACGTGTTGGTGCAGACTCGATGGGCTGAAGGGCCTCTTCTGCACTGTGATTCTGTGTGAATAATACAGCTGAACATAAAGAGGAGGCTTTTTAAAGTGCTTCGCTGGCTAGGCCAGCATTTATTGCCCATCCCTAATTGCTCTTGAGAAGGTGGTGGTGAGCTGCCTTTTTGAACTGCTGCAGTCCATGTGGTGTAGGTACACCCACAGTGCTGTTAAGAAGGGAGTTCCAGGATTTTGACCCAGTGACAGTGAAGGAATGGCGATATATTTCCAAGTCAGGATGTTGAGTGGCTTGGAGGGGAACTTCCAGTTGCGGTGCTCCTGCGTGTCTGCTGCCCTTGTCCTTCTAGATGGTAGCTGTCATGGGTTTGGAACGTACTGTTGGAGGAGCCTTGGTGAGTTCCTGCAGTGCATCTTGTATACCGCACACACTGCTGCCACTATGCGTCAGTGATGGAGGGAGTGAATACTTTTGGATGTGGTGCCAATCAAGCGGACTGCTTTTCCCTGGACGGTGTCAAGCGTCTTGAGTGTTGTGAGAGCTGCACTCATCCAAGCAAGTGGAGAGCATTCCATCACACTCCTGACTTGTGCTTTGTAGATAGTGAACAGGCTTTGGGGAGTCAGGAGGTGAGTTATGCACCACAAGATTCCTAGCCTCTGACCTGCTTTTGTGGTATTATATGGCTAGTCCAGTTCAGTTTTTGGTCAATGGTAACCTCCAGGATGTTGATAGTGAAGGATTTAATGATGGTAATGCCATTGAATGTCAAGGGGCGATGGTTAAATTCTCTCTTGTTGAAGGTGATCATTGCCTGGCACTTGTGAATGTTACTTGCCACTTGTCAACCCAAGCCTGGGTATTGTCCAGGTCTTGCTGTATTTGAACATGAACTGCTTCAGTATCTGAGGAGTTGCAAATGGTGCTGAACATTCTGCAATCATCAACGAACATACCTACTTCTGATCTTATTATGAAAGGCAAGTCATTGATAAAGCAGCTGAAGATGGTTGGGTCTAGGATACTATCCTGACTAACTTCTGCAGTGATGTCCTGGAATTGAGATGAGACTGACACAAGAGGATATGTGAAATCGGTGTGATTCTATTTGCATTTGTGAACACTCACATACATGTATTTAACATCTGTGCCACCGTTGTGATCCAAATATTCTTTTGGCTTCCTGACCCTACTGCTATGTCTTGGTGTTTCCCCACCATCCACAGCAGAGGTGGAGACAGCCTGCTGACTTCTACGCCGTGTTGTCTGAGATGACTCTGGCGGGTGTCCTCAGGAGGGCCGAGACCTGGAGAGTCCCGGCCTGCTTTGGGTCTCCTGCTGTGGGGCAAGTGTAGCCTCCTTGGCCTGTGGATTTGAAGACAATGGGATCACAGGAGGATGGGATTAGGATCGTCTGAACATAGCCAGAGTCACCAGGGTGGATGGCCTGGGGTGTCCAGCTGCTGGTTCTCATCCCTATGGGTGCCCGAATGCCCCTGGCTGATTCCCTGAGGAGATGGGTAAGCTGGAGTGAGATCGAGCTGCCTGTCCCCACTCACTTAGCCACTGATGGATTCCACCAATGCCTGCACTGATGAAGTGCAGTTCCTGCCGCAGTGCAGGACCTATATTCTGGGCTAAGGTCTCCATGGTGGCCGCCACCCTACTAGTGTTGGCCTTGGTGCATTGTCATGCTGGTGCTATTAACTCAGACTGAATGTGGACGGACTCCTGCACCATGTGTTGATATCTGAAGAATGTGGCTGACATCTCTTCCTGATGTTCCTATGATTGTCACTACAGCTCCGACAACTGAGATAGGACTGAATCCGAAGGCTCCTCATCTGACTCAGGCTCAGCAGAACTGTGACCTCCAGCAGTCCTCCGAGTGCCAGTGAGCTTGGATGTCCCTGCCTCCGCTTGCTGTGGAGCAGATTAAGTGCTGTACTCACCAGGTTGTGACCCTGATGCTGCTCTAGAATTAGGTCCCACCAGGGTATGTGTCTCTGTGCTGGTGGAGGGTTTTCAATGTTGCTGTCTACAGACTCCTCATCTGAGGTGTCATCGGGCTCAAGCTGAGGATCTGGCTGGTTGAGGTCCTTGGGCACTTGGCAGAGGTGCCTATGAAAGAAAGTAGAGATGATTAGTGCATTGCAGGAGATTTGAAAAATGGTGAATGCAGTCACAGTATGGCTGTCTGAGGGATGAGCTGGAACAAGATCCTCACTTGGGTGATTGTCGCCGACACCACCATTGCCCCAGGAACGGTCCATGTCCTCTAGGGCCAGTGCAATGGTTCGGTTCTTGTAGGGAGTGAGGACCTTGATCTCAGCCGCTCCACCACTGGTCGGGACTTCCCCCTCTGATTGTGTGTAAGGTTGTCTTGCATAAAGATAGATGGAGAGAGTGTGAGCAGGACGCATACCAGAGAAGGTGATAAGGATGCTGCCATGTGTGGGTGGTGAGTAGAGCCATGGACAGGATGAAGACATGAGCTCCAGAGGGTAAGACCAGTTGGTGATGTGAAGGTGTGTGTGAGAGGGTGAGTGATGAAGTCCCCTGGGAAGTCCCCTGAGCTGGCAGCATGTCAGATGCCAGTGAATGTGTGATGGGCTGGCGAGTGTGTGCTGAGAGTGATGAAGTGATTGATTTACTCTGGCAGAATGGATGAGATCATTCATCCTCTTTCTGCACTGGATGGCTGACCTCCTCTGTGCACCGTTGGCATTGGCTGCCTCTGCCAGTGCATTCTAAGCTGGAATGGTGATATTGGTGGACCTCCTCCAGCCATAGCAGGGATAGAGGACATCATGGTGGGCCTCCATGGCATCTAGTAGGTGGCCTAGGGAAGTGTCACTGAAGTTGGGGGCTGCTGTCTTCTTGGCTTTTGGGGCCAGGTCTTCAGTGGAGTAGACCTGTGCTGCATGCAGTAAGACAATTGTGCATGGCTACTCTTTAAATATGGCTCCTGGAGTGAGGTACCGGTGAGCACATGGCACGGCGGGTGAATCAGAGAATGCAAACCCGTGATCTGACGTTTTTCCCGTGTGCATAATTAATGAGGGGTTAGCAGACTATAGGGTTTTAAAACCCGCCATGGAGGCTAGTGGGAAAAACGCCAATATTCGCGCACACCATCACACTTAGAGCACGGATGGGAAAATCCCACCCTACATTACAATCAATTTGCTGATGGAAGCATCAACAAAACCTTTGCCTGAATTTTGTGCTCGTTGTGCACATGTGATCGGTGGATAAAATATGGGCTTCCAGCCATGATTGCAACTGACACATGATTTCATGCTGCCTGGCCAGCTGGTGGCAGAGTGAAACACGCACTGAGAGAAACTCAGCACTGCAGGGCAACAGGAGGAAGGATGGGCGCCAAGGACAAGTGAGGGTGCAGGCGGGCAGTTTACAACGAGCTCCCCGAAGGCTGACAACTGCTGTGGAGCTGCCTCAGGGAGCTGCAGTATTGTTCAAGGGATATTTGCACACAGGAAATGCCACAAAATATCTCTAATGCAACTACAAATAGCTGACAGCAATAATCCTAACTCCTCAACCTTCAAATATCTTTTGGGCATTTTATCTCACCCTGGATTGAGAATGATGCAAAAACATGAAGGCCGTCTGGCCAACTGGCCTGTGCGCCAAATGTAAAAGTGCATGGGTCACTGAAAATCTCAGTCAATAGAGGCACTGATTGGTTTAATTGGAACTTTAATTGTCAGTGGGTGCGTTTCCAGCTCCTGCACACGCCTGCTGACCATGATATGCTCCAATGTCGCTATGACGCTGGGTTGCCAGCCCAACACTTTTTCATGCAATTTCGTGCTGGGTTGGGCTGGCCACATGTCCAATCTCAGCGCGTCAAATTCTGGCCCTAATTTATTTTGTCCTACATCAAAATTTGTGGAAGTGTCTGCCTAAGAAAAATGCTGAGGTTTAATTGTCTATTTCCCTACTTTTACTATAACATTGCTGTGACATGAAAATTAAGAAATCCCAATGTTTGCTTATAATAAATATTAATAGCTAATAGTGGTCGCGATTTGTGGCGTGCCAGTGTCTGTTCAGATCGAGGTAGCAGAGACACAAAATTTGCCCACCCATTGATCTGAATGATATCAGTGCTAGTTTTTGCATTTCAAGTGCTACTCTCTCCTTCTCAACACTGACAGATCTCTACACACAGTAGAAGGCCAAAGCAGCATTGTTGCAGACCAAATGGTATGGAGAGCCAGTTCTTTCTTAGAGGCAGGCTATCTCATAAAGGCATGTTTCACAAAAACATTGCTGTAATGGAAATTCTTGTAAATTGAACATTAGGGCCAGCAGAGGAATCCAAACTGATAGATGTGGTGCTTGAGGCAGTGGTAGTGCAGGTGGGGGCAGAAGGAGAGATGCCATTATCCTCCAAGGTGGCCAGGGAGGTCAATCCTCAGAGCCTGAACTTGAGGACTTGACAGCAGTGCTTCAAGCAGTCTAATAATTTAATTCGGGTGGTCAATGTCAGTGAATGATCTTCACATGCCTTCTCCAAACTACTACTCAGCCAGCGTCCCACATTATTCAATGCACAACAACCCTACCACTCATCCAGCTGCACTCTCTGGCACTCAGGACTTCCACCTAACATTCAGATATTCCACCTCACTTTCACACATCTCCCAATGCTGTCAGCCTCACACCCATCTCTCAGTATCCCCATATACCTCCAGCTATTCAGCATGCACACCACCCAAAAACAGGGCAACATATTCATTAACATTGTGTCCTCTCCTGTGTAGGACTCAACATAGAAGCAAGCAGACAAGAATGGGTGGGGGACAAGAACATCTATATTTTCTGAGCCCTACCCAGGAGATTGGGTTGGCTGTGATGAAGCAAGCACTCAGCTGGCATGATGCTAATGGAGTCACCATAAACCTCTTGCGTCCCACCCACCGCCCCCCGCCTCCTGATTCCTTTCTCACAACTTTCCCCTTCTGAGTTCTGGCTTTGAGAAATCCAAGGACTGCTGCTGGCCCAGCCACAGAAGCCCCAGGAGGAGAAAAGAGAGCAACAGCAAAGCATTGATGAAGACGCCCCATCAGTTTATCTGACACTTGCAGGCACCAGCTCAGATACTGGCATTGTACTTACCTTGGAGGCTAGTTTAGATTTAGGGATGAGCACATTGTGAGTCACCAGTGGGTTATAACTAGGCCAGGGTGAAATTCTGGCCATCTCACAGGAGGATAAGGGGCAGATAAGTGCTGCTGCAGAGGACTCAGGGTAGGACCAAATCGGATACCTCATTGTGTGGGGTATTGGAGGTTTGAGAGTCAGGCAGATTACATCAAGGACCTCATGTTGAAGGATCAGAGGCTTGGTTGTGTGGGGTATCGGAGGCCTGGTGATGATGGGGTCAGAGGTTTAATAGTTAGGATGGGGGAGTTTGAGGACCTCATGGTGTGGGAATCAAAGGCTTGGTAGGCAGGGGGGAAGTCTGAGGACTCATGGTAGGATCAGAAGGTCAATGAGGTCAGTGGGAAGGGCCTGATCACAGAGGCTCCTCAGCGGGGCAGGCATCTGGATCAAGGAATTGATGTAAAGGCACTATCTTCTGAATCCATCAA
The DNA here is from genome assembly GCF_017639515.1 of Carcharodon carcharias. Classification (NCBI taxonomy): domain Eukaryota; kingdom Metazoa; phylum Chordata; class Chondrichthyes; order Lamniformes; family Lamnidae; genus Carcharodon; species Carcharodon carcharias. The sequence goes on from NC_054469.1 coordinate 171,943,242, forward strand.
GGCTTTGCCATGATGAAGCTGCCGCACTTCCTAAGGCTCAGGAAGCCTGCTCAGTTGCCATTAAAGTTGAAAAACTGAATGATAAGGAGTCTTGCAGTCTCTTTGGCCTGAATTTTTCAGGTGACGGGTGGGCTCGGCTGGAGCGGGCAGGGGCAGTCGCAGAGCTGATCGCCTATAAACGATTGGCTCTGCACCACTATTTTACATGGAAGGGCCAATTAAGGCCCACCCAGCATAAGGTGCAAGCTGTAGCGCTCAGCAGTAGACAGGCAGCGTTAATAATTACATGAATTACTTCTTTAATGGCCTTAATAGTCCATTTACATATTGGAGTTTACATACTGTTTACATACCAGAGTTGGCTGTGCGCCAGCTGAACAAAATACCACGAGACAGTGCGATGACGTCGGGACGCATGCTCGAAGTCATCGCGCATCATTTTACGCATCGGCATGTCGGGCCCGCACCCGCTCACTGACTGAAAAATCCTGCCCATTTTCATAATTAAATTTCCAGTTTGCACTCTTGCCGAGAGTTGGCTGTCTGCTTTCCAGTCTCATTTAAAACCAGGAGTGGGTGGGTTGGAGGCAGGTTTGGGTCAGGAAACAGATCTTTAAGATTTTAACCCCCACGCCTGAACCAAGCTTACCCTTTTTAGGTTAAAATTCTTCACAAAATATTTACTCAATATGCTGATTGTGATAGGCCCAAGGGGTTATAATGTCTATAATTCTTATGTTAATTGCCTTTGATTACTCGGAAATAATTTAGGGGGAGGCATGTAACTTTCCCACATCAATGTTATTCCTCGTGAGAACAAATTGACCTAATAATATCTCAAATGAATTCAATGGGATTTTAAATAGTAATTTACTTTTATTTGTTTCAGGCATACTGTTCAATTTAACCAATTCCATTCTTCTGATGGGGTATTGAGAACAAGGAACAGTCAACTTAAATTGGGTGTGACCTGAACTGTTACATTCTTATCAGTTCCGCCCTGGTCTGAAACAGATTGAATCACAAGATATGTAAAAACATACTACTGCAATCTTATCAGAATGAGACAACTATAACATGGTACTGTTTGTGTAGAATGATGTAATTACTCACTGTGTGTTACAATGGATATTTTAAATAGCAAATATCTCAGCTGCCTGCCTGGGATACCATCACTTCCAATATTTAAACCAGCACCAGCAGTTATTTGTCAACCATGTAAACTATTTCCAAATACAGGAATCATTCTCCAGGTTTATAATATAATATCATTTTCTGCATTTTTTTTGCACTGCCCTCGATAATAATTACTCAATTACTACTGCACTGTCACCATCTGGAAATGTCAAAGAGACATCTGGAGCTGAAGACTAAGGGCAGAATTGTCACAGTATCCCCCTCCCCACTCCCCGCCACCAACTACATCCCATGGCAGGTTTGATGGTGGGCGGGGGTGGGACTATGCGGCAGAGCTGAAAGATTGGTTTCCCGCCGGCGTAAAATGATTGTGGGAACTTGCATTCTCGCCTGTCATAGCGAGTCGCCGTTCCTGCCAGATGTCGGTGTGAAGCTGTTTTGCATCCAATTAATGGGGTGCAGGTGAGGCACAACCAGAATTGTCCCCCCCATCCGATTGTTCATGCTGCCAACGGGATATCATGCCAATCCAGAACACGCCTGGGTCAACGTGGCATGGAGATGTCGGGGCTTACCTTAAGAAGGCCTGGGGCAGCCTACGGATATCAGGATGGAAGATGGAGGCCTCCAGTGACCATGGACCCTGGAACACCATGTACAGCAATGGGTGCGTAGAGCATCCAACAGATGGATCTTGAAGCTGCAGCAGCTTCCAGGAGGTCCATCTTCTATCTTCAGGAGCTTCCAGGAGGTGGATCTTCTATCTCCAATGGTGGGTCTGTTGCTGTCCGGTGTTGAGGGCTGGGCACCTTTTAAATATGAGACCCTGATATGATGGCGGGGCACAAGCCATCCAGCCCACCCCAGTGTGCAAAATGTCAGGAAACCCCTGACTGCATAATTAATTCCTTACTGGGAATGGGGCGTGGGGTTGGGAGGAAGTGCTCAGCAGACACAACAGGCATTCATGCTTCTGAACTGCTCTTTCATTCATATTGCTTACAGTCAATCCATCTATCTTTATGCAGGGCAGGATCTCCCACAACCGATGGGGGTGCGAGAAGACCAGAGTGGGTACCCCAGAGCTCAGGACACTCTCCTTCCACAAGGAGCAAGCAACAGAGCTGGCTGGTGAAATGGAGATCACTCCTGTGTGGAAGGTGAGATTGGCCTCCCCAAAAAGCCACTGAGGGTATACTTCGACATCATGGGGACTATGAGAGTCCTATAATGTAGGAGCCTGCCTAGTCAATCACTAATTATCTCTTCTCTCCATTCCAGTCACCAGCAAGAAAGGGAGGGGGAATACGCTAAGCAAACAGCTTAGTCCCAGCCCCCAGATCATCTCAGATGAGGAAACATCAGGTGTCACTGTGTTCACCTGCACCCTCCACCAGCGCAGATACATGCACCCTCATGAATCCTAGTTCTAGAGTAGGCTCGGGGGTCACAATCTGGTGATCACCTCATGGTCACATGTCCAGAGCAGGCGGAGGCAGTGACAGCTGAGATCTCAGATAGTTAGGGACACCTGGAGACCAGAACCCTACTGAGACTGAATCTGAAGAAGAGCCTCTGCAATCGGCCCAGAGAGAAATATTGGAGATGTAGAGACAGGGAAGGGAACATCAGGCAGGGTTGTCAGAGGCCAGCACCAGACTAAAATGAAGGATGGAGGAGTCTGCCCGTGTTCTGTCTGCTGCCATGTCTCCGGCATGCGACTGCATCCAACTCTCCATGGGAAGGGTGGCCTTGGAGATCGAGGTCCAGCAGTTTCTGTCGGATTTGTACTCAGATCTGCATACCATTGCTGTAGACATGAATGCATTCCAGCAGTGGCTAGGAGAGAGGGGCATTGGGCACCTCAACCATTCTCCAGGTGCCCCTTTTCCTCAAGGAAGAGCCCCCGGTTACTCAAAGGAAGGAGGAGCATCAGCCAGGCACTGTGGGGCATCCACCCAGGGCTCTCCAAGGGTGTCCTGCCACTCCAAATCCCCTCTGCCTGTGACCCCATCAACTCCAGCAAGTCAGGCCAAGGAGGGTGCACCTGCCCCAGAGCAGGAGACCCTTAGCAGGAAAGGGCCATCCAGACCTCGGCCCTCCAGAGGAAGCCCACCAAAGGCATCTCAGACAACAAGGCATAGCAATCAGCAGGCTGCCTCCACCTCTGCTGTGGATGTTGGGGCTGCACCTAGACGTATCAGTAGAGTTAAGAAAATTAAGAAGCTTTGAATGCACAATGGTAGCACAGGTGTTCATTCACTGTACATAATCTGCACCATTGCAAATATAGTTCGCATTTATCCCTCTCTAAGTCTCAGGTATTGAGTGGATAAGCAATGTGATGCAAGATCTTGTGTTTATTCTAGGGTACAAAATGAACCCGCCATCCCCCTAATTTTCTCCCATCTTGTCCCTCCATTCCATGAAGTCTAACTCAATCTCACCACAGTGAATTGCCTTTAGTTCACATCTGCAACATGAACAAAGGTACTTGCTATATTGTGAGATTGATTATCTCTTGTGATATGTTGAAGACGTCAATGAAGGTGTTGTTGTGTCACCTGCATTGAAGCATGAAGAGAACTGTGCTCATAAAGACTCGTGTTCACCTCATTCCTCCTGGAATCTTGTAGCTATGAGGTTGTCAAGGGCACATCAAGGCCTTGTGCAATGGCATCCTTATGTGGCTCACCTGAATCCTCACCATCTTCAAATTCATCTCCTTCAATTCCTCCTCATCCGAAGAGATGTCTCACTCCTCCATGTCTCCCTGTGGCATTAGGTTGTGTAGGGGGCAATAAACAATAATAATGCAGGGCACTCTCTGTGGTGAATGTTGGAGAGCCCTGCTTGAGCGGTCCAAACATCTGAAATGCATCTTTAAGAGGCCAAGGACCAAAGGGCCTGACTAAGGACCTTATGGCTGAATTTTCAGCATTGTATTTTCCCTCAGATGCACCCTGTGGATGACAAATAGATGTCATTAGCCGTGTCTTCAGGGAGTACCCGTTATCATTGAGGAGCCAATCCGCTAAGCGCTGATCTCTCCTCAAATATCTCTGGCATCTGGGTGTGACTCAAAATGTACGATTTGTGGGAGCTCCCTGGGTACCTAGCACTAATATGCTGGATTTGATTTTTGTGATCACAAATTAGCTGGATGTTCAGAGTGAAATCCTTTTCTATTAATGAATCTCACAGGCTGCTGTCAGGGAGCTGCCAAGGTCACAGATGTGTAGTCAATAGTGCCCTGCACTTGTGGGAAACCTGAGATCACAGTGAACTCCACAGCTCTGGCAGCCTGATTTATATCATCCATGCGGAACTGGACATAATGGTAAGCTTTATTGAAAAGGGCATCTGTCACCTCCCTTATGCATTTGTATGTTGCCACTTGTGGGATTCTGTAAAGGTCCCCAGTGGAGCCCTGGAAGAGTCTGCAGGCAAAAAAGTTCACAGCAGCAGCAACCTTCAGTGCCACCAGCATTGGATGCCCTTCAAATCTATTTGGCGTGAGCTCCTCACGGAGAATGTGGTAAATGTGAGTTACCACATCCCTAGACAAACAGAGGGACCTTTCTTTTGCTCATCTCCATGTATGAGCTGCATCTTCTGTAGGCCCTTGGTCACGCCAAACATCTTCATGGATTTGGCCTCTCCTCGTCAGCATCTTGGCCTTCCTGGGGCCCCATTGGCTCTTGTTCCTCAGGGTGCTGGTCTTCCCTGAGCTGTGCCAATCGGCAACGGGTCTTTCTTCTCCTCATTCTAATTAAAGCTATCAAGAAAGCAGCATTGCCTGCAGCGTGCATTCTCTACTCCTCCTTGTAGGTGCGAACAAATATAATTGAGCAATCAATGATAGTTCCTGTGGAATGGTTTTGCTCCATATACAGGGCAGGAATGCAGTCTCCTGCCATTTACTTTCCTTCAGACTACACACAGCATATCAAGGCCACCCCTTACAGGCTGATATCATCCTGGAGATGACAGGTGGCTGAGCTTTCATGACTCCGGATTGACAATTAGAGTTTTATTTATGGTCCAAAGACCCAAGTCCTAGGATCCACATCAGCCTTGTGTTGGTTGTCCTCAGTTGGCCTTGACAATAGTTATTGATACCCAATTGTCAGAATGGATGTGTGGTCAAAAAAATCAAAGTTCATTCATTGTCCATTAGACCCTCGAGTCCAGCACTCAATGAGCTATGCTCTCCATGCTTAGAGCAAGGTAGTTGTAGGGTGCCTCATCAATCGGCCAAGATTTGCTGTGCTGAAATCCTCCCACACACCCTGAGACCACTCCCCAACCAATATTTTTCCAGTTTAATTTTTGAACTGCGTCATTATAAGGTGAGCTTGAAAATAATGCTGCTGACCTCTGCCTGGGAGACCAGTTTTCAACCTACCCTATCATCCACCAAGTTCCTCCATTCTCACCGCCTCCTAAATCTCTTCCTCCTATCACTATCCAGCCACCCCATGTTACCCTTGAGCCCATCATTATCCTTGTGGATATTCCTGTTCTGTCCCCTGAACCCTTTAATGTTGATGTCCCCATGACCTTTGTCGGCCTGACCTCTCCCCATCTCAAGGCCGCATGCACGCTGACTTTCTGGGACGTCCCCATGAGACCATCCAATAACACCCCATAACTTTTCAGCTACTGACTTACAGGATACAGTTGCCTCTGCAACTGTGAGTGTGCCCTCTGCCTCACATGACTCGAACCCCGAGGACCAAATTCCTTAGGTGACTAACTAGGCCTGCACACACTGTGCATGACTGTCACTGCCCAGAAAGGCAGGACCAAGACCAAGACCAGGACCAAGATATGTATTTAATGCAGAGCCCTCTAACAAGCCTACACAACCCTAGGACAGTCTATTCAATATGCCCCTGACAGCATGGTCTCAGACCCAGGACAACCTCTTCAATATGCCCCCAACAGAGTGGTCTCAGCCCCAGGACAGTTAGACTCTTCCTTGAACAGTCTTATAACTCTTGCCCCAGGACATTTTGTCAGTGCTCCACTCTGTTCCTTGATCACCTCTAGTCCTTCTTCTGTCTTTCCCATCCTCTCCCATGTTCCAAACCCCACTCCCCCAGTCCTGCCTCCATCTCCCCTCTCCCTGCTGCTATTGCCTCCTGTGCCCAGCTTTGGCACAGCTTGTGATATAGGTACTTGAAATCTCAGAGAAATGCTCTTAAAGGTAGGTGAAAGCAAAGTCCACTGGTCTCAAAGTAATTGATGAACTGAAGCTCGCCAGGTGCACTCCACTTATATACAGTCGTGAAACAACCATTGTAATTATCCTCTGGCTGGACTCTTAATTTGGAGGGGGATCATAATTACATAAGAACATATGAAAAAAGAACAGGATTAGACCATCCGGCCCCTTGAGCCTGCTCTGCCTTTCAATAAGATCATGGCTGATCTTCTTGTGTATCAATTCCACATTCCCATCTACCGATAACCTTTGATTCCCTTGCCTAACAAGAATCTATCTACCTCTGCCTTAAAAATATTCAATGACCCCGCCTCCACCACCTTTTGAGACAGAGAGTTCCAAAGTCGCACAACCCTCTAAGAGAAAAAAATTCTCCTCATCTCTGTCCTAAAAGGGCGACCCCTAATTTTGAAACAGTGCCCCCTAGTTCTGGACTCACCCACAAGAGGCAACATCCTTTCGACATCCACCTTGTCAATACCGTTCAGGATCTTATATACTTCAATCAAGTCACCCCTCACTCTTCTAAATTCCAGCAGAAACAAGCCCAGTCTGTCCAATCTTTCCTCATAAGACAACTCACTCATTCCAGGTTTCAATTTAGTTAACCTCCTCTGAACTTCCTCCAATGCATTTACATCCTTCCTTAAATAAGCAGACCAAAACTGCCCACAGTATTTGAGATGCGGCCTCATCAATGCCCTGTATAACTGAAGCATAACATCCTTACTTTTATGTTCAATCCCTCTCATAATAAAGGATAGCATTCCATTAGCCTTCTTAATTACTTTCTGTACTTGCATACTAACATTTTGTGACTCATGTACTAGAACATCTAGATCCATCTGCACCTCAGGATCCTCCAGCTTTCTCTATTTAAGTAATACTTTACTTTCTTGTTCTTCCTGCCAAAGTGAACAACTTCACATTTTCCCACACTAAACTCCATCTACCAGATCTTTGCCCATTCACTCAACCTATCTATATCCATCTGCAACCTCCTCATGTCCTCTTCACAACATATGTTCCTACCCATCTTTGTGTCATCTGTAAATTTAGCTACCATGTCTTCCCTCCCCTCATCTAGGTCATTGATGCAAATTGTAAAACGTTGAAGCCCCAGCACAGACCACTGTCAGAATCCACTCATCACATCCTGCCAATCTGAAAAAGACCCATTTATGCATACTCTCTTTTTTCTGCCAGCCAGCCAATCTTCTATCCATGCTAATGTGTTGCCCCCTACATCATGCGCTTTTATTTTCCGTAATAATCTTTGATGTGGCACCCTACCAAATGGCTTCTGGAAATCCAAGTACAGTATGTGTACAGGTTCCCCTTTATCTACCACACATGTAACTCCTTCAAAACCTCCAAAAAATTGGTTAAACATGATTTTCCTGTCACGAAACCATGCTGACGCTTCCCAATTGCCTTGAGCTTTTCTAAGTGCCCAACTATAACCTCCTTAAAGATCGATTCTAACAACTTCCCCACGACAGACATCAAGCTAACTGGCCTATAGTTTCCTGTTTTCTGCCTCTCTCCCTTCTTGAATAAAGAGGTTATATTTCCTACTTTCCAGTCTGATGGAACCTTTCCAGAATCTAGCAAATTTTGGAAAATTAACATCAGCGCATCGACTATCTCATTAACCACCTCTTTTAAGACCCTAGGATGTAGTCCATCAGGACCCAGAGATTTGTCAGCCCACAGCTCCATAAATTTGGTTAGTACAGTTTCCCTAGTGATTTCAATTTCACCAAGTTCCTCTCTCCTTTTCGCCTCTTGATATGCAGTTATTACTGGAATGTTTTTTGTATCCTCTTTAGTGAACACAGAAGCAAAATTTTTGTCTATTTCCTTATTATCTACTATTAACACCCCACTGTCACTCTCTAGAGGACCAACATTCACTTTACTTGCTCTTTTCCTTTTTAAATACCTGTAGAAACGCTTGTTATCTGTTTTTACATTTCTAGCTAGCTTCCTCTCATACTATAATTTCTTTCTCCTGGTTAACCTTTTAGGCATTCTCTGCTGTTCTTTATATTCTGACCAATCATCTGTCCTGCCGCTCATCTTTGCAGAGTTGTATGCCTTTTCCTGAAGTTTGATCATTCCTTAATTTTTTTAGTTATCCATGGGTGGTGGGTCCTCCCCTTTGAATTTTTCTTTATTATAGGAATGTACTTATTCTGAATACTCTGAAATATCCCCTTAAATGTAGACCACTACTTCTCTATTGATTTATCCTCTAGTCTAGTTTCCCAGTTCACTTCAGCTAGCTCAGCATTCAGCACCACATAGTTGGCTTTATTTAAGTTTAAAATGCTAGTCTTAGTTTCACTCTTCTCCCTTTCAAACTGGATGTAACATTCAATCATATTGTGGTCGCTGCTACCAAGGGGTGCCTTTGCTCTGAGGTCATTAATTAATCCTGTCATATTACACAATATCAAGTCTAATATAACCTGCTCTCTGTTTGGTTCCAGAACATGCTGCTCTAAGAAACTATCTTGAAAGCATTCTAAGAATTCCTCATCCAGGCCCCTACTGCCAATCTGATTTTTCCAGTTAATATGTAGGTTAAAATCATCCATGAATATTGCTGTCCCTTTATCACAAGCACATAATATTTTCTCTTGAATAGATTGTCCTACACTGTGGTTACTGTAGCTGTAGACCACTCCCACTAATGACTTTTTTCCCCTACTATTCCTCATCTCCACCCAAATTGATTCTACATATCCTGAACCAAGGTCATCTCTAACTATTGCACCAATGCCCCCTTTGATTAACAAAGCTACCCCTCCACCTTTACCTACCTTCCTATTCTTCTTGAATGTCATATGCCCCTCAATAAGAAGGACCAATCTTTGGCATCCTGCAGCCACATCTCCGTAATTGCTATCAGATCATATTTATTTACTTCAATGTGGGCCATCAATTCATTTATTTTATTACGAATGCTATGCGCATTCAGATAGAGAGCCTTCAGATTTGTCTTTTTGTTACCTTTGTAACATCTAGTCTTGACTGTTGATGTATCCTTAGGTTTTTTTCTTGATGTCTCTTCCTGCCATTCTCTGACCCTCATTTCTCATATTATTATTTTGCTCTCCTGTCTTGACTCTACACCTTGAATTGCTACCTCTACCCAAGCTTGATCCCTCACCCCTCTTGTTTAGTTTAAAGCCCTTTCTACTTTGCTAGTTATGCGATTTGCGAGGGTACTCATCCCAGCATGGTTCAGGTATAAACAGTCCACACTTTCCCCAATACTGATGCCAGTGCCCCACAAACCGGAACCCACTTCTCCCACACCAGTCTTGGAGCCATGCATTTGTCTCTCTAATCTTATTTGCCCTATTCTAATTTGCTTGTGGCTCAGGTAATAATCCAGAGATTATTACCTTTGAGGTTCTGCTTCTTAATTTGGTACCTAGCTGCTCATATAGACTTTGCAGAACCTCTTTCCTAGTTCTTTCCTAATGCTGCTGTGCATGTGCAGAAACCAACCATAATCAGGCAATGACAAGAGGAAAGAAGTCCGGGCCAAATGATGTCCCAGGAATCCTACACCCGGGACAGGAAAACTCCCTTCCTAACAGCACTGTGCATGTTCTTATAATACATGGACTGCAGCATTCAAGAAGGTGGCTTACCACTACCTCCTCAAAGGCAATGAGGGATGGGCAACAAATGCTGGTCTAGCCATTGATGCCCACATCCTATGGATGAATTAAAAAAAAGGAGAGCAAATTTCTGGACAGTCACAGAACATCAGGGAATGGTTGGTCACTCTGTTCACAACATTAAATGTGGACTGCACTCAGTATATATTTTTCTGGAATTGTCTTTTAGTTGAAAATGGACTGTTAAGATGGCTGCCAATGGTCAGGTGACTTGTGCAATTTCAGCACAGTAAAAGAATTAACTCATGCCTGAAAATGCCTCTGGAAAGTTCTCAAATGCAAATTGTTTCTCAAGTGCAAAGGACCCATTCTTATCAGCTCAATGGAAGAGATCTAACAAACAATGACTATGGAATATCAAATAAGGTCTTCCAGTGAGCTAATCATTGCTGGTACATTGATGTGTTATCAATCATTCTCCCATTGTGTATCAATCCCCCTGGCTCCAACCCATTATGTGGATAATGGAAGGCAATGAAACTTGCCATCATGAACCAAAACTAGCTCCAAATCTTTTATTAGCCAGTGACACCCACATCCCATAACAATTTTTTAAAAACTCAGCAACATTCTGGCCTCCAGAGTACCAGAGACCTGGAAAGTCCCTGCCGCTGCCTGCTGTAGATCAGACAGTGTGATGTGCTCACCAGGCTGTGATCCCAAGGCTACTCCCACTGAGATGCGTGTGTCTGCGCTGGTGGAAGGTGCGTCTGAATGCTGTGATGTGTCTGCAATGAAGATACCTTCAGATTCCTCTTCAGAGGTTTCTTCAGGGCTTTAATGGAGGGCCTGGGTCTTGGACTCCAGTGGCTGTTTCCCGGAGAGATAATTAGTGCATTCCAGGGGACTGTGGAACAGGGCACATCACTCACAGCATGGTTGTCTGATGTATGTTGCACTGCTGGGCCCTCACTTGGCAAAGCACCGCTGACCTCACCATCAGCAAAGGAATGATCCAGATTCTTACTGGCCAGCTGAATGGCTCTGTTTTCAAAGTCCGAGAGGACCTTTATCTCAGGCATTTTTCCACCAGTAATCACAACCTTTCTCTCTTGTTGTGTGCCAGCTTGTCTTGTACGAATAGAAATGGAGAGAGATAGAGCGGATGCCTGCCAGGCCAGATGATAAGTATGCCTGGTATGTGTGGGTGGTGAGTGTTCCCATGGATGGGATGAGGACAATGAAGGTGTATGTGAGAGAGTGAATGGTGATGTCCCTTGAACTGGCAGTGAGTGAGATCCCTGTGGATATGATGGGTTTGTGAGCGTGAGTTGAGAGTGATGAGAAGCGTGACTTACCCTGATGGAATGGAGGAGATCATTCATTCCTTTTCAGCACTGGGTAGCTGTCCTCTTTTGTAGGACAGTGGCGCTGACCACCAGTACCATCACCTCCCATGCTGGATTAGTGATGTTGCTGCCATCCTGCAGCCAGATGGGGAGGGCTCCACTGTGTTCAAAAGGCACTCGAGGGGTGCATCATTAAATTGGGGGGCTGCAGTCTTCTTCCTTTTAGGAGCCAAGTTTTCTTTGCAACAGCCGTGGGCTGGAAGCACTGAGAGGTGTGTGCATGGCTGCACTTTAAATATGGCCCCCAGTGTGATGAAGTGGTGAGGTGATGGCGTAGTGGGCGAATGAAATGGTGTTTCCCTGGAATGCATATAATTATGAGGCAGGACGGGGACAATATGGCATGAAAAGCTATCATTACGGTCGGCAGGTAAAATGTCCTTTTCTCCCGCCTGCTACTGCACTTCATGCAAATCTGGGACGATTCCACCATAAGAATTCACCAAATTCCTGAGTTCAGTACTTTGTCTAGCAGCACTCTGTTGAGCTGGCCTCTGTGATACTTAATAGGTGCGCTCTTGCTCTTGGCGTATCTCTCGAACCTGATCTGCCACTGTTCTTTTATCCTCTCCACCAGTCTCACTGTGATCTCACACTTGGTGCTGCTCTCAGACCTGCTTTTATCCTTTCTACCAGTCCTACTGTGGTCTCACTCTTAGTGCTCCTCTCTGTGGAGTGTTTTACCTCATGCTGAGACATCTGCATTATGGTGCTGCTAAGAAGTGGATATAAGTTGCAACATGTGTCTGTCAAATCCTAATTATCACAAAATAAAAAATTACAACATCTCAATCTTGTATCTTTTCTAGGGAACACTCCTTGGTTGTGAAAAACTTCAATAAATCAGTAAAATAAGTTTTGTTTTTTAAAATCTGTTTACATCACCATCATCAGTACAGGACAGAAGATCACAGTGTATTTGGAGCAATAATAAGCAAAACAGGACTTGTTTGTGCACATGATCTTCTTTCCTGCTGACTAATCATTTTCTGTCATGTTTTGTGGAAACATTAAGCAGAAGCAAAGTGCTTTCTTACAAAGAGAGAAAGGAGATCTTGTTCAAATCCAGATGGTTAGTTCAAAATTTCTTATAAAGTAATTGAATCAAAGACATAGAAGGAGCCAGTTTGGGTCATTGTGGCTGTACCAGTTCTTTGAAAGAGTTATACAATTAGTTCCACTCACCTGCTCTTTCCCCATTGCTCTGAGAATTCCTCCTTTTGAAGTGCATAACCAGTTGTCTTTTGACAATTACCAATGAATCTGCTCCACCTTTTCAGGTAGATCATTCCTAAACCTTAGTGGAAGTTCACCCTATAATGAAACATAACCTGCTTCTAAAGTTACAAAGATATTATATCTCCCCAGCATCCAACCTGACACCATCCAGGACAGATCAGTCTACTTATTCATCTTCTCTGCCAGTGTACTTAATCTTGTTCCCCTACTGGTACACTGTGGTAGCAGAGTGCAATGTCTAAAGAATGCATTGCAGCACCTTCCTCCTCTCCAACCTCTACCTGCAAGCAGGAATGTCCAAGAAATATCCTCACCTTAATATATCCTCACCTCATGTTACACAACATCCTGACATGTGCTCCTTGTTACCGGAATTCTGGAATATCCTATAATTACTACTTAACACCATCAGAATACCATCACCTGTAGATCGACAATGATTTCAGAAGAAGAACCACCACAACCTAATTAGGGAATCCAGGGATGGGCAATTATTGTGGCCTTGCCAGTGTTACCCACATCATTGGATCAAATAAAAACAAATGACTTAAGACAATGAATATCTGTGCCATCAGAACCATGGAGGTTTCAGGTTTGATCCCTGCTCTGTGTTGTATTAGAAAGAAAGACTTGCATTTATATAGTGCCTTTCACAACCACCAGACATCTCAAAGCACTTTACAGTCAAAGAAGTGTTTTTGAAATGTAGTCACTATTGGAATGTAGGAAATGTGGCAGCTAATTTGTGCAGAACATCACAAACAGCAATGTGATAATGATTAGATAATCTGTTTTGCGGTCTTAATTAGGGGATAAATATTGGCCAGGACACTGGTGATAACTCAGAGGCTCTTCTACAACATAACTGTCATGGTCCATCCGTACATGCAGATGGAGCCTTGGATTGACGTCTCATCCGAAAGACAGTGCAGCTTTCCCTCAGTATTGCACTGGAGTCTCAGCCTTGGTTTTTTGTGCTCAAGCCCTGGAATGGGACTTGAGCCTGGAACGTACTGACTTACTTACCTAACGTACTTACCTAATGGTAAGAGTGTTACCATCTGAGCCACGGCTAACACACAATCATTGGTAAATAAGGGCTCATCCTGAATTTGAAACTAGGATCTCTTACAAATTTTAACAAGCAAACCCAAGCAAAAATCATGCTCCTGGTCTTATTAGTTCAATTTTATTAGGTGGTGTCGGCTGAGGTTAGCAATTGAGGTGCTGTATTAGGTATCACCAGCCCTGCAATTAGGGAGGGGGAAATCATAAGAGGTTTTCGCTGCTGATTGTTTTTCTATGACCCAAGTTAGACCTGTGCGTTTTTGGATATCAGGATCAAGCCCCACCCTGTGATTCAATGGTCTGTCTGTCCACTTCTTTCAATTATCAGAGGATGACTTGCATCCCTGGTAACCCTGGCAAGGACCCAATGGTTTGAAAAGGGAGAGGAAAAATTCCCAGGAAAAGAGAGAACAAAACTAATATGCTGGTGTTTTTATAATATTGTTCAAGGGACCGAAACAGCCAAGAATAATTGTTGTCACATGCAAATGACACCATTTCAATACAAATTGTGTGTTCATGTTGAGCATGTCATAAGCAAAAGATTTACCACAGTTTTTGATGAAAACCATTTCCCAAATTTCCTTTAAACGCTTTCTAATGCTTTCACTTTTTTATCTCAATGTTCTGAATCTGTTGATTCCTTCTAAAAATCAGTATGAATAGGAAAAGATAAATAAGATAAATGACAGGCTTTTAACTGCTAAAGCTGTTTCACTAATTAATAGACATGGTTTTCTAGCTTTGTAAAGGTCAGAGATTGTGAATATCTCAGCTCTTGTCCATTTAGTGGACAGTGCATCATCCAAAGGAACACCGTCTTGTGGCTGTAGTGAATTGCATAAGCATGGTATCTGAATTAGTTTGTCTAATCTATTATTGTCATTATCTTGTCAGCTGTCCCTTGATTCAAGGATGAAGCCGACTCAGGGCTGTGAGTTTCTGCCAAGGGCGACTGAACAGGCTGGTTTTCAAACTGCAGATCTTTGGGCACATGGAACAGGGAGTCCCACATGGAGTGAGATCTGGTGTACAGGGGTTGCTTCTTTTTCTTTTCTTCTCTACCACTGTTCTTCCTCAGCATTAGGGCGTTGGGACTCAAAAGCCTAATACAGCTTAATGGATGTTATTGCCATTCTGAGTGATAGGTAGTAAGCTCCTCCCAGTTAAGGTCAATGCTGCTGCACTTCAAAGAGTGATTCAGAGTGTTTTTGAAGTGTTTTCTTTGACCTCCCCGAAAACGTTTACCATTTGAGATTTGACAGAACAGCAGCTGATGTGGAAGACAATTTTCAGCCATTAAAGTTGATTTTGCAGGAACTTTACCTGAACGCCTGTGAACCTGACTTCAAGAAAGACAGCAGCATTTGTTGACCGGCTTTCCTATTGAATCCACAAATTGGATTCTGGAGGCATTGCTGTTGGAATTTCTCTAGCTCTCTTTTGTGTTGCTGACACGCAGTCCAGGTCTTGCTGCAGTCCAGGAGTGTAGTGACAAAAACTACCCAAACACTAGGACTTCTGTTGACTTGCGGAGGTCTTTGTTGTCAAACAGTCACTGCATAGTTTGTAGAAGGCTGAACTTGTGTGGCTAATCCAGTGTTGGATCTCCTCATCAATGGTGGCCTTTTGAGAGGGGTAACTGCTGAGGTATGGGAAATGCTCAACATATTCCAGTGTCTCTCCTTCAACATATAAGGGAGGTGGAGTAATTAGCTGACCAGTTGCAAGTTGATGTATAAAGCTTGCAGACATTTGCTCACATCAAGACTCCATGCACTCAGATTTGGAAGAAAAAAGATAACTCCCCACCCCCACCGACTTCAGGAATGCAAGAATTGTTACTATCTTCTGGAAGGGAGACAAACCATGCTGTGGAAACTAATGAGTTATTTCCCTCTTGTCCATAGCCAGGAAAATCCTGACACACATTCTCCTGAATCGCCTACTTCCTGTGGCTGAGAAAATCCTCCCAGACACAATGTGGTTTTAGACCTTCCAGAGGAACCCCGGGATTTTCTGCACCCGATTGTGACGGATGGATTCGGTGGCAAGATCATAGAATCTCGTGCGATGGCCCTAGTCGCATTTCCCAATGATGCAAATCCAGGACACGATTGTCCCCACCCCTCATCAATGGCGGGCCACGTTTCCCACCATCGAATATGAGGAACTTAATTTTAATCAATTTGCGGCCATATGCCAGAATCATCCCACGACGTCAAATGACATCCCACGTTGGCGTGATTTCACAATGGCATGATTTACAACTGCCTTTAAAAGGCGTGAATCTGAGCCTGAATTTCATGTTTGGCGTGCACACCAAGTCAGCGGGAACGGAAGCGAATTTGGAATTCAATCCCGGCTGTGGTTGCGTTGCAAATGCAATTTCACGCTGGATGGCCAATTAAGGTCCACCTAGCATGAAATGCCTCCTCTCAGTGGTTGGGAAGGGCCGGGCGGGGCGGGAGCCTGTCGGGTGCCGGGTCCAATGGCGACCCAGCGGGCGCTTTAAAACTGGCAAAGGCAGCTCCCTGAAGGCTGCCAAGGGAGAATCTTTGGTGTCTGTCCAGGAGACCATTTCACTTGAACAATGGCCTCACCAGCGGCAGGAAATGTCAGGTGGGAGGGCAAGTTGGGTGGGCACTCGGCCCCCTGTTTCTCAGACGAGTGCCTTGCAGTCCTTGTGGAGGAGGTTGGTGTCAGGTGGGACACTCTAGTACCCAGGGATGGCAGGAGGAGGCCACTGCACCTGACTAAGAAAGCCTGGGAGGAGGTGGTAGCTAAGGTCAGCAGCCACAAAGTTGTGTGGCGCACATGGGTGCAGTGTCATAAAAGGTTTAACGATCTGCTGTACTCGGGACTAAAAGAACTAAGACAGGCGAAGGCCCTCAAAACCTCCTCATTCTGACCAGGTACGAGATGGATGCCTTGGAGCTGGAGAGCCGCCACTCACCTTGTCTGCTGGTCATGGAGAGGCAGGGGTCTCTGATGAAGGTAAGAATGCAGTGCACAGAGGTAAGAGTGTGGGATTGTGCAAACATTCTCGTGTAGTCTCATCATTAATGGGAGTCTCAAACTGGGAGACCCCATTGATCAGTGAAAGACGATAATGCAGATCTCCATGGTCTCATCAGGGTGCCTGGCATGCACAGTGACAGTGTCATGACTTAAACTAATGACATGTCCTTGTTCTCCTTTAGATGCGCCAGCACGTGCTTGAATGCAGAACCCCGAAGAGCCACCCTTGATACCAGAGGACCGCGGGGCTTTGGATGCACCTGCGTCACACCCCCTCTCTGAACCAGGCATCAGCACAGATACTAGCACCTCGGCGGGCATTAGATCATCAGCCAGAGTGTTGGTGCATAGCGGTGAAGGCACTTTATATTTGCTTGAGGATTAGGCGGAGGCAGAGAGTGCCCAGGGCGCCAGCAGTCAGAGGACTGCTGGAGATCGGGATAATGCTGAATTGAAGGCTGCTGATGAGCCTTTTGAGTTGTCCAATAGGTGGCAGATGCTGGATGTCCAGCAGGATGTACGGGAGGATCTGGCAGAGATCCATGAGGGTGTGCGTGCCATGGTCTCTATTTTGGAGGAGTCCATGTGGAGCATGAGCATTGCGTTGATACTCGTCACCCAGTACACTACCTCCTCTATTGAGTGAGTAGCGACTCTCATGGAGAGGCATCTCCAGGAACAGAATCAGGGGTTCCTTGGGTTGCGCTTGGACCTACAAGCTCCAACAAAGGCAATTACCTCAGGTGGTCATTGCCAGTGTGGGAGATGGATGAGGCACCCAGTATCCAAGCTAGGTGCCCGTCCATCAATGGTGAGAAGGGAGGTCCAGTGCGACCTCATGTTGGCACGTGAGCTGTTTGTCATCTCTGCGGGCTCCTCTCAGGGCACTCTGGATAATGGCTACAGCTCCTCCACCCCTCTGCCAGTGAAAGTGGCACCTGATGAGGCTACGATGATTAGGGAGATGCCAGCCATGGCACTGGCTGCTCCCTCCCAGGTGGGGCCAGCACAAGCTCCACTGGCCAGAGGACGACCACCAAGGTCATCAAAGCCAACCAGCTGCAGGCTGCTTTTAATGCCGCTGCCAGCGAGGGGGCAGGGGCAACAAGACACAGCACTCGCAAAAATAATTTTAAGGCACCATGAGCACAAGAGGGCCTGTTCATGGGTTATCATCTGTTCTGCCATGTTTTATTAATTTGTTTCCTGGTGTGACCATTAACACCAGATATAGTTATGTTCATTTGATGTGAGTGCCAACATGATATAAATTTTCTTTTTGTCTTAATGGAGTATACTTCACTTGTTTTGTAGATGCAAGGTAAGCCAATATCTCATGCTGGATGTGAGTGGTTCTAAACTTTATTGCACAGGCACTGAGTGGACTTTGGTTGAAAGGAAAGGGTCATTTCAGACATCTGGGATGGAGGCGGCAATCCTAGCACGAGGTAGAAGCAGATCTTTGGCAGCCTAGCTGAAGGAGCGTTGGATCAATGCATCCCTGGTGTCCCTGCCTTCCTGAACGATACAGAGGTCTGTCTCCACATCCTCAGCGTTCTCTACACTGTGCTTCTCTTCTGACTCACTACTGGACTGATGATCGGTGGCCTGTGGAACTGCCTCAAGATCCTCTTCCTCCAGTGGGTCCCTCCTTGCTAGAGCCAGATTATGGAGAGCTCAGCATGCAACCACTATCAGTGACAGCTGCTCTGGGGGGTATTGTAGTGCTCCCCCTGCATCGGAAGCGCATCTTCAGAAGACCTATGGTCCGCGCTAGACACTGCCCTTGTGGAGGCATGACTCCTATTATAACTCTACTCTGCCTCTATTCTTGGATGATCGAGAGGCGTCAGAAGCCACCTTTTCAACGGATAGCCCTTGTTGCCCAGCAGCTATCCATCCAGTCGCATTGGGGCAGTGAACAGTCTCGACACCTGTGAGTGTCTGAGGATGTAAGCATCATGAGAGCTGTTAGGGTACCTCGCACAGACTTGCAGAATCTGTGTCTTGTGGGTCACACACTATCTGCATGTTCATAGAGTGGAATCCTTCTTATTGACGAAGGCACCCGGCTGACCCGTTGGCACCTTGATGGCCACATGTGTGCACCCTGGATGTGGGGGAACCCAGCAATCACTGCAAACTCTATGGCTCGCTCAGCCTGGCTGGCCCCGTCCATGTGGAAATGATTAAATGTCATTACCCGCCTGAACACAGCATCAGTCACCAGTTTGATGCAACTGTGGACAGCTGATTGGGAGACTCCAAAAAAATCTCCCACTGACCCCTGAAGGCATAGAAATTGAGGGCCACTGTGGCCTTCAGAGCCACTGGCATGGGGTGTCCACCCAAACAGTTGGAGCTGATCTCTGGCCCAATCATTTGACAAATGGAGGTCACTGTCTTCCTAGAGAGGCGGAGCCTCCTTCAGAATTGCACCTGTAAACCCTGGCAGCAGGATAGTGGCGTCTTATGCAGCCTCTTCCACCTTGATCTACCTGCTGTCCCTGCGCCCCTTATACCTATGCCTCTCCTCCCCTGGTCATTGCATAGGGATACCTGTTGTCCTAGCGCTTCTGCCCCTCTCTTCCTCCTCAGAGGAGGTGCCACCAGTGGAAACCACAATCCCCATTACCAGGGTAATAGAAATCTGTCTGGTGCCTAGAAGGATCCACACGGTCAAAATCCTCCAGGGGCCTTGGAGACACCAGAGTCCTGAAATGAAGTCTAGAAATTTAAGACTGAAGCTCAGAACAGAGATGAAGCTGTCAAGTTCAAATAAGCAACCAGCAACAAATTATTTCCTGAACTCCTCGCTACTCACAATGGCAATGCTGCTGCCCCTTTTTATCTTGCCCTTGAATGTGGTTTCATTAAAATTGGGCTTCCTGCCTGCCTGTTTTCCCCGTGCAATGAGCGTGAAAATGCACAGGCAACATAAAATCAGGATTAATTGCATTTTTAATGGCCTTTAGTGGCCCTTTAATGGTTGGTGGGTGCAGCTCTCACACCTGCACGTGCCTGCTGACCCTGGAGATTGCTTGTGTGCAGAATGACATCGGGATGCTTGCCCAATGTCATCATCTTGCACTATTTCACGTCCATTTGGGTCGGGCATGCACCCGCCCACGAAGCGTAAAATTCGGTGACTTCAACTTTGAGGGGAACTCGGAGGTGAGTGCACACAACTTTACACAGCGCTCGCGATGATCAAAGTGGCACAGGCACAGGCAAGTCTCTGCAGCGGCTGGCTTCACGGTGCCAGGCAAGGGCAACAGTGCAGGGGGGAAGGAGGAGAAGGGAACCTCGGGGTAAGGACGACAGTGCCGGGGAGAAGAGGGAGAAGGAAACTTCAGGGTAAGGATGACAGTGCCGGGGAGAAGAGGGAGAAGGAAACTTCGGGGTAAGGACGACAGTGCCGGGGAGAAGAGGGAGAAGGAAACCTCAGGGTAAGGACGACAATGTCGGGGAGAAGAGGGAGAAGGAAACTTCGGGGTAAGGACGACAGTGCCAGGGAGAAGAGGGAGAAGGAAACTTCGGGGTAAGGACGACAGTGCTGGGGAGAAGAGGGAGAAGGAAACTTCGGGGTAAGGACGACAGTGCTGGGGAGAAGAGGGAGAAGGGAACCTCGGGGTAAGGATGACAGTGCTGGGGAGAAGAGGGAGAAGGGAACCTCGGGGCAAAGGCAGTGCTGGGGAGGTGGTCATGGTAGCACCAACTGAAGATTGAGCACAAACACATGCGGTGGGGGGTGGCAGGGAGGAAACGACCAGGCTAATGGCAAAACATATCAAAGATGAGAACACCACCGCAGCCGAGAGTGGATAGTTGTTAACCCCTCATGCGTACACTTCAAACTGGAATGAGAGCTATGGTGCTGCAGAACCATTGTGCAATTGGGCAATTCTGAGGATCCTGTTGGGAAAGGCGGCCATTGAACACTGACAGAGGGGTGCGATCCTAGTCCCTTGCATTATGCTTCAGTTGACATTGAAATTCACCCTCATGGTACAAGCAAACTGCAAAGTCTTGGGGCCCAGGTTAGGAAAATGCCTGTGCCTGAGATGAGAGTTCAAGATGCGGTCGAGTAGTTGAAGCTGCTGCCAATCGGTCATGTAGCGTGGGTCGTGCTGGTTGTGGGAATGGTGAGCCATCGTGTGCACTAAACACTGGGCATCCATGTGCTGATCTGGACTCTCTGGCATGTGTTAAGGGGGAGGCAGTTGATGACTTGACCAAGAGTGGTCCTTAGGAGACAATTGCTGACCCTTGTGATTCTCTCTTTGATAATGCAGTGAGGAGACCATCAGGAGCATGGAGTCTGGTGATCTCGCTGTCTGCCTGATTGCTTATAGGCAGGAGAGAAGGAAAAAAATGCAACAGTGGCACCTGGCTTGCCAGAGGAGCAGAATCCTGAAGACCAAGGGGCAGCATGGCCGCCTCCGTACTCAGAGGATGAACCCCCCTGCCCTGCCCACCCCACCCCCCCCGGCCCACCACCAGAGCCTTCATTTCTGGGCACATCACTTTACTCAGTACATGTACTGCCTGCAGGTGAGCGAGAACCAGTGTCACCAACGCCTGAGCATGTCAAGGGAACTGGTCACATACATATGCCACCTTCTGCAGGATAGACTCCATGAGGACTTGGAGGGCATCCACTGCCAGTGGTAATTAAAGTTACCACATCGCTCAATTTCTACGGCAGTGGGTCCTTCCAGATCCGTTGGGGACCTTTGCAGGATCTCCCAAGCCTACACCTACATATGTATCTAGGAGGTCATGGACAACCATTTTGCTAAGGCATACAATTTACGGATTCCCACAGGTTTGGGTGCCATCGACTGCACCCATGTGGCTCTTAAATCTCCCTGGCAACATACAGTTCAGTATGTGAACCACAAAGGCTTCCATTCTCTCAATGTTCAGGTGGTCTGCGCCCATAACAAATGGATCATGCAGGTGTGTGCATGATGCCCCGAAAGCGTCCATGACTCGTACATCCTTAGCAGATCTCTGATCCCTGACATCTTTCAGGGACCACAAAGGATCCAGGGTTAGCTCCTTGGGCCAAGGACTATCCACAAAGGATGAGGCTGATGACACCTGTGCAGCGGCCTCAGTCTCCTGGTGAGAGAAGGTACAACAAGGCTCATGCCACAACCCAGAATTTGGTTGAGCACACCATTGGAATCCTGAAAATGAGGTTCCGGTGCCTGGACAGATCTGGTGGAGCACTGAGTACATTCCCCAGAGGGTGTTGCGCATCAAGGTGGCTTACTGCGTGTGACTACAGCCTGGCGGTGCAAAGGGGGGAGGGCCACGAGGAGATACAAGAGCTGCACATCTCCTCCAATGTAGAAGAAGGCAAACGGGATGAGGGTGATGAGGTCCTGGGAGGCAAGGGTGCAGGTGATGAGGCCACACTAGGCAGGAGTAGTTGTGAGGCCCTCACTGCCGCAAGATTCCAGGAGGATGATGATGAGATGCAGTGAAGACATTCCTGAGATCTTCACATAGCACCTGGGGATGTCTGACTCCTGTCTGGCTGAGGGCAGCGCACATACGCTCTGTGAAGAGGTTCATATCATCGAGACACCGCTGAGAAATGGAAGCCATGTGGACTTTAAGACAACTTGATCCTTTTGCAGGCTTCATCACCTGTCCCCTTCAGCACCACACCTTCATCTGTCAGGAATGGTGTCAAGTTGGGGGGTGCAGCCCTGCCTCAAAGATGCTGAGAGAACATAGAGAATATCACAGAGCCCAGTGACGCTTGGGTATGAGATTCTTGCAGCAAACACAAGCCACATGGAGGTGCACGCATCACTAATCAGGACAGTGTCTTTGAAGCCAGGCAATCACTGTGCTCACAAACCTGCACAGGGGATCTGCACAGGGGAGAGACCTTGGGCTGCAATAGTAACTTTTGTTTTGTGCAGGAAGCAAGGCTTCACATCTGATTGACAAACACTGCTCAACATAACAAGGAGCCATAGGCAAGGATACATTCTTAGGAGTTAAGTACAATTGATTAACACCCGTGGCCAGGCTGTGCAACTAAATCTTGACCTTTTAATCACATTTTGGTTTGATGTTTGTAAGTTTCCTTTAACTTTGTCTTTGTTTTACAGCTACCCTAATTTAGGGGCTGTGTCTACTTTATCCTTCATTTTGTTAATTTAGTTTATTGGTTGACTCTAAAAGAGTTAAATCTTGACCTTTCTAACCCTGCCACTATGTCTTGGTTCTCCCCCGATATCCACAATGGAGGTGGAGGTGGCCTGCTGACTGCTATGTCCTGCTATCTGTGATGACCTTGGTAGGCATCCTTTGGAAGGCCTAGACCTAGAGGGCCCTGGCCTGCTTTTGGGGCAGTGGAGTTGCTGGGGTCACAGGAAGAGAGGATTCAGATGGACCGGACACTCCTGGTGTCAATTGGGTTGATGGTTCTGGGTGTCGAACTACTGGTCCTCCTCCCCAATGGTGCCCGAGGGTCCCTGGCAGACTGCTTGAGAGGAAGGGGCAGCTAGAATGAGCTTGAGATGCCCTGCACCCCTCTCACATTGACACTGTTGGATGCCTGCAAGTGCCTCAGCAATGGAGTGTAGCTCCTGCAGCAGTGCAGGACCTATGTCCTGGACCAAGGTCTCCATGGCAGCTGCCATCCTACTAGTGTTGGCTTCGATGTGTTGGCATGCCGACGCTATCACCTCACCCTGAAGGCAGACGGATTCCTCCACTGTGCCTTGCAATCTGAGGAGTGCAGCGGACATTCATTCCTGGTGTTCCCAAGCCTGCCTTTGCAGCTCCAGCAACTGAGCGAGTATGATCGAGTCCAGAGGTTCCTCATCTGACTCAGACTCAGCAGATTTCTGACCTCCAGCGGTCTTTTGAGTGCCGGAAACTTGGGAAGTCTGTGCCTCTGCCTACTGTGGATCAGACAGTGGCGATATGCTCACCAAATTGTGACTCTGAGACTACTCTAGAACTAGGTCCCACTGAGATGTGTGTATCTATGCTGGTGGAGGGTGTGGGTGAGGCTGTGACTGGTTTTCAATATCGGTGTCTGCGGATTTCTCTTCTGTGCTGTCCTCAAGGCTGGAGTCGAGGACCTGGCTCATGGACCCCTCAGCTGCTTCCTAGATGTGGCTGCAAAAGCAAAGGGAGATAATTAGTGCATGGCAGGGGACTGCGGAACAGGGGATCTCACTCACACCATAGTTGCCTGGTAGATGTTGCACTGCGCAACCTTTTCTGTTTTCGTTTCAGATTTCCAGCATCCACAGTATTTCACATTTATTTTAGTGTTTATTTCACTGCCACTTCTCTTCCAGGAATGCCTACCTTGAAGAAGTACTGCTCTTCTCTCCGACAGGATTTCCGCTTGTCTCTTTTGCCCTGCTCACCTTCATTGCTTTCCATTTCTCTCCTGGTGTTAGACAAGATATTTACCAAAACTTGCTTTCACAGCAATATTCCCTTCCTCAGTGACTGTCTCCATCTCTGATTTACCCTATGTAGATTTCAACTGAAGTTCCATCCCTCATGTTTCGAATCCACCCAGGATTACAGGTATATCTGGGACGTTCAACGTTCCTCGAACTGCTGTTCTCGTCACATCCTGAGATCCACACTCAGTGCCATGCACCACCATATGTACACACTTGACCTCTCCCTCCAGCAGCACCAACTCACCCTATCTCAAACCTGTCCTTGTCCCCAGTTCCATTTCATTCTTCATCTCATCCGAGGCCTTAACAAAAAACTTTTTCTCTTCCTTTCGGGTGCTAAGGAACGCAAGCTCCAACAACTCATTGATACCAACGCCCAACCAGGACCCTCCACCCCTGCCTGTCCCTCTGACCCCATCCTGCCTTCTAATCCCAGCCCTGGCCATGTATTCACCATACTGCCTGACCTTCCCCTCTCTGATGCTGAATGTTCTATACTCAGCAAAGGACTCAGTTTCATACCCTTACGCCCTCATCTCAATGAATTCTGGGCTCGGCATGATGCTGAACTCTTCTTCCGCCGCCTTCGTCTCCACGCTCACTTCTTTGGGCAGGAGTCCTCCCCCCTATTCAACAGATCCTTTCACCCGCCTCTAGTATTCTCCCTCCACCTGGACCCCTCCCTCTGGCCTCTTACCTGCTCTTACTCTTTTTGTTGAGAACTATCGGCGTAACATCGGCCACCTTAATTTCTTTGCTCCTCTCACCCACTCTAACCTGTCTCCTTCTGAACTTGCTGCACTCCGTATTCTCAGGTCCAACCCTAACTTTGTTAACAAACCTGCCGACAAGGGTGGTACTGTTGTTGTCTGGCGCACTGACCTCTACCTCGCAGAGGTTGAGCACTAACTCTCAGGCACTTTGCCCTACCTCCCCCTGGACCATGACCCCACCACCGAACACCAAGCCATTATTTCCAGGACTGTAACGGGCTTCATCTCCTCTGGAGATCTTCCCTCCACAACTTGCAAACCCATAAACTCCCAAACCTGCACAGCCCACTTCTATCTCCTTCCTAAAATCCACAAATGGGACTGTCCTGGTGGATCCTTCGTGTCAGCCTGTTCCTGCCCCATGGAACTCATTTCTTCCTATCTTGACTCCATTCTCTCTCCCCATGCCCAGTTTCCTCCTATCTACCTTCTCGATTCCTCTGATACCCTACATCATATTAACAATTTCCAGTTTCCTGACCCTAACCACCTCCTCTTCACCATAGGCGTCCAGTCCCTCTACGCCTATGAGGGCTCTCTGCTTCTTCCTTGAACAGAGGCCCAAACAATCTGCATCCACTACCACCCTCCTCCTCTTGGCTGAACTTTTCTCTCACTGAACAATTTCTCCTTAAACTTGTTTCACTTCCTCAAATAAAAGTTATGGCTATGGGTACCCACATGGACCCCAGTTATGCCAGTCTTTTTGTGGAGTATGTGGAACATTCTTTGTTCCAGTATGACTCAGGCCCTCTCCCACAACTCTTTTTTCAGTGCATGACTGCTTTGGTGCCGCTTCATGCACTCATCAGGCCCTGGAAAAATTTGTCAATTTTGCTTCCAATTTCCAAACCTCTCTCACCTTCGCATGGTCCATCTCTGACACTTCCCTTCCTTGACCTCTCTGTCTCCATTTCTGGTAATGGACTGTCTATCGATATTCATTACAAGCCCACCGACTCCCACAGCTACCTCGGCTACAGCTCCTCACACCCTGCTTTCTGTAAGGACTCTATCCTATTCTCCCAGTTCCTTCACCTTCCTTGCGTCCGTTGTGATGACGCTACCTTCCAAAATGGTGCTTCTGACATGTCTTCCTTTCTCATTAACTGAAGGCTCCCCTCCACACTATGGTTGACAGGGCCCTCAACTGTGCCCTATCCATTTCCCACACCTCTGCCCTCACCCCTTCCCCTCCTTCCCACAACCACGGTGCGGTATCCGTTGTTCTCACTTTTCTCCCCACCAGCCTCTGCATTCAAAGGATCATCCGCCATAATTTCTGCCAACTCCAGCATGATGTCACCATCAAACACATCTTCCCCTCCCCCACCCCCCCCCCCCCCCCCCCCCACCCCCCACCCCCGTCAGCATTCCGTAGAGACCATTCCCTCCCGGACACCCTGGCCCACCCCTCCATCACCTCCAACACCTCATCTCCTTCCCATAGCACCTTCCCATGCAATTGCAGAAGATGCAACACCTACACCTTTACCCCCTCCATCCTCACCACCCATGGCCCCAAACGTTCCTTTCAGGTGAAGCAGCGCTTCACTTGCACCTCCTTCAATTTGGTCTACTGCATTCACTGTTCCCAATGCGGTTTCCTCTATATTGGGGAAACTAAATGCAGACTGGTGACCGCTTTGCGGAACACTTTAGGTCTGTCCACAAGCATGACCCAGACCTTTCTGTCGCTTGCCATTTCAACACACCACCCTGCTCTCATGCCCACATGTCCATTCTTGGCCTGCAGCAATATTCCAGTGAAGCCCAATGCAAACTGGAGGAACAGCACCTCACCTTCCGATGAGGCACTTTAGAGCCTTCCTGACTTAACACTGAGTTCAATAACTTCAGACCATGAACTCTAACACTACCATTAACACTCTCTTTGTCTTGTGTCCATGACATCTTTGCCAGTTTCTCCTTAGCTCCAACCTATCCCTGACCTTCTATCTTGCTCCACCTGCTCCACCCCCTCTTAAACAGTATAAAATACATCATATTTCTACTTCACTTTAACTCTGAAGAAGAGTCATAAGGGCTCGTAATGTTAACTTTTTTTCTCTCTTCACAGATGCTGCCAGACCTGCTGAGTTTGTCCAGCATTTTTTGTTTTTATTTCAGATTTCCAGCATCCACAGTATTTTGCTTTTACATTAAATATCATCTGGATAGAAAACTCCATGGATTTCTTGAATTTTACATGGGAGCCAGGGCCCCCTTCCATGTAAAAGTCTGGCTGTGCTTGGCCATAAGCTTAATGGCTGTTGGGCCTTTTTGGCTTGGGGTGGGTCTTTCGCCCCAACTAAGAAGAAGTCTTTCCTCCAAGAGCTGCTAGCCAAGCAAATGGCCGGCAGCACTTTTTTCCCAGCAGTGCCACCTAGAGTGGTAGCCATGTTGGGATTACAACAAGGCCCCTAAAGAAGGAGAGCCAGGGGCCGAAAACTAGGTGAGTCCAGCGTCTTGCTAGGGCCAAGTTAGCAGATTTGGCCAAGAAGGCAGGTGCCGAGGGTGACAGATCAGCAAGGGGAGGAGAGACATGGGGGTTGGGGGTGAAACTTGGCAACATTCATGGACAGGCTGAATTTTTTCTATACAGAATTAAAGAGAGTGAGAGTGGCTTGCAAATCTGGTGTAGAGTGGGCAATGGCAGTCTGGTCATCCACACTGTAGATCATGTATATCTTTGACAGTCAGTTTAGTTTCTGTACAGTGTCGCCCGAGGTTAAAGGGCTGAATTTTATGTCTGCCCCTTAAAGGGTGCCTGCAGACAACCTTGGCCCAGCAATCAGGCTGCCAACTTTTACTGTGCTTCTCCTGGTGTGGGCTTCTCCTGCTGTAGGAAAAGTCCCAGTGGAGCAGGCCCTTAAGTGGCCATAAGTTGGCATTTCAACGGCCTGAATTGGCCATGGCTCCCATTCCCCACCTGCCATACTGCCTGGGAGGGCTGGAAAATTCAGCCCTTTATCCTAGGCCACCTATGTGCAAAAACTAAACTGACCACCAAAGATATGCATAATCTACAGTTTGCAGCTGACTATAGCATCTCTACACCGGATTTGCACGCCACTCTTACTCTCTGCAATTCTGCACAGTAAAAATTTCTCTACCCTTGAATGTTGCCAAAGCAAAACTACATTACTTTATATTTGATCCATGGGGATCATTGAATCCTAGAAAGAGGCCATCTGATTTCTTCAAAGATTTATCCATTTAGTCCCACTCCTTACTCTTTCCCATAGCACTGCAGATTTTTTCCTCAAGTACATGTCCAAATCCCTTTTGAAGTTTACTACTGAATCTGCCTCTATCAGCCTTTCAGTTAGTCTTTCCAGATCCTAACAACCTGTTGTATAATTTTTTCCCTTCATATGGCCCCTTAGTTCTATTGCCAATTATATTTAATTTGAGTCCTCTGGTTTCTTACCCTTCTGCCGCTGGAAACAACTTCTCCATTGAAGATTTTCAAAAATAGCTTGCACAATCCCACTACATAAAGGCTGCATTCAGTGAACAGTGAAACAAAGCAGACTCTTTTTCCAAAACACTGCTCGAACGATCTCCACTGAATCTCATATAAAGCTTCCACAAGGGCTCCTCTTGTCATAACTTTGCTGCAAGGTGGTGAAACTCCAGACAAACTGTGTAAGCAAATGAATGGGAGAAGCCACATTGAAATTTTGGTTGCAATGTCTAAGTGTAAATAGGACCTTCCTTAGGTTAGATGCTGGCTGTGGCACGTGCCCGCCGCCCGAACTATCGCGGGACCACGTGTTAATTTCAGCACGCTCGGCCGACGACAATGCACATCATTTCACACTTGGTTGAGTTGGGCATGCACCTGCCCGCTGAGCTAAAAATTCTGGCTCTGGTGATGCAGTTGACATTATTTGAGTGTGCCAGTGATGAATTTATGAGGGGACCTGCTTTCACTAGTCTCCTCACCATATTTCATAGTCTGTGAAATTGTAGTGGGAAGATGAGCAGACACATTTTGTACTCACTTCCCTTTGTACTCACATTAGGGGAGGGTGGTAACATCTCCCACCATTTCTGTTTTCTTTATTCCCAATGGAAAATATGCCTGTGCAACAATGGCATATTTTTTTTGGATAGAATGAGATCCCAATGGAAATGGAGCCCATATTGATGGTTTATGAATGCCAATTGATCACAAGATACCACTCTTAAATTCCTCAGTAACCCAGGAAGGAGGTCCAGGGAGTGTTGTAAGTGATGAAGACTGCCCAACTCATTAATATAAATGATCCCATTCCTAGGGGTGGGGTCAGCATTAAGACAGACTTCTACTGTTGCAGTTATTTGCCAGGATTAAGAGGATTTTTACAGATAAACAGTAGTTGTACACATTATAAAATAGTTGTGACAGCTCAAGTTTATCAGAAGCTCTTTAAATATTTGTTTCCACAGCAAATGAGGGTGACACGCATGCATGTAGCACCCTCTGGTGGATAGGTACACATCAAGCGGATGATGCTGAAGACAAAGGGAGATTGGTTGGATTCTTAAGGGGAAGTCTGGCTATTTTCTAACTATGAATAATCACTGAAGACTTTATGCATAACATATAACATTGTTTTCTTTAGATTAATGCAAAAATCATGTTATACAGCTTCTAATCACATTAAATGAGGTGACTTTTTTTAAATCTTGGATTCCTTTTAGAACACTGATCACAAATGCATAACGTTGATTCATTACACTGGTAAATTTTGAATTTCACATCAATAAGGTTCTACCGTTGCTCTCTCGTGTTGAGAAGATCATAAGCAATGTATACTGTATCAGAAGTTGTGATATAAGATAGAGGCTGGGATTTTCCATGCCTGCTGATGTCGGGCGTGTTCAGTGACGTAAGTGGACAATCTGGAGCAATCGGTTTCATAACGGTGTGTAACCAGTTTGCGATCACCCGCTCAGCTCCGCCATCGGACGTCAGGCATCGCATTGTAATAAATCAGCATTTCATTATTAGGCCTGCCCACCAGATTCGTCCCCCCATCCCCACTGGATCATCTACCCACGTCGGCAGGAAAACACGCTGGTGCAGGACACATCTTGACAATTGTGACGTTCAGAAGTCGGGACTTACCTGCCAGGGCCTTGCTCATATCACAGACCTCCAAGGAGCAGAAGATGCTGGAGCCCAACAGGAACGACACACTAGAGAAGTGTCCATGGTATGCTGGATGGATTCACATGGACGTGGCTCTGCTGCAAAGCAGCGCACAGAAGTTGGAAAATCACCGTTGAGGGTCTGCTCACAACTGGTGATGGTCAAAGGAGTGGGAGAGGAAGATCTAAGATTGCTTGGGAGAGGAAGAGGTGGTGAGGGAGTGAGGGGAATGAAGGTGTCGGGTTGTGAGGTTGGGAGGGGGAATGAAGGTGTTGGGGTGCTGAGGTTGGGAGGGGGGAATGAAGGTGTCAGAGGGGAGGTTGGCAGGGAGGGAGAATGGGAGGAGGACAGCGTAATGGGGAGGTAGGTGTAAGGAGGGTGGAAAGTTTTAATGAAGGGGTGTGGAGAGGGGAAGGAGTGTGGAGTAGGGAGGCTGTCCAGGGGAGGAAGGGGTGTGGAGATGGGAGGGAGTATTGGTGGAGGAAGAAGTAAGAATGGAGGAAGGAATCAGGAAGGGGGTAGGAGTAAAACTGGAGGAAGAAGTGAGACTGGAGGAAAAGGTAAGGGGGGAGGAAGGAGTCAGGATGGGGGATGGACATGGGCACATGAGCACACAAGCAGGAGAGAGACCTTGTCCTGAGTGAGACACAGCCAGAGTGAGTGTGGGTATTGGCAATTTGGTGCACAATGGGAATTCGGTGCAGATGAGAAGAAGTGCTATTTGCACTTTTTCTTTTCTATTCAATTTCTTAAATCCTCAGAGAGTGGTCTTGCCCTGCTGCAGCAGTAGAGGCTACAAGGGAGAGGAATGACTGGTAAGTAGTGGGTAAGGTCAGCTAAGTATTTACTACTTTTATCGCTCATAGTTTAAGATCCTTTTGTGGTTTATAGTTTGTATATTCTGGAGAAACAAGGATCAAGAAAGAATGGCCATAGAGTAATTGATCTGAAAGGTTTAATTTAAAGGGATAAGTCATGGCAGGAGAGCTGAAAGCCATGGCATGCTCCTCATACTCCATGTGGGAAGCCGGGAACATTTCCAGTGCTTGGGCCCAGCATGTGTGCAGGAAGTGTGTCCAGCTGCAGCTCCTGGAAGTTCAGGTTTCAGAACTGGAACGGTAGCTGGGGATGCTGTGGAGCATCTGCGAGTCCAAGAGCATCATGGATAGCACATTTAGAGAGGTGGTCACACCGCAGCTGAAGGGACTCGAGGAAGGAAAGGAATGGATGACCACCAGGCAGTCCAAGAGAAACAGGCAGGTAGTTCAGGTGTCCCCTGGGGTCCCGCTGCCAAATCGGAATTCCATTTTGAAGGCTGATGAGGGCGCTGGTTCTTCCAGGGAGTGCAGACAGAGCCAAAAATCTGGTACCACAAGCAGCCTGTCTGTACAGGAGGGGAGGAAGAGAGGAAGGGCAATAGTAATAGGAGATTTTATAGTCAAGGGAACAGATACGTGCTACTGTGGCCATCAACGTGACTCCAGGATGGTATGTTGCCTCCCTGGTGCCAGGGTCCGGGATGTCACTGAGTGGCTGCAGAGCATCCTGGAGGGGGATGGTGATAAGACAGAGGTCATTTTACATGTTGGTACCAATGACATAGGTAGAAAGAGGGATAAGGTCTTGTATCAAGAATTCAGGGAGTTCGGCAATAGACTAAAAAGCAAGACCTCTCGGATTATAACCTCTGGATTACTCCCAGTGCCATGTGCTAGCTAGCACAGAAATAGGAGAATAGTGCAGATGAATATGTGGCTGAAATGTTGGTGCAGGAGGGAGGGTTTTAGATTTCTGGATCACGGGGACCATTTCTGGGGAAGGTGGGGCCTGTACAATCAGGACGGTCTACATCTGAACCAGAGCGGGACTAACATCCTTGCGGGTGGGTTTGCTAGTGCTGTTGGGAGGAGTTTAAACTAATTCGGCAGGTGGGGGGGGGGACAGAATGTTAGCAGAATAGGGACATGTCATAATACAGTAAAACAATCAAGTCAGATGGGGTACAGCTGCATTAAGTTTCAAGGGAGTAAGGCAAGACTGGATGGCCTCTAATGTGAGGAGTATTACAGGTAAAACGGATGAGTTAAGGGTGAGGATTGACACGTGGAATTGTGATACAGTCGCCATCACAGAGACATGGTTGAGATAGGGGCGGGATTGGCAGCTCAACATTCTGGAATATAGAATCTTCAGGTGCCACCAGGGAGGGGGTAAAAGAGGAGGAGGCATTGCATTATTAGTTAAGGAGTCAGTTACT
This sequence comes from Carcharodon carcharias, assembly GCF_017639515.1. NCBI lineage: Eukaryota > Metazoa > Chordata > Chondrichthyes > Lamniformes > Lamnidae > Carcharodon > Carcharodon carcharias. Next base: position 171,975,611 of record NC_054469.1, read on the forward strand.
GCAGTGAGGAGAGATGATATCTTGGAGGGGGCATCGAATGAAGCTTTGTGGGTAGAGCTTAGGAATAAAAAAGGGGTAGCTACATTTTAGGTGTTTATTATAGACCCCCAGATAGTCAGTGGGAAATTGAGGAGCAAATATGTGCACAATCCGCAGAGGTGTGTAAAAGCAATATTAATAGGGTAATTATGTTAGGTGATTTCAACTTTCTCAACATTGAGATAGACACAGTGTTAAGGGCTTGGATGGAGTGGATTTCTTGGAATGTGTACAGGAAAACTTTTTAGGTTAATATGTAGAGGGTCCAACAAGGGACGACGCAGTACTGGACCTAATTCTGGGGAATGAAGCCGGATAGGTGGTTGAGGTGGTGGTGGGGGAGCATTTTAGTGATAGCGACCACAACATGGTACAATTTAAGCTTGTTATAGACAAAGAAATAGACAAGTTGCAAAAAATGTTTTGGATTGGGGGAGAGCTGATTTTAGTGAAATAAGGCAGGATCTGGCCAAGGTAGACAGGGAACAGCTACTTGTGGGGAAATCAACAGAAGAGCAGTGGTGGGCATTCAAAAAGGAAATGGGGAGGGTACAGGCTCAACATGTTCCCTCTAGGGTGACAGGAAGGAGTAACAAGACCAGAGAACCATGGATGACCATAAATATTCAGGAGAAGGAAAAGAGAGGCATTTAGCAGGTACATGCAGATCAGCAGAGGCATTAGTGGAGTACAGAAAGTGCAGGGTGGAGCTTAAGAAAGCAATTAAGAGAGCAAAGAGGGGATATGAGAAAGCTCTGGCTGGTAAAAGTAGGGAAAATCCCAAGATACTCTAAGTATATCAATGGGAAGAGGATAACCAGGGAAAGAGTAGGGCCCATTAGGGACCAAGGGGGCAATCTATGGGTGGAGCCAGAGGACATTGGTAGAGTGTTGAATGAATACTTCACATCCGTCTTCACTCAAGAGAATGAGGAAGAAGGTATGGAACTCAGGGAGAGAGACTGCGAGGTTCTTGAGCAAATTGATATAGGGAGTTATAAGGTCTTGGAGGTGTTGGCAGGCTTAAAAGTGGACAAATCTCCAGGTCCAGATGATTTGTGTCCCAGGCTGCTGAGGCAGACAAGGGAGGAGATCGCAGGGGCTCTGACCCAAATTTTTAATTCCTCTCTGGCCATGGGAGAGGTGCTAGAGGACTGGAGAACAGCTGATGTTGTTCTGCTATTTAAGAAGGGTTGTAGAGATAAGCCAGGGAACTACAGGCCAGTGAGTCTCACGTTAGTGGTAGGGAAACTATTGGAGAAAATTCTGAAGGAAAGAGTCTATCTCCACTTGACGAGGCAAGGTTTGATCAGGGATAGTCAGCATGGCTTTGTCAGAGGGAGGTCATGTCTAACAAATTTGATTGAGTTTTTTGAGGAGGTGACCAGGTGTGTAGATGAGGGTACTGCAGTTGATGTAGTTTAGATGGTTTTCAGCAAAGCCTTTGACAAGGTCCCACATGGGAGACTTATAAAGAAGGCAAAGGCACATTGGATACAGGATAATTTGATAAGGTGGATTCAAAATTGGCTTAGTTGCAGGAGACAGAGGGTGATGACAGAAGGCTGCTTTAGTGACTGGAAGCCCGTGTCCAGTGGCGTACCACAGGGATCTGTGCTGGGTCCCCTATTATTTGTCATTTATATAAATGACATAGATGACTATGTGGGGGGGTAGGATTAGTAAGTTTGCGGATGACACAAAGATTGGTCGGGTGGTTAACAGTGAGGTTGAATGTCTTGGGCTACAGGAAGATATAGACAGGATGGTCAAATGGGCAGATAAGTTCTTACACAATTCCCCAGTCCCTCACCTGTCCGCTGGACCATTACCTTCATCTGAGATCCCTGCTTCTCCACAACCTGTGGGCCTTGCTCCACATTTGCATTCCATCCCGAACTTCAAAAATACCAAAATGTTGGGGGTTCCACCACCTGTTCGAGTGCTACCCAACACATTATGGCTTATTTTCTTCTGCACAAGAAAAAGTCCATTCATTAGTTCACCCTCTGCCTGCTACACCAACCTCGCACCCTCACCCCAAGGAGATGCAGGGTGAGATGCCCTTCAGATTAGCACACTTCACCTTTCTATACTCACAAGGCAAGCATGCTCATCTCCCAGCCCTGGCATGCACAGGGATATGTGCCATTTGGCACTCTGCAATTCACACCCCTGAGCACCACGAAGAACAGCCATGCTCTGAGACAACTATACACAGTTCCATGCCAAGTTGGTGCTCACCCTTGTGGAGTGCAGAAATCATTGAACCATTTCCAGCACTGGATCCATGTATGGATCGTATGTAACATCTTATGCTTGGCAGGAGTGATGGCCTCAGCACACACTGGGCATGCCAGATGGAAGGGCAGCCACCTCAGTCCAAGCCTTCTTTGTTTGGTGGGGTGGCCTCATTTTGCCATCCCACGGCACGAATATGTTATGCCAGGCACTCACTGTCTCCACTAGAGCACACAGGCACCCGTCAGAGAATCGGAGCGGGCAGAGTGCGCTCTGGCATTGCCCTCCTGCTTGGCATGCCCAGCGGATGCTGAGGCCATCACTCCTGCCAAGCATACGATCTTGCACTCTCTTGTTGACAGCTCCTTAAGGCTCCTCACAACTCCTGGCGGCCTTCAGGGAGCTTTAAATGCCCTCTCCGGGTCACCATTGGACCTGGCAGCCACCAAGCTCCTACCCCTGCCAGCAGCGCTGAGCCACTTTCCAAGCGCATTTCACGCTGGTCCACTTTTAATTGGCCAACCAGTGTGAAATCGCAACACTGTTGCAAACATGGGAGGGAACGGATAACACATTCTGCCCACCAATCGCGTGTGCACGACATGCATAAAATTCAGGCCTAGGAATAGCAAGGGTCAGAAAATGCTGGTAAGATTATCATTGTTGGACAGACAATTAAGCAAGAAATAATTAGAGGTTGTAACAAAGACAATGTAATAATTGTGGGGGACTTTAATCTTTATATAGACCTGGCCAATCAAATTGGCAAATGTGGTCTGTAAAATGAGTTTGTGGAATGCTTTGTGACAATTGCCTGGAAAAATACATTGTGGAACCAAGTCAGGATAGAACTACTTTATTGTGCAATAAGGCAGTGGCTAATTAGTAATCTCATAAATGGTCCATTGGGAAATAGTGATCATAATACAATTGAATTCCTTGTTAAGTTTGAAATTGACATACTCCAATTGCAAACAAGAATCCTAAACCTAAATAAAGCCAATTATCTAGGTATGAGGGGAGAGCTGGTTAAGGGCAATTGGTAAATAGACTAAAAAGCACGGTGGTAATTAAAAAGTAGGAAACATTTTAAAAAACAATTCAAAATGTCGAATAAAATTACATTCTATTAAAACACAAAAACCCAGTGAGAAAGATCCTTCCATTGCTTATTAGGGAATTTAAAGATGGTATTAAATTAAAATAGTAGTAAGCCTGGGAATTTGTAGAGTTTTAGAAACCAGCAAAAGGCTATTAATAAAAAGGGAAACAATAGAATATTAGAGTAAACTAGCTGGGAATATAAAAACAGATGGTAAGAGCTTTTACAAATATAAGCAAAGGAGGAGAATGGCTAAAGCACGTGTTGGTCCCTTTAGAAGCAGAAACAGGAGAAATTATCATTTGGGAATGAGGAAATGGCAGAGACTTTGAGCAAATATTTTGTGTCTGTCTTCACAGTAGAAGGCACACATTACATACAGTATAGGGATAGTGGTGTAGTGATGATGTTATTAGTGCTGGGGGCATGAGTTCAGATTTACCTGGAATTAAAATAAAATCTCATCTCAATAATGGCAACCACAAAACTGAGATTTTGTAAAAACCCATCTGGCTTATTCATGTCCCTAAGGAAGGAAACCTCCCATCCTTACCCAGTCTGATCTGCATGTGCCACCCACAGCGATGTGATTAACTCTTAATTGTCCTTCAAAATGGCCTAGCAAGGCCATTCATTTGTACTGAATTGATCTCTCCCTCACCAATTTAACTGTCGCTGGCGCATCTGTCCACGGCAGTATTGGCAGGAGTGCTTGGGAAGACGACGTCTTGACTTCATCCTGAGGATATCATCCACCGTATTGTGTGGCACTTCCACCATGTCAAATGGCATAGAGTCAGAAAGGACCTTGAAACTCAAAACTGGGCAACTATGAGGACCATCAGCAGAAAAGAATTGCATTCAACCACAAATCTGTAACCTCATAGCCTCCCATTTCCTTCACTCTATCATTAGATAAAACCAAGGGGTCAACACTGATTTAATGAGGAGTGTAAGAGAGGATACCAGGAGCAGCACCATGGATGCCTAAAAATGATGTGCCAACACCGTGGAGCTACAACGTTACATGCATGTTAAAAGCAGAAGGAGCATGCAGTAAACAGAGCTAAGTGATCCAACAACCAAAGGATCAAAACAAAGTTCTGAAGTCCTACTATATCCAGTCATGAATGGTTGTGGGCAATAAACAACTAACCCAGAGGAGGAAGCTCCACAAATACCCAGTCTCTGATGATGGAGCAGCCTAATTAAAGTCAAGGCTGAAGCATCTGTAACTATCTTCAGCCAGAAGTGCCAAATGGATAATCCATTTTTGCCTCCTCCTGCGGTCCCCAACATTACAGATGCCAGTCATCCGTAAAATTTACCGCACATGATATCAAGAAACAGCTAAAAACAAAGGCTATGTGCTCTGACAACACCCTGTCAGTACTACTGAAAGGGGTACTGTGCCCCAAAACTAACTGTACACCTAGCCAAGCTATTCCAGTACAGCTATAACATTGACATCCACCTGACAATGTGGAAGATTGCCCAAGTATGTCCTGTCCACAGAAATGTTTTGTAAATCTAAACTATGGAACGCTTCACGAATTTGCGTGTCATCCTTGCGCAGGGGCCATGCTAATCTTCTCTATATCGTTCCAATTTTAGTATATGTGCTGCCGAAGCAACCACAGAAAGCAGGACAAATCAAATCCAGCCAATTATGCCCCATCAGTCTACTCTCAATTGTCAATGTATAAATAATCACACTGCATGGCAATCACCTTGTTAAAGACAATTGCTAGTTAAACAGATGACAAATATTTGATTATCCCAACTAAATAGAATAAAACAATACAGCTGTAACACTTTGTGTGGATGCTACTTGGATGTCACTAGCGCTGAGGAATTGTCTTGAAAATAAACCAGTTTGAGCCAAAAGACTAGCCTGGATTAGTTCTTCCACTGCAACCTTTTATTGTGAGTAACATGGTAGCAGAGGATGAACTTTAAGCTTTGATTGCTGTATGTGAAGTTTACTGTCTCAGTCCTTGGAGGGAAAAGAACTGTACTGTTGCTGACAATTTAAGTTGTGGAAGGATAGTGCCAAATTGCAAGCTTTGACTATCCACCAATTTCTTCTGACTCTGGACCTTATCAGCAATGGATGGCTGCAGTTGAAATGTGGACTTGGGTTGCTTTCATACCCTGAGAAGCAAGGTATGGCTTTGATATCATAACCAGCCAAAAGTAAGATAGGAGTAAGGTATTTTCAGAGTGGAAAGTGGATGATTTGGATCATGAAGAGGGATTGAACCTTCTGTTAGATTTTTGGGATAAGTTTTACAAAAAGGATAAGTTATTGGGAGTGTATGAAACTTGGATGATCTTTGATAGGTTTAGGAAGTCAGATGATCATTCTATGGAAGAATATATCATGGATTTTGATAAATGGTATAGGTGAAATTCTGGTATTGGTATTTACATTACTGGACTGTGCTTGCATTTCTCATGTTGATAGTCTTTTAGTATTATCAGGTATTCAATTCTGGGGGAAGGGATCTCTCCTAGGTCAAATGGGTGCTGTCCTGAGAAAATTTCTGGGTAAACAGTTGTTCCCTGTCACTTTCTTAGCAAATGCAAACAACTATACTGTGAAACAAAGGGTAAGAGAAATGGTGGCTGAATTTTGAGGTTGACCAAATATTAGACAATGATTCCAATACAAAGATGGGATTAATGACAAGAGGTCTGAAAATTGTTGTAACCCTAGCCAATTTGAGAATTTGGGCAAAGTGTGTCTGGGACAGTGACCGTAGGTTTTTAAACTCACAAAAAAAGGAAGGGGAATGGTTTAATCAGTGTTTTTGGTATGCTTCCCAGTATTGTTATGTGATGAGCTACCCTTTTTGAAGTGACCCACAAAACCGATTCATCTGAAACTGAAAATGATGATGGTGACTGCCATGATGGAATTGTATTGATCGCTGAGAGTTTGAATCCGCTGATGAGTATCTTGATGGTAGATTCCTTCAACTGTGCAGTTCTGGACAGTGGTTGCACTTCTACGGTGTGTGGCATGGACTGGCTTGAATGCTATGTGGAGCCTCTCGGCAGTACGGCGGAAGGTCAATGAATATGAAATATTTACCTGCTTCAGGTTTGGAGATGACAATAAATTAACATCCTCCAAATGGGTGGTCATCCAATGTAAGATAGCAGGGATCAATCTGTTTATCAGTACTGATGTGGTTTCTAGCGAGATACCACTATTGTTGAGTTGATCTGTGATGGAGGCTCAGATGATGCTAGATATGGAAAAAATGATAGCGCAGTTGTCTTTGGAAAAGATGTGGATCTACATTTTATTCAGTCAGGCCATTACTGCTTGCCACTAAGGAAGACAGAGATTTCTCATCAAAAAGTTCACAACGTTTTGTTAACTGCTGAGAATGAGAATTTGGTGGACAAAAAGATCATTTGGAAATCAGACAGTTTGTACATCCAGTGCCACAGAAACTAAAGACTCTACTTTGAGATGCAGGAGTGATCAATAAAAGATAGGGTGACCTTTTTGAACAAATCACTGCTCAGTGTGAAATTTGCCTTAAATATTGCATATCACCAAACGTCTTGTGAGCTTGCCACTAGCCAGGGAGTTTAACGATGCAGTGGCAATGGACTTGAAAGTTTGGGACAAGGATAAGGGTATTTTTTATTACACTCCATAGATATAGCAACTAGATTTAGCCTGTCGTGATGCATAGTAACGGTTAAAGGACCATTGTTGATAAGGTCATGGAGAAATGGATAGGAACACCACCAAAGTTCCTCGCAGATAATTGTGGGGAATTTACCAATGGTAAATTTTGATATGTATGAAAATTTAAACAAAGTTAGGCAAACTGCAGCTAAGAGCCTGTTTAGTAATGGTCGTTGCGAAAGAAACCCATTCAGTAATAGATGACGTTAAATAAAATATTGGCTGATTGTACTGCAAATGGCGCTAGCATAGATGGTGCATACGAAGAACTCTCTGCAAATGGTTGGGGAGTTCAGTCCATATCAGTTGGTGTACAGAAGAAATTCGAAGTTGCTGTCAGTGTTACTGGATGCTCCCCCTGCTCTAGAAGGAACTAGCATTAGCTCCATCTTTTCTGCTCATCTGAATGCTTTGCACATGGGCAGAAAAGCTTTCATTTAAAGCTGAGATTTTGGAGAAAATTCAACGAGCCCTTATACACCGCATAAGAGCACCAGGAATACAATTTTGACAAGGAGACGTGGTATATTATAAAGGAAGGCCAGAGTGGAAAGGATCTGGAAAGGTTATAGGGAGTGATGAGAAAGTAGTAATTGTGCAACATGGCAATCAAGCTGGGGGACTTTCTTCGGTGGAGCGGGCGAGGAAGCACCGTACACTTCATATACACATACACTGGGTAGTTATGAGGAGCAGATGATGGCAGATACAGGGTTGACTGATTATGAACAAAGTAATACTGAGGTAAAGGACAATGCTATTCATCCAAAAGGGCAATTAACCGAAGGTAACATACATTCCAGAAAGTACCATTGTGTGGAGGGATGCCACTATCGTAGAGAGAGCAGGAAAGGCCACTGGTAAATACAAACATTGGCTAAATGTGCAGGATGAAGGACAGGAGACAAGACCTATCGATTGGCAAACCAAGGTAATGATGTGGAAACCTAGAAAGTGCAGTACGAGTTCTGAAAGCGGTTGTGACCATAGAAAAATGTCATGGAATTCTGCTCGCGTGGAAGCACGATCATATAGTAGCAGTCCAGAAAGGGAGAGGAATGTGAATAGAGGCTGTAGCTTCTCAAGAAGGATGAGAGCAAGCTAGCAATCTCAATAGAAGTCCTTATGACTGAGAGATTCTAGTAGCTGCTAATAAATTGGAAAATAAGCTGATGAAGGAAGCCAAGAAAGAGTTAGAAAGTTGGAAGGAATTTGGGGTCTATTCTGAAATACCTGAGGACAGCCAGCTTTATCTCTCGGATAGATCTGTACAGAAAAGGTACTCCCAAATGGCACAAGGCCAAAGTGAGATTAATAGCCCAAGGCTTTTAAGAGGCTAGGAGATCAGGATGTCAGAGAGGACACACCTACTGCAGGGAAAGTGAATTTGAAGTTTTTTTAAGCTATTTTGGCATTCTATTCCTTGGAGTGCAAATCAATTGATTTAAAGGCTGAGCTTTTATAGGGGGAGAAGTTTCAAAGGGAAGTTCTTTGAAACCACCAAAAGAAGCCGGAGATGTAGAAGGAAAGTTATGGAAATTGAAAAAATGTGTGGGGGTTGAATGATGCATCAAGAGCATGCTACGTTTTCCATGAGGTCTCCTGTTGAAAACTGGTTGCATTCAGTTAAAGGCAGACCCTGTGATGTTCTACCAGTACCATGAGGAGAAACTAGCTGGAATCTTTATCATGCATATTGACCTTCCTATGGGAAGGCTCTGTAGAATTTGAACAATGGGTAATCGAAGATAAAATGATTCTAGGTTGGAAGTTTGACTTTAGGAGCCTTTAAATACATGGGTTTAGACATTAAGCAGAGCAAGTTAAGAGTAACATTGAATCAACATATCTAGAAAATGTTAATTATATCCTGATAGCTCTGGGTAGTTCCTCACAAAGAGGATCCTGCTACTAAGGAAGAAATGGAACATTTGAGAAGTTTGATTGGGCAGTTGAACTAGTTGTGCACTCAGTAGGCCTGATGCTAGTTATGTGTTGGAGTTGAGTACCACAATGAAACATTCTACAGTTGAGCAAGTGCTGAGAGCAAATAAAACCCTTAAATTCTGAGATGAGTGCTCAAGTTTCCTGCCTTGGGTGATCCAGAAGATGAGGTTGGTCATTTTTATTGATGCTTCACATGTTAATCTTCCAGATGGGTACTCTAGCATAGCAGGGATTATCATACTCTTGGTGGGAAAGAATGATAAATGTTGTCCACTGACTTGGGTGGCCAAGAGAATAAAAAGGGTAGTGAAAAGCACCTTAGCTGCTGAAACCTAGCCTTAGTAGAAGCATTAGATATGGGGGTTTACTTATCCAATATACTGACAGAAGTATTATATAAGGGGCAATGTGAGAAAAGTTTGCCATAGAACGTTATGTTGATAACTGGTCTCTTTGGGACAACGTTCATTCCACAAAGTGTAACTGAAAAAAGGCCTAGCCAGCATAAAAGAAATTTTAAAGCGAGATCTCCAAGATAATGGGTTGATAAATCACCAACTGTCAGACTGTTTTACAAAAAGTGCCTACTCTAAGAAATTATTAAATGTATAATGGTGCAATGAAAAAACTCCTGTTTTCTTTTTTTAAAAAAAAATGTTCTTTAAGGTTTTTTCCAAAGTTTTCTTTTAAAAAGACGAGGGTAGGAACCTGTCAATGTATAAATTATCGCATTGTATGGCAATCACCTTGTTAGACAATTGCTAGTTAAACAGGTGATTGATTATCCCACCTAAATAGAATAAAAAGATACAGCTGGAACACTGTGGAAGCTACTTGGAAGTCAGTAGCACTGAGGAGTTGTCTTTTGGTTCACACTGGTTTATTTTCAAGACCAGCCTGAATTAATTTCTTCCACTACAACCTCTTATTGTGAGTAACATCAATCATCAGTAAAGTGATGGAAGGTGTTGGCATTTACTCATTAATAACTTGCTTACTGATGCTCATCTTGGTTTCTGCCAGGGTCTCCCAACTTGTGACCTTATTACAGCCTTGGTCCAAACATAGGTGAAAGAGTTGAACTCGAGAGGTGGCATCAAGACAGAGTTTGACAATTGTGGCCTCAAGGAGCGATATAGCAAAAATTGAAGTCAATGGGAACTTGGGGAAAGCTTTCCTCTAGTTGGATTCATATTTAGCACAAAGGAAGATGGTTGTGCTTGCTGGAGACCAATTATCTCATCCCCTGAACATCATTGCAGGAGACCCTAAGAGTAGGTAGCATCCTATCATCATTAGCTGCCTCATCAAGGACTTTCCTCCATCATAGGGTCAGAAGTGGGGATATTTGCTGATTGTTCAGTGCCATTTGTGATTCCTCAGATACTAACGCAGTTGATATGCAGCAAGACCTGGATAACATTTAAGTTTGGACTGATAAGTGGCAAGTAACATTCACACCACACGAGTAACAAGCAATGACTCTAAGAAGAGAATCTTCACAGGAAATGGGCATTACTGGCTAGGCCTGCATTTTTATTGCTCACACCTAAAATGCCCTTGAGAAAGTGGTGGTGAGCCACCTTCTTGAACTGCTGCAGTCTGTGTGGTGTAGGTATATCCATGTTCTGTTTTAAGAGGGAGTTCCAGGATTTTGATCTAGCAACAGTGAGGGAATGGTGATATAGTTCCAAGTCAGGATGGTGTATGGCTTGGAGCGGAACTTACAGGTGGTGGTGTTCCCATGCATCTGCTGCCCTTGTCCTTCTAGCTGGTAGAGGTCATGGGTTAGGAAGGTGCCGTCAAAGGAACCTCTGAGTTTCTGCAATGCATCTTGTAAATGGTGTATATACTGCTGTCACTGCACAGTGGTGATAGGAGTGGATGTTGAAGTTGGTGGATGGGGTACCAAACAAGTGGGCTGTTCTGTCCTGGATGGTGTCGAGCTTCTTGGTGTTGATGGAGCTGCAGTCATCCTTGACTTTCAACAGCATCGCCATTGCTGAATTCTCATAATTCGAATCCTGGGGTTTACCATTGACCAGAAACTTAACTGGAATGGCTGCATAATGCAGTGACTAAAGAAGCAGGTCGTAAGAACATTATAAGAAATAGGAGCAGGAATAGACCATTTGGCCCATCAAGCCTCTGCTATTCAATAAGATCATGGCTGATCTGATTGTGGCTCTAACTCCACTTCGCTGCCTACCCCCACTCCCCATGACCCTTGTCAATCAAAAATCTGTCTAAATCACCCTTCAATACATTAAATGGCCCTGTTTCCATTGCTTTCTGGCGAAGAGAATTTCAAAGACTAATGACCCTAAAAGAACAAATTCCTCTTCATCTCCATCTTAAGTGGGAGGTTCCTTTATTTTTAAACTCTGCCTCCCAGTTCTAGGTTCCCCCACGAGAGGAAACATCTTCTTAGCGTCTATCCTGTCAAGCCCCCTCAGAATTTTGTTTCAATTAGATTACCTTTCATTCTTCTAAATTTCAATAAGTATGGGCCCAACCTGCTCAACTTTTCCTCATAAGACAACCCCTTCATCCCAGGAATCAGCCTGATGAACCTTCTCTGAAATGCTTCCAATGCAACTATATCCCTCCTTAACTAAAGAGACAAAAGCTGCACAGTACTGTAGGTGTGATATCACCAATGCTTTGTACAGTTGTAGCAAGACTTCCTACTTTTATACTCATCACCCTTGCAATAAAGGCCAACATTCCATTTGCCTTCCCAATTACTTGTTGCACCTGTGTGCTGAACTTTTATGTTCAAGGACCCAGAACCTTCCGCACTGCAGCATTCTGCAGCCTGTCTCCACTTAACTAATTTTGCTTTTCCATTCAGTATGGGCAATAAATGTTGGCCTTGCCAGCAATGCTCACATCCCATGAAAGAATAAAGAACTTGAATGGTACAGCCCACTTCAATATCTTTCTCTTCTTTGTCCTCTCCATTCTATTTATCCACCATTTTACTCTAGTGACAGCTGCCCACATGCCTATAACAGATCAAAAACAGAATTACCTGGAAAAACTCAGCAGGTCTGGCAGCATCGGCGGAGAAGAAAAGAGTTGACGGTTCGAGTCCTCATGACCCTTCGACAGAACTTGAGTTCGAGTCAAAGAAAGAGTTGAAATATAAGCTGGTTTAAAGTGTGTGTGGGGGGCGGAGAGATAGAGAGACAGAGAGGTCGGGGGGGGGGTGGTTGTGTGGTTGTAGGGACAAACAAGCAGTGATAGAAGCAGATCATCAAAAGATGTCAACAACAATAGAACACATAGGTGTTAAAGTTAAAGTTGGTGATATTATCTAAACGAATGTGCTAATTAAGAATGGATGGTAGGGCACTCAAGGTATAGCTCTAGTGGGGTTTTTTTTTTATTTTTTTATAATGGAAATAGGTGGGAAAAGGAAAATCTTTATAATTTATGGGGAAAAAAAGGGAAGGGGGAAACAGAAAGGGTGTGGGGATGGGGGAGGGAGCTCATGACCTAAAGTTGTTGAATTCAATATTCAGTCCGGATGGCTGTAAAGTGCCTAGTCGGAAGAAGAGGTGTTGTTCCTCCAGTTTGCGTTGGGCTTTACTGGAACAATGCAGCAAGCCAAGGACAGACATGTGGGCAAGAGAGCAGGGTGGAGTGTTAAAATGACAAGCGACAGGGAGATTTGGGTCATTCTTGTGGACAGACCGCAGGTGTTCTGTGTGTTACGTTTGGTCTCTCCAATGTAGAGGAGACCACATTGGGAGCAACGAATGTAGAAGACTAAGTTGGGGGAAATGCAAGTGAAATGCTGCTTCACTTGAAAAGAGTGTTTGGGTCCTTGGACGGTGAGGAGAGAGGAAGTGAAGGGGCAGGTGTTGCATCTTTTGCGTGGGCATGGGGTGGTGCCATAGGAGGGGGTTGAGGAGTAGGGGGTGATGGAGGAGTGGACCAGGGTGTCCCGGAGGGAGCGATCCCTACGGAATGCCGATAAGGGGGGTGAAGGGAAGATGTGTTTGGTGGTGGCATCATGCTGGAGTTGGCGGAAATGGCGGAGGATGATCCTTTGAATGCAGAGGCTGGTGGGGAGATAAGTGAGGACAAGGGGGACCCTATCATGTTTCTGGGAGGGAGGAGAAGGCGTGAGGGCGGATGCGCGGGAGATGGGCCGGACACGGTTGAGGGCCCTGTCAACGACCGTGGGTGGAAAACCTCGGTTAAGGAAGAAGGAGGACATGTCAGAAGAACTGTTTTTGAATGTAGCATCATTGGAACAGATGCGACGGAGGCGAAGGAACTGAGAGAATGGGATGGAGTCCTTACAGGAAGCGGGGTGTGAGGAGCTGTAGTCGAGATAGCTGTGGGAGTCGGTGGGTTTGTAATGGATATTGGTGGACAGTCTATCACCAGAGATTGAGACAGAGAGGTCAAGGAAGGGAAGGGAAGTGTCAGAGATGGACCACGTGAAAATGATGGAGGGGTGGAGATTGGAAGCAAAATTAATAAATTTTTCCAAGTCCTGACGAGAGCATGAAGCGGCACCGAAGTAATCATCAATGTACCGGAGAAAGAGTTGTGGAAGGGGGGCGGAGTAGGACTGCAACAAGGAATGTTCCACATACCCCATAAAGAGACAGGCATAGCTGGGGCCCATGCGGGTACCCATAGCCACACCTTTTATTTGGAGGAAGTGAGAGGAGTTGAAGGAGAAATTGTTCAGCGTGAGAACAAGTTCAGCCAGACGGAGGAGAGTAGTGGTGGATGGGGATTGTTCGGGCCTCTGTTCAAGGAAGAAGCTAAGGGCCCTCAGACCATCCTGGTGGGGGATGGAGGTGTAGAGGGATTGGACGTCCATGGTGAAGAGGAAGTGGTTGGGGCCAGGGAACTGGAAATTGTTGATGTGACGTAAGGTGTCAGAGGAATCACGGATGTAGGTGGGAAGGGACTGGACAAGGGGAGAGAGAAGGGAGTCAAGATAACGAGAAATGAGTTCTGTGGGGCAGGAGCAAGCTGAGACGATCGGTCTACCGGGGCAGTTCTGTTTGTGGATTTTGGGTAGGAGAAAGAAGCGGGCCGTCCGAGGTTGGGCAACTATCAGGTTGGAAGCTGTGGGAGGGAGATCCGCAGAGGAGATGAGGTCAGTGACAGTCCTGGAAACAATGGCTTGATGTTCAGTGGTGGGGCCATGGTCCAGGGAGAGGTAGGAGGAAGTGTCTGCGAGTTGACGCTCAGCCTCCACGAGGTAGAGGTCAGTGCGCCAGACAACAACAGCACCACCCTTGTCAGCGGGTTTGATGACAATGTCAGGGTTGGCCCTGAGAGAATGGAGTGCAGTAAGTTCAGAGAGAGACAGGTTAGAATGGGTGAGAGGAGCAGAGAAATTGAGACGACTAATGTCGCGCCAACAGTTCTCAATGAAAAGATCGAGAGAAGGTAAGAATCCAGAGGGAGGGGTCCAGGTGGAGGGAGAATATTGGAGATGGGTAAAAGGATCCGTTGAACTGGGAGAGGACTCCTGCCCAAAGAAGTGAGCCCGGAGACGAAGACGGCGGAACAAGAGTTCAGTATTATGCCGAGCCTGAAATTCATTGAGGTGAGGGCGTAAAGGTATGAAACTAAGTCCTTTGCTGAGCACTGAACGTTCAGCATCGGAGAGGGGAAGGTCAGGGGGTGTAGTGAATACACGGCTGGGGTTGGGATTGGAAGATGGGGTGGGGACGGAGGGACAGGCAGGGGTGGAGGGTCCTAGATGGGTGTTGGTGTCGATGAGTTGTTGGAGCTTGCGTTCCTTAGCACTTGAGAGAAAGAGAAAACGTTTCTTGTTGAGTAGAGCTATACCTTGAGTGCCCTACCATCCATTCTTAATTAGCACATTCGTTTAGATAATATCACCAACTTTAACTTTAACACCTATGTGTTCTATTGTACTATTGTCGTTGACATCTTTTGATGATCTGCTTCTATCACTGCTTGTTTGTCCCTACAACCACACCACCACCCCCCCCCATCTCTCTGTCTCTCTATCTCTCCGCCCCCCACACACACACTTTAAACCAGCTTATATTTCAACTCTTTCTTGGACTCGAACTCAAGTTCTGTCGAAGGGTCATGAGGACTCGAAACGTCAACTCTTTTCTTCTCCGCCGATGCTGCCAGACCTGCTGAGTTTTTCCAGGTAATTCTGTTTTTGTTATGGATTTTCAGCATCCACAGTTTTTTTGTTTTTATGCCTATAACAGATGACTTTTTACTTACCACATTGTACATTAGTACATGTGCAACACTATTGTAGCTGTGATTGTAATTAGTTATTCACTTGTGGGCCTGTTACAATAATCCAAACCCCTATGAGATGATAAGAGAAGAATCAGGGAAATTGAGCATGTGTTTATAACCCAAGTAAATGAAAATTAAGCCACAATCACTCCTATCTAGCCCATATAGAAGAAATTTGAGTCAACAGCATACTGACTCTAGGCTGCCTATGCATTGTTCCCAGTGCCAGGAACAATACTCAACATCTTTTCATTGCTCACATTAGTAGTTCAGCTGATTTTTAAGATCAAAGTCAAAGGAATTATTTTCATGTGAACTGTACAATAGGCATACTTTCAAATTTAAATGGTGGGAGGTGAAGTTCTTTCCATTTCTAATATTCATACTCAGTGTGAGCATGATTTATTGCTTATGCCAGTTTATTCACTACAAAGAATCTCATTCTTCATAAACCCAAGCTATTGAGGATGATTCAATTAAGTGTAGTACTGTCTTCTACTTCAATTGACTTATTTGATGTTAGTGATTTCTAGGGGGTAAATATTTGAGGGAAGCTTCCCAATGTAGGAGAGCACAGATTGGGGAATTAGGCATGGAAATCAATGTGTGCAATTTGCAGTATTCCTGATCTTTCTAGCCAGTAAAATGTAATTGCTGGAAAATCAAAGTGCTACAAATCTATACCACAAATCTCACCCACCCCCTGCACCCCCCCTCCTCCCCTCCACTACCTAGTGTTTCCTCCCATCCAACAAAGCTTTACACCAAATGTCTTGTCACATTTGGGCTGATATTTCTACTGTCAATAAAAATCAAATGCTTTGGCAATTATCCAGCACATGTAAAACATGATTTCCTCTTTAGTTAGATTTGGTTCCCTTTTGTTGACTGTGGTAGAACACTCCACAAGAAACAAAGAAAACAAAGAGCAGTTAACAATCTTTTGAAATTTACCCCGTAATTATTACCAACTATTTACCAACTATTTATTACTAGAATATCATAACATTTATTTTAAAAAATGAAGGGTTTTAAATCTTCATCTGTACAACAGATGTTTCCACTGTGGAGCCAGTTTCTCATTTTAATGGTACATATAGCCTGGAAATGAGGACAATTACTGATTTTTGGTTGAATTTCTTTCAAAGTATTTAATTGATGCTCCCAGCCCCAGTTTAATCCTTTCATTAACACAAAATTACATGTAGATTTGTTCCTCAGGTGTCATTATTTCTATTGGCTTTATTTCCTGGGTATACACATCAATTTACCAGGTGCAAATGGACTATCACCTTCTGTTATGTCTGTATTCTGAATTTGTTGGGCAGATGTTTCTGAGGCTGTGTTGGGGCCTACCAGACAATTGTTTATCAGAATTCATGGGTTCATTGCCCATAAATTTCTTCCTATTAATACTAATGAACTGAATTGTAGGCAAAGCAGCCACAATTTTTCAATGAATCATCCACTGTGCAAGCCACCATCATTGCTTCAGGGTCTCAGAAATTTCCATACACCATTTACTGCTAGGCTACGCACCACCATATCCTCTGAGTGAGAAAAATCAGCTAGTGCAATCCATGCTATGGCTACTAATGAAGTTTTGCTGCAAATACATGATGAGACAATTCAGCTGATTAAAAAAAAAATGTAGAACTCAGCTTTTTCTGATATCTTAAGCCATTTCTGTGAAGCCAAAATAAGGAGCGTCTTAAATTCTCAAGAGTCCTTTAAACAATCTTTCATAGATGTTTTAATTAAGTGAATATCACTGCATTTATGATCTTTCTTACCAGAATTGCCAGGAAGTACAGTTGAATCGAGTGACCTAATAAAATGCTAAAAGAACAATGTGTATCAAGCATCTTCGTACAATTGAGCTTAATGACAGGTCTTTCCCAATTGACCAGTGTTTGCTAAGAAGCAGACTTATTCTAAACAAACATAATCAATGGTAATTACTTATTTCTTATATTTCTATCACCCAAGTTGAATGGGTAGTGGAAAGCAATGTGATGAGTTGCTTAAGCTCTGACTATTAGCTTGTAACTGGTTTTATCCCATCCTGTATATTTTCTTCTGAGGTATCTTCAGATGGCAATGTGCCTACCCACTACTGGTAAAATGGCAGCAGTGGCATGAAGGTGACTGACATGGCCCTGCCTCCACTCACCCCCTTCTCCTTTCTGTGACCCCACAAAATCTGAGCCATGGATTTCAATCCAGAGAAATGTAAAGTAACTATTATTCAAGAAAGGAGGGAGAGAAAAAACAGGGAACTAAAGGCTACTGGCAATACAACTTATACAATGGGTCTGAACTGCAAGATTAAGTTGCAGTGGAAAATCCACTTAATACCCAGTACTAAACAAATGAATGGTTCATTCAAAAAAAATACCATAGATCTCCTGCCTGTATCATTAGGCTTTGTTCTGACTCAATAGCTTAGAATCTTAACTGTGGCTATTTCAAAAAGAAGAGGAATGCCCAAACTCTTTATTCAATCAACACTGAATTATTTAATAAATTGATCACCCCTTGCTAATAAAAGGCTGAGGAGTGCCCTCAAAGACCTTCACGATTATGTACGTGCTACAGGATAGACATAGAGCAAAAGGTTCCACATCTTGGGAGACTAAAGCTGGAGGTGAGAATATAAGATAGTAACTAATAAATCAAGTTGCATCAAGCATACACTGTAGAAATTAGCCATTTGGCCCATTGATCTATGATATTGCTTATGTTCCACACAAACCACCTCTCATCCTACATCTAACTCAGTCAACATATTCTTCTGCTCCTTCTGTCTCATGTGCTAATCTAGTTTACTTTAAATTCACCTATCCTTTTTGCTTCAATGACTCTGTTGGCATATTTCACTTTACACAAATATTGCTTAAAAATAAACAAGTTTCTCCTGAATTATCTTTTGGATTTATTTGATTATCTTATACTTATCAAAGAATGGTTACAGCACAGAACACAGTTACAGCACATTTGTACTGACCCTTTGAAGGAACAGTTCAGCTAGTGCCTCACCTTTGCATTTTTTCTCAGCACTGCAAAGTTTTCCTTTTCAGATAATGATCAATTCCCATTTGAAAGCTTCAATTGACCCAACTTCCACCAAACTATCATTCCAGAAACTAACCACTCACTGTGTGAACATGTTTTTCCTCATATTGATTCTAATGACCTCTCTAGTTTTTAAATCACCCACAATTAGAAATATTTTCTGTCTACCCTATAAACCCCCTCCATTATCTTAAAGATCACTATCATTGGAACATAGCAACATAGGACTTTGGAGCAGGAATAGGTCATTCAGCCCTTCAAGCCTACTCCACTATATGATATGATCATGGCTGATCTAATTGTGGTCCCAACTTCACTTTCTAGTCTGCCACCTGCAACCCTTGACACCCTTGTCTATCAAAAATCTATTTGACTCTGCCTTGAATAAATTAAATGATGAAGCTTCTTCTGCTCTCTGGAGAACAAAATTCCACAGACTAATGACCTTATGAGGGAAAATTTCTCCTCATCTGTCTTAAAGGGGAGATACTTATTTTTAAACCGTCCCTTGGTTCTAATCTCTCCCACAAGTGGAAACATCCTCTCGGTATCTACTTATCAAATCCCCTCAGGATCTTAAGTTTCAGTAAAACCACCCCTCATTCTTCCAAACTCCAATGGGTATAGGCCCCACATGTTCAACCTTTCTTCATAAAATGAGCCCTTTGTCACAGTTGAGTCTGAGTGCAATTCTGGTCGCCACATTACCAGAAGGATATGGAGGCATTGAAGAGGGTGCAGAGGAGGTTTACCAGGATGCTGCCTGGTCTGGAGGTTATTAGGTATGAGGAGAGGTTGGAGAAACTCAGATTGTTCTCACTAGAGCGACGGAGATTGAGGGGCGACTTGATAGAAGTTCACAAAATTGAATAGCATGGACCGAGTAGATAGTCAGAAGCTTTTTCCCAGGGTGGAAGAGTAAATTATTAGGGGACATAGATTGAAGGTGAGAGGAGAAAACTATAGAGGAGATGTGTGGGGCAAGTTTTTTATGCAGAGGGATCGTTAGTGTCTGGCATTCACTGCCAGAGGAGGTGGTGAAAGCAGGTACAATAGCGGTGTTTAAGAGGCAGCTTGACAAGTACATGAATAGGATAGGAACAGAGGGATACGGACCCCGGAAGTGCAAAATGTTTTAGTTGACGGGCAATATGATCAGCGCAGGCTTGGAGGGCCGAAGGGCCTGTTCCTGTGCTGTACTTTTCTTTGTTCCTTGAGTCGAGTGACCCTTCTCTGAACTGCTTATAATGCAATTCCTATTTTCAAATACGGAGACCCAAACTGTACAGCGTCCTGCAATCTCATTCCAGTTAAATGACAAAAAGCTTTAATCCTCATCACACCTCTTAATCCTCTGTAAATGAATACATAGGCATAAGAATAACCTCTACAAAGAAAAATCAGTTTATTATAAGGTAATAAATATATCAAGATGGAAGATATGAGGGGGCATGGGGGATATCAGGATCATATCTAAGCTCACATCAGTGCAGAAGATGAGGCTGAAGCATTTACTACAATGTTCAGCCAGAAGTGCTGAGTGGATGATCCATCTCTGCCTCCTCTGGAGGTCCCCAGCATCACAGATGCCAGACTTCAGCCAATTCAATTCAATTCACTCCACATGATGTCAAGAAATGGCTGAAGGCACTGGATATTGCAAAGGCTATGGGCCCTGACAATATCCTGGCAATAGTAATGAAGAATTGTGCTCCAGAACTTGCCACACCCCTAGCCAAGCTGTTCCAGTATAGCTACAAAACTGGCATCTACCTGGCTATGTGGAAAATTGCCCAGTTGTGTCCTGTACACGAAGCAGGACAAACCCAACCCAGCCAATTACTGCCCCATCAGTCTACTCTCAATCATCAGTAAAGTAATGGAAGGGGTCATCAACAGTGCTATCAAGCAGCACTTTCTTAACAATAACCTGATCACTGATGCCCAGTTTGGGTTCTGCCAGGCCCACTCAACTCCTGACCAGATTGGTTCAAACATGGACAAAAGAGCTGAATTCCTGAGGTGAGGTGAGATTGACTACCCTTGACATCAAGGCAGCATTTGACAGTGTGGCATCAAGGTGCTCCAGCAAAACTGGAATCAGTGGGAAAACTCTCCACTGGTTGGAGTTATACCTAGCACAAAGGAAGATGGTTGTGGCTGTTGGAGGTCAGTTACCTCCAGCTCCAGGACATCGTCACTGGAGTTCCTCAGGGTAGTGTCCTTGGCCCAAGCATCTTCAGCTGTTTCATCAATGACCTTCCTGCCATCATAAGGTCAGAAGTGGGGATGTTTGCTGATGATTGCACAATGCTCAGCACCACTCACAACTCCTCAGATACTGAAGCAGTCCGTGTCTAAATGCAGCAAGACCTGGACAATATCCAGGCTTAGGCTGACAAGTGGCAATTAACATTTGCACCCCATAAGTGTCAGGCAATGACCATCTCCAACAAGAGAGAATCAACCATTGGCCTGTGATGTTCATTAGCATTACCATCACTGATTCCCCCACTACCAACATCCTAGGGATTACCATTGACTAGAAACTGAACTGGACTAGCCATGTAGCCATAGTATTTATAAGAGCAGGTCAGAGGCTAGGAATTGTGCGACAAGTAACCCACCTCCTGACTCTGCAAAGCCTGTCCACCATCTACAAGGCACAAGTCAGGACTGTGATGGAATATGCTCCACTTGCCTGGATGAGTACAGCTCCCACAACACAAGAAGCTTGACACTGTCCAGGACAAAGCAGTCCATTTGATTGGCACCACATCCACAAACATTCAGTCCCTGCACCACTGATACGCAGTAGCAGCAGTGTGTACCAGCTATAAGATGCACTGCAGGAATTCACCAAGGCCCCTTTGAAAGCATCTTCCAAACCCATTTCCATTGCTATCCAAAGATGAGGGCAGCAGATAGATGGGAACGCCACCACCTGGAAGTTCCCCTCCAAGTCACTCACCATCATGACTTAGAAATACATTGGTGTTCCTTCACTGTCACTGGGTCAAAATCCGGGAACTCCCTTTCTCACAGCAGTGGGTTTACCTACACCACATGACTGCAGGGGTTCAAGAAGGCAGCTCACCACGACCTTCAAGGGCAAGCAGGAATGAGCAACAAATGCTGGCCCAGCCAGTGAAGCCCACTTCCCATGAATAAATTTTAAAAAATAATTCGGTTATTTCCACGAAGGAGAGCCCCTCAGTCGTGATGAAAATCCAGGCCTGAGACTCCAGCTCCTGTATCCAGTTTGAATTGAGTAGGATGCCTATTTACTCCAATACTGGCTTTATTTTATTTCTCCTAGGAAGGTGATTTCTTGGTTGTCAAGGGCTTAAATGGAGGTTCCTTTAACCCACTTCTCCTTCTGTATTGTGAATACAGATTTCCTGACATTGCAGACTGCTTTAAAATGGCCTATCTTGCCACATCCACAGTGCTGTGCAATTTGGACAGGGCATTCTTCCTCCTGTGGACCTTCTTCCTGCCACTTTGGAAAATGGCAGTTGGAGCCTTTTCAAGGCACTTACTTGGTTGCTGCCTTGCTATACTTTCAGTATTACAACCCAAAAACTGAATGACTTCTTCAGGCTGTTCCAGCGGGATTTCCCTTGCATTTCTCACAAAGACCTTTATTCTGCCTTTTGACCTGTCTGGCCAGTTGTACAGCTTTACTTGAAAGTAAATTTTCCTGAGATTGTGAAAAGTCAGGTTCTCATTTATAACATCTATGACCTATCTCTGATCAGATTGGCTTTTAATGTTCCATACTCACTATTGTCAGCTAGATGGTACAATTCAATGATAAGTGAGTTAAACCCTTCGCCCTATTTTTGACTCTGTTGATTAAATTTTGCCCCTTTCTATCACTATTTTTATGGAGACTGGAGTATGAGTCAAAGGCTCTGATAACAGCCTTGTAGGAAGCTGTCTCTTCAATCTCCTTTCAACAGAACTTCAGTGTTCTTCTCCGCTGATGTTGCCAGACCTGAGTTTTTCCAAGTATTTCTGTTTTTGTTTTGGATTTTCAGCATCCACAGTTCTTTTAATCTTCAATCTCCCTGTCTGGCCCGCATGTCAGTAATGCTTCTGACAGTGTTCAGTATTCAATGGCTTCTTACTCTAGAGGGTATCTTGCCGGAGGCAATGATCTTTTGTTCAAAATAGCTTTATTTTATTTACAAGGTTATAGAACATCAAGACAGAACTACAGCTACTCCTGAGGTGCTCCTCACTCATATTCTGTCGTTGAGTGATATCACTGTGACATAGCTCCTTATGCACATGCTCAGTGGCTATCATTAAAATTAACCCTTAACTCGACATCCTGGGATCCTCTTAAAAGTCTCTGACTTTGAGTTAGAGTCAAACTTCAAGCAGTTCCGATTTACTTGGATAGTTACCCAGGAAATGTTAGACAATATTTTTTTCAGGGTATCTATACAACTGACCCTCCAATCACTAACAGACTCCCATCCTCCCACCTTGACGACCATGCACCAGTTAGATCCACCCAGAGCAAGGGGTTATCCTCTCTCTAAGTTCAACTAGCTTATCAACTGTTTTTTCCCTTTCCATGTGAAATGTCTTTATATCTTTTTTGACCACTTCTCCTAATGTTAGTTCCATCTTATTAATTTCTATGGGAAATACTGAGGCTTGTAACTATTGAATATTCCTGCCTCTTTCTTGTGGGTTTATCTTGTGTGATCCTATCACTATCCTGATTTTCCTTTTGTTATTTGTGTCTGTAGAATGCTTTCCTATTTCTTTTTATACTTAAATTTAATTTCATAGTTCCTCTTGCCTTCCTAATTGTTTTTTTACTTTCCTAGTCTGATTGTACTCCCGTTTGGCACCCTCTCCCTTTTATTCAGTTGTTGCGAATATCTAGTTCATAATTCATGTTTTAGAATTTAACTTTTTTAATTTCAGGAGGTTAGTGTTAAATTTAAGACAAATAGAAAATCCTGATAGAGAAACTTATCATAATGAATGCAATTCAAACAAGCTTGGAATTAATTACAGTTAAAAGCTACCATATATTTATCTTACAAGGTCAGAGGAAGAGGTGTAAACAGTTGAAAATTGACCCATTTCTGGACCTCCTGGTAGAGACAGGGTGTCTTGTTATCTCCATAAGCGAAGCTAAAAAGTACCGGGAAAGTTGTAAAACTTCTTAGAGATAGAAATTATTCATATGGTCTCCCAGAATCAAGGAAAACTTTGAAATGAAGAGGTAGTTAATTTGTATTTCAACCTGGGAACACCCCATGTGTGTCACATTGCCATAGAGATACTGATTCAGGATGGAGCCTTTGTTAGAAGCTTCTTTTGTTTGATTTATCTATGTGTATTCGCTAACAGAAGTGAGCAATTCAGTTTGGGAACAGATCGAGGCAGTTGTAGCTTTGCTTTGGTGAAGACTGCATCTCACTGGATTGAGAGAGCCAACAGGAAGTGATAATCAGGCTGCATTTCAAGCAGAGAAAATACTAACTTCTTCATTCACTGCATGGAATGCATATGGGGCTTTGTCTCAGCTTGGATTTTGAGAAGGAAAAGCAGCTGGAAGGTTGGCTTGCAGCTAGTGGAAGAAATCTAAAGTGGTCCACACAGCCTTGTGGCTGAAATCAGTCAGCAGTGTTACCTTGGAAAGCTGTGGGAAGGCAGTTGGATATCTGCCAAGCAACCCAAACAAGGAGCTGAGGCATCCACAATCACGAGGTTGGTAAAGGAAAAGGTGGAATGTTGGGTAAGCAAAAACTAATGGAAGGTCCCCCATAGAATCTTACCTTTTGGAGTTGGATATGAAGAAGAATTAAAATAAATTTTAGGGGGCTGCAGCTGTGGTCCCAAGATAAATGAAAGAATATTAAACATATTGTAAGAAAATGTTTCCTCTTGGGAGGAAATAAAAAAAGTAGAACTGAGTTTATATCACAAACCTTTATAAGCTATAGTGTTAAGTTAGTGGCATTTGCTTGTTAATCTCTTTATTTATATAGTAAAGTTTGTTTTTTCTAAAAATGTAGAATATTGTGGCCTATTTCTCAGTTAATTACTGGGTTCAGATTGCTTCTTTAAATGTTAACAGTCCCCAACAGGATTGTGACAAAATTTGAGGCTCTTGATGGGATTTTGAATCCATAGACTGAAATAGGTGTGCTAGGATATTGGCTAATGCTTAAGCTAACAGGATCCCATGGTGAACTTTTATATTTATTGATAAGTGTGGTGTTGTCCATTGTTAAGATTTTTCCTGTTGAAGGAAGAGTTATCCCTGAGTGATCTGCACCAATGAACTAAAGTTAGTTTAATAGAATTAGCAGGGGAGTTGGAGACAAAAGCAGAGATATTTGTTGCCATAGTATAGCATTTAGAATTGGAAGAAGAAAAGGCTGACCCAGGTCCAAACCAGATTGAGTTGGCTAGGATTCAGTTGCAGATGAGGCAGCTTGAAATAGAAAAAGAGAGAGAAATGAAAAAAGCCCAAACTAAAGAGAATTTAAGAAGGGGAAAAAAAAGCATAACAATGGAACGTAAACTCCCCATTCAATGGAGGGCCACCTTGCCACTGGTAAAATGCTAGCAGAGGTAGGAATAGGAGAAGAATGCGTGAGGAGGACTCTGGAGAAGTCAGCAGCACCTAGAGGTGCTAGGAATTGAAGAGGCACATGAGAGGAGCTGGGAGAGCAGGGGTGACTGAGGGAGTTCTGTGAGGAGGGAACGAGGTGATCTATTGAGTACCATGAGTCTGGCTGGATAAGCATTTACTACTTTTATTGCTTATAGTATTTAAGGTCTTACTTTGTGGTTCATGATTTGTAGGGGCTATATTCTGTAACAACAAGGAGCAGGGAAGAAGGGCCTGAGAATAATTGATATTAAGGATCTTCCAAAAGGTTTGATTTGATTTAAAGGGGTAAGTCATGACAGGCAAGCTCAAAGCAGTGGTGTGCTCCTCCTGCTCTATGTGGGAAGCCAGGCACATTTCCAGTGCCTGGGACCAGCATGTGTGTGGGAAGTGTCTCCAGCTTATGGAAGCCTGGGTTTTGGAACTGGAGCGGCTGCTGGGGACACTGGAGCATCTGCGAGGTGGATTGTATCGTGGATAGCACGTATAGAGAGGCGGTCACACCACAGGCAGGAAGGGAATGGGTGACCACCAGGCAAAGCAAGAGGATTAGGCAGGCAATGCAGGAATTTCCTGTGGCTATTCCCCTGCAAAACAGATATATCACTTTGGATACTGTTAGGAGGAATGGCCTCTCAGGAGAAAGCAGCAACAGCCAAATTCATTGCACTGTGGTTGACTCTGCTGCACAGGGGAGGAGTAAAAAGTATGGGAATGCAATAGTTATAGGGGATTCAATTGTAAGGGGAATAGATAGGTGTTTCTGTGGCCATAATCGAGACTCCAGGATGGTATGTTGCCTCCCTGCTGACATCAAGGATGTCTCAGAGCGGCTAGAGAACATTCTGAAGGGGGAGGGTGAACAGCCAGTGGTCGTGGTACACATTGGTACAAAAGACAGATCTGAAAAAGGGATGAGGTCCTAAAAGCAGAATACAGGGAGTTAGGAAGTAAGTTGAAAAGTAGGACCTCAAAGATAGTGATCTCAGGATTACTACCAGTGCCACATGCCAATCAGAGTAGAAATAGGATATATCGGATGAATACCTGGCTGAAGAGATGGTGTGAGGGGGAGGGTTTCAGATTCCTGGGGCATTGGGACCTGTTCTGGGGGAGGTGGGACTAGTACAAACTGGATGGGTTACACCTGGGCAGGACCGGGACAGATGTCCTAGGGGGAACGTTTGCTAGAGTGGTTGGGGAGTGTTTAAACTAAAATGGCAGGGGGATGGGAACCTATGCGAGGAGTCAGGAAGGGGAATCAAGGACAAGAACAAAAGACAAAGTGCAATAAAAAAAGTTAGAGAAATCAAGGACCAGAATCAAACATGGCCTCAGTGAAAAAAAGTGGGAACAGGACAAGTAATGTTAAAAGGACAAGCCTTAAGGCTTTGTGCCTTAACGCGAGGAGCATTCGCAATGAAGTGGATGAATTAACCACACAAATAAATGTAAACAGTATGATAGTCGGGATTACGGAGGCATGACTGCAGGGTGACCAGGGATGGGAACTGAACATCCAGGGGTATTCAGTATTTATGAAGGACAGACAATGGAAAAGGCGGTGGAGTTGTATTGCTGGTTAAAGAGGAAATTAACGCAATAGTGAGGAAAGATATTAGCTCCGACAATGTGTAATCTGTGTGGGTAGAGCTGAGAAACACTAAGGGGCAAAAAATGTTAGTGGGAGTTGTATATAGGCCCCCTAAACTGGAGTGATGATGTTGGGAATGGCATTAAACAGGAAATTAGACTCCTGTAATAAAGGTACATCTGTAATTATGGCGAAGGGCCGAATGGCCTATTCCTGCTCCTAGTTTCTGTTTCTATGCTCTTAACTGGCCTTTTATGAGGTCCAATTAGGCTCTAGGTGGGTGGTTGGTCTGCCACTTTCCTGCCATTAGCAAAATGGCATGGCTGACAAAAGGTGTCAGGCATGCCATTCAATATCTTCCCACATCATTTTGCCAGTCTTGCTGCCTCAGTACATCCCTGAGGGCCCCATAAAATTCTGGCTCCTATCAATGATTTAGATGAGAGGACCAAGTGTAATGTATCTGAGTTTACTGATAATACAAAGTTAGGTGTGAAAGTAACTAGTGAGGATGACACAGAAGTTGCAAAAAGATATATATATACAGGTTAAATGAGTGGGCAGAAACATTTCAGATGAAACATAATATGGAGGAATGCAAAGTCATCTGTTTTGATAGGAAAAATGGAAAAACAGAATATTTTTAAATGTCGAGACTAGAAAAGTTGTTATTCAAGGTGACCTGGTGTCCTTGTATATGAATCGCGCACAGTTAAAATGCTGGTTCACAGCAAACAATTGGAAAGCATATATTGTGTTAGCCTCTATTATAAGGGATATATTATGATGCAAATTGAGGGCATCATAACTACTGCCAGCATACTGAGCATTGACTTGCATGATGCATTGAGTAAGACCATGCATCTGCTGGACATTAAGGGAGTGCAACACCTTCTCTCTGCAGCACATCTTAGAATTGATATGTGGCATATGCATGGCAATGTATGTACAGTTAATGACACCGTGTGTCATGGGGAAACCTACTATCCTGATGAAGGTACATGCTGTCTCTGCCTGCTTCTCTCTGGCAAAATAATGCAATATAACTCAGCTGTCTTGGAATATAGAGCATCAATGACATCCCTTATTGCAACTGTAGATGGCAAATTGGAAAATGTTGCGAGTATTGACTGCTCCAGCAAGAGCCTGAAACACAATCATTTGTGGCCATGGTCACCTTCACAGCTATTTGCCCTGCTCTGACACTGCAGCTCAGCCTGCAACAATGAGATATTTCATTGAGTAACTCCTTAGTGAAGCAGAGATATTTGCCCTGTTCCTTACCAAGGCTGAGGTAGGGCAATTGTTCCTGAAGATGTATAGTGTTTATGGCCTCCTGCTGAAAGCCTTTGACTCATTCTCCATCTGCTTCTTCAAGCAACTTTTCCTCCTCTGCTCATTCACCCTGTCATGCTACAGGATAAGTGGGGTGGAAACTACTGTACCCATGGGAGCAAGTGGTGTGTATAAAGCCTGTGAAGTGAGTACTGAGGCCTTCACCACATACCACATCATTCCATGTAGATTTCAACAACTTTAAATAGCTGTGCAAACCACCAAATACTTTGACTAACTCCAACAGCCAGTTGAAATCAGTCAACAAGCAACTTGAAAGTGAATGATGATCCCTTTAAATAGTTCTGTTGGTGGGGGGAGGGGGGTGTGGTTTGTGTTTGCTGCTTGCTGTTGAACACATGTTCAGTTGTGCAAGGAGTATTAGTTGGACTGTTCAGGTCGAAAATCGCACCTCTGGCATCAATTCAACGATCTGCCTGTTCTGTATACTTATGGTGCCCACTCCCTGTACCCATGCTACCACTCCCAGCCATTTTGAATCTGAAATGGCACCTGTGCTGAAAATGAAGGCACTACACAACCAAATTTTAGAGCCAATATACTTCAATCTCCTCACTGTTCCATTCCTCCTGAAATCCACTTCAAGATGTCTAACTCTTATCTGTCAGATGGTATTATCTTCTATGGTTATTTTCATTACTTTGAAATGAAAATTTTATCTTACGTTTTACAATTAAATTCTGAGTCTATAGCTTTTCTCTGATCCTGTGGAAATCAAATGAATGCCTGATGTGGGACTCTCTGTTCAAACGAAGCAGATAGCTTAGCTATGTTCCTCAGCTTTTCCTTTGATTGCAGCAGGAACAGTTTGGCATTCATCTTTAGAGAAAACTTTAACTAACCTCTGCCCGTGCACATTTAAAACCCTTCCCTCTGGCCTTTTTAATATTGTTGTTTCCTTAAATGGTTCAGACTCCTGTCTGAGCCAGGTGGGAGACTCATGAATAAATTAGGTCCAATGATATCAATCTATCACAATGTGAGTTGTGCATCTGCCACACAGTCTGTTCAGTAGAACTTGTTCCCATCCAGCAGAGCCTGACAGGTAAGTTCAAAACTTATTTTGAGGGGCCATGCAGGATAAGTGGGAGTAATCTGGCCTCAAAGCAAAAGTTTGCACTGCTGCTGCTTTGGCTCTTTCTCTTTCCAATCCTCTCCAAACCCCATGATTTACCTGATTGGGCAACAAGGAAAAGCTGGCAATCTTTGTAGACCCAAAGCCAGGAAGCTGCCTTTGGATGCCTGTTTGGGCAGACAGTAGGTTGGTGGAATGTTAATGAGACCTGGTGCTGACAGACCTGTTGCACGTTTCTAGCATTTTCTGTCTTTAGATTTACAGTATTTGTAGTTTTTTTAAAGCCCTTTTAAAAGCCCTCAGAGTAAGATGGAATCCACGCCATACATTGGGTCAATGCAAGGTAATCAGCTTCAATTCAATATTCTATGTCTTTCTAGTTTTGAAGATTTGAGTATGTGGATTAAGAGTCTGCAGCTCGCTTCAGGAAAAAACGGTTATTGGATTATAAAAATTGTAGGGTTTATAATATTTTCCTCAATTCTATGGAAATTGCAACAAAAATTCTCATGTTGTTCCACCAGAGATTTAGTGACCCTAACTGAAGGATAAAAAGTTCATCCAAAATCCTTAGTTGCTAATCTCTACAGGGTCATTGTCTGTTTCTGTGGTTAAACAAGGTAAATTCTCAATCAATAATGACTGGAAAATAGGGAGCTCCTTGAATCTTGTTGAGCATTTTGCAATAGCCAGTTGTATATGTCGAAATACATGAAAAATGCTAATTCCTTATTTTTAAAAAATCTCGGTCTAAAAATCCTTTCACATTATGCCTGTCTTTGTTAGATAAAACATATCAAAGATACAATGTAAATGTAACTAAATGGGCTTAGCAACTAGCATAGAATGAACACACTGCATCCTGTCTTACAGGCTATATGCTCATGCACAGTCCATATCTGAAATGTGTTATCCTTCATATTGGTAAAGGCCACAGGTATCCAAGCATCGTGCCCCCTCCTTCCTTACTGACCCTTTCCTGTTTGCATCCCCCAAGCCATAGGGCTTAATTATTTGGGGATACTGCTGGGGAAGTATTTGGCCAACTGCATCCTCAAGGAGCCAGAAAGCACAGCACTCCTTTACAATCCCCATCCACCACTACTCTCCTCCGTCTGGCTGAACTTGTTCTCACACTGAACAATTTCTCCTTCAACTCCTCTCACTTCCTCCAAATAAAAAGTGTGGCTATGGGTACCCGCATGGGTCCCAGCTATGCCTGTCTCTTTATGGGGTATGTGGAACATTCCTAGTTCCAGTCCTACTCCGGCCCCCTTCCACAACTCTTTCTCTGGTACATCGATGATTACTTCTGTGCTGCTTCATGCTCTCGTCGGGACTTGGAAAAATTTATTAATTTTGCTTCCAATCTCCACCCCTCCATCATTTTCACATGGTCCATCTACACTTCCCTTCCCTTCCTTGACCTCTCTGTCTCAATCTCTGGTGATAGATTGTCCACCAATATCCATTACAAAACAAAAACAGAATTACCTGGAAACACTCAGCAGGTCTGGTAGCATCGGCGGAGAAGAAAAGAGTTGACGTTTATCCATTACAAGCCTACCAACTCCCACAGCTACCTCGACTACAGCTCCTCACACCCTGCTTCCTGTAAGGACTCCATCCCATTCTCTCAGTTCCTTCGCCTCCGTCGCATCTGTTCTGATGATGCTACCTTCAAAAACAGTTCCTCTGACATGCCCTCCTTCTTCCTTAACCGATGTTTTCCACCCATGGTCGTTGACAGGGTCCTCAACCGTGTCCTGCCCATCTCCTGCGTATCCACCCTCACGCCTTCTCCTCCCTCCCAGAAACATGATAAGGTCCCCCTTGTCCTCACTTATCACCCCACCAACCTCCGCATTCAAAGGATCATCCTCCGCCATTTCCGCCAACTCCAGCATGATGCCACCACCAAATACATCTTCCCTTCACCCCCCCGGCGGCATTCCGTAGGGATCGTTCCCTCCGTGACACCCTGGTCCACTCCTCCATCACCCCCTACTCCTCAACCCCCACCTATGGCATGTCCCCATGCCCACTCAAAAGATGCAACACCTGCCCCTTCACTTCTTCCTCACCATCCATGGGCCCAAACACTCCTTTCAAATGAAGCAGCATTTCACTTGCATTTCCCCCAACTTATTCTACTGCATTCGTTGCTCCCAATGTGGTCTCCTCTACATTGGAGAGACCAAATGTAAACTGGGCAACTGCTTTGCAGAACACCTGCGGTCTGTCCACAAGAATGACCCAAACCTCCCTGTCGCTTGTCATTTTAACACTCCACCCTGCTCTCTTGCCCACATGTCTGTCCTTGGCCTGCTGCATTGTTCCAGTGAAGCCCAACACAAACTGGAGGAACAGCACCTCATCTTCCGACTAGGCACTTTACAGCCTTCTGGACTGAATATTGAATTCAACAACTTTAGATCTTGAAATCCCTCCTCCATCCCCAACCCCTTTCTGTTGCCTCCCCCTTCCTTTAGTTTTGTCCAATAATTTATATAGATTTTTCTTTACCCACCTATTTCCATTATTCTTAAATCTTTTATGCCCCGCTAGTCTTTCCACCCCACCCCTACTAGAGCTGTACCTTGAATGTCCTACCATCCATTCTTAATTAGCACATTCGTTTAGATAATATCACCAACTTCAACACCTGTGTTCTTTTGTTCTTTTGTCTGTGACATCTTTTGATTATCTGCTCCTATCACTGCTTGCTTGTCCCTATAACCACACTGCCCCCACCCCACCTTAAACCAACTTATATTTCACCCCTCTCCTTATATTCGCTCAGTTCTGTCGAAGGGTCATGAGGACTCGAAACGTCAACTCGTTTCTTCTCTGCCAATGCTGCCAGACCTGCTGAGTTTTTCCAGGTAATTCTGTTTTTGTTCAGCAGTCCTTTATCCTGATTAGATCCTAAAGCCAACTTTGTATGAGCCAGGGACCTCCAGGACATGCCTCCTATTTCAGGCCTAAAATTAATTTCCACCCCATGTACTTCAAAGAACGTAGCTTATTATTAATGGATATATTAAATACTCTTGTCACAATTATTAAGCAGTACTACGTATGGGAAAGTTTAGGTTTGATCTGCAGGTGAACCTACTGCTACTTACAGCAGGGAGGTTTAATAACATTTCTGTCTCAGGATGCAGAGACTTACTATTGCCTCTGCTGGCATGTCAGAAAATTGTAATATGATGCTGAGGAATGTTGTAAGTCATGATTTAATGAGTAGACACAATTTTTGAGGTGTGAGGCGCGTTTTGGTCCATTAAAGAAGTGGATCTTTGATTCCTTTCAACAGCTGGGAAAAATGACTTGAGGGGAGGCAAAGCTTTAACCATTCTTATAAAATGTCAATTACAGTGGGGGAGAGGAGGGGGCATTCAATCAGAAATTGGGTGGGGTCATCAATGGGTTTGGGGATTTGCCAGTAAGGGGCAATACAGGGGTTGAGGAGGGAGGGTTCTCAGAGGAAAAAGGTAGGGTTCAATTAGATGGGCTGCTGATCCCAGGGACCTGAGAGGGTGAAAATCAGAGACTTCATGCTGGGGGAGGGTTGGAGGCTGGGCAGATGGGTGCAGAATCTGGGGCCTTGTGGGTGGAATGGGTTGGAGACCTGGCGATGGTTGCAGGATGGGGATCTGGTGAGCAGGAGAGGGTGTTTGTAGGCCTGGTGGTGAAGCTCAGTGGGGAATGAGGGATCTAATCACCAGGAGGCTTGACCGGCAGGCACCTGGATCTAGGAGGTAGGGGTGAAGGCACTCATCATCTCCTGAATACACCAAGTCCTTGTTATAATGAAACAGCCATGTTACCCAACTCTCGGGGAATCTGGCCAGTAGCACTTAGTTTACTATCTGCATGACAATGAGGCTCATAGCCTCACTACCATATTTAAAGTTGGAGTTGGTTGCCTAACCAACCTTTGCCCTCAGTTAAAGGTAAGATAGTTGGAAGTGGGGGTTGGTTAGAAAATAGATTTTTCAGTCTTTCATCCTCCCTCTCATCTATTTCTTTAGATGAGTGGAATTTTCCCATCCAGTCTATGGTGAGTTTTGTGGTGGGTGGGAATGGAGAATCTAGTGGGAGTAAAAAAATCAATCACGCCGGTGTGAGAACAGTTTGCAATTCTCCAATAGTAGGTTAATGGCAGGTCGGCTATCCTACTGACTATGCCATTTGCATGCATGAATGCTCATTCAGTTAGCTGCTCGCTGGAATCATGTGCTGCCTTCTAATTTTGCATCTGCCAGCAGGAAATCCATGTCGATCTGAATCATTTCCAAAAGAGTGGCGTGCAGTGAACAGACCTCACTTTGCTCACATCTTCAAGGCGACTGTAACATTTATAGCCTACCTGCCATGGCACTATGCCAATCTCAATGTGATTCCCAGTGGGATGCCACACTGCTGGGTGTAGGGTTGATTTTGCTCCTGGTGGGTGCCTCCGTAGTCCAGAAGGACACAACTGTGCAGCAGTACTCAGGCAGGGATGAACAATCAGAGACCAGCATTTCAAAAGGGGGTTGGGGGGGTGAGGGAAAGGGTAACCGACACACGGGAAGCATAGGGGCAGGAAGGCATTGCAAGGGGTTGGGGGGGGAGGGGGGAGTGGTGGCAGGCAGAGGGGAGACTGAGGAGTAGGGAGCTGGAGACTGACAAAGGAAACTAAAACACTGACAAACAAGGGGTGGTTGGGATACCACTGGGAGGGGTTGCATGCAGACTCTGGAACGGAAATGGGGTGTATGTTGGTGTGGCACCCAAGGGACGGGTCACTCATAAAGTGGGTATGGGGATGTTGGGAAGGGAGCTAGTGTAGTGTTCAGTCAAGAAGGGCAATGGGGAACTCAAAAGTCAAAGTCATTGATCTGGGGCCAACAAGTCAGTCAGGGAGTAGAAACACTCCTTAGGCTCACAGGATCAGAGAGTAGACAGTCCTGGAGCTCTGTGGGCCTCAGTCAAGAGTAAGGGAGTTGAGACAGTCATGGGGTGCAGCACGCCATACTATAGGGCTATGTATGACACGCACGATGTCCTCCTGCTCCAGGGAGGAGCAAGGGCTGTGTGTTGCATTGGGATAGTTGTTGCATATATGGCATTTCATCAATTGAAGACTCATGTGCTTTCCAAATTGACATTCCTCATGTGCCAAAGGACATATAGTCATTAATTATGTGCAATGTATTGTAAATTAGTATGCCAGATCTAAGATTGGAGCACTAAGCAAGATCAGGTTGTGCATGCCATCCAAACTTTGGTGTTCAGATGTTATGTCTCGGATGGCATTTTGGTCATCTTGATGTGTCTGTTAGCACCCCAAAAACAAGACTGCACCAGCGACTAGGCTAGTTGGGCAGAAGTCGCTATAAACTGTTACATGCTATTGGTTCAAGATTGTGAGCTTCACTATGTTCACCCATTATTCATTAACCATTTCAATCTCTCATTCCAGAAAAAGTATAAAGCAGTTTTGGATCCAGAGCTCAATGGTTCCTTTGAGGGTTCCAATACAGTGGAGGAGGAGAAGAGATGGGCAGTGCTGAGCACAGCTTCAGGAGGAGGTCCAGGGTGCAGGGGAGCCACAACAAGAACATGAGGACAGACCCAGGGCATGGGGGAGACTCGCTAGACCAAGAATATACTGAAGAAGACTCTCTTTGCAGATGAGTGAGACACAATGCCACACATATCTGCGCTTCTCCCAAGCTCGGAGATCACATCTGTCACATTCTTCATGAGGAACTAATGCTCTGTGGAGTCAGAGACTTTCCCCTGCCTGTGGCCTTGAAGGTGACCACCGTGCTCAATTTCTTTGCCTGCAGATCATTCTAGGGATCTAAAGGGGACCTGTGTGACATCTTGCAGTCTGCACACATAGATGCATCAAGGAGGTCTCAGGTGCCATCTACAGCAAGGCGCATCACTGTGAGGTCGATACAGGTAGCTGGGCTGCGAGGTTTAATGGGTTTACAGCTATCAATGACTTCCAAAGAGTGCAGGGTGCAATCGGCTGCATCCATGAGGCTTTAAGGGCTCCATGGGAGCAGCCCCTAAAGCTTATTGACCATAAAAACTTTCATCCCTTCAATGCTCAACTGGTGTGTTCATCAGAAGCACATCATAGACATTTGTGCTAGGTACCCTGGGAGTTGCCATGACTCTTACATCCTGAGCCACTTCAAGGTGCCTCAGATATTTGAAGGTCTTGAGTATCTAAGGGATGGCTGCTTGGGGATAAGGGGGTACCCACTGAAACACTGGCCCATGACACCTATGCATTAGCTTCGGAGGAGAGGTACAACGCAGTTCACAACTCCACATGGTCCCTAATCGAGCAGACTATTGGTACTCTGAAGATGCGCTTCTGATGTTTGGACCACACAGGTGGGGCTCTGCAGTAGACTCCAGATAAGATATTGTGTTGCGCCCTTCACAACCAGATGCTGCAAAGGGAGAAATGGAGGAGGATGAGAGCTCCTTGGGAGATGAAGAGCAGGAGGGCCAGGAAGCTGAAGGGCTGATGAGCGTTAGCTTCCATGAGACGACACCATCAAGGAAGAATGACATGAAAGACTTTAATTTCTACCAGATTCCAGGCGGAGGAAAGTGAAAGCAATGGGAGATGGCCACATTTCTCATGTCTCTTAATGCCATTCCATTGCATTGACAGGGTTGTCCAACCAGTCACAGTGAGAGCAAATTCAGTATTCAGGCTTGCACCTTTTTATGCCTCATGATTCACCAGGCAAGCAACTCTAAGCAGGTCAGCGGTGCACTCTGTATACACTCATCATGGGAAGTGAAAGTCGACATAAAAATGAGAACTCTGCAGCAACTTCCTTGATGCATTCATGAGAAACTACAGAAGCCAGTGAGATGATGACATGGTTGGGGATATCCTCCTCCCATCCATGTCTTGTGCTTTGGCACTACCACTGAGGAGACACAACTGCTGCTCATCCCTGAAGGATGCTGAGCTGCCCTCACAATGGTGTATCATGAGGAAAAAGGGTTATAAGCACATTAAGCACACATCCAATAAAGATTTTAACACCTACCTGACATCACACAAGGGTGCAGAAACTATCTTCAGCATTACATCACATGAATGTGAATCTCCCACTGAATGGGAGGATGGCTAAACTTCGAAATAAGAGGTTATTAAGTACATAATCATAACGTCTTCAATTGACCAAGCCATTCACACTAACATCAAACTGTATTAACAAAAGTGCAACATCATGACCCAAATATGATTTTGATATTTAATTTTCCTAAACCTACTGGGAGCAGCCCCCACATCCACAGCAGAGGTGGAGGTTGACTGCTACATCCTGTTGTTTGTGACCTTGGTTGCTGGCAATCTGGAGGGCCCCAGCCTAATAAGGGTCTCCTGCTAAGGGGCAGATGCACCCGCAGCCTGAACAGCTGGAGTGGATGGGGGTTACAGGCAGAGGAGACTGAGCAGCTGGACATCCTTGGAGTGTCCAGAGTGGAGGTCCCCAAGGTGTCCAGATGACACTCATCTTGAGTGTCCGAGGTCCCTGCCTGACTCCATAGAGAGAGCACCTGGACAGAGGTCAAGGTGCCTT
Organism: Carcharodon carcharias; assembly: GCF_017639515.1. NCBI lineage: Eukaryota > Metazoa > Chordata > Chondrichthyes > Lamniformes > Lamnidae > Carcharodon > Carcharodon carcharias. The sequence continues at coordinate 172,012,278 of NC_054469.1, forward strand.
GTCTCCCTCTTGCCTAGACATTGGTGCCCACTGGTATGTGTGACCATGGAGTTCGGGGCTGAGCGCAAGTCCAGTAAATCCTGCTGGACCAAGTTCTCCATGAGGGTCGGCAACCTATCCATGATGACCTCGAGGCACTCGCATCTTGGAGCCACAACATTAGACAATGTGGATGGACTCCTCCATCCTTCGCTCTAGTCTACTGAGTCACTGCCACATCTCTGACTAATGCTCCGCCACCAGTCGTTGCATCTCCAGCCAGTCAGAGGCTCATCATCTGACTCAGACTGAACAGGTCTCCAGCAGCCTTCCAAGTGCCGGAGACCTAGGTTGTCCCTGCCTCCGACTGCAGCGGTGACGTGTCAGTGAAGTATTCTCCAACAGATGACCCCAAGCCTAATCTGGAGCTGTGACTCTATACTGTGTTAAGAGGGTGTGGGTAAGCACAATGAATCCTTCCTCAGTGGCTTCCTCAGCCTCCTCATGCAGGGTGGCCTGGGGGCTGGGACTTATGTTGGCCATCCTTGTCTACCTAGATCATCTGCTTGAAAGAGAGGAGTTTTAGTTCATGAGCAGGGAGATTACAAGATCATGTGTCATTCACTCAATGTCAGGATGTGGTGAAGTCATGGAGGTGTCATCTGTACTAGGTTGCTGGGACCAGATGATCTCTCCCCCACAGGGGTGATCCTGTCTTCCCCAGCCAGCTCGGTGGCATCCTCCCTTGAGCTGAGTAAGGGTTACAATGCCAGCTGTGACTCCCCAAGTCTGGGACCTTTCACATCTGTTTTGGGCCAGCTTGCCCTGGATGAAGACAAAAAAAAAGGATATGATGAGAAGGGATAGAATTGAGGTTGGGAAAGAATCACGCCCCCTGTGTGTGGTGGGCCCTCCCCAGAAGGGGCTGAGGATGGAATGTGAGCAGCACGATAGATGGGATGGTGGTGATGTGAAAGTGCCCATGAGACAATCAGTGGTGATACATGTCCCCTGTTTAAAGGTTGTGTGAGATCAGTGAAGAGAGTAGCCCTTTGAGTACATGATGCCATGATGAGGCTTTGATTTTGGAGGGAGTTGAAGCATGACTTGCCCTGGTGGAGCAGATGAGATCATTCATTCTCTTCCTGCTCTGGGTGGGTGGCTCCCTATGAGAATTCACTCCTCAAATGTAAGGCCTTGAGGGCATCGGGGCAGAATCAGGGTGCAGCCGCTGCCTTCTGGCTTGAGGCCTTCCTCTATTGTTTCACAAACATTCCTGTGGGTGGCCTGGAGACAGCTGGGCTGGAGACAGTAAAATGTGTGTGCTCGGGTGGCGTTTAAATAAGGTGCCTTGTCCTTTGACGCCGTCAAGTGATGACAGGGAAGACGAATCAGCTCCTGACCCGCCAGATGATTCAGAGAAACTCGCCTGGCATAATTAGTGAGTTTCCAAGTGCAGGATCAGGTGTGATTTCCCGTCATTCCGACCAGTAGGTAATACATTGTGGAACCTGACCGCCACGGCACTTAGTTTCAAAAACGGAAAATTCCGCCCTTACTATGCAAGCGTCCAAAGCAAGTCTAATGGCAAGGGCAAGATTAATGATTTGGCTGATGCTGTTTGTTTCTTCCTCAGATTTATTATATTGTTAGTGTTATTGATTACAGTGATTAGAATTGTGAAGCAGAGCAGCTCATCCTGAAAGCTCTTCATACTGCTCCATTCCACAATAAAACTGGAGGGGCAAAGGGTAAACGCAGCACAGTACAGTAGTAACATTCCAAGCATTTTTATGCTACAGTACAATGCATTCCTAGTAAAGAGCCTAAAAATGTGAAGAGGCTTTGAGACTTTCTTGTTATCCAGGTCTTGTTTCCAGAATTGATTTGACCATTTTTCCTATCCTGTATCTATATTGTTTGCTGAAGACAGAACTGATCCAATCCCTCTTGGAATACAAATCTCAATTTGCAAAGGATCTAAGTTTACCTTTGTGCCTAATGACCATTTTTCACCCTGGGCAATCATGTGTACATTGGCATTGGCCAAATTGTGTCTTGAATACATTTCCAAATCAGCTGGATGGAACTGCATTCACCTGGTTCCATTTATATCTGTCCAGTCATACCTGGAAAATAGCCTTTAATGGTTTCTCTTCTCCCCAACCCCACCTTCCACATTGTTACCTCTGATATCCAACAAGCATCTATCTTTGGTGCCCTCCTTTGTCTCATTCATCTGTTGCCCCTCGGCAACATCATCTAAAAAGTGTCAGTTTCCAATCCCTGACAATATGCAGTTCTATTTCAGTTTCACATCACTTGAACTGCCTACTGTCTCTAAATTATTGGACTGTTGATATACAGCATTGGATGAGCAGAAATTTCTTCCAATAAATATTCTGAAAAATAAAAAAGGACTTGCATTTATATCACACTTTTCACAACCACTGGTTGTCTCAAAGCACTTTACTGCGCAAATACTTTTGCAAGTACAATGTAGTTGGGCAGAATTTTCCATTTTTTAAACTAAGTGCAATGGTGGGTGGGTTTTGCAGCATGTATCCTGCTTAGAATGGCAAGAAATTGTGCCTGAATCTGCACTTGGAAACACATTAATTATGCACAAGTGAGTATCTCTCTGAATCAACTGGCGGTTGTGAGCTAATTTGTCCACCCCATCGCTATCTTGTGGGGTTGAAGTTCTGGGTGCCATATTTAAACACCAGCCAAGTGTGCACACACTCTCCAACCCAGATGTCTCCAGGACGTGCACAGAGGAAGGCAGGTGCAAGAAGAATGGTAGCACCCTGCTTCAGTCATGATGCCCTCTGGGCTTTGCTTCGAGGAGTGCGGGTACACAGGGATGTGCTGTATCCGAGGGTCAGCTCCAGAAAGCACACCAGCCTGGGAGGCCATCACAGAGGATGTCAGTGAGGCTGGCTACCGCACCCAAAATGCCATCCAATGCAGGGAGAGGATGAATGATTTTATCCTCCCTGGCATGGTGTCATCCTTTAGCTCCCTCCAACATCAAACTCTCATGTACTCAAAGGGCTATTCCCTTCAAGGACCTGACACAACTATTAGCAGGGAACACAGCACCACTGATTGTCTCACGGAAAGTTTCACATCACCATCCCATCTCTCATTCTGGGGAGGGCCCACCACACATAGGTTGGGAAAGATGCATGCCTCCTAAGCTCCATCCCTTCTCATCACATGCCTTTCTGTTTTCATCCAGGACAAGCTGGCCCACAACTGGCGTGAAAGAGCCCAGACCGGGGAGGGATGGCCAACATCCTGACACTTTTTAAAATTTGAGCAGGCTACTGCTGAGATCACTGGGGAAGGCACCTCCTGCCTGTGTGGAAGGGGAGATTGGACTGTCCCAAACTGGGGACTGATCACACATCCATCAGTTCATCACATCCTGGCAATCAGTGAGTAACATGCAATCTTATTTAACCGCGTGCTCAGCAAGTAGAACTCTCTTCTCCCTCTTCTCAGCACCAGCAGTTTGAGGCCCAGCAGGCAGCCCCAGCCCCTTGATGTCCGAAAGTGAGGCTGTTCAAGGATTGTCACAGTGCTCACCCAAACCCTCCGCCAGCACAAAGAGACACCTCGGAGGGGCACAGTTCCAGTTTAGGCTCAGGCTCACCTACTGGAGAAATGATATGTCCCCGAAGCCTCAGAGGCAGAGACAGTCCAGGTCTCCAGCAAGTTGGAGGGCTGCTGCAGACCAGCCACTCACTCAGTTCAAGTCAAATGATGAGCCTCTGCGAGCGATCGCCAACTCAGTGTTGGAGATACAACAGGTGGCAAAACATCAGTCAGATTTGGCAGCCACTCGGCAGACTAGAGCAAAGGATGGAGGAGTCCTACTGTTGTGGCTCCAACTTGTGAGCACATTGAGGTCACCATGGAGACCTTGGTCCAGCAGGTTTTGCCAGCTCTGGACTCCATGGCCACACACCCTGGCGGACACGATAAAAGTGACGGCAAGAGAGGGGCGAGCATCTTGACCTCCCTCCAGGTGCATATTCTCCTCATAGTCAGGGTGGGCCCTTGGGAGGATGAGCTCAGCCAGACACCCTGGGGGGTCTCCTCTCAGGACACTCCAAGGATGCCCAGCTGCTCAGAGTCCCCTCTGCCTGTGACCCCAATCCACTCCAGCTGCTCAGGCAGAGGAGGGTGCATCTGCCCCTGAGCAGGAGGCCCTTAGTCTGGAGCCCTCCAGGCCTTGGCCACCAAGCTCATCACAGACATCAGGACGTAGCAGTCAGCAGGCTGCCTCCACCTCTGCTGTGGATGTCAGGGCTACATGCAGGAGTAGTGGCAGGGTTAGGGAAATTAAGAAATATTGAATTCACTTTTGGGTCACAGGTATGCCAATACTGTGAATATCTGACACTTTTGTTATTACATTTGACGTTTATGTAAATAGCTTGGTCAACTGAAGGCATTGTGATTTATGCACATCTGAACCCTCTTATTTTGGCGTTTAACCATCCTCCCACTCTGATAGTCTTCCTCTGTGAGCATCACATTCAACCTCACTGAAGGTAGTTTCCACAACAAAAACAGAATTACTTGGAAAAACTCAGCAGGTCTGGCAGCATCGGTGGAGAAGGAAAGAGTTGACGTTTCGAGTCCTCATGACCCTTCAACAGAACTAGGTGAATCCAAGGAGAGGGGTGAAATATAAGCTGGTTTAAGGGGGTTGGGGGAGAGAAGTGGAGAGGGGTGGTGTGGTTGTAGGGACAAGCAAGCAGTGATAGGAGCAGGTAATCAAAAGATGTCACAGACAAAAGAACAAAAGAACACAGAGGTGTTGAAGTTGGTCATGTTATCTAAACAAAATGTGCTAATTAAAGTTTCCACACTCTTGTGTGATGTCAGGGAGATGTGTTAAAATCTTTATTGGAAGTGTGTGATTAATCCATTTGCAACCCTCCTTCCTCATGACACACCATTGTGTGAGGGCAGCTCAGCAGCCTTGAAGGATTAGTGGCAGTTGTGTCACCTCATTGTTTGTGGCAAAGGACAAGACCTGGATAGGAGGAGGATATCCCAAACAAGTCCTCATTTTCTGGGTGCTGTAATTTCTCACTAATGTCACGACAACTGCTTCAAGTCAGTTTTTGCATTGTTCTTGTTGAGTGCATTCTCACTTCCCATAGTGAGTGCATGCAGAGGGCACTGCTGTACTATATAGAGACCATGGCCTGGTGAATCATGAGGCTAGAAGGTGTAAGTTTGAAAGCTGAACTACCTCTCGATGTAACTGGTTGGACATTTCTTTCAATGAAATGGAAAAGCATTTAGGGCTAGGAGAAATATGGCTATCTCCCCTTGCCTTCATTTTACTCCTGGAATCTGGTAGCAATTAAAGTGTCATGGGCACGTCCCCCACGTCTTGCTTACTCTATGGCTTTGTCACGTTCAAACTGATTCTCATCACCCTCTTGAGATTCCTAAGTCTCCTGATTTTCATCAGCCAATGAGCTCTCATCATCCTCAATTTCACCCTCTGGCACAGGATCACCTCTTTGCACCCTTCACAAACTGGCACTGCAATGTACAGCGATAATGCGTGAAACACTGTCGGCAGCGTGCTCTAGTGTGCCAAATGAGTGGTCCAAACATGTGAAGTGCACCAAGTGCAATGGTCTGGTCTATAAGGGACGTGTGGAGCTGTAAGCTGCGTTGTATCTCTCCTCTGAATGACTTTGAAGGTGATACACTGGTGTCATTAGCCAGCATTTCAGTGGGTATCCCTTATCCACAAGCATTCAGCCCTGCAGACATTCAGACCCTTCGAAAATCTCCAGCATCTGGGAGTGACTCGATATAGGAGTCATGGCAATTCCCAGAGTACCTGGTACAAATATGCATTATGTGCTTCCGGTGAACACACATGCATTGAACATTGAGCAAATGGTAGCCTTTGCAGTTAATAAACATTGGCTGCTTCCATGGAGCCCTTAAAGCCACATGTGTACAGTCAATTGCACCCTGCACTCTTGGGAAGCCTGAGATAGCTGTGAAGCCATTGAATCTCGCAGCCTGGCTATCTTCGTCCAGAGAAAACCTGACAAAGTGATGTGCCTTGCTGTAAAGGGAACCTGTGACATCCCTTGCGCATCTATGCGTTGCGGATTGCGAGATACCACACCAGTCCCCTGTAGACTCCTGGAAAGACCCATAGGCAAAGAAATTGTGTGGCGCTCCACAGGGTGTTAGGTCTTCATGAAAAATGTGGCAGATGTGCTCTACCAGAGCTTGGAGCATGTGCAAATGTGCACGGCATTGTCTCTCAGCCATTTATAAATAGGAGAGTCTACTTTGGTATACCCTAGGTCTGGTGAGTTGCCTTTGTTATTTGGGTGTCTCCTCCTGACCCTCCTTATTCTTGCTGTGGCTCCTCTTGACCCTAAATCTCAGATGGGGCCTCCTCCTGAAACTGTACTCAGCATTGCCTCTCCTTCCTTCTCAGCCTCAAGTAATACTGGATCCAATAGTTGTTGTGGTCAACTTTCCTACCCTCCCCTCTGATCCCATCACTACTGACATTCCCATGCCCTAGGTAGGCCTCTACCCTTTCCACCTAGAGGCTGTGTGCTTGGTCACCTATTGGTGAGAACCACCCAGGGCAGCTTCACATACCCCCACCCCATTATTATGTATTCCCCAAACTGCATTATGGGCTGCAGATGCCTCCCATAACATCACCATACCATCTGCAACCCAGTACACAGTCAGACAAGCCCATGGACAGTGACTGTGAAACAGCCCTGCACACCAGGTTGAGCATTATTCCTTTTGAGCAAACAACCCTGCCCCTCCCTGGAGCTGGAGTGCACTGTCCTCACCATGAATACTCCTGCAGCATTGATCATTGCACCCCATTACTGTCTCAACTCTGACTCTTGACTATGAGGTCCAGAGCCCCAGCGCTGTGTCTATTCTCTGACTCCTCTCCCGAGCACCCGGAGAGTCCCTTTTGCTCTCTGACTCCTCTCCCGAGCACCCGGAGAGTCCCTTTTGCTCTCTGACTCCTCTCCCGAGCACCCGGAGAGTCCCTTTTGCTCTCTGACTCCTCTCCCGAGCACCCGGAGAGTCCCTTTTGCTCTCTGACTCCTGATTGCAAATGCCAGACCAAGGACTTTGACTTTCACATAGTTCCCCATTGCCCTTATTCCTGAAGAACACTCTGTCACCCTTCCCAACACCTCCCCTTTTAAATCTGTGATCCATCCCTCTGGTGCCACATTAACAATTCCCCCATCCCTTTCCTATTCCAGAATCTGTGTGCACCCCTTCAATTCATACATGTGGTATTCCATTCACCTGCTTATTTGTCAGCATTGCAGTTTCTCTAGTTGGGTTCCAGCTTCCCTCCCCTCGGTCTCCACTCTGCCTGCCATTGTTCTCCTCCTCCTTGCAAAGCCTTCCTTCCCCTTTTCCTCCTGTGTGTTCCCCACCCAACCCCATCAAAATGCTGGTCTCTGAATGCTCAGCCTTGTATGAGTGCCATTGCACAATGGTGTTCCTTGTGACTACGGAGGGAGCCATTGGGATCAGATCAACCCTACTGCCCCAACAGTTTGGCATTTCCCTGGCATTGCAATGAGATTGGCGCAACGCTGTAATAGGCTATGTATATTGCACTCACCTCGAAGTCACAAGCGAAGTGAAGTCTGGCCTGTGCACTTTTTTTTTCAAACGAGATTCAGACCAACTTTATTTCCCTCTCACAAGATTGGAAGGTGGCATGCGATTCTGGCGAGAAGCTAATTTAATGAGCATTCATGAGATGGTAATGAATGCAAAGGGTGCTCATGGCTCAAATCAGTGGGATACCCAATCCACCATTAATCCACCAATGGGGTAAAATCACAAACTAGTTTTATGCTGGCAGCTTTCCAATATTTTCGTCTCCAACTAGATTCTCTGCTCCTATCTATCATGAAACCTGCTGCAGACAAGATGTGAAAATTCTGCCCATAATGTGGGAAATTCAGCAGCCAATTTCCACACAGCAAACTCCCACAAACAGCAATGTGATAATGACTAGGCAATCCATTTTTGTGATTTCGATTGAGGAATAAATATTGGCTTGGTCACCAGGGATAATTCCCCTGCTTTTCTTTGAAATAGTGCCATTGGATCTTTGTTACAATTATAGGTTTAAGTTTTAGTTAAATGAAGAGACATGTGACCTGGTCTGCAGTCTGCTTGACAGCAAGTTTGAATGGGTTTATTATTAGAGATCAAAGGAGGGCTTTGATTGTTTTGCTGAGAAGAAGGTGTACGGATTTATGCTTGGAGAAAATGGCAGCAGTCTCTGAGTTTACCATGAGTAAACCCTAAGTCTCCCAAAGTCCCAAAAAGGTGTTGAAGGTATCAGGTTGTAAACAGTTGTGTCTTTGGCTATCCATTTGCTTCTAAGATGAAAGGGGTTTGAGCTCAAGAATAGCTAATTAGCATTTCTACCTAGTTACAAGATTAACGTGTTTCACATTGGAAGTGGGAAAGAGGACAGAGGAAACCATTTTTGAGGTTAGGTTACAGCCTTCCTTACAGATCAATGAATATCACAGGTAGACAGCAGACAGAAAAGGCTGCTGGACTTGCCAGCTACCACAGCCGGATTGTCCCGCGTCAAAGAGGCGCAACCTGCTGCCTTCTAAAGATTCCAGGAGATTTGTCCTAGCGTAGCCAGGGGAAGAATAATCAAAGGAACAAGCTTTTATGCCGGTGGTGGATTTAAGACTCCAAAAACTGAGGAAAGCACCAGGAGATGGTCAACTGAAATTATTACTAGGGGATACGGGAACTTTTGGAAGCTGGGAATAACTATTGACTGTTTGCTATGTATTTCTGTGGTGTGTGCGATGGTGTTTTTTTTTCGTTCCTTCGCAGGATGTGGGCAAGCCAGCATTTATTGTCCATCCCTAGTTGCCCTTGAGAAGGTGGTGGTGAGCTGCCTTCTTGAACCGATGCAGTCCATGTAATGTAGGTACACCCACAGTGCTGTTAGGAAGGGAGTTCCAAGATTTTGACCCAGCAAGAGTGAAGGAACAGCGATATATTTCCAAGTCAGGATGGTGAGTAGCTTGATGGGGAACTCACAGGTGGTGTTCCCATCTGTCTACTGCCCTTGTCCTTCTAGATGGTAGTGGTCGTGGGTTTGGAAGGTGCTGTCAAAGGAGTCTTGGTGAACTCATGCAGTGCATCTTGTAGATGGCACACACTGCTGCTACTGTGCGTCGGTGGTGGCGGGAGTGAATGCTTGTGGATGTGATGCCAATCAAGTGGGCTGTTATATGGCTGGTCCTATACAGTTTCTGGTCAATGGTAACCCCCAGGATGTTGATAGTGGGGAATTCAGTGATAGTAATGCCATTGAACATCAAGGGACAATGGTTGGATTCTCTCTTGTTGGAGATGGTCATTGCCTGACACTTGCGTGGCATGAATGTTATTTGCCACTTGTCAGCCCAAGCCTGGATGTTGTCCAGGTCTTGCTGCATTTGGACATGAGCTTCTTCAGTTTCTGAGGAGTCGCGAATGGTGCTGAAGATTGTGCAATCATCAGCGAACATCCCACTTCTGACCTTATGGAGGGAAGTTCATTGATGAAGCAGCTGAAGATGGGTGGGCTGAGGACACTACCTGAGGAACTCCTGCAGTGATGCACTGGAGCTAAGATGACTGACCTCCAACAAGCACAATCATCTTCCTTTGTTCTTCTAGGTATGACTCCAACCAGTGGAGAGTTTTCCCCCAATTCCCATTGATTCCAGTTTTGCTAAGGCTCCCTGATGCCACACATAGTCAAACACAGCCTTGATGTCAAGGTCAGTCACTCTTAACTCATCTCAAGAGGGATGTCACCTTCTGTAGTTAAAGTTTAAGTTGCCTACAAAAAGAAAATGGTGTTTAGTCAGATTTTAAAAATCATGTAAAAGTTTTAAAACTTGAAATCTTGTCAGATCATCCTTTTAGCTAATAACTTTATAAAAAAAAAGATTCAAACATCCAGTTATCGGTCTCTATGGAGATTGTAGATCTTTCATACTCCTTGGAGCAAGCAAACGGCACTTCGGTTTAACAAATCATCCAAAAAAGGGTACCTCTGGCAGTTCAGCACACCCTCAGTACTGCATTGGAATGTGAGTTTTGATGGAGTGAGCTTTGAACCCAGAACCTTACAATTCAGGCATGAAAGTGCTACCAACTGAGCTATGATTGAAGCTATTACCATCAGTCCCCACCATAAACTTCATTCTTATGCACTATCTCCATCCATCTTCCTGACAACGTTTGAACCTGAATCAGAATATAACCTTGGTGTTATATTTGACTCCAAGATGAGCTTCTGTCCACATATCCATGTCATTACAAAGACTTCTTACTTCCACCTCTGCCCCTGCCTCAGCTCATTTTCTGCTGAAAGCTTTATCCGTACTTTATTACTATTCCAATGCCTTTTTGGATGACTTCCCACTGTAGTCTGACATCATCCAAAACTCTGTCCGTGTGCTTGCTTAAAACAAATCCTATTCGCCCATCACCCCCGGGCTCACCTGACCTATATGGGTTGCTGGTTTAGCAATTCTTTGATTTTAAAATTCTCATCCTTTTCAGATTCTTCCATGACCTCACCCCTCTAGTTCTGTAATCTCCACCAGCCCCACAGCCCCCTGATATATCAGCGTTCCTCCAATTCTGTCCTCTTGGGCATCCCTGGTTTTTGTCATTCCATCATCAAGAGCCATGCCTTCAGTTGCCGAGGCCTTAAGCTCTGGAATTTCCTCCCTAAATCTTTCATCTCGCTTCCATTTCTTTCCTCCTTTAAGATGCTCCTTAAAACCTAACTCTTTGGCCAAACTGTTGGTCATTTGCTCTAAATATCTTGGTGTCAACTTTTGTTTGAGAATGTGAAGCGTATTGGAATGTTTTACTACCTAAAGTTACAATAGAAATGCAAGCTGTTGTTGCTGTTGCAATCATCTAATAATATGTACATTAATCCACGTGAACTATGTACATATTTACATGTTCTTTCTTTTATCTTAACTGAATCTTAAGGGAAAATTATAGTTTTGAGGGCCCAATACACGTGTATTCAAGAGAGAAGGTCACATTCCTAAAAATAAAAAAGTAAAACAAAATTTAAGAGTATTTGGGATCATAGGTTTTATAAATTGGGATATAGACACCAAAATTCCATGGTATACTCCAACCATAACTTTGGCAGGTCTAAACACAATTATGGCAGGTTTTGGTCTTGTGTTGGGAATTCCAATGTGATCCTTTTGGATGGGGGAGCCTCCCTCTGCTTCAAACTTAGCCAACATTGCAAATTGGACAGGGACTCCCTATGTTGGGGATTTCCATACCTTAGGTCTTTAATGGCACCTGATGTACAGTGAGTGGAACTACATCTGGCCAAACCTATGGTTTGAGGCTCCAGGCTGAAATCTAGACACCCAAAGAAAGAGACAAAATAAAAAGAAGAATTAGGAGTGGCTCTCCCCTATCCCTAACGAGGGGAGGCCAAGGTAACATCAAATTATTCTTCTGTGGGATTTCCTCCAATCCCTGTGCTCAGAAGTCTTTGGTCAGACTTCAACAGATGGGCATATTCATTGGCACAGAAACCTGCCATTGCCATGCAAACCGAGCCACTCCACCTAAAATGGGGAAAAATTGTCAGGATTATTGGTGTTGGGTCGCTGGTCGGAGTATCTTGACATTATTTGTGAAATGCACCCTATAGTGAATTTTCAGGATCATAGAAAAGCAAAGAGGTAATAGTAATCATGTAAAAGTCATTAGTTAGGCACAGTTCCCCTATCAGATGAGTTATTTACTGTTCTAATATCCATTCCTGGTATTACCAAAGCATCATCACTGCCACACTTCTGCTGATGGAGATGGGCCCCAGAATTTTAGGTCCATAATCTATACTGAAATTTCAGTGTAGTAGCAAAGAAATTCTCCACCGTTTTTTGAATGAAATACTAACTGCCTGTTCAGGATGTTAAAGATCCCATGGCAGTATTAGAAGTAAGAGTTTTCTCAGTGTTCTGGCCAATGCTCCTTCCCCACTCAACATCAGCTAAACTGCATAGCTTGGTCATTCATTTGCTTTATATTTGTGGGATCTTGCCATCTGTAAATTGGCTACCAAATTTGTCTACACCACCACAACAAATACGATTCAAAAGTAATCCTGTTGCAAAGTGCTATACAAGTTCTTAAAAGTGACTAGACCAACCTTTTCTCCATTCATGGGGTGGAACTTTACAGCCTCATCACAGTGGTGGCTGGGCCATAAATGCGACGAGCAGTTTAAAAGTCTATTGACTTGAGTGGGACCATAAAATCCCATCGGTATAAAATTCCACCCCATGGAACCGGATTTTCCCAATAGAGGTGGGAATTGGGAGGCGGAACCTATATCGTGCCACAGTCCTCTCCTGTCTCTGTTGCCAGCCTGCTGGGAAGCAGGATTTTCCCAGAATCGAGGCTTTAATCGGCCTGTCGACCCATGTTAAGAATGGAGGCAGGCTGACTCCAGAGTTGGCAGATTAAATGGCCCATTTTCGTCACTATCTGTTCCTAAATACATTGATTTGAATATTCCAATGGAATTGACGGCAAACATTGAGCTGTGTATGGAAAGCCTCCTAAGATGCATTTAAAGTAAACTTGCTGGACAATTAACACGCCCACCCTTCTACCCCCTACCCTCTTCAACCTCCCATTCAGACCACACCTTTTACTCCACCCCAACTTCACCCCAACCATCACCCATATTCATCCACACTCATTATTCACTTTACAAATGTTTCAACGAACAAGTCCAATTATACAAGCTGGAATGCATCCAAGAGCCCATAAACCCCTCAAATCCCCCAGATAATCAATTTGACCATAGAACAGCTATTCTCAATAGCTGTCTAAACTGAAAACATAAAGGCACCAAAGTGCCGAAAAAATAGAAAATTTTGCTTATGTCACTAGGCTACACTTAAAGCACTGTAAAATGAACTTCACCATTTATTTCATTTTATGTATTTTAAAATTCATTTCAAGACTGTCCATGTTTACAATATTGATTTTTCACTTGACACTTTTAAAATTCTAACAAATTGTAAATTGGACTGCTGCTATTCATATTTCCTCATCAGAGGATGGTAAGCAACTGCCCAGGTATTGCCCTGCAACTATCCAAAAAGAATTGTATGGGAGCAGCCATTTTCATTGCTAGCAGTTCGCTGTTCACCTCATCACACACAAAGCTAGTAATTCCTGCAACATCTCCAATAATTAGAAGTAAAAATTTGAAAAATACCTTGTTTTAATATATGGGGAGATGATGGTGTAGTGGTATGTCACTAGACTAGCAATCCAGAGGCCTGGGCTAATTCTCTGGGGATATGGGTTCAAATCCCACCATGGCAGTTGGTGGAATTTAAATTCAATTAATAAATCTGGAATTGAAAGCTGGTCTTAGTAAAAACCCATCTTGTACAATAATGTTCTTTAGGGAAGAAAATCTGTCCTCCATGTGACTCCACCACTCTTAGATGCCCTCTGAAATGGCTTAGATCAAGGGCAATTCATGATGGGTAACAAATGTTGGCCTTGCCAGTGATGCCCATGCCCCCAATGAAAGAATATAAAAAAAAATGGATAGCTAGTTTAATCTTCCATTCACAGCATTGTCATGACTTACTGAATGCAGATACAAATCATGCCATTGCACCCATAATTTTCTGATCAACTGTAAATGAGGCAAACTTATTTTACTTTTTAAAACTCTTCCTGCCTTTATCTCATGGCTCTCACCGCCATGCAGCTGATGTAAAACCCGACAGATGGTGAAACTCAGTCACGTACTGAAAATCACAAAACTTTCTGGAGACAGGCTCTAATGACCACGAAGTGAGTGAGTTTATTAATAGGAGCATGACTGTTTGGAGCCTGCTCCCCCTCCCACCCTCAGGAAAATAGTGAAGGGTGGAAATGTAGTCAGGATTTCTGCAGCGCTACTTGGTGGTCATTTTGTTTGTCCTCCTGCAATCGTTCCCAAATCGGACATGGGGAAATTCTGGCCATTATCTGAGGGTATAGGGAGAAAGCGGGAGCAGGCTATTGAGTTGGATGATCTGCCATGATCATAATGAATGGCGGAGCAGGCTCGAATGGCCTACTCCTGCTCCTAGTTTCTATGTTTCTATCTCTGATTACAACATAACTGTAAATTATCAAATAGTGTGACAGGCTGACCAAGTTCCTTGAGCGTAATCTTCTTCTGTTTATTACTTTTAGCCATAAAAGTAGATGTAAACAAAGTAGAGTTCACCATTGTATTTGTATGTTCATTTCTTTGGCTAAAATTGCAAATAGGGGGAAAGAGCTCACACACCAAAAGCTGTAACTGGCAGATTGCCCATTATGTGGTCATGCTCACTGTACTTGAGTGACCTACATAACAGCAGCAATATCTGCCAATTTGAGAGAGCTTTTGATATAATGAGATTCTGATTCTCTAGTCTCTGATTCTGATTTAAAACGCTTTATTTTTTTAAAAGAAATATTTATTATGTTGATGTAAGATTAAAATTTCAAACTTAAGCTAGTGGGGGGAGGGCAAATTCGGAACTCAGCGATCAAAGGATCCTACTGATCTATGCAAATAAACCTTCATTGTGCAAAACTCCATGTGAGGAGCACAAATTCAGAAAATCTATCCTTTAATGAAGAATTTACAAAATGGACTTTATCTCTTGGATGCAAATTGACAGAAGTTACATTAAATTCTTAAGCTGGGTTTGTGTAACTTTGGATCATATTCAGCACAAGCATAAATGCTGATTATGCCAAATTCTATTTGGTATATTTATATTGGCACAACATAGAATTTTGAGGCCATGATGCAAAATATAGTTTCATTCAATAGCTTTTATTCAAAGACTGTGACGGCTGGAATATAATTTAACACACTTGTGGCATGGTTTTAACTGGCAAACTGAAATTATGGCATCGTGGATCTGATGTTGGACTAGTCTGCTGAATTAGTATTTATTTATGAATTAACTTAAATCCATTTCTGGCATTTTGTTTTGCATTTCACATACCACAGGAAATTAAGAATTATTCTATTTCTCCACACCCAGTAATAGGATGATGACCTATGGCAGCCCTTGCCCCAATGAAGACAGGACAATGGAATTTAAGAATTGTCTGAGGAGATTTTGTACACAGCAGCACATTGCCACAATTAATCTTCCTATAAATTGGAGGTTTTGGATTGGAGATTGAGGCTGAGGTTTGGGTATTAGTGCAAACACAATTTGTAACATACTGTTAAACTGTTGCAAATAGATGGAGACAAATTTGTTGTGTTAAATGCTGCCCATATCATTGACCCCAAAAATAGCTTTGGTGTTGATGCATTGGCAATGCTGCTGCTGCTGAACTTTGTAGGTAATATTAAACCATTTCAGTATTGTAAGCCACAGCATTATTGTTTTCCTAACAACAAAGAATATGACACCTCATCCTTCAGAAAGGGAAGCTCTCCAAGTTAACTCAACAAATTTCATCAGCACCTTGTTCCTCCTGAGTGATTCCTTTTTGTTGATGCTCATAAACGTAGCAAAATAATCGTGCACTATGCATTAACTTGTGTTTTGGAAGCTTTTAAAAATTACTTTGTTGAACAACCAACAAATCTCTCTGGCTTTCTTTATTGCAGTCATGAGAAACTATTGAGAATCCAAATATTCCAGATCATATTCCGTATTGAAATAAGTAACTATTAATTCAAAGATTCCTCTTTTCTGGCTATTACCTCTTTTTATTGTATATGCCTAATGAATTATGAATTTGCTCAACCTTAGGTGAGGATGATACATCATCTTCCTTTTGTTATGTGCTTCAAAATTTTTGATGGAAATCCTTCTGCTTTTTCTTACAGTTACAAAGAATAAGTGTCAATTTAATCGGAATAAAGAAAGAAAACACGTATCTTTCACAACCTCAGGACATCCCAAAGTAACTTACAACCAATTAAGTATATTTTTGACAGCCAGACTTTCTTCCCCTGATGCTGAGCAAACCCATGTCAGGAGGCCCAAACTGGAGGCACAGGAGCCCACAAATTTGTCCTTCCCAGGCCATTCATGACAGATGTCATTTTCCCCATACAGGTAACCATTAACTGATGCATTCTCCATGGCAATGCTTCTGCCAATCAGAGTCCACTTGCCAACCAATCAGCATTCTCTTCCCATACAACATAAAGTTGCTGCTTTCCCTGACATTGATATTCTTGCGATTGTCCTGCTGCACGCAAGGTGAAAAACTTTGAAAAATGATTTTTTAGATTGATTTAAATTCCATACATTTGTAGAGCTGTTGAAAAAAATCTGAACAAATGCCAGATGCTTAGACTGAAACTCCATAACTCCAAAAAAGCAGATGGCTAGACATCTGGTCAGATAGCTTGAAAGACTATTGTATTGAGTTCAGGAGGGCTTATTTATTCAGCTGTGCAATGAAATTTTACTATGATTGAATGCCAAACCCCACAAATGATTTGTAACTCACCAGGGGTTGTTGATACAGCAGTGGAGGGGACTGTTTGCTTTGTTTGACAGTTGTATGAGCAGGTAATAGAATTAAACGTTTTGAAGAAGTTTTTGAATGGCTATTTGCTTATTTTGACAGATTAGTGAGCACTTGAGAAGAATTTTTTTCAAGGGGAGTTTAAATGGCTGTTTGCTTGATTAACAATTTTTTGAACTTTTAGGAGGGGCATTTTTTCCAGTGGAGATGGAATGGATTTTAAATTTCATGAGCATTTCAAATACATTCCAGTGTTTTCATATGGCTCATGATTTCTGAACATAGTGGATACAAGGTATGTGGATGATGCATGTGAGGCATGGAGAATGTATGGAGGATATGAGGAGTTATGGAGGGGGCGTGGAGGATATGAGGTATGGAGGGAGCATGAAGGACATGGAAGTGGCATGGAGGAAGTGATAAATGAGGATTAGGGGGGGCTTAAACATGGACAGAACTGGGCCAATGTTCCTGTGAACTGAGGCACCTTCTAACCTGCCAGCCTTGGCATCCAGCTGCCTCTGCTGCTGTCTGGGGCCTGCTTTGGGAGGCAGCGACCCCAAACCCAACCCAACCTCGACCATGGAAGATGAAAATTCCTTGTGAATGTGCTGACTTTCAGAAGTTAGTAACACAACATTAAGAAATAGCCAGGCCTGTGATTCCCAACTTGAAGGGGAAAATTTGGCCAGCAGGCAAATTGCAAATAGCAAAGACCAACAAATAGCAATGTGATAATGACCAAATGATGGATGAACAATGACCAGGTCATTGGGGATAACTCCCTGCTCTTTTTCAAATTGTGCCATGGGATCTTTCATTCCATCTGAGAGAACAGATGTAGCTTCAGCTAAAGATCTTATCTGAAGGATTGCATCTCCAACAGTACAGCACTCCTTAAGAACCCCACTGGAGTGTCAGCGTAGATCTGTGTTTCAAGCCTTGGTTGTGGGACTTGTCCCCATAACCTGCTGGCTCAGAGATGAGAATGATCCCACTGAGCCAAGGCTGACAATATGGCCTGCATTATTGGATGGTAAACTGATGGTATTCCTCATTACAGAATCCACCTGATTTTCAGTCTTAATGGGGGAAGCTTTAGCAGGCCTTTGGGTGTGACTTTGGAAGTGGAGGATGAGAAAAATGTGTCTAGCCAGTTTGCTGACATGTTCCTGCTTTCAGCTGCTTTTCCCAGAGCCGAACTAAGTATGATGTTCGTAACCCACCCAACGTTGGTGGGAAGCCAATTGAGGTGGATAATTAGATAAGTGACTGCAATCTTCCACTGACATTGCAATTCCCCCAGTGTTGCACTAAGGTGTGTCAGCACCTCGACAACCCAGAGGAGGCAGCTAGTGTACGGGATGTTGGAATGGTGTGAGAATTCAAGGTTTTGTAACTTTTAATGGCAAGGATGATGTCTTCCATTGGTTGAGGTTTGACATTGCGTGAGGAGCTGCTGGAGTCTGATGTCTCTGATTGTGCTGGGGATCATGCACTTGCATCAGACTGATGATGCCTCCATTGCAGCCCTCTCATTCCTGCTGCATTCCTCTCAGCAGTACTCTCACTGCAAACGCAATGAAGGCTGCCAGCTGCCCATGCAAGGGGACATGCTGAAATGACCACTCACCCCTTCAGCGCCATCTGTTCCTAATTGTATGGCAATCCTGGAGGCGAGTTCTGAATTGACCACCTTCTGGGTGATTGAAGCAGAAGGTGCATTGCTACTGCTGATGGGGTTGGAATCCGAAAATGGTCCCAATGGCCAAAAATGTTCTGAGTCCAAAAAAATTCCATCATTTGCTGCTTATGTTTGTCAAAGGGGAATTATACTTGGCTGTATTCTCTTTCTGCCTTCTATTTGTAATTGGGCAGTAACACTGTATACCTTCCAGGCTTCTATGTTTTTTCTTAATGGAAAGCTCATTTCTTGATTGAACAGCTTTGGGAACAAACGTCTCAACAATGTATGGAAGTTAACTTCATATTATTACTGCTATAGAATATACCAGCTGTAAAATTAGGCTCCATAATGCCCATAATTTTAGTGCTATGAGTTCTGTTTCAAAACCAAAATGCAAACTTCTGCTACAGCTTGAGCTGAACAACATTTTAGTTGATGTAATGCCATTTCAATCTTGCTGCTCAATCTTACACTTTTTTTAAACACCCACAAGTGAACATGCGTTCTGCAGCAGGCAGGGCCCCCTCAACTGAAAATATTTGAAAGGATCATCATCTACGATCAGATCGGTTGCTGATTAATTTATATTTGTTCTGTATGAGTTTTTTTGAAGAGGTTGGTGGCTTCCAGAGTTGCCTATAGCTGGCAAGCTGATGAGGAATGGTGCTCACTGGAGAAAACCTTGGTTCTGATTTCAAAGTTTCTGCTCAGACCACTTCTTCATGGATACCGTAGATACCATTCCCATTGGCTTGCAGCATGAGAAGGAGATGGAGCAGACACAGCACAGAAGAGGACAAGCTGCTCATGGAGGGGGAAGGAGGAGAATGAGGAGGTCTTATCCAGCTAAGGTTTTCAAGGAGCATATTTCTTACCTCAACCTAAGCCAGGAGGTAGTCACTGAACACTGCCAACTCTCACAACCAGACCTGCAGCCTCAGAACAGGACAAGGACAGCAGTGCCAGTGGATGTGATGTTTATTGGGGCTCTGAGTTTTTTGTGTTTTGATCCTTCCAGGCTGGAGCAGGCTACATAATAGAGATGACAGATGCTCTTTCTGCTAAGAGGGGAATTCATTGTGTTCTCTCTGACCAGAGAGAAGCAGGTGGAGCATACACATAGCTGTGCCATGATAGTAGGCCTCACCATGGTGCAAGGCACCATTGACTACATGCATATAGCATTGTGGGTGCCGGAGCTAAATGCTGAGATGTACCACAACCGTGAAGGATTCCCTGAATGCACAATTTCTATGTGATCATGGCCTGCCTTTGAAGCTGGTGAATGTCTGGTATCCTGGCAGCAGGCATGATGCTGTTATTCTGTGCTAGCCCACTGATCCCTAAATATTTTAACCAATAAGTCAAACCAGAAGCTGGGTGATAAGGGCTATTTACCTGACTCATGACTCCACTCTGCAACCTGTTCACACATGGCCAGCATGAATACAATGACAGCTATGTTGTCAAATGAAACATCATAAAGCTGACCATTGGGGTGCTGAAACAACAGCCCCACTGCTTGGAACACCCTAGAGGAGTCTTCCAATACTCTCTAGAGAATGTGTCGTGATATGTGGTGAGCTGCAGTATCCTCCAAATTGGCCATCATGAGGGCTCAACGTTTGCCACCAGTTTAGGAGCAGAAGAAGGAGGTGGAAGATAAAGAAGAATGGATGAGGAAGAGCAGGAGCATGATGAAGGGAAGAGGCAACAACATACCCCCTTTCTAGCTGAGCAATTTGATAATCTCATCCAATCATGGTTCCACTGAACAGAACCCCAAATCTCCATTGTAAAATAGTCTCACACCTTACCATCTGTTATGGACCATCAAAGCATCCTCTTGGACACACTGCCACCACAAAACAACCTTTCCAAACTAACTTTATCCAACAAATCATCCAATATTCCTCCACTTCAAGCTGATATACTGTGAGCCATTCATCACACAGCCAGCTATAAGGCCACAGGCCTGGCAATATTCCAGCAGAATTACTTAAAATGGGAGAAGAATTGGTAGTGCATAGGATGTATAAAATATGTGCGGCACTGTGGGAGACCAGTGAGGAGGATTGGACTGATTCTACCTTTATCCCTCTTCTGAAGAAAGGGGACATGAAACAGTGCAAAATTATAGAACAATTGCTTTAATCTCCCATGCTGGTAAAATCTTGCTCAGGATTGTCAGTGAGTGAGATTGCTGATGACCAAGCTGGATTTCGATGTGGAAGAGGAACCAGAGATCAGGTCACTAATTTTAAAATCATAAAGTGCAAAGTCCAAGAGCATCAGCAGGCAATATACATGTGCTTCATTGATTTTGAGACAGTATTCAATTTGGTTTCACATAAGAAACTCTGCAATGTTAGACATAGGAGACCCACCACATTTAATCAACTTGCTAGCCAAACTTTATTGTAAGCAATGAGCTAGGGTCAGAGTTACTGGCACCCTCTCAGAATGGTTCAGAGTCAAAAAGGGTGTTAGGCAGGGGTGTGTCCTCTCACCATATTTATTCAACATCATAGCAGGAATGGTTATGATAGAGACACCTGATGGATACAAGGTGGGAGACCGATTTGGTAAGTGGCAAGTTTTGAATCTTCAATATGCTGATGACGTTCTGCTCCCTAACTCAGTGGAGGAGCTACAGGAGCTGGTGGTGAATTGTCTTGATCAAGTTAACCAGAAGTACAGTCTCCTGATTAATGTCAACAAGACAAAGGTGATTGGGTGGGTGGAAAGACCTGCAAGGTTCTGATTAACGTAGTTCAGCTTGTATAAATTGATACCCTCTGCTATCTTGGGTCACTCATCACAGAGGATGCAGAGTCTACCAAAGAAATTCAGGCTAGACTTAAAGATCATGGAGTTGCGTACTCACTTAAAGGATTATGGAGTAGCCACAGCATCTCAATTACAATGAAAATTCATCTTTTGAAAGCCCCCGTGTGGCTGGTGACAATGAATGACTTTGAAACTGGACCATCAAGAAGAGTGACGAGACTCGAATAAGGGCATTTGAAATGAAAGAACTCAGATGGATATTACATGTGTCATGGACTGCCAAACAGACAAATGAGAGTGCTCAAGAATGTTGGTGTAAAGAGCTTGTTTGAGGCAGTGATATCAAGGAAGCTCACATATTTTGGACACATGATACAAACGAGAGTGTTTGGAAAAAAGAGATAATACAAGTAAAACACCTGGAAAACATGCCTAGGGAAGACCCAAGATGACATGGATGGATAATATCAGAATGTGGACTGGTCTGTCTATGGGACAGATAGTGAGGGCAGCGGAGAATAGATCAGTGGAAAAAGGTTGGTCAGAGTGCGGCCAACCCTTGGAACAAGGACAGATGAAAGACGGGCAGATAGATTCCATACAAAAGTCAACTTATCACACATGTGCATTCTCTTAGTGGCTATCTTGTGGGTGCCTTTGCCTGGCCTAGTCCTCCACAGATTGCTACCCTGATGGCTGCAGCATGGCTATTGGAACGTTGTTAACTTTCAGCAGATGGCCTTGCAGGATGCTCTTAGCCAGCTTTGGGCCTAGAAGACCTGGCTTCAGACTGCGCCACCTCAGCTTGGGCAGCAGCGGTCTAGGCTGGTTGGCTGAAAGGTAGCAGCAAGGGCACTGACACAGTGGCAGTGATAGGAGGACAAATGTTGTCATCCTGAGATAGGACAGGGAGGTTTGTGTTCCACAGGCCACTCATTTTGGGGTGGTACTTAAGCAATCCTAGTAATCCTTTGGAGCACATTGCTTGATTGCAGTGACAGCTTGAAAACCCTTTTGAACACTAGTGTCCACAGCTATGCTGACAGCAGTCTGAACCTCCATGGCACCAAGGCTTCACAGCTTCATTGTGAGCTTCCACTGAAGCACTCAGATGCTGGATGGCTTCTGCTCATGCTGCAGTGGAAGCTGAGACATCTGCCATCAGATGCTGCACTGTGCCAATGTGGTTGCCATGACAATTGGCCTGAAGAACAGTAGGTGGAAGTTTTCCAAATTTAATAGGTTTCCTATTTGTGTTTTATAGCAGTTTCCCAACATAATAGCAGAAACGCACTGCAGCAATTCATGAAGGTCCTTCAACAGCACCTTCCAAAAATGCCACCTCTACCAGAAGAACAAGGACAGCAGATACATAGGAAAGCACAACCTGCAAGTTCCCCTCCAATTAAGGCTGGAACTTTCCGTCCCCATTGGCGTTGGGTGTCATGCCGGGGGTGAGTGGACGATATGGCGGGAAAGTCAAACATAGCATGAAACCAATCGTCCACTCCACTCGTCAATGGTGGGCTGCCTTTCCTGCTGCGCATCGGGAATGTCATTTTAATACATCTGCATCTAGTGATAAGCCCTGCTTACTGGAATCATCCCCCCCCCCACATCAAAATTACCGCCCACGTCAGTGGGAAAAAACATCGACACAGAAAACGTTTTGACAAGTGTGATGTGCAGAATTCCGGACTTACTGTTAGGACCTTGCTCACATCGCGGACATCTGAGGAGCAAAAGATACTGGACCCTGGAGGAACACGTGCATTGCATGCTGGGTGGATTCTGATGGACATGGCTCCAGCGCGAAGCCGTTCCCAGAAGGTGGAAGGTCACCGTTGATGGGTGGGATCTGCTTTGGGATTAGGAGAGGAAAGTGTACCGCAATGGGGTGAGGTTGGGAGGGGCAGAACAGTGGTGTCACCGGGGGAGTGGGCTGGGGTGGTGATGAGGTTTGGAGGAGGACAACGAAGGTGTCGGGATGAGGTTGAAAGGGCAGGAGAGAGTATGGGGAGGAGGAGGATGTAATGGGAGAATGTGACAATGGAGGAGGTAGATGTAAAGAAGGAAGGTGTAAGGGAAAGAATTCCAAAGGGGATAGAGTTTGGAGGGGGGAAGGACTTCATAAAGGTCTACAGAACAGAAAAAGGCCCTTCAGCCCATCGAGTCTGTTCCAGTCAAACAAGTACCTAACTATTCTGATCCCATTTTCCAGCAGGAGGCCCATAGCCTTGTATGCCATGGCATTGCAAGTGCACATCCAAATACTTCTTAAATGTTATGAGGGTTTCTGCCTCTAACACCCTTTCAGGCAGTGAGTTCCAGATTCCCACCACTCTCAGGGTGAAAAAATTCTTTCTCACATCCCTTCTAAACCTCCTGCCCCATGGTTATTGATCCCTCCACCAAGGGGAAAAGTTCCTTCCTGTCTACCCTATCTATGCCCCTCATAATTTTATATACCTCAATCCTGTCCCCCCTCAATCTCCTCTGCCCCAATGAAAATAACCCCAGTCTATCCAAATTTTCCTCATAACTAAAACTGTCCAGCCCAGGCAATATCCTGGTAAACCTCCTCTGCACTCTCTCTCGTGTAATCACATCCTTCCTATAGTGTGGATTCCAGAACTGCACGCAATACTCTAGCTGTGGCTTAACCAGCATTTTATACAGTTCCAGCATAACCTCCTGCTCTTATATGCCTCAGCTAATAAAGGCAAGTATCCCATATGCCGCCTTAGCCACCTTATCTACCTGCCCCACTACCTTTAATGTCCCTCTGATCCTCGGTATTTCCCAGGATCCTACCATTCATTATGTATTCACGTACGTTTATATACCACAAACAGCACTGATCCCTGTGGAACCCCACTGGACACGGACATCCAGTCACAAAAACACCCCTCCACCATCACCCTCTGCTTCCTGCCACTCAGCCAATTCTGGATCCAATTTGCCAAATTGCCTTGAATCCCATGGGCTCTTACCTTCACTATCAGTCTCCCATGCAGGACCTTATCAAAAGCTTTGCTGAAGCCCAAGTAGACTACATCAAATACATTGCCCTCATCTACATACCACCTGGTCACCTCTTTGAAAAATTCAGTCAAATTGATCAGACATGACCTCCCCTTAACAAAACCATGCTGACTGTCCTTGATTATTCCCTGCCTCTCCAAACGTAGATTAATTCTGTCCCTCAGAATTGCTTCCAATGGTTTCCCCACCACTGAGGTTAGGCTGACTGGCCTGTATTTCGCTGGTTTATCCCTTCCTCCCTTCTTGAATAAAGGTACAACATTGGCTGTTCTCCAGTCCCCTGGCACTTCTGTGGCCAGAGAGGTGTTGAAAATTATTGCCAGCGCCCCTGCTATCTCCTCCCTTGCCTCACTCAACAGCCTGGGATACATTTTATCCAGGCCTGGAGATTTACCTACTTTAAAGTCTGCTAGACCACTTCGAATCTCCTCCCTTTCCATGCTAATTTCTTTAATTATTTCACAGTCCGTCTGCCTGATTTCCATATCCATGCCATCCTCCTCACTTGTGAACACCAACACAAAGTATTCATTTAGAACCCTACCTACATCTTCTTGCTCCATACACAAATTACCACTATGGTCCTTAATGGGCCATACTCTTTCCCTAGTTATCCTCTTACTCTTAATGCACTTGTAAAATAACTTTGGATTTTCCTTTATTTTACCTGCCTATGTTTTTTCATGACCCCTTTTTGCTCTCCTAATTTCCTTTTTAAGTTTTCCCCCTACACATTCTATACTCCTCTAGGGCTTCCGCTGTTTTGAACCCTCGGTATCTGACATAAGCCTCCCTTTTTCTCTTTATCCAATCCTGTATATCCCACAACATCCAGGGTTCCCTTGGATTTGTTGGTTCCACCCTTTATCTTTACTGGAATATGTTGGCCCTGTATTCTCCCTATTTCCTTTTTCAATGAGTCCTACTGCTCTGACACAGATTTACCTAAAAGTAGCTGCTCCCAGTCCACTCTGTCCAAATCATATCTGGTCTTATTAAAATTGGCCTTCCCACAATTTAGAACTCTGATTTCTGACCCATCCTTGTGCTTTTCCATAACAACCTTGATTCAAATAGAGTTATGATCACTATAAAGAAAATTTCACCCAACGTGGAGCTCAAGTCCACGACCCTGAGATTAAGGGTCTCATGCTCTACCGACTGAGCTAACTGGACTTCAGGGGAGAAAGAAGTTCAGAGGAGTGTAGGACATCAGGGGAGGAAGGACTTTGGAGGGGGGGAAGGTTTTCTGGGGGAGGGAGGAGGTTGGAGGGGGGAAGGAACCGGGGGGGAAGGAGTCTTGTGGGGGCAATGGAATCCAGGGGGAGGAAGCAGTTTGGAGGGGGGAAGGAGGAGGGAGTAAGTTGGGGTGGGGAGGGTGGAGAAAGTGTCCAGGTGGACATGCAAGGGAGGGACCTGTGGAGTGAAACACAGGTGGGCATGGTAGAAGGAAATGGTGAGAATGAGGGAGGGCAGAGTGAGCCGTTAGGGTGGGAGGGTGAGGGTGCGACAGTAGAAGGGATGGAGAGGATGGTAGATGGGGACTCAGACACAGACACGGAAGATAGGGAACGTGCACCTTCACCTGGGCATTCCAGAAAGAAAAGGGTTCTGGTTGGTAGTTGATGGTGGGAAGGTGGGAGATGTAGGTCAGCTCAGATGGACAACTGAAAGAGAACCCCAGCAGGCAGCATGTTCAGGACATTCAGATGAGTGTGATGGAGGAAGGCTCCACATGGGTGGGAGAATGTTTGCAGGAGGCTCCAGAAGGCCCTGCCACACACACACTTCTCCCTCCAGAATCACTCATGGGCTGCACTGCTATTGGTGGAGAGAGGGGGGACGGTGGCAGGGGAAATGCAGGGGGGAGGCCTCACAAAGCCTGTAAATGAAGCTGAAAGATACCATTACACATTATTCAGTGAAAGAGAATATATTTTCAGATTATAAAGTGATGAAATGTGTTCACCCATGCAACCACTTAGCAGAAATTCTTAACTTTTCTAGGCCTACCATTTCTTCTAGGTGCTGCCCTGACATCTGCAGCCAGGGTGGAGACAGCCTGTGCAGTGGTTAGCCCTGTTGTCTCTGATGACTTTGGTGTGGGTTCTCTGGAGAGCTGAGGCCTTGAGGGCCCTGGCTTGCTTTGGCTGTCCTCCTGTGGGCCAGCTGCTCCCTCCGTAGTGACAGAGGATGAGCTTGAGGGCGTCACAGGCAAAGGGGACTCAGGAAGAGGACAGCCTTTCACATTCCTGAGTGGATGAAGCAGGGGTGTCCAGCTGCTGTTCCTCCTGCCTCCAGGTGCCGAGGGCCCCGGCCTGACACCTTGATTAGAAGGAACACCTGGAGGGACATCGAGGTGCACCGTTTCCCTCTTACCACTGCAGAAACTCACCCATGGCTCCCGCAATGGTGTGTAGGCCTGCATGCATCTTTGCATTCTGCTGGACCAGGGGCTCCATGGCATCTGCCATCCTCCCCATGGAGACCTCCATATGCGCACATGTGGGCACCGATTCATCAGGGAGCAGGCAGAAGCAGTCCTCCAACTTGTGCTACTCTGTTGAGGGCTTCCAACAGCACTACTAGATGTCCCCCCCCATCTTCCACTGACTCTCCAGGATGAGTTAGAAGGCCGAATCCAGAGACTCATCATCTGACTTGGACCTCACAGATGCCTGATCCCCAGCAGTCCTTTGAGTGCCAAGGAGTTAGCTGAATCTGCCTCCTCCTGCTACAGACAGATGTCCATGCGGTAACCATCAGATTGTGAATCAAAGCTTGCTCTAGATCTAGGTCCCACCGAGATGTGTCTCTCTGTGCTGGTGGAGGGTGTGGGTAAGCGCTGTGACAGGTCTTCCAGCTTGCTTATTACCAGCTTTTCAATATGGAGGAGGTGTCTTCTTTGCTGGAGATGAGGACCTGGATAGAGCTGAGGGACTAGCTGGCTGAGGGTGCTGGTCACTTGGCAGAGCTCCCAGTGAACCAAAGTAGAGATAATTAGTGCGTAACAGCAGTCAAAAGCAGGAGTTAGAGTACTCACATTTGCGTTAAGAGAGGGATAATGTGGTGCAGGATCCTCATGTGAGTGTTCGCTGCTGACCTCACTGTCACTGCAGGCAAGATGGAGATGTGAGGGTGTGTGAGAATTAGTGGTGTTGTCCCTTGAGGTGTGGGGCCTCTCTGGATGTGTGAATAGTTTGAGAGTGCGTGAGCTGAGAGTGATGAGAAAATTGACTTACCTGGTGCAACGGATGAGACCATTCATCCTCTTCCTGCACTGGGTGGCTGTCTTCTTTTGCAGGGCATTGGTGCTGACCACTGCTGCCACCACTTCCCATGCAGGATTGGTGACCTTTCTTGCTGGTCTTCAGCTAGAGTGAGTGTAGATGACATCGCAGCGGGCCTCCACTGTGTCCAGTAGGCGCTTGAGGGAGGTGCTGCTAAATCTGGGGACAGAGTGTTTCCTCCCTTTGGCAGCCATCAGCTCCCAGCAGCTTCCAATCACATGAAGCGTTAACTCTTTGCAGCGGCAGCCTTTAAATATGGCACCCGGTTTACTGAAGGACTAATGTGATGGTGGGGCGGGCAAAACAGAAGCCAGCAATCCCCCATGTTTCCCGGGAGTGCATAATTAATGAGGCGGGAATGGGACAATACAGGTGAGAACCCACCACTGCAGCCAATGGGTAAAATGTCCTCCCTCCCCATTGCGCTACTGACCGAATGCAAACCTGGGATGATTCCACCCTAAATCTCACACCATACTGACTTGAAACTATATTGTTATTTCATCACTGTTGCTGGGCCAAAATCTCGCAACTCCGTCTCTAAAAGCATTTTGGGTGTATCCAAATGGACTGCAGTGGTTCAAGAAGGCAGCTCACCACCGCCTTCTCAAGCGCAACTAAGGATGAGCAATAAATGCTAGCTTTGACAATGACTCTCTCACCCATGAATGAATTAAAAATATATCCCACTGTCAAAGAAGCTAATTAGTAGTTTCAGGTACTTCGGCCGGAATCGTCCCAGATTTGTACTAAGTGCAGTAGCGGGTGGGAAAAAGAACATTTTTCCTGCTTGTCGCAATGGTGGGCTTTCAGTGTATCGTTCCAAACCCACCTCATTAATCATGCGTTCCTGGGAAACACGGTGTTTCGATGGCGGGCGAGCTCTCATTTGCCAGGCCTGCTGCCTCTCGCCGCTTCCTTACGCCGGGCACCATGTTTAAGGTGCAGCCACATGTACACCTCTCAGTGCTTTTACTCCAGGACTACTGCAAAGAAGACCTAGCCCAAAAGACAAGAAGACAGCAGCCCTGCAATTCAGTAACATATCCCTTGAGTGCCTTTTGGACTCCATGGAGCTTCGCTGCGATGTCCTCTACATCTGCTCTGGCCACAGGAAGGCCAGCAACATCACCAATCTGCCTTGGGAGGCAGTGGTCAGTGCCAATGCCCTGCAAAAGATGAAAGTCACCCTGTGCTATAAGACAATGAATGATCTCCTTCGTTCCACCAGGGTGAGTCACTCTTCTCATTGTTCTCAACTCATACAAACATGAACCCATCCACAGAGATCTCATTTGTTGCCAGTTCAAGGGACATCACCATTCACTCTCTCACACATGCCTTCATTGTCCTCATCCCATCAAAGGGACCACTCACCACCCACACATACCAGGCACACACATCATCTGGCCCGGCAGGTGCCCTGCTAATACTCTCCATCTCTATTCATGCAGGACCAGCTGGGACATGAGGGAAAGCTCACTTACTGGTGGAGGAATGCCTGAAATCAAGGTCTTCACGGACTTTGAAAACAGAGCCATCCAGCTGGCTGGCGAGGACCTGGACCATTCCTGTGCTGACAGTGAGGTTGGCGCTGCTCTACCAAGTGAAGATCCAGCAGGGCAACATCCATCAGCCAACCATGCTGTAAATCACTTCCCCTGTTCCACAGTCCCCTGCCATGCACTAATTTTCTCTTTGCTTTCTCAGGCACATCTGTGACACAGCCAACGGAGTCCACAGCCCAGGGCCTCCAATCAAGCCCTGAAGAAACCTCTGAAGAGGAAGCTCAAAGTACTTTCATTGAAGACCCGTCACAGTGCTCACCCACTCTCTCTCCATCAGTGCAGAGACACATGCCTCAGTGGGACCTATCTTTAGAGTAGCCTCGTGATCACAATCTGGTGAACACATCACACAGCCTGATCCACAGCAGGTACTTTACAGGTCTCCGGCACTTGGATGACTGCTGGAGGCCAGAAACCTGAGTCGAAGTCAGATGAGGAGCCTGTGGACTTGGTAACGTCACAGTTGCTGGAGCTGCAAAGGCAAGCTCAGGAATGTCAGGAAGGGAGTCCGCTGTACTCCTCAGGTTGCAAGGCACAACGGAGGAGTCTGTCCACCTTCAGTCTGAATTGATAGGGCCAGCATGCCAATGCACCAAGATCAACACTGGTAGGATGGTGGCTTGGTCCAGGACATCAGTCCCGCACTGCTGTGCAGGCTGAACTCCTGTGCTTAGGCCGTAGTTGGCCTCCAAAATTGTGTACGTGTGAGAGGTGTGGGACAGCTCGATCTCACTCCAGTTTCCCCTTCTCCTCAAGTAGTCAGCCAGGGGCCCTCGGGCACCCATAGGGAGGAGAGCCAGCAGCTCGACACCCCAGGGCCGTCCACGCAGGTGACTCTGGGAATATCCGGCCAATCTGAATCCCTTCTTCCTGTGGCCCCAGCGGCTCCAGCTCCACAAGCTAAGAAGGGTGCCTCTGCCACATAGCAAAACCCCGAAAGCTGCCTGGGCCCTCCAGGTCTCGACCCTCCAGAGGTTGCCTGTCAAGGTCATCACAGACGGTGTAGCAGACAGCAGGCTGCCTCCACCTCAGCTGTGGATGTCGGGAGAGCACCAAGATGTAGCAGCAGGGTTAGGAAGGTTAAGATCATGTAGTTGCACAACCTGGGCATGGGTGTTTATCATTTGTACATAATGTTCACTATTGTAAATAAACTCCCAAGAATGTCTCCCTGCCTTTGGCTCCTTGTTACAATGAGCAGTGTTCCTGTCACTCAGATGTGAAACCTTGGTTCCTGCACAAGATGAAGGCAGATGTTTCAGTCCAGGGCCTCTTCCCTGTGCTTTGTGCAGTCTTCAGACCAAAGTGATGGTCCGGCTTCATGCTCACTGGACACATTACTGATGCCTGCACCTCGATGGTGCTTGTCATTGCTGCCAGAATGTCATGGGCAGGCATCACAGAGTTCCGTCATTCTCTCTGTGTGCTCTCAGCACCTATTTTAATTGGGGCTGACCCGCATCTCATCAGCATTTGTGACCAGTGACACTGTGCTCCTGAAGGTGTTGGGTGCTGAAGACTAACAAAGGATCAGGTGTATTTAAAGTTTTATGGCTGCGTCTCCATAATATGACCCCGATTACAAAGTGCAAGCGAGCTGCCCTTGGCCAGACAGTCAGACATTTACAGAGGCTTTGTGAAGATCTGTGGAGTGTTCTCACTGCATGTTGTCATCATTGTCCTGGATTCTAGTGACTATTAGGGCCTCTGCTGCATCTTCATGACAGGAGCCTTATCACAGAGGGTGTGTGCGCTGCTGTCAGCCAGACTGGAGTCAAATGCTCACAAATGCAATGTGAGAATCTATGGTGTCTCCTCACTGTCATCATCCTCCACAAACCTAGCAGCTATGAGGCCTCCTGAACATGATTTCCTCATTTGGCCAGTGCAATTGTTCCATTACCTTCATCTTCACCTTCGAGGATCACCTCACCTTCATCCCTTTCGACATGCTCCTCATTGGAGAGGACCTCCAGCTCCTCCATTTCTTCCTCAACCAGCTCCTGTCTCCATTGCAGCGCCAGGTTTTAAAGGGCACAGCAGGCTACGACCATGTGTGACACCCTCTGTGGACTGTATTTCAGGGCTCCACCAGACCAGTCCAGGAATGGGAACCTCATTTTCAGCATCCTGATGGTTTGCTCCACCAAAGTGTGAGTTGCAACATGGGCCTCGTTATACCTTTGCTCGGCTGCAGTTCGAGGCCGCCGCACGGGCATCATCAGTCATGTCCTCTGTGGATAGCCCTTGTTCCCGAAGAGCCATCCCTGCAGCTCCTGTGGACCCTGGAAGATGTCAGAGATCTGAGACCTGCTAAGGATTTAGGAGTCGAGGACACTCCCTGGGAACCGTGCGCAGACCTGCAGGATGTGTTTGTGGTGGTCGCATACCAGCTGAACATTCAGTGACTGGAAGCCCTTGCAGTTGATGTAGTTCACTACTTGTTGCCATGGAGATCTAAGCATCATTTGAATGCAGTTGATGAAACCCTGCACCGGTGAGAAACCCGAGATCAGGGTGAATCCAATCGCTCAGGCATCCTGGCTTCCCTGGTCCTGGGCGCAATGCACAAAGTTGTGTGCCCTCACAAATGCATTTTGGGTGGAGGCTTGTGATATACCACAGAGGTCACCTGTGGAGCCTTGAACGGAGTCACTGGCATAAAAATTGAGTGCTGCAGACACTTTCACGGCCATTGGCAATGGATGCCCTCAATGTCCCCATAGAGCCAAATCCTACAGCAACTGGCAGATGTGACAGACCAGTTCCCTATCCATGCACAGTCTTTGGCAACTCTGACTCTTGGCCATCTGCAGAAATGAAAGGTGACGTCTATAGACCCTGGGTCTAGCTAGGCACCGAACAGCAGCAACTTGTTGTGGCTCTTCAGCGGTGTGTGTGGGAGGTCAAGCCATCCCTTCTCCCTGAGGGTGCTGTTCCTCCCTCTGCCTAGCCAGGTGCCTCTGTCGGTCTCTTCTCCTTCATCTACACTCTCTGTAAGCCACAAGGCATACAGTTACACCACCAGGCTCCATGCTCCTCATGTACTCCTTCTGCAGGATGAAAGAGAGAGAAGTGGGGGTTAGTTTGGGTATACTAAGAACATCTCTTTGTTAAGTTTGAAGGCATGCTAATGCATGCTGATGAGTGCTGGCCACCATTTGGATGGCCAGAGTTTAGTACACAATATAGCTGCCCAAAATCTGACCCATCTTCTTCCGTTCCACTCCACCTGACCGATTGGCGGCAGCTTTGCCCATTGGACTGCATGCTGTACTCTCAGCTCAGGTGCACGCATTCTCCTAACCCATGCTGTAAGGCTGCACTGTTAGCTTGAACCATGGGGTACTGGTCCAAATCGGGATGCTGACATTGCAAAGGACTGTGAGCGCCTCCAGCAGTGACTGCTCTGTGGCCAGCTTTTGCAGGGAGATTGCACAATGTGCTCAGTCGTCCAACTGTTCTGCAGTCCACTAAAACGCTCATACTTTTCAGTCTGTGCTCGAGGGGTGAAAAGTTCAGGAGCATTTGGTGGCACTTTCATGCCTCTGCTTTGCTTGAGTGGGCAGATAAGCTGGAAGTCCAACTCCAAACATGTCAATGTGGCTGTGCCTGAACTGTCTCAGCTGCAGAGGGATGGTCACTTTATACAAGGATTCCTAATGCGTGGCCGCTTCCCTCCCCACCCCGACCCCCGCACGTGCTTGTGCACCACCATCAAATGCAGTGCAGCCCTTGACCCCCCCCACCAACTCGCCTTGACCACAGTGCAGCCCCCCTCCTCAACACGCGTGGACCACAGTGCAGCCCTTGGCCCCCTCCCAACTCGCCTCAACCACAGTGCAGCTCTTGCCCCCACCTCCCCAAGTCGCCTCAACCTTGAACTCCAGCAGGCAACCCTGGTGAGCACTGCACAACATTACTGTGTACTCACCTCAGAGTTCCCCTCAAAGTGCAGCCCACCACCTCAGCGTTCAATTATGCTGACGTGCTTGGATGATCCAGCAGTCTGTTCTTATAATGATATGCAGGTGTATTACAATGAGGTTGCCAACGTGCAGTGTTAGGAAACGCAGCCTGCCATTAATGGGCTGAGCAGGTGATTGCAAACTGGATTTACAGTGCGTGAAACCGTGTTTTTTGACCTTCTCGCCATTATGTCTGCTCATGCTGTGAATATGCCTGATGGCAGCAGGCAAGGAAAATTCTGCCCTTTGTTTCAGCACTTTTCAATCCATTTTGATTGCATAAATCAGCCAGTAAAGCAATGTTGCATGAAATTCATGTTTAGTTCATGGAATTTCCTATGTGAATCATTTAAACTCATTTTTCTATATATTGCAATCTTCAGGCTACAGAGTTTTATCCATTGTGGGTTTTTTTGGAAAGCAAATCCTTGATCCTCTTCTAATTCCCCTGTGTAAGATGCTGTATGCATACTATAACTTCCATGTATAATATAATTTGCAGTCTAATTAGCATCCTTATATTTGCTTCACTTGATAATAGTTTCATGTAGTTGTTAAATTATAATACTATAGATTATTTCTAAAGATTTTGCTCTTTAATGCACTATTGTTTTTACCCCTGTTAACATACCTCACAAATTAAAGACATTCCTTGACCTATGCAAATGCTTTTCCTTTTAATCTTCATGGTGAAACTTACTCTTTTGTTGATTGAGCTTTGTTAGTTGATTTTTACTACGGATGTTGGAAACCGTTTAGTCTATCTAGTATGACCTAGGATAATTTTTCAATTAGGTATTGTGGTTTTTACTGAAATACATTCTGACCACTTACTTTTGAATAATATTTGTATTTGAAATAGACACTTATTAACATACTTTATATAATGAGCCACTGCACTTCAAAATAATTATATATAAAGTATTGTGACCTATTTTGTGAAATGTGACAAGATGTATACATATATAGTATAAGTCTTTTATTGGCCCAGGTTTTGGTGTACTTTTGAAAGGTCTTTTATTAAAGAGAGATGTGTTTTCAGAGAAAAAATACTTGAATACATGATAGGAGCAGCACATGTTGTTCTCTCTGTATGTCTGCATCTTTATCACCCCTTCAACCAATGCCAAACCCAGATGGACTTGTTTGCCCTGGCAACCATCAGAATGCTGCAGCCTTCCACCAGCCAGGAGACTTCCAGAAGTTGTTGGTCATGATATTTCAAAGATCCATACTAAGCAACAATGGCCTTTATAGGCAGATGTTTTCTTCCTTTGACCATGTTTGGCACTATTGTTTTAAAGGGATCAATGCATTTAAATATGAATTTGCATGAAGGTGGCCATATAAGTACAAATCAGGCTTGGGTTTTCATTCTTGATTTGGTTGCATCTCTAGCTTTCAGTGTCTTTTTGGCACTCCCGAACTTCCCTTATAATCTCACTTTTTTTCTCTGTTAAATGTCCCATTTATCCACCTATCAATTGTTTTTACTTTCTTGCTATCTGCCTCTTCTCCAGTCTTTCTCTTCTGTCTTTAACAATATTTCATTATGTCAGATCAATTCATTTGAATATTATTCATGCGACAGATTGGCTTTGGCCGATTAAAGGATTAGCGCAAATTGGCTTCTGCAACATCCAGCTATTTAACCTAACCTTGGGATTCAGGAAGTGGAGCCATCATTTCAAATTTACTTCAGTTTATAAAATGTCCAACTAAATTAGTTCCTTTTTTAATGTTGAATATTAACATTTGTACAGATGCTAATGAACAGATATATAATCCTGTAATCTTTCTGACAACTCATTGCAATAGTAATTGTACACAGCAGGTAAGCTTGTCAGTGAAATAACAAAAAATACATTATAACTTCCAATATGGAAATCAAGAAAAAAAGGTTGCAGAGAGGATCACATGCTAGCAAAAATCCTGAAGCTATTACCTACCAAACATTGCTAGGTTAAAGGAACCTTTATAAAGCAATCTTGCTTCATTTCTGCTATGCTTCAGCATGATTAAATTTAGGCCTCACTAGACGAAATGTAAAAGCCCAGTAAGCTTTAGCAGTTAACATGTTTGTTATTATGGAGCAATTTTCAGTAGCTGTATCTACATAAGTTTGAGTTGCCACTTTTGTGCCATTTCTAAATTATTTGTTGTTATTATTTTGACGAATGTGCTGGTGTGTCTTTAGAAAGAAAACGTGCTAGTTTGATATGGCCACAATGTATCTCATGTATGTTTTGTTTTATATAATGCTTATGCATTAATATCATATTCGTTTGTATGATGTACTGAGGAGTCTTCTGTCTCATGCTGGAGTACATTTAGGCCAGGATTATTACTGCTATTACAATTAGAACAATTTCTATATTGCCTCTCAAGTACAGAGGAACATCTTGTAAGGAAAGTATTGAACAAACTATCCTGAAACGTACTAATGCTATATTGCTATTAACTTGTCCTTACATTGTAATAACATTAACCTGTTAAGCAGGAATGTACAAGTCAATTTAAAAGCATTGATCACTGAACTATTAAACTAAGGATGACTCAAGAAATGGTCAATTTAACCATTTCAACAATTAAGGATATGAACTTTAATCAGTTGCTAACTAGTGCTGGAAAATCAGTTTGTTCTGCAACCAAAAACATCTGGCAATACATCATCTTAAATTGGGGTTTATGTAGAAATGAAAGTTTGAATGGTACAGAATCAAAGACACACTTACAATTAATGGTTTTACTTGATTGAGCAGCAATTATATGTAACAAAAGTGAAACTATTGATAAGATAACAAAATGAATGACTTATGCCAATCACATGGATTGTCTTGTAGAGGGGCAAAGAAAACATTTCTATGAATTTATATATTTTACAATCCCTAGAATTGTATAATCTCTCAGAAGAGTCATATGGGCTCGAAATGTTAACTCTGTTTCTTTCTCCACAGATGCTGGCAGACCAGCATCTTTTTTAATTTCAGATTTCCAGCATCCATAGTATTTTGTTTTCAATCTGTAGCTGGAGTTTGGTGATGCAGTCGCATTCCCTGACTAAACTATAAGATTAGTCATGACAGGTTTACCCCCCCACCCCCGCCACAGGTCGGAAACCTAATTTCATTACTGTAGCATCTCATTATAAGCCCTGCTCGCCAGAATCATCGGCCCACGCTGGGTCATCTGGGCATGCCAATGTGTTTCATAACCGCACATAAGCAATGTGCACCTGGCGAGCTGCACTTTGCTCAGGACTTCGAGGTTTGTTTGCCTATCTTGCTGTAGGCAGCACTCATGGTCATCAGCGCCAGGCTTCACAGACAGCACCACATCACTTTTAAGAGGGCTCGCGGACAGGTCTTTATCTACCAGACCAGCCGTAAGGTGGGGGTGGCTTTTCAATGGCTGCAGAGCTAGGGCGATACTGGGGAAAGGGGGTATCCCAGGAGGGGGCACATGTTGAGCTGTCGAAATGGCCTCAAGATGGTAAGGGCTGAGGAGGCAGTCTCCAGAGGAGATGAGGCCAGGTGGAGACATGAGAGTGTGTGGGTGGAGATGTCCCTTGAGTTGGTAGTGAATAAGGTGCCAGTGAATGTGTGGTGGCCTTGAGTGTGAGAGTTTAGAGTGATGAGATGGTTGCCTTACCCTGGTGGCACAGATGAGATCATTCATCCATTTTCTTCATGGATGGCCAACTTCTTGAGTGCAGCATTGACACTGACCCTCCCAAGCCAGAGTGGTGCAACTGATGGGCCTCCTGTAGCCAGAGCTGGGGGCAGAGGACATTGCGGTGGGCCTCCATGGCACCTAGAAGATGTCCCAGGGATGCATCACTGAATTGGGGAGCTGCACTCTTATTGGCTTTTGGGGCCATGTCTTCCCCGGAGCAGTCCTGGCCTGCAAGCATTGAGAGCTGTGTGTGCCACTGCAGTTTAAATATGGCGCCACCCCCCCCCCCCCCCATGAGGAAGTGGCAAGAGATAACGGCATGGTGGGCAAATCAGAGGCATCCCGCGAGCGAGACGGCGTGTTTCCTGTGGCTGAATAATTAATGAGATGGGAATGGGACGATGGTGTGAAAACCCACCATTATGGCCAGAGGATAAAATTACTTTTCTCCCACCTGCCACCGCACTTTGTGCAAATCTGGGACAATTCTACCCTAAGTGCGGTGGTGGGCAGGAAAAGCAGCACATATCCCACTGCCAGCTTGGCTCGTTTGTGTGCTTTTCAGCTGATTATATATTCATGAATGTGAAAGATGTTGTATCTCGTGGCAGGGTGGGCTGGGATTCATCTGCTCTGTCACGACCTCATTGGATCATTTTTCCAGCGCCATATTTAAATTGCACCTGTGCACGTCATTCACTCTCTGCAGCCCAAGATTGGTCCTGCTGAGTAATGGCCCCTAAAGGGAAGAAGCCAACTGCTCGTAAGTTCAGTGACAATGTGCTGGGTGCACTTCTGGATGCTGTGGAGGCACGCTCTGATGGCAGAGGTCCACTAACTTCACCACATCAGCTTTGGATGAGGTCGCCAGGACAGTCAGTGCCGATGCTGCTCAGGAGGACCGCCATCCGGTGCACGAAGAGGATGAATGATCTCATCCACTCTGCCAGGGTAAATCAACCTTCTCGTCACTCTCAACTCATATTCTCACAAAGCCATCAGGCACTCGCAGGGTTACAGCCCACAGGGATCTCACACAAGACCACCACAAAGGACATCACCACCGACTGTCTCTTGCACACTTTGACATATTCATCCCTTCTCACATCCTGTGCAGCTTGCACCATCGCAGTGTTCACCTGTACCCTTCACCAGCACAGACACACAGATGGAACCTAGTTGTAGAACAAGCTCAGGTTCACAATCTGGACTGTCAGCTGGACACCCTGGGGCTATCCACCCAGACAACTTCGAGTGTCCAGCTGATCTCAATCCCCTCTGCCTATGACCCTATCAGCTGCAGCTCCACAGGCCAAAAAGGGTACACCTGTCCCACAGCAGGAGATTCAGACCAGGCTGTAGCCTCCAGGCTTCAACTCTCCAGAGGACACCTGTCAAGCTCATCATAGATAATAGGACGTATCAGTCAGCAGGCTGCCTCCACCTCTGCTGTGGACGCCGGGAACACACCAAGACATAACGGTAGGGTACAGAAAATTAAGAGATACTAGAAGCACAAAGGTAGCATGGATGTCCACAATCTGTAAATAATGTGTACAAATGTGATTTGATTTTGAGTCATTCCACTTTTCATGTTGTGTATGCCTCTTCTACCTGATGATACACTCCGTGGTCAGTCAAGTGTCATAGATGCCCCACTCCTCCCAGATATCCCATCGTGTGCCTCAGCTCAGTGGTGTATCGAACCATCTCATTACAGTACCAAACTATTCGCTGCGCAGTATCAACCTTCTCGTCACTCTCAACTCATATTCTCACAAAGCCATCAGGCACTCGCAGGGTTACAGCCCACAGGGATCTCACACAAGACCACCACAAAGGACATCACCACCGACTGTCTCTTGCACACTTTGACATATTCATCCCTTCTCACATGAGTGTTGTGTCTGCCTCTAAGAAAGCTGTGGTTGGCCAAGGCATCTCTCAGACCTGCTTCAGAAGTTAATATAATGATGCCTGATGAGTTTAGAATCTGGAGGGTGCTTAAGTCCCCTGATGTGTCTGCATTGCAGAGTGCTCGAATGGCGATGCACCTGAAGTCTGTCATCTTTCATTGGCCTCCATGTACTTTTCGTCAGCCTTGAGTGTGCTTTACATTTGAACTAAAACTCTTATACGCTCCTGTCTGCCTGCAGCGCTATCTTGTGTCCACATGTACATCTGAACATCAGCCCAATATTAATCCCCACATTCCCACCTTCATGATTTAGAGCTATGAACCTCGCTGGCACATGTTGAGCCTTGCGATTCCTGCTAGATGGTTAAAAACTGTGCAACCTAGGAGTTATGTGCAGAGGCCCTAGATGCTTGACTTGGACATGGAAGGATGCTTCACTAAGCCAGAAGGTCTGGCTAGCCTCTTGCCACATCATTTCAGAGCTGGCAGAGAGTTAGTCAATTGACATGGTAATGTACTACTTACAATTGCATTAGTGTGCCTGGTTTCTATGTGCATACACCAGACTGTTGGAATGAAAATGTGGAGGCCTCCAATGGGATCAGAACGAGGCTCCAATACATCTGATATGTACTCTTTATTATCAACGATTTGGGTCCTTAAGGCCCAGATGGAGTGTCAGCATTTTCAGGCCCACAAATGCCATGGCTAGGCAGCACGGGAAATTGCAAGACTCCAAATGGAGGCATGGTCATGTGTGTTGATGGATATCAGACCATACTGCTGCTGAATGTTTCGAGATCCCTTGAAAGGTGAGCTGAAGTGCAGCCTTGCATCCATTACTGGGAGTTACAGATGACTACGTTCTGAAGATATATCAAATGCTGGGGACTGAGTATGATGATGAGGCCTGAACCCTTGCCTTGCCTGTGCAGAGAAACCACAATGTAAATTTAGAATTGACCTCTCACATGAAGTCAAGAACCAGTGAGTGATTGTCACTTGAGACACCTCCCCAACTGCAGGCATACTGCCAGAAGAGCATGAGGATTGCGGTGTTGGTCCTGCCTCTTGGCTGCAGTAGGCAGTGGAATGTTGGCGAGATGCTTGAAGAGGCTGCACCATCTCAACTCTGCTCACAAAACACCCTGTTGCAGTTATTATCCCATAATAGGCTGCATGGTCCCAAGGCCACCATACCGACCAAGGGTGAGGACATCGTGACGCAAGGTTGTAAATTGTTCAGAGATGGATGTGCTGCATTGAGATGATTAAAATTGCAATCAACCTGGTAATGTGGACCCAGCATGGATGGCACTGGTCAAAGAGGCTTGTAAGAGCTATTCATCATCCTCCTGGAATCTGGTAGCTATAAGTATGTCATGTGCATAACTGCCTCATCTGGTCCATACTATGGGCTCTTCCTCTGGAGACTCGGCTTCCTTGCCCTCATCGAGCTCAGCCCTTGCCCTCATTGAGCTCAGCCCTCTGATGTCCTCATCATTGGAGAAGATGTGCAGCTCTGCCATTTCTCATTCTGGCAAGACATCCCTCCCCCCCTCCCCCCCCCCAAGAGCTCCAGGTCGTGTAGAATGCAGCAAGCCACGAAGATGTGTGAGACCCTTTGGGGACTATTGGAGAGCGCTGCCTGATCTCCCCAAACATTGTAAAAACACATCTCCAAGATGTAATGGTCTACTCATTTAATGAGCATATTGCAGAATGAACAGCATTATACCTCTGAGGCACTTTGTAGCTGCCAAATGGGTATCATCAATCACATCCTTTTGCGGGTAGCTTTTGTCACTGAGGAGCCAACCCAGGATGCACTGAGGGCCCTCGAAGATCTGTGGCATCTGCAAGTGACTCAAGATTTAAGTCATGGGAGCTTCCAGGGTATCTTGCACATAACTGCATAATCTGCTTCTGGTGGTTTCAGCCCAGCTGCACGTTGAGAGAGTGGAACCCTTTCCTGTTGATGAATTGTAGTGGCTGCTGCCAGGGAGCTCTTAAAGCTGCAAGTGCAGTCAATGGCACCTTGCACCTGTGAAAATCTGGAGATTGCTACAAATCCCACTGCTCTTGCAGCCTGGCTGGCTTCATCTAAGGAGAACTGGATGTAATTATGCCCCTTGCTAAATAGAGCGCCTGTAACCTCTCAAATGAATTTGTGAGCAGGTGCTTGAGAAATCCTGCACAGATCCCCAGTGGAGCCCTGGAACAAGCTACTCGCGAAGAAGTTCAGAGTGGCGGTCACTTTTAGGGCCACAGGCAATTGATGGCTTCCCAATACCTGTGGCATCAAACTCCTTCCAGAGAATGTGGCAGATGTGAGTCACCGTATCCCTAGACATGAGAAGGTATCAATGGTATGAGGGGCTTCTTCTGTATGCCCTTGCAAAACACCTTCACTCAATGGCTCTGTCAGCCTCGGCTTCAGGCTCTTGCTCATCAGGGTGAGGCTCTTCCCTTAGCCCAGCAGGTGGTGATGGACCCTTCTTTTCCTCCTCCTTAGTTGCCTGATTGCCAGAATGAATGCATGAGGCACTCATACTTGTGTCTGCAGAAACTTTGAACAGAAACATGAATGAATATAAACCTGCAATGGTCACCTTCCACTTGCTAACTAGGGTGTCAGTGTGGATCCTATGGGTCACTTTCATTCCCAGCCATTACATCCCCACCTTGTCCCTTGGAGTAGTATTACAGCAGTAATATGGATC
Organism: Carcharodon carcharias; assembly: GCF_017639515.1. Classification (NCBI taxonomy): domain Eukaryota; kingdom Metazoa; phylum Chordata; class Chondrichthyes; order Lamniformes; family Lamnidae; genus Carcharodon; species Carcharodon carcharias. Next base: position 172,053,574 of record NC_054469.1, read on the forward strand.
ACCAGTTGGGCACCCACCCCAACAAGCACTCCCCCACCTCACCCACCGCCAGCTCAAACGACATAGGCAGGACAGAGCTTTGACACGGGCTTGGTTTGACTGAATTAGGCCAGGTGCGAGAAGCCTCTGTCAGGGCACTATCAGACTGTATCCTTTAGATTACACAGCAGCCCCAGCTTGCACTCATGTTCTGAGAGTTTTGTCGGGGAGGGGGCCTACTAAATTTTAAACTGCTAGCTGTAAGGTTTAGAGTTGCTCGGGTCATTTGGCATATGAATTTTTGTCTGTGGCTCCTTTTCAGTTGGTTCCTTCTGATACTCAGGATTTCCCACGAGAGGGACAAAGGGGTCTTTGGAAGCCAATCTGACAATGGCCCCAATCGGGATTATACTCTCTCAAAAATGCACAACATGAGTTAAGGTACCACATTCCCTGAATTGGCATTGGACTGTTCCTAGCATTCTCAGTTGTGCCTTCCTCTCCAATTGGTAAAGTAGATATTAGTAGGGTGCTTCTTCAACCAGCACACAAGTGCTATAGTCAAGTCCTCCTACAAGCCCTGACAGCCTTCCTCTGGCAATTTTTTTTCATAGCTTGTTTTTCAATTGCTCTATTGGATCAGCTTGAAAAATGGTAGTACTGAGGTTTTACTATCAGACCAGCTTTTGCCCCCCCGATTGTAAAAATCCCTCCCATTGTGATGGAGGAGCATAATGTGCAGGTTTCTCTCCCTCCAATCACTCTCCTTCCTCCCCTCTAATCCTTCATTCCATTGTTATAGTCGTTAATATATATCCCCATTTCCCCTCCGAACTGTTTGATATTGACGTCCCAATGCCCCGTAAGACCTGACCCCTCCGTATCTTGAGGCCCTTTGTATTGTGATTTAGAGACCTCCCCTGTGAGACTAATGACTACACCCGCACCCCCTTACATTACCTGTTCCCCATCTGTCTCTTTGTGTCTGTGCTCTCTTCCCCAGTTGTTTCCTTCCCCCAGTCATATGTCTCAGTACTCTCTACCCTAGTAATCCTCCCCGAATCATGTGTCTCTGTGCTCTCTTCCCTAGTCATCCCCCCCAATCATGTGTCTTTGTGCCATCTTCCCCAGTTGTTCCCTCTCTCCTGGTTATGCGTCTGTGCTCTCTTCCCCAGTCATTCCCCCACTCACTCGTTATGTCTGTGCTCTCTTTCCTCCCCCCCCCCCCCCCACCCCCCCACCCCAGGCATGTGTCTGTGTTCTCTTCCCCAGTCATTCCCTCCCCCAAGTCACGTGTCTCTGTACTCTCTTTCCCAGTCATCCGACACCCCTGCCAAGTCATGTATCTGTGTGCTCTCTCTTCCCAAGTCGTCCCTCTCCAGTCAAGCCTTTGTCCTCCAGCCCTTCTCTTGCCTTTTGTCTTGTCTCTGCAGCCCCCCACCTCATTCAAGCCTTTGCCTTCTGCCCCTTCCAACCCCACCTGCCTTCCCGCTGGTCTTGCATGGTAAGCCTTGGCTCTAACCCTTCTCTTGTGTTCACAGAATCACACTGTGCAGAAGAGACCCTTCGGCCCATCGAGTCTGCACCAACACGTGAGGAACACCTGACCTACCTAATCCCATTTACCAGCACTTGGCCCATAGCCTTGAATGTTATGACGAACGTTATGCTCATCCAGGCACTTTTTAAAGGATGTGAGGCAACCCGCCTCCACCACCCTCCCAGGCAGCGCATGCCAGACCAGCACCACCCCCTGGGTAAAAAAGTTTTTCCTCACAACTACCCCTAAACCTCCTGCCCCTCACCTTGAACTTATGTCCCCTCATGACTGACCCTACAACAAAGGGGGAACAGCTGCTCCTTATCCACCCTGTCCATGCCCCTCATAATCTTGTACATCTCGATCAGGTCGCCCCTCAGTCTTCTCTGCTCCAACGAAAACAACCCAAGTCTATCCAACCTCTCTTCATAACTTAAATGTTTCATCCCAGGCAACATCCTGGTGAACTTCCTCTACACCCCCTCCAGTGCAATCACATCCTTCCTATAATGTGGCGACCAGAACTACACACAGTACTCCAGCTGTGGCCTCACCAAGGTTCTATACAACTCCAACATGACCTCCCTACTTTTGTAATCTATGCCACGATTGATAAAGGCAAGTGTCCCATATGTCTTTTTCACCATCCCACTAACATCCCCTTTGCCTTCAGAGATCTATGGATACACATGCCAAGGTCCCTTTTGTTCCTCAGAACTTCCTAGTGTCATGCTGTTCATTGAATACTTCCTTGTCAAATTACTCCATCAAATTACTCCTTCAAAGTGTATCACCTCACACTTTTCAGGGTTAAATTCCATCTGCCACTTATCTGCCCATTTGACCAACCCGTCTATATCTTCCTGAAGCCCAAGACACTCAACCTCACTGTTAACCACCCGGCCAATCTTTTTCTTGTCTGCGCAGCCTTGGCATGGAGGCAGAGCAGCAGCCAATGCAACACAATGAAAGGTAGGTGAATATACCTCAAGGTCACATATGAAGTGGTCTTTGCCAGGTGCACGTCATTTATATTCGGTTGTGAATCATGCCGGTCGAATTTGCTGCTGGTGTGGCCTTTTGATCTGGAACGGGGGTGTGATTCTGGCGAGCTGCCTTTTTAATGAGTATTTATGATATTCGAATCAATGCAAATACAGTTCCCGACACGGTGTGGTGGGCTACTTAACCCACCATGGAATTTGGGAGCAGAAAATTGCAAACGATTTTTACACCGGCGGTAAACTGACTTTGGGCCGTTCTCCACGTTTTCCCATCTCACCCGCCACAATACCCGTCATGACACCCATCGCTCATAGGACCAGAAAATCCCATCCGAAATGAACACTATGAGGAAGGGCTGAATAGGCTAGTGTTGTTTTCCTTAAAACAGAGGAGGCAGAGGGTTGAGCTAATTGAAGTGTACATGATTGAGGGGCCTAGATAGGGTGGACAGGAAAGACCTGTTTCCCCTAGCAGAAGGGCTATTAGAGAGGTCACAGATTTAAGGTGATTGGTAGAAGGTCTAGAGAGGACATAAGGAAGAACTTCTTCACTCAGGAGGGTGGTGGGTGTCTGGAATTCACTGCCTGGTTTGGTGGTGGAGACAGAATTCCTCAACTCATTTAAAAGGTACATGGATCTGCACCTAGAGTGCTGTAACCTGCAAGGCTACTGACCAGGAGCTGGATGATAGGATTAGTATGATGGCTAGTTTTTTTTTCAGCTGTCCCAGACACAATGGGCTGAGCGGCCTCTTTCCGTGCCATAACTTTTCTATGGTTTCTATGGAAATCAAAATGCTTTGTCAGAGATGTAGGTTTTAAAGAGCTTCTTAAAGAGGGAGATGTAAGAAGATGGAAAGGTTTAGGGAAGGAATTCTGGAGCTTAAAGCCTTGACTTAAGTCCTTAAGGCTGAAGGCACGGCCACCAAGGGTAGAGCGAAGTAGATCAGTAATCCGCAAGAGGCCAAAATTTGTGGAGTGCAAAAATCTGAGGGTTTGGGGCCTGAAGGAGGTTACAAAGATGTGAAGGGGTAAAGCCATGGAGGGATTTGAAAGTAAGTATGAGAATTTTAAAATTGTGGTGTTCCTGGACCAGGAGCCCATTAGGACAGCAAACATTGGAGTGAGGGATGAATAGGATTTGGAGCAAGTACTGTTACAAATATGAGGTTTTATAAGATTGTGATGTTTCAGGACTGTGTCTTTAATTTAGGATAAAATGAAGGGGGTCATGTGACCTGTTTGGGAGCCTCCCGGACAACTAGGGAATTTTCTGCCTGTTGGGCGGGCAGAGCGGGTGGGGGTGAGCGTGGACCCTATTGCTGCCCATGATCAGGTCTGAGCCGCCGTTTTACACAGGAGGGCCAATTTACGCCCGTCCAGTGTGAATTGCGAGGACAGCGGAAGTGGGCGGGCGGCAGCGGGACTGCAATGACCAACGGGTCCAATGGTGATCTGGCGGCCTGTTTTTAAAAAGCTGTTGCAGCCTTTCAGAGGCTGTGAATCATGGCCAGTGGAAGGGCTTCCTAGAGTGCTGCTGGTGAGCAGGCCAGGCAGGAGGGTAGGGCAGGGGGTCATTGTGCCTCTCATTTTTTGGACGATTGCCTTGCTGCCCTCCCGAGGAGGTGGCAGAATGGCGGGAGGTCCTCATACTCCAGGACAGGAGGAGGAAGCTCCCCTATATGACCAAACGTGCCTGGGAGGAGGTTGCGGATGTTGCGAGCTCCCATGACATGGTGCAAGGCACGTGGATCTAGTCTTACAAGCGTTTCAATGGCCTGTTGTGCTCTGGAAGGGTGGGTACCATGTTGGCATTGGTCACTTAACCCAGCAGGTCGGCTTTCCCCCCTGGAGGTCCCACCACCTAGGGATGTGCTCGGACCAGCAAGCCCTCACATCAGCATTGACCTCAGCTGGTCAGTGCCAGTGTATGAGATGTCTGGGCACCAGGTTTCCCAGCTCAGTGCCCATCCATCTATGGTGAGCAGGGAGGTCCGAAGCGACTTCACGTTGACGCAGCATCTGTCGTCTCTGCGGGCTCCTCAGGGCGCTCCGGATGAGGGCAGCAGCTCCTCCGCCCCTCTGCCAGTGACTGTTGCATCCGATGAGGCTGCGACGATAGGGGAGATGCCAGCTGTGGAAGTGTTCGCCCCCTACCAGGCGGGGCCAGCACAGGCTCCACGGGCCAGAGGACGGCCGCCAGGGTCATTGAGGCCAACTGGACAGCAGAGTCAGCAAGCTGTCTCAGATGCCTGTCCCAGCGAGGGGGCAGCGCCAAGACATCGCACCTGAAAGCATAATCATAAGGCACCTTAGGCACACAACGGGTTTCTCACTGGTGCTTTTGTGTTGGCCTGCAATGAGGTCTTTGTGAGTTGGTGTGATGTTTAACACCTTTATCATTTTGTTTGCTTAAATCCCTTTTGTTATACCATTAAATTCAGACATGATCCATAGCTGAGGGTGCCTTTTTCATTCTGCAGATGGATGGTTACCAATAATGCTATGAGTGATTTGTGTGATATTTGGCTTTACTGACAAGGCCCTTAGTTAATGTTCCTATCCAGGCAGATTTAGCTCTCAGGAATCGAGTATGGAGCCTGCAGCCCAGGCTTGTCCTGGGGGTCCATATGTGGTGGGCCAGCTGAAGGTTCATTGGTTTAAAGCCTCCTGGGTGTCCCTGCCTCCCCGCAGTATGCCCAGGTCAGCGCCTATCCCTCCACATTTTCCTGTGTGTGCCCATCCTCAGACTCACTGCTGGACTCATCATGTGCAGCTGCAGCCACTGCATCTACATCTTCCTCGTCCACAGCATCTCCCCTTTCCAGCGCAAGATTGTGGAGAGCGCAGCATGCAACCACTGTCAGCGACACGCATTCTGGGGGGTATTGGAGTGAGCCCTCTGAGCGATCCAGGCATCGGAAGTGCATCTTGAAGACTGATGGCTCTCTCCATCACAGTCCTTGTGGAGGTTTGGCTCCTATTGTACTACTGCTCAGCTTCTGTTCTTGGATGACGGAGAGGCATCATGAGCCACCTTCTGAGGGGATAGCCCTTGTCACCCAGCAGCCATCCATCCAGCACTGAAGAGCCCCAGCACCTGGGAATGTCTGAGGATGTAGGCTTCGTGGAAGCTGCCTGGTTACCTTGCACAGACTTGTAGAATCTGCATCCTGTGATCACACACTATCTGCACGTTCATGGAGTGGAAGCCCTTCCTGTTGACGAAGGCACCAGGCTCACCTGCTGGCGCCTTGATGGCCATGTGTACAGTGTATAGCACCCTGGACGCGGGGGAAGCCAGCAATGGCCGCAAAGCCTCTGGCTCGCTGTGTCTGGCTTGCCTGGTCCCAATGGATGAAGGTCAATGCACACCTGAACAGAGCGTCTGTAACCTGCTTGACACAAGTGTGGGCAGCTGATTGGGAGACACCGCACAGATCATCAGCTGACCCCTGGAAAGATTCAAAGGTATATAAGTTGAGGGCAGCTGTGACCTTTTAGAGCCACTGGCATGGGGTGTCCGCCCACACAGCAGAGTTCTCAGAGCCTAGCATCTGACGAATATAGTTGACTGTCTCCTTTGAGAGATGGAGCCACCTTCGGCACTGCACCTCAGACATATTAAGGTAGCTGCTTCGCCGCCTGTATACCCTGGCAGCAGGATAGTGGCGTCTTCTGCGGCCCCTTCTGCCTTGGACTACCTCTTGGCCCTGCACCCCTTGTGCCTGCACCTATCCTGCCAAAGGTGGCTCTCCTGGAGGCTGAATATGCACTCCTGGCCTACTCCCCCTTCTAGTCCTCCGTCCCTCCTCCAGAGGAGGTGCCTCCAGTGGAGAGTTCAACTCCCATTCCCAGGCTAAGGGAAGGCTTTCTGAAACCTGCAGGTCCAAAAACGATTCCTCACCGCAGAGTCCTGGCCTGAAGGTTGAGAGTCCTGTCCGAGCAGCTGGTATGCGTTTTGAAGTATTGCAGCTCACACAGGCAAGCACCAGTAACTTTCCAAATTAAATATTTGACTGAGCCCACTCGCGACCCCACTGATCCCTCTTATCCCTCTTATACAAATGTCTCCTACTCGCCTGCCTCTTGCACCCATGTGACAACCTGAAGATCGCTTGGGCCCTGAAAAATTGCTATCAATTGGTACCTCAAGAGCCTTAAGTGGCCTGTTAATTAATGGCAGGCGCACATTGGAGATCATCGCTTGCCCGCCCACCGAAATATCACGATGGCGCATGGTGACATCAGGACGCTCGCCCGAAGTCACCACGCATCATTTTACTCATCGGCGTGCGGGTCCCGCCCTCACTCGCCAATGGGAAAATTCTGCCCCAAGTCTGGATGATGTGGCTGTTAAAGCTTAAAGGGAGACCTAGGTGGTTTGGTAGAAAGAAGGTGTAAAGTGTTCACACTTTGAGACATTGAGAGCAACATCTGTGTTAAACTGCGAGTCTTCAAAGTCTCAGGAAGATGTTAAGAATGTTGTTGAAATAGTTATGCTTTAAACTGTCCATTTACTTCAAGGTAAAAGAAAGGGTCTCAAAGATAACTAATCAACATTTCTGCTTGGAAAAAAGGCCCATGTGATTCACGTTGCCATTGTGATGGGAAGGGTTTCTAAGATACCCCTAAAACTCAGGGCAGAATCTTCCGTTTGGCAAGCAGGGGGCTGGGGCCCGCTCACCAATGCATAAAATGACGCAGGGATACATTGAGCGTACGTCCCGACGTCACCCCGCATCATTCAGATTTTCAGTTCAGCGGGTACGCAGCCAAACCGGCAGCACACCCGCCGAACTGTCAAAGGCCTATTAAGACCATTAATAAAGTAATTAAGATGATTAATGGGCCTGCCCGTCCAACCTTAAGGTTGGCGGGCAGCCTGGGAACCCAGGCGGCCTTCTGAAAAAACATGAAACCTTATCCACAGGCAGGATGAGGTTTCATGTGGGTTTTTAACATTTTCATAAAATGTTTAAATAAACGAAATTGACATGTCCCAGCTCATGTGACAGTGGGTGGACATGTCAGTAATGTTTTTCCCTTTCTTTATTGAAATTTTCAAACCAGAGCCGATCTCCTTGAAGCAGCATTTTGCCTCTGGGAGATCTGTGAACTCTTCCATGCACATGGGGGAAAGAGCACACTCCCAGCTCTGGGACTCTCTCCCTCACCCCCCAGCCCGCACAGGGACCGCATAGCGCTTCTGGGCAGACGTCACGCTGGGCAGGCCTTAATTGGCCCGCCCACATAAAATGGGGGTGCACCCCCAACTAGGGGCGCAGATCAGGAACCCGGCTGCTCCCCGATGGGGGGAGAATGTTGCCCACAATCAGTCTTCCAGGATCCAGAAGAGAGCAATTGGAGGCCAAACATCTCTAGGAACGCAGGTGGGAGTTTATGCCCAGATTGAGAAGAACAAATTTGTGATGATTTGAAAGGAGACTGTAAGATTCACCTAACTTGTACTAAAGGAAGATTATTCAGGGAAACACCTTTTAAAGTTCCATGTGAATTTTTCTTCCATTCCTTTCACCAGAAGAAAAATCAGGGCAGGAATTTAATGGTTGTGGCAGGAGGAGGCCATCCACCAGGTGATGGCAACTCTCAAGGCCATTTTCTAGAGGCAGGCTGGGATTGTCCCAATTGGCCACTTACAGGAGTGTGATGGAATACTCCCCACTTGACTGGATGAGTGCAGCTCCCACCACACTCAAGAAGCTTGACACTGTCTAGGACAAAGCAGCCTGCTTGATTGGCACCACATCCACAAACATTCACTTCCTCCACCACCGACGCACAGTAGCAGCAGTGTGTACCATCTACAAGATGCACTGCAAGAATTCACCAAGGCTCCTTCGACAACACCTTCCGAATCCATGACCACTTCCATCTAGAAGGTCAAAGGCAGCAGATAGATGGGAGCACCACCACCTGGAAGTTCTCCACCAAGTAACTCACCATCCTGACTTGGAAATATATCACTGTTCCTTCACTGTCACTGGGTCAAAATCCTGGAATTCCCTCCCTAACAGCACTGTGGGTGTACGGTTCAAGAAGGCAGCTCACCACCACCTTCTCAAGGGCAACTAGGGATGGGCAATAAATGCTGGCTCAGCCAGTGAAGCCCACATCCTGTGAATGAATAAAAAAAATAAATCTTCCTGCTATCGGAATTCCCAGCTCCTCTGATTGAAATTTACCCTCCAGACGTCCTTATTCCACCCCTGAATGCTGCTGGTCAATCAGAGGCCAGCAGTCTTCAGTACCGGTAGCACCACCAGGACCAGTGCCCGCTGCTGGTATTGTAGTGTGGCCTAGGCAGAGGATCAGCGATGGAGCCCCAGGGAAAAGGTAGGTGGGGCAGGTTTGTCTGGGGCCAGACATGGAGCCCCCAAAAGTGGGAGGATCGGATTTGAAGGTCTTACTCTGGGTCCTCCATTCCCACTGGCAGGTGCCTCTGTTGGGAAAGGAGTTCCTGACAAGGAGGGATGCTCCAGCTAATAACCAGGAAATTCCCAGGTAGGTCGGCATGGTGTGGCCCCTGCTGGCCTTTGGTCAAATACCAGTAGTGGCAGGATGAGGCCTGAACATTTAAGGACTTCAATTGGCTTCCAGGCTGGAAGGTTGTCCTCGCGCCTTCCCATCCTGGACTAAATCAGAGGGAGGTGGGAAAGTGGCAGCATTTCTACCTCACACCTCCCTGCACAATCTCACAGCCCCCAACACTACTAAAGCTGCCTTGGGGGAGTTGGGGACATTAAATTCCATCCCAGGTGTGTAATATCAGCTTTATATGGCTGATCCAGTTAAGTTTCTGGTCAATGATAACCAAGACCCCCCCACTCCAGTATCTGAGGAGTTGTGAATTTTTTTTATTCGTTCACGGGATGTGGGCTTTGCTGGCTGGGCCAGCATTTATTGCCCATCCTTAGTTGCCCTTGAGAAGGTGGTGATGAGTTAACTTATCAAACCATTGCAGTCCATGTTGTGTAGGTACACCCAGAGTGTTGTTAGGAAGGGAGTTCCAGGATTTTGACCCAGCGACAGTGAAAGAACAGTGATATATTTCCAAGTCAGGATGGTGACTGACTTGGTGGGAAATTTGCAGGTGGTGGTATTCCCATCTACCTGCTGCCCTTGTCCTTCTAGATGGTAATGCTCATGGGTTTGGAAGGTGCTGTCTAAGGAGCCTTGGTGAATTCCTGCAGTGCATCTTGTAGATGATACACGCTGCTGCTACTATGCGTCCATGGTGGAGGGAGTGAATGTTTATGGATGTGATGCCAATCAAGCAGGCTGTTTTGTCCTGGACACCATTGATGGGCTGAGTGGATGATCTCAAACTGGTTTTACGATGTCGTGAAAATGATTTTTTGCCTTCTCGCCATAATCTCTACTCAGGCTGCTGTGCATGCCTGCTGCTAGCGGGCACAGAAAATTCCACCCATAGTGTCATTAAAGCTGAAGTCTACTGCATGAGTTGCTTAAGTTCATAAACTCAATGAATACAGATTTGGAACATGGTGGCACATCTAGATTGCCATGATAAAGTGATACGATGCAAATGTCTATGACTTCCTTGAGCAGCACATGAGTGAATAGGCTTACAATGTTGAACGAGCACATAGACACAGCATTGCTGTCGTTATGCAGGTCACGTATAGTCTCTGTGAAAGTGAAGGAGCCCTTCAACATGTATGTGGAATACTCACTCAGAACTGGTTGTAGCAACTAACTCAACTACAAGAGACTGCATCGTCTAGTCATGCTCCTATTTCTTATGTTTTAATGTTCTTATGTTGCCATCTCACTCTCTTGTCCCTCTCTCAGACCTGTTCTGACTTTTCTTCCTTGCCTCATGCTATCACCTCTAGCCAGATTTTCATAACCAAGCACTCCCTTTCTCCTACTGACTCCTTTAAGATAGAATAGCTCAATATGCACTCTCTTTTGGCAAAGTCCTCAGAGAATTTCCAGGGAAAATATTGACAGTACGAAACTCTTCCAATTTGTCTCAAAAGTCCTTTTCAAGCCTGCTACAGCAAGTAAACAGTGAACATTTAGCATGATATTAAGTCTGCATCACTCAAAAATGCCAGGTAATGACTGTCTGCAACAAGAGAAAGTATAACCACATCCCCCTGACATTCAATGGCATTACCATCTCTGAACCATCCCCCCCACCTGCCCCAACTAACAACGTCTTGGGAGTTACCATTGATCAGAAACCTAACTAGACCAGCCACTTAAATACTATGACTATAGGAAGATGTCAGAGGCTGGGTATTATTTAGTAAGTAACTCACCTCCGACTCCCAACATTTTTTCCACCATCCACAAGCAGAAGTCTGGAACAAAAACAAATACCTGGAAAAACTCAGCAGGTCTGGCAGCATCGACAGAGAAGAACAAAGTTGACGTTTCGAGTCCTCATGACCCTTCAACAGAACTAAGTAAAAATAGGGGAGGGGTGAAATATAAGCTGGGTTAAGGTAGGGGTGGGGTGGGGGGAGAGTTACTTTACTTACTTTACTTTTGAAGGGTCATGAGGACTCGAAACGGCAACTTTGTTCTTCTCCGCTGATGCTGCCAGACCTGCTGAGTTTTTCCAGGTATTTGTTTTTGTTTTGGATTTCTAGTATCTGCAGTTTTTTGTTTTTATTTAAGCAGAAGTCTGGAGTTTGATGGAATGTTGTCCACTTGCATGATCGAGTGTAGCTTCACCAACAGTCAAGAATTCCATCACCATTCAGGACAAAGAACTCCACTTGATTGTAACATAGGAACCTAGGAAATAGGAGCAGGAGCAGGGGCCATTCAGCCCCTTCAAGCATGCTCTGCTATTCAACTAGATCATGCCTGATCTACCTCAATGCCTTTTTCCTGCATTATCCCCATATCCCGTGATATCTTGCTAGATCTCTATCTTGAATATGTTTAATGACTGAGCTTCCACAACAATCTGGGGTTGAGAATTCAAAGATTCACCCCCTTTGAGTGAAGAAATTCCTCCTCATCTCAGTCCCAAATGGTCAACTCTTTATTCTGAGACTGTCACCTGATTCTAGACCACCACTCTAGTGCCCATCTGTTGCTGCAAGAAATCCACTTGATGCACAGAAATATTGACAGCATTCCGATCCTTCCTGCATCGACCCTGTTGAGTCCTGTAAGAATTTTGTATGCTTCAATGAGATCACCTCTCGTTCTTCAGTTCTAGATATTACAGGCCAATCTCCTCAATCTCTCTTCACAGGACAATCTCGTCATCTCAAGAATCAGTCTGGTGAATCTTCATTACACTCCCTCTATGGCAAGTATATCCTTTCTTAGGTAAGGAGACCAAAACTGTACACAATACTCCAGGTGTGGTCTCCTGAGGGTCTGTATACAATTGCAGCAAGACTTCTTTACTCCTGTACTCAAATCCTCTGGCAGTAGAGGCCAACATATCATTTTCCTTCTTAATTATTTGCTTCACCTGTATGTATTTTAGCTTTCAGAGACTTATGGACAAGGACACTCAGGTCCCTTTGAACATAAGCACTTCCCAATCTCTCTCAATTTAATAAATATTCTGCATTTTTGTTTTTCCTACAAAACTGGATAACTTCACATGTCTCCACATTATATTCCATCTGCCATGTTCTTGCCCACTCACTTAGCCTAAGTCTCCTTGAAGCCTCTTTGCATTGTCCTCATAATTCACATTCCTGCCTAATTTTTGTTGTACATTGTAGTGGTTGTCCAAGGAAGAGGTTCAGAGGTATAGAGTTTGAACAGTAACTATTTATTGTAGAACATAACATGTAGAAATATTGAAGACAGTGGACTTCTTCAGTCCAAGCTATTAACTTTCTCCATTCAGAGTGCGACAAGACTACTACTAGTCATTTGACATCCTTTACATCATGTGAGCGGTCCTGTTTCCCCTGCCCTACATTAACCCTTTCAGTCCTGAACATGCTAATTCTACACCTCCCCCAAATCTTTATCCAAGTATGTTTACATTTATATTTACATGCTACCCCTTCTCACCCCAAGTCTCTGGCTTCACAGGTTTAAATAGTCTGGAGGTTTCACAACTCTCCCTGAACATGTTCTTTTGAAGCTTGGAGGATTGGTAGTCTTAACTTGAATCTCTTTGTTCTGACTTGGCTGTTCTTCAGTAGAAGCTGCAGTATTTGGTGTTTTGTTTTTTGAGGATCCACATCTGGTTCACTCACATGTGTGATAGAAGGTTCTCCTTGACAAATGTGGATAAGACTTCTCCTGTTCCTTCATGTTGTGCCTTCTGGGTTATGTATCAAGTAAGACCGTTGTTCATCTTCATCCCTTGTTGATCTTCATCACTTAGGACAATGACACATTCTCTGCCAAAGTTTCTGATCCAAAAATTGTCTCCATCATTTAGCTTGGGCAGGTTTCTGGTACAGTACCTCCTATTGTAAGCAGACGCTTGTTGCTTTCTGTTGGACTGTCCTTGGTCCTATACCTTTTGATAGTGTTGGACTGCTAACCCTGTGATTAACTTCTTGGGCAGCATGGGAAGCTGAGTATGAAGTTTTCTGCCCATTAGCAGCTCTGATGGTGCCAATCCACATTGCAGTGGAGTGGACCTATATGTCAAATGGTTTGGAAAGTCATTATTTTTCTTTAAGAAGGTTTTAATAGATATGGACACCCCTTTCCACCTCTCATTAGATTGTGGGAAGCTCAGGGAGCTGGTGAGGCGTTGAAATCCATAGATCTCAGCAAAATGAGTGAAGTAGTCATTAGCGAATTGTTGGCCTGTTGTCGGACATCACCAGGTCCGGAATGCCATGTATCGCAAAGATGTCTTTCAACAACCTAATGACCACCTCTGGTAAACAGCTCACCTCAATTCATCTAGAGAAGTAATTAGCAATGATGAGAAAGGATTTGCCGATGTGCATAAATAGATCCATTCATAAACATTCTCACCGTCTGGTAGGAATCTGTGTGGAGTTATGGGGCTCCCTCTGGACTGATTTGTGCAGCGCCCACACCTGGCAGTTTAAAATCAGCTCTTCAATCGCTCATGATATTCTCAGCCACCACACTACAAACTGGGCTCATGTTCTGCATTTTGTGATGCTCAAGTGCCCTTGGTAGATTTGTTGCAGAATCTCTGGTTGGAGTGAGACAGGAATGACCAACTGCTCCCCATACACCAGCAGAGCATCAATTATGGTGAAGTATTTCTGTTGTTCGAAGTATGTTTTCAACCTTGTATGCAGTGTTGATGGATGCAGACATACTCCTGTCTTGAATCTTCTCTAGGTGTATCTGTTGTTGCTTCTTAGAGCTCACTGGCAGTTGTATAGAACTCGACCTCGTCAACCAGATTAACATTTTGTTTCGCTGGGTGGTCGATAGTGTCCCTGGACAGTGTGTCCACAGTCGTTTGATGCTTCCCCTGGACATACACTGTCCTGTAAGCAAAGTGCATGAGGAGTAAGAGGAATCTTTAAATTCCAGGGTGCATTCTGGCGAGTTCTTTCTCGCCCAGTAATGAGATTAATGGTTTGTGATCTGTCTCGATGACCGCTTTCAGCCCAATGATCTAGTGGAAGAACTTCTCACAAGCCCATGTTACTGTGAGAACCTCTTTTTCTATAACTGCATACCTCCTCATCTCTGCATCTGATAGCGCCCCAGATGATTAATATAAGGCATCCATCCAGCTGCACTTGGAACAGAATGGTCTCTATTTCTGTTGATGAGGCATCCACTGCAGTTCTGGTTTGCAAGAATGAGTTGTGGTGAGCCAGGATATCTGGTGAGAGCATCATGCCTTTGAGCTCATGGAATGCTCACTCCTGGTGTGCATCTCAACACCATGCTTGGGCCTTTTTCAGTCAGTGTCACAAGGGCTCCTTGACTTGTGCCAGGTTTGGCAAGAATTTTGTGAGCTGGCTTACTGCACCCAGGAATCTTTGGAGATCTGGAATGGATGACGGGGTCAGAAACTCACTGCCTTCGTTTTATGTGGATCTGCCATGATGCATATGGTCTCCTTTGTCCTGGAGTGTCTTTCGAATGTTGTTGTTTGTTTAATGATCTGTACCACCATTGGGAGTGCTCTGTACCACGGTTTGTCTTCCCCCCTCAATATGGCTCTATTTTGCTGACAGACCTCAGATTGTCTGACAATCTGTATCCAAAGTTAAATCTTCTTTGGACTGAAGCAGGTCAGAAAGGGTACCGTGAGTTACCCCAACTATTATGAAGTCTCGTATCAGCTCAGACTTAAGATGACCATATTCACAGCCTTCAGCCAACCGATACAAATCATTGGTGAAGTTGTCCACAGGTTCTCCAGGCTTTTGGACCCATCTATTAACCTTTTCTCTTTGCTAAAATTTTGTTACTCCATAGGCTAAAGTAACTGTCAAAGGATTTTATGACTTCTTCAAATTTTCAGGTAATTTATTAATGCTTTGTTTGGCTATAACAACATCAGCAATAACATTAGCTGAATACAATAATATATTAACTCTCTCAGCCTCTGATTTATTATTTAATCATGATGCAATTCTGTATCTTAATCTTCTCCTCTATAGTACCCAATTCTAGCTGGTATTTTCTGGCCCCGCCATGTTGGGACATGCCACAGGGGATGTGGCAGCCCAGCCAAAAGCCCATTGACTTTCGGTGGGATCGGACAACCCTGGTGGCAGGCAGGGCTGAAAAATTCCACCATCTGTACCTGGCCTAGCTCTTCCATTTGCCCAAATTGTTCTGGCAAGGTAAATTTTGAATCAATCACTGTTTTCAGCTCAGGAGAGGCTTGCCTTAAATTTATTAAATAGTACTGCAGTAATCAAGTTTTCCTGTGCTGATCGGGGTTTTTCGGGGACCCACTGTGGTTACTGAGCCATTTCAAACCTTCTCCAAAGCTAAGGAAAAACATTGTTAAAACAATTATTAAGGTCAGTTAGTTACTTTGCTGTGGTTAGAGGATTGAATTTGGTAGCCGATTATTTTCTACCGTACTTTTCACCACATATTACGGCGCCGACTCTGATCCCAGGCTGTGGCACGTTTCAAGCCATGCACGAGAAATGAACTATCTCCCAGTGCCGTGAGTTACTGTGTCTTGTTTTAAAGCATTTTTTAAAAAGTTTGCTCATCCCTCCTCACTGGGTTCTTTGACTCTGCTTTTTGATCGGGATTTTCAACGAATTGCCATGTGCTGTGGCGGGGTCCTTTTTTGAGCTGTACAGTTGATTTCCTCTCGGCCTCTCAGCCCCCACATCTATTATGGAACTTTTCTGGTGATTTCCAAATGTTTTATCGAAACCTTCCATTTTGCTGTGTTTTTTTCAGGTCAGATTGCAGAATTTTTAATTTTTATTTTTGGAGATTTCAGGGTCCTTCATCTGCTGCCGTCATGTATTTTGTGATTGTATAAGGAAGAGGTTGAGGCATAGGGCGAAATTTTCCCATTCCTCCCACGGAGGGGTTCAAGGCGGGCAAGAGCAGAGAATCCAGTGGAAACCAAAATAGTTGGAAACCCGCTAGTGTAAAAGCAGTTTGCAATTCTCCTGCTGGTGGGTTAATGGTGGGTCAGTTATCCTGTCGACTAGGGGCATGATTTCCATTAGCATTCATTAACATCTCATGAAGGCTTATTAAAACAGCTGCAAGCCAGAATCTCCTCCCGCCTTCCAATCTTGTCAGTGGGAAATTAGGCAGGCCTCAAACCCACCTGAAAATGAATGGCATGCACAATTCAGGACTTACCTTTAGGATCTTGCTCAGCTTGTGGACATCCAACGAGAGGAAGATGATGGAGACCTACAGCTACTAGATCCTGGAGGGACACATGCATCACATGGTGGGTGGAGCATCATCCACATGGCTCCTCTGTGAAACACCTTTCGGAAGGTGGGAGGTCTCCAAGCTGCAGCTTTGACTTTGCTGAGGCTTTGGATGTTCAGGGGCTTCACTGAGGCTTCGGACCATCTTCCAGGGTCTCGGGCGTGGGTTTGAGCGTTCTAGGGATTTCAGCATGGGAGATGGGAGCCTCGAGCTGCAGGATAGAGAGCAGCAGGAGATGCTGATGGGCAGCGAAGGGGATTGTGGGGGGACTGTCTAGGTCTGAAGGGAGTGGGGTAGATGTCCAGATGAATGTGCTCACAGGAAGGGGTTGGTGGAGTCAACTTCTGACTCCTGGGGCGTAAATTCAGGATGGGTATGATAGGTGAGGTTTGTTAAGGTAACGGAGCAGAAGGAACTAATAGGGTGGCAGAGTACTGGTTCGATGATCTCGGGTGGAGGGGCGATGAGGGTTGCCAGTTGGGACGTGGAGATACACACGGACACGGAATGAGAAGGAGGAGATCAAGGAGGTCAATGTGAACAGCAGTGGGATCGTTTGGAAGGAAGGCAACATTCACCAAGTCATCCTGGAAGGAGAATGGTTTGGGTTGGAGGGTAACAGTGAGGAGGTCAAAGGTGATGCCGGGGTGGGGTCAATGGTAATGAGGGAAAGGATATGGGTAACCGGTGGAGGGGAAATGGTTGGGGGGGGGCTCATAAGGAAAGTCACTGCAACCATAGTTCTCAAACTGAAATTGAGCAGAGGCTCGTGTTGGATGGGCACGGGTGTTGCATGGGAGTTGGGTCAGTGCATGGCTGGATATGCAGGTCATTTCAGCTGGGCCACAAAAAAGGAACTGCAGCATGCATTACTGAATATGCTAGGGACCAGTGAGATGTGTTTGATAGATGAAAACTCCACATGTATGGGTGATGGCTTGCATGGGGCTCTGAGAGGCAATGCCACAGACCCTTCTCCCTGCAGATTCAGTCATGGGCCGGTTGCGTGCAGGAAAACTGCTTGGGGGGGATAGCCTTGCAAAACCTTTAGAAGGTTGCTGAATGAAAATAGTAGATAATGTGCATTGAAAGTGTGTACATTTGCAGAAATTTAATTAGTAACAATTATTGTCTTCAACAAGTTGTGATCAAAGTTTTTCAATTTTTCTAGGCCTTTCACTGCTTCTTGGTGCTGCCCTGACATCTACAACAGGGGTGTAGGCAGCTTGCAGAGTTGTTTTCCCCCTTGCCTTTGATGGCTTCAGCGGTCGTGCTCTATGAGGACTTCAAACAACACTGTGTGATGTTCTCCTGCCTCTTGCTGACTATCCACCATGAGTTGGAAGGCCATTTCCCAAGGATCATCAAGTGACTTAGACTGAGTGAATGACTGTGTTCTCCAGCAGCCCTTCGAGTGTCGAAGACTAGTCTTGTCCCTGTTTCTGACTGCTGTGGGGATGTCAGTTAAGCCTTCTTCAGAAAGTGAGACCGAGCCTCATCTAGAGATTTGCCCCACTGAGGTATGTGTCTATGCGGTGCTGGGGGGTGTATGAGGAACCCATTCATAGATAATTTGAAGGGCATTGAATTTTGGACATTCTCCCTCCTGAGTTACTTTTAACGGTCTGCAAGATTAGTTCAGGGCTGTGGATATGCATTCTTCAAGAAAAAATGGGTCAAGATTGATGTCCACCGGGGGAGGGAAGAGATACTTTGTGTATCTAAGTTAACCAAGAACTGCTGTGCCAGGCTAAAGACTTTGTGATTGGTTAAAGCAGCTGGCCTGAGAGAAGTATTCTCTGCACATTTGATTCTCTGACTTTCAGTCAGTGAGAGTATGTGCCTTAGAAGCAGGCTGCAAGAAGAAGGCTCTTTCTCTCTCTCTCTCTGTCCCAACTTTGTGTTACATGCAGCCTAGAGCACGTTAAACTTTCATCAGAAACATCTCATCAGCTTAACTCATTTTTCTTTTTGACAGTCTGAAAAGTTGTGATAAGGAAGAGTCATCAAGGGCAGTTCCACTAAAAACCCATCTGAAAAAACTTCCAGACCCATTGTGACCAGAATTCTATTAGATCAACAGCATCAAGATCTTTTTAGAATTGTATCCTTTTAAAATAAATGTTCCCATACTCCGGCCTCTGCAGGGGACTGTTTGTTTTGTCCTTTTTGTGTTTGTGAGAGAGTGTATGGGGTTTTGAATATCTGTTATTCTTTACAAGGGGAAAATCATTATGCTTCGAAGCTGCAACTTGTATGTTAACTAGTTTTATAACTTGATTTAAAAAGAAGTTTGTTTTATAATAAATCATTTATTTTTGTGTTTACTGAAAGAAGCCTGGTTAAGAATCCTTTTATGTTGGGAATAATAGTGTCAAAAGTAAACAACTGGCCAGTTTTGTGAGTGTATTAAAGGTTAAACTATTGTTGCGACCTGTGGAGAAGTGGGGCTAGAATTAACTGTGCACTCCTCCCATTACGGTTTGTAACAGGTGCGGGCTGTGATGGTTCTTCATCATCTTCCTCCTTTGACATGGGCTGGGAGTTCTGGCAGTGTCCTTTGTGGGCCTCAATCTGTAGGTGCCTATAAGATAGAGAATGGAGTTTTAGTGGATGAGCAAGAGGAAATAAGACTGCATGTTAGTCACTGTGATTGTCAGGATGTGATGAACTCATGGAAGAGTGATCGGTACTGGGAAACAATTTGACCTCCCCTTCCTCACACGAGCGATCCCTGTTCTCCCCAGTGATCTGGGCTACCGCCTCCTCGAAATCTGTGAGATCAATGAAGTCGGCCCTGCCCCCCTGACTCTTGTCTGGAAATTTTCTTGCTTGTTCTGGGCAAACTTGGCCTGGATGAAGACACAAGAAAGGCACATGATGAGAAGGGCTCAAGCATATGTTAGCAAAAATTTATTCTCCCTGTGCATGGTGAGCCCTCCCTAGCAGGATGGAGAGTGCACAGCAAGATAGATGGGATGGAGGTGATGTAAAAGCTTCCTTAGTCTGTCAGTGCTGATATATCCCCTGGTAATGGCTGTGTGACATCCTTGAAGAGAGTAGCCAATTCAGCACATGGTGCCATGATGAGAGTTTCATATTAGAGGGAATTGAAGGATGACTTATTCTGGTGGAGAAGATGAGATCACTCATCCTTTTCCTGCACTGGATCTCGTTCCAGACATGGCTGATGACCTCCTTGGTGATGGCCTTTCAGGCCCATAGGTGAGGTTGGTGTGCTTCCTGAAACCCTCCCTGGGATACAGCATATCCCTATGTGTCCGCATTCCTCTGATCAAGGCCTGGAGGGCATCGTGGCTGAAGCGGGGTGCAGCCTTGTTGTGCATGGAAGACATCTGTAACAATATCCTGGAGACAGGTGGGCTGCAGAGAGTGAGATGTATGTGTTCAACTCATGTTTAAATATGGCTCCCGGACCCTCGATCCTGGCAGCTGACGGCAAGGCAGACGAATCACTTCCCGACCCACTGGATCATTCGGCCCGATATTCGCCTGTGCATAACTAATGAGCTTCCAGGGACAGAATCAGGCACGAGTTCCCGACATTCTGAGAAGCAGGGCAAGCGCTGCCGAAACTGCTCACCACCACGCTTAGTCTCAGAAATGGAAAACTCTGCCAATAGAGTCTGAACAGTAACTATTTATTATAGAACATAACTATGTACAGATATACAAGACAGTAGGATTTTTTAGCCCAAGCCATGAGCTTTCTCCATTCAGTGTACTATCAGACTACCACTGTTCAGGTGATGCCCTTCACATCATTACATGGGTGGCACTGTTTCCCCAGTCCCAAATAACCCTTTCAGTCCGGAACACCCTAATACTACAGTTTTGTGTCATCAGCAAATTAGGAAATATTACATTTGGTCCCCAAATCCAAATCATTTATATAGATTATAAATAGCTAGGGTCCAAGCACTGATCCTTGAGAATAATCTGTTTATTCCTACTCTCTGTTTTCTGTCTGTTCACCAATTCTTAATCCATACCATTATTACCCCCAATCCCATGTGCTCTGATTTTGCTAACTAACCTTCTGTGTGGGATCTTAACGAAAGCTTTCTGAAAATCCAAATACACCACATCCAATTGTTCTCTCTTATCTATCCTGCCGGTTACATACTCAAATAACTTCAAAAGCTTTGCAAAACATGATTTCCCTTTCATTATTCCTTGTTGACTCTGCCCAATCCTCCTATTATTTTCTAAGTGTCCAGTTATCGCATCGTTTATAATTGATTCTAGCATTTTCCCTTTGTTTTCTCATTTTCTCTCCCTTCTTAACTAGTGGGGTTATATTTGCTGCCTTCCGATCTGGAGGAACCACTCCAGAATATATAGAATTTTGGAAGATGACCACCAACACATTCATTATCTCTCCAGTCATTCCCTTCAATACTCTGAGATGTAGATTATCAGGACCAGGGCATTTATCAACTTTCAGTCCCATTAATTTCTCCAGTACTACTTTTTTACTAATACTAATTTCTTTCAATTCCTCATTCTCATCAGTCCCTGGGTTCTCTAGTATTCCTGGAAGGCATTTTTGTATCTTCTTCCATTAAAACAGATACCAAGTAATTGTTAGTTTCTCTGCCATTTCTTAACTCTCCTGTCTCTGCTGTAGTGGACCCACATTTGTCTTTGTTAATATTTTCCTTTTTACGTACCTCTAGAAGCTTTTACAGTCTGTTTTTATGTTTCTTACTGGTTTACTTTCATATTCTATTTTCTCTTTCTTTATCGTCCTTTGCTGAATTCTAAAATGCTCCCAAACCTCAGACTTACTACTTTATTTCAGCAACTTTATAAGTTTCTTCCTTTGATCTAATGCAATCTATAACTTCCCTTGGCAGCCATGATTTGATCACCTTTCCTGTTGGGTTTTTGTGCCTCAAAGCTGTAAACCATGTATTAATTCATTGCCTGTCTTCTGTCATACTTTTTCAATGTAGGTCCCCAATCTAGCACAGCCAATTTGCCCCTCATACCTTCGTAGTTTCCTTTGTTTGGATTTAAGACCCTAGTTTTGGATGAACTACATCACTTTCAAATTCTAATGTAAAATTCTATGGTCACTCTTCCTTTGCAATGGGATTATTAATTAGCCCTTTCTCATTGCACAATACTAGATCTAAAACAACCTGTTCTCTAGTTGGTTCCTCTAGAAAACCATTTTATTCACATTCCAGGAATTCAACCTTCACAGCATCAGAGCTAATTATGTTTACCCAGTCTATGTGTAGATTAATTACAGTAGTACCTTGGTTATACGTACCTCCAATTTCCTGATTTATACCGTGCCCTACATTACCACTACTGTTTGGTGACCTATAAATAATTCCGAGCAACGTTTGTTGCCCCTTGCTGTTACTTAGCTCCACCCAGATTGATTCTACATCTTGATCTTCTGATCTAAGATCCTACATACAATCATATGAATTAGGAACAGGACTAGGCCGCTCAGCCCCCTTGGGCCTGCTCCACCATTCAGTAAAATTATGGCTGATCTGAATGTAACCTCAACCCCACGTTCCTGCCTACCCACAATAACCTTTCACCCCCTTGTTAATCAAGAATCGCCTTAAAAATATTCAAAGATTCTGCTTCCACCGCCTTTTGAGGGAGAGAGTTCCAAAGACTCTCTGCCCTCTGGAAGAAAAAAATTCTCCTCATCTCTGTCTTAAATGAGTGACTCCTTATTTTTAAACAGTGACCCCCTAGTTCTAGATTCTCCCACAAGAGGAAACATCTTCTCCACATCCAACCTGTCAAGACCCCTCAGTATCTTAAAGGATTCAATTAATTCGCCTCTTGCTCTTCTAAATTCCAGTGAATACAAGCCTAATCTGTCCAGCCTTTCTTGATAAGACAACCCGCCCATTCCAGGTATTACTCTTGTAAACCTCTGAACTGCTTCTAACGCATTTACATCTTTCTTTAAATAAGGAGACCAGTACTGTACACAATAAAACATAAAACGTTTCTCGGACTGCTGTTCCCGTCACATTCTGAGATCCACACTCAGTGCCATGCGCCGCCATATGAACACGCTCGACCTCTCCCTCCAGCTGCGCGTGCCCCAAGTTTCATTTTATTCTTCGTCTCATCCAACGACTCAAGAAGAAACTTTTTCTCTTTCGCTCAAGTGCTAAGGAACGCAAGCTCCAACAACTCATCGACACCAACACCCATCTAGGACCCTCCACCCCTGCCTGTCCCTCCGTCCCCACTCCATCTTCCAATCCCAGCCCCAGCCATATATTCACTATACCCCCTGACCTTCCCCTCTCCGATGCTGAACGTTCAGTGCTCAGCAAAGGACTTAGTTTCATAGCCTTACACCCTCATCTCAATGAATTTCGGGCTCGGCACAATGCTGAACTCTTCTTCCGCCATCTTTGGCTCCGGGCTCACTTCTTTGGGCAGGAGTGCTCGCCCCGTTCAACGGATCCTTTTACCCACCTCCAATATTCTCCTTCCACCTGGACCCCTCCCTCTGGATTCTTACCTTCTCTTGATCTTTTCATTGAGAACTGTCGGCGCGACATTAGTCGTCTCAATTTCTCTGCTCCTCTCACCCATTCTAATCTGTCTCTCTCTGAACTTACTGCACTCCGTTCTCTCAGGTCCAACCCCAACATTGTCATCAAACCCGCTGACAAGGGTGGTGCTGTTGTTGTCTGGTGCACTGACCTCTACCTCGCGGAGGCTGAGCATCCTCGCAAACACTTCCTCCTACCTCTCCCTGTACCATGACCCCACCACTGAACATCAAGCCATTGTTTCCAGGACTGTCACTGACCTCATCTCCTTTGGAGATCTTCCTCCCACAGCTTCCAACCTGATAGTCGCCCAACCTCGGACAGCCCGCTTCTACCTCCTACCCAAAATCCACAAACAGAACTGTCCCGGTAGACCGATCGTGTCAGCTTGCTCCTGCCCCACAGAACTCATTTCTCGTTATCTTGACTCCCTTCTCTCTCCCCTTGTCCAGTCCCTTCCCATCTACATCCCTGATTCCTCTGACACCTTACGTCACATCAACAATTTCCAGTTCCCTGGCCCCAACCGCTTCCTCTTCACCATGGACGTCCAATCCCTCTACACCTCCATCCCCCACAAGGATGGTCTGAGAGCCCTTAGCTTCTTCCTCGAACAGAGGCCTGAACAATCCCCATCCACCACAACTCTCCTCCGTCTCGCTGAACTTGTTCTCATACTGAACAATTTCTCCTTCAACTCCTCTCACTTCCTCCAAATAAAAGGTGTGGCTATGGGTACCCGCATGGACTCCAGCTATGCCTGTCTCTTTATGGGGTATGTGGAACATTCCTTGTTCCACTCCTACTCCGGCCCCCTTCCACAACTCTTTCTCCGGTACATTGATGATTACTTCGGTGCTGCTTCATGCACTTGTCGGGACTTGGAAAAATTTATTAATTTTGCTTCCAATCTCCACCCCTCCATCATTTTCACATGGTCCATCCCTGACACTTCCCTTCCCTTCCTTGACCTCTCTGTCTCAATCTCTGGTGATAGACTGTCCACCAATATCCATTACAAGCCTACCGACTCCCACAGCTACCTCAACTACAGCTCCTCACAGCCCGCTTCCTGTAAGGACTCCATCCCATTCTCTCAGTTCCTTCACCTCCGTTGCATCTGTTCTGATGATGCTACCTTCAAAAACAGTTCCTCTGACATGTCCTCCTTCTTCCTTAACCGAGATTTTCCACCCACGGTCATTGACAGGG
The DNA here is from genome assembly GCF_017639515.1 of Carcharodon carcharias. Taxonomy (NCBI): domain Eukaryota; kingdom Metazoa; phylum Chordata; class Chondrichthyes; order Lamniformes; family Lamnidae; genus Carcharodon; species Carcharodon carcharias. The sequence continues at coordinate 172,077,732 of NC_054469.1, forward strand.
CCCTCAACCGTGTCCGGCCCATCTCCCGCGCATCCGCCCTCACGCCTTCTCCTCCCTCCCAGAAACATGATAGGGTCCCCCTTGTCCTCACTTATCACCCCACCAGCCTTCGCATTCAAAGGATCATCCTCCGCCATTTCTGCCAACTCCAGCATGATGCCACCACCAAACACATCTTCCCTTCACCTCCCCCGGTGGCATTCCATAGGGATTGTTCCCTCCGGGACACCCTGATCCACTCCTCCATCACCCCCTACTCCTCAACCCCCACCCATGCCCACGCAAAAGATGCAACACCTGCCCCTTCACTTCCTCTCTCCTCACCGTCCAAGGGCCCAAACATTCCTTTCAAGTGAAGCAGCATTTCACTTACATTTCCCCCAACTTAGTCTACTGCATTCGTTGCTCCCAATGCGGTCTCCTCTGCAGTGGAGAGACCAAACGTAAACTGGGCGACAGCTTTGCAGAACACCTGCGGTTTGTCCGCAAGAATGACCCAAACCTCCCTGGTACTTGCCATTTTAACACTCCACCCTGCTCTCTTGCCCACATGTCTGTCCTTGGCTTGCTGCATTGTTCCAGTGAAGCCCAACGCAAACTGGAGGAACAGCACCTCATCTTCCGACTAGGCACTTTACAGCCTTCCAGACAGAATATTGAATTCAACAACTTTAGATCTTGAACTCCCTCCTCCATCCCCACCCCCTTTCTGTTTCTCTCCCCTTCCTTTTTTCCAATAATTTATATAGATTTTTCTTTTCCCACCTATTTCCATTATTTTCAAATCTTTTATGCCCCCCCACCCCCACTAGAGCTATACCTTGAGTGCCCTACCATCCATTCTTAATTAGCACATTCGTTTAGATAATATCACCAACTTCAACACCTGTGTTCTTTTGTTCTTTTGTCTGTGACATCTTTTGATGATCTGCTCCTATCACTGCTTGCTTGACCCTACAACCACACCACCCCCCTCCACTTCTCTCCCCCCCACCCAACCACCGCCACAACACCCCCCCCCCCCCCCCACCCGCACCCCCCCCCCCCCCCCCCCCCGACCTTAAACCAGCTTATATTTCACCCCTCTCCTTGGATTCACCCAGTTCTGCTGAAGGGTCATGAGGACTCGAAACATCAACTCTTCTACTCCGCCAATGCCGCCAGACCTGCTGAGTTTTTCCAGGTAATTCTGTTTTTGTTCTGTACACAATACTTCCAGATGTGGTCTCAGCAACTGAACAACTGAAGCATAATCTCCCTACTTTTGTAACTAATTCACCTGACAATAAATGATAACATTCTATTAGCTTTCCTAATTACCTGCTGTACCTGCATACTAACCTTTTGTGATTCATACTCTCGGACACCTGGATTCCTCTGAATCTCAGAGCTCTGTAATTTCTCACTATTTAGATGATCTTCCTTGCTATTCTTCCTGCCAAAATGACCGACTTCATATTTGCCCAAAATTTACTCCATTTTCCAGATCTTTGTCAACTCACTTAACCTACCTATGTCACTTTGTAGCCTCCTTACATTCTTTTCACAATTTACTTTCCGACCTATCTTTGTGTCATCAGCAAATTTAGCCACTATTCCTTTTGGTCCCTTCATCCAAATCATTTGTATAAATTGTAATAAGTTGAGGCTCCAGCACTGATTCCTATGGCACACTACCCGCCACATCCTGCCAACCAGAAAAAGAGCTAAAAATGCCAACTCTCTGCTTCTTGTTAGCTAACCAATATTCTATCCATGCCAATATGTAATCCCCTATACCATGAGTTTTTAGTTTCTGCAATAACCTTTGATGTGGCACTTTATCAAATGCCTTCTGGAAATCTGAGTACAGTACATCCACCTTTATCCATAGCACATGTGAATTCTTCAAAGAACTCCAATAAATCGATGAAACCTGATTTCCCTTTTACAAAACCATGTGGAATCTGCCTTATTGCCTTGAATTTTTCTAAGTGCCCTACTATAACATCTTTAATAATAGCTTCTAACATTTTCCCTATGACAGATTTTAGAAAACTATAGGCCAGTTAGCCTGCTTTCCGTGTCCCTCCCTTTTTGAATAAAGGACTTATTTTTGCTATTTTCCAATCTAATAGAACTTTCCCTGAATCTAGGGAATTTTGGAAAACTAAAACTAGTGCATCAACTATTTCACTAGCCATTTCTTTTAAGGCCTTAGGGTGAAGCCCGGCTGGACCTGGGGCTTTATCAGCCCACAGCCCCAACAATTTGCTCAATACCACTTCCCTGGTGATTGTAATTTTCCTAAGCTTCACCCTCCCTTCCATTTCCTGATTTACAATTATTTCTGGGATGTTACTTGTGTCTTTTATAGTGAAGACCAAAGCAAAATACCTGTTTAATTCATCCGCTATCTCCCTACTTTCCATTATCAATTCCCCAGATGCACTCTCTAAAGGACCAATGCTTACTTTGTTAACTCTTATTTAAATACCTATAGAAACTCCTACTATCTGTCTTTATATTACTAGCTAGCTTTCTCTCGAGCTCTAATTTTCCCTCATTAATCTTTTTGTCATTCTTTGCTGTTCTTTATATTCTTTCCAATCTTCTGACCTGCCAGCTGTCTTTGCGTAATTATATGCCTTTTCTTTAAGTTTGATACTGTCTTTAACATTTTTAGTTAACCACAGGTGGTGGGCCCACCCCTTGAAATTTTTCTTTCTCATTGGAATGTATATATCCTTATATTCTGAAATATCCTTTTAAATGTCTGTCACTGAACCTCTATTGACATAAATATCCCTTAAACTCATTTGCCAGTTCACTTTACCTAGCCTTCTTTCATGCCCTCATAACTGCCCTTAATTAAGTTTAAAATACTAGTCTTGGACGCACTCATTTCTCCCTCAAAATGAATGTAAAATTCAATCCTATTATGATCGCTGTTACCTAGGGGTGCCTTCACTAGGAGGTTATCAACTAATCCTCTCTCGATGCTCAATACCAAGTCTAGTATAGCCTACTCTCTGGTTGGCTCCAGAACATGCTGTTCTTAGGAACTATCCTGAAAACATTCTATGAACTCTTCATTTACGCTACCTTTGCCCATCTGGTTTTTCCAGTCTATATGTAGATTAAAATCCCCCATGATTATTGCTGCACCTTTCTGGCAAGCTCCCATTATCTCTTCTTTTATACTCTATCCTACTGTGTAGTTACAATTAGGGGGCTTGTACACCACTCCCACAAGTGACTTTTGCCTTTGTCATTCCTCAGCTCAACCCAAACCACTTCTACATGCTGGTTGCCTGAACTTAGATCATCCCTCTGTAATGTGCTAATACCATCATTAATTAACACAGCCACCCCTTCACCTTTTCCTAACTTCCTGTCTTTCCTAAATTTCACATACCCTTCAATGTTCATGTCCCAATCTATGTCATCCTATAGCCATGTCTCTTTGCTGGCTATCAGATAATACTTATTTATTTCCATTTGCGCTATCAGTTCATCTGTTTTGTTTTGAATGCTAGATGCACTTAGATACAGAGCCTTTAGTTTTGTCTTTTTACTATTTTTGTAGTGTCTAGACTTACTTGCTGATTTACCTTTAGAATTGTACTCTGTCCCTTCCTGTCATGGTATTGTTATCATTTCCCATATTACCTGTCTCTCTTGCCTTGTCTCTACTCTTTGGTTTACTACATCTTTCCAAATTTGATCCCTTGCCCCTACTATTCAGGTTATAACCCTCTCTATTTCCCTAGTTAGGCGGCTCACGAGGACAACATCCTCAGCATGGTTCAGGTGTAGACTGTCCCAATGGTACAGATCCCACTTTCCCCAATACTGGTACCAGTGTCCCACAAACCGGAACCCACTTCTCCCACACCAGTCTTTGAGCCATGCATTCATTTCTCTAATCTTCTTTGCCTTATGCCAATTTTCATGTGACTCAGTTAATAACCCAGATGTTATTACCTTTGAAGTTCTGCTTCTTAATTTGGTGCCTAGCTCACCATACTGACTATACAGAGTCTCCTTCCTTATCCTGCCTATGTCATTAGTACCTACATGGACCACAATCACTGGATTCTCCCCCACCCACTGCAAGTTCCTCTCCAGCCCTGAGAAGATGTCCTGAACCCTGGCACCGGTCAGGCAACAAAACCACCTGAACTCTCACTCTTTGCTACAGAGAACAATGTCAATCGCCCTTACTATACTGTCCTCTACTATAACTATATTCCTTTTTGCTCCCCCACTTGGACTGCTACCACGGAGCAATGGTCAGTTTGCTCATCCACCCTGCAGCCCCCACTCTCATCCAAACAAGCTGAGAGAACCTCAAACCTGTTGGACAATTGGAGAGGTTCACATCCCTGCCCTCTGGGTCCTCTTACCTGCCCCATTCGCAGTCACACCCACCTGTCCCTGGCCACTGACCAAATCAGAAGACCCTATCCTAAGTGGTGTGACTGCCTCCTGGTATAAAGCATCCAGGTAACTTTCCCCCTCCTTGATGTGTCCCAGAGTCTGCAGCTCAGCCTCCAGCTCAGTGACTCTGAGCCGAAGTTCCTCGAGCCACAAACACTTACTGCAGACGTGTTTGCTCTGGATCACAATGTTATCCAGGAGCTCCCACATGCTGCAGCCTTGACAAATCACCTGCCCTGCCATCGTTAATGTGTTTTAAATAATTACTTAATTATATTATTCTTAATTGTTTTCTTATATATCTTACTAACTTTACCACCAAATTAAGCCTTAGGGATAGAATAGAACTTATCAACTTACCAGATACTCACCAAACAGTACTTTTTTCCCTGTAGTCCCAGCCCTCCCCATCACCAGCCCAGGCAAACTCCATTTGCCAAGGCTGTGCTAAAGAACCCTGAATTTATAGTAAACTGAACTGGGTTTACAGTAACCAGATTCAACCATTTAGCTAGTTAACTACTCAGCTCCTACAGCTGAGAGTGAGCTTTGGAGCCCGCTCAAGTGAAGAATGGCTGCCCTGTAGTCATTTAGTTGCCAGTTGGCTGTTAATGGGCAGGATTTCCACCCCTCACGAACAGGAAGACCTGCCTAAAAAAACTCCTGGCCAATCAGAAAATGCGCAGGAGTAGTGGCCACTGCCGGTTCTGCACTCGGGCGACGAGAAGGCGAGCTGAGGGGGATCAGAACTTTGTACAGGTTTGGGGGTCAGTGAGGGAGTGCATGAGGTGGAGTTTGAGAGGCCACCTTGGGGGGAGGGTGCGGCTACACCTTGGGGTGGGTCATCCAATGGGCCCAGGGAAACTTGCCTTGCTGGCTGATTGGTGTGAGCCTATAGTGCCGCCAATTTAACCCCAGCAGAGGTGAGATGAAGCCCTTCAGAGAGCATTAATTGCCCTCTTAAGGGCCTTAATTGGTCCACTGGTGGGTGGACTGCCCAAAGTCATTCCCCCCACCACTCGTCAGATTGCAGTGAGGCAGGAGGGGGTGGACCGGAGCCAGCAGACCACCTGCTGGATTTAACAAGCCTCCACCAGTGGGGGAGCGTTAAATTCGGCCCATGATGTCTGTAAACTACACTTTCTGTTGTAAGGATTTTTCATTGTCCTTTTCTGTCAGCTTTTCCTATTGTAATTTGCTATGCCATAATTTCCTATTCAATTTAGTTATATCAACTGCTGCAATATAGTTGTGAGCCACTAAAATTAGGTTATTGTAGAGCAATTTTCTGCCAATTTCATTCCAAAATTGTATATATAAATGTTATATACTTATCAATTGACCATAATACATTTATTAGTCACATTATTAACAATAATAATGATTTCTGAAAGAAAGAGAGAAGTAATAATATGAAAGAAAATGTAACAGGAACCATCTTTTGGTCAGAAATGGGAGTTAGATAACAACACTATGGGGTTGACTCAGTGCAGAGTCAGTTGGAGTATCTGTGGGTGATGGCACACCAGTCATTCTGTTAGTGGCCAATGCAGCTTTGGAGTATTGCTTTCATTTTGTTCCTGGGCACTTCTCTTCCTCATCTTCAGCCTCTAAGTTCACCTTCCAAGTCTGCATGGTTTGCAGCTGAGCCATTGGACTACAGTCACTGACATCTCTTTGTCTGATGTTTCTTGCCAAGTCTGGTTGGCTTTTTGAGAGTACTATCCAATTAGTCACATTGTGTTTCCTTTTCCTTAAAACCTTATAAAAGTAGTTATCCAATTTTAATTTGAAAGTTACTATTGAACCTGCTTCCACCATCTTTTCAGACAGTGCTTTCCAGATCATAACAATTTGCTGTGTTTATAAAAAAAAAAGCCTCTTCATATATCGTCTCAATGTTTTGGGAATATTGTTAATTGTATCTGCCCGTTTCATTTGTATATTCTCTTGAAGGCTGTTAACTGTCCTTTTCATTGTTTATCACATTTCAGAGTTTTGTGTCACCTGTAAAGTTTGAAATTATGTTCTTGTATACTCAAGTACAAGTCATTTAACAAATACCAAAAAGAGCAGTGGTCATACTACTGATAGCTGGGGATCATCACTGCATACCTCTCTCCCCCAGCCTTAAAAACAACCGTTCAACACTACTCTTTGTCTTCTATCTCTTAGTCAATTTTTTATCCACACTGCCATTGCCCCTTCAAATCGAGAGAATTCAATTTTACGAACAATTCTGTTATGCGGATTTAAATTAATGGATGGGAACTTAGGCTCTAGTAGGGCTGTGCACTCATAACCACCTTACTTTCCTATATTCATTGGGTTCAGATGATCCAGTAACTCCAGGGTCTCGACTAGAAAATTTGCCACATTTTCTTTGCGCCAAAAGACAAGGTTTACTCAATATTTATGCCTGAAGATTAGCTGCAGAGAAAAGAGAATTCAGACAAGATGTCAAGATTAAATGATGTTATTCATCTGCTCTAATTCAGCATTTTCAGAAGGTTTTTTTAAATTTGTTTTTATTCTAAGCTTCCTAATACCACATAACAACAGTCTAACACTTCTCTAGGTATCTGAGAAACCAGCCAGGCAGACAGTTCGCTCTGAATTGTAGGGCTCCATGTTACTGAAGTATATCCCATCTATTTTCGATTTATAGAGGAACACAAATAAATATTTATCAGTCACAATGTGGTTACAAATTTTATGGATATTTTAAATATCAACTTAATACTTCTCAGGAGTGCTGTTTTTCCTGAAGCATCACAGTTAGATTGAATGATAAGTAGGACAAGAAGAGGTTCATGATTATAAATATGCAATATGAAAATAGACCTCTTTGGCTTTCTGACAAAGCAAGGAATGGCCCGGAATTTGCTGTAATGACTTATGATGATTACTGTTGTGCTTCCCAAGTGGAGAATTCATGCCACAATTTGATCAGAAAATATTAGAATGTGCTGCAGTGAACATAGCAGTGGATCAGAAAGTGTGTGGTCAATGTCTGATACACATCCATAGGACTAGTGTTCAACGCAAAGGAACAAGTTCTTTCAAGTTTCCATAAAAGTAAAAGAGTAAAACAATTTGTGCAACTTTTTCATTTTAATAATTGATTAGTATCAATGGAGTTTTTGTTATTTAGTAATTAATTTTTGTTGCTTATAATCGAGTCAGCACAAAAGAACATCAGTCTTATAAAAGGGTTGCTTGTTGCAAATTCTGGTCATTTTTGACAGTCAGATTTCTTTATATTAAACATGACAGGGCCATAAATTCTCAGATAATGAAACAGAAATGGCAGAAAAAAAATAATTACTTTGCCTCAGTATTTACTCGGGCAAATAATATGGTGGGCACAATATTAGAAGAAGAGGTCAGAAAAGAAATTAAGAGATTGAAGATGGAAATGGGGGAGAAAATTAATAAATGATCAAACTTAGAGAGGATAAGGCCCCTGCTTCAGATAGATTTCACCTACACAAATTAAAGAAAGGTTAGGGAAGAGATAACAGAAGTGTTATTACTTATAAATGAAAATTTGTTAGAAAAGGGAATGCTGCCAGAGCACTGGCAGATTGTTAAAGTAATTCCTATATTTAAAAAGGGAGGTGGAACAAGTCTAAGGAGCCAAAGAGCTATAAAATGGCACTGGAGCAATGATTCTGGAAGTCCTGCACCCAAACCCAGCACTCATCATTTTCACCAGGGTGGGGAGAAACGGTGGCAGGATGTATTTCACACATCTGCAGTTCATGGAGACAGCAACACATTTAAAAGTGCAGCTGCCTTCATTCAGAAGCAATTTTCATCATTGGCATTTTCTGAAACACGACTCATGGAATGTACGAATTTGAAGAAAAGGCCAAGAATTTTGAAGATGTAAGTCATTTAAATACCCTGCTTTTTAATTTTTGGGGGAAAACAGCCTGCAGTTGAAAAAAATCAGTGCTTCCAATTTCAATAGATGTTTGTTGTTGTAATCCTGAGGGCACATCATTTTAGCATTTGTGCTACTTGACAGCTTCCACAAACTATCATCACAGTGGTGGGCTTTTAAGTTCACAGTTTGATTGATAGCTCCAAGTCCAATAAAGTCCAAAAAATCCAATAAAGGGGTTAGCTGTCTTTGATGTGCTATGAATACAAATGTTTTTATAAGGGATTAAGTACTTAAAGGGATACAAATGTATTGAATGGGCTTTTATCAATAAGAGTGTTTTTAAAAGTGAAGTCTGTAATAGATACTTAGAACTTTACTTTATTTCCTCTCAGCATGGCTCCTGTTGGCTGTTCATGGTGGATACTGGGTAAGCTGGCATGAAGCAAAAACAAAAATAGCTGGAAAAACTCAGCAGGTCTGACAACATCTGCAGAGAGGAATACAGTTAATGTTTCAAGTCCGTATGACTCTTCATCAGAACGGCCATAAAGACTGTTCTGATGAAGAGTCATATGGACTCAAAACGTTAACTGTATTCCTCTCCGCAGATGCTGTCAGATCTGTGGAGTTTTTCCAGCTATTTTTGTTTTTGTTTCAGATCTCCAGCATCTGCAGTATTTTGCTTTTATCTTTTAAATTGGCATGGAGGTTGTAAGGTCAAAGAGTTGTGGGTAGGGGGGTCATGGGTTGCCATTAAGTTGCCATAGGGGCTTATAAAGGACCACGGGGATGAGTGGGGTCATTGGTTGGCATGACTTAGCACTAAGTTGGCATAGGGGCTATAAGTGGCAATGGGGATGTGTGGGGTGTCATGGGTTGGCTTGGAAGGAATGAGCGGTCATGGGGAGAGATAGAGGGGCATAGGTTGGCATGAGTAGCCATTGAAGAGGCATGGAGAGTGTGTGCAGTGAGGGGGTGTGAGGGGTTCAGAGCCTTACTAGAGGGCCTTACTGTTATTATAACTGGAGTAGAAGTCCCAGAGCACTGAGATGGGTCTTTCAAAAAACCCACCTCAGCACTTGGCAGCTCCTGTGGCTGCCTCTGCACTGTTTCCAAGGATGGGTGGGTGAGCCCAACTTGAGTAAGCCCTTGCCCCTCCAGTGAAAATCTGAAAATGCGGGGATGTTTCTCTTAAGTCAGGTTTAGGAAGATGGGAATTTTCCTGACTCCATACACTTGACTCAGGAGCTCTTAGACAGGAATGGGAGCACATAGCCACAGAAGTCAATACAAGGAGTCTGGCCCCACGGACACAGCTGAAGAAAATAAAGTTCAATAACCTCACACACACAATTCATTTTCAATTGTTATATCCTGCATAATGCACCACGGACCTCACACATCAGTCAACACCGTGAACCTATAATTTGCCCATCAACAATCTCTAGCAATCAGGACTCATGCCCAACATTCATATGCTTCGTCTCAACCTCACGTACTTACCACAGCTTCCACATGCTTCCAGCTATTCAGCCACATCATCCAAACACATTGCAACACAATCACTGACAGTCTTCCCTCGCTCTTGTGAGATAAGGTGGCACATGTGAACATAGGAACATAAGAAATAGGAGCAGTGGATTATATGCCCCCCCACACACTACCACCTCCCGCTCAGCCATTCAATACAATCCTGGTTCTTCTACTCAACTTCACTCTCCCATCTGCTCCACCTATCTGAGACCAAAGATTTGCTTATTTCCATACTTTACAATGAAAGAACGGCAACCCTCTGGGGTAGAAAATTCCAAAGATTTACAACCCTCTAAGTAAAGAATTTTCTCTTTATTTAAGTCTAATATAGCTTTGTATCATCAGCAAACTTAGATACATTATTCTCTGTCTCTTCATCTAAGTCATTAATATAGATTGTAAATAGCTGAAGCTCCAGCACTGATCTTTGCGGCACTTCGCTAGTTACAGTCTGCCAAATTGAAAAAGCCCATATAATCCTACCCTCTGCTTTCTGTCTGTGAACCGATCCTCTATCCATGCTAATATATTATCCCCAAAGAGAAATTCATGTCTTTTGAGCTTTGAGCCTAACCTGTATCCTTGAGGATAGTAATCTTTTTGGGTACTTTCAGACAAAAATTGAATTACTTCGCTCTCAAATATAAAACCCTTATAATATTTTATGCTCTGATTTGCACCCACTGAAAATATATTACATGATCAGTTCATCACCAGCTCCACCTACTGGTACAGCATTTTCTGGAGAAACACTAGACAGACTTAACAAAGCTGTTGTTTTTGGTTTAATTTTCTGCATTCTCATGACAAAAATAAATGTTAGTCTCCTTGAACCATTTTTATCTCTCCTGCTGACCATTTCACTATTCTGAGAAGCATCTGTCTTATCAGTTCTGTCAACCCCTCTTTGTAATTAGCGCGTTGTTCATTTTTACTTTGCTTCTCTCTCCAGCGTCTTGCTGGGTTTGCAACAAAAATTTGCTGCTGCCTAGGTGTTTGTGGACTAAGTAGTAAATATCAGCTAAAACAGCTGCTTACCTTATATTAGAAACTTTACTGTCTTCAAGGTGCAACTTGATTCCTAAAGGAATACAGTTCTTAAATTCTTCCAGTAACAACACCTCCAAATTTTGTTCCGGCATCATCAACCTATGCCAATGATCAAAGACCATCTCTTTTTTTCCAGCAAATTCCACAAAAGTCTGATTCTGTCCCTTCCTCAAATTTCAGTATTTTTGTTGATAAGCTTCTGGGACCAGTTGATATGCTTTATAGTATAGTTAAGGCTGCTGTGCTTAATCTGCAGACTGTTCATCAGAAAGGGTTAATAAACATCCAAGGCTTTTCCTACCAAAACACTTTGTAATACGAAGGTCCAAATTTCTTTTGACCACTGTAACTTTGGCTGGCATTTTCCATCCTCACTGCGCGTCATAGTGAGCGTGACAATATGGTGGGAAGGCCAAAAATCAGTTTCACAACGTCATGAAACCAGTTTGCAATCATCCGCTCCACCCGTCAATAGTGGGCCACATCCCACAGTCAGACGTTGGGAATGTCATTTTAATACATCTGCATATCATTATAATCCCTGCCTACTGGAATCACCCCCCCCGCCGCCCTCCCCCCTCCCCCCCCCATGCTGCATCAACCGGGCATACGCCGATCTGTTTCACAACAGCATTTAAAAGGCGTGCATCTGGCAAGTTGAACTTCGAGGGGAACTCAGAGGTGAGTGCTCACTAATGTTGCACAATGCTCACGTGGGTCGCCCATTAAACTTCAAGATTGAGGTGTAGTGCATTCAGGCGAGGACACAGACAAGTCACTTTTCCCCGGCTGGCTGAAAGTGCAGTGCTGGGGCAAGGGCAGTACTGCGGCTGGTTCGAGTTGGGGGAGGCAAGGCAACATGGTCTGATGCAATTTGGGGGTGGGGGAGCAAGGCAGCGCAGTCTGATAGTAGTGCACAAGCACAGCATGTGCATGTAGGGAGGGGGTGGTGAACAGAAGTAGCCACACAGGGAAACCTTGTGTAAAGTGACCATTCTTCCACAGCTGAGACAGTTCACATGCAGCCACATTGACATGCTTGGAGTCAGGCCTCTAGCTTATCTGCCCACTCAAGCAATGCAGAGGCATGAAAGTGCCATGCAATTTTTCAGAACTTTTTAACTCTTGGGTACAGACTACAAACAAATGAGCGTTATAGTAAACTGCAGAACAATTGGACGACTGGGCAAGTTGTACAGTCTCCTTGCAAAAGTTGGCCATGGAGCAGTCACTGATGGAGGCGCTCATGGCCCCTTGCAATGTTATCATTCAGTTTTGGACCAGTGTCTCCAATGTTTGAAGCTAACAGTGCAGCCTTGCAGTGCGGTTTAGGAGAATGCCTGAGCTGAGAGCACAGCATGCAGTCCAGTGGATGAGGCTCCCACCAATCGGTCAGGCGGAGGTGGGTGGAGTTTCATGCAGTGCATTAATCTCTGGACATCCAAGTTGGGGCCAGCACTCTCCGACATACATTAAGGGCTTTCAAACTTAACAAAGAGAGGTTCTTAGTACACTCATGCTAACCCACATGTGTCTCTCTTTTATCCTGCAGGAGGAGTACATCAGGAGCATGGAGCCTGGTGACCTAGTTGTATGTGGCTTACAGAGAGCAGAGACAAAGGAGAAGAGAGCGATGGAGGACCCTGGCTGCATCCACAAGAAGAAGGGGCAGCTGGGACTCCTGCACACACCACTGAAGAAACACAGTGAGCCATCGCTGGTCTGCGTCTAACAAGACCCAGGTTCTACAGACAGTGCTTGTCATTCATGCAGATGGCAGAAAGCAGTGTCGCCGAAGGCTGCGCATGTCCAGGAAACTGGTCGGTCACATCTGCCACCTGTTGCAGGATTTGGTGCCACGGGGACATGGAGGGCATCCACTGCCAATGGCCATGAAAGTGAGAGCGACGCTCAATTTATATGCCAATGGCTCTTTTCAGGGCTCCACGGCTGACCTCCTGTGGGATATCGCAAGCCTCCACACACAAATGCATCCAGGAGGTCACGGACACCACATTCACAAAGGCACAGAACTTTCTGCATTTTGTCCAGGATCAAGAAAGCCAGAAAGCAAGTGTGTTGGGGCTTGCGCAGATCTCAAGTCTCCCACAGGTGCAGGGTGCCATCGACTGCACTCACGTGGTGCTCAGTTCTCCATGGCAACAAGTGGTCAACTATGTCAATTGCAAGGGCTTCCACTCACTGAATGTGCAGCTGGTATGCGACCATCACAAACGCATCCTGCAGATCTGCACACAGTTCCCAGGGAGTGTCCACAACTCCTATATCCTCAGTCAGCCATAGATCCCTGATGTCTTCCAGTGTCCACAGAGGCTGCAGTCGTTGTTTCCTCAGGGATAAGGGCTACCCGCAGAGGACATGGCTGATGACCGCCATGTGGTGGCCTCAAGAGTATAGCAGAGAGAATGTACAACGAGGCTCAAGCTGCAACTCGTAACTTGGTGAAGCAAACCATCAGAATGTTGAAGATTCCGGTGCCTGGGCCAGTCTGGTGGAGCCCTGCAATACATCCCACAGAGTGTGTCATGCATCGTTGTCACCTGCTGCGCCCTTCACAAACTGACGCTGCAACAGGGAGAGGAGCTGGCTGAGGAGGAGATGGGGGAGCTGGAGGTCTCCTCCGATGAAGAAGACGTCAATGGGGATGAGGGTAAGGAGGTCCTCGAAGGCGAAGATGACGGCGATGAAGCCATCGCACTGGCCTGACAAGGTAGATATGCTCGGGAAGCCCTCATAGTTGCTAGGTTAGTGGAGGATAGTGACGCGTGCAGTGACATAAGGAGACACCATAGGTCCTCACATTGCATCTGTGAACGTTTGATTCCTGTCTGGCTGATGGCAGCGCAGATACCTTCTGTGATAAGGCCCCTGTCATGGAGATGCAGCGGATGCCCATAGTCCCTACATTCCAGAAGGATGATAATGACATGTTGTGGGTTCACTCCTTGATCCTCACACGACTTATGTGAATGTCTGACTCCTGTCTGCGTGATGGTAGCTCTGGGAACAGGGTCATATCATGGAGATGCAGTTGGAAAACTTTAACTTCCCCTAATCCTATGACATCCTTTGTGAGCTGAACCCTTCAGGACCCCACTATCGCCAGATGCTGATGAGATAGGGGGGCCAACTGCACCTCAAAGATGCTGAGAGCACCCAGAGAAAATGATGGAACTCTGTGCCACTGGCCCAGGACTTACTAGCAGCAATGATAAGCTGCATCGAGCTGCAGGCATGACTGATGTGTCCAGTGACTGTAAAGGCACACCCTCAGTTTGCTGGGAAGGTTGCACAAAGCACAGGGAAAGGGCCCTGGACTAAGGCACCTGCCTTTATCTTGTGCAGGGACCAGAGTTTCACATCTGAATGACACAAACACTGCTCATCAGAACAAGGAGCCATTGGCAAGGAGACATTCTTGGGAGTTTATTTACAACAGTGAACATTATGTACAAGTGATTAACACCCATGTCCAGGCTGTGCAAACTCTAAAAGAGTTACATCTTTTTAACCTTCCTAACCCTCATGCTGTGTCTTGGTGCTCCTCCGACATCCACAGCTGAGGTGGAGGCAGCCTGCTACACCCTGTCTATGATGACATTGGCGGGTGTCCTCTGGAGGGCTGAGACGTGGAGGGCCCAGCCTGCTTTCGGGGTTCTGCTGTGTGGCAGTGGCACCCTCCTCAGCCTGTGGAGCTGAAGCTCCTGAGGTCACAGGAAGAGGGGATTTGGACGGGCCCGACACTCCCGGAGTCACCTGGATGGATGGCCCCGGGATGTGCACCTGCTGATCCTCCTTCCTATGGGTGCTCAAGGGCCCCTGGATGAAAAAGAGAAGCTGGAGTGAGATCTGGCTGTCCTGCACTCGTCTCACGTTGACACTGTTGGAGGTCAACTATAGCATCAATGATGGAGTTCAGCCCACGCAGCAGTGCAGGAATGATATCTTGGACCAATGTCTCCATGGCAGCCGCCATCCTACCAGAGTTAACCTCGGCCTGTTGGCATGCCGGCATTACCTCCTCAGAGTGAAGGCAGATGGATTCCTCCAACATGCCTTGGAAATGAGGAGTGCAGCGGACATCCCTCCCTGATGTTCCTGAGCTTGCCTTTGCAGCTTCAGCAACTGAGTATGACTGAATCCAGAGGTTCCTCATCTGACTCGGGCTCTGCAGATTTCTGGCCTCCAGTACTCCTCCAAATGCTGGAGACCTGCGAAGACCCTGCCGCTGCCTGCTGTGGATCAGACAGTGCGATGTGCTCATCAGGTTGTGATCCCGAGGTTACTCTAGAACTAAGTCCCACCAAGGTGTGTCGTTGCGCTGATGGAGGGTGTGGGTGAGCGCTGTGATGGGTCTTCAATGAGGGTTTCATGAGATTCTTCTTCTGAGGTTTCTTTAGGGCTTGAGTTAAGGACCTGGGTTGCGGACCCCCATTGCTGCTTCTCAGATGAGCCTGCCAAAGGAAGGAGAGAGAATTAGTGCATGGCAGGGGACTGCAGAACAGAGAAAGTGGCTCACAGCCTGGTTGTCTGACGGATGTTGCACTGTTGAATCCTCACTTGGTTGAGAACCATCAGCACAGGAATGGTCCAGATTGCCGCCGGCCAGCTGAATGACTCTATTTTCAAAGCCCGTGAGGGCCTCGATTTCAGGCATTCTTCCACCAGCCTGTGACTTCTCCCTTTTGTTCTGTGTCAGCTTGAATACATAAGGAGAGAGTGTAAGCAGGATGCCTGCCAGGCCAGATAACAAGGATGCTTGTGGGTGGTGAGTACTGCCATGGATGGGATGAGGATGGGATCTGCAGGGCAAATGAAGGTGTGCATGAGAGAGTGAATGATGTTCCTTGAATTGGCAGCGAATGAGATCCCTGTGAATGTGTGATGGGTTTGTGAGTGTGTGTTGAGAGTGACTTAACCTGGCGGAACAGAGGAAATCACTCATCCCCTTTTGGCACTGGGTGGCTGTCCTCTTTTGCAGGGAATTGGCGCTAACCTCCACTGCCACCACCTCCCATGCTGGATTGATGACCTCGCTTGCTGGTCTTCACCCAGAGAGGGGGTAGAGGACTTCATGGCGCACCTCCACTGCGTCCAATGGGATGAGAGATGTGCCACTAAATCTGGGGGCAGGGTGTTTCCTCCCTTTGCCAGCCATGACTTTGCAGCAGCTTCCTATCCCTTGAAGAGTACGAGCTCTGAGCCAGGTCGACCTTTTACATATGGTGCCTGGTTTACTGAAGGACTGAGGTGACACTGGGCGGGTGAATGAGAGGCCTCCCTGGCAATGACCTGGCATGTTTCCCAGGAATGCTTAATAAATGAGGTGGGAATGGGATGACATGGTGTGAAAAGTTGCCTTTGTAGCCGGCGGGTAAAACATGTTTTTTCCCCACCCGCTACCGCACTTAGTGCAAATTCCACACTTGTAGCAATTTTCTCAAATGACACAAAGTACATTTCAACTCCTTTCTCACTGAATTTAGGCACTTGGTGAATATTCCTTGCCACATTAATACCAGGAGTTAACTCTGACAAAGAGCCCCCAGTTTTGTTACATTCTCTGATAACCAGAGACCGATAACTTTTAAAGAGAAACCTAAACTCCAGTTATTAACTGAAAGGATGACGTGAAGATTTCACATTTTAAAAAACTTTTACTGTATTAATTGACTGAAAACATTATTGAATAAATACCATTTTCTTGTGTAAGCCACTTATACTTTAAGCTGTAGAAATAATCAACTTGTTGTTACTTATCACTTTCCCCAGAATTATAAGTCTCATAGCAAAAGTACATAGTTCCCCTCAGTTTCCAGTGGGTTGCTTCCTTTCCACTTTTCCAGCCAGGTAACATCTGATCCCAGAACTGTCTCTCATTGACAGACACAATGTAAATTTCTTCCTCTAGCTCCAAGCTAGGCAAATCTTCCAACCTCTTTTAACTCCTCACAAATTTGATCTTCAAACTGAGTGTGAGCACCCACCTACATTGAGTGGTGAACAATAGTGTCAGTATTTTCTCTACTTAAGGCGCAGGCCTGGCTAATTCTATGTTTTTCTTGTTCTCTAACTCTCAGTTGGCTGCAGACCACACAAAATCAAACTGCAACCTGCCTGTGATATTCATGGGTTAGTAGGGATGTTTGTAACCTGATCTCAAAATGGCTTACTCTACCCTTTTCCACATGGCAACAGGAAACACATTGGCCAACTCTCTTTTCATCTTTGAAGTAACAAATGTTTACAACTCAATAGCTATAACACCTTTCTGGGATGTTGGAAGACTTACGGTCAATTCATGGTATACGCAGTACCTGCTGACATTGTCTCCAAGCTTAAATATCCTGCTCCTCCCTCTCAATAAAACAACTGGAGTCTACCTCAGATCTCTGTCAATTAAACGGCCCAAGCTTACTTCAGGCAGACTCCAGCACAGGTCAGTGATCCCTTTCATCTACCCTATTTTTAAAGCTATAACCCAATCTTATAAAGCAAAAGATATGGTCATAAAATATAATAATCTTCTAAACCTCCCAAATGTAGCAGCATGTACACTGGCAAAAGCCACTTATGCCAAAATCTCTTCTGATTGCCAGTAGCCTTGGTTGTCACAGCCTCTGACAGCTGGTCAGGTGCGTTTATGGAACTCTCACCAGGTTGTGACATCGAATCTATTTTTGAAGGCATACCCACCGAAGTGAAAGTATCTGCATTGGTGGAATAATGATCGCTTCTCCTCCTCAGAGGTAGTCAAGTGTTCCTCAGAGACCATAGCTTTCTGTTCTCGTGTTTGATCTACATGTGAAAATAGGATCAATGGTTTTTGCCCCTCCAGAGATGAATTTCCAGGTTAGCTGATGTTCAGGTTGATATACACACAGAAGGGGACACATGAACACCATCCCCAGTGCTTGCCCGAGGCTCCCCCAACTCTGGTCATGAGGCCACTCATCCTCTTGCAACTGCACTCTGGTCTTACCATCCATGATGGAGTGGTTGCCATGATGCCCTGCTAGCTCTAGAGCTTCCTCCTCCAGGGGCATCAGGATTGAGAGAATTAAGATCCCACCACTAGCCTGGGCCTTTTCCTTGGCATTTTGGGTCCTTTTCTCCTGTGGGAACATGGAAGAGCAATGTTAGTTGCCCCTCAAGAGCAGACATAATGCCTAAGCTGCTGGCACCTTAGCTGCTGCCTTTGTGGCAAAAGGAATGCTTTTGATATTGGGCCACTCTTGAAGCCAACTTGCAAGCTCAGCAGCATCAGGTGCACGCCTGTTCACAGAGCTGTAACCATTCGTTTTCAAGAGAAGGCAGCAGCCTCATTGTCAGCAATGTGGTGGGTTCCCCCTCCCCATGTGCACCCTCACATGTGTCCATTTGCTGCCCCAAGGGACCTGTGATGTGATACTCAACCTTGCAGAGCAGAGAAGATCATTGACACACGTGCTGCACTGCAGCCCCATGACTGCTGACCTCCTCCGTGAACTCTGTCCAGGCTTGCTTGGTTAGGCAGTGCAGTTTCGTCCTTCTGTCCCTGGAGAAGAGGACCTCCTGCCTTGCCTGAGCCATCACTAAACTATGGGGCCACCCGAGATCTTTCTGCCATGTCAGCAAGTGCATCTTTCCTTAGGAGGTCTTCCATGGCTGCTGAGTTGAAGTGCCACAGGCTGATGGACTGAGGAACACAGGTTGCTTGCTGAGCTGAAGAGTGACAGGCTGCTTGCTGAGCTGAAGGGCCATTAGTTATTGAGCTGAAAGGTCAGAGGCTGCAGCAGAGGTGGTCTGAAGCAGCATTCCCGGTGCTAGCAGCCCATTCAACAGAACGCTATCACATCTGAACTTGTCAGCTGGTGATGCAGCCACCGCCTCAGTCCCTGCATCTGACTGCTGAGTAGCCTGCCAATTGTAAATTGGCTAGCTGACACAAGATCGCTCCAAGAATGGACATTGGAGCAGAAGGGCCATCGCCACCAGCTTATGGTCCTGCCTACCCGTCCCCACCAAGTCACGTGAAATCCCAGCCCACGTGTACACACCACCTAACACACTGGACCCCGAAGCATTCATTTTATGGGTGTAAAATGGATACGGTGTGATCAAATTTCTAGACTCGTTTATTCACGTTTGCTCCACCTTGCCTGATACGTTCACCCATTGATCTCAATCTTGAAAATTATAATTGACCCTTCTGGGGGAGAGAATTCCAGATTTCCACTTCACTTGGAATGAAAAAGTGCTTCATAATTTCAATTCTAAATAGCCTAGCTTTCATTTTAAGATTATCTCATCTTGCTCTGGATCTCCTGCCAGAGAAAATTGTTTCCCTCTTTCTACCCCATCAAACCCATTTATCATTTCAAGTACCTCAATGAGTTAAAGGATTTAAAACTGACTTCAAACTGGACCTCGGAGCTGGCACTGCAGTACTGGCTGCTCATTTGGAATGGCTCAAAACAGTATACATCCCACATCCAGCCATCAAACATTAAATTGCAAGTGCAGGTGATATGAACCTTCTAGTAATAGGTCAGATAACTGCCACCCTTCGCCACATGGGGCAGCAAATTATAGAAACCCTTAGGGCTGAATTTTCCGTGCCTGTTGGCGTGGGCATGTTTGGCGGCATAAGTGGACAATATAGCGAGAAGACCAAAAATCATTTCACAACATCTTGAAACCAGTTTGCAATCATCCACAATGGCTGCGTTTCCTGCCTTCGGACACCGGGAACCGGTATTACATCTGCATTTCACTATAAAGCCAGTCTGCTGAGATCGTTCCCTACACTGGATCATTCGCCCATGGGGGTGCAGAACATGTCCGGACAAACGTGACGTGTAAAATTTTGGACTTACCGCCAGGGCCTTGCTCATATTGTGGACATCCGAGAAGCAGAAAGTGCTGGAGCCTGCCAAAAAAATGGAGGAATATCCATGGCACGCCAGGTGGATTCCCATGGATATGTCTCCACCGCATAGCAGCTCACGGAAGGTGGAAAGTCACCATTGAGGGTCTGCTTAAAATGGATGGCCATTGAGGAGCTGGAGAGGAAGGTCCAGCTTGTGCTTGGGAGAGGAAGGTCTAGGATCGACTGGAAGAGGAAGAGGTGTCGGGGGTGTGATGTTGGGAGGGAGGGAGGGAGGGAGGGAACAAAGGTATTGCAGGGGTGATGTTGGGAGGGGTGGAATGAAGGTGTTGGGAGTCTGAGGTTAGTGGGAGGGAACGAAGGTGTCATGTGATTGGGAGGGGGAGGGACTATGGGGAGGAGGGGGGTAACAGGGGAGAAGACTGCAACTTAAGAAAATGCCATGAACAGAGGAAACATCTAACAATAGTGGATGATGGTCAAGTATCTGACCATCACTTAGTAATACCCAAGGCATTAAAGGAAGAGATTCTTCATATAATCCATGGGATCACTTGGAAATAGCAAAGTATAGAGCTCATGCAAGACTTCAGGTGCAATTTTCTGTGCCCGCTGGTGGCAGGCATGATGGGTGGCATGAGCAGACAATATGGCGTGATCGGTTTCATGACGGCGGGTAGGCAGATTGTGACTGTCCGCTCAGCCCACCAATGGTGGGCCGTGTTTCCCACCTCGGTCGTCAGGAACCTCATTGTAACACATCAACATCGGTGGGAAAGCGCGTCGATGTGTTTCACAGCAGCACAGAGGCGACGTGCACTTGGCCGCCTTCACTTTGACAAACTGGAGGTTTGCATTGGAGAACTGCAATGTTCTGCAGAGATCGCCAGGGTCGCCTGTTGCTTTGTAGGCTTCAGGGGTGCCAAGGGGTTGGGGTTAAGTGCTGCCCTGCCTCTGAGGCGATTTGTGATGGTGAGGTGGAGCAGGGGACAAGTGCAGCTTTGCCATTGAGGTGACTGGTAGCGGGGGTGGTGGTAGTTAGGGACAGCCCTGCCGTTGAATATAGCACTCAAGCATTTGGGGTGAGGGATGTAGGGTGGGCGAGGGAAGTGGTCACACATTCAGGAAACCTGCAGAAAGTGACTATTCCTTTGCAACTAAGAGTGTTCAGGTGCAGCCACATTGATATGATTGGGGTTGGGCTCCTAGCTTATCTGCCCACTCAAGCAATGCAGAACATCAAAGTGCCACCAAGTTCTCCAGAGCTCCCCCCTTGCCAGCACCCCAACTCTTTCCCCGGTGCAGACTGAAAACTTGTGAGCCCTTTAGTGTACTGCAGAGCAGTTGGACTCCACACATTGTACAATCTCCTTGCTAAAGCTGGCCATGGAGCAGTCACTGCTGGAGCTGCTCACAGCCCCTTGCAATGTCAGCATCCCGGTTTGGACCAGGCTCCCCCATAGTTCAATCTACCAGAGGCAGCCTTGCCACGCACTAACCTCTGGCCATCCAAGTGGTGGCCAGCACACTCTGGAAGCATTAAGGGGCCGTCACACTTAACCAGGACAGGTTCTTAGTACACCCACGCTAACCACGTGGCTCTCTCTTTTTCATTCTGCAGGAGGAGCACATCAGGATCATGGAGTCTGGTAAACTAGCTGTATGCCTGCAGAGCATGAAGAAGCAGCAGAGGAGAGAGTGACTCAGGTGCCTGGATGTGGAGAGGCAAGAACAGCATCCTTAGGAAGAAGGGGTGGCTGGAGCTCCTGCACCCACAGCCTAACAGCCACATTGAGCGGTCACAGGCCCACACCTGGCGACACCCTGCAGATGACTGAGAACCAGTGTTGTCAAAGACTGAACATGTCCAGGGAATTGGTCAGTCACATCTGCCAGTTACTGCAGGATTTGATGCCATGGGGACATGGAGGACACCCACTTCCAGTGGCTGTGAAAGTGACCACAGTGCTCAATTTCTATGTCAGTGGCTCCTTTCAGAGCTCCACTGATGGCCTCTGTGGGATATCACAATCCATCCCCCACAAATGCATCCATGAGGCCACGGATGCTATCTTTGTGAGGGCACACAATTTTGTGTATTTTGCCCAGGACCAGGACAGCCAGGGTGCATGAGCAATTGGATTCGCCCGGATTTTGGGTTTCCCACGGGTGCAGGGTGCATTTGACTGCACTCAAGTGATGCTCAGGTCTCCGATGCACCACACAGTGGACTACATCAACCACAAGGGAGTGCATTCACTGAACGTGCAGCTGGTATGTGACCACCAGAAACACATCCTGCAGGTGTGCACACGGTTTCCAGGGACTGTGCATGATGCTTATACCCTCAGTCAGTCAAAGATCCCTGAAATCTTTCAGGGACCACAGAAGCTCCAGGGTTGGCTCCTTGGGGTAAGGGCTACCCGGAGAGGCTGATAACACCCGTATCGCGGCCTCAGACTGCAGCAGAGCGACGCTATAATGAGGCTTGTGCAGCAGCTTGCAACTTGGTGGAGTAGCTCATCGGGATGCTGAAGATGAGGTTCTGGTGCCAGGACTGGTCTGGTAGAGCCCTGCAATACAGAGGGTGTCAAGCATCGACACTGGCTGGCTGAGGAGGAGGTGGAGAAGCTGCACTTCTCCAAAGGAGGGTGCCAATGGGGATGAGGCTAACCCTGCCGCTACGTCTTGGTACTCCCTGGACATCCACAGTGGAGGTGGATGCAGCCTGCTGACTGCAACGCTCTGTCTGTGATGACTTTGGCAGTCCTCTGGAGGGCCAAGACTTGGAGGGCCCCAGCCTGCTGTGTGGCAGTGGCACCCTCCTCAGCCTGTGGAGCTAGAGCTGTTGAGGTCACAAGAAGAGGGAACCCGGATGTTCTGGCCTCCAGCAGTCCACAAATGCCAGGGCATGATGATAAGTATGCCTGGCATGTGTGGGTGGTGAGTGGTCCCATGGACGGGATGAGGACAATGAAGGTGTGTGTGAGAGAGTGAATGGTGATGTCCCTTGAACTGGCAGTGAGTGAAGGCCCTGTGGATGTGTGATGTGTGTGTGAGTTGGGAGTGATGAAAAGAGTGATATATCCTGGCGGAACGGAGGAGATCATTTATCCTCTTGCGGCACTGGGACCCTCTTCTGAAGGGTGTTGGTGCTGACCACCGCTGCCACCGCCTCCCAAGCCGGATTGGTCACGTTGCTGCCCATCCTGTGGCCAGAGATGGGGTACAGGACATCCCAAAGGGCCTCCACGGCATCCAGCAGTTGCTTGAGGGACCCGTCATTAAACTGGGGGGCTTCGGTCTTCTTGCCTTTTGAGGATAGCAGTGGTGACCTGGAAGCAATGAGCGCTTTGCTTGCTGCTGGTCTTTAAACACAGTGCCCAGTGTGATGCAATGGCATGGTAATGATGGGCGGGCTAATGAGGTGCCCCTCATGGTAATGGCGTGTTTCCTGGGAGTGCATAAATAATGAGGCAGGCTCAGGATGATAAGGTGTGAAAACCTGCCATCGCCGTCAGGGGCAACACGCTTTTTTACCTGCCCGCTACTGCACTTAGTCCTTTTCCGCCCTTCATCTAGTCATGTCATACTTGTGCAATTAATAGCCAGCTTCCAATACAACCTTTATTGTTGTCTAGATTTCCAGATAGACCTTGGAAAAGACTAGGACTAGATCTTTTCGACTTTCAAGGAAAAATGTACTTTATCTTAGTGGATTATTATTCACGGTGGTTAAATGCTACTACATCACATTGGCTGAGACTGTGTTAAGGGTGTTACAGAATATATTCCCCATGCATGGGTTTCTGGACGAAATTGTTTTCGACATTGGGCCACAGTTCATGAACGGATACTTCAAGAAATTTCTAGAAGACTGTGAGACTGCTCAAGTTACTAGTTTTCCTCTCTACCCACAGACCAATGGAGAAGCTGAAGGAGCAGAGAAAACCCATAAAGTGTTAATGACCAAGAATAGCAACTGGAATTTAGCCTTGCTGAATGAAAGAGCTACAATCTCAAACAGAGCTACGCATAGGCCAACAGCTGAAGACACAAATTCCTTTGCTGCAGCAGAACTTACAGCCGAATGTTACACCAGACGACCATAAAAGAGTGGTGAATATGGAGAGTAGCCAATGTGAAAAACATAAGAACTGGTATATCTCCAGGCATAGAGTGTAGACTTTAGCACCATTAGTATGAGTTCAAAAAATCTGGATTCAAGATCGAACATCTGAAGGCACAGTCCTTAAAGGAACAGAAGAACCACATTCCTATCTTGTCCAAACTCTGTTTGGCACATTCATAAGAAATAGAAAAGCTCTAATCTTATTAGATCCTGCAAGGACACATGAGTTTGATTACCACACACTTTGGGATGATGGTCCAAAGAATAAGTCAATTGCTTCACAGAATAGTGATCCAGTCAACGAGCAGTTAAAGGCTATTACTCTTGCTCAATGGTGACAAAAGCACTATCAGTGAGAGTCCTGGGGCTGAATTCTCCCCCCATCAGGGGAGTTGTGCGGGGGGCGGGAAGGAGCGAGCGTGAACCCAATCGGCGCCCCTGATTGGGTGCACACTGCCATTTTACCAGGAGGAAGATTAGTTTAAGTCTTGAAAAATATAATAAAGGTGAAAAAAAATTTTAAGGACATGTCCCCTCATGTGAAACTGTCACATGAGCTGGGACATGTCCATTAATTTTTTGAAAAAATTTTATTTAATTAATGAACCCTTCATGAAACTTCATCCTGCTCGTGGATGAGGATTCATGAAAACCGCGAAGGCCACCTGGGCTCTTTGCCTGCCCACCAACCTTATGGTTGGATGGGCAGTATTCTTAACAGCTTTAATGACTTTGTTAAGGGCCTTAATAGGCCTTTGACAGTTTGGCAGGTGCGGCTGCATGCCCACCAAACTGACAATCTAATTGACATGCAGTGATGGCGAGACGCACGCCCGATGTCACCGCGCATCATTTTACGGGTCGGTGAGCGGGCCCTACCCCCACTCGCCAATGGGAAAATTCTTCCCCTAAATGCGCTGCAATGGCTTAGCCTGTGGACGAACTTTGTGGGGAGGTATAGTGGTAGTGAAAATGTAAATAGTTTAAAAAATAGTTTAACATTGTTATTAAAAAAGTTGACATTATACTTGGGGGAAGGTGTAGCATAATGGGTTAATAGCGATGGTAATGAGATCATGATGTCTGTCATGATATAACAGCAACATCAGCAGTCATGTGGTAGACATTCCACAGAGCAGGTGGAATAGTCTGTACACAAGAGAGATGTACTTACCTAGCAGCTTATCATGTACATATTGTGTATAGTGTAAATAAAGTATTTTTGAAGTAACCTACTGGAGTCTGATCTGAGTCACTCATAAGTAGAGGGAAACCTTCCCATTATAGATTAGGCAATGAATAACCCACAAAACAATAACTGAAGATGCTGGAAATTTGAAATAAAAACAGATAATGTTGGAAGTACTTAGGAGATCTAGCAGTATCTGTAGAGAGAGAAGCAGAATTAAAAGAAAGGTCACCAACCTGAAACTTTCCAGGCCCTTTGGAATGGGATGGGAAGTGGTAAGGCTAGCAAAATGATGGGGAAGACATCAGAAGGGGTGCCTAATGTCTTCCCAACAGCACGCCATATGACAATGGTGGGTAAGTTGGCAAGCTGGCTGCCTGCCGAATGGCCAATTGAGTCACTTAAATGGCCAATTAAGAACTACTTCCTGCCTCTAGCACAAAGGAAGATGGTTGTGATTGTTGGAGGTCAGTCATCTCAGCTCCAGGACATCGCTGCACGAGTTTCTCAAGGTAGTGTTCTAGGCCCAACCATCTTCAGCTGCTTCATCAACAATCTTCCTTCTATCATAAGTTCAGAAGTGGGAATGTTCGCTGAAGACTGCACAATGTTCAGCATCTTTCATGCGACTCCTCAGATACTGAAGCAGTCCATGTCCAAATGCAGCAAGACCTGGACAATATCCAGGCTTGGGCTGACAAGTGGCAAATAACATTCATGCCATGCAAGCGTCAAGCAATGACTATCTCCAACAAGAGAGAATCCAACCAACGCCCCTTGATGTTCAATGGCATTACCATCACTGAATCCCCTAAAATCAACATCTTGGGGGTTACCATTGACCAGAAACTGAACTGGACTAGCCATGTAAATACTGTGGCTACAGAGGCTGGGAATTGTGCAATGAATAACTCGCCTCCTGACTCCCCAAAGCCTGTCCACCATCTACAAGGCACAAGTGAGGAGTGTGCTGGAATTCTCCCCACTTGCATGGATGAATGTGGCTCCTACAACATTGGAGAAGCTGGACACCATCTAGCACAAAGCAGTCCACCTGATTAGCACCACATCCACAAACATTCACTCCCTCCATGATCGACGCACAGTAGCAGCAGTGTGTACCATCTACAAGATCCACTGCAGGAATTCACCAAGGCTCCTTAGACACCACCTAACAAATGCACAACCACTACCACCTAGAAAGACAAGGATCATCCTCCGCCATTTCCGCCAACTCCAGCATGATGCCACCACCAAACACATCTTCCCTTCACCCCACCCCCCCATCAGCATTCCGTAGGGATCGCTCCCTCCGGGACACCCTGGTCCACTCCTCCATCACCCCCTACTCCTCAACCCCCTCCTATGGCACCACCACCACGCAAAAGATGCAACACCTGCCCCTTCACTTCCTCTCTCCTCACCGTCCAACCACTACCACCTAGAAGGACAATGGTAACACCACCACCTGGAAGTTCCCCTCCAAGTCACTCATCATCTTGATTTGGAAATATATCGCCATTCCTTCACTGTCACTGGGTCAAAATCCTGGAACTCCCTTCCTAACAGCACCGTGGGTTTATCTACATCACATGGATTGCAGTGGTCCAAGAAGGCAGCTCACCACCACCTTCTCAAAGGCAACCAGACATGGGCAATAAATGCTGGACCAACCAGCAAAGACCACATCCCTTGACTGGATAAAAATAAAAAATTTTTGAACAAACCTTTGCTGCAACTTATCAACATTTTCTTAAAGAAAGAAGATAAATCTTCTGACTCATGGTAATCAGGCTAGATACTTATTCATCAATCATCATCACAACTCTTTCTCCGGTACATCGATGATTACTTCGGTGCTGCTTCATGCTCTCGTCGGGACTTGGAAAAATTTATTAATTTTGCTTCCAATCTCCACCCCTCCATCATTTTCACGCGGTCCATCTCTGACACTTCCTTTCCCTTCCTTGACCTCTCTGTCTCAATCTCTGGTGATAGACTGTCCACCAATATCCATTACAAACCTACTGACTCCCACAGCTACCTCGACTACAGCTCCTCACACCCCGCTTCCTGTAAGGACTCCATCCCATTCTCTCAGTTTCTTCGCCTCCGTCACATCTGTTCCGATGATGCTACCTTCAAAAACAGTTCCTCTGACATGTTCTCCTTCTTCCTTAACAGAGGTTTTCCACCCACGGTCATTGACAGGGCCCTCAACCGTGTCCGGCCCATCTCCCGCACATCCGCCTCACGCCTTCTCCTCCCTCCCAGAAACATGATAGGATCCCCCTTGTCCTCACTTATCACCCCACCAGCCTCCGCATTCAAAGGATCATCCTCCACCATTTCCGCCAACTCCAGCATGATGCCACCACCAAACACATCTTCCCTTCACCCCCACCATCGGCATTCCGTAGGGATCGCTCCCTCCGGGACACCCTGATCCACTCCTCCATCACCCCCTACTCCTCAACCCCCTCCTATGGCACCATCACCATGCAAAAGATGCAACACCTGCCCCTTCACTTCCTCTCTCCTCACCGTCAAAGGGCCCAAACACGCCTTTCAAGTGAAGCAGCATTTCACTTGCATTTCCCCCAACTTAGTCTACTGCATTCGTTGCTCCCAATGTGGTCTCCTCTACATTGGAGAGACCAAATGTAAACTGGGTGACCGCTTTGCAGAACACCTGCGGTCTGTCCACAAGAATGACCCAAACCTCCCTGTCGCTTGCCATTTTAACACACCACCCTGCTCTCTTGCCCACATGTCTGTCCTTGGCTTGCTGCATTGTTCCAGTGAACCCCAACGCAAACTGGAGGAACAACACCTCACCTTCCGACTAGGCACTTTACAGCCTTCCAGACTGAATATTGAATTCAACAACTTTAGGTCTTGAGCTCCCTCCCCCATCCCCACCCCCTTTCTGTTTCCCTCTTCCTTTTGTTTTTTTCCAATAAATTATATAGATTTTTCTTTTCCCACCTATTTCTATTGTTTTTAAATATTTTTAAATCTTTTATGCTCTCCTCACCCCCATTAGAACTATACCTTGAGTGCCCTACCATCCATTCTTAATTAGCACATTCGTTTAGATAATATCACCAACTTAACACCTATGTGTTCTTTTGTTCTATTGTTGGTGATATCTTTTGATGATTTGCTTCTATCACTGCTTTGTTTGTCCCTACAACCACACCAACCCCCTCCACTTCTCTCTCTGCCCCCCCCCCACACACCTTAAACCAGCTTATATTTCAACTCTTTCTTGGACTCGAACTCAAGTTCTGTCGAAGGGTCATGAGGACTCAAAACGTCAACTCTTTTCTTCTCCGCCGATGCTGCCAGACCTGCTGAGTTTTTCCAGGTAATTCTGTTT
This sequence comes from Carcharodon carcharias, assembly GCF_017639515.1. NCBI lineage: Eukaryota > Metazoa > Chordata > Chondrichthyes > Lamniformes > Lamnidae > Carcharodon > Carcharodon carcharias. Next base: position 172,106,222 of record NC_054469.1, read on the forward strand.
TGGTTTTGGATTTCCAGCATCCGCAGTTTTTTTGTTTTTATCTCTGTGTTTAATTGACTGCCACTGCTCTTCAAGAAATGCCTACCTCCTTGAAGAAGTTCTGTTCTTCTCTGCAACAAGATTTCCGTTCCTCTCTTTTGCCTTGCTCACATTCATTGCTTTCCATTTCCCTCCTGGTGTTTGACAAGGTGTTTACTAAACCCTGCTTTCACAGCCACATCTCCTTTCTCAGTGACTGTCTCCGTCTCCGACTTACCCCACGTGGATTTCAACTGAAATTCCACCCCTCATGTTTCGAACCCACCCAGGATTACAGGTATCTCCGGGACATAAAATGTTTCTCGGACTGCTGTTCCCGTCACATTCTGAAATCCACACTCAGTGCCATGTGCCGCCATATGAACACACTCGACCTCTCCCTCCAGCAGCACCGCCGTACCCTTTTTCAAAGCTGCGCGTGCCCCCAGTTTCATTTTATTCTTCGGCTCATCCGATGCCTCAACAAGAAACTTTTTCTCTTTCTCTCAAGTGCTAAGGAACGCAAGCTCCAACAACTCATTGACACCAACACCCATCTAGGACCCTCCACCCCTGCCTGTCCCTCCGTCCCCGCTCCATCTTCCAATCCCAGCCCCAGCCGTGTATTCACTATACCCCCTGATCTTCCCCTCTCCGATGCTGAACGTTCAGTGCTCAGCAAAGGACTTAGTTTCATACCCTTACGCCCTCACCTCAATGAATTTCGGGCTCGGCATGATGCTGAACTCTTCTTCCGCCGTCTTCATCTCCGAGCTCACTTCTTTGGGCAGGAGTCCTCTCCCCATTCAACGGATCCTTTCACCCACCTCCAATATTCTCCGTCCACCTGGACCCCTCCCTCTGGATTCTTACCTTCTCTTGATCTTTTCATTGAGAACTGTCGGCGCGACATTAGTCGTCTCAATTTCTCTGCTCCTCTCACCCACTCTAACCTGTCTCTCTCTGAATTTACTGCACTCCATTCTCTCAGGTCCAACCCTGACATTGTCATCAAACCCGCTGACAAGGGTGGTGCTGTTGTTGTCTGGCGCACTGACCTCTACCCCGCGGAGGCTGAGCGTCAACTCGCAGACACTTCCTCCTATCTCTCCCTGGACCATGACCCCACCACTGAACATCAAGCCATTGTTTCCAGGACTGTCACTGACCTCATCTCCTCTGGGGATCTTCCTACCACAGCTTCCAACCTGATAGTTGCCCAACCTCGGACGGCCCACTTCTATCTCCTATCCAAAATCCATAAACAGAACTGTCCCGGTAGACCGATCGTCTCAGCTTGCTCCTGCCCCACAGAACTCATTTCTCGTTATCTTGACTCCCTTCTCTCTCCCCTTGTCCAGTCCCTTCCCACCTACATCCGTGATTCCTCTGACACCTTACGTCATATCAACAATTTCCAGTTCCCCGGCCCCAAGCGCTTCCTCTTCACCATGGACGTCCAATCCCTCTACACCTCCATCCCCCACAAGGATGGTCTGAGGGCCCTTAGCTTCTTCCTCGAACAATCCCCATCCACCACTACTCTCCTCCGTCTGGCTGAACTTGTTCTCACGCTGAACAATTTCTCCTTCAACTCCTCTCACTTCCTCCAAATAAAAGGTGTGGCTATGGGTACCCGCATGGCCCAGCTATGCCTGTCTCTTTATGGGGTATGTGGAACATTCCTTGTTGCAGTCCTACTCCGGCCCCCTTCCACAACTCTTTCTCCGGTACATCGATGATTACTTCGGTGGTGCTTCATGCTCTCGTCGGGACTTGGAAAAATTTATTAATTTTGCTTCCAATCTCCACCCCTCCATCATTTTCACATGGTCCATCTCTGACACTTCTCTTCCCTTCCTTGACCTCTCTGTCTCAATCTCTGGTGATAGACTGTCCACCAATATCCATTACAAACCTACTGACTCCCACAGCTACCTCGACTACAGCTCCTCACACCCCGCTTCCTGTAAGGACTCCATCCCATTCTCTCAGTTCCTTCGCCTCCGTCGCATCTGTTCCGATGATGCTACCTTCAAAAACAGTTCCTCTGACATGTTCTCCTTCTTCCTTAACAGAGGTTTTCCACCCACGGTCGTTGACAGGGCCCTCAACCGTGTCCGGCCCATCTCCCGCACATCCGCCCTCACGCCTTCTCCTCCCTCCCAGAAACATGATAGGGTCCCCCTTGTCCTCACTTATCACCCCACCAGCCTCCGCATTCAAAGGATCATCCTCCACCATTTCCGCCAACTCCAGCATGATGCCACCACCAAACACATCTTCCCTTCACCCCCACCATCGGCATTCCGTAGGGATCGCTCCCTCCGGGACACCCTGGTCCACTCCTCCATCACCCCCTACTCCTCAACCCCCTCCTATGGCACCACCCCATGCCCACGCAAAAGATGCAACACCTGCCCCTTCAATTCCTCTCTCCTCACCGTCCAAGGGCCCAAACACTCCTTTCAAGTGAAGCAGCATTTCACTTGCATTTCCCCCAACTTAGTCTACTGCATTCGTTGCTCCCAATGTGGTCTCCTCTACATTGGAGAGACCAAACGTAAACTGGGTGACCGCTTTGCAGAATACCTGCGGTCTGTCCGCAAGAATGACCCAAACCTCCCTGTCGCTTGCCATTTTAGCACTCCACCCTACTCTCTTGCCCACACGTCTATCATTGGCTTGCTGCATTGTTCCAGTGAACCCCAACGCAAACTGGAGGAACAACACCTCATCTTCCGACTAGGCACTTTACAGCCTTCCGGACTGAATATTGAATTCAACAACTTTAGGTCTTGAGCTCCCTCCCCCATCCCCACCCCCTTTCTGTTTCCTCCTTCCTCTTGTTTTTTTCCAATAAATTATATAGATTTTTCTTTTCCCACCTATTTCCATTATTTTTAAAAATTTTTAAATCTTTTATGCTCTCCCCACCCCCACTAGAGCTATACCTTGAGTGCCCTACCATCCATTCTTAATTAGCACATTCGTTTAGAGAATATCACCAACTTTAACACCTATGTGTTCTTTTGTTCTATTGTTGGTGACATCTTTTGATGATCTGCTTCTATCACTGCTTGTTTGTCCCTACAACCACACCAACCCCCTCCACTTCTCTCTCTCTCTCTCTCTCTCTCTCTCTCCACCCCCCCCCCACAACACACACCTTAAACCAGCTTATATTTCAACTCTTTCTTGGACTCGAACTCAAGTTCTGTCGAAGGGTCATGAGGACTCGAAACGTCAACTCTTTTCTCCGCCGATGATGCCAGACCTGCTGATTTTTTCCAGGTAATTCTGTTTTTGTTCTGGATTTCCAGCATCTGCAGTTTTTTTGTTTTTAATCATCACACTTATTTAATTATATTTTGGAATTTTTACTTGAAGTAAAATTATGTTTGCAGGAGTCCTCTAATGAAGTCTAGATATCTCCTTTGTTCAATAAAGAATGCACCAAATGGTAAGGATCTCACTAAACTATGGAATTCTCTTGAAGTGTGTCTACACATTATTAATAAAGGGATTGCTTCTTTTAGAGACTAACTGTGGGTTCTTTTCTAGATTTACAATCTCAGTATTTGCTACGGCATAAACCAATGAAACAGAGAATTCATGAGGATTTCTTATAAAAATATAATGGTCAGAATTCTAAAGCGTGGCAGTGGGCAACGTCCATTCGACATACCTTTAAATCGGGTGCAATAATGTCAGGAGAGCTTCCTGATATCATCACGCCCAGTTTCGATATTACGAAAGACAGGTGAACTCAAAAGTCGGATGCCCTCTTTCCCTCCATTAAAGGCCAATTAACACAATTAAAAGGCCAAGTGAAGTGAATTTTGCAGATTATGGATTTTTACAGTTGGCACATAGGCTGTATGCATACAAACATACAAAACAGGAGCAGGAGTAGGCCATCTGGCCACTCGAGCCTGCTATGCCATTTAATAAGATCATGGCTGATTCTACCCTCAACTCCACATTCCCACCTACAGCCAATAACCTTTCACCCACTTGCTTATCAAGAATCTTTCTTGCCCTGCCTTAAAAATATTTAAAGGCTCTGCTTCTGCTGCCTTTTGAGGAAGAGAGTTACAAAGAGTCACAACCCTCGGAGAAAAAATTCTCCTCATCTCTGTCTTAAATGGGCAACCATTTTTAAACAATGGCCCCTAGTTCTAGATTCTCCCACAAGGGGAAACATCCTTTCCACATTGACCATGTCAAGACCCCTCAGGATCTTATATGTTTCAATCAAGTCACCTCTTACTCTTTCAAACCCAAGTGGATGCAAGCCTAGCCTGTCCAACCTTTCCTCATAAGACAATCAGCCCATCAAAGGTATTAATCTAGTAAACCCTCTCTGAACTGCTTCCAATGCATTTACGTCCTTAAATAAGGAGACCAATACTGTACACAGTGCTCCAAATCTGGTCTCACTAATGGCCTGTATAACTAAAGCATAACCTCTCTATTTTTGTATTCAATTCCCCTCGCAATAAACTATAACATTCTATTATCTTTCCTACTTACTTGCTGTACCTGCATACTAACCTTTTGTGATTCATGCACTAGCATACCCAGATCCATCTGCATCCCAGAGCTTTGCAATCTGTCACCATTTAGATAATACACTTTTTTATTCTTCCTGCCAAAATGGATAATTTCACATTTGCCCACATTATACTCCATTTGCCAGATCTTTTCTGACTCACTTAACCTATCTATATCCCTTCGTAGCCTCCTTATGTCCTCTTCACAGCTTAATGTCCTACCTTTCTTTGTAGCATCAGCAAATTTAGCAATCATACCTTCAGTCCCTTCATCCAAGTCATTTATATAAATTGTAAAAAGTTGTGACCCCAGCATTGAACCCTGTGGCACACTACTCGTTACATCTTGCCAACCAGAAAATGACCCATTTGTGCCCACTCTTTGTTTTCTATTAGCTAGTTCATGTGCCTGTGATCTTGTAGCACTTACTTTATCGCTCAGAGTCTCATGGCTTAAAGATGTCTCTATCAGGATGGGCTATCATAAAGCTTGGCTGCTGCACAGAAAAACTTATTGACCAAGGGATTGTGGAGACTCCTCCTCTGGGGAGGAAGGTAGGAGAAGGAGGGAGAAGAGGGCAGCTGGCCAGGGGCAGCAGTAATTCTCCCATCAACAGCGTCCAGGAGACACTGAAGCAGCTGAAAGCAAGCAAGCATAGCGTGGGCTATCCAAAGGAGGTACCAGTACTCTGCTGGCAGAGTATACCAGCAGCGATTTAACTATTTGGAGACGACAAAGGATCAATGTAGAAGATTTATCCTTTCAAGGATGGCAGTAACTTTAATATGTAATATGATTGTTAGGGAGATCTCTTCAAACTACGTAGGACATCCAATGTCCATAGCCATGAAAGTGACTGCCTCGCTGAATTGCAGGTGCTGTCCAAAGGCCTGCAGGTGATCTGTGTGGGGTATTTCAATTTGCTGCCCACCATTGTATCAACGTTTGCACAGATGCTTTATTCAGGAGATTGGAGGCATTCATCGAATTCATAACTGATTAGGTAAGCCAGGCACAGAGATTGGGAGGCTTTGAAGGTGGGGTTTCGGTGTCTGGACCAATTTGTGGGAGCATTGCGATATCCTCCAGATACAGCATCTTTGATCATCATTGTCTGCTGTCACAATCTTGTCACAGGGTGAGTACATGGGGAATGTGATCATAGAGGGTTGCTATAAAACATCAGAGGAAGAGTTCTTCAGTGAACCTGAGGAGGACCCTGAGGGGCAGCAGTACAATGTGGAAGAACAGGCAACCATGTTCTTGGTGCTTGGGAGGTGAGGGAGGCCCAGACCTTCTTCAAATATCAGGGAGGACCGCACTTCAGAAGACCCTCAGTACACCTTCATATGTCTCCATGATGTACAAATCTGTCTAAAGGCTTTTGATGCTCAGAAAGTATATGTCATTGTTTTGCAGCTCTATACTGAACAGCGTATCCTGCATTGCACTCACAAGCATCAAATAAACATCTAGAAGAAAGCAACAATTTAACAAGGAGCAGCTGAAAATACATATCTATATATCATCTGTGATGGCCCTTGTGTATCTACAGTGTTTTTCTCACTTTTTTCTGAGTGCTGTGTCCTAATGCTCCTCCATTGCTGACAGCTGCCCTGGAGGTAAGGCTGCTGAATCTGATGCCCCATTGGCCTGGATGATCTTAACGGCCATCCTTTGTTCATCTGAGGCTCTGAAGGCCTAGGCATTGTGAGGCACTCCTGCACAATGGCAGGAGTCTCCTTTGTTGTTAAGGTGCTGGTGGCACTGGCAGAGGGGAGGAGCAGCTGTTATCACCATCAGGAGCACCAGAAGAGGAGTCCCCAGATGCAGACAGCTGCTGCTTATCCACCAACATGAGGTTAATTTTGACCTACCCGCTCAGCGTAGACGAACCGGAACTTGACTGGAGCTCCAGGTCCTCTCTCCTTCTCTCGTACTGGCAATGCATAACTGAGGTCATTGCCAATGTGACGGCTTGCAGGTTTGAACATTTATCCAGAAGCCTCTGAATGAACTGCTGGGTGTGGCTCTCCATGAGAGTCACCAACTATGTGTTCCAAGGAAAGGGACAGAGCAGCGCTCATGACATGGATTGACTCCTCCATTGTCTGTGGGAGCTCCACCAGATCTCCTGCAACTCTTGTTGCACATCCAACCTTTACCATCTGATGGAAAGCTCCAGAGGCTCATCATCTTCCTGGTCTCCCACACTCCTCTGAGTGTCAAAGGCCTGGAATGTCACAGCTCCGGTAGCTGGTCTGACAATTGTGCACTGCTCAAACCAGCTGGCAGGGCCAAAGATGGAATGGTGCACCCTATGAGGTTCCCTCCTCCTTAGTGGTCAATACCAGGTCCTTGAGATCAAAGTGCATTTGGGACAAGGAGTGATCTGATGGATGAATTAAGACATGTGAGTGCATATCAACAATGAGGAGGGTGACTGAATAACAGTTGCTTCATCTCATAAACAGACATGTGACAATTCGTGGTTAGTGAGAATGCAAAGATCCCAAAACTGTGCGCCACCCATCCCTTCCCCCATGCCTACCAAAGTCCATCTCTGCCATTGCTGAAACTGAGTCTCTGTCACACAGTGACCTCATCAATAACCCCAAGCTCTCCTCTGTTAGCCAATCTGGCCCCCTATGACTGATCAGTCAAGCATGTCCTCTTCCATTGGGGTCAACAGTGCAATGCTTCGCATTCCCCACCCATCATTAAACATTCTTGGGCATTGTGCACCTTTTCTCCTTTGAAGACAAAGGTAGATTAATGAGATCCATATCTAATGGATCAACCACTCCATGGGTCACCTTCATCTCTTGCCCTTCTGTATTGCACCTTTTTGCACTGCTTTACATGTAGGTGACCCTCCCAGCCAACTTTTCCCAGCCAGGTGCCAAAACTTCAATTGGCCTTACAGGAGTGTATGTACCATACCACAACACCCCTGGCAGACCAGGTCCAAATGCATAGAATCCCATGCGTGTGTGCTCATGTTGCCAAGTGGCATCTTCACTCGCCCTTGCACAGCATAAAAGGTCATTTACCCTTTTCCGACACTGCAACCAGGTCCTACACATGATCCCAAAGGCGCTGGCCACATCTGCCACCTCCATCCAGGTTTTCTTCATCAGTCTCATGATGAAGGTCTCCTTTTGCCATCTCGTGGGAGGAGAACCCCCTACTGTTTGCTGACTGTCTAATGAAGGTATGCAGGGATTCATCCGTGAATGTTTGGGCTGCGCATGCATGCACCTCTGACATTCCTGAAGCATGGTGTCTGTTACTGAGTCTCCAGAAAACTTATAAGCCTCTTTCTTTTGTGCAGAGCCCTTCAGCTGCAAATGGGCTGGCAGAACAACAATATACCCTTTCAGAACTTCTGTCATCAAATTTGCTGCTTTCAGCATCCTTCCAGGTCCCCTCTTCCTCCAGTTCCTGTGCCCCCAACCCCTGCGTTATTTGATACTGCCAGCGGCCCTTTAAGTACCTCATGAGCAGTATCAACTGCCTCTAAACCTGCCCCTGTTGCCATCTCCAGGCCCACTCCGGGCATGTCCTTAAGTGTGTTTGCTGCAGGCCTGCCCTTAATTTGCCAGCCAGAGCATGATTGAAGTCAGCTGTTGAGAGTGGGCAGGACTCGCACACTGACCTCAAATTTCTGCTGAATATTCTGACAAATAATTGTTTGAAGAAAAGGTAAACAGGTGACAGTGAACTACAGAGAAATACTTACCATGGATTACACCTTTGTGTAATTTCTTTCTTCTTTTAAGAAAAGAACTATTAATTTCTGCTAAAAGTAGAAGTTTTCCTTCAATTAACTGTTCTTGTTTCCACTGATCAATTCAAACCATTTGCCCATATAAAATTAACAGTATTTAGATACCTTGTTTCTTTCAGATGAGCTTTATCAAGGAACCAAAGCAAATTTTTAGGAACTTGACTTTTGCAGCAATTTGGTTATATGCCCAAAATAAACCACTACAGGCACCTGGCACTAGTTATTACTGTTAATCACATTTCTGCATTCCCAGGGATTTATAGATTATAAAGAACCTTTGGTGCTAGCCAAATCATGCACTTCATTCATTTTGATCACATGAATATAATGATGACAAACCAATTGGCAGAAAAATCTTAGAGCATGTATCATGGAGCAAAACATAAGCAATGTAGCAGATTAATAAACTGGGAATGCTGTTATATTATATTAAATATCTTCAAAAGTTTACAATTTAGCTTTCCTTTCAGATACAACGCTTAATGCTAAAGGTTTATGAATCAGCTGATTGTACTTATACCTCTGGTTAGTAGATTTTTCTCACTCAGTTAAACAAATTATTTCAAGCAATTATCTTTGATCTAACAGCATAACTGTCCCAAAATGCTGGTTGAGTCACTTCAATATGCATTCCCTGAAAATGCAGATATATGTAGTAAGATCTTCCAACCACAAACACTTATTTTATCATAAAATCATTTGACTGTCCCCTTTGGTGGATCAACAGCATTGCAGTGGTCCATGACTCAGGGTATCCTTTCCTCACAATTGAAGAAGTCTGTGGGTGGTACTTGAATTCCACAAGGATAGAATGGAAAGAATTCAAGGATTCCTGAAAGAAAAGTTTTTAAAAATTTCACTTTGAGTGTTTTATTTCTTTATCCATCTTGGAAAGTTCATACCATGAAGCAGTCATCACCCTGTGTCTGTTCTACATAAATAAAAAGCAACATCCCCCATCCAGTCAGCAGCTCAGTAATGCTAAATACTCCACCCTGAGTAATGCAATTCCATTAAACAAAAAGCATCTCTTTAAGTCTTTGGATGCTATCACTTTCTGCTCTATAATTATGTCCAGAACTGAAATAAACTGATATTCATTGTTACAAAGATGTGCTATATTGAATATTAATTTGTAAAGTCGTCTGCTGGATATATTGAACTTTTTGGAAAGAACATTTTGTGCTAAACAAAGGACACTGGCTTACAGCATTTATTAAGTAGAATTTGTGAAGGCCAAAAGCCACTTCATCAAGGCAGAGGGCAGGATTTTTCGGCCCTGCCCTCTGCCAGGATCGTCCAGTTCCATCAAAAGTCAATTTTGGCCACCAAATCTCCCGCAGCGGGTCCTACTACAACCAAACCAGAAAATCCCAGCCACAGAGTCAACAGAGCTCTCAGAGAAAATGACTAAGATAAGCCCCAGTTTGAAACCACAAATAGGTCATGTGACCCAGCTCTTGGGTATAAAATATGCTGGTTTTCAACTAACAAACAGAGACTGCCACAGGGACAGTAGGGGTAACAGCCTTATCCCATCTTCCTCCCTGAAAGCTCTCTCAACAAAGCTGAGCCCTGTTTGTGGTTTGAAAACCCACCACTCACTGCTGCAAACTGAGAATTCTTAAAGGAGAATTCCAACTCAACAACACAGTCTTCAAGAGAAAACATAATCAACCAGCCACAACTGCAGAGTGATTGCTTCAGTGAGAAACCAATGTACCAGCAGCCCCCATGGAAATTGACTATCTTGCTGCAAACAAACTTTCGGACAGTCTGTGAATGATTTTTCTGACTCTTTATCTTTTTTACTTGGCCAAGTTTTTAACATCTGATGCACTGTAAAGTTTTATTTCAAAGATTGTGGCCCTGTACAAGGACACGAGCAACTGCTGTGATTGCATTTTCTGCTGAGCATCCTAGGAAAAGTATTTGGCTGCGTTGCCTTTATCAGACTGCAAGTCATGGCTGAATACACCTAACCCAAATCACAGTGTGGTTTCAGAACTGGAAAATCCACATTTGGCATGATCCTCTCAGTCCAGCAGTTGCAAGAGAAATGCCGTGAACAAAGGAAGCCATTATATATTGCCTTCATCGATCTCACCAAGGTATTTGACCATGTGAGCAGAGGCGGTCTATTTAACCTGATGGAGAAAATTGGCTGCCCACTGAGGCAACTCAATGTGATCTCCTCTTTCCATGACAACATGATGGGTAAGGTCAGCAATGACGGGGCATCATCGGGGATCTGCAGTAGGATCAAAGAGGGTTGCGTCTGGACTGACTCTCTCTGTCCTCATCAGAGAGTTGCTCTATGCTGACAATGCTGAATTAAAATTCCATACTTAAGAACACCTGCAGTAGCAAATGGACAGGCTCTCACACCTGTAAAGAGTTTGGTTTGACCATCAACATCAGGAAGACAAACATCAAACTTAGTCTTGTCAACCCTTTAGGATTTGCCTGGAGCCTCCAGGATTTAAAGATCAATCTCCAGGACACTGCTGTGTGCAACCCTGGAGAAAAATCATCAGGACTTTAAAAAAGATTTTTTTTTGTCATTATCTTTGAACACTTCTCTCTACCAGATAGAAATATTGATTTTTTTCTTTATCTATTCATGGGATGTGGGCATTGCTGCACTAAGCCATCATTTATTGCCCATCTCCATATGCCCTTGAGAAAGTGGTGGTGAGCTGCCTTCTTGAACTGCTGCAGTCCCTGTGGTGCAGATACACCCAAAGTGCTTCTAGGGAGGGAATTCCAGGATTTGATTCAGCGGCAGTGAAGGAATGGTGATATATTTCCAAGTCAGGATAGTGAGTGGCCTGGAGGGGAATTTCCAGTTGGTGGTGTTCCTATCTATCTGCTGCCCTTGTCCTTCTAGATGGTAGTGGTCAAGGGTTTGGAAGGTGCTGTTTCTGCAGTGTATCTTGTAGATGGTACACATTGCTGCCACTGTGCATCAGTGGAGGAGGGAGTGAATGTTTGTGGATGTGGTGCCAATCAAGCGGGCTGCTTTGTCCTGGATGGTATTAAGCTTCTCGAGTATTGTTGGAGCTGCACTCATCCAGGACATTATTCCATCATATTCCTGACTTGTGCCTTGTAGATGGTGGACAGGCTTTGGGGAGTCAGGAGGTGAGCTTACTCATCGCATGACTCCCAGCCTCTGACCTGTTCTCATAGCCAGAGTATTTATATGACTAGTTCAGTTCAGTTCTTGGTGAATGTTAATCCCTAAGATGTCGACAGTGGGGGATTCAGCGATGGTAATACCATTGAATTTTGAGGAGCGATGGTTAGATTCTCCCTTGTTGGGGATGGTCATTGTCTGGCACTTGTGTGGTGTGAATGTTACTTGCCACTTGTCAGCCTAAGGCTGGGTATTGTCTAGGTCTTGCTGCAATTGGACATGGACCTCTTCAATATCTGAGGAGTCGCGAATAGTGCTGAACATTACGCAATCATCAGTGAACATCCCCACTTCTGACCTTATGATGGAAGGAAGGTCATTGATGAAGCAACTGAAGATAGTTGCACCTAGGACACAACCCTGAGGAACTCCTACATTGGTGTCCCCGAATTGAGATGATTGACCTCTAACAACCACAACCATCTTCCTTTGTGCTAGGTATGACTCCAACTAGCGGAGATTTTTCTGCCTGATTCCCATTGATTCCAGTTTTGCTAGGCTCCTTGATGCCATACTAGGTCAAATGCTGCCTTGATGTCAAGGGCAATCGCTTTCACCTCATCTCGGGAGCTCAGCTCTTTTGTCTATGTTTGAACCAAAGCTATAATGAGGTCAGGAGCTGAGTGGCCCTGGCGGAACCCAAACTGAGCATCAGTGAACAGATTATTGCTAAGCAAGTGCCACTTGTTAGCACTGTTGATTATCCATTCCATCACTTTACTGATGATCAAGATTAGACTGATGGGGCAGTAATTGGCTGGTTGGATTTGTCCTGCTTTTTCCATAAAGGACATACCTGGGCAATTTTCCACATTGCCAGGTAGATGCCAGCATTGTAGCTGTACTGGAACAGCTTGGTTAGGGGCACAATAAATTCCGGAGCATAAGTCTTCAGTGCTATTGCCAGAATATTGTCAAGGCCCATAGCCTTTGCAGAGTCCAGTACCTTCAGCTATTTTTTGATATCACGTAGATTGAATTGAATTGGCTGAAAACTGGCATCTATGATGCTGAGGAATTCCAGAGGAGGCGAAGATGATGGCTGAAGATTGTTGCAAATGCTTCAGCTTTACCTTTTGCACGGATATGTCGGGCTCCCCCATTATTGTGTGTGGGGATATTTGTGGAGCCTCATCCTCAAGTGAGTTGCTTAGTTGTTCACCACCCTTCACAACGGGATGTGGGAGGATTGCAGAGCTTAGATCTGATCCGTTGGTTGTGGAATCGCTTAGCTCTACTCGTTGATAGCTGCTTATTTTGCTTGGCAGACAAGTAGTCCTGTGCTATAGCTTCATAGGTTGACACCTCATATTTAGGTATGCCTGGTGCTGCTCCTGGCATGCCCTCCTGCACTCTTCATTGAACTAGGGTTGATCCCCTAGCTTGATAGTAATGGTTGATTGGGGAATATGCTGGGCCATGATGTTACAGATTGTGGTTAAGCACAATTCAGCTGCTATGATGGCCCACAGCACCTCATGGATGCTCAGTCTTGAGTTGTTAGATCTGTTCAAAATCTATCAATTTAGCACGGTGGTAGTGCTACACAACCTCAATGTGAAGACAGGGCTTCGTCTCCACAAGGACTGTGCGGTAGTCACTCCTACTGATATTGTTATGGAAGGATGCATCTGAGGTCAAGCACGTTTTTCCTTCTTGTTGGTTCCCTCACCATGTACCGCAGACCCAGTTTAGTAGCTATGCCATTTAGGACTCAACCAGCTCAGTCTGTGGCTTTCTACCAGATATAACTTTGTCCGAGCATCTTCATTTTCTAAATGCCTGGATGCATACTGTGAAGCTCTGTCAAGAGTGGTGCTCTCTCTTGCGAAGGGACAATGACTCTTTCTCCCTACAAGGTTCCACCTTGACAACTTCATTCAGCTTTATGAGTATAGAATGGTTTTAACTCTTCAGAGACTTGTACATTCGACCATTCTTGCAATACCTGTTCTCGGACTCTTGATAAAATTGGATCCCGGTTTGTCCAATTCTTTATCTGCTTTGCAAAGACTGGCAAGGAGTCCAGCAAATTCAACACAAGTACAACCACTTGAGGCACTGGAGCAGTATGATGCTATCTGACAAAGGAAGATGACCGAGGGCATCTGCATTTGCTTTATGCACGCCCGCATGGTGCATAAGGGTGTACGCGGATGCCGACAAAATCAAAGCCAAAGAGGAAGGGGAAGAAGACACTGATGGGAGTAGCCTATAGGTCCCCTAACAGTAGCTATATTGTAGGACAGGGAATAAATCAGGAGATAATGAGGGCTTGTAAAAAAGGCAGTACATTAATCATGTGCGACATTAATCTTCATATAGATTGGGAAAATAAAAGAGGTAACCACAAGCAAGAAATCATAGGGTAGAACTTTTCGTATGGCGGGCGGGCTGGTTGGGAGCAGACACCAGCGGCTGCAGAGCCGATCGCTGCCCACGATCGGCTCCACGCTGCCATTTTATGCGGATGGGCCAATTAAGGCCCGCCCAGCATGAATCGCGGCTCCCGAGAACAGTGGGAAGGGCCAGGCGGTAGCGGGAGGCCAATGAGCGCCTGATCCAATGGCGACCCAGTGGCCTACTTAAAAACAGTGCAGGCAGCCTTCCAAAGGCTGCCAACGATGGCGCACAGAAGGATGTCCGAGAGCATTCTTGGAGAGCAGGCCAGGCAGGAAGGTAAGTCGGCAGGGCAGTGTACCCCGAGATTTTCAGATGAATATCTCACTACCCTCCTCGAGGAGGTGGCAGCACGACGCGACATCATAGTGACAAGGGAGGGGAGGAGGAGGCTACCCCCCCCACATGATGAAATGTGCCTGGGAGGAGGTGGAAGAAGGGGTCAGCTCTCATGATGTGGTGAGACGCACCTGGGTGCAGTGCTGCAAGCGGTTCAATTACCTCTTGCGATCGGTAAGGGTGAGTACCGTGTTGACATGGCATGGTCACTTAGATAGGCTCCCACCCGACACCTCCCCCACCACCCCCACAACTATGAATTTAGTTACTGCATTCATTCATTCATGGGATGTGGCCTTCACTGGGTGGCCCAGCATTTATTGCCTTGTTGCCCCTGAGAGGGTGGTAGTGAGCTGCCTTCTGTATCCACTCCATGTAGTGCATGTACACCCACAGTACTGTTTTGGGGGCAAGCTCCAGGATCTGGACCTAGACACAGTGCCGGAACGCTGAAACATTTCAAAGTCAGGATGCTGGGTGACTTGGAGGGGAACTTCCGGGTGGCGGGGTAGCTGTTGCTCTTGTCCTTCTAGGTGGTAGTGCTCCTTGGTTTGGAAGGTCTTAAAGTATGAGTGGCAGATGTGATGGAGGCAGCATCTGGGCAAGGGGGTCAGCCCTGGCTGCTTGGAGTGAGAGTATGACAGCTCCAGGATCACGAACTGGATGAGCCCTGCAATGTTTCACTCAGGTGGAGGTGGCAAGGGTGCAATGGTAATCCAGGTACAGGGTGGACTAATCAATGCTCCTCTCTCCTTTCAGGAGAAGACCGCACACAATAATGCAGAATGGATGTGGACTGACAGAGGCCAGGCCCACCTACTCGTACTCGTCAGATACGAGCAGGAGGCTCCTGAGCTGGAGAGGCGTCATGTGCCCAGGTCCACCGGCAGCAGTGAGGTTGGGATGCCAATGGGAGATAAGAGCGCCATGCACTGAGGTCACAATGTCTGTCATTGCAACCATTCCACTGTTGAGTGTATATTGATTTCAGCATTCAACATGGGTTGCCCATTGATAATGGAAGGAGGAGCGCATCCTGATGCGGGTGCCAGGCATGCGCATTAACAGTGTAATGACTTCAACTAATCAAATGTCCTTGTTCTCCCTTTTAGCCTCACTGGAGCACACCCACACTCGGGAGGCAGAAGGACCACCACTGACCCCTGAGGGCCCTGAAGATATACATGTACCAGTTTTACACCATCTCAGCCAGGCAGGTACCTCAGTGGGTAAAAGATCGTTGGCTAGTGTCCCGGGGCACATTGGTGAGAGCACTTTACAGTCGCTTGAGGTGCAGGTGAAGACAGAGAGTGCCCAGGGCGCTGGCAGTCAGAGGACTGCTGGGGACCGGGAACATGCTCAGTCAGTGGCTGATGATGTGCCTCTGGAGTCATCCCTGAGGCATCAGGTGCTGGAAGGTGTGCAGGAGGATCTAGTAGAGATACATGAGGCAATGCATGCCATGGTCTCTGTGATGGAGGAGTCCATGCGGAGCATGAGCAATGAAATGACCCTCATGGCCGAGCGCAATGCCTCCTCCATGGAGAGAGTGTCTGGCTCCTCCAGGAGAACAATCAGGGCTTACTGGGAATGCGCTCAGACCTGCAAGCCTTCACAGCGGCAATAACAGTGTGGGAGATGGATTAGGCACCCAGCATCCCAGCTAGGTGTCCATCCATCAATGGTGAGCTGGGAGGTCCAAAGTGACCTCACATTGGCGCACGAGCTGCCTGTCAAAGGGAGCCTATAGGCTATTCTCATCGGCTCCTCACAGGGCGCTCTGGATGAGGGCAGCAGCTCCTCCATCCCTCTGCCAGTTACTGTGGCATTCATGAGGCTGTGGCGACTGGGGAGATGCCAGCTGTGGAACTGGCCACTCCCTCCCAGGCAGGGCCAGCAGAGGCTCCATGGGCCAGAGGACGCCCGCCAAGGTCATCAAGGCCAACAGAATAACAGAGTGAGCAAGCCATCTCCAATGTCAGTGCCAGCGAGGGGGGAGCACCTAGACATAGCACCCGCCAGCATAAGTGTAAATCACCTTAGGTGCACCACTGGCTTATCACTGGTGTTTTTCTTTTTCCTCCTTTTAGTTGATTCTCATTCCATGTGCCGCTCGACACTTTTTAATGCTGTTTTGTAATATGTAATCATTAAATATTTTAGTTCACAACAAGCCTCTGAGTGCTTCATTACTTCTGCAGGTGAAGGGGAACCCATGATGTTATGAGTGACTTGTCTGTCATTGAGTTTTATTGACAAGGCACATAGTTAATGTTCCTGACCAGGCAAATGTTGCTCTCAGATATCGAGTATGGAACCTGTAGCCCTGGCATGTGTTGGAGCTCCGTCTGTGGTGGGCTAGCTGAAAGATCATTGGATCAAAGCCTCCCAGGTGTCCCTGCCTCCCTGGAGGTTGCCTGGGTCAGTGTCTACCCCCTCAGTGTTCTCCTGAGCGTGCTCATCCTTGGACTCACTGCTGGATGCATTGAATGCAGCCAGAACATCTGCGTCTACATCTTCTTCTTCCACTCCGTTCCCCCTTTCCAGTGCCAGATTGTGTAGAGCACAGCATGCAACCACTATCAGTGACACGTGATCTGGGGTGGTATTGCAGTGCGCCCCCTGAATGGTCCAGGCATCAGAAGCGCATCTTGAGAAGACCGATGGTTCTCTCCACGACAGCCCTTGTGCAGGCATGGCTCCTATTGTACCATTGCTCAGCCTCTATTCTTGGATGGCAGAGAGGCGTCATGAGCCACCTTTTGAGGGGATAGCCCTTGTCACCCAGCAGCCATTCATCCAGCCGGGCTGGAGCACTCAAAAGCATCAGCAACCGGGAGTGTCCCAGAACGTAGGCGTATTGGGAGCTGCCTGGGTACCTTGCACAGACTTGTAAAATCTGCATTCTGTGATCACACACTATCTGCATGTTCATGGAGTGGAAGCCCTTCCTGTTGACGAAGGCAGCCAGCTGACCCGCTCGCGCCTTGATGGCCACATGTGTGCAGTCTATTGCACCCTGGACGTGGGGGAAGCCAGCAATCGCTGCAAAGTCTCTGGCTCGCTATGTCTGACTGGCCTTTTCCCACTGGCAGTGGATGAAAGTCAATGCATGCCTGAGTAGAGTGTCTGTCACCAGCTTGACACAACTGTGGACAGCTGATTAGGAGACTCCGCAAAGATCACCCACCAACCACTGGAAAGAGCCGGAAGCATAGAATTTGAGGGCAGACGTGACCTTTGGCGCCACTGGCTGGGATGTCTGCCTGCACATTTGGAGCTGATCTCAAGGACAATCATCTGACAGATGGAGGTTACTGTCTCTCTTGAGAGACAGAGCCTCCTTCGGCACGGCACCTCAAACATATTGAGGTAGCTTCATCGCTGCCTATAAACCCTGGCAGCAGGTTAGTGGCATCTTCTACAGTCCTTTCTGCCTTACACATCCTGTTAGCCCTGCGGCCCTTGTTCCTGCGCCTGTCCTCCCATAGATGGCTGCCCTGGAGGCTGAATATGGACTCCTGGCCTCCTCCCCCTTCTGGCCCTCTCTTCCTCCTCAGAGGAGGTGCCTCCAGTGGAGAGCACAATCCCCATTCCCAGGGTAAGGGAAGGTTGCCTGAAACCTTCAAGGCCCCAAGAATTATGTTTCCTCCAGAGTCCTAACCTGAAGCCTGTAATTCCTGTAAAAGCAGTTCTGAAGGGATTTGAAGTTCTCCTGTTCACACAAGCAAGTAGCAGTAAATTTCTAAAGTAAATGACCAACAACTCACATTCACGAGCCCACTCACTCCTCTTATCCCTTGGATGAGGTTTTTAAAAATGTGGCCGACCCGCCTGCCTGTTGCACCTGTGTGACACTGAAAATCGCACGGACTGTGAAAAATTGCTGTGCGTTACTGCCTCAAGGGCCTTAAGTGGCTCATTAATTCATGGTGGGCATGCCTCAGAACTCATAGCATACCCACCCTCCGAAATATCACGATGTCATGCTGTGACGTCGGGACGCACGCCCAATATCATCACGCATCGTTTTACCCGTCGGCATGTCAGGCCCGCCCCTGCATGCTGACATCAAAATTCTGCCCATAGAGTGTATTCGGAACAGTTTCCTAGAACAACATGTGGTGGATCCAATCAGGGATCAGACTATTTTGGAACTGGTAATATGTAATCAGGCAGATTTAATAAATGATCTTAGGGTAAAAGATCCCATAGGAAACAGTGACCTAACATGGTAGAATTTAGCATTCAGTTTGACAGTGAGAAACCTGAATAGGAAACAACTGAGCTAAACTTAAATAAAGGTAATTACAAAGGAAGGAGGGTAGAGTTGGCTACAGTGGGCTGGGAAAGGAGTTTAGCAGAAAAGACGATTGATGAACAATGGCAGATGTTTAATAGTTCATGACTCACAACAAAGATATATCCCAATGAGAAAGAAGGATTCTAGGAAGGGGATAAACCAACCATGATTAACCAAGGAAACTAAAGATTGTATCAAATTGAAAGAAATAACATACAACATGGCAAAGATTAGTGGTAAACCAGAGGATTGGGAAAGTTTTAAAAACCAACAAAAGATGACCAAAAAACAATAAAGAGAGAGAAAATGAACTTTGAGGGTAAACTAGCAAGTAATATAAAAATGGACAGTAAGAGCTTCTTTAAATATATAAAAAGGAAAAGAAAGGCCAAAGTGAACAAGAGAATAAGGCTGGAGAAATAGTAATGGGGAACCAGGAAATGGCAGGGGAGTTGAATAAATACTTTGCATCAGTCTTCATGGTAGAAAACACTAATAGCATTGCAAAAATACTAAATAATCAAGGGGAAAAATGGGGGAGGAAATAAATACAATAACTGTCACTAGAGAAAAAGTACTAGGGAAACTAATGTGGCTAAAGGCCAATAAGTCACCTGGAACTGATGGCTTGCATCCTAGGGTATTAAAGGAAGTAGCTACACAAATAGTAGATGCACTGGTGGTAATCTTCCAAAAATCCTTAGATTCAGGAAAGGTTCCAGAAGATTGCAAAACTGCCAATGTAATGCTCTTATTCAAAAAGGGAGAGAGACAAAAATAGGTAACTATAGGCCAGTTAGTTTAACACCTTTAATTGGAAAAATGTTAGGAGTATTATAAAGGGTGTAATAGCAGAGCATTTGGAAATGCTTAATATAATCAAGCAGAACATGGCCTCATGAAGGGGAAATCATGCCTGACAAATTTATTAGAATTCTTTGAGGAGGTAACTGACAGGATAGATAAAGGGGAACCAGTAGATGTAATATATTTGGATTTCCAAAAGGCGTTCAGTAAGGTACCACACATAAGGCTACTTAATAAGATAACAGCCCATGGTATTGGGGGTAATATATTAGCATGGATAGAGGATTGGCTAACTAATAGAAGACAGAGAGTTGGGATAAGGCGGGCATTTTAAGGATGCAACCTGTAACTAGTGGAGTGCCACAGGGATCAGTGCTGGGGTCACAATTATTTACAATATATATTAAGGACTTAGATGAAGGAAGTGAATGTACTATCGCCAAGTTTGCAGGTGGCACAAAAATAGATGAGAAGGCAAGTGGTGAGGATGACACAGTGTCTACAGAGGAATATAGACAGGTTAAGTGAGTGGATAAAAACTTGGTAGGTGGAATATAATGTGGAAAAATGTGAGATTAAGCATTTTGGCTGGTAAAATGGAGGAGCTGAATATTATTTACATGGAGAAAGACTATAGGAAGCTACAACACAGAGGGACTTGGCAATCCCTGTGCATGAATCCCAAAAAGCTAAAATACAAGTTCAGCAGGTAATAGGGAATGCAAATAGAATGTTGGCCTTTACTTCAAGGGGAATGGAGTATAAAAGTAGGGAAGTCCTGATGAATCTGTACAAGGCACTAGTTAAACCACACCTAGAATACTGTGAACAGTTTTGGTCCCCTTATCTAAGGAGAGATATACTGGCATTGGAAGCAGTCCAGAGAAGGTTCACTAGGTTGATCCCGGGGACAGAGGGATGCTTTTATGAGGAGAAGTTGAGTAGGTTGGGCCTGTACTCCTTACAGTTCAGAAGAATGAGAGGTGACCTTATTGAAACATATGGGATTCTTAGAGGGCTTGACAGGGTAGATGCTGAGAGGCTGTTTCCCCTTGTGGGAGAGTCTAGGACCAGAAGGCATAACCTCAGAGTAAGGGGTCACCCATTTAGGACAGAAATGAGGAGGAATTTCTTCTCTGAGAGGGTAGTGAATCCATGGAACTCTAAATCGCAGAGGGCTGTAGAGATTGGGTTGTTAAGTATATTCAACGCTGAGATAGACAGGTTTTTAATCAGTAAGGGAATCAAAGATTATGGGGAAAAGGCAGGAAAGTGTGCTTGCACACAAGCAGGGGTGAGACCTCATCCTGAGTGAGACACAGCCAGAGTGAGTGTGGGTACTGGCAATTTGGTGCACTGTGGGCATCTAGTGCAGAGGGGTAGAGGTGCTCTTTGCATTTTTTCTTTGCTATATAACTTTTTAAATCTTCAGAGAGTGGTCTTGCCCTGCTGCAGCAGTAGAGGCTACAAGGGAGAGGAATGAGTAGTAAGTAGTGATTAAGGTAGGGTAAGTATTTACTACTTTTATCGCTTATAGTTTAGGGTCTTTTTGTGGTTTATAGTTTGTATATTCTGTAGTAACGAGGATCAGGAAAGAAGGGCTCTAGAGTAATTGATTTAAAAGGTTAATTTAAAGGGATATGTCATGGCAGGAGAGCTCAAAGCCATGGTGTGCTCCTCATGCTCCATGTGAGAAGCCAGGAACATTTCCAGTGACCGGGATCGGCATATGTGCAGGAAGTGTATCCAGCTGCAGCTCCTGGAAGCTCGGGTTTCAGAGCAGGAATGGCAATTGAGGACACTGTGGAGCATCCGCGAGTCTGAGAGCATCATGAATAGCACGTCCTGAGAGGTCATCGCACCACAGATGAAGGGACTTGAGGAATGAAGGGAATGGGTGACCACCAGGCAGTCCAAGAGAAACAGGCAGGTACTTCAGGAGTCCCCTGGGGTCCTGCTCGCAAATCTGTATCCATTTTGGAGGTTGATGAGGGCTCTGGTTCCTCCAGGGAGTGCGGACAGAGCCAACCTTCTGGCACCACAAGCAGCCTGTCTGTACAGGAGGGGAGGAAGAGAGGAAGAGCAATAGTAATAGGAGATTCTATAGTCAGGGGAACAGATAGGCGCTACTGTGGCCGTCAACATGACTCCAGGATGGTGTGATACCTCCCTGGTACCAGGGTCTGGGATGTCACTGAACGGCTGCAAGGCATCCTGAAGGGGGAGGGTGATAAGGCAGAGGTCATGGTACATGTTGGTACCAATGACATAGGTAGAAATAGGGATGAGGTCTTGCATCAAGAATTCAGGGAGTTAGGCAGTAGACTGAAAAGCAGGACCTCTTGGGTTGTAACCTCTGGATTACTCCCAGTGCCACATGCTAGCGAGCACAGAAATAGAAGAATAGCACAGATGAATACGTGGCTTAAGAGTTGGCGCATGAGGGAGGAGCAGATTCCTGGATCACTGGGACTGTTTCTAGTGAAGGTGGGGCCTGTACAAGTGGGACAGTCTACATCCGAACCAGAGCAGGACTAACATCATTGAGGGCGGGTTTGCTAGTGCTATTGGAAGGAGTTTAAACTAATTCGGCAGGGGGGAGGGGACACAGAATTTTAGCAGAATAGGGACATGTCATAATAGAGTAAAACAATCAAGTCAGAGGGAGTACAGCTGCATTAAGTTTTAAGGGAGTAAGGCAAGGCTGGATGGCCTCTACTTTAATGCCAGGAGTATTACAGGTAAAATGGATGAGTTAAGGGTGAGGATTGACACGTGGAATTGTGACATAGTAGCCATTACTGAGACATGGTTGAGGGAGGGGCAGGATTTGCAGCTCAACATTCCTGGATATAGAATCTTCGGGCAAGACAGGGGAGGGGGTAAAAGAGGAGGAGGCATTGCATTATTAGTTAAGGAGTCAGTTACTGCAGTGAGGAGAGATGATATCTTGGAGAGGGCATGAATGAAGCTTTGTGAGTAGAGCTTAGGAATAAAAAAGGTGTAGCCACATTGTTAGGTGTTTATCGTAGACCTCCAGATAGTCAGCGGGAAATTAAGGAGCAAATATGTGCACAATTTGCAGAGGTGTGTAAAAACAATAACGATGGGATAATTATATTAGGTGATTTCAACTTTCCCAACATTAATTGGGATAGTGTTAAGGGCTTGGATGGAGTGGATTTCTTGAAATGTGTACAGGAGAATATTTTTGGTAACTATGTAGAAGGTCCAACAAGGGACGACGCAGTACTTGACCTAATTCTGGGGAATGAAGCTGGACTGGTGGCTGAGGTGGTGGTGGGGGAGCATTTTAGTGATAGCGACCACAACATGGTACAATTTAAGCTTGTTATGGACAAAGAAATAGACAAGTTGCAAAAAAATGTTTTGGATTGGGGGAGAGCTGATTTTAGTGAAATAAGGCAGGATCTGGCCAAGGTAGACAGGGAACAACTACTTGTGGGGAAATCTACAGAAAAGCAGTGGTGGGCATTCAAAAAGGAAATGGGGAGGGTACAGGCTCAACATGTTTTCTCTAGGGTGACAGGAAGGAGTAACAAGCCCAGAGAACCAAGGATGACCATAAATATTCAGAAGGAAAAGAGAGGTGTTTAGCAGGTACAAGCAGATCAGCGGAGGCATTAGTGGAGTACAGAAAGTGCAGGGTGGAGCTTAAGAAAGCAATTAAGAGAGCAAAGAGGGGATATGAGAAAGCTCTGGCTGGTAAAAGTAGGGAAAATCTCAAGATATTCTATAAGTATATCACTAGGAAGAAGATAACCAGGGAAAGAGTAGGGCCCATTAGGGGGCAATCTATGGGTGGAGCCAGAGGACATTGGTAGAGTGTTGAACAAATATTTCACATCCGTCTTCACCCAAGAGAATGAAGATGAAGGTATGGAACTCGGGGAGAGAGACTGCGAAGTTCTTGAGCAAATTGATATAGGGAGTGACAAGGTATTGGAGGTGTTGGCAGGCTTAAAAATGGACAAATCTCCAGGTCCGGATGATGTGTGTCCCAGACTGCTGAGGGAGGCAAGGGAGGAGATCGCAGGAGCTCTGACCCAAATTTTTAATTACTCTCTGGCCACGGGGGAGGTTCCAGAGGACTGGAGAACAGCTAATGTGCTTCCGCTATTTAAGAAGGGTTGTAGAGATAAGCCAGGGAACTACAGGCCAGTGAGTCTCATGTCAGTGGTAGAGAAACTATTGGAGAAAATTCTGAAGGAGAGA
The DNA here is from genome assembly GCF_017639515.1 of Carcharodon carcharias. Classification (NCBI taxonomy): domain Eukaryota; kingdom Metazoa; phylum Chordata; class Chondrichthyes; order Lamniformes; family Lamnidae; genus Carcharodon; species Carcharodon carcharias. The sequence goes on from NC_054469.1 coordinate 172,129,871, forward strand.
ATCTATCTCCACTTGGAGAGGCAAGGTTTGATCAGGGATAGTCAGCATAGCTTTGTCAGAAGGAGGTCATGTCTAACAAATTTGATTGAATTTTTTGAGGAGGTGACCAGATGTGTAGATGAGGGTAGTGTAGTTGATGTAGTTTATATGGATTTCAGTAAAGCCTTTGACAAGGTCCCACGGGAGATTTATAAAGAAGGCAAATGCACATGGGATACATGGTAATTTGATAAGGTGGATTCAAATTTGGCTTAGTTGTAGGAGACAGAGGGTGATGACAGAAGGATGTTTTAGTGACTGGAAGCCAGTGTCCAGTGGTGTACCACAGGGATCTGTGTTGGGTTCCCTATTATTCATCATTTATATAAACGATATAGATGACTATGTGGGGGGTAGGATTAGTAAGTTTGCAGATGACACAAAGATGGTCAGGTGGTTAACAGTGAGGTTGAGTGTCTTGGGTGACAGGAAGATATAGATGGGATGGTCAAATGGGCAGACAAGTGGCAGATGGAATTTAACCCTGAAAAGTGTGAGGTGATACACTTTGGGAGGAGTAATTTGACAAGGAAGTATTCAATGAACGGCATGACACTAAGAAGTTCTGAGGAACAAAGGAACCTTGGCGTTTGTGTCCATAGATCTCTGAAGGCGGAGGGGCATGTTAGTGGGGTGGTGAAAAAGGCATATGGGACATTTGCCTTTATCAATCAAGGCATAGATTACAAAAGTAGGGAGGTGATGTTGGAGTTATATAGAACCTTGGTGAGGCCACAGCTGGAGTATTGTGTGCTGTTCTGGTCACCACATTAGAGGAAGGATGTGATTACACTGGAGGGGTTGGAGAGGAGATTCACCAGGATGTTGCCTGGGATGAAACATTTAAGTTATGAAGAGAGGTTGGATAGACTTGGGTTGTTTTCGTTGAGGGGTGACCTGATCGAGGTGTACAAGATTATAAAGGGGGTGGACAGGGTGGATAGGGAGCAGTTGTTCCCCTTAATTGAAGGGTTAGTCACGAGGGGACACAAGTTCAAGGTGAGGGGCAGGAGGTTTAAGGGGGATGTGAGGAAATACTTTTTTATCCAGAGGGTGGTGACGGTTTGGAATGCGCTGCCTGGGAGGGTGGTGGAGGCGGGTTGTCTCATCCTTTAAAAACTATCTGGATGAGCACTTGGCACGTCATAACATTCAAGGCTTTGGGCCAAGTGCTGGTAAATGGGATTAGGTAGTTAGGTCAGGTGTTTCTCACATGTCGGTGCAGACTCGATGGGCCGAAGGGCCTTTTCTGCACTGTGTGATTCTGTGATTCTGTGAAAGTGGAGTAGAGGATTATCAGATCAGCCATGATCACATTGAATGGCGGAGCAGACTCGATGGGCCGAATGGTCTACTTCTGCTCCTACGTTTTATGGTCTTATGGTCAATCTTTGAATTCTAGCAGAGGCTATCAGCGGAATTGCTTTATCTTCCCTATGATCTGATATTATGGTGAAATGTCGACCGTGCAAATATTGATGGAATTTCTTTACTCCAAATATTACAGATAAGCCTTCTTTTTCAAGTTGTGAGTAACCCTTCCCAGCTGCAGAGAGGGTTCTGGAGACATACCCTATTGGCCTATTGGGACCATTCTCCATCTGTGTGACAATACCGCTGCCACTCCATAGGGAGATGCATCACAGGTTAATATTAATTCTTTTCTTGGGTCATAGTGTATAGCAGACATGATGAGTGTAAAGGCTTCTTGACTTTTATGAAGGCTTTTTCTTGTTGTGCCTTCCAAGATCACCTATGGTTCTTCTTCAATAATAAGTGTAAAGGGGCTAACACTGTACACAAATTAAGCAAGAAGTGACCATAATAATTTATCATGCCCAAAAAGACTTGAGTTCAGTGACACTGGTAGGAAAGGTTTGCCCTGACTTTCTCCTCTACTGGATGCAAACCTTGGGCATCCACTCGATGACCCAAATAATTAACTTCAGTCGTCTGGAAAGTACACTTCTCTTTTTTCAATTGAACCCCAACCTTCTAAAATCTCCTTAAAACCTCTTCTAGGTTGGCCAAGTGTTTGGCTTCCATTGATCCTGTTACCAGGACGTCATCCAGGTGTACTACAACTCAGGGAAGTCCTTGAAGTAGGTGTCCCCTGGTCCTTTGGAAAATCACACAGGCAGATGAAAAACCAAACGGTAGGCGTGTATATTGGTACAGGCCCTTGTGCATGTTGATGGTTACATACCCTATAAGTGTGCTGTCCAACTCTAGCTGTTGGTATGCATGATTCATATCCAGTTTAGTGTAGAATTTTCCTCCTGCAAGTTTAGCGTACAAATCTTCAATCCTTTGGATTGGATATTTGTCTAATTTAGCAGCCTTGTTTACAGTTAATTTGTAGTCTCCGCAAACGCGAATGGTTTGATCTGGTTTCATCACAGAGGCTATGGGTGCTGCCAATTCTGAAAATTGGACTGGCTGGATTATTCCTAACATCTCTAAGTGGCACATTTCTGCATCCACCTTCTCTTTTAGGGCGTAAGGCACAGGCCTAGCCTTAAAGAACTAGGGTGTTGCCTCCAAATATACGTAAACTTTTACTTGTAGACCTTTTATCTTTCCCAACTTATCTTGCGATACGCTGTCATACTTTTTAAACAGCTCAGGAATTCCTCCTGTTCTAACTTGAAAAATTTCTGACCAGTTGAGTGTAATTTCCTTCAACCAGCCTTGGCCCAGAAGGCTAGGTCCTTCACCTGTTACAATAATCATTGGAAACTGGCCTGTCTGTTGTCTGTAGGATACAGGTACAGAGGCGATGCCTTTCACCTGTATTGCCACTCCAGTGTACGTCTTCAGCTGAGCTATGGTTTTCTCCAGATTCAGTGCTTCACACTTACTTGAAGGGTAATGGTGATTGTTTCAGTTTTCCTGACCTTAAGATTGTATAGGGAATAGATGTCACCACCAGCAGCTTCTAGTTCATTTATATTGTGCACTTCAATCAACTAGGCATACTGTCTGAATAATCCGTCTTGATTTCTCCCTGCATTGCTTTATAACATGCCCTTTTTTGTGACAGTAGTGGCATTCTGCCTCTTTAAATCTGCAAGTTTATGCAGATGTTACCCCCACATTGGTAACAATTCAATTTCTGAATCACTGGTGAGATGCTTCCAATATTTCTTTTTGTTTTTCGAGCGGTAGAGACAGTGTCCCACTTCACGGTTGTCTCTCTGGTTTTTGCACCATGCTTGGTGGTAGGTTCCCACCCCAACTGACGAACAGCGCCATGCCGCACACTCTGTAAAGCCTGTGAGTCCCTCTCAGCACTCTCCATTGCTAGTGCTATCTCCTTGGCGCACTTCAGATCAATATGAACTTCTGCAAGTAAATGGCGCTGAATGGTGTCGTCGTGTATGCGGCAAACCGTACAATCTCAAAACATGTCATTGAGAGTATCTCTGAAGTTACAGTGCTCAGTTGACTGTTTTAATTTTGTGATATAAATTGTGATTGAATCACCTGGGGTCTTTACTCTAGAGTTAAACTTGAATCTTTGCATAATCACCGATGGCTTAGGCTGAAAATTTGTCTTGACGAGGTCTACCAGCTCATTAAAGGATCGAGAATTTGGCACATTCGGGGCCGTCAGACTATGGATGAGAATACAAAAACAGAATTACCTGGAAAAGGTCTGGCAGCATCGGCGGAGAAGAAAAGAGTTGACGTTTCGAGTCCTCATGACCCTTCGACGGATGAGAATAGATGTCTTGCTCCCGCAGACACTTAGAAGAATTGCATTCTGTTTCTTCTCCGTCGTTATTTCATTCGCCACAAAGTAGAAACCTAGATGCCCTATGTACTGAGTCCAGTCTTTCATGAATGAGTCGTCTGTGTCAAATCTGCCAAAGTGGCATGACTGGTGAGCATACTTTCTTCACTCACATTCGTGAGGCGAGGTGCAATGTTGGAGCTATTTATTCTCATCGCCAATTGTAATAAACTTGATGTACCAGACAAGTTTCTTGTTAGAAACAGCAAACTTTATTTACAAAACTCCTGATGAAGCTACATGCTTGAACCAAGACACAGGCTAGAAATCTCCACCCCTAAGATTACCCATGCTTAGGGCTGATTTGTCTGTACAGTCACGCAATCCCCAAAACAACATGAGAGATTTTACTTACAATCACCACAATAATAATTTTACTGCCAATGAAATTTTCAAGCAGAAAAACAATTATTGTAGCAGATGAGGGAACCAAGAGTTCATGCTTCTTCATGGATTGAAGCCGAGATTTGGCAGTCTGTTTAATGTTGGGGAGTTAGTTCATTGCCATCCTGAATTGATGCCCACACATGCATGCTTTCCAGCAGAGGGCACTAAATTGCAATCAGAGGCAAGAAGCCCATTCCTAATTCAGACCAATTAAAGTGCCCTGCTGGTTGGAATTAGCCAACAGCAAAAATTGGTATCAACTCAGGCACCTTCCTGTTTGTTGCTAAACTGACTGCAGAAACCATGACTATACACTCCCTGACAGCACCAACAGAGCCATACATCCCTTATAATCAGATGACACATGAGCTACTGGCTGTTGTCAGCAATGTTGTGTCCAACATAGTTAGCTTGTTCTGCTGCAAGGTCTTTTCTATTAGCTGATCATGGGGTGGTTTAATGTGACTCACAACAGAGTGGTCTACAACCTCCAAAAATTCAGACTGTTGCAAACTCAATTAAAGTCAGAACCATTTTGTATCTTCCATCTTGTACATTCTGAATCAAATATTTGAAAATAAAATGTTGGCTGTTATTCAGGATAGAGATAGAATTCAAAATGAAAAAGGTCATCAAGAAAATTGCTAGTCTTAGTTGCTGACAATTTACAAGGCTGATGTCAGTTTGAATTGGTCTGAGTCCAAGTTTTGTTGGACTGTATCCAGTGATCCTGTGTTATTGTAACCCTCTGAGGGAGTTGTATGTCCCCTTTAGAAAATTACAGACTAAAGCTATCAGCAACATTACTCTGAAAAATAATAAAGCTGCACCCCAGGGTTTCATTAATTCATTTTTCTTTAAAGGTATATTATCCACTTTGTTGATCCTAATGGCTCAGTTAAGTATCAAAAATAGATCACAAAGTTCCTATTTTTCTTCCATTTTAACTGCATAAAAAGGCTGTAGAAATTTTAGAAATATACTTCTCAGATTTTTATTGTGAAGCAGTGAATGTGATACATTAAAGTGAGTCATGTCGGTTAATATGACAGCATAGAATATCTGAATGAGATTGGAAGAGGTATTTCTTCAGGGTGCGACTTGTGGTTTCCTCTTTTTGTAACCAATAGGAGGTGAAGAAAAGTAATACTGCTGTTTAGGGAATGATAGGAATAAGGAATTTAAAAGTACTGGAAGGAGAACTTGGATTATGTTTGATCCATCTTCCAGGCTTAAAAACAGGTATTAAAACCAGAAATTGAAATGCAATATAAGAGCAAATTACTGTGGATACTGGAGATCTGAATTAACAACAGAAAATATTGGAGGTACTGAAATACCAGTTTCTGCCAGACTTGCTGCATATTTCTAGTATTTTCCATTTGAATTGACATGCAAGTTTGTCCTACACTCTGCATCTGAAGTACATCTGATCCTATTGAGTTGATCCTTGGCAGCCATCAGAAGAAAATGCGGACATCATTACAGTATGTTAATAAAGCTCCTAGGCCTGAATCAGACCCTTTTGAGAAATAAGATTTTAGTTGTGCCTGATTTATCCCTTCTTAAAACCACCCAGTATTTCATGAAATACTGGAAACAGGTGGAAAGCAGATGGTAGAAGTGTTATTTAAGGGGATTTAAAGGGATTCTTACTTCATTAAGGTGTCATTTCAGGTTGCTTAAATCAATGATTATAGGCCAATGTTTTGGCCAGTGTTTAGCTATTAAATGCTTTAGGAGAGTGAGATTTTGGAGATGCTGAATTCCTTCACTGTATTGGCTTCAGCAGAATTGTTGAATTGATGTAACTAGTGGAGTGCTACAGGGATCAGCGCTATCTCTATCAATGACTTGGATGAAGGGGCTGAATGTATGGTAGCTAAATTTGCCAATGGTACCAAGATAGGTAGGAAAGTATGCTGGGATAAAGGCTTGCAGAGGCTGTGACAAGATGGCAAAGAAGAGAAGGCCTCAATAGGCCTTTTACCATCTGGGTCTTCCAAAACAAGACATTATACCTCAACCCCACAGAGGAGATGTGTAAGGTGGTTCCACTTCTAAAGGGAGGAAGTGACTGACCTATTACATCTGCTGCAGTGAGAATTGGAGGTTAACACTAGGGCATGCACTGCACTGTTGGTGACAGTGAAGTTCCAGTGGCTTTAAACTTTTATGCCTCTGACCCCTATCAAACTGCAATGGATGATGTTAGTAACATCTGTCACTTTGCTGTGCATGCAACAATCAAGTAGGTGATAATACACTCTTTGTGAGAAGCCAACAATTTATCACCTCCCCTACTGAAGCTGCCAAGCAGGAAGAAAGATCACTAGCATTTGCGCATATTGCTGGATTGCATCAGAAGTTCAAACTTCCCATGCAATTCCTGCAGAGTCAGCGCATTAGGACTACCAACGGGTCCCGTAACTCATCTTTTGAGTTTCGTCTGGTCTCTGGCTATCCGGAGATCAGAAGGTCTGAGCGGTCAACTTCACAAATTGTAGACTACACACAGAAACTCTGTATAATGCGCGTTAGGAACCAACAATGACCCAAGTCTTCCAAGGAGCGATAATCACCTCAGATTGCTACTCTGTTCCTACTTTTCTGCGCCACGCCGGAGCTCCACATTTCTGGTCAGGGCTTCCCATCCCAGGACCTTCAATCCAACTGCTTCCTGTAGTGCTGCATCATCGGTGGAAGACAAGCAATGTCCCCTTTTTACCACACTAGCTGCCATACTCTGGTAGGTTTTCACTAACACACTAAAAAGCTGGGACATTTAAACAGTCTTTCAGTGTGTTAGTGAATGGGTGTCTGGGTGAATAAGTTAGTGAATAAGTGAATGTGTATGTGGGTAAGGGGATAGGGTTAATAAGGTAAGTGGGTAAAGGGGAAGGGTAGCAGGTGTGTGAGGTGATAGTTGGGTAGGGTGGCAGGTGAGTAGGGTGGTAGGCATTTGGTAAGGTGCCACATCAAAGGTTACTACACAAGGTAAGAGCACATGGTGCTTGGGGTAACATATTAACATGGATAAAGGATTGCTTAGCTAACGGGAAGCAAAGAGTAAAGATAAATGTGTCTTTTTTGGGTTGGCAAGATATAACTAGTGGAGTGCCACAGGGATCAGTTCTATCCCTATCAATGAATTGGATGAAGGGACGGAACATATAGCAGCTAAATTTGCCACTGAGGAGGTTGCGAATCTGCAAAGGGATATAGATAGGTTAAGGCAAAAATTTGGAAGATGGAGTATAGGGTGGAATCGTCCCAGATTTGTACTAGGTGCAGTAGCGGGCAGGTAAAACGTCTTCTTACCCACTGGCTGTGAGGACACGTTTTCCCGCTGTATCGTCCCAAACCTGCCACATTGTTTATGCATTCCTGGGAAACATGCTGTTTCGATGGCGGGCAGGTTCTCATTCGCTTGCCTGCCATCACCTCACTGCATCATTATGCCAGGCGCCATATTTAAAGTCCAGCTGCGTGCACACCCTTCAGTGCATCCAGCCCAGAACTACTGCAAGGATGATGTCCACGAAATGCAAAAAGACTGCAGCCCCCAGGTTTAATGATGCATCATTGGAATGCCACTTGGACACCGTGGAGGCCGCCATGATGTCTTCTACCCTGCTCTGGCCACAGGACAGGGAGCGGCATCACCAGTCCAGCATGGGAGGCAATGGCAGTGGTGGTCAGTGCCAATGCTGCACAGAAGAGGTTGGCCATCCAATGCAGATAGTGGATGAATGGTCTCATCTGTGCAGCCAGGGTATCGCAACCATCTCATCGCTCTAAACTCACACACTCCAGCCCATTACACATTCACTGGCGTCTCACTCACTGCCAGCTCAAGGACATCACCGCCCATTCTCACACACATACCCTCACATCTCCACCTAGCCTCACCTCCTCTGCAGACTGCCTCCTCAGGCATCACCATCTTGAGGCCAGTTGTACAGATCAACATGTGCCCCCATACACCCTCGAATACCCTCCTTCCTCTCAGTACAGCCCTCGCTCTGAGCCTCTTCCCTTGCCTGAGGTCACTTCTCCCCATTCCCCAAGCAAGAGCTTGCTCTGCAGCCATTGAAAAGCGATCAACATAGAGACCCACCCATAAGCCCCCCTAAAAGTGACGTGGTGCTGTCTGTGAAGCCTGGTGCTAATGACTGTGAGTGCTGACCAAAGCAAGGTAAGAAAACAAACCTTGAAGTCCCGAGCGAAGTGCATCCCACCAGGTGCATGTTGCGTATGCGCTGTTGTGAAACACGTCGGCCTATTTTCCCACGAACGTGGTTGGACGATCCAGCGGGGGGAGGTGACTCCAGCGTGATGGCCTTATATTGATATTCTGATGTATTACAATGAGGTTCCTGATGTCCGATGGCGGGGGAAATGCAGCCCACTATCGGCAGGCTGAGCGGATGATCACAAATTAGATTCACGGCGTCGTGAAACCAATTGTGCCATATTGAATGCTCACGCCACTGAACACGCTTGGTGCCGGCAGGCACGAGAATCCAGGCCATAATGTGGGAAATGTGAACTTGTCCACTTTGGCAGGAAAAATAGAAAAGTAGTATATTATTTAAATGGAGAACAATTGCAGAACTTTGTGATACAGGGGGATCTGGGAGTCCTGGTACATGAATTATGAAAAGTTAGTATGCAGGAACAGCAAGTGATTAGAAAGGCAATGGAACATTGGGATTTATCGCAAGGAAAATGGAGTATAAAAGTAAGAAGTGTTACTGAAGCTGTACAGGGCTTTGGTGAGATCACAGTTGGGGTTTTGTGTGCAGTTTTGATCTCCATATTTGAAAAAGAATATAATTGCGTTAGAAGCAGTTCAAAGAAGGTTCACTCAACTGAGTCCTGGGACGAAGGGTTTATCTTATGAAGAAAGGTTGAACATGTTGGGCCCATTGGAGTTTAGATGAATGAGAAGTGATCTTATTGAAACATATAAGATCCTGATGGGACTTGATAGGATAGGTACTGGGAGGAAGTTTCCTCTTGTAGGGCAGACTAGTACTAGGGGACACAGTTTAAGAATAAGAGGACTCACTTTTAAGGCAGAGATGAGGAGAATTTTTTCTTTCAGAGGGTCGTTAGTATCTGAAATTCTCTTCCCCAGAAAGCAGTAGAGGCTTGTCATTGAATTTATTCAAGGTTGAGTTCGATGGATTTTTGATAGACAAGGGAATAAGAGGTAATGGGGGCAGACAGGAAAGTGGAGTTGAGACCATAATCAGGTCAGCCATGATCTTATGGAATGGTGGAGCAGGCTCGAAGGGCCAAATAGCCTACTCCTGCTCCTAAGTCCTATGTTCCTATGTTGCTGAATGCTCAACTTGTTTGTCACAACAGATGTCAAGTTATGCGTCTGGTTCCTTTGCAGTTGTCATGACATTTTCATACTTTGCCAATCCTAAATTTCCAGTCTGTTCCACCCAATCTCGTGCATGGCTGTAGTCACAATATCTATCCCCTCGCCAACTGGCTCATAACTCCTATCAGGAACTTGGGCAGAGTGCCAATATGATGAAAGCCATGCAAAGGCAAACAGTTGGCACCTTCACACAATGATTTCATTGTGAGGGCAGCTCGGAGGAGTCCTTCAGTTTGGTTTGCTGCAATCTCCTCAATTTTACCCATCTAAAGGGGAGTCACTGCCAGATGAGGAAAATGTGAAGGAAGAAGATCGTGAAGCAGCCAAGGGGCCAGAAGATGAAAACTATGGCCCAGCAGCCCAACAGCTGCCTCATTTGTAAGGCAGCAGAATAGCACACAAAAGCCAGATACAAGGAATTTTCATCAGGAGATTCTGCTAGACCACCACCAGTCCTTACACCTTACACCCTCAAAAAAGTGTTCTTTCTTACGCCACTAGGGTTAAACTACACCTGAAATTGCATTGGATGCCATATTAAGATTAAAAAGGTTAAGCAATCGGAAGAAAAGCATTTTACTATTCCAACATACTTCAGTTTTGACTTGACCATGGATAACTACAAAATATGCTTGTGAAAATACCTAAGCCAGGAATTTTCCTATGGCGGGCAGGCTGGGCAGGAGCAGGTGGGTGCAGGCGCCAAGCCACGATTGGCTCTGCACCATCATTTTACATGGGCGGGCCAATTAAGGCCTGTCCAATGTAATACATAGCTGGTAGCACTCAGGGGGAAAGATGGAGAGTCAGGGCCAGCGCTCTTTCGTGCATGCGCGTGAAAGAGCGCAGCAATTTCCCTGAGGCACAGAGCTGCCTCGAGGAGATTGAATAGATTACAAAACATTAAATAAATGAAGTAAAAATTTATTTTGACTGTGTCACATGAGTGTCACATGTTTTTTATATTTATGAAAATTAATTTATTTGTTTAATAAAAGCTTCAGAAAACCTCATCGCACTTGTGGATGAGGTTTCCTAAAAAATGTGAAGGCCGCTTAGGCTTTCTGCCTGCCACCCAACCTTAACATTGGACAGGCAGCGTTCGCAAGTGGTTCAATTAATTACTTAATGGCCTTAATAGGCCGTTTATATTTCAGTGGGCGCGCAGCCAATTCCGGTGCGTGCCTGCCAAATGAAATATCGCGATGGTGTGTGATGACATCTGGAGGCCTGCCTGGCATCATTTTACACGTTGGCATGCCGGGCCTGCCCCCACATGCTGACTGGAAAATTCTGCCCCTAGATTCTGTCAGCTGTGCTGTTTCCTATCCTAGTGCTCTTAAGAGCTAATTTTCCTCAGGCTAGAGCTTGGGCATTGAAAATCTACTGAACTCCCACTGAGGGCACTTGAGATGGCTATGATGGCTAAGAAGCTCCATCTATTGAATACCCAATTACAGACTGCTGCATCCCGGAATTGGCTGAGGGAGTCTGGCACAGTTGGTTTATAGGCACAAAAAGGCACTGATTGAGAGGTTGACAGGGGAGCAGGTATGTATCATCCTGACGAGGATAGCTTGTGCCATTCCACGTAGCTAATGCCACTGTCCCGTCTTGTACTTCTACTGAGAACAGAATGAAGGAGTGATATGAATGAAGGATTATTTTCAAATCCCCTACTTTCACTCTACAATGTCTTAAACATGCTCTTCTTCATGCTTTAAGAGCCTAACATATTGGACTCCAAGTTCAAGATGGTATCATCCTGAGGTTCCATCGATGATGTCATCAGAGGTTCCATCATTGTGGGCCTCACAGTGCTGTTGATGTAGCTGACCATTTGCCCCATGTTCTTGATGTCATGCATGTAAAATCCTTACAAATTAGAGTTGGATTCATCCATATTCTCTGCCATTGTGTGCAAGCTCTTTGACAGGCAGACGAGAGCACTCAAAAGGTTCTGGTGTAGAGCGATCAGTACTTTTATGTAGCCTGCTCCTGAGAAGACGTCATCTGTGGTCTCTGAAGCAGGGCCAGGATGCAAGCTGTTCCTCATGTGAGCTGTATTGTGGGTCATCCTATTTCATCTGTTCCTATGCAGCAGCGCTTGATATGTCTCTCAGTGTACACCCCTCTGGCCTACCCTGTAAACTATGTGGAGCTTAAGTTGCCAAACTAATAACTGTAAAGGTAAGGTCAAGTGATGGTGCTTGTTCTAATGAGCAGTCCCCATCTTCCTCTGCTGTCTCATAGGCCTGTTGACCTTGTGAATGACTCTTATGAATGAGGAAGAACCTCTATCCCACAAGTGAAAGTGTTGCATGTAGATTAATGAGGTCTCATTCACAAACAGAAAAAAGTCAATATTTCACCTCAGTGGGGAAAGCAAATCTTGATGGGTGGGGTAATAAGTCAATATCGACCCTTTGCTCAAAGCTTGTTCCAGCACAGTGATCTAACCCACCAAACATCTGTAAATCAATGTAGGACATGCTTCCCAGTCTAACTGAAGCCCAGGGACATGACTAAACAAACTGCTTCCACACTTGATTATGACCATCACCTGTGTATACACAGCTTTGTTAAGGAAACCAAAGTACTCAATGTATTCTCCAGAAAGCACATACAAACTGTATTAATCAAATAAGAACATAAGAAATAGGAGCAGACGTAGTCCATTCGGCCTCTCAAGCCTGCTCCATCATTCGATAAAATCATTGTTGATCTTGTGGCTTCAAATACAGTTTCCTGCCTGACCCACCATAACCCTTGACTCTCTTGTCAATCAAAAATCTGACTAACTCAGCTCGGGAAGAGAATTTCCAACTGTAACACCCCACTGAGAGAAGAAATTCTTCCTCACTTCCATCTTAAATTGGAGGCCCCTTATTTTTAAACTGTGCTCCCTAGTTCTTGATTCCCTCATGAGAGGAAACATCCCCTCAGAAGCTTCTATCTTTCGATGAGATCAGCTCCCATTCTTCTAAACTCCCATGAGCTTGGGCCCAATCTGCTCAACCTTTCTTCATAAGACAAACCCTTCATCCCAGGAATCAGCTTAGTGAACCATCTCTGAACTGCTTCCAATTCAATTATGTTCTTCCTTAAGTAAGTTGACCAAACAGTACTAGGTGTGCTCTTACCAATGACCTGTACTGTATTAGCAAGATTCTCCTACTTGTATACTCCATCCCCTTTGCAATACAGTCCAACATTCCGTTTGCCTTCCCAATTACTTGCTGACTTTTTATGGCTCATATACAAGCTTGGCCTAAATAGCCAAGTGGCTATGGTACTGGGTTTGTAACCCCAAGAGTTCAAATCTCACAATGGCAAACAATGTAACTTCATCTGAAACAGATGGAAATGGGTTTGTACCCGAAAGAGTTACAAGGACAACCAGACTCCTCTGTAGTGCAGCTTCCTGTACTCTTTCTCCGTTTAAATAATATTCTATTCTTTCTGCCAAAGTGAACAACCTCACATTATATTTCATCTCAAATTTTTACCCACTTACTTATCTAGATCCTTTGGCAGATTCTTCACAACTAATAATAAATGCAACAAAATATGTAGGGAGGCGATGGCTCTACAGACCCGGAGTTGAATCCCGCAGGCGGTAGAATTTGAATTCAATAAAAATCAGGAATTAACAGTCTAATGATGACCATGAAACCATTGTCGATTGTTGTAAAAACCCAACTGGTTCACTAATGCCGTTCTGGGAAGGAAATCTGTTGTCTTTACCTGGTCCTACATATGACTCCAGATCCAATGTGGTTGATTCTTAAATATCACTCAGTTGTATCAAACCAGATAATGAAACCAGATGGACCACCCGACCGAGGCACTGGAAACTCAGTCCTGTCGACCCTGCAAAGTCCTCATTACTAACATCTGGGAGCCAGAATTGAGAGAGCTGTCTCACAGACCAGTCAAGCAACAGCCTGACCTAGTCATCCTCATGGAATCGCACCTTACAGATAATGTCCCTGACACCACCATCACCATCCCTGCAAAGGTGGCAGCACCGTGGTATTCAGTCGGGAGGGAGTTGCCCTGGGAGTCCTCAACATAGCCTGTGAACCCCATGAGTCTCATGGCATCAGGTCAAAAATGGGCCAGGAAACCTCCTGCTGATTACCACGTACTGCTCATTCTCTTGAACACAACTTGGAGGAAGCACTGAGGGTGGCTATGGAGCAGAATATATTCTAGGTAGGGGATTTCAATGCCCGTCACCAAGACTGGCTCGGTAGCACCATTATTGGCCGAGTCCTAAATGACATAACTGCTAGACTGGGTTTGTGGTACATGGTGAGGGAACCAACAGTAGGAAAAAACATACTTGACCTCTTCCTCACCAACCTGCCTGCTGCAGATGCATCTGTCCATAACAGTATTGGCAGGACTGACCACCACACACAGTCATTGTGGAGACTAAGTCCCGCCTTCACATTGAGGATACCCTCCATTGTGTTGTGCGGCACCACCACTGTGCGAAGTGGGATAGATTTCGAACAGATCTAGCAAATCAAGACTGGCCATTCATGAGGCGCTGTGGGCCATCAACAGCAGCAGAATTGTACTCAAACACAATCTGTAACCTGATGGCCTGGCATATGCCATCAAGCCAGGGAATCAATCTTGGTTCAATGAAGAGTTCAGGAAGGCATGCCAAAAGCAGCACCAGGCATATCTAAAAAAATGAGGTGTCAACCTGGTGAAGCTATAACACAGGACTACTTGCATGTCAAACAGCATAAGCAGCAAGCGATGGACACAGCTAAGCAATCCCACAATCAATGGATCAGATCTAAGCTCTGCATCCAGTCGTGAATAGTGGTGGACAATTAAACAACTCACTGGAGGAGGAGGCTCCACAAATATCCCGATTCTCGAAGATGGAGGGGCCCAGCACAGCAGTATAAAAGATAAGGCTGAAGCATTTGCTACAATCTTCAGCCAGTAGTGCTGAGTGGATGATCCATCTCGGCCTCCTCCGGAGGTCCCCCTCATCACAGAAGACAGTCTTCAGCCAATTCGATTCACTCCACATGATATCATGAAATGGCTGAAGGCACTGGATACTGTAAAGGCTATGGGCCCTGACAATATTCCGGCAATAGTACTGAAGAATAAATGTATAAATTTTTATTAGATTTTAAAACAGTTCATGAAACCTCATCCTGCCCGTGGATGAAGTTTCACAAAAAATGCGAAGGCCGCCTGGGCTCTTCGCCTGCCCGCCAACCTTAAGGTTGGATGGGCAGCTCATTAAATTGAGTTAATTAGTTTTTAACAGGCCTCAATAGGCCTTTGACAGTGCGGCGGGTGGACAGCCGAGCCGGGTGTGTGCCCGCCGAACTGACAATCTAACTGACGTGCGGTGACATCAGGACACATGTCCGACGTCGCTGCAGGTCATTTTATGCGTCGGCAAGCGGGTGCTGCTGCCCTCTTTGATTGTTCAGATCAACAGACAAGTGAAGATATTAACATATTGCATACATAATTGTATGAAAGTGTGAATTTTAATTTTCTTAAAGATTTCACTACACTTAAGGATACAGGGCTGCAATGACATCAGCAGAAGATAATACGTGAAGCTTAAAGAGGTGCAGAATGGAAAAGTCGTAATTTCTTCCATCTATCTTGTTTGATTAATTCAATGATTTAAAGTTGTATAATTTGACACTTCGGTGGAGATTGAACCCCTTTTCTTAGTTGTCAAGTAAAAAATTTCATGCCTATGTGAACAAGGCATATATATGTTTGTGTTTTATAAAGTCTAAGTTCTTCATTTTCCACTGGATTGGTTTTTTCTTCCATCTATTCCCCTGTCAGTTGATGAAGTGGCGCCCATCAATCTATTTAATTTAGCATTGCGCATGTGACTCAATCAATCGCAGTAACTTGCGAGAGCTTAAAAGCACTAGCTATGAACCATGATGCAAACTACCACTTATGTAAGTGTGAAAAGTTACACAGTGTAGAGCTTCAGGAAATACCGTTTTCACGATATTACATTTTTAAAAATTCATTTACGGGATGTGGGCTTCGCTGGCCAATTAAGGCCCGCCCTGCCTGAAAAGTGAGTGGCAGCGTTCAGCACTGCCTGTGCGGGCAGCGGGGGGCGTGCGAGCCGGGTGAGTGCGAGCCAGGCGAGTGCGACCTTCTCACATGCACGCAAGTGCGTGCTACATGATCTCAGATCTCTTCCATCTTTGACATGTCCCAGCTCATGTGATAGTGTCATGAGGGAACATGTTTTAAAAGTTTAAAAATCCTTTATTTTAAAGTTTAAGACTGAAACAAGTCTCCCTGAGGCCCCTCTGCGCAGAAAAGCACAGGGAACCACTCCGAGAAGATCCCCCCCTCACCACCCCCCGGCCCGCACAGGGAACGCTCAGCACTTCCGGGCATGCATCACAATGGGCGGGCCAGAGACTACTTCGTAAATGTCAAAATTTTTTCAGCTCAATGCAGCTGACAACCATTTTGAAGATGTAAGATCCTTAAAATCATCAATGGTTCCTATCATTGGCTCTGGTGGGTTACACGGTGAACCATATGATGAGGCTGATCCCAGGTTCCAAACTTGGTCCCATTCTGAGATAGCTTGAGTGGTGGAGTTAGCACTACAGTTAGCTGTGACACCCTCAATGGTCCTGTGAAAGCTTACTCATAAATAATGGCTAATTTTGAGAGCTACTGAACCCATGAAGCTGTGCTCCAAAAAAGGAGCCAATGGCCAAGAAATTGGTGTAGCACCAGAAACTTGCAAAATTGGCACTAAAAGTGGAACATGCAGCTGGAAATTGGGCCTTGGGCTCATCTGTGTAAAACTGGTGCAATGCAGTTCACCATTCGGGACTTCAGGAAATTTGGCCAGATCTGATGCCAAGCCTTCCCACAGTCAGGTCTAAGGGAGACAAACTGGAGGAGGGAAAGCCCAAGTTTTCAATGATCTACAGCATCCTCCAGGTTTCACAGACACAAAACTATAAAGAAGTTACATAGATTTAGTGGGTGGCCTTCAGTGGTCTCTTCACATATATTTGGTTGCTACAGACCTGGAAAACTTGAGTGGACCATACGTGGTGTATGCCTTGCCCTGTTGATGGCAACATTTAAGCAAGGTGCTACACCAGATGTTAACACCTTGATTTGCAGAGTCAAGGCAATTGAACACCTGGAAGTTGTTGGCCTTCAATTTGGCAGCTGCAGCACTACTGACGATGATCGGACACAAGGGATGCAAGATTAAATTTGACACCGCCACCTATGTTCTTTCTCACCTAAAAATGAGTGTGATGAGATCCATTTCTCCCCAGTGGCTTTAGGGAGGTTAAGTGAGCGGGGAGGGAGCTGATGAAATCAATGAGGAAAATAAGTCATTGGACATTTGGCTGCACATGTGTCACTTAAATATTTTGAATATCTAATTTGCATTAATCCTTTCACAAATGACTTCACTCTGCAAAGAAAGGGTGCACTTCCTGTGTGCTGACCACATACAAGTGAGATATATTTCACTGACTCATGTTTTCTGGGTGATGTGGATCAAGAACTAATGGTGAATAAACTGGGGAGGGCAGGATCCAGAGGGGAAAAAAAAGTGTAACTCATAATAAAGGAACAAATCTTCCCAGTTTGGGTTTTTAACAGTGGAATCATGAATCTTTATTGTTGGATGTCAATCACCCTGAATTTCACTGCAGGAGTTCCTCAAAGCAGTATCCTAGGCCCAACAATCTTCAGCTGTGTCTTCAAAGACACCCCTTCCATCATTAGATCAGACGTGGGACTGTTCAGTGATGATTGCACAGTGTTCAGCTCCATTCACAACTCCTCAGATATTGAAGCAGTCTGTGCCCACGAGCAACAAGTCCTGGACAACGTTCAATCTTTGGCTGATATGTGATAAGTGAAATTCACCCCTCATGTGCAACAGATCATCTAATTTGTTTTTTTTAAAACCATGAAGCCGACTTGTTTAAGTGCAGGGGCCCTTTCAATTTGTTTTGCATGACTGTGCACACATGGTAACTTAAAGGGGTCAACATGTGCACAACTTGCATGGGAACTTTAGAATCACTGCACAGCTGCGCACCTTAGAAGCTAATTTGCACACAAATCCAGACAATGACTCTCTCCAGAAGATAGTGTCTAACCACCCCCTCTTGACATTCAAGGGCTTGAAAATCCTACCACTAACATCATTGACCAGAAAATCAACTGGAATTCTTTAAAGTCACTTCGTCACCGAGAAGGCATTCCAGGAGTGTAATGAAATAGTCTCCACCTACTTGGCTTGGTGTAGCTGCAACAACAATTGCAAAGGCCACACCCATCCAGGACAAGCCAGTGTGCAAAGGTTAGCACTCCTTCTACCAACTTAAACATCCACCATTGCCATGCCATGGATGCAGTGTGTATTACCTACTTGCACTGCAGCAAGAGCCTAAGGCTTCTTCAGAAACACCTCCCAAAACCACAACCCCCACCACTTGGAATGACAAGGGCAGCAGATATATCAGAAAAGATTCAACTGCAACTCTCCTCCAAATCACTGTGGGGAAATACCTCCTTAAACACTCTTTATTGATCAAAAGGAAAGTTTACTGGGTAGAAAAATGAAAATTAAAAAGGCTTTCCTTTGAAAGAAAAATTATATCTTAAATTATTATTTATTAGAACTGGTTGCTCCTTTAAAGTTTGCCTCAGAGCACACTACTGGCTGTAAACTCGAGTAGCAGATGCCTTTTTTCTTTTGTTTATTCATAGGATGTGAGCATCATTGGCAATGCTTGCATTTATTGCCCATCCCTGATCACGCTTGAGAAGGTGCTGGTGAGCCACCTTCTTGAGCCACTATAGATCATGAAGGTGTTATGGACAGGGGAGAGATGGTAGGATGGTTTCCCCTTTTTCCATCTCTCGACTAACCACTATAAGATGTACTTTAATGAAGAAGTGTTTTAACTCCTTGAGAGCTGTGACTCTCAAGAACAGACACAAGACAGGCTTTCTCATAAGTTTTTTTTAGAAAGGAAAGAATAAACATTTATTTCTCAACACCAAAATGTAGTCACAACATCACCCATTCATTCATATAAGACACTCACACAGGAAAAGGTGATCACAAAAGAGATGTTTAAAGAGCCCAAAATGTCATTATTACTCTGGTTTTACCACAGAAACTGGAGACATAGCAAGCTTGATGATTTTCTTTTGGTTCACGAAAGAAAATGGAGTCTTCGGTGATGAACGTGGCTTACTCCTTGCAACAGCAGGTTTCTGGCTTTGTTCCAGACAAAGTTGTAGTCAAATCCATGTGGCAAAGATATGCCATGGTTCTGCAAGTCTGCAAGTAAAAGGTTAACCCCAGTTCTCTGCCAGGGTCTAGGCAGGGTCCTCTCCTTTGCTAGATGGGATCTCTTCCTTCTGTAGTCTCTTTGTCTCCCAGACTGACTGACTGGGCTGCTGCTCAAGATTGAGTTAACGATGTGTTTCTTACCATACGTTGGTTTCTGTCATATTCATGTTATCCACACAACAGTGTTCCTGTTATCCACACAAATGGTCCCTAACGACGTTAGCATTGGCGCAAAATGGGGTTTGAATCTTGGTCATTTGCACCTTCTTGTAATAGCGTAGTTTTCCTCACACACATCTTTTGGAATCTGTTGCCAGTAATTCTTTGTGGCCATTGTACACCATTTTCAATAGGCATTTGGATAGGCATTACCATCACTGAATCTCCCACTATCAACATCCTGAGGGTTACCATTGACCAGAAACTGAACTGGACCAGCCATATAAATACTATGGCTACAAGAGCAGGTCAGAGGCTAGGAATTGTGCGACGGGTAACTCACTTCCTGGTTCTCCAAAGCCTGTCCACCATCTACAAGGCACAAGTCAGGAATGTGATGGAATACTCCCCACTTGTCTGGATGGGTGCAGCTCCTACAACACTGAAGAAGCTGGACACCGTCCAGGACAAAGCAGTCCACAAACATTCACTCCCTCCACCACCGAGGCACAGTAGCAGCAGTGTGTACCATCTACAAGATGCACTGCAGGAATTCATCAAGGCTCCTTAGACAGCACCTTCCAAACCCACAACCACTACCACCTAGAAGGACAAGGGCAGCAGATAGATGGGAACACCATCACCTGGAAGTTCCCCTCAAGTTGCTCATCACCCTGACTTGGAAATATATCGCCGTTCCTTCACTGTCACTGGGTCAAAATCCTGGATCTCCTTTCCTAACAGCACTGAGGGTGTACCTACACCATGTGGACTGCAGTGGTTCAAGGAGGCAGCTCACCACCACCTTTTCAAGGGCAAATAGGGATGAGCAATAAATGCTGGCCCAGCCAACGAAGCCCACATCCCGTGAATGAATAAAAAATATAGTATCTGTTAAGCCTGCAAGAGAGATCTGTTGCATTTTTAATGTCCTCAGAAAGAAATATCGAAAAGGTTGTTTACATTTTAATGCTCTGACCACACAAAAAGGCTACTTTCAGCCTTGGGCAGTTTCAAGTATATTTGCAAGAAAGGAGGGAGGTCACATGACCCCCTTAACTCCATCTTGTTTCAAGACAAATTGTCCATTTTTCATTCTGCTTTTGAAAAGTAAAGTGAACATTTTTCATAAATTCGTGGCCATAACCACACAGACATGACAAAAATACTTCCACAGTATTCTTAGATAGGGAATTCTAAGATCGTGAAGCACCGATGATGAAGGAATAATAATAGATTCCCAAATCAGAATAGTATGTGACTTGGAGGTGGGAACTTGGAAATAGTTGTGCATTCATGCACTTGCTGCCTTTTAGTGTCCTGAGTGGTAGAAATTGCAGGTTTCAGAAGTGCTGTCCAAGAAGCCTTGGTGAGTAGGTGCAGTGCATCTTATAATAGTACACACTGCAGCAATGCTGGATGAGTTGTCAATCAATGGGCTGCTTATCCTGGATGGTTAGTAAGGAGAACGCAAAGCGACAGGCAACTACATTGGAGTGAGATGGAGGCCGAGTGAGTAGCGAATTAGGCTCATGTGGGAATTCAGTGCATAGGGGAAAGAGGTTTGGTATACATAGGAATTATTCAAAGTTGGAAACAGAGCAGTTGAGCAGAAACGGTCCTAAATGTAAACCACACCTTCAGAGCTGAGTTTTAACCGAACAGTGACATCACAGGAAAACTGTAAGTTTATTGGTTGGTAAGGAGCTGTTGTTAGGGAGTGACTTTAAATTGCTGTAAATTAGAAACGTGTATTATTTTTTAAAGAAGTAGCTACTTGGATTTGAGTAAGAAACACTAGGAATAAGGGAAAATCAGGGCCAGTAATGCAAAGTAATATAAGTAAATCAAAGTAAAGTTAATGTAAGGGAAGTAAAGTTAAGACATGGCAGGGCAGCTTGGTCATATGCAATGCATATCCTGTAATTTGTGGGAAGTCATGGACACTACTGGTAACCTAAACAACCATATATGCAGGAAGTGCTGCCAGCTGCAGAAACTTGAGCTCAGGGTTTCAGCGATCAAGTGGTGGCTGGAGTTACTTTGCTGCATTCGCGAGGCTGAGATCTACGTGAATAGCATGTTCAGAGAGACGGTCACACTGCAGCTTAGGAGCACGGAGGCAGAAAAAAGTCCAAGAGAACCAGGCAGGTAGTACAGAAATCCCCTGAGGTCCTGCTCATTAATCTGTTTTGGATACTGGTGAGGGTGTTGGTTTGTCAGAGGAGTACAGTCAGAACCAAGTTTGTGGCACCATGAGCAGCTTGGCTGTACAGGAATGGAAGGAAGAAGAAAGGAAAAGCAATAGTTAGGGGAACAGACAGGTGTTTCTGCAGCTATAGATGTGACTCTAGGATGGTATGCTGACTCCCTGGTGCCAGGGTCAAGGATGTCACTGGGCGACTGCAGGAAATTCTTTTGGGGGAGGGTGAACAGCCAGAAATTGTGGTCCACATTGGTACCAATGACTTAGGTAGGAACGGGGATGAGGCCTTGAAAGCAGACTTTAGAAGCTAGATAGAAAATTAGCAAGCAGGACCTCAAAAGTAGTAATCTGTGGATTACTCCCAGTGTCACGTGCAAGTGAGTACAGAAATAGGATAAGGCAGATGCATAGCTAGACAAATGGTGCAGGAAAGAGGGCTGTTGGGGAGGCTTTAAACCAACTCGGCAAGAGTGTGGGAACCAGGAGAGAATATTAGTGAGTAATACTTAGCTGCACAAAATATTGGGAGAGACAGATAGCACTAGAATAGAGAATAGTAAGTTAATAGGCAGAGTCAGAAAAAGGGAGAAAGTAATGAAGTCTAAATCAGGATTATACTGCATGTATGTGAATGTACGGAGTATAGTAAATAAGACTGGTGAGTTACAGATGCAGATTGCCATGCAGAATTTGGTGCTACGGCAGAAACAGAGAGCTGGCTCAAGGAAGGGCAGGACTGGGTGCTAAATATTCCCAAGTACAAGGTATTCAGGAAAGATAGGGCAGGAAGAAAAGGAGGAGGAGTGGTTGTATTGGTTAAGGGGAGTATTGCAGTGCTCTCCTGAGGGTTCAAGGATAGAATCAATTTGGCTAGAGCTAAGGAACAAAAAGGGTGCAATTAGATTGCTGGATGTAGTTGATAGGCCACCAACCAGTAGGAAGGATGTAGAGGAACAAATCTACAAGGAAATTACAGAGGTGTAAACGTTATAGAGTAGTTTTAATAGGGGATTGCTGAAAAAGACATTTTGTCAAAGCTTTTCGTCTTGCACTCATCAGGACAATCATAAGAATGCCAATATCAGGGGAAGCAACAACTTTATACTATATGAGAAGAGAGTGCTGATTGGTTAGCAAGTGGAAACTGATTGGTAGAGGCGTTGCATTGAGAATGCACCAGTTAATGGTGACTGATAGTTAACTGCCAAGCATTGTTTGAAATTTTAAACCAGGTAGCTTGACTCTGATTGGTCAGGGCATTGCCCTGAGGAATGGATCAGCAAATGGCTGTCACTTATTTTGTTTAGCTGAAACAGGCACAATGTGTGTGCATGTTCTTTCTGTCTGAAAAGGACAGGGCTCTGTGTATTAATATATATAGCATGCAGTACATGCAAATGCACTGCACTGCAAGCCCGACTGACAATCTTAAACTGGTTGTCAGCATAAGTTTTAGCACACTGAGGATTATTTAGCAAGTGTTGTCCAAACCGGAATCACATCTAATGTGTTTCAAACAAGTTTTCAAGCATAGGCTGGTTGGGTATGGTCTGTACCTTGCCTGTTACGAACAGCAGAAGGGACATGCTGATTGACATGATCCACCAATCTTTGGGACGTACGGCCTACATACCTAGCATCACATTGGCACTGAAATTCAGATACCACATTAGACCTTTGTAAAGAAATCTGCACACCTCAGACCAAGCACAATATAGGGCACAACGTAAATTAGTAACCCTATAACAATCTGTTCAGTCTCACCTCGCATAAATACTCACTCGCTCAATCATGGGACTGTGTCTCACTTTAGCATTATCGATACATTTGGAAATGAAAACTGACACAACCTTGGGTTTATTTCACACTTGGAGAAATTTGATAGATAGCTTACCTGTTCTTAACTGTATATCGAACTATGTGGTTGATATGCCGAATTTGGACTTTCTTGTACCTCGTCTCAGGTATATAAGTAGCCGTTTGGTAGTGCAGAACTTGAGTAATGCTGAAAAGGACATTTTGTTGAAGCTTTTCGTCTTATACTCATCATAGTCGGAGAGGTTGGGACTGTTCTCCTTGGAGAGCAGAAGGCTAAGAGGAGATTTGATGGATGTGTTCAAAATCATGAAGGGACTGGACAGAGTAGATAGGGAGAAACTGTTCCCACTCATAAAAGGATCAAAAATGAGTGGGCACAGATTTAAAGTGATTTACAAAAAAAGCAAGTGCGATGTGAGAAAAACCTTTTTCACATAGAGAGTGGTTCAGGTCTGGAACGCACTCCTGGAAGAATGGTGGAGGCGTGTTCAATCGAGGCAGTCAAGAGCGCATTTGATGGTTATTTAAATAGAAACAATCTGCAAGGTTGCAGGGAAAAGGCATGAGAATGGCACTGGGTCATAATGCTCATTTGGAGAGTCGGTGCAGACATTAAGGGCCGAATGGCCTCCTTCTGCATCATAACAATTCTGTGATTCTGTGCTTCTGTGTTGAGCTTCCTGAGCGTTGCTGCAGCAGCACTCATCAAGGCAAATGTAGAATATCCCATCACACCCCTGAATTGTGCCTTGTAGATAGTGCATAGGCTTTAGGAATCAGGATGTGAGTCACTCACCACCAAATATCCATTCTCTGACCTGCTCTTGTAGCCATGGTGTCTTTGTGGGTGGTCCAGTTAAATTTCTGGTCAATGGTGACCCCTTGGGATGTTGATGGTGGGAAAATTTTACGGTGGTAACGCCATTGAAGGTTAAGGTGAGATAGTTAGATGTGCTCTTTTGAAAGATAGTTATTACTTGATACCTGCGTGATGTGAATGTTACTTTTCATTTATCAACTGAAGCCTGAATGTTGTGTGACCTTTGCTTCATGTAAGTACAGACTGCTTTTCCAGCATTTTTCTGTTTTTATTTTAGTATCTAAGAAGTTGCGAATGAAACACTAGGGAGGCAGCGATGTACTGGTAATGTCACTGAATTAGTAATCCTGAGTCCAAGGATATTGCTCTGAAGACATGGGCTCAAATGTGGAATTTAAATTCAATTCATTAATGAATCTGGAATTAAAATCTAGTAATGGTGATCATGAAACCACCCATTAGTTGTTTTAAAAACCCATCTGGTTCACTAATGCCCTTTAGAGAAGGAAATCTGCTGTCCTTACCTGATCTGGTCTACATGTGACTGCTGACCCACAGTGATGCGGTTGACTCTTAAATGCCCTCTGAAATGGTCTAGCAAGCCAATCATTGCACTAAATCGTTACAAAGTCGAAATGAAAACAAATGGACCACCTGGAATTGACCTAGGCAGGTGATAACAATGGCACATCCAGTCCTGTTGACACAGCAAAGTCCTCCTTGCTAACATCTGGGGGCTAGGGCCAAAAGCAACAGCCTGACATAGTCATACTCAGCGAATCACACTTTACAATGTCCCAGGATCTCTGGAACTGTCCTGCCGGTAGAATTTTTTAAAAAATTCACACATGGGATGTGGGCTTCATTGGCTGGGCCAGCATTTATTGCCCATCCCTAATTTCCCTTGAGAAGGTGGTTTTGAGCTGCCTTCTTGACCACTGCAGTCCATGTGG
Organism: Carcharodon carcharias; assembly: GCF_017639515.1. Taxonomy (NCBI): domain Eukaryota; kingdom Metazoa; phylum Chordata; class Chondrichthyes; order Lamniformes; family Lamnidae; genus Carcharodon; species Carcharodon carcharias. Next base: position 172,154,829 of record NC_054469.1, read on the forward strand.
TGTAGGTACACCCACAGTGCTGTTAGGGAGGGAGTTCCAGGATTTTCACCTAGCAACGGTGAAGGAACAGTGATATCTTTCCAAGTCAGGATGGTGAGTGGCATGAAAAGGTGTCCCCATGTGTCTGCTGCCCTTGTCCCTCTAGATGGTAGAGGTAGTAGGTTTGCAAGGTGCCATCTAAGGAGCTTTGGTGAGTTCCTGCAGTGCATCTTGTAGATGGTACACAGTACTGCCACTGTGGAGGGAGTGAAAGTTTGTGGATGGGGTGCCAATCAAGCAGGCTGCTTTATATGGAATGGTGTCAAGCTTCTTGACTGTTGTTGGAGCTGCACTTGTCTAGGCAAGTGGAGAGTATTCCATCACACTCCTGACTTAAGCGTTGTAGATGGTGGACAGGCTTTGGGGAGTCAGGGGCTGAGTTACTCGCTGCAGCATTCTGAGCTTCTGACCTGCTGTTGTGGCTAGTCCAATTCAGTTTCAGGTCAATGATAACCCCCAGGACATTGATGGTGGGGGATTCAGTTATGGTAATGCCATTGAATATCAAGGGGCGATGGTTAGGTTCTTTCTTGTTGGAGATGGTCATTGTTTGGCACTTGGGGCAAATAACATTTGTGCCACACATGTCAACCCAAGCATGGATATTGTCCAGATCTTGTTGCATTTAGACATGGGCTGCTTCAGTATCTGAGGAGTTGTGAATAGTGCTGAACATTGTGCAACCATTAGTGAACATCCCCACTTCTGACCTTATGATGGAAGGAAGGTCATTAATGATACAGCTGAAGATGACTGGGCCTAGGACACTACCTTGAGGAACTCCTGCAGTGATGTCATGGAACTGAAATGCTTGACCTCCAACAACCACAATCATCTTCCTTTGTGCTAAGTATGACTCCAACCAGCAGTGAGTTTTCCTGCTGTTTCCCATTGACACGAGTTTTGCTAGGGCTTCTTGATGCCACACTTGGTCAAATGTTACCTTGATGTCAAGGGCAATCATTCTCACCTCACCTCTGGAGTTCAGCTCTTTTTTCCAGGTTTGAACCAAGGCTGTAATGAGATCAAGAGCTGTGTGGCTGGGCAGAATGCAAATTAACGTCAGTGAGCGGGTTATTGCTAAGCACGTGCTGCTTGATAGCACTGTTGATGACCCCATCCATCACTTTATTGATGCTGGAGAGTAGATTAATGGGGTGGTAATTGGCCGGGTTGGATTTGTCCTGCTTTTTGTTTACTGGACATTTCTGGGCAATTTTCCACATATGCACCCAAGGTGGCGGCAAAATGCTAAATATTTGGGAGGAAATGCTCAACATCAATTCTGGCCCCATGAAGTCTCATGGCATCAGGTTAAACATGGGCAACGAAACTTCCTGCTGTTTATCAGCTACTGCTCCCCCACTCCCCCACACCACCCCCACCCCCCTCAGTTGATAAATCAGTACTCATCCATGTTGAACACCATTTGTAAGAAGCACTGAGGGTGGCAAGGGATGGGGGAATTCAAAGTCCATCACCAAGTATGGCTCTGTGGTAACACTACTGACCAAGCTGGCCAAATCCTGAAGGACATAGCTGCTGGACTGGGCCTGTGGCAGTTGTTGAGGGAACCAACAAGAGGGAAAAACCTACTTGACCTCATCGTCGCTAATCTACCTGTCACGACAGCAACTGAACATTGCACAGCCCTTGTGGAGGTGAAGTCCCATCTTCACATTGAGGGTATCCTCCATCATGTTGCGTGGCAGCACCACCATGCTAATTGGGGTAGATTCAGAACAGATGTAGCAACTCAAAACTCATCCATGAGGTGCTGTGGGCATCAGCTGCAGAAATGTATACAACCACAATCTGTAACCTCATGGCCTGGCATATCCCTCGTTCTACCATTACCATCAAGCAAAGGGATCAACCTTGGTTCAATACAGAGTACAGGAGAGCATGCCAGGAGCAGTACCAGGAGAAATTACAACACCGGGCTACTTGCATGCCAAACAGCGGAAGCAACATGTGATAGACAGAGTTACGTGACCCCACAGCCAACAAATAAGATAAAAGAAAAACAGAATTACCTGGAAAAACTCAGCAGGTCTGGCAGCATCGGCGGAGAAGAAAAGAGTTGACGTTTCGAGTCCTCATGACCCTTCGACAGAACTTGCGTTCGAGTCCAAGAAAGAGTTGAAATATAAGCTGGTTTAAGGTGTGTGTGTGGGGGGCGGAGAGATAGAGAGACAAAGAGGTGGTGGGGGGGGGTGTGGTTGTAGGGACAAACAAGCAGTGATAGAAGCAGATCATCAAAAGATGTCAACGACAATAGTACAATAGAACACATAGGTGTTAAAATTAAAGTTGGTGATATTATCTAAACGAATGTGCTAATTAAGAATGGATGGTAGGGCACTCAAGGTATAGCTCTAGTGGGGTTTTTTTTTTTATATAATGGAAATAGGTGGGAAAAGGAAAATCTTTATAATTTATTGGAAAAAAAAGGGAAGGGGGAAACAGAAAGGGGGTGGGGATGGGGGAGGGAGCTTACGACCTAAAGTTGTTGAATTCAATATTCAGTCCGGAAAGTTGTAAAGTCCCTAGTCGGAAGATGAGGTGTTGTTCCTCCAGTTTGTGTTGGGCTTCACTGGAACAATGCAGCAAGCCAAGGACAGACATGTGGGCAAGAGAGCAGGGTGGAGTGTTGAAATGGCAAGCGACAGGGAGGTTTGGGTCATTCTTGCGGACAGACCGCAGGTGTTCTGCAAAGCGGTCGCCCGGTTTACGTTTGGTCTCTCCAATGTAGAGGAGACCACATTGGGAGCAACGAATGCAGTAGACTAAGTTGGGGGAAATGCAAGTGAAATGCTGCTTCACTTGAAAGGAGTGTTTGGGTCCTTGGACGGTGAGGAGAGAGGAAGTGAAGGGGCAGGTGTTGCATCTTTTGCGTGGGCATGGGGTGGTGCCATAGGAGGGGGTTCAGGAGTAGGGGGTGATGGAGGAGTGGACCAGGGTGTCCCGGAGGGAGCGATCCCTACGGAATGCCGATAAGGGGGGTGAAGGGAAGATGTGTTTGGTGGTGGCATCATGCTGGAGTTGGCGGAAATGGCGGAGGATGATCCTTTGAATGCGGAGGCTGGTGGGGTGATAAGTGAGGACAAGGGGGACCCTATCATGTTTCTGGGAGGGAGGAGAAGGCGTGAGGGCGGATGCGCGGGAGATGGGCCGGACACGGTTGAGGGCCCTGTCAACGACCGTGGGTGGAAAACCTCGGTTAAGGAAGAAGGAGGACATGTCAGAGGAACTGTTTTTGAATGTAGCATCATCGGAACAGATGTGACGGAGGCGAAGAAACTGAGAGAATGGGATGGAGTCCTTACAGGAAGCGGGGTGTGAGGAGCTGTAGTCGAGGTAGCTGTGGGAGTCGGTGGGTTTGTAATGGATATTGGTGGACAGTCTATCACCAGAGATTGAGACAGAGAGGTCAAGGAAGGGAAGGGAAGTGTCAGAGATGGACCACGTGAAAATGATGGAGGGGTGGAGATTGGAAGCAAAATTAATAAATTTTTCCAAGTCCTGACGAGAGCATGAAGCGGCACCGAAGTAATCATCGATGTACCGGAGAAAGAGTTGTGGAAGGGGGCCGGAGTAGGACTGCAACAAGGAATGTTCCACATACCCCATAAAGAGACAGGCATAGCTGGGGCCCATGCGGGTACCCATAGCCACACCTTTTATTTGGAGGAAGTGAGAGGAGTTGAAGGAGAAATTGTTCAGTGTGAGAACAAGTTCAGCCAGACGGAGGAGAGTAGTGGTGGATGGGGATTGTTCGGGCCTCTGTTCGAGGAAGAAGCTAAGGGCCCTCAGGCCATCCTGGTGGGGGATGGAGGTGTAGAGGGATTGGACGTCCATGGTGAAGAGGAAGCGGTTGGGGCCAGGGAACTGGAAATTGTTGATGTGACGTAAGGTGTCAGAGGAATCACGGATGTAGGTGGGAAGGGACTGGACAAGGGGAGAGAGAAGGGAGTCAAGATAACGAGAAATGAGTTCTGTGGGGCAGGAACAAGCTGAGACGATCGGTCTACCGGGGCAGTTCTGTTTGTGGATTTTGGGTAGGAGATAGAAGCGGGCCGTCCGAGGTTGGGAGACTATCAGGTTGGAAGCTGTGGGAGGGAGATCCTCAGAGGAGATGAGGTCAGTGACAGTCCTGGAAACAATGGCTTGATGTTCAGTGGTGGGGTCATGGTCCAGGGAGAGGTAGGAGGAAGTGTCTGCGAGTTGACGCTCAGCCTCCACGAGGTAGAGGTCAGTGCGCCAGACAACAACAGCACCACCCTTGTCAGCGGGTTTGATGACAATGTCAGGGTTGGACCTGAGAGAATGGAGTGCAGTAAGTTCAGAGAGAGACAGGTTAGAATGGGTGAGAGGAGCAGAGAAATTGAGATGACTAATGTCGCGCCGACAGTTCTCAATGAAAAGATCAAGAGAAGGTAAGAATCCAGAGGGAGGGGTCCAGGTGGAGGGAGAATATTGGAGATGGGTAAAAGGATCCGTTGAACTGGGAGAGGACTCCTGCCCAAAGAAGTGAGCCCGGAGACAAAGCCGGCGGAAGAAGAGTTCAGCATCATGCCGAGCCCGAAATTCATTGAGGTGAGGGCGTAAGGGTATGAAACTAAGTGCTTTGCTGAGCACTGAACGTTCAGCATCGGAGAGGGGAAGATCAGGGGGTATAGTGAATACACGGCTGGGGTTGGGATTGGAAGAAAGGGTGGGGACGGAGGAACAGGCAGGGGTGGAGGGTCCTAGATGGGTGTTGGTGTCAATGAGTTGTTGCAGCTTGCGTTCCTTAGCACTTGAGAGAAAGAGAAAAAGTTTCTTGTTGAGGCGTCGGATGAGCCGAAGGATAAAATGAAACTGGGGGCACGCGCAGCTTTGAAAAAGGGTACGGTGGTGCTGCTGGAGGGAGAGGTCGAGTGTGGCGGCGCATGGCACTGAGTGTGGATTTCAGAATGTGACGGGAACAGCAGTCCGAGAAACGTTTTATGTCCCGGAGATACCTGTAATCCTGGGTGGGTTCGAAACATGAGGGGTGGAATTTCAGTTGAAATTCACGTGGGGTAAGTCGGAGACGGAGACAGTCACTGAGAAAGGAGATATGGCTGTGAAAGCGGGTTTTAGTAAACACCTTGTCAAACACTAGGAGGGAAATGGAAAGCAAGGAAGGTGAGCAAGACAACAGAGAGATACGGAAATCTTGTGGCAGAGAGGAACAGAACTTCTTCAAGGAGGTAGGCATTTCTTGAAGAGCAGTGGCAGTCAATTAAACACAGAGATAAAAACAAAAAAACTGCGGATGCTGGAAATCCAAAACAAAAACAGAATTACCTGGAAAAACTCAGCAGGTCTGGCAGCATCGGCGGAGAAGAAAAGAGTTGACGTTTCGAGTCCTCATGACCCTTCGACAGAACTTGCGTTCGAGTCCAAGAAAGAGTTGAAATATAAGCTGGTTTAAGGTGTGTGTGTGGGGGGCGGAGAGATAGAGAGACAATGAGGTGGAGGGGGGGGGTGTGGTTGTAGGGACAAACAAGCAGTGATAGAAGCAGATCATCAAAAGATGTCAACGACAATAGTACAATAGAACACATAGGTGTTAAAATTAAAGTTGGTGATATTATCTAAACGAATGTGCTAATTAAGAATGGATGGTAGGGCACTCAAGGTATAGCTCTAGTGGGGTTTTTTTTTATATAATGGAATTAGGTGGGAAAAGGAAAATCTTTATAATTTATTGGAAAAAAAAGGGAAGGGGGAAACAGAAAGGGGGTGGGGATGGGGGAGGGAGCTTACGACCTAAAGTTGTTGAATTCAATATTCAGTCCGGAAGGCTGTAAAGTCCCTAGTCGGAAGATGAGGTGTTGTTCCTCCAGTTTGCGTTGGGCTTCACTGGAACAATGCAGCAAGCCAAGGACAGACATGTGGGCAAGAGAGCAGGGTGGAGTGTTGAAAAGGCAAGCGACAGGGAGGTTTGGGTCATTCTTGCGGACAGACCGCAGGTGTTCTGCAAAGCGGTCGCCCGGTTTACATTTGGTCTCTCCAATGTAGAGGAGACCACATTGGGAGCAACGAATGCAGTAGACTAAGTTGGGGGAAATGCAAGTGAAATGCTGCTTCACTTGAAAGGAGTGTTTGGTTCCTTGGACGGTGAGGAGAGAGGAAGTGAAGGGGCAGGTGTTGCATCTTTTGCGTGGGCATGGGGTGGTGCCATAGGAGGGGGTTCAGGAGTAGGGGGTGATGGAGGAGTGGACCAGGGTGTCCCGGAGGGAGCGATCCCTACGGAATGCCGATAAGGGGGGTGAAGGGAAGATGTGTTTGGTGGTGGCATCATGCTGGAGTTGGCGGAAATGGCGGAGGATGATCCTTTGAATGCGGAGGTTGGTGGGGTGATAAGTGAGGACAAGGGGGACCCTATCATGTTTCTGGGAGGGAGGAGAACAGAGGCCCGAACAATCCCCATCCACCACTACTCTCCTCCGTCTGGCTGAACTTGTTCTCACACTGAACAATTTCTCCTTCAACTCCTCTCACTTCCTCCAAATAAAAGGTGTGGCTATGGGTACCCGCATGGGTCCCAGCTATGCCTGTCTCTTTATGGGGTATGTGGAACATTCCTTGTTGCAGTCCTACTCCGGCCCCCTTCCACAACTCTTTCTCCGGTACATCGATGATTACTTCAGTGCCGCTTCATGCTCTCGTCAGGACTTGGAAAAATTTATTAATTTTGCTTCCAATCTCCACCCCTCCATCATTTTCACGTGGTCCATCTCTGACACTTCCCTTCCCTTCCTTGACCTCTCTGTCTCAATCTCTGGTGATAGACTGTCCACCAATATCCATTACAAACCCACCGACTCCCACAGCTATCTCGACTACAGCTCCTCACACCCCGCTTCCTGTAAGGACTCCATCCCATTCTCTCAGTTCCTTCGCCTCCGTCGCATCTGTTCCGATGATGCTACATTCAAAAACAGTTCCTCTGACATGTCCTCCTTCTTCCTTAACCGAGATTTTCCACCCACGGTCATTGACAGGGCCCTCAACCGTGTCCGGCCCATCTCCCGCGCATCCGCCCTCACGCCTTCTCCTCCCTCCCAGAAACATGATAGGGTCCCCCTTGTCCTCACTTATCACCCCACCAGCCTTCGCATTCAAAGGATCATCCTCCGCCATTTCTGCCAACTCCAGCATGATGCCACCACCAAACACATCTTCCCTTCACCTCCCCCGGTGGCATTCCATAGGGATTGTTCCCTCCGGGACACCCTGGTCCACTCCTCCATCACCCACTACTCCTCAACCCCCTCCTATGGCACCACCCCATGCCCACGCAAAAGATGCAACACCTGCCCCTTCACTTCCTCTCTCCTCACCGTCCAAGGACCCAAACACTCCTTTCAAGTGAAGCAGCATTTCACTTGCATTTCCCCCAACTTAGTCTACTGCATTCGTTGCTCCCAATGTGGTCTCCTCTACATTGGAGAGACCAAACGTAAACTGGGCGACCGCTTTGCAGAACACCTGCGGTCTGTCCGCAAGAATGACCCAAACCTCCCTGTCGCTTGCCTTTTCAACACTCCACCCTGCTCTCTTGCCCACATGTCTGTCCTTGGCTTGCTGCATTGTTCCAGTGAAGCCCAACGCAAACTGGAGGAACAACACCTCATCTTCCGACTAGGGACTTTACAGCCTTCCGGACTGAATATTGAATTCAACAACTTTAGGTCGTAAGCTCCCTCCCCCATCCCCACCCCCTTTCTGTTTCCCCCTTCCCTTTTTTTTCCAATAAATTATAAAGATTGTCCTTTTCCCACCTATTTCCATTATATAAAAAAAAAACCCCACTAGAGCTATACCTTGAGTGCCCTACCATCCATTCTTAATTAGCACATTCGTTTAGATAATATCACCAACTTTAATTTTAACACCTATGTGTTCTATTGTACTATTGTCGTTGACATCTTTTGATGATCTGCTTCTATCACTGCTTGTTTGTCCCTACAACCACACCACCCCCCCTCCACCTCTTTGTCTCTCTATCTCTCCGCCCCCCACACACACACCTTAAACCAGCTTATATTTCAACTCTTTCTTGGACTCGAACGCAAGTTCTGTCGAAGGGTCATGAGGACTCGAAACGTCAACTCTTTTCTTCTCTGCCGATGCTGCCAGACCTGCTGAGTTTTTCCAGGTAATTCTGTTTTTGTTTTGGATTTCCAGCATCCGCAGTTTTTTTGTTTTTATTAAATAAGATAAAAGCTCTGCAATCCTGCCACATCCAGTTGTGACTGGTGGTGGACAATTAAGTAATAAACTGGAGGAGTATGCTCCACAAATATGCCCATCCTCAATGATGGAGGAGCCCAGCACTTCAGTGTAAAAGAGAAGGCTGAGACATTTACAACCATCTTCAGCTAGAAGTGATAAGTGGATGATCCATCATGGATTCCTCCCGTGGTCCCCAGAATCCAGTCTTCAGCCAATTCAATTCATTCCATATAACATCAAGAAATGGCTGAAGGCACTGGATACTGCAAAGTTTATGGACCCAGACAACATTCTGGTAGTAGCACTGAAGACTTGTGCTCCAGAAATAGCCAGCTGTTCCAGTATAGTTATAACACAGGTATCTACTCGACAATGTGGACAATTGCCCAGGTATGTCCTGTACACAAAAAGGAGGACAAATCCAATCCAACCAATTACCACCTGATCAGCCTATTCTCCATCATTAGCAAAGTGATGGAAGGTGCCGTCAACAGTGCTATCAAGCAGCACTTACACAGCAATAACCTGCTCACTGATGTCCAGTTAGCGTTCCACCAGGGCAACTCAGCTCCTGTCCCCAATACATCCTGGATCCAAAAACAGGCAAAAGAGCTGAACTCAAGAGGTGAGGTGAGAGTGACTGCCTTTGACATCAAGGCAGCATTTGACCAAATGTGGCATCAAGGAGCCCTAGCAAAACTGTAGTCAATGGGAATCAGGGGAGAAACTCTCTGCTGGTTGGAGTTACAAAGGAAGATGGCTGTGCTGGCCGCAGGAGTTCCTCAGGGTAGTGTCTGAGGGTCAACCATCTTCAGCTGCTTCATCAGTGACCTCAACTCCATCATATGGTCTTAAGTGGGGAAGCTTGCTGATCATTGCACAATGCTCAGCATCATTTGTGACTCTTCAGATGCTGAAGCAGTCCATGTTCATATGCAGCAAGACCTGGACAACATTCAGGCTTAAGATGATAAGTAGCAAGTAACATTTGAGCCACACAAATGCCAGGCAATTGCCATCTCCAGCAAGAGAAGATCTAACCATCGCCCCTTGACATTCAATGGTATTACCATCACTGAATCCCTACTATCAATAACCTATGGGTTAGCATTGACCAGGAACTGAACTGGACCAGTCATATAAATACTGTGGCTATAAGAGTAGGTCGGAAGCTGAACATTCTGTGGAGAGTGAAGTACCTCCTGACTCCCCAAATTTTGTCCACCACCTACAAGGCACAAGTCAGGGGTATGATGGAACACAATCCACTTGCCTGGATGAGTGCAGCTCCAACAATACTCAAGAAGCTCAAAACCATCAAAGTCAAAGCAGCCCTCTTGATTGGTATCCCATCCAGCCCCTTATAACCATTCACTGCCTGCTCCACCGATGTACAGTGGTAGCTCTGTGTACCATACACTGCAGCAACTCACCAAGGCTCCTTCTACAGCACCCTCCAAACCTGCGACCTCTAACACTCAGGAGCACAAAGGCAGAAGGTGTATGGCAATGCCACCACCTAGAAGTTACCTTCTAAGCCACACAACATCCTGACTTGGAATTATATCACCATTCCTTCGCTGTTACTTGATCAAAATCCTGGAACTCCCTTCCTAACAGCACTGTGGGTGTACCTCTGCCAAGTGGACTACAGTGCTTCAAGAAGGTGGCTTGCCACCACCTTCTTAAGGGCAGTTAGGAGTGGGCAACAAATGCTGGCCTAGCCAATGATGCCTTCATCCTGCAAAAGAATAAAAAAAACATCAGTGGACATTCCTACTTTTGATCTGTATCTATCACCTTGATTTGAACTCATCGGAAATGTCAGTCTGGGGCTGACAGAGCAAGTGGCACGCCCAACCCAACATGCTAAAATGAGGCCAATTTAATTCCCAGGCCTCATTAACATGGTCCAGGCCTGACTTCCACTTGAAGAACTGACAACGCCAAAGAGTGTAAGAATGCGAAGAGCACAACAGGAGAAGACTGGTTTGGAACAATGGAATCAGTTCCTGACAGTTAAGTTGATTGCATTTGGCTCTGGAAGCAGTTGTGGTCAGGGGAGAAAGTAAGATTGGGGAAAAGGCAGACCTATGTTTGGTTATGGGACTCAGAGAGCACTTCTCCTCAAGATCCACAAAAACATATCTTCCCGGCCCTCTTATGGACCTGCTCCTTTTTGCCAGCCTTACAGGGTAATGGCGTAAAGGTTTGAAATATGTCATCAAATTCTAATTTAAGCCTTTCACTAAGGTCTCCCTTGCCTGAGCCAATGGCTTTGCACGTTGGCCAAAATGCACTTGTAGATATGAAGAGTGTTGCAAAGTGGATGTGGATCTGGTGGGATGGTGCTGCTGCACTTTAAATCCACCCCACCCCCTAGCTCCACTCCATTCTGGTGGGCATGAATGAGGTTAAAAAAGAGCCTCTACTGTTAGAGAAGTGGTCAAGATTTGAAATAGAAATGCAATAGAAATTTTGGGCAGAATTTTATGCTGGCAGGCTTTTATGGTCTCATTGAAATCAATGGACATTTGAATGGCTTGCTGTATTTTATGGCCCCTCCCTCACTGGGAGCCGTAAAATTCCACTCATTATTTTTCAGGGGTAAGCGCTCATTGGAGAAGAAAGTCAAGATTCAATTTTTATTCCCAATGCATCCTTGATGCTTATTTGTTTTATAAGGAACTTTTCTCATTCACCTTTAATTTCTCTACCTTGGTCCATAATGACACCTTGGATATGCTTTGACTGCGTTCAGCAATGCTTTAGCAATTCCCACAAGATGATAAATCCATCATATTTGACATTTGTTTAATAAAACAGCTGCATGTGCTGGAAAATTCCAGAAATCAAATTTTACTTTAAGCAATTCCAAAGACATCAGACACAAAACACATTCTTCAGAGTTGTTTCTAACTAACTGTTCAGATTTACATGCCTGTAGAGTGCCCCACTGAGAAGGCCACATTTTACATAACACCGCTATTGTTTAATTTTCAACAAGCACTGGAAATGAAAAGAACAGAAGTTGAACCTGTTTTCTGCACTTATAGTAACATCATTTCAGCAGCAATACACACTTCCAAGGTTGTTTCAACTTAATGGCTGAAATATTTCATACATGATGTGTACCTTATTGGGAATGCTGCAATTTACATGCCATAAGCATTATGGCCTGAATTTTGTGCACATCGTGCATGCACGACTGGCTGGCCTGGGAGCAGCACAATTGTCGCTTCCGCCCATGAATGTCAAAAGAATGCAATTTCACACTGGACATGCAAACCCTCAGGGATCTTGCCCCTACACTGGGGAAGGGCTGCCGGCAGGGGCAGGAGCCTGGTGGGCACTGGGTCCAATGCAGACCCAGCGGGGGATTTTAAAATGGCTGAGGCAGCCTTTGGAGCTGTACAAATGTAAGCAGAAGGTATGGCATCAGCAGCCTCTCAACCCAGACAGGAGGGCAATGCAGGTGGGCACTCTGCCCTCCACTTCTCAGACAAGTGCCTGCACACTCTTGTGGAGGCAGTGGGTGCCAGGCAGGACATCCTGATGCTGTACGACGGCGAGAGGAGGCCAACCCACCAAACAAAGAAGGACTGTGCAGAGGTAGCAGCCCAGGTCAGCAGGCACAACGTGGTGTGCCGCAGTTGGATACAATGCTTAAGAAATGTTTAATGATCTTCTGCACTCAGGAAGGGTGAGTACCAATTTTTCATGTTACCGTGTGGAGAAGTCTTGAAGGATGAACCATGGTTCAGGGTGTAAGACTCAAAGATGTGACTCTAAATTCAGGAATCAGACTACCAGTTCTCGAGGCTTTACATTAAACTAATCAAAACATTTAATTAATTTAGACAAGTTAAAATATACATACACATGGCTTCATATTACTACTATCATAACTTTTAACAAATTCCCAAACTAATCTCCGTTAAGGCAACAGCAACCAATAGACTTAACCAAACACCAGGCAAAGCAATTTCACCTTACGAATTCAAAATTAAGTTCTTTCACTTGGTTCCTGTGGAGCCAGCTGCTTTTTGATCTCATATTGATTCTCTCTGCACACCCGAAAATTACTGAAGTTATACCTACCAGTCCCATTGAACATTAATTCTCATTGTATCAGTAATCTCTGAACTAAACCTCGCTAACAATAAAAGCCCTTTCATAGTGTCAATTTTATTAGTAATATAAACATATTGCTTGGTAGCAGCTAGAAAGGCATCAGTTTTCACCCCATTTCTTGAATGCTCCATTCAAAAAATGCAAATGCACACTATCTCTCTTACATATCAAAACTATTACCCATCAACGCACCCAAAGTAGCTGGCTTTAATCCAATTAAGACACACCCGCAGACTAAACCTCTATTTTAAAAGAAAAATATTTTCCAAAATATTATATACATTAATAGCTTCATGACAGCAGCCTGGTATGGTGTTGCAGGTAGAGGGTGGACTAATGAATGGACCTTTATCTGTACAGGAGAAGGGAAGCAATAATGCCACTGAGAGCACAAGAATGGGTGGTAGGGTGGCCAACCTGCTCACCATGAGCAAATGTGAGATGGACGCCCTCAATAACTCAAGTGCGAGAGTGCACTAAGATCATCAGGTTGCAGATAGGCAGGCAACTGGGAGGAAGGTAAGAGTCCAGTTGGCAGACGAGGGACAGCCGAAGACTGCAAACAATGTAGGGTCCTCTCATCTCAAAAGATAACTTCTAATCAAAAGTCCGCAGTGATCTAGCAATGACATTAGCACTATGATGCTGCTGCCCATAGTCTCACCAGGCCGCCTAGCATGCATGTTCAATATCTGATGATTGATACTACTGATATATTGTCTTCCTCCCTCAGATGCGCCATCCTCCAGAGGCACTCGAGAATCCAAGGACCCTCAGTTGACACCGGAGGAAGAGCCACACAGAAATCCACCCACATTACACCCTCTCTCGCTACCAGGCACCAGCTCAGATACAAGCACATCAGTGTGTTGTAGTGCATCGGCTCAGATGATTGTGCACTGTGGGGAGGTCACAGCACATTCACATGAGGAGCTGGCGGAGGGTGCCAGCAGTTGGAGGACTGCTGGAGACCAGGACGATGCTGAGTCCGAAGCTGATGATGAGCCTCTGGAGTCGTCCATCAAGCGGCAGATGCTGGATATGCATGGGAGGATCTGGCGGTGAACATTCAGAGTATGTTTGCCATGGTATCTGTCACGGAGGAGTCCTTGAGGAGCATGAGCACTGCGTTGACCCTGAGCACCAAGCGCATGGTCTCCTCCATTGAGACAGCGGTGACTCTCATGGAGAGGCAACTCCAGGAACAGAATCAGAGGTTCCTGGGGTCGTGCTCAGACCTGCAAGCCCTTATACAGTCAGTGGCAGTACATGAGGATGAGCTGCCTGTCGTCAGTGTGCTTCTCTCACGGTGCTCCGGATGAGGGCAGCAGCTCCTCTGCCCCTCTGCCAGTGACCTTTTAAGGTTGTGACGACTGATGGGTGCCCAGCCATGTTGCTGGTTGCTCCCTCCCAGCAGAGCCTGCTCAGGCCCCACTGGCCAGATTACGACCGCCAAGGTCAACAGGGTGGACACGACAGCAGAGTCAGCAATCTGCCTCCAATGCTGCTGCCATTGAGAGGGTGGGTAACACCAAGACATAGTACTCGCAAGTTTAAGTTTAATGCACTGTGAGCATAGGATAGGGACATTATGGGTGACATTCTTTCATTTCATCTGTGTTATGTATTGTTTTTGTGTGACAGTAGCAACAAAGTTATGTTATGTTCCTTTTTTTCCAACTCTGGTAAAGATATAAATCTAGATTTTGTTTCAATGTCCTGAGTATCCTTCATGTTTTTTATAGGTGCAGGCCTCAGCAGTGCAGCAAACTTTATTACCGAGGTTGTGAGACGACATTGGGATCATGGGATTTCGTCCTGAGAAATGTGTGTGAAGGAGGCAGCGCCCTTGTCATGAGAGCGAAACCAAGCCTTGGCAGCCAGCTGAACGAGTATCGAATCAAGGCCTCACTGGTGTCCCTGCCTCCCTGAAGGTTTCCTAAGTCTGTGTCCACATCCTCATCCTGTCCTGCCTGTGCTCCTCATCAGATCCATCTGTAAAGTCTTATTCTGAGACCTGTGGAGCTGCATCGCTATCCTCATCCGCCAGTGGGTTCCCACTTGCCTGCCAGATTGAGCAGAGCACAGCAGACAACGACGATAAATGACACACGCTCCAGAGAATATTGCAGGGCACCCCCTGATCTGTCCAGGCAGGGGTACCTCATCCCCAGCAGAGCAATGGTCCTCTCAACCACTACCCTTGTGGAGGTATGACTCCTATTGTACCTCTCTTCAGCCTCTGTCCTTCGGTGCCGGAGTGGCGTCATGAGCCACCTTTTCAAGGGATACCCTTTGTCACCCTGTAGCTGGAGCCATGAATAGCCTTGGCACCTCGGAGTGTCACAGGATGTATGCATCATGCGAGCTACCAGGGTACCTTGCGCAGACTTGCAGAATCTGTGGTCACATACTATCTGCACGTTCATGGAGTGGTAACCCTTTCTATTCATGAGGCACCTTGATCTCCAGACTAATCACCTGGCATATTGATGTCATAGTGTCCCTAGCGGGACAAAACCTCCTGCAACACGACATCAGACATGTTGAGGTAGCTGGATCGCTGCCTATATGCTCTGGCAGCAGGATAGTGGCATCTACTGCAGGTCCTTCCACCTTTTTCTCCCTGCTGGCTGTGCATCCCCTCTGCCAGCACCTCTCCTCCAACAGGTCTGTCACTTGCAATGCTGCCTGTGGACACCTGGCCTCCTCTCCCTCCTAAGAGGAGATCCGCCCAGTGGAGTAAACAATCTCCAAAACGGTCAGCAGCATTGCCAGTGTGAGTAGTGAGGAGTTTGGTAGATGGTTTGCTGCTGGGGACTTTTGGTACTTGGCAGCTTCATCTCTGTTCGGGGCTTCATTCTTAGTATTTTCATGCTTCATTTCAGGACTCCTTTGTGTCTCGAAAGGCCCTGGAAGATTCAGACCATGTGGACCCTTCCAGGTATCATTCAGCCTTCTGTTAGTCAGGTAATGGGGATTGTGGTCTACATTGGTGGCACCTCCTCAGAGGATGAAGGGGCAGAAGGGAGAGGAGGCCAGGTGTCCCTATGCAGCTTCCAGGAGCTATGGGAGGAGAGGCACAGGCACAAGGGGTGCAGGGCCAGCAGGAAGTCCAAAGCGGAAAGGTCCGCAAAAGGCACAACTATCCTGCTGCCAGGGTTAACAGGCGGCGATGCAGCTACCTCAATTTGTCTGAGGTGCAATGCTGAAGGAGGCTCTGCCTTTCAAGGGAAACAGTGACTTCAATTTGTCAGATGATTGGGCCTGAGATCAGCTGCAACTGTGTGGGTGGACACTCCATGCCAGTGATTCTGAAGGTCACAGCGGCCCTCAACTTCTATGCCTCCAGCTCTTTCCGGGGTCATTGGGGGATCTTTGTGGAGTCTCCCAATCAGCTGTCCATCGTTGCGTCAAACTGGTGACAGAAGTTCTGTTCAGGTGGGTTCTGACCTTTATTCTTGCCGTACAGATAAGGCCAACCTGGCTGAGTAAGCCAGAGGCTTTGCAGGATTCCTGGGTTCCCCTGCATCCAAGGTGCAATCGACTGCACACATGTGGCCATCAAGGTGCCAGCGGGTCAGCCGGGTGCCTTCATCAACAGGAAGGGCTTCCACTCCATGAACGTGCAGATAGTGTGTGATCACAGGATGCAGATTCTGCAAATCTGTGCAAGGTGCCCTGGCAGCTCCCATGATGAGTACATCCTGAGACACTCCCAGCTGCCAAAGCTCTTCAGTGCTCAGGTCCGACTGGATGAATGGCTGCTGGCTGACAAGCACTATTCGTTGAAAAGGTGGCTCATGCCACCTCTCCGCTACCCAAGAATAGAGGCAGGGAAGTGTTGCAATGCAAGTCATGCCTCCACAAGAGCAGTGATAGAGAGGATCATATGTCTTCTAAAGATGCACTTCCAAAGCCTAGACCGTTCAGGGGGTGCACTACAATACCGTCCAGAGTGGGTATCACTGATAGTGGTTGCATGCTGCGCTCTCCACAATCTGGCACTGGGAAGGGGGGACCCACTGGAGGGAGAGGGTTCTTTCACAGTTGCACAGGCCACAGATCATGAATCCAGTAGTGAGTCAGAAGAGGAGCATGGTGAGGAGAACGATGAGAGCATGGAGGCAGACCTTGGTAACCTCCAGGGAGGCAGAGACACCAGGGACGCCTTGATCCAACAGTCCTTCAGCTAGGCTGCCAAAGATCTGCCTCCACCTCACGCCAGGGCTGCCGCCTCCATCCTGGATATCTGAAAGCACCTCATGCGCCAATGTGAGGCCACTCTGGACCTCCCTGCTCACCATTGATGGATGGGCACCTAGCTGGGGTACTGGGTGCCTCATCCTTCTCCCACATGGACACTGACCACCTGAGCTCAGTGCCTGTGTGAGGGCTTGCAGGTCCAAGAGCAAACCAATTGAAACCTGATTCTGTTCCTGGAGCTGCCTCTCCATGAGAGTCGCCACTCTCTCAACGGAGGAGGCAGTGTGCTTAGCCATGGGGGTCAATGTTGTGCTCATTTTCTGCATGGACTCCTCCACATCAGAGACGATGGCACATATACCCTCATGGATCTCCACTAGATCCTCCCGGACATCTCGCTGGACATCCAGCATCTGTCACCTAATGGACGACTCCAGAGGCTCATCATTTGCCTTCGACTCAGCATTGTCCTGGTCTCCAGAATTCCTCCGACTGCCAGTGCCCTGGGCACCCGCTGCCACCGCCTGTACCTCAGGTGAGTGTGAAGTGCCTTCACCGCTGTGTACCGACACTCTAGCCGAAGATCTAACATCCACTGAAGTGCTGGTAGCTGCGCTGGTGCCTGGTTCAGACAGCAGGTGTGACACAGGTACTTCTGGGGCCAGGCGGGCCACAGGCATCAGGGGTGTGTCGTCAGGGCCCTGCGATTGGATGTGTGGTGGCAAACCTAAGGGAGAACAATGACATGTGATTAGTTAAAGTCATCACACTCTCACTGTGCATGCCAGGCACCCTGGTGAGACAATGGAGATCCACATCGTGGTGCATCATCTTTTAGTGATCAATGGGGAATGCAGTTTCAAGGTTCCCATCAATGATGAGGCTACACAAGAATGTTTGCAGCATCTGAAACTCTCACCTCTGTGTACTGCACAGAGTGCCCACCCGACCTGCCCTCAAGCCTGGTGTCTGCAGCCGCATTACTCTCCATAATTTCTATTCGCCTGCTCACAACACTGGAGCTCTCCTCATCACCGGCAGCCTTCCAGGGCCTGACTGTGCAGGTTTGAAACAAGCCGCCAGGTTGCCATTGGACCCGACAGCCGACAGGCCCCCGCCCTCACCCGCTTCTTGCTGACCGGTGATGAGCCTTAATTGGCCCGCCAGTGTGAAATCATGCTTGGGTGCTGATCACAGGCGGTGGACCATTTCCTGGCCACTCCCAGGCCCACCTGCTGCACCCGCCTGACAACCTCAAAATTCTGCCCCAGAAGCAACCACAGGAAAAGGTCTGAAATCTCAGCAAACAAGCAGCAGCAAACTCTCAGCTGAACTCCTAACAACTTACACAGGTAATGCTTGGCTCCCCTTTTAGCCTACCCTTGGATGAAAATAGTGAAAAAACAAGTTAGCTGCCCGCCTGTGTTGCCAGTGCGATGATTGCAAAGTCACAGGGGCAACATAAAATTGACTTCAATTGCACTTTTAATTGCCTTAAGTGACCAAATAATTGTTGGTGGGTGCGATTCCAGGTCCCACGTGAGCATGCAGATCGAAATATCACATGAGCAAACGATGACGTTGGGATGTGCGCCTGATGTCTCCTTGTGAAATTTAATACTCTCACACTCTCTCTTCAGCAGCAGTAACTCACTATCTCAAAGTAGATTTGATCCACAGTTTCATTTCATCCTTTGTCTCATCTGGTGCTTTAACAAAAAAATGTCTTCTTCTTTTAAGGTTTGAATAATCACACGCTTCATCATCACATAGGTATTAACACCTCTTGAAGTTTCTTCCCCTTCCCTTCTCTCTGATCCACCCTTCTTCCAATCTCACCTCTTCACATTTACTCACAAAATCTTTCAATCTTCCCCTTTTCAACCCTGAATGATCTGTCCTTAGCAAAGGCCTCAGCTTCAGCCCTTTATATCCCCACTCCAACAAATTTTGAGATTGGCACAATGCTGTACATTTTCTTTCATGGGATGTGGGCATCACTGGCAAGTCCAGAATTTGTTGCCCATCCCTAATTGCCCTTGAGAAGCTGATGACGAGACACTTTCGTGAACCGCTGCAGTTCAGCTACACCCACTGTTAAGAAGGAAGTTCCAGGATATTGATCCAGTAACAGTGAAGGAACAGTGATATAGTTCCAAGTCAGAGTGGCGTGTGGCTTGGAAGGGAACTTGCAGGTGGCGATGTTCCCACTGCCTGTTGCCCTTATCCTTCTAGGTGGTAGAAGTCACAGGTTTGAAAGGTGCTTTTGAAGGAGCCTTGGTGATCTTGTCTATGGTAAACCCTGTTGTCACTGTGCGTCACTGGTGGAGGAGTTAATATTTAAGATGGTGGATGGGGTGCCAGTTAAGCGGGCTGCTTTGTCCTGGAATGGTGTCAAGCTTCTTCAGTGTTGTTGGAGCTGCACTCATCCAGGCAAGTGGAAAATATTCCATCACACTTCTGACTTGTGCTTTGTAGATGGCAGACAGGCTTTGGGGATTGGGGAGGTGAGTTACTTACCTCAGAATTCTGAGACTCTGACCTGCTCTTGTAGCCACAGTATTTATGTGATTGATCCTGTTCAGTTTCTGGTCAATGGTAACCTCCAAGATGTTGATGGGGATTCAACAATAGCAATGACATTGAAAGTCAAGGTGAGATGGTTAGATACTCTTATGTTGGAGATGGCCATTGCCTAGCAATTGCGTGGTACGAAATGTTATTTGTCACTTATCAGCCCAAGCCTGAATATTGTCCAATTCCTGTTGCATACGTACAAAGAGCAGCTTCAGAATCTGAGGAGTTTTGAATGGTACTGCACATTGTGCAATCATCAGTGAACATCCCCATTTTTGATCCTATGAAGGGAAGGTCATTGATGAAGCAGCCGAAGATGGTTGGGCCTAGGACGCTACCTTAAGGAACTCCCACAGCAATGTCCTGGGGCTGAGGTGATTGGCCTCCAACAATCACAATCATCTTCCTTTGTGCTAGGTATGATTCCAATCAGTAGAGAGTTTTCCCCCTTGTAATAACTTGATAGAGCAGCAGGTTTGGTGAAGAAACGCTAAAATTTATTTAGGAGACATGTGGAGGTGCTTGCACATTAGGCGCAATCTCTCTGTCGGAAGCCCCACCCAGAGAATTACCCACACAATAAGCTTATTGGTTGAAGCCCCCATAATCATTTCGCTTGATGAGTGATTGACAGGAGGTTCAATTTTTGATTATTCTGGCTCTGTGTCACCTTCCCTTCCAAATTTGGAAACACCAAGTAGTATATGGTGTTGCATGGTTACTTAGGAGAAATGTGAAAAAGTAAGACTCCAGAGTACCTCCAGATAAGTTCTTCATATCAGTCTTAAAAGTCTGGACAGCTCTATCAGCGAACCATTGGATGAAGAATGCCAGGGAGCGGTCTTTATGTGCCGGATACCGTTCAGGCCTGTGAATCTCAAATTCCACGCTGTTAAAAGCTGTTCCATTATCAGAAACAATAATCTCAGGTAAACCATGTATACTGAAGGAATGATGCAGCTGAAGTTGGCGTTTTTACTTCATAGGCATAAAGCCATTTTGAATATGCATCGATAATTAACAGGAACATGGTGCCGAGAAACGGTCCAAAATAGTCAATTTGCTTTCTAACTCAGGGTCGACCAGGCCATTTTTATGGGTGAAGTGGAGCTGAAACAGGTAGCTTCTGGTGCTGCTGGCAAAGGAAACAGTGTTTAACCATGCTCTCGATGTCACTGTCTATTCTTGACCGCCAGACATAGCTACGTGCCAGCATCTTCATCATGCCTGGGTGTACACTGTGGAACACTGCCCAGGGCAACTCTCTACCCTGTGATGGGACCACGGCTCTTGAATCCCACAGCAAAATTCTGTCTTGACAACTCAATTCAGGTTACTGGAATAAAATGGTCATAAGTCATCAGACACAAGTGTTCTTGGCCATCCTTGTAAAACAGTCTTTGACTTTTGGAAGTATTGGGTCTCTGTTCATCCAATTCTGATCTGGTTGGCACACACAGGTGATGAATCCAACAAATTTAACAATAACACTAACTCATGTGAAACAGGTGTATTGGCAAGACTACCTGGTAATAGAAGATGACTAAATGCTTCTGCATTGGCTATATGTGAGCCAGGGCGGTACATGAAAGTGTACTCATAAGCAGAGAGCGTCAAAGCCCAATGTTGGATTCTCGCTGAAGCTATAGGCAGAATAGCTTTGTCTTCGCTGAACAAACCTGTCAGTGGCTTATGGTCAGGCAGAATTGTAAAATGTCAACCGTGGAGGTACTGGTGAAACTTCTTGACACCAAATACAACTGACAATCCTTCTTTTTCCAACTGAGAGTCCTTTTCAGCTTAGGAAAGTATTCTTGAAATGTAACCAATGGGTCTTTCTGATATGTCCTCCATTTAATGTGATAGAACAGCTCCTGCACCATAAGGAGAAGCATCACACGTCAACACGAACTCTTTACATCAGTCATAATGTACGAATAAGCATGTTACAAAGGCTTCTTCTTGCTGTGAACCCCATGACCAGCGGTGGTTCTTCCTCAGTAACAAGTGTTGTGGTGCCAGTATAGTGGATAAATTAGGTAAAAAATGGCTATAGTAATTGATCATACCTAGGAAAGGTTTAAGCTCTGTCACATTAGAGGGTGATGGCATCTTTAATTGCTTGGACCTTGTCTTCAACAGGATGCAACCCCATAGCGTCCATTGTGCGACCCAGGTAAGTTATGTCCAATGCTTGAAATTAGCATTTTTCTCACTTCAAACGCACACCTGCTCCCATAAATCTTCTCAGTGCTTCCTCCAGGTTGGCTAAAAAAGGGGGGTCGGAAAGGGGGTGGGGATGGAGGAGAGAGTTCATGATCTAAAATTGTTGAACTCAATATTCAGTCCGGAAGGTTGTAAAGTGCCTAATCGGAAGATGAGGTGCTGTTCCTCCAGTTTGCGTTGAGCTTCACTGGAACATTGCAGCAGGCCAAGGACGGACATGTGGGCATGAGAGCAGGGTGGAGTGTTGAAATGGCAAGCGACAGGGAGGTCTGGGTCATGCTTGCGGACAGACCGAAGGTGTTCCGCAAAGCAGTCACCCAGTCTGCGTTTAGTCTCTCCAATGTAGAGGAAACCACACTGGGAGCAGTGAATGCAGTAGACTAAATTGAGGGAAGTGCAAGTGAAATGCTGCTTGACTTGAAAGGTGTGTTTGGGCCCTTGGACAGTGAGGAGAGGGGAAGTAAAGGGGCAGGTGTTGCACTTTCTGCGGTTGCATAGGAAGGTGCCGTGGAAGGGGGTTGAGGTGTAGGGGGCGATGGAGAAGAGGACCAGGGTGACCCGGAAGCAACAATCCCTGTGGAATGCCGCCAGGGTTGTTGGGGGGGGGGCTGCTGCTGGTTAAGGGAAGATGTGTTCGGTGGTGGCATCTTGCTGGAGTTGGTGGAAATGGCGGAGGATGATCCTTTGAATGCCGAGGTTAGTGGGGTGATAAGTGAGGACAAGGGGGACCCTATCATGGTTCTGGGAGGGAGAGGAAGGTGTGAGGGCAGATGCACGGGGGATGGGCCGGACACGGTTGAGGGCCCTGTCAACCACGGTGGGTGGAAGAACTCGGTTAGGGAAGAAGGAAGACATGTCAGAGGAACTATTTTTGAAAGTGGCATCACTTTCAGAAGTTTAGAAACATAAGGGGCAATTTGCATTTTTAAATAAAGTATTCAAAAGAATGAGTGAAATCTTAGAAGACACCAAGCAATGTGTTTATTTTTTCCAGCTTGCTATAAAAATTAGCGGAATCAAAGGATGTTTTCATTATAAGAGGTAAAATTAAAAACCTAGTGATACAATGGAAAATTTACATTCAAAGAGAAAGATATGTATAAAGGAGAAAGGAGATTGTGTGTAAGGTTGAGGCATTTTAAGAACCATCAAGTGCAAGAAGTCTCCAGCCTGTAAATCTCAAGCCTGCGTGCAAGGATCAAGGATTGAAAGAAACTCATTTTGAATGTGAATGTCCAGTGTGTGCTCTGCAGGTGTCTCTTCAAATGCATGCATTTTACTGTTGCCTTAATTGGGGTGTAACTGAGAGTCAGATTAATTAGGGGTTTTTTGTAGTTATTATGGTAGTAATTTTGTAGACATGTGTATGTGCTTACAATTTTTCTTGTAGTAATAAATGTTTAATTTAGTTTTATAAAAAACCTCTTATTACTACTGAATTCAAAGCCTGTAGCTCGAAACATACAAATTGCAAAAATGGGTTATGACAGTTGTTTCAAGTTTCCCTCTGGGATTTGAACAGCTCAGCTTTTACCACCGGCTGTGTTATAATATCTAGTGCATAAAGCCAGAAACCGATGCACTGTTCGATTAAGCAATAACATAATTTTGCCAGTCAACCTGACAGACCAGTTAGGTTTGCAGCAATTGTTAGGTTTACACAAGTCCATGCTGCTATTGACTATACTCATAGCAGCATAAGAACAGGAGAAGGCCGCTAAGCTGTTTCACCATTCAAATACAATCATGCTGACGTGTATCTTAACTCCATCCACCCACCTTTGCTTTATGGTCTTTTATACCCTTGGCTAGCAAAAATCTATCAATCTTTTTATCCAAAAATTATAATTAATCCCTTTACAGACTTCCCAAACATTTTAAAGTAGCTACAAATTTTCCTTTCAATTATTGCTTCTAGGTAAAAGGCTGTCACACATCCTTTGGAATAAAGAAATCTTTGCTATGGTAAAGGTTTTTATAAAAGTGTTCGATATACGCAAGTTCTTAACATCAGAAACACTTAAAAAATAGAGTAATACACAGGTAACAACAATGGTTTTCAAAACAATCTTCATTACAAACATAAAAGTAAAATACTGCAGATGCTGGAAATCTGAAACAAAAACAGAACATGCTGGAAAAGCTCAGTAGATTTAACAGCATCTGTGGAAAGAGAATATTTTTTTCTCTCCACAGATGCTGTTAGACCTGCTGCCTTTTTTCAACATTTTCTGTTTTTGTTTCATTACAAACATACAATTTGATTTTATAAACTTATAAAATCCAATATGTTCTTCTGGCCTTTAAGACATTGGGTGGAATTTTCCAAGAATTGTACTAAGTGTGATAGTGGGCAGGTAAAATGGAGTCCTATCCGCTGATAAAATGGCAGGTTTTCACATCGTACATTCCCGAGCATACCTCGTTATATATTCACTCCTTTGAAACACGCCGTTTCCATGGCAGGCAGGCTCTCATTTGCCCGCTTGCCATCACCCCGTTGTTGCATCACGCTGGCTGACACCTTTAAAAGGCAGCTGCCAGCAAAGCGCTCATCGTGGAGAACCCATGTCCCCACACCATGAGCCTAGACCGCTGGATTACTAGTCTGGTGATATTATTACTATGCCATTGTCTCCCCCTTAGATTGGGGCCCCACAGAAAGAGTTGGAAAATAATTATGCTTTTCTGATGGTGTGGAAATATGTACCTCAATAGAGGTGTTTTCATGGAAGTTGAGCAACTTTGACAATAAAATGATAAGGGGAACCATGTGCATGATCATCTACAATCATCATTGCAGGGGGGAATGCTGCAGGAGGGTCCTTCTCTTTTACCTCCAAAATTCCCTTCCATCAGATCCCGGTCAGTCAGGCTGATTTCCAAGCGGGAGATCTGCATGGCCAAAAGGTGCACAGTGTGGGCAGAATCTTATTGAGGCATCGGGAGTCTCACCTGCCAGATGATGAGCTGACGAGAGACCTGCATTGTCTTTTTTGGGGAAAGCCCACCAAACCACGAGCCAGTCAGTGGCGAAACCAGCGGCAGGCCTTCCCCTGGAATCAAGACTCCAGGGGCAGAAGTCTCTGGCCTCTGATTAGCCAACAGCTCTTGTGCTCAGCAGTGTCACAGGTGCGCTAGTGGCTGCTGCTGGAACTACAAGCTCTGGAGTCCCAGGATCACTAGACACCTGGGCCAGAGGTGGATAATGTCAACAGGAGTTTCAAAGGGTGGGAGCTGGGGAGAGAGGGGTGCAGGGGTGTCAGCACGAAGGGCAGGGAGGAGGCTTTCAGCAGGCACCCCTTTCTTGATTTTGAGTCTGTCAATCAGGCACTCCCACAAGCCAACAAGCTGGTTACACAGTTGTAGCTGTCATGCACATGGCATGGCGAAAGACCTGCCTGAAGCTGGCAGGATGGGGCCTTTAAGCAGTCATTAATTGGCACTGGGGCAGGAAGGTCAGCCATGGGCCTTCACGCCCATAACTTAATTCTGACAGAGGCAGGAAGATGGCAAGTTTTGGATATGCTGCTCTTCCTGCCCCCAAGTTCACTACCAGAGAGAGCAGAAGATTCTGTCAGTAGTTAAACTCCACAGCCTGTGGGAAATGTGGTCTTCCAAGCTTCCTGCATGAAACTGCTCCATTAATTAATATCCAGTCTGAATCCGTGACCAACAATTACCTGCAGCTTCTCTCCAAGCTCACTGAACCTGGTCACCATGGTCTCTATCTCCTTATAGAGATCAAAGCTGATTCAACATGTTGGATGATCAGAACTATAATTATGAGGAGGTACTAGGCTTATTTATATTGGGACAAGGAAGAGTAAAAGAACATTTAATCAAGATTTTTTATACATTGTCAGGATTTTATAATTGTCATAATGTTATTGGAATTTCTTGTTAAGTAGAGTAACAGTTGAATCTGTGTCTATGCCTGTCTGTGTGTGACTTAATTGAATTAAAGGCAGCTGGTCTGTCATGAACTTTGGTAGGAAGAATAGAGGCATAGACTATTGTCTAAATGGGGAGAGAATTCAGAAATCTGGAGTGCAAAGGGACTTGAGCATCCTAGTCCAGGATTCTCTTAAGGTTAACTTGCAGGTTAAATCGGTAGTTAGGAAGGCACATGCAATGTTGGCATTTACTTCGAGAGGACTAGAATATAAAAGCAGGGATGTGCTGCTGAGGCTTTATAAGGCTCTGGTCAGACCACATTCAGAATATTGTGAGCAATTTTGGGCCCCATATCTCAGGAAGGATGTACTATCCCAGGAAGGACCCTGGAGAGGGTCCAGAGGAGGTTCACGAGAACGATCCCAGGAATGAAAGGCTTAACATATGAGGAACGTTTGAGGACTCTGGGTCTATACTCGATGGAGTTTAGAAGGATGAGGGGGGATCTGATTGAAACTTAAAGAATACTGAAAGGCCTGGATAGAGTGGATGTGGGGAAGATGTTTCCATTAGTAGGAGAGACTAGGACCCGAGGGCACAGCCTCAGAGTAAAGGGAAGACCTTTTAGAACAGAGATGAAGAGAAACATCTTTAGCCAGAGTGGTGAATCTATGGAATTCATTGCCACAGAAGGCTGTGGAAGCCAGGTCATTGAGTGTATTTAAGACCGAGATAGATAGGTTCTTGATTGGTAAGGGGATCAAAGGTTACGGGGAGAAGGCGGGAGAATGGGGCTGAGAAACTTATCAGCCATGATTGAATGACAGAGCAGACTCAATAGGCCGAATGGTCTAATTTCTGCTCCTATGTCTTATGTATGAGAAGATAAGCTAGGTTTGAAATGTTAAGTAGGTGGACATTGGTGTAAAAGGGAACATTTAAATAAACCAGACTAGATTGTTTTCAAAGGAGGGGTGAGATGTGTCACTCAGCCAGGTGAAGCTCAGAAACAGTGTATTTATTTTTCCAAAATATTACTAGCAAAATTAATGCTATGAGAGGTTTTTATTAACAGAGAGGTAAAGTCCAAAGACATAGTGAAACATTGGAAATTTGCATTAAAAGGGGAAAATATGTATAAAGGAGTGAAAGCTGTGTGTGAGGGAAGGCTTTTTAAGATCTAACAATTGTGAAAAGTCTTCAGCATCTAAGCCTCAAGCTGCTGTCTACAATAAACTGAAGTTTAGAAAACTCACTTTGAGTTGGACAGTTCAGGGTATTATGTTTCTTTGCCTGGGGTCTTTTAAAATCTATGTGTCTTACTGTTGCCTTAACAAAAGTGTAACTGGGAGTTAGATTAATTAGAGGATTTAGAAGTTATCATAGTAGTAATTTATAGATCTATGTATGTAGTTAAAATCATTTTTTCTATTAATAAAGATTTAATTTAAGAAACCATAAAACTTGATTATTTTATTACTACTGAATTCAAGGTACGCATCTCAAAATGTATACAAATTGCAAAACAAGTTGTGTCAGTTGTTTCAAGTTTCTCTTTGAGATTTGAGCAGCACAGCATTTACCATCAGCTGTGCCATAACAAAATTATGTAGGGTTTTGATAGTGTCAATGGGTTGGAGAGTGACAGAGATTAATTTAAAATTGTCACTAAGAGTGGGAAAAGGTGTAAGGAACAATTTCTTTTCATAGCGAATTGTTAAACCATTCAATACTTTTGCCATAATAGTTCAGGTAGAGACCATTGCAACTTTTAAAGATAGAGTAGGCAAACTTTTGAAGCCAAAGAAACAGGCAAATTCTGTCTAAATGTCAGTTACAGCAAGATACATTACTTCAGATGTAGACTTCTCCAGTTTCACTGTTCACATTTTATGTGTGGCTTCAATTGACCAGGGCACCTTCACCACATCTGGTGAGTATTGTAACAGAAAGGAGTTGGGATAAATTCACAGATTCTGTGCCCTGCCTCTTCTTCTCAATGGGGATTTATGTCTGTCTGTATATAATTATCCATGTTGAAATCCTTTTGATTTAAGGATAGGAAGTGGCGATCTTCCTCCTCTTCCACACAATCCCTCCCCCAACATTTTTTCCTTTGTTTTTCTCTGTGTCTTTGTTACCTCAGGATGCTCAACATGAGTAAAGTAAAACTCATTCTTGACAATGAACGGTGTAGACAAGCAGATTATCAGTAGAAGTTTCAAAGATCTGTAGATATATCTAATCACACCATGCCCAACGTTGATCTAATGCTTTGTTTCTTTTCTGTTTTTCTTCCCTCACCAGTTTCCCCAACCTCTTGTACTAAAGACTTCTTGTTGGAGTACCATATCATAAGAAGGATATTGAGACACTGGAAATAATGCTGTGGAGGGCAATTCAATTTGTAGTTGGGATTAGATGCATGGGTTATAAGGAGAGATTGCAGAAACTGGGCATATGTATGCACCAGTCACCATCAAAAACACCACCCAATTAGCCATTACTCACGTGAGTTTAAACAGTGAGGCTCCAAATTGCTAGGTTGCCACTTTATCTGCAGGAAGTGTGGCATGGTAGGACTCCTGCCTGATGCTTGGAAAGGCTGCTGACCCCATTCCAAATCGAATGGGTCTTTTTAATATTTGGGAAGACAACCCATTGTGTAGAGGCATGATCCAACTATTTACCTCTACTAAGTGCCAGAAAATCAGAGCAATCCTGGTCAGTACTATAATGAAAAGATATTATCGTGTATAATGTTATTGGAAATTTAAAATTGGAATTGCAGTAGGATCTATGTGTGTGTGTGTGTGTGTGTGTGTGTGTGTGTGTGTGTGGATCTGTGTGTGGCTTAACTGGATTAAAAACAGCTAGTCTGGGTGCTTTGATTACAGTAGTTTGAGATGTTAATTAGATAAATGTAAGGCTAGAAAGTAAAGCGGACATTTGCATCTGTTGAATAAAGCATTCAAAAGAAGGATGTAAAAACTTGCACCTAGCTAGGAGACACCAAGCAATGTGTTCATATTACTAATGAAGTTGGTGCTATGAAAGGTGTTTTATTGTTAGAAGAGGTGGAGTTCATAGGCCTAGTGATACAATGAAAACTTACATTCAAAGAGAAGGCTTGGTATAAACGGAAAGGAGTTTTGTATGTGCAGGGTAGAGGCATATAAGATTTAACCAGCTTGTAAATCTAGAACTGTGTTTGAACTGATAAGGTCAAATGTGCTTTGCCTGGTGTCTGTTTAAAGTCTATGGGTTATTATTGCCTTGGTGAAGATTTACCTGGGAGTGATTGATTTGGGGATTTGTTTAGAAGTTATTATGGTAGTAATTTGGAGACATGTGTATGTGTTTAATTTCTTGTTAAATTAATAAATGTTTAATTTAGTTTTATATAAAAACCTCTTGCGGATTGGTGGTTTTATTCCTGAATTCAGAGCTGCGTCTCAAACATACCAATTGAAGAAGAGTCACTGAAGAAGAGTCATACGGACTTGAAATGTTAACTCTGTTTTTCTCTCCACAGATGCTGTTAAACCTGCTGAATTTTTCCAGCATTTTCTGTTTTTGTTTCAAATTTCCAACATCCGCAGTATTTTGCCTTTATTCCAATTGAAAATATAGGTTATGACAGTTGTTCAGATTTCCCTCTGGGATTTAAACAACTCAGCCTTTACCAACTGCTGTGTCATAACAAGAATTAATATTTCAGAAATATCATATCCCACATACTTCTCAAACCTCCCCATCAATGTTACTTATCCAACTCTTGAATTTGCCAATATAGTTGGTGCTCTGTGTCTCATGGAAGCACATTCCATACCTAAGTCACCTCCTTTAAAGCTGCTAAATCTAAATTGCCTTTTTGCTCTTCTACTTACAGGCTGTAGGCCTTGCCACTTGTTGCAGAATTTCTGACTCTTTTATATATTCTATCATTTATCTTGTCTATTGCATAATATCATCTAAGCCTTATTTGCGCCAGTAATAACATGCCCGGTTTCTGCAGCATCTCCTTATAACTTGGATGCCTAATCACAATTATAGGTTTAATTGCCCTCCACAGCATTATCTCCAATGTCTAGAGATATCCTTTTGATCATATGGTGACCAAAACTGCCCACTAATCCAGGTTATGTCAGATCAGCACTACATACAAACATGATCACTTTCTGAGATTTGTGTTCTGTCCCTCTGCCTACATAGCTCAAATCCTAAATGGTATTTTTACCAGATGACAGGAAAGGTGGGGGCAATGTCAGTAGGAGATACTACAATTAGGGCCAATTGTGTCATTACCTGATAACCAGTGCATGTACTTTTAGCAGGAATTAATGAAAAAAACAAGTAGGAACCTGGCTGATTTTCCCTCTGAGGTACTGAGGCCAATTGTATCATATCCAGGGATTACACCTGACATCTAAAGTCTAATCACTGAAATGTAGGAAATTTGGCAGCCAATTTGTAAACAGAAAGGTCCCACAAACACCAATGATATTGACTTATAATCTGTTTTAGATATAAAAAACAGAAAATGCTAGAAATACTCAGCAGGTTGGTCAGCATCTGTGAAGAGATGATCAGAACTGGGGAAAGGTAGAAATATAATAGTTTTTAAGCAATGAATGGGGGAGGATGGAAGATAAACAGAAGGAAGGATAGAGTTGATAACAGGAGAAATTAAACAACAAAAGGCCAATGGGGGCGGTAATTCAACAAGTAAAGCAACAAGTAAATCAACAAAAGATGTGTCTAGACAAGTTATGAATGGCAGAATGATGAACACCTGCCAGCTAAAAGCAAAAACAAAGGAAAAGCCAGAATAAGATTAAAACATTCAAAGAGAATGGAAACAAAATAGGGGCAAAGATTACAATGTGAAATTGTTGAACTGGGATTGGAAATGCTGCAACAGAACATAGGTTCTCTGATGGAGGCCACAGGAGGCCTTGGTGCAGGAGGGGGCGATGTCCTCTTCCCACAGGTGCCCAGGAGGACTTCTAGCCAAACATTATGACCACAGTGGGACCAGAAAGCCATTATAGTCAATGCTAGCAGTCTAGCTTGGAGGATTTGGATGTAGTGTTGCAAAACATTCAATCACCTCACACAAATGGTCAAGGTCAGTGGATATATCTTCACATTCTATATTCTTACAAATGAACCACTAGGCTCATGCTGCTCCATTCATCATTTAGGAATAAAGGAGGAGTGGGCCATTCAGCCTGTTGAATCACACTCTCTTTATGCATCTGCTAACAGTTTATAGCAAGCAGAATTCAGAGCCAGCATTCATTGCCTCACCTCACCCTCACCCACTTGGCACTTCTGAAAACTTCAAATTTTCCTACCCCTTCCACCAACTTGTCTATCCTTTGAAGTTCTACACTATCCTCCTCACAGTTCACATTACCTTCAAGTTTTATATCATCTGCAAGTTTTGAAATTGTGCCCTGTACACAAAAGTCCAGATCGTAATTATATATCAAGAAAAGCCCTGGTGAACTTCGTTATAAACCTTCTTCCAATCCAAAAAACTACTATTCACCACTGTTCTTTGTTTCCTTTGACCAGCCAATGTCACATTCACGTTGCTACTGTCTCTTTTATTCCAACAGCTCTAACTTTGCTCACAGGTCTGTTGTGTGGCACTTTATCAAATGCCTTTTGGAAGTCCATGTGCACCACATCAACAGTAGGACCCTCACCTATCTCTCTATTACCTTATCAAAACAAACTCAAGCAAGTTAGTCTACATGATTTTCCCTTAACAAATCTGCCATGAGGCTATAGGCATCTTCAACTCACCAATCTTATTTACCACACTCTGTGCATTCACATACATGCACTGTGATCCTAATTTAGACTTTTTTTTCTTTTCCAGTTGGGGTGTGGGGCGTGTTAGTAAAAATGTTATAACAGAATCTTAAAGAGATTTCTCCTTAACAAAAGGAGAGCTAACAATTATGTTCAGGCTTGGGAGCAAGGTGTAGTTTTACATGTGACAGTTATCACAGTCAATAGTGCAGTATGTACTTATAACCGAGTGCTCAGTAGCTGGAATGCTGTTGTGCTCTTTTTCACACACATCCAGGGGCCCAGCCATCAGAGGAAATTTGTATAAAAATATTATGGGAGCCCACACAGATATTACAGATACATGTGTGGTAGTACATTTTGGTAGGAAGAATAATATTGAGGTCATTTCTTACTTGGAAGATGCAAGTCTAGGTGGGACAGAGGAACAAGGAATCTTGGACTACAAATACAATCAATCACTAAAAGTTGCACCACAAGTTAGCAAGGACATTTTTAAAAAAAGCAAACCAAGCACTATGCTTTATTGCTAGAGGGATAGAATTGAAAAGCAGAGAAATTATGCAAAACCTGAATTGAACCTTGGTTAGATTATACTTGGAGTACTGTGGTGCAGTTCTGGTTATCAGATTATGGAATGAATATAGAGGGAATGGAGAGGATGCAGAGAAGATTGACAAGGATGATAGCGGAAATGTGTGGATGTGTTTATCAGGAAGGAATTGACAAGCTGGGTCTCTTCACTCTTGAAAATAGGCTGAGGGGTGATCTAATAGTTATCTTTAAAATTATGAAACGTATTGATAGAGTGGATACAGAGAGAATGTTTACCCTTGTGAGGAAGTCACCAAGAAACCCAATAGGGAATTGAAGCAATTTATTCATCCACAATGAGTGGTTCCTGATTGCCATAGCGGGTGGTTGAAGCCAATATAGATGCATTTAAGGAGAACCCAGACAAGCATTTGAGGGAAAAGGGAATAGATGGTTACCATGGTGGATTTAGATGAGAAAAGATGGGAGGCCTCATTGGAACATAGACATATCATGGATTGGCTGGGCCGAATAGTTTCTGTGCCGTGTATCCATGTTATCCACACTTTTACTCAACATCCGTAAAAATAAGTCGAGGTACTCCACATATTTGGGAATCCCTTTACCACTGCGACTAGTTTTACAACCGGACACTTTGTTAGGCGGCTGACGAAGTTGCGATACGACCTGTAAAAATTGTAATCCCTGCGACCTGTTTTAAAGAGATGTAAACACTGACCTCACACAGCCCGCCGTATGTTAACCTCCAGTCAGGACGATGTTAAATTTCCATCCGTGGATTATAATTAAGTAATATATTTTTTGTGCACAGGTCGTTGAGGAAATCGCAACTTGGACATTTTCGAAGGGAAACTATGAGAAAAGTAAGACTTTTAAATATAATTTCCCCTTCTGTTATAATGATTATAACAGAGGTTTCCTTTAAGGGGCGGGAAAAGTTCCTCTCCATAACCTCTCTCCCCGGCTGGTGGGGGGGGTGTTTTGGTTGGGGGAGGGGGATTGACAGCTGGGCGGTGCCCGAGTTTGCTCCTCTAGGTTGCTGAGTGGGGGACGCGCTCCGCTCAGCTCAGCTCGGGCTCCGGCCTCTCGGACGCTGACACTTTGGTCGGATCTTTCAATCTCAGTGCAGGATCTCTCTTGGTCTTAAAGAGAGTGGACGATTGAGGAGGATTTATTTCATAACCCATCGGGAACAAGAAGGAGTCGCCGAGCGCCTGTGGATTATAATTTGAGTTGTTTTTTTCCCTTCTCTTTCTGGAGTCAGGAAACCGTTCGCAGCAAGCTGAACGATTCCTGCCCTGCGCTGCTTGTTTTCTCTCTCTCCCCCACCCACCCCGGTCTGGAATTTGGGATGGTGTGGTGGGCTATGATGATATAGCATGAAGTCTGGAGGATGGGAGCGAATAATGGCAAACAGTGCGGCAGTGAGGGTGAGTTTTATGTAGTGAACTTCTACAGAGAGAAATTAAAAGTTTGCATTGAGAAGGACGTGACTCACCCAGTTATTTCTTCCTTGAAAGCTTGTCAGGACTCCAGACATCCAGTGTCGTGTATTCCTTTTAAAGTTACTACTTATTAAGTTGTTTTGAGTACGATATTGTTCATTCAGACGGCTTTTGGCTAACGCTATTTGTCTTTAAATGATTCCAAAAATGATTGAATGAAAAGTATGTGACTGAATTGGCGTCAAAATAACCAAGAGGACGGGAGACCAGATGAACATAAATGCTTGTTTGCTGGTTTTGAAGCCGGGAACTGCGATGAAGCGCCTCCCAGTTTTTGCACCCATGGCTTAAAGCACTGTTGATAGGGAGACGAGGATTGATAATTGCTGAGCTGATGTTTACCTGGATTTAATCAAATGTGCAGGTCCAATGTTAGTGTAATCCCTCACAATTTAACAATGAATTGAAATATGTTTATCTAAGTATTGTTAACTGAATAACTTAAAACAAACATTTTCCTGGGAGCAGTTAAACAGTGAAGTAAGTTATAGTTCCTGAGATTTAAAGGTCTGATTGAATGTCTCAGTTGAATTTCAGAACCTGGTTGCGTTTCTTAAATGTTTTGTGCGACCATTCGGTTTCTCGCAGTTCATTCTAATTCTGGATTTCGGTCTACTTGATATAATTGCTTCGTCTTTGTCAGATGAACATGTGCTTTTTAAAGATTTTGAGGTTCCAGTATGGCTTTGGGACACGTCATGTATAGAAAGACGGGCACCATGAAAGGGTTGGTCTTGAAATTTAGAGCTTACATTGCCCCAAAGTTGTCACCAAAATAATTTTGGTTGACTATTAAATAATAAATAAAGATTCCTACAGATTAAAAGAGATGGAGTAGTCACCGACCATCATTCACAATGGAGCTATTAATACTTTCACAAGAAAAGGCCTGTTTGGTTGAGTGGCACACATTGCAATGCTCTCTCCGCCCCTTAGGTTCCTAGATCCAAAACTAGAGGATAAAAAGTGGAAATCATAGCTGTGGGCACATAAACCTTCATGAAACTGACTTTGAAAATATTTTTGACGGAGGAACAAGGAAAACTGTTAGTTTCTGGAGGAAAAAGTATAATTTACCTATACTTTATAATAATTTAACATGTAACAAAATGAAGAAAAAGCAAAGTATGTGGCAAAAAGGGAAGCGATGT
This sequence comes from Carcharodon carcharias, assembly GCF_017639515.1. Taxonomy (NCBI): domain Eukaryota; kingdom Metazoa; phylum Chordata; class Chondrichthyes; order Lamniformes; family Lamnidae; genus Carcharodon; species Carcharodon carcharias. The sequence goes on from NC_054469.1 coordinate 172,189,216, forward strand.
GAAGGAAGCAGAACTTTAACTTGTCAGATGTCAGGATTTCAAGTGTAGTTCAGCATAAATTAAAGTTAATGCAGGGGCAATCTTGCATGGCCTGCAAACTTCCATGCCTGAATTCCCAGTATGCACAACATGCAAAGCCCATGCTGGGAGCACAGATCTGTAATTTGATTTATCAAGCTTATCACTTGTAACACAAAAACTTCTTTCGACAAAGAAAGACTGCTATACTGTTACGTCACTTTCAATTTAGTGTTCACGTTCAGCCTTCAATTCCATTCCAGTTTCCATAATTCATGTTCAGATGCTGTGGTGTGCAGGAGTACAACGAGGAGAAAGAACTTGTATAAAAATGCCCGATACATTTCTTGGGTCATTTCAAAGGGCATATCCATCCACAAATGTTCAGAAATTTATGAAGGATTGGTTTCTCTGAAAAGGCGTCATCAGATTGTTTTTTTTCAATTCATTCATGTGATGTAGGCGTCACTGGCTAGGCCAGCGTTTATTGTCCATCCCTAATTGCCCCAGAGAAGGTAGTGGTGAGCTGCCTTTTTGAACCGCTGCAGTTCATGTGGTGTAGGTACACCCACAGTACTGTTAGGGAGGGAGTTCCAGGATTTTGGCTCAATGACTTTGAAGGAACGGTGATATATTTCCAAGTCAGGATGGTGAGTGGCTTGGAGAGGAACTTCCAGGTGGTGATGTTCCCATGTGTCTGCTGCCCTTGTCCTTCTGGATGGTAGAGGCTAGGGGCTTGGTGAGTCCCTGCAGTGCATCCTTCAGATGGTACACACTGCTGCCATTGTGTGTTGCTGGTGGAGGGGGTGAATATTTGTGGATGGGGTGCCAATCAAACAGTTGCTTTGTCCTGGATGCTGTCAAGCTTCTTGAGTGTTGTTGGAGCTGCACTCATCCAGGCAAGAGGAAAGTATTCACAACATCTCGGTTTTTTTTTGTTTTGGTGCAATTGTTTCACTTGTAACTAAATTTAACTATCAGTTTTAGCCAGAATGGAACAATATGATAATGTAATATTTCTCATCTTTTGGAGTTTGCAAGAGAGTCTATTAGGCATTCTATATTATCTCTGGTGCATGCTTTCATAAAAAGAGGGTCGTTTTGAGGCAGGTTATCCCATTCATGCATACATAATGATATAAGCTTCACATCATAGGTGGTACAGTTTGATTATGGAAACTGCATTTTTGCAATAAATGAAAGTTTGATATATCAGGTGAAAACCTGAATGTTCGTAAGGACTGTAGCAATATTGGAGTTGCTAGATGGTAAAAGACTGTGATCCATCTAATTTGCCTTCTACCATTCTGGTAGCCATATAATACAACAATAATTGAGTGTTGACTAATCATCGAATCATGATTTCCAGATTCTACACACACACTATCTAGCCAATATTCTCAGATGCCTTTCTGACAATATAGCTACCTAATGCATGAGTGTCATAGTTATCCACTGGATGGCAGTGACAAGACTTGAAACTTTTAATTTGGCTCTCAAGGGAGCTGCACAGAGGGATCTCTGTTCACTACCTGATTTATCTTGTGTTCTGCTGCCTCTCTCTACTCCGACATGTTGAAAGCCAATTTGTAAGATGAGACTTGCTTTCCTGCGCATGTGTAGAAGTTTAAAATATTTTACTGAAAAACATTTTTTCCCCTTAATGGGATATAAGGGTATGAGCCAAGGCAATCTTCTAAAACACTTAAATAACTGGAAATGGCAGTAAGCAAGTTGGTAATTGGTGTTATACAATGCAGAGTTCATGATGCAAACTGCTGAACTGGCTAAAGGCATTTATTTGATTAGAATGGGAGGCATCTATTTGACCTTAGATTACATGAATGCAGAAATATTTTGCAATGGAACTTATATTTGGGAGCACATTAATTGGAAAACTGCCATGGTCAGCTCTTCCTGAATATAACAATGATTTTCCTGGGCATCTTTGTCCCAGGGTTGGAGAAAAGCTGAAGTACATAGCACCACTCCTGGGTGTAGGCAGGAACAATTTCCTGTCCTGGCCATTACTATGGCTTGAGGGCACTCCTGGCATAAGCCCAGCCTCTGGCAGTAGCAAGCACTGGGGAAAAGGGCAGAACATTTAATGTCTGTGAGATCAGGGCCAACTACCCGTTGGTGGAGGTCAGCAACCAGGGAGACCCAAACATAAACATTCGCAGTTGGGTGGGCGTGGGTGGTGGTGGGAGGAGTGTTCACATGGTGGGCATCAAGTTTAAACCTGATCTGTGTTTGACCTGCCTGGGACCTCTGCAGACTTCAAATGGTTCTGGGAGCAAGTCATGATGCGGTGCTTTATTGTGTGGTCACTACAGTAGTGTGTTCAGCAAGTGTTCCTCCGGCAAAATGTGGTGGGAGGCTGAGAACGTCCTCTCCCACTTCATTAACAAGACCTAGGAATCCTGTGGCAACATCAGAAGGTCAGGAACTGGCAAATGTGGAAGTTAGATAATTACATGAGGGAGAATAGAAAAGAATGTTATGCTGTTGGGGTGGGAGAAGGCAAATGTGGAGTATAAAGACTAGTTGGGTTGAGTAGCCTGTTTTTGAGCAGTTTTGCCAGGGCTGTTTGATGTCACTCGGTCAAACGCTGCCTTGATATCAAGGGCAGTCACTCTCGCCTCACCTCGGGAGTTCAGTTCTCTTGTTCATGTTTGAACCAAGGCTGCAATGAGGTCAGAAGCTGAGTGACTTTGGCAGAAACCAAACTGAGTGTCAGCGAGCAGGTTATTGCTGTTTGATGGCCTCTTCCGTCACTTTACTGATGATGGAGAGTGGACTGATGAGGCAGTAATTGGCCGGGTTGCATTTGTTCTGTCTTTTGTTCACAGGACATAACTGAGAATTTTTCACATTGCTGGGTAGGTGCTTGTGTTGCAGCTGTATTGGAACAGCTTGGCTAGGTGCTTGGAAAGTCCTGGAGCACAAGCCTTCAGTACTATTGCCAGAATATTGTCAGGGCCCATAGTATTTTCCAATTGGTGTTCAACATGGAAGAGTAGAGACTCATCTGCTGGGGGCCAGGGGTTGGGAAGGGGAGTGTTGGGGGGGTGGAGGTTGCTGGTAATCAGCAGGAGATTTCCTTGCCCATGATGGACCTGATGCCATGAGACTTCAAGGGGCCAGAGCCGATGTTGAGGACTCCTAGGGCAACTCCCTCCCAACTGTATACCACTGTGCTGCCACCTCTATGGGGTCTGTCCTGCCAGTGGGACAGGACATACCCAGGGATAGTGATGCTGGTATCTGGGACATGATCTGTCAGATATGATTCCATGAGGATGACTATGTCAGACTGCTGCTTTTGACTCGTCTGTGAGGCAGCTCTCCCAATTTTGGCACTAGCCCCAGGTGTTAGTAAGGAAGACTTTGCAGGATTTACAGGGCTGGGTTTGCCATTGTTGTTTCTGGTGCCTAGGTCGATGTCAGATAGTCTGTCTGGTTTCATTCCTTTTGTATGTCTTTGTAGTGATTTGATGCATCTGAGTGGCTTGCTAAGCCATTTAAAAGGGCATTTAAGCCTCAACTGCAGTGAAGCCAGAAACCTGCTGCTGCAAGCAGGAAGCCACTGTGAGCCCATCGCCAGAAACTTCCAACCTCCATTTCTTCAGTGAACCAAAAGGGAATCCTTGGGCCTGCAATATTTTAAGCTTCCATCTTGAGAGACCCAAATATAACACTGAATTTTTGGATATTTTAAGACCTACCTGTATGCTACCCCTTTTTATCGTCACTTTTTTGCGTGTGAGTCTATGTACTATTGCAAATTTAGATGTTGGAAAATAAACCTTTATCCTTTTTGTCAAAACTTGCCAGTTCTCTATTCTAGAGAGTCACAGCAATCAAGTGGCTAAAACATTTTTCCTTTAAAACACATCTATCTGAGGTCAGTTGAGTGGTGGAAAAAAGTCGGGGACCATCTTACCACCTCTTCCCCATCCTTAACAGCTGGCACACAGTTCTGAGCCAGTTGTCTGTAAACACTGGGACAATTGACCGGGGTGGGGTGGGGGATTGGAAAATCGCTAATGTAACCCCCCTGTTTAAGAAGGGAGTGAGGCAAAAGATGGGAAATTACAGGCCGATTAGCCTGACCTCGGTCGTTGGTAAGATTTTAGAGTCCATTATTAAGGATGAGATTTCAGAATACTTGGAAGTGCATGATAAAATTGGGCAAAGTCAGCATGGTTTCATCAAGGGGAGCTCATGTCTGACAAATCTGTTAGAATTCTTTGAGGAGGCAACTAGGTTAGACAAAGGAGAGCCAATGGATGTTATCTACTTGGACTTCCAGAAGGCCTTTGACATGGTGCTGCACAGGAGGCTGCTCAGTAAGATAAGAGCCCATGGTGTTCAAGGCAAGGTACTAGCATAGATAGAAGATTGGCTGTCTGGCAGGAGGCAGAGAGTGGGGATAAGGGGGTCCTTCTCAGGATGGCAGCCGGTGACTAGTGGAGTTCCACAGGGGTCAGTGTTGGGACCACAACTTTTCACTTTATACATTAATAATCTAGATGAAGGAACTGAGAGCAACCTGGCTAAGTTTGCAGATGATACAAAGATAGGTGGAGGGACAGGTAGTATTGAGGAGGCGGAGAGGCTGCAGAAGGATTTGGACAGTTTAGGAGAATGAGCTTTTATGCTGTTCCTGACTTCCCTTGTCAGCCATGGTTGCCTTGTCCTCCCTTTAGCATGCTTCTTCTTCCTAGGGATGAATTTTTGCTGTGTCTCCCAAATTACTCCCAGAAGCTCTTGCCATTGTTGTTCCACTGTCTTTCCTGCTAGGCTCATCTCTCGGTCAATTCTGGCCAGCTCCTCCCTCATGCCTCTGTAGTTGCCCTTATTCAACTGTAATACCGTTACATCTGATTCCAGCTTTTTCCTCTCAAATTGCAGGGTAAATTCTATCAGGGTAAAATCTGGCCTGTGTATTGACACTTCCAGGTGTCTGCCACTCCTAATTGGACAACAAATTAACAGGAAAATGCACATAATCCCATGACTTTATGACAGTGTGGGGTTGGGATTCAGGAGTAAAATCCAGCCCATGGACCTTCAAAAGGTGTTTGACAGAGTACCACTTAATAAGCTTATTATCAAAATTAAGGAGAGATTGATAGCATAGATACAAAATTGACTATGGCATAGAAAGCAGCAATTTGTGATGAAAAGTCATTTTTCAGACTAAAGAGAAGTATAAATGGTGTTCCCCAGGGTTTTTGTTTTATTCTTTCACAGAATGTGTGTGTTCCTGGTTGGGCCAGCATTTATTGCCCATCCCGTATTGCCCTTGGTGTTGAGCCACCATCTTGAACCACTGCAGTCCATAGGGTGTAGTTACACCCACAGTGCTGTTTGGGAGGGAGCTCCAGGATTTTGACCCAATGACAGTGAAGGAACGACAATATAGTTCCAAGTCAGGATGGTGAGTGACTTGGAGGGAACTTGCAGGTTTTGGTATTTGCAAGAACTTGGTATTCCCAGGCAAACGCTTCCCTTGCTCCTTATTGGTAGTAGAGGTCATGGGTTTGGAAGGTATTATGAAAGGAGCCTTGGTGAGTGGTGACTGTGCATCTTGTAGATGGTACATACTGCTGCCACTGTGTGTTGATGGAGAGGGAGTAAATGTTGAAGGTGGTGGATCAACATGGTGGTGCCAATCAAGCAGGTTGCTTTGTCTTGAATGGTGTCGAGCTTCTTGAGTGTTGTTGGGGCTGCACTCATTCAGCCAAGTGGAGATTATTCCATCACACTCCTGACTTGAGCCTTGTAGATGCTGGCCAGGCTTTGGGACATCAGGAACTGAGTTACTCTCTGCAGAATTCCCAGCCTCTAACCTGTCTATGATAATCCCCAGGATGTTGATAGTGGGGGATTCAGTGATGGTAATGCCATTGAATGTCAAAGGGAAATGGTTGGATTCTCTCTTGTTGGAGATGGCCATTGCCTGGCATGTGTATGGTGCATGTATGTAACTTAGCCCAAGCCTTAATGTTGTCCAGGTCTTGCTGCATGTGGACATGGGCTGCTTCAGTACCTGAGGAGTTGTGAATGGTGCTGAACATTGTGCAATCATCAGCGAACATCCCCATTTCTGACCACCTGATGGAAGGAAGGTCATCGATGAAGCAACTGAAGATGGTTGAGCCTGGCACACTACCCTGAGGAACTCCTGCAGTGATGTCTAAGGACTGAGATGATTGACCTCCAACAACCACAACCATCTTCCTTTGTGCTAGATATGACTTCAGCCAATGGAGAGTTTTCTCCCTGATTCCCATTGACTCCAGTTTTGCTGTGGCTTCTTGATGCCACACTTAGTAAAATGCTGCCTTGATGCCAAGGACAGTCACTCGCACCTCACCTCTGGAGTTAAGCTCTTTTGTCGATGTTTGGACTAAGGCTGTATTGATGTCAGGAGCTGAGTAACCCCGATGGAATCCAAACTGAGTGTCAGTGAGCAGGTTGTTTGTGAGTAAGTGTCACTTGATGATAGTATTGTTGATGACACATTCGACCACTTTGCTGCTGATTGAGAGTAGAGTGATGAGGCGTTAATTGGCTGGGTTAGATTTGTCCTGCTTTGTGTACAGGATATACTTGGGCAATTTTCCACATTGCTGGGTAGATGCCAGTGTTGTAGCTGTACTGGAACAGCTTGGTTAGGGGAACAGCAAGTTCTGGAGCACAAGTCTTCAGTAGTATTGCTGGAATGTTGTCAGGGCCAATGGCCTATACAGTATGTAGATATCATGTGGCGTGAATCAAATTGGCTGAAGACTGGCGTCTATGATGTTCGGTACCTCAGGAGGAGGCCGAGATGGATCATCCACTCGGGTACTTCTGGCTGAAGATTGTAGCAAATGCTTCAGCCTCATCTTCTGCACTGATGTCCCCGGCTCCCCCATCATTGAAGATGGGGATATTTGTGGAGCCTGCTCCCCCCAGTGAGTTGTTTAATTGTCCACCACCATTCACGACTGGATGTAGCAGGACTGCAGAGCTTACATCTGATCCTGTTGTTGTGGGATCGCTTATCTCTGTCTATTGCATGCTGCTTCCACTGTTTGGCATGCAAGTAGTCCTGTGTTGCTGTGTTGGGACCAGTGCTATTTTTGATATGAATGAATTGAACCTGGCAATACAGATGTAATGACTGGATGTACGGACAGGTTTCTACTAGAAACAGATAACTTTATTACAGAGAGCTTTTCACATGCTACATGCTTGAGCCAGGTCCTCGACAAGAAAGCCCCCCGCCCCCCCCCCCCGGAATTCCTGCACTTAGGGCTCATTGGTTAGAGCCTCCAAGGATAATTGCATGGCCCCTGGTAAGCAATTATTACATTTCCTCCACCTTTAGTTTATTTACAGTTTCTATTTACAGAGAACATTTGAATATCCCACAACATATGCCTGTACGCAACTCAGGTGATTAAAGATTGAGTCTCTGAGGTGGTTTCCGTATTCAGTTAGATTGGCAAAGCTCTACCGCTTGTGGTTCTTCCACTGAATCAACGTGATCAGGAACTGCAACTTCAGATATATTATTAGAAAGTGGCAGTTCAGAGTTTATCAACTCTACAGAGACATCAGGCATATCTATTCCAGGTTGATCTGTCACCTCAGGGATTAATAGTTTGATGTTAATCAGAGGTGGAATAGCTGGTTGTTGGAATCTCTCTCTATTCCTAAGATGATCCACATGTTTTCCAACAATTTGGTCTTCCACTGCTACCTGGAAGGACAAGGGACCAGTTTCTCAGGCAATTGTGCCAGGAACTCAAAAAGGTCAACTTGCAAAATTCTGCATGAAAACTATATCTCTTATAGTAAATCTTCAAGCTTTGCTATGAATATTGTGACTCAATTTTTGATTCCTCTGATTCTTCTGATACCTTCCCCTCTAAGTTTGGAAACACCAGACTTAACCTTGTACGTAGGTGGCATTTCATCAATAAATCAGATGGCATTAAACCCGTAGTTGAATGGGGCATCATAAGATAATTGAGCAGGAGATGGGAAAGTCGAGTTTCGAGAGTACCTTCTGATAACCTCTTTATTCCAGATTTGAAAGTTTGCACAGCTCTCTCAGCTAAACCATTTGATCTTTTTCCAATCTCACTCTTCAGGCGAAAACCTTGCTGGGGTGGCCAGTTTTCTTGGGCAGCAGCACAGCCTGGCTGTTGGGCAGGATCCCACCCTGGGCTATGGTGAACTCCTTCCAACAGCTTGTTGAGCTCCTCATCATTGCGGATGGCGAGCTGCAGGTGGTGGGGGATGATGCGGGTCTTCTTGACCCAGGCTGCATTGCTGGCCAGCTCGAGGATCTTGGCTGTCAGGTACTCGAGGACGGCGGCCAAGTAAACGGGGGCTCTGGCCCCGACACGCTCGGCATAGTGACCCTTGTGCAGGTGGATACGGCTGATGGGGAACTGGAGACCGGATCTGGAGGTGCGAGCCTTGGCTTGCCCTTTGCCTCCTGTTTTACTGCGACCAGACATTCTGTTCTTTCCCCTGCTGAAAGCCTTCACCAATGTTGGATCTAAGTCATTTCATGAGGGATGGTATGGGGCTGTTTTAATATGTCTGATTCCATTTAAATTCATGAATTTCTGAAAATCTGTACTGGTAAAGACTGTACTATTATCAGAAACAATAACTTCCGGTAGGCCGTGTATACTAAAACATTGACACAGTTTTTCAATGGTTGCACTTGATGTCGGTGATCTGACTTCACACACATCCACAAGTTTGGAATGTGCATCTATGATCGATTAAAACATGGTACCAAAGAATGGTCCTACATATTCAATATGTAGTCTAACCCAGGGTTGACCAGACTACTCCCTCGGATACAGTGGAGGCAAAACAGGCAACTTCTGTGGTTGCACACGGTGGAGACAATACTTCATCATGCTTTCAACATCACTGTCATTGTCTGGCCACCAGACATGGCTTTGTGCATTTTCATCTTCAAAATGCCTGAATGTGCACTATGAAGCTCTGTCAAGAGTGGCTCCCTTCCTTGTGAAGGGATGACAACTCTTGATCCCCACAACAAGATTCCATCTTGACAACTTAACTCTGTTTTTCGGGCATGGATTGGTCCCATATTTTCAGACACTGGTATATTTGACTACCCTTGCAATACAAGATCTCTGACTTTCAACAAAATTGGAACTCTGTTCGTCCAATTCCTATTTTGCTTTGCACACACAGGCAAAGAATCCAAGAAATTCAGTACAAGCACAACTTCTTGTGGCACTGGAGCATGTACCTTGCTATCTGGTAATGAGAGACGACTGAGTGCGTCTGCATTTGCAGTATGCAAGCCATAAAGGTATGCTCATACGCAGATAATCTCAAAACCTAACATTGAATTCTTGCTGACACTATTGGCAGAATGGCTTTATCCTCACTGAATTAATGGTTTATGGTTCAACACAATAATGAAATGTTGCCCATGCAGGTACTAGTTGAATTTCTTCACTCTGAATATCACTGTTTAAAGCTTCCTTTTTTAGTTGGGAATAACCCTTCTTGGCTACGGAGAGGGTTCTGAAGACATAGGCAATTGGCCTTTCTGATCCGTCTTCCATTCTGTGTGATAGCACGGCTCCCACACCATAAGAGAGGCATCACATGTTATTACCAATTCTTTCGATGGGTCATAGTTTGCCAATAAACATGATGAATGTAATAGCTTCTTAACTTTCACAAAGGCTTCTTCTTGTTGTGAATTCCACAACCAACTATGATTCTTTTTTAAACAAGGGCAGTGGTGCTAGTACGGTTGATAAGTTTGGCAAGAGGCAGCTATAATAATTGATCGTGCCCAGGAAAGACTTGAGTTCAGTTACACTGGACGGAGAGGGAGCATCTTTGATTTCCCTAGCTTTCTCCTCTACCGGATGTAAACCTATGGCACCCACCCTGTGACTCAGATAAGTAACTTCTGGTGCTTGGAAAGTACATTTCTCTTTCTTTTTAATCATACACCAGCTTCCAAGAATCATCTTAGCACCTCTTTTAAGTTGGTCAAGTATTTGATTTCAGTTGACCCTGTGGTCAGAACATCATCTAGGTATACTACCACTTGGGGAAGTAGTACTCGGCGGGGGCTAGGGGGTGGGGAAAGACTCTCTCTATTGTCCTTTGGAAGATTGCACATACAGGCAATACTCCAAAGGGTAGGCGAGTATATCCTTGTGCATGTTGATGGTTCTGCATCTTCTAGACATGCCATCTGTTCAGCTCTAACTGTTGGCATTCATGGCTCATGTCCAGTTTTGTATAGGATTTGCCTCCAGCTAGCTTTGCATATAAATTGTCTATCCTCGGGACAGGATATTTATCTAATTTGGCTGCCTTGTTCACGGTCAATTTATAGTCCCCACAAATGCCCTTAGTTTGGCCAGGTTTCACCACTGGGACTATGGGCACTGCTCATTCCAGAAATTGGACTGGCTGGATGATGCCGAGCTTTTCTAACTAGCACAGTTCTGCCACCACCTTCTCTTTTCAGGCACAAGGCACAGGTCTGGCATTAGAGAAACGGGGTGTCACCTGAGAATCGACATAAAAAGGCTTGCAAGCAAACATCTAACTTTCCCAATTCATCACGAAACACAATCATATTTTCTTAGCAGTTCAGGAACTCCTCCTGTTCCCAAATGAAATACTGCAGACCAGTTGAGCTTGATTTTTTTTGTAATCAGTCTCGGCCCAAAAGTCCTTCTGGGTCCTTCACCTGTCACCATGATCGCTGGAAGCTGGGCTGTCTGCTGCCGTGAGGACACAGGTACTGTGGCGATACCCTTTCCCTGTGTGGATTTTGCAGTGTGTGTCTTCGGTTGAGTCATTGTTTTTGCCCCAGATTTAGTGGCTGGGTGCCTTCATTTAGGTATTTAAATATGTGCTCTCCCATCACTATGGTTGAGGCTCCAGTATCTACCTCCATTATTAGAGGCTTCCCAATAACTTGGATTGTGATAGTAATAGGTTCCGTTTTTACTGCTGTGACATTATATAGGGAATAGATGTCGGTATCAGCAGCTTCAAGTTCATGTGTGTGTGGTGGTGTTGTGTGTGTGGTGTTGTTGTGTGTGTGTTTTTGTCTTAACTGGATTACAGGCAGCTGCACTGAAGGCTTTCATGTAAGCATGAGGGACATTTACAAAGTAAAAGTACATTTGCATTTTTAAATACACCAGACTAGATTGTTTTCAAAGAAGGGGTGAAATATATCACCTATCCAGGTGAAGTTTAGAAACTGTGTGTTTATTTTTCCCAAAGATTACAGGTACAACTTAATACTGTGAGAGATTTTTATTATCAGAAAGATGAAGTCCAAAGACATAGTGAAACAATGAGAATTTACATTCAAAGGGGAAAATACATGTAAAGGAGCGAAAGCTGCTGTTTTCAAAGAACTGTAAATAATGAAAACTTACTTTGCGTTCGACTGGTTCAGGGTATTGTGTGTCACCTTACCGGGTCTTTTAAAATCTGTGTTTCTTACTGTTGCCTTAACGAAAGTGTAACTGGGAGTCAGATTAAGTAGGGGACTTAGAAGTTATCATAGTAATTTGTAGACCTATATATGTGTTTAAAATCATTTTTCTTATTAATAAATGTTTAATCTAGATTTGTAAAAACCTTTAAGACTTGGTGGCCTTATTACTACAGACTTCAAGGTATACGTCTCAAAATGTATACAAATTGGAAAACAAATTGTGGCAGTTGTTTCAAGTTTCCCTTTGGGATTTGAACAACTCAGCATTTACCATAACATGTGCCATAACATAGTTGAGAACACTTTGCGGGATATATTTGAAATTCCTTGATTGGGTTTGGAGTTGGTGAATCTTAAGATTATGAGTACGAGAAGCACTTTAAATTCAAGAGTTGGTGTGAGGTTTTTTTTTGTAGTGGCAAGACTGCATTATGGCTTTGGCAGTTGCACAGACTTATTTGGGAGTTGAAGTTATAACTTTGGCTGGCTTACAAAAGGTAACTAAAGTTAAATTGCTGGAATTGGTGGATAAATTACAATTGGAGTTACCTGCAGGGGTGAAGAAAACATATATTTGAAGGTATAGCACAGCATTTAAAGTTGGGAGTGATACCTGACACTAGCGAGCCACAGCCGGAGGTAGTGAGACTTCAGTTAGAAATGAAGGAGCTTGAATTTGAACAAGCAGAGGAACTGAAAAATTTGAGTTAGAGGCAGCATAAGAAGAAAAAGGAAGAGCATTTCAAAAGGGAGCAAGCAGAAGGGAAGGGGCGAGAAAGAAAACAAGAAAGGGAATTAGAAATGGCGAAATTAGAAAAGGAGGAAAAAGAGAGTGAGCGAGAGAGAGTTCCAGCTTAAAATGCAGGCAGTTAAAAAAGAGATGCCAGTAGGTGAGGAAGGATTTATTTCCAGATTAGAATCCAATGGGGAGATGTTTAAATTTGTACAAACTCTTCCAAAGTTTGAAGAAAGAGATGTGGAAGCATTCTTTATTTCATTTCAGAAGATAGCTAAACAGATGAATTGATCACAAGAAAACCAGGCATTGTTGTTGCAATCCAGGTTGGTGGGTAGAGCACGTGAGGTTTATGCTTCATTGTCAGAAGAAATGTCAGTGAACTACATGATGAGGTTAAAAAAAGGCTATTTTGAGTGCAGTGGAGTTGGTTCCTGAGGCATACAGGCAGAAATTTAGAAATATGAGGAAACAACCTGGGAAAACTTTATATCGAGTTTAAGACCATAAGACATAGGAACAGAAGCAGACCATTTGGCCCATCGAGTCTGCTCTGCCATTCAATGAGATCATGGCTGATCTGATAATCCTCAACTCCACTTTCCTGCCTTTTCCCCATACCCCTTGATTCCCTTACAGATTATACTTAATGTCCCAGCCTCTACAGCCCTCTGTGTGGTAAAGAATTCCACAGATTGACTACCCTCAGAAGAAATTCCTCCTCATCTCTGTTTTAAATGGGTGACCCCCTACTCTGAGATTATGCCCTCTGGTCCAAGAGAATCCCACAAGGGGAAACAACTTCTCAGCATCTACCCTGTCAAGCCCCCTAAGAATCTTATATGTTTGAGTAAGGTCACCTCTCATTCTTCTAAACTCCAGTGAGTACAGGCCCAACCTACTCAACCTCTCCTCATAAGAAAATCTCTCCATCCCCAGGATCAACCTAGTGAACCTTCTCTGGACTGCCTCCAATGCCAGTATATCTTTCCTTAGATAAGGGGACCAAAACTGTTCACAGTATTCTAGGTGTAATTAGTACCTTGTATAATTTTAGCAAGACTTCCCTATTTTTATACTCCATTCCCTTTGAAACAAAGGCCAACATTCCATTTGCCTTCCCTATTACCTGCTGAACTTATATGTTAGTTTTTGTGATTCATGCACTCGGACCCCCAAATCCTTTTGTGCTGCAGCTTTCTTCAGGCTTTTTCTGTTTGTGATATTCTGCTCCTCTATTCTTCCTGCCAAAGTGCATAACTTCACATTTTCCCACATTATATTCCATCTGCCAAATTTTTGCCCACTCACTTAACCTGTCTATATCCCTCTGTAGACGCCTTGTGTCATCCTCACCCTTTGCCTTCCCACCTATTTTTGTGTCATCTGCAAACTTGGCGATAGTACATTAATTTCCCTCATCCAAGTCATTTATACTGTAAATAATACGCTAATCTCTTCAAAATAAAAGCTAACATACCATTTGCTTTCCTAATTGCTTGTTGCACCTGTATGTTAACTTTGTGATTCACATATCAAAGACACCAGAGACCCTCTAAACACCGTTTCCCAGTTTCTCACCATTTAAGAAATATTGTTTTTCTATTTTTCCTTCCAAAGTGGAGAACCTCACATTTCTCCACATTATGTTCAATCTCCCACATTCCTGCCTATTGAATTTAACCTGTCTACAGCGCTCTTTGTGTGCAACTCAGTTAACTTTCCCACCTTAATCAGCAAACTTGGATACATTACACTCAACTACTCATCTATCATTAACAGATTGTAAATAGCTGAGGCTCACACATTGTTTGCAGTAACCTGCTAATTATAATCTGCCAAGCCATTTATTCCTCCTCTGTTTTCTGTCTGCTGATCATTTCTAATGTGAGTATATCATTCCCAATCCTGAGCCCTAATTTTGTATAATAATTTCTCAAGTGGCACCTTATCAAATCCTTCTCATTGGAATCCTTTGATCTGCCTAAAATGATAGACGCTTTATCAAATGCTTTTTTGAAAGTGCAAACATGCTACATGCACTAATTCCGCTCCCCCCCCCCCCCACCAAATCTACCATGCTAGTTGCAACCTCAAAGCAAAATTTAACCTTTCCAGAATGTCATAACATTAATGAAAGAACGAATAGTAAGCCAAAAACACAGACAGGGAAACTAGCGCAGATTGCACAATAAACATCGAAGTGTACCTGGTCTGTATGACACACACACAATGTTCTCTCCCCCCACCCCCCCAAATCAAATCCAATCCATCCATCCATCCAATATCCAGTGGCTCCATAGTTAGCGTCCGATTTGGATATTTTCTAGTGAGAAATACATCCAACATGATTCCGAATCGAGGGCATATTTATTTGCAGTGTCGACCTCAAATAACCTACGTTTTGATGATCAGGTTTGAGTAAAACAAAGTAATTTTGATATGGGCATTAAAGATAGAGACAACGTATGCAGCTCCTCGAGAGTAATTCTTTTGGAAGAATTTAAAGATTCAATTCCTTCAGTAGTGAGAACTCAAAAGGGAACAGAAGATTGAAAGGTAAGGCAAGCAGCAGAGATAGCCGATGATTGAGTTAGTTCTTCGAGCTAAACCTTGTATTCATCATGCTTTTAAATTAGAAAAGGATCAAAAGTGGGAAGGTGAAAGGAAGGTGGGTAGTTAAGGAAGAGAAGGAGTAAGTGGAAATTCACAGGAAGTTTTTTTTTTTCAGAATGAAAAGAAAGGTGCTGAGAGTAGAAGTGACATTTGAAAATTGAAGTGTTTTCATTGTAATAAAGTTGGACACATGAAATCAGTGCAATGGAAATTGCAGGCTAAAGCTCTGGAAGTAAAAGTACTGTGTGTTCTGAGGTTCAGGCACAGGAAATACCAGTGGCTTGTGTACAGGTAAAACAGGGAGAATCAATGATAGGTAAGTGCGTTCACAATTTACCCAAGAGAATTTGGAGGAGTAGGTTGCAGAAATGTTTACAGATTTTGTGTGTGAAAGGAAAGTCGTTCCATGTGTACAGGGTGGAGTAGGTAAAGATCTTAAAATTTTAAGAGACATGGGCTAGTTAATGTTGTAGGATAGTGGCATTTGTTGTTCAGAGGGCATACCACAGGAACAGGTGATAATAAGTGGGGTTCTAAACCTATTTCATTGTGGAAGGTAGATTTAAAGAGTAAGTGGAAAACAGGTGAGGTGATTGTTGGAGTAGTGGAAAAATTGCCTATTGCAAGGGTTCAACTTATTCTGGGTAATGATATAACTGGATCACATATGTGGGTGATGCCTATGGTAGTTGAGCAGCCTGTAGAAATGTTTTCAACAGAGGTATTACAGAGAGCATCCTGGACTGTTTCTAGATTGTGTGATAAGGAGATAAAAGGTTCATAGACTGAAACAAGAAGAGCAGGAAGTTCAAAGGCAGGGAGAAGGTGTGGAAATCTAATTAGCTCACATTGTGTTTGATAAGGTTGTTCAGGAAGAAAGATTAAAGGACAGTTCAGCTGAAGTGTTTAATTCAAGGAGGTTAATGGAGTTACAGAGAGAGGATTTGCAAATGAAACATTTATATCAGACAGCTTACTCAGAAACAGAGGCAAAATGTATTTCAGTGTGTTTAAATGAGAAAATGGAGGCCTTATCATGCTTCAGCAAATGAAAGCTGGAGGGAGGTGCATCAGATTGTAATACCATTTGGATATAGAAATGAGATTCTGAGGATAGCTCATGAAATTCCAATGGGGGGACATTTAGGAATTAGACACAGGTGAAGATACAAAAACATTTATTTTTTGGCCTGGATTGCGTAGGGATGTAGTCAAATTCTGTAGAACATGTCACACATGTCATGATAGGGAAACCATAAGCAGTGATTTTAGCTGGCACCTTTAATTCCATTTCCATCATTTGAAGAACCTTTTACTAGGGTCATGATTGATTGTTGGACCCCTCCCTAATACCAAAGGTGGAAATCAGTACCTACTGACAATAATGGATGCGTCTACCAAGCTTCCTGAAGCAATACCATTTGAGAAATGTTACAACAAAGAAATTTGTGGAAGAGCTAAAAATTTTTTTTTTACAAGATATGGTATACCTACATTAGATCAGGATTCAAATTGCATGTCACAGTTGTTTAAGGAAGTAATGAACAGTTTGGGGGTAAAACAAGTTAAGTCAACAGCTTATCATTCTGAGTCACAATGGGCTTTAGAAAGCTGGCATCAAACTCTTAAAAACTATGATGAGGGCGTATTTTCAGAATTATCTACAGAATTGGGATAGGGGAATTCCATTCTTGTTTGCTATTAGGGACTCTCCTAATGTGTCGGCTGGTCTTTGTCTTTTTGAATTAGTTTATGGTCGTGAGGTAAGAGGACCACTGAAATTGATTCATGAGAAATTTGTTGGTCAAAATTCAGAAACTACTCTCCTGGATTATGTATCAAATTTCAGACAGAGATTGGACATGAGTTGGCAAGGGAACATTTAAAGATATCACAGCAAGTGGTGAAAATGAAAGTAAACAGGAAAGCTCCAGTTCATAGTTTTGTTGCTGGGAAGAAAGTGCTAGTTCTGTTACCAGTACTGGGTGACTCATTGAAGGCAAGATTTAGTGGGCCTTGCAGGATTGAAGAGAAGCTGAGCGAAGTGAATTATTTAATAAATACTCCAGATGGAAGAAAGAAGCAAAGGGCATGTCATGTAAATATGCTTAAAAAGTACTTTGACAGGGAAGAGGATCAAAAGGAGGTATTAGTGGTCATAGATAATGAGAAAGAAGTGGAAACACAGGATTCTGAATTGATTTTCCTCCAATCAAATTGGATAATGAGAGGGTACTTGAAAATTTAAATATGATATCGAGTTACCCTCCAGACAAGTGTCTAAGAGATTTGGAAAGTAAGTTGGGAAGGACGAATTTAGCTATGTATGATGTATCTGTAGAAGTTTCATCTTTGCTAAGGCAACACCCTTATAGGTTAAATCTGGCAAAGTTATCACAACTACAAAAATAAATCAAATTCATGCTTAAAAATGATATAATTGAGTCTAGTTGCAGTACTGTAGTTCGCCTATTGTGCTGGTACCAAAACCAGGTGGAACACCAAGACTGCATGTGAACTATCGAAAGGTGGATGCATTTGAAAAAAGTGGATTCATATCCTGTACCACGGTTGAAAGATTGTATTGAGAATATGGGACAATCAAAATTTATCACAAAGATTGACTTGCTAAAAGGATATTGGCAAGTAACGTTATTGGAGAGAGCAAAGGAGATATCAGCTTTTGTGATGCCAGATGGACTATATCAATTTAAAGTCATGCTGTTTAGTATGAAAAATGCAACTGTGACATCTCAAAGACTGACAAACAAAGTAATTGCAGGTTTGAACAATTGTGCTGTTTATATTGACAACTTGATAGTTTTCAGTGAGATGTGGAAGGAGCATTTACAATATCAGGAAAAATATTTACTCAATTACAAGACACTAATTTGGTGATGAACTTAGCTAAAAGTGAATTTTCAAAAGCACAAGTTACATATCTAGTCCGTACCGTTGGACATAAGGTGGGTCCGAGAGATGTGAAAGTCAAGGCTATCATGGATTTCCCCATGCCTGCAACAAAACAAGAAGTTTTGAGATTTCTGGGCAAGAGTGGGTTTTATTGGAAATTTGTGCCAAATTTTAGCAGTGTAGCTGCTCCACTGACTGAACTATTAAAAAAAGAATGAGAAATTTCAATGGACACGAGTGTCAGAAGGCATTTGATAATTTGAAAACTCCATTCACTACGACACCAGTTTTGGCAGTACCCAATTACACCAAGCAATTTAAGTTGGCCGTTGACGCAAGTGATATAGGCACTGGGGCCTACAAGAAGGGGACACTGGAATTAAAAATCCAATAGGGTGTTTTTCACAGAAGTTGAATGCACAACAGAGAAGATATTTAACAATCAAAAAGGAAACTTTGGGTTTGATAGCATTGCAGCATTTTGAGAGATATGTTGTAAACAGTTATTTATACAGACCACAATCCTTTAAAGTTTCAAATTATTGTAAAATAGTTATCTGTATCTGTGTGTGTGTGTGAGAGACAACTTGATTAAAAGCAGCTGGTCTGAAGGCGTTGATGTAAACATAGTAAACACAGGGGCGGTTTAGAATGTAAGGTGTAAAAAGACATTTGTATTTTTAGATAAACCAGGCTAGATTATTTTCAAAGGAGGGCTGAAATGTGTCACCTAACCAGGTGAAGTTTAGAAACAGTATTTATTTTTCCCAAAGATTACCAGTAAAACTTAGTGCTATGAGAGATTTTTATTATCAGAAATATGAAGTCCAAAGATAAAGTGGAATAATGGGAATTTGCATTCAATGGGGAAAATATGTATAAAGGAGTGAAGGCTGTGTCTAAGGGGAGGCATTTTTAAGATCTAATAAGTGTGAAAAACCTTCAGCATCTATTCCTCAAGCTGCTGTTTTCAAGGAACTGAAGCTAAAAATTTTGAATTCGACTGGTTCAGGGTATTGTGTGTCACTTTGCCCGGCTGGGTCTTTTGAAATCTGTGTCTTACTGTTGCCTTGACGAAAGTGTAACTGGGATTAAGTAGGGGACTTAGTAGTAATTTGTAGATCTATGTATGTGTTTAAATCATTTCTCTTATTAATAAATGTTTAATCTAGTTTTGTAAAAACCTATAAGACTTGGTCTTATTACTATTGAATTCAAGGCATGCATCTTGAAATTTATACAAAATGCAAAGCAAGCTGTGGCTGTTGTTTCAAGTTTCATTTTGGTATTTACCATTAGCTGTGCCATAACAGGTTGTTTTGATTTAGCCTACATTGCTTTATTAAGTGACCCTTCTTCCATGGAATGGTATTCTGCCCCCTTGAATATGCAGGTGTCGGGTACATGGTCACCCCCATATCTATAACAGATTAACCCCTGAGTTGCTGCTGAAATGCTTCTACTAGATCCTTTTCATGTTTCTGATAGCAGGCATTGTCTCTTGCTTCGCTGCTGTGTCTCTGGTTTTCACACTATGCCCAGCAGAAGGTTCCCACCCCACATGAAGAACAGTGCTATGTTGTACATGTTGTAAAGCTTGTGAGCCTCTCGCAGCACTTCCTATGGCCAGTGCTATTTCCACAGCGCGCTTCAAATCGATGTTCACTCCTGCGAGTAAACGGCACTGAATGGCGTCATCGTGAACTCCACAAACTAATCGCCCCCACAACATATCATTAAGTGTGTCTCCAAAGTGGCAGTGCTTGGCCAACTGCTTCAACTTCACTATATATGATGAGATGGAGTCTCCTGGGGCCCTTACTCTGGAATTAAGCTTAACCTTTGAATGATTGTGGATGGCTTTGGCTGGAAATACACCTTCATGAGGTCTACTAATTCATGAAAGGACTTAGAATTGGGTGTGTTCAGGGCCGTCAGACTGCAGATGAGATTGTATGTCTTGCTACCACATACACTCAAAAGGACTGCTTTCTGCTTCTCCTCTGCGATAGTTTCATTCACTACGAAATAAAAACCAACACACTGTACGTACTGGCTTCAGCCTTCCAAAGTCACATCTTAAGGATCAATTTTGCCAAAGAGAGGCATGACTAGTAAGTATTCCTTTCTTTTTTCTTAAGATTTGATGTACTCATGCTCATGAGGCGAGGTGCAGTGTCGGAGCTATTTTACCCTCATCATTAAATGTAATGACTGGACGTACTAGACAGGTTTCTACAAGAAACAAATAACTTTGTTACAGAGGTTTTCAGATGCTACATGCTTGAGCCAGGTTCTCGACAAGAAAGCGAAGGGCATTTAAGAGTCAACCACATTGCTGTGGATCTGGAGGTCACATGTAGGCCCAACCAGGCAAGGACGGCTGATTTCCTTTCCTAAATGACATTAATCTTTTCTTAATACAAATTTTTCTTTTAAAAAAACATGGTTATTAATAGATGTACAATTGTCATAAGGGACAGGGAATAAAGGTAGAACAGAATTAGTGAACATAGTTGAGAAGGTTGTTAAAAAGCATAGAGGATCCTTGACTTTATTAATTAAAGAATAGAGTGCAAAGTAATAAAGTTATGCTAAGCCTTTATAAATCAGTACTCAGGTTCACTTTTGGAGGACACACTTTAGAATGGATGTAAAGACAGTGGAGAGGGTGTAGAAAAGATACTAGAATGGCATCAGGGATGAGGGACCTCAGCTTATGAGGCGACTGGAGAAGCTTTTTTTGTGTTCTCCTTTAGAGTAAAGAATGTTAACAGGAGATTTGATAGAGGTGTTCAAACTTGAATGGTTTTGATCATTTATTTTCATTTACTCTCAGTGCTAGAATGGCTGGTAACCAGAGGACGCAGATTTAAGGTGATTGTTAAAAGCACCAAAAGCAGTATGAGGATTTTTTTGGCATACCGTATTGTGCTCTGGAATGCACTGCCTGAACGTGGTGTGGAAGCAGATTCACTAGTGACATTCAAAGGAGAATTGGATAAACAAAGGAAAAATTGCAGGGCAATGGAAAGAGCAGGGATGTGGGATTAATTATATACCAAAGACACAGTCAGAGGTGCGATGGGCTAAATAGCCTCCTGTATAGTATCACTCTCACTCCATGATTCTATAATGGTTGTGTGAATCAGACAAGAAGGAAAGAGTTAAAGAAGCCCTCCTTTTAAAAAAAAATGGGATGTCAATGTGTTTCTGATTTTTTGACACGAATTTGCTTAAAGTATCTGTAATCCTACAGTAGAAATACAGACAGTTTATAATTATAGTACAGTGCTTGGTACTGTAATCCCTCTAATTATAGTGTACTTAAAAGCATTACTTTCAAGGTCTTGTAAGTTGTATATTGCATTGATTTTTTTAGAAAATATATTGTAAATATTGAATATCATAAAATTGAACTACAGTGAGGAATTATAAAGAATTATGAGGCACAATTTTATTTAACCTGTTAAGGTTGCTTCAGTATTGTAATTTATGGAAAAGATTGTTTAAAAGTGTAAATTTTACTGTAATATTGGGAGAACCTTAAAATGATTGTAGAATTACAATATTTTGTTGTAGTGGTTGCCATTGATGATGTAATTGTCATTGAGTCCTAAAGTCATAGAGTCTTTAGGGCACACAAGGAGATCATTTGGACAATTGAATCTATGCAGGCTCTTTGTAGAGCAATCCAGTGAGTCCCATTCCCCTGCTCTATCCCCGTAGCTCTGCAAGCTTATTTCCCTCTAGGGCCCATTTAATTTCCTTTAGAAAGCACTGATCGTTTCTGCTTCCACCACCCTCATAGGCTGCGTGTTCTAGGTCATTATTTCGCATTTAAATTTATTGCCCAAAACCGTAAACCTGTGTCCCCTAGTCCTTGTGTGATCAGCTAATGGGAGCAGCTTTCCTTTGTCCACATCGCCTAACCCTGCCATAATCTTGTAATCCTCTATCAAATCTACAATCAATCTCTTTTGCTCCAAGGAGAACAAACCCAGCTTTTCCAGCATAACCTTGGTATCTAAAATCTGTCAACCCTGGAAGTATTCTGGAAAATCTACTTACAAGGGCCCTCACAACCTTCTTAAATTGTCCTCTGTACAGGAGGAGAGGAAGAGCAATAGTAATAGGGGATTCGATAGTCAGGGGAACAGTTAGGCGCTACTGTGGCCGTCAACGTGACTCCAGGATGGTGTGTTGCCTCCTTGGTACCAGGGTCCGGGATGTCACTAAACGGCTGCAGGGCATCCTGAAGGGGGAGGGTGATAAGGCAGAGGTCACGGTACATGTTGGTACCAATGACATAGGTAGAAAGAGGGATGAGGTCTTCCATTTAGAATTCAGGGAGTTAGGCAGTAGACTAAAAACCAAGATCTCTCAGGTTGTAATCTCTGGATTACTCCCAGTGCCACGTGCTAGTGAGCACAGAAACAGGAGAATAGCGCAGATGAGTACGTGGCTTAAGAGTTGGTGCAGGAGGGAGGGTTTTAGATTCCTGGATCACTGGGACCGTTTCTGGTGAAGGTGGGACCTCTACAAGCGGGACGATCTACATCTGAACCAGAGCGGGACTAACACCTTTGTGGGCGGGTTTGCTAATGCTGTTGGGAGGAGTTTAAACTAATTCAGCAGTGGGAGGGGACACAGAATGTTAGCAGAATAAGGACACGTCATAATGCAGTAAAACAATCAAGTCAGTGGAAGTACAGCTGCATTAAATTTCAAGGGAGTAAGGCAACATTGGATGGCCTCTAATGCCGGGAGTATTACAGGTAAAATGGATGAGTTAAGGGTGAGGATTGACACGTGGAATTGTGATATAGTAGCCATCACTGAGATGTGGTTGAAGGAGGGGCAGGATTGGCAGCTCAACATTCCGGGATATAGAATCTTCAGGCAAGGTGAAACGGGACGGGGTAAAAGAGGAGGAGGCATTGCATTATTAGTTAAGGAGTCAGTTACTGCAGTGAGGAGAGATGATATCTTGGAGGAGGCATCGTATGAAGCTTTGTGGGTAGAGCTTAGGAATAAAAAAAGGGGCAGCCACATTGTTAGGTATTTATTATAGTCCCCCAGATAGTTAGCGGGAAATTGAGGAGCAAGTATGCGCACAATTTGCGGAGGTGGAAACCAGTTGGGTAATTATATTAGGGGATTTCAACTTTCCCAACATTAATTGGGATCGACATAGTGTTAAGGGCTTGGATGGAGTGGATTTCTTGAAATGTGTACTTTTTTGGTAAAGATGTAGAACATCCAACAAGGGATGATGCAGTGCTGGTCCTAATTCTGGGGAATGAAGCCGGACAGGTGGCTGGGGTGGTGTTGGAAGAGCATTTTAGTGATAGTGACCACAACATGGTGCAATTTAAGCTTGTAATGGACAAAGAAATAGACAAGTTGCAAAAAATGTTTTTGATTGGGGGAGAGTGGATGGCCAAGGTAGACAGGGAACAGCTACTTGTGGGGAAATCTACAGAAAAGTGATGGGCATTCAAAAAGGAAATGGGGAGGGAACAGGCTCAAAATGTTCCCTCTAGGGTGACAGGAAGGAGTAACAAGCCCAGAGAACCATGGATGACCATAAACATTCAGGAGAAGGAAAAGAGAGGTGTTTAGCAGGTACAAGGGGAGCAAATCAGTGGAGGCATTAATGGAGTACATAAAGTGCAGGGTGGAGCTTAAGAAAGCAATAAGGAGAGCAAAGAGGGGACTTGAGAAAGTTCTGATTGGTAAAAGTAGGGAAATTCCCAAGATATTCTATAAGTATATAAATGGGAAGAAGATAACTAGGGAAAGAGTAGGGCCCATTAGGGACCAAGAGGGAATTTTAAGGGTGGAGCCAGAGGACATTGGTAGAGTGTTGAACAAATACTTCACGTCTGTCTTCACCCAAGAGAATAAGGATGAGGGTATGGAACTCAGGAAGTGAGACTGCGAGGTTCTTGAGCAAATTGATATAGGGAGTGACAAGGTATTGGAGGTGTTGGCAGACTTAAAAGAGGACAGATCTCCAAGTCTGGATGATGTGTGTCCCAGACTGCTGAGGGAGGCAAGGGAGGAGATCGCAGGGGCTCTGACCCAAATTTTTAATTCCTCTCTGGCCACAGGGGAGGATCCAGTGGACTGGAGAACAGCTAATGTGGTTCCGCTATTTAAGAAGGGTTGTAGAGATAAGCCAGGGAACTACAGGCCAGTGAGTCTCACGTCAGTGGTAGGGAAACTATTGGAGAAAATTCTGAAGGAGAGAATCTATCTCCACTTGGAGAGGCAAGGTTTGATCAGGGATAGTCAGCATAACTTTGTCAGAGGGAGGTCATGTCTAACAAATTTGATTAAATTTTTTGAGGAGGTGACCAGGTGTGTAGATGAGGGTAGTGTAGTTGATGTAGCTTATATGGATTTCAGTAAAGCCTTTGACAAGGTCCCACGGAAGATTTATAAAGAAGGCAAATGCACATGGGATACATGGTAATTTGATAAGGTGGATTCAAATTTGGCTTAGTTGTAGGAGACAGAGGGTGATGACAGAAGGAAGTTTTAGTGACTGGAAGCCAGTGTCCAGTGGCGTACCACAGGGATCTGTGCTGGGTCCCCTATTATTTGTCATTTGTATAAACGACACAGATGACTATGTGGGGGGTAGGATCAGTAAGTTTGCGGATGACACAAAGATTGACTGGGTGGTTAACAGTGAGCTTGAGTGTCTTGGGCTACAGGAAGATATAGATGGGATGGTCCAATGGGCAGATAAGTGGCAGATGGAATTTAACCCTGAAAAGTGTGAGGTGATACACTTTGGAAGGAGTAATTTGACAAGGAAGTATTCAATGAACGGCATGGCACTAGGAAGTCCTGAGGAACAAAGGGACCTTGGCGTGTGTGTCCATAGATCTCTGAAGGCGGAGGGGCATGTTAGTGGGGTGGTGAAAAAGGCATATGGGACACTTGCCTTTATCAATCGAAGCATAGATTACAAAAGTAGGGAGGTGATGTTGGAGTTGTATAGAACCTTGGTGAGGCCACAGCTGGAGTATTGTGTGCAGTTCTGGTTGCCACATTATAGGAAGGATGTGATTGCACTGGAGGGGATGCAGAGGAAATTCACCAGGATGTCGCCTGGGCTGAAACATTTAAGTTATGAAGAGAGGTTGGATAGATTTGAGTTGTTTTCGTTGGAGCAGAGAAGACTGAGGGGCGACCTGATCGAGGTGTACAAGATTGAGGGGCATGGACAGGGTGGATAGGGAGCAGCTGTTCCCCTTAGTTGAAGGGTCAGTCACAAGGGGGCATAAGTTCAAGGTGAGGGGCAGGAGGTTTAGGGGGAATGTGAGGAAAAATATTTTTTACCCAGATGGTGGTGACGGTCTGGAAGGCACTGCCTGGGAGGGTGGTGGAGGCGGGTTGCTTCACATCCTTTAAAAAGCAACTGGATGAGCACTTGGCACGTCATAATATTCAAGGCTATGAGCCAAGTGCTGGTAAATGGGATTAGGTGTTTCTCACATGTCGGTGCAGACTCAATGGGTCGAAGGGGCCTCTTCTGCACTGTGATTCTGCGATCCTGTGGGTGACCAGAACTAGACAGATTACTCTATTCGTGGCCTAACTAGAGCTTTATAAAGGTTCAATATACCCCCTCTGCTTTTGTGCTCATACTTATATATATGAAGTTCTAAAAACCTTGTTAATTAGGCTTTCTGTATGTCCTGTCATTTTTAAAGATCTACCTATGTACATGAACCCCAAGGTCCCTCCATCCCTGTATACTCTTTAGAGCAGTGCCATTTAGTATATATTGCTTCTCCCTATCCATTCTGCCAAAATGCATCATGTCACACGTCTCTGTGTTAAATTCCATCTGTCACATGCCTGCCCATCCTGTTGCAGTCGATTGGTATCATCCTAACTTCCACATATTCAAGTTTAGTGTCACATTTTGAAATATTACTCCGTATCCCAATATCCAAGTCACACAGTAGTTCTAGCACTGATGCTTGGGGAATCCTACAGTCTGCCGTCCCCCAGCCTGAAAATTGCCATTTACTACAACTTGTTTCCTGGCCTTAAGCCAATTTGTTATCCAGGCTAACACTGACCCTCTCATCCATGAGCCTCAATTTTCTTAACTAGATTTTTTTATGTGGTACTTTGTTAAATATTTTCATTAAGTTCATGAGACAACATCCATTGCCTTCACTTCACTTCAACCTTATCTGTTGCTTCATTAAAACAATTCAAATAAATTTGTCAAGCATCATTTGGTTTTTACAAATCTTTGGTTCTCAATTAACTTAAATCTCTCTGATTTTTTTTCTCCTTGGTTGTTTCTGAAACTGCACCCACCCAGTTGTTAAACTGTTTGGCCTGTAGTTACCAAGAGTGCCTTTATGCCCTTTCTTGAATAAGGGTGCCACATTTATCTCTTTCCAATCCTCTAACACTTACTTCCCTTATAGCTAGGAATTATTGGAAGATTATGGTAGGCCCTTCCACCATTTCCTTTAGCAACTTGGGATCTAAACCCAGGTTCAACAACTAGAGCATTCCATCTAGTTCTGGTCATCAAGAAGGTTGTGAGGGTCCTTGAGAGGAGATTTGCCAGAATAGTTCCAGGGTTGACAGATTTTAGCTACAAGGTTATGCTGAAGAAGCTGAGTTTTTTCTCATTGGAGAAAAGGAGATTGATTGGAGATTTTATAGTAGCCAAGCGAATTATCCACCCTAAGCTTAGCCAGCCTTTCCAGTGCATCCTTCCCACCAATTTTCACCGCACCCATTATCTCCACTCTCTCCACTTCTTCTGATATTTTGTTAGCATCCTCTTCCTTTGTTTACTCGGAATCAAAGTACTCATCAAACATTCTAGCCTTGTCCTGTGCCTCTAAGCATATATCACCCTCTTTGTCACTGGTATGATCCACCCCACCTTTTACAGCCCACTTAAATATTTGCATGCTGGTAGAAGATCTTTGGATTCCCTTTTATGTTGACTGCCATTTTATTCTCATGTTCGCCCTTTGCCAGTCTTATTTTCTTCTTCTTCATTTCCCCTCTCAACTTATTGTATGTCAGTTCACCTGACATGCATCATACGTCTTTTTTTATGTTTCCTCACATTCTCTAAGTCTTAGCTTAGGTTCCCATTGTTGGATTGTACCCAGCCTGTACCTGAAACATCTGTTCCTCAAAGATGACCCATTGTTCCATTACTGTTTCGACTATCATTTTTTGGTTCCTTTTTACTCTGGCTAGAACCTCTCTCATCCCATTGAAATTAGGCTCTCTCAATTTAACAGTTCTACTTTCGATTGTCCCTTGCTCTTCTCCATAGCTAACCTAAAACTCATGATACTGTGCTCACTTACCCCAGTGTTTCCCAGATACACTTGGTCCACTTGATCCGCCTCATTCCCCAGCACTAAATCCAATACTGCCTCTTTCCTAGTTGTACCAAGAACACATTGGTCAAGGAAGTTCTCCTGAACATATTTCAGCAATTCCTCCCCGTTATCTTTACTCTAACAGTATGCCAAAAAATTAAATAAAAAAACCCTAATATCATCACTCTAAAGTTATTAAACATCTCCGTGCAGATTTGCTTCTCGATCATACATTTCTTGCTTCTTAACTCTGAATAGATTCTTTCCTTGCCCCCCTCAAGGACACCCTGTGTTTCCAGTGTTACTGTGTCTTTCCTAATCAGTACTGCCACCTGGACCCACCTCCTTCCTTCCCAATCTTTTCTGAGCCATTTTTATCCTTGGAATATTAAGCTACCAGCTCTCACCATTTTTAAGCCGTGCTTCAGTTATTGCTGTTACATCATATTCCCACGTGGCTAATTGTGCTGTTACTTTATTCAGCACCACTTTGTGTGGTGAAACAATGGTGTAGGGGTAATGTCATTGGATTAATAACCCAGAGGCCCAGGCTAATGCTTTGGAGACAAAGGTTCAAACCCCACCATGACAGTTGGTGGAGTTTAAATTCAATTAAGTAATAAATGTGGTTGACTCTTAACTGCCCTCTGAAATGACCAAGTAAGGTACTCAGTTGTATCAAACCACTGCAGAAAAGGAATACTGTTTTTCCCTCAGTCTCAATCATTATCACCTACTGATCCTTTGCTTTTATCTGTGGGTCTCTGGCACTGTTTTCTCTCAGGTTTGTTCTCACTGACTCCTGTTGACACCAAGCTGCTGCTTTTATCTTTGGGTCTCCGGCACTTGTAACTAACACGTTTTTTTTTCTCTCATTTTAAGATAAATGAGTTCATTCCCTTTAGTGAAGAATTGAACTTGTTACATCAGCAACAATAATTTCTGGTATCTATGCTTTTTTTCTCCTCCCCACCATACCCATCCTTACTGTATTATTTTTTGCACTTTTGAAAATGAGTCACTTAATCCAGGGTAATTTTCACAACTGCTTATTAGTATCCAATTAACCATTTTCGGGCATCCAATGACTGTCTAGGCCACTCAGCTGCATCTC
The DNA here is from genome assembly GCF_017639515.1 of Carcharodon carcharias. Classification (NCBI taxonomy): domain Eukaryota; kingdom Metazoa; phylum Chordata; class Chondrichthyes; order Lamniformes; family Lamnidae; genus Carcharodon; species Carcharodon carcharias. Next base: position 172,217,541 of record NC_054469.1, read on the forward strand.
CCATCATAGCCATGTTCTTTCTGTTACTCATTTAACATCAGTCTGTGTATTTTCAAGTGTGAGAGAAACACTGAACTCTCTCTGATTTTTCTCTCTACCTAGTTTAGGAATACTGACATTCCCTTTGGCTAAGATCAGCTAACTCCAGTATAGGACAGAGATGGATCCTTGGAAGATGCTTAGCCTTTATGGCTCAATGCCACAGCACATAATTCACTTACTAATAGATCCATTAGGGGAGCTTTTGGCTATTATTTTTATGTAATGGCTCATAAAAATTCCACTGCATCTTGAAAATTGAATTTTGTAACTGTTACAGCTCTTGAGGTTTAATATAAAATCCTGGATTGCAACCAGTAATGCCACTGTTTCTTTACAGAACAGACACCAAGCTGTTTAGCAGAAAGTTTCTCAAAAGTGCAACACTCTCTATTGGATCTGTCCACCATTCATTTATTTTTCTGTCCCAATTTCAATGTTTTTCCAGTAAATCTTTCAAGTTTTGCACTTAGCTTCAACATGAAGTAATCGCAGGCAAAGTGTATAAGCACACTTCCCTCTGCTGCAATAGGATTCATTTCTGATCTTACGAGACAAGACACACTCAAGACAGAGCATTGTGACATTTCTATTTTAATGTAAGTTTTCTTTGTGTCCTCAAAGTCATGTAACCAGATTAATGAAAAAGTTTACATAGTTTTATATTATGGAACCTTTCCTTCTACAGGCTGGATCAAAACTACCCAGCTAGATTTTCCTCCTCTCTAACACATGAAATTGGGCAGTCTAAGTGATGGAAATTGAAAGGAAATGGGCTGGGATGAAGGCATACTGCCATATCTCTGCCCCTGCCAGCAGCATCAAAAATCTTTCAGCACTTGTCTCTGCAGCTTCTGTGTACACTGCCCCATCAGTCTACTCTCCGTCATCAGTAAAGTAATGGAAGGGGTCATCAACAGTGTTGTCAAGTAGCACTTGCTTAGCAATAACCTGTTCACTGATGCCCACTTTGGGTTCTGCCAGGGCTACTCAGCTCCTGACCTCATTACAGCCTTGGTCAAGCATGGACAAAAGAGCTGAACCCCTGAGGTGAGGTGAGAGTTACGGTCCTTGACATCAAGGCAGCGTTTGACTGTGGCATCAAGGAGCCCCAGCAAAACTGGAGTCAATGGGGATCAGGGCGGAAACTCTCTGCTGCTTGGAGTCATACCTAGCACAAAGGAAGATAGTTGTGGTTGTTGGAGGTCAATCATCTCAGTCCCAAGACATCACTGCAGGAGTTCCTCAGGGTAGTGTCCTAAGCCCAACCATCTTCAGCTACTTCATCAATGACCTTCCTTCCTTCATAAGGTCAGAAGTGGGGATGTTCACTGATGATTGCACAATGTTCAGCACCATTCGTGACTCCTTAGATACTGAAGCAGCCCATGCCCAAATGCAGCAAGACCTGGACAATATCCAGGCTTGGCTGACAAGTAACAAGTAACATTCGCGCCACACAAGTGTCAGGCAATGACCATCTTCAACAAGAGAGAATCCAACCAGCCCCTTGATGTTCAATGGCATCACCATCACTGAATCCCCCACTATCAACATCCTAGGGGTTACCATTGACCAGAAACTGAACTGGGCTAGCCATATAAATACTGTGGCTACAAGAGCAGGTCAGAGGCTAGGAATCGTGCAATGAGTAACTCACCTCCTGACTCCCCAAAGCCTGTCCACCATCTACAAGGCACAAGTCAGGAATGTGATGGAACCCTCCTCACTTGCCTGGATGAGTGCAGCTCCCACAATACTCAAGAAGCTGGAAACTATCCAGGACAAATTAGTCTGCTTGATTGGCAGCACTTCAACAAACATTCACTCCCTCCACCACCGATGCACAGTAGCAGCAGCGTGTACCATCTACAAGGTGCACTGCAGGAATTCACCAAGGCTCCTTAGACATCACCTTCCAATCCCACGACCACTACCACCTAGAAGGACAAGAGCAGCAAATAGATGGGAACACCACCACCTGAAAGTTTCCCTCCAAGTCAATCACCTGACTTGGAATTATATCACTGTTCCTTCACATGTCGCTGGGTCAAAATCCTGGAATTCCCTTCCTAACAGCACTGTGAGTGTATCTAGACCACATGGACTGCAGCAGCTCAAGAAGGCTGCTCACCACCATCTTCTCGAGTGCAACTAGGGATAGGCAATAAATGGTGGCCCAGCCAGCGAAGCCCACATCCTGTGAATGATTTTAAAAATATAAAGATGTTGGGGAGATGGTGCCCAGGATCTGACTGATTTCCCTGCCTCCTGCTTCTGCTGACTTTCAAAACTGCTAGGGGTAGTGGACCATGTGGCAGCAGTGGGAATTCCTCACAGGACAATGCTGCAGGAGTGGGTGGCTCTTCCTCTCTTTTGATCTCAAATTTTTACTCTTTGAAGCCTTCAGCCCAGTCCTTTTCCTGATGTTTCAGTGAGTGCACTTCTGCGAGGACACCACAGCTTCTTCTCCAGCAGTGGCAGGCTCCTTTTCATCTGTCAGGGAGCCTGCCTGGAGTCCCAACCCAGGAAAATACATCCCATCCAGACTCTATTTTGGTGGCCGATACACCTGGAGCAAAATCCATGTCATTAATTTCCCCTGTAACTAGGATAGCAAATCATTAGTCTGAGCTGATATTTCCAGTGGTGAGAGGAGAATGTCATAACCAATTGTGGTACCTGAGCCCTTTTAAGTTAAAAGGATTAAATCAACCTTGACATCCTTTGATGTTTTCTCTCTCTCTAATTTTCGTTCATTTCAAATTACTTTTTATCCAAACAGTGAAAGTTGAGAGCTGGCAGTTTTATTGGTGGAATGGTTTGAAGGAGTTACGAAGCCTAAAAGTCCAATAATCTGTTGTTCACACACATGCACTGCAGAAATAGAGGCATCTTGAATTGATGATAGTATTTTTACTTAAGCTTTCTTGCACAGTAACCCCCAGCCCGCCAAGCCAATATCCCCAATAATGTAATTTAAACTTGTTCAAATACTAATATTAAAGATATTATTAGAATGGTTACGGTATAAAAGGGGACTGTTTGGCCCATTGTGTCCATGCCAGCTCTCTGCAAGAGCAATTCAACAATTCCCACTCTGCCCCTTTTCCATAGCCCTGCAAACTTTCTCTCTTCAGATGCTTGTCCAATTCCTTCTCGAGAGCCAAAATTGAATCTGCCACCAACACACACTTTCAGGCAGTGCATTCCACATCCTAACCACTTGCTGCATGAAATAAATGTATTTTCTTATGCCGCTGTTGGTTCTTTGTCAATCACCTTATCCTCTGGTTCTTGACCTTTCTGCCAAAAGGTTTCTCTCCATCCACTCTGACTGGATTCTTCATGATTTTGAACACCTCTATCAAACCTCTACGTGACCATCTCTCCTTGAAGGAGAACAACCCTAGCTTCTCCAATTTATCTCTGTCACTGAAGTCTTTCATTCCTGGAGCCATTTTCTGACATCATTCCTGCACTTCGTAAAGCCTTCAGTCTTTGTTAAATCCCATTGTCCAGCTGAGGCTGAACCAGTGTTTTATCATAACTTCCTTGCTTTTTACTCTGTGCATCTGTTCATAAAGCCCATGATCCTCCATGCTTGTTTAGTCACTTTCTCAATCCCTGTCACCTTCAACTATTTTTGCACATACGTCCCTAGGGCTCCTTGTTTCTGTACCTCCTTTAGAATTGTACCATTTAGTTTATGTTGCCTTTCTCATTCTTCCTACTAAAATGTACTACTTCACACCTCGCTGCTTTAACTTTCATCTGCCATGTATCTTTCCATTCTGCACATTTGTTGTCTTGAAGCCTATCACTATCCCCCTCACAGTTCACAATACTCTAAAGTCTTGTGTTATCTGCAAACTTTAAAATTGTACCCTGTACATCCAAGTCTATGTCATCATTTTATATTAAGGAATGCAATGATATGAGTACCGACCCCTGGCGAACATCACTGTCTACCTTCCTCCAGTTTGAAATACAGCCTTTCACCATGACTCTGTTTCTTGCCTCTCCGTCAACTTCATACCCATGTTGCCACTTTTTTCTTTATTCCACGGGTTTCAACTTTGTTGGCAAATCTATCATCAAATGCCTTTTGGAAGTCTATGTACACCACATCTACAGTATTACCATCACCTACCCTCTTCGTTACCTCATCAGAAAATTCAAGTTGATTAAACACAACTTGTCTTTAACAATCCATGCTGGCTTTCCTTAATTAATTTACCCTTGTCTAAGTGACTGTTAATTTTGTCCTGGATTGTCATTTCTGAAATCTTTCCCATCACTTGGGTTTAACTGACTGACCTGTACTTTCAGGGTTTATCCTTACATTCTTTTTGAACATTAGATTTGCAATTCTTCAGTCCTCTGGCACCACCCTACATCTAAAGACGATTGTAAAATTATGTCCTGCACTTGTGTAATTTCTGTCCTTATTTCCCTCAACATCCTTGGATATATCCCATCTGGTCCTGGTGACTTATTAACTTTAAGTACAGTCAGTCTTTCTAAATTCTCCCTCTTTTTATATAATTTTAGTTCATTCAAAATCTCAGCTACCTCTTCCATTATTACTTTGGCAGCATCTTTTTCTTTGATAAGGACAAAAGCAAAATACACATTTAGCACCTCGACCATGCCTTCTGTCTCCATGTATAAATTCCTTTTTTGGTTCCCAATTGGCCCTACCACTTTTCTTACTACCCTTTTATGATTTAATTACCTGTAGAAGACTTCAGGATTCCCTGTCATCTTAGCTGCCAGTGATTTCCTTTTTTCACTCCACCCCCCACCCCCCCCCCCACCCCCCGCAAAACACCTTACCCCGAATGAAGATTCGAAGATTCTATAATCAACAATAGAAAAAATATTAAGCTTGTTAATGATATGTTAAATGTATTATCTATATTAAGGATACACGGATGAAGGGCATTGATTAAGTACCTTGAGCACATTTAAAGAAAGACTGTTGGGACACTAGGTGTTGGTTAGGGAGGGGGTAGACATACGTAATGTTGCATTTTGTACATAAATCTAGTATTAAGGAACAAGATTGGTGCCTGTGTCCTACTTCAGCTGGCTTCGAAATGATTTAACAATGCATATTCACATTTTTCATGTTCTTTAAAACCAATTGTCAGCCAATGCAAAATAGTTATTTAACTTCCAAAATGAATGAGGAGCAGAAATTATGATTTTAAGTTTTAAAAAAATCAAAGTAAAAAGATATAAAAAGGTAAAAAGCATAGAATTATTAATAATGATATAGAATGGGGAAAAAGACAATTGCACAAAAAAGGAATACTGGACGAACACATACTTTGAATCATTTTATTTTATGTGCTGTTGTGTTTTAGTTGATTATTATTATAGTATAAGTCTAATACACCAAGAAAGTTGTTCCTAATATTTGAGCTGCTTTATTGTTGCAATATTATTATTATTTTCAGTTCCACAGAATTGAAAACTATGGAACCCAGTTGACCCAGGGAGACATGAGTTTTCCAGAAGCTTCCAGCAGTCTAATGTTAACATAAAATAAAATAACTCAAGCGCTCTCTAATAAATCAGAAACTCTACATGGTGCGTGGTTGAGCCTTGCAGAAAATGAGGATCCAGAGTTACATCTGTAGTCTGTGTTGAATTTACTGATCTCAGCTTGGGCAGCAGTAGTAGAGAATGAAATAATTGGCTCAAAATTCATGGGCCATATAAGGGAAATTGACAGAGTTCCCGCTCCAGGTGGGTAGTTAATATTCATTGTTTTGACAACTTCAAATGTCACTGTTAGATGCTTTATTGTAACGTAGATCTGTTTTTACTTAGTGATTCACTAAAGAGCTCTGTCCTGAAAAGGCAAGTTGACCATTACTTTGACCAATTTTTCAAAGATGTTGAATACTTTATCTATTGGAAAAAGTGCCATAATGCATTCAAAGCAATAGAAAAACATACTGGGAAAACTTCTATCTTGTTTTACGCTGATTTAAATGTCAGGAGCTCTTTAGCTTTGGAAAAAAAAATGCCCTGCAGTTAAAAGTTAAATACAATCTAAGCAGTTGCATCACTCCATTGATTGATAGGCAATCTGTCCTGAAATACAAATGAAAGACCATCTGCAGCTTTAAAAAGGCAACCTGTTTCAATAGATTCCATTGTTTAGATTTCCCAGGGTTTGGTATTACAACTAAACATTTATGAATGCTTGGCTGAGTTTCAATGCTCCATTACAACATATCTCAGCAGGGGCCATTATTCCCATTTTGACAGTTTTAAAAGGGATTAAAGGATTATCTGTCTCTGATGTGGAGTGGGTAAGTATATGTTTGTTTTTATAACAGATTGACCGCTTAAGGGGATTTACATTTTTTGAATGGGTTTTATAATTGAGTTTTTTTCTGTATGAAGTGTCTTTGAATGACAACTCTGTTAGAAGTTTTTCTTTCATCTCAATTTCAAAGATATCCTGAGGTCTGCCCTTTGTGGACATTGGGTGAGTGGCTGTGGAGGATGGTATGGACATGGGATGCATGGAGGGGAATGGAAGGTTTGAGGGAGTACGAAAGGGCATTGAAAGTATAAGCTGACATGGGGATATGGGGAATGGAAGGGGCATGGGGGGCATTGAGGGGGAATTGTGTGGCACTGGAGATATGAGATGGCATGGGTGGGCACGGAGGAGTATGCGATGTAGGGATGAGGTTTAGGGAGCATAAGAACAATGTTGAGAGCTGAGCTGCTGTCCTTGAGATCAGAGATGGGCCTTCTATTTAGCCTACCTTTCCACCTGCACCCCTCCTGCACTCCACTGCAGTTCTCAAAAGCTGAACCCTCTATACCCACACCTCTGAGACAAAAATATGATGGGGTTGGTATTCAGAGGTGGACTCGGGTTTCAGAAGCTGCAAAGGGGCCTGACTCGCGTTTCCCTGGTTCAAGATGAAACTCTGGGCTCTTGTCTCAAATGTGAAGCATCTTGTATGTTTCATTATGTTAGGATATTAAACTATGGCTTCATCTTTTGTCTCTGGTGGATATAAAAGAAAACGTAGCCAATGCTTTGGTCAATATTTATCCTTCAATCAACATTGCAAGAATAGACTGTCTGGTTATTATTACATTGCTGTTTACAATATGATTGCTGCATTTTCTACATCACAACAATGACTGCACTGTAAAAATACTTCAGTGACTGTGAAGCAACTTGGGAAATCTTGAGGTCATGAAAAGTGCTATAGGAATGCAAGTTATTTCTATCTTTTTCTTGAAATTCTACCTCTTCTTGTAGCTAATTTTCACTTTCCTGGGCTAGAGAAGAGGAAAATTAGATCATGTTTCTGCTCCTGTTTGTTAACTCAGTGGCCCCTGCTGACAAGTTTGTGGGCAAGAAATTGGGGTCATTTGTCCTTGTTTTCTCAGTGCTAGGACTGTCCTTAGAGTTTCAAAATGACACATGAGCTGCATGCATAAACTGATGAGGTGAATCATGATGGATGGCATTTGGGCGGCAGCATTAATGTACATGTAGTGAACTTCTGCTAGAAATATGCATAATACACAGATTGTGACATTCAAAGTGTGCAATTCTGATCTATATGCCATTGGCACCATTTTGAAGCTCAACAGTCTAACTAATGGCCCCTCTTCACCTCGCAGAACTGAACATGCATTAAGGAGCAGGAATAACCCCCTCCAATACCATTTAAAGGGATCAGCAACTACTTACAAGTTAGCTGCTGGTTGATTTCATCTGGCTGTTGCTTCAATTCTATAAATATTTTGTGCTTTCTTTAGTTATTTAAAGTTGCATAAGTCTACAGGGAGTGGTGTGGCAGGCACTGAAGGAATTTTTGCTGATTTCAAGGCTTTTACACAAACCATTGCTCCTAGACATGGGAACACAAGTAGCCTTTACTCTTGAAATGCAATGTGATTTGAAGAACGAGCAGAGGTCATGCAGGATGGGACAGGCTGCTGGAAGATGAAGGAGAAGGAGGGGGGCGAAGGGCTGTCAGCAAGAGGCCATATCTGCTCCTACCTGAATGTCAGTAAAGAATTCAGAGGGTCAGGGCAAACCAACCATATGGGACTCACCCACATGCTGTGAAGTTTTGTAGAAAGGGATATGTTAGTGACCTTGGTGATCATTTCCTTGCTGAGGGGTCCAGCATGAGTGACAGCTGAGGCTTCAGTTGGGTGGGGAGCTGGGTATCATAAAATTCACCCCTATACCGCTGGATCAAAAACCTGGAATTCCCCTCCTAAAAGCACTGTAGGTGTACCTTCGCCAGATGGCTGAGCTTCAAGAAGGCAGCTCAACACCACTTTCTCAAGGGCTTTTACAGATGGGCAACAAATGCTGGCCATTGTAGCAATGCTCACATCCCTTGAAAGAATTTTTTAAAAATCTTTTTTAAAAATGTATTGATATGTACACAACAGGTAAGTTGGGTGACTGGATGGGTGGGGGTTGTTGGGGGAAGGTCGGAGACCTTTTGGGAAGGCCATTGGTGTTGGTGGTGGGGATGGGGTGGCGATCATGGAGATTCCTTTGTCAGGCATCTTCATACAGAAGGTAAGTGTGAAGGTACTTATCTCCTGAATCCACCAAGTGCTCACTTGAGGAAGGCACTGGGTTCACCGAGTCTTGCAAAAGCTATTTCACAGCAGTAAATGTTCAAAAGCAGAATGACAATGAGGCTCACTGCCTCAAATTTAAAATTGCAACCCACCTCATTGTGTCTGGTTGGTAGTTTGCCCAATTCTGGCTTCAATTAAAGTCAGAAATGAGCAGGTTCGAGGCTGATTCCAGTCAGGAAACAGATGCCTGACACTTAATTTTCACAAGTCCCCACTACTCAATGATGGGGGAATCCCAGTATGTCAGTGCAAAAGACAAGCCTGAAATATTCGCAATCCTTTACAGCAAAAGTACTGAGTGGATGATACACCTCGGCCTCCTCCTAACATGTCTGTCCCTAACATCATTGATGTCAGTCTTCAACCAATTCAATTCACTCTGCAAAATATCAAGAAACAGCTGAAGGCACTTGATGCAGCAAAGGCCATCAGCGTTGACAACACCTCAGCATCAGCACTGAAGACTTGTGCTCTAGAACTAGCCTCACCTCTAGCTAAGCTGTCTCTATGGCTACAACACATACATCTACCCAAAAATGTGGAAGATTGTTCAAGTATGTCCTGTCCACAAAAAGGATGACAAATCCTTTTACCGTCCTATCAGTTTATTCACAATCGTCAGCAAAGTGATGGAAGTTGCCGTCAACAGTGCTCAAGCAGCACTTACACATGCTAATGATCCGGTTAGGGACCGTTAATATTTAAAGAGAAATCTGAACACTTCATTTTAACCAATAGAACTATGCCACAAGATTTCACGTTTTTAAACATAAGACTTAAACAAAACAAGCCCTAATAACTTAACAATATAGTTTATAACACAAGTTATGCAATTCCTGCTTCCACCAAGAATTCCCAATCTTAAAGTTATTTGCTTCTGTAGGGATCGCCCGTAACTATCCCAAAGTCCTCTGGAGTTTAATTCTCCTCCGCTCCAGCTCAGCAATACCTCAGAGGTAAAATTTTCATTTGCCATCTCTTGACTGTGAATGCCTGGTTACTTTCCCAATACTTCCAAGACAATTTGCTTGTTGCTTTCTTTTCCACAAGACTCTGTGAGGTCCACTGTAGATTCTTTCACTAGTTTTGAAATAGGCAAACTTCCAGCTTTTGTTCCTTCACAAAAATCAAACTGAGATTAAGCCTCCCCAACATTCCACATGGTGAATGATGAAGTTAGTTGGACCTGCACCATAAGCAGAGTGAAAAAAACTAACTGTCATTTACTTTGGCTACCTTCTCTGTGTGCTGCAAACTGCACATACCAGTTCCAAGCTGCAACTACTACTTGGATGGCTCTGCTTCCCTTTTTGTATGGCCTCCACTGCCATTGCTGAGTTCTGCAAGTGCTGGGACTGCGAGAGCTGCCAGCCAATCCAGTTGGCTGACAGCTCTGGGGGGTGGGGGGGCTTCCTCCCACTGAGGGACAGAAGTCTCATTCTCTGCTTGCTTAGACCATCCACAACGTGCTATCACTCTGGACGGCCATTTTTTTTCAGTTGGTTGGTTCACAACCGACTTTTGCAACCGGGGGCAAGCGATATGTCCCTCTATAAAATTCACCCCTATGCTGCTGGATCAAAAACCTGGAATTCCCCTCCTAAAAGCACTGTAGGTGTACCTACGCCAGATGGCTGAGCTTCAAGAAGGCAGCTCACCACCACTTTCTCAAGGGCTATTACAGATGGGGAACAAATGCTGGCCATAGCAGCAATGCTCACATCCCGTGAAAAATTTTAAAAAAATCTTTTTTAAAAATGTGTTGAAATATACAAGATTCTAAAGGGGAACTTGACAGGATAGACTTTGAGAGGTTGCTTCTAATGGTTATGGAAACTAGAACATGGCAATCACAACCTCAGTATAATGGGCTTGTCATTAGTGATTAAGATGAAGAAAAATTTCTCCTTCACTCAGCATGTTCTAAATCTTTGGAATTCTCTACCCCGGAGGGTTGTGGATGAGGTGTCAATGAATGTGTTCAAGGCTGGGAGAGGTAAATAGATAAATTCTTCACTTCAAGAAATCCAGGGATATTTTGGATGGGCAGGAAAGTCAAATTGGGGCAGAAGATCAGCCAAGATAGTAGTGAATGGTGGAGCAGACTCGTGGGCTTCATGGTCTACTCCTCCTATTTTATGTTTACCTGTGATCTTTTGCCCTAGTTTTAAAAAAATAACACTGGAAGCAAGCTCCACCCACAAAACTGGCCATGCTCCCACAATGAATTAATCACAATTAGGAGTTTCTGCTAATTGGCCTTTGAGCAGGCTTTAAAAATTGAGCTGTTTGTTTTGGGTATAATAAGGACACTAATAGGCACATTTATAAAGCTACTAAATATGATTTCTGATTTAAATTACTTAGAAATTGATTGCACCCTAGTGTAACTAGAAAATAATTTTACATTTTTATAATTGAGTTTCAGTAATTTAAAATTGGGTTACTCAGTTGCTGGATTGACACTGATTATAAAATGATTAGCTTTTGTAGTAAAACCTAGGGTGGTATTTTCCATGCCCGCTGGTGTCAGGCATGTTGGTGAGCGCACAACATGGCGAGAAGGCCAAAAATTGACGTTGTGAAACCAGTTTGCAATTGTCCACTCAGCCTGTCGATGGTGGGTCGAGTTCCCTGCTATCAGATGTCGGGAACCTCTTTGTAATACATTAACACTCCATTATAAGGCCAGTCTGCTGGACTCATCAGCCCCCAGCTGGATTATCTGCCCACGTCGGCAGGAAAACACGCTGGTGTAGAACACGTCTTCCAAATTGTGACGTGCAGAAGTCAGGACTTACTGCCAGAGCCTTGCTCAGATCACAGACATCCGAGGAGCAGAAGATGCTGGAGCCTGACACCAACAGGATCCTGGAGGAACATCCATGCTGGGTAGATTCACTTGGACTTGGCTCTGTTGCAAAGCAGCTCATGGAAGTTGGAAAGTCACCATTGCTGTTCACTATGGATGATAGTTGAGGAGGTGGGAGGGGAAGGTCTTGGATCGACTGGAAGAGGAAGAGGTGTCGGGAAGTGGTGAGGTTGGGAGGGGAGAATGAAGGTGTTGGGGTGTGGGAATTAAGGTGTTGGGTGGGGCAGTATGAAGGTGTCAGGGGGTTGAGGTTGGAAGTGGGGAAAGAAGTGTCGGGAGGGAGGGAGTAATGGGGAGAAGGTGGCAACTGGGAGGTGGGTGTAAGGGAAGGAGTACAGAGAAGGGAAGGAGTCCAGGGGAAGGAAGGAGTGTGGAGAGTGGAGGGAGTCTGGGGGCTGGGGGAGAAGGAATGAAGAAAAGGGACGGAGTAATGGTGGAGGAGGAAGTAAGGCTGGAGAGAGGATTCGGGAAGGAGGAAAGAGTAAAGCTAGAGGAAGAAGTGAGGCTGGAAGAAGAGGTAAGGCTGGAGGAAGGAGTCGGGAGGGGTCAAGGAGTAAGGGTGGTGGAAGAAGTAAATTGTCTGGGGTAGTTGGGGGGAGGGACTAAGCAGGGGGGTGGGAGGACTAGGAGAGGGGGATGGGGTTCAGGGGGAAAGGGGTCCCGGGATGGATGGGTGGGGAGGGGGTATTGCTGAATTGTGGCTGGCAGGTCGTGGAGGGGAGGTGGAAGGTGATCCCTGGGGGTCACCAGTGATGGGGGAAAGGAAATGGGTGACTGGGGGAGGGGAAATGATGGGGGAAACTGACGAGAAAGCAAATCCAGACCATGCTGTCTAAATGATGGGGGAAACTGACGAGAAAGCAAATCCAGACCATGCTGTCTAAATCAAAAGCTGAAAGTTCAAGGGAGGGAACTGATGGGCCCATGACTGCCTCCTGGGAAGTGGACTAAAGGTGTGTGTGGTATGAGGAAATGGTGAGAATGACTGAGGACAGAGTGAGGGTGTAAGGTAGGAAGGTAAGCGTCCAACGTTAGCGGTAGAAGGGATGGCGAGGGTGGTTGGTGGGGACTCAGAGGCAGACAGTGGATCCTGGGGTGGGAAGGAGGAGGTCGGGGAGATGAATATGGATGAGGGTGGGATTTTTGGGAAGGGAGGGAACGTGCACATTCACCTGGACATCCCCAAAGGAAAAGGATTGTGGCTGGCAGGTCGTGGAGGGGAGGTGGAAGGTGATCCCTGGGGGTCACCAGTGATGGGGGAAAGGAAATGGGTGACTGGGGGAGGGGAAATGATGGGGGAAACTGACGAGAAAGCAAATCCAGACCATGCTGTCTAAATCAAAAGTGAAACGACAGTTATGGTGGGTGAGATCAGGTGCTGCATGGGAGTGTGATCATTGGGTGGGCGGAGATGCAGGTCAGCTCAGATGGACAACTGAAAATGAACCCCAGCAGGCAGCATTCAAAATGTTCAGGACATTGAGGTGAGTGTGATACGTGAAGGATCCACATGCATAGGAGAGTGTTTGCACGAGGCTCCAAAAGACCCTACCCACTATACACACACCACCCTCCAGAATCACTCCTGGCCAGCCGCTCCCTCTGTGATGACAGGGGATGAGGTTGAGGGGCTCACAGGCAAAGGGGACTCAGAGGGAGAGGACAGCCTCTGAGATTCCTGACTGGATGACCCAGGGGTGTCCAGCTGTTGCTCCTTCTCCCTTCAGAGGCCCTGGCCTGACTCCTTGAGGGGAAGGAACACCTGGAGGGACGTCGAGGCGCCCTGTTTCCCCCCTCGTGTTGCCACTGCAGGAACTCGCCCATGGCTCTCGCAGTGCAGTGCAGGTCTACACACATCTCCACGTTCTGCTGGACCCAGGTCTCCATGGCGTCCGCCATCCTCCCGTATAGAGACCTCCATATGCACACATGTGGTCACCACTTCACCAGAAAGCAGGCAGATGCCCTCCTCAGACTCGTGTGCCACTATATTGAGGGCTTCCAACGCCTTCTGCTGACTCTCCAGGATGAGTTGGAAGGCCGAATCTAGAGGCTCATCATCTGACCCAGACCTCACAGATGCCTGATCTTTCCCCCCCCTCAACAACCCAGAACAGTCCTCCAAGTGCTGGGGATCTGCTACGAACCTGCCTCCTGCTGCTGCGGACATGTGTCCATGCGGTGACCACCAGATTGTGAACCTGAGCCAGCTCTAGATCTAGGTCCCGCTGAAATATGTGTCTCTGTGCTAGTGGAAGGTGTGGGTAAGCGCTGTGACAGGTCTTCCATGCTGCTATTTCCAACTCTTCAATGGAGGAGGTGTCCTCCTGGCTGAAAGTGAGAATCTGGATGGAGCTGAGGGACTGGTTAGCTGAGGGTGTTGGTTGCTTGGCTGAGGTCCCTGTGAACCAAAGTAGAGATAAGTAGTGCATGGCAGCAGAATCAAAAGCAGGAGAAAGCACACGCACAATTGCATTGAGAGAGAGATGATGTGGTGCAGGATCCTCACGAGGGTCGCCGCCACCAACTTCACTGTCACCGTAGGCACTGTCCATTACCTTAACAGTCAACACGATGGCACATTCGTCAAAGTGTGTGAGGGGCCTAATATGGGCCACTCCACCCCTGGTCTGAGACCTCTCCCAGCTGATGTGAGCCAGTTTCTCCTGCATGAGAACAGATAGAGAGAGTGTGAGCAGGACACATGGCACTGCATGGAATGTTTGTGTGGTGAGCGGACCCATGGACAGGATGAGGACGCAGGCTCCAGAGGATATGAGCCTGATGGAGATGTGAGGGTGTGTGTGAGAGTTAGTGGTGTTGTCCCTTGAGGTGAGAGATCCCTGTGGATGTGTGATGGGTTTGAGAGAAAGAGTTGAGAGTGATGAGAACTGACTTACCCTGGCTGACTGGATGACACTGTTCATCCTGTTGCGCCACTGGGTGGCTATCCTCTTTTGCAGGGCATTGGCACTGACCACTGCTGCCACTGTCTGCCAAGCTGGATTGGTGATGCCGCTGCCCTCCTGTGGCCAGAGCGGGGGTAGAGGACATCACAGTGGGCCTCCATGGCATCCTAAAGACACTGGAGGGATGCTAAACCTGGGGGCTGCAGTCATTTTGCCTTTTGGTGCCATCCTGTCTTCCGTGCAGCAGGCGTGGGCTGGAAGCACAGAGAGGTGTGCATGCGGCTAGACTTTAAATATGGCGCCCGGAGTGATGAAACGGTGAGGTGATGACGCAGCAGGTGAATGAGTGCCTGCCCGCCATGGGTATGCGTAATTAATGCAGCGGGTTTGAGATGATACGGCGTGAAAAGCCGTCATTGCAGCCCATTACTGCACTTAGTGCAGATCTGGGATGATTCCACCCCTAGTTTCAGCTTTTTAAGCTAACTTCATCAAGTTATCACTTTTAAATAAATGAAGGAGATTTTTGTAAAGCAAAATTGAAAACAAAAATGATGTCCTAGAATGTAGCCTGATTGCTCTGGTTTATGGCATATTTTGCTTTTGGCAATGTGCAAATGAGTTTGATTGGGAACTTGGGGGATGGGGGAAGAAAAACTCTTTCAAAACAAGCACAATTTTGGGTGTAAAAACAAAAAATAAAAACAAAAAAACTGCGGATGCTGGAAATCCAAAACAAAAACAGAATTACCTGGAAAAACTCAGCAGGTCTGGCAGCATCGGTGGAGAAGAAAAGAGTTGACGTTTCGAGTCCTCATGAGTAATTTGCATTCAATTGGCAATTTCACCCAAAGTGGAAACTCTACCCCTTGCATTTTGAAATAATGTATTCCTGTACACAGGCATTCAGACATGCCAACTCCACTGTCTCTTAAATAAGAGACAGATGTGAAAATCATGAGTCTTTTTTTAAACATAAACCAATATAGAATGATAGTTTAAAAACCTCATTAATAGCTTATTTAATCTCTAACACATCAGAGTTCAAAAATCTATATCACTGCATCAGAAAATGCATTACAGAACACGGTTAATAATTGTTCCTGTCATTCCCAGGTTAAAGAATCTGCCCTCCCACCACAGTCAGTACTGGCCCCTTGAATGATCCATTTTAAATATTATCTTCATTTGCATTAACTTGCAACAATTTAATACATCAAATGAACACGTAGAATAATAGATACTTAGTGAACAGTGCAGGTGTGCTGTTCTTATGGTGCCAATACACAACAATTTGCCATTCTACAGTGGTCCTTATAGGGGGACACCCCACTAAGTACTTAATGTTGAAGAGTGCAAAACAGTGGATGCTAAGCGGAAGGGGAAAGTTTAAAAATAAAGAGTAGGTTGGGAAATGAAAGGCACAACAGAAGAATATTTTTGGGTTTTTTTAAAGCAGAGAGTGGGGAGAACTGAATAGAGAGGGCAGGACTGCAGCAATGAAATGAGGGGCCATCGGTAGTGGAGTGAAGTAAAAAACAGTAAGAAGCTTTGGTGTTAGAGGGATTGAGGTGATATGGAGGAATTTGAAAATTAGGCCAAAAATTTAAATCATTTCCCTAGAGCACAGGAACTACCGTAACTTGGAAAAGATAAGTGATGGGAGGGCATGTGAGGGTGTGGGTTCCAGACCTTAAATGAATTGAAAGTTGTGAAGGGATGTGGAAAGGAGGCAGGCTAGGAGACAGGGCTAGGTATTGGTTATCTGTTTTTTGGGCACATGGGTCTGGCGGTGGAACAGGGCATACTAACCTATGAAAGGCGCATCTTAAACTTCAAAAATCCTGAGATTTCCGAGAGCTACTTTGAGATTGCAAATGAGGCTTAATTTTATTTCGAAATCACAACTCTTGCAATAAATTTACAGAAGTTGCATTTCAGATACTTTTGAAATCAGGCTTACCTGTGTTGCCTTCATGGATGTTCAATATCTGGGTCCACAAGTGAAATATGGCTTTGTGGGCATAGTGGTGGAGGAATTCCTTGTGACCATACCAACAGGTAGGTGCCTTCAACAGAGGGGTGTGGGGGGATGGTGTGGATGATGGAGAGCGAAATAAATAAATGTACTGAACTTTGCCAACTGTTGCAGATGGCAATGCTCTGAGTGGGATTTCCTGATCAGGAACCAGTCTGAGAACTGATGAAGTTTAATACACAGATGTTAGACAGATTGGAACACTGGCCTTTGCTGAAATCTGAGCCAGTGATGGCGTGAGGTCTGTAAACTATGAATCACTACTTTATGACTTCACCACTAGACCATTTTGAAATTGTGATTACTTTAAGCCCTCATGATAACGATTGCTGAGTTTTCAGGTTTCATATGTTAATCAAATGAAATTGTGATAGCTTCAACATTTATTTTGTTGGAAGCAGAACTTATTCTCCTCTGGAATTCAATTAAGTTTTTTTTTATTAAAGGGCACTGTTTCAAATATAGTTCCAGTGGAAAGGAATAATAAACATTTTAATGATGAGGGTAAATCTAGTGAATACTTTGCTGGTAAAATGGACATTTAACAGGATTCTGGCTGTTTGACGGCACAATCTATAAAGTGTATATTGTTGTGAATATCTCGTTCATAATTCATACGTTTTAGAATATAACTTTTTGTTGTGGGAATTAAAGTTTTAACTGCAGAAAATGGGGGTATCTGGTTTAGAAACTGGTAAAAGCAACCCTGAAGTAAATGCAATTCAAACAAGCTTGGAGTTTATTAGTCTTAAAACGTTGGGGCCATGTTGACCTAAGAGTAGAAAGGTAAGATCATAAACAGCAGGTAAGCTTACTTAGCTAAAGTACTGGAGACGTGACTTCTACATTTATTCCAGTAAAAGGATAAGTTATTCATGTGGTTTCCCAGAATGATGGAAAGCTTCAGAATTAAAATCGGTTCATTTGCATTTCCTGGAAAATTCTTTATTTTGAGTTACCTCCGTGAATTCAGTAAGGCAAGATTGGTTGAGAGAAGCAGCTAAGAGTCTATGTCAGTTTTGGGTCTGATATAGTTTGTAGCTCCTTGGAAGTCGAGTTATAATGTCAGACCTACACCTGAAGTAGAGTAAATGCTAGACCTGTCATCCATAATGCAGACTGCAAGTGGGAGCTTGAATCCACTATAAGACAAAGTTGGAAAGGGGATAAAAATGACTAGGAAGTTTGTTTAGTTGGAAGCTGAAGGAGGAAATCTACAGTAACCCTCTCAATAAAAGGCAGTTAACCTTGTTGCATTTGGAGTTCTGGAAGTAATCAGCTTGGTTGCAGTTTGAAACCATAGTAGCATACTATTGGAAACCAAGGGTGTTTTCTGATGTTTTAACCCATTGTGCGTGAGTTGCCGGAGACCTATGCTTGAGCTGTGGAATCATGAGTTATGAGGTCAGTTAAGAAATTGAAGTGTCACTTAGCCAAAAGATAATAGAAGAAGCCGCATGAAATCTTGTACCTTGGTGAACAGCTGGAGCACTGAAGAGAAATCTAAGTGAATTTCAGAAGACGGTGATATAGCAGGAAAAGTGAATGAACATTAAAGGTTTTGTAAGATAAGGGAACTCTTTGGGGAAAGTGGGAAGTCGAATTGAGTTTATAGCCTAAGTCTTTATCAGATATCAGTTATTGGTGCTTACTTTGTTTAATTCCTTTTATAAACAATAAGCTTTGTTTTTGTTTGAAAACATAAAATGTGAAAACCTTGAAACATGATGTGAAAAATGTGGCATAGTTCTGTTGGTTAATTGCTGGTTGTTCAAATTTCTTCTTTAAACATTAACAAACCCTAACTGGATTGTAACATAATGCAATGGAGTGCATTGATAAAGAGCTGAAATCTTATGCTGTTAAAATAGTATATTCTTGCATGCAAACCTCTGAAGCTAGGAAATTGGGCCCATAGCTTTATCTTTCAATTAAGAAAGCTGCAAGTTTTTCAGTTTTTCCTCTTTTTATAATTCAGTAAGGTAGGGTGCATATTTGTAATGACCATAAAATTAAAAAGCACAAAACACAGCACTTTTTGAAAATAATATGAGCCACCTTGCTTTCTAATGTGAATCAATTTGTATATCAAAGTTGAAACTAGAAAAAATTATTCGTATAATAACTCCCTCAGAATTATAATTATATTCTGAAATTTGAATTTCAGGCTAATATGCTGTATTTTTATTGAGTAATGAAATGAAGTCAACGTCTAAATCATTTGATTTTTCATGCGAAAACCTAAAACCTGCATAATTTATTAATATGGTTCCTCCTAAACTATATCAGTTGTTTCGTTTATTTATATACTCAAATGATAAGACTGAAAAATGGCACAGATCAATTTCCTAAGTAATCTAGATATTAGGCTTAATTATGCTAATTAGATATTTATAGGTAATATAAAAATCATATAGTATTCATACTTCCCACATTTTCCTATTTTATTAAAAGACCTCTATTACCTAAATAATATTTGATTAGTAAAATAGTGTACAAGAATGCCAGAACTGGGATAAGCCATTCGGCCCCTTTCTATCCCCTTGATACCATTACCCAACAAAAATCTGTCTATCTCACTCTGGAAAATTTCAATTAACCCAGCATCCTGTAGTAATTTGATGTGTAATATACCTTTTAAGGTGAATGTTGTAATAGAAGATCACATGATCTTGGTATCCAATAGCGTGGGCTACCTCTAGTCAGTAGTCATGAGTTAGAGTCTGAAGTGTAAAGACAGAGTTTTCAGTCGTAGGCACACAATTGTAGCTGCTGAGTTCCTTTCGTAAATAAACAATGTGTTTCTTCTAAGCACAATCTACTGATCTTCTTTGTCTTTGGTACCAACTCAGTCACCCTGAAACAAGCGTGCAATCCGGATCCTTTAGTCCCAACAAACCAGGGTACAGGATCCAACATATCCACAGCCTTTTTGGGGGGAGGAGAGCTGTTGGAGGGGGCCAGAGTTTTTTGGTTTTCCACTATCCTTTATGTGCAAAAGTATTGCCTGATTTCATTCATGAATAACTTAACTCTAATTTTAAGAGTGTGTATCCTTATTCTGGATTTTAACAGCAGAGGAAATAGTTTCTGTCTATCTGACCAAATCCTCCTGTCGTTTTAAACATATTAACTCTGAATTTTTTAAACTCAAGGGAATCCAAGCCAATGGTATGCAATCTGTTCATAAATTAATCCTTCAAGCCCCTGTGTGTAAAGGAATTATCCTATATTAGCTAGCAGCACTTAGCTTGAACTGGAGGTGGAATTAGAGTGCTTTCACCCACTGGTTTGCATCCAATTGGCCTTGCCTCACAACTTACATTCCCACCTACGTTTGTATCATCAACAAACTTAGATACATTACTCTCTGCCTCTTAGTCTGTGTCATGAATATAGATTGTAAATAGCTGAGGCCCCAGCACTGATCCTTGTGGCACTCCATGAGTCATAGCCTGCCAACTTGAAAATGCCACATTTATCCTTCTTTCTACTTCCGTCCACTGCCAATCTTCTATCCATGCTAATGTATCACCCCCAACTCCATGAGCCCTTATCTTCTGTATTAACGTCTTGCGTGGCACCTTATTGAATGCCTTTTGGAAATCAAAGCATTCTACATCTACTGGTTCTCCTTTATCTACCCTACTAGTTACATCCCCAAAAATCTGTAATAAGATTGACAAACAGGATTTATTTTGTGTGATACCTTATCAAATTCATTTTCCAAAAGACAAGTCTGAAGCATTTTTGACAATCTTCAGCCAGAAGTGCCGAGTGGATTATCCATATTAACCACCTCCTGAGATTCACAAATGCCAGTCTTCAGCCAATTCAAATCACTCCACGTGATGCCAAGATATCAAGAAATGGCTGAAGGCACTGGATACTACAAAGGCTATAGGCCCTGACAACATTCCAGCAATAGTACTGAAGACTTGTGCTCCAAAAGTAGCTGCAACGATAGCTGTACTGAAACAGCTTGGCTGCAGTATTGGCATCTAACTGGCAATGTGGAAAACTGCCTAGGTATGTCTTATCCACAAAATGTAGGACAGATCCAACCTGGCCGATTACCGCCCCATCAGTCAACTCTCGATCATCAGCAAAGTGATGGAAGGGATCATCAATAGCACTATCAAGTAGCACTTACTCAGCCACCTAGCTCCTGACCTCATTACAGCCTTAGTCCAAACATGGGCAAAAAACTCCAAATGTGAAGTGACAGTGGCTGCCTTTGACAACAAGGCAGCATCTGACCAAGTGTAGCATCAAATAGCCCTAGAAAAACTGGCATCAATGGGAATTGGGAAACACCCTCCACTGGTTGGAGTCCTACCTAGCATAAAGGAAAATGGTTCTGTTTGTTTGAAGTCAATCATCTCGGTCCCCAGACATCACTGCAGAAGTTCCTCAGGGTAGTGTCCTAGGCCCAACCATCTTCAGGTGCTTCATCAATGACCTTCCCTCCATCATAAGGTCAGAAGTTCGCTGATGATTGCACAATGTTCAGCACCATTCACGACTCCTCGGATACTGAAGCAGTCCATGCCCATATGCAGCAAGACGTGGAAAATATTCAGGCTTGGGCTGATAAGTAGCAAATTACATTCGTGCCACAAAAGTACCAGGCAATGACCATCTCCAACAAGAGAGAAATCACTCATCTGCCCTTGACATCACTGTTGCTGAATATACAGCTATCAACATTCTGGGGGTTACCATTGACCAGAAACTGAACTGGACCAGCAATATACATACTGTGGTTACAAGAGCAGGTCAGAGGTTGGGAATTCTGAGGCGAGTAACTCACCCCCTGACTACCCAAAGTCTGTCCACCATCTACAAGGCACAAGTCACACTTGTGATGGAATACTCTCCACTTGCCTGGATGAGTGGAGCTCCAAGAACAGTCAAGAAGCTTAACACCATCCAGGACAAAGCAGCCTGCTTGATTGACACCGCATCTACTGATTTCAACAGCCACTCCCTCTACCACTGACACTCAGTAGCAGCAGTGCGTACCATCTACAAAATGGACTGAGGCAACTCATCAAGGCCCCTTCAATAGCACCTTCCAAACCTGTGACCTCTAACACCTAGAAGGACAAAGGCAGCAGATGCATGGGAACACTACCGCCTGCAAGTTCCCTTCCAAGCCACACACCATCCTGGTTTGGAACTATATAGCCGTTCCTTTCGTGTCACTGTATCAAAATCTTAGGACCCTCTCCCTAACAGCACTATGGGTGTACCTACACCCTTGGACTGCAGTGGCTCAAGAAAGTGGTTCCCTACCATCTTAAGGGCAATTAGGGATGGGCAGTAAAAATGCTGGCCTAGTCAATAATACCCACATCCCGTAAAAGAATAAAAAAAAAATCCAAGTATGTTACACCTACTGGCTCTCCTTTATCTGCCCTCTTAGTTAAATCTTTAAAACACTGTAATCAGTTTGCCAAACAGAATTTTCCTTTTGTAAAACAAAAACAGAATTACCTGGAAAAACTCAGCAGGTCTGTTGAAGGGTCATGAGGACTCGAAACATCAACTCTTTTCTTCTCCGCCGATGCTGCCAGACCTGCTGAGTTTTTCCAGGTAATTCTGTTCTTGTTTTGGATTTCCAGCATCCGCAGTTTCTTGTTTTTATCTGTTTTTTTCCTTTTGTAAAACTGTGTTCACTTGTTCAAATCATACTATGCTTTTGTAGGTACATTGTTAAGACTTCCTTAATAATTTTTGTAAGTTTAGTAGTCTAGTTAAAAGGTTGGTAAGGTAGCTGACTCAGCTGACTGTGCGACAGTTAACTGTCAATCACCTGAAGCTTGATTAGGGCCTGGAAAGGTGTTAATTACTATTTGAAGCTTAACTAGTGTGAGTCACCTCAGCTCTATTTAAGGGACTATCTAGAAGCACACTACAGTGTGCTTGCACACGAACAGGAGAGCGAGCACATCCTGAGTGGGGCACAGTCAGAGTGGTATCGGCAATTTGGTGCACAGTGGGAATTCGGTGCATAGGGGACAAGCTGCTCTTTGCATTTTTTCCTTGCTATCCAACTTCTTAAGTCTTCAGAGAGTGGTCTTGCCCTGTTGCAGCAGTAGAGACTACAAGGGAAAGGAATCACTGGTAAGTAGTAGGTAAGGTCAGGTAAGTATTTACTACTTTAATCGCTTATAGTTTAAGGTCTTTTTGTGGTTTATAGTTTGTATATTCTATAGTAATGAGGATCAGGAAAGAAGGGTCCTAGAGTAATTGATTTAAAAGGTTTAATTTAAAGGGATAGGTCACGGGACGAGAGTTTAAAGCCGTGGTGTACTCCTTGTGCTCCACATGGGAAGCCTGGGACGTTTCCAGTGCCCGGGACCAGCATGTGTGCAGGAAGTTTGTCCAGCTGCAGCTCCTGGAAGCCCGGGCTTCAGAGCTGGAACGGCAGCTGGGGACACTGTGGAGCATCCGCGAGTCTGTGAGCATTGTGGATAGCACTTTTAGAGAGGTCATCATACCACAGAAGAAGAGACTTGAAGAAGGAAGGGAATGGGTGACCACCAGGCAGTCCAAGAGAAACAGGCAGGTAGTTCAGGAGTCCCCTGGGGTCCTGCTCCCAAATCGGTATACACTTTTGGAGGCTGATGAGGGTGCTGGTTCCTCCAGGGAGTGCAGACAGAGCTAAGCTTCTGGCACCACAAGTAGCCTGTCTGTACAGGAGAGGAGGAAGAGCAATAGTATTAGGGGATTCTATAGTCAGGGGAACAGATAGGCATTACTCTGGCCGTCAACGTGACTCCAGGATGGCATGTTGCCTCCCTGGTGCCAGGGTCCGGGATGTTACTGAACAGCTACAGGGCATACTGAAGGGGGAGGGTGATAAGGGAGAGGTCTTGGTACATGTTGGTACCAATGACATAGGTAGAAAGAGGGGTGAGGTCTTGCATCAAGAAATCAGGGAGTTAGGCAGTAGACTAAAAAGCAAGACCTCTCAGGTTGTAATTTCTGGATTACTCCCAGTGCCACATGCTAGCAAGCTCAGAAATAGGAGAATAGTGCAGACGAATATGTGGCTTAAGAGTTGGTGCAGGTTGGAGGGTTTTAGATTCCTGGATCACTGGGATCGTTTCTGGGGATGGTGGGACCATTGCAAGTGGAACGGTCTACATCTGAATCAGAGCAGGACTAACATCCTTGTAGGCGGGTTTGCTAGTGCTATTGGGAGGAGTTTAAACTAATTCAGCAGGGGGAGGGGACACAATGTTAGCAGAAAATAGAGTAAAACACTCAAGTCAGTGGGAGTACAGCTGCATTAAGCTTCAGGAGAGTAAGGCAAGGCTGGATGGCCTCTACTTTAATGCCAGGAGTATTACAGGAAAAACGGATGAGTTGAGGGTGAGGATTGACACGTGGAATTGTGATATAGTAGCCATCACTGAGACAAGGTTGAGGAAGGGGCAGGATTGGCAGCTCAACATTCCAGGATATAGAATCTTCAGGCAAGACAGGGGAGGGGGTAAAAGAGGAGGAGGCATTGCATTATTAGTTAAGAAGTCAGTTACTGCAGTGAGGAGAGATGATATCTTGGAGGGGGCATCGAATGAAGCTTTGTGGGTAGAGCCTAGGAATAAAAAAGGGGCAGTCACATTGTTAGGTGTTTATTATAGACCCCCAGATAGTCAGCGGGAAATTGAGAAGCAAATATGTGCACGATTTGGAAGTGGAACGGTCTACATCTATAGGTGTGTAAAAACAATAACAAGATGGTAATTATATTAGGTGATTTCAACTTTCCCAACATTAATTGGGGGGATAGACATAGTGTTAAGGGCTCGGATGGAATGGATTTCTTGAACTGTGTACAGGAGAACTTTTTAGGTCAATATGTAGAGGGTCCAACAAGTGCTGGACCTAATTCTGGGAAATGAAGCCAGACAGGTGGCTGAGGTGGTGGTGGGAGAGCATTTTAGTGATAGTGACCACAACGTGGTACAATTTAAGATTGTTATGGACAAAGAAATAAACAATTTGCAAAATAATGTTTTGGATTGGGGGAGAGTGGATTTTAGTAAAATAAGGCAGGACCTGGCCAAGGTAGACTGGGAAGAGCTACTTGTGGGGAAATTTACAGAGGAGCAGTTGAGGGGCGTTCAAAAAGGAAATGGGGAGGGTACAGGCTCAACATGTTCCCTCTCTAGTGATAAAGGAAGGAGTAACAAGCCCAGAGAACCAAGGATGACCAGAGATATTCAGGTTACGATGAGAAAGGAAAGAAAAGCTTTTAGCAGATACAAGGGAAGCAAATCAGTGGAGGCATTAGTGGAGTACAGAAAGTGCAGGGTGGAGCTTAAGAAAGGAATTAGGAGAGCAAAGAGGGGAAATGAGAAAGCTCTGGCTGGTAAAAGTAGGGAAAATCCCAAGATATTCTCTAAGTATATCAAAGGGGAGAGGATAACCAGGGGAAGATTTGGGCCTATAAGGGACCAAGGGAGGCAATCAATGGGTGGAGCCAGAGGACATCGCTAGAGTGTTGAGTGAATACTTCACATCCGACTTCACCGAAGAGAATGAAGGTATCGAACTTTGGGAGATAGACTGCGAGGTTCTTAAGCAAAATGATACAGGGAGTGACAAGGTATTGGAGGTTGTGGACAGATCTCCAGGTCCAGATGATTTGTGTCCCAGACTGCTGGGAGGCAAGGGAGGAGATCGCAGGGGCTCTGACCCAAATTTTTAATTCCTCTCTAACCGCGGGAGGTGCCAGAGGACTGGAGAACAGCTAATGTGGTTCCGCTATTTAAGAAGGGTTGTAGAGATAAACCAGGGAACTACAGGCCAGTGAGTCTCATGTCACTGGTAGGGAAACTATTGGAGAAAATTCTGAAGGAGAGAATCTATCTCCAATTGGAGAGGCAAGGTTTGATCAGAGATAGTCAGCATGGCTTTGTCAGAGGGAGGTCATGCCTAACAAATTTGATTGAATTTTTTGAGGAGGTGACCAGGTGTGTAGATGAGGGTAGTGCAATTGATGTAGTTTATATGGATTTCAGTAAAGCCTTTGACAAGGTCCCACATGGGAGAGTTTTAAAGAAGGCAAATGCACTTGGGATACATGGTAATTTGATAAGGTGGATTCAAATTTGGCTTAGTTATAGGAGGCAGAAGGATGCTTTCGTGACTGGAAGCCAGTGTCCAGTGGCGTACCACAGGGATCATGTGCTGGGTCCCCTATTATTTGTCATTTATATAGATGACATAGATGACTATTTGGGGGTAGGATTAGTAAGTTTGCGGATGACACAAAGATTGACTGGGTGGTTAACAGTGAGGTTGAGTGTCTTGAGCGACAGGAAGATATAGATGGGATGGTCAAATGGGCAAATAAGTGGCAGATGGAATTTAACCCTGAAAAGTGAGGTGATACACTTTGGAAGGAGTAATTTGACAAGAAGTATTCAATGAATGACATGACACTAGGAAGTTCTGAGGAATAAAGGGACCTTGGCGTGTGTGTCCATAGATCTCTGAAGGCAGAGGGGCATATTAGTGGGATGGTGAAAAAGGCATATGGGATACTTGCCTTTTTCAATCGAGACTTAGATTACAAAAGTAGGGAGGTGATGTTGGAGTTGTATAGAACCTTGGTGAGGCCACAGCTGGAGTACTGTGTGCAGTTCTGGTCGCCACATTATAGGAAGAATGTGATTGCACTGGAGGGGCTGCAGAGGAAGCAGAGAAGACTTCGGGGCAACCTGATTGAGGTGTACAAGATTGAGGGGCGTGGATAGGGAGCAGCTGTTCCCCTTAGTTGAAGGGTCAGTCATGAGGGGACATAAGTTCAAGGTGAGGAGCAGCAGGTTTAGGGGGAATGTGAGGGAAAACCTTTTTAACCCAGAGGGTGGTGATGGTTTGGAATGTGCTGCCTGGGAGGGTGGTGGTGGCGGGTTGCCTCACACCCTTTAAAAAATACCTGGATGAGCACTTGGCATGTCATAACATTCAATGCTATGGGCCAAGTGCTGGTAAATGGGATTAGGTAGGTCAGGTGTTTCTCACGTGTCGGTGCAGACTCGATTGGCCGAAGGGCCTTTTCTGCACTGTGTGATTCTGTGAATAAATTACAGCATTTTCCTGATGATTGTTGTCAGGCTAACTGGCCTCTCGTTCCCTGTTTTTTCTCTCACTCCAATCTTGAACAGCTGTTTTACACTTGCTAATTTGCAACCTGCTGGATCCATTCTAGAATCTAAGGAAATTTGGAAAATCCCAACCAGCGCATCCAATATTTCTACAGCTACCTCTTTGAACTTGAGGATGTGGACCATCAGATTAAAGGGTCAACTTTTAGTCCCTTAAGTTTCTCTAATTTTTGTTCTCTGCTGATAATTATGTTCAGTTCCTCACCCTTAATAGTCCCTTGGTTACCCTCCAACTCTGATATCTAATTTGTGTCTTCTGCCCTAAAGACTGATACAAAATATTTGTTGAATGTCTCTTTTTTCTCATTGTCCAATGATTTTGCCTGTCTCTACCGCTAAGGGACCAATATTTACTTAGCTACTCTACTGCTTTTGATATTTTTTTAATTCATTCACGGGATGTGGGCTTCACTGGTTGGGCCAGCATTTATTGTCCATCCCTAGTTGCTCTTGAGAAGGTGGTGGCGAGCTGACTTCTTGAACTACTGCAGTCCACGTGGTGTAGGTACACCCACAGTGCTGTTAGGAAGGGAGTTCCAGGATTTTGACCCAGCAACAGTGAAGGAACGGCGATATATTTCCAGGTCAGGATGGTGAGTGGCTTGGATGGGAACTTCCAGGTGGTGGTGTTCCCATCTATCTGCTGCCCTTGTCCTTCTAGATGGTAGTGGTCGTGGGTTTGGAAGGTGCTGTCGAAGGAGCCTTGGTGAATTCCTGCAGTGCACCTTATAGATGGTACACATTGCTGCTACTGTGGCGTCAGCAGTGGAAGGAATGAATGTTTGTGGATGTGGTGTCAGTCAAAGGGGCTGCTTTGTCCTGGATGATGTCAAGCTTCTTGAGTGTTGTGGGAGCTGCACTCATCCAGGCAGGTGGGGAGTATACCATTATACTCCCGACTTGTGCCTTGTAGATGGTGGACGATGTTAGATGGTGTAAAAGCTCTTACAATTCATTATTATTTTCCTGACTAGTTTACTCTCATTCTAATTTTCCTCATTTTATCAACTTTTTGGTCACCCTTTGTTGGTATCTAAATATCTCCCAATTCTTAGGCTTAACTATTTTAATAACTATTTGTTATATTAATAACATTGCATTTAGCAGCATGACAGGTGATCTCTGCTTGACTCCTTTCCACATCTATCACAGTTGTAGAGCAGTTGTAAATTCACAGCGTGATTGACAGCTCAGAGAGGTTATTAAATGATGTGGGGTTATGATTATAAATGTTTGTTTTTATAGAATAAGTACCTGAGGGGTTTGAATGAATTGAATGGGCTTTCATGAATGTTTTTTTTTTATATAGTGAAGTCCATAATAGATGTTATTTCATCTCAGCATGACTCCTGAGTTCTGACCAGAGTGGATACAGGATTACCTGTCATGGAGGGTGCAAGAGCAAAGGATGTTAGGTGGAAGGGGGCATGAGTTGGCATAAAGTTGGCATAGGAACAGTCCTTCTGCTAACTTAGTGCCAACTCATGCCAACACATGACCCCCTCACCCATCCCCATGGCCCCTTATTATTCCTATGCCAAGGTCTACCTCAATGACAAGTCACCACTATCCGAGCACGATGCCTACCGAAACATCCGCAGGACTCTCCACTGCAAGCTCAGAGAGATGCAAGACACTAGCTGAATCAGAAAGCAGACTAACTTCAGTCGTATGCAACCATGCAGACTGGAAGAGATTCTATGATACTCTGAAATCTATCTATGGGCCCCAGTATTCTGGTTCACCACCAATCCTCAGTGCTAATGGTTCAAACTGCTCACAGAAAAAGCCCAGTTCCTAGAAAGATGGGCAGAGCAGTTCAGTTACATCCTCAATCAGCTTTCATCCATCGATGAAGAAGCAATCAAGAGGCTGCCTCAGACTGCTCTCTTGATGACCCTCCCACACTGTTAGAAATGACAAACACAATCAAACCTTTGTCCAGCAGCAAAGTTCCAGATGTTGATGCTACTGCAACTGATTGGCTGGAGGCCAATGCCTTGTCAAAAAGTTCACTGAACTCTTTTACTCTGTGGGAACAAGGAACTATCCCACAATAATACAAGGTAGTCTTCATTGGCCACCTGCACAAGCAGAAAGGAATTCTCCAATTTGCAATAATTAGATCTCCATCGCAGGCAAAATCCTCACAAGAATCCTTCTAAACCACTTAATGCAACACCTCAATCAGGATATGAGAAAGAGTCAGTGTGGTTTCAGCAATGGCCGAAGAAACACTGATATGGTGTTTGTAGTTAGACAACTCCAGGAGAAATAACAAGAACAGAGCATGGGCCTCTGCACCACATTTGCTGACCTGACCAAGGCACAGTCAGCCATGAGGGCAGTGGTTCCACAGTTCCATGGTGGCATGCTTGAATGTGTCCTGCTTTGAGCCTTCTGACCCATTGGCAATCATTAATGGAATTAAACAGGCCTGTGTGTTAGTGCCTACTCTCTTCAGCATGTTTTTCTCTGCCATGCTCTCTGATGCCTTCCATGATGGTGATCCTGGCATTGAAATCAGATCGCATGGATGGGAAGCTCAATCTGAGATGACATCAGGCCAAGGCCTCCAAGGACATATTGGTGTTTTCATTTTTGCCGATGATTATGCACTAGCCGCTGGTTCAGAACTGGACATGCAATGTAGCATAGACTTGTTCTCCAATTCATGCAACAACTTCAGCCTTACGACCACAAAGAAAACTAAAGTAATGTACCAGCTTGCTCCAGAAAAGCCCTATCTTGAGTCCAAGGTTTCAGTTTGTGACCAGAACCTGTGCACAGTAGATAAGTTCACTTACCTCGGCAGCACACTCTTGAGCTGTCTATATTGATAACAAAACACGTGCAAATATTGCCTTTGGCAGACTTCGAACATCCGTCTTGGAATGAAGAGGAATAAGTTTGTCTATCAAACTCAAAGTCTATGAGCAATAGTCCTGCCTACTTTGCTTAGACTGTGTTCCAGCATCATGCCAAGAACTCAACCACTTTAACTTGAGCGGCCTTCAGAAGCTTCTGAGAATCAGATGGCAAGACAAAATATCAGGCACTTGAGATGCAAGCATCCTCACCATATTGCAACAGTCAAATACGTGAGTCAGGCTGGTCGTGTAGCCAGAATGCCTGACACGTGCTTACCAAAGAAAATCTTCTATGGAGAGCTTGAATGTGGGATGTGCTCTAAACCACTCAAAGGAAGCGCTACAAGGACGCTGAAGGCTTTACTTAGGGGTTTTTATATCGACCCCAAGTCCTGGGAGAAACACAGGCCTGATGTAACCAAATAAAAAATGGTGTAGCCTCCTTCAAAAACAAAGACATATCAGAGTCAGAGAGAAAACGCAAGGAGAGGAAATCCCAAGCCAGCAATTCTCAAAAAATTCTGTTGTCTCCAGTATTCTCTCCTCACTGCAGCAGAACCTTCCAGGTGCAGATCGGTCTTGGAAGTCACCTACGCATCCATCGGAACCCTACCAAAAGCCCCACATGATGAACATGGTCATCTTTGCCTTGAAGGATGAGCAAGAAGAGGGGATGGAAAGACTTTGGGGCATCAGAAGATGAGTCAGTCACCACAGAATACCCAACCTCTGTCCTGTTGCAGACACAGTTAAGTTTCTGATCAATGGTGGCCACCACCACCACACCCCCTCACCACCCCAACTCCCCCAGGGTATTGATGGGCTTGATTTGGCAGTGATAATGCCTTTAAAATTCCAGGGGGAGCTGGTTGGATGTTGGAGATGGTCTTTGCCTGATACTTGTGTGGTGTGTATCTGCCTTGCCGTTATCAGCACAAACATGAATGTTGTTCAGCCTTGCTGCATGTGGGCATGCATTATCTGAGGAGTTGCAAATGGAGTTGAATACTGTGCAGTGATCAGTGAGCATCCCCATTTCTGACCTTTTGATGGAGGGTAGGCCATTAATAAAGCAGCTGAAGATCAGTGGGAATAGGACACTGCCCTGAGGGACTACTGCTGTGATGATCTGGGATGATTGCAGCCTTCCTAACAGCACTGTGGGTGTTCCTACAACACATGGACTGCAGCTGTTCAAGAAGGCACTACATCACCACCTTTTCAAGGGCAATTAGGGATGGGCAAAAAATGCTGGCCTTGTCAGTAATGGCCACATCCATGAACGAATGAAAAAAAATGAACCACAACATCTTCCCCTGTGCTAAGTGTGACTCAGGCCAGTGGGAAGTTTTATCTTCGATTCCCATTGACTTCACTTTTAAGAGGGCCTCCTGATGCTACACTTGGTCAAAAGCAGCATTGATGCCACGGGCTGTCACTTGCCCCACCACTGGAGTTCAACTCCTTTGCCCATGTTTGGATCAAAGCAATAATGAAGCCTGGAGCTAAGTGGTCTTGGCCTAATCCAAATAGAGCATCTGTGAGCAGATTATTGATAAGGGGAGGCAGTGGCATAGTTGTATTTTCACTAGTATTTCTCTGGGAACCAGGGTTCGAATCACACCATGGCAGACGGTGAAATTTGAATGCAATAAAAATCTAGAATTAAAAAGTCTGATGACCATGAAACCATTGCCGATTTGTTTAAAAAACCCATCTGGTTCACTAATGTCCTTCAGTGACTCCAGACCCACAGCTGGACCTTGAACAAGGACAATTAGGGATGGGCAATAAATGCTGGCCTAGCCAGCGACACCCACATCCCTGAGTGAATAAAAAAATGAGTAAGTGCTGTTTAATAGCACTGTTGATGACATCTTCCATCACTTTGCTGATGATTGATATGAAGCTGATGGGGCAGTAATTGGCTGGATTGGATTAATCCTGCGTTTTGTGGGCAGTACATACCTGGGCAATTTTCCACTTTGTCGAGTAGTTGCCAGTGTTGTAGCTGTACTAGATTAGCTTGCCCAGATGTGTATCTTGTTCTGGAACACAGATCTTCACCACTGCAACCAGGATGTTGTCAGGGCCCATAGCCTCTGCTGTGCGCTCAGTCATTTCTTGATATCATGTGGAGTATATCAAATTGACTAAAGACTGACATTTTGATGTTGAGGCCCTCAGGAGGAGGCCATGATGAATTTGGCATTTGGCACTTCTGGCTGAAGATGATTGCTTTGACTTTTGCATTCAGCTGCTGGACTTCACCATTATTGAAGATGGGGATGTTTGTGGAGCTTTGTCTTTCTGTTAGCTGTTTCTTGTCAACCATCATTCACGTTCAGATGCAGCAGAACTGCAGAGCTTTGATTTGATCTACTGGTTGTGAGATTGTTTAACTTTCTAAAAGCTTCCATCATTTAGCTTGAATGTGGCTCTGTGTTAAAGCTTCACTAGGTTGGCACCTCATTTTCAGATATACCCAATGTTGCCCTTGGCATGCTACTCCACAATCTTCATTCAGCCAGGGGTGGTCCACTGGCTTGATGATAATAGTAAAGTGAGGGATATGTCAAGTCATGAGATTACAGATTGTGGTGGAATATTATTCTACTGCAATTCGACATCATCAAGGTGACAGATGGCTGAAGAGGCATGGCGGACGGCTGCAACAACGTGCTGCTGTGCTCAGCATTAACGGGCCATGATCACCCATGGCAGCTTGGTGGATTGCTCTATCCCTCTCTGTCCAGGCTACTAAATTAAGTGGGGCTGGTGGTGGCCACTTTTATGTTTCTTGGGGGGGGTGTTGGGATGTGTGGAGCAGGGTCTGGTGTGGTGTGAGGCCTGACTGAGAGGAAGCCATGGGGAGTGGGGGGTTGGATTGGCCCTGGGAGTCATGTTTTGGAGTCTGGGAGTTGGGGGGGGTGGTGGGGCCTTCTATCCAACATTCCAGGAACTTGGTGTGCAGCAAATGCTAGCCTTGTCAAGACGCTCACATTCCAAGAACAAATAAAAGAAAATGCTGCATTTCCCAAAAGTAGAGGGCTCACCAATTGATTGCCATGTGTCCAACCTGAAGCACTTAAAGACATGACTGCAGCAAGACTTTTTGTTATACATTGCCTCTTGCCTGTCTGTTCTGCTGAAGTATGGCCATGTATGCATTAATTGATTTATGAAGAAATGGAACAATAAGCAATAGGAGTGTTCCTTCATAGGGAAGGGAGAAAAATCAGTGAGTGAACCAGTCTGTTATTTTTTTTTGCAGATGTTTTAGTCCCAAATTCAAGACTGGCACAGGCAGCTACTCTCATCCTTTCTCAGTAGCGGTATAAACACTTGACATAAAACTTGGAAGTATTGTGAGGAGAATAGCAATACATTTCAAGAGGATGTTAGAATGGGCGGACAAGTGGCAGATGAAATTTAATGCAAAGAAGTGTGAAGTGATTCATTTTGGTGGAAACATACAAACATACAAATCAGGAGCAGGAGTAGCCACTGACCGCTTTGAGCCTGCTCCACCATTCAATATGATCATGTTTGATCTGATTGTAATCTCAACTCCACATTCCTGACTACCCCGATAACCTTTCACCCCCTTGTTAATCAAGAATCTATCTACCTCTGCCTTAAAAATATTCAAAGACTCTGCTTCCACCGCCTTTTGAGGAAAAGGGTTCCAAAGGCTCTCAACCCTCTGATAGAAAAAAAATCTCCTCATCTGTATCCTAAGTGGGCATGCCCTAATTTTTAAACAATGGCCCCTGGTACTAGATCCTTCCACAAGAGAAAACATGTTCTCCACATTGACCCTGTCAAGACCCCTCAGGATCTTATATGTTTCAATCAAGTTACTTCTTACTTTTCCAAACTTCAACGGATACAAGCCTAGCCTATCCAAACTTTCCTCATTAGTATTGGGTTAATAAACCTCTGAGCAATTTCCAACACATTTACGTCCTTCCTTAAATAAGGAGAACAATCCTGTACACAACACTCCCAGGTGTGTTGTCACAAGTGCCCTGTATACCTGAAGCATAGCCTCCCTGCTTTTGTGTTCAATACTCCTCGCAATAAATTATAACATTTTATTAGCTTTCCTAATTACTTGCTGTACCTGCATTCTAGCCTTTTGTGATTCTTGCACTAGGAACCCTAGAATTCCCTGCATCTGAGCTCTGCAGTCTCTCCCTATTTAGATAACATGCTTTTTAAAAAATATTTTCCTGCGAAAATGGACAGTTACACACTTTCCCACATTATACTCCAATTGTCAGACCTTTGCCCACTCACTTAACCTATCTATATCCCTTTTTAGCCTCCTTATGTCCTCTTCACATTTTATGATCCTATCTATCTTTGTGTCATCAGCAAGTTTAGCAACCGTACCTTCGGTCCCTTTATCCAAGTCATTTATATAAATTGTAAAAAGTTGAGGCCCCAGCGCTGATCTCTGTGGCACACCACTCATTAGACCTTGCCAACCAGAAAATGACCCATTTATGCATACTCTCTCTGTTTCCTGTTAGCTAGTCAATCTTCTACCCATGTCAATATGTTACCCTGTACACTGTGAGCTTTTATTTTCTGCAATAACCGTTGATGTGGCACCTTATCAAATGCCTTCTGGAAACCTAAACACAGTACATCCATCGGTTCCCCTTTTTCCACAGCGTATGTTACTTCTTCAAAGAACTCTAAGAAATCGGTTAAACACAATTTTCCTTTCACAAAACCATGTTGACTCTGCCAGATTACCTTGAATTTTTCCAAGTGCCCTGCTATAACACCTTTAATAATAGCTTCTAGCATTTTCCCTATGATAGGTGTTACGCTACCTGGAAAGTTATTAATTAACTATTTCCCTAGCCACTTTTAAGATGTTAGGATGAAGTCTATCTTTGGTCCTGGGGATTGCCTGCAGCTCAGCACCACTTCATTGATGATTGTACTTGTCCCGTGTTCCTCCCTGCCTTCTATTTCCTGATCTACAGCTATTTCTGGGATGTTACTTGCATCCTCTATGGTGAAGACCATTGCAAAATATTGGTTCAATTCATCTACCATCTTCTTATTTTCCATACTCGCTTTCTGTAGGATGAACACTCGCTGTAATTCTTTTTTTTAAATATCTATAAAAACCCACACTATCTGTCTCTATATTTCCAGTTAGATTTCTCATGCACTCTTAATGTTTTCTTCCTTATCAATCTTTTGATCATTCTCTGTTGTTTTTTATATTCTGTCCAATCTTCTGACCTGCCATCGATCTTTGCGCAATTATATGCTTTTTCTTAAGTTTTATACTATCTTTAATTTTTTATCTAACCACAGATAGTGGGTCCTCCCCTTAGAATTTTTCTTTCTTGTTGGAATGTATCTATTCTGTGTATTCTGAAATATCCCCTTAAATGGCGTCCATTGCATCTCCATTGATGTATCCCTTAACCTAATTTGCACGTTCACTTTAGCTAGTTGTGTTTTCGTGCCCTCATAATTGCCCTTATTTAAGTATATATGCTAGTCTTGGACCCACTCTTCTCCCCCTCAAACTGAATGTAAAATTCAATCATATTCTGATCGCTGCTATCTAGGAGCACCTTCATCATGAGGTCATTAATTAATCCTATCTCGTTGCACAGTACCAGGACTAGTATAGCTTGCTCTTTGGTGCCAGAACACACTGTTCTAAGAAACTACCTTAAAACATTCTATGAGTTCCTTATCTAGGCTACCTTTGTCCATTTTATGTGCAGATTAAAATCCCCATGATAATCGCTGTACCTTTCTGACAAGCTCCCATTGTTTCTAACTTTATACCCCGTCCTACCAGATGGTTACTGTGTTAGGGCCCTCTACACCACTCTCACGAGTGACTTCTGGCCTTTCTTATTTCTCATCTCTACCCAAACCATTTCTACAACCTGATTTCCTGAACTTAGGTCATCGCTCTCTATTGTGCCAATACCATCATTAATTAACAGAACCACCCCTCCAACTTTTCCTAGCTTCCTTTCCTTCCTAAATGAGGCAATAGCAAGGAGAGGCAATATATAATAAACAATATGGTTCTAAAGGAGGTGCTGTAACAGAGGAACCTATGGGTATATGTTCACAAATCATTGAAGGTGGCAGGAGTGGTTGAGAATGGAGTTATTAAAGCATACAGGATCTTGGGCTTTATAAATAGGAACAGAGAATACAAAAGCAAGGAAGTTATGAACATGTATAAAGCATTGGTTCGATCTCTAATGGTGGCCTTCAAGAGAGAATTGGATCATCATCTGAAGTGATAAAATGGCAGGGCTACGGAGAAAGGTGGGGCTCTGGGACAGGATGTGTTGTTTTTCCAGAGAGGTGGCACTGACTCGATGGGCCGAATGGCCTCCTGTGCTGTACCCATTCTAAGATTTTATGCAAAGGCTTAGGCCAGAATTTTATTATACCTGTGAATGCAAATAACCTCTGTGTATTGTTTCTCAATCAGCTTCCTTCACTTATTGCAAGAAAAGGTCATGGCGACGATGGGGAGAATTATTGTATTTAGCTGCCATGCAATATTCTTTAGTTGTGCAAAGCACCATTTCACAGTAAGAGCTAAATATAAATCAGCATATTTATACAAATTTGAGGCAGACCTATGAATTGGCACTTGTTAATTTACTTTGAACACTGTGTAGGAAACAGTCAGTTAAGCTGCACTAAAAATAGCAAGGTCATTTCCTTCCAGGTTGTGGGACCAAAGGAAAAAAAAGTAGAACACAGGCATAGAGGCAGCTTAATAAGATCATAGGCATCAGTGGTACGTTTTTTCAAAAAATAATTTTGAAAAAACATTTTATGGCCATTTTCCACTTGTACGCCATTAAGAAAAAGAATAATGCACGTTGTGACAATTTTTAACTTCTGCCCACAATGGGGTCAGTGGAGTAACACATTGTAAATATGATGCTGGGAATGGATGGCGTGAGAGAATAAAATACATAGTTTGTGTCCTGTTTAATGTTATCTAATAAGGCAGGAAAAACAAAAACATACATGAGGGTGTAGAAAAAAAAGTTGTTGTGGTAGTAAATTGACAATCATGCAGCATCTCTGAAAGCCTTTGATTCATTGATTACATTTGGTATTGATTCCTAATTTTAATCTAAATTCTTTCTCATCTGTATGGTTGAGCACCACTGGCTCTCAGCTGGCCAGCAGATGTCACGGATGTACAGTTTCAGGGCATGGGGGTAGAATTAGCTGCTCTGCTAGCCTATCTTCATTTAATGATAAGGAAATGTATTGGCCACAGACCTTGAGAAGGTGCGAGTCTAATCTACATTTCCTGAATGTGTGCACCACAGAGGTGAAACAGTAATTTTTAAAAGTAACCACTGTTCTCCTCCAACAGCAAGTATGATGACTTCCAGTGTGCTTACAAATACAGAGGTGGTCTAGAGAAATAGATTTGACCTGTGTTGTTAAGACGGCGGGGAATGTTGTTTGAGAGTAAACAATGTTACTGGGATAAATCATAGTGTCCTGGTCTGTATTGCCACAGATGACCTAGTCTTTTATCTGTTTTTTTGTGGGAGTTTCCTGTGTGCCAAATCCTACACTACAGGAGTGAGTACATTTCAGCATTTTGCATTTGTTAACGTATTTTTGTAGATGTGATGGAAAGAACTTAATAGGTTGTAAACTTTGGAGCATCATGAGGATGTGAAATGTGCTTTGTAAATACAAATTCTTTTTTTCTAAATCTGGAGTAGGTACTTGGGAGGATTTTTCTTCTGAAGTGGAAAGGCTGTGTGCATGCACACCTGGTGGCATTTCATCTACATCGCCTGAAGTCATGGACAAGTATTCTGAGTCTGATTGCCTGGCAGGGATTCAGAATTCTTGTCCTTTAAATTGAGGGAGCTATGGACAAGACTTTAATTTTTCAGATACCATGGGTGTAATTTTCACCTTCCCCATCCCTCTTTGGTGGTAAACCAATAGAGGAGCTCGTCCTTTATGGAATCTGCCCGATTTTCATTTAAAAATATGCCCTCTGTTAAAAGAAAGCACAGCCAGGTATTAAAACATTTCACTTTTGAAAATTGTGTTTGAGTTAAAGCTGTGAAGGAGTGGGAAAAAAATTGCTTTTCATTTATCTCTTCACTCTCAGATCCTTGATTTCATGAACTGAATTGCAAATGTAAATGGAGGGAGAAAGTACTGAATAGATGTCCTCCTCCCTCCCTAGTCTTGCTAGTGAAGCAAAAAAAAGTTTACAATTTTGTTAAATTTATTTTGAAGGATTGCATTGTATCTTCTTCCCTATCATGGTTCAGAGGAGTATTAAATTCAATGGGTGGCACTAACTTATTTATGAATAGGGTATAACATAACGTGAAACAAAAACAGAATTACCTGGAAAAACTCAGCAGGTCTGGCAGCATCGGTGGAGAAGAATAGTTGACGTTTTGAGTCCTTATGACTCTTCAGCAGAACTCATTGTATCTCTTTGTATAACATAACGTAATTGCTTTTTGCTATCT
The DNA here is from genome assembly GCF_017639515.1 of Carcharodon carcharias. Lineage (NCBI taxonomy): Eukaryota > Metazoa > Chordata > Chondrichthyes > Lamniformes > Lamnidae > Carcharodon > Carcharodon carcharias. The sequence continues at coordinate 172,255,651 of NC_054469.1, forward strand.
ATGTAAACAAAGGTCATCTGTATAGATTGGAGGGTGTAGTAAAAATTAGGCACTTTTTTTTTTGTTTTTTGTTTGCACCTTTAAATCCAGCCATGGAACATAAAGGCTGAAAGTTTCCTCGTGGATTCTCCCAATAGGCCACTATAATTGTGGCAGAAACCACATTACGTCTGGAGATTCTGCCAATCCTCTGCAAATGTTATGGCAAAGAGTCAAAACCCCAACCCCGCTTGAGGAAATTCCCAGAGAAGCAGTTTAAAAAGTGATCATTTCTTGCGCTATTAGTGAAGACATGTCTGACTAAGGGCCACACGTCCAGATGAAAACAGACACTGCCAAAGATATGGGGAGTTGAAACTGACACATGAAAGTGATCGGAAATTTGAGAGCCCATGTAATATAGGGTAAAAAGCTAAGTAAACTCCATAAAGGTAATGTGATGATGTCACGGAGTGGCTGCAGGACATTCTGGGGAGTGGTACAGCCAGTGGTTGTGGTACACATTGGTACCAACGACATAGGTAAACTAAGGGATGAGGACATGCAAGCTCAGTACAGGAAGTTAGGGGATAAATTAAAATGCAGGACCTCAAATGTAGTAATCTCAGGATTACTCCCTGTTCCACGTGCTAGTGAGAGCAGGAATAAGAGATAGACCAAATGAACACGTGGCTGGAGAGATGGATTCAGATTCTTGAGGCACTGGGACCGATTCTGGGGAAGATGAGACCTGTACAAACTGAACTGGCTGCACCCAGGCAGAGCTGGGACCAGTGTCCTTGCGGGGGCTTTTGCTAGTTCTGTTGGGGAGTAGTTAAACTAGTGTGGCAGAGGGGTGGGATCCCAGGAGTAGGATCAGATAGGTCAGATTCAGATCAGAAAAATGGAGGTAGGACATTAGCCAGGGACGTTGTGATAGACATGGAATTACAGGAGAAGCAAAATTTAAAAAGTGTCCAGCAAGGGAAATTGACGGGGTTAAACTGTTTACACTTCGATGCAAGGAGTATTACAAAAAAGGTAGATCAGTTAAGGGCACAGGTAGACACATGGCAGCAAAATATCATTGCTATAACGGAGACCTGGCTAAAGGAGGGACAAAACTGGCAGCTTAATATCCCTGGTTATATAGTCTTCAGACACGATAGAGTAGGAGGTAAAAAAAGAGGGGGGTAGCACTAATGGTTAAAGAATCAATTCCATTTGTGAGAAGGGATAAAATACTAAATGGGTCAACAAACAAGGCTTTATGGATTGAGCTTAGAAATTAAAAAGGGGCAGTCACACTACTGGGAGTATACTACAGACCCCCAAATAGTGAAAGGGAGATAGAAGAGCAAATATGTAGGCAAGAACAAGAGGGCAATAATAGCAGGAGACTTCAACTATCCTAATATCAACTGGGATTCAAACAATATAAGGGGCGAACTGAGGGAGAAAAATTCATGTAGTGTGTCCAGGAAAATTCTTTCAACCGATTAGTGACGAACCCAATGAGAGGAGATGAATTCTAGACCGAGTCTTGGGGAACGGAGAAGGGCAAGTGGGTGAATTGACAGTTGGCGACCATATCGGGGACAGTGATCACAATTCAGTTAGATTTAGCATCACCATGGAAAAGGACAGAGATAAGGCAGGAGTAAAAGTCTTGAACTGGGGGAAGGCAAATTTTGCAGAAATGAGAAGGGACTTGGCTGAGGTGGACAGGACAGCACTGCTGGAGGATAAAACGGTGGAAAACCAATGGAAAGCACTAAAAAAGCGAGATCCTAATTGTACAAAGTAGACATGTCTCCTACAAAAATAAGAGTGGTACTGCCAAATATAGACCCCCCTGCTTGTTTAGAGAAATACAGGGGAAGATCAAACAAACAAAGACGAATATAGGAAGTGCAAGGACGAAGTCAAAAAGGAAATAAGGAAATCAAAGAGCATGAAAAAGTTTAGCAAGTAAAGTTAAAGATAACCCAAAGATGTTCTACCAATACATTAATGCAAAAAGATTAGTTAAGGAAAAAGTGGGACCGATCAGTGATGAAGATGGAAACTTGTGTGTAGGTGCAGAGGCTGTAGGAAGGGTTTTAAATGACTATTTTGTCTCCGTGTTTACAAAGGAAAGGGAGGATGTAGATGTAGTAGTCCAGGAGGAACACTGCGAGATATTGGACGGGATAGTCATAAAGAGAGAGGAAGTACTCGAAGTGTTGAAATCCTTGAAAGTTGATAAGTCACCAGGGCCAGATAGATTGTTTCCGAGGCTGCTGAAGGAAGTCAGGGAGGAGATAGCAGATGCTCTGAGGCTGATTTTCCAATCTTCACTAGATACAGGGGAGGTACCGGAGGACTGGAGAAATGCAAACGTAGTTCCATTGTTTAAAAAGGGATCAAAGGAAATGCCAAACAATTATAGGCCAGTTAGTCTTGCATCGGTGGTGAGGCAATTGGTAGAGTCAATCCTGAGAGATAGGATTAACTGTCAAGTGGAAAGGCATAGACTAGTCAGGGATTTGTTAAAGGAAAGTCTTACCTCACAAATTTGATTGAATTCTTTGAGGAAGTGACAAGGGTTGATGAAGGTAGCGCAGTGGATATTGTGTAGATGGATTTTAACAAGGTATTTGACAAGGTCTCACATGGCAGATTGGTCAGGAAAGTAAAAGCCCAAGGGATTCAGGGTAATATGGCAAGCTGGATAAAAGGTTGGCTTTGTAACAGGAAACAAAGGATAATGGTCGATGGATGCCCTTGCGAATGGAAAGTTGTCCCAAGTGGTGTTCCACAGGGCTCGGTGTTGGGACCCTTGCTGTTTGTGTTATATATTAACGATTTGGACGTGAATGTGGGGAGCACGATTGGGAAATTTGCAGATGACACAAAGATTGGCCGAGTAGTGGATAGTGTAGAGGATAGCCATAATCTCCAAAACGATATAGATGGGTTGGTGGAGTGGGCAGTAAAGTGGCAGATGGAGTTTAACATAGAGAAGTGTGAGGTCATACATTTAGGGAGGTCAAACAGTTACAGGGATTACACAATAAATGGGAATATACTAAGAGGGGTAAATGAAGTGAGAAATCTTGGCGTACGAGTGCACAGATCCCTGAAGGCAACAGTTCAAGTAGACAAGGTTGTAAAGAAGCATATGGAATGCTCTCCTTCATTGGCAGAGTTATAGAATATAAAAGTAAGGACAGTAAGTTGGAATTGTATAAAATACTGGTGAGGCCACAACTGGAGTATTGTGTGCAGTTCTGGTCACCACATTACAGGAAGGATGTAATAGCTCTGGAGCGAGTGCAGAGGAGGTTTACAAGAATGTTGCCAGGGTTAGAAAAGTGTAGCTATGAGGAGAGATTGGGTAGGTTGGGGTTATTTTCCTTAGAACAAAGAAGGCTGAGAGGTGATTTGATTGAGGTGTACAAAATTATGAGGGGAATAGATAGAGTGGACAGGATAAAATTGTTTCCCTTGGTGGAGAATTCTAGAACCAGGGGACATAGATTCAAGCTAAGTGGCGGAAGGTGTAAGGGGAAAATGAGGAAGAACTTTTTTACGCAGAGGGTAATGGGTATCTAGAATTCACTGGCCAAGTTGGTGGTAGACGGAGAACCTTTAAACTCTTTAGGTGCAGAAGCAGATACTTTTAAAAAGTGCTGTACGCTGCAGAGCTATGGGCCGGGTGCAGGAAAGTGGGATTAGAAAGGGCACCTGGGTGTCCTCCGGCTGGCATGGACAAGATGGGCCAAATGGCCTCCTTCTGTGCTGTAACTTTTCTGTGCTTCTATGAAGTTACGGCTACAGAATAGCTGTGGCTCTGAGGAGATTTGTGGCCTATACATATGTAACAGTATATGTTAAATTGTACATTTCAAGGAACAGTGAGGATGCTTTGGGCTAGATTTTTCACTGGGACACTTTTTTTACCAATGAAAGCAGATTGGAATAGGACATCTCGACACCACAACCCCACTAAATCCTGATGCATTGTCCTGAGTTAGGCCTCATTCGGCTCCAGCTTCTGTTGCTATCTCTGCTCCATGGAGGGAGCCCATCAGGACTGCAGCAGGGCACCCCTTGGGGCACCAAAAAGTGGAGGAGCTAAGTTTAAGGGGAGGGTCTTGAGCTCCCATGACAAAAATCACTGACTGAAATGGCTCCAGATGAAGATAGGTCGAGGCTCTTGGAATGAGGAATACATGTGAGGGAGAGAGGTGACTAGAAGCAGGTCTTTTCTTCGGTCCCATTGATGATCATCCCACTTCCATTTAGGGTTATGGGAACTGGATGGGTAAATGTGATCAGGATTGCTTGCTCAGGTAGAGGGTAAACAACAACACAGTGGTTGTGCTGAATGGCCGGTTTCTATGTTTTAACATCCATGTGTCTTTGTGTCTTTGCCATCATCATCATTTAAGTGTGACGGGTTTTCCTGGTCAAACGTGGGCAAGTAAACCTCCTGCTAATTACCACTTATCGCCGCGCGCCCATCCCCCTCCCCACCCCCCCAGCCCCTTCAGCCGATGAATCAGTGCTCCTCCATATTGGACACCACTTGGAGGAAGCACTGAGGGTGGCAAGGGTGCAGTATGTACTCCGGGTGGGGGACTTCAAACTCCATCACCAAGAGGGGCTCAATAGCACAATCACTGACTGAGCTGGCTAATTCCTAAAGGACTTAGCTGCTAGGCGAGGTGTGCAGCAGATAATGAGGGAACCAACAGCAGGGAAAAACCTACTTGACCTCATCCTCACCAACCTGCCTGCCGCAGATGCATCTGTCCATGACAGTATCAGTAGGAGCATCGCACAGTTCTTGTGGAGACAAAGTCCTGTCTTTACATTGACGATACCCTCCACTATGCTAAATGGGATAGATTTCAAACAGATCTAGCAACTCAAGACTGGGCAACCAGGAGGCACTGTGGCAGCAGCAGAATTGTACTTGAACACAATCTGTAACCTCATGGCCTGGTCCCCAGTCAACCATTACCATCAAACCAGGGGATCAACCCTGGTTTAATGAAGAGTGCAGCAGGACATGCCAGGAGCAGCACCAGGCATACCTAAAAATGAGGTGTCAACTTGGTGGAGCTACAACACAGGACAACTTACATGCCAAACAACATAAGCAGCAAGTCACAGATGGAGCTAAGCGATTCCACAACCAACGGATCGCAGTCCTGCCACATCCAGTTGTAAATACTGGTGGGCAATTAAACAATTCACTGGAGGAGGTGGCTCCACAAATATCCACATCCTCGATGATGCAGGAACCCAGCAGATAAATGCAAAAGATAAGGGTGAAACATTTGCAAAAATCTTCAGTCAGAAGTGGATGATCCACCGGAGGCCATCGGCATCACAGATGCCAGTCTTCAGCGAATTGGATTCACTCAACATGATATCAAGAAACGGCTGGAGGCACTGGATACTGTAAAGGCTGTAGGCCTTGACAACATTCTGGCAATAGTACTGAATACTTGTGCTCCAGAACTTGCTACATCCCTAGTTAAGCTGTCCCACCACAGCTACAACAATGGCAGCCAATTCCATCCCCATCAGTCTACTCTCGATCATTAATAAAGTGATGGAAGGGGTCATCAACAATGCTGTCAAGTGGTACTTGCTTAGCAATAACCTGCTCACTGACGTTCAGTTTGTGTTCCACCAGGTCACTCAGCTCCTGACCTCATTACAGCCTTGGTTCAAAATAGACAAAAGAGCTAAACTGCAGAGGTGAGGTGAGAGTGACTGCTCTTGACATCAAGACAGCATTTGATCAAGTGTGGCATCAAGGCGCCCAAACCAATAGGAATTGGCAGGGGAAAACTCTCTGCTGGTTGGAGTCATAACTAGCATAAAGGAAGATGGTTGTGGTTGTTGGAGGTCAATCAGCTCAGTTCCAGGACATCACTGCAGGAGTTCCTCAGGACAGTGTCCTCGACCTAACCACCTTCAGCTGCTTCATCGATGACTTTTCTTCCATCATAAGGTTAGAAGTGGGGATGTTCGCTGATGATTGCATAATGTTCAGCACTATTTGCGACTCCTCAGCAGTCCATGTCCAAATGCAGCAACACCTGGACAATTATCCAGGCTTGAGCTGACAAGTAGAAAGTAACATTTGTGCCACACAAGTGCTAGGCAATGACCAATGACCATCTCCAACAAAAGAGAATCTAACCATCGCCCCTTGACATTCAATGGCATTACCATCGCTGATGCATCCTTGCGTCTAGCCATATAAATACTGTGGTCTACAAGAGCCAGTCAGAGACAAGGAATCATGTACCAAGTAACTCCCCAAAGCCTGTCCACCATCTACAAGGCACAAATCAGGAGTGTGATGGAATACTCTCCACGTGCCTGGATGGGTGCAGCTCCAATAATATTCAGGAAGCTTGACACCATCCAGGACAAAGCAGCCCACTTGATTGACACCCCATCCACAAACATTCACTCCCTCCACCACTGATGCACAGTGGCAGCAGTGTGTTCCATCCAAAAGATGTACTACAGGAACTCATCAAGGCTCCTTAGACAACACTGTCCCATGACCACTTCAGTAGACCCATGGGAACACCACCAGCTGGAAGTTCCCCTCCAAGCCACTCACCATGCTGTTCTTACACTGTTGCTGAGTCAAAATCCTGGAACTCCCTCCTAGTAACATTGTGAGTGTACCAACACCACATGGACTTCAGTAGGTTCAAGAAGGCAGATCACCACCATCTCAAGGGCAATTAGAGATGGGCAATAAATGCTGACCTAGCCAGTGAAGCCCACATCCCATAAATTAATTTTTAAAAAATAAAGGGATAGGAACAGGGAGCTGTGGGTAGAGGGAGGAGAATTCTGAACACATTTCGCCGAGGATCTATCGGTAGGAATTTCCACACCCAATATTGGAGGGAAATTCAAACCCATGTCTTCGTTCAATGGTCGGCCATTAGAGGCCACTTTGGAGGGGCGGGAGAGTATCACAAAAGCCAGTCGGGATGGCTCCCAAGTACTGACCACCTCTTGGTGAGTTTATTGGCAGCCCACTCCATGAAGTTGGGAGCCAGTCGTTCCAATTGAGGCCCAAGCAAGGTCCATTATCCCTCAGTAATGTCGAATGGGCCCCCTAAGTCAATTCTCTGGAGGCAGCCATCACAGCCTCCTCTCAAAATGCAGGGGTGAAATGGCCATAGTTGCAGCTACAATAATTCCCATGAAGGGGCTCCACACTTACCTCGCTCAGAACCGCCCACCTCTCCCAATCGGGCTGCCAGCCACCAGCGTTTCAGGTTCCCTTATTGGGCTTCCCATGCTACAATCCTGCCCAATGCCCTTAATTGGACAGTGAATTCTGAGGAAGCCTCCCTATGACTGTGTGGCTGGCAAACACCATTAGGGTCTGGACCCTGAAATGGTCCTGACCCTCAAGTATTTTTTGGTCAATAGGGTTCTGCTCAATGTCGGTCAATTTGTAAATGCATTACCTGATGAAATACAGGCCATACAGACCAGGGAAATTTGAGTTTCCATCCCTGGTTTGCACTGAACTATCCTGTTGTTCATGTGTGTATATATATATTTTATGTTAATGGCAATAAACCTGGAAAGTACCAGAAAGTGTAGCTTTCAAGTACTGATGTATCTGCAAGGTTTAATGTAACACTTCAATTACACTGGCCAGCAAGAAGCTGCATTAAACAAAACTAAATATTTCAGTGATACTGCTTGTAAGTATATATTGGGTTTATCACATTGAAATATCCCAACAGGTTTCATCATACCGAATTGTAATGAAACACTGACACATTATAGTGCGGCGCAACAGAATTTAAATCTAATTTATTGTCCTTCAGCGTGAGAGATTAAACAGACATCATATTAATAGCGATGTAGCTATACTTATCAAATTAAGCCTGAGATCTTAAAAGTACTGTAACTTGGTATGAAAAAGAAAGAAAGACTTACACTTGTATAACACCTTTTGTGACCTCCAAATGTCCCGAAGCACTTTACAGCCAATTAAGTGCCTTTGACATGTAGCTGTTGTTGTAATGTAGGGAAGCTCCCACAAACAACCAATGAAAATGACCAGATAGCCTGCTTTAAGTGGTGTTGATTAAGGGTTAAATATTAGCCAGGATGCTGGAGATAATTTCATTGCTCTTCTTTGAAGTAGTTTCATGGGAACTTTTATGTCCACCAAACAGGAAGATGGGGCCTCCGTTTAGCATCTCCGCATTCTTTCAGTAGTACCCTGGAGTATCAGCCTAGATTTTTGTGCTTAAGGGCTGAATTTTCACCCTAGTGTGGGGTCAAGTACAGAGGTGGGTGGACGCATAATTTCCCACCGCTAACCGGTGTGCATATTTGTCAGCACCAGGGCATTTTCGTGGCAGTGGGATTGGGGTGCCCCCCCCACCCCCCCCCCCCCAACCCCCAGCAGAAAGGGGGGAGGGGGTGGGCGGTACTACGTACAAATCAGGGTCCACAGGCAGACAGTACGTTTCCCTGGCATGTCTGAACACTGGTGTCTTAGGAGACTCAGGATGTCATGTCTGGTAACTGTAGAATCCTAGACGAAGGTAATTAATGTAAGTAACAGGCCAATTAAAGTCAATTATCAGAGTACAACTGGAATTTTCCAGTCAACCTGTGGACACGGCGCCCCTCCCCCCAACCCCTGACACTCAGGCAGGCTTTGAGGCCTTTCCTGCTTATCCATCCACAGCTGTAGCCACAAAGCTGCCTGTGAAGGGCTCCCCCTCTGAAATGGTGGCCCGGCTGCTGTGGCAACTTTTTTTAACTTATAAGTGTTATGAGTTGCTCAGAGGACACCTTAAGAAGGATATGCCCACTCTCTCTCCCTTAACTGCTATGACAGACTGCGAATCCTGCCATGCTAGAGGGCCTCCTGTTGATCCTCCAGCTTTGAGAATCTGACTGTCATTCGTAATTGGACACCGAGTACACCCTTTGACCACTAATTAGGCAATTCAGGGAACATCATTGCTGGACAACTGCTCCCAACATACTAAACACCCGGGGCTCCCATTCGACTCCAACGTTGGGGTCCTGACCCAAAACACACATTCCTACCCTAAGTCTTTGAAGTTGGACTTGAAGCCACAACCTTATGACTCAGAGGTGAAAGTGCTACCCAATAAAGCATGACTGACAGGAAGAGTCATAATGCAGTCTCATTGTTCAGATTTTTTAAAAAAATGCTGGATTAAAGTACAGTTATTGGGCTGCACAGGATTGCAAATAAAACTTGGTTTATAAGTTCTACCTTTGTTCAGATCTTCACATTCTTTAAATATACAGGGGATGTAATATTGCTGCTAAGACTTTTCTGGAAATGGCAAATGTGTAATAAAGGTGGGACTTATACATAGCCAAAATTAAAAGCCAGACATAATGAAATCAGCAGGGAAGATTGCCCTGAATAAAATTAAGAAAACTGTCTTCCAAATGAATTAGGTGAAGTAATCACAAATTAATTGCCTCAAATCTGCTTGCGCTTTGTGGCCTGATGCATGTGGAGAACTGTGGGAATGCAGACAAGCTCCCATGGAGTGGACTGCGCTAGGAGTCTCTTGGGTGGGGAGGTTGGAGAAGTGATCAACTGGGACATGAGACAAAAGAAGTCTTGATTTAACTTGCACATGGCAAAAGCAGCAAAGGCCAAGGCCTGAGCTTTGCTCACATTGCACACCTCAATGCAGTAAAGCTTCTTTAGGATGTCTGAAGAGACAGATACAGATGGAAATGGCTTTGGTGGCTAATGGTTCTTACAAACCTTAAACAAAGCTAAGGGTAGAAACTTCTTCACTGCATTTTTACTTACCTCACATGGCTTCATCGGGAGGAACAGATGTGATTCGGGACAAACTGACTGCTGTCTCATTTGCCCTGTCTAGAATTGACATCCAAATGAAGTTACGTAGCATTTATGCAGACTACTCTCTCTTACTGGCCCCGACAGTAAGTGTACAACTGTTAACAGTGGCAGTTCTGAAATATTCTGATTTTATTTCGCAAAACTATTGATGTACATGCATGCAACCTGATGTGAAAGTCTTGATGTGCAATTTGTGGTGTGGAACAAGGAAGTTTTGAAGGCTGCCAACAAACTCTGAAATTCTTGTGTTGGAATTCCAACAGTTTAAAGATGTTGCATGCCCCATGGGTATTAGCACAAACATGTGAAGAACTTACTTGCCTCATGTACGGCAAGTGAGGGATTTGAGTTGTTTGAGTTGATGTAAAATGCAGTATTTAAGGTCAGAATTTTGCACCCTCATATAACTTCTCATTTTGGTTTACTACTGGGCAAAGTTGTGTTTTATTTTCTCCTCTATTTGTCATGATGCTATTTTCTGATCTAATCTCCGTTGTTTAGGCAAAGGCAGCTCAAGCATCTCATCCGACGTGAGTTCAAGTACGGATCACACGCCGACCAAAGCCAGAAGGAATGCAGCTACCAGTGAAGGTAGGCATCTGGTCTTCATTAGAACCTCTGTCCATTTGTGCTAGACTTATTTTTTTTGGGAAATGCTTTTTAATTAAAACCAACTCCGCTTTTGCTGGAGTGCAGCACTTTGTTTTTTTCTGAACAAAAGATATTGTGAAGTTCAAAAACAGCAACATAAACTCATGAAATATGAAGGCGCATTATATATTGTGGTTGGAAATCAACAGCACAATGCATAACACTCCAGTGCCTCTCTAGTGTCCAGTTACCAGTGGTGTAGATGTAGACAATGTTCTACATGTAGGAAATCCAAAACTAGGGATCACAAATATAAGAAACTTACAAATAAATCCAAGGAGGAATTCGAGTGAAACTTCCTTACAGTGATAAGAATGTGGAACTCAATATAACATTGTTTGAGGCAATTAGCACAGATGCATTTATGGGCATGCTAGTTAACAACAACTTATTTTTATATAGCACCGTTAATGTAATGATGCATCTCAAGGTGCTTCACAAGAGCATTATAACACAAAGCATGACACCGAACCACATAAGGAGATAATAGATTAGATGGCCAGAAGTTTGGTCAGAGGTAGGTTTTAAGGATTTCTTAAAGGAGGAGGCAGGTAGAGAGGCAGAGAAGTGTAGGGAGGGAATTCTCGAGCTTGAGGCCTAGGTAACTGAAGGCACAGCCTCCAATGATGGAATGATTAAAATTGGGAATGCACAAGAGGCCAGAATTAGAGGAGCACAGATATCTTGAAGTATTGTGGGACTGGAGGAGATTACAGAGATTGGGGGGTAGGGGGGGAGACATGGCCATGGAGGGATTTGAAAACAAGAATGATAATTTTAAAGTCATGATGTTGCTTGACTGTGGGCCAATGTAGGTCAGCAAGCACAGGGATGGGGAACAGGACTTGCTGTGAATTATGACATAAGCAGCAGAGTTTTGGATAACTTCAAGTTTATGGAGGACAGAATGTGGGAGACCAGCTGGGAGTGCGTTGGGTAAGTCGACCCCAGAAATGACAAAGGCATGAACCAGGGTTTCAGCAAGTAGATGTTCTGTGATGGGGGCAACATTGGGCAATGCTATGGAGGTGGAAATGGGTGTCTTAGTGGTTACATGAATATGAGGTCAGAAGTTTATCTCAGGATCAAGTGTGATACTGAGGTTGTCAACGGACTGGCTTAATCTCAGACTATTACTGAGGAGAGGGATGGATAAACAGGGAACAGACTTTGGGGAGGGGGCCAAAATCAATGGCTTCAGTCTTGCCAATATTCATTAAGGAATATTCAGAAGGAAATTTCTGCTCATCCAGCACTGGCTGTCAGATAAGCTGTCTGATAATTTATCAACATTGGAGGAGTTGCAGGGGGTGGTGGTGAGGTAAAGCTGGGTGTTATCAGTGTACATGTGAAAACTGAAGCTGTGTCTTCAGATAATGTTGTCAAGGGGCAGCATGTAGGTGAGAAATAGGAGTGGGCCAAAGATCGATCCTTGGGTAACAGTGTGGAAGTAGGGAGGGAAGCCATTGCAAGTGATTATTTGCTAAGATTAGATAGATAAGAATTGAACCACTTGAGAGCAGAGCGACTCAGCTGGCCTACAGTGGAGAGGTGTTGGAAGAGAATTGTGTGCTTGTCAAGGACTGCAGACAGGATGAGAAGGATGATGGGGGGAAGAATTACTTTTTGTTACAGTCAAATAACATTCATTTGTGACTTTGACAAGAGCCAATTCAGTTTTATGCCATGGATGGAAACTTGATTGAAGGAATTCAAACTTGGAGTTCTGGGGAAAGATGGGAACACATTTTTGAGGTGATGATGTTTTCAAGGATTTTGGAGGAGAAAGGGAGGTTGGAGATGGAGCAGCAGTTTTAAGGATAGTGGGGTCAAGGGTTGGTTTCTTGAGGAGACAAGTGATGGCAGATTTAAAGGGGAGAGGAACAACACCTGAAGAGAGAGAACCCTTAACAATATCGGCTAATGTGGGGGCCAGGAAGGAAAGTTGGATGATCAGTTTAGTGGGAATAGGGTTGAGGGAACAAGAGGTGAGTCTCACGGATAAGATGAGCTCAGAAAGGGCATGTGGGGAGATAGGAGAAAAACTAGAGAAAGATGTGAGTTCAGGGTAGGGGAGAGCATTAAAGGAGGTTTGGAAGGGAGGCACAATGCAGGGGCAGCAGATCGGTTTGTCTCAATCTTGGTCATAAAGAAGCCCATGAGCTCCTTGCACATTTTGGTGGTGTTGAGGATGGAATGGATTGAGAAGAGGGTTTTAAAAAGAGAAAGAAAAAAGCCAGTACATGAATAGAAAGGAAAAAGGAACAAAAGGATATGTAGATAGGGTGAGGAGGAGGCTCGTGTGAGGCATAAACACTGGCATAGACCTGTTGGGCTGAATGGCCTGTTTCAGTGCTGTAAGTTCTATGTAATTACTAATATTACTTTCCAAAATTGTCTTGCCTTTAAGTGATTTTCAAAAGAATATTTTTCCAGTTCAGGTCCAGCACAGTGCTTTAGTCATTTAATGTTTGTTATATTTATTTGCATATAGTGCTGCTAATCACATGGTAGACAATAAAATAATTGGCATCAAGCACTACTGACACTACTGGATTGTGTTCTTTGTTTGACTGACAACTCTGAAGGTAAATTATTACAATGAAGATAAACTTTCAAGATTAGATTATTTTTTTCTCGAGTTATGGCTATTTTGAGAAGTGTTTCAGAATTAGATTGCAAAAGGGAAAAAAGCAAGGAATCCTGTTGAGGCATTGTTGATTTGATTTTATGGACAGAATTTTACATCTCGGACGGGCGTGTGCTCAACCCGATTGGGCATAAGATCGCACGAGAAAGTGTCAGGCAAATGTCCTGATGTCATCGCGCACTTGTGCAATATTTCGCTCAGTGGGCACACAGAAAAGTCAGAAGTGGACCTGCCGACAATTAAGAGGGCAACTAAGCTCATTAACAGTGCAATTGACTTCAATTTTTCATTGCCCGTCCAACTTTACACATGGCGGACGGATGAGTTGGCCAGGTGGCCTTTGCATTTTTTATCAAACCTCATCCAAGGGCAGGATGAAACTTCCATGATGAAATAAAATAAAAATAAATTTCTGTGGACAGCATTTTACATATCAGCTATACTTTCAAGTGATTGATTATGATGCATGGACACCTTTTTTTCATCTTTTGAAACCTTTAGTTTAGCTTTTTCAGGTCTGCAGCTCCCTTTGGCAGCTATCTGCCTTCAGGGAGCTTTCTCAAAGCATGCCTGCCAAAACGTCATCACCTGTGCTCTTCCAGCCTGGGTGGGCCTGGCATTTTGGTGTGTGTTTCACGCTGGCTGGCCATTAATTGGCTAGCCAGCGTGAAATCGCGGTTGCGGGCCGATCATGTTCGGCATCCCGTTTCCCGACCGTTCCTGGGCCCCCTGGTTGGGCGCACCCACCAAAGGTAAAATTCAGGCCTATATTTTATTTTAGATTGAATCTATCAACTGAGTACAGCACTTTAGGAAGCATGTCAAAACCTTAGTGTGTAGAAGAGATTGTCAGTTTACAAGACTTCAGCTGTGTGGAGAGATTAGAGAAACTGGGTTGCTCTCCTTAAAGCAGGGAAAGTTAAGGAGAGATTTAATTAAGGTGTTCAAAATCTTGAAGGATTTTGATGAAGTCAGTAAGGAGAAACTCTTGCCAGTGGCTGAAGAGTCAATCACCAGATTGAAGGTAATTGACAAAAGAACTGGAGGCGACAAGAGGGAGAAAACGTTTACGCAGCGAGTTGTTGTGATCTGGAATTCATTGCCAAAAAGTGTGGTTGAAACAGATCAACAGTAACTTTCAAACGCAAATTGGATTAATACTTGAAAAGGCCAAAAAAGGATGCTGCATTATGGGGAAAGGGCAGGGATGTGGAACTAATTCGATAGCCTTCAGAGACACAGACATGAAGGAGTGAATGGCTTCCTTTTTATTCTATGAAAATGTTTTGCTCCTTCTGTAATGCTGTCTGTCTTCTGGCTAAGAGAATGTCTTTTGTCAGCTAAGCATATTTATTCTGTTACTAGTTGCAATGATGACTATGCTGTACTTTGCCAAATCTACCACCCCCCCCACCGATTGAAAGGAGCTGCACAATTATGATGCTCATCAGAAATGGAGGGGGTGATGCGGCGGCAAAGGGGCAAGGAACATAAACATGAAGCTAAAGCATAAATAAAGCTTCAGCCATCTTGTATTCTGACCAAAGTTACCAGCTTCTGGTGCCAAACATACAAGGATGTTGGCCTTTGGCCGTTCCCACTGAGAGTTCAGAAATTTAATGTTAAGAACCCAGCCAAAAACTTTTGGCAATAGGGAAGCTTTTCAGCAATGGACAGAGAAGATGATATCCAATGGAGGAAATCCCAATTCTGGATATTCTGTTACGCGAGGGATGCCTGCAGTGTCTATTCTGATAACCTTTTCAGTTTATATTATTAAAAGCCAAACCAGAAAAAATATGCATATAAAAAGGAAAGTAACCAAATGATGAATTATAAAATCAAAAATATCAGTGTAGATTTGTGATAGTTGCTTGGCACCTGTTTTTTTTATTGGTCAGTAGAAATAAAGGGTTGAACTTTCAGCTCCGCCGGTGTTGGGAATATAGGTGGGCAAGACTTGAAAATTGAGGTCACCTGACTTGCTGGTTTTCCAACATTGTTCCTGACACGTGGGTTTGGGGCCTGGGAAGACCACTTGCCCACGTGAGGCAGGCAGCGGCTCCTTAAGAGCCTTGTTAACCATGGGTTAAGCAGATCCTCCAGTTTCCTGATGTGATGAGGGGCAGGCTGGGGTGCCAGCGCTCCAGGCAAGCCTCCAGGTTCTCCCTGCTAACCTGGATGGGGGTACTGCCAAAGTCTACCTTTGAGGCCCCCCCCGTCCCCAACAGCGGTGGACTGGTTGCACTTTTGTATTTTTTTAATTAAAGTTTGAAAAGTGTGGATGATACGGTACTTTTTTTAAAGCACCTACTCAGTACCAGAACCTGGTGTCCCTCTGAAGCTGCAAGGTCTCTGATTGGCCCTTCAGCTCGGTGACCCTGCCCACAAGCTTTATTTGGGCTGGGAATCTGTTTCCATGTCAATTAAAGGGGGTGCCCCAATCAAAATTCCATCAAGTGGCTGCTTCTCCCAGGGTGTGGTGGTGGGGCTAAGTGGGGTTTGGGACCCACAAACAGTCTTGTTCTGTTTCCACCCCTAAGGTGAAAATTCAGCCTAAGTTGTCAGCTTATTTCTGCAACATGCAACTGATACTGCAAAATCAAATAAACGTTTATAGGAAAGATATTTTTTATATCCCTCATTTGTTACCATTTGTAGATCATGTTCCCCTTCCCGCACCCACTATTGATTCTGACTGATTTTCAGTCAGGAAATCAGAATCGTCATTTTTGTAGACACTTTCCATGGCCACCGTCAGTATAACCAGCCTAAAAGAGGGCTTATTGGCCTTGGTATTATTTTCAGGCCCTCTCTGTTGACCCTGTCTTGGATGTGATTCCACTTGCACCTCAGCTGACAACAGACAAAACACTGGCCAATCAGGGTAATCAAATGTGAAGCTGATTTAAACTGTCGTTCAGAGTTGTAATTTAAAGAAATAAGATGTGATGCTCTTCTGGTTAAGCTTCGAAAGTTGAAGGTGAATTTCCACAGAAGTTCCAGAGGTTTTTCAGGGGTTTTCACATCCCTGTCATTGAAATTATGGTAGACAAATGGGAGAATCCTCATCATTACCAGAGTTTGTGCAAATTACTACTGTGGCAGAAGTGGATATCTGACCAATTACAGTTATAAAATTTGTGTATTAAAACCATTCAATTAAATTATAGGAAGCTGGGGTTCCAGCATTTTGAGGTGCAAGTCATAGGTTTTGCAAAGTTTTTATTTGTTCCTTCTAAATAATGCTCCAAACAGCATAAATATACAACAGCAAAAGGGTCATTGACTTGAAACATTTGACGGGACCGAAAATTCCTGAACTTTTGGCTGCTGTCCAAATTTTCCAGTCCCACTTGTTCAGATTTCCATTGCGGGCAGGACAAGAAAATCCCAGCCTCTTTTTCGCTCCACAGATGCTGCCTGTTCTGAGTATTCCCAGCATTTCTGATGATCCATCTCCGCCTGCTCTGGAGGTCTGCAGCATCACAGATGCCAGTCTCCAGCCAATTTGATTCACTCCACATGCTATCAAGAAACGGCTGAAGGCGCTGGATAGTGCAAAGGCTATGGGTCCTGACAATGTTTCGGTAATAGCACTGAAGACTTGTGCTCCGGACCTCTGTTTTTATTTTATATAACTTCTGTCCAGAAGCCCCTCATATCAGTGACAAAATTAAACAGATTTCTGTTGATTATGTTTTGGGATGGATATTGTTGCCTTTGTGTGTGTGTGTCTGTATGTGGGGGTGAAGCGAATACACAAACTTGATCTGACGTATAGCTTCAAAGAATGAAACATCTTTGCTTATATTATGACGATATATACAAAGTTGCCGCTGCAGGAAATAGACGTGGCCATTACCTATAATGGCCTTTCCTTTTGAAGTATTCTGTTCAGAAAGCCATTGTTGTTTCAAGTTGACAGGAAAGGCTTACTATACCATAAAGCCTTGAAATTACAGATCGTTTTCAGTTCTCTCAGATCAATCATATCTCCAGGTCATTGTGGTGAGGCAAGATAACTTAAATGCCAAGATTTGTGCTTGCTTAAAACATGGTAAGGGATTCTGGAGAAAAAAAGGATGACAAAAATCTCAAAACACTAACTTATTCCAGTTTCAAGACAATGGTTAAAGGTATCTGAGAGTTAAGTACTTACACTACCAGCTCATTCAACTGTGCATATTTTTCTCTAACAATAAACAATTTGAGTATTGCTGAAAAAAAGAGAAATTTCTAAGCTTTTAATCTTGCTCTCAATTGGACATTCGCAAGAATACCAATATAAGGGGGGAAAACAGCAATTTATACTGCATGTAAAGAGAATGCTAATTGGTTGGCGAGTGGTGTTGCCATGGGGAATGCACCACTGATGGTGACTGACAGTTAACTGCCAAGCATTGTTTGAAATTTAAACTAGGCAGCTCAACCCTGATATTTCTTAGGGCAGTGCCTTGACCAAAGTCAGTGAGTGGCTATCACCCATTTTGTTTAGCTGAAACAAGCGAAATGAATGTACATGTTTTCTCTGGGCCCTCTTCTCAGCCAGCTGAGCTTTCTGTTTTTCCACGCCTCTTATAGTGCCCTCCAAACAGTCATCCTTCAGAGGTCCCGGCCATCAGTAATTGCCTCTCAGTTGAAAATGTCAATGTTCTCCATCTTCACATCCCGCTTGCAGGTGTCCTTGTATTTGAGGTATGGACGTCCATCAGTATGCAACCCAGTGGCCATCCATATGATGAATGTGACTGAGCAGATGTCGTTGGCTTATCAATGCGTGTATGCTGACAGATTTAGCATGCTTTCTGAGTTAATGACCTTTTCCTGCTAAGATATGTGAGGATATGTCTGAGATGGCGAAGATGGAAACTCTACAGCCTTTTTTCCTGCCTAGCATATGTTGTCCCGGTCTCACCACTGTATGGGTGTGCACTGAGGATGAAGGCTTTGTAAACTCACAGTTTGGTGTCCTCAATCAGGTTGTTGTTGTTGTTCCACATTCTCTTACTCAGCTTCCACATAACAGCTGAAGCTTTTGTGTGTGTTGATTTCAGTATCAAGTGGCAGATAGATTCACATATGACAGACTCTACAATCATGAGCAATCAACAACCACTAGTGTCACATTGTCAATGCTGATATATAGTGGTATGGCAATGTTTTGGACCATGGCGTTTGTCTTCCTGATGCTGATAGTCAAAGCAAACACTTTTTACAGATGTGAGAAAGTCTATCCATTTATTGTGAAGATGTTCCTTGGCATGGGATTCATCATCAGCCCCGAGCAATGCTCTGATGAGGACTTAGTGTAACATTGTCAAGGATCTGAGGTGACAGAGCTGAACAGCTTTGCATCAGTTCTGGCATGTAGCGTGGCACTGCCACCATGCTAAATGGGATAGATTTCGAACAGATCAAGCAACTCAAGACTGGGCATCCATGAGGCGCTGTGTGCCATCAGCAGCAGCAGAAGAAGAATTGTACTCAAACACAATCTGTAATCTCATGGTCTGGCATATCCCCCACTCTACCAATACCATCAAGTCAGGGATCAACCCTGGTTCAATGAAGAGTGCAGGAGGGCATACCAGGAGCAGCACCAGGCATACCTACAAATGAGGTGGCAACCTGGTGAAGGTACAACACAAGACTACTTGCGTGCCAAAGCAACAATTGATAGGCAGAGCTAAGCAACCCCACAAACAATGGATCAGACCTAAGCTCTACAGTCGTGAATAGTGGTAGACAATTAAACAACTCACTAGAGGAGGAGGCTCCACAAATATCCCCATCCTCAAAGATCGGGGAGCCCAGAGTGTCAGTGCAAAAGATAAGGCTGAAGCATTGGCTACAATCTTCGACCAGAAGTGACGAGTGGATGATCCACCTTGGCCTCCTGAGGCCAACAGCATCACAGATGCCAATCTCCAGCTAATTCAATTCACGCCACATGATATCAAGAAATGGCTGAAGGCACTGGATACTAAAAAGGTTATAGGTCCTGATAATATTCCAGCAATAGTACTGAAGACCTGTGCTCCAGAACTTGTAGTGCCCCTAGACAAGCTGTTCCAGTACAGCTACAACACTGGCTTCGACCTGGCTATGTGGAAAAATGCCCAGGTATGTCCTGTACACAAAAAGCAGGCCAATTGCAGCTCCATCAGTCTACTCTCTATCATCAGTAAAGTAATGGAAGAGGTTATCAACAGTGATATCAAGTGGCACTTGCTTAGCAATAATCTGCTCACTGATGCCCAGCTCCTGATCTCATTACAGCCTTGGTTCAAACATGGACAAAGGAGCTGAGCTGCCGAGGTGAGATGAGAGTGACTGCCCTTGACATCAAGGCAGCGTTTGACTGAGTATGGCATCAAGGAGCCCTAGCAAAACTGCAGTCAATGGGAATCATGGAAATCTCTTCACTGGTTGGAGTCATACCTGGCACAAAGGAAGATGGTTGAGGTTGTTGGAGGTCAGGCAGTTCAACTCCAGGACATCGTTGCAGAAGTCCCTCAATGTAGTGTCCTCGGCCCAACCGTCTTCGGCTGCTTCATCAATGAGCTTCCTTCCATCATAAGGTCAGAAGTGGGGACGTTCATTGATGGTTTGTGCAATGTTCAGCACTATTCACGACTCCTCAGATACTGAAGCAGTCCATGTCCAAATGCAGCAAGACCTGGACAATGTCCAGGCTTGGGCTGACAAGTGGCAAGTAACATTCACACCACATAAGCACCAGGCAATGACCATCTTCAACAAGAGAGAACCTAACCATTGCCCCTTGACATTCAATGGCATTGCAATCACTGAATCCCTCACTATCAACATCCTGGAGGTACCATTGACCAGAAACTGGACTAGCCATATAAATACTTTGGCTACAAGAGCAGGTCAGAGGCTAGGAATTGTGCGACGAGTAACTCACCTCCTGACTCCCCAAAGCCTGTCCACCATCTACAAGTCAGGAGTGTGATGGAATACTCCCCACTTGCCTGGATGAGTGCAGCTCCAAACTCAAGAAGCTTGACACCATCCAAGACAAAGCAGCCCTCTTGATTGGCACGACATTCACAAACATTCACTCCCTCCACCACTGAAGCACAGTAACAACAGTGTGTATCTACAAGATGCACTGCAGGAATTCATCAAGGGACCTTATACAGCACCTTCCAAACCCACACCCACTACCACCTAGAAGGGCAAGGGCAGCAGATAGATGGGGACACCACCACCTAGAAGTTCCTCATCAAGTCACTCACCAACCTGACTTGGAAATATATCGCAGTTCCTTTACTGTCACTGGGTCAAAATCCTGGAACTCCAGGACTTAGGAATAACAGCATTGTGGGTGTACCTACACCACAGGGACTGCAGAGGTTCAAGAAGGCAGCTCACCACTACCTTCTCAAGGGCAATTAGCGATGGGCAATAAATGTTGGCTCAGCCAGCGAAGCCCACATCCCGTGAATGAATAAAAAAAGTAAGATATTTTCTGTAGATGAACTGAAAGCATATGGACAGTAGCAAAAAGAAGAATATACCAAAGAACGTCAGTGCCAGAATGCAACCCTGTTTGATCTTTCTGCATATTTCAAAGGGTTCTGATATTGCCTCATTGCTGTCCTTGCCAATCATGTGATCTTGTCTTTTGATGACAACATTGAGCAACTTCAGTGAGCAGCCAATTTTCTCCAGCAGCTCAAATAGACCTCCTCTACTCACATGGTCGAATGCCTTGGTGAGATCGATGAAAGCCATGTATAATGGTCCCCTTCTGCTCATGGCATCTCTTTTGCAGTTTCCAGACTGAGAAGATCATGCCAAATGTGGACCTTCCAGCTTGAAACTACACTGGAATTCGGGATGAATGCATTCAGCCATGATCTGCAATCTGAGAAGGGCAACATGAGCAAATACATTTCCTATGATGATCAACAGGGAAGTGCCTCGATAGTTATTGCAATCTTGATGATCGCCCTTGTTCTTGTACAAGGTCACTATCTTTTCATCATGCATATCCTGGGGCATTACCCCCTCCCTCCAACAGAGACAGTGAAGTTTGTACAGATTCTGCAGGAGTGCCACTTTCCCTTACTTGATGAGTTCAGGCGGTATAGCATCACTACCTGGAGCTTTACCCATGGCAAGTGAGTCAATGACTTTGCTAAGCTCCTCCACAGTGGGTTCAATATCCATCACTTCCATGACAGGCAGGTTTTCTGTGGTATCTAGAACTTCCTTGGTGACCATGTTCTTGATAGGGTGCAACTCAAGGTAAAGTTCCTTCCATCCCTCCAACTGTTTATTGCATGCAGTGATGATCCCCACTACCTTTGTTTTCAGTGGTGCTGTTTTCTTTGCTGATGGGTTTTTTGACCCCATCATACATGCCCTTAGCATCCCCTGTGTTGAAGACATTGGGATACTCTGGCAAACCAGTAGCCATTGACACACCATCTAGCAGCCTGTTGGACTTTATTTTGAGCAGCTCTTAGTGCATTCAGAGTCTTCTCATTCTGCTCCCTCTTGTAATTAATGATAGTGGATCACTTGGCTCCAATGACAGGTTCCATCACAATGATAAAGGCAAAATACTACAGATGTGGAAATCTGAAACAAAAACGCAAAATGCTGGAAAAACACATCTGTGGAGAGAAAGGCAGAGTTAATGTTTCGAGTCCGTATGACTCTTCTTCAGAGCCATGCGGCAAGCAGCCAAATCAAACAAAGATGCCAACTCTGGTAAGTGGGAACATTAGGACCATGTACATGGGATTGACAGATGACATGCAGACAGCTTTGATTGACTTGGAACTTGATAAAGAGTGACCTGTATCACAATCATCCCTGTGGTAGCTGCGAATGTTGAAAACTCTGTTGGGAGAATCACACCTGGTGATGATCAGGTCCAACTGGTGCCAATGCCCTGATCTTGGATGTGTCCAGGACACCTTGAGGCATGGTTTCTTCCGGTGTTAGTTACACACCATTTGTGGTAGCAGCAAAGCTCAAGTAGTCTGTGCCAGTTCTCATTTATCTTTCCCAAGACAGGAACGACATGCTTCGTGGTCTGCACCTGCTCTTGTGTTGAAATCTCCCAGTAGGTAAAGATGTTCTGTCTTAATGATTATGACTTAGTGATTTTACTGATAGCAGTGTCAAACTCCTCGTAGAATTGGTCTTTTGCCTCTGTAGTGGAGCACAGCTTTGGAGTATAAGTACTTGAGGTAAATTAGCCCTATTTGAGTTCAGCGCGTAGAAATACTGCATTCTGAGCTATTTGTGGAAGATTCTATCATTGAAAGCAGCGAGTTCCTTACAGCAAAGCCTACAACCTACTCACGCACCTCCGTTTGAACTTTTCTGCTGTCAGATGAATGTATAATGCTTTTCTTTCAACAAACCACTCCCGAAGAGCCTTCTCTTTTGTCAGTGTGCCATGACAATGTTCAGCCTATCAGTTTTCATGTTGATCACAACTGGCTCGTGCGAGTTAAAAGCAAAATACTGTGGATGCTGGAAATCTGAAACAAAAACAAAAAATGCTGAAAAACTCAGCAGGTCTGACTGCATCTGTGGAGAGAAAGACAGAGTTAATGTTCCAAGTCCGTATGACTCCTCTTCAGAGCTAAAGAGAAGCACTAATGTGGTGAAGTATATAATGTTTAAGGGGGGTGTGGGACAGATGCTGAATAGAAGGCCAGCGATAGATGGAGGCAAAGGAGAGATTGCAAAAGAAGTCATAAAAGTTCAAAGGGTCAAAGGGGTGTTAATGGTGGTGATACTGGCTAAAGGAGGTGCTAATGGTGACATAAGAGTTGAAAGCAGAATGAGCAAGCGACAGATGGGCCTAGTGGGGGTGGGTTGGGGGGAGGGGACAGTGGTAGGAAAAAAGATTGAAAATAGGTTAAAAGCTGGGGATAAAACACTGAATAAAAATGGAAATAATTTTTTTTAAATGATGAAAATAAGTGGGACAATAAATAAATAAAAATTGAAAAATAAAAAGGAATATTGAAAAAAGGGGATCAAAACGGGGTGAGGATGGAAGAGCGAGTTCATGGTCTGAAGTTGTTGAACTCAATGTTAAGTCCGGAAGGCTGTAAAGTGCCTAGTCGGAAGATGAGGTGCTGTTCCTTCAGTTTGCGTTGAACTTCACTGGAACATTGCAGCAGGCCAAGGACGGACATGTGGGCATGCGAGCAGGGAGGTGTGTTGAAATGGCAACCGACAGGAAGGTCTGGGTCATGCTTGCGGACAGACCGAAGGTGTTTCACAAAG
This sequence comes from Carcharodon carcharias, assembly GCF_017639515.1. Taxonomy (NCBI): domain Eukaryota; kingdom Metazoa; phylum Chordata; class Chondrichthyes; order Lamniformes; family Lamnidae; genus Carcharodon; species Carcharodon carcharias. The sequence goes on from NC_054469.1 coordinate 172,279,140, forward strand.
CAGTTACCCAATCTGCGTTTGGTGTCTCCAGTGTAGAGGAGACTGCATTGAGAGCAGCGAATGCAGCAGACCAAATTGAGGGAAGTGCATGTGAAGTGCTGCTTCACTTGAAAGGAGTGTTTGGGCTCTTGGATGATGAGGGGGGGGTGGGGGGGGTAAGTGAAGGGGCAGATGATGCACCTTCTGCGATTGCGTGGGAAGAGGTTGAGATGTTGGGGGTGATGGAGTAGACCAGGGTGTCCCGGAGGGAATGGTCCCTACGGAATGTCGATGGGGATGAAGGAAAGATGTGTTTGGTGGTGACATCATGCTGGAGCTGGTGGAAATGGCTGAGGATGATCCTTTGAATGCAGAGGCTGGTGGGGTGAAAAATGAGAATAAGAGGGACCCTATCATGGTTCTTGGAGGGAGAGGAAGGTGTGAGGGCACAGGTGCGGGAGATGGGTCGGACTCAGTTGAGGGCCCTGTCAACCATTGAGGGTGGGAAACCTCAGTTAAGGAAGAAGGAAGACATGTCAGAAGCACTGTTTTGGGAAGTGGCATCATCTGAACAGATGCAACAGAGGCAAAGGAATTGAGAGAATGGGATGGAGTCCTAACAGGAAGCAGGGTGTGAGGAGTTGTATCCTTACAGGAAGCAGGGTGTGAGAAGCTGTATTTACAGCTACTTACAGCTCCTCACACACTGCTTCCTGTAAGGACTCCATCCCATTCTCTCAGTTCCTTTGCCTCTGCCGCATCTGTTCTTCTGTCTTCCATGTTTTAACGCTCTGCAGTGAAACGGGGATGTTCTCTCCAGGGCACAAGCCTGGGAAAAATTTATGGAGACCTTGGGCTGCTCAAATGTCAGAGCCCCCTCTTAACCTCGTGGTTGGGTCCAAAAGAATGCAAAGTATTACTTTTGCATTGGCTTAGTTGTTGTTTAGAGAGTCACGCCTGGTGGTGATCAGGTCAAGCTGGTGCCAATGCCCTTATCTAGGAGGTCTCTTGGACACCTTGAGGCATGGTTTGTTCTGATATATTTAGACATCGGTCTTTGGGCTCCATTCCATATTTTTTGTCATTCATCTGTCCTTCATCTCTGCCAAGATATCCACAAGGCAGTGGAACTGTCTGCACATCCCTGAAAGTTTGGTTCATGAGCATCCGAATGTGTCCACACGCTGACAGACCTGCACAGTGCATGAGGCCAAACCTCCTCCGAGTTCCACTGAAGCTTTAACCTGGGGCTGTGAGGGATCCATTTTCCATGTGTTGCCTTGAGGACAGCAGAGGACTTGCCAGTGTAAAAGCTGTGTGCTGGCAGACTTGTGCATTTGGCTCTCCTTTCACACTGCTGCTAGTCAGTGGAATAGGCTGAAAATGAGAAGAAAAGGAACATGCAAAAAATTATAACCCAGTGGCATAAGGTCAGATTGTTAGCCCCGTGGCACACCATATCCCAGTTGCATCAGGTTAAGTTTAAGCTCGTAAGATATCTGAGCTTGCGTCATATAGTAAAATGGATTGTAAGGATGACCCAAAATGTAACAGCTGCTAATATTGACAGTTTGAATTTACTCAACACTTTTAACATAGAATAACAACTCAAACTGTTCCAGAGGGCTAGAAAGGAATGGACAAGGTTTAGTCAACTAAATGGAGGCAGAGAATGGAGGAATTTAAGGGAGGGAGTTTCAGGGATGTAGGGCTGAAATGGCTGAAAGATCTGTCATTTATGCTGGAATGCATGGCTGGGGATTGAGAATGCACAGAACAGCGGAGTGAGATGACAGAAGACCATGGGAAGGGACATAAGGCTGGAAAAGGTTGCAGGGTTTGTGGGGCGGGGGGGTGGGCATGCCATAGAGAGATTGCCGCAGTGTCTTACTTGCTGATCTTGTTGACCTCCAACACACTGCAGTATGTCTAAAATTGAGCGTGGAGAGTTAATTGGGGTTAAGTTCATCTTGGGATTTAGCACAAAACAAATGATAGCTAATTGATTTGAATGCAGAAGAAAGAAGCTGGAGTGTGAAATGAGCTGCCAATTTGCTAGCTTCTGGTTACACTACTACATATCACGGAGACTTCCTGTATGCACATTTGTACCCCAAGTAAAATTGGGGCTCAAATCTCATTGGCCATATTTCTCTTCTGTACTTCTTTGAATTTGCACTGTGAATAATACAGAATGATTTGTTACCTGAATATAATGTTGTTCAAATGTAATATTGGATTTACTGTAATTATTGACAAAGCTAATGACCTCACATGGTTTATTGACAGTTTTATTGTAGATAACATATAGGTATTTAACAACAAGAGCAATGGTTTGTGAAAGTTCTATTTAGGACGAATCAAACTTGGTAATTGATCACCTGCCTTCATCGTTCCATCATCTTTTTAATTTGTTGTTCTTGCATCTTTCTTTGGTTTCTCCCCTGTCACCTCTTATGCCCCTCTGAGCTTATCTTGTCCGCAAGTCCCACCTCCTGCACTCTTGACCCTACTCCCACTACATGCTGATCATTCAACTTCCCCTCCTGGTCCCCGCATTAGCCAATATTGTTAACCTTTTTCTTTCTTCAGGTGTTGTCACTCTTAAATTTGTCTTTAAATCTAACATCATCACCCCTCCTCAAAAAAAACCCTTGACCCAACTGTCCTTGTAAACTACCATCAATGTCCAACCTTCCTTGCCTCTCCAAAGTTCTCAAATGCGTTGTTGCCTCCCAAATCAATTCCCATCTTTCCCAGAACTTCATATTTGAATCCTTAAATTAGGTTCCTTTCCCTGCCACAGGACCAAAACAGCTCTTATCGAAGACACAAATGACATCCTATGTGACTGTGATAAAGGTAAACTTTTTCTGCTCATCCTTCTCAACCAGCTGGGTGGGTCTGTTCTCACACATGGTTCCATTTTTATTTATCAACAATGGCTTCTCTTCCAGCTCCCCGCCTGTTACCTCTGGTGTCCCCCACAGATCTGTGCTTGGCAACGTCATCCAGAGGCGCAACATTAGTTTTCACATGTACACTGATGACACCCAGTTCTACCTTTTTCTTCATTCATTGATAGGATGTGAGCATCTCTGGCTAAGTCAGCATTGATTGCCCATCCCTAGTTGCCCATGAGGAATTGATGGTGAGTTGCCACCTTGAACTGCTGCAGTCCATGTGATGTAGGTGCACCTGCAGTGCTGTTAGAGAGGGAGTTCCAGGATTTCAACCCAGCGACAGTAAAGGTACAGCAATATATTTCCAAGTCAGGTTGGTTGGTGGCTTGGAGAGAAACCTGAAGCTGGTAATATTGTCACGTACCTGCTGCCCTTGTCCTTCTAGATGGTAGTGGGCGTAAGTTTGGAAGGCGCTGTTGAAGGAGCCTTGGTGAGTTCCTGCAGTGCATCTTGTGGATGGCGCACACTGCTGCTATTGTGCGTTGGTAGTGGCGGGAGTGAATGTTTGTGAATGGGATGCCAATGAAGTGGGTTGCTTTGTCCTGGATTGTGTCAAGCTTCTTGAGTGTTGTTGGAGCTGCACTCATCCAGGCAAGTGGAGAATATTCCATCGCACTCCTGACTTGTGCCTTGTAGATGGTGGACAAGCTTTGGGGTGACTGGGGGTGAGTTGCTCAGAGTTGGATTCCTAGCCTCTGATCTGCTTTTGTAGCCAAAGTATTTATATGGCTAGTCCAGTTCAGTTTCTGAGCAATGGCAACCCCTAGGAGGTTGATAGTGGGGGATGCAGCAATGGTAATGTCATTGAATGTCAAGGGGTGATGGTTGGATTCTCTCTTGTTGGAGATGGTCATTGCCTGGCACTTGTGTGGCATGAATTTTACTTGCCACTTGTCAGCCCAAGCCTGGATGTTGTCCAGGTCTTGCTGCATTTGGACATGGACTGCCTCAGTATCTGAGGAGTCGCAAATGGTGCTGAACATTGTGCATTCATCAGCGAACATCCCCACTTCTGACCTTATGTTGGAAGGAAGGTCATTGATGAAGCAGCTGAAGATGATTGGGCCTATATCATCATTATCGCTCTCAACTCTTCCACTGTTGCTAAGTTATCAGACTGCTTACCTGACATCCAGCACCTGATGAGCAGAAATTTTCTCCAATTAAATATTGGAAAGATTAAAGCCATTTTTTTGGTCCCTGCTTCAAACTCCTTTCCCTAGTCACTGCCTCCATCCTTCTCCAGCCTGAGGCTAAACCAATCTGTTCACAACCTCAGTGTCATATTTGACCTCGAGATGAGCTTCTGAACATACATCATGGTATCACTAAGACTGTCTTTTTCCACCTCTGTGACATTACCTGGCTTCGCCCCATCACAACTCATCTGCTGCCAGAGCCCTCATTCAAACCTTTGTTACCTTGACTTGATTACTCTAATGCACTCCTAGCTGGTCTCCCACGTTCTGCCCTCTGTAAACTTGAAGTAATCCAGTACTCTGCTGCGCATGTCTTATCTTGCACCAAGTTCCATCCACCTACCGCCACATGCTATCTAACCTACATTGCCTCCACGTCAAGCAATGTCTTGATTTAAAAGTTCTCATCTTTGTTTTCAAATCCTTCCAAGGTCTTACTCCTCCCATCTCTGTATTCTGCTCTGACCCCACGACCCTCCAAGATATATAATCTAATTGTCGCTGTCGCTGGGCTAAAATCGTGTAACTTCCTCCCTAACAGTACGTTGGTGTACCTACATCACGTAGATTGCAGCAGGTCAAGAAGGCAGCTTACCACCACTTTTTTGAGGGCAACTAAGGATGGGCAATAAATGCTGGCCTAGCCAGCATTTCCCATGAACGAATAAAAGCATATTGCAAATTATTGTTTGGCAGTACGTAGCCTGCTTGGAATTATGACTAATTCAGTCCATAGTCTTTCACTGGTGGGAAAATCCTGCACCTCAAGTCTTAATGTGGCACCACACTTCAGAAACACATGTAAAACATAAATTATAGAATCATTTAAAAAGCATCTTGCGACCTTCTTAAACATGAATCAATTTTTTTGAGACAGGCAACCATAGGATTCCTCATGTTGGCTTTGCGACCTAATATCTAATAACGTGAGCTATGCTTATTACTGTCAGAAGTAAGAAACACATCTGGAAAAATACTCCATAGTCCAAAGTTTCTTTACAAGAGATATTTGTGGTGAAGTTTGAAAGGCAGTCAGCATTCTAACAGACCACCATAGCGTGTCCTGATGAGACTTACATTTCAAGTAAGTATGTAAAAATTGCTGGCTGGGATAAAAGCTCTACAAGAATGTTGTATACCTTTTTTTTTCCCCTTGCAATGGATCTGTTTGGCAGGGCCTCCTTTGAGGTACTAAACAATGCCATATGCTTTGCATTAAACTGCTGCTTGGCCTCTGCTTACCCAGAAAGCTCAATCTGTTACATTGCTAAAATCTTCTAGGTTCTGCAGGATGGCACCAATGTTATCTACCTTGAAACTTGTTATTTTGTTCTGCAGCACAGTTTCTCCATTTTACTTGGCAGATCATACTCTGTCGATGGAAAAAGCTGTTGAAATTGGCATTCCAGGATTTCTATCAGTTGTACAAGAAGCTTCACTACAGTTAAAGCCACACCCCCTCGGTATGGCTTAATGTTTTATTTAGAAAGCATTAAAAAAAAGTACCTCCATACTTGTGTGTGCACATTTCTGTCTGTACCCTTCAACTTCATGAAGATCCTAATCTTTTATTGTAAATGTATCATAGTAATTTTTAAAGCCATTTAAGGATCAGATAATTATTCAGCATATCTGAGGATTGCTCAAAGCTGCTTATACAGCTCTCTTAGTGCCTGATGTGCAAAGATTCCCATTTGCTTTATAACTAGCAAGTTGATTTAGTGTTATGCATTCAGTGATATAGAAGTTATAGAGTGATGGGGCCAGCTTAGCTTGTGAAGTTATGTACTACTCACATCTTCCATATCACTGAGTAACATTGCACCAGCTATTATCAGTCTTTATCATGTGACGGTGATTATTGAAACAAGCATTTAGAGGGTTTAAAGTGGAACTTTATGCAAAATGGGTTGATGTGAAGGAATCACCAATTCAATTTGCTGATGAATCTGAGAATTAGTGCCGTATTGGAAATGATACAGAACAGAAGGAGGCCATTTATCTCATCATGTCTTTGCAAGCTCTTGGAAAGAGTTATCCAATTAGTCCCACTACCCTACTCTCTCTCTCTTTGCTCAGCAAATATTTTCCTTTTAGGTCTTTCTCCAAACTCCTTTTGAAAATTGTTCTTGAATCTGTTTCCACCACTCTTTCAGGCATCATTGACTAAGTTATTTTTCCTTCATGTCACCTCTGGTTCGTTTGACAACTACCTTTAAATCTCTGTCCTCTGTTTCCATCTCACTGGAACAATACCTAATTGCTTTTTGCTTTGGGGAAATCACATTAAATTATTAATTCCAGGTTCGTTTGGTCAAAGGAAAGAACACAAATAATGCATTTTATGCGATAATCTTTAGAGGCCTGTTTTTAAGTTGCAGTAGTCTAAAAGCAACATTGAGCACGTACCGTTGTAGCATCAATTTAAGTTGAGTGGTAGGAAACAGCAGTGTAAAAAGCAGGTTTGAAAAACACTCCCATCTTAAATGTTTCTTTAAGTCGAAACTAATTGCAGGATTCATTTCATTAGATATATCAGAAACATTTATATTTTGTTTATGTCATTATGGCATGACTATGACACATCAAAACAAAAATTGACTGAGCTCCAGCTGGGCACATCTCTGCTTTGAATGAGTAACTTGAAACTCAGATCTTTCTCCTCCCCAAATTTTCTTTGCTGCTTTGTACAAAGAATTTACGTATTGTGTCAGATCACTGTTTGATACACATTACATGCAATGTCGCAGATTACACAATGTTTGCAGCAGAGATATTGAGGTAATAAAACCTATACTAAATGGTAGCACAGAAAGGAAACTGCCATGGTAGCACAGAAAGGAAACTGCCAATTGCCAGACTATTTTGCATTCCGCCCCCTGCTTTTTTCTATTAAGTAAAGCTTTTCCATTTGAGTATCTAACTGCAGGTCAATAAGACATTTCAGGCCTTAATTGTGTAATTTCTGAAGCTGAAAATTGAAGTAGTTGCAATGTAGAGAAGATCATTCTTGTCTCAGGAGTTGAAAATGTTGAGTGCACTCAAAGAACATCAAATTATTTTTCTCCCCAATATAATGACCATAGCGATGCAAGCCATGGAATATTAAATGGTTTGGCACCGTAATGAATGTTACTTTCCATGCTTTGTTAGAAGAACTTAGAACTTTTTGAGGTTACAGTTGTCTTTGAATGTTCTGATATTTGAATGCTTGGAATTTATATCACACAGATACATTAAAATCATTGAATGGAAAATCCTACAGATTTTGCAGAGCTCTGCACCAGAATTCTTGAAATATTTATTGCCAACATAATCTGAGCATGAAGTAATACATGTCTGATCCCATTCCCAACTAAAGTTATGTAGGAATACTGGTCAATTTTACCTACTGCTAGCTTAGGGGTAGTGAACCCAATTGTAGGCCCAACTGGTGCTCCAACTCGCATTAATTAACCCAGAAGAGATGAGGTGCTGAATTTTTGTGCCCTGTTGGGATGGGAATGGAGGTGAATGGGGCCTGAAAACACTGGCACTGGCTGGCGTGTTGGTTTCAAGATGCCATCCCCAGTGCCTGAAATGTTCAGCGGGGGTGGGGGGGGGGGGTGGTGTGTGTGCAGAAAGGATGGGACAGCAATCCTACCTGCCTCCTGATTTAGGATAATTAAAGTATTTAAATGGCTCATTAAGAACTTGTTAGAGGGAGAGGTTGATCGCTGTCCATTGCTGACCATCTAAATGGGCCTAGGTACAGAGTGGGGAGACAGTCATGGCCACCCCAGAGAATTACCCTGGCACCATAGAGTGTCAGAAAGGTGGGTGGTGGGGGGGCATACTCAGTCTTTGGAAAGATGCTGCAGAGAATGTGTATTTAGCCCTCAGGTATGGAATAGGATCATCACGCCCCCTCCTGACATTGCGGGGGCAAAGTTGCCAAGGACAGTTGTGCACCCATCTGTCCAAAACGAACACTGTAGCTGGTAGTGGGGACAGGACTGTCAGATTTTGGGCACAGTGTGATGAGGGGTAACACCTTGTACAGGGAGAACAGAACTTTGAGCAACAGGAAGGCACAGGAGAGGAAAGAGCAGCTGGAAAGCAGTGGAGGCCATACCCTCAATACAGGATCTATTGATGAAGACTGAGCTAGAAACCAGTGCTGCGAATCTCCAGACAGATGGTCACAGACACGTTACCTCATTGCTGACCACCATGCACCTTGTAGCATTGCTCGCCATGCCCTGCCAGTAACCATTAAAGTCATTGTGGACTTGAACAACTTCTACTTCCAGCTCAGACATACAAATTAGGAGCAAGAGTAGGGCACTTGGCCCTTTCAATCTGCTCTGTCATTCAATAAGATCATGGCTCATCTGCTTGTAACCTCAAGTCCACATTTCTGCCTACCCCTAATAACCTTTCACCCCCCTTGCTTATCAAGAATCTGTCTATCTGTGCCTTAAAAATGTTCAAAGACACTGCTTGCATTGCTTTTTGAGAAAGAGTTCCAAAGACTCTCGACCTTCTGACAGAAACATTTCTCCTCATCTCTGCCCTAAATGGGTGGCACTGAATATTAGATTCTCCCACAAGAAAAAACATCTTCACGTTGACCCTATTAAGACCTCTCAGGATCTTGTGTTTAATCAAGTCACCTCTTACCGTTCCAAACTCCAGCGGATACAAGCCTAGTCTGTCCAACCATCCCTCATAAGACAACCTGCCCAATCCAAATATTGGTTTAGTAAACTTCTGAACTGTTTCCAATGCATTTACGCCCTTCCTTAAATAAGGAGACCAATACTGTACACAGTACCCTCAGATGTTGCCTTTCTAGTGCCCTGTATAACTGAGGCATAACCTCCCTACTTTTGTACTCAACACTCCTTGCAATAAATGATATTCTATTAGCTTTCCTAATTACTTGCTGTGTCTGCATACTAGCCTTTTGTGATTCATGCACTAGGACGCCAGGAATCCCCTGCATCTCGGAGCTCTGCAATCTCTCACCATTTAGATAACATGTTTTTAAAAAAAATTTCCTGCCAAAATGTCAATTTCACACTCTCCCATATTATAGTCCATTTGTCAGATCTTTGTCCACCCACTTAACCTATCTATATCCCTTTGTAGCCTCCTTATGTCCTCTTCACATCTTACGATCCTATCTATCTTTGTGTCATCAGCAAATTTAGCAACCATACCTTCGGTCCCTTCATCCAAGTCACTTGTATAATTGTATAAAGTTGAGGCCCCAGCACTGATCCCTGTGGCGCACCACTCGTTAAACCATGCCAACCAGAAAATGACCCATTTATACCCACTTTCTATTTTCTGTTAGCTAGCCAATTTTCTATCCATGTCAATATGTTACCCTCTACCATGAGCTTTCATTTTCCGCAATAATCTTTGATGCGGCACCTTATCAAATGCCTTCTGGAAACCTAAATACAGCACATCCAATGGTTCCCCTTTATCCACAGCATATGTTACTTCTTCAAAGAACTCCAAGAAATTGGTTAAACATGATTTTCCTTTCGCAACTCTGACTCTGCAGATTACCTTGAATTTTTCCAAGTGCCCTTCTATAACATCTTTATAATAGCTTCTAACATTTTCCCTATTGCAGATGTTGCTCTAACTGGACCTGGAGTTTCCAGCTTTCTGTATCCCTCCATTTTTGAATAAGGGGGTTACATTCACTATTTCCCAATCTAATAGAACCTTCTCGAATCTAGGGAATTTGGGAAAATTAAAACCAATGCATCATCTATTTCCCTAGCCACTTCTTTTGAGACGCTAGGATGAAGTCGATCAGGACTGGAGACTTGTCAATTGTCAAAGAATATGTTCTGACCTGCCACCTATCTTTGCGTAATTATGTGCTTTTTCTTAAGTTTGATGATATCTTTAACTTTTTTAAGTTAGCCTTGGATGGTGGCTCCTCCCCTTGGAATGTATCTATTCCATGTATTCTGAAATATCCCCTTATATGTGCACCACTGCATCTCTATTAACCTATCCCTTAACCTAATTTGCAAGTTCACTTTAGCTAGCTCATGTCCTCATAATTGCCCTTATTTAAGTTTAAAATACTAGCCTTGGGCCGCTCTTCTCTCGATCAAACTGAATGTAAAATTCAGTCATACTATGATCGCTGCTATCTAGGGCGCTTTCACTGAGGTCATTAATCCTGTCACATTGCACAATGCCAGGACTAGTGTAGCCTGTGCTCTGGTTGGTGCCAGAACATGCTGTTCTAAGAAACTATCCTGAAACTATTCTATGAATTACCCATCAAGGCTACCTTAGCCCATCTAATTTTCCTAGTCTATATGCAGATTATAAACCCCATGATTATCACTGTACCTTTCTGGCAAGTTCCCATTATTTCTTCCTTCATACCCTATCCTACCATATGGTTGCTGTTAGGGGGCCTCTACACCACTCCCACAAGTGACTACTGGCCTTTATCATTTTTTATCTCTACCCAAACTGTTTCTACATCCTGGTTTCCCAAACTTAGGTCATTCCTCTCTAATGTCCTAATACCACCATTAATTAACAGAGCCACCCCTCCACTTTTGCCTAGCTGTCTTTCCTTCCTAAATGTCATGTGCCCTTCATTATTCGTGTCCCATATCCTGCAGCAATGTCTCTGTAATGGCCTTCGGATCACACTTATTTATTTCTATTTGTGCTCTCATTTAATCTGTTTTGTTTCGAATGTTGTATGCATTCAGATACGGAGCATTTAGTTTGTCATTTTATTATTTTTGTAACCTATATCTTTTTCTGCTGATTTGCTGTTAGGTTTGTATCCCATGTACTCACTGTCCCTTCTTGTCCCAGTCTGTTTATCATTTCCCACGTTAATACCTTTCTCTCTTGTCTTTTCTCTACTCTTTGTTTAACCACATCTTCCCAAATTTGATCCCACTGTTAGTTTAAAGCCTTCTCTACCTCCCTAGTTATGTGCCTCGCTAGAACACTGGCTCCAACATGGTTCAGGTGTAGATCGTCCCAACGCTACAGCCCCCGCTTTCCCCAGTACTGGTGCCTGCCACGCGAAGCAGAACCCACTTCTCCCACACTAGTCTTTGAACCTCCTTCTGAGGATTAGCCATGGACCTTAGTGGTATCTTGCAAATAGCAGAACACCACTGGAACTCCCAGGTCACTGTAATGCTATTTGCCAGAGCTGAACAGTACATTTATTTAATGACACATGTGGCCCTGTAGACACAGAGGGCAGTGACTTTTGTACAATCACTGAATTCCCCCAGGTACACGTCGTCATCATTAATTGCACCCATGTGGCCATCAAGGCACCCAGCAACAGCTCCATTTGATTCATGAACAGGGAAGGCTTCCACTCTCTCAACGTTCTGCTGGTCTGCGACAAAAAGAGATTCCTGCACAGTGGCCCTCTATTTCCTGGCAGCTGTCATGACTCCTTTGTCCTTCGCCAATCAACGCTGCTGCAGATCCTCACTCCTACCCCCAAAGTGTGAGGATGTGTTCTAGGAGATCAGGAATGTTCATTGAAGAGGTGACTACTCACCCCTCTATTCGAGCCCCAGACGGGTACAGAAACGATACAACCAAAGCCACCTACTTAGCAGGACAGCTGTTAAAGAAACCATCAGGTTTCTGATGCCTGGATTTGTCGGGTGGGGCTCTACAATATCTCCTGTAAGGGTCTTGATCATTGTGGTGGTCCTCCAGAGAAATTTGTCCTTGAAAATGGTAAGGCCCTGGAAGAAGGCAGCTCACTGGGGGAAAAGCAGAAGATGAAAGTCGAGGAAGAAGTGGAAGTAGAGAGACAAGATGCTGAGCAGAGAGGGGTTTCAGCTGCACAAAGAGATGGCCGGGCACAAAGGTCTTGTGAGAATGCCATAAATATCAGGGACCTCCTGACCTAGGAACATTTCAACTGAGTCCCTCTGCCCCAGGTTGATGGGTATGACATGGAAGGCAGTCCGAGGTACCTGTGTTAACATATGTATGGAAGATGGAGTCTATGACATCTAACCACTTAACGCCAATGAAGGAAGCATATCTACCCAGAGATTTTGCCACAGTGGAGGATCTTGTTATCTCTCGCACCACCTGATACTACTTCTCCTGTCATGGCAACAATAAAATGAGTCCCAGGCATGTGGTTTAAAGTATCATTATTTTTCCTCTCTTTACATGGTATAACAGTTAACAGAGGCAGTAAGAAGATGGCCCACTTAGTACTCTGTAACCTCCACCCTCGGCCGCTCCTATGCTGTGCTCCCTTTGATGCCTTAGTGGGGTGGAGGTAGCCTGATCGCTTGTCTTGGTTTACAGCTGAGATACATGTTGGTTATCCTCATAATGAAGGTGTCCAAAGGTGCATCTTCTGAGGTTGCTGAACCTTTTAAGGCACCAAATCCAGCTTCTCATCTTGTTTCTGCTGCTAATGATGGCAGCAATCTGTACTCCGGTCTTTGGTTTTGGCTGATGGCCTCCTTCTGCCACACTCTGTGAAAAGGACCTCCCATCTCTTCCTCATGGCCTCCAATATTTGTCCCAGGTCTGCACTGATGAAGCGAGGAACTGCCCTGCCCTCGTGCCAGGCCTTCAGCTCTCCTGTGTCACCTCTCTTCCCCCTCATGCTGTGGAAAGCTTTGGCACATATTATAGTTTTCTCCCTTAGGGCAACCAGGAGGCTAAGTTAGCCTCCCACTTCATTTGATCTGTCTTTCTCCCTACACTCAGTGACTCTAATTAGACAGTGAACTGTTTCCATATCAGTTAAGGGCTTTCCCATGTGAAAATCTTGTTAATCAGTTTCTCACCAGAGGCTGATTTCTGACCTGAAAAACAATCCCTACTCCTGCTTCTTACCTCAGTGGGAAAAATTCAGCTCTAGGAGTTGAAATCTGGGCCTTCAACAAGTGATTTACCTGCTTGTTGCTATCTCTGGCTTTGGAACCTTCTGGCCTATATGCTATTTTGTATTAAACCAAGCCTGCCACTTATTTCAGTCGATGGCAGTCCTTTATAGAGCTGGAACAGTGCTTACAAAACAGTTTTACTTACAATAAAGAAATATGAAAACATTAGAAAAACAAAAGGACATTCCCTCCATTACTCATGGTCCTTTTTAGACCAATGGAATGTCTAGAAGCAAAAAGTGACATTTCTGCCACTAGATTGGAAAATCCAAGAGACTGAAGTTCCCATAACCAGAGAGGCTGACAAGCAGGCAAATCAGTTTCAAGGGCGAAGTTTTGTTTGGGGTGGGGTGGTGGGGGTGGGGTGGGGGGGGTGGGTGGGGGGTGCTGGGTGGTGGAGGAAGTGGGTTCAGAATTTGGGATGTAACTAAGTTCTACTATTTTTATGCTTCTAAACAACTGCTGGCATACATTACAGTCAGAGAGGGACAGTGGATGAGTTTTCTGTACACTACCTCAACATCAAATCTGGAGGAGTGCATGGGGCTATCCTAGGAATTCCACCTCATTACCCGACCCAATTTGCCCAGAGAGGGATTTTTTACATGGGCCTTCTAACAGGGCTCAAGACTTTTTGTCAGAATTTATTTAACTTTCCTCACCTGAGCTTTTTCACCAATGGAACAAGGCAACTTCAGTTAGTTTTATTTAATTATATTCTGTACCACATTGCAATACTTGCAGGTTGATACTATACATCAGAACACCAGGCTGTGCATTTGTTTCATGACTGGTTTCGCAAAGCAGCAAACATGGTATTTTCAATGATCATGAGCATTGGTGTAATTTCAGCCAACAGTGTATTTGTGTGATTTTATATAACATTGAAGTTCTCTCTGGATCGTTAAAGGTCCTGGGCAATTTGGGGAGGTTGATTTTTAAAAAAAGGATCCAAGCTTTATTAATATAGAAATAGGTTACTAGAGGAAATAAGGAAGGAAGTTATGCTGACCTTTATAAAACATTGGTTGAGCCTCCGATGGTGTACTGTGTTCAATTCTGGGCACCAAGCTTTGACCCTTAGAAACAATGAAGAGAAATTTATTGGAATGATATAAGGAATGATATAAGGAATGAGGGACTTCAGTTATGTGGAGAGACTGGAGAAACTGGGGTTCTCCTCCTTAGAGCAGAGAAAATTAAAAGGAGTATAGATATTCAAAACGATGAATGGTTTTGATAGAGTAAATAAGGAGAGTCGTTTCTGGTGGCAGAGGGTTGGTAACCAGAGAACACATATTAAAGATGGTCACTTGGTAGTACAGAACTTGAATATTACTGAAAAAGAGACATGGTGTTGAAGCTTTTTGTCTTGCCTTCATCAGGACAGCTTCACAAGAATACCAAATCTCAAAGGGAACAACAAATTATACTGAAGCAAAATACTGCAGATGCTGGAGATCTGAAACAAAAACAGAAAATGCTGGAAAAACTCAGCAGATCTAACAGCATCTGTGGTGAGAAAAACAAGAGTTAATGTTTTGAGTCCATATGACTCTTCTTCAGAACAAATTATATTGCATGAGAAGAGGGTGCTGAATGATTAGCAATGGACTCTGATTGGTAAAGGTTTTGCCATGGAGAATGCACCAGGTAACATTTAACTGCGAAGCTTTGTTCAAGTTCAAGCCAGACATGTTGACTCAGGTCCACACATTGCCATGGGGAATATATCAGGCAATGGCTGCCCCTCACGTTTTTGTTCAGTTGAAAAAGGTGCAACGCGTGGACATATTCCTTCTGTCTGCAAAGTACAGGAATCTGTATGTGAATATATGTAGCTTCTAGCATGTGAAAGTGAGCAACATTGCTCACTTAACCCTTAAATTGGTTGTTAGGATTGTTTAGCAAGTGTTGTCCAATCATAGAGTCCAACATTAGATGTAATTCTATGTTTTGAATTTTGCAAGCATGAGCTGGTTAAGTACGATCAGCAATTTGCCTGTTGTGAATATCATGCTTTTTGATATGATTCACGAGCCGTTGGGATGCATGGCTTACATACCTGGCATCACATTGACACTGAAATTCATGTACCACATTACTCATTAGTGAGGTAGTCAGGACGTCTTTTTGACTTGACAACAGCATCCTGTTAGTAGAGAATACCACTTGTGTTACTGCCGTATAGTAGCATTGTGAAATGACTAGTTTCACCTGTTGCTCAAATTTTGAGCCTCCTTGCCCTTCCAGGATAATCTGAGATAAACTGGGCACTTTTCAGGACCAAAAGTGGCAGTCTTAGGCCATTTCGTGGTTCATTTCCAATGGCAATGCCTTGACCAATCATAATCGATCTGCCTGATTTGAATTTGAACAAAAACTTGGCATTTGTTTCCCTGGTACATTCTCCATGGCAACACCTCTACCAATCAGAGTCCACTTGCCAACTAACCAGAACCCTCTTCTCATGTAGTATAAATTGCTATTCCCTTTGAGATTTGATATTCTTGCAAATCTGTCCTTGAGTGCAAGACAAAAACCTTCAAGATCATGTCTCTTTTTTCAGATTAAAGATCTAGAACTAGAGGTGACATAAGGGAGCATTTTTTTCACACAATGGGTTGTTGTGCTCTGGAATGCACTGCCCAAAGAAGTGGAATCAGATTCAGTGATAATGGAGAATTGGATAAATACTTGAAGTAAAATAATTTACCAGGCTATGTGGAAAGGCAAGGGAAGGGTACTGATTATGAAAGAAATGACACAGGCTCAATGGGCCAAATGGACGCCTCCTATGCTATACCGTTCTAGGATTCCATGAGATCTCCTACCCAACTTACTTATACCTTTCTGATTTATGTTTGTTACATTGTTCTGCTGCTGCTGCTGTGCCTCTATTCTAGAGCATGCCACTGACTCCAGAATGACTGAAACAAGCGTACCTCATAGCCACTTGTCTCCTAAAAGCATTCCTAGTTATGCTTTGGGTTAATATTCCACCAGATTACTTTTCCTATGTTTTCCGCTATAATTGATCTCGTGAATATTGATGATAAGCAAAGAGATGAGAGAAATTGTAAGTTAGACTCGTAGACGTTTACAGCACAGAAAGAGGTATTCGGCTGATCGCCTCCATGCCGGTCAACAAAGACCTGACTACACTAATCCCATTTTCCAGTTTAAGAATGCATTTCGGGGGTTTGCATATGCCTTCACATTGCAGAATAAATTACTGGTGCAAGTGATGGTTATGGAAAATTGTGACTTTGGACAGGGTCGCCAGGTTTCATAAGGTTACTTTTCCATCCTGAAAGTACTTCAAAAATTTGTGCTTCTATTAATGAGAGCATTGTTATTTAAGTGCTTTTTTTTTCCCTGTAATAGACTATTTTGATATGGATGCTTAGTTTTTTTAGCAATCCTCCCTACTGTATTCCTATTACAATTAGTGGAAGCAGCTAGCCTTGCAATTTTTTTACATGGCCGTTCTCTCTTTGCCATATGGGGTGTAACTCAAAAAAGACAAAATGATTTCAGGATGCATTGACTACACACACACATTTATAAATTGTAAATTTATTCAAAGCTGGCACTTATTTTTCATCTTTGGTTGCACAGGATAGTGGCTAGCTACTTAAAATTAAAATTCTTAAAATGCCATGTGCCAATTTCAACTCTTGTCCTCTGGATCATTAGTCTAGCCCACTGGATTACTAGTTCCGTAATATATTTATTACCCTATACCTTTAACCACTACACTACCATACCCTAACTGCTCTTGAATAATGCTCAAAATCATACATTTCACTCTGACTATGCGTGAAATACCCAAAGATAGAATGCTAGCAGTGCTTTCCTATCATAAGTATTTAAAGACAATTGAATTTTTAGAAGTTGTTTGTGCAGTAGCTCCAATTATTTGATGCACACTGTTGGAGGAATCTGACTATTTCATTCAGAAAGTCTCACTACCGAACACTAGGCTGTCAATGTCTGTGATTACCACCCAGTATTAAAAAGTATTCTGCATCTGTGCCATGGACAATTGGGCCACATTGACACCAAACATACGATGTAACATTAGTACTAGTAAAGCAAACCAGCAACACATGGCATGCAGCTCAGTTTACCCTGACATGTTGCTTTGACATCTCAGGTAGGATTTAGAGGTTGTTTTTACAGACTGGCAAGGAATTCCCACATGGCTTGTTTTATGCAGACAGTTCTCTGAAATATATCTCAAAGTAACTTTGCTATTTTGTTTCTTGTGATTAATAGTGTTTCGGCTGCTATGGAAACTATTGGGCCTTGTGCTGCACACATATATTGTTAATTCAATATGCAAGCTAATTTTTGACACTTTGATGTTAGCATTAGAAACAGTTAACATTCTGAGAACTTTCTAAGAGTATTTTCAGTATGCTGCTTACATGAAGCATTGCCCTGGGTAATGCCAGTTCCTGGAAAATAGTATTAAGTAAACATTCTACTTCTAAACTTCCGCCAGGTAACGCAAAATTGCACACTCCTGAGCTGCAATTTTCCATCTATTAAATTTATTGGGTGAAATTTCACAGGTTAACATTGCATTCCCATTGTGTGGGAGTGGGCAGAAGTAGAACATATAGACCCTTGTTCACAATACTTAACTGAATCAAGCATTACTGCAATACTTTACGTATGAAGTAAAATAGCTGCAGAGTTTGTAGTGGTTAAAAGGCAAAGAAGGGCTTAACAGGGAATAAAGCTTATGTGTCTTATTATTATTCTGAGAATCTTAGTTATCTGCTGGAAATTCTTTCATGAAGTCTCTTTTTGAGTTTCGTGCTTAAGAATGAAATATGTGTGAATGAATAAATAACAGAATTAAAGGTGAATTGTTTCTCCTGTTATTATATTTTATATTCCATTAATAAATTCCAGTTCAGTGGAAACAAATTCACCTTTTACCATCCACGATATCATCTGACAAATGGGTCAGGTATTTATACTTAATCTTCTGTGAAATATGAGAAATAAGGTCGCAATTAGACTTAAGTGATGCATTTTTTGGTTTTATATTTGGATGAATTCTGTGCCAACATTAATTACACTTGTATTACATTGTGGATTGGCAAGGCACAGTATTTTCCTTTGTTAGGCTCCCTTGAGTTCCCGGTATCACCTTGGCTTGTCTGCAAATAAATCCCTTGGAGTTCTCCTCATAAAATAGTTGGTAATTCTAATTCATCATGTGATACTGATCCCCATACTAAAATAATCCCAGTATGATAATCTACTGGTACATTGTATGCATACACATGGTGAATAGTCATCAGGATAAAGTGCTGGGAAGTGCTTGGCACCTGTGGAATTGTATCCCAGGAAGAGTTGTTGACTTCAAGAAGTGGGACAGAGGTGCAGAAACCAGAGTAAACCAAGAAAAGTTTCCAGGGGGAGCATGTTGGCCTTAAGGAAAGAAGTTAGGCCAAGTAAACGACCATGATGAAATCTGAAAAACATACCAATTACCAAATAATAGTAATTACTGCTATTTCATTGCTAAACATCGGAAGTGTGGAAATCAAGAGGAAAAGATTTACAAGAGGCAGGGTGGGGGGGTGAAAGCTGAAGAATGAGTCACCTTTTCAGCAGCATTCCTCACCTTATTTTTATTGCATTAGGAAACTGAGGAAATGTAGATTAAGTCAGTGAGTCTGCATTCCTGGTAGGTGAAAGTGGGATTTAAAGATATGGGCCCTGATTTTGTTGGGGAGGTTGACAGTCAGTGTTCGCCCTTGGAAATAAACAATTTAAAGATACAGGCTAGCTTCAGACTTGTTCGTCCTCAACATACAATTATTGGAATTAACATGGTAGCAGAGGATGAACTTTTAAGCTTTGGTGCTTGGTTGCTGAATAAGAAGTTTTTGTCTCTAGCCTTGGGGGAAAAAAAGAAGCAAACTGCTGCTGACAAACTACTATAGAATGGCAGAAGGATGTTGCAAAATCTCAGGCTTTGACTATCAGCTGATTTTTTTCAGAGATAGAACCATATCAGCAATAGAAAAATGAAGTCAAAATGCGGATGCAGGTTACTTTGTTGCCTCAAAAGAATCATTACCTCACCAAAATTCACTACAACTTCAGGATGTCGGATGTGCGCAGATTGGTGTGGAAATCTTAAAGTAGTTTTTTTCAGAAAATGTTCACTTCCCTGATCTTTAGTTTGCTTGGTGTAAATTTGTTCAGAAGGGATTTTACTTTGCTGCTTTTTTATTTGCTGGTTGGGTGTCTATGAAAATTCTTTGTGATTGACTGCTTGAACAGCCAATAACATCATTCCAGCCCCATGTTGTGAATGCTCCAGTATGGAACACTGTCATCAGCTGCAGTACCACTGCATGGTGATACGTGTGAAATTCTTGCCAGAGACATCATGCCATCTCTCAGCAACACTTAGTTTGAAGTCAGCAGCGAGTGTCCTTGCCTCACTGCTAACTGCAAGCTCCAGGCCAAGGTCGTAAAACAATAGCTCTGATTCTCTGACCTACCCTTCTGTCTGTCAAGGCTACTGTCTAACGTGCAGTCTCACTGAAGTTTCCCTATTGAACTATGTTTTTCTTCACTGGTGATGAAACTACCTTTGAATCTAAATAAAATAGGTTTACTAGCAGGTGGTTAAAACTGAACATATGAAGGCTTTTATAAATGAGGTAAACATTGTAACTACAGACAGAATTGGATCCTGGGACATTATTGCAGATAGTGTCATTGAATCGGAAGCATCTGTCTTTAGCAGTTGTGGGGTTGTATAGTTTTATCCATGTTCTCATTCCCTCGCTGCAAGGTGTTCCAGTGGGTGTAATTACAGAATGATAATTTTCCATGGATGATTTATTATAAATATGGACGTGGGAATTTACAAGGCATATGAAAAATTCAGGAGAGAATGTATGATTTTGAAATGGGGGATACATTGTGGTTGTGTGGCACCAGTTGTTCCCACCCTGTGCTTTACCAGAAGAATTCAGTTGGTCCTGTCTGTCCATGTCCAAGTCACAGGATGTTTGATCAGTTATAAGATGGTCATTTTCAAAATCCCTCATGGCACCAGAGCGAGACAGTAACAGTTGTCGATCAATTGCTGATTACACCTCTTAACAATTTTTCTTTCCATTGATTTTAACAGATGACCAATTTGCTACTGCCAATTGCCACAGTGAAAATTTACCCCAGTAATAATTGTATAATTGTGCAAAGATGGCTGACAGGTCAGAAGATTGGACAGAATGTATTAAAAAAACAAAGAATGACTAAAAGCTTAATAAGGAGGGGAAAATAAAAGTATGAGAAAAAGCTAGCTAGAAATATAAAAGCAGATATTAAGAGTTAATTAAAGTGAGTGTTGGTTCAAAAGAAAGTGAGTCTGAGGATTTAATAATGGAAACTAAGGAGATGATAGATGAACTCAGTAGGTATTTTGCATCAGTCTTCATTACAGAAGATATAAGTAACATCACAGGAATAGCTGTAGATCAGGAAATACAAGGGAGGCGGTGTAGTGGTGTGGTTGCTGGACCTGGTAATCTAGAGACCCAGGGTAATGCTCTGGGGACCTTGGGTTCGAATCCCACAACAGCAGATGGAATGAAAACTCTAATGATGACCAGGTCTATTGTCATAAAAACCCATCTGGTTCATTAATATCCTTTAGGGAGGGAAATCTGCCATCCTTACTTGGCCTAGCCTACTTGTCACTCCAAATCCACAGAAATGTGGAAAGGTCTAGCAAGCCACTCAGTTGTATCAATCCACTAAAAAGTCTAAAAGGAATGGAATCGGACAGACCACCCAGCATCGACCTAGGCACTGTAAACGACAATGGCAAACTTAACCCAGCCCTCCTTAATAACATCTGGGGCTAGTGCTAAAATTGAGAGAGCTGTCTCATAGACCAGTCAAGTCTGACATAGTCACGCTTGCAGAAATATACCTTACAGACAATATCCCAGACACCACCATCACCATCCTGGCCAGGCAGACCCAGAAGAGGTGAAGGGACAGTACATACCCAGCAGAGGTGGTGACACAGTGGTGTACAGTCGGGAAGGAGTTGTCCTGGGAGGCCTCAACATTGACTCCGGCCCCCAAGAAGTCTCATGGCATCAGGTTAAACATGGGCATGGAAACCTCCTGCTGATTATCATGGACTGTCCCCCCTCAGCTGATGAATCCGTATTCCTCTTGTTGAACACCACTTGGAGGAAACACTGAGGGTGGCAAGGGTGCAGAATGCACTCTAGGTGGGGGACTTCAATGTCCATCACCAAGAGTGGCTTGGTAGTACCACTACAGATCAAGCTGGCCGAGCCCTAAAGGACATAACTGCTAGACTGGGTTTGCCAACAAGAAGGAGAAACATACTTGACCTCATCCTCACCAGCCTACCTGCCGCAGATGCAGCTGTCCATGACAGCATTGGCAGGAGTGACCACTGCACAGTCCTTGTGGAGACAAAGTCCCGTATTCATGTTGAGGATACTCTCTATCATGTTGTGTGGCACTACCACCAAGCTAAATGGAATAGATTTTGAACAGACCTAGCAACTTGAGGCTGGGCATCCATGAGGCGCTGTGGGCCACCAGCAGCAGCAGGATTGTACTCGATTGCAATCTGCAACCTCATGGCCCAGCATACCCCGCACTGTACCATTACCATCAAACCACGGGATAAACCTTGGTTCAATGAAGAGTGCCAGAAGGCATGCCAGGAGCAGCACCAGGCATACCTAAAAATAAGGTGGCAACCTGGTGAAGTTACAACACAGGGCTGCTTGCGTGCCAAACAGCATAAGCAGCAAGTGATAGACAGGGCTAAGCAATCCCACAACCAACAGATCAGAACTAAGCTCTGAAGTCCTGTCACATCCAGTCATGAATGGCAGTGGACAATTAAACAACTCACTGGAGGAGGAGGCTCCACTAATATCCTTCAATAATGGGGGAGCCCAGCACAGCAGTACAAAAGATTAGGCTGAAGCATATGCTACAATCTTCAGCCAGAAGTACCGAGTAGATGATCCATCTCGGCCTTCTCTGGAGGTCCCCAGCATCACAGATGCCAGTTTTCAGCCAATTCGATTCATTCCATGTATTATAAAGAAACAGCTGAAGGTACTGGATACTGCCAGAGTTATGGGTCCTGACGACACTCCGGCAATAGCACTGTGGACTTGTGCTCCAGAACTTGCCACACCCCTAGCCAAGCTCCTCCTATACAACTACAACACTGGCATCATGGAAAATTGCCCAAGTATGCCCTGTACACAAAGCAGGACAAATCCAACCCGGCCAATTACTGCCCCATTGATTTACTTTCTATCAGTAAAGTGATGGAAGGGATCATCAACAGTGCTAGCAAGTGGCACTTGCTTAGCAATAATCTACTCACTGATGCTCAGTTTGGATTCTGCCAGGGCCACTCAGCTCTTGACCTCATTACAGTCTTGGTTCAAGCATGGACCAAAGAGCTGAACTCCTGAGATGAGGTGAGGGTGACTCCTGACTTCCCAAAGCCTGCCCACCATCTACAAGGCACAAGTCAGGAGTCTGATGAAATATTCTCCACTTGCCTGGATGAGTGCAGCTCCAACAACACTCAGGAAGCTTGACACCATCCAGGACAAAGTAGCCTGCTTGATTGGCACCCCTTCCACAAACATTTACTCCTGCACCACCGATGCATAGTAGCAGCAGTGTGTACCATCTACAAGATGCACTGCAGGAACTCACCAAGCCCCTTTGGACAGCATCTTCCAAACCCATGCCACTACCACCTAGAAGGACAAGGGCAGCAGAAACATGGGAACACTGCCACTTGGAAATTTCCCTCCATGCCATCACCATTCTCTCTTGGAAATATGTTGCCATTCCTTCATTCTTGCTGAGTAAAAATCCTGAAACTCCTTCCTGCACTGTGGGTGTATCTACACCACGTGGACTGCAGCGGTTCAAGAAGGCAGCTTACCATCACTACCTTAAGGGCAATTAGGGATCGGCAATAAATCCTGGCTCAGCCAGTGAAGCCCACATCCCATGAATGATTTAAAAAAAAAATTACCATCACCCGGGAAATTATACTGAGCAAATTGTTGGTTCTTTGGCCTGATAAGTCCTCGGGTCCTGATGGACTTCATCCTAGGGTCTTCAAAGAAGTGGCTAGGGAGAGAGTTGATGCATTGGTTTTAATTTTCCAAAATTCCCTAGATTTAGGGAGGTTCTGTTAGATTGGAAAACAGTGAATGTAAATCAAAGGGAGGGAGATAGAAAGCAGGAAACTACAGGCCAGTTAGCTTAACATCTGTTTTAGGGAAAATATTAGAAGCTATTATTAAGGACATTATTGCAGAGCCCTTGGAAAAATTCAAAGTAATCAGGCAGAGTCAACATGGTTTTGTGAAAGGGAAATCAAGTTTAACCAATTTAATGGAGTTCTTTGAAGAACTGTGAATAAAGGGGAACTGGTGGATGTACTGTACTTAGATTTCCGGAAGGCATTTGAGAAGATGCCACATCAAAGATTATTGTGAAAAATAAAAGCTCATGAGTGTAGGGGGTAATATACTGGCATGGATAGAAGATTGGCTAGTTAATAGGAAACAGAGTGTAGGCATAAGTGGGTCATTTTCTGATTGGCAAGATGTAACAAGTGGAGTGCCACAGGGATCAGTGCTGGGGCCACAACGTTTTACAATTTACATAAATGACTTGGATGAAGAGACTGAAGGTATACTTGCTAAATTTGCTGATGACACAAAGATAGATAAGTGAGTGGGCAATGATCTGGCTAAAGGAGTAGAATGTGGGAAAATGTGAAATAGTTCATTTTGGCACAAAGAATTAGAAAAAAGCATGTTATCTAAATGATGAGATTTTGAAGAAGTCTAAGATGTTGAAGGATTTGTGTGTTCTAGTGTATGAATCACTAATGGTTAGAATGCAGGCACAACAAATAATTAGAAAAGCTGATAGAATGTTTTTGTTTATTGTAAGGGGAATTCAACACAAAAGTAGGGAGGTTATGCTTCAGTTTTACAGGGCACTGGTGAGACCACGTCTGGAGTATTGTGTACAGCATTGGTCTCCTTATTTAAGGAAGAATTTGATTGCATTGGAAGCTGTTGGGAGAAGGCTTACTGAACTAATACCTGGATTGGGTGGGTTGTCTTATGGGGAAAGGTTGGGCAGGCTAGGCTTGTATCCGCTTGAGTTTAGAAAGGTGATGTGGAAAGGATGTTTTCATTTGTGGGAAAATCTAGAACTAGGGGCATTATTTAAAAGCAAGGTGTCATCCATTTAAGACAGAGATGAGGAGAAAAATTTTGTTTGAGGATTGAGAGTCTTTGGAGCTCTCTTCCTCAAAAGGTGGTGGAAGCAGAGTCATAAAATATTTTTAAGGCAAAGGTAGATAGATTCTTGATAAGTAAGGGGGTGAAAAGTTCTCAGGGATAGGCTGAAATGTGGAGTTGAGGTTACAATCGGATCAGCTATGATCTTATTGAATAGCTGAGTTCACTCGAGGGGCCGAGTGGCCTACTTCTGCATCTAGTTCGCTTGTTCATAATAGTCCCCTCACTTCTTAGAGGGATATCCTTGGAATCAGTTTCCCCATTTCTGTAATTTTGCTCCTTCCTTCATTTTCTCTGTTGCCTGCAAGGCAGAGCTTAACTTCAAGCTCTGCCAAAGCTCCCTGTGGTCAGGAACCAAAATGTGCCATGTGTGACTGCTCTGATACAACTCTTATTTTCTCTCTGTCCTGCTGGGAGGCATAGTGGGTTGGATGTTTCAACTTCAGCACTGGTGGAAAATGAGCAGCAATAGATCGGCTGGCTGCTTGAATTTTCTTTCTATCGACGTTAATCAGAATGGCTGTGTAATGGGCGGCTAATCCTTTACTGCTATTTTCACCACTGCTAAAAGTGAAAATCTACTCCAGTGACCTTCTTGTGACAGCTCCTCATTTGATGCATCCCAGATCTGAAACAAAATGAGTAGAATTCAAATCTGCCTCTGACCTGGTTCTTTGTTGCCCCAGAATTTAGAGAGGAGTCTTTGCAATACTAACATATTCCCACTCCTGTAACTGCTTTATATGAATTGAGATGGATGTAATTACACCTAATGTTCCACTACTGCTTTTCAGCAGTGCAAACTAACCGTTAAAATTTACTGCCAGTGATATTCTACGTTCTTTTGCACCTGATATAAAGTCATTGGCACAGCAGACAAAACAGGTTTGGTGCTGTTTAAGCAGATAAGTCCGCATGTTACTGTGGTTCAATTGGCAGCTCTCTTGCCTCTGAGTCACAAGGTTGAGGGTTCAAATTGAGCATAAACATCTAAGTTGAACAGAAAGATAAAAACAAAAAAACTGCGGATGCTGGAAATCCAAAACAAAAACAGAATTACCTGGAAAAACTCAGCAGGTCTGGCAGCATCGGCGGAGAAGAAAAGAGTTGACGTTTCGAGTCCTCATGACCCTTCGACAGTTCTGTCGAAGGGTCATGAGGACTCGAAACGTCAACTCTTTTCTCCGCCGATGCTGCCAGACCTGCTGAGTTCTTCCAGGTAATTCTGTTTTTGATCTAGGTTGAACACTCCAGTGCAGTCCTGAGAGAACACCACATTGTCAGAAGTGCTGCCATTCAGATGAGATGTTAAAACTGAGATCCCCTTGGTGGATGTAAAAGATACCACAGCACTATTTTGAAGAAGAGCAGGGGAGTTAGTCCTGGCCAATATTTATCCTTTAATCAACATAATGAAAATAACTATTATCTAGTCATTATCACAGTGCTATTAGTGGAGTTAACTGTGTGCAAATTTGTTGCTGCATTTCCTGCAGTGACTACACTTCAAAAGTACTTCATTGGCTATAAAAAGCACTTTCAGACATCTGGTGGTTGTAAAGATAATATGTAAAGACAGGTTGTCTTTTTTTCTCTCTGTGCATGGACTTCATGCGGCTGAAGTTTTGCCCTTTAAGAGCCATTTATAGGAGAAAATATTTTTAAAATGACCAGCAGGCGCAGTATTAATTATAAAAACAAAAAAACTGCGGATGCTGGAAATCCAAAACAAAAACAGAATTACCTGGAAAAACTCAGCAGGTCTGGCAGCATCGGCGGAGAAGAAAAGAGTTGACGTTTCGAGTCCTCATGACCCTTCGACAGAACTTGCGTTCGAGTCCAAGAAAGAGTTGAAATATAAGCTGGTTTAAGGTGTGTGTGTGGGGGGCGGAGAGATAGAGAGAGAGAGAGAGGTGGGGGGGGTGTGGTTGTAGGGACAAACAAGCAGTGATAGAAGCAGATCATCAAAAGATGTCAACGACAATAGTACAATAGAACACATAGGTGTTAAAGTTAAAGTTGGTGATATTATCTAAACGAATGTGCTAATTAAGAATGGATGGTAGGGCACTCAAGGTATAGCTCTAGTGGGGTTTTTTTTTATAATGGAAATAGGTGGGAAAAGGAAAATCTTTATAATTTATTGGAAAAAAAAAGGAAGGGGGAAACAGAAAGGGGGTGGGGATGGGGGAGGGAGCTTACGACCTAAAGTTGTTGAATTCAATATTCAGTCCGGATGGCTGTAAAGTGCCTAGTCGGAAGAAGAGGTGTTGTTCCTCCAGTTTGCGTTGGGCTTCACTGGAACAATGCAGCAAGCCAAGGACAGACACGTGGGCAAGAGAGCAGGGTGGAGTGTTAAAATGGCAAGCGACAGGGAGGTTTGGGTCATTCTTGCGGACAGACCGCAGGTGTTCTGCAAAGCGGTTGCCCAGTTTACGTTTGGTCTCTCCAATGTAGAGGAGACCACATTGGGAGCAACGAATGCAGTAGACTAAGTTGGGGGAAATGTAAGTGAAATGCTGCTTCACTTGAAAGGAGTGTTTGGGTCCTTGGACGGTGAGGAGAGAGGAAGTGAAGGGGCAGGTGTTGCATCTTTTGCGTGGGCATGGGGTGGTGCCATAGGAGGGGGTTGAGGAGTAGGGGGTGATGGAGGAGTGGACCAGGGTGTCCCGGAGGGAGCGATCCCTACGGAATGCCGATAAGGGGGGTGAAGGGAAGATGTGTTTGGTGGTGGCATCATGCTGGAGTTGGCGGAAATGGCGGAGGATGATCCTTTGAATGCGGAGGCTGGTGGGGTGATAAGTGAGGACAAGGGGGACCCTATCATGTTTCTGGGAGGGAGGAGAAGGCGTGAGGGCGGATGCGCGGGAGATGGGCCGGACACGGTTGAGGGCCCTGTCAACGACCGTGGGTGGAAAACCTCGGTTAAGGAAGAAGGAGGACGTGTCAGAGGAACTGTTTTTGAATGTAGCATCATCGGAACAGATGCGACGGAGGCGAAGGAACTGAGAGAATGGGATGGAGTCCTTACAGGAAGCGGGGTGTGAGCAGCTGTAGTCGAGATAGCTGTGGGAGTCGGTGGGTTTGTAATGGATATTGGTGGACAGTCTATCACCAGAGATTGAGACAGAGAGGTCAAGGAAGGGAAGGGAAGTGTCAGAGATGGACCACGTGAGTCCATCTCTGACACTTCCCTTCCCTTCCTTGACCTCTCTGTCTCAATCTCTGGTGATAGACTGTCCACCAATATCCATTACAAACCCACCGACTCCCACAGCTATCTCGACTACAGCTCCTCACACCCCGCTTCCTGTAAGGACTCCATCCCATTCTCTCAGTTCCTTCGCCTCTGTCGCATCTGTTCCGATGATGCTACATTCAAAAACAGTTCCTCTCACATGTCCTCCTCCTTCCTTAACCGAGGTTTTCCACCCACGGTCGTTGACAGGGCCCTCAACCGTGTCCGGCCCATCTCCCGTGCATCCGCCCTCACGCCTTCTCCTCCCTCCCAGAAACATGATAGGGTCCCCCTTGTCCTCACTTATCACCCCACCAGCCTCCGCATTCAAAGGATCATCCTCCGCCATTTCCGCCAACTCCAGCATGATGCCACCACCAAACACATCTTCCCTTCACCCCCCTTATCGGCATTCCGTAGGGATCGCTCCCTCCGGGACA
This sequence comes from Carcharodon carcharias, assembly GCF_017639515.1. NCBI lineage: Eukaryota > Metazoa > Chordata > Chondrichthyes > Lamniformes > Lamnidae > Carcharodon > Carcharodon carcharias. The sequence continues at coordinate 172,307,279 of NC_054469.1, forward strand.
CCCTGGTCCACTCCTCCATCACCCCCTCCTATGGCACCACCCCATGCCCACGCAAAAGATGCAACACCTGCCCCTTCACTTCCTCTCTCCTCACCGTCCAAGGGCCCAAACACTCCTTTCAAGTGAAGCAGCATTTCACTTGCATTTCCCCCAACTTGGTCTACTGCATTCGTTGCTCCCAATGTGGTCTCCTCTACATTGGAGAGACCAAACGTAAACTGGGCGACCGCTTTGCAGAACACCTGCGGTCTGTCCGCAAGAATGACCCAAACCTCCCTGTCGCTTGCCATTTTAACACTCCACCCTGCTCTCTTGCCCACATGTCTGTCCTTGGCTTGCTGCATTGTTTCAGTGAAGCCCAACGCAAACTGGAGGAACAACACCTCATCTTCCGACTAGGGACTTTACAGCCATCCGGACTGAATATTGAATTCAACAACTTTAGGTCGTGAGCTCCCTCCCCCATCCCCACCCCTTTCTGTTTCCCCCTTCCTTTTTTTTTCCAATAAATTATAAAGATTTTCCTTTTCCCACCTATTTCCATTATAAAAAAAAACCCCACTAGAGCTATACCTTGAGTGCCCTACCATCCATTCTTAATTAGCACATTCGTTTAGATAATATCACCAACTTTAACTTTAACACCTATGTGTTCTATTGTACTATTGTCGTTGACATCTTTTGATGATCTGCTTCTATCACTGCTTGTTTGTCCCTACAACCACACCCCCCCCACCTCTCTCTCTCTCTATCTCTCCGCCCCCCACACACACACCTTAAACCAGCTTATATTTCAACTCTTTCTTGGACTCGAACTCAAGTTCTGTCGAAGGGTCATGAGGACTCGAAACGTCAACTCTTTTCTTCTCCGCCGATGCTGCCAGACCTGCTGAGTTTTTCCAGGTAATTCTGTTTTTGTGCAGTATTAATTATGCCTGATTCTAATACTGGAAAACTGAGAGAAACAGTTATTGTTGCCCTGCCCCGTCTAACATTTGCTCAGATGATCACATTCCTGAAGGTACACAATTTTACTGACTAGATTAGAAAAACTCACACTCTTCAGCTCAGAGAGGATATAGATGATATGGACTTTAGAGAGATGCATAAGATACTAAGTGGAATAGGAAAAGTTAACCAGAAGCACTATTTCAAGTGACAGCAGAGCACAGGTCTGTTGTCAGAAAGCACTCATTCACTCAGTAGTTAATGGCCTTCCAAGTAGGTGAATGGAGTCATTCAAGAGTCGGTCAAATGCTAGTCAGATGGTATTATAATTTGCTGTGAAAGGATAAGATTGATGGACCAAATGGACTCCTTCATCTGTATTTATCTTTGTCATCCTTGTGACTTAAAAACATAGATCTAAAAAAAATCATTGTCTGCAAAGAATTACAGCTAGATAGCACATTATTATTAAACTCTCTGGTGACAACATTGGTTGTGGTTACTGCTAATCATGTGGAGATCCTGTTTATTCAGCAAGGCCAGGATGTTAAAATTATTTTTTTTTCCGCTAGTATTTGACTTGATTGGAGATGAACACATGGCTGATTTATGAACTTCTGAGCTTTGGTATGTTATAGCATTCCAGAGAGCCAGAGAGATTCTATATTGTTTTCTCACTACAACTTCTAAACTTTTGCTATTTATCTATTCCTAGAAATGCACATCAAAATTATCTGGAGATAGGTATAAAGTAATTGATACATGTTGTATTGGGAAGATGTTGTGCCTTACGAAAAATTGTTTCCAACTGCAGTGTTACTTTAAATCTCTCTGACTTCTTGGCGTTTCATGTGTGTGTTCGTTTGCAGTTTGAGCATTTAAGCAAGATGATTATTCAGCCCATTTTGGCAAGCCTTAATCTTGCCCTTCAATTTCGAAGCCAAATTGCTGCATAGCCAGAAGGAATAGTTCAGACGAGACTTTACAGATTGTTGGAGCCAAGGAGTTGTTTCTATCAGCTCACATCATTGGGTGCATAATTTAAAAATTCTGAGAAGACAGTGTTTTATTCAGAATTGTTTGTATGCCAGTTCATTTTTGTCAAATATGAAATGACCCCCTGTTATATAAGCAAAACAACGTTACCAACGAAATGAAGAAGTACTTTTATTTATGGTCATGTTCCTTCCTTGACTGATTCCACTAATTTTTAAAAAATCTTCATTTACTTAGAGCAAAAAAATTCAAATCTATGTTGTCTTAAATTATTCTAAATTGTACTCAAGTGGCATCCGTCTGTCTCTGAAGACTAATGAACTGCGCCCAGGGTATATGTCACTTCTGTATTGAACATTGTTGTGGCTGTAGTGGCCCATTTGTGGGTGGCAGTCCCTTCCACAGCTGGCACAAATGAATAATGTTGACCTGAGGTCGACTGATGTTTTTGCCTCCCGGCGGGCTCTCTTTTCCACCATCTGGCCATTTCTTTTGTCCTCTCTTTGTCCATGCCTTCCTGACTGCTTGTCTTCAGGCACTTCGTTTAGCAGTGAGGACTTCCCATGCATCGATTCTGATCTTGATCAACTTGAAGTCTCATTTGCAGACATCCTTGTATCACAGTTGTGGGCTGTTTCATGTGCAAAGACATCAGCGCTTTTTAGCGTCTTTTTAAGTGTGAGGTCTTTTTTGAACTGATGTAAAATGGCATTTTACAGAGATTTCCTCAAGGCAGAGGTCACATGGCTGCAGCAAGCCAGCTAGGACGTGTAGTACTGTTGCATTTCGAAACCCAAACATTCCCCTTTTCATAACGAACAAAAGACACAAACATCCCCCTTTTCCTAATGAACAAAAGACACACATTTGCACACACAATCATGCATAATTGTGAGTTACCAACATTACACACCATACACCCACTGTTCTCATGTGTTAACAACTGTTTGTTCTATTAGTCAGTGTCTGCATTGCATACATAGTCTTTAAATCGTGCAAGTCTCTTAATGGTGCATGTGTGTGTTATCATTGGCGGTTTGTCTGGGTGGTGATGTTTGTCTAGAGGTTGTTGATCCAGTGGCACTTGCTACCATGATAACTATTGTTCCATTGGGATTCATGATAGTTCGGTACTCAGTACAGCTGGTGAGATCTCTTTTCCATGACTGACCAACTGTAGTGAAGGAGCAGCATTTCTAGTTGTTCGTATATGTCTGTTGTTGTGCTGTAATATTTGGTCATTCAATTCCATTGTGTATCATTGAGGTGACAACATTTCTGCACATGTCCCACTTGCCACGTGGGCTGATTCCTGTTGAGAGGGTTGAAGGTTTGTACCCTGACTGGTTCTCCAGTGCTTGGCTCTGGCAGTGGTTTGGCAGTTCAATCAAAATGGAATTCAGCTTTCTGCCATTTCACCCTGATTTTTTTCACTCTCACCTGTTACTTACTCTTGGTTTCAGTAGCTTTTTTGCTATTGGAAGAGTAGTTTGTGTACGACGTGATATTAGTCTTTGGGCATGTTTCATGCCTTCAGTAAGGCGTTTCTCCACTCGAGGATTGCCTTGTTATACATCTGTGCTAGATCTCCTCGATTTCTTGATTATTCCTTTGGCAATTTTCACTGCCGCCTCAGCCTTTCTGTTTGATGGCGATATGCAGAGGTGATAAGTAGTGTTTAATTTCCCAAATCTTTGTGAAACAGCTGAATTCTTCACTCGTGAACTGAGGGCCATTGTTACTTATCACAATGTCTGGAATGCTGTAATGACTGAAGTGTGCTTTCAGGCATAACTACTATTTCTCCTGTTGTCGTTGATGTCAGCTGGTCTAACTTCCAGTAGTTAGAATAGTAGTCTACCGTGATAAGATAATTAGTTCCTGCTAGAGTGAAGAGGTCTACTCCCAGCTTCATCCATGGACTGTCTGGGATAACATGTGTCATCAATGGCCCCATCTCCAATTTTCAGAGCTGGAATTATCTTCCCTTTTCTTGTTCCCTTGCTCTCTCTTCCCCCTCTTTCTCTCATTTCCCTCTCCTGAGCTTTGCTCTCTTTCTCTCTCTTCCCTCTCCCCCTCTCCTTAAATTCTAGCTCCAAATTTAGCCTTTCCAGCTCAAATTTGGCTAGGGGAGGGGATTCCAAGTCATGATTGAGCCCTTCAATCTGACTGTCCTATTTGTAATGTCAGATCCAGACGTTCTACCTATGCCAGGATTAGTTTATTTCTTTCAGCTTTGCTGGATAGTTTGAACTGTATTTCCCTAGCTACAGCTTTCATTGATCTGTGCTAAGGGTCTCCAAACTTTCGCTGCCTAGGTTTTCTTACTGAATAAACATTTGGGCATCAAATGTTGCCATTTCCTTTGTGTTAGGGCAAGAAATTTGCTGTGGTAAGTTATTTGTCTTAAAATTAGTTCCAGCCGCCGAATTTTTCCTCTTTTGGTTTCCAATTGACTCTTATCTCTAATTTGGCTCGTGCCTTAACTTGGACTCTGATCAACTTCAAATTGGTTCAATCCTGGATGTGAGCTCTCAATTTCTGTTATGGACAGGAGGGGGATTAATTTAAACAGCCCTGATTTCTCCTCGCGCTACCTGCCCAGAAACACAAGGTGCTTTTGATTTTTGAGCTCCCCCCTTTTTGTGTGTTTTCCCCAACACTTTGGTTTGGAGTGATCTAATCCTCTATTAATAACCCCACAGCAAACTCAAGGTAAGATAAAATAAGGGGGTTGGTTTATTTTACATACACAAAATGCGAGAAAGGGGTTTTGCAACGTTGCCCCTTTCTGTACTCATAAATAAAAGAGGGATAAGGGAAAGAAAGGGGTACAGGGCAAGACAACAATAAGAGTTTAATAGAGGAGTCAGTGTCCTTTTTGTCCTTTGCAGATGTATCGTCTCTGTTGGCCGGAGCTCTGCCATAGAAATGTAAAGGGGAGTTGGTGTCTTTCTTTGGAATTTGGTTATCATCTGTCACAGAGGACATCAGCAGCTCTTTAAAGATAATGAGTTCCCTGCTGGTTTCTGAAGGTTAGAAATTCCTCTGGTAGGAGTCAGGGTAGTCAGCTAGTCATGGTAACACCCTTGTACACTTGCAAAATAAAAATAGTAATTTTATAAAGTAGCCAGGTTGACGTAGATATATATATTTTCCTTCCTGGCTTCTGGTCAGGACAGCTTTCTCAGACTCTATTCAATTCCTTGATGGCTTGTATGAATGCAGTTCAGCATCTCTGCTTTCATCTCCTTTGGGAGGATGACTCTATTTCCTTTGTATATTGTGCCATCTTGGGCTGTCAATTCATCTCGGTACGCCCAATATGCTCTGTGCACAAGTGTGTCCTTGATGCTCTCAGGCCATCCTTTCGTCACTACTTGTAGCATTTGGAGAATTGCATCTTGTTGGGTAGTTTGTTTGATCTGAGCAAGGCACTTGTCTGTCAGATTCAATGTCCCCGCTGGGTTGATGACATCCAGAGCTTGTCCAGCTGCTGCTTTACATTGAAAATGGAAGATTTCACATTCTGTTATTGTAACCCCAACTTTCTTCAGGGGAGCGCTGCTCTCAACAGCATGTTTGCGATATACATGTTTTGAATTCCCTTGCTTGAATGTCACATCCAGATGATATTGTGTAAATAAAGTTATATCCTTTACAGATGCTTTGGAGCAGATAGCAGCTTGAGAAAAATGCTTCAAAGTGGCTGTGGTCAAACTGCACTATTACTTTGCCTCTCCCAAGCAGGTGGTGACTAAGGTGCTCAAGCAAAAACAATAGCCAGGCACACACTCCCTATCTGAGCTTAGCGTCATTCTGTTTGCATTAGTGACCTAGATGCAAATGCTTGTTTTTGCTACATTAGGGTTGCTCCAAGACCTGTATCGCTGGCGTCACACTACAAGGTGACATCATTGTACTTTAGCATTGATGTTGTCATCGCTAGTTGTTTAATTTTAATGAACACAGTTCCTTGCTCTGTTCCCCAAAATCATTGCACATCCTTGGCAGTGAGCTTGTGTAATGGTTCACCCTCCACTGACAAATTAGGCAAAAAATTTGCTAAATAGTTCACAAATCCAACAAATCATTGCACTGTTTTCACATCTGTTGGTCACTGCATCGCTACTGCAGCTCTCACCTTGTCCAGATCCAGGCTAAGACCTTTTGCTGTCAGTAAATGACCTATGGACTTGACTTCAGGCACCTTCAGTTGTAATTTTTTCTTGTTCAGCTTCAGGTTCATCTGGCAAGCTCTCTTCAGCAGTGGTATTAAATTCTGATCATGGTCAGCTATGGCTTCTTCTATGGTGCCTCCCATTGACTAATAGATCACCCACTATGGCTTCCACTCTGGGAATCTCACTGATCACCTCATGTTGATATTCTTCTGAAATCAAGGAAATGCCAAACTGCAAATACCTCCTGAACGGCATCCAGTAGTTGCTGCTTTCATCTAGCTTCAATTGCCAGTAACCATCCTTTGCATCCAGGGTAATGAAGATCTTTGCCTTGGCATGGGGTTGTAAGATCTCTTCTGGGCTTTATTTAGATCCTTTGGGTCTAAGCATACTCACAGCTTTCCAGGTTGTTTCACTGCTACCATACTGCTAATCTAGTCTGTAGGAGTTGTCACTTTCTTGATTATTCTTTTCTTTTCCTGCTCTTCTACTTTGCCTTTTAGGCTTGACTTGAGGGTAGCTGGAACTCTTCTTGGCAGATGCTGAATTGATCTTACGTTCTCATCTACTCCTAGATGATATTCTCCTGGTAAATATCCCAACCCTGTAAACACATCTTTGTACTCCTCTAGGATCTTTTTGGCAGTCAATGGCTTTGTGTGCTGCAACACATTGTAAATCTCTGGCACATTCAGGGTTACCATTCCAAGCTTTGGACTTGCTTCAGCTGAAATGAGAGATCTTTCTTCCTTGCCATTGCATTGGGCTCTCAGTCTAACTAGTCCTCTCGGTATGAGTATTGTGCCATCGTGTAACCTCAATCTTACTTTCAAGGGCTTCATTTTTGGATCATCACGTTGAGTCACTTAGCACAGGTCATGATGTTGCATGATGCACCAGTGTCTATTTCTCATTTCTTGTTCACTGACACAATGACGATTGCAGAAGGAGTGTAACAAATCATTTATCACCTATAGGCTTGACGGAACCAACTTGTTGTATCGTGAATAGTTCTTCATCAGACTCCTGCTGATATCTATCCAGTGGTGATCTGTATAGGCTTGCTTTGTTTTTTTTCCAGTCAAACATTTGTGTGCAAAATGATTTGGCTCCTTGCAGTTAAAACACTGCTTTACACTTGCTGGGCAATTCTCCTTTTCCTTTGTATGATTTCTTCCGCAATATTTGCATCCTGCCCTTTGTCCGTGATTATTCTGCTCTTTTGGACTGAATGCCTTTCAGCATAATGTATCTCCTGGTCTGTTCTTCCACACAGCGTGCCCTGTTGACGCTTTACGAGCTCTACATTTCTACACATGTCTATCGCTTTCCTAAGCTTAAGTTTCTCCTCTTGCAATAGACTTGCTCTAACTGAGGAGTCCCATATGCCTAAGAGAATTCTATCTTTAATTGGATCATCTCTTAGCTGCCTGAATTCACATGATTCTGTAAGCTGTTATTGCAGTCACATACTGTCCAGTGGGCTCTTTTGCACCTTGGGCTCTAGTGTTGAATGTTCACTTGGGGTTCAAAATTCGCATTCATGGCGTTCAAAATCTCTGTTGTCTGCTTGCTTTGTTCGTCAAATAGATTTAGAGTGGAATACACTTTGTAGCAGTCTCTCCCCAGCAGTGTTAACCATCAGCTCTGACTTGTTAATTAAACCTCTTGCAAGTTTGTAGCTTTACCATTGCAGGTGGAAAACTACCAGTTCTTCCACATATCTCTCTTCATTTCTACTGGAGCAGGAATGGGAATGTGTACAGCCATGTTAACTCACCCAGTATTTTACATGCAGCCTTTGGTTTTGGTTTGCTTTTCCTTGTCCTTTCTTAGCAACTTTAAGCATGTTTGAATACTTCTGTGTGCCTTTCTGAGCTGTGGCTTCGCTGCAGGGTTTCAAAACTCTATTTTATCCCCACTTTCAACACCATGTTTCCTGATTTTGGACAGCAGTGCTTTTAGTATCTTTCTCAGTGAGGTCTTTATTGAACTGATGTAAAATGGCAGCTTACAGAGAGATTCCCTCATGGCAGAGGTCACATAACTATGGCAAGCCAGATAGTAGATGTAGTACTAAAAACAAAAAAACTGCGGATGCTGGAAATCCAAAACAAAAACAGAATTACCTGGAAAAACTCAGCAGGTCTGGCAGCATCGGCGGAGAAGAAAAAAGTTGACGTTTCGAGTCCTCATGACCCTTCGACAGAACTTGAGTTCGAGTCCAGGAAAGAGCTGAAATATAAGCTGGTTTAAGGTGTGTGTGTGGGGGGCTGTCTCTGTCTCTCTATCTCTCCGCCCCCCACACACACACACCTTAAACCAGCTTATATTTCAGCTCTTTCCTGGACTCGAACTCAAGTTCTGTCGAAGGGTCATGAGGACTCGAAACGTCAACTTTTTTCTTCTCCGCCGATGCTGCCAGACCTGCTGAGTAGATGTAGTACTGTTGCATTTCAAAGCTCAAACATGGGTGACCTGTTGGTCTTGTGCCAATAACAAGCTCGCCATAGAGCATTTCTTTGGGGATATGGCCATCATCCATTTAGCTCACATAACCCAACCAATGGAGTTGCTGCTGAATCAGGAGTGCAAACAGATTGGGTATCCCTGCATGCTGATGTACTTCCATACTCTGCACTCTGTCTTGCCAGGAGCTGCCCACGATTCATCTGAGGCAGGGGAGGTGGAAGCTGCTTAGCTACTTGGCTTGAATAAGTGTCCATGTCTCACTACCATAAAGGAAGGTACTGAGAGCACAAGCCTTGTACAAGTAGAGCTTTGTGTTTGCGGTTGGTCCATGCTCGACTTCTCAACTTTGACATGACAGCTGTGGCTTTGACAGCCTTTTCCTGATTTTGGTTGCTGGTAATTGTTGATCCAAGGTAGGTGAAGCTGTCAACGACATCCAGAGTGTGGTTGTCAGTGTTGTAAACAAAATCATGATGGGGGGGGTGGGGGCGGGCGCGAACAGCGGGAGTTTACTGTATCACAGCAGAAACTGTCATCCAACCCCTCAAGAGAATTTATGCAGCACATAGCATCCCAACCTCATGTAGAGGTCCAAATGTGTAAAGACTTGCTGTAAATAAAGAGTAATGGTTTTGAGAAACTACAGACTCAATCAGTATACTTTAGGAGAATAGACAATCCACGAAACCTCCATCTAGACCCTGACCACACAACAAAATAGTTGCCGGAAAGCTGCCTGATAGATGCCAGATTACCACCTACAGGACTCCGCTCTGGATTTTCTGCCTGGGTTTCCCTAAGTTGCCTTCTCTCCTGAGACACCCACAAGATAGAGGGGCTATTTACCCATAGCTGGGAGTCTGTTTCATGAGCATCAGGGTGTAACCACATGCCAGTGGACCTGTATGTCACGCATCTCTAGCCCAGGCTTCCTCTGAGTACCCTGTAGTTTAGTCTGGATCCATGAGGTATCCAATTTATGTATGTCACCACAGGGAGGCACTACATAGGGCTTGCTGAGAGGCTATGTATTGGTGGGAGAGGCTTATGCACTTGGCTCACTTTTCACAATGGTTATGCTGTTAGCCAGTGAGAGCGCTGAAAACAAGAGGTGACAAGCAGACAGACCGCTATTCTCCACCAGTTACGTTAACAAAGTTGACGCACTGCACCAACCGGAAGCACACTAAACACACTATCATGACAGATTATCCTGCTAGTTATTCTCAATGGCCAAGGTCTGACTTTTGCATAATTTAAGTGAATTTCTTAAATGCATAAAAAAGTGAAAAACCACTTAAACTATACAAAATTCACTCAGTGCTCCTTCAAAGATGGCCAGCTTCCTTCTGTGTATCCTTACTAAAAGTATACTTAATATAGAATATTAATTATATTTAATAAGAAATTCATTGACCACACTATTAACCGTGAACAATAGGAGGGAGAGAGAATTTGGGGGCTCTTAAAAATGCTAAAAGGGGGAAGGGGGTTGCATCCCTCTGCCATCGCATCCACTGCTCCTTTTAAGATAAAGGGTTTTGTTGCGTACCAGTCTCCCTCTGTTGAGAAGTGGAACACTTGGACTTTAGGAAGTCTTTTGATAAAGCCCCTCATGGCAGGCTGGTCAAGAAAGTAAGAGCCCAGAGGACCCAAGGCAAAGTGGCACGTGGGATCCAAAATTGGCTGAGAGGCAGGAAGCAGAGGGTGATGGTAAATGGAGGTTTCTGTGACTGGAAGCTTGTTTCTAGTGGGATTCTGCAGGGCTTGGTATTGGGGCCCTTGCTGTTTGTGTGTACATAAATGATTTGGACTTAAATGTAGGAAGTATGATCAAGAAGTTTGTGGATTACAAGAAAATTGGTAGGGTGGTAAATAGTGAGGAGGATAGCTGTAAACTGCAGGAGGATATCAATGGACAGGTCAGGTGGGTAAAGCAGTGGCAAATGGAATTCTGCCTGGAAAAGTGTGAGGTGATGCATTTGGCAAGGGCTAACAAGGCAAGGGATTATACTATGATAGGACACTGGAAAGTACTGAAGATCAGAGGGACCTTGCTATGCACATTCACTGATCTCTGAAGGTAGCAGAGAAGGTAGATAAGGTAGTTAAGAAGGCATATGGGACAATTGTCTTTATTAGTTGAGGCATAGAATACATGAGCAGGGAGGTTATGCTGGAACTGTATCAAACACTGATAAGGCCACAACTAGAGTATGGCGTGCAGTTTGGTCACCATGGAAGGATGTGATTGCACTGGAGAGGGTGCAGAGGAGATTTACCAGGATGCTGCCTGGGCTGGAGGGTCTGAGCTATGAGGAAAGATTGGATAGGCTGGGGTTGTTTTCCTTGAAGCAGCGAAGGCTGAGAGGGGACCTGATAGTGGTGTATAAGATTATGAGGGGCATAGATAGGGTGGCTAGGAAGGCACTTTTTCCATTTGAAGAGGTCAATAACCAGGGGCATAGATTTAAGGTAAGAGGTAGAAGGCTAAGAGAGGAGTTGTAGAGAATTTCTTTTCACCCAGAGGGTGGTGGGAGTCTGGAACTCTCTACCTGAAAGGATGGTTGAGTCAGAAACTCTCGTAACATTTAAGAAGTATTTAGATATTCACTTGTGTTGCCACAGCCTCCAGGGCTATGGGCCAAGTGCTGGAAATTGGATTAGTGTTGTCAGATCTTTGTTGACCAGTGCAGACATTATGGGCTGAATGGCCTCCTTCTCTGCTATAAACATCTGAGTCTACTTGCTCAACAAAATTTAATTGGGTTTCCACAGTGAAAATTGAGAGCTTGTTTAAATTATGCAGTTGCTGCATAAGTTTCCAAGAGTATGTAAAATCCAGCAGTAAAAGGAAGATGGCAGCTGCATGCATCAAATATTTTTTTATATTCATTCATGGATGTGGGCTTTGCTAGTTGGGCCAGCATTTATTGCCCATCCCTAGTTGCCCTTGAGGAGGTGGTGGTGAGCTGCCACCTTGAACCGCTGCAGTCCATATGGTGTAGGTACACACACAGTTCTGTTAGAAAGCGAGTTCCAGGATTTTGACTCAGCGACAGTGAAGGAACAGTGATATATTTCCAAGTCAGGATGGTGAGTGACTTGGAGGGGAACTTCCAGGTGGTGGTGTCCCCATCTATCTGCTGTCCTTGTCCTTCTAGATGGTAGTGCTCGTAGGTTTGGAAGGTGCTGTCTAAGGAGCCTTGATGGAATTCCTGCAGTGCATCTTGTAGATGGTACACACTGCTGCTACTGTGCGTCAGTGCTGGAGGGAGTGAATGTTTGTGGATGTGGTGCCAATCAAGAGAGCCGCTTTGTCCAAGATGGTGTCAAGCTTCTTGAGTTGTTGGAGCTGCACTCATCCAGGCAAGTGGAGAGTATTTCATCACACCTGACTTGTGTCTTGTAGATGGTGGACAGGCTTTGGGGAGTCAGGAGGTGAGTTACTTGTCACAGGATTCTTAGCCTCTGACCTGCTCTTGTAGCCACAGCATTTATATGGCTAGTCCAGTTCAGTTTCTGATCAACGGTAACCCCCATGATGTTCTGGAAGATTTAGTGATGGTAATGCCATTGAACATCAAAGGGTGATCGTTAGATTCTCTCTTCTTGGAGATGGTCATTGCCTGATACTTGTGTGGCACAAATGTTACTTGCCACTTGTCGGCCCAAGCCTGGATATTGCCCAGGTCTTGCTGCATTTGGACATGGACTACTTCAGTATCTGAGGAGTCATGAACATCATGCAATCATCAGCGAACGTCCCCACTTCTGACCTTATGATGGAAGGAAGGTCATTGATGAAGCAGTTGAAGATGGTTGGGCTGAGGACACTACCCTGAGGAGCTCCTGTAATGATTTCCTGGAGCTGAGATGACTGACCTCCAATGACTACAGCCATCTTCCTTTGTTTATTTTATTACAGCACTCCTTGGTCTCCAGGAGCTTCTAGAGTTCTTCCCCTGACCTCATAAGGAAGCCTTCAGCCTCGCTCTGCTGATCGCAGCCTCTCGCTCTCCTCTGCTGCAATGAACAATTTCTTAACCCCAGCCCTAGGCAGCATTTTGTGTTTTAGGTCAGGATCTGATGGGAGAGTTATATGGGGCCCTGACCCTGCATTGTGTTGAAAGCAGTCACCCAATAATGATTTTGCCTGAATTGGCCAAATAGCTCACTGTCCAATTAAGGACTCCTGGAGGGCTTTCATAGTTGGAGGACCAATAGCAGGCCCTCCAGCACAGATGGAGCCGCTCCCTGTTGTTGCAGATATGAAGAGAAAGGGTGCCTCCATTTTGAGGCATCCTCCTCAGCAACTTTAAAAATATTAAAATAAACATATGGCCACAGTTGCTAGGCTACCTTTGTGGAATTTTCCAGTCCACCTCTGATAATTGGCTTTAATTGTCCTTTATATTATCTTAAGCTACTTGTGGATTGCGAGCAGGTAGCCATTCTTACTGAATCAGCCTCCTGCAAAATGGCTCAGGGGATAGCGCCAACAAACTGGTGGTGCATTGCTGTCCCATATTGGGGTAAAAATCCTGCCCTGATCTCTTGTTCTTTACCTCCTGCAATTCTTGACCTCCGCACACCCCTAAACTCTGATCTCTCCCTTCCACCCTTCTTCCATTGGCAAATGTCCTTCTCCAAGCTCCATCCCTTACTCCTTGCCCCATCCTAATTGCCACAAGCCATCCCCAAAGTCAATTTGTCCGTCTCCAATATTCTCCCTCTGACCTCTTATATCCTCTAGATCTTTTCATTGAGAACTGCTGGTGTGACATCGGCCAATTTCTTTGCTCCCCTCACTCACTCCAACCTATTTCTCCTTGAACTTGTGGCACTGCACTCCGTTCTCTCAGGTCCAACCCTAACTTCGGTATTGAACCTGCTGATGAGGGTGTCGTACTGACCTTTACCTAGCCAATGCTGAGCGCAAACTCTCCAAAACTTACTCCTGACACTCCTAACCTCCCCCTGGACTATGACTCCACTGTTGAACATCAAGCCATTGTATCCAGGACTGTCACTGACCTCATCTCCTCTACAGGTCTTCCCTCTACAGCCCCCAACCCTGAACAGCAAGCTAACACCTCCTTCTAAAATCTATAAACTGCCCTTGTCAACCCATTATTTCAGCCTGTTCCTGTTCCCTGAACTACTTTCTTCTTATCTCAACTCTTTTCTCTCCCTGTCCAGTCTCTTCCTATCTGTATCTGTGACTCTTACAATGCCCTACATCATTTCAACAGTTTCCAGTTTCCAGGCCCTAACTATCTCCTTTTCACCTTTTCATGGATGCCCAATCCCTCCACATCTCCATCCCCCATCTGGATGGTCTGAGAGCTCTCTGCATCTTCCTTGAAAAGAGGCCCATCCATCACCACCCTCCTCCCACTGGTTAAATGTGTTTTCACATTGAACAACTTCTTCTTCATCTGCACTCATTCCTTCCAAATAAAAGGAGTTCTTATGTCCTAGCTATGCCTGTATTTTTGTGGGCTATATGGAACATTCCTTATTCCAGCCCTACTCAGGATATCTTCTGCATCTCTATTTCTAGTAAATTGATGATGGCGATGGTGTCACTTCTTACTCTTGCCGTGAACTGGAAATTGTCAGTGACTTTGTTCCCAATTCCCACTCATCTCTCACCTTCACCTGGTCCACTTCTGACTCTTCCCTTCTCTTTCTGGACTTCTCTGTCTCCATTTCTTCGGATAGGCTATCAATTAATATTCAGTGAAAATTCCACTCATTCCCACAGCTACCTTCTCTACACTTCCTGCGAGGATTCTGTTCCATTCTCCTGGTTTCACTATCTCTGCTGCATCTGTTCAGAAGATGTAAACTTACATGCTAGTGGATCCGACCCCACCAGCCTCTGTATTCAACGAATCATCCTTGGCCATTTCCACCATCTCCAGTGTGATGCCACCACAATGCACATCTTTGCCCCCCCTCCTTTTAGCATTCTGAAGGGACTGTTCCTTCCACAAAATGCTGGCCAACTCCTCAGTCACCCCCAACACCTTCTCCTTTGCCTTCACCTTTTTCATGCAAGCACAGGAGATGCAACAACTGCCATTTTGCCTCTTCCCTTCTCACCATTCAAGGCCCTAAAGACTCGTTCCAGGTGAAAGTGATTGATTTGTTATACTTTTAATTTGGTATACTGCATTTGCTACTCACGATCTGGTCTCTTCTACATTGGGGAGAACAAATGCAGACTGGGCGACCGCTTTGCAGAACACCTCCATTCAGTCCACAAGCACGACCATGAGCTTCGAGTCGCTTGTCATTTTAACACTCTACTTGCTCCCACTCTGACAGTTCTGTCCTTGGCCTGCTACAGTGTTCCAATGGAACTCAATGTAAAATTGACAAACAGCACCTCATCTTTCAACTTGGCATTCCACAGACTTCTGGACTCAACATTGAGTTCAACAATTTTAGATCAAAATCTGCCTTTGTTAATTTTTTTGCTGGTTCTAGTTTTGTCTTGTTTCTTTCTTTATTCCTTCATATTCCATTCAGATGGCTGATATGCAGTCATTGACAGCTCATCTGGACATCTTTTGTTTCTTTACTATACCCATTACTACCCGCTTTGGCTTTTGCATTATAAAACCTTTTGTCATTTAACCTTTCCACCTATCATAGAGCTTCCCTTTTGTTTTTCCACACCCTCTCCCCTTCCACTTGCTGCAAGCCTAATACATTTTTAGCATTCCTCAGTTTTGATCAAGGGTCATGATGACTTGAAATGTTGGACTGAATTTCTATACAGGAGACAGGAAGGTTGAATCAGGAAACACCCCCTCCATCTCCCCTCACATTCCACTCCCAATGTGCCCTCATATCCTTCTTGCCCTCTATGCCCATCACATTCTCTCGTACCCCTTCCCTGATCCCTCATATCCCCCATGCTCCGCCTACTCTTTCCATGCCCCTTCATACCCCCATGTCCCACATGCCCCTAATTCTCATTCCATGCTCCCCATTTATCCTTTATATCCTGTGGTTCACGCCTCTTCCACTCTGCTAAAATTGCCAGGGGATGGGTGCAGGGGATGAGGGTCAAACTGTCCAGCCCCATTATGGAGCCAGCAAGGGTGGGAGTGCTGCATGAGGGCTGACTGTCCACACCCTTATCCTATACTGGCGTAAATTGCCAGAAACAGGAACAGGGACTCCTGGAATTGGGTTCCATGCATCATTTTTAAAGGGTTTTAAAGAATTAGAGTTAACTTTATTTTTCTCCACAGATACTATCTGAGCTGCTGATTATTCCCAGCATTTTTTATTTTAATTTCAGATTTCCAGAATCTATAGTATTGTGCTTTCATTGAAAGTCAATTTGCTTGGTTGACAAACACAGGAAATAGAAAAAAAATTATAATGAGATCCTGCCGTTAAATTTGGCAGGATGTCCATGTTGCCAGCCTTGCTGAGTTTACCAGGCCACTGCACTTCCCCGCCCTCACCCAGTGCCTCAAAATATCAGAGACCTTATGTTATATACGTTACATACCATAAGGCTAAATAAATAACTATCACAACATTTGGTTAAATTGTTGAATGTAGTTTCACTTTGATTTTGGTCAGTGGATTGCCAATTGCCATAACCAAGTCATTTTTATACTCCACATTTGCAAATGGAATAACCTTTTCTTGTACATACACATTTTATGTTCCGTGTTTAATTTTTTTGCTTCATTCTTTTAACAAATCCAACATTTCTTAAACTGCCACATCAGAAATGGTAGCTTGGCGGTCATGTTAACGGTCTTGTAATCTAGCGGCCTCACCTACTGATTTTGTAGGTATCAATTCAATTCAGTTAATTAAATAAATTTGGGATTAGAAAGCTAGTATGAGCAGCATTACCATGTGACTACTGGATCATTGTAAAAACCTACCCAGTTTACTCATGTTCTTCAGGGATTGTCATTTACCTGGTCTGGCTTATGTCTTTACTGCACTCTGAAATGGCTTAATCAAGCAATTCAGGTGTCAAGTTGCCCTCCTCAAGGGCAGTTGTGGATGGTAATAAATGCTGGCCTGGCCAGGGATGCCTACACACTGATAGTTTTAAAAAAATCAATAAATGTAAACAACCTAATCCAAATCATTTGTGAATAGCACAAACTATTAGGGGACACATAGCAGGCCAACATGAAGATTTTTTTTCTTTCATAGGATGTGGGCGTAGCTGGCAAGCCCAGCATTTGTTGCCCATCCCTAATTGCCTTTTAATTGAGTGGCTTAATAGGTCATTTCAGAGGGCAGTTAAGAGTCAACCACATTATTGTTGTGGGTCTGGAGTCACATGTAGGCCAGACCAGGTAAGGAACCAGATGGCTTTTACAAAATCAATGATGGTTTCATGTCTGCCGGTAGTTTTATTTTCCAGACTTACTAACAGAATTCAAATTCCATCAGCCGCTCTAGTGAGATTTGAACTCATGTCCCCGGAGTTTTAGTCTGGGCCTCTGGAGTATTAGTCCAGTGACATCACCACTGCTCCATTATCTCCCCTTAAAAGTTCCAATAAAAAATGCTGTCCCTGCACACTTCTGATCATTTTTTGTCTAGCTAACTTGTTATTAATTCCTTTTCTTCTTTCTCCACCTTCAAACCTCGGATGTGGAACTTAATTAAATGCCTTTAGAAAAGAAATAGCAATATTCACTGGACAGCCTTTCACAGCTGATTTATTTACTTCCTTGAAAAGTTAAAGTAGATGGTACACTTTTGCATCTAAAATCATACTGATTATTTTATACGAAAACAAAAAATGCTGGAAAAACTCGCTTTTTCCTGATCTGAAGAAGAGTCATACAGACTCGAAACGTTATCTCTGTCTCCCCCTCCACAGATGCTGTCAGAGCTGCTGAGTTTTACCAGCTTTTTTTGTTTTCGTTTGATTTCCAGCATTTTGCCCTGACTATTTTATATATGGCTTAGGAACACTGGAACTGAATCATTCAGCCCCTTGGGCAAGTTTCACACTTTATTGAAATCATGACTGCTCTGTCTCTTAACTTCATCCACCCAACTTGGCTCCAAATCCCTCAGCATTTTGGCCAGCAAAAAATTGTGAATTTAAAATTATTAATTACTCTTGTATTTACTGCTTTGTGTGGGAGAGAGTTCCACAATTCTAACACCCTTTGCATGAAGAAGTGTTTCTAAACATTTTCCTGAATGGTCATTTTCTGATTTTAGGTTTTACCCTCTTGTTTTAGAATTCTCCACTAGTGGAATAAGTTACTCTCTCTCTGACATATTAATTCATTTCAAAATCCTAAAAAATATCAATAATCAAATCATCCCTTAACCTTCTATACTCCAGGGAATACAAGCCCAGTTTATGTAATTTCTCCTCATATGCCTTATCCTTGAGATACAGGTAAAATTCTGGTGAAGCTATGCTACACTTCTTCCAGGGCCAATATACCCTTTCTAAGTTACAATGCTCAGAACCGCACAAAGCACTTCAGATATGGTCTAACCAGGGCTTTGTATACCAGCAGCAAAACATACCCTCTTTATATTGCACCAATTTGATGATAAAGATGAATATGCCATTAGATTTTTTGATTTACTTTTGTACCTGATTACTGCATTTATGTGAACATGAACTCCTAAATCTCTTTGAACTTCCGCTATTCCTAGCTTTTCATCATTTAAAGGATACTTGGATCTAACCTTTTTTGGTCCAGAATGGACCTCACACTTACCTGCTTTGAAATCTATCTGCCATTGTTTTGCCCGCTGACTTAATTCATCAAAGTCTCTTTGTAATTTTATGCCTGCGTTGGCAATAATTTCTAATTAATGACACAATCAAACTTGTGTCATCAGCATGTTTGGAAAAATGGCTCTTTATTGTGTTATCAAGTCATTAATAAATATAGTGAACAGTTGAGGTGCCAGCACGGATCCTTGTGGGACACCACTAGAATCATTGAATCATAGGATATTACAGCACAGAAGGAGGCCATTCGGCCCATCAAGTTTGTGCTGGGTTTTCAAAAAAACAATCCCATTAGATTCTCCCCCCTCTCTCTGCATGTCCATACAATTTTTTTCCCTTCACTATTTATCAAGTTTTCTTTTCAAGGCTGCAATTGAATATGTATCAAGCATTGTATTCCACCTCCAAAATCACTGGTTGCATGAAAAGAATTCTCATGTTACCTGGGGTTCTTCTGACAATCACTTTAAATCTGTGCCCTCTGATTATTAAATCTTTGCCCTCTAGTTTTTGATCAGTTGAGCATTAGAAACTGTTTCTTTTTATTTACTTTTTCTAAATCCTTCATGATTTTAAATAGCTCTAACAAATCTCTTCATAGCCTTCTCTGCTGTAATGCAATCATTTCCTTCCAATTCGAGTACACATCTGTCCTCTCTGCCTTCGAGTGCCAAACCAATCTTCTTACCAGGTCAAAACTTTGCTTGTGGCGTTTAACAGATATGGACAATGCATTATACCATTTTCTTGGGCATTTCCCCGATAGTAGAGAAAAAAACAAATCTAAAATGCTCTCTAATTGTGACATAAATTGGGAAACATTGATCTTTAATTCAATGATTCGTGCTTCACTCCTTTTGATTTTTGGGTTTTCGTTTGTTGTTCAGTTTTCTGATTGAGCTCCTACATTCATAGAGCTACTAAAAATATGAACCATATTTCTATGAGGATTCTACATCTTGACTAGTCCAGATGCTTTGATGTGTGTAAGATAAAGGCTGACTGACTGAATTAATGGAAACCGCATTGAAGATTCATCTGTCAGACTACGTATTGGCTGCACAGGTCATCAGATCTGTAAAAATCTCCACGTATTTTAAGTAGATGGAAAACGCATTATGCACGTTGACCACGGTTCTAAATTCCTAACATACAATCCCAAAATTCTTATCTCTGATTGGAGAATTTGGGAAATCCATTCTATCTGATATCTTACCATTTCAGAGTGAACATTGGAATAGCATTATAGCCAGTCCATGGCCATGGCCTGACTTTCATTACCACAATATAGCAAAGATTTCCTGCTTACTAAAGGGTTCATAAGAGATTAAATTTGTTTCACGAAGGTGCAATATCTTCATGAAAAGTGATATTTTTTTGTTGCCAAACTACTACTCTCAGATCATAAAGGCACTAACCTATGCCAGGATATGCTTCTTTAGATGATATCAAGTACTACCTCAACCAAATGTCCATTCCTCATATGTGTGCCAAAACAGAATTTCAGCAGGACGTTCAACAGTGGAGTTCATCTCAGTCGAATCTTTTCTGTTACTCACCTGACGTCTATATGTACATATTTTCTAGAAAGTATAACGAGATAGTGACTAAGGACTTGACTGTCTTAGTCAGAGATGCTGAGGTCAATTGCAGCAGCCCAACTACTGCTCTGGTTGAGGTCAGCTAAATTAGGAATGGAATCTGGGATCACCTGTGCTATAATTAATGCAATATTAATTGATGACTTTAACACTGGCTATCAGGGAAGCATGAAAACTATTCAGTAAACTATTAATTTGTATATAATTATGTAGTGTTGAATTAACTTGCATCAGAATGTCTTGCCATGTCTTGTACTTGCTGTCTTTTTTTTATTTTATGAAGACAATGCCTCTTTTAAAATATGGCACTGGTGATTCTGGAGACTTTCCCTGAAAGTTTATCGTATGGTTTTAGATTTATCTCCAGAAGTAGTTTGATACCTTTATTAAATCAGTGTTGATAAATGGAAGTAGGGTAGTGCCTGAGACCCAGCTATCTTCAACTGCTACACTAATGCCCTTCCCTTCAAAATAAGATTATAAGAGGGGATGTTTGTACAATGTTATTACCATTCTCAACTCCTCAGACACTGAAGCAGTCTTTGTCCACATGCAGCAAGACCTGGTTAATATTCAGGTTTGGGCTGATAAGTGGCGAGCAACATTGGTACCACACAAGTGCTAGGTAACGACAATTCTAAAGAGAGATTTGAGCTGCAGCAATTCAAGATGACAACTCACCAGCACCTTCTGAAAGGCAATAAACACTGGTCTTGCCAAGAATGCTCGATTTCTATGAAAAAATAAAAGTAAAATTGTGATTTATGCCATCTTTGTTCTTCTGTTCTATGATATGGAAAAGGAACTTTTTATAACAGACTCGCAGCTGAATAATATAATTTAATATTTCTAGAAATAACCCAGTGAACATACATTTAAAATGGAGCAAATAGAACTTGCCTAAACCCATCAGGAATAGATAGGGACAGATATACAAGGGCCGGAATTTTCCAGCCATTAAACCAGGGGGCTGCAGTCTTTTTGCCTTTCGGGGCCATCCTGTCTTCTGTGCAGCAGTCGTGGGCTGGAAGCACTGAGAGGCGTGCACTTTAAATGTGGCGCCTGGCGTGATGAAGCAGTGAGGTGATGGTGCGGCGGGTGAATGAGAGCCTGCCCGCCATCGAAGCGGTGTGTTTCTCGAGAATGCATAATCAATGCAGCGGGATTGGGGCGATGCAGGGTGAGGAGCCGCCATTGGTGCAAACCTGGGACGATTCCTCCCCTGGTATCAATATCTTGACAGTATGTTGACCTGCACTATAGAAACATATAAGATAGGAGCAGGAGTAGGTCATTTGGCCCTTTGAGCCTGCTCCACCACTCAATATGATCATGGCTGATCCTCTACCTCAACGCCATACTCCCACCCTCTACCCATATCCCTTGAAGCTTTTAGAGTCCAGAAATCTATCTATTTCTTTCTTAAATATATTCAGTGACTTGGCCTCCACAGCCCTCTATGGTAGAGAATTCCATAGGTTCACCCGCTGAGTGAAGAAGTTTCTCCTTATCTCAGTCCTAAATGGTGTACCCTGCATTGGTTAGTATAGGTTAAGATGCTACTCAATGTCATGTTTAAGCTCTGGAATTCACTCCCTAAACCTCTCTACCTCGCTTTTCTCCTTAAGTCACAGCTTAACACCTAACTCCATGACCAAGCTTCTGGCCATCTGCTCTAGTATGTTTTTATATGGCTGTGTCTTATTTTGCTTTATAATGACAATGTGAAGCACCATGGGATTTTTTGTTACATTAAAGGCATTGCATAAATTAAATTTGTTGTTTAGAATCATAGAAAGTTTATGGCCCAGGAGGCCACTTGGCCCATCATGTCTGCATCAGCCGAAGAAAGGAGCCACTTAGCCTAATCCCACTTTCTAGCATTTGGTCCATAGCCCTATAGGTTTTGGCACTTCAGGTGCATATCCAGACACCTTGTAAATGAGATGAAGTTGTCTATCTCCTCCACCCTATCAGGCAGTAAATTCCAGACCCCTAGTGCCCTCTGGGTGAAAAAACTTTTTGTCATCTCCCCTCTAATCCTTCTAACGATCACTTTAAATCCATGCCTCCTAGTCACTGATCTTTCTGTTAAAGTAAATAGGCCCTTCCCATCCACTTTATCCAGGCCCCTCACAATTTTGTACATCTCAATCAAATCTCCCCTTGGCCTCCTCTGTTCCAGGGAGAACAACCCTAGCCTATCCAATCTTTCCTCATAGCTGCAATTTTCCAGTCCTGGCAACATCCTCAGAAATCTTCTCTGTACCCTCTCTGATGCAATTACATCCTTTCTGTAATAAGGCGACCAGAACTGCACACAGTACTCAAGTTCTGGCCTAACTAATGCTTTATATAGTTCCAACGTAACCTCCTGCTCTTATATTCTGTGCCTCGATTAATAAAGGAAACGACTCCATGTGCTGTCTTAATCACCTTGCTAGCTTCAGGGATCTGTGGACATCCACTCCAAGGTCCAGCACTTCCTCTGCACCTCTCAAGATCCTCTCTATTGTGTATTCCTTTGTCTTGTTGGACTTCCCCAAATGCATCACCTCATACTTCTCTGGGCCGAATTCCATTTGCCACATTTCTGCCCACCTGACCAGTCCATTTATATTTTCCTGCAGTCTACAGCTAGGCTCCTCACTTAAAGGAGTATTAAAGTTTAAAGGGCTATTCTTGGTGTGTTATGCTTTAAAATGCACTCATTATTGATGTGAACTTTTGATAATAGCCAAGGGTTAACTGATCATGTGGATGGAAATACGAAGGTGATACAAATCTGCACACAAAAGAAGGGGGGATTAAATCATCTGTGATAGATGGCACAGTCTCATAGTGATTATTATAGTCATTATGGTAGAGGAGGAAGCCATTAAGCCATTCGGGTCCATGTCGGATGCATATATTACTCACTGCAAGGGTAACATGATGGTTGGATATGAAATGCTTCCAAACATATATTTGAACTCCTACCCTGGAGAGTGATGTAGTGGAATTTCATAAACTAATTGGGATTATAGGTTTTGTATAGAATCTTTTAAAGTAAATTTCTCTTTTTAAAACCCTGGGTTAGGGCAGTTTGTTGAGCAAGGTGGCAATTGTCAAAAATGATTAGGCACATCAAGAATTTCTGGTTGGAATAATATCAACATAATATTGGTCATTAACTTTAGACTGTTAGTGAGTTCAGGGAAATTTTGGTTTTGACTGTGCCAATGGGTTTCGTTTGTTTTCAGCTTGTGAGACAGTAAAATGGCAAAGACCTGAAGATTGAAAGGATTGTAGTCTACAGTTGTGTTTCAGCATCAGAACAAAGAAGGGCTGTTGCCACGTGGTCCAATGGAGTACTGACTAATAAGTGTTTTCATTGTACTCGAAGGTGAAATTTCCAACATGGCATTTGGAATCTGATTGTAATGTTGGCTCATTTGTGGTCACCAGTACACAAGGAACCTGCAGAGCAAGCTTGTGCTATTGCAATAAGAAGCCAATTTGCAAGAAATAGTATCAGCCACAGGCAGCACAAAAGAACTCTTATGGAATGAGAAAACACAGTGAAAGGAATCACAAGATTTAATTTAGCATAGTTTTGATATTAAACCCAAGCAACTTTATCGAAAGGGCCATGCTTTCTTCAAAAAGCAAATAGTAGCAGCAAATGAATGATATCAGCAGTTACCGTCTGAAAAGTCACAGGCAGAGTTCAGACATATGACTTGCAGCTGTGATAATATTAAAAAAAACTGAAGCAATGTTATTTGTTGGGCTCAACACCAGGCTTGGGCCTCCTCACGACATTGCTAGTACAATTGTAGGGTTTTAACAAATGATTACTGGTTTGTAATGAAATGTAGTAATTTAATCATTGCTGTAGCACAAACCTGAATGTACACACGTTGTCAACCTTCCCAAAACCAGCACTGGTTCCAGATTGGTTGTGTATTTAGCATCTTATATCAGAATGTTTTCAAGTCATGGTCCTAGGTTTTACAAAAAGCATATCAATGAGTTGGTTAATTTTTCAGATTTTTGCTTTTCAAACTGTCAACAGTCTTAAGTGGAACAGGATGTGAATGCTAGAATCAGATACATGCACAACATTGTATTATGCTCATACTATTTGGCTCAATGACAGAGGATAATCAGTTGATTACATTTCTAATCATTCAATTGATTTAGATAAGATATATCAGCCCGAAACCAGACAATTATGGTAGTGTATGTGTGTTCAGATCCTTCCACTGTGATCAGGCCAGTGTTCTGGTACAATTTTATTTAACTGCAGAAAATTTGAAATACACAGTTTCTTTTCATTACTTTGGTTTGAGAACAAAAATCTAAAACATGAAAGCCTGCAAGTTCTGTAATGCCTTTGTGTTGCCAGAAGTGTTTAACTTTAGCTCTTGTAACTTTGTCCCAATTCCTTTTGGAAGAGTTCATTTAAATAATATGATTTAAGTCAGGGTCATTAAGAGTGTTGCTTTCAGTTCTGGGCACTGCACCTGAGGAATATTGCTCTTGGAGCATGTGCAGTGCAGATAACCTTTTTGGCAGCGGTAAGTTATAAGGACAGGCTGCATAGACTAAGCTTATATTTCCTCACATGTGGACGATTAAAAGGTGTTTAAGATGATAAAAGGAATTAATAGGGTAGATAAAGAGAAAACACTTTGCCCGGTGGGAGAATCCAGAACAGGATGGAATAACCTTAAAATTAGAGCGGGACCATTCAGGAGTAATAGCAGGAAGCTCTTTTTCACAAAATGGCTCATGAAAATTTGTGACTCTCTTCCCACTCCTCGAAAGAACTGTTGAAGCTCGGTTAGTTCAAAATTCCAAAACTGTGATTGCTTTTTGTTACGTAAGAGTATTAAGAGATATGGAACCAAGGTGGTAGATGGAGTTCAATGCAAATCCACCATAACCTACTTGGCTTCACTGACTGTAAAATAATTTGGGATATCTGCTGGTCATGAAAGACACCATATAAGTGCAAGTATTTCTTTTAAATGAAAAGTAGAACAGGCTTAAGGGGCTAAATGGCCTGTTCTTATGTTCCTAGAAGAAGCCCATTTAGCCTGCTAGACCTATTCAGGTGCTAGCTCTTCTATGTGATTTACCTCCCCTTTCTACATATCTTTTTGTTTTCCTTTGCAAATATTTATTCAGTTCCATTTCTGCGTCCGTTGTCATTTATGGTAAAACATTGCATGTTCTAACAACATTCCATATTTATATGAAAACATTTCTCAGTGTACACAAGAAATGTGGAAGTAAAAAGGAAAACACATTTAAAATTATTGCTGAAAAAAGACAAGCTGTTGAAGCTTTTCGTTGTGCTCTCAGTAAGACAGAGCACAAATTCCAAATTTCAAAGGGAGCAACAATTTATACTACACAAGAAAAGGATGCTGATTGATTGGCCAGTTGACTCAGATTGGTTGAGGCATTGCCATGGAGAATGCACCAGGAACTGTTGTCCCCCATGCTTTTGTTTAATTCAAAAAAAGTACAATGCCTGGACATATTCCTTTTGCCTGCAGAGGACAGTTCCCTACATACAAACATCTAGCAAGCATCAGTGAGCCATACTGCGAGCCCGACTGATAATCTTAAATTGGTTGTTAGTGTAATTCTTACACTCAGTATTGTTCATCAAGTACTGTCCAATTGCAGAATCACATCTAAAGTTAGACATTATATTCTAAGATTTGCAAGCATGTGCTGGTTAAGTACAGTCTGTACTATGCCTATTGCAAACCGAAGGAAGAGTTGGATATGATCTGCCAGTCATTGGGACGTATATAGCCTACGTACCTGGCATTGCACCAGCACTGAAATTCATATATCACATTACTCATTTGTGATTAAGGCAGAATGTCTTTTTGGTTCACAGCAGCATTCTGTTAGTGGAAAATAACACTTGTGTTGCTACTGCCTAGTAGCAGTGTGAAACAGCTAGTATCACCTGTTGCTCAAATTTACCTTTCCAGGCTAGTTTGAGGTAGATTGAGCACTCTTCAGGAACGAAAGTGGTGGCCTTAGGCCCATTCACGAGTATGCGCAATACACGGTTTGCAATGATCTAATCAAGATAGCTGTTATCCTGTAGGATAACTTTTGATATGCCCTATTTCAGCATCAAACTTGCATGGTGAACAAATGAGTGAGGCTCTATTTACGAAATTGCCGATAAGGCCAATCTTATAGCAAGTGGAGCTGTAGGAATCCCAACATGTATATTGACCAGTGATGGTAGGCCTACAGTAGTAGAGAACCCATTAGCAGATTTTTCAACAATCATGTTGAGGAAAGGGATTGCTCCATTTCAAAGGTGAAGTTGACTGCAGGATGGAGCACATTAAGGTGTGTGAGGAATTCTTACATGCAGATTCAAATATAGCAAACATATTATCTCTGTATCAGAAATATGCAAGGGGTAGGAGGTTAGGGGTCATTCCATCGAAAATAGGTTTCTCATAGAAACAGACTAAAATGTTAGAGTGTGGGGCCTAGAGGGGATCCCATTGCAACACCATCTACTTGGACACACAGATGGCAAGATTAAGAGAAGTAAGTAAGCAGGGAGACTTTATGGATAGAATTAAGATTATGTTGGGAAACTTATAGGCCCCCTGGTAGCAGCTGTGAAAGTTGATTATATAAATGCAGGGATCAGACAAGTATATAGTAAAGGCTTGATGATTTTAATGAGGGATTTTAATTTTTATGTAGATTGGGATAGGCTGACTAGCACATGTCAGGATGGTAATGAATTTCTTGGGCGTAATCAGGATTGTTTTCTACAATATGTCATTGAGCCAACAAGGAGGCATTATATATTAGATTTGGTAATGAGCAATGAGCCAGATTTAGTTAACAGGATAACTGTATGTGAACATTTATTTATAAGTGATTGTTTGCAGCTACTAAAATTCTAGATTTAGGCGAGGCTGGTTTCAATGTGAAGAGACAGAGACTGCAGACTTGTGCTCTGCAGCACTGGGGCTGATGCTATGGAAGCCTCAAATTTAGAAAATGGTGTATGCTGTGCTTCCAGCATTTCCAAGGTGACTTGCATGGCTTCCCATGCAGGTGGGGGCATGGACATGCTGTGCATGAGCTAAGAACTGTCAAAGTTGATGTAAAACAACCATTTCTCAACTGATTTGATGCACGCTATTGGAACTTGGATCACGCAGCTCCACTGAATCCCTGTGCAACTTTCAGCTGAACACGTGCATGAAGAACACCCAGTCCTCCTCCTCCTCCTCCCCCTCCCCCCTCTCCCCCACCTTCAACCCATGCTATTTAAAAGGGCAGGCATTCAACTTGCAGGTGAGGTGCTTTTGACTTACTTCTGCTATTACGAATTTTATGCAAGTACCATGGAGTTTTTAGAGGCATTGTGGTGAGCTGGTGGATTTAGCACGGTGTGTTGCTCCATCCCTACAGGGAAGACAAAAGATTTGCTGATCTGTCCACACAAAGGCTGCACCAAGTGTGGAGGCTGTATTTACAGTCTCTCGGGATTTCAACATGACAGGCAAATGTTGCAGAGGAGAAGCTCTCTACAGAGAGAAGAAAGCTTCACCACCATTGGCCCAAAACCCCCTCCCCCCAGGTTTTCATGGAGCTTTTCTTCTATCTCTGCTTCATCCTGGAGCAATGCCTGAAGTGCCTAAGATTCACTAAGGAACTGTTCCACTTCCTTAAACAGATGTGCGGCCTCACATTAGGGTGAAGACTTTCCTGTCCGTGGCCACCAAGATAAACAAAATCACAGAATTATTACAGCACATAAGGAGGTCATTTGGCTTGTCATGTCTGCATCAGCTCTCCAACTGAGCAGTTCACCTAGTGCCACTCTCCCGCCTTCTCCTTTTAACCCTGTACGTTCTTCCTTTTCAGATAACAATCCAATTCCCTTTTGAAAGTCTCGATTGAACCTGCCTCCACCACACTAGCTCTTAATGTTAATCTTAATGTTTTTCCTCATGTCGCCATTACTACTTTTGCCAATTACCTTAAACTTGTGCCCTTTCATGCTTGACCCTTCCACCAGTGCATGCAGTTGTTTCTTATATACTATGTCCAGACACCTCATGGCTGAAATCTCTGTCAAACCTTCTCTCAGCCTTCTCTTCAAGGAATACAGTCCCAACTTCTCCAATCTTATCTACATAACTGGTTTCCAGGAATGAGCAATTTCATTCTTGTGAATATTTTCTGTACCCCCTCTAATCCCTTCATATCCTTCCTAAAGTGTTGTGCCCAAAATTGGATATAATACTCTAGTTGAGGCCGAACCAGTGTTTTATACAGGTTTAACATAACTTTCTTGCTTTGTAACCTATGCCCCTATTAATAAAGTCTAAGATACTTTACGCTTTATTAACCGCTCTCTCAACCCATCCTCCCACCTTCAATGATTTATGCACCAACACACCTAGGTCCCTCTGCTCCTTCACCCCCTTTAGAATTGTACCCTTTATTTTATACTGTCTTCCTGTCCTCTTCCTATCAAAATGAATCACATCACACTTCTCCACATTGAACTTCATCTGCCATTTGTTCACCCATTCCACTAACTTGTCTATGTCCTTTTGAAGTTCTATATTCTCCTTACAGTTCACAATGCTTCTAAGATTCATATCATCCACAAATTTTGAAAATGTGCCCTGTATAAAGGAAGAGCGAGGGTCCCAACACTGACCCCTGGGGAATTCCACTGCACATCTTCCTCCAGTCAGAAAAACATGCATTAACCACATGCATTTCCTATCACTCAGCCAATTTTGTATCCATGTTCCTATTGTCCCTTTTATTCCATAAGCTATAACTTTGCTTCTGTTGTGTATCATTGTATCAAATGCCTTTTGGAAGTCCATGTACACAACACCAACAGCATTACCCTCATCAATGCTCCCTGTCAATGCTTCAAAAACCCCTTCCAAACCCATGACCACTACCATCTAGAAGGTCAAGAGCAGCAGGTAGATGGGAACACCACTGCCTGGAAGTTCCCCTCCAAGTCACTCACCATCCTGACTTGGAAATGTTTTGCCGTTCCTTCATTGTTGCTGGGTCAAAATCCTGAAACTCCCTTCCTAACAGCACTGTAAGTGTATCTATACCACATGGATTGCAGCGGTTCAAGAAGGCAGCTCACCACCACCTTCTCAAGGGCAACCAGGGACGGGCAATAAGTGCTGGCTCAGCCAGGAAAGCCCACATCCCATGAACGAATTTAAAAAAAAAAACTCTAGCAAGTTAATTAAACATGATTTGCCCGTAACAAACCTGTGCTGGCTTTCCTTAGTTAACTCACATTTCCCAAGTACAACCAAATTATTGTTTTTAGAAGCTTCCCCACCACTGAAGTTAAACTAAAACAGAATTACCTGGAAAAACTCAGCAGGTCTGGCAGCATCGGTGGAGAAGAAAAGAGTTGATGTTTCGAGTCCTCATGACCCTTCAACAGAACTGAGTGAATATTAGGAGAGGGGTGAAATATAAGCTGGTTTAGGGAGAGGTGGGGGAGGGGGAGGCACCTTAAACCAGCTTATATTTCACCCCTCTCCTAATATTCACTCAGTTCTGTTGAAGGGTCATGAGGACTCAAAACGTCAACTCTTTTCTTCTCCGCCGATGCTGCCGGACCTGCTGAGTTTTTCCAGGTAATTCTGTTTTTGTTTTGGATTTCCAGCATCTGCAGTTTTTTGTTTTTATCACTGAAGTTGTAGTTGCTGGGCTTATCGCTAGACCTTTTTTTTGTACAAGGCTGCAACATTTACAATTCCCTCATCCTCTGGCCTGAGTCTAAGCATGACGGGATTATGGTTAGTGCCTTTCACAGTATCTACTCTCACTTCCCTTTGTATCTTTGGATGCATCTCAACTGGTCCTGGTACCTTATCAGCCATAAGTACAGACAGCCTATCCAATACCACCTCCTTATCAATTTCAAACCCTTCTAGTGTCTAAATTGCCGCCTCCTTCAGCATCTTCTTTGGTAAAGACAGATATAAAATATTCATTTAATACCTCAGCTCGGTCCCCTGCCTCCATGTGTAAATCCCTTTACTGGTCTCTTATCAGCCCCACTTGTCACTCTAAACTTCAGCATTACCAGATCCTTCCAGGCAGGAGCAGGCATCTTAGCAAACATATCCCTGTATGCCAGGACAGGTGAGTTCATTGTTTCCCATCTCAGCAGGATGAGTAGACATGAGGCTTTGTCTTTTCCTGATGCAGTCTGGTGTTCCCACCTTCTTGGGCCACCATGCAGAACCAGAGGGTGACTACTCAGAGACAAGGGACCCCCTCTATATATAATGACCCACCTTCTGCCACCTGACTATGCAAGGCCAATGGTGTACAATGAGAGCCACCAGAGAAATTGTGAAGCAGACATTGGCATGCTTAAGCAATGGGATCCCTTTCTAGACTGCTTGGGGGGAGCCTTGTAAGACTTGTTGGAAAATATCTCCAAGTTCGAAGTAGTCTGCTGCATCCTCTATAACAAAGCAATTATGAGGGCACAGCACTGTGACCAGGTATCCAGAGACCACCATGAAGAGGAGCAGGAGGCAGAGAAAGAAGGCATCCAGAATCGCTTCACCCTGGGTGGGTTTGTCAAATTCCCTTAGGAGATCATTCCTTTACCACTATACCTTTACCATCTTTCCATCCATCTGCAACATCCCATCAGTGTCCTGTTGGCCAAAATTCTGCAGTAAATGACACCAACAAAGACCTTGCCATAACAGCTTTATCCAACAACATATACAAACAGAAAATGCACTGATCACCCTTTTGTATCCCCTTGGTGCCTGTCTTATTGATGCCTTTGCCTTCCACCAGTGGAAGCAGTTGTTTCATATATACTATGTGCTAGTGACAGGCTGCTATCTTTCACTGGGGAAGATTGTAGATGGCCTTGCAGGATGTCCATAAGTGGCTCTGGGCCTTTAGGGCCCGGCTTCAGGCTGCAACACCATGGTCAGCAGCAGTCTGGGCTAACTAGCTGAGAGATTGGGAAAAGCACTGGAAGAGTCAAAGTGGTAGGAGCACAAATTCTGTTATCTTGAGAGAAGGCAGCAGGATCGTGCTCCATGGAGCCAATGGTTTGCCTCTGGAGCAACGCATTAGCAATTCTAGTAATTTGTTGGAGGACACATTGCGTGACTGCCATGAGAGCTTGTTATATCTCTTTGAGCATTGGGATTTACAGCTATGATCACTGCAGTCTGAGCCTGCATGGCAGCGAACCTCAATCTGAGCTTTCACTGCAGCACTGAAATATTGGGTAGATTCCACCTCTGCTGCAGTGGAAGCTGAGATAACAGCCACCAGATTTTGCATCACAGCTGGACCCACAAGTGCTGTTGCTGAGCTTGCCATAACTTCCATGGTGGGAAGTATGGGCTTCCAGCTCTGTGTGAATCCAGACTCCTTTATGCTCCTTGACAGTGAGAAGAGGGAGCATGGCAGGCTTGCCAATGCATCAACTATCTCTGTGTACTTGCTCATCAACATTTTCCTTTACATCACACCATCCAGTTGCTCATTTGGATTTCCCAATAAATAATTGGAGGACATTTTGGCTCATGCAGCACTGGATGTTGGACAAATGGTCTGATAGTTTTGTGACAGTGAAGATGTTGAGCAAGGTGGTGGTAAGGGAGAGCTTGGTGTCATCAGCGCCGTGTTTTTGGATGATATTGCCAAGCGGCAGCATGTGGATGAAATAGGGGCCAAGGATAGATGCAGGCAAGTGCAGTCCCAATTATCTGGATGACAATGGAGAGGCATTGGAAGAGAATGTGGACAATTGTTTCAAAGGCTCCAGAAAGATTGAGGAGGACTAGTTTACCTTTGTCTCAATCACACAGGATGTAATTTATAACTTTGATAAGAGATGTTTTGGTATGATGGCAGGGGCCAAAACTTGAATGGAGAGATTGAAACATGAGATGCTTGGAAAGATGGGCTTGGATTTGGGAGGCGTCAGGACATACAAGGAGCTTGAAGAGGAAAGGGAGTGTTAGATTAAGTGATGGGTTCTCTTAATCAGTAGTGTGGTTTTGTTCTTGCCTTTCCTCCTGAGACTTCTGTGGCTGGGTAGGTGACAGAAAACACAAAATCAGAAGGCTGGGGTGAAGGAAGAGGGGTCGGCTGGAAATATGAACATAGGAACATATGTACATATGAATTAAGAGTAGGAGAAGGCCATTCTGCCCCTCGAGCCTGCTCCACCATTCAATAAGATCATGGCTGATCTGAGTGTAACCTCAACCCCACATTCCTGTCTACCCCCGATAACCTTTCAACCTCTTGTTAATCAAGAATCTATCTAGCTCGGTCTTATAAATATTCAGACTCTGCTTCCAACACCTTTTGAGAAAGAGACTTCAAAAGACTCACTACCCTCAGAGATAAAATTTCTCCTTATCTGTCTTAAATATGTGACCTCTTATTTTTAAACAGTGACCCTTAGTTCTAGATTCTCCCACATCCTCTCCACATCCACCCTGTCAAGACCCCTCAGCATCTTGTATGTTTCAATCAAGTCACCTCTTACTCTTCTAAACTGCAACAGATACAAGCATAGCCTGTCCAAGCTTTCCTCATTAGACAACCCACTCATTCCTGATATTAGTCTAGTAAACTTTCCCTGAACTGCTTCTAATGCATTTACATCTTTCCTTAATTAAGGAGGCCAATGCTGTTCACAATACTCCAGATGTGGTCTCACAACTGAAACATAACCTCCCTACTTTTGTAATCAATTCCCCTCACAATAAATGATAACATTCTATTAGCTTTCCTAATTATTTGCTGTACCTGCATACTAGCCTTTTATGGTTCATGCGCTAGGACACCCAGATCCCTCTGAATCTCAGAGCTCTGCAATCTCTAACCATTTAGAAAAGCTTTTTTATTCTTCCTGCCAAAATGGACACTTTCACATTTGCATACGTTATACTCCATTTTCCAGATCTTTGCCCACTCACTTAACTCACATGTCCCTTTGTAGCCTCCTTATGTCTTCTTCACAATTTACTTTCATACTATCTTTGTGTCATCAGCAAATTTAGCAACCATTCCTTCAGTCCCTTCATCCAAGTCATTTACATAAATTGCAAAAAGTTGAGGCCCCAGCACTGATCCCTGTGGCACACCACTCGTCACATCCTGTCAAGCAGAAAAAGACCCATTTATGCCAACTCTCTGCTTCCTGTTAGCTAACCAGTTTTCTATCCATGCAAATATGTTACCCCTTAGACCACGAGCTTTTATTTTCCACAATAACCTTAGATGTGAGATCTCAACAATTGCCTTCTGGAAATCTAACTACTGTACATCCACCCTTTATCCAGAGCACGTGTGATTCCTTTAAAGAACTCCAATAAATTGGTTAAACATGATTTCCCTTTCATAAAACCATATTGACTCTGCCTGATTACCTTGAATTATTTCAAGTTCCCTGCTATAAAATCTTTAATAATAGCTTCTAACTTTTCCCTATGATGGATGTTAGGCTAACTAATAGGAGTTACATTTGCTATTTTCCAATCTAATGGAACCTTCCCCGATTCTAGGGAATTTTAGAAATTTAAAACCAATGCATCAAATATTTCACAAGTCACTTCTTTCAAAACCTTAGGGTGAAGTCCACCCAGACCTGGGTATTTGTCAGCCCGCAGCCCTAACAACTTGCTCAATACCACTTCCCTGGTGATTGTAATTTTCCTGAGCTCCTCCCTCCCTTCCATTTCCTGATTTACAGCTATTTCTGGGATGTTAACTGTATCCTCTATAGTGAATACCTATGCAAAATACCTGTTTAATTCATCGGCCATCTCCCTACTTCCTATTATCAATTCCCCAGATGCACTTTCTAAAGGTCCAATGTTCACCTTGTTAACACTTCTTATTTAAATATCTTTGTAGCACTGCAGTTGGTCAGCAGCAGCTCCCTTATAATTGATGCTGCTCCTGTTTAAGAGGGACAGACTGCCTTTAAGTGCTGAAGAATGGTTGAAATACGTGCTAGCCATGCCTGCTGCTAGTCCCCTGTTGAGTGTTCAGCCAGCCAACTGCCTGGGTCATGCTGGGCTAAACTCTACAATGATACAAATGAGGGGGCAGTACAAAGCTTATACACTGTCCACATCAACAGGACCAGGTACAGGCAGGTCATCAATGCTTGTCTGAAAATGTGAAGAAACGAAGTGGAGAGCCCAGAGGCTGTCCACAATGAACTGGGCAGATCTGTTAAAAACAAAGAAACTGCGGATGCTGGAAATCCAAAACAAAAACAGAATTACCTGGAAAAACTCAGCAGGTCTGGCAGCATCGGCGGAGAAGAAAAGAGTTGACGTTTCGAGTCCTCATGACCCTTCGACAGAACTTGAGATCGAGTCCAAGAAAGAGTTGAAATATAAGCTGGTTTAAGGTGTGTGTGTGGGGGGCGGAGAGAGAGAGAGGTGGGGGGGGTGTGGTTGTAGGGTCAAACAAGCAGTGATAGAAGCAGATCATCAAAAGATGTCAACGACAATAGTACAATAGAACACATAGGTGTTAAAGTTAAAGTTCGTGATATTATCTAAACAAATGTGCTAATTAAGAATGGATGGTAGGGCACTCAAGGTATAGCTCTAGTGGGGTTTTTTTTATATAATGGAAATAGGTGGGAAAAGGAAAATCTTTATAATTTATTGGAAAAAAAAGGAAGGGGGAAACAGAAAGGGGGTGGGGATGGGGGAGGGAGCTCACGACCTAAAGTTGTTGAATTCAATATTCAGTCCAGAAGGCTGTAAAGTCCCTAGTCGGAAGATGAGGTGTTGTTCCTCCAGTTTGCGTTGGGCTTCACTGGAACAATGCAGCAAGCCAAGGACAGACATGTGGGCAAGAGAGCAGGGTGGAGTGTTAAAATGGCAAGCGACAGGGAGGTTTGGGTCATTCTTGCGGACAGACCGCAGGTGTTCTGCAAAGCGGTCTCCCAGTTTACGTTTGGTCTCTCCAGTGTAGAGGAGACCACATTGGGAGCAACGAATGCAATAGACTAAGTTGGGGGAAATGCAAGTGAAATGCTGCTTCACTTGAAAGGAGTGTTTGGGTCCTTGGACGGTGAGGAGAGAGGAAGTGAAGGGGCAGGTGTTGCATCTTTTGCGTGGGCATGGGGTGGTGCCATAGGAGGGGGTTGAGGAGTAGTGGGTGATGGAGGAGTGGACCAGGGTGTCCCGGAGGGAGCGATCCCTATGGAATGCCGATAAGGGGGGTGAAGGGAAAATGTGTTTGGTGGTGGCATCATGCTGGAGTTGGCGGAAATGGCGGAGGATGATCCTTTGAATGCGGAGGCTGGTGGGGTCCCCCTTGTCCTCACTTATCACCCCACCAGCCTCCGCATTCAAAGGATCATCCTCCGCCATTTCCGCCAACTCCAGCATGATGCCACCACCAAACACATTTTCCCTTCACCCCCCTTATCGGCATTCCGTAGGGATCGCTCCCTCCGGGACACCCTGGTCCACTCCTCCATCACCCCCTACTCCTCAACCCCCTCCTATGGCACCACCCCATGCCCACGCAAAAGATGCAACACCTGCCCCTTCACTTCCTCTCTCCTCACCGTCCAAGGACCCAAACACTCCTTTCAAGTGAAGCAGCATTTCACTTGCCTTTCCCCCAACTTAGTCTACTGCATTCGTTGCTCCCAATGTGGTCTCCTCTACATTGGAGAGACCAAACGTAAACTGGGCGACCGCTTTGCAGAACACCTGCGGTCTGTCCGCAAGAATGACCCAAACCTCCCTGTCGCTTGCCATTTTAACACTCCACTCTGCTCTCTTGCCCACATGTCTGTCCTTGGCTTGCTGCATTGTTCCAGTGAAGCCCAACGTAAACTGGAGGAACAACACCTCATCTTCCGACTAGGGACTTTACAGCCTTCCGGACTGAATATTGAATTCAACAACTTTAGGTCGTGAGCTCCCTCCCCCATCCCCACCCCTTTCTGTTTCCCCCTTCCTTTTTTTTCCAATAAATTATAAAGATTTTCCTTTTCCCACCTATTTCCATTATATAAAAAAAAACCCCCCACTAAAGCTATACCTTGAGTGCCCTACCATCCATTCTTAATTAGCACATTCGTTTAGATAATATCACCAACTTTAACTTTAACACCTATGTGTTTTATTGTACTATTGTCGTTGACATCTTTTGATGATCTGCTTCTATCACTGCTTGTTTGTCCCTACAAC
The DNA here is from genome assembly GCF_017639515.1 of Carcharodon carcharias. Taxonomy (NCBI): domain Eukaryota; kingdom Metazoa; phylum Chordata; class Chondrichthyes; order Lamniformes; family Lamnidae; genus Carcharodon; species Carcharodon carcharias. The sequence goes on from NC_054469.1 coordinate 172,343,523, forward strand.
CACACCCCCCCCCCACCTCTCTCTCTCTCTATCTCTCCGCCCCCCACACACACACCTTAAACCAGCTTATATTTCAACTCTTTCTTGGACTCGAACTCAAGTTCTGTCGAAGGGTCATGAGGACTCGAAACGTCAACTCTTTTCTTCTCCGCCGATGCTGCCAGACCTGCTGAGTTTTTCCAGGTAATTCTGTTTTTGTTTTGGGCAGATCTGTTAATCGGTAAAATGACAGAAAATCCCTAGGAAGTGTTCAAAAAAAATTTAATTTAATGGAGAGTCAATTTCTAACCCCAAGGAAGAGCTCTAATTGCTGGGAAAATAGGCATGTATAAGTAAACAGGTAAGAGACCATATAGAGCTAAAAGAAAAAGGATATATTAATTCAATAAACAGCATAGAACCTGTTGAATGGACAGATACAAAGAATAGCAAAGGGTGACAAAACAGATAGTAGGCATTACAAAAATGGAGTATTAAAATAAACTTTCAAGAGATATCAAAATCAATACAAAAAATTTAGTCAGAATGGTGAGATTGGGTGGATCAAGGATGATGGGGGGAAGTTGGTGGGTGACAGGGAGGGTAGGTGGTGATGGATTGAGTCTGGAATGTGACTGGCACCATTTTTCAAATCTGACCTTAACTACCCAGTTAATCAGTCAGTGAAATCCCTCGAAGAGGGAGGAGGGTCTTATTGGGTGAGTGGAGTTCAAAGTCAGTACAAATGGCTGACAAAAGGGTCACCCTAATAATTATGAGGCAGCTGGATGTCAACCATGTTCAGTTTTCTTTTCCTCTCATTGGTGAAGTCCACATGGAAGCAGGTTTGTCCCCGATTCATGGGTCTCATAATATTGAGATCCCAGCAAAGTGTGGATCTGCCGTTCATTCTGTGCTATTTGCCATTCTGCTGCAGTCAGAGGCAGTGATGAAGGAAGGGAAGGAGGTAGCTGCCTCCACGGGGCGCGGCTAGTGGACAGCAGCCAACTCATGACTCCAAACCTCCATCTTCACAGGTGAATGTCATGGCTGACCATGTGGTTAGTCTTTTTTATGCTGCCAAGGCAATGTCTGTCTATGTAGGGTCTCAGGTTTAGGGGAGGTAAGTCTAAGGGAAGTTTCTTGCACATGGCTTGCATCCAGATGAGGAGAAGGCCCATCACAGGTTGGCACAGGGCCTGGAGGAGCAAGGGCCTGAGCAGCAAGAGGCAGTGGGGCCTCAAGAAGGTCAAGATGCTGGCAAACAGGGCCCTCTATAACGGCAAGCATTGGCCTGACCGTGGGTGTATTGCACGCAATTCTTTTCTAGAAATGAGTGAAGAGCAATGCCTTTGTATGTTCTGGGATGTGGTCGCTCACATCTGCCAGCTTCTCCCGTAAGAGTTGCGGCCGAAAGGACTCTAGAGAAGTAATACCAGAGCTCCTGGCCTGCATTGAGTGAATATCTGTCCGGTTGCCATTTAAATATGGCGTCAGGATCTTTGCCCCCTTGAAGTAACGGGGCGAGGGGGGGTGGGTGCGGAGGGGGCAACTTGCTGCCCATCCCACCACGAGATTCGTCATGCTCCTTGCAGATGCATAATTAATGAGCGGAACAGTGGAATATCACACATGTTCAGCTGTCCTGCCGCCCAGTGGGAATCACGCCCAACTTTCTTGCCTGCCACCAGACTTAGATTCCAGAACGGAAGTTTCCACCCTTGGTAATTGGTAAGGTTTCCCTCCATAGTCTTCCACAAGGAAATTTTTACAGGAGGTGCACAATAAGTGCAGTCGATGGCCACATTAATTAAAAGAAGTTCAACAGATTTTCCTTAAATGAATCCTTAGAATGCATGGAGATTAAGGTTTGTGGAAGATTGTTCCAGTCCTTAATTGTTCTTGGGAAAAAGAAATTAGCAAAGGAAGCATGGTTGAGGTGTATGTAATTGGAGCTGTTGGTTACGAACTCTTTGAGCTCGGTCACTTTTGGAATGTACTGTTTGGAAATATTTAATTGTTCATTTATTATTTTATAGTCATGTCACTTACAGAGTCATGGACTTTTCTTCAGTTCTGGGACTGTGCCAGTCTAGTGATGTGACCAACTGGGAGTCAATAGAATTACACAAGCAGTTTTTTGTAATGAAATGAGCTGCCCAGCATAGAACTTTCTCAAGAAAGGTAATGTTTTTCGCACTTCATGGGCCCCAAGCTGTAAGCTAGGTGTGGTCTAATCAATATCTGGTACCGTATTTCCTTTGCAATAGTTGAAGAGTGATGCAAGTTCTATTTCATGACCCCGAGCATTTTGGATCTCTTGGAGGCAATGTATCAACTTTGTATATTCCATATTAAATTCTTTTGGATGTGAATCTATAGCAATGGCATTCTTTAGTAACTTCAAGGGGGAATCATGCATTGTGTTGTTGCGTACCGATAGACATCGAGTATTGCTGATTCGTATGAGGTTACATTTCTCTATATTGAATTTCATCCCAAAATATTGGCCCATTTGATGAGGTTATTTAGGTCTCCCTGAAGGCTAACCTCATCTGCTGCTTCAGTAGTGGCTCTATAGACTAGGCAGACATCTACAAAGAGTCTGACTTGGCTTGATATTCCATCCTGGATATCATTTATAAAGAGGAAAAACAAATGTGGGCCCAGGACAGATATTTGGGGCACGTCGCTTAAGGCTGGTTTCCAGTTTGAGACTTCCCCACTCACTGTGACTCTTTGGTAAGAAATGTTCTTATTTATTGCTTAGTATTTCTTTGGACTCCATAGCTAAAGAGTGACAAATCCCCAGGACCAGATGATTTTCATCAGGATTGTTTCCTTTTAGATTGGAAAATTTTGCATGCCACTCCACTATTTAATAAAGGTGGAAGAGAAAAAAAAACAGGGAATTACAGACTAGTTACTCTAACATCTGTTGTCAAGGAATGGCTAGTCTATGATTGAGGATCAAGTGACTAGAAAAGGGATAAGTGACTGACAGGGGGGGATGGAGAAGGTGATCAACCAGCATTGTGGTGACCCCAAGTAAAACGGAAGAAGCTGAAAGAAGATGATGAATTCAGAATCGAGTGACTGAGCACTTTGAAATTTTTCAGCTGATCAGAGAGAACCAGGATGGGTTTGTAAAAGGTAGCTCATGTCTGATGACCTTGAGTGGATTTTTGGAAGAGGTGACTGAAGAATTGGACTGGGGAATGTTTAATCACAGAATCACACAGTGCAGAAGAGGACCTTCAGCCCATCGAGTCTGCACTGACATGTGAGAAACACCTGACCTACCTATCTAATCCTGTTTACCAGCACTTGGCCCATTGCCTTGAATGTTCTGACGTGCCAAGTGCTCATCCAGGTACTTTTTAAAGGATATGAGGCAACCGGCCTCCTCCACCCTCCCAGGCAGCGCATTCCAGACTGTCATCACTCTCTGAGTAAAAAGGTTTTTCCTCACATTCTCCCTAAAGCTCCTGCTCCTCACCTTGAACTTGGGTCCCTTTGTGACTGACCCTTTGACTAAGGGGAACAGCTGCTCCCTATCCACCCTGTCCATGCCCCTCATAATCTTGTACACCTCGATCAGGTCACCCCTCAGTCTTCTCTGCTCCAACGAAAACAACCCAAGTCTATCCAACCTCTCTTCATAACTTAAATGTTTCATCCCAGGCAACATCCTGGTGAATCTCCTCTGCACCCTCTCCAGTGCAATCACATCTTTCCTATAATGTGATGACCAGGACTGCACACAGTACTCCAGCTGTGGCCTCACCAAGGTTCTATACAACTCCAACCCGATCTCCCTACTTTTGTAATCTATGCCTCAATTGATAAAGGCAAGTGTCCCAAATGCCTTTTTCACCACCCCACTAACATGCCCCTTCACCTTCAGAGATCAATGGACACACACACCAAGGTCCCTTTGTTCATCAGACTTCTTAGTGTCATGCTGTTCATTGAATACTTCCTTGACAAATTACTCCTTCAAAAGCGTATCATCTTACACTTTTCAGGGTTAAATTCCAACTCCACTTATCTGCCCATTTGACCATCCCGTCTATATCTTCCTGTAGCCCAAGACACTCAAACTCACTGTTAACCACCCGGCCAATCCTTGTGTCATCTGCAAACTTACTAATCCTACCCCTCACACAGTCATCTCTGCCGTTTATATAAATGACGAATAATCGGGGACCCAGCACAGATCCCTGTGGTACGCCACTGGACACAGGCTCCCAGTCACTAAAGCATCCTTCTGTCATCACCCTCTGTCTCCTACAACTAAGCCAATTTTGAATCCACCTTATCAAATTACCCTGTATCCCATGTGCATTTGCCTTTGATAATATTTATGTGGATTTCCAGAAGGTGTTTGATAAAATCCCTCATAAGAAACTGTTAGCTAAAGTTGAAACTCATTGACCTGGTTAGGAAATTGGTTCAGTGGCAAGATGTAAAGAGTAGGGGTATTGGGCGGTCTTGAAATTGACAGGATGTGATTAGAGGTACCCCACAAGGTATTGAGTTGGGGTCTCAGCTGTTCACCGTATTTATTAATGACTCAGATGATGGGATAGAACACCTCACATCCAAGGTTGCTGATGGCGCAGCAGTGTAGATAGAAGCATAAAATTACAAAGGGATATTGGTAGATTAAATAAATGACCGGAACTGTGCCAGAAATTGACCCCAAAGGGAAGCTCTCAGTGTCTCGAATTTCACAATTACATCAAACTATACTGCCAGTGGTTACACATTGTAACCACACCACAGTCGGTGAAACCTTTTCAGGTCCCTTGAGTCAGTTCCAAAGAGAAAAATATCACATCTAATTAAAACTACAACTTGTAATGTTAGCGTGTTTGGGACTGTGAAGGTTAATGTGGGGCTGGGGAAACAGTACCACCCACATTATGATGTAGAGAGTCATATGGGAGTAGTAGAATGTAATGGTATCTGGTAGAGGTCGGCATGAAGATAGCACCCAGTCAGGACTGTATCCAGTGCATGTGTATATAGCTGCGTAAGGGGTTGTTAGGGGTGATTGAGGAGTGGACTAGGGTTTCGAGAAGGGAACCATCCTTTTGGAATGCTGAAAGGGGAGGGCAGGGAAGATGTTGTTGGATGGTGGCATCACACTGGAGCTGGCAGAAATGGAGGAGGATTATCTGTTGAATGCAGAGGCTGGTGGGGTGGAAGTTGAGGACAAGGGGGACCCTATTATGTTCTAGGAAGGAGGGAAAGGGGTGAGAGCAGAGATGAGTGAAATGGATTAGACACGGATGGCCCTGTTAGCCATGCTGGAATCCTTGGTTGAAGAAGAAGGAAGACAAATCAAAAGCAGTGGTGTAGGAAGTTGTATCATTGGACCAGATGCAACAGAGATGGAGAAACTGAGAAAATGGACCTGAGTCCTTACAGGGTGTGAGGAAGTGTAGTCAAGGTAGCTTTCAGTGTCCTTGGGTTTGTAGTGAACATTAGGAGATAGTCTATCTCCAGAAATTGAGACAGAGAAGTCAAGGAAGGGAAGGGAAGATTCTGAGATGGACCAAGTGAAGGTGAGGGAGGGTAGAAATTGGAAATTAAGTCAATGAACTTTTCCAGTTCATGGCAAGAGCAGGATGGGACATCAATACAGTCATCTATAGACAGGAAAAAGAGATGAAGGAGAGGGCCTGAGTAGGACTAGAATAATGAATATCCCACAGAAAGGCAGGCAGAACTGAGACCAATCTGGGTACCCATAGCACCACCTTTTATTTGGAGGAAGTGAGTGGAATTGAAAGAGTTGTTGTTCAGAGTGATAATAAGTTCAACCAGGATTCATAGTTGTTATTGATTAATGTTACGATCTCCGTAGAGACTGATAATTATTAAAAAGTAATTCAAACTTCCAATTAATAGTTGAAAGGGTGACACAACAAGATTTCAAGTTTTAAGACTTGTATTGTAACTAGAGACTAAAAGCACTTTTGATGAAACACCATCCTTGTAGGCAACTTATACTTTAAACCTCAAAACAGAATATTACAGTTTTTCTTTTTGACACAACCGAAGACATACTTCACAGACATATGTTGTGCTGTCCTTTAAGTAGCATTCAATTCTCCTGGAACAAGTCCAAGGTGATTCTTAGCTCCCGAGGATTTACTTCTGTTCTACCTTTGTCAGTCTGGAAATGTCTAATCTCAGAACAGTCTTTCACAGTGACGTTTTTTCCCCCAGAGACACTTCCTCTAGCACAAGCTAGGCAAATCTTCCAGCCTCGTTTTAACTGCTCATGAATTTGGTCTTTTCAATCTGAGTGTGAGCTCCCACCAACATTACTAAATAGTGTCTTGCTGCTGTCTTTTTCCTGGATCCTGGGAGACGAACTTGTTAGTGAGTTTCAGGGATATTTTAGAAAGCCTTCCCCTCTCAAAGCCCATCTCTATGGCAATGTGAATCTCATAAGCTTGTATCCAGGTAGAAATGCTGATTAGCAATCCTTGAGGCCCCAACTCTCTTTTATCAAGGAAGTAAATGGACAGTTTAAAGCAAAACTGTTTGCAACCTGACATCCTCAATATTTTTCTGGGATTATGGAGACTTTCAGTCTATCTCTCTACTGTTAGCACTCAGGGTGCTGCCATTGTCTCCAAGTGTAAACACTTTGCACCTTCTTCCCTTTAATCTAATGATCAAACCACTCAGGCTTGCTGTCAGGCAGTCTTCAGAACAGGGCACATGACCAACTTCATTTTACCTTAAACTAAAAACACATTCCCAAAACATAGCTCATTATCTAATGGCAGTTAGCTCATCTTTCCAAGAGGAAAAATGGAGGTGAAAAACGTAAATGTAATGATATTTTCTCCATTATTTTCACTGGATTTGACTACTTTGTGATTTGGAGGAAAAGGTGGGTATTAATATTATTGCACCTGGGGGAAGCAGCAGCAAAGTGGTATTGTCCCTGGACTAGTAATCCAGAGATGCAGGGTAATGCTCTGGGGACCTGGGTTCAAATCCCACCAGGGCAGATGGTGAAATTTGAATTCAATTCTAAAAATTTGGAATTAAAGGTCTGATGATGAGCATGAAACTATTGCTGATTGTTGTAAAAAACCATCTGGTTCACTAATATCTTTTAGGGAAGGAAATCTTTTGTCCTTACCTGGTCTGGCCTACATGTGACTCCAGATCCACAGCAATGTGGTTGACTCTTAAATGCCCTCTGAATAAGGACAATTAGGGATGGGCAATAAATGCTGGCCTAGCCAATGACACCCACATCCCATGAATGAATACTAAAAAAACATGATTACAAATGGTAATGTCAGTAATGGAATAGGATGAAACCATGGCTATCAATGGGGAGACAGTGGCATTGTGGTAATGTCACTGGGCTAGTAACCCGGAGGTCCAGACTAATGCCGTAGGGACAACGGATTAGATCTAAGCTCTGCAGTCCTTCACATCCATTCGTGATTGGTGGTGGATAATGAATCAAATAAATGAAGAAGGAGTTTCCACAAATATCTCCATTCTCAATGGCGGGAGAGCCTAGCACATCTGTGCTAAAGACAAGACAAAGACGTTTGGAACCATCTTCAGCCAGATGTGCCGAGAGAATGACCCATCTCTGCCTCCTCCTGAGTTCCCCAGCGTTACAATTGTCAATCTGCAGCCAATTTGATGCACTCCATGTGATATCAAGAAACTGCAGAAGGCATGGGATACTCTAAAGGCTGTGGGCCCTGTAAACATACCTAGCAATAGTACCAAAAATGAGTGCTCTAGGACTAGGCGCACCCCTAAATAAGCTGTTCTGGTATAGCTACGACACTGTTATCTACTCGACAAAGAGCAAAATTGGCCTCTAATGTCCTGTTCTCAAAAAGCAGGACAAATCAAATTTGGCTAATTACTGCTCCATCAGTCTACTCTTGATCGTCAACAAAGTGACAGAAAGTGTCAACGATAGTGCTATCAAGCGGCACTTGCATAGCAATAATCTTCTCCCTAATGCTTGGTTTGGGTTCTGCAAAGGCCACTCAGTTCCTGACTTCATTACAGCCTTGGTCCAAACATGGAAAATAGAGCTGAATTTATGAGGGATGGTGAGGGTGACTGCCCTTGGCATCAAGGCAGCATTTGACCGAGTGTGGCACCAAGGACCCCTAGCAAAATTGAAGCCAGTGGGAATCAGGGGAAACTCTTCAGTGGTTGGAGTCATACCTAGCATAAAGGAAGATTGTTGTGGTTGTTGGAGGTCAATCATCTCAGTCCCAGAACATTGCTGCAGGAATTCCTAGGGGTCGTGTCCTAGGCGCACCCATCTTCAGCTGCCTCATCAATGAAATTCCTTCCCTCATAAGGTCAGAAGTTGGGATGTTTGCTGATCATTGTACAATGTTCAGCACCATTTGCAACTCCTTAGATACTGAAACCACCCGTGCCCATATGCAGCAAGACCTGGACAACATTCAGGCTTGGGCTGATTCAACGGCATTACTGTGGCTGAATCCCCAACTGACAACGTCCTGAGGGTTACCTTTGATCAGAAACTGAATTGGACCAAGCATGTAAATACAGTGGCTATAAGAACAGGTATAGCAGGTAAGAGGCTGGGAATTCTGCAGCGAGTAACTTGCCTCCTGACTCCCCATCTACAAGACACAAGTCAGGATTGTGAAGAAATACCCTCCACTTGCCTGGATGAGTGCAGCTCCAGCAACACTCAAGCTTGAAAAAGCAGCCTGCTTGATCGGCACCCCATTCATCAACTTAAACATACACTCTTCCACCACTGATGCACAGGGACAGCAGTGTGTACTATATACAGGACGCATTGCAGCAACTCACCAAGGCTCCTTCGACAGCACCTTCCAAACCTGCGACTTCTAGTGGACGCAGAGAAACACCATCACCTGCAAGTTACCCTCCAAGACACACACCATCCACACTTGGAACTATATCACCATTCCTTTACTTTTCAGGATCGAAATCATAGAGATCTCTTCCCACAGCACTACAGGTGTACCTGAACCAGTTGGACTGCAGCAGTTCAAGAAAGTGGCTCACAATTAGGGATGGGCAACAAATGCTGGCCTTGCCAATTTCTACATCCCAACGTGGAACATTTAATAAAAATCGGATATATGCTGTCCAACTCTAATGGCATGACAGCAGAAAAGAGTCAGTTAAGTGCAAGTACTGATTGCGCAAAAGCCAATTCAGTTATTTCTATCGATGGAAATCATGTGTATGCTGGAGTCAATTAGGGCAGCTGAACAGTGTGCATACTTTGTTAATGGCCCATTGAGCTCCAAAGCTACATGATTACAAATTACTTCCTTCTACTCTTAACAGGGTAGGGATGAGGGAAGGGGTGAAACTCAATGCTAGTAGGCTTCTGGTTTCAGCTTTATCAATTAACTGAATGTGAAATGTATTTACATTCTAATGTCAACACTAAACATCGAAGTGTGAAACAGCAATAAAAAAAGCTGTGTGGCTATTCGACTGATGTTTATTGGCTCTTGCAAAGGATAATGTACAGTGGACCCCTCGATTTTCCAGATTTCAATTATTCCCCATTTTGACTAGCAGCCACAATTTTAGTGGGACAATAAATAGTGGTCCCCCTATGGTGCAGCCTGCTAACACCAGACTTTGATTCAGTTTGACAATGAGTCAGTTTACATTGCTTGTTTTGTACATACATTTCTTGCCTGAAGTACAGCTATTTCACGTGTGAAATCATAAATTTAGGGATTCTCAAATACCTGCCAAATTATATTGAACAGCAGAGGGATATCCCTTAATTACAGAAGATAACAAGCTATCATGCTACGTTTATGGCTATCTCTCATTAAAGGAGAAACTATATAAAATATCTTTATGATTATACGTTTTCGAATGATAAAGGAGCTGAATTTCTATGGGTTCTCCTTGTTTACTGTAACTTTGATGGAAGAAGTATAGAAATCCAAGAAAATGTTGTAAACAGTGCTCAACTCCAACAAACCCCTCACCCTACAAAATTTAGAAACGCAAGCAAATGGAAACGGAACAGTTTTGGACTGGTGCCCATATTCCTGTTCTTTGAAGAGGGACTAGGAAAATCAAATGGATTATTTATCACTAGTCAGGCAATCAGAATATTAATTATTTCTGGCATTCGGATGGATAAGATGTTTGCATGTTAAGCATGTTTGCTGACTGCGAGTCATTTACTCAGTTCAGGTTTAAAAGAAAGTGTATTGGCATTTTGACTAATACGATACTCCTTTGATAGTTATAAAATTGCAAGATAAGGGTGAATTACACTGCTTTTCCAGGTTTCTCGCCCCGGCTGCATTTACTTATAGGATGTCCTTTCACTTGCAGAGTTGGCCCTTGCAGCCCGACCTTGTCATGGATGATTCAATCAACATCTTGGTTTTGACAGAAACTTTGGTGCTCTGGTGATGTCACCTTATACCGTACAGAGCTCGCAGTCGCAGGACTGCTGCTCCTGACTCCGCAGCAATCCCAAAGAATGCTGCTGGCCCCATATTAGCTCCCCTCCCAATAGCACCCCTCCCAATCACCCCACTAGTTGTTCTCCTCAATCCTGACTTTCTCATCCTGCCCCTTTCCTCCAGGACATACCCGAGGGCTATTCCTGGAGAGACCGTTGGCTCAACTTCATTCTTGTAGAACTGGCCAGCAGTGTTCGCCTGCCTGATTGGTTTCTGACAATATGCTGATGAGCTGGGAGGTCCAATTTTGGCTGAACCCAAGTCCTTTGGCGCCTGGCCTATCTCAGCCTCTAAACGTTTCCACCCTTATGTATCTTTCAATTCATCACCAAAAAATATTACATAACTATTTTATCAACTGAGCCTCTTTGATGTGATGGGAAGAACACAATTAAATCCATCTGCTGTGCACCCTCCGCTTTTGATCATACTGATTTGTTATTGTTAACTCCTACACGCTTTGAATGACCACCTTACCAATAACTATCAGCTTTTATGGCACATATAGAAGAGATTGACCATACATACAAAATATTTATCTCAGATCCTAAGGGCAGAATCATCCCAGATTTGCACTAAGTACAGTAGTAGGTGAGTAAAACTTTGTTTTACCCACAAGCCACAATGTTGGCTTTTCATGCTGTATCGTCCCAAACACACCGCGTTAATTATGCATTCCCGGGATACACGCCGTTTCCATGGCAGGCAAGCTCCGAATCGCCTGCTATGCCATCACTTCGCTCCTTCATCATGCCAGGCACTACATTTGAAGTACAGCAGCGCTCAGTGCTTCCAGCCCAGAACTGCAACAAAGCAGACATGGCTCCGAAAGGCAAGAAGACTGCAGCCCTCGAGCATCTTTTGGATGTCATAGAGGTCCGCTGTAATGTTCTCTACCCCCAGCTCTGGCTGCAGGAGGGGCAACTACGTTACCACTCTGGCTTGGTAGGCGATAGCAGTGGTGATCAGTGCCAATGCTGCACAGAGGAGGTTGGCCATCCAATGCTGGTGGAGGACAAATGTGTACATCTGTGTAGCCAGGGTAAGGCAACCATCTCACCACTCTAAACTCACACAGTCAAGCCCAACAAACATTCACTGGCATCTTTCTCACTGCCAGCTCAAGGTATATCACCACCCATTCTCATTCACATGCCCTCACATGCCCATCTGGCATCATCACCTCTGAAGACTGCCTCCTTAGCGCCCACCATTTGAGACCACTTGTACGAATCAACATGCGCCCCCACATACACCATGGGATACCCTCCTTCCCCAGTGCAGCTCTTGTCCTGCAGCCTCTCCCCTTGTCTGAGGCCACTTCTTCCTGTTCCCCAAGCATGCCCTAGCCCTGCAGCCATTGAAAAGCCACCACATATGGCTGATCTGGTAGGTAGAGGCCTCCCCATCAGCTCCCCTAAAAGTGATGTGCTGTCTGTGAAGCCTGGCGCTGATGACTGCGAGTACTGACCGAAGCAAGGTAGGCAAACAGACCCTGAAGCCCTGCTAAATGCTGTTGTGAAACGTGTTGGTGTGTTTTCCCGCCAACATGGGTGGACAATCCAGCGGTGGGTGATGAGTCCGGCAGGCTGGCTTTATAATGATATGCTTTTATTACAATGAGGTTCCTGATGTCTGATGGTGGGGAACGCGGCCCGCCATTGATGGGCTAAGCGGACGATCGCAAACTGGTTTCACAACATCATGAATAGAATTTTTGGCCTTCTTGCCATATTGTCTGCTCACGCCACTGAACATGCTCCACACCAGTGGGCACAGAAAATTCTGGCCTAAGTCTTTTATAAATCTAGGAACATAATGAAACAGCCAACTACTTACTAGTCACTTGTCCTCCGTTGGAAGACATACATGTACCTTCCTGATGAGCTGAGAAGGACAAGCACCTGATGGAGACTCCAGGCGCTTTGTGCACAACCCTCCATGCACCCCACCACCCCACGCCCCAACCTTTCCACTGCTGTTATGAGCTCACGGACAAGATGATGGTCTGCACGTATCCCCAGCATCCACTGAGTGATTTGCTGGAGCTAGCTCTCCATGAGCGTCGCCAGCCTCTCAATGGAGGAAGCTATGCACTTGAGCCCCAGGGAAATGGTGGCATGCATGGCCTAGATTGCTCCCTTCATCATTCCTGCATAGCTGCTCATAGCCTCTGCAGTTCTGCCAAATGTTCCCTTACTTCTCACAGGTTCCATCTTGCTGACACCAGGGCCTGTCATCAGCCTTGGTTTAGCATGGGTTTGGCTTCCTACAGTCCTCTTGATTGTCAGTAGCCTCAGCTGGCACTGCCTCCCTCAGCTGCTCAAGCATGCCTGTGATGTACTCACCAGCTTGTGACCCTGAATCTAATCGCAAATGCATAGCCATTGACATGAGATTATCTGCACAGGTGGAGGGTGCAGGGAAATGATGTGACACTGCACCTTCTGAGAATCCCTGCTCCTCTTCAAAGGCGCACTGCCGACCCCTGGTCTCAGTGGCTGCCAGTACTGAGATCTGCGTGAGAGAACACAAATAATTAGGGGCTAAGGGCTTCACATCTCCCCTTTCCAAATATGCCTGATGTGGATCTCCAGATGTGCTGTGGCAGACACGTGAACTCAGTGTCCTCTTACCCTCTTGGGTTCCCACTCCAGTCTTGCCATCCATATTTATGCAGCTAGTGTATGAGCCAGCTTGTTCCAGGTGGTCCCCTCTGCTGGAGTCCGAGATTGAATATTATGGATGCCTCCACCAGTCTTTGCCTGCTCCTTGATCTTGTGGGCCCATTTCACTTGCAGGCACAAGGAGGAACGCTGTTAGCTTTTCATAAAGACTCCCATGGTGCTAATGCTGTGGCAACCCTCGGCCCATAATGGGACTCCTGAATGCCGCCTCCAATTGTCTGCTCTCGGGGCTGTGGTGGAGGTGAGAAAAGATTTAAGATTGGCTGCGATCAAGATGTTGGCATGCATCATAAAGCATCTGATGCTGGTGCTCCCCCTTGCCAGTGACTGGTTTGCTATTCTTTCCCTGTTAATTGCATCATTCCCTATTGGTACATGCAAGCCCCAAACAGGAGAGCAATATGCTGGACTCACTTTGCTGGAGTGAAGGTCATTGACCTGTTTGTGGCGGCATGGCATCCAGGATCGGGGCTGGCCCCCACAGCTACTGACCTCCTCTGCCATCTCCATCCAGGCTTACTTAGTCAGGTGGAAGCATCTCCTCTTACACCCCAAGGGAAGAGGAGGTTCTGTCTTTCCCTTGCAGCCTTGAGAAGAACCTGCAGGGAGACATTGCTAAACCTTGGGGCCACCCAAATTCTTCCCTCCAGCATGTTTACTGCAGCTTCCTAATCTACTTCTTGATCCTTCCATTGAGCCTCAAGGCTTCCCTAGGACTCTAGACTTCAGGCACTAGGGTGGAGCACTCCACAATCCCTCAGGCTGTAGGGTGAAGTGGGCCATAATCCCTCAGGGACTAGGAAGGGCCCACGATCTTCAAGCATTAGGGCGGAGGGGTCTACTCTGGAGGCAAGGGGCTTCTCTAGAGTGCCGTTGCAGTGATTGCAGTGCATGACTGAACAGAATGCAGTACTGGTAGGCCTTTAAAATGGTGTCAGCATCTGCTTCTGCATCAGGTGACATCAAGATTGTTGCCACATGGCCTGTCCCCTGCTCAAGCATTGAGCAGGCCCCAAGCCTACAGACTATTAATTGACCAGCCTCCAGTCGCAATCAGACGGCTGCATTTCTCTCAGGAGCAATGGCATTTGTTTCTGTGATCTATGGCCCTTACACTAAATTCAGCTTGGCATGCACAAATCCGAGATTATGGATTTTACTCTCATGATTTTCACAACGCTTTGGTGGTGGCTGAGATTTCTTGCTGCTGGTGTGTATTTGGCAAATTTGTGTCTTATTATTTTGTCATGAAGATGTGCTAAAGGTCAAATAATTTTTAATTCACCAATTGGAATCCTGAATTGAACTTAAAAACAGACTTATTAAAATGCAGGGCAAAAGTGACTTGATAGCACAGTCTAAGCCGCTGTCCCAATTTCCATAATACATTTCACATTCCAATCCAATTGGAATGGAGACAGCCTGTCAACAAATCCCACGAAAGACAATGACCTACTGGGGAATGTGAAGGACTCATCTCCTGCCCTATTAACAAGGTGTTAAGACATTCACCTGAGGTATAAGACCATTAAGACCAGTCACTTGGATATTTGGACCCTGACTAAGGTAGTTTCCTGACATGAACTAATCAAGTTATCCTTGGAATATAGGGACAATTACCTTATTTGGGATGCCCCTGCATTTGGAGAAAGAAAGTCACGAGATGACCAAAAATACTATCCTGGCTGCAGATGAGCTCATACCGGAAACATACCACCAAAAATTCTGAACTGTCCGGAAACAGCTCAAACAAACTTGCATCGAGCTTGAAAGGGTTAAGCAACTTGCTTTCAACTGGTGGGTGTGGACAGTTAAGAAAGAGTCCGCCTATGAAAGCCTCAGGAATGAAATTCTCCTTGATAAGTTTAAAAATTCATTTCCCTTTCCTGTAAAGACCCATGTGGAAGAACAAAGTTTCCAAAGCCTGACAAGTAGCCCTCATGGCAGATGACTGAGTTAACCCACAGACCCCTAGCTCAAAATAAACTGGGATCTGGTAATTCTTACAGTCTAGGGAGAGATAGGAGAGAGGTAGATGAAGCCAAAGCTGGTTCGAGATAAAAGGGGTTTAATGAAGCAAAGAATGATCAGTCCTCAACTTTTAAAAGAAGGAACCAAGATGGTAAACTAGTAGGAACCCGCCCAGTGTGCTTTCCATGTGGTAGGTCTGGCAACCTGAGAAAGAACTGTTGGCATGCCAAAAGACCCACAAGTTGCTGCAATCAAGACAGTGCCCATGGCCGTGAAGGTCATGAGCTTGTGTTTAAATATGGCCAAAAGCCAAAATGCCTACCAGGATTTTATATCTAAGGGGAATATTACCCTTAAGTTTTCAAAAGAGCCAGAGAAAGAGATCAGGATTCTCTGAGATACTAGCTGTTTGCAGACTCTGCTTGTGGCAGGAGATGGCAAATTTCTGCCTGTGAACAGAGTGAATACCAGTGGGCTGGTTAATGGACTCACTGGAGAGTGTGTAGAGGTTCCTTTAGTGAAATTGTACTGCAGAGCAAGCTAGTTACGGGGCCATTAAAAGTGGGTGTGACCCCAAGCTTACCCATGCAGGGGCTGGACTTTTTATTAGGAAATGGCTTAACCCAAAAGTCCAGGATAGCCCTTGGAGACTAGGAAGGCTGGAGGGAAAATCAACAAAATTCTGCGCAGGTACAAAGGACTGAGGAAGGTTCAAAGGTCCTACAGGAGGTGATACAACACATAAGTTTAGAAGCGGCTATAGAAAAACCAATAGAATTAAAATTAAAAATAAAATTAAAACCTATCACTGGCCCTCTATCCAGCTCTACCTGTCCCACCCTCCTCAACCAGCTTATATTTCACCTCATTTCTATTTTTCCTTAGTTCTGATGAAGAGTCATATGGACTTGAAACGTTAACTGTATTCCTCTCCACAGATGCTGTCAGACCTGCTGAGGTTTTCCATCTACTTTTGTTTTTGTTTTTACTATAGAATTAAAAGGGGCCAGGTTGGAGCCTGCAGAATTTAAAAAAGGCTAGTGTAGAGCCCGTTGAATTTAAAGTGGCCAAGACAGGGCCAGGAGAAAGTAAAAATGCTTGAACAGAACCAGTAGAGGTTGAAGGAAATTCACCTGAGATGTAGTTAGCAGAAACCTTCTTTCCAGATTGGGAGGTTCCCAAGTAGACAAGCAGAAAGTGGGATAGATGCCTCACCTGATTGAAATGCCACAGGGGCATACAGCAGGAGTTGCACAGCCACCTGAAAGCAGTAGTGTCCCAGAAGACATGGGACAGATTAAAGGAGAACCCATTTCCGAGGGAAAAGGGAAAGTAACACACCCGAAAACAAACTCCACTTGTGGAAGGGGCATCCTAGTGAAACCTTGTATGGAATTACTGGCAAGTCAAATGGTCAAGTCTAAATTTCAAATCTCAGCAGTAACCCCAGCAGTTCAGCTTCAGAATCCACTGATTTTGAAGTGCAAAAGGTGAGTCCGGACACCTTACAAGGGTTTAAGAACAGGTTACAACCCATTATCAACATAGAAATAAGATTTGCCCCAAATAGAATGATTAGACCTAAGGGTTTTAGAAGCAGCCAGTGAGGGGTTAAAATCTATACGTGCAGTGCAACCAGGCATTCAAAGAAATTTGCATCGTGCAAGCATTTCTCTCCAGCAGTTTGCAAGAGTCAGCTCCTTCCAGGCCTAGAAAGGCAAACTTGAATCTCTGCCACCCCCACAGCTCACCAGAAGTCACATGTCTATTAGCAGCAACATATCCAGAACACTACCACCAGATGTTAGTGAACACCCAAACCCCCTAGATGCTGCCTAACAACGATTTAAAGTGAAAAGGGGCTAGAAAAGCAGCAGGTTCTGAAACACCTTATGTAATCTGGACCCCAGCCCTACTAGATATTCAGAACCCTTCTGCAAGGCTATTTTAAAGACTACCCACATTCCAGGAAAAAACAATGTTGCTTTATATGATTTATAAAGCTGATGCTTTATATGATTTATCCAGAGTTTAACTCGGCACGGAATTATCACAAAGGAAAGCTTAAACAGAGCATAGCTATGACAGTATACAGTTGACCTGTGAATGTTTGAAGATGAATGTGTGTGTATGGTTTTCTTTTATTATAAGCTTATAATGAAATGCTCCTTGTCATATTTCATTTTGCGGTGTGGAGCTGTCATGAAGATGTGCTTTAAGTCCAATAATGATTTTTAATCCACCAGCTGGAAACCTGAATTGAACTTTTAATAACACTTATTAAAACACAAACTAAAAGTGGCTTGATATTACAGCCCAAGATGGCTACCCCAATTTGTATTACTATTATTCCATATTCCAATCCAATTGAAATGGAGACAGCCTGTCTCCAAAACCCACCAAAGGCAATGACCTTCTTGGCAATGTGAAGTACTCGCAACCCCAGCCCCAATAACAATGCATTAAGGCAATCACCTGAGGCTAGCAATGGACCATTAAGACTAAGCATTGGACAATTGGACCCTGGCTAGCATAGCTTTCCAGACGTGAGCTAATCTAGTTACCCTTGGAATACATGATAAATGACCTTACGTGGGATTCCCCCTGACTGTTGGAGAAGGAAGGTCAAATGACAAGCCAACTCTTTGTATATTTTAAGCATGTTATCTCAGCAGAAATGGGGATAAGCAGCTGAGAAGTTGATAGAGAAGACCCAAGTGGGGCCGCCCTCTCTCTTCAATACGCCTGGCAAGCTTTAAGCTCTGTTTGCTGACTGTAACCATTCAGGAACGCTCCTACTGCAAACAAAAGCTTCTTTAAATGCAATCCAGCCCAGCACTACCATCTCCAGAAGAACAACCAAATCAGCCAGCTACACCTTTAAATCGGAAGCATCGCAAACGCCGAAGGAAAGTCTGAAGCCAGCTGTGTGTGTGTGTCAAGTATATTCTTTTCAAAACAAAACCTGCTGCGGCCAAATGACGAGAGGGAAAAGAGGCAAGCCATTTGACCCCCTCCTCACCTGATCATAACAACTTGTTTTATCATAATGTTCATTGTTACATTGCTTCGGTTGGATACAAGGTTGAAAATGCTTTGAAACGTACAAAAATGTAGCCAAACAGGCCCATGCCAACATGGTTGATTCGTAGCTGCCTTCTCTGCTCTCCTGGACTGGGTCCGATCACAGTAGATTTTTACAGAGTATTTTGTTCCTTCGTAGGCCCCTGGGCTTTTTTTTTTTGTTTTTTTTTGCCTCCCAGGAGATTGCTCAGTGAGCAGTGGGTGGGGGAGGTGAGGAACAAAGTATGTAGTTTACTCCAGCCATGCTGAATGTGGGCTGGTTTGATGGACCGGTTCATCTTTTCCTGCCCATCAGTTTTGTGTTTATGTCTTCTGAAGTTGCTTAGCAACCCAGTCAGTTGTATCAGAACAGCAATCCAATGGTTCTACAGGCCTATCACCACCTTCTATGTCCAAATAACAGCAAAAATCTAACCTGCTTTAGTTGCCATGGCGATAAGGGGGAATGAAGGCGTTAAGGATATTTCATTTAAACATAACATAAAAGGATAATATTAGCACCAATAGATTGTAATCTAACCTAATTGAAACAATTTAAGCTATATGAGGTGACAAGAAGTTGCAACTGCAACAAAAATGCATTTGGCTCCCAGCAAGAACAGAACTCAAATCCCCATTTTGCCTGTGGTTTTGGCTTGTTTTTTTTCCACAGGGTGCTCTATGAGTATCACCTTTATTTTATGGAGACCTCCTTTATTTTATGGAGAAAGGTCAAGAAAAATTTGCCAGATGTGCCTGCGTTTTCATAATTTTATTGCAATGTGAAAATGCATTGTGCTTAAATTATTTCCTTTCCTGGAGATAACCAATCCTAAACTAAAACAGAAAATTACAGATTACTGTAGTCATCGAGTGAGTTCTATTCTGATGGAAAACAGAGTGAGCTTTGGAGGATCTCCATTATCTATAAACAGTACCATTTGTAATGGTGACACTACATTCTTAGGAAGATTGCATCAATTTAAATGCAATTAATCTGCCAATGTCATCCCATGGTGACATTGGCCCAGATTTTGCAAAAGCAATAATGATGAGGCCACCAGAACACTCATTGTTATGGAGTAAGTCAGATAGCAACTTCCAGATTTCCATGTTTACATAATCAGAAGTTGCTGTCTTATTTTCCCTGTTTCTCCACAGACTTCACCACACCAGTACCTCACTGACATAGTCAGTATTAAAATACTTGAAGGGTTTAAAATTACGGTAGTGATCCACTAAGCTGGAAAAGTTAGGGTTGGTGCATTGAGGCTTAAGTGTATTTTTAATGGCATGATAAGTTTTAATTGCTGCTGAATGATCTATCTGGCCTGAAAGCTTAAAGGTATGGATTCTCATTCTTTAAGAATTTAATTATTGTTGGAGGATAAATAAGAATTAAGATTTAAACTTTTCCCTTTGCCTCTTTTATCTGTCTCTTCTAATCCCATCTTTCTTTCCCTCTCTCTCTTTTCTTTCCTGGATTAGATTCTGTGTTTTCTAGTGAGGAGTCTTCATTCTTACTTCCCTTGCTCACACATGCCACAGATTCCCTGTAGAGGCCACCGTACTAAAAAAGGTTCCCTAAATACCATAATTTGCTGCTCAAAGCCCACAAAAAAAATCTGTGGACAAATTTAAGCATTCTTTCACCGCTGACCACAAATCCAAAGCATTGACAATGCCACGTTATAAAAAATTGCACTGCATTCCAGCATTATCAGAAGAATATATTGTGCCCTTCCGATGAGTAGTATTTTAACCACCTCAGTTCTTAGAGTTAAAGCAGAATAGAATCAAGAATCTAGATTAGAAGTTAATATCAAAGTTAACCCAGAAATTCTCCTATTCCAAGAACATTTTATGTATACTTTGTTAAACATCTTCTTAAAATCCATATAGACAACTTTCACTGCAGAAGTTCAATTAGATTTGGCAAACATGATCAGCCTTTTACTACTTGGCAGTGGCTGTCCTCAATTAACTGATACTTCTCCAAGTGCCTGTAATTTTTTTCCTTCATTATTATTTCTAAAACCAGCCTGTAATTATTCAGAATTTGATGGGCACTTGAGGGAAATAATCTTTCATGATAGACGATGGAGCAGGGGAATGGGACTGACTGGATTAGGAAGAGCTGGCATGGGCTGGCATGCCATTTGGCCACCTTCAGTGTGATTATAGCGCTTAACTTTTTTGTTTATGGCCATTTTATTCTCATAGTCTCTCTTTTTCAATATTATTTTCCTCTTCACTTCCCCTGTCAACTTCTATATGGTTCTCTCTTGAAGAATTCACCTGACATGCATCATACACCCTCTTATTTTGTTTCATCATATTCTCAACTGTCTTGTCATCCTAGGAGCCCTGGGCTTTAGTTCGCTTGCCTTTTGCTCATGTTGGAATGTACCTAACCTGTACCTGAAACATCTCCTCATGATCACAAATTGTTTTGTTACAGTTTTCCCTGTCAGTCTTTGGTTCCATTTTACCCTGGCTAGATCCTCTCTCATCCCACTGAAGATAGCCTTCTTCCAATTTAGAAGCTCCACTTTACATTGTTCTTTGCTCTTCTCCAGTACTAATCTAAACCTTATGATACAATGATCACTGTTACCCAAGTGTTCCCCCACAGACATTTGGTCCACTTGTATCACCTCAACCCCCAGGACCAGATCCAGCAATGCCCTTTCTTGGTTAGACCAAAGACATGCTGGTCGAGGAAGTTCTCCTGAACGCATTTCAGAAACTCCTCCCCCTCCTTGTCCTTTACTCTAACACTATCCCAATTGATATTTGGGTACTAAAGTCCCCCAATAGCATCACTCTATATTTCTTCAACACCATGTGGAGGCCTATAGAATACTCCCAATAGTATGATCATACCCTTTTTCCTTTTCAACTCTAACCAAATGGAATTTGTCCTTGCTCCCTCTTGGACATCCCCTCTTTCCAATACCACAATGTCTTCCCTAATAAGTAATGCTATCCCAC
Organism: Carcharodon carcharias; assembly: GCF_017639515.1. Lineage (NCBI taxonomy): Eukaryota > Metazoa > Chordata > Chondrichthyes > Lamniformes > Lamnidae > Carcharodon > Carcharodon carcharias. The sequence goes on from NC_054469.1 coordinate 172,364,740, forward strand.
CTCCCTTTTTTCCTTTTCTATCTTTTCTGAACACCTTGCTTTTGTGAAAATTGAATGCCCAGTTGTCACTATTTTGAAGCCATGTTTCTATTACTGCCAATATGTCATATTGCCACACATTTAATTGTGCTTGTAGCTCACCAACCTTATCCAGGACACTTTGTGTATTTATATATATATATATATATATATATAAATATTCTAAACCTGTCTTTGTCTTCCTCATAATCATTTTTAGTCTGCCCCTATCTAATACTTCTCTCAGACTATTCACACTCAGTCTCACTCCTTTGTGCACCTTTTCCCCTTTTCTACTTCTGGTGCCCATGTCCCTGTCAATTTAGTTTAAACCCACCTCAATATAAGTAGATAACGAAGCAATCTAGCAATTGAAGTTTGCTAATTTCCTTTGAAGTAGAATTGCAGGACAGCATAGTCGGTCTCGAATTGTACAATTGAGCATTAATCAAGAATGTAGAGATAATTGTCACTTGATGTACTAGAATTGCTTTGATTTTAAAATTCTCATCCTTGTTTTCAAATCCCTCCATGGCCTTATCCCTCCCTACCTCTGTAGTCTCCTGCTGCCCCACATCTGTTAAGATATCTGCCCTCCTGTACTTTTGATCTCTTGAACATCCCCAAATTTGCTGGCCATACCTTCAGCTCCCAATGTTCTAAACTCTGGAATTCTCTCCCTAAACTTCTCTGCCTATCTTGCTCACTTTCATCCTTTATGACACCCTTAAAACCTATCTCCATGACCAAGCTGTTGATCATCTAACCTAATATGGTTTGGTGTCAAATTTTGTTTTATAATGCTCCTGTGAAGTATATTGGGACATTATTATATCAAAGGTGCGATATACGTACAAATTGTTGCTGTTGTAGAATTTGGGATTGTCATCTCTGGTTTTGGACTAGGCCTTCTGTGCTTTTTGAGGATGTCCAGAAATATCTAAAATATAAGCCTATGTCTGAAGTCCTCTTAAATAGATAAAAACAAAATACTGCAGATGCTGGAAAGCTGAAACAAAATCAGAAAATGCTGGAAAAACTCAGCAGGTCCAACAGCACCTGTGGCTCTTAGATGTTGTAAATAGAGATTCCTTCTCTTCACTTAGTTCTGTGCTTTATGATCATCACCAAATTTAATGCCCAGACTGAAACTATCATTATATCATCCTGCCTTTTTTCTGTACCCTCCTCTTTTTGGATTTGACAATTATACCAAGGTTATTGAAGCATGCAATCAGTCATGTGGATTTTTTTTGGCTGCAACTTACCCAATACAACTTTAAGGCATTTTGTAAAGCAGCCATAAAGCTCAAATCCATAAGGCACTAGTCATTATACTAATTGCCTTTGATTCTGTCATCCTCTATTCTTGTGCTATTTAATATAATGTATATATACATATATATAAAATATATATCTATATATTATATTTACGCATATGCTGGTGCTTGCCCTGTTTGCAGAACATTACCTTCACAGTTAAGCATGTTCTGGTCGTTTATTGTATTGTGTTTTGGGAGAATGTTATTGCTTTGCTTTTTCGTGCTTGTATGGTCATTTGCAATGATTTGAAAAGTATGTGAAATCCCAGTATTTTTCTTCCATCTGTGTGCACTTTGCTGAAATACTGGATAAGATATGCCACAAAACAAGTTTATGACTTTGAATGAATTCCCCAGAAAAATGCAGGATTTTGTTTACAAGTGTATAGGGAGATGCATGATTGTTGTTGTAACATCAAGGGAAAGATTTACAGGACACTGCAAAAGCATCTATAAAAACATTTACATTTATCAGTGATTGTAAGTGTTGTTTTTGACAGGAGAAGTCCCACAATTCCTCTTTAATAGCATAAAAATTATTCATTTGCTTCCTCTGAGCACGTGATTTTGTAGACAAAGATTTTTATGTCAAGGAGATTTATTTATGTTATAAATAAGTATCCTTTGTTTCTCTAGTCTTTTAATTGAGATTTAATACTATGAAGCATTTTCATTCCCCAATGGCTCAGTAAGATGAAACAGAGATTTGAGATGGGGTGGTAATTTGCACGGCAGAGAGGTCAAAAATATTTTTGTTGAGGAGAAGGCTTCAGGAAGATGGTGGTGGTGGAGCGAAGAAACCAGAAGCTATCCTTGCATTCCAGAATGATCCTGATATATTGAACAGTTTTGCAAGAGAAGAACAAGGCCTGATGGTGTTTGTGGCCAGATCTGGCAATGAGTAACTAAAATCTTGTGGAAAAATGTGCACCATATGCATTGAAATCCGTGCTTCACAGATTTAATGATCAAGAATGGGAGTCTACCAAGGGAACAGCCAGATTAGGGGAGAGAAAGCATTTTACTGGAGACAAGAGCATCAAAGGTGAAGGATTGTTTGAATAAATCAACAGCTAGAGAAGTATTGAGGTGAACAGAGGGCCATAGAAATAGAAACAGGGGATGAGAGTGGTGAAGGATGCAAGGAAGTAATCAGAAACGGCCTTATCTACGATACAGATAACGAGCAGAATTTTACGCTGGCGAGATTTTACGGTCCCGCTGAAGTCAATGGAATTTTGAATGGCCTGCCGCATTTTACAGCTCTGCCCCCACCATGACAGGCTGTAAAATTCCGCCCAATGAGAATGGAGAGACTACATGAAAGGCAAGGCTGAGAGAGAGACTATGAATTATGAGTAGGAGAGTGTATATGGAGAAAGTCATTAAGGGAGGACAGGACAGCACTCAACTCGGAGGAGTTACAGCCAAATTCACAGAATTGCAATCCTGATACTGTATGAGCAATTTTCTCCTTTTGTCCTGTTGAATACAACTGGTTACTTAATCCCAGTTTTGTCGCATTGCCAATGCTGCTGCATGGGAATCTGTTCATGGTTAGTTTTAATGTCATATTGAATATAGGAAGTCTCTTGCACCTGTATACAAATCATACCAGCAAAATAATATCTTTATTATTCTGTGACCCAAGAATTATAGGGGCAAAATTGGACTCGGGGGAACCTTGAATGTTTTAAAATGCCATCTGCAATGCGTGTGCTCGTATATTTCCAATACAAAGTTTTCCATATGTGTGAAAGGGTTAGGGCTTGGACATGACAGATCATGATATCATAAGTGTGCAATGTTGATTTGATGCCAGCACTGCCATTATGGAGGTCCACTGCAGAATTTCAGGTGCGCTTTCATCTGGCCCACGGGAGCAGGTTGGAAGGCAGGTGGGTTGGCAGGGGGAGATTGATGGGGGCAGGTGTAGTGTTGGGAGGGAAGGTGGGGGGTGGAGTCCAATTCACTTGGGTCAGGAAGATCAAGTTGGCCTTCCCGTCCAGATGCCAACTAAGGGTCATTTAGGGGCTTTTCATACTGTCACTGGCAATAAAAGCTGGCTGCCTGCCTGTGGGCTTGGGGCCCTTCCTGATCAGGCACCCTGTGGCCCACGGAGAGCCCCTTGGCAAAAGCCACGCATGTAGAAACATCCCCTCCCCCACCAGGGCCTGCCTGACTGTCGCTGGTGATCCTGAGTCTGCTCACCTTGGTTCCGGGACTTGCTCCATCTCGCACTTAAAGTAACAGGAGCTCTGATCCCTGATGGGCTCAGATTCGTATCAGGGCCTCCAGAAACAGCTGTGTGGGGTTGCCCCCAGCTTTCTGGCCCACCATCAGTGCCACCACCTTTGGCATTAAATTCAGCCCTGCATGTGTATATATCACGGTTATCCTATCCTCCAAATTATGTGCAGTGATCTAATCTGAGCTGGTAGCTGCCAATGTGTAGTTGAGTGATGGTGTGTCCTCATCTTTGTTGTCTTACTGCTCTTCCATCACTGTCTGTGAAGGTTGCAGTTCATACGCATCTGAAATAAAAAGGGTTAGGTTGTAATGGGGTAAAAGAGAAAATAACAAGTGCAGGCTTATCCCATCTGCAGCTTGTAAGTCAGAAGTGAGTTAGGAATAAGGAAGAAATAGGTTTTGACAATGAGGATTATATAGGAGGATAATAAAATCTTCGAAGGATTCAACTCTGCTTTTTGCCTTGACTTCAACAGTGGCCCTTCCCATTATCACCAGCAGCATCCCTCCTTGGCAGTTAGAACTTGCTACATCTGGTTGTACGCCATCTTCTCAAGAGAGAGGGAAGTGTAAGTGGGTGAGTGATATGGTTGTCATGGTTGAATAACTGTGACATGTAAGTGAAAGGGTAAGTGGAAGCATCATAAATGCCAACTTAACAATGGGATTATGCTCCTGACCTGACTTCCGGAGCAACCTGTTCCCACATCGTTTGAATGTCGGGCCTCCTGCCTCGTTCATCATGTAGGCCTTCATTCCTCCTTTCCATCTCCTCCATTAAACCTTCCAGTACAGCGTCCAGTAACTTGAATGCCCACACTCTCCCATGATCAGTCATTCTTCATACTTTCCCAAATTAGATTCACTTGTAGAATGACTTCCAATACTTGCTGCAGCCACAATGCACCTCTCATTTAAAAGGTGCAATCTAGCTTTAAGTAATGCAAATTAGAAATGATTTTGGTCCCTCTGCTGCTGTGTGCAGTTAATGAACAGTGTAGGTAGTGCGTGCTGGCTGCACCCAGGAATTATTATAATTAACAGGCAATTCTGAGTCACTGTGCTGCCTTCATTCCATTGAAGGGGCACTGGTTAATTGTGTATTCTGAATCCTGGACCCATTTTTGGACTGTACAATTTACCCGCATTTCTAATGTATTTGATAGATAGGATATACATAACTTTCTTTCTTTCCACTTGTCTTTAGGCAGTGCCCAAGGGCAGGGTTGAAAATGGGATCAGAAGAACCTACAACATTGCACACCTGCCCACTTTCTTGGGTGCCATGATCTGTCTAGGAATTGTTTACCTGAATAAGGACATGTGCACTTAAGTGAGGCAGTAATAATTTAGTGATTTCATACATTATTAGGTTTTCCATCATTTTTACCTCTGTAACACTGGAAATCACTTTTACCTATATACAACAGGCATCCAGTATTACACCGTGATTGGAAGTGCTAAAGTAAATGTACATGGTGATAGCAGGCAGATGAAATTCAATAGAGCGTAAGGTAATGAATTTTGGCAGAAGGGATAGGGAGGGGCAAATTAGACTGAATGGTACAATTCTGCAGAGTGTACAGGGACAGGGGAACCTGAAGGTTCATGTGCATAGATCTTTGAAGGTGCCAGTCACATTGAGAGAGTAGTTAGCAGAGCATATGGAATCTTGGGCTTCATAAATAGAGGTATTGAGTACCAGGGGAGGTGATGGCATAGTGGTATTGTCGCTGCATTGGTAATCCAGAGACCCAGGGTAATGCTGCAGGGACCTGGGTTCAAATGGCGCCATGGCAGATGGTAAAAAAAAAAAAATCGGGAATTAAAAGTCGAATGATGACTGTGGTTGTTGTAAAAACCCATCTGGGTAGCACCACTACTGACTAAGCTGGCTGAGCCTTAAAGAACATAGCTGCTAGACTGGGTCTGTGACAGGTAATGCAACATACTTGTCCATCCTCACCCACACCAACCTGCCTGCCGCAGATGCAGTAGGAGTAACGTTGTGGAGACGCCTTCACATTGAGGATACTCTCCATCGTGTTGTGTGGCACTGCCACCGTGCTAAATGGGATAGATTTTGAACAGATCAACGCAAGACTGGGCATCCATGAGCCACTGTGGGCCATCATCAGCAGCAGAATCTGTAACCTCATGGCCCGGCATATGCCCCCACTCTACCATTACCATCAAGCCATGGGATCAACCCTGGTTCAGTGAAGATGCAGGAGGGCATGTCAGAAACAGCACCAGGCATACCTAAAAATGCCAACCTTGTGAGCTATAACACAGGACTACTTGTATGCCAAACAGCATAAGCAGCAAGTGTAAAGTGATCCCACAACCAACGGATCGGATCTAAGCTCTGCAGTCCTGTCACATCCAGTCATGAATGGTGGCGGACAACCCAGTGGAGGAGGAGGCTCCACAAATATCCCCATCCTCAATGATGGAAGAGCTAGTGCAAAGGATAAGGCTGAAGCATTTGCTGATCTTCAGCCAGAAGTGCCGAGTGGATGATCCATCGCGTCCTCCTCCAGAGGTCCCCAGCATCACAGATGCCAGTCTTCAGCCAATTCGATTCACTGCACGTGATATTAAGAAATGGCTGAAGGCACTGGATACTGCAAAGACTATGGGACCTGACAATATTCCAGCAATAGACTTGTGTTCCAGAACTTGCAGTGCCCTGGCCAATTACTGCCCTATCAATCTACTCTTGATTATCAGTGAAGTAATGAAGTCATCAATAGTGCTATCAAGTAGCACTTGCTTATCAATAGCATGCTCACTGATGGCCAGTTTTGGTTCTGTTGGGGCCCTCAGCGCCTGATCTCATTACAGCCTTGGTTCAAATATGACAAAAGACCCGAACTCGTGAGATGAGAGTGACTGCTCCTGTCTCAAGGCCTCATTTGACCGAGTGTGGCATCAAGGAGCCCTAGCAAAACTGGAGTCAATCGGAATCAAGGGGAGAACTCTTCGCTGGTTGGAGTCATTCCTAGCACAAAGGAAGATGGTTGTGGTTGTTGGAGGTCAGTCATCTCAGCTCAAGGACATCACCGGAGTTCCTCAGGATAGTGTCCTAGGCTCAACCATCTTCAGTTGCTTCATCAATGACCTTCTATCCATCACAAGATCAGAAATGGGACTGTTCGCTGATGATTGCACAATGTTCAGCACCGTTCGCAATGACTCAGATACTGAAACAGTCCATGTCCAAAAGCGCAAGACCTGGACAATATCCATGCTTGGGCTGACAAGTGGCAAGTACATTTGCGTCACACAAGTGTCACGCAACAACCATCTCCAACAAGAGAATCCAACCATCACCCCATGATGTTCAATTGCATTACCATCACTGAAACCCCCACTGTCAATGTCCTGGGGGTTACCATTAACCAGAAACAACTGGACTAGCCATATAAATACTGTGGCTACAAGAGCAGGTCAGAGGCTAGGAATCCTGTGATAAGTAACTCACTTCCTGACTTCCCAAAGCCTGTCCACCATCTCCAAGGTGCAAGTCAGGAGAGTGATGGAAAACTCCCCACTTGCCTGGATGGGTGCAGCTCCCACAACATTCAAGAAACTTGATACCATTCAGGACAAAGCAGCTCATTTGATTGGCACCACATCCACAAACATTCACTCCCTTCACCACCGATGCACAGTAGGAGCAGTGTGTACCATCTACAAGATGTACTGCAGGAATTCACCAAGGCTCTTCAACAGCACCTTCCAAACCCATGGCCACTACCATCTAGAAGTTCAAAGGCAACAGATAGATGGGAACACCACCACCTGCAAATTCCCCTCCAAGTCACTCACCATCCTGACTCGGAAATATATCTCCGTTCCTTCACAGTTGCTGGGTCAAAATCCTGGCGCTCCTTTTCTAACAGCACTGTGGGTGTACCTACCCCACATGGATTGCAGCAGTTCAAGAAGACAGCTCACCATCCAACTTCTCAAGGGCAACTAGGGATGGGCAATAAATGCTGGCCCAGCCAGCAAAGCCCACATCCTGTGACTGAATAAAAAAAAGCAGGGAAGTTTGCCAAACCTTTATAAGCTTTGATTAGGCCACAACTAGAGTATTGTGGCCAGTTCTGATTATCACACTTTCAGAAGGATATGAGGGTCCAGAGGAGATTTACTAGAATAGGTCCAGGGATGATAAATTTCAGCTGTAAGGTTAAGTTGGAAATGCTGGGGTTATGCTCCTTGGAGCAAAAGAAATTGAGGGTGAATTTGAATCAGGTGCACAAGATTATAACAGGTTTAGGTAAGGTAGACAAAAATCTTTCTTGTTAGCTGATGGTACAAGGACTAGAGGACACAGATTTAAGCTTTTGGGCAAGAGCTGCAAGGGAGAGTGTGAGGAAAAACTTTTTTACCCAATGAGCGGTAGTGAGCTGGAACTCGCTGTCTACGAGATATTGGCAGCAAAGAAGATGAATGATTTCAAAAGGAGATTGGATGGGCATTTGAGGGAAATAAAGTTGCAGGACTGTGGAGATAGGGCAGGAGAATGGGACTGATTTGATTGCTGTACGGCGAGTCAGCATGGACACGATGGACTGAATGGCCTCCTGTGTCATAATGAATCTATGACCGTACGTGCTGAACTTTCATCTTCGAGACGGGTAGCACATGTTGGGAAATTTCCTGACTCAGCCTATCAGACCCAATTTTCTCAGGGTGGGGGTGGGTGCAGGATAGAGTCAGCTCTACCATCCTCAGAGGCAGCCACAAGGGCGGCTGAGTGCCAAATCAGGTTGCTTAAAAGGTCCACCTTGGTTCTCTGGAACGTTATCCTTGTTGCTTGCTTAGACTTTAGGTCCTCTAGCCCACATCCCTCACCCCTCCCATCTACCCTCCATGCCAACTCCAACTCATGCCCCTAACTCCCCCCCACCACCCCCTTTGGTCCTTCATACCCTCCGTGCTAACTCATGGCACTTCTGTGTCCATTTGCCCAGTATAAACACACTTTACAGAACCAATGAAGCCCATAGTAACAATGCATGTGTGGAACTACATAAAAGCAACCATTTGTAATTTTCTTCTAAAAAAAACTGCCTTTGCTACAACCCTATAAAAGTATCAATCAATGAGACATTTAAAGTATCAACAACAGAAGCCATAAGCCCTTGACATTACTTTACCTTATGCAAATAAATATTGAGCCATTGACAAATGAGATCAGATAAAAGTAATTCATTATAACGTCATAAAGCTGTCAATCCTCTCTGCACCTGTGTCAACAAACTCTCCCATATAATCCTTCTATGGGAGTCTGGGCTCTGTGCAGAGGAGTTGGCATGGAGGGACCATGGGCAAGACCTTGTAACCTTACTTTTCAAAAGGTTCCCCAATTCAAGCTATGGCTCATGACTCCTCTGAGATTTGTGAATTACGAGTCATGGAGAAACTGGCTCGACTCTACAAAAATTATGGGGATGTTAGGAGATGCCTAGGCCTGCAATGGAACCGGTCAGGTTGGGAGCGCAGGCTGCAGGTTAGCAACCCATACCCTTATCCAGCACCAGTGAAGTTTGAGGAGCAGCGGGAATCCCAGAATTGGGTCCCGTCTGCCATTTTTAAATCCAACCCCCAGCCTTCATTCTGATTTGGTTGAAGGCATGAAATTCCGGGTCAATGAATCTAAACTTATCTCTTCAGTATTTTTTTTAACCATTGTTCTTTGGAAAACAATTGAAGAGTTAAATTTCAATATTGAGTTTTAAAACCAAAGAATATTTGCACGTTTTAAGAAAGTAACACTGGTGACCTATCGAAAACGCCAGGAGGCGGGTATTGAATTATTTCCCTAAAAATTATTAAAACAGTTAGCCACTGTTAGCCCATCTCAGTGGTCAATTTGGGATAATTTTCATCTTTACCACCTGACAGTAACCTGGCTGAATGGATTACTTGCTCATTATAGAACTACATAATTCTTGTTCCTTTGATTTCAATGGAACAATAATTTATTAGGCTGTACAGTGGGAGGCTAGTCTGCTCTGCAAATCTTTGGTACTTGGCAAGGATTATTTGGCATAGGTCCTGCCTTTGGATTGTGAAATTGGAGATAAAAGCAGAGACCAATTGGGGGTTATTTTCCCAGGCAAGGCTAGGCGGGAATGTGCACTTGCAGGGAATTAAATAAATCCCCTGAAAGTGATGTTGAGTTGGGATTCTGCCATCATCCTGCCCTCTTCTGAAGTTCCCCAGGGTGGATTTGAAGACAAGCAGAGAAACCAATTAAGATACCTAAAAAGCCAATTAGGAACTATTTTAATCCTCAATTCTGGATTTCACAGCCAGGGCCTCACAGCAATTTGCCAGGGTCATTGAGGTGAATGAGCAGCAGGGAAGGTTTCTTCAGTGAAACTGACAAACAGAGAAGGTTTTGCTAAGTGAAACTGAAGAGCTCCAGCCTTGGCCAGATGAGAGGCTGCTGACTACCTCATTGCTTCTCAGAGAGCTATCATCGTTTGACAGGCGATTGCTGACTTCTTGGAAAGCATTTCATTGGTCAAGCACTTAACTAACCTGCTGCACTTCCCTGCTTCATCATGGCGTGGAAGCAGCTTTTGTAGTTCCACCTTGCACCTCTGATGAGGGGCAAGAGGAGAAGGAACATCTCTACCATCAGCAGCAGCAAATGGAACAACAGCAGTGCCTGTGTTCTCTTCAGTCACATCCTCCTCCTTAGTGCAGAGAGGATGGACATCGAGATCCAGCTGGAAGGAAATGAGACCCCCAATTCAGGGTCAGAGAATCCATTTTCTCAACATGTGCACTAGTGCCTCAGGATGATCAGGTGCTCATGACTATTCATTGTGACACCTACAGCCTCCTAGAACAAGACCTCCTTAATTGTGTAGCAGGTGGAGCAAACAGAAGAATGGAGAGAACACCTGGGAAGGTGCCTCCCTGGATCTCTTAGGGGCAACAGTGGGGTGAACTCTCCAACCAAGCAAGCAGGAGTGCGGGCGGCCAATGAAGTGGTCAGTAGGAGTGTGGTCATGTAGCAGGTGGGCATGCATTGTCAGAATATAGTGCCTGTCACTGGTGGGCCCCCTCCATTCCTCTGTTTGCTCTCTTCTGCAAGGAGAGAAAGACAGAGAACATTTAATAATGGCTTGTGTGGAGAAGAGGAAAGGACAGCATTTGTGGAGGGTGAGAAGTGGGTGTGAAAGGACAATAGGATGACAGTGAATGTGTGTGTTGGATAGGGAATTGAGGTGCCTGTAAAGAGAACTGCAAGATCTGTTACCCTGAGGTGGCAGTGCAAGAGAATGCTGAGAAAGCCAGAGGAGGACTTGGCACCTTTAAGTGTTCTGTCACTCACCTATCTTGCCTCTGAGGTCCTGGATTCTCTTGATGCACTGTCTCCAGTTGGAGAGACCACACTCCTGTTGTTCACTTCCTTGGCCACCTGCACTCCTGCTTGCTTGGTTGGAGAGTTCACCCCACTGTTGCCCCTCAGCAGGACCTTCATGTCAGGGTAAGAGATCCAGGGAGGCAGCCTTCCCAAGGTGTTCTTTCCATTCTTATGTTTGCTCCAATCTCAAAAATCTAAATGCTGGTGGTCCATTGTAGCTTATGTCATAGTCCATTTAATTAGTAATCCCTCCAACAGCAGAATGGATGCAGCATTCCACGCACTCTCCCTGATTGGTTGGGAAACCCAGAGAATGGGATGCTTATTCCATGACTCAATGAAAGAACGTTGGCAAAGCATGTTAATTATCAAACCGTTCCTGACCCGCAAATGGTCTTCTAGTAGAGACTAACTTGGGAAATTGTGTTCATTAATTGATAGCCAGCTTTTTCTATAATGATATATTTTATGTTTTTTTTATAATTATGGAAAAGCATGTTGTGCTGATTTAATTAAGTGAGATCAATCATAACTCTTTCTCCATCTGCTCATTCGATGTGAAATAAGTCAGCTCAATGATTCACATTTGGGCTTGCCTTACCAAATATTTTCTTGATCCTCCTTTGAAAAGATTGGAGAGGCACATATGTGGAAGAAACAAATATCTGGTTCAGATCATGACGAGGTACTATGATTAGACCTTTGAGTTATGCTATTTTATTGTTAGGTATTTTTCAGTATAGGCACCATCCATAAGATATGATGTATAGAAATAACTGCCCAAAGTAGCAGAATGATTATAACTTGTGGAGAATTTTTGCAATTTGAAAATTATGTTGCAATGCTGAATCCTTCATTCATACTCCAAACTGCAGCACTATGTTCTCTGATGACCTAATATTAAATGCTGTTGTCAAGAAACAGTTTGTTTAGTTTCATTAAATGTATGGTGGCAAACACAGGTAAGTTTTACTACTTTTTATTGAATGAACTAGCAGATGCTCAGAACAGACACACCGGAGTGAGTCTCGTCAACCTTTCCAGAAGTACTCCTTTAACTGGATATTGATAGCAGTTTTCTTTCAGGTTTGGAACTGCTACTTTGCCTTAATTACAATCATTTATTATCAATTACAATCAATGTTGCATCAAAAATCCCTGGAATGACAAGCCATGCTGCAACAGGTAAATTTTTTTAGTATAACTTGAGTTATGTATTTGCCTCATGACAAGAAAGTTAACAATCACAGAAACCTCCAGAGGTATGTACAGCTGACTATTTAAAGGGGTATTGTTCCTGCTGAAATTATCACATCAATTTTGACAGAACTTATAGCTGTTTAAAAAGTCTGAAGTATCTAATAACTCTCTTCTCCCATAATAATAATAAAAACACATTCCTTAGGGAGCAATATGGCAGCACGAAAAGTTGAATTTTTGCACCAGATTGCCCCTGTGGCTTCAGGAGTTGAACTTTCCCATGAAATCTTTTGGAAAGGTAATGGTGCATTTTGCATAATAAGTGTTTCTACTTGCAGTTATCTCCATTTTTTATTTCAGTACAATATAAAAGCAAGGAATGAGATTATTTAAAGGAAGGACCGTTAAATAATGAAGATCGTGATTTTGTGTTGAAACATTGACCAAAGTATTACGTAAATCTAATTCACTTATGTAAACTCATTGGTCACTGCATAGGACTTTTGCTAATTTATACTAAGAACCATGAGTAAAACTATTGCTGTATGAATAGAAGCAGTAAGTGTACAACTGAGAAATGAAAAGCACATGCATAAATAGGAATGAAAAATAGAAAATTGATGAAGAGGCTTGAGTATTTGAGTTCAGGACATGTTTTTGCTTTCCTTATTTATGAGGTTGCTTCCTTTTTAAAAGTTGTTTTAATACTTTGATACTATCCTCCCCCACTGTTTTAAATGGTGACTCACTGTCTTTTTGTGCTCTCCTCTCACGCTGTTTTAAATGCTGTCTCGCTCTCCTCTGACACTGTTTTAAATAGCGTCCTACTCTCCTTTCGCACTGTTTGAAATGAAGTCCCCTTTTCTTCTCACGCTGTTTTAAATGGGCCTAAATTCATTGAGCGTGCAGTCTGCATTTACATCTTTGAAAAGTCCATAACAATATTCCACATATAACAACTATATTTATATAGCACCTTTAATATAATAAAATTTCCCAGGCCACTTCACAGCCTCATTAATGCGCAAACCCCCCATATCTAAAGAATACAGAAGTGAACACTGAGATTGGTCTTTGGCCCTCAGTGCCAGTTGTACGACAATGTCCTTCATGTCACAAAACACTACAAACCAGAATAGTTGTACTAAGCTCAGAAAATCCCTAATATATACTCCATTTCAGAACTGGTTACCCCCATCATGCTCAGAGCAATCAAGGGAACTCAGAAGTTTGACTAAATTCAACTCTGTAAGATTCAGGACTGAAAGGTCCTGAGAGGTCTATACCTTATTATTTGGTCCCTCAATGAAGTACTTAAATGCTGAAATTTGTATGTACTTCAGTGCTTGTAATGTGGGAATGGTGTATTTGTAATTTTAATATAATTTTATTTCATTTGCGATTTTGTGTTTCTGTGATTTTTTTTTGACCCTTTTAATCACTTAGCCAATTACTACTTCCTTCTTACCGGCTGAATTTGTCTTAAATTATTACATGTTTGCATGTTTTTAACCTGATTACTTCGACTTTCTTTGACTTTTTTGATCTAAGTTATACTGCAATTCAGCCTTCGGGCTGTGAACATGTTTCTTGAATAAAATACATTATTATTATTATAAAACAAAATTGAACATCAGGCTACATAAGGTGATATTAGGATAGATGGCAAAAAACTTGGTCAAAGAGGTACATTTTAAGGAACATCATAAAGAAAGAAGGAAGGAGGAGAATCATAGAGGTTTATGCAGTGAATTCCAGAGCGTATACAGCTGAAGTTGCAGCCATTAATGGTGGAGCAATTGAAATTGGCGATGATCAAGAAGCTAGAATTGGATAAGCGCAGATATCTTGGAGGGTTTTGGAGCTGGACAAGATTATAGAGGAAGGGAGGGGTGCTTCCATGGAGGGATTTGAAGACAAGGATGAAAATTTTAAAATCTTACATTGGTTTCCAGTTAAGCAATGCAGTCAGCGAGCACAGGGGTGATATGTGAACAAATCTTGATGTGAGGACACAGGCAGCAGAGTTTTGAATAACCTCAAGATTATGGAGGATAGAATGTAGGAGACCAGCCAGAGTATGTTGGAATAGTCAAGTCTAGAGATAACATGAATGAGGATTTCAGTAGCAGATGAGTGAGGCAGTGGTGAAGTCGGGCAATGTTGCTGAGTTGAAAATATGTGATCTTAGTGATGGCACAGATGTGTGGTTAGACGCTCATCTTGGGGTCAAATTTGGCACCAAGGTTGCAAACAATCTGTTTCAGTCTCAGGTAGTTGCCAGGAAAAGGGATGGAGTTGATAGCTAAAGAACAGAGTTTGGAGCTGGGACAATTGACAATGGTTTCAATCTTCCCATTATTTAATTGGAGAAAATTTCTGATAATACAGGACTGGATGTCGGTTGGAAAAGCAGTTTGATAACTTAGCAACAATGCAGGAGTTGAGAAAGGTGGTGGTGAGCTACAACAGAATATCATCAGTGTTTATGTGAAAGCAAACACTGCTTTTGGATGATGTCGCTGAGGAGTAGCATGTAGTTGAGAAATAGCGGGGGCTAAGATTAGATCCTGATGGACACCAGAGGTAATGGTGTGGGAGCAAGAGGAGAAGCCATTGCTAGGGTACTCTGGCTATGATTACATGGATAAGAAATGAGGCAGGTAAGTGCAGTCCCACCCAGTTGGACGGCAGTGGAGAGACAGTTGGAGGAGGATGGTGTTGTCAGCAATGTCAAAGGTTGTGGACAGGCTGTAAAGGCCTTTAGCGTACCTCGCATGTGCATCGGTCATTAACAAATTGATGGATGACCAATTCATGTTGATTATTATACCACTTTGCTCATAAGGCCAGAGGGAAAAGCGCCAGTAAGGTAAAAAAAAGTCGTAATGAACACACAACTAACAGAAAATGGGTTAATTCCCTAGTGAATCTCTGTGGCATTGGGAGTTTTTTAACAAGGGTGTCATAAGTACTCTTATCAGAGACACAGCTTTATCATTGGGGGAAGCCTGGTTTCTGACATATTAAGCTGGGGTTTTCGTGTTTAATGGTACTTTGAAGGAGGGATCCCATAATGAGCGAACACAGGAAGAGGGGTCCATAACTTCTGAAAACAGTCGAGTGGTTCTGGGAATAAAGAGATAGGGTCAAATATTTGTGAAATCATGGACACTTTGCAGATCTTTAAAAATGGCAGATGTGGCCTGAATGCGGAAGTTCCACAACAATTTCCGACAGACCCCATTTTTATTGTTAGGGGAATGGGGTCAGGGTGTCACTCATACATGAGGGAAACCCGAACTCAATTGGGGCATTTGAACTCCGTGTTCAGGCCCCATTTTTGCTGTAGTAATGGCCTTAACCTGCAATGTGAAATTAGGATTTATGGAGGAGATGTAAATGCTCGTGAACAGTGGCTAAGGAATGTAGAACTTCAAGTTATTTGAATCCCCAATCCTTTAAAAAAATTTTTTTAAAAACAGCCTGCCTGTGTCATTGAGAGATGAAAATAACTGAAGCTGTAAGGTTATTTAAATTCCCAGCTCTCCACAAATTTGAGAAAAGCACAGCCTGCCCATGTCAGTGAAAGTTGAAATAAATCTATTTTAGCAGTTACAATAGCTGTTTGTTGACGTTACCCCAAGGGCTATCATTATTAATTCTCGGCTGCTTTCCACAACCTAGAATTAATCCAGTAAGGGGGTTGTAAGTTCACAGTTTGACTGACAGCTGAAAGAGATTTTTAAAGGTTTAGCTTTCTTTGATGTGGGTCTGTGGATACAAGTCTGTTTTTATAAGGAAGTAACTACTTTTGGGGCTTTTAAAGTTTTGAATGGGCTTGCATGAATGTAAGTATTGTTTTATTGCAGTGAAAGCTGTAATTGATATGTAGATCTTTATTTTGCTTCACCTCAACATGGCTCTGAGGTCTGCCAGTGGTGCGTACTGGGTGTTTTGGCATGGAGCTATAACAGGCCACTGGGGTGGGTGGGGGCAAGAGTTGGCATGGAAGGCATGAGGGACCATGGGGGGTCATGAGGAGGCATGAGTTGGCATGGGGAGTGGATGATGGGATGTGAGGAGTGAGGGCTAGAGGGCCTAACATTTAACAAAACAACTGGGATGAAGTCCCAGAAAACCGAGGCGGGCCTTTTAAACAGCAGGTCCTGTGGCTGTTTCTGATCTGTGTCCAGGGACGGCAGGCCCAACTCCATCCAGCACCTGCCCTCTGGAATGCAAGTCACAGCATATGGAACACTTTTTTTCCATGAGGCAATTGTGCCAAAACAGGAAATTTCCCAACTTGAGTTACCTGTGCAGGATCAAAAATCCAGCCTACAGACACTGGAATCTATGGTCACTGGGAGAGAATTCCCTCAATATCAAAAGAGGGAATTCCCAGGAATGGCCACCCTGGGAATTTGGGCTAGGGAGTTTTGAGCCCTGAAGGGAATTGGCGGTGCACAGGATCTGGGTAAAGGGGTTGGTGGGGATCTTGGTAGGGTGTGGTCCTGGCAAAGGTGGTTCCTTGGGTTGAGCTGGAGCTGGAGTGCAGTTTGGGAGCTTTGGGCAGGAAGGGTCTGGTGGAATTGGGAATGCTGGGGTTTGCAGTACATGAAGGAGAACAAGATTTAACTTGCTAAGAGTCCTGATCGGCAAGCAAAAATAGAAAAATTCTTAGCTTCCCAGGAAGAAAGATGGCAAATATGTCCCAAATCCCTGGAACAGTATCATGGGTATGAAGGGGGTATACTGCCAATACCTGCAACTGGTGCTCTGCTGTTTTAAGAGCAGAGGTGGTGGTTTAGCAAGGGCCCAATGAAGAGTTGACTATTTTTCATGTCTGGCTTCTAACACAACCAGGGAAGCAGGGAATGGATTTCCCTGGCTTGCTCAGGCTTCGGAGCCTTTCCTGGATCCCCAATGGGATTGAGGTCAGCTCTCAGCTGGCTAGAGTTCTAATGAGGCCAGTTGAAGTTTGAAGAGAATCTGAGAATTTCCCCATTACGTAGGTTGAGGATTCAATTTATTCCCCCACTTACATTAAAATTTAGCTGAATATACAAAACTGGGCAGAATCCTGGTGAAATTGGATTCTGCAGCAAATCCTTGAGATGGAAAATTTCCTTCCCTGCCAGAACTCAGGACTTTCAGGCCCTGTGTGATTAGTGGTAGGTCTCTGGAGTTTCAAGAAACAACAGGAGTTAGGAGGCCCAGTTTTCATTGCTGCTGGATAATCTTGAAAAAATTTCACTGCTACCAACTGAAGAGAACCTGAGCTCCAGAAGCTGAGACAGCAAGCATAGTGTAACACAGCTTATATTCAAATGTTTCTTGGAAAGTATAGCTTTATTAATATCTAACTTTAGTACTGTGTGACTGAATTTACATCTTGCTAGTTGTTATGATGCGGCAGATGATGTGTGCCACACGGATCAAATCCACTAGGGAAATTTGATCGCACTATCACAACGGTTTTGCAATTTGTATTTATTTCAAGATATGTGCCCTAAATTCAGAAGTAGTAAGTCCACCAAGACTTTCAGAGATTTTTTTAAAATAAACTACAAATTACTACTATTATAGCTCCTAAAAATCCCTAATTAACCCGGCTCCCAGTTACACCCCCTATAAGGCAATGGTCCAAAAATAGATTTTCAGATTTTAAACAGATCCAGCAAATCAACACAATATCCTGGCTAGTAGAATTCACAAAGCTATTTGTGGGAATAAACTAGGGAGGACAAATTTAGCTACACATGATTTGAGTGTAGAAGTTTAAGCTTCAATAAGGCAACATCCTTATAGATTAAATCCAGCAAAGTTATCACAAGTACAGAAAGACGTTGAATTCATGCTTCGAAATGACATCACAGTCTAGTTGCAGTGACTAGAATTCACCTATTGTGATGGTCCCAAAACCATATGGAACACAAAGACTATGTGTGGACCATTGAAAGGTGAATGCAGAGACAAAAGTGGATTTATATCCTATACCACAATTGGAAGATTGCATTGAGAAAGTGGGACAATCAAAGTTTATCACAACGTTTGGCTTGCTGAGAGGATATTGGCAAGTACTGTTATTGGAGAGAGCAAAGGAGATGTCAGCTTTTGTGACACCAGATGGACTATATCAGTTTAAAGTCATGCCATTTGGTATGAAAAATGCACCCGCAAATTTCAAAGACTGACAAACAAAGTAATTGCAGGACTGAGCAATGTGCTGTTTACATTGACAACTTGATAGTTTTCAGTCAAACGTGAGATGAGCATTTACAACATCTGGAGGAATTATTTAGTTGGCTGCAAGAAGCTAATTGGCTGATGAACTTGGCTAAAATTGTATTCGCAAAAGCGTAAGTTACATAGGCAATACCATTGGACATGGTAAGGTGGCTCCGAGAGATGTGAAAGTCAAAGCTATCGTGGATTTCCCCGTGCCAACAACAACAACGATTTCTGGACGTGAGTGAGTTTTACCAGAAATTTGTACCAAATTTTAGCCAAGTGTTGCTCCACTGACTGAATTATTAAAAAAGAACAGGAAGTTTCAATGGATGCAGGAGTGTCAGAAGCCACTTGACAGTTTTAAAAACTGTATTGACTATGACACCAGTTTTGGCAGTACCTATTTATACCATGCAATTTAAGTTGGCCATTGACACAAGTGATATCGGCATTGGGGCTGTACTGTTACAAGAAATTGAAATTGGAATTGAAAAACAGATAAGGGTATTTTTCACAAAAGTTGAATGTACAACAGAGGAAATATTCAACAGTCGAAAAGGAGATTCTGGGTCTGGCGTTAACGTTGCAACATTTTGAGGTTTACATTGCAAACAATTCATCAGAAATAATTGTTTATACAGACTACAATCCTTTAAAATTTCTAGACAGATTTTGAGGCTGAAGTGGAAGGCTGTTCAGATGGAGTTTATTACTTCAACCATTAATCTACAGATTATACATGTGGCTGGATGAGAAAATCTAATTGCAGATGCATTGTCAAGAGTTTAAAGCTCAAAGAGAAATTGGACATTTAAAACCTGGGCACTGGACTGAAATGACTTCTGTTGATACCAAGGATGTGTATATTTATTTTTTATGTTAATGCATGCATCTGGTAATGTAATAGTATCAGTGTATAGATAAGTATAGTAGGTAATGTAAGATGGGTTAAGAAAATGAAGCTGTCTTTTTAAATTATAATGGTTCATTTTTTGATAAGGAGGGAAGTTTCATGAGTATAATAATTTTCATAATATTTTTCTGGTTTATTGTAAAGTAAGTTTAGAGGGGGTTGTGTTGCCACTTTCTCATTAACACATTACTCTTAAGGTAATAACATTCTGGAATACATTCTGCCTCTGTTTCTGAATAAGCTGCCTGATATAATTATTTTATTTGTGGATCCTTCTGTTGTAACTCTATCAACTGCCTTGAGCTAAACACCTCAGCCGCATTCCCTTCCATTCTTTCTTCCAGAACAATCTTATCAAAGGCAGTGTCAGCTAATTGAACTTTAACATCTTTTCCCAGCCTTTTAACTTCTTTCTCTTCCTGTTTCAACCCGTGAGCTTGTGATCTTGTTACCACACAATCTGGAAATGATCCAGGATGCTCCCTCTGCAACTACCATAGGCATCACCCACATCTGTGACCCAGCTATATCATTCCCTAAAATAAATGGAACCCCTGCAATGGGCAATTTTTCCACTACTGCAACAGTCACCTCATCTGTTTTCCACTTACTCTTTAAAGTTATCTTCCACAGCGAAATAGGTTTAGCATATCCATGAACCCCACTCATTACCACTTATTCCTGCAGCATGCCCTCTGAACAACACATATCGCTATCCCATAACATTAAGGATTGACTAGCCCCGTGCCTCTTAAAATTTTAATATCTTTACCTGCTCCACCCTATACACATGGAAAGACTTCCCTTCTTTAAACATCTCTACAGCCTGTTCCTCAGAACTCTTAGGTAAATTGTGAACACATTCCCACTTCTTTACCTATCACTGATTCTTCCTGCTTTACCTGTACACAAACCACTGGTCTTTCCTGTGCCCGAACCTCAGAACCCACAGTACTTCTACTTCCAGAACTTCTCTGCATCCCAATAATTGCAACAGATTTTCCCTGTAATTTCCAACACATTGACTTCATGTGCCCTACTTTATTACAATTAAAACACTTCAATTTTCGAGTGTCACTTTTACCCTCAGCACCTTCGTTTCTAGTCTGAGAAAAACTTCTTGGAATTTCCACCTACTCTTCCTCTTCCCTGACTACCTTTCACCTTCCCACTTTCTATCCTTCTCTGATTTAAAAGGTGGCGAGAAAATTGCAATTTGTTTTTGAGTCTGACCATAAACTTGTGAATGGAATTAAAATCTGTGACATGAATCATCAGGATATTTCCCAATCTTGCAGCTTAACCCAAATCTCTACAATATGATTGATTTCTACATGCTTACAATATTTTTGAATATTACTTAGCAGTGGAGATTTTCAAGGCAAATTCCAAACTGGAGTTGACCTGTCCTAGATTAATTTGCTGAATTAAAGCTAATTCAGACAGGCTGAGTTTGAAATCACATTGGTGACGAATGATAAGGTGCGGTGAAGCAATATAGATCCATCGGCCGGGATTTTTTGGTCCTGCCCACAGTGGCGGGCAGAAGGAAATCAGTTTTCCATCGGCATAAAAACAGGTTACGATCATCTGCTCCCACCCTCAATGGCTGCGTGCTTTTCCCACTGCACCATGCCAGGAATGTCATTTGAATACATTAGAATATAATGATTTTGCTATTTCTAGACTACCTTGTTGAAGTCTTTGAAGAATATCAAGCCGAAGTGTCTGACTATTCTCTTGTTGAAGACTTGTATGTCGTCAATGACTATGAGGTGCTTGCACTGTTCAAAGTACTACTGCAATATCGGATTGTGGGAATATAGCCTGGCCATCCTTCCAGACAATATTTTCTGATTTTGAGATATTCTTCTTATTGCTGGGCTTGTTTTATTTCCTGCAGCTTTTTTGCAGTAGTTGATAATTGCTGAGTGATTAAGTGATGCTTGAACCTCCTCAATGAAGTGTAAATCCTCTTGTTTGGTTCCTTCTGATGGTATTCATGACAGTGTGTCTGCTGTTGTTTGATGCTTTCCTTGAACATCAATCTTAGTCTGAACCACTGGATTCTTGGCTGCATCTTCACAATTTCTTTCATGTTCAGAAGGGTGACAATTGACTTATGGTCTGTTCTAATTTTGACATAACATAGACTGAAAATTTTTTGCACACCCACATTGTTCCCAATGCTTCTTTTTCTATTGTGGCTTACCATTGTTCTGTTCCTGCTAGCGATCTAGAGGCATAGTAAACTGGTCTATGATTTCCGTCTCTGCACTTGAAATAAAACTGCCCCCAGACCTGTAGCCAATGCATCTGCTGCTATTGTGGTTGGTAATTCTGGGTCATAGAATTCCAGGATTTCAGAAGAGATTAAAAGTTGGTTAATCCTTTCACGAGCATATTGCTGGTCCACATTCCAGCACCACTGTTGACCCTGTCGCAACAGCTATCTCAAAGGCTCGTTGACCTCTGCCAAATTTGATAGGAACTTTCCTACTTGGTTGACCATGCTAAGGAATCTTTGAAGCTCAGTTACATTCCTGGGTTGTGGAAATTCTCTGATTACTTTCGTTTTTTTTATGGATCAGCTGTGATTCCAGTGGCTTGTCTTATGTGACCTAGATACTTGATCATGGGTTGGACGAATTCACATTTTTCATTCAGTGTTAGGCCTGCATTCTGTAAGACTGTCAGGACGGGTGAGGCCTAGGTTGGCCTTTGCCCCAATTGAGGCCCTTAAGAGGCCAATTAATGACAGAGTAACTTTCCCTGCATTTGCCTCTTTAGCCCTAACCTCATTAGAGCATTGCCTACACACCAGTGTTAAGTATTTCACTTGGCTGTAGCCTGCAATTGTTATGTATTTGAGATTGCCAAAGGCAATCTGTCTGCATGCACACTAGCAAATGAGTTGAAGCTGTATTTACAACTTAAATTATTTTAATTTTTATTTATTTACATATGCATTATTTTATGAAAGGCATTTGCAGCCAGCAGAGAGAGAGAAGTTCAGTCTATCAGCCAGGGCTAGATTCTCAGCTAGTTTCCAGATGTGAATTTACCCATTCCATAATGACCATGTTCACTAAATCTTTCTTTTGCATTACTATTGGGTTTGAACAAACATATGAAATAGTTATTTTTATGATGCACTTTTGCAAAGCAAAAACTGTATCCATCTGACATTATTAATCTCCAGCTAAAATCATCAAACATATTAATGACTTTTCATAAATTCTGCGTGATGACCTTTGGACATAACTTTTCATCAGATGATTCCTTGTCAATCTGTTCACTTTAACAGCATAGATACAAAAGTGCTGATTGCTCCATTTTTTAAAACACTTTTCGCAGGACTCTATTGGCAGATTTCCACCAAATTAACAGCAGTTACCTAAATGGTGCTGGATCCATGACTATTTAGATCTGAATTTAAATCCCTGCAGAGTTTAATTTATATTGATACGTGGTAGAGAATGAGCTAAATCAGAATTATTCAGATTCAGTTTGGCTGCAACCCTGGGGCCCCTAAGTCTTCCTCATGTAATTTGCTAGATGTGAGGAAACCCAGCAACTCTCCTCTCCATCTGGATTGCCTCTACCAGTTCTACTGGTTGCAGATGCATGTCTATTGGCAAGGATACCTACCATTGGCATGGTAATTAAGGGATTCTCTCCCTGTGCCTCAGATGTCTCTTGGCTATTGTTTTTCACCATCAAAGATCTCCCCTTCTCTCCTGCTCTGCTAATGAAATCTGAGAATACAGTAACACACTCTATTCGAGCTATAATCAGCTGCACCACAATGTGCTAAATGTGGAATGGTACTTGACAGTCCAGGCATTTTGAGCTCCTATTTCAACAATACCACCACAGAGAGGTGCCATGTGGACGCCAAGCACTTCACAGAGAATGAGAGAAATTTGGTGGGCCATTTCTTCCTTGCCACTCTGGTGTTCCACCACTTTATTGTGGAGCAGCATTAACGAAACCAGATGTGCATCTTGACCTATTGATTTCTGAGGATATGCAGCACGAGAAGAGTCAACATAAAAAATCTGATGTTTTGTTCCAAGCATTGTCAGGTACAATGGAAACCGCTCCTATTAAACTGATGATGGGGATTATAGGAATATTGAAACATAGGTAGGTCAGTCAGCCCGTCAAAGCTGTTTTACCATTCACTAAAGTCATTGTTGATCTGTAAACTCCAAATGCCTTCATTTGCCCCATATCCCTTAATACCCTTGAGAAACAAAAATCTATCAATTTTATGTTTAAAATTAGCAATTGATCTAGAATCGTTGCTGTTTACAAAAGAGAGTTCCAAACTTCAACCACCGTCTGTGTGTAAAAGAGTTTCCTAACTTCGCTCCTGAAAGGTCTGGGTCTAATTTTAAGACCTTGTCCCCTAGTGTCCCCTATACTCCAACTGCTGAAACTACACTATGGTTTCCCCTTAATATCTTGAAAACTTCAATCAAATTACCCTTAATCTTCAAAATTCCAGGGAATACAATCCTAGTTTGAGTAAGTGCTCCTCCAATTTTAACCTTTGGAGTCCAGGATTTACTTTAGTAAAGGGACCCTTCCAAGATTAGTATATCCTTCCTGAGATGTCATGCACAGACTCAACACAGTATTCCAAGTGTGGTCTAACTAGATTTGTATAGCGATAGAATGATTCCTCCCGCTTTTGTTTTATTCCCCCTCAATGTCCACCAGCATCCATTAATCTTTTTGATTATTTTCCATACCCGCCCATGACATTTTCATGATCTAGTGCCATGGATCTCTAAGTGCCTTTGGAATGCCAAAGTTTCCAGCTTTTCACCATTTAGAATATACTCTAATTTATCCTTCTCAGTTGAAAGTGGATGACCATACAATTGCCTACATAAAATGCATTTTTCACATCTTTGCCCTTTCACTTAATCTACACAATGCCACCTATCTTTGTGTCATTGGAAAACTTGTATGTGTGGCTCTCTATTCCATCATCTAAATCATTAATAAATGCAGTGAATATTTGAGGCTCCCAATACAGATCCCTGTGTGATACCACTAGTCACATCCTGCGCCTTCCCATTATCCCTGTTCTTTGTCACTTGTCACACTGCTAATTTCTGAACCAGGTCAGTAATTTGCCCTCAATTCCATAAGCTTCAGCTTTAGCTAACAGTCTCTTCTGAGAGAATTTATCAAAAACCTTCTAGACGTACATATAAATAACATGCATTGACATTCCTCAATCCTCTACTTTAGTCACTTCTTCAAAGAGCTCAGATTCATTAGGAATGAACTACATTTTGCAAATCCATGACAATTCTCTCTGATTAGCTGTAAATTTTCCAAATGTTCATAGACCCTAGTAAATTTTCAACAACTAATGTTAGGTTAACTGATCTATAATTCCCTGGTTCCCCCATCACCTTTCTTAAATAGTAAACTCGCATGTACAATTTTTCAATTGGAAAGAATTGTTACTGAATCGAGAGAACTTTGGAATATTATGGTTAGGCCATCTGCAATGTTCTCACCTACTTCCTTTAAAACTCTGAAAAACACCAGGTTCTGTGGTTTGACATTATTTAGTGCTATTATTTTCTCCATTTTTGTTATTTTGCATTTGTTAATTTTTGTGAATCCCTGACCCTGATTCCATGTTAGTTCCCTTGGGATATCTGGCACACTGAACTCTCCCGCTCCTATAAATGCCGATGCAAAGTGATTAACACATCTACCATCTCCATATTTTTGTTTACACTATCGCGTTATCAGTTTTTAAAGAGCCCACACTGCTCTTAACCAACCTCTTTTTCTGTAACTGTAAAAATTGTGTTGATTTTGGAAGTATTTTGTGTCTCAGTTTCTGTTCCTGCTGCAACCAGAATGCACCTTCCCTTTAAGAGATGCAGTCTGACTTTAAGTAGTGCCCGACTAGCTTTAAATGGTGTTTTGAACAAACTTGGGCCCCTTGCTGAGGCTCGCTGCCACTCAGCAGCATGTTCAGTGTTGGCTGCATGCTACGATTATTATAATTAGCAGGTAGTACAAAGCTTGTGTGTTACCTGCATCACTTTGAATGGATGTGGATAATTGCATCTCATTGGGGTTATCTAATTTAGCCCCCTAACACAGAAAGTTTAGGTTTCAATTAGCCAGCATGGACATTCTTTAATCCACTGAGTATAAACATGTATTCCATGACTATTGGTTTTGTCTCCTGGATTCTGAAGGTGTGAGGGACTAGTTGAGTGAAGAGCCCTTAGTCATACTCTTTCCTTCTGCAGAACTATTTGCTCAGCAATACTTAAGTCTGAAGCTGCAAACTAGATCCAAAAGTATAAATGGCAACAGCATGTGAGATGACCAGTATCATCCAAGGTTATCCTGAAAGGATTCAGCTGTGATATATCTAATGGAACATTAAAGAAAAGCCTCTAATATCCTTCCTCCAGACAACAACTATTTCAGACAGTATGCATTGTTCATTGCGTATTGTTCATATGTATAGCAGATGTGCAAGGAAAATACTTTATTTAATAATACAAGTAACGGGAGTTAATAATGTTGAATTGAATGCTGCTCCTTTGCTCCTAGTAATTCTGGTGAAATCAGCACCAGAAGCTGAATGATAACATGATCAGGCCCTGACTTTTGAATTTCAGTGAGCCCTTTGCATAGCTAGTGCAAGAGCCTTGCTGGCTGGTTGGCTGAAGCATGCTTGTTAATGTGTGTGTGTCATGAGGCCAGTGACAATTGGGTGAATAGGTCCCTTCAAGGACTTGTACCAACCCTCCTCCCGCTCAACCCAATGTTGGTGTGCAACTTGGGGGTGTGATGGGGAGTTAAAGTTATGCATGTAACAAAAACAAGAAGTAGTGGAGGAACACAAAGGATAACGATAAGAAAAATAAAAGCGGAAAATCCAGATGTTGAAGGCTGGAGGGGTCAGGGGCATGATCATTTGGAAAATATTAAAATTTTAAAAACATGCATTCTGGGCAATTTTAAACACTTTTATATTTCATAATTAATATATTTTAAAAAAGAAAGGAAAAAGCAAAACAACATTTGGATTTTTTTCAGGACAACAAGGCAATCACTTCCCTGAAAGTTACTGCTGCAGTCACTTTCTTGTATCCAGTATCCACCCATTCCCTCTTCGACCTGACAAGTGTTCTTCCCTGCCCCAAATGAATTTAAGGCTGGCAATCTTCTTCCATCACTCCATTTTGGAACATTTCTTCCTCCATCCCTTTCAGAAAGGCAACATTTTGCCTCCAACATTCTTGTGGCTCAACTCAGTTTTTCCCCACCTCCTCCTCGCCACTAGATTCAAGTTGGCCCATTTTCCCTTTCCAGAGTTAATACCAATTAGATTTTCAGATGGTTGAGCCATTTTCCACCCTGCTTCAAGCAGAATGGTGCCAGTTGCTATTGACCCATTAAGAAGATCACAGTCAAACTAACTGAACTCTCACATTGACTTGAAATTTCAAATCATATTGTCTTCTGATCAAACCCTACAACATCCTGAAGCAGGTATCTCAATACTACCTTGCTGAGTTACCTTAGGTAATCATTATTGCATCAATTTGTACTACTGTAAAATATGTGATACTAGGGAGGATGAGCACAGAACTAAGCTGTAAACGTGAGCTGATTCAAACCTGGCTTTTTCCACATAACAGTTTTTCTAGATTTGGCCTGAGTTAAATTTTTTTGCAGAGCCAAAGTGGAAACTCCCAGAAGAGCCAACTTTGCTTTTGAATAAATGAATTTTGTGGTTCCGATCTGACAGGAGATTCTGTTTATCCCTATTAGACATTTTTTTTTATTTGTTCATCGTGCCGCACTTATTACCCATCCCTAATTGGCCTTGTTCAGAGGCCATTTAAGACCCACATTGCTGTGGGCTAGAGTGATGTGTAGGCCAGACCAGGTAAGCATAGCAGATTTCCCTTCACTAAAGGACATTAGTGAACCAGGTTGGTTTTTACAACAATTGGAAATAGTTTTGTGGTCATCATCAGAAATTTAATTCCAGATTTTTTTTTGTATTGAACTCAAATTTCACCATCTGGTACAGTGAGATTTGAACTCAGGTCCCCAGAGCAATTCCCTCGGTCTCTGGAATACTAGTCCAGTGACAATACCCTTAAATCATAATTAAAATCATGCATAGATACTTTAATAGGTAGTTTTCAGCTACTGGGAGAGTTTTCAACCCTTCTACCATTTTAACTAATAAACAGATTGTACAGAAAGTTCCATGAGTCAATGGATGGAATTTTCCATTTTTGAAATTAATTACCGTGGCGGGCATATTCCGCGGCACATTTCCTGCTGTTGGAATAGTGGGAAGTTGTGCCTGATTCGGTGCTTGGAAGCTCATCACTTATACACAGGTGAGTATCTCTCCAAAGTGTGAATACAGCTTTCAGAGCTTACAGGCTTCCAAGGTGGGGTCGCCATTCACTGCATAACAACGGATTTCCCGCGTTCGCCAATTTTGGTGGGCTTTGCAAAATGATGGTGGTGCGCTTCGGGAAAAAGAATTTTCAACAATGGCTGCGTGGGTTGGCGGTCTGCCGACTAGATTTAATCAGTGATGTAGTGTTGCGAGTAGCGAGACATTTGAATGAACCGCAGGAATTACTGTTTAATGACTTGGACGGTCACAAGGTTCCTGAGAGTTGAGTTAGTTAATTATTAATTTTTTTTTCTGTTCAATGTGTTGAGGCTTGGAGTCGGGAATCAGGACTAGCGATGGGCTTTTTTTAAACGTTGCTTCTGATTGTATGAGTGAAAGGGGCAGCTTGGAAATGAAAAGGATTTAGTTCACCCTTGCAGGCTATGAACTCTGTATGCTGAAGCTGGACTTCCAAGGGAGTTTTGTGGAGTCTTCTGCTGCAGTAAAACTTCTGCCTCCAGCTTCCAAGCTCTTCTCTCTGGAACCTTTCCTA
Source organism: Carcharodon carcharias (assembly GCF_017639515.1). NCBI lineage: Eukaryota > Metazoa > Chordata > Chondrichthyes > Lamniformes > Lamnidae > Carcharodon > Carcharodon carcharias. Next base: position 172,393,051 of record NC_054469.1, read on the forward strand.
GCAAATTTTCTCAGCATCTATCGCTTCAGTTGGGACCTTCTTTCAATTCAGAATCCATTGAAGGTATCCTTTTTCTTAATCTTTCAGCATTTCTATGTGGATGAGGTTTTTTGATCTGGAGCTGCCACCACGTTGGGATGGTGTTGGTTGTAGAACATGTCTCTTAAAGAAGTCTTTGTAGTCTTCTGTATGTCAACAGCAAGTCTTTATTTATTACTTGTAATTACATACAAATATACAGTAAAGGGTGCAAGCTTGGAGCCTATGAGTCTTTGAATTGTAATGGAGGTTTGCAGATGCATCCCAATCTGATCAGTGTAAATGTGGACTGAGATTGTTATCACAGTGATCTGTATCTGTAGGAGCATTGTATTTAGATTTTCCCTTTGAACTTATTCTGGTTGCAGTTGAAGTGCTTGTTGTTTCATGATTGGGAACTTTCCTGATTTGACATTGATTCTGTCTCAACGTGTGCCATTTGGTGTGAGTCCCTCCTAAGATCTTGGTTCAGCAAATATTCTAGCTACCTCAGCTGGATTCCACATCCCGTCAGTGGGATGTAAAATCCAAACTTTCTGTCCAGCTGTCAAGTTTAGTAGTTCTTTGCCTGTATGCTGTTCGTGCACATCCTTCATCTTATCTTGTCTTTCCAGAAATTCTTCCCATATCCTTGGAAGTGTAGCTGGATGGTGACTCGGTATAGTTGTTTGCACTTGTCAGCCGAACATCAGCTCTGTTGGTGAAGGAATGGTTACACTTAGTGGTATTGCTGAGGTGTAACATGGCCATATGCAAATCTTGCCTGTTTGAGATCAGTGGCAATTCTGGAGTACAGATGTGCAGGAACTTTATGCTGTAGTAATAGTTCTTTTCTTTGGTTGGGTATATGTTTTTGACATGCCTCGCACTCCTTGACAGATGCCTCAATGTCATTGCTAATCCTCGGCCACTATATTGTTTCTCATGCTAACCTTCAAGTACAGCCTTTGCCCTTGTGTGCTTGGTGTAACTGTTGCAAACTATCCAGTTGCAGTGATTCAGGAATGAAACCTCTTTTCCTTTAAAGATAATACCACGGGATTTTCCGAGCTCATCTCAAGTGTTCCAGACAGGAGAGACAGGCAAACTTTCCTCTTACCAACTGTCCATAAACAGAAGGTGTTTTGGATTATTTTTAAAGTAGACTTAGGCGTGTTTTGCCAAACCCTCAGTTTGAGAGATCCAATTTACTAATAACTCTCAGCAAACTCGCGTTATGATTAACTTCGGTTAGTTTATTCACATTCAAAACCTGGGGGAGGAGAGTTCGTAATGTCCCACTCCACTACATATATGCACAAAGGGCAGGTGACCCAAAGGAAGTGCCTTAAATGAGAAAAGAGACAGGCAGGTTCAGGGACGGAAAAGAGAAAAGAGACAAGCAGGTCCAGGGACGGAATTCCAAAAGGCATTTAAGGAGGTACCACACAAACTGTTAATTTGGGGGAAGAAGCCACATGGAGTTGGGGGTAATATATTAGCATGGATTGAGGATTGGTTAACGGACAGGAAGCAAAGAGTAAGAATAAATTGAGCATTCTCAGGTTGGCAGGCTGTGACTATTGGAGTGCCACAAGGATCAGTGCTGAGGCCTCAGCAATTTACAATCTATATTAATGACTTACACATAGAAAGAGGAAGTAATATATCTAAGTTTATTGACAATACAAAGCTAGGTAGAAAGGTAAGTTGTCAGGAGGTCGCAGAGCGACTGCAAAGAGATATAGGGCAGAAACATTCCAGATTTGCACTAACTGTGGTAGCTGGTTTTACCTGCCGGCCACAATGGTGGCTTTTCACACTGTATCATCCCAAACATGCTGCATTAATTACGCATTCCTAGAATACTTGCAGTTTCCATGGCCGGCGGTCGCCAATTCGCCCGCCACACTGTCACCTCGCTACTTCATCATGCCAGGCACCACATTTAAAGTACAGCAGCGCTCAGTGCTTCCAGTCCAGGACTGCAACAAGAAGACATTGCCCCGAAAGGCAAGAAGACTGCAGCCCTCAAGCACCATTTGGATACCATGGAGTCCCGCTGTGATGTCCTCTCTGGCCATAGAAGGGGCAGCAACATTACCACTCCGGCTTGGTAGGCGATGGCAGTGGTGATCAGTGCCAATGCTACACAGAAGAGGTTGGCCATCCAATGCAGATAGAGGATGACTAATCTCATCCATGCAGCCAGGATATGACAACCATCTCATCGCTTTAAACTCTCACACTCAAACCCATCACACATCCACTGGCATCTCATTCACTGCCAGCTCAAGAGACATCACCACCCATTCTCACAGAAAACCCTCACATGTCCATCTGGCCTCATCTCCTCTGGAGACTGCCTCCTTAGCCCTCACCATCTTGAGGCCACTTGCACAGATCAACATGTGCCTCCACACACCCTAAGATACCCTCCTTCCTCAGTACAGCCCTCATCCTGTAGCCTCTTCCCTTGCCTGACGCCACTTCTCCCCCTTCCCCAAGCGAGACCTTGCCCTGCAGCTATTGAAAAGCCATCCACATAAGGCTGATCTGATAGGTAGAGACCTGCCCATGAGCCTGAAAGTGATGTGGTGCTGTCTGTGAAGCCTGGCACTGACGGCTGCGAGTGCTGAGCAAAGCATGGTAGGCAATTGAAGTCCCAAACGAAATGCAGCCGCCTAGTGCACGCTTAGCGATTCTGTTGTGAAATAAGTTGGCATACTTTCCTGCTGACGTGGGCGGATGATCCGGAGGGGTGGGGATGTGTTCGGCAGGCTGGCCTTATAATGATATGCTTTTATTACAGTAAGGTTCCCAACATCCGATGGTGGGGAGCATGGCCCACCATTGGCAGGCGGAGCGGTGATTGCACCTGGTTTCATGACATAATGAAACCGATTTTTGACCTTCTTGCCATATTGTCTGCTCACGCCACCGAACATGCCTGACGCTGGCAGGCACAGAAAATCCTGGCCATTAATGAACTAATTAACTTCAAATTTATGCTGCCTGTCCAACCTACCGGTTGACGGGCAGGCAAAAAGGTCAAGCGGCCTTTACGTTCTTTAGGAAACCTCATCCATGAGCAGAATGAGGTTTCCTAAAGCTAATACTGATTGTATAAAAACTTTATTTGAAAATAAAAACATGTCCCATCTCACATGAGGGGACATGTTTCATTAAACTTTTACTGTCCTTATTTTTTTCTTAAAAAAGCTCCGTGCCTCAGGGAGATTGAAGCACTCTTTCGTGTGCATGCACCAAAGAGCGCTGGACCCGACTCTCCCTCCTCCCCCCACCTGCACAGGTAACAATCAGTGCTACCGCTTGCAATCCACGCAAGGTGGGCCTTAATTGGCCCGCCCGCATGAAATTGTGGTGCGGAGCCGATGGCGGTCGACTCTGCGACTGCTCCCACCGAGCCCGCCCAACCAATGTAAAATCCTGGCCTAAGAGTTATTGATTTTCAGCTGTTTCAGCTTTGTTAATGTCGTTATACTGGAACATAGGCAAAGTTTTGGTACTGGATGGTATTTGTTATTACCGTTCTTGGTTAAATAAATAGTAGTGCTCATGTTGGGTTGGTCACTATTATATTTCAAACAATAAGAAAATCTAGCTGATTTAAGATGCCATGTCGCTGGTCACGTTATATTTGATTACTGCATGTCGTAAGAGAATCTTGCCACTTTCAGGGTTTCTCCATTGACTTGTTATTTTTAACTCTGAGAAGTTATACATCTCTGTCTAGTATGCAGAGCGTCATTTCATAGGAAGATAATCGCAGCTGATGGACAACTTAATGAATGTATTTGCCTGTTTCACATGTTGGCAAAACCATTTACTTCGCTGCAGGGGACAGAAGCAAAACATTTGTAGCTCTTGGTCATATCAAGGTGCCCTGTTTGTTAGGCTCTCACAGCTTGGCTTTGAACTGGGAGTAGATGAAAAACTTGAGAGGTTTGTGAAGGAAATTCAGGTGACTAAAATATCTGTAGCCAGCAGCTACCTTAAATAAGGATATGGTGAAAACCTTCCCATGTTTTTCAATTTTCTAAAGCCCATCAAGATTAATGCTGCTGAAATGCCAAAGCCAAGATATTGCATATAAATTATGTTATGCACACTGGTCCAAGTCTAAATTACTGAAAAAAGTTTGTGAAAAATTATACCCAGCAAGGTGTAAGGCTGCTCTGTTAACTCTTGCCTATTCATAGAAACATAGGATCATAGCATGGAAGGAACACATTCAGCTGTCATGTTCTGCGGGCTGTCTGCAAAAGCCACTCAGCTAGTCCCACTCCCTTGCCCTTTCCCTGTTGCCCTGCAAGTTTTTTGTTTCTCCTCAGGCACTCATCCAATTCTCTTTTGAAAGCTACAATTAAATTTGCCTTCACCATACTCAAATTCTAACCACTCTCTGCATAAAAAAGTTTTTCCTCATGGCACCATGGGCTCTTATGCTTTATATCTGTGTCCTCTGGTTCTTTACCCATCAGCCAATGGGAATAGTTTCTCCCATCTACCCTGTCTAGATTGCACATGATTTTGAACACCTCTTTCAAATTTCTCAACCTTCCCTTCTCTGCAAAGAACGGCCCAACTTCTTAAATCCATCCATGCAACTTAAGTGCATTATCTCTGGAACCGTTGTTGTAAATCTTTTTTGCACCCCATCACATCCTTCCTAAAGTGCAATCCCCAGAATTGAACACAATATTCTAGTTGAGGCTGAATCAGTGTTTTATAAAGGTTCAGCATACTTTCCTTGCTTTTTATTCCATGGCTCTATTTATAAAACCCAGGATCCTGCATGTCTTTTCAACCACTTACTCAACTTGCCTTGCCATCGTCAAAAAATTGTGCACATATACCCCAGGTCTTTCTGTCCCTGAATTCCCTTTCGAATTGTACTCTTTATTTTATATTGTTCCTCTTCATTCTTTCTGCCAGAATGTATCTTGTTCCTCTTCACTCTTTCTGCCAGAATGTATAACTTAAGTTTTCTGCATTAAATTTCATCTGCATGTGTCTGCCCATTCCACCAACCTGTCTGTGTCATCTTGAAATCAATCACTATCCTCCCAGTTCACATTAAGTCCAAATTTTGAAATAGTGTCCTGTGCACCCAAATTTAGATTATTAATATATATCAAGAAATGTTGTATACTTTTTACTTTTAATAAACCTGGTTTATAGTTTGCAGTCTAAGTTGCATAAGTGATTATTTTGCAGTTCTGAGAGCTCATGTCATTTCCTGTAAGCTAGTTATGGTAACGTCCTGGGAAAAATTACAATAATGCATATCCATGTACATATAGAGTTAACAGGAGGTGAGGGCTCCACAAGCGAATGGTCCTTGATGCTGAACATAAGTAATATTTGCTGAAGCCCTAAATACATACAACACTAGTCCTATACAAGTTTACCATCTCCTTTTCATCTGCTCTTCCTTTGGATTTTAACTTGCTCCCTGACTGCCCTTTTGCTTTAGACAATTCCAAGAATATTTTTCCAATTTAACTTGCATCTGTTGTGATGTTCCTTTGCAGTTTGTTCCTGGCACTTAACAGCTTTTTGGACTGGCATTTTGTATAATTTTGTACTTGACCCAATTGTGTCTCACACTTTTCCCCATATATACATTGCAAATCTTTCTCCCTTTTAACTTACTTCATGATCCATTGTTTTTTTTAAATTTACATTGTTTTTGCTGCATTTAATCATGTGCATATTCTGCATGTCTTGCTTAATGTTTTTGAATGATTTCTATTTATTCTTAACAGATGTGTTCTTGAATTAAGCTGTGCTGTCATATCCCTTAAGTTTGCATGCCTAAAATTCTGCACTGGGGTCTGCTTACATTATTTCATCAGTCAGATTAAAAATTCCCACACTGGTTCTTGGTTCTTTTATTGCCTGAATAATATCTGGGTTACCTACCTGATCCAAATTTGCATGATATCAGCACATCAGTAGATCATTACAACAGTTTGTAAGTATGTCACGACGTCAGCACATCAATAGATAGAACATAGAAAACATGGAAAATATAAGACATTATAACTCAGCAAACTAATACAGTTCAATCTGTCTACATGATCACCCCGGGAGGTTGTATTGTGCAGGTGGCTACCCTCTAAGGGCAGAATGTTTAAAAAAGATATAATCATGTTAAAGTGAACAGGAAATAAAAGATAATCATGCTAAAACAAATTTTAAAAATGCAACCAGTGTAGTCAGCTGCAGGATGAAACCAACATAATGCCCTAACTTTCATTTGTGCTTGTTTTTTATCTTTTTACCTTTGACAGGTACAATTTTTAAATTTTACATTTTTACTTACAATGTTACCCATTTTAATTTAACCAAACAACACCATAATTTCAGCATCTTCAAACAAAGTTTCTCCATGGTTAATTGTCTTCATGAATGTGTAAGCTGCATATTTATAAATATATTATTGCATTGGGATAATAGAGAGAAAAATTGACCCACTATCTGCATTATGCTGTTCTTGTACTATGATTATAATATGGACAATATCAAGGAACCCACTGGAGGTCACTGGTGAAATGGTAGGGAAATTTACAGTTCATCTAGCATCAATTGCCATCTGCCTAAGAGAGTTTCAAACTTCTACCAGTCTTTGCGCGTAGAAGTGTTTCCTGATTTCACTCCTGAAATGTCTGGCTCTAATTTTTAGACTATGCCCCTGATCCTAGACTTGCAACCCATGGTGATAGTTTCTCTATATCCACCCTATCTGTTTCTCTTTTGACACCCCTGCTGTAAACAAGCTCTTCACTCAACAAATAAGAATGTCTTTGTTGTAAGGTGGAGATTGCCATTGCACTAAACTTTCAGCAAAACTACACTGGAATAGGGCAGTCGAAAAGGGAATGGGGAGTTAACCAGGAGTTAACAGACTCAATCAGAAAATTACTATTTGAACCTTTACTGTGCAAGCGCAGGGAAAAAATAATAATTTGGGAGCAATTTGGCAAGCTCCATGGAAACATTTGAATTGAGGTTCATTGTGTTTTACCATGCTGGCATTTTCTTTCCAGTCACCATATCTTTTACCTCCCTGATATGAGAAACATGTTCCATTCATTTCTTTGTTCATGCTCTGATTTCTGCAGGTTGATAGTTTGCTGTTGCCAATGATCACACAATTGTTTTAGATATTAAACAAAGATTGAAATGAAAAGATTTAGCCATTTAAATTACAATCCAAGGACAAACACTTATTGTTAGCTGTATACCTAGAAGATTTCCTTTTATTTTTCTCAGGCTGACAGCCAAGATTAAAAAATAAGTATTTTGTTATTAAATTGTACAATTTAGACATAAATTTAAGGTTTATTATTTGTCACAAGAATATGTCAGAATAATGTGAACATGAAAAATTGAGTACATTCAGTAGGGGAGACATAATTTGGCTTGGAATTTCCTCCATCCCCATGTGTGCCAAAATTACCCAAGATTTACACTGGTTTCCATGCCAAACTTGCAGACCGAAGTTTATGCCCAAATTTCCTGTGGAGCTCATTTGCTTACTCCAAAAGGTAAAAAGCAGCACAAAACAAGTGCCAAGGAAATCTCACCAATAGAGGCCTGAAGAAATGGGAAAAGCTCAATACAAGCGCAGAACATGTGGCATTTTTCAGGGCAAGTCTGAGAATGTGGACATGAGTTTCAAACATCTTGACTCTTTCACCTAAATTTTTCAAAAATACCTTTATTCAGCATGTTTACTCTCCTGATAGTGTGGGGTGAGGGTGGAACAAGATCCGAGAAAATTTTGGCTGCACTGAGACCGGCAGCACATTAGTTGAAAGCATGCAAATCTCAGTAAGAGCTTTTTGTGAAGAAGATCACTAACAATATCCAGACTTGAACCTAGAAAGTTTAGGGACTCCTCCAAGTTGAAACCCCTCAGTTACGCCAAGACCAGGTGACTTGGGACTATGCTGTGCCTAAATGCCTAGGCCTAAATTTACTTCTGTTGAAAAGTCATTGACCTGAAATGTTAACTCTATTTCTTTCCACACATTTATTGCCAGACCTGCCGAGTATTTCGAGCATTTACTGTTTTTCGTTCAGATTCCCAGCATTCATAGTACTTGACTTTTGTATTAGTCCCACTCCCCCAATCTTTTCCTATATCCCTACAATATTTTCCCTTCAAATCCATGGGCAGGATTTTCAGCTCGGTGTGTGGGCGCACGCCCAACACGCATAAGTGTGAAATAGCATGTGATTTTTCGGTCGGTGGGTGCACGCGGGAATCAGCAGCGTGCCCACCGACAATTAAGAGAGCTGTTAAGCCCATTAATTGATTAATAAAAGTGAAATTTTCTTTGCCTGTCCAACTTTACAGTTAGCGGGTGGGCGAATAGGCCAAGTGACCTTTGCATTTTTGCAAAACCTCACCCACAGGCGGGATGTGGTTTTGAACAGTGATTTAAAAAAAACAATAAAAATTTTTGAACCTCATTTTTAACATGTCCCTGCTCATGTGACAGAGTCTTCAACTCTTCCAGCTTTCTGTGCCTTCAGGGAACTTTCACTGACCACACCCATGCGCTTGCACACACTTCAGCGTCGCGCTCCTCCTGCCCCCACCCTGGCAGCACGGAGATTATCAGCACCCATTTCACGCTGGCTGACTGTTAATTGGCCAGCCAGCGTGAAATCACGGTCGGGGCCTGGTAGCAGACAGCAGACTGTTGCACGGCTGCTCCCAGGCCCACCTGCCACACCCACCCGACAAGGGGAAAATCCTGCCCTTAATCCCTCAATCTTGGAAGCAATTCATCTCTTCTGCACCCTTTCCAAAGCCTTCACATCCTTCCTAATGTGATGCTTAAGCTTGGACACAATATTCTAGACTTAGCTTAACTAGTGTTTCATACACCTATCACACTCTATGCCTCTATTTAGAAAGCCCAGGATCCTATATGCTTCATAACCTGTGCTGTCTAAGATTTATGTAAAACACCCCCAGATCTTTCTCTTCTTGCACCACCTTTAAAATTGTACTATTTAACTTGTATTGTCTCTCCTCATTTGTTCTATTAAAATATATGACCTTGCATTTTTCTGCATGGAATTTCATCTTCCACCCATTACACCAGCTAGTCTTTGTTCTCTTGAAGTTGATTACTATTTTCCTCATTGTTTGCTAAAATTCCAAGATTCATGTCATCTGAAAATTCTGCAATTCTGCCATCTATCTCCAAGTCATTAAGATACATCAAAAACAGCTGTAGTCCTAGTACCGAATCTTGGGGAACTCTGTATATCCTTCTCCAGGCCAAAAAACATTACATCATCACAACTTTCTGTTGTCTATGCCTTGGCCAACTTTGTGTCCATGCTGCTACTACCCCTTTTTATCCCATGGGTTTGTACTTCGCTAATAAGCCTACTATATGATAATTTATGAAAGTGTATATACACAACATCAACAGCACCGCCCTCATACATCCCCTCTGCTACACTTGAACCCTCTCTATTGTGAGAAAACTTAATCAAATTAGTTAAACATGATTTGCCCTTAACTAAACTGTACTTGGTATTTGTTAACCCATGTTTGTCCAAGTGGATATTAATTTACTCCCTAATTATTATTTCTAAACGTTTCTTCACCACCAAAGTTAAACTGACTTCTCTATAATTGTGGGGTTATCCTTCTGTCATGTTTTGAACAAGTGTGTAACATCTGCAATTCTCCAACCTCTGGCACCATCCCTGTATCTAAGGGGGATTGGAAGATTGTGGCCAGCACCTCCATAATTCCTACCTATAGTTCCCCAAGCAACCTAGGATGCTTAGTTGGACCAAACGGTTTATCCACTTCAGACATTGCTAACCTTTCAGGTAGCTCCCTTGTAGCTATTTTGATCTCATCCAGAATCCCAACAAACTCTTCGTTTACCATAGCTTTGGCAAAGTCCCCTTCCTTGGTAAACACTAATGTAATGTGCTCATCTAGTACCTGCTTTTTGTGTCCAAAAATCTGTCTCCAGCTTTGTCCCTAATAGACACCACTGCTCCTTCAGCAACCGTTTTACTGTTAATAAGCGAATATAAGACCTTTTGTATTACCTTTTATGTTAGCCCCCAATCTATCCTCAAACAGTCTATTTGCCCCTCTTATTTCCTTTTTCATTTCGCCTGTATGTTTTATAGCTTAATTCCCCTTTGTACTATCTTGCTGACATCTGTCACATGCCCCCTTTTTCTATGCCACCCTGCTGTGCAACTTCTTTGTCACCAGAGAGTTCTGGCTTTAGTCCAGGTCCTCTTCTCCCCCATGATCCTTCTTAGGGCTGCCATAACACTCTCTCCCTCCCTTGGACATTCATGCCCTGACCTTCCCAGACAACTGCCACCCAAGCTCAATGCAACAGCTCAACCTCCTCCTGCCTGGTCCAACAAAGTTCCCCATACAAGAAAAGCAGCACCCGTTCAATCCAAGTCCACCAGGAAGACTACTTCATCTGCTGGAAGCTACATATAGCAAGTTGTGAATATGAAATCAAGTATTTCTCATTTGCTATTGACATGGGTGCCAGATTAAACTGTACCTTTGTGATTGTGTTTTAATAAGGATGCATGTCATGCTGATGTATTAAAATAGGTTCCCACTGCTTGCCATTGGGAACCATGATCCACCTTTAATCCGCTGCCGACTTACATCTTTCATCCCACCCTTGTGAAGCTGACATTTCACCTCCCACACAATGAAGTGCCACTGCTTGCTTCATTCTTTACTCCCAGGACCTTCATTAGATTCCGCCTACTGTTTCCATTCTTGAGGGCTAGAATGTTCTCATAGTACAACCGCAGAGCATTGTTTGAAATTTGTATGTTAACATCTCATTGTTTTGTTTCACTAGAGTGCTGTAATGTCATTTGATAGTATCCATTTGTTTTATATTGGATATATTTTCTCAAATATTCAAATGGTAAAAATTCTTTTAACAGAAATTAAGAATTAAATTCATGGTGGCGAAAATAATCGACAGATCCAAGATGTAAGATTCCTTTTTTGCATCTACCCAATTTTCTGATGCCAGATACCACAAACATTCACCCAAATATAGGCTGCCATTTTTAATTGAGGTGATAATGGCATGACGGCATCATTTATTCCATTCTCCATCATTACTGCCTCATTTATACTGGGTGTTAATCGCAACTTTAGGATGTGCGCGTCCAGCATTGCTGAGCTATAGTAGATGTGGGTCTCAGCGAGCATTTTTAAAACCCTTACATCTGAACTTTTCATCTCAATACTTTTATTATCCACTGCTGCTTCATCATCTACTTTCGTGCCTTATTGCTGTGTAACTCTCATTTTGACTCCAGTTCAAAAGAATCCCCATTAAGTTTCATTTTTTTTAGTAGGCGAGCAGGAGTGAGGTCAGGCTGCTCAAACACTATGGACAGAATTTTACGTTGCCCCACCAGTGGGTTTGCAGGCCAGGAGTACCCGTAACATTCCTTGGATGGCCCACTTACCCCGACCTCCGGAGATTTATGGTGTGATAAGTGAGGCCTAGGCCCGCCTGTCCACTCTTGACCCAATTGAGGCCCTTAAATTGCTAATTAAGGGCCAGTTCCAAACCAGCCTCAATTTTCAGGATGGCAGGAGGAGTTCATGGGCGGGGAGGAAGCCTGGAAACTGATCCTTCTCAGGTCTCGGATGGGACAGGAAGTGCGTCTCCATCAACAGCCTCCCTTCAAAATCGGGTGCAAGTTCTGGCCCCTGCAGATGTTCCCTCCTCCCCGGGGTCTCCACTAACACCCCCAAACACGCATTGCCCACACCCTCAGATGCCATCTGCCCTGAGACCCCCACACTTACCTTGTTTGAACCCTTGGGACTTAACCTCTGGGGATTGCTTGCAGACCCAGTCCTGTCCACTGCAGCCTGTGGCGCTGCTAGGACCAGAGAGTTGCCAGCCAATTAGGTTGGCCAATAGCCCTGAGAAGGGCCATCCTCCCAAGCGAGGAACAGAAGCCTCATCTCCAGTCAGTTGATGCTCTGGAGCGTTAAATGGTTGCGGAGCAGCATATCTCAACAGGGATGCATTTGGTGCTGACACGGGCAATCTTATTGGCTCTCTAGTCCCAGCAACACCAGAAGCTGCAATAAACAGGACTGGGACTGCAAACAGCCCTGGAAATGAAAACCCCACCACCCTAAAAATCCTGGCCCATAAGTTATATTTGATACCAGTGCCCCTATCCCTCAGGGACGACAGCACTCCTACCTTCACAAGACATAGAACTGATGCATATGGAGGCTGTGTTTCACAATAGAAACCGTGAGTGAATTATCGCACATGATTCAACTCGACTTACTTCCACTGTTTGAAAAACACAGCTAATGTCTCTGAACATCATAACAGCCCTAATCCTTTCTCACCCAGTTGTTATGGCCTGCCTTTTTGAGAAAGAATCTAAAATGTTGGAGTGACCATTAAGTACCATGACAGTTTCAAAACAGAGGTGTCTGCAAGCAGCCCATAATGATATCCCTTGGAATTAGGTTTTTAGTGCAGTAGTTGTATTTAAGGTTGTGGGGGAGAAAGTGAAGGCTAGAGTTTAAAGGGAACTGTGCTGCCAGCTGGATACTGACTTAAGCAATGCATTCACTTCCATACAGAGAGAGGGAAGGTCACCGTGAGTGGCTGACAGTGATTCTTGCAAGTTGTTGCTGGCCTCTTACCTTGCTTACACTGATCATTAAGCACCTTTGCAGCACTGAGATGATGTGTCATGGTGATCTCCATCCAGCAATCTGAGCAATTCCGCTTAAAGAGCATTCTTCTTTCCAACCCAAAGAGAGACCCTTCTCCTCATCTTTGATTGTGTCAACTGTACTTTTACAGATGTTTCTGAAAACTTGGGGTTCTGTGCCCTGTAGCAGACCTCTGCGGTACCATATTGCAATTAAAATATCTCCTGATGATGCCTGTTCTCTTTAGCTGCTGCAGCCATTTCCTCCAGGCCCACCCACTCTTTGGCAAGCTCCAAATAAGAGTGGAAATACCGCTGGCCCACTTTCATTATAGAAATTAAGCTGACCTCAGTAAATCTCGCACTGTTTCAGTCCTGCAGGAGCGAACTCCATGCTAGACCACCATTCTAGTGAAGATCCTGACTGACAGGAAAATCTAGGATAATGTGTTGGAATGTTGAACTATGATGAGGTCTTATACCTGTAACTTGTTAGAAAAAGGAAATTATGTAACTCGAACTCAACTGCTATCTATAATAAAAGCATTTGTTTTAATGCTGTAGAACAACCATATTATATAATCATGCCGTGTGTTCCAGTGCCAACTTACTAAATCATGAAGTGGCGAAGCCTTAACCCTCTTCACACCAAATCCTATATCTCCGCTATCCCTGTTTGCCAAGATGTTGATGTGATGCCAAACATTTCTCCACAAGTAAAGAAAGGACATGTGGAGAAGGAATCTATGGCCATTTTTCTTAGCCTCCAGATGGCTGATCAATGATCAACAATGATCTGGGAGCATATTGGCAATACCTTTAGCTTGATTTGTATGTGATGGACCAAAGAATACAGGGAAGAACAAATGTAACTTAAAAAGATAGCGTTTTGCCAATGTAACATATAATTTAATAACAATTTAGTTGCCAAAATGTGACTTTATTAAGATGCTGTCTGCTTTTTTTGAATTATGGAGCCAAACCTTTCTCTTAACTTAGTTTGAGGTAAGAGCTTCTGGGAATAATACTGCTTGTCCTCACAACATTCAAGGTGCAGCCCTGCCTTTTGGATGCTAGTGTGTCTTGGGAGCAATGGGGGCAGATATCCCAACACAGTCTGTATGTAGCTTTTGTGGATGAAGTAAGCTCATTCATAATTTTTACTGCACACCCACCACCCAGCTTTTTGTATCTCAAGATTGGGAAGTTATCACAGTCTGTCCCCTTGATATGCAGTACATTAGGCATTTAATTTTATTCTCATTCTTGATGTTCGTTTGATTTGCTTTGTTGAGTATAGCATCACAAGGGCATTGGAGTCATTGGGATGTATACAAAGTGCTAAATGATACTACCACGGACTGGTAGAAATTTATTTTTCAAGTTTTTTTGGAGATTGGATGGATTGTCACATGCTTTTATATCATGTGACTTATATCGTGGGTCTCTGGTGTAACATGCGGTATATTCCACGATAGTCATTTGATAGCACAGAACTTGAGTATTGTTCAAGAAAAGAGACATGTCGAAGCTTTTAGTCTTGCACTTATCAGGACACTTGGCCGATTTAAGGGGAAAACAACAGTTTATACTACATGAAAAGAGAGCGCTGATTGGTTGGCAAGTAGACTCTGGTGGAGGCGTTGCCATGGAGAGTGCACCAATAGATGGTGACTGACAGTTAACTGCCAAACATTGCATGAAATTTAAACCAGGCAGCTTGAACCTCAGGGCAATGCCTTAACCAATCAGGGTCAAGCTGCCTGATTTAAATTTCAAACTATACTGGCAGTTAACTGTCAGTCACCAACTATTGGTGCATCCTCCATGGAAACTCCTCTACCAATCTGAGTCTACTTGCCAGTCAATCAGCACTAAATTATTGTTTTCCTGTTATATTGGCATACTTGCGAAGTGTCCTAATGGGTGCAAGACCAAAAGCTTTGACATGTCTCTTTTTCAGCAATATTCCATAATATTTTATATGCTAACTTTGAAATAATTGCAGTGTTTACATGGAAGCCTTAATGCAGAGGTAAATATGATAAATCATGTACTTACCTCAACCATTTAGAATAGGGTCAGTACCATGAATATATACTTACTTGTACCCACGTGAGGGATAACTACTGCAAATAATATAATTACTTCTAAGACAGCAATAAGAAATAATACAATAAATCTTATGAACAGGTTGACCAAGCCTGTTATCTTCAGCACAGTCTCAGTTCCATCTGCCTTCTCATCGTATCCCTGTCCTCTCCAAATCGTGCGTATTTGCTTATCCAATCTGTTTGCAGTGTTCACTTTTAAAGTCTTTTGTCACAACTTACTTTATGTGTGTTATCAATATTTGTTAACTGTTCTACTTAAATAAACTATGCTGATCAGTGTAATATTTCTGTAGCCTTTATTTCTTACTAGAGAATGGGTTAAAAAATAACATTTGACATGGTACTATACCAACAATTATAGTGCTTAATTTTCAAGAAGTGGGTTCAATACACAACATTCTGACCCTGATATGAGAGTGCTACCATTGACGTGACTGGGGGTAGGTGGAACCGGGCACTGTGGAGAAGGAAGAGGAACAACAGGCCAGAGCAGGGGTGTGGTGGGGGACAATTTTAATTTGGTGGTGCTGGAGGACAATGAACAAATGTAAGTAAGCAAAGGGCAGAAGTGATGGCCGAGTGGCACATGGCATTGTAAAGAATCTGGGCGGCAGGGCTTTTGATTGGTTCGACTTTACAAAGAGAGCACTGGAACAATAGAGTTTGGAAGTAACAGAAGTATGGATGAGTGTTTGAGCAACAGGTACCTACATTGATGGGACAGAGGTGTAAATGACATTCTTTGGGTTAGATTGGCTGTGGGATATGAAGAAGAACAGATCAAGGTTAAACAGAACACCAAAGTTGTGAACAGTCTGGTCCAACCTAATACGATGGTCAAGTGGATGGTGGAATCAGTGGTAAAATTGATGGTTTCAATCTTCTTAATGTCAGACAAACAGCATGATAGCACAGAGGCAGTGAAGCAATTGAGAGAGATTATAGAGCGGTGGAACTTGTAGTCAGTATATACATGGATACTGATTCAATAGGCGAAACTTCCAACTTTAGTGTGGGCGTGAATCAAGTGGTATTGGATTGATCATCTGTTAAACACCCCACCCAATTTTCCTTCCCATTGACTCCCATCTCATGTTTTGCATGCAGTCATCAAGGGGCAACATATAGATAAGGAAGAGTTGAGGGCTAAGGATGGATCCTCGGTGGACTTCAAAGTTTAATAGCATGGGTGCAGGAGAAGAAGCAGTTGTTAGAAACGCTGTGGCTAAGATTGGACAGGTAAGAGGGCAACTGAACTGGACGTTGTACGAGAAACATTGGAAGAGGATGGTGTGGTCGACCATATCAAAGTCAAGGCTGCAGAGTGATAAAGGAGAATGTGGACAAAATATATCAGTCACAATCACAACAGATGTAATTTGTCACTTTCTGATCAAATGTTAAACAAAAGCCCCATGCATTCTCTCACGTGGGCATATTGGTGGAATATTCTGCCCTTTCTAGTGTGTTTGGAGGCAGGGAGAGAATTTAGTCAGGTGGAAGGGTGGTGGATAAGCACCCCGCCACATTCCTACGTCTAGCTCGGTTAAGTCCGGGGCAGGAAGGCCCATGGCTGGCCTTCCCACTTGCAGAAGCAAGTGGGAATGGAGCTGGGACAGTGGTTTGCAAGGGCTGATGGTTTTCTTTGAGGTGGAGGTGATGCCAATGATCTTGAAAGGGGCAGTACTTGCAAAAATGGAGCTATTTATTATATCAGCTAGATGAGGTTTAGGAAGATAGGTGGTCAGAGGTTTAGTGGGAATGAAGTTAAAGGAAATTAACTTCATTTTTTATTGTACCATGAAAACTTTTAAAAACTTATGTTTTGTTCAGTATCTCCCAATGTTGTCTCATGAAGTACAGAGCTGCTGTATTCACTATACTTCTGCATCTTGACCTGTCATTGTCTTTAATGCAAAGTTTTTAATGTTACTTTTAAAAATGTAGAAAAAAAAGTGATGCCATGATTTCCATTTTTTTTTAGTGTTTATGAACTGGTTTTAGTATAAATATTAGACTTAAATTACGGCAATAACCTTAAAACCCAAACAATTATGTTCTTAGTAGTATTCTGAAGTATGAATATCATCATCTGGATCTTTTAGAAATCATTTAGAATTGAATCATTTAAATTTTTGAGAATTGTTGTTTTGACAGAAAATGCTATTTGAATCATTGGTATAAAGAATGGCTGAAAATGACATCCTGAGCTCGGGGGGGGGGGTGGGGGTGGTGGGGGGGGGAATTTAACCCTAAAGAGAGCAGGTGGTGAGTCAAACCTGCTTTTTAGAGTAGGTGTACAATTTGGCTGCCATGTACCTACTAATGGTTTTAACAGAGGTGCATTTGGATACCAGCAAGAATTCTACTCACTGAAGTCATGGATTTCCTAATTGGAAGCAGGCTGGTAAAAGTTGGCCCAACTGGAGATGTTAATGAGGTATTTTTAAATTGTTTTTAACTTGGCTGCAAATTTTACTTGAGAAAACTGACAAAAGAAACAGAAGCGAGCTTGGGCAACAGTTCAGGTTAAATTTCTCATTGACCATCTGAATAAAAGCTCATTTATTGCAGCTCTTGTTTCAGTTCCCCCAGCAAATGTCTGTCAAAGTGTGCTTGTCTGAATACAGCTTTTTAAAATTGTTTTTCAAATTGATAAGAATGGGAGGGGAGGTGACTTGGATTTGTTTGACAGCACACCAGAAAAGGAAGGCCATCACCATCAATGACAGCAATAACATGGATTCAGCATATGCACAATACGCATATTGTGGAAGGGAGGTTTGTCAGTGGAGGATAACATATGGGAGGAGCATGAGCGTGAATATGAGGCTCCTTTGCCAAAGCAGCTGCTTACATTGATGCCCAACATGCCCTAATATCGCAAAGGTTCACTTGTGTGAAACATAACAAATAAAATCTCACCACCAGCACCAACTACCACCACCCACGCCCACCCCCCGGCCCAGATTTTTGCAGCCCTCTTGCATAACTACTCATTAGCCTCCGCATTTACCATCATAAAATAATTGAAAGGATGAGTTGGCCATTCAGATGTAATAATGGAAGCAATACGGAAATGGTACAAATCATTAAATTTAGTGTGGCATTATTAAAGAAAAGGAAACTTAATGTAACATTTTGGCAAACTCCACTGTTTCTAAATTGTTATACTGCTTGTCTGACATCTATTACTGGATAAGCAAAAATTTCTTCCAATTAAATGTTGGAAAGATTCAAGCCAGTGTCTTTGGTCCCCATCGCAAACCTCATCCCCTCTCCCTGGCATCTGACTGACTGTTTAGCAATCTTGACCCCAAGATGAGCTTTCAACCATATATCCACACCATCACGAAGACTGCCTATTTCCTCTTCTGTAACATCACTGGATTCCGCCTCAGGTCTTCAACTACTGAAACCTTTATCCATGCCTTTGTTATCTCCAGACTTGACTGTCTAAAGTACTCCTGGCTGACCTTCCATTCTACCCTCCATAAATTTGAGTTTGCCTAAAACTCTGTTGCTCATGTTCTAACTTGCATCATTCCCGTTCACTCATCCCCGCTGTGCTCTCTGACCTACACTGGCTCCCAGTTCAGCAGTGCCTCATCCCTGTTTTCAAATCTTTCCGGGGTCTGGACCATCCAAGATATCTGTGCTTCTCTAATTCCAGCCTCTTGAAGATCTCCAATTTTAATTGCTCCAGCATAGGTGGCAAACCCTTCAGTTGCCTTGGCCCTACGCTCTGGGATTCCTTCCCTAATCCTTTGACTGGCAACCTTGCTTTCCTCTTTTGAAACACACCTTAAAACCTATCTCTCTCATATCTCCTTATGTGAATTGGTGTTATATTTTGTTTTATAATGCCTCCATGAAGCACCTTGGGATGCTTTATTACATTAAAGCATGTAATGAATTCAACAAGTGAATACAAGTTGTTGTCAAACATTCATCTGCATACCCTTGGTGAATTAGAAGTTCCTTCAACTTATGCTCCCTACAGCTTCTACATGATAAGCCAGCAGAGGCAAGGCTGCTCAGGTCCCTGTCCTGCCTGCTGAGATTGTTTTGCTCTACTGTCTCTGGGTTTTGAAACCCAAAGACTACTTTGCCTGCACCACCTCTGCAACCGCCTCCCAAGCCAGAGTGGTGATGTTGCTGCCCCTACTGCGGCCAGACCATGGGTAGAGCAGATCACAGCATGCCTTCACCGCATTCAAAAGGTGTTCCAGGGACGTGTCACCAAATCAGTGTGAAACGCGTCTTCCCAATGGTTGGGAAGGACCAGGTAGGGGCGGGGGTGGGGGCCTGTTGGCCACCAGGTACAATGATGACCCAGCAGCCTGTTTAAAAACAGCAGAGGCAGCCCCTTGAAGGCTGTCAGTGAAGAAGCATACAATCTGCATTGCGGAGACAGTACCTATGGCCTCGGCAGCAGCTGGAGACACCAGGCAGGAGGGCAGGCCGGGTGGGCTTTTCGGAGGAGTGCCTCACGGACCTCCTGGAGGAGGTGGCTGCCAGGAGGGGGGCACCCTTGCACCAAGGGACGGAAGGAGGAGGCCACCGCACCTAACAAAAAGAGCTTGGGAGGAGATGGCAGTGCAGGTCAGCAACCATGACATTGTGCGGCACACATGGGTGCAGTGCCACAAGAAGTTTAATGACCTGAGTTCAGGAAGGGTGAGTACCATATTGGCATGGATCAGTATGGTGAAGTCTTTAAGGGCTGGCCATCCCCCCGTGGATCTCAGGTGTGTCAGAGTCGGAGTGCCAACTGTCAATGATGCTGGAGCTGGCCAAGAGGGTGAGCCCTGATAGTTTGGACTGATTGCCTTGTGGCTCGAGGGCCAAGACTCAGATGTGCCCTGCAAGGTGTTCCTCAGGTGGTGTCAGCCAGGCTGCAATGGTGCTGCAGGTAGAGAGTGGACTAATCAATGCTCCTCTATCCTTTCAGGAGAAGATGAGCCATAACCACTCAGAGAGGTCACATACAGGCGGAGGCCCACCCAACCTGCTGCTGCTGACCAGGTTTCAGCAGGGTGCCCTGGAGCTGGAGAGCCAGCACACTGCCTGTGTAACGGGTATGGAGAGGTGGCCAGACAAAGGTAAGAGTGCAGTGCACACAGGTGAGAGTTTTGGATTCTGCAAACGTTCTTGTTTGGTCTTTTAATTGATGGGAGCTCAAACCTGGAGTCCCCATTGATCATTGAAAGATGATGCCACCATGATGCAGATCTCCATTGTCCCACCAGGGTGCCTGGCATGCACAGTGACAGTGTGATGACTTTAACTAGTGACATGCCCTTGTTCTCTCTTACACTCATTCCCAGGACCCAGAAGGGCCACCTCCAATGCCAGAGGATCGCTGGGCTTCATCTGCACCTGCATCATACCCGCACTCTGAAGCAGGCACCAGCTCAGATACCAGCACCTCGGTGGGCAATAGATCTTCAGCTACATTGTCAGTGCACATTGATGAGGCCACTTCACACTCGCTGGAGGTACAGGTGGAGGCAGAATGTGCCCAGGGTGCTGGCAATTGGAGGACTGCTGGAGACAAGGGCGATGCTGGGTCAAAGGCAGATGATGAGCCTCTGGAGTCATCCATTAGGTGGCAGATGCTGGACGTTCAGGATGTACAGGAGGGTCTGGCGGAGATCCGTGAGGGTATGTGTGCTGTGGTCTCTGTTATGGAGGAGTCTGTGTGGAACATCAGCACTGCATTAACCCTCATGGCTGAGTGCACTGCCTCCTCCATTGAGAGAGAGGCAGCTCCAGGGACAGAATCAGGGGTTCCTAGGCTTGCGCTCGGACCTGCAAGTCCTCATATAGGCACTGACCTCAGGTGGTCAGTGCCAGTGTGGGAGATGGATGAGGGAGCCAGTATCCCAGCTAGGTGCCCATCAATGGTGAGCAGGGAGGTCCAGAGCGACCTCATGTTGGCACACGACCTGCTTGTCATCTCTGTGGGCTGCTCTCAGGGTACTCCAGAGGATGGCAGCAGCTCCTCTGGCTGCCAGTGACCATGGCATCTGATGAGGCTGCAATGACTGGGGAGATGCCATCTGTAGCCCTGGCCGCTCGCTCTCAGGCGGGGCAAGCACAGGCTCCACTGGCTAGAAGACAACTGCCAAGGTCATCAAGGCCAACAAGACAGCAGAATCAGCAGGCTGTCTCCAATGCCGCTGCCAGCAAGGGGGGCACCAAGAAGCAGTGCTCGTAAGTATAAGTTTAAAGCACCGTGAGCACAAGAGGGACTGTTTACAGGTGATCTTCTTTTCAGTTGTGTTTGGTTTATATTTATACTGGTGTGGACATTGCCAGTAATGGTCATGTCACTGTGATTTGAATGTGTTAATAACATTAAATTTGCTTTTATTGTGATGGCCTAAGTACACTTCACCTTTTATTTTGGTGCAGGGTATGTAATGAGTGGCTCTAAACTTATTGCACAGGCATTGAATGGAGTTTGGCTTCACATGATAGGGGCATTTTGGACATCCTAGATGGAGGCTGCAGCCCTGGCATGAGGTGGGAGCAGAAATTTGGCAGCCTAGCTGAAGGAGCATTGGATCAAGGCATCCTTGGTGTCCCTGCCTCCCTGAAGGATACATAGGTCTGCCTCCACACCCTCAGCATTCTCCTCACCGCACTCCACTTCTGATTTACTGCTGGATTCATCCTCTGTCGCCTGTGCAGCTACTCAAGATCCTCTTCCTTCAGTGGGTCCCCCCTTGCCAAAGCCAGATTGTGGAGAGCGCAACATGCAACCATGATCAGTGACATCCACTCTGTGAGGTATTGTAGTGCTCCCCTGAACGGTCCAGGCATTGGAAGTGCATCTTCAGAACACCTATGATCCTCTCTATCACCAGCCTAGTGGAGGCATGATTCCTATTGTAACACTGCTCTGCCTTTGTTCTTGGGTGGTGGAGAGGTGTCACAAGCCAGCTTTTCAATGGATAGCCCTTGGCACCCAGCAGCCACCCATCCAGTTAGACTGGAGCACTGAAGAGTCTTGACACTTGGAAGTGTCTCAAGATGTTGAAGGGTCATGAGGACTCGAAACATCAACTCTTCTCCGCCGAAGCTGCCAGACCTGCTGAGTTTTTCCAGGTAATTCTGTTTTTGTCTTGCAGAATCTGTGTCTTGTGGTCACAAACTACCTGCATATTCATAGATCCCTTCCAATCAACGAAAGCACCCCGCTGACCCGCTGGCCCCTTGATGGCCACTTGTGTTCGGTCGATTGCACCCTGGATATGGGAGAACCCAGCAATCATTGCAAACCCTCTGGCTCACTCTTTCTGGCTGGCCTCGTCCATATGGAAATGAATAAATGTCATTACCTGCCTGAACAGAACTTCTATCACCAGCAACTGTGGACAGTTGATTGGGAGACTCCACACAGATCCCCCACTGAGCCATGGAAAGAACTGGAGGCATAGAAGTTGAGGATCACTTTGACCTTCAAAACCACTGGCATGGGGTGTTCACCCACACAGTCAGAGGTGACCTCAGGCCCAATCATCTGACATGAAGGACACAGCATCCCTCGAGAGATGGAGCCTCCTGTGGCATTGCACCTTGGACATGTTGAGGTAGCTGTATTGCCGCCTGTAAACCCTGGCAGCAGGATAGTAGCGTCTTCTGTGGTCCCTTCAGCCTTGGACTTCCTGTAGGCCCTGCGCCCCTTGTGCCTGCGCCTCTTCTCCCACAGCTCCCTACCCTGGAAGCTGCATTAGGACACCTAGCCTTCTGCCCCTCTCTTCCTCCCCAGAGGAGGTGCCACCAGCGGAGACCACAACCCCCATTACCAAGGTAAGGGAAGGATACCTGACAGCTGGAAAGGTCCAGATGGTCAAAATCCTCTGGGGGGCCTTGGAGACACCAATGAGTCCTGAAATGAAGCCTGGAAATGCTAATGATGAAGCCCTGAACAGAAATGAAACTGTCAAATATCTATAAGCAACCATCAGCGAACAATCTTCAAAATTCCTCACTACTCACACTGGCAATGCTGCAGACTCTTTTTATCCCGCCTTTGGATCAGGTTTTTCAAAATGTCGGCTGGATGCCTGCCTGTTTTGCCCAATATGACGAGCGCAAAATCGCACGGGCAGTGTTAAATCTTGGTCAGTTGCCTTTTTAATGGCCTTAAGTGGTCTTTTAATTGATGGCTGGCGTGGCTTCGACCCCCATGCGCGCACACCAGTCTAAATATTGTGCGAAATATCACGTTGATTTCACACTGGTCGGGTCAGGCAGGCACCCGCCCAATCAGCATAAAATTCAGCCCACTGTGTACAACGATTTTCAGTATTGATTCCAATCAGCCCCAACCATTCTTAATATTGTCATTTTCTTAATGCCTCATCAAAAGCATGGACTGGGGTTATTATGTTATTAGAACATTGGCTAGGAACTTCTCCTTCCATGCATACATTTATCACACAGACATAGTGGACATGCAATTTGTCCATGGGTTGAATCTAATGGGATGGATTCCAAGACATGTGTCTGATGACAAGTGACCCAATCTTTAGCAAGCCGACCTGGGTTAACGCAACTGTTGAAGTGATCAAAAGTGGCTATGAAACTACTGTACACAACACAGGTGAACAAAATGATTTGATTTAGATAAAAACATAAAAATGTTGTGACACCATCCGTAATGACATTCCTAGATGTGTGTACAGCTTACTGATGCCTGACCAGAGAGCAATGAGGATTGAATTAATATAACTTAATTCATGATGGCAGACAAAGAGACAATTTTTTGAGAAAAGCATGCACTATAGATAAACCACAATCATTACCAGTTAGTAGTCTGATTGGAAAATCTGTTCCATAGAAGCTGTGCAGTGCAAACAGCCAAAGCCAAAGAATGCTTTGTGGAGCCTAAGGGGGAAACCTAACTACATCTGAGCTCTGCAAACAGTCACTAATTTAAACCCAATGACTAGACTTGGTAATGGAAAAAGGAATGGGTGGGTGACGGGAGCAGGAGGCTGTACTTTTCGTGGGATCGAATGTGGTCATGAGAATTGTTTGCTGAGCATAATCGTCAGTTAGCTGGTGCAACATGAAGCACTCCACTGTCGGAAGGCAAGTTGCAACATTAGTCACAAGGAGTTAGTAAGTGCAAAGGAAATTAAAACAGTTGCTGAGAACTGCAGTATCATTTCAATACTTTAAATGTTGCAAATCTTACTAACAAACAAATATATCTTTAGGATCTATGGGTATTTTTTTTGGCCAAACAGTTAAATCTTTAAGATCTATGGATGGTTTTCTTCACCTCGTGACTGAGTCCAATGCTCCCAGGTTAGACACAACACAGTTCCTTATGCAGCTCTGTTATGCTCTCATTCTCTGTCACCTCTACTTCACACTAACACATTTCCTTTCTCATCACACTCCTCCACCTTGTACTTCATGGGAAATTTTTGGCATAAATTGCCTTTACAAAAGCTTATTATGAACTTTTTGCAGGAACATTAATTTTATAGCCCAGTCAGATTCAAGTGAATATTAGCATTTATCATGCTGCAATGAAAATTCAATTACCCTTCATAGCATGAGAGCTGCCTCTTAGAAGTATGGAATTTGGCATAAAAACAGAAAATGCTGGAAAAACGCAGCAGGTCTGACAGCATCTGTGGAGAGAGAAACAGAGTTAACGTTTCGAGTCCATGTAGCCCTTCTCCTGGAATTTGGCATATCAGCTGCTATCAAGGAAGTGATTTCAAGTCAGCTGAAACAGTGAGGGAGTGTGCTGTGAACAAGCAAGTCAGACAATTGGTCAACTGTGCAATGCCTGTTGATCCTTCCAGCAGGAGGTCACACCCCTGAGGTTGTCATTAGGATAGGAAAACCTAGGGCTGAGTTTTTATCACAGGTGGGAAACAGGAGCCAGGTCCGATTTAGTGTCAAAAGCCTGTCTCCAGTGGGAAACTGGCTGAGTTTTGGATTTTCCCAGGGCTAAGCCCTTAATTGTTGTGGACATGGGTTTCCTGTCCAATTAAAGCTGGCAGGGGCAGGAATGGAAACACGTTTCAAACACCCAAGACAACCATCATTGTTGTCCTGAGGGCAAAGGTTTGTGCCAAAGTCTTCTGCTGCATCACAGGGACAAAATTTGGGCAAAAAGTTAGCAAGTGTATAACGTGGGAAAATGTGAGGTTGTCCGTTTTGGCAGAAATTTTGGCAAAAATAGAAAAGCAGAATATGGAGAAAAAGCAGAAATGGAGAATGCAGAATACTCTGTTGCAAAGGGACCTGAGTGCCCTTTTACATGAACCACAAAAAGTCAATATGCATGTATAGCAATTAATTAGGAAGGCAAATGGAATCTTGACCTTTATTGCAAGGGGGATGAAGTACAAAATCCGGGAAGTCTTGCAACAACTGTACAGCACATTAGTGAGACCACACCTAGAATATAGCATACAGTTTTGGTCTCCTTAGTTAAGGAAGGACATAGCTGCATTAGAAGCAGTTCAGAAAAAGTTCACTAGTCTGATTGAGGGTTTTTTTTTATGTGGAAAGGTTGAGTAGGTTGGGCCTATATCGCTGGAGTTTAGAAGAATTAGAGGTAATCTTATTAAAATATATAAGATTCTGAGGCGGCTTGACAGGGTAGATGCTAGGTGGATGTTTTCCCTCGTGGGAGAATCTAGAACTAGTGGGCATGGTTTAAAAATAAGGGGTATCCCATTTAAGACAGATGAGGAATTTCTTTTCTTGAAGGCTCAATGGTGTTTGGAATTCTCTTCCCCAGTGAGCAGTGGAGGCTGGGTCATTGAATATATTCAATGCTGAGTTAGACAGATTTTTGATTTGACAAGGATGTATATTCAAGATAAGTGGCAGGAAGTGTAGGGGGGACATGAGGAAGAACGTTTTTACGCAGAGCGTAGTGGGTATCTGGAATTTGCTGCCCAAGTTGGTGGTAGAGGCAGAAACTTAAAACTCTTTTAAAAAGTACCTGGATCTGCACCTAAAGTGCTGTAAGCTGCAGGGCTATGGGCCGGGTGCAAGAAGGTGGGATTAGAAAGGGCACCTGGGTGTCCTCAGGTTGGCATGGACAAGTTGGGCCGAATGGCCTCCTCCTGTGCTGTAACTTTTCTATGGTTTCTAAGAAAGTCACGGGTTATGGCGGGTGGGCAGGAAAGTGGAGTTACACAATACCAATACATTATTGAATGGCAAAGCTGACTCAATGGGCTGAATGGCCTATTCCTGCTCCTACTTCTTATGTTCTTATGACTTGAGATAGCACAGAAAAGCCAGAGGCCTTGTACTCATGTGGAAAAGAAGAGTGTCTTCTTCCCGGAGGATGGCAGGAGGAGGCTACCTCATCATACAGGAGGGGCATCTGCCTCTTCAAATGCATCTTACCTCCCTGCTCCTCCCTCCTGTGATGCATTGTTGCCTTTCACTGGGGATTTCCACTGCCAGCTGTGTGCAAAAGTGTAAACTGATGGAGTGAGTTGAACATTCTGTTATACAAAGCATGTGTAGGAAATACTTTCCTCCTAAGAGACCACACTAAAAATTTATAAATCACTGGTTAGGCCTCTGCTGGCATATTGTGGACAACTCTGGACATCATATTTCAGGAAAGGCCTTAGGGAGGAGGTATACTTGGATGATGTTAGGACTGAGGGACATCAGGGAGGATGGAAAAGTTAGGACTGTTATCCTTGAAACTAAAAAGGTTAAGGGTTGATCTTATAGAGGTTTCAAGATCTTGATAGGCTTTGACAGAGTAGAAAGAGAAAAACCTATTCCTCCTGGTGAGTTGGTCAATAACCAGAAGCCATAGATTTAAAATCTATGATGAGGGTGAGAGTGGCTGTCCTTGACATCAAGGGCAACATTTGACTGATTGTGGCAAAACTGAAGTCAATGGGAATTGGGGGTTGATAATCTCTCCACTGGTTGGAGTCATGCCTAGCACAAAGGAAGATAGCTGTGGTTGTTGGAGGTCAATCATCTCAGTTCCAGGACATCATTGCAGGAGTTCCTCAGGTTAGTGTCCTGGGCCCAACCATCCACAGTTGCTTCATCAGTGACCTTCCTTCCATCATAAGGCCAGAAGTGGGGATGTTTGTTGATGATTGCACAATGTTCAGCAACATTCCCAGATACCCCAGATGCCCCAGATACTGAAGCAGTCCATGTCTAAATGCAGCAAGAACTGGACAACATTCAGGCTTGGGCTGATAAGTGGCAAGTAACATTCGCACCACACAAGTGCCAAGCAATGACCATCTCCAACAGGAGTGAATCTAACCAGCTCCCATTGACACTCTGTAGCTTTATCATTGCTGTACTCCCCCACTATCAACATCCTGGGGGTTACCTTTGAAAAAGGACTGAACTGGAAAAGCCATGTAAATACTGTGTCTACTGGACCAGCCACATGAATACTGTGGCTACAAGAGCAGTTCAGAGGCAGAGAATTCTGCGGAGAGTAACTCACCTCCAGACTCCACAAAGACTGTCCACAAGTGTGATGGAAAAATCTCCACTTGCCTGGATGAGTGTGGCTCTAACAACATACAAGAAACTCAGCACCATCCAGGGCAAAGCAATCTGCTTGATTGGCACCCCATACAGCACCTTCAACATTCAATCGCACCACCACTAACACACAGTGGCAGCGGTGTGTACCATCCACATGAAGCACTGCAGCAACTCACCAAACTCCTTCGACAGCACCTTCCAAACTGCAACATCTGCCACCTAGAAGGACAAGGACAACAGATGCGTTAGAACACCACCACTTGCTAGTTCCCTCCAAACAACACAACATTCTGACTTGTAAATATATCGCCATTCTTTTAGTATCACTGGGTCAAAATCCTGGCATTTCCTTCCTAACAGCACTGTGGGGAACCTACACCACATGGACTGCAGCAGTTCAAGAATGCAATTCACCACCACTTTCTCAAGGTCAAGGCCAATAAATACAGGCCTAGCCATGAAAGAATAAATTTTAGAAAGAATTATTGGCAAAAGATTTAGCAGGGAGATGAGAATTTCTTTTCACTGAGTTTTCAGGATCTGGAATGCTCTACCTAAGAAAAGTGGTGGAAGCTGATTCCATAAATAATTCTACAAGGGAATTGGACAAGTATTTGACGATGAGCAATTTTCGACAAAAATCAGAGATGTGGGATTAAAACATGTTCTTTCAAAGAGGTTGAATAGCTTCCTTTTCTGAACCTTTAGCCCTTCATTCAGCATGACATTTCTGCAGCTACTGATCTGCTCAATCATTCCCTCCCCTCCACCATGCATATCCCAATCCCCATTCAAACTATTACCCTCTCTTACTCCTACTTACTCCTACTAGTTTATCCCTTACCTCCATTCTCTTATGTCCAAGGATGTAGACTTGAACAGGTGTGGTGAACTGTCGACCAATTGGTTTAGCCATTCACTGCCGAATCTGGCTGGAGCACAAAGTGCTATTAGGTGCTGCCCTTGTCTGCCAAAACTGCTCACCATTCCAGGATCATTCTGGAATGCAAAGATAAACCTGGCTTATTTTCTCTAGTGCAAACTGTCTTGTCTCACCTCCAACAACAAGTGTGAGGAGCTCATGGACTTTTGTCACTACAATTGAGATCATCTGAACAGTTGTTTCTACTGCTTCCCTCCCTTCCCTTTGTCCACCAGGCCATGTTTCCTATCCAATCCCACGTGTTGCCACCACCACCACCATCCCCCCACCCCACCCTGCAGCCCTAGCCCTGAACTTGTAGTTTTTCCATGTTCTCATTTCTCTCTCCATGTCTTTTCCAAGGATAGCCCTCAACACAAACTTTGTTCCCTAGTCTCCAATACCATCCCTCTCCCCAGCAACTTTGGCCTGAGGCCGAACCAGACTGCTCACAAACTTTGAGAAATTTGATGAAGAAGAGCATCCAACCACATACCCAGGTCATCACTAAGACCGCCTATTTCCAACTCCATAATACTGCCCAACACCACCTCATGTCAGCTTATCTGCTGCTGAAACCCTCATCTATGTCTTTGTTACCTCTGGTCTTGACTATTCCAATGCACTCCTGGCTGGCCTCCCATGTTCAACTTCTGTAAACTTGAAGGTATCCAGAACTCTGCTGTCTGTGTCTTAACTTGCACAAATAGTAATAAACAACGAGGAGGAAAGCCTTAGATTACAGGACGATATAGATGGGCTGATAAGATGGGCAGAACAGTGACAAATGGAATTACATTCTGAAAAGTGTGAGGTAATGCATTTTGGGAGGACTAACAAGGCAAGGGAGTACACTATGAATGTGGGACCCTAGGAAGTACAGAGGATCAGAGGGACCTTGGTGTGCATGTCCATAGATCCTTGAAGGCAGCAGGACAGGTAGATAAGGTGGTTAAGAAGGCATATGGGATACTTACCTTTATTAGTCATGGCATTGAATACAAGAACAGGAAGGTTATGATGGAGTTATTTAAAACGTTAGTTAGGCCACATTTGGAATACTGTGTGTAGTTCTGGTCACCACACTACATGAAGGATGTAGTTGCACTAGAGAGGGTGCAGCGGAGATTCACCGGGATGTTGCCTGGGTTGGAGCGTTTCAGCAATGAAGAGAGATTGGATAGGCTAGGGATGCTTTCATTGGAGCAGAGAAAGCTGAGGGGGGACCTGATAGAGGTATACAAAATTATGAGGGGCTTAGAAAGAACCTTTTCCCCTTAGTGAAGGGGTCAATAACCAAGGGGCAGTAGGTTTAGAGGGGATTTGAGGAAAAGCTTTTTCACCCAGAGGGTTGGGTGTTATCTGGAACTCACTGCCTGAAAGGGTGGTAGAGGCCGGAACCCTCACAACATTTAAGAAGTATTTAGATGAATATTTGAAATGCCATAGCATACAAGGCTATGGGCCAAGTGCTGGAAAATGGGATTAGAGTAGATAGGGCTTGAACATGAGGGGTCGAAGAGCCTCTTTCCATGCTGTAAAACTCTATGACACTAAATCCCGTTCACCCATCACCATTGTGCTTACTGACCTACATTGGTTCCTGGTTATGTTACCCCATTGTCTTTAAAATTTCCATCCTTGTTTTCAAATCTCTCTACGGCCTTGCCTCAATCTCTCTGTCTAATCTCTTCCAGCTCCACAACCTACCAAGATATTTCTGGTCCTCCAATTCTGACATTTTGAGTATCCCCAATTTTAATTACTCCACCATCTGCGGTTGTGCCAGCTCCCTAAACTGGAATTACTCCCCTGAACATCTCTGCCTCTCTTCACCCTTTTAAATGCTCTCAATACCTACCCCTCTGACCAAACCTTTGGTCGGTTGCCCTCATGCCTCCTTATGTGGCTGTGCGTCAAATTTTGTTTGATAATGCTCCTTTTACAATGTTAAAGACGCTATATAAATACAAGTTATGCTGTAAATTTCTGATTTTTATGATTCTATGAAGACCACAAAGCTACTGTATTGACAATATTCTTGACTGTGCATAGTAATTCTCATCCAGTCCAGGCAAAGATATGCCGTCTGTAGAAAAAATGGATTTTGGTTTATCTTTGTTTTCTTGGAATTTCTGTAAACTGCAACTCTGACAATGATCTGAAAATATTTGATTTTCACAATTATCGATTGAGCCAATGGCGTATGCCGGTATGCTTGGGGAACTATCATGTATATTCAGATACAGTAAACTCTCAAAGTTCCCAAGATGTCCATAATCAGTTCATTACTTGCCAAACTTGTTAAGTTTCCCATGATGAATTTAGTTGTTTATGGGAAATGGCAAATTCTAACTCAGAAATAATTTATTCTGAGTGACGTTTTTAATGCATGTAAAGGAAGTGGAATTCCTGCACAGAAAGGGTAAACTCATGCATTGAAATGGCCGTTTAACTTCTGTTCAGCTGTACAAAGTCAGTTTTGTAAATTGAAATAAAAACAGAGAATGCCGGAACTACTCAGCAGATCAGGCAGCATCTGTAGAATGAGAAATAATGTTAATGTTTCAGGTCAATTGTCTTTCACCTGACTTTTTTTAAATGGTATTTTATTCAAGAAGCATGTTCACAGCCCAAAGGCTGAATTACAGTGTGACTTGCATCAAAACATTGATATAAAGGCTAAGTACACAGGTTAAAATGTGCAAACATGCAACATGTAGTAACAAAAATAGACAAATTCAGCAAGTAACATGAAGTGGTGGATAGGAGGTTAAAAGGGTAAAATTGAATAAAAATTATATTAACATTACAAACCAATACACCATTCCTACATTACAGGCACTGAAGTACATATAAGTTTCATCATTTAAGTATTTCATTAAGGACCCAAACCATGTAAGGGAGAGGACTACATCAATTCCTTTCTGTCACGCATCATGTGGGATTGAATTCAGTAGAACTCCAGAGTTGCCTCAATTGCTCTGAGCATGGTGTGGATAATTCAGTTCTGAAATTGGGTAGATTGCTTAAGAAATTTTCTGAATTTAGTACAAATATTAACTCTTCTTTTTTCTAGGGCTTTGAGCTGTGTAACATGAAGGGCATTGTCGTATCACTGGTACTGAGGACCTAAGATTAACCTCAGCGAATGCTTCTGTATTCTTTTGATCTGAGTGTTTTGCACGTGAGAGTCAAGGGTGCCCCACATGCACAGCGTATTCAACCAAAGGATGGATGTAGCCAGTATAGATCAACAAGCCATAAACAGGGAGTCTGAAAGTGACGAGAGATCTGAAAGTTAACATTTTTTTAAGTATACTATATGATTGGCCATCCCACAAGTCAGCTTCAATGTCCAGGAGCTTCAAAGCTTTCACCTCTGTCGGGGTGTTATTGCCTAACTTTATGTCAAGGGGCATGTGTTCATACCTACCAAAGTCTACTTGGATGGTATTACATTTAGTAGCATTTAGCTGCATATTGTTTTCACCACATCATTTATTGAGAGCGTTGAGAGTTTCCTGAATCTCACAGACCACACCCCACTGTCTAGGTTGTCATATTGTCCATATATTTCCAGTATTGCAGGTGAGAAAAAGAGAAGGCCCTAGCCGAGTCTTTCGGATAGACAGCCATGGTATCTGACATACTGAGTGCAGTTAGTGAGGAAGTCAGCAATCAATTGGGCAAAAATCTCTTGTCTGTTTAACTTTATCAACTTCTTAACCACAACTGTGTGATCAACTCTGTCAAAAGCATTTGAAAAATCAGTTGTAATAATGGTTGAGGTTGTTCCCAGCTTATTGGCATTTTTACAAAGGAAGTTCACAACACCAGATAGACAGTGGATTGTCGAATTTTCAGCCTGCTTTCAAGTAAGGGATCAATATCTGATAATAACCATTCCGTCATGAACTGCTCTGCAATCTTTGAGAATTGATCTATCAAGGCATTGGAGTTTAGTTTGTCCAATGTAAATTTATGGTTTTGTGGCTTTCGGATGAAGTTCTAGTTCTAAGTACCTAGCCACCTCTTTTAACTCTTAGAGGAGCAGAACTTTTAAATTATCAAAAGTAATTTCCATCTGCTCTAGAAAGGCACTGATGTCAAATGTGGACATTTTAGCATTTCAATATTATCGACCTAAGAAAACCTTTTGCAGTTTTAAAATTGTTTTTGAAGGAACAATTTACTTTCCCCACCCTAATTCTTTTGTCAGTTCGTGGGAACAAATTCTGGACACAAGCCTCCAATTTTGCTATGACCAGGCAGTGAACTGACTCCCCTCTATTCAACCTCCGCGGTTGGTTACAACAAAGGTTTAAATTTTCTTTTTATGAGGATATGCTTTTTCAAATTTTTCTATTGGGCCTAGTGCTGGAAAATGGGATTAGAATAGTTAGGTACTTGTTTAACCTATGCAGACTCGATGGGCCGAAGGGCCTTTTTCTGTGCTGTAGATCTCTATGACTATGTTGCTGGTCGTTGCTTCGGCACAAGAACAAAAAATGGAACCACACTCTCAGCAAAGAAAGCGTTCAAGACATCAAGAATTGATCTATCAAGGCATTGGAGTTTAGTTTGTCCAGTGTAAATTTATGATTTTATGGCTTTCGGATGAAGTTCTAGTTCTAAGTACCTAGCCACCTCTTTTAACTCTTAGAGGGGCAGAACTTTTAAATTATCAAAAGTAATTTCCATCTGCTCTAGAAAGGCACTGGAACACTAAACTCATAGGCGAAGAGCCGGATAGGCTTGGCTGGAACTCTGGACCAGCTTACTTAATTTTACATTCATGAGCTTTTGGGGGACTCCCCATGGTTGGATGATAGGAGGTTCCCTCATTTATAGAAATGTTAATGATTGGGAAATCCAGAGATGTCATATCACCAGCAACGTCTGGGCTATATCCATTAATGACACTGAAGATGGAGAGTGAATGAAACTGATCTCAATTAGCAACTGAAATGATCTGAGAGGACTGGGAAGGTGATGCCATCAGATTAATGTGTTGTTACCACAATGATAGATTGCCCTGCTTCCACTCCTGGGAGACCCCGCTTTGAAAAAACCTTTGACGTTTGTGGATAAGAGACTTCATCTTAGGGGTGATCCAAATGTTGTTGAATTCGGTGAATTCAAACACTCCTACAAGGAAAATATAAATTCAATGCTGGCAGCAAGGAGGTGAAAAATCCATAACATTTAGTAAATGTGGTAGAAGAATCAAAAACCTTGAGCCAGGAGTGGGAAGATATCCAGCAGCTGAAAACTTGGGAATTGGATTCCCTGATCTGCATTACTATATGCTTTATTGATACTTTGGGAAAAGGTAGGGTTGGCAATCAGGGAAGACAGAAGACAGAGTTCTGATCA
Organism: Carcharodon carcharias; assembly: GCF_017639515.1. NCBI lineage: Eukaryota > Metazoa > Chordata > Chondrichthyes > Lamniformes > Lamnidae > Carcharodon > Carcharodon carcharias. The sequence continues at coordinate 172,426,783 of NC_054469.1, forward strand.
CTATTACCAAGAGGCACATGATCTCTCTGTCTTTGTATTGGGTCATAGGTTAGTTAAAACCTTATCCAAAGTAGTATTGTTTCCTGTAGGTTTACCAACTGTCTGGCGAAGGACAGTATTACTACAAAGCAGGTCAGTGTTCACCTGGTTGAGATCCCCTAATACAACAAATCCTCCCTTCGAATGGCCAGATAGAATTTCATTGACCGTCTTGATTAGGTGCTCAATTAATTCAGGTTCCTTACTGCAATTAGGGAGTGAGTACACAGCAGCAATGTAGATTACTGAGATGTCTCTGCGTAAACCAGGGGAACACAGATGGACCCACACTACCTCAAGATCTGCTGGAATTGTAACATTGTCAGGTGAGGTTGGATTGAGTTCCTGTTTAGCATGTATTAGCACGCTGCTACCCTTTCGAGCTGAGCGACACTTTGAGAAATGAAGAAACCCATCTATTGAAAAATAATCAACTGATTTGTTACTAAGTCAGGATTCTCTCTATACAAATGCTACTTGACCTGCTGATTATTTCCAGCATTCCCTGTTTTTAATTTCAATTTCCAGCATCTGTGGTATTTTACTATTGTGCTGGTAAATTGAGTGCTGGCTAAGCTTCCATGATTTTTTAAAACTACATTTCCACAGACAATGATTCAACAATAGCACAAAGCCAAAAAGAATGGAGTAATTGCTGAAAGAGAAGGGCAGACAAGGGCTCTGCCAGTGATGATGTGCCCAACCAGAAAATGTTGACATCATTTTGTGCCAAATGTGCTCAAAAACAATCAGTAGTCATTTGATGTCAAAATTTGGAATGAATTTTTCATCAGTCATCAGCGCGGTCGTTACCATCTTTTGATATCAAATGTGATTAAAAGCTATCAAGGCATCAAAAGTGATCATTGGCATCAAAAGCAATCATTGACATTTAAAGTGATCACTAGGCATTAAAAGCGATCACCGGCATCAAAAGCAAGCATCAGGGATTGAAAGCAATCATCAAACATTAAAAGCGATCATTGGCATCAAAAGCAATTGTGCCAAAAGCAGCAATCACTAAGTATCAAAAATGATCACCAGCATGGAAAATAATCATCAGGGATCAAATGCGATCATCAAGCATCAAAAATGAATAAGTGGGAGTTAAGGGGAAGAGATGGCATGAGTGAGTGGGGAGGGAGGACATGAGTGAGTGGGGGCTGAGTGGGAGGAAAGGAGGGCATGGGTAAGTGTTTGGTGGGGGGGTGAGGGGTGGGTCTTATGATTGCTTCTGATGTCTAGTGATCAGTTTTGATGCTTGATGATCACTAGAGCTTGATTTTTTTCCTCAAAGAGGCTCTGATCACTTTTGATGTCTGTTGAATGCTTCTGAGTGCTTTGAAGTTAATTAAATGATAGTAAACAATCACAAATGTTGTTGCTTGAGCATTGTGGGATTTCATTTGATGTCAATTGATCACTAATAATGTCAATTGATCATGACTTGTGATGCCAAATGATGGCTAAATTATCACTTGAGGGTAGATGATCACAGATGAGTACAAATAACGACTGTTGAATGCTATTAAACATAAAAATAATGTCAGAATTTTCTGGAAGGATGAGAACAGCATCACCTTGAAGTTTCCCTCTAAGTCTGCACCCCCATCCTTCTCAGCAGAGTGGGAATGTGAGATTTTCCTCTGCTGAGCTCATTTCTGGGCTATCCTTTCCACCGACATCTCATCCTGTTCTCTCATGCTTGATGATTCACCTAATGCGGTTGCCTTTAACTCACTACCTCCACTATGTGGTATGCTGTTTCCTGTGCTGGCACTTGGAAGTGTGGAGTGAGTATTGTGCATTTTTAGGAGGATTCTCTCTTACACTATACACTTGCAAAGAGCTGGGGTGACTTATGGACTTAGAAAAAGAGAAGCAAGGGTTAGCAAAGATGGCAATAGTAAGCCGTGGTGGGGCACTGCATAACCAGTTTGTCATGTTGAGTGTTTAGGTGAGCGAGTCAAGTAGGAAGAGGAAAGGAAAGATAGATTCCCAGGCATCCTGCTGTGTATGGCCTCCAGCCTGGCCATCTTCAAAGCTGCATTCCCTCTGTCTGCCATAATGTTGACGCATCCGCTTCCACTGGTGTCAGTATGTGCATATTTGCAAAATATCCTCCTGTTATTGAATTCTTCCTTCTGTTGTGTTTCAGCTGATCATGCAGCAAGAGTTTTGAAAATGAAGGGTTTTGAAAATGTCTGAGGCAGTTTAACATAGCATGCATGTGAAAGGAAGAAACATCAAGTGCAACCAAGAGGGCAGATTTTGAGGAGCTGCATGCAAGATAAGGGCAGTTGAAGTGAAAGGTTTAATTATGATTGAGGGAGAGGCACAGGAAGGAGGACTGAGAAGGATTGCTTATCAAAAGAAAAATACAGCAGGAAATTTGAAATAAAAACAAAAAAATGCTGAAAATACTTCACAGGTTAGGCTGCATCTGCGGAGACAAAGTGGGTTAATAGGTGGAATCTTCCGTTCTCGGCTGGTGTTTCGTGCTGTCTGAAAAAGCAATGAGACACCTGCACTGATTCTTGGGAGGAAGGCCCGCTGTATCTTCTGCCCCTCAGGGACTTAAGAGGACAATGATGGTCTTTCTTCCTGACTGAGGACTGTGGTATACAATGTCCTATTCTCCTGAAGCTGCTGGGCAGTCAGAGGCCAGCAGCTCTTGCACTTGGTAGAGTCATGGAGGAGGCCATGGCTGCTGCCAAAACAACGTCCCCTGAAGTCCCAGGATCATGGAACAGCCCAGGAAAAAGGTAAGTGCTGTTTGGGGGGTGGCCTCCCAGGGTAGGGGCTGCAGGGAAGAGGGTGTCCAGGGGACTCAGCAGCAAATGCAAGCGGGTAGTTGTCAGCGGCCACCCCCTTGCCCCATATTCATGCCCTCGATCATGCACAGATTAGTGCAGATTCGGGAACTCCCTCCCCCACTCCCCATACTTTCCACTTGACCAAGAGCCTGCACAGTTTAACTGGTCCTGCAGGCTGTACGTCGGCAGGCCTGTCTGGAGCTGCAAAAATTGCAGCGGAGTGGGAAGAGGCCCTTAAGTGGTCATTAAACAGCCACTTAAGGGTGTCAAGTGGAGGCGACCACGTGCCTTCCACCTGGATCTTACCCAATGCCCTCCTGCCTCCACCGTTAGTATCAGTCCCAACATCAATCAGCCTAATTCACAGGCCCTCCCACCTCCTGTGGGAGTTGATCATTCCGCACAACGTTTCAGGTTGATGACCTTTCATCAAGACTGTTCCCAGGGCCCTTTAGTAAGTATGAGAAATGTGAATCATATCTTGATAATCCTGGTGAGATCATTACATTTGTTTCTGCTCTGCAGTAAGCCCCTAACAGCACTGTTCACAGTGTATATTGCTGTCACTTGTAGTGCCGTTCATAGGGCATATTGCTTTGCCAGGGACGGAGTGGCATGGTAGTATGGTCACTGGCTCGTATTCCAGACACCCAGGGTAATGCTCTGGGGACCCCAGTTCGAATCCCACCATGGCAGATGGTGAAATTTAAATTCAATAAAATATCTGGAATTAGAAGTCTGATGTTGACCATGAAACCATTGCCAATTGTCATAGAAACCAATCTGGTTCACTTAGGGAAGGAAATCTGCCGTCCTTACATGGGCTTGCCTACATGTGACTCCATACCCAGTGTGGTTGACTCTTAAATGCCCTCTGAACAAAGGTGAGCAATAAATGCTGGCCTAGCTAGCAATGCCCACATTCCATGAACTAATTAAAAAATAATTCCTTTCCAAGCTGAGAAATTTGTCTAGGCTCCCATCAATGGGGGATATGTTTTTTTTTCTTGCTGCTATTTTCTGAATATCTCCATCAGCAGAATGCCCATATCTTCATATTTGAAGATATGCTACAAACAGCACAGAAAATGCTGGTGAAACTCAGCAGGTGTGACAGCATCTGTGGAGAGAGAAACAGAGTTGATGTTTAACCCGTATGACCCTTCTTCCAGCAATTTCTGTTTGTTTTAGATTTCCAGCATCTGCAATATTTTGCTTTTATATTTGAAGTTATTCTGCTTGCTCCTCCATCACTAGTGAAAAGGGCATTTTTAAATAATTCAGATTGCTACCCTACAATTGAATATCCTACAATTGAACTGTCTACAGGGAACATAATTAACATTGGCAGTCAGTCAACCCCATTTAAGCTGGAACAAAAACAGAATTACCTGGAAAAACTCAGCAGGTCTGGCAGCATCAGCGGAGAAGAAAAGAGTTGACGTTTCGAGTCCTCATGACCCTTCGACAGAACTTGAGTTCGAGTCCAAGAAAGAGTTGAAATATAAGCTGGTTTAAGGTGTGTGTGTGTGTGTGTGTGTGTGTGTGTGTGTGTGTGTGTGTGTGTGTGTGTGGGGGTGGGGGGGGATGCGGAGAGAAAGAGAGAGAAGTGGAGGGGGGGTGTAGTTGTAGAGACAAACAAGCAGTGATAGAAGCAGATAATCAAAAGATGTCAACACAATAGAACAAAAGAACACATAGGTGTTAAAGTTGGTGATATTATCTAAACGAATGTGCTAATTAAGAATGGATGGTAGGGCACTCAAGGTATAGTTCTAGTGGGGGTGGGGAGAGCATAAAAGATTTTAAGATATTTAAAAATAATGGAAATAGGTGGGAAAAGAAAAATCTATATAATTTATTGGAAAAAAAAGGAAGGGGGAAATAGAAAGGGGGTGGGGATGGGGTAGGGAGCTCACGACCTAAAGTTGTTGAATTCAGTATTCAGTCCGGAAGGCTATATACGGAATGCCAATACACCAGCCTCCGCATTCAAAGGATCATCCTCCGCCATTTCCGCCAACTTCAGCATGACGCCACCACCAAACACCTCTTCCATTCACCCCCCCCTATCAGCATTCTGTAGGGATCGCTCCCTCCGGGACACCCTGGTCCACTCCTCCATCAGCCCCTACTCCTCAACCCCCTCCTATGGCACCACCCCATGCCCACGCAAAAGATGCAACACCTGCCCCTTCACTTCCTCTCTCCTCACCGTCCAAGGGCCCAAACACTCCTTTCAAGTGAAGCAGCATTTCACTTGCATTTCCCCCAACTTAGTCTTCTGCATTCGTTGCTCCCAATGTGGTCTCCTCTACATTGGAGAGACTAAAGGTAAACTGGGTGACCGCTTTGCAGAACACCTGCGGTCTGTCCGCAAGAAAGACCCAAACCTCCCTGTCGCTTGCCATTTTAACACTCCACCCTGCTCTCTTGCCCACACGTCTGTCCTTGGCTTGCTGCATTGTTCCAGTGAAGCCCAACGCAAACTGGAGGAACAACACCTCATCTTCCGACTAGGCACTTTACAGCCTTCTGGACTGAATATTGAATTCAACAACTTTAGGTCGTGAGCTCCCTCCCCCATCCCCTTTCTGTTTCCCCCTTCCTTTTTTCCCAATAAATTATATAGATTTTTCTTTTCCCACCTATTTCATTATTTTTAAATATCTTAAAATCTTTTATGCTCTCCCCACCCCCACTAGAGCTATACCTTGAGTGCCCTACCATCCATTCTTAATTAGCACATTCGTTTAGATAATATCACCAACTTTAACACCTATGTGTTCCTTTGTTCTATTGTTGTTGACATCTTTTGATGATCTGCTTCTATCACTGCTTGTTTATCCCTACAACCACACCCCCCCTCCACTTCTCTCTCTCTCCACCCCCCCACACACGTTAAACCAGCTTATATTTCAACTCTTTATTGGACTCGAACTCAAGTTCTGTCGAAGGGTCATGAGGACTCGAAACGTCAACTCTTTTCTTCTCCGCTGATGCTGCCAGACCTGCTGAGTTTTTCCAGGTAATTCTGTTTTTGTTTTTGATTTCCAGCATCCGCAGTTTTTTTGTTTTTAACCCATTTAAGCTGGGTCTACCATAGCGATTGATTGGATCGCCACATCCCACCAATCCCCATTACTGAAGACTGCATATGTGGCCCCACTCACCACCTGTCCTTGTGCGGTTTTCATTATATCAAAGGGCACAGGTTAAAACTATTGAAAGATAAACTTAGGATTGATATCCAGATTTGCTCCTTCACACAGAGAAGCATCACTGATGCAAAGTAGACTTCTGGGTTGTGTCATTGAGGCCAAATCCTCTAACAGCCACATAAGGCTGTTTAAAAAAAATACTTGTTTTAATAGCCAAAAGCTTCTGTTTACCCACAATTTAATAGATTACCGAGCCATCACATCACTAAGGCTAGAGTTTAGATAGTCACCTTGTCAAAGGTGCGATTTGAAAATACAATTGTGGATTAACATTAACAATAAAGCACTTTCAGGTGAAAGAGACTTCATTTCTATCCTTAACACATAATTTAGTTACTTCAGAGTTTGTTATGTAATTACAGCACAGTAGGTAAGCAACTTGAAAACCTCTGCTTCCATAGGTGCCAAGAGTCTTAATTGATTTGTAATGTGTGCCAAGGTGAAGCTTTATTCCACAGTGTTGAATGATATTTGGCCTGGTTAGGGAATTGATCTTTCATATTTTGAAAGCTGCAGTGCCTTACAATGTGACAATGCAATTTGAATGTACTCACACTTCATTTAGACAGAAATCTCAGACAGAGGGTCTGTGTTTACAGACAGTATCCAGTAAGTGAAGTTGCGTTTTCAATTTAAAATAGATTCTGTAATGTATTAAAGTATGCTTTTTGGCAGAAAGAATGTACTAATGAAAATATTATCCATGAGAACTTGCAAATTGTATTGTAAACTTTAAAGGAACATTCCTTCATCAATGAGTTTATCAGACACGAAAATGGATATTAAAACAATCTGGCAGCAGTCTGAAACATAACTGTGCACTCATATTTATTGTGGAAACTACTATGTTTGTTTTAAAGAATACACAAATTGGAGACTGGGTGGTGCAGCATATAAGGACACTAGCCCATCATGGATGGGACTTAAATTCATACCAATCCTAGTCTGATAGGATGAAAGTTCCTCGGGTTTTGAATTTAAATCAAACCCAGAGGGATGGGATGAAAGTAACTGCTGGCTCTAAGTTTCCTGTGTGATGAAAATTGAATCACATGGGATGAAAGGGGCAGTAGCAGCATGGACATAAAATTTGTTAATGGATCGAAAACAGAGTTGTGGTGAATGGCTGTTTTTAAGGTTGGAGAGAGGAGTTCCCCATGGTTCAGCACTAGGGCCATTGTTATTTTTGATATACATTAATTGCTCAGACTTGGGTTACAGGGCACAGTTTCAAAATTTGCAGATAACACAAAGCTTGGAGGTGTAGTAAACAGTGAGGAAGATAGCAATAGGCTAGGACGTAGCCAGACATGGAAATGGGTGGACACTTGGCAGATGAAATTAACTGCTGAGAAAACATGTATGAGGTGGTGGATTTTGGTAGGTAGAGTAAAGAGAGACAATACAATATAAATGGTACAATTGTATGTGGGATACAAGAAAACAAGTCCTTGAAGCTGGCAGGACAGGTTAACTAAGCAGTTAATAAAGCATGTGTGATCCTGAGCTTTATAAATAGAGGCATAGAGTACAAAAGCCATGGAGTTATGCTAAACCTCTATAAAATACTAATTTGTCTTCAACTGGAGTATTGTGCCCAATTCTGGGTATGCTACTTCAGGAAGCACATGAATGCTTTGGAGAGTGCAGAAGTTTCCAGGGATGAGGGATTACAGTTATGTGGATAGGCTGAGGAAGCTGAGCTTGTTTTCCTAAGAGCAGAGAAGGCTAAGAGGAGATTTGATAGAAGTGTTTAAAACCATGAAGGCTTTAGATAGAGTAAATATAGAGAAACTGTTTCAGTGGCTGAAGGGCTATTAGCGAGAGGATACAGATTTATGATAATTAAAAACAAAAGTGCTGAATGTACTCAGCAGGTCCAGCATTATCTATGGAGAGAGAAATAAAGTTAACTCCTTAGGTCGATGAACTTTTGTCACACCTGGAAAAAGTTAAAGATATAACAGGCTTTAAGTAAGTACGGTGGCAGAGAAAGAGAGGAGGGGGAAGTGATAGGGGATTATTACAAAATTGTTTAATTTAAATACTTTTCTGGAGACAAACTTTTATTTTTCGGACTTAATTTTAAGATAAACCATGTGGGAATTAAATCATTTATTGGATTATTTGGTACATGTTCAGCATCATAATGAAAAGAATCACTATTAGAGATGTTACCAATGCAGGATCATATGGAGACTTTAGTCTGAAAATGAAATTTTGCTATGAAAGCATACACCCTTTGATTTTTTCCACACTGAATGTAGAGATCCATTATTGAATCCATCCTTTACGAACATACGAATTAGGAGCAGGATAGGTCATTCGGCCCCTCAAACCTGCTCCGTCATTCAATAACATCATGGCTGATCTGAATGTATTCTCAAGCCCACATTCCTGCCTTTAACCTTTACCAAAATCTGAGGATGCAAATCTCTAGGGTTACAGCTGCAAAACTTGAGTCCACTAGCATGTGAATATAATAAGTGTGCTATATTTAAGAGCTAAGCCAGCTGCACTTTTGTTTTGTTTTTCTGAGTGGAAGAACACATTCTATGGACTGTTTCCACAAACTGGCAGAGGCTCAAGGGAGAGTTTTCCACAGGTGCAGCTTATGTGAATGCCATCTGGTACAGTATCTGTTGTATCATGGTTCAGTAAGGATGTGATGAAAAAACTGCTCTGCAGATAATTTCTGTCTATTTTGACAAGCTACATTTTCCAAAGGGAAGATTCAATACCAGCTTTAAGGAAAACAATGAATATTGAAAGTGTTACTTGTTACAGGGTTTTCCAACAAACTATACTATAAACATTTTACTATTTCGTAAATTCTGCAACATACTGAATACCTGAATAACATACAGCAACTTCCTTAAAACAAGACATTTTTCTGTCTTGAGATTTGCTTTTGACAGTGAATCTCCAGCAAAGTATAAGCACACTCAATGTGACAACCATTTGAAAACCAGCAAATTTCTTCCTTAGTGACTCTGTCAGAGGTTAAACAAATAGCAATCAATGTCTCCTCTAACCAGGCTGCGCTTGCACTACTTTTTCAACATTTTAACATTGTACTTCATTAGCTTTAAGGTGCTTTACATAAGAAAATAAGAAATAGAAGCAGGAATAGGCCATTTGGCTGCTCGAGCTTTTACAGCCATTCAATAAGATCATGGCTGTTTTAAAATGATACAAACATAGGAACGTACGAAATAGGAGCAGAAATAGGCCTCCTTTTGGCCCCTCAAGCCTGCTCCGCTATTTAATAGGATCATGGCTGATCTGTTTATGTTTTGACTTCCACACTCCCATCTACCCTGATAATCTTAGATTCTTGTTAGGCAAGGTAGTCAATCTACATCCACCTTAAAAATATTCAATGATCCCACCTCCTCCACCACCTGAGGCAGAGTTCCAAATTTGCACGACCCTCAGAGAAATAAAATCTCCTCATCTCTGTCCTATAAGGGCAACCCCCTAATTTTAAAACAGTGCTAGGGGATTTTGGACTCGCCAGAAGAGAAAAGACCCTTTTCACCTCCACCTTGTCAATATCGTTCAGAATTTTATATATTTCAATCAAGTCACCCCTCACTCTTCTTAACTCCTGTGGAAACAAGCCCAGTCTGTCCAACCTTTCGTCATAAGACAATCCACTCATTCCAGTTATCAATCTAGTAAAACTCCTCTGAACCACCTCCAAGGTAGTTGACCTCAACTTCATTTTCCTGCCTGCTCCCCATATGTCTCGACTCCCTTGTAGATCACAGATCTGTCCAACTCAGCCATGAATATATTCAATGGCCCAGTCTGCACTGCTCTCTGGGGTAGAAAATTCAAAAGATTTTTTGAGAAGAAATTCCTCTTTAAGCCCATCATGTCCCCAAGTTCAAGAATTCCCCACAAAAGGAAACATCCACTCAGCATCTATCCTGTCAACCCCCCTCAGAATCTTATGTTTCTATAAGATCATCTGTCATTTTTCTAAACTCTGATGAGTATAGGCTCAACCTTTTCTCATTAGGCAATCCCTTCATCCCAGGAATCAACCTTCTCTGAACTGTTTACAATGCAAATGTATTCCTTCTGAAATAAGGAGATCAAAACTGTACACAGTACTCAGGTTTGTCTAGGTGTGAATTCATTAATGCCCTGTAAAGTTGCAGCAAGACTTCGCCACTTTTATACACCATATCCTTTGCAATAAAGGCCAATAATTTATTAGCCTTCCCAATTACTTACTGCACCTGCATGCTAACTTTATGTGATTCATGTATGTAGACACCCAGATACCTCTGTATTGCAACAGGAAACAGAGTAGGGAAAAATAGATCATTTTCAGGTTGGTAAACTGTAACTAGTGGAGTGTCACAGCTATCCGTGCTGGGGCCTCTATTATTTACAATCTACAGTATGTCTCTATTTAAATAATACTGTACTTTTCTATTCTTCCTGCCAAAATGGTCAACCTCACGTTGTCCTCACATTATACTCCATCCGCAAAATTTAAACCGCTCATTTAACATATCTATATCCCTTTGCAGACTCTTTAGCAGTACTTAATGCCCTCTTCCCGTTGTGAGTTTGATGGTTGGGGGACATTTAATCAGGTGGGAGGGTGGCGAGTGGGTCCCCCGTCTCCACCCCAAATAAGTCCATGTTGGAATGGCCTTCCTGCCCTGCCAATAATTGAGACCCTTAAGTGGACAATTAATGCCAATGTAAGGCACTTATCTCACCAGGAACTGGTATTAACTCAACAGCAGGTGAGGGGCTCGACTTGCAAAAAGCAGCACAAACATATGCAGGTTACTTGCAGGTTCCCGGGGTGGGGGGGGTGACGCCCTCTTTCAGAGGTGCTCAGTGCCTGATTGAGGGACCCAACATGGGGAAAGGGGGGCCTGCTGAGATCCACATCCCTGCCCTTGCTGCTGGCTCCCATCATCCCCCTCCCCCTGACCCCCACACTGTGACCCCCTTCCTGCAAAATTCAGCTGTGGACTGGGATCCACACTCCTATTTAATAGAGCTGCCAGCCTCTGATTGGCGGAAAGCTCTTGGCAGGCAAGACTTCCGCCCCTGCTGCTGTCGAGTTAAGTGCTTGAGTTGTTCCTAATTTGGTGGGCTTTCTCTAAAAGTGCAGCCCTTCAGCTCTCCAGATGGGTAAACCCCCCCCCCCCCCCCGCCTCCCTTCAACGGGGCAAGTGAGGGAAAAGTATGACCTCGGGTGGTGAGAGTGCCTTCGATAGGCACAGGGGACACAAAGGAAGTGTGCCCCTACCCCCAACCCCAACCACATAGCCCCCTCCCCCCCCCCCCCCCCCCCCCCCCCCCCCCCCCCCCCCACACAACCTGCCAGACACCAGCCCACGCAGCTAAAGCTGCTGCGCTTCCTGCATCGCGTGGGCCTCCTCACTGCAGGTAAAATACCAGCAGGGGTGGGATGAGACCTGTGAGTACCCATTATTGGAAAGGCAGCGGGAAAGTCAAATCCGTTCTTTGTTATCCCTAGAGTTGACTACTTCACCATACTCCTCAATTTCCTTCATGTTCTGCCCTCTCTAAACTTGAAGTCATCCAAAACTCTGCTGCCCATGTCCTAATTTGCACCAAGTCCCTTTCAACCATCACCCTTGTGTTTGCTGATCTACATCCAAGGCCTCAAATTTCTCATCTTTTTTTTCCCCCTATCTCTGTAATCTCTTCCAGCTATTTGTCCTCACCCAGTTGGAGAATCCTTGTTTTTGATCACTCCAGCAGCCAAGGTCCTTAGGTTTGGAATTCTTTCTCTAAAGGAGAGAGATAATGGTTTTAATGGGGAATTTTAACCTTTTTTTATTCATTCATGAGATGTAGGCATCGCCACCTACCACCCTAACACCCAACCCCCCCAACCCAAATCCATCAGTGGATAATGAAAGGTAAACAACATAAAACTGAAAGAGAAGATTTTACAAAATTTTAAAATCTAGCACAGATCCTGGCAATTGGAAGAGATAGTAAGAAGTATAAAATGAGAGGATGAGAAAAAATTTGCAAGGCTATCAAGAATCAAAACAAAAGTATTTTTACAAATATAATAGGGAAAAGAGCAAAGTGGGCCCTTGAAAACTGATAACAGTGATACTCTCAATGAAAATATGGAAATGGTGGACATGTTGAATAATTACTTTGCATCACTATTTACAATAAACAAAGAGGGCCACATGCCAGAGATTCCAAGGAAATTAATATTGAATCAGGAACTGGGCTCACTAAAATTAACATAAGCAAAACAACTTTAATGAAGAAAATAATAGCACTAATCTGTGACAAATCCTCAGGACCAGCTGGTTTCCATCTCAGTGTTCTAAAGAAACTAGGTGAGAATTTTGCAGATGACCTAATTATAATCTTCCAATGTTCTCCTGATTCAGAAAAGGAATTGCACATGCCACACTGTGATTTAAGATAGGAGAGAGAAGGAAACCAGGTAATTATAGACCAGACAGCCTAAATTCTATTGTTGAGAAATGGCTAATCTATAGTTAAGGATAGAGTGACTGAACACCTTTAAAATTGAGATGACCAAAGTAATGAACTGGAGAATGTCTGTGCATACAATTTAGATGGTCTTGAGCACCATGCTTCCTGATGCCGCTGCTGCACCAGCAGCTGCAGTGCAGACCGAGCTCACAAAAACAACCATTCCTGATACCTGTCCAGTTGGGGGTAGGAGTTACAGAGATTCCTAAACCACTCTTCCCCTTTATCTCCTCCCTACCCTTTATGCCGTAAATCCTACCTCTTTGACCAAGCTTCTAATTGCTGCTCCTAATCTTTATTTGCTCAGCATACATTCAAATTGCCAGATGGGACAGTAGGTCCTTGCCTCACTATGGAACACCAGCGCCATTTCCAATTGCTATGTTGGAGTAAACTTTACAAATCTGTGCTCCTAATATGGAGATTTGGCTATATTGGGATTTTGAATTCAGAGGTCAGTTTACCTATTAGGATTTCCCATTACAATTAACAGATGGAAAGTGCCGCAGGGCCCACTGAGGTGAGCTTTGGGTTTAAATTCCTGTTTCACATTCCTAGAGGGCATACCTTTGCGTTGGGAGCATAAATCCATAAAATTACCCTTAGGTTTAAACTCATCATTCAAGCAAGCAGTCTATATAATGCACACACATGCTGAATTAGTGAAATGGAAACTTGAAGATGTTACAGAAAATGTCTGAATTTTTTTAATTATTAAGATGATGATTAAATGATGTGAGGAGGAAATTACTGTCTGGGTGGCAGCAACATTTCCAACAACACCATTAGTGGTAAATCCATTACTTTCCACTGCAGGAAATATCACAACCAATCTATTCTCCTTATTACAATGAATGATGCATTTGGCACTGTTTTAGGCGAAATGTGTCATTTTTTTAAAGCAATGAACAGAGCCAAAGGGAAACATTTGTATTCAGCTGGAAAAAGACATGACTTCCAATTTTAATTTAAAACAGCGATCTTCCCCTGTATTCACTCTTTCCTCTCCTACAACAAAATAGATAATTTCTTCCCTGTCTACCTCTGCTGACTAAATGAATAAAACAAATCTTTGAGAATTACCAAACAATTAAGTTTTATTGTGAGGTGTAATAGATTTTTGGTTGATTCCACAATCAGGTACTCCTAGTGAGGGGCAGTGCTTGGAGGGGTCACAGGGCTGAAGTCATTGGCTGACTTGGAAAAATATTGCCGTTCCTTTACCACATCATTCTTAAGGACTATCAGGGATGGTAAATGCCTTACCAGCAATGCCCACATCCTATGAACAAAAAAAACATTCATAGAATCCAATCTTTTAATTTCTTGACTATCAGACTTAGTTTTATGTGTTCAACCAGCACACTGTGAGAATGAAATAACCACTAACATTATGTAATAAAAAATTGTATTTATATAGCACCTTTCATGACTGCCAGACATCTCAAGCTACTCAAACGGCAAAAAATGACTAAACATTGTAATATTAATTGTGAATTGCAAAGCCAAACACTTGAAAAGCAATGATTGGTAAAATATTAAGAGCACATGAATTCTATTGATGCCTCTGTCCCATTCTCTCGCACAGGAATAGATGTTAACTTTTGGGTAAAAGCAAAGAGCTAGAGCTATTTCAAGGCCCAAGCCTCACTTAAATAAAATTGGCAAGCTGTGTTGCCAAACTGTCATCATGACAGACTAGCACACTAATGGCCATCTGCCCAGCAGAAGAACATAAGTAAAAGGAGCAGGGATAGACCATTCAACCCCTTGAGCCTGCTCTGCCATATGGCTGATCAGATCATGACCTCCAATCCATTTTCCTGCCTGCAACCCATAAGCATTGACTCCCTCGTAAATCAAAAATCTGTCTAACTCAGCCGTGAATACATTCAATGACCCAACCTCTACTACTCTCTAGGGTAGAGAATTCCAAAGTCAGATTCTGAATAATGTTGAATGCCGAAGAGCCCTTTATTCATTACCTGTAAACACAGAAACAATGTTGGTCAATGTAATGGTAACTTATTTTTTAAGAGCAGAGCCTTATCATCAATTACTGCATTAAAAGCACACTTAAATTTATCATACAGCATCTAATTATGACAGTTAAAGTTGGCAAGACCTTGCAAACTTACCTGTCAAAAGATTCCCAACTCTGCAACAGGCTTTCTGCAAGGTTAGGACTCCTCTGAGGTCCTGTGAACCAAATCTCCTAAGAAAACAGGCCTGACTCCATGAAAATGGATCAATATCCTGGGGGTAACCATTGACCAGAAATTGAACTGGACTAGTCATATAAATACTGTGGCTACAACAGCAGGTCAGAGGCTAGGAATCCTGTGGTGAGTAACTCACGACCAGACTCCCCAAGTCCTGTCCACCATCTACAAGGCATAGGTCAGGAGTGTGGTGGAGTACTCTCCACTTGCCTGGATAAGTGCGGCTTCCACAACACACGAGAAGTTTTACACCATCCAGGACAAAGCCTGCTTGATTGGCACCCCATCCAGAGTCATTCCTTCCCTCCACCACCGATGCACAGTGGCAGCAATGTGTACCATTTACAAGATGCACTGCAGAAACTCACCAAGCCTACTTAGACCGCATCTTCCAAACCCATGACCACTACCATCTAGAAAGACAAGGGCAGCAGATGCATGGGAACACCACCACCTGGAAGTTCCCCTCCAAGCCAATTATCATCCTGACTTGGAAACATATCGCTGATCTTTCACTGTCACTGGGTCAAAATCCTGGAACTCCATCCCTAACACCACAGGGAGTGCAATGGTTCAAGAATGTTGTTCACTACCACCTTCTCCGGAGCAATTAGGGATGGACAATAAATGCTGGCCTAGCCAGCGATGCCCACATCCAAGAACAAATAAAAAAAATAATGGGGGAGGGGGTTCTAAAATGCCCAGCCCACAATAGAATATGCAGGGGTACCTTAAAAATCCCACATGATGGGAATTGTGTCCCATCCACCATTTTTGGTCCCCCCACCCTTGTTCCAACATGGATGGAGCCATGAAAACTGGGCCCTTGTGTTGTCCCCAAAACTTGCTTTCCTACCTGTCTTTGTATCACCAGCAAATTTGGCCGCAAATTTCCCTTCATCCAACTGTTAATATAGATTGTAAATAATTTGAGGCCCCAGCACTGATTCCTGTGGCATTCCACTAGTTACAGCTTGCCAATCTGAAAATGACCCATTTTTCCTGACCCAGCAATTTCCTGTTAGTTAGCCAGCCCATGCTGTTATATCACCCCCAACACCAAGTACTGTTATCTTGTGTAGTATCCTTTCATGTGGCACCTCAATCGAATGCCTTTAGAAATCCACATACACAACATAATACTAGACCTCTAAAAATTTGTCAAGCACAATTTATCTTTCCTAAAGCCATGTTGACTCTGCCTGATTGTATTATGGTTTTCTAAATGTCCTGCTGCTGCTGTCTTCTGCTGTCTTAATAGTGGATTCCGGAGTTTTCCCAATGACAGATGTAAGGCTAAGTGGCCTTTAGTTTTCTGTTTTTTGCCTGCCTCCCTCCTTTCTTGAATAGGGGCATTACATTTGCGGCTTTCCTATTCGCAGGGTCCTTTCCAGAATCTATGAAGCTAATCAAAAGTCAGTATAATAATTAGTACAGTCATAATAGATCGAGTCAATTGCAAATTACCAACCAATCAACCTAGTCTCAATCATCAAGAAGGTGTCATGGACAATGCTATCAAGCGATACATGCTAACAGCCTTACCACTGATACTCTGCCAGTAGCCTTTGGCTCCTGACCTCATTACAGCCTTGGACCAGGCATGGAGAAATGAGCTGGATTCCAAGTGACCTGCTTTGATATCAAGACAGCATTTGACCTTGCCTGGCTTCAAGGAGCTCTAATATAATTGAAGTCAATCAGCATCAGGAGAAAAGTCTCCACTTGCTGGAGTCATACCTAATGCAAAGGAAGATGTTTCTGGCTGTTGGAGGTCAATTAACTCAGCCCAAGGACATGGTGCAGAAGTTTCTCAGGGCATTGTCGCAGGCTGAGCCATGTTCATATACTTCCCCGTTGACCTCTTCCATCCTCCCCCCCACCAATGACAAGGTCAGAAATGGCAATTTTGGCTGATGATCAGGGATTTTGGCTGTATTCAGTATTCAGTTCCATTCATAATTCCTCAGATAATGAAGCAGTTCATGCCAGCGTGCAGCAAGACAAAATATATAATGCTTTAAAATAATAATTGAGATGGACGTAAACATGACAAAGATGAAGTTAATGGAATGGAGAAAAGCCAATTTTGATGGCTGAGAACTTAGGAAAATAAAGCAGGCAACAATATTGGCAAACAATGATGCCGAACAGCAATGAGAAATGTTTAAAATGGTGTCCCACAGAGTCCATGGGAAAGATTTTGCCCTTGGCCGGGGTGCTTAGCGGGAGCAAGTGGGGACAGTCGGGAAGCCAAACACTGCCCGCAATCAGCTCTGCACCACAATTTCATGAGCATGGCACGGAGCTGCCTCGGAGATTTTTTTTAAATTAATAAAAACAGTAAAAATTTAATAAAACACGTCCCCTCATGTGACTCTGTCACATGAGATGGGACATGTTTTTAATTCCAAAATAACGTTTTTATTTAATGTTTATTTGCTTTAGGAAACCTCATCCCACTTGTAGATGAGGTTTCCTAAAAAATGAAAACGTCACTTGGCCTTTTCGCCTGTCTGCCAATCATAAAGTTGGATGGGTAGCATAAGTTTGAATTTAATTAGATTGTTAATGGCCTTAATAGGCCTTTTAATTATCAGCGGCCATGTAGCCAATTCCAGCGCGCGCCCGCCGAGTGAAATATCATGTGTCATTTTACACTCAGGCGTGTCAGGCACGCGCCTCCACTTCGAGCGTAATATTCTGCCCCATGGAAAATAAATTCCACTAAAACACGAGAACAAGCTAAACACTAAAAGACAAAAAAAATTACTTTTGTATAGCACCTTTTGTGACTCAGGACTCAGCAAAGTGCTCTACAAGCTAATGAACTATTTTGAAGTGTAGTCACTGTTGTAAGATAGGAGGAATAAAGACATAAGAGAAAAATTAAGGGTAAGAAGTTAGGCAAGAAGTCAAAAATAATAATTAGGAAGGCAAAGGGCACTATGAGGCAGATCAGATGGGCATCACATCGGAAGTTGAGATTAGAAATGATATAACTGCATTGAAAATAAAAATATTAAATAAACAAATCAAATTTAACAAACTATAAAATCCCTAGTCCAGATGGATTTCATTCACATACTTTAAAAGAATTTAGAGAAGAGATATCGGAAGCACATACTTAATAATTTATTAGAAAAAAGGTGTAATGCCAAAGGACTGGTGGATAGCTAATATTATGCCTGTTTAAAAAGGGAAATTACCCATGCCTAGGCAATTATGAACCAGTCAGCTTAATATTGGTGGTAGGTAAAGTAATGGAATCCCTGCTAAAAGAAAACATAGAAAAACATCATAAAATCTAAATATGATAACGAATAGTCAGCATGGATTTCAAAAGAGAAAGCCTTGCTTGACCAGCCTCTAAATTATTTGACGAGATAACAGAGAAAATATACAAGAATAATGCAGATGTAATTTATCTCAATTGCCAAAAGGTTTCCAAGACATGCTACATAACAGACTAATGAGTAAGGTCAGAGCATGCAGTCAGGGGACAAGTAGCAAAATTGATAGTTTGCTGGTTATATGACAGAGAGTAGAGGTGAAGGGTAGCTACCCAGAGTGGCAGAAGGTGGAAAATGGGGTCACACAAGGATCAATGTTGGGACCACACTTTTTCACAATTCATATGAATGATTTAAATTCTAGAATCAAAAATATAATTTCTAATGTTTTTGATGACACCAAATTGGGATAAATAGTCAATGCTGGGGAGGACTGCAACTAATTGCAAGAATACATTAATAAGCTTGCAAAATGGGCTTTTAATTGGCAACTGAATTTCAACAGGAGTGTAAGGTGTGACATTTTGGTTTCGAAAGTAAGGACTTGGAATATGAAAATTTAAATGGTGTAAAGAACTAAAGGGATTTAGGGGTACAAATACAGAAATCACTGAAAGTGGGAAATAAAAGCAATAAGTGCTGGAAATACTCAGCAGATCAGGCAGCATCTGTGGAGAGGAACAGAGCTAAAATTTCAGGTCAATGATGAGCTTCATCAGAACTGAGAAGCTCTTTGGTATTTTATCAACGCCGAGGATGGGTGGCCCAGAACTCAGGCTTGGGGTAGAGTGAGTCCCTCCTGTTCGGGCTCCCTGTGCTGAATGGAGACTGCAGCCTACCCACAATTCTACCCACACCTGAATGTTTCCCGACCCCTGCCCTAATGTTTGAGACCCCCACACACACCTCGATGAGTCCTGCCAGACTAACCCTGGCAAAGCCATCCTTACTCAACTAATCCTCTGGCTCCAACTACAACCTTGTTGGGAACTGGATGTAGTCCCAGCAGTGGCCACCACTCCCAGTGGCACTGCTGGGACTAGAGAGATGCTAGCTTTTTGATTGGCCGGTAGCTCGGAGGTGGGACTTTTTCCCAGATGGGGCAGACGTCTCACCCTGAGACAATTAATGGCCTGATGGCTGTAAAATCAAATCAGGGCTACCTAGCCAAGTGGAGGTTGGCTCAGCACAAGATAGGACCATTGCTTCAGCATAAAATTCCACCCCACTTTTCTACTTATGGGGAAGAGCAAAACTAGAGGCCATCAATATAATAGTCACCAAGAAATCCAACAGGTAACTCAGTGGAAACGTTTTTACCTAAAGAGTAGTGAGAAAATGAAACTTGCTATCCTAGTGATTGGTTGAGGTGAATAGCATAGATGCATTTAAGACGTAGCTAGATAAGCATATGAAGGAGAAGGGAATTATGCTGATTGAATTAGAGCTGGAAGGAAGCTCGAATAGAGCATTAATGCAGGCATGGACTGGTTAGGCCCAATTACCTGTTTCTGTGTTGTATATTCTATGTAATACTATGTTAGCTTTACTTATTAAAATATGAAGTGTCTGTAGATAGATGAAACTACATGGTGTGCAAAATTATGAGGGGAATAAATAGAGTGGACAGGATAAAATTGTTTCCCTTGATAGAGAATTCTAGAACCAGGGGACATAGATTCAAGATAAGTGGCAGAAGATGTAAGGGGGACATGAGGAAGAACTATTTTATGCAGAGGGTAGTGGCAATCTGGAATTCACTGGCCAAGTTGGTGGTAGAGGCAGAAACTCTAAACTGTTATAAAAAGTACTGGATCTGCACCTTAAGTGCTGTAAGCTGCAGGGCTATGTACCGGGTGCTGGAAGATGGGATTAGAAAGGGCACCTGGGTGTCCTCGGGTGGCATGGACAAGATGGGCTGAATGGCCTCCTTCTGTGCTGTAACTTTTCTATGGTTCTATGAACAAACTTGATCAATGACCCATGAAGCCAACTGGAAATTTTAAGCCAGCAAAAAGCACTTTCATACATGTGACTGTATCTACAAATTGTTAAAATGTATTCATCTATTGTGCTTTCTTTATGCTTACCTGTAACTTTTGTATTAAAATATTATCTATGTTGTATCAAAGTACATTAATGAAGTAAACTTGTGCACCTCTCATCTTGTCCTTATTGAAAGAGGAGGATTTTTCTGCTACTTCATTATTTCCAGCCTTCAATAATCAAATCCTGCAAGGGGAAATAAGGTCCCCAGCAACTGCCAGTTTAAAAAGAGCAAGATAATGAAAGTGGCAAACTGCCAGTGCTGGCAGGCAGCCCACTGATTGGTTGGTATCACAGTGGGTGGCAAAAAATCCAGTGGTCTTTCCAGAAAGTCTAGGTGGAAGTAAGTTTCTAAAGGTTGTATGGAGAGGAAATCCCAAAGTTGCCCTTTGCAACCCACAGCAGTTGAGAAGATTTTGTGAAACCAGGAGTAGCATTTGTGTCTCGCAACACTTAGCACCGCAGGGTTTTTTTCTTGGACAGTTTAAGGATCATTGCTTCTGTGCAGGAGCTGTGACCACCCATTTTATTCCCTGCTCAGAAACTAAGTCAGGTAGGCCTTGGGCAGCTCAGTGGACAGTAAGTTTGAAAAGAAAATGTCTGCTTACTGACATGGTTTTACAGTGTGAACAGGTAGTGTGGGCAGACAAAAATCACCTACATTATGCACAAAATGCCAATCACTTTGCATTTTCAATCAATGAAATGTAACCCAAACTAGGACTAGTTTCAACTGTATCTTATGATCTAAAGCAACTCGTGACAAACAGGTTTAAATATTTCCTCTTCAAACCCTGTTGAGCAGGGAGAACTTCTGCAGTGTTCACAGTGTTCGTATTGCACAATATCAACTGATTTATTAAAATGTCAACAGTTAAGTGATTGAAAGCTGCAGCATAGTGAGTTTGATTATTTGATGAGTGGCTGTGGCTTGTACTCCACAATTAAAGCAGTTTGCAAGCTTCATGACAAGCACCAGATTACAAAGGGGGTGCATAAAGTTCATCCACGCTCATGTAGGTCAGACAGCAAGACTACTCTCATTCTGAATATATCTTTTTTCCCCTGCAACAATTATGAAAATCTGTTGCTGGATGTTCCTAATATGGCTGCAGGCTGAACTAGAAGGCTTTGTTGGCTGCGAAGAATTTATATCTTGCACAAACAACAAGGCTTTAGTAACAGTGCTTAAAACCTCTCACATTAATGAGCTTTGCAATGTGAATCTTTCAAAAACAACTCCATCTTGTGAGGCTGAAATCATCCCATAATAATCATACAATGAAGTTGGGAAATTATGGAAAATGTTCACCATATATTTCACAAATTGATCTATATCTTCTATTGGCTAAATAAAACATTTAACTTAATTTAAAGTTTTAATTTTATGCATGCAAGATCACCTAAAAATAAACCTATAAATATGGTCAAGAATTTTTAATTCTTTAGCAGTCACATAAATCCAATCCATTTCAACCGGAAGTAGTTCATTTTCACTCTTCCCTTAAGCTGAAAATGACAAATAATAAAAGGAAAATAAGATAAGAACTTGAAAAAAGTTGAACAACACACCTTTGTCATGCTTGTTATAACAATCCCAAGCCAGGTGGTGAAGTATCAAACTGGACATTAGGACTTTTTGGTCCATTTCTAGTTCCTCGTGAATCAGAAATCTATTCACTTTGCTGGTTTATTTCATACATTATGTTACTCCAGCAGTTGTGGTTAGTTCAAGGCTTTGTTATCACAATCATTCTAGTTTAACTCTTAATGTAAACAACAGAAAGAGCAAAATAACACTGCAGCAAAACATAGGGCAACACAGCACAAGAGAGTAAAAAAACACTATAATACAACACAGAAAACCACAGGGCAATGCAACACACCACAAAAACAAGTAATGGAAAACAGCGATGTCACATGGGTGAAGTTTACAATCTTGGAATTAATCCAGAGTTCTTAAGCGAAGAGGAGCTTGGACTGGATGGCATTTATGCCACCAGCAATCACTCAAATGACAGAGACTTTTGGACACAAAAGTGTAAATCAACAGTACATCAACATGTGCACGGATATGGCTGCAGATTGTTCCATTATGAGCAGAGACAGGAATGAGAGCAAATTAGCTGACATACTTCTGAGAGCACAGTTCAGTTGAAAACCTCCTCTGGTGAAGTGTTAGAAACATATAGAAAAAAGGAGTGCAACGTCCATTATAAAGCAAAAACATCAAATTGCCCATTGTTGTAGTGAGATGTGTCAACAAACAACATTCATGGGGTAAGCTGAAGCATGTTTTTCAAGGTGGGACAACCAAGAACCTTGATTGGCTATACAATAGCTATGACATTTTCGCACAGCCGAATCAGGCCTGATGCAAGACTAAGCTGGTTCATTATACTCTCTAAACCCACGTTGAAGAGGAACTAAAGAAATTAGAAATAGTATGTTCGTGAAAACTAATTACAGTGATTGGGCAATCTCAATTGTAGTAGTGCCCAAGTCAGACAAAGCCGTGAGACTATGTGAGGATTATAAATTCACAATCAACCAGGCAGCAGATGATGAGCAGTATCCATTACTGACTTCCCAAGCTTTGTATGTAGAATTAGCGGGATTCATGAAGTTGGATGTGTGTCATGGTTATACACAGCTCAATGTGGATCGACTGAGCCAACATTATCTTACCATAAACACACACATAGGGTTATACATCCAACTCAAAGACTTCTATAGTGTGAAGTCTTTTTCAAAATTTTCCAAGCTATAATGGAAAAGATTTTGCAAGGAGCACTGCATTACTTGTACAATTAGGATGACATGTTGATCACGATCACAACAGAGGAAGAGAATCATCAAGCGTTAGATGAAGTATTGCTAAAAAAAGACATTTTGTCAAAGTTTTTCATCTTGCGCTCATCAGGACAATCACAAGAATACCAATGTCAGCAGAAGCAACAACTTTATACTGTATGAGAAGAGAGTACTGATTGGTTGGCAAGTGATTGGTAGAGTTGTTGCCATGGGGAATGCACAAGTTAATGGTGACTGACAGTGAACTACCAAACATTATTTGAAATTCAAATCAGGCAGTTTGACCCTGATTAGTCAAGGCATTGCCCTGAGGAATGAATCAGCAGATGGCTATCACTTATTTTTGTTTAGCTAAAACAGGCGCAATATGTGTACATGTTCTTTCTGTCTGCAAAGAACAGGGCCCTGTATATTAATGTATGTAGCTTCCAGTACATGCAAATGTGCCACAGTGCGAGCCCAACCGACAATCTTAAACTGGTTGTCAGTGTAATTTTTAGCATAGAGAGGATTATTTAGCAAATGTTGTCCAATCGCAGTATCACATCTAATGTTGGATACTGTTGGGCAGTCAGGAAGCTGGAACGCGATTTCGTGCAGGCGGGCCAATTAAGGCTCGCCAGTATGAAACGTGGGCAGCAGTGTTCAGCACTGCCTGTGTTGGAGGTGGGGGCAAGGGGGGGGCGAGGGTGAGCACGAACTTCGAGCTTCGCGCAGGTGCGCACTTGAAAATCTCCCTGGGGCACAGTTTAAAACATCAAAAATAAAGATTTTTAAAATGTTATAAAACATGTCCCCTCATGTGACTCTATCACATGAAAAGGGACATGTTATCAATGAAATTTAAATTTTTTTATTTTTATTTGCTGTTGGAACCTCATCCATCCCATGGATAAAGTTTCCTAAAAAATGCAAAGGCTGTGAGGGCAGCGAAAAATTTCTTTCAATTATGACTTTAATTATGACCTTAATTGGCCTTTCAATTCTCTGTGGGCGCGCTGCCGACTCCAGTGCACACCCACTGACCGAAGTATCACGCGAGTGCATGATGGCGTCGGGACGCTCGCCCGACACCATCGTGGGTCATTTTATGCTCGGTTAGGTCAGGCACGCAACCACCCAGCAAGCTAAAAGTTCTCCCCTGTGTTTTGAGTTTTGCAAGGATGAGCTGGTTGGGTATGGTCTGTACCTTGCCTGTTGTAAACAGTGATAGCCAACTAATCAGCATTCTCTTCTCATACAGTATAAATTTTTTGCTTCCCCTAACATTGGCACTCTTGTGATTGTCCTGATGAGTGCAAGATGAAAAGCTCAAGTTCTATAAAAAGACTTTGTTAGATGAAGTGTTAAAAAGTCTCAATGATCACAATTTACAGTTGAAAAGGAGCAAGTGTGCCTTCATGATTCCTAGCAGTGAACCTTGTCCTGAAAATAATGAGAAGAGGCTGTAGTCAGTGAAAGAGAAGAAAGAGACTATAGTCAATGCCCTAAAGCCAAAGGATGTCCCTGACCTTAGTAATTTTCTAGGAGTGGTCCCATACTACTTGTAGTTTCTACTTGAGCTTGCAACTGTGTTGGCTCCACTACATGAGTTGTTGAAGAAAGATGTGAAATGGAAATGGTCTTAAGCATCAATTCCCACACTGTGGGTCACGATCCCAAGTGGGGTCGCAGAAACGGAGAATGGGATCACGAGCTCCCCCCTTCCAAGACTGCACCCTGCACCGTCACCAAGGCCCAGCCAGCATCCAACCCTGCCCTTGTGTTGCTTGTCTCTCTCTGTCCTCTCTCTCTCTGGACAATGGGCTGCTGCCTATGGTCATTTCACTGAGCCTCAAAGCCAGATCCTAACCATAAACCCAGCAGTGATGCCTCATTATTGATCTGCAGCCTGAGCCCAACCCTGTCACCTTGGTGCTGCAGAATGACCTAGGCTGCAATATCAGCCATCTCCCCTCAACATCCACCTCCACTGCTTCCTGGCGAAGCTCCATGAGCTGTAGCAATCCAGCTGATGTAATGGACTGGTGAGTACATAAAATAATAACATTTTTGCGAAGTACTTTAAAAACACAAATTTTCATACTTATAATGTATTGTATTTTTATCTATAATACACAAACTTTAATAACTGTATATTGAATGTTACTATGCTGCTTAATTGCTGTTTCATTTTTGGTGACATCTGGGGGTGGCTTTAATCTTGAGTTAAAATGGGGTCATATTGGAAAATAGTTTGTGAAACGCTGATGTAAAGCATAAGATACTTATGATGCATGTAAGAGAAGCTTGACTAATGCACCACTCATCCATCATGACACAAATCACAATCTGCAGCTAGCAGATGATGCTTCAAACAATGGAATTGGAGCAATGATCAGGCATGTCATGTGATGGTCAAGAGAAGCCCATAGCATTCATATTGCATACACTTACCATAAATGAATGTGAATGCAACTACCTGGAGATAGAAAAGGAAGCATATGGAATACTTTATGGAATCAAAAGGTTTCATCAGTTTTTGTTGGGGGAAATGCTAGTAACAGATCACAAACCCCTCTGAAACCAAAGTCTGCAATACCAAAATTGAAGCATCCAGGATGCTTTTTTCACAGTACATCTACAGCATTGAATATTACAGTTTGAAAGACAATGCTATCACTGACACACTATCGTGCTTTCTGCATGAGAACTCAGGTGTAGGCTGTCAAGGTGCAATCTTCACAATAAGGATAGTAGAAAATTACTTTCCAATCGTAGCATCAGAAATTGCAGGCAGAACTCAGAAAGACTGAGTATTGAAAATATTCTGCGAACAGACATTGAATGATTGGACAGAGTTTGACCAATGTGCAGACAAGGGTCCGAAACTGTTCCACAATCATTGTAATGAGTTGTCATGTAAGTAAGACTCCATCAAGTGGGGTTACAGAGCGGTGGTATCTAGTTCTTTGAGAGATAGGATTCTGGTAGAACTTTATACTAAACGCACAAGAATGGTCAATATGAAATCCATAGCAAAAGGATTTATTTATTGGCCTGTCCGATGCCGTGCACCACATTGGAACCAGACTCCATACTCCTCAACAGTGACATAGGGCTGTCATGTTGTGCTTGTTCGTCAATGTTCTCTTGTGCCGCCCCATCAATGTCCCCATCTAAGTTCCCTGCAACAAAACCTGTCTGTGATTTTGCCGTCCAGGAAGCTCTCAAATGAGCTACCCTTTCTCCCTACCCTAGTTACAATCCATTTGTGCCTGGTGACTCAGATCCAACGCTATACACAGTGTCAGTATCTGAGCAGGTGACTACAAATGTCAGATCAAGTGACAGTGTTTCTTCATCAGTGGAAGATATGTGAAGATGAGGTGGAGTATCTGGGTGTTAGATGTGAGTCCTGAGGGCCAGACTCTGGTACTGGGTGAGTGATGGGTAAGTGGTGCATTGAGCAGCATGAAAAATTGGCAGTGTGGTGGGTATGAGTTGTCATATAAAGATGCATTCACTGATTTTAACCACCTCCGTGAATCATTGAACATCTTCTGGTACTACTGTCAGATCCTGAGAGCCAGACTCTGGGAGTTTACTTCCCTGACTACCTAAGCCCTTGCTTTGGAGGATAGTCCTTGAGGGCTTCCTGGCTCACTGCATCTTTCCTCCTGTTCATCTCCTTGATTGAAGCTTTCAGTACCTCATCTGTGAACTATGCAGTCCTACCTCTGCCCTGATGCTCCATTTTCCTTCCATTCAATTGTGGCAGCAACAGTCAGCAGCAGCCTCCTTTCATTCATTGCAGCTTCTCTTAAGAGGGATAGACTGTCTTTATAAGTTGGTGACTTGCTGAAACATGTGCTAGTCTCACATGCTGTTTGGACCTATGTTCACCAGTATGAAACATGGACAGCAGTATTCAGCACTGCCTGTGTTGGGGGTGGGGGCAAGGGGGGGCGAGGGTGAGCACGAACTTCGAGCTTCGTGCAGGTGCGCAGCTAGCAAGCAACATGGGTCATGCTGGACTGCACACTGAAACCATTCAAGTGAAGTTTTCTTGCTGCTTGCCTCAACACAAACAGGTGTACGCAGGTCATGAATTACCATACCCACCCCTCTCTATAAATGAATTTTTAATCGAGTCTATTTGAAACTACATTTGCAGTTAGGCACAAGCTTGTCTAGATCCCTGACACCTTCTACTTTCTGGAGTACATTGAAAATAAATTCTACTTTGTACCGGCAGTATTTGTGATTTTAAATTTTAATTAGTTTTAATCAGTGTGGATATGATACTTTGTGTTTTATCTTTGTGGCTTGACAAGAATTTCCCATAATTTTATGGCAATGTAACATTGAGTAATAAACCATCCATTACCTACTGTACTGTGGTGCATGGCTTCTTGTTATCATTAGGATGAATTCCTGGCAGTAGTTCAGACAGTCAGTGCTTTGAACTCAAATGGCAGCATTCAAATATAATTAAACCAGTTGACTTTGGCAAAATCAAGTATTATTACAGCGCATGAAAAGTAATTTATACCAAAAAAAAAATGTCTGGAGCATGATCTGAAGTACTTCCTAAAGGTATCTTCATGTTAGAATGGCCTAAAGCCAGGCTACTGTTAAAAGCTTAAGTACCTTATCTGTCTGTTCATCTCATTTTAAAAAGAATATAACATTTAAAACAATCACCCAAAACTCATGTCAATAGCTGGGATTTGTTTTGATATTTAAAATTTCACTGTTTGGTTGAGATCTCAGGCAAGATTTATGTACAGCTTTTGGAAATCAGACTGACATTGTTTGGCTACAGTAATCTGTTCTAATTGTGAAACCAGGAGGATGAGGATTTATGTTCCTTAAGCTCTAATCTTTCTATATATGCACGACATCTTGGCGGTCTTGGAACGTTTTTGAAAATGGTTTATTTATTATCCAAACACATCTTTAAATTGAGAAAAATGAAAACAATTGGCGACGTGGGTTCCTCATTATAGTGGATTGGCAATCCATCAGTCTACACAGTCTCCGCTCTAAACTTTCTTCTGTGTTGATTGCCTGGAATGTTTTAAAGATTATCATGGAAGAATTAAAGATCAAATGTAATGCTCCAATGATAAGTTTCTTCATGAGATATTCATCTCAGTTCAATTGTGCCTTCATTGTAACATCCGTGGGAGAATTTTACAGCCCCCCAGTATTTGCAGACAGCGGGTGTGTATAATAGGATGGGTGGCTAGCTCATTGCCTTATCCCACCCCCAAGCTGTTCCCCATAATGCAGTGGGTGGGTAAGGCATCAGCCAGCCTGCCTGCCCTTACACTGATTGAGGCCCTTAATTGGCCAAGTAAGGGCTTGTTAAGGGCCTGTTTCCGCCCCTGCAACAGTAATACATGTAGCTGGGGAAGACAGAACGATGGAGGCCAGCCTGTTACTTCACCATCTCATGGTAAAAGGTGGGAAGAAAAGGTACCTCTTTGGGAGCTGCCCTGTGCCCATCTGGGGAACCCTGCAGGATGTTACTTTGTAACTCCCCCCTTGGCCTCCAAAACCCAACCCCTGACATGCCTCCCCCATAGGGTCCTTGATCCCTCCCCGATCAAGAACCCCAGACTTACCTCCAAGTCCAGTTGCCATGGATCTTTTCCTTGGGACTGCTTGTAGTTCCAACAACAACTACTACCGAGTTCTGGCATTGCTGGGACTACTCAGCTGCTGGCCAATCAGATTATCGCTGTGGGACAGCTTATTTTAAAGTCAGACGGCTTGCAACCAAGGGCAGGATTTTCCGGTTGTCAGGCGGCTTTGGCGAATGGGCCTGGAAGCAGCCATGAAACGGTCCACCATCTGTGATTGGGCCCCAACCGTGATTTCATGCTGGCTGACCAATTAACGGCCAGCCAGCATGAAACACGTGCTGAGGAGCTCAGCGCTGCCGGGGTGGGGGCAGGAGGAGTGTGAGTGCAGAAGCCTGCACATGCGGTGGGGGGGAATGTGCTGAAAGCTCCCTGAGGGCACAGAGCTGCCTCAGGGAACTGAAGAATTGTGGACACAAAAATAAACATTTTAAAAACGAGAGAAACGTCCCCAGATGTGACTCAGTCACATGAAGAGGGACAAGTTTAAAATGATGTTTAAAAATCTTGTTTTTTTAATTACTTCTGGAAACCTCATGCCGCCCATGGATGAGGTTTCATAAAAAATCCAAAGGCTGCCTAGCCGATTCGCCCGCCCGCCAACCAAACAGTTGGACGGGCAGCAAAAAATACAGATTACTTACCTACTTATGGGTCTTAATAGGCCTCTTAATTGTCAGCAGGCTGCCAACTCTTGCGTGCGCCCACTGATCGAAAGATCGCGTGAGTGTGTGATGATGTCGGGACGCTCACCCAATGTCATCGCGTGTGACTTTATGCCCTGTAAGATGCTGCCCTAACGTTTCTACCAGGGTGGGTTTGGGAGGTCGAGAAATAGACCCTTCGTAAAATTTGGCCCCATGTTTCACAGCTATGGTGGTTCTTCACTTCCAGAAAAGATCAGTTGGCAAATCCCCCTCCACCCACCCTTTCTGAAGTCTGTTCTCTCCTCACCGGGATCTCTATTAGAAGATTATGTGCTCCCTCTTTCTTGTGTGATGATTAATAGCACAAACGTTTCTGTGCTGCATTCTCCAAATCTTCCACTTTAAATCCAAAAATTTCTCTCTTCCCCATTAAAGTTAATTTTTTTTGCATAAGAACTTAAAAATAGTATAAACAATAAAACTTTGAGTGTACTATGAAGTAACTTTTTTGTGTATTTGTAAAGTCAATGCTAATTATAGACTTCGCAAATTGACAAATTACTAACAGTGCACTAAGTGATTTAAGGCAGGAACTCGATGATGGGGAAAGCGGTGAGGGAGCTTCACTCAAAATAAATATGTCAGGCAGAATGCTTACAGATACTGAATGTTTCCAGCATTTTCTGTTTCTGATCCTGGTGTCCAACATCTGTAATTTTTTTTAATAGGTGATATTGCCAGTTGGTGAATGGGAGGGGGTATTGCAGTGTTGGGTACCTGATGGTCAGGAAGGGACCATGGGCTGTGCAGACCCCAATCTCCTAAACCCGCCACTCCTTCAAGCCTTACAGCTTGTTGCGTAGGCTAGGAGGCTCTTTCATAGAATCACAGAGAGGTTACAGCACAGAAGCAGGCCATTCAGCCTGTTGAGTCCATGTTGGCACTTTGCAAGAACAATTCAGTTAGTCCCATGCCCCCATTATTTTCACATAATTCGAGACATTTTTATACACAAGTGCTTATCCAATTCCCTTTTGGAAGCCACAATTGAATCTGCCTCCACCACTCTTTTAGGCAGTTTTGTAACTACTTGCTGCATTTAAAAAATGTTTTCTCATGTTGCCTTTGGTTCTTTTACCAATCACCTTAAACCTATGCCCTCTGGTCTTGACCCCTCTGTATCTACTCTCTCTAGACCTCTCATGATTTTGAACACCTCTGTTAGTTCACCTTCGAACCTTCTCTAAGGAGAAGAACCCCAACTTCACCAATTTATCCTCACAGCTGAAGTCCCTCATCCCTGCAAGCATTCTCATAAATCATTTCCACAGCCTCTCTAAATCCTTCATATCCTTCCTAAAGTGCAGCACCTGGAATTGGACACGATGCTCCAATTGAGGTCAAAACAGTATTTTATAAAGCTTCATGATAACTTCCTTGCTTTTGCAGTCCATGCCTTGATTTATAAAGTTCAGGATCCTATATGCCTTTTAAACCACTTTTTCAATTTGCCCTTCAAGTTTCAACAATTTTTACACATATTACCCCTGGATCTCTCTATTCCTGCACCCCATTTTGAATTGTACTCTTTAGTTTATATTACCCCTCCTCCCTCTTCCTACCAAAATGTATCATTTCACATTTCTCTGCATTACATTTCACCTGCCATCTATGTGTCTGACCATTCCACCAGTCTCCTTGAAGTCTACATTTATGTTCCTCACGGGTCACAATTCTTCCATGTTTTGTGTCATCTGCAAATTTTGAGATTGTGCCATGTACACTAAAAACTAGGTCATTAATTTGTATCAAGAAAAGTCATGGCCCTCACAATGACCCCTGACCCCCTGTATACCTTAATCCAGTTGGAAAAAAAAACCAATTACCACTACTCTAATAAATCTGGAAGTAAAAACCAGTCTCAGTAATGGTGCCCATGAAACCATTGTCTATTGTCGTAAAAACCCATCTGGTTCACTAATGTCTTTTAGGAAAGGAAATCTGCCTTTCTTACCTGGTCTGGCCTACATGTGACTCCAGACCTACAGCAATGTGGTTGACTCTTAACTGCCCTCTGAAATAGCCTAGCAAGCAACTTGATTGTATCAAAACCGCTACAAACTCTAAAAGAAAGAAAACCAGACGGACTATGTGGCATCAACCTAGGCACCAGAAATGACAATGACGCACCCAGCCCTGTGGATGCTGCAAAGTCCCCCTTTGCTAATGTCCAGGGGCTTGTGCCAAAATTGGGAGAGCTGTCCCAAAGACCAGTCAAAGCCTGACATAATCATATTCACTGAATCATACCATACAGACAATGTCCCAAGCACCACTATCACCATCCCTGGATATGTCTTGCACCACAGACAGGACAGAACTACCAGAGTCGCGGCACAGTGGTGTGCGGTCAAGAGGGAGTTGCCCGAGGAGTCTGCAACATTGACTCCAGACTCCATGAAATCCCATGGCAGCTCAAACATAGGCAAGGAAATTTGCTAATTACCACCTACTGCCCCACCCCCTCAGGTGATGAATCAGTACTCCTCCCTGTTGAACACCATTTGGAAGAAGCACACAGGATGGCAAAGGCACAGAATGTGCTCTGGATGAGGGACTTCTATGTCTATCACCAAGAGTGGCTCTGTAGCACCACTGATGACTGAGCTGGCCGAGTCCTAAATGACCTAGCTGCTAGAGTCTGTGGCAGATGGTGAAGGAACCAACAAGAGGGAAAAACCTACTTAACCTCATCCTCATCAACCTGCCTGCTGCAGATGCATTTGTCCATGACAGTATTGGTAGAAGTGACCATCACACAGTCCTTGTAGAGACTAAATCCAGTCTTCACATTGAGGATATCCTTCACCGTGTTGTATGGCACTACCACCATGCTAAATGGGATAGATTTCGACAGATCTAGCAACTCATGGATGTGCTTTGGGCCATCAGCAGCAGCAGAATTGTATTCAAGCACAATTTATAACCTCATGGCCTGGCATATCCCCCACTCTGCCGTTACTACCAAGTCAGGGGATCAACCCTGGTCCAATGAAGAGTGCAGGAGGGCATGCCAGGAGCAGCACCAGGCACACCTGAAAATGAGGTGTCAACCTAGTGAAGCTACAACACAGTATTACTTGTATGCCAAATAGTGGGATAGATAGAGCTAAGCGATTCCACAACCAACTGATCAGATCAAAGCTTTGCAGTCTTGCCACACCCAGTCAGCAGTGGTGGTGGACAATTAAACAACTAACAGGAGGAGGAGGCTCCACAAATATCCCCATCCTCAATGATGGAGGAGCCTTGCACATCAGCGCAAAAGACAAGGCTGAACCACTCACAACCATCTTCAGCCAGAAGTGCCAAGTGAATGATCCATCTCGGCCTCTTCTGGAGGTCCTCAGGATCACAGATGTCAGTCTTCGGCTAATTGGATTCACTCCACGTGATTTGAAGAAAATATTGAAAGCATTGGCTACTGCAAATGCTATGGGCCCTGACAACATTCCAGCAATAATACTAAAGACTTGTGCTCCAGAACTAGCCATGCCCTGAGCCAAGCAGTTCCAGTACAGCTACAACATTGATATCTACCCAGCAATGTGGAAAATTGCTTAGGTATGTCTCATTCACAAAAAGCAGGACAAATCAAACCTGGCCAATTACCATCCCATCAGTCTACTCTCAATCATCAGCAAGGTGATGGAAGGTCTCATCAATAATGCTATTAATCAGCACTGACTCAGCAATATCCTATTTACTGACACTCAGTTTTGATTACACCACTTAGCTCCTGACCGTATTACAGCCTTGGTCCAAACCTAGACAAAAGAGCCGAACTCAAGGGGTGAAGTGTGAGTGACTCCCCTTGATATTTGGTTGTGTGTGGCATCAAGGAGCCCTAGCAAAACTGGAATCAATGGAATTCGAAGAAAATTCTCCACTGGTTGGATGCATATCTAGCAGAAAGGAAGGTGGTTGCAGTTATTGGAGGTTAATCATCTCAGACGCAGGACATTGCTGCAGGATCCTCAGAGTGTGTCCGAGGCCCATCCAACATCAGCTGCTTCATAAATGAGTTTTCCTCCATCATAAGGTAAAAAGTGGGGATGTTCACTGATGATTGCACAATGCTCAGTACCATTTGCAACTCCTTCGATACATAATCCGTATGTGTCCACATGCAGCAAGACCTGAACAACATTCTGGCTTCGGCTGATAAGTGGCAAGTAACATTTGAACACCACAAGTGCCAGGCAATGACCATCTCCAACAAGACAGAACCTAACCATCTCTCCTTCACATTCAATGGCATTACCATCATTGAATCACCCACTATCAACATCCAGGGGGTTTCCATTGACCAGAACCTGAACTGGACCAGTCAATAAATACTGTGGCTATAAGAACAGATCAGAGGTTGGGAATTCTGCAGCAAGTTACTCACCTGACTCCCCAAAGTCCACCATTTAGAAGGCACAAGCCAGGAGTGTGATGGAATACTTCCCACTTGCCTGGATGAGTACAGCTCCAACAACACTCAAGAAGCTCAACACCATCCAAGACAAAATAGATCACTTGATCCACCAACTTCAACATTCACTCCCTCATCCACTGATGCACATTAGCAGCAGTGTGTACTATCTACAAGATGCACTGCAGCAACTCACCAAGGATCCTTCGACAGCACCTTCTAAACTCATGACCTCTACCACCTAGAAGGATATGGGCAACAGATAGATGGGAACACCACTGCCTGCAAATTTCCCTCGAAGCCACACATATCCTGACTTGGAACAATATTGCCCGTCCCTTCATTGTCACAGGGTCAAAGTCCTGGAACTCCCTCCCTAGCAGTACTGTGGGCGTATCTACACCACATGGACTGCAACAGTTCAAGAAGGCAGCTCACCACCATCTTCTCAGGGGCAATTAGTGATGGGGAATAAATGCTGGGAAAGCCATGGATGCCCACATGAAAAAAAAATTCAAGACTCAGATCAATAGATTTTTGGATTCTCTTGTCCAAAAGGGATTTATGTGATATGGAGATCAGGCAGGAGGTCAAAGATCAACCAAGTTCCTATACTAAATGGCAAATGGTCTTGTGGGATGACACAGGCTAGACCTGCACCAATTTCTTACAAAGGACAACAAAGAACAAAGAAAATTACAGCACAGGAACAGGCTCTTCGGCCCTCCAATCCTGCTCAGATCATATTGCCTGTCAAACTAAAACATTTTGCACTTCTGGGGTCCAAAACCATCGATTCCCATCCTATTCATGTATTTGACAAGCTGCCTCTTAAACACCACTATCGTGCCTGCTTCCACCACCTCCTCTAGCAGCGAATTCCAGACACTCACCACCTTCTGTGTAAAAGAAACTTGCCCCGCACATCTCCCCTAAAGTTTTCTCCTCTCACTTTAAATCTATGTCCCTAGTAATTGACTCTTCCACCCTGGGAAAAAGCTTCTGCCTATCTGCTCGGTCCATGCCACTCATAATTTTGTAAAGTTCTATCAAGTCGCCCCTCAATCTCCGTCGCTCTAGTGAGAACAATCCGAGTTTCTCCAACCTCTCTTCATAGTTAATAACCTCCAGACCAGGCAGCATCCTGGTAAACCTCCTCTGCACCCTCTCCAATGCCTCCATATCCTTCTGGTAATGTGGCGACCAGAATTGCACACAATATTCCAAGTGTGGCCTAACCAAGGTTCTATACAACTGCAGCATGACTTCCCAGCTTTTATATTCAATATCCCTGCCGATGAAGGCAAGCATGCCATATGCTTTTCTGACTACCTTATCCACCTACATTGCCACTTTCAGTGACCTGTGGACCTGTACACCCAGATCCCTCTGCCCGTCAATGCACTTAAGGATTCTGCCATTTACTGTATAATTCCTACCTGTATTAGACCTTCCAAAATGCATTACCTCGCATTTGTCCAGATTACGCTTCATCTGCCATTTCTCTGCCCAAGTCTCCAACCAATCTATATCCCATTGTATCCTTTGACAATCCTCTTCACTATCTGCAACTCCTCCAAACTTAGTGTCGACTGCAAACTTACTAATTAGCCCAGTTACATTTTCCTCCAAATCATTTACATATACTACAAACAGCAAAGGTCCCAGCACTGATCCCTGCAGAACACCACTAGTCACAGCTCTCAATTCAGAAAAGCACCCTTCCACTGCTACCCTCTGTCTTCTATGACCAAGCCAATTCTGTATCCATCTTGCCAGCTCACCTCTGATCCCGTGCGACTTTACCTTCTGTACCAGTCTGCCATGAGGGACCTTGTCAAAGGCTTACTGAAATCCATGTATATAACATCCACTGCCCTTCCATCATCGATCATCTTTGTCACTTCCTCGAAAACCTCGATCAAGTTAGTGAGACATGAGCTCCCCTTCACAAAACCATGCTGCCTCTCATTAATACGCCCATTTGCTTCCAAATGGTAGTAAATCCTGTCACGAAGAATCTTCTCCAATAATTTCCCTACCACTGACGTAAGGCTCACCAGCCTGTAATTTCCTGGATTGTCCCTGCTGCCCTTCTTAAACAATGAAACAACATTGGCCATTCTCCAGTCCCCTGGGACCTCACCCGTAGCCAGTGAGGATACAAAGATTTCTGTCAAGGCCCCACCAATCTCCTCCCTTGCCTCCCTCAGTACTCTCGGGTAGATCCCATCTGGCCCTGGGGACTTATCCACCTTAATATTCTTCAAGACGCCTAACACCTCTTTTTTGATCTCAACATGATCCAGGCTATCTACACACTCTTCCCTAGACAAATCGACCGCTAAGTCCTTCTCTTTGGTGAATACTGATGAGAATTATTCATTTACTATCTCTCCCATTTCTTCTGGCTCCACACACATTCCCACCTCTGTTCCTGAGTGGGCCTACCCTTTCCCTGGCCATCCTCTTACTTTTTACATATGTATAAAACGTTCTTAAAAACTTCTTCTAGACCCAAAGTGGTAAGTAGTAGAAATGAAGAATCTGGGAGCTGCATTTTGCATGCCCCTGCCGGGTGTGTAAAATAGTGTGTGTGTCCACCTCACCACCTTCCTGCCCACCCCCAAGCTCACCCCTATAACACAGGGGTCAGCAGGTGCCGAATTTGGCAGCCCATCCGCCATATTTAAATACATAATCAAGAGCCAATTGGGCTTGTTACCAAGCCAATTGATCCTGATAATATGCGCCCCTTGCCAAGTAATATTTGATGTGGGCAGTAGGTGGGAGTGGGCTATCCGATTTTTTAAAAAGTTCTTCAAAGAGCGGGAAGGAAGGGGGCGGGGTTCTATCTTCAGGGATTGGCCTTTGCAGATCGGGGGGCATGGCTTGTTCTAAGACAGAACTCCCCCTTTCTTCCTACCTGCCTGCTGAATTAAACCCACCACACTCACCCCCCTTGTCCCTCTCTAACCTGCCCAAAGCCTCCCTGCTTAAGACCCTGGACTTACTTGTACCTGGAATCCATTGGATTTTCTTCCTCTTCCTCATTGCAGTCCCAGCAGCGCCCACTAATGCACTCTTGGCATTGCCGAGACTGATGATTGGCCAGCAGCTTCCAATGACAGGACTTGCTCCCCAGTAAGGGACTGGTCCAGTTCAGTTTCTGGTCAATGGTAACCCCCAGAATGTTGATAATGGGGACGGTAATGCTATTGAAGGTCATGGGGAGATGTTCATTTCCTGGTACTTCTGTGGCACGAATGTTATTTTCCACTTATCACTTAACCTGAATGTTGCCCACATCTCGCCACATATGGACACGGACGGCTTTAGTATCTGAGGAGTCATGAATGCTGAACGTTATAAAATCATCCTCAAACATCCATACTTCTGATCTTATGATAAAGGGAAGGTCATTGATGAAGCAGCTGAAGATGGTTGGGCCTAGGACACTACCTTGAGGAATTCCTGCAGTGATATCCTGGAACTGAGAAGACTGACCTCCAACAACCACAACCATCTTCCTCTGTGCTAGGTATGACTCAAACCAGTAGAGAATGTTGCCCCTGATCCCCATTGACTGCAGTTTGCTTAGGCTTCTTGATGCCACACTCAGTCAAATGCTACCTTGAAGGGTAGTCATTCTCACCTCACCAACCAGCCACCCACTGCCTTCTGAGGAAGAGAATTCCAAAGATTCAGAACTCTGAGTGAAGTAATTCTTCCTCATCCCAGTTTAAAATGATTGACCCCTTATTTTGAGACATATTCACTAGTTCTAGGCTCTCTCGACAGGGGAAACAACCTCTCAGCATCTACACTCTCAAATCCTTTCAAAATTTTATATCTTTCAATGAGAGAACCTCATTCGTCTAAATTCTAGAGCATATGACTAATCTTCTCAACCTCTCATTTGAATGCTCAATTTTCCAATGCTTATTTTCATTTACTAGTCCTTCCTTCATGAATCAAAATGTTTTTTGATCCACCTGTGCTTAATCAATCAGGTATTTAATTGCTGATTTAAAAGTTAAATGTATATTTCAACCAATTGCTAAGTTCTGCCTTATGTATGCATGATACTTTGAGGTTTGACACTATAAATGTTAATGCCATTAGCCTGATGCCTGTCTTTCCGGCATGACACCTTTGAAAGGCTTGATATCAAGCACATATGCTGGATTCTAGGCCTTTATAAATGTGCATCATTAGACATATGCAATGATGTTTATCTTTCAGACCAAAGTATGGACCAAAGTCTTGTTAAGGTAGTCCTGGAAGGTTTGATTATGACTGGGAAAGTGGAGGAATTGTGGCTGCCTTTGAGTGGGTGACTCTCAATACAATGGACCCAATTTGAACGAAGCTGGGCAGCTAACTGCTCCATGCTGCATTCTCCATGGCAACGCCTCCACCAATCAGAGTCCAACCAATCTCTGGAAAGACAGATGATCAGGCCAGCACCATTAACATTTATAGTGTCAAACCTCAAAGCATCATGCACACATATGGCAGAACGCAGTGATTGGTTGAAATGTACTTTTAACTTTTAAATCAGCAATTAAATCAGCAATATCTTCTCATGCAGTATAAATTATTGTTCCCCCCTTACAGTTTGGTCATTTCTGCAAGCTATCCTAATGAGTGCAAGATGAAAAACTTATGTCTTTTTTCAGCTAGACCAATATTTACTCATGCACAGCAAAGATATCAGGTTTAAAGACACTCTTGTCAGGTTGAATGGTAATGTCAATTAACACACAAACAAGAGCAAAAATAGATTTAAGATTATGATTTAATACAAAAGGCATGCTATATGAGTGTAAAAAGGCATTAAACTGGCAAAGAATGTTTTGAGTTGAAATAACAAGATAAGTGAAAGATAATGGTAAGATTTTTAGTCATATTAAGAGAAAAAGAGAAAACAAGGGCTAGAGTGAAGCCTTGATTGTGGGATTGGGTGAAGGCATGACAACTGAGTGCTTAAAAAGTGCTAAATAAGTTTTTCTTTTTGCTCCTTTTTACTAAAGAAGTAGCCAGGCAACGTATTTGATCTGGAACAAAAACTAGAACATGTTGCAGAGGTAATCTGTGACACTGTCCACATAAATGTCAGTATTGTTGCTAAACACCTGTACAATCTCAAGGTGAATATATCTCAGGGGCCGGACAAGATGCATCCAATGATTCTTAAGGAAATAAGGGAGGAACATGGGGATATATCTTGCAGACATCACTGAATATTTGAAGATGCCTGGAGACAAGCAGATGTCACTCCTATTTTTACAAAATTCAGGGAAAGTGACAAAGATACTTTAGACCAGTGAGTTTGACACTCACCGTGGGCAAAGTTACATAAATCCTTTTTAAAGATAAGATCGTGGAGTATCTGGATAGATATAAAATCATAACAGGGAAATCTTGCTAATCTAACTGGTTTGCTTTGAGGGTATGATAAAGGAGCTTGAAAAGGATATGTGTCATAGCTGGGATTTTAGTAAGGCTATAAGTATAGTTCTTTTGGAAAGGCTGGTACTGAAAATAAAGAAAATGGAAATCAATGGAAACATTTTACAAAGGGTACAAAATTGGTTGACTGATAAAACCCAGGGAGCAGTAGTACAAGGATTGTCACCAGCTTAGAAGAATATTACTAGTGGGGTCCCAAAAAAGACTGTTTCGAGACATCTTTTTAAAAGCTTTATAAATGATCTGGAGCTAGAAGCCATAACAACAACGCAGATAAAGCACATTGCAGATATTTGCAGATGAAACAAAGCTACTGAAGGAGGTAGACTCCAAAGCTGAACAGGAAAAGCTACAGTTGGATTTGAATATAATTGGAATTAGGAAGACGGGTGAAGATGAAATTTCTTGTAGAGAAATGGAGAGTGCTTCATATGGGAACAAAAAGGTTTAGGAAGGGACAACTGCTAATTTAAAGATAATTGCATGGAAAATGAAACAGATCTAAGGGTCCCAATGGACAATAAAACTAAACAAACTAGTGCTCTATTCTGGTATTTAGATGATTTGGGGGTGATTTGATAAAGGTTTTCAAGTTATTAAGGGAATCAGGTAGGGTAGAGAGACACTATTTCCACTAGTCGGTGAATCTAGGACTAAAGGGCATTGGGTAAAAATTAGAGTCAGGCCTTTCAAGAGTGAAATTATGGGACACTTCTACACTGGTAAGTTTGGAACTCTTCAGTAAACAGGAATTGATGTTAATTCACTTGTTAATTTTAAAACTGAAATTGATAGATTTTTGTTAACCAAAGGTATTAAGGGAGATGGAGCAAAAGGTGTCGAGGTGGTACTTGGAGTTAGGCTGTAGATCTGCCATGTTATCAGGTTAAGTGGCATTCTCCTGTTCCTGTGCTCCCATGTCCCTATCACAACCATACTCAGCAGCAGTGACTTATGCAAATCAGATGCTTAGATCTATTAAAAGGTCAATATTGAGCCAAAATAATTAGATAATTCTGACTCTTTTGTAAATCATTGCCACCGCACTTCGAATATTGTGTACACTTGCCACAGTAGAAAAGGACATTGCAGCTAGTAAAAGGACACAGAAGAGAACAACCAAGATGATTCAGAAGATGGAGGGATTGGATTATGAAGAATGATTATGTAAAATGGGCATGTTCTCACTGGAAAAGTGAAAGTCAAGTGGTTATATGATTGTTATTTAGAGGATCCTAAAAGGCCTATCCTTTATGAGGACCTATATAGCCTATTGGTATTGCTACGCCATTATCAACTCTCACTTTCAGCAATAGGCAATACAAAAATAATATGGTCTGAAAGGTAAGGTAATAAAAAATTCAAAAAAACATATTGCTGGTGCAATTTCTGTTGGAAATTGAACTGACTTACAGTAAAGTAAGCATGATTCCTTCATTTTAATCCTATTCTTTAAGAGGTAAGCTTTCCACCATACTGAAACTGTGTTTTTAAATGGCCTCAATGCTTTTAACATCTGCAGTCAGCATTAAAATATTAAAATTCACGTATGGAAGGAGACAGGTCACAAGGCACATCATTACCCTTTTTAACAGAATGACACACAGACCAATAGACATACAACTTGCAAGTAAATATTTCAGTCTTAAATTGAATAAGATAGAATTGGAAGCAGAGATGAAACAACGGTAGTTGTTCAGATATAAATTTGATCACAGACACATTGAAGTAAACTAATTCTTGATATCTAGCTAGGTCCTATACCAAAATATATTGTCACTGTTGTTTTATTAGCCTGGACTTTTCTGCTTTAAACCCATATACTTATTTTCAAATCTGTCTAAGAGCAGTTTGCAATTGTGCCAAAAGCCATGGGAGCCTAGTAGATACAGGCAATAATATGAGATTCTAATAGACTTCCACCCTGGAGAGTGTTGGCAGCAACAAAGTATTCTTCAAGTGCTGGGTGCTTGAGTTGAGAAAGAACTTCAACCAACAACCTTAATAAAACAATTTGAGGGTGAAATTAGTCTTCAGTGATTTCACACAGCTAGCAATAGTGACTTGGCAGTTTGTTAACACCTCTGTCCATTTCCTTCTCCTTTGAAATCAAAAGAAGATTATGGCCAGAATTTTACGTGTGTGTGTGTGTCCAACATGAAATTACAAGGACGGGATTACTTCTGGGATCCTACCAACCCCAACCTGGTTGCGCTTTTATGCTGGGGTGGGCAGGGCCTTGGATGGGAAGTCCACCCCACCCCAATTAAGGCCCTTAAGTGGCCAGTTAAAGGCCACTTAAGGGTCTTTTCCCACCCAGGTTCAATTTTTAGGCTGGCAGGTGGACGATAGATTAGGATGGGGGAGCTGAAATTGAACAAAGTTCAAGCTCAGGCAGGAAGAGGGGCCCCCTTCTGATTGGGCTGCCCTACCCTTAGGGCCTGGTGACCTCCAGACTATCCTCCCCGCTGGCCTATCCCCCAAGACCCTGATTGCCCCCCGGGGACTTCCCAGGCCTTCCCCACCCCACCCCACCCACCCCCCTTGGCTCCTGCCATTTTCCTCTCCTCTGGTTCCTGGCACTTAGTTCATCCTCCAGCCACTGCAGCACTAGAATGACTGGAGAACTGCCGCCAACTCTTCGGATGGCGGGGGGACACATCCTGCCGACTCCAGCAGCCCTGATGCCATTTCAAGCCCTAACAAGCATTGATTGGCAGAAGGCGGGACTTCCGGCCATCGCCGGGAGGAAGTTCCGCCTTACCTCTTAAAGAAGAGGATTAAAATTAAGGGACCATGCTAATTTTACTGTAAGTCGGTTCAATTTCCAACAGAAGTTTCATGAGCAATGTTTTTTTTGGATTTTTGTTAACTTACCTTTCAGATGATATTTTTGTATTGCCCATTTTTCAATTTCCCGACAATGGCTTAGCGACATCAACAGTCTATATAGGTCCTCATAAAAGATAGGCCCAATGGTTTATCCCTTTAACCAATGAAGCAAATGGACAGTGAAAGAAACAGTAATGTTGAATAAGGAAATAAGGTGAAATAGGATCAATTTAGATACAGGAAGATAAATGAAGAGAGGGAAATAAGGTGGATTAATGGAGAGAGAGAATAAGACAAATGAAAAGTTAGAAGAAAAAAAAGACCTCTCGAAACAACGTACTAGCTGCATGAATGAGAAGCCTCAGTTTCAATTGTTTCCTTTCTGGTCTCCAAAATTGAGTTTTTTGACAGGACCATTCACAGGATCCTTACCACATGAAAGCAACTCCAAATATTTGTGGCAACAATAATTCATATTTATGGTGTAAACCCAGCAGCCTTTTGGCATTCATGGGGAATCAGACAGTGAGCTCCTGTTTTTGCCAGGCTACCAGTGGAGCAGCACAAAGAACCCAGTTATTTATAGCAATACACATCTCAGTGTATCAGTTCCTTGCCGAAAATTGTTGACTTTTTAATGCTCTAATAATGGTCATCACTGTGATCTTGTCATTATATTTCCAATAACTTCTGGGCCAAGACAGTCCGAAAAAGACGTTGCATTTTTTATAAGCCTGTTGGGAGTTGGTATCACATGTGTGCCAACTGACTGTCTTCCCAGGAGCCAATATTTTTGGATTTGTATTTGCTTGTCATTGTTTGCAGATAAAATCATTGAAGACTTGAATTATGTAACCCTCAATGCCTGGACTACTGCAACAATACTTTTATGGTCATATTTTGAGCTGTTGATTTGAACAACATATAATTCAACACTTCAGGGACTGATTGTGGCAGCTTTGGATAGTTCTAACTCCCTTGGAACAATTTGATTCACCTCTGGAAAGGCCTGCAGGGTTAATCCCCATCAACAGTCATTGTGTTCTTTCTGAAGGGTCCAGAAGAAGATTAAATGTGAGAGACTTGGAGGAGAGAACAAGAACATTTCTATATGCAGAGAGTTCTGAGAGTGCAGAATTCACTTCCAGATTTAATAGCTGAAGCAGAAATGAGTCAACTCTCTATTAAATTGGATAAATGGGCAAATGTAAAAGTAATGAAAGGGTACGGCAAATTGTTGACATGGAGGCTGAATGTTCACATGGCCATAAAACAATATGTTGTGGAACCATCAATGGACAAAGCAAGTTTAAATCTAATATTGTGTAATGAGGTTAATTAGTAATTTCATAGTAGGAGATCCTCTAGGGAATTCCATATTAAGTTGAGAGTGACATAACTGCATCCAGGACAAGAATCTTAAACTTGAACAAGGCCAATTACATAGGTATGAGTAGAGAGCTAGTTAAGGTTGATTGGCTAAATGGACTAAAAATTATAACAAAAATAACCAGTGAGAAACATTTAAGGAAATTATTTAAAATGTGCAACAAAAATACATTCCACTGAAAAAACAAAAACTCAGTGAGAAAGGTCCATTCTTGACCTGCCAGGAATGTTAGGGGTGGTATTAGATTAAAAGAAGAGGCTTATAATTTTGCAAAGAATAATAGTAAGCCTGAAGATTGGAAGAGTTTTAAAAATCAGCAAAGAGTGACCAAAAAGTTGATAAAGAGGCAAAAAATAGAATATGAGAGTAAACTAGCCAGACATATTAAAACAAGATAAAGGCAAAATACTGCGAACGCTGGAAATCTGAAAAAAAAGCAAAAAATGCTGAGTTTTTCCAGCATTTTTTGTTTTTGAGTGTGATATAAAAACAAGATTGTAGGGCCGGAATTTTACGAGTCAGCGAGCGGGGGCAGGGCCCACTCGCCAACACATAAAATGACATGCAGTGACGTCGGGAAGAACTCCCAACGTCACCATGCCCAATTTAAATTTTCAGGAAGGCAGGAGCGCAGCAAAATCAGCTGCGCGCCCGCCGACCTGTCAATGGCTACTTGAGGCCATTGACAGGATCAATCAACTGATTATAAGAACCTGCCCATCCAACCATAAGGTTGGCGGGCAGCCCAGGAACCCCGGGGGAACTGGAAAAAACATGAAACCTCATCTATGGGTGGGATGAGGTTTCATGTAGGCTTTAAAAAATTTTAATAAAGATTTTGTAAAAATGATGGACATATCCCAACTCCTATGACATTGTTACATGAGGGGACATTAAGGAAAATTTTATTTTTCTATTTTTGTCTTTTTTTACATTTACAGACAATCTCCGTGAGGCTGCACTTAGCCTTGGGGAGATGAGTGCACTCTTTCGTGTGCATGTGCGAAAGACCGCACTCTCGATTTTGGGACTACGCCCCCCCACCTGCACAGGAAGCGCATAGTACTTCTGTGCGGACATCACGCTGGGTGGGCCTTAATTGGCCTGTCCACGTAAAATGGTGCCGTGCCTCTGATCAGGGGCACGATTGGAAGCACACCCTGTACGCGCCCGCCCATCAACTTCCCCCCCAAAGGGGGGAAAATTCAGCCCTAAAAGTTTTACAAGTATATAGAAAGGAGAAAAGTAGCTAAAATAAACGTTGGTTCCTTAGAGGCAGACACAGGAGAAGTTATCATTGGAAATGAAGAAATGGCAGAGACATTGAACAGATATTTTGTGTCTGTCTTCACAGTAGAAGACACAAATTACATGCCAAAAATAGAGGGTAACAAAAAGCTAATAACAGTGAGGAACTTAAAGTAATTAATATCAGCAGAGAAAACGTATTAGAGAAACCTAAGGGTCAAAAATTGAACAAATCCACAGGAGC
Source organism: Carcharodon carcharias (assembly GCF_017639515.1). NCBI lineage: Eukaryota > Metazoa > Chordata > Chondrichthyes > Lamniformes > Lamnidae > Carcharodon > Carcharodon carcharias. Next base: position 172,471,708 of record NC_054469.1, read on the forward strand.
AACAACATCCTAAGGTTCTGTAAGAGGTAGCTACAGAGATAGTGAAAACACTGGTTCTGATTTTCCAACATTCCCTAGACTCTAAAATGGCCCAAACAGATTGAAAGTTAGCAAATGTAACCCAGCTGTTCAAGAAAGGACGGAGAGAGAAAGTAGGGAACTAAAGGCCAGTTAGCTTGACATCAGCCATTGGGAAATTGCTGGAATATATTACTAAGGAAGTCTTAATGCACTTATAAAATTATAGTGTGATCAGACAAAGTCAACGAAAGGGAAATCCTATTTGACAAACTTTTTAGAGCTTTTTGAGGATATAAAGGGGAGCTGATAGATGTAGTGTATCTGGATTTCCAAAAGGCATTCCATAATTAATAGGAAAGGTTAATAGGCAAGATAAGGGCTGATGGTGCTGGGCTAATACATTAGGACGAATGGAGGATTAGTTAATGGACAGGAAGCAGAGAGTAGGGATCAACAGAGCATTTTTAAGTTGGCAAACTGTAACTAGTGGAGTGCTGCAAGGATCAGTGCTGCAGCTCAGCTATTTACAATTTTTTTATTAATGACTTAGATGAAGAGACTGAGAGTAATGTAAACAAGTTTTCTGATGAGACAAAGCTAAGTGGGAAGGTAAGAGAGGTTGGAAAGAGATATAGACAAGTTAAGGGAATGGGCAACAAAGTGACAGATGGAGTATAATATGGGGCAGTGTCTCACTTTGGTAATAAGAATAGAAAAGCAGAATAGTTTTTAAAAGGTTCACATCTTGTAAATGTTGTTGTTCAGAGGGACTTTGGTATACTCGTACAAGGAACACATAGTTAGCATACAGGTACAACAAGCAGTTAGGAAAATGTCATTTATTGCAAAGGAATTAGAGTACAGGAATAAGGCAGATTTGCTACAATTGTACAGGATTTTGGTGAGACCATACCAGGAATAATGTGTACAGTTTTGGTCTCCGTATTTAAGGAAGAATATACTTGCAGTGGAAGCAGTACAGTGAAGGTTCACTAGACTAGTTCCTGGGATGAGGGGGTTGTCCTTAGATGAGAGGCTGAGTAAATTGGGCCTATATTCTCTGGAGTTTAGAAGAATGGGAGGTGATATTGAAACATACAAAATTCTGAAGGAGCTCCATAGGGTAGACACTGAGGGTCGATTTTTGCAGAGTAATGGAGACTCCACAGAGTTTCTAAAATGGCAGGCAGGATCCAGATGCAGAAGTTCCCCCCCCCCACCCTTTTTGCAACAGATCCAATTTTTGTTGGTAGGGGAAAGGGCCAGGGTGTGATTCACACATGAGGGAACCCCAAACTCAGTAGGTTCATTTGAACTTAGAGCTGAGTTCAGACAGACCCCATTTTGGCTGGTGCAAAGGACTTAGCTCACAATGTGGGAGTCATGGTTTTTGGAATAGATATCAAGGCTCTTCAAGGGTAGATAAGACCTGTGTAACTGTCATGATTAAATCCCCAGCCCTTTAAAAATGAAAAAAGAAAAGAGTGCAGGTATCAGTGAGAGTAAAAGAAAACCTATGTTCTAGCAGTTTCAATAGTTGTTTGTTGACATTACCTAAGCTCTTTATGAATGGTTGGCTGATTTCAAAAATCTACATTTATCTCAGCAGAGACATTCTAAGTTACGGTTTGATTAGCAGCTTAAAGAGGATATTAAAGAATTAGCTGTCTTTGATATGGGGTATGAACATAAAGTTGATTGTCTTTTATCAGAGATTAACCACTGGACCTTTAAATAGAGCTTTGAATGAGCTTTCATGAATGTGACTTTTTACTATCAAAACTATTTAGTGAAATCTATATTAAATTTTTAGAACTTCATTTTATTTCATCTCCACATGGTACCTGAGATCTGTCCAGGGTGGGTACTGGGTGAGTTGACATGCGTTGACATAGTGGTAAACAGGGTAATGGGGTATGCGGGGGGCAGCATTAGTTGGCATGTGGGTATATAGGGCCAAGGGAGGTGGATGGAGAGTGAGGGGCGTGACAGGCGGGGATGGAGGGTTGTGGATGTTCCATCATTGAATATATTTAAAGCTGAGATCAGCAATTGTCCCTCAGGGGAATCTAGGCAATTGAGGAGGAGGCAAGAAAATAAAGTTGATGTTGTGAATGGTGGAGCAGGCTTAAGGATGGCATGGTCTACTCCTCTTATCTCTTACATTCTTATGGCCTTACCCAATAAGAATTGCCAGCTTTTCCAGCACATCCTGCTTATCAATTTCCACCCGATCAAGTACCTCTACCATCCCCACTTTTACTGATATTTTGTTAGTATCCTCTTCCTTACTCTTCCTTAGGACATTTTCCTGTTCTCATATTCTCCCTGTGCCAGTTTTATTTTCCACTTCACTTCCCCTCTCAACTTATTGTATTTGACTTGGTTCTCGTTTGATGGATTCACCAGACATGCATCATACACCCACTTTTTTTGTTGCCTGCTACTCTCTATCTCCCTTGTTATTCAAGGACCCCTGGCTTTAGTTCACTGCCATTCCCTCTTCTTGGAATGTACCTACCTATATCCAAAACATCTCTTCCTTAAAGATCACTTATTGTTCGTTCCAGTTTTTCCTATCAGTCCTTCATTTTATTTTAACCCTGGCTAGATCCCCTTGCATCCCATTGAAGTTAGCCCTCTCCCAATTTAGATGTTCTATTTCAGATTATTCCTTGCTGTTCTCCATTACTAATCTAAACCTTAGGATGTGATAATCACTCTCACCCAACTGTCCTCCCACAGCTCACTACCCATAGGTTTACTTGCCCCATTTCATTCATACAAGCATACAAATTAGGAGCAGGATTAGGTCATTCAGCCCCTCGAACCTGCTCTGCCATTCAATAAGATCATGGTTGATCTGATTACGGCCTCAACTCCACATCCCGCCTCTCCTGATAACTTTTGGCTCCCATGTTAGTCAAGATCGATCAACCTCATTGACCCTGCTTCCACCACTCTCTGGAGAAGAGAGTTCCAAAGATCCATGACCCTCTGAGAGAAAAAAAAATTCTTCTCAGCTCCATCTTAAATGGGAGACCCATTATTTTTAAACTGTGTCCCCTACTTCTAGTCTGTCTCACAAGGGGAAACATCCTTTTAGCATCTACCCTGTCAAGTACCCTCAGGATCTTATATGCTTCAATAAGATCACCTCTTAATCTTCTAAACTTCAATGGCTACAGGCCCAACCTGTCTAATCTTTCCTCATAAGATAACCCCCACCCCACATCCAAGGTTCCAGTCAAATGAACCTTCTTTCATTCCCCAGCACAAGATCCAGCAGTGCCTCCTTCATATTTGGACCATGAACATTCTGGTCTCCTACAGGAAGTTCTCTTGAACACATTTCAGAAATTCTTCTCCCTCCTTTCCCTTTATTCCAGCATAATCCCAATTGACATTTGCATAATTGAAGTCCCCCAGTATCACCATTCTGTAGCTCTTATACATCTCTGTGATTTCCCTGCAGATTTACTTTTCGTCAGTGATTATATGAATGGCTGTGATTGATTGACAGCTTTATGAGAAGGTAAGAGGGGCATTGTAATTCAAAGGGAATGTTGAATGTCTGTTTATTTGGTTCCTTACTCAAGGCTAGGGTTCCCCCATGGTTTCCAACTCTGCTGAGGTTCCATGAACCACTTCTATTAACAGAGCAGGCCTGGTTTCATCAAAATTGCACAGGGGTATGAAATGCCCACCTCTGCAATGGAGTCAGCAAGGGCAGGGGTGCTGTGTGCAGACTGACTACCCGCACCCTTATGCTGCAACAGTAAAAATTGCTGGAAACAGAAATGGGGAGAGGAATCCCGGAATTGGGCCCTGCCTGCCATTTTTAAAGGCTTCCCCACTCGGCCCGATTCCACGAAAATCCAGGCCTGCGCCTTTTAAAGTCCCAGCCTGTTTGCTGTATAAATCATTGCAACTAATATTCTTCTTATGAAATTTTACTGTTTATAAGGTGTTGTTTTACTATACACTTGGACATATCACTATTACGTTATAACAGCTTAAAGAGAAAGGGTAATGCAGGGAGCAAAATTTCACCGCAGTAAGTTCTGGTGTATAGCTCACATACAAATAGCAAAGCTGGAGTTTTGATTTACACTGTAGTGCGCTATGGAGACTGCTAAATGGAAAGCATTATAATTTGCAATACAGGTTTTATTCTTGTCCCATACAGCCACAGGAGTTACAGATAGTGGTAACTTCACAATGCATGCTTTTGCATCATACACCAGGAATATAAATCTGGAATTCATTGCAAGATTTTCTGATCACTAAAATTAATGAGGGTGGGATGGGGGAATAGGGGAAGGGACCCCAATAAATGCTTTCAGCAGGCTAAGGTCCATGCCAGAAATGCAAACTTTTAATTCTGACTTTATATTGCTTATCTGTCCTCTGTGTAATTATTATTTAGCCAAGCTGGCAATCGAGAATAGCATTTGGTTGAAAGATTCAGTGGGACAGCCAAGGAAAAACATTTTCTCAAAGTGAATCATAATGCACACTCCTAGCACTGGGTAGTGGCATCCCCATGCATTGTATTTGCTATTCACTGCTGCTTACTATGCGGAGATGATTTCTTTACAAATGTATAGTTAGCCACCTTCTGATGAAGGGTCATATGGACTCGAAACGTCAACTGTATCCCTCTCCGCAGGTGCTGTCAGACCTGCCGAGTTTTTCCAGGTATTTTTGTTTTTATTCTAGATTTCCAGCAACTGCGGTATTTTGCTTTTATTTTAGTTAGCTACCTGTTAAACAGTAACAGCTGAGCTTGTCTATAGGTGTGAGTTGTACTAAAAGAAAAGGCAGCTTTCAATCAATGAATGGTGCAACTGGTGGACAGGCTCCATAAGGAAACCAGACACTTTGAGGAAATGTGTATCACCAGGGCCAAAGAGAAACCTTCCAACTGAAAGTCATTCAACAACAGTAGAAAGCAGTTCAAATGTTTGATATTCGAGTATCACCTTTCCGCAGTAAAATCTAATACTTCTTCATGTGGTTGTTTTACCTGTATTTAGAATTGCAACTATTATTTAAAATCCCTGGTTTAAAGCAGTCAGAATTAACTCTTGTTGAGTGTGTTGACTGATGTAGGACACGAGTTCAAGTGGCTTAAGATATTAATGTTTAATACCATCAGACGCTAATAAAGCTTGTGACCCAGACAACTGACCCTTATCCTGAACTTCCAAATTTGATATGATATATTTATTTAAGGACGTCACAAGCAGGTTTGTTTGTGGTTAATTACATTCAGAAGCTACTTTTTAATCTATATCTTTGAATAGTAGATGCATTGGGATGTATAGATATTTTGGGAGTCGGGACATTATTAAACTTTCTCCATTGAGATTAAGTATTTGGCATAGAGTCAATGATAGGGAAAATTACACATGCTATTTGGAAAGATTGACTTTGATGAAATGAAGTTTTTTTGCTCCATGTCTGTTGTGTTTCATGTATTAATATCTTTAAACATAAATGTTATGGTTCCATACCTCACAAGTCATGTGCAAAGAACGAGTCATCTTGCAGTGGCTTCCAACTCCCTTAGAGTGTGAACATCAGGGACACTTTAAAGTGAGATTTACAACAAAGAATAAGACATTGCAAAAAATATACTTACACATATGGAGCTGTGCTCATTTGTAGAATCAGGTATGTCAAAATAAGTTAAAACCTCTTTCTGGTGTATCTGCATGTCTCCAGTGAAGGTATAGCAGGAGACCTGGATAACTCTCATGGAATTTAAGGAGCATCTGACATGAATTGTTGGTCTTTTTAACTAAATAAGCAAAACTTAATCAGAATTGATGGCCCTCAGACCTCCATATATTCTCATTGTCACTCACTGACACTCCCTCCATGGTGATTGCTATCTGCTCAAGTCTCTCAATTTCTTTCCAAGCGGATGCTGTTACGTTGCTAAGTCTGCATCCTGTGGGCCTCAGTATAGACGCCTGCATGAGTTTGCCGCTACTGTTGCTAAGAGGATGAGTAGTTGAGCTGATGCATTCAATAATTTTATTTCTTCCTTCAACATGCAAATCCATTTATTTACAAGTTAAGCAGAGTTAACAGACAGAGTATAATTAATGTAAGCATACATTTTAATCCTGCCTTAACTTTCAGAGAACAAAATGACCTCTTTTATATCATTTCATCCTTTAACAAGCTTGAGTTTACCTATTCCCTTGATTTACCATCTGGTCTCTCATGGTAATTTTCCCTTCAGTAATTTTCCATTGTTGCCAGACTGATCCAAAGCGTATGTTGCCCTGCACATACATCTATTTTTTATCTGTCTGCTTTTACTTTCTTATCTGTCTGTTTTCTGTGTGGAAATTACACAGCTGCATCTCAGCTTAGCTGTTTTTTGAACATTACCCTCGGGGGCCTTCTTTTGGTGGGCTTTCAAGTTACAGCCACATTGCTTTACTCAATACACCATTGTCCAGTGTCACATATTATCCTGCATTATGATTTCTATTCTATATACTAAGCCAATTTTTAACTTCCAATTATCCCATCTTCCAACACCCACCCTGCTAGCTTCTGCCACCATGTTCTCCTCCTGCATTAAGCCTCAGGCTTCTTCCTTGTTCTTCTGGCCCACTACAGCCAGAGTCTTCCTGCCTTGTCATCTACGCACCTCATTCCTACTAAACCTCACCCTGACTTGGTGACCTTCTGAAGCTTATACCTCATGGAACTGCTGGCTCCATGGTCACTTGCTCCGATGATGTAGGCAGCAGTGGAGGCTATCCCTGAGGGAGGGACTTAAGCTACATCAGATATCACAGCATTAGAGTTGAATTCAAAGCTTAGCAAAACCAAGGAATATCTATAGGTTAGCTAACTAATGAGGGGGTGGGTGGGAGACACAAATACACAAAGCTAAAGTTTAGACTCTCTGGGGAGCATTTAATTATATTTTTGAGAAATGTCTCCCCTATCCCCTCCACCATTCCTGTCAGCATTCACTCCTCTCCCTCCTATCTAATCTCCTTCCTGCCCTGTATGCACCTGCTCCCCTTGCTCTACCACAAATTCCCACTCACCCTCCCTTCTTATCCATTTTCACTCCCACCCTCAATTTTGCTCCACCAGGCTCCTCCCCCTTGACCCCCCCACTTTCCATTGGCAAGAGGCTGCCATTACAAAATGACAGTTTTACAATGGTAGTTATTATAAATATGAACATTATGGAAATATAATGCTAAAGGCAGGGTATGTGCCTTTAAAAGGCAATTAATTACATATGTGGGCCCCAAATCCATTATCTTCCACTTTCTAATACCGTGGGATGAATTTTACGGGGTGCCATATTCCTCACACCCTACCTCCCTCAACTGAAAAGTGAGTCATCAGCTAGCCATCAAAAATCAAGCTGCTCCACAGCGATATTACACTGGGAGCAGCCTTAATTGTTTCAGAATGGGATTTTCACCTCCATCTGGGAGAAGTCCTGCCCTAGAGAACTGCTGGCCAATCTGATTGGCTAACAACTCTGTAGTCCCAGTAACGCCAGGAGCGAGCAGTGTCCACTGTCAGGACTACAATTGGTTCCTGAGAAGAAGACTGATGGAGCCCTAACTTATAAGTAAGTCTGGTATTTTGGATGGCCCTAGCTGGCAGACACCAGAAAGGGTGATGAGGCGGGTGGGGGGCTGGGTTTGAAAGACCAGGCAGGGTTAAAGAAGGGGGAGTACAATATTGCGGGGGCGGCGCCTCTGATGAGCACAAAGGTCCCCCTAAAGGAGATATCACGCCTTCCTGCCCAACAGGAGCCTGCACAGTGAATGCTGCCAGGCTACCCACCTTGCCTCTGCCTTCCCCACCATATGTAAAATAGCAATGAAGGCAGAATGATACCCTTAGGTGGCCATTAAAGGCCCTCAAAGGGTTCCAGGGTGGGCAGGTTGCCTGACACCTTCCCTGCTCACCCACTTTATATTGCGAGTACCCCTCACCTTCAAACATGCCGGTGGGGTGCCATAAAATCCAGACCCATGTCACTTGGAGATTGCATATGCTTTTGACTGCCATATATATTTCCATGGGAGATGTCACTTGCAATGTTGCCATGGAAGATGAACACACATATATAAAAGACCTTGAGACTGCCTGTTTGTTGTGGCTCATCTTGTTGTCACAACCTGTTCATGCCTTTGTGATGTTAAATCTGAAATAACAATAGAAAACACTGGAAATACTCAGCATATCAACCTGTATCTGTGAAGTTAAAGGGGCAGAATCTAAATAGTTGCGCATGCAGCTGGGAAGCAGAGAGCGGGTTGGGAACCCATTTGTCACTGTAGCGGGCTTTGCCGTGGCTCATTAGATCAACCACAGCAGTAGCATCCAGCTGCTCAGTTTCCCAGCAAACAGACAGGGCAGCGGAATGATGTATTGAATCTGTCAAAGGAAGAATTTTTAGTCAAAGCAACTAGTTTCAGAATGGCTGAATTGCACATTGAAATCTCAGGCATTGGCAATCTCAGAATGGAAAGGATCCCTGAAAAGGCTGTCTCACACGTCTCCAACTCTTACATGGAGGTCCAGCTGTAGGACCTGAGGGACTGAAAGGAAGATGATGTTTTTTAGCATCATGGAAAAGGCCAGACTCCCAAAACAAGGAGATGTCCATGAAAGTGGCCGAGGAAGTGAACAGCAGGAGGGTGATCCCTCAAACCTGGAGATAGTGCCCCAAGCGGTTCAAAAACATGACAGACAAGTAGCATAAAACTTTGAGGTGGCAATTGTGGCAATCTGACTTCTCCAGAATTTTGGCTGAGGCTGAGAGCAGAGCAGCATAAAGGGAGAAGCTGAGAATAGAATGGAGCTGAGTAGCATATGGGCAAAGCTGAGAGCAGATTGAAGTAGTATAAAGGACAAGGGTGAAAGCGGAACAAAGAGGCATGAAGGACCAGGCTAAAAGGGGAGATGCGTAAGGGACAAGGCTGAGATTGGAGAGGCATAAGGGACAAGGCTGAGAGGGGAGAGGCATAAGGGACAAGGCTGAGAGGGGAGAGGCACAAAGGACAAGGCTGAGAGGGGAGAGGCATAAAGGACAAGGCTGAGCCTAAGTCTGTTCACTGAAAAGGAGAAAGATCACACAATAATTTCACAGCATAAGGAGGAGTGTGTCTACAGGTAGAATTTAATTTCATCAACCTATAAAGTAAACTACAATTATTATAACATTAAAAGTTAGCCAATTTGATAAGGCACATAAATTTTAACTTTTTAATCATTATATCATTTGAGCCCAAGATGAGCTTCCAACCTCATTTTCATGCCATCACTAAGATGCCTATTTCCACCTTCATAACATTGCCCAACGTTGCCCATTTTTCGGCCCTTCTGCTGCTGAAACCCTTATTCATGCCTTTATTGCTCCTAGGTTTGAATATTGCATCCAGGCTGGTCTCCTTCCCTGTCAACCCTGTGCTCACAAACCTACATTGATTCCCAGTCAAGCAATGTCTTGACTTTAAAATTTTCATCCTTGTTTTCATATCTCTCAATGGGCTTTCCCCTCTCTACATCTGGAATCTCCTTCAGCCCCACATCCTTCCAAAATATCTGTGCTCTTGAAATTCGAGCCTCTTGTGCAATTCTAATTGCTCCACCATTGCTTCACTTGCCTCAAGCTCTAGAATTCCCTCCCTACACTTCACCGCCTTTCTACCTTGCTTTCCTCTTTTAAGACACTTCTTAAAACCTAACTCTTTGACTAAGCTTTTGGTCACCCAGCCCAATATCTCCTTATGTGACTCAGTGTGATACCTTGTTGTATAATGCTCCTGTGAAGCATCTTGGGACATTTTATTACTTTACAAGTGCTATATAAATTCAAATTGTTGTTGTATATTTGATAATTTATCATATAATTATGATCAGTGTTCAATTAATTAATCATATCTAGGGGAATAATGTTAAAATGAAATATGAAGAATAGAAACATTAAAGGATTCAGAATTTTTGGTAAATTAGAACTGAGATATATAAATAATAAAAGTTAAGTGAAAATATTTAAGTTAACATCCCTGTAAAATAATGTGATGTTAGCACAAGGAAAGATAATTGGTGAATTGTGTGTATTTATTTAACTCTTAAAATTATTTCTCTTAATTTAGTAAATAGTCTAAAAATAGAAGCATGGCACGGCATCTCAGTCTCATAGAATGCTTATCCTGTACCACATGGGAACTCCAGGACAGTTCTTGTGCCCTAGAGAATCACGTGCAGGCAGTGTTAGGAGCTGGAGGAACCTGAGCTCTGGATTTTGGAGCTTGACCAACAGCTGGAGTCACTGTGGAGCCTCCAACAGGCTGGGAGTCATAGTGTCATAGAATCATTATGACACAGAAGGAGGCCATTCTGCCGAATAAGTCTGTAGCAACTCTCCGTAGAGCAATCCAATCAGTCCCATTACCCTGCTCTATCCCAGTAGCCTGCAGATTTATTTCCTTCAAGTGCCCATCTAATTTCCTTTTGAAACCATTAATCATCTCTGCTTTCACTACCCTCTTAGGCAGCGAGTTCCAGGCCATTTCCACCACATGAACAGCATGTTCCTTGAGGTGGTCATCCTACATCTGAAGATTGAGATTATCTAAAGATTATTACCTTGACGCTTTGCTTATTAATTTAGACCTTAGAATCTCAAATTCCCTCTGTAGAACCTCAATCTTGGTTCCTATAAGGACCACAACAACTAGCCCTTCCCCACACATTTCAAGTTCTTTTATAGCCATACTCTTTAAGCCTGGCACCAGGCAGGCAACACAAACTTTGGAACTCCTGATTGCAACTGCAGCAAACAGTATCAATTCCATGACTATGCTATCCTCTACCACTACCATATTCAACTTTTCTCCCCCAAGATTGGATGGCCCCCTGTACCACAGTGCCATGTTCAGTTTGCCCATCCTCCTTGCAGTCCTTGTTCTCATTCACACAGGTAGCAAGCACTTGCTGGACAAAGTTCCACCAGCACTATACCTGGGGGTCCCAATGCCTCCCTGCCCCTGACTGCTGATTAATTCTTAAGTCTGCTTAACGTAAGGGATGTGACTGCCTCCTGGAACAAATTGTCCAGGTGACTCTCATCCTTCCTGATGCCTCGCAATGTTTGCACTCGGACTCCAGCTCAACAAATCTATGCCAAAGTTCCTTGAGTTGTCAACACTTAACACAGACGTGGTTGCTCTTGATCTTGCTAGTCTTCACAAACTCCCACATGCTGCAGACAACCTTCCCTGCAGTGTCTATCTAACCTTGTTTTATTTATATAATTAATTCAAGATTTTATTCAATAGATTATTTTAGTTTTATTAATTAATTAATCTTGTTTGCATTTGTAATTAAATAAAATAATAGCAAATTACAGTTTCTCAGTTCTGAGTTTAACCCTCTTCACAAGCTTAGAGAGCAAGAAAGATTGTAATATTCACTGACCAATCACCCACCTGCTCACCAACCAGTACCTAACTTGATGTCCAGTGATTACACTCATTGATTTTTTTTTTCTGTTTTTGAATTCTTCTCCACTGAAATGTATGTCTCGCTCCTCCGCTGCTTTATGTCCTCAGGTCCACTTCCAGAGAGATTGACTAGAATGGGCCTATTCTCTGGAGTTTAGAAGAATGAGTGTTGATTTCTTTGAAACAAACAAGATTCTGAGAGGGATTGACAGGGTTGATGCTGAGAGGCTATTATCCATGGCTGGAACGTCTATAACTAGTTTCAGGTTAAAGGGATGGCCATTTCTAACTGAGATGAGAAGAAATTTCTTCACTCAGAGGAATATGAATCTTTGGAATTCTCTAACCCAGAGGACTATGGATGCCCAGTCATTGAGTATATTCAGAACTGAGATCAATAGATATTTAAACTCTGAGGGAATCAAGGGATATGGGGATTGGTCGGAAAAGTGGAATTGAGGTGGTGATTTGAAAAGGATCCAATTAAATGGCAGAGCAAGTTTTAGGTGCCATATTTCCTACTTCAGTCCTTGTTTCTTATGTCCTTAAATGGATTTTTTTATCATTATGGAGAAATTTGACATTCCACAAATATACAGTAAGCTTTTCAGAGCCAATGAGAATGTTTAGCGATAATTATGAAATTAATTCAGAGATAAAAATCCAGTTATACCTCACTCATTGAGGTTTAGCCTTTTCAAGGGTTTTTTCAGTGAGATGAATAGTGTAAGAGTGGAAGTTCTCACCATTTCAACTGATTTCCATTGATTGCAGTTTGGAGGTGCCTCAACAGCATTTCCTCTGGAGAAGCATAGAATCACTGACAGTAATTTCTGGATTTCTGTGTGTTAATGCATACTTACAGAAACCCTGTAAGTTTCAGTGGAGCAATGATGACATCCACTGAAGGACCAATAGGATTGAAGCCATTGCCTTTGAAAATCATTGGAGTTTGGGGAGAAACTGAGGGCAGAGAAGAGGCAAATCTGAGGTCAGTGAAGTGGGAAAACCAAATATTTGGGAAGAAGGGAAATTTGTAACCAATCCTCTGACCTTTTTATATTCTTATTTTTCAGTTATTAATTCCATTCCCTTTGAAATGAAATTATAGTAGTCTCTACCTCAATAGCCACATGGAGTGAAATATCTCATGGTCTAATATCCTTTAGTTCAAGAACCTTGCTCCCCCATTTCCCTGTGTTCCTTGCAGTGATAATCCTTGGTGTCCATTGCCTAGTTCCCCATTTGCTCACCAGTGGAGGCAATATTTCACTATTTACCCACAGTAATGTCCCCAGGTTTTGACTGGGAACTAAATATATCAGATTATAAATTCTAGAAGAAAGGCAGGGAAAATAGGAGAGGGTGAAACGGCCTTAATGATTAAGAATGAAATCACTTCAATGATAAGAGAGAATGTGATGAAAGATAAGCAGGGTAGAATTAAGAAACAGCAAAGTGTAGAATAATGGGCTAATTGTTATGGTAATGAGATAGTGATGTGTACTATAATATAACAGTGACATCGGCATTCATATGCTAGAGACTCTGTAGAAAGATGGAATAGTCTGTACACAAGAGAGGTGTGCTTACTTAGTAGCTTATTATGTACATAGTGTAAATAAAGTAGGTTTTGAAGAAACCTACCTGAGTTAAACCTAAGTCACTCATGAGTAGAGGGAAACTTCCCCTATACAGTTTAGGCCACAAGTTACCTAAAGGGAGATGCAAACGGTATTCAATGTGGAAACCAAACCCCAGACCACAAAGGATTTAAGGTAGTAGTTCTGAAGTGGCAGGTTTGTAAATGCAGAGATTAGACAGGCATGTAGCAAAAGGCAGTGTGGTTTTAATAGGGAGTTTTAGCTTGCATATAGATTGGAAGAAGCACACAAGCACATATTGGAAAGGACGTGAATATCTTGAGTATGCCCAGGATAGCTTTCTGCAACAACATGTCCTAGATTTTTTTTATTCTTTCATGGAATATGGGCATCATTGGCTAGGCCAACATTTATTGCCCATCCCTAATTACCCTTGAGAAGATGGTAGACCATACCAAATAAGTGATGAGCCACATATAGTTAACTTGCTAATAGTGCATGAATATTTATTTAATAATGACCATAATATGATTGAGTTCAATGCATAATATGAAAGGGGGAAACACAAAACAGCTACTAAGGTTCTATGTTTAAGTAAGGCTGACTTAAATGTGATGAAACAGAGACTTTCCATAGTAAACTGTGTGTTGATGGCTAAAATGACAGAAAAGCAGTGTAAGGTGTTTGGGAAAGAATTTAATAGGATACAGAATTAGTTCATTTGCAAAGAAGCAAAATCCTGCCCAAAGCTCTACTTGAGAAAAGAAAATAGCAATTAATGACTAGAAAGAAAAGACAACAGACAATTAAAAGAAAAAGCATACAAAAGTACAAGAGAAAAGCTCCTATCAAATAGGAATGAAATAAAGAACTGCAAAAGCGACCAAGCAGATAGCAAGATCTTCAAAAAGGGGGTGTCAAAGAAACTTTCGAAGAATATCAGAATCAACACAAAATATGTTTACAATTATATTAAGAAAAGGCTATAGCAGGAGCAATGTAAGCCCTTTGTTAGCTAAAGTTGAAACTCTTGGAAGTGCAGACAAATGATTGTATTAGATAGGAAATTGGTTGCAGAGTAGGGCACAGGAAGTAGGGATAATGAGCAGATACTCTAATTGGTAAGATGTGTCTCACAGTTTTCCACAATGAACTGTGTTGGAGCTGCAACTATTCATGTTATGTATTAGCAACTTAGATGATGGGATGGAAAGCTACATACCAAACTTTACCAATGATACAAAGATAGATGGCATTGTAAACAGTGTAGATGGAAGCAGAAAAATAGCCAGATATTGATAGATTAGGTGAATGGGCAAAACTGTAGCAAATTAATTTTAATGTAGTTGAATGTGAGGTTATCGACTTTGAACCTAAAACTGATAGAGCAGTGTTATGGACAGGAGAGGGGGGGAATTAATTTAAACACCCTGATTTCTCCTCTCGCTACCTGTCTGTAAACAGAATGGTATTTTGATTTTGATTTCCCCCTGGCGCACTTAACCGCTCCTCAGTTTTGGTGTGGTCCAAACTCCACAGCAAACTCAAGATAGGATAAATCAGAGGGTTAGTTTATTTTACACACACACACAAAACACGGGAAGAGGGTTTGTTACGTAGTCCCTGTTACATTCATACAATAAAAGAGGGATAAAGATATTCAGGACAGAGAAAATAAAAATTATTGTTTCACATCAGTCCAGAGTCCAGAATCAAATTTCCAATGCAGAGATTAGCAGGCTGAAACTATTGCTACTTTTTCAGTAGAGATTACTTGCATGATGCGATGGGCACATAGAGATGAATTAGCCTTATAGGCACTGGTACGGAAGTCCAGAAGTTCCAATAGAAACAATGTAGATGAGGGTCAGGCAATCACCTGGATGAAGCCCTTGTTCTGAGCTGCTGTTTGGTTGATGGAAAATGGAGTCTGAGCTTTTCGGGTCCACAAGGCAATATTACAAGTCCTACAAGTTCCACTAGCTTGATGGTGGGAGGGGGGATGGTGTGGTGGCAGGGCGGTTCATGTAACATGACTTCCACTTATCCACTTTGGTTTGGACAAAGTCAGTCTATTCCTTTGTCAGAATTCTTGAGATGGTTAATGCTTAAACCATTAATAATATCAATAAAGAGGCTTGAGGGTCCTTTGCCCCTGCAGACTGATCGTCTCCATTGGCTAGGGCCTAGTTTTAGAAATGTAAATGACCTTTGTACAATTCTTTGGGATTTGACCTCTGCAGTCGCAGGGGGCATTAGTGCCTCTTTTGAGATAATGAAGTTGCCACTGTTCTGAATGTCAGTAAGTTCCTTTTGTTTGAGTCATAGTCTGTCAGTACTTCAGTCATTTTAAAGCCTTTGTCGAGTTTTTAAAAATAAGCTGATAAATAATCCTATGAAGATGTACAGATAATAATAAAGATATTAATGCAATGCTGGCCTTTGTATCTGGAGGACTAGAATGCAACGGAATAAATGTTATTCTTCAGCAATACACAGCCCTAGGTTAGGTCACACCTGGAGTACTGTAAATAGCTTAGCACTTCACACCTCGGGAAGGATATACTGGCTTTGGAGGGAGTTTCTTCTAAAATTCATTCTCGGGATGTGAGCATTGCTGGCAAGGCCAATGTTTGTTACCTATCCCTACTTGCACATGAGAAGGTGGTGGTGAGCTGCCTTATTGAAATGTTGCATTGCACATATGGTGTAGGTACACCACAGTGCTGTTAGGAAGGGAGTTCCAAGTTTTTGACCGAAGACTGGTGAAAGAACTGCACTATAGTTCCAAGTCAGTATGGCATATGACTGGGAGGGGAACTTGCAGGTGGTGCTGTCCCCATACATCTGCTGTCTTGTCCTTCTAGGTGGTAGAGATTGTAGAAAGTGCTGTCGAATGAGGTTTGGTGAGCTGCTGCAGTGTATGTTGTAGATGTGCACCAGTGGTGGAAAAAGTGAATGTTTAAATTGGTGAATGGGGTTTTGATCATGTGGATTACTTTGTCTTGGATGGTGTCAAGCTTCCTGAATGCTTTTGGAGCTGCACTTATCTAGGTAAGTGGAGAGTATTCCGTCACACTCCTGAATTGTGCCTTTTAGATAACGGACAGGCTTTGAGGAATCAGGAAGTGAGTGTAAGTGTTGCTTGTTAGCATTGTCGAGGTGAGTTACTCTGTGCAGAATTTCCATCTCCCTGGGCTCATATTCCCTAGCCTCCATTCCTTCCTCTGAGCTCACATTCCCCACTTTCCCCCTCCCCATGCCCTGATTTCCATCATCTCTTTCCCCGAGCTTCTCTCAGTGCCACTCAGCTATTGCTGCTGGCTTTGCGTGTAATGCTGGGCTCCCCGCCTACTACATTCCAGAGTCTCTGTCACTCCCTGAATCTCCATTAGCCAGTCTCTGCCTCTCCCCTCAATCTCCCAACACCTCATCTTGTTCTCTCCCAGAGTTCCCATTCCCCAATCCCCATTTCTACTCAAGCATCCATTTCCCTGTCTCCATCTCTCTTTGAGCATCCATTCCCCATTCTCCATCTCTCCCATTCCACAGCCGCCATCTGTCCTTAAGCCCCAATTCCCCAGTCTGCATCATTCCTTGAGCTCCCATTCCTCAGTCTCCGTTTCTGCCCGAGCCCCCTTCCTCAGTCCGCATCCCTCTTCAAGCCCCCATTCCCCAGTCTCCATCTCGACTCAAGCCCCCATTCCCCAGTCTCCATCTCTCCTCATGCCCCTATTCCTCATTCTCCATCTCTCCCCGAGCCCCCATTCCTCTGTCTGCATCTCTCTTCAAGCCCCCATTCCCCAGTCTCCATCTCGCCTCAAGCCCCCATTCCACAGTCTCCATCTCTCCTCAAGCTCCCATTCCCCAGTCTCCAACTCTCCTCAAACACCCATTCCCCAGCCTCGCTATCTCTCTGCCCATATTCCCCAGCCTCCCTTTCTCTCTGACCCCATTCCCCAGCTTCCTTCTCTCCTTGACCCCATTCCCCAATCTCCCTTTCTCCCTGACCTCATTCCCCAGCCTCCCTCTCTCCCTGATCCCATTCCTCCTGTCCCCTCTCTCCCTGATCCAAATCTCCAGTCTCCCTCTCTCTATGACCCTATTCTTGCCTCCCTGATCCCTATTGTCCCTCTATTGCTGACCCTCTTCCCCAGTCTCCATCTCTCCTTGACCCCATTCTCCAGTCTCCACCTCTCCCTGATGCAATTCTCGGTTTTCTGTGGTGTACTTGGATGAAATGATTGGGGTGGGTGGTACACTACAATTCTCTTGCTGCTGAAAGTATTCCATCTTATTCTGGGAGAGTTAGGAACGCAAGGCCAGAGTGAATTAAGCAGCTCACTAAGGTACAAGCACTGCAAAGGTAGCCACACAACCCTTGTACATTTGAGCGTTGCTTGAAAAAAGAAACATGTCAAAGCTTTTCATCTTGCACTCATCAGGACACTCACAAGAATGCTATTGCAAGAGGAAAACAACAATTTATACTGTAAATGAAGAGAGTGCAGATGGATTGGCAAATAGATTCTGATTGCTAGAGGCGTTGCCATGGAGAATGCACCAGTGAAGGTGACTGACAGTTAACTGGCAAGCATTGTTTGAAATTTAAACCAGATAGCTTGACCATGATTGGCATTGCCCTGAGGAATAAATCAATGAATGGCAGTCATTTATTTTGTTCAGCTGGAGCAGGCACAATGTGTGTACGTGTTCTTTCTGTCTGCAAAGAACAGGGTCCTGTATATTAATAAATGTAGCCTCTAGCACAGGCACCACACTGCAAGCCCAACTGACAATCTTACCTTGGTTGCCCGCGTAACTCTTAGCACACTGATTATTTCATAAATGGTGTCCAATTGCAGAATCACATCTAATGTCGGATACTGTGTTTCGAGTTTTGCAAGCACGGGCTGGTTGGTTACAGTCTGTACCTTGCCCGTTGCAAATAGCATCTGGAACATTCTGTTTGATACCATCTGCCAGTCTTTGGGACTTATGGCCTGCGTGCCTAGCATCACACTGGCACTGAAATTCACAATACTATAGTACTCACGTGCGTGATAGGCAGAATGTCTTTTTGACTTGACAGCAGCATCCCAATATTGGCAAATACCACTCGTGTTGCTACTGCATAGTAGCAAAGTGAAGCAGCTGGCTTCACCTGTTGCTCAAATTTTTGAGGAGAGATGGAGTAGGTTGGACCTGTACTCATTGAAGTTTAGAAGAATGAGAGGCGACCTTATTGAAATATATAAGATACTTAGGGGGCTTGACAGGGTGGATGCTGAGAGGTTGTTTCCGCTTGTGGGAGAGTCTAGGACTAGAGGGCATAATCTCAGAGTAAGGGAGCGCCCATTTAAAACAGAGATGAGGAGGAATTTCTTCTGTAGGAGGATAGTCAATCTGTGGAATTCTTTACCACAAAGGGCTGTAGAGGCTGGGTCGTTAAGTATATTCAAGGCTGAGATAGACAGATTTTTAATCAGTAAGGGAATCAAGGGTAATGGGGAAAAGGCAGGAAAGTGGAGTTGAGGATTATCAGATCAGCCATGATCTCATTGAATGGTGGAGCAGACTCGATGGGCTGAATGGCCTAATTCTGCTCCTACGTCTTATGGTATGTAGGCCATACATCCAAAAGATTGGCAGATAGTATCAAACAACATGTCCCAGCCACTGTTCACAGTGGCCAAGGTACAGGCCATACCCAACCAGTCCATGCTTGCAAAACTCAAAACACAGTGTCCAACGTGAGATCTGAATCTGCAATTGGACAATGTTTGCTAAATAATCCTCGATGTGCTGACAACCAATTTAAGATTGTCAGTCAGGCTCGTAGTGTGGTGTATTTGTGTGTACTGGAAGCTACATATATTAATACACAGGGCCCTGATCTTTGCAGATAGAAAGAGCATGTACACACATCACATCTACTTAAGCTAAACAAACTAAGTGGCAGTCATTCGCTGTCTCATTCCTCAGGGTAATGCCTTGACCAATCAGGGCCAGGTGCCTGGTTTAAAATTCAAATAATGGTTGGCAGTTAACTGTCAGTCACAATCACTGGTACATACTTCATGGCAAAGCTTTTACCAGTCAGAGTCTGCTTGCCACCAATCAGCACTCTCTTCGTATACAGTATAAATTGTTGTTTTCACCTTGTATTGCTATTCTTGTGATTGTCTTGATGGGTGCAAGATGAGAAGCGTTGACAAAAAAAGTATCTTTTTTCAGCAATACTCAAGTTCTGTACTACCAAAAGACTTGTTCTACACTTTTTACCTTAAGTAAAGTGAGTATTCCACCAATATCTGATGATTCATTTTTAAATATCCAGTACAAAAATTCATGTCCTTTTTTTTATTCATTCATGGGATGTGGGCATCAGTGACTAGGCTAGCATTTGTTACCCTTCCCTAATTGCCCTTGAGAAGGTGGTGGTGAGCTGCCTTCTTGAACTGCTGCAGTCCATGTGATGTAAGTACACCCACAGTGCTGTTAGGGAAGGAGTTCCAGGATTTTGACCCAACGACAATGAAGGAATGGTGATATATTTCCAAGTCAGGATGGTGAATGACTTGGAGGGGAACTTCCAGGTGGTGGTGTTCCCATCTATCTGCTGCCCTTGTTCTTTTAGATGGTAGCAGTCATGGGTTTGGAAGGTGCTATCTAAGGAGCCTTGGTGAGTTTCTGCAGTACATCTTGTAGATAGTACACACTGCTGCCATTGTGCAACAATGGTGGAGGGAGTCAATAATTGTCGATGGGGTGCCAATCAAGCAGGATGCTTTATCCTAGATGATGTCGAATTCCTTGAGTGTTGTTGGAGCTGCACTCATCCAGGCAAGTGGAGAGTATTCCATCACACTTCTGACTTGTGCCTTGTAGATTGTGGACAGGCTTTGGGGAGTCAGGAGGTGAGTTACTTGCCGCAGGATTCCTAGTCTCTGACTTGCTTTTGTAGCCACAGTTTTATATGGCTAGCCCAGTTCAGTTTCAGGTCAATGGTAACCCCCAGGATGTTGATAGTGGGGGATTCAGCGATGGTAATGTCATTGAATGTCAAGAGGGGATGGAGATTCTCTTTTGTTGAAGATGGTGATTGCCTGACACTTGTGTGGTGCAAATGCTACTTGCACTTGTCAGCCCAAGCCTGGATATTATCCAGGTCTTGCTGCATTTGGACATGGACTGCTTCAGTATCTGAGAAGTTGCAAATGGTCCTGAACATTGTGCAATCATCAGTGAACATCCCCACTTCTACCTTATGATGGAAGGAAGATCATTGATGAAGCAGCTGAAGATAGTTGGGCCTAGGACACTACCCTGAGGAACTCCTGCAGTGATGTCCTGGAACTGAGATGATTGACCTCCAACAAGCACAACAATCTTCCTTTGTGCCAGGTATGACTTCAACCAACGGAGAGTTTTCACCCTGATTCCCATTGACTCCAGTTTTGCTAGGACTCCTTGATGCCACACTCAGTCAAATGCTGCCTTAATGTCAAGGGCAGTCACTTTCAGCTCACCTCTGGAGTCTTGGAATCTACCAATGGAATGGGATCCTCCATGGAATCAAGCATTTGTTCAATGGATCAGCGTTTCCAGGAAATGTCTGGTTTAAAAAAAAAACTTGGCTCAAAAAAGAAACAAATGAAAACAGTATTGTTTAACAGAAATCTAAAACAAAACCCTCAAATGCTGAAATATGAAATAAAAAACAGATCAAACAGAAAGCAAGGCCTCTGGATATTTACTTACCTGACCTGCCAGGAGCAGGTGGGTCAAAAGTTGTAGGGAATCCGGAAGCCAAAGTTCCGGCACAAAACCCCATAGGCCATGTCGTCACCAATCGTTTCCAAACCCAGAAGCCATTCTGATTAAAGACTTGCATTTACAGTGATGTTCAAGACCACTGGACGCCTCAAAGCTAATGAAGTACTTTTTGAAGTGTGGTCAATCTTGTAATGTAGGGCACATGGCAGCTAATATGTGCTCATCAAATTCCCGCTAACATCAATGTGATAATGACCGGATAATCTTTTTTATGATGTTCATTGAGGGATAAATATTGGCCAGGACAACTGGGATAGATCCCCTGATCTTCTTCAAAATAGTCCTTTACATTCGTCCAAGCAGGCAGAGTGAGCTTCGGTTTAAGGTCTCGTCTAGAAGACAGCACCTCTGACAATGCAGTGCTCCCTTGTACTGCTCTGCAGTCTTGATTTTTGTGCTCAAGCCCTGAGTGGGACTTTAACATGGAACCTTCTGAGTCAGCGGAAAACATGTTCCCAACTGAGCCACGGCTGACATGCGTAGCTTCCAGTCATGTAGGAAACCAATTGGTTAAGGCCTCAAAACCAGTAGAGTGAAGTTGGGGTGGGGGTAGGGGGGTGGTGTGGGTAAGTGATGGCAGAGTTGATCTTATGATTGGGGGTGGGGTACAGGGGTGGAATTGCAGGCCTCTGGGCATGTTCAGAGACCTATGGAGGGAAATCACGGGAAATGTTAGCGGGGTGCCTGACCGTGGGGGTTCTGAGGCAGGCATGCTGGATCCAGGAGGTGGGTGTAAAAGCACTCCCCTCCTGGATCCACCAAACCCTTGCCTGGATGTAGCTGCCAGGTTTCTGAGGCTTGGGGAATCCAGTTAAAGTTGGAAAGTTGAATGACAATGAGACTTGCAGCCTCACTTAAAGTCATAAGTGGATTGTTTGAAAGTGGATTTAGTTTGGGAATCTGATTCTTAAGAGTTTTAACCCTGCATCCAACCCAAACCCATTTTTTTTTGTTAAAATTCCCCCCTAAGTATTAGCATCTTGTTTGAGAAAATGTAGGACCAGTGTTAAGTAAGGTCAATCCATATTCTATAGACCTTCCCTTTCTATATTGATATGCTAGAACCGTAGTTTTTTTTAAAGTCCTGGCGCCTGTCTGTCCCCAAAATTTATTCTAAAATTGTTTATGAAAAAGATCAAAATTTTTTCATCTGTATCTAATAGAGCCTCAAAGATAATCTGCCAGAACGATTTAGAGAAACAAGAGCAAAATATAAATAAATTCGCAGATATCTGTGGAGATCTTAAACAATGTGACCTCAAATGTTAACATGTTAGATAATCAGATTCATATTAATTTATTTATTATCTGTTCATGGTAATGACAAAGCTTTGGCCGGGCTAATGCAAAAGCACTGAGTAATAATTAAACATTCAAGATTTCTTTATATTTGAATTTTTGTCTGGATAATATTGCCTTATTCACTGTTTATTTTTCAATGAACAAGGGCAGTGATAAGACTAAATAATAGGAAATGACTGCTTGCTTCCCTTTTTGTCTCCAAAATGGGTGCATGTCTGATAGTATCAATTGGAATAAGTTTTTATTTAACCCTTGCTATTAGATCTTTCAATAGATATTCTCTCTTGTACAAAGGCCTCCATACTAAAAAGCACTGTAGGAAATCACTGTACCAATTGATAGATTTGCAGGGCATAATCTTTCTTCTAAAGAAGAGCCTATATGATTAAATAATCAAGCTTTCATATCTGGCTTAAGTTAACAGCCTAAATTACATGAAGTAATACTATCCCTACAACTCCAATGTTGGACAGATTTGTAACAAAGCACAGTACAGTATTGGTGAACAAAAACAAAAATACCTGGAAAAACTCAGCAGGTCTGACAGCATCTGCGGAGAGGAATACAGTTATTGTTTTGAGTCCATATGACCCTTCATCAGAACTAAGGAAATAGAGAAATGGGGTGAAATATAAGCTGGTTGACGGGGGTGGAACAGGTAGAGCCCGATAGGGAACCAGTGATAGGTAAAGGCAAAGAATAGATTGCCAAAGATGTCATAGACATAAGAACAAAGGGATGTTGACGGTGGTGATATTATCTAAGGATTGTGCTAATGGGGATATTAAGGGTAGCAAGCAGGACAAACTAGTGGCAGATGACCCTCGTAGGGGTGGGGTGGGGGGAAGGGGGGAAAGGATCGAAATGGGCTAAAAGGTGGAGATAAAACAATAGATCGAAATAAATTTAAAAATAGGTGGGAAAAGAAAAATATATTTGTAAATAAATTATAAACTATTGGAAAAAGGGGGTGGGGATGGAGGAGAGAGTTCATGATCTGAAATTGTTGAACTCAGTGTTAAGTCTGGAAGGCTGTAAAGTGCCTAGTCGAAAGATGAGGTGCTGTTCCTCCAGTTTGTGTTGAACTTCACTGGAACATTGCAGCAGGCCAAGGACGGACATGTGGGCATGAGAGCAGTGTGGTGTATATTGGCCTCACTTCAAGAGGGAGACAATACAAAAAATAAATCAAGGAATAAAATGCAACAGAGCAGAAGAAGTCCCCTAAGAAGAGTCTGCAAGAAGAAATTGAGAAGGAGATTTGGATAATTCATAACAAATAATCTCAAATGTGTGGAAATTAGAGTGATTGGTATGCCAAAATACATTGCAGCTGCAGCAGTTTAGGAGAAACAGGACACACCTGAAAGATAGAAATATGTTGTTGTGGTTATGCCATCAAGCTACTATTGTAGCTGACATCCTGGTAAGAAAAAGCATAGCAATCCCAACAAATACAGGTACTGGACCCCTTATCCAGCATCCCAAAATCTGGGAGGACCCAAAAATCGGGTCAGGTACTGCTGCCCATTATATCGGATTCCGTTGATGGCCCCAAACGTGATTATTTTTCCCCCCATAAGTTAATTCTTTTAATGTTAGGGGTGGAGGGGTACTTCTGTCAGAGAATGAGTTTTTTATAAGGACAATTATACAATGTAAAGCAGAATGTTACTAGGAAAATATGTCAACTGCTAGCTAAAGGCCTGCAGCCCGTTTCCACCTGGGGAAAAATATTTTTTATAACAGTCAAGGCAAAAAACTGATGGCATCAAATTAACTGGCTGACTTCAATGGTAAGAAAACTGGGCAAGATCAGTGTGCTGCACTGCGAATCCGGGTCACGGTACGGTGATCACCTGCTCATTGGATCCAGCCTATTCACTAACCACTACCCCCACCCCCAGGACCTGAAATCCAGAAAACCTCCATATCTGGCACACATCTGGTCCTGAGTTTCCTGGATACGGGGTCCAGTTCCTGTACATTACCAACTTACTTAGACACAGTAGTGTGTGAAGGTCTTTTGGCAAAATAATGTTACATATAAATAGAGTATTAAGACAAAATAGTTCATTTGTAATTAAGTTAACATGGCAATATGCATTTGATCTAATTAGTGTAATTTGTTTCTTACGTTATATTGAACTATTTCTAAGGAAATAAATTATAAATAAATAATGCTTTTTAAATGTTCACCTGTTGTCTATATCGATGACTTGGATGATAATGTGGTGAATCGGCTCAGCAAGTTTGCTGATGACACTAAGATTGGAGGCATTGTGGACAGCGAGGAAGGCTTTCAAAGCTTGCAGAGAGATCTGGACCAATTGGAAAAATGGGCCAGAAAATGGCAGATGGAATTTAATGCGGAAAAGTGTAAGGTGTTAAATTTTGGAAGGTCAAACCAAGGTAGGACATACACGTAAATGGTAGGGCACTGAGGAGTGCGGAAGAACAAAGGGATCTGGGAGTTCAGATACATAATTCCCTGAAAGTGGCGTCACAGGTAGACAAGGTTGTAAAGAAAGCTTTTGGCATACTGGCCTTCATAAATCAAAGTACTGAGTATAGGAGTTGGGTTGTTATGGTGACGTTGTATAGGACATTGGTGAGGCCAACTTTGGAGTATTGTGTGCAGTTCTGGTCGCCTAACTACAGGAAGGATATCAGTAAGATTGAGAGAGTGCAGAGAAGATTTACTAGGATGCTGCCGGGTCTTAAGGAGTTGAGTTACAGGGAAAGGTTAAATAGGTTAGGACTTTATTCCTTGGAGCGTAGAAGAATGAGGGGAGATTTGAAAAAAGTTTACAAAATTATGAGGGGTATAGACAGAGTAAATGCAAGTAGGCTCTTTCCACTTAGATTAGGAGAGATAAACACAAGAGGACATGGCTTTAGGGTGAAAGGGGAAAGGTTTAGGAGGAACATTGGGGGAACTTCTAGAATGGTGAGAGTGCAGAACGATCTACCATCTAACATGGTAAATGCGGGTCACTCTTAGGTTTTAAGAATAAATTGGATTGATACATGGATGGGAGAGTCTGGGGGGTTATGGACTAGGTGCAGGTCAATGGGACTAGCGGAATAATATTTCGGCACAGACTAGAAGGGCCGAATGGCCTGTTTTCTGTGCTGTAGTGTTCTATGGTTCTAATGATTTAACATTTATGAAACAAACAGTCGTTTACTAGTGTAGAACTTGAGTATTGCTAAAAAAAAAAGACATTTTGTTGAAACTTTTCATCTTGCACTCATCAGGATAATCACAAGAATGCCAATGTCAGGGGAAGCAACAACTTTATACTGTATGAGAAGACAGTGCTGATTGATTGGCAAGTGGACTCTGATTAGTAGAGGCTTGCTGCACATCCCAAAGACTGGCAGCATGCCCCACTGCTGTTTGCAATGGGCAAGGTATAGAGTGTATCCAACCAGCCCGTGCTTGCAAAACTCAAACTATAGTGTCCAATATTAGATGTGATTCTGCAATTGGACAGCACTTGCTTTATAATTGTCAGTGTGCTAAAAAATTACACTGGCAACCAATTTAGGATTGTCATTCAGGCTTGCAGTGTGGCGCATTTGTGTGTACTGAAAGCTTCATATATTAATACACTGGACCCTGTCCTTTGCAGACAGAACGTGTACACACATTGCGCCTGTTTCATCTAAACAAATATAAATGATAGCCATTCGCTGGTCCATTGGTCGAGGCATTACCCTGAGCAATCAGGATCAAGCTGCCTGGTTTAAAATCCTAGAGTTCTAGGATTTTGACCCAGCGACAGTCAAGGAACAGTGATATAGTTCCAAGTCAGGATAGTGTGTGACTTAGAAGGGAACTTGCAGGAGTTGATGTTTCCATGCATCTGCTGCCCTCCTTCTAGGTTGTAGAGATTATTGGTTTGGAAGGTGCTGTTGAAGGAGCCTTGGTGAGCTGCTGCAGTGCATCTTGTATATGGTACACACTGCAGCTATTGTGCATTGTTGGTGGAGGGAGTGACTGTTGAAGGTGGTGAATGGGGTGCCAATCAAGTGAGCTGCTTTGTCCTGGATGGTGTTGAGCTTCTTAAGTGTTGTTGATGCTGCACTCATCTTGGCAAGGGGAGAGTTTTCCATTATTGTTATGATTTGTGTATTGTAGATGGTGAACAGGCTTTGGAGAGTCAGGAAGTAAGTTACTCTGCATAAAATTCCCAGTCTGCTCTTGTAGCCACTGTATTTATATGGCTGGTCCAGTTAAGATTCTGGTCAATGATGTTGACAGGATATTGATAGTGAGGGATTCAGCAATGGTAATGCCATTGACTATCAAGAGTTGGTTAGACACTCTCTTGTTGGAGATGGTCACTTCCTGGCATTTGTGTGGTGCAAATGTTACTCGCCACTTATCACTTACCTGAATGGTGTCCAGAGTTTGCTGCATATAGGATGGACTGCAACAGTATCTCAGGAGTTGCAAAAGGTAACGAACATTGTGCATCATCAGCAAACATCCCCACTTCTGACCTTATGATGGAGAGAAGGTAATTGATGAAGTAGCTGGAAGATGCTTTGGCCTATAGAACACTACTCTGAGGAACTCCTGCAGCAATGTTCTTGTATTGAAGCTTCTTCAGGTTGATACCTCATACCAGGTATGCCTGGTGCTGCTCCTCGCATGCTCTCCTGCACTCTTTGAACAAGTGTTGATCCCCCAGCTTGATGGTAATGGTAGGTGCTGGTCTATGAGATTGTGATTGACTACAATCCTGCTGATGCTGCTGCTGCTAATGGCCCACAGTACTTCATTGATGCCCAGTTTTGAATTGCTAGATCTGTTCTGTAGTTATCCCATTTAGCACGGTGGTAGTGCCACACAACACAATGGAGGATATCCTTAATATGAAGGTGGAACTTCATCTCCGCAAGGGCTGTACAATGGTCACTTAGACCAAAATGGTCATTAACAGATGCATTTTCAACAGATAGATTGGTGAGAACGAGGCCAAGTAGTTTTGACAAGTTTTCCCTCTGCACAGAATTCCCAGCTGGCTCTTGTAGCTACAGTATTTATATGGCTGGTCCAGTTAAGATTCTGATCAATGGTAACCCCCAGGTTTCTTCCCCACCTGCCGCAGACTTGGTTTAACAGCTATGTACTTCAGGACTTGGCCAGCACGGTCAGTAGTGGTACTACCAAGCCACTCTCGGTGATGGACATTGAAGTCCCCCACTCAGCACATTCTCTGTAGGTGGTAATCAGCAGGAAGTTTCCTTGCCAATGTTTGACCTGATACCATGAGACTTCATGGGGTGCAGAATCAAAGTTGAGTACTCCCAGGGCAACTCCCTCCCAACTGTACATCACTGTGCTGCCACCTCTGATGGGTTCGTCCTGCAGGTGGGACAGGACATACCCAGGAACGGTGATGGTGATGCCTGAGACATTGGGCAGAATTGTCCCAGATTTGCAGTAAGTGCGGTACTGGGTGGGAAAAATGACGTTTTACCGTATTGTCCCAATCCCGCCTCATTAATCATGCATTCCCAGGAAACACACGATGGCAGACAGGCTACGATTCCTCATCTCAGCAGTCACCTGGGTCGCTTCATCACCCGGGCACCACACTTAAAGTGCAACTGTGCACACCTCTCAGTGCTGTCAGCACAGGACTGCTGCAAAGACTGCTGACTTTTGGACGCTGTGGAGACCCGCCATGATGTCCTCTACCCCCGCTCTAGCCACAGGAGGGGCAGCAACATTACCACTCTGGCTTGGTAGGTGATGGCAGTGGTGATCAATGCCAATGCTGCACAGAAGAATTTGGCCACCCAATGCAGATAGAGGATGAGTGACCTTCTCTGTGCAACCACACACTCACACACTTACAAGCCTATCACACATTCACTGGCATCTCACTGCCAACTCAAGGGACATCACCACTCACTCTCTCACACATGCCCTCACATCTCCATCTGGCCTGATCTCCTCTGAAGACTGCTTCCTCAGCCCTCACCATCTTGAAGCCACTTGCACAGATCAACATGTGACCTAACACACACTGGGTTACCCCCTTTCCTAGTGCAGCTCTTGCCCTGCAGCCTCTTCCCTTGCCTGAGACCACTTCCCCCACTTGCCCAAGCAAGCCCTAGTCTTGAAGCCATTGAGAAGCCACCCCCGCCTTACAGCAGGTCCATTAGGTAGAGACCGGCCACAGAGCCCCCCTAAAATTGATGTGGTGCTGTCTGCGAAGCCTGGAGCTGATGACTGTGAGTGCTGCCTGAAGCAAGGTAGGCAATTAGACCTCGAAGTCTGGAGCGAAGTACAGCTCGCCAGGTGTACATCGCTAATATTGTGAAACACATAGGCGTGTTTTCCTTCCGACGTAGTTGGATGATCCAGATTGGGGCCATGATTCAGGGGGGCTGGCCTTATAATGATATGCAGATCTATGACATTGAGGTTCCTGACATCCAACAGCGAGAAATGCAGCCCGCCATTGACGGGCAAATCAGACGATTGCAAACTGGTTTCATGACATCAGAAAAACAATTTTCGGCCTTCTTGCCATATTATCCGCTCATGCCACCAAATGTGCCCAATATCAGTGGACATGGAACATTCCACCCATTGTCTATAAGGTATGATACCATGAGGATGATTGTGTCAGACTGTTGCTTGACTAGTCTGCGGAACAGCTCTCCCAGTTTTGGCACAGGCCTCTAGATGTTAATAAGGAGGATTTTGTAGGGTCTAGCAGGTTGTGTCCTTGTCACTTCCAGTGCCTGGGCTGTTACTGGATGATCCATACAGTTTCATTCCTTTTTGATGTTCTAGTGGTTTGGTGCAACTGAGTGGCTTGCTAGGCAATTTCAGAGGGCATTTGAGAGTCAACCACATTTCAGTGGATGTGGAGACACGTTTAGACCAAACTAGACTATTAATTACAGAATTACCTGGAAAAACTCAGCAGGTCTGGCAGCATCGGCGGAGAAGAAAAGAGTTGACGTTTCGAGTCCTCATGACCCTTCGACAGAACTTGAGTTCGAGTCCAGGAAAGAGCTGAAATATAAGCTGGTTTAAGGTGTGTGTGTGGGGGGCGGAGAGATAGAGAGACAGAGAGGTGGAGGGGGTTGGTGTGGTTGTAGCGACAAACAAGCAGTGATAGAAGCAGATCATCAAAAGATGTCAACAACAATACTACAATAGAACACATAGGTGTTAAAGTTAAAGTTGGTGATATTATCTAAACGAATGTGCTAATTAAGAATGGATGGTAGGGCACTCAAGGTATAGCTCTAGTGGGTTTTTTTTTTTTTTCCTCTTCACCATGGACGTCCAATCCCTCTACACCTCCATCCCCCACCAGGATGGTCTGAGGGCCCTTAGCTTCTTCCTCGAACAGAGGCCCGAACAATCCCCATCCACCACTACTCTCCTCCGTCTGGCTGAACTTGTTCTCACGCTGAACAATTTCTCCTTCAACTCCTCTCACTTCCTCCAAATAAAAGGTGTGGCTATGGGTACCCGCATGGGCCCCAGCTATGCCTGTCTCTTTATGGGGTATGTGGAACATTCCTTGTTGCAGTCCTACTCCGGCCCCCTTCCACAACTCTTTCTCCGGTACATCGATGATTATTTCGGTGCTGCTTCATGCTCTCGTCAGGACTTGGAAAAATTTATTAATTTTGCTTCCAATCTCCACCCCTCCATCATTTTCACGTGGTCCATCTCTGACACTTCCCTTCCCTTCCTTGACCTCTCTGTCTCAATCTCTGGTGATAGACTGTCCACCAATATCCATTACAAACCCACCGACACCCACAGCTATCTCGACTACAGCTCCTCACACCCCACTTCCTGTAAGGACTCCATCCCATTCTCTCAGTTCCTTCGCCTCCGTCGCATCTGTTCCGATGATGCTACATTCAAAAACAGTTCCTCTGACATGTCCTCCTTCTTCCTTAACCGAGGTTTTCCACCCACGGTCGTTGACAGGGCCCTCAACCGTGTCCGGCCCATCTCCCGCGCATCCGCCCTCACTCCTTCTCCTCCCTCCCAGAAACATGATAGGGTCCCCCTTGTCCTCACTTATCACCCCACCAGCCTCCGCATTCAAAGGATCATCCTCCGCCATTTCCGCCAACTCCAGCATGATGCCACTACCAAACACATCTTCCCTTCACCCCCCTTATCGGCATTCCGTAGGGATCGCTCCCTCCGGGACACCCTGGTCCACTCCTCCATCACCCCCTACTCCTCAACCCCCTCCTATGGCACAACCCCTTGCCCACGCAAAAGATGCAACACCTGCCCCTTCACTTCCTCTCTCCTCACCGTCCAAGGACCCAAACACTCCTTTCAAGTGAAGCAGCATTTCACTTGCATTTCCCCCAACTTAGTCTACTGCATTCGTTGCTCCCAATGTGGTCTCCTCTACATTGGAGAGACCAAACGTAAACTGGGCGACCGCTTTTCAGAACACCTGCGGTCTGTCCGCAAGAATGACCCAAACCTCCCTGTCGCTTGCCATTTTAACACTCCACCCTGCTCTCTTGCCCACATGTCTGTCCTTGGCTTGCTGCATTGTTCCAGTGAAGCCCAACGCAAACTGGAGGAACAACACCTCATCTTCCGACTAGGGACTTTACAGCCTTCCGGACTGAATATTGAATTCAACAACTTTAGGTCGTGAGTCCCCTCCCCCATCCCCACCCCCTTTCTGTTTCCCCCTTCTTTTTTTTTTCCCAATAAATTATAAAGATTTTCCTTTTCCCACCTATTTCCATTATATAAAATAAAAAAAAAAATAAAAAAAAAACCCACTAGAGCTATACCTTGAGTGCCCTACCATCCATTCTTAATTAGCACATTCGTTTAGATAATATCACCAACTTTAACTTTAACACCTATGTGTTCTATTGTAGTATTGTTGTTGACATCTTTTGATGATCTGCTTCTATCACTGCTTGTTTGTCGCTACAACCACACCAACCCCCTCCACCTCTCTGTCTCTCTATCTCTCCGCCCCCCACACACACACCTTAAACCAGCTTATATTTCAGCTCTTTCCTGGACTCGAACTCAAGTTCTGTCGAAGGGTCATGAGGACTCGAAACGTCAACTCTTTTCTTCTCCGCCGATGCTGCCAGACCTGCTGAGTTTTTCCAGGTAATTCTGTTTTTGTTTTGGATTTCCAGCATCCGCAGTTTTTTTGTTTTTATCTCTGTGTTTAATTGACTGCCACTGCTCTTCAAGAAATGCCTACCTCCTTGAAGAAGTTCTGTTCCTCTCTGCGACAAGATTTCCGGATTTCTCTGTTGCCTTGTTCACCTTCATTGCTTTCCATTTCTCTCCTAGTGTTTGACAAGGTGTTTACTAAAACCCGCTTTCACAGCCATATCTCCTTTCTCAGTGACTGTCTCCGTCTCCGACTTACCCCACATGGATTTCAACTGAAATTCCACCCCTCATGTTTCGAACCCACCCAGGATTACAGGTATCTCCGGGACATAAAACGTTTCTCGGACTGCTGTTCCCGTCACATTCTGAAATCCACTCTCAGTGCCATGCGCCGCCATATGAACACACTCGACCTCTCCCTCCAGCAGCACCGCCGTACCCTTTTTCAAAGCTGCGCGTGCCCCCAGTTTCATTTTATCCTTCGGCTCATCCGACGCCTCAACAAGAAACTTTTTCTCTTTCTCTCAAGTGCTAAGGAACGCAAGCTCCAGCAACTCATCGACACCAACACCCATCTAGGACCCTCCACCCCTGCCTGTCCCTCCGTCCCCACCCCATCTTCCAATCCCAACCCCAGCCGTGTATTCACTATACCCCCTGACCTTCCCCTCTCCGATGCTGAACGTTCAGTGCTCAGCAAAGGACTTAGTTTCATACCCTTACGCCCTCACCTCAATGAATTTCGGGCTCGGCATGATACTGAACTCTTCTTCCGCCGTCTTCGTCTCCGGGCTCACTTCTTTGGGCAGGAGTCCTCTCCCAGTTCAACGGATCCTTTTACCCATCTTCAATATTCTCCCTCCACCTGGACCCCTCCCTCTGGATTCTTACCTTCTCTCGATCTTTTCATTGAGAACTGTCGGCGCGACATTAGTCGTCTCAATTTCTCTGCTCCTCTCACCCATTCTAACCTGTCTCTCTCTGAACTTACTGCACTCCATTCTCTCAGGTCCAACCCTGACATTGTCATCAAACCCGCTGACAAGGGTGGTGCTGTTGTTGTCTGGCGCACTGACCTCTACCACGCGGAGGCTGAGCGTCAACTCGCAGACACTTCCTCCTACCTCTCCCTGGACCATGACCCCACCACTGAACATCAAGCCATTGTTTCCAGGACTGTCACTGACCTCATCTCCTCTGGGGATCTCCCTCCCACAGCTTCCAACCTGATAGTTGCCCAACCTCGGACGGCCCGCTTCTATCTCCTACCCAAAATCCACAAACAGAACTGCCCCGGTAGACCGATCGTCTCAGCTTGCTCCTGCCCCACAGAACTCATTTCTCGTTATCTTGACTCCCTTCTCTCTCCCCTTGTCCAGTCCCTTCCCACCTACATCCGTGATTCCTCTGACACCTTACGTCACATCAACAATTTCCAGTTCCCTGGCCCCTACCGCTTCCTCTTCACCATGGACGTCCAATCCCTCTACACCTCCATCCCCCACCAGGATGGTCTGAGGGCCCTTAGCTTCTTCCTCGAACAGAGGCCCGAACAATCCCCATCCACCACTACTCTCCTCCGTCTGGCTGAACTTGTTCTCACGCTGAACAATTTCTCCTTCAACTCCTCTCACTTCCTCCAAATAAAAGGTGTGGCTATGGGTACCCGCATGGGCCCCAGCTATGCCTGTCTCTTTATGGGGTATGTGGAACATTCCTTGTTGCAGTCCTACTCCGGCCCCCTTCCACAACTCTTTCTCCGGTACATCGATGATTATTTCGGTGCTGCTTCATGCTCTCGTCAGGACTTGGAAAAATTTATTAATTTTGCTTCCAATCTCCACCCCTCCATCATTTTCACGTGGTCCATCTCTGACACTTCCCTTCCCTTCCTTGACCTCTCTGTCTCAATCTCTGGTGATAGACTGTCCACCAATATCCATTACAAACCCACCGACACCCACAGCTATCTCGACTACAGCTCCTCACACCCCACTTCCTGTAAGGACTCCATCCCATTCTCTCAGTTCCTTCGCCTCCGTCGCATCTGTTCCGATGATGCTACATTCAAAAACAGTTCCTCTGACATGTCCTCCTTCTTCCTTAACCGAGGTTTTCCACCCACGGTCGTTGACAGGGCCCTCAACCGTGTCCGGCCCATCTCCCGCGCATCCGCCCTCACTCCTTCTCCTCCCTCCCAGAAACATGATAGGGTCCCCCTTGTCCTCACTTATCACCCCACCAGCCTCCGCATTCAAAGGATCATCCTCCGCCATTTCCGCCAACTCCAGCATGATGCCACTACCAAACACATCTTCCCTTCACCCCCCTTATCGGCATTCCGTAGGGATCGCTCCCTCCGGGACACCCTGGTCCACTCCTCCATCACCCCCTACTCCTCAACCCCCTCCTATGGCACAACCCCTTGCCCACGCAAAAGATGCAACACCTGCCCCTTCACTTCCTCTCTCCTCACCGTCCAAGGACCCAAACACTCCTTTCAAGTGAAGCAGCATTTCACTTGCATTTCCCCCAACTTAGTCTACTGCATTCGTTGCTCCCAATGTGGTCTCCTCTACATTGGAGAGACCAAACGTAAACTGGGCGACCGCTTTTCAGAACACCTGCGGTCTGTCCGCAAGAATGACCCAAACCTCCCTGTCGCTTGCCATTTTAACACTCCACCCTGCTCTCTTGCCCACATGTCTGTCCTTGGCTTGCTGCATTGTTCCAGTGAAGCCCAACGCAAACTGGAGGAACAACACCTCATCTTCCGACTAGGGACTTTACAGCCTTCCGGACTGAATATTGAATTCAACAACTTTAGGTCGTGAGTCCCCTCCCCCATCCCCACCCCCTTTCTGTTTCCCCCTTCTTTTTTTTTTCCCAATAAATTATAAAGATTTTCCTTTTCCCACCTATTTCCATTATATAAAATAAAAAAAAAATAAAAAAAAAAAAAAAACCCACTAGAGCTATACCTTGAGTGCCCTACCATCCATTCTTAATTAGCACATTCGTTTAGATAATATCACCAACTTTAACTTTAACACCTATGTGTTCTATTGTAGTATTGTTGTTGACATCTTTTGATGATCTGCTTCTATCACTGCTTGTTTGTCGCTACAACCACACCAACCCCCTCCACCTCTCTGTCTCTCTATCTCTCCGCCCCCCACACACACACCTTAAACCAGCTTATATTTCAGCTCTTTCCTGGACTCGAACTCAAGTTCTGTCGAAGGGTCATGAGGACTCGAAACGTCAACTCTTTTCTTCTCCGCCGATGCTGCCAGACCTGCTGAGTTTTTCCAGGTAATTCTGTTTTTGTTTTGGATTTCCAGCATCCGCAGTTTTTTTGTTTTTATAGACTATTAATTAATTGAATTTAAGTTCCACCAGATGGGATTTGAGCTCATGTCCCCAGAGCATTATCTGAGGCCCCTGGATTATTAGTCCAGTAATATTACCAAAATGTCACTGCCTCCCCACGTTGTATTTTTCATTAAACTTGAAAAGTGAGAAAGTGTTGGGAGGCAAATCTTTTTTTATCTTTTGGATAAAGGGAAAAGTTACATTATATGATACCACAAAAGGATACATCAAATAAAATCCAGCATTTTAATGTCAGCAGGGCATAGTTATTGAAATGGGCTAGTCATTATAGATGTTCTCCAATCACTCCGTTGTGGTTCATCACAATCTAAACATTTATAAACAACGCTTTTAACTCTGAATGTTATGAAACTATGGTGCTGTTGTATTTTGTTGAAATAAAATCTGATGAATATATCTAATTTTTTGTGGATAAGTACGGGCATTTCCTAAGGGGAACTTTACAAATAAGAATATGTTCTAGTAACTTTTTCAATAACTTTGAATGCCTCTTTTCTCCGGTGTTTCCATATGGGCTTGTGACGACCTTTGACCTAGAAGCAGTACATTAAGGAAAATTGTAATTTTGTACAAGTGTGCCTTGCTGATAATAATTGTACCCATGAAACTCAGATGTTAAAGCCATTCTTGCTTGGACTGCTGACTTACCCTACCTTAGTAAAGAACTGCATATTGTGGAACTGTGTAGCGACATTGTATCACATTTGTGTAGGGAGTGATAAGGGTGCTTGTGGTTGTGTAAGACGTGTCTTTGTTATATCAATTATAAGTGAAATTTACCTTTATATTTGAAGTATCATTTATCTGTTAATTCATGTTTAATTTATGTTGGTTTTGATTTGTGTTAAAGTAAAAGTTACAAAAAGTGAAATCTTGCTGGTAATTTCTTCATTGGGGGTCATTCAGAAGGTTTGGTTATTTTCGAGTTATAGCTCCTCAGTGAGGATCGTAACAAAATTGGGGGCTTGAGTCCGGTTTTGAATGCAAAGACTGTAAAAATGGGTCTACTGAAGTTTTCCAGCATTTAAACAAACAAGATTTCATGTCTACTTCTGCTATATTGTATTGGGAAACATGAATACCTTTGAGACTCAAGCTTTTTTTGAGAAAGGTGATCTGATGCTCAAGGACTTGAAATCAAGGATAAAGTGTCCCCCATGTTTATCTGGTGAGGCACGCAAATAGATTATTATCCTTAGAGATGCATGATCAGCACAATCACTGATGTTGGCAGGTAGCATGAAGCTCTTTCCATAACACTGTATGTTTGTGATGAAGCTTATTTGGTTGATACAATATATCATTGTTGTTACTTGTGTAAAATTTGCTGAATAAAAAGGTAGTTATTTGGGGTGCTGATGGAAATAGTTCACCCATTCCTTTGTATAAGGTTAATTTAAAATGTTGCTTAGTTATGGTCCTTTCATTGTGGGTGACATTTACCCATTGAAGTGTTGATTCCTTGTTAGGAAATTACTTGACTGCAGATAAGGTACTGCTGTCTCCAGTGGCTTCGGGATGACCCATTAAGCCAGTTGAAACTGAAATTGTACAGGAAAAGCCGAGTAACTTAAAAAGATCCGCAATTGTCTGTAAACCTGCTGCAAAAATTAATGTTTCAACCAAGGATGCGTCCCAAGACTTAGAAACTCAACCTGCTAATTTTAAAAGGACATTGGAGCATCAGGCTGAAAAGGAAAAGTTAATGGTAGTTGACAACGATGTAAAGTCCTGAACTAGAAATACAGTAAAAGTATGAGCAAGATGAGGCAAAGCAGCTAGCAATAGTATTCGAAACTAATGATGAAAAAGAGGGTAGACAAGCTCTGAAGGAAAGTGGGAAAGGTTAATCCAGTGCCAACATTATAGAACTGTGAAGAATGATATGTGTTCTTGAACATAAATTACATCTTCAAGATGATGAGACAAATGCTCTTGCTAGAACTGAATTAGATAAAGCTCAAACTGAGCGAGAGGAAGAAAAGCAAAAAGAAATCAAGAAAATCTGTGAACTGCATAAAAAGGAATATCAAGCTTTCTTAGCTCAACATCGACATAACCTTAACAAAGTTCTTAAAGTAGCTGAAGAGGATTTTACTCAACAGAAAAATGAATTGCTTGCACAAAAGGAGGCAGTATTAAACTAAAACAAAAAAGGTGGAATCATCTGTGCCTGCTGGGATCAGGAGTGTTCAGTGCCGTGACTGAACAATCTGGCGAGAAGGCCAAAAATCAGTTTTACAGCGTCATGAAACCAATTTGCAATTATCCGCTCAGCCCATTGATGGTGGGCAGCATTTTCTGCCATCGGACGTTGGCAACCTCATTGTAATGCATCAGCATATTATTATAAGACTAGTCTGCCGGACTCATCCCCCTCCACCAGATCATCCGCCCATGTTGGCGTGATTGTACATCAACATGTTTCACAACAGCATATAAAAGGCGCGCACTTGGGAGGCTGCACTTCAGGGGAACTCAGGGGTGAGTGCGCAGTAACGTTGCAATGCGCTCGCGAGGGATGCTTGTTGGACTTCAAGGTTGAGGCGCCTTGCGGCAAGGGAGGGAAAAGGCTGCCCTACAGTTGAAGTGATTTTGGCAGGAGGCGGGGGGGGTGCGTGCAAAGGCTGACATGCAGTTCAAGGTAGCGCACAAGCACATGTGGGGGGGATGGGTGGGCGAGGGAAGCAACCATGCAAACCTTGTATAAAGTGACCATTCCTTTGCAGCAGAGACAGAGACAGTTCAGGTGCAGCCACATTGATATGATTGGAGTCGGACCTCTAGCTCATCTTCCCACTCAAGCAATGCAGAGGCATCAAAGTGCCACCAAGTACTCTAAAGCTTTTCACCCCTTGGGTGCAGATTCCAAAGTAATGAATGTTTTAGTGGACTGCAAAGCAGTTGGACGACTAGGCATGTTGTACAATCTCCTTGCTAAAGCTGGCTGTGGAGCAGTCACTGATGGAGGTGCTCACAGTCCTTTGCAATGTCAGCATCCCGGTTTGGACCAGTCTCCCCCATGGTTCAAGCTAACAGTGCAGCTTTGCAATGTGGGTTAGGAGAATTCCTGAGCTGAGAGCACAGCATGCAGCTGAATGGGCAAACCTACTGTCAGGCGGAGGAAGGTGGGGTTTTGGGCAACCATGCAGTGCATTAATCTCTGACCATCCAAGTAGTGGCCACCGCTCTTTGGGGTGTTTTAAGGGGACTTCACACTTAACCAGGACAGATTCATAGTACACCCATGCTAACCCAGGCGTCTGTCTCGTTCATCCTGCAGGAGGGATACATCAGGATCATGGAGCCTGGTGAACTAGCTGTATGCCTCGTGGCGTACGGAGAGCGAAGCCGATGGAGAAGAGTGACTGAGGCGCCTGGCTGGGCAGAGGGAGAAGCAGCACCCTCGAGAAAAAGGGGTGGCTGGGGCTTCTGCACACACTGCCAAAGAGCCACACTGAGCCATCTTTAGTCAGCACCTAGCTAGACCCAGCGTCTATAGACACCGCTTTTCATTCCTGCAGCTGACCAAGAACCAGTGTCGCTGAGGATTGCATATGTCCAGGGAACTGGTCGGTCACATCAGCCAACTACTGCAGATGGGGAAATGGGGGGCATCCACTGCCAGTGGCCATGAAAGTAACCATGGTGCTCAATTTCTACCCCAGTGCCTCCTTTCAGGGCCCCATAGGTGACCTGTGTGGGATATCACAAGCCTCCACCCACACATGCATCCATGAGATCAGGGATGCCATCTTTGCAAGAGCACACAACATTTTGCCCAGGACCAGGAGAGCCAGGATGCAAGAGTGATTGGATTTGCCCAGATCTCGGGTTTCCTACAGGTGCAGGGTGCCATCAACTGCACTCATGTGGCATTTGGATCACTGTCGCAACAAGCGGTCAACTATGTCAACCACAAGGACTTCCATTCACTGGATATGCAGCTGGTGTGTGACCAACACCAAAGCATCCTGCAGATCTGCGCACAGTTTCCAGGGAGTGTCCGCGACTTCTAAATTCTCAGTTGGTCACAGTTTCCTGACGTCTTCCAGGGTCCGCAAAAGCCAGGGGTGGCTCTTTGGGACAAGGGCTACACGCAGAGGACATGGCTGATGACACCCGTGCGGCGGCCTCAGACTGCAGTAGAGTGACACTATAACGAGGCTCATGCTGCAACTCACAACTTGGTGGAGCAAACCATTGGGATGCTGAAAATCAGGTTCCGGTGCCTGGACAGGTGAAGCCCTGCAATATAGTCCACAGAGGGTTTCATGTATCATCATCACCTGCTGCACCCTTTACAACCTGGTGCTCCAACGGGGAGAGGAGGAGTGGCTAGCTGAGGAGGAGATGGAGGAGCTAGAGGACTCCGATGAGGAGGAAGTCAATGGGGATGGGGGTGAGGAAGTCCTTGAAGGCGACAATGATGGAGATGAGGTCCTTGCACTGGCCATATGAGGCAGGAGCACTCAGGAGGCCCTCATAAGACAATGATGCCATGCAGAGAAGAGACACCATAAGATCCTCACATTGAATCTGTGAATATTTGACTCCAGTCTGGCTTATGGCAGCGCACATACCCTCTGTGATAATACTCCTGTCATAGAGACACAGTAGAGGCCCCAATAGTCAGTCTGTTGCAGGAGGGTAATGATGACATGCAGTGATGACACTCTTCACATTGCCTCTGTGAAGATCTGACTCCTGTCTGGCTGAGAGCAGCTCGCTTGCGATCTGTGATCAGGGTCATATCACAGAGATGCAGCCATGAAACCTTAATCTGATCCTTAGTCTGCCTTCAGCACCTGACCCCTTCAGGAACACAGCATCACTGGTCACAGATGCTGAAGAGATGGAGGCCAGCCCCACCTTAAAGTTGCTGAGAGCACACAGAGAGAATGACGGAACTCTGCGATGTCTGCCCATGACATTCTGGCAGCAATGACAGGCACCATCGAGGTGCAGGCATCAGTAATGTGTTCAGGGAGTGTGAAGCCGGACCATTACTTTAGTCTGAAGGTGCACAAAGCACAGGGAAGAGGACCTGGTCTGAGACACATGCCTTTATCTTGTGCAGAAAGGTTTCACATCTGAGTGGCATGAACACTGCTCATCAGAACAAGGAGACAAAGACAGGGGGATGTTCTTGGGAGTTTATTGACAATGGTGAACATTATACAGAGGTGATTCAGATCTGTGCCCAGGTTGTGCAACTACATCTTCTTAACCTTCCTAAACCTGCCGCTACGTCTTGGTGCTTCCTGAACATCCACAGTGGAGGTGGAGGCTGACTGTGGCTCCCTGTCTGTGATTACCTTAACAGGTGTCCTCTGCAGGTCTGAGATCTGGAGGGCCCCAGCCTACTTTCATGGTCCTGCTGTGTGGCAGTGTCACCTCCTCCATCTGTAATGCTGGAGCTGCTGAGGTCACGGGAAGAGGGGATTCAAATGGGCTTGACACACCCAGAGTCACCTGGCAAATGGCCCTGGGCAATGCACCTGCTGACCCTCCTCCCTGTGGGGCCCAAAGGCCCCTGGCTGACTCCTTGAGGAGAACAGGAAGCAGGAGTGAGATTGAGCTGCCACACACCCCTCTCACGTACGCACTGTGGAGGCCAACTATGGCATCAGCAATCGAGCTGACCCAAAGCAGCAGTGCAGGAGCAAAGTCCTGGACCAAGGTCTCAATGGCAGCAGCCATTCTGCAAGCATTCCGGCACTATCACCTCAGCCTGAACATGGATGCAGCCCTCCGTCATGCTTTGCAATCTGAGGAGTGCAGCGGACATCCCATCCTGATGTTCCCGAACTTGCCTTTGTAGCTCCAGCAACTGTGACATGACTGAGCCCAGAGGCTCATCATCTGACTCGGACTCAGCAACGTTCTGGCTTCCAGCAGTCCTCTGAGTGCCGGACACCTGGGAAGTCCCTGCCTCCGCCTGCTGTGGATCAGAAAGTGCAATGTGCTCACTGGATTGTGATCCCGAGGCTACTCTAAAGCTAGGTCCCACTGAGGTGTGTGTCTCTG
Source organism: Carcharodon carcharias (assembly GCF_017639515.1). Lineage (NCBI taxonomy): Eukaryota > Metazoa > Chordata > Chondrichthyes > Lamniformes > Lamnidae > Carcharodon > Carcharodon carcharias. The sequence goes on from NC_054469.1 coordinate 172,512,582, forward strand.
CACTGGTGGAGGGTGTGGGTGAGCGCTGTGACAGGACTTCAAAGAGGGTGCCTTCAGATTCCTCTTCAGAGGTTTCTTCAGGTCTTGATTGGTGGCTCTGGGTCGTGGAATCTATCTTTCACAGATGTGCCTGTGAAAGCAAGGGGAGATAATTAGTGCATGGCAGTGGCCTGTGAAGAGGACACATCACTCACAGCTTGGTTGTCTGATGGATGTTGCACTGCTGGATCCTCACTTGGTAGAGCACTGCAGACCTCACTGTCAGTACAGGACTGGTCCAGCTCTTCGCCAGCCAGCTGGATAACTCTATTTTCAAAGCCCATGAGGATCTTGATTTCAGGCATTCCGCCACAGGTAAGTGATCTCTCCCCATTGTTGTGAGCCAGCTTGTACTGCATAAATAGAGTGTAAGCAGGACGCCTGCCAGGCCGGATGATAAGTATGCCTGGCATGTGTGGGTGGTGCTTGGCCCCATGGACGGGATGAGGACGATGAAGATGCGTGTGAGAGAATGAATGAGAATGTCCCTTGAACTGGCAGTGAGTAAGGGCCCTGTGGATGTGTGATGGGTTCGTGAGTGTATGAGTTGAGAGCGATGAGAAGAGTGACTTACCCTGGCAGAACAAAGGAGATCATTCATCCTCTTATGGCACTGGGTGACTGTTCTCCTCTGCAGGGTCGGGCACTGACCACTACTGCCACCGCTTCCCAAGCCAGCTTAGTGATGTTGCTGCCCAACCTGTGGCCAGAGCGGGGGTACATAAAATCACGGTGAGCATCCAGTGTGTCCAAAAGACATTCCAGGGCTGTGTCATTGAACCTGAGGGGGCTGCATTCTTTTTGGCTTTCAAGGCCATGTGTTCTTTGCAGCAGTCATGGTTTGGAAGCACTGAGAGGTGTGCACGCAGCTGGACTTTAAATATGGTGCCCCACATGATGAAGAGGTGATGGTGGGCAACTAAGAGCCTGCCCACCATGGAAACAGTGTTTCCAAGGAATGCATATTTAATGCAGCGGGTTTGGGATGATACGGCATGAAAAGCCGCCATTGCGGCCGGCGGGTAAAACATCATTTTATCCGCCCACTACAGCACTTATTGCAAATCTCAGACGATTCCACTCGAAGAGCGCAAAACCAAAGTAATAGTCTATAGAACCCATAACCCTGATGTTCCTAGAAAAGTTCAAAACCAAGAACCAAATGCTGTTTTAGAGGAGTTTGGTGCTGCAGCCATTTACACTAAAAATTGTGCCGTTGCAGATTGAAATGATGTAATCACAGAAAGCCTGTCGAGACTTTAAAGAACAAGGAAAGTAACAATGTCTTAAATCCAAGTGAATGTATTAGGGTTCATAAAATTGTAAAATTACACTGTTTTTAATTAAGCTTATTTTTATCATTGTTGTTACTAGTGTAACATGTAATGTGCTAACTGTTTGAAGTGTTTATGGTGTTAAGGACTTGCTGTATTTTGAACATTGCTGTAAAGTAAACTTTACCACTGTAAAGCTTTCTTTCCTTTAAGTTGGGGGGTGGGTGGGGGGGCAGAGTGTGATGCCCTTTAACCCAGATATGGTACAGAAAGGAAAATTTGTAATTTCTTAACAAGTCTGTGGAATCTATAATTGTTCTTAAGAATTTTTGTAAAGGACTTATAAGAATTTACATCATTGTAAAGGGATCAATTGTAATTTTCCTGGATAGTTCCTTGTGGCCTTGCAACCCTTGACCTGATAGCAGTACCAACAGGAGGGAAGTTAAGAAGCCATAAGGTTGGAAGGCACAAAAGAGAGCCGCAGAAACACGGTGAGTTACAACCAGAGTGGCTGGAGAGTGAAAGCAATCAGCACACAGATGCAGGTGTAAAGAATAAGCAGACAGGGGCAGAAAGAGGAACACAGAATTCTTGTGAGAGGAAGCCAGCAAAGCTATACTTTCTGTTTGGCAGTAAGAAGAAAAATTAAATTCAAGAAGCTCTTAGGGAAGCGATATTTGAGCAAGCTAGAAGGAACTGAATCCTAAAAAGTAGTGTGCATACCTCAGGTATGCAAAAGAGCTGAGAGTATTGAGGATCAGATCATGAATTGAGTGTTATCAGTTGGTCAATTGAAAAGAAACTTGGATTGTCCACAAGGACTATCGTGACCTGAGGGAGGGTGTTTGTAGAAATGTACCTTGCTGATGATGAACATACCCATGAAACTCAAAGCTGAAAACTGTTGTCAGGTAGGACCCCTGGCCTATCCTGCATGAATAAAGAATGGCATATTGTGGAACTGTGTAGCTATGTAGTGCCACACATCTGCAGGCAGTGATGTGGGTGCTTGTGGTTGTGTAAGAGGTATCTTGTTGTATTGATTATTTCAAACGGAATTTACCTTTATACTTGAAGTATCACTTGCCTATTAATTCATGTTTAATTTATATGGTTCTGATTCATGTTAAAGGAAAACTTACAAAAAGTGAAATCTTATTGGTAATGTCTTCATTTGGGTGTCATTCAGCAAATTTGGTTATTTTTGGTTTACTGTTCCCTCACGGGGTTTGTAACAGTGTAAACATTCATTAAGAACATTTGGCATCCTGAAAGCTCAATGTTTTTGTGGCAAACATTTTATTTCTGTGAATTTGTGGCCATTCATTAAATGCCTGTCAAAGGTGTTTTGTGAAGCTTTCAATTATTTACTTAGATTTGGATATTTATTTATTCAGATATTTACTTAGAAAAGGAGAGAAAGATCAGGCTTTTACAAAGCTTCCAGCTGTAGACAGGGCTTTTATCCAATTCTTTGGTATGTACAAAGCTTGGTATGGGACTAATTTTTGCACGGCAATTAGAATGACTCTTTTCTTTGTGTGCTCTTCTTGGACTCAGCATAAGATTGAGGAAAGGATCCAAAATACTGGGACAGAAAATAGTCAAAAAACTGTTTGCTGGAAAGTTTAACCTATTATTAAAAAATTTCAGTGGAAGATGAAGGACCAAATATAGGACACCACCAAGATTGAAAGTGAAAATAAGTGCGGAAATAAATTGCATTTATATTGTACATTGCATATCCCCCAGGACATCTCAAAGTACTTTAAAGACAGTGAATTATTTCAATTGTTTCAAGTGTATCCACATTTTAATGTAGAAAAACCCTGCAGCAAGTGTGCAACATGATGAATGGTGGGCCCTGGGAAGTACAGAGGATCAGAGGGACCTTGGTGTGCATGTCCATCAGTCCCTTAAGGTTGCGGGAGAGGTACATAAGGAGGCTAAGAAGGCATATTGGGATACTTGCCTTTATTAGCCGAGGCATAGAATATAAGAGCAGGGAGGTTATGCTGGAACTGTATAAAACGCTGGTTAGGCCACAACTAGAATTCTGGAATCCACATTATAGGAAGGATGTGATTGCACTAGAGAGAGTGCAGAGAAGATTTGCCAGGATGTTGTCTGGGCTGGAGAGCTTTAGTTATGAGGAGAGATGGGATAGACTGGGATAAAAACAAAAAACTGCGGATGCTGGAAATCCAAAAAAAAACAGAATTACCTGGAAAAATTCAGCCGGTCTGGCAGCATCGGCAGAGAGAAAAGAGTTGACGTTCTGAGTCCTCATGGCCCTTCAACAGAACTGAGTGAATATAAGGAGAGGGGTGAAATATAAGCTGGTTTAAGGTGAGGTCGGGGGGGGGTGGGGGGGGCAGAGAAGTGGGGGGGGGAGGGGGTGGAGTGGTTGTAGGGACAAGCAAGCAGTGATAGGAGCAGATAATCAAAAGATGTCACAGACAAAAGAACAAAAGAACACAGGTGTTGAAGGTAGTGATATTATCTAAATGAATGTGCTAATTAAGAATGGATGGTAGGGCACTCAAGGTACAGCTCTAGTGGGGTGGGGTGGAAAGACAGGCAGGGCATAAAAGATTTAAAAATAATGGAAATAGGTGGGAAAAGAAAAATTTATATAAATTATTGGAAAAAACAATAGGAAGGAGGAAGAAACAGAAAGGGGGTGGGGATGGAGGAGGGAGTTCAAGATCTAAAGATGTTGAATTCAATATTCAGTCCGGAAGGCTGTAAAGTGCCCAGTTGGAAGATGAGGTGCTGTTCATCCAGTATGCGCTGGGCTTCACTGGAACAATGCAGCAAGCCAAGGACAGACATGTGGGCAAGAGAGCAGGGTGGAGTGTTAAAACAACAAGCGACAGGGAGGTTTGGATCATTCTTGCGGACAGACCGAAGGTGTTCTGCAAAGCGGTCGCCCAGTTTACGTTTGGTCTCTCCAATGTAGAGGAGACCGCATTTGGAGGAACGAATGCAGTAGACTAAGTTGGGGGAAATGCAAGTGAAATGTTGCTTCACTTGAAAGGATTGTTTGGGCCCTTGGACAGTGAGGAGAGAGGAAGTGAAGGGGCAGGTGTTGCATCTTTTGTGTGGGCGTGGGGAGGTGCCATAGGTGGGGGTTGAGGAGTAGGGAGTGATGGAGGAGTGAACCATGGTGTCCCAGAGGGAATGATCCCTACGGAATGCCGCCATGGGGGGTGAAGGGAAGATGTGTTTGGTGGTGGCATCATGCTGGAGTTGACGGAAATGGCGGAGGATGATCCTTTGAATGCGGAGGCTGGTGGGGTGATAAGTGAGGACAAGGGGGACCCTATCATGTTTCTGGGAGGGAGGAGAAGGTGCGGGAGATGGGCCGGACATGGTTGAGGGCCCTGTCAACGACCGTGGGTGGAAAACCTCAGTTAAGGAAGAAGGAGGACATGTCAGAGGAACTGTTTTTGAAGGTAGCATCATCAGAACAGATGTGACAGAAGCGAAGGAGCTGAGAGAATGGGATGGAGTCCTTACAGGAAGCGGGCTGTGAGGAGCTGTAGTCGATGTAGCTGTGGGACTCGGTAGGCTTGTAATGGATATAGGTGGATAGTCTATCACCAGAGATTGAGACAGAGAGGTCAAGGAAGGAAAGGGAAGTGTCAGAGATGGACCATGTGAAAATGATGGAGAGGTGGAGTTTGGAAGCAAAATTAATAAATTTTTCCAAGTCCCGACGAGAGCATGAAGCAGCACCGAAGTAATTATCGATGGACCGGAGAAAGAGTTGTGGGAGGGGGCCGAAGTAGGACTGGAACAAGGAATGTTCCACATACCCGATAAAGAGACATGCATAGGTGGGGCCCATGCGGGTACCCATAGCCACACCTTTTATTTGGAGGAAGTGAGAGGAGTTAAAGGAGAAATTGTTCAGTGTGAGAACAAATTCAGCCAGACGGAGGAGAGTAGTGGTGGATGGGGAATGTTCGGGTCTCTGTTCGAGGAAGAAGCTAAGTGCCCTCCCACCATCCTGGTGGGGGATGGAGGTGTAGAGGGATTGGACGTCCATGGTGAAGAGGAAGCGGTTGGGGCCAGGGAACTGGAAATTGTTGATGTGACGTAAGGTGTCAGAGGAATCATGGATGTAGGTGGGAAGGGACTGGACAAGGGGAGAGAGAAGGGAGTCAAGATAAGGAGAAATTAGTTTCGTGGGGCAGGAGCAAGCTGACACGATCGGTTTACCGGGACAGTTCTTTTTGTGGATTTTGGGTAGGAGGAAGAAGTGGGCCATCCGAGGTTGGGCGACTATCAGGTTGGAAGCTGTGGGAGGAAGATCTGCAGAGGAGATGAGGTTAGTGACAGTCCTGGAAACAATGCAGATCTTCCTCCCACAGCTTCCAACCTGATAGTCGGCCAACCTCGGACGGCCCGCTTCTTCCTCCTACCCAAAATCCACAAACAGAACTGTCCCGGTAGACCGATCATGTCAGCCTGCTCCTGCCCCACGGAACTCATTTCTCGTTATCTTGACTCCCTTCTCTCTCCCCTTGTCCAGTCCCTTCCCACCTACATCCGTGATTCCTCTGACACCTTACGTCACATCAACAATTTCAGGTTCCCTGGCCCCAACCGCTTCCTCTTCACCATGGACGTCCAATCCCTCTACACCCCCATTCCCCACCAGAGTGGTCTGAGGGCCCTTAGCTTCTTCCTCGAACAGAGGCCTGAACAATCCCCATCCACCACTACTCTCCAACGTCTGACCTAACTTGTTCTCACACTGAACAATTTCTCCTTCAACTCCTCTCACTTCCTCCAAATAAAAGGGCCCCAGCTATGCATGTCTCTTTATGGGGTATGTGGAACATTCTTTATTCCAGTCCTACTCTGGCCCCCTTCCACAGCTCTTTCTCTGGTACATCAATGATTACTTCAGTGCCGCTTCATGCTCTCGTCGGGACTTGGAAAAATGTATTAATTTTGCTTCCAATCTCCACCCCTCCATCATTTTCACATGGTCCATCTCTGGCACTTCCCTTCCCTTCCTTGACCTCTCTGTCTCAATCTCTGGTGATAGACTGTCCACCAATATCCATTTCAAGCCTACCAAGTCCCACAGCTACCTCGACTACAGCTCCTCACAGCCCGCTTCCTGTAAGGACTCCATCCCATTCTCTCAGTTCCTTCGCCTCCGTCGCACCTGTTCTGATGATGCTACCTTCAAAAACAGTTCCTCTGACGTGTCCTCCTTCTTCCTTAACCGAGGTTTTCCACCCACGGTCGTTGACAGGGCCCTCAACCATGTCTGGCCCATCTCCCGCGCATCCGCCCTCACGCCTTGTCCTCCCTCCCAGAAACATGATAGGGTCCCCCTCGTCCTCACTTATCACCCCACCAACCTCCGCATTCAAAGGATCATCCTCCGCCATTTCCGCCAACTCCAGCATGATGCCACCACCAAACACATCTTCCCTTCACGTCCCCCCCCCCCCCCGCCCCCACCGGCGGCATTCCGTAGGGATCGTTCCCTCCGTGACACCCTGGTCCACTCCTCCATCACCCCCTACTCCTCAACCCCCACCTATGATACCTCCCCACGCCCACGCAAAAGATGAAACACCTGCCCCTTCACTTCCTCTCTCCTCACCATCCAAGGGCCCAAACACTCCTTTCAAGTGAAGCAGCATTTCACTTGCATTTCCCCCAACTTAGTCTACTGCATTCGTTGCTCCCAATGCGGTCTCCTCTACATTGGAGAGACCAAACGCAGACTGGGCGACCGCTTTGCAGAACACCTTCAGTCTGTCTGCAAGAATGACCCAGACCTCCCTGTCATGTGCCATTTTAACACTCCACCCTGCCCTCTTGCCTCCAGCCATTAAGGTCAATGCTGCCGCACTTCAAGGCGAGATTCAGAGACTTGTTTAAGTGCTTTCTTTTTCCTCCCCAGGAACGTTGGCGATTTGAGTGTTGAGAGAATAGGACCTGGCAGGCGTGATGATTTTCTGCTATGCAGGCACAGTGTCCTCTCCACCAAAGTTGATTTTGCAGGAGTTTTGCCTGAATTCTTGTGGAGCTGGCTTTAAGAAGGACTCTTAGCATTTGGTCAATGGTCTTCCCATTAAAATCCAGAAGATGCAGCGGAATTTCTCTAGCACTCTTATGTGTCGCTGATACACAGTTCAGGTCTTGCTGCAGAAGTGTGGTGACAACAACTACTCCATATGCTAAGACTTCTGTTAACTTATGGAGGTCTTTGTTGTCAAACAGTCACTGTCATAGTTTGTAGAAGGCTCTTCTTGTCGGTGTTGAATCTTCTTGTCAATGTTGGCCTTTTGAGCACAGTGACCTCCCAGGTATGGGAAGTGTTCAACATATTTCAGAGTCTGTCCTTCAACATAAATGGGAGGTGGAATATTTGGCTGATCAGGTATGGGTTGATATGAGTTTGTTTAGGTCACGTTTCTTGTGTGCAGTATTGAATAGATTGAAAGTGGCTTGTAAATCTGGTAGAGAGTGGATAATGTCACTCAGTCATCTGCAAACTGTAGATAATGTATATCTATGGTAGTTTAGTTTTTGGCATGCAGGTGACTGAGGTTAAAAAGTTTTCCATCGAGACAGCATTTAATACTGACATTAGAGAGCAGTTGATTTTTGATGAGGTGAGTAGCCACTGTCTGGTAGATTGTAAATAATATGGGGGCTATCCTTGCTTGATCCCAGTCCGGATTTTGAAGGCATCTGTATCAGATCACCCATTCAAGCTAGTTGGAGATATATCATCATGAAGCAACTGCAAAATTATGAAAAAGTTTCTTGGACATCTAATTCCTTGGAGTACAATCCACAGACCCTCGTAGTTTACTGCTTTGGTGCTTTACTTACAATTGGATAGTCAAGAGTGGAACCAAAGAAAGGCAGTCCAGTATAGCTGAACAAGAGAAAAAAATCTTGCAATTGGCCATGTCAAAGGCTGTAGGGTGGCTGAAGAGGTCATTGTATCAGAGACTTATTGCTGACTTTGATTTAGATTGCCTCTTGTGGGAAAAATGGACACGGATATGTAATTTTAAAAAGTTGCATTTCATTGTGCCTTGTTATGTTGGAAGGCCTCAGCGTTTCACATATTGCATTATATTTGGAGTGATATAATGTACAATTTTCCACTCTATGTTTTTCAGATATTAAATTGGCTATGAAAAGAGTTGTCAAACAGAGGGGAATTGCTGAGACAGAAGCACAGTACAGGGGAATATCATATTGTTAGGGAAAATCACAGGTTGAGTACACGCTTTATAGATCGAAATTGGAAGAGGCCATGGAACAGATTTGTAATAGTGACCTTGGTTGTGGGTTGGCATGTTCCAAGGAGATATTTACAGAGCAAGATGAATATACTTCAGTGTGTAAATAATAAATCTACTGCCAGTTGTACTGATTTCAAAAATATGTAGCAAATCTAATAAAGAATAAAGATACTTCTCTTTTATCAAGGCATTTTGAAACCAACTTAGAAAGAAAATGAAGTCCATTTATAAGTAGTTTATCAATGACAGCACATTTTGAACTTTATGTATGTACTTCAGACATGTGGGCCAAGTTTACATTGTAATTGGGACATTTCATGCACTCTTTGTCGAAGCACTAAAGAATGGGCTGTGGGAATTTCCGTGCAGGAAGTCATACAGATCATCATTGTTTTGTGAATATAGAACATATTGTTACAGACAGGAGGCGGATGAGGTTAAACAGCTCTGATTCCTCCACTCACTACCCGTCTGTAAACAGAAAGGTGTTTTTGATTTTTGATTTCCCCCTTTATAAGTGGTGGTGCATTTTCCCCAACCCTTCAGTTTTGGAGTTATCCAATCCTCTATTAATAGCCCCACAGCAAACTCGAGATAAGGTAAAATAAGAGGGATAGTTTATTTCACACACACACACAAAACAAGGGAAGGGGTTTTGAAACATCCTCCCCTTTTGCATTCATCCCATAAAAGAGGGGAAATGGAAAGAAAGGGGATCAGGGCAAAGACCACCACAAAAGTAAGAATAATAGTTTCATGTGGGTCCAGAGTCCAGAATCAATGTCTAAGTGTTCTTTTAGGTGGCTTTGTCTGGCAGAATTCCTGGTCTTGGTCCTAGGAACTGGTTGCAGGTTGAGTCCATTGAAGATGCAGCAAAGTATTCTTGTATTAGTTCACTCTGTAGTGAAATACAGGGTTTTTCTGGAAATCAAACATGGAGAGAGATGGAGGCCAAAGGCAGGCTGCTAGTTTAGAGTTCGGTTCTCTTTGGAGGTTAAACTGCAACTGAAGATAAAATTCAACAGTTGTATAACTAAAGGGATTCAAACAGCTCAAGTCTCTGTGACAGGGTAATTCCAGATTGAGGTATTCAGCCAATGAAGCGCCCTTGTTAAAATTTCTGGAATTTTCTGTACCCATTGATGAGAACGCCAAAAATTAGTTTCATGATGTTATGAAACACATTTGCAGTTGTCCACCTTGCCCATCCATGGCAGGCCGCAGTTCCCACCACCAGAAGTTAGGAACGTCATTGTAATACATCTGTATATCATTTCCAGCCCAGCTAGCTGGAACCAACCCCCAAACTGGATCATCTGAGCATGTCGGCATGATTGCATGCCAAAGTGTTTCACAACATTTATAAGGCATGTGCCTGGTGAGCTGCACTTTGAGGGGAATTTGGAACTGAGTGCACATTACTGTTGGGCAGCGCTCGCCAGGGTCTCCTGTTGGACTCCAAGTTTGAGGTGCAACGCATTCAGGCAAGGGCACAGGTAATAATGATCTTGGTTGTGGGTTGGCATGTTCCAAGGAGAAATTTACAGAGTGAGATGAATATACTTCAGTGTGTAAATAATAAATCTACTGCCAGTTGTACTGATTCCAAAAATATGTAGCGAATCTAATAAAGAATAAAAATGTAGATACTTCTCCTTTATCAGGGCATTTTGAAACCAACTTAGAAAGAAAGTGAAGTCCATTTATAAGTAGTTTTATCAATGACAAGTCCCTTTTCCCCGACTGGCTGACAGTGCAGTGCCGGGCAAGAGCTGTCGTGCGGTTGAGGTCACTTTGGGCTGGGAGAGGCAAGAGCTGTACTGTGGTTGATGCGAGTTGAGGGGGGGTTAAGGGCTGCACTGTGGTTGAGGTGATTTGGGGTGGGGCAAGGGCTGCACTGCGGTTGATGGAGGTGCACAGGCACATGGGAGGAGGGGGAGGGAAGGGGCCACGCATGGCCACACCTTGTATAAAGTGACCATTTCTCTGCAGCTGAGACAGTTCAGGCGCAGCCACATTGACAGGCTTGGAGTTGGGCCTTTAGCTTATCTGCCCATCAAGCAAGCAGAGGCATGAAAGTGCCACCAAGTGCTCCAGAGCTTTTCACCCCTCGAGCACAGACTGCAAACCAATGAGCCTTTTCGTGGTCTGCCGAACAAGTGGACAACTAGGCAAGTTGTACAGTCTCCTTACGAAAGCTGGCCATGGAGCAGTCATTGATGGAGGCACTTGCAATGTCATTGTCCTGATTTGGACCAGTATCCGTTATGGTTCAAGCTAACAGTGCAGCCTTGCAGTGTGGATTAGGAGAATGCCTGCACCTGAGCTGAGAGCACAGCATGCAGTCCAATGAGCAAAGCTGCTGCCAATAGGTCAGGTAGAGTGGGGCTGATTTGAGTGGGGTCTTGGGCAGCCATGCAGCACACTAAACTCTGGCCACCCAAGTGTTGGCCAGCACTCTCTGGGATGGGTTAAGGGGCCTTCATACTTAACCAAGTTCTTAGAACACCCAAGCTCACCCACACTTCTCTTTCTTTCGTCCTGCAGGCAGCGTGCATCAGGAGCATAGAACCTGGTGATCTAGCTGTATGCCTCGTGGCTTACAGAGAGCAGAGACGAAGCAGAAGAGAGTGATGGAGGAGCCTGGCTGGGCAGAGGAAGGAGCAACACCCTCAGGAAGCAGGGGTGGCTGGGGCTCCCGCACACACTGCTGAAGAGCCACAGTGAGCCATCGCTGGTTGATGCCTAGCAACATCCAGGGTCTATAGATGCCCCCTTTCATTCCTGCAGATGACCGAGGACCAGTGTCGCCGAAGACTGTGCATGTTCAGGGAACTGGTCAGTCACATCTGCTGCCTTCTACAGGATTTGGTGCCATGTGGACATGGAGGGTATCCACAGCCAGTGGCCATGAAAGTGACCACGGTACTCAATTTTTACACCAGTGGCTCCTTTCAGGGCTCCATAGGTGACCTCAGTGGGATATCACAACCCTCCACCCACAAATGCATCAATGAGGTCATGAATGCTATCTTCACGAGGGCACACAACTTTCTGCATTTTGCCCAGGACCAGGAAAGCCAGGATACAAGAGCGCTGACATTCGCCCAGATCTCAGGTTTTCCACAGGTGCAGGGTACTATCGACTGCACTCACATAGTGCTTAGATCTCCGCCGTATCAAGTGGGTAACTATGTCAACTGCAAGGGCTTCCATTTGCTGAATGTGAGGCTGGTGTGTGACCACCAAAAATGCATCCTGCAGGTCTGCGCTTAGTTCCCAGGCAGTGTCCATGACTCTTACATTCTGAGTCAGTCATAGATCCCTGAAGTCTTCCAAGGTCCACAGAAGCTGCAGGGATGGCTCCTTGGGGACAAGGGCTACCCACAGAGGACATGGCTGATGACAGCCGTGCAGCGGCCTCAGACTGCAGCAGAGCGAAGGTACAACGAGGCTCATGCTGCAACATGCAACTTGGTGGAACAATCCATCAGGATGCTGAAAATGAGGTTCTGGTGCCTGGACCGATCTGGGGGAGCTCTGCAATACAGTCCACAGAGGGTGTCACGCATCACTGTCGCCTGCTGCACCCTTTACAACCTGGCGCTGCAACGGGGAGAGGAGCTGGATGTCTCCATCGATGAGGAGGACATCAACGGGGATGAGGGTGATGAGGCCTTTAAAGGCAAGGATGACGATTATGAGGCCATCACATTGGCCAGATAAGACAGGCGCGCACAGGAGCCCTCATAGCTGCTGGATTCATGGAGGAAGATGACAACATGCATTGAGGAGAGACCATAGATCCTCACATTGCATCTGTGAAAGTTTGACTCCAGTCTGGCTGATGACAGCGCACAATACCCTCTGTGATAAGGTTCCTGTCATGGAGATGCATTGGAGGCCCTAATAGTTGCTTGATTCCAGGAGAATGATGACGACATGTAGTGAGGACACTCCACCGATCTTCACTTACCCTCTGTGAATGTCTGACTCCTGTCTGGCTGAGGGCAGCTCACTTGCGCTCTGTGATCAGGGTCATGGAGATGCAGACATGAAACTTTAAATGCACCTGATCATTTGCAAGCCTAGCACCTAAGCCCTTCAGGAGCACAGCGTCACTGGCCACAGGTGCTGACGACATGGGGGCCATCCCCACCTCAAATGCACTGAGTGCACACAGAGAGAATAACAGAACACTCTGATACCTGTCCACGACATTCTGGCAGCAATGACAAGCACCATTGCGGTGCAGGCATAAATAATGTGTCCAGGGAGTGTGAGGCTGGACCATCAATTTGGTCTGGAGGCTGCACAAAGCTCAGGGAAGAGGCCCTGACTGAGACACTTGCCTTTATCTTGTGCAGGAAACAAGGTTTCATGTCTGAGTGACATGAGCACTGCTCATCAGAGTTTATTTATTAGGAGTTTATTTACAATCTGAGGAGTACTGCAGACATCCTTTCTTGGTTTTCCCGAGCTTGCCATTGCACCTCCAGCAGCCCTCCGAGTGCCCGACACCTGGGAAGTCCCTGCCGTTGCCTGCTGTGGATCAGAAAGTGCGATGTGCTCACCAGATCGTGATACTGAGGCTACCCTAGAATTAGGTCCCACCGAGGTGTGTGTCTTTACACTAGCGGAGGGTGTGGGTGAGTGCTGTGATGAGCCTTCAGATTCTTCTTCCGATGTGATTTCGGTGCCCTGGGTCATGGACCCCCTCAGCTGTTTCCCAGATGCGCCTGCGAAAGCAAAAAGAGATAATTAGTGCATGGCAGGGGTCTACAGAACAGGACACATCACTCACAGCATGATTGTCTGATGGATGTTACACTGTTGGATCCTCATTTGAGAGAGCACCACCAACCTCACCATCAGCACAGGAACAGTCCAGATCCTCACCGACCAGCTGTATGACTGTATTTTCAAACTCCGTGAGGATCTTGTTTTCAAGTATTCCTCCACCAGTCTGTGACCTCTTCCTCTTGTTGTGTGCCAGCTTGTCCTGCATGAATACACATGGTCAAAGTGTAAGCAGAAGGCCTGCCAGGGCAGATGATAAGTATGCCTGGCATGTGTGGGTGGTGAGTGGTCACATGGATGGGATAAGGACAGTGACGGTGTCTGAGAGAGAGTGAATGGTGATGTCCCTTGAACCAACAGTGAGTGAGGTCCCTGTGGATGTGTGATGGGTTTGTGAGTGAGAATTGAGAGTGATGAGAAGAGTGACTTACCCTGGCATAACAGAGACTATTCATCCTCTTTCAGCATTGGGTGGCTGTCCTCTTTTGCAGGGCATTGGCACTGACCACGCTGCCACTGCCTCCCAAGCTGGATTGGTGATGTTGCTTCCCCTTCTGCAGCCAGAACGGTGGTGAAGGGCATCACAGCAAGCTTCCACGGCGTCCAAAAGGCACTCTGAAGAACATTGGTACAACATTGAAGACTAATCACTTACAAATCCTTTGTGTTGGCTTGGCTGGAATCTTTATACAATACAAGTCACATTCCAGGAGGATAATGATGTAGCCTTTGTCCATTGGAACAGCTTAGAATCTTCCAAAACTATGAGCATGTGGTCAGCCCTGGCCATTTTGTTAATCCAGCCATTGGTCCATTTTTAAAAATGCAATCAATTTATTAAGTAGCCAGGATGATTTGATACATATATTTTCCTTCCTGTCTTCTGATCATGTCAATGTAAACAATTGCAATATCAAACCAAACGATAGCACTGTATAGGAGCACAATATGCAGAATTTTACTGGATCCTGGGTGGTGGGCTTGGAGACGGTGTGGCTAAGTGGGGGCTGTGAACATCGGGGTGCCAGCAAAACACCAATGTCAAGATGGCAGCCGGCTGAGTTCTGCTGCAACACTGGGACCATTGATGAAGCTGCATGTGCTACAATGGAAACTGTCATCGGTCATCAGACACTGCATAATGATGGATTGCATCACCACCACATTGGGAAAAGATGGACTCCAAGGACTGCACAAACCCTGTGTCAAGTTGATGATAGACACTTTTGTGCTCCTTGAAATTAAATGGAGGTTTTCTGGCAGGCTTTCCAGTACACCAAGCTGCTGTTTATGTACAGCCATCATCCTTTTTATGTAAAACAAAAACAGAATTACCTGGAAAAACTCAGCAGGTCTGGCAGCATCGGCGGAGAAGAAAAGAGTTGACGTTTCGAGTCCTCATGACCCTTCGACAGAACTTGAGTTCGAGTCCAGGAAAGAGCTGAAATATAAGCTGGTTTAAGGTGTGTGTGTGGGGGGCGGAGAGATAGAGAGACAGAGAGGTGGAGGGGGTTGGTGTGGTTGTAGCGACAAACAAGCAGTGATAGAAGCAGATCATCAAAAGATGTCAACAACAATAGTACAATAGAACACATAGGTCTATGTGTTCTATTGTACTATTGTTGTTGACATCTTTTGATGATCTGCTTCTATCACTGCTTGTTTGTCGCTACAACCACACCAACCCCCTCCACCTCTCTGTCTCTCTATCTCTCCGCCCCCCACACACACACCTTAAACCAGCTTATATTTCAGCTCTTTCCTGGACTCGAACTCAAGTTCTGTCGAAGGGTCATGAGGACTCGAAACGTCAACTCTTTTCTTCTCCGCCGATGCTGCCAGACCTGCTGAGTTTTTCCAGGTAATTCTGTTTTTGTTTTGGATTTCCAGCATCCGCAGTTTTTTTGTTTTTATCCTTTTTATGTAGCCTGGCTCATTATAGTCCTCATCTGAATCCTCTGCAGCAGAACTAGTGTGTGACCTCATCCTCCGGCAGGCTGCCAACTGCATGATCCTTTCCCCCCTGCCTTGCTCTTGTGCACTTGTATCTGGTTTCTCACCACATGCAGATCCACCTCTATCCTAGCCCTAAATTATGTGCAATGTCAGTATTTGAGCTTGTAGTTGTGAGTGTAAGATTAAGTGACGCTGTCTTTTCATCTTCACTTTCTTCTTTCTCTTTCTCTTCTGGCGTGGAAGGCTACAGTTCTTGGGTATCTGAAAGGAAAAATGGACGAGTGTTTAGATGTGGTGATGGAGAGGAGAAAGTAAAAAGTGTGTGCTTCCACTCTACGGCTTTCAAGTCAGAGAAGATTGATGGATGCAGAAGAAATGGCTTAGGAGAAGAGAATTAGGTATGCAAAAAGCCTCATCATTTATTGCTTCAGCCGCACAGTGGCCACACAGTCTCAGCGATGACCCTTCCCATGATAGTTATCACTCTGTCCTCCATGGAGGTTAAAGATTGCAGGCACATGTGTCTTCTTCCTGTTTTCTGCAGCTGCTGCCTCCTGTTGCATGCCTTCTCCTGCAAGAAAGGGGTAAATATGCATGTCAGTGAGTGTTTAGCAATATGTTTAGGTGATCTGGCTGTCACGGTTGAAGAGCTCTAGATGTCTATGAGTTGTGATTGTATGGCTTGCAACAGTACTAAGTGTGTGAGGATAAGGTAAAAAATAGGAATGTTAGGATTGAGTAATGCTTGAAAGAGGTTGTTGATAGATGGGTGATGGGGTATAGTGAATTGAGCATTAGCTGGGGCTTGTTGATAAGATAGACCATTGGAAGATTTTCTCATTTACCTTGATACCTCATTTCTACACTGCATCCATGTTCTTGAGACAACACTCATGGCACTGATATTTCTTCCCGCCACTATTTCTTCCTGCTACTTCCTGAGCATGTATCTGGAGAGCCTCCTGCCTCCTGGTAGATACAGGACTTCCCTCCTTCTCCTCATGCCTTCCGACAAGATCTCCAGTGTGGTTTCTGAAAATGTTGGTGAATGTTATCATTACTCACAGTATCAGCAGGCTCGATCAGTTTTTAAATGATTCCCCCACTTCTTGCAAACAAAATGCACTTCCCTCTAATCAGTACAAATTGCCTTTAACTAATGCTGGCCATTTGCAATATTTAGCTCCCTTCTGATGCATGCAATCGGCTGGCGCTACCAATACAGTAACAGCGTAGGTAGTAGCACTGACTGTTCACAGAAATCATATAAGATACACTTAATATGCTGCTACAACACAGTGAGTGGACATGGGTTAATCACATATTACACACTGAGACCCCTGGTTCATTTTCAGATCTTATCCAATTTAGCACCAATGTGTTTGGCTTTCCAATATGGTTACACGAAAAATACTGAGACAATGGTGGTACCACGGTTTTCTACAAATTACAACACCATGTGTTTGACAACAAAGACCTCCATAAGTCAACGAAAGTCCTAGTGATGGAGCAATTGTCATCATCACACTGCTGTACTGTAGTGAGACCTGGACTGTGTATAAGTGATGCATAAGGGCGCTAGGGAAATTTCATCAACGATTTCTCCCTGCATTCCTCTAGATTCAATGGGAGGACCATTGGACAAATGCTAATGTCCTTCATGTAACCAACTGCACAAACATTCAGGCAAAACTCCTGCAAAATCAACTTCGATGGACTGGACTCTGTGTTTGGATGGCTGAAAACCATTACCCTCACCAGATCCTGTTTTCTCAATTCACAAATGGCCAACATTCCAGGGGAGGATAAAGAAAACACCAAAGTGGATACTCTGAAGCTCTTCTTAAAGTGCGACATCACTTGGAGGAGCTTGCTACTAATTGTTTAGAATGGCATCAACTTGCCATTCAGCTACATCATGCTTTGAGTCACAGCATCTCACTGATGAGGCTGAACAGCAGCAGAGAAGGAAAGGAAAGAAAGCAAATCCTGCGCTTCAGATCCCACTATACCTTGGGACTTCCTGACCAAAGATCTATGGGTCAAGAATCAGCCTATTCACTCATATAAAACCCATGGCAGGAACTTGTGACCCTGAGCAAACTTTATCCTTGAATGAGGGACAGCTGATGATGTCCATGCTCCATTACATAATAGTAGGACAGAGTTCATGGCATGCCTTTTTTAACTAAGATGGAGGAAAGATGAACTCTTCATGGCAGGAGGCACAAATGAAGAGAGGACTAAATGCCTCCTGACATGGAGATGCAGATCTAGATTTAACCACTGGAGATGAGAAACAGGAAGCAGGATTTTTATGGGGGTCAAAAACCTGTCTCTACCAGAAATCTGACTTCATTTGCAATTTTCAGGGGGGTCAGCCCTCAATTGGGATGGGCACAGGTTTCCCACCAAATTAAAATTTGTGGAAGCAGGAACAGAGACAGATTTCAGCCAGCCAGAGCAGCCATCACTGAGGCTGCTCATTGTCCAGAAGGAGAGAGTTTGTGCCAAAGACTTCCACTGTACCACAGGGACTGGTGATAGCATAAGGGAGCTGGAGGCCTGGCACTCCTGAGGGAGAAGATGGAGGTTCGCTTCCCAGAGGGTGTAGCAGGGGTACCATGCACCGCTCTTGTCAGCATCATCTCCTCCTGCCTGAGGGTGCTGCAGGGCCACCACCTGACTGCTCCTGGCACCCAACACAATGCCCTCTGAGCTCTTTATGCCCCTTCAGTTGTGATCCTAATGTGTTGGCAGCATCTATAAAGAGGGCATCTGTCACCTGGGTAATGAAGCAGTGTGTAGCCACCTGTGAGAAATGCCGCAGAGGCCTGCAGCTGATGAGGGCACAGATGTGTCTGATCATCTCCTTAGAGAGTCCTTGTTTCCTTTGTCACTGGTTCTTGATCATCTACAGGTGTCTTTGCCTCTGACTGTAGATCCTCTCTCAGGGTAGTGTCTCCTTCTCCTTAATGTCCTTCATCCCTCTCTTGTGGTTTCCTGATGCCCGCCCCCTCTGCCCTTCCTGTGCTGGTTGCTGTTCCTCATCTACAATGGCCTTGGTTTCTGAGGATGCAGCACCCATATCCATCTGCACCCTTCCTGGTTCTCAGTGGAGTCCGAAGCTGTGCCCACTGCTCTGATGCCCATACAGTGCTAGGCAATGCTAGGATGGTGGGGACCCCCTGAACTGGCAATTTTCTTATTCTCCCTCCTCCACTGACCTGTAATGGAACTTTAACTACAAAGGGATAACTGTTTAAACTTTAACAACCATTTTTGTTCACCTTTTAAACTCTTCACGCCTCCGTTTGCACCTCCATGCAACTGGTCTGAAACCAAATAGCGGCTACTCTACACCCACTCCCCTGAAAATTAAAAAAACTTTATCTTGGGCAGGTTCTTAATCAACCCAGGAGGCCTTTAATGAGCTCTTCAACAGGAACGGGCCTGTTCCACAGCGTGCTCCTTCCCTGCCCTCAGGAAAATAGCTGAGGGTGGAACTGATGGCAGGACTTCCATGTGTCTCCACAGCAGTTTTTTCCCTGTTCTCCCTCCATTTGGATCAGGATCAGGAAAACCCGGCCTGTCTACTCAATAATAGTTGCAGTAGTAGTGGCAAAAATTATTGATTTGCATTTGCACATCTAGCTTTTGGATAAACATAAGCTTCATTTGCAGAGGCCATAGAGAGTGTGTTGGCCACTTGATGTGGTCCATCAAGTAGGATGAACCATACAGGGCAAAAAAATAAAGTTGACTGGGCACAAAAATGAAATGCCCAAGCTGGACATACTGTTGTTAAAGTAGGTGATCACAAAATAGAATCACAGAAAGTTTGTTAAGAACCAAGCAGTCAAGTTGTAATTTCCCCAGTAACCAATTTTTCTGTTTTTTCTTCTACATTCTTCCTTTTATATCTATTGTTATGGACAGGAGAGAGAGTGCAAACTGCACTGATGTCCTCTTACCACCTGTCCGTAAGCAGAAGGTGTTTGAATTAGATTTTAAAGAATGAGCGGTGGCGTGCTTTCCCAACCCCTTGGTTTCTGTGATCCCATTTTACTACTAATCCACAGCAAACTTGAGTTAGGATTAACTCAGAAGGTTAGTTTATTTTGCACATACAAAACCTGCAATAGGAGTGTCAGCAACATCCCATTCCACACATCCAAACAGAAAAGGGTGGGATAGAGAAAAGGAGTTTTACAGTACAAGGGCCACAGAAAAATAAATATCGCTGAAAAAAAGAGACATTTCATTGAAACTTTTAATCTTGCATTCATCTGGACAATTTGTAAGAATACAATGCATGGGAAAACAACAAATTCACACTGAGCAGAGAGTGCTCATTTGTTGGCATGTGGACTCTGATTAGTAGAGGTGTTGCCATGGGGTATGCACTAGTTGATGGTGACTGGCAATTAACTGCCAAGTATTGCTTGAAATTTAAACCAGGCAGCTTGACTCTGATTGGTTAAGGCATTGCTCTGAAGAATGAACTAGCTGTCAGTTATTTTGTTTAGCTGAATTGGGTGCAATGTATGTACATGTTCTTTCTGTCTGCAAAGAACAGGGCCCGGTGTATTAATATATGTAGCCTCCAGTACACTCAAATGCTCCATACTGTGAGCCTGACTGACAATCTTAAACCGGTTGTCAGCGTAATTTTTAGCACACAAAGGATTATTTAGCAAATGTTGTCCAATCGCAGAATCACATCTAATGTTAGATACAGGGTGGGATCATCCCAGTATTGCACTAAGTGCGGTAGCAGACGGGAAAAAGGATATTTTAGGGCTTTTCGCGCCATATCCTCCCATTCCGGCATATTCCACCTGATTAATAATGCATTCCCAGGAAACACGCTGGCGGGGCAGCCTCTGATTTACCTGCCCTGCCATCACCTTAGGCCTTCAGTAATCTGGGCACAATATTTAAAAGGTGCCTCTACACATAGCTAACTCTCTCTAAGACATTGGAAACTCATGGCTGCCAAAGGGAAGAAACATGCTGCCCCCAAATTTAGCAACGCCTCCCTCGGGCACATACTGGACACAGAGGAGGCCCACCGGTCTGGACGAAGACCAGCAAGCTAGGTGACAAATCCAGCATGGGAGGCGGTGACAGCGATGGCCACACATGCCAGGCACCTTTATCATCTGGCCTGGCGGGTGTCCTGCTAACATTCTCTCCATCTGTATTCATACAGGGCAAGTTGAAACACAACAAAAGGGAGAGGTCTCAGACTGGTGGAGGAATGCTTGACATCAAGGTCCACACAGACTTTGAAAAGAGAGCCATCCAGCTGGCCAACAACTATTTGGGCCATTCCTGTGCTGACGGTGAGGTTGGCAGTGCTCAACTAAGTGAGGATCCAGCAGTGCAACATCCAAAAGGCTGTGAGTGATGTGTCCTGTTAACAGGCCACTGCCATGCACTAGGTATCTCTCCTTTCACGAAATACATCTGAGGGGGTCCATGACTCAGGTCCACAACTCAAGCCCTGAAGACACTTCGAAGAGGAATCTGATTAGACCTTCATTGAAGACCCATCATAGCGTCACCCACACCTTCCACCAGCGCAGGGACACACACCTCGGTGGGATCTAGCTCTAGAGTAGCCTTGGGGTCACTATCTGTGAGCACATCGCACTGTCTGATCCACAGCAAGCGGCATCAGGGACTCCTCAGGTGTCCGGCACTCAGAGGACTGCTGGAGGCCAGAAATCTGCTGAGTCCAAATCAGATGACGAGCCTCTGGACTTGGTCATAACTCAGTTGCTGGATATGCAAAGGCAAATTCGGGTACAACAGGAAGGGATGTCCACTACACTCCTCAGATTGCAAGGCACGATGGCGGAGTCCATCCACCTTCAGGCTGAGGTGATAGGCTTGGCATGCCAACGCATCGAGGTCAACACTGGTAGGATGGCAGCCGCCATGGAGACCTTGGTCCAGGACATTGGTCTTGCACTGCTACATGGGCTGAACTCAATCACTGATGCCACAGTTGGCCTCCAACAGTGTCAATGTGAGTAGGGAGTGGGGCAGCTCGAGCTCACTCCAGCTTCCCCTTCTCCTCAAGGAGTCAGTCAGGGCCCCTCAGGTACCCGTAGGGAGAAGGATCAGCGGGTGTATGCCCCAGGGCCATTCACCCAGGTGACTCCGGGAGTGTCCGGCCCATCCGATACCCCTCTTCCTGTGACACCAGCAGCTACAGCTCCACAGGTCGAAGAGGCCACTAACACATAGCAGAACCCCAAAAGTAGGCTGGGTCCTTCAGGTTTTGGCCTTCCAGAGGACATCCGTCATGGTCATCACAGACAGGGTGTAGCAGTCAGAAGGCTGCCTCCAAATCCGCTGTGGCTGTTGGGGATGCACTAAGATGTAGCAGCAGAGTTAGGAAGGTTAAGAAGACGTAGTTGCACAGCTTGGGCATGGGTGTTAATCATTGTACATAATGTTCACTATTGTAAATAAATTCCCAAGAATGACTCCTTGCCTAAGGCTCCTTGTTACGATGAGCAGTGTTTGTGTCACTCAGATGTGAAACCTTGGTCCCGGCACAAGATAAAGGCAGATGTCTTAGTCCAGGGCCTCTTCCCTGTGCTTTGTGCAACTTCCCAGCACACTGATGGTGCGCCTTCACTGTCTCTGAACACGTTCTTCATGTCTGCACCTTGATGGGACTAATCATTTTTGTCAGAATATCCTGGGTCAGCAGCACAGAGTTCCGTCATTCTGTGTACACTCAGTACCGCTGAGGTGCGGCTGGCTTCCTACCTCTTCAGCATCTGTGTCCAGTGACAGTGGGTCCTGAAGGGTTCACGAAGGACGCCGTAGAATCAGGAGAATTTAAAGTTTCCCTGCTGCATCTCCATGATGTGACCCTGTCCACAGATGCAAGCCAGACAGGAATCAGACATTCACATAAGCTGTGTGAGGATCTATGGAGTGAACCCACTACATGTCGTCATCATCCTCCTGGAATGTAGGGGCTAAGGGCAACTGCTGCATCTCCATGACAGTGGCCTTATCACAGAAGGTATCTGCACTGCTATCAACCAGACAGGAATCAAACGTTCACAGATGCAGTGTGAGGACCTATGGTGTCTCCTCATGTCACTGCACATCGTCGTCATCCTCCATGAACCTAGCAGCTATGAGGGCCTCCTGAGGGCCTGCCTCATCTCACCAGTGCGATGGCCTCATCGCCATCATCCTCACCTTCGAGGACCTTCCTCATCATCCTCATCCCTGTCAACATCCTTCTCATCGGAGGAGACCTCCAGCTCCTCCTCCCCAGCCAGCTCCTCACCCCGTCACTGCGCCAGGATGTAAAGGGCGCAGCAGATGATGACAATACCTAACGCCCTCTGCGGACTGTATTGCAGGGCTCCACCAGACTGGTCCATGCATCGGAATCTCACTTTTAACATTCCGGTGGTTTGCTCCACCAAAGTGCGAGTTGTAGCATGAGCCCCATTGTAGCTTCTCTCTGCTGCAGCCTGAGGCTGCAGAACGGGTATCATGAGCCATGTCCTCTGTGGGTAGCCCTTATCCCTGAGGAGCCACCCCTGCAGCTTCTGTGGATCCTGGAAGGCGTCAGGAATCTGAGACCTACTGAGAATAGAGGAGCCATGGACAGTCCCTGGGAACTGTGCGCGGACCTGCAGGATGTGTTTGTCACAGCACAGCAACTAAACATTCAGCGAGTATAAGCCCTTGTGTTTGACATATTTGACCGCATGTTGCCACGGAGATCTGAGCTTGAGGAGACTTGTGATATCCCACACAGGTTGCCTGTGGAGCCCTGAAAGGAGCCACTGGCACAAAAATTGAGCGCCGCAGTCACTTTCATGGCCACTAACAGTGGATGCCCTACTAAGAACCTCTCTTGGTTAAGTCTGAAGACCTCTTAACACATCCCAGGGAGTGCTGGCCAACACTTGGATGGCCACAGTTTAGTGTGCTGCATGGCTGTCTGAAACCCCACCCACCTCTGCCCCGCTCCCCCTGACCGATTGGTGGCAGTCTCACCCACTGGACTGCATGCTGTGCTCTCAGCTCAGGCGCAGGCATTCTCCTAACCCGCACTGCAAGGCTGCACTGTTAGCTTGAACTAGAGGGGAGACTGGTCAAACTGGGGTGATGATGTTGCAAGGGGCTATGAGCACCTGCAGCAGTGACTGCTTCATGGCCAGCTTTAGCAAGAAGATTGTACAATGTGCCCAGTCATCCAGCTGTTCTGCAGTTCACTGAAATACTCATTAGTTTGCAGTCTGTGTCCGAGTGGTAAAAAACTCTGGAACATGTGCTGGCACTTTCATACTTCTGCATTGCTTGAGTGGGCAGATAAGCTAGAGACCTGACTCCAAGCCTGTCAATGTGGCTGTCCCTGAACTGTCTCAGCTGTGGAGGAATGGTCACCCTATACAAGGTTTCCCTAATGTGTGGTCGCTTCCCTCCCCCACCCCCGCATGTGCTTGTGCATCACTATCAGACTGGACTGCCTTACCCCCCAATTCACCTCAGATATAGTACAGCCCTTGCACCCCCAAAGCTGCCCCACAACGTGCTGCCTTGCCCTCTCAACACGCCCCAACAGTAGTGCAGCCCTTGCCCTGGCACCGCAGTATCAGCCAGCCAGGAAGAAGCGACTTGCCCCTGCCCTCACCTGAATGCGCAGCGCCTCACTTTTGAAGTCCAGCGGGCGACCCTTGTGAGCGCTGCGCAATGTTAGTGTGCACTCACCTCCGAGTTCGCCTTGAAGTTCAGCTCACCAGGTGCATGACTTTTAAATGCTGTAGTGAAACGCATTGCATGTCAACATGCCGGGTTGATCCAGCGTGGGGGGATGATTCTGCTGGGTAGGGTTTATAATGATATGCAGATGTATTAAAAGGACATTCTCGATATCCGGCAGTAGGAATCGCGGCCTGCCATTGATGGGCGGAGCAGACTGGTTTCACGACATCGTGAAATCAATTTTTGGCCTTCCCGCCATATTGTCCACTCACGCCCTCCGTGACCACCAATGCCAATGGGGACAGAAAATTCTGGCCAATGTCTGCTTTATTAACTTTATTTAATGCACGTAATTGTTGTACGGTAATGAAATAAGTTAATAGTCTTGAAATACAACTGGTAACAGTTATGGCCTCACATAATTTGAGTTCAAGCAATATCATTAGTATTATTCCAATGTTGATGATTAACTAGCTCAAAATAATCCACTGCACCTTCAACCAGGCATGTTAGGAATAAATCATAATAGCCGGAAAATGGAAAGTGTTTTGCTTTCTTTGCAAGAACCACAATTAAACCATGAGATAGTCTCCCAGAACTCTAACATATTACCACATGCATAAATCTATTGGTATTGCAAATTTTATTTTTACTGTCCTGCAGATGTAACTGGAGCTCTGGACCTAATGTGCAAAAATTTGAAAGACTACGTTGCTAAAGGGAGAAATAATGTTTTTGTTTAACTGCTGCAGATGGTTTAAATCAATTTTTTTTTTCACATGGATGTAAAAGATTAGGTTTGTCTGGTTGAATATGAGAGTGACTGACAGTTTTCTTGCAGTCCTATCTATACATGCATATGAATACAAGACAAAAAGCTGCCCCAATAGAAATATGGAACTGAAGGCTGTCAGGAGGGTTTGGTTTTACATTCTAAGTGGACGAAGAAAATGACTGAGCTGACCTGGCGTTAACAGCTGCACAAGGAGCATTGCCTTTCAGTTTCTAGGAAATGAATGCAAGTCCATTGGTGGCCACCATAGTAATATTGTAAACAAAAACAGAAATACCTGGAAAAACTCAGCAGGTTTGGCAACGTCGGCGGAGAAGAACAAAGTTGACGTTTCGAGTCCTCATGACCCTTCAACAGAACTAAATAAAAATAGAAGAGGGGTGAAATATAAGACGGTTTAAGGTGGGGGGCTGGGGGGAGAGAAGTGGGGGGGGTGGTGGTTGTAGGGACAAGCAAGCACTGATAGGAGCAGATAATCAAAAGATGTCACAGACAAAAGAACAAGGAGGTATTGAAGGTGGTGATATTATCTAAAAGAATGTGCTAATTAAGAATGGATGCCAGGACACGCAAGGTACAGATAGCTCTAGTGGGGGTGGGGTGAAATAAGACTAAAAGAGCATAAAAGGTATAGATTTTCTGCGACTAGATTTAAAAATAATGGAAATAGATGGGAAAAGAAAAATCTATATAAATTATTGGAAAAAAACAAAAGGGAGGGGGAAGAAATGGAAAGGGGGTGGGGATGGAGGAGGGAGATCAAGATCTAAAGTTGTTGAACTCAATATTCAGTCCGGAAGTCCTAGTCGGAAGATGAGGTGCTGTTCCTCCAGTTTGCATTGAGCTTCACTGGAACAATGCAGCAAGCCAAGGACAGACATGTGGGCAAGAGAGCAGGGTGGGGTGTTAAAATGGCAAGCGACAGGGAGGTCTGGGTCGTTCTTGCGGACAGACCGAAGGTGTTCTGCAAAGTGGTCGCCCAGTCTGCGTTTGGTCTCTCCAATGTAGAGGAGACCGCTTTGGGAGCAACGAATGCAGTAGACTAAGTTGGGGGAAATGCTGCTTCACTTGAAAGGAGTGTTTGGGCCCTTGGCTGGTGAGGAGAGAGGAAGTGAAGGAGCAGGTTGCATATTTTGCGTACGCATGGGGAGGTGCCATAGGTGGGGGTTGAGGAGTAGGGGGTGATGGAGGAGTGGACCAGGGTGCCACGGAGGGAACGATCCCTATGGAATGCCGCCGGGCCGGGGGCGGGGTGGTGGTGGTGAAGTGAAGATGCGTTTGGTGGTGGCCTCATGCTGGAGTTGGCGGAAATGGCGGAGAATGATCCTTTGAATGCGGAGGCTGTGGGGTGATAAATGAGGACAAGGGGGACCCTATCATGTTTCTGGGAGGGAGGAGAAGGCGTGAGGGCGGATGCGCGGGAGATGGGCCAGACACGGTTGAGGGCCCTGTCAACGACCGTGGGTGGGAAACCTCGGTTAAGGAAGAAAGAGCACAGTCAAAGGAACTGTTTTTGAAGGTAGCATCATCAGAACAGATGCGACGGAGGCGAACGAACTGAGATGGCATCCTTACAGGAAGCGGGCTGTGAGGAGCTGTAGTCGAGGTAGCTGTGGGACTCGGTAGGCTTGTAATGGATATTGGTGGACAGTCTATCACCAGAAATTGAGACAGAGAGGTCAAGGAAGGGAAGGGAAGTGTCAGAGATGGACCATGTGAAAATGATGGAGGGGTGGAGATTGGAAGCAAAATTAATAAATTTTTCCAAGTCCCGACAAGAGCATGAAGCAGCACCGAAGTAATCATCGATGTACCGGAGAAAGAGTTGTGGGAGGGGGCCAGAGTAGGACTGGAACAAGGAATGTTCCACATACCCAATAAAGAGACAGGCATAGGTGGGGCCAATCTGGGTACCCATAGCCACACCTTTTATTTGGAGGAAATGAGAGGAGTTAAAGGAGAAATTGTTCAGTGTGAGAACAAGTTCAGCCAGACGGAAGAGTAGTGGTGGATGGGAATTATTCGGGCCTCTGTTCGAGGAAGAAGCGGAGAGCCCTCAGACCATCCTGGTGGGGGATGGAGGTGTCGAGGGATTGGATGTCCATAGTGAAGAGGAGGCGGTTGGGGCCAGGGAACTGGAAATTGTTGATGTGACTTATGGTGTCAGAGGAATCACGGATGTAGGTAGGAAGGGACTGGACAAGGGGAGAGAGAAGGGAGTCAAAATAACGAGAAATGAGTTCCGTGGGGCAGGAACAGGCTGACACAATCGGTCTACCGGGACAGTCCTGTTTGTGGATTTTGGGTAGGAGGTAGAAGTGGGCTGCCCGAGATTGGATGACTAACAGGTTGGAAGCTGTGGGAGGAAGATCTCTAGAGTAGATGAGGTCAGTGACAGTCCTGGAAACGATGGCTTGATGTTCAATGGTGGGGTCATGGTCCAGGGAGAGGTAGGAGGAAGTGTCTGCGAGTTGACGCTCAGCCTCCACAAGGTAGAGGTCAGTGCGTCAGATAAGAACAGCACCACCCTTGTCAGCAGGTTTAATGACAATGTTAGGGTTGGACCTGAAAGAACGGAGTGCAGTAAGTTCAGAGAGAGACAGGTTAGAATGGGTGAGAGGAGCAGAGAAATTGAGACGAGTAATGTCACGCCAACAGTTCTCAATGAAAAGATCAAGAGAAGGTAAGAGTCCAGAGGGAGGGGTTCAGGTGGAGGGAGAATATTGGAGGTGGGTAAAAGGATCCGTTGAACAGGGAGAGGATTCCTGCCCAAAAAAGTGAGCCCGGAGACGAAGACGGCTTTAGAAGAGTTCAGCATTGTGCCGAGCCCAAAATTCATTGAGATGAGGGCATAAGGGTATGAAACTAAGTCCTTTGCTGTGCACCGAACGTTCAGCGTCGGAGAGGGGAAGGTCAGGGGGTATATTGAATACACGGCCGGGGCTGGGATTGGAAGATGGGGTGGGGTCGGAGGGACAGGCAGGGTGGAGGGTCCTAGATGGGTGTTAGTGTCGATGAGTTGTTGGAGCTTGCGTTCCTTAGCACTTGAGAGTAAGAGAAAAAGTTTCTTGTTGAGGCGTCAGATGAGACGAAGAATAAAATGAAACTGGGGGCACGCACAGCTTTGAAAAAGGGTGCGGCGGTGCTGCTGGAGGGCGAGGTCGAGTGTGTTCATATGGCGCAGCATGGCACTGAGTGTGGATCTCAGAATGCGATGGGAATAGCAGTCCGAGAAACGTTTTATGTGCCGGAGATACCTGTAATCCTGGGTGGGTTCGAAACATGAGGGATGGAATTTCAGTTGAAATCCACGTGGGGTAAGTCGGAGGTGGAGACAGTCACTGAGAAAGGAGATATGGCTGTGAAAGCGGGTTTTAGTTCTCACCTTGTAAAATACCAGGAGAGAAATGGAAAGCAATGAAGGTGAACAAGGCAAAAGAGAGATATGGAAATCCTGTCAGAGAGAAGAGCAATACTTCTTCAAGGTAGGCATTTCTTGAAGAGAAGTGGCAGCCAATTAAACACAGAGATAAAAACAAAAAACTGCAGATGCTGGAAATCCAAAACAAAAACAGAAATACCTGGAAAAACTCAGCAGGTCTGGCAGCATCGGCGGAGAAGAACAAAGTTGACGTTTTGAGTCCTTCAACAGAACTAAGTAAAAATAGAAGAGGGGTGAAATATAAGCTGGTTTAAGGTGGGGGAGAGAAGTGGGGGGGTGGTGGTTGTAGGGACAAGCAAGCAGTGATAGGAGCAGATAATCAAAAGATGTCACAGACAAAAGAACAAGGAGGTGTTGAAGATGGTGATATTATCTGAAGGAATGTGCTAATTAAGAATGGATGGCAGGACACACAAGGTACAGCTCTAGTGGGAGTGGGGAGAAATAAGACTAAAAGAGCATAAAAGGTATAGATTTAAAAATAATGGAAATAGGTGGGAAAAGAAAAATCTATATAAATTATTGGAAAAAACAAAAGGGAGGGGGAAGAAATGGAAAGGGGGTGGGGATGGAGGAGGGAGTTCAAGATCTAAAGTTGTTGAATTCGTTATTCAGTCCGGAAGGCTGTAAAGTGCCTAGTTGGAAGATGAGGTGCTGTTCTTCACTGGAACAATGCAGGGTGGAGTGTAAAAATGGCAAGCGACAGGGAGATCTGGGTCATTCTTGCGGACAGACCGAAGGTGTTCTGCAAAGCGGTCGCCCAGTCTACGTTTGGTCTCTCTAATGTAGAGGAGACTGCATTGGGAGCAACGAATGCAGTAGACTAAGTTGGGGGAAATGCAAGTGAAATGCTGCTTCACTTGAAAGGGGTGTTTGGGCCCTTGGCCGGTGAGGAGAGAGGAAGTGAAGGGGCAGGTGTTGCATATTTTGCGTATGCATGGGGTGGTGCCGTAGATGGGGGTTGAGGAGTAGGGGGTGATGGAGGAGTGGACCAGGATGTCATGGAGGGAACGATCCCTACGGAATGCTGCCAGAGGTGGTGAAGGGAAGATATGTTTGGTGGTGGCATCATGCTGGAGCTGGTGGAAATGGCGGAGGATGATCCTTTGAATGTGGAGGCTGGTGGGGTGATAAGTGAGGACAAGGGGGACCCTATCATGTTTCTGGGAGGGAGGAGAAGGCGTGAGGGCGGATGCGCGGGAGATGGGCCAGACACGGTGGAGGGCCCTGTCAACGACCGTGGGTAGAAAACCTCGGTTAAGGAAGATGGAGGAATAGTAATATTGTAATTTGTTATATTTTTTGGAGAAAACTTGGGATTTTGTTTCAGATGCTTTGTGATTTACGGTGTCACCTGAATTCCCTATTTGTGTCACAAGAAATTTGTGCTCAAAAAATGTTTCAAGTGTAAACCATTCAAATTAACTTTACTCTTGCTGCTTGATCTTTAACCTGAGGAAATTGGTTCTTAATGGGTTGAAATAAATGTTTAGCATCAATCAGTTTTAGAAAACTAAGCACATTTCTGTCAATAAGATTGATCTTTTGTGTTTTCATATTACCTGGTCAGGCAGTAGCTTATCATTTGATGCATTTTATTTTAGCTTACTTGCATGTTACTTCTGCACTGTATTTTAAAAGCAAATTTATTCCGGAATCTCACCATGTAGCGGTAACAGGATGTGAATGGCTGAACTAACACTTCCACAATGCCTGGGTACTGGTCCCTTCAACACATTCTGCAGGCAATTCATCTGCCAATATATATTTGACATGACCGATTAAGATCTGATTGACAACTTCATTTTACTTTTTTATATTCTATGGAGGTAACAATTGGGTCGGCAGAATCGTCACATTGTCCAGCTACATGTGAGATCTTCACCACAATAAGGCAGTATTACAGTATTTTGTTGTTTTTGATCATAAAGAATGCATATGGAACAGGCATTTAGATTTTTTTCAAAGTCCTCTGAGCAGATGAACCTGAGCATTCATTGAATAAAGGGATCCAGACAAAGTGCACTACAGGCTATGAGTTATCCAGTAAATATCATTGCAGTAAATACCTAACAATAGCGAGGGCCTCTCCCTGGCCTGCATATTAGACTTCCCATACCATAAATTTTGCAGATTATAACTTAATACAAGGAAAGTTAGTGTTAAACATCTTATTTTTGTTGGACCATATCACCATTTAAATGTCCAATCTCAGGCTTCCTTTTAAGATTGCCAATGACACAGAGGTCACCTGGTGGGTGATCTCACTTACAGTATGAGCTTTCCCATGCATAGACCACCCACAGCCTCCATTTCTGGTCCAGTATCAGCTCCATTGTGTTATCCAGAATACATTTTATTTTAAGAAGAAAAAGTAAGATGAAAAGTAGTGTGGCATCATGCTCATTAATGTAAGCTAAGTTAATTCTGGAGGACTGCCATGTTAGAACTTAGCTGGCAAAGAAAAATATAAAATAAATATTTCCTTTGAAATATTTTATTGCAAAGCACTGAATTGTATAATATTCATAGCCCTAACTCTGCTTTAACAGGCAGAGATTAGGTGGTCTTGAAGATCCTCACAGCCTCTACCTATATTGTTCTGTGCCGATAATTTGGAAGTGCTGAGTTGTAAATCATAGAGTAGTGCAGTGCAAAAGGTGGCCATTCAACCCATTGAGTCTGTGCTGGCTCTTTCAAAGAGCAATCCAGTTAGTTCCATTCTCCCACTCTTTCCT
The DNA here is from genome assembly GCF_017639515.1 of Carcharodon carcharias. Lineage (NCBI taxonomy): Eukaryota > Metazoa > Chordata > Chondrichthyes > Lamniformes > Lamnidae > Carcharodon > Carcharodon carcharias. Next base: position 172,543,676 of record NC_054469.1, read on the forward strand.
CATAACCCTGCAATTTTTGATTGTACAACTATTTAACCAATTCCCTTTTGAAGACTTCTATTGAATCTATTTCCACTATCATGTCAGGCAGAGCATTCCAAATCCTCACCACTCGTTGCATAAAAATAAATTCTTATGTTGCCTCTGGTTCTTCCACCAATCATTCTGTACGGGTGCCTTCTTGGCTATCAACCCTTCAGCCATTGGAAACAGTTTTGCTTTATTTACACTATCTAAACCTTTCTTAATTTTAAATAGTTCTATCAAATTCCATCTTAACCTTCTCTGTTCCAAGGAGATCAACCCCAACTTCCCCAGCAACTCCCTGTAAACTGTATTCCCTCATCCATGGGACTACTTTAGATCATGCCACAACTACTTCTTATATGAAAAAAGAAATGCATTGTTATATCTAAAGGCCTTTTGTATTCCTAACTACTTTATGCTGTAATTAATATAATTAACTATATATAAGTAATTAAATAATTACACTTAATAGCCACTCACTGGAAATGCTGAAAAAAAATTGCCACCAAACATATAGTTATGTGCATCACTGTAATTTCTTATATACTGTTATGATCCCGCTGGTGAAACCCTAAACCAAAACAATCCAATTTACTGACTGACCCCCAAATGAAGTGATTACCAGCAAGATTCCAGATTTGTGGCTTTTACTTTAACATAAATCAGAACGGGCACAAATTACACATGAATTAACAGGCAAATGATACTTCAAATACGAAGGTAAATTTCACTTCAAGTAGTCAATATAACGAAGATACATCTTACATAACCACAAGCATTCACATCACCCCCACAAATTTGACAGTACATCACTAGCACAATATGCTGTCTTTATTCATGCAAGATAGGCCAGGAGTCATATCCAACAATGGCTTTCATCTTTGACTTTCGCAGGTATGATTATCATCAGCAAGGCACACTTCTATGAACCCTCTCTCCTTCAGGCCACAACAATCCTGATGATGTAGCTTTCCAGATTTCCTTTTCAGTTGACCAAACAATAACGCCATAGTTTATCGTTTGGTCATTTCTGGGGAAACAGCCAACTCTTTAGTGTCTCTGAACTATTCACACAGAGAGAGCAGCAGGGGGCTGGGGAGTTGGAGAGTGAAGCAGCTGGGTGGGGTTAGAGCAGGACCCAGTCAGACCTGATTAATGTGATAAATTGTTGCAGTTAGTAAGAACAGCAGGTTATGTTCTTTACAACATATATATTTGTAGAACTAATGCTTATTACTTGTTTATAACCCTTTTTTTAAGAACGTGGCGTGTTGTAAAAAAAAGACAGGTGCGTGTGACTTTGAGGATAGAAGGTGGAATAGCATTATATTCTTGAAATAAATCATGGCCAGGATTTTACGGCCCCTCCTGCCCGGCGGGATATTACGGTCCTGCCGAACTGAATAAAGATTTAAGTGGCTAACTGCATCCACCGGGGGGGGGGGGGGGGGGGGGGGGGGGGGGGGGGGGGGGGGAGGGGGGAGACACGCTGCAGTGGGGCCGTAAAATCCTGGCCCATGAGTTTGATTAGATGTCATGCTTTAATGGTCTGGTTTTGGTTCATTAAAACCAAAAATAACACCTTGCATTTAGATTGCACTTTTAATGTAGAAAAGGTCAGTTAAGATGTTGGAAATGTTTTTGAATCAGACTGTTCTTGGAGAGAGGAAACAGGTGCATATTTTTGGATTCCTTTGCATCTGTAAGAGAGGTGAGCTCAGGAGGTAGAATGTCGTAATTGTAGCTTTAAGGAATGTAGTGACTGTAGCTTTAAGACTCATTGTACTGTATAGTATCACGTGACAGTGTGAATGAATCAGCCCGAAGCATGGGAAACCTTAGGGCGGTGTTTGTGTCTAGTTGTGGCTCTTGATGGAAGCATTTAACTGCTGCTGAAGCCCTGTAAATAAAGTTCACTGTTTCCTCTGAGAAACCTGCCTAGAAAATCAAGTCTATAAAATAGAAAGCGTAAATTTCTAACTTGTGTCAGCTTGGCTCAGTGGTAGCAGTCGAGTTTCTGGAACAAAATGTTTGTATTGTGTTATTATATAATTATACAAACATATAGAACAATGATCTGTGCCCCCACCCCCTTTCAAGTTGCAAGGAGTTTTCAAGGGGTCCGCCAAAAATAATGTCATAATCCTCATCTTAAAATGGAAAGTATATCTGCAAGTCTCAGAATTGGTTACAATGCGACTTTGTCTCTCCCCGATTAAAGGAGGTGTACTTTTTTAAAACTTACAAACTGTTATATTTTCCCTCAATGATCTTCTCCAGTCACCAAAAATATCCTCAGCAAAGCTATTTCAGTTGTTTTTCATACTCAAACTCAAAACTTTCCCCATTCCCTCGCATCTGCTTTTAAAAAGAGATGAGTTGGATAAATTTAAAACTTGCTTTTAATATGTGTCTGTTTTTATTGGTCATTATCTTTGGGAGGGACATGTGCACTTTTCCCTCTTCCATTCATTCAAATCGCTGCTGACCATTTCCACACAGCTGTTCAGTGAACTTTGATCATAAGTTTCATAATTTTATCACCAAGTTCTTTAGTATGTCTTAACAATCTGAATGTTGTCTGAGAATTTACCTTCATGAGAGAAAAAAAAACTCAGTACAGGGACCAAGCCTAACAGTCAGTCAGTTTTAGTTTTTAATTCCCCCAAAGTCTGTTATATATATATATTTTTCAATCCAATCGCTTGTGCTTTTTCTAAATTAAACAATCCTCCTTTCATTTTCTTTCTTTCATTGGGTTTTCTCTTTCATTGCCATCTGAGTAATTAATAGAAGCTGCTTTCACTACGTTTGTATTTGCATTGAGATGTGTCCATTCAACAGTCGACTACATATAAAGTATATATGGGGAGATTAAGACAGGATGTGACTACTAATACAAATAATGTCAGCTGTGATATAGGAGCTCCTGGTTTGATGGAGGATCTATACAAATGGCTTGAATCAATTTACTTTCATAGAAAGGTGTGTATGTGTGTGTCTCTGTAGACATTTTTGCATATTTTTAGAAACAAAAGTTGAAGTTGATGTGTTGTGACAGTCAAACCAAATTGCTTGGCAATACATTCAGTTATAGCGGGCTCCTATATTGAAAGTTGTGACAACATTTGACCCAGAAACAATACAGTAAGGAAATTTGTAATTTCTTTAAAACGCCTAGGGAATCTGTAATTGTTTGAAAATGACTTTTAAGAATATTAAATCACTTGTAATTGGATCAATTGTAATTGGATAATAAGACATACTGGTCCATGTGACCTGGAAGCATTACCATCAGGGAAGAAGATAAGACAGAAGCCATGTGGTTGGGCAGATAGGAGAGCTGCAGCAAGGGAAAAATAGAGAAGGCACATTTACAAGGAGTTAAGTGTGTAATGCAGTTATAAGGACAGAAAACTGAAGACAGGGTTAGAGAAGGACTGTGAGTTTGACAATTCCACAGCTATGCTTCAGTGTTGCCAGAGCCGACCAGGTTGTTTAACAAGATTTGTTAGAAGAGTCAGATTAAATAGTCACCAGGGAATCTGTGCCATCAAGACTGTTGTGAACCTAGCTAAGGAAGTTCTGCAAGAGTGTGCATTTCAAGTAACAACTCTCTCCAGTGGACTCAGACGGAGTGAGCTACATTGCAAGTGACCCAAGGACCAAATCCATTAAGTGAGAAAAGTGAGAGATCCTACGTTTTGGAGACTGAGTTGGAAAGACTGTGAGACTGCTCATATTTGTGCAGGGAGTGGTATGAATGCTTGTTATTTCATGAGATAGTCTTTGTTTTATCTGCTATTCCAGGTATAATTTATAGTTTGTACAAACCATAATTTGCCTAATAATTAATTTTATTTTACATGTATTCTGATTCATGTGAAAGTAAAATCGACAGAAGTGGAACCTTGTTGGCAATTTCTTCATTTGCGGGCTGCTTGGTAAATTTGGTTATTTTGGTTTACAGTTTTCTTATGGGGATTGTAATCTAGTGTGTGTTGTGTAATACATGTAAATATATAGCAAAGATATAGGCCTCAACCGATGCCATACCAGCACAGGAGCGTCCCAGGTAAATGGCTGGGCTTTGTCCTGAGTTGAACAGCAGTAAGGATTCCTCCAGCATCAGTTGGAAGGGTAAAACAAAGTTAGCCAGGATTGCCACTCCTGATCGACATCCAGTGACCTCTGTTGGAAAGTGCATTTATCTGAACATTACATGAGGCAGAATCATGTTGGCTACGGTGCAACTAAATATGGCACTGATTCTTCTGCAGCACTGAAATGTTTGTCCCATTTAGCATGACATACTTAAGCAGAGCTGGGTTTTCAGCAATGATACAAATGAATACAAAGTACTGAGTCATGGTGAGCATTCACCACGACATGTACGTGACTTGTCAAAGATAGTTCCACATCTTGACAGAATTGTTGCTCATCACCGGCAACCAGTTTCGCAACAATTAAAACAAAAACAATAAAAAATACATTTAGTTGTATAATCTTTATACAGAAGAATACTTGTGTTAATAGGAGTTCGTGGAACATTTTTAACAAGGGAGGAGGCCTCAAAAGCAAAAATGTTGAGAACCCTTGTTTAGAGAACCAAATATGCTATTCCTGCCACCCTCTGAGTCAGAAGATACCCAAATGCTAGGGTATGAGCACATAATCTAAGCTGACACTTCATTGTGGTACTGAGGTAGTGTTGCATTGCCAGTTGAGATGTTAAACTGAGATCCTATCTGCCTGTCGGGTGGACATGTCAATGGACACTCTTTGAAGAAGAACATGGGAGTTCTGCTGAACATTTACCCCCTCAGCCAATACCACAAGAAACAGATTAACTGGCCAGTTAATTCATAAGTTCAGCTCCAGAAATTGCATGAAAGCTTTGGAGACCTGGCATAACATGCAGCTGTCCCAAGCATAATGTAGAGGTCCCTTAATATTATGCTGTTTGCTGTTGCAATGACAGAGTTGGAAGGGCTTTACCAATTAGTAGTGCTAAGGGTACTGATGATGCCTCTTTAAACTAACATACAGCTATCCTAATGTACTTTTGTCAAACATACATTCCATGGAGGTGCTTTTAAGACTATTATAACCCTTTAGGGGAGTGACAGAATACCAAAACCATACTGAGCTTAATTGTCCAGTGAGTGTGCAGTTGAAAGCCCCTGTAGATGACAAATCCAAAATGAGAAGCTCTTATTGTGTCTAAAATAATTTAATTTGTTCACATTTTAAAATGTTACACATTGTTCAAAAGCATGACATTGGAACAATCTGAACCTTTGCAACAAAGCATGCCACTCACCCCAAAGGAAAGACAGATTTTTAGTGTGTGTACTACTGGGATCATGTTACATAGGGTTTGCAGCAGTAAAGCAGTGCTTCCTCACAGCCATTTCCACATTTCCCCTCATATATAAAAATAATTGTAGGACCATAGGTAAATGTAGCAGCAGACCCCACTTTGGCCTTACAATATCATATTGTAGTTCAGCATTTTGACAGCTGTCAGTTCAGGAGTTCATTCCAGCCTCATTAGACGACTCACTTTACCTATTTATCATAAGGCCAGGCATACTTAATTTTTCCCTTCCTGACAGGGGACTTTGAGCAAACAGTTAGGGATGGAGGAATACACAGCATTATACACAGTAACAAGAAACATACCTGATGCATTGTAAATTCATGACCTATTCAAAATGTACTCCACATCATTTCTTGCCTCCACAAGTAGGAATAGGCATGGTATATGCAAATAATCCACAGTATGCTCTCAAATTTATTTAGCTATTTCTAATGGTAATTTTCCAGTCTGAAGCAGTGCCTGGCAGGGCACATTTGAAATAAGAAAGCAAGTAGTGTCTTTTTGTATTTATACCTAAGAACCAGTGAATGAAATAATTGCTCGGACTAGCAATTGCGTATGAACAGGAGTATTATTTAATCCCTCTAATCTGTTCGGCCATTCAATGAGATCATGTTTGATCTGTCTAACTCCATATACCCACCTTAATACCTTTAGACAACAATAATCCTATCATTGTCAAATTTAAAGTTAACAATTGACCTAACATCAACTACCTTGGCAAGAGAGTTCTAAACTTTGAACACCCTTTGTATATAGAAGTTTTTCCCAGCTTCACTCCTGAAATCCAAATACTGCGGATGTTGGAAATCTGAAATAAAAACAGAAAATGCTAGAGATATTCAGCGGGCCTGGTAACATCTAAGGAGCAACCAATAGAGTTAAGAGGCTGAATTTTCACTTTGAGAGCAGGAAACAGGCATTCGGACTGCTTCCAGGTCCTGAACCCATCCCTGGGGAATACAATTGCTCTTTGGGAATTTCATGGAGGTGCCCCTTTAATTGGCATTGAGACAGGTTCCGTGTCCAAGTAAGAGTGGCAGGTGAGCTTTCAAAGTTGCAGGGCCAATCGGAGACCTTCCAGCTTGAGAACAGCAGCAGCCTGCAATAGAGAATAAGCAACTGAGAGGGTGCTTCAAGATGATGTTGACCTCTTACAAACCTTTTAAAAATTTTAAGTAAAAAGCAGATATAACAGCCAGGCCACCGCTGTGCCCTTCGTGGCTATCTCCAATAAGAGAGAACCCAAGCATCTCCCCTTGACATTCAATGGCATTACCAACACTGAATTCCCCGCTACCAACATCCTGGGGGTTACCATTGACCAGAAACTGAACTGGACTAGTCATATCAATACTGTGGCTACAAGAGCAGGTCAGAGGCTCGGAATCCAGTGGCAGGCCTCAAACCCTCCTTACCTGCCTGGATGTGGCAAAGGCCAGCCTGCGGAGGGATTGAAACTCTGCACCACACCCCCACTCCCGCACAAAGGTGGCTTGCCTGTTGTACGTGCTTGTTATTAGAAATTGCCTCTAAGCAATTAAACTGCACACACACACACACAACCACCCCCCCCCCCCCCCCCCCCCCCCCCCCCCCCCCCCCCCCCCCCCCCCCCCCCCCCCCCCCCCCCCCCCAACCTGACCCTGCTGGGTTGGGAAAATACACGCCAACTGGAAAACCCAAGTCAGCCTCCTTTAAGTGTGTTTAACAGGGTCCTTAAAGAGCCTAACTGGCTGCCCAGTTATGGGCCACGAACCCTGCTCGGCAAGAATGGCCAATGCGGGAACCAGGTTACCTGCATGCTGGCCGGCACCGGTATTTTTAGGCACTATCTGCTTCCGTTTCCACCATTGGCGGGACTCAGAAATTCTGCCCCTGAACTCTGTTTTTCTCATCAGAAATGCTGCTAGACCTGTTGAGTATTTCCAGCCTTTTCAATTTTTATTTCACTCCTGAAAGTTCCGGCTCAATTTTTAGGCAATGGGCGGAATTGTCCCAGATTTGCACAAAGTGCAGTAATGGGCAGGAAAAAGGATGTTTTACTCGCCGGCCACAATAGCAGATATTCACGAGACCTTCCAGCTTGAGATCAGCTGCAGCCTGTAATGGAGACTAAGCAATTGAGAGGGTGCTTCAAGATGATGGTGACCTCTCTCAAACTTTTAAAAAAATCTTCCCAGCACCTCATTCCAAAAGCATTCCTAGGAAACAATTTGGATCGCCGGTGGGGTGGCCTCTTATTTGCCCTCCCTACCATCACCTCATGCCATCAGTAATCTGGGCACCATATTTAAAAGGTGCCCAATCACAGAGCTAACACTCTTCAAGGGATAGGAAGCTGCTGCAAAGTCTTGGCTGCCAAAGGGAGAAAATATGCTGCCCCCAAATTTAGCGATGCCTCCCTCGAGCGCCTACTGGTGGCACGCCGTGAAGTCCTCTACCCCCGCTCTGGGCGAAGACCAGCACCCCAGCTCACCAATCCAGCATGGGAGGCGGAGGCAGCGGTAGTCAGCGCCAACGCCTTGCGAAAGAGGACAGCTACCATTGCTGAAAGAGGGTGAATGATCTCCTCCGTTCTGCCAGGGTAAGTAACTTATCTCGTCACTCTCAACTCACACACACTCAAACCTATGACACACCCACAGGAATCTCAATCACAGCTAGTTCAAGGGACATCACCATTCCCTCTTTCACACACATCTTCATCTGCCATGTGGATCGCATCGATGGCACCACTCACCACCCACACATGCCAGGCATCCTTATCATCTGGCCTGGCAGGCATCCTGTTTACACTCTCTCCATCTGTTTTCATGCAGGACAAGCTGGCACACAACAAAAGGGAGAAGTCGCAGACAGGTGGAGGATTGCCTGACATCTAAGTCCCCACAGAAAATAGAATCATCCAGCTGGCCGGCGACGTTCCTGTGCTGACAGTGAGGTCAGTGGCACTCAACCTAGTGAGGATGAGCATGCAACATCCATCAGACAACCATGCTGTGAGTGACTTCCCCTGTTCTGCGCTCCCCTGCCATGTACTAATTATCTCTCCTTGCTTTGGCAGGCACAACTGCGAAGCAGCCAAAGGGGTCCATAAACCAGGTCCTCAACTGAAGCCCCAAAGACACCTCAAAGAGGAATCTGATGACACCTTCATTGAAGACCCATCACAACGCTCACCCACACCCTCCACCAGCATCGGGACACACACACCTGTGGGATCATGTTCAAGAGTAGCCTGAGGGCCACAATCTGGTGAGCACATCACACAGCAGGCTGCAGCAAGGACTTCCCAGGTTTCTGGCACTCGGAAGACTGGTGGAAGCCAGAAACCTGCTGAATCCGAGTCAGATGAGGAGCCTCTGGACTTGGTCATACCTCAGTTGCTGGAGCTGCAAAGGCAAGCTCAGGAACATCAAGAAGGGATGTCTGCTGCATTCCTCAGATTGCAAGGCACAATGGAGGAGTCCATCTGCATTCAGTCTGAGGTGATAGTGCTGGCATGCCAATGCACCGAGGTCAACAATGGTAGGATGGCAGTAACCATGGAGACCTTAGTCCAGAACATTGCTCCTGCACAACAGCGCAGGCTGAACTCCATCATTGACGCCATAGCTGGCCTCCAACAGTATCAACGTGAGAGGGGCATGGGGTAGCTCGATCTCATTCCAGCTTCTTCTCCTCAAGGAGTCAGCCAGGGGCCCTCGGCACCCATAGGGAGGAGGATCAGCAGGTGCATACCCTGGGCCATCCACCCAGGTGACTCAGGGAGTATCCAGCCCATCCGAATCCCCTCTTCCCAAGACCACAGCAGCTCCAGCTCCACAGGCTGGGGAGGCTGTCACTGCCACACAGCAGGACCCTGAAAGCAGGTCAGGGTCCTTCAGGTCTTAGCCCTCCAGAGGACGCTGCCGAAGTCATGACAGACAGGGTGTACCAGTCAGTAGGCTGCCTCCACATCCACTGTGGAGGTCAGGGAAGCACCAAGATGTGGAGGCAGGGTTAGGAAGCTTAAGAAGATGTAGATGCATAGCCTGGGCATGGGTATTAATGGCCTGTACTTAATGTTAACTATTTTAAATAAACTCCCAAGAATGTCTCCTGTGGCTACAAGAGCAGGTCAGAGACTAGGAATTGTGCGACGAGTAACTCACCTCCTGACTCCCCAAAGCCTGTCCACCATCTACAAGGCACAAGTCAAGAGTGTGATGGAATATTCCCCACTTGCCTGGATGAGTGCAGCTCCTACAACACTGAAGAAGTTTGACACCACCCAGGACAAAGCAGCCCACTTGATTGGTACCACATCCACAAACATTCACTCCCTCCATCACTGAAGCACAGTTGCAGCAGTGTGCACCATCTATAAGATGCACTGCAGGAATTTGCCAAGGCTCCTTACATGAACCCATGACCACTACCACCTAGAAGGACAAGAACAGCAGATAGATGGGAATACCACCACCTGGAAGTTCCCCTCCAAGACACTCACCATCCTGACTTGGAAATATGTCACCATTCCTTCACTGTCGCTAGGTCAAAATCCTGGAATTCCCTTCCTAACAGCACTGTGGTTATACCTACACCACATGGACTGCAGTGGTTCAAGGAGGCAGCTCACCACCACCTTCTCAAGGGCAATTAGGGACGGGCAATAAATGCTGGCTCATTCAGCGAAGCCCACAACCCGTGAATGAAGTTTTAAAAAAATTGCCTATGGCTCCTTGTTATGATGAGCAGTGTTTGTATCACTCAGATGTGAAACCTTGGTTCCTGCGCAAGATAAAGGCAGGTGTCTCAGTCCAGGGCCGCTTCCCTGTGCAGTATGTAACTTTCAGACCAAAGTGATGGTCCAGCTTCACACTCACTGGACACATTAGTGATGCCTGCCCCTTGATGGTGCTTGTCATTGCTGCCAGAATGTCGTGGGCAGGCATCACAGAGTTCCGTCATTCTCTCTGTGTGCTCTCAGCTTTAAGGGGGTCTGGCCCCTATCTCGTCAGCATCTGTGACCGGTGACACTGTGCTCCTGAAGGGGTCAGGTGCTGAAGGCTGGCAAAGAGTCAGGTGCATTTAAAGTTTCACACCTGCATCACCATAATATGACACTGATCACAGAGCACAAGCGAACTACCCTCAGCCAGACAGGAGTCAGACATTTACAGAGGCAATATGAAGATCTATGAAGTATCCTCACTGCATGTCGTCATCACCCTCCTGGAATCTAATGACTTTTGGGCCTCCACTGTGTCTCCATGTCATGAGTCTGAGCACTGAGGGTATATGCGGTGCCATCAATCAAGCAGGAGTCAAATGTTCACGGATGCAAGGTGAGGATGTCAGGACTGTCCTCAGTGCATCTCGTCATCACCCTCCATGAACCTTGTGACTTTGAGGGACTCCCGAGCGTGCATGCCTCGTACTTGCTGTGTGATGGCCTCATTGCCAGTATCCTCACCTTCGAGAAACTCACTGTCATCATCCTCTTCGACATCCTCCTCATCGGAGGATATGTATAGGTCCTCCATCTCCTCCTCAGCCATGTCCACCCCACATTAGAGCACCACATTTTGGTGAGCGCAGCAAGCGACAATGATGTGCGACACCCTCGGTGGACTGTATTGCAATGCTCCACTGGACCAGAACCTCATTTTCAAGATGCCTATCATTTGCTCCACCAAAGTCCAAGTTGAGTCATGAGCCTTGTTATACCATTGCTCTGCTGCAGTCTGAGGCCACCGCACGGTTGTCATCAGCCATGTCCTCTATAGGTAGCCCTTGTCCCCGAGGAGCCAACCCTGCAGCTCTCTGGACTCTGGAAGATATCAGGGAACTGAGACCTGCTAAGGATGTACTAGTCATGAACATTCCTTGGGAATCATGCACAGACCTGTAGGATGTGATTGTGGTGATCACAGACCAGCTGAACATTCAACGAGCTGAACATTCAACCCTTGCGGTTGATGTAGTTGACCGTGTGTTGTCACAGAGATCTAAGAGCCACATGAGTGCAGTTGATGGCACCTGCACCTGTAGAAAGCCAGAGATCTGTGCAAATCCCAGTGCTCTTGCTTCCTGGCTTTCCTGATCCCGGGCAAAATGCACAAATTTCTGTGCCTTCACAAGATGGCATCCATGACCTCCTGGATACACTTGTGCATGGAGGCTTGCCTTATCGTGCACAGGTCACTTGTCGAGCCCTGGAAGAAGCCACTGGTGTAAAAATTGAGTGCCACGGTCACTTTCACAGCCACTGGCAGTGGATGCCCTCCATGCCCTTGTGGTGCCAAATCCTGCAGCAGTTCTCTAGACATACACAGTCTTCGGCAACACTGGTTCTCAGTCATCTGCAGGAATGACAGGCGCCATCTATGGACCCTGGGTCTAGAGTGGCACGTACGAGTGACGACTTGCTGTGCATCTTCATCTGCATGCAGAAACTAACGACTTGCGTGTGTGCAGCACCTCTTCCTTGATGTCCTGTGGGCAATGCTCACAAGCGCTGCACTAGAATGTGTGCACCTATCTCCGTGTTCCCCTCGAAGTTCAGACTGTCAGGTTCTAAAGGCAGTCATGTAGCACACTGTTCTGAAGTCACCCTGACATGGGTGGTAAATTTCAAGTGGGGGCAGGGTTTATAATTAGATGCAAATGTTTTAAAATGACATTCCCGACGTGCGGCTGCAGGAAACGTGGCACGCTATTGATGGGCAGAGAGGACAATCGCAAGCTGGTTTCACAATGGTGTTAAACCAATTTTTGGCCTTCTTGCCATTTTGGCCCCCCCTTTATCTATCATGACACCCAATGCCAATGGGGCCAGAAGATTCTGGCCTATGTCTCATGAAATGAAAATGGTTTCTATCTACCCTATTGATTCCCATGAATATTTTCAAAACTTTGATCAAATCACCCCTTAATCTTCAAAATCCAGGGAACCCGACTCTAGTTTGTGTAACCTTTCCTTGTAAGTTTAACCTTTGGAGTCTATCATTCTAGTAAATCTACGCTGCACTCCCTCCAAGGCAAATATATCCTTCATAAATTGTAGTGCCCATTATCTCCCAATCTCCCCTTGACATTCAATGGCATTACCAACGTTGAATCCCCAACTATCAACATCCTGGGGGTTACCATTGACCTGAAACTGAACTGGGCTAGCCATATAAATACTGTGGCTACAAGAGCAGATTAGGAGCTGGGAATTCTGTGGAAGGTAATTAACCTCCTAACTCCCCAAAGCCTGTCCACCATCTACAAGGCAAAAGTTAGGAGTGTGATGGAATACTCCCTGCCTACCTGGATGAGTGCAGTTCCAACAACACTCAGACGCTTGAAACCATCCAGGACAAAGCAGCCTGCTTGATTGGTATCCCATCCACCACCTTCAACGTTCACTCCCTCCACCACAGTGGCAACAGTGTACACCATCTACAAGATGCACTGCAGCTACTCACAAAGGCTCCTTCAACAGCACCTTCCAAACCTGGGGCAATTACCACCTAGAAGGACAAAGGCAGCAGATGTATGTGAACATCACCACCTGGAAAGTCCCCTCCAAGCCACACACCATCCTGACTTGGAACTATATCACCGTTCCTTCACTGTTGCTGGGTCAAAATCCTGGAACTCCCTTCCTAACAGTACTATGGGTGTACCTACAAGATATACTGCAACAGTTCAAAAAGGCAGCTCACCATCAACTTCTCAAGGGCAGTTAGGGATTGACAATAAATGCTGACCTAGCCAGCGACAACACATCCCCTGAATGAATTGATAAAAACACCTCTATCAAATCTCCTTTTAGCCTTCTCAGCTCTAAGGAAAACAACTGCAGCTTCTCCATATAACATATAATCCCTCATCCTTAGAATCATTCTCATCTGCACCTTCCCAAAGCCTTCACATCCTTTCTAAAGTGTGGCCTAACTTGTGGCCCTTAAAAAAATGCTGAAGGCCGCCCACAAAAAGATAAGGAAAGTTTTGATGCTTTCATTTCTGTGAGCTAGAGGAAGCAAGAATTTCTGCACCTGCTCCCACATGCCCCCCATCACTGCACCTCAGCCCCCCTTTCCCACGTCCTACCCATACTTTTATGTATATAATAACAGTATAAGTGATCATGTAATATACAATAAATTGTATGCCATTATTTAAAGGTGAAATCTGTCAGGGGTGTGAATATGTCAACTGTGTAATTTGTAAGCTGCAATTTGACTGTGGTTAGAATTTTCTGCCCCCGTTGGTGGCGGGCATGTTTGGTGGTGTGCGGACGATATGGTGAGAAGGCCAAAAATCGGTTTTATGCTATCGTGAAACCAGTTTGCAATTGTCCGCTCCACCTGTCAATAGCCAGCTGCGTTTCCTGCCACCGCACATTGGGAACTTAATTTCCATACTTTAGCATCTCATTATAAGCCCTGCTCACCCGAATTATCTCCCCATACTGGATCACCCAGGCAAGTCAGCATGATTGTACGCTGACATGTTTCACAACGACATGCACGTGGCGAGCTGCACTTTACTCGGGACGTCGAGGTTTATTTGCCTTCCTTGCTTCAGGCAGCGCTCGTGGTCATCAGCGCCAGGCTTTGCAGGCAGCACCACATCACTTTTAGGGGGGGCTCATGGGCAGGTCTCTACCTACCAGACCAGCCTAAGGTGGGATGGCTTTTAACGGCTGCACGACTAGGGCTTGCTTGGGGAAGGGGGAGAAGTGGCCTCAGGCAAGGGAAGAGGCTGCAGGGTGAGGGCTGTACTCGGGAAGGAGGATATCCCAGGGTGTGTGTGGGGGCACATGTTGATCTGTGTAAGTGGCCTCAAGATGGTGAGGGTTGAGGATGCAGTCTCCAGAGGAGATGAAGCCAGATGTAGATGTGAGGTTATGTGTGAGAGAGTGAGAGGTGAAGTCCCTTGAACGGGCAGTGAGTGAGATGCCAATGAATGTGTGATGGCCTTGAGGGCATGTGGAGGAGGAGTCAGGAAGGGGGAAGGAGTAAAGCTGGAGGCAGAAGTAAGTGTGGAGGAAGGGGGAAGGAGTAAGGTTGGCAGAAGAAGTAAGGCTGGAGGAAGGAGTCAGGAAGGGGGATGGACTAAGGGTGGTGGGGTGGAGTCTAAGGGTAGGAGTTCCAAGGTGGGGCGGGGAGTCCGGTGGCAGGGTGAAGGTGTTCCAAGAGGGGAAGGAGTAGGGAGGGGGGATTGTCCAGGTGAATGTGCAAGGGATGCTCTGTTGAGTCCATGACTGCCTCCTGGGGCATGAACGGTGGATAGGCATGGTAGGAGGGTTTGATGGGAATGGCTGAGGGCCAAGTGAATCTGTAGATGGAAGAGTGAGGGTGCGACAGTATCAGTAGAAGGGATGCCGAGGGTGGTTGGTGGGGACTCGGAGGCAGACATGGACCTTGGGGGGGTGGGAAGGAGGAGGTCTGGGAGGTTAATGTGGATGGAGGTTGGATTTTTGGGAAGGAAGGGGTCATCCACGTTCACCTGGACATCCCCGAAAGAAAAGGGTTGTGGCTGGTGTGTTATGGTGGGGAGGTGGAAGGTGATGCTGGGGGGGTTTGACAGTGATGGGGGAAAGGGAATGGGTGACTGGGGGAGGGGAAAGGACAGGAGAGCACAAGAAAAACTGTAGCGCTATCATGCTTGCTAAATCAAAAGTGAAACGAGAGTCGTGTGAGCGAGAACTGGTGCTGCATGGGAGTGTGATCAGTGGGTGGGTGGAGATGCAAGTCAGCTCAGATGGACAACTGAAAAAGAACGCAAGCAGGCAGCATTGAAAATGCTTGGGACGTTAATATGAGTATGATGCAGGAAGGATCCACGTGCGTGGAAGAGTGCTTGTATAATGCTCCAAAAGGCCCTGCCACACACTCACTTCTCCCTCCAGAATCACTCATGAGCCGGCTGCATGCCACTGAACTGCTAGTGCCAGGGGGTGGGTGGGGGGGAGGATGCAATGCAATGGGAGGACTCACAAAGCTTGTCAATGAAGCTGAAAGGCACCATTACACATTATTCAGTGAAAGTGAATATATTTTCAGATTATAAAGTGACAAAATGCGTTCACCCATTCAACCAACTGTGATCAGAATTTCTTAACTTTTGAATGTCTTAGGTGTTGCCCTGACATCTGCAGCAGGGATGGAAACAGCCCATGCAATTGTTAGCCTTGTTACCTCAGGTAACTTTGGCATGGGTCCTTTGGAGACCGAGGCCTTGAAAGCCCAGGCTTGCTTTGGCTGTCCTCCTGTGGGCCAACTGCTCCCTCTGCGGTGACAGAGTCCGAGGCTGAGGGGGTCACAGGCAAAGGGGACTTGAGCGAGAGGACAGCCTCTGATATTCCTGAGTGGATGACCCAGGGGTGTCCAGCTGCTGCTCCTCCTCCCTTTATGTGCCCGAGAGCCCCGGCCTGACTTGTTGAGGGGAAGGAGCTCCTAGGGGGATGTTGAGGTGCCCCATTTCCCTCTTGTATTGCCATTGCAGGAACTCACCCATGGCTACCACGATGGCGTGCAGTTCTGTGCACATCTCCACATTCTGCTGGACCAGGGTGTCTTTGGCATCCACTATCCTCCACATGGAGACCTCCATATGCGCACATGTGGGCACCACTTCATCAGAGAGCAGGTGGACACACTTCTGGCATGCCACTCTGTTGAGGGTTTCCAACACCTTTGTGTGATGTTCCCCCACCTTCTGCTGACTCTCCAGGATGAATTGGAAGGCTAAAACTAGAGGCTCATCATCTGACTAGGACCTCACAGATGCCTCATCCCCAGCAGCCCTCTGAGTGCCGAGGGAGCTCGGCTGAACCTGCCTCCTCATGCTGCAGACACGTGTCCATGCAGTGACCACTGGATTGAGCACCAGAGCCTGTTCTAAATCTAGGTCCCACCGAGGCTTGTGTCTCTGCGTTGGTGCAGGGTATGGGTAAGCGCTGTGATGAGTCTTCCAGGCTGCTTATTTCCAGCTCTTCAATGTTAGAGGTGTCCTCTTGGTTGAAGGTGAGGACATGGATGGAGCTGAAGGACCTGCTGGCTGAGGGTGTCGGTCACTTGGCTTCCTGTGAACCAATGTAGAGATAATTAGTACATGGCAGCAGAGTCAAAAGCAGGAGAGAGAGCACTCACAGTTGCTTTGAGAGAGGGATGATGTGGCGCAGGATCCTCACAAGGGTGTTCACCACCGACCTCACTGTTGCTGCAGGCACAGCCCCACGTCCTCAGCAGTCACCGCAATGGCAGTCTGCACAGGGTGAGTGAGGGGCCTTATGTGGGCCACCCAACCCCAAGTCTGGGACCTCTCCCTGTTGTTGTGAACCAGCTTCTCCTGCATGAAAACAGTTGGAGAGAATGTGAGTAGGACACATGGTGCTGCGTGGAATGTTTGTGTGGTGAATGGAACCATGGACCACATGAGGTCACGAGCTCCAGAGGATAGGAGCCTAAGGAAGATGTGAGGTTGTGTGTGAGAGTTATTAGTGCTGTCCCTTGAGATGTGAGATCCCTGTGGATGTGTGATGGGTTTGTGAGTGTGCGAGTTGAGAGTGATGAGAAGAGTGACTTACACTGGTGGAACAGATGAGACCATTCATCCTGTAGTGGCACTGGGTGACTGTCCTCTTTTGCAGGGCATTGGCGCTGACCACCATGCTGGATTGGTGATCTTGCTTACCCCCAGAGCAGGGCTAGAGGATATTATGGCAGGCCTCCACTGTGCCCAAAAGACATTTGAGGGACATGTCGTTAAACTGGGGGGCGGTAGGTGTTCTTGCCTTCGCGGGCCATGTCTTCTTTGCAACAGTCCTGGGCTAGAAAAACTGAGAGGTGTGCACTTGGATGCATTTTAAATATTGCGCCCAGCATGATGAAGTGGTGATGGTGTAGCGGGCGAATGAGTGCCCGCCTGCCATCAAAGCGGTGTGTTCCCTGGCAATGCATAGTTAATGAGGCACGATTTGGACAATATGATGTGAAAACGTGCTTTTTCCTGCCGCTACCGCACTTAGTGCAAATCTGGGACAATTCCGCCTATTGTTTTTCATGCCAGCTACTGCACCTAGTGCAATTCTTGGATGATTCCGCCTATGTTTCCTCCTGGAGTATAGACATTCATGATGAACAACGCAAGAGGTGCAGGGGGTTGTGTGACATCTTGGGATGAATCCACGGTAATTGTAGAACAAGGGACAGACAGTCCTTTGTGCCATGCAAACCTAGGTATTATTCAGCATTGTTGTGTAGCTTAGCAGCTCATCATCTTCCAAACCTGTTCCCAGGTAATGTCCATAGCAATGCACCTAGCTGCCATCTCCCCACAAGCATGCTCTTTGTCCTCCTCAAGAAGGCAACCCTTTACGCGCACGCACACAGACACACCCCCTCAGGCAGCAACACTCCCATTTCATCAACCATCAGAGAGTTTGTATGCTGTGCCATTCCACCACTTGTCCACAGGCTCTGTCTGCATTTATGTTGCCAGCTATGTTTTTCTCCAATACAGCATTCGGAAAGATTGAAATTTAAACGGATAACATTTTTGTAAGCACTATGATTATTTTTTCCAAATGTACAGCAGTCATCTTTAATTTATTTGTCCCTGTTTCAGCTCATCCGCTACTTTGTTACCTGTAGACTTGACTATTTGAATGAACTCCTGGCTCTTTTACATTCTACCTTCGGTAAACTTGAGGTCATCCAAAACTCTGTTGACCAACATAACTCGCAACAAGTCCATACCCTTCACCAATCATCCCTGTCCATGCTGACTTATTTTGGCTTCCAGTCAAGTAATGGTCTTGATTTTAAAATTCCTATCCTTGTTTTTAAAACCCTCCATGGCCTCACCCCTTCCTCCCTATCTCTGAAATTTCCTCCAGACCAATAGCCCTCCAAGATATCTGCACTCCTCTAATTCTTGCCACTTGAACATCACCGATTTTAATTGTTTCATCATTGGTTGCCATGCCTGGGCCCCAAGCTCCAGTATTCCCTCCCTACACCTCTCCAACTTTCTACCTCTGCTAATGCCTTTTACCTATGTTTTTGACCAAGCTTTTGGTCATCTTACTTATTATCTCTTTATGTGGCTTGGTGTCATATTTTACTTTGTAATGCTCCTGTGAAGCATCGTGAGGCATTTATTACATTAAAGGCATCATTGTTGTATCACTTTCTATTTTAACTCTAGTCTTTTAATAACTAATAATGCATACAATTTCCCAACCCCTTTTGGTGAGTTCCCAGTTCCAGGTCCAATAATAGGCTGGAAAATTGTTCCATGAATAAGTAATAATACTGACTCCAGAAAATTCTGAGAGTTGAGCTAATGAGTTACCAACAAATTTTGCACTCCAGTCTCTTCACTTTGGGAATGGGATTTTCCTTCTGGTAGTGTTATAGAGTTGATCTTCAGACAACCTTTCTTAGCAGAAACATTTGGCTTCATTTACAAGATAGCAGTAGCAACTACACATGTTTATCAAACTCCTAACTAAAGAAGTGCTCTCTGCTGTATAGGTTCTCTGTGCTGCTAACACATTGGTTTACACAGATCATGTGATCTTACAGCGCAGGGTTATTCTTAAAGCTACAGTTCAACATTTTGCAAATCTATAATTACAGGTAGTATCTGGATCCAGTAGAAATATATAATTGACAGACACTTATAACCCCTCATATTAAACAACTATTATGCCCAGATTGGGGCCTGGATAGTGATTAATAACAATATTAATCTACCAAGCACTTATCCATTTTATGTGACAGTCATGGTTTAAATAGTGGAAGTTGTTCATATCCCTGTCATAGTAGATGATTTTACCTTCCTGGACACCTGGTGTTGTCATTATTATAATGTCATGTCTGTCTTTGATAGGTCTGTTTCCGAGTAGAGCATGAATGAACAGTGCAGGAAATAACACCAGCGCTTGCTGCACATGTAGATCAACCTTTCACTAGTGATAATCCTGCTACTATTTCCTTGGACACAGTACAAGTACAGACATGGTTGAATGAAATACATAATTTACATATACAGTATATGATTATTTAATCCATAGGAAGAAATTAGGTAAGCACATGAGAGACAAAGACAGTGTCTTCCAGGAGGTCATGTTGATAGGGTTACATGAAATAATGTGGGAGGAGACTTGTGTGCAGTATAAACATCAGCATGGTCTTGTTAGGCAAAATTTATTGTTTCTATGTCGTATAGTAGATGTAATTCCAATATTATTGTTCACTAATGCAGGTTTCTCTATGTATTCCAGATTCAGACTTGAGTATGCGGACATTGAGCACACCAAGCCCTGCACTGATCTGTCCTCAGAATGTGCAATCTTTTCAAAATGGCCAAGGATCCTCCACTTCATCCTCTTCAGTCACAGGGGAGACTATTGCTATGATCCACTCCCAGCCGCTGTTCCTTATACCCCAGTGTGCCATCAGGCCAGCGTCAAGGCTGCAGAAAGAACAGGCTCCCATTGACAGGCTACCAGACCAAACCTTGATCCAGATGTTTTCACACCTCCCCACCAACCAGCTATGCCGATGCGCACGTGTCTGCCGGCGCTGGTACAACCTGTGCTGGGATCCACGATTGTGGAGGACTATTCGTCTGACAGGTGAAACAATGAATGTGGACAGAGCTCTGCGGGTACTCACCCGAAGATTGTGTCAGGATACACCTAATGTATGCCTCATGTTGGAAACAGTCATCGTTCAAAGCTGCAGGCGGCTTACAGATAGGGGCCTCTACACCATTGCTCAGTGCTGCCCAGAGCTACGGCAGCTAGAAGTGCCAGGCTGTTACAATATCTCTAATGAAGCACTCTATGATGTTGTTTCCCGGTGTCCCAACCTGGAGTACCTGGATGTTTCAGGTAACTATTCAGTAAACACAAGATCCTTGACAATAGTCCAAGTATCTGAATATTTGGCTCTTAGCTATAAAGCAGAGGTTCAAATGCCTGTCAAACTCTATGCATCAGTTGGGTGAATACCATCCATCTTTTGTTCAGCTGAACAATATTGCAGCAATGATGCATTTTGTCTTCAGTGGGGGGCATGTGCCAGGAGGGGTTCGATAAGCATAAATTGATGACAAAATTACCCTCAAAAATTTTCCTGCTGATAAATCATAGCATGATACTGATAAAACATAGTGTATGGACAGGCATCACCTATACATATTGTCACTGTCCTAATTTACAATAGATATTGCCATTAGCCAAACTGGAGTAAATGGAAACAATCGGGGGGAGTTTTAACTACAGAGAATGGATGGGTTTGGGTCGAGTTGGGGTTTAAAGTTAGAAAAATCTGCTTCCCAACTGAAACTTGCCTCCAATCTGCCCATTTCCAGCTTCAACTGAGGCTGGAGAGTGATCAGGCTACAGCTTTAGATACAAAAATGAAAACCTCATTGTCTTCCAACCTTTGGACTTTTGCTATTGTCAGCTAGGTTTCCTGAGCCATGGGGAACTTAAATTGGCAGCTTCCAAGAGGTGAAGAGGGGACTTGGTGAATTCAGGGAATAAGTTTCTTCACGCTTACCTCTGGATCCAGGGACCTGCCAGAGAAGGTTCCACAATTGCAAGGTTTCTAACCCTCAGGCTCTGACCTCCTGCCCCCTGCAACACCCAGGATCAGTAACTCCCTCTGCCGTCCCCACAATTAATTGAATGCCCTCCCCTGTCCATGATCATCGATCAAATCACCGATCTACCTGCAGCTGTAGTCAGGGCCAGTTGCCCAATTGACTGAAGGTCCAGCTGTCAATCGAACTGAGCTTCCATATGGAGAACTGATCACTGACATCAATAACATGCTGTGGAATGAAAACTCTACAGTATGAGGGGGAATTCTGAGCGATGGCATTCCTGACAGATCAATTTCATGCAGATCAGTCACTGGAAATTCTGCTCAAGAGTCATGAAATCAGCCTGTGGAAATTCCCATTATTCAGGCACAAATATCTTTATTCCCTTTATATTGCTCTGGGACTTTTGGGTTTCCTTGGTTGCTGTATAGGAAAATCAACCTAGCAGTTGTTTTTAAAATTATTACACCAAATAAAGTGCTAATAGATCATAAAATATACAAAAATGGAGTGCAGAATCTTTGGGCTCAGAAACCCGACATCCGGAACATTTCTGGTACCAACCCTGCACTATGTCAGCATCAGAGGTGCAACGTGATTTTCAAACTGTCAACCATGAATCAGCCTGGAGGTGAGTTTGGTGCCCTGTTAAGGGCATTGGATGTGGTCAGAAGATGGGAACTGCAAACGGAGGGATAATTTAAAAGGCAAAAGGCAGCTGTGACTGGACTTGCCGCTGCCTTTTGTTATGATCCCCGAGAGAGCAATAATTTATTAAAAGAAAGGACCCCCCTCGACCCTAACAAAAAACAACAATGGACAAGATCTCACTTTGTAGAAGCTTTACTGGAGAAACAAATTCAAATCAACATAGATCAAACAGTAATTACCAGGCAACTGATACATCAAACTAAAGAGAAAGGTAGATTTCACATTAAGTAACATAACTATGATATTTCTTACAAAATGCTTTTACTCTACACCAAACCTCATAAAAATATAAAATCCTTCAAAGAATGATTTAAAAAATAATGAGGGAGAAATTAGAATATGTGAGAAAGCTAGCTAAAAATATAAAAACAGATAGAGTTTCTACAAGTATTTAAAAAGGAAAAGAATAACTAAAGTGCTTGTTGGTCCTCTAGAAAGTGAGTTTGGGGAAATAAGGAAATGGCAGAAGGTTTGAAAAGATATTTTGTGTCTGTCTTCACTGTAGGAGACACAAAGGACATCTTAGAAATAATTGTACATCAAGATGTATTAGGGAGGGAGGAACTTAAAACAACTGCAATCACCAGGGAAGAGAACTGAGAAAATTATTAGAACTGAAGGCTGATAACAAAGAACAAAGAAAAGTACAGCACAGGAACAGGCCCTTCAGCCCTCCAAGCCTGCGCCGATCATATTGCCCATCAACTAAAACATTTTGCATTTCCGGGGTCCGTATCCCTCTATTCCCATCCTATTCATGTATTTGTCAAGCTGCCTTTTAAACAACAACTATCGTACCTGCTTCCACCTCTGGCAGCGAATTCCAGGCACTCTGCGTAAAAAACTTGGGTCCTGATGGTCTTAAAAGAAGTGACTGCTGAGATAGTAGCTGTATTGGTTTTAATTTTCCAAAATTCCCTAGGTTCTGGAAAGCTCCCATTAGATTGGAAAATAGAGAATGTATTTCCTCTATTCAACATAGGATGAAGAAAAAAAGCAGGAAACTACAGACCAGTTAGCCTAAAATCTGTAACAGGGAAATGCTGAAATCTATTGTTAAAGAGGTTAAAATAGGGTAGTTAGAAAATCTTAATGCAATCGGGCAAAGTCAACATAATTTTATGAAAAGGAAATTCTGCCTGACTAATTTATTAGAATTCTCTGAGGAAGTAACAAACAATATGGATAAAGGGGAATCTGTAGATGTGGTGTATTTGGCTTTCCAACAGGCATTTCATAGGGTGCCACATCAAAGGTTACTACACAAAATAAGAGCTCGTGGTGTAGAGGGTAACGTATTAGCACAGCTAAAGAATTGGTTAGCTAACAGGAAACAGAGAGTATATGAACTTGCGAACATACAAATTAGGAGCAGGAGTAGACAAATTGGGAGCAGTAGTAGACAAATTGACCCCTCAAGCCTGCTCTGCCATTCAATAAGATCAAGACTGATCTGATTGTAACCTTAACTCCACATTTCTGCCTACCCCCGATAACCTTTCAACCCCTTATAAATCAAGAATCTATCTAGCTCTGCTTTAAAAATATTCAAAGACTCTGCTTCCACCGCCTTTTGGGGAAGAGAGTTCCAAAGACTTACGACTCTCTGAGAGAAAAAAATCCTCCTTATCTCCGTCTTAAATGAGTGACCCCTTATTTTTAAACAGTGACCCCTAGTTCAAGATCACCCCACAAGAGGAAACACCCTCACCACATCCACCCTGTCGAGACCCCTCAGGATCTTAAAGGTTTCAATCAAGTAACCTCTTACTCTTCTAAACTTCAGCAGATACAAGCCTAACTTGTCCAACCTTTGCTCTTAAGACAACCAGCCTATGCCTGGTATTAGTCTAGTAAACCTTCTCTGAACTGTTTCTCATGCATTTATATCTTTCCTTAAATAAGGAGACCAGTACTGTACACAATACTCCAGATGTGGTCTCACCAGTGCCCTGTACAAGTGAAGCATACCTCCCTACTTTTGCAATCAATTCCCCTCCCAAAAAATGATAACATTCTATTAGCTTTACTAATTATTTGCTGTACCAAACTAGCCTCTTGTGATTCATGCACTAGTTCACCCAGATCCCTCTGAATCTTAGAGATCTGCAATCTCTCACCATTTAGATAATCTTTTTATATTCTTCCTCCCAAAATGGACAATTTCACATTATCCCACATTATACTCAATTTGCCAGATCTTTGCCCACTCACTTAACTTACCTATGTCTCTTTGTAGCCTCATTATGTCCTCTTCACAATTTACTTTCCTATCTATCTTTGTGTCAACAACAAATTTAGCAACCATTCCTTCAGTCCTTTCATCCAAGTCACTTATATAAATTGTAAAAAGTTGAGACCCCAGCACTGATCCCTGTGACACACCACTCGTCACATCCTGCCAATCAGAAAAAGACCCACTTATGCCAACTCTTTGCTTCCTGTTAGCTAGACTATCTTCTATCCATGCCAATATGTTACCTCCTAAACCATCAGCTTTTATTTTCCGCAATAACCTTTGATGTGGCACTTTATCAAATGCCTTCTGGAAAACTAAGCATTGTACATCCACCGGTTCCCCTTTATCCACAGCATATGTGACTCCTTCAAAGAATTCCAAGAAATTGGTTAAACATGATTTCCCTTTCACAAACCATGTTGGCTCTGCCTGATTGCCTTGAATTTTTCTAAGTGCCCTGCTATAACGTCTTTAATAATAGCTCCTAACATTTTCCCTTTGACAGATGTTCGGCTAACTGGCCTGTAGTTGCTGCTTTTGGTCTCCCTCCCTTTTTGAATAAAGGAGTTACATTTGTTGTTTTCCAATCAAATGGAACCTTCCCTGAATTTTGGAAAATTAAAACCAGTGCATCAATTATCTCACTAGCCACTTCTTTCAAGACCCTAGGATGAAGTCCATCCAGACCTGGGGATTTGTCAGCCCACAGCCCCAGCAATTTGCTCAATACCAGTTCCCTGGTGATTGTAATTTCCCCAAGTTCTTCCCTCCCTTCCATTTCCTGATTTACAGCTGTTACTTGTGTCCTCTATAGTGAAGACAGAAGCAAAATACCTCTTTAATTCATCCGCTATCTCCCTACTTTCCATTATCAGTTCCCTGATGCACACTCTATAGGATCAATGCTCACTTTGTTAATTCTTTTCTTATTAAGTATCTATAGAAACTCTTACTATCCATCTTTATATTACTAGCTAGCTTTCTCTCACTCTCTAATTGTTACTTCCTTATTAATCTTCTTGTCATTCTTTGCTGTTCATTATATTCTTTCCAATCTCCTGACCTGTCACCCATCTTTGAGTAATTATATGCTTTTACTTGCTGTTTGATACTGTGTTTGAAACTGTCCCGAAAACATTCTATGAACTCCTCACCTACCCTTTACCCATCTGATTTTTCCAATCTATCTGTAGATTAAAACCCCCCATGATTATTGCTGTACCTTTCTGACAAGCTCCCATTATCTCTTCTTTCATACTCTCTCCAACCGTGTAGTTACAATTGAGGGGGCCTGTACACCAATCCCACAAGTGACTTCTTGCCTTTATCATTTCTCATCTCAAACCAAACCAGATCATCATCCTGGTTTCCTGAACTTTGGTCATCCCTGCCTAATGTGCTAATACCATCATTAATTAACAGAGCCACCCCTCCACCTTTTCCTAACTTCCTGTCTTTCCTAATTGTTATGTACCCTTCAATATTCAGGTTCCAATCTATGTCACCCTGCAGCCATGTCTCTGTAAGGGATAAATGGGCCTTTTTTGGGTTGATGAGATATAACCAGTGGAGTGTCACAGGGATCAAAGCTGGAGACTCAACTATTTACAATCTATACCAATGACTTGGATGAAAGGACCGAATGTAAGATTGCTAAATGACACAAAGTTGGTTGGACAGCAAGTTGTGAAGAGGACATAAAAAGCCTGCAAAGGGACTGGTAAAGTGAAGGAATAAAAATTTGACAGATAATGTGGGAAAATGTGAACTTGTCCATGTAGGCAGGAAGAATACAAAAGCAACATATTATTTAAATGAAGAGAGATTAGAGAATTCTACAGTACAGAAGGACCTGGGTGTCGGGCACTTGAATCACAAAAAGCAGGTAATTAGGAAGGCAAATGGGATGTTGTCGTTTATTGTAAGGAAAATGGAATATAAAAGCAGGGAAGTTTTGCTACAGTTGTTCACGCTATTGGTGTGACCATATCTGGAGTACAATGAACAGTTTTGGTCTCTTTATTTAAGAAAGGATATAATTGCAGTAGAAGCAGTACAGAGAAGGTTCACTCAACCGACTTCTGGGATGAAGGGGTTGTCTTACGGGGAAATGTTGGATAATTGAAGTGTAGAATGAGAGGCGATCTTATGCAACGTATAGAATCCTAAGGAGACTTGACAGAGTAGATGCTGAAAGGAAGTTTCCCCTTGTGGTAGAGCTAGAATTAGGGGACACAGTTTAAAAATAAGGGGTCTCCTATTTAATATGGAGATGAGAATTTTTTTCCCGGAGAATTGTTAGTCCGTGGAATTCTGTTCCCCAGAGAGCAGTAGAGACAGGGCCATTGAATAGGTTTACGGCTGAGTTTGATAGATTCTTCATTGACAAAGGAGTTGAAAGGTATAGGGGGTAGACAGGAAAGTGGAGTTCAGGCCACAATCAGATCAGCCATGATCTTATGCTCGAGGGGCCGAATGAGCCACTCCTGTTCCCAATTCATATGTTTCTATGTTCGTATGTTTACCAATTTGATTTGTCCTGTCTGCAACTACTGTTGGGGGCCTATAAACTGTACCCATCAGTGTTTTCTGATCCTTATTATTCCTAATCTCCACCCATAGAGTCCTTACTTCCTTATCTTCTGAACCATGATCCTTTCTTACTATTGCCTTTATTTCATCCTTATCTATCAGGGCTACACCGCCTTTTCCATTCTGCCTGTCTTTTGAAATGATGTGTACCCTGGAATATTTATTTCCCCATCTTGGTCACTTTGTAATCAGGGGTTGCATTTTCATTCCCTGCCAAAGGCAGTATTGGAGGCAGATTGGGCCCTAAAATACCAGTGCTAGCCGATGGGCTGGTTTCCTGATTCCCTTCCTGGTATGGGCCATTTTTGCAGGGGAGGGTTTGGGGCCAGCAGGGCTTCCCGTTCCCACAAGGCAGGTAGCCAGGTAGGCTTGTTAAGAACTTTGTTAACCCCATTTAAAGGAGGCCGTTGGAAAAATACATTAATTGATGAAAATTACAGTTTTCCAGTTTAACTACCTGGCGGTGGGCACCTTGTGGCAGGCCAGCAAACTAAGAGCCATATGAGTGCAGGTGCTGGCTGCCCTGTTGAGAGATTTCCACCCTCCCTTATCCCTGCCACTCCTATCGTGCAGTCTGGCTGCTGTATAGTTTTTTATTTGAACTTTTAAAAGGTTGGTGAGAGGTCAGGTCGATGTTGAAGCATGTTCTCGGTTAGTTATCATTCATTTCAGCTGCTTCTCCTCTCAAGCTGCAAGGTCTCTGATTTACCCTGCAGTTTTGAGAGCCCACCTGCTGCACTCAACTGGCCAGGGAACCCGTCTCCATGCCACTTAAGGGGGCACCTCCATAAAAATACCAAAGAGTAACTGTTCCATGCACCTCCTCCACTCCCTCCCAACCCTCAACCTCCAACCTTGGGGCATATTCAGGATCTGGAACCAGTCCCAACTTTTGTTTCTCACTCCCAGAGGGAAAATTCAGCCCCAGGTCTCTGTAATGGCAATTAAATCTAAACCATTGATCTCTGTTTGTGCCACTAATTTATGTGTCTTCTTATGAATGCTTTGTGCAATTAGATAAAGAACCTTTATTATTGTTTATTTACTACTATCCTTTGCATGGGCTTATTTGCTGATGTGCTATAACTGTTAAACTGTGTTCCCTTCCTGTCCCACTTTGCTTGGCTTTACCAAAATTGCTACACCATTCTATTGCCTCAACTTTCAGTGACCCCTCCCCCACCCCCTTTATAGTTTAAAGCTCCATCTACAGCCCTAATTATATGATTCGTTATTGACACCAGCCTCGTTTAAGTGGAAGTCATTTCAATGGAACAGCTTCCTCTTTCACTGTACTCACCATGCAGTGCTGCATGAATCAAGACTCCCTCTTCCCACACAACTCATTGAGCCATGAGTTTAATTCACTAATCTGCTTGGCCCTATGACAATTGGTGCATAGCTCAGGTAACAATCCAAAGCTTATTACCTTTTAGGTTATGCATTTTAATTTGGACCCTAATTCCTCAAACTCTCTCAGCAGAACATCATTCTAGTTCTACCTTTGTCATTGGTTCTTATTTAGACCACAACAACTGGAACCTCCTCCTCCCACCGCAAATTTGTCTTCAGCCGTGAAGAGGTGTCTTTAATTCTGGTCCTGGAAAGGGAACACAACCTTTGGAACTCCTGCCTGCAGAGAACAGTATTTATTTCCCTTACTATATTGCCTTCTTTCACTACCACATTCTTTTTCACTGCCTCACTTGAATGACTCCCTGCACCATGGTGCTATGGTCAGTTCACCCATCCACCCTGCAGTTCTTGGTCTTATCCATACAGCTATGATGAAAGTCAAGGGCCGTGGCTCCTCCATCACTACATTCTGGATCCCCATACCTGCCTGATTCACAGTCACACCCTCCTGTCCCTGACCATTTACCAGCTCTAATATCTGCTCAACCTAAGGGGTGTGACTGACACCTGGAACAAAGTGTGTAAGTGACTTGTCCCCTCCCTGATGTCCCACAATACCTGCAGCACGGACTCCAGCTCAACCAGTCTGAGCAGAAGTCACTCGAGCTGCAGATACTTGTCTGGAATTCAGTGTTCTCCAGAAACTCCCACTTGTTGCAGTTATGATATAAGACCTGCTTTGCCATATCTGTGTGGCCTGACTTATTTGTTTAAAATAAAAACAGAAAATGCTGTAAAAGCTCAGCAGGTGTGACAGCTTTTGTGGAGGGAGAAACAGTTAATGTTTCGAGTCCGTATGACTCTTCTTCAGAGCTGAAGAGAGGTAGAAATGAGACATTAGATCAGATGATCAAAAGGTTGATCAAAGAGATAAGGCTGGATTTTATGCTTAGGGTTGGCTCTTCGCCCTCCCAGTGTAAATCTCAGGTGAGCCCACTTCCGCTTATCCGGCTCACCCTGCTTTAATTTTTTGGGAAAAAGCAGTTTAATTAGTATGAAGCCTGACTTACTTCCATCTCCAGGAATACATCCCACCTCTGAGAACTGCTGACCAATTAGATGACAAGCCCCAATAAGGAGAGGGTGTAGGGCTAGTTGGAGAGGGCAGGGTTGGAGGGTGGATGTGGGGAGACAAAATTGTGAGTGGGGGTCCTCCGATTAACACAGGGAACAAGGGAGGCACCCTCACTTTCACTGACCAGCAGCCCGCAGGATTAAACATACCACGCTATCCATTGGGCACAGACTTCTCCCACTACCTGTTTTCAGAGCGGCAGCAAGATAAGGCACTTCATTAAGCATTACTTGCCCACTTAAGGGTCTCAATTGGGCCACGGACTGGACAGTACACTGTCAATGACACCGCACCCTAACTTATGGGTCTGCCCGCCTGTTTTCCTGCCCACGGGTGGTCTGTAAAATTCAGCCTGTATGTTTTAAGAAATGTCTGCAAAGGGAAAAGCAAGGTAGAGAGGTGTAGAGGTATAGGGAGGGAATTCCAGAGCTGGGGCCTGGACAACTGAAGGGATGGTCGCCAATGGTGGAGCATTTCTAACTGAGAATACAGAAGAGGCCAGAATTAGAGGAATGCAGGTATCTTGAAACATTGTAGAGTTAGAGGAGATTACAGAGATAGGGAGGGTCAAGACCATGGAGAGGAAACAAAGATGAGAATTTTAAAATCAAGGCGTTGCTTGACCAAGAGCCCATGTGGGTCAGCAGCACAAGGATGATAGGGGAAAGGGACTTCCTGTGAATTAAGATTTTTGGAGCAGAGTTTTGGATGACCTCAAGTTTACATAGGGTGGAATGTTGGAGACCAACCAGGAGTTCATTGGAATAGTCAAGTCTAGAAGTAACAAAGCCACGAATGAGAGTTTCAGCAGCAGATTAGCTAATACAGAGGCAAAGTCGCGTAGTGCTATGGAGTTGGAAAAGTGCAGTCTTAGAGATGACATGACTATGAGGTCAGAAGCTCATTCTAGGGCCAAATGTGACACAAAGGTTGAGAACACTGGCTTAATCTCAGATTGTTACCTGGGAGAGGGATGGAGTCTGTAATTAGGGAGCGGAGTTTGGTGCAGGGAGCAAAAACAATTGCTTCCTTTTTACCAGTATTTGATTAGAGGAAATATTTGCTCATGTAGTACTGCATGTGGAATAAGCAGTCTGACCATTTAGTAATAGCGGAGGGGTCGAAAGATGCGGTAGCAATATAGAGCTGGGTGTCATCAGCATAAATGTGAAAACTAACACTATGCTTTTGGATGATTTCACCAAGGGCTATCATGTAGATGAGAAATTGGAGGAAGCCAGGGATTGACCCTTGGGCTACTAGAGGTACTGGTGCAGGCAAAGGAACAGAAACTACTGCAAGTGATTCTTTGGCTACAATTAGATGGATAAGACCAGAACAATGTGAGAGCAGTCCAACCAACCTGGACAACAGGCATTGGAGAAGAATTTTGTGGTCAACCATGTCAAAGGCAGCAGACAGGTCAAGAAAGATGAGGAGGGAAAGTTTACCTTTACCACAGTCACATAGGATGTCATTTGTGACTCATTAGAGCTGTTTTGGTACTGTGGTAAAGTGTGCATATTAAAAGACTCTAAAGAAGAGATAGCAGAGGCACTATTACATATGTTTAATAATTCATTTGAAAAAAGGGTAGTGTCAGAGGACTGGTGGATAGCTAACTTTGTGTCTGTGTTTCGGAAGGGAGATTGAACACCTCCAGGGAAGTATAGACCAGTGAGTTTAACATCAGTCAAGGAAAAATAAAATAATCCATACTAAAATAGAAAATGGAAAAACACTTTGAAACCAAAAATATAATAATGAATAGTCAGCATGGCTTAGAAAGGGAAGAGTCTTGCTTGACCAACCTTACTGAATTTGTTTGAAGAAGTAACAGAAGGAGGGGGCTGGTTAGCTCAGTTGGCTCAATAGCTAACTTGTGGTTCAGAATAATGCCAACAGTGCAGGTTCAATTCCCCTTCTTGTTGAGGTAGACTTGGGATCTATTTCCTCATCCTGACCCTGAGAGTGGAAGGAAGTGGCAAACCACCACTGAAACAACTGCCAAGAAAATGGCTCAGGATAAAGCATCAGCAGACAATGAGCCAAGAACCTGTCTTTGGGCAGAGTACACATGAGTGAATGAACAGAAAGAATAGACAAGGTTAATGTAATCTGTATAATTTATCTACATAACCAGAGGAGCTTCAATAAGGTCCTATGTGATAGACTAATGAATAAGGTCAGAATGTGTGGTATCAGGGAATAAGTAACAGAATGGATAGCTAGCTGGGTTCAAAACAGAAGGCAGGGGTTGGGGGGAAGAGCAGATATGCAGAGCGTTAGAAGGTGGAAAGGATCAGTGTGGAGCCCAACATTGTTCACAGTTTAGAATACTAATTTAGACTTTGAAGTCAAAAAGGCATTTTCTAAATTTGTGGATGACACCAAATTTGGCAGGATGGTCAATACTGAGGAGAACTGCAACAAATACAAATCAACATTAATAAACTTGCAGCATATAAGTCATGTTTAACTTGTGTAAAACACTAGTTGAGCCTCATCTGGACTACTGTGTCCAGTTCTGGACACCATTCTTGATGAAGGATGTGAAAGCATTGGAGAAAGTACAGAGGAGATTCACAGGAATAATTTCAAGGATAAAGAACTGTAGCTATGAGAATAGATTAGAGAGGTTAGGACTCTTTTCCTCAGAGTAAAGAAGGCTGAGAGGAGACTTGATAGAGGTATTTAAGATCTTGAGGAGTGTAGACATAGTAAATAGTGAGAAACTGTTCTCACTCAAGAGAACATCAAGACCAAAAGGGCACAGATTCAAAATATTTGGCAAAAAGAATAAATGTGATGTGAGGAAAAGAATTTTCACCCAGAGGGTGGCTGGAGTCTGGAACAAACTTCATGAAAGGGTAGTGGAGGCAGGTTCAATCAAGGTATTCAAAAGGGAATTGGATTGCTACCTGAAAAGTGAGAATGTCCAAGGTTACAGGTTAAGGCAGGGGAGTGAGACTAGGTAGAATGCTCTTTCAGAGAGCCAGTGCAAACTCAATGGGCTGAAAGGCCTCTTTCTGCACTGTAAGGTTACTGTGAATGGGCATATAATTGACAAATGGATTTCAAAACAGGTAAATGCAAGGTATTACATTTTGTGAGAAAAATAAGGAGGTCACACATTACTTGGAAAATAAGAACCTAAATGGAATAGAAGAGAAAAGGAACCTGAGAGTACAAATACAAAAATCACTAAAAGTAGCAATGCAAATTAATAAGGCCCTATAAAAGCAAAAAAAGCATTAGGGTTTATTTCCAGCAGGACAGAATTGGAAAATAGAACATTTACGGTAAACTAGTATCAAACCTTGCACCACCCTTGGACAATTGTGTACCGTTCTGGTTGCCATATTATCAAAAGATATAGAGGCACTGAAGAGGGTGCAAGAAAGATTTGCAAGGATGATACCTATCAGGAAAGGATAAACAGTCCTCTTTCCAAACAGTTATCTTTCCACTTCCAAAAAATGTCTAAGGGGTGACTGAATAGAGATTTTTAAAATAATGAAAGAATTTGATAGAGTAGACACAAGGGCCAGAATTTTCCCATTGGCGATTTGGGGGCGGGGCCTGCTCGCTGATGGGAAAATGACGTCGAGAGCAACCCCCAACATCATCCCAGTCCATTTAAATATTGAGGAAGGCGGGCGGACAGTGAAATCAATTGAGGCCATCGACAGGCTAATTAAGATAATTAAAGACCTGCCCATCCAGCCTTAAGGTTTGCGGGCAGTCCAGGAGCCCCAGCAGGCTCCTGATAATACATGAAACCTCATCCACTGGCAGGATGAGGTTTCATGTCCGTTTTAAAAAGTTTAATAAAGTTTATATCCTTTTTATTAACATGTCCCATCTCATGTGACATTGTCACATGAGGGGGACATGTTAATAATTTTTATATTTTTCTATTTTTAATATTTTTTACAGTCAGTGATCTCCTTGAGACAGCACAGTCTCGGAGCAGTGCGCTCTTTCGCGCGCACTTTGACAGATGGGGAATCCCTCCCCCCCCGGACAGGAAGCGCGTAGCACTTCCTGTCGGGCAGGCCGCTGAGCAGGCCTTAATTGGCCCGCCCACTCAAAATGGCGGTGAGCCCCATTTCGGCAGCAGAGTTCGGCTGCCTGCCCACCGCCGAGCTGGTGGGGTCCACCCACCTGCCCATCAAGGTAAGAATTCTGGCCAAGAAAAATGTTTTCAATGGTGAGGAAGATTAAAATTAGAGGCCATTAATATAAGATAGCCACCAAGAAATCAAATAGGTAATTTGGAAGAAAAGTTTTCTTCCAAAGAGTGGTGAGAATGCGGAACACACTACCACAGGGATTGGTTAAGGTAAATAGTGTAGATACATTTAAAGGAAGGCTGGGCAAATAAATGAGGGAGAAGGGGATGGAGGGTTATGCTGATAGAGTCAGATAAGGAAAAATGGAAGGGCCTCAAGTGGAGCATAAACAATGCCACGGATGAATAGACTGTTTGTTTCTGTGCTGTATACTCATGTAATAATTAATTATTATGTAACTATATGTAGAATGACCTTTCAGCAATGGTACTGGAAATAAATTCTTACTAATGTTTAAAAAGTGATGTAGACAAACATCGGAAAAAGAAAAAAAGTAGAAGAGTAAGTGGAATAGAAAGAAGAGCTGGCATAGGTATGATGGACCTAATAGGCACCTTCTGTATTTTAAATTTCTATGTCAATTTAATAAGTTCTACATGTTAATAGTTTAAAACATCATTCTCAATTTTTTATCTAGGTTGTTCCAAGATAACCTGCATTAGTCTGACAAGGGAAGCTTCCATCAAACTCTCTCCACTTCACGGAAAACAAATCTCCATACGCTACCTGAATATGACAGATTGTTTTGTACTTGAAGACGAGGGTTTGCATACGATAGCAGCTCACTGCACCCAGCTGACCCACCTCTACCTACGCAGGTGTATACGTGTCACAGACGAGGGCCTCCGCTACCTGATGCTTTATTGCACAACAATCAAAGAACTGAGTGTTAGTGACTGCCGTGCAGTGAGTGATTTTGGGATGAGAGAGGTGGCAAAATTGGAAGCACACCTGAAGTATCTCAGCATTGCTCACTGTGGCCGGATCACAGACGTGGGTATCCGCTATGTTGCCAAGTATTGCAGCAAACTGCGTTATTTGAATGCACGGGGTTGCGAAGGAATAACCGATCATGGGATTGAGTACCTTGCCAAAAATTGCACAAAACTGAAATCCCTAGATATTGGGAAGTGTCCATTAGTTTCGGATGCAGGCATGGAGTTTTTAGCATTGAACTGTTACAACCTGAAGCGACTTAGTCTTAAGTCGTGCGAGAGCATCACTGGCCGTGGTTTAAAGATTGTCGCCGCCAACTGCTTTGAGCTTCAGATGTTGAACGTACAGGACTGTGACATCTCTGTTGAGGCATTGCGGTTTGTCAAACGCCATTGCAAAAGATGTATTATAGAACACACCAATCCAGCCTTCTTCTGACAGGATGTTCAACAGTGAAACAGAACAGACCATAGATTGTAAAGACTCAAATTTTATTTGCTTCTTTTCTTCTCCTCAATTCAAATATTTAGTTCATTTCCACATTGTAAACTATTACTCTATTATGACTGAAAGTCATGGTAATGAAAATATTTTTCTTTTTTCCTCTATGACGTGCACATTTTTGAATGCCAAATCTACAGAAACCAGTGTCCAGAGGCATAAACTAAATATATTCAAACTTTTTAAGTTGCTGGAAGAATTGATCAGATTTCATATCATGCCTTAAATCGGCCACTGGGATATGAAACAGAAATATTCAGTACGCCACTTGCCACCTATTTTTCAATTTTCTTCAAATGAAGCACTAACTATGTTTTACTTGATATCCCACCATAATATTAGATCCTGATGGGGATGGATGCTGTCACTTTCTGTTTGTTTTAACATGGAAGATTCTGAATAATATTGCATTTCCGTGCTTTTATTTCATTTTTTAAATTAATAAAAGGAAATGTAATTATCCTTAAATACTAAAGAGCTTATTGACTATATTGTAATGCACTTATTGTACTCTGATCTGCTATAACTGATCACGTTGTTACATGGTGTGCTGTTGGGGGAGGGGCAACAGGTTAATGCAGTGGGTTAGCATGTTGCCCTATCACCTCAGACCTGGGTTTAAATGCAGCCTAAACTGATGGGTGTTAGCCCCTCTCTTTGGTCCCCTTGAAATTGGTTTCATCCCATTAATAAGTTGGCCTTGACCCACAGCACAAAAATGCAGCTAATTCAGCACTAAATTTGACACTCAGAGGCTGCAAGGATACCTGGTGTGGGAAATGCTAGAGTCAAGGATGATTTTCTGAATTTGGGGCTGATACATGGCATTAATGTACAGTAAAATCAGCTTTACTCTGTGGACATTTGTACTTAATCTGGACTGGGAGTATTTTGTGCTGACATTGGAATGACAATCTTCAACCTTTGTGCTCCGGGTGGAGGAATCAATCTTTGTGAGCAAAGAGTTGGTAATTACCCCAAAATACCACAAAGTGAAAGTGATCTAATTCCCAGCACTCTCATTCACCACTCTGATACGTTTACAAGCTATGGCATTACCACACAGCTGAAAGGGACACCACCCCAATAGTCATAGTGCATCCAGTCTCAACCAATTGGAGAAGCTAATTAAGGTTTCATTTCGAATGCCTTTAAATAGCCCCAAATACTTGCTGCCTAACATTTGGCAAGTAACCTACAGGAAAAGATGGATAGGATGTGAATATGCATAAGGGAACAAATCACTTTTACTGTGATTTCAGAAGCCTCTTTTGGGCATTAAATAAAGGCCTCTTTATCATGGGAAAGGAGAACAAGCACAGGTCTCAATAATGGTTCCATAGCATAAGAACATGACTTGCAATCATCATGTTACAAAGTTTGCCAACTGTTTGTAATCAAGGTAACATGCCTTTAAGCAGGCCAGTTGTGTTAGCGAACTAAAATCCTTAATACTCTTCAAAATGAGGTGGGATTACAAAAGCAGAATGTCGAAAAATTCAAGTGGTGTGGCTCACCACCTCCTCATTGCTTCAACCAGGATTTCCTACCTCTCACAGTGGACAGTTATGTCCCCAGCAAATCATACTTCCTTTCTGCTTCAGTTACCACAACTCCTTACGGTCGCCATTTGGAAATATGGCTCTAGGTCCCTGCAAAGTAGAGGTTAAGGCCCAGAGTCCCCACAGTGAAGTTAAAGGGCATTGCAAGGTCCTGTCTCCCTCCAGGTAGCCCCAGAGGCTTACCCACTGAAGCTCTTCATGCCATCCAAAATTTTAAGGGGACAGAGATGTTCTTTGTTCTGGTCTTCAGTGTGAAGCTCTAAGACCTCTTGTCATCTCTTCTTGTGCTGCAACACACCTGAGACCCTTCATCTTTGCAGTGGCAGGCTTCCTCACAGTGACATGAATTTCACCAAGAGCCCACTCTGCATATGTAATGATTCAGGAGAACGTGTTGTGGTTGGGGAGGATATGGACCAGAACTAGCTAGTGAAGTGGGTTAGACGGTGACCTTTTACCTCTACCTACATTTCCAGTCAATGATCTTTCATCAGAGCTGGGAAAAGTTGGAAATGTAATAGGTTTAAGCGAGTGAAAGTGGGGAGGTTGGACAAAGAACAAAAGGGAAAATCTGTGATAGGCTGAAAGGCAGGAGAGTTTAAATGACAAAAGGGTGGATGGTACAAGACCAAAGGAAATGGCAATGGGACAAGTAAAGAAAAAAAGGCGTATCTAGAGGAGGTGTGAATGGCAGAATAATGAACAGCAGCCGAAAGAAAAACAAGACAGTAAAACCAAAACCTTCAAAGAGAAAGAAAACAAAATGGGGGCATAAATTGCGGTCTAAAATTGTTGAACTCAATGTTGAGTCCAGAAAGCTATAAAATGCCTAATCAGAAGTAGAGGTGACATTTCTTAAGCTTACATTAAGCTTCATTGGAACACTGCACAACAGAGTGATCAGGGGAAGAACACTGGAGAATTAAACTAACAGGTGACTAAACTTCGAAAGTACTTCATTGGCTGAAAAATGCTTTAAGACATCCGTGGTTGTGAAAAAGCACTATATAAATACATCTTTGTTTTCTCTTTTATCCCTTGATTTTGCTTTCAGATAGAAACTATTAATCATTCTGCCATTCACACCCCCTCTAAGCACATCTTTTATTTCTTTACTTATCGAATTACCACTCCCTTTGGTTCTTCACTATCAACTCTTTTGCCATTAACTCTCTCCACCCTTTCACCCTCTCACAGACCTTCCTTTTTGCTTATTTTCCACCCCTGCCCCTTTCGCTTGATTGAAATCTGTTTCATTTCTAAATTTTCCCAGTTCTGATGAAAGGCCATTGACCTGAAATATTAACTCAGTTCCTCTCCACACAGATGCAGCCAGACCTGCTGAGTATTTCCAACATTTTCAATTTTTATTTCAGATTTCCAGCATCTGCAGTATTCTGCTTTTGCTTCCCCTCTGGAACCTGGGGCAGGATTTTTCAGTTGGTGGGCAGGCTCAGCAGGAACGGGCGGGGGTGGTCATGGAGCCGATCGCTGCCCGCAGTCAGCTCCGTGCCAGCATTTTACATGGGCAGGCCAATTAAGGCCCGCATAAGACACAACCGGTAGTGCTCAGCGCTACCTGAGCGGGAGGAGGGAGAGTCGGGGCCAGCACTTTTTCGCGCATGCACGTGAAAGAGTGCTTCAATCTCCCTGAGGCACAGAGCTGCCTTGGAGATTGAAGGGCCTCCGAAATTATGAAATAAAAGGTTATAAATTTATTTAAACATGTTCCCTGGGACATGTTTTTATTTATATGAAAAATTTCTTATCTTATTTAATCATAGGTTTGGGAAACCTCATCCCTCCTGTGGATGAAGTTTCCTAAAAAAACAGGCAGGCTGCTTGGCCTTTTTGCCTGCCCACCAAACGTAAGGTTGGACAGGCAACGTTAACAATGACCTTAATTAGATCCTTAATGGCCTTAATAGGCCGCTTACCTATCGGCGGGTGCGCAGGCAACTCTAGCACGCGCCCGCCGAACAAAACATCATGACTCAGCGCGATGATGTC
This sequence comes from Carcharodon carcharias, assembly GCF_017639515.1. Taxonomy (NCBI): domain Eukaryota; kingdom Metazoa; phylum Chordata; class Chondrichthyes; order Lamniformes; family Lamnidae; genus Carcharodon; species Carcharodon carcharias. Next base: position 172,581,870 of record NC_054469.1, read on the forward strand.
GGGACGCACACCAACAACATCACGCGTCATTTTATGCGTCGGCAACTGAAAAATTCTGCCCCTGGGTTCCAATCCAGCCTTCACTGATAGGATGAAAATCTCTGGCTGCTGGCTGGAAGGAGTTTGTGTGAAATTGAGTGTTTAGGCAAACTGAATCCAGCTTCTCATTGCCATGTGTCCACAACTCAAAACTGCCCTTAATTTAACACTAATTGACAGTGTACTGATAATCTTACTCAGAGTGAGCACAGATTCAATGATCTGATAGGTGGAACATATAACTCTGGTGCAGTAAGGCTTAATTTTTCAAACTTGGACCTCAGACAGGAACAGGATAGAGGAATCTATCTGCACTTTAATTTGGGAGTGCTCAAAATGCTGATATTGGGTGAATAAACATCACCTGCTGAGCAGAAAATTTTTTTAAAAATTGAAAGTTCTTTAAATGTATTTCCAGGCCATTATTTATATATTACATTTTGGGCAGAATTTTTCATCCTGTGGACGTGCGTGCGCCTGACCTGATTGGGAGTAAAGTAGTGCGTAATGATGTCGGGTAAGCGTCCCAATGTCATCTTGCGCTTGCATGATATTTCGGTTGGCAGGCAGGCACAGGAGTTGGCAGCATGCCCACTGACAATTAAGAGGCCTATTAAGGCCCTTAAGCAAGCAATTAAGTAGAATTTTTCACTGCCCATCCAACCTTATGGTTGGTGGCGAATAGGCTGGGCAGTCTTTGCATTTTTTTGCGAAACCTCATCCACGGGTAGGATGAGGTTTCCAACAGTAAATAAAAAATAATACATTTTTTTAATATGTCCCTCTTCATGTGACTGAGTCACATGTGGGGTCATGTTTATATTATTTGTGGAATCTTTATTTTTCATTTTAAAAATCTTCAACTCCCTGAGACAACTCTGTGCCTTCAGGGAATTTTCAGTGAGCACACCCGCCCCCACATGCACAGACTTCAGCGCTTGCACTCCTCCCGCCCCACACTGGCAGCGCTGAGGCTCTCAGCACATGTTTCACGTTGGCTGGCCGTTAATTGGAAATCGCTGTCGGAGCCCGATCATGGGCGGCCGGTCTATTTCGCGGCCATTCCCATTTGTCTTTGTCCCAAGCATAAAAGTAATTACCTTGTCATCTATTTTCAATGCTTTTGAGGCCTCATTTTTTAAAATAGTCAGTCAGTCTTATTGGAAATACAAATTGTTTCTCAGTGTAAAGCAATGAATTCTTCATTCACCGGGACTGAGCAATCCAAATGTTGCTAATGTCCATTAAATTGCAGTTACAGTCAGCATTAATTGACATAAGGGGTAACATTTTTCAAACTTGCTCTTACCTTCTGAATGTAAAACACTGAACAATATCAAACCCTCTAAATTAGGATTACAATTAACTAAGACTTAGCACCTGTGACCTTCTGTACAGAGAATTTCATATCACCCAGGAACACCATTATTACTTTCATGATGGTAATGGGATTTGATGATCACCTGAAGGTGCAGTAGAGCCTCAGTGGGGATGAAATCTCCTTTTTTGAATGCCAGTATAAATAATAAGCTTTTTTCAGAAAAGGAATGCTTTAAAGTTTTGCAATAACTTGTACTATTAGACAAGGTTGTTGTTATTAATTGCATTCATCTCAAACCAATTTATATTGATAACTTACATACAACAATTTCACTTAGTCAAAGACAACCTTTCACATTAATGCAAAATGTTTTTGAAGTTTATATAAGTTAAAGGGGTGCTGTTTTCATGGGATAAGTGTGTCAATATTATTATTTGTTTGCCTACGGAGAATAGCCAGAAAAAAAGCCACATGATTTTTAATTTGGGCTTTCTTCTAACCGTTTTTTGTGATTACAACAAGATGTGGTTCCCATAGACAGACTTGCATCTTCTATGATCAGGAACTCATAACATTCTGCCCGCTGTGAAAGGGATGCCACAAGTTTAACTTTCTAACTGAAATATTTTATGCCAAACTCATGGCTCATCCCACCTTACACTCCTGTCCTCTCTAAAACATCACAACAACAGTCTTTATTCCTTTTGATAAAGTTAATATGAACCATTATGTACTTGAAGAATTGGAAATCTTGGACCTAGAAAATAATTAATTCTTTGCCCTTTAACAGGCATAAAACAAGTGCCTAAGCTTACGTGTGGACATACCATGGTGGAAATGCAGTGTGCATCATATTCAAAAAGGCTCCATAAAGGCCTCCAGGACTGGCCCTGAAACAGGTGTTAGCTTCTTTGCATTTCTAATTAGAGTGTCTAAGACGTGTTTGAGGGCTCCTTCTAGAACTTTGGCTAATTTGAACACTGGAAGCACTGGGCCTGTTGCGTTCAGAATAACCACCAAAGGCTGCTACCAAAAGTCATTGACCTGTTGAGCTGAATGGCCTTTTTCCGTGCTGTAAATACTATGTAATACTTGTGGACCAAGAGAAGTGAGTGTTCAAAAGACTTTTTCCAGCTCTTGTTAACTCCACTTTACAATCTCTTACCCCTCCCTGCTGTTCATCCCACTCCCGAACATCTCCACAACATTGCTCTCTCCCAATTGCATACCATTTCCACCTACTGATCATTCCCATCTTCCAAAAACAAACGTCCTACCAATATGTTGAGTTTCAATTATTATTGATATTGGATTTAACATACTAGATAGATAAGCTCTGGAGAATAACCTTGAATGTTTAACAAGCATTTGCAAGTTTTATATGTATTTGATATTTCAAAGATCTAAGGTCCTGTCCAAACATTCATTATATTTGGATTAGATTCTGGTTATAAGTAGACCTATTAAGTGAAGTGGGCTGCCTCTCCTTCAAGCTAACCAGAAGGTTTACTGTATTTGCCCCCTACCAGTAAAAGATAAAATATATTTTTTATTTGTCCATGGGATGTAGGTATTGCTGACAATGCTAACATTTATTGCTCATTCCTGATTACACCTAGTTCTCGCTGAACTACACTGGCTTCCAGTCAACCAATGTCTTGACTTTAAAATTCTCATCCTTGTTTTAAAAGGGCCATGGCATCACTCCTCCCTACAATCCATGTAATCTCCTCTAAATTTTTGCATTCTTCAAATTTTCAGTGCTCATCTATTCTCGCCTCTTGAGCAACCCCGATTTTAATCACATCACAATTGGCAGCTGTGTCTTCAGCTGTTAAGGCCCTGAACTCTGGCATTACCTCCTTACACCTCTCTGTTTCTCTACCTCACTTTCCTCCTTTAAAACAATCCTTCAAACCTACCTCTTAGACCAAGCTTTTGATCATCTGGCCTAATATCTCTTTGTCAGTGTCATATTTAGTTTATAAAGCCCTGTGAAGCACCTTGTCATGTTTTATTATACTAAAAGCACTATATAAATATAAATAGTTGTAGTGAGCTGCCTTTTGAACTGCAATCCTTGTGGTGCTGTTAAGGAGGGGATTCAAGGATTTTAATCCAGCATTGGTCAATGAATGGTGATATATATTCAAGATGGGATGGTGTGTACGTTGGATAGGAGTTTGCAGGTGGTAATGTTTCCATGCACCTGCTGCCCTTGTTTTTATAGGTGGTAGAGGTTTCAAGTTTGGAAGGTGCTGTCGAAGGAGCTTTGACGAATTGCTACAGTGCACCTTGTAGATGGTACATACTGCAGCCATGGCCCATCATTGGTGAGGGCATGCCATTCAAGTAGGCTGCTTCATCTTGCAAGTAAGTTGTTGAGCTTCTTGAGTGTTCTTGGAGCTGCATCTATCCAAGCAAGTAGAGAGTATTCCATCACACTTGCGACTTGCTTATTGTAGATGGTGGGCAGACTTTGGGGAGTCAGGAGGTGAATTACTTGCTGCAGAATTTCCAGCCTCTGACCGTCTCTCGTAGCCATAGTATTTATGCGGTTGGTCCAGTTTAGATTCTCTAGGATCTTGATGGTGGGGTTTTCAGTGATACAGTGATAGCAATGTCATTGAATGTCATAGGAAGATGGTCAATTAATTTCAAAAAGTGGCGAACAGGGTTAAATTTTAAATGTGCAATCTATTAGCCTACCTAAAATATCATAAAAATATATTAATAGAGACTTTACAAATCCTACGGCTCTGCTTCCATTTTCAGCGCAATGAAGCACATATAAGTAACACTGCTAACATCATCATCATGCCATGCATTCATGAACAAATGGAAACAGCTTGCTGCAATTTTCTCATGAAAATGTGCTTTTAAATACATCAGAAGTTGGGGGAAAGACAATAGAAGTCCTTGAAAAGGTTGTTTTAAAAAAAATTCTGCAGTGCTTTAGTTTGATTCACTTTTTTACCTGCTAATGAAGCGTTCCAACAGTAAAACAACAGAAGAAATATTTTTATGTATATTGCAGATGTTCTTATTTTCTACTGTTAAAATCCTGGCTATGCTACAAAATCATATAATGTGATCTAACATGCCTTAAGGTCCTACATCATAAAATCAGTAACATCACATCTCTTAGATTGGGAACATCCATATCAAACTTTTTATTACTAAAGCGCACTGGGATGGAACAGAAAATATAAACAAAAATAATGCTATCTTATTTATCACAAACATTGAATTATGCTTTTAAGTTTGTTTATGATGTCTAATCCAATCTTAAAGATTTAAAATTTGAACACCCATCTTGGCCTCTTCTGACCATCAGATCATCCTACAATGTTTATAGTTGAGCACGCCAGCACTGTGGTGCAATGACAACGTAAGGCCATCACTTACCATGTATAGTAGGTTCCTATCTGCCTGGAGTGGGCAGTCCCAACCCCCGTGCCTGATCTGAGGTCAGTTAAGTTGGTAGGGGACAGGAACACATAAACTCAGCATTAGCATTTCCCCACCTACTGCTACAATTTTAGTTCTGCCTGCACCATTCCCACAGGGTGAGCAGAGTTAAAATGCCCTGTCATTTGTAACCAGTACCCAAATTCTATCTGAGAAGGTGATTCATGACAACACTTGCCACATATTGAGTAAGAAGTAATTGTAGTTGGTGAGTAAACAACACTGCCATTCATTAGGCTTTCACTTGCCCGCTTAATTTCCGTGAACTTTTGCACAGCAAGTTATTGCCGTCAGGACATCAAAATGTGGAACCTGGGACCTGTGTAAACAAGGCCAGCAAATATGCATCTCCTTAACCAGTCAGATTGAAGAATTGTTAATGAACAGTCCAGAGCCTAAACCAAGAAGTATAAGTTGGAATAACAAATTCCATGTCAAACCTGGTACCAATGGTGAAAGAAAGAAAGAGAGAGGAAGTGCAGCTGGGGATGGCTGGATTGGGGATGGTGAACAGGACTAAGAGAAAGAGAAAAAGAGACAGAAAGAAAAAATAAAAGAAAATGTGTTTACTATTCTAAAATTCTCTAGCAACAATTAAAAGCTGAAGGAATGAGACTCCAGATTTGTAAAATATAATTTTCGGTGCCAGAGAGATTGTTTGGCAGTAATTAAGATATTTACACCATTAAAAAGGATACTTATACTGAAATGGACAAACACTAACTATGTGTGGCAAGTTTAAGTTGTACCTACCATACAAATGCAGGAACCTCACACCATTCAATGAATTTGAATGGAGAGCCAGGCAGCATGATGCCATCTTTAGGAAGCTATCAGAGGAGTGGCAAATCTTGGACAGCAACCCCAAATTTTTGAGTTTAAGCATGCATCTGCACTCGTCTGGCATTGTTGTGTGATTTGTGCCTACATGGTGCTGATCACCGCTGGCCTCACTACTATTTTTACAATAAATTCTGGCCTAGTAAATTATTCCATATTTGAATTGTGTATTTAAAAGTTTTATTAACAGGATTTGATTGGCTCATATGTGCACAGAGCATCTAAAGATTTGCCTTTTATGGCAAAATTATTTTTTTCTCCCATTTGCATTATCTCATTCTTGAACACTCAAGCTGACTTTCAAATTCACTCAGGATAATGCATTTAATGTGTGATCACTAAATTCAATGTGGTAATGACTGAAATGGGCCTTTGCCATTGGCCTAAATAGTATCAACAAACAGTGGAACCAAGAAATTTATCATCATTATTTAATTTTATGGGTTAATTTTGAATTTTGAGCCAGTTTAAAAATAAACATTTTGTAAGCTTTAACTTCATCAGTGGTAATTAGTATAATTAAACATGATAAATAAAAAAGCAATTTAATGTTTGAGGTTTTAAAAATATCAAACTGATGCTTTGAATTTCATTTGCTCCATTGGCAAGAAAAATAATAAAATAGACAAAAATGGCCAATTTTGTGCCTGTTATTTTCTGTCATGGAAAAATGGCACAACATCCTTACAACTGTGCAAAATGGAATGCTTGAAAATATTGCAGAATTTGGGGGAGAAAAATAAACCAGCAAAAGAAAATAATGCACCTTAAAATAACACAAAGCTTCATGAAGTAAGTTTTTTGTCATGACTGAAATCTGGCATTCAAAATATTAAAATGACTAGAAAATGAATCACGACTAATGTGATAATTTACAGATATAATTTGTGAACTTAAAACCCCATTAAAGAATAATACCACCCATCACTCATGACTCAACCACTGATATGACATAACTTTGAATTACAAGGAATTTAATCAATGATAGCAAAGCATTTGCAGAATTGATAACCATCATGAAAATTGTTATATTTGCCATCAAACTAACAGCAAGCACAATTCTAGACAGCAAATAAATGCCAGTATGTTACCATGTTTTGAAACTGTTGGCTGTATAGGGTCACAATTCATGCTTGTAGGTTGAAATTCAATTTTTGAAAACTTCATATTGTTCATTTTTCATTAGGGTGAGGGGATCTGTTTTATGCTATTTAATGCTCATGACTATTTTAAAACTTTGAAGTGCCATGCAACTTTTTATTGTGGCCTATCGAAAAGCTCTTTGCATTTTATGTAGTTTGTCACATTCACTAACCACTTCGTATGGTTTTTAAGAAGCTTCTGCAATCACAATGGAATGGAATCTATTTAAAGTATTCTTTTAAGGCAATTTTGGTTTTATGAACAAGAAACAATTTGGTAAGTCATTAGTTGTTTAAGTCAGGAAAAGAAGTATTTTTATAATTATGCTTGACCAACTGCCCATAGTAAATAGCATTAGTGTATTGTAATTGGATGTCTTTGTACATTTTATTTGTGAATGTAAATTTGTGTAAAAAAAAAACATTTTGTACAATCACAGAATGCTTTATATAAAAGAAAATAAGAGTGCTGAAATCTGTGAGTGATTATTTGGAAAGTGTCATGTTGTTATAATCTCTGTGGAGACCGATAATTCTTTAAAAAATTGAACTTACAGTTAATAGTTGAAAAGGATGACACAACAAGATTTTACATTTTAAGACGTTGACTGTAACAAACAGGCTAAAAGTACCTTTGAAGAAACACCATTTTTGTAGGCAACTTATATTTTAAACTACAGAATAGAAATGTTCATTTTTTCTTTTAAAACAACTGGAAAACCCACTTTACAGGGGTACATTACACTGTCCTTTGAATGGTTATTCAATTCTCCCAGAACCAGTTCAAGCTGATTCTTAGCTCCCGTGGGTTTAGTTTCATTCTTCTCCTCTCTCATCCTGGTAACTTTTAACACCAGAATTGTCCGTAATGGTGAAGGTTTTTCCTGGTGATTTTCCTTCTAGGGCAAGCCAGGAGAATCTTCTAACTTCATTCAATTCCTCACAAATTCAGACTTTTCATTCCAATGCAAGCTCCTATCCACATATGGTGAACCATAAAGACTTTTCACCTCTAGCTGCTCTCTGTTATTGCTCCACTAAAAAAATCTCGATATTCTTTTTTAGTCAGCTCTTTAATTCTTTTATATTCTTCCTGTTTTTCGTCCTCCCGCTCAGCTTTGTCCAATTCCTTCCAAGCAAGAGCCATAATCTCTTCATTTTAAAGTTCTAATTTGTGTGCTAGGACATTAATCCATCCTCATTGTTCCACAGTAACAGCATTAGCCATAGCCAAGTCATTTCATTTAAAGCACTGTCTCTCTTTGCCTGTCCATGAGCTTGGAATGCTGTTGGATTTTGCTTTTACACATGAGGCTTCGGGCCTGCAGGCATGTTTGATTCAGACAGAGTCAACTGATTCCTTTCAATTTGTTAACTCTTTGCTGGCACTTTGAGATACTGGTGTCTTTGCCATCTTAGAAGTCCGAGCTGTTGACTTTTTGGACACCTCTTGAGTCAAGCTATTGCTTTTTTCAACAGATTCAGAGACAGGCATATATTTTTCCAAGTCCGTTGAACTTTTAAATACATCTTTACCTTTAATAATTTTAATAGATCTTATGGAAACATCCAGAGGCAGCACATGATCTCCTGCTGGATCATTTCCCAAGACAATATTAATAACATTTTTAATAGACAATTTAGACATCACTCCCACAGTAACAGGACTACTGATTACAGCAGTTTAAGTTCACTCTACACAATGGAACTGGTGAACAATTGCCATCAATTTCCTGTATCAATACACTTTCATTTAGCAAACTCTCTGGAGAGAAATTCATGTTTTTTGCTAACATCAGGGTTTGAGTCAACCCTGTATTCCTAACAATAACTACCTTTTTGCTCCTTTATTAGACAAAAATGGAGTTCATTCAACCTCAATTATAAAACTTCCAAAACATTTTATGTTTTGATTTACACCCACTGTAAAGACATTAGATGGTATCAGTTTGTCACAAGCTTCACCCAGTGGTACAGCATTTTCAGGAGAAACACTAGAACACTCCTACCAACGCCACTGACCTAGCTTTCAATTTCCAGCAATCTGCTTTTACATGCCCTGTCTATGGCAAAAGTAGCATGTTGATCTCTTTGAATCATACTTATCAAAAGCGCTCCAGGTTTTCATATTTCCCTTTGTTCTTCAAGTTTCTGCCTTTCTGATTCCAATTCCACTTGTTTCATTTGCAACTGAATTGTAGCTAACTCAACCTGTGTTTTATCTGGATTAACTTAATCTTCCTTAAGGTTCAAATGTTGAGACAATATCTCGACTATTTCTGCCTTCTCAGCACCTGTTTTTAAATCTATTTCTGTTTTTCTGCTTTCACCTTCAAATTAATCTTTGGTAACTGTTTCAAGACACTCAACAACAAGTCGGCCTTGAATCTTCTGAGGAGCAGGAGTGCTGCGAAGATTCTCCTGACTGGACACTGTTGAGCATTTCTTCCAGGATCTTCCGATCCGACCTGTCAAAGATATGTGCAGCACAGCATCTGCCAGAAAACTCCAATGGAGCTCAGTAGAGTCAGGGGAAGAGAGGACATTACCCCCCTTTCATGGCATTAGCTGACGTATTCAGGTAAGTTTAAAGGTACAGCCTTTGAGTGTGGGTTCGTGAATGGAAGACTGGATGAATGGGTGAGGTGGGTAGGTGGGTGAGTGGGTAGGTGGGTGAGTGGGTAGTCAGGTCAGGTTATGGGGGTGGTCAAGTGATTATGGGGCCATCAGATTGGGCTGGGGTGCAGTCAGGTGGTTGGTGGGTAGTCGGGTATGGGGATGTAGCCTGGACCAGCCTGGTGCGACAGTAATGCCCTAGCTAGTCTGGTCTGGTTGGAGGGGTAGTCGGGACAGATCACAGGGGAGGGAGCCAGCCACATGGTTGGGGGATAGTCGTGCTGGTTAAGGGTGTAGTTGGGTGGTCATTGGGGTAGTTAGGTCGGGGGGGGTGGGGGATAGCCAGTTGCGGGTGGTGGTCTGTGGGGGGGATAGTTGGCCCAGGGGGTAGTCGGGTCCAGTTGGGGGTGTTAGTCAGATGGTTAGAGGGGGAGTCGGGCTGAGGACTAGATTGGTGTTTAGGGCAGAGCCAGGTCGGGGTAATCAGATCAAGTTGGGGGATAGTTGGGTGGTCAGGGAGTAGTCAGGTCATGGAGGGGTGGTGGTGAGGTTGGGTTGTGGGTTAATCAGGTGGTCAAGAGGGATTTGGGGTGTCAGGGGTGATTGGGGGGATCGGTTGTGGAGTTACCCAGGTTCAACCAGGTTTTAAACTGTCTAATATTTCCTGAATAACTATCCAGGTAAGATTTGCGTATCTGTCCCTGACTCTAGCTCAGGGTTGGGTGGTCGGGGGGGGTGCAGCAGGATGGGCCGGGATTGGGCCGATTCTAGCTCGGATTTGGAGACATTCACACAGGCCCCCAGTGAGTAGGGGAATCGCCCATTGGAAGTTTACACTTTCCAAGCAATTCCCACATGGGTCTGTGCATCAAGACGTCCATGGGGTCCTGTCGCATATCTTCCAATCTGACAATCTGGAGATGAGATGATTTGGGCTGTCTTCTCTCTCAAGGAAAGCTTCAGCAATAGATGCAATCATTTTAACTTTTCAATTAATACAGCAAAAGTCACTGTGAAATGTTCAATTAGACTCCAACCAAACCCAGTGCACGCGTTTCAGCCTATGGACTCGAGATCCCATACGAGTCCCATAGAAACCGATAACTTTTAAAAAAAGAAATGTGAATTTCCAGTTGATAGCTGAAAAGATGACACTGCAAGATTTCATGTTTTAAGACTTTTACTGTAACAAACTAAACACTATTTTTGAAGGCAACTTGTACTTTAAACTACAGAACAGAATGTTCCCCTTTTCCTTATAACACAACTGAAAAGCCCACTTCACAGGTATAGTTTACACTGTCCCTTAATTAGTCGTTTGATTTTCTGTACCCAGTCACAAAGTGATTCTCAGCTCCTGAGGGTTAATTTCTGTTCCTTTCCTTTCCCAGCCTGGTAACTTACATATGAACATTTGAATTAGGAGCAGGAGTAGGAAACTCGGCCCCTTGAGCCTTCTCTGCCATTCAATAAGATCATGGCTAATCTGATTGGAATCTCAACCCCGCATTCCTGCCTAGCCCCAATAACCTTTCACCCCCAGTTAATCAAGAATCTATCTAGCTCTGCCTTAAAAAAACATTCAAAGACTCTGCTTTCACCACCTTTTGAGGGACAGAGTTCCAAAGATTCACTACCCTCTGATAGAAAAATATTCTCCTCATCTCTATCTTAAATGAGTGACCCCATATTTTTAAACAGTGACCCCTAGTTGTAGATTCTCCCAGAAGAGGAAACATCCTCTCCACACCCACCCTGTCAAGACCCTCAGGATCTTAAAGGTTTCAATCAAGTCGCCTCTCGCCCGACATCATCGTGCATCGTTTTATGTTCATTTGGGTCAGGCGTGCATCCACCCGATGAGCTAAAATTCTGGCCATAGAGACTTTCAGCTGCTAGCTGCTCCATCTCTCCTGGATTCTGGCCAGCTGCCTGTGTCTGTGAGTTTTCTAGGATCTCTTAGAAACCCTTCTGCTCTCAAAGTCCATTTCCATGGCAATGTGAATCACATGGGGCCTACACCAATATCTATAATGTTGTGGCAGAGAAACATGCCTTCCCTGTTCTGTCATTATTCAATATTCTCCTGCTTGGACACTCTTCCAGCACCTGCTGCGAACATCGTTTAAGAGATGCAGCCTAGTTCTAAGTATTGCAGGCTAGCTTTAAGTGGTGCTTGCCTTATATGAACTTGGACAACCTGCTGGCATGTGCAGTCACTCAACAGCACAGTTAGTGCTGGCTGCATAATTCAATCATGATAATGAGCAGGCAGCACAAAGATTTTTGCTGCCTGTATCAGATGGAACTGGTATCATGATCCCCAGTCCGTTTTCGGAGGCTATGCAGTTTTGTCCCCCAGAGAATACATGACAGGGATCAGTGAGAAAAATAAAAAGGAACAACTGACTGAGCTCATAGTCACTGAATGCTTCAGTTAATGGTACAAATGGTTTATTTTTCCATGAATAATCGCAAGTTGTGCCTTTTGTTCACCATGTGTTTCTGATTAATGGATATTATTTTGGTTAAATAAAATATTTGAGAAGGGCTTGCAAAGACGACACAAGGCATGACTCTAATTTAATGAGTAAACTGTACCTGATAGTAACGTAAAATCTTTCTAAAGTTAGAATAAAAACAAAAATAAAACCTTTCAATCCATTCTAGTGTTTTGTGACATTTGTCTATTCCCTGTATCCATAGCCAAATATAACATCCCATCTGCAATCTGCCCCCAATGCCAAACCTACATCCTTTCACTCCTCTTAATAGAAATTTTGGTAATTTTCAGCTTAGAAGCTTTGACTGACAATTGAAAATTTGTTAATGTATTACTAGATGCAACATTATAGGGGAGAATTTTTCCTATGGTGGGTGGACTGGGCAGGAGCAGGTGGGGCCAGATGCGGAGCCGATTGCCGCCTGCGATCAACTGCGTGCCACCATTTTATGCAGGCAGGCTAAATAAGGCCCGTCCAGTGTAATGCGCAGCTGGTAGCACTCAGCGCTACCTGTGTGGGCAGGGGGAGGAGGGAGAGTCGGGGCCTGCGATCTTTTGCACATGCATGCGAAAGAACACATCAATCTCCCTGAGGCATGGAGCTGCCTTGGGGAGATTGAATAGGTTATAAAACATTTAAAGAAATGAAGTAAAAATTTATTTAAACATGTCCCCTCCTGTGACAGTGTCACATGAGCTGGGGCATATTTGTGAAGTTTGGAAAATCTATTTATTTATTTTATAAAAGCTTCAGGAAACCTTATCCTACCCGTGGATGAGGTTTCCTGAAAAATGTGAAGGCCTCTCGGGTTCTTTGCCCACCCGAAAACCTTAAGGTCAGATGGGCAGCGTTCTTAACGAGTTCAATTACTTTCTTAATGGCCTTAAAAAGCTGTTGACATTTTAGTGGGCGTGCAGCCACCTCCGGTGCACTCCCGCTGAATGCAATAACAAGATGATGTGCGATGATGTCGGGACGCAACCCCGACACCATCGCACGTCATTTTACACATTGGCATGTCGGGCCTGTGCCTGCAGGCCAACCGGAAGATTCAGTCCATAAAGTTTTAGAGGAAGTTTTGGCCAAAAATCAAGCTCTTATCATAAGGGAGTATGGCAGTTTCCTGGAGCCTCTGCCCATTCCAAACAAGGCCATCAATGTAGGAAAGGGGAGAAGGGGGCAAGACCCAAGATTCCCTAACTTAGGAGTTCCTGCTTTCCCATTCTCAAAGGGATCTTACAAAGGAAGCCACTGGGGACAGTTTCTTTATGCTTACAGCTTGCCTTGGACTTCCCAACATGTTTCCTAAGTCAGGTGCCCGAGATACACCTGTAGAGTGGCATGGATACCTGCCGATGGAAAATCTCCCTCTTACCCCATGAATATTGGCAGGATTAATGGCAAAGCTCCCAGCAAGGATATCTCAGAATTCAGATTGCCACCCTCCACCACCACCCTCTCATCCCCTGAGGATTCTTAGGGATATTTTCTTCAAATAGAATCATGAATTGCAATGATACTCTTTATTTTCTCTGTTAATTCCTTTTTGAAATAAATTTTGTGGATACTAGTCTATCAAACAGTAAATACTACAGATGCTGGAAATCTGAAATAAAAACAGAAAAAGTTGGAAATACCCAGCAGGTCAGGCAGCATCTGTGGAGAGAGAAAAACAGAGTTAACGTTTTAGGTTAAGAGTTAACGTTTCTGTGCAACCCCTCACTGCATTTAATGGAAGGGAATGGAAAGGAACAAAGAAAGGATGCCAGATATATCAGATGGGACTGGATGCTTCCAACATGTTGTTCCCAGCTATACTTCCAGCTCCAGGTATAGTAACCTGGCAACAACAGTAGAGAATCATCTCTGCAGGTTCAGTTCAGCAAGGAGACAGTTAAAACTGCTTTCAGGAGAGCTACAGCGACCTTTCACCTTACACATAGAGCTGTTAATGGCAATCAATGATCACAATCAATGATTTTGAAAGGAAATTGAATGTGCACTTGAGGAAAAAGCTTGCATTGCTAAGGGGATAGAGCAGGTGAATGGGACTCTACAGGAAGTCAGCATGGACTCAATGGGCCAAATGGCCTCCTTCTATGCCATAATGACTGTATGACTTTATGCCTCTATGATATGAACCATCAAACCATATATGTTTATACCACAGTATAAAGTCATTTTGCCTGTTAGGGGAATTTTAATAAAAACCAGGTGGATTTGCGTTAGGTGGGGTTGAAGTTTAAAAATCAGAATCCCAACCCAACTCTGCTCAACCCTCCCAGGTCCAACTTTAACAAAGGGGAAAGGTGGGAGGACAACAAATCTGCTCCAAGAAGGTGGGTTGACACTTGAACAATTACAATAGCACTGCCTGCCTCATTGTTAATCTACTTTTGGAATTTAATAACAGATTAACGGGTTCCTGAGCCTTAGGAAACCTGACAGCTATATCCAGATAAGGACTAGGCAGATCCAGGAGTTTTATGCCTTTACCTGCCTGCCTGCTGGTTTCAGCATGCCCACATGAAGAACCCCCTGCATTGGCAAACCCCTGACCTGTTCCACCACATTTCCAACTTACCCTTCCCAGGTATCAGCACTAACTCCCCCCAGACATACAATCTTTCCCTTGAAAGTCTCCGATCAAACTCCAAGCCTCTGACCCCGCCTCACCAGGCCTCCAATTTTCCACCATCACCCACAGACCTCTGACCTTCTCCTCAAGGTCACTGATCCAACACCAGGCCTGTGATCCCTGATACCCATAACCCTCTGTGACCCTCTCCTGCACCCCATCATGCCTCTGATTCTTCACCAAGCCTCTGATTCCCCTCCAGCAGGCCTCTGGATGCCCTCACTTAGTACCTTGTTTGTATCCTCTTTGCCCCAATCACCCACCTTCTGACTTACCCTGGATTGGCAGCCCCACCACTGCTCCCGGTTATCGGCCCCCTTCTCTCCAACCCAGTTGATTCCACTGATGACCCCCATCCACCCACAACTCCAACACAGATCTTCATCATTCTAAGGCCTCCACTAACCTGTTCCCTGTCCAACTGGAATCCAAATTCCAGACTTCTGGTTTTCCTGCACATCACCAGGCCATTGTGTCTGTGCTGTCACTTTGCTGCCACAATTAAAACTAAACCCACTTCCCTGCTGAATCCTTATAGCCTGCCTCTGCTCTAAATATTTATTACATTTTCTCTTTAAAGTTGCAACGACTGTTGCCTCATTTTCACATAGAATTTTACAGCACAGAAATCTTAATAGTACAAGCCAAATGCCCAGCAGGTCTGTCCTGGTATTTATGCTCCACATGGTCTCCTCCAACTTTACTTCATTTCATCCTGTCAACAGGTTCCTGTATTCCTCTCTCCCACAATATACTTATCTAGTTTACCCTTAAATCCATCTATGCCAATCAGCTCAACCACTCTAGGAGGTAGAGAGGTCCACATTCTCATCTTTTTCTGAGTAAAGTAGTTTCTCCTGAATAAAAACAAAAATAAAAATACCTGGAAAATCTCAGCAGGTCTGGCAGCATCTGTGGAGAGGAACACAGTTAACGTTTCGAGGCTGTATGACTCTTCGACAGAACTAAGGAAAAATAGAAAAGAGGTGAAATATAAGCTGGTTTAAGGGGGGGTGGGACAGGTATAGCTGGATAGAGGGCCAGTGATAGGTGGAGATTGCCAAAAGATGTCATAGACAAAAGGACAAAGAGGTGTTGACGGTGGTGATATTAGCTAAGAAATGTGCTAATAAGTGACATTAAGGGTAGAAAGCAGGATGAGCAAGGTACAGATAGCCCTAGTTGGTGTGGGGTGGGGGAAAGGGATCTAAACAGGCTAAAAGATAGAGATAAAAAGATGGATGGATATACATTTAAAAATAATGGAAATAGGTGGGAAAAGAAAAATCTATATAAATTATTAGGAAAAAGGGGGATCGGAAAGGGGATGGGGATGGAGGAGAGAGTTCATGATCTAAAGTTGTTGAACTCAATATTCAGTCTGGAACGCTGTAAAGTGCCTAGTTGGAAGATGAGGTGCTGTTCCTCTAGTTTGCGTTGAACTTCACTGGAATATTGCAGCAGGCCAAGGATGGACATGAGAGCAGGGTGGAGTGTTGAAATGAAAAGCGACAGGGAGGTCTGGGTCATGCTTGCGCACCGACCGAAGGTGTTCCACAAAGCGGTCACCCAGCCTGCGTTTGATCTCTCCAATGTAGAGGAAACCGCATTGGGAGCAGCGAATGCAGTAGACTAAATTGAGGGAAGTGCAAGTGAAATTACAAGCTTACCGACTCCCACAGCTTGACTACAGTTCCTGACACCCCGCTTCCTGTAAGGGCTCCATCCCATTCTCTCAGTTCCTTCACCTCTGTCGCATCTGTTCTGATGATGCCACTTTCAAAAACAGTTCCTCCGACATGTCTTATTTCTTCCTTAACCGAGATTTTCCACCCACAGTGGTTGACAGGGCCCTCAACCGTGTCCGGCCCATCTCCTGCATATCCGCCCTCACACCTTCCTCTCCCTCCCAGAACCATGATAGTGTCCCCCTTGTCCTCACTTATCACCCCACCAGCCTCCGCTATTTCTGCCAACTCCAGAATGATGCCACCACCAAACACATCTTCCCTTCACCCCGCTGGTGGTATTCTGTAGGGACCGTTCCCTCCGGGACACCCCGGTCCACTCCTCCATCACCCCCTACACACTCAACCCCCTCCCACGGCACCTTCCCATGCAACTGCAGAAGGTGCAACCCCTGCCCCTTTACTTCCCCTCTCCTCACCGTCCAAGGGCACAAACACTCCTTTCAAGTGAAGCAGCATTTCACTTGCACTTCTCTCAATTTAGTCTACTGCATTCACTGCACCCAATGCGGTTTCCTCTATATTGGAGAGACCAAACGTAGACAGGGTGACCACTTTGCAGAATACCTTTGGTCTGTCCGCAAGCATGACGCAGACCTCCCTGTCGCTTGCCATTTCAACACTCCACCCTGCTCTCATGTCCGTCCTTGGCCTGCTGCAATGTTCCAGTGAAGCTCAACGCAAACTGGAGGAACAGCACCTCATCTTCCCACTAGGCACTTTACAGCCTTCTGGACTGAATATTGAATTCAACAACTTTAGATCATGAACTCTCTCCTGCATCCTCTCCCTCTTTCCGATCCCCCTTTTTCCTAATAATTTATATAGATTTTTCTTTTCCCAGCTATTTGCATTATTTTTAAATGTAATTCAATCCATTTTTTTTATCTCTACCTTTTAGCCTATTTTGATCCCTTCCCCCCACCCCACCCCCACTAGGGCTATCTGTACCTTGCTTGTCCTGCTTTCTACCCTTAATGTCACTTATTAGCACAATTCTTAGATAATATCACCACCTTTAAACCTCTTTGTCCTTTTGTCTGTGACATCTTTTGGCTATCTCCACCTATCACTAGCCCTCTATCCAGCTCTACCTGTCCCACCCCCACTTAAACCAGCTTATATTTCACCTCTTTTCTATTTTTCCTTAGTTCTGTTGAAGAGTCATACGGACTTGAAACGTTAACTGTGTTCCTCTCCGCAGACCTGCTGAGTTTTTCCAGGTATTTTTAGTTTTGTGTTTGTTTTGGATTTCCAACATCCGCAGTTTTTTGCTTTTATCTTAGTTTGTCCTGAATTCTTCATCAGATTCATTAGTCACTATCTTATATATATGACCCTTAATTTATGATCACCCCATAATTGGAAACAGTCTTTTTATCTGCATACCCTATCATACCTTCTCATAATTTTATCGAGCTCTATCAGATCGCTTTTCAGTGTTTTTAGAGAGAAAGAGCTCTAGCCTGTTCAGACATTCCTGATAGTTCCATAATCTCCATTCTGCTAGCATCATGTTAACCTTTTTTGCACTTTCAGCATCATTTGTAAAAAATGATGCAAAATATTTGTGTAACATCTCAGCTATTCATTCATTCTGCACAATTAGAGTCCTCCCTATGACACAAAAATTTGTGGGGTGGTAAATAGTGAGGAGGATAGCCTTAGATTACAGGAGGATGTGGACGGGCTGGTCAGATGGGTTGATCAGTGGTAAATGGAATTTAATCTGGATAAGTGTGAGGTGATGCACTTGGGTAGGACAAACAAGGCACGGGAATACACGATGAATGGTAGGACCCTGGGAAGTATTGAGGATCAGAGGGACCTCGGTGTGCATGTCCGGTCCCTTAAGGTAGCAGGACAGGTAGATGAGGTGATTAAGAAGGCATATGGGATACTTGCCTTTATTAGCCGAGGCATAAAATATAAGAGCAGGGAGGTTATGCTGGAACTGTATAAAACGCTGGTTAGGCCACAGCTAGAGTATTGCGTACAGTTCTGGAATTTGCATTATAGGAAGAATGTGATTGCACTAGAAACAGTGCAGAGGAGCTCCTACCAGGATGTTTCCTGGGCTGGAGAGTTTTAGTTATGAGGAGAGATTGGATAGACTGGGGTTATTTGCCTTGGAGCAGAGGAGATTGAGGGAGTACGTGATTGAGGTATATAAAATTATGAGGGCCGTAGATAGGGTAGACAGGAAGGAATATTTCCCCTTAGTGGAGGAATCAATAACCAGGGGGCATAGATTTAAGATAAAGGGCAGGAGGTTTAGAGGGGATGTGAGGAAGAAATTTTTCACCCAGAGAGTGGTGGAAATCTGGAACTCATTGCCTGAAAGGATGGTAGAGGCAGAAACCTTCATAACATTTAAGAAGTATTTGGATGTGCACTTACGATGCCATGGCATACAAGCCTATGGGTCTAGTACTGGAGAATGGGATTAGATGGTTAGGTGTTTGTTTGACTGGCGCAGACTTGATGGGCCAAAGGGTCTTTTACTGTGCTGTAGACCTCTATGACCCTTCATCTCTGCATTGTCAACCTTCCCTTTAACTATCATTTTCCTTCCAATAAGCTGATAAAATCCTTATTATTTCTTTTTATATTACCTATTCATTTTTTTTTAATATTCCATTGATCTGTTTTAATCTCCCTTCTCACCTCCCTATTACACTTTCTATATTCTTCTTGATTATTGATCCTAACTTTAATCATGTTTGTGCTTTTAACACTGAGTTACATTGAATTTATAATGAAGCAGACCATTCATCAAACCACAACTTTTAGTGATTAAATGCTACATTTGCAATTAAGTTGGAGGCGCACGGGAATCATGGGCCTTCAGTTTCCCAAGTGGCTAAAGCCTCTGTGGCGAGCAGGCTAGGCAGTCCTCAAGGTGAAGGGTGAGCCAGTTGGAGCTGTCTCTCACTTTTCTGAGATTTTGTTGAAAGAGTGGGAAGGAGACTGAGAAGCATCTTGGGGGCTGGGGGGTGGGGGGGTCACTAAGTCAAGGTCAAGGGTCTCTGAGGGGAGGACCATGATGAACTCGGGTAAGATCAGTGTCACTGGGCATGGACAAGAGTGATCTCGGGTAAGTCAAGGGCGCGCTAAAGGTCCTGAAGCTTGGTGACTGAGGAAGAGGCCATTCATCCACAGGTGCAAAATCTTTGGTGAAAGCAGGTTACATTTGGAAGGTGCATGCTCACCAGTGTTCTGATCTCTGTTGAACTTCTGGAGGCAAAATTAATCTCACCCAGGCAGTGTTCCTGGAGCCTTGGGTGGAGGAATAGCCTAGACAAAGGATGGAATTGGGTGTAGTCAAACAGTGGCCAAAAGCCCAACAAGGAGTGCCCAGGAGCAGGGTGGTCAGGTGGGAGCCAACTATGGCCCAGTCTGTGTAGAGCAATGGAACTTCACAGGGTCTACTGCTTCTTTCTCAACTATATGTGGATTTTGAAAAAGAAATACCAAAGAAGGCTGAGGATATCTAGGGAGGCAGTCACAGACCTGTGTGCTTCAGGGTGACCTGTGGTCCCTTGATCTGGGAGGGAACCCAATGCTAGTGGTGTTAAATGTTACTGCAGCATTAAACCTTTGTGCCAGAGGCCCCTTCCAGGTTTCCACAAGGGACATTTATGGTATCTCACAGGCAGCTGCATATTGCTGCATCAAAGAGGTGGCAAATTATCTCTTTAAAAGGCCTGTAGAGTTTGTATGGTTCAGAATGGATCTAGAGAGCCAGACCGATAGATCCGTGTGCATCAAGGCCATTGCAGGCTTCCCACAAGTACGGGGGCTGGGGTGCGGGGGTTATTGACTATACGCATGTGTGCCCAGCCTGAAACCTTTATCAACAGGAAAGGGTTCCACTCCATTAATGTGCAATTGGTCTGTGACCACAGGATACATATCCTCCAGCTCTGTGCTCATTTACCAGGATGCTCTCCTGATGCATATGTTCTTCACTACTCCCAATTGGTGCCACATGCCTGCAAGGTTGGATCCTGGAAGACAGGGGCTATCCCCAAAAGACTTGGCTGACAATACCAGTCAGAAACACCTTCAGCTGAGGAGCTTTACAATGAATCCTATGGTTCCATTGGGGCCACCAAAGAGCAGGATTGTTGAAAATGAGGTTTCACAGCCTGGACCACTCTGGCCGAGTTCTCCAGTTTTGCCTTAAATGGTCTCAAGAATATAGTCATGTGCTGTGTGCTGCAAAAGCTCACACAGCAGAAAGGGTAGCCTTGCCAATGATGAACATAAAGAAGCCACACACCTCATCAGATGAGGAGGATGAAGAGGATAGATTAGAGCAGGCAGATCTGTATGTTGAGGTTCCAGCAGCAGATGCCAGGGTGATGGAGAACTGTGCAAGGGAAGCACATGAGTTCTTAATCTCAACAAATTCCAGGGGGCATCAGAAGGCCTTGCACCAATGGGGCCTTTGTATCTCCACCCAATAGCGCCCTCCCCCTCAGAGGTGGACTGCAGGGTCATGGTGGATGGAGCAGGTCATCTCTCTACAATACGTGGACCTGCATTAGAGGACATAAAGAACTAGGTTAATGTTGTTCACAATCCGTCTTCCATCCTTTTCTGACAATCACCTCCTTTCAGCCCATTTTTAGACACCAAGCTCAAAGCCTCCTCACTCTCCTCTCTGCAGCCTTGTTTCACTATCCATGATTGCCTGGCTACCTTGCTCTCCAGCCAGTTCCACTGCAGACCCCATCCCACCCATTGGCAGGTTTGAGCGTCCAAATGTCGGGTGCTCCTCCACCCAACTTGGCATGTTTTTTGGTGTTATGTGCCATTTTCACCTGCAGGCAAAACAGGAGAGTGAGTCTCCACTCAAGCGGCAACTATCAGCATGCAACTGTTTGTTAGATAATTGGCTTCTTGCGTAACCCATCCCCATTCTCACTCTCATGCCACTTGTCCTATAATGAAAGCATGAGCTTGCAACTTCTTGCTGTAAGATCGGAATCCCCTCCAACCGGATTTTAAGAAATATAAAAACCCCAAAACCCACAGACACAAGTACTACAAATAAACAGGCCAAACCTCAACACGAAAACACACAGAGGCAAGCTGAACTGTCAGGGGTTAATTCTCAAAACATTCTATTAGTGAAGCAAAACTATGAAAGGACATGGGGTATTATCACAAGAATGACACAAGATATCTGACATCAGATAACCCAACTAAGAAGCTGAGAAGGCCATTGTAATAAATAGCCCCAGACAACAGCTATTGTAAAAACATCAACAACGGCCAAGAAGAAGAAGAAATTACATGCATGTCAGCCTGGGAGCCAGAGATACTTCACCAAATGGGGTCATTGCTTTGGTTGTTAAAACATCAGTGATAAATGGGTCTATCTGGACCAAGGCATGTAACAGACTAAAGAGATTAAAGGGTGCTAAGCACTGACTATCCAGTAGGATGACTTCAGGAAATATGTTTATCATTCAGCAGAATGTTTTCAGGAAATGTGTTTTGATACTTTTGCGAAGGATCATCATAAAAGGCCAAGATCAAAGGATCTGGCACTGCAGTCAGAAGGAGGGTCTGGTCTGGTCACCT
Organism: Carcharodon carcharias; assembly: GCF_017639515.1. NCBI lineage: Eukaryota > Metazoa > Chordata > Chondrichthyes > Lamniformes > Lamnidae > Carcharodon > Carcharodon carcharias. The sequence goes on from NC_054469.1 coordinate 172,603,784, forward strand.
TGACTCAGGCCTACTTTCAACACTGGGCAGACCAACCATGTTGGGGATTGTAAGTGTTTTCAGCCATATCATGGTGATATTGGCTTGAAAGTTTTGGACTGCGCTCAAGAAGGAGGTTCAGGAAACCTGACTTGTGGACCTACAACTTTTGCCGGAAAGACCCAACCCAAGCAGAGTTGTACGTCATCAGCCAAATCCAAGGGTCATTGGGGCTGAGGTTTAAAGGGTACTCTAAGAGTAACAACCAAATCCTGAGGGGGTTGGGTTGAATTGAGGAAGGTTTTGGGCAGAAATGTGGCATTTGCCTGTGTTTTTTCTGTAGAGGCTTTCTAATAAGTCGTGAGTTTTTTTGATGTATTTACGGGATGCCAAGCTTAAATCGTGAAGGGATTTAAATTGGGCTAACCAATTAAGTGTTTTGTAGTGTCATTTACACCAGTTTAGAGCTCTTGTATCAGGGCATTAGGAGTGTTTTAATAAACGAGTTTGTGGTTAAGCCAAACCCTGTGTCTGTGTAATTTTGTCCTTTATAAAATCCTAAAATCAAGAACCATCAGTAAAGGGAAAGGGGAACCTCTTACATTCTCCACATGCATCCAAGCCTATCATGCATCTGCTGCTGGGCCTTAGACTTCATTTGCCCCCTGTTCCGTCCTACCCTCAGTGAGACACATTGCTTCTTGCCCTCATGAGAGGCACGTTGATTTAACATCACTGTTCTACTCACTCTGGTAGTGTGGAAGAGGTGGTTGAACCTCTTACTGCATTGCACCCAGGTTTGCCTGTGGAACCCACGGCTGCTAACCTCCACTGCAATTTCTGACCAGGCTTCCTTGGTCAGGTGGGAGGGTGTCCCAATGCTATTGGTGGGGAAGAGGACCCTCTGCCATTCCCAAGTATCCTGGAGGAGAACCTGCAGAGAGGCATTGCTGAATCATGAGGCCAAGTGCTGTCTGATCTGAGCCATGTGTCTGGAGGTCAGGGTTCCTACTATCTCTGTAACAGCGAAGCTGTTGGTTTGTAGGTAATAGATGCCTGTCCAGGTGCTGCTTAAAAATTGTGCCCAGACCTCTGGCCTATTAAAGATTTTACCTACAGGATATGGATCAGTTAAGGTAGTGATGTCATGAAAAAGGAAAAGAGTTTTGAAAGCAAAAAACTGCGGATGCTGGAAATCCAAAACAAAAATTAAAGTACCAGGAGAAACTCAGCAGGTCTGACAGCATCTGCGGAGAGGAATACAGTTATTGTTTTGAGTCTAAATGACTCTTCATCAGAACTAAGGAAAAATAGAAAAGAGGTGAAATATAAGCTGGTTTAAGGGGGGGTGGTACAGGTATAGCTGGATGGAGGGCCAATGATAGGTGGAGATTGCCAAAAGATGTCATAGGCAAAAGGACAAAGAGGTGTTGACGGTGGTGATATTAGCTAAGAAATGTGCTAATGGTAACATTAAGGGTAGATAGCAGGACAAGCAAGGTACAGATAGCCTTAGTGGGGGTGGGGTGGGGGGAAGGGATCGAAATGGGCTAAAAGGTAGAGATAGAACAATGGATGGAAATACATTTAAAAATAATGGAAATAGCTGGGAAAAGAAAAATCTATATAAATTATTAGGAAAAAGGGGGATCGGAAAGAGGGAGAGGATGCAGGAGAGAGCTCATGATCTAAAGTTGTTAAAACTCAATATTCAGTCCGGAAGGCTGTAAAGTGCCTAGTTGGAAGATGAGGTGCTGTTCCTCCAGTTTGCGTTGAGCTTCAATGGAACATTGCTGAAGGCCAAGGACGGACAAGTGGGCATGAGAGCAGTGTGGTGTGTTGAAATGGCAAGTGACAGGGAGGTCTGGGTCATGCTTGCGGACAGTCTCTCCAATGTAGAGGAAACTGCATTGGGAACAGCGAATGCAGTAGACTAAATTGAGGGAAGTGCAAGTGAAATGCTGCTGCACTTGATAGGAGAGTTTGGACCCTTGGATGGTGAGGAGGGGATAAGTAAAGGGGCAGGTGTTGCACCTTCTGCGGTTGCATGGGAAGGTGCCATGGGAGGGGGTTGAGTGTGTAGGGGGTGATGAAGGAGTGGACCAGGGTGTCCCGGAGCAAACGATCCCTGCAGAATGCCGCCAGGAGGGGTGAAGGGAAGATGCGTTTGGTGATGGCATCATGCTGGAGTTGGCGGAAATGGCGGAGGATGATCCTTTGAATGCGGAGGCTGGTGGGGTGATAACTGAGGACAAGGGGGACACTATCATGGTTCTGGGAGGAAGAGGAAGGTGTGAGGGCGGATGCACGGGAGATGGGCCGGACACGGTTGAGGGCCCTATCAACCACTGTGGGTGGAAAACCTCGGTTAAGGAAGAAGGAAGACATGTCAGAGGAACTGTTTTTATCACCGGAAATTGAGACAGAGAGGTCAAGGAAGGGAAGAGAAGTGTCAGTGATGGACCATGTGCAAATGATGGAGGGGTGGAAGTTGGAAGCAAAATTAATAAATTTTTCCAGGTCCAGATGAGAGCATGAAGCAACACCAAAGCAGTCATTGATGTACTGGAGAAAGAGTTGTGAGAGGGGGCAGGAGTAGGACTGGAACAAGGAATGTTCCACATACCCCATAAAGAGACAGGCATAACTGGAGCCCATGCGGGTACCCATAGCCACACCTTTTATTTGGAGTTCAGTGAGAGAACAACCGGACGGAGTAGAGTAGTGGTAGATGGGGATTGTTCAGGCCCCTGTGAAGCAATGGCGTACTGTTGACAGCTGAGTGTGTGAGACAGTGCATGAAAGAAAGCTTGAATGTATGTGGTGACCCAGGGAAGAGGAACATCAGAAGGGTAGTTCGAAACCCTAGAGATAAACCCTTGTGGAAGGTGTCTGATAGAAAGCGTCGGTTTGGGACAAGATTCCAAAGTGAGTTCTTGGAGAGTGGAGATTGAAAGCCCTCACGTGAAACATGGAGTTCAGTGTGACTGGTTGACTCATGGTGTGACAAGCATCTCTGGGGAGCTGATGAGAGATTCATAGCATTTGTTTGGGGTGGCATTTGTCACTTGGTTTCAGAGTGTCATGTGTCTGACCACAGGTCATCTATTGGTTTGCATGAATTATGGTACTTACTGTGAACATTAGAGTATAAGATAACTTTTGTAACTTGTGTTATCCTTACAAATCTGTATATATCTGTAAAAGTATATTTGTGGGTGAAGGAGTATGGTAATATAGTTCACCCTTTCTTGTAACATAAATGTGTTATTCTTTTGTTCAAAGTTCATTAGCCTACTCTGCTGACTCTGTGCAATGGCCATTCTCCATGTTTCTAAACAAACAAATAAAAGTTAGGTAAAAGAAAAAACTGCAGATGCTGGAAATCCGAAACAAAAACAGAAAATGCTGGAAAAACTCAGGTCTGACAGCATCTGTGGAGAGAAAAAAAACAACAGGGTTAACATTTTGAGTCTGTATGGCTCTTCTTCAGAGCTAAAGAGAAGTAAAATGTGATGAAATTTATACTGTTAAGGGGGATGGAGCAGGTGAAGCTGGCTAGAAGGCCAGTGATAGGTGGAGGCAAAGGAGAGGTTGCCAGAGATGTCATGAATAAAAGGACAAAGGGGTGTTAATGATAGTGGTAAGGGCTAAACGAGGTGCTGATGGTGGCATTAAAGTCAGAACGCAGAATGTGATAATAGCAGGACAAGGGTAAGCACTCTGGAAAGAACAACATGAACAAGTGACAGATGGCCCCTGTGGGGGTTGGGTTGGGGGAAGGGACAGTGGTGGGAAAAAAGATTAAAAATTGGGTAAAAGTTGGGCATATAACAATGAATAAAAATGAAAATAAATAAAAATAAGTGGATAAAAAATAAGAATGAAAAAATGAAAAACTAAAAATTAAAAAATGAAGATGAATATTGAAAAAAAAAGAATTAAAAAAAAGGGGGTAAGGACAGAGTTGTTGAAATCAATGTTAAGTCCGGAAGGCTGTAAAGTGCTTAACCGGAAGATGAGGTGCTGTTCCTCCAGTTTGCGTTGGGCTTCACTGGAACAGTGTAGCAAGCCGAGGACAGATATGTGGGCATGAGAATGAGTGTTGAAATGGCAAGCGACAGGAAGGTCTGGGTCACGCTTACGGACAGACCGAAAGTGTTCTGGGAGGGGGAATGAGGTGTTGGGGGTGATGGAGGAGTGGACCAAGGTGTCCTGGAGGGAAAGGTCCCTACAGAATGCCGACAGAGAGGGCGAAGGGAAGATGTGATTGGTGGTAGCATCATGCTGGAATTGGCGGAAATGGTGGACACAGCTGAGGGCTCTGTCAACCACAGTGGTGGGAAACCTCAGTTAAGGAAGACATGTCAGAAGTGCTGTTTTGGAAAGTGGCATCATCAGAATAGATGCGATGGAGAAGAAGGTACTGAGAGAATGGGATGGAGCCCTGACAGGAAGTAGGGTGTGAAGAGCTGTAGTCGAGGTAGCTGTGGGAGTCTGTGGGCTTGTAGTGAATATTGATGGACAGTCTATCACCAGAAATTGAGACAGAGAGGTCAAGGAAGGGAAAGGAAGTTCAGAGATGGACCATGTGAAAATGATGGAGGGGTGGAAATTGCAAGCAACGTTGATAAATTTTTCCAAGTCTAGATGAGAGCATGAAGCGGCACTGAAACAGTTATCGATGTACTGAAAAAGAGTTGTGGGAGGGGGCCTTAGTAGGACTGGAACAAGGTATGTTCCACATACCCCATAAAGAGACAGGCATAACTGGAGCCCATGTGGGTACCCATAGCCACACCTTTTATTTGGAGGAAGTGAGGCAAGGAGAAATTGTTCATTGAGAGAATAAGTTCAGCTAGATGGATGAGAGCGGTGGTGGATGGGGATTGTTCAGGCCTCTGTTCATCTGGTGGGCAATGAACGTGTAGAGGGATTGGACATCCATGGTGAAGAGGAGATGGTTAGGGCCAGGGAACTGGAAATTGTTGATATTACATAGGGCATCAGAGGAATTGTGGATGTATGTGGGAAGAGACTGCACAGGGGGAAAGCGAATGGAGTCAAGACCGGAAGAAATGCATTTAAGGGGCAGGAAAAGGCTGACACGATTGGTCTACTGGGACAGACCTGTTTGTGGATTTTGGGGAGGAGGTAGGTGGGCTGTCTGGGGTTGGGAAGCTATGAGATTGGAAGCTGTGGAGGGAAGATCTCTTGAGGAGATGAGGCCAGTGACAGTCCAGGAAACAGTGGCTTGATGTTCGGTGGTGAGGTCATGGTCCGGGGGAGGTAGGAGGAACTGTCTGCGAGTTGATGCTCAGCCTCTGCGAGGTAGAAGTCAGTGCGCCAGACAACAACAGCACCACCCTTGTCAGCAGGTTTAATAACAAAGTCAGGATTGGACCTGAGAGAACGGAGTGTGGCAAGTTCAGAAGGTTAGAGTGGGTGAGAGGAGCAGAGAAATTGAGACGGTTGATGTCACACTGACAGTTCTCAATGAAAAGATCTAGAGCAGGTAAGAGGCCAGAGGGAGGGGTTCAGGATGGAGGGAAAATACTGGAGGTGGTGAAAGGATAATAAGGATAATAAAAAGAATAAGAAAAAAGGAGAATGAAAGTTAGGGTCTATCAAGTCAGGTTCCACACTGGGATCAGGCTTGTCCAGTTGTAACATCCCAACAAAGTGGGGGTACGGGAATTTGCCAAGATCTAAGGTTTCCCACAGGTACAGGGTGCCATTGACTGCACTCACATGGCGCTCAGATCTCCGTTACAACAAGTGGTCAACAATGTCAACATTTTTCATTTGCTGAATATTCAGCTGGTGTGCGACAACCACTAACACATCCTACACAGGTGGAGGCGTGTGGTATCCCAAACAGGTTACCTGTGGAGTCCTGAAAGGAGCCACTGGTGTAAAAATTGAGTGCCATCTTTCATTCCTGCAGATAACCAACAACCAGTGTCGCCAAAGACTGCGCATGTCTAGGGAACAGGTTGGTCATGTCTGTCAGTAGCATTTGGTGCATGGGGACATGGAGGGTGTCCACTGCCAGTGGCCGTGAAAGTGACTGCAGCACTAAATTTTTACACCAGTGTCTCCTTTCAGAGCTCCACACGTGCCCTGTATGGAATATCACAAGCCTCCACCCACAAATACATCCATGAGATCACGGATGTCATCATCAAGAAGGCACACAACTTTATGCATTTCACCTGGGACCAGAAAAGCCAGGATGCAAGAGTGCTGGGATTTGCTCAGATTTCAGGTTTCCCACAGGTGCAGGGTGTCATCGACTGAACTCATGTGGCGCTTAGATCTCCATGGGAACAAGCGGTCAATTATGTCAACCATAAGGGCTTTCACTTGCTGAATGTTCAGCTGGTGTGCGATGACCACAAACGCATCCTGCAGGTTTGCGCACGGGTTCCAGCAAGTGTCCACAACTCCTACATTCTCAGTCGGTCTCAGATCCCTGATGTCTTCCAGGGTTCACAGAGGCTGCAGGGATGGCTCTCAGGGACAAGGGCTACCCACAGAGGACATGGCTGATGACACCCGTGCAGCGGCTTCAGACTACAGCAGAGCAAAGTTATCACAAGGCTCATGCTGCTACTCGCACATTGGTGGAGTCAAACCATCGGGATGCTGAAAATGAGGTTCCACTGCCTGGATTGGTTTGGGGAATCCCTGAATACAGTCCACAAAGGGTGTCACACATCGTCGTCACCTGCTGCGTCCTTTACAACCTGGCGCTGCAACAGGGAGAGGAGCTGGTCGAGCAGGAGATGGAGGAGCTGGACATCTACTCCGATGAGGAGGACATTGATGGGGAGGAGGATGGACAGGTCCTCAAATGTGATGATAATGGTGATGAGGCCACCGCACTAACCAGACGAGACAGGCGCGCTCGGGAGGCCCTTGTATCTGCTAGATTTGTGGAGGATGGTGATGACATGCAGTAAGGAGATACCATAGGTTCTCACATTGCATCTGTGAACATTTGACTCTAGTCTGATTAATGGCAGCACACATATTCTCTGTGATAAGACTTCTGTCATGGAGACGCAGTGGAGGCCCTAATAGTTGCTTGATTGCAGGAGAATGATGAAGACATGCATTGAGGACACTCCATACATCTTCACACTGCCTCTGTGAATGTTTGACTCCTGTCTGACTGAGGGCAACTAGCTTACAGTCTGTGATCAGGGTCATGTCATGGAGATGCAGCAGTGAAACTTTAAATGCACATGACCCCTTCAAGAGCACAGCATCATTGGTCACAAATGCTGATGAGATGGGGTTCATCCCCACCTTAAAGATGCTGAGAACACACAGAGAGAATGACGGAATTCTGAGATGCTTGCCCACGACATTCTAGCATCAGTGAGTGTGAAGGCGGACCATCACTTTGGTCTGAAGGCTACACATAGCGCAGGGGAGAGGCCCTGCACTTAGCCTTTGTCTTGTGCAGCAACCAAGGTTTCAATCTGAGTGACATGAACACTGCGCATCAGAACAAGGAGCCGTAGGTAAGGAGACACTCTTGGTAAACATTAGTAAATATTATGTACAAGTGATTAACACCTGTGCCCAGGCTGTGCAACCTGCGCAAGGATGACACGCAAATTCGTGAAGCGTTCCACAAACGGCTTGGCCTAAATAGCCAAGTGGTTATGGTACTGGGCTTGTAATCCCAAGATCAAGAGTTCAAATCTCACAATGGCAAAACTATAAAACAATGTAACTTCATCTGAAAAACAGATGGAAACGTGTTTGTACTCAAAAGAGTTACATCTTCTTAACCTTCCTAACCCTGTCTTGGTGTTCCCCTGACAAACACAGTGGAGGTGAAGGCAGCCTGCTGACTGCAACACCCTGTCTGTGATGACACTACAGGCATTCTCTGGTCACGCTGAGACCTGGAGGCCCCTGCCTGCTTTCAGGGTCCCACTGCACCCTCCTTGGCCTGTGGATCTGGAACTGCTAGTGTCACAGGAAGAGGGGATTCAGATGGCCAAGTCACCTAGATGATGGTCCCGGGGTATGCACCTGCTGATCGTCCTCCTTATGGGTGCCTGAGGGCCACTGGCTGACACCTTGAGAAGGGGTAGCTGGAGTGAGATCGAGCTGCCCTGCATCCCTCTCACGTACATAATGTTGGAGGCCAACTATGGCGTCAGTGAAGGTGTTCAGCCCACACAACAGTGTAGGACTGATGTCTTGGGCTGAAGCCTCCATGGCAGCTGCCATCCTACTAACATTGACCTCGGTGCATTGGCATGCTGGCACTATCACCTCAACCTGAATGTGGTCAGACTCCTCCATTATGCCTTGCAACCTGAGGAGTGCAGCAGACATTCCTTCCGGATGTTCCCAAGCTTGCCTTTGCAGCTCCAGCAGCTGTGAAATGACCGAGTCCAGAGGCTCGTCATCAGACTCAGACTCAGCAAATTTTTGGCCTCCAGCAGCCCTCCGAGTGCCAGAGACCTGGGAAATCCCTGCTGCCACCTGCTGTGGATCAGTGTGATGTGCTCACCAGATTAAGATCCTGAGGCTACTCTAAAGCTAGGTCCCACCGAGATGTGTGTCTCTGTACTGGTGGAGGGTGTGGGTGAGCACCTTCAATGAAGGTGCCTTCAGGTTCCTCTCAGAGATTATTTCAGTGCTTGATTGGAAGCCCTGAGTCATGGACTTCCTCAACTGTTTCCCAGATATGCCTGCAAAAGCAAAGAGAGATAATTAGTGCATGGCAGGGGACTGCGGAACAGGACACATCACTCACAGCACGGTTCTCTGATGGATGTTACACTGTTGGACCCTCACTTGGCAGAGCACCGCTGACCTCACCATCAGCACAGGGATGATCCAGATCCTTGCTGGCCAGCTGGATGACTTTATTTTCAAAGTCTGTTAGGACCTTGATTTCAGGCATTCCTGCATCAATCTGTGACATCTCCCTGTTGTTGTGTGCCAGCTTGTCCTGCATGAGCAGGGATGGAGAGAGCATAAGCAGGCCAGGCCAGATGATAATTATGCCTGGCCTGTGTGGGTGGTGAGTGGTCCCATGGATGGGATGAGGACAATGAAGGCATGTGTGAGATAGTGAATGGTGATGCCCTTGAACTGGCAGTGAGTGAGACCCCTTTGGATGTGTGATGGGATTGTGAGTGCGTCAATTGAGAGTGATGAGAAGAGTGACTTACCCTGGCGAATGGAGGAGATCATTCATCCTTTTTTGGCACTGGCTGTCTGTCCTCTTTTGTAGCGCGTTGGTGCTGACTACCATTGCCACCGCCTCCCATGCTGGATTGGTGATGTTGCTGCCTACCCTGCAGCCAGAGAGGGGGGGTAGAAGACATCACGGTGGGCCTCCACTGCATCCAAAACGTGCTCAAGGGATGTGTCATTAAACTGGGGGGGCTGCAGTCTTCTTGCCTTTCGGGGCCATGTCTTCTTTGTAGCAGTCTGGAAGCACTGAAAGGTGCTTGTGTAGCTGCTCTTTAAATATTGCGTTGGGGGTGATGAAGCAGCGAGGTGATGGCATGGTGGGCGAACAAGAGCCCTCCTGCCATCGAACTGGTGTGTTCCCTGGGAGTGCTTTATTAATGAGAGATAGGGATGATACGACGTGAAAAGCCGCCATTGTGGCCGTGGGTAAATTGCCCATTTTCCCGCCAGCTACTGCAGTTTGTGCAAATCTGGGACGATTCCCCCCAATGACATTCATGATGGCCCTCTGATTTTTGTAGAACTTTTGAATAGTCCATGATAATATTAGATAATGACAAGTCGGGCACAGGTCACTATTCCTTAATGATTTACAGCACTTGAACTAGAAACACTGATGGTACTGTTCTGTTTTCACTAGAGTCTGGAGTGACACTTCTAGCAGTGAGTGCAGGCTGGGGCCAGAAATGACAGACAGCTGCTGTATGCATAATGAGGAGATTGGGAGCACCGCTATAAAACAACTAGTGAAGACCAACTGATTCTTGTCTGTGCTATCTCTGCAAGCATACTTAGATGTGGCATTCTTCCAGAAAGGTTGTGGAAAGGAAATAGTACTATTTAAAGATTGGGCAACAAAATATTGGCAAAGTGAGTGTTAACAGATAAGTATCTTCACTGGCTGTGACTTCTACATATATATTCAGGTGGAGGTTAGAAAAAAATACTTGCCCACTGTGCTTAACATGTGGAAATCTCTGTGAAGAATTTTAAAAAGGTATGGTCAATAGGCAGAAGAGCAGAATTAAATTAAGTGGCTTAAGATGCAGAATAACACCAGCACTGATTTGATGGGCCAAAAGGCCTTGGGCATGTGCTGTAACACAAAAAAGGGAGAATTGCTGTGGAATTCTCCCTATCTTCTGCATTAATTTCAGTAGGTATTCCATGGGAACACTGAAGAAGTTACGTTAATGCCTCTTTATTTTTAGCCATTTACACTGAGGTTACTCCAGGGGTTTGAAAGACCCCTGTGGAAATTCCAGGTGCCTATGATTCATTCTATGAAATATTCCTCGGTTTCTATGGAAGGATTATACATACAAGATCCCAAATGAAACATGAACAATACTGGATATAAACCAGCCTGATAAAAGGTGCACTTTAAATTAGGTTTCAGTTAGAGTTAACTCTGGGAAGTTAGATTTGACCTGACATTTAATTTAAGCCGGATCTGAATAAACAGACTATGAATGTAAGGGGTTTTGATGTTGAAATAATGATGATGAAATAACAACATGCAGAGGCTATCAACCATAAAGTATTGGAACTCCTCTGAAGCAAAGCATTTTTACAGCCAGGAATGTGCACACCCTGGATTGAAACGGGCTTATGTAAAACATGGCATAGATTTCTACTGAGCTCATACAGGATCTGGTGCCTGTACTTCAAATAAATGAGTGATACACAATTATACTCCCCCCAAGTAATGATCTCTTGATCTATTTCAGTTTGTTTTCCCCCACTTTACCTGCAGCTCCCAGAATATTTAGGTAGCCACAAAGCTGAAGTTCAGTTTCAAATGCCATAGATCAAAACACAAACACTGGTAGAGTGCTACTCCAGTGAATTAGACATTGGCCACACTATAACACTCGAAAGTAAAGATCTGTAATACGTACAATTGCTAGGCCATCAAATAATTGGTCCGTTTCACTACAGTATTAAATATTTCAAGCACAATAAAAGCAGAAGGAAAAAAACAGCTCTGGTAATGGCTTAAAGGTAACTTAACCATACAGACCAAAAACGATCAACTTTGATCCATGACCTTTGCTGAATTGACAGAAAAGATAGCATTAGTCACTCTTTCTAGGTACCATGCCCTGACAGAGAATTGGCAAACATGGACTTCTGTGTTAGTCCATGTTATGCTTTTCAAGGTATTGCAGTCATTTGCCATTAACTTCTGCAGATAACTGACCAGGAAACTCTCCCATTGGCCTGTCATAATCATATTGGAAGGACTTGCAGATTAATTAAACCTGTTTGGTCACATTTTGAATGCACCTTCGGTAGAATTGATGGACTGGGGAGGGACTCAAACCCAGGGCTTCTGGCTCAGAGACACTACCCACTGCACCACTGGACCTCCTGATGAGAATATTACTAGACTCAGCATTTCCATGCTGGAATTGAAAAATCCACCAGGATTCCCATTTGCAATAATTTATGGAAACCTCCCCTTATATATGTATGTTTGAAGATTAAAAACAAGATTGGGCTTAGCTTTGATGGCTATGACTTACCAACAATCAATTACAATTGTGAGGAGAGTCTGGAGTAATTTCCAATGGAAAAGGAAAGACTAAGAAGATAATTAACAGAATTTATTTTAAATTATGAAAGTTTTAGCCAGGGGTAAATGGGGAAAGAATCTGGTAGAAGATTCAGTGACAAGGGGTGATCAATTTGAAACTGTTACTAAAAGTGAAAGTAAAGAAAGTAGGAGAAGTTTATTTAGTTCCTATGTCATAAGTGAGTTAAATCCATTTTGGGTTTTTGCACCTTTTTTTCTCAGGTAATTAGAAGCAGACCAATTCTACTACCCGGTTTGGGGTGATTCCGCTAGTGTACAGAGGGTGATATTATACAGAGGAGGACTGATAAATCATTCCTGTAATTCTTTTATTATATTTAATCATTTTTCTTTAGTCCTTTTCTGTAGATGCCAAGGGCAGTATTATATTGTGGATTGTGCTATAACAAGATTAAAGTCAATTAAAATTTTCTTTTTCAATTTTAGTTCATGTTGAATGAAAGTATTGTCTTATGGGGCAGAAGGAAAAACAAATAAATACAGGTGATTTGGAATTTAAGAAATGAAATTGTATTGAATGAAATTGAAGGGGGTTGACCAAGGTCCTGTCAGTCTAAGAGAAATTACATTAAAGCTATTTCTGTATATCATCAGCGTTATCTCCAATATCAAACACAACAAGAGATTTTTTTTTCCAGATTCTTCCAATGCAACCCCCACCTCAACCTTGGCAGAGGATCTGTGGAAATTTGGGAGAATGGATGTAAATGGTTGTTTTCAGTCATTTACATCATTTTTCCAGGAGTTCTGCTGATCTCTCCCCACTTCTATGAAAATTGCAGATGCACTTTTATAAGACTGCACTTGGTAAAACATGTTTATTCATACAAGTACTGGTCCTTTTAATAAAGTAGTAATATATTAAATCACCAAAACTGCACTTCTTGCTTTACAGTGTTTCAACAATCCTAAGGTGCCCTCAGTGGGTGTTTCAGCTGTGAATCCCAGTGAAATATTTTAGAATATTCAAGCTTATTTAACTACTGACTACAGAATTAAAATACATGACCTTGTACATAGCTTGAGCCTGTTAACTCAAAGCATACAGATGACATCCAATTCCTTGGCACAAACTATATTTAGGTTGGCAGAAAATGCTTTTTGGATGGAACAAACTTATACTTTTGGTTTGAATTCCTCTTTCTTACATTTTGTGGGATTCAAAATATTTGGCATATGTGTGCCATTTTTTAATTAACTGCACATGAAGATGCAACTTGATATGCTAGTTTGATAGCTCAAAAAATTCAAAGACACTGTAATATAACTCTACGTGGTTGTGATTTCAGTGAGTGCTACCGCCACCTTCATCTGCTGGAGTCATAGACTGGGGCATTTGAATGCCTCCTTCCCACAATTTTCTACCTCATTAATATGAATTTATAACATTTTCTGCCAATGACTCCATGATGAACTGCCTCCAAGGAGGCAGTTGTTCTTGTCATTGGCAGGAAGCTACGTCAAGGCTTACACTATAGGCTTTATGTTTGCTGATCCACTGGTCATGTCTTCTTTCATCTTAAGATTTGGAAATCACGTTCCAAGTCCGAGGCTGTTCAGGAACGGTGCCACAAGAGATGCATTCATGCTCTATTATCAGGGTGTACTTAACACATTTGCACACTGGGAGCACAGGCTGAGATTGCTAGTGTAGAGGTCAGTGCACTTTTCTGGGATTTTCACCCATTAAAATAAATGAAATATTGCTTTAATTTGTGTTATCTTATTCTCGAAACCCTGGCCCCTGGCCATACCTCAAATTCACGATGGGATATATCAGCTTATTTCAGTGAGGACTAGCTACCTTTATTTTTCTGCAATTGGAACATGTACCTCAACACAAATAAATACAGGTGATTTGGAATTTAAGAAATGAAATTGCATTGTATAATGAAGGGGGTTTACCAAGGTCCTGTCAGTCTAAGAGAAATTATATTAAAGCTATTTCTGTAATATCATCAGCATTATCTCCAATATCAAGCACAACAAGAGGAGATTTTTTTTTCCAGATTCTTCCACTATGCCATTCCAGATTCTTCCAATGCAACCCCCACCTCAACCTTGGCAGAGGATCTGTGGAAATTTGGGAGAATGGATGTAAATGGTTGTTTTCAGTCATTTACATCATTTTTCCAGGAGTTCTGTTGATCTCTCCCCACTTCCATGAAAATTGCAGATGCACTTTTATAAAACTGCACTTGGTAAAACATGTTTATTCATACAATTCCTGGTCCTTTTAATAAAGTAGTAATATATTAAATCACCAAAACTGCACTGTCTTGCTTTAGTGTTTCAACAATCCTAAGGTGCCCTCAGTGGGTGTTTCAGCTGTGGATCCCAGTGAAATATTTTAGAATATTCAAATTTATTTAACTACTGACATCAGGGTGGATGGGTGGATGGGGTAGACCTCACTATATTTTAACTGGGGTCACTAAGTCAGTTTGAAATTGTAATTCTTTTTCAAAATGCTTTATAACCTCTCCGCAATTGATTGCTATGGGGAAATCAATCTTTGTAAATTTCAATGCCCCCATGTCAGTGAGGATCAAGTCTCTTTCTTGATTTGGTGGACCAAATCAGGTGGCCCTGCTGAGATAGAATCACCCATAATTGTCCTTATTTTGAGGACAAATCCCTGGTCATTCCCTGTACCTGACTTGTGTTCAACAAATACATGATAAGTGCTGTAAGTACTTTCAAAACTAAAGTGCAGGTTTCCCGTAAACTGATGAAGGCAATTAAGTCACCCTTAACAGCAACTCCACAGGACACAGAGCAGGGCAGATGCAGGAACAATACTGGCACCAAGTGTGCAAATTGTATGGCCTACAGAGCAGAAGCAGAGCCAGATGCAGAACTGAATTGAGTCCAAGAGCAGGTGAGGGGAGCTAGTCAGCAGAGGGCTGAATTGGAGGGCCGTGCTCCATAGAACAAATATTAGGCCAGGAATTATTGTTCAGGAACTAGAACAAGGTTGCAGAGGCAAGAGGAACCATTATGAATGAAAGATGCAGGTGAGCAGTGCTATAGGAACGTTGCAGCAGCTGACACATGTCAGAGGCCAACCACATACTTGTTAAGATGTAGCCTTCACATACATTGTCCATAGCTAAGGTATAGGTACTGGCGATGGCAGTCTTCTGTCTTGTAAGATGATGGTTTGTGCCATGGTGATCAACTCTGTGTGAATTAGGAGCCCCACTCTGGCGTAACAGTCTCTGCTGCATTTGCTGCACAGGAAGACAGTGGGGTGAGAAAGAGCACAATTCATTGGCTTCTGTTTTCTCTGGGTCCTCTTCTCAACCAGCTGAGCTTTTCATTTCTGCTCGCTTCTTCCCATGCCCTTCCATAAGTCAGCTTCCCGAGGTCAGGACCCTCAGCGACTGTCTCTCAGTTGTAAGTGTGAATGGCTGGCATTTTCATATCTTGCTTGTAGGTGTCCTTGTAGTGGAGGTATGGGCACTCAGTGGCCAGTTCACTGTATAGAAGGTCTTTTGGTATATAGTCATCGTCCATCCAGTGAACATGGCCAAGCCAGTGCAGACATAGTTGGCTTAGTAATGAGTGTATGCTGATGGAATTCGCTCCAGGATCTCTGAGTTGGTGACTTTGTCCTGCCAAGAGATACCGAGGATATGTCTGAGACAGTGAAAGTGGAAACTGTCCAGCCTTTTCTCCTACCTGGCGTATGTTGTCCAGGTCTCACCGCTGTAGGGGAGTGCGCTGAGGACACCAGCTTGGTAGACTCATAGCTTAGTGTTCTTGGTCAGTTTGCTGTTATTCCACATTCTCTTCCTCAGCTTGGACATAACAGCTACAGCTTTTGCAATGCCTGTGTTGATTTCAGCATCAAGTGACAGATTGATGATGATGGGGAGCCTAGGTATGTGAAGCCATCAACAACCTCCAGCACCACATTGTCAATGCAGATAGATGGCAGCATGGCAACATCCTGGACATTTGTCTTCCTGGTGCCGATGGTCAAACTAATCTTTACAGACATGAGAGAGTCTGCCATTTACTGCTGAAGGTGTTCCTTTTTATGGAATGTTAGTGCCGCATCATCGGCATAGTGCATTCTCTGATGAGGACTTGGCAGACTTTTGTCTTGGATCTCAGGCGAGCAAGGCTAAACATCTTTCCATCAGTTCAGCTATTTAAGTAGATACCCTCTGTAGATGCACTGAAAGCATATGACAGCAGCAAAGAGAAGAATATGCTAAACAGTGCCAATATGAGAGCACAAACCTGTTTGATCCACTGCAGGGCCAGAATCTTTGGGTCAGTATGCGGGGGCAGGCCTTGCTCAGCATGTGCCCCAACATCACCACACATCATTCAGATCTTCAGTTCAGTGGGCACGCACCAGAATTAGCTGCGTGCCCACTGAACTGTCAAATGCCGATTAAGGCCATTTAAATATCAATTAAAATAATTAATAGAGCTTAAGGTTGGCGGGCAGGCAAAGAGCGCAGGTGGCCTTCGCATTTATCATGAAATCTCATCCATGGGCAGGATGAGGTTTCATGAAGGTTTTTAAAACTTTAATTAAAATTTTTAATAAAATTCATCGACATGTCCCAGCTCATCTGACACTGTCACATGAGGGGACATGCCTCAAATTTTTTTTTTTTATTTAAATTTTTAAAAAACAAACTAATCTCCCTGAGGCAGCTCTGAGCCTCAGGGAGATTTCTGCGCTCTTTTGCAAGCATGTGTGAAAGAGCACAGGCCCTGACTCAGCCTACTCCCCCCGCCCACACAGGAAGTGCTCAGTGCTTCCAGGTGCACATCACACTGGGCGGGCCTTAATTAGCCCACCCATCCAAAATGGCAGCAACCAGCTGATTGCGAGTGGCGATCAGCTGCACAACCGCCTGCACCCACTCTCGCCCAGCCCCCCAACAGGGAGAAAATTCTCCCCCTCATCTTAAAGGCTTTTGATGTTGACCCATCTTGGCTGACCTTACCCATCATGTTGTTATGAAAAGAGGAGATCACACTGAGCAGATTTGGAAGGCAGCCAATTTTCTTCAGCAGCTTAAGTAAATACAAGCTTAATGTGAGCCTCTGCTCAGAAAATTGAATGCCTTGGTAAGATCAATGAAAGCAATATATAGTGGCCTCCTCATGTTCACAGCAATTCTCTTGTGAAATCTTCTGTTGAGAAGATCATAAAAACATAGAAAATAGGAGCAGGAGTAGGCCATTCATTATGATCATGGCTGATCATCCAACTCAATAGAAAGGCAGCATGGTTTTGTGAATGGGAGGTCATGTCTTACTAACTTGATTGAGTTTTTCAAGGAAGTGACAAAGATGATCGACGATGGAAGGGCAGTGGATGTTATATACATGGATTTCAGTAAGGCCTTTGACAAGGTCCCTCATGGCAGACTGGTACAGAAGGTAAGGTTGCATGGGATCAGAGGTGAGCTGGCAAGATGGATACAGAATTGGCTTGGTCATAGAAGACAGAGGGTAGCAGTAGAAAGGTGCTTTTCTGAATGGAGAGCTGTGACAAGTTGAGTTCTACAGGGATCAGTGCTGGGACCTTTGCTGTTTGTAGTATACGCAAATGATTTGGAGGAAAATGTAACTGGGCTAATTAGTAAGTTTGCAGATGACACTAAGGTTGGAGAAGTTGCAGATAGTGAAGAGGATTGTCAAAGGATACAACGGGATATAGATCGGTTGGAGACTTGGGCAGAGAAATGGCAGATGGAGTTTAATCTGGACAAATGCAAGGTAATGCATTTTGGAAGGTTTAATACAGGTAGGAATTATACAGTAAATGGCAGAACCCTTAAGTGCAACGATGGGCAGAGGGATCTGGGTGTACAGGTCCACATGTCACTGAAAGTGGCAACACAGGTGGATAAGGTAGTCAGGAAGGCATATGGCATGCTTGCATTCATCGGCAGGGGTATTGAGTATAAAAGCTGGGAAGTCATGCTGCAGCTGTATAGAACCTTGGTTAGGCCACACTTGGAATATTGCGTGCAATTCTGGTCGCCTCATTACCAGAAGGATATGGAGGTGTTGGAGAGGGTGCAGAGGAGATTTACCAGGACGCTGCCTGGTCTGGAGGTTATTAGCAATGAGGAGAGATTGTAGAAACTCGGATTGTTCTCACTAGAGCGACCGAGATTGAGGGGCAACTTGATAGAAGTTTACAAAATGATGAGTATGGACATGGACAGAGTAGATAGTTAGAAGCTTTTTCCCAGGGTGGAAGAGTCAATTACTAGGGGACATAGATTTAAGGTGAGAGGAGAAAACTATAGAGGAGATGTGCGGGGCAAACTTTTTACTCAGAGGGTAGTGAGTGTCTGGAACTCGCTGCCAGAGGAGGTGGTGGAAGCAGGTACAATAGTGGTGTTTAAAAGGCAGCTTGACAAATACATGAATAGGATGGGAATAGAGGGATACGGACCCTGGAAGTACAAAATGTTTTTGTTTGACAGGCAATATGATCGGTGCAGGTTTGGAGGGTCGAAGGGCATGTTCCTGTGCTGTACTCTTATTTGTTCTTATTAGCCTGCTCCCGCTTTCTCCCCATATCCTTTGATCCCTTTCACCCCAAGAGCTATATCTAACTCCTTCTTGAAAACATACAATGTTTTGGCCTCAACTAATTTCTGAGGTAGCGAATTCCACAGGCTCAACACTCTCTGGGTGAAGAAATTTCTCCCCATCTCAGTCCTAAATGGTCTACCCCTTCAGACTGTGACCCCTGATTCTGGACACCCCCACCATCGGAAACATCCTTCCTGCATCTACCCTGTCTAGTCCTGTTAGAATTTTATAGGTTTTTATAAGATACCCCCTCATTCTTCTGAACCCCAACCAATATAATCCTAACCGACTCAATCTCTCCTCATATGTCAGTCCTGCCATCCCAGGAATCAGTCTGCTAAACCTTCGCTGCCCTCCCTCTATAGCAAGTACATACTTCCTCTGAGAAGGAGACTGAAACTGCACACAATATTCCAGTTGTGGTCTCACCAAGGCCCTGCATAATTGCATCAAGACATTCCTGCTCCTGTACTCGAATCCTCTGGCTATGAAGGCCAACATATCATTTGCTTTCTTTACTGCCTGCTGCACTTGCATGCTTACCTTCAGCGACTGGTGTACGAGGACACCCAGGTCTCGTTGCACATTCCCCTCTCTCAATTTATAGCCATTCAAATAATAATCTGCCTTCCTGTTTTTGCTACCAAAGTGGATAACCTCACATTTATCCACATTATACTACATTTGTCATGCATTTGCTCACTCACCCAGCTTGTCCAAATCATACTGAAGCATCTCTGCATCCTCCTCACAGCTCAGCCTCTCACCCAGCTTTGTGTCATCTGCAAATTTGGAGATATTACATTTAATTCCCTCATCTAAATCATTAATATATATTGTGAATAGCTGGGGTCCCAGCACTGATCCCTGCTTGCCATTCGGAAAAAGACCCGTTTATTCCTACTCTTTGTTTTCTGTCTGCCAACCAGTTTTCTATCCATCCCAATACACAACCCCCAATTCCATGCGCTTTAATTTTACACACTAATCCCTTATGTGGGACTTTGTCTAAAGCCTTCTGAAAGTCCAAATAAACCAACATCCACTGGCTCCCCCTCATCAACTCTACTAGTTACATCCTCGAAAAATTCCAGTAGATTTGTCAAGCATGATTTCCCATTTCGTAAATCCATGCTGACTCTGTCCAATTCTGCCACTGTTTTCTAAGTGCTCAGCTATTAAATCTTTTATAATGAACTCTAGAATTTTCCCCACTACCAATATCAGGCTGACTGGTCTATAATTCCCTGTATTCTCTCTGCCTCCCTTCTTAAATATTAGATTTGCATTAGCTACCCTCCAATCTGTAGGAACTGTTCCAGAGTCTATAGAATCTTGGAAGATGACCACCGGTGCATCCACTATTTCTAGGGCCGGTTCCTTAAATACTCTGGGATATAGATTATCAGGCCCTGGGGATTTATTGGCCTTCAATCTCATCAATTTCCCCAACACCATTTCCCAACTAATACTGATTTCTTTCAGTTCCTCTCTCTCACTAAACCCAGTATTCCCCAACATTTCTGGTATGTTATTTGTGACCTCCTTTGTGAAGACAGAACCAAAGTATGTATTTAGCTGGTCAACCATTTCTTTGTTCCCCATTATAAATTCCCTTGTTTCTGACTGCAAGGGACCTACATTGTCTTCACCAATCTTTTTCTCTTCACGTACCTATAGAAACTTTTACAGTCAGTTTTTATGTTCCCTACAAGCTTACTCTCATACTCTCTTTTCCCCTGCTTAATCAATCCCTTGGTCCTCCTTTGCTGAATTCTAAACTGCTCCCAATCTTCAGGTCTGTTGTTTTTTCTGGCCAATTTGTATGCCTCTTCCTTGGATCTAATACTATTTCTAATTTCCCTCGTAAGCCATGGTTTGGCCACCTTTCCTGTTTTACTTTTGCGCCAGACAGGAATAAACAATTGTTGCAGTTCACCCATGCGCTCTTTGAATGTTTGCCATTGCCTATCCATCGTCATCCCTTTAAGTAACATTTCCCAATCCATCATAGCCAACTCACGCCTCATACCATAGTAGTTTCCTTTATTAAGATTCAGAACCCTAGTCTCAGAATCAATTCTCCATCTTAATGAAGAATTCTATCATATTATGGTCGCTCATCCCCAAGAGGCCTCACACAACTAGATTGCCAATTATTCCTTTCTCATTACACAATACCCAGTCTAGGATGAC
This sequence comes from Carcharodon carcharias, assembly GCF_017639515.1. Lineage (NCBI taxonomy): Eukaryota > Metazoa > Chordata > Chondrichthyes > Lamniformes > Lamnidae > Carcharodon > Carcharodon carcharias. The sequence goes on from NC_054469.1 coordinate 172,624,371, forward strand.
CTGTTCTCTAGTTGGTTCCTCAACGTATTGGTCCAGAAAACCATCCCATATACACTCCAGGAATTCCTCCTCTACGGTATTGTTACTAATTTGATTTGCCCAATCTATATGCATATTAAAGTCACCCATAATTACAGATGTTTCTTTATTACATGCGTCTCTAATTTCCTGTTTAATGCCATTCGTGACATCACCTCTACAGTTTTGGGGCCAATAAACAACCCCCACTAATGTTTTCTGCCTCTTAGTGTTTCTCAGCTCTACCCATACAGATTCCACATTGTTGGAGCTAATATCCTTCCTCACTATTGCATTAATTTCCTCTTTAACCAGTAATGCATCTCCACCGCCTTTTCCTTTTTGTCTGTCCTTCCTAAATACTGAATACCCCTGGATGTTCAGTTCCCATCCCTGGTCACCCTGCAGCCATGTCTCCGTAATCCCGACCATTTCATACCTGTTTACATCTATTTGCACGGTTAATTTATCTACTTTATTGCAAATGCTCCTTGTGTTCAGGCACAAAGCCTTAAGGCTTGTCTTTTTATCATTACTTGTCCCGTTCCCACTATTTTTCACTGAGGCCCTGTTTGATTCTTGCCCTTGATTTCTCTGCCTATCACTTTTCTTATTCCGCTTTCTGTCTTTTGTTCTTGTCCTTGATTCCCCCTCCTCTGACTCCTTGCATAGGTTCCCATTCCCCTGCCATTTTAGTTTAAACCCTCCCCAACCACTCTAGCAAATATTCCCTCTAGGACATCAGTCCCGGTCCTGCCCAGGTGTAACTCGACCAGTTTGTACTGGTCCCATCTCCCCCGGAATCAGTCCCTTTGTCCCAGGAATCTGAAACCACCGCCCCCCCCACCCACCCCTTCACACCATCTCATCAGCCACGTATTCACCCCATATATCCTACTCTGACTAGCACGTGGCACTGGTAGTAATCCTGAGATCACTACCTTTGAAGTCCTACTTTTCAACTTACTTCCTAACTCCCTATATTCTGCTTTTAGGAGCTCATCCCTTGTTTTACCTATGTCGTTTGTACCAATGTGTACCATGACCACTGGCTGTTCACCCTCCTACTTCAGAATGTCCTGAAGCCGCTCTGAGACATCTTTGACCCTAGCATCAGGGAGGCAACATACCATCCTGGAGTCTCGTTTGTGGCCACAGAAATGCCTATCAATTCCCCTTACAATTGAATCTCCTAGGACTATTGCATTCCCACACTTTTTACTCCTCCCCTGTGCAGCAGAGCCAACCATGGTGCAATGAATTTGGCTGTTGCTGTTTTCCCCTGAGAGGCCATCCCCCAACAGTATCCAAAGCGGTATATCTGGTTTACAGGGGAACAGCCACAGAAGATTCCTGCACTGCCTGCCTAGTCCTCACCCATTCCCTTCCTGCCTGTGGACTCTTTGCCTGTGGTGTGACCACCTCTCTATACGTGCTATCCACGATACTCTCCACCTCGCGGATGCTCCACAGTATTCCCAGCCACCGCTCCAGCTCCAAAACCCGGGCTTCCAGGAGCTGCAGCTGGAGACACTTCCCGCACACACACTGGCCCCGGGCACTGGAAATGTTCCCGGCTTCCCACACTGAGCAGGAGGAGCACACCATGGCTTTGAGCTCTCCTACCATGATTTTAAATTAAATTAAACCTTTTGGATGATACTTAAAATCAAATAATATCAATTGCCCTACGCCCTAAAACTCACCTTCTTCCAATCCAAACAGCAACTTTTAGTTAATTACTAAATTAAAGAAAAGAAAGTCTAGACTTCAGATAGAAATTAACTCTTAAATTCCCTCAGTCATCAAACTCCAACTTAAGCACTCTACTGCAACCCAAAGCCAGTCAACTGTAGGCCTTCCAGTTTGAAGCCGCATTGGGATTCAGGATCGATGAGTTCAGCCGGGATCTGCAGTCTGACAAGGTAATAGGGGCAAACACTTTTCCCACGGTGTTCAGCAGGAATTGCCTCGATAGTTATTGCAATTTCTGCAGTCGCCCTTGTTCTTGGACATGGTCACAATCTCTGCAGCACACATACTCTGGAGCACTGTTTCTGCCCTCCAGCAGAGGCAGAGAAGCTTGTGCAGATACTGCAGGAGTGCTGGTTTCATATGCTTGATGAGTTCAGCACCTGTATAGCAGTATAGCATCAGCACCTGTAGTTTTTCCCATAGCAGGCGAGAGAATAGTATTAAGTTCCTCCACTGTGAATTTGATATCCAGCTCTTCCACGACAGGCAAGCTTTTAATGGTGTTTAGAGCTTCCTTGGTGACCATGTGGTCCCTTGAGTACAAATTAAGATGGAGTTCCTCCCATCTCTCCAAGTGTTTATTGCAGTCGGTGATGACCTCCCCAGCCCTTGTTTCTAATGGTGCTTTTTTTTTGCTGATTAGCCTGTTGTCTTTTTGATCATACATGCCACTAACATTGCCTGTGTTGAAGGACATCTGGATACTCTGGCTAAAGTTGTAACCACAGTCACTGCCTGCAGTTGGACTTCGAGCACTTAGTACATTCAGTGTCACCTTGCTCAAATCTCTCATGTAATTTAAAAAAAGTATTTTTTTATGGGATGTGAGCATTGCTGAATTAATCCATCCAGTAAATGGAAATTTTGCTTTTTTTAGTTCATTCATGGGATGTGGGCATCGTTAGCTAGGCCAACATTTATTGTCCATCCCTAATTGCCCCCAAACTACCTCCCCACTCCTCCAATACCCATCAAACTACACTCAACCAACCCCACGCCTCCAACAGCCCAAGCTATACCCCACCCCTCCAACAGCCCCTCAATAAACCCCCCCACACCTCCAAGACCCCTAACCTACCCCCCACCCCTCCAACAGCCCCAATGTATCCCCCATTCCTCCAACACACCTCAAACTAACCTCCAGCCCTCCAACACCCCCACCCTTCTAACAGCACCCCAACTTACCCCCCACCCCTCCAACACCCCCAACCTATCCCCCATCCCTCCAACACCCCCAACCTACCCCCACCCCTCCAACAACCCCTCAACCTACCCCCCACCCCTCCAACACCCCCAACCTACCCCCACCCTTCTAACAGCACCCCAACTTACCCCCCACCCCTCCAACACCCCCAACTTACCCCCACCCTTCTAACAGCACCCCAACCTACCCCCCACCCCTCCAACACCCCCAACCTACCCCCACCCTTCTAACAGCACCCCAACCTACCCCCCACCCCTCCAACACCCCCAACCTACCCCCACCCTTCTAACAGCACCCCAACTTACCCTCCACCCCTCAAACACCCTCAACCTATCACCCACCCCTCCAACACTCCCAACCTACAGCCCACCCCTCCAAGAGCCCAAAATCTACCCCAACCATCAAACAGCCCCAAACCCACCCCTTCATGGTTTTTCTGGCGAGCTTTAAAAAAAATTGGAACAATGAAACTGCCCGAAGGTCAGAACCAGCAGCAGCAGCAATACAGTGAAACTGACCTGACACTGACAGACTAGCTTTATTTTTAAAAAATCAGTACTCAGCCTGAACGCTCTGATTTTTTTAAAGTCAGTTTTTCAGGTCTGCAGCTCTGCCTCTGGCTGCTCAGGCTGGAGATTAATAAGGGACTCTGTTTAGAGTAAGGAGCCCTGGCACCCTCCACAACTCCCCCCCCCCCCCGTCCCCAGCCCTGTGCCCCAGTGCTTGGCACTGTCTGCACCCCCCCTCTCCCGGGCCTGATTTGTTAGTTGTGGGATCGATTAGTTCTGCCTATTGCATGCTGCTTCTGTTGTTTGACATGCAAGTAATCCTGTGTCACCAAGTTGAAACCCCATTTTTAGATATGCCTACTCCTGGCAATCTCTTCGGCATTTATTAAACCGGGTATTGACCCTTAGCTTGGTGATAATGGTAGAGTGAGTGATATGCTGGGGCACGAGGTACAGATTGTGGTTGAATACAGTTGTGCTGCTGCTGATGGCCCACAATGTCACATGGATGATAAGTTTTGAGTGCTAGATTTGTTTGAAATCTATCCCATTTAGCACAATGATAGTATCACACAATGTGATGGAGGGTATCCTCAATGTGAAGATGGGACTTAGTCCTTACAAGAACTCTGTGCCAGTCAGTCCTACCAGTACTGTCATGGACAAATGCATCTGAGTCAGGTACATTAGTGAAGACTAGTTCAAGAAGGTTTTTCCCTCTTCTTGATTCCCTCACCACCCACCACAGGTCCAGTCTTGTAGTTATGTCCTTCAGGACTTGGACAGCATTTTCAGTAGTGGTGCTACTGAGCCACTTTTGTCGATGAACGTTGAAGTTCCCCGCCCAGAGTACATCCTGTGCCCTTGCCACTCACAATGCAGCTTTCAGTTGTTGTTCAACATGGAGGAGTACTGCTTCATCACTTGACGTGTTTGGGGGGCCAAAGGTGGAACATGCATAGCAATCAGCAGGAAGGTTCCTTGCCTATGTTTGACCTGATGCCAGGAGACTTCCCAGATGCTGAGAGTGCGGTATTGTAGATAGTTGGCTGCATTTTAAATGCCCCTGCTGGTGTGTTTCTACTGGGGGGACACCTAAAATAGGGTGGGTGCCCACTTCATATCATTTCCATCCATCCCCGAGCTCAGCCCCATAATCTGGGGGATGGGCAGGTGCTGAAATCAGCAGCCCACCTGCCCTATTCAAGTAGGTAATCAAGGGTCAATTATGGTTGTTACCAAGCCAATTGACCCTGATAGTACACTGCTCATGCCATGAAATATTTGGCATGGGCAGCTGGGCAGGAGCAGGCAGTCCGATTTTTCACCTATCTTTTTCAAAGGGCGGGAAGGACGTGTGGTTTGATCTTTGGGGAGGTGGGATTTGCAGATTGGGGTGCAGCCCCCACCCCCCACCCCCCGAAGATCAAACCCTCCTTCTTAACCCGCTCCAGCCTCAAACTAAAACCTCCCTGACCATCCGAAACCCTCCCTGCCCAAGACCCTGGACTTACCATTGCATGGATTTTTGGGCCTTCTTATTTCTCTTCTTGCAGTACTGGCAGCAACCACTAACTTCCTCCTCAGTGAGATGCAGAAGTCCCTAACTGGCCTTGTTAAGCCCACCCGCCGCAGCATGTTATGGCTGCGGGGCAGACCGGTGGGGTGTGGCAGCTCCCCATCAACTTTACTCCCCGGCAAGCCATCCGTGCCCCTGTAAAATCCAACCCCCAACCCCCGCACCCCCACCCCACACCCCACTGCCCAGTGTCTCAATGTATGTTCCATTTCGCTTACACACTCTGTGTGATAATTCCGGAGAGCATCTGTTCACTCCAGTTGAGGAACTGTTGATCTTTATAGAAGCAAAATGCCGCAGATGCTGGAAATTCAAAATAAGAGCAGAAAGTGCTGAAAATACAAAGCAAGTCTGGCAGCATCTGTGAAGAAAGAAACAGAGTTAATGTTTCAAGTTGAATATGACTCTTCTTTGGAACTATTGATTTTTACCTGGATAGGCAGTATGGCTGACGTTGGTATAAGGATGGCATTTCTGTTTTGAAGAAACTTCAAAGATAGCATCCAGATCCTGGTGCACACCAGGGTGTGATCTGTATCACTGTCAGCGCTGTTGAGAATATTGTTCAGAGTTCACATCTGGCAATGATTAAATCCAGCTGATGCAAATGTCCTGATCTTGGTTTTCTCCAGGACATCTTGCGGCATGATTTATTCTGAAAGAAGGTGTTAGTTAACTTTCAGGTCTTAGTCTCTGCTGAAATGGCAGGGCCAATAGTGAGTGGTGAAGGAGCTGGTTTTGTCATGTGAGTGGCTGAGAAAGTCAGCAGCAGAAGTATGGTCCCTCCAATCTGGAGATACTGCATCAAGCAGATTCAGGCCCTCAGGAGGACGAGAAAGGAGAGTGGTGTAACACTTTCAGGTGTTACAGCCCACTCTCTGACTTTCCAACCATTCCCTGCATAGCTTTCCTGAGAACAACACCTTACAGTTGCACTCATTCCTGTCTCTCCAAGCACCTCACATCCCCATTTGAACAGCCAATACTCACACTCACCCTCATCTTTGTACCTCATAGTCACCATCCACAAATGATATCCTTCCCTTTTAGCCACACAAGCCATTTCTATCACTAGTAACTCTCTGATCTCATTCCTTGCAAGAGAAAAAGAACAGAGGTTTGGGGAGAGGCAGAGACCCAACAAATGTTGGGGGTGGGTGGGGGGGCTGGCATGTGATGGTGTGATATCTTGATGACCACTGGCAATGAGGGCTGACCTGGTCCATTTGGAAGGGTGTCTTGTTCCAGAAGGCTGCAGATGTCAGCAATCACCTCCATTGAAAACCTGAGCCACCCGAGACTGATGGTCACATGTGTTCAGAGAGTTAACCCTCTGCCTGTAGACTCTGTGCTCTTTGTTGGGGATCTCATCTCCTTTGGGTTGATCTTTGTATTCATCCCCTCTGCCCTATGGAGTAGCGTATGCCCAAGAGCATGCTGCTGGTGCAGGTTACTGCTGTTGATGTTAGTGTTGGTGTTGCTGCTCCCCTTGTTTTTCATCAGGCATAGAAAGTAGGCACAAGCTGCTCCCATGCCACTGGCAGTAGGGAATTGCAACTGAATGTGAGGGAACCGCAAGAAAGGTGAGGTGATCCTCAAGAAGTTGGCAATCAGCTGTCAAGCACTGAAAGCATTCTAAATGAATAGCAACCTCTCACCTTGTCATGTTTGAAACTCTCACTTGCATTGCTCAAAGTTTTCTCAGTCTAAGTTTCATTGAAGGAGCACTCCCCACAGTCCATTCACCTCAGACACCCTAGCAAGTTGCTGAATGCTTGGTAAACAAGTCGATTGGCTGCTAAAGCTAGAATGCAGGATTAAAAGACAGTTAATTGCCTGTTTGCATAACCTTCCCAACAACTTCAAAGTACTGCTGAAAACAAAGACAAGCTGTTAAAGCTTTTCGTCTTGCACTCATCAGGACAGTTCGCAAGAATACCAAATGTAAAGGGAACAAAAGTTTATACTGCATGAGAAGAGAATGCTGATTAGTTGGCAAGTAGGCTCTGGTTAGTAGAGGCATTGCCATGGAGAATGCACCAGGGGAAAGTTAACTGCCAAGCTTCTGTTCAAATTCAAACCAGGCAGGTCAACTCTGATTGGTCAAGGCATTGTTATGGGGAATGAAACAGAGAATGGCTGCCCCCAAGCTTTTGTTTAGTTGAAAAAGCCACAATGCATGGGCATGCTCCTTTGGAGGCAATGCCTTCTACCAGTTAGAATCCACTTGCCAACCATTTCAGCACTTAAGAAATCCATTAATTCTGTGTATTATGTAAGTTAACAGTCTGTGGAGATTTAACATTCACATCTTGGATGTTCTAATGCTTGTTATATTTGTTCCTGCGTAGTAACAAGCGTGGGATCCCCTTGACATGTTTTATTGTGTAGTGTGGTGTGTTCGACCACAGTTTGTCTGTTAATTCACATGTACCTCATACTTACCCAGAATATTTCAGTATAAGATGTTGTAAATTGTCTTATCTTTCTGAACTTGTGTAATAAAGTTTATTTTGTTTGTTCAAAATCCATGGAATTTTGTGTCTTTATTCACTTAGTAAGTGTCTTGAATCGCAAACTTTATCTACTTTAAAGAAAATGTAATTGGTCCCTAACCGGATCTCCCCCCATGACTTGGGGTCTGACCAAGATCATTACAGCATGCTCTTCTCATGCAGTATAAATTGTTGTTCCTTTTGCCATTGCTAGTCTTGTGAACTGTCCTGATGAACATAAGACAAAAATTTTTGACAAGATGTCTCTTTTTTCAGCAATACTCAAGTTCGGCATTACCAAACAACAACTCCAAATGGTGAAGCTCATCCTCAAACCTACTTGGATGAAACCAGGGAGAAAACAGAATGATCTCTGGATTCTGACTCAATGCTATTTTTAGGGGATTTAACTCCCCACATACACCTCCCCTTGCCTATGAAAAGTATGTGAAGTATTTCATTTTGGTATGAAGAATATGGAGAGATAGTATAAAATAAAGGGTACAACTCAAAAGGAGGTGCAGGAGCAGAGGGACCTGGGTGTATATATGCATAAATCATTGAAGGTGGCAGGACAGATTGAGAGAGCAGTTAATAAAGCATACAGTATCCTAGGCTTTATTAATAGGGGCATAGAGTACAAGAGCAAGAAGGTTATGTTGAATTTGTATAAGTCACTAGCTTGGCCTCAGCTAGAGTATTGCATTGGACGCCGCACTTTAGGAAAGATGTGAAGGCATTAGAGAGAGTGCAGAAAAGATTCACAAGAATGGTTCCTGGGCTGAGAAACTTCAGTTATGAAGATAGATTGGAAAAGTTAGGACTGTTTTCCTTAGAGAAAAAAGGTTGGGAGGAGATTTGATAGAGGTATTCAAAATCATGAGGGGACTAGACATAGTAGATAGGGAGAAATTGTTTCAACTCATGAAGGGATCAAGAATGAGAGGGCACAGATCTAAAGTAATTAATAAAAGAAACAAAAATGATATGAGGAGAAACCTTTTTACGCAGTGAATGATTAGGGATTGGAATGCACTACCTGAGAGAGAGTGGAGGCAGGTTCAATTGGAGCATTCAAAAGGGAAGTAGACTGTTCTCTGAAAAGGAAGAATTTGCAGGGTTATGGAGAGACAGCGGGGGAATGATACAAGGTGTGTTGCTCATTCAGAGAGCCATTACAGACATGATGGGCCAAGTGGCCTCCTTCTGCGCTGTAACAACTCTGTGATTCTGTGAATTCCTAAGCCAAGCATTTCTCTTTGACATTATCTGCGAGTCATTGTTATGACCGATGCAGTTGGTAAAGCAAAGTTATTTTAAAATCCCAGAGGGAAATTTTAAACAACTGTCATAGCCCATAATTTTAAGTGTTATGTTTGAGATGCAACTCTAAATTCAGGAATCAGACCACCAGTTCTCTAGGCTTTACATTAAACTAAATGAATCATTTTATTAATTTACACAATTTAAAATATACATACACATGGCTTCAAATTACTACTATCATAACTTATAACAAATTCCCAAACTAATCTCCATTAAGGCAACAGCAAATCATAGACTTAACCAAACACCAGGCAAGACATTTTCACCGTACAAATTCAAAATGAGGTCCTTTTCACTTTGGTGCCTGTGAAGCCAGTTAGAGGCTTGCAGCTGCCTTTTGATCTCACATTGCTCCTGCTCTGCACACCCAAAACGGTTGTGTTGTTATACCTACCACTGTCCATTGAATGTTAATTCTAATTGTATCTACAAACTCTGAACTAAATCTCTCTAACAATAAAACCCCTTTCATAGTACCAATTTTATTAGTAATATAAACATATTGCTTGGTAGCTGCTAGATAGGTATCTGTTTTCACCCTACTTCTTGAATACTCTATTCAAAAAATGTAAATGCATGCTATCTCTCTTACATATCAAAACTAGTGCACATCAAAGCACCCAGACTAGCTGGCTTTAATCCAATTAAGACACACCCACACACCCTCTATTTTAAAAGAAAAATATTTTCCAAAATATTAGAAACATTAATAGCTTCATGACAGTCATCTCCTGTTCTGTTTATCCTTGCGAAGTCTGGCAGCTTTGGTTGGAGCTTTTCTAATTCAATTTTGTAATTTTAATGCAAGGTGCAAATCATATAATTCAGGAGTAAATTTTCACATTTCCCACTAATTGCTATTAGCAAGAATTTAACAAAAAAAATGTTTGGTCACAGACCTTCTCCATATTTATGTTCCAAGGAAGCCCTATGCTGGTAGCACAAATGCGTAAGTCATATTTTCTCCCACTGCCTCACTTCCTCAGAACCGAGTCTGTTATGTAGCAATTGACTTCTCAATTAGCTGAAAATGAAATAGTTGGTTATAAATTATGATTAGTTTATATTTTCCTCAATAGTTGTGTCCCATAATCCTTGAAGAAGATTCTTTACAGTTAAGCCGAGAAGAACTGCATATCAAGACAGTTTGAGGAAGGCAAGTCACTTTGAGCTGCAAGTAGTGTCAAATAGTCAGTTGAAGAAAAGTTAGCTAATGGTTCTCAATTTCTAATAAGAAGCACTCAGGTCTACACTGGTTAAGTTAATGAACTGACCAACACCCCCCTAAATTATTGCTGGTGGTATTGGCAAGGAGATAATGTAATGTTTGAGTGAGTTTACAAATCAGATCTTTGACTAATATTGAAAACCATCATAAAAAGTGTTAATACTTTGGCAACTAGCTCTGCACCATGCACCTAGCCAGGGGTATAGGTTTTTCATCAAAAGTGAAAAGAAATGCAAGTCACATCAGTCAGCAAAAGCTCTCCTACTGTCTAAACCAACTGCTGGGTAATTTGAAGAAGTAGCAATGGTAGTGACTAGCAACAGCTGAGGAGATCATTAAGTATTTACTGTCAACTTTGCAAACTATTTGCACAAGATCACATCACACTGAGCATATACATTGAGCAATTTCAAAGAAATGGTGGGAAAAACTGTAAAATCATGAGGAAATAAGAATAATAATATCTGGTCACTCCTACATTACAAAACTAACCACAATTCAGTCGACATTGAGATACCTTGGGATCATGAAAGGCACTGTGTAAATTCAAGTCTCTGTTCCTTACAGTTCAGGGGGTGGAATCATCCCAGATTCGCACTAAGTGGTGAGGAAAACAATGTTTTACCCACCGGCCCAATGGTGGCTTCTCACGCGGTATCATCCCAAACCCACCACATTAATTATGCATTCCGGGGAATAAGATCGTTTTGGTGGGGGTGGACTCTCATTTGCCCACCATGCCATCACCTTGCTGCTCCATCATGCTGGGTGCCATATTTAAAGTGCAGACGCACGCACACCTCTCAGACCTTCCCGCCCAGGACTGGCACACGGAAGACATGATGGGTCTGAAAGGCAAAAAGACTGGTTTAGTGACTCATTCCTCGAGCACCTTTTGAACGCCATGGAGGCCCACCGTGATGTCCTCTACCCCTGCTCTGGCCACAGGAGGGGCAGCTGCATCACAAATCCAGCTTGGGGGGGGCAGTGGCAGCAGTGGTCAGTGCCAACGTCCTGCAAAGGAGGACAGCCACCCAATGTAGAGAGAGGATGAATGATCTCCTCCATTCTGCCAGGGTAAGTCACTCTTATCATCACTCTCAACAAACACACTCACAAACCCATCCACAGGGCTCTCACTCATTGTCAGTTCAAGGGACATCACCATTCAGTCTCTCACACACACCTTCATTGTCCTCATCCCATCAATGGGACTAATCATCACCCACACATGCCAGGCATACTTACCATCTGGCCTGGCAGGTGTCCTGCTTACACTCTCTCCATCTCTGTTCATGCAGGACAGGCTGGCGCACAACAACAGGGAGAGGTCGCATCCTGGTGGAGGAATGCCTGACATCAAAGTCCTCATGGACTTTGAAAACAGAGCCATCCAGCTGGCTGGTGATTACTGGGACCGGTCCTGTGCTGATGGTGATTTGGCGGTGCTCTGCCAAGTAAGGGTTCAGCAGTGCAACATCCATCAGACAACCAGGTGTGATGAGTGATGTGTCCTGTTTCACAGGCCACTGCCATTCATTAATTATCTCTACTTGCTTTCACAGGCACATCAGGGAAACAGCCAAGAGAGCCCATGAACCAGGGTCTCCAATCAAGCCCCGAGATAAGCTCAGAAAAGGAATCTGCTGAAACCCTCCATGAAGACCCGTCACAGCGCTCACCCACACCCTCCACCAGTGCAGAGACACACATCTCGGTGGGACCTAGCTTTAGAGTAGTCTCGGGATCACAGTCTGGTGTGAGCACATTGCACTTTCTGATCCACAGCAGACAGTGGCAGGTCCCTGGCACTCGAAGGACTGCTGGAGGCCAGAGATTTGTTATGTCCGGGTCACATGATGAGCCTCTGGACTGGGTCATGTCACAGTTACTGGATGTGAACACATTGGAGAGAGTGCAGAAGAGGTTTACAAGAATGGTTTCAGGGATGAAACTTCAGCTATGAGGATAGATTGGAGAGGTTGGGAAACGTTCTCCTTGGAGAGAAGAAGGCTGAGAGGAGATTTAGAGATGTTGAAAATCATGAGGGGGCTGGACAGAGTAGATAGGGAGAAGCTGTTCCCACGCGTAAATGGGTCAAGAACGAGAGATTTAAGTCAGACTTAAAGTGATTTGCAAAAGAAGCAAGTGTGACGTGAGAAAAAACTTTTTCACATAACGAGTGATTCGGGTCTGGAATGCACTGCCTGGAAGTGTTGGGGAGGCAGGTTTGATCGAAACATTCAAAAGGATATTAGATGATTATTTGAATAGAAACAATATGCAAGGGTATGGGGAAAAGGCAGGGCAATGTCAATAGGTCATAATGCTCATTTAAAGAGCTAGAGCAGACATGATGGGCTGAATGGCCTCTTTCTGTGCCATTAAGATTCTATGATTCTGAGCTGCAGAGACAAGCTTGGGAACATCAGGAAGGGATGCTGCTGCACTCCTCAGATTGCAGGGCACGATGGAGGAGCCTGTCCGCTTTCAGGCAGAGCTGATAGCGCCGGCATGCCAACGCAGCAAGGTCATTACTGGTAGGATGGTGACCGCCATGGAGACCTTGGTCCAGAACATCGTTCCTGCACTGCTACACAGGCTGAACTCCATTGCCGACGCCATAGTTAGCATCCAACAGTGTGTACACAAGACAGGTTCAGGGCAGCCCAATCTCGCTCCAGCTACATCTTCTCCTCATTGAGTCAGCCAGGAGTTCTTAGGCGCCTATAGGGAGGACGATCAGCAGGTGCACACCCCAGGACCATCCACCCAGGTGACTCTGGAAGCATGCTGCCCATCCGAATCCCATCTTCCTGTGACCTCAGCAGCTCCAGCTCCACAAGTCGAGGAGGGTCACGCTGTCACACAGCAGGATCCCGAAAGCAGGCCGGGGCCCTCCAGGTCTCAGCCCTCCAGAGGACACCTGCCAAGGTAATCACAGACAGTCGGTAGCAGTCAGCAGGCTGCCTCCACCTCCGCTGTGTATGTCTGAGGAGCACCAAGACTTGGTGGCATAGTTAGGAAAATTAAGAAGATGTAATTCTTTTGGCAGGTGTGTTAATCATTTGAACATAATGTTCACTATTGCAAATAAACACTCAAGAATGTCTCCCTGCCTATGGTTCCTTGTTCTGATGAGCAGTGTTTGTGTCACTCAGCTGTGAAGCCTTTCTGCACAAGATAAAGGCAGATGTCTCAGTCCAGGGTCTCTTCCCTGTGCTATGTGCAGCCTTTAGACACAAGAGATGGCCTGGCCTCACAGTCCCTGGATATATCAGGACACCTGCCCCTAGATGTTTGTCACTCCTGCCAGAATGTCATTGGCAAGCAACATAGAGTTCCATCATTCTCTCTGTGTGCTCTCAGCACCTTTAAGGTGGGGCTGGACCCCATCGCTTCAGCATCTGTGACCAGTGACTCTGTGCTCCTGAAAGGGTCAGGTGCTGAAGGCGGACACAGGACCAGATGTTTTTAAAGTTTCATGGCTGCATCTCCATGGCATGACCCTGATCACAGAGCGCAAGGAAGGTGCCCTCGGACAGACAGAAGTCAGGAATTCTCAGCGGCTATTTGAAGATCTATGAAGTGTCCTCACTGCATGTCATCATAATCCTCCTGCAATCGAGCAACTATTAGGGCCACAACTGCATCTCCAAGACAGGATCCTTCTCACAGAGGGTATGTGCGTTGCCATAAGTCAAACTGGAGTCAAGCATTCATGGATGCAATGTGATGATCTCTAGTGTCTCCTCACTGCATGTCATCATCCTAAACAAATCGAGCAGCTACGTGGGCCTCCCAAGCACACCTGCCTTGTCTGCCAATGCTAGGGCCTCATTGCCGTGATCATCACCTTCGAGGACCTCCTCATCACCGTCGACGTCCTCCTCATCAGAGGTGGTGTCCAGCTCATCCATCTCCTCCTCAGCCAGCTCCTCTTCCCCTTGCAGCGCCAGGTTGTAAAGGGTGCAGCAGGCGATGATGATGCATGGAACCGTCTGTGGACTATATTGCAAGGCTCCACCAAACTGGTCCTGGCACCACAACCTCATTTTCAGCATCCCAATGGTTTGCTCCACCAAGTTACGAGTTGCAACATGAGCTTCATTATTACTTCATTCTGCTGCTGTCTGCGGCCACCACACGGGTGTCATCAGCCACGTCCTCTGCAGGTAGTCCTTGTCCCCTAGGAACCAACCCTGCAGCCTCCGTGGACCCTGGAAGATGTCAGGGATCAGTGACCCACTGAGAATGAAGTAGTCATGGACAGTCCCTGGAAACCGTGCGCAGACCTGAAGGATGCGTTTGTGGTGGTCTCACACCAGCTGGACATTCAGTGGATGGAATCCCTTGCGATTGAAATAGTTGACCCCATGTTGTGACAGAGATCTGAGCACCGTGTGAGTGCAGTAGATCACACCCGGTACCTGTGGGAAACCTGAGATCTGAACAAATCCAATCACTCTTGCATCCTGGCTCTCTTGGTCCCAGATGAAATGCATTAAGTTGTGTACACTTGCAAAGGTGGCACTCATGACCTCATGGATGCATTTGTGGGTGGAGGCTTGTGAAATCCCACAGAGGTCACCTGTGGGGCCCTGAAAGGAGCCACTGGTGTAAATATTGAACACCGTGGTCACTTTCATAGCCACTAGCAGTGGATGCCCTCCATGTCCCCATGCAGCAAATGCTATGGCAGCTGGCAGATGTGACCAACCTGTTCCCTAGACAGGTGCAGTCTGTCGGTCATCTGCAGGAATGAAAGCCGGCATCTATAAATCCTGGTTCTAGTTAGGTGCTGTCCAACGATGGCTCGCTATGATTCTTCAGCGGCATGTGTGGAAGCCACAGCCGCCCCTTCTTCTTGAGGGTGCAGCTCCTCCCTCTGCACAGCCAGGCAGCTTGGTCACTCTCTTCTCTGTTATCTTTGCTCTCTGCATGCCATGAAGCATACAGCTACATCACCAGGCCCCATGATCCTGATATACTCCTCCAGCAGGGTGAAAGAGAGAGATGTGTGGGTTAGATTGGGTGTTCTAAGAACCTCTCTTGATTAAGTCTGAAGGCCCCTTAACTCATTCCAGGGAATGCTGGCCACCACTTGGAAGGCCAGAAATTAGTGCACTACATGGCTGCCTGAAACTCCACCCACCTCCACTGCACTCCTGTGAGCGACTGGTGGCAGATTTGCCCATTGGACTGCAGGTTGTGCTCTCAGCTCAGGTGCAGGCATTCTCCCAACCCACACTGCACTGTTAGCTTGAACCATGAGGGAGACTGGTCGAAACCGGGATGATGACATTTCAAAGGGCTGTGAGCGCTTCCACCAGTGACTGCTCCATTGCCAGCTTTCGCAAGAAGATTGTACAGCGTGCCCATTGGTCCAACTGTCCTGCAGTCTGCTAAATTGCTCATTAGTTTGCAATCTGTGCCCAAGGGGTGAAAAGCTCTGGAGCACTTGTTGGCGCTTGAATGCCTCTGCATTGCTTGAGTGGGCAGATAAGCTAGAGGCCCAGCTCCACACACGTCATTGTGGCTGCGTCTGAACTGTCTCAGCTGCAGAGGAATGGTCACTTTATACAGGTTTCCCTTATACATGGCTGCTTCCCACCCCCCCACCCCGCTCTTGCTTGTGCACTACCTTCACCCGCAGGGCAGCTCTTGCGTTTCCCCCCACCAACATGCCTCAACCGCAGAAAAGCCCTTGCCCCCATCCCCGCCCCAACGCGTTTCAACCTTGAAGTCCAACAGGCGACCTGGGCAAGTGCCGCATAGCATTACTGTGCATTTACCTCCGAGTTCCCCTCAAAGTGCAACCCGCCAAGTGCACGCCTTATATATGCTGCTGTGAAACATGTCGGAGTGCAATCATGCCGATGCGGGCAGACAATTCAGCGGGGGAGGGGATGATTCTGGCAGATTGGCCTTATAATGATATGCAGATGTATTAGAATGAAGTTCCCAATGTCCGATGTCGGGAAACACGGCCTGCCATCGACGGGCTGAGTGGATGATTGAAAACTGGTTTCACGACATCATGAAACCGATTTCTGGCCTTTTCACCATATTGTCCGCTCACGCCACCAAACATGCCCAACGCCAGCACGGAAAATTCCACCGAGGGTCAGCACTGCCGCTGTTGGATATTAAAATAGCACACACCTTAGTACATCATTCTCAAAAATACAGTTTCATCGAAAGTTTTAACTAAATTTTAGAATCTTCCCAATATTACAAGGGTTAATATTAGGATGAGTTCCAAATATATATATTTTTCTTCAGCTCTTTGAGTGTACAGCTCTTCAGCCCAGAGTATGGATTGCAGACAACAAACCATTATAATATATAGTTAAGATCTAACTGGAATTGACTACCAAAATGTAGCCTGCTCATGCTGCACATTCTATTTCTTAATGTAAGTTTCTTTGAGTCCTTGATCACAAACTTAATATTTCCTTAAGTACTACATCATGCATTCAAATTGAGGTGGCATTGGAGATGAAAATGCAACATGATAGTAACTATAATATAAAGGAAATGTACTGCTTTGTATATATTACAAATACAAAACCCTCTCTGGGAAGCACATGCAGTAAACCAACTTCAAGATTAAAATGACAATTCAAATCTGAATTGTAGTACCTTTTTTAAAGTTATTAATAAATGTTGCTTCTTTCTTTTCTAAAACTTCTTCTAGTTCAACTGGCATGATAGTTCCCAAAGGTGGACTGTGAGTCTTGTGCTTTCAAATCTTATCCTTCACTCACTGCTCCTTACCCTGGTATTAATCTGGCTGGTATTTATCCTATTAAGCAGTTATGTGATTACTTTATATGGCAGTTAATATTATTGCCCTGTGTACCAGTAATAATTTACATTCATGTAGGATTTGAACAATGTTTCTTCTTACTCAGGAAAACATTAAGTACTGAACAATTCACTCAAGCAAAAACTGCTAATAGAAATTATTTGTATTATTCTGTACTGAAGCAATAATATAGATAGATGTCATACAGAAGTGATAGATTGCAATATATATGAACCTGAATGACAGATTAGAAACACATAGTGTTGTTCTTATGCTTCTGCATTACTCCAGAAATGATCCAATTCCTTATCATCTCAGTCCCGTCACACGCATATCCTGCGTAATCTGCGAACTCCAGGGTGCGTCTCACATCCTTGACAACCATATTAAAGGGTCATTAGCTGGAGTAACTCAAGCTCTGGGCTTTGGAACTTCAGCAGCAACTGGTCACTGCGGTGTATCTATGAGGCTGAGAGCTATTGGGATAGCATGTTTGGTCATCCCACAGCTTAAAGGTGTGCAGGCAGAGAGAGGATGGATGGTGCCCAGGCAGTAAAGAAGACTAGGTGGGTAGTGCAGAAGTTCCTTGAATGCCTCTCACTTTCTAAACGGGGATTGGTTCCGAATATTCATGAGGGCGATAGTCCGTCTGGGGAGTGCAGCCAGAGACATGTCCGCAGCACCACAGAGGGTTTAGTTGTGTAGTGGGGAGGCAGATGATTGGGAAAGCTCTGCCCGAAGGCAGGTTCTCATGGCCTGAATTTTTCAGTTGGTAGGCGGGTTCGGCAGGAGCAGACGGGGGCGGTCGTGGAGCCAACTGTCACCCGCGGTCAGCTCCTTGCTACCATTTTACGCAGGTGAGCCAATTAAGGCTCTACCTCGTGGAGGCTGAGCGTCAACTCGCAGACACTTCCTCCTACCTCTCCCTGGACCATGACCCCACCACTGAACATCAAGCCATTGTTTCCAGGACTGTCACTGACCTCATCTCCTCTGGGGATCTCCGTCCCACAGCTTCCAACCTGATAGTTGCCCAACCTCGGACGGCCCGCTTCTATCTCCTACCCAAAATCCACAAACAGAACTGCCCCGGTAGACCGATCGTCTCAGCTTGCTCCTGCCCCACAGAACTCATTTCTCGTTATCTTGACTCCCTTCTCTCTCCCCTTGTCCAGTCCCTTCCCACCTACATCCGTGATTCCTCTGACACCTTACGTCACATCAACAATTTCCAGTTCCCTGGCCCCTACCGCTTCCTCTTCACCATGGACGTCCAATCCCTCTACACCTCCATCCCCCACCAGGATGGTCTGAGGGCCCTTAGCTTCTTCCTCGAACAGAGGCCCGAACAATCCCCATCCACCACCACTCTCCTCCGTCTGGCTGAACTTGTTCTCACGCTGAACAATTTCTCCTTCAACTCCTCTCACTTCCTCCAAATAAAAGGTGTGGCTATGGGTACCCGCATGGGCCCCAGCTATGCCTGTCTCTTTATGGGGTATGTGGAACATTCCTTGTTGCAGTCCTACTCCGGCCCCCTTCCACAACTCTTTCTCCGGTACATCGATGATTATTTCGGTGCTGCTTCATGCTCTCGTCAGGACTTGGAAAAATTTATTAATTTTGCTTCCAATCTCCACCCCTCCATCATTTTCACGTGGTCCATCTCTGACACTTCCCTTCCCTTCCTTGACCTCTCTGTCTCAATCTCTGGTGATAGACTGTCCACCAATATCCATTACAAACCCACCGACACCCACAGCTATCTCGACTACAGCTCCTCACACCCCACTTCCTGTAAGGACTCCATCCCATTCTCTCAGTTCCTTCGCCTCCGTCGCATCTGTTCCGATGATGCTACATTCAAAAACAGTTCCTCTGACATGTCCTCCTTCTTCCTTAACCGAGGTTTTCCACCCACGGTCGTTGACAGGGCCCTCAACCGTGTCCGGCCCATCTCCCGCGCATCCGCCCTCACTCCTTCTCCTCCCTCCCAGAAACATGATAGGGTCCCCCTTGTCCTCACTTATCACCCCACCAGCCTCCGCATTCAAAGGATCATCCTCCGCCATTTCCGCCAACTCCAGCATGATGCCACTACCAAACACATCTTCCCTTCACCCCCCTTATCGGCATTCCGTAGGGATCGCTCCCTCCGGGACACCCTGGTCCACTCCTCCATCACCCCCTACTCCTCAACCCCCTCCTATGGCACAACCCCTTGCCCACGCAAAAGATGCAACACCTGCCCCTTCACTTCCTCTCTCCTCACCGTCCAAGGACCCAAACACTCCTTTCAAGTGAAGCAGCATTTCACTTGCATTTCCCCCAACTTAGTCTACTGCATTCGTTGCTCCCAATGTGGTCTCCTCTACATTGGAGAGACCAAACGTAAACTGGGCGACCGCTTTGCAGAACACCTGCGGTCTGTCCGCAAGAATGACCCAAACCTCCCTGTCGCTTGCCATTTTAACACTCCACCCTGCTCTCTTGCCCACATGTCTGTCCTTGGCTTGCTGCATTGTTCCAGTGAAGCCCAACGCAAACTGGAGGAACAACACCTCATCTTCCGACTAGGGACTTTACAGCCTTCCGGACTGAATATTGAATTCAACAACTTTAGGTCGTGAGTCCCCTCCCCCATCCCCCCCCCCTTTCTGTTTCCCCCTTCTTTTTTTTTCCCAATAAATTATAAAGATTTTCCTTTTCCCACCTATTTCCATTATATAAAAAAAAACCCACTAGAGCTATACCTTGAGTGCCCTACCATCCATTCTTAATTAGCACATTCGTTTAGATAATATCACCAACTTTAACTTTAACACCTATGTGTTCTATTGTACTATTGTTGTTGACATCTTTTGATGATCTGCTTCTATCACTGCTTGTTTGTCGCTACAACCACACCAACCCCCTCCACCTCTCTGTCTCTCTATCTCTCCGCCCCCCACACACACACCTTAAACCAGCTTATATTTCAGCTCTTTCCTGGACTCGAACTCAAGTTCTGTCGAAGGGTCATGAGGACTCGAAACGTCAACTCTTTTCTTCTCCGCCGATGCTGCCAGACCTGCTGAGTTTTTCCAGGTAATTCTGTTTTTGTTTTGGATTTCCAGCATCCGCAGTTTTTTTGTTTTTATCTCGTTGCTTCTTGAGTTGTTTATTCAGCTTTCTAGTTAATAACTGTCTCTTATTAAATACGGCCTTTCCCATACCAATTTCTTTGTGCATCCTCCATCTACAGATATTATGATTCCTAGATACTTGAGTTCTTGCACCTGTTCTAGTTCTTTTCTTTCTATGAATATATGAATATTTTTGATGATTTTGAGATAGATGTTGCTTTAGTTTAGCTGATGTTCATTTTCATTCCAAAGTTCGTGCCTGATACAACTAAACTATCTACTAGTTCTTGTAATCCTCTGAGCTTGCTACAAATGCATTCAATGGGTATCATTGGATTAAGCTCTTGGCAGTACTAAAAGACATTGGAATAGACTGGAGAGATAGGTGACCCAAGAAATCTGTACATGCAACAGTGAGAGTTGGAATTGGAATTGGAAGAGGAGTTATATAAAGTTCATCATCAGTCCGATCCAATATCTTTGCAGAAGTAATGCTTCAAAAAGTGTTTGAAGACACTGAAGATTGCAGGGTTGGGGGGACGGCTGGTGGGGGGATGGGAGGGGTGTGCAGGGGGAGGGCAGTGATAAAATCAATTGGAATTGCAGATGACAGCACTTGTAGCGAGCACAGAAGAAGGGAATATGATGTTGTGATAATGGAGACATGACTCAAAAAAAGGAAGCATTGGGCACTAAATATTCCAGAATGCAAATACTCAAGAAAGATAGGGAAGGAAAGAAAGGAGGAAGATGGCAGTATTAATTAAGGAGCATATTACAGTGCTATAGGGAGGATGTCCTACACAGGCTGACGACAGAATCTATTTGGTTAGAATTAAGAAACTAGATGCGTTTATGTGGCTGGTTGTTTTCTACAGGCCAGTACTGGGAAAGATAGAAATGAGGAAGAACAACAGACTGGAAAAACTCAGCAGGTCTGGCAGCATCGGCGGAGAAGAAAAGAGTTGACGTTTCGAGTCCTCATGACCCTTCGACAGAACTTGAGTGAGTCCAAGAAAGGGGTGAAATATAAGCTGGTTTAAGGTGTGTTGGGTGGGGTGGGGGGGGGGGGGGTGTGGGTGGGGAGAGGTGAGGGGGGGTGGTGTGGTTGTAGGGACGAACAAGCGGTAATAGAAGCAGATCATCAAAAGATGTCACAAACAATAGAACAAAAGAACACATAGGTGTTAAAGTTGGTGATATTATCTAAATGAATGTGATAATTAAGAATGGATGGTAGGGCACTCAAGGTATAGCTCTAGTGGGGGTGGGGGGAGCATAAAAGATTTAAAAATATTTTAAAATAATGGAGATAGGTTGGAAAAGAAAAATCTATATAATTTATTGGAAAAAAACAAAAGGAAGGGGGAAACAGAAAGGGGGTGGGGATGGAGGAGGGAGCTCAAGACCTAAAGTTGTTGACTTCAATATTCAGTCAGGAAGGCTGTAAAGTGCCTAGTCGGAAGATGAGGTGTTGTTCCTCCAGTTTGCGTTGGGCTTCACTGGAACAATGCAGCAAGCCAAGGACAGACATGTGGGCAAGAGAGCAGGGTGGAGTGTTAAAATGGCAAGCCACAGGGAGGTTTGGGTCATCCTTGCAGACCGACCGCAGGTGTTCTGCAAAGCGGTCGCCCAGTTTACGTTTGGTCTCTCCAATGTAGAGGAGACCACATTGGGAGCATTATTAATTTTGCTTCCAATCTCCACCCCTCCATCATTTTCATGTGGTCCAACTCTGACACTTCCCTTCCCTTCCTTGACCTCTGTCTCAATCTCTGGTGATAAACTGTCCACCAATATCCATTACAAACCTACCGACTCCCACAGCTACCTTGACTACAGCTCCTCACACCCCGCTTCCTGTAAGGACACCATCCCATTCTCTCAGTTCCTTCGCCTCCGTTGCATCTGTTCCGATGATGCTACCTTCAAAAACAGTTCTTCTGACATGTCCTCCTTCTTCCTTAACCGAGGTTTTCCACCCACGGTCGTTGACAGGGCCCTCAACCGTGTCCGCCCATCTCCCGTGCATCCGCCCTCACGTCTTCTCCTCCCCCCCAGAAACATGATAGGGTCCCCCTTGTCCTCACTTATCACCCCACCAGCCTCCGCATTCAAAGGATCATCCTCCGCCATTTCTGCCAACTCCAGCATGATGCCATCACCAAACACATCCTCTCTTCACCACCCCCCTATCAGCATTCCATAGGGATCGTTCCCTCCGGGACATCCTGGTCCACTCCTCCATTATCCCCTACTCCTCAACCCCCTCCTATGGCACCACCCCATGCCCACGCAAAAGATGCAACACCTGCCCCTTCACTTCCTCTCTCCTCACCGTCCAAGGGCCCAAACACTCCTTTCAAGCGAAGCAGCATTTAACTTGCATTTCCCCCAACTTAGTCTACTGCATTCGTTGCTCCCAATGTTGTCTCCTCTACATTGGAGAGACCAAACATAAACTGGGTGACCGCTTTACAGAATAACTGCGGTCTGTCCGCAAGAATGACACAAACCTCCCTGTCGCTTGCCATTTTAACACTCCACCCTGCTCTCTTGCCCACATGTCTGTCCTTGGCTTGCTGCATTGTTCCAGTGAAGCCCAACGCAAACTGGAGGAACAACACCTCATCTTCCGACTAGGCACTTTACAGCCTTCTGGACTGAATATTGAATTCAACAACTTTAGGTCTTGAGCTCCCTCCTCCATCCCCACCCCCTTTCTGTTTCCCCCTTCCTTTTGTTTTTTCCAATAAATTATATAGATTTTTCTTTTCCAACCTATTGCCATTATTTTAAAATATTTTTAAATCTTTTATGCTCCCCCCACCCCCACTAGAGCTATACCTTGAGTGCCCTACCTTCCATTCTTAATTAGCACATTCGTTTAGATAATATCACCAACTTTAACACCTATGTGTTCTTTTGTTCTATTGTTTGTGACATCTTTTGATGATCTGCTTCTATTACTGCTTGTTTGTCCCTACAACCACACCAACCCCCTCCACTTCTCTCTCTCTCCCCCCACCCAAACCCCCCACCCCCTTCCCCAACACACCTTAAATCAGCTTATATTTCACCCCTTTCTTGGACTCGGTCAAGTTCTGTCGAAGGGTCATGAGAACTCGAAACGTCAACTCTTTTCTTCTCCGCCGATGCTGCCAGACCTGCTGAGTTTTTCCTGGTAATTCTGTTTTTGTTTTGGATTTCCAGCATCCGCAGTTTTTTTGTTTTTAAGAACTACAGACTAATGAGAATCGTTATGATCCCCACACAAAAGCTATAAACCAAAATAACCAAATTAACTGAATGACACCTAAATGAAGATATTATCAATGAGATTTCACTTTTATAACTTTTACATTAACAGAATCAGAACCAGTGAAATTAAAAATGAATTGACAGGCAAATGATACTTCAAACAAAAAAGTTAAATTTCATTTTAAATAGTTGATACAACAAAGGTATGTCTCACACAACCATTTAGCACGTAAGTTATTACGTAGCTACAAAGTTCCATAATATGCTATTCTTTATTTACACAAGATAGGTCAGGAGTCCTATCTAACAACAGCTTTTACCTTTGAGTTTCATGGGTATGATTATCATCAACAAGGCATACTTCTATAAACCCTCTCTCTTTTGGGTTACAACAGTTTAGAACTTCAGAATTCCTTTTCAACTGACCAACCAATAATATCCCGATTCTAAGTTTGGCCACTTCTGGTAAAACAGCCGGCTCTTTAGGGTCTCTGAGCTATTCATGCAGCTTTCCAGATTTTAAAACTTTTTAGCACACTTACACAATGCTTCCAAGAGCTCCTGCATTTGTGTGCTAATCACATTCTGCCTCCAGCTCTCCTTTGTGTCTCCCAGCCACACAGCTATCATATGCCAACTTCCTTGCTGTTGATACTGCTTCCAGATCAAGGGTTGCCAGGTCACATTGAACAGTATTTCTCATTATCCAAGAAAGTTACAATTGATCCCTTTACAATCGAAGCAAACTCGTAAAAGTTCTTTTCCAACATTCTTAAAAACAATTACAGATTCCACAAATATTTTAAAGAAATTGCAAACTTTCCTTAATGAGCTGCTTCCAAGTCAAAGGTCATCACGTACCTGGAGATTTTAATTATCCTAATATATGTTGGGATAGTATTAGTGTTAATGTCAGAGAGAGAGTGGTGAGTTTCTGAAGTATGTTCGGGAGCATCTTCTTGTTTAGCACATTTCCAATCAACAAGGAAAGAGGCATTGCTCAATCTTGTTCTGGGCAATGAGGCGAGTAGATGAACATTTAGGGAACATGAACATAGTATGATAAGGTTTAGATTATCTATCAAAAAGGACAAGGGGAAATCTGAAGTTAAAATACTTAATTGGAAGAGGATCAATTTCAGTGAGTAGGGGCAGACATGTCCCAGGTAAATTAGAATAAAAGATTAACAGGCAAAACTGTAACAGAACAATGTGCTGACTTTAAAGATTTTCAGATACAATTGTGGTACATTCACATGAGGGAGTAAGGTATGGCAAACAAATCCTGAGTTCCTGGATGATGAAAGGGATAATAAAGTGAAGTATAAAAGGGTGCATATGACAGATATCAGGTTGATAATATAAGGGAAGTGAAAAGGAAATAAGAAAGACAAAGAGAGAATATGGCAAGAGTCTGGCAGTTAGCATAAAAAGGAATCTAAAAATTTTCCAACGGTTTATAAATAGTAAAAGGATAGTGAAAGGAGAGGTAGGGCTAATTTGGTATCAAAAGAAAGATCTATTTACAGAGACAGAGGTCATGGCTGAGCTACTAAATGAGAACTTTACAACTGTCTTTACCAAGGGAGAAGATGACATCATAGAGAAAGAGGAGGTAATTGAGATGTGCTAAAAATTGATATCTTGTTCAAAAAAGGGGTGTAGGGATAAACCTGGAAATTACAGGACAGCCAGTTTAACATATGTAGTGGGAAAGCTTTTATCTGTGATAATTCAGGCCAAAATCAACAGTCACTTGGACAAGTGTAGATTAATTACAGAAAGCCAGCACAGATTTGTTAAAGGCAAATTGTGTTCAATCAACTTTGAGCTTTTTGATGGGGTAACAGAAAGGATACTGCAGTTGATGTGCTGTATCAGAATTCCAAAAGATGTTTCATGACATGTCACAGATTAGGCTTGCCAGCAAATTTGAAACCCATGGAGTAAAAGGGACAGCATAAATATGAAGTTCAGCGAGTGACAGGAAAGAGAGAAGTAGCGAACGGCAGTTTTTCGGACTGGAGTAATGAATATAGTGGGATTCCCCAAGGTTCAGGTAGTAGTAGGACCACTGCTTTTCTAGTAATAGAGGACACAATTTCAAAATTTGTAGATGACAGAAAACTTGAAAGTGTTCCAAATTGTGAAGAAGACAGTGATAGACTTTAAAAAGACAACATTTAATGGGGTCCTTGGAAGTGGATTGGGAGGCTGGTTGGTGAGGGGGTGGCCAGAGACTCAAGAGAAAATATGGGAACAGAATGTCATGGAATTCTCAGCGATGGAGAAAATGGGTGATGGCCTTCCTAGCCAGAGGCTAATCTTCCTGCTTCCATTGGTATTCTACCAGCAGCACAAGGCTTGGTCTCCAGGTGGAGAGACCATGCAGTAAAATCGAGGGACCATCCTGCGACTCAGGTAGGGGTGGGGTAGTGGTGGCCCTCCTGAGCAGGCACCCTGTGGCCCACAGAGGACTGTTCCAGGCAACAAAGACTGCCCCACAGAAACACATCCTCTGCCTTCACTGACCACAACCCCTCACTGGAGTCTGCCTCACTGGCCCCAGTGACCCTGAATCCCCCATCCTTGGCCCCAGGACAGTGATCATGCTGCTGCTCTGGACCATGTGCAATCCCAGCAGTGGCCTGCTGAGACTGTAGATCTGCCAGACCTCTGACTGGTTAGTAGCTCTTGGAGGTGCAATATCTGTTTTGTTTTTTGTTTCAATGATGCACACAGGCTTTCGACATTGCAGCTGAGCTAATTTTATTGATATTACATTTTCCTAACATAAAAACATTTCTGCAGTAACTGAATTCTATCAAAACAGACTCCAACATGTGCCATCTGACCGTCAACTCCCAGGTCAGGTGACCTCATATCTAGTACAGAGTACTGTATAGTATCTAATACTGGAGATCACTACCACAATCAACTATTATCATGACATTTCCCTTTTCTTTATATAAAAAACAAACTTTTATACAACTCAAGTACACAAGTTCTCTTATCTATTCTTTATCTCTCTGTTTTAATCACTCTGTTTTGTCTTTTACTCATCTCTGTATCACTGTGGTTTTTTCACAATTCTTCCACTGGATGTTCCGAATGCTGACAGAGGTGATTTTGAAGGGCAAAGGGCCTTCTCCAGCTCTGTGTCACTATCACCCCTTGGATAGTTTTCAGGACCCTCAGGCTTTGGTTACTGGTTGCTTCGCTGGTGCATTCTGGATTTTGATCTTCAGCTACTCTTTCTGGTTCAGAGCAGGGTTGTGCTTCATTTGTTTTCTGCAAGAATTTCCCATTTCTCCTGTACTGTTGTCCGTTTGGAGTTTGCACTATAGAAGACCTTGGTTCTCCTGTGATTCCCATGACAACAGCAGGATTCCAGATCCCTTCATGCTGAATCTTCACTGTCACTCTCATGTTCAGGTCAGACGTCAGGCACCTTGATCAAAGTACTGTTTCTGCTTCTGCTGTCTCCGTTTGAGCAGGTCCTGCACCCTGTAGCTCACTGGCTGTGGAAATAACAGAGTGCAGTTGGAAGCTTAGTTCTTAGTCTCCTCCCCATCAGCAGCTGTGCTGGAGATGATCCAATGCCCTCTAATGGAGTATTCCTGAAATGCAGCAGAGCCAGGTAGTGGTCTCTTCTTTCCACCTTTGCCTTCTTCAACAGGTGTTCTAATGCCTGCACAGTATATTCCACCATTCCACTGGATTATGGATATTTGGAACTTGACGTAGTGTGGTAAAACTCCCAGTCCTGTGCAAATTTGTGAATCGCAGTGCCTGAGAATTGTGGACTGTTATCTGAGATGAGCACTTCAGGTATGCCATGGCGAGCAAAAATTGATTTTAAATGATTTATTACAGTGATGCTCTTACTATCATTTCTCAGCAGCACAGACTCAAAAAACTTTGAATAATAAGTAACTGTAGTAGAGGCTCACTATTGTCAAATGTGAACAAGTCCACTCCAATTTTCTGCCAGGGCCTCTCTGGAACACTGTGTGGTTGAAGTGGTTCTTTCTATTGCGACTTACTATACTTTTGACACACTAGCTCTGGCCAGCACCTGCCTCAGTCTATGTTTGGATTCTTCTCATGAGGCTCCCCAGACCAGCACATCGTCAATAGAGTTTTCCATGCTCTCTAACCCTTCAAACAGCTGCTTCACTGTTCTGTGGAACATCTCTGGAACTGAATTAATACCAAAAGGTTAAGTGTAAAAACTTGTATTGCCCGTATGGTGCATTGAAGGTACAGAGATAGGAGTTCTGATCATCCAGCTTGACCTGCCAGAAGCCTGAACTCGCATCCAAGACTGAATAGTATTTAGAATCAACTAGCTTACATGTGATCTCTTCTACCATGGGCAGGTGGTAATTCTCTTTGTACTACCTGGTTTAGGTCTCTGGGATCCAGACAGACTCACAGATTCCCACCTGATTTTTCTACAATTACAATTGGATTAACCCACTTTTTCAGTTCTTCAATTTTCTTGATGATGTGAAGTTTCTCCATTCAGCCCAACTTTGCTTTCAGTCGATCTCTCAGCATTTTCCTGAGTGGGTATATTTTGGGTGTCACAGTTTCATCAAACTTGATGGTGTGTTCTCCTTTTAGGCAGCCAATCCCCTGGAACACATCTTTATACTCGCTCAGGATGTCATCAGTGGTGACAATCATTATTCTCCTGATTAGCTTCAGATTTTCATAAGCTTTGATTCCAAGAATGGGTTTTACATCAGTTTTCACCACTATGAGTGGAATTGCTTGAGACTGTTTTTAATGGTTCACTTTAAGTGTGCACTTACCTTCTACAGCAATGTTTTCACCTGTTTAAGTAGACAGCTTCACTTTTGTTTGGTTAGCTGTTTTTCTTTGCTTATCTTACAATACAGGTTTATGAGAATGACATTTTCTTGTGCACCTGTGTCAAACTTGAAATTAACCAACATGTTGGCAATTTTTAAATCAACAGACAATATGGCAGGAAGGCCAAATGTCAATTTTATGCTGTCTTGAAGCCAGTTTGTAATCATCCACTCCAACCATCAATGGCATGTCGCATTTCCTGCCGCTGCACATCAGGAACGTCATTTTAATACGTCTGCATACCAGCCCTGCTCACCAGAACCATCCCCCCGCGCTGTATCATCCTGGCACATCGGGGGAAAATATGCCAGCCCAGAACATGTCTTGACAAGTGTGATGTGCTGAAGTTAGGACTTACCATTAAGGCCTTGCTCAGATCATAGATGCCTGAGGGGCAGAAGATGCTGCAGCCCTTGAGCTATTGGAAGAACACATGCATAAAAGCAAAATACTGCGGATGCTGGAAATCTGAAACCAAACCAGGAAATGCCGGAAAAACTCAGCACATCTAACAGCATCTGTGGAGAGGAAAAAAACAGAGTTAATGTTTCGAGTCCGTATGACTCTTCTTCAGAGCCGTGCATGCTCTGCCAGGAAACAGCTCATGGAAAGTGGAAGGTCACCACTGATGTCTGGGCTTTGCTTCAGGACACCAGGGCCTTGGCCATGGGTTGTTACAGATGATCATCGAGGGGGTGGAGAGGAAGGTCTATGTTTGACTGAGGGGGCGGGGGGATGGCAAAGGTGTACCGGAGTAGGGGAGTGTGGTGAGGTTAGGAAGGAGGGAATGTTGGTGTCAGGGGTTTGAGGTTGGGAGGGAGGCAAGCAATGGTGTCGTGGGCTGAAGTTGTGAGGGGGAGAAGGGAGTCTGGGGGGAAGGGAGTGTAACCGGGGAGAAAGCAGCAACTGAGGATTTTGGTGTAAGGAGGCAGGAAGGTGTAAGGGAAGGAGTTTGGAGGTGGGGAGGGTTTCAGGAGGAGGAAGGATTTTAGAGGGGGGCAGCACTTTTGGGAGAAGAAGGAGTGTGGAGGGGGAAGGAGTCTGGGGGGAGGAGGGAGTTTGGAGGGGGGGAAGGATTCCAGGGCAAGGAAGGAATAAGGGTGAAGGAAGGGGTAAAGGTGGAGGAATGAGTAAGGCAGGGGTACGTCCAGGTGAACATGAAAGGGAGGGGTTCATGGAGTTGATGACTGATACCTGGGGACTGAACTGAGGGTGGACGTGGTAGGAAGGAAGGGTGAATATGAGAGAGAGCAGAGCGAGTGTGCGACGGTAGTGATAGAAGGGACGGTAAGAGTGGTTGGTGGAGACTCAGAGGCAGACATGGACCCTGGGGGTGGAAAGGAGGAGGTTGAGGAGCTCAATATGGATGGGGTGGGATTCTTGGGAAGATAAGGATTGTGCACATTCATCTGGATATCCGGGGAAGAAAAGGATTCTGGTTGGTAGGTGATGGTGGGGAGGTGGAAGGTGATGCTGGGGGGTCCACAGTAATGGGAGAAAGGACATGGGATGAGGAGGAAGGATGGGGGAGCTGAAAACATACTTTACAACCAACATGCTTCTGAAATCGTAAGTGGAAGGAGCCTCATGTTAGGCGGGCAAAGGTGCTGCATGGCAGTGTGATCAGTGAGTGGGCAGAGATGCAGCTCAGCTCAGATGGACAACTGAAAGAGAACCTCAGCAGGCAGCATTGAAAACGCTTGGGACATTGAGATGAGTGCAGAGGAGGAAGGCTCCACGTGGGTGGGAGAGTGCTTGCATGAGGCTCCAAAAGGCCCTGTCACACACACACTTCTCCTTCCAGAATCACTCCTGGTCTGTTTGTATGCAGCTGAACTGTTAGTGGGGTGGTGGTGTGTGTGTGTGTGTGTGTGGGTGGGGGGGCGCGGGGAGCCGGGTTGGGGGGGGGACTCGTGAAGCCTGTAAATGAAGATGAGAGACACCATTACACGTTACTGAGTGAAAGTGAATATATTTTCAGATTGTAAAGTGACAAAATCCATGCAACCACCTGTGATCAGAATTTCTTAACTTTTCTAGGCCTACCATTTCTTCTAGTTGCTGTATTGACACCCGCAGCAGGGGTGGAGACAGTCTGAGCAATGGTTGGCCCTGTTGCCTCTGATGACTTTGGCATGGGTTCTTTGGAAAGCCGAGGCCTTGAGGGCCCTGGCTTGCTTTGGCTGTACTCCTGTGGGCTAGCTGCTCCCTCCATAGTGACAGAGGATGAGGTTGAGGGGGTCACAGGCAGAGGGGACTCAGAGGGCGAGGACAGCCTCTGAGATTCCTGAGTTGATGACCCAGGGGTGTCAGCTGCTGCTCCTCCTCCCTTTGGGTGCTCAAAGGGCCTTGGCCTGATTCCTTGAAGGAAAGGCGTGCCTGGAGGGACATTGAGGTGCCCCATTTCCCTCTTGTGTTGCCATTGCAGGAAATCACCCACGGCTGCTGCAATGGAGTGCAGGTCTGCATGCATCTCCATGTTCTGCTGGATTGGGGTCTACATGGTGTCCGCCAACATCCCCATAGAGACATCCATGCATGCACATGCAGGGACCATTTCAGAGAGCAGGCGGACCCACTCTGCCAATTCGTGTGCCGCTCTGTTGAGGGCTTCCAACAGCTCTGCATGATGTTCCCTAGCCTTCTGCTGACTCTCCACATTGAGTTGGAAGGCTGAATCCAGAGGTTCATCATCTGACTCGGACCTCACAGGTGCCTCCTCCCCAGCAGTCCTCCGAGTGCTAAGGAGCTCGGCTGAACCTGCCTCCTACTGCTGCAGACATATGTCTGTGCAGTGACCACCAGATTGTGAACCCGAGCCTAGATCTAGGTCCACTGAGGTGTGTGTCTCTGCACTGGTGGACGGTGTGGGTAAGTGCTGTTATGGGTCCTCAAGGCTGCTTATTTCCAGCTATTCAATGGAGGATGTTTCCTCTTGGCTGCTGATGAGGACCTGGATGGAGCTGAGGGACTGGGTGGTTGACAGTGTCGGTCATTTGGCAGAGCTCCCTGTGAACCAAAGTAGAGATAAGTAGTGCATGACAGCAGAGTCAAAAGCAGGAGAGAGAGTACTCACATTTGCATTGAGAGAATGATGATGTGGTGCAGGATCCTTACGATGTTGAGCTGTCAACATGTTGAACTGACCTGTCACCGCAGGCATGTTCCATGTCCTCACCAGTCAGCACGATGACATGCTCCTCAATGTGAGTGAGGGGCCTAATGTGGGCCACTCCAGCCTTGGTCTGGATCCTCTTCCTGCTGATGTGAGCCAGCTTCTCCTGCATGAAAACAGATGGGGTGAGCACATGGCACTGTGTGGAATGTTTGTGTGCTGAGCGGAGCCATGGACGGGATGAGGATGCAAGATTCAGAGGATATGAGCCTGATGGAGATGTGAGGGTGTGCGTGAGAGTTAGTGGTGTTGTCCCTTGAGGTGTGAAGCCTCTGTGGATGTGTGATGGATTTGTGAGTGTGCAGGTTGAGAGTGATGAGACGAGTGATTTACCCTGGTGGAATGGATGAGACCATTCATCCTCTTAAGGCACTGGATGGCTGTCCTCTTTTGCAGGGCATTGCCGCTGACCACTGCTACCACCTATTCTTGAATGTAAAACATTTGGATTATGTGCAGGAGTGGCTAGCATTACTGTGTCCAGGAGAAAAACTCTGGGAGGCTCAACATTTGTAGCAAGCTTCTTAATTATGATATTTCTCTCATTTCTATTGGAATGCTGGGTTGGTGACCTTGCTTGCTGGTCTTTGCCCAGAGTGGGCTAGAGGACTTCGCCACAGGCCTCCACTGTGTCCAG
Source organism: Carcharodon carcharias (assembly GCF_017639515.1). Classification (NCBI taxonomy): domain Eukaryota; kingdom Metazoa; phylum Chordata; class Chondrichthyes; order Lamniformes; family Lamnidae; genus Carcharodon; species Carcharodon carcharias. The sequence goes on from NC_054469.1 coordinate 172,656,375, forward strand.
TAGCCACTCGAGGGAGGTACCGCTAAATCTAGGGCGGCATGCCATCAGATTCCTATCCCTTGAATAGTGCTAGCTCTGTGCAGAGGTGGCCTTTAAATATGGCTCCCAGTTTACTGAAGGCCTGAGGTGATGGCGGGGTGGGCAAATCAGAGGCTGCCTCACCAACAACCCAGCATGTTTCCCAGGAATGCACAATGAATGAGGCAGGAATGGGATGATACGGCATGAAAATCCGCCATTGCAGCCGGCGGTTAAAACATCCTTTTTCCTATCCACTACTGCACTTAGTGTAAATCTGAGATAATTCCATCCAATATTAATCTCAGAGCTCCACTGTTCCACCCGGGGTTAAATTTATTGTATAATTAGATATTGGATGTATGGGTCAATTCTTGAGTGTAAAACATTTGGAGCAGAATTTTACATTCCGACACGCCAGAACGTAAAATGACGCGCGATGACGTTGGGCGTGTGTCCCGTCATCACGCTGTCTTGCAATATTTCATTTGGCGAGCGTGGGCCGGAGTTGGCTGCATGCCCGCCTATAATTGAAAGGCCTATTAAGGCCATTACCGTACTAATTAACTCAAAATTTATGCTGCCTGTCCAACCTACCAGTTGACGGCAGGCCAAAAGGGCAAGCGGCCTTTATGTTCTTTAGGAAACCTCATCCACAAGCGGGTTGATGTTTCCTAAAGCGAATACCGATTATATAAAAACTTTACTTTAAAAATAAAAACATGTCCCATCTCATGTGATACAGTCACATGAGGGGACATGTTTCATTAAATTTTTAATGTTTTTAATAATGTCTTTAAAAAGTGCTTCAATCTTCCAGAGGCACAGAGTTGCATCAGGGAGATTGAAGCGCTCTTTTGTGCACATATGCGAAAGAGCGTTGGACCCGACTCTCCCTTCTCCCCCTGCCCGCACAGGTAGCACTCAGCGCTACTGCTCGTGATCCATGCTGGGCGGGCCTTAATTGACCCGTCCACGTGAAATCGTGATACTGAGCCGATTGCATGTGGCAGTCGGCTCCGCGACCGCCTGCGCCCACCTGACTCATGGAAAATCCTGGCCTTGGATTATTTACAGGAATGGCTAGCATCACTGTGTCCAGGAGCAAAACTCTAGTAGACTTAACATATGTAGCAATCTTCTTAATGATGATCTTTTTCTCATCTCAATTGGAATCAACTACCTTAAAAGTCTCAAATAACTGTTTTTGAAAGATTTAGAAGAAACTTGAATATTTGAAAAGTTCCAACTGATAAATATTTCCATAAAAGTTAACTGGGACTCTTACAGATTGGTGTATGCAACATTCAAAGGGAGCTGCCTCTCAGATCTGAACAAGTTATGAAGTCACCCGCGCTTTCACCCATTTTTTATACACTTTTTTTTAAAAAGGAAGGTTACTTTTAAATTCCTGATTTTTACTGCTCCACTGCTGGAGGCCATGCCTTCAGTTGTCTAGGTCCTAAACTCTGGAATTCCCTTCCTAAACCTTTTCAATTAGTGTTTAATTCTCTGCCACTTCTCTTCCAGGAATCCCTCTTTTACTTTGTTCTATTTCCCTCCTCGTACTTGATATTGCATTCACTAAAGCTCACTTTCTCAGCATAGATATTTCAAAACAATACTGAAGTTTTAAATTCTGAATATAGTGACTAAAGCATGTGATACATTGGACTGAGTTAACAAAAAAAGAACTTCTCACTCCAGGTTAGAGATCCAGATTGGCTGTAAATCTGTCATTCTTTAAATGCCAAGTAGGAAGTTGAATACTAGCCAAGTTGTTTCTTACAATATTTAAAGGATTAGTAAGTTTGATTAGAATGGGGAAAATTGTTAGTAAATAAAATTCTTTAATATAGTCACCTCTACAAAAGGGATCTTAATTTGCAGAGACAGGTCAGAGGCCAGGAATTCTGCGGCGAGTAACACACCTCCTGACTCCCCAAAGCCTGTTGACCAGCTACGAGGCACAAGTCAGGAGTGTGATGTTATACTTTTCACTTGCCTGGATGAGTGCAGCTCCAATAACACCCAGGAAACTCGACATCATCCAGGACAAATCAGGCCCTTGATTGACACCCCATCCAGCACTTTCAACATCTACCCCCTCGACCACCAATGCAATGGCAGCAGTGTGTAGCATATACAAGATGCACTGCAGCAACTCACCAAGGCTCCTTTGACAGCACCTTCTAAACCCATGACCTCTACAACCTAGAAGGACAAGGCAGCAGATGTATGGGAACACCACCACCTGCAAGTTCCCCTCCATGCCACATACTTTCCTGACTTGGAAATATATTGCCATTCCTTTACTGTTGCTGGGTCAAAGTCCTGGAACTCCCTCCCTAACAGCACTGTGGGTATACCTACACCACATGGACTGCAGTGGTTCAAGAAGGCAGTTCGCCACACCTTCTCAAGGACAATTAGGGATGTGCAATAAATGCTGTCCCCGCCAGCGACACCCATGAACAAATTTTTAAAAAAGCAAAATTCCCTTGCACTGTATGGGTTAATTCATTCCTTATTCTTATAATTCCAGCAACAAAAGAGTTATTACTCTTTCTGGATAAATTACTGCCGTATAAATTTTTATGCAGTATAATAAATAATGAAATAAGATCCCATCTTATTGTCATGGGGAAACGAGAGCCAGTTCTTTATTTATACTTATTTTAATTCTTTGTTTGCTCAAAATACATAAATTTAACAACCAGGATCCTTTCCGATGAAAGTGCAGTGGAATTGTTCTTTAACACAATATCTGGCAATATTCAGAACAAATAAGTTGAATTTACATGATTTAATCAAAGTGAATGCACTTTATCAAAAGTAATGAAATAAACCCACAATGAAAAAGAACCTCAAGGTAAAGCTCTACATTAGTTCTAACTTGTGTTTTTATTCATTCTATTCAGACTACATATTCCAACTCTTTATTGTCTTTTTAATTATTTTACCACATTGTTTAGAGTTTGAAAGCAAACATTAGTTTATTATTACACACAGGTCTCTCCCAAAGTCTCCCTGTAATTCCATGCATTGTATTCTGTGTATGTAGATTTTTTTCCTTGCATATTAATATATGGCAGTGTAAAAATTATATTTGCCATTTTTATGCCATTGCAATACTGAAGTAAATCCTTTTTCAAATCTTTTGTCACATCATCATGGTCTATTACTCTTGCTATTTCAATATTATCAGCAAATTTGAGCTTACATTTAGCTTTGATATCCAGATTGTCCAGGGCAGAATTTTTAGCTCGGCATGCGGGTGCGCACCCGACCTGCTTGAGCGTAAAAAAGCGCCTAATGGCAAAGAACAGGCATCCCAACGTCATTCCGCACTCGTGCGATATTTCGGTTGGCGCACGCGCATGAAAGTTGGAAATGCACTCACCGACAATTAAGGGGGCAATTAAGCCCATTAAAGTTCCAATTGTCCTTGATTTTTTGTGGTCCGTCCAACCTTATAGTTGGCAGATGGGTGAATCTGCCTGGTGGACTTTGCATTTTTGATGAAACCTCACCAAAGTGCGGGATGAGGTTTCGTTATTAAATTTAAAAAAATTAAAATGTGTGCACAGAATTATGCCGCATACAGTATAAATATGTTGTCTCTCCTGACATTGGTATTTTCTTGCGAATTGTCCTGATGAGTACAAGACAAAAAGCTTCAACAAAAATGTCTCTTTCTTCAGCAATAATCAACTTCCGTACTACCGACGCCTATTTGACCTATTTATCCATTTCAGAGAAGGCAGTGCAGAAATTCTATGGTGCTATTGTTTGCGTGATACTCCATATTGCCCCTCTGTGGGTCCAATGTTGCCATTAGTGTGAGAATTCATTCCAACTATTTATATATAGAGTGAATAGTAACCAGAAATGACAACTTATAGTTTTGAGGTTTTTAATGACATGCATGTAAGGGACTCCTTAAGCTTATCTTGTCATGCACGGGCAGTTCACTAACCACAAAAGCGCACAGTGCTGGACCTTCCTCACATTCAGGAGCAGCTTCACATCCAGGGAATTAAAGAGCAGTCAGTTTAAGGTCAGTGGTAGAAAAAAATAATAGAATCCTTGCTATAGGAGAGAATAGAAGAGCATCTAGAGAAGAGAGATATAATAATAAATAGCATGAATTTCAAAAGGGACAATCTTGATTGACCAACCTTATTGAATATTTTGAGGAAACACAGCAAGTAGATATGGTAATGTAGTAGATGTAATGTATTTGGATTTTCAAAAAGCCTTTGATAAGGTGCCCCATAGTAGACTATTGAATAGACTATTGAATGTGGAGTCACTGGACAAGCAAAAGAATGGGTTGCTAGCTGGCTTCAAGACAGAAAGCAGAGACCGGGCATAAAAGGTGGCAGAAGGTGGGAAGTGGTGTTCCACAGGAACCAGTATGAGGGCCATTGCTGTCACTTATTCCTTGGAAGGTGCAAGTCTTGGTAGAGTAGAGGAACAACAGGATGTTAAAGGATCATAAATGTTCAATCACTAAAAGTTGCCTCACAGAGTAGCAAGACCACAAAAAAACATATCAAACACTAGGTTTATTTAATTACGAGAGGACAAAATTGAAAAGTAAGGAAGTTATGCTAAACCTATATTGAACCTTGATTAGGAGGCACTTAAATTACTGCTTGCAGTTCTGGTGACCATATTATACAAAGGATACAGAACCACTGGAGATGGATCAGAGAAAATTTACAACAGGCTTGTCCAACCTTTTCGCTCGGGGGGGCACATTTGCACATTTTTCTCACTCAAGGGACCAATGAGCAAATTTCAGAAAACTAAGGTTTGGCACAACAATAAACTGAATTTCAAAAAGTAAGTTGAGGTTTTAAGGAAAGAAACAATTGATGAGCAAAAGTATAGCAATGTCCCAGCAATAAATTGTTAAGTTAAAAAAGAGTAATTAATAAAAACGACCAGAGTGTGAGAGGGTCAGAGTGTGTGTGCCAGGCTCACTCCTAGTCTCAGGGTGTGTGTTCACCCACCCTCACCCACTGTGAGTGGGTGCGTGTGTATGCGTTGGCATATGGTGGTAAGAGTGAGTGAAAAACCTGAAACTGGGCACAAGACAGATTTACACTCATCCCCAACACCCCAACACACTCAGTCACTCATCTCTCACACTCCCCCCACACACACTCACAGCCACAGTCTCTCACTCACAGCCACACTCTCTCACTTACACACACACACACACACACACACACACACACACATTCTCTCTCTCTCTCTCACTCCCACATACTCACCATGGCATCATGTCCTCTCCAGGCCTGCCAAAACTTCACTCTCCTTGGGCCCGATGCAACTTCGCCCTTCCAGGCCTCCAAAACTTTGCCTTCCCCAGGCCCAACAAAACTGGCTCCCTGGACTCCAGTCCAACCATTGTTCATCTCCCTTGGCACCAGCCCTACTTTTGCTTGTCTCCCCAGGCTCCAGGCCCATCATTGCACGGTTCCAAGGCTCCAGCCCCACCATACTTTCACTTCCCTTGGCCCGGCAGCCCTCAGCTCGCTCACTAACACCGGTGTTCGCTGCCACTCCAATCAGACACTGTTTCTCTCCCTCATTTACTGCTGATAGGCTCACTGGTCTGGACTAATGTGGTGTGTACATATCAGCCTGGGACAGCCTCCAAAGTTTGGGATGGAGGCCTCCAGTAATCGTGGACTCTGGAACATGCAGCAGTGGGTGGGCGGAGCATCTACCAGGTGGATCTTCCAGCTTCAGAGTCTTCCAGGAGATCCATCTTCTATCTTCAGAGTGCTCCTGGAGGTCCATATTCTATCTCCAACGAGCTCCGGGGAGTCCATCTTCTATCTTCAATGGTGAGTCAGTTATGTCCTGGTTCCTTTTAAAAATAGCGCCCAGATATTATGGCAGGGCACGAGCCATCCAGCCCGCACCATCGTGCAATACATCAGGAAACCCCTGACTGCATAATTAATGAGGGCAGGGTCACGCAATATGGCATGAATTCTCAGCGGCCTCTGTGGTGGGAAGCAGTCCCCATCTCCATACCCACCACAGGACTTGGTCCCGGAATGGAAAATTCCACCCACTATTTCCTCTTCTGAAAAGAGCATAAATAGAGGCCATCAGTAAAGATAGTCACCATTAAATCCAATTGGGAGTTCAGAAGAAACTTCTTCACCTAAAAACAGTAAGAATGTGGATCTTGCTACCACAGGGACCAGTTGAAACAAATAGTATAGGTGCATTTAAGGGGAAGTTTAGACAAGCATATGAGGGGGAAGTGAATAGATGGTTATCGTGGTAGATTTAGATGAGAAAAGATGGGAGGAGGCTCAAGTGGAGCATAAACACCAGCATGGATTTTCTGGGCCATATGGCCTGTTTCTGAACTGTATATCCTATGTAATCCTATTCTTTTACACACAGTAGAGAACCTGAAAAAATCTGCAGCTTAACTGGATAAAATTACACATTCCAGGGAAAGGGTTGGATGATTACTGTCTGCCCTCTTCAAGGTGGTGGCAACACAGAGCTTGGTTACACCAGGGGGAGAATTTTCTCCCTGTTGGGGGGGTTTGTGTGGGGGCAGGTGCGCAGCCCATTTTATGTGGGCGGGCCAGTTAAGGCCCGCCCAGTGTGACGCGCACCTGGAAGCGCTGAGCCTGAGTTGGCAAAAGAGCGCAGAAATCTCCCTGAGGCAAACAGCTGCCTCAGGGAGATTAGTTGAAGTTCTGAAAATTTTAATAAATAAAAAGAAATTAAGGCATGTCCCCTTGTGTGAAAATGTCACATTAGCTGGGACATGTCTATGAATGTTATTAAAAATTTTCATAAAACTTTAAATACCTTCATGAAACCTCATCCCGCCTGTGGATGAGGTTCCATGATAAATGCGAAGGCTGCCTAGGCTCTTCATCTATCCGCCAACCTTAAGGTTAGACGAGCAGCTCCGTTAAGTGTTTTAATTTACATTTAAATGGCCTTAATAGGCCTTTGACAGTTCGGCGGGCACACAGCCGACTCAGGTGTGCGCCTGCCAAACTGAAAATCTGAATGACGCGCAGTGACATTGGGATGCACGCCCAATGTCACTGCGCATCATTTTACACATTGGCGAGCAGGCCTGCCCCTGCTTGCCGACCCGAAAATTCTGGCCCAGGTGGCGTCAGCAAGCACAGCCTGTCCCATAGGGCCTAGTGAGGGCAGAATTCTCAGAAATGTCTCCAGACACATGACCAAACAGTCAAATCAACATAATTCGAGTGGACAGCAGAAGATCTTGTCCTTTCCTACTCAGGATTTCTTGACCATCTACAAAGGAGTGTTAACTCATTGGAATCAAGTTCTGTCCCAAATTGTGTCCCCACTGACATCGCTTTGTCAGAATTCAATCTCACAAGTGCAGAATGTCTAATCTTGTTTATCTGTGAGCTGCTTGTTATTACTTTGTTGTTGAGATGTGAGCAAGGTCAAATTCATTTGCACAGATTCAGCTGCCCTGAAAAAATGATTGCATGCTGAATACAGAAATTACAGAGAAGATTTAAAATAGAGAATAAGGGGCACTTAAAAGAATATGGGCATACAAGGACACAAGAAATCAGAGCAGGAGTAGACCATATGGCCTGTCGAGCCTGCTCCACTATTCAATACAATCATGGCTAATCTTGGATTTCAATGCCACTTTCCTGCCCATTCCCCATAGTCCTTGGTTCCCTGAGAAAGCAAACATCTATCCCAGCCTTAAATGTAATCAACGATGGAACAACCACAACCCTCTGGGGTAGAGAATTGAAAGATTCACTTTGGAATGACTTTGAGTGAAGACGTTTCTCCTCATCTCAGTCCTAAATGATCGGCCCCTTATCCTGAGGCTGTGCCCCGTGTTTTAGGTTCCCCGACCAGCAGAAGTAACCTCTCAGCAGCCATCCTAACCTCTTCTATGTCTCAATGAGATTGCCTCTTATTCTTCGGAACTCCAGGGAACATAGGCCTAATTTACTCATCCTCTCATCGTCGGACCTCATCAGCCTCTAATGCAAATATATCCTTTCTTAAATGTGGAGACCAAAACCCAAATAAATCAAGGCCAGAATTTTCTTGTCGGAGTGTGGGGGCAGGTGCAACACGCCAATGCATAAAATGATGCATAGTGACGTTGGCTGAATGTCCTGACGTCACCGTGCGCCATCGCGATATTTCGGTGGGCGGACGCATGATGAACTCTGCATCGCGCCCACCATTAACTAACGAGCCACTTAAGGCCCTTGAGGCACCAATTGGCAGCGATTTTTTGGGGCCCGTGCGATCTTCAGGTCGTCGCATGGCCGCAACAGGCAGGCAGATAGGCCACATTTGTATAAAGCTCATCCATGGGCGGCATAAGAGGGTGATTGGAGTCGCAAGTGTTATTTGTCAGACAGTTAATGCTTAAAGTTACTGATACTTGCCTGTGTGCGCAAGAATACCTCAAAACTCTTCACAGCTGCTTGGACAGGACTAACAGCCTTCAGGTCAGGACTCTGGGGCCTTGCTGGTTTCAGGAAGCCTTCCCTTAGCCTGGGAATGGAAGTTGTGCTCTCCACTGGAGGCATCTCCTCTGAGGAGGAAGAGAAGGCCAGAAGGGGGAGGAGGCCAGGAGTCCACATTCAGCCTCAAGGGGAGCCATCTTTGGGAGGAGAGGCACAGGCACAAGGGGCGCAGGGCCAACAAGAAGTCCAAGGCAGAAGGGGCTGCAGAAGACGCCACTATCCTGCTGCCAGGGTTTACAGGCGGTGAAGAAGCTACCTCAGTATATCTGAGGTGCAGTGTCGAAGGAGGCTCCAAGTCTCAAGGGAGACAGTCACGTCCATCTGTCAGGTGATAGGTCCTGAGATCTGTGCCAACTGTGTAGATGGACACCCCATGCCAGTGTCGTTGAAGGTCACGGCTGCCCTCAACTTCTATGCTTCCGGCTCTTTCCAGGGGCCGGTGGGTGATCTTTGTGGAGTTTCCCAATCAGCTGTCCACAGTTGTGTTAAGCAGGTGACAGATGCTCTGTTCAGGTATGCACTGACTTTCATCCATTACTGCTGGGACGAGGCCAGTCAGAGCCAGAGGCTTCACAGCCATTGCTGGCTTCTCCCGCATCCAGAGTGTAATCACCTGCAAACGTGACCATCAAAGCGCCAGGAGGTGAGCCCGGTGCCTTCGTCAACAGGAAGGGCTTCCACTCCATGAACGTGCAGATAGTGTGTGACCACAGGATGCAGATTCTACAAGTCTGTGCAAGGTTCCCAGGCAGATCCCATGACGCTTATATCCTCAGACATCCCAGGTGCTGATGCTTTTGAGTTCTCCAGCCCAACTGGATAGATGCCGGCTGGGTGACAAGGGCTATCCCCTCAAAAGGTGGCTCATGACTCCCCTCCACCATTCAAGAACAGAGGCTGAGCAGTGGTACAAAAGGAGCCATGCCTGCACAAGGTAGAGAGAAGCATCGGTCTTCTCAAGATGCGCTTCCGATGCCTGGACCGTTCAGGGGGCGCACTCCAATACCCCCCAGATTTTGTGTCGCTGATAGTTGTTGCATGCTGCACTCTCCACAATCTGGTGCTGGAAAAGGGCGACACAATGGAGGAAGAAGATATAGACGCTGTTGCTGCAGCTGCTCACGATGAGTCCAGTAGTGAGTCCAAGGATGAGCATGCACAGGAGAATGCTGAGGGGGTAGATGCTGACTCAGGCATCCTCCAGGGAGGCAGGGACACCTGGGAGGCTTTAATCCAATGAACCTTCAGCTAGCCCACCACAGATGGACCTTCAACACAAACCAGGGCTGCAGGCTCCATACTCCACACCTGAGTGAGGTAAGCTGTGAGGGCTTGCAGGTCCAAGGGCAATCCCAGGAGGTCCTGATTGTTCTCCTGAAGGAGCATCTCCATGAGAGCTGCCACCCTCTCCATGGAGGAAGCATTACGCTCGGCCATGAGGCTCATTGCATCGGTGATGCTCTGTGTGGACTCCTCCAGCATGGGCGCCATGCCACGCATAGCCTCATGTATCTCCACCAGATCCTCCCACATACCCTGCTGCATTTTCAGCATCTGCTGTCTCATGGATGACTCCAGAGGCAAATCATCAGCAACTGACCGAGTAAGTACCTGGTCCCCAGCAGTCCTCCGACTGCCAGTGCCATGCGCACTCTCTGTCTCCACCTGCACCTCAAGCAAGTGTGAAGTGCCCTCACCATTGTGCCCTGGGACACCAGCCGATGATCTAATTCCCACCGAGGTGCTAGTATCTGAGCTCGTGTCTGCCTGGCAGAGATGGTGTGACATTGTCCAATTATTCAGGGCCCTCAGGTGTGAGAGGTGGCCCCTCTGCCTCCTCCTCCTGGCCCTACCCTGGTGATGCTAAAAGGAAGAACAAGGACATTTGATTAGTTAAAGTGGAGACAATGTCAATGTGCATGCCTGTCCCTCGGATCAGTATGCCCTCATCCTTCCATAATCAATGGACAATCCATGTTGTAAGTTTCAATCACTGAACATTCATCAATGCCATGGCTGCTGGGACACACATGGTGACCTCAATGCTCGGCAATCTTACCTTCCTGTGGCACCCCAGCCTCACCGCCACTGGTGGACTTGGGCGCTTGGTGCCTCTCCAGATCCATCGCCTCCTGCTCATATCTGGTGGCAGTGGCCAACTGGGCTTGGCCTCGCCAGTCTGCCTCCACTTGGTGGCATTGTGTGCAGTCTTCTCCTGAAAAGGAGAGGGGAGCATTGACTAATCGATGATGTACCTGGATTCCCATTGCATCCTTGCCACCTGAAACAGATTGGGCATTGCAGGGCTCCAGTGATTCATCACCCCGCAGCTGCTACACACTCACACCAAGAAACCAGGGCTGACCCCCCCTTGCCCAAATGCTGCCTCCATCACATTTGGCCCCACACGGTCTAACCTTGCAAAGGAAAGAGGCACAGGCATGTGGAACGCCAAGGGCCGCAGATGGATTGGTACCCTGCCACCTGGAAGTTCCCTTCCCAGCATGTCAGCATCCTGACTTTAACATGTTTCGCAATTCCAGCAGAATTCCTAGGTGCAGATCCTTGAGGTTGCCCCCAAAACAATACTCTGGGTGTCAATGTCATACATGCTGTGGGTGCAGACCCCATCTCAGCACAAACCTCTCAGGGTGAACTAGGCATGGGCAATATCTGCTGCTCCACCCAGTGAGGGAAACATGCCATGAAGGGTTCAATGCCGTTACTGTACTCAGAGTTGGGGGGGGGGTGGGGGGTGGGGGGGGTGGGTGCCTCAGGGGAAAGCCTACCTGCTGTGTTAAGTGACCCCTGCTAATATGGTACTCACCCTTCCTGAGCGCAAGAGGTCACTGAATCGCTTGTGGCGTTAGCCCCACATGCATCGCACCACGCCATGGGAGCTGATTATGTCTGCCACCTTCTCCCAGGCACGTTTGGTCAAGTTGGGGGGGCCTCTGCCTCCCGTCCCTTGGAAGCAGGACCTCCTGCCGTGCTGTCACCTCTTCAGGAGTGCAGCTAGGTACTCATCAGAAAACCAAGGGACAAGCTGCCCCGCTGCCCTACCCTCCTGCGTGGCCTGCTCTCCAGCAGCGCTCTGGGGAGCCCTTCTACTGGCCATGGTGAACAGCCTTTGCAAGGCTGCCAGTGCCCTATTTGAACAGGCCGCCAGGTTGCCGTTGGACCCGGTAGTCATTGCACTCCCACCACCACCCGCCCGTTTCCGCTATCCTCGGGAGACACGCTTCACACTGCGCGGCCTTAATTGGCCTGCCCACGTAAAATGGCAGCGCGGAGCCGATCGTGGGCGGTGATTGGCTTCACACCCACCTGTGCCTGCTCCTGAACGGCCCGCCCGATGGTGGGAAAATTCTCCCCAAGACCTAAATAGGTTAATGGCTAACATAAAAGAGAACTTGAAAGTATTTTATAAGAATAGAAATAGTAACTGGAGGCCAAAAGAGTCAGATTGATTAAGGACAAAAAAAAGCATTTTCTTGTGGTGTAGAGCTGATGTGCTTCTTGAATACTGTTTATCAGCCTTCACTAGAATAGAGGATGCTGCCAATGTCACAATAAAGGGGGAGGTAGTAACAATGTTGTATAGAATAAAACAGATAATATGCAAGTATTTCAGATGTTGGTAGAATTCGAAGTAAGAAAATCATGCAGTCCCGATGGGATGCATTCTAGGTTGCTGGGGTACCTTCCTTACTTTAGGTGAAAGTCGTGGAGCCTCTAGCCACAATATTCTAATCTTTCTTATATATGGGGGTAGTGGCAAAGGACTGAAAAATTTAAAATTCAAAAAATGGGTAAAAGATAAGCACAACAAATACAGGTAAATTAACCTCACATTAGTCATGGGGAAACATTTAGAGAAAATAATCCAGGACAAAATCAATTGGTACGTGGAGAAGAATAGGCTAACAAATGAAAGTCAGCATGGATTTCTGAAAGGCAAATCATGTTTGACTAATTTAATTGAGTTATTTGATGAAGTAACAGAGAAAGCTGGTGAGGTTAACAGTATTGGTCTTATGTAAATGAACGCTTAATAGACATTTGGATAGAAATTTTACAGATACATTGCGGCAGAGGCGGGGCCGTAAAATGCGGCGAGCCCTTCACAGCTCCATTGACTTTGGCAGGAATGGAAGAACCAACTGGCAGGAGGAGCCGTAAAATTCTGCCCTTGATAAAGTACAACACAATTGATGTGTTAGCAAAATTAAAGCTAAAGGGTTTAAGGGGCAGTGGAAGCATAAATACAAAAATGGTTAAGGGACGAAAATTAATGGTGGAGAGTAGTATACAGTAGTGTCCAAAAGAAGAGAGTACCATAAGATCATAAGAAATTGGAGCAGGAGTAAGTAATGTGGGCCATCAAGCCTGCTGCACCATTCAATATGATCATGGCTGATCTGGTCGTAGCCTTAACTCCACTTTCTTGCCAGCCCTCATAAATCGTGACTCTCTTGTCAATCAGGAATCTGTCTAGATCAGCCTTGAATATAATCAATGACCCAGCCTTCCTGGCTCTCTGGAAAAGAACACCAAACAATAACAACACACTGAGAGAAATTGCTCCTCATGTCTGTCTAAAACTATGCCCCCTAGTTCTAGATTGCCCATGAGAGGAAACCTCCTCTCAGCATCTACCCTATCAAGTCGCCTTAGAATCTTATATGTTCCAATAACATGACCGCTCATTCTTCTAAGCTCCAATGAGTATAGGCCCAACCTTTTAAACTGTTTCTCATAAGACAATACCTTCATCCCAGGAATCAGCCGAGTGAAATATATTGACTGAGAATCACTTAGTGCTAGGGGTTTGGATGGTGCAGAATTTTTAAGGTGCATCCAGGAGGGCTTCCTGAGACAATATGTAGATAGTCCAACTAGGGAAGGGGCAATACTGGACCTGGTATTAAGGAATGAACCCGGCCAGGTGGTCGAAGTTTCAGTAGGGGAGCATTTTGGGAAAAGTGACCATAATTCAGTAAATTTCAAGGTACTGGTGGATAAGGATAACAGGAGCCCTCGGGTTAAGGTGCTTAATTGGGGGAAGGCTAACTAAAACAATATTAGGCAGGAACTGAGGAATCTAGACTGGAGGTGGATGTTTGAGGGCAAATCAACAACTGACATGTGGTGGGGGCTTTCAAACGTCAGTTGATAAGAATTCAGGACCGGCTTGTTCCTGCTAGGATGAAGGATAAGCATGGCAGGTTTCAGGAACTTTGGATAATGAAGGATATTGCGAGATTAGTCAAAGAGAAAAGGGATGCATTCGTAAGGCCTAGAAGGCTGGGAACAGATGAAGCCTGTGGAGAATGTAAAGAAAGTAGGAAGAAACTTAAGCAAGGAGTCAGGAGGGCTAAAAGGGGTCATAAAAAGTCACTGGCAACCTGGATTAAGGAAAATCCCAAGGCTTTTTATACATATGTAAAAAGCAAGAGGGTAGCCAGGGAAAGGGTAGGCCCACTCAGGGACAGAGGTGGGAATTTGTGTATGGAGCTGGAAGGAATGGGAGAGATAATAAATTAATACTTCTCATCAGTACTCACCAAAGAGAAGGACTTAGCGGTCGATTTGTCTAGGGAAGAGTGTGTAGATAGCCTGGATCATGTTGAGATCAAAAAAAAGGGGGTGTTAGGCGTCTTGAAGAATATTAAGGTAGATATGTCCGCTGGGACAGATGGGATCTACCCCAGAGTACTGATGGAGGCAAGGGAGGAGATTGCTGGGGCCTTGACAGAAATCTTTGCATCCTTGCTGGCTATGGGTAAGGTCCCAGAGGACTGGAGAATGGCCAATGTTGTTTCATTGTTTAAGAAGGGTAGCATGGATAATCCAGGAAATTACAGGGCGGTGAGCCTTACGTCAGTGATAGGGAAATTATTGGAGAAGATTCTTCGTGCCAGGATTTATACCATTTGGAAGCAAGTGGGCATATTAGTGAGAGGCAGCATGGTTTCGTGAAGAGGAGCTCATGTCTCACTAACTTGATCGAGTTTTTCGAGGAAGTAACAAAGATGATTGACGATGGAAGGGCAGTGGATGTTATATACATGGATTACAGTAAGGTCTTTGACAAGATCCCTCATGGCAGACTGGTACAGAAAGTAAAGTCGCACGAGATCAGAGGTGAGCTGGCAAGATGGATACAGAATTGGCTTGGTCATGTAAGACAGAGGGTAGCAGTGGAAGGGTGCTTTTCTGAATGGAGAGCTGTGACAAGTTGAGTTCTACAGGGATCAGTGCTGGGACCTTTGCTGTTTGTAGTATATGTAAATGATTTGGAGGAAAATGTAACTGGGCTAATTAGTAAGTTTACAGATGACACTAAAGTTGGAGGAGTTGCAGATAGTGAAGAGGATTGTCAAAGGATACAACGGGATATAGATCGGTTGGAGACTTGGGCAGAGAAATGGAAGATGGAGTTTAATCAGGACAAATGCAAGGTAATGCATTTTGGAAGGTCTAATACAGGCAGGAATTATACAGTAAATGGCAGAATACTTAGGTGCATTGACGGGCAGGGGACTCTGGGTGTTCAGGTCCACAGGTCACTGAAAGTGGCAACGCAGGTGGATAAGGTAGTCAGGAAGGCATATGGCATGCTTGCCTTCATTGGCAGGGTTATTGAGTATAAAAGCTGGGAAGTCATGCTGCAGCTGTATAGAACCTTGGTTAGGCCACACTTGGAATATTGCGTGCAATTCTAGTCACCACATTACCAGAAGGATATGGAGGCATTGGAGAGGGTGCAGAGGAAGTTTACCAGGATGCTGCCTGGTCTGGAGGTTATTAGCTATGAGGAGAGGTTGGAGAAACTCGGATTGTTCTCACCAGAGCGATGGAAATTGAGGGGCAACTTGATAGAAGTTTACAAAATTATGAGTGGCATGGACAGTCAGATAGTGGATAGTCAGAAGCTTTTTCCCAGGGTGGAAGAGTCAATTACTAGGGGACATACATTTAAGGTGAGAGGAGAAAACTATAGAGGAGATGTGTGGGCCAAGTTTTTTACGCAGAGGGTAGTGAGTGTCTGGAAATCGCTGCCAGAGGAGGTGGTGGAAGCAGGTACGATAATGGTGTTTAAGATGCAGCTTGACAAATACATGAATAGGATGGGAATAGAGGGATATGGATCCCGGAAGTGCAAAATGTTTTGTTGACAGGCAATATGATCGGCGCAGGCTTGGAGGGCTGAAGGGTCTGTTCCTGTGCTGTACTTTTCTTTGTTCTTTGAACCTCCTCTGAACTGCTTCCAATGCAAGTAAATCCTTCCTTTAGAAAGGAGACCAAAACTGTACACAGTGCTTTAGGTGTGGTCTCACCAATACCCTGTACAGTTGTAGGAAGACTTCAGTATGCAGGTACAGTAAGAAATTAGGAATGTAAATGAAATGTTGGCCTTCATTGCAAGGGGGTGGATTATGAAAATAGGGAAGACTTTTGTAATTCATGTACAAGAACACAGAGATCCCTCTTTGTTGCATTCTGCAGTTTCTCCATTTAAATAATATTCTGTCTTTCTCTAAAACAAAAACAGAATTACCTGGAAAAACTCAGCAGGTCTGGCAGCATCGGCGGAGAAGAAAAGAGTTGACGTTTCGAGTCCTCATGACCCTTCGACAGAACTAGGTGAATCCCAGGAAGGGTTGAAATATAAGCTGGTTTAAGGTGGTGGGGGGGGCGGTTGGGTGGGGGGAGAGGGAGAGAAGTGGAGGGGGTGGTGCGGTCGTAGGCAAAAGCAGTGATAGAAGCAGATCATCAAAAGATGTCACAGACGGCAGAACAAAAGAACACATAGTTGTCGAAATTGGTGATATTATCTAAACGAATGTGCTAATTAAGAATGGATGGTAGGGCACTCAAGGTATAGCTCTAGTGGGGGTGGGGGGAGCAAAAAGATTTAAAAATATTTAAAAATAATGGAAATAGGAGGGAAAAAGAAAAATCTATATAATTTATTGGAAAAAAACAAAAGGAAGGGGGAAGAAACAGAAGGGGGGTGGGGATGGAGGAGGGAGGTCAAGACCTAGAGTTGTTGAATTCAATATTCAGTCCGGAAGGCTGTAAAGTGCCTAGTCGGGAGATGAGGTGTTGTTCCTCCAGTTTGCGTTGGGCTTCACTGGAACAATGCAGCAAGCCAAGGACAGACATGTGGGCAAGAGAGCAGGGTGGGGTGTTGAAATGGCAAGCGACAGGGAGGTTTGTGTCATTCTTGCGGACAGACCCCAGGTGTTCTGCAAAGCAGTCGCCCAGTTTACGTTTGGTCTCTCCAATGTAGAGGAGACCGCATTGGGAGCAATGAATGCAGTAGACTAAATTGGGGGAAATGCAAGTGAAATGTAGCTTCACTTGAAAGGAGTGTTTGGGCCCTTGGAATGCCGACAGTGGGGGTGAAGGGAAGATGTGTTTGGTGGTGGCATCATGCTGGAGTTGGCAGAAATGGCGGAGGATGATCCTTTGAATGCGGAGGCTGGTGGGGTGATAAGTGAGGAAAAGGGGGACCCTATCATGTTTCTGGGAGGGAGGAGAAGGCGTGAGGGCGGATGCACGGGAGAAGGGCCGGACACGGTTGAGGGCCCTGTCAACGACCGTGGGTGGAAAACCTCGGTTAAGGAAGAAGGAGGACATGTTAGAGGAACTGTTTTTGAAGGTAGCATCATTGGAACAGATGCGACGGAGTGAAGGAAAACTCCAGCATGATGCCACCACCAAACACATCTTCCCTTTACCCCCACTGTCGGCATTCCATAGGGATCGTTCCCTCCGGGACACCCTGGTCCACTCCTCCATCACCCCCTACTCCCCAACCCCCACCTATGGCACCACCCCATGCCCACGCAAAAGATGTAACACCTGCCCCTTCACTTCCTCTCTCTTCACTGTCCAAGGGCCCAAACACTCCTTTCAAGTGAAGCAACATTTCACTTGCATTTCCCCCAACTTAGTCTATTGCGTTCATTGCTCCCAATGCGGTCTCCTCTACATTGGAGAGACCAAACGTAAACTGGGCGACTGCTTTGCAGAACACCGGCGGTCTGTCCGCAAGAATGACCCAAACCTCCCTGTCGCTTACCACTCCACCCTGCTCTCTTGCCCACATGTCTGTCCTTGGCTTGCTGCATTGTTCCAGTGAAGCCCAACGCAAACTGGAAGAACAACACCTCATCTTCCGACTAGGCACTTTACAGCCTTCCGGACTGAATATTGAATTCAACAACTTTAGGTCTTGACCTCCCTCCTCCATCCCCACCCCGCTTTTGTTTCTTCCCCCTTCCTTTTGTTTTTTTCCAATAAATTATATAGATTTTTCTTTTTCCCTCCTATTTCCATTATTTTAAAATATTTTTAAATCTTTTACGCTCCCCCCACCCCCACTAGAGCTATACCTTGAGTGCCCTACCATCCATTCTTAATTAGCACATTCGTTTAGATAATATCACCAACTTCGACACCTATGTGTTCTTTTGTTCTGCTGTCTGTGACATCTTTTGATGATCTGCTTCTATCACTGCTTTTGCCTACAACCACACCACCCCCCTCCACTTCTCTCCCTCTCCCCCCACCCAACCGCCCCCCCCCCACCCCCACAACACCTTAAACCAGCTTATATTTCAACCCTTCCTGGGATTCACTTAGTTCTGTCGAAGGGTCATGAGGACTCGAAATGTCAACTCTTTTCTTCTCCGCCGATGCTGCCAGACCTGCTGAGTTTTTCCAGGTAATTCTGTTTTTGTTTTGGATTTCCAGCATCCGCAGTTTTTTGTTTTTATTTCTGTTTTTCTCTTCTCCCTGCCAAAGTGAACAACCTCACATTTTCCCACATTATACTCCATCTGCCAAATTTTTGCCCATTCATTTAACATATCTATATCCCTTTGAAGACTCTTTGTATCCTCCTCACAACTTGCTTTCCCAACTATCTCTGTTTCATCAGCAAAGTTGGCTACAATACAGTTTGTCCCTTCATCCAAGCCATTAATAGAGGTTATATATCGTCGGGACCCCAGTACTGATACCTGTGGACAATCCACTCGATACAGCTTGCTAACCAGAAAATGATTCATCTAACCAGATTCTGTTTCCTGTTAGTTAGTCAATCCTCCATCCATGCTAATATATCATTCCCAACACCATGAGCTCTTATCTTCTGTGATAATGTTTTATGTGGCACCTTACTAAATGCCTTTTGAAAATCCAAATACACTACATCTACTGATTTCTCTTTATCCATCCTGCTTGTTACAACCTCAAAGAACTCAAAAAAATTTGTTAAACACAATTTCCTTGTCACAAAACCATGTTGAATCTGCCTGATTGTATTTTGATTTTCTAAATGTCCTGCTACTAATTCTTTAGTAATGGATTCTAGCATTTTCCCAATGACAGGTACTCGACTAACTGGCTTATGGTTTCATGCTTTCTGTCTCCCTCCTTTCTTGAATTGTCATTTTACATTTACAGTTATCTAATCCACTGAGAACTTTCCAGGATCTAGGGAATTTTGGGAGATTGCAACCAATGCATCCACTAACTCTGCAACTACGTATTTTAATACCCAAGGATGCAGGGCATCAGGTCCAAGGGGTTGTCAGCCTTTAGTTCCATTGGTTTCATAGTACTTCTTCACTAGTGATTGTTTTAAGTTCCTTCCTCCCTTTTGTTTCCTGTTTTTCTATTATCCTTGGGATGCTTGTTGTGTCTTCCACTGTGAAGAAAATACAAAATACTTGTTCTGAGTCTCTTCCATTTCATTGTTAATTTCCAGTCTCATCATTTAAGGAACCCGTGCTCAGTTTAGCAACTCTTTTCCTTTTAATATAATTGGAGAAGCTCTTACAGTCTGTTTTCATATTTCTTGCAAGTTTTCTCTCATGCTCCAATTTCTCCCTCTTTTTTTTTAGTAATTCTTTGCTGGTTTTTGCTGGTTTGTAAAGTTTTCTCAATTTTTTGGCCTACCACTAAACTTTGCAGTACTGTATGTCTTTTGTTCCAATTTGATACCATCCTTAACAGCCTTAGTTAGACATGGATGGTGCATCGTTCTTGCAGAATATTTCTTTCACAATGGAATATTGTTTTGTTGAGAGTTATGAAACTCTCCTTAAATGTCTATCATTGTTTCTCTACTGTCTTACCTTTTAACCTATTTCACATTCTGCTGTAGCTAACTCTGTCTTCATACCCTTATGATTGCCTTTATTTAAGTTTAAGACTCTGATCTCAGACCCACATTTCTCACCCTCAATCTTCATATAGATTCTTAATGTGAAATTCCATCATGCTATGAACACTTTTACCAAGGGGATCCTTTACTATGAGGTCATTAATTAATTCTGTCTCATTACACATTACTAAGCCTAAAATAGCCTGTTTCCTGGTTGATTACAGAATACATTGTTCTCATGCACTGTCCCGGATATACTCTATGAAATCATTCTCCAGGCTACCATTGGCAATTTGTTTCATTGAATCTATATGAAGATTAAAATTTCCTATGATAATTGCCATACCTTTCTTACAAGCTGCCATTATTTCCTGTTTTACACTGTCCCACAGTGTAGCTACTGTCAAGGGGCATATAAAATTCCACCAAAGATTTCTCCCTTCTGCTATTTCTTATCTCCACCCAAACTGATTGTACATCTTGATCCTTTGAAACAAGGTAATTTCTCATTATTGTACTGAGCTCATCCTTTTTTAACAGAGTTACCCCACTACCTTTTCCTTTCTTCCTGTCCTTCTGAAATTTCAAATACCATTGAACATTCAGGTCCCAGCCATGGTTACTTTGCAATCATGTCTCTGTAATTGCTATCAAATCATACTCATTTTTATTAGTGCTATCAATTCATCCATCTTGTTATGAATGATGCATTGCTTCAGATAAAGAGCTTTCAATTCTGTCTTTTTACCATTTTTCCCTACACTGACCTTATTTGCTGGAGGGGGACATGATGGCGTAGCGGTATTATCGCTGGACTAATCATCCAGGGACCCAGGGTAATGCTCTGGAGACCTGAGTTCGAATCCCACCATGGCAGAAAATGGAATTTGAATTCAATAAAAATCTGGAATTAGAAGTCTAATGATGACCATGAAACCATTGTTAATTGTTGTAAAAACCCATCTGGTTCACTAATGTGAATCTGCTGTCCTTACCTGATCTCTAGGCCCACAGCAATGTGGTTGACTCTTAAATGCCCTCTGAACAATTAGGGATGGGCAATAAATGCTGGCCTAGCCAGTGATGCCTACATCCCATAAATGAATAAAAAAAAACTCCTATGTTTGTAAACTCTGTCCCTTCCTGTCATACTGTGGTTATCAATACCTGTATTGCTAATGTCCTTCCTCTCCAACTTGCCAAATCTCCCCTCACATGAATCCTCCTTCTCACTGTCTGGTTTACAGTCCTAGTTATACAATTCACCAGGACACTGATCCCAGCTCATTCCAGTGAAGGCTGTCCCAAAAGTACAGCTCCCTCTTTCCGCAGTACTGGCACAGTGTCCCATGCATTGAAACCCATCTCTTTCACACAGTCTCAGAATAAGAGGCAGACCATTTAGGACTGAGATGAGGAGGAATTTCTTTACTCAGAGGGTGATAATTCTTCAGAATTCTGTATCCCAGTAGGCCATGGGGGCTCAGTCAAGACAGAGAACAATATATGTCTCGATATTAAAGATACCAAGGGATATAGGGATAGTGTGGCAAAATGCCATTGAAGTAGAAGAGCAACCGTGATCTATTGAATGGTGGACTAGGCTCAAGAGGTTGAAAGGCCTATTTCTGCTCCTATTCCCTATTTTCCTATGCTCGTGGCTCAGGTGGTAATTTGAAGACTATCACCCTTGTGGTTCAGCTTTTTAATTTAATCCCTAGCTACTCATATTCCCTCAGCAAAACATTGTTCTTAGTCCTACCTATATTGCTGGTACTACAACAACTGGATCCTCCTGCTCCTACTCCACATTCCTTTCCAGGCCTTACCACTGATACAGCCTTTGGGACTCACACTCTCAGTTGCAGAGAACAGTATCTATCCTCCTAATTATACTTCTCCCTACTACCCCATCATTCCTTTTTACTCCCCCCACTTGAATAGTTCCTTACACTATGGTGCTGTGTTCAGTTTGTTCAATCACATTTCAGTCCCTGCTTTCATCCACATAGGCTGCAAGAACCTCAAATCCATTGGACAATCGCTAAGGCCGAGTCTCCTCCATTGTTAGCTTTGGGATCCTCATATCTGCCTCACTTGCAATCACACCCTCCTGTCACTGATCACTGGCCAGATTTGAAGTTGCTAGATTAAGGTGGGGACAAAGCATCAAGATAACTTCCTCCCTGATGCATCACAGGGTCTGAAACTCAAACTCCAGCTCATCAACTCTGAGCTGAATTTCCTGGAGCTGCAGGCACTTACTGCTGATGTAGTTGCCGTGGATCTCACAGCTGTCCACTATTATTCACATGCTACAGCTGCAACACATCACCTGCCCTACCACCTTTATTTTGTTTTATTTAACTAATTAGTTTCAAGTTCAAAAATATTACTCAATGATGTTCTGTAGTTATGTTATTGTTTTACTAGCTATGCTATAAATTTAATACACTACTTATATGTTCCTAGTACCATTTTAAACTACTGTCCCATTTAGAGAGAGGAAAAAAACTTAAAACTCAACAATCACCTACCTGGTCACTTAATTAATGCCTCCACCTTCAACTCTTAGGGCCGGAATTTTCTGGCCCTGTCGCAGGTGGGATCACTGTGGACAAGGTGGTGCCCCGGCCAGAACTCCATTGACTTGCGGCGGGACTAGAAGATCGCAGCGGCAGGCGGGTGCAGAAAATCCCGGCCTAGGTCTTGCTGACTTCAGCTCCCTCTCTTCGACCACAAACACAGCCTTCCCTCACTGCACCGAATTCCCTTGTTTACCAAATTCCCAAAGTTAAGCAATAAAAACGATAGTTGACCTGAGGTCTTGTTTCTGCTTCTCTCTCTCTGGATGTTGCCTGAACCGCTGAGTGTGTACAGAATTTTCTGTTTTTATTTCAGAGTTCCACTATCGGCAGTATTCTGCTTTTCCCAGAGGTAAACGCTTGTCCTCACTGCATTCAGACAAAGCTGCACTTTCATGCTACTTATTAGGCTGACTGTTCTTTTCAATATCTATTAAAGACCTGGACTTGGGTATATAGGGGACAGTTTTAAAGTTTACAGATAATATGAATCTCTGAAATTTAGGCCAGAAATTTTTGTGAATGCAGTGGCCCTTCACCTGCAAAGTTGAGGTGAGCCCACTTCCATCAGCTGAGGAACCATGACTGTATTTCATGGTCATTGGGCAGTTAGCTTACTAAGTTCCTGGCTTCTGTCCCCATGTGGAAGAATGCTCTGCCTTCATGATTTACTGGCCAATCAGCACCACTGCTGGAACTGGAGCTTTAAGGAACAGCAATGGAGGCCGGATAGCCAGGTGGGGAGGGGGTAGGGTGGTCTTGTCTGGGCAGTCAGGTGATATGGGAGGGGGCTATGGCGATCAGGAGGTCAGAGAATGCAGGGGAATTCTAAAATACTGATTGACCAACAATGAATGAACGGTGACAATTTACATCTATGACAAGATGGTCTGTGACTTCAAGGGTAACTTGCATATGATCGTTTTCACATTAAATTGCTATTTTTGGTCTGCTTAGTAGTAAAAGTTGTATGATTGAGAGGTGATTTTCTGCACTGCATCCTACAGATTGTACATACTGTAGCTATTGTACATCAGTGGTGGCTGCGCCATGTCAGGAACATCATTTTAATACATTTGAATTGATGAATACTCATTGTAATGGCTGCTTGCTGGAATCACCTCCCTGCTGGATCATCAGGGCATGTCAGCATCTAATTAGACAACTGAATATAAGTGACGTGCACCTTGTGGCCAGCACTTCATTCATGACTTCGAGGTTTGTTTGTGTGCTTTGCATTATGCAGTGCTCGCAGCACCTCAGACTCTGTGTCACTCTTCGCAGGCAGCACCACATCACTCTCAGGGGGCTTTCAAAAGCCAAGTCCTACCTACCAGACCAGTGGTAAGGTGTGGGTGGAGTGTAAAGGGCTGCAGGGCAAGGCCTCGACTGGGGGAGGGGTGAAAATAGCAAAGGATGCACTCTGGCACATGACTAGGGGAGCAGGTTGGAAGCATCCTCTGGCCCAGAATGGGGAAGAGTATCTTAGGAAGGGACATAGTGAATTGGGGCCAGAATGGGAAGATGGCAGAGTGAAGAGGCGCTTCAGTTTACGCTGTTGACCTTGCAAGGACTGTCCTTCTCTTAGACCAGGGAGGGAGAATGCATGTCAGTCAAGTGTCATTTGTGCCCACATGTTATGCACAGGGAATGGTCGTTCTAACAGGTGCCTCGATGCAGGGGGTTTCTGCTTTGATAATGGGCTGCGAATGGCACACCCACTGTCAGGATAGGCTGTAGATGGTTTAAAGGTAGTGTAGGGTCATTCAAGGGATTCATGTGGGCTAGTGGCCTCAATAGCTCACTGTGGAATAGGCCTCAAGAAGGGGAGGGCTAATGTGCAAATGGGGCATAGGCATATCTACCTCAATGCATTCAGGGGGTTACACAGCAATATCCTCCACAATCAAAATGGCATAAAGCTTTGGAGGGGAATGTTTGAGAATTATTAGAGAAAGAGAAACCTAAACATAATGCACCCTGATGGCAGGGATTACCATAGTCACACAAGGGAGGGTCCAAGCTGATCTGGTAGTCAGCCTTTAGCACCATCATCTTGCAACCTGAAGCGATGGTGCAGCACAAAATTAATCTGAGGAATAGCTCAACTGGTGAGGACTCAGGGGGCTGTTTGGAAGGCTGGTGCACTGCATTGGGGCCAATTAAAGGGGCACACAACTGAACTGTGTATTGCCAAATGACAAGAGATACACACCTGAGGTATGTTAGGAGCCTTTCAATGATAATGCAGGGAATCAGAAGAGTGGATCAATAAAGTTCATTCATGCGAGGTTAATGACGAGTCATGGCACTGATAGAACTCCTTACTTTAGACTCTTGTTCCAAGCATGCCAATTGCCCCCAGCGATAACAAGGTCTAGAATGTTTTGGCGAACGGACAAGCTGCAGATGCGTCTTTAAAGCAGGAGCTCACTGTCTTGGTGCTGGAAGGCTCACATGAACATAAGAACATACGAACAAGGAGCAAGAGTAGGCTATTTGGCCCCTCGGGTCTGCTCTGCCATTTAATAAGATCATAGTTGATCTGATACTAAACTGAAATCTGCATCCCACCTACCCCCAATAACCCCCTTACTTAACAAGAACTTATCCACCTCTGCCTTAAAAATATTCGGAGACTCTGCTTCCGACAGCTTTTCAGGAAGAGAGTTGCAAAACTCATGATCGTCTGAGTGAAAAAGTTTCGACTCATCTCTGGTTTAAATGGCGACCCCTTATTCTTAAAAAGTGACCCCTAGTCCTAGATTCTCCCACAAGAGGAAACATCTTTTCCACATCCATTCTGTAAAGACCCCTTAGGATCTTATATGTTTCAATCAAGTTGCCTCTTACTCTTCTAAACTCCAGCAGATACAAGCCTACTCTGTCCAACCTTTCCTCATAAGACAACCCGCCCATTCCAGGTATCAGCCTGGAAATCCTTCTTGTTATCTCCAATGCATTTACATCCTTCCTTAAAAAAGGTGACCGATACCGTACAAGTACTCCACATGCGGTCTCATTAATGCCCTGTACAACTGAAGCATAATGTCCCTACTTTTGTATTCAATTCCCCTCGCAATAAATGATAACATGCTATTAGCTTTCCTAATTACTTGCTGTACTTGCATACTAGCATTTTGTGATTCATGCACTAGGACACCCAGATCCCTCTGCAACTCAGATCTTTGCAATCTCTCACCATTTAAATGATACGCTTCTTTTATTCTTCCTGCCAACATGGACAATTTCACATTTTCCCACATTATACTCCATCTGCTAGATCTTTGCCCACTCACTTAACCTATCTCTATCTGTTTGTAGCCTCCTTATGTCCGCTTCACAACTTACTCTCCTACCTAAGTTTGTGCCATCAGCAAATATGGCAACCATTCCTTCAATTCATTCATCCAAGTCATTTATATAAATTGTAAACAGTTGAGGTTCCAGCACTGATCCCTGTGGCATGCCACTCATTACATCTTGCTGACTTGAAGAAGACCCATTTATGCCAACTCTCTGCTTCCTATTAGCCAGCTAATCTTCTATCCACGCCAATATATTACCCCCTATATCATGAGCTTTTATTTTCTGCAATAACTTTTGATGTGGCACTTTACCAAATGCCTACTGGAAATCTAAGTACAGCACATCCACAGGTTCCCCCTTTATCCACAGCACATGTTACTTCCTCAAAGAACGCCAATAAGTTGGTTAAACACAAGTTCCCTTTCACAAAACCATGTTGACTCTGCCTGATGACTTGAGCTTATCCATGTGGCCTACTAAAGCACCTTTATTAAGAGCTTCTAACATTTTCCCCATGACAGATGTTAAGCTAAATGGCCTGTAGTTTCCCACTTTTGTCTCCCTCCCTTTTTGAATAATGGAGTTACATTTGCTATCTTCCAATCTAATGGAACCTTCCCCGAATCTAGGGAGTTTTTTCTATTACTATCTAACTGGACACTTCTTTTAAGATAAAAGCAAAATACTGCGGATGCTGGAAATCTGAAACAAAAACAAAAATTGCTGAAAAAACTCAGCAGGTCTGACAGCATCTGTGGATAGAAAGACAGAGTTAATGTTTTGAGTCCGTACGACGCTTCTTCTGAGGATTGGGAGTGATTTAGAAACCAGCAGAGGACCGCCAAAATGTTGATAAAATGGGAAAAAATGGAATATGAGAATAAACTAGTTAGAAATATAAAAACAGATTGTAAGAGCTTTTATAGCTATATAAAAAGGAAATGAGGAGCTAAAGTGAACATTGATCTCTTAGAAAAGAGATGGGAACAATAACCATGGGGAATGAGGAAATGGCAGAGGCATTGAACAAATATTTTGTGTCTGTCTTCTCAGTTGAAGGCACAAGTTTCATACCAGAAATAGATGGTAACCTAGGGACAAAAAAGTGAAGAAACAAAAGAAATTATTATCAGCAGAGAAAAATATTGGGGAAACCTAAGGGATTAAAATTTGACAAATCCCCAGGACCTGGTGGCTTACACTCTAGGGTTCTAAAATAGTTAGCTGCAAAGATAATGGATGTGCTGACTATGATTTTCCAAAATTCCTCAGATTCAGGAACGGTCCCAGCAGTTTGGAAGCTGACAAAAGTAACACCGCTTTTCAAGAAAGGTAGGAGAGAAAAAACAATGAACTATAGGCCAGTTAGCTTAACATCAGTTATTGGGAAAATGCAGGAATCTATTGTCAAGGAAGCCTTAACAATGCACTTAGAAAAGCATAGTAAGATTAGAATAAGTCATTATGGTTTTACTAAAAGGAAATCTCTTTTGACAAATTTGTTGAGTTTTTTGAGGATGTAAGTAGTAGGGTAGATAAAGAGGAACCAGGAAGAGCAACCATAAATTAATAGAATTGTTCATTAGGATGGAGAGTGAAGAAGTTGAATCCGAAACAAGGTCCTGCATTTAAATAAAGGGAACTACGAGGGTATGAGGTGTGAGTTGGCAATGATGGATTGGGGAACCTCACTAAAAGGGTTGATGGTGTATAGACAATGGCTAATATTTAAGGGATGTATGCATGAATTACAACAATTATTCATTCCAATCTGGCGCAAAAATAAAACAGGAAAGCTGGCTCAACCCTGGCTTACAAAAGAAATTAGGGATAGTATTAGGTCCAAAGAGGAGACATATAAAATTGCCAGAAAAAGCAGCAAGCCTGAGGATTGGGAACAGTTCAGAATTCAGCAAAAGTGGACAAAAAGATTGATCGAAAAGGGGAAATTGGAGTATGAGAGTAAACTTGCAGGGAACCTAAAAACTGACTGTAAAAGCTTCTATAAATATGTGAAGAGAAAAATATTAGCGAAGACAAATATAGGTGCCTTCCAATCAGAAACGGGGGAAATTATAATGGGGAACAAACAAATGGCAGAAGAATTGAACACATATTTTGGTTCTGTTTTCACAAAAGAGGGCACAAATAATTTCCCAGAAATGTTAGTAAACCAAAGATCTAGTGAGAGGGAGGAATTGAAGAAAATCATTATTTGTAAAAAAAAAATGGTGCTAGAGAAATGAATGGGGTTAAAGGCTGAAAAATCCCCAAAGCCTGGTAATCTACATCCCAGACTGTTAAAAGAAATGGACCTGGAAATATTGGATGGTGGTCACCTTCCAAAATTCTATAGATTCTGGAGCACTTCCTACAAATTGGAGGGTGGCGATGACATCACTGTGGGTGCGGGTGAGCACTGAGAAAGCTCCCTGAAGGCATACAGCTGCCTCAGTAGCTGCAGACCTCCAAATAATGAAATAAAGGTGTAAAAAGCTGCAAAAAATGTCTATGAATCACAATCAAACATCTGAAAGCATACCTCATAAAAATGCCATCCCCAGATATTTATTTATATTTTATTTCCTAACAGAGATTTCATTCCACCCTTGGTTGAGGTTTGATGAAAAATGCAAAGCCCACATGGCCGATTTGCCTTTCCGCCAACTGTATGGTTGGACAGATCACAAATAATCGCAGCCAATTTCATCGTTAATGGGCTTAATTGCCTGCTTAATTGTTGGCGGGCACGCTTCTGATTTTTATGTGGGCCCGGCGAGTGAAATATCGCGTGAATGTGTGATGATATCGGGATGCTTGTCTGATGTCACCTCGCATGATTTCACCCCCGATCGGATTGGACGTGCGCTCGCCTGCGAGGCATAAAATTCTGCCCTTGGTCTCTCGGGGAATTAAGGGATATGGGGAGTGGGCAAGAAAATGGAGTTCAAGCCCAAAATCAGCTATGATCATATTGAATGGCGGAGCAGGCTCGATGGGCCATGTGGTCTACTGCTCCCATTTCTTATGGTCTTATGTTCTTGGCCTTTCTCTTGTTTAACTTGGTGATTGTCTGGCATTTCTGTGACACAAGTGATACCTGTATCCTGTCAATGCACACCTTGATGTTATCCAATCCTACTTTGGCTTGCATTGGTTGCTGTGTCACTAAGGTTATAAATTTAAGAATCATCAGTATCTGCTCCACTCCTGGCCATACGATAAATGGAAGTTCACTGATGAAATAGCTGAAAATGATTGGACTTAGGATGATAGCCTGATAATCTCTAGCTGTGATGTCCTGGCTCTGTGATAACTCCAAGATAGTATCAACCATCTTTCTTTGTGCAAGTTGTTCTTAAGTTGGTGGGACTGGAATGGTGGCAGCTGCTTGACTAGTCTGTGGGGCAGCCCTTAGATGTTAGTGAAGAAGGTTAACTAGGTTTGTATTATCTAATTTGATTTGATGCAATGGGTCCTCAGATGTTTTAACATTTCAGTGATTAAGAATCAACCACATATCATGGAATTGGAGTAATATGTAAGGCAGATTCCTCTTCTGAAGGAAAGTAGTGAACCAATCAAGTTTTTACAACAATGCTGTTTGATTAACAGATTAATTTATTCAACTTTCACAATAAGACCACAATTGGAACTCATGAAATTTTAACACATCACCTCAGGATTTGTACTCCAATGCCATAACCACTGAGCTATCATACCTATGATTATATTAATTTCCCTTATGTTACTTGCATACAATATTGATGTTTTAATAAATATTGAAGTTTTATTTGACTGAAATAACCTTCAGCAATAAGTTGTTGCAGTTTATCCCTCAGTCCTTTGAAGTTTGCCTTTTAAAGTAATATTTTGTTCTGATCTTTAATGGCTTTGATTACCTGATACCTTGACATTTATATTGTATTGTTTAAGAATTCTATTCAAAATTTGATTTTGTCCTTTTCTTTTTTTATTTCTCCCCCATATGACTGATGCCAGAACTGAAAAAATATTTTAACCCACTTCTTTAATCCCTGAATTAATTCTAAAGACAAATCAAAGAATTTTAAATTTATTTTCTGTACAGTCTAATGATTATTCACCATAAGTTTGCAAATTAATAGTTAAGAGCTTGGATGAGATTCCTATATGTCAGATGTGTCAAAAGCAACAACATCTGATATCATTCAAGTGTTCTAAAAGGGATAAATTACTTCTAATACCTCTGAGCTAAAAAGCGCAGCTGAAATATATATTAAAATGGGCTATTAAAAGATAAGGAACTCTGTTTAGTCCAAGAATTATTTCATTCTACAGACATGAGGCAGAAGGATTTTGAGCTCATTTCTGCACAAACCAAATTAAGTTATTTGTAAAATATTTTTGTAAAATAAACTTCACATCAATCCTCCAGTGGACCTTCTCCATCATAAAGATATTAAGAGTGTCCAATGTTGAACTGAGCCGCACAGTCCATGGTCTGAGTTTTTCCCATGGAGACAGAAAACAAGACCCAAATCTGTTTTTGGGTCAGAAATACATTTCTGGGGAAAACTGATTAAAGTTCAGATTTTCACATGGATATGAAGATAGGTTTCTTGACAATTAGAGCCATTGGAGGCAGGAATGAAGGCACTTCAGTTGAAGTGTGGGGCTCATTTAAACACCCACAGTAGCCATCACTGAGACTGCTGGTTGTCCCAAGGGGGAGATCTGCAGTTCGTGAAGCCTTCACTGCACCCAGAGGGAAGCGGGATATCACAGGAAAGCATGAGGCCTGGCAGCCGGACAGGGCTGTCCCCTGCTTCATTGATGCTGACCTGGATCTAAAGCTGGAGGCCATGAATGAGAGGAGGAATGTTCTTTACCTGGAGGGCGGCAGGAGGCCATCTCATCAGGCTGCAGGGGCACCTCTTTGTTCATTATCGTCTCCTTCCACCTCCTCTTCCCTCACCCCTGCTCTTTCTCTGATGAGCTATCTCTTTCCAGGCTCTCATTGACCTCAATATCCGCAGCTCATTGGAGAGCAGTATTATGGAGAGCGCAGCAGACCATCACAATAACCGAGACCCTTGCAGGAAGGCTTTAGTGGGCACAGGGTCTGAGCACCAGAATTGCATCTTTGGAAACCCGATGGCCTGCTCAATGTTTGTCTTACTGAGCAGGTGGCATTGATTGTATTGCCTTTGTGCTACTGTTGAGTAGCCATATCTTCAAAGGGTATACATCCCTTGTCCTCTCTGATGCACTTTGAGGGGTTGGAATGAAGATCCTAGGCAGGCTGGACAGAGGGAGGATCAAGGTGTCATGGCAGCTGCATGAAAGTGAGTGAGCATATGGTGAAAGCTTTTGTGCTTTTGTTGTTGTCGCAGACTGGTTGAATGTTGAGAGAGTGGAAGCCCTTCCTCTTGATGGATCTAACTGGCCAGTTGCTGGGTGCTTTGAAGGGCACATGGGTAAAATCGATGGTGCCTTGTACCTGGGGAATTTAGAAATGGCAATGGAGCCTGATGCCCATTGTCCCTCCGAGGCTGTGTTCATTATCAAATTTATGCGCTCAAAGAGGGCATCATTGACTAGCAAGCTGCAATAGTGTGCAGCCATTTTCTAGGTGCCACCAAGGTTCACAGCTGACCCTTTGAAGGTGTCAGAAGCAAGGAAGTCCAAGGCCAAAGTGACTTCGAAGTTTACTGGCAGGGTGTGGTAACCACTGCTGCAAGGTCTTCAGGGATGAGGGCACAGAAGTCTGTGACCATCTGCCTGGCACTGAATCTTTGTCATAGAGTTATACAGCACAGAAACAGGCCCTTCAGCCCATTGTGTCCATGCTGGCCATCAAACACCTTTTATTCTAATCCTGTTTTCCAGCACTTGGCCTGTAGCCCTGTACGCCAAGGCATTTCAGGTGCTCATCTCCAGGTAACTCCACCTTTGGTAGTAGATCCTGTGTTGAGAGTATATTTTTTGTCCCCACCATAAACTCCACCAGCTCATCAATCACCCTTGCCACTGCCTCAAGCTGAACAAGACCATTCAAAACTTGGATTGTATTTGACTCAGAGGTGATATTCTGGTCACATATTTGGTCTTCCACCAAGATTGCCGTCTTCCATGTAAATAATATTGCCCTTGTATCAGCTCATCTGCTGTTGAAAACCTTATCCATGTCTTTGTTACTTCTAGTCTTGACAATTCCATTGTTCTCCTGACCGGCCTCCCACCTTGCACCCTACATAAACCTAAGCTCATCTAAAATGCAGCTGCCCATATCCTCATATATCCCCATATAAGTCATTTCAAGTCTTGTTCACCCATCACCACCAATGCCCACTGACTTACATTGGCTACTGATCTGGCAATGCCTTGATTTTAAAATTGCCATCTTTGCTTTCATGTCCCTCCCTTGGCCTCATTTGTGTCAGAGAGACTTTTGCCCTCCTCCAGCCCTACAACCCTCTGGAAACTGTGCACTCCTCCAATGATGGCATTTTGCACGTCCTTAATTTTAATTACGGCACCATTGATGGCTGTGCCTTCAACTAATTAGGCACTAAGCTCTGGAATTCCCTCCCAGAGTTTCTCTGCCTCTCTACCTCTCTCCTCCTCTCAGTAATCCCTTAAATCTACCTCTTTATCCAAACTTTTGTTCATCTGTTCTAACATCTTATTTTGTGGCTCTATTTAGTATGATAATGTTCCTATGAAGCCCCTTGGAACATTTTACTATATTAAATAGACTGTAAAATACAAGTTGTTGTTGAGTATGCAAATGAGCTCTTCAGACAAGGAGTGGGAACTCACACCATAGCACAAAAGGAAGCCATTCATCCATCTATGCATGTACTGGCTCTTTGAAAGAGCTGTCTAATTTTAGCACAAATCCCAGCTGTTGCCCCATAGGTCTACAAATTAGTCCTCTTCAGGAAACAAACCATTAAAATCAAAATGCTATTCAAGCATGCTTGATGCTTGATGCAAGTGATGCTAGGTGATTGTGCAATGTTGGCTGATAGAGCAATTTTGGTAGTTGGGCAGATGTTGCTGATTTTAGGGTGCAAATGCTCAGACAGATGTTGGACATGACTGTTCATGCAAGAAAACGTGAATTATTCAGCTGACGTGCTCTTCCAATAGCTGCTGTTGATGAGATCTGATAAGACCCAGCTCAATCCTTTCCACTTCCTCACCATCTCCCATATGACTGGCATCCTCTCCATCATTGGGCAGAATTGTCTGTGCCCACTGGTGTCAGGCATATTCAGTGGCATGAGCGGTAAATATGGCAAGAAGGCCAAAAATTTGTTTCACAACATCGTGAAACCAGTTTGCGATCATCTGCTCTGCCCGCTGATGGCAGGCCGCGTTCCCCAGCACTGGACATCAGGAACCACATTGTAATACATGTGCATATCATTATAAGCCCAACCCGCCGGAAAAGACTGCAGCCCCCCACTCCAACGACGGGTCCCTCGAGCGACTGCTGGATGCCGTGGAGGCCCGCCAGGATGTGCTCTACACCTGCTCTGGCTGCAGGTTGGGTAGTAATGTCACCAAACTGGCTTGGGAGGCGGTAGCAGTAGTGGTCAGTGCGAATGCCCTGCAGAGGTGGACAGCCACCCAAGTGCTGCAAAAGGATGAATGATCTCCTCCATTCCACCAGGGTAAGTCACTCTTTTCATCGCTCCCAACTCACACACTTACAAACCCATCACACATCCACAGGGCCCTCACTCACTGCCAGTGCAAGGGATATCACCATTCACTCTCTCAGACACACCATCGTTGTCCTCATCCCGTCCATGGGGCCACTCACCACCTACACAGGCCAGGCATCCTTATCATCTGCCCAGGCAGGCATCCTGATACAATCTCTCCATCTCTATCCAAGCAGGACAAACTGGCTCACAACAGGAGGGAAAAGTCGCAGACAGGTGGAGGGATGCTGGAAATTAAAGCTCTGACAGAATTTGAAAATGGAGCCATCCAGCTGGCCGTCGATGACTGGGGCGGGTCTTGTGCTGACGGCGAGGTTGGCGCTGCTCTACCAAGTGAGGATCCAGCAATGCAACATCCATCAGACAACCATGCTGTGACTGATGTGTCCTGTTTCACAGGCCACTGCCATGCACTAATTATCTCCCCTTGCTTACGCAGGCGCATCTGCCAAACAGCCGACAGAGTCCATGACTGAGGGCCTCCAATCAAGCTCTGAAGAAATCTCTGAAGATGTATCTGAAGGCATCCTCCCTGAAGCCCCGTCACAGCGCTCATCCAGACCCTCCACCAGCACAGAGACACACACCTCGGTGGGACCTAACTTTAGAGTAGCTTTGGTACCACAATCTGGTGAGCACATCGCACTTTCTGATCCACAGCAGGTGGTGACAGGGGCTTCCCAGGTCCCCAGCACTCAGAGGACTGCTGGAGGCCAGAACGTTGCTGAGTCCAAGTTGCAGTGGTACAAAGGCAAGCTAGAGAACAACAGGAAGGGATGTCCGCTGCACTCCTAAGATTGCAAGGCATAATGGAGGAGTCCATCCGTCTTCAGGCTGAGGTGATAGTGCCGGCAATGCAACGCACCGAGGTCAACACTGGCGAAATGGCGGCTGCCATGGAGACCTTGGTCCAGGACGTCACTCCTGCACTGCTGGGCGGGCTTAACTCCATCGCTAATGCCATAATTGGCCTTCAACAATGTGTATGTGAGAGGGGTGCTGAGCAGCTCGATCTCACTCCAACTCATGGAGTCAGCCATGGCTCGCTGTCGCTCCTGGACAGCGTGTGTGGGAGCCCCCGCTGCCCCTTCTTTATGAGGTTGTTGCTCCTTCCTTTGCATGGCCAGTGCCTCGGTCACTCTCGCCTCCATCTTCTATGGTCTCTGTCGGCCATCAGGCATACAGTTAGGTCACCAGGATCCATGATCCTGACGTGGTCCTCCTACAGCATGAAAGAGAGAGAGAGATATGGTTATCATGGCTGTACTTAGTACCTTTCCTGGCCCTGTGTGACTGCCCCTTAATGCTTCCCGGAGAGTGCTGGTCACCCCTTGGATGACCTGAGGTGAGTGTGCTGCATGGCTGCCCTGTCAACCTGAGACATAAGGGACACTGGTCCAAACCAGGATGTTGAGATTGCAAGCGGCTGTGAGCGCCTCCAGCAGTGACTGCTCCATGGCCAGTGTTGGCGAGGAGATTGCACACTGTGTGCAGTTCAACTGCTCTGCGGTCCAATAATGTGGTGGCGGACTCGAAATCTGTGCTGGGGGTAAGTGCTTGGTAGCCCATTGGTGCCTCTGTGTTGGTTGCCTGGGCAGGCAGGCTAGGAGCCTGACCCCAATCATATCACTGTGGCTGTGCCTGATCTATCTTAATTGCAGAGGCATGGTCAGTTGGTCAGTTTATACAGGAGTCCCTAATGCATGGCCACTTCCCTTGCTTACCCTGCATCCCACCTCGATTGCCTGTGCGCGGGATGCAGGGCCAGGGCAGCACTTGACCCCCAACAACCACACCCCCCCCACCTCAGCAGTCGCCTCTGAGGCTGGCCGGCACTTGCTCCAGACAACCTCACCCCTCAGCAGTCACCTGCGGGACCAGGTATCATTTTCCCCCACCCCCTGGTGCCCCTGAGGCCTGTAAACAACGGGAGTGCTGTGAGGAATGCTGTTGCTCATTCACCTCAGTTCCCCCAAAGTGAAGGCCGCCAAGTGCACGTCACTTGTGTGCTGTTGTGAAACATGTCGGTGGGCTTATCGCCGATGTGGACGGACAATATGGTGGGGTTCCAAGAGCCGGGCAGGATGGCCTTTTACTTATATGCAAATGTATTACAATTAGTGGCCCTCCGACCGATAACAGGAAACGCAGCCCGCGACCTGCCTTAATGCTGTTGTGAAGTGAGTCCTGTCATATTTTCCATGCACGCCACCTATCACGGCCACTGCCAGTAGGCTCGGAAAATTCCTCACTGATGTGTTTCACAGCATATGGGTGGCCTGCATTTGGAGGGCTACACATTGAGGGGAACCTGGAGGTCAGTACGCAGTAACGTTGTGGGGTGTTCGCCAGTGTCGCCTGTTGGACTTCAAAGTTGAGGCACATTAGTGGGGGGCAAGGGCTGCCCTGCAATTGAAGACAGTGCACAAGCGCATGCTGGGTCAGGGAGAGAAGCGGCCAAGTATTAGGGAAACCTTGTATAAAGTGACCATACCTCAGCAGCTGAGACAGTTCAGGCGCAGCCGCATTGATATGATTGGAGTCGGGCCTGTAGCTTATCAGCCCACTCAAGCAACGCACAGGCAACAAAGTGCCACCAAGTGCTCCAGAGCTTTTCACCCCTTAGGTACAGACTGCAAAGTAATGAGCCTTTTAGTGGACAGCAGAACAGTTGGATGACTGAGCACATTAACAATCTCCTTGCTAAAGTTGGCCATGGAGCTCACTGGTCGAGGTGCTCACAGCTCCTTGCAATGTCAGCATCCTGTTTGGACCAGTCACCGCCATGGTTCAAGCTAACAGTGCTACAGGTTAGGAGCAGGCCTGCGCCTGAGCTGAGAGCACAGCATGCACTCCAATGGGCTAAGCTGCCACCAATTGGTCAGGTGGACTGTGGGCAGAGGTGGGTAGGGTTTCAGGCAGCCATGCAGTGCACTGATCTCTGGCCATCCAAGTAGTGGCCAGCACTTTCTGGGACGTGCTAAGAGGCCTTCAGACTTTACCAAGACAGGTCCTTAGTACACCCATACTAACGCATGCACTTCTCTTTCATTCTGCAGGAGGAATACATCAGGATCATGGAGCCTGGTGATCTATCTGTATGCCATGTGGCTCACAGAGAGCAAAGACAACTCAGAAGAGAGTGACTGAGGCGCCTGGCTGTGTAGAGGGAGGAGCAACACCCTCTGGAAGAAGAGGTGGCTGGGCCTCCCGTAAATGCCACTAAAGAGCCACAGTGAGCCATAGGGTCTATAGACGCCACCTTTTATTGCTGCAGATGACTGAGAACCAGTGTCACCGAAGATTGTGCTTATCTAGGGAGCTAGTTGGTCACATCTGCCAGCTACTGCAGGATTTGGTGCCACAGGGACATGGAGGACATTCACTTCCAGTGGCCATGAAAGTGACCACAGCGTTCAATTTCTACTTCAGTGGCTCCTTTCAGGGCTCCACAGGTGACCTCTGGGATATCACAAGCTTTAACCCAAAAAATGCATCCATGAGGTCACGGATGCCACTTTCGCGAGGGCATACAACTTTGTGCATTTTGCCCAGGATCAGGGCAGCCAGGATGCAAGGGCGACTGGGTTTTCCTAGATCCTGGGTTTCCCCACAGGTACAGAGTGCCATTGATTGTCCCCACATGGCACTCAGATCTCTGTTGCAACACACAGTCAACTATGTCAACTGCAAGAGACTCCATTCGCTGAAAGTGTGGCTGGTGAGCAACCACCACAAACACTTCTTGCAGGTCTGTTCACGTTTTCCAGGCATTGTCCACATTCTCAGTCGAGCACAGACCCCTGAAGTCTTCCAGGGATGGCTCCTTGTAGACAAAGGCTACCCACAAAGGATGTAGTTGATGACACCCGTGCGGCGGCCTCAGACTGCAGCAGAGCGAAGGTATAACGAGGCTCATGTTGCAACTCGCAACTTTGCGGAGCAAACTATTGGGATGCTGAAAATGAAGTCCCAGTGCCTGGACCTGCCTGGTGGACTCCTGCCATATAGTCCACAGAGGATGTCATCTACTGCACCCTTTACAATCTGGCACTGCAATGGGGAGAGGAGCTGGCTGAGGAGGAGATGGAGGTGCTGGTGGTCTCCTCTGATGAGGAAGATATTGACGGGGATGAGGGTGAGGAGGTCCTCAAAGGCGACAATGACGAGTATGAGGCCCTCACATTGGCCAGACGAGGCAGGCACTCTAGGGAGGCCTTCCTTGCTGCTAGGTTTGTAGAGGATGATGACGACATGCAGTGAGGAAACACCACAGATGCTCAGCTTGCATCTATGAATGTTTGACTCCAGTCTGGCTTATGGTAGAGCACATACCCTCTGTGATAAGGCTCTCGTCATGGAGATGCAGTGGAAGCCCTAATATTCACTTAGTTGCAGGAGGATGATGACGACATGCAGTGAGGACACTCCATGGATCTTCACATAGCATCTATGAACATCTGACTCCTGTCTGGCTGAGGGCAGCTCGCTTGCACTCTGTGATCTAGGTCATATCATGGTGATGCAGCAATGAAACCTTTAACATACCTTCAGCATCTGACCCCTTCAGGAGCACAGCGTCACTGGTAACAGATGCTGAAGAGATGGGTGCAGCCCAACCTGAAAAGTGCTGAGAGTACACATAGAGAATGACGGTATTCTGTAATACCTGCTGTAGGCATTCTGACTGCAATGACAAACACCGTCGAGGTGCAGGCATCAGTAATGTGTTCAGGGAGTGTGAGGCTGGAACAACACTTTGATCTGAAGGCTGTACAAAGCACAGGGAAGAGGACCTGAACCGAGACACCTGTTTTGATCTTGTGCAGAAAGGTTTCACATCTGAGTGATCTGAACAAAGAGCCATAGACAGGAAGACATTCTTGGGACAACATTCTAATTGTCAATGGGAGTTTATTGACAACAATTAACAGTATGTACAAATAATTAACACCATGCCCACACTATGCAACCATATCTTCTTAACTATTTTTTTTAATATCTTCTTAACTTGGTGCTCCCCAGCCATCCACAGCAGAGGTG
Organism: Carcharodon carcharias; assembly: GCF_017639515.1. Lineage (NCBI taxonomy): Eukaryota > Metazoa > Chordata > Chondrichthyes > Lamniformes > Lamnidae > Carcharodon > Carcharodon carcharias. Next base: position 172,694,776 of record NC_054469.1, read on the forward strand.
GAGGCAGCCTGCTGACTGCTATGTCCTGTCTGTGATGAGTTTGACAGGAGTCCTGGGGCCGAGACCTGGAAAGCGTCAGCTTTCAGTGTGGCAGCAGCGCCCTCCTCAGCTTGTGATGCTGGAAGTCACAGGAAGAGATAATTTGGATGGGCTGGACACCACCAGGATCACCTGGATGGATCGTCCCGGGGAGTACACCTGGTGATCCTCGTCCCTATTTGTGTCAAAGGGGCCCTAGCTGACTCCTTGATAAGAAGGGGTAGCTGGAGTGAGATTGAGCTATGCTGCACCCCTCTCACTTACACACTGTTGGAGGCCATCTATGGCATCAGTGATGGAGTTGAGCCCACACAGCAGTGCAGGACCACCTTGGTGCATTGGCATGCCAGTGCTATCACCTCAGAGTGAAGGTGGATGGATGGCTCCATCGTGCCTTGCAATCTGAGGAGTGAAGTGAACATCGCTTCCTGAAGTTCCTGAGCTTGCCTTTGCAGTTCCAGCAACTGCGCCATTATCAAGTCCAGAGGCTCATCATTGGACTCAGCAAATTTCTGACCTCCAGGAGTCCTCCAAGTGCCGGACACCAGGGAAGTCCCAGCCACCATCTGCTGCAGCTCAGATAGTGCAATGTGCTCACCAGATTGTTATCCCAAAGCTACTGTAACGCTAGGTCACACCAAGGTGTGTGTCTCTGCGCTGGTGGAGGGTGTGCGTGAGCGCTGTGACAGGACTTCAAGGAATGTGCCTCCAGATTCCTCTTCAGAGGTTTCTTCAGGGCTTGATTGGAGGACCTGGGTCATGAACTCCCTCAACTGTTTCCTAGGTGTGTCTGCGAAAACAATGGGGAGATAATTAGTGCAAGGCAGTGGCCTGTGAAACAGGACACATCAGTCACAGCATGGTTGTCTGATGTATGTTGCATTAGGAGCATCCCTAATAGCAAATAACAAAAATGGAATTCCCTATCTCAATTCTGTGTATAGTCTTGACTATAAGCCCGCATCATGGTTTTTAAGGTTTGATGCCATCTTTCCAAAGCCCCGTCTGATTCAGGATGGTAAGCTGTTGACTTAAACTGCTTTATCCCCAGACTGTTGCTAGGTCAAAATCCTGGAACACCCTTCCTAATAGCACTGTGGGTTCTAACTGCACCACATGGACTGCAGCGGTTCAAGAAAGCAGCTCACCACCGCCTTCTCAAGGGCAACTAGTGATGGGCAATAAACACTGGCCCAGCCAGTGAAGCCCACATCCCATGAATGAATTTTTAAAAATGATGACTGTATCAAGTGCAACATTACTTCCTTAAACAGCTGTGACATGAAATTTGAATCCTGATCTGGCTGTATTTCTTTTGGCAAACCATATCTTGTAAAAAATTTAGTCAACTCTTCCACAATTGTCCTTACTATAATATTTGCAAAGGCATTACTTCCAGAAACCCTGTAGACACATCCATTATTGTCAGCAAGTACTCATTTACACTTTTAGTCCTAGGGTGGGGTTCTACACAATTAATCATGATCCTATTTGCTGGCTTAATCACTGCTTGTGGTTTCCCTATTACCTGATATGTGTGACATGTTCTACAGAATTTGACTACATCTCTATGCAATCCAGGCCAATAAAAATGTTTTTGTATTTTTGCATGTGAATTTCTAATTCCTAAATTTGCCCCTATTGGAATTTCATGAGCTACTCTAAGTATCTCATTTCTATATCCAGATGGTATAATAATCTTCCATCCATTTTTCATCTGCTGAAACTTGATACAGTCATCATTTTTTAAAATTCATTCACGGGATGTGGGCTTCACTGGCTGGGCCAGCATTTATTGCCCATCACTGGTTGCCCTTGAGAAAGCGGTGGTGAGCTGCCTTCTTGAACCGCTGCGGTCCATGTGGTGCAGTTAGAACCCGCAGTGCTATTAGGAAGGGTGTTCCAGGATTTTGACCTAGCAACAGTGAAGGAACGGCAATATATCTCCAAGTCAGGATGGTGAGTGACTTGGAGGGGAACTTCCAGGTGGGGTGTTCCCATCTATCTGCTGCCGTTGTCCTTCTCGGTGGTAGTGGATGTGGGTTTGGAAGGTGCTGTCTAAGGAGCCTTGGTGAATTCCTGCAGTGCATCTTGTAGATGGTACACGCTGCTGCTACTGTGTGTTGGTGGTGTAGGGAGTAAATGTTTGTGGATGTGGTGCCAATCAAGCTGACTGCTTTGTTCTGGATAGTGTCCAGCTTGTTCAGTGTTGTGGGAGCTGCAGTCATCCAGGCAAGTGGGGAGTATTCCATCACACTCCTGATTTGTACTTTGTAGATGGTGGACAGGTTTTCGGGAGTCAAGAGGTGAGTTACTCATCACAGGGATTCCTAGCCTCTGACCTGCTCTTGTAGCCACAGTATTTATGTGGCTAGTCCAGTTCAGTTTCTGGTCAACGGTAACCCCCAGGATAATGATAGTACAGGATTCGGTGATGGTAATGCCATTGAAAAACAAGAGGCGATGGTTGGATACTCTCTTGTTGCAGATGGTCATTGCTTGACACTTGTGTGGTGCGGATGTTACTTGCCACTTGTCAGCCCAAGCCTGGATATTGTCTTTCTGCATTTGGACATGGGCTGCTTCAGTATCTGAGGAGTCGTGAATGGTGCTGAACATCATGCAATCATCAGCCAACATCGCCACTACTGACTTTATGATCAAAGGAAGGTCATTAATGAAGCAGCTGAAGATGGTTTGGCCTGGAACACTACCCTGAGGAACTCCTGCAGTGATGTCCTGGAGCTGAGATGACTGACCTCCAACAATCACATCCATTTTTCTTTGTGTTAGGTATGACTCCAACCACCGGAAAGTTTTCCCCCTGATTCCCATTGACTCTGGTTTTGCTAGGACTCCTTGATGCCACACTCGGCCAAATGCTGCCTTGATTTCAAGGGCAGTCACTCTCACCTCATCTCATGGAGTTCAGCTCTTTTGTCCATGTTTGAACCAAGGCTGTAATGAGGTCAAGAGCTGAATGGCACTGGCAGAATCCAAACTGAGCATCAGGTTATTGTTAAGCAAGTGCCACTTGATAGCACCGTTGATGACCTCTTCCATTAGTTTACTGATGATCGAGAGTAGACTGATGGGGCGGTAATTGCCAGGTTGGATTTGTCCTGCTTTTTGTGAACAGGGCATACCTGGGAAATTTTCCACATAGTCAGGTAGATGCCAATGTTGTAGCTGTACTGGACCAGCTTGGCTAGGGGCGTGGCAAGTTTTGGAGCACAAGTCTTCAGTACTATTGCCGGAATATTGTCAGGGCCCATAGCCTTTGCACTATCTAGTGCCTTCAGCCATTTCTTGATATCACGGGAAGTGAATTGAATTGGCTGAAGATTGGCATCTGTGATGCTGGGGGCCTCCGGAGGAGGCCGAGATGGATCGTCCACTGGGCACTTCTGGCTGAAGATTGTTGCGAATGCTTCAACCATATCTATTGCATTGCTCTGCTGGGCTCCTCCATCATTGAGGATGGGGATACTTGTGAAGCCTCCTCCTCCAGTTAGTTGTTTAATTGTCCACTGCCATTCACAATTGGATTTGGCAGGGCTGCAGAGCTTAGATCTGATCCATTGGTTTTGGGATTTCTTAGCTCTGTCTTGCTGTTTATGCTGTTTGGCGCACAAGCAGTCCTGTGTTACAGCTTCACCAGGTTGACACCTCATTTTTAGGTATGCCTGGTGCTGCTCCTGGCATGCCCTCCTGCACTCTTCATTGAACCATGTTTGATACCCTGGCTTGATGATAACGGTAGAGTGGGGGATATGCCAGGCCATGAGGTTACAGATTGTGTTTGAGTACAATTCTGCTGCTGCTGATGGCCCACAGCATCTCATGGATGCCCAGTCTTAAGTTGCTAGATCTGTTCAAAATCTATCCCATTTAGGATGGTGGTAATGCCACAAAACACAATGGAGGGTATCCTCAAAGTGAAGGCGGTACTTTGTCTCCACAATGACTCTGGGGTGGTCACTCCTAGCGATGCTGTCATGGACAGATGCATCTGCGGCAGGCATGGTGAGGATGAGGTCAAGTATATTTTTCCCCTCACCACCTGCTGCAGACCCAGTCTAGCAGCTATGTCCTTTAGGAATCGGCCAGCTCAATCAGTAGTGGTACTATCGAGCCACTCTTGGTGATGGACATTGAAGTCCCCCATCCAGAGTACATTCTGTGCCCTTGCCACCCTCAGTGCTTCCTCCTAGTGATGTTCAACTTGGAGAAGCACTGATTCACCAGCTGAGCGAGGGCGGTACGTGGTAACCAGCTGGAGGTTTCCTTGCCCATGTTTCACCTGATGCCATGAGACTTCATGGGGTCTGGAGTCGATGTTGAGGGCTCCCAGGGCAACTCCCTCCCAACTGTGCACCACTGTGCCACCACCTCTGCCAGGCCTGTCCTGCCAGTGGGAGAGGACATACCCAGGGTCTGGGACATTATCTGTAAGGTATGATTCCATGAGGATGACTACGTCAGGCTGTTTGACTAGTCTGTGAGACAGCTGTTCCAATTTTGACACTACCCCTCAGATGTCAGTAAGGAGGGCTTTGCAGGGCTGAGAATGCTGTTGTGGTTTCCAGTGCCTAGGTCAATGCCGAGTGGTCTGTCCAGTTTCATTCCTTTTTTGTGACTGTAATAGTTTGTTACAACTGAGTGGCTTGCTAGGCCATTTCGGAGAGCATTTAAGAGTCAACCCGGAGTCACATGTAGGCCAGACCAGGTAAGGGCAACAGATTTCTTTCCCTAAAAGGCATTAGTGAACCAGATGGGTTTTTACAACAATCCACAATGGTTTCATGGTCATCATTAGATTTATAATTCCAGATTTTTTATTGAATTCAAATTCCATGGCAGAATTCAAACCTGGGTCCCCAGAGCATTACACTGGGTCTCTGGGTTACTTGTCCAGCAACAATACCACTACACCATTGCCTCCCCATTCCTCATTAACACATTACCCTTAAGTTAATAACATTCTGGAATACCTTCTGCCTCTGTTTCTGAGTAAGCTGTTTGATATAACTGCTTTATTCATGGATCCTTTTGCTGTAGCTCTACCAACTGCCTTGGGCTAAACACTTCAGCTTCAATCTTTTCCATTCCCTCTTCCTGAACAATCTTTTCAAAGGCAGTAAAAACTTATTGAACTTCAACACCTTTACCCTGTCTTTTAAATTGCTCTTCTTCCTGTTTCAACCTGTGAGCTTATGGTCTTGTTACTACACAATATGGAAACAGTCCAGAATGCTCTTACTGCAAAAATTCTGTTGAATGCACCGCTGCAGGCTGCTCAGCTACCATAGGCATCTGTGACCCAGCTATATCACTACCTCGGCTAAACTGAACCCCTGCAATGGGCAATTTTCCCACTATTTCAATAATCACATCAGTTGTTCTCACTTACTCTTTAAATTTACCTTCCACAATGGAATAGGTTTAGCATCTCCATGAACCCTACTTTAACACTTGATCCTGCAATACTCCCTCCAAATAACAAATATCACTACTCCATAACATTAAGGATTAACTTGCCCCTGTGTCTATTAGAATCTTAATATCTCTACCTGCTCTACCTACACATGGAAAGACTTCCCCTTCACATACAAAATGTTTAAACATTTCTGCAACCTGCTCTTCACAATTCTTTTGGGTAAATTGTGAACACATTCCCACTTTGTTACCTATCACTGATTCTTCCTGCTTCACCTGTACACAAACCAAGTTTTGTGAACTTCCAGAACTTTTCTGCATTTCAATTATTGTAACAGATTTTTCCTGTAACTTCCAACACATTGGCTTTGTGTCCAACCTTATTACAATGAAATACCTCAATTTTCAAGAGTCACTTCTACCCTCAGCACCTTCATTTTTAGTCTGAGAAAAAACTTCCTGAGAATTTCCAACTACACCTCTTCCCTGACTACCTACCTTCCTTTCACCTTCCCATTTTCTAACCTTCTCTGATTTAAAAGGGTGACGAAAAAAAGGTCTAGTACTATGAACTAATAGTCATCAGCTATCTCTGCTTGTCTTACTGTTTTAACCCTCTGTCCCTCCACATGAGTTCTCACTACCGAAGGAATGAATCTTTAATTTCATCCAGAAGAATTACTTTTTAAAAAATTCATTCATGGGATGTGGCCATCACTGGCCGTTGCCCATCCCTAATTGCCCTTGTTCAGAGGGCATTTAAGAGTCAACCACATTGCTGTGGGCCTGGAGTCACATGTAGGCCAGACCAGGTAAGGATGGCAGATGTCCTTCTCTGAAGAACATTAGTGAACCAGATGGGGTTTTACAACAATCGATAATGTTTTCATGGTTATCATTAGACTTTTAATTCCAGATTTTTATTCAATTCAAATTCCACCATCTGCTGTGATGGGATTTGAACCCAGGTACCCAGTACATTCACAGAATCACACAGGGCAGAAGAGGCCCTTCGGCCTATCGAGTCTGCAGCGACACGTGTGAAACACCTGACCTACCTACCTAATCCCATTTACCAGCACTTGGCCCATAGCCTTGAATGTTATGATGTGCCAAGTGCTCATCCAAGTACTCTTTAAAGGATGTGAGGCAACCCGCCTCCACCACCCTTCCAGGCAGTGCATTCCAGACCATCACTACCCTCTGGGTAAAAAAGTTTTTCCTCACATCCCCCTTAAACCTCTTGCCCCTCACCTTGAACTTATGTCCCCTTGTGACTAGCCCTTCAACTAAGGGGAACAGCTGCTCCCTATCCACCCTGTCCATGCCCCTCATAATTCTGTACACCTCAATCAGGTTGCCCCTCAAGCTTCTCTGCTCCAAAGAAAACAACCCAAGTCTATCCAACCTCTCTTCATAACTTAAATGTTTCATCCCAGGCAACATCCTGGTGAATCTCCTCTGCACTCCCTCCAGTGCAATCACATCCTTCCTATAATGTGGCGACCAGAAGTGCACACAGTACTCCAGCTGTGGCTCACCAAAGTTCTATACAACTCCAACATGACCTCCCTTCTTTTGTAATCTATGCCTCAATTGATAAAGGCAAGTGTCCCATATGCCTTTTTCACCACCCCACTAACATGCCCCTCCGCCTTCAGAGATCTATGGACAGACACGCCAAGGTCCCTTTGTTCCTCAGAACTTCCTAGTGTCATGCCATTCATTGAATACTTCCTTGTCAAATTACTCCTTCCAAAGTGTATCACATCACATTTGAGGTTACCTGTAGGGGCAAAGAAAGCAGACATAGTTGAGGTGAGAGCACTGTATTTGAAGTTGGAAGTGATACCTGACACTAGCGAGTCACAGCTGGAGGTAGTGAGACTTCAGTTACAAATGAAGAAGCTTGAATTTGAACAAGCAATGGAAATAAAAAAACTTTGGACTAGAGGCAGCAGAAAAAGAAAGGTTAGAGAAAGCGACTGAGAGAGAAAAGAGAGAGTATTTCAAAGAGAAATGGAACTGCGAAAACCCGACCTCCAGAGGGAAAGTTAACACTTTTAAATTCCATCTGCCACTTATCTGCCCATTACCCTAGGTCTCTGGATTACTAGTCCAGCGACAATACCCACTATGCCATCACCTTCCCATTCTCTAAGAGCTGCATATGGTGTTTCTACCTTTAATGCCTGTATCCACCGGTCAAAATTACTTTGTTTTACTCTCTCAAACTCAATATAAGTTTGCCCAGGCTGTTTCCTTATATTTCTAAATTTCTGCCTGTACACCTCAGTACAACTCATATGCACTCAAAATTGCCTTTTTTACTGCATCATAATCCACAGACATTTCTTCTGACAGTGAAGCATAAACCTCATGAGCTCTACCCACTAACCTAAATGATAAAAGCAATGTCAAGTTTTCTAGTGGCCATTTCACCTGTTTAGCTATCTTCTCAAATGAAATAAAGAACACCTCTACATCCCTCTCTTCAAGCTTTGGAAGAGCTTGCACATATTTAAACATCTCCCCACTGGGCTTTAGGTTGAAGATATTTTCATCATCAGGACCTTCCTCAGCATCTTAGATCTCTTTTCTAAAATCCAGCTCTTTAAGCCGGTATTCACTTTCTCTTTCCTTCTCTCTCTCCTCCATTGTTAACTTTCCCTCTGGAGGTCGGGTTTTCGCAGTTCCATTTCTCTTTGAAATACTCTCTCTTTTCTCTCTCAGTCGCTTTCTCTAACCTTTCTTTTTCTGCTGCCTCTAGTCCAAAGTTTTTTTATTTCCATTGCTTGTTCAAATTCAAGCTTCTTCATTTGTAACTGAAGTCTCACTACCTCCAGCTGTGACTCGCTAGTGTCAGGTATCACTTCCAACTTCAAATACAGTGCTCTCACCTCAACTATGTCTGCTTTCTTTGCCCCTACAGGTAACCTCAACTGCAGCTTATCCGCTGATTCTGTTAACTTACCCTTGGATACTTTTTGTAACCCAATCAGAGTTATATCTTCTACTTCCAAAAAAAAATTTAGCCATGGTTACGGCAATTTTTGTCACCTCACCACTTTAAAATCCCTCACACCAACTCCTGAATTCAAAGTTCTTTTTGTACTTGTAACCTTAAGGTTCATCAACTCCAAACCAATCAAGGAATTTCAAATATCCCGCAAAAAGCCCTCAATTTGTTATGATGTGGCAGGTGATGTGTGCCAGGTGGACCAAAACCACAAGAGATACTTGGTCATACTCACAATGGTTTTACAATTTGTATTTATTACAAGTTATGTCCACTGAATTCAGAAGTAATATGTCCATCAAGACCTTTAGAGATTTTAAAAATTAAATTAAAATATTTAATAATAAAATATAAAAGATTTCAAGCACATACATTAATACTACAAATTACTTGCTGCTGTAATAACTCCTAAAATTCCTAATTAACCTGACCCCCAGTGACACTCCTTTTAAGGCAACGGTCCAAAATAGGTTTGAGCTTTAAAACAAACTCAACAAGTTAACACAATACCCTGGACAGTGGAATTCCAAATGGCTTTTCCCCAACTTCAGTTTCATCAGATAGCAGATTTCTGCACAAATGCTGGAGGCTTCATTCAGGCTATTTCACACATTCCCATTAGATCTTACATGGCCTTCTGACAAATGGTTTTTCATTGTCCTTTATATATGTTTCTCTCATTTTTATATGTAAATTCTATTGTTCCATATGTCTTTGAAATTATATCTTCCTCATAATATAAAAATTTTCATGTTGCCACTATATATGTCAGTAGCCTTTGGGAAAAATAAACACATTTCTTAGCCTTCCTTATCTGGCTAGTTGTAAACCAACTAAGATCACTTTGAAATCTAAATCTCCCTTCATTTATCTAAAAATAGAAATTCCCTTCACACCTTACATGCTAAGCTAGCATCATGTTTACTCATTAGCATGTCAAGAACCTAGCTTCTTTTGATGATTGAAACTTGCAGTTTACTTGACTCCAAATATAATTAAGTAACACACTTATCTTACTTATCCCCATAAACCTACTTCACATTAAACTAGAAAATATTATGAAAATTATTATTCTTTCATCAAAATATAATTGATAAAGGTGCCAATTTAATTATGCATCTGATTTGATGGAGTTTCACTGCTAAATATGGATTCTTGAGAGGTATAAGTAACCAGCTGAGCAGAGATAGCAATTAGCCCAGCCTGCTTTTATCTTACTGTGCTGGGTGAAATAGGGGGAAAAACTTGAGTGGTTCAATATAAAAGCATTGTGGGCAGAACCCTCCAGTCCCATTGGTGACATGACAGGAATGAATGGCCAATATGGCGAGAAGGTCAAAAATCAGTTTCATGCTGTCCTGAAACCAGTTTGCGACTGCCTGCTCTGTCTGCGAACGACCGGCCGGGTTTCCTGCCAACCAACATCGGGAACTTAATTTTAATGCATTTGCATCTCATCATTGTGCCTGCATGCCAATATTATCTCCCCACATGAAATTTACCACCCATGTTGGTGTGACTTCAGAACGGCATGCTTCACGGCTGCCTTTCAGAGGTGCGAACCTGGCAAGCTGAACTCCGAGGGGAACTCGGAGGTAAGGGTACACAACATTGCGCAACGCTCACGAGCATCGCCCATAGGGTATCAGGGAACGGGCACCCTGCATTTGGGGAGGGGGGGAAGGGTGGTGGGCACAGACAAGTCACTTTTTCCTGGTTGGCTTTCAGTGCAGTGCTTGGGCAAGGGTTCCAGTGTGAAGCTGCACACTTGGAAAGGCTTGTTGAAAGTGAGCTTTCTTCCACAGCTGAGACCGTTCAGCAGCAGCTCCACATGATATGCTTGGAGTTGGGCCTCTGAAGCTTTTCTGCCCATACAAGCAGCCCAAATGCCATTAAATAGAACAAAGAACAAAGAAAAGTACAGCACAGGAACAGGCCCCTCAGCCCTCCAAGCCTGCGCCGATTATATTGCCTGTCAAACTAAAACATTTTGCACTTCCGGGGTCCGTATCCCTCTATTCCCATCCTATTCATGTATTTGTCAAGCTGCCTCTTAAACACCATTATTGTACCTGCTTCCACCACCTCCTCTGACAGCGATTTCCAGACACTCACTACCCTCTGCGTAAAAAACTTGGCCCACACATCTCCTCTATAGTTTTTTCCTCTCACCTTAAATCTATATCCCCTAGTAATTGACTCTTCCACCCTGGGAAAAAGCTTCTGACTATCCACTATCTGACTGTCCATGCCACTCATAATTTTGTAAACTTCTATCAAGTCACCCCTCAATCTCCGTCGCTCTAGTGAGAACAATCCAAGTTTCTCCAATCTCTCCTCACAGCTAATAACCGCCAGACCAGGCAGCATCCTGGTAAACCTCCTCTGCACCCTCTCCAATGCCTCTATATCCTTCTGGTAATGAGGCGACCAGAATTGCACACAATATTCCAAGTGTGGCCTAATCAAGGTTCTATACAGCTGCAGCATGACTTCCCAGCTTTTATACTCAATACCCCTGCCGATGAAGGCAAGCATGCCATATGCCTTCCTGACTACCTTATCCACCTGCATTGCCACTTTCAGTGACCTGTGGACCTGTACACCCAGATCCCTTTGCCCGTCGATACACTTAAGGGTCTTGCCATTTACTGTATAATTCCTACCCATATTAGACCTTCCAAAATGCATTACCTTGCATTTGTCCTGATTAAACTCCAACTGCCATTTCTCTGCCCAAGTCTCCAACCGATCTATATCCCGTTGTATCCTTTGACAATCCTCTTCACTATCTGCAACTCCTCCAACCTTAGTGTCATCTGCAAACTTACTAATTAGCCCAGTTACATTTTCCTCCAAATCATTTACGTATAATACAAACAGCAAAGGTCCCAGCACTGATCCCTGCAGAACTCAACTTGTCACAGCTCTCCATTCAGAAAAGCATCCTTCCACTGCTACCCTCTATCTTCTATGACCAAGCCAATTCTGTATTCATCTTGCCAGCTCACCTCTGATCCCATGAGACTTTACCTTCTGTACTAGTCTGCCATGAGGGACCTTGTCAAAGACCTTACTGAAATCCATGTAGATAACATCCACTGCCCTTCCATTGATGATCATCTTCGTCACTTCCTTGAAAAACTCGATCATGTTAGTGAGACATGACCTCCCCTTCACAAAACCATGCTGCCTTTCACTAATACGCCCATTTGCTTCCAATGCTCGAGAACATTTCACCCTTCAGGTGCAGACTGCAAAATAATGTGCTTTTAGGTGGCAGCAAAAGAATTGCCAACTGGGCAAGTTGAAGAATTCCCTTGCGAAAGGTGGGCATGGAACATTCACTGATGGAGGCACTCAGAGCCCCTTGCAATGTCTTTATTAAGGTTTGGACCAGTATCCCTCATGGTTCAAGCTAACAGTGCAGTCTTGCAGTGTGGGTTAAGAGAATGCCTGCGTCTGAGCTGAGAGCACAGCATTGCAGTCCAATCACCAAAGCTGCCACCAATCGTTTAAGTGGAGTGGGGTGGAGGTGGGTGGGATTTCGGACAGGCATTGCACATTGGCCATCTAAGTGATGGCCAGGGCTCTCCAGTGTGTGTGGAGGGGCCTTCAGGCTTTACCAAGAGAGATTCTTAGATTCTCAGAGAGGTTGTTAGGACACATGCTAACATCTCTCTTTGATCCTGCAGGAGGAGAATATCAAGATCATGGAGCTGGTGATTTAGCAGTATGCCTCATGGCTTACAGGAAGCAGGGAAGAAGAAAAGTATGGTGGAGGTGCCTGCGTTAGTAAAGGGAGAAGCATCTTCTTCAAGATGAAGGGGTGACAAGGCCTGCTGCGCACGTAGCTGAAGATCCACAGAGATCCGTCACTCATAGGTGCCTCACTAGACCCAGAGTCTATAGATGGCGCCTTCTATTCCTGCAGATGACTGAGAACCAGTATCGCCGAAGACCACCTATGTCTAGGGTACTGGTCGGTTACATATGCCACCTGCTGCAGGATTTTGCGCCACATAGACATGGAGGGCATCCACTGCCAGTAGCTGTGAAAGTGACTGTGGCGCTCAATGTTTATGTCAGTGGCTCCTTCCAGGGCTCCACAGGTGACCCTTATGGGATCTCACAAAGCTCCACGCACAAGTGTATCTAGGAGGTCACGGATGCCATCTGTGCGAAGACACAGAACTTTGCACATTTCGCCAGGGATACAGGAAAACCACGAAACAAGAGTAGTGGGATTTGCGCAGATCTCTGGTTTTCCACAGGTGCAGGGTGCCATTGACTGCACTCATGGGGTGCTTAGATCTCCGTGGCAATAAGCAGTCAATTACGTCAACTGCAAGGGCTTCCACTCACTGAATGTTCAGCTGGTGTGCAACCATTACAAACGCATCCTAGACGTCTGCGCATAATTCTCAGGGAGCGTCCATGACTCCTATGTCCTTAGCAGATCTCAGATTGCTGATATTTTCCAGGGTACAAAGAGGCTGCAGGGTTGGCTCCTCAGGGATAAGAACTACCCACAAAGGACATGGCTGATGACACACTTGCAGCAGCCTCAGACTGCAGCAGAGCAACAGTATAATGAGGCTCAAGCTATGATCTGAACTTTGCTGGAGCAAATGATAGGCACCTTGAAAATGAAGTTCTGGTACCTCAACAGGTCTGGTGGAGCACTGCAATATAGTTGCCAGAGGGTGTCGTGCATCACTGTAGTTTGTTGTGTGCTACACAACCTGGCACTGCAACAGGGGGAGGACCTGGCTGAGGAGGAGATGGAAGAGCTGCACATCTGCTCCGATGAGGAGGACGTCGAAGGGGATAACAGTGATGAGATCTTCAAAGGTGAGGATGCCACCGATGAGACCATCGCACTGGCCAGGTGAGGCAGGCATGCTTGGGAGGCCTTTATAGCCACTAGATTCATGGGCAATGATGACGAGATATAGTGAAGACAGTCCTGACATCCTTACCTTGCATCTGTGAACATTTGATTCCTGTGTGGCTGATGGTAGCTCAGTGCTCAGGCTCATGTCATGGAGATGTAGCGGAGTCCCTAATAGGTGCTAGATTCTGAGAGGAAGATGACGACATGCAGTGAGTTGCTCCATAGATCTTCACATTGCCTCCGTGAATGTCTGACTCCTGTCTGTCTGAGGGCAGCTCGCTTGCGCTCTGTGATCAGGGACATGTTATGGAGATGCAGCAGTGAAACTTTAAATGCACCTGATCCTTTGTCAGCCTTCTGCACCTGTGCCCTTCAGGAGCACAGTGTCACCGGCCACAGATGACAAGATGGGGGGGCCAGCCCCATGGCAAAGTTGCTGAAAGCACACAGAGAGAATGATGGATCTCTGTGACGCCTGCCCACGACATTCTGGCAGCAATAACAAGCACCGCCGAGGTGTGTCCAGTGAGTGTGAAGCCAGACCATCACTTTGCTCTGAAGGTTACGCACTGCACAGGGAAGAGGCCCTGGAGTGAGACAGCTACCTTCATCTTGTGCAGGAACCAAGGTTTCACATCTGAGTGACACAACGCTGCTCATCATAACAAGGATCCTTGGGTAAGGAGACATTCTTTGGAGTTTATTTACAATAGTGAACATTATGTACAAGTATTAACATCTGTGCTCACGCTGTATAACTATGTCTTAACTTTCCTAATCATGCCGCTAGGTCTTGGTGATCCCCCTACATCCACAGTTAAGATGGAGGTAACTTGCTGACAACTACGCTCTGTCTGCAATGGCCTTGGTGGGTGTCCTCTATAGGGCTGAGACCTGGAGGGCGCCTGCCTGCCTGCTTTGGGTGGCCAACTGTGGGCAGATGTATCCTCCTCGGCCTGTAGGACTGGAGAGGTCACAGGAAGTGGGGATTTGGATTGGCCAAACATTCAGAGAGTCACCTGAGTGGATGGCCCCGGGGTGTCGAGCTGCTGGCCCTCCTCCCTATGGGTGCCTGATTGCCCTGGCTGACTCCTTGAGGAGGAGGGGAGCCTGGAGTGAGATCGAGCTGCCCTGCACCCCTCTTGCATCAACACTGCTGGAGGCCAACTATGGCATCCACAATGGAGTGCAGCTCGGGCAGCATACAGGATCAATGTCCTGGGCCAAAGTCTCCTTGGTAGCTGCCATCCTGCCATGTCGGCCCTATAATCTCAGGCTGAAAGCATACGGACTCCTCCATCATCCCTCGCAATCTGAGGAGCGCAGCGGATATCCCTTCTTGATGTTCCCGTGATTGCCTTTGCAGCTCCACCAACTGATTGAGGACCGAGTTCAGAGGCTCATCATCTGACTTGGACTCAGCAGATTCCTTGCCTCCAGCGGTCCTCTGTGTGCTGGTTTCCGAGGGTGTCCCTGCCTCTGCCAGCTGTGGAATAGATTGTGATCCTGAGGTTGCTCTATATCCAGCTCCCACTGAGGTGTATGTCTCTGTGCTGGTGGAGGGTGTGGGTGAGCGCTGTGACAGGGCTTCAGCAGTGCTGCCCTCAGGGTCCTCATCCGAGGTGCTCTTGGTGCTGGGGTCAGGTCACGGTTGCCTGAGGGCAATGTGTCAGATGTGCCTAGGACAGAAAGTGGAGATTATTAGTACCTGGCAGCCACATTGAACACAGAACAGTGGACTCAGAGTAGCGTTGAGAGAGGGATGATGTGGTGCAGGAACATTATGTTGATGTTCGCCGCTGCATTCACCATCACTACAGAAACAGTCCACATCTTCTCCGGCCAGGTCCAATGCGCAGCCCTCGAACGGAGCGAAAACCTTGACGTCTGGCACTCCATCTCCAGACTGGAAACTCCTGTTGATTGTGCACGATCTTGTCCTGCATAAAGACAGATGGAGAGAGTGTGAGCAAGGGACATGCCAGGCCAAATGAGAAGGTATGCATGCGAAATGGGTGTGTGTGAGACAGTGAGTGGTGATGTCTCTTGAGCTGGCAGTGAATGAAGTGCCAGTTAATATGTGATGGACTTGGGAGTGAATTGAGATTGGTGAGATGGTTGTCTTACTCTGGCAGCATGGATGAGATAATTCATCCATTTTCTCCACTGGATGGCCTATTTTCTGTGTGCAGCATCACTGACCATCACTGCACCACCTCCCAAGTCAGAGTGGTGAGATTGATGGGCGTCCTGCAGCCAGAGCGGGGGTAGAGGACTTTGAGGTGGGCCTTGAAGGTGTCCAGAAGGCATCCTAGGGATGCATCACTTAATTGGGGCGGCTCCACTCTTCTTGGTTTTTGGGGCCATGTCTTAGAATCATAGAAAAGTTACAGTGCAGAAAGAGGTCATTCATCCCGTCATGTCTGCACCGGTCAAAAAGGAGAAAAAAAATACGAGAATAGCCGCTCATTTTAATCCCACTTTCTGGCACCTGGTCCATAGCCTTGCAGATTACAGCACTTCAGATGCAGATTCAGGTACCTTTTAAATAAGTTGAGCATTTCAGCCTCAACCACCAACTTAGGCAGTGAATTCCAGAAGCCCACCTCCCTCTGGGTGAAAAGGTTTTTCCTCATGTCCCCGCTAATCCTTTTACCAATCACCTTAAATCTATGTCCTTGGTAATTGACCCCTCAGCTAGGGGAAACAGGTCTTTCCTGTCTACGCTATCTAAGTCCCTCATAATTTTGTCCACCTCATTTATGTCACTCCTTAGCCCCCTCTGTTTCCTGTTCTAAGGAAAACAACCCTAGTCTATCCAATCTCTCCTCATAGCAGCAATTTTCAAGCCTCGGCAATATCCTTGTGAATCTCCTCTGTACTCTCTCCAGGGTAATTATGTCCTTCCTGTAATATGGTGGCCAGAACTATACACAAAATTACAGCTGTGGCCTAACCAGGGTTTTTGTACAGTTCTATCCTTGCATCCCTGCTTTTGTATTCAATATGTCGCTCAAAAAGGACCAACTTGTCCACCTGTCCTTCCACCTTCAAGGACTTGTGGACATGGACTCCAAGGTGCATTCCCTCAGCCCCTCTCAGTAACTTCCCTTTTATTGATTGTTCCCCTGCTTTGTTTGCCCTCCCCAAATGCATTACCTCACACTTCTCTGGATTGAATTCCATTTGCCACTTCCCCACCCACTCAACCAAACTATTGATATAATTCTGGAGTCGACAGCTATCCTCTTCACCATCAACTACATGGCCAATTTTTGTGTCATCTCCAAATTTCCCAATTATGCCACCCACACTTAAGTCTAAATCATTAATATATGCAACAAACAGCAAGGGCCCCAACACTGACCTCTGTGGAACACCACTAGAAACCATTTTCCATTCACAAAAACATACATCTAACATTACCCTTTGTTTCCTGTTACAGAGCCAATTTTGGATCCAACCTGCCACTTTTCCCTGTATCCCATGAGATCTCATTTTCCTGACCAATCTGCCCTGTGGACCTTGTCAAATGCCTTACTGAAATCCATGTAGACAATATCCACTGCATTACGGTCATCAATATTTCTTGTTACCTCCTCAAAAAATCTGTATAAATAATTTGGATGTGGGGACCAATTGTAATGTTTGCAAATGTGCTGATGACACAAAACTAGGTGGGAATGTAACAAAAACAAAAATTGCTGGAAAAACTCAGGTCTGACAGCATCTGTGGAAAGAAAGACAGAGTTAACGTTTCGAGTCCATATGACTCTTCTTCAGAACAGACTTGAAACGTTAACTCTGTCTTTCTCTCCACGGATGCTGTCAGACCTGCTGAGTTTTTCCAGCAATTTTTGTTTTTGTTTCAGATTTCCAGCATCTGCAGTGTTTTGCTTTTATCTAGGTGGTTATGTAAGTTGTGAAGAAGCAAGGAGGCTTGAAGTGAACTTGGACAAGCTAAACGAATGGACAACAACATGGCAGATGGAATATACAATGTGAATAAGTGTAAAGTTAACTACTTTAGTTAAAAAAACCACAGGAAGTCAGAATATTTCTCAAATGGTGAGAGGCTGGAATGTATTTGTGTCCAAAGGGATCTTGGTATCCTTGTTCATGAGTCACTAAAACTTATCATGCAGGTGCAACAATAAATTAGGAAAGCAAATGGCATGCTGGCTTTCATTGCAAGGGGGTTTGACTACAGAAATAAAGATGTCTTGCTGAAATTGTATACAGCCTTGGTGAGACCGCATATACAGTATTGTGTACAGTTTCGGTCTCCTGATCTGAAGGATATTCTTGCCATAGAGGGAATGCAACGGAGATTCACCAGATTAATCCCTGGGATGTTCAAGATTATTTTATGAGGAGAGATTGAGGAAACTGGGCCTGTATTCTCTGAAGTTTCGAAGAATGAGGGGTGATCTAATTGAAACTTACAAAATTTGTTCAGGGTATGACAGGGTAGATGTAGATACGATGTTTCCCTGGCTGGTGAATCTAGAACCAGGAGACACAGTCTCAGAATAAGGGGCAGGCCATTTAAGACTGAGATGAGGGATTTCTTCACTAAGGGGTGGTAAATCTTTGGAATCTCCACCCCAGAGTGTGGGAAAGTGGTGTTGAGACAGATGATCAGCCTGAACTAATTGAATTGGAGAGCAGGCTTGAAGGGCTGAATGGCCTACACCTGTTCCTATGTTCCTAACAAACTCTAAGACTAAATCATATGATACATTGCATCATTTCCCCTCTAGTAATGCATACAGAAAACAAAATTGCACATTTATTTTTTCAAATAAATTACTCTCCCTTACAAATAACTATATAGAATGCATGGAAATATTTATTTACACATTACAGAGTTATGAGCTAAGAAACTCAAAGACTTATAAGTCCCTGAAGCATAATGGTGATTTGCTTTTATGTCCCAACATAATAACTGCAATATTAGCTTGAGGTTGTTGAATCTTCTCGCGGTGGTCTGTGGGAGTGTCATACTTGGATGTTGCTTTGGATTTTGCCTTGGATCTTGTCCTGGATGCAATGGAGTTGCACGGTGGTTGAGGATTTTGTACTTCCCTGATTTGTCCTCTTGTTTCATCTCACAGGTGCACAATTGCACCACCTTGTATGACCTCAGCTCCGGTCAGATCCTCATCACTTTGGCTGGTTGCAAAATACCTTTCATGGGGTGCTGATATCAAACCTGTTGTCCTATCTTTAAACTTTGCAAATCTTTGCATTCCAGTTGTTATGTCTTTCTGTTGTAATATCCCTTTAAGAGGTTGCAGCATGACATGATTACAAGGGAAGTATATCATGCGATCCGATCCAGTGTTGGTTTCACTTTTTCCTGTGAGCAGAACACAGCACAGCTCCAATGTCTTTAAACTTTATACCTTTGAATAAATGTTCTCATGTGCCTAGTCTAAATAAATGCACTCACAACACATTTACCAAATCCTTTGAGTGATTGGTGCCTATAGCATTATTACGCTACATGGTGTTCAGCAGTGGTCAAACAGTGTGGCAGCAAGATTCAGTACAGGTACAACATGGTGAGTAGCCTTAGGCCATGTTACATGGCATGAGAAGGCCCTTGACATTTTGGTCAGGCCGCTACAAAATAGCAGTATTGGAGAGTGTTGAAACCGCAGTGTCGTGACTGGATAGAAAAGCTTTGAAGACACAGTGTAGAGATAGTGCTCAAATAAAGAGCTGCTAAGCAGATAGATCGCTCATGGTGCAATTGCAGTGCATAGTTTGTCAGTTCAATGAGTAGGACCAGCACCGGGTTCGCTCAGTCGGGAAAGGTGAGTTACCTGGGAGTGGACCAGATCGATAGTGAGCAAGAGAGAATCCAACAAAAAAAACAAGAAAAATAGTCATAAAATCAGGCTAGAGAAGATTACAATTATAATGGGTGCAGCTTCAGAAAAGCACATGAAAGCGGCTACAGCGACACTCATCCCTGCTACTAGCGGAGAAGGAAGACCAAAAGGATATTGTCAAAATGTCCACAAAATTCCCTAGTTTGAATTGGGATGCAGCTGACTTACTTTCTGAATTCAAAATGTTTAAACAATGTACAGAGTTATGGTTTCTGGATTCAAGAGTGTCTGAACCAGACAGGCAAGCCATAAAAATTCACCTGGCCTTAGGGAATTAAGGTCTATACAGACTGAGCACAACAGGATTAACAGAAGAGGAGCTAAAGGATCCCCAAAAGATATGGACTACATTCAGAATCAGGTTAAACTCCCATATTCATCGTCGTCTGGACAGCAACTTTTAAAAACGCAAGACAAAATAACCAACACACACTATAAAAGTGCAGGTACAGATTTCCCAACAAATAAAAAGTTGGGACAATAAATTTGCATCCAGGATCCCACAGAAGGTATGTGGCAACCAGCCGAGATGACAAAGGCTTATTTGGAACCAAGGCTTTATGAAATCATTTTATACAAAGGCAGAACAGTGAGGCATAACCAAGGACAAATCAGGTCCATTCCAGCTCCTCAACCACCCTACAATCCTATTGCATTGAGGACTAGATCTCAGATGAAACTAGGAACAATATTCAAGAATGACAATCCCACAGATCACTGTGAGCAATTAAAGAAACATGCAGACAAGAGACGGAATTTTCCATGGTGGAGACTAAGTATGCTGGCAGGCAGGAAAGTCAGCGTGATTCCCACTGGGCGGTGGGGTGGGTTCTCATGCTGATCATCTGCTCTTCAGCTCATTATTTATGCAACGAGGAGCTCATCAAATCTCGTAGTGGGATGGGCAGAGATTCGTCTGCCCTGCCACTACCTCATAGGGTCGAAGGTCCAGGCACCATTTTTAAACAGTGCCCACACATACGTTCACTCTCTGAAAGACAGGAGTAATGTCATGAAGGATCTCCATAGCACCAAAGAGATGCAAACCATCTGCTCCAAGGTTCAGCGACACCTCCCTGGGGAGATCCCTCCAGGCAGAGCAGGACTGACGAGAGGTCCTCCATCCCAGAGATGGCAGCAGGATGTCCACCAACCCAACTACATTAGCTTGGGAGGAGGTCACCTGAGAGGTCAGAGTCAGAAGAGGACTGCCTGCAGTGCAGGAAGAGGATGAATGATCCCATCTGCTCTGCCAGAGTAAGTTAATATTCTCCTCACTCCCAACTCACACTGTCATAAGGCCATCAGGCATTTAAAGGGTTACATTCAACAAGGATCTTACACACTATCAGCAGAAGGGACATCAGCACTGATTAACTGACAGACTCATTACCATCACCATCTCATGTAACATCCTGCACAAGTCACAGCTTCAGCCCTTACTGGGGAGCACTCAGCATGCACAGCACATGCATACTTCTGATCTTCTCTTTCATTCCTGGTGTTCTGAGTCTGTCCAACTATCTTCATGTAGGACAAGATCTCCCACAACAAGAGGGAGAGATCCCAGGCCAGAGGGAGGGTTGTAGGCTTCCTCTGCCTCTGCTGCAGGTGTGGGGATGCAACCAGATGTAGCAATAGGCTAAGTAAAATTAAGTACTGAGAGCATAATGGTGGCATGAAGTTCAGTCACTGTATATGCTTCGCACGTGTAAATACATTTTGCTTTTCTGCCTCAAAGTCTCAGGTAGTGAATGGCTCTTCCATGTGATGCAAAGTTCTGCAGTCATCCAAGTGTAACAGATGCCCCCCACCACCATCACCCCCCCCACCTTCCTCAAGTACCTGCCATCATGTTCTTCAGGTCTATGTTGTCTCCCTCAATCTCAGATTAGTCAGTTGCCTTTATGTCCACTGAAGCAGCATGAACAAAGCCAGTTCCTATATAAACATGGTGGTTGGACAATGCATATACAAGCCTTGCATCAGAGGATCATATAATGTGGCCTCATGAGCATAGATCTTGGGGCATTTTTTATTATCCTGATGCAGCTGCAGTAAAGCCAATGTGCATGTTATAGGAATTTACCACGACTCGCCCTGGAGTCATTCCAACCAAGTGCACTTTTCACTGGCCTCCATGTAACTACTGTCAGGTTTGAGTTGCCACTTAAGTAAACATCGAGGACAAAATCACTGCCAGCCTGCAGCGTTAACTTGTGACCGCATTAATGTCTAAACATCACCCCCATGTTAATTCCCATTCTCCACATGCATGATGCAGAACAACGGAAGTAGTTTGCACTTGGTGACTCTTGGAAATGTCTGCTAGATGGCCATGTTATAGGTGTGTGCCTAGTCTTATGATGCCAGCCTATTATATGTGAGGATGCTAGTTTACACCTGAAGGTCTACTTTTTTATTCATTTATGGGTTGTGCGCATTGCTGGCTTATTCCCCATCCCTAATTGCCTTTGAGAAGGTGGTGGTGAGCTGCTTTCTTGAACCACTGCAGTCCATGTGGTTCAGGTGTACATACACTGCTGTTAGGGAGGGAGTTCCAGCATTTTGACCCAGAGACAGTGAAAGAACAGTGATGTAGTTCCAAGTCAGGATGGTGAGTGGTTTGGAGGGGAACTTCCAGGTGGTGGCACTCCCATGTATCTGCTGCCCTTGTCCTTTTAGATGTTAGCCTTGGTGAGTTCCTTCAGTGCATTTTGTAAATGATATGCGCTGCTGCCACTGGATGGTGTCAAGCTTGAGTGTTATTGGAGCTGCACTCATCCAGGCAAGTGGAGAGTATTCCATCACACACCTGACTTGTGCCTTGTAGATGGTGGACAGGCTTTTGGGAGTCAGGAGGTGAGTTATTCGCTGCAGGATTCCTAACCTCTGACCTGCTCTTGTAGGCACAGGATTTATATGGCTCATCCAGTTCAGATTCTGGTCAATGGTAACCCCCAGGATGTTGATAGTGAGGGATTCAGCAATGGTAATGCCATTCAATGTCAAGGGGTGATGGTTTGACTCTCTTTTGTTGGAGATGGTCATTGCCTGGCACTTGTGTGGCACAAATGTTACTTGCCACTTGTCAACCACATAACCAAGGCTGTAATGAGGCTGAGTGACCTTGGCAGAACACAAACTGACCGTCAGTGAGCAGGTTATTGCCAAGCAAGCGCCACTTGATAGCACTGTTGATGACCCTTTCCATGACTTTACTGATGATGGAGAGTAGACTGATGGGTGGTAATTGGCTGGGTTGAATTTGTCCTGTTTTTTGTGTACAGAACATGCCTGGGCAATTTTCCACATAGCTGGGTGGATGCCAGTTGTAACTGTTCTGGAACAGCTTGGCTAGGGGCACGACAAGTTCTGGAGCACAAATCTTCAGTACTATTGCTGGAATATTGTCAGGGCCCATAGCCTTTGCAATATTCAGTGCCTAGTGCCTTCAACCGTTTCTTGATATCACGTGGAGTGAATCGAGTTGGCTGAGGACTAGCATCTGTGATGCTGGGGACCTCTGGAGGAGGGCACGATGGATCCTCCACTCGGCACTTCTGGCTGAAGATAGTTGTGAATGCTTCAGCCTTATCTTTTGCACTGATCTGCTGGGCTCCCCCATCACTGAGGATGGGAATATTTGTGGAGCCTTCTCCTCCAGTGAGTTGTTTAATTGTCCACCACAATTCACAACTGGATGTGACAGGACTGCAGAGCTTCGATCGGATCTGTTGGTTGTGGAATAGCTCTGTCTATCACTTACTGCTATGCTGTTTGGCACACAAGTGGTCCTGTGTTATAGCCTCACCAGGTTGACATCTCACTTTTATCCTGGCATGCCCTCCTTCACTCTTCATTGAATCAAGGTTGATCCAATGGCTTGGTGGTAATGGTAGAATGGGGAATATGCCGGGTCATGAGGTTACAGATTGTGGTTGAGTACAATTCTGCTGCTGTTGATGGCCCACAGCGCCTCATGGATGCCAGTCTCGAATTGCTAGATCTGTTAGAAATCTATCTCATTTAACACGGTGATAGTGCCATACAAGGGAGGGTATCCTCAATGTAAAGACGGGACTTCATCTCCATAATGACTGTGCAGTGGTCACTACTACCGATACTGTCATGGGCTGATACATCTGTGGCAGGTAGGTTAGTGAGGATGAGGTCAAGTATGTTTTTCCCTCTTGTTGGTTCCTTCACTTCTGCTGCACAGCCAGTCAAGCAGCTATGTCCTTTAGTACTCAGTCAACGCTCATTCTGTAGTGGTGCTACCAGCCACATTTGATGGTGGATATTGAAGTCCTCCACCCAGGGTGTGTCCTGCGCCCTTGCCACCCTCAGTGCTTCCTCCAAGTGGTGTCCAACATGGAGGAGCACTGGTTCATCAGCTGAGGGAGGGCCTGGTAATCAGCAGGAGGTTCCTTGCCCATGTTTGACCTGATGCCATGAGATTTCATGGGCACCTGATTCAATATTGAGGACTCCCAGGGCAACTCCCTCCTGACTGTATACCACTGTGCCGCCACCCCTGCTGGGTCTGTCCTGGCGATGGGACAGGACATACGCAGGGATGGTGATGGTAGCATCTGGCACATGTAATGTATGATTCCGTGAATGTGACCATGTCAGGTTGTTGCTTGACTAGTCTGTGAGACAGCTCTCCCAATTTTGGCACTAGCCCCCAGTTGCTAGTAAGGAGGACTTTTCTCAGGGCTGGGTTTGCCCTTGTTGCTTATGGTGTCTAGGTCGGTCGGTGCTGGGTGTTCTGTCTGGTTTCATTCCTTATTGATTTTCTAGCAGTTTGATGCAACTGAGTGGTTTATAGTCAACCACATTGCTGCGGGTCTGGAGTCACATGTAGGCCAGACCAGGTGAGGACAGCAGATTTCCTTCCCGAAAAGAGCCAGGTGGGTTTTTATGATAATTGACAATGGTTTCATGGTCATTAATTTCAGATTTTTGTTGAATTCAAATTCCACCATCGGCCGTGGTGGGATTCAAAACCCAGTCCCCAGAGGATTACCCTGAGTCTCTAGATTACTCGTCCAGTGACAATACCGCTAAGTCATTGCTTCCCGAGGCTCTGGTTAGTGTGGCTTGATGGAATCCCTTCGTTAGGTCATATAAGGGGAATCAACATGGATCTCTGAAATGTGACAGTGCCATCAGTGTCTTATCTTAGTCTTCCTCATACCTATCGCAAACTGGTAGAATGAAGATGTGGAGGACTGTAATGGGGCGAGAACGGAGTTCCTGTACATTTCATGAGTGGTCTTTGTATTAACGAATGTATTAAGTTATCATTAAATGCTATGTCGAGACTGACTAGGCCATGTCACTCCCGGATGCCAAGTCAATGCTGTGCGCAAACTTGGGGAAACTCCTAACGAAGGCAGGGTCATGAGTGCTTGTCAATGATCAGACAATGGTTCTGCTGCAGCGTTCTTGTTGCACACAAAGGTCACCTGACTCTCAGGCTCACATCCATGATGTAAAGTGACAGATCACAGTGTCCTGAAGAGAGATGTCACCCTTGGAGCTTAGTATTAGGATGAGGCCTGAACATTAATCATGTAGGAGAGATGGCATTTGGAGAGATGCCGCTGTCTGAATTTACATCAGTCCTCAGACGGTCAAGTGATAATTAGTGTTTGATGATTGTCCTTGAGATGCCTTGCAACGCTCCAGGCATACTGCCATGAGTGCATTAATGTTAGCAGTGGCATTCCTGCCTTGTGAGGGCTGCCATAGCCAGTGAAATATTGGTGGTATGCTTGAAAGGACTGCACTATGTCTACTTGACTCAGATTGA
The DNA here is from genome assembly GCF_017639515.1 of Carcharodon carcharias. Lineage (NCBI taxonomy): Eukaryota > Metazoa > Chordata > Chondrichthyes > Lamniformes > Lamnidae > Carcharodon > Carcharodon carcharias. The sequence goes on from NC_054469.1 coordinate 172,719,891, forward strand.
GCACCGGTGGAGTTCTTATTGCATTACAGAATGGTCACATGCTCCATAGGCTGCTTAGCCTTCCAAAGATGATGTCATCGTAACACATGATTGTGACTACTCATTCTGAGATTGATGTCCTTCACTGAGATGTTGAAGATTACAAAAAACGTCTTAATGTCTACCCTGCATTGAAGGGGCAGGTGAAATTCACTCGTATGAGCTAGTATTAACCTTCATTACCCTGGAACCGTGTCACTGTTAAGAGATTCACGGGCATGTCTGTTGCATCTTGTCCATGCAATGGCCTCTTCCTGTGAGGCATCATCATCCTTGCCTTGTTTGGTGTCATCCCTTTCCATGTCCTCCTCATCAAGAAGATGTACAGTTCCTCCATCTCTCCATGTGGCAAATCATCATCCCTTTGCAGACTTTGTAGGGCGGAGCAAACCATGATGATGTGTGATACCCTCTGTGGAGAGTACTGGCGAGCGCCACCTCATTGGTCCAGGAAACCAAAACGCATCTTCATGGTCTCCTCAATTAAGGACCATGTTGCAGAATGTGCCGCATTGTGCCTTTCCTCTGTGGTCCCTGAATGGGCGTCATTAGCCACATCTCTTGTGGGTACCCTTTATCACCCTAAATGCACTGAGGATCCTTGAAGATCCCTGGCACCTGTTAGTGACTCAAGATATGAGTCATGCGAGCTCCCAGGGTACCTCACACAAACCTGTAAAATCTGCTTTTGGTGATCACACATCAGCTGCATGTTGAGAGTGGAAGCCTTTTCTATTGATGAATCTTTCTGGCTGCAGCCAGGGATCTCCTAAGGCCACCTGTGTGCAGTCAATGCACTTGTGGGAAGCCTGCGATTGCTGCGAATCCCACTGCTCTAGCCTGGCTCCATCCATGGAGAACTGGGTGTAATTGTGTGCCTTATTGAAAATGGCATTGGTGACCTTCCTTATGCATTTATGAGTGGAGGATCATGATATTCTGCAGCGGTTCTTAGTGGAGCCCTGGATCAATCCACTGGCAAAAAAATTGAGAGTGGTGGATGACCTCCCAGTCCATGCAGAATGAGATCCTCAGGGAGGATCTGGCAGATATGCTCCAATACATCCCTTGACAATCGCAGGCATCTATGGCACTCTGTCTCACTCATATCGATGTATGATAGGCATCTTCTGCAGGCCATTGGTCACACTAAACTCCTCTGTGGATGTGGTTTCTCCTCGGCAGCATCAGGGTCTTCCTCGGTCCCCACTGGCTCTGGATCCTCAGGGTGACGCTATTCTCTGAGCTGTGCTCGACGGCAACAGGTCCTTCTTCTCACTTGCGTTAGAGCTGTCAAGAAGGCAGCGTAGCCTGCAGACTGCATTCTATGCTCCTCCTTGTATCTGTGGATAAAAAGAATGGAGACATGATTACATCCTCCCACAGTCGGCATGACACAAGGCCAGTGTGGAGCCATAGACCTGCCCTCAATTCTGCCATGTCATCCCCAGGCCACTCCTTGTAGCTGAAACACATTCTGAAGGTTCACAGGTGGCTGATCATCCCCCTCTGACATGTCTCAGCATTCACTACAGGGCTTTGAACAAGCTGAATACAGGCATATGTCCTCATTCACAGTCAGGCCTCTGTCAGCCTGCCATTTTTAGCCTAGACATGAGCCCAATCTCGCTTAAATTTCACAACTACAAGCATTGTGGCCTGTAAGACAAGACCACTGAAATGATTATGTGGAGCCTTGTCTACAGCTTGAGCATTGCCCCCTAACTGTTCACACCCCCTTCCCTCTAGGCATGCCGCTCTTACGGACATGTGGACAATCAGACCAAATGTTTCCCCAAATCTTAATGGATTTTCGCATAAATGTGCTTGATGAGTTAAGGTGCCAAAGTGCTTCAATTAGCATTAGACACGTTAGCAGGTCTCAGCTGATCCATGATCTGTAGGACTTGATCTGAAAATTATTAGGGTGCCCCTTCAATTGGCCCAAAATTACAGCTGTTGAATCCTCCCACACAGAAGCCTGCCTGGGCATTTTTTTCATAACTCATTTTTCAACTGCGTCATTTGAGATTCCAAGTCAAGGTGGTAGGGCTGAAGTTTCTGTCTGAGGCCAGCTTTCAGCCTTATTGTGTGCATTACTCTCCAAGTCCCTCCTATCCTCCTCCATCATCACCACATCCAAAGTTCCCTTCCTCCATTCACTCTCCTGCCTCCCCCGTAATCCTGGAGCCAATCTTATTACATGTTGATATTCCTGTCCTCCCCGCTGAACCCTTTTCTGTTGATGTGCCCATGCCTTCGGCCGACCTGACCCCTCCCCTTCTTGAGGCCATGCACTGTGGCTTTCAGGAAACAACTCCCCATGACACCTTCCAATACCTGCCCATGACTTACCAGCTCCCACTTTACAGGATGCAGATGCCTCCCATGACCGTGACTGTGCCATCTGCTTCCCTATGCAGGTTGTCCAGCCCCCAGGAACAACCTCTGCAGCACAATGACCACACCTTGCACAGAATGTTGTGCCTGACTGTAACTGCCCAGGGAAGCCTTCCCCCTCCCAGGACTGGGACCAAGACATGCATGCCATGCATTTTCCTCTAGCATGGCCAACTCAGCCCCAGGACGGCCTTCTGAATGTACCCCTGACAGTGTGGCCTCAGCTCCAGGACTGTCTCACACTACCACCCTCTGTACCTTTGGTAACCCTTCCCACTACCCCAGTCATGCCTCTATGTTCCAATCTTCCCCCAGTAATGCCTGTGCTTTCCCCTCTTGCCTCCCATGCTCCACTCACTTCCCCCCAGTCATGCCTGTGCCTTCCCCTCTTGCCCCCCATGCTCCACTCATTCCCCCCAGTCATGCCTCTGTCTTCCCTCTTGCCTTCCTTGCTCCACTCACTACACCCCCAGTCATGCCTGTCTTCCTTCTCCCTGCTGGTATTGCCTCTCATGTAGCTTCTTAGAAGCACCGAGATCTTGCAACAGCGCTGTGAAAACTACGTGAAAGGAACATCTATGCACCTTGAAGTTGCTAGTGAAGTGAAGGTTGCCAGGTGCACACCACTTATATACAGTCGTGGAGCAGATTGTTCTAATTATCCACTGGCAGGGTATTTAAATTGGAAGGGAGAATGTGATTCCAGCACATTGCATTTTTAACAAGCATTCATAAGATGCAAAGAGATGCAATTATGGTTCCCGACATGGATCAGCAGGAAACTCGACCTTCAATGAAAGTCAGGAGAACAAAATGCCAAACTAATTTCCCTCTCGTGGGAAACTGACTTTTGCCATCACTCCAAATTTTGTGCCTGCCACAATTCCCGCCACTGGCGGGAGCAGAAAATTCCACTCAAGGTTACCATTACAAGATCTGAGTGATTACCTTAATGCTTTAGATACTCATAGATTCATTAGTTCTATACATTCATGTAACGTTAACTAAACATGAGCATGTGTTGTAAATAATTATACTTATTTGGAAGGGGGGAAAGTATCTTTAAAAAGGGGGGTATTATTATATGCCTTTAAGGGATAGCAGTATGGCATCACAAGATGGGATGTATACTATGCGATCCAGCCTTGGTTTCAATTTTGCCTGTGAGCAGAAAATAAAACAGCTCTGATGTCTTCAAGCTTTCTACCTTTGTATAAATGTTCTTATGTGCCTAGTCTAAATAAACGAACGCAACATATTTACTCAATCCCTTATTAGCAATTGGTGACTATATCATTATAACAACATGACATTTCATCCTCCCATTTTTTCAAAAGTTCTTTGCTGACTTCTGGAAGGATGGAGTGATGGAAACTACATAGATTTGTTTGCACTGCTCTGCCAAACATGAGTTCTACTAGTGATGAAATGATTGAAATGAGAGGTGTTGCCCTAAGGTGTAGCATTGCAATGTGTAGATCTTGTTTGGTCTGTCTCCACTTCAGAATTAAGATTTCACCATACGAATCATTCTTTCAGCCATGCCATTAGTTCTGGGGTAGTGCAGAGAAGTAGTGTGGTAGGAACATAGGACTTGGGAATCGGAGTAGGCCATTCAGCCCTTTGAGCCTGCTTCGCCAATCAATAAGATCATGGCTGATCTGGTTGTGATCTGAACTCCACTTTCCCCTCTTTCCCGCCACCCCCCCTTACCCTTGACTTGCTTGTTTATCAAAAATCTGTCTAATACTGCCTTAAATAAATTCAATGGCCCAGCCTTCACTGCTTTCTGGGGAAGAAAATTCCACATACTAACAACCCTTTGAGAGAAAAACAATCTCATCTCCATCTTGAAAGGTAGGCCTCTTATTCTTAAACTGTGTCCCCTAGCTCTCATCTCTCCCACAAGTAGAAACATCCTCCTGGTATCTACCCTATCAAATCTCCTCAGGATCTTATATGTTTCAATAAGATCACTTAACATTCTTCTGAACTCAAATGGGTATAGGCCCAGCCTGTTCACATGTTCAAATATGTTACATTACAATGATTCTGGTATGATGACTTGCTTGCCCTTGAAGATGTCTCTCTGTTCACCTCAATAAACCCAAAACTGTCCCACATGTTCGTGGACATCCTGAATGTAGTCTGGCCATCCTACTACAATAATTTCCCAGAGTTCCTGTATTGTAGAATCTTTTACTGTCTCCTCCTGTAGTTGCTGACACTTCTCTTGTGCAAAATTCATCAAGTCAATGTGAAGAACAGGTTAGCCTGTAAATCTATGAGCACATCTGCAGTTTTCGCTGAATTGGGCAACCTGCTACGCCTATCAGATGTGAGCATCAAGTTACAAGGTTTATACCAAACCTCACAGTCATAGCCCTGTATCTTTACCAGCAGACATTGAAGCCTCAGCAGTGTGCTGGTCAATGGTTTACCACAAATCATCTCTAGTGGCTTGTTTCTACCTCAAATCTCTTGCTGAATAAGTAGGTGTAAAACTGCATTATTCCAAATACCAAGGCTAATGTCTCCCTCTCAATGTTAGAGAAACTGGACTGCGCCACAGATAGGGATTTTGAAGCAAATGTGATTGGTCATTTATCCTTCTGTATGTTGCATACTCCTAAGTCTTTTTGGGACGTGTTCACTTCTACAGTGGTCATTTCTCTGGGTTCATAGAATTGCAGTCATGATGTTTCTGACAATGATACCTTTAGTGTCTCAAAAAGAGGTTTGTGGTTTTCATGCCACAGAAAAGGCACCTCCTTTTTTCAACAATTCCCGTATAGATGATGATTTTTGCACAAAACTGGGAATGTATGGGGACAAAAGGTTGATGAAACCCAAGCATCATTGAAGATCCTCACCTTGGGTGTTGGCATCACATGGATATTCTCCAGTTTGCTGGATCAGGACAGATACCAACACACGAATAAATCGACTCAGAGAAATTGATTTGTTGCGTGTTGTCAATTTGTAACTGTTAAACACTAGCCCATCTTTACGAGCTGCTTGCATCACCAGATGTAAATTCCAGTTATGCTCCTGTTTTGTCCTTCCCTTGACAGCTATAATGATCTGCAATGCATGTGGATTCTGGCATTGTACAAGTAATGCAATTAATATATGCCTGAAAGACATGTTGGCTAACTTAAAGTCCAAAAAGAAATGGCTGGAAGCAATACCATCTGAATCAGAACTGAAACATAGTCATGAAAAACATAGTCCAGTTCTGTTGAAGGGTCATGAGGACTCGAAACGTCAACTCTTTTCTTCTCTGCCGATGTTGCCAGACCTGCTGAGTTTTTCCAGGTAATTCTGTTTTTGTTATGAAACATAGTCAGCTCCATGAACTTTTCTGTTAGATGCACTGACCAATATCCACGTTTACGTCAAGTTTTGAAAAGAACATTGCTCTCGCAAATTTCGGATTGAGCTCTTCCAAAGTAGGGATTTTATGTGGACAACATTTCGGAGCTTTGTTCAATGTCTCAGATCACGGCAGACTCATAGTAACCTGTCCTTCTTGATGATACACTTGATTGAGCTGCACCAGTCTGTATCCTCTTGTACATTCAGAATGATTCCATTTTCTCCACTGGATCAATCAATGATATAGCATCCTCTCTCAAATGTAGCTCCCTAAAATGCATCTCCCTAAAAACTGCCTATTGTGTTGAAATGCTCAGAATATTGTGATGTCAGATCAGTAACTGAAGTGATGGGTATATCTTTTGGTGTTGATTTGTCTCATGGTATCTGGCTGATTCCATGGATGGTTACCAAATGTGAGATTTCTACATGCTGGTAGACCTGCAATCACTGGGACTTTTATTTCTACTATGTAGAACATCTGTGACACCCAGGATGACTAGTTGTACTTGCATTCCAGCATGACGAATTTTACACATGGAATTGCTGAGCCATTATATGCTGAAAGTTTCACAGTAGTAGGTTTCACATGGCCTTTCACTTCTGTGGATACATTGCTTTCAAAATTCTGAGGCATTGTTTTGGCACTTGCCCCTGTGTCTACTTTTTTCTAAGAGTGAATATTTACTGGCTATCTGAGGTCGGATGATCTAAATCGTGGCAAATACTGATGGTGCAATGGCATCCAAGTGTTCTGCGATATGAACAGTGTGGAATATGTGCTCACTATGCCTTGCAGCATCTTGAACATCAATGTTGTCCCTTTTGTCCATCACCTTGTGTATACCTAAGGGGTCTGGTATGGGCATCGTTGCTGCTCAAAGGTGTTAACTGTTTGCAGTCTACTCGAGACTTTGCATGATTTCTTGTAATTCCTTCGACCTTTGCTCTTTTGCATTGCCGCTGCCAGTGATCCTTTTTGCCACATATCTTGCAGAAATTACAAAATTATGGACATCTCTTCAATGCATGCAGAAGTCCACACCTTCCACTTGTCTTCCTGTTTAGTTATTCTAGTCATTGTGTCGAAAGTTGGGGTTAGACAAAAGACCTTAAACTTCATCGGCCTGTAATAATTGCCTCATACCTTTATCTGTCTTTGAGTAACTTATTGATGGTGCAGTTTTTCGGTTTCTCCAGCAGACCTTTTTGAAATGTGTTTATTAGAGCTGATGTAATCACTAATTTGACAATTCTCTCTGCCAGCTCTGCTTCTTAAAAATTGCAGTAGGCAACTTTGTCTCTGCATTGACTGAATAAAATGATCGATAGATTCCTTAGGTTGTTGATGGTGTGACATAAACTCCAGGTGATGGATGTTGAAATTCAATTTGACTCCGAACTAGTCTCTCAAAGTAATCCAAATCTTTCTGGGATCATTTTGATCTTTTTTCGTGTGCCTAGGTATGTTGAGCCTATGTAAAACTTCATTTCCAATGGCTAAAACAATCCTTACGGTCTGTTTGTCTGATTTGGCCATGCCTGAGTCGATAAACCATAATTCTGTGCATTGTTTAAACAATTTAAACTCAGAGGGTAAATCAGTTGCCTTCCAATTTAAGCTTGGGAACTTTATTAACATTTTTGCAATATTCCCCAACCTTTCTTCTTCTCTGCTGTTTAAATGAATACTCCTGTTCTTTCACTGATCAGAAATCGAATACTGTGAATACTTTAAATACACTGCAGCATGTCAGTTGCTTGTCTAGTCACCACAGCACGTTCCACTGCTGCTGCAGCACTTGGGGTGCGTGATATTGTTGCTGGTTTTGGGCATCCCTTTGGTAGCAAAAACAGGAAGGCAGCTTATCTGAATGGCTATAAATTGAGAGAGGGAAACGTGCAACGAGATCTGGGTGTCCTTGTACACCAGCCGTTGAAGGTAAGCATGCAGGTGCAGCAGATGGTAAAGGCAGCAAATAGTATGTTGGCCTTCATAGTGAGAGGATTTGAGTACAGGAGCAGGGATGTCTTGCTGCAATTATACAGGGCCTTGGTGAGACCACACCTGGAATATTGTGTGCAGTTTTGGTCTCCTTATCTGAGGAACGGTGTTCTTGCTATAGTGGGAATGCAACGAAGGTTTACCAGACTGATTCCTGGGATGGCGGGACTGACATATGAGGAGAGATTGAGTCGGTTAGGATTATATTTGCTGGAGTTCAGAAGAATGAGGGGGGGATCTCATAAAAATCTATAAAATTCTAACAGGACTAGACAGGGTAGATGCAGGAAGGATGTTCCCGATGGTGTGAACCAGGGGTCACAGTCTGAGGATACAGGACAGACCATTTGAGACTGAGATGAGGAGAAATTTCTTCACCCAGAGAGTGGTGAGCCTGTGGAATTCGCTACCACAGAAAGTAGTTGAGGCCAAAACATTGTATATTTTCAAGAAGGAGTTAGATATAGCTCTTGGGTGAAAGGGATCAAAGGATATGGGGAGAAAGTGGAAGCAGGCTATTGAGTTGGATGATCAGCCATGATCATAATGAATAGTGGAGCAGGCTCGAAGGGCCGAATGCCTATTCTTGCTCCTATTTTCTGCTTCTATGAAGCTCCACCCACGAAGTTAAGTTTCGGTAGGAACACACCACGATGCTCCACAAAAATTAATAATTGTGCTGAAGACTTTTCCAGCTTTCATCAACTCTCAATTTTGCCTGTCATTTTAGCAATATTACGCAGCCTGATTTCCGCAATGACTCTCAGTTCTCCCTTGCCTGTAATCAATCCAGCCCCCGTCCCAGCTACATGCCTTTCCTGAATGATCACTGCCTGGTGCTGAAGCTCTCAACATGCTGTCACTGCCTGTTGAACTTACATACTGTGTGCTCCCACCTCCAGTTAGAGACCACACACTTTGCATTGACTCAACAGTTTTAAACTTTGGATTTTTTCTACTTATTAACTTCTTCTGTCAGCACTGGCACCACATTGTTTATGGCATACTTCGAAAATCAGAAATTCTCCACCATTGGCATCATGTTGTGTTTTTCTTCTTGTGCTTACTTAGTAGGTAAACATCCAGGACTCAACCACACATAAGGAATTGGTTAACACAAAATATTGTCCCGCCGAGATGACACGAAGAAGAAAGAAATCTAAAAGAAATTTGTTTCTCTTCCATATTCTCTTATTTAAATTCATTTTTTTTAAATTGACAAATGGTTGGACTGATAAAATGGCTGCTGGGGACCACATGATGGTAGTTCTGGAAGTTTCTGAGTGGTTTAAAAATGAACAAAGGCTAACACATCAAACCCCTGGAATGTAACACTCCTTGCATTGTGTAAACATTCTAGCCAAGCCAACACAAAGGATTGTAGATGAGAGGTCTGCTCCAGCCAGCTATGGACAAAGACAGAGCTATTTGTGACTCCTCATCTCCAACGTTATGCTAATGGTTCTAGAGTTACCTGCTCAAAACACAATGGGTTTTAACAAGGGCCCTCATTAGCTGAATGGCTAGACCCAAAACTACCCTGTCACATGACCAAGACTTGAACTGTTTGAATTACTTTAATTATACAGCTTTCGGATTCCATCTTACGATAATAAGAACATGGAGCAGGATGATGCCATTCCACGCTTCGAGCCTCCTCCATCATTCAACAAGATCATGGCTGATCTGATAGTAACCTCAAATCCGCATCCCACCTGCCCCTGAAAACCTATCAGCCCCTTGTTTGCCAAGAATCGACACACCTCTGCTTTAAAAACACTCAAAGACTCTGTTTCCCCCGCCTTTTCAGGAAGAGAATTCAAAAGGCTCAACCTTCTGAGAAAAAAATTTTGGCTTCATCTCTATTTTAAATGAGTGACCCCTTATTTTTAAACAGTCACCCCTAGTTCTAGATTCTCCCACAAGAGGAAACATCCTCTCCACATCCACCCTGTCAAGATCCCTCAGGGTCTTATTTGTTTCAATCAAGTTGCCTCATACTCTTCTAAACTTCAGTGGATACAAGGCTACAATGTCCAACCCGCCCATTCCAGGGTCTGAAGAAGGGTCATACAGACTCGAAATGTTAACTTGTTTTTCTCTCTCTACAGATGCTGAGTTTTTCCAGCATTTTCTGTTTTCATTTCAGGTATTAGTCTGGTAAATCTTCTCTGAAATGCTTCCAACTCATTTACATCCTTCTTTAAATCAGGTGACCAATACTGTACACAGTATTCCAGATGTGGTCTCACGAGTGCTCTGTATAACTGAAGCGTAACCTCCCTACTTTTGTATTCAATTCCCCATGCAATAAATGATAACATTCTATGAGCTTTCCTAATTGTACCTAATTGTGCTGTACCTAGCCTTTTGCAATTAATGCACTAAGACACTCAGATCCCTCTGCATCTCAGAGCTCTGCAATCTCTCACCATTTAGATGATATGTTTCTCTTTTATTCTTCCTACCAAAATGGGTAATTTCACATTTTCCCATATTATACTCCATTTGCCAGGTCTTTGTCCACTCATTTAACCTATCTATATCTGTTTGTAGCCTCTTTATGTCCTCTTCACAACTCATTTTCCTACCCATCTTTGTGTCATCAGCAAATTTGGCAACCATCCCTTCATCCAAGACATTTATATAAATTGTAAACAGTTGAGGTCTCAGCACTGATCCCTGTGGTACACCACTCATTTCATCTTGCCAACTAAAAAAGACTCATTTATGCTTACTCTCTGCTTACTGTTAGCCAGCCAATCTTCTATCCATGCCAATATGTTACCCCCTATACCATAACCTTTTATCTTACGCAATAACCTCTGATGTGGCACTTCATCAAATGCCTTCTGGAAATCTAAGTGCAATACATCCCCTTTATCCACAGCACATGTTACTTCTTCAAAGAACTACAATAAGTTGGTTAAACACGATTTCCCTTTCACAAAACCACGTTGACTCAACCTGATTTCCTTGAGCTTATCCAAGTGACCTGCTATAACTTCTTTTATAATAGTTTTTAACATTTTCCCTATGACAGATATTAAGCTAACTGGCCTGTAGTTTCTGACTTTCTGTCTCCCTCCGCTTTTGAATAGTGGAGTTACATTTACTATCTTACAATCTAATGGGACCTTCTCTGAATCTAGGGAGCTCTGTAAAATTAAAACCAATGCATCAACTATCTCACTAGTCACTTCTTTTAAGACCGTAGGTTAAAGTCCATCAGGGCACGGGCATTTGTCAACCTGCAGCTCCAACAATTTACTCAGCACCACTTTTCTGGTGATTGTAATTTTCCTGAGTTCCTCCGTCTCTTCCATTTCCTGATTTATAGCTGCTTCTGCGAAGTTACTTATATCCTCTATAGCGAAGACTGCCGCAAAATACCTGTTCAATTCATTTTCCATCTACTTGTTTTCCATTATCAATTCTCCAGACTCTGCCTATAGGGCCAACGTTCACTTTGTTAAACCATTTAATTTAAAAATATTTATAGAAACTCTAACTGTTTTTATATTTCTGGCTAGCTTTTTCTCGTAATCTAATTTTCCTTCCTTATTAATCTTTTAGTTATCCTTTGCTGTTCCTTATATTCTTTCCAATCTTTTGACCTTCCATCTGCCTTGCCAAATTATATGCTATAATTGATACTATCTTCAAACTTTCTAGTTAACCATGGATAGTGGGTCCATCCCTTGGACTTTTTCTTACTCATTGGAACATATCCCTTCGGTGTATTCAGAAATATCCCCTCAAATGTATGCCACTGCAATCCTATTGACCTATCCTTTAACCTAATTTGCCAATTCATTTTAGCCAGCTTTGCTTTCATGCCCTCATAACTGCCCTTATTTAAGTTTAAAAACATACTCTCAGACCCACTCCACTCTCCCTAAAACTGAATGTAAAATTCAATCATACTATGGTTGCTGCTACCTAGGGGTGCCTTCACTATGAGGTCATTAGTTGATCCCAACTCATTGCACAATACCAGGCCTAGTGTAGCCTGCCCTCTGATTGGCTCCAGAACACGCTGTTCTAAGAAACTATCCCAAAAACTCCTCACCTAGGCTACCTTTGCACATCTGGCTTTTCCAGTCTATGTTGTTAAAATCTCCCATAATTATCATCATGGCTTTCTGACAAGCTCCAATTATTTTTTCCATTATGCTCTACCCTACCATGTGGTTACTAATAGGGGGCCTGTACACGACCCCCACAAGTGACTTCTTGCCTTTACCATTTCTATCTCTACCCAAACCATTTCCACATCCTGGTTTCCTGAACTTAGATCATCCCTCTCTATTGTGCTAATACCATCATTAACTAACAGAACCACCCCTCCACCTTTTGCTCACTTCCTGTCCTTCCTAAATGTTCTATACCCTCCAATATTCAGATCCAAATCCATGTCCTCCTGCAGCCATGTCTCTGCAATGGCTATCAAATTGTACTTATTTATTTCTGTGTGCTCTCAGTTCATCTGTTTTGTTTCGAATGCTTCGTGCATTCAGATACAGAGCCTTTACTTTTATCCTTTTATTCTTTTTATAACCTCTAGTCTCATCTGTTGATTTACGGTTAGATTTATACTTTCTGTTCCTTCTTGTCATGGTCTGTTTTTTTATTTTCCGTAATAATACCTTTCTCTTTTGCTTTGTCTCTGCTCTTTAATTTACCACATCTTCCCAAATTTGATCCCTTGCTCCCATTACTTAGTTTAAAAGCCTCTCTACTTCCCTAGTTATATGGCTCACAAGTACACAGTCCCAGCATGGTTCAGGTATAGACTGTCCCAACAGTATAGATCCCTTTTCCCCAGTACTGCTGCCAGTGCCCCACCAACTGTAACCCACTTCTCCCACACCAGGCTTTCAGCCACGCATTCATCTCTCTAATCTGATTTGTCCTATGCTAATTTGTACATGGCTCAAGTAATAATCCAGAGATTAATACCTTTGAGATTCTGCTTCTTAATTTGGTGTCAAGCCCCTCATACTGACTATGCAGAACCTCCTTCTTTGTCCTGCCTATGTTATTGGTACTTACATGGACCATGGAGACTGGGTCCTCCCCTTCCCACTGCAAGTTCCTCTCCAGCCCTGAGCAAATGTCCCGAACCCTGGCACCAGGCAGGCAACACAGCCATCTGGGCTCTTGCTCCTTGCTACAGAGAACAGTGTCAATCTCCCTCACTATACCGTCCCCTACATGCCTTTTTGCTCCCCCCACTTGAATAGCTTCCTGTACCACAGCCAGTTAACTCATCCACCCTGCAGCCCCAATTCTCATCCAAACAAGTTGAAAGAACCGCAAACCTGTTGGACAATTGCAGAGGCTGACACTCCTGCCCTCTGGGTCCCCTTACCTGCCTCAGCTACAGTCACATCCTCCAGGCCCTGACCACTTTCCAAATCAGAAGATCCTATTGTAATGGGTGTGACCGCCTCCTGGTACAAGGTGTCCAGGTAACTCTCCCCCTCCCTGATATGTTGCAGTGTCTGTAGCTCAGCTTCCATCTCAGTCACTCTGAGCCGAAGCTCCTCAAGAAGCAGACACTTACTGCAGACATGCTTACGCTGCGTAACACTGGTATCCAGGAGCTCCTACATGCTGCAACCATGACATATCACTTGTCCTGCCATACTTATGTGGTTTAATTAAGTACTTAATTATTTTATTCAATTATTTATTTTCGTTTATATATTTATTAATCTTATCAAAAATTCCTGCACTAATTTAAATCTTAAGAATAGAATAGACTTTGACCACTTATCTGATACTCACCAGACAGCTAGGAGAGCATGAACCAGTTCCTACAAGGTGAAAAAGTTAGAAAAAGCAGAGGAGTAAAATACTCACCAACCAAGCACTTAACTGGTGACCTGTGACGTCACACTTAATTTTCTCAGAATTTGGTCAGTCCACAGACTGAGACCCACCAGCATCACCTAGCTCATAAAATTTTCCGGCTCCACTTTCAGTCTTGCTCCTTCTTGCACTCTTTTAACTCTCCGGCTCTGCTCTCAACCTTGCCCTTTTTCACAGTCTTTAATTCTCCGATTCCACACTCAGTCTTGTCCTTTCTTGTTCTCTTCAACTCTCTGGCTCCGCCCTCAGCCTTGCCCCTGTTTAACCTCAGAAGAGATAACAGAGCTCCAAGCTACAGCAGCATGCCTCTGTCTACCATTTACTACCTAACGGGTAGCAACAAAGATCTCTGCCCAAGTTTTAAGTTGCTTGGCCCTCATCTATACTGTGTACTACTTGAACATCTGAACTTCTGTATCTGTGCCTAAAAGACTAACTCATCTCTATGTGCCTTCTTCTATCATAGAAGTCATCACTTCTAGAAAAGTGGATCATCTGCAACAGTTTCAGCCTACTTAGCCCTGAAGGAATGCACCATTGGATTTTTTTTGATTCTGGATTCTGGGCTTACATGAAACCATAATTCTTATTTTTATTGTGGTCTTTGCCCTGAGCCCTTTTCTTTCTATTATCCCTCTGTATGAATACGAAAAGGGGAAGATGTTGTGAAACCCCTTCCTGGATTTTGTGTGTCTGTAAAATAAACTATTTTTCTCATTTTACTTTATCTTGAGTCTGCTGTGGGGTTATTAATAGAGGTTTGGATCACTGCAAAACTGAAGTACTGGGGGAAAATACGCCACCACTTATAAAGGGGGAAATCAAAAATCAAAACAACACTTTTCTGTTCACGGACGGGTAGTGGGTGGAGAAATTAGGGATGTTCTAACTTAAACCCCCTCCTGTCCATAACAGTATGTACGTTTATTAAGGGATTGAGAAATTGGTAGCAGTGTTGCACAGTTGGGGCAGAATTTTTCCCTAGGCAGGCGGGCTCAGCAGGGGCAGGTGGGGGCAGTCGGGAAGCCCACCGCAGCTCGCGATTGGCACCACACCACGATTTCACACGTGAAACACAAGCAGCAGCGCTGAGCACTACCTGTGCAGGGACGGGGGTGGGATGCAAGCCGGCCGAGTGCGAACTTTGCACATGTGCACAGGTGAGCGCTACATAATCTCCCTGAGGCATGGAGCTGCCTCAGGGAGATGAAGAGATATAAAAAAAAATAAAAAGATAAACATATAATAAATCATGTTGCCTCATGTGACTCTGTCACATGAGCAGGGACATGTTATTAATGAAAAATTAAAGTTTTTATTTTATTTTTATTTGCTTTTGGAAACCCCATCCTGCCCATGGATGAGGTTTCCAAAAAATGCAAAGGCCGCTTGGCCTTTTCACCTGTCCGCCAACCATGCCTTTTAATTGTTGGCGGGCACACTACTGGCCCCGGCGCACCTGTGCTGACCGTACTATCGCACGACTGCGTGTTGATGTCAGCATGCTCGGCCGACGTCAATGCGCATCATTTCACACTTGAGCGGGTCGGGTGTGTGCCCACCCGTCAGGTGAAGATTTCTGCCCGTGGAGAACTTGTACATGTCTGAATTGGTAGCTTCATTGCATATATTGCATCATTTCCCCTCATGTATACAGAAAACATAACCACACCCACTGAAAGGTGTACCACAACAATCAACACCTGCTGCTCTTCCTCAACTGATGAATCTTTCATGCTGAACACCACTTAGGATGAGCAATGAATGTAGCAAGGGCACATGGGGAGGTGGTGGCATAGTGGTATTGTCACTGGACTGATATTCCAGAGACCCAGGGTAAAGCTCTGGGGACTGGTATTCAAATGCCACCATAGCAGGTGGTGAAATTTGAATTCAATAAAAATTTGGAATTAAGAAGTCTGATGATGATCACTAAATCATTGCCAATTGTTGTAAAAAAACCCATCTGGTTCACTAATGTCCTTTAGGGAAGAAAATCTGCTGTCCTTACCTGGTCTGGCCTACATGTGACTCCAGACCCACAGCAATGTGGTTGACTCTTAAATGTCCTCTGAACAAGAGCAATTAGGGATAGGCAATAAATGCTGGCCTAGCCAGCGATGCCCACATCCCATGAATGAATAAATTTTAAAAAATGATATACTCTGTGCAGGCCTTCTATGTCCATCACCAAGGGTGGCTCAGTAGCACTTCTAAACACCGAGCTGGCTGAGTCCTGAAGAGCAAGGTTTGTAGCAGGTGGTGAAGAACAAACATGAGGGGAAAAAATTGCTTGATCTTGGACTTGACCACCAATCTTCCTGTAGCAAATGCTCATGACAATATTGATAGGAGTGACCACCATACAGTTTACATGGTGATGGAGGCCATCTTTACACTGAGGGTACCCTCCATTGTGTTGTGTGGCACTACCAATGTGCTAAAAGGAATTAATTCAGTACAGGTATGGGGGCTGAAAACTAGGCTTTATGAGGTGCTGTGCACTATCAGAAGCAGCAGAACTGCATTCCATCATCTTATGGCCCAATATACCCCACATTTTACCATTACCAGCAAGCCAGGGTGTCAACCCTGGTTCAGTAACGAACATAGAAGAGCATGTGAGGAGCATCATCTAATAAAGGTGGTGCCAACCTGGTGAAGGTACAACACAGGGCTACCTGCATGTTAAGCAGCATAAGCTGTTTGCTATAAACACAACTAAGCGATCCCACAATAAATGGATCAAGTCAAAGCTCTGCAGTCCTGTTACATCCTGTCATAAACTGGGCATTGGCAAAAAATAATTTGTTAATGGTCTAGAGGAAAAGTTGCCAACAAGCTAGTGCAAGAAAATGGCCCTGAAAAACAAATGAAAATGGCTATCTCTGCCATTTCTCCAAGATTCCACTGACCTTCCACTGAACTTATTCAGGGAGGTCAGGCAAAACCATATGGAAATGCAAGCCCTTCCAGGAATTCCTTTAAATAACATTTAATACATCACTTAGCATCTTTTACTACACATGGTTTGCAAACTGGAATGGAAAGTGGTGTGTGCAAGGCGGCAAATTCAGGAAATCATGTCACCATTTTAACAATATCATATGACCTCTACTTTGCAGTTATTCTTGATGTTGGTCACTGTTTCAGACAGTTTTCTGGCTACCAAAGGTTTCACTTACCCAGAAACTCAGGTGGATTCTGAAGCTGAGGCAAACTGGGCAGGGCTAACTGATATGCTATTCTCCCAACACCCTCCACCCTGTTTACAGATGTAAATGGATAATGAGAAGCAATTTGTACTTAACATCTTTTCAGATTTAAAGCTTTTCTCCAAATGTTATTACTGTCATTACTCTTACTTCCCAAGTCAGTATCTGCCTCTCTTAGTATATATCAGAGTCACCCATAGTATGTTGAAAATGTGGGTCCAATGAATTAGGGCACATCTGCTCCTCTCAATCTGCAAGAAGGACCAATACTGAAGTCTGTTTGTAAAATGCTATCAGGTTTCAAAGCATGTTTAAGACCCACTATTATTTATTTTCAGATATTTAAGACTGGCAGTCAAACAAGGTGCCATGCATTGAAACTGAAGCTCTCATTGCTGCAGAGGTTTTTTGGGCACATATTGACACAGACAAAGATTCCCTCCTCCAGTCCCCGTCACGGGATCTTAATCTTTATTGTTATAAGTTATGTGTCCTTTCACAATGCAGTAACCTCTTGACACAATTGGAAGTTAGTGCTGGACAGAAATTTAAGGACTGTAAGTGAAACCTAAGCTTCTAACATATCAGGCATTCTATGAGCATGCCACAAGACAATTATAAAAGGAGTAATGTCACCAATTTTTTTAACAAGTGTTTTACTTTGGAAAATAAGATCCAAAAGAGCCAGATATAATTGTTGTTAGCTTGATTGAAATCATGTGATGACATGTCACAAAGATTTATATAATTATGTCTTGTGCTTGTAAAATTATTAATTTTTGTCAAACACTTTTTCCATGACTTACATCACATTTGCATGGAGAAAATTGAGCAAACATTTAAAGGCATGCTAATCCAGTTGCAATGTTTTGGCTGATAGCAAACCAAGCAGACTTCTGCAACCTATAAACTATAAAACATGTATGAAGCAAAATGATTGAAAGACTGACATGTTAAAGGAGAGACAAAAATATATCAGAGCAGAATAGGAAAGTAATACATCATCCAAGAGTTCATTGCTATACTACAGTATAGGCCTAAGCCGATTAGGTGCATAGAGGTAACATTCATGGTGTCCTTTCAGAGAATGGGAAATGCTGTATAAATTTTGTTTGATTAATTTCTATTGCACTGTTAAAAAAAATCACGTGAATCATTTTTATTTAGATTAGAATTAATGGAATTCTTGAGGCTATCAGTTAGAACAACTTAAGATGCACTTCGTGAATCAAAGTTTCAAGAGGATTTGAGAAGTTACTTGGTTGCCACAATGAATGTGAGAGTCAGTTCAGAGACCAATTAAATTCAATCCATCAATCAACCAATCAATCTTGCTTCTCATTTAAACTAATCAGAATTTGTACAATTAGAATAAAAAATGTTATAAAATGGATCTCTATTCTCCCCATTCCATTTGGGTAGCTTATGAACAAAGTAGTTGCATCCTAAAAACCACTTTTGAGAACAAATTCCACCATGATTGTCTATCTTATTGAGTAATAGTGGAAGTAGCAAATGAAAAGTTGGCATCAGTGGAGGACATTTTTTGGATATGGATCTCTGAGTGAAACATGCAACATTACATTTGGAAAGCAGGTGGTCAATCTAAACTGCTTAATTTGAAGAGATAAATTGTTTCAAAAATGAAAGCTGATAGTATATCAGCCAAACTCCAAAAACTGGCTTTTAAGTAGTTAAATATTACCCTTTACTGATATCATTCTGCCATCTGGTGGAAATATCAGCAGCTTCATCAATTGCCCTCAAGCTGGGATAAGCTTAAGAGGAACATATTCTCTTGATTTTTGATGTCAGCTGTGCCTAAGTGGGTAACACTCTTGCCCCTGAGTAATAAGGTTCAAGTCCCACTCCTGGGCTTGAGCACAAAAGTCAAGGCTGACTTACCAGTGCAGTACTCCAGGTCCCACATAGCAGACTGGTCAGAAAAGGGAAAATGGCAATTTGGATCCAAAATTCATTCAGTGGCAGGAATGATGGATCTTTTTTTATTCACTCAAAGGCTGTTTCTAATGGGGTTCCACAGGGTTCATTACTGGTCCCTAGCTTTACATGGTATCTATATCAATGATTTAGACTTAAGTGGAGGGGGATGATTAAGAAGTTTGCAGGTGATACGAAAATTGGTCATGTGTTTGATGGCGAAGAGAAAGCTGTGCACTGTAGGAAGTTACCAAGGGACTGGTCAACTGGGCAGGAAAGTGGCAAATGGAATTCAATCTGAAGAAATGTGAGGTAATGCATTTGGAGAAGGCAAGGAAATACACAATATACCGTTGAATACTGAAAAGTGTAGAGGAACAGAGTACATGTCTACAGATCTCTGAAGGTAGCAGAACAGTTAGATAGCTAGTTCAGAATGGGATGCTTTCCTTTATTAGCCAAGGCATAGAGCATAAGAGCAGGGAGGTTAGGCTAGAACTGTGTAAAACATCAATTAGGCTACAGCCAGAGGACTGCGTGCAGTTATGTTCCAAAGAGGAGTCATATTGGACTTGAAACATTAACTCCGTTTCTCTCCCCGTAGATGCTGCCAGACCTGCAGAAAATTTCCAGCACTTGCTTTTTTACAGTTATTTTCACCACATTACAGGAAGGAGGTGATCAGACTAACAAGTGTGCAGAGGAGATTTATGAGGATGTGACCAGGAATGGAGAACTTAAGCTATGAGGAAAGATTGGATAAGCTGTGGTTGGAGGCTGACAAGAGATTTAATTGAGCTCTATAAACTTATTAGGGGCCTAGAATATGTGGTTATGAAGAGCTATTTCAGTTAGCATAAAGGTCATAAACAGGGACCATAAATGGAAATCAATTGGTATGAGGATTAGAAGGAATTTGAGGAGTAATTGTTTTACCAAGATGGTGGTAGGAGTCTGGAACTCATTGTCTGTAAGAATGGTCAAGGCAGAAACCCTCATTGCATTTAAAAATACTTGGAAATGCACCTGAAATACTGCATCCTACAGGCCTATGGTCCAAAGACTGGAAAGTAGGATTTGGTTGAATAGCTTTTTTTTCAGCTGACACGGAAACAACGGACTGAGTGGTCTCCTTCTGCGCCATAAACTTCCTATGATTCCTACAGAACTCCGAATTGTCTGTATATCATTTCCTGAAATGAATGCAGATTCAACTGATTGCAAGTGGAATGTGTAATGTGTAATATGCAATGTAACAGAATGCGCAAAAGGACCATCCTGTTCTCTCCCAATATCAATAGCCAAGTTTAAACAGAAATAATTTATTGTTTTTCTTTCCCTTCTTTCAACTCAAAACTAAACGAACTTCTTTCATTGAGAACAAAACCATTTCCATATTGTTACTAGGCTTGGTATCAACTGTAATGGGGTAGAATTTTCATGATCTCCCAGTGTAACTTTGCTGTTTCTGCAGGCTTTCCATTGGCCAAAGAACAAAAAGAACAATTTTAAAAGTAGCGAGTTATGAAGATCTGGAATCTATGGCCTGAAAATTTGCTGGATACAGACTTTCAATAGGGAATTTGAATATATATTTTTAAAAGAAAAATAATAGGGGGGCTAGAACAGGGGAGTGATCCTAAATTTTTAAAGTCATGATAGGCTTAATGGACCCACTCTGTGCTGTATGATCCCATGATCTTATTGTAAAATAGAGAAGATTGTAAAAGCATGTACAGAAATTCCAGGCAAATAGTTTAAATTTTCGTAACTTAAAGCAGGTTGGATTTTTGTTTCTCTCACAGTAATTCAACACGTGTACAGCCTTAATTTATGTTCAGTCAAGAAAATGGAAATCAGCAACCATCATGATCTTTTTCCAAATCAGGAGTGAATATTTATTTACTAACCCAGTACAAGATGCTGTGCAGTCAATTAGTATTGGTAAGTGGTGCAAAACTGGCAATATCACTGTGGCTGCTCATTATCTGCCCTGTCTGAAATTCAATTCTATTGAAATCAATGTAACTGAATAACTGGCAGGGGTATAAATAGGTGGCCAATGCGATATCACCCATTTTGTGCTAACTACTAAGATGAATTTCTACTCCATGGAACACTACAACAGAAAAAGTTGCAATGGAGACTAAAGCATTGCATTTGGATGAGGTGAGTGCTGAGAGGTTATATTTGCGTTTCTGGTGGGTGTGATTTTTGTTGAACACTGTCTTGTGCTGTTCACAGTGGCCAGAAATTAATTCAGATGGTTAATTAACCAATTCATAATGACGGCGTGAAGGCCACACACATTGTAAAATAGACCACAGATGGTAAAGAATATGATATATATTTTCTTTGATGAGGCTAATCATAAATCACTAATGAGCTGCAAGCTCAGTAATGAGTTATCTGGTCAGCTTCACTTAACCATGTTTCATTAGGCATGGTAGACCCTTTATACAACACCTATATTGTAGCAAACATTTGCTTGCATCAATTGACAAATATATAACCTTTTCCATTACCACAGTACATCCCAAAGTGATTTACAGTCAATTAAATACTTTTTTTGAAATGTAGTTACTGTTGCAATGTGGGAAACATCACAGCTAATTTGCAAACAGCAAGCTCCCACACAACAAAATAATTACAAGATAATCTGTTTTTGTAGTGTTGACTGAGGGATAAATATTGGCCAGGACAACTGGTAACTCCCCTAATTTTCTTTGAAATAATGCCATGAGTATTTATATTTGGGGTCGGTTTGCTCAGTTGGCAGCTCACCACCACCTTCTCAAGGGCAACTAGGGATGGCCCAGCCAGTGAAACCCACAACAAATAAAAAAAAATATGGTTTAGAATAATGCCAACAGGGTTTGATTCCCGTTCCGGCTGAGATGGACTTGGGTCCTGCCTCTTTGCCCTGCCCCTGGGAGTGGAAGGCAATAACAAACCACCACTGACAAACTCAGCCAAAAAAGCATCAACAGACAATGAGCCAAAGGCCAGCTTTTGGGCAGAGCACACATGAATGAATGAATGATATTTACAGAGTGCAGACGAGGCCTCAGTTTAAGGTCTAATTCAAAAAACAGCACCTCCAAAAGTGCAACATTTCTTCAGTACTGCACTGGAGTGACTAGATTTTGTCTTCAAGTCCTGGAATCAGATTTGAATCCATAATCTTGTGATTGAAAGGCAAGAGTGCTACCAACTGCGCATGTATAGAATTAAGGATATAAGAAATAGGAGCCAGCGTAAATCATATTATTATTATTATTGTAAATTATATGGCCCTGGGAGCCTGCTCTGACATTCAGTAAGACCAGACTAAACTTTTACATCAAGTCCACTTTCCCACCCTATCCCCATAACCCTTCATTGCCCTAGTATCCAAAAACCTATCCATCTTAGTCTTGAATGTTCTCAATGACTGAAAATCCAGAGCACTCTGGGATGGAGAATTCCTAAGATTCACAACCTGCTGAGTGATGAAATTTCTCCTAATTTCAGCCCTAAATGGCCAAAACACTTAGGGTGAAACTATGGATGGAATTTTCCATGCCTGCTAGCTTTGGGCATTTGTGGCAGCATAAGTAAACAAGAAGGCCAAAAATCGGTTTCGTGACCTGAAATCAGTTTGCGATCATCCGCTCTGCCCACCATTGGGGGCCACGTTTCCTGCCGTTGGGCGTCGGGAACCTCCTTGTAATACATCTGCATATCATTATAAGCTTAGCCCACCAGAATCATCCCCCAACGCTGGATCACCCACCCACATCGACAAGGAAAACAAACCAGTACAGAACAGTTCTTAACAAGTGTGATGCACAGAGGTCAGGACTTACCGTCAGGGCCTTGCTCGCATCACGGATATCTGAGCAGCAGAAGATGCTGGACAGCAATGAGACCCTGGAGGAATGTCAGTTGCATATTGGGTGCACTCTCATGGACATGGCTGCACCGTGAAGCAGCCCACAGAAGGTAGAAAGTCACCGTTGAGGGTCTGCTCACAATGGATGATCATCAAGGAGGTGGAGAGGAAGTCCAGCTGTGTTTGGGAGAGGAAGATCTACTGGGGGAGGGGGGGGTAGGAGAGGAAGGTCTGGGTTCAACTAGGAGGGGAAGGTCTGTTGGGGATGGTGAGTTTGGGAAGGGGGAGAATGCAGGTATCATGGGAGTGAGGTTGTGGTGGGGAGAAACAAAGATATCGGGCAAATGAGGTTGGAGGGAGTATGGGGGAGGAGGGGGTAACAAGGGTGAAGACGGCAACTGGGGAGGTAAGTATAAGGGTGGAGGAAGGTGTAAGCAGTCCAGAGAGAGGAAGGAGTTCAGAGGGAGGAAGGAGTCTGGTGGAGAGAAAGGAGTCCAGAGAGGGGAAGGAGTAAGACTAGAGGAAGAAATGAGGTTGGAGGAAGCAGTCAGGAATGGGGAAGGACTAAGGGAGGTGTGGAGTCTGTGTGTGTGTGTGTGTGTGGGGGGGGGGGGGGGGGGGGGGAGAAGCCGGGGGGAGTAGCCCAGGGATGGGGGGAGTTCCAAGGCAGGGGGGAAGGAGTTCCAAGGAGGGAAGGAGTCCGGAATGGGGTATGTCCAGGTGAATGTGCAAGGGAGGACTCTGTTGAGTCCATGACTGTCTCCTGGGGTGCGATCTGAGGGTGAGCATGGTAGAAGAGAATGGTGAGAACAACCAAGCACAGAATGAGTCGGTAGGGTGGGAGGATGAGAGTGAGACGGTATCAGTAGAAGGGATGGCATGGGTGGTTGGTGGGGACTCAGAGGAAGACAGGGACCCTGGCAGTTCAAAGGAGGAGGTCGAGAAGGTTAAAGTGGAAGGGGATGGAATTTTTGGGAAGGAAGGGAATGTGCACGTTCACCTGGGCATCCCCAAAAGAAAAGGATTCTTGCTGATAGATCACGGTGGGGAGGTGGAAGGTGATGCCGGGATGTCAACAATGATGAGGGAAAGGAAATGGGTGACTTGGAGAGCAGAAAGGGCAGGGGGCTTGAAGAAAAATGTTAGATGCTCCATGTTTGTTAAATTAAAAGTGAAAGGACAGTCGTGGTGGGCGAGAACTAGTGCTGCATGGAGTGTGATCAGTGGGTGGGCGGAGATGCAGGTAAGGTCAGATGGACAACTGAAAGCGAACCCCCAACAGGCAGCACTGAAAATGCACAGGACATTTAGATGAGTGTTATGCAGGAAGAATCCGTGTGCATGGGAGAGTGCTTGCATGAGGCTCCAAAAGGCCCCATTGCACACATGTGCGCACACGCACACACTTTCCCTCCAGAATCACTTGTGGGCCAGCTGCTCCCTCTGCAGTGATAGAGGACGATGTTGAGGGGGTCACAGGCAAAGCGGACTTGGAGAGAGAGGGCAGACTCCGTGATTCCTAAGTGGATAACCCAGGGATGTCCAGCTGCTGCTGCTCCTCCCTTTGGGTGCCTGAGGGCCCCAGCCTGATTTCTTGCGGGGAAGGAGCACCTTGGGTGCCCTATTTCCCTCTTCTGTTGCCTGTGCAGGAACTCACCCATGGCTACCACATCTCTGTGATCTGCTGGACCAGGGCCTCCTTAGTGTCTGCCATCTTCCCCGTGGAGACCTCCATACATGCACATATGGGCAACACTTCATTAGAAAGCAGGTGGACACACTTCTCCAACTCGCATGCCACTCTGTTGAGGGCCAACAGCTCTGTGTGATGTCCCCCCACCTTCTGCTGACTCTCCAGGATGAGTTGGGAAGCCGAATCCAAAGGCTCGAACACAATCTGTAACCTCATGGCCCGGCATATCGCCCACTCTACCATTACCATCAAGCCAGGGGATCAACCCTGGTTCAATGAAGAACGCTAGAGGGCATGCCAGGAGCAGCACCAGGCATACCTAAAAATGAGGTGTCAACCTGGCGAAGTTATAACACAGGACTACTTGTGTGCCAAACAGCATAACCAGCAAGTGATAGACAGGGCTAAGCGATCCCACAACCAATGAATCAGATCTAAGCTCTGCAGTCCTGCCACATCCAGTCGTGAATGGTGGTAGACCAACTCACTGACTCGGACCTCTCAGATGCCTCTTCCCCAGCAGTCTTCTGAGTGCCAGGGAGCTCAGTTGAACCTGTCTCCTCCTCCTGCAGGCACAATTCCATGTGGTGACCACTAGATTGTGAACCCAAGCCTGCTCTAGATCTAGGTCCCACCGAGGTATGTGTCTCTGCGTTGGTGGAGGGAGTGCTGTAACAGGTCTTCCAAACTGCTTATTTCCAGCTCTTCAATGGAGGAGGTGTCCTCTTGGCTTGAGCTGAGGGCCTGGATAGAGCTGAGGGACCAGATGGCTGAGGCTGTCGGTCGCTTGGCAGAGTCTGAACCAAAGTCAATTGGGTTGGCTGAAATCAATTAAGTCACACATAACATAAATGTTAACAAAAATCCTGGAAAGCCTTACACAAATTTTAATTATTTCAATGAAACTGTCTCTTAATCATCTAAACTCCAGAGAATATAAGTCATGAAGTAAATGATTGATAAGAAATTAACCTTGATTAGGTTATAATTAGTGAATCAAACTAATTGCTAAACATATTGGAAAGATTGAATTTTAATTTTTGAAATTAATACTATATAAGCTTAAATGTTTCCAGAAAATCCAGAGCTAGCAGAAACTGGTCAAACAAAGGGATCTTTCTAACTTTTGATATGTTACAGAACATCATAGTCTGCCAAAGTCTGGCTTAAGAATAAGGCTCACTGTGCACAAATGAAACCAGACAGACCACCTGGCATCGACCTAGGCACCAGAAATGACAATGGCAATCTCAGCCCTGTCGACCCTACAGAGTCCTCCTTACTAACTTCTGGGGGCTAGTGCCAAAATTGGGAGAGCTGTCTCACAGACTAGTCAAGCAACAGCCTGACATAGTCATACTCATGGAATCATATATTACACATAATGTCCCAGACTCCGCCATCATGAAGTCTCATGGCATCAGGTCAAACATGGGCAAGGACACCTCCTGCTGATTATCACGTACTGTCCTCCGTCAGTTGATGAAGAAGTGCTCCTCCATGTTGAACAACACTTGGAGGAAGCACTGAGGGTGGCAAGGGTGCAGAATGTACTCTGGGTGGGGGACTTCAATGTCTCCACCATGAGTGGCTTGGTAGCACCACTACTGACCGTGCTGACCGAGTCCTAAATGACATAGCTGTCAGACTGGGTCTGCACCAGGTGGTCAGGGAACCAACATGAGGGAAAAACATACTTGACCTCATTCTCACCGAATTACCTGCCGCAGATGTGATCCCACAACCAATGGATCAGATCTAAGCTCTGCAGTCCTGCCACATCCAGTGATGAATGGTGGAAGACCAACTCACTGGAGGAAGAGGCCCCACAAATATCCCCATCCTCAATGATGGAAGAGCCCAGCACATCAGTACAAAAGATAAGGCTGAAGCGTTTGCTACAATCTTCAGCCAGGAGTGCCGAGTGGATGATCCATCTCGGCCTCATCTGGAGGTCCCCAGCATCACAGATGCCAGTCTTCAGCCAAATCGATTCACTCCATGTGAGATCAGGAAATAGCTGAAGGCACTCGATGCTGCAAAGGCAACGGGACCTGACAATATTCCAGCAATTGTACTGAAGAATTGTGCTCTTGAACTTGCCGCAGTCCTAGCTAAGATGTTACAGTACAGCTACAACACTGGCATGTACCCGGCTATGTGGAAAATTGCCCAGATATGTTCCATACACAAAAAGGTCAAATTTAACCCAGCCAATTACTGCCCCATCAGTCTACTCTCGATCATCAGTAAAGTAATGGAAGGGGTCATCAACAGTGCTATTAAGTGGCATTTGCTTAGCAATAACCTGCTCACTGATGCTTAGTTTGGGTTCCATTCAGCTCCTGACTTCATTACAGCCTTGGTTCAAACATGGACAAAAGAGCTGAAATCCCGAGGTGAGATGAGAGTGACTGCTCTTGACATCAAGGCAGCATTTGACAGATTGTGGCATCAAGGAGCCTAGCAAAACTGGAGTGCATGGGAATCAGGGGGAAAACTCTCCATTGCTTGGAGTCATACCTAGCAGAAAGGGAGATTGTTTTGGTTGTTGGACGTCAGTCATCTAAGCTCCAGGACATCATTACAGGAGTTCCTCAGGGTAGTGTCCTCGGCCCAACCATCTTCAGCTGCTTCATCAATGACCTTCTTTCCATCATAAGGTCAGAAGTGCAGATGTTCGCTGATGACTGCACAATGTTTAGCAACATTCATGACCCCTCAGATACTGAAGCAGCCTATGTCCAAATGCAGCAATACCTGGACAATATCCAAGCTTGGGCTGATAAGTGGCAAGTAACATTCACACCACACAAGTGTCAGGCAAAGAACATTTCCAACAAGAGAGAATCCAACCATTGCCCGTTGATGTTCAATGGCATTACGATCACCGAATTCCCCACTAATAACATCCTGGGAGCTGTCATTGACCAGAAACTGAACTAGGCTAGCCATGTAAATACTGTGGCTACAAAAACAGGTCAGAAGCTAGGAATAGTGTGACGGGTAACTCACCTCCCGACTCCCCAAAGCCTGTCCACCATCTACAAGGCACAAGTCAGCAGTGAGATGGAATACTCCCCACTTGACTAGATGAGTGCCTTCCCACAACAGTCAAGAAGCTTGGCACCATCCAGGACAAAACAGCCCACTTGATTGGCACCATATCCACAAACATTCACTCCCTCCATCACCAACGCACAGTAGCAGCAGTGTGTACACCCTACTAGATGCACTGCAGGAATTCATCAAGGCTCCTTCGACAGCACCTTCCAAACCCATGACCACTGCCATCTAGTAGGACTAGGGCAGCAGATAGATGGGAACACCACCACCTGGAAGTTCCCTTCCAAGGCCATCCTGACCTGGAAATAAATCACCGTTCCTTCACTGTCGTTGGGTCAAAATCCTGGAACTCCTTTCCTAACTGCACTGTGGGTGTACCCACGCCACATGGACTACAGCGGTTCAAGATGGCAGCTCACCACCACTTTCTTAAGGGCAACTAAGGAAGGCCAATAAATGCTGGCCCAGCCAGCAACGCCTACATCCCGTGAATGAATGAATAAAAAAAAATCTGATCAAGGTTAGTAAGTAAGAAAGCTATTGTCTTCCCTAAACTGTCCTTTTGAGCCAATAAGATGTTATCATTGAAAGATGTAATTAATGACCAGTTAAATTAACCTAATAACAGCTAAAACCAATCAATAAGTTAACAGTAGCCTGACCTACCAACAATATTACTAAGCTATCGTCTCAATGGTTGTGTTATTGGACCAGTATTCCAGAACCTGGGATAATAAACCTGAGAACAGAATATTTCCAAAATGGTAACGCCCATTCAGTGCTGAAAGAGGGAGTGCAGCAGCTCCACCTCAGCTTGAGGGCATGAACTTCAGTCATGCTCAAGGGGTAGAAGTCTGAATAGGCCAGAATATACTGTCGTCATTTGCCTCTCCTCGACTTTATGTGATAATTACAGCCAAAGGATTTTCTAACACAGGGCATTTCCTCTTCTGAGCCAGGGAGGCATCGATCACGGTTACAGGGTTTCAAATAATTTGGGCCTTGGGTTGATGGGCTTTGATTTCTCATTACAACTACTTCTGGGAAGGGCAGGATAGAGGAATCTAACTGTATTGCTGATGTCAGTGTCAGTGGTGCTGATAACATCAGAAACACCTTTCTTTAAGTCACTGCTGGGCACCTAGAATGGTTGGTGGACTGTTGGACTGTAACAATCGCATCACTACGCCTCAAAAATTCCTACAGCTCTTTAGTCATGAGCTGACACAATGTATGGACTGCTTATTTAAAAAAAAACATAGAATGATGTTCACTAAAAGGGATTAAAAAAGGATTAGAAAGATGTGTTCAAAATCATGAGGGGGCTGGACAGGGTAGACAAGGAGAAACTGTTCCTGCTCGTAAAAGGATCGAGAACGAGGGGGCACAGATTTAAAGTGATTTGCAAAAGAAGCAAATGTGACGTGAGAAAAAACTTTTTCACATAGCAAGTGGTTTGGGTCTGAAATGCACTGCCTGGAAGTGTGGTGGAGACAGGTTCAATCGAGGCATTCAAGACAACATTAAATGATTATTTGATTAGAAACAATGTGCAAGGGAACAAGGAAAAGGCAGGAAATGGTCATTAATTCATAGTATCCATTTAGAGAGCCGGTGCAGAAATGATGGGCTGAATGGCCTCCTTCTGCACTGTAACAATTTTGTGATTCTGTGACTAAAAATGGGGTCCTGTATAAGGATCGTTGCTAGCTGTGTACTGAAGGTCCCCGAGGCAGGATTCCTTAAAAGGGTTGTCTATCAAAGAAGGTATTCGCAAGGGTTACGCTTCTTCTGACTGATCTCCCACATGAAGTTGTAAAGAGTCATTATCTTAAAGTTGCTTAATAAACTTCTTTAAAAAATTTACTATCCAAAGTTCTGCTTTTGTCTTTAATTGGTTAAAGTATTGTCTGGACCAATGTCAATTTGTTAAACGGCCAGTTGGTGTGGTGGGAAGTCAATTAAGTTACACATAACGTAATTATTACCAAAAATCCTGGCAAGCCTCCCACAAATTTCAATGAAATTACCTCTTATTCATCTAAACTCCAGACAATATAAGATCACGCCACTCAGCCACTCCTCACCGGACAGGTATGAATCAGTCCAGTGAAGCTTTGTTGCATTCCTTCTAAGGCAAGTATACCCTTCCTTAGTAATAAAAAGAGAAAATGCTGGAAAACCACAGATGCTGCCAGACCTGCTGAGCTTTTCCAGCATTTTCAGTTTTTATTTCAGATTTCCAGCATCCGCAGTATTTTGCTTTTATCCTTCCTTAGGTAAGGAGGCAAAAACAGTATAGACAATACTGCAGGTGTGGTCTCACCAAAGCTCACATAATTGCAATGAGACTTCCTCACTCGTTTACTTCAAACATCTTGTCATAAACATAGAGGGAAACTTGCCATTTTTACCTTCATAATAGTGCCGCACCTACAAGTTAATTTTCTTTGATCCATGTACAGCAAAATCCTTCTGAATTTATTTGAGTCACACATCTTTTAAAAATATTCTGCTCTTCCATTCCTCCTTCCAAAATGAATAATTTCTCACTTTCCCAAATTATACTCCATCTGCCATATCCTTACCCAATAACTTAAAAGACCTACATTCTTTTACAGCCTACTTATGTTCCTCTCAAAGCTTAATTTCTGACCTAGCTTTGTATCAGCAGCAAACATGGATAAATTACACTTAGTCTCCCCATTTAAGTCATTGATATAGAATAAAAGTAGCTGAGGCCCAAGCACTGATCCTTGCAGCATTCCATTAGTTATACCTTGTCATCCTGAAAATGACCCTTTGTTCCTATTCTCTGGTTTTGTCCGACAACCAATCATTAATCTATGCTAACATATGACCCCTATCCCATGAACCCTAATCTTGCACAATAACCTATTGTGTGGCACCTTATCAAGTGCCTTCTGAAAATCTAAATATGCTACATCCACTGGTTCCTCCTTATCTACCCTGTTAGTTACAGCCTCAAAAACTCCATCAGTCAAACACCCATGACCACTACTATCTGGAGGGACAAAGGCAGCAGACACATGTGTCTGCAATTTCACCGCATGAAGTTCTCCTCCAAGCCGCTTACCATCCTGACTTGGAAATATATCACCGGTCCTTCACTGTCACTGGGCCAAAATCCTGGAACTCCCTCTCTAACAGCACTGTGGCTGTGCCTACACACATGGACTGCATCAGTTTAAGAAGGCAGCTCACCACCATCTTCTCAAGAGCAATTAGGGATGGGCAATAAATGCTGGCCTAGCCAGCAATGCCCATATCCCACGAATGAATAGAAAAAAAACTTAAACTGTACCTTCTTGGTGAAACTAGCAGGTTTCTTCCTCCTAAGGCTAGGAAAATACACATCCCGCCTTATCCTCTTGAATGTATGAAGTAGTAATTCCAATGAAACCTCATTACTTCTGGGAATCACACCTTTGTG
This sequence comes from Carcharodon carcharias, assembly GCF_017639515.1. Lineage (NCBI taxonomy): Eukaryota > Metazoa > Chordata > Chondrichthyes > Lamniformes > Lamnidae > Carcharodon > Carcharodon carcharias. The sequence continues at coordinate 172,750,833 of NC_054469.1, forward strand.
TATTGTCTACCATTCATCCTTCTTCAGTTCTCTGGCCAAAGGCAGGTCTGACCAATGTTATGACACAGCAGATAGTAAATGCCGAGCTGTTCAAATCCCAGAGGGAAACTTGAAACAACTGTCACATCTAATTTTCAATTTATATAGATTCTGAGATGCGTGCCTTGAATTCAGTTGTAATAAGGCTACCAAGTCTTTAAGGTTTTTATAAAACTAGGTTAAACATATATTAATAAGAGAAATTATTTTAAATACCTATGTAAATTACTACTATGATAACTTCTAAATCCCCTACTCAATCTAACTTCCAGTTACACTTTTGTTAAGACAACAGTAAGACACACAGATTTTAAAAGACCCAGGCAAAGAAACATAATACCCTGAACAAGTTGACTTCCAAGTGAGTTTTCTTAATTTCAGTCCTTTGAAGACAGCAGCTTGAGGCATAGATGCTGAAGGCTTTCCATACTTGTAAGATCTTAAAAATGCCTTCCCTTACACACAGCCCTTGCTCTTTCTTTATATATATCTTCCTCTTTGAATGCAAATACCCATTGCACCACTCTGCCTTTGGACTTTATCTCCCTAATAATAAAACCCTCTCATTGCACTAAGTTTTGCCAGTAATCTTTGGAAAAAATAAACACACAGTTTCTAAACTTTACCTGGTTAGGTGCCATATTTCACTCCCTCTTTGGAAACAATCTGGTCTGGTTAATTTCAAAATGCAAATGTTCCCTTGACACTTAAGTCTCTAAACTTCCCCATGTTTATCAAATTAACATTTCAAACTTACCCTCTCTTTTTAGGTCAAGGCACCCAGACTAGCTGCCTCTAATTCAATTAAATCTCTCACACACACCCACATTTGGACACATAGACACATCCCACTATTGCTCTATTTTACAATAAATTCCAATAACATTATGAGAGGTATTATATCTTTTTGACATCCCCTTCCGTATTGAAAAATGAACCGTCATAATTTAAAAAGACAGCTTCATTTTTATTAACCCATCTTACACTATCTCCTATACTTATCTATATACTTTCATTATTACATTACTAGATACATGCATTTACATAACTTTATATACACAAATCCTTTGCATCAACAGAAAACATTCCAGTCCAGAGTCCAAGTTTTTAAATGTCCAATTTTCCCTTTAAGCTTCAAAATCTTGATGAGGCATCTGCAATCAGATTCCCTCATTCAGCGGCATGTATTATCTGTAGATTAAATGGTTGCAGTAATAAACTCCATCTGAATAGCCTTGCACTTCGATCTTGAAATTTGTCCAGAAACTTTAAAGGATTGTGGTCTGTATAAACAACTGTTTCCAACGAACTGTTTGTCGCTAAATTTCAAAATGCTGCAATGTTAACACCAAATCCAAAGACTCCTTTTCGATCGTTGAATATCTTCTCTGTTGTGCAAACTTCCCCATGCTTATCTAATTAATATTTCAAACCTACCCTTTCTTCTTAGATCAAGGCACCCAGACTAGCTGCCCCTAAGTCAACTAAATCACACACACACACACACACACACACATACATAGATATATCCCACTATTACTCTATTTTACAATAAATTCCAATAACATTATGAAAATTATTATATATTCCTGACACCAACAGCACCACAAACTCCACTACAAGTAAGGAGGAAGGCAGTTTTGAATCTAGCTCAGCTGGAATGGGGAGTGAACCCTTGGTGTTGGTAATAATCTGATCCAACCTGGCCATTCAGCCAACTGAGTCAACCATCCCCTCAAGGAGTCTGAGTTGCTGTGGCAACATACATTTTTACATGCATGCTGTAGCCTGAAGCAGTGGATAGTGATGGTAGCCCCTCCAATTTCTTTCCATCACATGGCTGACCAGAAATTTTTCCCGCTCTTACCAGCTGTCATTAGCGTATATTGGAAGGATTCACAAGTTGATTCTCAGCCTGTTTGGCCATGTTATGAGAACACCTTCATTCATCCTAAACACTGCCAAATTAATTTTGTTGTTCTTTTAAATATAGCTGTATTATGTCATGCAATGTGCATCACACCTGTTTCGCAGCTTGCAAACACAAAACCCTGAAGTTAAAATTAATTAGTTCAATTGAGTTCAGATCACAAATTCCAGTTGACTTTTGAATTTCTCCCTCATAATTCCAAGCACATCATACAAAGCCCATTCTTAGTTTAAAATCAGGGCCCGTATTTCTGTATCAATCTTTCTCTCCCTTGGCCAGTCTGCTCTTTTTAACTCAAAGCAGGAGTGTTCTTTATATTCCTTAATTCAAATTACTGGCTTTTAGTGAAAAATAGCTTTGAATTATCAGAAGTAGACTGCAATTCTTTCTTTCTTTCAGTTTCCCTTCCACTTTTACTACCCCCTTTGTTGGTCTCCCTCTTGTTTATGGCTTATTTGTTCTACCAATTAGTCTGAAGATCATTGCAGAGAAAGATGGCAGACAACTGAAGAGCTATGGTGGACAGCTCCAACAATGGCAGTAATGAATCGAAAGTTGGTGAGTGAAGGGTCAGAGAGGGAAGCAAATAAGCGGGAGAGAGTCAGCGTGGCAAGCGGCGATTGGGAGGGTCAGGGATGGAAGTGTTGAGCAGGAGTCAGTGAGTGGGAGGGCCAGCAAGCTGGAGGTTCAGGGAACGAACTGATGAGTGGGAGAGAGGCAGTGAGCAGGGGGATTGATGAGCAGGAGAGACAGCGAGTGGCAGGGTTCGGGTGAGAAGTGGTGAGTGAGAGAGAGGCAATGAGTAGAAAAGAATCAGCGAGCAGGAGGGAGGGCCTCTTTGAAGTGGGTTTTTTGTTGTGGGGTTAGCCAAGGCCAGGCATGGAGTGAGGACTGAGTGCAGGCCTGGCTGGGAGCCATGGGGAGTGGGATCTGGATGGCCCTGGCAGTCACTCTGTGGAATTGGGGAGAGAGGCCCTTTTCTCAAGCATTCCAGCAACCCAGGGACCCTCCTAATGCCATAGATCCAGCTGGGGCTTCCCTGAATCCTTGTGTGGCTGGGAAAGGCCTCACTAATTAACCAGGGGCCATATGCTTCCTGGTCTGGTTTTTAGCACTGAGCGAGGAGCTAATTGGGGGTGGTAGTGTCTCATAACTTTAGCGAGGGTTCATAACTTTATTTTGCGGGGATTTTGCTGTAGTGAGGGTTTTTTTTGATGAGATTGATTGCTGTGGTGAGATGTTTATTTGTAAGTTTTAGTGCTGTAGTGGGCTTTATTTGGGAGGATTTAGTGCTGTGTTGTAGAGATTTATTTGGGGGTGGATTTAGAAATGTGGTCAGAGATTTATTGAGGGATTATTGGGGGATTACTGAAGTGGGTGGATTTAGTGCTCACTGAGAGGCTATTGGGGGAGTTAGTGCTTTGGGAGACTTTTGGGGGCTTTTAATGCTATGACAGGGAGTTACTGAGTTGGTTTAAGTGTGGTTTTAAATTGCTAAAGTGGTAGTGAGGGGATTTATTTTAATTTAATTTGCCGCAGTGGGGGCTCTACTGTGGGGGAATAGTGGCTAAACTGGATTTCGCTGATGGACACCAAGATGCAGGTCTGGCTATCGTGAGAGGGGCCAGGGGATGGCATGCCTGGAGGATAAGATCACATCAAGCTCTGACTATCTGGGCCTTGCTGGTCTAAGGCTAAGGGAGTAAACCCAACCAAATCTGGAGTGGAGTCCCATTAGGCGGTTTGTGTTTATCTCAAGTTAGCACCTACCAGCAACTGCTGCAACCAGCTAGGCCCCAGAGGAGCAGCTAATTAGGGGCTAATGAAAGCTAATAGCTTTCATCTTTCTTCCGGATACAAGCCTACGAGGTTGAGAGGAGCGTACAGATGCTAGACAAGTCTGCGTCTCCTAAAACCATGCCTAGGCTATGTAGCAAACAAAGAAAGGTAACCTTTCAGCGAGGAAGCTGGAGTGCGAGGACTATGTACCCTGGCATGAACAACGACCCACATTCCACAGCAAGTGTATGCAAGACAGCCCTGGGTGACCATGAGCTACACAAGCTTGGTATCAACATTGCTGCTTTACAAGAAACTGGATAGCTAGTACTATATTCATGAGGCTAATTACACCTTCTACTGATGTCATGAAGTTTTATACTTATTATTTATACGTATTATATATATTATTGAAAGAGGAAATCTGTTTGCAGATACGTTATCAAGAGTTTGAAGCTTAAAGGAATTTGGGACACTTAAAAACCCTGGACACTGAACTGGAGTGATTTCTGTTGATACCAAGGACCTGTGTATATATATTATGTTAATGCATGCATCTGGTAATGTAATAGCATAATGAGTATAGGAGATAGTGAAATGGCCGTCTTTTAGAATTATGACAGTTCATTTTTTGATAAGGAGGGGGATGTCATGAAGCTATTAATGTATATAATATTTTGGAAAATATTTTTCTTTTAAAATAGAGGTTTAGTCTGCAGGTGTGTCTTAATTGGATTAAGGCCAGCAGGTCTGAGTGCTTTGATGGGTGCTAGTTTTGATATGTAAGAGAGATAAGACTTTTGAATGGAGCATTCAAGAAGTGGGATGAAAACCAACGCCTTTCTAGCAGCTGCCAAGCAATATGTTTATATTACTAATAAAATTGGTACTATGAAAGGGGTTTTATTGTTAAAGGTGGAGTTCAAAGAGGCTGGTGAGACAATGAGAATTTGAATTCAATCAGTAGTGGTAGCTTTAACTTCAGCAGTTTTTGTGTGTGCAGAGCAGAAGCAATGTAAGATCAAAAGGCAGTTGCAAGCCTCCAACTGGCTCCACAGGAATTAAATTGACAGGAGCCTCATTTTGAATTCGTAAGATGAAAAAGCTTTGCCTGGTGTTTGGTTAAGTCTATGGGTTGCTGTTGCCTTAATGGAGATTAGTTTGGGAGTTGGTAAAAGTTATGATAGTAGTAATTTGTAGCTATGTGTATATATATTTTAACTTGTGTAAATTAATAAGATGTTTCATGTACATTAATGTAAAACCTCGAGAACTGAGAGTCTGATTCCTAAATTTAGAGTCGCATCTCAAACATAACACTTAAAATTATAGGTTATGACAGTTGTTTAAAGTTTCCCTCTGAGATTTTTCATTAACTCCATTTTACCAACTGCATCGGTCATAACAATGGCAAGGAAGAACACTGAAGACCAACGTTGGCATGGTGTAGGCTTTGCAGTGGGCCGCAGGCTAACACAGTCAATTGAGTTGACAATTGCAACCTCGGAGAGTCTCATCTCCCATTGGCTGTCATCTGATGGAGGTGCAGTCAACATCATATGTGCCCACGCACTGACTATGCCAGCAGTTCAAAGTGCATTTCTACGACTCCCTAAGTAGCATTCGAAATGGTAAGAGGCTATTCATCCTTAACTGCATGCAATGGGGCAAACAGTGATTCATAGCCCATGTGCCTCGATCATCATGTGGTGGGCAAGATGAAGATAACGGACAATGCCTTCTTGAGCTTTGTGCCCTGAATGAACTCTGCATCACCAAAACTTTCTTTCAGAGCAGATATTGCCACAAGGTATCATGGTGTCACCCAAGGTCTGGACTCTGGCCCTAACTAGGCTTAGTCCTCATGAAAGCACGTGATCTTCAAAGGCGCAGTCTGCCTAGTGTTCTTCACACCATCACCAACCACTACCTCACTACTAAACTCTATCATCTGTGGAGCAGCAGGAGCAACATTTGGTAAAGGTGGAATCCGCAACAAGAACTGATTTGAGACCTATTCAGCTGAGATGACATATGCCATTAATGCAAAAAGCAAAGCCTATCTAATGCACAACATAAACTGAACAGCTAAAACACTGCACGATCTGAAAATAGCCAAGACAGCAGTGCAAAAGGAGATACTACACAAATAAACACCTGACCAACTCACATCAAGAAATCCAAACTGCCTGTGCCAGTGGAAATCTACAGGCTATGTGTGAAGGATCAAGAGGGCGCTTGGTCTGACCATCACTGAAGCTTCCCCCCTGAAGTCAGCAGATGGTGAAGTATTCACTGACAGAAGGAAACAGATGTCTTGCTGAGCTAAACACTACTGTGCTGTACACCTATGAGATGGACATCTCCCTGTCTGTGCTTGGCGCTCTCCTGCAGCTTTCTGTCATGGATGAGTTTGATGAAGAACCCTCATCATCGAGCTTAAGCAGGCTATAAACTGCATAGCAAACAGAAAGACACGTGCAAGGATGGAATCCCAGCCAAACTGCTCGAGCACAGAAAGTCCCATCTATTGCTATACCTTTATGACCTTCTCCTCCTCTACTGGAAAATAGCTCTGTTCCACAGGAGATACTTGATGCAAAAATCGTCACACTAAACAAAAATGAAGGTGGCAGAGGAGGCTGCAATGACTACAAGAACATCTCACTCTTTGGCATCATAGGAAAGGCCTTTGCTAGAGTCATAATTAAAAGGCTTCACCTATTTGCAGACCGAATGTGGTTTCTGTGCAGGCAAATCTACTGTGGACATGATCTTCACCATATACCAGAAGCAAGTTTAGGAAACAGGATGTACCTCTTTACTTTCATGGATCTCACTAAGGCATTCAACACCATCAACAGAACAGGACTCAAAGATTTTGGAGAAAATTGACTGCTCACCAAAGCTCCTCGGTCTCATTTGCTCCTTCCATATCACCATACAATTGCGCACTGATCAGAGAACTCCTCTATGCTGCCAATGCTATGCTATTTGCTTACATGGAAACTCAGCTACAAAGACTTATGGGCCATCTTTCTCATGCCTGTAATTTGTTCTCCCTGACTATAAGTGTCAAGGGAACCATGGTCATGGGGCAAGATGTTGCATCTCTGCCCCTGATCACTCTAAATAACACCCCACTGAAAGTAGTTAGCAAAGTCTGCATTCTAGCATCCATGGTGGCAGGCAATCTTTTCCTTGACACAGAACTTGAACATGCATAGGGAAAGCAGCCAGCACCTTTAGCTGACTCATGAAATGCATATGGAATTACATCAAACTGACCTTTAAGAACAAATTGCGTTCTCAGCACCCTGCTGTATGGCTTTGAAACATGGACTGCTTACTGCTATCAAGAAAAGAAGCTCAACAATTTCCATCTTCACTGTCTGTGGTGCATTATGGGTATATTCTGGCAACACAAATCACGAATGCAGCAGGGCTCCCAAGTTTGTTAGCACTCATTAAACAGAGGCGGCTTTTGGCACCGCAGGATGGAAGGACTTTCTGTATGATGAGATAGCCAGAACCAAACAACCAGTAGGGGTTAAAGCTCCATTTCAAGGAAATTTGCAAGCATGACATGAAGGCCCTAAATATCGGCTATCACACCTGGGACTCACTACAGACAACAGGGGAAGTTGGCGACACCTCCTGTTAGCTGGCATGCACTACCACGATGATCAGTGTCTTCAGCAGCTGATAACAGGTGAAAATATCGAAAACAACAACCTACAACGACACTAGGAAGATTCATGCGTGGCATTCATGGCAGAACATGCCTCTCAAGGATTGGCCTTTTCAGCTATCAGCAAAGATACGCCACATAAAGACACCCTACCTGCTGCTTGTCCATCATTTTCTATGGGTGGTAGGATGCCGATAACACGACTAGTCTGAAGTGGAATGGATGATAGTGGGTTTACCAAGCAATAGGTAACAGTGAAAATGTAAGTTTGCAACTACTAGCACAAATGAGCATTTGATCAAGAATTGTTCTGTGATAAAGCGATGAAGTGGAGAAGGATCACGGCATAAAGCCAGTATTACAGATCCCGTTATAGGAATGCCTGATTTCCACTGAGTTGGAACAAAAAGCAATATGCTTTCAATAAGGGGCAGCTGATCTGTATATCAGTTTTACAAGAGCAGCAAATTGAAAATCTATCTCCCATGTGCAAGACTACAAGAGCAAATTTGTTAAAAGGACAGTTTCTCCCTCAGTGATGACAGATGTTGCCAAATTTATATCTAGGAAGTTCTGTTGACATAGCAAATCTCCCTTTATATACATTCCTCTTTTGATGTGAAACATAATGCAACTCAGCTGAAGTTGTTTAAAATTTGTCTTAAGAAAAGTAGCTGACTTTACAATTCTCAGGTCACAGAGAAAATTGCAAATGTTTTGTAACAATGGTAATAAAATAATAGCAAAGTGTATGTGAATCATCAAAATAATTATTTCTCAAAACTACCACAAAATATGCTGGATTTTCTCCAACACATAAATGAAGAGCCTCTACAATAAAATTGCAGATTTTCACCTAAAGTTGTCAAATTCTTATTTCTCTGTCATCCAGAATTTAATGCTTGGGATCTAGTGAATATCTTGGTTTATACTTGCCACTAAGGCTATTTCATATCTAATTTAAAAATGTGCTTTGAAATATAACGATCCAACACAACTATCCTCTGAACAAATTGAACAAATAAATATGTGTACTGAGCTCCTTTGGGTTTTCATGGTTTGTGTGGTCACTTTTAATTTGTATAACCTTTGTGCTCAAATCTTTTAAAAATTTTGATCACCCACAAGAAGAAACAATAAAATTGCCAATTGCAGTAAAATATAAACCTAATCCAATTACAAGAAAGGGTTTCTTCATTCCAAAAACTGGCACTCAGTACTACTTTACATTTTGAGAAATGATGTACTTCAGAGTGATATAGGCTCGTTAATAGTACTTGGGTAGATTTCAGTTTCCTTCTTTTGTATGCTTTTTCTTGACAGGGTGGATGTTGAGAGGTTGTTTCCCATTGTGGGAGAGTCTAAGACCAGAGTGCGGGGTTGCCCATTTAAGACAGAGATGATGAGGAATTTCTTCTCTCAGAGGGTAGTGAATCTGTGGAATTCTTTACTGCAGTAGGCTGTAGAGGCTGGATTGTCAAGTATATTCAAGGCTGAGACAGACAAATTTTTAATCAGTAAGGAAATCAAGCATTATGGTGAAAAGACAGGAAGGTGGAGTTGACGGTTATCAGATTAGCCATGATCTCATTGAATGGCGGAGCAGACTCGATGGGCTGAATGGCCTACTTCTTCTCCTATGTCTTATGGTCTTATGCTTCTACTGATGGGTTCCCTATGACATGAAAAGAAATCCAGAACTTTATTCTTTTGCCATTTTTAAAAAAATGGATTTTCTGCTGAACCAAAAAAGATGGCTGCCAAGTCATATTACCACAGGGTTGGCTCTTTGTTCTGGGAGCTACCACCAGGAGTTAGAAGAACAAAATAATTCCTCGCTCAGCATGTGGGTCTCACAGCTCATTGTACAAACCCCTTGTAATCAACAAAAGTACAGGAAATGCAGACAAACTGGCTCCCCAGCCTGAACTATCACAAAACAGAGAGCGCGAAACTCATTATACTGGAAAGGATTTTAATAACCACCTTGCCTCTCTCCTAAAGAGGAACAATGGAATTCTGGCTAGAAGCGCAGAAACTGATTGCTAAGCTGCAATTAACTATTAATGGGCCATGTCACATGACCCAAGTCTCTGGCCTTTTGGACTATTTAAACATTACATCTTTGGGCTCACAGTCAGTCTGCTTTTAACATCCAACCAGTGAATCCTCCAAAAAGCAGAACTCCAGGCAGAACAACAGCCTGCTCCTCAAAGCCTCTCTCTGCTGGAAGAGTTCTTACCATCGCCTGCAGAACCAACCCAGTGTTTGTGGGTCTACTTTATCTTGCGGTATGAGCACCAACACTAAAGCGAACTCTACAACTCCCGCCTTCAGCCAGCTGAACTCGAACTCCTTTGTGAAAGAATTCCTCATTGGACTCTGAAAATCACATGAACTTATATCTATTTCTGTGGTTCTTATACTGTCACTGTCTATCGTTATAAAACTCTTTTTACTATTCTCCCTTTACTGTGTGTGTGTGTGTGTGTGTGTGTGTGTGTGTGTAGTGGAGTGGGAAATTGTGAACACTCCCTCTCCAGGTTTTGAATGTGAAATAAACTAAACTTAGTTAATCATAACGCAAGTTTGCTGCAGGTTATTAGTAAATTGGATCACAAAAACTGAGGGTTTTTGAAAACACTACACCGCATACTTTAAAAATAATTCAAAACACCTCCTTGCAGACAGGTTGGTGATAGGAAATAAGTACAGGTTGCCTGCCTCAATCCTGTCCGTAACACTACATTTAGACATATGGGGTTGAATTTTAGCCAGAAGTGGGAAACAGGAATCGGGATTGTTTTTGGACCTGAAAATCACCTCCAGTAGGAAATTGATATTTATGGCAGTGAGCTCTTAACTGTGCAGATGGGTTCTCTGTCCAATTAGAGTCAGTTTAAACAGGAACAGAAATGGTTCAGATGAAATGTGAAACTGATCCAGACTCCTCATGGGGTTGCTGGTTGTCCTGAGGGAGAGATATGTGATTTGTGCCACAGCCTTGCACAGCACTAGAGGGAAGTGAGATGTCAGAGGAGATTCAGAGGCCTGGCACCCAAACAAAGATGCCCCTTGCTTTACTGATGCCAACATGGATCTAATGTTGGAGATTGTGAGGCAGAAGAGGGTGGTCTTCTTCCTGGAGGTTGACAGAAGGACACCACCAGCTGAAACCAAAAACGGTCCAGATTGTTGCCATCATCAGCGGCAGAAGTGAGACGAGAAGAGTCATGAGGACTCGAAACGTCAACTCTTTTCTACTCCGCCGATGCTGCCAGACTTGCTGAGTTTTTCCAGGTAATTCTGTTTTTGTTTTGAGACGAGAAGAAGTTGGATTTGGTGCCATAAAAGGTTCAACAAACTCATACTTGTGGCAAGTTTAGCGGAACCCCCAACACTCCAGACAGGTCTCAGGGCTTGCACTGTCCAGCAGATACACTATCTGAGGAACCTTAGGGTGCTTGCTGCTCCTGAACATGCGAGGCATGTCTTCCCAGGGCACTTACTGACTTCTCAGAATGGTATACAGCCAAAGATCTGCTGAGCACCTGTCACCCCCATGACACACACAGCTCCTAAAGTATAGGGCAGATGGCATTGGACAAAGTGGACAACTGGGCCTTATTTTGCTCAGTTTTATACTTGCAGGAGAAAGGAGCATACGATGTGAAGGAGAGGGCCCAGCGGGAGGATGGGTGCCTTTCTTTTACTGAATTACTCCAAGGAAGCAAACAGAAATAGAGATAGCCAGGATAGTGGAAGAGGAAATATTTAGCCCATCAAAACATGAGTGCTTTGTGAACCTTTACAAAATAGCAGCAGGAGTAGGCCATTTGGCTCCTCAAGCCTGCTTCACTATTCCATTAGATCATGGCTGGTCTTCAGTCTCAATGTCATTTTCCCACACTATCCCCATATCCCTTGATATCTTTAATAACTAGAAATCTATTGGCTTCTGTCTTGAATATACTCAATGACTGAGACCCCACAGTCCTCAGGGGTAGAGCATTCCAAAGATTCACTATCCTCTGAGTGAAGAAATTCCTCCTCATCTCAGTCTTAAAAGATCTATCTCTTATTGTGAGACTATGCCTCCAGTTCTAGAACCCCAGTCAAGGGAAACATCCTTCCTGCATCAGCCCTGTTGAGCCCTGTGAGCATTTTGCATGCTTCAATGAGATCACCTCTCATTCTTCTAAAGTCTAGAGAACACTGGTCCCATCTCCTCAAACTCTCCTCAGAGGGCAATCCCGCCATCCCAGGAATCTCTCTGGTGAACTTTGGTTGCACTCACTCGATGGCAAGTATATTCGTCCTTAGATAAGGAGACCACGATTGTACGCAATACTCCAAGTGCAGTTTTACCAAGGCTTTATACAAGTGCAGCAAGACTTCTTTACTCTTATACTCAAATCCTCTTGCAATAAAGCCCAACATATCATTTGCGTTCCTAATTGCTTGCTACGCCTGAATGTTAACTTTCAGTGGCTTATGAACAAGGACACCCAGGTCCCTTTGGACATCAATACTTCCCAGTCTCCCACCATTTAAGAAATACTCTGCATTTCTGTTTTTCTTACCAAAGTGGATAACCACACTTTTCCACATTATATCCCATCTGCCATGTTCTTGCTCACTCACTTGGCCTGTCTAAATCACCTTGAAGTCTCTTTGCATCCTCCTCACAACTCAGATTCCCACCTAGCCCTGAGTCATCAGCAAACTTGAAATATTAAATTTGGTCCCCACATCCAAACTATTGATATAGATTGTAAATAACTGGGGCTCAAGCACTGATCCTTTCAGTATCCCATTAGTAACAGCCTGCCAACCTGAGAATAGCCTGTTTGTTCCTATTCTTTGTTTTCTGTCCATTAACCAATTCTCAATTTATGCCAGCGTATTACCCCCAATCCCATTGCTCTAATTTCATGGACTAACCTTTTGTCTGGGATCTCATCAAAAGCCTTCTGAAAATCCAAATATACCACATCCACGAGTTCCCCCTTATTTATTTTGCTCGTTACATCCTCAAAGAACTCCAACATGTTTGTCAAACATGATTTCTCTTTCATAAATCCATGTTGGCTCTGCCCACCCTATCATTATTTTCCAAGTGTCCAGTTATTGGACAAAGTGGACAACTGGGCCTTATTTTGCTCAGTTTTATACTTGCAGGAGAAAGGAGCAAACGATGTGAAGGAGAGGGCCCAGCGGGAGGATGGGTGCCTTTCTTTTACTGAATTACCCCAAGGAAGCAAACAGAAATAGAGATAGCCAGGATAGTGGAAGAGGAAATATTTAGCCCATCAAAACATGAGTGCTTTGTGAACCTTTACAAAATAGCAGCAGGAGTAGGCTATTTGGCTCCTCAAGCCTACTTCACCATTCCATTAGATCATGGCTGGTCTTCAGTCTCAATGTCATTTTCCCCGCACTATCCCCATATCCCTTGATATCTTTAATAACTAGAAATCTATTGGCTTCTGTCTTGAATATACTCAATGACTGAGACTCCACAGTCCTCAGGGGTAGAGCATTCCAAAGTATTTTCCCTACTACTGATGCCAGGCTAACAGTCTGTCATTCCGTTTTCTCTCTCCCTCCTTTCTTAAATAGTGGTGTTACAATTGCTACCTTCCAATCTCAGGAACCATTCCAGAACATGTAGAATTTTGGAAGATGACCACCAATGCATCCATTATCTCTGCAGCCATCGCCTTCAAAACACTGGAATGTAGATCATCAGATCCAGGGAATTTATTAACTTTCAGTCCCATTAATTTCTCCACTTTCTACATTTTTACTAATACTAATTTCTTTCAGTTCCTCATTCTCACTAGTCCCTTGGTGCTCTAGTATTTCTGGGAGGTTTATGTATCTTCCTCTACGAAGACAGACACAATGGTTGGGATTTTCCACGCCTGATCATGATGAGCATGTTTAGTGGTGAGATCTGAGAATCTCATGAGAAGGCCCCAGTCACATTTCCCGACGACTTAAATCCAGGACGCGATTTTCCCCTCCCCCAAGTCAATGGTGGGCCGCGTTTTCCCCTTCGAACAGCAGCAACTTAATTTTAATAAATTTGCATCTCATCATTGTGGCCGCACGTTGGAATCATGCTCCCACGTCAAATTTAAATCCCGCGTCGGTGTGATTTCATGACAGCATTAATTACAACTGCCTTTAAAGGCGCGCACCTGGCAACCTCAACTTCGGGGAGAACTTGGAGGTGAGTGCACACAACTTTGCGCAGTGCTTGCTACGATTTCCAATGGTTCCACAGATTCGGGGGGGCACAGGCAAGTCTCCACAGCAGCTTCTTTGTGGCTGGCTTGTGGTGCCAGGGCAATGTAGACAGTACCAGGGAGAAGGAAATCTCATGGCAAGGGCAACAGTGCAAGTGGGGAAGGGGGAGAAGGCAATCTCAGGCAAAGGCAACCGTGCAAGGGGAGAAGTGGGAGAAGGGAACCACGGGGCAAGGGCAACAGTGCAAGGAGGGAAGCAGGAGAACTGAACTTTGGACAAAGGTAACAGTGCAAGGGGTGAAGGGGGAGAAGGGAACCATGGAGCAAGGGCAACAATGCAGAGGGAAACAGGAGAAGGGAACTCGGGGAAAGAGCAACAGTGCAAGGAGAGAAGGGAATCTTGGGGCAAGGGCGAAGAGTGAAAGAAAGAACGTGTACATTGCGCCTGTTTTGGCTAAACAAAATAAGTGACAGCTATTCGCTGACTCATTCCTCAGAGCAATGCCGTGACCAATCAGGGCCAAGCTGTCTGGTGTAAATTTCAAACAGTTAACTGTCAGTAACCATCACTAGTGCATTCTCCATGGCAATGCCTCTACCAACCAGAGTGCACTGGCCAACGAAGCAGCACTCTCATCACATACAGTATAAATTGTTGTTTTCCCCTTATATTGGTATTCTTGCGAAGTGTCCCAATGAATGCAGGTGAAAAAGCTTAGACATGTCTCTTTTTTCAGCAATATTAGAGTGCCTTTAATTCTGTCAGATTATTATTTTTGCAACTTCTGACCTTATCTGCTGGTGCACTCTTAAGTTTGTATACTCTATCCTTTCCTAATTATCATTTCCCTTAATGCTACCTTGCTCTCTTGCCTTTTCCTCTCTCATTAAGTTATCACACCTTCCCTCACATGATCCCTCACCCCATCCACACCCCTCTGTACTATCCATAGTTATACAACTTGCCAGGACACAGGTCCCAGCATGGTTCAGGTGAAGACCGCCACAATGGTGCAGCTCCCACTTTCACTAGTACAGGTGCCAGTTCCCCATGAATGGAAACCCATTTCTCCCATACCAATCTTTGAGCCACAGATGTGACTTTCTAATCTTATTTACCCTACACCAATTTATTTGTGGCTCAGGTAATAATATTTTTTATTCATTTGGGCATTGCTGACTAGGCCAGCATTTATTGCCCATCCCTAATTGCCCTTGAGAAGGTGGTGGTGAGTTGCCTTCTTGAACTGCTGCAGTCCATGTGGTATAGGTACACTCACAGTGCCGTTAGGGAGGGAGCACCAGGATTTTGACCCAGTGACAGTGAAGGAACAACGATATATTTCCAAGTCAAGATGGTGTGTGGCTTGGAGGGGAACTTCCAGGCAGTGGTGTTCCCATGTATCTGCTGCCCTTGTCCTTGTACATGGTAGTAGTCGCAGGTTTAGAAGGTGCTGTGTAAGGAGCCTTGGTGAGTTTCTACAGTGCATCTTGTATAAGGTACACACTGCTACCACTGTGCATCCGTGGTGGAGGGAGTGAATGCATGTGGATGGGATGCCAGTCAAGAGGGCTGCTTTGTCCTGGATGATGTCAAGTATCGAGTGTTGTTGGTGCTGCATTCGTCCAGGCAAGCGGTGAGTATTCCATTACATTCCAGACTTATGCCTTGTGGATGGTGGACAGGCTTTGGGGAGTCAGGAGGTGAGTTACTCGCCATAGATTTCCCAGCCTCTGACCTGCTCTTGTAGCCATATTTATATGGCCAGTCCAGTCCAGTTTCTGATCAGTGGCAGCCCCCAGATGTTGATAGTGGGGGATTCAGTGATGGCAATGCCATTGAATGTCAAAGGGCGATGGTTAGATTCTCTCTTGTTGGTGATGGCCATTGCCTGGCAGCTGTGTGGCACAAATGTTCCCTGCCACTTGTCATACCAAGCCTGGATGTTGTCCAGGTCTTGCTGCATTTGGACATGGACTGCTTCAGCATCTGAGGAGTCGCGACTGGTGCTGAACATTGTGCAATCATCAGCAAACATCCCCACTTCTGACCTTATGATGGAAGGAAGATCATTGATGAAGCAGCTGAAGATGGTTGGGCCTAATACACTACCCTGAGGAACTCCTGCAGTGATGTCCTGCAGCTGAGATGATTGATCTCCAACAGCCATCTTCCTTTGTGCTAGGTATGATTTCAACCAACTGGGAGTTTTTCCCCGATACCCACTGACTCAGCTCCCATTGATTCCGAGTTTTGCAAGGGCTCTTTGATGCCACATCAGTAAAATGCTGCCTTGGTGTCAAGGGCAATCACTCTCACTTCACTCTGGTATCCAGAAATAATTACCTTTGAGGTTCTGCTTTTTAATTAAGCCCCTGGTTGCTCATACTCTTTAAGCAGAGCCTCATTCCTAGTTCTTCCTATGTCATTGGTACCTTCACAAGCCACAGCAACTGGATCCTCCCCTTCCACTGCAAGTTCCTCTCCAGTCCAGACCCTGGCACCAGGCAGGCAACACATCCTTCTGGTCTCTTGCTCTTGGCTGCAGGGAATTGTGTCTCTCCCCTTCATTATACTGTCCCCTACTACCACTACATTCCCTTAACTCCCTTCCCTTGAAATGGCTTCCTGTACCATAATGCCATGGTCAGTTTGCCTCATCCACCCTGCAGCTCCCACTTTCGCTCAGACAGGCTGCAAAACCTCAAACCTGTTGGACAATTACAAGGGCTGAGGCTCGTCTCTTCCTTCTCAATCCCTGTACCTGCCTCACTCTCAGTCATGCCCTCCTGCCCCTGACCATGGACCAAATCAGACGATCTTATCCTAAGGGGGACTACCATCTCCTAGAACAAAGCGTCCAAGTAACTTTCCCCCTCCCTGATTTGCTGCAATGCCTGCAGTTTGGCCTCTAACTCAATGACCCAGAGCCGAAGTTCCTTCAGCCGCAGACACTTACTAAAGACATGTTTGTCTTAGATCATGCTGGTGTCCATGAGCCCCCACATTCTGCAGCCGCTACATATTACCTGTCCTGCCATCTTTATAGTGTTTAATTAATTAATTATTTTACTGATTTAATTTTAATTAATGTCTCTAGTCCTGTCTGTGCTTGGATTCTTATTATTTCAATAAATGTTCTACATATCCTGATTGATATTGCCTAGTTAAGATTACTAGGAAATACTCACCAGCTAATCTAATAGGCTTTACAACTAGTTGTAACCCTTATCACTAATAATGCAACCTTATAACAAATAAAATTAACTGAGTTGAAAGATAAATGAGAAAAATACTCACCAACCAACCATCTACCTATTTTCCTGTAACGTCACAGTTGCACAGAATCACAGAATCATACAGTGCAGAAGAAGTCCTTCGGCCCATCGAGTCTGCACTGACATGTGAGAAACACCTGACCTACCTACCTAATCCCACTTACCAGCATTTGGCCCATAGCCTTGAACGATATGACGTGCTAAGTGCTCATCCAGGTACTTTTTAAAGGATGTGAGGCAACCCACCTCCACCACCCTCCCAGGCAGTGCATTCCAAACCGTCACCACCCTCTGGGTAAAAAAGTTCTTCCTCACATCCCCCCTAAACCTCCTGCCCCTCACCTTAAACTTAGGTCCCCTTGTGACTGACCCTTCAACTAAGGGGAACAGCTGCTCCCTATCCACCTATCCACCCTGTCCATGCCCCTCATAATCTTGTACACCTTGATCAGGTAACCCCTCAGTCTTCTCTGCTCCAACGAAAACAACCCATGTCTATCCAACCTCTCTTCATAACTTAAATGTTTCATCCCAGGCAACATCCTGGTGAATCTCCTCTGCACCCCTTCCAGTGTAATCACATCCTTCCTACAATGTGGCGACCGGAACTGCAAACAGTACTCCAGATGTGGCCTCAACAAGGTTCGATACAACTCCAGCATGACCTCCCTACTTTTGTAATCTATGCCTCGATTGATAAAGGCAAGTGTCCCATATGCCGTTTTCACCACTCAACTAACTTGCCCCTCCGCCTTCAGAGATCTATGGACACACATGCCAAGATCCCTTTGTTCCTCAGAACTTCCTACTGTCATTGAATACTTCCTTGTCAAATTACTCCTTCCAAAGTGTATCACCTCACACTTTTCAGGGTTAAATTCCATCTGCCACTTATCTGCCCTTTTGACCATCCCGTCTATATCTTCCTGTAGCCAAGGCACTCAACCTCACTATTAGCCACCCGACCAATCTTTGTGTCATCCGCAAACTTACTAATCCTACCCCCCACATAGTCATCTATGTCGTTTATATTATTGACAAATAATAGGGGAACCAGCACAGATCCCTGTGCTACGCCACTGGACACTGGCTTCCAGTCACTAAAGCAGCCACCTGTCATCACCATCTGTCTCCTACAACTAAGCCAATTTTAAATCCACCTTTTCAAATTACCCTGTATCCCATGTGCATATGCCTTCTGTATAAGCCTCCCATGTGGGACTTTGATTTTTCTCAGAACACAATCAGTCTGTTCGGGAGCCACAGACTGGACTGGATTGAGTAGCTATGACTGGATTGGCTAGCTCTTTTAGGTGCTGCTGTCTGCCTCCAGGTCCTCCTCTCTCCTGCTCTTTTAGGTGCTGATGTCTGTCTCTGGGTTTTTCTCTCTCCCACTCTTATAGGTCCTGCTGCCTGTCTCCAGGTCCTCCACTCTCTCGCTCTTTTCAAGATTGACCTTGTGAAGAACAGAGGGCAAAGTGGTCATTAGTGGGATGCAGTGCACTCCACCCCCGCCGATAGCATGGCATGCACTGGGTACCATTGGGTAGCCTCAGCACTGTAGCACCTTCTATTCCCTTAGCCTAGCTCTCATCATCTCTTCTTGCGTCTCCCACAGGTGCAGATGTAGATTGCACAGTACCCCCTCCCCTCCCTCCTCAGGCTTAGTGGAGCAAGGAGATAAAAAAAAAGTACTATCACACCTTACAAGTGCACCGTACACCAGCACATAATCACTCACTTCTGTGCATCCTTGTAGCACAGGGTAATAATCATGGCACTAATGTACAGGAAGAGGTGCCAGAGTCAGAGGGAGCTGGGGTCAGTTCACCCCAGGAGAGTGAGGAACGACACAGCCCTGCTCAGTTCGGCACAGGTGCAGGGCCTAAGGAGTCACGGGAAAGGAAGGTCTACCTTGAACAGCAACAGGAGGTGTACTCCTGCTTGTTCCCTAAGACAAGTGTGGGGTCTTGGACAGAGGATGGAAGAGTCCATCCAGCTCATGTTGCCACAATGGCTCAGGGCTTATAAGTGCATGAACTCCTCCATAGAAAGGATGGCCAATCCCCTGGAAAGCCATATACTGCATCACTTAGCATGCATGCAAGAAATGTGCAATGATGTCCACAGGACACATGAGATGCTGGGTAGCATGGTCTGGTCAGTGGTACTGGTGGCACAGAGGTCTTTGGAGGGGATGTCAGCTGCAACCAGCTGGTGTCCTCCATCAGGCATCCAGAGCACCAGCAAGAGCTAAGGATGTCATAGATGGTGGAGGGGGGTGCCACCCCTCACAAAGTGCCCTCATTATCCTCAACTTTCTTGGCCCTTCTGACTGTGGACCATGTGTGCACCATAGTCCAGTGATGGGGGTTGGCCCTGCACTGATGCAGTTGCAATAGTCTCTGGAGATGCCTCATGCTCATCTCCATGATGATAGTGAATGCCACATGTGTCTCAGCTGCAAGCTGAGATGAGTGATCAGGCTGCTTCACCTCCTCTGTGGCTACAAAGGGAACACAGCATAGGAGTAGGCAAGTATGGAGGCTACCCTGTTACGTGGAGCACCAGGTGAGCCACTTGAGTACCTATTTACTGTCTCTATCAACTGTTTTCATCTCTTTAGTATAAGTGATGATACTTTAAGGGACATATCTGGGACTTGTTTCATTGTTGTGGTGACAGTGATGAGAGAGATAACAGGATCCTCCACAGTGAGCACAAAATCTCTGGGTAGATGTGTTTCCTTCATTGGTGGTAAGTGATTAGACATCCCAAGTTCCATCTTCCATACATATGTTAACAAAGTTATCTGTGACTGCCTTCCATGGGTCAACCTGGATCAGAGGGGCTCAGTTGAAACGTTTACAGATCAGGAGATTCCTGATATTTATGGCATTTTCATAAGCCCCTTGCAACCTCTTTGTGCACCCAAAGCACCTCCCTGTTCAGTGTCTTGTCTCTCCACTTCCACCTCTTCCTCCTCTTTCACCTTCTGCTTTTCCCCCAGTGAGCTGCCTCCTTCCAGGTCCTCATCATCCTCAAGGTCCACACCTCCCTGAAGGGCCACCACAATGGTCAGGACCCTTGCAGGAGGGTACTGGAGGATGCCAACGACCAGCTCAGGCACTGGAAGCACATCTCCAGAAGCCCGATGGCTTGCTCCATGGTTGTCCTAGTGAGCAGGTGGTAATGGCTGTATCACCTCTGTGCTCTTGTCTGGCGGTCCTATAGGGGTGAGTAGTCAACTTTTCAAGGGATATCCCTTCTCCCCTAAGATCCATCCACAGACTTTAGAGGTTGGAGTGAAGATCTGCAACAACCTTGACTGGCAGAGGATGAATGAATCTTAGTAGCTGTCAGGAAATCAAGTGTCATAATGCAGGAAGCTCTTGCTGCAGTCACACGTTGCTCAGCTGAACGTTGAGGGAGTGGAAGCTCTTCCTGTTGAGAATCTGATTAGGCGGTCGCTGGTGCCTTGATGGCCGCATGGGTGCAATTAATGATACCCTGTACATCGGGGAATTCAACAATGGTGCTAAACCCATTGCCCTCTGTGCCTGCAAGGCTGAGTCTGTCATGAATTGAATGTACTGTCCAGCTTTGGTGAAGAGAGCGTCAGTGACCTAGAAGATGTGGTGGAGTGCAGCCACTTGCAAGACGCCACCAAGGTCTGAAGATGATCCTTGAATGAAGCCAGAAGTGAAGACATTAAATGCTATAGTGACTTTAGTGGTTACTAGCCTCCATGGTGCCTAGTGCTGTGAGGTGTGAGCTCTGTGGCAATGAGGCTGTAGATGTTTACGACCATTTGCTTGGAGAGTTGCAGTTTCCTGCAGCACCGGTCTCAGTTATTCCATTGTTATTGTTGTGGGTCTTAGCTTTGGTTGTCCTTGGTTAGGATTGATATAAAAACTGCTGGAGTTAAGGCTGCTGGTAAACTCTAATTTTCATTAAACATTCCTCTAATTATATGTAGGACAAGACTTAGCACAAGGCTACACATAGACCTCTCTCTCAGTGTGCTCTGTTGTCATGTGATCTTAAATCACAAATGATGTAGACTGTCTATTTACATAAACCCTTTATACTACATCTCCCCCAAGTCTTCGGGTGGAATCGTCCCAGGTTTGCACTAAGTGTAGCAGGCGGGAAAAACAATGTTTTACCTGCCGGCCTCAATGGAGGCTTTTCACACAGTATCTTCCCAAACCCGCCGCATTAATTATGCATTCCCAGGAGACATTCCATTTCTTTGGTGGGCGGGCTCTGATTCGCCTACCGCGCCACCACCTCATCACTTCATCACACCAGGCACCACATTTAAAGTATAGCCGTGCTCAGTGCTTAGAGCCCAGGACTACAGCAACGAGGACATGGCCCCAAAAGGCATGAAGACTGCAGCCCTTGAGCGCCTTTTGTTCGCCGTGGAGGCCCACTGTGATGTCCTCTAAACCTCGCTCTGGCTGCAGGAGAGACAGCAACATTACCACTCCAGCATTACAAGACGAGCCCGCCAGACTCATCCCCCTGCCCCCCACTGGATCGCCCATCTACCTAGGCAGGAAAACACACTGACGTGTTTCACAACAGCATATATAAGGCATACAATTGGCGGGCTGCATTTCGCTTGGGACTTCAAGGTTTATTTGCCTACCTTGCTTCGGTCAGCACTTGCAGTCATCAGCGCCAGCCTTCACAGACAGCACCACCTTACTTTTAGGAGGGCTCACGAGCAGCTCTCTACCTACCAGATCAGGCATTTGTGGGTGGCCTTTCAATGGCTGCTGGACTAGGGCTTGCTTGGGGAAGGGAGCGAAGTGGTCTCAGGCAAGAGAAGGGGCTGTAGGACAAGGACTGTACTGGGGAAGCAAGGTATCCCAGGATGTGTATGGCAGCATATGTTGATGCAGGCAAGTGGCCTCAAGATGGCGAGGGCTGAGGAGGCAGTCTCCAGAGGAGATGAGGCAAGATGGACATGTGGTTGGCGGTTGCAGTGGTAATCAGTACCAATGCTGCACAAAAGAGATTGGCCATCCAATGCAGATACAGGATGAATGATCTCATCCATGCAGCCAGGGTATGGCAACCATCTTAGCACTCTAAACTCACACACTCAAGCCCATCACATATTCACTGGCATCTCACTCACTGCCAGCTCAAGGGACATCACCACACACTCTCATACACATACGCACTCACATGTCCATCTTGCTTCATCTCCTCTGGAGACTGCCTCCTCAGCCCTCACCATCTTGAGGCCACTTGCATGCATCAACATATGCTGCCATACACATCCTGGGATACCTTCCTTCCCCAGTACAGTCCTTGTCCTACAGCCCCTTCTCTTGCCTGAGACCACTTCGCTCCCTTCTCAAGCAAGCCCTAGTCCAGCAGCCATTGAAAGGCCACCCACAAATGCCTGATCTGGTAGGTAGAGAGCTGCTCGTGAGCCCTCCTAAAAGTAAGGTGGTGCTGTCTGTGAAGGCTGGCGCTGATGACTGCAAGTGCTGACCGAAGCAAGGTAGGCAAATAAACCTTGAAGTCCCAAGCGAAATGCAGCCCGCCAATTGTATGCCTTATATATGCTGTTGTGAAACACGTCAATGTGTTTTCCCGCCTAGGTAGACGGGCGATCCAGTGGGGGGCAGGGGGATGAGTCTGGCGGCCTGGTCTTGTAATGCTGATGTATTACAATGAGGTTCCCAACGTCCGATGGCAGGTAACACAGCCCATCATCGACGGGCTGAGCAGACAATTGCAAACCGGTTTCACAATGTAGTGAAACCAATTTTTGGCCCTCTTGCCATTATTGTCCACTCACACCACCGAACACGCCGGATACCAACGGCAAGGAAAATCCAGGCCTTTGACTCTATTAAATACATTATTTACATCATCCTACATTTCCCCTGAAGTCTCTGCCTTCATCCCTAGTTCACAGAGGTAACTGTTGTGGTGGTTTCACTAGTCTCCCCAACCTTGCCCACAGTTCTCTCAGAGGATGGATAGGATTCAAGTTCTCCATGTTCTCTCTTGAACTCGGTGGGGTAGTATATGAATCATCAGAGACTACCAGCTCGCTGTTCGGGTTGTCTTCCTGATCTTCTGGATAACTGGTCCATTCCATTGAAGGTTTTCTTCTTGTAGCTTCTGAGGTAGGACCATGCAGACGCTGCACCTCAATCATCTGAGTAACAGTTAAAAACTATGAGGAATGTCTTCCCTTTGAGCTCAAAAAAGATCCATTCCAAGATGTTCCCACAGTCTGGGCGGAAATGAGGATGCCATCAGTTTGCTCCTGGTGATAGATCGCACAGGTGGTGCAGTTTGAAATCATCTCCGCTACTGAATCTGAGATCCCTGGCCACCAAATAGAATTTCACACACTAGCTCAATACTTTGTAATGCTCAGATGTCCCTGGTGTATTCTCTGAAGTATCTTGCATCTGAGGACTCTAGGTATGACCAATCTCTCATTCACTCATCCATGACACTGAGATGTTTTTGTTGCTTGAAGTATTGCTTCAGGATGAGATTATTTTGAACATATTCTGGCCAGCCTTTGAAGCAGTATTCCTGAATTTGAGCACATTCTTCATCAGTTTTTTTTGCCTTTCAAATTTTATTTAGCCTCTGTGTTGTTGCTGGTAGAAATTTTGTGGACAAGGACTCCATATCTTCAACAAGTTTTATGTCCTCTTGTTCAGCCTTGTGTCTTTTGTTCTCATATTCAGGTTTGTCCATCTGTTTCCTGCTTGAAGCAAGCTGCCCTTCCCAGTAATTAGCTTGTAATTCTTTCACTACAGTTCATGGGAAATCTTCTGCCTGGTTTTCTCAAGCTTTTCACTTGATTCTATTGGGTTCTGGTGCTCCCACTTCAGAACACTTGTTTCAGAATTCTCAAGACCTCGAAATAAGGTTGAAAATTCTGTCCTGAATTCTTTCAGTTTGTCTTAGCTTCCCAATTCATCTACTTTATAGATGAGTTGTAGATTTGTGCAAGCTTTTCAGCTTAATAGTGAACACTCTTGGTTTTGGATCATGTACAAAGTTTCTGTGATTTATCTTCCTTTGTTTTGAAGTGCACCAGTCAACTGTCAATTGACATTCAATTGAATGCCTCCTAAACCATGGAGTTGCATAGTTGATAGGAAGTCTTGCTTTTGGCACTCTTGTGCCTGGAAAAACTGAAACTCCAGCTCCAGTGTCTAATTTGAAGTTTGTTTTATGTCCATTGACCATAATGTCTGTGCTCCAATAGTTCTCATTAGATCCTGCAATTTCTCCCAAGAATGGCACTTCATTGTTTTCTACATCTTCAGTTTCTCAAATGCTACATGCTTTAATTGGTTTCTCCTTAAATTTCTGAGTTAGGAGCTTTTTGCAGCGCCACACAGCTTTAAAATGTCCTCTCCTCTTACAGGAATGGCATTCCTCATTTTTGGCATGATACTCTGCACCAATGCAACCTTTTCCTGCCACAGCGAGAACTCTGAGTAATGATGGCTGATGGCTTTTTCTCTGTTTTCTCTGTTCTGTGTCCTACAAACCGTACTGTGTCTGTCATTTTTCTCCACAAAATCTCCCTGTCACCTAAAATAAAAACACGATTTTGCATTCTCACTTCTGCTAGCCTTGTTAACTGCACAGCCTTTGATAGCATTAAATCCTCCTTCGACTGTGATAAAGTCTCCTCTAAGATTCCTACAACAATGCGATCCCAAATTAATTAATCTTTCAGTGCTCTGTATCCGTAATTCTCAGCTAGTCGATTGAAATCATTTTTGAAGGAATCCATGCTCCCTCACAATCTCTGGGTACGTCTATTAAACTTCACCCTTTCTATAATTGTGTTCCTTCTAAGGCAGATGTATCAAAAGCTTTCATAACATCTTCGTTTTCCTTTGTTTCTTCATTTGTGCCTGACCATTACATCATCTTCAGTACCACCCATGGTGGAAAAAAATGTACAGACCTGTTTCTTGCTAGGCTTCTCTGCTTATCTCAAAGTAATTCTGTAGGTAAACCTATGCCGCTGCCATTTCTCAGCTTGATCTGGGTCTACCATGTGTTTAAAGAACTCTGATAAGCATAAGATTTTCTCCATGGCTTATCTTCAGATAGCTTTGTCCTCGGTTGAAGATCCTGAGGTGAGGATGTAGCCTCTGTTGCCTTTCTGCCCCCTTTCCTCTTCTGTGCCCTCCTTCTGCTTGGGGTTCTGCCATTCCTGGGCCCAAATCTGACAGTTGTGCCCACATTGCCAGCTGCAGCCTTCTTTTTGGACAGGTGGTCACCCAATTATGATTGGCAGCCTTGGCCCCTACACTTCTGCCCCTGGGATGCCATAGGGATTGGGGGTGGGGGGAGAGAGAGAAGGGTGTGACAATCCTGTTCAATGTATGAGTGCTGAGTATCCACTCACTGTCACCGGTGCAGCGCCAAGGGCACCTCTTTTCCAAATTCCTTTAAGCTTCACTAAACTTCTTAATAGGCTGGGGGGGTTAATCCCGCTTGCAGCTGTGACTGCCCCCCCGCCATTCAGTATCCACCTCGCTTCAGCTGATCAGCAATGAACAGCATGTGAAGCCCATTCACTCCTAGTCAAAATTCCACCAACCCCTCTCACAAGCTCTTAACGAACTGTTTAAGAACTCTAATCAGCCTTAATCGGAGGGTGAACAAGGTTGCTTACCCCCCTCTCCACACCCTGGTGAATCTTGCTTGCACCAGGAACATTGTCTCAAAACTGGTTGGCACTCATACATTCTGACCCTCCCTTGCCTCTATTTCCAAGATCATGGGCTTGGTGGTTACCTGAAAATTCAGTCTTTGGTAAAGGGCTGAAAAAGGAATGTAACATTTTGATTGGTATAAAGATTTAACAAGTAAAATTGATTCTGAAAATGTAAATCTCTAATGTACTAATTGCTGATAGCTTTAACCATGAATACAAAGAATGGTTTATATTAGATCACCAGGAATGACAGTTCAGGCTCTCTACTGCAGAATTGAAAGAGTGTTTGTGAGCAACAGCCATTAGTAAATAGAAGGGAGTTTGTGTATTGTGCCATATTCAATGTGGTAATTCTTTTAAGATTTAAATGGTATTTCCTCAAGGAGCAATTCTGAAAGTACCTTTAAATTTTGGGTAATAGTGCAAAATGCATGATGTTGATTCAGAAGCCTGTTATACATATTGCCTGATTTTCACTGAAATCCCACGGCAGCTGATCGGATATCACCCATTTTAAACTATCGCCCTATATCAAATTATGAAGTTGCTTCAGTCACCAGACTATAATTTTTTATTTTTTGTTCAATTTTCTCTCCTTTCTTCCTCTCAAGAAACTGCAGATATTTTGCTGAGGTACAGTTCTATGATAACAGGCTAATCCTTTGCATCCTCCAAGTATCAAAACCTGAACAGTAAAAAATTTTTGATAAGCTTACAGTCCCAGTCAGGAGCTTTACCCACTGGGTATTCATATTGTGAACACAGACACCTGTCCTAATGGATTATCCATCCATTAGGGTTGATGTGTTGCGGTAACAAGTTCCTCCCATCTTACCAACCATCCAGTCTCACACACCCAATGGGGTTAACCTCAACAACGTACTTCACATCCTAAATACACCATTCACTCTGCCCACTTAGACCACCAATGGATCAATAATGATCAAGACTGCTCATCTTTCTACTTGAAAATCACATTGAGCTGGTCTTAGACCAGGAATCATCAGAATGTTTATTTTATATTTTATTCATTTTACTGTGCAATTTACTTTGGAAAAACAGGGCAATAGAGAGACAAAAAAAAAACACTCCTGTGTATTCATTAATTAAGTAAAAGGAATGTGGACATACTGAGCACTGGTCTGCTTTCACAGCTTTGAAAGAACATTGTTGAGAATACGACAACTTTCAACTTTGGACTTAACCAAAATATTGAAATTATGAGATATTTCATCATCTACATTTTTGTATTATTTTCAATTCTAACTTTTTAAACAAGAGCGGATGGATACTTTCTTTAAAGGTGTCATGGAAACTAGTTATTCAAAACAACTGCAAAGCTCTTGAAACTGCTAGGGAGTAATTTACTTACCCAGTGAAATGGATAGCTACATGCCAATTTTTAATGACAAAGCTGTAGCTCAATGAATACTATAATGCTAGGAACCAGCTGACAATCTTGTTTATTCAGCAGAATAAGGGTCTGTAGCACATCAGAAAGGAAGAGTATATAAAAATAACTGATTGAATTTGTTACTATAAAAATCCAAAAGCTGTGATGAGCTGTCAGCTAAATTGATTTTAGATGCCAAGGTTTTTCTGTATTGATTCAAATGTGGAAGAAAGCTATTGATGCTTTTGGATCAATATTCATTGTACACTTAGCAGACTTGCTGCATAATGATCTTCTGAGAAAGCAGTTTCTCAGATTTTACTAGTAGGAAATTGAAAGGCTTAACTGTTATTTTATTTTTCAGTATAATCTACAAATAATTCCTGTACAGCAGTTTCTAGATGAATACACACTTTATTCAAACATAAAATTGGATGACACCCTGAAATGGGCATGAGAGATGTGATGACTAACACCCGTTACTTATGATGCAAGCAGCAAGCACAATTCATGCAGACCGCTCAGTTAAATAACGTAGCCTGCAGTCCAACACAAAATGTGCAGCTGAATGGCCGCTTTCTTTAGCAAGTGGCCCAAGTTTGTGCGAGGCTAGCACCAATTAAAGCAAGTCTGCACTTTTTAAAGAGAAGCTGCAAATGCTGTCAGTGACAGTTACATGTCAATCAGATGAAAATGCCTGTCTGAATAGGTATTAATTACTGTAACAGGAAACTGATGTAGAATTTGTAACTTGGCTGAGTCATTAGCTCTCTATATAAGTAGACAGTATTTGTTCTACCCCCAGTAGTTGGTGTATGTTTTTCCCTTGTCTCCAAGCTAGGAAACAGTAACATGCTACTTACTACTTTATTAAATTAGAAACTAGTTACCTAATCAAATAAGTAAATAAATAAGGTTAGACAGACATGACAGGACAGGTGGTATGCCAAATTGCAACATATGAGAGTTTGCGTGTCAGTGGTTTGTCACAGGGTGATGTTATCCATCAAGTGCAGTTGCATGATCTACTATTGTAGGCTAACATGAGAGGGAGCCGAGTGCATAAGTCTCTCCTCCCAGTTCACAGCTGCTGCATCACCAAGACTCCCTGTAGTGCCTCTTCATGGCAGCACATGACAACTAGGCATCCTACGGCCCTACACAGAACTTCAGGGGATCTGGGAGGAACAATGGGCCACAGTGACGTCATATACATGCTCATCAGCATGGCATCCATCAACCAGGTCCCAGTTATGGCTCGGGAGAGTCAAATGAACTAGGGTGGAGTCCTGTAGGTGGCTGGTGATCCCTTTAAGCAAGCAGGTTCCGACAACTCCCGCAACCAAGTGGACTCCAGATATAAGGGCTCTGGATTCAGTCCAGAAAGCCTAGAGATGCCAGGGAAGTCTGGGATGAGTCCAGCATGGGGTGGTGCGAAGGGAAGAGTCCCTGTAGGGGTGGGGAGTTCCTGTCGGGGGTGCAGTCCCTTTGGGGGGGGTGCGGTTTGGGAGTCTCATGAGTCTGTACAATAATTATCCAGAATTTAGAAGATCTTTTACTTTGAACTTTTTCTGGGTAACTACTGATGTAACCCAGTCGGAACCACCCACAGTTTGCAATTTAATTCGCATTTTCAGATGGTTCTCAGTGCAAGGGAATTGCGCAGGGGAACTTTGCAAACCTTACCCAGGTATTTCTGAAGGGGATTCCCAAGCACATCTTTGGGGTGTCTCCCCACTCTGACACCCTGGAGTTCGGAAGTTATGGTCCATTATCTTCTCCCTATGTCAGTTTCAAGGGAAGTGCAGAGAGAAGCAAACACCACTTAACTTTGCTTTTGTGGATCTCACAAAAGCTTGTGACGCTGTGAACAGGATGGGTCTCTACCAGATACTATAGAAAATTGGTTGTCCTTCCAAGTCTCACAGTCTCGTATCGTCCTTCCATGATAACGTGCATGAAATCATTCAGTTCGACTGCTTCACCTCTGATAATTTTGAGATCAAGAATGGGGTGAAACAGGGCTGTGTCTTAGCCTCTACTCTATTTAGTATCTTTTTGTTTGTCTTACTGACCTATGCTTTCCTTGCTGATGTAAAAGGAATATACCTCTATAGATGATCAGATGGGAAACTCCTCAACCTATCAAGATTAAAAGCCAAGAGAAAACTGTAGCGTGTCCTGATAAAAGAACTTCTGTACACTGATGATGCCACCCAGGCAGAAGACCAGCTCCAAAGGCTCAATGACTGTCTGTCCCATGCCTGTGTCATGTTCTCCCTCACCATCAGTATCAAGAAAGCTCTAGTTTTGGGACAGGGTTTGTGGGCTGAATTTTATGCTCCAAAAACGGGACTATCACCCTGTGGAAGCGTAATATCCAGCTTGATGCTGTTCAGTTGCGAACCTGACATTATTACATATGTACAATAATATGGTGGGTGGGTGGGCTCTGAAATCAGCAACCCGCCCGCCATTTTGAATTGCCCAATTGATGACCATTTAAGCTGGGTAGCAGTCCAACTGAGCGCAATAATACATTCTCAAACAATAGTACGGTGCCTACATGTAAAAGATGCCAGGTGGGAAGCTGGATTTTTTTAGGACCTCTGGAAAGAACAGTATAAAGGCTGGAGATGGGTCTATGTCTGACTTTAGCAGGAGAGGCTGCTGCCAGGCATTTTAATAGGAAAACTTTGATGAGCATAAACTTCTGAAAGTAATCAGGGCGATTCCTCATTACAGTGTTTGTTAACTTGTTGATAATATACTCTTTCATCACTGTCCCATTGGTACAGAGTCCCCTATGGGCATCATGTATTCTCTTGGAGATCTCTCCCCTAGTGGGGAGGAGAGGAGGAGGAGGAGGAGAAGGAGACGGAGGAGGCCAGTCTAACAGAGGCAGGAGACACATGAAGTGGAGGAAGGAGACAAACCTGCCGAGGAGTGAGGGGCTGCTGAGGGCAGGCTGCAGCAGGCACACAGATGCAGACAGAGGCCATACCCTGCCAATTGTGTGTATAGGATGCATATAACATATCTGTGAATGATAGAGAGGTAGTGCCTGTGCAGACTTCATCTTTCCTGGACCACTGTCATATTTATATGTGACATGCTTGCCCCTGAGATTGCATCCAATAGTGTGGGTGCCACACAAGATCAATGATGCTTCTGGCATTAAAAGTCACAGTGTCATTGAACCTCTTCACCTCTGGGCTGTTTCAGGCCACCTGCAGAGATCCGAATGAAATAGCTCAACCTGCAGCACATCAAAGAACAAAGAACAAAGAAAAGTACAGCACAGGAACAGGCCCTTCAGCCCTCCAAGCCTGCGCCGATCATATTGCCTGTCAATTAAAACATTTTGCACTTCCGGGGTCCGTACCCCTCTATTCCCATCCTATTCATGTATTTGTCTAGCTGCCTCTTAAACACCACTATCATTCCTGCTTCCACCACCTCCTCTGGCAGCGAATTCCAGACACTCACTACCCTCTGTGTAAAAAACTTGCCCCGCACATCTCCACTAAAGTTTTCTCCTCTCACCTTAAATCCATGTCCCCTAGTAATTGACTCTTCCACCCTGGGAAAAAGCTTCTGACTATCTACTCTGTCCATGCCACTCATCAATTTGTAAACTTCTATCAAGTCACCCCTCAATCTCCGTCGCTCTAGTGAGGACAATCCAAGTTTCTCCAACCTCACCTCATAGCTAATAACCTCCAGACCAGGCAGCATCCTGGTAAACCTCCTCTGCACCCTCTCCAACGCCTCCATATCCTGGTAATGTGGCGACCAGAATTGCACACAATATTCCAAGTGTGGCCTAACCAAGGTTCTATACAGCTGCAACATGACTTCCCAGCTTTTATACTCAATACCCCTGCCAATGAAGGCAAGCATGCCATATGCCTTCCTGACTACCTTATCCACCTGCGTTGCCACTTTCAGTGACCTGTGGACCTGTACACCCAGATCCCTTTGCCCATTAATGTACTTAAGGGTTCTGCCATTTACTGTATAATTCCTGCCTGTATTAGACTTTCCAAAATGCATTATCTTGCATTTGTCCGGATTAAACTCCATCTGCCATTTCTCCGCCCAAGTCTCCAACCGATCTATATCCCGTTGTATCCTTTGACAATCCTCTTCACTATCTGCAACTTCTCCAACCTTAGTGTCATCTGCAAACTTACTAATTAGTCCAGTTACATTTTCCTCCTAATCATTTATGTATACTACAAACAGCAAAGATCCCAGCACTGATCTCTGCGGAACTCCACTAGTCACAGCTCTCCATTCAGAAAAGGACCCTTCCACTGCTACCATCTGTCTTCTATGACCAAGCCAATTCTGTATCCATCTTGCCAGCTCACCTTTGATCTCGTGCGACTTTACCTTCTGTACCAGTCTGCCATGAGGAACCTTGTCAAAGGCCTTACTGAAATCCATGTAGATAACATCCACTGCCCTTCCATCATCGATTATCTTTGTCACTTCCTCGAAAAACTCGATCAAGTTAGTGAGACACGACCTCCCCTTCACAAAACCATGCTGCCTCTCATTAATACGCCCATTTGCTTCCAAATGGTAGTAAATCCTGTCACGAAGAATCTTCTCCAATAATTTCCCTACCACTGATGTAAAGCTCCCCAGCCTGTAATTTCCCGGATTATCCCTGCTACCCTTCTTAAACAATGGAACAACATTGGCCATTCTCCAGTCCTCTGGGACTTCACCCGTAGCCAGTGAGGATACAAAGATTTCTGTCAAGGCCCCAGCAATCTCCTCCCTTGCCTCCCTCAGTACTCTCGGGTAGATCCTATTTGGTCCTGGGGACTTATCCACCTTAATAGTCTTCAAGGTGCCTAACACCTCCTCTTTTTTGATCTAAACATGATCCAGGCTATCTACGCACTCTTCCCTAGACAAATCGACCGCTAAGTCCTTCTCTTTGGTGAATACTGATGAGAAGTATTCATTTAGTATCTCTCCCATTTCTTCTGGCTCCATACATAGATTCCCACTTCTGTCCCTGAGTGGGCCTACCCTTTCCCTGGCTACCCTCTTGCTTTTTCCGTATGTATAAAAGGATTTGGGATTTTCCTTAATCCTGGTTGCCTTTTGACTTTTCATGACCCCTTTTAGCCCTCCTGACTCCTTGCTTAAGTTTCTTACTACTTTCTTTATATTCTCCACGGGCTTCATCTGTTCCCAGCCTTCTAGCCCTTAAGAATGCTTCCCTTTTCTTTTTGACTAATCTCACAATATCCTTCAATATCCAAGGTTCCTGAAACTTGCCATGCTTATCCTTCATCCTAGCAGGAACATGCCGGTCCTGAATTCTTATCAACTGACGTTTGAAAGCCCCCACCACGTCAGTTGTTGAGTTGCCCTCAAACATCCGCCTCCAGTCTAGATTCCTCAGTTCCTGCCTAATATTGTTTTAGTTAGCCTTCCCCCAATTAAGCACCTTAACCTGAGGGCTCCTGTTATCCTTATCCACCAGTACCTTGAAATTTACTGAATTATGGTCACTTTTCCCAAAATGCTCCCCTACTGAAACGTCGACCACCTGGCCGGGTTCATTCCTTAATACCAGGTCCAGTATTGCCCCTTCCCTAGTCGGACTATCTACATATTGTCTCAGGAAGCCCTCCTGGATGCACCTACAAATTCTGCACCATCCAAACTCCTAGCACTAAGTGATTCCCAGTCAATATAGGGAAAGTTAAAATCACCCACCACAATAACCCTATTGCTTTTACATCTTTCCAAACTCTGCCTACGTAACTGTTTCTCAATCTCCTGCTGGCAATTGGGAGGCCTAAGGTAAACCCCCAACATTGTGACTGCACCCTTCCTATTCCGGAGCTTTACCCATATTGCCTCGCTGCATGAGCCCACCGAGGTGTCCTCCTGTTGTACAGCTGTGATATCCCCCCTCTTCTACATCCCTCTCTATCCTGCTTGAAACATCTAAATCTTGGAACGTTTATCTGCCAATCCAGTCCATCCTTCAACCAAGTCTCTGTAATAGCAATAATCACTGCATAAAGGTTTCCACAGATGTTTCATTGTGCCCATCAGTTTATTGCCTTCACTAGAGATGACCGTAGTTAAATGGATAGAGCCAGACGCTTTGCAGCCATTGCTGGTTTACCAAGGGTGCAAGGAGTCATTGATTGCACCCGTATCACCATCAAGACACCAGCACGGTAGCCAGAGGCATTTATAAATGGAAAGAGGTACCACTCCATCAATGTAGATGGTCATACAGAACTTGAGTATTGTTGAAAAAAGAGGCATGTCAAAGCTTTTCATCTTGCACTCATCAGGACACTTCACAAGGATACCAATATAAGGGGAAAACAACAATTTATACTGTATGTTGGGCCAGGTGTTGCCATATAAAAATGCACCAGTAATGATGACTGGCAGTTAACTGCCAAGCAATGTTTGAAATTTAAACCAGGCAGCTTGACCCTGATTGGTCACGGCATTGCCGTGAGGAATGAGTCAGTTTAGCTGAAACAGACACAATGTATGTACATGTCCTTTCTGTCTGCAAAGGACAGGGCCCTGCTTATTAATATATGTAGCTTCCAATACACGCACCTGCACCATAACTCTTATATCCTCAGGCACTCCCAGGTGGCAGGGATATTTGGTGAACCAGATGCATTAGAAGGATGGCTGCTTGGGATTAAAGGTTACCTTTTGAAGAAGTGGCTCATGACACCGGTTAGAAGTGCTAAGACAGAAGCTGAGCACTGTTACAAGAGCCACGGCACAACCAGGTCTATTATTTGAGCAGGCCGATGGTCTGTTTGAGATAAGATTGAGATGCCTCGACAGATCAGTTGGATCTCTCCAGTACACGCCATCAAGAGTGTCCTTGATGGTTGCAGTTTGTTGTGTGCTGCACAACTTGACGCTACAGAGAGGGGCTATGTTTTTTAAGGAGGGCTTGGGGGCGACAAATCATTCCTCTGATGAAGAATTAGTGGGAGAAGAGGCTGATCCTGAGCAGCTAGATGTGCAAGGGCTTCCCAGGGAGCGTTTTGAAGGCCGTGAGACATGGGAATCTCTTATCCTGAGGCGATTCCAATAGATAAGTCTCCATAAATGTATCAGCCTCATGACCAGTGTTTCCTTCTTGATGCTCCTAAATCACATGAAAACCAGTTCATCACCTTGGACAATTTCAAACATCCAAACTATGTCAGTTGTTTGGATGCACATATTTAAAAACTCAGATAAGAGCATCACTGAAATCCTTCTCAATACATTCACACACACTGAAAAACTAGTGAATTTTGTAAGCTGTCGAAACAAGAAATCACTTATAAACACAGGTCTTTAACATGTGCAAATAATACCAATGATAAATACACCCATGTACACCCAGTTGTGACTACTGTGGGATTTTCTTGAATCTTTCACGGGTGCTGGGGCATGATGCTCCCCCTCTCTGCCACTGCAATGGAGACAGACTGCTGACCATTATGCCCCTTGGTCTGGGGTGACTTTGGCAGCTGTCCTCTGGTCACCTGAGGCCATGAGGGCCCTGGTGTGGTGGAGCCTCCTGTACTGTGCCCAGGAGGCTGAGCTGCTGCCGCAGCACTCGAAGTTATCTGTACCAATGGCAGAGGGGTGGAGGAGAGGCTGACTCCATCAGAAGTGCCCTGAGAGCTGCCCCCTGATGGCATCAGCTACTGCTTACCATCTGCTGTGAGATCCATCTGGTCCTCCCTGCTTTCCCAAGAGAGACCAGGAGCTGGGTGTGATTTCAGGTTCATTGTCTCTATATCGCCCTGGCACTGG
This sequence comes from Carcharodon carcharias, assembly GCF_017639515.1. NCBI lineage: Eukaryota > Metazoa > Chordata > Chondrichthyes > Lamniformes > Lamnidae > Carcharodon > Carcharodon carcharias. The sequence goes on from NC_054469.1 coordinate 172,785,762, forward strand.
GCCCCTGAGCTCAGGGACAAGACAATAGAGAGCAAACCAGAACACATACCTACTACTGCATCTGTAATTGGCTAGATTTGGCTCTCCATTGCAGTCGCCAGTCTGTCAATGCAGTAAACCATACACTGTAGAGTGCGTGATCGCAGCACTCCTGGTCTGGATGGACTCATCCAAAGTCTGTGCAAGAATATGCAAACTCTCTAGTATTTCCACCACATCTCCACTCACCTCACACTAGAAATCCAGCATTTGCTGCCTTACGGACAATTCCAGAGGCTCATCATCTGACTGGGGCTCAGCATCTCAGCATCTGTGCTGGTGCTGGGTGCATAGCAAGGATAAGACGTTGCACCCTCTAAGGATTCCTCTTCCTCTTCAGAGATCAATGTGTGACCTTCAGGGCTTGCGGCAGCAGCAATCAATGTTGCAACTGTGTTATGTTCATCTTTTACCTTTGAGCTGAGTGCAACGAGAAAAGCTTCCTCATCGTCAGCACTGCAAGCATTGTGAGATGTTACTCAATGTTTACATTTTACAACTTTCCACGTGCATTCACTCTACTCCCCAATACGTGAGAGCCCTCAATGCGTCATAAACCATCAATGCCTCATTCGTAACAGCATACCAACCATCATGCACCTTCCCCTTCCCAACCCTCTTAACGCACCTTTTTCTCTAATCATAAAGGTGCCTCCTTGCAATCTCACTACCCCGGGGCCTTCCTCCTTTTTGTCTGACTCAATTGATTGGCTCCACTCATTCGCCACCAACTGCAGAACCTCTATGGGTATTAGGAGGCCAGGTTTGACACACCACCTCCAGTTTGCTCCTCTCCCTGGCATTGTGCACCCTCTTCTCCTCAATAAAAGTGCAACAAGGTTATGATTTTGATTCTCCTGTACAATCATTCTTTCGCATGTATAGCCTATGAGAACTCTATTGGCAGCACAATTTTCACAATGATTTGCACCAACTAACCATATGCAATTAACACTTCCCACCCCCTCAGATCCCTTCATAGGCCCTGTTACCATGTGTGCATCATACAGCCTCACTCTGTTGGGCTACACACAAGACAATCCCCTTCATGTAACCTTCCACATAATGTGTGCACATGTCCATAATGGTGAGAGGCTCAACATTGCAGATCTCAGAATGTCATTCAGGTGTTTGCAGCACTGAATCCAGGTTCGCTAGACAACCCCAAAGTTGCTTACTGCTATGATCCCAGCTGATGTTAACCTGGACAAATCAGATCCCAGGATGAAGCCTGGATTGGTAGATCCTAACTTTGTTTTTTTTTAGAAATCATGAACACATTCACAAGAGTCTGTCAGTATACTGTCAACACAAAGAATAAAAGGTTTATTAAACAAGAAGAAAATGAACTACATTATACAGGACAAAAAGGTTGGAAAGATTTCAATATGGATACTGGATAATATTCAAATTCACACTATTCATTTTATGCACCCTCCCCAGCCCTCTTACAGACACAAGACCCCTGTGAAAATTTACCACTGTCTCAACGCCAAGGTTTCTTGCTTGGGTTAGCTCAGTTTCAAACAGTTTCCTTCCAGTGGAATTCTGAACATTCACTAGATGCTTTTCTTCTATCTCTCCTGAGATGCCCAAAAACCACAATCTAAAGTCACTATTACTTCAGCTTCAGAGCAAACATGAGTTCCCCAAACTCATTGATAAAGTCTATCTGGGGTTACGAAGGCTGATATTTCTTTGGCTGTATTTGTCATTGTAACTTGCCAATATCGCTTCAATAAATCAAATTTTGTAACAAACCTTGCTTGTCCGATCTTCTCAATACAATCTTCTAATTGTAAAATTAGATATGAATCCATCATTGTTACCTTTGCGATAATCTATACATAATTGCTGTGATCCATCAGGTTTTGGTACCATTACAATTGGTGAGCTCCAGCTACTGTGACTGATTCAATAATGTCATTTTCCATCATGAACTTGATCTCTTCGATCACTTGGGCGAACTTCTCTGGATTGAGTCTGTAAGGATGTTGCTTTATGGATGATGCATCATCCACATTATCGTGTATGGCCAAAGACATTTTCCCTAGCATATTTACACAAATCAGTTTATGCGTTTGTAATAGTCTTGTAAGTCACCTTGACAGTTTTCTGGCAGATAGCATAATATCACATCTAAATTTTTAAGCACCTGCAGGAATCAGACTGGAAAACTTTAGAATTTTCAACTTCTGATTCATTCTTGAATCGCTCTGATATTTTTATTTCACTCCTTATTTCTTTTACTACTGTAAACACACTCCTCTCCTGACTATCTTCCCTGTCATAATATCGTTTTAAGATATTAACATGACACACTCGCTGACTTTTTCTCCTGTTTGGAGTACTCACTATATAATTTACATCATTGAGATTCTTTTTGATTTGATAAGGTCCAGTGAACTTCACTTTTAATGGTTCAACAGAGATAGTTAACAGCATTAACACCTTGTCTCCAGCAACAAAATTTCGAACTTTGGCCTTTTCATCTGCTCTAATTTGCATTGCTTGCATATCAAAAGTGTAGTCTCTGAACTGTGGTTTATGAATATTTATTTAATTAATTTAAGGAGTCCTCTCATCTCATACCCATATATCATATATCTGTGGGCTCATTAGGGGCATCCCTAATGGCAAACAGTAAAAATGAAATTCATTTATCCCAATCATTAGGACATCCCTGACAACAGGTTTTAATCTTGGTCTTTAAAGTTTGATGCCACCATTCTAATGCTCCTTTTGATTTTGGATGATGAGCTGAAGATTTATATTGTTTTATTTCCAAGCTATTCATTAATTCTTTGAATACTTCTGACATAAAATTGGAGCCCTGATCTGATTGTATCTCCTTAGATGATCCATATCTTGTAAAGAATTGAACTAACTTTTCCATTACCATTTTTTGCCATAATTTTCCCCAAAGGCACTACCCCATGAAATCTTGTTGAAACATCCATAGTTGTTAATAGATTTTGTGGGACTCATGCCTAAAACCAGAAGTGGGAATCAGTAGCTTTTAAGACCCTGCTAAATGATTCTTCAAAAGCTAGTGTTGGAATTAAAGGTGCAGGTTTAATTGATGATTGGGGTTTCCCCATTTGCTGACATGTATGACACATCTGGCAGAATTTAACCACATCTTTATGCCATTGAATGTCAAGGGTTAGAGTCTCTCTTGTTGGAGATGGTCATTGCCTGGCACTTATGTGGTGCAAATGTTACTTGCCAATTGTCAACCCAAGCCTGGGTATTGTGCAAGTCTTGCTGCATTTGTACATGGACTGCTTCAGTATCTGAGGAGTCGTGAATGGTGCTGAACATTGTGCAATCATCATCAAACACCCCGATTTCTGACCTTATGATAGAAGGAAGGTTGTTGATGAAGCAGCTGAAAATAGGTTGTGCCTAGGACACTATCCTGAGGAACTCCTACAGTGATGTCCTGGAACTGAGATGATTGACCTCCAACAACCGCCACCATCTTTCTTTGCGCTAGGTATGACTCCAGCCAGTGGAGAGTTTTCCCCGATTCCCACTGACTCCAGTTTTGCTAGGGTTCCTTGATGCCACACTCAGTCAATTGTTGTCTTATGTCAAGGGCAGTCACTTGCAGCTCATCTCTGGAATTCAGCTCTTTGGTCTGTGTTTGAAGCAAGGCTATAATGAGGTCAGGAGCTGAATGACCTTGGTGAAACCCAAACTGAGCATCAGTGAGCAGGTTATTGCTAAGCAGTAAGCAATTTTGTGAGCCATTCATAAAATTTTGTTACGATATTCATACTGAACTACCACCTGCAGAATTACTGCTCATTCCTCATCAGCTGGTATTTGAAGTGGTCTTCATTTCCTGATTAGCATTTTGTCTTTTAAATAATAATACTCAGTCATTGGTTCTGATTCAGTCTCTGAGTGGGCTGTTTGATATAGCTCTCTCAACTCAGGATCAGCCTGTTGTATTTCTACTAAGGAAGATGGGCTAAACATGCCAGCCACATTCCCTTTACTTTCCTCCTTTTTGCTTCAAGTTTTTCAAAGTAGTGTGAGATAACTGAATTTCTACATTGTTATGACACAGAAATTGTTAAAGTCTGAGTTATTTAAAATCCCAGAGGGAAACTTTAAACAACTGTCATAACCTATATTTTAAATTGGTATGTTTTGAGTTGCAATTCTAAATTCAGGAATAAGACCACCAGTTCTTGAGGGATTTTACATCATACTAAGAGACATTTATTAATTTACAACAAATTAAACGCATACACGTGGCTACAAATTACTACTAACATAACTTTTAACAAATTCCCAAATTAATCTCCACTAAGGCAACAATAACCAATACACTTAACCAGACCAGGCAAAGCATTTTCACCTTACGAATTCAAAATGAGGTTCTTTTCAATTTGGTTCCTTAGCAGACAGTTGTAGGCTTACAGGCTTAGATCTTACATGCCTCTGACCTGCACACACAGACTCCACTCAGGTTATACCTAGCCTTCCCCTTGAATGCAAATTCTCATTGTATCACCAGGCCCTTTGAACTCCACCTCATCTAACAATAAAACCCCTTTCATAGTATCAATTTTATTAGTAATATAAACATTTTGCATGGTGTCTCCTAGTTAGGTGCAATATTTCACTCCCACCCTTGAATGCTCTATTCAACAAAATGCAAAAGTACCCTCTACCTCACGCTACATCTCAAAACTACTATACATCAAAGCATCCAGACTAGCTGGTTTTAATCCAATTAACACACACACAGACTAAACCTCTATTTAAAAAAACCTAATTTCCAATGACATTATATATATATATTATCTCTTCCTGACAACATCATCTCCCTTTTGTATAGCCATCTCCTCTTCCTGTCTAATTGTATATGCCTGAGATCTAGTCACAACAGAATCAGGAAACAATCCAGGATGTTCCGTCTGTAGCATTTCAGTTTCTTTCACTTCCACTGACTGTTCCAAAACCAATTGGTAAGGCTAATATTTTTGAGCCAACCAGGTCATTTTCCAAGATAAAATCAATTCCTTCTATAGGTATTTGATGCACTATTCCAACTGCAACCTCACCACTCACTAAATCATTCTTTAATCCAACTCTAAATAATGGGACGAGTTTACAATCTCTGCGTATAGCTCCAATTAATATTTTTCCCTTCATTAGCCCATCTGGAAGACAAATTGCATCATCAGCCAGCATCAGTGGCTGACTTGCTCCAGTATCTCTCAATATCTTTATCGGTTTGCCTCCTTGGCTAGAAGAATAGTGGAATACCTCTCCTCTATAAACTAAATCTTTAAACTTTTCCATAATTTGTTTGCTTATTTTGTTGCAGGAGTATGGGAACACATCTCATTTCGATATAAAACATCCAGAACTTCCAGTAGCCTAACTCTCTTTAGCAGTAATCGAGGCAGATTTTTCTTGACTATCCTGAGCCATGTCCTCCTTCTTAGTAGATTCTAAGGGAACATGTTTCACCTGTACCATTCCCCACATGTAACTGCTTGTGTAAGGTTTATCATAGGTTTATCATGGGGAGGCCTTGGCATTGTGGTATTGTCGCTGGACTGGTAATCCAGAGACCCAGGGTAATGATCTGGGGACCTGAGTTTGAATCAACAGATGGTGGAATTTGAATTCAATAAATATAAAAGTCTAATGATGACCATTGTCGATTGTTGTAAAAATCCATCTGGTTCACTAATGTCCATTAGCTGGTCTGGCTGGCCTACATGTGACTCCAGACCCCACAGCAATGTGGTTGACTCTTAATTCAGCAATGAAATGGCCTAGCAAGCCACTCAGTTGTAACAAGCTGAAGTCACAAAAAAGAAATGAAACTGTACAGACCACATAATTGCAGCCCTGTTGACCCTGCAAAGTCCTCCTTACTAACATCTGGGGGCTAGTGCCAAAATTGGCCTGACATAGTTATCCTCACGGAATCATACCTTACAGATAATGTCCCAGACTTCACCATCACCATATACAGTCAGGAGGGAGTTGCCCTGGGAGCCCTCAACATGCCTGAAGTCTCATGGCATCAGGTCCATCCAACATGGGCAAGGAAACCCTCCCTCAGCTGATGAATCAGTGCTTCTTCATGTTGAACATCACTTGGAGGAAGCACTGAGGGTGACAAGGGCGCAGAATGTACTATGCATGGGGGACTTCAATGTCTATCAGCAACAGTGGCTTGGTAGCACCATTACTGACCGAGCCCTAAAGGACATCGCTGCTAGACTGGGTCTGCGGCGGGTGGAGAGGAAAAACATACATGATCCTCACCAACCTGCCTGCCGCAGATGCATCTGTACAGTATCAGTAGGATTGACCACCGCACAGTCACTATGGAGACGAAGTCCCGCCTTCACATTAAGGATACCCTCCATCATGTTAAATTGGAAGATTTCGAACAGATCTAGCAACTCAAGGGCATCCATGTGGGCCATCAACAGCAGCAGAATTGTACTCAAGCACAATCTGTAACCTCACGGCCCGGCATATCCCCCACTCTACTATTACCATCAAGCCGGGGATCAACCCTGTTCAATGAAGAGTGCAGGAGGGCATGCTCATCTGGGATTGTAACATAGTAGATCAACTTGCAGGATTAAAAATCCTTGAATTTCAGTGGGATCTGTGAATCCTTAAAAAATGAATACGTGGAGGTAATGGGCATAGGAATAGGATTTGCTGTGAAGTGTGTTGCTAAGACTTTTCTGGGAGTAGAAGATGTAACAGTAGATTATTTGAAATCATTGACTAAGTTTTTCCTTCTTTTAAGAAACCCTGGAGGTCAGTTACTAAGCGCATTCACAAGAATCTGTCAGCATACTGTAAACACAAAGAATAAGTCATTTATTAAACAAGAAAAAATGAACTATATTACACTAGACAAAAAGGTTGAGAGATTTCAACACAGGCACCAGAAAATTATTCAAACTCACGCTATTCAATTTATCCCAGCAACCCTTACAGACACAAAACCCCAGTAAAGATATACCACGGTCTCAACACCAAGCTTTCTTGCTTGGGTTAGCTCATTTTCAATTAGTTTAAATCCGGCAAATTACTGAGCATTCTCTGGATGCTTTTCTTCAGCTGATATCTCTTCCTGAGGCACCCAAAAACTGTAATCTAAACTCACTATTACTTCAACTTCAGAACAAACACGAGTTCCCTAAACTCAGTTATCCAGGAGGCTTGCAGGATTTCTTATTAGAGAGATTATAGCTTCTGCCTGCACTCTCTGGTATATACACACTAAATGACCACCCTTCTGTGCTTCCCTCTCTGTGTGTCGCTAGGCAACAGCACAGTTTTTTATACTTTGTTAAGAAACAGAGATAGTTTACGTAAGTTACATTGGTATTTGTTGGAATTAGGACTGAGTTTTTGTTTTAATGTTTAAATTTGAGTTGCATTTCTGTATCTGTGTTAAGAAAAGGTCAAATTCAGTTTTAGTTTCATTTTAAAGTTTCTAATAGGAGTTTTACGACTGTTGCAGCTAAGTTCAACAAACAAGAGTAGAGAAACTGGGCTGTTGCCTAGCAATAGGGATCCAGAGAGGCAGGTCCCTCCCACAGACACACACACAAAAACTAAAGAAACAGCAGTTTTCAGTTCATTTTTAAGACAGCTGCCAAACAGAAGCCATCTAGACGGGACAGATAGCCAGTCTCAAACTAAAATTGGTTGAAAGTAGATCCCGGAGGTTGGAGCAAAATGGACAGATAGCAAGCCCCAAGCTAAATAAAAGGCCCTGGAATCCAGGGGAGAGGAACAAGAAAAAGTCCCAAGCAGACCTTCTAATCAAAGGAAGAACAGGAACCTGGAAAAGGCCCTGTTAATGAAGTTAAGAGTGAGGAACAGAGGAAAGGCTCCAGGTTTCAGATTTAAAGAGATAAAAGCTGCAGAAAGCAGATTTAAAGCAAGATCAACTTGCAAGAGGCGAGAATGTCCAAAGAGGCAACTGAACATCTATAACTCTTTGCTATGGGCATGTGAAGCAGTGGTGTACTGTTGACAGCTGAGTTGGTGAGAAAGAAGAAAATTGGAAGGGGAGTTTGAAACCCTGCAGGTGAGCCCTTGCAGAAGGCATCTGAGAGAAAGCATCGGTTTGGGAGATGATTCCAAAACGAGTTCTTGGAGAGTGGAGATTGGAAACCCTTGTATGAAAGATGGAGCTCGGTGAGACTGGTTGGTTCATGGTGTAACAAGAATCGGGGAGAAGGGGGTGGTGGAGTTGAAAAGAAATCCAGAGCATCTGTCACTTGGTTTCAGCGTGTGGTGTGCCTGACCACAGATTGGTTTACATGGACTGTGTATTTACTGTGAACATTAGAGTATAAGATAGCTTTTGTAACTTGTGTTATCCTTACAAATCTGTAAAGAGATAGTTGTGGGCGAAGGAGTATTGTAATATCATTCATCCTTTCTTGTTTAATAAATGTTTTATGCTTTTGTTAAAAGTTCATTAGCTGACTCCGGTGACTGTTCAGTAGCCCCTCTCTACGTATCTAAACAAACAAATAAAAGTTAGAATCTATCAAGCTGGTTTCCACCTTAGGATCAGGTTTGTCCAGTGGTAACCTTAGCTGGGGATCATAACCAAGTAGGGGCTCTTGCAGGATTTGAAATGTGGACAGTGGTTGATTGGACGCAGAATAATAATTGGTTCGGGATTATAATTGTAAGGTGGTATTGGAAACTTTGAACATTGGTAGGATCTGAGAATCATTATAAAATGAATATGTGGAGGTAAAGAGGTACTGGACACTGGAATTAGAGTTGCTGGGAGGTATACAGGTTTGAATTTGAAATGGCTTTGGAGCTAATACTTTTTTATTGATGGAAAATGTAACACTGACTGGTTTATAGAAATTAACCAAGAGTAAACTAATGGAATTGGCGGATAAGCTGGAGTAAGAATTACCCAAAGGGTCGAGGAAAGTAAACATAGTTAAGATAATAGTACAGCATTTGTAGCAGGAAGGAATACTAGAGCTGGAGGTAGTGAGACTTCAATTACAAATGAAGAAGCTTGAACTTGAACAAGCAAAGGAACTGAAAAAACTTGACTAAGGGCAAAAGAAAAGGAAAATGGAAGGAAAAGGAAAAGGGCAGAAAAAGGGTATTTCAAAGAGAAATGAAAATGCAAAAACTCAACCTCCAGAGGGAGAAGTTAGCAATGGAGGAAAGAGTAAAGGAACGAGAAAGAGAATACCAACTTAAAAGGCTGGACTTTAAAAAAAAATTTCAGATGCTGAGGAAAGTTCTGATGATGAAGAAACCTTCAACCTAAAATGTAGTGGGGAGTTGTTTAAGTTTGTGCATGCTCTCCCAAAGCTTGAGGGAAGGGATGTAGAGGCATTCTTTATTTCATTTAAAAAGATGGCTAAGCAAATGAAGTGGCCAAAAGAAATCTGAACATTACTTTTACAGAGTAGGTTGATAGGTAGAGCTCATAGGGGTTATTCTTCACTTTCGGAAGAGGTATTAGTGGATTAAGATGCAGTAAAAAAAGCTATTCTGAGTGCATATGAATTAATCCCTGTGGCATATAGGCAGAAATTTTAGAATATAAGGAAACAGCCTGGGCAGACCTGTATTGAGTTTGAAAGGGTAAAGCAAAGTAATTTTGACCATTTGATAAGGGCATTAAAGGTAGATATGACAAATGAAGCTCTGCGAGAAATAATTCTCTTGGAAGATTTTAAAGATTCACTTCCTCCTGTAGTTAGAACCCATGTTGAAAACCAGGAAGTTAAAACAGCTAGACAGGCAGCAGAGATGGCTGACCATTATGAACTGGTCCATAGATTTAGACCCTTTTTCTGTTATCCCCATAAACCTGAGGATAGAAGATGGGAAGGAGAAAGAAAGGCAAGTAGCCAGGGAAGAGAAGGAACAGTTGGGAATTCTCAGGAAATTTCTCCCCAGACTAGAAAGGATGGTAATGAGAATAACAGTAATATTCAAAAGCCTAGGTGTTTTCATTGTAACAAGGTGGAACATGTTAGGGCAGATTGCTGGAGATTAAATGGCAGATCTATTGAAGTAGTAGGAATGCCAAAGGAATCCTCAGGAAAGATAGCATCAGAAAAGGCAATGGTTGTTAAAACTGTAGCAGTGGTATGGTTGAAACCTGTTTCCTTGGAACATACAGGAAAGGGGGATAGGGTTCAGGATAGTCCAGAGAATTCTTCTTTGATTACTTATAAGGAAGCCAGGCTAACAGGTGGTCTGGATGCTTTGTGTTGAAGGGAGAAGTGTTCCTTTGCTCATCCAACAAAATCATTGATAGTGGCTGATGATACAATTTGTGTTCTAGTTAGTATTATGAAAGAAAAAGCATTGAAAAGAGGTAACAATGGAATTTAGGAGTTGTTACTGTGCTGTTATGCAAGTATAATAATTTTCATAATATTATTCTGGTTTATTGTAAAGTGGGTGTGAGTGTAGATGGTTCTACCTGTGTAATTTAATTACATGGAGTCGGGTAGACTGTAAGCTTGAAATTATCAAAAAACTAGGTGTAGTAATGTACTTGAAATGCTAATGAGTAAACATGGATGCTGTCTTAGCGTGTAAGGTGTGAAGGGAATTTGCATTTTTAGATAAGTGAAGGGATTGTTTGGATTTCAAAGGGATGTTAGTCTGTTTACAACTAGCTAGATAAGCAAGGCTAAGGAGTGTGTTTATTTTTCCCAAAGGTTACTGACAAGATTGGCAACATGAACTTTTACTCATGGAAAAGGTGCAGTTCCAGAGACATATGAGACAATGAAATTTACATATTAAAGAGAGCAAAACATATATAAAGGAGAATGAAATGTAAGATCTCACAGGAGTGTGTGAATCAGCCTTGAAGAAGTCTCCTGCCACTTGTGCATAAGTCTGCTGTGTCCAGTAACTAAAGTTGGAAAAAGCCATTCGGGATTCCACTGTCAAGAGGGTATTGTGTTAACTTGCTTTTTAAAAAAATATAAATTTGGACTGTTGCCTTAAAGGGGGTGTATAATGTGGAGTCAGGTTAATTAGGAATTTTAGGAATTGTTATAGTATTAAATAATGGTCATCTTATGTATGTGCTTTAAATCTTTAATTTTGTTAATAATTATTTTAGTTTAAATTTTAAAATTGCTAAAGGTCTTCGTGAACTCATTACTTCAGAATTCAATGCACAGATCTTCTCAAAATAAATACAAATTGCAAAACTGTTGTGATAGCGTGGCCAAGTTTCTCTTGTGGATTTGATCAGCCTAGCACACATCATCTGCCATGTCAGAACATTATGTAAAGTCAACTTACAAAGTCACTTTGTAAAGTGAATTGTTATGGTGGTAATTATTCCTAAATCACCTTTTGAAGGGGTAGATTTTATTCTGGGTAATGATTTGGCTGGTGGAGACAGTAATGTGGCAATGACAGTATTGCAACAGGTGTTTGATCATGCTGATCTTAGTCAAATTCAGAAAATTACTGTGGCCAAAAATGACACTTGTTGCAGATAGAAAGCAAATGAAGGAAAACCTGATTAACGTACAAAAACCTACTTTGATGTATGAAAGAAGAGTTTGCTAATGAAGGAAAGAATTGGTTAGAACAATTGAGAATTCAGTCACAGAAAGTAGAATACTTGACTGAGGACTTCAAATGTCTAAATGATAAATTTGTAGAAGCAAATTTAACAAAGGTCAATCTTCAGTTAAAACTTGATGAGCTTCAAGAATCAATGGTCTCTGTGAAATATTGTGGTAAATGCCTTGAACAAGAAAAGAAATTGTCAGTAACTCAGAATAATTGGTTGAATGTAGAATTAAAAAAACAAAACTAACAAACTGTTAGAACTTTGTTAAGAAATGAATAATGAGGTTTTCGAACTTCAAAGCAAACTGGACAAAAGAAAAGAGATGTGTGGTATGGAGTGTCACCGTTCCAAAGTTGTTCCTGTGAATAAAGCCTCTTTGCTGAATTGTGGTCCAGTTGAGCAAAGAACTGATCCAAAAGCAAAATTACTGATATATCAATCTTGGTAATGGACATTATGAAAACAAGTATATGCAGCATTAGAAATCAAGAATTGCCAACAAAAAGGACTGAAAGCGAAAAATGGCCTGGAAAAGTCCATGACCAGAGATACTGATATACAAATGATTGCCAGTACTGATATATAAAATACAGCAGTTGGAAGCCAGGCAAGTGGACAGTTTGCAAAAGACCATTCAAAACCTGGAAAAGAGTGGAATGATATAGTTCGTGGATTATGCAAAAGAATTGAAGGGGTGGGAAGAATGATGAAACTCCACAGGGAGAATATAATTGACACTGCTCAAAGAGAAGTGGAAAAGACCTGTTCGAAATGGGATCTGAAGAAACAATATCATAAAAAGTTATAGAGTCATAAAGGTTAACAGCACAGAAAAATGCCCTTCAGCCTATCAAGTCTGCGCTGGTCAAACAAGTACCTATTCTAATCCCAGCACTAGGCCCGTAGCCTTGTATGACATGGCACTGCAAGTGCACATCCAAATACTTCTTAAATGTTATGAGGGTTTCTGCCTCTACCACCCTTTCAGGCAGTGAGTTCCAGATTCCCACCACTCTCTGGGTGAAAAAATTCTTCCTTACATACCCTCTAAACCTCCTGCCCCTCCCTTAAATCTATGCCTCCTGGTTATTGATCCCTCCACCAAGGGGAAAAGTTCCTTCCTGCCTACCCTATCTATGCCCCTCGTAATTTTACACACCTCAATCATGTCCCCCCTCAATCTCCTCTGGTCCAAGGAAAATAACCCCAGTCTAACCAATCTCTCCTCATAACTAAAACTCTCCAGCCCAGGAAACATCCTGGTAAATCTCCTCTGCACGCTCTCTCATGCAATCACATCCTTCCTATAACGTGGATTCCAGAACTACATGCAATACTCTAGTTGTGGCCTAACCAGCATTTTATACAGTTCCAGCATAACTCCCTGCTCTTATATTCAATGCCTCGGCTAATAAAAGCAAGTATCCCATAAGCCTTCTTAACCACCTTATCTGCCTGTCCCACTACCTTAAGGGACCGGTGGACATGCACACCAAAGTCCCTCTGATCCTCTGTACTTCCCAGGGTCCTACTATTCATCGTGTATTTTAAAGATCAAACCAAGCAGGAATACGAGACCCTCTTGTGTGAACATAAAAACCATCTCAACAACATCCTTGAAACGGTGAAAAGAGATTTGATCAGAGAAGAAATGAGGTGTTAACTCACAAAAAATGCTGTTTTTACTTTGCTAAATCAAAATGAGAATTCACCACATTTGGGTTCAGGAAATTATATTGGGGACGGAATTATGCCTACAGCTGACAAAAAGGGACAACTGGGCTGTAGGCTTATTTGAAACCATCTTTGCTGAGTTAAAGACTGGGAACAAGAGGAAAAGAAACATAAGAGTGGAGTTATGATAATACTATGATGTGCAAATTCTACTAATCATATTACATTGATTGACTTTGTTTTGCTTAAATCTTTGTAATTGTACAATATAATGTGTAATTGTGAAACATAATAAAAATGTATTTGTATAGTATGTAATAAGCTATTGTTAGATGTTTATGATGTTAAGTTTGTGTGAGGCCATTGTAAAGAAATCTTCACTGTTGTGGAACCTTCTTTCCTGCAAAGGAATAGGTGTTAGGAAATAGAGATAGTTTAAGTAAGTTATTTTGGTGTTTGTGGGTGTTAGGAATAAGTTTTAGCTTTAAGGTTTAAGTTTGATTTGTATTTCTACATCTGTGGCTTAAGAAAAGTCAAATTGAGTTTTAGTTTCACTTAAAAAAGGTGTCTGCATTTCTAATGAAGTTTTTTACGACTGTTGCAGCTAGGTTAAACAAACAAGAGTAGAAGAATTAGACTGTTGCCAGCAACAGGGGTCCAGAGAGGCAGGTCCCTCCCACAGACACACACAGAAAAACTAAAGAAACAGCAGTTTTGAATTTTGTTTGAAGACAGCAGTCAAACAGGAGCCACCTAGAAGAGACAGATCGCTAGTCCCAAGCTAAAATTAGTTGAAAGTAGCTGCCAGAGAGAGAGTGTAGCAAAAGGGACAGATAGCAAGTCCCAACCTAAATAAAAGACCCCAGAATCCAGGGGAGTGGAACAGGAGAAAGTCCCAAGCAGACCTTCTAATCAAAGGAAGGACAGGAAGTTGGAAAAGGTCCTGTTATTGAAATTAAGAGTGAGGGACAGAGGAAAGGCTCCAGCTTTTAGACTTAAAGAGATAAAAGCTGCAAAAAGCAGATTTAAAGCAAGATCAGCTTGTAAGAGGCAAGAATGTCCAAAGAGGCAACTGAAAGTATGTAAGTCTTTGCTATGGGTATGTGAAGCAGTGATGTATTGTTGACAGCTGAGTTGGTAAGAGAGAGTGTTTGGAAGAAAGCTTGAATGTATGTGGTGATCCAGGGGAGAAGAACATCGGAAGGAGAGTTCAAAACCCTGCAGGTGAACCATTGCAGAAGGCATCTGAGAGAAAAGCATCAGTTTGAGAGAAGATTCCAAAGCGAGTTCTTGGAGAGTGGAGATTGGAAACTCTTGTGTGAAAGATGGAGTTCAGTGAGACTGGTTAGCTCATGGTGTTAGGGGGAGTTGAGGAGAGATCCAGAGCATCTGTCACTTGGTTTCAGTGTGTGGTGTGCCTGACCACAGATTGCCTATTGGTTTACATGGACTGTGTACTTACTGTGAACATTAGAACATAAGATAGCTTTTGTAACTTGTGTTATCCTTACAAGTCTGTATATATCTGTAAAGAGATAGTGTGGGTGAAGGAGTATTGTAATATCATTCATCTTTTCTTGTTAATAAATGTTTTATGCTTTTGTTAAAAATTCATTAGCTGACTCGGGTGACTCTGCACAGTAGCCCCTCTCCACATATCTGAAATAACAAATAAAAGTTAGGATCTGTCAAGTTGGTTTCCACCCTGGAATCAGGCTTGTCCAGCGGTAACCTTAGCTGGGGATCATAACAACTTTGTTTTGCTTTTAACTTCACTGAACCATAAACCCTTGGTAACCCATCTCTTCACTTTAAAAGTTGTAAAATCTTATTAAAAATGTATGTATACAAACAGGGCCCCAGACATCCCTGCACCCAGCTCACCAAAACCTCTAAATGAAACTAAAATCAGGTCACCTTTCTTAACGCCCAAATACAAAATATAAATTAAACTTAAAACTATACATTGTTCCTGACATTACCTCCACAGTGACCTCTGTTCAAGCTGCTTTGGTCAGGCTGGGAGATCTTCTCTTGCCGTCAGCAGGCTTGAGGACCTCCCACCTGTCATGATAAAACCTTGGGGCTGCCCTGCACCTTTTCCTCTGTCCATCACCTGGCTTCCTTCTCTCAGGCATCTCTGGTGAGGCACAAAGAGTTAACAGGCTAATGTTGTATATCTTCCTAAAGACTTGATATTCATCAGGGTAATGGGTCAGTTGCATCCCATTGCTATTTCCTCCCTGCCAAAGGTCCTGAAAGTTTCCCATCAGTAATAACAGGCATACATAGTTAAATATTTTCACTCAGCTCTTACGATGGTTCAGTTCACCAAAAATATTTTCATTTTCTCTCAAAAGGAAGATTCCTGGTGCAGCTACGGTGAAGGTTATCACACCACCAGGCTCTTTGCAAAGGTGGACAGGGCCTATGCTGAGTTCGGAGCCTGGTATTTAACTGGAGGTGACATCCTGTTGGCATGCTGGAGGGGGCGTGGTTGGGTGGGAAGGAATTAATGCCTCCTCTCCTTTCACCCACCTCAACACAGACCCAGTGGGTAGTATTGCCACACCCGCAAGACATTCTGTGGGGGCATACCCTGTCCACACTGATGGCCTGACAGGTGTAGCCATGTATGTTTTTAAATTTTTTTTCCCAATGCTGGAGAAAGAGAGCACCTCCATTTTGAGGTGCCCCTGGTGATCCTTTACTATCCTTCGGCTCAGTGGGGCCAAACATTGCTACGGGCCCTCCTGTTGAGCATCCTGCTTCCCTGGTCCATTCAGCATCCTTAGATGGAAAGGGCTGCTGGAGGCAGCTTCTTATTGGCTACTTCCAGGAAGATCTCGACTGATGTCCTGCCACTGCTACTTCTGGGTTCCCACCCTGGAATTGAGTTCAATATCAAGATTGTGAGCCAACCACCAAAATTCATCCCTTTGTTCCAGGAGGCAATTAGGTTAAATAGAACTTTAGAGTTGGCTAATTGTCAGGGAAAGGAGGGTGTAATGGCAAGTCAGACAGATATGGGGATCCAGGATGTAGTGATGAAGGACCCTAAGGCTCTTGGCTTTGACCAATAGGTATGAGGTACTTGCTACCTGTGTGGATGACAATAAGGAATGCACAGTGATGGGCAAACTGACAATTGCATCATGGTACAGGAACCCATTTAATTGGGAGTTGTGAAAGACATATGGCTGTGAAATGGCACAGTTTAGTCAGGCGAATAGACATTGTTCTCTGGGGAGATCGGAGCGTAGTGGTATTGTCACTGGGCTAATAATCCAAAGACCCAGGGTAATGCTCTGGGGAGCTGGGTGCAAAATCAATAAAAATATGGAATTATAAGTCTAATAATGACCATAGAACCATTGTCGATTGCCATTAAAAAAAAGCCCATCTGGTTCACTAATGCCCTTTAGGGAAAGAAATCTGCCATACTTACCTGGTCTGGTCTACATTATATCAATGTGGTTGACTCTTAAATACCCTCTGAAATGGCCTAGAAAGCCACTCAGTTGTATCCAACCACTAAAAAGCCAATAAAAAGGAATGAACTGAATGGACCACCTGCATTAGCCTAGGCACTGGAAACGACAACAGCAAACCCAGCCCAATCGACTCTGCAAAGTCTACCTTACTAACATGTGGGGGCCTGTGCCAAAATTATGAGAGTTGTCTCACAGACTAGTCACACTCATGGAGTCATACTTTACGGATAATGTTCAAGGCCCACCATCGCCATCCCTGGTGTGGACTGTCCCACTGGCAAGGCACACCCAGCAGAGGTGGCGGCACAGTTTGGGGGGGTGGGGGGGGGAGGGAGTGCCTTTGGGAGTCCTCAACATCGGCTTTGGGCCCCATGAAGTCTTGTGGCATCAGGTCAAGCATGGGCAAGGAAATCTCCTGCTGGTGACCACATACCACCCCCAACACCCCCTCTTCAGCTGATCAATCAGTACTTCTCCATGTTGAACACCACTTGGAGGAAGCACTGAGGGTGGTAATGGCGCAGAACGTACTCTGGGTGTGGGGGCTTCAATGTCCATCATCAAAAATGGCTCAATAGCACCACCACAGACCGAGCTGGCCAAGTCCTTTAGGACATGGCTGCTTGACTGGGTCTCCAGCAGGTGGTGAAGGAACCAATAAGAGAGAAAAACATGCTTGCCCTCATCCTCACCAACCTGTCTGCCACAGATGCATGACAGTGTTACCACAAGTCCTTGTGGTCACAAAGTCCCGTCTTCACATTGAGAATACCCTCCATTGTGTTGTGTATGGCACTACCACCAAGCTAACTGAGATAGATTTCAAACAGATCTAGCAACTCAAAACTGGGCAACCACAAAGTGCTGTGGGCCATCAGCAGCAGTAGAATTGTACTCAACCACAATCTGTAACCTCATGGCCTGGCATATCCCCCACTTTACCATTACCATCATGCCAAGGGATCAGCCCTGGTTCAATGAAGAGTGCAGGAGAGCATGCCAGGAGCAGCATTAGGCATTCCTAAGAATGAGGTGTCACCCTAGTGAAGCTACAACACAGGACTTGTGTGTCAAACAGCATAAACAGCAACTGATAGAGCTTAACAAATCCACAACAATGAATGAGATCTAAGTCATGTCCAACCCTGAAGGGTGGTGGACAATTAAACAACTCACTGGAGAGGGAGGCTCCACAAATATCCCCTTCCTTAATGATGGAGGAGCCCAGTACATCAATACAAATAATAAGGCTGAAGCATTTGCAATCTCACCCTCCTCCAGAGGTCCTCAGCATCACAGGTGCCAGTCTTTAGCTAATTCGATTCATTCTACATGATGTCAAAAAACGACTGAAGACACTAAGTCCTGCAAAGGCTATGGGCCATGACAATATTCTAGCAATTGTACTGAAGAATTTGTGCTCCAGAACTTGCCACACCCCTAGCCAAGCTGTTCCAGTACAACTACAACACTGGAATCTACCCGGAAATGTGGAAAATTGCCAAGGTATGTCCTGTATACAAACAGGAGGACAAATCCAACCCGGCCAATTACCACCCCATCAGCCTACATTCGATCATCAGTAAAGTGATGGAAGAGGTCATCAATAGTGCTATTAGGCGACACTTGCTTAGCAATAACCTGCTCACTAATGTCCAGTTTGGGTTCCGCCAGGACCACTCAGCTCTTGATCTCACTCATTACAGCCTTGGTTCAAACATAGACAAAAGAGGCTGAACTCCCGAGGTGAGGTGAGAGTGACTGCCCTTGACATCAAGGCAGTATTTGACCAAGTGTGATATCAAAGAGTTGTAGCAAATGGAGTCAATGGGGACTACAGGTTGGAGTCATACCTAGCACAGAGGAAGATGGTTGTGGTTGTTGAATATCAATCATCTCAGTCCCAGGACATCACTGCAGGAGTTCCTCAGCGTAGTGTCCTCAGCACAGCCATCATCAGCTGCTTCATCAATGACTTTCCTTCCATCATAAGTTCAGAAGTGGGGATGTTCGCTGACCATTGCACAATGTTCAGCACCATTCCAGACTCCTCAGATACTGAAACAGTCCATGTCCAAATGCAGCAAGACCTGGACAATATCCAGGCTTGAGCTGAGAACGAGGAGTCTCAAAGTTTGTGTTACCTGGTCAGACACTTGTAAAAACATGATTGTGATGTGATGGTTGGCTCCACTTAATTCACAGCACCTTCAGAATCCCCTCCTTCCCCCCACCGAATCTCTAGCACAATAGCACAGAGACATGGCTGACACAAACTGACAGCTTTGAAATTATCCCGCATGTAATGTCCTCAGACTCAGAGTGGTTTGTGAATAGACTGACGCAATGCCAGTAGACCAAGTTATGTTGTCAGACCCTATATCACTTTCCCTGCTTCGGGAATACTGAGCACTACACAGAGATGCATTAAACTTTATTTATCAGTACAGTAAGTCCATATTTTAAGCTACCTCATTCAGTGTTGTTTCGCTTTAATGTCGCAGATAAAACAGTGTCGGTATGTCCACTCAGTGTTGAGACTTCTGCTTTAGCGTCGTTTTCCGCCAGGGACTACAGAATTTGCATGACCCAATCGATACCATTTTGGAACGTCTTCCCCGCTTCCAGGATTTCGCTCCTGTTGCCTGACTCTCTCCCATTGGCCGAGACTAGCTCCCGCTCCCCGAGACTCTCTCTCCCATTGGCTAAGGCCCCACACACGCTCTCTCTCCCATTGGCCGAGACTCTCCCTCCCATTGGCCAAAATTGGCCCTAACTCCCTGAGTCTCTCTCTCCCTTTGGCTAAGAATTTCCCTCACTCCCCTCCTGAACTGTTGCTAGCACCGAGTGGAAGGGAGTCAGTTTGCGGTACAGGCAATGAGTGGCAGGTAAGTAGAAAGAGTTAGCATATGCTTTTTATGTTTTTAAATTTACTATATTTTAAAAGTTATTTCGTGTACAAATATAGGAATGTACAGCATTTCAATGCATAGGGTGTAATGTTTTAATTTTTTTTCTGACCGGAAAGGTCAGAACGAAACAATTGCTTTTGGGTAGCTTATAGAATTCGATTCGCTTAAAGTGGTTTCACTTATACTTGGACTTTCAGGAACACCACGACAAATTTAAGCAAGGACGTACTGTATACAAATGACAGAAATTTTAACTGCCCTCTGAAATTGCCTAGCAAGCCAAACAGTTGTACCAAACTGCTGTGAAAAACTATAATAGGGATAATACTGGACACAAAAACAGAATTACCTGGGAAAACTCAGCTGGTCTGGCAGCATCGGCGGAGAAGAAAAGAGTTGACGTTTCGAGTCCTCATGACCCTTCAACAGAACTGATTGAATATTAGGAAAGGGGTGAAATATAAGCTGGTTTAAGGTGGGGGGGGTGTGGTTGTTGGGACAAGCAAGCAGTGATAGGAGCAGATAATCAAAAGATGTCACAGACAAAAGAACAAAGAAGTGTTGAAGGAAGAAGTATTATCTAAACGAATGTGCTAATTAAGGATGGATGGCAGGGCACTTAAGGTACAGCTCTAGTGGGTGTCTGCTGGCACTCTCGAGGCCTTCCGTGCTCAGCGGGCACCACGGGGACTGGGGTGTTTTATTGACCCCTTTGACCACGTTTTGGTTTAAAGTTTGTAAGTTTCCTTTAAACTTTGTCCTCGGTTTTACAGCTGACCTGACTTAGGGGCTGTGCTTGATTTATCCTTTATTTTGTTAATTTAGTATAATTGGTTTAATTCCAAAAGAGTTACAGCTCTAGTTGGGGTTGGGTGGAAAGAGTAGCAGGGCATACAAGATTTAAAAATAATGGAAATAGGTGGGAAAAGAAAAATCTACATAAATTATTGGAAAAAACAAAAAGAAGGGGGAAGAAACGGAAAGGGGGTGTGGATGGAGGAGGGAGTTCAAGATCTAAAGTTGTTGAATTCAATATTCAGTCCGGAAGGCTGTAAAGTGCCTGGTTGGAAGATGAGGTGCTGTTCCTCCAGTTTGCGTTGGGCTTCACTGGAACAATGCAGCAAGCCAAGGACAGACATGTGGGCAAGAGAGCAGGGTGGAGTGTTAAAATGGCAAGCGACAGGGAGGTTTGGGTCTTTCTTGCGGACAGACTGCAGGTGTTCTGCAAAGCGGTCGCCCAGTTTATGTTTGGTCTCTCCAATGTAGAGGAGATCACATTGGGAGCAACGAATGCAGTAGACTAAGTTGGGGGAAATGTAAGTGAAATGCTGCTTCACTTGAAAGGAGTGTTTGGGCCCTTGGATGGTGAGGAGAGAGGAAGTGAAGGGGCAGGTGTTGCATCTTTTGCATGGGCATGGGGAGGTGCCATAGGTAGGGGTTGAGGAGTAGGGGGTGATGGAGGAGTGGGCCAGGGTGTCCCAGAGGGAACATTCCCTACGGAATGCCGCCAGGGGAGGTGATGGGAAGATGTGTTTGGTGGTGACATCATGCTGGAGTTGACGGAAATGGTGGAGGATGATCCTTTGAATGCGGAGGCTGGTGGGGTGATAAGTGAGGACAAGGGGGACCCTATCATGCTTCTGGGAGGGAAGAGAAGGCGTGAGGGCGGATGCGCGGGAGATGGGCCGGACACGGTTGAGGACCCTGTCAACGACCGTGGGTGGAAAACCTCGGTTAAGGAAGGAGGACATGTCAGAGGAACTGTTTTTGAAGGTAGCTTCATCAGAACAGATGCGACGGAGGCGAAGGAACTGAGAGAATGGAATGGAGTCCTTACAGGAAGGGGGATGTGAGGAGCTGTAGTCGAGGTAGCTGTGGGAGTCGGTAGGCTTGTAATGGATATTGGTGGACAGTCTATAACCAGAGATTGAGACAGAGAGGTCAAGGAAGGGAAGGGAAGTGTCAGAGATGGGCCATGTGAAAATGATGGAGGGGTGGAGATTGGAAGCAAAATTAATAAATTTTTCCAAGTCCCGACGAGAGCATGAAGCAGCACTGAAGTAATCATCGATGTACCGGAGAAAGAGTTGTGGGAGGGGGCCGGAGTAGGACTGGAACAAGGAATGTTCCACATACCCCATAAAGAGGCAGGCATAGCTGGGGCCCATGCGGGTACCCATAGCCACACCTTTTATTTGGAGGAAGTGAGAGGAGTTAAAGGAGAAATTGTTCAGTGTGAGAACAAGTTCAGCCAGACGGAGGAGAGTAGTGGTGGATGGGGATTGTTCGGGCCTCTGTTTGAGGAAGAAGCTAAGGGCCCGCAGACCATCCTGGTGGGGGATGGAGGTGTAGAGGGATTGGATGTCCATGGTGAAGAGGAAGCGGTTGGGGCCAGGGAATTGAAAATTGTTGATGTGATGGAAGGTGTCAGAGGAATCACGGATGTAGGTGGGAAGGGACTGGACAAGGGGAGAGAGAAGGGAGTCAAGATAACGAGAAATGTGTTCCATGGGGCAGGAACAGGCTGACATGATCGGTCTACCAGGACAGTTCTGTTTGTGGATTTTGGGTAGGAGGTAGAAGCAGGTCGTCTGAGGTTGAGCGACTATCAGATTGAAAGCTGTGGGAGGAAGATCTCCAGAGGATTTGAGGTCAGTGACAGTCCTGGAAACAATGGCTTGATGTTCAGTGGTAGGGTCATGGTCCAGGGAGAGATAGAAGGAAGTGTCTGCGAGTTGACGCAGACACACTGGACACACCACTGGACAGCTAATTTGTACACAACAAAGGTACGCCCAGCATAGTCAAACCTGAAAAATCCTTCTCATGACCATCTGGAGATTTGCACCAAAATTGGGAGAGCTGTCCCACAGACTAGTCAAGTGACAAAAACAAATTTGAGCCAATGTCCCAAACATGTCCATCACCATACCTAAGCATGCCCTGTCCCACAAGCAGGGCACCACCAAAACAGACCTACCAGAGGTTGGAAGTTGGAAGAGCTTTTTTTTTCTAACTGGAATGGTCCTATGGAATGTAACTATTGCTTTTAGGTAGGTTGTAATAGGAAAATCTGCTTCGCTTAAACTTGTACTTTCAGGAACACAACTACACATTTAAGCAAGGACTTCCTGTACACAAATGACTTAAATTTTAATGTTAGCAGACAGTTGACTGTTTACTAGCTCTCTTAATACTAAAAGGATTCAAATAAATCTTTTATAAATTCACCTGAAGTCTTGATAAAACATGCTACAGTTATACCAGAGCAAATGTGATGCTAAAGGTATATGGTCGTATAATGCTACTATGTTATGTTTAGTGTTATGTTACTAGACTTGTAATTGAGAGGCTTGAGCTAATGATCTGGAAACATGAGTTCAAATCCCCCATGGTAGCTGGGGAATATAACTTTAGGTAAATATGGACTAAATTAGTCATAGTGACCATGAAACTATTTGCTATCAAAAACACACATTTGGCTTGTTAATGTCCTTTAGCAGAGGAAATCTGCTGTCCTTATCGATATGTAACTCCAGTCCAAAAGCAATGTGGTTGACTCTTAACTGCCCTCTGAAATGGCCTAGCAAGCCAATTGGTTATATCAAACCACCGTGAAAAACTATATTAAGAATCAAACTGAACAGACCACTGGACAGCTAATTTAGACACAACAAAGGTACGCCCAGCATAGTCAAACCTGCAAAATCCTCCTCACAACCACCTGGAGTCTTATACCAAAATTTGGAGAACTGTCCCACAGATTAATCAAGTGACAAAAACCTAATTTGAGCCAATGTCCCAAACATTTCCATCACTATCCCCAAGTGTGCCCTGTACCACTAGCAGGGCACCACCAAAACAGACCTACCAGAGGTGAGCTGTTGTGGGAATCTTGCCACATCCAGTTGTGAATGGCAATTAAACAGTTATTAAGAGGAAGTGGCTCCATGAACATCCGATTTTTAATAATGGTGGATGGATTGGTACATGGATGAAAACAACAACATATTCAGGCAGAAGTGTTAAGTAACAAGACAGACCAAGTTGAGAGAGAACAGTACTAGGAACCCAGAGTTAAAAGTGGCCTTGGGGAGTCAGCAGGAGACAAAGCAAGCAAAAAAAGAGAAAACAAATCAGTGACTTAATGGAAAGTGAGTAAGTGATTGGTTGGTGGATATTTCTCTCTAAACTAGGACACTTATTTAAAATTGGGCCTGGGAAATTAAATATTTTAGTTGGAGTCAGTATAACAATAGATGAATTAATAAAAATGAGAACACAGCAGGTCTAGAGGCATTAATTAAAATTACTGATTTATATTGTAAAAGAGGGGATATAGCTTATTTGGATCATGGATGGGCAGCTGAGACCTGTTGCTTGCAATTCCTGCTCCATGTGGGAACTTCAGGACACTTCATGTGTCTTGGGAGACCATGTGTGTATAAGGTGTCTCCAACTGCTTGAGCTAAAACTCAGGATTTCCGAACTTGATGGGCAGCTGGAGTCGCTACAGCACAGGGGAGGATGAGAGTTTCCTGGATTGTATGTTTCAGGAGATGGTTACCTCCACAGAGAGTAAGAGCTCAAGAGAGTAAAGAAGTGGCTATTCAGAAGAGTAGGAGACAGTCACTCAAACTGGTACTCAGCTTTGGAGACTGAGAGTCACAATACCTTGAAGAAATGCAGTTCATCCCAAGACTCCTCCTGGGCAAGGGAATGCACTACTGGAAGCAACAAAGGTTAGAAATGCTGCTGGTAAAGGAGATTCTATAGTTAGGAGAACAATGGCATTTCTGTACTCATAATTGAGTGCCCCACGTGGTGCGTTGCCTTCCTGGTGCCAGACGAAAGGATATCAGAGAGAGGGTGCAGGGGAAGGGAATGAGCCAAACATAAGAAATAGGAGCAGAAGTAGGCCTCTCAGCCCTCAAGCCTGCTCTACCATTCAATAAGATCATGGCTGTTCTGTTTGTGTTTCGAGTTCTACATTCCCATCTACCCCCGATAACCATTGATTCCCTTGTCTAACAAGAGTCTATCCACCTCTGCCATAAAAATATTCAGTGACCCTGCCTCCACTGCCTTCTGAGGCAGAGTTCCAAAGTCTCATAACCATCTGTGAGGAAAAAAATTCTCCTCCTCTCTATCCTGTACGGGTGACCCATAATTTTAAAATTATGCCAATAGTTCTGGACTCATCCAGAAGAGGAAACATCTTTTCCACATCCACCTTGTCAAGACCATTCAGGATCTTATATACTTCAAGCAAGTCACCCCTCACTCTTCTAAACTCCAGTGGAAACAAGCCCAACCTGTTCAACCTAACTTCATAAAACAACCCACTCATTCCAAGTATCAATCTAGTAAACCTCCTACAAAGCCTACAAAGCATTTACAACTTTCCTTAAATAACGTTATGATCCCAGCTGAGGTTACCACTGTACAAGCCTGATCCCAGAGTGGAACCCAGCTTGATAGATCCTAACTTCTACTTGTTTGTTTACATATGTGAATGTATGGAGAGTAGCTATTGAACAGTCACGGGAGTCAGCTGAGGAACTTTTAACAAAAGGATAAAATGTTTATTAAACAGGAAAAGATAAATTATATTACAATACTCCTTCACCCACAACTACACCTTTACAGATATATACAGATTTGTAAGGATAACACAAGTTACAGAAGCTATCATATATTCTAATGTCCACAGTAAGTACACAGTCCATGTACCAATAGGCACCCTGTGGTCAGACACACCACACTCCAAAACCAAGTGACAGATGCCACCTCAACCAGTTGTTATAGATCTCTTCGCATCTCCCCCCAGACGCTTGCCACACCGTGAGCTAACCAGTCTCACTTTAAGTCTTTTACACAAAGGTTCCCAATCTCCACTCACCAAGAACTTGCTTTGGAATCTTTTCCCAAACTGACATTTTCTCTCAGATGCCTTCCCAGGGTTTCGAACTCTCCTTTTGATGTTCCTCTTCCCTGGGTCACATGTATTCAAGCTGTCTTCCACACACACTCTCTCACTGACTCAGCCATCAACAGTACCACTGCTACACATGCCCATGGCAAAGAATTGCAGACATTCAGTTGTCTCTTTGGACCTTCTTGCGCTTGCAAGCTGTTCTCGCTTTAAATCTGCTTTCTGTAGCTTTTCTCTTTAAAACTGAAGCTTGAAGCCTTTCTCTCTGCCTCTCACCCTTAACTTCATTAACAGGACCTGTTCCAGATTCCTGTCCTTCCATTGACTAGAAGGTCTGCTTGGGAATTTCCACTGTTCCACTCAGCAGGATCTTTGGAGTCTTCTCTTTAGCTTGGGACTGGGTATCTGTAAAACAGGAAAGGTGACCAAACCATGGCTTACAAGGGAAATTAGAGATAGTATTAGATGCAAGGAAGAGGCATACAAATTGGCCAGAAAAACAATACACCTGAGGATTGGGAGCAGTTTAGAATTCAGCAAAGGAGCACCAAGGGATTGATTAAGAAGGGGAAAATAGAGTATGAGAGTAAACTTGCAAGGAAAATAAAAACTGACTGTAAAAGTTTCTAGAGGTATGTGAAGAGAAAAAGATTGGTGAAGACAAAAGTAGGTCACTGACAGTCAGAAACAGGGGAATTTATAATGGGGAACAAAGAAATGGCTGACCAACTAAATACATACTTTGGTTCTGTCTTCTCAAAGGAGGACACTAATAACATACCAGAAACGTTGAGGAACACAGGGTTTAGTGAGAGGGAGGAACTGAAAAAAATCAGTATTAGTAGGGAAATGGTGTCGGGAAATTGATGGGATTGAAAGCCAATAAATCCCTGGGGCGTGATAATCGACATCCCAGTGTACTTAAGGAAGTGGCCCTAGAAATATTGGATGCATTGGCGGTCATCTTCCAAGATTCTAAAGACTCTGGAACAGTTCCTACAGATTGGAGGGTAGCTAATGTAACCCCACTATTTAAAAAGGGAGGCAGAGAGAAAACAGGGAATTATAGACCAGTCAGCCTGACGTCAGTAGTGGGGAAAATTCTAGAGTCCATTATAAAAGATTTAATAGCTGAGCACGTGGAAAACAGTGGCAGAGTTGGTCAGAGTCAGCATGGATTTATGAAAGAGAAATCATGCTTGACAAATCCTACTGGAATTTCTCGAGGATGTAACTAGTAGAGTTGATGAGGGGGAGCCAGTGGATGTGGTTTATTTGGACTTTCAGAAGGCTTTCGACAAAGTCCCACATAAGAGATTAGCATGTAAAATTAAGGTGCAGGGGATTGGGGGTAGTTTATTGAGATGGATGGAAAACTGGTTGGCAGACAGGAAACAAAAAGTAGGAATAAACGGGTGTTTTTCTAAATGGCAGGCAGTGACTAGTGGGGTACTGCAGGGATCGGTGCTGGGACCCCAGTTATTCATAATATATATAAATGATTTAGATGAGGGAATTAAATGTAATATCTCCAAATTTGCAGATGACACAAAGCTGGGTGGGAGGGTGAGCTTTGAGGAGGATGCAGAGATGCTTCAATGTGATTTGAACAAGCTGAGTGAGTGGGCAAATGCATGGCAGATGCAGTATAATGTGGATAAATGTGAGGTTATCCATTTTGGTAGCAAAAACAGGAAGGCAGATTATTATCTGGCTATAAAATTGAGAGAGGGGAATGTGCAACGAGATCTGGGTGTCCTTGTACACCAGTTGCTGAAGGTAAGCATGCAGGTGCAGCAGGCGATAAAGAAGGCAAATGGTATGTTGGCCTTCAAAACGAGAGGATTTGAGTACAGGAACAGGGATGTCATGCTGCAATTGTACAGGGCCTTGGTGAGACCACACCTGGAATATTGTGTGCAGTTTTGGTCTCCTTATCTGAGGAAGGATGTACTTGCTATAGAGGGAGTGCAGCGAAGGTTTACCCGACTGATTCCTGGGATGGCGGGACTGACGTGGAGAGATTGAGTCGATTAGGTTTATATTCGCTGGTGTTCAGAAGAATGAGGGGGGATCTCATAGCAACCTATAAAATTCTAACAGGACTAAACAGGGTAGATACAGAAAGGATGTTCCTGATGGTGGGGGAGTCCAGAACCAGGGGTCACAGTCTGAGGATATGGGGTAGACCATTTAGGGCTGAGATGAGGAGAAATTTCTTCACCCAGGGAGTGGTCAGCCTGTGGAATTCGTTACCACAAAAAGTAGTTAAGACCAAAACATTGTATGTTTTCAAGAAGGAGTTAGATATAGCTCTTGGGGCGAAAAGGATCGAAGGGTATAGGGAGAAAGTGGGAGCAGGCTATTGAGTTGGATGATCTGCCATGATCATAATGAATGGTGGCACAGGTTTGAAGGGCCGAATGGCCTACTCCTGCTCCTACTCCTGGTTTCTATGTTTCTACATCCTGCCAATCAGACAAAGACCCATTTATGCATACTCTATTTTCTGCCAGCCAGCCAATCCGTTATCCAGGCTAATATGTTACCCTCGACACCATGAGATTTTATTTTCCACAATAACCTTTGATGTGAGCCTTATCAAATGCCTTCTGGAAATCCAAGTACCGTACGTCTACAGACTTCCCTTTTACCGCAGCACATGCTACCCCTTCAAAGAACGCCAATAAGTTGGTTAATCATGATTTCCCTTTCACAAAACTATGCCGACTCTTCCCAATTACCTTGTGTTTTTCTAAGTGCCCAGCTATAACCTGTTTAATGATCGACTCTAACACCGTCCACACGACAGACGTCAAGCTAACTGGCCTATAGTTTCCTGTTTTCTTCCCCCCTCCCTTATTGAATGGAGGGGTTATATTTGCTACTTTCTAGTCTAATGGAACCTTTCCAGAATCTATGGAATTTTGGAAAATTAACACCAACGCATCTACTACCTCATTAGCCAATTCTTTTAAGACCCGAGCATGAAGTCCATCTGGACCTGGAGACTTGTCAGCCTGCAGCTCCATTACTCTTTTCCTGTTTAAATACCTGTAAAAACTCTTACTATACATTTTTACATTTCTAGCTAGCTTCCTATCATACTCTAATTTCTTTCTCCTGATTAACCTTTTGGTCATTTTCTGCTGTTCTTTATCTTCTGACCAATCATCTGACCTGCCTCACCCTTGTGTAGTTATATGCTTTTTTCCTTAAATTTGATGCTTTAGAACTTTTCTTTATAGTAGAAATATACTTATCCTGAATATTGTGAAAAATTCTCTTAAATATCTGTCACTGCTTCTCTATTGATCCATCCCCTAGCCTAGTATCCCAGTTCATTTCAGCTAGCTCAGGTTTCATGCCCAAATAGTTGCCCTTATTTAAGTTTAAAATACTAGTCTTAAACCCACTCTTTTCCCTTTCAAACTGGATGTAAAATGCATACATATTGTGGTCGCTGCTACCTCGGGTGCCTTTACCCTGAGATCATTAACTAAACCTGTTACATTACACAATACCAAGTCTAATATAACCTGCCCTCTGGTTGCTTCCAGAATGTGTTGCTGTAAGAGACTGTCTTGAAGGCATTCTATGAACTCCCCATCCAGGCTACTACTGCCAATATGATTTTTCCAGTTTATATGTAGATTAAAGTCATCCATGATTATTACTGTCCCTTTATATGATCGGTGCAGGCTTGGAGGGCCAAAGGGCCTGTTCCTGTGCTGTTCTTTTCTTTGTTCTTTATCACAAACACCCAATATTTCTTCTTGTATACTTTGTCCTATGTTGTGGTCACTGTTAAGTGGCCTGTAGACTACTCCCACTAGTGACTTCTTTACCCTACTATTCTGCATCTCCACCCAAACCAATTTTACATCCTGATCTCCTGAACCAAGGTCATTCTAACCGTTGCACAAACACCATCCTGATTAATAGTTCTACCCCTCCACCTTTATCTAGCTTCCTATTCATCTTGAAGGTCACGTATCCCTCAATATTCAGGACCTGATCCTGCAGCCACATCTCCAGCCAAGGCTATCAGATCATATTCATTTAGTTCAATGTGCGCTGTCAATTTGTTTACTTTGTTATGAAAGCATTCAGATAGAGAGCCTTTAGTTTTGTCTTTTTGTTATCTTTGTGAGATCTAGTCTTGATTGTTGGTGCTTTCTTAGGCTTTTTTCTCTCTGCCCTTTCTTGCCATTCTCCGAGCCTCATTTCCCATATTACTATTTTCCTCTCTTACTCTTTGATATATCACATCTTTCCACATTTTAACCCTTACTCCCACTACTTAGTTTAAAACCCTATCTACTTTCCTAGTAATGCGGTTTGCAAGAACACTGGTCCCAGCAGGGTTTAGGTGTAGACCAAACCAACAGTACAGCCCCCACTTTCCCTGGTACTGGTGCCAGTGCCTCAAACCAGAACCCACCTCTCTCACACCAGTCTTTGAGCCATCTCTCTAATTTTATGTACCCTATGCCAATTTGCATGTGGCTCAGGTAATAATCCAGAGATTATAAACTTTGAGGTTCTGCTTTTCAATTTATCACCTAGCTCCTCATACTGCCTGTGTAGAACTTCTTTCCTAGTTCTGCCTATGTCGTTGGTGACTATATGGACCACAACAACCGGATCCTCCCCCTCCCACTGCACGTTCCTATCCAGCCCTGAGCAGATGTCCCAAACCCTGGCAGCGGGCAGGCAACACAGCTGTCTGGGCACTCGCTTTTCAGAAAACAGTATCAATCCCCCTGCTACCACTACATTGCTTTTTGTTCCCCCTACTTGAATGGCTTCTTGTACCACGGTGCCATGGTCAGTTTCTCACCCACCTTGCAGCCGCAACTCTCATCCAAACAAGTTGAGAGAACTTCAGACCTTTTGGACAATTGCAGAAGCTCACACTCCGGCACTTCTGTCATCTGGGTCCCCTTACCTGCCTCATTCGCAGTCACACCCTTCTATACCTGAACACTGACCAAGTCAGAAAACCCTATTCCAAGTGGTGTGACTGCCTCCTGATACAAAGCATCTAAATAACTTTCTCCCTTCCTGATGTGTTGCAGAGTCTGCAGCTCAGCATCCAGTTCGATAACTGAGCCGAATTTCCTTGAGCTACAAACACTTGCTGCAGATATGTTTGCCCTGAATATCACTAGCACCTAGGAGCTCCCACATGCTACAGCCTTGGCACATCACCTATCCTGCCATCCTTAATGTGTTTTAAATAATTACTTAATTTCTTATTCACTTATGTTGCTTTTTTATACATTTTATTAACTTTACCACCAATTTGTATACTATTTTAAACCTTAGGAATAGAATAGACCTTAACCGCTCACCAGATACTCACCAGGTATCTCCTTTTATTGTAGTAGACCAGGAACCAATTCCTACAGTGTGAAAAAGATAGAAAAAGCAAACAGATACCTCCTTCCTCCCACCCCCTTCATCAACTCCCCCACTCGCGAAACTCCAAGTCTGCACCCCGTTTCCTCAGCTGCACTCCATTTGCCATCGGTATCAATGACGTAGAGAAGGCAGGTTTTTTTATTCATTCATGGGATGTGAGTGTCACTGGCTAGGCCAGCATTTGTTGCCCATCCCTAATTACCCTTGAGTAGGTGGTGGTGAGCTGCCTTTTTGAACCGCTGCAGTCCATGTGGTGTAGGTAAATCCACAGTGCTGTTAGGGACGAGTTCTAGGATCTTGAACCAGGTATTGATGCCCTACAGTCAGACTTTCAGGTACTAAGGATGAAGTTAAAAAGTAGCACAACAAATTTAGGTAGTAATCTCTAAATTACTCCTTGTGCCACATTCTCATGAGAATAGAAATAAGATAGTGAGGATCAATGCGTGACTTGAGGCATGATGCAGGAAGGAGGGCTTCATATGCTTAGGGCATTGGGACCAGCTTCTTGACTGTTGTCGGAGCTGCAAGTGGAGAGTATTCCATCACCCTCCTGACTTGTGCATTGTAGATGGTGAACAGGCTTTGGGGAGTCAGAAGATGAGCTACTCTCTACAGAATTCCCAGCCTCTGACCTGCTCTTGTAGCCACAGTATTTATATGGCTGGCCCAGTTCAGTTTTTGGTCAATGGTAACCCCAAGGATGTTGATAGTGGGAGGTTCAGTTATGGTAATGCCATTGAATGTTAAAGAGAGATGGCTGGATTCTCTCTTGTTGGAGATGGTCATTGATTTGGCACTTGTGTGGCATAAATGTTACTTGGCACATGTCAGTCCAAGCCTGAATGTTGTCCAAGTCTTGCTGCGTATGGGCAAGGACTGCTTCAGTATCTGAGGAGTCGCAAATGATGCTAAACATTGTGCAATCACCAGTGAACATCCTTATTTCTGACCTTAAGATGGAGGGAAGGCCATTGATGAAGCAAATAAAAATGGTTGACCCTGGCATACTACCCTGAGGCACGCCTGCAGCGACGCCCTAGCTTTGAGTTGATCGACCTCCAACAACCACCACCATCTCCCTTTGTGCTAGGTATGACTTCAGTCAGTGGAGAAATTCTCCCCGAAATGCTACCAGCTCCACCCCTCTCCCTGACAACAGTCTGAGATTAGCCTGTCTGTTTGCAACCTTGGTGTCACATTTGACCCTGAGATGAGATTCCGACCTCATACTCATGGCATTGCAAAGACCACCCATTTCCACCTCTAACATTGCCTGACTTCATCGCTATCTCAGCTCATCTGCTTCTGAAACCTCATTCATGCCTTTGTTACCTCTAGGCTCAATTATTCCAACACAGTCCCAGATGGTCTTCCACATTCTGCCCTCCATAAACTTGAGGTCGTACAAAACTCTGCTCTCCGTGTCTTAGCATGCAGCAAATACCATTCCCCTATCATCCCTGTGTACGCTGACTTACATAGGCTCTTGGTCAAGCAAGCCTTGATATTAAAATTCTCATTCTTATTTTCAAACCCTTCCATGGCCTTTCCCCTCCCTTTCACTGTAATCATTCGCAATAAGGTAGGCAAATTAACAGCACAAATAGAGGTAAATAGATATGATATGATTGCAATTTCAGAGACATGGCTGTAGGGTGATCAAGGCTGGGAACTGAATATCCAAGGGTATTCATTATTTTGGAAAGACGAGTAAAAAGGAAAAAGGGGTGGTGTGGCACTGTTAGTTAAGGATGAAGTCAGTGCAATAATGAGCGCGCATATTGGCTCAGAAAATCTAGATGTAGAATCATTCTGGGTGGAGCCAAGAAACAACAAAGGGCGGAAAACATTAGAGGGAGTTGTATGTAGGCCTCTAAACAGTCATGATGATGTCGGGGGCAGTATTAAACAGGAAAGTAGAGTTGCATGTAACAAGGATGCTACAGTAATCATGGGTGACTTCGAGCTACATATAGACTGGGAAAACCAAATCAACAATGATACTGTGGCAGATGAATTCCTGGAATGTGTACAAGATATTTCTTTAGACCAGTATGTCGAGGAACCAACTAGGAAACAGGCCATCCTAGATTTGGTTTTGTGCAATGAGAAGGGGTTCATTAATAATCTTGTTGTGTGGGGCCCTTTAGGGAACCCGTGGCCATAACATGATAGAATTCTTTCTTAGGTTGGTAAGTGAAGTAGTCCATTCTGAAACTAGGGTCCTAAATCTAAACAAAGGAAACTGCGAAGGTATGAGGCATGTGTTGGCTAAGATAGATTGGCAAACCTTATTAAAAGGCATAAAAGTGGATAGGCAATGGCTAATATTTAAGAAACAAATGTATGCATTGCAACAGTTATATATTCCTTTCTGATGCAAAAACACAACAGGAAAAGTGGCCCAACCATGGCTAACAAAAGAAGTTAAGGATAGTATTAGATCCAAAGAGCAGTCATATAAAGTTGCTTGAAAAAGAAGCAAGCCTGAGGATTGGGAGCAGTATAGAATTCAGCAAAGGGGGACCAAGAGATTGATTGATTAAAAGGGAAAAAATAGTGTTTGAGAGTAAACTTGCAAGGAACATAAAAGAGGACTGTAAAAGCTTCTATAAGTATGTAAGAAGAAAAATATAATGAATTCAAATATAGATCCCTTACAGTCTGAAACAGGAGAATTTATAATAGAGAACAAGGATGTGGCAGTGCAATTAAACAACTACTTTAGTTCTGTCTTCGTGCAGGAAGACACAAATAACTTCCCAAAAATACTAGGGAACCAAAGGTCTAGTGAGAAGGAGGAATTAAAGGAAACTAGAACTACTAAAATAACAGTGCTGGAGAAATTAATGGGATTGACATCCAATAAATCCCAGGGCCTGATAATCTACATACTAGGGTACTAAAGGAGGTGGTCATGGAAATAGTAGATGCTTTGCTGTCATCTTCCAAAATTCTCTAGATTCTGGGCCAGCCCCTGCAGATTGGAAGATGGCAAATGTAACTCCACTTTTTAAAAGAAGAGGGAGGGAAAAAACTGGGAATTACAGACTGGTTAGCCTAACATCAGTGGTAGGGAAAATGCTTGTCTATTATAAAGGATGTGATAACGGACACTTAGAAAATATCAACGGGACTAGACTAAAGTCAACATGGACTTATGAGAGGGAAATCACATTGACAAACCTCCTGGAGTTTTTTTTTTGAGGATGTAACTTGCATGATAGATAAGGGAGAACCAGTGGATGTAGTGTATTTGGATTATCAGAAAGCTTTTGATAAAGTTCCAAATAAGAGATTAGTGTGCAAAATTAAAGCACATGGGATTGGGGGTAATATATTGGCATGGATTGAGAATTGGTTAGCAGACAGGAAACAGAGTAGGAATAAATGGGTCTTTTTCAGAATGGCACATGATGACTAGTGGGGTTCTGCAAGGATCTGCCCCAGCTATTCACAATATATATCAATGATTTGGATGAGGGAATCAAATGTAATATTTCCAAGTTTGCTGATGACACAAAACTAGGTGGGAATGAGAGTGTTGAGGATGTTAAGAGGCTTCAAGGTGATGGCGTAGTGGTATTGTCGCTGGGCTAGTAATCCAGAGACCCAGGGTAATGCTCTGGGGACCTGGGTTCGAATCCTGCCACAACAGATGGTGGAATTTGAGTTCAATAAAAAACAATCTGGAATTAAAAGTCTATGATGACCTTGAAACCATTGTTGATTTTTGTAAAAACCCATCTAGTTTACTAATGGCATTCCCTGTTAGGGAAGGAAATCTGTTATCCTTACCTGGTCTGGGCTACATGTGACTCCAGACCCACAGCAGTGTGGTTGACTCTTTCTTAAATGACCTCTGAAATGGCCTAGCAAGCCACTCAGTTGTAACAAACCACTACAAAGTCTCAAAAAAGAAATGAAATCGTACAGACCACCTAGCATTGACCTAGGCACAGGAAATGACGATAGCAATTGCAGCCCCGTTGACCCTGCAAAGTCCTCCTTACTAACATTTGGGGCTTAGTGCCAAAATTGAGAGAGCAATCTCACAGCCTGACATAGTCATCCTCACGGAATCATACCTTACAGATAATGCCCCAGACTCCACCATCACCTTATACAGTCAGGAGGGAGTTGCCTTGGCAGTCCTCAACATCGACTGCGGACCCCATGAAGTCTTATGGCATCCGGTCCAACATGGACAAGGAAAACTGCTGATTACCATGTACCGCCCTCCCTCAGCTGGTGAATCAGTGCTCCTCCATTTTTAACATCACTTGGAGGAAGCACTGAGGGTGACAAGGGTGCAGGATATACTCTGGGGGGGGACTTCAATGTCCATCAGCAAGAGTGGCTCGGTAGCACCACGACTGACTGAGTTCTAAAGGGCATTGCTACTAGACTGGGTCTGCAGCAGGTGGTGAGCGAACCAACAAGAGGGAAAAACATACTTGACCTCATCTTCACCAACCTGCCTGCCACAGATGGCTCTGTCCATGACAGTATTGGTAGGAGTGACCACTGCACAGTCACTATGGAAACAAAGCCCCGCCTTCACGTTGAGGATACCCTCCATTGTGTTGTGTGGCACTACCACTGTGCTAAATTGGAAAGATTTCATACAGATCTAGCAACTCAAAACTGGGCAGCCATGAGGCGCAGTGGGCCATCAGCAGCAGCAGAATTGTACTCAAACACATGTAACCTCATGGCCCGGCATATCTCCCACTCTACCATTACCATCAAGTCAGAGGATCATCCCTGGTTCAATGAAGAGTGTAGGAGGCATGCCAGGAGCAGCACCAGGCATACCTAAAAATGAGGTGTCAACCTGGTGAAGCTATAACACAGGACTACTTGCGTGCCAAACATAAGCAGCAAGTGATAGACAGAGCTAAGCAATCCCACAACCAGTGGATCAGATCTAAGCTCTGCAGCCCTGCCACATCCAGTTATGAATGGTGGTGAACAATTAAACAACTCACTGGAGGAGGAGGCTCCACAAATATCCCCATCCTCAATGATGGAGGAGCCCAGCACAGCAGTGCAAAAGATAAGGCTGAAGCATTCACAACAATCTTCAGCCAGAAGCACCAAGTGGACGATCCATCTCGGAATCCTCCGGAGGCCCCCAGCATCACAGATGCCAGTCTTCAGCCAATTTGATTTACTCCACGTGATATCAAGAAATGGCACTGGTTACTGCAGAGGCTATGGGCCCTGACAATAATCTAACAATAGTACTGAAGACTTGTTTTCCAGAGTTTGCTGCGCCCCTAGCCAAGCTGATCTAGTATAGCATTGGCATCTACCTGGCTATGTGGAAAGTTGCCCAGATATGTCCTGTACACAAAAAGCAGGACAAATCCAACCCGGCCAATTGCCGCCCCATCAGGCTACTCTCCATCATCAGTAAAGTAATGGAAGGGGCCATCAACAGTGCTATCAAGCAACACTTACTTAGCAATAACCTGCTCACTGGTGCCCAGTTTAGGTTCCGCCAGTGCCACTCAGCTCCTGACCTCATTCCAGCCTTGGTTCAAACATGGACAAAAGAGCTTGAACTCCCAAGGCGAGGTAAGAGTGACTGCCCTTGACATCAAGGCTGCATTTGACCAAGTGTGGCATCAAGGAGCCCTAGCAAAACTGTAGTCAATGGGAATCAGGGGGAAAACTCTCCGCTGGTTGGAGTCATACCTAACAGAAAGGGTGACGGTTGTGGTTGTTGGAGGTCAGTCATCTGAGCTCCAGTACATCACTGCAGAAGTTCCTCATGGTAGTATCCTAGACCCAACCATCTTCAACTGCTTCATCAATGACCTTCCATCATAAGGTCAGAAGTGGGGATGTTCAGCACCATTCGCAACTCCTCAGATACTGAAGCAGTCCATGTCCAAATGCAGCAAGACCTGGACAATATCCATGCTTGGGCTGACAGATGGCAAGTAACATTCACGCCACACAAGCGTCAGGCAATGACCATCTCCAACAAGAGAGAACCCAACTATTGCCCCATGATGTTCAATGGCATTACCATCACTGAATCCCCCACAATCAACATCCTGGGGGTTACCATTGACCAGAAATTGAAGTGGACTAGCCATACAAATACTGTGGCTACAAGAGCAGGTCAGAGGCTAGGAATCATGTGACAAGTAACTCATCTCCTGACTTCCCAAAGCTTGTCCACCATCTACAAGGCACAAGTCAGGAGTGTGATGAAATACTCCCCACTTGCCTGAACGAGTGCAGCTCCCACAACACTAAGAAGTTTGGCACCATCCAGGACAAAGCAGCCCGCTTGATTGGCACCATATCCACAAACATTCACTCCCAACACCACTGATGCACAGCAGCAGCAGTGTGTAGCATCTACAAGGTGCACTGAGGAATTCACCAATGCTCATAGACAGCACCTTCCAAACCCATGACCATTACTACCTAAAAAGACAAGGTGAGCAGATTGATGGGAACACCACCACCTGGAGGTTCCCCTCCAAGTAACTCACCATCCTGACTCGAAAATATATCACCGTTTCTTCACTGTTGCTCAGTCAAAATCCTGGAATTCCCTCCCTAACAGCACGGTGGGTGTATCTACACCATTTGGACTGCAACGGTTCAAGAATGCAGCTCACCACCACCTTCTCAAGGGCAACTAGTGGTGGGCAATAAATGTTGGCCCATCCAGCGAAGCCCGCATCCAGTGAATGAATTTAAAAAAAAATTAGACCAGTTGAATAAGTGGGCATATACATGGCAGATGCAGTATAACTCAGCTAAGTATGAAGCTATCCACATTGGCTGGAAAAACATAATCACAGAGTATTATTTAAATGGTGATAGATTGGGAAATGTTGATGTACAAAGGACCTGGGAGTCCTTGAGCACCAGTCACTGAAAGCAAGCATGCAGGTGCAGCAAGCAGTTAAGAAGGCAAATAATATGTTGGCCTTCATTGTGAGAGGACTTTACAGGAACAAAGATGACTTACTGCAACTATACAGGGCCTTGGTGAGAGCACACATGGAGAATTCTGTACAGTTTTGGTCTCCTTACCTAAGAAAGCATATACTTGCTATAGAGGGAGTGCAGCGAAGGTTCACCAGACTGATTCCTAGGATGGTAGGATTGTCCTATGAGGAGAGATTGGGCCGACTAGGCCTGTATTCATGGCGTTTAGAAGAATGAGGGGGGCTCTCAGTGAAACATATAACATTCTGACAGGGCAGGACAGACTGGATGCAGGGATGATGTTTCCTCTGGCTGGTCTAGAACAAGGGATCTCAATCTCAGGATATGGAGTAGGCCATTTAGGACTGAGATGAGGAGAAACTTCTTCACTCAGAGGGTAGTTAACCTATGGAATTCTCTACCACAGAACGCTGTGGAGGCCAAGTCACTGAATATGTTTAAGAAAGAAATAGATATTTAGATTCTAAAGGCATCAAGGGCTATAGGGAGAAAGTGGGAGTATGGTGTTGGGATGATATTAAATGGCGGAGCAGACTCGAAGGGCCGAATGACCTACTCTTATTTTTCTATGTTTCTATCTCTTCCAGCCCCACACCCTTTGAGATATCTGTGCTCCTCTAATTCTGGCTTCTTGTGCACCCCCAGCTTTAATTGCTCCACCATGGCCATGCCTTAGGTTACTGAGGCCCCAAGCTCTTGAATACCACCCTAAACATTGTGCCTCTCTACCTTGCTTTCTTCCTTTTAAGGCACTCCTTAAAGCCTACTTCTTTGACTAAGTTTTTATTTTTTGATCCCTGAGCTAAGGGGCCTTCTGATGCCAACAGCAGCAAATGTTGACAGTTTCACCTCTATTGCGCATTGGGACCTTCTAGAGATACTGACTTGTGCACATACATGGTAATTGCCCAGGAAGTTTAAATTTCCACTGGGCAGATTTGTACTGTTTGGGCCACTCTGAGAGTGTCTCACTGACCTCAAAGACTTGGGTCTTTGCATGGTACTTACCCACTTACTCTTGTATCGTACTGCTGTCCATTTCTAGCTCTCCCCGACTAACCCAATCATATGCCCAGCCACATAGCCTGCCACACCACCCCTCCACTCACCCCCATACCTCCGATCCAACCACTCACCCCCCCCCACTACTCAACCATCTTGAACCAATTACTTATCTCTCCAACCTGATTATCACCCCCACTTGCCCACAGCCCCATCCCCGCCCACTTATCCAACCCCCCCACCCACTTATCCAACCCCCCCCCGCCCACCAACCACCCCCCCCACTCATCCACTCCCCCATCCAATAATCCCCATCACGCACTCACCCACCCACTCACTAAGCCATTAGCCTCACTAAAATCTTTAACACCTTTTAAAAACTTACCTGAATACAACAGCTGGTGTGGTCAAAAGGGAAAAAGTGCCAAAAGTGTTCTTCTCTGCCATTGCTTTCTGCGGTTGGCTGCAGAGAGAGATCACAGCTGCAGCCAGGATAAGAAGACCTGGCTGCAAAGATGGAAAAAGGTAGGGCCATAATTATCTTTGCAGTCGGCAATGATTGGCCCAGCATTGCTGTTGACCAGAAGTTCTGGGCCAATATCTCCTTATGTGATTAGTGTCATTTTTTTTTGTTTTGCAATGCTCCTGTAAAAGCACCTTGGCATGTTTCATTAAGTTAAAGGTGTTATATAAATATAATTTTTTTTGTTGTTGGAGAAGACCTAAGAAGAACTAGAAAGGAAACAAATACACAGGTTGGAAATGTATCTATGTAAAAACACAATGTCGTGAATGAGGTTGGTGAGCTATAAGCATGAATAGCCATGTGGGATATCATTTAGTGGCAATAATAGAAATGCGACTGAAAAATGGAGAGGACTGTGCACCTAATATTCAAAGTTACAAAGTGTTCAGAAAAGATAGGGAAGGAATGAAGGGCCATTGGGTGGCAATACTCATTAGGAACTGTTGGAAAGAGAGGATGTTCTTGAAGGGGCAAGGACAGAATCCATTTGGTTAGATTTGAGAAGCAAAAAGGGTAGGATCACACTACAGGGGGTATTCTATAGGCATCCATATAGTGAGAGATAGAGGAGCAAATCTGCAGAGGAATCAGAGATGTGCATAAACATCTATGGTGATATTGTGGTACTTTAATTACCCAATTATTGATTCACATGAAGTGAGAGTAAAGAATTTGAAGGGGGAAGAATTTCTGAAACGTGTTAAGAACTTCCTTGACCAGTATGTTCTCAGCCCAACTGGGAAAGAGGTACTTTTGGATCTGAAGTTGGGGAATAAGGTGGGCCAAGAGGACCAAGTGTGTGTGGGAGAACATTTGGGTAAAAATGATCATCGTATCATAAGGTTTAGATTGGTAATGGAGAAGAGTAAGGAACAATCTATAGTAGAACTTCTAAATTGGTAGAGAGTTGACTTCTATAGGATGATGGGTGATCTAGCCAGGGTAAAATGGAACCAAAGACTGACATGAAGAACTGTAACAGATTAATGGGTGATCTTTAAGGAGGAAATGTTTCAAGTACAGGCTATTGATACATTCCAACAAGGGTGAAGGGTAGGAGAATTTGGATGATGAGGTGGATTGAGGATAGGATGAAACAAAAAGGTGTATGATGCATCTCAGATGAGATCTTCAGTTGAGAGCCAGGCCAGATAGAATGGGATGAATCTCAAGGGTGGGGTGGCAGGTGGGTAGAGGATGTAAAATTGGGTGTAATGCATGGGCACTGTTCCCAACATTACCCACCACTACAATTTTATATGCAGTGGGAGAGGCATCGGGTGGCCTCTCCCCACTACACCATGGGCCCTTAAGTGACCAACTAATAGCCCACTTAACGGCCTCTTCCCGTCCTGACAACAATTTTTCCGACAGTGAGTGGAGTCCCACTCCATGTGAGGCCCTGCAGACAGGGGTTTATCTCCTTTGCAGGCCTTTGGCCCATTGGAGGCCCTGCCCAAGATCCCATATTTCTCCATCCCATCCAAACTGTCCAACCTGGCACCCTCACTCACCCTCCTCACTAGGGCCTGCCAGCTTGACCCTGATGATATCCAGCCTGCCCTCCTCCCCATCCTCCAACCCTCTTAGCTCAGTTTGTCAATGATACTAAACAAGGAAGATACCACCCAACTCTAACAGGACATAGGCTAACAGAATGGGCAGATTGAATGTAATATGGACAAGTGTGGGGTGCTGTTCTTTGGTAGATGGAATAAGGAGAGACAATATGGACTAAACGGCACACTTCTAATGAATGTACAGAGACAGTGGGGCAGGGGGTGCACGTGCATAGATCTTTAAAGGTGGCGGGACATATTGAGAGAGCAATTAGCAAAGCATTTGGGATCTTGGGCTTCGAAAATAGAGATATTAAGTACAAAAGCAGGAACCTTATCGTAAACCTGTACAAGGTTCACCTGATTAATTTGGTTAGGCTACAACTAGAGCATTATGTCCAAAACTGGTCCCTACTTTTGGAAAGAGGTGAGGATCCTTGAGAGGGTGCAAAGGAGATTTATCAGAAAAGCTCCAAGGTTCAGGGATTTAAACTACATGTTGGAGAACTGGGGTTGTCCTCCTTCGAACATAGGAGATGAGTGGAGACCCGAGAGGGCTGTACAAGATTGTTACAAGTTTAGATAAGCTAAACAAAGAAAAACTGTTCCCAGTAGTGGATGGCACAAGGATTAGGGGTCACAGATTTAAGGTGTTGGGCAAGAGATACAAGGGAGATGTCAAAAATAACTTTACCACTTGCTGTGTATAAATGAATTGGCCCTGGTACTTTTTCAGCACTCAAGTAATATTGCTTACTTTCAAAATATGCACCTATTCCTTAAAACATTGACAACACTGATTGGCTGCAAGTAACTTCGGCATATGTGAACTTAGAATCAAGAGGAGGCCATTCAGTCTCTCAAGCCTGTTCCACCATTCAATTAGATCATGATTAGTCTGTACGTTAACTCCATTTCATTGCTGTGGTTCCATATTCCTTACCTAACAGAAATCCAGTCATTTCAATTTTGAGATTTTTAACATTTTGATACCTTCTGAGAGCAACAGAGTTTCAGATTTTCACTACGCTTTGTGTGGACAAGTGTTTGCTGACATCATCCCTGAATGAGCCACCTATTATTTTAAGCTTAAGCTCCATTATTCTGCTTCCCCCAGTCAGAGAATATCTTAGGAGCTCTGCATGAATATATAGAATAAAATATAATTTCTTAAATACTAATCTTTGTTTGATATGAGGATGAGTGTCTATAATGTCAGAATTCAAAATCTAAAATGATTGCAAATTCCAAAGACCCTTTTGAGGAGGCAGAATTACAGTGAGAGATGTTTGGCTGCTACCCTGGTCAGCCACTGATCCCGTCCTATTTAAACATTTACGTCGGGTGCCTGGCACGTGGAACAGAGATGTGCATCCCATTATGCTGTGAGAAATTGAACTGGTACCTAATCACTCTGAAAAGAGGCACCAAAGACCTGAATCTGGCCAAGGATAAGCAGACAAAAATAAAGAATTCTAACCTGCCCTTCAGGTAGCAGTGCATAATCAATCACATCTGGGCCTTTCGGGAGCAAGATGGGTGAAAAAGGTGGGTGGCTTCTGGGTTTTGCTCCAAATTACTACACTTTGCCAGAATTATGCCATCATCTGACCAGCAAATATCTCCCCACTACCCGTATCAGTAAAAGTAGTGTGAGGGTGTAATGGAGGGGTAGCACCCCTTAGAGGCAGGCTCACTGCTGTCTTTGGAGTGGCTCATCCTCTATTGAGCGTCACCTTTGCCAAGTTCTCGCCTGTGGCTCCAAGTAGTTTGCATGTGACAGCATGTCTCGGTAAACTTTTTTGATAAGAAAGCCAAACCAGGTGAGGGTAGCCATTGGGTCTCCTACTCTCAAATCCTTAGGGAATTGTGTATCCCGGCATGCAAAAAATGATTCCAGTGGATTGGGTGAATGAGACCATTCTAGATCCATTGATCTTGAAGGCGGTTCAACACTGCCGTGGAACATGTAAAGCATGAAAAGACACTGAACACGTCCTGGTCACTGACCTGCATCTGGACCTATCTCCAGCTGTCTAGACTCATCTTGCCACTTGGACCAAGGTCAGGATGAGAGTGAGGCTGACTATGCACAATTCTCCCTCACTATAATCTAGTTCATGTGCAAGTCATGGCCTAAGTAACAGTAAATGTGATACAAATTCTTTAGAATGCATATTATTTAGAATACAAATTCTGATCTTTTTTTGTTCAGCACTGTAAGACTGGACTTTGATGTCACATAACTTTATTGCTTCCATTAGTAGGTGTAACAAGCTGTTGCTGGTAAGAAGGTTTGTTATATTTCAAACAGAAACATGAAGGAGATAGTTCTTGAGGAAGGTAGGCAGTGGTAAATGATGGATGCTGTTAAGTCGAGCTGCACCCAGACATCTTCGAATGCAATGCCGACAAACATTTTGAAGCAACCTCGGATTTGCTGGAAAACACAACACTTTAAAATGAGACTCATGTGACTTAAGATAGAGGATACGCTGAAAGGAAGGGGAAGAAATATTACAACAGTTGCTTGTTAATCCTCTACCTCCCCACAGTTCTTTCCCATCTGTCCTGAAAATGCTGACTTGTGCTTTAGACTTGAAGCTTCCTTTTGTGCTGTGCTCTGATTCTGTGGACAATATGTATGACCTGATATAACACTGTATATTTATGAACTAAATTTGAAGGAGGATAGTCCTGCAAATAAACATGTGTTTCCTCAGAATGACTTTATGATGAATGTATACGGAAGAAAAAGATCATACTTTTAGCTGTTTGGAAGTAAGTTGAACAGGAATTGTTAGAGATCATCTGACTCTTCCCAGAAGTTTTGTTGTATCTGAATAATCTTGTTTCTCCTCCAAACTGGACCAATAGCATCGCAAATTCTTCACTGCGATTCATCCTAATTACTGCATCAAGTATGAGCCAAAAATTCCTGTAATGTATAAGTGCAAAATTTTAATGAGCAGTTGTAGCATAAATTCAGTGTGATAAGAGAAACATTTTTTTTGTACCCTATAAAAATTATTAGCAAAAGATAGTTCAGTAAGATATGTGAATGTGCAGAGCTGGGTGC
Organism: Carcharodon carcharias; assembly: GCF_017639515.1. Taxonomy (NCBI): domain Eukaryota; kingdom Metazoa; phylum Chordata; class Chondrichthyes; order Lamniformes; family Lamnidae; genus Carcharodon; species Carcharodon carcharias. Next base: position 172,830,004 of record NC_054469.1, read on the forward strand.
CTCTAGGTGCTTTCTGCACATTATAAATCATTGTACAAGAAATAAGAGACAATTGCATTCATAAATGTCACAGTTAATCTGTTCGTCTTTTATTCTGCAGGCCTTTATGATACCACAGCATAAAAACACATGAAGAAAGTGTGGCAGGCCTGGGTTTGAGCCATGTTTTGTCACAGGACAAATTTCAATAACATTTACTGTTTATTCTTCAATTTTATCCAAGTCATGGGGTGGAAGTGCAATTCTGGGAAAATAAGTATGGTAGCAGGTGGGTAAAATGGAGTCCTACCCGCCAACGAAAATGACAGGTTTTCATGCCGTACCTTCCTGAGCCTGCCTCATTATTTATGCATTCCTGGAAAACACGCCGTTTCCATGGCGGGCAGGCTCTCATTTGCGAGCTTGCCATCACCCTGCTGTTGCATCACACCGGCCACCATCTTTAAAAGGCAGCCACCAGCAAAGCGCTCATCACCGCTGCCTGGGAGACATGGCAAGCAAAGGTGCAAAGACTGTAGCCCCCTGCTTCAACAATGGGTCCCTCAAGCAACTGCTGGATGCTGTTGCGACCTGACAGGATTTGCTTTACCCCTGTTCTGGCTGCAGGATGGGTAGCAATGTCACCAATCCAGCTTGGGAGGCAGTGGCAGTGGTGGTCAGTGCAATCGCCATACAGAGGAGGACAGCCTCCCAGTGCCGCAAAAGGATGAATGATCTCCTCCGTTCCGCCAGGGTAAGTCACTCTTTTCATCACTCCCAGCTCTCTCAGTCACAAACACACCACACATCCACAGGGCCCTCACTCACTGCCAGCGCAAGGGACATCACCATTCACTCTTTCTCACACACCATCATTTTCCTCATCCCATCCATGGGACCACACACCACCCACACAGGCCAGGCATACTTATCAACTGGCTCGACACGAGTCCTGATACGCTCTCCATGTCTCTTCCCATGCAGTACAAACTGGCTCACAACAGGAGGGAAAGGTCGCAGACAGGTGGAGGGATGCCAGAGATCAAAGTTCTGACAGAATTTGAAAACACAGCCATCCAGATGACCGGGATAGCCCTGACGGTGAAGTTGGCGCAGCTCTACCAAGTGAGGATCCAAGTGCAACATCCATCAGATAACTATGCCGTGAGTGATGTGTCCTCTTTCGCAGGCCACTGCCATGCACTAATTATCTCTCCTTGCTTTCGCAGGCACATCTGCCAAACAGTTGGCAGAGCCCATGACCCAGGGCCTCCAGTCAAGCTCCGAAGAAACCTCTGAAGAGGGATCTGAAGGCACCCTCCCTGAAGTCCCGTCACAGCACTCACCCACACCCTCCACCAGCACAAAGACACACACCTCGGGACCTAGCTTTAGAGGAGCCTCGGGACCACAATCTGGTGAGCACATCGTACTTTCTGATCCACAACAGGTCCATGGAGGATTGCTGGAGGCCAGAACGTTGCTGAGTCCGAATCAGATGACGAGCCTCTGGACTTGGTCATGTCACAGTTGCTGGAGCTGCAAAGGCAAGCTAGGGAGCAACAGGAAGGAACGTCTGCTGCACTCCTTGGATTGCAATGCACGATGGAGGAGCCTGTCCGTCTTCAGGCTGAGGTGATAGCACCAGCAGTACAACGCACCGAGGTCAACACGGCAGGATGGCGGCCGCCATGGAGACCTTGGTCCAGGACATGACTCATGCACTGCTGCACTAACTCCATTGCTGGTGCCATATTTGGCTTCCAAGAGTGTGTACGTGAGAGGGGTGCTGGACAGCTCGATCTCACTCCAGCTACTCCTTCCGCTCACTGAGTCAGCCAGGGGCCCTCGGCCACCCATAGGGAGGAGGATCAACAGGTGCATACCTCAGGGCCATCCACCCAGGTGATTCTGAGAGTGACTGGCCCATCCAAATCCTATCTTCCTGTGACCTCTGCAGATTCAGCTTCACAGGCCAAGGAGGATGCCACTGCCACATGGCAGGCCAGGGCCCTCCAAGTCTTGCCCCGTCAAAGTCATCACAGACAGGGCATCACAATCAGCAGGCTGCCTCCACCTGTTGATGTCCGGGGAGCACCAAGGTGTAGCGACAGGGTTAGGAAAGTTAAGTAAAAGTAGCTGCACAGCCTAGGCACAAGTGGTGATCACTTGTACATACTGTTCACTATTGTTGATAAACTCCTAAGAATGTCACCCTGCCTATGGCTCCCTGTTCTGATGATGTGTTCTTGTTGCTCAGATGTGAAATCTTTTCTGCACAAGATAAAAGGCAGGTGTCCTAGTCCAGGGCCTCTTCCCTGTGTCCTGTGCAGTCTTCAGACTATGGTGATGGTCCAGCCTCTCACTCCCTGGAAATATTACTGATGCCTGCACCTTGATGGTGCTGGTCAATGCTGCCAGAATGTAGTGGGCAGGCACAACAGAGTTCTCTCATACTCCCTGTGTGCTCCCAACACCTTTAAGGTGGGGCTGGCCCCCATCACACCAGCATCTGCGACCAGTGACGCTGTGCACCAGCTCCTGAAGGGCTGAGGTGCTGAAGGCAGACACAGCATCAGATGTGTCTAAAGTTTCATGGTTGCATCTCTGAGATGGCCCTGATCATGGAGCGCAAGCGAGCTCAGAGGCTGTGCGAAGATCTGTGGAGTGTTCTCACTTCATGTTGTTGTCATCCTGCGATCAAGTGACTATTAGGGCCTCCACTGCATTTCCATGAGAGGAGCATTCTCACAGAGGGTATTGGCACTGCCATAAGCCAGGCTTGAGTCAAATGTTCACAACTGCAATGTGAGGATGTACGGGGACACCTCACTGAATGTTGTCATCATCCTCCACAAATCTGGCAGCTATGAGGGCCTCCCGAGTGCGCCTGACTTGTCACCATCGAGGACCCCCTCACCCCCTTCCCCGTCGGCACCCTCATCGGAGATGTGCAGCTCCTCCATTTCCTCCTTAGCCAGCTCCCCTCCCTATTGCAGCGCCAGGTTATAAAGGGCGCAGCAGACGATGACGATGCATGACACACTCTGCGGGGACTGTATTGCAGGACTCCACCAGACCGATCCAGGCACCGGCCCGCTTCTTCAGCTTCCCGATGGTCTGCTCCACCAAGTTGCGAGCTGCTGCATGAGCCTCATTATAGCATCACTCTGCTGCAGCCTGAGGCCGCCGCACAGGTGTCATCAGCCACGGCCTCTGTGGGTAGCCCATGTCCCCAAGGAGCCAACCCTGCAGCCTCTGAGGACCCTGGATCTGTGGACTGCAGGGATCTGCGAGTGACTCAGGATGTAGGTATCATGCACACTTCCTGGAAACCGTGCGCATACCTGCAGGATGCATTTCTGGTGATCGCATACTAGCTGCACGTTCAGTGAGTGGAAGCCCTTGCGGTTGATGAAGTCCACTGAGTGTAGAGATGGAGATCTGAGCACCACATGAGTGCAGTCAATTGCACCCTGCACCTATAGGAATCCCGAGATCCGGGTGAATCCAATGGCCCTTGCATCCTGGCTGTCCTGGTCCCAGGGGAAATGCACAAAGTTGTGTGGCACCCGTGACCTTATGGATGCATTTGTGGGTGGTGGATTGTGAAATCCCACAGAGGTCACCTGTGAAGCCATGAAAGGAGCCACGGTGCTAGTTGATTGAACTCGAGCTCATGATTTCTGTGCTTGAGGGGCAGCTAGAGTCACTGCAGAGCATCAGGCAGAATGAGAGTTTCCTGGATCATACATTCCAGGAGATTGTCATCCCACATAAAGTAAGTGTTCAGGATAGTGGATGAGTGGCCATTTGAAGAATAGAAAGAAGCCAGAAGTATAGAAGCTTCGGGGTTTGTGCCATTCTCAAAATGTTACTCAGCATTGAAAATTGCTGAAAGTGATGATTGAAGGAGTACAGTCCAGCCCAAGACACTAATAAACAGTGGAATGCACAGGAGAGAATAGCAAAGAGTGAGAAAAAAATTATTATAGAAGGTTCCATAGTTAAAGGGGACAGACAGGCAATTTTGTAACCGTCATTGTGAGTCTCACATGGTGTGTTGCCTCCCTGGTGTGAGGGTAAAGGACATCTCGGAGAGAGTTCCAAATATTCTGCAGAGGGAAGGGAGTGAAGTGAGCCAGAAGTTGTGGTACATATTGGTACCAGCCACAGAAAGGGCAGGTACTGAGGTCCTAAAATCAGATTATCAGGAACTAGGAAGGATGTTAAAAAGTAAGACCTCAAAGCTAGTAAAATGTTACTCCTAGTGTCACACGCCAGCAAGAGTAGAAATAACAAATAGGGAGGATCAAAGCATGGTGGCAGGCATGGTGCAGCAGAGACCAATTCTGGGGCAAGAGGCATCAATCAAAAGGGACAGATCACATCTCAACAAGACTGGGATCAATCATGTAGCTTTAGTGAGTTTAAATTAAATTGACAGGTGGGTGGTAACTAGAATATAGAAGTAGAAAGAGGAATACTGTGTATAAAGTCACAGCATTGAATAGTGCTGGAGAAAGGAGGAGTATCATAGTAGATAAAAACAGACTACGAAGGAGATAGGAGGCCACAGCTGCAGGGAAACCTTAGAGATGTGTAAGAACTAGGTGATATTGAGGGGCTTTAATTACCCAAATATTGATTTGGACTGCATTAGAGTAGAGGGTTAAGAGGGAGGAATTTCTGAAATGTGTTCAAGAGAATTTCCTTGACCAGTATGTCCCTAGCCCAACTGGAGGCATTGCTAGATCTGTTGCTGATAAGTAGACAAAGTGGAACAAAGTATCTGTGCAGAAATAATTGACTCAGACTGATAATTGTATAATAAATATGTTTTAGATTAACACTGGAGAAGAGCAAATAACAACCAACAGAAAAACCTAATTAGATGAAGGCTAACTTCAGTGGCATTGAACCAAAGACTAACAGGAAAAACTGTAATAGAGCAGTGGGTGATCTTTGAGGAGGAGATGTTTCAGGTACAACAAGGGGGAAAATTAGGGGGCACAAAAGCCATGGCTCCTTTAATGATGAGGGAGATTAAAAAAAATAGGATGAAAAAAAATGTAAATTCTTTGGCTGGGATTTTCCAGTTCCGGATGCAGTGAGCCAGCCAAAGGTCCATTGACTTCGGTGGGACCAGGAATATCCTGTCGGTGGGAAGGGCTGGAAAATTCTAGCCTTTAAGTGGGAACCCAGTCAATTACAATAGGTTGAAAGGGAAAGTAAAGAGAAAGAACTCTAATAAACCTGTCAAATGTGACTTTGTTTTACAAAGCCATGTTGAATCTGCCTGATTGTGTTATGATTATCTAAGTGTCCTGCTGCTACCTCCTTGATAATGGTTTCTGGAATTTTCCCAGATGTTAGACTAACTAGTATATAATTTCCTGCTTTTTGTCGTTGTCCTTTCTTGAATAGTGGTGTTACACTTATGACTTTCCAATCTGCTAAGACTATTCCAGACTCTAGGGAGTTTTGGAAGGTTACAATCAATGTATTGTCAAGGAGCTATCATACTTCTAATATTACTGTGGGATACTTTAAAGCAGGCTTATGTTTGGGTGTGTGTATGGTTCTGTGTGTGTCTAACCTAATTAAACTAGAGATGATTAGACTGCAAGGTTTAAATTATCAAAGGAGTTGGGTGTAAAACAGGTATTTGAAATGGAGATGAGTAAACTGGGTGAGGTCTCAGCAGAGATGGTGTGAATTAAATCTGTATTTTTAGATAAGTGGGAGAGGTGTTTGATTTTCAAAGAGACATGATAGGATTTTTACAACTGACAAGATAAGTAAGGCAAAGTGACTGTTGATTTTTCCCAAAAGTGCTGGCCATGATGATAACATAAAAAATTGTTATATTCTGGGGAAAGTAACTCATAAAGACAAGGGGAAACAATGGCATTTATAGATTAAAAAGGAGAAATATATTTAAAGAAGGATGGAAGACTGTGTGAGGTATGGCTGTGTGAGATCTTGAAAGGTGCACCGTGTGAAACAGACTTTTAGGGGGGAGGGTTGCGGGGAAAGCCTGTAGCCACCCTGAAGAAGTTTGCTGTTTCAATAACCAAAGTTGTGTTACAAGCCTTTGGAAGTCCATTGGGTGTTTATGGTAATATTGCTGAGTGACTTTATAAATTCGGAACCTATTTGGATTATTGCCTTAAAGGAGGTGTGTAACTGGGAGCCTGGTTAAGTAGAAATTTTGAGAACTGTTATAACTGTGTAACTGTAACCTTGTGTGTGTTTAAGCTTTTTCTATTGTTAATAAATGATTTAATTTAACCTTTAAAATCTCCAAAGGTGGTAGTGGATTAATTACTTCTGACTTTAGTGCACAAGCCTTTTCGTAATAAATACAAATTACAAAATCGTTGTGATAGCGTGGCCAAGTTTCCCTTGTGGATTTGGTCAGCCTGGTAAATACCACCTGCCATATCATAACAGCATCCACTATCACCAGCCACTTTCTTTAAGAGTATAAGATACAGGCCATCAGGTCCAGGGGACTTGTTAGCCTTTAGTTCCATTAGTTTTCCTGGTACTGATTCTCTAGTGAAAGTGATTATTTTAAGTTCCTCCCTCCCATTTTCCTCCTGCTCTTCTATTATTCTTGTCTTTTATGTCCTCTACCATGGAGACAGATACAAAATACTTGTTCAAAGTTCTGCTAATTCCTTGTTTCCCATTATTAATTCCCCAGCCTCATCCTCTAAGGGATCGACACTCATTGTCACTACTCTCATCCTTTTAATGTACTGGTAGAAGCTTTACTGTATTTTTCTTGCTAATTTTCTCTCATTCTCCAATTACTCCCTATTTTTTTGTAATCCTTTGTTGGTTTCTAAACTTTTCCCAATCTTCTGGTCTACCATTAATTTTAGCAGCTTTGTGCATCTTTCTTTCAGTTTGATACCATCATTAACTTCCTTACTTAGTCACGGAAGGTGCATCATTCACATCTAAACCGTCTTCATCCCTCGCTTTGGTCCCCTAATTTACCTCCTTGTTGTAATGTACCTAGCCTGTATCTGATTATCCATTGTTCTGTTCCTGTTTCTCCTGTTAATCTTTGGTTCCATTTTACCCTGGCTAGATCCCCTCTCATGCCGTACAAATTAGCCCTCTTCCAATTTGCAGGCTCTACTTTAGATTGTTCCTTCCCCTTCCCCACCACTAATCTAAACCTTATGATACAATGATCAGTCTTACTCAAGTGTTCCCCCTCAGACTCCTCGTCCACTTGACCCACCTCATCTCAACCACATGCAGGAATGCCTCCTTCCTCATTGAACTGAGGTTGTTTTCCAGAATATCATTCAAAAATTCCTTGCCCTCCTTATCCTTTTAACCTAATCTATCTCAATTGGCATTTGGTAATTATTTATTCATTTATTAATCATTCATGCCTTCATTATTTCTAGAATCAACCAGTCCGCCACATAATTGGCTGATATTCCACATTTTATCCTCCGTAACCTTGAGCTTATCCAAAACTCTGCTGCCCATGTCATAACTCGCAGCAAATCCCTTTCCCCTATTATCCCTGTGCTTGCTGACCTACATTAGCTCCCAGTCATGTAACCTCTTGATTTTAAAATTCTCATTCTTGTTTTCAAATCTTTCCATGGCCTTGTCCTTCTCTACCTCTGTAATATTGTCCACCCCACAACCCCCTGAGATCTTTATGCTCCTCTATTTCTGGTCTCTGGTGCATTCCCAATTATAATCACTCTACCAATTGATGACTGTGCCTTTAGGTGCCTAGGCCCTAAGCTCTGGACTTCCCTTCCTACACCCCTCTGCCCCTCTACCTCGCTTTCCTCCTTCAAGATATTCCTTAAAACCTACCTCTTTGACCAAGCTTTTGGTCATCCGACCTAATATCTCCATATGTGGCTCAGCGTCATACTTTCTTTTACAATGCTCCTGTGAAGTGCCTTGGGATAATTCATTACGTTAAAAGCACTGTTTTTGTTGTATGTAACAGCCCCCAGTAACACCGCTCTCTAGTTCTTGCACATCTGATTTCCCTGCAGATTTGTTTCTCTTTCTCTCTCTCTCTCTCTCTCTCTCTCTCTCTCTCTCTCTCTCTCTAAGGTTATAGAATATCCCAATTAGCATGATCATAACTTTTTGCTTCTCAACTCAAACAAAATGGATTCTATCCTTGCCTCCCCAAGGGAATCCTCTGTTTGCAACAGTGGGCCAAATCTTCCGTTCAGGGTTGGAACCCCTATTTCTGACCCTGATCAAACAAAAACATACACACTTACCTTCTTCCAATCTTTCAGGGCAGTCTTCCAATGGAGGATCTTGCAGAACTCAGTCAGTGCAGGAAATCTTAAAGGAAGCAGTATAGAGAATCTGTGCAGTAACCAGGTCCACGTTTTCTGACATTAGCTGCCATATTCTGCTTAATGAGTTTAAATGTCCCAAAGCTTCTTTGAAAATCTACGGAGAAAACTTAAGTGGGTAAGGGGCTAGGGTGGGTAAGATAAATGTTTAATAGGGGAGGGTTGGTATGGGGGTAGGCTGGTCAGGTTGGGTAAGGGGTTAGGGTGGGTGGTAGATGGATAGGCTGATGAGGTCGGGTCAGGCAGTCAGGTGTTTAGGAAGTTGGGTGGTGGAAGCTTTAGGAACCCTCAGGTTGGTAAGGGTTAAGGGAGGAACTGGAGGGTGGGGTTAGGTTATTGGATAGTGTGGGCTAGTCTGATCAGGTTGGGGGGTTTGGGGGGATTTGGAGGGGCAGGGGTTACTTGGGTGGTGGGGGGTCAGGAGCAGTTGGCGTGGCCAGTGTGAGTGATTGGGGTGGTCAGTGTGTGTGATTGAGGGGTCAGTCCTGTAGTTACCCAGGCGTTAGACTAGGTTTCAATCTGTCTAACCTTTCCTGGGTAACTACCCAGGTAGATAAGTTGGAACAGTCCAAAGTCTCCGACTCTAACTCAGAGTTGGAGACTTTTTCAGAAGGTTAAGGGAGCAGGGGGAATTGCCCATCAGAAGTGCAGAATTTCCAGGCAATTCCCACAGAATCTTTGTGTTAGGACTTCCGGAGACTGGAGGATTTGGGTCAATGGGCAGAATTTTACATTGGCAGGATTTTACGGTCCTGCTGAAGTCAGTGAGCTATTGAATGGCTTGCCACATTTTATGGCCCCAGCCCTGTCAGAACAAGGCTGTAAAATTCTGCACAATGTCTTCCCTAAGTACCACACCTCCCTTTTTCTTTCCAACATCTGCAATATTTTGCTCTGGAATCTTGGTAACAGTGAAGTTTCTCTTTCACAAACCTAACATCAAATTCTATCATATTATGATCACTTTTAGATAAATGTTTCCTTACTGTTAAATAATTAACTAAGTCCTACTCATTAATCATGAATAAATCCAGTCTGAGTGGCCCTCTTGATCCTTCTAGAACACACTGCTTTAGAAAATTATCCTTCAAAGAACCAGCATTGGAACAATTGGCTCAATGGCATCCTTCAGTGATGTGTCATCCTATGATTTTACAGTTATCATAAATTACTGAATTACTAATCTCACCTTTCTTACCTATTCTCTTAACAATTTGAATTTACTAGTTCCACTGTGAACTGAAGGTAATGTTTTGTGATTGGATGCTGTGCTGACCACGAGTTATGAAAAGAGGAAAACAACCCTGTCTCTCAGAATCATAGTTACACATCTATGAAGTCACAAAGTAGTGACATAGCTACAAAAAGCCCCGTTTTAGAATCCTCAAAATTAATTTCTTTGTTAACAAAACATGAAAAATATTTTCAACCGAACGCTATCATTGGCGTAATGTTTCTAATTGCACAATTTATAAAGCATTAAAAGATATTTGCTGTTAGGTTGCTGCATTTCCCTTTTTAAGAGAGTAGGTTAACTCCTTCATAAGGGCCTTGAAATTGTGCAAGACATCTGTAGAGAGTGCAGCATTACTGTTGGGAGTTTGCAGACTCTATCACACTTGTGTGCCTGGGGAATAGCATCTAAGGTCTGGCAGTGATGGGTTGTTGTGGAACTGAGAAGAGTACATAAGATGTACAACTCTGAGGTGGGGCAAGGGGAAAGCAGTGCTCCCAGATCTTGAAACAGCCCTCACACAGCTGTCAGATCCCTATGTCTCATGACACCCTCATCCATCCCTGCGTGCTGAGAACTCCAAACTCCCCAGCGAACAATTGTTGAAAATATATTCTTTCAACGGGTGTGGGTCGGTGGCTAGGCCAGCATTGATTGCCTATCCCTAGTTGCCCTTGAGAAGGTGGTGGTGAGTTGCCTTCTTGAATCGCTGCAGTCCCTGTGGTGTAGGTACACGCACAGTGCTGTTAGGGAGGGAGTTCCAGGATTTTGACCCAGCAACACTGAAAGAACAGTGATATATTTCTAAGTCAGGATGATGCGTAGCTTGGAGGGGAGCTTGCAGAGTGCTGGTGTTCCCATGTATCTGCTGCCCTTGTCGTTCTAGATGGTCGAGGTGAAAGGTTTGGAAAGTGTTGTCAAAGAAGCTTTGGTGAGTTGCTGCAGTGCCACTGTGTTGGTGGTGGAGGGAGTGAATGTTTAAGGTGGTGGATGGGGTGTCAATCAAGCGGGCTGCTTTGTCCTGGATGGTGTCAAACCTAAATGTTGTGGAGTTGCACTCATCTAGGCAAGTGGTGAGTATTCCATCACACTCCTGACCAGCGCTTTGTAGATGGTGGACGGGTTTCGGGAGTCAGGAGGTGAGTTACTCACCACCGAATTCCCAGCCTCTATCTGTTCTTGTAGCCACACTATTTACATCTTTTTATGGTCAATGGTAACCCACAGTAAGTTGCTAGAGGGGAATTCAGTGATAGTAATGCCGTTAAATGGTTAATTCTCTCTTGTTGGAGATGGTCATTGCCTGGCACTTGTGTGGCACAAATGTTACTTGCCACTTATCAGCCCAAGCCTGAATGCAGTCCAGGACTTGCTACATATGGACATGAACTGCTTCAGTATCTGGAGAGTCTTGAACGACGTGGAACATTGTGTAATCATCAGCAAGTATCTCCACTTCTGACCAAATGATGCAAGGAAGATCGTTAATGAAGTGCTGAAGGTGGTTGGGCCTAGGACACTACTTTGAGGAACTCCTGCTGTGATGCCCCAGGACTGAGATGATTAACCTCCAACAACGACAACTACAACTATCTCCCTTTGTGCTAGGTATTGTTATGGTCATGATGGGAGGAGTGCACATTTAATTCTAGCCCCACTTCACCACAGGCCACAACAATCGTTTAAAGTTTAATTCACCCACAAAACTGGCCAATTGTTTATCTTTGATTACACATTTACCTGGGAGAGAGGCAGTGAGCGAACCTGTTTGGACAACGTACAGGAGACTGCTGCTTCAGCTCTAGAACGCTGGGTTTGAAGAAAAAAAGATGAAGTGTAACATCAAAGGAAAACTGCAAGTTCATTGGTTGGCAAGAAACTGCTGTTAGGGAGTGTCTTTAAATAGTTGTAAATTAGAAAAGCATATTATCTTTAAGGAAGTAGCTACTTGTTTTTAAGTAAGAAACATTTGGAATAGGGAAGCAAAATTAAGTCAGGGCCAGTAACATGAAATAATATAAGTAAGCCAGAGTACATTAAAGTTAATGTTTGAAAAGTAAAGACATGGGAGGGCAGATTGGTCGTGTGGAATGCGTGTCCTTGGGAAGTGGTGGACACTGGTGTCCTCGACACTGCTGGAATCCTAGACGAGCACAAGTGCTGGAAGTGCTGCCAGCTGCAGAAACTTGAGCTCTGGGTTTCGGAGCTTGAACAGCAGCTCATGTCACTGTGGCTAAGAACTACATGGATAGAACATTCAGAGAGATGTTCACACTGCAGGCTAGGAGCATGTAGGCAGAAAGGGAATGGGTGACAGCCAGACAGTCCAAGAGAACCAGGCAGGTAGTGCAAGAGTCCCCTAGAATCCTGCTCACAAATCTGTTTTCTGTTTTGGATACTGGTGAGGGCGATGGTTCCTCAGAAGAATGGAGTCAGAGCCAAGTTTGTGGCACTGCGAGCAGCTCGGCTGTACAGGAGGGGAGAAAGATGAGTGGAAGAGCAATAATGATAGGGAATTTGTTATTTAGGGGAACAGACAGGTATTTCTGTGGCTGTAGACATGATTCCAGGATAGTATGTTACCTTCCTGCTGCCAGAGTCAAGGAGGTCACCAAGCATCTGCAGGACATTCTTCTGAGGAAGGGTGATCAGCCAGAGGTCGTGGTCCACATTGCTACCAATGACTTGGGTAGGAAGGGGGATGTGGCTCTTCGATCAGAATTTAGGGAGCTAGATTGAAAATTAGCAAGCAGGACCTCAAATGTATTAATCTCCAGATTACTCCCCGTGCCATGTGCAAGTGAGTACTGAAATAGGATAAAACAGATGAATGCATGGCTGGAAAGATGGCCCTGGAAGGAGGGCTTTAGCTTCCTGGGTCACTGAGACTGGCTCTGGGGGATATGGCACCTGTACAAGCCGGATGGGTTGCACCTGGACAGAGCCGGGACTGAGTCCCTTGTGGGGTGTTTTGCTAGTGCTATTGCGGGGGCTTTGAACTAACTTAACAAGGGTGTGGGAACCAGGAGAGAGTATTAGAGAGGAATACCAGGGTGCACAAAATACTAGAAGAGACAGAGAGCACTAGTATAGAGAATAGTAAGTTAATAGGTGGCGTTGGAATAAGGCAGAAGTCTAAATCAGGGTTACTATGCAAATATGTGAATGGATGGAGTATAGAAACTAGGAGCAGGAGTAGGCCATTCGGCCCTTCGAGCCTGCTCTGTCATTCATTATGATCATGGCTGATCATCCAACTCAATAGCCTACTCCCGCTTTCTCCCCATACCCTTTGATCCCTTTCTCCCCAAGAGCTATATCTAGCTCCTTCTTGAAAACATACAATGTTTTGGTCTCAACTACTTTCTGTGGTAACGAATTCCACAGGCTCACCACTCTCTGGGTGAAGAAATTTTTCCTTATCTCAGCCCGAAATGGCCTACCCCATTTCCTCAGACTGTGACCCCTGGTTCTGGACTCCCCCACCATCGGGAACATCCTTCCTACATCTACCCTGTCTAGTCCTGTTAGAATTTTATAGGTTTCTATGAGATTTCCCCTCATTCTTCTGAACTCCAGCAAATATAATCCTAATCAACTCAATCTCTCCTCATATGTCAGTCCCGCCATCCCAGGAATCAGTCAGATAAACCTTCGCTGCACTGCCACAATAGCAAGTACATCCTTCCTCAGATAAGGAGACCAAAACTGCACGCAATATTCCAGGTGTGGTCTCACCAAGGCCCTGTAGAATTGCTCCTGTACTCAAATCCTCTGGCTATGAAGGCCAACATACCATTTGCCTTCTTTACCGCCTGCTGCACTTGCATGCTTACCTTCAGCGATTGGTATACAAGGACACCCAGGCTTCGTTGCACATTCCCCTCTCTCAATTTATAGCCATTCAGATAGTCTGCCTTCCTATTTTTGCTACCAAAATGGATAACCTCACATTTATCCACATTATACTGCATCTGCCATGCATTTGCCCACTCACTCAGCTTGTCCAAATCACATTGAAGCATCTCTGCATCCTCCTCACAGCTCACCCTCCCACCCAGCTTTGTGTCATCTGCAAATTTGGAGATATTACATTTAATTCCCTCATCTAAATCATTAATATATATTGTGAATAACTGGAGTCCCAGCACTGATCCCTGCAGTACCCCACTAGTCACCGCCTGCCATTCGGAAAAAGGCCTGTTTATTCCTACTCTGTTTCCTGTCTGCCAACCAGTTTTCTATGCATCTCAATACACTGCCCCCAATCCATGCGCTTTAATTTTACATGCCAATCTCTTATGTGGGGCTTTGTCGAAAGCCTTCTGAAAGTCCAAATAAACCACATCACTGGCTCTACTAGTTACATCCTCGAGAAATTCCAGTAGATTTGTCAAGCATGATTTCCTTTTCATAAATCCATGCTGACTGTCCGATTCTACCACTGTTTTCCACGTGCTCAGCTATTAAATCTTTTATAATGGACTCTAGAATTTTCCCCACTACCGACGTCAGGCTGACTGGTCTATAATTCCCTGTTTTCTCTCTGCCTCCCTTTTTAAATAGTGGGGTTACATTAGCTACCCTCCAATCTGTAGGAACTGTTCCAGAGTCTATATAATCTTGGAAGATGACCACCAATGCATCCACTATTTCTAGGGCCACTTCCTTCAGTACTCTGGGATGTAGATTATCACGCCCCAGGGATTTATCGGCCTTCAATCCCATCAATTTCCCAACACCATTTCCCTACTAATACTGATTTCTTTCAGTTCTTCCCTCTCACTAACCCCTGTGTTCCTCAACATTTCTGATATGTTATTAGCGTCCTCCTTTGTGAAGACAGAACCAAAGTATGTATTTAGTTGGTCAGCCATTTCTTTGTTCCCCATTATAAATTCCCCTGTTTCTGACTGTAAGGGACCTACACTTGTCTTCACCAATCTTTTTCTCTTCACATAACTTACTGTAAAAGTTTCTAGAGGTTTTATGTTCCCTGCAAGCTTATTCTCGTACTCTATTTTCCCCTTCTTAATCAATCCCTTGGTCCTCCTTTGCTGAATTCTAAACTGCTCCCAACCCTCAGGTCTTTTATTTTTTCTGGCCAATTTGTATGCCTCTTCCTTGCATCTAATACTATCTCTGATTTCCCTTGTAAGCCATGGTTTGGCCACCTTTCCTGTTTTACTTTTGCACCAGACAGGAAAAAACAATTGTTGCAGTTCACCCATGTGCTCTTTGAATGTTTGTCATTGCCGATCCATCATCATCCCTTTAAGTAACGTTTCCCAATCCATCATAGCAAACTCGCACCTCATACCATCGTAGTTTCCTGTATTAAGATTCAGGACCCAAGTCTCAGAACCAACTACGTCACTCTCCATCTTGATGAAGAATTCTATCATATTATGGTCGCTCATCTCCAAGAGGCCTCGTACACCTAGATTGCCAGATATTCCTTTCCCATTGCACAATACCCAGTCAAGGATGGCCTGTTCTCTCGTTGGTTTCTCAATGTATTGGTCCAGAAAAACATCCCGTGTACACTCCAGGAATTCCTCCTCTACGGTATTGTTACTTATTTGATTTGCCCAATCTATATGCATATTAAAGTCACCCATAATTACAGATGTTCCTTTATTGCATACGTCTCTAATTTCCTGTTTAATGCCATTCCTAACATCGCCACTACAGTTTGATCACCACTACGCTACAACCCCCACTCACGTTTTTTGCCCCTTAGTGTTTCTCAGCTCTACCCGTACAGATTCCACATCGTCGGAGCTAATATCTTTCCTCACTATTGCGTTAATTTCTTCTTTAACCAGTAATGCAACTCCACTGCCGTTTCCTTTTTGCCTGTCTTTCCTAAATACTGAATACCCCTGGATGTTCAGTTCCCATCCCTGGTCACCCTGCAGCCATGTCTCCGTAATCCTGACTGTATCATACCTGTTACATCTATTTGCGCGGTTAATTCATCCACTTTATGGTGAATGCTCCTCGCGTTAAGGCACCAAGTCTTAAGGCTTGTCTTTTTATCATTACATGTCCCGTTCCCACTATTTTTCACTGAGGCCCTGTTTGATTCTTGCCCTTGATTTCTCTATCATTTTTCTTATTCCGCTTTCTGTCTTTTGTTCTTGTCCTTGATTCCCCTTCCTCTGACTCCTTGCATAGGTTCCCATCCCCCTGCCATTTTAGTTTAAACCCTCCCCACCCACTCTAGCAAACGTTCCCCCTAGGACATCAGTTTGTACTGGTCCCACCTCCCCTAGAGCCAGTCCCAATGCCCCGGGAATCTGAAACCACGGCCCCCCCCCCCCCCAAACCTTCACACCATCTCTTCAGCCATGTATTCATCCCATATATCCTGCTATTTCTACTCTGACTGGCATGTGGCACTGGTAGTAATCCTGAGATCACTACCTTTGTGGTTCTACTTTTCAACTTACTTCCTAACTCCCAATATTCTGCTTTTAGGACCTCATCCCTTGTTTTACCTATGTCGTTTGTACCAATGTGTACCATGACCACGGGCTGTTCACCTTTCAGAATGTCCTCTAGCCGCTCTGTGACATCCTTGACTCTAGCACCAAGGAGGCTACATACCATCCTGGAGTCTCGTTTGTGACCACAGAAACCCCTATCTATTCCCCTCACAATTGAATCCCCTGTAACTATTGCATTCCCACATTTTTTTTTACTCCTCCCCTGTGCAGCAGAGCCAAACATGGTGCAACAAATTTGGCTGTTGCTGCTTTCTCCTGAGAGGCCATTCTTCCCAATAGTATCCAAAGCGGTATATCTGTTTTGCACGGGAATAGCCACAAGAGATTCCTGCACTGCCTGCTTAGTCCTCTTGCTTTGCCTGGTGGTCATTCCCTTCCTGCCTGTGAACTCTTGTCTGCAGTGTGACCACCTCTCTATACATGCTGTCCACAATACTCTCCACCACACGGATGCTCCACAGTGTCCCCAGCTGCTGCTTAAGCTCCAAAACCCAGGCTTCCAGGAATTGTAGCTGGAGACACTTCCCGCACACATGCTGGCCCCGGGCACTGGAAATGTGCCCGCTTCCCACATAGAGCAGGAGGAGCACATCTCGGCTTTGAGCTTTCCTGCCATTACTTACCCCTTTAAACTAAATTAAACCTTTTGGAAGATTCTTAATATCAATTACTCTCGGGCCCTTCTTCCCTGCTCTTCGTTGTTACAGAATATAGCCCCTACAAACGATGAACCACAAAATAAGACCTTAAAAACTATAAGCAATAAAAGTAGTAGATGCTTACCCGGCCATACTCACAGTACTCAAAGGATCACCTTGTTCCCTCCTCACTGAACTCCCTCTCTGCTCTCCCAGCTTCTCTTCAATTCCCGACTCCTCTCGCGATCCTTTTCAATTCCCGACTCCTCTCGTGTTCCTTTTCAACTCCCGACTCCTCTAGGTGCTGCTGACTGCCTGTCTCAGAGTCGTCCTCTCACTCTCTCCTCTAGGTGCTGCTGACTGCCTGACCCAGAGTCCTCCTCTCGCACTCTCCTCGGTAAATAAGACTGGGGAGTTACAGGCGCAGATTGCCATGTGGAAATAGGATGCTGTGGCAATAACAGATACCTGGCTCAAGGAAGGGCAGGACTGGGTGTTAAATGTCCTTGGGTACAAGGTGTTCAGAAAATATAGGAAAGGAGGAAGAGGGGTGGTGGTACTGCTTAAGGAGAATATTGCAGTGCTGGAGACAGAGGATGCCCCGGAGGGTTCAAGGACAGAATCAATTTGGCTAGGGCTACGGAACAAAAAGGGTGCAATTACATTGCTCGGCATTGTCTACAGACCACCAACTAGTGGGAAGGATGTAGAGGAACAAATCTGCAGGGCAATTACAGAAAGATGCAAACATTATAGAGTAGTTACATTGGGGGACTTTAATTACCTGAATATAGACTGGGACAGTGGTATTGTAAAGGGTGGAGAGGGTCAAGAGTTCCTAGATTGTGTTCTGGTGAATTTTCTACAGCAGTATGTGTCCAGTCCAACAAGAATGGGTGCACTGTTGGACCTGGTACTTGGCAATGAGGTGAGCCAAGTAGATCGTGTCAGTGAGGGAACATTTAGGAAACAGTGATCATTGTATCATAAGGTTTAGGATGACGTAGAAAAGGACAATGTGCAATCCAGAGTAAGAATAATTAACTGGGAGAGAGCCAACTTCAGTGGGGTAAGAATGGAGCTGGGCCTGAGACTGGAACTAAAGGCTGGCAGGAAAAACTGTAGCTGGACAATGGGCTACCTTCAAAGAAGAAATGGTTTGAGCACAGTTAGGGTATATTCCCTCAAAAGGAAAAGGTAGGGCAAACAAATCCAGAGCTCCCTGATGAAAAAGGACTTACAAGTTAACATAAAGAAGAAAAAGTGTGCTTTTGACAGGTGTCAGGTAGAAAATACAACAAAGAACTAGTGGAATACAGAAGGTTCAGAGGGCAGATGAAAAAACTAATATGAGAAGTAAAGAGGGATCATGAGAAATGACTGGCAGCCAACATAAAGGGGAATCCCAAAGTCTTCTGTCAGCACATAAATAGTAAGAGGGTGGTAAAAGGAGTAGAAGAGCCAATTAGGGTCCTAAAAGGGGATTTACACATGGAGGCAGGGGGCATGGCTGAGGTATTAAATGAATACTTTGAACCTGTCTTTACCAAGCAAGCCAATGCTACCGAGGCCACTGTGACAGATGAAGAATTCTGTCACTAAAAGGATTCAAAATTGATAAGGAAGAAGTGTTGGATAAATTGTCGGTACTTAAGGTTGACGAGGCACTGATATTGAAAGAAATAAAACTGGAAATTGCAGGGACAATTGCCATAATCTTTGTCTTCCCTAGACTCGGAAGGTGCCAGAGGACTGGAGAATGTCTTGAGAAAAGTTATAGCTCATGGAATAAAAGGACAGTAGCAACGTAGATACAAAATTGGCTGAGTAATAGGAAACAGAGGGTAATGGTCAATGGATATTTTTAAGGCTGGAGGAAGGTTTGTAGTGGAGTTCTCCAGGGATCGGTATTGGGACCCTTGCTTTTCCTGATATATATTAATGATCTAGATCATGGTGTGCAGGGGACAATTTCTAAGTTTGCGCATGATACAAAACTTGGAAGCATTGTAAACTGTGAGGAGGACAGTATAGAACGTCAAAAGGACATAGACAAATTGGTGGAGTGGGCACATAGGTGGCAGATGAAGTTCTATGTGGAGAAGTGTGGGGTGATTCATTTTGATAGGTAGAACATGGAGAGACAATATAAAATAAGGGGTACAATTCTTAAGAGTGTGCAGGAGCAGAGGTACCTGGGTGTATATGTGCATAGATCTTTGAAGACAGCAAGACGGGTGGAGAGAGCAGTTAATAAAGCATACAGTATCCTGTGCTTTATTAATAGAGGCATAAAGTACAAGAGCAGGGAGGTTACGCTGAGCTTAGTATAAGACATTAGTTAGACCTCAGATGGAGTATTGTGTATAGTTCTTGGTGCCACACTTGATGTGATCGCATTGGAGAGATTGTGGAAGACATTTACAAGAATGGTTCCAGGGATGAGAAACTTGAGTTATTAAGATAGATTGGAGAGTTTGGGACTGTTCTCCTTGGAGAGGAGAAGGCTGAGAGAAGATTTGAAAGGTGTTCAAAATCATGAGGGGGCCGAATAGGGTAGAAAGGGAGAAACTGTTCCTGCTCGTCAAGGGATCAAGAATGAGAGGGCGCAGATTTAAAGTGATTTGCAAAATAAGCAATTGTGATGAGGAAAAAAAAATTTCACACAGCAAGTGGTTCGAGTCTGGAATGCTCTGCCTGAAAGTGTGTGGAGGCAGGTTCAATCGAAGCATTCAAGAGGGCAATAGATGATTATTTGAATAGAAACAATGTGTAAGGTAATAGGGAAAATGCAGGAGAATGGCATTAAGTCATGATGCTGATTTGGAGAGCCGGTGCAGACATGGTGGGCTGAATGGCCTCCTTCTGCACCATAACAATTCTGTGATACTGTTATTCCCAGCATGGATAAAACTCTAAACAGGCTTCTTTCAGTAAACACAAAAAATATTGATTTATTATAAAACAAACTACTTTTTAAAAACAAGTTAATAAACTGGTTAACGGACAAGTTGTAGTCAATTGACTCACCCCCTGGAGAATGTGATCTCTCTTGCATCTCTTCCAATTTCAAATGCTGCACTATTACTTCAACAATATTTGCTTCCTCACCTCTTTGGTTAATTCTAACTTCAATTTATCTGGCAATTCCCTTAACTTAGCCTTGGGGGGTGGGGGTTACTTGGAAACCAGTCAGGGATAAATCTTCCATTTTTAAAAAGTCATAGCCACTTCCAAAGCCACTAAGCCCTTTACAGTCTTCCAGACTTAATATTGAATTCAACAATTTCAGATTATGAACTCTCTCCTCCATCCCCACCCCCTTTCCGATCCCCCTTCCAATAATTTATAATTTTTTTCACACTATATTTTTTCTTTTCCCTCCTATTTTTAAATTTATTTTGATCTATTGTTTCATCTCCACCTTTTAGCCCATTTTGATCCCTTCCCCCCACCTCACCCCCCACAAGGGCCATCTGCCACTAGCTTGGCCTGCTTGCCACCCTTAATGTCCCCATTAGCACATCCTTTAGATAATATCACCACTGTCAACACCTCTTTGTCCTTTTGTCTATGACATCTTTGGCAGTCTCTTCCTGGCCTCAACCTATCACTGACCCCCTATCGAGCTCCTCCTGTTCCACCCCCCTCTTCAGCCTACATTTCATCTCATTTCTATATTTTTTAGTTCTGATGAAGGGTCATATGGACACGAAACTTCAATTGTATTCCTCTCCTCAGGTGCTGTCAGACCTGCTGAGTTTTTCCAGGTATTTCTCTTTTTGTTCCTAAGCCATGTTGGTTACCAATGAATCAGCAACCTGGTATCTGTCTTTTTATCCTTTAACAATAATTATTAATCTGCATTGAATCACTCATTGACTGCACTTCAAATCCCATAACAGACCCCAGAATTGTGTTACGGACTGTGATGGGAGGAATGTGCAGTTAATTCTAGTCCCATTTCTCCACAGGTTGCAACAATAGTATAAATGTTTAATTGACCCACAAAACTGGCCAGTTATTTACCTTTGTCACTGTTATTCCCAGCATTAAAAAACCTCTAACCAGGCTTCTTCTAATAGCACAAAAAAATTGACACTGTAAAACAAAATACTTTTTAAAAACAAGTTTATAAACTGGTTAACATAATGTTGCAGTTTAAAAGTGTAATGTTTCCCATTTTTAAAAACACAGATATTCGAACTCCATTCACTCGCTCACAAACACACAAGAGGACAAAACAAACACAGCCCTCTGCAGAGGCTGGCGGATGGGTTCCTTTTAAAATAATAACATTTGAAGAGATCTCGATGTTGTTGATCTAACAGAATTCTGGTCATAATGGGCCTTGAAGTTCCTTCGGATGGATTTTTTTGGTGAAACTATCCATGGTGACTCTTAATTATCACAACTTTGCAGACTTTCAAAATAAAACAAATGAGTTTTATCCTAATGAGATGTTTCTGAGGCAAGTTTAACTCATTCTAGACTGCATAGGCCATTTCAGAGAGCATTTAAGAGTTAACCACATTGATGTGGGCCTGGAGTCACATGTAGGCCAGACCAGGTAAGGATGGCAGATTTCCTTCCCTAAAGGACAATAGTGAAACAGATGGGTTTTTTTTCCAACAATTGACTGTGGTTTCATGGTCACCATTACTGAGACTAGCTTTTAATTCCAGATTTATTGAGTTTAACTTCTACCAGCTGCCATGGTAGAATTTGAATCCATGTCACCAGAGCCTCTGATTACTTGCCCAGTGAAATTAACATTGCACAACGGCCTGCCCAGTGTTGTGGGTGCAATCAGCACTGGGGAGGGTCCAAGGGTTTGACACCATGGTTGAGCAAGTCAGAGGATTATTGTTATCATCATCTCTGATTTTCCCTTTCAACCCTTTTCTGAAAGGCCTCAAATCCACCTCCTTCCTCCCATCTTGTTTTCTTATCCACACCTTTCTTCCAACCTACCGCTCCAACCATTAACCTGCTATGCTGGTTACTGGTGCTAAACACCCTACACGTGGATGGACAACTAGCACCAGAAAGTGGAATGTGAGGATAAGTGTGACCTTGAGAGTGTGATGCTGAGTGGTGGGTGTGGTGATAGGTTTTAGAAGGAAAATCGGGTTGGGTAGCTACATGATGCCAATGGTATGGGAGAGCTAGGTTACTGGGTGAAGGGTTACATTTCTTACTATTTTGAGGGATAGTAGTAGATGATGGAAGCTGAAGCCTTCACCTTGTTTAAGCACCACTCTCTCACTCGCTCATCCTCCCATCATCAACATCCCCCTTTGTTTTATCCATCTCATTATCTCTTTCTTCCTCTCCCCACCTCCTTCTTTTAAACCCCTTCAATCAATTCCCTTCTCTCACCCCATCTCCTCCCATTTTAGCTGCTCTTTTATCCCTTACTCCTTTTGACTAATCATGTTCATCTTTATAGATTTTCTAAAATGTTTAAACTGTAAGTCACCTCTCATGGCCTTGCTCATGATTAATCCGAGAAAATGAAGGCGCTGAATTCCCTTTGCTCCCTGGGGTGGAACCCCAGCATAAATCAGCTGAATGTGCATCAAAGGAATAGGAAAATCAGGTGGGATCCAGAAATGATGGATTTCGAACAGAACACTTGTCCCATACAAGGCTTGTAACTTCATATGGAAGCAGAGCCAGTGGGATGGCTTTGCCTGCTGGAATTCCCAAAGCTTCCATCGTGGTTCCACTAAGCATCATTGCAGGATGAAAGTGGGGCCAAGTTGGCTGTCCAGACTGGAAGAGCCTGCAATTGCCATTTATTCTTTGATCCTCTACCAATGGCAGTACTGCACCATTTTTGGGATTCCACTAGCATGACCCCCATGGTGTCTTCACTAACTCAGTGCAGAAAGTGAATTCAAATTGCTGGTCTACACATTAAAAATTGCATTTATTATCTGCTTTTGATTTCGTAATTTTGAAATAATTAGGAAAATCCATTAGCTAATCTATCTAATCCCGCCTCCCTCTGTCCTGTTTCTGGCTCCTGTGAACCTATCACGTCTGTCACAGTGCCACTCATTGCCAGGAATAAAGCTGCAGGTGGATAGGGGGACAGAGTTCCAGTTTGTTCAGCCTATGCACTTGCAAAAGGGGAGACCTGGTTTAGTAATAGGATCGATAACCCAATTAGAAATTTGTATTGTTGGTAGAGTTGCTGATATTGTGATTCTATCTCCAACCATCATCTTTGGTAACAGGATTGTTAGCTCATTATCAATTAAATGTATATTTATTGATGTATTAAAGTAACGATTGTGGGGTATCAGCTTTTTAGCTTTGTTTTTATTCATTCATGGGATGTGGACATTCCTGACTAAGCCAGCAGTTATTGCCCATCCTTAATTGTCCTTGAGAAAGTAATGGTGAACCACCTTCTTGAACTGCTGCAGTTACACCCACAGTGCTTTTATGCAGGGAGTTCCAGGATTTTTATCCAATGACAATGAAGGAATAGCAATATAGTTCCAGGTCAGGATGGTGTGTGGCCTGGAGGGGAATTTGCAAGTGGTGGTGTTCCCATGTGTCTATTGTCCTTGTCCTTCTAGGTGGTAGAGGTCGCAGGTTTGGAAGATGCTGTCGAAGGAGCCATGGTGACTTGCTGCAGTGCATCTTATATATAGTACACAGGTGCCGTTGTGGTGGAAGGAGTAACTGTTTAAGGTCAATAGGGTGTCAGTCAAGCAGGCTGCTTTATCCTGGATGGTGTCGAGCTTTTCAAGTGTTGTGTTGGAGCCACACACATTCCATCACACTCCTGCCTTGTGCCTGGTAAATGGTAGATCGGCTTTGGGGAGTCAGGAAGTGAATTACTTGCTTCAGCATTCCCAGCCTCTGATCTGTTCTTGTAGCCACACTATTTATGTGGCTGATCCAGTTCAGTTTCTGGTCAATGATAACTCCCAGGATATTGAGTGGGGGATTCAACAATGGAAAGTGCTATTGAATGTCAAGGGGAGAGAGATGGTCAGACTCTGTCTTGTTGGAGATGGCCGTCGCATGGCACTTATGTGGCACGAGTTCACACGACGCAAAGACTGAAAACTATCATTCCATAGAGTTTTCCAAACTCAGTCCAGCAAACAACATCAGTCAATTGTGTAATGATTTCACATTTTATTAAATTAAACAAATAGAAGGACATATTAATGGCACTGCAGCATCCAAGCTGTCATTTTTATTTATTTAACTGCTTAAAAATTACATTATAATGTACACAAATGAGTAAGTAAACCAGTATCTCAAAGCATAAAATAATTTTATCTTTCTTCCATTCACATGATCAGTATAATGCACTTGTTTACATTATGAAGACACTTTATATGCACTATATCTGATGTCATTCTGCAAGGATCTCAGGCAGTTGTTAATACTGGTAAGGCACCCAGGCTTACATATATAATACTTATTATTAGGTCTTCGTATTAAAAGAGCTATTTATACAACATAGCAGAAGTAAAGGATTTAACACAAGCTCTGGGCATAAAACTCTTCAGCCAAGGAATGGATTAGCAACTACCCTTTCAGCCCTGGGTCTGGATTTGAATTTAACCCAGATAACAGCTGGAAGAAGTTCATGTAAACTAATTTTGGGCTGTTTCATTCCCAACTCTGAGTAGATTCCAGTTTACTGCATATGATTGCTTGTAATTTCACCTTGACCATCACACTAAATTGTTCATCTTACTCAAAAAAAGAACACACAGGATGTCTAGGAAGTGCACTAAAATAAGGTTTAAGGCATATTGTTAAGAGAGTATACTATGAGTTTTACCCTGCATTTAGCCCTCACCAGTGCCTCACCTCGGAATGGGAACATTTGATGCCAACACTGAATCTGAAAAAGCAAGACATTTTTCCATTTTCTAACACTGACTTCTCGAATACAAAATTCACCAAATTTAAACAACAGTATTTGGGAAATAAGTCACTTGAATTTCACTCTGATTTGTCACTGTTTGGTAACTGGTTCCTCTTTATTCTAAGTATGTTACTCAGTTATAATTTTGCAATAAACTTTATGGAATCTTTTCAAAGTAATATTTTTGGATTTTGAAGGCTAGATTCAAACATATTACTTTTAAGGTATTTTGGCAATGTATTTTACTTTTGAAAACTGTTAATTGTGGTACACCATGAAAAACATATGCATAAAATATTAAGCTACAGACAAAAATGAACTGATGTTTAATGTCTTAAAAATATATATATTACAGTAGCAATCAAGTAAGCACCATATCAAAAGTGCATGCATTTTATAAAAGTATTTTAAATATATTACATTTATTTACCCTGTATATTTGTTTGATCTTATAGCACAAATGTAGGAATAAACATTGCCTAGTCATTAGACTGTGAGGAATATATTTTCATACTGTTGTTACCCTCATTACTACCTCAGCAGAACTGTTATCATCGTACTCCTCATCATGTGGCCTGAATCGTGTGAGTAAATGTAACAAGGTGTAGCTGCACTGAAATCCTTCAGACATTAATCGAGTAGAACCAACAGACCTTTGTGTTCTGAATTGATTCAGAGAGGCCCAAAAGGTCTGATTGGCAGAGCTTTCAGCGTTGCTGCTGTTAATTTCTATATCCTTTGTTTTGTCATAATTTAAAACGGTCCAGTGTAGATTAACAGCTCTCCAGCGTTTAAATACCCGATATATTGATGCTCCTTCATGAACAATTAAACCTGTTTTTAAAAAAAATCAAATATGAAGTAAAACATATGAAATTATCATAAGGGATGTGATTACAGTTCATCTTTGCATTACGAGCATAGCAGCAGGACTCTGTTGATAATGAAATATCTCATTTATCTGAATGGAATTTATCTGTAGAGCACCTCTAATCGAAGCAATAAATTCAGACTTACAGGGAGATACCAAGATCTGCAATTCAATCAGCAGATTGTGGAAACTGGATCTGCAACCACTCCAATTTGTGGCTTACGTGTAAATACAGACAGCATCTTGTCTATCCAATCCTTTTAAGAATCTAAATATACTGGTTTAAACTACTTTTCTCATAAAAATAAGAGGATATTTAACTACATTTTTATCAACATTATTCTGTATATTATTTTCCCCATGCAGTCACAGACCTTATCACATTACTGATGAGAGGTCATAGAAATTGGGGAAGTCAAGTAGAGCAGAAAAAGATTCATAATTTAATATTAAAGTAAAGATGTTTTATGTCCTGAACTCTGGGAATAGGAAGAACAAAACAGCATAAATTGATTAGTGACCTAAATGTAATTTAGATTCAGTTTGTGTACATAATTTTCAGTCGGAGTCAGAGGAAATCCCATTTTAAAAACTTCTTTAAATTATTGCGACTGAGATGAATGGTGTTTAAATAATAGTGAATAGAAGAAAAGCTGGGTAAAATCAGTTTATACTGAGTGATCTTTGTGTACATCTAACATTTATGGGTACAGTTAAAAGTACAAATAATAAATGCTGATAGTGTAGATCTTTTAGTTTAAGTTCTAAATTATTATACAGGTAGTGTCTCAAATCCGGCTTTTGGAAACCCAGACATGTTCATAAGCTGCCTTGCATCAATTTCAATTGTTAAATGAATAAAATAACTTAACGGGACAATTCGACTAGATGCTGCATTCGCATGGGGACTAGTTATCGGCTTCGCATGCTGGGTGTTTCCTGCGCTCCGAGTGGCCTGAACAACTCTTGACCCCAACCCACTCGCTTTGGCGTGATCCATTCAACCTGACCCAGCCCCAATCGCTATCAAAACGGATAAGCCTGCAAGTCAACCTTACTTACCTTAGTATTTAATTTTCTTTCTTTCAAATTTATTTCTTCACTATTATGTATTGTCTTTTCAAACTTTAATAAAAAGAAACTTATTGACTTGATTTCATGGGTCTCCTATTAATTGAACTAAGGCTCCGAGTTTTTTCTCTGAAAATCGGCAAGATCCAAAATCCAGCACAGCGAGTGTAACGCTGTAACCCCTAAGCACAGCCAAATAAGCGAAGTTAACAAATCAAGGGACAAAGTAAAAGGTAGCCTCTTTTGAGTTACTGTACATGTACAAGTTTGGAGGCCACAATGCAACTAATGGATTTTCAAAAGCTAACCGTTATTGAGGATTTTTAAAACAAGGGAAGTTAAGAGAACATCCAGACACACATACGAGGAAGCAATCAAGAAAATGAGTTAAATCACCAAAAAACTGATACTTATTAAAGTTTATTTATTATAAAAGTGATATATGAATTTGAAACTAATATGAAACTGAAGTGCTTCAAATGTGGCATATATAGATTTAAAGTAGTCAAACATCTCAATATGCTTCAAAGACAATTTGACATCAAGTCAACATGAGATGCTGGCACAAGTGACTGAAAGCTGGGTTAAGAAGTAGGTTTTAAGGAGCAACTTAAAGGAGAAGGGAAGGATAGAAGCAGAGTGCTTTATGGAATTCCGGATCTTGGGGATTAGGCATCACTTCTAATGGTGGAATGAAGAAAACGAGAAGTGTGCAACATTCCAGAATTGGAGGAGTGCTGAGATCTCAGAGTTGTAAATGTGACTGCCCTTGACATCAAAGCAGCATTTGACTGAGTGTGGCATCAATGAACGCTAGCAATGGGAATCGGGGGAAAATTCCCCATTGGTTGGAGTCATACCTAGCACAAAGGAAGATGATTGTGGTTGTTGGAGGACAATCCTCTAATCCCAGAACATCACCGTAGGAGTTCCGCAGGATAGTGTCCTAGGTCTAAGCATCTTAAGCTGGTTCATCAATTACCTTCTCTCCATCATAAGATCAAAAGTGGGGATGTTCGCTGATGATTGCACAATGTTCAGTACAATTCACAACTCCTCAAATACTCTGTGTTCATAGAGGCAGCAAGACCTAAGCTGATAGGTAGCAAGTAACATGCGTGCCACAGAAGTGTCAGGCAATGACCATCGCCTCTTGACATTAAAAGGCATAGTATTGTTGGATCCCCTCTATCAACATCCTTGGGGCTACCATTGATCAGAAACTAAACTGGACCAGCCATATAAATATTGTGGCTACAAAAGCAAGTCAGAGGCTGGGAATTCTGCTGCAGTAACCCACCGCCTGATTCCCCAAAGCCTGTCCACCATCTACAAGGCACAAGTTAGGAGTGTGATAGAATGCTCTCCACTTGCTTGGATGAGTGTAGCACAGCAATACTGAAGAAGCTTGATACCATCCAGGACAACACTGCCAGTTTGATTGGCACCCCATCCACCACTGATGCACAGTGGCAGCAGTGTGTACTATCTAAAAGATGCACTGCAGCAACTTGTCAAGCCTCTCAACAGCACCTTCCAAACCTGTGGCCCCTACCACCTAGAAGGTCAAGGGCAGCAGATATATGGGAATACCTATCCTCCAAGCCATACACCATCCTGACTTGTAAGTATATCATTGGGTCAAAATTCTGGAACTCCCTAACAGCACTATCCGTGTATATATACACAATGGACTGCAGTGGTTCAGGAAGGTTGCTCAACACCACTTTCCCAGGGCAATTAGGGACAGGCAACAAATACTGTCTTAGCAAGCAACGCCCACATTCCATGAATGAATTTAAAAAAAAATGGTGGGTGTTACAGAGATAGGGAGAAGTGAGGCCCTGGAGGGATTTTTAAACAAGCATGATAATTTTAAACCAGACAAAACTTGCTGTGAGTTTGGATATGGACTGCAGAGTTTTGGATTAGCTCAGGTTTACTTAAGTTGCAAAGTGGGAGGCTGGTCAGGAGAGCATTAGAATAGCCATGTCTAGAAACAATAAAGGTATGAATGAGGTTTACATCAGCAGTTGAGGCTGGGGCAGCTATATGTGCTCTTTCAGAGGTGAAAGTAGGAAGCCTAGGTGATATTGAGAATATGGGATGTGAGTTCAGCTCTGGGTCAAATTGGACATGAGGGCCTGGATTTTCACGGAGTTATGGAGACTCTGGGCACCTTCTAAAATGGCAGGCAGGATTCAGGTCTGGAAGTCCCAGCCCCATTTTCAACAGATCCTATTTTCACCGGGGGTAGTGGGAACATAGGGACATAGGAGCAGGAGTAGGCCTTTCCAGCCTGCTCTGCCATTTGATAAGATAGTGGCTGATCCGGTTGTGGTCTCAAATCCACTTTCCTGTCTGCCCCCATCACCCTTAACTCCCTTGTCTATCAAGAATATATCTAACCCAGCCTGCGCTACTTTCTGGGGCAGATAATTCCACAGACTAATGACCTCAGAGAAAAAAATTCTCTTCATCTCCATCTTAAAAAGGAGACCTCTTATTCTTAAATGGTGATCCTTAGTTTTAGTCTCTCCCATAAGGGGAAATATCCTCTCAGCATCCACCCTGTCAAGTTTCCTCAAGATATTAAATGTTTCAACAAGATTACCTCTCATTCTTCCAAACTCCAATGAGTATAAGCCCAAACTGTTTAACCTTTCTATTTAAGGTAAACCCTTCATCCTAGGGATGAGTTGAATGAACCTTCTCTGAACTGCTTCTAACACAATTATGTCCTTTTCCAAATAAGGAGATCAAACTGTATATATTACTCCAGCTGTATATATTCACCAGGCCCTGTACAGCTGCAATAAAACTTCCCTACTTTTATATTCCATTCCCTTTGCAATGAACACCAATTTTCAATTTGTCTTCCAGGGGCAGGACGTGACTCCCACATGTGGGGATCCTTAACTCAGCAGGGCCAACTGGAACTCAATGCTGAGAAGCTGTGAATGCTCTTGAAGTGTGGGTATTGTCAGTTGTCAAGTTATTTAAATGGTCATCCCTTTAAAAATTAAAAGAAAATCGTCGGCCTGTGTTTGTGAGAGTTGAGAAAATCTGTTCCAGTGGTTTCAGTAGCTGTTGTTGACATAGCCCCAAGTGCTATAGCATTATTAATGCTTAGCTGCTTTCCACAACTTAGCATTACCACAGTTCGAACAAGTTATTAAAGGATTAGCTGTCTTTGATGTGGGGTTATGAATACAAATGTTTACTTTTATTTGGGATTAAGTACTTGAGAGGATCTAAATGTTTTAAATGGGCTTTCATGAATATAAGTCTTTTTATAGAGTGAACTCTAATAGACAATGGGCCAAATCTTCCGTAGAGTGGCAACCTTTCATAATAAGGTCAGAAGGGGGGATGTTTGATGATTGCACAATGTTCAGCACCACTCACGACATTTCAGATACTGAAGAAGTCCATGTCCAAATGCAGCAAGACCTGGACAATATTCACATTTGGGCTGACAAGTGGCAATTAAAATTCATGCCACATAAGTGCCAGGCAATGACATCTCCAACTATAGACAATCTAACCATCTCCCTTGACATTCAATGGCATTACCATCGCTGAATCCCCCACTATCAATATCCTGCGGGTTACCATTGACCAGAAACTGAACTGGATTAGCCATATGAATACAGTGGCTACAACAGCAGGTCAAAGGCTAGGAATCCTGCAGTGAGTAACTCACTTCCTGACTCCCCAAAGCCTGTCCACCCACAAGGCACAAGCCAGGAATGTGGTGAATAATCCCCACTTGCCTGGTTGAGTGCAGCTCCCACAACACTCGAAGCTTGACACCATCCAGGACAAAGCATTTGATTGGCACCCCATCCACAGTCGTTCCCTCCCTCCACGACCAGCGTGCAGTAGCAGCAGTGTGTACCATATACAAGATGCACTACAGAAAATCACCAAGAGTCCTTAGGCAGCACCTTCTAAACCTACGATTGCTACCATCTAGAAGGATATGTACAGCAGACACATGGAAACACCGCCAACTGGAAGTTCCCCTCCAAGCCACTCACCATCCTGACTTGCAAATATATCGCCATTCCTTCACTGTTGCTAGGTCAAAATCCTGGAACTCACTCTCTTAACAGCATTGTGGGTGTACTTATACCACAGGGATTGCAAAAGTTGAAGAAGGCAGCACACCACCATCTTCTCAAGGGCAATTAGGGATGGGCAATAAATGCTGGTCTGGCCAGCGATGTCCATATCCCATATATGAATAAAAAAAGTAAAAAAATAAAAAACCATCATTGGATTGTTCTTCCACTCCTTTTTACATTTCTCACCTGGAATTCCGACACAGGCCCACTGAGAAATGTGCAGTGTAGCTGTCCCTGAAGGCCCTGAGTACAGGGCAAGATGCGTCGGTGGTGGAGGGAGGGTAGATCATGTTGGAGTTGTATAGAACCTTGGTGAGGCCACAGCTGGAGTACTGTGTGCAGTTCTGGATGCCACATTATAGGAAGGATGTGATTGCACTGGAGGGGGTGCAGAGGAGATTCACCAGGATGTTGCCTGGGATGAAACATTTAAGTTATAAAGAGAGGTTGGATAGACTTGGGTTGTTTTCATTGGAGCAGAGAAGACTGAGGGGCAACCTGTTCGAGGTGTACAAGATTGTGAGGGGCATGGACAGGGTTGATGGGGAGGAGCTGTTCCCCTTAGTTGAAAGGTCAGTCATAAGGGGACATAAGTTCAAGGTGAGGAGCAGGAGGTTTAGGGGGGATATGAGGAAAAACCTTTTTATCCAGAGGGTGGTGACTGTCTGGAATGCACTGCCTGGGAGGGTGGTGGAGGCGGGTTGCCTCACATCCTTTAAAAAAGTACCTGGATGAGCACTTGGCACGTCATAATATTCAAGTCTATGGGCCAAGTACTGGTAAATGGGATTAGGTAGGTAGGTCAGGTGTTTCTCACGTGTCGGTGCAGACTTGATGGGCCAATGGGCCTCTTCTGCACTGTGTGATTCTGTGAAACCGTGCTCTTTTTGCAGCAATAGCTGCCATTTTCCGGTAGGGTTAAATATCCCAGCCACTTTGACAAGCTAGGAGAGAAGGTAAGTGTAGGGTAAGTGGGTGAGGGGGTAGGATAGGTTGGGGGCCGGGTATATTGAGAGGGGTCAGGAGTTAGTCAGATGGTCAGGGGAGTAGTTGTGGGTGAGGGAGTTGGGGCGGGTCGACGGGAGGGGTCAGTGGTGTGGGAGTTAGTCGGGTGGTCGGGGGATGATTGGATGTTCAGGAGGGTAGGGGTAAGTTATCTGGTTAGGGTTGGGGGATGGAAGGGGTTGGTTGGGGGTTCAGGTAGGGTAGCTGGGGTGTTGGGGGGGTTAGCCAGGGGTGTGGGGAGGACTGTTAGGTGGTCAGGAGGGGGTTAGTCAGGGGGGCAAGAGTAGTTGAGGCTCAAGAGGATGGTCGGGTGGGTAGCTTCAGGGGTCCTGTCGGGGAATCAGATGGGTCAGTTGTATAGCTACCCAGGAGTTATAAACATGTGAATTACGAGCAGGAGTCAACCATGGCCCCTCAAGCCTGCTCCGTCATTCAATAAAATCATGGCTGATCTGATTTTAACCTCATATATCTGCCTACCCCTGATAACATTTCATCCCTTGCTTATCAGGAATCTAAGTATCTCTGCCTTAAAGATATTCTAGGACTTTGCCTCAACCACCTTTTGAGGAAGGGAATTCCAAACTCTCACGATGCTCTGTAAGAAAAAAATTTCCTCATCTCTGTCCTAAATGGATGACCCCTTATTTTGAAATAGTGACCCCGAGTTCTAGATTTTCCCACAAGGGGAAATATCCTTTCTACATTCACCCTGTCAATTCCCCACAGGATCTATATGTTTCAATCAAGTCACCTTTTACTCTTCTAAACTTCACATGATACAAGCCTAGCCTGTCCAGCCTTTCCTCATAAGATAACCTGCCCATCCTTGGTATTAATCTAGTAAACCTTCTCTGAACTGCTTCAAATGCATTTACTGGTTTTAATCCTTCTAACTTTCCCTCGGCAACTATTCTGCTAAGAAAGTTGGAACCATCTGAAGTCTCCAACTTTAAATCAGAGTTTTAGAGGGTCCCAGAAGCAGGGTAACTGCCCAAGGAAAGTTGAAACTTCCTGGGCAATTCTCATGCAGTCCTTGCATGGAGACCTCCGAGCGTCCTCCAACATATCTTCCGAGGTACCTCAGGGTACAACCTTTCAGAGGACAGAAGATCTGGGCCATTTAGATCTTTATTTTATTCCATCCAGGTATGGCTCCTGATGTCTGCCAATGGTGGTACTGGTGAGTAGGCATAGAGGGTGTAAGGGCAAAGGGTAGTGGGTGGGGGGGGTCATGGGTTGGCATGAGTTGGCAATAAGATAGCCTAGGACCTATAAGGGGATAGTGGGATAGGTGGTGGCCATGCGTTGACTCTAAGTTGGCATTGGGACTATAAGGGGCCATGAGGATGGGTGGGGGGCGGTTTTGAACTGGCACCACATTGGTATAGGATGTATAAGGGGCCATGAGGATGGGTGGGGTGTCTTGAGCTGGCTCCAAGTTGGTATAGGGTCTATAAGGGGCCATGAGGATGGGTGGCGGGGTCTTGAGCTGGCACCAAATTGGTATAGGGTTTATAAGGGGCAATTGGGTTGGTATAGAGTGCATGAGGGGCCATTGGGGTGGGTGGAGGACCTGCGTGGAATGTATGGGCATGGGGACTGGGAGAGGAGGTTGAGGACTAGAAGACCTAATATTTAACTAAACAACTGGGACAAAGTCCAGTTAAACAGAGGCAGGCCTTGGTACTCAGCAGCCCTGTGGCCACCTCCAATCTGCATCCGGGGCTAAGGGCCTGACTCCATCCCACACCCACACCCCCAAAACGAAGATCACGCCATTCGGGGCACAACTTCCTGAGGTAGGTGTGACAAGCCGAGAAATTTCCCAACTCGAGCTACCCAACTCAGGAGTGAAAATCCAGGCCTAATTTTACAGTCTGGTTCAGCCTCAGACAGCAGTCAAAGAGAGGGATGGAGCTGGTGACAAAGGAATGCAGTTTGTGGCAGAGACCAAAAACAGTCAGCTGGATTTTTGCCATAGGGACAAGAAACCGAAGTTGGGTCTGTTCCTGCGCCAGAAACTCACTTCCGGTAGGATTAAAGTTTGGATTTACCCTTGGGTGAGCCCTTAATTGATATGGTCCTGTTCAATTAGAGCCAGTAGGGGAAGGAATTGAGGTGGGTCAGATGAAGTGTGGGACTCATTTAAATACCCATGATAGCCATCACTGAGGCTGCTGGTTGTCCTGATGAGCGAATTTGGGCCAAAGCCTTCCACTTCATCACAGGGACCTGGGATGGCATAGGGGAGCTGGAAACTTAGCACCCATGAGGAAGAGGAAGGAAGTGTTCTTCCCAGAGGATGACAGGCATAGGCTACCTCGTTATGCAACAAGGCACCTCTCTGTTCAGCATAATCTTCTCCTGCCTCCAATTCCTCCTCCTCTCTTAACTCCTGCTTTTTTCCTCCCCCAATGAGCTGAACTGTTCCATCTTCACTGTCCACATGGTCCTCACCTCCCTGGAGGGCCATGTTATGGAAAGCCTAACAGATCACCAAAATTACCTAGACCCTTGGCCTATCCCACAGTTCAGGCACCGGACCCAGTGCCCTCTGAGCCTGCGATACCCCATCAGCTGTGAATCTGATGTGTTGTCCAGCCTTGGCAAAAAGAGCATCTGACACCTGGGTGATGTATCAGTGTGCAGCTGCCTGTGAGATGCTGCAAAGGTCTGCACTGATGTGATCATCAGCCTACAGAGTTGCAGTCTCTTCTAGCATTGATTCTCAGTTATGTCCAGGTATCTACACCTTGGCCTGTAGATCCTTTGCTCAGGGTAGTGTCTCCTTCTCCTTGGTGACCCTCGCCCCTTTGGCCTCCTGGTACCCAGTGCTCTGCCATTCCTATGCAGGTTACTGCTCCTTATTTCCAATGGCCTTGATTTCAAAGGATGCACACCCATTTCCAGCTGCACCCATTCCTGGTTCTCAGGTGGAATACAAAAAGCCTTACCCCCTGCTCCACATTTTGGCAGGAGGATGACGACCCCCTGAACTGGCAAATTTCTTAATTCTGACTCCTCTCCTGACCAGTGATGGGCTACTGCAACTTTTGCTTCAGCGGGGTAAGCCGTTTCACCTTGATCAGCATTTATACTTACCTTTGGAAACTTTTCTGGCCTCCATGACTTGCCCTGGACTCGGTCCAGCCTTTCACTGGTCTTAGGCAGACAGTACCTGAATGCCGGCTGGCCCCAGCAAAATCTAAAATCTTTACAAAGACTTTAACTTGGTTTTTAACTTGGCCTTAGCGATATTAATTGGCCTCAGTAGGAGCATGGATGAGTTCGCAGGTCCAGGCTTCCCCCTGCCCTCATGAAGATTGGTGACCTTGGGAACAGTGGTGGGACATTGGCATGCATGATATCACTGCTGTTTTTTTTTTGACTACCCGTCTTCATTCCAGCTAAATTTGGGCCACAAAGCCCAATGGCTTCAGTATTCCCAATATTTAATTGGAGGAAGTTTCTATTATTCCAGTACTGGATGTCGAACAGATCAGAAATATTGGAGGGGTTAAGGGGGTGGTGAGCTGTGTGCTGTCAGCATGAATCCTTTCTTTTTTGGATGATATCACCGAGGGCCAGGAGGGAGATGAGAAGTAGGAGGGGGCCAGGACTAATACTTGGGGGATCCTAGATGTAATGGTGCAGGAGGAAACCATTGCAGATCATTCTCTGGTAATGACTAGATACACAGGAATGGAGCCAGATGAGGGTATTCTGATCCAGCTGGGCAAGGGAGGAGAGGCACCAGAGGAGAAAGGTGTAGTCAACCATATCAAAGGTTATGGATATATAGAGAAGGATGAGGAGGGATAGTTTACCATGGTGAGAGTCACATAAGATGCCAATTGTGACTTTAATAAGGGCCATTTTGGTGCTGTGACAGGGATAGAAATCTGACTAGAGCGATTCAAAGATGGAGTTGCATAAGGGTTGGGTATGGATTTGGGAGGTGACAACATGTTGAAGGTTTCTGGAGAGGTCAAGGTTTATTTTTCCGAGGAGAGGAGGGATGATGGCAGATATGAATTGGAGATTCATATGAGGAGAGGAAACCGTTAACAATATCAGCTAACATTGGAACCAGGAAGGGAAGTTCGGCAGTCAACATCTCTGACAATGTGCAATGGGCTCATGGACTTCTTTCTCATTAAGATTGAGACCACCCAATCAACCGTTTCCCTCCCATCCATTTATCCTACCTGGCCAAACTTCCTCTAAAGCTCCACCCACCCTAACCTTGGACTCACATTTTTCTCTAGTTTCTTTTCTTTGCTCTCTGAAATTATCTGGTCCATGAAACACATCTCCTATTCCCTTGACCCTATTTCGACAAAGGTGCTGACCGTTCAACTTCCCCTACTGGTCCCCATATGAGCCGATATTTTAAATGGTTTCCGCTCTTCAGCTGATGTCTCTTTCTCTTTTAATTTTGTTTTTATTATTCATTTTATGGGATGTGGGCATCACCGGCTAGGCCAGCATTTATTGTCCATCCCTATTTGTCCTTGAGAATGTGGTGGTGAACTGCCTTCCTGTACTCCTTCAGTCCATGATGTAGATACACCCCCAGTGCTGTAGGGAGGGAGTTCCAGGATTTTGATCCAGCAACAGTGAAGGAACAGTGATATATTTCCAAGTCAGGATGGTGAGTGGCTTGGAAGGGAACTTCCAGGCGGTGGTGTTCCCATGTGTCTGCTGTCCTTGTCCTTCTATTTGTAGCAGTCGTGGATTTGGAGGGTGCTGCCTAAGGAGCCTTGGTGAGTTCCTGCAGTGCGTCTTGTAGATGGTACACACTGCTGTGCGTCGATGGTAGAGGGAGAGAATGTCTGTGGATGAGCTGCCAATCAAGCAGGTTGCTTTTTCTGGTTTAAAGCTTCTTGAGTGTTGTTGAGGCTGCACTCATCCAGGCAAGTGGCAAGTATTCCATCACACTCCTTACTTGTGCCTTATAGGTGGTGGACAGGCTTTGGGGAGTCAGGAGGTGAGTTACTTGCCAGAGGACTCCTAGCCTCTGACCTCCTCTTGTAGCCATAGTATTTATGTGGCTAGTCCAGTTCAGCTTCTGGTTAATGGTAAACCCCAGGATGTTGATAGGGGGGGACTCAGCAATGGTAATGCCATTGAATGTCAAGAGGCGATGGTTAGATTTTCTCTTATTGGGGATGGTCATTGCCTGGCACTTGTGTGGCACAAACATTACTTGCCACTAGTCAGCGCAAGCCTGGATATTGTCCAGGTCTTGCTGCATTTGGACATGGACTGCTATGGTGTCTGAGGAGTCACGAATGGTGCTGAACATTGTGCAATCATCAGCAAACATCCCCCTTCTGACCTTATGATGGAACAAAGGGCATTGGTGAAGCAACAGTGGATGGTTGGGCCTAGGACACTACCCTGAGGAACTCCTTCTGTGATGTCCCAGAACTGAGATGAGTGACATCCAACAACCAGAACCATCTTCCTTTGAGCTAGGTATGACTCCAATCAATGGACAGTTTTCCCCCTGACTCCCGTTGACTCGTTTTTCTAGGGCTCCTTGATGCCACACTCAGTCAAATGCTGCCTTGATGTCAAGGGCAGTCACTCTCACCTCACCTCGGGAGTTCAGCTCTTTTTTCCATGTTTGAACCAAGGCTGTAATGAGGTCAGGAGCTGAGTGGGCCTGGCGGAACCCAAACTGAGTGTCAGTGAGCAGGTTATTGCTAAGCAAGTGCTGCTTGATAGCACTGTTGATGACACGTTCCATCACTTATGATCGAGAGTAGATTGATGCAGCAGTAATTGGCTGGGTTAGATTTCTCCTGCTTTTTGTGTACAGGACATACCGGAGCAATTTTGCACATTGCTGGATAGAGGCCAGTGTTGTAGCTGTACTGGAACGGCTTGGCTAGAGGCATGGCAAGTTCTGGAGCACTAGTCTTCAGTGCTATTGCCAGAAAATTTTTCTGGCCCACGGCCTTTGCAGTGCCCAGTGCCTTCAGCCATTTATTGCTATCACGTGGAGTGAATTGAATTAGCTGAAGACTGGCATCTGTGATGCTGGGGACCTCCGAAGGAGACCAAGACGGATCATCTGCTTGGCACTTCTCACTGAAGATTGCAGCAAATGCTTCAGCCTTATCTTTTGCACTAATGTGCTGGGCTCCCCCATCATTGAGGATGGGGATATTTGTGCAGCCTCCTCCTCCAGTGAGTTGTTAAATTGTTCACCCATGACTGGATTTGGCAGGGCTGATCTGGTTGTTGTGGAATCACTTATCTCTGTCTATTGCTTGCCGTTTATGCTGTTTAGCCCACAAGTAATCCTGTGGTGTAGCTTCACCAGGTTGAAACCCATTTTTATGTATGCCTGGTGCTGTTCCTGGTACTCTTCATTGAACCAGGGTTGATCCTCTGGCTTGGCGGTAATGTTAGAGTGGGGAGTATGCTGAGCCATGAGATTACAGTTGAGTACAATTCTGCTGCTGCTGATGGCCCACAGTGCCTCATGGCTGCCCAGTCTTGTGTTGCTAAATCTGTTTGAAATTTATCCCATTTAGCATGGTGGTAGTGCCAGACAACACAATGGAGGATATC
The DNA here is from genome assembly GCF_017639515.1 of Carcharodon carcharias. Classification (NCBI taxonomy): domain Eukaryota; kingdom Metazoa; phylum Chordata; class Chondrichthyes; order Lamniformes; family Lamnidae; genus Carcharodon; species Carcharodon carcharias. The sequence continues at coordinate 172,868,304 of NC_054469.1, forward strand.
CTCAATGTGAAAATTGAAGTTCATCTCCATAAGGTCTATGCAGCGGTCACTCCTACCGATACTGTTATAGACAAATGCATCTGTGGCAGGCAGGTTGGCGAGGATGAGGTCAAGTATGTTTTTCCCTCTTGTTGGTTTTCTCACCACCTGCTGCAGATCCGGTCTAGCAGCTATGTCCTTTAGGATTCAGCCAGCTCGCTCTCAACTGGTGCTACCGAGCCACTCTTGGTATTGGACAGTCAAGTCCCCCACCCAGAGTACATTCTGCATCCTTTCCACTCTCAGTGCTTCCTCCAAGTGGTGTACAACATGGAGGAGCACTGATTTATCAGCTGAGGGGCGACAATACATGGTAATCAGCTGGAGGTTTCCTTGCTCATGTTTGACCTGATGCCATGAGACTTCATATAGTCCAGAGTTGATGTTGAGGACTCCCAGGGCAAATCCCTCCTGACGGTATACCACTGTGCTGCCACCTCTGCTGGGTCTGTCCTACCAATTGGAAAGGACATATCCAGGGATGGTGATGGTGGTGTGTGGGACATTATCTGTAAGATATGATTCCATGAGTATGACTACATCAGGCTGTTGCTTGACTAGTCTGTGAGACAGCTCTCCCAATTTTGACACAAGCCCCCAGATGTTAGTAACGAGGACTTTACAGGGTCGACAGGGCTGATTTGTCGTTGTTGTTTTCGGTGCCAGGTCAATGCTAGGTTGTCTATGCAGTTTTATTCCTTTTAGATATTTTAGCGATTTGATACAACTGCGTGGTTTGCTAGGCCATTTCAGAGTCAACCACATTGTTGCGGATCTGGAGTCACATGTAGGCCAGACCAGGTAAGGACGGCAGGCTTCCTTTCCTAAAGAGCATTAGTGAATCAGGTAGGTTTTTCCAACAATCGGCAATTGTTTTATGGTCATCATTAGACTTTTAATTCCAGATTTTTATTGAATTCAAATTCCACCATTTGCCATGGTGGGATTCAAACCTTGGTTCTCTGGATTACCAGTCCAGTGACAGTACCACTATGCCATCGCCTCCCTACCATCTACCATCTACCATCATCACCCCTTTCTTCAAAAAAACAAGATTTGACCCCATTGTCCTTGAAAACTCTTGTCCCATCTCCAACCTCCATTTCCTCTCCAAAGTCCTCGAATATATTGCTGCCTCCCAAATCTGTGCCCATCTTTCCCGGAACACCATGTTTTAATACCTGCAATCAGGTTTTCGCACTGTCACAGTACCAAAACAGTTCTTATCATTGTTTACGGTCTCTGCTCAAAACTTCATTCTACAGGGACTCCATTCCTCTCCTTAGCAACAGTCTTAGATTAAACCAGTCTGTTCGCAACCTTGGTGTCATATTTAACCTTAAAATCAGTTTCTGCCCACACATTTACATCATCACTAAGACCATCTATTTTTATCTCTAACATCACATGACTTTGCTCCTGCCTCAGCTCATCCATCGCTGAAACCCTCATTCTTACCTTTAATACCTCTAGACTTGACTATTCCAACATACTCCTGGTAGGTCTCCCACATTCTACCATCCATAAACTTGAGGTCATCTGAAACTCTGCTTATGTTTTAACTCACAAGAAGACTTGTGGGGTACCGCAAGGATCAGTAGTTGGGCTCCAGCTGTTCACAATATATACCAATGATTTGGATGTGGGGACCAAATGTAATATTTTCAAGTTCACAGATGATATAAAGCTATGTGGGAATGTGTGTTGTGAAGAAGATGTAAAGCGGCTGCAGGAGGATTTGGACAGACTTAGTGAGTGGGCAAGAGCATAGCAGATGGAATATAATGTGGAAAAATGTGAGGAACAGGTCTGTTCCTTTGCTGGAAGGAACAGATGTGCAGAGTGTTTCCTAAATGGTAAGAGATTAGAGAGTATAGATGTACAAAGGGACCTTGGTGTCCTTGCCCATAACTCACTGAAAGCTAACATGCAGGTGCAGCAAGCTATTAGAAAGGCTAATAGAATGTTAGTCTTTATTGCAAGAGGATTTGAGTACAGGAATAGTGAAGTCTTGCTTCAGTTGTATAGAAGCTTGGCCATACTGCACCTGGAGTATTGTGTGCAGTTTTAGTACCCTTGCCTCAGAAAGGATATTATTCTTATCGAGCGAGTGCAACGAAGGTTCAGCAGACTTGTTCCGGGGATGGCGGGACTGTCTTATGAAGAAAGTTTGGGCAAACTGGGCCTGTATTCGCTAGAGTTTCGAAACCTACAAAATACTTAAAGGAATAGGCAGGGTAGATGCAGGTAAGATGTTGGGCGGTCTAGAACCAGGGGACACAATTTCAACATAAGGGGAAAGCCACTTAGGACCGAGATGAGGAGAAATTTCTTTATTCAGCGGGTTGTGAATATTTGGAATTCTCTACCCCAGGGGGCTGTGGAAGCTCATCATTGACTATGTTTAAGGTACAGATTGATAGATTTCTGATTAACAATAATGTAAAGGGTTATGGGGATAGTGTGAGTAAAAGGCATTGAGAGTTCAATCAGTCATGATCATATTAAATGGCAGAGCAGGCCTGATGGGCTAAATGGCCTTCTCTTGTTCCTATGTTCCTAAACTAGTTCCCTTATCACCCATGCTCATTTACTTACATTGCTCCCTCCTGGTCAAGCAATGTTTTGATTTTTAAAATTCTCATCCTGGTTTTTAAATCCCTGCATGGTCTCGCACCTCACTATCCCTGTATTCTCCTCCAGCCCCACAACCTTCTGAAACACCTGCGCTCATCTAATTCTGGTCTCTTAAGCATCCCCCGATTTTAATCACTCCACTACTGCTGACCGTGCCTTCAGTTGTCTAGGCCCTACGCTCTGAAATTCTTCCCTACACCTCTCTATCTTGCTTTCCTCCTTAAAACCTACCTCTTTTACTAAGATTTTGATCATCTAACCCAAGGCAATGGCATAGTGGTATTGTTACTGCACTGGTAATCCAGAGACCCAGGGTAATGCTCTGGGGACTTAGGTTTGAATCCCACAGCAGATTCCCACAGTGGAATTTGAATTCAATAAAAAACTTCTGGAATTAAATCTAATGATGACCATGAAACCATTGTCGATTGTTGTAAAAACCCATTTGGTTCACAAATGTCCTTTAGGGAAGGAAATCTGCTGTCCTTATCTGGTCTGGCCTACGTGACTCCAGATCCACAATAATGTGGTTGACTCTTAAATGCCCGCTGAACAAGGGCAATTAGGGATGGGCAATAAATGCTGGCCCAGCCAACAACGCCCACATCCTATGAAAAATTTTTAAAAAATCTCCTTGGTGTCACGTTTTGTTTTATACTGCATCTGGGAAGCACCTTGGGGCACTTCATGACATTAAAGGCACTATATTAATATAAGCTGTTGTTGTAATAAGGATGAAAGAGCAGGTGGTGGGATTTACAAACAAGGTAAACTCAAAGGGAGCACGAGGGGAGAAGGGGAGATAGGAGAGAAACTGAAGAAAGATGTGACTTCAAGGCTAGGGCAGGGAGAACTTGGGAGATATTTGGCTTGGTGGAAGGGATGTGGCAGAAGCCACTGAACAGATTATCTCAATATTCGTGACAAAGAAATCCATAAATTTCACAGATTGTAATTTGAAGTAAGAGTATACAAGAGGAGAGCATATAAACATACGAATCAGGAGCAGGAGTAGGCCACTTGGACCCTCAAGCTGCTCTGCTATTCAATAAGATCGTGGCTGTTCTGATTGTAACCTCAACTCACACTGTAGTGATTGTAAGTAAAACCTTTCATACTGTTTTGGGGATCATGTGACTGCACAGATGAATCAGCCCTAAGCACGGGTAATCTTAGGGGTGGAGTTTTCTAGTCGTGGTTTTGGTTCAAGCATATTAGCTTCATCAGGAGCTCTATAAATAAGGTTTACTATTTCTGGCAAGAAACCTGTCTGGTACACCAAGTTTACTATACCCACCTACCCCCGTTAACCTTTCATCCCCTTGCCTATCAAGAATTTATCTAGCTCTGCCTTAAAAATATTCAAAGACTCTTCTCCTACCACCTTTTGATGAAGAGTTCCAAAGACTCATGACCCTCTGAGAGAAAAAAATTCTCCTAATCTCTGTCTCAAATGGGCAGCCCCTTATTTTTAAGTAGTGACCCCTAGTTCTAGATTCTCCCATAAGAGGAAACATTCTTTCCACATCCACCCTGTCAAGACCCCTCAGGATCTTATATGTTCAATCATCACCTCTTCCTATTGTAAACTCCAGCAGATACAAGCCTCACCTGTCCAACCTTTCCTCATAAGACAACCCTCTCATTCCAGGTATTAGTCTAGTAAACCTTTTCTGACCTGCTTCCAACGCATTTACATCCTTCCTTAATTAAGAAAACCAAAACTGGACAGAGTACTCCAGATGTGGTCTCACCAGTGTCCTATATAACTGAAACATAACCTATTTATTTTTGTATTCAATTCCCCTCACAATAAACAGTAACATCCTAATAGCTTTCCTAATTACTTGCTGTACCTACATACTAACCTTTTGCAATTTATGCACTAGGATACCCAGATCCCTCTGCATCTCAGAGCTCTGCTATCTCTCACCATTTAGATAATACATTTCTTTTTTAATGGACAATTTCACATTTGCCCACATTATACTGCATCTGCCAAATCTTTCTCACTTAACCTATCTATATCCCTTTGGAGGTTCCTTACATTCTCTTCACAATTTACTCTCCTACCTATCTTTGTGTCATCAGCAAATTTGGCAAGCATACATTTGGTCCCTTCATCCAAGTTATTTATATAAACTGTAAAAAGTTGCTAGCTCCAGAACCGATCCCTGTGACACATCACTTGTTACATCTTGCCAACCAGAAAAATACCTATTTATGCCCGATTTCTGTTTCCTAGGCAATCTTCTATCCATGCCAATATGTTACCCCCTAAACCATGATCTTTTATTTTCCACAATAATCTTTGATGTGGCACCTTATCAAAAACCACTGGAAATCTAAGTGCAGTACATCCACCAATTCCCCTTTATCCATAGCAGATGTTACTTCTTCAAAGAGCTCCAATAAATTAAACATTATTTCCCTCTCACAAAACCACGTTGACTTTGCCTGATTACCTTGAATTTATCTAAGTGCCCTGCAATAAGCTCTTTAATAAAAATGTCTAACATTTTCCCTATGACAGATGTTAAGCTAACTGGCCTGTTGTTTCCTGCTTTCTGTCTTCCCCAAACTTTTTGAATAAAGGAGTTACATTCGCTATTTTCCAATCTAATGGCACCTTCCCCGAATCTATGGAATTTTGGAAAATTAAAACTAACGCATCAATTATCTCACTAGACACTTCTTCAAAGACCCTAGGATGAAGTCCATCAGGACCTGGGGACTTGTCAGCCCGTAGCTCCAACAATTTGCTCAGTACCACTTCCCTGGTTATTGTAATTTCGTTGAATTCCTCCCTCCCTTTCATTTCCTGATTTACAGCAATTTCTTGGATGTTACTTTTATCCTCTATAGTGAAGACTGATGCAAAATACCTGTTCAATTCATCTGCCATCTCCTTATTTTCTATTAAATAGAGCAGGAGAGGGCAGCAGGGAGGGCTTTAAGAAGAGGGATTGTATTATACAGAGAAAGTCGGGTTATATTTGCATTCCAGGAAGATCCTGGAAGATTTGGAAGCAGAAAATAACACCTGATAATATTTCATGTGGTCCAGCCAGATCTCACAATAAATCGCGAAACCATTTGTCCGCTATAAGTGTTCAAGTTATGAGGGAGCAGAGATGGGGCCATACTTGGGAGAATGACCAGAGTGAGAGAGAGTAATGGTTTTAATGAGGGCCGGTGCAAGAAAAGTGAAGGTGATGGTCTGACTGAGCAGATGATCAGCTGCAGAAATGATGTGGCAAATGGAGGGCCAACAGTTAGACAGTTGAGAATCAAAAATTCTGTTATAATTAACCTGGAGAACTTTTTTTTCCATGACAGGCTCAGAAGAAAATGTAAAAAAATAAAAACAAAAAACTGTGCTTGCTGGAAATCCAAAACAAAAAAAGAAATACCTGCAAAAACTCAGCAGGTCTGGCAGGATCGGCAGAGAAGAACAACAAGGGTCATGAGCACTCGAAACGTCAATCTTGTTCTTCTCCGCCGATGCTGCCAGACCTGCTAAGTTTTTCCAGGTATTTCTGTTTTTGTTTCAGAAGAAAATGTAGTTTGGAGGAGAAAGGGAGTTATCCGAGTGGAGAGAGATCCAAGGAAGTATTTAGAGATGGCCTTACCTGTGATTGGTATGATGGAGTAGAAGAGAGACCATGTGAGGTGGCAAAGTCTAATGCAAGAAAAAAGCTAAGTCAGAGAAATGCCAGCATATATCAACATCATGCAACTGAAAGAGTTTATTATGTGTTTGAATAGTAACAGAAATGGGAAAACTGAAAAGCTTGCATGAAAATCCAAATTTGGCGAGGCCATAGAAACTGTGAATCCTTAATGATACTCTTAACGATGGGAGAGGGAGCTAGGCCTAAGGTCATAAATAGGAAAATAATAGGGACATAACGTCTGATAAATCAAAAAGTGAACATAATGATCTGCACATTATAATGCATCTCAGAATTTTCAAGGACATAATTGAGAACATAAACAAAGCTTAGGAGTTCTGTAAATGCTGAGTATGTGAGGGGTATCAAGAGTGGTCAGCACAGAGTAGTTGTAAATAGAATGCATCGCTGAGTGTAAAGTGGGAATTGGTGCAAGTTGGGAATTTGGTTCAAATTGTTTTTTGCCTCCGATACTCGTATTGGTTTGTATTACAGCTAAGTATTTAATATAACTTGCCTCTAACTCAAAGTGAGCAAGGAATTAATTGGAAGCCTAAAAACAATAAGATAAGTTGAGTAAATACATTGACTAATTCATCAAAGAAACAAAACAAGGTTATATAGGGATGGCAATGCAGGAGGTGCGCCGCAAATGTAGCATTTAGGAGTTTATGGAGAACACTGCAATCCCTGACAGCCATTTTAGCAGTAAGTGTCTGCATCTTGAGGAACTTCAGCTCAGAATTGTTGAGCTGGAACCTAAGGTGAAGACATTGCACAGCATCAGGGAGAGTGAAAGCTACCTGGAAACTGAAATGGGGGCAGCCACATCCATTTATTTAGGCAGTGGCACAAGTCTTGTTAGCAGCCACGGACAAAAGAATATGACTGCAAGTCAGGCAGGTAAGGGAGAACCTCAGCCTTTGTCTTATCCGACGTGTATAAGATTTTTACTACCTATGTGGTTGAGGGTAATGTCTGCAGGGTGAATGGGCAAACTGACCATTGCAATATGGTACAGGTAAGCCATTCAAGTAGGGAGAGTGAAAAGGAATTAGTTATTAGGAATTAGTAGTTATAGGGAACAGTATAGTCAGGGAGATATATACAGGGCTTGATTTTCAATCAAGTGTCAGGATCTGGATTTAGGGATTAGTTCCAGGTCCCAACCCGGCATGGCTTGCTTTAGGCATGCCCACCGCAATCTTCAATGCTCCAGCCAATTAAAACCCAAGAAATGGGCTTGTCATTCAATCAGGGATGGCAGGCAGGCTCCTGACACTGAAGGGCTAATGGGAGGCCCTCTAGCACTTTGATCAGCAGCCCCACTGGCCAAGATGGGAGCTGTCGATCTGAGTATAGAGTTTGTGGGGGAGAAGGCAAGGTGAATTTGTTTTTTTTCACAAAGCCACAATTGCCTGACCATAATTCTGGAGGACCAACACCTTCAGGGCACAGCCAGTGGCCACAGCTGTGGCAGGGGGGTGATTTGGGTTGTAGTGGGGGTGGGGTTCCTCACTTGATCTTTCATTCTCCAGTTGGCTTGTGAACAGGACCTTAATAGGCCCCTTAATTGAAAATAATTGGCCTTAATTGGCTACCCACTACTTACTGACAGGCAGCCAAATTGTCCCCAATCCACCCTCACTGAAAATGGCTCAGGGTTGGGATCATGGTGGGAAACGGGCACAGAGGCCAATGGCATGAATTTAAGTGCTTGCCCACCTCTGATTCCAACCCCAACCCATTTAAAAATCCAGCCCATTGTCTTTGCAGCTCTGGCCGTGGGCTCAAAAGTGTTGCCCAAAGGGTTAACGATATCTCCTCAAGGCTGGAGAAGAGTGGGAGGGGGCGGATCCGGTTCTCATGGTCCACAATATAGGTAGAATAAGAAATAAAATTCTGCTGAGGGCATTTGAGGAGCTAGAGTCAAAATTAACAAATCGAATCTCACAGGTAATAATCTCTGGATTATTACCTGAGCCATGTTAATAATGGTATAGGATCAAACAAATCAGAGAGTCGAATGCATGGCTCAAAGAGTGGTGTGGAAGATGGGGGTCTACAATTGATGGGCCACTGGCACCTGTAATGGAGGAAAGGGGAGTTATGAGTCATTACAGCACAGAAGCCCATTGAGTTGTTCCATTGGATCCTCCACTTAAATGGGACTGGAGCCATTATCCAGGCAAGTTGTAAAATAGGGCTGTAAATAGGCCTTTAAACTAAAACTTTAGGGTGGGTTCAAGTTTTTAAATCTAAAGGGAAAAGTCAAGGCCACAGAGCAGCAAACCAATTTGGTAAAGAAAAGGAGAGTGTGTCAGGAAAGGACAAAGGGAATGAAATTGGTCTATACCAGCAATGTGAAATGGACTCAGAGCGAATTGCCAGCTGGTTTTTCACTATAGCTGATCTTCTTTCCACTGAACTTCAGGTGATTATTCAAATGTTTTTGGAAACTCACTTGCTCATTTTACTATCACTTTTACTTGGTTTGAAATTAAAATTCTTGACAATTTTTCCAAGTCAATGGAAAAAAAATTAATGCAGCGAAAAATCAACTGTCGACTCAATAAGAGCACATTTCATGGTGCTGTCGAGGATCAATTTCACTCCAAAAATGTTTAATGGTGATAGTGCATCATTTAATAAGGTCAAATCAGGGAAAAATGGTAAAATGTTAAAACTAAAGGCTCTTTATCCGATTGTATGAAGTATTTGTAACAAAATTAGACATAAATGGTTTTGATCTAATAACCATTATAGATATGTGATTGCATGGTGATCAGGTTGGGAATGTAATATTCCATTGTACTTGACATTTCAAATAGACAGACAAAATGGAAAAGGAGGGGGAGGGCGTAATCTGGATAATAATGGATGACATAACAATAGTAATGAGGAAAGATCTTGGCTCAAAAGAGTAGGAAGTAGAATCACTGAGTGTAGTTTATAGACCTCCTAACAGTAGCTACACTGTTGGACAGAGTATCAATCAAGAAAAAAGAGGAGCCGGTCAAAAAGGCAATGCAATAATTATAGGGGAACTTTAATTTTTACAAAGGCTAGATAAATCAAACTGACAAAAATAGTTTGGAATGCATTCTAGACAGTTTTCTAGGACAGTACATCAGAAAACCAAGCATGGAAGAGACTGTTTTAAGTCATGTTTTATGTAATGGGACAGGGTTAATTAGTCATCTTGTAAAAGTTAGTAATGGATCCTCTGGGAAGGATCGATCATAATCTGATAGAATTTTGCATTAACTTTGAGAGCGACGTAAAATAGCCCAATACCAGAGTACTGAACTTAAATAGAGCCAATGACAAATGCAGGGTGGACAAGTTGGCCAAGATAGATTGGGAAATTATATTACAAGCGATAATGGTAGATGAGAAATTAACTTTTTATTGAGAAATGAATATTTCATGGGAGAAGAGGTCTATCTGGAAGTCTATCTCTGGCTAACAGAAGAGTTAAAGAGAAGTATTACATTTTAAAAAAGACTTTTAATATTGATAGGAGAGTAGTAAGCTGGAGATTGGGTAAATTTTTGATACTGGCAAAGCATGACCAATAAAATTTATAAAGAGGAGAAAATAGAATATGAGTAAAGTAGCCAGAAATATCAAAACAGATTGTAAGAGTTGTGTAAAAAGGAACAGAGTAGCAAAAATAAACACAGGTATCTTAGAGACTGAGACAGAAGAAATTATAATGGGGAATAAGGAAATGACAGAGATGTTAAACAAATGTTTTGGACTGAATTTTGAGGGCTCCCTGAAATCAGGAACGGAGGTAGGGCAGCTCCAAAAACACCAACACGAGGCTGTTTCAGAACCCCATTCCTGGCACTGAACATTTTGAAGGAGAAGAGTTCAGGGACTAGAAAGGTCATCCCTCTCTATAAGTGGGGCAAAAATGAGGCTCATTAAGAGCCTTGTTAAAGATGAATTTAGGAGGCTGTGAAAATCCCACATTGGCCTCGGTTTTACTGCGTGGTGGGGGGGCAGAGAGTTGCCTGGAGGTGGGCATCCAGCAGTAGGCTAGTGTGTTAGTGCCCCTGGCAGGCATACAGACCCTCCCTGCCTGATTGGCTGGAGATGGAACCAAAGGTCACCATGTAGAAAGGTTTCCATCAACCCTCAACTCCATCCTTCTGCAGTAGTAGATTGACTGCTTTCTCGAATTTTTTTTAAAAAATGGCTAAGAGGGCACGCTCCCTGTTCCTTACATTGTACTGCAGCCAGGTGCTCCTCTGATTGGCCCTCCAGCTTCAAGAGACTGCCAACTGCCCTTAATTGGTCAGGAAACACTGTACCGTGCCAATAAGGGCTCACCTACGTGAAAACATTAACTTTAAGCAGTTTCCCCCTGGAGGCAGGTTTCCGACCTAAAAACAAACCCAGCTCCTGATTCCTGCCTTTGTGGCAACATTTCAGTACTTTATATCTGTCTTCATGGAAGAGGCATAAAAATCAAAGCAGAAACAGCGCAGAGCCAAGAGGTTAACCAGACTGGGGAACTTGAAGTGATTATTATCAGCAAAGAAACAGTACTAGAGGAATTAACAGAACTGAAATCTGAAAAATTCACTGGACCTTTCAGCCTACATCCTAAGAGGCCCAAGATAGGTGGCTGCAGAGATTGTGGATACATTAGTTATAATTTTCCAAAATTCTCTAAGTTCTGTAATAACCCCAGTGCATTGAAAAGTAGCAGATGTAACATCACTATTCAAGAAAGAAGAGAGAAAACAGGGAACTATAGGTTGATTTTGCCTGACCTCAGTCATTGAAAATCCATTGTTACAGAACTCAAAACATAGCACTTAAAATCAATCTTATTGTGATTTTCTATGCAAGGGAAATCATGGTTGATAAATTTATACAAGTTTTCTGAGGATGTAACTGGCAGAATAGATTTAGGGGAACCAGTGTTCATAATATTCATAGAGTCATTAAGGCAGAAAAGGAGGCCATATGGTACATTGAGTCCATGCTCATTCTCTGTAGAGCAACTTCGTCAGTCCCATTCCCCTGCACTATCCCTGTAGCCCCAAAGGTTTATTTCCCTCAAGTGCCCATCTAATTTCTTTGTGAAATTATTGATCATCTCCAGTTCCACCACCTTTGTAGGCAGCGAGTTCCAGGTCATTACCACTCGCTGTGTAAAAATAGATCTTCAGCACAGCCACTCTGCATTTCTTGCCCAAAACCTTAAATCTGTGTGTCCCAATCCTTGTGCAATCAACTAAAGGAAATAGCTTTTCTTTGTCCACCTTATCTAAACATTTTATTATCCAGTACACGTCTATCAAATCTCCCTTTGCTCCAAGAAGGAAAACCCAGCTTCTCCAACCTAATCTTGTAGCTAAAATCCCTCATCCCTAGAACAATCCTGGTAAACCTCCTCTGCATTCCCTCAAGGGCCCACATCAGGTAGTATTTAATGGAGGTTACTGGGGTCTCAATTGTCAGCTGGATAGCTGGTGAGAGCCCCATATCGCCTCCTATAGGAAAGGCCCGCTGAATTAAGTGTTACTCAGACACTTAACTAGAAAATGGTGGGCTTTCCCCATGATCAAGGACCCCAGGGGTGGAAGTTCCACCTGCAAAGAGTTGCCAGCCCATCAGAGGCCGGCAGCTCTGTTGGATGGCAGCACCACTGGTGAGGTGGTGGCTGCTGCCTTAATGAACTCAGCCGACACCTAAGATCACCTAGAATCCAGGCACAGGTGAGTGATGGTGGGACGGAGGGGACCTGAGGTGGAGATCATGCAGAGAGGACGGAGGAGGCAGCAAGGGCAGTGGGTGGTTCTCACTGGGTCCTGACTATCCGAAGCAGGGTCTCTCAATCAGGCACTGAGTGTCTTTGAACAAGGGACACACCTCTTTGGGAACCTGAAAACAACGCTTCACGGTTTTGATTGTCATGCTTCCCCAGGAGGTGAGCCCCTCACCTACTGCTGGAATAATAACAGTAGCACCAGGATGAGGCCATTAAGTGGGCATTAATTGCCCACTTAAGGGCCTCAATTGGTACTGGGGGGCAAGGCCGTCCACAGACCGTCCTAGCATGGACTTAATTGGGGTGGAGGTGAGAAGGGGGCATGATCCTCATTCATCACCTTCCCACCTGATTGAATGCCCCCCCCCCGCCACCAAACTTGCCATGGGGAGGGCATTAAATTTTGATTATCCTTCCTAAAGTGCGGTGACCAGAACTAGGCACAGTACCGTGGTTCTGGCACAACCAAAGCTTTATAAAAGTTTATCATAGCTTCTGTCCTTTTGTACACAATACCTTTATTTACAAAGCCCACAACCCCATATACTTTGCTAATTATTCTGTCATTGGGTGGAATCTTCCCAGATTTGCACTATGTGGTAGTGGGCCCACAATGGTGGCTTTTCACGTTGTATCGTCCCAAACCCGCCACATTAATTATGCATTCTTGGGAAATACACTGTTTCCATGGCGGGTAGGCTCTCATTCGCCTGCCACATCATCACCTCGCCACTTCATCACGTTGGGTGCCACCTCTCAGTGCTTCCAGCCCACAACTGCTGCAAAGAAGATAGGATGGCCCCGAAAGGTAAAAAGGTTCAATGGTAAACATGTGAATTAGGAGCAAGAGTAGGCCACTCAGCTCCTCGAGCCTGCTCTGCCATAGAATAAGATCATAAATGTTACCTCATCATGATCTGAATGTCACCTCAAACCCACATTCCTGCCTACCTCCAATAACCTTTTACCCCCTTGTTAATCAAAAATCTATCTAGCTCTGCCTTAAAAAAGAATTCCAAAGAGTTACAACCTTCTGAGAAAAAAAAAATGCCTCCTCATCCCTGTCTTAAACGAGTGACCCCTTATTTTTAAACAGTGATCTCTAGCTCTGGACTCTCCCAAAAGAGGAAACATCCTCTCTACATTTACCCTGTCAAGACCCCTCAAGATTTTGAAGATTTCAATCAAGTCACCTCTTACTCTTCTAAATTCCATTGGATACAAGCCTTTCCTCATAGGACAACCTGCCCATTCCTAGTATTAATCTAATCAACCTTCTCTGAACTGCTTCTAATGCATTTACATCTTTATTTAAATAAGGGGACCAGGACCGTACACAAAACTTCAGAAGTGGTCTCACCAAACCTCCCTACTTTTGTAATCAATTCCCCTCACATTAAATAACATTCTATTAGCTTTCCTAAATACCTGCTGTAGCTGCATAATAACCTTTTGTGATTCATGCACTAGGACACCCAGATCCCTCTGAACCTCGGAGCTCTGCAATCTCTCACCATTTAGATAATAAGCTTCTTTTTTACTCTTCTTGCCAAAATGAATGACATTTGCCCACATTATACTCCATTTGCCAGATCTTTGCCTACTCACTTAACCTATCTATGTCACTTTGTAGCCTCCTTACGTCCTCTTCATAATTTACTTTATGCCTATCTTTGTGCCATCAGCAAACTTAGCAACCATTCCTTCGGTCCCTTCATCCAAGTCATTTATATAAATTGTAAAAAGCTGAGGCCCCAGCACAGATCCCTGTGGCACACCATTGTCACATCCTGCCAACCAGAAAAAGATCCATTTAAACAAACTGTCTGCTTCCTGTTAGCTAGCCAATCTTGTATCCAAATCAATATGTTATCCCCTACACCATGAGCTTTTATTTTCTGCAATAATCTTTGACGTGGCACTTTATCAAATGTAAGTACAATCCTTCAAGGAACGCCAATAAGTTGGTTAAACATGATTCCTTTTTGCAAAACCATGTTGACTGTGCCTGATTGCCTTGAATTTTTCTAAGTGAACCATCCCTCCAGTGCTTTTTGGATGCAATGGAGGCTCACCATGATGTCTTCTACCCCCACTCTGAACACAGGATGGGTGGCGGCCTCACCAATCCCGCTTGGGAGACAATAGCCGCCGTGATCAATACCACTGCCCTGCAAAACAGGACAGCCACCCAGTGCTGAAAAAGGATGAATGGTCTCATCCATTCCACCAAAGTAATTCACTCTTCTCATCACTCTCAACTCACACACTCACAAAACCATCACACATCCACAGGGATCTCACACCTCAAGAGATAACACCACTAACTCTCATGCATACCCTCTTGTGCCCACATCCTCATCCTGTCCAAATCGGAAGCTGCCTGCCAGCGAGATAGTGTTTCCTGTGGCTGCATAATTAATGAGGCGGGAATGGGACAATACAATGTGAAAACCCATCATTGCGGCCGGTGGGTAAAACGACTTTTTTCTCACCTGCTACCGCATTTTGTGTAAATCTGGGATGATTTTGCCCTATGTATTGTGAGGAACCTGTTTTTGAAGAATTTGAAGGACATTGAGGAGGAAGTATTTGTCTGTGTTTGCTCTGCTCTTTCAGCCTGGAATGACTCTCAGCATAATGTATCTCCTGGTCTGTTCTGCCGTAAATGTGCTCTAACTGACATTTCACAAGTTCTGCATTTCTACCCTGAGTTATTTTTAAAAGTTTGTAGTTTTAATTCGGGACTGTGAAAATGCCATTCTTCAAGAAACCACAGTCAAGATAAATGTCCAGCAGGGAACACCTGGAGAGGGAAGAAATACTTTGTATGTGTAAGTTAATAAATAACTGCTGTTGCCACACTGAGGACTCTTGCTGATTGATTAAAAACAACTGGCCTAAGAGAAGTATTCTTTGAACATTTCAGTCTTTAAAAGTCTCAGTCAGAATGAGTGTGTGGCTGCCTTAGAAGCGGCTGCAAGAAAGACTCTTTCCCCCTCTCTGCCGCACCTTTTCGTTACATGCAGTGTGGAGTGAGTTCAACTTTCCTCAGAAACGTCTCATTGGAATAACTCATGTTTTTTTTGAAAGTCTGCAAATTTGTGATAAGTAAGGGTCATCAAGGACAGTTTGACCAACAAATCTGTCTGAAAGAACTTCCAGATTTATTGTGACCAGAATTCTGTCAGATCAACAGTGTCAAGATCTCTTCGAATGTTATCCTTTTAAAAGACACGTTCCCATACTCCAGCCTCTGAAGGGGACTGTGTTTGTTTTGTCGTGTTTTGTGTTTATGTTTGTGTGGGAGTTCAAGTATATTTTTTTTTAAAAAGGGGAAAACTACAACTTGTATGTTAACCAATTTATTAACTTGTGTTTAAGAAGTAGTTTGTTTTGTAATAAATCAAAAATTTTTTGTGTCAACAGAAAGAAGCCTGGTTAGAGTCTTTTTTATGCTGGGAATAACAGTATCAAAGGTAAACATTTGGCAGTTTTGTGGGTGAATTAAACATTTAAACTATTGTTACGACCTGTGGAAAAGTGGGGCTAGAGTTAGCACTCCTCCCATCACGGTCTGTCACAGTATTCAACACTAGAGCTCAAGGTGAAAATGAACCCATTGAACAGTATGTGACTGCAGTAACACAGCTTGCAGAATCATGAGAATTCGGGCAGCTAAAAGATGACCTGATTAAAGATTAAATACTCTTAGGTGAACGGGACCCCGCAGTGAGAGAAAGTCTATTAAAAGAGGAGAAACCTATGCTCAGGAAAGTGATAGATGTCTGTAGAAATGTAGAGCTTGTGAAATGTCAGTTAGAGCACACTTATGGCAGAACAGACCAGGAGATACATTATGCTGAGAGTCATTCCAGGCTGAAAGAGCAGAACAATCTCAGACAAATTCTGCGGATGATACTATACGAAGGAAAAGAAGGATTGCCTAGCATGGAACAAACAGTGTTTTAACTGCAAGAAGCCGAATCATTTCGCACGCAAGTGTTTGGCTGGAAAGAAGCTAAACAAGCCTATACAGATGGCCACTGGAGAGATAGCAGAAGAGTCTGATGAGGAATTATAGACAATACAACAAGTTGGTTCTGTCAAGTCAATAGGTGACAAATGGCTTGTGACTATTACAATGATAACTGCAGAGGGGAAGTATCAAGCGAACAAGAAATGTCAGATAGACACTGGTGCGTCATGCAACTTAATGATCTTCACAGATCCTTGCGACATGGTTCAACATGACAATCCAAAAATGAAACCCTCGAAAGTAAGATTGAGGCTATATGATGGCACAATACTCATACCAAGAGGACAAATTAATCTGAGAGCCCAATGCAAAGCAAGAGGGAAGATCTAGAGTCCCAGATCATAGCTAGGACACAGCAGCCACTCATTTCATTGTGCTAAACTTAAATAAGGGTAATTACAATGGAATGAGGGCACAGTTGGCTGGAGTGGACTGGGAAAGGAGTTTAGCAGAAAAGACGGTTGATGAACAATGGCAGATGCTTAAGAAACTAGTTCATGACTCTCGACAAAAATATATCCCAATGAGGAAGAAGGATTCAAGGAAGGGGATAAACCAACCATGAATAACCAAGGAAGTTAGGGACAGTATCAAATTGAAAGAAAAACATACAATGTGGCAAAGATTAGTGGTAAGCCAAAGGATTGGGAACATTTTAAAAACCAACAAAAGATGACCAAAAAACAATAAAGAAGGAGAAAGTAAACTTTGAGGGCAAACCATCAAGTAATATAAAATCAGACAGTTAAGTGCTTCTTTAAATATATAAAATGGAAGAGAGAGGCCAAAATGAACATAGGCCCCTTAGAAAATGAGGCTGGGGAAATAATAATGGGGAACCAGGAAATGGCAGAGACGTTGAATAAACACTTTGCATCAGTCTTTATGGTAGAAAACTAATAGCATTCCAAAAATACTAAATAATTAAGGGTAAAAGTAGGGGAAGAAATAAATACAATAACCATCACTAGAGAAAAAATACTAGGGAGGCTAATGAGGCCAAAAGCCAATAACTCCCCTGGACCTGATGGGTTGCATCCCAGGATATTAAAAGAAGTAGCTACAGAGATAGTGGATGCACTGGTAGTAATCTTCCAAGAATCCTTAGATTCTGGAAAAGTCCCAGAGGTTTGGAGAATGGCCAGTGTAACACCCTTATTCAAAAATGGAGGAAGATAAAAAAAATAGGTAACTATATCCCCTTTTTTATCCCCCTTCTATCCCATTTTCTATCCTTTTTCCCTCACCACCGCCTCCTCCCTCCAACCCATCCCCTACAGGACCATCTGTTACTTGTTCCATGTTGTTCTTTCACACAATGCTACCCTTGTTCTGCTATTATCACATTCTGCTTTCTTACCTTTATGCCACTATTAGCACATTTTTTAGCATTAACCACTACCATTAACACTCCTTTTGTCCTTTAGTTCATGACATCTTTGTCAATCCCTCCTTTGTCCCCACCTATCGCTGGCCTTCTAACCAGCTCCACCTGCCCCATCCTCCTTAAACAGTATAAATTTCATCACATTTCCACTTCTCTTCAGCTCTGAAGAAGGGTCATATGGACTCAAAATGTTAACTCTGTTTCTCTCTCCACAGATGCTATCAGACTGCTGGGCTTTTTCCAGCATTTTCTGGTTTTGTTTCAGATTTCCAGCATCCGCAGTACTTTGCTTTTAACTATTGGCCAGTTAGCTTAACATCTGTCTTTGGGAAAATGTTGGAGTCCACTATAAAGGATGTAATAGCAGAGCATTTAGAAACACATAATCTAATCAAGCAGAGTCAGCATGGCTTCATGAAGGGGAAATCATGCCTGACAAATGTATTAGAATTCTTTGAGGAGGTAACAAGCAGGATAGATAAAGGGAAACCAGTAGGTGTAATGTATTTGGATTTCAAAAAGGTGTTTGATAAGGTACTGCACATAAGGCTACTTAAGATAAGAGTCCATGGTTTTGGGGATAGTATATTAGCATGAATAGGGAATTGGCTAACCAATAGAAGACAGAGAGTTGGGATAAGGGAGTCATTTTCAGGATGGCAACCTGTAACTAGTGGAGTGCCACAGGGATCAGTGCTGGGGCCTCAATTATTTACACTATATATTAATGACTTGGATGAGGGAAGTGAATGTATTATCACCAAGTTTGCAGATGAGACAAAAATAGGTGGAAAGGCAAGTGGTGAGGATGTCACAAGAAGTCTACAGAGGGATATGGACAGGTTAAGTGAGTGGCCAAAAACTTGGCAGATGGAATATAATGTGGGAAAATGTGAGGTTATGGACTTTGGCAGGAAGAATAGATAAGCTGATAATCTAGGACTAGAGAGCATAATTTCAGAATAAGCCAGCACCCATTTAAAACAGAGATCAGGAGGAATTTCCTCTCTCAGAAGGTAGTTAATCTGTGGAATTCTTTACCACAGAGGACTGCAGAGGCTGGGTCATTAAGTATATTCAAGGCTGAGATAGACAGATTTTTAATCAGTAAAGGAATCAAGGGTAATGGGGAAAAGGCAAGAAAGTGGAGTTGAGGATTATCAGATCAGCCATGATCTCATTGAATGGTGGAGCAGTCTTGATGGGCTGAATGACCTACTTCCGCTCCTACGTCTCATGGTCTTATGGCTCTGCTCACCACACCATTCCACGCAGTGCTATGTGTCCCACTCACAGCAGGAAGAGGTCCCAGACCAAGGGTAGAGTGGCCCACATTAGGCCTCTCACTCACTTTGAGGAGTGTGCCATCGCACTGACTGGTGAGGAAGTGGACTGTGCCTGTGGTGATGGCGAGGTTGGCAGCGAACATCCTCCTAAGGATCCTGCACCATATCATCCCTCTCCCGGCTCCGTCCTCCAGGCTTACCTCTTCCTCCAGTCTTACTTCTTCCTCTAGCCTTACTCTTTCCCCCTTCCTGACTCCCTCAGAGACGCTTACTTCTTCCTCCACTCTTACTCCTTCCCTTCTCCACATTCCTTCCTCCCTCTGGATTCCTTCCCCTCTCCACACTCCTTCCTCCATCCGAATTCATTCCCTTATATCTTGTACCCCCTTACACCTACCTCCCGAGTTGCCATCTTCTCCCCCGTTATCACTTTCTCCACCATACTCCCTCCCCCATAACCTCATTCCTCCTGACACCTTCAATCCCCCCTCCCAACCTCACCCCCTCCGACGCCTTCATTTCCCCCCTCCCAACCTCATCCCCGACACTATTTCCACTCCCAGTCAATCCTAGACCATCTTCTCCCACTCCCTCAACCATCATCCATAGTGAACGGCAACGGTGACTTTCCAACCTCCGTGAACTGCTTCGCAGCAGAGCCATGTCCATGAGAATCCACCCAGCATGCCATGGATATTCCTCCAGGATCCTGTTGCTGTTGGGTTCCAGCATCTTCTGCTCTTTGGATGTCCATGATGTGAGCAAGGCCCTGGCAGTAAGTCCTAACTTTAGTACGTCACAGTAGTCAAGAAATGTTCTGCACAGGTGTGTTTTCCCACCAGTGTGGGAGAACAATCCAGTGGGGGGCGCAGAATGGCCTTATAATGACGTGCTGATGTATTATAATGAGGTTCCAGACATCCGATGGTGGGCAACATGGCCCACCACCGGTGAGCGGAGCAAAAGATCGCAAACTGATTTTTGGCCTTCTCGCCATATTGTCTGCTCACGCCACCGAAAACACCCCAATGCCGTCACAGAAAATCCCAGCCATTATGTCTGCCACCTCCAAAGATCTATGCACATGAAGTCTCAAATGCCTCTGTAGCACTGAAGAACATATTATTACATATATATTCCCTGTCCCAATCCTTTTACCAAAATATACCACCTTACACTTCTATGTATTAAATTCCATCTGCCACTTGTCTTCCCATTCTGCTAGCTTATCTATGCCTTGGTAGCAGGCAATTGGTATCATCCTCACTACCTGCCACATACCCAAGCTTGGTATCATCAGCAAATATTGAAGTTTTAGGGAAACACCACTGTGTACTATCACTGTTTTCAGTCCTTAAGCCATTTTTTTTATCCAACACTGACCCTCCTATTCCATAAGTTTTAATTTTGTTAACCAAATTTTTATATGGTACTTTGTCAAATGCTTCTTCAAATCAACATAGAGAACAAGCATTCTCTTCATCAGCATTCTCAGTTACTTCATCAAAAAATTCAATTAGATTAGTCAAGCATGATCTGCCTCTTACAAATCCCTAATTAACTCATAGCATGGGCTTTCATTAATTTATTCAAACCCCTCCATGTGTCTGTTAATGTTGTTCTTGATTATTGTTTCTAAATCCTGACCCACCCCACTCATGTTAAGCTAACTGGCCTATAGTTATTAGGAATGTCCTTGCATCTTTTCTTGAGGGTGGCCAAGTGGACTAAGTGTCTGTGGTCTTCTCCATTACTAATCTAAACCTTATGATATGATGGTTATTGTTAACCAAGGCCAGGATTTCCCGGTCGGTGAGCGGGAGGGGAGGCCCGCTTGCCGACGTGTAAAATGACACGGGATGACATCGGGTGGACTCTCAATGTCACCGCGCCTCATTTCAATTTTCAGGTGGGCGGGGGCTCAGCAGAATCAGCTGTGCATCTGCCAACCTGTCAATGGCCAATAGAGGCCATTGACAAAGTAATTAAAGTGCTTAATGGACCTGCCCGTCCAACCTTAAGGTTAGTGGGCAGGCCAGGAGCCCTGGCAGGCATTGGAAAAAGCATGAAACCTCATCCACGGGCAGGATGAGGTTTCATGTAGCTTTTTAAATTTTTAATAAAAGTGTTAATGAAAGTGATGGACATGTCCCAACTCATGTGACAGTGTCACATGAGGGAACATGTCAGGGGAATTTTTTTTATTGTTAACATTTTTAAATTTAGCGCCGATCTCCCTGAGGCAGCACTTAGCCTCAGGGAGATGAGTGCACTCCTTCGCGTGCATGCGTGAAAGAGCACACTCTCGGTTTAGGGATCCCCCCTGCCTGCACAGGGAGCACTAAGCGCTTCCTGGCGGATGTCACGCTGGGCGGGCCTTAATTGGCTCGCCCACGTAAAATGGCGGCACACTCCCAATCGGGGGCGCCAATCGGAGGTGCACCTCCACACGCCCGCTCCTAAACTTCCTTCCCCGACGGGCAGAAAATTCTGCCCCAAGAGTTTCCCCAGAGACGCTTGATCCACTTGGTCCATCAATACTGCCACCCACCCTCCACCTTTGTTCCCTATCTTTTCTGAACACTTTGTATCCTTAAATATTAATTACCCACTCCTCACCATTTTTAAGCCACTCTTCTGTCACTGCTATTACATTGTATCCCGTAATGGCAATTTGCGCTTGTAACTCAAGAACCTTATTCACCATAGTTTGTGCATTTACATACGTGCATTCAAAACCTGTGTTTGTTTCCTTATAATCCTTCTTAGCCCAGTCTTATTCAATATGATATTACTTGCTTCTCTAGTACTATCGAGTGGACGTACTACATTTGGATTTTCAAAAGATATTCTATAAAGTGCCATCAATGCAAAAGGTTGTTGCACAAAATAAGAGTTTATGGAATTGGAGCTAATATGCTTTTCATAATCACTGGACATCTCAGAGTGCTTATAGCCAATGTAGTACTGTGTTAGCTGTTGTAATGTAGGTAAGGTGCCTGCCAAACTGCACACAGTAAACAACCACAAACAACAACATGATAAGGACCAGATAACCTGTTCTCTTGGAGGTGCAGTCTTCCAGATGAGACATTAAACTGAGGCCCCATCTGCCTGTACAGGTGGATGTAAAAGATTCCATGGCACTAGTTTGAAAAACAGCAGGGGAGTCATCCCTGGAGTTTTGGTCATCATTTATTCACCATATGTAAAAAGAAAAAGATTAGTGAAGACAAATGTAGGTCCCTTAAAGTCTGAAACAGGAGAATTTATAATAGAGAATGAAGAAATGGCAGAACAACTAAGCAACTATTTTAGTTCTGTCTTCACGGAGAAAGACACAAATAACTTCCCAGAAATGCAAGGGAACCAAGAGTCTAGTGAGGAGGAGGAATTGAAGGAAATTAGTATTACTAAAACAATAGTGCTGGAGAAATTAATGGAACTGAAAGCCAATAAATCCCCAGGGCCCAATAATCTATGTCCCAGGGTACTAAAGGAGCTGGCCATGGAAATAGTGGATACATTGGTTCTCATCTTGCAAAATTTTGTAGATTCTGGAACAGTTCCAGCAGATTGGAGGAAGGCAAATGCAATCCCACTATTTAAAAAAGGAGGGAGGGAGAAAACAGCAAATTACAGACCGGTTAGCCTAACATCAGGAGTAGGAATCCATTATAAAGAATGAGATACCAAAAAACATCAACAGGATTAGACAAAGAAAATATGGATTTATGAAAGGGAACTCATATTTGACAAACCTACTGGAGTTTTTTGAGGACGTAACTAGCAGAATAGATAAGGGAGAACCAGTGGATGTGGTGTATTTAGATTTTCAGAAAGCTTTTGATAAAGAACCACATAAGAGGTTAGTGTGTAAAATTAAAGCATATGGGACTGAGGGTAATATATTGGCATGGATTTAGAATTGGTTAGCAGACAGGAAACAGAGTTGGAATAAACTGATCTTTTTCAAAGTGGCAGGCAGTGACTAGTGAGGTACCGGAGGGATCAGTGCTTGGGTCCCAGCTATTCACAATATATATCAATGATTTAGATGAGGGAACCAAATGTAATATTTCCATGTTTGCTGACAACATGCAACTTGGTGGGAATGAGAATGGTGAGGAAGGTGTAAAGAGGCTTCAAGGCGATTTAGACAGGTTGAGTGGGCAAATACATGGCAGATGCAGTATAACGTGCATAAGTGTAAAGTTATCCACTTCGATAGGAAAAACAGAATGGCAGAGTATTATTTAAATGGTGAGAAAATGGTGTATATTGTCGCTGGACTAGAAATCCAGAGTAATGCTCCGGAGACCCGGGTTTGAATCCTGCCGTGGCAGATGGTGGAATTTGAGTTCAATAAAAAAAAATCTGGAATTAAAAGTCTAAAGAAACCATTGTCGATTGTTGTAAAACCCACCTGGTTCACTAATGTCCCTTTAGGGAAGGAAATCTGCTGTCCTTACCTGGTCTGGCCTACATGTGACTCCAGGCCCACAGCAATGTGGTTAACTCTTAAATGCCCTCTGAGCAAGGGCAATTTGGAATGGGCAATAAATGCTGGCCTAGCCAGCGATGCCTACATCCCATGAATGAATTGAAAAAAAAAATTAGGAAATGTTGATGTGTAAAGGGTGTCATCCTTGCGCAAGGGCCATGCTAATCTTCTCTGTATCGTTCCAATTTTAGTGGTGTCTGTACACTAATCAATGAAAGTAAACATGCAGGTGCAGCAAGCAGTTAAGAAGGCAAGTGGTATGTTGGCTTTCTTGCGAGAGGACTTGAGTACAGGAGCAAGGATGTCTTTCTGCAGCAGTACAAGGCCTTGGTGAGACCACATCTGGAGTATTGTTTGCAACTTTGGTTTCCTTATCTAAGAAAGGATATACTTGCCAAAGAGGCAGTGTAGCAAAGGTTCACCAGACTGATTCCTGGGATGGCAGGATTGTCTTATGAGGAGAGATTGAGCCGACTAGGCCTGTATTCACTGGAATTTAGAAGAATGAAAGGGGATCTCATTGAAACATATAAAATTCTGACAGGAGCGGACAGACTGATGGAGGAATGATGTTTCCTCTGGCTGGGGGATCTAGAACAAGGGGTCACAGTCTCAGGATACGGGGTAGACCATTTAGGACCGACATGAGGATAAACTTCTTCATTCAGAGGGTGGTAAACCTGTGGAATTCTCTACTACAGAAGGCTGTGGAGGCCAAGTCACTGAATATATTTAAGAAAGAAATAGATAAATTTCTGGACGCTAGAGGTGTTAACGGGTATGGGATGAGGGCGGGAGTATGGTGTTGAGATGGAGAATCAGCACAATCATATTATTTGGCAGAACAGGCTCGAAGAGCCAAATAATGTACTCCTGCTCCTATTTTCTATGTTTCTGGATGTTGATTTTGGGATAAATAATGGCCAGAACACTGGGGATGTCTCCCCTGCTGTTTTTTAAACTAGCGCCATAGAAACTTTTACATCCATCCATTCAGGCAGATGGGGCCTCAGTTTAATGTCTCATCTGAAAGACAGCACCTCCAACAGTGCAGCACTCCTGCGGTACTGCACTGGATTGTCAGCCTTGTACTGCAGCCCTAGAGTGACACTTGAACCCAGACATTGGGGCAGAATTTTATGGTTTCCTGCCAGCTAGTTTGCTAGTGGCTGGCCCATAAAATTTCCCATGTTGTCTTTCTGTGCCCTCCCCTCCCCACTCCTCAATCTGTCCACAATTTTGTGTGACGTGGGTGAAACCTAAGGCCTCATCACAATTGAGGCCCTTTAGGGGGCCAATCATTGCCCACGAAAGTGCTGCTTTTGAAGCTGGTGGGAGGAGCTCAGGGACGGGGGAAAGCCCAACAGATGTCTTTGCTCTGGCCTCAGCTGGGAAAGGGGTGGGTAGTGTCTCCCTTAAGGGCCCCATTTCTACATCAGCAACTCCCCAAGTTCTAATCCCGTGATGCTTCCTCTCCATCAAGAGAAACCCACCTGAACTTACCTGGTCCTGGTCCCGCTTGTATTCCCAGTCCTGGCCATTGCTGCCACTGGCTCTGCTGGGACTACAGAATTGCCGGCCAATCTGATAGGCTGGCAGCTCTCTAAGGCAGAACTTCCTCCCAATTAAGGAGCAAAAGTCCCATCTCCAGCCAATTAATGCTCCTTGGAGCATAAAATGGTGACAGAGCTGCTGTGATTAGCAGGGATGTATTACCTGCGACTCTTCGAGTGCTGGAGCAGGAAATCCCACCATCCAAAGAATCCTACCCATGGTGACTCAGAGGCAAGAGTGTTGCCAACTGAGCCATGGCTGACACTTTAATATATATGATATATAATATATTAGCATGAATGGAGGATTGGTTAATGGACAGGAAGAAGACAGTAGGGATAAATGGTAGTGAAGTGCCTCAAGGATCAGTGCTGTGCCCTCAATTTTTATAATCAATGTTAGATGATAGGACCGAGTGTAACATATCCAAGTTTGCTGATGATATAAAGCTAGTTGGGAAAGGAAGATATGAGGAGGACACAAGGCCAGAATCTTTCTGGGCATAGAAAATGGTCAAGGATTGCGACTATTTCCAGGATCTGAGTCCGCTCAAGTGAGAGGTGAGCTGATGGAATACCTTCTGGACGATGGTCATTTAAGAAGATGCCTCTGCATTCACCGTACAATTAAGGAGGGTAGGCGGTTTCCAGAGATGGGAGTGCAGTGAATAATAGCCCAGTCCAGTGGAGTGTTGCATCTCCCACTGTGAGACCAGCTGAGGGTCAGACTGATGGAGCAGCAGGGAGGCACTTCTGTCACTATCAGCAACTGTGGAGCAGGTAAAAAGTTAACCACATATGACCATTGGAGACATCCATATCCACTATTTAATCACTCATTGGCAAACCTACAATATGGGCAGATAACAGCCTTGTCATTTGCTGCCTTAGAATTTACAAGACTCTGACTTCCTGCATGAAGCTGCCTCCTCTCACTTGCTGGGGACGGACACTGCGGGGTGCATGTCCGCTGTACCTAAGGTCTCAATGCAATGGATAAACAAAGGCTCACTGCCCTTGTAATTATCCTAATTGGCTACCTGCCACTGTCAGGCTACTTAAAAATGTAAAATGCGAAGCTGGAAATTATACACCAGTTTCCCTAACAACTATAGTGGGGGAAACATGCAAAGTCATGAGTGTTATCAGGGAAGTACCTGGACTGTTACTGTAGTCCTTCTGAGTTTACGCTCATTACAGAGCTTTACATTTAACAGATGCTAATTAGAGGTAGCCTGGCAACCAATTTTCTGTGTTATGCTCGTATGATGTAATATTGCCTTGACCTATTTATGGTGTCACTAGAGCAGAATCTTATTATGTCATGTAATATCTAATTCTCTTCAACAGAAATTATGGGGCCACTTGGTGGAATATTCCTCCCTTTTAATAATTTAACTGTTGTTTAATGAATGCACATCAGAACAAAAATGTAAAAACATGTTATAAAAACTGAAGAAGCTTCTATTTAAGGCAGGGGAAAGAGAGATGATTTAGGTGAAATTATTGATAATTTATGCAGATATTATTTAAAAAAAGCTAACCAAGTACTAGAATAGGTCTCCTGGACATCTAATTATGAGCAACGTCACACTGGGAATATAACACGGATTAATGGACAGCACTGCAGTCCTGCCACATCCAGTCGTGGGCGGTGGTGGACAACTAAACAACACACTGGAGGAGGAAGCTCCACAAATATCCCCACCCTCAATGATTGAAGAGCCCAGCACATCAGTGCAAACATAAGGCTGAAGCATTTGCCACAATCTTCAGCCAGAAGTGCTGAGTGGATGATCCATCTCGTCCTCCTTTGGAAGTCCCCAGAATCACAGATGCCAGTCTTCAGCCAATTCAATTCACTCCACGTGATATCAAGAAACGACTGAAGGCACTAGATACAGCAAAGGCTATGGGCCCTAACAATATTCCAGCAATAGTACTGAAGACTTGTGCTCCAGAACTTGCCATGCCCCGAGCCAATCTGCTCCAGTACAGCTACAACATTAGATCTACCTGGCTATGTGAAAAATTGTCCAGGTATGCCCTGTACACAAAAAGCAGGACAAATCCAACTCAGCCAATTACCACCCCACCAGTCTCCTCTTGATCATCAGTAAAGTAATGGAAGGGGCCATCAAAGTGCTATCAAGCGCCACTTGCTTAGCAATAACCTGCTCACAGATGCCCAGTTTGGGTTCGGCCAGTGCCACTCAGCCCCTGACCTCATTACAGCCTTGGTTCAAACATGGACAAAAGACCTGAACCAAGGTGAGGTGAGATGAGAGTGATTGCCCTTAACATCAAGGCCGCATTTGACCAAATGTGGCATCAAGGATCCCTAGCAAAGCTGGAGTCAATGGGAATCAGGGGGAAAACTCTCCACTGATGGGAGTTACAAAGGAAGATGGTTATGATTGTTGGAGGTCAGTCATCCCAGCTCCAGGACATCACTGCAAGAGTTCCTCAGGGTAGTAACCTGGGACCAACCATCTTCAGCTGCTTCATCAACGACCTTCCTTCCATCATAAGGTCAGAAGTGGGGATATTCGCTGATGATTGCACAATGTTTAGCACCATTCATGACTCCTCAGATACTGAAGCAGTCCATGTCCAAATGCAGCAAGACCTGGACAATATCCAGGCTTGGGCTGACAAGTGGCAAATAACATTCACGTCACACAAGTGTCAGGCAATGACCATCTCCAACAAGAGAGAATCCAACCATTGTCCTTGATGTTCAATGGCATTACCATTACTGAGACCCCCACTATCAACATCCTGAGGGTTACCATTGACCATAAACTGAACTGGACTAGCCATATAAATACTGTGGCTACAACAGCAGGTCAGAGGCTAGGAATCGTGCGATGAATAACTCACCTCCTGACTTCCCAAAGCCTGTCCACCATCTACAAGGCATAAGTCAGGAGTGTAATGGAATATTCCCCACTTGCCTGGATGAGTGCAGGTCCCACAACACCCAAGAAGCTTGACACCATCCGGGACAAAGCAGTTCACTTGATTGACACCACATCCACAAACAATCACTCCCTCCACCACAGACACACAGTAGCAGCAGTGTGTACCATCTACAAGATGCACTGCAGGAATTCACTAAGGTTCCTTAGACAGCACCTTCCAAACCCACGACCACTGCCATCTAGAAGGACAAGGGTAACAGATAGATGGGAACACCACCACCTGGATGTTCCGCTCCAAGTCACTCATCATCCTGACTTGGAAATATATCACCGTCCCTTCACTGTCACTGGGTCAAAATCCTGGAACTCCCTCCCTATCAGCACTGTGGGTGTACCCACACCAGATGGACTGCAGCAGTTCATGAAGGCAGCTCACCACCACATTCTCCAGGGAAACTAGGGATGGGCAATAAATGCTGGCTTAGCCAACAACACCTATATCCCATGAGTGAATAAAAAAAATATGTATCATGTTGGAAAGAGTGCAAAGAAAAGCGATGAGATGCAAAACTTGTAAATCTCAAGAGAAACGTGACAATTAAAAAACTGTGGTTAATTTTCCCCAGATCTTTTAGGTGTTTAAAAGAGCCTCCAAGATGGGAGGTTTGAGCTGAAACAGTAGTTTAGCCTGCATTTAGTGCAAGATGCCATCTCAATAAAGGAGTTGAAACACGCTAGGAACAGCTGCCTGGAGGATTGTAAAGAGGCTGATTGTCATTTAAACTGCACTCATTAACAAGGTTTTATGGCATTTTAGTGGATAATATTTGACCTAATATGCTCTCCTAACAGCAACCAGCCGATTGGAGTAAACAAGCCATTGCTGAGTATTTTGAGCTCTCCAAAAATTCTCTAAGCACTTCACCTAAAATGAATAAGTGATGTGCTACTCTACCTTATTGATGACCTTATTGGAGTCACCAGGAGAAAGAGACTGTGTGGTCATTGGCATCTTGCTAGATGCCCCCCTTAGTCTCTAGGAGGAATAGGTGGAGGGCATGAGGCCTTGTAAAGCAGCACCAGCTGCTGCAGGAGAGAGGAACAGAAGAATGAGGAAACTTATTCTCCTTGTGGGTACAGGACATCCTTCCTTCTTTGGACCTCCTCCACCAGGACCTCCAGTGCCCCATCCAGCCAGCCTGAAAACTATTGCTAAGGGTCACCCAGCACACTGCACACCATCAGTGGAAATGGGTACATGGAGCCCACATATACTGCTTCACAAAAAATACTTTTATTAATTAATATATTTAATTTTATGAATTATATGCAGTCATAAATTCTCTATACAAAAGAAATCAATGTCCACACTGGTACAGACTATAATACCTGGAGGGGAGTATTGGGACACCACAGCATTGGTGGAGTAAACTTCTGACAGCTTATTCTCTCTTGAGTACAGTGAGATTGACCTTACCACCACAAACACAATCTCCCAACAAGCTGATTAACTGAAAACAACATGGCAGAGGCATAGAATATAAAAGTAAGGATATAATGTTGGAACTATATAAAACACTGGTGAGGCCACAACTGGAGTATTGTGTGCAGTTCTGGTCACCACCTTACAGGAAGGATGTAAATAGCTCTGGAGAGAGTGCAAAGGAGGTTTACAAGAATGTTGCCAGGGTTAGAAAAGTGTAGCTATGAGGAGAGATTGGATAGGCTGGGGTTATTTTCCTTAGAACAAAGAAGGCTGAGAGGTCACTTGATTGAGGGGTGTACAAAATTATGAGGGGAATAGATAGAGTGGACAGGATAAAATTGTTTCCCTTGGTAGAGAATTCTAGAACCAGATGACATAGATCCAGGATAAGTGGCAGAAGGTGTAGGGGGGACATGAGGAAGAACTTTTTTATGCAGAGGTTAGTGGGTGTCTGGAATTCGCTGCCCAAGTTGGTGGTAGAGGCAGAAACTCTGAACTCTTTTAAAAGGTACCTGGATCTGCACCTTAAGTGTTATAAGCTGCAGGGCTATGGGCCAGGTGCAGGATGGTGGGATTAGAAAGGGCACCTGAATGTCCTCAGGCTGGCATGGACAAGATGGGCCGAATGGCTTCCTTTTGTGCTGTAACTTTTCTATGGTTCTAATGTAGGTTTCCTGTTGCTACACATTTAAAGCAAAACACATATACCAACCTCAGTTCAGTGCATTAGATAGACACATAAAATAATTCCGATCTTGAATCTGTTTTTCCAAAAGATAAATACGAACTGACAAGCCTCAAAGTTATTTTGCAGTCTCTTCTTTAAGACAATAATTGTCATATCTCATTTTGTAATTTCTTACTGGTGAAATTGAGAATTTACTAAAAGTTGAAGCTTAAAGTGATAGATTGAAACATTTCTAAACATCATTTAGCCATTCAATTTGAAACGATTTAAACAACCTGTCAGTTTAAATTTAAATAAGATGAATAATTTGCTTTGAAATAGGATTTCAAGCTAGAAATAAATAATTGGATTCATTTTTGCAGCTTTGAAAATAGGAGCAGCTACAAAGGATATGTCCAGTGGAAGCACCAAGATTGGTTCGACAAGAATGACCAAAATATAGCCAAGCTACTAGATTGTGTATGCAATACTCACAGATCTTACATATCTGAAAAAAATCACCAGCAAGAAAAGCCAGATACCATAAAGCAAAATACATACTGATGGTTAATCTAAGAGAGATGAAGAACCGATGGTAGGAGAACAAGGCTGCAGGACCTTTAGGAAGCTGCTGATTAGCACGACCTGAAGGCTCTCCATAAAGGTCTCCAAACTGTCTATGGCCTCAAACCAATGGCACGACACCTGTCACCTCAGCAGATGGAAATCAGCTCCTAACAAAGAGGCATGAATTCTCTCTCATTGGGAAGAGAACTTCAACAATCTCCTGAAGCAAGAATCCATAGAGTACAACGATGCCATTGAATCATTTCAATAGCATCGCATTCTGCACAACCTTGCCCTCGATCTAGCTCAAGCCAAAGTCACCAAGGGCATAAAGTAATTCTATGTCGATAAGTCTCTGGGAACCAATGGCATTCCACTTTAAGAATTCAAGTACCGAGGTGCTCACACAATTAGAAAACTCATTAGTCTCTCCTGCTTAATGTAGAACCAGGGCAATGTGTCCCAGGATTACAAGGATGCTTCCATAACTCACCTGTCCGAACAGAAGGGAAGCAAGTCCAGCTGTGACAATCACCCTGCAGGAAAAATTCTCGCAAGGGTTATTCGCAACAGGATTGTCACTCATCTTACAAACTCAGTGTACCTAGAATCACAGTGTGTTTCCATGCTAGATGAGGAACAGTCAAAATGATCTTTGCAGTGATTCAAATTCAAGAAAGATCCCACAAACAGAACAAGAACTTCTACATGGTGTGCCTTGATCTGACAAAGGACTTCAACACATTAAACGGTGAAGGCCTGTGGAAGGTGCTGTACAAACATAGCTTCCCTGAAAAGATGATCAGAGTCGTTCGCTCATTTTTATGATGGCCAGTGTGATGCAGAATGGTACCTCATCAGGTGGTGCTTGTCTAGTCATTAATGACACCAAGAAAGGCTGAAAAGTGGCTCCAGTTCTGTTTGCTATCTACTTTTCAGACATTCTTCTTGTATGCAATCAAAGATCTCAACATTGGAATAGACATACAGTTCAGGACAGGTGGCAACTTCTTCAATCTGCAAAGGCTCAAGGCTTGCAAGAAGATCACAGAAAAGCTATTAAATAAACTCTTGTTTGCTAACGAATGTGTTCTCACAGCAAATGCTCCAGAGGACATCCAGCTGCTTTTGACTGCTTTGCCCAAGGGATAGAATGGGCGAGGTTTTCACTACTGAGGCGGGTAGGTAGAGTTGGGATTTCTCAACTCAACAGACCCACCTCAATAGCAAGTGTCCTGTCAGATTCAACTTTTGCTCTGGAGGGGTGGGTGCAGCATGGAGTCGGGCTTGCTGCCCTGGAAACAGATAGCCACAGGAACAACTCATTGGCAAGGTGAGTTGTTTAAAAGGCCTGTCTCAGTTCTCTCAACTTTGTTCCAATTGTTTGTTCGTATTTTAGGCCCTCTAGCCCTCACTCCTCACATGCCCACCCACTCCCCATGCCATTTCCAATGCCAACTCATCCCCTCCACTAACCCCAGGCCACCGCCCCCCCCCCCCACCCCCCCCCCCCCCCCCCCCACCATGGTCCCTCATATTCCCATGCCAACTCATGGCACTTCCATGCCGAGTCATCCAACATACACTCTGTACAGAACCAGTGAACCCTATAGTGACAATGGCATGCATAGAACTGCTTAAAAAACATCCATTCATAACTCTCTTTAAAAAAACTGCAGTTGCTAGAACCCTATGGAACCAGACCTTTGAATATCAATAACAGAAGGCATAAGCACTTGATACCTCTTTATTGTGTACAAATAAACATTGAGCCAATGACAAAAGAGATAACAGAAAAAATAGCTTATTATAACATCATAAGGTCTTCAATCAGGCAGAGTTTTCACTTTATCCCAGCTGTGTCAACAGAGGTAATCCTTTTATGTGAGCCTGGGCTCTCAGCCATGCCTCATTATGCATGCGCCTAATGCTGGGGGATCTCAGGGATGCTGTGATCATGGCTATATTCAAGAAGGAAGAGAGTCCAATTGCAGTAACTGCAGAGGAACCTTTCTGCTGTCTACCCTGCGGAAGGTCATTGCAAGGATCTTCCTCAACCTCCTCCTCCTGTTGGCCAAGGAACTCCTTCCAAAGCTGCAGTGTGTATTTTGTTCATCAAGAGGCACCACAGACATGATCATCACTGTGTGGCAAATTCAAGAAAAGTGCAAGGAGCAGCAGCAACTAATGTACATGGTCTTTTTTGACCTCACTAAAGCTTTTGAGTCTGTCAACCATGAAGGCTTATGTAATATTCTCCTCAAATTTGGCTGCCCTCAGAAATTTGTCACCATCCTCTGTCTACTCCACGATGACATGCAAACTGTGATCTTCACCAATGGAACCACCACAAGCCATATTTCAGTGGAAACTGGGTCAAACAAGGCTGTGTTATTGCACCAATGCTTTTCTCCATTTTCCACACTGTAATACAGGTCCTCACCTCCAGCATGGAGATAATCTCCAAAACAGATGGGAAACTGTTCAACCTACGCTGCCTTCAATTCAATCCAAAACCAAAACCTTCCAATCTCATAGGGCTTTAGCATGCAGGTGACACTTGTGTGTGTGCACTCACTCAGAAACTGATCTCCAGGTCATTGTCAATTCCTTCTTCCAAGCATATGGAAAAAATAGGTCTTTTATTAAACACCCGAAAAACTTCTGCCACTGGTACAAATTGAAACTTCTCTGCACTATACAGTGGAAGCTTGAGATTTAAAAGTCAGGTGAAATGGGAATACACCCAGGGGTAACTCCTAATTTTTAAGAAAATAACATTGGAAGTATTGCAGGCACACATTAATACTACTTCACCTTCCGCCTTGTATCAGTTTTTGTCAGGGGAAGTTACATTTTTAATCAGTAGCCTAAACTTTTCACAAGCTGTGAAAACCAGTGCCCTGGTTTGTTGGGGCCAAGGGATCCGGATTGCATACTTGTTTTAAGATGACCGAGTTGGTACCAAGACAGAGAAGATCAGTAGATCATTCTTAGAAGAAACACATTCTGTTTATTTACAAAAGGGACTTAGCAGCTACGTTTATGTGCTTACAATTCAAAACTGTGTCTTTACTCTTCAGACTCCAACTCAAGACTACTAACTACAGAGATAGCCAACGCTACTCTGCTATTGGGTATCAATATCGTGTGATCTTTCATAACAACATTTCTCTTAAAGGTATATTACACATCAGATTACTACATCCCTCCCCTTTACTCAGAAATACATTTCACAATTCAAAAAAAAATCAAGTTATTCATACAGATAAATAATTTACATGTCAGTCTTTCTGGGGGTTTCCTTATGCACGTAGAACATCTCAGCTCCACAGCTTCTGATGTTTGATCCGGAACCTCCCTCACTGTAGTCAGCTGAGCACCTGGTTCTTCAGTAGCTACCTGCAAATCTGTTTCTTCAACTCTTTCAGGTACAGTCAGCCCTTCAGACACATCTGTACTCAGTTGAGATCTTTCAACAGGAGACGTTGATTCAGTCTCAAACAGTGGTGGAATCATTTCTGAATATTTTGTTTCTCCTCTTCTTATATGATCCACATGTCTCCATATGACTCGATCTTCCATTTTCATGTGGTAGGGAAGAGGTCCTGTTACACACTTATTTCACCAAACAACCAATGCTGGTCCTTCTCTAACATTTTTCACAAATACTTTCTTTCCTACGTTAAATGTCCTGTCATAACTGTGACAGTCATGTCCAATTGTCTGACATCTCTGACTTCTTTCCACCTTCCCCCCAAAGTTTGGCAGAATTAGGCACAATCTCGATCGGAGACGGCACTTCATCAACAATTCCACAAGAGCACCTGTTGTCGTATGAGGTGTGGTTCCATAATGGAAAAGAAAACGTGCTAATTTAGTCAGTATAGAATTTCCAGATAATTTCCTCATACCAGATTTGAACGTCTGAACTGTACTCTTGACCAGTCCATTTGAAGAAGGGTGGTATGGTGAAGTTCTCACATGAGTAACACCGTCGATGTTTATAAATCGGTGAAATTCAGCACAATTCAGAAATATTGTTCCATTGTCTGATACAACCGCTTCAGGTAGTCCTTGATTGTGAAACTTTGTCATAGCTCGTCTATTATAGCAAAGATGTCGGCGACCTCACTTCATACATGTCCATCCATTTTGAATGTGCATCGACAATAAGTAGAAACTTTTTTCCATAAAGGATCCCACATAATTGACGTATTCTGGCACCCATGTCTTTCCTGTTCACTCCCAGGGGTGTAATGGAGCTGTTGCAGGTAATTTTTATATTTACTGACACTGCTTACAACTTCTCACGAAGTTTTCTATTTCCCCATCCATCCCAGGCCATCATAAATAGCTGCGTTGCCTTCATTTTGGAAATTCTGGGATGTGCACTGTGAAGTTCAGATAAAAGTGGCTTTCATCCTTTTGGAGGAACAATCACTCATGCTCCCCACAATAAGATACCTTCCTGGCTGGTTATTTCATATC
The DNA here is from genome assembly GCF_017639515.1 of Carcharodon carcharias. Taxonomy (NCBI): domain Eukaryota; kingdom Metazoa; phylum Chordata; class Chondrichthyes; order Lamniformes; family Lamnidae; genus Carcharodon; species Carcharodon carcharias. The sequence goes on from NC_054469.1 coordinate 172,903,349, forward strand.
TTTTCTGAAAATACAGTTTCATTTCATCAGATTCTTTTTCCTGTGGCTAACCATGAAGAACTTGATCTCTCACTTTGGAAAAGACTGGGTCCAGATTTGTCCAATCTTTAATCTGTCCAGAACATATCAGTGATGCATCCAGGAAGTTCAATAATAAAATGAATTCTTGAGGAATTGGAACATCCTCATCTTTTACTTACATGGGCAAATGACACTGAGTGCATCTGCGTTTGCAATCTGACTTCCGGGCCTATGAATAAAAGTGTACTCGTATACTGCCAGGATCAGTGGTATTATTTGTGCTCGTGTCTTCTTTCGATGGGCATTCTTCTTTCTGACACTGACTTTATTTCCAGCCTTCTTTTCGACTTCCATTTGGCCAGACTAATCTCAGATGTAAGCTTGACTTGAGTGAACTCAGTGGTTGAGTTTTCCAGAATTTCACCATCTGTCTGCTTCTTAGAAAATTCTGTGGCTTTTGTCTCCAAAGTCTCTGGTTTCATGTAGCTAATTTTTCAGCTCTTCCATCTCTTTTTTGCATTGGTGTACTACCTACTGGAAAATTAAGCATTGTCGTGTCTTCTCTGCCAACTCATCCTTCATTTTATTTAGAGAAGTGCAGAACTCTTTCTGTTTCTTTCATACTTTTCCAGAGATACATACTTAGGAGGGAAACTGGTAGTGTGTGAAGATCTTTTGGCAGGTTTTCACTTTTCTTTTAGAATCTCTGTGACAAATCAAGGTTGATTTCCCTCAGTCGGTTTCATCCTAGTATGCTTGGTCCTCTGCCTGCGATGACCATCAAGGGTAATTTCACTGTTTGACCCCTGTAGTGTACTGTGACTACATATGCCCTTGATTTGTATCTCTTGTGTAAATTTTCAATTTGGCATCAGTTTCTTCCAAACTTAGTTTACGTTCCCCATGATTCAGGTATTTAAAAGTATGCTCACCTATCACCATAGTGGCTGCACCAGTATCCACCTCCATTGTGATAGGCCTCTCATTCACTCTCATGGTTGCATAGATTGATTCTGTTCTTCCTACCTTCAAATTATATAACAAATAAATATCTGAATCTATTACTTCAGGCTTTTCAAAGTTATTAATCTCATTGGATTTTTGCTTTTGTCTGAAAATCGCATCTTCAATTATAAAGCACACTAAACGATCTCTAAGCATATCATTGATCGATGTACCAAACTCGCAATATTCAGTTAATTGTTTCAGACCTTGCCACATAACAAGCAACTGTCTCCCCTGCGGCTCTATTCCTTGAGTTAAATTTGAACTGTTGCATCATCACCAACAGCTTGGGCGAAACGCTTGTTTTGGAGTGACCAAGTTGGTACCAAGACAGAGAAGATCAGTAGACCATTCTTAGAAGAAACACATTTTGTTTATTTATAAAAGGAACTTAGTAGCTACACTTGTGTGCTCACAACTCAAAACTCTGTCTTTACTCTTCAGACTCTAACTCAAGACTACTAACTACAAAAATAGCCCACACTACTCTGCTAGTGGGTGGCAAGATCATGTGATACATTACAATATTTGTCTTAAAGGTATATTACACATCAGACTATTCCACAAGTCCTGATACATAAACCAGTCAAACCCTTGCTGGAACCTTACAGGTGAGATTTCTTCGTATCTATAAAACTTTTTTAAAGTGGTTAAACAATTACATGGGATCTTTTTCCAGTTCAATGCTTATGATTAGACATCTATTTCCAGATGGCAGGAGGCTTTCTGCCATTTTCTGCCCTGAGGTGAATGATTATTATTAGCCCCTTGAGCCTATTCTGCCATTCAGTAATGTCATGGCTAATCCAAAACTTAACTCCATTTATCTGCCTTTGCCTCATATCTCTTAATATCTTTGAATAACAAAAATCTATCAATCTCAGATTTGAAATTTACAACTAAGAGCATAAGAAATAGGAACAGGAGTAGGCTATTCAGTCCATCAAGCCTGCTCCACTTTTCTGCCTGTCCCCATAACCCTTAACTCCCTTGTCAATCAAAGATCTGTCTAACTGAGCCTTGAATATATTCAATGACCCAGCTTTTTGCTGCTCTCTGTGGAAGAGAATTCCAAACACTAATGAGACTCAGAGAAGAATTTCTCCTCATCTCAGTCTTCAGTGGGAAACTCCTTATACTTAAACTGTGCCTCCTAGTTCTAGATTCCCGCATGAGAGGAAATGCCCTCTTAACATCTACCCTGTCAAGCCTCCTTCGGATCTTATATGTTTCATAAAGATCACCTCTCATTCTTCTGAACTCCAATGAGTAGAGGCCCAACCTGCTCAACCTTTCCTCATTAGACAACCCCTTCTTAGCAGGAATCAGGCTGGTGAACCCGCTCTGAGCTGCGTCTGATGCAAGTATGTCCTTCCTTAAGTAAGAAGATCAAAACCGTACTCACTACTCTAGGTGTAGTCTTACTAATGCCCTGTACATCTGTAGCAAGACTTCCCTACTTTATATTCCATCCCCCTGGCAATAAAGGCCAACATTCCATTTGCCTTCCTAACTACTTGCTGAACCTTCATGCTAACTTTTTGTGATTCATGTTCAAAGACACCCAGATCCCTGTGTACTACAGCATTCTATAGTCTCTCTCCATTTAAATAATATTCTGCTTTTCTCTTTTCCTGCCAAACCTGGATAACCTCACAATTTTCCCACATTATACTCCATCTGCCAAATGTTTGCCCACTCACTTAACCTATCTATGTCCCTTTGCAGACTCTTTGTAACATCCTCACAACCTGCCATCCTACCTAACTATGTATCATCTGCAAAATTGGCTACAATACAATCCATCCCTTCATCCAAGTCATTTAACTTGGATCATAAATAGTTGGAACTCCTGCATTGATCCCTGTGGCACTCCAATGATCACAGTTTTCCAAGCTGAAAATGAACAAGATATCCTGACCCTCTGTTTCCTGTTAGCTAGCTGATCCTCTATCCATGCTAATATATCATCCCCAACACCTTGAGCTCTTATCTTCTGCAATAACCTTTTACGTGGCACTCATAGGATGCCTTTTGGAAACCCAAAGACACTACATCTACTGGTTCGGCTTTATCCACCCTCGAAGAACTCTAATAAATTTATCAAACACAATTTCCCTTTCACATTGTGTAATGATTTTCTAAATGTCCTGTTACTACCTCCTTAATAATGAATTCTAGCAATTTCCCAATGACAGATATTAGATTAGCTAGTCTATAGTTTCCTGCTTTCTGTATCCTCCTTTCTTGAACAGTGGTGTTAAATTTGTGACTTTCCAATCTGCTGGAACCTTTCCAGAACCTAGGGAATTTTGGAGGTTACAACCAATGCATCACTATCACTGAAACCACTTTCTTTAAAAGCTTAGGATACAGGCAATCAGATGCAGGGGACTTGTCATCCTTTAGTCCCGTCCCATTGGTTTTCCTAGTACTTTTTCACTGGAGATCATGATTGTTTTAAGTTCCTCCCTTTTGCTTCCTGTTTTTCTATTTTTCTTGGGATGCTTTTTGTGTCTTCTACTGTGAAGACAGATCCAAAATACTTGTTTAGAGTCTCTGCCATTTCTGTTTCCCACTATTAATTTCCCAGTTTCACCCTCTAAGGAACCAACACTCACTGTTGCTACTCTTTTCCTTTTTATGTACTTATAGAAGTTTTTACTGTCTAGATTTTATAGTTCTTGATAGTTTTATCTCATAGTCCAATTTCTTCCTTTTTGTTTAGTCATACTTTGCTGGTTGCTAAAATGTTCCAATCTTTACTACTAATCTTTGCAACATTGTACATCTTTTCTTTCAATTTGATGTCATCCTGAACTTTCTTAGCTATTCACAGATGGTACATCCTTCTTGTCAAGTCTTTCTTGTTCAATAGAATGTATCTTTGTTGAGAGTTATGAAATATTTCCTTAAATGACTGACGCTGTTTCTCTACCAATTTACCTTTTAAACTATTTTCCCAGTCCACTTTAGCCAATTCTGTCTTCATACCCTTGTAATTTCCTTTATTTGAGTTTAAGATATTGGGCAGAATCGTCCCAGATTTGCACTAAGTGCAGTAGCGGGCGGGAAAGGGATGTTTACCTGCTGGCCTCAATGGCCGCTTTTCATGCCATATTGTCACAATCCCGCCTCATTAATCATGCATTCCCTGGAAACATGCTGGGTCACTGGTGGAGTGTCCTCTCATTCACTCACCCCGTGTCACCTCAGGCCTTTGGTAAACCGGGCGCCATATTTAAAGTCCGCCCCTGCAAAGAGCTAGCTCTCTTCAAGGGATAGGAAGCTGCTGGGAACTGATGACTGCCAAAGGGAGGAAACATGCTGCCCCCAGATTTAGCGACACCTCTCTTGAGCGCCTGGATGCAGTGGAGGCCCGTCACGATATCCTCTACCACCGCTCTGGGCGAAGGCCAGCAAGCAAGATCACCAATCCTGCATGGGAGGCGGTGCAGCGGTGATCAGCGCCAATGCCCTGCAAAAGTGGACAGTTACCCAGTGCCAAGAGAGGATGAATGATCTCATCCATTCTGCCAGGGCAACTCATTCTTCTTATCACTATCACCTCACACACTCATAAACCCATCACACATCCAAAGGGATCACACACCTGATGGGGGAACACCACTCTCTCACGCACACCCTCACACTTCAATCAGGCTCATATCCTCCCATCCATGGCTCTGCTCACTGACACAAACATTCCATGCAGAGCCCTGTGTCCTGATCATGCTCTCTCCATCCGTTTTAATGTAGGAAAATCTGGCTCAAAGCAGCAGGGAGAGGTTGAGTGATCCATATTAGGCTCTCACTCACTTTGAGATGCATGCCATCGTGCACACTAAAGCAAGTGGTTTCAGTGATAGTGATGCATTGGTTGTAACCTTCCAAAATTCCCTAGATTCTGGAAAGGTTCCAGCAGATTGGAAAGTCACAAATGTAACACCACTGTTCAAGAAAGGAGGATACAGAAAGCAGGAAACTATAGGCCAGTTAGTCTAACAACTGTCATTGGGAAAATGCTAGAATTCATTATTAAAGAGGTAGTAACAGGACATTTAGAAAATCATAACACAATGCGAAAGGGAATCGTGTTTGACAAATTTATTAGAGGTCAGGACATGGACCATGCCTGTGGCAATGGTGAGGTCAGCGGTGAACACCCACGTGAGGATTCTGCACCACATCATCCCTCTCTTAACGTAACTGTGAGTTTTCTTTCTCCTGCTTTTGACTCTGCTGCCATGCACTAATTATCTCTACTTTGATTCACAGGGAGGTCTGCCAAGGGACCAACACCCTCAGCCAGCCAGTCCCTCAGCTCCAGCCAAGAGGACACCTCCTCCATTGAAGAGCTGGAAACAAGCAGCCTGAAAGACCCATCGCAGCGCTTACCCATACCCTCCACCAGTACTGAGACACACACCTCAGTAAGACCTAGATCTAGAGCAGGCTCGGCTTCACAACCTGGTGGTCACCGCGTGGACACATGTTTGCAGCAGGAGGAGGCAGGTTGAGCCGAGCTCCCAGATGCAGGGTGGACTGCTGGGGAAGGTCCAAGTCAGATGATGAGCCTCTGGATTCAGCCTTCCAACTCATCGTGGAGAGTCAGCAGAAGGCGGAGGAACATCACACAGAGCTGCTGGACATGTGAGTCAGAGGATTGTGTCCGCCTGCTCTCTGATGATGTGGTGCCAATATGTACATGTCTCCATGGGAAGGACGGCGGACACCATAGAGACCCTGATCCAACAGAATACACAGATGCGTGCAGACCTGCACTCCATCACGGTAGCCATGGGTGAGTTCCTGCAGTGGCAATGGCAATGCAAGGAGGAAACGGGGCACCTTGACATCGGTCCTGTTGCTCCTTCCCCTCAAGGAGAAAAGCCAGGGCCTTCGGGCTCCTGAAGGGAGGAGGAGTGGCAGCTGGATGCCCCCGGGTCATCCACTCAGGAATCTCAGAGGCTGTCCTCTCCCTCCAAGTCTGCTTTGCCTGTGACCCCCTCAAACTCCTCCTCCGTCACCACAGGAGAAGCAGCTGGCCCATAGGAGGACAGCCAAAGCAAGCCAGGGCCCCCAAGGCCTCAGCTCTCCAGAGGACCCACGCCAAAGTCATGGAGAGAAAACAGGGCCAAGCATTTCACAGGCTGTCTGTGGATGTCAGGGCAGCACATAGAAGTGGTGGGCCTAGGAAAGTTAAGAACTTTGATCACCAGTGATTGCACAGGTGAACACATTTTGTCACTTTATAATCTGAAGATATATTCACTTTCACTGAATAATGCATAATGGTGTCTTTTAGCTTCATTTACAGGCTTCGTGAGCCTTCCCCCCCCACTAGCAGTTCAGCTGCACACAGATGGCTCTGTGGGAGAAGTGTGTATGTGGCAGGGCCTTTCAGAGCCTCGTGTAAACGTTCTCCCACGCATGCAGATCCTTCCTCCCTCATTCTCATTTCAATGTCCTGAGCAATTTCAATGCTGCCTGATGGTGTTCTCTTTCAGTTGTCCATCTGAGCTGACCTGCATCTCCGCCCATGCAATGATAGCACTCCCATGCAGCACTCTGTTCCTGCCAAACACGAGGTTCCTTTCATTTGCGATTTTAGAAGCATGGTGCTGGTGAAGATTGTCTTTAGCTCTCCCGTCCTTTCCCCTCCTCCAGTCACCCATGTCCTTGTTGACCCCCTTGACATCACTTTCCAAATCCCCAATGTGACTGACCAGCCAGAACCCTTTTCTTTCTGGAATGTCCAAGTGAATGTGCACATTCCCTATTTTCCTGAGAATCCCACCCCCATCCACATTGACCTGCCCGACCGCCTCCTTCCTACCCTCAGGGTCTGTGTCTGCGTCTGCCTCCAAGTTCACACCAACCACCCTTTATGTCCCTTTTACCACTACCATCACACCTTCACCCTCCCAACCTACTGGCTCACTATGCCCTCTCCCATTCTCACCAATCCCTCCTACCACATCCACTCTCATTTCACTCCCCATGAAGGCAGTCATCAACTCTACAGACCCCTCCCTTGCACGTTCACCTGGACATTCCCCCACCCCCTTCCTCATTCCTCCACCGTTACCCCTTCCTGCCCCTGGACTCCTTCCTCCCTACAAGCTCCTTCCTCCCCTAGAAATCCTTCCTTCCTCGGACTCCTTCCTCCATGCAAGCTCCTTCCTCCCCGCAATGATCTGCCCCCTTCCGTACTCCTTCCTTCCTCCAAGTCCTTCAGCCATCCAAACTCCTTCCTTTGCACCTTCCTCCCCCTTGACATCTACCTCCCCAGTTGCCACATTCTCTCCCATACACACTCCTCCTCTCAACCTCCCCCCTACCCCCAGTACACCTTCTTCTCCCAGTCAAACCTAGACCTTCCTCTCCCACACAACCTCCCCCCCACTAAACTCCGGTACACTTTCCTCTCCCACTCACAGCTGGATCTTCCTCTCCATCCCCTTGATGATCATCTGTAGCAGACCATAGCCAAGACACTGATGTCCCAAGGCAGACACTCAATGGTGATCTTTCACCTTCTGTGAGCTTGTTCACAGTGGAGACATGTCCATCAGAATCCACCCAGCACGTGACGCATGTTCCTCCAGAGTCTACTTGTTGTAGGGCTCTAGCATCTTCTGCTCCTCAAATATGCACAATGTGAACAAAGCCCTGACATTAAGTCCTGACTTCTGCATGTCACATTTGCCAAGACGTGTTTTGCGCCAAAGTGTTTTCCCGCCAATGTGGGCGGTAAATTTGACACGGGGGATGATTCCGGTGAGCAGGGCTTATAAATGATATGCAGATGTATAAAAATGAATTCCCCAAAGTGCGGCGGCAGGAAACATTGATGGACAGAGAGGACAATTGCAAACTGGTTTCATGATGTTGTGAAGCCGATTTTTGGCTTCTCTGCTATATTGTCCATTCACGCCTACCATGACGCTCGATGCCAACGGGCATGAAAAATTCTGCCCACTAGTTTCAGCCCCAAATTTCTTACCCTGAAATGTATGTGAAATTCTAACATGTTATGATCACTGTTACCTAGAGGATCCTTTACTATGAGATTATTTATTCATCTGTCTCAACACACATTACTTGCATCAATTGCCACTTGCGGAATAGAGTTCCAAACTTCTAACCATCCGTTGTATGTAGAAGTGTTTCCTAACTTCACTCCTCAAAGACCCGGTTCTAATTTTTAGACTATGCCATCTAGTGTTAGACTCTCCTACCAACAGAAATATCTTCTATGTACCTTACTTGTGTACCTAGGGCAGAATTTTATCCTTGGCATGTGGGATCGGCGGGGGTGGGCGGGTGTGGTCAGGAATCCGACCACCACCTGCGATCAGCAGCGCTCATGATTTTACACGGTCGGGCCAATTAAGGCCTGCCCAGTGTGATACATTGCCTGGAATGTGCACGAAGGGGCAGGCGAGGGCATGATGACAACCCAGCAGCTGATTCAAATGCGGCCTTGGCAGCCCCTGGAAGGCTGCCACTGAGGGCCACTGAAGTGTTGCCAATGGAGATCTTGGTGGGTGGACACAACAGGCGGGAGGGCAGGCCAGCGGGGCAGTTGGCCCCGTGTTTTTCGATGATTGCCTCACAGCCCTCCTGGAGGAGTTGGCAGCGAGGAGAGAAGCCCTTGTCCCCAGGGACGGGAGGAGGGGGCCCCCACACCTCACCAAAAAGGCCTGGGAGGAGGTGGCATCCAGAATCAGCAGCCACAACGTGGTGAAGCACACATGGGTCCAGTGCTATAAGCGCTTCAACAAGCTGCTGCGATCGGGATGGGTGAGTACTGTATTCGCATGGGTCACTTTGTAGAACAGTTAAGAGCTGCCCATCTCACCCTTGGACCTCAGAGGTGTTAGAGTGTGAGTGCCAAAATGTCAATGAGGCAGGATCTGGCCAATGGGGTGAGCCTAGCTGCTTGGACTGATTGCCTTGTGGCTCCAGGGTCACGAATCGGCTGAGCCCTACGAGGTGTTCCTCAGGTGGGGTTGGCTGCAGTAGCGCTCCAGGTAGTGAGTGGACTAATCAATGCTCCTCTGTCCTTTCAGGAGTAAACATTCCATAACAATGCTGAGAGGTCATGGACCCATATCTCCTCATCCTCTTGTGATACATGAGGAAGTCCAGTGGTGATGTTGGGATGCCAGAGGAAGATAAGAGTGCAGTGCACTGAGGTGAGAATGTTGGTTATTGCTACCATTGCAGTGTAGTCTCTATATGATTTTGAGCCTCAAACTTGGAATCCGCATTGATAGTCGAAAGACAAGTGCACCATGATGCATATCTCTGTCTCACCAGGGTGCCAGGCATGTACAGTGACTGTTTCATGACGTAAACTAATGACATGTTCTTCTTCCCCCTTTTAGGCTCACCAGCAGCCATTCGTTATGAGGAACCGAAAGACCCACCCCTAACCCTGGAGGACCATCATGCTGAGCACGCACATGCTTCATGCCTTCTCAGTCAAGCAGACACCAGCGCCTCAGTAGGCATAACATCACCGTGTAGTCTATCGGTGCACATTGGAGGGGGCACTTCACACTCGCTTGAGGTGTAGGTGGAGGCAGAGAGTGCCCAGGGCACCAGCAGTTGGAGGACTGCTGGGGGCCAGGACAATGCTCAATCGATGGCTGATGATGAGTCTCTGGAGTTGTCCCTGAGGCAGCAGATGCTGGATGTCCAGCAGGGTGTGCAGGAGGATCTGGCGGAGATACGTGAGGGAATGTGTGCCATGGTGTCCATTGTGGTGGAGTCCCTGCAGTTGACCCTCATGACTGAGCACAATGTCTCCTCCATAGAGAGAGTGGTGACTCTCATGGAGGGGCTCCTCCAGGGACTCCTCCAGGGACTCCATCGGGGTTCATGGGGATGTGCTCCAACCTGCAAGCCCTCACAGCAGCAATGACTTCAGCTGGTCAGTATCAGTGGGAGATGGATTGGGCACCCAGTATCCCAGCTAGGTACCCATATCAGTGGTGAGCATGGCGATGCAGAGCAACCTGACATTGGCGCACGAGCTGCCTGTCATCTCTGCGGGCTCCACTCAGGGCGCTCCAGTTGATGGCAGCAGCTCCTCTGTCCCTCTGCCAGTGGCTGTGGCATCTGATGAGGCTGTGGTGACTGGGGAGATGCCAACCATGGCACTGGCTACTCCCTCCCAGGTGGGGCCAGCACAGGCTCCAGGGGCCAGAGGACACCCGCCATGGTCATCAAGGCCAACAAGGTAGCAGAGTGAGCAGGCTGCCTCCAATGCCGGTGCCAGCGAGGGGGGGCACCAAGACGTAGCACCTGCAGACAGAAACTTAAAGCACCTTAAGCACAACATGGGCTTATCACGGGTTCCCCATTTTTGTTTTCTTTTATTAATGGTGTGATGGTTCATGTTAATTTCTGCTACTTTTAACATTCACAAGTAAATATGTTATTTTGTGCAACTGGCCTCTGTATGCTTCATTTGTTCTGTAGGTGCAGGGTAGGCCATGATGTTATGATGAATGTGTGTCTCTTGAAACTTTATTGCAAAGGTACATAGTTTATGTTGTTGACCAAGGAACTGGTCCTGTCAGGGATCGACTCTGGAGACTGCAGCCCTGGCATGTGGTGGTGGTTCTTATTTGGTAGGCTAGCTGAAGATGTGTTGGATCAAAGCATCCCCGGGGTCCCTACCTCCCTGTAGGTTACCCAGGTCAGCGTCTATCCCCTGAACATTCTCCTCACCGTGCTCGTCCTCAGATTCATTACTGGACTCATCATCTGTTGCCTGTGCAGCTGCATCAAGATCTTCCTCCACTGCATCCCCCCTTTCCCAGTGCCAGACTGTGGAGAGTGCAGCAAGCAACCACTATTAGTGACACACGATCTGGGGGGTATTGGAGTGTGCCACCTGAATGGCCTAAGCATCGGAAGGGCATCTTGAGAAGACATTTGGTTCTCTCTACCACACCCCTTGTGGAAGCATGGCTCCTGTTGTACCACTGCTCAGCCTCTGTTCTTGGGTGGCAGGGAGGCATCATGAGCCACTTTTTGAGGGGATAACCCTTGTCACCCAGCAGCCATCCATCCAGTTGGGCTGGAGCATTGAAGAGCCGGCACCTGGGAGTGCCTGAGGATGTAAGTGTCATGGGAGCTGCCAGGATACCTTGCACAAACTTGCAGAATCTCCACCCTGTGGTCACACACTATCTGCATGTTCATGGAAACCCTTCCTGTTGATGAAGTCTCCCGGCTCACCTGCTGGCGCCTTGATGACCACATGTGTGCAGTCGATGGCATCCTGGACCCGGGGGAACCCAGCAATCACTGCAAAGCCTATGGCTCGCTCAGCCTGGCCGGCCTTGTCTGTATGGTAAAGAATGAAAGTCAGCACAGACCTGAACAGAGCGTCTGTCACCAGTTTGACGCTGATTGGGAGACTCCACAAAGATCCCCCACTGGCCCCGGAAAGAGCCAGAGGCATAGAAGTTGAGGGCCACTGTGACCTTCAGCACCACTGGCATGGGGTGTCCGCGCATACAGTTGGAGCTGATCTCATGGCCACTCCTCCATCTGCATTGCACCTCAGACATATTGAGGTAGCTGCATTGCTGCCTGTAAACCCTGGCAGCAGGATAGTGATGTCTCCTGCGGCCCCTTCCACCTTGGCCTTCCTGTTGGCCCTGTTGGCCCCGTGGCCCTTGTGCCTGTACCTCTCCTCCCATAGGTCCCTCCCCTTAAAGTTGAATAGGGACTCATGGCCTCCTCCCCCTTCTGGCCCTCTCTTCCTCCTCAGAGGAGGTGCCTCGAGTGGAGATCACAATCCCCATTACCAGGGTAAGGGAAGGCTGTCTGATACCTGGAAGGCCCCATGCAATGTGAATCCTCCGGGGGCCTGGAAAACAATTGAGTCCTGAACTGAAGACTCTAAAATATCTGAATGCAGCTCTGAAGTGAGATGAAGCTGTCCTGTTCACAGAAACAACCAGCAGCAAGTGATGTTCTGCCCTCCTCACTAACCGCTTTGACAAGACCACTGGCCCCTCTTATCCCACCTCTGGATGAGGTTTTGATAATTGTGGCCTCCCCACCTGCCCGTTTTGCCTGTGCAACAGCCTAAAAATCGCACGAGCTTCATAAGTCACAGACAATTGGTGTCTCAAGGGCCTTAAGTGGCCACTTAATTATTAGCGGGCATGCCTCCACTTCAACTGCGCGCCCACCAAGCAAAATATCGCGAGAGTGTACATTGATGTCGGCACACTCAGCTGACGTCAATGTGCTTTATTTAACGCTCAAGCAGGTTGGGCACGTGCCCGCCCACCCAGCTAACAATTCTGCCCCTAAATATCTTGAAAACTTTGATTAAATCAGACCCCTTAATCTTCTAAATTCCAGGGAATATAACCCCAGTTTGTGTAATCATTCCTTATAATTTAACCAATAGAATCCAGCTATCATCAGATAAATCTATGCTGCATTTCCCCCAATGTCACTATATACTTTCTAAAGTGTGGTTCCCAGATTTGTTCATATATTTCCAGGTATAATCTAACCAGGCCTTTGTATAGCTGAAGCATGGCTTCTACCCTTTTGTATTCTAGTCCTTTTGATATAAAGGCCAGTATTCCATTAGCCTTTTTGATTATTTTCTGTACCTCTTCATGACATGTTAGTGATCGATATTCCTGGAACCCAAGTCTCTTTGGACCTCCGCTATTTCCAGATTTTCACCATTTAGTAAGCACTCTGTTCTATCCTTTTTCGGTCCGAAGTGAATGACCTCATATTTGCCTACACTGAAATCCTTTTACTTGTCCATTCACTTAATCTATCAATATAATTTTGTAATTCTATGCTTTCATCTACATGGTTTACAATTGTTAGGAAATGGACATAGTTTAAGTAAGTTACATTGGTATTTGTGCATGTTGGGAATGAGTTTTAGCTTTAAAGTTTGTTTGATTTGTATTTCTGTATGTGTGTGTTAAGAAAGGTCAAATTGAGTTTTGGTTTCACTTTAAAAAGGTGCCTGTGTTTCTAATGAGGTTTTTTACGACTGTTGCAGCTAGGTTAAACAAACAAGAGAAGAAGAATTAGGCTGTTGCCTAGCAACAGGGGTCCAGAGACACAGGTCCTTCCCATAGGCACACACAAAAAAACTAAATAAACAGCAGTTCTAAGTTCAGTTTGAAGCCAAGACCTCAGAGAAACTGGACATTGGGAGAAGGAGCTGCAGATTTCCCAAAAGAACCAAAAGATTCCAAAGCCAAAGGAGTGAGACAGAAACAGGAGAAAGTCCCAAAAAGACTTTCTCATCAAAGGAAGGACAGAAACCTGGAAAAGGTCCTGTTAAGTGAAGTTAAGTGTGAGGGGCAGAGAGAAAGGCTCCAAGCTTCAGATTTAAAGAGGCAAAAACTGCAGAAAACAGATTTAAAGCAAGAACAGCTTGCAAGAGACAAGAAGTCCAAAGAGACAACTGAAGGTCTGTAACTCTTTGTTATGAGCATGTGAAGCAGTGATGTACTGTTGATGGCTGAGTCAGTGAGAGAGAGTGCATGGAAGAGAGCGTGAATGCATGTGCTGACCCCAGGGAGAGGAACTTCGGAAGGAGAATTTTGAAACTCTGGAGGTGAACTCTGGCAGAAGACATCTGAGAGAAAATGTCAGTTTGGGCAAAGATTCCAAGGCGAGTTCTTTGAGAGTGGAGATTGGAAACCCTCGTGTGAAAGACGGAGTTCAGTGAAACTGGTTGGCTCACGGTGTGACAACCGTCTGGGGAGAGTTACAGAGAGATTTATTACATCTGGTTGAGATGGCATCTGTCACTTGGTTTCAGAGTGTGTTGTGTCTGACTACAGGTGCCTATTGGTACATGGACTGTGTACTTACTGTGGACATTAGAGTATGAGATAGCTTTTGTAACTTGTGTTATCCTTACAAATCTGTATATATCTGTAAAGGTATAGCTGTGGGTGAAGTGGTATTGTAATATAGTTCATCTTTTTTGTTTAATAAATGTTTTATTCTTTTGTTAAAAGTTTATCAGCTGTCTCCTGCAACTCTGTTCAGTAGCTACTCTCCATGTATCTATACAAAACAAATAAAAGTTAGGATCTATCGAGCTGGGTTCCACTCTGGGATCAGGTTTGTCCAGGAGTACTACCGCTGGGATCATAACACAATCGTGCCTATCTCTGTGACATTGCCAAATTTAGATATGTGACTTTCTATCCTATTATCCAAGTTGTTAATGAACACAGTACGCAGAATTTTCTGCCTGCTGGGCGGGCGCACCCGATCCAATCTCCAGCAGGCAGGCCGTCGATCCCCGCTGGAGAAGCGAGCCCCGCCGCCATTTTACATGGGTGGGCTAATTAAGGCCCGTCCAGTGTGACATTCGGCGGGAAGCTATGCGCATCCTGTGCGGGTAGGGGGGAATTCCCCAAAAGCGAGGGTGCGCTCTTTCGAGCATGCACACTAAAGAACGCACATCTCCCTGAGGTAGCATTTAGCCTCAGGGAGATCGCTTACCCTTTTAAAAACATTAAAAATAGAAAAAAAAATTCCTTAACATGTTCCCCTCATGTGACAATGTCACATGATATGGGACATGTTCATAAATTACACTAAAACTTGATTAAGTTGTTTAAAACCCTACATGTTTTTTCTATGGCCCACTGGGACTCCTGGCCTGCCCACCAACTTTAAGGTTGGACGGGCAGGTCCTTTAATTGTTTAAATGACTCTGTCAATGGCCTCAATTGGCCATTGATAGGTCGGGGGGCGCACAGCTGATTTTGCTGCGCCCCACCTTCCTGAAAATTTAAATGGGGTGCAGTGATGTTGGGGGTTCCCCCCGATGTCATCCCACATCATTTTACGTGTCGGCGAGCGGGCCCCACCCCCTGCCCGCCGATGGCAAAATTCTGCCCAGTGAATAGTTGAGGCCCCAGCACAGATCCTTGCACGACATCACTCATTACATCCTGCCAATTAGAAAACAGCCACAATCGCTATTCTCTGTCTCTTATCGCTCAGCCAATACAATTTTATGTCAGGGGATTTTACGGTCCTACCAAAGTAGATGCACTTTTGAACGGCTCGCCACGTTTTACTGACCCGCCCCAATGGCAACACAGCTGTGAAATTCCACCTCACGTCTATAATTTGCCTCCAGTTCCATGAGCTTTCATTTCAGCTTGATCAAACATCTTCTGGAAGTGCATATAAATAATATCCATCGACATTCCCTGTTTACTCTTCAAAATATTGCAAAACATCTCTCAAATTTCTGATATTAATAAATCTGCAATAAAGGCAACTTAAACCTGCACTTAATTTATTGGAGGGAGGATATTTTATTAATTTAATAAGACAGGATTCCTACTGTATTAATTTAATGCCACACAATAAGAATTTTAAGAAATTTCCATCCAGGTTTATAGCACACCTACACAGTGCCTTTTGCTTTCCCACACTGATTTTCCACATTTCAGAGGCGAATGCTTCTGGCAGAAAGTATACTAATACACTATTTGTACCTTTCTAATGAGGCAGAAAATTGCTATTGTGGGCTATGACTACTTTTGCTAACTTGGAGCCGATTGCTCTCTCTCACACTCAGCAAAACCAATAACTAGTAACTTATACCCAGAAACTGACACTTGTGCCATTAATGGATGAATGCTTAGTGTGCTTGACATTTCACTTCTGTTATTTTAAAACAACATTAATGCATTTACCATCTATACCCAAGTAAAAGTCAATCTCATGTAAAAGTTGACCTTATTTTTCAGGGATCAAAGTTCCTTGGCTGCCCCGCTCCACTTGCTGTTCCCCCTGGGACTCCTTCAACTACTTACCTAAAGAAAGGTGGCATTTAGGAGATGCAGTCCAGGAAAATCCTGGTGACAATCTGCTTGTCTGCCAGGAGTTGCTTGAACATTTGCTCTGCTAACATTGCCATTGTGTACAGCCCAAATCACAGCACTCAAAGAGGAGACACACCCGCGACCAAACAAATTGCCAATTTCTCCCTGCCACACTGGGACGTGGAACTAAAAAGCACAATCTGTCCAAACAGTGGCACAGTAACACTCACCAGGATACACCCATTTGTATCATAGCAACTGAATCAGTGGGCTTATCAAGATAGACCAGCCAATCCATGTACAGGATTCTGTGTGGGTGCAAATCAAGCATGCATATCAACCCCTTGAAAATATTATTCACGTAAAAGTCAACCCTTAAATTTTTGCCTGAAAGACTGGCCTCAAAAATGCGACTTCTATGTGGGTATATATAGTATTTTGAACAGATTAACAAGTCCTGTCTACCATCAACAGTATTTTTATGGATTTAATGTGTTAACAGAAATATTGATTCGACTCGTATGCATTTAACATACCTATGCAAACAAGGTCCATAAAGCCATACATTCCATAGCAGATCTGAAATAAGATGTCTCTTCGCTGCCAAATTGCAGCAGGACTGAAGGCTGACCATAAGAGCCAGGTCACACTTGCTATCAGAAAAAGGCAACCAAGGATCACTGCTATTATTTGAACCTTCTCAACCAAGGTCACTGTGATAGGTTCCCACTGCAGAAGAAAAAGAAACATTTAAACTAGACAGCATCAATAAATATCTTTTTTTTATAGCAAACTGCTCCCACCATTCATATAGATTTTCTTCTGTAAACATTAGGATATTACTTTGCATTTGCAACAAATTGCAAACTTATGTTTTATACAGTGTAGTGCTGTTCTGTGCAGTTAATTCTGTGGATGTGGCCAACACTATTCCCAACAAGAAAAGAAAAATTATTATTGTCAACATACTTCCCTCCACCACCCCCACCCCACTCCCCCACCCCCAATACAGGTCTCAGTTCGTGTCTTGAATTGTTGGTTTCCCTCAATAGTGATATTTTACAAGTGAGTTTGATGATTCTCATCAGTAGCAGCAGGGGCTCCCACTTCCAATTCAAATCAGACTGGAATCCATTCTGTTGTGCAAAAATTTGATAATGCCAGAGTTCTTTTTGTCATTTGTTTCAATTATATTTCTATTGTTTTTATTGGTACTTTATGAAACTTAGGTGCTTTAAAAAATGAGATTAACAGTTTCATAGAATCATAGGCCAGGATTTTTCAGTCAGCGTGGGGGTCGGGGCCCACTCGCCGACGCGTAAAATGATGCGAGATGACGTCGGGCAGAACTCCCTGCGTCACCGCGCCCTACTTCAATTTTCCAGTAGGTGGGGGCTCAGCAAAATCAGCTGTGTGCACATTGACCTGTCAATGGCCATTTGAGGCCACTGACAGAGTCATTAAACTAATTAATGGACCTGCCCGTCCAATGTTAAGGTGGCGGGCAGGCCAGGAGCCCTGGCGGGCATTAGAAAAAGCATGAAACCTCATGCATGGATGGGATGAGGTTTCATGTAGGTTTTAAAAAATGTAATTAAAGTGAATTTAAAAGTTATGGGCATGTCCCGACTCATGTGACAGTGTCACATGAGGGGACATGTCAGGGAATTTTTTTTTTTTTTTTCAGATTTTTTAATGTAGACCCGACCTCCCTGAGGCAGCACCTAGCCTCAGGAAGATGACTGCACTCTATCGTGCGCAAGAGCGAACTCTTGGCTCAGTGAATCCCCGCCCCCCCCACCCGCACAGGGAGCGCATAGAGCTTCTGTATGGACGTCATGCTGGGCGGGCCTTAATTGGCCCACCCACATAAAATGGTGGCGCGCCCCTAATCAGGGGCGCTGATCGGAGGTGAGCCTCCGCACGCCCTCTCTTAAACTTCCCCCCCAATGAGCGGAAAATTCTGCCCATAGAATAGTTACAGCACAGAAGAAAGCCATTCAGCCCATTGAGTCTGTGCTGGCTCTCTGGAGGAGCAATTCATCTAATGTCATTCCCCTGATTTCTCCCCTTAGTCCTGTATTCTTCCTTTTCAGATAATAATCCATTTCCTCTTGAATTCCTCAATTGAACCTGCCTCCACCATACTCCCAGGCAAAGCATTCCACGTCCTAACTACTCTCTGTATAAAAAAGTTTTTATTCATATTTCTTTTGCCAATTACCTTAAATATTGAGTGCCCTCTGGTTCTCAATACTTCCACCAATGGGAACAGTTTCTACCTATCTATTCTATCCAGGCCCCTCATCATGTTGAATAGCTCTATCAAATCTAACTTAAGAAAGTAATTGGAACAGAGTTATTTTTATTGCATGTTAATTTTATTATACCTCCATGTCAGTTGCACTTGAGACAGAGATAAAAACAAAAAAACTGCGGATGCTGGAAATCCAAAACAAAAACAGAATTACCTGGAAAAACTCAGCAGGTCTGGCAGCATCGGCGGAGAAGAAAAGAGTTGACGTTTCGAGTCCTCATGACCCTTCGACAGAACTTGAGTTCGAGTCCAAGAAAGAGTTGAAATATAAGCTGGTTTAAGGTGTGTGTGTGAGGGGCGGAGAGATAGAGAGACAGAGAGGTGGAGGGGGGTGGTGTGGTTGTAGGGACAAACAAGCAGTGATAGAAGCAGATCATCAAAAGATGTCAACGACAATAGTACAATAGAACACTACCTCATCTTCCGACTAGGGACTTTACAGCCTTCCGGACTGAATATTGAATTCAACAACTTTAGGTCGTGAGCTCCCTCCCCCATCCCCACCCCCTTTCTGTTTCCCCCTTCCTTTTTTTTTCCAATAAATTATAAAGATTTTCCTTTTCCCACCTATTTCCATTATAAAAAAAAACCCCCACTAGAGCTATACCTTGAGTGCCCTACCATCCATTCTTAATTAGCACATTCGTTTAGATAATATCACCAACTTTAACTTTAACACCTATGTGTTCTATTGTACTATTGTCGTTGACATCTTTTGATGATCTGCTTCTATCACTGCTTGTTTGTCCCTACAACCACACCCCCCCCTCCACCTCTCTGTCTCTCTATCTCTCCGCCCCCCCACACACACACCTTAAACCAGCTTATATTTCAACTCTTTCTTGGACTCGAACTCAAGTTCTGTCGAAGGGTCATGAGGACTCGAAACGTCAACTCTTTTCTTCTCCGCCAATGCTGCCAGACCTGCTGAGTTTTTCCAGGTAATTCTGTTTTTGTGTTGCACTTGAGACAGCACTGTGCTAGGTATTTTCATTGTTAAAAGCGTAATGCTTTGTTACAGTTTGTGTGAGGCACAATAGCTTTTTATAATTGTAGAGTATACTCCTCTTATTGGACAATCTGATCACAGGGTACCTTTTCCCTCAAATTGTTCAAAATGCTTCAAAATGTTTTTAACCTATGCTTTTTCCTCAGGAACTGAAATTTTAATTGCCTTAAGTAAGAATTTAAGCAAATCAAAATAATCCAAAATATATACATTTACAAAAACATGATTAAATTTATCTATTGTAATATGTTTTGCATCTTTTAATGCCTTCAATGCCTAAATAATTTAAAGGAAAAGCCTAGGATTGGACATCATGGGCTGGATTTTCTTGGACTCTGAAGGCCTTTAAAAATGGCAGGCAGGACCCAATTCCAGCATTTCCGCCCCCATTCACTGTGTCGATAATAAGGGTGCGGATTGTGCACTCCCTACCTGGCTGGTTCCATTGTGGGGTAGACATCTCATTCGTCCCTCCACCCCCACCCCATCATGATTTGCCTGTTCTGCATGCTCCTGGTAAACATCTCCTCCATGCACGCTAATACTCTCACCAAAATGCCATTCAGTATGGTCAGCATCAGAAGCATGCTGGCACACTGAAGAGACCATTTTGAATGCGAAACGGCACCCGTAGCACTGAAAAAAGTGGGCACTGCACATGCGAATCTGGTGGCCACAGAGTCTAAACCAGGATGTATGAAGCAGGAAATAACAATTAGATTTAAATAATGTACAAAAAGTGAAACAAAGTTTGGGAAAGACAGGTGGGATAAATTCAGGAGTATATTCTTAATGACGTGATAAAAGATAATAACTGCTGAGCAACCTCTTTGGTCCGAAAATGTAATCATACAACTGTGGATTCTCATTACCTTAGAAGACGATTAATAGTGAAGAATTACATTTTCTTTTCTTTTATATCTCTCTCCGCTAATCAGTCCTAGCTTTTTCAACTGTTTCTAGTGTAGAACAAGTGGGAAAGTTCCCTAATTTACATTCATTTCAAGTGCCGTATCTATCAATGAGGAATACAAGAGCACACCTTGTGGAGGAGCAGAATATCTCTAACAGCAACTTCCGGATTTGCACATTCAGCTACGCATATGCAGATGCCAGAATTTCTTTCTGATTTACTGTATTATAACAGTGAGCGTTGTAGCCTTAACATTATTGTTATCCCAAAATCTGGCCCACTGAATTCAATGTTAAATCAGGTACAGAAAGCAAAATGAATAGAGGGAAATAAAGATTGAATTGAGGGAGAGATAAAAGAAATGTAAAGAGTAAAGTAAAGACTTTTTAAAAAGTCTCCAACAATAAATATAGTCTGTAGAAATGAGACTACACACTTGTAAAAGTAAATTTTCAGAGCCAATGAAGTTGTTTGCCCAAAATTAAGACTTAATACCCTGTTAAAAGAGTGCTGGGATGGACAAGCTTTAATTTTATCTTCTGAGTTTAGTTTGTATACATCAGCTAAGTCCAGCAATTTCACATTGATCAACAACAACTTCATTTATAAAGCACCTTTAATGTAGTAAAACATCTTAAGGTGCTTCATAGAAGCATTATCAAACAAAACTTGACATCAAACTGCAGAAGGCAATATTACAGCAGATGACCAATGGCTTGGTCAAAGAGGTAGTTTCAAGGAACATCCTAAAGAAAGAAAGAAAGGTAGAGACAGAGAAGTTTGAAAGGGGAATTTCAGAGCTAGGGGCCTCAGCAGCTGAAGGCACAGCTACCAATGGTGCAGCAGTTAAAATCGGGGATGTACAAGAGGTCAGACGAGAGGAGTGCAGACAGTCAGAGTTGAAAACAAGGTTGAGAATTTTAAAATTAAGGCAATGCTTAACTAGGAGCCAATGTATGTCAGAAAATATAGGGATTCTGTGTGACCAGGACTTGGTATACGAGTTAAGACATAGGCAGCAATGTTCTGCACATCCTTATGAGGATGGGAATGCCATGGTAGTCAAGTTTAGGGGTAACAAAGGCATGGTTTCACCAGCAGATGAGCTGAATCAGGGTAAGTTGGGCAATGTACAGAGGTAGAATTAAGTAGTCTTAGTGATGGAGCAGATACATGGTCAAAAGCTCATCTCAGGACTAGATTTGCCACCAAGGTTATTTGTTTCAACCTCTGACAATTGCCAGCAGTAATAACAGTAATGGTGGCTAGAGAATGGAGTTTGTTGCGGAGACCGAAGATAATGGATTCTTTCTTCCCAATTTTTGAAGGTGACTCATTCAGAGAGATGTAGTTATCTCGCAGCTTTTGGTGAAGCAGGGTTCAGACACAAGCTCCCTGATTTCACATTGAATTCCACATGTGTGGAAGCTGCTGTCCAATTTCCACATAAATAATGTTGAACGCTGTTAGCCATGTCATTATTTTTACCCCAAAGTCTGGCCCAATGATATGCAACAGATCTCAGCAATGAATTTCTTCAGTGTATAATTCTGATGCTGAATTTGTATAAGACACTCGTCAGACCTCAGTTGGAATATTGCATACAGTTCTGGGCACCATATTATAGGAAAGATGTGAACACATTGGAGTGAGTGCAGAAGAGTTTTACAAGAATGATTCCAGGTATGAGAAACTTTAGCTATGAGGATAGATTGGAGAGGTTGGGACTGTTCTCCTTGGAGAGGAGATTTGATAGAGAAATTTAAAATCATGAGGGGGCTGGACAGAGTAGATAGGAAGAAGCGTTCCCACTCATAAAAGGATCAAGAACGAGAAGGCACAAATTTAAAGTGATTTGCAAAAGTGACACGAGAAAAAAACTTTTTCACACGAGTGTTTTGGGTCTGGAATGCACTGCCAGGAAGTGTGGTGGAGGCAGGTTCAGTTGAGGCATTCAAGAGGGCATTAGATGATTATTTGAATAGAAACAATGTGCAACGGTATGGGGAAAAGGCAGGGCAATGGCACTAGGTCATAATGCTTATTTGGAGAGCCAATACAGACATGATGGGCCAAATGGCCTCCTTCTGTGCCGTTAAGATTCTGTGATTTTGTGAATTCCTCATCTCAATTCATAAAGCTTCTGTTTTGCCTGTAGTGAATTTGGGTTTACCTATTCCCTTTAATTTCAATTTTCCTTCAAGCAAAATTTATAAAACAAATCAGATGCAACTGAATGGAGAGACTTTCCTTCCCCTATAATTAAATACCCACTGTTATTGCATCTGAAACTTAGTATATGGTCTATACACTATCATGTTTGCAGAATTAGCCAAGTCCCCAAACTATTAGCTTGTTTATGTATGAGATAACTTTGAGGTATCCCAAGTAAACCAAACCTTGGACCCTGTGAGTTAACTATCAAAAACTGCATTCTTCATTTATATCTCGCAATGAGAGTACAACATATTACAAGCGATAAATTCATCATTAATAGGAGAACCAAATGCTCAATTACAATTATTCGTACAATAGCATACTCTGACATTCTCAAATTGTAACAACACACTGCAATATTGTTGTATTACTTATTCTTACAGTGAGAGAGTGTGAGAGAAACAGCATGGTCATTTTATAATGAGAGAGTGTGAGAAACATGGTTATTTACAGTGAGGGAGTGAGAGAGAAATAGCGTGGTCATTTATAGCGAGAGGGAGTGAGAGAAACAGCAGGGTCATTCACAGGGTGAGAGTGTGAGAGAAACAGTGTGGCTATTTACAGTGAGAGAGTGAGAGAAACAGCATGGTCATTTACAGTGAGAGAGTGTGAGAGAAAACAGTGGGGTCATTTACAGCAAGAGAATCTGAGAAAAGCAGTGTGGTCATTCACAGCAAGAGAGTTTGAGAGACAGTGTGGTTATTTACATGGTGAGATTGTGAGAGAAACAGTGTGGTCATTTACAGCGAGGGGGTGAGAGAAAAATAGCGTGGTCATTTACAATGACACAGTGGGAGAGAAACAGTGGGGTCATTTACAGTGAGAGAGTCTGAGAAAAGCAGTGTGGTCATTCACAGCAAGAGAGTTTGAGAGAAACAGTGTGGTTATTTACATGGTGAGATTGTGAGAGAAACAGCGGGGTCATTTACAGTGAGATTGTGTGAGAGAAACAGTGTGGTCATTTACAGGATGGGAGTATGAGAGAAACAGCAGGGTCATTCACAGGGATAGAGCGTGTGAGAAACAACAGGGTCATTTACAGCAAAAGACTGTGAGAGAAACAGTGCGGTCATTTACAGTGAGATTGTGTGAGAGAAACAGTGTGGTCATTTACAGTGAGATTGTGTGAGAGAAACAGTGTGGTCATTTACAGGATGGGAGTGTGAGAGAAACAGCGGGGTCATTAACAGTGACAGTGTGAGAGAAAAAGTATAGTCATTTACAGCGAGAGAGTGTGAGAGAAACAGCGAGGTCATTTAAAGCAAGAGAGTGAGAGAAACATTGGGGTCATTTACAGCAAGAGAGTGTGAAAGAAACATTGGGGTTACTTACTGTGAGAGAGTGCGAGAGACACATTGGGTGATTTTCAGTGAGAGAGTCAAAGAAACAGGGTGATCATTTACAGGGATCAAGTGTGAGAGAAACAGCATGGTAATTTACAGGGATAGAGCGTTTGAGAAATAGCAGGAACATTTACAGCGAGAGAGTGTGAGAGAAACAGTGCAGACATTTACAGCGACAGCGTTTGAAAGAAACAGTGGGGTCATTTACAGTGAGAGAGCGTGTAAGAACCAGTGTGGTCATTTACAGAGGGAGAGTGCGAGACAAACAGCGTAGTCATTTATAGAGGGAGAGTGCAAAAGAAACAGTGGCACCATTTACACTGAGTGTGAGAGAAACAGCGTGGTCATTTACAGTGAGGGAATGAGAGAGAAACAGCGTGGTCATTTACAGTGAGGGAGTGAGAGAGAAACAGTGTGGTCATTTACGGGGTGAGATTGCAAGAGAAACAATGTAGTCATTTATAGCAAGAATGTGAAAAGAACAGTGTAGTCGTTTAGAGCAAGAGTATGGGAGGAACAGCATGGTCATTTATAGCAAGAGAGTGTGAGAGAAACAGCGTGGTCATTAGCAGTAAGAGAGTCAGAGAGAAACAGCATGGTCATTTACAGCGAAAGTGTGAGAGAGAAAGAGTGTGGTCATTTAGAGTGAGGTAGTGTGAGAGAAACAGCATGGCAATTTACAGCGAGAGAGTGAGAGAGAAATAGTGTGGCCATTTGTAGTGAGCGAGTGTGAGAGATATAGCATGGTCATTAACAGTGACAGTGTGAGAGAAAAAGTATGGTCATTTATAGCGAGAGATTGTGTAAGAAACAGCGTGATCATTTACAGTGAGAAAGTGTGCAAGAGTGCGGTCATTTACAGGGACAGCGTGTGATAGAAACAACGGCGGGTGAGATTACGTGAGAGAAACTGCGTGGCAATTTACAGCAACGGAGTGAAAGAGTAATAATGTGGTCATTTACATGGTGAGATTGTGAGAGAAACAAATGTAGTCATTGACAGCAAGAATGTGAGATAAACAGAGTAGTCATTTAGAGCAAGAGTGTAGGAGGAACAGCATTGTCCTATGTAGTGAGAGAGAGTGAGAGAAACAGCGTCGCCATTTATAGCAAGAGAGAGGGAGAGAAACAGCGTGGTCATTTATAAGATGGGAGCATGAGAGAAACAGCGTGATCGTTCACAGGGAGAGGCTGTGAGAAAAACAGTAATTCATTTACAGCGAAAGAGTGTGAGAATAACAGTAGGGTCATTTGCAGGGATAGAGTGTAAGAGAAACAGCATTATCATTTATAGTGAGAAAGTGTGAGAGAAACGGCATGGTCATTTACAGGGATAGAGCGTGTAAGAAACAACGTGGTCATTTACAGAGGGAGAGTGCAAGAGAAACAGCGTGGTCATTTACAGTGAGAGAGTGTGAGAGAAACAGTGGGGTCATTTACAGTGAGATAGTGTGAGAGAAACAGCATGGTCATTTACAGTGAGATAGTATGAGAGAAACAGCGTGGTCATTTACAGCGAGAGAGTGTGAGAGAAACAGCAGGGTAATTTACAGTGGGAGAGCAGGAGAGAAACAGTGGGGTCATTTACAGTGAGAGATGGTGAGAGAAAGTGTGGTCATTTACAAAGAGAATGTGAGGGAAACAGCTTGGCCATTTACAGTGAGAGAATATGAGAGAAACTGAATGGTCATTTACAGTGAGAGAATGAGAGAGAAACAGCATGGTCATTTACAGAGAGAGAGTGTGAGAGAAACAGCATGGTCTTTTACATGGTGAGGGTGTGAGAGAAACAGCGTGGTCATTTACAGGGAGCAAATCCGAGAGGAGCGGAGCCTTTTACAGTGAGAGAGTGAGAGAAGAGTGTGGTACTAAAGAGCACAAGAGGGAAAAGAGCACAAAGAGAAATAATTTGTGAGTAGGATTGGTGAGTATTTCTAGTCTTTAAAGTAAAAGCAAGATCTTTAGATTGTGTTTAGATCTCTAGCCTTTTTCTTCTTTTTAAAAAAATAGCTTGTGAAGTATAAGGTCGATACTGGTGCCTATAAAAAATAATTATAATAAAGTGTAAAGTGTGGGGTTACGAGAGCAATTAATTAATACATTAATTGTGGGAGCTGCTGCAGCATGTGGGAGCTACTGGACACCAAGGTGATCCAGAACGAACATATCTGTACCAAGTGTTTGCAGCTTGAGGAACTTCGGATCCAAGTGAAGGAGCTGGAGTCTGAGCTGCAGACATTGCGCCACATCAGGGAGGGGGAAAGTTACCTGGACACTTTGCTCCAGGGGTGGACACACCCTCAGATTATGTAATTCAAATTTGGTCTGTGATCAGGGACAGGAGAGTGTGACTGCAGGTGAGGCAGGTATGGGGACCCGAGGGGTTGTGTTTGAGGAGCCTTGGCCCCTGCAACTGTCCAACAGTTACAAGGTTTTTGCAAGCTGCATGGATGAGAGCGGGGACTGCAGGAAGGATGAGCAAACTGACCACGGCACCATTCAAGTGGGGGGAGGAAATGGGAGAATATTAGTGGTAGGGGACAGTATGATTAGGGGGATAGATACTGTTCTCTGCAGCCACGAGCATGAGTCCCGAAGGCTGTGTTGCCTGCCTGGTGCCAGGGTTAAGGACATCTCCTCAGGGCTGGAGAGGAACTTGTAGCAGTTGTTGTCATCCATGTTGGTACCAAAAACATTGATAGGACTAGAAAGGAGGTTCTGCAAAAAGAGTTAGGAGCTAAATTAAAAAGTAGACCTCCAAGGATTGCTGTCTAAGCCATGGGAAAATTGGCAATAGAGTAAATAAAATCAAGGACTTAAACGCATGGCTCAGAGATTGGAGTGGGAGGAATGAGTTTCAGTTCATGGGGCACACACACCAGTACTGGGGTAGAAGGGAGCTGCTCCATTTGGACGGGCTTCACTTGAACCATGCACGGGCCAATGTCCTAGTGAGCCAAATAACTAGGGTTGTAGAGAGGAATTAAAACTAAATAGTGGGGGTTTGGTTCTGGAAAGGGGATACGTAGGCTTACAAAGCAAAAGGTTATGACAGCATTGCAGGGCAGCTATTTAGGTGATGATACCCATAGTGTGACAGGACAGGACAGAGTGTACAAACATAAAAAAGCAGCAGCAGCAATGGGGTCAAAGAGGGAAAAATGGTAAGAAGGCAAAATTAATGGCCCTTTACTTAAAAACATGTAGTATTCAGAACAAAACAAATGAATTAACGGCACAAATATAGGTTAATAGGTACGATCTTATAGCCATTACGGAGACATGGTTATAAGGAGATCAAAGCTGGGAACTAAATTTTCAGGGGTATGTGACTTTTTGAAAGGACAGGCAGGAAGGAAAGGGTGGTGGGGTAGCTTTGTTAGTGTGAGGTGAATTAAGTACGATAGCAAGAAAAGACCTTGGTTCGGAAGATTTAGAATCCATATGGGTAGCAGTAAGAAATAACAAGGGAAGAAGGTGGGGTAGACTATAGGACCCCTGAGAGTAGCTATACTGTAGGACAGAGAATAAAAGCATGTACAAAATGGCAGTACATTAATTGTGGGTGACTTTAATCTTCATATAGGTTGGGAAAATCAAATTGGTAGAGTCAGACACGAGCAAGAATTCATAGAGTGTATTCGGGACAGTTGCTTAGAACAATATGTTGTGAATCCAACCAGGGATCAGGCTGTTTTGGATCTAGTAATGTGTAATGAGGCAGGTTTAATGAATGATCTCAGAATAAAGGATGTCCAAGGAAGCAGTGAACATAATATGGTCAAATGTAGCTCTCAGTTTCAGAGTGAGAACTTGGGTCAGAAACAACTGTGCTAAATTTAAATAAGGGTAAATACAATTGAATGAAGGCAGAGTTGGCTGGAGTGGACTGGGAAAGCAGTTTAGCAGAAAAGACAGTTGATGAACAATGCCAGACGCTTAAGGAAATAGTTCATGACTCTCAACAAAAATATATCTCAGAAGGAGGATTCAAGGAAGGGGATAAACTAACCATGGTTAGCCAAGGTTAAGGACAGTATCAAATTGAAAGAAAAAACATACAATGTGGCAAAGATTAGTGGTAAGCCAGAGGATTGGGAAAGTTTTAAAAACCAACAAAAGATGACCAAAAAAATAATAAACAGTGAGAAAATAAACTTTGAGGGAAAGGTATCCTGCAGTCAGTTCTCGTTGAAAATAACAAGAGTGACATCACAAGACAGCACGAGAGATCAGAACCAGCACGACTGTGGGGAAACGTCAAAAAGTGATGTCAGCACAAAGGTGAGAGTTGATTGGTGAGTAGTGAGTAAGTATTTTTTTCTCAAGTTTTTCACCAGTTTAAAATAGATTAAGCTGAGGAACGGTCAGAGTTCTAGTTTTTATTTAAAGTACATAAATAATTTAATGGCTTTTTTGTATTTAACTTAAAGTGAGGTTTTTTTTCAACTAGAGGCATAGCAGGGCAGCTCCGCCCCATGCCTGCAATATGTGGGAAGTCCTAGACACTCTTGTGCTCTGACTGACCACCTCTGCAGGAAGTGCCACCAGCTTCAGCGACTTGAGCTCCAAGTTTCGGAGCTTGAGCGGCAGCTGGAGACACTGAGGTGCCTTCGTGAGGCTGAGAGTTTCATGGATAGCATGTTTTTAGATGTGGTCACCCCGCAGCTTACGGAAATGCAGACAGAGAGGGAATGGGTGACCATCAGTCAGAAGAAAAGTGTCAGGCAGGTAGTCAGGAAATCTCCAGGGTGCATCTCGCTCGAGAACCATTTTTCAGTGTTGGAAAACGATGAGAGTGACGGTTCCTCTGGGAAGTGCAGCCACACTCATGGCACTATGAGTGGCTCAGCTGCACAGCGGAGGAGGAAAAAGTGGAGAAGAGCAATGGTGGTAGGAGACTCAATAGTAGGGGGACAGACAGGCGTTTTTGCGGCCATGGATGTGATTCCAGGATAGTATATTGCCTCCGTGGTGTCAGGTTCAAGGATGTCACTGAACAGCTGCAGGGCTTTCTAAAGGGGGAGGGGAAACAGACAGAGATCGTGGTACACATTCGTACCAATGACATAGGTAGAAAGAGGGATGAGGTCCTGCAAGCAGAACTTAGGCAGCTAGGAAGCAGGTTAAAAAACAGGACCTCAAAGGTAGTAATCTCTGGATTGCTCCTGGTGCCATGTGCTAGTGAGTATAGAAATAGGAGGTTAGTCCAGACAAATGCATGGCTGGAGAGATGGTGCAGGAGGGAGGGCTTTAGATTTCTGGGATATTGGGACCGTTTCTGGGAGCGGTGGGACCTGTACAAGGTGAACGGGTTGCACCTGAACCGGAATGGAACCAACATCCTTGTGGGGAGGTTTGCTAGTGCTGTTGGGGAGGGTTTAAACTAACTTGGCAGGGTGATGGGATCCTGAGAGGAGGTTCAGCATGGGTAGATGCATAGCCAAAATTAGAAGAGAGAGAGCAAGTGAGTCTGGAAGGCATAGAAATTATAGGCCAGTTAAGGCACAAGGGAGTTTGGCAAGGTTGGATGGTATTTATTTTAACACAAGGAGTCTGACGAATAAGGCAGATGAGTTGAGGGCACAAATTAACACATTGAAGTATGATGTCATTGCTGTCACAGTGACATGATTGAGAGAGGGGCAGGATTGGCAGCTCAATATTCCAGGATGTAGGGTCTTCAGGTGAGACAGAGAAGGAGGTAAAAGAGGATGGGGTATCACAATATTGATCAGGGAATCAATTGCAGCAGTAAGGAGGGATGACATCTTAGAAGGCTGCTCAAATGAAGCCATATGGGTAGAACTTAAAAACAAAAAAGGAGCAATCACATTGCTAGAGGTGTACCATAGGCCCCCAAACAGTCAGAGAGAAATAGAAGAGCAGATATATAGGCATATTTCAGAGAAGTGTAAAAATAATAGGGTATTAATAGTGGGGTATTTCAAACTTCCCCAACATTAACTCAGTTAGTCATAGTGTGATAAGTTTAGAGGGTGTGAAATTCTTAAAATGCATCCAGGAGAACATTTTTAGCCAGTACGTAGAAGGTCCTGGATTTAATTTTAGGGAATGAAGTCAGGCAAGTGGTAGAGGTATCAGTGGGGGAGCATATTGTGGATAGCGATCATAACTCCTTTAGATTCAGGGCGTTATGGAAAGGGAAAAGGATGGACCAGAAATCAGAGTTCTAAATTGGAGAATGGCCGATTTTAATAAGACCAGATATGATTTGGCCAGATTGGACTGGATGCAGCTACTTTTAGGTAAATCTGCGTTAGAGCAGTGGGACTCATTCAAGAAGGAAATAGGGAAAGTACAGGGCCAACATATTCCAGTTAAGATAAAGGGTGGGGCCAACAAATCC
This sequence comes from Carcharodon carcharias, assembly GCF_017639515.1. Classification (NCBI taxonomy): domain Eukaryota; kingdom Metazoa; phylum Chordata; class Chondrichthyes; order Lamniformes; family Lamnidae; genus Carcharodon; species Carcharodon carcharias. The sequence goes on from NC_054469.1 coordinate 172,933,420, forward strand.
AGGGAACCCTGGATGTTGAGGAATATACAGGATTGGATAAAGAGAAAAAGGGAGGCTAATGGCAGAAACCCAGGGGTCAAAATAGCGGAAGCCCTACAGGAGTATAGAATGTGTAAGGGCGAACATAAAAAGGAAATTAGGAGAACAAAAAGAGGGCATGGAAAAACATTGGCAGATAAAATAAAGGAGGATCCAAAGTTATTTTACAAGTACATTAAGACCAAGAGGATAATGAAAGAGTAGGGCCCATTAAGGATCATAGTGATAATTTGTGTGTGGAGCTGGAAGACATAGATAGACTAAATGACAACTTTGTGTCAGTGTTCACAAGTGAGAGGGATGACGTGGGAATGGAAATCATAAACTGTGATATAATTAAATAAATTAGCATAGGAAAGGAGGTTCTAAGTGGTCTGGCAGGCTTAAAAGTTGATAAATCTCCAGGCCCGGATGAAATATGTCCCAGGCTATTGAGTGAGGCAAGGGAGGAGCTAGCAGGGGCACTGGCAATAATTTTCAATACCTCTCTGGCCACAGGAGAGGTGCCAGAGGACTGGAGGACAGCCAATGTGATGTCGTTATTCAAGAAGGGAGAAGAGATAAACCAGGGAACTACAGGCCAGTCAGTCTAACCTCAGTGGTGGGGAAACTATTGGAAGCAATTCTGAGGGACAGAATTAATCTATACTTGGAGAGGCAGGGATTAATCAAGGGCAGTCAGCATGGTTTTATTAAGGGGAGGTCATGTCCGACCAATTTGATTGAATGTTTTGAAGAGGTGACCAGGTGTGTAGATGAGGGAAATGCATGGACTTCAGCAAGGTCCCACATGAGAGACTGATAACAAAGGTAAGAGCCCATGGAATCCAAGGCAATTTGGCAAATTGGATCCAGAATTGGCTGAGTGGCAGGAAGCATGGGGTGATGGTTGAGAGGTGTTTTTGTGACTGGATACCTGTGTCCAGAGGGTTCCACAGGGATCGGTTTTGGGTCTGTTGCTGTTTGTGGTATATATAAGCTAGACTTGAATGTAGGAGGGTTGATCATTAAGTTTACACTAAAATTGGTGGGGTAGTAAATAGTAAAGGGGATAGCCTTAGATTACAGGAGGGCTGGTCAGATGGGCTGATCAGTGACAAATGGAATTTAATCCGGATAAGTGTGAGGTGATGCATTTGGGTAGGACAAACAAGGCACGGGAATACACGATGAATGGTAGGACTGTGGGAAGTACCAAGGATCAGAGGGACCTTGGTGTGCATGTCCACTGGTCCCTTAAGGTAGCGAGACAGGTAGATAAGGTGGTTAAGAAGGCATATGGGATACTTATCTTTATTAGCCCAGGCATAGAATATAAGAGCATTGAGGTTATGCTGGAACTGTATAAAATGCTGGTTAGGCCATAGCTAGAGTATTGTGTGCAGTTCTGGAATCTGCATATAGGAAGGATGTGATTGCACTACAGAGAGTGCAGAGGAAATTTACCAGGATGTTGCCTGGGCTGGAGAGTTTTAGTTATGAGGAAAGATTGGATAGACTGGGGTAATTTTCCTTGGAGCAGAAGAGATTGAGGGGGAACATGATTGAGGTGTATAAAATTATGAGGGGCATAGATAGGGTAGACAGGAAGGAACCTTTCCCCTTGGTAGAGGGATCAATAACCGAGGGCATAGATGTAAGGTGGGGTGCATGAGGTATAGAGAGGATGTGAGGAAGAACTTTTTCACTCAGAGGGTGGTGGGTATCTAGAACTCACTGCCTGAAAGGGTGGTAGAGGTAGAAACCCTCATAACATTTAAGAAGTATTTTGGCTGTGCACTTGCAATGCCATGGCATACAAAGCTATGGGCCTGGTACTGGAAAATGGTATTAGAATAGTTAGGTACTTGTATGAACAGCACAGACTTGATGGGCCGAAGGGCCTTTTTCTGTGCTGTAGACCTCTATGACTCAATGACTAGCTAGTAATACAAAAATGGAGAGTAAGAGCTTCTTCAAATATATAAAAAGGAAGAGAGAGGTCAAAGTCAATATAGACCCCTTAGAGAATGAGGCATGGGAGATAATAATGGGGATCTGGGAAATGGCAGGGGAGTTGAATAAATACGTTGCTTCAGTCTTCACGGTAGAAGATACTAATAGCATTCCAAAAATACTAAATAATCAAGGGGCAAAAGAGGGGGTGAAAATACATACAATAACTATCACTAGAGAAAAAGTACTAGGGAAAATATGGGGCTAAAAGTCGATATGTCCCCTGGGCCTGATGGGTTCCATCCTATGATATTAAAGGAAGTAGCTACAGAGATAGTGGATGCACTGGTAGTAACCTTCCAAGAATCCTTAGATTCTGGAAAAGTCCCAGAGGATCGGAAAACTGCCAATGTAATGCTCTTGTTGAAAAAGGGAGGGAGACAAAAAACAGGTAACTATAGACCAGTTAGCTTAAGATCTATAATTGGGAAAATGTTGGAGTCTATTATAAAAGATGTAACAGCAGAGCATTTAGAAATACATAATCTAATCAAGCAGAGTCAGCATGGCTTCATGAAAGGGAAATCATGCCTGACAAACTTATTAGAATTCTTTGAGGAGGTAACAAGTAATAGATAAAGGGGAACCAGTAGATGTAATATATGTGGATTTCCAAAAGGCATTTGATAAGGTACTGTACATAGAGCTACTTAATAAGATAAGAGCCCCTGGTGTTGGGGATAATATATTAGCATGGATAGAGGATTGGCTAACTAATAGAAGCCAGAGAATTGGGATAAGGGAGTCATTTTCGGGATGGCAACCTGTAACTAGTGGAGTGCCACAGGGATCAGTGCTGGGGCCTCAATTATTTACAATATATATTAATGACTTAGATGAGGGAAGTGAATGTACTATCACCGAGTTTGCGGATGACAGAAAAATAGGTGGGAAAGCAAGTGGTGAAGGTGACACAAGGGGCTGAATTTTGCCATCGGCGAGCAGAGGGTGGGGCCCGCTCTCCGACGCACAAAATGACGCAGGTTGACATCGGGGGAAACCCCCGACGCCCTCCTGCCCCATTTGAATCTTCAGGAAGGCGGGCCCACAGCAAAATCAGCTGCGGGCCCACCGACCTGTCAATGGCCAATTGAGGCCATTGACAGGATCATTAACACAATTAAAGGACCTGCCCGTCCAACCTTAAGGTTGTTGGGCAGGTCAGGAGCCCCGGCGGGGAATAGAAAAATCATGAAACCTCATCCACCAGTGGGATGAGGTTTCATGTAGGGACTTTAAAAGTTTAATAAAGCTTTAGTGAAATTTTTGAACATGTCCCATCTCATGTGACATTGTCACATGACAGGGACATGTTAAGGATTTTTTTTTCTTTTTTTACTGTTTTTACAACTGTCAGCAATGTCACTGTGGTAGCACTTAGCCTCAGGGAGATGTGCGCTCTTTCATGCGCATGCGTGAAAGAGCGCATTCTCGCTTTTGGGGAATCCCCGCCTGCCCGCACAGGAAGTGCATAGTGCTTCCCACCGGGCATCACGCTGGGCAGGCCTTATTTGGCCCACCCATTTAAAACAGAGGTGGGGCTTGCTTCTCCAGCGGGGATCGGCTCCCCGACCACCGGCAATTGGGTTGGGCCCACCCGCCCGGTAGACAGAAAATCCTTTCCAAGGAGTCTACAGAGGGATATAGACAGGTTAAGTGAATGGGAAAAAACTTGGCAGATGGAATATAATGTGGGAAAATGTGAGGTTATGCGCTTTGGCAGGAAGAATAGAAGAGCTGAATATTATTTAAATGGAGAAAGGCTGCAGAAGGCTGCAGCACAGAAGGATTTGGAAGTCCTTGTTTGTATATCCCAAAAAGCTAACATACAAGATCAACAGGTAATAGGGAAGGCAAATGGAATGTTGGCCTTTATTTCAAAGGGAATGGAGTGTAAAAATAGGGAAGGCTTGCTAAAACTATACAAGGTACTAGTTCGACCACACCTAGAATACTGTGAACAATTTTGGTCTCCTTATCTAAGGAAAGATATACTGGCATTGGAGGCAGTCTAGAGTGAATTCACTAGGTTGATCCTGCGTATGGAGGGATTTTCTTACGAGGAGAGGTTGTGTAGGTTGGACCTGTACTCATTGGAGTTTAGAAGAATGAGAAGCGACCTTATTGAAATATGTAAGATTCTTAGGGGGCTTGACAGGGTAGATGCTGAGAGGTTGTTTCCCCTTTTGGGAGAGTTTAGGACCAAAGGGCATAATCTCACAGTAAGGGGGCGCCCATTTAAAACAGAAATGAGGAGGAATTTCTTCTCTCAGAGGGTAGTCAATCTGTGGAACTCTTTATCGCAGAGGGCTGTAGAGGCTGGGTCATTAAGTATATTCAAGGTTGAAACAGACAGATTTTAATTAGTAAAGAAATCAAGGGTAATGGGGAAAAGGCAGGAAAGTGGAGTTGAGGATTATCAGATCAGCCATGAATCGTTAAGCAGACTTGATGGACTGAATGGCCTACTTCTGCTCCTATGTCTTATGGTCTTATGATCTATTCTTGTATGATTATTTAAACCTGAACAGATGAGAATATTAAAACAGTCAAAATCACTTCTTATCATACCTTTACACCTACATTATTAAATTCACAGTTGCATAGATAGAAAGACAGAAATATGCACTATTTTATCTGATGTGAAGATGATGTCATAACATATGTTTAGCATGAATGAAACATTTATCTCAATATTCCTTGTGTGAGTTTCAGTTTGTACAATTGTATGTTTTCAGTAGTTTATTAAAGTTTATTTTATTATTAGGGCATCTTAATCAAAGAAAAGTTCATTATTATATAACATTATGGAATTACTCACACATATTTTTGCCATAACAAAATAATCATGACTATATCTATAGCATCCCATTTCAGTATATTAAGCTAAATGTAAGCAACCAATTGTGTTACCAATATTAAAATATTCCAGGTTAGTGTCTTTGTTAATAGACAACGGATTTTTATATCAATCTGTTCACACTCTTCTACTAATGTCAAACAATGCAGTTTTAATTCACAATATGTTTTCTTTTATATTCTATATAAAGCAGTACTTGTTTCTTATCTGAAAAGAAAGCTATAATTACAACGAGGGTAAATCTGACATCAATAGATACTGAGGTTTTTTTATATGCCTTTTTGGATTGAATAGTCACATTCTCATGCGCTGGTCTTACTGTGTCTGGACCGTACAAGCATGCATTAGTTTGAGGTTGTGGAAACATTTGATGTAGTAATTGTAAACTTACTCTCAATATTTTGGATGGCTCACATTGTCAGCATCACCTTGATCTGAACCCACAAAATAAAGTTCACTGAACATTAAATGTGCACCTTTATTTGTGTAATTTGTGTAACTAATTTGTGTAAGCAAAGTCTGTCATTGTAACATAAAAGCCTTCCTGAGCTACAGACATCTCAGCCTATGGTTTGAAATTGACTTTATTAATCATATGCTGACTCTTTACCTGGCATGGTCTTTTCATCCTTATTGCCACAACATGGTATCTGTAACAGCAAATCTCACAGCTCCATGACCCTCTTTCACTAATCCACTTCAAAAGGCATGGCTGGTGCGAGTAACGTACTGAGCCATCACATCGGCAAGGACTCAGCAATTCACCCTTAAGGAGGCACAAAAGGAAAACAAAATACAAAAGATGTAACAAACTGCAATACAGTTACCACCATCTAGTGCAAATATGCTTAGTTCAGATGTTCCCTCACATGAAATATATCCTCAGGCACCATATGATTGTCAAAGTATTCAAATTAATATGATGTGCTTTAAAACCTTCTATAATTGATCATGTTTCTGTCAATTTCATTGCTTTCCTTTCTCACTCAGTCTTAAAGGACTAGCAAAAGTCTGAGATTTGAATAGAAAACCTCTGACCTGAACGTTAAATAAATTTCCCCAAATGTAATTATTTCAGGTGGGTCTTTTTCTTTATAATACAAATCTGAAGTACTTTTTTTAACTTCTTGCTCAGAGTAGGTTACCCTAATCTTGTGATCAATGTAGGGTGCATGCTTTATCTTCAGTTATTTAGAACTGTGCGTCTGGAAATAATTCACTATTTTCTGTGTTCCTTTACTTGCTGAGTTCCTGACCTCAAACACGGAGTAAGGGAAGATACCAACTATTGATCTTGAACTAGATCACAAAGAAGAAGAAAATAAGAGGGACTGTCACCACATCTCCTGTCAAAGTGTCTGAGTGACATTGGCTGAGGCTTAGGAATGAATCACAGAATCACACAGTGCAGAAGAGGCCCTTCAGCCCATCAAGTCTGCACCGACATGTGAGAAACACCTTAACTACCTACCTAATCCCATTTACCAGCATTTGGCCCATAGCCTTGAATGTTACGATGTGCCAAGTGCTCATCCAGGTACTTTTTAAAGGATGTGAGGCAACCCACCTCCACCACCCTCCCAGGCAGTGCATTCCAGACTGTCACCACCCTCTGGGTAAAAAAGCTTTTCCTCATATCCCCCCTAAACCTCCTGCTCCTCACCTTGAACTTATGTCCCCTCATGACTGACCCTTCAACTAAGGGGAACAGTTCCTCCCTGTCAACCCTGTCCATGCCCCTCACAATCTTGTACACCTCGAACAGGTTGCCCCTCAGTCTTCTCTGCTCCAATGAAAATAACCCAAGTCTATCCAACCTCTCTTCATAACTTAAATGTTTCATCCCACCTCACACTTTTCAGGGTTAAATTCCATCTGCCACTTATCTGCCCATTTAACCATCCCGTCTATATCTTCCTGTAGCCCAAAACACTCAACCTCACTGTTAACCACCCAGCCAATCTTTGTGTCATCCGCAAACTTACTAATCCTACCCCCCACATAGTCATCTATGTTGTTTATATAAATGACAAATAATAAGGGACCAAGCACAGATCCCTGTGGTATGCCACTGGACACTGGCTTCCAGTCACTAAAGCATCCTTCTATGGTGCCAATGAGTTGCCTATTCTCTTGGTCATGGATCATGTATTATGTGTATTAAACAAATGAGCATGAAAAAAGTATCTTAAAGAGTATGAACCATACTCTTAAAGAGTATCATCCATAATAAAGAAAAATCACATCTGCAGAACAATGCTTACAAGCTTCCTGGCTAAAACATAAAGATATTCTGAAATGTTACCAGTTACCAGTTTGCAATTAATTGGATATATATCAGTAGCAAACTTCACCGGAATACGTTGTGCCGTAGAGAACATCCGCCATTCCAACAAGGTTATTGACATAAAAGAAGCAGGCCTGCTACTCCAAGGAAAATTCACACCTCAAAATCAAACAGTCTTATACCTTAATATTGTTTCGCCACACAATGCTTTAGGTATGGAGGAAATGTCATATTCCTCAGCAGACTAAGTTTTTAAATAAAATGTCTTTGTTGTGCCTCGCTGGCTCTTCATTCTCATACACTTCAGCCATGTTGCCAATGTCCTCAGAATCACTTATGCCAATTATATTAGGCCCAAACTTCTTGAAATGACAGATATTCCTTGTTACTCTTCAACCATACTTTCTACAACCACAGCTCATTCATTTTTTGCCTATCACAGTATGCTGTGTTGTGACTGGGTAGTTCTTATCCTCGCTCATAACTTTTCGTCCAAGATTTGCTTCCTTCCTTGATCTCTAACTTTTGAATGCTGTTTTGTCTATCCACTTGGATCACATCATTCTGCTTTATCATGCTCTTATGTATTGACGTGCTCTGAATTTTTTGATTCAATAAGGCTGTTGCAGATGCTTTATGTGTGCTCTCTCGAGAGTGGCATTAATAGTTTCTCATAAATTTATGCAAATCTTAAGCTCTGCAAATGTGTTTTTTAATTCCATAAATCTTCCTATTTTTCCATCATCATTTCTGTGCATATCAAGATGAAGGACATTAGTGCTGAAGAAACACTTTCCATTTCAGCAAACGCTGTCAGTATCAATCATTCTTAAGTCTGCTTTAGCACAGATAGACTAGCGTTGTCCAATAGAAATTGCTTTTATGACAGTTTTAGCTACATGGACTATTTTAGTCAAAATTCCTTAAATCCTCTCACACAATATGAGTACACTTCATATGTACACTTTTACCTAACAAGCATCAGCTAACCTTCGGTATTCAATGAACTAAAGAATTCACAATGATCAAATAACATTCATATACTCTGATTTTCTCATACCATTTTACCAATAAGTGCACAACGCGGTTAACATACATATACATATGTCATGCTAATGAGTAAGTGTTCAACGACTGTGTCTGTTACTCATTTTTAATTACTACATTAGCTACATGTGGTTGATAGCTACCATATTGGACAACACTGAGCTAAAAGCAAAGTAAAACTCCATCTCCTCTGCCAACATCAATATACCTCAGCCTAACCTCAAGAGTATTACCTACTGCTCCAATGTAACACATTTTTTCCTATATTCACACTAATCATCCGAATGTCTGTCTGTGTGCCATGTCCTCTAGGAACTGGATTGACTACCCAAACACACAAAAAAACTTTTTCAATTCACTTCCCCTATTGGTCTTGATGATGTCTAGTATTATGAGAACGACAAAATATTATCCAGGTATGGCAGGTATAAAGTTAACGGTTTTTCATCCTTTGGAATCCTTGAAACCTTAGAGGTAGTTTTACAAATTCAAACTACTGACAGTAAAAGATCCATGCCAGGCACAGAAAGTCATAATTGCCCCTGTTGACTGATAATCTATTATTACAAACAGGTAAGGGCCGAAGAGCCACTTACATTCTGCACTTCTGTGTTTCCCTAGCAAGCCCTGCAGAATTTCACAGCTACCTCAACTTTATTGACAATCTGAGGGAACCATTCTTTTTCATGTAGTGACAATTTTGTCTCCAGGAGTTCTTGGTGATCATTATGTGAGGCTCACTGTACAGTCTTGCAATGTTTCAATTATAATATAATATAATCAACAACATTTGTGTGTCTTTATTATCGTGCATTATTTGCCAATTTGGTGCCACAGTATTGAAGCTTGTGAGAAGTATTTTTTTTGGTTTCATCTCACTCAAGGTCCCATCTGGGCTATAATATCAATAATTCTATGATGCCTTTGGAGTGATGTAACGAACAATGAAGCTGATGTGCTGTTCAGCATATTTTGAAGAGCAGCTCCCAATGGAATTGGGATTTAGGTGTTGCAAAATGTAACATGCTTAAAATGTTAAAAGCAAAATACTGTGGATGCTGGAAATCTGAAACAAAAACAAAAATTGCTGGAAAAACTCAGCAGGTCTGAACAAGAGTCATCTGGACTCGAAACGTTAACTCTGTCTTTCTCTCCAGAGATGCTGTCAGATCTGCTGAGTTTTTCCAGCAATTTATGCTTAAAATGTTCTTCTTCTGCACAATAAATTATGATTGGAATTTCAAAGTCCAACTTAGGATCCAGAATGGAGATTTCAGTAAGATAAAAGCAAAAAATTGTAGATACTGGAAATCCAAAACAAAAACAAAAATACCTGGAAAAAGTCAGCAGGTCTGACAGCATCTGCGGAGAGGAACACAGTTAACATTTCGAGTTCATATAACTCTTCAACAGAACTAAGGAAAAATAGAAAAGAGGTGAAATATAAGCTGGTTTAAGGGGGGGTGGTGGTGGGACAAGCTGGATAGAGGGCCAGTGATAGGTGGAGATAACCAAAAGATGTCACAGACAAAAGGACAAAGAGGTGTTGAAGCTGGTGATATTATCTAAGGAATGTGATAATAAAGGTACAGATAGCCCTAGTGGGGGTGGGGTGGGGTGGGGGGAAGGAATCAAAATAGGCTAAAAGGCAAAGATAAAACAAATAATGGAAATACATTTAAAAATAATGGAAATAGGTGGGAAAAGAAAAATCTATATAAATTATTGGAAAAAAGGGGGATCGGAAAGGGGATGAGGATGAAGGAGAGAGTTCATTATCTAAAATTGTTGAACTCAATATTCAGTCCAGAAGGCTGTAAAGTGCCTAGTCAGAAGATGAGGTGCTGTTCCTCCAGTTCGCGTTGAGCTTCACTGGAACAATGCAACAGGCCAAGGATGGACATGTGGGCATGAGAGCAGGGTGGAGTGTTGAAATGGCAAGCGACAGGGAGATCTGGGTCATGCTTGCGGACAGACCGAAGGTGTTCCGCAAAGCGGTCACCCAGTCTGCATTTGGTCTCTCCAATGTAGAGGAAACCGCATTGGGAACAGCGAATGCAGTAGACTAAATTGAGGGAAGTGCAAGTGAAATGCTGCTTCACTTGAAAGGAATGTTTGAATTGTCTATTTAACTTACTTTTCCTTAACTTAAATTTACGAACATAGGTCTGAAATTCAGTATACCCCTGAAAAACCCATATATGTTCAACTTATCAAATTGCTCAAGATGTTAAAATCTTTATGATTTAGTCACCCTAAGAGAGATAAGTCCCAGGGTACAATCACTCTTCATACTAAAGGTACATGCTGGTATAAATGTTGTAGCCCTCCATTGAACAACCTCCATTGATAATGATAGTCAATATAAAATTGGACATGATATTCCAGAAGGAAGCATTTTCTGAGATCATTATATGTAATAAAATAATGAACATATTTTTATCAATAGGTTAATAATTTTGTTATAAACAGCTCATTGCTAGGCACAGTTGTGTGAGAAACCAACTAAGATGGTCACAGACACAGTGGGATAGAATATTAACAGCTAGCAACAGGTAGGCTGGAGTGCATATTTAGGGCAGGGTTTCCTCCCTGTCGGGGGCAAAATTGAATGACGGGCACGCACAGGCGCGCCTCCAATCTGTGCCCCCGATTGGGGGTGCGGCGCCATTTTATGTGAGTGGGCCAATTAAGGCATCCCCAGCGTGATGTCCACACAGAAGCGCTATGCGCTCCCTGTGCGGGCGGTGGCTGGGTGGGGTGGGGGGGGGGTCCCTAAACCGGGAGTGCACTCTTTTGCACATGCGCAGGAAAGAAAGCAATCATTCCCCTGAGGCTAAATGCTGCCTCAGGAAGATCGGCTGTTCTGTGACAAACATTAAAAATAAAAATAAAAAATTCCTGACATGCCCCCTCATGTGACACTGTCACATGAGTTGGGACATGTCCATAATTTTTACAAAAACTTAATAATAAAATTTTTAAAAACCTACATGAAACCTCATCCCGCCTATGGATGAGGTTTCATGCTTTTTCTAATCCCCGTTGGGGTTCCTGGCCTGCCCGCCAACCTTAAGGTTGGATGGGCAGGTTCATTAATTAGCTAAATGAATCTGTCAATGGCCTCAATTGGCCATTGACAGTTCGGCGGGTGCACAGCTGATTTTGCTGAGCCCCTGCCTACCGGAAAATCTAAATGGGGCGGGGTGACATTGGGAGTTCCGCCCGACATCACTCCACATCATTTTACACATGGGCAAGTGGGCCCGCCCCTTGCGCACCGACGGGAAAATCCTGCCCTTAAAATCAGAGAAAGAGAAGCGTGACTGCCACCTGGCGACAATGTGCCAACTTCCAGGATTAAGTAAGCTACATTTGGATGACAACAAGAAACCTACTCACCGAAGTTGGACAGTTCAAATGGGTGGTAATTAATGCCCTTAGGAGACGTTAGTGAGACATTTGGAAAATGATTTTAACTTTGAAAGGAAACTTAACACCATAGCATCTATGAAACACTGATGTGCGTACCCTTGGTGGACTACAGTTTCTTGAAATTGCACTTCCTCTTACTTCTATGTAATGCATCCCATGCAATGTCAGCAGAGGTAGAGGAAGGCTGCTCAGGCCCCTTCCATGACTGCTGAAATGCACTTGTCCTATGCCCTCTGGGCTTTGAAACCCTGAGAGCCTCAACAAAGACTGCTCCACCTGCACCATATAGAGGCAGACGTGGCTTTTGGATGAGGCAGCATGTCAGGTATCAGTGAGGAGTGAAAGCACTTTGAATGGAGTGCATTTCCATGTTCTCCTTTTGCCATCATCCCTCTCCTGGGCCAATCTACATTACTCCTCACACATTGTTGCAGACTAGCTTGCTGGAGATGACACATTGTAAGCAACAGAAATGCCTGTTTAAGACAGCAGTCAAGCTGGCATTCAAAGTCTGCATGGCTGTCACCCGCCCTGCATGACCTCATTTGAAAGGCTCACTTGAAGCACTGTGGAACTGGCCACTTTCTCCATTGCAGACATTGTCTTAATTCCCTATGCTACTAATCCATTAGCAATTGAGTTGGACTCCTCCGTCCTCTCTGCTATTGTGGATAATGTGTGTCACATGCTTTTCAGTACCTGGCTATATTGTTGAAGAACATCTATCATTCTCCTTCTCAGTGATAACCCCTAGGGTTCAGAATCTGTGTCCAGCTGAGTTGAGCATGGAAAGGATTCTGCCCATGACATGGATTCTCCATAGCTGTTCCTGTACCCAGTGTCTGGCCGTGCTCACTTGCGAGGTGTGAAAACCCAATTAACTCTATCATCAATATGTGTGCATTTGGATTGCTGCAAGGCTGTTCATCCAGTGATGGTGCACCTTCAGTAGGAATGAGGTTCTTTGAGGAATTGCCCTTATGGATGTATTGCGATGCTTACTGTACATGTACACGGCCTGGAAGACAAAGGGATACCGCTTAGTCGTGACAAGCCATCAGTGGCAGGCCATCTCCAGGCTTGTCCCTCTCCCTTGCATTTTGTATGCACCTCAAGGGGTGAAAGAACAGACCTATGAATGAGTGAAGATGATGTATTTACCTGATGGATGCAGTGCATTTAGTGAAGTGGCAATGAGACGGATGCATTACATTGTATAAAGAATGGGGTGAGTGGCAGTGGTGGATGGATAGATGGGGAGGTGGTGATAGAAAATGAAGGCTGGGTGCTGCTAGAAGTTGAATGGGGGTGAAGAGAGATGGAGACTGATTGGTAAGACAGAGTAAGATAGGATAGGGCGTTCAGATCACAAAATGTGGTTGAATCAGTAGATGTAATCACTTTTCCTGACCTGCTTAGGTAATTAAAGTGCATCCTATGTTGTGTCCAAGACATGGGCACAACACTACTGCTACTTACCTTCTCAGCTACTTGGGAGGTGATGGCATAATGGTATTTTCACTGGACTAGTATTCCAGAGATCTAGGGTAATGCCCTGTGGACCCAGGTTTGAATCCCACCATGGCAGATGGTGAAATTTGAATTCAATAAAAAAATCTGGAATTAAAAGTCTAATGATGACCATGAAACCATTGTCGATTGTTGTAAAAACCCATCTGGTTCACTAATGTCCCTTCAGGGAAGGAAATCTGCTGTCCTTATCTGGTCTGGCCTACATGTGACTCCAGACCCACAGCAATGTGGTTGACTCTTAAATGCAAGGGCAGTTAGAGATGTATGATAAATGCTGGGCTAGCCAGAGATGCCCACAGCCCATGAACAATTGAAAAAACTTCCTCCTTGGTGAGAGCTTTATTGGGTAAAAGCATGATCCCCCTGCTCCTGACTGCAACCCAGCAGTAATTCCAGTGAACCTTCATTGAATCTGGGTGATTACCTTGCTGAGATTGCATCAAGTGGATGCTGATCATGCTCAATGTACAGATAGGTCTGAGGTGCACAAGCTGAAGTCAAAATTAATCGAGTTGAAGCCTCAAATTCCTCCCACTGAGTTGAATTCTGGGTTTCACCCATTCCAACCCCAGCTCAGAAACTTACCTTTACATTATTATTATTATGTGTCAATATCTTTAACCTTATTACAATCATTTAGCTGGTCCATGCAATCAATTGTAATAGTGAAATGTGAAAAATTCCACTGGCTAGTTAAATATAATATAGCCATACCACAGTTAACTTAAAGAGTTGATATGAGACTTGCATTTGTATAGCCACTGGATATTTCAAGTTCTTTATAATGAATGAAATACTTTTGAAGTGTAGTTGTTTTTGCAATGAAGGAAGAACGACATGGAGATTGGGCTGATTCCAAGCTCGTTCACAATTTTAACTCAGGTCAATAAAGCCAAGAAAGAGGTTATACAAAGGAACAAAGAACCTTTGCTATGTTCTGCCGAATAGCCCAGTCAGGTGAATTACAGATTACTACCCTTTGTAGCTAGCAAGCTAACACTGAAATCTCCATAACAAAAACAAAAATACCTGGAAAAACGCAGCAGGTCTGACAGCATCTGCGGAGAGGAACACAGTTAACATTTCAAGTCTGTATGACTCTTCAACAGAACTAAGGAAAAATAGAAAAGAGGTGAAATATAAGCTGGTTTAAGTGGGGGGTGGGACATGTAGAGCTGGATAGTAGGCCTGTGATAGGTGGAGATAACCAAACGATGCCATAGACAAAAGGACAAAGAAGTGTTGAAGCTAGTGATATTTTCTAATGAATGTGATAATAAAGGTACAGATAGTCCTAGTGGGGGTGGGGTGGGTGGAAGGGATCAAAATAGGCTAAAAGGCAAAGATAAACCAAAGGATGGAAATACATTTAAAAATAATGGAAATAGGTGGGAAAAGAAAAATCTATATAAATTATTGGAAAAAAGGGGGATCGGAAAGGGGGTGGGGATGGAGGAGAGAGTTCATGATCTAAAATTGTTGAACTCAATATTCAGTCCAGAAGGCTGTAAAGAGCCTAGTCAGAAGATGAGGTGCTGTTCCTCCAGTTCGCGTTGAGCTTCACTGGAACATTGCAGCAGGCCAAAGATGGACATGTGGGCATGAGAGCAGAGTGGAGTGTTGAAATGGCAAGCGACAGGGAGATCTGGGTCATGCTTGCGGACAGACCGAAGGTGTTCCGCAAAGCGGTCACCCAGTCTGCATTTGGTCTCTCCAATGTAAAGGAAACCGCATTGGGAACAGCGAATGCAGCAGACTAAATTGAGGGAAGTGCAAGTGAAATGCTGCTTCACTTGAAAGGAATGTTTGGGCCCTTGGACGGTGAGGAGAGAGGAAATAAAGGGGCAGGTGTTGCACCTTCTGCGGTTGCATAGGAAGGTGCTGTGGGAGGGAGTTGAGGTGTAGGGGGTGATGGACCAGGGTGTCCTGGAGGGAACGCTCCCTGCGGAATGCTGTTGGGGGGATGAAGAAAAGATGTGTTTGGTGGTGGCATCATGCTGGAATTGGCGGAAATGGTGGAGGATGATCCTTCGAAAGCGGAGGCTGGTGGGTGATAAGTGAGGACAAGGGGGACCCTATCATGGTCCTGGGAGGGAGAGGAAGGTGTGAGGGTGGGAGATGGACAGGACATGGATGCGCATCTGCCCTGACACCTTCCTCTCCTTCCCAGAACCATAATAGGGTCCCCCTTGTCCTCACTTATCACCCACCAGCCTCCGCTTTCAAAGGATCATCCTTGTCCTCACTTACCACCCCACCAGGCCCAGCGTTTAAATTATCATCCTCCGCCATTTCCGCCAACTTCAGCAAGATGTCACCACCAAACACATCTTCCCTTCACTCCCCCGGCGGCATTCCGCAGGGATCGTTCCCTCCGGGACACCCTGGTCCACTCCTCCATCACCCCCTACACCTCAACTCCCTCCCACAGCACCTTCCCATGCAACCGCAGAAGGTGCAACACCTGCCCCTTTATTTCCTCTCTCCTCACCGTCCAAGGGCCCAAACATTCCTTTCAAGTGAAGCAGCATTTCACTTGCACTTCCCTCAATTTAGTCTACTGCATTCGCTGTTCCCAATGCGGTTTCCTCTACATTGGAGAGACCAAATGCAGACTGGGTGACCGCTTTGCGGAACACCTTCGGTCTGTCCGCAAGCATGACCCAGATCTCCCTGTCGCTTGCCATTTCAACACTCCACTCTGCTCTCATGCCCACATGTCCATCTTTGGCCTGCTGCAATGTTCCAGTGAAGCTCAACGCGAACTGGAGGAACAGCACCTCATCTTCTGACTAGGCTCTTTACAGCCTTCTGGACTGAATATTGAGTTCAACAATTTTAGATCATGAACTCTCTCCTCCATCCCCACCCCCTTTCCGATCCCCCTTTTTTCCAATAATTTATATAGATTTTTCTTTTCCCACCTATTTCCATTATTTTTAAATGTATTTCCATCCTTTGGTTTATCTTTGCCTTTTAGCCTATTTTGATCCCTTCCACCCACCCCACCACCACTAGGACTATCTGTACCTTTATTATCACATTCATTAGAAAATATCACTAGCTTCAACACTTCTTTGTCCTTTTGTCTATGGCATCGTTTGGTTATCTCCACCTATCACAGGCCTACTATCCAGCTCTACATGTCCCACCCCCCACTTAAACCAGCTTATATTTCACCTCTTTTCTATTTTTCCTTAGTTCTGTTGAAGAGTCATACAGACTTGAAATGTTAACTGTGTTCCTCTCCGCAGATGCTGTCAGACCTGCTGCGTTTTTCCAGGTATTTTTGTTTTTGTTATGGAGATTTCAGTGTTAGCTTGCTAGCTACAAAGGGTAGTAATCTGTAATTCACCTGACTGGGCTATTCGGCAGAACATAGCAAAGGTTCTTTGTTCCTTTGTATAACCTCTTTCTTGGCTTTATTGACCTGAGTTAAAATTGTGAACGAGCTTGGAATCAGCCCAATCTCCATGTCGTTCTTCCTTCATTGCAAAAACAACTACACTTCAAAAGTATTTCATTCATTATAAAGAACTTGAAATATCCAGTGGCTATACAAATGCAAGTCTCATATCAACTCTTTAAGTTAACTGTGGTATGGCTATATTATATTTAACTAGCCAGTGGAATTTTTCACATTTCACTATTACAATTGATTGCATGGACCAGCTAAATGATTGTAATAAGGTTAAAGATATTGACACATAATAATAATAATGTAAAGGTAAGTTTCTGAGCTGGGGTTGGAATGGGTGAAACCCAGAATTCAACTCAGTGGGAGGAATTTGAGGCTTCAACTCGATTAATTTTGACTTCAGCTTGTGCACCTCAGACCTATCTGTACATTGAGCATGATCAGCATCCACTTGATGCAATCTCAGCAAGGTAATCACCCAGATTCAATGAAGGTTCACTGGAATTACTGCTGGGTTGCAGTCAGGAGCAGGGGGATCATGCTTTTACCCAATAAAGCTCTCACCAAGGAGGAAGTTTTTTCAATTGTTCATGGGCTGTGGGCATCTCTGGCTAGCCCAGCATTTATCATACATCTCTAACTGCCCTTGCATTTAAGAGTCAACCACATTGCTGTGGGTCTGGAGTCACATGTAGGCCAGACCAGATAAGGACAGCAGATTTCCTTCCC
Organism: Carcharodon carcharias; assembly: GCF_017639515.1. Classification (NCBI taxonomy): domain Eukaryota; kingdom Metazoa; phylum Chordata; class Chondrichthyes; order Lamniformes; family Lamnidae; genus Carcharodon; species Carcharodon carcharias. The sequence continues at coordinate 172,950,763 of NC_054469.1, forward strand.
TGAAGGGACATTAGTGAACCAGATGGGTTTTTACAACAATCGACAATGGTTTCATGGTCATCATTAGACTTTTAATTCCAGATTTTTTTATTGAATTCAAATTTCACCATCTGCCATGGTGGGATTCAAACCTGGGTCCACAGGGCATTACCCTAGATCTCTGGAATACTAGTCCAGTGAAAATACCATTATGCCATCACCTCCCAAGTAGCTGAGAAGGTAAGTAGCAGTAGTGTTGTGCCCATGTCTTGGACACAACATAGGATGCACTTTAATTACCTAAGCAGGTCAGGAAAAGTGATTACATCTACTGATTCAACCACATTTTGTGATCTGAACGCCCTATCCTATCTTACTCTGTCTTACCAATCAGTCTCCATCTCTCTTCACCCCCATTCAACTTCTAGCAGCACCCAGCCTTCATTTTCTATCACCACCTCCCCATCTATCCATCCACCACTGCCACTCACCCCATTCTTTATACAATGTAATGCATCCGTCTCATTGCCACTTCACTAAATGCACTGCATCCATCAGGTAAATACATCATCTTCACTCATTCATAGGTCTGTTCTTTCACCCCTTGAGGTGCATACAAAATGCAAGGGAGAGGGACAAGCCTGGAGATGGCCTGCCACTGATGGCTTGTCACGACTAAGCGGTATCCCTTTGTCTTCCAGGCCGTGTACATGTACAGTAAGCATCGCAATACATCCATAAGGGCAATTCCTCAAAGAACCTCATTCCTACTGAAGGTGCACCATCACTGGATGAACAGCCTTGCAGCAATCCAAATGCACACATATTGATGATAGAGTTAATTGGGTTTTCACACCTCGCAAGTGAGCACGGCCAGACACTGGGTACAGGAACAGCTATGGAGAATCCATGTCATGGGCAGAATCCTTTCCATGCTCAACTCAGCTGGACACAGATTCTGAACCCTAGGGGTTATCACTGAGAAGGAGAATGATAGATGTTCTTCAACAATATAGCCAGGTACTGAAAAGCATGTGACACACATTATCCACAATAGCAGAGAGGACGGAGGAGTCCAACTCAATTGCTAATGGATTAGTAGCATAGGGAATTAAGACAATGTCTGCAATGGAGAAAGTGGCCAGTTCCACAGTGCTTCAAGTGAGCCTTTCAAATGAGGTCATGCAGGGCGGGTGACAGCCATGCAGACTTTGAATGCCAGCTTGACTGCTGTCTTAAACAGGCATTTCTGTTGCTTACAATGTGTCATCTCCAGCAAGCTAGTCTGCAACAATGTGTGAGGAGTAATGTAGATTGGCCCAGGAGAGGGATGATGGCAAAAGGAGAACATGGAAATGCACTCCATTCAAAGTGCTTTCACTCCTCACTGATACCTGACATGCTGCCTCATCCAAAAGCCACGTCTGCCTCTATATGGTGCAGGTGGAGCAGTCTTTGTTGAGGCTCTCAGGGTTTCAAAGCCCAGAGGGCATAGGACAAGTGCATTTCAGCAGTCATGGAAGGGGCCTGAGCAGCCTTCCTCTACCTCTGCTGACATTGCATGGGATGCATTACATAGAAGTAAGAGGAAGTGCAATTTCAAGAAACTGTAGTCCACCAAGGGTACGCACATCAGTGTTTCATAGATGCTATGGTGTTAAGTTTCCTTTCAAAGTTAAAATCATTTTCCAAATGTCTCACTAACGTCTCCTAAGGGCATTAATTACCACCCATTTGAACTGTCCAACTTCGGTGAGTAGGTTTCTTGTTGTCATCCAAATGTAGCTTACTTAATCCTGGAAGTTGGCACATTGTCGCCAGGTGGCAGTCACGCTTCTCTTTCTCTGATTTTAAGGGCAGGATTTTCCCGTCGGTGCGCAAGGGGCGGGCCCACTTGCCCATGTGTAAAATGATGTGGAGTGATGTCGGGCGGAACTCCCAATGTCACCCTGCCCCATTTAGATTTTCCGGTAGGCAGGGGCTCAGCAAAATCAGCTGTGCACCCGCCGAACTGTCAATGGCCAATTGAGGCCATTGACAGATTCATTTAGCTAATTAATGGACCTGCCCATCCAACCTTAAGGTTGGCGGGCAGGCCAGGAACCCCAACGGGGATTAGAAAAAGCATGAAACCTCATCCATGGGCGGGATGAGGTTTCATGTAGGTTTTTAAAAATTTTATTATTAAGTTTTTGTAAAAATTATGGACATGTCCCAACTCATGTGACAGTGTCACATGAGGGGGCATGTCAGGAATTTTTTATTTTTATTTTTAATGTTTGTCACAGAACAGCCGATCTTCCTGAGGCAGCATTTAGCCTCAGGGGAATGATTGCTTTCTTTCCTGCGCATGTGCAAAAGAGTGCACTCCCGGTTTAGGGACCCCTCCCCCCACCCCACCCAGCCACCGCCCGCACAGGGAGCGCATAGCGCTTCTGTGTGGACATCACGCTGGGGATGCCTTAATTGGCCCACCCACATAAAATGGCGCCGCACCCCCAATCGGGGGCACAGATTGGAGGCGCGCCTGTGCGTGCCCGTCATTCAATTTTGCCCCCGACAGGGAGGAAACCCTGCCCTAAATATGCACTCCAGCCTACCTGTTGCTAGCTGTTAATATTCTATCCCACTGTGTCTGTGACCATCTTAGTTGGTTTCTCACACAACTGTGCCTAGCAATGAGCTGTTTATAACAAAATTATTAACCTATTGATAAAAATATGTTCATTATTTTATTACATATAATGATCTCAGAAAATGCTTCCTTCTGGAATATCATGTCCAATTTTGTATTGACTATCATTATCAATGGAGGTTGTTCAATGGAGGGCTACAACATTTATACCAGCATGTACCTTTAGTATGAAGAGTGATTGTACCCTGGGACTTATCTCTCTTAGGGTGACTAAATCATAAAGATTTTAACATCTTGAGCAATTTGATAAGTTGAACATATATGGGTTTTTCAGGGGTATACTGAATTTCAGACCTATGTTCGTAAATTTAAGTTAAGGAAAAGTAAGTTAAATAGACAATTCAAAACAAATTTCTCCAGGAAAAGGGAATTTCTCCAGGAATCATTAGGAATAAACTGCCAATGGAAGTACTTTCCTGGAAATCTTAAAAAATTTCGAATATACAAGTTTCTGGCACATGGTTTCTGGATTTGTGGTTCTAACATTTTAAAAATGAGAAAGAAAGGGAATTATTGGATGTACTGACTAGACAGAATCCCACCTGGAAGATGTTACTTGGAAAATTCCTTTACGTTTTAAAGTAGCATATGCACAATATAGTCTTTAATGGTCAGACATTTCATTTGTTGCATAGAAAGCATATTTTTCATGTTTTTGTCACATTATTTTAAAATATCCTCCTGACTGCTAAGAGCAAAGCAAGTTTGTGTGTAATATTATTGTGTGTTTGTTGAAAGCTAATTGTGGTGACTTCCACTTCTACAAAATATACTTGCAAAGCTGAATTACCGAAGTGCATAAGAGGAACAAAGCTGTCTCAAATAAAATATGGTACTGCCAAATCCCCATTATCAGACCTGCACAGTGTAATTAATGAAATAGTTCTGTGATGGATTATTTCTTGCTGGCCACAGCACATAAGAGTTAAAATTAATTACTGCTAGCTGTTTCTGCAAATTGCATCGAATATACATTGAAGTCCATTTCTGAAGCTCTCTTCACCATATCCACTGTAAATTTGCAGGAAAAGGTGCAGAGGTCCTGCAAAATATATGTAACTACATTCAGCTGAATTGATTTTTCCTGAATATACTGTTAGTATTCAAAGAATATAGCACACAAGTTAATGTCCAAGCCTAAGCTATTTAGAAACAAGTTGCATTTAGTAACAATCAGGTTCAGCAACTCCTCCCAAAACACAAATATATATATTTTAAAATAACATTTAGTGAGGGAAAAGAATGCCAACCATAGTGACTTGTAATATTTTAATTTTTCAATAGTTTTATGGTTGAACTTCCTCTTACGCTACGCACGACCGACAATATGTCATTTTCTATTTATGATGATTTATCCAATTTTGAGGATAGTCTCCACTGATCTTTATTTGCTGTATTTTTCCTGCTATGTCATGGCCAGTTGCTGATGTATTATTAAATTCATCTGATCTTTAGTTACAACTTCAAACAAAGTACCTTGTCAGGATAGCAATCATCTTAACAGGTAGAGGGCCTGCTTCAAAATATTGTGTTGCATGGATGTAATTGTTACAACTTTTAATGGCTTGTTTGACAGTAGCAAAAAAAGTAAAACGATTCAATAAAATTTAGTTAGACTAAGAAATATTTCATCAGGGTGGACATCATTTATTTTTTTCATACAACCAACTGAAATACATCTCAAGAAGCTAAACCATATAGGAAGAGTGAGGTAAAAACAGAAATGTTGAAAACCTTCAGCATATTAGGCAACACTTGTGGCGTGTGATAGAATCTGTGGTCAAAGCTTGTATTTTTTGAGACAGACACTAATTGAAACAGAAAACTGAAGAAAGAAACTGACCCTCCCAGATGCTGAGGAAACTAAGACTGAAACTGATGATTTGAAACTAAAACTTCTGGTTGAAACTATATATAAGGAGACAGAGCTCAGTAGAAACTGATGAGTCCAATGTGCAGTACGACAAGCTAAAGAAGACAGAGACTAGATCCAGGAGCTGAGAATAAGCAAATACACAGTTGCTGCAGCCATTGCTGTTACTTTAAGATAACATTGGTGGACCTACACCATCCAGACTGAGTTGAGGAGGTTCTGAAGATGTGTGCCATTTTTGGTGAAGACTCTTGGAATTTGGATTGGTTGTGTACTGCTGTTGGCTGGGGATCAGGCTAAACCCTCGAGGGAGGGGAGCTGAAATTCTTCATAAAGAGGACAGTTTGAAGGACTTTGTGACCAAGTTTTATGATCCTATATGCTGAGTAAATTGCTGAGCCAATTCATATCTGCCATTTGATGTGTAATTTATAACAATTTATAATTGACTGCAATTTGCCTGTTAATTCATGCTTAACTAATATTGTCTTTGGGCTTTAGACTATAGGCAATTAACTAAGATAGTATTTAGTGTATACTTTGTTTGACACTTATATAGTAAAACTTCTTCCATATTAACCCAAGGAATCTTGTGGCTTCATTCTTGCAGTAAATAACTGAGATTTCAGGCCTCTTCTTTTAAAAAAAAAGAGCTACTGATCTTCTCCAAGATTATAACAAAATTGGATGCTTTTCAGGCAATGTAACAATATACCAAGCAGCTGAAGAGGAGTTAGAAGAAGGAGGATGCTGTCAACACATCTAGTTTCTGGGTGTATTGTCCATGATTGCCTCATTGACTATGGTTCCACTGAAGATGACTTGAAATTCCCTTACACATCTTACCTTCCCTCTGTCACTGACCATTACAGTGTCGTCCTGGCTACAATATTGAAATGAAAGGCACCATAAAACAATACCAAACTAAATTCACTCAATAATCCATCCAAAATCTATAAAATTCCAACTAATTATCCCTGCCCATTCCCTTGACTACATGTCTTCCAAGTCATAGAGTTATAGAACACAGAAAAAGGCCCTTCTGGCCATCATGTCCATGCCAGCCATCAAGCACCTATCTATTCTAATCCCATTTTCCAGCACTTGACCCATAGCCCTGTATGCTATGGCGTTTCAAGTGCTCATCTAAATACTTCTTAATTGTTGTGAGGGTTCCTGCCTTTACCACCCCCTCAGGCAGTGTGTTCCAGATTCCAACCACCCTCTGGGTGAAAAAGATTTTCTGCAAATCCCCTCTAAACCTCCTGCCTCTTACCTTAAATTTGTGCCTCCTGGTTATTGACACCTCCCCTAAGGGGAAAGGGTTCTTCCTATCTACCCTATCTATGCCCCTCATAATTTTGCATACCTCTATCAGGTCCCCCCCTCAGCCTTCTCTGCTCTAAGGAAAACAACCCTAGCCTATCCAGTCTCTCTTCATAACTGAAACACTCCAGCCCAGGCAATGTCCTGTGAACCCCCTCTGCACCCTCTCCAGTGCAATCACATCCTTCCTATAGTGTGGTGACCAGAACTGCACACAGGACTCCAGCCGTGGCCTAACTTGCGCTTTATACAGCTCCAACATAACCTCCCTGCTCTTATATTCTATGTGTCAACTAATAAAGGCAAGTATCCCATATGCCTTCTTAACCACCTTATCTATCTGTGCTGCTGCCTTCAGGGATCTATGGGCATGTACACCAAGGTCCTTCTGATCCTCTGTACTTCTTAGGGTCCTACCATTCATTGTGTATTCCCTTGCCGTGGTAGTCCTCCCAAAATGCATCACCTCACACTTCTCAGGATTAAATTCCATTTGCCACTGCTCTGCCCGTCTTACCAGCCCATCTATATCACCTGTAATCTAAGGATTTCCTCCTCACTATTTACGACACCACCAATTTTCGTGTCGTCTGCGAACTTACTGATCATACCTTCTATATTCACATCTAAATCATTAATGTACACTACAAACAAACAGCAAGAGTCCCAGTACCTTGCAATACACCTCTCGTCACATGTAACTGCAAAAACAACCTTCAACCATCACTCTCTGCCTCCTGCCACTAAGCCAATTTTGGATCCAATTTGCCAAATTGCCCTGGATCCCATGGGCTCTTACCTTCTTGACCATTCTCCCATGCGGGACCTTGTCAAAAGCCTTACTAAGTCCATGTAGACTACATCAACTGCACTACCTTCATCTACACAACTAGTCACTGCCTCAAAAAATTCAATAAATTTGTTAGACATGATCTCCCCCTGATAAAGCCATGCTGGCGATCCCTGATTAATCCCTGTCTCTCCAAGTGGAAATCAATCCTGTCCCTCAGAATTTTTTCCAATAGTTTCCCTACCACTGATGTTAGACTCATGGGCCTGAAATTACCTGGTTATCCCTACTAGCCTTCTTGAATAATGGTACCATATTCACTGTCCTCCAGTCCTCTGGCACCTCTCCCATGGCCAGAGAGGATTTGAAACTTAGTGTCAGAGCCCCTGCAATCTCCTCCCTTGCCTCACAAAGCAGCCTGGGATACATCTCATCTGGGCCTGGGGATTTATCCACTTTTAAGCCCACTAAAACTGCTAATACCTCCTCCCTTTCAACACTAACTTGTTCAAGTATATCACAGTTCCCCGCCCTGATTTCTACACCTACATTGTCTTGTGTTTTTGCCAGTCATAGTGCTCCTACACATTGCTACTGCAATGGTTGCAGCATGGCTGGTGGAAGGTTGCTGGTACTCAGCAGCAGATGGTTTTAGAGGGGGGTCTGGTTTCAGACCAAACCATATGAACATGGGGGCAGCAGTCTGGGCTGGCTGACAGGAAAGTAAGTGCACTGGCTGAGTGACAGGGGTAGGAGGACGAATGCTGCCAACCTGAGAGAGGACGACAACTTTATGCTTCATGGATCCACTGCCAATTCTCTGGGACAGCTGAGGACTGAAAAACAAAACTTCTGGTGGAAACTATAAAAAAGGAGTCAGAGCCATCAGAGTTCAGTCGAAATTGATGAGTCCAATGTAAGCTGAAGAAGACAGAGGCTCGATCCAAAAACTGAGAATAAGCAAATACGCAGTTTCTGTAGCTGTTTCTGATACTTGAAAGTAACATTGCTGGATCTGTACCATCCAGGCCACGTTGAGGAGGATTGCATCCTGTGCCATTTTTGGTGAAAACTGTACCATAGAATCCAGGTTGCTAGTGTGCTGCTGTCAGCTGGGGATCAGGGTAGCTCCCAGCAGGGGAGGAGCTGAAAATCTCCGTAAGGGGGGCAGAGTTTTGAAGAACTTCGTGATTGAGTTTGATGACCTATACACTGAGTAGATTGCTGAGCCAATTTGTAAGAACTGTCTTAAGTCAAATCTGGCATTTAATGTGTAGATTTTCCTATTAATTAATGTTTAACTTATGTTTTTTCTGGGTTTTATAGTATAGGAGGATACCTAAGACACTATTTAATGTTAGCTTTGTCTGACTCTTGTATAGTAAAAATTGTTCTGTTTTAAACTGTAGAATCTTGTAGCTTAATTCTTTCAGTAAATAACTGAAATTTTGGACCTTTTTTTAAATGTATTGGTCTCTAACTGATCATAACATATGTGAGAAACAGAGTTAACATGTCAGATCAATGGCCTATCATCAGAACAGAAAAGACACCAGTCATTGGCTGATCTGAAAAGTGTTTTCAACAATTTGTTATTATTTCAGATTTCTGTCATTTGCAGTATTTTGCTTTTGTTTGAGAGTCTAAGAGTCAATCTCTACTTTACCTCATCTTCATTCCCATTCTTCCCTCATCAATTTTTAAGAGTCTTTTCTTGTTATTTTTGTCCACTTTTACTGCATACCATTCTAGGACTGGGAGAGCAACAGGTAACCTTAGTCCTCTGTCGCACTTGCATAAGCCATAAACCATGCTCATGAAAGGCTTTCAAGAGAAGTGTTGGTTAGCTTACTTCCCCATTGCTCCCTTATGGAATACCATTTCTTTTAGTATGAAATATTGATTTACAAATAAGCTTCAAATATAAGAGCTTTTAACTGAATTATGTTTGCATAAATTTCCAACGGATTTTATCTGAAAGTGAGGAATGGGGTTGTAGTTAGGCTCAGACTAACATTCTGATAAATACCAAAACACACAGACCAGTCTGAAAGCATGTTTAACATGTTACTGTACAGGCATGACCAAGATTGATTATCCAATGTTTGTGCACTTGACAACTTATGAATCATTAAGTTAAGGTATTGTTAGACACTCACCCAATAGCAAAAAGATATTTAAGATGTTTTAAAGCATTTATCATTATTTTTGTTTCTCAACTCCTGTAAGGCTGCTTATTGAATATAAAAGGTTAATATAAAGCTCTGGACTCTTACATGAAAATACTGAGTGACATAACATTGTGAAACTATCAAAGTAGCTTGCAAATTATTTCTATATACACAAATGGATTCCTGCAAAATTTTAAAAATCAATACAAAGTTGGGTAGATGTTTATTTACCTCAGTTGAATTGTACAGGTCTTACATTCCAATGGGTTCTTCACTTTTTTAACCGTTAGCTCTGTATTCACAAATAATGTCCTAACAAAAAAATTGCAATATATTTTCTACCGTTTTTTTCAGTCATTGATGTAAATTAAGACTAGATATCTTGTTTAAAAGTAATGTTGCTGCATTTATTTTGTTTTTGATTTCTGTTTACAAGGAGATTGTGTTCAATTTTCATTCACTGTATGGGCAGTATTCTGATTGCCTACCCTTTATAGAACCCAACAGATTTTCATTACATTGATTTGAACAGAATGACAATTGGACTTGTAGGCAATGTACTCTTAACAGGTTACTGCCCATTTTTTGAAGGGAAAAAATACGCCATTGTGTACTACTTAGGATTAGATTTTAATTATGTAGAATACAATAATTGTACCTTTGGAACATGGCTAGTCATCCAGCTTGACTGCATGGATAAAAAAACTTCTCTCATAAGAATCCTAAGTCATGAAAAATGAGTTTAGTGTGCTTAAAATTACTTACAGATAAATGTGAGTACACAACAAAACCTGTTGATAATTTGGCACTTAATTACTATAAATTGCCTTGGAAAAAATATTAGATAGATCTTTCAATGAGTTTGCCCTCCCAACAAAAGCTGCACATAAAAGCAAAATACTGCAAATGCTGGAAATCTGAAATAAAAACGGAAAGTGCTGGAAATTCTCAACAGATCCGGCAGAATTTGTGGAAAGAGAAATAGAGTTAATGTTTCAAGTCAATAAGAGGTCATGGGCAGAATATTGCACACGTCAGGTGGGCACATGCCTGACCCAAACGAATGTAAAATGACGCACGATGACATCGGGTGAGCGTCCCAAAGTCATCACGCACTCGCACAATATCTCAGTAGGCAGGCCTGCGCAGGAGTCGGCAGCACACCTGTCAACAATTAACAGGCCTATAAAGGCCATTAAAGTAATAATTAAATGAAATTTTTCGCTGCTCGTCCGACCTTATGGTTGGCGGCAGGATGAGGTTTCTAACAGCAAATAAAAATTAAATAAAAAGTTTTAAATTTCATTCATAACACGTTCCTGCTCATGTGACAGAGTCACATGAGGGGACATGTTTTTAACATTGCTTAAGTTTTTAATTTTTGAGTTTACAATCCTTCAGCTGCCTGAGACAGCTCTGTGCCTCAGGGGGCTTTCATTGTGCTCACCCACGCGCATGCGTGAACCTCCGTTAATTGGCCAGCCAGTGTGAAATTGATGTCAGGGCCCAATCGTGAGTGGCAGTTGACTTTGCAACCGCTCCCAGGCCTGCCCACCGTGCCCGCCCAACAAGGTGAAAATCCTGGCCCATAAGATTATAATAAATAGAAGCAGTAGGTCATTCGGCCCCTAAAGTCTGTTCCCACATTCAATATGATCATGGCTGAACAGACTTTGGCCTTAACTTTACTTTCCTGCCAGACCTTCATTACCCTCGACTCCCTTGTAGATCAAAAATCTGTCTAACTCAGCTTTGAATATATTCAATGACCCAGCCTCCACTGTTCTCTGGGGAAAGAATTCCAAAGACCAATGACCCTCTGAGAGAAGAAATTCCTTCTCATCTCAATCTTAAATGAGAGATCTCTTATTTTTAAACTGTGCCCCCTAGTTCTAGATTCCTCCATGAGGGGAACCATCCACTCAGCATCTATCCTATCAAGCCCCCTCAGAAGCTTATATGTTTCAAGCCCCCTCAGAAGCTTATATGTTTCGATAAGGCCACCTCTCATTCTTCTGAACTCCAATGAATACAGGTCCAACAAGCTCAATCTTTCCTCATAAGACAACTCCTCCTAGGGATCAGCCTAGTGAACCTTCTCTGAACTGCTTCCAATTTAAGCATATCCCTTCTTAAGTAAGGGGACCAAATCTGTACACAGTACTCTGATGCAATCACACCAAAGCCCTGTATATTTGCAACAAGACTTCCCTACTTTTATACTCCATCCACTGACAATAAACACCAGCCTTCCTAATGACTTGCTGTACCTGCATGCTAACTTATTGTGATTTATGTACAAGGACACTCTGTTCCACAACATTCTGCACACTGTCTCCATTTAAATGATATTCTGCTTTTCTATTCTTCCCATCGAAGTGGGTGACATCATATTTCCCCACATTTTACCCCATCTGCCAATTTTTTAGCCCATTCACTTAACCTATCTATATCCCTTTGCAGGCTCTTTGTATCCTCTTCACAACTTGCTTTCCTACCTACATCTGTATCATTAGCAAATTTAGTTACAATACAGTCAGTTTCTTCATCTGACTGTAAGTAGTTGGGGTCCCAACACTGATACCTGTGGCACTCCATTAGTTACAGTTTACCAACCTGAAAATGACCCATTTATTCCGACTCTCTGTTTCATGTTAGTTAGCCAATCCTCTGTCCAGGATAATGTATTACCCCCAACACCATTAGCTCCTGTCTTGTGTAGTAACCTTTTATGTGGCACTTAATCAAATGCTTTTTGGAAATCCAAATACAGTACATTTACTGGGTCCCCTTTATCCAAACTGCTTGTTACCTCCTCAAAGAACTTTAATAAATTTGGTAAATAAGATTTTCCTTTCATAAAATCACTTTGACTCTGCCCAATAGTGTTATGATTTTGAAAATTCCCTGCCACTACTTCCTTCATAATGGATTCTAGCATTTCTCCAATGACAGATGGTAAGCTAACTGGCCTTTGGTCATCCACAAAATGTCAATGACTTGAAATGTTAATTCAGTTTCTCTCCTCATAGGTGCTGCCAGACCTGCTGACTGGATCCTTGCAGGTTGAGAGAACATATCTGAAATTTGGATCTGCATGCCCTTTGTTATTTTCATTCAATGTTTCATATAATTCTTTTCTCAAATATGTGGGTGATTTTTTAAAAATTGTATGACTCCTTTAATTTTTTAGCACAGCTGTGCACACATGGTATTTAAAAGGGGCTGATTTTTACGTGGTCAGCATGGAGACTTTCGTGTTGTTTTATGGCCACACAGCTTTAGAGGCGCTTTGTTTTCAGTCTATCAATTTTAGTGGAAATGTGGATCAGAATTCTCAATATGCAATCCTGACAGGTGAAGCTTCACAAAGGGAGAATAAACTAAGAAAATTATCCATTACATATATTTAAAATCTATAAATATATCTCCATATTCATTTTTATGATGGCTTATTTAAAGTGTGCAAAGTATCAGAGTTGTGTACTCGTGTGACGTAGTTTTTCTTTTTAGATCCTAGAGATGTTGGAGTATTGGAGATTCCACTTTTGACACTGTTTTGACTTCAAGTACTTCCCAGTTAGATATCCAGCATATAGAGTGAATCTCTCTGAAGGTCAAAATTCTCCTTTCTAGCTATTTGGGTTCAATGGGTAACAGAATTGATAGCTTCAATGTGGTTTTGAATAAAACTGCATAAATTTGCCTAAAATTCAGTGAAACTTAGTAATTTCACTCAAAGGCCATCAGTGTGACAGGTGTGAGAAAATAACAAAAATATATTAGTACTGTAGGGGATTTTTCTTTGATGGTAAGATTAAGATATTTTGCTGCTAGCTTTCCACCATACTTGACTCTGCTAAAACTGAAATAAGGATGTTTGGAACTGAACTGAAGGAATATATCTCCTCTTAATGGATTACAAATTATGCACACGATGACCTGGGCCTTAATTTTTCAGGTGGCAGGTGGGCTCAACGGGAGCAGGCAGGGGTGGCCGCCATTTTACATGGGAGGGCCAATTAAGGCTAATGCACGTGAAAGAGCACTTCAATCTCCTGGAGGCACGGAGCTGTCTCAGGGAAATTGAATGGCTATTGTACTTATTAAATAAATGGATGTAAAATTCAATTAAACATGTCCTCTCATGTGACTGTGTCACATGAGATGGCACATGTTTTGATTTTGCAGAAAAAATATTTATTTACTTAATAAAAGCCTTAGGAAACCTCAACCCACTCGTGGATGAGGTTTCCTTAAAATTTTTTGCCTGCCCACCAACCTTAAGGTGGAATGGGCAGCATTTGACAACTACATCAATGACTCCACTAATGGCCTTAATAGGCCGTTTACTTATCGGTGTGCATCCGCCGAACAAAATATCACAGCACTGCGCGATGACATCGGGACACACACTTAACGTCATCGCACGTCATTGTATGCATCGGCGTATTGGGCCCATCCCCACTCCCACACGCCGACTGAAAAATCCTCCCCCGAAATTTCTCTGGCCTTATTGACACCACATTCAAACTGACAGCCTCCTACAGGAATTACACCAATGAAAATCTACGCACAAGTTTCCTACGGATCCATTTTGTCTACACTGAAATGTGAAAACGACCATAAAACACATTCAAACACAATGTAGCCAAGCGGGGGCATGCAGAAACACAGAAGGAGCTAACTTAGGAAGTTGGAGGTAAGTGTTAAACTGTTTCTATTAATTATTTTGGATTATCCAGCAAGAATTGTAAAGTGCATGGAAGGCCAAAATTATTCTTTCTACCAGTTCTGTTGCATGTTTTGATCTGCTACCTTGTCTTGATGAGGCGTTGCTTATTTCATGAGTGACTTGAGATAGTCAATATATAGTTTTTCCTGAAACTATTTATTAAGAACTATTTACAAAGACCTCATGGTAAGCACGTGGTTTTCTGGACACAGACTGATCTGTGTCTTGCTCTCTTGGAGCTTCTTGGTCATCTGACTCTGATATCATGCTTACATCATCATCAGCCTCATCGTCTTATTAATGTAACAATTAACCCTTTACTCTACATCTCCCCTCATGTATAATCTCAAAGCTGTTACATTATTTTGATAAGCTATTTACATTACATTCCCAGCATCTGTAAATCTCATACTTTTTACAGCTTCCATCCAACTCCTACCTCCCCTCTCCTCCAAGTCACGGTCACCAAAGGCATCAATCCCCAACAGTGTTCTGGGCTCTCTTGGAGGAATTGTTGGACATATGAGTTCCACTATCTTCTTCTTGGAATGCAAACACATTGGTGGAGTGGGATAGCAGCTTCTCATGACTGCTGGTTCATGGGCTGTGACTCTTACGACAAAGTGAATGTAAAGGCTGTGAAAACCAATCAAGCCAAATCTGATTTAAGAAAGAAATCTTCAGGACTCGGACAAAAACAACCCCTTGAAAAGGAATACAACAAACTGACATTCTCTCTGTAATCTTCTGTGTTGTACACTGGGGAAAGGTGAAAGCACCGGCTTGAGGAAATGAAGCACTTTGATCCCTAATGAAGAATTTCACAGCTGTATCATTCACAGTTGTCGTGACAATGAGAGAAGAATTCATAAGACATGAACGAATCAGGTAGATGAAAAGAAGCACAAGGAACATCCTGAAGGCATTGCCGGATATGAGGAAAAGACAACTTCCCAACTACTCTTAGGGTAGGAATTGCACTTTTTGTGGGTAATGGTATCATTTCCACACTCGCTTCAATGTGAGGCTGCTCCACTGTAGGCAATAGGATGTCAGCATGAGAATGTAGGACTGCACCATCATCGACAATGGAATAAACGTCCGGACCTGGATCTATATGAAGTTCCTGTGTAGTAATCTTCAGCTATAGAAGCTCTGTAGTTTGGGCCTCTGCTTCCTTACAGAAAGGAGATTTGAGTGCATCCATGACTTGCTGGCAAAACCCAAGTGTGAGCTGTAGCTTACTTCCATACAAATTAAAATGCTCTGAACTTCCTCTATTGGTTTGATCCAACCGGAAGTTAAACATCTCATTCTCCCTGGATATCTTTCTGATGACTGCAAGCAATTGTTGATGCATGTCATTGGTGGGTTAGTGGAATGCATATGCAAATACACCTCTTTAAATCTTCTTCATCAAAACAATGATTCTGCTCAAAAGAGACAACAGAGACTTGAGAGGTGGTGGAGTCAAAGAGTGTGGCAAGATCTAGGACCTCCTCTTCAAACAGATCTTCTGCTTCTGCAATGGCTTTATTCCCTTGAACTGTGTCCGGAAAGAGCCAACCAAGATCAAGAAACTCCTCTAACGAATAGTCACCATCTTGTATAGTCCTTCCTGTTTCCGCCTCTTCTAGCCTGTCTTCAAAGAGAAGTGAGATATCTGTAATCTCCTCCTGTGGTCCAATGGATGGTATTGCTGCAATAAAGAGCAGCTCATTCCGTAATGAGTGGACTTCAATTTCTGTTGCAGGTTTGAGGCTTACCGGTCCTCTAAACAACTTTGGAAATTCATCCCTGAATATTGCTCTGCTATCCTGTACTGTTACCTCATTGATCTTTTGTCAAAGACCAAGTCCCAAACAAGTTGACCTGCTGAGCAGAGAAATTTGCTGGTTATGTAATATATAAAAAGCTTTGTTAATTTCTTTATCTTCATGCCTAAGGATTGCAGTGTACTGACCCTTCACTTTCAGGTCTGTGCCTCCTGGCCCTTGTAGCTTTGTTAGACAGTTGGATTTTTACTTCCTTAAGCCAGTTCTGAAGCCAGTCCAATTTGTCCGATAAGACTGTGACTCCTGCCCCAGTGTCCAAATTAAATTCTGTTCCGCATCGTTGGACTGCCAAGTCTACAGACTGGAAGTGTTTATCAGGTTTCTCCCAGGAAATCTTGAAGTTGGGATGCTGTATTTCCTATTTCCTGGACTTTAAAATGATTGGTGGCTGGTTCCAACTTCCTTCCTGTTAATTGTGTTTTAGATTTGCAGAATTGTTTAAAATGTCCAGGCTTGCCATAGAGAAAGCATTCAGCTCCCCCTGCTTGGCAGTCTTCCCGGTGGTGTTGTCTTTTGGCACCACATCTGGAACATTTTAAAATAGGTGGAAGAGTTCTCCCCACCCCTTCAGCCATTTTGGTAGGCTTTTCCGTGGACCTTTAGTTGGGCAGGGCTCAGGACTTTGGCCTTACATACTGGATTGCCCCTTCCTGAGCCTCCATGTCTCCCTGAAGTACACCCTGATTCTGCTGTCATAGCTCTGCCTGCCTTGCAAACTGTTCAGCCTTCTCCAAGGTCAAATCCAGTTTGGATTGTAAAAAGTCCAAGTGTGTCATCGAGCACACCAACTACAATGCAGTCACAAATTAACTCATGTTTTAAAGCTCCATATCCACAAATGCTGGCCAATCAATACACATCATTAATGAATGAATCAATGGATTCACCCAGCCTTTGGGTCATCTGGTTGAATCTCGCACATTCACTGACTCTTAGGGCTGAAGTACGTATTGAAGGCCCTCATAACCTCCATGTAGGACGCCAAGGCCTCTTCAGCCACATGTCACACCAAGACATCATTAGCTATGACTCCAATCACATACGAAAAGTGTATCAACCTGCTGTTTTTCTGCCTTTCCTTGTAAGCCCAAAGCTGTGCAATACCTTCCATATTATCTCCTCCAGAGTTCCCATTGTTGTCCTTGCTGTGGATCCTCAATGTGTTTGAAGGGTAATGGAAGGGATAGCAGCTGTTCAATAGCTGGCTATATCACGCATGATTCATTGTCCCTACCAAGGCATATTTAGGTATATAGTTTTTCAAACTATTTATTAAGCATGATTTACAAAGACCTCATGGTAAAAATATAGTTTTCTAGACACGGACTCTTCTGTCTTGGTCTCTTGGAGCCTTTTGGTCATCTGTCATGCTTACATCTTAATAAACCTCATTTCCTCATTAACATTAAACCTTTACTTTACACTGTTTATATAGGTCATTCAGGGGGTAGGAACTGGCCATTTATGGGATTTATTATCCTCTCTGCTACTTGCTGATTGTAACACCTTGGAATTCTTCATTACGAATCACATGGAATGGTGGAATTAGATAGGATATCAGGGGGCAAGCTGTCCAATGATTTATGTCTCTTCCCTGAATAGCTATGTGGTGGCTGAAAGACTGCAGGATAAAAGCATCAGGGCAGCTTTCCACATGCTGTACTTTGATGTGCATTATCCATTGCTGCATATCACAATCTGCATGATCAGCAAAACAAATTTTGAAATGGAAAACTTTCCTGCCTAAATGTATCAATGACTTCTGTGCTACTGCCTTCAGAGCCACATGCATGTGGTCAAAAACCGCATGGAGCTGAATTTTCCATTCGTCAGGCGGGCGGAGCTGACCCAATCATGGGTGGGCGTGGCCCCAATCACCGGC
Source organism: Carcharodon carcharias (assembly GCF_017639515.1). Lineage (NCBI taxonomy): Eukaryota > Metazoa > Chordata > Chondrichthyes > Lamniformes > Lamnidae > Carcharodon > Carcharodon carcharias. Next base: position 172,968,049 of record NC_054469.1, read on the forward strand.
CGCACCGTCATTTTACATGGGCAGGCCAATTAAGGCCCGCCCAGCGTGATGTCCGCAGGGAAGTGCAATGCACTTCCTGTGCGGGCGGGGGGGAAGCCCTAAAATCGAGAGTGTACTCTTTCTCATATGCACACGAAAGAGTGCACGCATCTCCCTGAGGCTAAGTGCAGCCTTAGGGAGATTGCCTCAACTTTTAAAAATATTAAAAATAGAGAAAAAAAATCCCTAACATGTCCCCTCATGTGACAATGTCACATGAGTTGGGACATGTTCATAATTTCCTTAACAACTTTATTAAAATTTTTAATACCCTACATGAAACCTCACCACTGCTGGATGAGGTTTTATGTTTTTTCTAGTTGCCACCGGGGCTCCTGGCCTACCCGCCAACTTTAAGGTTGGATGGGAAGATCCTTTAATTGCTTAATTGATCCTGTCAATGGCCTCAAGTGGCCATTTTGGTGCACCCCCCGCCTTCCTGAAAACTTAAACGGGGCGGGGTGATGTCAGGGGTTCCGCCTGACGTCAGCCCGTGTCATTTTACGTGTCGGCAAGCCCCTGCTTGCCGACGGTAAAATCCTGCCCCATGAATCTGAAAGAAGCCAGAAAACCTGCAAAATTGATTGGTCCTGTCTCTCTATTCCACATGGTCAATGCCATTGCTTCTGAAGTCAGGCGTCTTCCAGAAAAGGCCATCTGCTACCTAGTAAATTCAGATCTTTGCATTTCTTTGGCTGATATTACACATATTCTCCACGAAGGTTCCAGAGCTATAAAAATCCAAGGATGTGATGGCATTCATGTGTACTGATAATGCCCTTCAGGATAATGACTTTGGCTTGAGGTTTTCTTCCAGATGACAGATGGATTGCATGCATGAGTGAGGGTTAGGAATCCAAAACCAACTGGTACAGTGGAACTGACAGCAGTGTTATTGTACAGTGCAGGTCCCACTAAGAGGAAGAAAAATGCAAGGAAACTTGCAAAGGACAGAAATCCAACAAAATATTTTTTGGCCTTTTCAACGCACAAATCCATGATCAGATGTCGGGATACTTACGCAGAAACTCATATGAACTGCTCTTTAACATAGGGCTGGAATAATATAAATTAGTGGCCAAGGGCTTAGCAGGCGCACAATGAAAGTAATCAAAAACATCGAGAAAACACAAGTGTAGCAATGTTCCTGCATAAAAATCGAATTGTTTTCCTCAACAGATATCTGTACCACATTGCACATACAAAATACAAGGGAATTCCTGGATAATTATTTTGAAATTGAAAACAATCAGAACTTCATTGTTTAATTTTGAAATGGAATATTAATGGTTAAAATAGGGTTACTTTGTAGGGTGTGCCAAGTTTAGTGTATTGTATGTATGACATAGAACATAATGAAAAAACTTGCATAATGGGAAATTCATGTGGCTATAAGTATCATTGAGCCCTTAGAGACTCGAATACATTACTTGACATCTCTGCTTCAAAATATGTGTTGACGTCTTCTTTGCCGCTCAACTTCCGACTGAAAGTTGTATTTTTTTTAGTGAGTCACCATTGGCAGGTTTAACCGTGCAGCTGTCATTTGTTAGATATATTTTATGTTGAAAAAAATTCTTATACAGAATGTTGCACTTCTGTAAAATAGTACATTATTTTTCAACAAAACTATTTATTTCTATCAACTGAACCCCATTATATGATGTCATGGTAAGGTACCAAAGCCACAAAAAAAAATCAAGTTGCCATAATGTCAGCAACAAAAAACCTAACAGCACATTACTAAAAACTCGTTGTGCTTGCAAAACAGTTGCATGGGGGCAGGGCAGGCCACAGAACCCATGTGAGACTAGTGCTGGAAGGTTATTAACATTAGACAGGCATGGAATCAACATTACCTGCTACCCACAAGCTGTTTATTGGTTGCCCGCCTATGCTTATCTTTTGGCTGGGGGAGGAGGCAGGAAATCACCATTATTAACACCATTTAAAGAAAGTATACACTCTTTTTAAAAAGCAGTAGAGATGGTCTACAGATAACTTACAAATATATTGCCAAGACTGGAGAATTTTAGCTATGGGAAAAGACTGGATAGCCTGAAGTTGTTTTATTTGGAACAGGGCAGGCTGAAGGGAGATTCAATAGAGGTGTATAAAATTATGAGGGGCCTAGATAAAGTGGATAGAAAGGATCTAGTTCCCTTGGCAGAAAGGTCATTAATCAGGAGGCATGGATTTAAAATAATTGGTAGAAGGACTAGACAAGAGTTCAGAAGAATCTTTTCACCCAGAGGGCAGTGGTGGAACTCTGCCTGAAAGGGCAGTAAAGGCAGAAACATTCATCACACATTAAAATTCTTGGATATGCTCTTGAAGTACAGACAAGAACTGGAGAGTGGGGTTAGACTGTTTAGCTCCCTTTTGCCTGCACAAACACAATGGGGGAAACAACCTCGTTCTGTGCCATAAATCTTCACTGTTTCTTTGGTTGCACTTTGGCTGCAGAGAGCAGGAAATATTTTCTAACAGCTTTTCTAATAACTTGAGAGCTGCACCTAGGGTATTCAAATTCTCTGACGCAGCAGGAGGCTAATGTTGCTTACACAGTCTCTGCCCACTGAAAGAGCAGGTCCTTAACATAATGGGCTGCAAGTTTGTCATGGCTGTGACAAGTGGAAATTCTGGTGGAGATGTCTGGAAGGCGGTCACTCATCTCTGTCTGCTTACCCTTGACATGGAAAGCTATCCCTTGGCCCTTAATTTCATTTCATGTGCAGAAAATGTTGAGGCCCCAGTGATACTTCAGGAAGGAGGGGCAGCCTACTTCACAATGCACCATCACTTAACCTGCCCCCAACAAGTACCAGCTCAGCGATTGGCACCACGTACACTTTAGAAGGTAGGCAAGACGGGTGTTTTGACATGGTGAATCACTCAGCACAACTGTGGGGGAGCTACAGTAAGGGAACACAACAGTACAGGGCTCAGATGTTGACTTCAAGAGCCCAGACTTTTTTTTTTAAAGTTGACATACACTAGGAAATGCTAAGTGCAGTAGCCTATCTGGCAGTGAGCTTGTGCACAATTGCTGACAGCATGGAGGAATCCAGCTTCAACTTATGTTGGGGCTTTCAACAAGGCATGGAGATCATGCTGTCAGCCATGGGGTGATGCCTACCATGATGTCGCCTCTTCTGACAACTCTGACAGATTCCATTGCAGCACATGCTATTCTCATGACTTACCTGCAAAGAAGGCCCAAGGTCATCTGATCTCAAACATCCAGCAGCCACTCTACACTTGCTTCCTGGCTGCTCCATAAACTTAGGCTAAACAGTGCACTTTGCACACATCCTGCCTGAAACTTGCTTGGCGTTCAAATCAAAGTTCTCTGTGTCTCTTGTCTTTTCTCATAACTAAAGCTTTTCATCACTGATATCATATTGTACATCCTTTTAATGATATTCACATCCTTCCTAAACTGAGAGGTGTCAAGCTGAACAGAATTCTTGTAGGGGCCTCATCAAAGATCCTATTGGCTTAGCAATGCCTTTTAGCTTTTATACCCTTGGGTGCATATTTATAAAACCAGAATCCCATAAGTTTTACCATTTAATGTGTATGCATAGCTTGATGCATGGTGCAGGAGGGAGGGCTTCAGATTCTTGGAGCACTGGAACTGGGGCAAGAGGCACCTATTCAAAAGGGTTGGGTTGCACTTCAACAGAAGTTGGATCAATTTCTTTACAATGAGGTGCACTTGTTTAAACTAAAAATATACAAGTAGAAAAGAAGAATTGAAAAGGATTGAGAGAAGTAAGTGGTATCATGTTAGACAGGAGCAGACTAAGAAGAACTATGAGGAATACAAGGACAAGTTTAGAATGCATGTGTGGTGAAAAATGATGGTAAGTTACAAGCACAAATAGCCATGTGGAAATATGGTGTGGAGGCAATAATGGAAAAGTGGCTTAAAAATGATGAGGAATTGGTGTTAATATGGAGCTATACAAAAATGTTCAGAAAAGATAGGGAAGGCGAAAAGGGAAGTGCAGTAGCAGTACTGATAAGGGAAGACATTGTAGTCTTAGAAAGAGAGGATATAATTTCAGGGCAGCACCATTTGGTTAGAGTTGAGAAGCAGAAAATGAATCATGCTACTTGGGGTATTCCAGATGCCTCCTAATAGTGAGAGGGAGAGAGAGGAGCAAATCTGCAGGGAAATAACAGAGATGTTCATGGACTGTGGAATGGTGATACTGGGGGATTTTAATTACCTAAATTTCGGGCGGAATTTTCCCAGATTTGCACAAGGTGCGGTAGCGGGCCGGCAGCGGCAATAGTGGGTTTTCACGAATGCTGGATGCAGTGGATGCCCGCCGGGATGACCTGTACCTCTGTTCTGGCCACAGGATGGGCAGCAATGTGACCAATCCAGCTTGGGAGGCGGTGGCAGCGGTGGTCAGTGCCAACGACCCTCAGAAGAGGACAGCCACCCAGTGCCGCAAGAGGATGAATGATCTCCTCCGTTCTGCCAGGGTGAGTCACTCTTCTCTTCACTCTCAACTCTCACACTCACAAACCCACCACACATCCATAGGGCCCTCACTCACTGCCAGTTCAAGGGACATCACCATTCACACTCTCACATTCATCGTCATTGTTCTCATCCCTTCCATGGGACCACTCACCACCCACACAGGCTAGGCATACTTATCATCTGGCCTGGCAGGTGTCCTGCTTACTCTTTCTCCATCTCTATTCATGCAGGACAAGCTGGCACACAACAAGACAGAGAGGTCACAGATCGGTGGCGGAATGCCCAAAATCAAGGCCCTCATGGACTTTGAAAACAGAGCCATCCAGCTGGCCGGTCCTGTGCTTACAGTGAGGTCTGCAGTGCTCTACCAAGTGAGGATCCAACAGTGCAACATCCATCGGACAACCATGCTGTGAGTGATGTGTCCTGTTTCACAGGCCACTGCCATGCACTAATTATCCCCCTTTGCTTTCACAAGCACATCTGCCAAACAGCCAACAGAGTCCATGACCCAGGGCCTCCAGTCAAGCCCCAAAGAAACCTTTGAAGAGGAATCTGAAGGCACCCTCCTTGAAGTCCCAACACAGCACTCACCCACACCCTCCACCAGCACAGAGACATACACCTCGGTGGGACCTAGCTTTAGAGTAGCCTCGGGATCACAATCTGGTGAGCACATCGCACTGTCTGATCCACAGCAGGCAGAGGCAAGGATTTACCAGGTCCCTGGCACTCAGAGGACTGCTGGAGGCCAGAACGTTACTGAGTCCAAGTCAGACGACGAGCCTCTGGACTTGATCATAACTCAGTTATTGGAGTTGCAAAGGCAAGCTCCAGAACATCAGGAAGGGACGTCTGCTGCATTTCTCAGATTGCAAGGCATGATGGAGGAGCCTGTCCGGCTTCAGGCTGAGGTGATAGTGCCAGCATGCCAACACACCGAGGTCAACACTAGAAGGCCAGTGGCCGCTATGGAGACCTTGGTCCAGGACTTCTCTCCTGCACTGCTGCGCGGGCTCAACTCCATTGCTGATACCATAGTTGGCCTCCAACAGTGTGTACGTGATAGGGGTGCCAAGCAGCTCGATCTCACTCCACCTACTGGGTAGCACATGCAGGAGCTCCTGCTGCCCCTTCTTCCTGAGGCTGCTGCTCCTGCCTTTGCATGGCCAGGAGCCTCCGTTGCTCTCTCCTCCGTCTTCTATGCTCTCTGTAGGCCATCAAGCATACAGCTAAGTCACCAGGCTCCATGCTCTTGATGTAGTCCTCCTGCGGCATGAAAGAGAGAGAAATGGTTAGCATGGATGTACTTAGCACCTTTCCTGGCCCTGTGTGACCGCCCTTTAACACTTCCCGGAGAGTGCTGGTCACCCCTCGGATAGCCACAGATGTGTGCGCTGCATAGCTGCCCTGTCAGCCTGTGACATGGGGGCAGACTGCTCCTGACTGGGATGCTGAGATTGTAATGGGCTGTGAGCACCTCCAGCAGTGACTGCTTCATGGTCTGCATTGGTGAGGAGATTGTACAATGTGTGCAGTCCAACTGCTCCGTGGTCCAGTAAAGTGGTCGTGGATTTGCAGTCTGTGCCGGTGGGGTGGGGGAGTGGTTGGCAGTGGGGGTAAGGTCTGGAGCGCTTGGTGCCACTTTGGTGCCTCCTCATTGCTTGCGTGGGAGGGCAGTCTAGGAGCCTGATCCCAATCATATCAGCGTGGCAGCGCCTGAACTGTCTCAGTTGCAGAGGAATGGTCAGTTTATACAGGTATCCCTTATGCATGGCGACTTCCCTTGCCTACCCTGTCCCCCACCTCAATTTCTTGCATGCAGGATCCTATACCAGGGCAGCAGTTGCCACCTCTCTGCCCCCAACAACCCCTCCGAGGCTGGGCAGCAGTCGGCCACAGACATCCCCCTGACAACAGTCCCCTCCCAGGCTGGCAGCAGTTGCCCCAGGACACCCCCACACCCCTCCCCCCACAACAGTCCTCTCTTTGGCAGGGCGGCACTTCACCCCAGCCCCCCCCCCCCAGTGCCTCAGAAGCCTGCCATGCAACAGGCAACACTGGCAACCTCTGCAGAACAATACTGTTCACTCACCTCCAGTTCCCCCAAAGTGAAGGCCACCAAGTATACATCACCTGTGTGTTGTTGTGAAACACGTCGACATGCTTTCCCGCCGATGTGTACAGATGATCCGGCAGGGGTACAAGATCCTGCCGGGATGGCCTTTTAATGTTATGCTGATGTATTACAATGAGCTCCCCGACAACCATTGACGAGACATGAGGCCCGCTATCGGCGGGCTGAGCAGACAATCCCAACCATCATGAAAACAATTGTGCCATATTGTCTGCGCACACCACCACATCACGCCCGCTACTAGCAGGCACAGAAAATTCCACCCATTGATTGGGATAATGTTAGACTAAAGGGTAAGGAGAGGGAGGAATTTCTGAAATGTATTCTGGAGAACTTCCTTGACCAGTATGTTCTCGATCCAACTATGAAGGAGGCATTGCTGGATCTGATGCTGGGAAAAGTGATCGGCCAAGTGGACCAAATGTCTGTGGGAAAACATCTGGGTAAAAGTGATCATCATATCATGAGGTTTGGATTACAGTGGAGAAGAGCAAGGGACAATCTAAAGTAGAACTTCTAAACTGGAAGAGGGCTATCTTCAATGGGATGAGAAGGCATCTGGCCAGGATAAAATGGAACCAAAGACTGACAGGAAAAATGGTAACGGAACAATGGGGTGATATTTAAAGAGATGTTTTAGATACCAGGTTAGGGACGTTCCACCAAGGGTGGCAGGTAGGGAAACCAAAACCAGGGCTCTTTGGATGATGAGAGATGTAGAGAATTCAAAAAGAGAGGGTGTGTGATGCATGACAGGTGAGATCCAGGCCAAATACAAGAAGTTGAGAGGGGAAGCGAAGAGGAAAAGAAGACTGGCAAAGAGAGAATCTGAGAATAGAATAGCAGTTAACATAAAAGGGAATCCAAAAATTATTGTACTGACATGTAAATATTAAGCAGGCAGTAAGAGGCAGGTAGGGCCCATTAGGGAAGGCACAGGACAAGGCTAGAATACATAATTAGTACTTTGTATCTGTGTATACTAAGGAAGATGCTAATAAAATATCAGTAGAAGCAAAAATCACAGAGATAGTGGGTTGAAAACTGATGGGATGTGCTAGAAAAACACTGGCTTTCCTTACAGTGGATAAGTCATCTGATCCACATGACTTGCATCCCAGGTTCCTGAACGAGGTTGCAGATACTGGAAGTGCTTGATCTTCCAATCTTCCCCAGATATGAGGGAATTGGAGAGTGGTAAATGTGATGCCCCTTTTCAAGAAAGGCTAAAAGGTAGTAACTTGAGGCCAGTCAGTTTACCAACAGGGGTGGATAAGATTTTGGAAATAATAATTAGGGGGAAAAAATCAGACAATTGGAGATATTTTAGTTCTTAAAAGAGTGCTGGCATGAATTTGTAAAATGCAATTTGTGCTTGCTAATTTAATTACATTTTTTGCTGAAGTAGCAAAGAAGTTGATGAAGGTAATGCTATGTATTACATAGGATTATATAGGATATAAAAAAAAACATAGCAATGGATTACACAGGACATAAGAAGCAGGCCATTTGTCCCAACCAGCCCTTGCCAGTGTTTATGCTCCACGGGAGCCTCCACCCATCTTTCCTTGGCTAAGCTTCGCAACCATCTATTCATTGCTCGTTCATATGCTTGTCTAACTTCCTCTTAAATACATCTATACTACTCACTTCAACCACTCCCCGCAGTAGCGAATTCTGTATTCTTATCACTGTTTGGGTAAAGACGTTTATTCGGAATTCCCATTAGATTTCTTGCTGGCTATCCTATATTGATGGCCTCTAGTTATGCTGCCCCCCACAATAAGAAATATTCTATCGCCTTCTTTTTTTTCCCCCAAGAGAAAAGAGAACCAGCCAGCCATTCCTTTCCTGATATATATACCCACGAATTTCTGATATCATCCTTGTAAATCTTCCCTGCACTCTTTTTAATCTATATTCTTTTCATATATAGCATCCAGAACTGCTTCAGTGCTCTTAAGTATGTCTAAATGTTCAATGCAGGTTTAGCATAACTTCTTTTTATTTCTATCCCTCTAGAAATATAGCTTTGTGCTTGGTCTGCTTTTTAATGGCCTTGTTAATCCGTGGCACAACTTTTAGTGATTGGTGTATTTGTATTCAAAGATCCCTTTATCCCTCTACGTAGACTTGCACTTTCCAAGTATTGTATTACCTCACATTTATCTGTGTTGAACTTCATTTGTCAATGTATGTCACCTATATGGATTTTAAGAAAGTATTTGATCATGGAACATATAAAATGCTGGTTAACAAAATTCAGGTTCATGGACTAGGAGGATTGGTATCAGCTTGTATTAAAAAAAATGGTTTAAGGACAGAAAACAGCAAGTCATGGTAAATGGTTGTTTTTCAAACTGGAAAATGGTATACAGTGACCCCAAGGGTCAGTGCAAGGATGACCACTTTTTTGATACATATGTAAATGATTTTGATATTGGAACACAGAATAAAACTTAGCAGAATGGGTAGACAAGTTGCAATGGAATTTAAGATAGCAAAGTGTGAGGTAATGCATTTTGGCAGAAGAAATTGGAAGAGGCAATATAGACTAAATGGCACATTCTGAAGAACGTACAGGGGCAGGCAGACTTGGAGGTTCATGTGTATAGATCTTGGCAGGTGGTAGGACATATTGAGAGAGTGGTTAGCAAAGCATATGGGATCTTGAGCTTCATAAATAGAGGAAATAAGTACAAAAGCATATCAAAAGTTATGCTGAACATTTATAAAGTTTTAATTAGGCCACAATAAGAGTATCGCATCCAGTTCTGGTCACTACCCTTACAGAAGGATGTGAAGGTCCTTGAGAGGATGCAGAGGAGATTTATTAGAATGATTGCAGGGATGAAGGATTGTGGCTGTAAAGTTAGATTAGAGAAGCTGGGGTTGTTCTCCCTGGAGCAAAGAAGTTTGAAGGAAAATTTGACAGAGGTGTACAATGACAGGTTTAGATAAGGTGGACAGAGAAAATCTGTTCCCATTAGCTGATAGCACAAGGACTAGGGAGCAGATTTAAGGTTTTGGGAAAGAGATGGAGGGAAGATGTGGGGAAGAGCTTCTTTACCAGCGAATGATAATGGCTTGGAACAACAGCTTCCTGTTTTCTGTCCTTCAACCAACTTCCTAAGCTGCTGCATTCCTATTAATACTATATGCCTTCTGTGTGGCACCTTCCCAAAATGCATGTATGCATCCATGGCATTTTTTTCATTAATGGACTCCATTATCCTAGGTCTGTAAGACAAATCCATGCTGGCTTTACTTCACCCATATATTTTTCGGTGTTAACATTATTCCATAAAATAGCCTCTGGTAGGCTGAAAGGTAGGCTGACTTATCTACAAATATCTGAGCATTTATAATTTCCTCCCTGACATTAGGGGATGTGTGCAATTAGTGCCCAGTCCCATTTAAAATTAATAATTTTTTTGAGTGTTACTTTCATATCTATGGCTATCTTACCTAATGGTTACACCCACTCATCTTGAAGTCCTTCATTCACAACATCACCCTTTGAAAACCTACCAAAGTACTCATTTAGTATGTTCATCTCTTTTTTAATCCTCTACAAGAAGATTTCCTTTAATATTGATGAAAAGATAAACATGTTGCTGAAGGTTTTCATCTTGAACTTCATCAAGACAATCACAAGAATACTAAATTTCAAACAATCATAACAATTTATACTACAGGAGAAAAGGAATGCTGATTGGTTGGCAAGTCAACTCTGGATGCTTCTGAGTAATTCAAAAAGGTACAAGGCTTGAACAACTTCCTTTTATTTGCAGAGAATGGGTCCCTTTGCATGAATGCGTGTCACTTCGAGCAAGCATAAGTGAGCCACATTATGAGCTCAACTAATTATCTTAAATTGATTGTTGGTATAGCTACCAGTGCACTCCGGATTGTTCAGCAAGTGCTGCTCAACTGCTGAATTACATTTAACAGTAGACATTTTGTTTTGGGTTTTATAAGTGCGGGCTGGATGAGTATGGTTTGTACTCTGCTTATTATAAACAGCTGGAGGAACATGTTGCTTGATTCGATCAGCTAATCGTTGAGACGTATGACCTGGCATCACACCAGCAAACTCACAAATGGGCCAGAGGCCGCAACTTTCAGACATGAGAAGTGCCAAGCCTACCTCTGGGAAAGACAAAGTATCTAAACAATTTGAACAACAGGTTAAGCAAGCCATTTCACATTGTTACTATGCAGTGACAACAAGAGTTGTATTTTCCACTGACATGATGCTGTCATCAATCCAAAAAGACATTTTGCCTACTACATGATTAAGCAACATTGTGAATGAATTTCAGTATTGGTGCGATGCCACCAATGTAGGCTATACATCCCAAAGAACTGAATAACATGTTCCTCCAGCTGTTTGTAATAGGTTGAGTACAAACCATTCTCAATCAGCCCATGCTTGCAAAATCCAAAACAAAACACCTGTTAGATGTGATTCTGCGACTGGATAGCACTTGATGAATGCACTAATAGCTGCACTAACAATTAATTTAAGATAATCAGTCAAGCTCATAACATGGCTCATTTAAGCTTGTTAGAAGTTATATACATTCATATGCAGGGATCATTCTCTGCAAACAAAAAGAATATGTTCAAGCCTTGCACCTATTTTGAATTACTCAGATGCATGGGAACTTATGGTTTCCCATTCTTTCCCCATTGAAGCACCTCAGCCAATCAGAATCAACTTGCCAACCAGTCAGCATCCCTTTTCCGTTGTGGTATTGTCTGTGTTTGTTGTCTGTGTTTGAAATTTGGCATTCTTGCATTTATCCTGATCTGTGCAATTTCAGCAACATGTCTCTCTTTTCAGTAACATTTGAGTTCTACATTACTAAGTGAAGATTGCCTTTATTGTCATTGATTGATCCTACCCTTTCTTCAACTATTCTTTTACCTTTTACAGTATTTCTAAAATCCTTTATTCTTTAAGTTATCCTGTAGTCTTTTTGTCTTCAGTAATTTTATTCTTGTATACTTCCCCTCTAATTTTATTTTTTGGCTTAATTTTCTTTATTATTATTTATTCTGTATTTGTCTTATTCCTCTTTTTAAAGTTTTAATTTTAATTTAATTTTAAATATCTCTACTCAGCCAAAGAATTCCAGATTTTGTCACACCAGTTTTAATTATTGTAGAAATATCTCTAGTTTGTACCCTAATTTAACATTTCCCATTGTTTGTGCACCAGTTCATATCAGCCTATTTGCACTGATTTCCTTTTAAATTCAGTGAAATTATTTCCAAGTATTTTACCTTGATGTTTGACTGTTCCCTCCTAATGTTTATATTGAAAAATTGTGTTACTATAGCTGTTTCCTAAATAGCCCACTACTCATAAACTATCTACATCCCTCATATTATTACTTAGGAATAGATCCAGAATTGCCACTCTGTTGGATCAAAACGTTACTTAAAAAGTAGAATATTATATAAACCTTTCCTCTTATTATCACTTTGGTAACACATTTTATTCTACTTTTGGTTAATTAAAGTCACTCGTCATCATGTCCTTGCTATTGCTGTTTTATATATATCTTCCCCATCATCCTTGATCTCCAATATGCTCCAAGTGAAGTAAGAGCTCCTTTCTTATTCCCTGACTCTAATCAGCTTTTGCATTACCTCATGTTCTGATGTTGTGATAGATTTTTTTAAACATTGCTGTCCCGTCTCCTTTTGATCTCTATTGTATTTTTTTCTTAATATTTAGTAAGCTGGAGTTTTCTGCTCCTGGTTTTGCCCTAGCCTGAATGATGTCTTTCTTAACGCTATTACGACAAACCCTCCCTGTTGTTCTAAAAAAAAACGCCCCTGAACTGCAAGAACAAAGCTTAAGCAGATTATTAGTTAAATATGAACTCGGAGATAAGTTATACCTGAGAACATGGATATTTATCATTCTTTACAGGAACAATTCCTATTTGACAAAAAAAAACTGAAATGCATTGCTAACGTTCCACAATGCCACACCGGCAACTTTACTGTGTGGTTTATCTGGCGCAATTGTGGAATTTTATCTTGTTATTTCATTAATATATAATTAAATAATGTCACAGTGATAGCAAATAATTATTGGGTTTATTCAAAGACTCAAACCACTGATTCGCAAAGTGCAAATGAATGGTTGTTATTTTCAGAAATTAAATTATCCTAAATATCCACCATGTCGCTGGTAAAATGCTATACGTTCCCTGTTGATTTTAATAAGTACAACATAAGCACAAAACTGAAAATATTTCATTATTTTGAATTTTAATTGTAAATTGTAAAACGTGAAGATGGGACTTGAGACCTGCTTTCCCATTGGTTTTCAATTATCATGCTCCATTATTGGAATAATGTACATATTTTCTAAATGAATCTGCTACCAATGTATTATTTTAGTTACTTGAAGTAATAACATTAATGTCCGCAAATATGTGTATTTTTTTGATGGAAAGACTTAATTTGCTCAGTGTACCGATGACTTCCATCCATTCATTAAGAGAAATGGAGGTAACAAGTGAATGATCTGCCTCTGCCAGCACTTTGCTTGCGCAGGAGGCAGTTACACGAACATTCATGAGCTTGAAGAAAATATCAAGTGGCGCTGACCAGCGTGCTGAAACTAAATGCATGATGAGAAGATGTCTCCAGTCAGCCACCCAGCTATAATGTACTGTGCAACCAGTCGTATGGGATGTTAACATCACAAAAATATTTAAATTCCAAAGTTGTAATAGTTGCACGTTTCTTTTAGGATATAAGAGGAAACATGATAGTGTAAACAGATATATCTCTTTGACACATTATTTAGTTGACTATTAGATGAACAGCGTTGTGTTTTTTCACAGATTGCAGGGTGATTTCTGCGGTTCTATTCTTACCTGTTCCGAGCCTTGGAAGCAGATTCTGCAGGTGGGTGTGATGCCCCCGTTGCGAAAGCTGCTATTGCTGCTGCACACAGACTCGGCGTCATTAGAGCAGGAGATCGCCCCGCTCTGGTATCCTTCGTGTTCGGGAGGCCGGTTCTCTTGCTTCCCAAGGCGGCAGCCTTTTCTGTCCTCGGCTTTCGCCGAGATCAGCCTGTCTTTCTCGCCGGCCTCTACTTCCTCCTCCTCTCGGTGCCTTGTGAGAGCAGGAGCTAGCGATCCTCCGCCGAGAGCGCCCCCGCCCGGGATCCCGCCGCCACTGTCAGCCGGGGCCCCGCCGCCGCCGCCGCCCTCCCTCCTCTCGTCCGGATGCGGCAGCAGTTGCCGCTCGCTCATAGCGCGGGGAGGGGGCGATCTGGACTCTGACCGGCTTCGAGGAGGAGAAGGAGGAAGGGGGGATTGTTCCGAGCTGTATGGACAGGAGGAGAGATAGAGAGAGGCAGGTGAGGGAGGGAAGGAGAGAGAGAGGAGGAGAGAGGGAGGGAGGGAAGCTTTTAAAATGCTCTGAAAGAGAGACTGACCGTATCAATCGGCATGGTGGGGTAGAGGGTCCCCTGGACTGAGGCGGTTAGGGGTGAGTCACCCGAGCAGCCTGACCAACACACACACACACACACACAGCAGGAGCCGTTTGACAGGACAGTTCGGTTCACCGGGAAACACCCGATTCAGATCATCACAGCTTTGGAAGGCGGAATCGGAGACTCAGCGCCGCCCGCGACCCCGAACCCGAACTCCAACCTCACCAGCACCGAAAGAGAATCAGAAAACCCCTCAGGCCGCCGGGCGACCATTGTTTCCTCACAAACCGGAGGATAAGGATGGAGAGCAGGAACTCGGTTCGCGACACCGAGCTTTATAGCTGGAGATCCCAGACAGCAGCATTGCTGTTTCTGTCACTTGGGGAGGGGATGGCGGTGATCATTCATTTTCCTTTTATTTTCTGCTCGTTCATCCTCCGGCTCCCCAGTGCCAGTAGGCTCCTGGAACGGTAGAGACAAGATTACAGGAGCATCAGAAAACGTTATGACATGAGTGGAGCATATGTAAAGGGATGTTTTTTTTCCTTCATGGACGCGATGGATATTAGTCCTGAGGAAATATTTCAGCATCAAATGCTCATGTGGCGGTGTGGAGTGAAGTTCTCTTTCTTCTGCTCCAACATTGTGCCTCAGTCCCAACCTCCTAATGCGTTAGCTTTTCATCATCTTAAAGCTTTTGTGAGTAACTTTGCAGGCAGCGCAAAATTTGAATTCAGCCCAGGTTCCACAGATCAAACACCAGTACCTTGGCCACTGCAACAGAAAGGGATATTCTCTACGAAATTAAAATTAAGGGATTTCAATATTATTTCCAACCACAATAACTCGCATTTACATAGTACCATTAACACAAGGGCCAAGATACTGCACGGAAGCATAAAAACAAGCTTCGATACCAAAGGCGATTTTAGGGAGGACGGCTTAAAGGTTAGTCAATGATCTGGGTTTAAGGAGGACCTTAAAGGAGGAGAGGAACGTGGAGATGTAGAGAGGCTTAAGAAGTGAAATTCAGAGTTTAGGGCCTAAACTATTAAAGTACCTTTAACCGCAAGGAATATGAAAAGCACAAGAGGCCAGAGTCTGAATTGTCAGAGTTAAGGCTGGAGGAGATTACAGAGATAAATAGAAGCGAGGCCATGAAGGAATTTGAATATGAGAATGAGAATTTTAAATTGAAGGCATTGAGAGATATCTCTCCGTAGATACTGTGTTTTTTCAGCATTTTCTGTTTTTATTTCAGATTTCCAGCATCTGCACGATTTTATTTTTATTTCAGCAATAATGGTAAACTGTAAGTAATCAGCCTGAAGTGGGGGGAAATAAATGAAAAGTGAAGTGAGTGATAATGAAGCAAGGGAAGGAAAGGATAAAGGGGTTGGGCTGGGCATTCAAACCATAACATGTAGCAGTGATGATGAAAATGGGCATTTGGTTGGAAGGGAAATGAGTGGGAAGCAGATGGTAGTGAATGGGTGGGGTCTGAGGCACGGAGAATGTGTAAATGTATAATTCATATTGACTTTGATTTGACTGTTCAATTAAAATGCCAATAATCAATTCCATTCTTTTGTATGGAACAGAAGTTAAACCAATATGTCAGTTGCTGCTTTTCATCCCCCAATTTGTCACCCTCTTTGATGAAGGGCACCAGAGTTGCCTTTCACATGATGATTATCAGTACCTCACAAATCTTGTTTCTCTCAGCATTTGAGAAATAAATACTATCACTTGTGATTTAATATTGTTGGAAAAAAGACATACTAACAAGCACCTCATCTTGCACTCATCAGGATAGCTACACAAGATAAACCAACAGTAAAAGGGAACAGCAATTTACACTGCATGAGAAGAGAGTGATGATTGGTTGGCAAGTGGACTCTAATTGGTAGAGGCATTGCCATGTAGAATGCAGCAGGGAACAATTAACTGTTAACAGTTAACTGCCAAGCTTTTGTTTCATTGCCATGGGGAATGAACTGGGGAATGGCTGTCTCCCAAGCTTTTTAGTTGGAAAAGGCATAATGTATGGACAAGCTCCTGTGTGCAAAGGACAGGACCCTGTATGTGGTTTCTAGCATGAGTAAATGAACCATACTGTAAGCACGACTGATATTCTTTAGGTTATCAGTGTGATTCTTAGCATAAGCAGGACTGTTTAACAACGTTGTCCAATTGCGTCCAATGTTGGACACGATGGACAGAATCATCCCAGATTTGCACTGAGTGCAGTAGTGGGCATGAAAAAAAGATGTATTATGCACTGGCCGCAATGGCGGATTTCTATGCCATATCATCCCCTTCCTACCTCATAAATTATGCAGTCAAGGGAAACAATCCGAAGTGCTGGCAACCAGCCTCTGATTTGCCTGCCATGCCTTTACCTCGCCCCTTCCTCACGCTGGGAGCCATACTTAAACTGCAGCCATGCACACACTTCTTAATGCTTGCAGCCCAGGACTGCTCCAGTGAAGACATGGCCCCAAAAGCCGAGAAGAGTGCAGCCCCCTGATTCAGTGATACATCCCTGGGACTATTGGCTGCCATGGAGGCCCGCCGCGATGTCCTCTACCCCAGCTCTGGCTGTAGGAGGCCCATCAATCTCAATATTCTGGCTTGGGAGGTGGTGGCAGTGGCGGTCAGTGCCAATGCTGCATACAAGAGGTCGGCCATCCAGTGCAGAAAAAGGATGAGTATCTCATCCGTGCCGCCAGGATAAGTCAACCATCTCATCAATGTCCTTACTCTGTTCGAGAGTCACACATTGGAGCTGGCCGGAGAGGACGTGGACTGTTCCTGCAGTGAAAGGGAGGTCGGCGGCAAGCATCCACGTGAGGATCCTGCACCACATTATCCCTCTTTCAACGCTACTCTGAGTCCACTGTTGTGTGTGTAATGCAGCTGCCAAGCACTAATAATCTTCACTTTCTGGCCTATGTACATCTGCCACCTCACCCTCAGGCAACCTTGACCCTGACCCCAGCACTGAAAGCACCTCAGATGAGGATCCTGAGGTCAGCACAATTGATGACCCATCACGGCGCTCAGCCACACCCTCCATCAGCGCAGCAACACACACCTCGGTGGGACCTAGATGCAGCCACAGGATCACAATCTGATCACACCACATAGTCTGTTCCATGGCAGGTGGAGGGAGGGACATCTGAGGTCACCGGCACTTGAAGGACTGCTGGAGGCAAGAAATCTGCTGAGTCCAAGTCAGATGATGAGCCTCTGGACTCGGTCCTCAGTCAGACGTTGGAGCTGCAAAGACAATCACGGGAACATCAAGAAAGGATGGAGGATTCAGTCTGAGGTAATAGTGTCGGCATGCCAACGTACCTAGGTCAACACTGGCAGGATAGCAGGCGCCATAGAGACCTTGGCGCAGCACATTGGTCTGCACTGCTGCATGGGCTGAACTCCATCGCTGACACCAAAGTTTTCCTCTAACAGTGTCAACGCGAGTGGGGTGCGGGGCAGCTCGATCTCATTCCAGTTTCCCCTTCCCCTCAAGGAGTCCGCCAGGGGCCATCGGGCACCCATAGGGGAGGAGGACCAGCAGCTTGACACTCCAGGTCCATCCACCCAAGTGACTCTGGGAATGGTCCGGCCTATCCAAATCCCCTCTTCCTGTGACCCCATCATCCCCACAGGCTGAGGAGGGTGCACCTGGCCCAGAGCAGGATACCAAAACAGTCTGGGGCCCTCTAGGTCTCGGCCCTACAGAGGATACCTGCCAAGTCATCGCAGACAACAAGGCATAACAGGCAGGCTGCCTTCATCTCCGCTCTGGATGTCAAGTGAGCACCAAGAGGTAGCAGCAGGGTTAGGAAGGTTAAGAAAATGTTGTTGCATGGCATGGGCACAGGTGTTAATCACATGTACATAATATTCATTATTGTAAATAAACTCCCAAGAAAGTCTCCTTGCCTATGGCTTCTTGTTCTGATGAACAGTGTACATGTCAGTCAGATGTGAAACCTTTCTGTATAAGATAAAGGCAGGTGTCTCAGTTCAGGACCTCTTCCCTGTGCAGTGTGTAACCCTGAGAGCAAAGTGATGGTCCAGCTGCACACTCACTAGACACATCAGTGATATCTGCATCTTGACAGTGCTTGTCATTGCTGCCAGAATGTTATGGGCAGGCTTGACAAAGTTCAGGACAAAACAACCCGCTTGATTGGCACCCCATCCACAAACACTGATGCACTGTGGCAACAGTGTATACCATCAACAAGATGCACTGCAGGAACTCACCAAGCTTCCTTAGACAGCACCTTCCAAACCCATGATCAGTGGCATCTAGAAGGACAAGGGCAGCAGACACATGGGAACATCACCACCTGGAAGTTCCCCACCAAGCCCCTCACCATCCTGACCTGGAAATATATCGCCTTTCCTTCACTGTTGCTGGGTCAAAATCCTGGAACTCCTTCCCTAACAGCATTGTGGGTATACCTACACCACATGGACTTCAGCGGTTCAAGAAGGCAGCTCACCACCATCTTTTCAAGGGCAATTAGGGTTGAGCAAGAAATGCTAGCCTAACCAGCGATGCCCACATCACACGAATGAATAACCAAAGAAAAGGTGTCACAGAGTTCTATCTTTCCCTCTGTGTGCTCTCAGCACCTTTGAGATGAGGCTGGCCTCCCATCTCTTCAGCATCTGTGTCTGGTGATGGTGTGCTCCTGAAGGTGTCAGGTGCTGAAGGCTGACAAAGGACCTAAAGTTTCACGGCTGCATCTCCACGGTATGACCCTGATCAAATAGTGCAAACAAACTGCCCTCAGCTAGACAGGAGTCAGATGTTCACAGAGCTAATAATTTAGTGTCCTCATCCTCACTGCATTTTGCCATCATCCTTCTGGAATCAAGCGACTATTAGGGCCTCTGCTGCGTCTCCATGACATGAGCCTGAGCACTGGGGGTACGTGCGCTGCCATCAGCCACACAGGAGTCAAACATTCATAGATGCAAGGAGCAGATATCAGGACTGTCCTCACTGCATCTCGTCATCATCCTCCACAAATCTTGCGGCTATTAGGGCCTCACGAATGCACCTTCCTAGTCTGGCCTCATCACCATAATCCTCACCTTCAAGGATCTCATCACCATCATGCCCTTTAACATCCTCCTCATTGGAGGAGATGTGCAATTCTTCCATCTCCTCTTCAGCCAGGTCCTCTCCCTGTTGCAGTGCCATGTTATGTAGCACGCATCAAACTATGATGATGTGCGGCCCCCTCTGGGGACTGTATTGCAGTACTCCACCATACTTGTGGAGGCACCAGAACCTCATTTTCAATTTGCTCCACCGAAGTCCAGGTTGTGGCATGAGCCTTGTTATACCGTTGCTCTGCTGGAGTCTGAGGCCACTGCACAGGCATCATCAGCCACATCCTCTGTGACTAGCCCTTGTCCCTGAGAAGCCAGCCCTGCAGTTTCTGTGGACCCTGGAAGATGTCAGGGATCTGAGACCTGCTAAGGATGTAGGAGTTGTGCACAGACATGTAGGATGCGCTTGTGGTGTTCGCAGACCAGCCGAACTTTCAGCAAGCAGAAGCCCTTGCGGCTGACATGGTTCACTGCTTGTTACCCTGGAGATCTAAGTGCATGTTAGTGGCACCCTGCACCTGTGGAAAACCAGAGATCACTGCAGATACCAGCGCACTTGCTTCCTGGCTTGCCAGATCCAGTCAAAATGCAGAAAGTTCTGTGTCTTCTCGAAGATGGTGTCTGTGACCTTTTAGATGCACTTAGGGGTGGAGGCTTGCAAGATCCCACACAGGTCATCTTTAGAGCCCTGGAAGGAGCCACTGGCTTAAAAATTGAGTGCCATGGTCACTTTCACTGCAGCCGGCATATGCGACTGACAAGTTCCGTAGACATGCACAGTCTTAGGCGACACTGGTTCTCGGTCATTTGCTGGAATGACAAGCACCGTCTATAGACTCTGGGTCTAGCGAGGTGCCTATGAGTAACAGCTCGCTGTGGATCTTCAGCTGCATGTGGAGGCAGCCCTGGTGCACCTTCATCTTGAGGGTGGTTCTCCTCCCATTGGCAAGCTAGGCGCCTCCATCTCACTCTTCTTCTCTATTCCCTGTAAGCCATGAGGCATACCACTAGATCACCAGGCTCCATGATCTTGATATTCTCCTGCAGGATCAGAGAGACGCATGGGTTAGTATGTGTCCTAAGGACCTCTCTTTGTTAAGTCTCAAGGCCCCTTCATACATGCCCAAGAGTTCTGGCCACGATTTGGATGGCCAGTGTGTAGTGCATTTCATGGCTGTACAAAACCCCACCCACCTTCGTTCCACTCTGCTTGACTGATTGATGGCAGCTTCGGCTACTCTTCTGCATGCCTGCGTATGAGTTTAGAGCACAGCATTCTCCTAACCTGCACTGCAAGGTTGCGCTGTTAGCTTGCGCCATGAGGGATACTAGCCCAATCCTTAATTAAGACATTGTAAGGGGCTCTGAGCACCTCCACCAGCAACTGCACCATAGTCACCTTTCACTAGGGGATTGTACAACTTGCTAATTCATTCAACTGTTCTGATGCCCCCTAAACCACATGTTAATTTGCAGTCTGCGCCCAAGGGGTGAACAGTTCTGGAGCATCTGGCGGCACATTCATGCTTTTGCGTTTTTTGAGTAGGCAGAAAAGCTTCAGAGGCCTGACTCCAAGCATGTCAATGGACCTGCTGCTGAACGGTCTCAGTTGCGGAAGAATGCTAATTTTTGACAAGCTTTTCCAAGTGTGACTGCTTCCCTCACTCTCCACCACCCTTTCTCCCACACCCCCCCCAGCATGTGCTTGTTTACTTCCTTCACTCTGTGCTGCCTTGCCCCCCACCACCCATCTGCTATGGAGCCCTTGCCCCGCCACCACACAAAACCAACTGGGAAAAAGCGACTTGCCTGTGCCTGCACTAAATGCACAGCACCTCTTTCTTGATGTCCTACAGGCAATCCTTGTGAGCGCTACACAATGTTGTGTGCATTCACCTCCGAGCTCTCCTCCAAGTTCAGCTCGCCAGGTGCACACCTTTTAAAGACAGTCGTAAATCACACGGTTATGAAGTCACGCCGACGTGGCGGTAAATTTGAATGGGAGGATGATTCCGTATGCAGGCATAATGGGAGATGCTATTGCATTAAAATTATGAGATGCTGGAGGATGAGGAGAAGCTGAATAAAATGGCAGAGGAGATGGAGGACATACGGAATATATAGCCAAATAAAGACATGAGTCTGGCTAGTAATTGTAGTCTAGCAGAACAGAATCTACAATATCAACCCAAACTGGACTACCAGTTAACTAGGAAATGTCAAGAACTACAGACACTATTTGAAGCATATCAGATGAGGAAGTCAAAATTAGGTAGTTCCCGACATTGGATGACAGGAAATGCCGCCCACCATTGACGGGTGGGACAGACGATCGCAAACTCGTTTCACAGCAGTGTAAAACCAATGTTTGGCCTCATCATATTATCCACTCATGCCCACTGCCAACATGACTGGACAATCCCAGACTATGTTTTGAGTTTTGCATGCACAGGCTGGTTGGGTATAGTCAGTATTTTGCCTATTGCGAACAGCTGAAGGGATGTGCTGATGCATACGATCTGCCAGCCATTAGATGTATGGCTTACATACCTGGTTATCACACCAGCACTAAAATTCATATACTTATTTATGTGATAGGCAGAATACCTTTTTGAGCTGACAGCGGCATCCTGTTAGTGGAGAATACCACTTGTATTGCTGCTGAGTAAGAGCATGCAATGATTAGCTTCACCTGTAGCTCAAATTTTGCAATTGGTCTTGACCAATCAGAGTCGACCTGCCTGGTTTGAATTTGAAACAAAAGCTTGGCAGTTAACAGTTAACTGTTCTCTGCTGCATTCTCCATGACAACGCCTCTACTTGTCCACTTGCCAACCAATCAGCACTGTCTCCCCATGTAGTATAAATTGTTGTTCTCGTTACTGTGGGTTTTTCTTGCATAGCTGTCCTGATAAGTGCAAGTCAAAAGCTTCAACAGTATGTCTCTTTAGATAGAGGAGACTGTGAGAGGACGACCCCGAGTTAGGCAGTCAGCAGCACCTAGGAGGAGAGTGTGAGAGGAGGGCCTGGGGCAAGCAATCAGCAGCACCTAGAGGAGAGTGTAATAGGAGGACCCTGGGACAGGCAGTCAGCAGCACCTAGAGGAGAGTATGAGAGGAGGACCCTGGGACAGACAGATAGTGAAAGGAGGACCTGTTTCTACCTGTCAGAGCCAAAGTGTGAAATCAAAGGAAAACAGGTAGGTGATTGGTTGGTATCTCTTCGTGTCTCTTTTAATTGGCCAAGTGGTTTAAATCAGGAGACGTTCTAACAGTTAAAGAGTACAGTTAAGAAATTCATTTTTTAAATATTTAACATCAAAAATTAATTAAATAGAATAGAGATGGCTGGGCAGGTGATGTTTTTGCAGCTGTGGTATGTGGGAGCTGGTGGATACGGGTGCAATCCACGTTGACCACATCTGCAGCAAGTGTTGGCTGCTCGAGGAACTTTGGCTCAGAGTTAATGAGCTGGAGTCTGAGCTGTGGACAGTGCAATACGTCAGGGAGGGGAGAATTACCTGGACACTATGTTTCAGGACAGTCACAACCCTTAGATTAATTACATCAAATTTGGACCTTGGTCAGGGACAGAAAGGTATGACTGCAAGTGAGGCAGTTATGGGGATCCAAAATTTAGCTTTGGAGGAGCTTCAGCCAATACCCATGTCCAATAGATATGAGGTTCTTGTTCCTGATGTGGACAAGGGCACAGACTGTAGGGAGGATGAGTGAACTGACCACAGCACCATGGTACGGAGCGCCATTCAAGTAGGGGGAGAAAAGAGAAATGTGGTAGTAATAGGGGATGGCACAGATAGGGGAATAGGTACTGTTCTCTGCAGTAAAGACAGAGTCCCAAAGGCTGTGTTGCCTACCTGGTGCCTAAGTTAAGGACATCTCTTCTGAGCTGGAGAGGAACTTGGAGTGGGAGGGGAAGGATCCAGTTGTCGTGGTCCACATTGGTACCAACATCATAAGTAGGACTAGGAAAGAGGTTTTGCTGAGGGACTATGAGCAGCTCGGGGCTAAGTTAAAAAGTGGAACCACAAAGGTAATAATCTCCAGATTACTACCTGAGCCACGTGCAAATTGACAAAGGGTAAATAAGATTAGAAAGGTAAATGCATAGCTGAATGATTGGCGTGGGAGAAATAGGTTCTGATTCATGGGGCACTAGCACCAGTACAGGGGAAGGAGAGAGCTGTTCCATTGGGATGGGCTTCATTTGAACCATGCTGGGATCAGTGTCCTGGTGAATTATATAACTAGGGTTGCAGATAGGGCTTCAAACTAATTAGTTGGCGGGGGGGGGGGTGCGGGTGGCGGTGGGAGTGTTCAATTGAAGGAAGTTTAAAAAATCAAAAAGAGATGAGAGAGCAGAGGTGCAGGGTACTGAAGAGGTGAACGATAATCAAGTGTGACAAGAAGGCGCAGAAAATATAAGCATAAGAGTGCAGCAGAAATCAGAACCAGAATGAGCAATAATGGTAAAAAGTCAGAGTTTAAGGTTCTCTATCTGAATTCATGTAGCATTTTGTAACAAGATAGATGAGTTGACGGCACAAATAGAAATAAATGAATATGACTTGATAGCTATTACAGAGACCTGGTTGGAGGGCGGCCAAGTCTGGGAACTCAATATTCGACGTTCCAGAAAAATAGGAAAAAAAACAGGTGGTGGGGTAACTTTGTTAATAAAGGAAGTTGTAGTGGTGAGTAGTGGTATAGGTGCAAAAGATCGTGATGTTGAATCAGTTTGGGTGGAAATAAGAAATAGCAAGGGGAAGAAGCCACGGGTGGGAGTTATCTATAGGCCCCTGGAGAGTTGCCTTGCTGTAGGACAAAGTATAAATCGGAAAATAATGGAGGTGTGTAAGAAGGGTGCTAGAATTTGTCATGGGTGATTTTAAGTTGCATATTGAGTGGACAAAGGATTAACATGGAAGACAAATTTGTAGAGTGCATCAGGGATTGTTTCATAGGGGACTAGATTGCAGGACCTACCCAGGAACAGGCTACTTTAGATCTAGTAATGTGTAATGAGGTGGGATTAACAAGAGATATCATAGTTAAGGATCCTCTAGGAGGTAGCGATCATAACATGGTAGAATTTCACATTAAGTTTGAGGGTGAGATACTTGGGTCTTCAATTTAAATAAGGGTAATTACAGAGGTATGAAGAAAGAGTTGCCTAAAGCAGGCTGGGAAAATAGATTAAGGGGGAAGGTCAGTGGATGAGTAGTGGCAGACATTTAAGCAGATATTTCATAATGCTTAGTAAAAATTTATCCCAGTCAAAAAGAAGGACTCGATGAGAAGGATGAACTACCCATGGTTAACAAATGTGGTCAAGGAGAGTAACCAATCAAAAACTAAGGCATGCAAAGCAGCGAAAACTAGTGGTGGGCCAGAGGATTGGGAATTTTTCAGGAACTGGCAGCGGATGACTAAGAAGTTATTAGAGAGGGAGAAAATTGATTATGAAAGTAAATTGGCAAGAAATATAAAAACAAACAGCAAGAGCTTCTATGGGTATATAAAAAGAAAGAGAGTAGCTAAAGTGAGTGTGGGATCCTTGGAGGACGCGACTGGAGAATTGATAATGGGGAACAGGGAAATGGCAGATAACTTAAACCAATATTTTGCATTGGCCTTCAGGGTGGAGGACACTATAAACATCCCAAAGGTGAGGCCGCACCTGGAGTACTGTGTATAGTTTTGGTCCGTGTATTTAAGAAAGGATATACTAGCATTGGAGGCAGTTCAAAAGAGATTTACTAGGTTGATTCCTGGGATGAAGTGGTTGACTTATCAAGAATGGCTAAACAGGTTAGGCCTTTATTCATTTAGTGTTTAGAAGAATGAGGGATGATTTTATTGAAACGTACAATATTCTGAGGGGGCTTGTCAGGCTAGATGTTGAGAAGATGTTTCCACTAGTGGGAGAATCTTGAACTAGGGGACACAGTCACAAAATAAGGGGACACTCTCATTTAAAACTGAGATGTGAAGGAATTTCTCCTCTGAGGTAGTGAATGTCTGGAATTCTCTGCCCTAGAGAGTTGTGGAGCTCGATCACTGAAAGTATTTAAAGAGGAGGTAGATAGCCCTCAACACCCTGATATGGCATGAAAGAGGAATTGATGCCTGGGGCAGGTCAGCCATGATCTTATTGAGTGACGGGGCTGGCTTGAAGGGCTGAATGGCCTACTCCTGCTCCTATTTCTCATGTTCTTATGTTCTTATGTCAGCAATATTCAAATTCTGTAATTCTAAAATGACTACTTGTGATTTACCTGTTTTAGCTCATTTTTTTCCATTGTTATACTTGGCACCTCCAATGCCTTTTTAATTTTTCTCTTTGCTTCTCTGATCACCATTTTAGCTTGTTTTTGCATTTATTATAGTTGCCCCAGTGAAATCTTTCTGCTTTCCTCGTGCTGTATTTGTAGAAATTATTTTTTTTCTCCCCCTACCTCTTGTTAATCCACTGGAATCAGATTGTTTGGCTTGAGTTGTTGATTTTTGGTATGTATTACTTTTGCATACTCAGCATTATACTTTTAGGCTCTTCAATTTGTCATCGACATGTTGTTGAACAATTGCCAATGATTTATTTGTTTTATTTAATTTCAACACTTTTTTAAAGTTCTGTACTTGGCTCTTGGTCTTAAATATTTCTGGATCCCAGATCATGTTAAAATTCCACTAAAGGAGATTAACAGAATTTGAGGTTCAGCTTTTTCACAATTCGAATATAAGTGTTCCACTCCATCACTCTTTATTCAGATTCAGAGTTTTTGGGCAGCACCAGTAAATCAGTAGAATTCTTGGCATTGAGGATGATTTGGGATCTCTCCTTTTCCAATGTTTCCCTTTCAATGTAATTATTTGGCTTCCTAATGAAACTTACTGTTTGCTAATTCAGCTCAAACGTGTTATAATTAAATGAATGAGGCAAGCTCCTCTCAAGTAAAAGAAAAATATTCAAAAATGTAGGCAAATAGAACATGTTTCCTTCCATTAGTTAAACTGCAGCAAAAGCAATTTATAGGAATATTGGGCAGAAACGTCCCAGATTTGCCTTAAGTGTGGTGGCGGGCACATAACATGACTTTTTAACTCTCGGCCACAATGGTGGCTTTTCACGCCATATCATCCCAAACCCAATGCATTAATTATGCATTCCCGGGAAACACGCCATTTCCATGGCAGGCAGGCTCTCATTCACCCATCATGCCGGCACCTGCTTCTTCATCATGCCAGGCGCCATATTTAAAGTCCAGCAATGCACATACATCTCAGTGCTTCCAGCCCATGACTGCCCTAAAAAGCAAAAAGACTGCAGCCCCCAGGTAAAATGACGCATCCCTCAAGTGCTTTTTGGGTGCAGTGAAGGTTCACCGTGATGTCCCCTACACCTGCTCTGGATGGAGGATGGGCAGCAACATCACCAATCCGGCTTGGGAGGCAGCAGTCAGTGCCAATGCCCTGCAAAGGAGGACAGCCACCCAGTGCTGCAAGAAGATGAATGATCTCTACCAGCGTACGACACACTTCTCATCACTCTCAACTCACACTCAAAAACCCATCACACATCCACAGGGCCCTCACTGCCAGTGCAAGGGACATCACCATTCACTCTCTCACACACACCTTCATTGTCCTCATCCTGTCCACTCACCACCCACACACACCAGGCATACTTATCATCTAGCCTGGCAGACATCCTGTTTACACTCTCTTCATCTCTATTTATGCAGGACAAGCTGGCACACAACAAGAGGGAGAGGTAGACGACCAATGGAGGAATGCCTGAAATCAAGGTCCTCATTGACTTTGAAAGCAGAGCTATCCAGCTGGCTGGCGAGGGCGTGGACCATTCCTGTGCTGACAGTGAAGTCAGTGATGCCCTACCAAGTGAGGATCCAGCAGTGGAACATCCATAAAACAACTGTGCTTTGAGTGGTGTGTCCTATTTCACAGGCCACTGCCATGCAGGCACATCTGCCAAACAACTGATGGAGTCCACGAACCAGGGCCTCCAATCAAACCTCTGAAGAGGAATCCTTGAAGACCTGTCACAGTGCTCACCCACACCGTCCACCAGCACAGAGACACACACCTCACTGGGTCCTCTCTCTAGAGTTGCCTCGGGGCCACAATCTGGTGAGCACATCGCACTGTCTGATCCACAGCAGGTGGCAGCTGGGACTTCACAGGTGTCCGGCACTGGAGACCAGAAATTTGCTGAGTCTGAGTCGGATGATGATTGCATTGACCACCACCTCGTGTGGGCGGAACTCGTTCCATTCTGCGCTCGGATGGGGTCCGCGTACTGTCACTTTAACAACCTGCTGCTGGAGGATGAGCAGTTCCTGGACTCATTCCATCATTTCTCGATCGGCTAGAGAAGGCTCAGGGCAGCACCAGCTGAACCCAGGCAAGGAAGAGCAGAGTGGAGCACAGGTGTCTTTTCCCCTTCAAAACTCAGTCACCGCACTCCCTTTTGCAGAAACAGGTCCCTCTCCCTGCAGGTAATCAAACAGTTGAAACACCCCCGGGCACCCACCTCTGGTAGCTAGAAGTCCTCTCCCCTCTGGCTCTCTCCAAACTCCTATCCCAGGCTGTTCAGGCCTC
The DNA here is from genome assembly GCF_017639515.1 of Carcharodon carcharias. Taxonomy (NCBI): domain Eukaryota; kingdom Metazoa; phylum Chordata; class Chondrichthyes; order Lamniformes; family Lamnidae; genus Carcharodon; species Carcharodon carcharias. The sequence continues at coordinate 172,995,978 of NC_054469.1, forward strand.
GCTAGGCCCCACCCTGCAACAGCAGGTAGTTCTGGTCCCCAAAAAGAAAATCCAACTCCCGAACTCTTCTTTTCCTTCTGGGCAGACAAGAACCTCCTAAAAGCATAACAACCATAGGAGAAGCAGCTCCAGGTACAAGAATCCAGCAGCAAGAGCAATAACTCCTCATTCCTTCCAGCTCCAACACCCCCCAGCACACAACTATGGCAGCAGCAGAAACAACGAGCTGTACCTGTGTCCGATCAGGAGGATGTAACTCTCGAGTCAACCAACTAAACTAAATTAACAAAAGTAGGAACAAAGTAAAAAGCAGTTCCTTAAAGGGAACCTGCAAAAACAAGGACAACATTTAAAAGAAACTTACAAACATTAAACCAAAATGTGATTAACAGGGTCAATAAAACACCCCAGTCCCCGCGGTGCCCACCGAGCACGGAAGGCTTCGACGGTGCCGGCAGACACTGCGTGCTCACGCCTGGCCGCGAACATTGCTGCAGAAGAGGGGCAGACAGTCAGGTCTGACGACCCGTCCGATTGCTCGCTGCCTGGATCTGTTAATGGTCAACTTGACAAGTTTCAGGAGCAGGTTCACAACGAGGTCCTCCCTCCCTCCCTCCCTCCTGGCCTTCCTCCACACCTGGTGCCCATAGGCCAGGAGCATGGGACTGAAGTACAGACAAAACAACAGTAAAAGGTTTATCAAATAAGCGCAGTCTACAAAATTTAACATATACATGGTCCACGGACTCCACAAAGCTGCCTAGGACACAGGCATCTTCGGATGCGCCAACTGCTGTGGAATCATCCAGCCCACTCCTCTGCCACCCAGCATGTGCCGATCCTGGTCACCCCAGCAGCCACAGCCCTTCTCTCTACCAGCCACTGAAAAGGGCAGAGGGGCGGATTCCAGAGCAGCAGCTCTCTGACGATAGCTGCTACTCCTGATGGGGGAGAGCTGCCTCGCGAGGTGACTATGTTCCAGACTTTGTTCAGGCCCTGGTAAAAGACGGGCAACGCCTGCAAGGTGCCACAAAGGCCCCTCCGGTCTACAAACAGGAGCTTCACATCATAATTCAGGCCGTGCACCTGGCGGAAGAAATACGTTGCCAGGGCACACCATCTCGGAGGAGGCTCAAAGTAAAGGTATCGCTGCAGGGTCTGAAGCCGGAAAGTCACCACCTGGGTGCATAGGCACACCAGCGCCTGACCACCCTATGCGGGAGATTCAGAACCTCAGCAGTGACCCAGTGCAGCCTTTGTCCCAGAAGAAGTCGATGAACATTCTCTGGATTTTTGTGACAAATTCCGAGGGAGGGATCAAATTGACCAGCTGATACCACAACATGGCGGCAATCAGCTGGTTTATGACCAGAACTCAACCCCATTAAGTCAGCACTCAGAGCAGTCCTGTCCAGCGCCGCAGGCCAGTGGTTACTTTGGTCTCCAGCTCCTGCCAGTTCGCCGGCCAGGATTCCTCAGCAGGGCAGAGATGGACCCCCAGGTAGAGGAGCTGGTCCTGCTCCAGGTGAAAGGTCTGAGCTCCTCGGGTAGGGGATCCATCTGCCATGGACCAAACAGGAGTCCAGAACACTTACCCAAGTTGATCTTGGCAGAGGACGCGGTAGAGTAGGCCTCCTGGCACTCACGCATCCTCCGCAGGTCAGCCGCGTTGGTGAACATGAGGAGCACGTCATCGGCGTAAGCCGAGAACACCAAACTGATGCCCAGCCCGCGCAGAACCATTCTCGACAACCTCCTCTGCAAGAGGCACAGGAAAGGCTCCATGCAGATAGAATACAATTGGCCAGACAGGGGGCAGCACTGACGCACACCTCTTCCAAACAGAAGGGACCTGTTAACTTTAACTAGACACTCTGCGGCTGTGTACAGAAGTCAGATCCAGGCGATGAAATGCATCCCAAACCCAAATGCTCGCAGAGTTCCGAGTAAATATTCTTGATCCACTCTGTTGAATGCCTTCTCCTGATCAAGGGACAGGAAGGCGCTTGACAGACCAATCCTCTGGGACATGTGGATGATGTCCTGGACCAGATGGATATTATCGAAGATGGTCCGGCCCGGGATCATGTAGGACTGGTCAGGGTGGATCATGTGCCAAGGCAAGAAAACATGGTCCTGGCAAAGATCTTGTAATCCGTGCTGAGGTGGGAGACCGGGCGCCAGTATTTAAGATGGCGGAGATCCCCCTTCTTAGGCAGCCGGGCAATCACAACCCTGTGCCACGAAAGGGGCATCTCCCCAGTCGCGATACTCTCCCCCAGGACCCCTGTGTAGTTATTCCCCTAAACATCCCAGAATGCCCTGAAGAATGCCCGGGGATTTGCCCCTGGAGAGGCTGTCGAGGGCGCCGGTCAGCTCCCCCAGACTTATAGGTAAGCATCCTCGCTGGACGGATCCGGAGAGAACTGGGCAGTGTAATAGTCTCGGGCAATGGTCTTGATGCCCTCCGGATCCGAGACAAGGGATCCGTTGTCGGCCAGCAGCGTAAGGAACTGCTGACAGAACCCGTGCCTTTTCCCCAGTGAGTAGAAGAAGGGGGAGCCACGGTCCAGGTCCCGGAGGAACCGGATCTGCGATCTCACGAACGCGCCCTGAGACCTGATGAGTTGCAGGTCCTTCAGCGCACCCTTCTTCTCATTGTACACCGACTGCAGGGCCGGGTCCGCGTCGGCCTGACAGAGACGTGCCTCCAGGTCGAGCACCTCCTTCTCCAACTCCTCGACCCTGGATTTGCGCCTCTTTGTCAACCCCCTCGCGTACTCCTGACAGAAGACACAGCCTTGCCCATGTCTCATCATAGCCTCAAGGAGGGGAAGCTCCCGGCTTCCTTCTCCAGCCAGCCCAGAAACTATGGAACGAGTCCAGGAACCGCTCGTCCTCCAGCAGCAGGTTGTTAAAGTGCCAGTAACTTTTTTGCGGCCCGGGATGGTGTAGGACTGGTCAGGGTGATTCACGTGGTCCAGTACGGTGCCAAGGTGAGAAGACATTGCCTAGCAAAGATCTTGTAATCCTTGCTGAGGGGGGAGACCGGGCACCAGTTCTTAAGGTGGTGGAGATCCCCCTTCTTAGGTAGCAGGGCAATCACAGCCCTGCATCATGAGAGGGGCATTTCTCCTGTCGTGATACTCTCCCCCAGGACCGCTGTGTAGTCATTCCCCAAGACCCCCCAAAATGCCCTGAAGAACTCCACAGTCAGCCCGTCCAGCCCCAGGGACTTGCCCCTGGAGAGGCTGTCAAGGGCACCGGGCAGCTCCCCCAGTCTTATAGGGGAGTCGAGCTTTCCAGCGCCTTCTGGTTCAACCTGCGGCAGCTCCACCCACAAAACATCCCATTATAGCCTCAAGGAGGGGAACCCTCCCCGCTTCCTTCTCCAGCTGGCCCAGCAACGATGGAACGAGTCCAGGAACCATTGGTCCTCCAGCAGCAGATTGTTAAAGTGCCAGTAACTCTTTTGAGTTAACCAAATAAACTAAATTAACAAAATCAGGGACAAAGTAAAAAGCAGCCCCTTAAAGGGAAACTGCAAAAACAAAGACAACATTTATAGGAAATTTGCAAACGTTAAACCAAAATGAGATTAAGAGGGTCAATAAAGCACCCCAGTCTCCATGGTGCCCACCAAGCATGGAAGGCCTCGATGGTGCCAGCAGATACTGCGTGCTCCCTCTCCAGGGACACCTGGCTGCGAGAGGCAGACAGTCAGGTCGGACGACCCCCTTAATCGTCCGCTGCCTGGACCTATTAATGGTCAACTTGACCAGGCCCAGGAGCAGGTTCACGAGGAGGTCCTTGTCCCTCCCTGCCCCGCCTCCGCACCAGGTGCCCGTAGATCAGGAGTGTGGGACTGAAGTGCAAACAAAACAACAGTAAAAGGTTTTTCAAATAACTGAAAAGGGGTGCAGTCTATATCACCCTATATAAACATGGTTCACGGACTCCACAAGGCCACAAAATACGCAGGCATCTTGGGAGTCCATGAACCGACACAACCTATAGATGTATGGGAATGCTGCATGCAACACCCTCCACCCCAGGTCCCCAGTGGAAAGTGGGAGGACAGCACTCGGAGCAGTCCTGTCCAGCGCAGCAGGCGAGCGGTGACTTTGGTCTCCAGCTCCTGCCAGGTCGGCAGCCAGGATTCCTCAGCAGGGGAGAGGTGGACCCCCAGGTAGAGGAGGCTGGTCCTGCTCCAGGTGAAAGGCCTGAGCTCCTCAGGTAGGAGATCCATCTGCCATTGATCGAACAGGAGTCCAGAACACTTATCCAAGTTGATCTTGGCAGAGGACACAGCAGAGTAGACCTACTGGCACTCATGCATCCTCCGCAGGTCAGCTGGGTTGGCAAACATGAGGAGCACGTAATCTTTGTAAGCCGAGAACACCAACCCGATACCCGGCCCACGCAGAACCAATCCTGACAACCTCCTCCACAAGAAAGGCTCCACACAGATAGAATACAACTGGCTAAACAGGGGGCGTCCCAAACCCAAATACTCGCAGAGTTCCGAATAAATATTTGTGATCCACCCTGTTGAACGCTTTCTTCTGGTCAAGAGACAGGAAGGCACTCAACAGACCAAACCTCTGGGAAAAGTGGATAATGTCGCGGACCAGATGAACGTTGTCAAAGATGGTGCGGCCCGGGATTGTGTAGGACTGGTCAGGGTGGATCATGTGGTCTAGCACGGTGCCAAGGCGAGAAGACATTGCCCTGGCAAAGGTCTTGTAATACATGCTGAGGCAGGAGACCAGGCCCCATTTCTAAATGTGGCGGAGATCCCCCACCTTTGGCAGCAGGGCAATGACCACCCTGTACCATGAGGGGCATTTCCCTAGTAGCGATACTCTCCCCCAGGACCCCTGTGTAGTCGTTCCCCAGAATGTCCTTAAGAACTCCTCAGCGACCCCATCCAGCCCCGGGGACTTGCCCCCAGAGAGGCTGTCGAGGGCGCTGCTCAGCTCCCCCAGGCTTATAGGGTCGACCTGCGGCAGCTCCCCCCAACAAAAACGTCTCACCATAGCCTCAGGGAGGGGAAGCCTCCCCGCTTCCTTCTCCAGCCGGCCCAGAAATGACAGAATGAGTCCAGAAACCACTCGTCCTCCAGCAGGTTATTAAAGTGCCAGTACGCAGACCCCGTCCGAGCGAAGATCAGAGCAAGCTCCGCCCACATTGGTCCGTGCAGGTGCTGCTGCATAGAAGCCGACGGAATGCAGGACACATACGTCTTAGAAACGTAAAGGTGGTCGAGCCTGGGAGCTCCGACTCTAGGTGACATGCAGATGAAAACGCTGAAGTCAAGATGGAGATTTTACCAGACGTCCATCAAGTCGAAGGACCCAACCAGGTTCCGCAACTTACTCACATCTAGTATGTGGTGCTGGGCACCGTGACGGTCCAGGGCCCTGAGGGTACAGTTGAAATACCGTCTCCCCTCATCCTCACTGATGGAGCCAAAATGAGTGGACACCTCCTCAAAGAAGCTTGCTTCTGCTGCGCACCCAGGGGAGCGTACACATTCACAAAGTGAAGCGCCGCACCCCCCAGGCATACAGTCAGGTGCAGCAACCAGCCTGGCACCGGCTCCTTTGACCCCCAAGATATCCAGCTGAAAATGTGGGGCCTACAAAATAGCCACCCCGCCAGATTTGGCGGTTAGGTGACTCATGGAGATGACTCCGCACCCCACTCCCCTCGCCATTCCAGGAGCCAAATAACTTTGTATCCTGGAACAGTATGGGTTTCCTGCAGGAAGCACACTGCAGTTTCTGGAACCTGCACTGTGCGTCACTGCTGCCATTGATGTTCAGGCTGGCTATGGTAGTCCTCAATGCCAGAGGTAAGTGCTACTATCACCTAGTGCAAAGTACAAGAAGGAGAGGACTATTTTAAGCCTTCCTCTCCTTCAGGAGCCCAGCAAGAAATGTATGGACCCTCTGCATGGCTTTCTGGTCCAGCCATGGGGCCTTGAGAGCCTCAAGAGTGGACCAGAACACCAGCGGAAAAGAATGCCACCGGTCTAAGGCCAAATGGACCCGGTCTCAGTGACCGCGATTGATCACTAGAAAATCCTGGAGCTCCCATACAGGGATGAGGCGTGAATCAGTGGGGGGCACCAGGGGATCCACCAACTCACCTGACAACGACTCTAAGTCATCCCCGGTTATCACCATCGAAACCCTGTCCTCCTCCAGTTCATCGACTCCGGCTTCCAACCCCTCCCCCATATTGAGTACAGGGGCTGGTTTGGAGCTGTCAGTCGGCTCCACCTCCATGTCGATCCCACCCCCAGGATCAAGGGCAGAGGGGTCCTCTCTGGTCTCCTCTTGGGGATATGGGCCAAAGGGTGGTGGTGGCTCAGAGCCCCGCTCCCCCTCAGGCACCGGGTCACCCGGTGAGTCCAGAAAAAGTTCCAAGCCCAGGACGGAGACGCCCAGGGCCCAAGATTGGGAAGGAGTAGGGAAGCTTTCCTCACCACCATCATCTAATGACCCAGTGTCAGTGGCAGTATCACAGTCCCTCAGTGGGTCAGCAGGCAGCTTGAGGCTATGGAGTGGCTCTGGGCAGGGTGCAGCCAGGACAGCTGCATCCTCACCACACCTCAGGGGGCTGCAGTGGCTTGGCATTGTCATCTCTCGCTCCCAGAGGGCAGGGGGCGAGGGCGAGAGGTCATGGGGCTGGGAGGGCGAGGGCGCCACCACCTCTCCATCGGGCGAGGGGTTGACTTGCTTGACCTCAAGCTCGACAGGGTTCTCTCCCTCCAAGGCGTGGTGTCTTTTCCAGGCAATGTTCAGGGCTGGGAATACCTCCTTGTCTGAGGGGTCCCTCTCCTCACTTAACTCCTCCGATGTCCTGCCATCTGGGACCCAGGTACTCTGACCTGGTGTAGCACCACCACCGGTTTGGTAACACGTGCACCTCTGCCACTGGACCCGGGTTCGTGTGCGGGGACACAGACAGGCCCTGCACTCAGCATTGAGGCACCTATTGCCACCTGATCGCGTGCAAGGTTGCTGCTGGGCCCGGAATTGTCAATACTCCCCAAGCCAGTGGAAGAAGAAGGAGTCTCGGGTCAGGTTGGGGTCTGGAATAGGGACCGGGGCACCACCTCGGAATCTTTAGTCTCCCGTCGTGCCTTCTTCTTGTGGGGATGCTTCTCCCCCACCTTGCTGGCAGAAGGGGTGGCTCCTGCTTCCAGCAACACTCCCCCTTGTGGGGGCAGCAGATGGAGTGGTGGTGTGGTGGTTGCGGCAGTGCCAGCCGCAGCTGCCAGGGTGGTGTTCGCGGCCTTGGAGGCAGGGCAATTCTTCCGCATATGCCCCACCCCCTTGTAGGCGTGGCACCACACGCCATCTGCTGACCAAAAGACACGGTAGGCAGCCCCTTCAGAGATTATGTCAAACTACCCGCCCGTGCACTTCTCCTGGGCCAGGCGAACAAATACCTGGCGTCAAAAGGAGCACACTTTGCAGAGACTAGGATCCCTGAGTCCGAGCGGGATCGGCACCACCCCGGACCTGACCTTCCCCAGTTGGTGATGGTGGGGGAGGAGGAGCTCACCTCCATTGGATAAGACAAGCCTCTCTGCGGTGGCCTCAAGAGAATCCACCAGCAGATAGGCCCAGACTATGGTGAGCCACTTGGTCAGGACCGGGTGCACCACCCGCTCAGACCTCAGGAAGAACACCGCCTTCCCATTACATGCACGAGGCTGCAACAATGGCCAAGGGGCTGAGAACCCTGGCCAAAACCTTCACACATGTTTCAATGGTCATCTCAGGGTGAATGTAGCTCTTCACCCCCTGGGCCTGGGTAAGGAGGCGGAATGGTGATGGGGCCGTGACAGCAGCGGAGGCTACGGAAGCCCCGCCAATGTGATAATGCCCCCTCCATAACTACCCCAGAGGGCCCTGCCACTGGCGAAGATGATGTTGCCATGGGGAAGACCAACACCCACCCTGAATCAGGCAAGGGTGAGAAAATAACAAACAAACAGTCTGGAGTAGAGGGGAGCAGGAGTGGGGGAGAGCGAGAGGAGAAGGTGGAGAGAGTGGGGACAAATAGAGGCTTGGTGTTTCTTGGGGGTGGGGGGGGGTATGCATTGATCCTCTACAGGGGGAGGAGTCTTCCCCTGAGCAACCGGCACCACCCAGGCACAATTCAGGCTAAGATGTTGTTTTCCTTTCACACAGCTGGCTCTGGGTAGCACCGGCTAACCCATGCAAGGGAGGGCCGAGAAGGGTACAGATTGTGTTTCGCGTTCAAAGCACAGTCATTAACAGCCCTCCCCTGTTGCAACGGATATTCCTTTCCTCCCCCTGCAGCCAACAAAACCATTTAAATTTAACTTCTTTTCCTCCATCAGGCACCCACCTCCGGCACGGTATCAGTCCTCCCCCTTCCGGCTGGAGTGGAGTCCCCACCTCCCAATTCTCTCCAAACTCTTGCTTCCAGGCTCCTAAGGCCTCACTAGGAGGCCTTGCCCTGTAGTAGCAGAAGCTGTGGCAGGCTGTAGTGGTCAGCAAAAGTCCTCAAAAGTCCACTCCTTTGTTGTTTCTTCTTTCTGACCTCCTAGTAAACAGCAGTCCTCCTCTTTGAAGCAAGGAAGGGAAAACCACCACAGCAGTAATAGTAGTAACAACAATACAGCGGCAGCCACAGCAGTAATAGTAATAACAGCAAACAGTGGCAACCACAGCAGTATTAAGAGTAACAGCAACCACAGCAGGCAGCAACACAGCAGTAATAGGATTAACAGCAAACAGCAGCAACCACAGCAATAATAGGAGTAACAGCAATACAGCGGCAAACACAGCAATAATAGTAGTAACAGCAATACAGCAGCAGCCATAGCAGTAATAGTAGTAACAGCAAACAGCGGCAACCACAGCAGTAATAGGAGTAACAGCAGCAACCACAGCGATAATAGTAGTAACAGCAATACAGCGGCAGCCACAGCAGTAATAGTAGTAACAGCAATACAGTGGCAACCACAGCAATAATAGTAGTAACAGCAAACAGCGGCAACCACAGCAGTAATAGGAGTAACAGCAGCAACCACAGCAGGCAGCAACATTAACTCCAAACTGCAGCTCAGGCAGCAACGAGGTATACCTGAGCCCACTCAGAAACATGTATGTGTTTTTCACTCCATTGTGGAGTTTTACTTGGAGCTGGTGTACTTGGTCACTGCCTTTGTTCCAACACGGTGTACCTGGCCAGTCCCCCAGGCAGCAGCAGGCTCACTGCGGTCTGGAGCTCCTGGGAGCTGATGGTTCTCCCTTGTTGTAATGGGCTACGTGAGAAGCCTCACCCACGATGCGCTTGAAAATATTATTCACAAACGAACTCATGATACTCATGGCCTTGGAGGAGATGCCAGTGTTGGGGTGAACCTGCTTCATCACTTTATAGATGTAAATGAAGTAACTCCTTCCTCGACCTTTGCCTCTTCTTGCCACCCTTTGCTGACAGTTTCGTTAAGGCTTTCTTTGTTCCCTTCTTGGAAGCTGGTTTCTTCTCATCAACCATCTTCAATTTCAGACACAGAAACTGCACAGCCTGGGCACGAGGGTTAATCACTTGTGCATAATGTTCACTATTGTAAATAAACTCCCAAGAATGTCTCCCTGCCTATGGCTCCTTGTTCTGATGAGCAGTGTTCCTGTCACTCAGACGTGAAACCTTTCTGCACAAGATAAAGGCAGGTGTCTCAGTCCAGGGCCTCTTCCCTATGCAGTGTGTTACGTGCAGACCAAAGTAATGGTCCAGCCTCACACTCATTGGACACATTAGTGATGCCTGCACCTCGATGGTGCTCGTCATTGCTGCCAGAATGTAGTGGGCAGGTGTCACAGAATATCGCCGGTCTCTCTGTGTGCTCTCAGCACCTTTGAGGTGGAGCTGGCCCCCCATCTCTTCAGCATCTGTGACCAGTGACTCTAATCCTGAAGGGGTCAGGTGCTGAAGGTGGACAAAGGATCAGATGCTTTTAAAATTTCATGGCTGCATCTCTATGATATGACCCTGATCACAGGGCACAAGTGAGCTGCCCTCGGCCTACAGGTGTCAGACATTATCAGAGGCTATGTGAAGATCTATGAAGTGTCCTCACTGAATGTCGTCATCATCCTCCTGCAATTGAGCAACTATTAGAGCCTCCACTGTGTCTCCATGACATGAGCATTATCACAGAAGGTATGTGCGCTGCCATAAGCCAGACTGGAGTTAAACGTTCACAGGTGCAATGTAAGGATTTAATGGGGTCACCTCACTGCATGTCGTCATCATCCTCCACAAATCTAGCAGCTATGGAGGGCCTCCTAAGCACACCTGTCTCGTTTGGCCAGTGCAAGGGCTTCATCGTGATCATCATCACCTTTGAGGACCACTTCACCCTTATTATCGTCGATGTCCTCCTCATCGGAGGAGACCTCCAGCTCCTCCATCTCCTCCTCAGCCAGCTCCTGTTGCAGCACCAGGTTGTAAAGGGCACAGCAGGCAATGACAATCATGACACCTTCTGTGGACTGTATTGCAGGGCTCCACCAGACCAGTGCAGGCGCTGGAACTTCATTTTCATGGTTTGCTCCACCAAAGTGCGAGTTGCATCATGAACCTCATCATACTGTCACTCTGCTACAGTCTGAGGCCACCACACAGCTGTCATCAGCCACATCCTCTATGGGTAGCCCTTGTCCCTGAAGAGCCATCCTTGCAGCCTCTGTGGACTCTGGAAGACATCAGGGATCTGAGACCGACTGAGAATGAAGGAGTCGTGGACACTCTGAGTGCCATCTATAGCACCCTGCACCTGTAGGAAACCTGAGGTCTGGGCAAAACAATCACTCTTGCATCCTGGCTTTCCTGGTCCCAGGCGAAATGCACAAAGTTGTGTGCCCTCATGAAGATGGCATCTGTGCCCTCATGGATGCATTTGTGTGGAGGCTTGTGAAATCCCACAACGATCACCTGTGGAACCCTGAAAGGAGCCACTGATGTAGAAATTGATGCTGCTGTCACTTTCATGGCTACTGCAGTGGATGCCCTCCATGTCCCCATGGCGTCAGATCCTCCACCAGGTGGCAAATGTGACTGACCAGCTCCCTAGACATACGCAGTCTTCGGCGACACTAGTTCTCGGTCATCTGCAGGAATGAAAGGCAGCATCTATAGATGGCTCTCTGGCAGCGCATGCGGGAGCCCCAGTGGCCCTTCTTCCAGAGCATGATGCTCCTCCCTCTGCACAACCAGGTGCCTCAGTCATTCTCTTCTCTGTCATCTTTGCTCTCTGCACGCCACGAGGCATACAGCTAATTCACAGGCTCCATGATCCTGATGTACTCCTCCTGCAGGATGAAAGAAAGAGATGCATGGGTTAGCATGGGTATACTAAGAACCTCTCTTGGTTAAGTCTAAAGGCCCCTTGACACATCCTAGAGAGTGCTGTCCACCACTTGGATGGCCAGAAATAAGTGCGCTGCATGGCTGCCCAAAACCCCACCTGCTTTCACCTCACTCCACCTGACCAATTGGCGGTTGTTTTGCCCACTGGACTGCATGCTGTGCTCTCAGCTCAGGTGCAGGCATTCTCCTAAACACTGCAAGGCTGCACTGTTAGCTTCAACCATGGGGCAGACTGGTCCAAACCGTGATGCCATCATTGCAAGGGGCTTTGAGCACCTCCACCAGTGACTGCTCCATGGCCAGCTTTAGCAAGGAGATTGTTCAACTTGCCCAGTCGTCCAACTGTTCTGCAGTCCCCTAAAACATTCATTAGTTTGCAGTCTGTGCCCGAGGGGTAAAAAGCTCTGGAGTAGTTGGTGGCACTTAGGTGCTTCTGCATTGCTTGAGTGGACAGATAAGGCAGAGGCCCAACTCCACTCATATCAATGTGGCTGTGCCTGAACTGCCTCAACTGAAGAGGAATGGTCACTTTGTTCAATATATCCCTAATGCGTGGCCATTTCCCTCACCCACCCCACCTCCAACCCCCAGCCCACACAGGCTTATGCACTACCTTCAACCACAGGGCAGCCTTTGCCGCCTACCCCCAACGTGCCTCAACCTTGAAGTTCAACAGGTGTCCCTCACAAAAGCTCTGCAATGTTACCGTGCCGGCATCTCCGAGTTGCCCTCAAAGTGCAGCCCACCAAGTGCACACTTTTTTATATGCTGTTATGAAACACGTTGACGTGTAATTACGAGGTTGTGGGCGGAAGGTCCGGTGGAGTGGTGGGGTGGGGGGGATGGGTGAGTTCAGTGGGCTGGCCTTATAATGATATACTGATGTATTACAATGAGATTCCCGACATCTGATGGCCATCAATGGGCTGAGCAGATGATCGCAAAGTGGTTCTGTGACATCGTGAGACTGATTTTTAGCATTCTTGCCATATTGTCCGCGCATATCACTGAACACACCCGATGCCAGCAGGCACGGATGATTCCATCCATTATCTCTGAATTAAATAACCCCCTCAGTGTGGTCCCAGAATATAAGTGGATATCTTAAATGCACAAGTGGAAACCAAGAACCGCCTTTCCTAAAATACCACATTGCATTGAATTAAAAAGGGAAAGTGCTGAATATACTCAGCGGGTCTGGCAGTACCTGTGGAGCGAGAAACAGATTTAAAGGAAAGGGAGGATGTAGATATAGTAGTCCAGGAGGAACACTGCGAGATATTGGATGGGATAGTCATAAAGAGAGAGGAGGTACTCGAAGGGTTAAAATCCTTGAACGTTGATAAGTCACCAAAGCCAGATGGAATGTTTTTGAGGCTGCTGAAGGAAGTCAGGGAGGAGATAGCAGATGCTCTGAGGATGATTTTCCAATCTTCACTAGATACAGGGGAGGTAGCAGAGGGCTGGAGAAATACAAACGTAGTTCCATTGTTTAAAAAGGGATCAAAGGAAATGCCAAACAATTATAGGCCAGTTAGTCTTCCATCGGTGGTGAACAAATTAGTAGAATCAATCCTGAGAGATAGGATCAACTGTCATGTGGAAAGGCATGGACTAGTCAGGGATGGTCAGCATGGATTTGTTAAAGGAAGGTCTTGCCTCACAAATTTGACTGATTTCTTTGAGGAAGTGACAAGAAGGGTTGATGAAGGTAGTGCAGTAGATGTTGTGTACATGGATTTTCACAAGGCATTTGACAAGGTCCCACATGGCAGATTGGTCAGGAAAGTAAAAGCCCATGGGATTCAGGGTAATGTGGCAAACTGGATAAAAGGTTGGCTTTGTAACAGGAAACAAAGGGTAATGATCGATGGATGCCCTTGCGAATGGAAAGTTGTCTCAAGTGGTGTTCCACAGGGCTCGGTGTTGGGATCCTTGCTGTTTGTGTTATATATTAATGATTTGGACGTGAACATGGGGGGCATGATTGGGAAATTTGCAGATGACACAAAGATTGGCCGAGTAGTGGATAATGTAGGGGATAGCCATAATCTCCAAAACGATATAGATGGGTTGGTGGAGTGGGCAGTAAAGTGGCAGATGGATTTTAACACAGAGAAGCGTGAGGTCACACATTTAGGGAGGTCAAACAGTTACAGGGATTACACAATAAATGGGAATATACTAAGAGGGCTAGATGAAATGAGAGATCTTGGTGTACAAGTACACAGGTCCCTGAAGGCAGCAGTTCAAGTAGACAAGGTTGTAAAGAAGGCATATGGATTACTCTCCTTCATTGGCAGAGGTATAGAATATAAAAGTAAGGATTTAATGTTGGAATTGTACAAAACACCGGTGAGGCCACAACTGGAGTATTGTGTGCAGTTCTGGTCACCACATTACAGGAAGGATGTAATAGCTCTGGAGAGAGTGCAGAGGAGGTTTACAAGAATGTTGCCAGGGTTAGAAAAGTGTAGCTACGAGGAGAGATTGGATAGGTTGGGGTTATTTTCCTTGGAACACAGAAGGCTGAGAGGTGACTTGATTGAGGTGTACAAAATTATGAGGGGAATAGATAGAGTGGACAGGATAAAATTGTTTCCCTTGGTGGAGAATTCTAGAACCAGGGGACATAGATTCAAGATAAGTGGCAGAAGGTGTAGGGGGGGCATAAGGAAGAGCTTTATTACGCAGAGGGTAGTGGGTGTCTGGAATTCACTGGCCAAGTTGATGGTAGAGGCAGAAACTTTAAACTCTTTTAAAAAGTACCTGGATCTGCACCTAAAATGCTGTAAGCTGCAGGGCTATGGGCTGGGTGCAGGAAGGTGGGATTAGAAAGGGCACCTGGGTATTCTTGGGCTGGCATGGACAAGATGGGCCATCCTTCTGTGCTGTAACTTTTCTATGGTTCTAACCTTTTGAGTCGAATTTGACTCTTCCTCAGAACACTTTCCAGCCTGTCTGTTATTATTTCCGATTTCCAGAGCATTTTGCTTTTAGCATTGTATTGAAGATAGAGGCTTGACAGAATCTTTATTCTAGATTATGCCAGACTGTCTTCTTTTAATTCTTTGGTTCTTTACAGGAGTGGCAAAATGATAACATTCTCATCTTTGATCTTACAGAAATTGTATTCAATTCAGAAAACATGAGTTAATGATACAGCTGCTCACCATATTAAAAAAACCAATGTGTTGTAGGTTTTCCTGATTATGAACCTCACATGACTGTGAAGTTGGTAAACTAAAAATATTCCTGTAACTTCAAAATCTGAATTATGGAGGGAGTTTTAACTGCCAATATGTTTCCAGGAGCCACTGGCTTTAGTTAAATTCTGACCCCCCACAGTGATTTGCTGTCAGGCCTCATTGACATGACTGACTTCTTGCCATAAAGCTGCCATCATTGTATTATCTTATCACTTTATGAGCCATTGCTTTCAGTAGGGTAGAAGAGAAAATATTTAAAAGTGGCAGGGAAAATTTGAACACTCCAGTATTGAAATTTGTTGATGATACACCTATTTTACAGACATATAATAGGTGTCTGAGTGGCCTATATAGTGGGCAGCATGCTGCACCAAAAATGTGGCATTTGCCACCTTGAAAAAGAAAGACATATCAGAAGGCCGTGAGAGTTCAGGATATTAGGTGGATGGCCATCTAGAAGAGTCAGGAAGTGCAGGAGTCCAGGAGTCTTCAGGCTGTGTGCAGCTGTCAAATTGGTTCTCAGCTTTGGAGACTGCTGGGAGTGATGACACCTTGAAGGAGTACAGTCCAGATTAAGGCACCAGTAGGCAAGGGAGTGCATAGTGGGAGAACAACAAGGACTAGAAATGCAGTCATTATAGGAGATCCCATAGTTAGGAGGACTGACAGGCATTTATGTAACCATCATTGTGAGTTCTGCAATGTGTGTTGCTCCGCTGGTTTCAGAGTAAAGTACATCATGGAGAGGGGGAAGGATATTCTGCAGGAAGAAGGGAATGTGCCAGAAGTTGTGATACACAGCAGTATAAACAGCAAATGCCAGGGATTGATGACCTGGACCGTAAAGGTAGTAATTTCTGGATTATTCCCAGTGGTGTGCACCAACAAGATTAGAAATAGGCAGATAGGGACGATCAATGGTGGCTTCAGGTGTGATGCAGGATGGAGGGCTTCAGTTTCTTGGTTTATTGGGACCGGCTCTGGGGCAGGAAGCATCTATTTAAAAGGGATGACTTGCACCTCAACAGGACTGGGACCAATGTAACATAGGGCAAGATTTTTGAGTCATTGGGTGGGTGCAGTGGGTGGGGCCAGGAAACGGTCCACCGCTCACAATTGGCCCCTGACAAGGATTTTACGCTGGCTGGCCAATTGACAGCATGAAAGGCGCGCTGAGAAGCTCAGTGCTACCAGGGTGGGGGCAGGAGGAGGGTGAGTGCTGAAGTCTGCGCGTGCCTGGGGGAGCACGCACTGAAAGATCCGTGAAAGCAGGGAGCTGCCTCAGGGAGCTGAACAATTTTAAAATCAAAAATAAAGAGTTTTGAAATCTGAAATGCGACATGTAAAATGACGCATGGTGATGTCGGGTGAGCGTCCTGACGTCATTGCGTGCCATCGCGATTTTTGGGAAGGCGGGCATGCTATAAGTTCGGATGCGCACCTGCCATCAATTAACAGGCGAGTTAAGGCCCTTGAGGCAGCAATTGAATTCGATTTTTCACAGTACGTGCGATCTTCAGGATGTCACACGGGTGCAACAGGCAGGCGAGTAGGAGACATTTGTATAAACCTCATCCAAGGGTGGGATAAGAGGGGTGAATGGGGTCGCGAATGTGATGTTTGAGGTACTTAAGTGTGAAAGTTACTTATACTTGCCTGCGTGAGCATGTTCACAACTCATACCAGTTGCTTGACAGGAGTAAAAACCTTGGTCAGGACTCTACTGTCAAGATCATTTTTGGGGCCTGAAGCTTTTAGCCTGGGAATGGGAGTTGTGCTCTCCACTGGAGGCACCTCCTCTGAGGAGGAAGGGAGGGCCAGAAGGGGGAAGACGCCAGGAGTCCACATTCAGCCTCCAGTGGAGCCACCTTTGGGAGGAGAGGCACAGGCACAAGGGGCGCAGGGTCAACAGGAAATCGAAGGCGGAAGGGGCTGCAGAAGACGCCACTATCCTGCTGCCAGGGTTTACAGGCGGTGAAGCAGCTACCTCAATATGTCTGAGGTCCAGTGCTGAAAGAGGCTCTGTCTCTCAAGGGAGACAGTCACCTCCATCTGTCAGATGATAGGCCCTGAGATCTCCGCAAACTGTGTGGGTGGACACCCCATGCTTGTGGCTCTAAAGGTCACAGCTGCCCTCAACTTCTATGCCTCCGGCTCTTTCCAGGGGTCGGTGGGTGATCTCTGCGGAGTCTCCCAATCAGCTGCCCACACTTGTGTCAAGCAGGTTACAGACACTCTGTTCAGGCGTGCATTGACTTTCATCTACTTCCGCTGGGACCAGGCAAGCCAGACACAGCGAGCCAGAGGCTTCACGGCCATTGCTATCTTCCTCTGTGTGCAGGGTGCTATAGACTGTACACAAGTGGCCATCAAGGCACCAGCAGTTGAGCCCAGTGCCTTCATCAACAGGAAGGGCTTCCACTCCATGAACATGCAGATAGTGTGTGATCACAGGATGCAGGTTCTACAAGTCTGTGCAAGGTACCCAGGCAGCTCCCAAAACGCCTACATCCTCAGACACTCCCAGGTGCTGGTGCTCTTCAGTGCTCCAGCCCAGCTGGATGGATGGCTGCTGGGTGACACGGGTTATCCCCTCAAAATGTGGCTCATGATGCCTCTCTGCCATCCAAGAACAGAGGCTAAGCAGCGGTACAATAGGAGCCACGCCTCCACAAGGGCTGTGGTAGGGAGAACCATCGGTCTTCTCAAGATGAGCTTCTGATGCGTGGACCACTCAGGGGGCGCCTCCAGTACCCCCCAGCTCGTGTGCCGCAGTTGCATGCTGCACTCTCTGCAATCTGGCGCTGGAAAGTGGATGAGGAAGATGTAGACGCAGTTGCTTCAGATGTACATGGTGAATCCAGCAGTGAGTCCGAGGATGAGCACGCATAGGGAAATACTGAGGGGGTAGACGCTGACCCGGGCATACTCCAGGGAGGCAGGGACACCTGGCTTTAATCCAGAAAATCTTCAGCTAGCCAACCACAGATGGACCTTCAACACACGCTAGGGCTGCAAGCTCCACACTCAATACCTGAGTGCTAAATCAGCCTGGAGAATAACATTAACTAAGGCCCTCGTCAATAAAGCTCAATGTCAAACAACTCACTCCTAACATCATGGCTTCCTGTACACATGCAGGATTAAGGAATCATCCTGAGGCATGGCAACATGTCAAAATTTATTGAGTAAACAGAAGTAAATTCATAAAGCAAAACAAAAACAGTATTGGACATCACACCAAGTCTTCGACTAAGTACTATAGACCAACATAAAAGCACCAGCGATGTGCCTAAGGTGCCTTAATTTATGCTTATGAGTGCTATGTCTAGATGCTGCCCCCTTGCTGGGACTGGCATCTGAGACAGCCTGCTCACTGTGCTGCCCTGTTGGCCTCGATGACCTTGACGGAAGTTCTCTGGCCCATGGAGCCATTGCTGGCCCCGCCTGGCAAGGAGGAGCCAGTTCCACAGCTGGCATCTCCCCACTTGCTGCAGCCTCATTGGATGCCACGGTCACTGTCAGAGGGGCGGAGGAGCTGCTGCCCTCATCCAGAGTGCCCTGTGAGGAGGCTGCAGAGATGACAGGCAGCTGCTGCACCGACATGAGGTCGCTTCAGACCTACCTGCTCCACATGGATGGATGGGCACCGAGCTGGGATACTTGGTGCCCAAACCATCTCTCACACTGGCACTGTCCAGCTGAGGCCAATGCCGCTGTGAGGGCTTGCAGGTCTGAGCGCAACCCCAGGAGTCCCTAATTGGTCACCTAGAGGAGCCTATCCATGAGAGTCGCCACTGTCTCCATGGAGAAAGCATGGTGCTCAGCCATGAGGCTCATTGCACCAGTGATACTTCACATGGACTCTTTAAGCATGGGCATCATGCCACACATTGCCTCATGTATCTCCGCCAGATCCAGACCCGTACATCCTGCTACACTTCCAGCATTCGCTGCTTCACGGATGACTCCGGAAGCACATCATCAGCCAACTACCGAGCATGTACCTGGTCCCCAACAGTCCTCTGACTGCCAGCGCCCTGGGCACTCTCTGCAGTGCCCAAGCAAGTGTGAAATGCCCTCACTGCCCTACCCGAATATCTAATTCCAACTGAGATATTAGTATCTGCGTTAGTGTCTGCCTGGCTGATATGGTGTGAAGCTGGTGGATTTGCTCTGGGGCTTCAGGGGTGAGAGTTGGGCCCTCTGTCTCCTCCTCCCGGCCCTGCTCCGGTGAAGCTGAAAGGAAGGAAAAGGACATTTGATTAGTTACAATGCAGACAATGTTAATGTGCATGCCGCTCCCCCGGATCATATGTGCTCAACCTTCCATAATCAAAAGTAATCCCATGTTGCAAACTTCAATCACTGAGCATTCAACAATGCCATGGCTTCTGAGACACACATGGTGACCTGAGTGCTTGCCAAACATATCTCCCCGTGGCACCCCAGCCTCACCACCACTGGTGGACCTGGGGGCATGGCGCCTCTCCAGATCCATAGTCTGCTGCTCGTAAGCCGTTAGGATGGCCAACTGGGTCTGCCCTTCGCTAGTCAACATTCGTTCCGATGCATTGTGTGCAGTCTTTTCCTGAAAAGGAGAAAGGGGCATTGATTAGTTCAGCCTGCTCCTAAATTCCCATCACATCCCTGCCAACCCAGCCAGAGTGGGACATTGCAGGACTCCAATTCTTTGTCACCCCGCAGCTGCTGCACACTCACCCAAACAAGCCAGGGCTGACCCCCACACCATTGCCCAAATGCTGCCTCTTTCACATGTGGCACCACAAGGTATCACTTTGCTAAGCAAGGAGGCACAAACACTTGGAGCATAAAGAGCAGAAGATGAATTGGTGCCCTGCCAACTGGAAGCTCCCCTCCCAGCATGTTAGCACCCTGACTTTGACATACTTCGCAGTTCCAGCAAGTGCCTATGTGCAGACCCTTGATTTTCAACCCCATTCTACACTCTGCATGTCAGTGTCAAACATGCTGCAAATGCAGAACACATCCTAGTTCAACCATCTCAAGTACTCAGATTTGCCAGGAGGGCTGGAGGGAAAGGGTGACAGCTGCATTAAGAGACTTGAGGCAACATGGTACTCACCCTTCCCGAGTGCAGGAGATCATTGAACCTTTTGTGGCACTGGAGCCATGCGCATCGCACCACATCATGGGAGCTCACACCCTCAGCCACCTCCTCCTATGCACATTTGGTCAGGTGGGGAGGCCTCCGCCTCCCGTCCCTCGGAAGAAGGACCTCCCACCACACTGCCACCTCCTCCAGGAGGGCAGCTAGGCACTCGCCTGAAAAACGAGGGGCACACTGTCCCACTGGCCTACTCTCCGGCCTGGCCTGCCCCAATGGCATACCCTCAGGACTTGCATCAGGCACATTGCCCCTCTGATGTGCTCTTCTCCCAGCCATTGTGAACAGCCTTACAAAGGCTGCCAGGCCTTAATTTAAACAGGTCGCCGTTGGACCCGGTGGTCTGAGCGTGCCCGCCACCGCTTGCCACTGTCGCTATCCACGGGAGTCATGAACTACACTGGACAGGCCTTAGTAGACCAGCCCACGTCAAATGGCGGCCCGGACCTGATCGCAGGCGGCGATCGTACCCGTGTCCGCTCCCACCCGACATGAGGAAAATTCTCCCCCAAAACTGCACACAGTATTCCTGGCGTGGTCTCACCAAAGCCACGTACAATTGTAACACGACTTGTTTTTGTACTCCAATCCCCTTGCAATAAAGGCCAACATGTCATTTGCCTTCCTAAATGCTTGCTGTACCTGCATGCTAACTTTCTGCTTTCCTTGTATTAGCATACCCAAGTCTCTTTGAACATCAACATTACAAGTTCCATATCTTTTAAAAAGTATTCTGCTTTTCTATGCTTATGACCAAAGTGAATAACCTCACGCTTCCCCACATTATACTCCATCCCCCATCTTGTTGCCCATTGACTTAACCTGTCCATGTCTCTTTGAAGCCTCTTTGTGTCCTCCTCACAGCTTGCGTTTCTACCTAGCTTTGTATCATCAGAAAACTTAGATACATTGTTCTCTGTCTCTTCAACTAAGTTATTAATATAAATTATAAAGCTGGGCTCCCAGCACTGATCACTGCAGCACTCGACTAGTAGCAGCTTGCCAATTTGAAAATGCCCTGTTTATGCCTATTGTTTGCTTCCTGCCCATTAACCAATCATGTATCCATGGTAATGTATCACCCCCAACTCCATGAGCTCCCAACTCTATAAGCCCTCAACTTTCATGTGGCGCTTTATTGAATGCCTTTTGGAAATCCAAATATAATACATCCACTGGTTCCCCTTTATCTTCCCCAATTATTATATCCTCAAAAAACTAATAAATTTGTCAAATAGGATTTCTCTTTCATAAAACCACGTTGACTTGTTCTAATCATACAATGCATTTCTAAGTGCATCGTTAAGACTTCCTTCATATTAGATTCCAGCACTTTCCCAATGACTGATATCAGGCTAACTGGCCTGTGGTTCCCCATTTTCTCTCCCTCATGTCTTGAATAGCAGTATTACATCTCCCATCTTCCATTCTGCTAGGTTCATTCCAGAATCTAGGGAATTTTGGAAAATCATTCCCAATACTTTCACGATCTGTGCAGCTACTGCTTTTAGAACCCTAGGATGTAGGCCATCAGATCCTAGGGATTTGTCAGATTTTAGCCCCTTGAGTCTCTCCAATTTCCTTATTCTTATTAGCTCCTGGGTTACCCTCTATTTCTGGTATGTATCTTGTGTCTTCTACTGGGAACACAGACAAAACATTTGTTCAATGCCTTTTCCATTTTCTCATTCCCTATGATAATTTCTCCTGTATCTGCTTCTAAGGGACCAACACTTACTTTAGCTACTCTCTTCCTTTTTAAATACTTGTAAAAGCTCTTACAACCTGTTGTTATGTTCCTGACTAGTTTACTCTCATTCTATTTTTTTCCCTTTTTAATCAACTTTTTGGGTGGCTCTTTGCTGGTTTCTAATGCAATTCTTTGCAACATCATACTTTTAAACTAATTATTTTAATCTAATGCTATCCTTAACCTTCTTAGTAAGCCACAGACAGATCTTTCTTGCTATGTTTCTGTCTTTCAATGGAATGTGTTTTTGTTGAACATTGAATTTCTTCTTTAAAGGTTTCCCACTTTTATTTACCTTTTGGTCTATTTACCCAATTGACCTTAGCCAGCTCTCTCTGATACATATATAACTGGCTTTGTTTAAGTTTAAGATTCTTGTTTATGATTGGAGGATGTCATTTTCAAACTTAATGTGAGATCCAATTGTATTATGATTGATATTTCCCAGTGGATCTTTTATGACTAATCCTGCCTCATTGCACAAAGTATTAGTAAATCTAAAATAGGATTTCTCCCTAGTTGGTTCCACAACATATCACTACAAGACGCTGTCATGAAAGTATTCTACAAACTCACCTTCCAGACCACCTTTTCCAATTTGATTGAACCAGTATATATGAAGATCAAAGTTCCCACATCGATTACATTTACTTTACTGCAAGCTCCAATAATTTCTTGTTTAATATTATGTCCAACAGTATTATGTCCAACTCTAAGGGGGTCTATAAACTACTCCCACCAGCATTTTCTGATCCTTGCTATTCTTAATCTCCACCCATACTGGTACTACTTCCCGATTTTCTGAGCTAAGTCCTTTCTTACTAATGTTCTTATTGTCATCCTTAATTATCAGGTCTACTCCACTTCCTTGTCAATTCTGCCTGTCTTTTCTAAAAATGTTGTGTACCCTGGAATATTTATTTCCCAACCTTGGTCACCTTGTAACTATGGGTGGAATTCTCCCATGCCTCCATTGGTTTGATCTATGGCGGGTGGAGGGGGAGAAATCAGCAGGAAGTCCAAAAATTGGTTTTACGCTGGCGTGAAATTGCAGTGGGATCTTCCAAAGCTGCACCATTGGCGGATTGGGAATCCTGGAGGCCGGCGTGAAACTGATTTGCATCCTGCTAATGGGATCAAATTGGCAAAAGTGATCTAGAAGATGAGATTGTAGAATGTTTTTGTGACAGTTTCTTGGAGCAATACATTGTGGAACCGTTGAGGGATAAAGCTATCTTAAGTCTAGTATTGTATAATGAAGTAGGGTAATTATAATGTCATGGTAAAAGATCTTCTGGGAAATAGTGATTATAGTACCATTGAATTCAATAGGCCGAATATTGCACTCATTGGGCGGGCGTGCACCCAACCCAAGTGAGCCTAAAATGATGCATGATGATGTCGGGCAAGCATCCCAACGTATTCACGCTCTCGCGCGATAATTTAGTCGGTGGGTGTGTGCAGGAATCAGCTTATTAAGGCCCTTAATCAACTAATTGTTTGGAATTTTTTGCTGCCCATTCAACTGTTTGGTTGGCAGGTGGGCAATAAGGCCAAGCGGCCTTTGCATTTTTGGCAAAACCTCATCCCGCCCGTGAATGAGGTTTCGTCCAGTGATTTAAAAATATGCACTCATATTTTACATGTCCCTGCTCATGTGACAGAGTCATTATTATATTATTATTATTTCATTATTATAAAATTCTTTAGTTACATTGATAAAAATCTTCAGCTCCCTGAGGCAGCTCTGTGCATCACGAGCATCAGCATTCGCACTCCTCCTGCTCCCACACCAGCAGCAATGAGCACTGTAGTGCACGTTTCACACTGGCTGGCCTTTAATTGGCTAGTCAGCGTGAAATCCATGTTGGGGCTTGATCATGGGTGGTGATCGCCTTCTTGACCACTCCTGGGTCCGCCTGCCATGCCCGGTAGCTGCGCCTGCCTGATTAGGGCACAATTTAGCCCCACGTTAAGTTTGAAAGTGATACATTCCAAACACAAGCCAAAACCTTAAAACTAAACAAAGAAAATTACATAGGTATGAGGGGAGAACTAGAGAAATAGATGGTAGCCAAATAGTAAAAAGAGTGAGGATATTAAGAAAATTAACATCAGTTTAAAAAAAAATTGGCAAAGCTTGAGGGACTAAAATCCAGGACTTGATGGCCTACACCCTAGCATTTTAAAAGAGATAGCAGCTGTTATGACCACAACCAGTGTTAATTGTTGCACAAGCCAAATCCCAAAAGGAAACTTGTTTACAGGCCATACCCTTTATCTGCGTTCTGAAAATGAGAAGAAGACAGCAGTAAGAAGCCCAGTGACACACTTGGGATTTTAAAAATTAAAAGTAAAAGTTTTATTGACAAGAATAAAAAGAAAACTTAAGCACACAAGATTACGGTTACACAATTCAGGTTAGTCTTACAAAACATTCCCCCAAAAAACTCTCTACCTGGTCAAACCCACAAGTAAACACCTTCCAGGCAACACTCCCTTATAGATGTTTAATGATGAAATCCAGTAATATGACAAGGCAACTGCTGTGGCTTTACTAAATGCATACCACATGACTTTTACCCTTTTCCACTCTACGGTTCAATCTACTTCAGAATAAAACTGCTTGTTACAGCCCAAGACTTTTCAGGCTTGGCTGGATGGCTAATTCAAACAGCATCCTCTCCCAGCCAAGAGCTCCAGCTACAGCTCAACAGCTCAAACAGCTCCAGCTATCTCTAGCTCAATAGCTGCTCTGCCATCTACAGTAACTCTAATATATCTTTTTCCCTTTCATCTCTGGCTCCATTGTTCTCACACCTCATTGAAACTCAAATCCTTCCAAATATAAAATCTTTTATGTCCCTATCTTGTCTTTGCTTTTGGGTCAATAAAATAGAATATCCCCACTACTATTTAACTATTTCCTGCAAGATGCAAACATGTTTCTTGTGCCCTCTAACTCCCCTTTGATGTGCAAACAACCTCTCAACTTAATCTAAAAATTCAAATATTAGATCTAACTTATTTACCTGTACCTCAAATTTAACACCGCTATCCTTTTCATGTTTTAAACAACCCAGACAATGTGACTCCTATCAATCTCTTGCCCAGCTTAATCAAGTCACATACACACACACACACATACATGCACAAAGACACAGCCTTCTTTACAGAATAACACAATATTCCCCAAAAATACTTTAAATAATACATCCATTCTCAGCAAAAAAATGAACGATCATAATCCCAAAAAAGATGGTTTCATTTTTCAACCTATTTCTTATTCCTTACTACATTTTACTATACAAACAAAACTATTACACTATAGAATACATGTATTAACCATGAAAGTATATACACAAGCATTTTGTAAAAATAGAGTTCATTCCGGTCCACTCACCATTTGTCAATATCCAAGTTCTTTCAGATTTTAAACTCTTGACTACGCATCTGCAATCAAATTTTCTCATCCAGCCACACATATAATTTGTAAATTAAATGGTTGCAATAATAAATTCCATCAAAACAGTCTTGTGTTTTTGATCTGAAACTTTTCCAGAAACTTCAAAGGATTGTGGTCAGTATATATAACTGTCTCTGAAATATTGTTTGCAACATACACTTCAAAATGCTGCAAAGCTAACACCAAACTTAAAGTCTCTTTCTCTATTGTTGAATATTTCTTCTGGTATACATTCAACATCCATGAAAAATATCTTCCGGCTTCTCACTTCCTAATTCATCATTTTGTAGCAATATGGCACCAACACAGACATCACTGGCATCAATAGCCAACTTAAACTGCTTTATATAATCAGGTGCTGATAGAACAGGTGTAGTTGTTAGCACAGCTTTCAAGCTGTCAAATGCATTCTGACATTCCTGTATCCATTTTCTGTTCCTTTTTAATTCAGTCAGCGGAGCGACTACACTGCTTAGGATGGCATGAATTTTCGATAAAATCCACTCGCCTTGAGATCTCAGACTTCCTGTTTCACTGTAGACACTGGGAATTCCAAAAAAGTTTTTACTTTTGCATTTCATGGGGCCACTTGTCCATGTCCAACAGTGCATAACTTCTGCTTTCGCAAATTCACTTTTAGCCAAATTCACAACCAAATTGGCTTCCTACAGTCGATCAACTAGTACCTTTAAATGTTGTAAATGATCCTCCCACTTTTGACGGAATACTATTGAGTCATCAATATACACAGCACAATTTTTCAGTCCCTCAGTCTGTTAGTCTGCTTGTTTGTTAGTCTGAAATGTTGCTGGTGCATTTTTCATACCAAAGGGCAATATTTTGCACTGATAGAGACCATCCGGCATCACAAAAGCTGATATCTCTTTTGCCCTTTCCGATAAGGGTGCTTGCCAATATCCTCACAGCATGACAATTTTTGTGATAAATGTTGACTGTCCGACTTTCTTGATACAATCCTCAATGGTGGAAAAGGATATGAATCTGCTTTTGTTACAGCATTCACTTTTTCGTAATCAATACATAGCCTTTGTGATCCATCTAAGATCCATTTAAGAGCCTTATTAACTCTGAATTCCCCACATCAACATCATGTTCAGCTAAATCTGTTTTCCCCAGTTTTTTTCCACAAATTGCTTTGTGTGACTGCAATAGCCGTTTTAAATCACTGACGCTTTTCTGGAAGGTAACCCAATATTACATCTATATTCTGAAGCACTTCCTTATTGTCCAATTTACTCAGAGGAAGATCAATTTCAGAATCCCTAATATCTACCCCCATTTCCTTGCTTATAACTACCAGTACCTCCTCCTGTTTATCCCCTCTGTTGAAGTATATTTTGAGCATATTTACATGGCACACTTGCTTACTCTACCTACAATCTGAAGTATTTACTATGTAGTTTACCTCACTCAGTCTCTTCTTGATCTGGTAAGGTCCACTAAACCTTGCCTTCAATGGTTCATCTGACACTGGCAACAATACTAACTCTTTTTCCCCAGCCACAATACCCAAGTCTTTACCCTTTGGCCTGCATTTGCCTTCATCACTTGTTGAAATACCTTGAAATGTTTTCTAGCTAGTTTGAATGCTTTACATAATCTTTCTCTGAATTTCATCACATAATCCAGGAGAGTTGTTTCAGAACTTTGGCTCATTAATTTCTCCTGGATCAATCTGAGTGGTCCTCTTACTTCTTGATCATAAATTAACTCGAAAGGACTGAACCCTGTTGACTTATTAGCGGTGTCCCTAACAGCAAACAACAAGGATGGAATCCCTTGATCCCGATCATGTGGATAGACTTGACTATATGCTCTAATCATAACCTTTAAAGTCTGATGTCGCCTTTCTAAGGCACCTTGTGATTCAGGGTGATAGGCTGATGACCTGAATTGCTTTATTCCTTGGCTGTTCATTACTTCCTTAAACAGCTGTGACATGAAATTCAATCCCTGATCCAACTGTATTTCTTTTGGCAACCCATACCTTGTAATGAATTTGGTTAACTCCTCTACAATCATTTTTGCTGTAATTTTCCTTAAAGGTATTGCTTCTGGAAATCTTGTGGACACATCCATGATTGTCAGTGAGTACTAATTTCCACTTTTATTCTTAGGGAGCACCCTGTTAAAAGGTTCCTCAAATGCTGGAATTGGATTAAAGGTGCAAGCTTAATCACTGCCTGAGTTTTGCCTATCACCTGTCATGTATGACATGTTTGTCAGAATTTGACTACATCTTTATGTAACCCAGGCCAGTAGAAATTATTTTGTATCTTAGCATGAGTTTTCCTAATTACCAAATGTCCAACCATTGGAATTTCATGAGCCACCCTCAAAATTTCATTCCGGTCAGATGGTATTACTACCTGGTGTACTATCGCCCACTTTTCATCTGACGGAACATGAGGCAGTCTCCATTTTCTCATTAACACATTGCTCTTAATGTAATAACACTCTGGAATGTATTCTGCTTCTGTTTCAGAATAAGCTGTCTGATATAATTGCTTCAAACCTGAATCCTTCTGCTGCAATTCCACTAACTTCACTGAACTAAGCATCTCAACCGCAAACCTCTTTAATCTTCTCCTCCTGAGTAATCTTTTCTAAGATTGATCCAGCCAACTGAATTTCAGCGCACTTCCTTTGTCTTTTAGATTCCGCATCTTCCTGTTTAAACTTGTGCATTTGTGATCTCATCATCACACAATTTAGAAACAATCCAGGATGCTCTTTCTGTACTCAACAGTCTGCTCTACTACAGTAGGCATAATCAATATCTGTGATCCAACTATATCATTCTATTGAATAAACTGAACCCCTGCAATGGGCAATTTCTCCATTATCCCCACAATCACTTCTCCTGTTTTCAAATTACTTTTTAAATTTATCTTACAAAATGAAATAGGTTTGACTTTGCCATGGATTCCCCTAATTAATATTTTGTCTTGCAATTATCCCTTTGGACAACAGATAGCACTATCCCATAACATTAAGGATTGGCTAGCCCCAGTACCACTTAAACTTTTGACATCCATTCCTGCTTTTCCCTGTACACATGCGTATATTTTCCTTTGCATATAAAATCTTTAAACATCTGTGACCTGCCCTTCAGAACTCCCTTGGGCAGGTTATGAATACATTCCCATTTCTCTCTGTACAAAAACCATTGATTTATCTTGCCTTTGATTCTCAGAGCCGACAGTACTCTTACTTCCAATCACTGCAATCGGTTTCCTGTTTAACCCCCAACAACCTGATCTCCTGTGCCCAGCCTTATTAAATGGTAACTCAGTTTTCTTCGTTCAACTCTACATTCCACCGTTCCATTTTTAATAGACTGGCGTCCTTCAGCTTGATCCTCGTTACTAACATTTTTACTATCACTAGGTTTTCGAGATCTCCAATTTCCATATGATCATTTACCTCCACTTAACTGTGTGAAATATCATACATATCAGCTAAAACAACAGCTTCCTGATCTTTTTACTTTGTCTTTCATCTAAGTATGTCTTGATGTTTACTGGAATGCTATTTCTGAATTCTTCCATAATCATAACGTCTTACATTTTCATAAGTCTTATCTAATTTTAATGCCCTGAACCATTGATGCTAGAAAGCTTTCTTTTTCCCCTTGCAAACTCCACATTAGTCTGATTAAGTATTTTCCTTAGAGTTCTAGATTTCAATTGATAACTTCAGGGACAAGCTCATAAGCTCTTAACTGTCTTCTAATCAGCATCTGCTCCTCTGATAAGTTTGCATACACATTCATTGCTGTATCTGAAGGAAATGCTCTGTTACATGTGGTGAAACCAACCCAGATTTGCACTAACTCTTGGTAGTGGGCAGGTAAAATGACGTTTTACACGCCGCCGCAATGATGGCTTCTCATGTCGTATTGTCCCCAACCCACTGCATTAATTATGTATTCCTGGGAAATATGCCATTTCCATTGTGGGTGGGCTCTCATTCACCCATGATGCCATTGCCTCGCTGTTTCATCACATCAGGCACCATATTTAAAGTGCAGCCATGCGCGCATCTCCGTGCTTCCAGCCCAGGACTGCTGCACAGAAGACATGGCCCTGAAAGGCAACAGGATTGCAGTCTTCAGGTTCAATGAAGTGTCCCTTGAGCACCTTTTGGACACAGTGGAGGCCGGCCTTGATGTCGTCTCCCCCTGCTCTGGCTGCAGATGGGCAACAACATCACCAATTCAGCTTTCCAGAAGGAAAAAAAAAGTAAAAACTGGGAAATAAGAATACTGGTCCAAACTGGCCTTGTATACCTTAAAATGGAACACCAGTAAAAACTGGGAAATAAGAGTACTAGTCCGAGCTATATTTTCCTTCAGTGTTGGGAGGCAGTGGCAGCAGTGGTCAGCACCAATGACCTGCAAAAGAGGACAGTGCCGAAAAAGGATGAGTGATCTCCATTCTGCCTGGGTAAGTCACCTTATCACCCTCAACTCACACACTCACAAACCCATCACACATCCACAGGGCCCTCACTCACTGCCAGTTCAAGGGACATCACCATTCATTCTCTCACACACACCTTCAGTGTACTCACCACCCACACCTTCCATCTGGCCTGGCAGTCATTTTGGCAGTCCATGTCCAAAGCTAGTAAGACCTGGACAATATCCAGGCTTAGGATGATAAGTGGTAAGCAACAAGTGCCAGGCAATGACCATCTCCAACAAGAGAGAATATAATCATCTCCCCTTGACATTCAATGGCATTACCATTACTGAATCCCTCACTTAAACATGTTACCAGAAACTGAACTGGACTAGCCATTAAATACCATGGCTACAAGAGCAGGTCAGAGGCTAGGAATCGTGCAACAAGCAACTCACCTCCTGACTCCCCAAAGCCTGTCCACCATCTACAAGGCACAGGTCAGGCATGTAATGGAATACTCCCCATTCGATGACTGCAGCTCCCAAACACTCAAGAAGCTTGATACCATCCAGGACAAAGCAGCCTGCTTGATTGGCACCACATCTACAAACATTCTCTCCCTCTACCATTGATACACAGTAGCAGTGTGTACCATTTACAAGATGCACTGCAGGAATTCACCAAGGCTCCTTAGATAGCACCTTGCCAACCCACAACTATCTAGAAGGGCAAGGGCAGCAGATAGATGGGAACACCACTAACTGGAAGTTCCCTTCCCAGCCACTCATCTTCCTTACTTGGAAATATATCGCCATTCTTTCACTGTCACTGGGTCAAAGTCCTGGAACTCCCTTCCTAATAGCACTGTGGGTGTACCTACACCACTTGACTGCAGCGGTTCAAGAAGGCAGGTCAGCACCACCTTCAAGGGCAACTAGGGATGGGCAATAAATGACCAGCCAATGAAGCCTACATCCTATGAATGAATAGAAATAAATAGATAAACCCTGCTTATGTTCTATCTATCTCTATTCGTGCAGGACAAGCTGGGACACAACAAGAGGGAGAGGTCACTGACCGGTGGAGGAATGCCTGACATCAAGGTCTTCACAGACTTTGAAAACAGAGCCATCCAGCTGGCCAAGGAAGATATAGTCCATTCCTGTGCTGACAGTGAGGTCGGTGTTGCTTTACCAAGTGAGGATCCAGCAGTGCAACATCCATCAGACAACCAGTGTGAGTGATGTGTCCTGTTTCACAAGCCGCTGCCATGCACTAATTATCTCTCCTTGCTTTCACAGGCACATCTGCTAAACAGCTGATGGAGTCCAGAACCCAGGCCTCAATTAAGCCCCAAAGAAACCTCTGAAGAGGAATCAGGAGGCACCCTCCTTTTAGTTCCATCACAGCACTTACCCACACCCTCCACCAGCGCAGAGACACACACCTCAGCCTCAGGATCACAGTATGGTGAGCACATGGCACTTTCTGATCTGCAGCAGGTGGAGGCAGGGACTTCCCAGGGTATCCGGCACTTGGAGGACTGCTGGAGGCCAGAACATTGCTGAGTCCGAGTCAGATGACTCGGTCATGTCACAGTTGCTGGAGCTGCAAAGGCAAGCTCGGGAACATCAGGAAGGGATGTGCAAGGCACGATGAAGGAGTTCGTCCATCTTCAGTCTGAGGTGATAGTGCTGGCATGCTGGATGTCAACACTGGTAGGATGACAGCTGCCATGGAGACCTTGGTCCAGGATGACACTTCTGCACTGCTGCTCGGTCAGAACTCCATTACCAACACCATAGTTGGCCTCCAGCAGTGTGTCTGCAAAAGGGGTGGGGAGCAACTCGATCTCACTCACCTTCTCCTCAAGGAGTCAGTCAGGGGCACTCGGGCACCCATAGGGAGGAGGAACAGCAGGTATATCCTTCCAGGGCCATCTATCCAGGTGACTCCCCTCTTCCTGTGACCTCAGCAGCTCCAGCTTCACAGACCGAGAAGTGTCACACTGCCACACAGCAGGATCCCAAAAGCAGGCCGGGGCAATCCAGCGGGGTGGGGATGGGATGATTCTGGCAGGCTATAACAATATGCAGGTGTATTACAATGAGGTTCCCGACATCCAATGATGGGGAACACGGCCTACTATCAATGAGTTGAGTGGACGATTGCAAAGTGGTTTCACAACATTGTGAAACCCATTTTTAGCCTTCTCGCCATATTGTCTGCTCACATTGCCAAGCACGCCCGATGTCAGCAAGCATGGAAAATTCCACCCATGATAAGCCAATTTAATTTCATAGCTATCTTTTCAAGTTAGATGATATATTTTTTCACTCCATCCCCTATAAATACAGGCACTAACCGCAGATTTTTAGTTAAATCAAATTCCTCAAAAAGAATCAAAATCACCATTTGAATCACTATCTCTCCTTTCTTCCTTTGTTCTAAGTTTCATATTCAAGCTTTCCATTTCTATCTCTTGTAATCTTTCCTTTACTTTCACTGCTCCTCCTTTTCCCATTGAAATTTTTTTGTTTCTATTTATTTTAATCTGTCTTTTTCTTTTTCAAGTTTTGTCATCTCTTTCTTTCTAACTAGTATTTTTTCATTTCTTTCTTTTTCTCTTTCTTCCAATTCAAGCTTTGGACTTTCTCTCTCTCTCTTTCTATCAACCTGTTTCTGAAGTCTTACTATCTCTAGCTGTGACACACTAATTTCAGGTATCCCTTCCTCCAACTTTAAATGATGGGTAAGTACTTTAACCACATCAGCCATATGTTTTCCACTTTTATCTCTATCTACACTTCATTTGTTAATTCTCTCAACTGAGTTTTAGTCAGAAATCTCAAATACTCCACAGATACATTTTCCACTCCAGAAAAGTCATAGCAATTGCAAAAGCCATTTCGCAGTGGAACCACTTTAAAACCCCTCAGCACAAAACTTCTGAGTTCAGAGTTCTTTTTGTATTCATATCCCTTGGACTTGCAGACTCCAACCCAATCAAGAGATTTCAATAATCCTACAAAGAGCCCCCAAATTTGTTTTGACCATAGCTGGAGTTAATTGCTGTGCAAACCAAATCCCAGAGGGAAAATTGGCTTACGGGCCATACATTTTTTTGTTTTCTGAAAATTAGAAGATGTATCGATCTCAGCATTAAGAGGTCCAGCAACAACACTCTTGGGATTTTAAAAATTAAAAAATGAAGTTTTATTAACAGGAATAAAAGTAAACTGAAGCACATAAGATTACAGTTACACAATTAAAGGTTAGTCTTACAAAGCATTCCCCCCCAAAAAAAACTCTCCCTAGTCAAACCCACAAGTAAACATCTTCCAGGCAACAGTCCCTTACAGATGTTTAACTATGAAATCCAGTAATATGACACAAGGCAAACTGCTATAGCTTTATTAAATGCATACCACATGACCTCTACCATCTTCCACTCTGTGGTACAATCCACTTCAGAATAAAACTGCTTGTTGCAGCCCAAGACTTCTCTGGCTTGTCTGGATGGCTAGTTCAAATGGCATCCTCCCCCAGCCTAGAGCTCCAGCTATAGCTCAACAGCTCCAGCTATCTCCAGCTCAACAGCTACTCCAGCTACCCACAGTAACTCTAATTTAATGTTTTCCCCTTCATCTCCAGTTGAGATCAAAAAAGAGGAGGTGTTAGACATCTTGAAGAATATTAAGGTGGATAAGGGCCAGATTGGATCTACCCCAGAGTACTGAGGGAGGCAAGGGAGGAGATTACTGGGGCCTTGACAGAAATCTTTGTATCCTCACTGGCGATGGGTGAGGTCCAAGAAGACTGAAGAATGGCTAATGTTGTTCCATTGTTTAAGACGGGTAACAAGGATAATCCAGGAAATTACAGGCTGGTGAGCCTTACGTCAGTGGTAGGGAAATTATTGGAGAAGATTCTTCGTGACAGGATTTACTATAATTTGGAAGCAAATGGGCTTATTAGTGAGAGGCAGCATGGTTTTGTGAAGGGGACGTAGTGTCTCACTAACTTGATTAAGTTTTTCGAGGAAGTGACAAATATGATGATGGAAGGCCAGTGGATGTTATCTACATGGATTTCAGTAAGGCCTTTGACAAGGTCCTCATGGAAGACAGGTACAGAAGGTAAAGTCACATGGGATCAGAGGTGAGCTGGCAAGATGGATACAGAATTGGCTTGGTCATAGAA
Organism: Carcharodon carcharias; assembly: GCF_017639515.1. Taxonomy (NCBI): domain Eukaryota; kingdom Metazoa; phylum Chordata; class Chondrichthyes; order Lamniformes; family Lamnidae; genus Carcharodon; species Carcharodon carcharias. The sequence goes on from NC_054469.1 coordinate 173,029,609, forward strand.
AACAGAGGGTAGCAGTGGAAGGGTGCTTTTCTGAATGGAGATCTGTGACTAGTGGCATTCTGCAGGGATCTGTGTTGGGACCTTTGCTGTTGTCGTATACGTAAATGATTTGGAGGAAAATGTAACTGGGCTAATTAGTAAGTTTGCAGATGAAACTCAGGTTGGAGGAGTTGCAGATAGTGAAGAGGATTGTCAAAGGATACAACGGGATATAGATCGGTTGGAGACTTGGGCGGAGAAATGGCAGATGGATTTTAATCCGGACAAATGCGAGGTAATGCATTTTGGAAGGTCTAATACAGGTAGGAATTATACAATAAATGGTAGAACCCTTAAGTGCATCGACAGGCAAAGGGATCTGGGTGTACAGGTCCACAGGTCACTGAAAGTGGCAACACAGGTGGATAAGGTAGTCAGGAAGGCATCTGGCATGCTTGCCTTCATCAGTGGGGGTATTGAGTATAAAATCTGGGAAGTCATGCTGCAGCTGTATAAAACATTGGTTAGGCCACACTTGGAATATTGCGTGCAATTCTGGTCACCACATTACCAGAAAGCTATGAAGGCGCTGGAGAGGGTGCAGAGGAGGTTTACCAGGAGGTTTACTGGAGGTTATTAGCTATGAGGAGAGGTTGGAGAGACTCGGATGGTTCTCTCTAGAGCGATGGAGATTGAGGAGCGACTTGACAGAAGTTTACAAAATTATGAGTGGCATGGACAGAGTAGATAGAAGCTTTTATCCAGGGTGGAAGAGTCAATTACTAGGGGACATAGATTTAAGGTGAGAGGAGAAAACTTTAGAGGAGATGTGCAGGGCAAGTTTTTTATGCAGAGGGTAGGGAGTGTCTGGAATTCACTGCCAGAGGAGGTGGTGGAAACAGGTACGATAGTGGTGTTTTAAGAGGCAGCTTGTCAAATACATGAATAGGATGGGAATAGAAGGTTATGGACCCCGGAAGTCCCAAATGTTTTAGTTTGATAGGCAATATGATCGGCGCAGGCTTGGTGGGTCGAAGGGCCTGTTCCTGTGCTGTACTTTTCTTTGTTATTTGTTCTATTTCCAGAATGTTTTGTTTTTATTTCAGGTTTCCAGCATCTGCAGTAATTTATTTTTGTAGCTGTGGCTTCAAGGAGCCTGAGCAAAATTGAAGTCAAAGGGAATCGAGGGAGAACTCCCCACTGATTAAAGTCATGCCCAGCACAAAGAAAGATAGTTGTTGTGGTTGGAGGCCAATTGCCACAACCCCAGGATATGGTTGCAGGAATTCCTTAGGGCAGTGCTGTAAGTCTTTAGCACTGACTTTCCTTCCAGCATAAGATCAGAATTCAGAAGTCAGAAGCCAGATGCTCACTGATGAATACAGTGTTAAATTCAATTCTCAATTCGTCAAGTAATAAACATATTCGTATGCAGCACATCTGGACAACATTCATGCTTGGCTGATGTCAATAAGCCAAAATGAATTTTTTATTGTTCATTCACATGATGTGGGCTACGCTGGCTGGGCCAGCATTTATTGCCCATCCCTAGTTGCCTTTGAGAAGGTGGTGGTGGCTACCTTCTTAAACTGCTGCAGTCCATGTTCTGTAGGTACACCCACAGTGTTGTTAGGAAGAGAGTTCCAGGATTTTGACCCAGCAACAGAGGACAGTAGTGAGAAGTGACAGAAGCATTCTGGGAGAAGTCACCGCAGACACCGCGACTCAGAAGGGGATTGAGGAGAAGGATTCTTGCACTCAACAGGAGGAAGAGCATCCAACAAAGGGTGGTAATGAAAAGTGACTGAAGCATCCTGGGAGAAGTCACCGCAGACACCGTGATTCAGAAGGGGATCGAGGGGGAACCACTGTCAAAGAACGGAATAGCCCCAAACATTATATTGCTGTAGTGTTTCCATCTCTCCCTCCTCCTCAAACAAAAAAAAATAGAGGAGAGGCAGTATCTTCAGGAGTGCACCAGACCTGCGAGGAACACTCTTCTGAAAGTGGATTTTTTTAAAAAGCAGCCGATTGGTGAGTAAATCCTGGTGAGTTTTCTTTTCAATCTATTAAAGTTATTCATTGCTTAATACTGAGGTAGGAGCTAAACAAAAGTATAGAGGAGTACTGTACAAGTATAATTAGTCAAGAAACAAGGTTCCCAGCTTACATAAATAAGGCCCCGAGCTAGCGTATTTTTTAAGCTTAATTGAGAGGGACGTCATGGCAGGAGATCTCAGACCTGTGATATGCTGCTCCTGCAGGATGTGGGAAATGAGGGACGCTTCCAGTGTCCCTGGTGACCATATGTGCTGAAGGTGTGTCCAAATGCAGCTTCTAGCTAACTGGATTTCGGAGCTGGAGCTGCGGGTGGACTCATTGTGGAGCATCCGCGATGCTGAGCAAGTCGTGGATAGCATGTTTAGTGAGGTGGTCACACCGCAGGTGAAGATGACACAGGCAGAAAGGGAATGGGTGACCATCAGGAATAGTAAAAGACTCAGGAGTCCCCTGTGGTCATCTCCCTCTCTAACAGATATATTGCTTTGGATACTGTTGGGGACGATGGCCTCTCAGGGGAAAGCAGCAACAGCCAAGTTCACAGCACCATGAGTGGCTCTGCTGCTCAGAGGGATGGGAGGAAAACAAGTGGCAGGGCTATAGTGATAGGGGATTCAATATTTAGGGGCATAGACAGACGCTTCTGTGGCTGCAGACTTGAATCAAGGATGGTATGTTGCCTCCCTGGTGCCAGGGTCCGGGATGTCACGGAGCGGCTGCAGGACATTCTGGGGAAGGAAGGTAAGCAGCCAGTGGTTGTGGTACACATTGGTCCCAACTACATAGGTAAACTAAGGGATGAGGACCTGCAAGCTCAGTACAGGGAGTTAGGAGATAAATTAAAATGCAGGACCTCAAATGTAGTAATCTCAGGATTACTCCCAGTTCCACGTGCTAGCAAGAGCAGGAATAAGAGGATAGACCAAATGAACATATGGCTGGAGAGATGGTGTAGCCGGAAGGGTTTCAGATTCTTGAGGCACTGGGACCGATTCTGGGGAAGGTGGGACCTGTACAAACCGGATGGGCTGCACCCAGGCAGAGCTGGGACCAGTGTACTTGCGGAGGCTTTTGCTAGTTCTGTTGGGGAGTACTTAAACTACTGTGGCAGGGGGATAGGATCCCAGGAATAGGATCAGATAGGTCAGATTCAGATCAGAAAAATGGAGGTAGAACATTAGCCAGGGATGTTGTGATAGACATGGAGTTACAGGAGAAGCTATGTTTAAAAAGTGTCCAGCAAGGGAAATTGACGGGGTTAAACTGTTTATACTTCAATGCAAGGAGTATTACAAACAAGGTAGATGAGTTAAGGGCACAGGTAGACACATGGCAGCAGGATGTCATTGCTATAATGGAGATCTGGCTAAAGGAGGGACAAAACTGGCAGCTAAATATCCCTGGTTATAGTCTTCAGACATGATAGAGTAGGAGATAAAAAAGGAGGTGGGGGGGGTAGCTCTAATGGTTAAAGAATCAATTCCAGTTGTGAGACCGGATGATATACTAAATGGATCAACAAACGAGGCTTTATGGATTGAGCTAAGAAATAAAAAAGGGGCAGTCACATTACTGGGAGTATACTACAGACCCCTAAATAGTGAAAGGGAGATAGAAGAACAAATATGTAGGCAAATTTCTGCTTGTAAGAAGAAGAGGGCAATAATAGTAGGAGACTTCAACTATCCTAATATCAAGTGGGATTCAAACAATATAAGGGGCACTGAGGGAGAAAAATTCATGCAGTGTGTCCAGGAAAATGTTTTCAACCAATTAGTGACAAACCCAGTAAGAGGAGATGCAATTCTAGACCCAGTCTTGGGGAACGAAGAAGGGCAAATGGGTGAAGTGACAGTTGGCAACCATATCGGGGACAGTGATCACAATTCAGTTAGATTTAGCATCACCATGGAAAAGGACAGAGATCAGGCAGGAATAAAATCTTGAACTGGGGGAAGACAAATTTTGCAGAAATGAGAAGGGACTTAGCTGAGGTGGACTGGACAGCACTGCTGGAGATAAAACAGTGGAAAACCAGTGGGAAGCACTAAAAAGCGAGATCCTAATTGTACAAAGTAGACATGTGCCCTACAAAAATAAGAGTGGTACTGCCAAATCTAGATGCCCCCTGGTTATCCAGAGGAATACAAGGGAAGATCAAACAGAAAAAGAAAGCGTACGATAGGCACAAAGAACCAAGCACTGCAGATAGCCCAGATGAATATAGGAAGTGCAGGGATGAAGTAAAAAAGGAAATAAGGAAATCAAAGAGAGGGCATGAAAAAAGATTAGCAAGTAAACTTGAAGATAACCCAAACATGTTTTACCAATACATTAAGGCTGAAAGGTTAGTTAAGGAAAAAGTGGGACCTATCAGAGATGAAGATGGAAACTCGAGTGTAGATGCAGAGGAAGGGTTTTGAATGAATATTTTGTCTCTGTGTTTTCAAAGGAAAGGGAGGATGTAGATATAGTAGTCCAGGAGGAACACTGCAAGATATTGGACGGGATAGTCATAAAGAGAGAGGAAGTACTCGAAGGGTTGAAATCCTTGAAAGTTGATAGGTCACCAGGACCAGATGGATTGTTTTTGAGGCTGCTGAAGGAAGTCAGGGAGGAGATAGCAGATGCTCTGAGGGTGATTTTCCAATCTTCACTAGATACAGGGGTGGTACCAGAGGACTGGAGAAATGCAAACATAGTTCCATTGTTTAAAAAGGGATCAAAGGAAATGCCAAACAATTATAGGCCAGTTAGTCTTACATCGGTGGTGAGCAGATTATTAGAATCAATCCTGAGAAATAGAATTAACTGTCATGTGGAAAGGCATGGACTTGTCAGGGAGGTTCAGCATGGATTTGTTAAAGGAAGGTCTTGCCTCGCAAATGTAATTGAATTCTTTGAGGAAGTGACAAGATGGGTTGATGAAGGTAATGGAGTGGATGTTGTGTACATGGATTTTAGCAAGGCATTTGACAAGGTCCCACATGGCAGATTGGTCAGGAAAGTAAAAGCCCATGGGATTCAGGGTAATGTGGCAAACTGGATAAAAGGTTGGCTTTGTAACAGGAAACAAAGGCAACGATCGATGGATACCCTTGCGAATGGAAAGTTGTCTCAAGTGGTGTTCCACAGGGCTCGGTGTTGGGACCCTTGCTGTTTGTGTTATATATTAATGATTTGGACGTGAACATGGGGGACACGATTGGGAAATTTGCAGATGACACAAAGATTGGCCAAGTAGTGGATAGTGTAGAGGATAGCCGTAATCTCCAAAACGATATAGATGGGTTGGTGGAGTGGGCAGTAAAGTGGCAGATGGAGTTTAACATAGAGAAGTGTGAGGGCACACATTTAGGGAGGTCAAACAGTTACAGGGATTACACAATAAATGGGAATATACTAAGAGGGGTAGATGAAGTGAGAGATCTTGGCGTACAATTACACAGGTCCCTGAAGGCAGCAGTTCAAGTAGACAAAGAGAGGTATAGAATATAAAAGTAAGGATATAATGCTGGAATTGTATAAAATACTGGTGAGGCCACAACTGGAGTATTGTGTGCAGTTCTGGTCACCACATTACAGGAAGGATGTAATAGCTCTGGAGAGAGTGCAGAGGAGGTTTACAAGATTGTCGCCAGGATTAGAAAAGTGTAGCTACGAGGAGAGATTGGAAAGGTTGGGGTTATTTTCCTTAGAGCAAAGGAGGCTGAGAGGTGACTTGACTGAGGTGTACAAAATTATGAGGGGAATAGATAGAGTGGACAGGATAAAATTGTTCCCCTTGGTGGAGAATTCTAGAACCAGGTGACATAGTTTTAAGATAAGTGGCAGAAGGTGTAGGGGGGACATGAGGAAGAGCTTTTTTACGCAGAGGGTGGTAGGTGTCTGGAATTCACTGCCCAAGTTGGTGGTAGAGGCAGAAACTCTAAACTCTTTTAAAAGGTACCTGGATCTGCACCTAAAACGCTGTAAGCTGCAGGGCTATGGGCCGGGTGCAGGATGGTGGGATTAGAAAGGGCACCTGGATGTCCTGGGGATAGCACAGACAAGATGGGCCAAATGGCCTCCTTCTGTGCTGTAATCTTTCTATGGTTCTAAGGGACGGTGATATATTTCCAAGTCAGAATGATGAGTGACTTGGACAAGAAATTGCAGGTGATGGTGTTCCCAGGTGGTGGTTTTCCCAACTATCTGCTGCCCTTGTCCTTCTAGATGGTAGCAGTCATGGGTTTGCAAGGTGCAGTCTAAGGAGCCTTGGTAAATTCCTACAGTGCATCTTGTAGATGGTACACACTGCTGCTACTGTGCGTCAATAGTGGAGGGAATGAATATTTGTGGCTGTGGTGCCAATCAAGTGGGCAGCTTGATGTCAAGCTTCTTGAATGTTGTGGGTGCTGTGCTCATCCAGGCAAGTGGGGAGTATTCCATCACACACCTGACATGTGCCTTGTAGATAATGGACAGGCTTTGGGAAGTCAGGAGGTGAGTTACTCATCGCACGATTCCTAGCCTCTGACTTGCTCTTGTAGCCACAGTATTTATATGGCTAGTCCAGTTTAGTTTCTGGTCAATGGTCAGGATGTTGATAGCGGAGGATTCAGTGATGGCAATGCCATTGAATGCCAAGGAGAGATAGTTATATTCTCTCTTGTTGGAGATGGTCATTGCTTGGCACTTGTGTGGTGCAAATGTTACTTGCCACTTGTCATCCCAGGCCTGGATATTGTCCAGGTTTTGCTGCATTTAGACATGGACTGCTTCAGCATCTGAGGAGTCACGAATGGTGCTGATCATTGTGCAATCATCAGCGAACATCCCCACTTCTGACCTTAAGATGGAAGGAAGGTCATTGATGAAGCAGCTGAAGATGGTTGGGCCTGGAACACTACCCTGAGGAACTCCTGCAGTGATCTCCTGGAGCTGAGATGACTGACCTCCAACAACCACAACCATCTTCCTTTGTGCTAGCTATGAATCCAACCAGCAGAGTGTTTTCCCCCGACTCGTTTTGCTAGGGCTCCTTGATGCCACGCTCAGTCAAATACGGCCTTGATGTCAAAGGCAGTCACTCTCACTTCACCTCGGGAATTCATCTCTTTTGTCCATGTTTGAACCAAGGCTGTAATGAGGTCAAGAGCTGAGTGGTCCAGGCGGAACCCAAACCAGGCGTCAGTGAGCAGTTTATTGCTAAGCAAATGTCGCTTGATAGCACTGTTGATGACCCCTTCGATTTCTTTACTGATGATCGAGGGTAGACTGATGGGGTGATAATTGCTGGGTTGGATTTGTCCTGCTTTTTGTGTACAGGACATACCTGGGCAATTTTCCACATAGTCAGATAGATGCCAGTGTTGTAGCTGTACTGGAACAGCTTGGCTAGGGGTGCAGCAAGTTCTGGAGCACAAGTCTTCAGTACTATTGTCGGAATATTGTCAAGGCCCAAAGCCTTTACAGTATCTAGTGCCCAGTCATTTCTTCATATCACATGGAGCGAATTGAATTGGCTGAAGGCTGGCATCTGTGATGCTGGGGACGTCCGGAGGAGACCAAGATGGATCATCCACTCGGCACTTCTGGCTGAAGAAAATGCTTCAGCCTTATCTTTTGCACTGATGTGCTGGGGCTCCCCCATCATTGAGAATAGGAATATTTGTGGAGCCTCCTCCTCCAGTGCATTGTTTAATTGTTCACCGCCATTCAGGACAGGATGTAGCAGGACTGCAGAGCTTCAATCTGATCCATTGGTTGTGGGATCACTTAGCTCTGTCTATCACTTGCTGCTTATGCTGTTTAGCACACAAGTAGTCCTGTGTTATAGCTTCACCAGGTTGACACCTCATTTTTAGATATGCTTAGTGCTGCTCCTGGCATGCCCTCCTGCACTCTTCAATGCACCCAAGGTTGCTTCCCTGGTTTGATGCCGGGCCATGAGGTTACAGGTTGTGTTTGAGTACAATTCTACTGCTGCTGATGGCCCACAGCACCTCATGGATGCCCAGGCTTGAGTTGCTAGATCTGTTCGAAATCTATCCCATTTAGCATAGCGGTAGTGCCACACAACATGGTGGAGGGTATCCTCAATATGAAGGCAGTACTTCGTCTCCACAATGACTGTGCAGTGGTCACTCCTACTGATACTGCCATGGACAGATGCATCTGCAGCAGGCAGGTTGGTGAGGATGAGGTCAAGAATATTTTTCTCTTGTTGGTTCCCTCACCACCTGCCACAGACCCAGTCTAGCAACAATATCCTTTAGGACTCAGCCAGCTCGGTCAGTAGTGGTGCTACCGAGCCACTCTTGGTGAAGGACATCCCAGAGTACATTCTGCACCCTTGCCACCCTCAGTGCTCCCTCAAAGTGGTGTTCAACATGGAAAAGTGCTGATTCATCAGCTGAAGGGGGAGCAGTATGTGGTAATCAGCAGGAGGTTTCCTTGCCCATGTTTGACCTGATGCCGTGAGACTTCATGAGGTCCGGAGTCGATGTTGAGGACTCCCATGGCAACTTCTTCCCAACTGTATACCACTGTGCCACCACCTCTGCTGGGTCTGTCCTGCTGGTGGGACAGGACATACCCAGGGATGGTGATGGTGGTGTCTGGGACATTACCTGTAAGGCATGATTGCACCAGGGAATAAGCATCTCTGACAACCAGATCACCTTGGCATTACCATTGTTGAGTACCCCACCACCCACATCCTGAGTATGACCATTGTGACCAGAAACTTAACTAGACCAACCACATCAGTACCCTGGCTACAAGAGCAAGACAAACTGGGTATTCTGCAGTGAGTGATTTACCTCCTGGCTCTCCAAAGCCTTTCTGCGATATATAAGGCAGATCCAAAACGTGATGGAATACTCTCCACTTGCCTTGATAAGTGCAGCTAAAACAATATTCAAGAAGCTTGACAACGCCTGGGACAAAGAAATCTCACTTGATTGGCACCCCATTCACCACCTTAACTAACCACTCTGCATCACTCATGTAATATGACTTCAATGTGTTTCCTCTGTAAAATGCACTGAGGAAACACAAAGCTACTCCAGCAGCACCTTCCAGAGCTCTGGCCTCACAATCTTAAAGGACAAAGCCAGTAAATGCATGGGAACATTATCAACTCCAATTTCCCCTTCAAATCATACACTGTTCTGACTTTGAAATAGATTGCTGTTCCTTCATAGTCATTGGGTCAAAATCTTGGAGCTTCCTAGGAGTATGTTCACCCCATAACTGTAGCAGTTCAAAAAGGCAGCTCACCACTACTTTCTCAAGGCAATTAGAGATGGGTAGCAAATGTTAGCCTTGCCAGTGATTTCCACTTGCTTTGAGAGAATAAATAAATAATATATACCTTCCTCCTTGGGCTGATTTCATATTTGGAACTCCACAGTATCCTAAAATCATAGTGAGCTGTATCACTGCTTTGGACAACTTCTTTTCAAATTTGTCAATGACAGAAGTGTAAAGATTGTGAGAATTACTGAAAAATTTATAGCTAATGACCAGGTCTCAGAAAATATCCAATGGCAAATTTTCTATTAAGTTGTCACTGAGAAATCCTATTTTTTTTGTTTTTGCGGTTTTTTGAAGTGTCTTTTGTGTTGGCTATGTTAGCCATTGGCTGTAAACAGGTTTTATGTAGTATGGTAAAATAGGAATACTGACAAGTATCCAAATTTCTTTTCATTCTGAGAAACAGCAGCAGAAAGCTGCCAACCATTGGGTGAAAGGCAGAGCTGATAAACAAAGAGGTGGGATGATAATAACAAGCTGTGCACCAAGGAACATGAGGTGTGAGAAAAATAAGAATGCATCGATGCATTGACTGATTGGAGCTGCAATTGCAGTACATTAAGTACACATGGCATAGAACGGAATCTTTATACTCTCAATTTCAGCTCAAGCGATCAAACTGAAGGCTGCAAAATCAGAAAGCTCAAATTCAGAAAATGGCACTTGCCACGCTTCTGGCCACTTCCAGCTCACCCACGCAGTGCCCTTTGCTGGGAAGTGCACTAGCAAAGGCATGCATGCATGCACTGGTAACTCTTGACTTCAAACAGTCATTCTGGCTGATCTGATGCACATCTTTGAAACTTGGCCTGCACCAGTCCTCTGAACGCCTGTCCTAATCACTCTCAGTTGCATGAGGAATCCACCATTAGTGTTATTTAAAAGGACCGACATTAACTTGCAGATCAGGTGCTTTTGACTTACTTCTGCTATAGGAAATATTGTGGAAGTAATATGGAGATTTTGGAAGCATTATGGTGCATTGCTGGATTTAGCAGGGAATGTTGCTACATTTATACAGGAGAGCAGAGGAATTGGTAACCTGTTATACCAAGGCTGCAACAGGTATGGGGCTGTAGTTGCAGTGCCTTCAGGTCTGAAATATGACAGAAAAATAGAGCAAGAGCTGCATGGAGAGGAAGCTCTGCACTGAGGGAAGAGTAGGAAGACTCCAATCAGAAGGCTGTACCCATTGGCACATTGTCAGGAAGCATTTCTCCTACCTTCATTCACCTAGCAGCAATGCCTGAGACGCCTGAGGTTCACTGAGAAGGTTATCAAAAACTATTCCACTTCCTTCAACAGATCCTACAGCCTCACACCAGGGTGAGGACCATGTTGCCACTCTACTGTCATTCTAAACTATTAGGCAACCACATCCTTCCAGGCAGGAGCAAGCAACATAGTGAACGTATCCTAGTACGCCATCCATCAGAGAGGTGACAGACAAGAGGCAAGTCCCTAAGCACAGAGAAGCAGGATGAGGGAATACATGGCTTTGCCAAGGTAGTGCAATTCTGTGAATGGAGGGAGATAAAGGAACCGCAAAGTATTCCACTCCATTAGTGTGCAGTTGGTGTATGGCCATGCACAAACTATCACATCGGTGAATGCCGATGGAGCCATGGTATGGATTAATCTCCCCAGGGAACTGGAGTCTGATTAAGCACTCATGAACAGCTTATCCTGAGTGAGGTGGTCTCGATTTCTCCTCCTGTTCCTCCTCTCTTTCTCCTCATGAAGTGGCTCCAGATGCCTGGTGGCAGTGGCTGCACCCTCATAATGATGGAACATGGCAGTAGCCATCTTGCCTTCATCTACATTCCCGCTGTTTCAGGGCGCCACAAAGAACCTGAGCGTTACTGCTCAACAGATGCTTCTCTAAACAGCTGATAATACCCCACCCTTGCCACCATCTGACCAAACGAGGACAACAGGAACATCATGGAGCAGGCCATCGGTGTTCTTAACCAGTGGTTTCTCTGCCTAGATCGTTTGGGGGGAGCCCTACAATTCTCTCCAAAGTGTTTGTTGAAGTTCATGATGGACTTTTGTGTCCTCCACAACATTGCACTTATGAGGGTGCAGCCACTGTCACCAGGCGCCAGGAGGCCACTTCACGAGGAGAGAAGAATAGGAGGAGAAATCGGACTTCCTCTCCCTGGATAAGCTGTCCATGAGCACTTAATCAAATTGCAGTTCTCTTGGGGGATTATCTCTTCATGACCATGGCTCCACTATTCCCACCTTTTCATTCATTTGTGGCATCTCAAAATAGTATCCTCTTGTCCTAAACCCTTAATAAAAGCCAGCAACAGAATCATTGCTGTGGCATCTTTATCCAACTACAATCCAATTATACAGACAAAAATTCATGCTTATACATTCCCTTAGAACCTGTCTTGCAGATGCTTTTGCCCGACCTGGTGCTCCTATGCAGTAGCTGCAGCATGGCTGGTGGAATGTTGCTGACTTTCACTAAAGAAGATTGCAGATGACTTACAGGGTACTCTTGAGCAGCTCTGGGCCTCAAGATCCTGGCTTTGGCATGCATTACCTTGGCATGGATGGCAGCAACAGTCTGGGCTGGTTGGCTGAAAGGGAAAAGCAAGAGCGCTGATGGAGTGGCAGTGGTGGGAGCACAAAGGACTGCAGGTATGTGCTTACAGAGCCACTACCACTCCCCTGGGCCTCAGCAATCCTAAGTAATCTGTTGGAGCACAGTTTGCTGGACTGCTGTGGCAGCCTGATGAACCTTTGAGCACTGGTATTCCAGCTATGATGTCTGAACCTGCTTGTCAGCAAGCATGAATCTCATGACCTTTCAGCTTCCACTGCAGCTCTGAGACATTGGGTTGAATTTTCTCCTGAGGTGCTGGGTCATTAATTGGCTTGAGGTGGGTCTTCTGCTCCTTTCCAAGAGGAAGTCATGCCTCAGAGAGCTGCCAGCTAATCAAATGTCCAGCTGCTCTCATCCCAGTAGTGCAACTGAGGGTGTTGGGCCACTGCTGGGACTGCAACAGTTCCCGAGGAATGGACAGCAATAGAGTTGGGACAAAGGTAAGTCCGGGCTTTCACCGGGGCCAAGGTGGTGGTCCCACAAGTGGGTGGGGAGCCAGGGCAGATTGGGCAGGGGAGAGGGGAATCACAGGAGGTGAGTGCCTTGTGGTGAAGGAAGAGGGTCTCTAATAGGCACATGGACCCAAAAATGTGGCACAGTCCCATGCCCAGCCCATTAGTCTGCCAGATTTCACCTGGTGGCTAGACACTTGGTGCTTCACCACCCTACCCTCCTCCACTTACCTACCAATGGTTTCGGTCAAGCATGACTCAGACCTTGAGGTGTCACCTCACTCTCACATACTTAGTACTGCTGCAAGCCTCACACCCACACTCTCAACTTACACACAATGCCAGTTATTCAACTATGACAGCCACCCAAACACCGTGCAACACACTCACTAGCACAATTTCCATTCTCTTGTGCAGAACAAGGTAGCCCATAACTGGAAGCAGCAACTCCTAACTGTGACAGGGAGCAGGCATGTGTGTATGTCCTCATCCCATTGTAGGTGATGGTGCTGGAACATGACTCAGGGTGCAGCCAGTGGTGAAGCTGAAACCATAGAAGGTGAAGGTATGCCCCTTCCTAATTCAATCTCTTATGCACTTCCCCAGCATCCAACATTCATTTCTGATTTACAAGCTATAGATGGTGTAAAAATATGCATATCTAACTTTCTCACTGTTCCTTCACCCAATGCCACCCTTGAGCCTCTCTTCTTTCAGATACCTAAGACCTGGTCAAGCACTGGTGTGGGAGTATGTGTGTAAGAGGAGCAGACCATTAATGATAAAGAAACACCCAGTCACAATCTCACACTTTCAACCACCCTGGCTCAGATACTGGCAGTGTGTAAACTTTGGAGGGTAGTTTTGAGAGGGTCTTTGCACTTGAAGCATCCAGGGACATGAATAGCTTGCAGTCAGTGCAGGGAGAGGATAGGGCAAGTCCAAGCTCCCAAAGTGCAAGGTCACAAACCAGTTCTGCTGCAGAAGATACGAGGGCTTTGATGGAGCGGTGTGCAGAAAAAGGCTGATGGGCATCCACAATGAAATGGTTAGTGCATTGGCAAGCCTGTCAGAAAGCCTGCTACCACTATCAAAGAGCATGGAGGAGTCTGGCACTAACATGGCACAGAGTTTTATGCAGAACTTGGAGCCCACCCTTTCCTGTGTGGAATTTAGCGGCTGGCCCTTGCACACAGAGCATAACTGGGCACCTGGAACATAAGCAGAAGTCACCCAATGGCCAAGAGCTGCAATGGAAACTCATCAGCTCCTCTTCTTCTAGGATTTAGCCTGATCCCCAGCTAACAGCAGTGCATAACCAACCTGAGTTCCACAGGTATAGTCTTCACCAAGAATGGCACACATCTGCAGAACCTCCTCAACTTGGTCTGGATGGCATAGATCCATCAGTGTTATCTTCAAGTAACAGAAATAGCTGCCAGAAACCATTATTCTCAGCTTTTGGATCTAGCCTTTGTCTTCTCAGCTTGCCTGTACTGCATCACAAGACACTGAGTTCAGATGGATCTCTACTTTTATATAGTTTCAACCAGAAATTTTGGTTTCCAATCTCAGTTTCCATCTCAGTTTCTTTAGCAACTGGCAGTGGGGAGGGTGGGAGGGGGAGGTCAATTTCCCTGTTCAGTTTCCCTTTTCAATTAGGGTCTGTCTCAAAAATTGCCAGTTTTGCCCACAGATTCCATTAAAGTTTTATCCCTTGGGAAGCAGAAAGCTTTACCGTAAAGGTTTCTTTGCAACAGTTTCAAAATATAACAAGTTCTTATCATTCTAAACATTTTAACAAATAGCTTATTACATACTTTACAGTAAATGTAACCTTTTCATATTTCGCAATTAGACGTACCGCATTTACAAAATTATAAAGGTTTAACCAAAGCAAAAGCAAGTAAACGTAACAATTAGGATTAGCAGGATTGACACATCATAGAGTTATCATAACTCAGAGCATGCCTTCACTCCTACACCCCATCTTTAAACTCTGGACAGGGCATCGGCAATTGCATTGTTTTACCGAGCAACATGCTCAGTTTTTAGGTTGAAAGACTGCAGCATCAAACTTCTGGGTAACAATCCAAGATTCTTTGTGCGGAACTTTCCCAAAATCACCATGGATTATGATCAGTGTAAATGAATGAGCAGGATTTTTAGATCAGCATGTGGGCATGATCGGCAGGCCCAGGAGCGGCCAGGGAACAGACCGCCACCCGCAGTCGGCCCCCGGCTGTGATTTCACACTGGCTGGCCAATTAGCAGCCAGCCGTCGTGAGTGCATGCTGAAACGCTCAGCGCTGCCGGGATGGGGGCAGGATGAGGACAGGCACTGATGTAAGTGCGGACGCAAGGAGCGCTGAATGAAAGCTCCGTGAAGGCACATAGCTGTCTCAGGGAGCTGAAGACTTCAAAATAATTAAATAAAGATTTTAAAATATGGAAAAAAAATGTCCACGCATCAGAATCAGTCACCTGAACATATACCTGGGGCAGGATCTTACGCGGGGGCGGGGCCCGCTCACCGACGCGTAAAATGACACACGGTGACATCGGGGGGAACTCCCGACATCACCGCGCCCCATTTAAATTTTCAGGAAGGTGGGGGCACAGTGAAATCAGCTGCGTGCCCGCTGACCTGTCAATGGCCAATTGAGGCCATTGACAGAGTTAATTAAGTAATTAAAGGACCTGCCCATCCAACCAGGATCCTTGGCGCGAACTAGAAAAAACATGAAACCTCATCCACGGGTGGAATGAGGTTTCAGGTAGGTTTTTAAAAAAATTAATAAAGCTTTTGTAAAAATTATGGACATTGTCACATGAGGGGACATGTTAAGGAAATTTTATTTTTCTATTTTTAAGTTTTTAACATTTAGAGCCAATGTCCCGGAGGCTGCAGTTAGCCTCAGGGAGATGAATGCGTTCTTTCGTGTGTATGCACGAAAGAACACACTTTCAATTTTGGGATCCCCCCCCCCCGAACCCGCATGGGGAGCACATAGCACTTCTGTGCAGACGTCATGCTGGACGGGCCTAAAATGGCGCCATGCCCCTGATCAGGGGCGCCAATTGGAAGAGTGCCTGTGCGCGCCCGCCCTTCAACTTCACCCCCGACAGGGGGAAAATTCAGCCCATGATGAAAATTCTGCCCATACATTTTTATTTTTTTAAATTCAATAACAGAAACCTCATCCTGCCTTAGGATGAGGTTTCATCAATAATGCAAAGTCCGCTTGGTAGATTCACCTGTCCACCAACCGTAAGGTTGGACAGACCACAAAAAATGGGGATAAATGGAACTTTAACTTTAGTTGTCTTAATTGTTGGCGTGTGCACTTCTGACACATGCATGCCCACCAACCGAAATATTATGTGAGCATGGAATGATATCAGGACGCTGTATATCCTCCTACACCTGCTTCATCAGCATTAATACTATTTTGCATGGTTTATTGAAATTTGGAGCAACCAAAACAGATTCATTTATTAATAGAATCTACCACTAACCTTTAACCTCTCAAAAGTGGCCGGACAAGATTCTGTCCAGTTAACTTTTATATTTTTCTTCAACAAGTTTGTGAATGGAGTGACCACCATGTTGAAATTCAGGATAAATTTTCTGTAAAGCCCATGCATTCCAAAGAACTGCAATTTTGGTTTACAAACAAAACATTCATAATTGCTTGAACTTTAGCTTCTTTGGAAAATGCTCAGCCTTATCCCACAACATATCCCAAATATGTGACTTGGCTTTGGCAAACTTGCCCTTCACCTTTATGTAGTCTATCGAATAGTGCACTTAGGTGTTCCACATGTTCTCCCCAAATGTTATTGTAGATCATTAGATCAACAATATACACAACATAGTTGTGTAATCTGGCAATTACGTGGTTTGTCAATCTTTGAAAGGATTTAGTATATTCTTCATTCCAAATGACATAATCTTACATTGGTACAGGCTGCCTGAGGTCACAAAAGCAGAGATTTCTCTGTCTTAATCTGTTGGCAGAACTTGCCAATAACCTTTTAGCAAATCAATCTTGCCAACAAAGTCTGAATTTCCCATCAATGCTATCCTTAAATTAGGAAATAGGATAAGAATATATCTTCGTTACAGCATTAACTTCCCTGTAATCAATGCTGATTCTTAGTGATTAAGTTTTGGTACCCGTATGACTTGAGAACTCCAGCTACTTTGACTTTGGTTCAATATAATTTGGTTCAATTATATCATTGACTAACATAAATTTAATGTCTCTCTAATTTGAGCCAATTTTACAGGATTGAGTCAGTAAGGATTTTGTTTGATGGATGCAGCATTTCTCACATCAATATCATGCATAACAAAAGAAGGTCACCCTAGGGTGGAATTGTCCCAGATTTGCACCAAGTGCAGTAGTGGGCAGGAAAAATGTCATTTTACCCACCAGCTGCAATGGTGGGTTTTCCCATTCCCACCTCATTAATTATGCAGCCACAGGAAACACACTATCTTACTGACGGGCGGCCTCCAAGTTTCCTGCTACGCCGTTACCTCACCGCTTCCTCACACAGGGCACCGTACTTAAACTGCTGCACACACACCCTCCTCAATGCTTGCAGCCAAGGAGGGCCCCGGCAAAGATATGGCACCAAAAGCCAAGAAGATTGCAGCCCCGCGATTTAGTGATGCATCCCTGGGATGCCTTCTGGACATTGTAGAGACCCGCCCCAATGTCCTCTAACCCTGCTCTGGCCACAGGAGGCCCATCAGTCTCACCACTTTGGCTTGGGATGCGGTGGCAAGGTGGTCAATGCCAATGCTGCACACAAAAGGTTGGCCATCCAGTGCAGGAAATGGTAAGGCAACCATCTTATCATTCTAAACTCACACATTCACAAGGCCATCACAAATCCACTGGCATCTCATTCACTACCAACTCAAGGGACATCACCACACACTGTCACACACCCTCTCTATCTGGCCTCATCTCCTCTGGAGACTGCCTCCTCAGCTGTTACTATCTTGAGGCCACTTGCACAGGTCAACATGCCCCTACACATACCCTGGGATATCCCCCTTCCCCAGTTCAGCCTTTGCCCTGAAGCCTCTTCACTTGCCTGAGGCCACCTATCCCCCATCCCCAAGCAAGCCTTTGCCCTGCAGCTGTTGAAAAGCCACTCCTGCCTTATGGCTGATCGGGTAGATAGAGACCTGCCTGCAAGCACCTCCTAAAAGTGATGTGTGCTGTCTGTGAAGCCTGGCACTGATGACCATGAGTGCTGCCTGAAGCAAGGTAGGAAAACAAACCTCAATTTCCCGCGCGAAACGCAGCTCGCCAGGTGCATGTCTCTTATGTACAGTTGTGAAATGCGGTGTGCATTCATGCCAATGTGCCTGGATGGTTCAGCATTGGGGGGGGATGATTCCAGCAAGCAGGGCTTATAATTAGATGCCAATGTATTAAAATTATGTTCCCAAAATGCGGCGATGGGAAAGGCAGGTGGGGCAGACGATCGCAAACTTGTTTCGCGATGCTGTGAAACCAATTTTTGGCCTTCCCGCAATATAGCTGCTCATGCCCACCATGATGCCCAAAGCCAAAAGGGACAGAAAATTCCCCCCACCCCCCCAGTCTTTCTATACACACACTTGACTGAATTTTTAGCAGCTGGAAGATGGTGCAATATTCTATCCAAATTTTTTTAACACCTCCATTTGACTAATTTCATTACTGGGGGTGCGATCTAAGAACTTTCAGTCTCTGACTCATCGGTTGGGTTGGTTTAATTGATGGCTGGGGGCTTACTAACCAGTTGACGTGTGACATATCTTGCTGAACCCAATCACATCTCGTGCAATCATGACCAATAAAAGGGCTTCATTACTTTAGCCTGAGTCTTTCGTATTCCTAAATGACCTGCCATTGGAATCTCATGGGCAATTCTTAAAATTTTGTGATAACCAGGGGGGAACAATTTGATGGACTAAAGTCCATGCCACTGGTCTCTGAGGAGGTCTCTACTTCCTCATCAATATGTCATTTTTTGGGTAATAACAATTAGGGACTCTTTCTGATTCTTCCTTAGAATATGCTGTCCGAGAAAATCCCCGCAAACCAGGATTTGCCTGCAGGTCTCCAATTAAGGAAGAGCAGCTAAATAATTCAGCCTTGCTATTTTCAGGGTCTTTAACCTCATTCAAATTCCCAAAAAAAGTCTTATCTAACCGAACACCTGAGTTACGTTCCCTCTCATTTAAATACGTTTCATCCTATCTAGATTTAATCAGCCTCAGCCCTAGTTACCACGCAACCCGAAAACATTCCAGAATGTTCCTCCTGCAAAATCTCAGGGCGGCGTTTTCTGGCCCCGCCTGCCACCAGGTTTATCCAGTCCCACCAAAGGTCAATGGACTTGGGCTGGGCCATCAAATCTCCAATAGTGGGTCCCGCCATGATGAGGCCAGAAAATCCTGGCCTTAGTTTCTCTCACCTCAACCAGCTCTCTCAAAGCTCTGGGTGGAATCATCTGTGCCTGCTGGCATCACGTGAGTTCGGTGGCGTGAGCGGACAATATGGCGAGAAGGCCAAATTGTGAAAGCAATTTGCGATTGTCCACTCAGCCCAACGGTGGCGGGCCACGTTTCCCGCCATCGGCTGTCAGGAACCTCATTGTAATACATCAGTATATCATTATATGGCCACCCACCAGACTCATCCCCCTGCTGGCATCCGCCAATCACACAAACATGTTTCACAACAGCATATATAAGGTATACACTTGGCAGGCTACACTTTGAGAGGAATGCGGAGGTAAGTGCACAGTAAGGTTGTGCAGCTCTAGCAAGGGATGCCTGTTCGACTTCAAGGTTGAGGCGCATTTTGGGGGGGTGGGAGGCAAAGGCTGCTCTGCAGTTGAAGGTAGTGCACAAGCACATGTGGTGGGGGGGTGGTGCAGTGTAGAAAATGGCCATGTATTAGGGATGCCTTGTATAAAGTGACCATTCCTCTGTAGCAGAGACAGTTCAGGCATGGCCACATTCAAATAATTGGATCAGACAGTGCCATCTGCTCACCAGATTGTGATCCCGAGGCTACCCTAAAGCTAGGTCCCACCGAGGTGTGTGTCTCTGTGCTGGTGGAGGGTGTGGGTGAGTGCTGTGATGGGACTTCAGGGAGGGTGCCTTCAGATTCCTCGTTAGAGGTTTCTTCAGGCTTGATTGGGGGCCCTGGGTCAAGTACTCTGTCGCCTGATTGGCAGATGTGCTTGCAAAAGCAACTGGAGATAGTTAGTGCATGGTAGTGGCCTGTGAAAGAGGGCACATCACTCATGGCATGGTTGTCTGATGGGATGTTGCACTGCTGGATCCTCACTTGGTAGAGAAGCGCTGACCTCTCTGTCAGCACAGGAAGGGTCTAGATCCTCACCGGCCAGCTGGATGGCTCTGTTTTCAAAGTCTGTGAGGACCTTGATTTCAGGCATTCCTCCACAGGTAAGTGACCTCTTTCTCTTGTTGTGTACCAGCTTCTCCTGCATAAATAGAGATGGAGAGAGTTTAAGCAGGCGCCTGCCAGGCCAGATGACAAGTGTGCCTGGCATATGTGGGTGGTGAGTGGTCACATGGATGGAATGAGGACAATGAAGGCGTTTAAGAGAGAGTGAATGACAATGTCTCTTGAACTGCAGTGAGTGAGGGCCCCGTGGATGTGTGATGGGTTTGTAAGTGTGAGAGTTGAGAGTTATGAAAAGAGTGACTTACCCTGGCAGAACGGAGATCATCATTCATCCTCTTGCAGCACTGGGTGTCTGTCCTTTTTTGTAGGGCATTGGTGCTGACCACTGCTGCCACTGCCTCCCAAGCCGGGTTAGTGCTGTTGCTGCCCATCCTGCAGCCAGTGCGAGGGTAGAGGACATCCCAGTGGGCCTCCAAGGCAGCCAAAAGGTGCTCAAGGAAGGCATGGCTGAACCTGGGGGCTGCAGCCTCCTTCAGTTTCAGGGCCATGTCTTCAGTACAGCAGTGGTGGTCTGGAAGTACTGAGATGTGTGCTTGTAGCTGAACCTTAAATATGGCACCCGGTGTCATGCAGCGGTGGGGTGATGGTGGGCAGGTGAATGAGTGCCCATCCGCCGTGGAAATGTTGTGTTTCCAGGAAGTGTATAAATAATGTGGCAGGTTTGGGATGATACGGCATGAAAACCCACCATTGCATCTGGTGGGTAAAATGTTGTTTTCCCCTCCCACTACCACACAGTGCAAATCTGGGACGATTCTGCCCTAAGTCTGGGCATGGGAGGCCCGGGTAAGTTCGATGGGTCCCAGGACGGAGAGGATCTGAAGGCCTGTGGTGGCGTGAAGGGGGTGATTGGGGTCTTGTGGAGAAGCTGGTGGAGGAAGGAAGGTCTGGAGTCCAGCGGACCTGACTTCAGAAGGTGTCTTCTGATGGAGGTGGCATCCCCCTACCTCCCCCGACCCCCCCTCCACCCCACCCCCCCACCCCCATACGTAGCCAATAATTGGGGTAAGGGTGGCCTTTCCACCTGAGGCATTGCCCACCCTAGTGTAAAATTGCCGTGCAGTTGGGGCGGGCGGGAACCCAGAGGGTATTCCATTCCTTCAAATTCACGCCCTATCCCCTGCCTAAAAATCTGCTGATGGTGGAGCGTAAAATTCTGGCCTCTGTCTTTCTTAAAAAGAATTTCATCTCCTCTCCTTCTAGAATGCTGTCTGATCCACAGCTGACAGCAGGATGCAATGGAAGGCTTTGGCACAAAATCTCTCCCTCAGGATAACCAGCAGCCTTAGTAAGGCTGCCTTGGATGTCAGAAACCTACATCCATTCCTGCTCCCATTAGCTTTAATTGAGCAGGAAACCTATTTCCAAATGAATAAAAGGTTTGCCCCTGCTAAACTCCAAATTTCAGCCAGTTTCCCACTGGAGGTGGATTGCTGGCACCAAAACAGAGTTGGCTCTGTTTCCCACTAGCAGCCCATCTGCTGCTGAAACCCTCATTCATGGCTTCATTATCTCTAGACTCGACTAACATAATGCACTTTTGGCTGGTCTTCCCCATTCTACCCTCCTTAACCTTTAGGTCATCCACTGCAATGGTTCAAACAGACACTCATCGCCACCTTCTCAAGGACAATTGGGATGGGTGATTAATGTTTGCCTTGCTAATGACAAACATCACATGAATGAATAAAAAATGTAATCTTTTATTTCAGACTTTAATAATCCTTACGTTATTCGGAGAAAGCAATATAAATCTCTGTACAAATTCCACAAAATGCAGGTTTCCTGTTGCTACACAATTAAAGCAAGACACATATACCAACCTCAGTTCAGTGCCTTAGATAGGCACTTAAAATAATTCCGATCTTGAATCTGTTTTTCCAAAAGATAAATACGAACAGACAAGCCTCAAAATTATTTTGCAGTCTCTTCTTTAAGACAATAATTGTCATACCTCATTTTGTAATTTCTTACTGGTGAAATTGAGAATTTACTAAAAGTTGAAGTTTAAAGTGATAGATTGAAACATTTCTAAACATCATTTAGCCATTCAATTTGAAACGATTTAAACAACCTGTCAGTTTAAATTTAAATAAGATGAATAATTTGTTTTGAAATAGGGTTTCAAGCTACAAATAAATAATTGGATTCATTTTTGCAGCTTTGAAAATAGGAGCAGCTACAAGTGCAATATTGGACTTGCTGAGCAACATTGTATGGAAGTAACTCACAAAGCTCCTACTTCTAAATTCCAGACAAGGTTTCACCTCAGTTACATTGTCACTAAATTATCCCTGGTGCTGCTTATTGTTATCTCTAACTTGCAGCTCTGCATCCAACATGATCCAACAGATTTCATGCCATACTGATATGCAAAGGATTGGAAATGACAAATTCTGTTTAATGCAGGATGACAAGAGCCACCAAAATTATTTAAATATGTAACATTACAGGTTAAAGTGTAAAGATATTAAATGTTAAAGTTTGCCAATCACGGAGGTGCACGAAGTAGCACAAAGGTGCAGCTTTTGTCTAAATACAGCAAGGCCAAATGTTTAACTCCAGGATTTTTGTAAGTGAGGTACTTTTAAGGGTTGATCTCTTTCTAAAATTTAGTCACATTTGCATTTAGTAAGTAACCTAACTATAAGAGTAAATTGTGGTTTCTTTCAGCCTTAGTCAGTGATAAACCAGCTCACTGCTAGAGGCAGTTGCAGTTAGTTAATTAGCTAGAATTGGTTTCCCAGCCAACAGTGGCTAACTCAGCTCACTGGAATTTGAGCTAATATAAATACACATCAGTTCCCAATATTCCTATTTGTAACAGCACATTCATATACATTAGTCAGCTAACAAAAGAGGTGAGACCTCCTAACTGAGGAAATTCAAATGTAGATTTCTCACTACCATCATATCTTTTTAACAATATACAATCCTTGGGCACTGCCACATAATGTTCAGGGTACGAGCTTTGGATGGTTGGGACAATGGAACCTGTATCAATCAACATATTCTGTGGCTGTCCCCCTTTAAGAACAACAGGAATGATCGGTCGCCTATCACAATCATATCAGAAGCCCACTTCTGGCCAGTCGAAGGGGACCATGCTGCATTATTGGGATCCCGTTTGGTGTCTGCCTGTCACTGGTGCAATCAGTTGGGCAGCTCTCACTGACTGCCTGTTAACAAACTGGTCTTTGAAAAAAATAACAATCTGGGACATTTCTATGCTTATCATTTGTCTTAAATCATGTTCTAAATTAGCCGAATTTGAATAAAATAAATTTTGATTATGTGCTTTCTGACCTCGGAGAGGTCTCATATGAACTGTGCTCATTAGGTGGCTTACCCTTGCAGTCCTGTGTGTAGTGTCGCAATTTATTGCAACAGTAACAGAATGTATTGGACCCTTTTTGGGGTGCGCAAGTGATAGGGTTGTTGTATCGGTCTTACCATTGCCACCACATTTTCATGGCAGGAGGGGACACTTTAGACTGCTCTTTTATGGAATTTCTATCCTATGACTCATTGGCCAGAATCTTCCGTTCGATGAGTGGTGACGTCAGGCACGTGTTCTCACATCACCGCGCACCATTCTGATCTTCAGTTCGGTTGGCCTGCGCTGGAGTCAGCTGTGCGCCGGCTGCACTGTCAAAGGCCCATTAAGTCCATTTATCAACTAATTGAAGTGCCTGTCAGGGCTGCTCATCCAACCTTAAGGTTGGCGGGCAGACGAAGAGCCCAGATGGCCTTCGTGTTTACCATGGAACCTCATCCACAGGTGAGATTTCATGAAGTGTTTATAACTTTAATAAAACATTTTTATTAAAATTCATAGACCTCATATGCGCTGTCATATGAGGGGACATGTCTAAATAAGCTTTTACATTCTTTTTTTCGATTTTTCACAATCAAATTAACTTCCCTGAGGCAGTTTTGTGCCTCAGGGAGATTTCTGCACTCTTTCGTTCGCATGCCCAAAAGGGGCAGGCCCCAACTCTTCCTCCTCCCCCCTGCCTGGTGAGCGCTTCCAGGTGTGCATCATGCTGGGCGGGCCTTAATTGGCCTGCACCTGCTCCTGCCCAGCCCGCCCGACGAGGAGAAAATTCTCCCTATTGGTTTTGACTTGATGCCACAAATCAGGTCACTTTGGTTGGGTTCCTAGTGCATTCCAAACCTTTGGATGAAGTTGTCTTAGAAATGTGCTTTTAAAATTAGCATTATTCTCCCCTCCAGGGTGCTCTTCACTTGCCTGGATGAGCACAGCTCCAATCACACTCAAGAAGCACAATATCATCCAGGATAAAGTAGCCATGTTGATCAGCATCCCACCTACCACCTTAAGCGTTCAATCCCTCCATCTCCGACGCACGGTCACACTGCAACAATTTGCAAAGGTCCCTTTGCAGCACCTTCCAAATCCTTGACCTCTACCACCTAGAAGGACAAGGGCAGCAGACACATGGGAACACCAGCACCTGCAAGTTCCGCTCGAAGCTACACACCACTTGGAACTATGGCCGGAATTATATGGCTCCGTGGGACCAGAATGGAAGGCAGAGTGGGCCTGTAAAACTAATTCGTATGCCCATGGCACCATTCCCAGCAGTGGGGGAGGCATTAGGCTCAGTCCTGGGCCAAATAGGCCATTAAATGGCCAATTAGGCCCTTAAGTGGCCAATTAGTGGCCATTTAAGGACTTTCTACCACCACTGCTGGGATTTTACCTATGGCAGGGGAGGCCAACGCCATGTGTCCAGCCTGTCAGGTGAAACCTCACAGAATTTTGACCAGGCGGTTGGGGGTGGTGGGGAGGGCCTCTCATTTTTTTGGCCCCTTATGCCCAAAGCCACCCCAAGATATTGCCTCCCACCATGTTTCCCTTCACCCCTGGCCTTATCTGCCCTGACTCCCTAACACGCTATCCCCCCCATCCCCCTCACCAGGACTTGCCAGCCTGGTCTCAGCAAGACCCCAGGCTTACCTCACAGTCCTAGCTCCATCGCAGCTGTTGTGTTTGTGCAGTTACTCACTATACTGAGACCCAACCTAGAGGGCTCCATCCCTAGGATGTAAACAAAAATTCATGTTGCATATGCTAAGTCTGCATGCAATCATCTTGAATAAACACTTCGGCCCAAAGAAAAGTGTGATGATTCAACGAAACATGTTCTGCCAGAGAAATGGTGAGTCCATCAAAAGAAATGTGACAGTATTGTGTCAGTTGGCTCCCACATGAAAATCTGGTACACTAATGAGAATTAATCTATGACCAACTAAATAAAACTTCAATCCCATGAATTAGGGAAGGCTTGATGGTTTGATTTTGGAAAAGGCTATGACCCTTGCCATCCAATTGATCCACCATGTCAGATTCAAAGATGTTACACAAAAACACACCCTCAGGTTCAAGGTCACACACACAGCTTGCCCAATCAACTCAAGTGTAAGCATTAAGACAAAGAGACCTCAGCAAGCTTCAATTGCTTCTTAATTTGTGGGTCAGACCAGTAGAAATGCCCTTAAATGGCATAGGAATATTAGCATGGCCTCACGGTGTTAAAAATTACTATTTCCATTTGCTTCATCTCTTCTGGTGAATGAAAAGTAAAATTGAAAAATCAAATGGAAATTCAGAAAAGCTGATGATTTCCAATTTTTTTTAAGCAGCCTGCGAGCTATCAAACTCTTGGCAAGGTCACCCTGCTGTGGATGATGCTGAATACTCCCTTTAGAATCTGGCCAGAACTTCCCACCCCCGTTGGTGGCAGGTATCGTGGCAGGCATGAGCAGACAATATGACAATGTGGCCAAAAATTGGTTTTTTGCTGTCGTGAAACCAGTTTGCTATTGTCCACTCCACCTGTTAATGACGGGCCGCTTTCTCACCACCGTACATCAGGAGCCCGATGTCAGTAATTTAGCATCTCAATATAAGCCCTGCTTGCACGTCAGCATGATTGTACACTGACATGTTTCACTACTGGACATAAGTGATGTGCCTGGCGAGCTGCACTTCACTCTGGACTTTGAGGTTTGTTTGCCCACCTTGCTTCAGTCAGCACCCTCGGTCATCACCGCCAGGCATTGCAGGCAGCGCCACATCACTTCCACAGGGGCTCACAGCAGGTCTCCACTTACCAGACCAGCAGTAAGGTGGGGGTGGCTTTTCAATGGCTGCAGGGCTAGGCCAGGCCTGGGGAAGGGGGAAGAAATGGCCTCAGGCAAGGGAAGAGACTGCATGCCAAGGGCTGTACTGGGGGGAGGGGGTATATGTTGATCTATGCAAGTGACCTCAAGACGGCGAGGGCCGAGGAGGCAGTCTCCAGAGGAAATGAGGTCAGATGGAGATGTGAGGGTGTGTGTGAGACAGTGAGTGATGATACCCCTTGAGCTGGCAGTGAGAGAGATGTCAGTGAATGTGTGATGGGCTTGTGAGTTTAGAATGATGAGATGGTTGCCTTACGCTGGCAGCATGGATAAGATGATTCATCCATTTTCTGCATGGGATGGCTGACCTCATGTTCAGCATTAGCACTGACCACCTCTGCCACCCCTCCCAAGCTGGAATGGTGAGAATGATGGGCCTTCTGCAGCCAGAGCAAGGGCAGAAGACATCATGGCGGACCTCCACAGCGTCCAGAAGGCATCCCAGGGACGCATCACTGAATCAGGGGGCTGCACTCTTCTTGGCTTTTGGGGCCATGTCTTCACTGGAGCAGTCCTGGGCTGCAAGCATTGAGAACTGTGCATGCCACTGCAGTTTAAATATGGTGCCCTGTGCAAAAAAGCCATGAAGCAAATTGGAGGCCGCCTGCCAGCAAGGTGGTGCATTTCCTGTGGCTGCATAATTAATGAGGCGAGTTTGGGATGATACTGTGTGAGAAACCGCTATTGCGGCCGACGGGTAAAATGACATTTACCTGCCCGCTACCCCACATAGTGCATATCTGGGACAATTCTGCCTCCTGTTTTCAGGTGATATAACTATAACAATCTGGGGCTAAACTGCATGGGGATTCCAATGCACAATGAACCCATGGCCATTCAATGGAATGCAGGCAGCATGCCAACTTTATGCTGCCTACTCATTTGAATGATAACTATGTGCAGCCAACGGTAACCACGCCATACATTAGCTACTTGCATTAGCAGGGGGCCTTAAATCGTAACTTGCTAATAGCAATTAAAACTACCTGCACTACTTTAAGTTAGCAGGTGCTGGAGGTCATGGAAGAATCTGAGCTGGGACACAAAGGAGGTCATTCTTCATTGCGCAAATGTGAACAGCAAACTGCAAGATGTTACAACTATCTCCCAGCTCCAGCCCAGAAGGAGCCAGATGCATCACCACAGTAATTCTCACAACCATTGGCAATGCAGTGCTTGCTGTGCCCTGAGGCTGAAGCAGTTGGCAGATTGCAGTGAGGACATCCTTACTCAAGTGCAGATGGTTTTTTTGCTGAGGTTCAGGTAGGAGATTATTCCCTCAACAACCTGGTCAGATATGGCCCCCTGGTGAGAAACCTTCACACAACGCCCCACCCCACAACTACTAACTCCTGATTCCAGTAGCTTGTCCTTCTCTGCATGGTCTGTTCATTTTTCCTGGTCATTTTATGTCCCTAGGGCAATTACCTCTCCTGCACTCGTGTCTGGAAAGAACTGGCTTGTGCTCCTGGACTACTGTTCAGTTAAGCTCTTGATGTCAAAATTTCCTGTAATTACATTCAGGAGGAATTCAGCAAAACTAATTTAATTGCAAGGATGTTAGAGATCTGATAGCAGATGGATTATTGGAAAACAGTTGGATGGAAGCACAGAATTGGAGGAGGAAAAATATAATGTAATCTTATTGTATTTGAAACTTGGGGTTATATTAATATACGTTGTGTAGTAGTAAAGAAAACACTGGCCTGGTGATATTCTATCAGCACATTCCGTCTGCTTCCACTTAATGTCTTGAGCTTTTTTAACAGAGCCTTTTGTTGATGTATTAAATTTGAAAGAAGAAATTGGAGCAAGGATGCAACTTAATTCTCTGACAGTGCAAGGTAAAAAAGGCAAAAAAAAATAATTAAGTTTGAATGTAAGGTCATAGTCATTTTTTGGCTGGAGTAAAAAGCCATACTGAACAGAATACATAACAAGCAGATTCAGTAAGACCAAATGTTATGTGGAACATTATAATGCAGACTGGGGTTTAATTGTGTTTTAAATTGTCACTTTAGTTTAAAAAAATGTAATGCATGACAAATCAAGTTTACTTTCTGACCTAGATCACAGAACTAATGATATTAATAAATGTCACGTGACCCAGTAATAAGAAATAATTCACAAAATAGATTTTTAACAGTAATGGCTCACCCTCAGCAAATATTCACTAACCTTGGTATTTGAGTAGTAAGCAGTAACTACTAATACAAAAGCCACATACTGCAGCTGCTGGGAGTCGGAAATTAAAAACAAAATGCTGGAAAACTCTCTCTCCACAGATGCTGCCTTACCTGCAGAATTAACATTTCAGGTCAACGACCTTTCATTAGCACTGAAGATAAAAAAGTAAGAGTTTTAAACCAGTGCCCCCACCCCCACTCCCCCCTTCCACTGGTTCCATTCTTCAGTTCACAGATGATGCCTGACCTGCTGAGTATTTCCAAGCATTTTTTGTAAGCATTAACCATTTGGGCTCTGTAATCACTAATAGAAAGCAATCGTTTGCTGTCTATTTATTGTGCTCAGTTATGTGAGAATATTAATCTTGAAAGATACTTTGAGTTAAAATTTACTTGATAGATCTCACTATCCAATTAAACCAACCCATCAATCAATATTCGAGTACAACCAATATGGAGCTTTTGGTATGAGTTTAAGACTGGATATAACATTACCAGTTATACAGCAAAAACATACAACTGTGACAGCTGTTGAAACGTAGCGATTTCTGGTCCGGATCAGACAGGATGGTTGGCATTCACAAACAATTCTTTCTTTCTACTTCCACTTCTTTTCTCAGTGCCAGAGTCTTCTTGACTTCTCGAACCTCTTGTGTTTGATTGGAATCTTTCTTCAGAGTCCGTTTTTCATCGAACACTGCACTGAACATTCCCAAAGTCTCTTACTTCGTGCCTTTTTTCAGGAATGGATACCTGTTTGGATTATTAACCAGGCCCTTTTGACCTTAAAAAGATTTAATTTATTTCAGTGTCAAGTTCTTAGCCTAAACTTTGGTTTGAAATTCCCAGCTTTAATGTCATTTATCTGCCATTAGCTTCTTGAGCCTTCACATGTATCTTCAGACCATGTTTAATCACTCATACCTTCTCTTTTCCTTATCACCTCTCAACATGAGAGGTGATAAGGACTAGCCTTCCCAGGCTAGTGCCACCCTCCCAGTAACAGCCTCTAAAAGCTTTAATTCAGTTATTTAGGTCTAAGGCTGTTTGTGAGACCTGTTATAATTATTGCTCAGGTTGTTGATTATCCAC
Source organism: Carcharodon carcharias (assembly GCF_017639515.1). Classification (NCBI taxonomy): domain Eukaryota; kingdom Metazoa; phylum Chordata; class Chondrichthyes; order Lamniformes; family Lamnidae; genus Carcharodon; species Carcharodon carcharias. Next base: position 173,059,019 of record NC_054469.1, read on the forward strand.
CACAGTCATGTCTAATCTGTTCTCACACATTAATGTATATATGTACTTCAGCAAGCAAGGTTAAATGAAAAGTCTAACGTAGCTTCATACTACTGTTATCTCTTTGTTTATTGATCCTTTGTTCAAACTAAATCACCTTATCTATGAAAAATGATTTCTCTAACCTGGTTTCCATTACAATGGAACCTAAACCATTCCCAGGAAAAAAATGAACTTGCAACACTAACTCATTCCTTTACCTATTTCAAACATATATATATTCTAAAACCAAAACAGAATTACCTGGAAAAACTCAGCAGGTCTGGCAGCATCGGCGGAGAAGAAAAGAGTTGACGTTTCGAGTCCTCATGACCCTTCGACAGAACTTGAGTTCGAGTCCAAGAAAGATTTGAAATATAAGCTGGTTTAAGGTGTGTGGGGGGGGTGCGGAGAGAGAGAGAGTGAGAGAGAGAAGTGGAGGGGGGGTGTGGTTGTAGGGACAAACAAGCAGTGATAGAAGCAGATCATCAAAAGATGTCAACAACAATAGAACAAAAGAACACATAGGTGTTAAAGTTGGTGATATTATCTAAACGAATGTGCTAATTAAGAATGGATGGTAGGGCACTCAATGTATAGCTCTAGTGAGGGTGGGGAGAGCATAAAAGATTTTAAGATATTTAAAAATAATGGAAATAGGTGGGAAAAGAAAAATCTACATAAATTATTGGAAAAAAAAGGAAGGGGAAACCGAAAGGGGGTGGGGATGGGGGAGGGAGCTCACGACCTAAAGTTGTTGAATTCAATATTCAGTCCGGAAAGCTGTAAAGTGCCTAGTCGGAAGATGAGGTGTTGCTCCTCCAGTTTGCGTTGGGCTTCACTGGAACAATGCAGCAAGCCAAGGACAGACATGTGGGCAAGAGAGCAGGGTGGAGTGTTAAAATGGCAAGCAACAGGGAGGTTTGGATCATTCTTGCGGACAGACCGCAGGTGTTCTGCAAAACGGTCGCCCAGTTTACGTTTGGTCTCTCCAATGTAGAGGAGACCACATTGGGAGCAACAAATGCAGTAGACCAAGTTGGGCGAAATGCAAGTGAAATGCTGCTTCACTTGAAAGGAGTGTTTGGGCCCTTGGACGGTGAGGAGAGAGGAAGTGAAGGGGCAGGTGTTGCATCTTTTGCGTGGGCATGGGGTGGTGCCATAGGAGGGGGTTGAGGAGTAGGGGGTGATGGAGGAGTGGACCAGGGTGTCCCGGAGGGAGCGATCCCTACGGAATGCCGATAGGGGGGGGTGAAGGGAAGATGTGTTTGGTGGTGGCATCATGCTGGAGTTGGCGGAAATGGCGGAGAATGATCCTTTGAATGCGGAGGCTGGTGGGGTGATAAGTGAGGACAAGGGGGACCCTATCATGTTTCTGGGAGGGAGGAGAAGGCGTGAGGGGGGATGCGCGGGAGATGGGCCGAACACGGTTGAGGGCCCTGTCAATGACCGTGGGTGGAAAACCTCGGTTAAGGAAGAAGGAGGACATGTCAGAGGAACTGTTTTTGAAGGTGGCATCATCGGAACAGATGCGACGGAGGCGAAGGAACTGAGAGAATGGGATGGAGTCCTTACAGGAAGGGGGGTGTGAGGAGCTGTAGTCAAGGTAGCTGTGGGAGTCGGTGGGTTTGTAATGGATATTGGTGGACAGTCTATCACCAGAGATTGAGACAGAGAGGTCAAGGAAGGGAAGGGAAGTGTCAGAGATGGACCACGTGAAAATGATGGAGGGGTGGAGATTGGAAGCAAAATTAATAAATTTTTCCAAGTCCCGATGAGAGCATGAAGCGGCACCGATGTAATCATCGATGTACCGGAGAAAGAGTTGTGGAAGGGGGCCAGAGTAGGACTGGAACAAGGAATGTTCCACATACCCCATAAAGAGACAGGCATAGCTGGGACCCAAGAAGGGAGTCAAGGTAACGAGAAATGAGTTCTGTGGGGCAGGAGCAAGCTGAGACGATCAGTCTACCGGGGCAGTTCTGTTTGTGGATTTTGGGTAGGAGATAGAAGCGGGCCGTCCGAGGTTGGGAGACTATCAGGTTGGAAGCTGTGGGAGGAAGATCCCCAGAGGAGATGAGGTCAGTGACAGTCCTGGAAACAATGGCTTGATGTTCAGTGGTGGGGTCATGGTCCAGGGAAAGGGAGGAGGAAGTGTCTGCGAGTTGACACTCAGCCTCCGCGAGGTAGAGGTCAGTGCGCCAGACAACAGCACCACCCTTGTCAGCATGTTTGATGATAATGTCAGGGTTGGACCTGAGAGAATGGAGTGCAGTAAGTTCAGAGAGAGACAGGTTAGAATGGGTGAGAGGAGCAGAGAAATTGAGACGACTAATGTCGCGCTGACAGTTCTCAATGAAAAGATCAAGAGAAGGTAAGAATCCAGAGAGAGAGGTCCAGGTGGAGGGAGAATATTGGAGATGGGTAAAAGGATCCGTTGAACTGGGAGAGGACTCCTGCCCAAAGAAGTGAGCCCGGAGACGAAGACGGCGGAAGAAGAGTTCAGCATCATGCCGAGCCCGAAATTCATTGAGATGAGGGCGTAAGGGTATGAAACTAAATCCTTTGCTGAGCACTGAACGTTCAGCATCGGCGAGGTGAAGGTCAGGGGGTATAGTGAATACACGGCTGGGGTTGGGATTGGAAGATGGGGTGGGGACGGAGGGACGGGCAAGGGTGGAGGGTCCTAGATGGGTGTTGTTGTCGATGAGTTGTTGGAGCTTGCGTTCCTTAGCACTTGAGAGAAAGAGAAAGTTTCTTGTTGAGACGTCGGATGAGCCGAAGAATAAAATGAAACTGGGTGCACGCGCAGCTTTGAAAAAGCGTACGGCAGTGCTGCTGGAGGGAGAGGTCGAGTGTGTTCATATGGCGGCGCATGGCACTGAGTGTGGATTTCAGAATGTGACGGGAACAGCAGTCCGAGAAACGTTTTATGTCCCGGAGATATCTGTAATCCTGGGTGGGTTCAAAACATGAGGGGTGGAATTTCAGTTGAAATCCAAGTGGGGTAAGTCGGAGATGGAGACAGTCACTGAGAAAGGAGATATGGCTGTGAAAGCGGGTTTTAGTAAACACCTTGTCAAACACCAGGAGGGAAATGGAAAGCAATGAAGGTGAGCAAGGCAAAATAGAGGAACGGAAATCTTGTCGCAGAAAAGAACAGAACTTCTTCAAGGAGGTAGGCATTTCTTGAAGAGCAGTGGCAGTCAATTAAACACAGAGATAAAAACAAAAAAACTGCGGATGCTGGAAATCCAAAACCAAAACAGAATTACCTGGAAAAACTCAGCAGGTCTGGCAGCATTGGCGGAGAAGAAAAGACTTGACGTTTCGAGTCCTCATGACCCTTCGACAGAACTTGAGTTCGAGTCCAAGAAAGAGTTGAAATATAAGCTGGTTTAAGGTGTGTGGGGGGGTGGGGGTGGGGGGCAGAGAGAGAGAGAGATAAGTGGAGGGGGGGTGTGGTTGTAGGGACAAACAAGCAGTGATAGAAGCAGATCATCAAAAGATGTCAACAACAATAGAACAAAAGAACACATAGGTGTTAAAGTTGGTGATATTATCTAAACGAATGTACTAATTAAGAATGGATGGTAGGGCACTCAAGGTATAGCTCTAGTGGGGGTGGGGAGAGCATAAGAGATTTTAAGATATTTAAAAATAATGGAAATAGGTGGGAAAAGAAAAATCTATATAATTTATTGGGAAAAAAAGGAAGCGGGAAACCGAAAGGGGGTGGGGATGGGGGAGGGAGCTCACGACCTAAAGTTGTTGAATTCAATATTCAGTCCGGAAAGCTGTAAAGTGCCTAGTCGGAAGATGAGGTGTTGTTCCTCCAGTTTGCGTTGGGCTTCACTGGAACAATGCAGCAAGCCAAGGACAGACATGTGGGCAAGAGAGCAGGGTGGAGTGTTAAAATGGCAAGCGACAGGGAGCTTTGGGTCATTCTTGCGGACAGACTGCAGGTGTTCTGCAAAGCGGTCGCCCAGTTTACGTTTGGTCTCTCCAATGTAGAGGAGACCACATTGGGAGCAACGAATGCAGTAGACTAAGTTGGGGGAAATGCAAGTGAAATGCTGCTTCACTTGAAAGGACTGTTTGGGCCCTTGGACGGTGAGGAGAGAGGAAGTGAAGGGGCAGGTGTTGCATCTTTTGCGTGGGCATGGGGTGGTGCCATAGGAGGGGGTTGAGGAGTAGGGGGTGATGGAGGAGTGGACCAGGGTGTCCCGGAGGGAGCGATCCCTACGGAATGCCGATAGGGGGGGGTGAAGGGAAGATGTGTTTGGTGGTGGCATCATGCTGGAGTTGGCGGAAATGGCGGAGAATGATCCTTTGAATGCGGAGGCTGGTGGGGTGATAAGTGAGGACAAGGGGGACCCTATCATGTTTCTGGGAGGGAGGAGAAGGCGTGAGGGCGGATGCGCGGGAGATGGGCCGGACACGGTTGAGGGCCCTGTCAACGACCGTGGGTGGAAAACCTCGGTTAAGGAAGAAGGAGGACATGTCAGAGGAACTGTTTTTGAAGGTGGCATCATCGGAACAGATGCGACGGAGGCGAAGGAACTGAGAGAATGGGTTGGAGTCCTTACAGGAAGCGGGGTGTGAGGAGCTGTAGTCGAGGTAGCTGTGGGAGTCGGTGGGTTTGTAATGGATATTGGTGGACAGTCTATCACCAGGGTTTGAGACAGAGAGGTCAAGGAAGGGAAGGGAAGTGCCAGAGATGGACCACGTGAAAATGATGGAGGGGTGGAGATTGGAAGCAAAATTAATAAATTTTTCCAAGTCCCGACGAGAGCATGAAGCGGTACCGAAGTAATCATCGATGTACCGGAGAAAGAGTTATGGAAGGGGGCCGGAGTAGGACTGGAACAAGGAATGTTCCACATACCCCATAAAGAGACAGGCATAGCTGGGACCCATGTGGGTACCCATAGCCACACCTTTTATTTGGTGGAATTGAGAGGAGTTGAAGGAGAAATTGTTCAGTGTGAGAACAAGTTCAGCCAGACGGAGGAGAGTAGTGGTGGATGGGGATTGTTCGGGCCTCTGTTCGAGGAAGAAGCTAAGGGCCCTCAGACCATCCTGGTGGGGGATGGAGGTGTAGAGGGATGGGCATCCATGGTGAAGAGAAAGCGGTTGGGGCCAGGGAACTGGAAATTGTTGATGTGACGTAAGGTGTCAGAGGAATCACGGATGTAGGTGGGAAGGGACTGGACAAGGGGAGAGAGAAGGGAGTCAAGATAACGAGAAATGAGTTCTGTGGGGCAGGAGCAAGCTGAGACGATCGGTCTATTGGGGCAGTTCTGTTTGTGGATTTTGGGTAGGAGAAAGAAGCGGGCCGTCCGAGGTTGGGTGACTATCAGGTTGGAAGCTGTGGGAGGAAGATCCCCAGAGGAGATGAGGTCAGTGACAGTCCTGGAAACAATGGCTTGATGTTCAGTGGTGGGGTCATGGTCCAGGGAGAGGTAGGAGGAAGTGTCTGCGAGTTGACGCTCAGCCTCCGCGAGGTAGAGGTCAGTGCGCCAGACGACAACAGCACCACCCTTGTCAGCGTGTTTGATGACAATGTCAGGGTTGGACCTGAGAGAATGGAGTGCAGTAAGTTCAGAGAGAGACAGGTTAGAATGGGTAAGAGGAGCAGAGAAATTGAGATGACTAATGTCGCGCTGACAGTTCTCAATGAAAAGATCAAGAGAAGGTAAGAATCCAGAGGGAGGGGTCCAGGTGGAGGGAGAATATTGGAGATGGGTAAAAGGATCCGTTGAACTGGGAGAGGACTCCTGCCCAAAGAAGTGAGCCCGGAGACGAAGACGGCGGAAGAAGAGTTCAGCATCATGCCGAGCCCGAAATTCATTGAGGTGAGGGCGTAAGGGTATGAAACTAAATCCTTTGCTGAGCACTGAACGTTCAGCATCGGAGAGGTGAAGGTCAGGGGGTATAGCGAATACACGGCTGGGGTTGGGATTGGAAGATGGGGTGGGGATGGAGGGATGGGCAGGGGTGGAGGGTCCTAGATGGGTGTTGGTGTCGATGAGTTGTTGGAGCTTGCGTTCCTTAGCACTTGAGAGAAAGAGAAAAAGTTTCTTGTTGAGACGTCGGATGAGCCGAAGAATAAAATGAAACTGGGGGCACGCGCAGCTTTGAAAAAGGGTACGGCGGTGCTGCTGGAGGGAGAGGTCGAGTGTGTTCATATGGCAGCGCATGGCACTGAGTGTGGATTTCAGAATGTGACGGGAACAGCAGTCCGAGAAACGTTTTATGTCCCGGAGATACCTGTAATCCTGGGTGGGTTCAAAACATGAGGGGTGGAATTTCAGTTGAAATCCAAGTGGGGTAAGTCGGAGACGGAGACAGTCACTGAGAAAGGAGATATGGCTGTGAAAGCGGGTTTTAGTAAACACCTTGTCAAACACCAGGAGGGAAATGGAAAGCAATGAAGGTGAGCAAGGCAAAATAGAGGAACGGAAATCTTGTCGCAGAAGAGAACAGAACTTCTTCAAGGAAGTAGGCATTTCTTGAAGAGCAGTGGCAGTCAATTAAACACAGAGATAAAAACAAAAAAACTGCGGATGCTGGAAATCCAAAACCAAAACAGAATTACTTGGAAAAACTCAGCAGGTCTGGCAGCATTGGCGGAGAAGAAAAGAGTTGATGTTTCGAGTCCTCATGACCCTTCGACAGAACTTGAGTTCGAGTCCAAGAAAGAGTTGCAATATAAGCTGGTTTAAGGTGTGTGGGGGGGAGGCGGAGAGAGAGAGAGAGAGAGAAGTGGAGGGGGGGGTGTGGTTGTAGGGACAAACAAGCAGTGATAGAAGCAGATCATCAAAAGATGTCAACAACAATAGAACAAAAGAACACATAGGTGTTAAAGTTGGTGATATTATCTAAGCGAATGTGCTAATTAAAAATGGATGGTAGGGCACTCAAGGTATAGCTCTAGTGGGGGTGGGGAGAGCATAAAAGATTTTGAGATATTTAAAAATAATGGAAATAGGTGGGAAAAGAAAAATCTATATAATTTATTGGAAAAAAAAGGAAGCGGGAAACCGAAAGGGGGTGGGGATGGGGGAGGGAGCTCACAACCTAAAGTTGTTGAATTCAATATTCAGTCCGGAAGGCTGTAAAGTACCTAGTCGGAAGATGAGGTGTTGTTCCTCCAGTTTGCATTGGGCTTCACTGGAACAATGCAGCAAGCCAAGGACAGACATGTGGGCAAGAGAGCAGGGTGGAGTGTTAAACTGGCAAGTGACAGGGAGGTTTGGGTCATTCTTGCGGACAGACCGCAGGTGTTCTGCAAAGCGGTTGCCCAGTTTATGTTTGGTCTCTCCAATGTAGACCACATTGGGAGCAACGAGTGCAATAGACTAAGTTGGGGGAAATGCAAGTGAAATGCTGCTTCACTTGAAAGGAGTGTTTGGGCCCTTGGACGGTGAGGAGAGAGGAGGTGAAGGGGCAGGCATTGCATCTTTTGCGTGGGCATGGGGTGGTGCCATAGGAGGGGGTTGAGGAGTAGGGGGTGATGGAGGAGTGGACCAGGGTGTCCCGGAGGGAGCGATCCCTACGGAATGCCGATAGGGGGGGTGAGGTGAAGATGTGCTTGGTGGTGGCACCATGCTGGAGTTGGCGGAAATGGCGGAAAATGATCCTTTGAATGCGGAGGCTGGTGGGGTGATAAGTGAGGACAAGGGGACCCTATCATGTTTCTGGGAGGGAGGAGAAGGCGTGAGGGTGGATGCGCAGGAGATGGGCCGGACACGATTGAGGGCCCTGTCAACAACCGTGGGTGGAAAACCTCGCTTAAGGAAGAAGGTGAACGTATCTAACCCTGTTTCTAATTTCGAAGTTAAAGTATCAGTATCTCTATATTTAGTTTGAATAGTCTTGCCATTCCATCCCATTACCTCTGCAGCCTGGGTCCCTGCTATTTTTAATCAATATGCTACCCCTCGAAAACATCACCTAAAAACACAACATCAGGTTCTACATGTACGCTGATGGCAAATGGCTCTACTTCACCATCACATCTCTTGACCCTCCACTTCTTAATTTGTCATATGGCATGCTGATATTGGATGATCAGAAAATTCCTCCAGTTAACTACTGGGAAGACATATCGTTGTTGCTTCACTGTCGCTGGGCCCAAATCCTGGAACTCGCTAACAGCACTGTGGGTTTATCTGCAGCAGATGGACTGTAACAGTTTAAGGAGGCAGCTCGCCACCACCTTCTCATGGACAATTAGGGAATGGCAACAAATGAGACATTTTGGTGCACTCATACAAGGAACACAAAGTTAGTATGCAGGTACAGCAAGCAATTAGGAAGGCAAGTAGCCAGTTGGCCTTTACTGCAATGGGGCTAGAGTATAAGAACGAGCAAGTCTTGCTATAATTGTACAGTGTTTTGGTGAGACCACACCTGGAGTGATCTCCATATCTAAGATAGGATACACTTGCCCTGGAGATGGTATAGCAAAAATGAAGTGGCTGTCCAATGATGAGGCGCAGAGTAAATTGGGCCTATACTCTCTGGAGATTAGAAGAATGAGACCTGATCTCATTGAAATAAATGAGTTAACAGTACAAATAGAGGCTAATGTATATCATCTTCTAGCCATTATGGAGACATGGTTACAAGGAGATCAAAGCTGGGAACTAAATATTCAGGGGTACATGTCTTATTGAAAGGGCAGGCAGGAAGAAAAGAGTGGTGAGATAGCTTTGTTAGTACGAGATGGGATAAGTACAATAGCAAGAAATGATCTTGGATCAGAAGATGTAGAAGCCACATAGGCAGACGTAAGGAACATGGGAAAGATGACACTGGTGGGAGTAGTCTATAGGCCCCCTAACAGTAGCTATACTGTAGGACAGAGAACAAATCAGGAGATATTTAGGGCATGTAAAAAGGCGGTACATTAATCATGGGTGACTTTAATCTTCATGTAGATTGGAGAAATCAAATTGGCAGAGGTAGCCACAAGCAAGAATTCATAGAATGTATTTGGGACAATTTCCCAGAACACTATGTTGTGGATCCAACCAGGGATCAAGCTATTTTGGGTCTGGTAATGTGTAATGAGGCAAGTTTAATAAATTATCTCAGTATAAGATCTCCTAGGAAACAGTGACCATAACATGGTAGAATTTAGCATTCAGTTTGAGAGTGAGAAACTTGAGTCAGAAACAACTGTGCTAAACTTAAATAAGGGTGATTACAAATGAATGAGGGCAGATTGGCTGGATTGGACTGGGAAAGGAGTTCAGCAGAAAATATGTTGATGAACAATGGCAGACATTTAAGAAAATAGTGCAAGACTCACAACAAAGATATATCCCAGGGAGGAAGGAGGATTCTAGGAAGGGGTTAACCAAGGAAGTTAAGGACAGTATCAAATTGAAAGAAAAACATACAATGTGGCAAAGATTAGTGGTAAGCCAGAGGATTGGGAAAGTTTTACAAGCTAACAAAAGATGGCCAAAAAAATAATAAAGAGGGAGAAAATAAACTTTGAGGGTAAAGTAGCAAGTAATATAAAAATGGACAGCAAGAGCTTCTTTAAATATATAAGAAGGAAGAGAGGCCAAAGTGAACATAGGCCCCTTGGAGAATGAGGCTGGGGAAATAATAACCGGGGAACAGGAAATACCAGAGGAGTTGAATAAATACTTTGCATTAGTTTTCGCAATAGAAGATACTAATAGCATTCCAAAAATACTAAATAATCAAGGGGAAAAGCAGGGGAGGAAACAAATACAATAACTTTCATTAGAGAAAAAGTACTGGAGAAACTATGGGGCTAAAGGCCATTAAGTCCCCTGGACCTGTTGGGTTGCATCCTAGGATATTAAAGGAAATAGCTACAGAGATAATGGATGCACTGTTAGTAATCTTGCAAGAATCCTTAGATTCTGGAAAAGTCCCAGAGGATTGGAAAACTGCCAATGTAATACCTTTATTCAGAAATGGAGGGAGACAAAAAACAGGTAATTATAGAGCTTAACATCTGTCATTAGGAAAATGTTGGAGTCTATTATAAAGAATGTAATAGCAGAGCATTTAGAAATGCACAATATAATCAAGTAGAGTCAGCATGGCTTCATGTAGAGGTAATCATGCCTAACAAATTTTAGAATCCTTTGAGGTAACAAGCAGGATAGATAACCGGAACCAGTAGACGTAATATATATTTGGATTTCCAAAAGGCATTTGATAAGGTACTGCACATAAGGCTAATTATGATAAGAGCATATGGTGTTGGGGGTAGTATATTAGCATGGATAGAGGATTGGCTAACTAATAGAAGACAGAGTTGGGATGAGGGGGCATTTTCAGGATGGCAACCTGTGGAGTGCCACAGGGATCGGCGCTGGGGCCACAATTATTTACAATATAGATTAATGACTGAGATGAAGGAAGCGAATGTACTATTGCCAAGTTTGCGAATGACACAACAGTAGGTGGGAAGGCAAGTGGTGAGGATGACACAAGGAATCTACAGAGGGATATAGACAAGGTTAAAGAGTGGGCAAAAACTTGGCAGATGGAATATAATGTGGGAAAAAGTGAGGTTATGCACTTTGGCAGGAAAAATAGAGGAGCTGAATATTATGTAAATGGTGAAAGACTGCAGAAAGCTGCAGCACAGAGGGATTTGGGAGCCCTTGTACCTGAATCACAAAAGCTAACATATAAGTTCAACAGGTAATAGGGAAGGCAAATGGTATGTTAACCTTTATTTCAAATAGGAATGGAGTATAAAAATAGGGAAGTGGTGCTAAAACTACAAAAGGCACTAGTTAGACCACAACTAGATACTGTGAACAGTTTTGATCCCTTACCTAGGGAAAGATATACTGGCATTGGAGGCAGTCCAGAGAAGGTTCACTAGGTTGATCCTGGGTATGGAGGGATTTCCTTATGAGGAGAGGTTGAGTAGGTTGGGCCCGTGCTCATTGGAGTTTAGAAGAATGAGAGGTAACTTTATTGAAATATAAGATTCTTAGGGGGCTTGACAAGGTGGATGCTGAGGGGTTGTTTCCCCTTCTAGGAGAGTATAGGACCAGAGGGCATAATCTCAGAGTAAGGAAGTGCCCATTTAAAGCAGGGATGAAGAGGAATTTCTGCTCTCAGAGGGTAGTCAATCTGTGCAATTCTTTATCACAGAGGGCTATGGAGGCTGGGTCGTTAAGTATATTCAAGGCTGAGATAGACAGATTTTTAATCACTAAGGGAATCAATGGTGATGGGGAAAAGGCAGGAAAGTGGAGTTGAGGATTATCAGATCAGCCATGATGTCATTGAATGGAGGAGCAGACTCAATGGGCTTCTGTGTCTTATGGAAACATGAAGCAGCTTGACAGATAGATACTAAAACGTTGTTTCTCCTAGCTGGGAAATCTAGAATACCCAGGTACAGCCTCAAGATAAAGGGTCAATTATTTAGGACTGACATGATGAGAAATTTCTTCACTCAAGAAGGTTGAGTGGCTTTGGAATTCTCAACCCCAGAGGGTTGTGGATGCTCCATCATTGAATATATTCAAGGCCAAGATAGGCAGATTAATCTCTCATGGAATCATGGGGTATGTGGTGTGGGTGATAAAGTAGAATTGAGGGAGAAAATCAGCAATGATCGTATTGAATGGTGGAGCAGACTTGAGAGGTCATATGGCCTATACCTGATCCATTTCTTATGCCTTTTAATTAGCAGCCCAATCTAGTTTCAGCTCCACCCCCCCCCCCCCCCCCCCCCCCCCCCCCCGCCACCACCACCACCCCCCCCGCCGCCACCAATTAACGGCTGTCTGGAGAAACTACAATTATACCAGCAGCTTATCAATTAATTGAAAACCAATTGATCCACCCATCAGAGTGCATGCATGTCAACTATCCACCCAAACTGCTTTGCAACAAAATTGACTCCATTTGGCAGAATTTTATTGGAAACAACCCCCTCTCAGCAGAGTTAGCAGCAGGTCACAAACCGAATGAAGCAGGCTTTGGCATTCCGGTCCTGGGTTTCCCAATGAGAGTGGGAGTGTGTTGACATGCCCCACCTGTAAATGGAAGGATTTTATTTAAAGGAACCCTTGCAGGGGTCAGAATGGCTCCAGATTGATTATTGAGGCTTTATCAGCCTCAAGACTGGAAGCGCAACATGGAAGGATTGCCCCACTCACTGTCACCCACCCGAAATCATGCTGCTGCTGGTGAGGGCCTGCAGCAATGTATTTTTTCTTGCAGAGAGGAGGAAGAGGCCAGCCTCTCAGAGTAAAGAGGCATGTCTAGAAGTGATGAAGTGAGCAGGAGTGTGCTCCCTTGCTATTGGATACAGAGCCACAATGAGCAATGACCTCATTAGGGCTGGAAAGATTAGTGACATCCCGCATTCAAGTGCCAACCCCCACACAGACATACCCTGCCTTCCCCTGTACAGCACCTCTCAGAGCAACACAGCTTGCAGCAGGATTCTTCTCTCACATGCCTATCTGAGCAGTCAGCACTAACCTTAAAATCTCAAACTTATGGAGATGCCCTGAGTGATGGGTGTAATCCCATCTCTCCACACAATCTATTTTTCACACTTGTAGTGTTCTGTTTTCTTCTTGAAGGAAAAATGAGTGCAGAACTCCAGGGAAAGACAGAACTGGGCTGCCCTCCAGTTAAAGTCACCCTGTCTGCTTTGGAGGAGGAGGACAAAGATCAGCAGAGTGGTGGAGTGCATGACAATTGGTGATAGAGAGAAAAGGGTCTCCCAGGTACTGGAGAGCAAAATTAGAATTCAGTGCCACTGGGTACATAATTGCTAAAATAAAAACAAAATGCTGTGGATGAAAAATCTGAAATGAAAACAGAGTGGTGGAAAATCCTCAGCAAGTCTGGCAGCATCCGTGAAGAGAGAAGCAGGGTTAACATTTCAAGTTCAAATTGACTCTTTTGGAAAAAGTCATATTGGACTCGAAACATTTGTTTTTCTCACCACAGATGCTGCCAGACCTGTTGTGTTCCTCTATCACTGTTTTCATTACTAATGCCGATTTGCTGTTATCACTATCAGTGGCTAACTACAGAAGTTGAGGATGGTGTCTAATTGAAAGAGAAAAGGAGAGAAAATTGAAAAATTTAACCGATGGCGCAAATAGAAATAGATAAGTACAACCTGATAAACCATTAGAGAGGTATGGCAGCAGGGTGACAGATCAGGACCTGAACGTTAAAGTGTACATGACATTTAGGAAGGTCAGGATATTAGGAAAAGATGGAGAGATGGCTCTGTTAATTAAGGATGGTATTAGCACAATAGAGAGGGATGGTCTAAGTTCAGGAAACCAGGATGCAGAAGCAGTTTGGGTAGAATTGAGAAATGATAAAGGCAAGAAGTTACTTGTGGGAGTGGTGTACAGGCCCTCTAACAGTAACCATATGGTAGGACAGGGCATAAGAGAAAGAATAATGAGAGCTTGTCAGAAAGGTAAGGCGATAACCATGGAGGATTTTAATCTGCGTACAGACTGGAAAAAAAATCAGATGGGAAAAGGTAGCTTGGATGAAGAATTCATAGAATGCTTTTGGGATAGTTTCATAGAACAGTATGTTCTGGAGCCAACCAGAGAACAGGCTATATTAGACTTGGTATTGTGCAGCAAGATAGGATTAATTAATGACCTCATCATGAAGGCACTTCTAGGTAGCAGTGATCATAATATGATTTAATTTTACATTCATTTTGAGGGAGAAATTAGTGGGTCTAAAACTGGTATTTTAGACTGAAATAAAGGCAATGAGGACATGAAAACAGAGTTAGCCAAAGTGAACTTGCAAATTAGGTTAAGGGATAGATCAATAGAGATGCAGATGCAGATATTTAAGCGGAGAGAATAGATACATTCCAATGAGAAAGAAAAATTCCAAGGGGAGGACCCACCATCCGTGGTTAACTAAAGAATATTAAATAGTATCAAACTTAAAGAAAAAGCATAGAATTGCACAAAGATGGGTGGCAGGTCAGAAGATTGGACAGAATATAAAAACAGCAAAGAATGAAAGAATAATAAGGAGGGAAAGATTAGAGCACAGGAGAAAGCTTTTTAGAAATATAAAAACAGAGATTAAGAGTTTCTATAGATTTTTTTTTTAAAAGAGTTTACAGTGACCGTTGGTCCTATGGAAAGTGAGTCTGTGGAATGAATATGGAAAATAAGGAGATGGCAGATGAACTGAACAGGTATTTTGCATCTTGAATCTTGAGGCTGATAAAGCCTTAATAATATCAAGGATACAAGTAACATCCCAGAAATAGCTGTATATCAGGAAATAGAAGGGAGCGAGGAACTCTGGAAAATTACAATCACTGGGAAAGCAGTACTGAACAAATTGTTGGAGCTGTGGGCTGACAAGTCTTCGGGCCCTGATGGGCTTCACCTTAAGGTTTTAAAAGAAGTGATTAGTGAGATAGTTGATGCTTTGGTTTTAATTTTCCAAAATTCCCTAGATTCGGGTAAGGTCCCATTAGATTAGAAAATAGTGAATGTAACTCTTTTATTCAAAAAGGGAAGGAGACAGAAAACAGAAAACTACAGGCCAGTTAGCTTAACAGCTGTCTTAGGGAAAATGTTAGAAGCTATTAAGGATATTATGATAGGGCACTTGGATAAATTCAAGGTAATCAGGCAGAGTCAACATGGTGCTGTGAAAGGGAAATCATGTTTAACCAATTTATTGGGTTTTTTGAAGTAGTCACATGTGCTATGGATAAAAAGGAACCAGTGGGTGTACTGTACTGAGATTTCCAGAAGGTGCCACAAAGGTCTTTGCAGAAAATAAAAGCCCATGGTGTAGGGAGTAACATTGGCATGTTCAGAAGATTGGCTGGCTAACAGGAAACAGAGAGTAGCCATAATGGGTCTTTTTCAGGTTGGCAGGATGTGGCGGGTGGTGTGCCACAGGGATCAGTGCTGAGCCCTCAGCTTTTTACAATTTATATAAATGACCTGGATGAAGGAATCAATGGTTTATTTGCTAAATTTGCTGATGATACAAAGATAGTCAGGAAAGTAAGTTGCGAAGAGGACATAAGGAGGCTACAAAGGGCTAATGGAGTATAATGTAGGAAATTGTGAAATTGTCCATTTTGGCAGGAGGAATAAAAAAAGCAGCATATTATCTAAATGGTGAGAGATTGTAAAGCTCTGAAATGCAGAGGGATCTGAGTGTCCTAGTGCATGAATCACAAAAGGCTAGTATGCAGATAAAGCAAGTTATTAGATAAGCTATTATTGTTTATTGTGAGGGGGATTGAATATGAAAGCAGGGAGGTTATGCTCAGTTTTGCAGGAAACTGGTGATCCCACATCTGGAGTATCGTACATAGTACTAGTCTCCTCATTTATGGAAGGATGTGTTGGAAGCAAGAGTTGGAGAGAACACTGAGAACAAAATCACAGGATAGCAGGTAGGTTATTAGTTTAGAGTGCCTAAGGTGAGGACCATGTAAGTGATGGAGTTGGGGGAATAGGACAGCAGAACAGCGTGAGCATATGCACCAGGGAGCAATTTAAAAACAAGTCTAAAAGTAACAGCAAGAGCAGGCTAAGTATAACAGTGAGTGATTTAATAATAACAGTAATAGTACAGAGCAGGTCTATTAATTAAAAACAATTGTTTTCACAAGGCAACAACTAAATTCCAAAAGAGCAGAAGAGAGATTTTTTAGATCATGGATGGGCAGCTGAGACCTGTTGCTTGCAATTCCTGTTCCATGTGGGAACTTTAGGATGCTTCTTGTGTCTTGGGGGAATCACATGTATAGGAAGTGTGTCCAGCTGTTTGAGCTCAAACTCTGTTTCCAAGCTTGAGGGACTGGAGTCACTGCAGAGCATCAGGGAGGGAGAGTTTCCTGGATTGTGCATTCCAGGAGATGGTCACCTCACAAGCAATGAAAGTTCAAGCTAGTAGACTGGTGGTCATCAGGAAGAGTAGAAAGAGACAGGAAGTGCAAGAGTCTTCAGCGTGTGTGCCACCCCCAAACTGGTACTCATCTTTGGAGACTGTTGGGAGTGACGACACCTTGGAGTGCAGTCTAGACTGTAGTGTTCAATGTTTGATTATGTGTGTCTGTTGTCCCATCCCAGTTGCCAGATGTTATATGGCCTGTTCACTGTATGATTAGTTAAGCCCAGGTATGGTTACTTAAAGACCAGGGGCAGAATTTTCGGGTTGGCAAGCGGGGGTGGGGCCCGCTCGCCGATGTGTAAAATGATGTGTGGTGACGTCAGGCAAGCGTCACAACATCACCATGCGTCATTTAGATTGTCAGTTCGGTGGGCATGCAGCTGACCTGACAAAGGCCTATTAAGGCCATTAAGTAATTAAAGTTGTTAAGAATGCTGCCCATCCAACCTTAAGGTTGTCAGGCAGGTGAAGAACCCAAGCAGCCTTTGCATTTTTCATGAAACCTCATCCATGGTCAGGATAAAGTTTCATGAAGGACTTATTAATTAAATTTAAAAATTTAAAAAAATTAATGGACATGTCCCAGCTCATGTGAGAAAGGGTAATGTGCAATGAGACCTGGGTGTCCTCGTACACCAGTTGCTGAAGGTAAGCATGCAGGTGCAGCAAGTGGTAAAGAAGGCAAATGGTATGTTGGCTTTCATAGCGGGAGGCTTCGAGTACAGGAACAAGGATGTCATACTGCAATTATACAGGGCTTTGGTGAGACCACACCTGGAATATTGTGTTCAGTTTTGGTCTCCTTATCTGAGGAAGGATGTACTTGCTATAAAGGGAGGGCAGCGAAGGTTTACCCGACTGGTTCCTGGGATGGCAGGACTGACATATGAGGAGAGATTGAGTCGGCTAGGATTATATTCGTTGGAGTTCAGAAGAATGAGGGCGGATCTCAGAGAAACCTATAAAATTCTAACCGGACTAGATGCAGGAAGGATGTTCCCGATGGTGGGGAAGTCCAGAACCAGGGGTCACAGTCTAAGGATAGGGGATAGACCATTTAGGACTGAGATGAGGAGAAATTTCTTCACCCAGAGAGTGGTGAGCCTGTGGAATTTGCTACCACAGAAAGTAGTTGAGACCAAAACATTTTTTGCTTTCAAGAAGGAATTAGATATAGCTCTTGGGGCAAAAGGGATCAAAGGATATGGAGAGAAAGCGGGAGCAGGCTATTGAGTTGTGATGATCAACCTGATCATAATGAATGGCGGAGCAGGCTCGAAGGGCCGAATGGCCTACTCCTGCTCCTATTGTCTATATATGTTTCTATGTGACAGTTTCACAAGAAGGGACATGTCCTTAATTTTTTTTCCTTTATTAAATTTTTCAGAATTTAAACTAATCTCCGAGGCACCTCCATGCCTCTCTGGGCTCTCTTGCGTCCATATGCGAAAGAGCGCAGGCCCCGACTCAGGGAATCCCACCCCCCACCACCAACTGCCTGCACATAGAGTGCACAGAGCTTCTGGGTGTGCGTCATGCTGGGCAGGCCTTAATTGGCCTGTCCACTTAAAACAGCAGCGCACACCTAATCGGGGACGCTGATTGGGTTCACGCTTGCTCCTGCCCACCACCACACAACCCCCCCTGACAGGGGGAAACTTCAGCCCCAGAGATAGCTGCTGTAAGCATGAAAGCAGATATTTTAAAGCATTGCAAATAAAATTTCTCCTGCACACATTGAAGCTGGTGTATCATCTCTGTACATCTCCAAGGCATAAAATGTTGTTTTGCCCATGGAACCAATGTGTAAAAGACTATACAGGAGGGGACAGCAAAGAGTAAAAATGCAGTCATAGGAGATTCCATAATTTGGAGGGACAGGCAGACAATTCTTTAACTGTCATTGTGAGTCCGGCATGGTGTTACCTTCCTGGTGCCAGTGTAAAGGATAATAGTGCAGAATATTCTGTGGGGAAAGACAGCGAGACAAGCTGGGGTACATATCAGTACAAATGTGTGGCAGGTATTGAGGCCTTATCAGATTTTCAGGAGCTCAGAAGTTAAAACGTAGGACCTCACACATTAGCACAAAAATAGAAACATAAGGAGAATCAATGCATGGCTGGAGATCATGGTGAAGGAGGGAGGACTTCATATTCTTGGAATCATTGGGACCAGTTATGGGGAAGGAGGCACCTACTCAAAAGGAGAAGGGTTGCACCACAACAGGACTGGGACCAATGTCCTTGCAGGGAGGTTTGAGTGTGGTTGGAAAGGTTTTAAAAGTAATTTGGCAACAGATGGGCTCCAGTATATAGGAGAAAATTGAATAAGGTGCATAAAATGAGCGTTGTATAGTACTAGAGAAGGAAGCATTACCGTATTAGATAAGAGCAGACTAAAAGAGGCATGCTAAATTTGGTGCTGGCGTTTGAACCAAGTGTCGATGGTAAGAGTGATCATTGTATCATAAGGTTTAGATTAGTATGGAGAAGAGCAAGGAACAATGTAAAGTAGAACTTCTAAATTGGAAGAGGGCTAACTTCAATGGAATGAGGTGGGGGAATCTAGCCAGGGTAAAATGGAACCAAATATTGCCAGGAAAAACTGTAATGGAACACTGGATGTTCTTTAAAAGGAGGAGATGTTTCAGGTACAAGCTAGGTACATTCCAACAAGAGTGAAAGGTAAGGAAACAAATTCTTCCTTAAATGATGAGGGATATAGAAAATATGAAGGCAAGGTGAATTCTTCATAGAACCACCAAGCTAAATAAAATAAGTTGAGAGAGTAAGTGAAGAAGGAAATAAGACTGGTAAAGTGAGAAAATGAGAATAGAATGACAGGTAATATAAGAGGGAACCCAAAAATCTTCTACCAACATGTAAACAGTAAACCGGTAGTAAGAGGCATAATGGGTTCCATTAGGGACAGAGGGCAATTTATGCTTAAAGGAACAGGGCCAGGCTAGAATACTCAGTAACAGTGCTTTCTAAAGGAAGAAAAAGGATGCTGACAAAGGATCAGAAATGGAGCTGGTAGAGGTAATGGATGGGGAAATCGATAGGCAGGTTGTGCTTGAAAGGCTGGTTATGCTTAAGAGTGGATTAATCACCTTGTTAGGATTTTCCTGCTAGGCTTCAGGACCCCAGCATCAGGCTCAAATGGGAACCAGAAATCCATACTGTGACTAGAATTTTCCGATCCCATTGATGACTCTGGGAAGTGGGAATGTTGGCAATATGACATGGGAAGGCATTGGGGAGGGAGGATGCTCCCACTGCCATGACATTTTGCTAGTGGCATGAAACGTGGCAGACAAGCCACCTGTCAGAAGTCCATTGAACCACTTAAGTGACCAAATAAGGGCCCAAACGCCTCCAGAGACCAACTGGAAGATTCCAGTCAGCCTCCAACAATACGTCTTAAATGGTGGGGCGGGGGAGCGGGGGGGGTTTGTTGGGGCAGGGGAATTGGCTACCTGCCATTTATGGGTGAGTAGCCCTGCTGCCTCTTCACCCCACAACTGGGAGAATGACCCAGAGGCAGGATGGAGCTGGGGAACTATCATACCATCTGATGGCACAAAATACTGCCCCCACCTTCTACCATGTCCACCCTCATCAGGGCCTAAAAATTCAGCTCCTGCTCTCGATGGTTTGCATCCCAGGTTGCCGAAGGAAAAGTGGGTGAAAATAATGGAAGGGCTTGCCATAAATTTTCCAATCTTTCTTAGATACAAGGGAGGTGCCTATTAGTACAGTGAATGTTTGTCTGGCAAAAGAAGAAACTAGAGCCAGTCTGGCTTCAACATATGTTATACTGAGTTTTGTGAATAAACAGATGCACAGACTACTTTTCCCTTACGCACACAGAATCTAGTTCTTTTAATGTGTCCTAACCTTTCCCAAATCAGCTGCTCTGAATCACAAATAGAACATGTACTCGATTATCACAGCATTTGCAACATTAAAAGACCCTTCTTTCTCAAAATTTAGTATATATTTAGACAAGAAAAAAAACTGAAGATGAATAAATGTTACATTTCCAAAACTTACATCATGAGGCATCCTTCTAAGACTACCAACTTCTCACTGGAAGCATTCCTTTTGGTCAATCAGACAACGTATGGCTTGTATCTATCCATCTGACATGTGTTTCAAACCCACAATATCAATTCTTAATCTCTTCTCATTCACACATTTTGTGGAATGCACATTATCCCAAAGGGAATGTCTATGTAACATTCAATAGGTATTGTATCTCTTGCATCTTCTAGAATTTCTTTGATAAAAAGAATGCCATGTCAACTACCTCAACAAGTGCAAGAGTCTCAGCAGCCAGAATGCTTACTATTCTGTATTTTCTTGGCTTCCCAAGCCATGGGGCAACACTTCTACTTTCTCCCATGTTGGGTTCCACCGACACACAACAGAAACCCAGCACCATATTTAGAAGCTTTATCTTTATTGCTATCTCATTTTTAAACTGGATTTTTCTGCTGAAAAAAGACAATTAAGATGGAAGTTATCCCCAGAACAAAAGAATTTTCCTCTCCATTTTAGGAATGTCACACTTGGTTATGGTTAAGGAGCTACCAACAGACAACTAGGGTCTGGTCAGACCAATCTCAAAAAGGAGCTACAGAAGTGCTATTTACATTCGGTAAGCCAATCTTGCTAGTGGAGACAATGGCTTCAAATGCCAGACCCTCAACATAAATGGCACCCCTTTCAACCCATAATGGCAGAGACATTATCAGCCACAGAATGACACAGTGCAGAAGAGGCTCTTCGGCCCGTCGAGTCTGCACCAACATGTGAGAAACGCCTGACCTACCAATTAATCCCATTTACCAGCACTTGGCCCATAGCCTTGAATGTTATGACGTGTCAAGTGCTCATCCAGGTACTTTTTCAAGGATGTGAGGCAACCCGCCTCCACCACCCTCCCAGGCAGCGCATTCCAGACCATCACCACCCTTTGGATAAAAAAGTTTTTCCTCACATCCCCCCTAAACTTCCTGCCCCTCACCTTGAACTTGTGTCCCCTCGTGACTGACCCTTCAACTAAGGGGAACAACAGTTCCTTATCCACCCTGTCCATGCCCCTCATAATCTTGTGCACCTCGATCAGGTCGCCCCTCAGTCTTCGCTGCTCTAACAAAAACAACCCAAGTCTATCCAACCTCTCTTCATAACTTAAATGTTTCATCCCAGGAAACATCCTGGTGAATCTCTTCTGCACCCCCTCCAGTACAAGCACAGTCATGAAAAGAAAGCCAATTCCAGACATTCCAGACCTTTCGAAGTCATTGTGGAGAAGGAAGGTCCCATGAACCAAGACTCTGGCTTTTTGAACAGTTTATTACCTTTTGAGCTGCACACCCAGTTTTCCATTTTACCATCCAACTGGCAAGCCACAAGGAAGCTGGCGGCCTCCAAACAGGACATCTAACCCGAGACTGCTGGAAGATTTTGTACCATTACCTACAGACCCGTCTCTGCATGCCTACTTCATCTTGTGACATCAACACCACCTGAAAACTGAATCTTACAACACTGGTCTCCAGCCAGCTGAACCCGAAACACCTACATGAAAGAATTCCTCATTGGACTCTGACTTTGGGACTCTGCAACTCACATGAACCAATATTCAGTTTTTCTCTGGACCTTGTACTGCAAACTTCCTTTTCTCTATCCCTCCTTTACTGTATGAATGGCGAGTGGGACGTTGAGGACACTCCTTTCATGGGTTTTGAATGTGAGAAAGAAACCAACCTTCTGAATTGATCCTAACTCTAGTTTACTGTGAGTTAGTAGCAAAATTGGATCATAAAAAAGCAAGGGGTTGGGAAAAATATGCCATGTCTTATTGTTTAAAAAATAACTACTTCAAAACACTGTTTATGGACAGGTGGCAAGAGAAAAAGTGTTGTTTGAGCTGACCGTCTCTTGTCCGTAACATCCATAAGTTTTATAATAAAACCAGCTGTGCTCAGAAGCCCAACATGAAGGTTTACATGAAAGGCATCACTAAAAATAAGCAATTTTATATTCCTGGAGTCACCCAGAATTGGAAATTTCAGCACACATTTCTACAATTTTTAAATATCTGAATTCAAGTTTTGTTTGCCCATAAGACATCCTCAGACTTTGGATGTTTCATTACAGTGCTTAGAGCTAAGACATAAAAACATGCATCCTGCCTTGTCTGCATGCCCAGGCAATTCAATTGTCCAACTAGACTTCACAACTGTTCTCGCAGCCTTGGAAGCATCTGCTATCTTTGAGGGGGCCTGGTATGATTGACTATGATAGGGTAAACACTTTCTAATAAGTATCAGAACCATACTGCCTCCTTTCCAACCCAATATATTTAAGCCCCAGAAGCCTGACTCGCATCTTAAATTCTTTCTAATCCCATCAATAACATTTTTTGACCACACTAGGAACACCCCATAAGAAGTCGTCAACGTGCTGAAAGATGAGCCAAGAGTTTCCCGACATGGTGCCAATAAAACATAGCAGGATCTGCTTTCAGTTGGAGACAGCCCAACTTTAACTAAAAAACTGACCTAGCTGAGAAGTACCTTACTCTGGAAGCATTGTTCAAACCATAGACGCCCTATTTAACTTCTAAAGTTTCTCTTCTACATCTGGTGCTTCCTTAGGATGTTTGAGAAACACTCCGTCCTGGGGGGTGATTCCCCTGCAGAAATATAGCTTTTATGTCTATTGACTTACATTCCAAAAGGAAATGTTGCTAAACCGACTTTTTTTTTAAATTGCCTTTCCCACTGTGGGTTAGTCCACTCTGACTTCTGTCTCCTAAGCATTTGAAACTTCAGGCTAATAACTTAGCTTTGGCCTTAAGTTCCATCCAGTAAGCCCTTTTCTGTGCAGATCCACAATGTGATAATTCTGACTGAGCCCTATTTGGAACCTCTGGATACACACCAAGCTCTCTCCCACTATCCAACTCCTCCTATACAACTTTATACCCCAAGTTGTTGTCCGGGCTACTACTGTTAAACACTCTATATACTCAATGTGAGCCCCTTTCCACCGTACATGAACATTTCCTCAACTGGAGCTGTAGCAATACTTCCTTTTTCCTCCATTCTTGTACACTATTGTCCCAGTCCATGGCCTTAACTCCTTGTCCATCATCTTGGACAACCAATTTTTATACTTCCCAATAGATTTCCCTGCCTGTTGCATCCCTCCAGTTATTAGATCCTTCTGCATGGTACAACACCCAGGAACCCACTTTGGGCAGTTAGCTTCTGGATAAAAATTGTCCTTTCTTGTTCATCACAATAAGTTTCTCTACTGGCACCTAAACCTCATCTGTCATATCTTGTCCCTCTGGCCCTATCCCACACAAGTATGCAATGCACCATGTGCTTTGTCATCCTCTATCATATTCAGTATCTGAAAATTCATAATTCATTTTGATGGCATGTGGGAATGGGCTTTTATTGATTCCCGTGTTGGATAACCACCATTTTCCCTACACATCCTATAATTCTCAATGCCCCTTTCTTGTAACAAACCAGGTTGCTAGAAATAAATCTACTTCAGACAGTCTTACAAGATGTCACAACACTCTCCAAATTCTTTGGGAAACTTCAGCCTTGATAAAAGCTTTCCTGCCTGCATGTAAAACATTCAAGTGGGCAGCAAAAATAGAGCTAATGGTAGTTCCTTCTAGGGCAGGGGGACCATCAGGCAGTACAGAAGGGAACTTCATTCCACATACCAATTAGTGCAAGTGATCCCTCCCAACCATTTGCAAAGAATTTTTTGCATGTACAGTAAAGTCCCACTACCCACAGGGGTTACATTCCAACAAAATCTTGCAAATAGTTAAATCAAATAACGAACATGCTTTTCAATGTGAGCAAATTAGATAGGTTCCAGCAATGAGGGCAGCATTGGTTTATGTAGTTTTAATTACTGTACAGTAAATTGTGGTACCTGTCTCCAACATACAGGGGAGAAGCCTCTGAGCAATATATGCATTGACAAGTTTTAAAGTAGACAATCCTTATTTAAAGAAAAAACATGAATCACCTCAACACGGGCAGACAAAAATTGGTGAACATTTCAAAATTGAACAGAGCCATTATTGCAGCTCTGGACTGAGAAATTCAGACATTGCCAGGTTAATCCCAGTTTGGGCAGCACTTCAGCTACTACCACTGCAGGCACTGCTTCTCACCAGTCAGAAAGATGCTTAAAAAAAGAAAATTAAAATGTCCACAGCCAGGATTAATGGAGGAATCCGCTTCCAGAGACTTCAATACCATCTCCTCGTTAAAATGCGTCGAGGTCTCTGCTCAGTCATGGCTGCGGACTACTCAGGGAAAGGAAGAGAGGGGTAAAAGAAAATTTAAAGAAATGAACAATTGCTTATGTGATGGGCAAGGTGATGTACAAAGACTTTAGCGCAGGTAAGCGAATACACAAACAAGTCATGAAAGGCAGGACTTCACTGTACCACCTATGCCAGTGCTGTTTGTAATTTGCCAATTGGTTGGGCAGCTAATATCTTATGCAACATCGCAAATTACCGCATGATTCCTCTCACAAACCATTTCTATACAGGCTCTCAGCCACAGTATTCATGATTGTAATATTCAAATCCTCACATGCCCTGAAATCCATCATTCGCAATTCTCCTCCATTATATCAAGTCCTGTACCAACCCATTTTTCCATGACCTTGTCTATGATGGTCTGCTCATCCCTGCCATTTATCACTGTGGACAGGTTGAATCTAGTTGCCATATCAATCCTTGTCCCATCTCCTTAGGGTCCATTGTCACTACATCATTAAATTTTCAGGCTAGTGAAGGATTTACAAGGGGATATGATGTCCTTCGGTATTTGACACAAATGTCACATCGAGATGCAATTTGCTCAATAGACTTTCATACTCCCTATCAACTATTCCCAAATCCCACAAGAGCTTTTAATTTCTGTGTGACAAAGGGTGTTCAAAATTTTTAAGTAATTTCCAAATAGTTCTTTTTCTGTCAACCAGACTCATGTCCTGAAGCCAACCATACTGCCTGGACTTAAGGCGAGAAATACCCAGCTTCCTCAATGATATGAAGTAATGTCCTGAACAAGCAAAATGCAAATCCACAGCTTTCATGAGTACAAGTGCTTTGTCTTTTTCCATATATAGTTTCACCTGCACTTTTTTTCCAATCGAGGACTCTCAATAATAAAAGGTTTCTCACGAGAGACCACAGAACCAAAGAAGAGACTTATTCCAGCTACTTTGCACAGGATGACCACTCAAACATTTAGTATATTGTCTTCTCCAAACCTAATACCGATCTTCCTTGTCAAGGGATTTCTAATAGCAATCAAGTAAATCCACCCCACACACTGTGGGAGGTGCACCCACTATCCAATACCACACAGTTGGATGAATCAGCAGCCAAAACACTTAAGACTCAGGCTTCCATTAACCAGTACAATACCTTCAGGTTGGTCATTCTCATTGTTCTCAGCAGCAGAACTGTTCTTACCATGCATTACCTCACTCAATTTTTGCACTTCAGACAATTTGTTGCATAATGATATTTGGAATCACAATGAACACACCTTAATCATTCCCCATGCATCTCTAGGGTTCATACACCTACAGTTACCATTCCAGCCCTGCTTTGTCTTGATCCACAAATTGGCTAAAATACAATCCTCCTCAGACTGCCTATCAGCAACTCCATCTTTGTAGTGACACCTGTGTCTAGTATTCAGGCAGTCTCAATCAGCAACCATAGAGTCCTCCATTCTATGTGTCACTGCAGAGCTGCCTGTTTATGACCTGATAGCAGCTGGAAATGATTACTTTCCCAAAAGTTTTTTTTTTAAAAGAGCAGCAGTCATTTGATGCAAAAGAAATTCTCCTCCATGAAATTGAACATCCAGTGTCAGAAGTTTGTCTATGTATGAGATCCAGGCACAATCCAGTAACTTGAACACAAGTACAGACTTAGGGATTCTAGATTAAACTTTGTATTTGATAGGCTGTATGAGAGATTGACAGTCTTCTATGGACTGATTGCACATCTGAAAAATTTAATCAAAAGTTGACCATGTTTCATAGGCTCCCAAGAGGTCATCTTCCTTGTAAACCCTATCCATAAATTGTAATAGAAGAGCTAATCCCTCTTTAGATCCAAGTCATCATATCCATTCCAAAGATAAATTACTTCCAATCTTACTGTATCATGGTAGTAAAAAATGCCAAAGCCATACCTTGGCTTCTTCTTGGATAAAGAGGCAACCCAAGTCCACATTTCCACCACATTTTTCCATTGCTTACATTGTTCAGACTCCAAAACAAAAGCAGATAATCAAAGCTTGAGAAATGGCATCAGGCCTTAGCCATTTTCCACAGGAAGCTGCAAGAAGTAGTATATTTGTCAGAAAAGAGAAACAAAAATCCCTTATTCAGTTTCCAATCTCCACAGATCATTGTTAATCCTCTGCTACCACATTAGTACAGTGAACACCCATCTGGCAAAGAAAGAAACTGGAGACAGTCTGTCTTCCAAATAAATAAGTTTATTCACAAAACTCAGTGTGACATAAGTACAAACTACTTCTCCCTTCCACATAGCTTCCCTCCCCTGGGGGCAACTGGTTCCTTTATATGTGTCCTAGCCTTTCCCCAATTAATATCAGCTGCTCTTAATCAGAACTAGAGCATGTACTTAACTGTCACAGCATTTGCGATATTAACAGTTCTAGAGGATTGGAGAGTGGCAAGTTTGAACAACCTTATTCAAGAAAGGGTGTAAGGACATTCTTAGTAACTACCAGCCAGCTAGTTAATTAGTTTACTGTCAGTGGTGGGTAAGGTTTTAGAAACAATAATCAGAGAAAAATCAACAGACAATTGAAAAGGTTTGGGTTAATTAAGGATAGCAGCCTGGATTTATAAAAGGCTTGACTAATCAATTTTTTTGATAAATTAACAGAAAGTTGATTTTTTTTTTATTCATTGGATGTGGGCATCACTGGCTAGACCAGCATTTATTGCCCATGTTCAGAGGGCATTTAACATTGCTCTGGGGCTGGAGTCACATGTAGGCCACATTTTCTTGTCTAAAGGACACTAGTAATCCAGGTGGGTCTTTGTGACAATCAGCAATGGTTTCATAGTCAACTTCAGACTTTTAATTCCAAATTTTTATTGGATTCAAATTTCACCATCTGCCCTGGTGGGGTTTGAACCCAGGTCCCCAGAGAATTACCCTGGGTTCTTGGAATATTAGTCAGTGACAATAACACTATGCTATCACCTCCCAATAGGAATGTGATAGATGGTGTCCATATGGATTTTAAGATACCATTTGACAAAGTATCATAAAAGGCTAGTTAACAAAATTGAGACTCTGGAATAGGACTTAAGGACAGAAAACAGCGAGTTTTGGTAAATGGTTGTTTTTCAGACTGGATGACGGTAAACAGTGGTGTTCCCAAGAGTCAGTGCTCAGACAATTGCTTTTTTTGTTAAATATAAATGACTTGGATATTGGAATGAAGAGTAAAATTTCAAATTTGCTAATGGCACCAAGTGCAAAGGTAGGGCAGATGGTGAGGATGGAAACAATTGACTATAACAGGACACAAATAGGCTAGCAGAATGGGCAGACTAGTGACAGATGGAATTTAATACAGCAAAGTGTGAGGTAATGCATTTGGCAAAAGGGATAAGGAGAGGCAACATAGACTTAAAAGTGTGCAGGGGCAACAGGACCTGGGGTTTCATGTGCATAGTTCTTTGAAGGTGGCAGGACATATTGAGATAATAATTCGTAAAGTAGATGGGATCCTGGACTTTATAACTATAAGTATTGAATATAAAAGCAGGGAAATTATGCTGAACCTTTTTAAAGCTCTGCTTTGGCTAGAACTAGAGCATTCCATTCAGTTCTGGTCACCACACTTTCAGAAGGCTGCGAAGATCCTTGAGAGAGTTCAGAGAAGATTTATAAGAAAGGTTCTAGTGATGAAGAATTTTATCTGCAAGATTAGGTTGGAAAAGCTGGGGTTCTTTTCCTTGGAACAAAGGAGTTTGAGGGAGGATTTTATAGAGGCTTACAAGGTTATGAGTCGATCAATGATTTCAAAATGAAACTGGATGGGCACCTGAGGGAAACAGTCTTGCAGGGCTACAGGGATAGAAGGAAAGAATTGGAGTGTATTGCTATAAAAAGAGCTAGCATGGACTCAATGGGCCAAATGACCTCCTTTTGTGCTGTAATGAATCTGTAACCAGCTGAACATTAATGGAGTGGAATTCCTTTCAATTGACAGAGAATGGTTGTTCATCTAAGGGCATCTTCATTGCCACACATGTGCAATCTATGACTCCCTGTACCCCTGGGAATCCAACCACTGAAGCAGATGCGAGAGCCCTCTGGTTCTTGTCACATCAGTAGCAAAGTGGACGTAGGTGGTGGTCCTAACAAATATAGCATCCATCACCTGGGCGATGCCCTTGTGGGCAGCAGATTATGAAATCTTGCAAATGGCACCAGCAGATTCTATGGAAGGAGCCAATGGCAAAGAAATACGGGTCTATGGTGACCTTGATGGCCACTGACAATGCCTGTTCACCTGAACCGATGGGAAGGTAGTCTTTGTCTAGGAGATTGCAGATGTGAGCAGCGACCTGCTGTGGAAGTCACACGCATCCTGACTTGGAACTATATCACCATTCCTTCAATGCTGCTGGACCTTCCTTCCTAAAAACACTGGCTGTACCTACACCACATGGACTGCAGGGGTTCAAGAAGATTTTTTTTTTTATTTGTTACGGATTTATTGTCTTTGAACATTGACAAAAACAATATACAAAGTAATTTCTGATTAAGCTATCAGTTAGCTCCGTACATCAATTTGCTTTCCATTTCTGTAAGATGCCAGCAGCCATAAAATGGTAGCAAATGATTGGAGCATAGAAAAGTTACAGCACAGTGTTGCTGATGTGGACTTCCAGTTATTACTAGATTCCCAGCATCTAAATCTCATTTACACTGCAGGCTGAGGTGCCATCAAATCAGTACTTGATAGGTTTCGGGCAATAAAAACATCTGCAACAAACAGCCCACAGTTTACAATTAAGTTCCTCCTGAAGTCAGTCCTGTCGGTGGCCAGGGCATAGGCCATTTTCACCATGTCCATGAAGCCCCGGGGACAGCCTGGCTCATTCTTCATTGGAGCCGCCATGTTGGCTCATCGCCACCTTCTCAAGAACAATTAGATGAATTAGGGATTAGCAACAAATGCTGGCCTTGCCAATAACACCCACATCCCATGAAACAATAAAAAATAAAGTCTCAGTCTCCTGAGATACTGCTGCTCAGTCAAGTCGAGAAAGCTCATCTATTGTCTTTATATTCTGTACTGGGGCTATTGCCTCCTTGAGTTGGAGCTCTGTGTCCCAGGATGACCAACTCTTGGGGAAGGAATGAAGGTACGACCAGGGGTGTGTGATTCTGGTGTGCTGGTGAGCCTGTGAGAGCAGAGAGTGGTACGGGTCAAATAGTGTCCCGGCAGGAAACAACCCAGGACACCTCAAATATGGGATGGCCCCATAAAGTCTGGGAGGTTTGCTCACCCTGCTGTGTCCATACCCTCTGTTCTGGAGGAGCAGCATATCGCTGTGCAGAAGGCAGCTGCTGCTGCTGTTGATGTTGCTGGTGCTATTCTTCATCAGAGGTCTAAGATAGAGCTGCATAAGGTGCTCCTAAGCTGCAGTGAAAGCTGACAGCAGGCAAGTGCACATCAAGGTGAATAAAGTCCAAGGTGGCAGACATGACTTCCAAAATGTTGGAAATCATTAGTTAAGCAATGAAAGCACACACTCAGAACAAAGAAGCAGTTGTGTTATTTAAGTCTTTGAAGGCTTACCAGGCTGTTAATTTCACACAGTCATCAATCCCCAATGTGTCCTTTGACCCCAGCAAGTTTCAATAAGCTTAGGAAACCTGTGCTTCGGCTGCTAACGCCAGAATATTGCGTCAAGTTTACAACTGATTGCCTCTTAGTGTATGAAAATAACAGACCCCTGATATCCACATTGAGGTTTCCCATGGCTCCAAGCACACGTTGGTCAAAGGTGGAAATGGAAGGGATCATGCCGGGGCTCCAATATGTCAGTTTATTTTTGCAGAGTTAACCAGCCCCAGCCTGTTCCAGAATCACCCTCCTGGCATGCTCAAATTCTGTCCATTGTGTCTGAAATGTGCTACCTTCATGTGAACATAGAAATAGTAAAAGGGAGAGTGGGTCAATTAAGAAGAACATTAGAATTCGGAGCAGGAATAGGCCATACATTCTGGACCAGAATACTGAAGTTGGCCTCTGCAGAAATGTGGAGCGTACCTATTCTGGGAGTTCTTCTATGTAGGGCAGGATCTTTGGGGGAAGCCAAGCCACAGCGTCATAGCATTAGTTGCTGTATTGTGGTAAGTCTTCAATCACTAACACAGTGAAAAGCTTTGCGACATTTAGATAGCCTTTCCCTGTGGGAGTGAATGAGTGTAGGTGCATAGGGTGGTGGGGAGGCAGGGTAGGTAGAGTGGCAGGGTGGTAGCTGTAGTTGTGTGTGTAGGATGCCAGCAGAGTACAGTGGCAGGGTGCCAGCTGGGTAGGGTGGCATGTTGGTTAGGGTGGTAGATGGCTGGGTAAAGTTGGTAGTTGGCAGGTTGGCAGGTTACAAGGTGGGTAGGGTGATGAGGTGAGATCAGGTCAGGGGAGAGTCAGAGGGCTGGGTGTAGTCAGAAGGTGGAGGAATCAGAGAGTTGGGGGGAGTTAGAGGACTTGGGGGGGAATCAGAGTGCCGGGGGTGTCAGAGGGTGGGATGGGTTCAGAAGTTTGGGGGGGGTCGAGGGCTGGGGGCATCAGAGGGTCAGAAGGAGTCAGAGTGACAGGGAGAGTCAAAGGGTTGGGGGAAGTTGGAGAGGTCGGGGGAGTCGGAGAGGTGGGGTGAGTCGAAGGGTTCGGGGGAGTTGGAGAGTCAGGGGAGTAGGAGAGTCGGGGGTTCAGAGGGTTGGCAGAATCAGAGGGTTGGCAGAATCAGAGAGTCAGGGGAGTTCAGAGGGTCGGGGGGTTCAGAGGGTTGGGGGAGTCAGAGGGTTGGGGGAGTCAGACGGTTGGGGGAGTCGGAGGGTGATGGGAGTCGGTGGTTCGGGGGCTTCAGAGGATCAGGAAGGTCAGAGCGTAGGAGGACTCGGAGGGTCAGGGGAGTCGGAGGGTCGGGGGAGTCAGAGGGTTGAAGGGTCGGAGTGAGTCAGAGTGTAGGGGGAGTCAGAGGGTCGAGGGGGATCGGAGTGTTGGGGGTGTGACTGGGGAGTGTGGGTTGTGGAGTTACTTTATTTAAACTGTCTTAAATGTGGTATTTAAACAGTCTTAACATTTCCTGGATAACTATGAAGGTAAGTCACGCAGACCTACCCCAAGTTCTGACCCCAGCTTTCAGCAGGTCATACAAACTCAAAACGTTAACTCTGATTCTCTCTCTACAGATGCTGTCAGACCTGCTGAATATTTCCAGCATTTTCTGTTTTTGTTTCAGGTTTCCAGCATCTGCAGTATTTTACTTTTATCAGAGACATTTGCACAGGGTCCCAGATAGCAGGCAAATTGCTCATTGGTAGTTTAAACTTCCATCGAATGTCTGGTCTCAGACGATCAGGCAACTGGAAGACTTGGGCCGTACATAACTTTAAAGACTGAAATTTGGTTACCTGCCAGCCTTTTTTTAGAGTAAAGATCGCCAGCCTTTTAGGTCTCTCCTAATGGGTAGATTCTTTTATTTCTGGTATAATTCTTGTAAATTTGTTTTTCACTTTTGCCACTGCCTCTCTATTCTTTTTTTATAATATGATCAGAGCACAGCATCTAACCAAGATTCTGTACAAGTTCCGGATCCTCTGAACCCCCCCAACCCTCTGACTCTCCCCCGACCCTCTGATTCCCCCCAACCCTTCGAATCATCCCAACCATCCGACTCTCCCCCGACCCTCTGACTCTCCCTCAACCCTCCAGCTCCGCCGACCCTCTGATTCCCCCCCGACCCTCTTACTCTCCCCCGACCCTTCAACTCCCACTGACCCTCTGACTCCCCCGACCCTCCAACTCCCACTGACCCTCCGACTCCCCCGACCCTCCAACTCCCCCCGCCCCTCCGACTCTCTCCAACCCTCTGACTCCCCCCAACCCTCCCACTCTCCCCAGCCCTCTGACCACCCCCCAACCCACTGATTCCCCCAACCCTCTGACTCCACCGACCTTCTGACTCCACCGACACTCCGATGCCCCACGGCCCTCTGACTCCCCCCAACCTTCCAAATCTCCTCGAGTCCCCTGAACATCTGACTCCACTGATCCTCTGAACCCCCCAATCTTCCAATGCCCCCTGATCCTTTGACTCCCCGGCCCTCAGACTCCCCCAACTTTCCGACTCCCCCCGACTCCCCTGAACCTCTGAACCTTCCAACGCCTCCCGACCCTCCAACTCCCCCGACCCTCCAACACCCCCGATGCTCTGAACCCCCGACCCTCTGACTCTCCTGACCCTCTGACTCCCCGATCCTCTGAACCTCCTGACCCTCTGACTCCCCGATCCTCTGAACCCCCTGACTCTCCGACTCCCCCGACCCTCTGACTCCCCCCGACCCCCTGACTCCCCTGATCCTCTGACTCCCCCACACCCTCTCACTCTGCCAACCCTCCGACTCCCCAGACCCTCTGTCTGCACAGCTTTCTAAGTGTGGTCTAATCAAGATTCTATACAAGTCGAATATAACTTCTCTACCTTGCAATTCTTTCACTCTAGAAACTTCTTCCAATGAGTTCTGAAATAAAGTGCTATTATTTTCTCTTGCATAGACTTCCTCATCATATAACTGCCTTTTTCCATCTGTTTAATTATTGTTGTGTGCCTTTTTTTAATTTTGTTTGGCATTTGGACAGCTCTCTTTTCTCCGCAGAGAGATTGGCAGACTATAAAGTGTATTAAAAGCGAATTATTAATGTTTATTAATGTTACAGTACTTGTGGTGTTAGTATTTAATGCATGTTTTTTTTTATTCTTCCATGGGAAGTGAGCTGGGCCAGCATTTATTGCAAATCCCTAGTTGCCCTTGAGAAGGTGGCGGTGAGTTGCCTTCTAGAACCAATGCAGTCCATGTGATATATGTACACCCACAGTGCTGTTAGGGAGGGAGTTCCAGGATTTTGACCCAGCAACTGTGGAGGCATGGCAATAGTGTGTGTGACTTGGAGGGGAACTTGCAGGCAGTGATGTTCTGATGCATTTGCCAGGTGGTAGATATTTGGAAGATGCTGTCAAAGCATCTGCTGTCAGTACTTGGTGAGTTGTTGCAGTGCCTCTTGTAGATGGTACACACTGCTGCCACTGTGCATCGGTGATGGAGGGAGTGAATGTTCAAGGTGGTGGATGGGGTGCCCATCAAGCAGGTTATTTTGTTCTGGATGGTGTTGAACTTCTTGAGTGTTTTAGGAGCTGCACTCACCCTGGAAAGTGGACAATA
The DNA here is from genome assembly GCF_017639515.1 of Carcharodon carcharias. Lineage (NCBI taxonomy): Eukaryota > Metazoa > Chordata > Chondrichthyes > Lamniformes > Lamnidae > Carcharodon > Carcharodon carcharias. The sequence continues at coordinate 173,092,583 of NC_054469.1, forward strand.
CTCCATCACAGTCCTCTCCTTTGCCTTGTAGATGGTGGATAGGCTTTGGGAAGTCAAAAAATGAGTTACTTACTGCAGACTTTCCAGCCTATGACCTGTTCTTGTCTAGTTAAATTTCTGGTTAATGGTGATCCCCAAGATGTTGATGGTGGGGTATTCAGTGATGGTAATGGTTAAACCTCAAGGGCAGTCATTAGATTCTCTCATGTTGGAGATGGCCAATGACTGGCACTTTTGTGGTGCAAGTGATTATTAGCCCAAGCATAAATGTTGTTCAGGTCTTGCTTCCTGAGGAATTGTGAATGGTATTGAATACTTTGCAATCACCAGCAAACATCCACTGTTCTGATCTTACGATGGAAGGAATGTCATTGATGAAGCAGCTGAAGATGGTTGGGCCAAATTCACTACCCCAAGGAACTCCTGCAACCATGTCTCATTTTTCCCTCTGTGTTTTGATCTGCTCTGTTTTGGTTTGTCATGAATGTGCTCTTCATTTGAGAATTAGCTCTGTTATTTGCCATGGGCTGAAGTAGAGGCAGAAGATTTATTATGTGTATCTGTGACTAACAGCAATGGACTTTCATCAACACCAGAAATCGCCGTTTGCCAGTTTTCAACTCTTTCACAGTTAGCACTTTTATTTCTTGTGCAGAACGACATGATGGCTCAGAACTGACACACACATGGGTGCCAGCAAGCTGCTTCATTGCCGCTCCTCAACTGCCAGCAGTAAGGCACGGCCCATAATTCTTCTGACCCATGTGAGCATAGAACAGCAGACATCTATGAGGTTTCAGGATCCCTCCATCAAGATATATACCTATAAGAAAGGAAGACTCACATCTATATAGTACCTTCCACAACCTCAGGATGCTCCCAAAGTGCTTTACAGCTAATTAAGTACTTTTGAAGTCTAGTCACTCCTAATGTTGTCAATTTCCACACAGCAAGGTCACCCAAAAAGCAATATGATAATGAACAGATAGTTTGTTTTTAGCGATGTTAATTGGCCAGGACACCACAAATAATTCCCCTGTTATTCTTCAAAATAGTGTCAAATTTATGTTAAAGAGAGCAGACAGGGTCTCAGTTTAACATTTCATCTAAAAGGTGGCACTTTCAGGAGTGCCAGCTTAGATTCTTGTGCTCAAGTCTCTTGAGTTGCTCATGAACCCACAACCTTCTGATTCAGAGGCAAGAGTGTTACCGACTGATACAAAGCTAGGTGGGAATGTAAACTGTGAGGAAGACACAAAGAGGCTGCAAAGAGATAGAGACAGATTAAGTGACTAGACAAACAAAGTTGCAGATGGATTATTAAGTGGGGAAGTGTGAGGTTACTCGCTTTGGTAGTAAGAATAGAAAAGCATAATATTTTTTAAAAGGCACAGAACTTAAATGTTGCAGTTCATGTGTACTTTTACAAGGGACACAAAGTTAAAATGCCAGCACAGGAAGCAATTAGGAAGGCAAATGGCATGTTGGATTATTGCAAGGGGACTGCAGTATAACAATAAAGTGTTGCTAAAATTGTATAGGGCTTTGGTGAGATCTCACCTGGAGTACTCTGTAAGGAAGGATACATATGCCTTGCGGGGTTTGGGGATTGGTGGAGGGGGGGGGTGGTGAGGGGTGGGGGGGGGCACACTAGGCTCACTAGGTTGGTTCCTGGGATGAGAGGCTTGTGTTACAATGAGAGGCTGGGGGCTGGGCGGAATTGTCCCAGATTTTCCCTAAGTGCGGTGGTGGGCAGGAAAAGGGCGTTTTACTCGCCAGCCGCAATGGTAGCTTCTCATGCCTCATTAATCATGCATTCCCAGAAATCATGCGCTTTCGATGGCTCTCATTCACCCGCCACACCATCATCTCACCACTTCCTCACACCAGCACCATGTTTAAAGTGCAACTGTGTGCACACCTGTCAGTGCTTCCAACCCAAGACTGCTGCACAAAATACATGTTCCTGAAAGGCAAGAAGACTGCAGCCTCCTGATTCAGTGAAGTGTCCCTGGAATGCTTTTTGGACTCCATGGGGGTCTGCCGTGAAGTCCCCTACTCCCGCTCTGGCTGCAGTAGGGGCAGCAACATCACCAATCCAGCTTGGAAGGCGGTGTCAGCGGTGGTCAGCGCCAACGTCCTACAAAAGAGGACAGCCATCCAGTGCCACAAGAGGGTGAATGATCTCTTCCGTTCCATCAGGGTAAGTCACTCTTCTCATCGCTCTCAACTCACACACTCACAAACCCATCACATATCCACAGGGATCTCACTCACTACCAGTTCAAGGGACATCACCATTCACTCTCTCACACACATCTTCATTCTCCTTATCCTGTCCATGGTACCACTCACCACCCACACATGCCAGGCATACTTATCATCTGGCCTAGCAGGCACGCCATTTACACTCCCTCCATCTGTTTTCATGCAGGACAAGCTGGCACACAACAAAAGGGAGAGGTTGCAAACTGGTGGAGGATTGCCTGACATCAAGGTCCTCATGGACTTTGAAAATGGAGTCATCCAGCTGGCCGGTCCTGTGCTGACAGGGAGGTTGGCTATGCTCAACAAAGTGAGGATCCAGCAGTGCAACATCCATCAGACAACCATGCTGTGAGTGATGTGTCCTGTTTCACCAGCCACTGTCATTCAATAATTATCCCTGCTTGCTTTTGCAGGCACATCTGGGAAACAGTTGAGGGACTCTATGACCCAGGTACTCGATTCAAGCCTCAAGGAGGAATCTGCTGAAACCCCAGTTGAAGACCCATTACAGTGCTCACCCACACCCTCCACCAGCACAAAGACACACACCTCATTGGGACCTAGCTCTAGAGTAGCCTAGTGGTCACAATCTGGTGAGCACATTGCACTGTCTGGTCCACAGCAGGTAGCGGCAAGGACTTCCCAGATTTCTAGCACTCAGAGGACTGCTGGAGGCCAGAAATCTGGTGAGTTCAAGTCAGATAAGGATCCTCTGGACTTGGTCATACTTCAGTTGCTGGAGCTGCAAAGGCAAGCTCGGGAACATCAGGAAGGGATGTCCACTGCACTCTTCAGATTGCAAGGCATGATGGAGGAGTCCATCCGCCTTTAGTCTAAGGTGATAGTGCCGGCATGCCAACCCACCGAGGTCAACACTGGTAGGATGGCGGCCGCCGTGGAGACCTTGGTCCAGGACATTGGGCTGCGCAGGCTGAACTCCATCTCTGATGCCATAGTTGGCCTCCAACAATGCCAATGCAAGAGGGGTGCGGGGAAGCTTACTCTCATTCCAGCTTCATCTTCTCCTCAAGGAGTCAACCAGGGGCCCTTGGGCACCCATAGGGAGAAGAATCAGCAGGTGCACACTCAGGGGCCATCCACCCAGGTAACTTCATGAATGATCAGCCCTTCTTCTTGTGACCCCAGCAGCTCCTACTCCACAGGCCGGGGAGGGTGCCACTGCCACACAGTGGGACCCTGAAAGCAGGCCGGGGCCTTCCAGGTCTCGGCCCTCCTGAGGATCTCATCAAGGTCATCACAGGCAGGGTGTAGCAGTCAGTAGGCTGCCTCCACCTCCGCTGTTGCGGGCTCACCAAGACGTAGCGGCAGTGTAGAGAAGGTTAAGAAGAAATAATTGCAAAACCTGGGTGCGGGTGTTAATCACTTGTAAATAATGTTCACCAATATAAATAAACTCCCAAGAATGTCTCCTTGCCTATGGCCCCTTGTTATGAGGAGCAGTGTTCATGTCACTCAATGTGCAATCTTGGTTCCTGCACAAGATAAAGGCAGGTATCTCACTCCAGGGCCTCTTCCCTGTGCAGTGTGTAACCTTCAGACTAAAGTGATGGTCTGGCTTCACACTCACTGGACACATTACTGATGCCTGCATCTCGACGGTGCTAGTCATTGCTGCCAGAATGTCGTGGGCAGGTGTCACAAAGTTTCATTATACTCTCTGGGCTGGCTCCTTGGGGGCAAGGACTACCCACAGAGGCTGTGGCTGATGACAGCCATGTGGCGGCCTCAGACTGCAGCAGAGAGAATGTACAATGAGGCTCATGCTGCAACTCGCAACTTGGTGGAGCAAACCATCGGGATGTTGAAAATGCTGTTCTCTCAGCACCTTTAAAGAGGGGCTGACCGCACCCCCCCATCTCTTCAGCATTTGTGACCAGTGACTCTGTGCTCCTGAAGGTGTCAGGCGCTGAAGGCTGACAAAGGATCAGGTGCATTTAAAGTTTCATGGCTGCGACTCTATGATATGACCCTGATCACAGAGCACAAGCGAGCTGCCCTCGGCCAGACAGGAGCCAGACATTCTCCGAGGCTATGTGAAGATCTACGGAGTGTCCTCACTGCATGTTGTCATCATCCTCCTGGAATCGAGCGACTTATAGGGCCTCAAGTATACGTCTCCATGAGGGGAGCCTTATCACAGAGGGCACGTCATTGCCTTCAGCCATAGAACCATAGAACCATAGAACACTACAGCACAGAAAACAGGCCATTTGGCCCTTCTAGTCTGTGCCAAAATATTATTCCGCTAGTCCCATTGACCTGCACCTAGTCCATAACCCTCCAGACCTCTCCCATCCATGTATCTATCTAAATTATTCTTAAAACTTAAGAGTGAGCCCACATTTACCACGTCATATAGCAGCTCGTTCCACACTCTCACCACTCTCTGAGTGAAAAAGTTCCCCCTAATGTTCCCCCAAACCTTTCCCCTTTCACCCTAAAGCCATGTTTATGTCTCCTAATCTAATTGGAAAGAGCCTACTCTCATTTACTGGAGTCAAAGGTCCACAGATGCAATGTGGGGACCTATGACGTCACCTCACTGCATGTCGTCGTCCACAAATCTAGCAGCCATGAGGGCCTTCTGAGTGTGCCTGTCTCGTCTGGCCAGTGTGATAACCTAATTTCTATCATCATCACCTTAGAGGATCACCTCACCCTCATCCTGTTCGACATCCTCCTCATTGGAAGAGATGTCCAGCTCCTCCATCTCCTCCTCATCCAGTTCCTCTCCCCGTTGCAGCACCAGGTTGTAAAGGGCACAGCTGGCAACAGTATGTGTGACACCCTCTGTGGGCTGTATTTCAGGGCTCCACCAAACCAGGGCAGGCACCAGTACCTCATTTTCAATATCCCAATGGTTTGGTTCACCAAGTTGCAAGTTGCAGCTTCAGCCTCGTTGTACATTCTCTCTGCTGTAATCTGAAGCCGCTGCATGGGTGTCATCAGCCATGTCCTCTGTGGGTAGCCCTTGTCCCTGAAGAACCAACCACTGTAGCCTCTGTGGACCCTGTAAGACATCAGGGATCTGTGGCTGACTGGGAATGTAGGAGTTGTGGACACTCCCTGTGCAGAACTGCAAAATGTGTTTGTGATGGCTACACACCAGCTGTACATTCAGTGAGTGGAAGCCCTTGCGAGTGACACAGTTGACTACTTGTTGTAATGGAGAACTGAGCGCCATGTGAGTGCAGTCGATGGCACCCTGCACCTGTGGGAAACCTGAGATCTGGGAAAATGCCAGCACTCTTGCCCCCGGCTTTCCTGGTCCTGGGCAAAATGCACAATTATGTGCCTTCCCGAAGATGACCCCACTGATGCATTTGTAGATGAAGGCTTGCGATATTGCACAGAGGTCACCTGTGGAGCCCTGAAAGGAGCCACTGAAATAGAAATTGAGCACCGTAGTCACTTTCACAGCCAAAGACAGTGGATGCCCTCCATGTCCCTGTGGTGCCAAATCCTGCAGCAGGTGGCTGATGTGGCTGACTAGTTCCCTGGACATACACAGTCTTCAGCAACACTGGTTCTCGGCCATCTGCAGGAATGAAAGGTGGCATTTTTAGACCTTGGGTCTAGCTAGGCATTGAAAGCGATGGCTCGTAGTGGCTCTTCAGCTGCATGAGCGAGAGCCCCAGATTCCATCTTGTGCTGTTACTCCCTTTGCCCTTTCCCTCAGCCAGGCACCTCCATCGCTCTCTTCTCCTTTGAATCCGCTTTCTGTACGACCTGATGCATACGACTAGGTCACCAAGCTCCATGCTCCTGATGTACTCCTCCTGCAGGATGAAAGAGAGAGAGATGCACGGGTTAGCTTGGGTGTTGTAAGAACCTCTCTTGGTTAAGCCTGAAGGCCTCTTAACGCATCCCAGAGAATGCTGGCTACCACTTGGATGGCCAGAGTTTAGTGCGTTGCTTGGCTGCCCGAGACCCCAATCACCTCCGCCCCACTGCACCTGACCGATTGACGGCAGCTTTGCTCACTGGACTGCATGCTGTACTCTCAGCTCAGGCACAGGCATTCCCCTAACCCACACTGCAAGGCTGCACTGTTAGCTTGAACCATGGGGGAGACTGGTCCAAACCGGGATGATGATATTGCAAGGGGCTGTGAGTGCCTCCACCAGTGACTGCTCCATGGCCAGCTTTAGCAAGGAAATTGTGCAATGTGCCCAGTTGTCCAATTATTCAGCAGTCCACTAAAACGCTTATTAGTTTACAGTCTGTGCCTGAGGAGTGAAGAGATCTGGAACATTTGGTGGTGCTTTCAGGCCTCTGCATTGTTTGAGTGGACAGTTGAGCTAGAGGTCTGACTCCAAGCATGTCAATGTGGCTGTGCCTGAACTGTCTCGGCTGTGGAGGAATGGCTACTTTATACAAGGTTTGCCTAATGCATGGCCGCTTCCCTCCCACAACCCCCCGCACTTGCTTGTGCACTACCATCATCCACAGGGCAGCCCTTGCACACCCACCCCCTGCCCCCCACGTGCCCGCCCCGCCCCCCCACAACTTGCCTCAACCGCATGGCAGCCCTTGCCCCGGCACCACACTGTCAGCCAGCTGGGAGAAAGCAATTTGCCTGTGCCCTCGTCTTGAAGTCCAATTGGTGACCCTCGCGAGCACTGCACAATGTTACTGTGCACACACCTCCCAGTTCCCCTTGAAATGCAGCTTGCCAGCTGTTGTAAAACATGCCAGCGTGTGATCACGCCAACATGCTTGGATGATCCTGCGTGGGGGCGTGATTCCGGTGAGCTAGGTTTATAATGATATGCAGATATATTACAATGAAGTTCCTGACATCCGGCGGCAGGAAATGCAGCCCACCATTGACATGGACATTTGCAAACCTGTTTCACGACAGCATGCAATTGATTTTTAGTCTTCCCGCCATATTGTCCGCTAATGCCTGCCATGACACCCGAAGCCAGCGGGCACGGAAAATTCTACCCGCTGAATCAATTGCGTCTATAGTCTCTAGAATTTAGAGGAATGAGAGGTGATCTCACTGAAACATAAAAGATTTTGAAGAGGCTTGGCAGAGTAGACATTGAGGATTTTTTCCCCCTGCTGAGGAAACAAGAACAGAAGGACACAGTCTCAGGATAATTTCAATCATTTAGGACTGAGATGAGGAGAAATTTCTTCACTCAGACCATTGTGAATATTTGGAATCTTTACTCAGAGGGTTTTGGATGCTCCATCGTTGAGTATATTCAAGGCTGAGATAGACAGATTTTTGCTCTCTCAGGGAATCTAGTGATTTGGGAGTGGGCAGGAAAGTGGAGTTGGAAGATCAGCCATGATTGCATTGAATAGCACTGAAATTTTGAGGGGCCATATGGTTTACTCCTGCTCCTATTTCTTATGCTCTTTTGAGCTATGTCTGATCATTTTCCAAGTTATTCGAACTCAACATATGAATACATCTTGAGCTTCTGTAGCAGCAGTGGGAGTATTTATGGAGAAAATCTGCTGTGCCCTTGCTGTATGTAAATTTAGCGTTCACTACTTTAAATCTTTGGTAGTACAGGACTCGAGTATTGCTGAAAAAAGAGACATTTTTGTCAAAGCATTTTGTCATCAGGACAATTCAGAAGACTATCAAATACAAAAGGAACAACAATTTATACTGTATGTGAAAAGTGTGCTGATTGATTGGCAAGTGGACTCTGATTGCTAGACATTGCCATGGAGAATGCACCAGTTGATGTGGAATGAGAGTTAACTGCCAAGCAATGCTTGAAATTTAAATCAGGCAGCTTGGCTCTGATTAGTCAAGGCACTGCCCTAAGGAATGAACCAGCAAATGGCTGTCACTTATTTTGTTTATCTGAAACAGGCACAAAGTGTGTACATAATCTTTATGCTGGCAAAGAACAGGGCCCTGTGTATTAACATGTGTATCTTCCAGTTTTGTCCAATCATGCAATTACATCTAATGTTGGACACTGTGGCGGAATCATCTCAGATGGTAGCGGGCTGGAAGAAGGATGTTTTACCTGCTGGCGGCAATGGCGGGTTTTTGCGCCATATCACCCCATCCCACCTCATTAATCATGTATTCCCAGGAAACACACCATTCCACTGGTGGGTGGTCTCCGATTCACCTGCCATGCCATCATCTCGCCGCTTCCTCATGCCGGGTGCTATATTTAAAGTGCAGCCGGGGTGCACACCTCTCAGTGCTTCCAGCCCAGGACTGCTGCAGAGAAGACATGGCCCCGAAAGGCAAGAAGACTGCAGCCCCACACCCCCCTCCCCCGATTCAGCAATGCATTCCTGGTACACCTTCTGGACACCGTTGGAGCCCGCCGCAATGTCCTCTACCCCTCAACCATCTCATCACTCTAAACTCACACACTCACAAGCCCATCACACATTCACTGGCATCTCACTCACTGCCAGATCAAGGGACATCACCACTCACTTTCTCACACACATCCTCACATCTCCATCTGGCTTCATCTCCTCTGGGGTCTGCCTCCTCAGCCCTCGCCATCTTGAGGCCACTTGCACAGATAAACATGTGCCCCCGCACACACCCTGGGATGCTCCCTTCCCCAGTACAGCCCTAGCCCAGCAGCCTCTTCCCTGAGGCCACTATCCCCCTTCCCCAAGCACGTCCTAGTCCTGCAGCCATTGAAAAACCACCCCCACCTTACAACTGGCCTTGTAAGTAGATGCCTGCCCGTGAGCCCCTAAAAGTGATGTGGTGCTGCCTGCGAAGCCTGGCTCTGATGACAGTGAGTGCTGCCTGAAGCAAGGTGGGCAAACAAACCTCAAAGTCCCAAGTGAAGTGCAACTCGCCAGGTGCACGTCACTTATGTACAGTTGTGAGGAGGTGAGTATTGTCAGGGGGATTGAGTATTGTCAGGGGGTGAGTATTGTCAGGGGGGTGTGAGTATTGTCAGGGGGTGAGTATTGTCAGGGGTTGGTCATTGTCAGGTGGTGAGTATTGTCAGGGGGTGGGTATTGTCGGGGGGTGGGTATTGTCAGGGGGTGAGTATTGTCAGGGGGTGAGTATTGTCAGGGGTGTGAGTATTGTCAGATGGTGAGTATTGTCAGGCGGTGAGTATTGTCGGGGGGTGTGAGTATTGTCGGGGGGTGAGAATTGTCAGAGTGTGAGTATTGTCAGGGGGTGAGTATTGTCAGGGGGAGTGAGTATTGGGGAGGGTGAGTATTGTCAGGGGTGAGTATTGTCGGGGGTGAGAATTGTCAGAGGGTGAGTATTGTCAGGGGGTGAGAATTGTCAAAAAGTGTGAGTATTGTCAGGGGCAGTGAGTATTGTCAAGGGTGGGTGAGTATTGTCAGGAGTTGCAGCTTTGCACTTTCAGAGGTTGAGAGGGATATTTAAGAACTCTGCAAGTCCATGAACTGAAGGCAGACTTTAAGGGGCGTGTCTTCAGCCATGGTGACAAGGGGGTGTAGCTTTGTTTTAGTTACCCTTCGCCACTGGGCCTCCCCAGTCTGCTCATCCCTGATTCAAACTGGATCTGCTACTGGAGGATGCAAAAGCGCCAGTGTAAGAAGGTAAGTGGGTTGTTTACATCACAGTGGTGAACGCATCCGCTCCACCCCTGAGCAGAAGATCTGGGCCAATGGAATGTACGTACACAGATGTGCTTCCCAACCCTCTGACAAATCAGTTTTGTTTGTCAGATAAAGTGAGTGCCTTAACATTTACAGGTTCAGTGCTGAATGTACCTTTTGTGTTCCTTTTTTGTGTATGTACTTAAGTAAATACAATGCAAAAACATCTATTCAGCTTGCTTCATCGAGAGTTCCTCTTCTTGGGGTTTCTGCCCAAAGGCAAGTTCAACCCACAGCAGCATAACCTCTGCCCCAGGTAGGGCAAGGAGGCAGGTCCCAAATCCACCCCAGTTGGAATGGGGATCAAACCCATGCTGTTAGCACCAATCTGATCTTCATCAGTCTTCCAGCACAAGTTGCTGTGGCAACATACCCTTTATTAGCATGTCATAGCCTGCAGCTACAGACTGATGGCAGAAGCTCCAATTTCTTTCCATCACATGGCTGACCAGGAATCTCTCCAGCTCTTATCACCTGCCATTGACATATGTTGGAAGGATTTATAAGCTGATAATCAATCTGTTTGGCCACATTATAAACACACCTTCCTTGGCCATCAAGACCTGGAGTGGGACTTGAACCTGGAGCTTCTGACTCAGAGGAAGGGACACTACCCACTGCACCACAAGACCTCATTAAGAGCTCCTGAGGAGAGAAGTGGTTTGTTCCCATAGGGCCACTTTCTAACAGTTTTATGCAAACTATATCGATTCTGTGGCCCATAGCGCTGTCTGCCCCCAGTTTGCAGAGAAAGCGGCAAATATATGAATGAATTTCTCCCCCCAATGAAGAATTATTCAATTATGGTATTCCCTCCTGTACCACTTGTTAACCCCTCTTTTAGAGAACACGAGCTTCCTTCCTTATTGTCTCTGTGGGGGAAAATACAAGCTCTGTTGTTACATGATTTTATATAACTTTCCATCCCATTTTTCAGCATTTATCAATACAGTTCATTTAAAAATGTAAATTCACACCAATCAAGTCCCAGGTATCCAATGTGCTATGAGAAATAAATTTATTCTAATCTCTAACCATGCTCGTAGATTGAAAGTGTAGAATAATAAAATATAAATGCATCATTCATTGAGTATTTTTCAACTATCCTTTTCCAACTACTATCAACAACTATCCTTGTGCTGGCCAGTAAAGTTCTCCACATAACATCTAACAGTGGGACTATCTCAGGTTTGCACTAAATGTAGTAGCAGGAAAGAGGACATCTTCCCCGCTGGCCAAATGGCAGCTTTTCGCACGGCATTGTTTCCTTCCTGGCGCATACCGCCTCTTTAATAATGCATCCCCTGCAAACATGCCGAGTCGCTGGCGAGGCAGCCTCTGATTCACCCACCCCACCATTACCTCAGGCCTTCAGTAAACTGGGTGCCATATATAAAGGCTGCCCCTGCACAGAGCTAGCGCTCTTCAAGGGATAGGAAACTGCTGGGAACTGATGGCTGCGAAAGGGAGGAAGAATGCTGCCCCCAGATTTAGTAACGCCTCCCCCAGTTGCCTACTGGACACAGTGGAGGTGCGCCGCAAGTTCTCTACCCCCAATCTGGGTGAAGACCTGCAAGCAAGGTCATCAATCCAGCATGGGAGGTGGTGGCAGCAGTGGTCAGCATCAATGCCCTGCAAAAGAGGACAGCTACCCAGTGCAGGAAGAGGATGAATGATCTTGTCCATTCGACTAGGGTAAGTCACTCTTCTCATCACTCTCAACTCACACACTCACAAACCCATCACACATCCGCAGGGATCACACACCTCAAGGGATAACACCACAACTCTCACACACACCCTTACATCTCCATCAGGCTCATACCCTCTGGAGCTTGTGTCCTCATCGCGTCCATGGCTTCGCCCATCACACAAACATTCCACACAGTGCCATGTGTCCTGCTCATACTCTCTCTATCTGTTTCCATGCAGGAGAAGCTGGCTCACAATAACAGGGAGAGGTCCCAGATTGGGCATGGAGTGGCCCACATTAGGGCCCTCACTCACTTTGAGCAGTGTGCCATCACGCTGACTGGTGAGGACATGGATGCTGCCTGTGGCAACGGTGAACGCCCATGTGAGGATCCTGCACCACATCATCCCTCTCTCAGCGCAGCTGTGAGTTCTCTCTTTCCTGCTTTTGACTCTGCTGCCATGCACTAATTATCTCTACTTTGGTTCACAGGGAGCTCTGCCAACTGACTGACATGAGCCAGCCAGTCCCTCAGCTCCATCCAGATCCTCACTTCCAGCAAGAGGACTCCTCCATTGAAGAGCTGGAAAGAAGCAGCCTGGAAGACCCATCACAGTGCTTACCCAAACCTCCATCAGAGCAGAGACACACATCTCAGTGGGACCTAGATCTAAAGCAGGCTAGGATTTACAATCTGGTGGTCACCACATGGACACATGTCTGCAGCAGGAGGAGGCAGGTTCAGCCAAGCTCTCAGAAATTCGAAAGGCTGCTGGGGAGGAGGCATCTGTGAAGTCCGAGTCAGTTGATGAGTCTCTGGATTCAGTCCCCCACCACATCCTGGAGAGTCAGCAGAAGGCGGGGGAACATCATGCAGAGCTTTGTGAAGCCCTCAAAAGAGTGGCACATGAGTCGGAGGAGTGTGTCTGCCTGTTCTCTGATGATGTGGTGCCCACATGTGCGTGTATGGTGGTCTCCATGGGGAGGATGGCGGACACCATGGAGACTCTGGTCCAGCAGAATGCGGAGATGCATGCAGACCTGCACTGCATTGCAATAGCCATGTGTGAGTTCCTGCAGTGGCAACGTGAGAGGGAAAGGTTGCACCTCGATGTCCCTGCAGGTACTCCTTCCCCTCAAGGACTCAGGCCAGGGCCCTTGGGCACTGGAAGGGAGAAGGAGTGGCAGCTGGACACCCCTGGGTCACCGCTCAGGAATCTCAGAGGCTGTCCTCTCTCTCCGAGTCCCCTTTGTCTGTGACCCCCTCAACCTTGTCCTCTGTCACTACGGAGGGAGCAGCTGGCCCACAGGAGGACAGCCAAAGCACATCCTCAAGGCCTCGGCTCTCCAAAGAACCCACGCCAAAGTCATCAAAGGCAACAGGGCCAACCATTGCACAGGCTGTCTCTACCCCTGCTGCAGATGTCAGGGCAGCACCTAGAAGAAGTGGTAGGCCTAGAAAAGTTAAAGAATTCTGAACACAAGTGGTTGTACATTTTGTTACTTGCCACGACTCACTGGGGATAGTGTGCTGTAATATCAAGACCCACTGCTCCTCGAGCTGTAACAAATGTGAAAAGTTTAATCAGACCACCAAATTGCCCCAGTTTTACCTAACTGAAGGAAAGAAATATGAACTGCTAACTCTTAACTCTATAACTTACTCTAAACACACACACACATTAGACACACAAAACAAGAATTTTAAAGTTGCGAATAAAACAGTTCGTGAGTTGATTTTGCTTGAAGTCTTCCAAGTTCTTTGCAGACCTGTACTGCTGACACGAGGTGATGTTTCAGCACTTCCAGTCTGTAATTTACTATTTGAAAACCTGCCTTTAACATTTGTACCAGTGATTTCTCAAAAAATGCGATATGGAGATGTGAGGGATAGCCAGCTATGGAGTATTATTGGAGGTTTGCCAAAAAACACAGGAGTGCGTGGTTGTGGGTTCCTTCCTCTTTGCAGGTTGTGATCCTTCTGCCTGCTACTGCTATCACAAGACCCTAGTCACCTGGTCAGCAGCCAATCAAGCGCTGTCGCTAGGCAGTTCTCTCTTAGACATGTCCTTTCCAGCACCATTGTCCAACCTGGCATACCTTGTTCCAAGAAGTAACAACATTGTAGATCTTCTCTTCCTGCTTCAGAGAACAATTTTTAAAATTGCAGCCACTGTAGCGTTTTAAAGCCACAGTCCAATCTTAAAGTCACAGTCTAAGAAATAAAAGTATAGGTTCTTTACACACTTTACAATCTGAAAAAGATGTTCACTTTCACAGAGTACTGTGTAATGGTGTCTTTCAGCTTCATTTACAGGCTTCATGAGTCCTCCCCCTGCATCCAGTCCCCCTAAGAAATTCAGCTGTATGCAACCGGACCATGAGTGATTCTGGAGGGAGAAGTGTGTATGGCAGGGCCTTTCAGAGCCTGGTGCAATCACTCTCCCATGCACACAGAGCCTTTCTCCATCACATTTATCTCAATGTCCCAAGCGTTTTCAATGCTGCCTGCTGGGGTTCTCTTTCAGTTGTCCATCTGAGTTGACCTGCGTCTCTACTCACCCACTGATCACACTCCCATGGAGTACCTGTGCCCATTCAACATGAGGCTCCGCTTACTTTTGATTTGAGAAAAATGGTAGTCATCACGTTTCTACTCAGCAGCACCCCGCGTCCTTTCTCCTCCCCAAGCCACCCATTTCCTCTCCCTCATTACTGTTGACCCCCCTGGCACCACCTTCCACCTCCCCACCATCACCTAACAACATCTCAGGATGTTCAGGTGAACGTGCATGTTCCCTACCTTCCTATGAATCCTACCCCCATCCACATTGACCTCCCCAACCTCCTCCTTCCCACCTCCAGTGACCGTGTCTGCCTCTGATTCCCCACCAACCGCCCTCTCCGTCCCTTCTACTACTACCATCGCATCCTCACCCTCCCACCCTTCCGCTCCCTCTGTCCCCTCTCATACTCACCATGCCCTCCTACCACACCCATCCTCAGTTCGCTCCCCGGGAGACAGTCATTAACTCCACAGACCCCTCCCTTGCACATTCACAGGGGCATTCCCCCCACCCTCCCATTACTCCCTCCTCCACTCTTACTCCCTCTTCCCCCTGGACTCCATTTTCCCCCTGGACTCCTTCCCCCTTCTGAACTCCTTCCTCCCCGCCCTAGGACCTTCCCCCTCCCGGGCTTCTTCTTCCCCCTGGACTCTTTCCCCCTCTGAAGTCCTTCCTCACCCATGACTCCTTCCCCCCCCTTGACTCCTTCCTCCGTCCGAAGTCCTTCCCCCATCCAAAGCCCTTCCCTCTCCAAACACCTTCCCTCCTCCGAACTCCTTCCCTTACACCTTCCTCCTTCCCTTATATCTTCCTCCCCCCTTACACCTACCTCGCCAGTTGCCTCATTTCCCCCCTCAACCTCACCCCCTGACACCTTTGTTCCCCCCATCCAACCTCGCCCACCCCCCCAACACCTTTATTTGTCCCCCTCCTAACCTCACCCTCACCTCGGTACACCTTCCTTTCCAAGTCAAACCTAGACCTTCTTCTCCCACTTCTCCCCGGTACACCTCCCTCTCCCGCTTGCAGCTGGACATTCCTCTCCACCCCCTTGATGATCACCTGTAGCAACTCATGGCCAAGACCATGGTGTCCCAAAGCAGACCCCAGACACCAACAGAGGCCTCCCACCTTCCATGAGCTGCTTCACACTGGAGCCATGGCCATGAGGATCCACCCAGCATGTGATGCACCTGTTCCTCCAAGGTGCGTTGGCTGTAGAGCTCCAGCATCTTCTGCCCCCTGGATGTCCGCAATTGTGAGCAAATGTCCTGACTTCTGATTGTCACACTTGTCAAGATGTGTTCTGGGCGGGCGTGTTTTCCACCGATGTGGGTGGTAAATTTAACGTAGGGGGCGATTATTCTGGCGAATGAGATGCAAATGCATTGAAATTAGGTTCCCGAAGTGCAGCCGTTGACAGGTGGAACAGATGATTGCAAATTTGTTTCATGGCACCATATTGTCTACTTATGCCCGCCATGACACCCGATACCAACAGGGGTGGAAAATTTCGGCCTAAGAGTGGATTATATAAACAGTAGCAAGTCAATGAAGGACACAGATAGAAAACAGGAGCAGAAGAATAAGAATAGATTACATAGTTTTATTGCGATGATTATATTGAGGTCTATTTTGACTTTTGGTTCATTCCAGCTTTATTTAAATTCGCCAGATAGGTTGCAGGGTACCAAACAGGAGGCCTGATGTAACCCACCAGAATTAACATGCTGGGAGAAGAAGTTGTTTGTATAGATCCAGTTCGCAGACTATGTAGAATACCTGTGAGCCGCTACCTGGCACAAATAAATCTTTCCCCATTGTGTTTATTTTAGCTCTTAGTGCCACATGGTCCCATCCAGTTCCATTTGGATTATCCATTGATTTTCGATGAAAATCTATCATGTATCATGTAAATAATTTGCAATAACTTCAATATTTAATTAGCTCAATATTTTTGATTGTGAAGTCCAAACTTAATTAAGATCATTCGAAATCTCGTATTGCTAATTCAATTGATCAGAGAAACAAGGAGCTTTTTAATCAAACATGCAAAATATGCACATACAGTGGAATTGCAAAAAAAGTGTTGCTTAACTAAGTTGGTGATAGTAATGGATATTAAATGTGTTCACAGATACTCCCACAAACAACTTGCAGCATATAAAACACCTGCAGGTTAGTGTCAGAGTGAAAGATTCTTATTGTTAGTGGAGCAGTATTGTTAACTTCATCAGCAATGAGTGAAATACATTCATCTAAAATCAACAGTAAATCAGGAGCATGTAACTCTTTCGAGTACAAACACGTTTCCATCTGTTCCTTTTCAGATGAAGTTACATTGTTTCATAGTTTGCCATTGTGAGATTTGAATTCTTGATCTTGAGGTTACAAGCCCAGTACCATAACCACTTGGCTATTTAAGCCAAGCCAGGAGCATGTAATGTGACAGAAAATTATGTATAGATAAATCGATCATGGTCAATGTTTATTAATGGCAGTAAATGGGGGAAATAAAATACACCTCTATGAGCCCATCATTTGTGCACAAATTGATCCACTTTGATTGGGTTGTGACCTGTACCTGTATTGTGCAGAAACGTGTCTGATACCATTTTGGGTCAGACAAGATTCAGGTGTCTATGGTGGCTGCATAATGAGCACTTGGACCCTTGACTAAGTGATTGAGGGGCTTAAAGCCTATTTAAGGACCCGCCCAGAAATTGGTTAGCAACATCCAGAACATTCTGTTCTTGGTCTAGATGCAGCCTAACCAGCACCTCTGATGGTCACACTGAAAGGTACGTATCATATTTTTAAACTTGCATGCATTTGGTGCCAAGAGTGGTGTGAGAAGAGAGCAAAGAGAAAGAAGTGAATGTTAAAAATATTGTGTTTGGGTGAGGAGAAGTCAAAAGGGACAAAGGTGATTAGGTATGATGAAAGCTTGAGAGACATTTTTTCTTGTGTTGTCAGACCATGCAACTCCCACTCTACCCTTCTCATGATTACTTGCATGAAGAGGGGAGAGGTCTGTAGATGGGCTCCCTCTCCTCTGGTTCCAATCTCTTGCCTGATATTGCATGTGACCTCCTGCAAGTAACAGCCTTGATATGTTTTGGGAAATGTGGCTATTGTGGTAGAATCACTGACATTTTGTGTGAGAATGTGAGTTGTGTGTAAGTAAGGTTGTAATAGTGGTGAGCTTGAGGAAAGGGAGCTGAGTGGAGTGCAGTGATTGTAAGACTGAAGGTAATTGAGTGAAGGAAGTCTTGAGTGCTCTGTTGTAATTAGTGATGTGGCTGTGAGTAGAAAATATGGGTTAATTAGTATTTAACAATTTAGGAGTAGTTTAATTAGTGTTGGTTAGCTTTCTTAACTAATGAACACTAATTAAATTATGAATTTTGTATGACATTGCAGCTATGTCCTTGGTGAAATGCTCCTGGCATTCACACAATCTGATTTCTTCTCAGTTTGTGAAGGAGATGCTTGAGGGTGTTTTTCCCCTCTCCCCTCCCTGGAGAAGAGAATCTTCCTCATCCTTGCAACTGCCTGCACTAAGGCTTCCAGTGCAGAACCTTGACATCCCTCCACCTTACAGCCATTCTTAACTAACTTTTCCTTGTTCTTTGCAACCAGGTTGCATCTCCCTTTAAGTGATGATGGTTGTTTTTGTGTGGTAAGATATCCATGGGCTTTCCCTGCAATCCAATGTACGTGCAACAACAAAAGAGGGAACTTCTACCTTTAACATAGTATACTCATTGGGTACAAAATAAGTTATTTTGATGCATCTATTGTGTGAAAAGAATCAACATAAGTTAACAGACAATGGCTGTGACCTCTGGAAACTGACTGTTGGAGAGGCACTGCAGAAATGGAAAGCTCAGCAGTCAAGAGGGTCCAGAGGAAACAGAGGCTGGTGAATCATGCACCTTCTCAGTCCACTGTTGTCTTCAGCAGCAAATGTGACAGACTGCCATACCAGAGAGGGGCTCCTGAGCCACACCTTGTGATATTTAATACAAGCTGATAATCACTGCTCAAACCATCATCTCACACAATGGAAGGCTGTCAGAGAATTGTAAAATGTGCTAGGTGCTTAACAAAAGCATAATTAATATACTTGACACCAGGCTACAGGAGAAGATATCATGACAGAGAACCAAAAAGTGACAGACAAAGATAAAGGGTGAGGGATTTGAAAACAAGGAGGAAGACCTTTTAAAATTAGAATGTTATTGGACCAGGAGGCACAGAGGTGATGGGTGAAGGAGATTTGGTGCAAGTTAAGATATGGACATCAGTGTATTGTAATGTTCATGACAGGGTAGAAGATGGGAGGCTGGTCAGGAGAGCATTGGAACATTCAAGCCTAGAGGAAGCAAAGACATAAATGAATGATTCGGGTCAGATGAGCTCAGGTACACCTGGTCCCACCCAGACCAGGTGACGTTAAGCAGGTTGAAGTAGGTAGTCTGTGATGGAGCATATTTTGCAGTCAAAAGTTCAAACATAACACCAAGTTTGTAGTTGGCCTGGGTCATCTTCAGACAGCTGCCAGGGAGTGGGGTGGTAATGGTATTAAAAGAACAGAGTTTAACATGGGAGCCTAAGACCATGGCTTCAGTCTTCCTGTTGCAGGAAATTTCTGCTTATCTAATACTGGCTGTTGGACAAACAGTGTGAAAAATCAGAGACAGTAAACTGAACTTTCAATCACCTGTGGAAGCAAGTTCGGGTGGAGTGTGCCTGGAAATCGCACAAGATTAGAAAGTGTTATTGATTCACGACACCTCAGTAATGCATTTAGATTTTTGAATCTGGCAATTCACATGCCTCCAATTAATTGCTTGTTGAACTCATTGTAGAGTTCATTAGAAGCAACAGATAGCAAGTTTCAAATGGCCAGCACAGGGTGCATGGAGAGTCTGACATATTTGGGAATGACTGTTGAGAACACTGTGGGGAGTCTTTAATGCATAAATGAGGAGTGAGAGAGACTCAGTTGCTCAAGTAGTGACAGAATTATTATTGCTAGAGCTGAGAGGACGGCATTTGTGATGCAGAAGTGTTTGAACTCTTGAAAGGTGAGAAAGCTGGCATCACTTCGGCAACTGAGATGGGCTGAGGAAGCCCAATTTAAACCAGTGAGGAGCAAGTGGAGATTTCGAGATGGGAGCAGTCTACTCTTGTTGTTGGACAGAGTAGCTAAGTCAGCAGGTACAACCTCTTAGTTAGGAGGCCGGAGGAGCAAAGTAAGGGAAAGAAGATGCTACCCACAACGAGTGGTGTCCTCCAGTACGAGCCAGCTGGGGGGCCTTGCACTGTGGTCATCTGCATGTCACATGATGTGACACTACAGAGATCTGGAGCTGAATGATGAGTAGGACCTGGGTCTCCACTCTTTCTTGGGTGAATCATAAAATCAGAGGTTGAATGTCCACCTTCTGTAGATGATGTACCTATCATATCTGTGCTGCTCCTCTGAAGGAGCAATTCACCAAGTACCACTGCCCTGCCTTTCCCTGGTAGCCCTGCAAATGTGTCCTTTTCAGATAATGATCCAATTCCCTTTTGAAAGCCTCAGTTGATTCTGCCTCCATCACACTCCATGTATTCCAAATACTAACCACTCACTGGGCAGAATTGTCCCAGATTTGCACTAAATTTACCTGCCAGCTGCAATTCTGGCTTTTCAGGCTGTATTTCCCAATCCCACCCCATTAATCATGTGTTACTTGGAAACATTGTTTCGATGGTGGGCGGGCTTTCATTCACTCGCCATGCCATCATATCGTCGCTTCCTCATGCTGAGAACCATATTTAAAATGCATCTGTGCAGCCCAGGATGGCTGCACTGAAGATGGTCCTGAAAGGCAAGAAGACTGCAGTATCCCCTTGGTGATATGCCCCTCAAGTGCCTTTGGATGGCATGCAGGCCCACTGATGTCCTGTACCCTCACCCTGGCCACAGGAGGGGCAGCAATATTACCACTCTGGCTTGGGGACAGTGGTGGCCAGTGCCAATGCCCTGCAAAGAGGTCAGCCAAGCTGTGCTGCAAGAGGATAAATGATCTCCCTTGTTCTGTCAGACTAAGTCACTCTTCTCATCACTCTCAACTCTCTCACTCAAACCCATCACACATCCACAGGGCCAATTCAAGGGGCATCACCACTTACTCTCACACACCTTCATTGTCCTGATCCTGTCCATGGGACCACTCTCTGCACACTCATGCTAGGCATACTCATCACCTGGCCAGTCAGGTGTCCCACTTACACTCTCTCCAACAATATTCATGCAGGACAAGCTGGCACACAACAAAAGGGGGAGGTTGCAAACTAGCAGAGAAATGCCTGACATCATGGTCCTAACAGACTTTGAAAACAGAGCTGTTAGGGGGAATACAGTAAGAATTTATTGAAAGGGAATTACTTAGAATCTCCAGGCAGCCAGTGTCATCAAGTACATTAACAGTTAAGAGTTACCAAACAAACTTTGCACACCCTTAGAGTCTGTAATCACCAGAAAGGCCCTCTGAGCTAGACTGGAGATGGAGGATGAAAACAAGATAGATTAAGTGTGCTCTTCAACAGATAAGGAAAGGACAGATGGTCCCAGCTTAAATGGGGTAGAAGGCTCTGCTTGGGTGCAGGGGGATGTATGTACCTGGAACCAGAGAAATCTGTTTAATATAAACCTATATACTGACATGATTGGAATCTGAACAATGTTCTTGTACATGATCAGTGATGTATAAATAAGCCGTATACTTGTAATTTGGTATAGTGCTACCTCAAGCTGCAATTGCTCGAATAAACAATGGTAACCTGTACCTGAGCCTGCTGTGGTTAGTTTGTCAAAGCTACCACAACAATTGGCGTAGTTGGCAGGATACTCAGATCAGATCCTTGGGATGGCTCTGCAAAGTGGGTGAGTATACTTTATTTACCACCCGTAGTTAGTGCAGTAAGCCTACCCAAGAACGGTCTGGTCAAGTATCAAAAGAATCAGGAGGAGGACTCAGGGTAAGAGGCAATAGGATAGGAGGTAGAGCTGTTCTGGTGGGCTAGCAGAGCCGGACCACTACCATGAGAGGAGGTGGAGCCATAGTTGAAGCCGTGCAGAAGCCAGGTCCCTGGGGAAAGACTGCAAGTGACAAAGTTGACAGAGCCACGTGAACTAATTGTGCAGAGACAGATGGAATAGAATGTCATCAGGAAAACAAAAGTGCTATGGAACTCGACTGGGGAGCGACGGACTCCATCATGAGGTTCATAGCGAAACAATAGTCAAAACTAATCAAGAAAATGCAGAAGGGTGGGTGGAATCCACAGGGAACCCCCGAAGAGCAAAAACAATGGTGAGTAGAGCAGAAGAAGGATAAGGAAAATAAGGGGCTGATGCTTGTTACCTTGTATTTACAATTGTGTAGATGGCTTAATACTAAGGCCCAGCAGATTAGAGAAGGAAAGACAGATCCAGGAAAGACCAGATCAGTGGCAGCAGTTTGTATTGACAATGAAGGTAAAGTCAAATACAAAACTGGGACAAACCAGCCCCAATGCAATAATGTACAACCATCCTATTACACTCGTCAAACCCCATGGCCCCTATGTCAGTCACTGTTAGGAAGAGTGAAGTCCTTCCGTGTTCTTAAAAAATGCGGATTAAAAACCGAGGCAAGAGCACGGGGTTCAGAGGAGGTTGGGAGAATTAGAGAAAGTTATGCACGTGCCCTTCAGCCCAGGGGAGAAGCAGATGTTGCTCAAGGAATTGCCAAGACTTAAAACTCGGCATAACAATCCAGATTTTTGGACCAAACTGGGAAATGCAAGATTTCCATGCAATGCATTCCCTTGATGCCCATGTATTGGTAAAGGCAAAATGCTCAGGGGATATTTGGGGAAGATTGCCCCCACAGTTGAGAAGTGGAGATTAGGCAAAGTTCAAGGACTTCCCGGATCAGGAGACAGCATTAGCCATGCAAAGGGATTTTGTGTTGAGGAAGCCCTGGGGGGGACAGATGAATTAGTGGGTGTATAACATCTGTGGCACAAAAAAAAGTCTGTAATGGACTATGTAAAACAGAAGTGGGAAGCATACGTTTAATTTTCAGGACATCCGTGCCCCGAGTGGGATGTTAAGAGATTTTCCTGAAAATGTTAAAGGAAAAGTTTGGACCTGAATATCAAAGGTCATTAGGATGGGCCTCAGTAGGAGGGAACTATATGGACATCATGCAATGGGCCACAGAATTGGAGACCCAGGGGCATAAGATGGCTTCACAACATCGAATTAAACACAGACCGGGACATGACACAGTTAATTTAAAACCTGGCTATCATGCTTGAAGGTCATGCGGGGACTATTAATAAACTGATCGGCATAGGGAAAAAATATTTCAGACGAAGCAAGCAGAAATGATGTTTGCAGCACCTATGGATCCTGGGCACTGGAACAAGCCTGAGCGAATTGAAGACAGATTAATTAAGGGATAGTTCCTTTATGGGTGACTAATAAACATTTATTTAATCTTTCACCACAAGGATCATGACTGGTTGCCAGCTCAGAGGTTTAACACGTGTATATAGAATGAATAATAATATGCTAATAGGCATTGTCTTACTGATACCTGTTATACCTATGTCAACACCCAGCAGAACATTATATAGAGTTGAAAACATTGGGGTGATACAGGGGGATTATTATATTAGGTGCCATGACATTCTGCCATATGCAGTAGACAAAGAAGGGAACATAGTTAGCACACATTAGAAGGGTGTAGTATAGAGGCCACCGCAGTACTAAGTGCACATCCAATGTGTGAGACGGAAGAAGCAAGATGCAGATTTAAAGCAGCAGCAAGTTGTACAATGGAAACTGTGGGCTGCAAAAGAACCAACTCATGTTGCACATATGGGGAATGGGAGATATTGTACCACACGGCAGCAAAAGGTCCAGTACGGGAGCAACCGGATGTGCCCCATCCACAATCATTCAGTGTGCCTACAGCCACAGGTGTTGGCAAGGGTGGGGAAGGTGGAACTAGTCAAAATATATAAAACAGGAGCAGCTAATAGTCAGGTTGTGGATAACCTGACACAGTATTTGACTCAGTTCTCCTATGAAATTCCTTTATTACCAGAGAACTTAACTGTGATTCAGAGATGGGCTCAGCAGATATATGGAACTTCCTATACACTACAGCAACAGGTTAGAGCCTTAAAAGAGGATATTGAGCAAATAGATTCCTTCACATGATGGGAGGATCTATGGAATTGGGGCTCAAATGTACAAATACACCCGTGGATTCGGATTATCTCCCATGTCCTAGTTCTGATTCAGGTGATATTAGTTATCTGTTTAACATAGATGATCCATCATACCCGAAGGTTCCAAAGGAGGTGGTGCTGGGGTAATTTTAACAGGTGGAGCAGAGGTTTAGCAAGTCAGGCCTGAATTGAAGGGCCAGATGAAACAGGTGGTCTGACCTAGTACCTTTACAATCCAAAGCTGGCCAATATCAATTGGTTGTGGTATGTAAAGGGACGGACAATACCACTGTAGTTGGCTACCTTGGGCTAGGCCAAGGGCCAAACGGGGGGAATACCGTAAGACTTTGTTGAAGGGGAATTACTTAGAAACCCAGCCAGTCAGTGCCATCAAGTACATAAACAGTTAAGAGTTACCAAATGAGCATTGCACACCCTTAGAGCCTGCAATCACCAGAAAGATCCTGGGAACTAGACTGGAGACAAAGGTTGAAAATAATATAGATTTATGTGTGCCCTTCAGCAGATAAGGAAAGGCCAGATGGTTCCAGCTTTGACTGGGCAAGAAGGCTCTGCCTGGGTGTAGGGGAAAGCATGGCTGCATTACTCACAGCTGCCCATGGATGAGTTTTCTTGAAAAACGCGAAGGCTGCTGGGGCTTTTTGCCTGCCCACCAATCTTAAGGTTAGACATGCAATATTCTTAACTAGTTTAATTACATTCTTATTGGCCTTAATAGGCTGTTGACATTTCAGCTGGCACACAGCTGACTCTGGCACGTGCCTGCCAAATGAAATATTGAGATGACGTGTGATGATGCATGCCCAATGTCATCACGTGTCATTTTATGTATTGCTGTGTCAGGCCTGCACACGCACAGAAGATTCAACCCCTGATCTACTTGGCCCACATTTCCAGGAATTGGATCCAGCAGTGCCTCCTTCCTCACTGCACTGGAAACACATTGCTGTATAAGTTTTCTGAACACACTCCTAGTAACCCTTGCCTCTCTAACCTTTACACTATATCCCAGTCAGATATTAAAATCCCCCATTATAACTACTTTATGGCCTGGATTTTTCCGATGGCGGTGGGGGCAGCTGCGGAGTTGATAGCCTGTGATTGGCTGTGCGCTGCCATTTTACCAATTACACCAATTAAGGCCCACCCATTGTATCGCCCAGCCAGTAGCACTCAGTGCTACCTGGACAGGGGGAAGTGGGAGAGTCAGGGCACATGAGTGAAAGAGCGCAGCAATCTCCCTGAGGCATGGAGCTGCCTCGGAGATTGAGTAGATAACAGAACAGTTCAATAAATGATGTAAAAATGCATTAAAACATTCATGAGTTGGAACATGTTTGTAAAGGTGGGAAAATTTTTGTTTCATAAAAGCTTCAGGAAACTTCACCCCGCCCGTAGATGAGGTTTGATGAAAAATGCAAAGGCTGCTTGGGATTTTCGCCTGCCCGCCAACCTTAAGGTTAGACAAGTAGCTTTCTTATGTGCTTTAATCCTTTAATAGGTCCTTAACCTTTTTGTGGGGCGTATCTGCCAAACAAAATATCACAATGACACATGATGATATCAGGATGCAAGCCTGAGATGTCAGGATGCATGCCCAACATCATCGGGTGTCATTTTACATGTTGGTCGTGTTGGGCCCACCTCCACATGCTGACCAGAAGATTCTGCCCTATAATTCTTGCACCTCTGTTATTTTCTTGCAAATTTGTTCCTCTACGCTTTTACCACTAGTTGGTGGCCTATAGACAATTTGAATTTAAGGAGCTAGGTAGGAAATGTATCCAGGACATAGGCAATGCATGGAGTTCCCACATGGAACAGGATATGCACTGCAGGGGTCAGAGCTGTCCAACCATCCTCTATCTATTAGGTAATAAAATTTATTACTTAATAAAAAGACTCACTAGTTACTCACTTTTCTTCTGTTGTCACTTAAATATAAGGAAGTTAATTGAAATGCTTTGCTTTATCAAAACTTAACTTATCAATGTAATTGCATCCCTTTTTCTTGCGACATTTGTTCCATAGCTCTAGCTAAATAGATTCTGTCCCTGACTTTTCTGGGACATCCTTTCTCTCCAGCACTGCAATGTTCTCCTTAATACTGTCACCCCTCTTTCTTCCTTTCCTATCATTCTTGAACATCTTGTATCCAAGAATATTTTATACTCAGTCCTGCCCTTCTTTGAGACAGGTCTGCTATCAACACACGATCATATTTCCACATGGCTATCCACATCTGCAATTTGCCAATTGTATTTACCACTCCATGCATTCACATACATGCACTGTAATCCTAATTTAGGTTTCATTGCTTTTCCCTCTTATGTTGAGCCCATCTAATATCATACTATTTCCTATAATAAAACTAACTGTACCTCAATATTCTTTGCATCTGGTATCCGAATCTAGTATTACCATCTCCTGCTTCCCACAGCTTTGCCAGATTAGTTTAAATCCTCCCCAATAGCATTAGCAAATCACTGCACAGGGAAATTGGTTCTGGCGTTGTTTAGGTGTAACCCATCCAGACTGTACAGGTCCCATCTCTGCCATAACTGATCCCAATGTTCCTAGGATCTATAGCCCTCCCTCCTGCACCATCTGTCCAGTCACATTGATGCTCCATCCTCCTATTTCTGCACTCGTGCGTGGTACTGGGGGTAATCTGGAGATTACTATTTTTGACATCCTGCTTGCTAATTTCCTACCTAGCTCCTTAAATTCAAATTGCAGAACCACATCTCTCTTGCCTATGTGACTGGTACCAATGTGGACCATAACTGCTCGCTATTCATCCTTCCCCCTCAAGGTGCACTGCAGCCATGCAGTTATATCCTCAACCTTAGCACCAGGGAGGCAACATGCCATTGTCGGTTTCATGTCTGTGTGGCTGTAGGAATGCCTATCTGTTCCCCCAACTTTTGAATCTCCTATCACTATTGCTCTTCTAGGCTTATTAATGGCTCCCTGTACAGCTATGATGCCATGGATTTGTTTCTCGTTCCACTTCACAGCACTCTTACCAGCATTCAGAACTGACTACTAGTTGGAGAGTGAGGTGCACTTGGACTCCTACATTATCTGCTTATTTCTTCATTGCCTGGTGGTCACCTATTCCACGTCTCCCACATTCTATTCAGCTACGGGTGACCAAATCAATAAATGTGCTATCCACCAAGTGCTCAACCTCAATGCACTGCAGTGATGCCAGCTGCTGCTCAAGCACAAACCCAGAGCTCTAACTGCTGCAGTTGACAGCACTTCTGGTAAGTATGGGTATCCAGGACATATGCAATGCATGGAGTTTCCACATAGAACAAGAAATGCACTGCAGGGATCAGAGCTGTCCAACCATCTATCTATTAGGTAATAAAATTTATTACTTAATAAAAAGACTCACTAGTTACTCACTTTTCTTCTGTTGTCACTTGACTATAAGGAAGTTAGATGAAATGCATTGCTTTATCAAAACTTAATTTCCACTTTTTTTGATAAGTTTTAATTTCCCTGCTCCCTGGACTAATCTCCTAACTTTGGAGAAATGGGTACCAAGCTACAATACACACCAGCCAATCAATTCATGGCCTTCCTTTGATGTCACAGTATGATTTTTTTTTTTTCTTTCTCACTTCCATGATCCCAACCTGCTTCACACTCTTCCTGGTCAGCTAAAAAAAGTAATGCACACCTGCTATGCACTCCTGGTCAGCTTCAGTGATCACAGCCTGTTGCACAATCCCCACCCCTCAGTCTGCACCAATGCAGATTTCATCAGTGCAAAGCCTGCTTCTACTTCTGGGAAGTAGACCTTTCTATCTCTGGTAATAGGGTCACCTGAGCAAGGTAATAACAGGAAAGTCAGGCAGAAAGGAGCACTCCTATCGGTGTCTCGAACTGAATACTAGTTGGAGAGTGAGGTGTACTGATTTTTCTATCGCTAATTTAACTGGACAGGCTCCTTGCATGCACAGGTTTCCTCACGGTCCACTTTTCCTGTATTTGCTGCAGTCAAGCTGTCCACTAGCCTTGGTTGCAGGTAACCCCAGGGATCTGTCATTAGGATTTAATTACTTGTGTGATTCTCTACAGTCTTCTGAAGCTTTTCAAAGTGTTCCAATTCTTTGGAAGTAATGTGGTCAAACTTGCCTAAAATATTCCAATCAGAATGAGATGGTAGGAATATAGGACTGTGGAGCAGAAGTAGGCCATTTAAAACAAAAACTGAAAATACTGGAAAAACTCAGGTCTGACAGCATCTGTGGAGAGAGAAACAGTTAATATTTCAAGTCTGCATTATCTTCAGAGCAAGCCCTTTGAGGCTGCTCTGCCATTTGATAAGATCATGATTGATCTGGCTGTGGTCTCAACTTCACTTTCCACTCTGCCCCCCACCCCTCCACCCATCACTTTAGACTCCCTTGTCTATCAAAAATCTGTAACTCTGCCTTGAATAAATTCTATGGCCCAGCCTCCACAGCTCACTGGGGAAGTGAATTTCACATACTAATGACCCTCTGAAAAAAATTCTCATCTGTCTTTTTCAAAAAAGACCCCTTTATACTTAAACTATGTCCCATAGTTCTAGTCTCCCCGACAAGAGGAAACATCCTCCCTATCAAGTAACCTTAGGATCTTGTGTTTCAATAAGATCATCTCTCATTATTCTAAACTCTAATGCATACAGGCCCAACTTGCTCAACCTTTCTTCATAAGCCCCTCGTCCCAGGAATGAGCCGAGTGAGCTTCTTTGAAATGCTTCTAACACAATTATATCCTTTTCTAATAAGGCAATTAAAACTGCACACAGTGCTCCATATGTGGTTTCTCCAAAGCCCTGTACAGCTGCAGTAAAACTTCCATATTCCATTCCTCTTGCAAGAAACGCCAACATTCAGTTTGCATTCCTAATCACTTGCTGTATCTGCATACTAACTTTTCGTGAATGATGTACCAGAACACCAAGATTTCTCACTGCCACTGAATTCTTCAATCTCTCTCCAGTTAAATAGTGTAAAACTTTTCTATTCCTCCTGCCAAAGTGGACAAGTTCACATTTTCCCACATCATACTCCATCTGTCAAATTTTTACCCACTCACTTAACCTGTACATATCGCTTTGCGGACTCTCTACCTCCTCTTGACAACTTATTTTCCTACCTATCTTGGTGTCATAGGCAAAGTTAGCTATTATACATTTGGTCCCTTCATCCAAATCATTGACATTGATTGTAAACAGTTGAGGTCCCAGCACTGATCCCTGTGGCACTCTATTAGTTACAGCTTACCAACCTGAAAATGACCTATTTATCCCTACTGTTTCCTGTTAGCTAACCAATCCTTCATCCATGCTACACCATGTGCTCTTATCTTGTGAAGTAACCTTTGAGGCACCTTGTCAAATGTCTTTTGGAAATCTAAATACACCACATCTACAGGTTCTTTTATCAACCTTGCTTGTTACTTCCTCACAAAACTTTAATAAATTAGTTAAGCACTATTTCCTTTTAACAAAACCATATTGACTCTGCCTGATCACATTATGATTTTCTAAAAAATCCTGCCATAGCTTCATTAATAATGGGTGTTTTTCCAATGACAGATTTTAGACTAGCTGGCCAAGAGTTTCCTGCTTTCTTGCTCCCTCCTTGAAAATGGTGTTACATTTGCTATTTTTCAATCTGCTGGGACCCTTCCAGAACCTGAGGAATTTTGGAAGATTATAACCAATGCCTCTACTATATCTGCAGAGATACCATGGGATGCAGGGGATTTGTCAGTCTTTTGGTCTAATAGTTTTCCAAATATCTTTTCCATGATGATTCTTGTAAGTTCTCCCTCCCTTTTACCTCTTAATTTTCAAGTATCTTTGGGAAATTTTCTAAGTCTTCTACAGTGCAGACGGACACACAATACATGTTCAGCTCCTCTGCCATTTCCTTGTTTTTCATTATCAATTCCCCAGACTGTCTCTCTAGACACTCAACACTAGCTTTAGTGACTTTTCTTCGTATTTAAATACTTGTAGAATGTATTACTATCTGTTTTTATATAACCAATTAGCTTTTTCTCATTCGACTTTCTCCTTTTCTTTAATCAGTCTTTGGTTCTTAAAATCTGTCTAATCTTCTGACTTACCATTAATGTTTGCAGATTTATACAATGTTTATTTCAATTTGATACAATCTTTTTCTTCCTTATTTAGCCATTGATGATACATTCTTCTTAAGGATTCATTATTTCTCAGTGGGGTAAATCTTTGAGAGTTAAATATCTCCTTTAAAAGTCTGCCACTGTATCCCTACTGTCCTACCTTTTTAACCTAGTTTCCCAGTTCACTTTAGCCAGGGGAGGTGATGGCATATTGGTATTGTTGCTGGGCTAGTAATCCTAGGGTAATGCTCTAGTGAGATGGTGGAAAGTCTGCTGTAAAAACCCATCTGGATCACTAATGCCCTATAGCAAGCCATTCAGTTGCATCAAACCGCTACAAAGACTCAAAAGGAATGAAACCAGATGAACCACCCGTCATTGACCTAGGCACCAGAAACTAAAATGGAAAACTCAGCCCTGTCGACCCTGCAAAGTCGAACATGCTAACACCTGGGGGCCAGTGCCAAAATTGGGAGAGCTGTCTCTCAGATTAGTCAAGCAACAGCCTGACAGTCATATTCATGGAATCATACCTTACAGATAATGTCCCAGACATCAACATCCCTGGATATGTCCTGGCCCACCAGCAACAGAGGTGGCAACAGTGGTATACAGTATATATGGCATATATCAACTCTGGAACCATGAAGCCTCACGGCATTGTGTCAAACATGGGCAAGGAAATCTCCTGCTGATTACCACTTACTGCCCTCCCTCAGCTGATCTATCAGTGCTCCTCCATGTTGAATACCACACAGAGGAAGCACTGAGGGTGCCTAGGGTGCACAATATACTTGGGGTGGGGGCTTACAATGTCCATCAGTAGCACTGCTAAAGGATATAACTGCTACACTGGGCCTGTGGCAGATGGTGAGGGAACCTTCTCACCAACCTGCCTGCTGCAGATGCATCTGTCCATGACAGTGTCAGTAGGAGTGACCACTGCAGTCATTGTGGAGACGAAGTCCCACCTTCACGTTGAGCATACCCTCCATCGTGTTGTGTGGCACTACCACTGCTAAATGGGGTAGATTTTGAACAGATCTAGCAACTCAAGACTGGACTTCCAGTGTGGCGCTGTGGGCTATCAGCAGCAACAGAATTGTACTCAACCACAGTTTGTAACCTCATAGCCCAGCATATCCCCAACTCCACGATCAGCATCAAGCCAGGGGATCAACCCTGGTTCAATGCAGAGTGCAGGAGAACATACCAGGCATACCTAAAAGTGAGGTGTCAACCTAGTGAAGCTATAACACAGGAATATTTGCAGGCCAAATAGTATAATCAGCAAGTGATACAAAGCTAAGCGATCCACAGCCAACGGATCAGTTCAGCCAGATCCAGCCGTGAATGGTGGCGGTCAAATAAACAACTTAGGCTCCACAAATATCCCCATCCTCTATTATGAGGGAGCCCAGCACATCAGTGCAAAAGATAAGGCTAAAACATTTGCTACAATCTTCAGCCAGAAGTGCTGAGTGGATGATCCATCTCAGCCTACTTGGAGGTCCCCAGCATCACAGATGCCAGTCTTCAGCCAATTCAATTCACTCCACGTGATAGCAAGAAATAGCTGAATGCACTGGATAGTGCAAAGGCTATGGGCCTTGACAATATTCCAGTAATATTACAGAAGTCTTGTGCTCCAGAATTGGCCATGTCCCTAGCCAAGCTGTTCCAGTACAGCTACAACACTGGCATCTACCCGGCTCTGTAGAAAATTGCCCAGGTGTGTCCTGTACACAAAAAGCAGGACAAATCCAACCTGGCCAATTACTGCCCCATCAGTCTACTCAATCATCAGTAAAGTAATGGAAGGGGTCATCTACAGTGTTATCAAGTGGCATTTGCTTAGCAATCACCTGCTCACTGCCCAGTTTGGGTTCTGCCAGAGCCACTCAACTCCTGACCTCATTACAGCCTTGGTTCAAACATGGACAAAAGAGCTGAACTTCCAAGGTGAGGTAAGAGTGACTGCCCATGACATCAAGGCTGCATTTGACAGAGTGTGGCATCAAGAAGTCCTAGCAAAACTGGAATCAATGGGAATCGGGGGGGAAAACTTTCTGCTGGTTGGAGTCATACCTAGCACAAAGGAAAATGGTTGTTGGTCAGTCATCTTAGCTCCAGGACATCACTGTGGGAGTTCCTCAGGCTCCAACCTTCTTCAGCTGCTTCATCAATGACCTTCCTTCGTAAGGTCAAAAATGGGGATGTTCGCTGATGATTGAACAATGTTCAACACCTTTCATTACGACTCAGTTACTGAAACAGCCCATGTCCAAATACAGAAAGACCTAGACAATATCCAGGCTTGGGCTGACAAGTGGCAAGTAATATTCATGTCACAAAGGTGACAGGCAATTGTCTTCTCCAAAAAGAGAATCTAACCATCACCCCTTGACATTCAATGGTATTACTATCACTGAATCCCCCATAATTAACATCCTGAGGGTTACCAGTGACCAGAAACTGAACTAGACTAGGCATGTAACTACTGTGTCTACAAGAGCATGTCAGAGGCTAGGAATCTTACAGCAAGTAACTCACCTCCTGACTCCCCAAAGCCTGTCCATGTGATGGAATATTGCCCACTTGACTGGATGAGCTCAGCTCCCACCACACTCAAGAAGCTTGACACCATCCAGGACAAAGTAGCCCACTTGATTGGTACCACACCCACAAACATTCACTCACAATAGCAGCAGTGTTTACAATCTACAAGATGCACTGCAGGAATTCGTCAAGGCTCTTTAGACAGCGCCTTGCAAACCCACAACTATGATCTAGAAGGACAAGGGCAGCAGATAGATGGAAACATCACCACCTGGAAGATCCCCACCCCACCTAATCGCTCACCATCCTGACTTGGAAATATATCGCTATTCATTCACTATCACTGCATCAAAACCCTGGAACTCCCTTCCTAACAGCACTGTGGGTGTACCTACACCATATTGACTGCAGTGGTTCAAGAAGGCAGCTCACCACCATCTTCAAGGGCAACTAGGGATGGGCAAAAAATGCTGGTCCAGCCAGCGAAGCCCACATCCTGTGAATGAGTTTAGAAAAAAACTCTGCCTTCACACTGATTTAAGGTTAAAACACTAGCCATAGACCACTCTTCTCTCCTTCAAACTGAATGTGAAATTCATGTTATGATTGCTGTCACCTAAATGTACTTGACTATGAGGTTATTAGTTTATCCTGTCTCATTGCACATTACCAAGTCTAGAATAGCTTGCTCTCCACTTGGCTCTAAAATGTACTGCTCCACGAAATTGTCTTTCCATGAACTAATTTTCCAGGCTACCTTTGCCAATCTGATTCAGCCAATCTAAATGTAACTTGGTCACCCATGATTATTGCGGTGCTTTTCTTACACATCCCATTTATTTCTTCCTGTATACTCTGTCCTACAGTTTAACCACTTAGGGGCCTATAAACTATTACCACAATTCACCTTCTACCTTTCCTATTTATCTTCCCAAACTGATTCAACATCTTGCTCTTTTCAGCTAAGTTGATTTCTTCACTACTGATAATGCCTTTGATTAACAGAGCTACCCCATCACCTTTTTCCTAGCTGCCTGTCTCTTCAAAATGTCAAATATTCTTCAATATTCAATTCCTGGCCTTGGCTACACTGCAACCATGTCTCTGTAATAGTTACCAGGTCATACATATTTATTTCTATCTATTCTATAATTCATCCATTTTGTTATGAATATTACACACATTCAGATACAGACCCTTTAACTCTGTCTTTTTTTTTACCATTTTTCTGCAATCCCTGGCCTTATCTGCTGGTGCAGTCTTAAGTTTGTACTCTGTCCCTTCCTGCTACAATGGTTATCATTACCCAAATTGCTACCCTGCTCTTATTTCCTCATTGTTTCCCTTTGATTTACCACATCTCCCTTCACATGATTCCCCACCCCTCCCCACTATTTAGTTTAAAACCCTCACTACTACTAGTTATACAACTCGCCAGAACACTGGTCGCAGCATGGCTCAAATGAAGACCATCCCAATAATATAGCTCCCACTTTCCCCAGTACCATACAAGTTTTTATAAAAGAAACCTCGATAGACATCAAAAATGGTGCAGTGATGCTTTACTATGTTGGTCATTGGCATTCTTCCATCTGATGATGGACATGCAGAAAATCTAAACCTTTAGAGATGGAGTAGCTTCATATGGTGCACTATTGCTGATGGCTAAAGAGACTAATCTGAGAAACAGGTTCTGCCACAAGTGCTGCATCTGAAGTGGTTATCAGGTGTCATTTTGGGTTGTTTCAATGTTGGCACCCATTGCCAAGCCACTGTAGCCACTGATCATCATGGTGGCATTATCCAGCCTTTTTCCTCTTGTCATCAGGTAGTGTCTCCCAGATGCATGTGCCTTATGTCACACTTGCAAGCATACTTGAAGTGGAGCTTTGGGTGTCCTGCTGGTCTTCTGGTTCCTGATATCTTGCCATACAAAAAATCCTTATGTATGCAACTGTCTTCCAGCCTGCTTGAGCGCCAACATATTTAAAACTTTTTGCCTTTGAGAAGATTGCCGTGTTCATGATTTTGTCCTTCCACAAGATGCCCAGAAAGTGCTGCAAACAGCGAGGGTGAATGTTGTTGAGCTTCCTTTCTTGGTAGCTGTAAGTTGTCTGTGTTTCACAGCTGTACAACAAGCTGCTGAAAACTCAGGTCTCATAAACCAGCATCTTGGTCCTGAGAGTCAGCTTGATGTTATTTTGTGCATGTTGAGTCAGTCAAATGTGGTAGCTGATTGCTCTGTGTATCGAGTTCTGCATCAAGACCCAAGGTAGCAGAATTTGCTAACCACTTTAATTGGGGTGTTATTTCAAGGGATCAAGGGTGGAGATGTGACAGCCAATGAGTCTTTGTAGCTGAGTTTCTGTCTGAGCAACTGGTGCAGCATTGTCAACAGACAGGAGTTCTCTGATAAAGACATGCTGTAGTTTTGTCTTCACTTTCAGTCCAGAGAGATTATAGAGCTCACTGTCTGATCTAGTATTCAGGTAAGCTCCTCCCATTATCTGCAAGGAAGGAAAAGGTGAGGAGCATGGAGAAGAAAATACCAAACAAAGTGGGTCTAGGACACAGCCCTGTTTCACTCCATTCTTCACCTGAAACTGTCAGCTCTCAAACTGCACAGTGCAGGATATAATGTCATGGAAGGAGCAAATGATACCGAGGATCTCTGGTGGATAGCCAGTTTTCTCAAGTCTTGTAGAGTCCTGCCCTGTTGATGGTGTCAAATGTTGTAGTGAGATCTATGAAAGTAAGGTAGAGATATATCCTGTTCCCTATAATTCTCTTGTAGCTCCTATGGAGAAGATCATGTCCACTGTAGATCCACCTGCAAGGAAAACCACACTGTACTTCTGGATACACTTGGTGTGAAAGTAGATCCAGCATTTTAAGCATGATCCTATCAAAGGCAGTGATGCTGAGGAGTGAGATGCCCTGTAACTATTGCGATCACCTTTTGTTTTTGTATAACATGATGTTTTTGTATAATGTGATCTTTTTGTGTCAAGCATGCCCTTGAAATGGAGCCTACCTTCCAGCAGAGAAAGAGAAGGTCATGAAGTTGTGCAATTGTTGGAGTTGTAATATCACTTTAAGAGTGATGACCCTTGAAGCTCAACATGCGGAGAGCCAGGTACATGGATGTCATCATGTGACTAGGAGCCACAATCTCTCTCTGCACTGTAGTACCCTAGGCAACAGAATGTGTCCAGAGATTGCTCTGCTGCTTGTACTGATCTAGCTGTAAATAAACCCCACCAGAGATCCTCAAGCAAACAGAATCCACGTACATCATTTGTTACATATAGATAGCACAAGGATATCACTTCAGATGGGACTTTCTGTGCTTGAGCAGGTCAGCTGGAATTCCATTCTTGCTAGGTGCCTTTTTGTTTGTTAAATAATCAATAGTCTTTTTGAGCTCAAGGTGATGAGAGCTTTGTTTAACTCAACCATGGCAAGAAGCTATGGGAGGGCATCAAACACAGACTGGAGATGTCCGTCTCATGAGAGTAATGTTCAGTGTTCAACCCGGTAGGACATCTGTTTGTTTCATCAATGAATACTTATTCATCTGGCAATTTCGGGGGGGTGGAAAGAGAGCCGGGCAAGGTACAGACAAATCACCCTCTTTATCCCTTTTACATAGCTCATAGATTTCCAATGTCACAGCCAGTTTGAATTTCTTGACATTGGTTGGTCCAGTGTTTATTTGTGCAGTATCTTCCTGTCTTTTGCATGACTGTCCTGGCTACTTTCAAGTTATGCGGTGTTCGAGCTGAGTTTATGCCATGCATCAGGTAGGCTTTGCTTTTTGCTTCAATGAGTGATGCCATCTCTGCTGAGCAGCTCTCAAGCCAGTCTTTGTTGTGGGTTCCACCTTTACCAAATGTTGCTGCTGCTGTGTCAAAAATGATTGAACTCAACAACTTCCAAACTTCATTAATATCAACATTGGTATTTCCTGGTTACCCTTTAGTGGCTAGCAGCTGAATGGTAGAATGCCAATGCCAAATGCTGGTATTTGACAGCATTTTGTGTATTAGGAATGTTGATACATGGCGGGCCACTGTGTGTTTGGAGTTGTGAAACTTTTGGGGTTGCACCTTCACTCCGCTGATAAGAGAGTGGGCAGTGTCACAGTCTGTGCTGTGGTAGGTCTGGATATAGACAACACTGGCCAGGTCATGTCTTCTAGTGATAATCAAGTCAAGTTAGTGCCAAAGGCCAGACCTTGGACAACGCCATGATACCTGTGGTAATGTTTGCCCTGAAAGAAATTTTTGGTGATGCGGACTTTATTCAGGGCACAGCTCAAGGTTTGTTTTTATTGATCTGTTCACTCTATGATGACATGAGCACATTGGCTATGAATCTCTGTCCAACCCAACATGTGCATTGAAATCACCTAGGATGAATAACTTCCTGTCATTTAGAATGTGACTTAGAACGTTGTGTTGAGAGTCACAAAATTGATCCTTATCTGAGATGCTGGCATACAAGGCTGGTGCATAAGCACACATGATGTAGACAACACCTCCACCAGAAGACCGACAGATGAGGCGTTCAGAAGTTGCTACTAGTGGCTCAATTGACATGGTCAATCTGTTGCTGATAGTGGAACACTACACCATGCTCACAGTGGTCTTCGGCACTCTTGATTTACCAATAGAAGGTGTAGTTAGCCTCACTAATAGTCTGTCGGCTAATCTGGTTTCCTGTGGAGCGGCAATATCAACATCAAACAGTTGCATCGCATGAACAATCAGTGCCGCCTTGCATACACTTACTGTGGAATGTGGGTCATTATTCATGCAAGGGGCCATCGTCCTCACATTCCAGCTTCCAAGCCAGAAAATTCCTCCTTTCTTTATTTGTTTGCTGCATGGCCTACCCATGGGCCAGAATATAACACTCATCGGGCGGGTATACGCAGGAGTTGGCAGCATACCCGCCAACAATTAAAAGGCCTATTAAGGCCACTAAAGTTATAATTGAAAGAAATTTTTCTCTGCCCTTCCAACCTTACAGTTGGTGGGCAGGCAGAAAGGCCAAGCGGCCTTTGCATTTCTTAGGAAACCACATCCCATGGGGAGGATAAGGTTTCCAACAGCAAATAAAAATGTTAACATTTCATTAATAACATGTCCCTGCTCATGTAACAGCCATGTTTTATAACATTTTAAAAATCTTTTTCTTTTTAATGGTCAAAACTCTTCATCTGCCTCAGGGAGCTTCTCCAGCATGCATGTGTGAATTTACGCTCTTGCCCTCCTCCCACCACATCCCACCCCCTCGCTCGCACGCACAACTGAGCACTGAAGCACATGTTTCACGCTGGGCAGGCCTTAATTGGCCCGCCAGCATGAAATTGCAGTCCGGGCCCAATTGCGAGCAGCTTCCCAACTGCTCCCTCCCGCCCCTGCCCAACGAGGGCAAAATCCTGCCCATGGTTTTAGGAGGTGCAGATTTGCCTAGCATCTTGCTATGTTAAGGGCAGTTAAGTTAAAATTGTTTTGCAGAACGTTCATTTTCACTTCAAATGTTCTGCAGACATACATAAATATTTTCATGCAATTTTGGTGTTCAGATTAAGTCCATTCTGTGGTTTGCATATTTATCATTTTTTTCCCATCCTAATCAACAGTCAGCAAACATCTCACCAATCTAAAACTGCGATAGTAGAATAAAGCCTGAGTTTAGCAAAAACCCAATGGGGACAGAGTTAAGGAGCAAGATGTATTCTGAATAGTCGACAAACAACTGGACACACCAACACTAATGCAAGGAAGCAGCTGCACTTTGCAGCAATTCCCATTTGGTTGATATCATTGAAGATTTTCCACATCACACTGTTTCCTAAAATTGTTTTATCTTCAGGCACTCTGTGGGAATTCTGAAGTTGTCAAACAATATTTCCCCCAAAAAATCAATAAATAGAACAAATCTAGCAGGAAGTATTTAATATTCTGAAAACACTCTTGAAATTTCCTCTTTTGAAGGATCCATCAGTGTTAAATGTCAATGAATTCTGCTCTTACTTGAACATTGCAATTTTGTAGATTAAAGATGTCAGAAGCATGTTATAATCTTACAAAAACTAAATGACTTTTTTATACATGCAAATGAAGACCAAATGCAATTCAGATCCCACAATAAGGCAGTCAATGTAATTTTAAACCAAATTTTCAGGGTATATGATGAGCAGACTGCACTTGGAAATGTTTTTTACATTTCGATCACTGCCTTCCTAAAACCCCCATGGGGATGTGAAGGCAGTTCATTTCATTCATATTAGTTTATTTGTAACAAAATTGGTATTAAGACTGGCCATGTTCTGCCAAAAACTGCTGAGATTCTTCAGACTGATTTACTGTTTCAGTTATTATCCAGTCTTTATCATAGTGTGTGCCTTTTTGTTTAAGTTCAGCAAGACCCTGATTGTTCCATTTTGGACACTCAAGACCTGATAATGTGAAAGTGGGAAATCAATCCCTTGTGTTATCAGGAATGGAAGTTTAACATCTAGGCTTCACCTTTCAACACCCAATCAGCATCTAAATCACTGACAGACTATGCACAGTCTTCTGTCTAATTTACTGTGGGGTGCTTCCCCCATAATGTGACTAGAAAATGTTAGGATCTGATTACTGGGTTAATACTGTTATGCAAAAGAAAATAGGTTTTTTGAGGGTGTAGTTAATAGGGCGGGTAAGGGGCAACCAGTGATGTAATATATTTGCAGAAGGTGTTCAAAGGTACCACAAACATTTATTCATATCTTCCTGAAGGCAAGTGCTTGGCTCACTGAAGCATCAGCAGACATCCTGAGCCATTTTCTTGGCAGTTTTTGTCAGTTTTCAGTGATGGTTTGCCATTGTCTTCTCAGGGGCAGGGTGAGGAGGCAGATCCCATGGCTGCCTCAGCTGGAATGAGAAATGAACCAAGTGTGGGCCTTGCCACCAGAAACTCCCACCACAGCCCATGCAACAAAGGTGCAAAAGAAGGGTGCACACACAATGCATCCCCTGTGTGCTCCAGAAGAGCTTCAACCAATGTGATCATGTCACCCAGCTCACTCAGCTGATATGGTGCCAAAATTGCAAATTTGGCTGAAGGTCCAGCCCACACATTCAGGTATCGCTCAGCAAAAACCAATTGTGTAGCTGGGATCTGAGCCTGCACTAGATAAAGGATCACTGCACAAGTTGCAGATGAGGTTGTTTTCAATGAATTTTCCTTAGGCACAGTTGATGGTAGTTCCCTGCTGGGCTCCTGATAGTGTTTACTGCCAGCTTAAGAATGCAGCCAGGGAGATGAGACAACTGCCTGACCCATGAATAATGAAAGCTCTTTCATTGCCTCCTGGTCTGCTGCATGATCAGTGGGGTGGGAGGGGAGGAAGCA
This sequence comes from Carcharodon carcharias, assembly GCF_017639515.1. NCBI lineage: Eukaryota > Metazoa > Chordata > Chondrichthyes > Lamniformes > Lamnidae > Carcharodon > Carcharodon carcharias. The sequence goes on from NC_054469.1 coordinate 173,132,153, forward strand.
ACCTTGGAACCCAAGTAATGGATGGAATGTTAGTGGTTTGTGGGTCTCTGCTTTCATATCAAACAACTTCCCACACCACCACCCACCCCCCCCCCCCCCCCCCCCCCCCCACCACCCCCTTCCCACCCAAGCCAATCTGGATCCACCAATCATCATCCTCACGTTTGTTTCACACTCAGCATCAAAATTCTCATCTAAATTCCCATCTGCGACCTTTCCCTCCAGTGACCAGGCACATAAATGACCATTTTCCCCTGGCCAGGCTGCAACCGATTCATGCCTGGTGGCTCAATAAATGCTGACTGCAACCCTATGCTACTACTACTAATCGCTCAACTCCTCAGTGCTAGTATCTGAGCTGCTGATTGTATTACTGTTGTTGGTTTGGAGTAACTTCAATAACTTCTGAAGACTATTAGCTGCAAACACTCTAACTTTATAGTAACTGCCTTACACTAGCTTCCTTCCATGTTGCTTTCTCCTGGACTCTCGCAGATTAGATGAGTATATGTCACTTCCTTCTATGACATCAGACTTACAGTTAACTCTTTATGGAACTTAGTCTAACATACTCCATTATACCACATCTCCCCTCCAAGGGCAGAATTTTTTATCCTGCAGGTGGGCACACACCAGGCTGAAACGGGAGTGAAATAGTGTGCGATCTTTCTGTCGGGCACGCATGAAGTGGCAGTGCACCTGCCAACAATTAAGTCTATTAAGGCCCTTAAGCAATTAATTTGTTTTTTGCTGCCCGATCAACCATTCGGTTGGTGGATGGGTGAATAGGGCAAGTGGCCTTTGCATTTTTTACAAAACCTCATCCATGGGCAGGATGAGGTTTCCAATGGTGATTAAAAAAACAATAAAAAAATTTTTTTTTACATTTCCCTCTTCGTGTGACTGAATGTGGGGATATGTTTATATCATTTGTGAAATGTTAATTTTTGTATTTAAAATTCTTCAGCTCCTTGAGGCAGCTCTGCCTTCTGGGGGCTTTCAGTGTGCATGTGCAGGGGATTGTGCAGACTTCAGCGCTCGCGCTTCTCCCGACAGGCACAGACCACCCCGACAGCACTGAGGTTCCCAGCGTGTGTTTCATGATGGCTGGCCATTAATTGGCCAGCCAGTGCAAAATTGCAGTCAGAGCCCAATCGCAGGTAGCAGTCTGCCTTGCAGCTGTTCCCAGGCCTGCCTGCTGTGCCTGCCTGCCCAACCAGGGGAAAACCCTGCCCCCATGTCTCTGTTCAGAGTTCAACATTCTCTGTTCCTGGAAACCCAATGCTTCAGCCTGCTAGTCATTCTGAACATTTCAGTGCTTTGTAGTCCCATAGAAAATCTAGCGTCTTTTAGCTCTCGAGTAAATGTCATTTTTCTTTCTCCATGTTCTCTTCTTGTTCCCTCTTGTCTCTACTCCATGTTCTCTAGCATCTATAAACATTGTGATGCCTTCACAAGCCTACCATACCTAGTTCTCCTCTCATTTGTAGGGGATAAGGCATTCTCATTCTGATGTCAGTCTTCTGGAGGCTGTCGAACGGAATTTGAATAAGCAGATGGTTTGGGATCTGCTGTGGAGTCTTCTTTCATTTGTGATGATTGCTATGTCTCTAGTCTCTGTTTTTCCACACTATTCAAATAAATCCATCTCTAGGCATTCTCATGGCCTTGTAGGAAAAGAAGGTGACATCAGTTGTTCTTCTGATTTCTGTACGTGAATTGAATGTGATATGTCTGAATGTCATTTCTTCCGATGATTTTAAGAGACCCAGCCATCAGGCCAAATACTGTGCTCTGGCTCTGCACTTGGTAATAACAAAATGACCTTGAAGTAAGGATTGTAAGATTGCAAGTTTCAATACTCGAGTTAACTATTCTATCATATACCAGTAAATCATCGATCACTGTTAGATGTGCTTTCTGCTCAAAATATGGTCTTAAGATAGGACTATGTGGCATATATATTGGCCATCATCTAATTTTCTGATCTGCTTATGTTCCTTGTCTGATTTTTGAGCCTCTCTGATTTCACTCAATCTTTGTGTAGTTGCCAGTAATGTACATTGTCATTATAGCAATGTCCTCGATTTCTTCCACAAATTCAATGTTGCGTTTTTCTGGATCCTTTGTTTCAATGTATGATCATGCATCTGCTATGCTCTGTTTCCCTTGAACATGTAGTGTATGAGTATCAAACCTCATCAATCTTAATTTAAACCTTTGACCTCTTGACGACATTGCTGCAAGCTCTTATGAATTCAATAGTGTGACTAAAGGTTTATGGTCTATTTCTATTGTAATGTAGTCAGCAAACTTCTCCCATGCCCACATGGCAACTAATGCTTCCTTTCGATTACTACTTATGTCTTCTCTGTATCTGTTAATGGCTGTGATGTGTAATAAACTGGTCTGCGTTTTCCACCTTTGTACCTGAAAAGCACATCATCCATCCTAAAGAGGATGCATCCGCTGCTATTATTGTAGGTAACTCCAGATCATAATGTGTTAATATCTCTGACATCAACCTTTTTTTTGTTTTTGTTGAATGGTTTCTGACGTGCTTCTTTTCAATACCATTCGTTGTCTTGGCATAACAGCTGGTGCAGTGGCTCATTGAGCTCCAAGTTTTTTAAAATTTTGCCACTTGATTCACCATTCCCATGAACCTTTGTAACTCTGATGTTCGTTGGAGCTCGAAATTGTTATAACTAATCTTCAGTGGACCAACCTTTATTCCTGAGGAACTCACCATGTGACCTGATTGGCGGTTGTGAAATCTCACTTACTTTTGAGTGTCAATCCTCTTGTAGTCTTCTCAGCACTGCTCTCACTCTCATGTCATGCTCAACTTGAGTGGACTCATGTATCAACATGTCATCCATGTGGCAAACAACTCCAAGGAAGCCCTCTAAGAGATTTGACATTGTTTGTTGTAAGATTTCTGGTGTTGATGTTATTCCAAAGGGTAACCTATTAAAGCAGAATCTTCCAAATGGTGTTATGAAAGTTGTCAGAAGTTTGGACTCCTCCTTCTAGTGATATTTGTCAGAATTTGTTAATAGCATTGAATTTAGAGAATATTGAGCTCTTCCCTAATTTCGCTGAACTCTGATCTACTGATACCATTGGATGGACTTCTTTTCACAACTTTATTGAGTTGTATGAGGTCAACAATTCTAATGGATCCACTTGGCTTCAGAACCAGTACCATCCCGGAGTACCAACTTGTTGGCTCTTTTACTGGTGAAATGACTCCTTGTTTGACCAAGGAGTTGATCTGTTTCTTTACCTTTTGGAAGTAAAGGTGTTGAGCCTTTTGGGGTTTATTTAAACATATTCGTCCTGCTTCTGGGCTTAGTGCTAAATGATCATTTTTAGTTTTCCTAATCCTGTCAATAACTTTGGAAATTCTGCTCTGAAGTCTCCTGCTTGACCTTCACCATTCTTCATCTATTGTGGAAATTAGGTTCAGATCCGTAACTTGTCTTTCTACTAATGGGTGAACAGCTCTGATCTTGAATTAAGCGTGATACTTCAGTAATTACTTTCCCTCTGTGCTTTAAGGTAGCTGTTAGTTCTCCCAGAACCTTCAGCTCTGTTCCTCCTGGTCCATGTAACTTTTTGCAGGAGGGTTGAAGAGCTCTATTGTTTAACGATGGTTCATTTGAAAGAACCAAAACTGCTGCTTCAGTATCTAGTTTAAAGTGTTAGAATTGAATTTAGAGAATTTGACCTTCTGTCGGGATCTTTGCACTCCAATAATGTCTGTTTAATTCTTTACTCTCTCCTAAGAAGGGTATCTCAATGTCTTGTGAATCATCTACTTTATTGACTCCATTTAATACTGTCGAAGGGTCATGAGGACTCGAAACGTCAACTCTTTTCTCCGCCGATGCTGCCAGACCTGTTGAGTTTTTCCAGGTAATTCTGTTTTTGTTTTCCATTTAATACTTCCTCATTTTGAGTTTTCTGCCCACTTTTTCTACTGTGACATACTGCCTGAAAATGCCCCATCTTTTTACACCAATGGCTTTATACACTTTTTTAGTGGGACAATTTCCACGCCAATGTTTCTCTACAGCAACAGCTAGTCTGGGCTGCCGCCATTAATAGCTTTCCTTGCTACATGTGCCTTCCTTCTCTCCCTTTTTCATGTCCACCATATTCAACTATTTATTACTTTGGGATTCGGTCAGTCTCTCTCTCTGTCCTCTGATTACAGATCGGTTCTGCTTCCTGATCTCAGCTTGTCTACTTAATTGTTTGTTTTTGCTAGCATCAAGTCACCTTAGGACTGCAAAATGCACCATCCACTACTTCAACAACCATTCTGTCATGAATTAGCTCCTCTTTCAGATTACTGTCTTCTGCTAATTGGTACAAATCATTAATAAATGGGTCACTGCTTGCCTTGTGTCTCTGAGTACATTTTGTTGAACTTTGTGCACTCCATGTTAATGTTCTTGATGAGATTTGAGATATGATCCAATGGATCAAAGCTTCAGCGTATGTAACTTTATCCTCATTGATTCCCAGGGTAACTAGGATGTTGTCTGCACAGTCGTCCATAGCATACCAAAGTATACTGATCTGCTCACAGCCTGGCTTCGCTGAGACCCAACGCAGTGTGAAATCAAAGGAATCTCTCATGCCACTTTGGCCATGCTTCAGCCTGATTTAGGGCCTGCAACTTTCTTAAAGCTCATTGATAGAGATTTTTCTAGTGCCATCGTTTCACATATGCCACCATATTATTGTGTTGTTGAGTAGGAGTTTCAATAACTCTTGAAGATTCTGGTTGCAAACATTCTAACTTTATGATCACTCTTTACACTAGCTTCTTTCCATACTGCTTTCTCCTAGACTCTTTCAGATCACATGACTATATGTCACTTCCTTCTATGACATCAGACTATTACAGTTAACTCTTTATGGGACTTAGTCTAACATACTCCATTATACTACACTGGTTGCATGTGTAGGATCAAGAGCAGGATTTTAACTGCCAAAGGGAATAAGTTACAGGCCAAGGGTTAAAGCCCTGAAAAATGGAGTTTTGTTGAGAACCCAACACCATCCTGCCCATTTCCAAATTAACCTGTGTGGCTTTCGCGATGATTGGGAAAACCTGTGGAGTGGTTGGGTACGTAATTTCAATATTTAAATCCCCAATTAACTGAACTCCCGTATTCTGGTTTCAACAACCACTGCATGGAATTACCAAGCTCTGTGGAACTCACCAGAGTCAACAAAACGTGAACACAGTGAGGACTCGTTGATCAATAAGAGGCTGAGAAGTCTTTAAAGAATGAAACTGCATAGGCACTGGCCAACTTCTGTGAAAGGCCTGTGCTCAAAGGACTTGTTCTGAGAACCTAGTTTCACCGCTTCACATAATCTTCCTTGGCTTCAGGAGCAGTGCCAGAGTACTGGAGAATTGCAGATGTTCAAAAAACAGGTGTAAAGATAAGCCCAGCAACTACAGGCCAGTCAATTTAATATCCAGTGGTGGGGAGGCTTTTAGAAATGATTGGATGGGATTTTCTGAGCCTGGCCACGAGCAGGATTTACCAGTGCCGCCAAAGTAAATGGACTTCTGGCTGGCTCACCGCATCTGCCATAGGGGAACCAGCTGCAACAGAGCTGGAAAATCCCGCTTGGTAACTTGGGACAAACTTAAGTCACCTGGGCAAATGCAGGTTAATTTTTAAAAAGCCAACATGGATTTGTTAAGGACAAATCATGTTTAACACTTGCTTGAGGTTTATTGATGAAGTGACAGAGGGTTGAGGAGGGTAATTCTGTTGATGTTGTGTACACGGACTTCGAAAAAGCATTTCTTACAGTGCCACACAACAGACTTGTGAGCAAAGTTATAGCTCATGGAATAAAAAGGACAGTAGCAACAGCGGGATTGGCTGAGTGACAGGAAACAAAGTACTGGTGAAATGTTTCTCAGACTGGAGGATGATTTATCGTGGAGCTTCCAGGGATTGATTTTAGGACCCCTGCTCTTCCTGATATAACCTGGACCTTAGTATACAGGGTAAAATTTCAAAATTTGCAGGTGATAGGAAACTTAAGTATTATGAACCATAAGAAGGATAGTGTAGACCTTCAAAAGGACATAAACAAGTTGGTGGAATGGGAGGACAAGTGGTAGATGAAATTTAATGCAGGGAATTGTGAAGTGATTCATTTTGGCAGGAAGAACATTAAAAGACAATATAAAATAAAGGGTAAAATTTTAAAGGGGGTGCAAGAGCAGAAGGTGTACATATATAAACTGCATTGAAGGTGGCAGGACAGGTTGAGTGGTTAATAAACCATTCAGCATCCTGGGTTTTATCAATAAAGGCATAGGGTACAAAAGCAAGGAAGTCATGTTAAACCTGGGTAAAACACTGGTTTGGCTTCAACTGGAGTATTGCATCAGTTCTGGTTGCCACACTTTAGGAAGGATATGAAGGTATTGGAGAGTGTGTAGAAAAAAATTAATGGGAATGGTGCCAGGGATGAGGAACTTCAGTTATCTAGAAAGATTGGAGAAGTTGGGACTGTTCTCTTTGGAGTTCAGAGAAGGTTCACTAGGCTGATTCATGGGATGAGGAATTTGTCTTATGAACAGGTTGGGCTTATACTCATTGGAATGTAGAAGAATGAGAGATGACCTTTATTGAAACATAAAGAGGGGCTTGACAGGGTAGATTGCCCCCCTCTCGTGGGGAATCTAGAACTAAAATTAGGGTTTTCTCATTTAAGATGAAGATGAGGAGGAATTTCTTCTCAGGGTCATTTGACTTTGGAATTCTCTTCCCCAACAAGCAGTGGAGGCTGGGTCATTCAATATATTCAAAGGCTGAGTTGAACAGATTTTTGATTGACAATTAAGTCATAGGTTATGAAGAACAGGCAGAAAAGTGAAGTTAAGGCCACAAACCATCGGCCATGATCTTATTGAATTTTGGAGCAGGCTTGAGGGCCCGAATGGCTGCCTCCTGCTCCTATTTCTTTTGTTCTTGGACAAGAGAATGTTGAGAGCAGATTTGATAGTGGTATTCAAACTTGAGGGGTCTGGACAGAGTAGATAGGGAGAAACTGTCCCCCTTGGTGGAAGGATCAAGAACCAGAGGGCATAGGTTTAAGGTAATTGGCAAAAGAAGCAGTTCCAACGTGAGCAAATTTTTTCAGTGAGTGGTTAATATCTGGAGTGCACCGCATGAAAGTGTGGTGAAAGGCAGGGTCAAATGAAGTTTTCCAAAACAAACTATCATTATCTGAAAAGAAAATTTGCAGGGCTACGGGGAAAAGGTAGGGGATGGCACTAGGTAAGTTGTTTCTTCAGAGGGTCAGCAGTCATGACATGCTGAATGACTTCCTTCTGTGCTTGTTATGAAATCCATTGATATATGTCACTGTGGAGATTGTAACACCTATGGTACAGTATGTTCCAATGCTGTTACATTGGTTCCTGCCTAGTAACAAGGGTGGGATCCTCAGGGTGTGTGTTGATAGGCCACCCAGATCAGTTCAAGGGTTAGTGAAGAGCAGTTCAAGGGTCAGCCAATTTTAGTCAGTCAGGAGTAATCAAAAAAGATAGTTAGCTCCACACAGGAGGTGCTGTTGTTAGCTGTGAGGAGCACAGTGGCAGAGTCCAGGTAGAGAGGGCTTTGGAGAGGCCCTGGAGACCTGAATTTACAGCTGTAATTAAAGGCTGGAGTGCAGAATCAGGAATCCTGGGAAATGTGGTCTTGGGAGATGAGACTGAAACCCTGGGAAGCGAGTGGTATTTGAGGGAGTCTGAGTCGGAGCGGCTTTGAGGGAGTTCTGAAGCTAGATCTTTGAAATTGCTGACATCTGTAGTCTCCTGGAAGAAGACCTCCTTCCAACAGTCAGGTGGGCATCAAGTCACCACAGCCTCAAGTTTCTTTACCTCTGGCTATTTCCAGGGACCTGCTGTTGACATCTCCAGGATCTCTCAAGGTCACTGCTAACATTTTTACCAAGGCCACAACTTATGTCTGCATTGGCATGGTGAGACCAGTCAAATGCAGAAGGCCCTTAATTTCACTGCAGTATCTGGGTTCCCATGGGTGCAGGGAGTCATTGACCATGCACATATGGCAATCAAGGAACATCAGATCAGCCTGGAGTCTTCATCATTAGCACCATTCTCTCAATGTCTAGTGAGTTTGTGATCACTGGAAGGTGATTTATGCACAGCTGTGCTAGATATCCAGGGAGCTGCCATGATTCAGTTATTCAGTTTGTCACATTTCCAGCTCATCCACATATGTCAGTGGCTGGTAACTTGGAGCTGAGGGCTACTTTCTGAAGACCTCTGAATAGGAGAGATACAATGAGAGCCACATAGCCATTACGGCAATAATAAAGCAAGCCTTTGAGTTGCTCAAGATGCAGTTCATATACCTCAACAGATCTGGAAATGCCCTTTTAATATGGTCCATCAGGGGTCTCCAGAATGGTTGTGGTCTGCTGTGCCTTTGCACATTGTGCTGCAGAGAAGAGTGGAACTGTGGGAAGAGGAAGGTGCAGAATGACTGGCATTCAAGGAAGGGAATGAACCAGTTATGATGCTTGCAGCCTCTCCACCTGGCTGCAAGAGAAGCTTGTCATAGCCTCTTACAGGCACACCTTTTGCTAATCTAGTGCTTGAGGACCTCTGACCTTGCCATCTGAAACCCTGCACCAAACAGCCCCCAAACCAATCTCTTCCGAGAGTCAAAAATCCAACCGTTACATTTACACCCTTTCTCCCCATTTAAGTGGATCGTACCATACACCTGAAGGTTGCTGACTGAGGGGAATGGAGGATGCAACAAAATGTAGGCTAGAGAATGAGCCATTTGAATAAGATGTTTCATTTACTGAAATAAGTATTAACTGGACACGATAAAATTTGCTATGCACACCCAAGTGAATCCTCTTAAGCAAATAATAAGTCTTTCTCATCAGCTGCCTTTATTGCTCCTACATAGTGTGACCCCTGCTGCTGTGGACAGGCTGCTCATTCCCCTGCTCTGACAGATAAGATGCCTGTGGTGGACACCCACTGGATTTTAGAGCCTATTGAGGGGCCACCAAAAACTATGCCACCTGCAACTGTGCAGGGGGAAACTTGGTCACGGGGGACACAGGAGGCAGAACGTGTGGTTCTATCCCTGGCAGCATCTTAAGCAGAGTCCCTCCTATATTTCCTTTCTCCATCTTCCCTCTCATGGCCCACCTACAATTCTTTACCAAAGCTAAGAGCTGGGGAGCAGCTGGCTGCATTTTAGTGAGATGTTGAGCTACCAAGGTAAGGCTTTCCTTCATTCTATTCAAAGTGGCAAATGGTGCACAGCCTGCTGGTCTGAGCCAGCTTGCACTTGGTTACCTGCCACATCTGATCTACTCTTTCCAAAGAGGTGTACATCAACAGAAATACCTGATACATCTTGGTACTCATGCTAGACATGGAGTCCTCCAATCTCTCTCCACTGCCTCTAGGAATACTGACAGAAGCACATTCAATCCATGTTGCTGATTCACAAGTTCCCTTTTTTGTGGATGATGCTGTATGTTCATTATCTTGTCCAGCTAAGCAGAGCTTGGATTGTCCTGTGTTTTCCTGTGGAAACTCTGTAGTGCTATTCCTGTCTCCAGTGCCTGTTCCTGTTAACAATGTGCACCTCATCCTGTAACAATTATCTCTCCCGCAGGGCCCATTGAGGTGAGTGTATCTGCTCTGGTGGAGGTTGCACATGAGTCATGTGATGATGCTTGCTCAGTCCTCCAAGGACTGCTTGGCCTCTTCCTGTAGCAGCTCCTTCATCACCCTTAAAGGGCTATGGGAGATGAGTTATTGGCATGGTAAAAGGCTTCAAATTTAACAGAGTGCATGTCAAGAAATTTCAGTTTGTGATGACATTAATTCAACGTGAGCATCTGTTAAGTGCCAAGTGGAAGTGTGATATCCAATGCTGTTACCAGGACTGTGGACCAACCCACTTCTTTGTTACCAATGCCTAATTGCTGTGCCACCAAGGTGATCTCCCAGGGAGTCGTCCTCCAATGTGAGCAATGGCTGCAGATCCATCTCTGGTTCTCTGGAATTGTGCACTTTCTTTCTCCACCCCCTCCCTCCCCCATTGAGAGAGAACTGAGTTTTGAGAAATGGAATGTGTTTAGGCTTGAAAGGGAATATTTGTGAAGGGTTACTGTGGGGGATGAGTGAAATGGAAATAGGTTGAGGGTGAGTGAGTGTTGTTCAGATTGAGATTTATGGAGGTGCCTGAAGGTAAATGAATAGATGAAACTGTAAGGTGTTTCGGTCTGAGGAATACTGTGAATGAGAGTGCTAGGAATTTCAGTGTTGAAAGACACCTGAAAATGATATATCATTTGGCCTTCCTCATTTAATGAGGTGAATGAGAGATAGTTGTCCATGAGGATCCTGAGATTCCAGTTCCTAAGCTTCCTTTTCATGAGTGAAAGATGCCTGTGTGATTTTTTTTTTTTAATGAGGGATGGTTGTTGCACACCGAATACCACACTGTGTCCTAGCTGATTGAGGCCTTGATCCAATGGCAAGGGCACTGAAAGATGATTGGTGGCCAGGCTCTGCTGTGAGGCATTAGCAAGTTCTGACACCTTGTGCCACAATTGAGAGCTGTCTCAGACTAGCCACTTCCCTTCTTTGACCTCTGTCTTTAATTTCTGGTGCTAGACCATCCACCAATATTCATTACAAGCCCACCGACTCCCGCAGCTACCTCGACTACACCTTCTCAGAGCCTGCTTCCTGTAAGGACCATCCCAGTCTCAGTTCCTTCGCCTCTATCGCATCTATTCTGATGCCACTTTCCAAAACAACGCTTCTGACATGTCTTCCTTAACTGAGGTTTCCCACTTGGTGATTGACAGGGCCTTCAACCGTGTCTGATCCATCTCCCACGTCCCTGCCCTTGCACCTTTCTCTCCCTCCCAAAACCATGACAGGGTCCCCCTTGTCCTCCACTTTTCATCAAAGGATCATCCACTGCCATTTCTGCCAACTCCAGCATGATGCCACCACCAAACACATCCCTCCCCCACCCCAGTCGGCATTCTGTAGGGACCGTTCCCTCCAGGACACCTTGGTCCACTCCTCCATTGCCCCCAACACCCCGCCCATGACACCTTCCCATACAATCTCATAAGGTGTAATGCCTGCTCCTTTACTTCCTTACCTCCACCCCCTCACCATCCAAGGGCTCAAACACTCCTTTCATGTGAAGCAGTGCTTCACTTGCACTTTCCTCAATTTGGTCTGCTGCATTCACTGCTCCCAATGTGAGCTCCTCTACATTGGAGACAACAAACGCAGACTGGGTGACTGCTTTGCAGAACACCTTCGGTCTGTCCGCAAGCATTACACAGACCTTCTGTCACTTGCCATTTCAATACACCATCCTGCTCTCATGCCCATGTCTTGGTCTGCTGCAACGTTCCAGTGAAGCTCAACGCCAACAGGAAGAACAGCACCTCATCTTCCAACTAGGCACTTTACAGCCTTCCAGACTTGACATTTGAGCTGAACAACTTCAGACCATGAACTCTCTCCGCCATCCTCACCCCTTTTTTCAATATTCATTTTTACTTTATTTCTACTTTCATTGTTTTATCCTCAGCTTTCAGCCTATTTTTGATCCTTTTTTTCCCTCACTAGCATCCTGTTTCTTCCCCCCGCCACCCCCAATCCCACTAGGGCTCTCTATCACCTTGTTTATGTTGTTCTTTCCAAAGTGCTTACTCTGGTCTGGCCATTATCATATGCTGCTTTCTACTGTCACCATTAGCACCTCCTTTAGCCAGTACCACCACCATTAACACCCCTTTGACTTTTTGTTTATGACATCTTTTGCAAGCTCTCCTTTGCCTCCACCTATCACTGGCCTTCTATCCATCTTCACCTGTTCCACCACCACCCCCCCCACCAATAGTATATATTTCACCATATTTCTACTTCCCTTTGGCTCTGAAGAGTCATACAGACTTGAAACATTAACTCTGTCTTTATCTCCACAGATGTTGTCAGACCTGAGTTTTTCCAGCATTTTTTTGTTTCATTTTTAAATGTGCCTTGTGGTCCTACTGGCATGCTGACACACTTGCTTATTGAACCAGGGTTGGATTCCCCTGGTCATGGTAAAGGGATTTTAAAAAATGTGTTCATGGAATGCAGGCATCACTGTCTAGACCAGCATTTATTGCCCATCGCCAATGCAAGTCAGACCAGGGGGTGAGGTGACTCCAATCAGGCCTTGACTAGGGGGGAGGGGGCACGATGAGCCGTAATCAGGGGATGTGAGGAGACCCATGGTGGGCGATAGTTGCCCAGAAGCTAGAATTGATTTTAATTCTTCTAATTCTTTCTGGGGAACTGCGATTTAAAATTGCATTTTCAGATGGTTCCCAGTGCAGGGCAATTGTCTATTGGAAGTTTGCACTTCCCAGGCAATTGCTGTACAAATCTTATCTGGGAACTTCCAGAGGTGGAGAGCCCAGTGCCTCTTTGGGGTACCCCCAGATATGATACCCTGGCACTTGTAAATTACAGCCCATTCTATAAAAATAATGCATTGATGAAGTTCAGGATTCATAACTAATTCACATCTTTTTTTAATGGGAAAAACATTCTTTGATTGTAATGGGGAAAACTAAAAGTAACTTTTTTTAATAAAGGGAGGGAAAGAATTAATAACCATTTGTGCCATGCACCAAGTGTCTTGCTCCAATCCATACTTCTATTTCTTTTTAATTTAAATTCAAAAATTAAAAATATGCAATTTGGATTCATTTCAACAGTGTTTGATTAAACTAATACAAACTGTTAAATTTAGAAAAAATCATGAATTTTGGTTTTTTGCCCTCAAAATTCTCAACATTCACCTGTATTCAAACTCTTCAGGTCTCAGAACATACATTCCTTCTGAGGGTTTGCAACACCAACAAGATTTCAAAACAGCAGAGGCCCACATGTTAAATCCCCAACTCCTGAGTTCTAAAACTAAACTGCATTGCTGTGGAGATGAACTGAGGGAGGCAAGACTCTTTCCCAATTGGAACAGGTAGAAGAGAGCGAAGACAGCAATCCCAATCTCTATAATGATCCCTGCCATAAACCATTCATACCCTTTTATTGACTGGCTGGGACTTGGCAGTGGTGTGGCCACTGGCCATCAACATTTCACCCTCATCATTGGCAAGAATGACAACACAAAGCAAGGTGCCAAGATGGCACTTTAACTCTACATCAGTGGAAACCATTGACTTGGAGAGGAAATAAAATTAATTCGCTTCGACAACTGAGTAATTTCTCTCTAGTACTGCACAGAACCTCTGCTGCTTTCTCACTCTAGCCTTCTGTATAAGATCATTCTGATAGCATACTAGTGGGGTAACACAATCAGTGATATGTGGGAAAAGGAAAGATAACACATTACCATTTCTTCATTCATGACAAAATACAACAAGGTACATTTTTAACAAAGCAGCAACTTCATATGGTTGAATACCTTACATGGTTATTGCTATGTGGACGTTTTAGATTTTACACAGCCAAAATTATGCAGCTGCACAGAATTCAAAATATATCTATCAAAATGAAATTTGATTGTTAATTTTAAGCAGCACAGTGTAATAAACAAATGTTTCAATAATGTTTTCTAATCTTCAACACTAACATAAACCTGCAAAAGGCATGTCAGATGTATTAAAAACACATGAAAACCCAAAATGCAAACAGAAAAGGCAGCAAAATGTCTCCAGTTGCAGGCATTACAATTATCCCCTATAATAACTAGTTGATGTGTGCACTCTGTCTGCTTAGAGTCCGAATTTCTAAAACAGGACTTGAGGTCTGAAATGCATCTGCTTCGTAGCATTGTTGGACAATGCTGTCTTTAACATCCACTTGGATTTCATTCTTTGTACATACTGCATGTCACGTTCTCTTCTCTGTGATGCTGCTTTTGCTAGTAAGGAAAGAGACAAAAACCACAGGTTTATTTGCTACTTTAGAACCACATATTATAGAAAAACGTCTCTATTGCTAATTCTGCTCTAGAAAAAGAGAACAAAGCTACAACATTTCCAACAGGAAATAATACTTTACCAAGTCTACTTTTACTAGAACCGTGAGATCCCATAAAACAACTGGAATTTTCACAATTCAGATGTTCCATGACCCACAAGACACATTCAGGTAAACACACCGATAGCTCAGATTACTGTTTCCCTACTTATTTAATGCACTGTCAGTGGCAAAACACAAGATTCTTCCGAACAACAAACCGCAATGAAGATTCAGTGCACTTTACAGCTTTCCAGATTCAGTTTAACAACCTCTGACCTGCACCTTGTTTCATATTTTGCAGGTTTTGGTTTTACTCTTTTCTCTAATTTTCACATGTCACACTGTTTATCATTCTTTCGTTCAAACCTCCTACAGGCATCTTTTGTTTCATTACTTGTTCCATTACCATTCCCTTCAGCCTTGCACGACTAATTCTTTTGTCATTTCATCTCTCCCGTCTGCTACCCTGTTTATCCCCCACTCTCCTCCCTTACACTTGCTTAAAATCTATTACATTTCTAACTCTTCCCAGTTCTGATGAAAGATCAGTAGCCGGAAATGTTAACTCCATATCTCCCTCCACAGATGCTGTCCGACCTGCTGAATGTTTCTAGCATTTCGGTTTTTAATTCAGATTTCCAACATCTGCAGTATCTTGCTATGACTTACCAAGCTCACTTGTCCAGCCTAACGCCTTGTACTGCTGCATCACTCTACCTAATACACGGGTCCCAGTGGCAGCCACCGCTCTAGACGTACCAAAATGTTGTTTATAGTACCTCAGTAATGATCGATGACCAATTTTGGCACCTGTGGGATTTGAATAGAGAATGAAAAGATTTTAAACATGGTCAAATTAGTGGCAAGTGAATATTTCAGTTTAATGCAATGCAAATAGTTTTAATCTGCATTTGAACCATTTCAATCAACATCTGTATGCAGTTTATAGCCAGTTTACAGCCAAGTAAAATATTTTAATCCAAATTAATACGCACTTCAAGTGTTCTTCTTTGCTGTACCTCAGGTAAAAAAACAAATTTACACAGTGAAATTGACCAAGTGTCCGCGACAAAATGAACCTTAGCACTGGTGAAAACCATCTATAACCTCAAACAGTTGCTTAAGATCATCTCCTAGTAAATGTTCTTGTTCTTTCTACATTAACTTGATCTCCATGCTTACATCCAATAATACGCTAAACGGTAGTGGTTATTCTCAGCTCTGCGAAGTAGGTGGAAGCATCGTAAACACTTTCACTTATGGAAAGGCGCATGGGTAAATAATACTACCAGTTGAGTCTCAAAGAAGACATGCCATTCTAAATGACAGGTCCAAATTCGTATCCATTGGACCTCCCGCTCAACATGACCGGACAGCCTTGCTTGAAAGTAAGTTTAAACAACACTTGCTGGACTTGTGTAAGAGCAATGAGCTGCCACGTGGTTCGTCCTCATGGCTTGCTGCCTCCGTGGATGTATGGGCTGCCCAAGACATACAAAAGTAATGTCCCTTCACGCCCTATCTTATCTATAACTGGTTCTGCACAACATGAATTGGTCAAATGCTTGGGTGAATTGTTATGACCAGTTTTGAGCAAGTTTTCCCACATACACAGTGAAGGATTCCTTCACATTTGCAAAGGCCACACAGGACTTGCATATCGATAGCAACGCCGTGTCCACGTGCTCAATAGACAGTGTCTTATTTGGTGAAGCTAGCAATGCTATACACAGCGATAGCACCTTATAGCACTGCAGCTTCAAAATGTCCTTAGAGTCACAGTGCTTCATCCAAAAGACAACAAAGAAACATCCCCAATGTGTCAGCCTAGATTTTGTGCTTAAGTTGATGGTGAGACTTGAACTCTCATCTCTTCGACCGGGGAAAAAGTGTTCACAACTGAGCTACACTGACACTTAGGTTAAAAAGTTAGTCTCTGGATGCAGCCATAATGCTAGGTCTAAGATTTGTATACAAATTGAAACTTTAATTGGCAATAAACTTGCATCCAAGTGGGCTAGACAGTACAGTAGTGGTATAATGCTTAACCACTTGCTGAAAATAAATATTACCATGTTGCCATTCTTGCAGTAGTGTGGTTCAGGAGTGAATCTAACACCAAACGAGGGATTTTATGGAGGCATCGGGGTCTTGCCTGCCGACTGGACAGCCGGCAAGAAACTAATGTTGCCTCCTACAAGAAGGTCTGC
The DNA here is from genome assembly GCF_017639515.1 of Carcharodon carcharias. Classification (NCBI taxonomy): domain Eukaryota; kingdom Metazoa; phylum Chordata; class Chondrichthyes; order Lamniformes; family Lamnidae; genus Carcharodon; species Carcharodon carcharias. Next base: position 173,148,482 of record NC_054469.1, read on the forward strand.
CTGTATTAAGTACCTCTCAGGGATCAATGACACCGGAGCAGAGATTCACCCACCAAGAGCTACCAGCCAATCTGAGGCTGGTAGATCTTTTGCTAAGCAGCTTCATCAGGGAGGCAGCAGCTGCTGCCGGAACCCATTGGAGGCCCAGATTGAAGAACAACCCAGGCCGCTTTTGAGTCATGGCAGGAGGGGTTTCATGAGTGGGGGATCACAAGAGAGGGGGGTTGGCAATAAGGGCATAGGAGTAGCACAGAAGGACTCTATTCAGCCCATTGTGTCTGTGCCAGCTCACTGCAAGAGCAACTCAGCCAGTCTCATTCCCCCAGCCTTTCCCTGTAGCCCTGCACTCCTTTGACAGCATCTTCCAAATGCACAACTTATATCACTTAGGAGAACAAGGGCAGCAGACACATGGGAATACCACCACCTCCATTTTCCCCTCCAAGTCACACATCATCCTGTCTTGGAACTATATTGCCATTCCTTCACTGCTGTTGGGTCTTAATCCTGGAATTCCTTTCCTAACAGCACTGTGGGTATATCTACACCACATGAACTGCAGTGGCTCAAGAAAGTGGCTCACTGCCACCATCTCAAGGGCAATTATGGATGGGCAACAAATGCTGGCCTTGTCAGCAAAGCTCACATCCCTTACTGAAAAATTTTTTAAATTGCATAGTAGAGGGAGGAAAACAGTAGTGAGAAAGAAAGGGATAATCAGAGATGGAACCTGTCTGACACAATCTGTGTAACAAAGACATATCAGGACTGGATACAAACCAGAAGGAAGTACAAGCTCCATTGTTTCCTCATCATATTCCAGATTCTTGGTTGGTACTTCTGCAGTTTTCATTTCAGCATAATCTCCTTCTTTATGATCAGGATAACTATCCCTATACATATAGAGAATCAAAAAAACAAATTCAGCAATTGTTTTTATAATAGTCATTATACTGGGATGCAGTGTTTGATTTGAGGTCACTTCTAATCTTTTTCCTTTGCTTATTTGCACTAAAATTTTAAAAAAGCATAGCCAGTCATTGCATTTAAGTTAGTGTTTGTTAATTGACAAGAAAACCTGAAATAGGGGTTTCCCAGTATTCTTGCACACAGATGATCAAAGACACCATGGTGACTGGTATCACTATACCCTTCAACCTTCCTACCTTCTATAATTTCAGATTCTTCCACTTACAGGAACTCATCCAGTCCATTTTTGAATACCTATAACATGTCACCTCACAGCTTCAAGACAGAAAGCAGATATTTAGTTCCAGTCATTTCTCCATCCACCATCACTTTTGAAGGGCACTTATGCCCCACTTCTGAATAGAACGGTCTGAGCTGCGAATCAATCCCAAGTTAGCATTAACATCACCTTACAATTAGCTAGAAGATGCTGCACAAGGTTTCAAAAGGGAAAGCTGGATCATCTCAAACTGTATTTGCCTCCCACTTCCATAACAGTGCACAAAATATTCAGTTCTATTGACACCAATTTAGTCATATTTTGGTTACTTTAATGTGTTCATTGGACATTAAGGTAGCAAAGCTTCCTACAGTTTTCATAAAAATTATAAGGAAAATGAATGGTAAGCAAACGAGTGATTCAAAGAGGACAGCAAAAGCTTGATCAGAAAGGTGATTTTTAAAGTAAGTCTTAAAAGGAGAAAAGGAATACAGATAAGAAATTCTTGTGTGTGCAGTCTAGGCAGCTAGTGGCACAGTTGCCAAATGTTAGCATGAAAAGTGTGGGAATTGTACAAGAGACAGAAATGGAAGGAATTCAATGTTCAGAGTAGGTGGTGGGGGGTGTTGGGAGGTTGTGGAAATGATTGGAGGCAGTGGTTGGGGGGGGGGGGGGGGTCAGAGCAGCAGGATTTGGGGGTTTAATAAGTGAGTGAAGGGTTGGGTAGAGAAGCTAAGCAAGCACAGTACTGCTAAACTAGGTAATAAAGGACAGGTAATGAAGGAAGATGGTGTGGTCTCCCAGAGATGTTGAGAAGGGATAATGTACCAAGGTTGTAGTCACAGAAAATGCTATTTGTGACTTTTGTTAGGGCAATTTCAGTGCCACAGAATGGTGAAAACCTAATACGATGGATGCAAACAGGGAGTTTCAGGAAAGAAACTGTTGTGATTACCCTCCAGGTAAGGATGGTAGACAGTTTACAAGTTGGGAAATTTTTATTTAGGCCTTCACTTTTATTGGTCCAAAAGGTGTAAAAGAAGTCAAATGGTCAGAAGGCTAGAACAAAAACATTTAAGCAGGAGTCACACTGAGTGCGAAAACACACGGCTTGCTGTGTGGGAATAGGGAGATAAAACACATTTCAGAGGCACAGAAATTTAGAGCAAGACAAAATAATTTAGCACCAAGGCCACCATTTGGCCAGACACTATCTCCAGAGTGTTTACAAGCTGACAAGTGTTAAAGCGTGGGAGACTGAAGGTCTTGGAACTTTGGTGTGATCTGGTGTCAACTGACATCATTTGTAACTGGAACTTTCAAATGAGAGAGATGCAACAACTGGGTTAATTCAAGTCTCCATAGACGTTGCTGTGAAAAGAACGTGTAAGGAAGAATCGCTTGAGGGGAGAAGCAGGCCAGTAGAAGGGGAGAGGTTTTCAGCCAGAGGATGTTTGGGACCATCCCTCAAGCAGAGGTGGGTTACAGGAGAATGGGGCTGGCAGAAGGGTCAAACGTGTACATGCCACATTGGTTGGTGCAACCAGGAAGTGCTAACATGGAAACCATGCTTCTGTTGAGAGCACAATGGTAACACTGCTGTGCTTTAATATTACTTTTCTCTTTATTCTTTCATGGGATGTGGGTGTCACTGGCAAGGCCAGCATTAGTTGCCCATCCTTAATTGCCCTTGAACTAAGCATTTTGCTAGGTCACTGCAGAGGGTAGATAAGAGTCAACCCCATTGTTGTGTCTGGAGTTACATTAGTGAAGCAGATGGGTTTTTAACAACAAACAAACAAATAAATGAATAAATAAATCACTGATAGTTGCCATGGTCACTATTACTATTACTGAGATTAGCTTTATATTCCAGATTTATTAAGTGAATTTAAATTCCACCAGCTGTTCCGGTAGGATTTGAAGCCATGTCCCCAGAGCATTAGCCTGGGCCTCTGGATTACTAGTCCGGTGACATTATCACTACACCACTGTCTCTCCTGAACTTTTTTGAAATTCATTCATGGGATGTAGGCATCGCTGGCTAGGCAAGATTTATTGCCCATGAGAAGGTGGTGGTGAGCTGTCTTCTTGAACCGCTACAGTCCATGTGGTGTAGGTACACCCACAGTGCTGTAGGGAGAGAGTTCCAGGATTTTGACCCAGCAACAGTGAAGGAACAGCGATATATTTCCAAGTCAGGATGGTGAGTGACTTGGAGGGGAACTTCCAGGTGGCAGTATTCCCATGTGTCTGCTGCCTTTGCCCTTCTAGATGATAGTGGTCATGGGTTTGGAAGGCACTGCCTAAGGAGCCCCGGTGAGTTTCTGCAGTGCATCTTGTAGCTGATACATGCTGCTGCTACTGTGCGTCAGTGGCGGAGGGAGTAAATGTGGATGTGGTGTCATTTAAGCGGACTGCTTTGTCCTGGATGGCGTCAGGCTTGTGTTGTTGTTGGTGCTGCACTAATCCAGGCAATTGGAGAGTATTCCATCACACCCCTGACTTCAGCCTTGTAGATGTGCATGAAGTCTTACTTATACTGAATAAACTATAACCATTGTTACAATAAGGATTATCACTTTGAAACTTGGAAATTAGGATTTAAACACTTAACTGACTCCCAAGACCCCGACTTTCTAACATTTCTAACATTTCTAACGCTTTTTCCTAAATTGTTTTTTTGCTTCTTCCAGTAAATTGCGTCTTCTTTCCTCCTCATACTATATGTTCACATGTTCAAGGGCCTTGCAGAAGAAAGAGGTTGGACACAGGGTGGCAGTTACAAGTACATAAAGGCTAAGGTTGGGATGATAGCCAAAGGAAGTGAAGATAGTGCCCAAGGAGAGTTAGCAGTTACAATAACAGCTATCATGGAGACCAAGTTGGTGGTCATAAGAGCATAAGACAATACAGCCTGTTGAGCCTGCTGCGCCAGTTATGATCATGGGCTTCAACTTGACTTTCCCACCCATTCTCCATATCCTTCGATTCCTTGAGTAGCCAAAAATCTGTCCCTATCTCAGCCTCAAATACATTCAATGACTGCACATCCACAACCTAAGGGGTAGAGAATTCCAAAGATCTACAACCCTCTGAGTGAAGAAATTTCTCATCTCAGTCCCAAATGATCAGCCCCTTATCCTGAAACTGTGCTCCTTTGTTCCAGATTCTCTAGCCAGGGGAGACAATGTCTCAGTATCCACCCTGTCAAGTGTCTTCATAATCTTGTAGGTTTCAATAAGATCACCTCCTGTTCTTCTACACTCCCAAGAATATATACCCAATTTACTCAGCCTCTCATCCCAGCTGCACCGCCTCCAATACAAGTATCTCCTTCCTTAAATATGGGAGACCAAAATTGCACACAGTATTCCAGGTGTAGTCTCACCAAAACCCTGTACAATTGTAACAAGACTTCTCTTTTTTTGTACTCCAATCGTCCTGCAATTAAGACCAAAACATTTCATGGGAATGGGGTTCAAATGTTTTGGACATGACAAGCTTGGGAAAGGTGGGGTAAATATACATAAGTGCTAAAGTGCATGACAGGGAACAAGTGTGTGTCTGCATCAGTATGTTGAGGGCTAAAGTGGAAGAGAAACTGGTTAAGGGAGTAAGGGGAAGCAGAGGAAGCTGCAAAGGCAACTGAATAAATAGTTCTTGAGAAGAAATCCTCAAGATCCTCACATTTCTTGTTGGATGCAAAGTGGGGGCAAAAGGAGAAAAGTTTAAGGAAGTGGTTGATAGTAGCAAAAAGAAACCAGGAGCTATCTCTGCCCTCCAGGATAATCATTGAGTAGTAGTGGGTGGCTTTGACGGAGGGGAGTGAGGCTCAACATTGGCTGATGTGATCAAAGTTAATTGTGTGCTAGGTGCCCCTCAAGTTGTTTCTCCTTGTTCAGAAGAGCAATAGTGGGAGAAATTAAGAGAAGAATCTGCTGGGAATACGGGTATCAAATGCAGATGAGAAGACAGGGCTTTGCAAATTAACAGTTGCAGAAGCATTGTCATAGAGTCAGAGGTCTACAGCACAGAAAAAGGCCCTTCGGCCCACCGAATCTGTGCCAAACAAGTACCTAACTAATATTCAGGGTATTTAGGACGGACAGACAAAAAGGAAAAGGCGGTGGGGATGCAAAAGGAAATTAGCACAACGGTGAGGAAAGATATTAGCTCTGATGTGGAATCTGTATGGGTAGAGCTGAGAAACACTAAGGGGCAAAAAACGTTAGTGGGGGTTGTATACAGAGCCCCAAACTGTCGTGGTGATGTTGGAAATTAGAGACGCGTGTAATAAAGGAGCATCTGTAATTATGGGTGACTTTAATATGCATATAGATTGGGCAAATCAAATTAGTAACAATACCGTAGAGGAGGAATTCCTGGAGTGTATACGGGATGTTTTTCTGGACCAATGCATTGAGGAACCAACGAGAGAACAGGCCATCCTTGACTAGGTATTGTGTAATGAGAAAGGAATAATTGGCAATCTAGTTGTGTAAGGCCCCTTGGGGATGAGTGGCCATAATATGATAGAATTCTTCATCAAGATGGAGAGTGACGTAGTTGATTCTGAAGCTTGGGTCCTGAATCTTAATAAAGGAAACTACGATGGTATGAGGCGTGAGTTGGCTATGATGGATTGGGAAACGTTACTTAAAGGGATGACAGTGAATAGGCAATGGTAAACATTCAAAGAGCGCATGGGTGAACTGCAACAATTGTTTATTCCTGACTGGCGCAAAAGTAAAACAGGAAAGGTGGCCAAACCATGCCTTACAAGGGAAATTAGGGATAGTATTAGATGCAAGGAAGAGGCATACAAATTGGCCAGAAAAAACAGACCTGAGGATCGGGAGCAGTTTAGAATTCAGCAAAGGAGGACCAAGGGATTGATTAAAAAGGGGAAAATAGAGTACGAGAATAAGCATGCAGGGAACGTAAAAACTTACTGCAAAAGTTTCTGTAAGTACGTGAAGAGAAAAAGATTGGTGAAGACAAATGTCGGTCAGAAACGGGAATTTATAATGGGGAACAAAGAAATGGGCTAACCAACTAAATACATACTTTGGTTCTGTCCTCACAAATGACACTAATAACATACCAGAAATGTTGGGGAACAGGGTTTAGTGAGAGGGAGGAACTGAAAGAAATCAGTATCATTACACAATACCCAGTCAAGGATGGCCTGTTCTCTCGTTGGTTCCTCAATGTATTGGTCCAGAAAAACATCCCGTATACACTCCAGATATGGTGTTGGGGAAATTGATGGGATTGAAGGCCGATAAATCCCCGGGGCCTGATAATCAACATCCCAGAGTACTTAAGGAAGTAGCCCTAGAAATAGTGATGCATTGGTGGTCATCTTCCGAGATTCTATAGACTCTGGAGCAGTTCCTACAGATTGGAGGGTAGCTAATGTAACCCCACCATTTAAAAAGGGAGGCAGAGAGAAAACGGAATTAAAGACCAGTCAGCCTGATGTTGGTAGTGGGGAAAATTCTGGAGTCCATTATAAAAGATTTAATAGCTGAGCACGTGGAAAACAGTGGCAGAAGTCCCACATAAGAGATTGGCGAGTAAAATTAAAGCGCATGGGATTGGGGGTAGTGTATTGAGATAGATAGAAAACTGGTTGGCAGACAGGAAACAAAGAGTAGGAATAAACAAATCTTTTTCCGAATGGCAGGCAGTAACTAGTGGGGTACTGCAGGGATCTGTGCTGGGACCCCAGTTATTCACTATATATTAATGATTTAGATGAGGGAATTAAATGTAATATCTTCAAATTTGCAGATGACACAAAGCTGGGTGGGAGGGTGAGCTGTGAGGAGGATGCAGAGATGCTTCAGTGTGATTTGGACAAGCTGAATGAATGGGCAAATGCATGGCAGATACAGTATAATGTGGATAAATGTGAGGTTATCCATTTTGGTAGCAAAAACAGGAAGGCAGATTATTCTTGAATGGCTATAAATTGAGAGAGGGGAATGTGCAACGAGATCTGGGTGTCTTTGTACACCAGTCGTTGAAGGCAAGCATGCAGGTGCAGCAGGCGGTAAAGAAGGTAAGTGATATGTTGGCCTTCATAGCCAGAGGATTCGAGTACAGGAACAGAGATGTCTTGCTGTAATTGGTGAGACCACGCCTGGAATAGTGTGTGTAGTTTTGGTCTCCTTATCTGAGGAAGGATGTACTTGCTATAGATGGAGTGCAGCAAAGGTTTACCTGACTGATCCCTGGGATGGCGGGACTGACATATGAGGAGAGATTAAGTCGGTTAGGATTATATTCACTGGAGTTCAAAAGAATGAGGGTAGATCTCATAGAAACCTATAAAATTCTAACAGGACTACACAGGGTAGATGCAGGAAGGATGTTCCCGATGGTGGAGGAGTCCAGAACCAAGGGTCACAGTCTGAGGATATGGGGTAGACCATTTAGGACTGAGATGAGGAGAAATTTCTTCACCCAGACAGTGGTGAGCCTGTGGAATTCGTTACTACAGAAAGTAGTTGAGACCAAAACATTGTATGCTTTCAAGAAGGAGTTAGGTATAGCTCTTGGGGTGAAAGGTATAGGGAGAAAGCGGGAGCAGGCTATTGAGTTGGATGATCAGCCATGATCATAATGAATGGCGGAGCAGGCTCAAAGGGCCGAATGACCTACTCCTATTCCTAATCTAATCCCATTTTCCAACGCTAGGCCCATAGCCTTCTATGCCATGGCATCGCAAGTGCACATCCAAATACTTCTTAAATGTTAAGAGGGTTTCTGCCTCTACCGCCCTTTCAATCAGTGAGTTCCAGATTCCCACCACCCTCTGGGTGAAAAAATTCTTCCTCACATCCCATCTAAACCTCCTGCCCCTTACCTTAAATCTATGCCCCCTGGTTATTGATCCCTCCACCAAGGGGAAAAGTTCCTTCCTGTCTACCCTATCCAAGCCCCTCATAATCTTATACACCTCAATCATGTCCCCCTTCAATCTCCTCTGCTCTAGGGAAAATAACCCCAGTCTATCCAATCTCTCCTCATAACTAAAACTCTCCAGCTCAGGCATCATCCTGGTAAATCTCCTCTGCACTCTTTCTCGTGCAATCACATCCTTCCTATAATGTGGATTCCAGAACTGCACGTAATACTCTAGCTGTGGCCTAACCAGAGTTTCATATAGTTCCAGCATAACTTCTCTGCTCTTATATTCTGTGCATCGGCTAATAAAGGCAAGTATCCCATATGCCTTCTTAACCACTTTATCTACCTGTCCTGCTACCTGAAGGGACCAGTGGGCATGTACACCAAGGTCCCTCTGATCCTCAGTACTTCCCAGGGTCCTACCACTCATCATGTATTCCCATGCCTTGTTTGTCCTGCCCAAGTGCATCACCTCACGCTTAGCCAGGTTAAATTCCATTTGGCGCTGACCAGCCCATCTATATCCTCCGGTAATCTAAGGCTATCTTCCTTACTATTTACTACCCCACCAATTTTTGTGTCATCCACAAACTTACTGATCAACCCTCCTACATTCAAGTCTAAATCGTTCACATATACCACAAACAGCAAGGGACCCAACACCGATCCCTGTGCAGTCCCAATGGACAGAGGCATCCAGTCACAAAAACACCCCTCAACCATCACTCTCTGCTTCCTGCCACTCAGCCAATTCTGGATCCAATTTGCCAAATTGCCTTGGATCCCACGAGCTCTCACCTTCATTATCAGTCTCCCGTATGGGACCTTATCAAAAGTTTGCTGCAGTCCAAGCAGGCTACATTAATGCATTGCTCTCATCTACACACCTGGTCACCTCTTCGAGAAATTCAATCAAATTGGTCAGGCATGACCTCCCCTTAACAAAACCATGCTGACTGTCCTTGATTAATCCCAATCCTGTCTCTCAGAATTGCTTCCAATAGTTTCCCCACCACTGAGGTTAGACTGACTGGCCTGCAGTTCCCTGGTTTATCCCTTCCTCCCTTCTTGAATAACAGGACCACATTGGCTGTCCTCCAGTCGTCTGGCCAGAGAGATATTGAAAATTATTGCCAGTGCCCCTGCTATCTCCTCCCATGCCTCACTCAATGACCTGGGATATATTTCATCCGGACCTGGAGATTTATCTACTTATAAGCGTGCCAGACCAGTTAGAACCTCCTCCCTTTCTATGCAAATTTCTTTAATTATATCAGAGTCCTTCTGCCTGATTTCCAAACCCACGTCGCCCCGTTCACTTGTGAACACCGACACCAAGTATTCATTTAGAACCCTAGCTACGTCTTCTGGCTCCATACACAAATTACCACTATGGTCCTTAATAGGCCCTACTCTTTCCCTGGTTATCCTCTTACTCTTAATGTACTTGTAAAATAACTTTGGATTTTCCTTTATTTTACCTGCCAATGTTTTATCATGCCCCCTTTTTGCTCTCCTAATTTCCTTTTTAAGGTCCCCCCTACACATTCTATACTAGGACTTCTGCTGTTTTGAGCCCTCGGTATCTGCCATAAGCCTCCCTTTTTCTCTTTATCCAATCTTGTATATCCCTCGACATCCAGGGTTCCCTGGATTTGTTGGTCCCACCCTTTGTCTTTACTGGAATATGTTGGCCCTGTACTCTCCCTACTTCCTTCTTGAATGAGTCCCACTGCTCTAACGCAGATTTAGCTAAAAGTAGCTGCTCCCATTCCACTCTGGCCAAATCATATTTGATCTTTTCTAAATTGGGGGAAGGCCAATTTTAATCTCTGATTTCTGGCCTATCCTTGTCCTTTTCCATAACAACCTTGAATCTAATGGAGTTATGATCACTACCTGCAAAACGCTTCCCCACTGACACCTCTGCCACTTGCCCGGCTTCATTCCCTAAAATTAAGTCCAAGACCATTCTCTCTGTTGTAGGATCTTCTACATACTGGCTTAAAGCCCTGTCCTGGATGTATTTTAAGAATCCGCTCCCTCTAAACCTATCACACTATGACTAACCCAGTTAATGTTGGGGAAGTTGAAATCCCCCACTATTATTACCCTATTATTTTTACACTTCTCTGAAATTTGCCTGCATATCCGCTCTTCTATTTCTCTCTGACTGTTTGGGGGCCTATAAAACACTCCCAGTGATGTGATTGCTCCTTTTTTGTTTTTCAGTTCTACCCATATGGCTTCATTTGAGGAACCTTCTAAGATGTCATCCCTCCTTACTGCTGTAATTGATTCTTTGATCAATATTGCAATACCCCCCTCCTCTTTTATCTCCTTCCCTGTCTTGCCTGAAGGCCCTATATCCTTGAATATTGAGCTGCCAATCCTGCCCTTCTCTCAAACATGTCTCTGCAACAGCAATGACATCATACTTGCACATGTTAATTTGTGCCCTCAGCTCATCTGCCTTATTTGTCAGACTCCTTGCATTGTGGTGAATGGAAGACCAAAGGCTAGGCAGTTCGGATTCTAGGAGTGTGGTTATAAGCAAACTAGCTTTTATCCATTAACAAATGTTGAGAGAAGTGGCATTGAGGGAGTTTTGAAGAATATGGTTGGTGAGGGATACAGGCTGATTGGTCCAGTATTGGCTTAACAAGGTATGAAATGCTAATCCTTTTAGAAACTTAGTGTCCTGGTTTCCACTGAAAACATTTTCATTTCCCTGAAAAATGGACAACTGTACATAAGAGTCAAACATTTTCCAAACCTCAAAACTCCTCAGAATTATTTGCTATTACCTAAAGTCATAGAAGTCTGCAAACTCGATAGCAGCATCTCCATCTGTGAAGAGTTTACAATGGCTGCTGTCAACCATATGAGCCTGGACAGCCTCTGTCGAGTAAAAAGACCGCCCTTTCTCATTGCACCACAGGCAGACGTTTCCCACACCAACCTTTTCTCCTGCAAAATTAAAATTGCATGCATCACAATCAGTCTCAGCTATCTGGTGTTAACGTCGCAAACCTGTTGCAATGAAGTGCATGCTCTAGCTGTGAGAACAGTATTACTAATTGGGGAAAGGTTACGGCATTATTCTTAAGTATATATAAGAACATGCATTATGGGGGGTGGGGGAAGAAGAGTCTCTGCCTGTGTTCCCTGTGAACAATCTACATTAAGGAAATAAAAACACAAAAGGTTGGAAAAACATAGTACATCTGGCAGCAGCTGTGGAGAGAGAAACAGAGTTAATATTTCAAGTCCAAATATGACTCTTCTTGGGTCATTTTGGACCCAAGACTTTAACTCCATTTCTCTCTCCATAGCTGCTGCAAAAACTGCTGAGACTTTCCAGCATTTTCTGTTTTATTTCAGATTTCCAGCACTCCACAGTATCTGTTCCTATGTTAAGGAAAGACTGGCCTCAGATTCTTCCTTTGCTCAGTGAACGAGCAGCGAATTATAACTTCTGGTGCTATACGAACCTCATCTGAAACACCTTAGCATCTCGCCAACCTCAAGCTTTGAATCAAAAGATTTAAGAATACTCTCTCTCGCTCTCTACCAGTGTGTATTTCTGAACTACAAAATAATTAAGGTATTGTCTTGTAATAGTTAATTCATTACATACTAAAAATGGTAGATGGGTCACAACACTTCTCTGAACATCAAGTGCAACTATGGAGCAACCTAAGTTTCTGAATGTCAAGTCATCCTAGTGACCCAAGAGTGAAACTGTCAATTAATGAGCAGCTGACTCAATCCTTAGCAACCAGATTGAAATAGATTAATTTGCTCCAAATTCTCGCAGTTTAAACTGAATGTCAATGTTGCACCATTGTTAGATTGGGCAGAGAATGACTCAATGAGTTTGTCAAGTGTCCTCAATGCTACCTTTGCTTGGTAATTCTCCAGTGACACAGCTGAGATGGAAATTTTAGCAACAGAAGTCAAGTTCTACCAGTCTGTATCACTGCACAAAGGGGGCTCAATAAAATGCAATAACCAATCTTTCAGTTAACACAACCAATTTGCTCATCTTACATCAGGCAAAATTTGCAGCAGTGACACTTCATCAAATTTTCCTTTATGGCTTTTTAATAAATAGGTATCCATGAATTTCCTATTAGGTACACAGTCAAAATTTATCCTGGATTCTTAGAGTACTTACCCAGGTACTTTATCAGCCCCCTTAGATCCACTAAATATTCAATATCAGGGATAAAAAAACTATGGGACTTTGTCATATGATCCATATTTTTCACCAGAGAACGAGAGTGGTGTGAACAGAATAAGCAGTCGGTGATTGGAATGGTGTCAGCCAGAGAGTCCTCACTCAGGTCTTTATCAGCTCGGCTCTCCTCACCCTTCAAATCATCCTCCATGTCACTGACCGAATCCATATCCTCCCATTCACCTAGTGGAAAGAGCACAAAGTGCAAACCAAAGTCACTTTTAAATCATTTTCTGGTACTCTAAGTGTTTATACTTGGAATCAGCTTTGAAACAAATGTATGAGTAATAGATTCAGAACTGGCAATGCTTTTCTCAGTCAAATGACGAGTGAAATTTGGACCAATTTAAGAAAGTCACAATTATGTGCAGGATTGCATTGCATCAAATTGGAATTACAAAACTAAGCAAATCTTGTCTTGCTATTGAGCTACATACCTCTTAATGAGAAAGACAGTTAGATATTTACCTCGAAGTTATATACCTTAATGCCACTGCAGCTTCTTCAGTGGATCAGTAGGTAAAGGAACTAACTAAGGTCAAAGTAAACCATAAATAACAAGGCCCCAGGTTCTCAGCTGCGATTAGATGGAGTAGCACTCTCACCTTCAAGTCAGAAGGTTATAAATTTAAGTGCCACTCCCAGAAGGCTCGAACACAAAATCTAGGCTGACAGTCTAGTGCAGTAATGAGGGTATGCTGAAGTGTCAGATGTGCTGTACTTCAGCCAAAGAGTTAAATTCAAGCGTGTATGCCCTCTCAAGTGAATGTAAAAGATCCCTTTATAATGTGAAGATGAGCTGGGGAGTTCTTCTAGTTGTTTGTGCAGACAGTATTAGACAACAATGATGATGACACAATCATAGTCCATTCAACCACCAACATTCATTGTTAAGGTCAGTACTTGAAAACCCTCTTTTGGATGATATATCAGAGGGCTGCTAGCACCCATGTAATTGTATCACAAGTCAGCACCTTCAGCATAGCTGGGGATTGGGGCAGGGGACGGAGCTTCAATTAATAGCCAGTTGACTACACGCATAAAATAGGTCCTATTTCCCCCCACCCCTCCATTTTGGTCAGTAGGGTATATTTAACAAAAAATGGAAATCTCTCATGAGGTATCTCCATAGGATGGGAAGAGGGATACAGACCCCGGAAATGCAAAATGTTTTAGTTGACGGGCAATATGATCGGCGCAGGCTTGGAGGGCTGAAGGACCTGTTCCTGTGCTGTACTTTTCTTTGTTCTTTGTTAAGAATCACCAAATCAAGCTAGTGAGAAATGCACATGTGGTGATCCCATTTCCCCAATATACCGAGCTTCCAGGTAATGCCTTCTGGCAATTGCCATACAGATGTATCCTGTATTGTATTCGACAACAATCTGTAACCTCATGGCCCTGCATATCCCTCACTCTACCATCATCAAGCCAAGGAGTCAACTTTGGCTCAATGAGAAGCACAGGAGGGCATGCCAGGAGCAGCAACAGGCGTACATAAAAATGAGGGGTCAGTCTGGTGACACTACAACATAAGACTGCATGCATGCAGGTTCTGTTGAAGAGTCATACGGACTCGAAACATTAATTGTATTCCTCTCCGCAGATGCTGTCAGACCTGCTGAATTTTTCCAGGTATTTTTATTTGTTTTGGATTTCCAGCATCCACAGTTTTTTGCTTTATTATAAACATTCATGCCTTCCACTACTGGCGCACAGTGGCTGCAGTATATGTATCATCTACAAAATACACTGCAGCAACTCAGCAAGGCTCCTTCCACAGTACCTTCCAAACCCACTACCTTTACCACCTAGGACAAGGGCAGCAGATACATGGGTACAACACCACCTGCAAATTCCCCTCAATGCCATGCAACAATCTGACTTGGAACTGTATCACTGTTCCTTCGCTGGGTGAAATTGCTGGAATTCTCTTCCTAACAGCACTGTGGGTGTGCCTGAACCAGTTGCAGTGTAGCAGTTCAAGAAGATGGCTCACCACCACCTTCTCAAGGGACATTAGGAATGGCCTTGCCAGCAATGCCTACATCCTGCGAACAAATAAAAAAATGGTAAGGAAATAAAGACTTGGGATCAGGAAGGCATTGCCTGGAGGCTAGGTGTAAGAATACATGTACAAATATCCAAAGTTTGGTGCCTTCCGCATGGTGAAAGGATCATAAGGCAGCTTGTGATCTCTGAAGCACAACCGTACCAGTATGTATGACAAGTGGGACGCAGTAACACAAGGATGTGTCTCAGGTTTAGAGAATCAATTAAGTAGTCTCAGGTAACATATAACATAATGAACAGTGATGGCCTCATAATGGCCTCAGCTACCAGACAAGTTGGTCATCTACTCGGCTATTCTGTACTATGGCTTTTCTTCCCAATTTCTTAATCTCTAATGTAAATGCAGATTATATTACTAGGAGAGCGCTCATTATTGAGAACACCTTTGCATGATGAGAAAATACAAGATGTGATAGGCGATAAGATTAAACAAAGTTTTTAAATAATTGAGGCTGCAGAGTATCACACAAGGATCAGAAGCTGACAAATACCACCCATTTTCTCCAAGATGCTAATGAAAATATATTTAATGTACAAATATTAATTAGAGTCTGCACAAGCATAAGAGTAGAATCATTTTGTGGTTGTTTGGGTGCACTCACTGATCTATCAAACCGGCCACATGTCAGTCATCAGTGAATTGCTAAATGAGCTAACCTGCATTTAGGGTTAGAATTTTTCTTAAAAGTATACAGTTGAAATTTTAATGCAGCGCAAATACTCTACACAGCATTATTAACATATAAGAAATAAGATGCTTATTTGTCATTATTTACCATCATCTTCATCTTCCACCACTATTTCCTCCTCATCCGAGTACTCATGCTGCTCCAATTTTATGGCTTGTTGTTCTAACCAGAGTAACCGAGGAGGCTTATCAGGCTTTTTCTTGCACTGTTGCAGTTGTTGGCTGCTAACTCTGACTTGTGACTGAGTGCTTCCAGTTGCCGGGACAACAGTCCTTTTCCTCGTCGAGGGCGACAGTTGGGCCTTTACAGCCTGTTGAATGGCTGTATTCAACGCATCTTTGTCCATTCTCTCCTTATTTAATCCCTTCTCCACGTTTTTCGCATTGAGCTTTTCCAACTCTTTACTTGCAATGCCGGTGGCCTTCTTTTCTGTGTCCTGGTGTTTCTTGGATTTCAAATGGTTGTCGTAGGCATTGAATGTGGCAAATCTTTTGCCACAAGATGTGCAATCTGTAGCAGTCCCCTTGTTCTGCTCTTCTACAGCTGCTCTCTGGGCCAGTACACGTTCCTGAAAGTTCTCAGCTGTGACTGGAGGCATGTCGGCTACTTTACGCTTCAGGTTATACCTGTGCCAGTCTGTTTTGTAGTGTGATCTCTGAATCTCAGCATCAGCAAAGGCCACCCGACATGTGATGCAGGTGTAGGAAGACATTGCTTAAACAGAAAGAACATTGAGAATTTAGGAAAATAAATTAATTCCACCATTCAGTCACAACATTAAGAGAATCTGTATCTATTTAGTGCCTTTCACAGCCTCGGGATTTCCAAAAACTTCTCATATCTAAATTTGAGAAAAAAAGCTTTTGTTTTTCATGAAAAATCAAATCCAGAGATGCAAACACACTATCCTTGCTGTCAGCATGATTTTCATCACTCAACCACTGTCGGCTGAATCTATAGCTGCCGAGGTCCAAAACCCTTGAATTCTCTCCTTGAATCTCATTGCCTCTCTCTTCTCCTTAGAGAAGCTCCTTAAAGCTCTTTGGCCAAGCTTTTGATAACCTGTCCTAAAATCTCATGTGGTTCAGTGTCAAACTTGTCTAATAACACTCCTGGGACATTTTACTTTAAAGATGCAATATAAATGCAAGTTGCTGTTGTGGCACATGCTGCTGTGAGATCACTGATGCAATTCTCCTCATAAATCTGTACAATTTACGTAATTTTTTAACTGCAATGGGGTCAAGCTTCTAGAAGGCTCCAAGTGGATTGCAAGTAGACATATCCAGGTGTGTGAAAACATTTGAAATTCAATAGGCATTCCCACAAGCACAAACTCATGACAATGGCTTCCCTGGAGGTGTGAATAGCACTTTTCTATCTCCCCAAACCTGGGAGAATGGGAACCATTCAAGTTAATGGCTGAGACATTTAAAAATTTAATTACCTTGGCTAAAAAGACAATGGATGGGACTATGTCCCCACAGCAAGGACTAACCCAGTACCTAATATGGAAGCACAATTTGACAGTTTGGGATAGCAGTCATTTTGTGCTAAACAAAAATAAAAATACCTGGAAGAACTCAGCAGGTCTGGCAGCATCTGTGGAGAGGAACACAGTTAAGGTTTCGAGTCCGTATGACTCTTCAACAGTCATTTTGTGCTTTTGGCTTGTATAAAGGGGACTCTAAGAAGACATTTTGTGTGGCAGTATGAGGGACAATAGCAACTTACAACTCTCAGCTGAAACACCCATGAATCACATGAGAGAGCTGGTATTCCCTGCCATCAAAGTAAGGCATCCAGAAAAATCAGCCCTGGGCTGCTAAGAAACCAGGCAAGTTTCCAGTGTCAGTTCTTGCAGTCTCCAGCAAGGAAAGGAGCCATTACTCTCTCCCAGCATGAGCAGGTAGAGCAGTACCTATCGAGTCCACCTACAAATGAAAACTCCTATTCATTTGGTAGCACAGAATTTGAGTATTGTTGAAAAAAAGAGACATTTTTTGTTGACACTTTTCGCCTTGTCCTGATGAGTGCAAGATGAAAAGCTTAGACAAAAAACATCTCTTTTTTTCAATGAAACTCCTACTTTTCAACTCCACAAGCCATCACAGCTACTAAATCAAACCTCAAGTTTCAACCCCTTCAGTTTGGAAAAAAGGAATTCAAGCAATGGGCCCAGAATGATATCTCACAGAGGCTGATTTGAAATCTCATCTTTAAGTATCTTTTTTCCTTTTTCTGCTTTTAATCTCTGTGTCTGTATTTCAGCAATAGTTTTGGAATAAACTAACCTTTATCTTGTTTAAGAATAAAGCTTGACTGCTAGGTTATTCTTAAATTGAATCACAAGATTAGACACACAAATTCTTAGATCATGGATCACTTTGCGGAAACACCTTTTATGTGGTTGTGACACTGGCTGTACTTAAAAGTTGATAAATCACCAGACCCAGATCAAATTCATCTAAGGATACTGAGGGAAGTAAAGGCGGAAATTGTAGAGACACTGGTCATAATCTTTCAATCCTCCTTAGATTTGGGGGTGGTGCCAAAGGACTAGAGAATTGCAAATTTTACAAAGAGGGATGTAAGACTAAGCCTTCCAATACAGATCAGTTAGTTTAATTCTGATGGAAAAGCCTTTAGAAACGATAATTAACTGTCACTTAGACAAGTGTGGGTTAATTAAGGAAAGCCAGCATGGATTTGTTAACTTGCTTGAACTTTTTGATGAGATAACAGAGGAGACTGATGAGGGCAATGCGGTTGATACGGTGTACATGGGATTCCAAAAGCTATTTGTCAAATTGATAATTGACAGACTTGTCAGCAGTTACAACCCATGACATAAAGGGGACAGTGCTAGAATGGATATGAAGTTGGCCAAAACTTAAAGAGTACATATACAGACTGGTGGAAAGAGTGGATGTGGTAGATGAAATTTAGTGCAGAAAAGTATAAAGTGATATTGGTAGGAAGGACGAGCTAAAATAAACGATAATTCTAAAGTAGCAGAGGGCCCTTCAGGGTATGTACACAAACCGTTGAAGGCTGCAAAAACGGTTATTAAAGCAGATCCTGGGCTGTATAAATTGAGGCTTAAGAGTATAAAAGCAAAGTTATGGCGAACCTTTCTAAAACACTGGTTCAGCCTCATCTGGTGTGTTATGACCAGTTCTGGGCACTGCACTTTAGGAAGGATGCGAAGGGATTAAAGAGGGTGCAGAAAAGATTTATGAGAATATTTTCAGGGCTGAAGGATTTCAGATATGTGGATAGATTAGAGAAGCTCAGCTCCTTTGAGAAAAGCAAAATTGCTAGGTGTTCAAAATCATGTTGGGAGTCTGAACAGAGTAGATCAGGAGAAAATGTTCCCATTGGCAGATAGGTCAAGAACCAGAGCACAACAATTTAATATGAATGGTGAAAGAACCAAAAGACAACAGGGGAATTTTTTTTCAAAACGGTGGCTTTCAAAAGGGAATTCGATATCCAAATAGAAAAAAATTGCAGGGTTACAGGGAAAAGGCAGAGGAGTAAGATTGGCTGAGTTGCTCTTGCTGAGAGCTAGCATGGACATGACAGGCCAAATGGCCTCCTTCTGTACTGTAACATGATTTTATATTTGCTGAGAGGGACAAGGGGGCAGGGGTTTCAACAGCATAAACTGAACAGAAATCTGGTAGATCTCAGTTCTTCCCCAAATTGTAACAGCTCTCCCTTCCCCACCCTGGAAGACAGAATTTTTAGACCAGGTTTTCAACTTTTTTTTCTTAATTTTTAAACATTTAGGGATTAAATCAGTCTAATTGCAAGTCCTGTTAAAAAAAATGTTGTTAATTATCTGTACTCTTTTTAAATTCCAGGTTGGTTTGCTCAAGTTTTTGTGGTTCTCACCTTAACTCTTTCCAAAATCACCCAGGTTTTTGGACCAAATACAGGAAATGCTGGAAAAGCTCAGCAGGTCTAACAGCATCTGCGGAGAGGAAAAAAAAACAAGAGTTAATGTTTTGATTCCGTATGACTCTTCTTCAGATCTGAGTTCAGGGTTTTTGGATTGATATTTTCCCAGTGGTGAAGTTTTGTTTGAAAATTAAAACGGGGGGGGGGGGGGGGGGGGGCGGCTGGAAAAAAGACAGTTTTTAAAGATCCACAACAAACACTGCCCTTCCAAAAGTGTAGCACTTGATAAGATGCTTTAGCAACATAGCATCTGGCACAATCACCCCAGATTGAATTGATGATGTATAACTTGAAACCTTAAAATATGTTTTAAAAGTCACAGGTGGGGATCCTCAACAGAATGCCTCCCTTAAGACTTTCTATCACATTATAACAAAGAAATGGGAGCTATGGTAAGGGGTGCCCACCTTACATAATATTAGCAGTGAATGCATTATTAAGGATTCTTAATACTTCTGTCTCACCATCCAGATTGAGTTATTTTGAGGACACTACAAGGTTGGTGGGTATAAGTAACAGTCATCGCCGTATACTTGAATGATCATATACTTGGATTTTCGAAGCCTTTGACAAGATGTCATATAAAAAGCTACTTTATAAGATAAGAACCCTGTAGGCATCCTAGAATAAGCAATTGTCTGCATTCTCATGGGAAGAAAGAACATAGGAAGAATGGGCCAGTCAGCAGCTGATCTACATCTAAATTCCACTTGTCCACCTTTGAAATGTCCAATGATACACTCACCCAAGGAAAAAAATCTACCAGCCTCAATCTTGAAAGTTTCATTGACCCAGGAACTATAGCCTTTTGGGGGGAGAGTTGTAGATTTCCGTGACCATGTGAGTGCAGTGTTTCCTGATTTCGCCACCAAATAGTCAAACTCTAATTTAAAGATAATGCTTCGTTAGAGAAAATAATTTCACTACATCAACCCTATCTAACCTGATCATCTAAAGACTAAAATAAAATACTGTAGATGCTGGAATCTGAAATAAAAACAGAAAATGCTAGAATTAGCAGGTTTGGCCTGTGGGGAGAGAAACAAAGATAGCATTTCAAGTCTATGACCTTTCATTAGAACTGGGGAAAGTTATAAATTTAATAGGTTTTTGAGCAAGCAGAAGTGTGTTTGTGTGTGTGGGGGGGGGGGGGGGAGGGTGATGTTGGGGAAGGGAACGTAGGAGGAATAACAAAAAGGAGAGTGGAGTGTGGAGATCAGGCAAGATTAGATTACACAAGTTTCATGGTGTAAAGCCAAAGGGAGGGGTAATGGGACAGAAAATGTCAAGAGGTGATGTGAATGGCAGGATCCTGAACAGCTACCATTCAAAAACAAAATGAGAGAAACATGAGGGGGAAAAAAACGAACCATCAAAGAAAAATGGAACAAAACTGGGACAGTGTTTATGATTCAAAACTGTTGAACTTAATGTTGAGTCTTGAAAGCTGTAAAGTGCCCAGTCCAAACTGGATGCTGTTCCTCATTTTGTGTGGAGCTTCACTGGGACATTCCAGAAGGCACTTAAACATCATGATTAGGTCACCCCTCAATCTTATTTATGCAAGGGAATACAAGGTTGTTATGAATATTTATGCTAATGTATGTAACTGGTTAATAACAAGAATATCTGCAGGAATCATTGGTAGAACAGCTGCTTTTCATTATCTCTATTCATAACCTGGATGAAGATATTGGGGAACTGCCTATGAACTCAATGACAACACAAAGATTTGACCTAGTTAGAACTTTGTATCTAGAGATAACTGGGGGGGGGGGAGAGAGAGAGAGAGAGAGAATAGATCTGCATCTATGGCAAATCACATTCCGTGCTAATAAATATTAAAGCACATGTGGGACTAATGCCAAGCACGTGTATATAGCACAAGGTTCCAGTAAAAGCAAATAAAACTATTACAGGGACATGTTCGACCTCACCTATAATATTTGGGGCGAAACTGGTCTTAATTGGCGGTAACGCATGACAAGAAACAGTCACCGCTTTATAGGCCGCCCCTGATATCGTTTTCCTTGAAGCCAATCGCCACTGATATTTTTGCCAGGGGATCAATTACTGCAAAGAAAAGCAAGCTACAGTATTCGGGAAACCTAAATCTGTCGAAGGGTCATGAGGACTCGAAACGTCAACTCTTTTCTTCTCCGCCGATGCTGCCAGACCTGCTGAGTTTTTCCAGGTAATTCTGTTTTTGTTTTGGATTTCCAGCATCTGCAGTTTTTTTGTTTTTAACCTAAATCTTTTACTGCCATGATTGCGAGTAACACGGATGGAGGTTCAACAGCAAACAATTTACCCGCTGTGTTCAGCTGCTAGTAATGGCTTCAGGCCTTCGCTCCAAACGGAGAAGCAGCAAAAACAGCTCTACCTCCCCTTCCAGACACCGCAGCTACTGCCCATGCACCGCCATCCACTTCCTCCAACCACTCTTCCCACAAATCCTCCGCCGCCGGACGTCGGTGCCGATGCACTGCGCCTGTGCCGAGTCTGAATCCAGATACATTTGCTGTTTGGAGCTTTAATAGTGTATTTTTTTTAGTGTCCAGACATTCCAGTTTTGTTGGGACAGTCCCAGTTTTTCATTAGAAGTCACTGTGTCCCGACAGTTTTCTCCAAAGTACATAAATGTCCGGAGTTTCATCTTTTCTGGCTTTCGCACAGCGTCTCTGCACTTTCCCCGATTCTCCACCACCCTTTACACTGGCAATAAAACAAGTTTGTCATCAAAGCAAAGTCTCCTAAACTGTGTGAGCTCCTTGTCATGACCAAGGATCATAGCTCCAAATTACTTACAGACATATTGAACTTTAAAGTAAGACGTGTTTTTTTTTAAAATAGGACATACAAGTAAAAGCTGAGAGACTATAAAGTAGCCACTTGCTGGAAAATTCCTACTGGATTACACTTGACCTACTAGTCCAGAGAATGGAATGTTGCACCTAAAGAGGTATCAAGGCCTACTTCAGACAGAGACACTTTAAAGGAAAAGATTCAATGCAAAAACAACTGTAATCTCCTGTGGTTACGGAGACAATGAAGGCTGATTACTATATCAGCAGAAACCATCTCCTGCAAGTTATATCCCAGACTGTTGACATGATGTGAGTTGAAAGAAAGCAGTTTCTGAGTGAAAGACATGTTTGTTTTTCCCCCTTTGGGAATGCACAAGAAAAGGGCTAACAGCCAGCTCCAACCTGGTCTCTGTGTGCTGGTATTCCAGTTTTGGTGTTCCTGGTCTGATGTGCGAGGGTATGCTGTGAAGGTCACAGCTGAAAAACATCAACTAGGCATCCCTGCTCTAGCAGGTAAAAAAAAAAAATCCTCCATCTCTGATTGCTGGAGGCAAGTCACAAGTCAGCAAAGCCACAGTCAAAAAGAAAACAGGACAACTCCTTTCAGCTAACCTGCAGAACCAAAAATCTCCAAACTAGCTGCTCAACTGCCAAATTCAAATCTATCAGAAACATCCAACTTAACAGCCACAATGTTTCACCATCTACTCCTTATGATCAAGCCAAAGATTGATTCGTGTATCTTTTTTAACTTTTATTTTTGGACTCACTTCTCATTTCTAATCTCTGTGTATGTGTGTTGCATTTTATTACTTTTTCTCATGGTTTAGTAACTAATAGACTCATTCTTTCTTTGATCCTCATTGCGACCAACCAAGGGGCTTGAATAAAGAAGGGGAGCCAGTTCATCCCTCCTCACTTGGGAGCGTAATAATTTGGGGTACCTGTCCAGGATCATAACAAATTGGGGGAACCTCGCCCAGGGACCGGTCATAACAGCCTACATTTCAAAGCTCAGGATCAAGGTGTAATGTGTGTCATTTAAGCAGAGCTTTTTTCTCTCTCTAGACTTCTTTAAGGTCGCAATATCAAAATGATGTTTTATAATGTAGACAACAGGATCGAAGAAAACAAGACATGCTTTAACCTCACGCGGTCTGCAACAAACCCATGTAAGTCTCCCAGAGGTGTCTCTACTAGGAGGGGGGAACAATGATTGAGCTCATTCCCTAAGGCTGCAAGTTGAATAATTGAAGGAAGCACATTTCCATATTGTTTGAACATTTGTTACAGAGCCGTGCACCTGTCACCCATTTTAATAATTTAGCACAATAATTTCATTTGGAAGGGGCTAAATAATACCTTGCAGCTTCAGGGCACCATTGATATTCCTTTTTAATGTGAAAATTTCAATGTTAATTTTAAAAGGCACCGCACGTAGTTAGAGAACTATCCTCTAAGTGGA
Source organism: Carcharodon carcharias (assembly GCF_017639515.1). Lineage (NCBI taxonomy): Eukaryota > Metazoa > Chordata > Chondrichthyes > Lamniformes > Lamnidae > Carcharodon > Carcharodon carcharias. Next base: position 173,171,835 of record NC_054469.1, read on the forward strand.
GGCCGGATGGATCACCCGGCATCGATATAGGTACTGAAAATGACAACGGCAAACTCAACCCTGTCGACTCTGCAAAGTCCTCCTTACTAACATCTGGGGGCTTGTGCCAAAATTGGGAGAGCTGTCTCACAGACTAGTCAAGCAACAGCCTGACAGTCATACTCATGGAATCATACCTTACAGATAATGTCCCAGGTTCCACCATCATCATCCCTGGGTACGTCCTGTCCCACCAGCAGGATAGACCCAGCAGAGGTGGTGGCACAGTGGTATACAGTCAGAAGACAGTTGCCCTGGGATCCCTCAATATCAACTCCGGACCCCATTAAGTCTCATGACATCAGGTAAAACATTGGCAAGGAATCCTCCTGTTGATTACCACGTACCATCTCAGCTGATGAATCAATACTCCTCCATGGTGAACACCACTTGGAGGAAGCACTGAGGATGGCAAGGGTGCAGAGTGCACTCTGGGTGGGGAACTTCAATGTCCATCACCAAGAGTAGCTCGTTAGCACCAGTAGAGGCATTACCACCATGCTATTTGGGATAGATACATGGGAACACCACCACCTGGAAGTTCCCCTCCAAGTCACTCACCATCCTGACTTGGAAATATATCACTGTCCCTTCACTGTCGCTGGGTCAAAATCCTGGAACTACCCCTCTAACAGCACTGTGGGTGTACCTACATCACATGGACCGCAGCAGTTCAAGAAGGCAGCTCATCACCACCTTCTCAAGGTCAATTAGGGATGGGCAATAAATGCTGGCCTAGCCAGCAATGCGCTCACCCTGAGAAAGAATTTTTAAAATTATATTGGTGTTAAAGACTGAAGGGGAAAACTTGCATTTATTGTAAATCATAGTTTTGCTAGCATTCTTAGTTTATCCATGGGTTAATAAAGCATTTTTCCCCCACACTTTCCTTTTGCAATGTGTTTACTTACAATACAGGATGGCTCAGTTCATAATGTGCTACCAACAGAATGAGGTGCATTTTGTACGTAGGTTTCAACACGGAGAATGAAGAATGTTATGTACGGTGTATAGTAACAAATAATGGTCTTTTGCAAACAGAATAGCACAGTCTGTTGTGTACTGCATCAAGGATAATCAGCATTACCGCATGTTAGGTATTTTATAGTCTGCAGTTTATTTATATATCTATACAATATTATAGGGGCTGATAATGTGGCCCATGAACAGAAGTCACCCTTCCTCATGTTCAATTGACCCACTGAACTGATCTTACCTTGACAGTGTATCCTGGAGCACACTGATATAATGCCAGATAGGTAGGGCTGGATCTTCCAGTGTGCTGGAGTGCACTACGAGAGGTGGATTGGAGGATTATGGTATTTGCTCAACCCCCGAAACAATTTTCTTGGGTTGAGGCTCCTATACATCGGCTCATCATGGAGCCCCGCCTTCCCAAAACTTTTCAATGTGTCCCGATTTTGACTTTTTAAAATCTGGTCACCCTAGTATTTTTCCAGATCTGCATGAATGATACATTGTTGTTTCAGTATTCTGACTTTAGTGCAGTAATGAGTGATGTGGCACTCTGGATTTGCATGTTTACCTATGCATGACAGTATAGTTCATAAATCATTTTGTAATATATCCATTTAACATTTCTCTTTAAAAATGCCTCCTTATGTCAACATTAAAAAATTAATAATTTAAAGGTTATGTCCAAATTAAGATTTACAATTCACATTTATAATTATATGTGTAACTCCAAACTTAAAACTCTTTTGTTTTTTGAGAAAAGCAAACAAGTTACATTATTCATAGTATCACTCAGGAAGTAAAATGTTGTACCTCCATCTTGTGGATTTCGCATTCCTGATTCTCAGTGATGAATGGTCTGGCGATGTTATGTGTGTTGCTCCTGGTGTCATAGGATTTGTGCTTAATGTTGTGTCACTTATTAATGACGCTGTCAATGTTGTCTTGCTGTTCCTGATGTTGCTGGTGTTTCTGATGATCTTTTCAGCTTTATCAGCTCTGATGTAGGTTGAATATGGACTCTGTTCCTTCTCATCTGCTTACCAGTTTCAGTGTCAATGACATATGATCTTGAGGGTATCAGCTTCAACAACAACTTTTGCTGGGTTCCAGGTTTTCAGGATTGAAGCCTGTACATGCACAGTTTGTCCTCTCAACAACAGCATAACATTACTGTGTATGTATGTGAATGTGCGGAATGTGGTAACTAAGATTGAAGGCGCAGATTGCCATGTAGAAATACAATGTTATGGCTATAACAGAGACCTGGCTCAAAGGGCAGGCAGGCCTAGGTATTAAATATTCCTGGATACAAGGTGTTCAGAAAAGATAGGAAAGGAAGGAAAGGGGGAGGGGTAGTAGTATTGATTAAGGATAACATTGCAGTACTGGAGAGAGAGCAAGTCCCAGAGGAGTCAAGGACAGAATCTATTTTGCTAGAGCCCAGGAACAAAATAGGTGCAATTACATTACTTGGTGTAGTCTATAGGCCACCAGGGCGGTGGGAAAGATGTAGATGAACAAATTTGCCAGGAAATCACAGAGAGGTTGAAGAATTATAGAGCACTAGTTTCAAGGTACTGGCGGATAAGGATAACAGGAGTCCTTGGGTTAAGGTGCTTAATTGGGGGAAGGCTAATTATAATATTAGGCAGGAACTGAGGAATCTAGACTGGAGGTGGATGTTTGCGGACAAATCAACAACTGACATGTGGAGGGCTTTCAAACGTCAGTTGATAAGAATTCAGGACCGGCATGTTCCTGCTAGGATGAGGGATAAGCATGGCAAGTTTCAGGAACCTTGGATAACGAAGGATATTGTGAGATTAGTCAAAAAGAAAAGGGAAGCATTCGTAATCCACCCGAGTACTGAGGGAGGCAAGGGAGGAGATTGCTGGGGCCTTGACAGAAATCTTTGTATCTTCACTGGCTATGGGTGAGGTCCCAAAGGACTGAAGAATGGCCAATGTTGTTCCATTATTTAAGAAGGGTAGCAGAGATAATCCAGGAAATTACAGGCCAGTGAGCCTTATGTCAGTGATAGGAAAATTATTGGAGAAGATTCTTCGTGACATGATTTACTACCATTTGGAAGCAAATGGGCGTATTAGTGAGAGATAGCATGGTTTTGTGAAGGGGAGGTCGTGTCTCACTAACTTGATTGAGTTTTTCGAGGAAGTGACAAAGATGATCGATGATGGAAGGGCAGTGGATGTTATTTACATGGATTTCAGTAAGGCCTTTGACAAGGTCCCTCATGGCAGACTGGTACAGAAGGTAAAGTCGCACGGGATCAGAGGTGAGCTGGCAAGATGGATACAGAATTGGCTTGGTTATAGAAGACAGAGGGTAGCAGTGGAAGGGTGCTTTTCTGAATGGAGAGCTGTGACTAGTGGTGTTCTGCAGGGATCATTGCTGGGACCATTGCTGTTTGTAGTATACGTAAATGATTTGGAGGAAAATGTAACTGGGCTAATTAGTAAGTTTGCAGACGACACTAAGGTTGGAGGAGTTGCAGATAGTGAAGAGGATTGTCAAAGGATACAACGGGATATAGATCGGTTGGAGACTTGGGCAGAGAAATGGCAGATGGAATTTAATCTGGACAAATGCGAGGTAATGCATTTTGGAAGGTCTAATACAGGTAGGAATTATACAGTAAATGGCAGAACCCTTAAGTGCATCGACGGGCAGAGGGATCTGGGTGTACAGGTCCACAGGTCACTGAAGGTGGCAATGCAGGTGGATAAGGTAGTCAGGAAGGCATATGGCATGCTTGCCTTCATCAGCAGGGGTATTGAGTATAAAAGCAGGGAAGTCATGCTGCAGCTGTATAGAACCTTGGTTAGGCTACACTTGGAATATTGCGTGCAATTCTGGTTGCCACTTTACCAGAAGGATATGGAGGCATTGGAGAGGGTGCAGAGGAGGTTTACCAGGATGCTACCTGGTCTGGAGATTATTAGCTATGAGAGGTTGGAGAAACTTGGATTGTTCTCACTAGAGCGACGGAGATTGAGGGGTGACTTGATAGAAGTTTACAAAATGATGAGTGGCATGGACAGAGTAGATAGTCAGAAGCTTTTTCCCAGGGTGGAAGAGTCAATTACTAGGGGACATAGATTTAAGGTGAGAGGAGAAAACTTTAGAGGAGATGTGCGGGCCAAGATTTTTACACAGAGGGTAGTGAGTGTCTGGAATTTGCTGCCAATGGAGGTGGTGGAAGCAGGTACGATAGTGGTGTTTAAGATGCAGCTTGACAAATACATGAATAGGATGGGAATAGAGGGATACGGTTCCCGGAAGTGCATAATGTTTTAGTTTGACAGGCAATATGATCGGCGCAGACTTGGAGGGCCAAGGGGCCTGTTCCTGTGCTGTACATTTCTTTGTTCTAATAATGGGTGACTTTAATTATCTGAAGATAGACTGGGATAGTAGTAATGTAAAGGGCAGAGAGTGTATTCAGGAAAACTTTCTACAGCAGCTATGTTTCCAGCCCAATGAGAAAGAGGCACTAATTGACCTGGTTCTTGCGAATGAGGTGGGCCAAGTAGATCTATTGTCAGTAGGAGAACTTTTAGGGGAAACTGATCATTGCATCATAAGATTTAGAATGGCTATGGTAAAGGACAAAGAACAATTCAGAGTAAGTATGGGGGGAAAAGCCAACTTTAGTGGGGTAAGAATGGATCTGGGCCAGATAAACTGGAATCAAAGGTTGGCAGGAAAAACAGTAATTGAACAATTGAACATAATTAACATTCAAAAAAACAGATGATTTGGACATGGTTGACGTATATTCCGAGGAAGGTTAAGCAAACAAATCCAGAGCTCCATGGATGATGAAAGAGACATAGGTTAAGATGAAGAAGATGCTTATGACAGATGTTGGGTAGATAAAATAAACAAGAACCAGGCTGAATATAGAAGGTTCAGTGGGGGAATGAAAAACAAAGAAAGAATATGAAGAGTATGTAGATAGACTGTCAGCTAACATAAAAGGGAATCCCAAAGTCTTCTGTGGGCATATATATAGTAAAAGGGTGGTAAAAGGAGGAGTGTGGCTGATAAGGGACCAAAAGGGGAATTTACACATGGAGGCAGGGGGCATAGCTGAGGTATTAAATGAATATTTTGCATCTGTCTTTACCAAGGCAGAAGATGCTGCCCAGATCATGGTGAAAGAGGAGGTAATTCAGAAAACTTAAGGGTTCCAAATTGAGAAGTAGGTGGTGTTGGATAGGTTGTCTGTAATTAAAACTTATAAGACACCAGGACCGGATGAGTCGCATCCAAGGATACTGAGGGAAGCAAGAGTGGAAATTGCGGAAGCAATGGCCATAATTTTCCAAACTTCCTTAGACTCAGGGGTGGTGCCAGAGGACTAGAATATTACAAATGTTACACCTCTGTTCAAAAAAGAGTGTCAAGATAAGCCCAACAATTGCCAATCAGTTTTACGTCAGTGGTGGGGATGCTTCTAGAAACAATAATTAAATAGTCACTTAGGCAAATGTCGGTTAGTTAAGGAAAATCAGCTTGGATTTGTTAAGGGAAAATGGTGTTTAACTAACTTGCTTGAGGTTTTTTGATGAGGTAACAGAGAGGGTTAATGAGGCTAATGCTGTTGATGTGATGTACATGGACTTCCAAAAGGCATTTGATAAAGTTCCACGCAAGACTTGTGAGCAAAGTTATAGCTCATGGAATAAAGGGGACAGTAGCAATATGAATATGAAATTGGCTGTGTGATGAAAAACAGTTGAGATTAATGGACAACTTTTGGACTGGAGGAAGGTTTGTACTGGAGTTCCCAAGGGGTTGGCGTTGGGACCCTTGCTTTTCCTGATATATCATAATTACCTAGACTTTGGTGTACAGGGCACAATTTCAAAATTTGCAGATGATACAAAACTTCGAAACGTTGTGTACTATGAGGAGGATAGTCAAGAACTTCAAAGGGACATAAACAACTTGGTGGAATGGGTGGACAAGTGGCAGATGAAATTTTATGCAGAGAAGTGTGAAGTGATTCATTTTGGTAGGAAGAACCTAAAATAAATGGTACAATTCTAAAGGGGTTATAGGAACAGAGGATCCTGGGTTTATGCATGCATAAATCATTGAAGGTGGCAGGATAGGTTGAGAGTCTGGTTAATCAAGTATATTCTATCCAAGACTTTATTAATAGGGGAATAGAGTACAAGAGCAAAGGAAGGTTATGTTATACTTGTATAAAACACTGGTTCGGCTTTAACTCACTTTAAGAAAGTTGTGAAGGTATTAGAGTGCAGAAAAGATTCATGAGAATGGTTCCAGGGATGAGGAATTTCACTTATGTAGATAGATTGGAACGGTTTTCCTTGGAGAAGGGGTTGAGAGGAGATGTATTCGAGGTATTCAAAATCATGAGGGGCCTGGACAGGGAGAAGTTATTCCCACTAGTGGAAGGATTGAGAATGAGAGGGCACAGATTTAAGGTAATTGGAAAAAGAAGCAATGGAGACATGAGGAGAAAATCTTTCACATGGTGGATGATTAAGACCTGAAACGTGCTGACAGCAAAATGGATGGAATGTCCAGGCTCCTGATGGAAGCAATAAAGGACACCAAGCTGTGCCATGTCTCCAACAATCCTGCATTAAAAAAAAAATTGAAACCACAAACTACAACGGCCAGCCTGGACATTGCCAGCAGCAGTGAGAGCTGCTGGAAGACAGCCAGCTGCTTGTTCTTGAGAGCCAAGGCATACACTTTGATCAGTTGGAGCGGAGGATTTTTGTACAATATATCTGCTACAAGGAGGCAGCCACCCACACCTCCTTTACTTTGGTGATGGTGAAGTAGCCTCCCAGGCTGGAGCGTCAATAGTCTGTGGAACTACAATCACAACATTGTTGGTAAGTGCTAAGATGTGGTGGTGCTCAGTACTGCAGAAACAGCACATCAGCTTTGACGATGAGGTATCCAAAGTCAAACCACATCACATAGTGGCCTTAACATTATAGGTGGAATCAACCCAGAATCGCACTAAGTGCGGCAGTGGGCGTGAAAAATGACGTTTTACCCACTGGCCGCCATGGTGGGTTTTTGTCTTTGTATTGTTGTATTGCTGTATTGTCCCCTTCTCGTCTCATAAATTATGCAGTCATGGGAAATACGCTACCTCGCTGGCAGGCGGCCGATTTTCCCACCATGCCATTACTTCACCGCTTCCTCACTCTGTGCGCCATATTTAAAATGCAACCACGTGCATACTTCTCAATGCTTGCCACCCAGGGCTGCTTCAGTGAAGACATGGCCCCAAAAGCCAAGAAGAGTGCAGCACCCCCCACCCCGGTTCAGTGACGCATCCCTGGGATGCCTTCTAGACACCATGGAGGCCTGCTGCTATGCCCTCTACCCCCGCTCTGGCTGCAGGATGCCCTACAGGCTCACTGTTCCAGCTTGGGAGGTGGTGGTAGTGGCGGTCAGTGCCAATGCTGCACACAAGAGGTCAGCCATCCAGTTCAGAAAAATGTTGAATGATCTCATCCGTGCCGCCAGGGTAACTCAACCATCCCATCAATATCAACTTACCCACTCACAAGCCCGTCACACATTCACTGGCATCTCACCCACTGCCAGCTCAAGGAACATCACCACTCACTCTCCCACACACACCCTCATATCTCCATCTGGCCTCATCTCTGGAGACTGTGTCCTCATCCTGTCCATGGCTCCACTCAGCACACACACATGCCTGGCATCCTTCTCATATGGCTTGGCATGCGCCTTGCTCACACTCTCTCCATCTGATTTATGCAGGACAAAATCACGCACAATCAACAGGAGAGGTCCCAGACGGGGGGTGGAGTGCCAGACATCAAGATCCTCACTCCATTCAAGAGTCCCACAATGGAGCTGGCTGGAGACGATGTCGAACGTTCCTGTGGTGATGGTGAGGTTGGTGGCAAGCATCCATGTGAGGATCCTGCACCACTCCTTAGCCTATGGAGCTGGAGATGATGGGGTCACAGGAAGAGGGGATTTGGATAGGCCAGACATTCCTGGAGTCACCTGGTTGGATGACCCCAGGGTGTCGAGCTACTGGACCTCCTCTCTATGGGTGCCTGACGGCCCCTGGCTGACTCCTTGAGGAGAAGGGGAAGCTGGTGTGAGATCGAGCTACCTCGCATCCTTCTTGTGTTGACACTGTTGGAGTCAGTGATGGAGTTCAGCCCACACAGCAGTGCAGGACCGATCTTCTCAACCAAGGTATCCATGGTGGCTGCCATCCTGCCAGTGTGGACTTTGATGCGTCAGCATGATGCTGCAAACACCTCGGACCCAAGATGGACAGACTCCTCCATCGTCTTCTGTCAACGCTGCTCTGAGTTCACTGTTCTGTGTATAACGTAGCTGCCAAGCATGAATAATCTCCACTTTCTCTCCTAGGCACATCTGCCACATCGGCCTCAGGCAATCTTGACCCTGACTCCAGTGCTGAGAGCACCTTGGATGAGGATCCTGAGGGCAGCGCTGTTGAAGCCCTGTCACGGCGCTCACCCACACCTTCCACCAGTGCAGCGACACACACCTCAGTGGGAGCTATATGTAGTGAGCACACCACATGTACTCTTCCACAGCAGGCAGAGGCAGGGACATCCTCGAACAATGGCACTCGGAGAACTGCTGAAGACAAGGAACCTGCTGAGTCTGAGTCAGGTGATGAGCCTCAGAACTCAGTCCTCAATCAGTTGGTGGAGCTATTAAAGACAATCACAGGAACATTAGGAAGGGATGTCTGGTGCAGACATCCAGATTGAGGATGATGGAGGAGTCTGTCCATCTTGGGTCCGAGGTGTTTGCAACATCATGCTGATGCATCAAGGTCCACACTGGCAGGATGTCAGCCGCCATGGAGACCTTGGTCCAGGATATTGGTGGGCATGGGCTGAATTCTATCACTGACTCCAACGTGTCAACGCATGAAGAGTGCGAGGCAGCTCAATCTCACACCAGCTTCCCCTTCTCCTCAAAGAGTAAGCCAGGGGCCATCGGGCACCCATAGGGAGGAGGTCCAGCAGCTCGACACCCCGGGACCAACCACCCAGGTGACTCTGGGAATATCCGGCCAATCCAAATCCCTTCTTCCTGTGACCCCATCATCTCCAGCTCCACAGGCTGAGGAGGGTGTACCTGGCCCACAGCAGGACACCCAAAGCAGTCCAGGGCCCTCCAGGTCTCAGCCCACCAAAATCATTACAGACAATAGGGTGTAGCAGTCAGCAGGCTGCTTCCACCTCTGCTGTTGACATCGGGGATGCACCAAAACGTAGCAGCAGGGTTGGGAAGGTTAAGAAGATGTAGCTCTTTTGAATCAAACTAGTAAACTAAATTAACAAAATTAGGGACAAAGTAAAAAGCAGCCCCTTAAAGGGAAATTGCAAAAACAAAGACAACATTTAAAAGAAACTTACAAACATTAAACCAAAACATGATTAACAGGGTCATTAAAACACCCCAGTCCCTGTGGTGCCCACCGAGCATGGAAGGCCTTGACAGTGCTGGCAGACACCGCGTGCTCCCTCTCCAGGGACACCTGGCCACGAACATAGTTGCAGAACAGGGGCAGACAGACAGTCGGGTGGGATGACCCCCTCGATCGCCCACTGCCTGGACCGGTTGATGGCAACTTGGCCAGTCCCAAGAGCAGGTTCACAAGGAGTGTTCCTTCCCTCCCAGCCCCCCTCTGCACCAGGTGCCCGTAGATTAGGAACATGGGACTGAAGTGCAAACAAAACAGCAGTAAAAGATTTTTTAAATAACTGCAAAGGGAGTGCAGCCTACAATAATTAACATTGACATGGTCCACAGATCCACAAGGCCGCAAAAGATGCAGGCATCTTGGGAGCCCGTGAACTGACACACCCTACGGTTGTATGGAACTGCTGCATGCAACATCCTCCACCCTAGGTCCCCGATGGAAAGTGGGAGAACACCTTCGTAGAGGGACCCCCACTGGAGACCTCTGCCGCCGGACATCAACAAGGCATGCCAGGGCTTGTCTGAGTGATGGGCGAGAGCAAGGAAGTGAAGTGTGTGCAGCAGCAGCCCATAGAGGAAACCCCTCCTCACCGTGCTAAAAAGTGTATGGAGGGCATTTCCGTGAGGTGACTCAGGTTGCGAGGCACCGGCTCCCGGGGGAGAGTGCAGGGCTTGGGGCCAATGTGGAATTTGGTCTGAACAGGGGTACGCTCAGACAGAACACCACCGCGCACCTGGGCCATCTCGAGTCCCAGTATGCATTGGGGCTGAGCACGGCCATCCTAAGGTCTTGGATGGCATTGACCACGAGGCGGATGTCCATGGATGCGCAATGCACCAACTCCTGTAGTAGTATCCAGCCCACTCCTCCACCACCCAACACCTCCCCGATCCTGGTCACCCCGGCAGCCACAGCCCCCCTTTCCGCCAGCCACTGAAAAGGGCGGAGAGAAAGATTCCTGAGCAGCGGCTCTCTGACGACAGCCGCTACTCCTGACGGCGGAGAGCTGCGTCGCGAGGCGACCATGTTCCAGACTTTGATCGGGTCCTGGTAAAAGATGGGCAACACCTGTAAGGAGATATGAAGGCCCTTCAGGTCTACAAACAGGAGCTTCACGTCATAATTCAGGCCATGCAGCTGGCAGAAGAAATAAGTTGCCAGGGCACACCATCTCGGAGGGGGCTTGACGTAAAGGTATCGCTGCAGGGCCTGAAGGCACAAAGATGTAGGCACACCAGCGCCTGACCGCCCTCCCTAAGCGGGAGACTCGGAACCTTAGCAGCCATCCAGTGCAGCCCTTTGTCCCAGATGAAGTGGATGAACATTCTCTGGATTTTTTTGACAAAGTCCGGGGGAGGGATCAAAGTGACCAGCCGGTACCACAACATGGCTGCGATCAGCTGGTTTATGACCAGAACTCGACCCCGGTAAGACAGCACTTGGAACAGTCCTGTCCAGCACCACAGGTGAGTGGTGACTTTGGTCTCCAGCTCCTGCCAGTTCGCCGGCCAGGATTCCTCAGCAGGGCAGAGATGGACCCCCAGGTAGAGGAGCTGGTCCTGCTCCAGGTGAAAGGCCTGAGCTCCTCGGGTAGGGGATCCATATGCCACTGACAGGAGTCCAGAACACTTACCCCAGTTGATCCTGGCAGAGGACTCAGCAGAGTAGACCTCCTGGCACTTGTACATCCTCCGCAGGTCAGCCGGGTTGGGGAACATGAGGAGCACGTCATCGGCGTAAGCCGAGAATACCAAACCGATGCCCGGCCCACGCAGAACCAATCCCGACAACCTCCTCCGCAAGAGGCGCAGGAAAGGCTGCACGCAAATAGAATATAACTGGCTAGACAGAACGCAGCCCTGACGCACCCCTCTCCCAAAGCAAAGGGGCGCCATCACGGACCCATTAACCTTAACTAGACACTCTGTGGCAGTGTACAAAAGTCAGATCCGGGCAACGAAATGCATCCCAAACCCGAATGCTCACAGAGTCCCAAATAAATATTCATGATCCACCCTGTTGAATGCCTTCTCCTGGTCAAGAGACAGGAAGGTGCTCGACAGACCAGTCCTCTGGGAAACGGGGATGATGTCCTGGACCAGATGGATATTATCGAAGGTGGTATAGCCCGGGATTGTGTAGGACTGGTCAGGGTGGATTATGTGGTCCAGCACGATGTCGAGGCGAGAGGTCCTGGCAAAGATCTTGCAATCCGTGCTGAGGAGGGAGACTGGGCACCAGTTTTTAAGGTGGTGGAGATCCCCCTTCTTAGGCAACAGGGCAATCAGGGCATCTCCCCGATTGCGATATTCTCCCCCAGGACCTCTGTGAAATCGTTTCCCAGGACGTCCCAGAATGCCCTGAAGAACTCCACGCTCAGCCCATCCAGCCCTGGGGACTTGCACCTGGAGAGGCTGTCGAGGTCAGCTCCCCCAGACTTATAGGGGAGTCAAGCTTTCCGGTGCCCTCCGGGCCAACCTGCGGCAGGTCCACCCACAAAACTCTGTGAGCATCCCCACTGGACGGATCCGGAGAGAACAGGGCAGTGTAATAGTCTTGAGCAATGGCCCTGATGCTCTCTGGATCTGAAACAAGGGATCCATCATCAGCCACCAGCATAAGGAGCTGCTGATGGACCTCGTGTCTTTTTTCCAGCGAGTAGAAGGGGGAGCCACGGTCCAGGTCCAGGTCCAGACCCTGGAGGAACTGTATCCGTGACCTCACGAATGTGCCTCGGGACCCGACAAGTTGCAGGTCCCGCACCACGCCCTTCTTCTCATCGTACACCGACTGCAGGGCCGGGTCCGCGTCGGGCTGACAGAGATGTGCCTCCAGGTCGAGCACCTCCTTCTCCAACTCCTCGACCCTGGATTTCCGCCTCTTTGTTGACCCCTTCGAGTACTCCTGACAGAAAATGCGGATGTGAGTCTTCCCCAGGTCCCACCCCACTTCCCCTCCCCGCTTCCTTCTCCAGCTGGCCCAGAAATGACGGAATGAGTCCAGGAACCACTCGTCCTCCAGCAGCAGGTTGTTAAAGTGCCAGTACGCGGACCCTGTCCAAGCACAGAACGGAACAAGTTCCGCTCACACCAGACGGTGGTCCGTGCACAGCACCTGCTGCACAGGAGCCGACTGAACGCAGGACACCAACGCCTTGGAAACATAAAGACGGTCGAGTCTGGACGCTCCGACTCCAGGTGACACAAGAGTGAAAACACTGGAATCAGGATGGAGATATTGCCCAACGTTCACCAAGTTGAAGGACCTGACCAGGTCCCGCAACTTACTCATAACTAGCGAGCAGTTCTGGGGACCATGATGGGGATGGGCCTCGAGGGTACAGTTGAAATCCCCTCCCCTCCCCCGAGGACGACGCACTCGTCCGTGTCGATGGAGACCAGATGAGTGGACACTTCCTGAAAGAAGCTCGCTTGCTGCTGCACGCCCAGGGGAACGTACACATTCACAAAGTGAAGCGCCACGCCCCCCAGGCGCACAGTAAGGTGCAGCAACCCGCCTGGCACCGGCTCCTTGACCCCCAAGATCTCTGGCTGAAAATGTGGGTTCAACAAGATAGCCACCCTGCCAGAATTGGAGGCTGGGTGACTCATGTAGACCCCCCCCTCACCACTCCAGGAGCCACGTAGCCTTGTCTCCCGGAATGGTATGGGTTTCCTGCAGGAAGCACATTGCATACTTCCCGTCCCTGAGGACCGAGAAGTTCTGGAACCTGTGCTGTGTGTCCCTGCTGCCGTGGATTTTGAGGCTGGCTATAGTTGTCTTCATTGCCAGAAGTATGTGCAACCATCATCTAGTGCAAAATGTAAGGAGGAGAGGGCAATTTTAATCCTTCCCCTCCTTCCAGGAGCCCAGTGAGAAACATATGGAGGGCCACAAGGGCGGACCAGAACACAAGGGGTAAAGAATGCCATGATCCAGGGCCGACTGGACCCTGTCTCAGTGACAATGATTACTTGCTAAAAAATCTTGGAGCTACCTTAAAGGGATGAGGGGGGAGTCAGTGGGGGGCACCAGGGGATCCACTACCTCACCCAATAATGACTCTAAGTCATCCCCGGTGTCCCACCACCGAAATCCTGTCCCCCTCCAGGTCATCGCCTCCAGCCTCCAGCCCCTCCCCCGTATCGAGTATGGGGGCTGGTTCGGAACTGCCAGTCAACTCCACCTCCACTCGATCCCACCCCTAGGATCAAGGCCATAGGGGTCCTCTCTGGTCTCCTCTTGGGGATATGGGCCAAAGGGTGGCGGTGACTCAGAGCCCCGAGCCTGGCGAGTCCGGAAGAAGCTTCGGACTTAGCATGGAAGAGACCGCGCTGAAGGTTGGGAGGGAGTGGGGAGGCCCTTCCTCACCACCACTGCCCAATGACCCTGTTATTGGGGCCACGAGGGGACTACCACAGTCTCCTGGTGGGCCAGATGGCATCTCGGGGGTACAAGGTGGGTTGGGATGGGGCACCACCACAAGGACGATGCCCTCACCGACCCCCAAGGGGCCCTGCTCAGAGGACTGCAGCAAGGGCTTAGGGATTTGGGCTCCCCCCAGAAGGCAGAGCGTGGACTTACAGGGTGGAGACACCACCACCTTTATGTTGAGGGAGGGGACACATCCAGCCTTGTGAGTCGCAAATTAAAAATGTAGCTCTTTAAAGGGATACTGCAAAAAGAAAAACTAATCATAAAGGAAACTTACAAACGTCAAATCAAAATGTGATTAAAGGGGTCAATAAAACACCCCAGTCCCAGTGGTGCCCACTGGTTATGGAAGGCCTCAAGCATAACTGTCGACACCCCACACTCCCTTTCCAGGGACAATCAGGCACAAACGTAGTCATGGAAGAGGGGCAGTTGAGCCGTACAACCTCAATTGCCCACTGACTGGGCCTGTAAATGTCTACCTTGGCCAGGCCGAGGAGCAGACTCTCATGGAAGTTCTCTGCCCTGCCTGACCCTCCACTGCATCGGGTGGCTGACGAACATAGGGCTAAAGTGCAAACAAAACTTGAAGAGCAGCCCCTTTAAATATCCAAAAAAAAAAACTCACACAATCTATATATACATGAAACATGGACTCCGAGACCACAGAAAGAACATGCGGCCTGGGAGTCCATGAACCATCTTACTCTCTTATTGCACAGGATTGCTGCATGGAATACCCTCCATGTCAAATCCCTGAAGGTAAAATGGAAGATTTCCATGTAGAAAGCCTCCCACCAGGGGCTCCCAACACCTCCAGGTGGGAGGACAGAATACCATGGCATGTCCAGACGGTTGACGAGAGAGAGGAAGCTAAGGAGAAGTAGCAACAGGCCATACAGGAAACCCTTCTATGCAGAATGGAATGGCATGCAAGGGGTTTTCGTGAGACACCTCAAACTGTGGGGCTGAGGTTCCTGAGGGAGGTTTCAGGACCTGGGGCCAATGTGAACTTCCGTCTGAATGGGTATCAGTTCAGACTGGAGTCCACCGCACGCTTGAGCTGCCTCAACACCTCGAGTGCAGTAAGGGCCGAGCACCACGGTTTTAAGGCTCTGTATGGCTTTGGCCTCAAGCTGGACATCAACAGACGTGTGACTCACAAGTTCTCGTGTCTTCATCCAGCCTGCTCCTCTGCCATCCAGCATGTCCTTGACTCTGCTCACCTCAGCAGCGAGCTCTCTCTTCCACCAACCACATGGACCCATATTGCTGGAGTAGCGGCTCTAGGACAGAAAGGAACTCCAACATGAGGCAACCATGTTCCAAACTTTGATCAGTCCCTGGTAAAAGACAGGCAAATCCTGCAAGGAAGAATGGAGACCTCCCAGGTCTATAAACAGGAGCTGCAGGTGAAAACAATACATCGCCAATGCACAGCATCTGGGAGGGGGCTCAATGTCAAGATATCGTTGCGGGGTCTAAAGGTGGAAAGTTGTCACCCGGGTGCAAAGGCACATCAACGCCTGACTGCCCTTCCAAAGCGGGAGACTCATTACCTCAGCAGTGACCCAGGGCATCCTTTTGTCCCAGAAGAAATCATTGAGCTTCTTCTGTGTCTTAGTGACAAACTCCAGGGGAGGAATCAAAATGACCAACCAGTAGCACAACTTTGCAGCCATCGCTTGGTTTATGACCAGTACTTGACTCCTGTAGACTAGCACTCGGAGCAGTACTGTCCAGCACCCTAGGCGAGTGATGACTTTGGGCCCAACTCTTGCCAATTCACCGGCCAGGATCCCTCAACAGGGCTAAGATAGACCCCCAAATAAAGGAAGATGAGTGGTGCTTCAGGAAAAGAGCCAGAGTTCCTCTGGCAGGGGGTCCATTCGCCACTGACTAACCAGGAATCCGGAACATTTTCCCCAGTTGATCCTGGAGAGGGTGCTGCAGAATCGATTTGTTGGTACTCGTGCATCCTCCGCAGGTCAGCTGGGTCTGTGAACATGAGGAGCATGTCATCAGTGTAAGCCGAGAGGATGACCTCCGTGCCCAGCCCGCGCAGAGCCAATCCCAACAACTTTCTCTGCAAGAAGTGCAGAAAAGTCTCCATGCAAATAGAATATACCTGGCCAGACATTGGGAGAGGGGTGCATCAGGACTGCCCTGATGGACTCCTCTCCCACAGCAAAGAGCCGCCGTCAAGGATCGCTTAACCTTAATTAGACATTCTGCAGCTGTGTACAGGAGTTGGATCCAGGCAACAAAATGCTCACAGAGTCCTGAATAAATATGCATGATCCACCCTGTCAAATGTCTTCTCCTGACCATGGGACAGGATGACGGTTGACATACCAGCAACCTGGGAATGATGGATCAAGTCCCGGACCGGATGGATGTTGTCGAAGATGGTATGGCCAGGGACGGTGTAGAACTGGTCAGGCTGGATCATGTGGTCCAGCACGGTGCCAAGGCATGGCTCTGGTAAAGATCTTATAGTCCATACTGAGGAGGGAGACTAGACCCCAGTTCTTAAGTAGGTGGAGATTGCTCCTCTTAGGCAGCAGGACAATGACGGCCTTGTGCCATAAGGGGGCATCTTGCTAAACTTACCTCCAGGATCAGCTCATAGTCGCTTCCCAGGGCATTCCAGAACACCCTGAGGATCTCCACAGTCAGCCCATCCAGCCCCAGGGACTTGCCCCTTGAGAAGCTGTTGAGGGTGCCGGTCAGCTTTGACATGCTAAGTGGAGCATTGAGCTTCTCGGCGCCCTGTGGGCTAACCTGTAACAAGTCCGCCCAAAAAACTTAGAGCATCCTCGCTGGACAGATCCGGGGAAAACAGAGCACCATAATAGGCTCATATCTGAGCCCCGATACCCTCCAGATCTGAGATAGGAGATCCGTTGTCAGCCAGCAGCGTAAGGAGCATTTTTTCCAGTGAGTGGAAGGGGGAGCCACAGTCCAAGTTCTGCGAGGTCACATACGCATCTTGGGAACCAATGAGTTGCAGGTCCCTCAGCGTGCATTCCTCTCTTCTGCAGGGCTGAGTTCTTGACGGCCTGTGAGACAGGACTCCTGATCGAGTACATCCTGCTCCAACTTCAATCCTTTCACGTACTCTTGACAGAAGACACAGACATAATCTTGCCCACATACCACCATAGCCTCAAGGAGGGGAAGCCTCCCTTCTTCCTTCTTCATCCAGCCCAGAAGTGAAGGAACGAGTCCTGAAACCATTCATTCTCCAGCAGCAGGTTGTTAATGAGCCAGTATGCGGACCCCATCTGCGCAGGGAATGGACTGAGTT
This sequence comes from Carcharodon carcharias, assembly GCF_017639515.1. Taxonomy (NCBI): domain Eukaryota; kingdom Metazoa; phylum Chordata; class Chondrichthyes; order Lamniformes; family Lamnidae; genus Carcharodon; species Carcharodon carcharias. The sequence goes on from NC_054469.1 coordinate 173,189,126, forward strand.
CTGCCCACACCAGATGGTGGTCCAAGCACAGCACCTGCTGCACTGAAGCCTCCAGAACACAGGACACGAACACCTTAGCGATGTAAAGGCTTTTGATTCTGGATAGTCCAACTTCTGGCCTCACGAAAGTGAAGACACTGGAGTTAGGATGGAGATTTCAAAACGTCCACCAGGTCAAAGGACCTGATCAGGTCTACTTCCCCACCGATGCTGCATATTTGCCAAACAACATTATTCCTGTCTGAATTCTGAATTCATTTCTATTCAAACCTTCTGGATACTTTTTAACAGAGGTGCTAATGCATTTATTTTGTTTAGATGCATCCTTGCATTATTGAAGCATGCAGGAGTAAGTGTTTATGTAGTTGTTATATAGTAGTATAGTTATACTGTTGATTGAAAAATATACTCCAATAGGTCCTAGGTCCTTTGTTCTGCAAATAATTCATAGGGACATAGAAAGAAGAGTTAGAACTTTGATCCCCTTGTGCCTGTTCCACCATTCAATGAGGTCATATAGCCACCCCTTATCCCTTAATACCTTTGGACAACAAAAATCCATCAATTTTAAAATTTACAATTGATCTAGCATCAATTGCTAATTGTTAGAGAGAGTTCCAGATTTCTACCACCCTTTGGTTGTGTTTCATGATTTCACTCCTGAAAGGTGTGACACTTTTTTATGCTCTGCTCCTTCGTCTTCGATTTGGAAACCAGCAGAAATAATTTCTCTCCATCTGTTTGTTCCCTCCTATCTATTGCCCTCTTTTCTATCTGGATGACATATTGTTATAGCGTCCATTATGACAATTTGTTAAATGGTCCAACTGCTTAATGTTACTTGGGATAGTGAAACACGGGAGAAACTGTTCCAGATAATTTATGTGTATTATTTCTTTCTTACTAAGTGTAGAAGACACAAATTACATACCAGGAAAAGATGGTAGCCAAAGGGCTAATTAGAGTGGGAACTTAAAGTGATTAATATCAGCAGAGGAAATGTTTTAGAGAAACTTAAAGGACTAAATGCCGACCAATCCCCAGGGCCTGATGGCCTATATCCTTGGGTTCTAAAATAGATAGCTGCAGAGATGCACTGGTTACAATTTTCCAAAACTCCCTAGATTTTAGAATGGTCCAGTGGATTGGAAGTTAGCAAATCTAACACTGCTAGTCGAGAAAGAAGGGAGAAAGAAAACAGCCTGACATCGGTCATTGGGACAAAGATAAAATCTATTAAGGAATCTACTGTTATGTCTTAACAATGCACTGAGAAAATCATATTATGATCAGAGTCAAAATGGTTTTACAAAAGAGAAATCCTGTTAAATTTATTAGTTTTTGAGGATGTAACTAGCAGGATAAAGGGAAGTCAGTAAATGTAATATACTTGGATTTCTAAAAGGCATTTGATATGGTGCCACGCAAAAGGTTAATGGGCAAAATAAAGGCTCATAGGGTAATATATTATCATGGATGATTGGTTAATGGATAGGATGCAGAGAGTTGGGATAAATAGAGTATTTTCAGGTTGGCAGGCTGTAACTAGTGCTGGGGCTTCAGCTGTTTTATCTATATTAATGACTTAGATGAAGAGAGAGAATAATGTTTGCTGACGACACAAAGCTGGGTGAGAATGTAAGCTGTGTGCAGGACAAAGAGATGCTGCAAAGAAACAGAGATAGGTTAAGTGAGTGGGCAACAAGGTGACAAATGGAAGTGTAAGGATATTCACTTTGGTGATATGAATAGAAAAGCAGAATATTTTTAAATGGCTTGAAACTTTGAAATATTGATGTCCAGAGATACTTGGACACACTTATATAAGTTAACAGGTAGATACAGCAAGCAATTAGGAAAACAAATGGCATGTGGCCATTATTTCAAGGCAATTGGATAGAAGAATAAATAAGTCTTTCTACAATTGTAGAGCACTTTTGTAAGACCACATCTGGATTAGCGTTTGCAGTTTTGGTCTCCATAGCAACAACAAATGTTTATATAGTACCTTTAATATCTGGAGTGAATTCTTTGCATGAATCATTCATGTCAGAGCAGTTGTCAGCTTGCAGTCAGGTTGATCAACTAAATTTTAAGCAGGATTTCATCGATCACCATATGATCCTTTCACAAAGTCCGTTGCTAAATATTGCTAAAGCTGCAATATTAATGACCATGATATACGTTTCTGAACTCATCCTTGGCATCAAGGAGCCCTTCCAGGACATTGCTGCAAGAGTTCATCAGAGTGGTGTCTTAGGCCCAGCTATTTTCCGCTGTTTCATCAATGACCTTCCCTCCATCATAAGATCAGAAGTGGGGGTGTTCGCACAATGTGCAGCACCATTCGCAACTCCTCAGATACTGAAGCAGTCCATGTCTCTATGCAGCAAGATTTGGACAACATTCAAGCTTGGGCTGATAAGTGGCAAGTAACACTGAGCCACACAAGTGCCAGGCAACAACTATCTCCAATAAGAGAGAATCTAACCATCTCCCCTTGACAGGCAATGGCATTACTATCACTGAATCCCCCCTATCAACATCCTGGGAGTTACCATTGACCAGAAGTTGAACTGGAACAGCTACAAGAGCAGGTCAGAGGCTAGGAATTCTGCAGCAAGTAACTTACCTCCTGACTCCCAGAGTCTGTCCACCATCTACAAGGCACAAGTCAGGAGTATGATGGAATACTCTCCAGTTGCCTGGATGAATGCATCTCCAACAACACTCCAGAAGCTTGACACCATCCAGGACAAAGCAGCCCTCTTGATTGGTACTCCATCCGCCACCTTAAACATTCACCCCTTCCGCCACCAGTGCACAGTGAAGCGGAATGTACCATCTACAAGATGCAATGCAGCAAATCACCAAGGCTCCTTCTACAGCATCTTTGAAACTCAATCTCTACCAGCTAGAAGGACAAAGGCAGCAGAAGCATAGGAACACCACCACCTGCAAGTTCCAATCCAAGCCACATACTGTTCTGACTTGGAACTATACTGCCGTTCCTTCACCGTCACTGGATCAAAATCCTGGAACTCCCTTCTGTGCACTGTGGGTATTGCTACACTATCAACATCCTGGGGGTTACCATTGACCTGAAACTAAACTGGAACAGCCATATAAATACTGTGACTACAGGAGCAGGTCACAGGGTATACCTATACCTCATTGACTGTAGCGGTTCAAGAAGGTAGCTCACCATCACCTTCTCAAGGGTAACTAGGGATAGGCAACAAATGCTGGCCTAGTCAGTGATGCCCAAATCCTATGAAGGAAGAAGAAAAACATATCCACTTCATTCTTCCACTAGTCACTTAGTTCAGACTCTGAGAACATCAAAGGGTAATCATATCCTGACAATTTACACTTGCTTTCTGCCATTTCCCTCAATAGCCACTAGGATTTTAGTTTTCTGTCTGAAAAATGTTCTTAGTTTCTGACCCTCACCTTTAGGTAAACCATCTACTGTTACTCTGTAATAGACAGATAGCCAGACAGAACTGGACCCAATCTTTACATACCTTTATAAACTTTTATTTGCTGACATATAAGTAACCTACATGCACCTCCTAACCCATATGCTACAGTTTCAGTCTGTTCCTCTTTATGATAGGATATGTGAATCCCCAGTTAATGTCCACTATCTGTATATAATTAAACACAATTAATTTGCAATTAACATACACTGCCTTTTCTTGATATCACGTGAATATCACTCAGAAGAATCCGGAGAAGGATCATCCACTCAGCACTTCTGGCTGAAGATGGTTGCAAATGCTTAAGTCTTGTTTTTGTAGTCAGCTGCAAGTTTCCACTATCATTGAGGGTGGACATGTTTATGCAGCATCGTTCTCCCATAAATTGTTAAATTGTCTACTACAATTAAGGACTGGATGTGGCAGCACTCCAGAGCTTTGATCTGACCCATTGTTCGTGGGAATGCTTGGCTCTGTGTAAAGCATGCTGCCTCCACTGTTTATCATGTAGTCCTGTGTTGTGGCTTCACCATGTTGGCACCTCAGTTTTAGGTATGCCTGGTGCTGAACCTGACATGATTATCTACATTCCTAATTTAACTAAGGTCGATGATAATGGTACAGTGAGTGTTATACCTAGCCATGAACTTACAGATGTGGAGGAATAAAATTCTGCTGCCGCTGATGGCCCACAGCACCTAATAATGCCCAAATTTTTAGCTGCTAGATCTTTTCTTCATCTATCCTCTTAGCACGGTGGTAGAACCATATGACAAAATGGAGGGTAGCCTGAGTGTGAAGACAGATCTTTGTCTCCACAAGGACTGTGTGGTGGTCACTCCTACTACTACTGTTATGCAACTGTGATGGGTAGATTGTTGAGGAAGAGGTCAAATGGTATTTTCCTTCATGTTGGTTCTCTCAACACTGGTCATTGGCCCAGTCTTGCAGCTATATCCTTTAGGACTCAGTCAGTAGTAATAGCACTTTTTGTGATGTAAATTGAATTGCCCCACCCACAGTATCTTCTGTATTCTTGTTACCAAGTGCTTCTTCCAAACCATGCACAACATGAAGGTGTACAGATTTATCAATTAATGATGATAGATGGTAATCAGCAGGTGGTTTCCAAGTTCATGTTTGACCTGACACAAGACTTCATGGGATTTGGAATCAATATTCGAGGCCTTCAATGGCTACTGCTGTTTGACTGTATACCACCGTGCCACCACTTCTGGTGGGTCTGCCCTGCTGGTGGGACAGGAAATACCCAAAGATAGTGATGGAGGAGTCTGGGATAGGTATGATTCTATGAGTATGAATATATGAGGCTGTTGCTTGATTACTCTGTGACCAGGTGTGCCAACTTTGGCATGAGGCCTCAGGTGTTTTTATTCCTTCTTCGAGTAGTGCTGTCAAGGTCAGTATTGCCCATCCCTAATTGGCCTTGAGAAGGTGGAGCCACCTTCTTGAACCACTGCAGTCCAAGTGGTGCAGGTACATCCACAGTGCTTTTATGGATGGAGTTCCAAGATTTTGACCCAGTGTTACAGGGCTGGATGAGCCTTCGTCATGTCCTATGCCTAGATTGCTGCTGGTTGATTCAGCTGGTTTATTCTTATTGTTACTGCTCCATCTGAACCACTTCCTCACCACTGGTGGTCAGGTTTCAGACACCCACCACCACCCCTCTGGGATTGGGAACCAATCCTCCTGGGCTCAGGGATCAGACTCCACCTGGGATTGAATCACCCAGCAGCCCACTCCTGGGGTCAGAGATTGGACTCTGACCCTGACCCCTAGTGTTGTAGATTGGATCTACCTGCTCCTTTGGCTTATTCCTGAGTCTGCTCCACATGACAGGTCAATCGGGCTGACTTCTGGACTATGAAGCTGTCAAGTAGAAAAGATGGATTTCCCAATCCAGAACTTCACCCTTCCTTCCCTTTTCATGCCTGCATAAACTTCACCTAATAATATCCAGGCCACTGTATCATTTTATAGATGGAGAAAATCACACCATGGTACTGCATAGTATTTTTAAATTCAGTTGCAGAAACCTCCTAATATATGCAGGTGGGAAAATTTGGCTAGGAGTTGAGGTAGAATAAAGGAGGATATCATTGAGTGAAGGTCTCTTTTTTTTATAAAAAGTATACTCTGCTATATTGGTTTACTGACCAGACCTATTTCCCAGTCAATGGCCACAATTTTATGCCCCCTCCTCTCTCCACTGAGCATAGGCTGGCAGGTGGGACGGACATAAAATCAGGTGGGTTAGTGGCGGGGGAGTGTGCTGTGCCAGTCATCTTGCTGCTCCACTGGGATTTCACAGTGATGGAATAGGTGTTGGGCTACCTGGTTGCCCTCGGCCCAGTTGAGGCCCTGAAGGGCCCCTTCTCAAGCTAAGCGGCTGAGGGCTCAGGGGACTTCTGTTTGGGCATGCTGTTGTCAATGGAGGCCTTTCCCCAGCCAAATGGGCTGCCCCTACGTGTCCTCCCCTCCTCGTCTATTCTGACCTCCTCCATGGTTCCTCATTGGGGCCTGACTGCAGTCCCAGCAGTAGCCACCGCTCCTGGTGGCACTTCTGGGATGAGTGTGTTGCCAGCCTTCTTATTGGCTGGCAGCTCTTGGAGGCGTGATATTCTCCCACATAGGGCTTCTAACTGCCTGACAACCGTAAAATCTGGTCATGATTTCCTGGGTTAATGGAGCCAGGCTTGCCCCTGACTTTTCAGCTGGTGGGTGGGGCTACCGTCTTTGCAAAAAATTCAGCCCATGTTCAGCAGCTGTCATCACTATTTCATTACAGGAGAAATTCATAAACTCATGTATCAGGCAAAATAGTGAGCATGTGCATTCAGTCAGTTAAAATAAGTCACATACTTGAGATAATATTATCGCCTAAGCATGGGTAAGTCGAGGTCATGTGGGAAGTTCAAATTGAAAAAGTTTCAAACTCAAAACCAAATTCAAACTCGCCTATTTCTGCTTTTAAACGAAAGTGGGCTGGGTAACCAATTTGCTTTCAGGAGGTAGGTTGATAATTGAAAACTTGAGGTTGCATGCTTCCATTTTAACATGCTTTTTAACGAAGGTCAGCTGGGTTTGCCTGGTCTCAAGAAACCTGGCTGGTAAAAGGAGGCGAGAAGGGCTGGGCACCTAATATAAATGCCTCTATAGCACTGTCTGTGACAGGAGGAGTAGAGGGGATCCCTTAGCCCAACAAAAGTTATCCTGTCAATCACCTCTGCAGCCTGTCCATCCCCACCACTTGCCCGATCTTCAACTTCTCCAACTCCTGCAATCGCCAACCATGCTGTTCTCCCCTGCTGGGATCTTGCTCTACCACCAACCCCTTCCCCCACGTGGTCCATGATCTACCTGCTCTCCACTGTGACCATTAACTTGAGCCTAGACCATGTTCCCCACCACTGCATCTACCTGCTCCTTCGCTCATTCTTCTGCTGCAAATTTACCTGCCTGACCAACAGCCCGGAAAAAAAAGCTGTTCTACAGTTTTTAAAACTGAAGATCATTTAGGAAACCTATACTTCAAAATTTTCTGTCCATAACCCATCTCCACTGCTCAATAAATATCGGGCCATTGTATTTTTTTTAAAAAACTAGTTCACCATGCTATATTCATCAAGTAAAATGAGGATATGAAGCTGGACTGAAAAATAGATATGAGAATGACAGAAAATGACAATCAAAACTAGTCACTTATAGTTGCATACACAAGACAATACATTTCTACCATTTTATTTTCCTTAGCCAAGAATTTGTATATCAATAAAGAGTGCAAACGGTTCAAAAATAATTATGCAATTCTCATTATACAATTGACAATTACAGCACTACACTGGTTAAATGGAGATGGTATTGTACATAAAGTGCCTTTGTTGAATAAAGCATAGTCAATCACAAAAGAGAGAAACAAATCAACATCATCAGACAAGCTTTAATTATCAAATTCAATTACCATAATGGCCATGTATTTGCCACTGAAATTCTTTTAGATTCTATTATTTAAAGTGCTGCAGATGAGAAATTTTCATATTTTTATGAAATATCATAAGACATTTTGTGATGAACTCTGTTTCTGGTTATCATTTCTTTCTCCCGGGAAAAATTACTGGTTTACATGTGGTTTGATTGACAGAAAGTGCATTTTCGTAAATAATATATAAAGTGCAAAAATATACTTTTTAAAACGATAGTCAAAATCTACTCTCATTAGTCCCAGCACCCACATTTAATAGGCTAAAATACTACCCTTTTTTACAAATTCTACATAAAATGACATTTAACAAATTAACAAAGCCTGACTGTAATGATTTATACACTCTTAAATGAACCAGTGGATTGCTCAACTGTTATGTTTATGTTTGAATAAACATGGTTTATAATGAAGAAGAAAACAAGATGTTTGTTTTTAAAACTAGATTACGTGTTTAGTTGCAACAAATGAGATCCAACTATTTTAATTTGTAACCAGAAACAGATTTCACAAAACCGTCCAAAGGATTAGCCTAACTTGAACTTCAAGCAACCCAAAACATCTTCTAAACAACAGCACATAAAAATGGCCCTAAATTAGCACTGGAGGATGGCTAAATCCAGAACACCAACTGTCGTGTTGATCAATGCAATATGACGGGGTCATGAAAGGAGAGAGGTTAAATGTTCATGAGATAACAAATCTTACATTGTACTGTGCATTGAAAGTTAAAAATCATTAAGGTTTGTCACTAAATCTGCAGAAACTTTACCATTTCATTGATGCAGGCTAAATCCCAAGTTTCAAGGCTTCTGAACTGATGTTAGTACATCATCTGATAGCTTGTGCACTGCCTTCATTTTGTACTCTCAACAGCATTTGTTAAGCAGAGTTATATTTAAATGCATTGGTTACAAAAGTTTAAACATTAACTCAAGCTTGAAGTGCCTGTATATGTATAATATGCATATACATAAAGTACTGAATATAGAAATCTTGTGTTAACAGTAACTGCATTACTTGAATATTGCATAGTCACAGTTACTGAACACCACCATAAATAGGCTAGTGAAAGGATCAAAATATATTACTGTAAAAAAATGTTACCAATAATCATTTGAGTCTGGGTCCCAACTCTGAAAATATTTAAGCCTAGAAATTAGGGTGATATTAAAAGAAGAAATGTTAATTCATATAACACTCATCCACAGCATGTCCCAAAAGGCTTCACTTTTAAAACGTAGTCACTGTTACTTTTTGGTAAATGCAGCATCCAATACACACACAGCAAGTCCCACAGATAGCAATAATATCAGTTATTCTATCTCAATGATATTGGTTGAATTCGTGGATACCAGAAATTTTCTCCTACTCTTTCTCAGATATTGCCATGGGACTTTTAATGTCCACTTGGAAAAACACACTTAGAGCCCCAGTTTAACGTCTCATTCGTAAGGTAGTATCTCTGATCATGCAGTATGCCCTCAGTACTGCAATGAAATGCCATCCTACATGTGCTCGAGTCCCTAAAGTGACGTACAAGATTAGTGTGTCCACATGCCTTTTTATCTGTCCACTTCTTTAAAGGGGTGTTAGAATCAACAATAGAATCAACAATTGTGAGGCTGTATACTTTTTGAAAGCAGTACCCCCATATCTTGCTACGTGAATAAGGTTGGAAATTGAAGCACCGATGATAAATTATTTATGTAAAACATGATTTTGAAATGGGGGCAGAATTGATTTTGACCAGTTTATCTCAAGTTTCAAATCAATTTTATTTTACCTGCTCTAGTTTTTAAAAAGCTATTACAACCCCTCCATTGCAGGCCCATTGTCAGCTTAGAGGCCAGCAACTGAATTATTCCCAGATCTCTAGTTGCAAACCTAAATTATCCAATAAAATACTCAATGACAAATCCAATTGAATTTTTTATCTTCTAAAGGAAAGTTCTTCAGTATAGGCTTTATGTACCAATTCGGTATTTGATAGATTGACCAGAATCAACATGACATCTTCCTTATAGAACCAAAGTGCTGAATATAAAATTCCACTTGTTAAATTTTTTAATCCAAAATATTAAAAATATCACTGACTATATAAATTCGGTCAACAGAAGTCTGTATAACAATAAAGCCAGGCTGCAGAATTAGGCTTTTTTGTTTCTCTTTTCATGGTATTCAAGGAAAAGGTAAATTTTGATGAATTGTGGAATGACGGAATTGTGCCTTGTCCCAAGCTCAGTTAGAAAATTTACCAATAAGATCATCCAAGATTAGTCAACAAATTAATACCTACCCAAATATCTTTAGAGGGATTATAGAAATATAGATTACACTTCAATCCACTCGGACACCTAGGACCTGTTAATTAATTGGCCACCTTAGCACTTTTACATACAGAGCCCTAATCTAGTAGATTTACTTGCTATTTTATTTCAGCGCTGGATGTAACAGGGAAAATGTGTGTTGTCATCTGATGTTCTTAAAATTTAAATATGTACTTTTAAAAAAAAAGTTAAGTATTCTCTAAGGCGCTGCTTAAAGTGGGATTAACCAGGGTGAAAGAAAGAATTAACAGATTATCGTCTTAGTTATGGTTCAAATATGTCCTTGGTAGAACGGACATTATTAGATACAGACACAATAACATATTAAATAAGTATGAATTTCAGAAATGGATTGCATAATTTCAACAATCTACCCAGCATAAAATTAATTTAACACAGCAACGAGATTGGTTACTGTGGGATTCACTGACCTACAATTGCGCAAATTGTAATTTTGTTCCAACCACAAAATTATTTTCAGAGTCAGGCCCATTATCTAAATGAAACAATGCAATGTGTGTAAAAAGAATAATTTTTAAAGTGTTGTAAATCAAATTTAATTGTTAATGTGATTTAAACTAAGTTTTAATAGGTTTCTTTTCACCTTTGAATCTGCAGTTCAATAAGGCAGAGAGTGCAGTAAAGATTGTTTTTCTTTGTAATTAAAACAGTACAAGCGTGGATTAATAATCTCAACTGTGAAATGTGTCTCTACTAGGCTTTCTTTGAACATTCTACTTGAATGCATGAATCAAAGAGGCTTCAAATAGGATTAGATTTTATAATATCTAAAATACTGCAAATATTTTCAAAATGGGTACTTTACTTCCTTAGCAGTTCAATTTGCTGCAATGTCCTGGGAGAAGCTGATTACTGATTGTCAGTTTCTGCGCACAAGTCTTTAAAAAATATTTGTTAAACATCTGACTTTCAGATTTGGCAATACATGTCAGTTAACACATTTTTAAAGCTAATTGTTAACAACTCAGATTAACAAGACAGAATTAGTTTCCATGCTGTTATTTCAAGGCATAAAGATTATAGTCAGACAACACACACAATAGGTGGCCCATTATACCAAATAACGCAAATCAAATCAGTTCCTTCAATAACTAGATTATTAAACGTTGAAAGGTGCAGTTCTATTTCACTTTTTTTCATTCTTCCTTTGCTGCACTTAGTTCGATATTCACAAGATCATATTTATGAGGTTTGGCTCTTTTTTTTTGGGAACAACTGTTGTAAATAAGCTTGTAGCTTGTGTTTGTTTTGTTGTTCACAAGTGGTCTGTATGTTTATTCTCCAGCCCTGAAAGAAGGCTTAATGGCCTCCCAGTAGGTTTGAGAGAAAGCCTGACTTGCCATCTTTGGCTTGTTGACTTGCTGCTTGGCCCTGATCCAGTCCTAATTCGCTCTCAATTTGTTCCAACTCAGACTCATCAAGCAACTCAAAGTCATCGGCCTCTTCGGTGTCAGTCTCTTCGCCTGAGTTAAGCTGTGGTGGCATGGTCAAGTTGCTTTCAATGGCCTGCAACTGGCCTTTCACAGCAGATGACACTGCAGCAGCAATGACATCTGTTGCCATAGTGCTGATCAGGTTGAAGCTCTGCTCAGTGGACAAGTTTAGGGAAAGTCCAGTAACAGCAGTTCCTGTGTGTATGCCTTCCTGATATGAATCTGCTTCATTAGATTCTAGAGTGGGAATTGGAGGAGTAGGGATGCCAATGCTTGAGTCATCATCATCATCTATTGTTCCCTTATTATCTATAGAAGGGAATTCTGGAAGATCTCTGGCAAATGCTTCCTCATGATCACTTGGACGATCTAGATCTGAATTAAAGATTAAAACATGGGAGAATAAAAAAATGACGCTAATATCATTATACTATTTGTAGGCAATTAGGGATGGGCACAAATGCTGGCCTTGCCAGTGATGCTCATGTCCCGTGAAAGAATACAAAAGCATTTTATCACATTGTTTTTAAACTGTTGGAAGAGGAGAAAATCAAACTTGCTTTAAGCACAGTAAACCAAGTTTAAAACTTAGTCACCAAAAATTAGTATGAAAACAAAAAATATCCATTTAAAATTAAATAATAGCAGACAAAAAGAAAAAAGCTAATGTTTAGAGAGGCAGTATCTAGTGGGAGAGGAGGAGAACACCTAATTCCAAGAAAGGAACTTAATGGAATTTTTCTTAGATGGATTTTCCCCACAGCGAATGATGGACTGTTGCTAAAAATACCACGATTTAAAACACTTGCACTTCCTTAGGATTCGACAAGCATTACGAGATTAAATAGCCAACCTGCCAATATACAATTCCATTTGTGTAGCTAGTCACTATAATTCTCCAGCAATAGTTGGCTACACCCATGCACAATTGTGAACTTAGGCATTCTAAGACACTTCAAAATGTGTTCCTAACGCCTGCTAACCATTGAATAAGCATGGTTTGGCTCCACCCTTTCAAAATTTTCAGCAAATTTCCATAGAAAATGTCTCCAAAGACAAAATACTATCCTCAAATTTGTGGCACCTCCTCTTCTCCAGAATATTTGCTAAAATCATATTGCATATAAAAACTTGTTCCTTATTTGCATATCTTCAATGAAATCAAAAATTCAGCATACCATCCGAGGCATCTGTCTGTGGGGTATGACCTTCTGACAGGTTAAAGGTTCCATTTTCTGTCCATGTTTCTGAAGGTTCGGTATCAGAAATACATAGCTCTTTGCCTGCTCCAGAGCTGCTTATCTATAGAACAAGGTAGAAATAGCACAACATATCAAGGTTACTGTAACATGTTCATAACTCTTCAGTTCATTTCCTCTCATGCGTACAATTGTGGCCCAGCTGACTGCTTTTAGGTCCTCGTTCTCACTTTCAAACCTGTGTTGGCCTTTCCCCTCCATCCTAAATTACAGAAACCCACACTGTACCCTATGTTCCTCGAAGACTGGTTTAATCATCATTGCCCAGTCAACCAGTGTTTGACTCAGCTGGTCTCCTGAACTCACTACCTAATTTACCTACTCTCTTTCAAAAGTCCCCTGAAAATGCTTCTCCTCATTCTTTATGCTTTGAATCCACCACTTTATTTCCACTTTTGCCTCTTGCTTGGGAGTTCACTTTCTACTTCTGCCAAACACATCTTTCTCTATGTGAACAGTAATATGTAAATTTAAGCTGCTGGTGCTGTTCTGTATGAAATACAGCTACAGTTAACAAATGGGAAATGGAGTATTTGTATCAGGAAAATGCTCTTGCAATTCTTTTGATAATTTAGATCTATGACATTGACAAACACTGAGTGGGGAGAATTTTCTCCCCATTGGGAGGGGGGAGGGGGGGGGGGAATTGGGCGGGAGTGATCAGCTGTGCCCTGCCATTTTACATGGGTGGGCCAATTAAGACCTGCCAGCGTGACACGCACCCGGAAGCACTGAGCGTTCCCTGTGTGGGTGGGTGGAGTAGGCCGAGTTGGGGCCTGCGCTCTTTCACGCATGCGCAGAAGAGCGCAGAAGGCATGGATCTGCCTCAGGGAGATTAGTTTGAATTTTTTAAATTTTAATAAAGAGAAAAAAAAAGATTTATGACATGTACCCTCATTTTTTTTTAATGGGACATGTCAATGAATTTCACTAAAAAATTTTTTTAAACTTTAAAAACCTTCATGAAGCTTCATCCCGCCCGTGGATGAGGTTTCATGATAAATGCGAAAGCCACCTGGGCTCTTTGCCTGCCCACCAACCTTAAGGTTAGACGGGCAGCTCTGTTAATTGTTTTAACTGGTTTTTAAATGGCCTTAATAGGCCTTTGACAGTTCGGCAGGCGCACAGCCGACTCCAGTGCGTACCCGCCAAACTGAGGATTTGAATGTCAGGACATCAGACGTCACCGCGCATCATTTTACGCCTCGGGACGCCAACCCGAAGATTCTGGCCTTGCTATTTTTTAATACTAATGCTGTCTTGAGCTCATACTTTTCTAGTCAATAATTTCTAATAAACCATGCTGGTATCAGTCAGAGTCAGAGTCAACATGCCATCGAAAGAGGCTATTCGGCCAATCAAGTTCACTCCACCTCTTTCTCAGTCTCAACCCTCAACTATAACCACAAAGACCTGCAAGTTTATTTCACTCAAGCACCGATCCAATATACTTTTGAAATCACTGATCATCTCCGCTTCTATCACCCTCATTGGCAGCAAATTCCAGGTCATTACCCTGCTCTGGAAAAAAAGTTCCTCCTCACATACGCCCTGCATCTCTTGCCCAAAATCTTAAACCTGTGTCCCATGGTCCTTGCACCATCAGTTAATGGGCACAGCTTTTCTTTGTCTACCTTATCGAAACTTGTCATAACCTTGTACAGCTCTATCAAATCTCCCTTCAACCTCCTTTGCTCCAAGACGAATAATCCAAGAATAGTAACTTCTCTTTAGATCTGAAGGGTCATTCAGACTCAAAACGTCAACTCTGTTTCTCTCTCCACAGATGCTTTCACACCTGCTGAGTTTTTCCACCACTTTGTTTTTATTTAAGAATAATCCCAGCTTCACCAAATTGACCTTGTAGCTAAAGTCTCTCATCCCCGAAAGCTATCTGGTAAACCTTCTCTGCCCTCTCCCAAGGGTCCTCCCATCCTTCCTAAAGTGTGGTGACCAGAGCTAGATCCAACACTCTGGTTGTGGCCAAACAGAATTTTATTAAGGTTCATTATAACTTATCTGCTTTTGTACTCAATACCTTTACGAAGCCCAAGATCCCATATGCTTTACAAACAACCCTCTCAATATGTCCTGCCACCTTCAAAAATCCATGCACATCAACTCTTTGATATCTCTGCACACTCTTTTGAACGGTGCAATTAAGTCGATATTGCCTCCCCCATCCCTGCTGCCAAAATGTGTTACCTCATACTTCTCTGTATTAAATTTCATTCGCCACTTGTTTGTCCATTCTACTAGTCTGTTTATTGGTATCATCCCTATTGCCTGCCACACCTACAATCATCATATGAATGGTGGAGCAGATTTGACAGACATTATGGTCTTCTCCTACTCCTATTTCTCCTGCTCCTATTTCTTCCGCTCCTACGTACAAGTTCGGTACCATTGAGAAATTTTACCATGGGTGGAATCTTATGTCCTCCCCCGATGTGTCTGGTGGTGGAGGGGTCATGTAATCAGGCAGGGAGTTGAGGGTGGGGAACCTTCCACCTTCATGCTCCCACCCCGATTAAGTTGGTGGTGGTAAGGCCTATGGATGGCCTTTCCATCCCACCGCCAATTGAAAGCCTCATCCTGCAGCCACTGGTATTAAACCAGCGGCAAGTGAGGGCTCGCCATGCAGGGAGCACAACAAGCCAACCCTGTCAGCGTTACTTGTGGACCTGGCTCAGCACCTGATCAAAGGACCCAGCATCAGGAAAGGGGAGGGGGAAGGGAAGGGCAGTGCAAAATATCCCCCCTGCCCTTGCTGCTGACAACTCTCCCCACTCTCCCATCACACCCATCCTATGAACCCCATCCCCAGTCTCTCTACCACCTCCCACCCTCCAACTCTCACCAGCAACAATCCTAGGCCTCGGGTGGGTGTCATACCTGCAACAGCCACTGCCTCCAGAGTGACAGTGCTGTTCAACAGAACTGCTGGCCTCAAATTGATGGGCAGCTCTCAGCAGGTGGTACTCTGCCTGAGGAAGTCCCCGAATGAAACAAGATGAGGTGGGCCTGCCCTATGCTGAGGCTCCTGTAGACTCCACAAGATACCCCCTTTATTCCAATACCCATGATGCATATAAAAAAAAAAAGCAGTGGTCCTAGCACTGACCCTTGGGGGAAATCCACTGTTTTCCATCCTCCAGTCTGAAAAACAATTTACCATGATTCACTGCTTCCTGTTATTAAGCCTTTTTTAAAACCAAAAACTGGCACTGACCCTCTATTCTGGTATATCAGCCTTTTATGTGGTTCTTTGTCATAGCAGGCCAATGAGATCTTGACAATGCACTAATGTTATTTAGTGATTGGGCAGAATTAAAATGTAGCCCTTATAATTTAATTAATGATGCTCACAGATCAGGCATTTTACTACCCTAACCTGAATATCTATGTGCTACAAGTTTATATTCTAGGACAAAGCAGCATGCTTGATTGGCACCCATTCACCACCTTAAACAAGCATTCTCTCCACCACAGGTGTACGTGCCAGCAGTGTACACAGTCACCCTTTAGAAAGTATATGAATGCATTACAGAAGGTGCAGTAAAGGTTCACAAAAATTATTCCAAGGATGAGGGGAACTTTGTTTAGGTGGATAGATTGGAGAAGCTGGGGCTGTTCTCCTTAGAGAAGGAAGGGTTGAGGGGGGATTTGATAAGAGATATATAAAATCATGTGAGGTCAGGAGAGTGTAGATAAGGAGAAATTGTTCCCATTGGTGGAAGTATCAAAAACTAGAGGACAATGACTTAACGTGATTGGCAAAAGAAGAACAGTGACATGAGGAAACGTTCAAATACAAAGCGAGTGGTTAGGATCTGGAATGTAATGAGTTTAGTGGAGTGAGATTCAATTATAGCTTTCAAAAGGACAAGGACATCAGACACATGGGAACACCACCATCTACAAGTTCCAATCCAGGCCACACACCATCTGGACTTGAAACCAAATCGCTGTTCCTTCACTATTAGTCGGTCAAAATCCTGGAACTTTCTTCCCAATAGCACTGTGGGTGTACCTACACCACATGGACTGCAGCGGTTCAAGGCGGCAACACACCACCACCTTCTCAAGGGCAATTGAGGATGGACAACAAATGCTAGCCTAGTCGGCAATGCTCACATTACATGAATGAATAAAAAAAAAGGAATATTGTCTAACCTTGGGACAAAGAGCAGACGTGTCTGCTTCACTCTCATCTTCTGACTTCCTTTCAACCAATTCTTTCTGCTTCACTATAAAACAAGGCATGCAAAAGATAAAATAGGAAGGGTTATAGATACGTTGATTTTTCTTTTTGAAAATTAAGACTAATATAAGAAAGACATAAGTTCAACTTGCAGAAAAAGCAGATATTGGGAACTACAAAAGGGAAAAATAAATCACTTTTCAAGAATATACCAAGTATCAACATTTCAACAAAACAGTAACTGCAATGGTTTAGTAACCAGCCACTTTATGGATGTTGATTGGTTCGGTCAGTACGCTGGGTTTAACAACTCAGCCAAACAAAGCCAATGTTTGAAACAAATTATTCATATTTTGGTAAAAATGCATGTAAAAAAGTTAAGATTAATTGATATATTTATATTTTTTCTTTCTATTGCTGTTGAAATTTGAAAAAATCTATTTTTCTATAATGGCAATTGGCACAATGTAATTTGGGCTGAGCTGATAAGAGTTAAGAAGTCCAATCGTGCCATGCAGCTACACAAACTTGAGCTTCACCAGGATGCTTAAACAATTTATCCATGCAGATTTATTCAACTCCAAAAAGCACTCCAAGCCAGCTCATCAGCTCAAAGAGACTATGGGCCATATTTCTGCAGAGTCCTGGAGACTCTGTGGATTTTTAAAAATAGCACGTGGGGCCCAGATCAGGAAATCCTATCTCGATTCCCAACAAACCCCATTTTAGTCAGCAGGGGAAAGGGGCAGGGCAGGATTCATGAGAGAAACCTGAGGCCCATTGAACTCAGTGCCAAGTTTAAACAAACTCATTTTTACTCTGGCAGGGGCTTATCCCACAGCATGGGAGGAGACATTAATACTAGTGAAAGGCAGATAAGGTATGTAGAACTGTCAAGCTGTGACATTATTTAAATCTCCAGCCCTTTAAAAATTAAAAAACCTGCCTATTTCAGTAAGAATTGAAAATAAATCTGTCCTAGCGGTTACACCTGCTGTTTATTGTCATTACCCCAAGGGCTATGATTATAATCATTTTGTCAGTTGGGGTCACTGTGTGATGCATTTACGTGTACTGGAAGCCACATATATTAATACACAAGGCCCAGTTCTTTGCAAACAAAGAATATGTACATACCATGCGCCTGTTTCAGCTATACAAAATAAGTAACAGCCATTCGCTGGTTCATTCCCCAGGGCAATGTCTTGACCAGAGTCAAGCTGCCTGGTTTAACTGTCAACCAATGCTTGGCAGTTAACTGTTAGTCACCATCAACTGTTGCATCCTCCAATCAGATTCCACTTGCCAACCAACCAGCACTCTCTTCTCATACAGTATAAATTTGTTGCTCCCCCGACATAGGACAATTAACAAGGAAGTGCCAGATGAGTACAAGATGAAAAGCTTTGACAAAAAAACTCTTTTTCAACAAAACTGATTATTAATACTTGGCTAATTTCCACAACCTACCATTATCCCACCACAAGGTTTGTAAGTTCACAGTTTGATTGACAGTTCAAAGGAGGCCATTAAATAACCCAAAACCCCCCATTGTTATAGAAAATATTTACACAAAAAGTGAAAAAATAGAGACAAAAAGGATGTTAAAGCCAAGTACAGCTTTTTCTAAAAAAAAAAGCAATAATTGTATAAATTGCAAGACAGTTCATACCCATTTTAAAATTCATTTATATAATGATTTCATTTAAGGGGTTTCCAATGTAGCTTACATGATAGAAATAGAAGATCATAGAAACACGGGTTACAAGGCGCTCAGCATCCTACACTACTGGATGCTGGAGAGGCCCTGCAATTTCTGGACTGTGTGCATGCACTAATCGAATCTGAAAGTTGCCCTAGATCAACCAACATTACTCCCAAGGGTTCACTGCTTCAAATGGCAAGTAAGGAACTGCACAAATTTAGATTAATTGCCCATTAATTCCAAATTAATTACTTAAGGTTTGGAAATACAGGTATAAAATTTTAAAAGTACCTCCTTACAATAAGAGTCATACGGACTCGAAACGTTAACTGTGTTCCTCTCCGCAGATGCTGTCAGACCTGCTGAGTTTTTATAGGTATTTTTGTTACATACTGCTTTACTTGCCCTGGTCTATCCAATGACAGAGTACAGCTGCTCAACCTAGCTCAGGGTTTTCACCTCTGGGAGGTCATGAGGATACATTGAGACAGACACAGCTTGAGTGGCTTCCTGTGCTAGCACACATTGAATCTCCTGATATCTGGAGGAACAGCATCGGCTGAAATTCAGCTGTGAAATTCCATAACCCCTACTGGAGCACACACACCCTACAAACAGTCGACAGCCCCACCTCTCGATGGTGTACCTCTTGGTTGATTGCAAACATCACCACCTGCAATCTGGTAACTGGCCCAAGAGGTGAAGCTCCAGGTTTCAACCTTAGACAGAAAATCTGGACAACCCTCAACTGCTTGAGGATGGGCCAGGGAAGATGCGGCCAGTTGCTCCACAAGTGGAACATGAGGAACAGTTCAAATTGTGACTGTGGCCATCCAAGTCGTATCATCAACTTAATAGTGAACTCCTGCACTGACAGAACCATCCTGATGGCATCATAACCATTCATACTGCAACAGTTGAAGCCATTGAATGGATTGTTAACCCTGACATCGTATGACTAATGAAGCAGTTAAAGCTCGAATAATTAATTAATTACTGCAGCAGCCATTTTTCTCAGGTTTCATGATGCAGTTGCTGCCCTTTTTCTTCCACACTAGCTGGGCCCTGCTGCAACCCAGGCCAGGAGGGAATTTTCCCTCAAGGCAGCCAAAATTCTCACCACTGGAGTTTCGGTAGGTTCGTGTAGAGATGTATTTGATATCAGCGGCACGCTTTGTTGCTCTGCTGCTGACTACAAAATCTCGGCCCATGTTTTTATAATCTGTCACATAACAGTATGGTAGAGGGTGACACAATATTTTTCTGCTATGCAGTTTATACATTTGAAGCATTCACTTGGCAATTTCAGCTTAAATATACTTTCCTCCCTCTCAATTCACTTCTGTAAATAATTATCCAAATAAGGCTACTTATTTAATGGATACAAAATAATATAAAGCATATATTTGGATGTTGAAGGCAAACGGCACAAGACCTGCTACAATGCATCTTGACAACTGGCTTTGAGCACCTTGGGAGTTTTACATAATGTAATATCTAAGCATCTTAATGACAAAATCGCAGGCTGAGATTTTAAACTTGCTCAAAACCTATTCACTTGCAGAGAGTTACCCATTACAACAGAGCATAGCTCATAACCAAAAAAATAGCTGCCCATAATCCTCTGCAACTAATAACTGACTTAACAAGGAAAACCTATTTGGGGTGAGGGGGCTTGGTGTCAGCCCTGGCTCAGCTGCAGCGCTTCCTCCTGAGAGAAACCCCACTTCAGTAATGAAGGAGCGCTACGTAGTAGGAGGTTCCAACTTTCAGATGAGAAGTTAAACGGAGTTCCCATCTATCTTCTCAGGTGGATGTAACTGATGATTTATCAACAGGCAAAGATCATCAAGGGAGTTCTCCTGGTATCCAGGCCAGCACTCAAAAATACATCATTGGCTCTGAAATACTTTGGGACGTCTAAAATCATGAAAAAAGCTATTTAAATGCATTTTTTTTTCTTTCTATCATTAGGAAAATTACTAAAGTAGAACCTATATTAGTTAAACAAATAATTTGTTTTAAGTGGTGCTCCATTAAATTATTGGTACATTATTACAAATTTTAGATAATTCTCAGCATGTGTCATACTTTATTAATGTAGAGTTCAAATAATGAATGCAAAGTTGCTCTTACTTTCCCGTCTTCTTTGCAAACGATGCACATAGTCCTTCAGGCCAAAATCCAATCGCTGCAGAACTGGGTCAATCTTGTTGTAAATACTTTGCCCCAAGTCACAAGAGGTTACTAAAGGCCACAAGAGGACGCATAGTACTGTAAACCAACCAAGAAACAAAATAAGGTTATGTGTAGTATCATGTTTCACCATTGTTTGGTGCCCTTAGGAGACAAAGGCAGTTTATTTGAAGTTGATGGGGGAGGGGCAGGTAACATAATATATAAAACTATTTAGCAAAAATAAACTTTACCTCAAGTAACATTATAATATTCAGATACAGTGAAGCCCATTTATTAGACAATCACTGCCAATCAATGCTTGGTCTACGGTATAAATTCTAAGTGTTCCAGGAAACATATTTTATTGCATTGATTATACATAAAGGCAAATCAGGGATTATCCTCAGAAATCCTTTACCCTTACTTTGTCAAAAATATATTAAAATCCGGAAGCAACCTTTACAAATTATGATGCAAGGCATACCGTCAACTGGCACGTGACAAATTCCTACACGTGATCAGGATTTAAGGTTATGATCAACTTTCAGACAGTTTACAATCTAAAGCATACACATGGTAACAGATAATATAATTCAGATGTATTATATATCTGACCTGTGTACACATCATGCATGTGTCACGCATCACTTTAAGCTGTTAGACAAATATTTCTAATGGAAATTTCAATGCTAAAATGCCTACACTGTCCTGTCACTTACCTGTAATGATTCCTGGTCACACCACTAGGTGTCATTTTAATAGGAATTCCAATGTTGATCTCCTCACTAACCTGTAACAGCTCCCTGTCACACCACCAAAATAAATAATTAGTTTTACACTTCTCCCAGGTCAGCCATGAGAAACAATTTTTTTCTCCTCAAAGCTGCAAGTCTTTAGGTATTTTTCTGCTGTTTTTCAGATTTTATTAAAGTCCCTTCACTTATTCCTGATTCTGCCAAAATAATTAACTCAAAACAAAAACAGAATTACCTGGAAAAACTCAGCAGGTCTGGCAGCATCGGCGGAGAAGAAAAGAGTTGACGTTTCGAGTCCTCATGACCCTTCGACAGAACTTGAGTTCGAGTCCAGGAAAGAGCTGAAATATAAGCTGGTTTAAGGTGTGTGTGTGGGGGGGCGGAGAGATAGAGAGACAGAGAGGTGGAGGGGGGGATGTGGTTGTAGGGACAAACAAGCAGTGATAGAAGCAGATCATCAAAAGATGTCAACGACAATAGTACAATAGAACACATAGGTGTTAAAGTTAAAGTTGGTGATATTATCTAAACGAATGTGCTAATTAAGAATGGATGGTAGGGCACTCAAGGTATAGCTCGTGGGGTTTTTTTTATATAATGGAAATAGGTGGGAAAAGGAAAATCTTTATAATTTATTGGAAAAAAAAGGGAAGGGGGAAACAGAAAGGGGGTGGGGATGGGGGAGGGAGCTCACGGGTCGTTGACATCTTTTGATGATCTGCTTCTATCACTGCTTGTTTGTCCCTACAACCACATCCCCCCCTCCACCTCTCTGTCTCTCTATCTCTCCGCCCCCCACACACACACCTTAAACCAGTTTATATTTCAGCTCTTTCCTGGACCCGAACTCAAGTTCTGTCGAAGGGTCATGAGGACTCGAAACGTGAACTCTTTTCTTCTCCGCCGATGCTGCCAGACCTGCTGAGTTTTTCCAGGTAATTCTGTTTTTGTTTTGAGTTAACTCATTGTTTTTTGCAGAATTTTGGAAAGATATAAGGACCTTGAAACTTTGAGGTTTGTCAGATATTGTCAAATTCTCCTTACTTTTCACATAACCACCCTTAACCATTCACCTTAGTTTCAGAGTAATAATTAGCCCCAGGTCTCTCTTCGAAATAAATGGCTATATCGTTTTCTCCAAGGTCCCAAATAGCCTCTTTATCAAAAAACAAATATAGCAATCAATGGTTCCAAACTCATATACAAAAGTCATATTTCCTGCTCTGTTTGCTTCAATATAAAATTAAATAACACTGTTCCATCTGACAAATAAATAAATGGGTGGCCTCTTCCATCATTCCTCCTCTCCCAAAAAATAAAATTCACATTCCCAAATAACTAACAACGACCACCATTTCAACTACAAAACTATCTTCTTCACTTGTCCAGTGTAAAATACATAACTACTAGCATCGCTTTTCACTTACTAAATAAACGTCTGCTCAAGGCCAAAATATTTACAGATGGTTTATATGCATACATACAGAGTCCCATTACAAATGTTTATGTAGCAAGATTTCATTATAAATGTCAGTTATAAAAAGCGGTATACACCATTTTAACAAAATACGATCAAATATATATTCAGTCTTTTGGTAATATAGAACCTGAATATTGCTGGAAAAAAAAGACATGCTATCAAAGCTTTTCTTCTTCCATTCAAGATAGCTCACAAGAAATTACAAGATTGTAATGGAGGAACATTTATACTGCAAATATATATTTAATATCTTAAAAATTGTAAATCTAATTGCATAAGTTGAAACTTCAGGTGTCATTCTTTGATACAAATACCAACTAATTTTAATTTTAGAATGCTGCAGTCTGAAACCACCAAGCACATTCCAACCTACAGAGTTCCCTAACCAAACAAGTACATTCTTACTATTTCAGCCTGTGTTTACTAATCATTATTACTTTGTGGGCTTAAAAGGATAGAGATCCACCTTAGCAGAAAAATAATACAAGCGTACATAGTTTTACAGTCCTTTCTTTATAAAGCAATTTATTGAAACTGTACATACTTCATGTAACATTTTCCTGTCAAGCCTAGTTCCAATCATACCTATCTTATACCTATTCCTTTTAAAGTATCTTTGAATGATTCTTTCAAGTTTGGTCTCAAGGCAGGTGGTACTTTTGTATATTTAAGATACTTCCCAACTGTGACCCCAGGATAGATGAACACAGGTCTGATTTTAGCTGTTCCAGACAGCATTACCTGCCTTGGAATAGTTGAAACCAGGCCTGTGATCCAATGCGGACAATCCCTTCCCAGTTGCTGCTTGTCACACCTGTTGTCACTTATCCCTACCAAAAATACATTTTACCTCTCCTCTCTACTGTGACTGGATCAGGGTTTTAAGATCGTCAGCATTTCTGTAATTTTAAAACTAATACACAAGCGGGGAAGCTTGGATTAATTATAGTCAGTTCATTTTAAATAAGATGGGTTTTCTAAATTATTGCTGGGCAAAGTGTTTGAAGAAATACCCATCAAGACCCTCTCCACAAGGACCAGTCCCTGGCGCTCCACTCTGAGATAGCTTCATTTTTCCCCATCTCACTGATCTTACCAACAGGTATGCTCAGCACCCATGCTTTGTTCCCTAATGCTAATCTTTTTTTTTAACAAAAAGGTCCACAACATGCACAGCATGCCCATCAACCCTCTCTCTACAATTTCAAACAACCTCCTTTTCCATTTCTCCCAAAACCCATCACCATCACAGTACTGCCACAGTCATTCTTCCACCCCTTTATTTTTCCATCAATACTTCCACACATCTTCCCCACTGATCCCACACAGCAGAATGACACTAGTATTGCTATATTCCAGCAGCCGCCTCCCAATCTTACCATTCCTCACCTTTTCCAGTTCTGCAAATTTCAGGTCTCTGTGACCCTTGTGCCCCTCCAAGATTCACATCCCGTAATACTGTCTCCCAAATCCAAACATTATCCCCAAGTTACCAAATTCATATAGCCCTTCCAACTTCTCATTACTATTAAACAGGTTCCTACAACCGACTTCAGTACTGCCTGGAAAATCTCCCATACCATTTTCATCTGTAATTTGAGACATTAACTGCAAAGTAACGTTAACAGTTTTTAAATTAATGAGGCAGATTTACAGTTTGAAAGCAAATGCACATAAAATCATGCCAGAGCCATAAAATAACAATCACATTACTCTATAATGAAAATTTAATTTGACTGAATCACTGTAAATCTAATTGTATATTGTACATTACAGAACATAAAACTCCACATTCTGACTCATCGTGAGTCATATCAAACAAGAAACATTGAAAATATTGAAATCTTGTGTAAAGTCAACAATTTGTGATATTTTTCCATCACATAGCCCATACTTATTTCAACATATAAAAATTTGTTCTAGCACACCTGACTGTGTAATTCTTCTCACATGCTTTACTGACAGCCCTACTTCCTACTTTCTAACCATATGTCTCTAAAAAGAGGCATTCATTCCTTTCTTAAACTTTCTGTTGTAATAAAATCTCAAAATGTTGAAGCAAACTGCAACCCCATTTTGGTACCATTTAGAACAAGTCAGGAGGGTCGTGTATGGAGAACTACCATGGAAACAGAAACAACACTGTTTCAGAGATTCTAAAGCTAGTCACGGCAGGCTAAATTCTGCATCTTCTGAAACCCATTCACTGTAAAGTCCTGCCTGCTGTTTTAGGTGGTTTCAGCAAGCAACCTGCACCAAGCATGCTTTTGATTGGCTCAGTGTCAGAATAGGGGGCATGTATTGTGGATGCTAGCATGAGTTCAAACCAGCCTGCACTGCTTCAAGAGGTGCAGGCTAGCTTTAAGAGAAAGTGCATCGTGTCTGGAGGTGGTACTGGCAGTCCTGTGAGAGCTGAATCTTACCTGGGAAAGACAGAAGAAAGGCAAAACATGGGAGATAGCAGATTCTCAAGGTTTTCAAATGCTGCACTGGAGGGCTTGGTGGGTAAAATGTCAAGGAGGAGAGTTGTCCTGAAGAGAGCTGGGGCTACAGTGTGGATGAGCAAACTGATCATGACACCATGGTACAGGAAGCTGTTCAAATGGGGGGAGTAAACAGGAATGTAGTGGTTGTCGGGGACAATATAGTCAGGGGATTGACACAGTTCTCTACAGCAAAGCACCAGAGTCCAGACAGCTGTGTTGCCTGACCGGTACCAGGGTTTGGGACATCTACTTGGGTTGGGAAAGCGCTTGCAGTGGGAAGGGGAGGATCCAGTTATGGTGGTCCACGTAGGTGCCAACGAGGGATAGGACTAGGAAAGAGGTTCTACTTAGGGATTATGAGCAGCTTGGGGCCAAATTAAAAAGCAGAGCTCAAAAAGGTATTAATCTCTTGTTTATTACCTAAGCCATGAGCAAGTTGACGTAGGGTAAATAAGATTAGAGATTGGTGTTGGAAAAATGGGTTTCAATTCACTAGGGAACCAGTACTGGGGAAAGTGTGAACTGTACCATTGGGACGGTCTTCACCTGGACTGTGCTAGGACCGGTGTTCTGGCGAGTTGTATAACTAGAGTGGTACAGGGGGGGCTTTAAACTAAATAGTAGGGGGATGGGATCATGTGAAGAGAGATGTAGTAAATTAAAGGAAAATGACAAAGTAATAGAGTAGGGTATCAATTTGGGTAATGATAACTAGAGTGTGGCAGGAATGGATAGAGTATACAAACATAAGTACACCAGCAGTTAAGTCCAGAGATTGCAAAATGGTAAAATGCCATTCAATGAAATCATGGCTGATCTCAACACCACTTTCCTGCCTACCCCCAATACCCTTTAACTCAAGTCAAGAATCTATCCATCTCTGCCTTAAAAATATTCAATGACCCTGCCTGTACTGGTTAGACAGATTTTTGATAAACAAGGGAGTCAAAGGTTATGGGGGGGTAGACAGGAAAGTGAAGACAAGACTACAGATCAGATCAACCATGATCTTATCGAATGATGAAACTGGCTCAAAGGACTGACTGGCCTACCTCCTGCTAAGTCCTATTTTCCCATTCATTTGCTATAGTGCATCCTCAGGCACTTAGCATTGATGCAAGCCTCTCACACATCGGAGGTTGCACAAATTACCAGCTGTTCAACCATAATAGTCATGGGTCAAACAGGCTGTATAATGCTCAGTAGCACAATGTGCCTTTCTATTGGACAAGGTGGCACACAATTGGAAGCAGCAGGAGCTAACAAGAGGATAACAAGCATGCCTGCACATCCAGGTTCCCATGGGGGAGTTAGCGCTGGCCATAGTTTTGTCACCTGTTGTTGAAGCAATGAAAACAGAGGATGACTATCCTCATAACTAAAACTTCCTTTTCAGAACCCACTTCCCCTCATCTCAAACTCCCTTTTGATTTACAAGCTGCAGATGGCATAAATCTCTTCTTCTATCTCTCCCTGCAGCACAATCTCACCCTTGCATCTTTCTAGTTTTAGGTACTGAATAAGTGCAACCTTGACAGGCAGTGTGGGAAGAGCTAGAAGACAGTGATGATGGCAACACAGCACCATCATTGATTTCACACTCAGCCAACAACTGTGCATAGTTTACATGCACATTCTGCACAGGTGGCTTACAGCCAGGGTGAGGTAATTGAGTTATTTTGCCAAAGATTCAGATGGGTACTTGAAAGGGGCATCACACAGAAGAATGCTAATGGATATGCCCAACAAATACTTGGTGCATCAGGGAGCCTGTCAGGAAGTCTGTGGTCAATGACAAGGAACACGGTGGAGTCCAGCATCAATTTGGCACAGGGCTTTGTGCACAGCTTGGAGCCCTTTCTTTACAGAATGGAATGGGGTGAACCAAACCAAGATGCAGCATCAGATGGCTGATGTCTCAACTTCCATTGCAACACGAGCAGCTTCCACTAGAATTCTGAATGCTCCAGTACAAACTCAGATTGCTGTCCTGAAAAGCAAGCATGCTGGCTCAGCAAGCAATTAAGGCAGAAAATAGCATATTGGCCTTTATTGTAAGGGGACTGGGAACGTTCGCTGATGTGTTCAGGGTTCAGTACCATTCTCAACTTCCGAGATACTGAAGCTGTCCATATGCAGCAAGACCTGCACAATATTCAAGCTTGGGCTGATAAGTAGAAAGTAGCAGTCACACCACACAAGTGCCAGGCAATGACCATCTCCAACAAGAGAATGTAACCATCTCCCTTGACATTCAATGCCATTACCATCACCGAATCACCCCATCATCAACATCGTGGGGGTTAACATTGACCAGAAACTGAACTGGACCAGCCATATAAATACTGTGGCTACAAGAGCAGGCCAGGGTTGGGAATTCTGAAGCAAGTAACTCACCTCGTCTGCCCAAAGCTGATCCATCATCTGCAAGGCACAAGTCAGGAATGTGATAGAATACTCTCCACTTGTCTGGATGAGTACAACTCCAGCAACACTCAAGAGGCTCGACATCATCCATGACAAAGCAACCTGCTTGATTGACATCCCATCCACAAACATTCACTCCCTCTACCACCAACACATATGGCAGCAGTGTGCCATCTCTACAAGATGCACGGCACCAAGGCTCCTTCAAAACCCGTGACCTCTACCACCTAGGAGGACAAGGGCAGCAGATGCATGGGAACACCACCATCTGCAATTTCTCCTCCCAGCCACTCACCGTCCCGACTTGGAACTATAATCGCCGTTCCTTCACTGTCACTGGGCCAAAATCTTGGAACTTCCTTCCTAACATGACTATAGTTGTGCCTATACCAGATGGACTGGGGCATTAGAGATGAGCAACAAATGTTGGCCTTGTCAGCGGTGCTCACATCCCATGAAAGGATAAAAAGCAAAATACTTACATAGTGTTGGTCTTTTTACTTAGGGAAGGATATAATTGTCTTTGACGGAGTGCAATGAAGGCTCACTGGACTAATGGTTTGAATGAGGGGATTGTCCTGTGAGGATAGATGGAGTAGCCTAGGCCTATATTCCCTATGGTTTACAGGGCTGAGAGGAGATTGACAGGTTGGTGCTGGGAAGTTATTTCCATTATGGGAATCACAGTCTTGAAATATGGGGACAGCCATTTAGGACTGAGATGAGGAAGAATTTCATCACTTAAAAGAGTTGTCTTTCTTTGGAATTCTCCACTTCAGAGGGTTGTGGGTGCTTCATTGTTGAGTGTATTCAAGGCTGAGATAAACAGATTTTTGAGTGATCTCTCGGGGAATGAAGGGGCATGTGAGTGGGTGGGAAAGTTGAGTTGAGGCAGGAGATCAGCTACGATTTTACTGAATTGTGGGGCAGGCTCAAGAGATGGGATGGCCTCCTCCTCCTCCTATTTCTTATATATATGATTAAACAAGCAAGGGTAAATTCAACTAATAGCAGATGCCATTCGTTGCCCATTAGAGGCAGGAATAGCAGGGAAAAACTGGAAATATGTTCAACGTGACCATCTGTAGTTTTTCTTAATGCAACTACCTCATTATCATTTTGTTCAAGTTTGGCATGAACTGCAGTGGGCATGATGAAAACCTCTGACAAAATCCCAACTCCAGTATTTAAAGGGATAATCCAAAGATGGAATTTGTAGGAACCTGGAGTTTGAAGCAACAGAGTAAGAACTGCCACTGTGGAATTAGGATAATCAAAGATCAAATTAAAGCGTCCCACTTTAATGATAGCTCACTTGACACGCTACTGGGGACAGAGAGGAGTTCCCCAACAACTGAAGGAAGAAACCTGCTGATTGCAGTAGGCCCAGGTGGTCAGCAGCTGGAGCAACGTGCTATCCTGCTGGATTCAGTTTAGGAAGTGCTGCATCAATCTAACCAGGTCAGGAAAGGTAAGAACTGATGCACATTCACCTATAACCTGCTGTGCTCATCACTCCTCTATGAGCTTCCTTGCATCCCCATCAAACCATCCATCACTGGCACTCACTCACATCCTTATGCAATTTTATGCCCCTCCCTGATAGCCACCATTCCCAAATGTGCTGCATCCCTTTGTACAAAAGGGAGAGGAAGGCAGAGAGAGGCACCATAGGTCTGACAGCTCACAACTGCAAAGGGGGAAGAGGCTGTAGGTAAGTGGAGCTTGGGTGAACCCAGCCATTGAAAGTGGGGATACTGGGGACTCCCAGCTGCCTGACACAATTAAATATCAGCGACCCACGTCATGTTGAATTGATTTCAATAGCAAGCAAAATATGATCATCTTCATAATGATAAGTTGCAACATTCTTAACTTGTCTGTACTAATCCTTTATCTCTACCTGGGCCTTCACACCTTCAGATACAACTGCCGTGTCAATAAAGCAACTTGCAAATATTTTTCTGTTAGCATATCTTTGATAACATTTCTGATATAATTGCGTTGTACAGAGAAAATTAAATAATAGAAAATGTCAAAACATTCTCCAATTACCTCAACTATTTAGGTTTGAGTTCTGCATAGATTGATTAGATTAATTTTTTTCTGTTACACAGCTGCAAACAACCTTATTGCTATAGGTTTAAACAGCCAAGTAGTTAAAAGTTTTAAACAGCCCAGACTTGGTTCTGTTAAATTACAAGGATGTTTCAAATGGTAGGAAAACAGGTCATACCCTTCTGATGGAAAGCTGTAGTTAAGGTATATTGTTTGGGTAATGTTGTAAAGAGCTTTACTCCACTTCTACTTTATGCTGTTCCTGATCTAACCTGAGAACATTTCATCCACTGACTAGAAACACAAAGTGAATATTTTAGGCTATGGTGTTTATAACTGTGGTGCTTACACATTGGCAAGAATATGAGTTTTTCTCTTTCGTTAAAAAAGTCAGAACGAAGTCAATATGATAAACAACTATCTCGTTAAAAGCAGAGTAATTAATTACAACACACTGTTCCCAACACATGAAAACTAGCTTATTATGAGTGAATAAAAGCATTCCACAGATTAAATGGATTTCTGTAATGTTCCACAAATGTGATGTTAGGCAAAACCCCTGTCCATTGTTAAAAATACTATCAGAACTCCCAAAAGATGTGGTGCAGCTGTCTGCAATTTAACATAGTGAGAACATGTAAAACAAAAGCAATTAGACTTATCAAAATTGGTCTTAAAATTGCAGGAGGTGTACTTACACAAGAAGTATGATACCAAAGCCCCAGGAATGTAGCGTCCAATAACTGCACAAAATGTACAGAGACTACAAACAAGGAGACAAAACTGGAGGGTGTGGGTGGGAGTGGCAGAGGAAGGAATAGAAAGAAAGGTTATCAGACTGCCATATGACACAAACTGCAAGAAAAAAAGATATTTGCATAACCATGAACATCAACGGTCTACCTCTGGAACTTGGATTTGAACCAAAGCAAGAAAATTCAGATAACTTTGATAGCAGGTGGACGGCAGTCTACCGATTAAAATAATTTTGAAATTCAACAATTATTTGCCAACCTCCTAAAAACAGCACAAAGAGAAACTGACTGGTCAATGTGCATGTCTGGAGCAACACAGGTGTATTCACGCACAGCTTTTTCAGTGGTGTCAGTGAACAAAATAATCAGCCAAAGGAAAATACCACTCTGCACACTAACTAGGAACACTGAATGCAAAGCAGAAACACGTTTGTTTTCCAGTTTGGTATTCCTTGATAATTGTGCATACAAAAACAACCTACATTAAAGTAAATGAATGATGCTAAAATAGAAAAATATAAATTATAAAAAGAAAAGCTAACCTTAGTTAGACCATTGCCTTGCATCTTCCTTCAAAGTCCTTCATTCTCCCTTTGGTTATTTGCTGTGGACCATGTTATACCACATCCCCCTAAACTTGGGGTTTTAAATGGGAGTGAAATTTGGAGAGGGAGTGGAGAGAATGCCAAGCCTGTCCAATGTCATCAGTTTAAGGTCCTGTTCTATTTAACACCAGGGCCCCATTTACATCCTGCTAGTCAGCTGTCCAACCAAATCGAGCATAAAGAAATAGCTTATTTTGGACAGGTTACAATTGTGAGCCAACCAGCATCAAGAGGATTGAGGGTTGGGTGGGGGGAGTGGGAGTAGTCTAAGGCACCAGACCTTCATTGTGGGGCCCAGAGTAGCACTTCGGCTTCTCTTAAGTCCATTAAGGAAAGTTTTTGATTTATTTTATAGGGCCTCCTCTTCCCCTACCAGGTTTTGAGCAAAAAAATCTTGTTTTGTGCTTAAAAATTGACTGACTTAGCAGGACACATCAGCTGCCAGTTAAGACGATGGGCAAGAAATGAGCAGAAACAGGTCAGTAAGTCTTTGCACAGCTCTTTTAACGTCGTGCAATCCCAATCCCACTGTGTGTTGGTCAAAATTCCAACCTTCACCCTGGCCCCATGTGCCACTTCTTGGGAGGGGTGGCTTCTTCCTGAAAGCAGCAATGATTAAAAAAAAATATGAACTTTGACACAAACAAAGTGCAGTGAACTCAGGTAAAATTTATGCATTACAGTCAATTTTTAAGCACAAAACAAGATTTTTTGTTAATTTTCCTGTTATTTGATCTGCCTTGCTTAAGTACATAAAAGTGATGGTAAATCATGTTAAACATAAGCAAACAAGGAACCTTAACCATCTCCCATTCCTCACATGATTAAGTAGTCTAAATGCTTTGGGCTTTTATCCATTTCTCTCATACTCCTTGCCCAGCTACATTCCAACTTGCAACTAGCAAATCAGAATAACCATTTTTCACCTCTTTTGTGAATTCTCTATTTACAATTTTTTTGGAAAATATAAGTGTTTTTATTTTAACTGTGAACTTGACATATTGTAGAGAAGTTGCATTTTCTTACCTTCCCAGGGTTCTGCTTTTTGAAATGGGACATCTCCTCAAAAAACGCAGTACAACTTATCCATGACTCTGTAATGCACTGGCTGAGTCTTGGTGTGCTCTCCTGTTTTGTATCAGTCATTTTCCAGCTAAATAAAAGATAAGTTAAATGTTCTTTTAAAAGAATGAAATCAACCAGGTGCATTAGTCCACCTTGGCACCAGACTTATTTACTGTACTAGTATATTGGTGTTGATGTGCACTTGGCAGTCTTGATGTCTTCCATAGTTTGGATCACAAGAAAAACATTCAAGTGCCAGTTCCAACAGTCTGCAGTGCTAAATCTGGCAACCTTACCCCATAGCAGAAACATAGATACATAAAAAGTAAATGTAGCTAAATGATCCTGCTGCTGGAATAACAAGGTCAAAAAAAGCTATACAGATAACTAGAGAACAGACGCAGCTCTCCTGCCAGCTGAACTACAAAAGCAATAAATACAGATCTACCTTCAGAAAGCTCAAGGCTCCCTCCAGAATCATCCTATCCTTCTCCAGAAAGCTCCCTCCAGAATCATCTTAACCAAGATAAAACCTACAACTTTACTGCTGGGTATTTTCACAGTACAAGTGAACAAAGCAAAAAATGTTACAGACCCATAATTTCCCCTAATTCAAAACCTAATGAAGCGATATACACACATACACACACACACACACACACACACACACGTTGCACAGCACCAAAGTTAAAGATTTAAATTAGCGTATATAGGATGACCTATGTAAAACATAATTACTGCAAATTTAAAGATTTGGGCTAACAGTTGTTTCAATACACGAGAGGCAATACTGGGCCTCCCTACAATGGGTGAGAGATGACCTTGGTTCAGGAGATCAGGAAGTAGAATCGGTTTGGGTGGAGATGAGGAATAGTAGGGGAAAAAAGTCACTAGTGAGAGTGGTCTACAGGCCCACTAACGGTAGCCACAGTGTAGGACAAAGTATTCAATAGAATAAATTGGGTGCTTGTGATAAAGGGACAGCAATATTCATGGGTGATTTTAATCTACATATAAACTGGAAAAATCAGATTGGCAGGAACCTGAATGAGGAGTTCATTGAATGCTTGTGAGATAGTTTCTTAGAGATCATGTTCTGGAACCATCCAGAGAGGTGGTTATATTAGACTTGGTATTGTATAATATGACAGGATTAATTAATGACCTCAGGGTAAGGGCACCGCTAGGTAGCAGCAACCACGATTGAATTTTACATCCAGTTTGAAAGGGAGAAGAGTGGGTCTAAGGCTAGTATCTTAAACTTAAATAAGGGCAACTATGTAGGCATGAAAGCTGAGCTAGCTGAAATGAATTGGGAAACTAGATTAGAGGATAAGTCAATAGAGAAGCAGTGGCAGACGTTTAAGGGGATATTTCAGAGTATTCAGAATAAGCACATTCCTGTTATAAAGAAAAATTCTAAGGGGGGACCCACCATCTGTGGTTCACTGAAGTTAGGGAAAGCATAAAACTTAAGGAAAAAGCATATAATTCCGCAAAGATGAGTGGCAGGACAGATGGTGGGCAGAATATAAAGAACAGAGGGAATGACTAAAAGGTTAACCAGGAGAAAGAAATTAGGGTATGAGGGGATGCTAGCTAGAAATGTAAAAACGGATAGCAAGAGTTTCTACAGATATTTAAAAAGGAAAGGGGTAAGTAAAGTGAGTATTGGTCCTCTAGAGAGAGTGAAAATAAGGAATTAATAGTAGATAATTAGGAAATGGCAGATGAAATAAACAAATATTTTGCTGCTGTCTTCACTATAGAGGATATAAAAACATTCCAGTAATAGCTCTAAATCAAGAGGTGGAAGAGAGAGGGGAAATTGGTGAAATTACAAATCACTAGGGAAGCAATACTGAGCAAACTGATGGAGCTGCGGACTGACAAGTCTCCAGGTCCTGATCGACTTCATCCTAGAGAGTCTTAAAAGAAGTGGCTAATGAGGTAGTCAATGCACAGGTGTTAACTTTCCAAAATTTGCTAAATTCTGGAAAGGTTCCATCAGACTGGAAAATAACAAGTATAACCCCTGATTTCAAGAGAGGAAGGCAGAAAACAGTAAACTATATGCCAGTTGGCTCGACGTCTGTCATGGAGAAGTTGTCAGAATCTATTAAGGAGGTTATAGCTGGGTGCCTAGAGGAGCTCAAGGCAATCGGGAAGAATCAGCATGGTTTTGTGAAAGGAAAATCATGTTTAACCAATTTATCGAAGTTCTTTGAAGAAGTAATATGTACTGTGGATAAAGCGGAGCCTGTGGGCGTACTGTACTTGGATTTCCAGAAGGCATTTGATGAGGTTCCACAACAAAGGTTATTATGAAAAATAAAAGTGCATGGTGTAGGGGGTAACACATTAGCATGGACAGAAGATTAGCTGGCTGGCAGAAAGAGTATGCATAAATGGGTCTTTTTTGGATTGGCAGGATATGACGAGCAGAGTCCCACGGAGGTCTGTGCTGGGGCCTTAACTTTTTACAATTTACATCAATGACTTAGTTGAGGGGAGTGAAGCCATGGGAGCTAAATTTGCAGATGACACAAAGTATGTTCTGAAGAGGACATGAGGAGACAGATATAGATAAGTTGAGTGAGTGGGCAAAGATCTGGCAAATGGAGCTTAATGTGGGAAAATGTGAAGCTGTTCACTTTGGCAGGAAGAACATAAAAGCAGAGTATTACTTAAATGAAGAATGGCTGCATAATTCTGGAGGTACAGAGGGATTTAGATGTTGTAGTGCACAAGTCACAAAAAGTTATTGTACAGCAAGTAATTAAGAAGGCTAATGGAATACTATCCTTTAATATGAGAGGAATTGAACATAAAAGTACATTATGCTTCAGTTATACAGGGCATTGGTGATGTTTCCTCTTGTGGGGTGAGTTCAGAACTAGGGGCAATGTTTTAAAATTAGGGGTTGCCCTTTTAGGACAGAGATGAGGAGAAATTTTCTCTGAGGATTGTGCAACTTTGGAACACTCTGCTTCAGAAGGCAATGGAGGCAGGGTTAGTTAACATTTTTAAGGCAGAAGTAAGTTAGATTCTTGGTAGGCAAGAGAATCAAAGGTTTTCTGAGGCAGATGGGAATTTGGAATTCAAAACACAAACAGATCAGCCATGATCTTATTGAATGACGGAGCAGGCTTGAGGGGCCAAATGTTCTATCCTATTCCTAGTTTTTATGTTAAAAATGAAAAATCACAAAATGCGATCCAAACCTGCCGCTTCTTTCATGGCAGTGGGTTGCATGGCATTTATGTGTCCTGTCCTGGGGAGATGGGACACTTGACCATAAGATTTAAATTAGGCTCCCAAAGTGAAATTGCAAATCCGATATAACACTTACAGCTGGGATTCCCATGGCTCGGGAAATACAAACATATGAATTAGGAGGAGTAGACCATTCGGTCCCTAGAGCCTGCTCTGCCGTTCAATAAGATCAAGGCTAATCTGATTGTGGCCTTAACTCCACATTCCATCTGCCCCTGATGTCCTTTGACTCCCTTGTTAGTCAAGAATCTATCTACCTCTGCCTTAAAAACATTCATTCATCAACCCTGCTTCCATCGCACTCTGGGAAAGAGTTCCAATGATTCATGATTCTCATCTCTGTCTTAAATGGGAGACCCCTTATTTTTAAACTGTCCCCCTACTAGTTCTAGTCTCTCCCACAAGGGGAAACTCTCAGCATCCACCTGTCAAGACCCCTCAAAATCTTATGTTTGAATAAAATCACTTGTCAATCTTTTAAGCTCATACGAACATGCAAACATACAAAATAGGAGCTGATCTGTTTGTGTTTTGAGTTCCACATTCCCATCTACACCCGATAACCTTAGATTCTTTTTAGGCAAGGAAATCAATCTACCTCTGCCTTAAAAATATTCAATGACTGCCTTCTGAGGAAGAGAGTTCCAAAGTCGCACAACCCTCAGAAAAAATTTCTCCTCATCTCTGTCCTAAAAGGGCACCCCTAATTTTAAAACATTGCCCCCTAGTTCTGGACTCACCCACCAGACATCCACCTTGTCAATACCGTTCAGGATCGTATATACTTCAATAAAATTACTCCTCACTCTTCTAAACTCCAGTGGAAACAAGCCCAGCCTGTCCAATCTTTCCTCATAAGACAACCCTCATTCCAGGTATCAATCTAGTAAACCTCCCCTGAGCTGCCTCCAATGCATTTATATCCTTCCATAAGGAGACCAAAACTGCACACAGTTTGAGATGCGGTCTCACCACTGCCCTGTATAACTGAAGCATAACATCCTTACTTTTATGTTCAATTCCTCTCATAATGAAGGATAGCATTCCATTAGCCTTCTTAATACTTGCTGTACCCGCATACTAACTTTTTGTGACTCATGTAATAGAACACCCTGCACCTGAGAATTATGCAACAGTTCTCTATTTAAGTAATACTCTGCTTTTTTATTCTTCCTGCCAAAGTGAACAACTTCACATTTTCCCACATTATACTTCATGAGCCAGATTTTTGCCCACTCACTCAACCTGTCTTTATCCATCTGCAATCTCCTTATATGCTGTTCAGAACATACTTTCCTACCTATCGTTGTGTCACCTGCAAATTTAACTATCATGCCTTTACTCCCCTCATCTAAGTCCTTGACATAAATTGCATAAAATTGGGACCCCAGAACAGAACCCTGCACGACTCCACTCATCACAACCTGCCAATCAGAAGAAGACCCATTTATGCATACTCTGTTTCCTTTCAGCCAGCCAATCTTCTATCCATGCTAATACATTACCCCCTACACCATGAGCTTTTATTTTCCACAATAACCTTTGATGTGGCATCTTATCAAATGCCTTCTGGAAATCCAAGTACAGCACATCTACAGGCTCCCTTTATCCAGAGATTATCTCTCTCCCTCCCCATCACCCCCACACCACTCCCCCCCAACCCCCCCACCACTCCCCCCCAACCCCCCCACCACCAACACCACCACCCCACAACCACACCATCCGAGAAGTCAATTGAGCGAACCTTCTTCAAATCCAGTGACTAAATGGAGAAGTGAGTTGCCAAGCTATAGCTGCTTTTTGTTTTTTTATAAAAGAGTGCTGCTCTTGAGTCAGGAGAAGCCCACCCAAACTCCCCGGCCTCCCATGCAAAGCTTCTGAAGATTACAGTGTCTATTTACTGCTGAGGTCTTTTGCACCCACTTCCCTGACCAACCTGTGCTGCCAAGCCTTCTGTATGCAATCTTGCACTCCCTCCCTGCTGATTGCTGATTTGACCTGCCCCCTCCTGCTGACCCACGATCTTTCCCTCTCTCCAGATTACAGTCCAACCACACCCCCATCCCTGCTTTGATGTAGGATCACTTCTTCCCTTTTGCCTGCCAAATTGACTCCACAAGATCTGCATGGCGATCCTTTGCTCCCTCCTGATTGTTGATTTGATCCACCACTTCTGCCCATGACCTCTCCATCCCTTTCTCCCTCCCAACTGTCTGTCCAAACATCCCACCACTTCTGTCCCCTGATCTTCCCTGATTGCCAAGGACCATCATCAACTGCAGCCTCCTGCCATTGGCTTTCTCACCGAGCAGCAGGCAAATCTGGTGGATGGTAAGCAGAATAACAAACAAGATCCTGATTAAACTCAGCAGGTCCTTGGTATTCATAGAATATCTGGGTCTCCACCTGCCCTCCACAATTTCAATGACAGGCCATGTTGTTTCAAGTTCCTGTAAATTTCATTTATAGATCTGTATTAATATCTATAAACTAGTAATTGTTCTCTTGTGCTCGGTAACCAGAGCAAAATTCAGTCTTGATAATTTCAAAGGAAACTTCATTCAGTTTTGAAAGGCTGTTTCAAAACAATTGTGGTTAAAATTCAGTAACGTAGATTCATCTTTTGCAATTTATAACTATTGGTCACAAAATTCAGTTGCATGACATGCATATTTCAGCACCAGGGATGTTGTTTTGGCTCCAAAACGGTGTCTACATCACGTATACACACTTGTGTGATGTGGACTGCGCAAAATACCATTTTGTTTGATAATTCGGGCACTGGGAGCATGTGCCAGAAGTATGTAAAGACGACAATTCATGGTAATAATTAGCAAATAATGTAGATGTCTCTAGTGGTGAAATTTAATATTAAATGTTCCACCAAATCTTAATCTTAGCTTTAAAAAAATTTATTCAGGGATTTGGGTATTGTGGGTGAGGCCAGTATTTATTGCCCATCCCTAATTGCCTCAAGAAGGCAGTGGTGAGCTGCCTTCTTGAACTGCTACAGTCCATGTGGTGTTGGTACACCCACAGTGCTGTTAGTTCCAGGATTTTGACCCAGCAACAGTCAAGGAACAGCGAAATAGTTCCAAATCAGGATGGTGAATGACTTGGAAGGGACCTTCCAGGAGGTGGTGGTTCCCATCTAGCTGCTGCCCTTGCCCTTCTAAATGGCAGCAGTCATGGGTTTGGAAGATGCTGTCGAAGGAGCCTTGGCGAATTTCTGCAGTGCATCTTGTAGATGGTATACACTGCTGCTACTGTGCGTCAGCGGTGGAGGCGGTGAACATTTGTGGATGTGGTGCCAATCAAGCGGGCTGCTTTATCCTGGATGGTGTCAAGCTTCTTGAGTGTTGTGGGAACTGCACTCATCCAGGCAAGTGGGAAGTAATTCATCACATTCCTGGCTTGTGCCTTGTATATTATAGATAAGCTGTGGGGAGTCAGGAGGTGGGTTACTTGTCACAAGATTGCTCGCCTCTGACCCATTCTTGTAGCCACAGTATTTATATGGCTAGTCCAGTTCAGTCTCTGGTCAATGGTAACACCCAGGATGTTGATAGTGGGGGATTCAGCAATGGTAATGCCATTGAACGTCAAGGGGCAATGGTTAAATTCCCTCTTGTTGGAGATGACCATTGCCTGGCACTGGTGTGGCACGAATGTTACTTGCCACTTGTTAGCCCAAGCCTCGATAGTGTTCAGGCCTTGCCACATTTGGACATGGACTGCTTCAGTATCTGAGTCATCGCAAATGGTGCTGAACATCATGCAATCATCAGCGGACGTTCCCACTTCTGACCTTATGACTGAAGCAGCTGAAGATGGTTTGGCCTAGGACACTAGCCTGAGGAACTCCTGCAGTGATGTCCTGAAACTGAAATGATTGACCTCCAACAACCATAACCATCTTCCTTTGTGCTAGGTATGACTGCAACCAGAGAGTTTTCTCCTCCCCCTCCCAATTCCCACTGACTCCAGTTTTGCTCGGGCTCCTTGATGCCACACACTGTTAAATGCCACCTTAATGTCAAGGTCACTCTCACCTGAACATGAGTTCAGTAGCAGGAAGGAGCACCCACCAGCACCCACCACCCCGGCAGTATAAACCCCCACTCACAATTTCAGTAGCGTCAGGACCCTTCTTCCGAGGTAGTGTGAACCACAGGGAACCCCAGTCCCAAGTGGGGAAACAAAAACAATAATCAGTCACCTGCTCCTACAATTCTTTGATTGACATGCTTTGAAATTGTTCTCAGTTTCAATAATTAGATGTTTCAATAGTTAATATACTTTTATTCCAGTGATTGATTATAGTGCTCTATCCTTCAAAGGTAAGTTACCATTAAATTGATCAGCACCGTGTAAGTGTTGCGATGCATTTGAGTACTTCTCCCATGGGAAAAGTGCTCTTTGTATTCAAAACTGAAGAAAACACTGCTTGGGATCTCTAGTGTAATTTCCAGAGCCGTTTTAAATTGTAAACAAAGCCTCCAGCAGCTTTAATTTAGAAAAAAAAAGACACCTGCTCCTTGAGTTGTTTTATTAACAGAACACTTAGAGTAGCTTAGGGGAAAAAGGCCATTGGGTTTTTCAGTTTCAACAGACTCAATTGTTTAGATTTCCCAGGATTTATTATTACAGCTGAGCCCATTATGAATGCTTGGCTGAATTTCAAAAGCTTAAGAACCACTTATCTCAAAAGGGGTCTGTGTTCACATTTTTGATTGACAGTTTAAAAGAGATTATTAAAGGATTAACTATCTTTGATGTGGCTAGTGAAATAGATGTTTTTACAACAGATTAACCACTTGAGGGGATTTAATTTATTTTGAATAAGTTTTATGGATGGGAGTTTATTTTGGTATCAAGATTGTTTAAGTGAGAGCCCTACTAGACTTTTAAATTTCTTTTAATCTCCCTTTCAAAGACAGGGCTCCTAACGTCTGTGGCTTTGGAGGAAACATGGGCAATGAGGGTGCATGGAGGAGACATTGGGGCAGGTAGGGGTGAGAGACTGAGGGTGAGGGCCTGACATTCATTGTTAAAACTGGGTTGATGTCCCAGTAAATAGAGAAAGGCCCTCTAATCTGCCAGCTTGGATATCTACCCTCCTTTATTACCACCCCAAGCCTGCCCAGCTGCATCCCACCACTGCTAACAATGGGGGTGGGCCAGAAGACGCTAGGTGTGTAAATTTTGGCTACTGGCTAGCATCCCTGGCTGCATCCTGCTTCCCTGGTTATTTTTCCCTTGAGGTGGGATGGAGGGGTGGTAGGTAGCTGATTTATGACAATTAATGACAAATTAAGGCCTATTGTTGGAGGGCAACTACAATTTTGTCAGGAGGCATTGGGGAAGAGGGAGGGTGTCTGGAGGCAGCCTCCTGGTGATGGTGGCCTGCCTGGCCACAGCTGAAACTGTAGGCTGCTTTGTGGACAGACGGTTCCTCCATTTTGGGGTCATCTCTCTCACTTGTGAAGACAGCCTGCTGTTCCTCTGAGCTGGACTGACTCCTAATGGCCCTGCAGCTTGAGAGCCTGCCTGTTGTCCTTAATTGGATGGTAAGCCTGCCCTCTGGCCACTAATTGGTCAATTTGGAGAAAATCACAGATGAGTTACTGATGCCCACAGAGTGCTGGCTACCCAACCTTGTTTGATTTGAGCTAGTTGGTGGGATATTTTGTTTCCATGGTTGTTTGCACAGAATAGAAATAATTGGGTTCCAAACAACCACCCAAGGGATTTTACACAGTATTCTCTCCACATTATATCTGTCACAGGTACTATCCAGATGTTTTTACATATGCACCTTTTACACCCTTTTGTAAAAAGTGATCTCTTTGCACCCCTCTCCCCTTTTTACATCTGCTGGTGAGTACTAGGCTTCAGTCTCCACTATATGCAATGTCTAACGTCACTAATTGAGCCAATCCTGTATTCTCTGTTTCAATTTTGATTCAGTTTCATGTACTCAATTTAAAGCTGGGGCATAACAGCTTTATTTAATTTTTGTCTTTTTTTTCCCTTTCATTTAAATTCTCACTCCAAGATATTGACCTGCTGACATATAATCAATTAATCATTCAGTAAGTACATTCTAGATGTCCTTTGTCAAATGACATTTTTATATCCACTACCTCTTTGGATCTCAAAATTCCCATATCCCTTCCCTTGTTAAAGCTGCATTCAAGTAGCTTGGCTTCTTCATTTCTTTCTTCTTTCAATGCATATATTGCCTCAACAGTTCTTGACTCATTACAAAGCCAAAGACTGTTCAAGAGTTTAATACTGCTCCCATATCTTCAACCCCAGCCATTCCTGTACAGGGTATGTGAAAAAAAATCATCTCACAGTATGTTTTCTCTCACCCTAATCTCAAAATTCTTTTATTACAGTTTCTCTCATTTCTATTTTATCAGTATGTCTACCCTAATGCTCTGAACTTTCCTTTCTTGTTTCTTCTAAGATCCAAATATTCTTCCTCCTCTTTGCACCATTAAAATTGAAATAAAGGCTTTCTCAATAAAACAAATCACAGCATGTGCTTGCAGTATGTCACAGGCATCTTAGCCAAATGATCTTCAAGGGCAGTCAGTGAATGTGTTTCCCAAATCAACAATAACATTCTCAGATTCTATAGTCCCACGTAATAAAAACTGAATTTGTCTTATTCAGTTAACATGAAATCAGCTCGACTGATTATAAAGCTGTACATCTGCAGAATGATCAGCAGCAAAAGGATAAATGTCATAAGATCCATGACACTTGTGACAAAAGTATCATCCATAATGAGAATTCTCTGCACATGGAATAATTTCAGTTGTCGGGAGTATTTACAGGTCTGTAAGCTGGCCCTCAGTGCAGTGTCTTCAGCTACAATTCTTCTGAAGGTGACCAATCAGCTTCACCATCCATTCAGGGATGGTGGGCGGGTTGAGGAGGTGGGACCAGTCAGCGGGTGAGAGAGAGTGAGTTTGTCAGTGAGTTGCTGAGGCAAAGCCAAATGGATGCAAGAAAAGACTGAGGGGACCAGCAGCCACCTCTGCACATCGAGCACATTCTGAACAGTCTCCAGGAGTTGCTCTTGCAATGGGAGGCCTCACCCATGGATACCTTCAGGCTTGTCGTTTTGAACAATTAAAGGATCAGAATACATCTTATGTTCATGCTGCTCAGATCTCCCACTGTGCAGCTGCCTTCTGAGTAGCTGAGGTTTTGACACAGAATGGGCTTGTACGCTGCTACCAAAATTGCATTGCCCTTGGAAACTTACTACATCTTGCCCATTTAACAAATCTAACTGGCTTCCCACTACTGCCGGACAGGTTGCCATCACAACACCTAAACACCTCTGGGAGAAGTGGGAGAAGACAGTAACATGTCAGGGAACCAGCACAATGCATCTTTCTCCAAGGGTCTGATAAAATTCCCCCAAAGTCGCTTGTGCAAGGTACATTGCAGCAGTACCATAAACAATAACATTTGTTGTATATTTCATTTTATTGGTCATAGATGTTTAATGTATTTATTTATACATTGGAAATGGCAAGGGGGAGCTTAAGACTTAAAAATGGGCACAGGGATTAAGGCATACAATTGACCCACACCTGTTCAGTGCTGCAAGCAGCAATTCAAATTTGTGCTGTTTGCTCTTCTAAATCATTTCTGCCTGCAGTCACTGTTAACCATGCTGTACAGTGGCTGCATGCATCAGCAGGGGGCATGATATTGCGAGTATTTAGCGATACTTAAAGACAGCATGTGCCTCTTAAAGGGGTGGTGTATTGTGGCTACAACAAGTGGTGTAAGTTTTTCAGAACTGAATCAGTGCTGTGATTCAAAAGCAAAATACTACAGATGCTGAAAATCTGATATAAAAAACGCAAAAATGTTGGAAATATTCAATAGGTCAGGCAACATCTGCAGAGAGAGTTAATGCTTAAGGCTGAGGAGGGGCCATTGACTTGAAACATTAACTCTATTTCTCTTCAAAGATGCTGCCTTATTACTGAGATGCATTGGGCGAGATAGCATGCACCAAGGTTGTCAGGCAATTCTTGATGGAAGAGGTGGGAAGAAGCAGGGCAGGAGGCCTTCCAGACACTATTCTCAGGAGGGAATGGGAAGACATAAGTGGATATCAATGCCAGGTGTGTTATTTAAACATGGATGCAGAGCAGGCAAAGTTTAATGATTGCACCTGAATTGCCACTGCAAGTGGCTTCATCATCAAATGCCATATCCTATCAAATACACAAACAACCTCACCAACTATTCAAGTCACTACACCTCCTTCACTCATATACCAACAATCTCTATCAGACTCACTACTAAACATTCATACCCTGTATATCAACCTTGCAGTCACAACTTAACAACTCTCAGACACTGGCAGCTATTCAACCATAACAGCCACACTCACCCAAACATATCGCAGGACACTTATTGACACACTTCTAGAAAAAAGGTGCCATATAGCAGCAGGAAAAACTGGAGGACC
The DNA here is from genome assembly GCF_017639515.1 of Carcharodon carcharias. Lineage (NCBI taxonomy): Eukaryota > Metazoa > Chordata > Chondrichthyes > Lamniformes > Lamnidae > Carcharodon > Carcharodon carcharias. Next base: position 173,233,157 of record NC_054469.1, read on the forward strand.
AATGCATCTTAATGTTATAACCTCCATCATCACGAGGGACCATTTGTGAGCAACACTGAAGCAATTGATAATGAGGCTATTCAGATACCTAATTCTTCACCTCTCATCCTTTTCCCCCCTCCATTCAAAAAAGTACCATGTCAGTAGGGTTTTCTTTATTAATTGTGTCCACAACTAGTGATAAGATACCTGCTTTATCACATCTTTAATATGACTTTTCCATTTATGCGAATCTGTCACTTTGTATTCCTGCACTCTGACCACTGGATGGCATTGTGGAGCCATTTGTCAACCTTAACCAGACTTTCTCATTTGCCCTTCTGTTCACCACAACTGCATTTTTTTTATTTTAAGGATAAGTAATTAACAAAATAATCATAAAATAAATATTTCACAATAATACAATTGAGTAGATCGATTGAATTGTATTTTGTATATTTAATGCCTTAAAGTTTCTATCCGAAAGCCTCAACCTGTCTCAAAAGTCAGTGAAGAGAGAAAACTTTTTTTTATATCAATACTTGTTTAATGGGACATATAAGTTGACAAACTCAGTAATAATGAACTCTTGGTGCCATCAGAGTGTTCGTGAGGAAATTACATTCTTTTAAAATTAAATGGACAAATAATCATGGGTTAACAAACTGAAAATTTAGGCTGAACTGCTTGAAGGTAACAACATAAAGATAGGAACTAGCCTATGATGTATAAATTGGTGATGGAGGAACCATACATGGAAATGAGAGAGCTTTTGGGGCAGTGGCTCAAAAGGAACCAACAACCATAATCATTTGGTTAAAAAAAGATACTTCTATACTCTTATTAACTCAGTTATCTTTTGCTAGAAAAAATTCCAATTAAACTTAAAATTAAAGAGTGGACTGTATAAATGTATGTGTTATGTTAAAAATCGTGCTTCTGCACTAGTTCCAATGTACAAATTTTACATCCTGACTGGTCCACATTCTACCCTTTGTAAACTTGAGGTCATCCAAAACTTTGCTGCCTGTGTCTTAATTCGCAGCACGTCCAGTTCCCCTATCACCTGTGCTCACTGATCTGCATTGTCTCTGGGTCAAGCAACGCCTTGATTTTAAAATTCTCATAGTTTTCAATTCTTCCATGGCCTTGCCCCACCCAATCTCTGCAAATTCCTCCAACCCCACATCTCTCAGAGATATTTGTGCTCCTCTCACTCTGGTCTCTTGTGGATTCCCAATCATAATTGCACCTCCACTGGTGGCCTTTTCTTCAGTTGCATAGGGCCCCAAGCTTTGGAATTCGTTCCTACACTTCTCCACCTTGCTTTCCTCCTTTAAAACACATTTTAAAATCTACCCCTTTGACCAAGCTAACAAACCCTTATGTGGCTTGGTGTCATACTTTGTTTCACAATGCTCCTGTGAAGCACCTTGCTTAACATTTCATTATGTTAAAGGTGCTATACAAATATAAGTTGCTGTTGTCGTCAATTTTTCCCACTGCAAATTATTTGCATAATTCCCATTGATTCTCTTCTCCATCAATTGGGTCCTGTCATTAAGTAATTATAGGCTTTGCTATCAGAGAATCAGGAATTTACAGCACAGATGGGACCATTTGGCCCATCATGCCTATGCCTATCCAGCCCAATCCAACTGAGCAGCTTCTGGTCCATAGCCTTTTAGGTACAGCACTTCAAATACATACATTTTTTTTAAAAAAAGGCAATGCAGGTAGTTTGTTCCAGACCTCAAATCGCTCTCTGGGTGAAAAAAAATTCTCAACTCCCATCTAATCCTTCTGCAAATTACTATTTTCCTTTGGTACTGACCCATCTACTAAGGCAAATAGATCTTGGACTCAGTCTGATAAGGCACAAGAGGTGGTAATTTAGCACATTGATTCTATGCTGGCTCTCCATATAGCAATCCAGTAAGTCCCATTCCCGTCCTCTATCTCCATAGCCCTGCAAGTTTATTTCCTTCAAGTGCCAATCCAATTTCCTTTTGAACTCATTGATCCTCTCTGCTTCCACCACCCTCATTGGCAGAGTGCTCCAGGGCATTACCATTCATTATATGAAGTTCTTCCTTACATCCACCCTACATTTCTTGCCCTAAACCTTAAATGTGTGTCCCCTTGTCCTAAAAGGATCATCTAATGTCCTTCCTTTTCACTGTCTAGGCTCCTCATAATTTAACACATCTCAATTAAATCGCCCCTCAGCCTCCTCTGTTCCAAAGAAATCAAACCCAGCCTAACCAAACTTCTCAGCTTAAAATTTTCAGTTCTGACAACACCTTCATAAATCTCCTCAGTATCCTCTCATGTGTGATTTATTATAATTTGATGGTCAAAATGGTCTGCAGTACTCCAGTAGTGCCCCAACTTAATTTTAACACAATTCTAGCATAATCTCCCTATTCTTATATGCTACACCTTGGAGAATAAAGGAAATGTATAAAACAAAAATAAAAATACCTGGAAAAAAACTCAGGTCTGGCAGCACCTGCGGAGAGGAACACAGTTAACATTGAGTCCGTATGACTCTTCAACAGAACAGAAAGGAAATGTATCCTTTACACATTCTAAAACACAATCCACCTGCCCTACTACCTTCAGGAATCTGTGGATATGCACTCCAAGGTCCCCCTATTCCTCTAAACAGCTCAGTATCCTATTGTTTACGGTCTATTCCTTTGCCTTCCTTTCCCTCAAAGTGCATTACCTCACACTTCTCCAAACTGAACTCCATTTACCATTTTTCTGCCCACCAGACTAGTCCACTGCTATATTCCTGTGTCTATAGGTTTCCTTCTATCAACCACACAGCCAATTTTTGTATCATCTGCAAGCTTCTCAAATCATTTCCTTTACATTCAAGTCTAAATAATTGACTTATACAACAAAAATTAGGAACATACTATGCAGCCCTGCAGAATACTAGAGTAAACAGCCTTTCAGCCACCCATCAACTGTTACATTTTGCTTCCTATCCTGAGCCAATTTTGAATCCAACTTGCCACTTTCCCTTGGATCCCACTGGCTTTTGCTTTTCTGACTAGTCTGCCATTTGGGATCTTTCCAAAAGCCAAGTCAAAATCCAATTACCCACCGAGGTTAAGCTGACTGGCCTTTCTACCGTTGCTCCCTTTGTAAACATTTAAAAAAAATTTATTCTTTCACGCGATGTGGGAGTTGCTGGCTAGACCACCATTTTTGACCATCTGAATTGCCGAAGGTGCTGGTGGTGAGCCACCTTTTTGAAGCACTGCAGTCCATGTCCTGTAGGTACAGCCACAGTGCTGTTAGGAAGGGAAATCCAGGCTTTTGACCCAGTGACAGTGGAGTAATGGTGATATAGCTCCAAGTTAGGTGATGTGTGGCTTGGAGGGGAACTTGCCGGTGCTGGTGTTCCCAAACATCCACTGCCTTCTCCCTCTGGGTGGTAGAGGTCATGGGTTCAGAAGGTGCTATCGAAGGAGCCTTGCTGAGTTGCTGCGGTGCATCTTGTAGATGGTACACACTGCTGCCACTGTGTTGGTGGTGGAAGGAGTGAATGTTGAAGGTGGTGGATGGTGTGCCAATCAAGCAGACTGTTTTATCATAGACTCAGACATTTACAGCTCAGGAGGCGGCCATTCGGCCTATTGTGTCCATGCCGGTCAGCAAAGATCGGAATACACTAATCCCGTTTTCCAGCTTTTGGCCCGTAGCCCTGGAGGTTATGGCAATGCAAGTGAACATCTAAATATTTCTTAAGTGTTAGGAGCATTTCTGACTCAACCACCCTTTCAGGCAGTGAGTTCCAGACTCCCACCACTCTTTGGCTGAAAAAATTTCTCCTCAACTCTCCTCTTAGCCTTCTACCTCTTAAATCTATGTCCCCTGGTTATTGACCCCTCTACTAATGGAAAAAGTGCCTTCCTATCCACCCTCTCTATGCCCCTCAATCTTATACTCTCAGGTCCCCTCTCAACTTTCACTGCTCCAAGGAAAACAACCCTAGCCTATCCAATCTTTCCTCATAGCTCAGACCCTCCAGCCCAGGCAGCACCCTGGTAAATCTCCTCTGCACTCTCTCCAATGTAATCACATCCTTCCTATGATGTGGTGACCTGAACTGCAGGCAGTACTCCAGTTGTAGCCTAACCAGCGTTTTATACAGTTCCAGCATAACCTCCCTGCTCTTGTATTCTGTGCCTCAATTAATAAAAGCAAGTATCCCATATGTCTTCATATCTACCTGCCCTGCTACCTTCAGGGATCTGTGGATATGCACACCAAGGTCCCTCTGATCTTCAGTCCTTTCCAGGGTCCTACAATTCATATAGTAATCCCTTGCCTTGTTAGCGCTCCCCAAGTGCATTACCTCACACTTTTCCGGGTTGAATTCCATTTGCCACTGCTCTGCCCAACTGACCAGTAATCTCCTTCTGCAGCTTAAGGCAATCCTCCTCACTGTTTACCACCCCATCAATTTTCGTGTCATCTGCAAACTTCTTGATCATACCCCCAACATTTAAGTCCAATCATTTATGTACACCACAAACAGCAAGGGTCCCAGCAACGAGCCCTGCGAAACCCCATTGCAAGCAGACTTCCAGTCACAGAAACATCCCTCTACTATCACCCTCTGCTTTCTGCCTCTCAACCAATTTTGGATCCAATGTACCACTTTGCCTTGGATCCCATGGCTCTTACTTTCTTGACCAGTCTGCCATGAGGGACCAAATCAAAAGCCTTGCTAAAGTCCATGTAGACCACATCAAATGCATTATCCTCATCAATACTCCTGGTTACCTCAAAAAATTTTATCAAATTTGTCAAACACAACCTTCCCTTAATAAATCCATGCTGACCATCCCAGGTTAATCTGTGTCTCTCCATGTGCAGATATATTCTGTCCCTCAATTCTTTCTAGTAACTTTCCTACCACTGAGGTTAGACTGACTACCCTGTAATTTCCTGGTCTATCCCTTCCTCCCCTTTTCAATAATGGGACAACATTAGCAATCCTCTGGCACCTCATCAGTGGCCAAAGAGGATTTGAAAATTACTGCCAGGGCCCCTGATATCTCTTCCCTTGCCTCCCTCAACAGCCTGGGATACATCTCATCCGGGCCTGCAGATTTATCCACTTTTAAGGCCGCAAAACATACTAGTACCCCCTCTCTCTCTATGGTGATTTCCTCTAATATTTCACAGTCCTCCAACCTCATGTCTATACCTGCATTATCCTTTTCCATTGTGAAAACCGACGCTAAGTATTTGAGGACTGTATCCACGTCTTCCAAGCTCACACAGATTATCTCTGTGGTCCCTAATTGGCCCTACTCTTTCCCTAATTATTCTCTTGCGCTTTATATATGAAAAAAACCCTTTGGGTTTTTCTTTATTCTACCCACCAATGCTTTCTCATACACCCTCTTAGCTTTCCTAATTTCCTTTTTAAGATCCCCCCCTGCACTTTTTATACTCCTCTAGGGTCTCTGCCACATCGAGCCCTCAGTATCTGCCATAAGCTTTGCTTTTTTTTAATCTTAACCTTTACGTCCAACAGCCAAGGTTCTCCGGACTTGATCCCCCGCTTTGTCTTTACAGGAACATATTTGCCCTGTACTCTCGCTATTTCTTCCTTGAAAGCCTCCCACTGCTCTGACAGTTTTATCTGCAATAGCTGCTCCCAGTCCACTTGGGCCAAATCATCTCATTTTAGTAAAATTAGCCATTCCCCAGTTTGGAACTTTTATTCGAGGCCCAACCTTATCCTTTCCCATAACTATGCTAAATCTAACTGAGAATTGGTCACTATCTCCAAAATGCTCCCCTACTTACATGCCTTCCACCTGCCCGAGCTCATTTCCGAATATTAGATCCCAAACTGCCCCCTCCCCTGCTGGGCTTTCTACGTACTGGCTAAAAGTTGTTCTCCTGGATGCAACTTAAGAATTTTGCTACCTTGCACACAAACTATCCCAATTAATATTTGGGTAGTTAAAATCCCCTATTATTACTGCCTTATTATTGATACACTTTTTTGAAATTCAATTACATATTTGATTCTCTATCTCTCCCTGACTGTTTGGGGGCCTATAGCATCCACTCAACAGCATGTTTGCCCTTTTTGTGTTTTTTACTTCTACCCATATGGCCTCATTTGATGATCCTTCCAAGATGTTAACAATCCTCACTGCTATAATTGATTACTTGATCAATATTGCGAAACCCCCTCCTCTTCTATCCCTCTATTGCATCTGAATATCCTATAACCAGGAATGTTGAGCTGCCAATCTTGCCCTTCTTTTAGCCAAATCTCGGTCATAGCTATGATATCATACTCCCACATGTCCGTGCCCTCAGCTCATCTGTCTTATTCTTCAAGCTCCTTGCATTAAAATACATTCTATTTAGCCTTGCTAAACTCACTTCTTTCTTACCTAGCCTGTGCTTCCTGTACCTTCCAGACTCACTAGCGTTTTAACTTCTAATTCCATCTCAGCTTCTCTCCCCTCTGAACTACTATTCAGGATCCCATCCCCCTGCCAATTTAGTTTAAATCCACCCCAACAGCATTGGCAAACTGTTCCTGTTCAGATGTAATCCATCCAACTTGCACAGGTCCCACTTGCCCCAGAAATGATCCCAACGCCCCAGGAATCTAAAGCCCTCCTTCCTGCACCATCTCTTCAGCCACGCATTCATCTGCTCTATCCTTCTGTTCCTATATTCACTACTGCGTGGCACTGGGAGTAACCTGGAGATTACTAACTTTGAAGTCCTGCTTTTCAATTTCGTAACTAACTCCCTAAAGTCTGCTTGCAGGACCTGATTTCTCTTTCTTCCTATGTCATTGGTCCCAACATGGACCACGACCTCTGGCTGTTCACCCTCCCCCTTCAGAATGCCCTGCAGCTGTTCTGTGACATCTTTGACCCTGGCACCTGGGAGGCAACATACCATCCTGGAGTCACAGCCACACAAGTGCCTGTCTACTCCCCCCACTAATGAATCCCCCACCATTATTACCCCTCCATACTTCTTCCTACCACCCTGAGCAACTGGACCATCCACAGTGCCATGGCTCAATGAAGAGTGCAGGAGGGCATGCCAGGAACTGCACCAAGACATACCTAAAAATGAGGTGTCAACCTGGTGAAGCTTTAGCACAGGACTACTTGCATGCCAAACAGCATAAGCAGCAAGTGATAGACAGTGCTAAGCGATCCCACAATCAACGGATCAGATCTAAGCTCTGTAGTACTGCCACATCCAGTCGTGAATGGTGGTGGACTATTAAACAACTCACTGGAGGAGGAGGCTCCACAAATATTCCCATCCTCAATGATGGGGGAGCCCAGTACATCAGTGCAAAAAGATAAAGCTGAAGCATTTGCTACAATCTTCAGACAGAAGTGCCGAGTGGATGATCCATCTCGGCCTCCTCTGGAGGTCCGCAGCATCACAGTTGCCAGTCTTCAGCCAATTCAATTCACTCCACATGATATCAAGAAACAGCTGAAGGCACTGGATGCTGCAAAGGCTATGGGCCATGACAATATTCTGGCAATAGTACTGAAGGCTTATGTTCCAGAACTTGCTGCACTTGGTATTTGATACAACTGAGTGGCTTGTTAGACCATTTCAGAGGGCATTTTAAGAGTCAACCTTGCTGTGGGTCTGGATTCACATACCAGGTAAGGAAGCAGATTTCCTTTCCTAAAGTACATTAGCAAACCAGATGGGTTCTTTGCAACAATGGTTTCATGCTCGCCATCATCGAATTTAAATTATACCAGCAGCCATAGTGAGATTTGAATTTGTGTCCCGTGTCCCCAGAGAATTAGCCTGGGCCTCTATTATTAGTCCAGTGACAAAACCACTATGACACAGCCTCCTCTGATGTTATGATGGTAGCCAGAGAGGATTGAAAAATGATCAGAGCTTCCACTATTTCCTCTGCTTTTCTTAAGGGCCTGGGACATACTTCATTCCTGCCTAAACAAAAACAGAATTACCTGGAAAAACTCAGCAGGTCTGGCAGCATCGGCGGAAAAGAAAAGAGTTGACGTTTCGAGTCCTCATGACCCTTCAACAGAACTCTGTTGAAGGGTCATGAGGACTCGAAACGTCAACTCTTTTCTTTTCCGCCGATGCTGCCAGACCTGCTGAGTTTTTCCAGGTAATTCTGTTTTTGTTTTGGATTTCCAGCATCTGCAGTTTTTGTTTTTTTCATTCCTGCCTTCTGGTTTATCTACTTTCAAAGATGCTAAATTCCTTCATTAGTACTTATCCAAAGCAATAATTCACACTTCTCCTCCTTTCTACAATGTCTGCATCACCTTTCTCTTTTATCAGGACAGTGCAAAGTATTCATAGGATCTATGCCCACATCTTCTGCTTCTACACATATGTTACCTTTTTGTTACTAATTGGCCTTACTCCTTCCTTAGTTATTCTTTTACTGCTTATGCACTAATGAAACATGTCAAGTTTTTCATGATTTTATTTGCCAATATTTGTTTCCTATTTTCCTTTTTAATATCACCCTTGCATTTTTACACTCCTCAAGGCATTCTGCATCATTGACCTCTTGCTATCTGAGGCAAGCTTTCTTATTTTGCCTGATCCTAACCTGTATGCTCTTGACATCTGAGGGGCATATTTGTTATGAACTTCACTATTTCCTCATCGAAAGCCACGCACTGTTCCTACACTATTTTACTGTTTAACATGTTTCTAGCCTTCTTTTGCTAAATCACAGTTTCATAAAATTAGCCTCCCCCCAGTTGAGAACTTTTATTCCTGATCTACATTTAATTGTCCTTTTCCCAACAACACTAAATTTAACAGAATTATAATCACAATTGTACTGTATTATCTTTTTCCCCATAGACTACTCAAATTGTCAGCCTTGGCTCAGTGTTAGCTCAAAACCTACTTCAAAGACTTTAGCATATAATGTAGGCTGACATTTCAATGCAATATTTATTGAGGAACTTCTGCATGGTTGGAATTGCTATTTTTCAAATGTTCAACTAAGGCTTTGTATACTTACTCAAGCGGATGTAAATGATACTGTGGACCAATTCAAAATAGAACGTGAGTTCTAGCATGTTGCTCAACTGGCTTCAATAAGAAAATTATGATAAAAATAGTACAGCACAGAAGGAGAAGGAGGCCATTCAGGCAGTCGAGTCTGTGCCAATTGATTGAAGTGCAGTCCAGACCTTGATACAACCTTGGTACCAACATGGGCCAAAGATTTGAATTACAGAGCAAGGCAGCATTCAGCCGTGTGTGGCGTCAACAAGTAAAATTGAAATCGATGGGAGGAGGGGGAAAGCTTTCCAGTGGTTAACATTGCACAAAGGATGATGGTTGTGGCTGTTGGAGGCCAATCATCTCAGGCCCAGGATATTGCTATAGGACTTCATCAGCTGCTTTATCACTGGCCTTGGGTGATGTTTGCTGATGATTGCAGTGTTCAGCTCCATTTGCAATTCCTCAGGTAATGGAGCAGTCTATGACTGCATGCTGCAAGGCCTAGGCAACATTCAGGCTTAGACTGTTAAGTAGCAAGCAACATTTATGGCACACTGCCAAACAATGACCATTTCCCCATGACATTCACTGGCATTACCCTTACTGAATCCCCCACTAACGACATCCTAAGGTCACCTTTGACCAGAAACTTACCTGAACCAGCCACACAAATGCTGTCACCACAAGAGCAGCAGCTCACCTCCCAACTCAACAAAGCCTGTCCACCATCTACAAGGTAACAGTCAGGGGTGTCATGAAATACTCTCCATTTGCCTGGATGAGAGCAGCTCCAATAACACTCAAGAAACTCAACACCTTCCAAGACAAAGCAGCCTACCTGATTGTTTAAGGTGGTGGGTAGCTTCCCTCTCCCTCACTCCTCTGTCCTTCTCCTCGCATACTCTATTCTTCTCTCTCCACCTTTCACTTCCCATTTTCTCCTTCCCCCACCATGGTCCAATTATTCCCATGCCCGCTAACCCTGATTCACTAAACTTGGTCTTGACTTGCCCTATGCAATGGCATGGAAGGTTGACATTTATGTGTTAAAAAATAGTAAATTATTTTGCCTGCATGTACTTCAACATGTAACTTTTTCCAGCATGAATTTCTGCGTCCACATACATAATGGAAACTTCCTATTTAGTAGACATATCATACTGGAATTCCACCCATCCCACCACTGGTGGTGATGTCATTCCTCAGTTTTGTCTCTGCTAGCTTCTCAGCCTATGCTGCAGAGACATTTTTATTTGTTTCCCAAATTGCCATAACTACTTAACAATAATAGTGCCAACTGAAGAGTATTACATAGACTTTAAAATGGAACTGAATTACATCTCTGCATCCAAGACCACTGCTCACACTCTAACCCTACATCTGAAGACTACACTTGGTCTTTCCTTCCATTGGATGCAACACCCAGGGAAATTGACTGTTGCTAATGAGGTGGGCAACTGAAGCATTTGCCTGGTTCAGGTGATGACTTGCATTTATATAGCACCTTTCGTGACCTCCATACATCCCAAAGCACTTTACAGCCATGTTGTAGGAAATGTAGCAGCCAATTTAAGTGCAATTTCCCACAAACAGCAATGTCTGAATGTCTGTTTTACCCTTGTTGGCTGAAGAATAAATATTGACAGGGCACTGGAGGGAATGCTCCTGGTTGTCTTCACACTAGTGCCAAGGGATCTTTTACATCCACCTGACGGGGCAGATGGAACCTCAGTTTAATGTTTCATCCAAAAGATGGCACTTCCAACAGTAGAGTACTCCCATAGTACTACACTGGAATGTCAGCCCAGTTTGTGCGCTCAAATCTGTGTCTGGAATGAGACTTGAATCCATAATCTTTTGACTCAGAAGGGACAATTCTACCACTGGAGTTACAGCTGACACCGTATAACCTACATGAATCACGAATTCCTCTTTTCAAAGTGAAATTGGACTGAGTTTGCTCCAAGTCAACCAAAAACTGGGCTGCTGCTGCCACGGCAGAGATCCTTACCCACCACCGCCTCTTCCCCACCACCACCCCTCCCCTCCCACCACCCCCCCCCCCACCCCACCCCCAAGCACAATCGCCATTCCCATTTTCTCCTATTAGGCTGTAGCAGTAAAGAAAATGGCATTTATAGAGCAGTTTTAACATAAGAAACATTAAAATATGTCTCACAAATAGGATAAGGAAAATATATGCCAAGCCGTAAAAGAGAGAATAGGGTGGATGACAAAATTTGGTCAAACACCTTGTTCTTGAGGTAGATTTCAAAGTGGTGAGGGGGATGTGGGGGAGGGGTAGAGATTCATCAGAGAGCTTCAAACAATATAAAAAGGTGAAGGCAACTGAACAGGCCACCAGTAATGGTACAAAGGGACTAGAAGATACAGAGGCTACAATCAAAAGATTAGAGCATTCAGGAGAGAATAGGAAACTGGAGGAGATGGCAAAGATCAGTGGAAACTATAGATGAGGACACAGATTTTAAATGTCATGCATTGCAGAGAAAAAGAGACAACGTAGGTGAAGGAGGAAGGGGTGAAGGGAGAGTGGTACTTAGTAATGTGTGGCAGTATTTTGGCAGTGCTTCAGACCAACAGAATCAGAAAATATTACTGCACAGGAGGCCATTCAGCCCATCAAGTCTGCAATAGGCTCTTGCCTCATAAAAGGAGGAAAAAATGTAGGGTTAAGTATTTATTGAATTCCTGATATGTCTTCCTTCTTCCTTAACTGAGGTTTCCCACCTACTGTGCTTGACAGGGCCCCCAACCATGTCAGACCCATCTCCTGCACCTCTGCCCTCACACCTCCCAGAACCATGATAGGGTTCCCCATGTCCTCACTCTTCACCCCACCAGCCTTTGCATTCAAAGGATCATCCTCCACTATTTCCACCAACTCCAGCATGATGCCACCACCAAACACATCTTTCTGCCTCCCCTCGCAATACAAGCAATTAACAGCTTTATTGCGGATTTTTTTTTGGGCAAATTGAAACTTAAGTTTCAAGGGCCCAAACACTCCTTTCAGGTGAAGCAGTGCTTCACTTGCACCTCCTTCAATTTGGTCTACTGCGTTCACTGCTCCCAATATGGTCTCCTATACACTGGGGAGATCAAACGCAAACTGGGTGACCACTTTGTGGAACACCTTCTGTCTGTCTGCAAGCATGACCCAACCACCTCCCCTCCCTCCACCCCACCCCCAAAAAGACCATCTGTTATTTGTTCCATGTTGTTCTTTCACTGAGTGCTACCCTTGCTCTGCTTTTCACACATTCTTTCTTACCTTTATGCCACCATCAGAACCATTTTAGCCCTTACCACTACCATTAACACTCCCTTTGTTCTTGTGTCCATGACATCTTTGTCAATCTCTTCTTAGACCCTACTTATCGCTGACCTTCTATCTTGCTTCACCTGCTCCACACCACCACCACCCCGCCTCCCCCCCACCCATTAAACAGAATAAATTTCATCACATTTCTACTTCTCTTTAGCTCTGAAGAGTCATATAGACTCAAAACGTTAACTCTGTTTCTCTCTCCACAGATGTCAGGTCTGCTGAGCTTTTACAGCATTTTCTGTTTTTATTTCCGATTTCCAGCATCTGCAGTATTTTGCTTTTATCAGAGTGGCAGGGCGTTTGCCTGTAGCAACTATTTATTGGACCTGAATTGTTGATAGAACCTTTAATTCCTCATAAGAAAAGGTCAGAGATATAATTCCTCACATTCCCATTTTCAGTACTTCCCACTCATTGGTTGTAATATGGTGGGGTTGGAACAGTTGTCATGAAACATTGGGACTAAGTTATCCATCATCTCAGCTAGAAAGGATACAGGGACCTCCAAGAAAAAGAGAGAAAAATACCTAAAAGAATACAAGTAGAATAAAATTTCCTGAGCATCAAGTCCATTATCTTCAGAATAGCAGTCTTAACCTGTTGCAAGTCTTAAGTCACTTTCTTTCATTAAATCCTTTTCCCCATCGTTGGTTAAATCCTAGTTCTATTGGTTACTTCCTGCTTTTGTTATTCACTAACCACTTACTGCAAAACACACATATTCCGTGAAAAAATACCAGCCAATCGTATTCTGACCAAAACATTCCTGAGGAAAACGATGATCTACCAATATACCACTAATAATTCATCCCTAAAGTAAATACAAAAGACAATTTAATTAAATTAATTTAATTAAGAAAACTTAATTGCCCCATACCCAACAAATAGGGCAATAGTCACCAAATCTCTAAACATAAAGAAAGAAAATAAATATAATGTATGGATGAGGGAAAATGTCTGTCTGTCTCTGTGGAGTGTAGGAGGGACAGCTGTTATTCAGGGATTTGCAAGCCTACATTATTTATAATGCATGTTCACACCCATCATTTAGCAGTGCCATAAGGGGCTATTTAAAAAAAAACTTTATTTTGACTAAAAACTTGATAACTTTTTGTTTATCTAGGATATTGCTTTGTACAAAACAAAGGAATCTGTGTTATAGGAAAGCCTAATCGGTATTAAAAATGTATGAATGTCTACTTTTGCACTGATTTTGTTATGTTTGGCCAGACATAACTGGGTGTAGTGTCTAAATTTCCTTCTGAAATAAATTCTTGGAAAAAACTATACAATTTGTAAAGATATTATTATACTCGCCTTTCAGGCCTCCCAACATTATATGGTGCTGTGTTCTGTTCCAAGGTCAAGCAGCAGTAATGAGCTTCCAGCATATGACATCCCTGTGCTGGGACTGGGGGAGTTGGGAGGGCCACCTGTAGGAAGGTGCCATGGTACAGTTATGTCAAAACTGGGAAAGCATGTCTGGTGGCTGTCAGTACTGAATAGGGTGAAAAAGCTGGCTACACATCAGGTTCCCTACCTGTTTGAGAAAAATGTTTCAAAAATTTGAGTGATTTGGCCATTTTTAGTTTTTGTTTTGCCTTGATCGATTAATAATTTTAGTTGCAATTCTTTGCCACTTACCGTAGTTGTAGTTTACCAAATATCAAATTTGAACTAATCAAAACACTTGAAAATCAAGTGAGGGCAATTTTAAAAGTGTGTTACTATAATTTAAGTACAGGAAATGTTATGTGATAAACTCTTTTTTTCATTTTGGCATATAGATATTTATAATGGGTTAGATACTACATTGTATAGGCCTAGTACTGCTTTACAGCCCATGCAACAACTTTGTAGCAGACGGGTGCACTGCAGGTACTTCCAGACACTTGGCAATTAAATTTTTAAAAATCAAAAGAAATTATTTTGCAATTTGGGTGTCTGGCCTTATAACTAATGCTTATGTACATCATGCAGCTCAATGCTAGATCTTTGAGTGATGAATATATTTTGTACACAAGTTTGGAATTGTGCCGTCAGGGTACTGCTGGTTCAAAGACCTCAACTCCACTTTTCTGCTTGTCCCCACCACCACCCCAACTCCATAACCTTCAACTCCCTTGTACATCAAAATGTAGATGACTCATTAGGTGCAAATACCAACTCTATACTAGCCTCCAAGTTCCATGCAATGCCAGTATCTGAACTGGTGACTGCAACTGCCAAGGGCTCTTGGTAAGTACAATGCTGTTTCTCTCTTTCCTTCTCCTGGGACTCCTGTGGCTAGCCAGGCAGCAGTTCTTGCTCATTTAAAAGCAAGAACTTCGAATAGGAAGGTTGGTGTGAGGGAAAGGAGTTGGGGTGTGATAGGAAGCAAGAGGTCCATGGTCACACCATTATCAGATTACTTGTTATCAGATTAATGTTCTCATTGACATTGGATGCCATGAGCTCCATCATAGCAAGGCCCATGATGCAGACAACCATCTCCTCCATAGGCTCAAGGAGATGGAGGAATCCTTGTTCCCCCACTGACTTTACTCTGCACTCTTCCATTCTCTGAGTTGTCATGTGAAAGAGGGGGAAGAATATTAGTGGTCATGTAGGGCCGTGTTTGGGTGATATCTGTCATAACTGAGTAACTGGAGGTATGTGGAGGCAGAATGAGGTGCACATGAGACTGGCAGCACTGGAAGGTGTGGAGAGTAAGATGGAGTATCTGGTTGTTAGGTGTGAGTTCTGAGTTCTGAGTTCCAGGGACTGCTGTTGGGAAGTGATGGGGGCTTAATGCATAGAGGTTGATGGTGTTGTGGGTAGGATATGTCATGTGGAAGATGCATTCTGCCCATGTGGTCATTCGACTTTTCATCTTACTGCTGCCAGGTCCTTGGATCCAGATTCCGGGAGTTTGTCTACACTGTCATCTGTTCACACTCCCTTCTGAGAGTGGTCCTTCATGGGCTCCTGCCTACCACCCCCTCCCATGGAACCTTGGTGCTTCTCCTCCTTCCCACATCTACCTCTAATACCTCCAGTGTTGCATTTACCTCTCCAAAACCCTCTTTATCCCAGTTTGGCATATTTGCAATAATATTCTTTAGTACAGCTACGCTTTAGGAGGGATAACCTGGCTTTAGGAAGAGCAGGCTGGGTGCACCACAAAGTTTCCAAACAATATTGCTGTGCCCTCCTGCTGAGCACAGAGGCTGCCAGCAGCATTGTGGAGAAAAGAGGGCAGAATGGAATCTACTTGGCAACTCGCTACAATCATTTAGATGACTGCACGCCAAATTTGGGTGTTGCCCTCCTCAAATTGCGACCTTCACACAAAACAAGGCTAACCAATTTTTAGCACACTACTTCCCTAACTATGACTCCTAAATTTATTCTGTGGATTGTTAATTGGAGGCCAGCTATTATAAGATGGCCAGAGCTCAAGTGTGGGCCAATAATCATTCTCACTATTTAAATGCTAAGCAGGTCAGATCATTCGCTACTATGGAGACTGGAACCTAAAACCTCAAAAGCAATACAGCACTCAGACATAGCACCGGTGGATTGCTGGACTTCCTCCTTCTGCACTGTAGCATTTAAAAGTTTACTGTGACACTAGACAGATTTGCCATAGCATACACACATACAAGCTCTGGATTGAGGGGTGCAATTCCCACCCCACCACCCCCCCCCAAAAACAATTCAACCAGTTTTAAATGGTATAGCAGACTTTATCCCAAAACAGTCTACAATAAAAGGATAAACTATAAAAATCAATGGAAAGCTCAATAGTTCAGTTTCTTAACCAACCTGTTAATCCATTAATAATGCCAGAACGTTGAATGACCTTGGGGGTGTTAGCAGGCTCTTTGGAAATATTAATCATTTTATTTAACTGAAAATGGTTTCTTTGAGATATTTCCCTCACTCCTTCAATGTGTTAATTTATGCAGAAACACAAAATGTTGCTGCATGCATGGCAGAAACCAAAGAAGATGAGAATGCAGGAAGAAATAATCAGTTTAATATAAATGTTCTAAAATAATACAATTCCTCAACTATGCCAGAGTGGCCTCCCAATTCAATCTAATCAGCTAGGCTCAATCCTCTAACTTTAAATCGAGATAAGGAGACAATGTGGGAGCCATACATCATCCAATTATAACAGGCACTGAATAGGAAGATGTTTGCTTTATTCCCATCTACCTCTGGCTGCCACCAGCACCTAGTACCTCATGTGTCCCAATCCACAAGCAATTAGGAAGGCAACTGCCATATTGACCATTATTGCAAGGGGACTGGAGTACAGGAATAAGGAAGTCTTGTCACAAATGTACAGGGCTTTAGAAACAGAAGAGGAGAAGGAGGTGGTCATTCAGCCTTTAAGCCATGATCGTATTGAATAGAGGAGTAGGCTCGATCCTCTATCTTGACCTCATATTCCTTGACGCCTTTAGAGTCTAAAAGTCTATTTCCTTCTTAAATACATTCAGAGTCTTGAACTCCACAGCCCTCTATGGTAAAGAATCTATAGGTTCAACACCGTCTGAATAAAAAACTTCTTCACTTGTTCATGGGATGTGGGCTTCGCTGGCTGGGCCAGCATTTATTGCCCATCCCTAGTTGCCCTTGAGGTGGTGATGCTAAGCTGCCTTCTTGAACCACTGCAGTCCATGTGGTGTAGGTACACCCACAGTGCTGTTAGGGAGGGAGTTCCAGGATTTTGACCAAGCGACAGTGAAGGAACGATAATATCTTTCCAAGCCAGGATGGTGCGTGGCTTGGAGGGGAACTTCCAGGTGGTGGTGTTCCAATCTATCTGCTGCCCTTGTCCTTCTAGATGGTAGTAGTGTGGGTTTGGAAGGTGTTATCTAAGGAGACTTGTTGAATTCCTGCAGTGCATCTTGTAGATGGTACACACTGCTGCACTGTACGTTGGTGGAGGAGGGACAGAATGTTTGTGGATTGAGTGCCAATCAAGTGGACTGCTTTGTCCTGGACCATGCATGTCAAGCTTCTTGTGTGTTGTTGGAGCTGCACTCATCCAGGCAAGAGGGGAGTATTCCATCACACTCATGACTTGTGCCTTGTAGATGATGGACAGACTTTGAGGAGTCAGTTTCTCTTCATCTCAGTCCTAAACGGCCTACCTCATATCCAAGACTGTGACCCCTTGTTCTAGACACCTCAGTCAGAGGAAACATCATCCTTGCATCCAGTCTAACCAGCCCTGTCAGAATCTTATATGTTTTAATGAGATCCCCTCTAAACTCCAGTGAATATAGGCCTAGTCTGCCCAATCTCTCCTCATACGATAATCCTGCCATGCCAGGAATCAGTCTGGTGAACCTCGCTGCACTCCCTCTATGGCAAGTATATCCTTTCTTAGGTAAGGAGACCAAAACTGCACACTACATGTGTGGTCTCACCAAGGCCCTGTACAGATGCAGTAAGACATCCTTGCCCCTGTGCTCAAGTCCTCTCACAATGAAGGCCAACATACCATTTGCCTTAACTGCTTGCTGCACTTGCATGTTTGCTTTCAGTGATTGGCATACAAGGACACCCATCAACATTTCCCAATCTATCAACATTTAAATAATACTCTGCCATTTTGTTTTTCCTACCAAAGTGGATAACTTATCCAAGTTATACTGCATCTGCCATGTATGTGCCCACTCAACTTATCTAAATAGCCTTGAAGCCTCTTAAAACCCTCAACACTCACATTCCCACCAAGTTTTGTGTTGTCAGCAAACTTGGAAATATTACAAAAACAGAAAATGCTGGAAAAACTCAGCAGATCTGACAGCATCTGTAGAGAGAGAGAGAGAAACAGACTTAATGTTTCGAGTCCGTATGACCGTTCTTCAGACCCTTGTCTATTCTGCTAGTTGCGTCCTCAAAAAGCTCCAGTAGGTTTGTCAAACATGAAGTGTCCTGTTGATGGGACTGATCCTGGAATGCTGTGTATAATTCTGGTCTCCAAAAGAGAAGCTCACTAGATTGGTCCCTGGATTGAGAGAGTTGACCTATGATGAGAGGCTGAGTAAATTGTGTTTAGAAGAATGGGAGGTGATCTCATTGAAACATAGAAGATCCTGATGGGGCTTGATAGAGTAGACACAAGTTGTTTCCACCAGTTGGGAATTTAAAACACAGGGACACAGGCACAGGATAAGGAGACTATCATTTAGGACTGAGATAAGGAGCAATTTCTTCAAATGGTTGTGAATCTTATGAATTCTCTACCCCAGAGGGTTATGAATGCTCCATTGTTGAATTATATTTAAGGCTGGGATAGACAGATATTTGGTCTCTTAGGGAATCAGAAGATATTAGAAGGGGAAAGGAAGGCAGAGTTAAAACTCAAGATCAGCCATGATGGTACTGAATGGCAGACCACTCGACAGGTCATATGGTCTATTCCTGCTCCTTTCTCTTGAGCTCATGTCAAATACAACACCTGATCCACAGACTGCACAGAAAAGCATGTTAAACATTTCACTATGAAACACAATACAACAGCTGTTCTAAAGTAATTACAATATAGAGTCAGTGCTACCGTGACCTACATTCCCAATTCCTACAGTAAACAATGCAATAGCAACTAAAGCTTGCACATGTGAGTGGCTGATTGGGGTTGAAAGAATCATTTCTTTCTTCCATCTTTCAGACTTCACAAAACCTCACTGATTTATTCAAGCCTTGTGAGCATGTATTTTTGATGAATGTTACTTCATCTAACTTCAAATGTTAGGAGGAGTGAAACTGGTCTGTATTGGGTCTGTTTTTCAGTGTAATATGCCATCCTTTGCTAAATTCGTAGGGACTTTTTTTAAGAAGATGTCCTGTATAGGACGATAATGTATATTTGGGAAGTAATACCTGTTGAAGGGCCCTATTCAATAATTAATTGCTCTCTTGTTCACACCACGCTTGCCTGCAACAATAAGTGCAAGGAGCTCATGGATGTTCTTGTCACCAAGTTAGACACCATTTGTTTTTCTGCCTCTGGTACTTCCCTCTTTTCCTAGGAAGACAAACCATGTCCCTCCTTAGGTCTGACCTGTCGTCTCACTCTCTAGCTCCTCTCCTATCTTTCTCTATGCACTCTCCAAATTAATTTGACCTGGAGTCCCATCTTCTGCTCCCTTGAAGCCATTCCCGTTAATTGGCTTCCCAGTGAATTCCTGGCTTCCATGCTAGATGAGATCATAAGCAACCCACTCAGATCCTGTCCCCTTCTCTACCAAAATGACCTCCTTTACCTGCTCAAAAAATCAATTCCTGATCTCACTTTTCTTTCAGATTACTTCTCATCTTCAATCTCCCCTTCCTCTCCAAAGACCCTTAACGTGTCGTCTCAGATCTATACTCATGTCTTCCATAAATGCCCGTCTGAATCTCTTCCTTCAGGTACCAGCCGTTCCAAAAACAACCCAATCTAAAAGTTACAAACAACATTGCCTGTAACTGTGATCATAGTGTACAATGCTTCAGCTAGATCTTGCTGCAATCTTCAACATGGTTGACCATACTATCCCTTTCCAAAACTTGCCTTGTGCCATCCAGTTTGGTTCCTGCTCATAGCAATCTAGTCGCAGCAGCTAAGTATCTTCAGCAATAACTTCTCTTCCCTGCACACAAATCACTTCCCTATGAATCTATCCTCGGTTCACTCTTCATTTACATGCTGGCCTTGACAATTTTTGCCATATAAATGGAGTTAGCCTCTACGTGTACACGACGACACCCAGTTCTACCTCACCACAGCCTATGTTGTGTCAGATTACTTGTCCAATAGAGTGCTGAATGAGGCACATTTTTCCCAGTTAAATACTAGAAAGATTGAAGGCATTATCATTGACTCCCACCACAAATTCCATATCTACACCACAGGCTCCATTCTCCCAAACCACCTTAAGTCTGAACCAGACTGAAACCTCAGCGTCTTACTGACCCAGGCTCAGTTACAGACCACATATCCTCCTCATCATAAAGAGGATGCCTTTTTAGCCCTAACATTTCCCACCTCAGCCCATCTAGCATTGAAACACTCATTCATGCCTTTGTCACCTCTAAATTCAATTTATCCAATTGGTTCTCTAGAACCAACAAGAGGGCAAGCCACACTTGATGAGCAATAGTAATGAGCCAGACTTAGCTCATAATCCAATAGTAATGAAACATTTATTTAACAATTATCATAATATGATCAAATTCAATTTTGTTTCTGAAAGAGAAAATTTTAGCCACTACTGAGATTTCAGGGAGGGGACTGGGTGCCAAATTCAATAACCTCCAAAAATAGGCACATGGATTTCAATGCATGATGAACCCTCGTCTGTGTTGAAGGCAGCAGGCCAATTTGATGAGGCCTGCTGGTTTAAATTATTTCAGCATTTAGCCTGCATTAACCATGTTGTTGACTGGCTGGATGCATTTGCAGGGGGCAATATTGTTAGCAGCTAGCATCACTCAAAGCTAACCTAGCAAAGGGAAGGTGTATTCTGGCTGGAGTAGCTATTGGCAGGTTGTACAGGAAAGTGCTCTGGCCTAGGAAATAATGAAGAATGGCACAACATGGGAGACAGCAGGCTCCAAGGTTTTAGATGGTGCACTGTAGGCCTTGATGGAGGAGGTAGAAAGGAAAGATGTCCTTACCAACAGCAACACTACCCTCCAACTACTCAATTTACCGCTCTCACCATTCATCTGCCAACAATCTCTCTCAACCATGACTCATAATTGACATTAATATGCTTCACTTTACCCTCACACACTTAGCATTGCTGCCAGCTTCACAAGTTGCACACACTGCCAGCTATTCAACCATAATAGCCACATGACCCAAACAGCCTGCACGACACTCATGGTCACAATTCTCTCCTGTGCAGGACAAAGTGACACACAACCAAAGGCAGCAGAAGCTAAGCAGAAGGGGACAGGCATACCTACAATGTTCTAACCTCCATTAGGTGAGACAATGCTGGTCATTACTGGGACAGCCAGTGCTGGAGCTGAAAACATCAAAGTTTACCACATCCCACACATTTCAGCTTTAGAAGACAGATGGTGTAAGAAAGTACCTTTTACTTTTTATTCCTCCTCACACCACAACCTTACCCTTGAAATTCAACCTGGCTAGGCAGTTGAAGATCAGCAAGAACATGGTGATAATTAAGAAACATCATTGTTCTACTTCACACTTGCAGCCACCAGCTCAAACAGTGACTGTGCTGTCTTCTAAATTACACATACTAAGGCTGAATCCTAATGTCGTGACACATTAGGTCAGAGTGGACTGCAGCCAGGGCAAAAGGGAAAGATAATGCAACTGTCAGCTCGCCAGTGTGTGCACAAAAGGTGGCTGATGAGCATGCACAGTGCATTGGGCAGCCTGTCATTGATCAATGTCATGGGATATGGAGGAGTCCACCACCAACTTGGAACAGAGCTTGGAGTCCATTCTTTCCAGCATGGAAGTGATGGCCAACTGAGCATGACACTGTGGATGCTCTGAAATAAGAACAGGAAATACTGGGAATCTTCTGCAAGACAGGAAGCATCAACATTTTCTCTGATGAAAGGCTTTTGATCTGAAACATTCACACTGTTTCTTGATCCACAGATGTTGCCTGGCCAGTTGAGTATTTCCAACAGTCTTTGGTTTCATTTAAATTCACACACTTGTGGACGCTACCACGATGCAGCATCTGATGAGCAATGTTGCTGTTTCCATTGCAGCAACAACAGCAGTAACGTCTGAGCGTTCAGACTGCGAACATGCAAGTTCAGACTGCTGCAAACATGGCTGTGCATTGCGGTTGTAGAGTTCTACAACAATCCATTCCCCAACAGATTACTAGGATTGCTGAGTTCCACCCTGAAGTGCCAGTGGTTCCATGAAGCACAAATCTGCTGGCTTCTCTCAGGTTGACAACATTGGTGCTCCCCCCATTGCCACTCTGCCAGTACCCTTGCTTTTGATTGCTGAAGATCAGGTAGCAGAAGATTTGTTCCCTGAGCATCCTGGGCAGATATGACCTCCTGCCAAGAGTCCTCCCACTCCTCCCTGTTTCAGCAGATTGTCCTGCTCTGCTTGCCCTCTGTTCATTCTCCAAGTCAGTCTGTATTCCAAGAGAATGCTCACTAGTGTATCCATGTCTGGTAGCAACTGATTTATAGTTAGCAAAAACTCCTTAAGCACCTGTCTCTTCCTATAGGCACCTGAAACAGTAAACAAAGGGAGGTACCAAACACTTGTAGAATGAAAGCAACAGTCAGAGGAAATCAATCAGCAACTGACCTATATGTAGTTAATGAACCCTTTAAACAGCATTGGTGAGGGGCCTTTCCTACTGCTGAATATATGCTGCTATGCAAAGTAAAGACAGGGTAGTAACTGGAGTTAAAAACAAAAAACTGCGGATGCTGGAAATCCAAAGCAAAAACAGAATTACCTGGAAAAACTCAGCAGGTCTGGCAGCATCGGCGGAGAAGAAAAGAGTTGATGTTTCGAGTCCTCATGACCCTTCAACAGAACTGAGTGAATCTTAGGAAAGGGGTGAAATATAAGCTGGTTTAAGTGGGGGGGGGGGGGGGGGGGGGAAGAGAGAGAGAAAGAGAGAATTTGGTGGGGGGGGGGTTGTGTGGTTGTAGGGACAAGCAAACGGTGATAGGAGTAGATAATCAAAAGATGTCACAGACAAAAGAAAACAGAGGTGTTGAAGTTGGTGATATTATCTAACTGAATGTACTAATAAAGAATGGATGGTAGGGCACTCAAGGTACAGCTCGAGTAGGGGTGGGGTGGAAAGGCTAGAAGGGCACAAAAGATTTAAAAATAATGGAAATAGGTGGGAAAAGAAAAATCTATATAAATTATTGGAAAAAACAAAAGGGGGAAGAAACAGAAAGGGGGTGGGGATGGAGGAGGGAGTTCAAGATCTAAAGTTGTTGAATTCAATATTCAGTCCGGAAGGCTGTAAAGTGCCTGGTCGGAAGATGAGGTGCTGTTCCTCCAGTTTGCCTTGGGCTTCACTGGAACAATGCAGCAAGCCAAGGACAGACATGTAGGCAAGAGAGCAGGGTGGAGTGTTAAAATTGCAAGCGACAGGGAGGTTTGGGTCATTCTTGCGGACAGACCGCACGTGTTCTGCAAAGCGGTCGCCCAGTTTAAGTTTGGTCTCTCCAATGTAGAGGAGACCGCATTGGGAGCAATGAATGCAGTAGACTAAGTTGGGGGAAATGCAAGTGAAATGCTGCTTCACTTGAAAGGATTGTTTGGGCCCTTGGATGGTGAGGAGAGAGGAAGTGAAGGGGCAGGTGTTGCATCTTTTGCGTGGGCATGGGGAGGTGCCACAGGTGTGGGTTGAGGAGTAGGGGGTGATGGAGGAGTGGACCAGGGTGTCCCGGTGGGAACATTCCCTACGGAATGCCGCCAGGGGAGGTGATGGGAAGATGTGTTTGGTGGTGGCATCATGCTGGAGTTGGCGGAAATGGCGGAGGATGATCCTTTGAATGCGGAGGCTGGTGGGGTGATAAGTGAGGACATGGGGGACCCTATCATGTTTCTGGGAGAGAGGAGAAGGCATGATGGCGGATGCGTGGGAGATGGGCCGGACATGGTTGAGGGCCCTGTCAACAACCGTGGGTGGAAAACCTCGGTTAAGGAAGAAGGAGGACATGTCAGAGGAACTGTTTTTGAAGGTAGCATCATCAGAACAAATGCGACGGAGGCGAAGGAACTGGGAGAATGGAATGGAGTCCTTACAGGAAGCGGGGTGTGAGGAGCTGTAGTCGAGGTAGCTGTGGGAGTCGGTAGGCTTGTAATGGATATTGGTGGACAGTCTATAACCAGAGATTGAGACAGAGAGGTCAAGGAAGGGAAGGGAAGTGTCAGAGATGAACCATGTGAAAATGATGGAGGGGTGGAGATTGAAAGCAAAATTAATAAATGTTTCAAAGTCCCGATGAGAGCATGAAGCAGCACTGAAGTAATCATCGATGTACCGCAGAAAGAGTTGTGGAAGGGGGCCGGAGTAGGACTGGAACAAGGAATGTTCCACATACCCCATAAAGAGACAGGCATAGCTGGGGCCCTTGCGGGTACCCATAGTCACACCTTTTATTTGGAGGAAGTGAGAGGAGTTGAAGGAGAAATTGTTCAGTGTGAGAACAAGTTCAGCCAGACAGAGGAGAGTAGTGGTGGATGGGGATTGTTCGGGCCTCTGTTTGAGGAAGAAGCTAAGGGCCCTCAGACCATCCTGGTGGGGGATGGAGGTGTAGAGGGATTGGACGTCCATGGTGAAGAGGAAGCGGTTGGGGCCAGGGAACTGGAAATTGTTGATGTGACATAAGGTGTCAGAGGAATCACGGATGTAGGTGGGAAGGGACTGGACAAGGGGGGAGAGAAGGGAGTCAAGATAATGAGAAATGAGTTCCGTGGGGCAGGAGCAAGCTGACACGTTCGGTCTACCGGGCCAGTTCTGTTTGTGGATTTTGGGTAGGAGGTAGAAGCGGGCCGTCCGAGGTTGGGCGACAATCAGGTTGGAAGCTGTGGGAGGAAGATCTCCAGAGGAGATAAGGTCAGTAAAAGTCCTGGAAACAATGGCTTGATGTTCAGTGGTGGGGTCATGGTCCAGGGAGAAGTAGGAGGAAGTGTCTGCGAGTTGATGCTCAGCATCTGTGAGGTAGAGGTCAGTGCGCCAGCAGAGGCTGAGCATCAATTCGCAGACACTTCCTCCTACCTCTCCCTGGACCATGACCCCACCACTGAACATGAAGCCATTGTTTCCAGGACTGTCACTGACTTCATCTCCTCTGGAGATCTTCCTCCTACAGCTTCCAACCTGATAGTCGCCCAACCTCGGACGGCCCACTTCTACCTCCTACCCAAAATCCACAAACAGAACTGTCCCGGTAGATCGATCGTGTCAGCTTGCTCCTGCCCCACGGAACTCATTTCTCGTTATCTTGACTCCCTTCTCTCTCCCCTTGTCCAGTCCCTTCCCACCTACATTCGTGACTCCTCTGACACCTTCCATCACATCAACAATTTCCAGTTCCCTGGCCCCAACCGCTTCCTCTTCACCATGGACGTCCAATCCCTCTACAACTCCATCCCCCACCAGGATGGTCTGAGGGCCCTTAGCTTCTTCCTCAAACAGTGGCCCAAACAATCCTCATCCACCACTACTCTCCTCCAGCTGGCTGAACTTGTTCTCACACTGAACAATTTCTCCTTCAACTCCTCTCAATTCCTCCAAATAAAAGGTGTGGCTATGGGTACCCGCATGGGCTCCAGCTATGCCTGTCTCTTTATGGGGTATGTGGAACATTCCTTGTTCCAGTCCTACTCCGGCCCCCTTCCACAACTCTTTCTCCGGTACATTGATGATTACGTTGGTGCTGCTTCATGCTCTCGTCGGGACTTGGAAAAATTTATTAATTTTGCTTCCAATCTCCACCCCTCCATCATTTTCACTTGGTCCATCTCTGACACTTCCCTTCCCTTCCTTGACCTCTCTGTCTCAATCTCTGGTTATAGACTGTCCACCAATATCCATTACAAGCCTACCGACTCCCACAGCTACCTCGACTACAGCTCCTCACACCCCGCTTCCTGTAAGGACTCCGTTCCATTCTCTCAGCTCCTTCGCCTCCGTTGCATCTGTTCTGATGATGCTACCTTCAAAAACAGTTCCTCTGACATGTCCTCCTTCTTCATTAACCGAGGTTTTCCACCCACGGTCGTTGACAGGGCCCTCAACCGTGTCCGGCCCATCTCCCGCGCATCCGCCCTCATGCCATCTCCTCTCTCCCAGAAACATGATAGGGGCCCCCTTGTCCTCACTTATCACCCCACCAGCCTCTGCATTCAAAGGATCATCCTCCGCCATTTCCGCCAACTCCAGCATGATGTCACCACCAAACACATCTTCCCTTCACTTCCCTGGCGGCATTCCGTAGGGATCGTTCCCTCCGGGACACCCTGGTCCACTCCTCCATCACCCCCTACTCCTCAACCCCCACCTATGGCACCTCCCCATGCCCACGCAAAAGATGCAACACCTGCCCCTTCACTTCCTCTCTCCTCACCGTCCAAGGGCCCAAACACTCCTTTCACATAAAGCAGCATTTCACTTGCATTTCCCCCAACTTTGTCTACTGCATTCATTGCTCTCAATGCGGTCTCATCTACATTGGAGAGACCAAATGTAAACTGGGCGACCGCTTTGCAGAACACCTGCGGTCTATCCACAAGAATGATCCAAACCTCCCTGTCGCTTGCCATTTTAACACTCCACCCTGCTCTCTTGCCTACATGTCTGTCCTTGGCCTGCTGCATTGTTCCAGTGAAGCCCAAAGCAAACTGGAGGAACAGCACCTCATCTTCCGACTAGGCACTTTACAGCCTTCCGGACTGAATATTGAATTCAACAACTTTAGATCTTGAACTCCCTCCTCCATCCCCACCCTCTTTCTGTATCTTCCCCCTTCCTTTTGTTTTTTCCAATAATTTATATAGATTTTTCTTTTCCCACCTATTTCCATTATTTTTAAATCTTTTATGCCCTGCTAGCCTTTCCACCCCACCTCCACTGGAGCTGTACCTTGAGTGCCCTACCGTCCATTAATTAGCACATTCGTTTAGATAATATCACCACCTTCAACGCCTGTGTTCTTTTGTGTGACATCTTTTGATTATCTACTCCTATCACTGCTTGCTTGTCCCTACAACCACACCACAACCCCCCCCCCCCCCCACCTTAAACCAGCTTATATTTCACCCCTTTCCTAAGATTCACTCAGTTCTGTTGAAGGGTCATGAGGACTCGAAACGTCAACTCTTTTCTTCTCCGCCGATGCTGCCAGACCTACTGAGTTTTTCCAGGTATTTCTGTTTTTGTTTTGTTATTAACTGGAGTGTTGAACACCAAACTTGCATTGCTCAAGTTAATGATGTCATGATCTGCTAGTCTGCATACTTCTGGCAGCTGTTTGCTACTCACGTGCTCACATCTTCACCAATATGGCATCTAGTGTGATCAGCCTCAAGAATATGCACGCACATCATGCATGCTATTTTGGAACTCTATAATCACAGCACCAAAAAGACAAGCACAAACAATCCAAATTTCTCACCCTGGGCTGACTTTAATGGGATGAGACAAAGACTGATACAGCAATCTAGTCAAAACTATTCTTGCGCAAAACTACAGATGGACACCTCCCAAAGTTCAACAAATTATTTACCTTCACATTGTCCAAAATATACTCCAATGTGAAAAGCACACTAACGAATAAAACACTCATGGTTAACAAAAGCAGATCATAGAATCATGGAAAATTGGTGGTTGTTTGTCCTATCAGGTCAGTGCCTGCCAAAGAGCTATCCAGACTTTCCAGATTTTGATCCATAGTTTGTAGGCTACAGCATGTCAAATGGATATCGAAGTACTTTGTAAAGGATTCTGCCCCTACCACCCTTTCTGGCATTGAGTTCAAGACCCCCATCATGTTCTGGATGGTGCACAAATTCTCCTCTAATCCCTCTGTCGCTGACTTTAAATTTGTGCCCGTGTTCTATCACTCTATCCAGATCCCTCAATTTCATACACCTCAAATCACCCCTCAGCCTCCTCTGTTCCAAAGAAAACAAACTCAGTCCATCCAACATTTCCTCATTGCTAAAAAGCCTCATTCCTGGCTCTATCACCATTTACATCTGCTCTGTACTCCCTATAAAATGATCATAGCTCCTGTAAAGCAGTGACCAGACCTACACGCAGTACTCCAACTGTGGCCCAACTTGTGTTTTAAACACTTCTAGCACAACTTCCCTGCTCCTATATTCTATACCTCAGTTTATTGAAGAAAGTATCCCACATGCTTCTTCAACCTCATCTACTTGTCCTGTAGCCCTTAAGGATCTATGGACATACATTCCAAGATGGATCTTTTCCCTCTATAATTTTCAGTTTCCTACCATTTATTGTGTATTCACTTGGCTTGTTTGCCCTCCCAACTATACTACCTCACAATTCTAAGGATTGAATTTGATTTGC
This sequence comes from Carcharodon carcharias, assembly GCF_017639515.1. Classification (NCBI taxonomy): domain Eukaryota; kingdom Metazoa; phylum Chordata; class Chondrichthyes; order Lamniformes; family Lamnidae; genus Carcharodon; species Carcharodon carcharias. The sequence goes on from NC_054469.1 coordinate 173,261,609, forward strand.
CACTTTTCTGCCCACCTGACTTATCTATTGGCATTTTACTGCAATCTACAACTTTCTTTTTCATCATCAACCCCATGGTCAATCTGGTATCATCTGCAGGCTTCTTAATCATGCCCCTCCATTTAAGTCTACATCATTTATACATACTACAAAAATACTACAGGGTCCTGCAGAACCCCATAGGAAAACAAAGGAGTTACAAAAACACCTGTTGACCATTACCTTTAGTTCATGTCACAGTTAATTTTGGATCCAACTTGCCACATTCCCTTGTATCCCATGGGCCTTTACTTTTCTGGCCAGTCTGCCATGTGAGATCTTGTCAGAAAGCTTGCTAAAATCCACAGAATACATCAAATGTACTACCCTCATTGACCTTCCTGGTTACCTCCTTAAAGAACAAATCCAAGCTGACTCCTTAATTAATCCATGCCTTTCTAAATAACATTTTCCTTTATAATGTTTTCAATAATTTGCCCAAAGTTTATAGACAACAGTACAATGTTAGAAGCCCTCCAGTCCTCTGGCACCACACATACAGTCAGAAAGAATTGAAAAATGATGGTCAAAGCCTCTGCTCTTTCCCCCCCTTACTTCTCACAACAGCATGGAATACGTTTCATCCGGCCTGTCGTTGATTAATCTACCTTCAAAGATGCTAAACTCCTTAATAATGGTTCTCTCTCACTACATGTGTACCATCATATATATCACACTTTTCTTCTTCAATTAAGTATCTACATTGTCCTCTTTTGTGAAGACAGAAAGAATGCATTAAGAACCATGCTCACATCTACTGCCTTCACACACAGGTTATCATTTGGTCTCTAATTGGCTCTCTTACCTTGGTTATTCTCTTGTTCTTTATTTATTCATAAAACACCCTTTGGGTTTTCCTCGATGTGCATCTTTTCGCTTTCCTAATTTCCTTTTTTATTTTGCCCCTGCATGTTCTATACACCTCTAGGCCTTTGCAGTATTGAACTCTCAGTATCTGACTGAAGTTTCCCTCTTTTGCTTCATTCTACCCTGTATGCTTCTTGATATCCAAGGGATCTCCATTCAGGAATCTTAACCTCTTTCTTTATGGAAACATATTTGTTTAGAACCCTCACTATCTATCCTTTGAACGTCTCCCATTGCCCCGATACTGATTTACTTTAAGTAGCTGTTTCCAGCCCACTTTTGCTAAATCATTTCTCAGCTCAGTAAAATTAACTTTTCTCCAATTGAGAACTTTTACTCCTGGTCTATCTTGGTCTATTCCATAACTAAGTGAATTGAAAGATACTTAAAGCTAAAGGGAAGAGCATATCAACGTGCAAAAAAATAGTAATTACAGTGGACTGGGACCGATATGAAAAATAGCAAAGAAAGACAAAATGTAGGCCTGCAAAAAGGGAATATGAAACAAAACTTGCAAAGATATCAAGATTAGCATAAATAGATCTTTACAATTATGTTAGCAAAGGGTATTGTGAGCCCTTCAAAAACAGAGGTAACATTGCAAATGAAAATAAGGAAATGACAGACTTGTTGAATAATTGTGTCAGTCTCCAACAGTATAGGAACAGGTTGATATACGTGGTATTCCAGGGGAATACAACACAAGAATGCAAGGATTAGGAGCAAGAGTAGGCCATTAGGCCCTTTGAGCCTGCTTTGTCATTCAATGAGATCTTAACTGATCTGATTGTGGCCCCAACTCCACTTTCCTGCCTGCCCCCCATAACCCTCAATTCCCTTGCTGATCAAAAATGTAATTCAGCCTTGAATATATACAATGACAGGCTCCGTTGCTCTCTGGAGAAAAGAATATCAGACTATTGACTCCCAAAAAAACATTCTCATCTCCATCTTAAATGGCAGAACCCTTATTCTTAAGCTGTGTCCTCTGGTTCTAGGCTCCCCCACAAGGGGTAACATCCTCTCAACATCCATCCTGTCAAGTCCCTTCAGGATCTTGTATGTTTCAATAAGATCACTCCTAATTCTTCTACACTCCAGTGGGTATAGGCCCAGCCTGTTCAACCCTTCTTCATAAAGCAACCCCTTCTTCCCAGGAATGAGTCCAGTGAACCTTCTCTGAACAGCTTCTAATGCAATTATATCCCAAGTAAGAAGACCAAGACTGTATACAATGCTTCAGATGTGATCTCACTAAGGCCCTGTACAGCTGTAGCCAAACTCCCCAACTTATATATTTGATTCCCCTTGCAATAAACACCACTTGTTCTCCTAATCACTTGCTGTACCTGCCTATTAATCTCTTGTGATTCATGCACCAGGACACACACATCCCTCTGTACCAGAGTTCTGCAGTCTCTCGCCATTTAAATAAAATACTGCTTTTCTATGCTTCCTGTCAAAGCGGACATGCTCACATTTTCCCACATTATATTCTGCCAAATTTTTGCCACTTGACTTAACCTAATAATGAATTGAGAACAGGAACTCACCGAAATTCACAGAAGAAAACAGCATGAGAAAAAAATTACCTGAAGTTTCCGATACGGGGAGTGGCGAATGACTCAACTCACTACTGCACCTTCGGATCCCGAGGAAGTCCTAATGGGCGTAGATTTGCAGTACTTACCTGGGAAGTTGAAACTTGCAATTGCTCTTTTTACCCTGCCTGGATTGCTGCACAATTCCCTACGATAGTGGGATCATATGGCCAGAACCACAGAGACTTGGGCTGTTTGCCCCACAATTATCTTGGTTTTACACAGATTTACTTGCAGCGTTTCTTAACAGATGTAAAGCTCTCTGCTGGAGCCAAGACCGGAAGGTGCAAAGGTTCCGGTGTAAAATGGTAAAAGGGCATCTTAAATTGCAGTCAGTGGCAGATGCACCTGCTCCCTCACTGACTGGAAGATTTGGGCCATGGGAATCTGCCAGTCTTAATGCTGATGACCTAATGAGCTTCCATCCAAGATTTTTAAAGGCAGTGAGGAAATTGCAGATATGTTAGCCATTACCTTCCAAAGTCCTCTCAGTTCAGAAGTTGCAAATGTATCTTTCATAAAGAATGGTGTTACAAGTGTTAGTCCAACATCGGTCCTGGAGACATCATTGGAATCCTTCATTAAGGATAGAGTGATTGAGTATTTAGGAAAGTTAGAGCTGATTAGAGAGTCAGCATGAATTTGTAATGGGTAGGTCATATTTAATTAATCCAATTACACTTTTTGTGGATTGTCTAAAACTATATTCCAGCAGACTATCTATGGATGTATTTTATACACACTTGTTGGAGACATTCCACAATAGGAGAATGTTAGCTAAAATTGAAGCTCACGGGCTTGAAAGCAAATTCTTGACCTAATTTAGAAGATTGCAGAGGCAGTAGAAAACAGAGTAGGGATAATGGGTATGTACTCAAATTGGAAGAAGTGACAATTGTTATCTGACAGGGATCTGTGTTGAAGTCTCAACTATTCACTACGTTTTTAATGACGTGGATAACGCAATATACCCATGTTTGTCAATGACAAAAAATTGATGGCATATTAAGATGTATAGACTGGAGCATAAAATTACTAAAGTCAATGATAGATTAAGTGGGCAAAACTGTTTTAGATGAACCTTAAGGCAGGTTAAGTATATAAAAAATTATGGCTCCAAATGGTGAAAGGAACAGTGGAAGTCTAAAGAAATTTCGGGGCCCATGTATACAGATCATTAAAATACTGTAGACACATGGAAAAGATAATTAAAGTGTCTAACATTTCATCAGCTTTTATAATGAAAGAAGTTGATCGAGTAGACATTTCAAAAGAGAATAAACAAAGCACTAGACTTTATTTCCAGAGGGATCAAAGTGAAAAGTAGGGAAGTTATGTTAAACCTGTATCAAACCTTGATTAAGTCACATTTCCAGTACTACATGCACTTCTTGCTGCCATATCATAAAAAGGATATAGAGGCACTAAAGAGGGTGCCGAGAAGATTTAGAAGGATGACACCAGAAATGCGTGGGTATATTTATCGGGAGAGGATTGTAACTCTTCTTTTGTGGAATAAAGGCTGAGGGGTGACCTAATAGAGATCTTCACAAATAGGAAAGGTATTGATAGAATGGAGAAAGAAGGAATGTGTCCTTTTGTGGGGAAGAGCATAGCTAAAGACCATCAATATAAGATAGCCACCAAGGAATCTAATAGGGGATTTAGAAGAAACGTCTTTACCCAAATAGTGGTGAGAATGTAGAATTTGCTACCATAGGAAGTGACTGAAGCAAACAATATAGATGCATTTGAGGAGAGGCTAAACAAACAGATGAGAGAGATAGAGAGTTACAATGATAGATTGAGATGAGGAAAGATGGGAGGCAGCAAGTGGAGCATAAGTACCGGCATGGACTAGTTGGACCAGATGGCCCGTTTCTGTTCCATATATCCTATACAATATAATCTTTGAGAAATTCATCAGCAATGAGATTCAGGATTTTTCAGCAGCTCCATTGGCTGTGAGCTCCCACTAAATTATAAAAAACAATACTGTTGGGCCAATGTGAACAGAGTGCTTCTCTGACTTGAGAGGAGTCAGGATCACCCCTGTCCACAGCGTAACTGAAGGCCAGTGCTACAAGGCAGGTGACCCAACATTGAAACCTCATGTAAGTTGCCTGTCTACGCTGATGAGGCCCAAGGACCAATTTGCATCAATCCTCAGCCTCTTGCTGCAGGAACATGCTGGTTTCTCAGCAATAAAAACAAAAAAACTGCGGATGCTGGAAATCCAAAACAAAAACAGAATTACCTGGAAAAACTCAGCAGGTCTGGCAGCATCGGCGGAGAAGAGTTGACGTTTCGAGTCCTCATGACCCTTGTCGAAGGGTCATGAGGACTCGAAACGTCAACTCTTTTCTTCTCTGCCGATGCTGCCAGACCTGCTGAGTTTTTCCAGGTAATTCTGTTTTTGTTCTGGTTTCTCAGCACCCAGTCTGGGTCTGAAAATGGGCACTGACCAAAATAAACCCCTAGTAGTTTCACACATCACATTTTTCCATCTCCTAAAACTAAAACACAAACCCACACACACATCAGCTCATCCAGATAATGTTTAGACATGACCTGAAAGTCTAGTCAGCAGCAAGGCTACTTCTGTGAAGAAAAATTGGAAAATTGCTTGACATTTTTCAAAAGGCCATGCAATATAAATAGCTCTATCCTGTTTCTTGTTATGAATGATGGTCACGTGAAAGCACATGTGAAGGCTTGTGTGAAGACATGTGATTCACCCAGCCTTTTCCACAATCTCTTGGCCACTCAGTACACAAATTAATAGGCAGTTTTGGACACAAGAGTCAACAAATCATCTACACAACAGTTGCTAGCAACAGGTGGTCATCACATTATAGGCACAAATATGTCTGTGTACAAGCTCAGTGACAGATCTATTTTCAGTTAGACATGACTAAATACCTCGTGCTCTGTACGTAATTAGTAAACCCACAACGAGATAAACCCAGCCTCGCCAAGTGGCTAGTCTACTTGCATTTTTTTTTAGAAATACCATTCCATTCCCCATTACAGGCACCAAAACAGGCTACACAGGGAGCTCAGGAATGTAAAATTACATGAGTAATCCAAAGTTGAAGGCAACATATGACAAAACCTTTCTATGCTTACATTTTATTGCAGGGTGTATTTGTTTAGCTCTGGTTCCTGTTTGTAGAATCATACAATGGAATCAGAGAAGTTACAGCGCCAGGTGGTGGTAACTGGATGGCTCTTTCAGAGAGCCATTTCTCATCCTTTTTTCCCCTTCAGGCGCTTATTTAATTCCCTTTTGAAAGGAATGACTGAGCCTGCCTCAACCACCCTTAAAATCATAGCCACTCATTGAATTATAAAGTTTTTGCTCATGTCATCTTTGGTTCTTTTTGCCAATCACTTTAAATGTGCCCTTTGATTCTAGACCTTTCCATCAATGAAAGCAGTTTCTATCTACTTTTTCTAGATTCCTCATGATTTTGGGCACCTTTATCAAATCTCTTCCCAACCTTTCTTCTAAGAAGAACAGCCCCAGCTTCCCCAATCTATTCATGTAACTGAAGCCCCTCATTCCTCAGAACAAATCTCCAGGATCTTTTCTGCACCCTATCTAATGCCTTCACACCATGCCTCAAGAGTGGTATCCGGAACCTGACTCAATACTCCTGTTAAGGCCGAGCCAATGTTTTGTAAAGGTTCATCATAACTTCCTTGCTTTCGCTCTCAGTGTCTCTATTTATAAAACCCAGAATCCTGTATGCTTTTTAAACTGATTTTGCAACCTGACTTCAGTGATTAGTATACATTTTCTCCCAGGTCGCTGTTCCTGCACCCCATTTAGAATTGTGCCTTTTAGCTTATATTGGCTCTCCTCTTTCTTCCTACCAAAATATATCATTTTGCACTTCTCTGCATTAAATTTCTCCTGCCATTAGTCCATCTATTCCATCAACCTATGTTCTCTTGAAACCTAATCACTATCCTCCTCACTGTTCACCACACTTCCAAGATTTGCCATTTGCAAATTTTGAAATTGTGCTCTGTACACCAAAGTGCAGGTCATTAAAATATATCAAGAGAAACTGTGATCCTCCTCCAACACCTGGAGAACTGTATACCTTCCTCCACTCTAAGAAACAGCTGCTCATTGCTAATCTGTTTCCTGTTCTTTAGCCAATAGATATTGGAGATCTTTGTGTTACAGTTGAACTAAAGGAGATTTTTTAAAAATTGAGGATCGCGGGTGAAAGGATAATAGCAATAATGTAGTACAACTGTAAGACTGAAAACAGGATAGAGGAAGAGCTAAGTCGAGGTCTAATAAGATGACACCAAACTTCGATTTAAAAAAAAAATTGACGATAGGCAGAAAATTCAGATCTGTAAATAGAAGCTGCCAGAGGTGGTGCTACAGAAGCCAGAGGCTCTCAGAGTGACATGCAGCACCTCTATCACAGCCTGTCCAATGCCCCATGCTAGGGAGGGAGCTCCCGTGTGCATTGATGCCTCCCAACTGATGTCCTTGCATCAGGCACCCATACCAGCAGATTGGATACTCTCCATTTACAAACTTGAACCATGAAGGCCCATTCAACATATTCGTTTGCCACTCGAAGCACACACATTGAGCTGCAAGAGGCCGGCATAAGCATTATTTAAGGGCCAGGCACCTAACTTGCACGCAAAATAATTTGGAATAACTTCTGCTATTGCAAAGTCTCTGGAAATCCACTGCCCTTTTTAGACGTGTCATGGTGAGTCACTGGATTTGGTGAGAAGTGTTTCTAAACCCTCATAGGGAAGGCACAGGATCTGGTGACCTGCTCGTTTAAAGATTGCAACAGGTCTGGAAGAAGAAAGCAAAATACTGCGGATGCTGGAAATCTGAAACAAAAACACAAAATGCTGGAAAAATTCAGGTCTGGCAGCAGCTGTGGAGAGAGGAACAGAGTTAATGTTTCGAGTCTGTATGACTCTTCTTCAGGAATAAAGAGTAGAAATGTGATGGACTTTATACTGTTTTAAGAGGAGGTGGAGCAGGTGAAGTAAGATAGAAGGTCAGGGATAGGTGGGAGCTAAGGAGAGATTAACAAAGGTGTCATGGACACAAGAACAAAGAGAGTGTTAATGGTAGTGGTAAGGACAAGAGAAGGTGCTGATAGTGGCAGAATGTGTTAAAAGCAGAACAGGGGTGAAAGTGCAACATAGAAACAAGTGACAGGTGGCCCTGTGGAGGTTAGTCGGGGGGGGGGAAATAAAATATGAATGAATAAAAATAAAAAATGAAAATTAAAAAAGAAAATTAAAATTGAAATAAATTATTTTTAAAAATTGGATTAAAAAAAGAGTAGAAATGGAGGACAGAGTTCATGGTCTGAAGTTGAACTCTTAAGTCTGGAAGTCTGTAAAGTGCCTAGTTGGAAGGTGAGGTGCTGTTCCTTCGGTTTGTGTTGGGCCTCACTGGAACAATGCAGCTGGCCAAGGACAGACATGTGGGAATGAGAGCAGGATTGTGTGTTGAAACGGCAGGCGACAGGGAGGTCTGGGTCATTCTTGCGGACTGAGCGAAAGTGGTCCGCAAAGAGGTCACCCAGTCTGTGTTTAGTCTCCCCAGGTCTGAGGGCTCCAGCAGCAGTGCCTCTGGGTCTGTAACATGACAAGAAGTTAGAGCAGAGGCTGCAGAGAGGGCAGTTCTGCGAAACCATCTGCCAAACTGGAGCTGAACTCCATGCTCCTTGACAGTGACAGGAGGCGGTCTGCGATTTCATCCTCTGGTGAACTGACACACAAACTATTCTTTCTTGTCCTGGCTGCAGCCTTCCCGGTGACTCACCACATAGATCTCAGCTCTTTCCCAGCCTTTTAAGGTACAAACAGTGCCAGTATCTGAGCTTGTGGCTCGACTGTCAGGCCAAGTGATGGGTCTTTTCATCAGTGCTGCGCTGTGCTGTTGCTTTCTCTTCTGGTTGTGCTGTGGCTGGACAGGTGGCAGCTCTTGAGTGGCTGAAAGCAGGAAGAAAGGGGAAGGTTGGGATGAGGGAAGGAAGTTGGGTTTAAAAGCAAGAGATTCACAGTCATATCACCTGCGTTTGCTCATGCCCAGGTTCCAGAATGGAGGTGAACTGGGATTTGAGAAGGGGCATAAGGCACAAACATGCCATCATGCTCAATGTTCCAAGTGACATCAGATACCAATGGTCTCTGCCACACTGGTCCCATAAGGTGGAGAACCATCTCCTCCATAGGGCTCAGGAGGTGCAGGTATCCTCTTCACCACCAGTTCTGCTCTGTTCCCTTCTATTGTGGGCCACACTGTCCTACAAGAGAGGGAAGATGGTCAGTGATTGTGTTGGATTGGGTTTGGGTGATTGCCTGCCACAGCTGAATAGCTGGAAATATGTAGCAAGCTCAATGTGAGGATGGCATTATTGGAATGTATATTAGGATAAAGTGGAGTATCTGGATGGTAACAGGGACTGCTGATGGGTGAGTCTTGCTAACAGGGACTGCTGATGGGTGAGTTATGCACTAAGCACCAAATGAAGCTGTATGAAATGTCATGTGAAGATGTGTTCATCAGCCTTGGCTATGCACATGAGGTCATCATACTTTACTTCCAGGTCCTTTGGGTCAAACTCTGCCAACTGATTTCCATTGGCCCCGATTTTCACAGGAATGAATTGTTAATTAGTTTGGGGTAGGTTCAGCAACCAATCAACAACTGTGGATGTGGGAATGGAGGTGGGACTGAAAGAATGCAGAGCCTGAGTTAAACAGAACATAGCTGCCATTACTGTGGCTGTCATTCACTGATTCAATTTCAGTATCAGTCATGGAACAGGAAAAGCAAAGGCCAGAATCTAGGGCAAGGATGCCCCCTCCTTTGTAGGTGCTGACCTGGAATTCCTCCTCAAGAGTGAGGGTGAGATGGGTGGAAGAAGGCCATGCTCCCAATCCAAGCAATCCTAGCTGGCTAGAGGTAAATGAGGAAGTTAGCAGATGGACCTGGATGCAGTGGGCCTTTGACATTGGCTACAGAGGCTGGCAGTACCTTATTTCACTCTTTTGTCTTTACACGAGGAAGGAGATCACAATGGCCATGAAAGAATGCAGACCGGAGGAAGGGCCCCCATCCTTCACATTATCACTACAGTAAAAATGGAAACCGCCAGGGGGGCTCACCACACACGTCAGGGAAGGGGGAATCTCTGGTGGAGTAAATAGAATCTGGAACGTACAGATTAAGGAGGTGCAGTGCACTTCATCCTCTCTGACAGCATGCAAAGACCTAGCTGTTACAATTATGAGGTTTATAAGACTATGCTTTGGACCATGTCTTTAGACTTAGGGCAAAAAGGGGGGTCATGTGACAATTCCAAATTCAGCCTGGCAAGATGGCTGATTAGTTATGGGATTGGCAGAACAAGGTGTAAAATTCTCACACCGGGGAACAAAAGGCAAGGGCAGCTGTGCTAACAGTAAATAGACTTGCTAGCTCCAAGCTTTTGGGGCAGAAAGATAAGAGGGGGAAAAGACCAGTTGCTGTGGTCGGCAGAGAAGATACTTCAGGTTTCTTGTGAGCTAACAAAGCTGGATGCAGGAGGCAGATGCTCTCTAGTTGAATAGGTGCATCCCATTGCCATCTAAGGAATCTGGGAGATTTGTCCTGCATGGCCAGAGGGTGGGGGGAGAAGAATCATGGGAGTGGACTTTACTGCCAGTAGCGGATCTGGAAAACTCTTCAAAAACATTGAAGTGCCTGGAGATGGTACCTCTAAGTTACTATTTGGCAAAATAGGAAAGTGTGAACCCACTGGAAGTGAATGTGTACTGTTTGCCGTAAGGAAAGTCATTTTATGGAGTGTGTGTTGTGTGATCAATATAAAAGAGAAATGTTCCATTGCGTAGTTTGGAATATAAGTTGCCTACAAAATTAATTTTTCGTTAATAGTATTTTCAGTAATTTATGAGTGAAAATCTTAAAACGTGAAATATTATTGTGTCATCCTTTTCAGCTATTAACTGAAACATAGAAAATAGGAGGAGAGAGGACATCATTTGGCCCTTCAAGCCTGCTCTACCATTCAGTATGATCATGGCTGATACTCCTCTCTCTCGCCATACCCCTTAACGCCTCAGCTCAGTCAGGGCAGACGCACCAGAGGACAGAAGCAACACTTCAAGGATTTGCTGAAAACCAACAAGAAGAAATACAATCCTGATATTAACTCCCAAGAGAGGCCTTGGGTTGAACCAGATTGTGGCAGCATTTTGAGACCCAATGACAAAAAATGAAGAAGAAAATCGAGAACGGTGAAAGGAACATACCATGAGCTAAAATGGTAATGCACAACCAGACATCCCCCATGTGACAACAAATGTCCTACCATGCCATAAAGTCTGCAAATCCTGAATTGGCTTCATCGGCCATCTTTGGACTCATGGAAGACAATCGTCTTCACTAGTGAGGGATAGCCAATAGTAATAAGTACACAGGAGGTGGTGAGAGAAGTGGAGCAGCTATGGGAAGTCCTGCTTGGAGGACAAAGGATGGAGGACAGTCAGAGCCCTATTCAGCTGAGCACAGATACCAAGTCACAGGAATCACAAGATGTGTTACCATGTGTCAGAGTTCCCTGAGACTGGTCATGGGCTGCAAATAGAGGAGTCTATTCAGCTCCTGTCAGCCATCATTGTTCAGAACTTTGAGTACATGAGCTCCTCCATTGAGAGAGTGGCCAACCACATGTTAAGCCATATGCAGCAGGAACTGTGTGCTGCTGTACACAGGATGCATGCCTCTCTATGTAGCCTTGTCCAGTCACTGATGGCGCAGGTATGCCAGTTGAACCCCAACTGGTGCTGCCTTCCAGCCATCTGGATTGCCAGCCACGGGCTGGGGCAATCAACAAAGAGGATGAGGGTACCCGCTCCCTGTGGTGTTACTGAGATTGCTGGCCCTCTGATTGGTTGGCAAACCTTGGGAGCTGGCACCCATCCTACAAAGGGAAGGGAGTCACAATGGCAATTAATTAGTTTCTGGACAGCTGAAATTGCAGCCAAAATCCCACTAATATCTGAGGTGGTGTTACCGCTGGCTTTTGGGCCCATCATTGGGGCCACTGCTGTGCTGACAAAATTCCGGCCTCTGTGACCATCTGTATGGATAGACACAGTCTCCTGCAGCATTGGTTCTCCAACATCTCCAGGACGTTGACGCTCCATTTCCTTCCTTCCCTGCTTCCCTCTCCTCGTGCCCCTCATGTCTTTTCTGCCATAGATGTTTATTACCAGCTGACCTAAAATGAAAGTCATGCTCTCATTGCCTACTGCTGCCTTCCTTGCGCTCAAATGGCCCCCCAATTGTGTCTAGAAGCCTGGCCCCCTGCCCTTATGCCCCACAATAGCAGCAGGATGACAACCCCTTGTACTAACAGAGTGCATACAGACTCTCTCCTTGCAACTCTTGCAGACCAAATGGTGCCTGTGTGTAATGAGCCATTACCTCTCATGGAGCCCAACCTAGGTTCTTGGGGTGACCATGACTGGCTCTCTGTTGTGTTGCATCTCTATGCACCTGGTCTGCCTCTGACGAATGTGTCCCCACCAAAATCTCAACATGTCCTTCTCCAGCTCTTTAACAACCTTAAATTGAGCTAATTTGCTGATCGGTGGATTCTCGTGCCCACACCCCTGCCCCTGATGAAACTCATCAGCAGCAGGAAACCAGCTTGCCAGAAAGTGCCACTATTTTTGTCATCTGCTCATCTTTGTTCCTGCCCCCAGAGGTATTTAAAAGTCCAGCCTAAAAAGACTATAACTGCCATTGGTGTATTAATACAAAACAAGGAATTGCATTGAATTTCACATCCATGGGATTGTTGAAGGCTTTTCATAGGTGACAAAAAGAAAAAAGGTGTTTGAAGCATCACTAAAGACTGATTAACTCTGAAATGCTGCCCACTGACATTGATTAAAGTAGTACTGATGCCATAGCAGGAGCCACATTCATATAGGTAAACAAAATATCTCACTAATATTAATGACACTGTGGTATTTGTTTAACTTGTGGCAAAGATCCCATACCTCTGAGGAGCTACAGTCATTACTGAGCTATCTTTATGCGTACAATTAGCATCTGAAGCAAATGGAAAATTCCAACCTCCTCTCATACATGTGACATTAACGGCTGATGTCTGAAGCATTGGAAAACAAAATAGGCCAATAAATGTCAAGGATTCATTGATCAGCCGTTGAACAAAGGATGATTTTCATTCCAGCGGACCTTGTGTATTTTCATTCTTCCTTTCTATACCAGTTTGGACTGAAGTTTGCAACCACTACCCAGGCATATAAATGGAATTGCAGTTTGTGCACAATTCTAAATGTGTTTCATATGGACAGCAATAATACTTTTAAAATGAGTTACAATAGATCTCTTTTCCCCCATTGATTTGACACTTAACAATTCAGCTCCCAGTTTATACCAAGTTAAAAATATGAAGAGTTAATTAATATCAATAGTTAATACAGCAATCAGTTAACTGAAATGTTATAACCTCAACAGTTAACTAACGTTTTATATGTTTGGAAGAAAATTTAACAATTAAATGCCTGTGAAATCTATTTTGGTGGTAAAAAAAAAACTATAATACTATAATACTATTCAATGTTCATTATAGTATTTTCACTACTGACTGAATTTGACCCAACTTAAGGAATGATGGAAAAGGGTTTGTGGAAGCAGGGGCAAAGGGAAGTGTAATATCTTCAATATAAAGACTCTTCCTCCATCTACAGATTTAAAAAATATGTTATTGCTCCTAGTAGTGCTCCACTAATGTACACAACAGAATTGCTGTTCAATGCTCTCATCATGGGAGTCAGAGTGACACCCATTCCAAGACTATGTGCACTTCCACATCCAGCAGAGCAATCTCACAGTTCCAATATAGCAACATGATTTTAAAAAGTTAGTACCCAGCTCATACATTAGCTATCTTCTAGCCAACCGACTAGATACTCTTCAGAGGCTCTTCAGTGAGCAACTAATGACTTATAAAATGTTGCGATTACAGCAGGGAATTCTTTTCCAAGCCTACCCTGTACCCTTTTACAAACAAATTTGCCTGACATACTCTACATGTAGTTTTCTAAAACAGCAATAAGATCCCAGTACAAAATATCTATTTGAATTAAAAGGCGACATTCTCTTTTTCAAAAATCTGTAAATGGCGGGCTATTAATACACTTCAAGTAAAATATAATTATTTTGAAAATTAACATTCAGAGATGGTTCACAAAGATCTGTCTACAATCACCCACCATGAATGCACATTGGAAATTCAGGCTTGGAAGTCAGTGTACTTGCGAGAATTTTTTTAGCTATTCATATTAATATCCAAAAAATAGGTACTGCTCGCCAATGACCTTAAGTTTTCAAATGCATTTCTTAAGTGGGCAAAACTCTATGCCAGCATCCAATTTTACAAAATTTATCTTGTACCTCCTCTAACTATGTGAATAACAAGAGTGATTGTAACAAGTTGTTTTTGAGATAAATTGTTTAGGAGTAAAAGATGTGCTTCAAGAGGTTTTGATGTTGAAAAATATCTTACTTCATTGCAATTGAAGAATCTCTATGTTATAAAGCTTAGTCTACAAAAATGTCCCTTTGCATGGTAGAAAAATTAAGGCAATGTTATCCGGAAATAGAATCAAAAAGAAAAGATGCAGTACGCTTGCAATTTAAACTTCATTTACATCAATACATTAACAAACAGCAATGAAAAATGTACAGGTCCACTTGTAAAAAAAATAGAACTCTGATCAAGGTTTTACTTTTAAGTGTTAACTTTCGCTTTCCAGTGCTGATCTATTTGCTATGCGATCCCAGCCATTTTATTTTTAAACAAATTTGCAGATTGAGAATTTTGTTAATTCAACTCCTATACATGGATCTAGCAAAAATCACCTCTATGTATACAAATACAGTGAAGAACTAGATTCCATCAATGCGGTCACTTCAGTAAAACATTACACCAATATCAAAAGGAAGGAACTTTAAATACCTTATTGCTGATCCAAAAATATTCCTTTCAGTCATCTCGGGCATTTATTTTAAGTTCTTTGGATCTTCTCTCACAGCTACTGCAAAGAGTATTATTAAGTACACTCTAGTAGTTTCTTCTAAAACAGTTATTATTCAAGAGGCTGTCTGCTAAGGTCTTCATAGAAAAATGACATCTGTAGTTTCTCTGACTCTAGTGAACATGATATGGATTTGAGTGAGTCAATCCTGGTTATCTTATGTTGGTTGCTTCTAAAAATACTGAAAAGGTCATATCACATTCCAAGAACTGAAAGATCTAACACATTGAAGTTCAGAAACATTCTTTTGAGGATATGCCATGGAGCAACTGCATTAAATTTATTGAATTTTTTTCTACCCCATTCCTGCTTCTCTAATAACCCCTAAATTTTCTCACCAATCTCTGGGTCAAGTGAAGTGAGGCACAGATCCTGTTAAGTCCATTATATTAAGTGTTTATTGGGAAATGAGAGCAGCATGTGCATGGATGAAAATATGTAACTGTCATTTGGTATAAGAACATAAGA
Source organism: Carcharodon carcharias (assembly GCF_017639515.1). Taxonomy (NCBI): domain Eukaryota; kingdom Metazoa; phylum Chordata; class Chondrichthyes; order Lamniformes; family Lamnidae; genus Carcharodon; species Carcharodon carcharias. The sequence continues at coordinate 173,276,728 of NC_054469.1, forward strand.
AATAGACGCAGTAGGCCGAACAATCCCTGACCATCTCCTCCAGTCCACTTTCCTACCTGCTGCCCATACCCCTTGATTCTCTGTGACACCAAAATTCTGTCTATCTCAGCCTTAAATGTACTTAACAATGGAGCATCTACAACTCTCCTGGGTAGAGAATTCCAAAGGTTCACAACCCCTTCATTGAAGAAATTTATCCTCATCTCAGTCCTAAATGATTGACTTCTTATCCTGAGACTGTGACCGTGTTTTAGATACCCCAGCCAAGGGAAACAATCTCTCAGTGTCTACCCTGTCAAGCTCCTTCAGCATCTCTATGTTTCAATGAGATCACCACTCATTCTTCTAAGCTCCAGATAGTATAGACACAATTTACTCAGCCTCTCATCATAGGACAACCGTCTCATCCCAGGAACCAGCCTGATGAATCTTTGCTGTACCACCTCTAATGCAAATATATCCTTCCTTAAATATGGAGACCACAACAACAAGAATACTCCAGGTGCAGTCTTACCAAAGCCCTGCACAATTGTAGCAAAACTTCCTTATTCTTGTACTCAAATAAAAGCCAACATGCCATTTTCCTAATTGCTTGCTGTATCTACAAGGAACACAGCATGTAAGAGTACAACCAAATCTCTATGAATATCAACATTTACAAGTTTCATGTATTTTAAAAAATATTCTGCTTTTCTGCTCTTACTACCAAAGTGAATAACCTCACCCTTCCCCCATATCAAACTCCAACTGCTACCTTGTTGCCCATACACCTAACCTATCTCTTTGTAGCCCCTTTTTGTTCTCCTCTCAGCTTACATTCCCACCTAGCTTTGTATCAAACTTAGATAGATTATGCTACGTCATGTCATGAATATGGATTGTAACTAGCTGAAGCTCCAACACTAGTTACAGCCTCCCAACTTTAAAATGTCTCGTTTATCCCTACTGTTTCCTGTCCATTAACCAATCTTCTATCCATGCTAGTTTATTAGCTCCAACTCCACGCACCGTCATCTTGAATATTAGCCTTTTGTATGACACCACCTTGAATGCCTTTTGGAAATCCAAGTATACATTACTGATTCTCCTTTATTTATCCAAGTAATATCTACAAAATTTGTCAAATGTGGCTCTTTTGTAAAACAATGTTGACTTTGTCTATTCATGCTATGATTTTCTAAAGGCATCAAGACTTCTTTAATAATAAATTCCAGCAAATCAACATCTGTTCATTTTGTGTGCCATGTGATGATTAAATACTTTTTTTCACATGCCCCAATTTTGTATGTATGTGTGCATGGCGGGGGGAGGGTACGTCCTGGTTTCTTCCTTTCCCCCAATTCCTAATTCCAAATGTTTGTACATGACTGGTTTCAGGGCATACAAAGGATTCACTATCTAGATTCTCTATTCTCTTTCTTTCCTCATCATGAAGAAGTTACTTGGCTTACCTCACTGCAACAGTATAGCTGAGATTCAGAATTCAGTGGGGCAAGTGAGCTTGCATGAGCCATCTAGTGATTCTGAAGAAGAGGTCACAAAAACCCACTGGTCCAAATTTAATTTTTTTGGTCCAAAAATTAATTTTTGATAAATTATTGATCATAGAAACCTAACTTTAGCTATTCCACACCAACAATTACAGGATTTTTTTTCTCTGCCTGGAAATTATTTCCAATAATTTTTACCTTTCCCTTATTTTGATTTTCAGGTCACAGCTACTCGGTTTTTGGCACTGCAATGCTAATAGTTGATAAGTGGCTAAGAGGTTTGCTGACAATTTGCTAGGAGATTTTCTCTTCTCCCCTCAGTTTAAAAAAAGCCCGTCAATCAGTTTGGCAGCCAAAGATGAATCTTTCCGTTCTGTGACATCACTTCACCTTAATATTTATTTCTGTCTTAACATGAGCTAAGAATAGCAGGCACAGAACGATTGGAATTACTAGGATAGGATTACTTGGTGACATTATCATTTAATATGTTTGTATCAAGTTGCTTTCTCTGTTTATTAACTGGGGTGTCAGCCCACTTACTTTAAATCAGTTAAAATTAATTGGTATATAAATCGTGGGGAACATGCCTACATTTTCCTACAACACCCTTGATCAGTTTATTTTCACACCTTCAATAGGAGTGCTACAATCGACCCTACACAGTTCTGCAATGGCAAGCAAGCTGAACATGAGCAGGTAGATCCCAGAATTTTCTGGCATTGTGATTTCAACAGTGTTCATTAATTTACTTAAATCAGGGTTGGCTTCAGTAAGTCCACCCACTCAATATCACCTAAGCAGCAACATAATCATTCATCCAATTGGTGTCATCAGCAGGTTCATTTTTGAAAAGTTAAATTTAAAAGAAACAGAAAGAAACATTATTTCTTTCCCCCTTAACTAAGCCAATTCAAACAAATAATAGGGACACTTATTTGAAGCACACCATATGTAAAAATATTTACATGTGAGTAAAAGAGCTCAAAGTTCAAATATTTTCAAAAATTAAATTATTCCACCTTGAGAGTTTTATAGGATGCTTCAGAAGATGTTGGGAAATGTAGTGAACAAAGATGGAACAAGCGTCTATGGATTCCGCAGTTGTGTTTACAACTCAATAGCTACTATTTCTAAAGTAGGCATATAGCATTACACGCCTCTAACCCATTGATTTTTATTTATAGGTCAGAACAAGATCGCTGGATAGAAATAATAATTCAGTGGCACATGAACAGCTGCCGTCCTAACGACTGACATTTCTTCCAAACAGAATCACCTAGCAATACTGTTATAGCACCAGTGATCGTTATCAGGAAAACAAATAGAACACAGTTTGTCCAAACTGAAAGTCTCGTAGCAGTATCACCAATAACATCGCAACTAATCTGTATTCAAACTCTAAACTCAGTGGGAAGTGCCAGGGAGAGATGAAATACTTACTCAAAGAGAAATGGAAACCAACAACATGCATTTAATGTAAAAAATATTCCTAAAGCATGTTATAGAGACTTAATTAGTCAAGAATTGACACTGAGCCAGTTATTATAAGGGGTGACTAAGAGTTTGGCAAAAGGTCATTGAATAATAACACAGGAGGTGGCCATTCAACCTATCACATCTATGCCGGCTCAATGTAAAGCAAGAAAGCTTAAGGTACTGATAGCGCAAAGGCTATGGGCCCTGACAATATTCCAAAAGTAGTACTTAAGACTTGTTCTCCAGAACTTGCTGTACCCTAGCCAAGCTGTTCCAGTACAGCTACAACACTGGCATCTACCCGGCTATGTGGAAAATTGCCCAGGTATGTCCTGTGCACAAAAAGCAGGACAAATCCAACCCAGCCAATTACCGCACCATCAGTCCACTCTCAGTCATCAGCAAAGTAATGGAAGAGATCATCAACAATGCTATCAAGCGGCACTTGCTTAGCAATAACCTACTCACTGATGCCCAGTTTGGGTTCCACCAGGGCCACTCGGCTCCTGACCTTGGTTCAAACATGGACAAAAGACCTGAACTCCCGAGGTGAGGGGTGAGAATAACTGCCCTTGACATCAAGGCCACATTTGACCGAGTGTGGCATCAAGGAGCCCTGGCAAAACTGGAGTCAATGGGAATCAGGGGGAAAACTCTCCACTGGTTGGAGTCAAACCTAGCACAAAGGAAGATGGCTGCAGTTGTTGGAGGCCAGTCATCTCAGCTCCAGGACATCACTGCTGGAGTTCCTTAGGGTAGTAGCTTCGGCCCAACCATCTTCAGCTGCTTCAATGATCTTCCTGCCATAAGATCAGAAGTGGGGATGTTCGCTGATGATTGCACAATGTTCAGCACCATTCGTGACTCCTTAGATACTGAAGCAGCCCATATCCAAATGCAGCAAGACTTGGGCTGACAATTAGCAAGCAACATTCGCACCACACAAGTGTCAGGCAGTGACCATTTCCAACAAAGAGAATCCAACCATCACCCCTTGATGCTCAATAGCATTACCAAGGCTGAATCCCCCACTATCAACATCCTGGGGATTACTATTGACCAGAAACTGAACTGGACTAGCCATATGAATACTGTGGCTTCAAGAGCAGGTCAGAGGCTAGGAATCCTGTGACAAGTAACTCACTTTCTGACTTCCCAAAGCCTGTCCACCATCTACAAGGCACAAGTCAGGAATGTGATGGAATACCCCCCACTTGCCTGGATGAGTGCAGCTTCCACAACACTCAAGAAGTTTGACACCATCCAGGACAAAGCAGTCCGCTTAATTGGCCCCACATCCACAAACATTCGTTCCCTCACCACTGACACACAGTGTGTACCATCTACAAGATACACTGCAGGAATTCACCAAGGCTCCTCCAACAGCACCTTCCAAACCCACGACCACTGCCATCTAGAAGGACAAGGGCAGCAGATAGATTGGAACAGGACCACACCTCTCTGTCCATCATCACCATTCCCCTCCAAGCCAGTCACCATCCTGACTTGGAAATATATCGCCGTTCCTTCACTGTCGCTGGATCAAAATCCTGGAACTCCCTTCCTAACAGCACTGTGGGTGTACTTACACCACAGGGACTGCAGCGATTCAAGAAGGCAGCTCACCACCACCTTATCGACAACTAGGGATGGGCAATAAATATTGGCCCAACCAGCGAAACCCACATCCTGTGAATTAATTTTTTAAAAATCAAGTCAGTCCTATTCCCCAGTTCTATATCCATTGCTCTTAAGTTTATTGCCCTCGAGTGTCCAACCAATTTCCTACTGAAGTTATTTTCTCCACTCCCACCACCCTCGTGGGCAGTGAGTTCCAGACCATTGCAAGTAAAAACATTTTTGCTCATATCAGACCTGCACCCACCTCCCTCCCCTGCATCCAAAACCTTAAATCTTTTGCCCCTGGTTCTTCTACATCAGTTAATGGGAGCAGCTTTTCTGTGTCTAACTTATCTAAACTAGTCATAATCTTGTACACTTCTTTCAAATCTCCCTGCTTCAAGAACAACCTAAGATTCTCCAACCTAACCTTGTACTCAAAATCCCTTATTCCTGGAACCATTCTGGTAAATCTCTTCAAAGACCCTCCCGTCCTTCCTAAAGTGCAGTGATCAGCACTTGACACAACATTCCAATGGTGGCCTAAGTAGAGCTTTATAAAAGCGCGAGGTAGGCTTTGAGGGCCTGTCTCAGTAAACAAAGGAAATTCCACAGCTTTGGAGCTTAGGTGGATGGACACCAGTGGTGGGGCAAATGGACTGATGGATATGCGGGAGATCAAAGTGTGGGAAATGCAGAGCTTTTTGAAACGCTGTTGGGTTAGAAGATAATGGGCAGAGTCTTGTTGAGGCAGCAGAGGTCTCATCTGGTGGCTCTTTTCAGGATGGTCCACCAAACCACAAGCCAATCAGGCAGTGGTGAGGCCAGTGGTTAGCCCTGGAATCAAGATCCCGGGGCTGAAGTCTCATTTACCGACAGCTGCCAGCCAACCAGAAGCCAGCAGCTCTTGTGCTCGGCAGCCCACTGGGGAGGCTGTCGCTACTGTGGGAAGGACAGGAACTGGAATCCCAGGATCTCAGAGCTACCACAAGTAAGTAACAGTTTAGCAGGGTGGCGGTCACAGAGACAGAGGTGCAGGGGGCTGGCTCTTAGTGGGCTCCCCCCTTCCTAGTGTTCAGTCCCTTGATCAGGTACTGAGTGCCTTTGCTTGAGGGACCACACCCAGGATGTGAAAAGCTGGCTGCATTGTCTTAGCTGCCATGCACACTGCATGGCGACATGCCAGCCTGGGTTAATACCAGCAGCAGTAGGATCAGTAGGATGAGGGCCTTAAGTGCTATTGGCCATTTAAGAACCTCAACTGAGGGCAGGGCAGGAAGTCGTCCATGGGCCTTCACAGCCATAACTTAACTCTGGCAGATGTAGGAAGATGGCGGGGTTCAGGTACGTCATCATCTCACCTGATTAAAGACTCTTCCTGCCTCCAAGCTCGCCACTAGAGAGAGCAGAAAATTCTGCCCCATGACAGGCAAGCTGGGATTTGAATGAATAATAATTTTTAAATTAGAGGCAATGGAGGTAAAAATGTCAGTGAACACCATGCGGTGGGCAAGTGGGCCTTAATGCAGATTAGGATATGGCAGGATGGTTTTGGATGAGCTCAGGTTTATGGATGGAGGAGGATGAGAAGTTGGCCACAAGAGCACGCCAATTAGGTCTGAAGGTGATAAAAGCATGAGTGAGGCTTAGGCAGGGGTGGAGATGGGCAGCGTTTTTTTTGGAGAAGATACAGGGGTGAATTTTACAGGGCACAGCCCTGCCCACATCTTGCAGCTAATCAGTTTGGGAGGATGGGGGTGTGGGAGAGGTGAATACCAACTGCTCTCCCCACCACCCCCCCCCCCACCCAACCCCAACGATCTTGATGGCTGCTCCACAGCAATTTAATGTTGGGAGCAGCATTAATTGATTTAAGGCAAGTCTTCCCCCCTCTCTCAGAATGAAGTCCAATTGGATGGCCAACAGCTCTGTAGTCCCAGCAATGTCAGTCAGGAGAACTGACCATGCGTGGAACTACACACAATCCCACCACACAGAGGACCCCAGCTAAATCCAGGGCTGGGGGTCACCACCAGGATGAGGATGGAGTAAGGCCAGGTTCAAGAGGCTGGATGGAGAATGAAGTGAGGAGGGTGGGCACATGATGTTTGGAAAGGGTAGGGTCCCTCTGATGTGTCCAAGAGGCCCGCAAAAGGAGACTTCCCCCTACCTTGGCAGACACCAGCCTGTACAGTTAAAGCTGCCAGGCTTACCACATGGCATAGGTCTACCCCCATCATGGGTAAAATATTAGTGTGGATAGGATGAGGCCCTTAAGTGGCCAATAAGAGGCAGGCAGGCAGGCTGCATGTAGGTTCCACCACACACACACACACACCACCCCCGGGGGGCCCTCTTACCCCGGAATTTTACATGCTCCCTGCCTACAAACCCGCCAGTGCCCAAAGAGTCAAATCAGGTGCCAAAATTACAAAGATAAAAACAAAAAACTGCGGATGCTGGAAATCCAAAACAAAAACAGAAACAGAGATACCTGGAAAAACTCAGCAGGTCTGGCAGCATCGGCGGAGAAGAGTACAGTTGACGTTTCGAGTCCTCATGACCCTTCAACAGAACTAAGTAAAATTAGGAAAGGGGTGTAATATAAGCTGTTTTAAGGGGGGTGGGGGGAAGAGTTTGGGCCAAGCAGCCAGTGATAGGAGGAGATAACCAAAATCTGTCACAGACAAAAGAACAAAGAGGTGCTGAAGGTGGTGATATTATCTAAAGGAATGTGCTAATTAAGAGTATAAGACAGGACAGATAAGGTACAGATAGCTCTAGTGGGGGTGGGGGAATATTAAAAGGTAGAAATAAACAATGGTGGAAATACATTTAAAATTAGTGGAAATAGGTGGGAAAATAAAAAAATCTATGTAAATTATTGGAAAAAACAAAAAGGACAAAGGAGGGGGAAGAAACGGGAAGGGGGTGGGGATGGAGGAGAGAGTTCAAGATCTAAAATTGTTGAACTCAATATTCAGTCCGGAAGGCTGTAAAGTGCCTAGTCGGAAGATGAGGTGCTGTTCCTCCAGTTTGCGTTGAGCTTCACTGGAACAATGCAGCAAGCCAAGGGCAGACATGTGGGCAAGAGAGCAGGGTGGAGTGTTGAAATGGCAAACGACAGGGAGGTCTGGGTCATTCTTGCGGACAGACCGAAGGTGTTCTGCAAAGCGGTCACCCAGTCTGAGTTTGGTCTCTCCAATGTAGAGGAGACCGCATTGGGAGCAACGAATACAGTAGACTAAGTTGGGGGAAGTGCAAGTGAAATGCTGCTTCACTTGAAAGGAGTGTTTGGTCCCTTGGACGGTGAGGAGAGAGGAAGTGAAGGGGCAGGTGTTGCATCTTCTGTGTTTGCATGGGGAGGTGCCATGGGAGGAGGAATAGGGGGTGATGGAGGTGTGGACCAGCGTGTCACGGAGGGAACGATCCCTACGGAATGCTGCCGGGGGGGTGAAGGGAAGATGAGTTTGGTGGTGACATCACGTTGGCGGAAATGACGGAGGATGATCCTTTGAATGCGGAGGCTGGTGGGGTGATAAGTGAGGACAAGGGGGACCCTATCATGTTTCTGGGAGGGAGGACAAGGCGTGAGGGCGGATGCGCGGGAGATGGGCCGGACACGGTTGAGGGCCCTGTCAACTACCGTTCAACAATTTTAGATCTTGAACTCTTTCCTCCATCCCCACCCCCTTCCCATTGCTTCCCCCTCCTTTTTCCAATAATTTATAGATTTTTTCTTTTCCCACCTATTTCCACTAATTTTAAATGTATTTCCACCATTGTTTATTTCTACCTTTTAGTATTCCCCCACTCCCACTAGAGCTATCTGTACCTTATCTGTCCTGTCTTATACTCTTAATTAGCACATTCCTTTAGATAATATCACCACCTTCAACAACTCTTTGTTCTTTTGTCTGCGACAGATTTTGGTTATCTCCACCTATCACTGGCTGCTTGGCTCAAACCACCTTCCCCCTTAACCAGCTTATATTTCACCCCTTTTCTAATTTTACTTAGTTCTGTTGTAGGGTCATAAGGACTCAAAACATCAACTGTACTCTTCTCCGCTGATGCTGCCAGACCTGCTGAGTTTTTCCAGGTATTTCTGTTTCTGCCAAAATTACGAGTACGCTGATTCCAAGGGGCGGGGAGGGTGGGGAGGTGATGGGGAATGGAATCAACTGTAAAGATTGAGAATTTGCAGAAGGGACAAAAAGTGATGAATTGATTTGGGGGGTGGGGTTCATGTGAGGGGAGATGGGAGATTTGGAAAGTTAAAGAGGAAGAACGAGCAATAATGCAGGGTAGTGACATGTGTAATGATAACCAGAGAGTGTGACAGTGGGACAGAACGTACAAAGATAAAAGCACACTAGCAAATAAGTGCGCTAGAATGGGAAAAGTGATAAAAAGACAGAATTAGAGGCTCTTTACCAGAATGCACAGAGCATTCATAACAAGATGGATGAATTGATAGCACAAATAGAAATAAATTAGTCTGATGATAGTCATTACAGAAACATAGTTGCAAAGTGACCACAACATTGAATATTCAAGGGTATCTGATAGTTTGGAAGGACAAGGAGGTGAGGTAGCCCAGTTAATAAAGGATGAGATCGGTACAGTGGTGAGAAATGATCTTGGTTCAAAGGATCGAGCTGTAGGATCAGTTTGGGTGGTGGTAAGAAATAGCAAACAAAAGGTGCTGATGGAATTAGTTAATACGCCACCTGACAGGAACTGCATCATATACATAGTATATATCAAGAAATAATGGGGACATGGGGACTTTTAAGAAAGGTACTGCAATAATTCTGGGTGATATTAATCTTCAGGCAGATTGGACAAATAAAATTTGCAAAGGTATTCTGAAGGATGGCTTCAGAGAGTGTATTTGAGGATGTCTTAAAATACATTATGGAACCAGCCAGGGAACAGGCTATTTTTAGACCTGGTAATGTGTAGTGAGAGCGAGTTAATTAATGACCTCATAAGGCTCCTCTAGGTAAGAGTGATCATAATGAATTTCACATTCAGTTTAATGGTGAGCTATGTGGTTCTGAAACTAGAGTCTTAAACTTAAATAAAAGGTAATTACAAGGATATCAAGGATGTGAAGACAGAGTTGGCCAAAGTGGATTGAAAAATACAATGGCAGGCAATTAAGGAGATATTTCATAACTCTCAGCACAGGTATATTACATTGAGAAAGAAATATTATAAAAAGGATGCACCATCTGTGGCTAACTAAGGGAGTTAAGATGGTACCAAATCAAAAGCAAAGATGTAGAATTCTGCAAAATCATTGATAGCCTAGAGGCTTGAGAAAACTTTAGAAACCAAAGGATGACCAAAAGAGAGAGAAATTAGAGTATGAGAAAAAAACTAGCAAGCCATATAAAAACCAAAGCCGTAGAAATTCCTACAAGTACATAAAAAAGGGAAAAAAAGTTGAAAATCAGATGCAGAAATGGAGGGAGGAACTTAAAACAATCACGATTACTAGAGAGAAAAGAGTAGTGGGAATAAAGTACTGAGAAAACTAATGGAACTAAAGGCTGACAGGACCCCTAGACCTGATGGACTGCACCGCAGGGTCCTAAAAGAGGTAACTACAGGTGTAGTGGATGCCTTGGTTACAATCTCCCACAATTCCTTAGATTCTGATAAGGTCCCAACAGATTGGAAAACTGTAAATATAACACCTCTATTCAAGAAAGCAGGAAATTTCAGGCCAGTTAGCCTACCATTGGGAAAATGCTAGAATCCATTATTAAGGAGATGGCAACAGGACATTTAGAAAACCATAAAACAATCAGGCAGAGACAACTTGGTTTTGTTAAATGGAAACCGTGTTAAACAAACTTATTAGAGTTCTTTTGAGGGTGTAACAAGCAGGGTAGATAAAGGTCAACCAGTGGATGTAGTGTATTCAGATTTCCAAAAAGCATTCAGTAAGGTGGCACATAGAAAGGTTACTGCACAATATAAGAGCTCAGTATTGGGGATGATACATTAAAATGGATAGAGATTTGGCTAAACAGGAAGAGAGTCAGGATAAATGAGTTATTTTCAGGTTGGCAAACTAATTATGGGAGCGCCACAGGGATCAGTGTTGGGGCCTCAATTATTTGGATGCAAGGACTATTGTAGTCAAATTTGCTGATGACACAAAAGGTAGGCAGGAAAGCAAGTTGTGAGGAGGATACAAAGAGTCTACAAAGGGATATAGATAGGTTATATGAGTGAGCAAAAATTTGGCAGATGGATTATAATGTGGGAAAATGTCAGAGTGCCCACTTCAGCAGAAGAATAGAAAAGCAAAATATTATTTTTAAATGGAGTGAAAGTACAGACTGCTGTGTAGAGAGAGATGAGTGTCCTTGTACATAATCGCAAATGGTTACTATGCAGTTTCAGCAACTTATTAGGAAGGCAAATGGAACGCTGGCCTTTATTGCAGGGGTATAGAGTACAAAAGTTGGGAAGTCTTGCTACAGTTAGACAGGGCATTGGTGAGGCCGCACCTAGAGTACAGTTTTGTTCTCCTCACTTGAGGAATATACTAGGCTGATTCCTGGGACAAAGGGCTTGTCTTATGAGGAATGATTGAGCAGAGAAGGCCTGTACTTAGTTTAAAAGAATGAGGGGGTGATCTTATTGAAACATAAGATTCTGAGGGGGCTTAACAGAGTAGATGCTGAGAGGATGTTTCCTCCCATGGGGGAACATAGAACTAGGAGACCAGTTTAAATATAAGGAGTCTCTGCCTTAAATTCTTCCACAGAGAGCAGTGGAGGTTGGATCATTGAATGTATTCAAGACTGATTTAGCGGGAGGTAAGCAGGAAAGGGGAGTTCTGGCAACAATCCATTCAGTCATGATCTTATTGATTGACAAGGCAGGCTCAATGAGCCAATTGGCCTACTCCTGCTCCTATTTCTTATGATCTTATTTGTTTCTCCATTATTTAATTGGGGAAAATTGCAGGACTGTGACAGAGGAGCAGGCTGACAGTGCAGACAGTAGCCTAGAGTCATGTCTGCAAATGATATCATGAATAGACCACATGTAAATGAGGAAGCAAAGGAGGCCAGGGATAGATCCTTGGGAGACTTACAGGTAACAGTACAAATATGGGAAGAGAAACAATTGTTGGAAATGCTTTGGCTGCCATTGCATACACAAAATTGGTGACTAAGTGAGTGCAGATTCACACAGCTGGATAACAGAGGTGAGGTTTTGGAGGAGGAGTTTGGTTGATGTGTCAAATGACTGCAGGAAGGTTGAAGAGGATAAGATTGGTTAATACAATAGTCATTTACATAAGATGCTACTCTGTGACTTTAGTTAGGACCATGTAGCAGTCTACAGTTAATTGAAGAGATTCAAACAGGATATTGCCATCTAAATCTGTGCCCATCTTTGCCACAATGTCATATTCATGGTCTTTAGAGAAGAAAGCAAGAATGGAGATAGGACGGTACTTTAAGGACAGAGGGGTGGGTTTTTGACGGGATAATCAATGACAGCTTTGAAGGGGAAGGAGACAGGATAGAGAATAATTTAGCTAGCATAGGAGCTAGGAAATGGAGCCAGCAATTGGGTAAGGGGCGTTGAAGATGTAACTCACGGATGGGATGAGGGGAGAAGGAAAAGAAACGAGTGAGGAGCTCAGGTTTAGAGAACATATGAATGGAGGTTAAACTTGGAGATAAGGGGAAAATACAAAAACAGTTAGTCAAATGCATGGTCCCAATCATGACAAGAAGCACAAGAGCTCTTTGCACATGCTGGAGGTGAAAGTGGAGGGGGCAAGAGAGAAGGGTTTTGGGAGACATTTGGTAGTGGAGAAAAGAGGTAATCACACTCTTGGCACATCTCTTACAATGCATTACAGCCAAGAGTCTTGAATGAAGTTCTCACTCCCTGATGCCAGACCAAAGATTCTAACAGAATGGTTACAAATAATTTTAGCTAGAGAAGAATAGCAAAAGCTGGGATCATATTGGGACCAAATGCATAGGTAGAAATAGAACCGAGACTTTGCAAAAGTAATTTCAGAAATTACAGAAAAGATTCATGAGAAGGGCCTCAACAGTAGCAATTCCAAAATGACTCTTACCGCAGTGTGAATGTTAGTTTAATAATACAAGATGGGTAAATGTATGATTGGAGAAATTAGGTATGATGTCCCAAATTCTTGACACAGGGATGGCATGTACAGAAGAAAGCTTCACATGGACAGGGTTGGGACTATTATCTCACTGGAAGACTATTATCTCCTGCAATGGGGATAGTTTTTAAATAGTATATCAGGAGAAAGTACAGCAACAAAATAATGAAGGTAGCAGAAAGGAAAACAATAGCAGAAGAGTGTAGGGAAAAAATAATAGATCAGAAGGAGGAAGGGTTAAAAAATAAAACTGCCAAACAAAGGCAGATTTTAGTTATATCTACACAAATGCCCAAAGTATATTCTAAATAAAGCTGCTGAGCTAGAAGTGCAAATTGCTATGGCAAGGATGATATCATAGCTTTAAAAGTGGCGTGGCTTAGGCTAAGGCAGGATTGAAAGCCAAACATTGATTACAAGGTATGTAAAAAGATAGGTTAGAGGAGAAAGTATGGTAATTAATGAAAGATTCCATTACAGCGCTAGAATATAAAAAGAGCATAGATGAAAAACAGAGTCTATTTTGTTAGAGTTAAGGAATAAGGGAACTGTTGACCTTCTAAGAATTTATTATAGACTGCTGAACAATGGAGTTGAAGTGGTGAGAAACGTGGACAGATCAGATAAAATTGCAAAGGGCAATAACAATGGGTTCATGGACCTGAAACTCATTTTCTCTCCACAGATATTGCCCAACCTGCTGACTATTTCATTTTTACTTCAGGTTTCCAGCATCAACAGTATTTTACCTCTGTAAGGAAGGAGGTAGGCTGGATCTAAATTTCACAAGTGAGGTACAATAAACTCGCAGATGTACAGGATCATCTAGAAAACAGTAAGGGCGAAATTCAAATTAAGCATGGATGCATTATGATGCATTGCATCTCCTAACCATTGTACATTCAGATAATTGAATATTGGACAGAATGTAAGAGGCAGAACAAAAGGTTTGTACCTTGTTAAAAAGGAAACGGACTGCTTTAAGTTAAAGGGAGCCACCCCTGATAAATTGGAAAGAATTGACAAATAAGAGATTAGACAAACAAAAACTTTCAAGGCAGGAGATGATTAGGGTATAAACTAGACATATTGCTTTAAGTAAAGATAATGCAGCAAAAACTGGGTAAGAAGTTAAATGAAAATCAAAATTAGATTTGTCATATATTTTTGTTTTGCAAAGTACAAGAGACAATAATACAAAAGAAAATTGTTAGCACACTAAATATATAAATGGAAAGCAGAAAAGAAAAACCAGAAAGCCTTAAGGGGCAGTAAGAAAAAACTGTCAGAAAACAATTAGAAAAGTAAAGGCTTTTCTAAACATCCAAATAAAAATTAGTAAAATTGGTAAGAGATGAAATGCAAATCTCTCAGATCATTACAGAGATACTTGCCTTGGTTTCCACAGGATATTCTGATAATGGTAACGGAAATGGACAGTAGGAGGTGGTGGAGTAATTAGATTGTATAGCAATAAATAAGGAAGTATGGTTGAAAAAATTGGTAGAAATCAAGAGCAGTGGTTAAAGGGTATTTTTCAACTAGATGGGTTAAAACAGCATTGGCTCCACTTTACAAAAGGTTTTTAAACTGACCTTTCGTTAGCAGCTGCTGTTAGACCACAGTGGCTGCTCTGAAAAATTTTCAGTCTGTTTTATGCCCACTGGGAAAGCCTGAACAACCATGCAACCCAATTTTGGATGGGATGTCTTTCAGGTGTCCTTAAAGGGCGTAGGGCCTTGGATCCAGAAATTGAGCTTTGTTGTGCTTGTTTTACACCTGTAAAACAGACAGAACGAGGTCCGGTTCTATCCCAACATCGTTAAGGCATTTAACAGAAAATTAGATTTGGATAACACTGGTGCACCTACTCATCTGCATATAGTTTGCACCTGGACAGAATATGCTGTTTTTTTTTCCAAGTTTGGGTTCAATAAATTTATTTATAATGGCAACTATAAACAATTTCTGGCTCCAAACTCAATCACAAACACAGTAAACCTTTGACTTAGGCAATGCCTGAACCATCTTTTAATGGACCACAAAGATTCATTCGCACAAAAGGAGTTAGAAATGAATAACCAAGTTCCCCACAACTGTTATGAATTGTATTGTAAAATTAAAACATCGATCATCCAGATCCTACATTATATTTCCAAAGTTGACAAGACTTTTATCCGAAGTCTTGTTGCTCATTAAACTGTGCAACAATAATTCTAAAATATTTCAACATCTCATGTACAGATTCTACTTTTATGTTTAAGTATTAAATCTATAATAGTACTGAATTTTTGTCTCTGGACTGTTTTTGATCGAACAGTCAATTGGTACCTGGCTATCACACACTGAGACAAGGGGGGAAAGCCGAGAGAAGTGAAGCACATGATGCACATGCAGCCGGTGGAGGGATGGTGGGGGGTTTGGTGGACAAATATGTAGAAGGTAAGGGGAATCCAACAATAAAGTCAGCCTGGCTAGAAATTGCTTCTTTGAGGTGTATGATGGGATAGATTGGAAGGGGGAGGGGAGGGGGGGACGATAGCATGGCATGTGATGGAGATGGCATGGAAGGGGTGGATAAGAAGATGGAATTTGTTGTGTGTGGCAAATACAGGGACAATTACTTGATACAAGTTATGTTAAAGCTACTGTTCATGCTAAAATGAACATTCACTAGATTTGAATGATAATATTTTAGAAAAGACATCAGGTGAATTAAGATACATCAATGTTGATTCTATAGATGAAGATGATAAGTCTGTACTGTCCAGAGTTTCTACACAGTCTAACTTCAGTGGGCATGCCACCACACAAACTTAAGGCTCCAAGGAGCAATTATAAATGTTGCTACAAAACTGGAAGCCTAAACAAGGATTTCGTTATGGAACAAGGTTGCTAGTTAGGAAGTCACTTTCTTCGATGATAGATGCTGAAAGTATAACAGGCAGATTTCAAAGAAACAGTGTTTATTCCTTGAATAATATTGAGTCCATCAGATGTGAACTGCCTTTTCAACTCAGGTGGAAGCAGTTCCCAATTAGACATTTGTGTTCTATGACTGTTAAAAAAAAAAAGACAAGGCCAGATTCTTGACAAAATGAATTTATTTTCCGAGGGCTGTTTTTACACATGGACAACTTTATGTAACTTTTTCCAGAGAGAGAAGTTTTTGATTCTGTTCAAGTCTTTGGTGAAGGAATAACTAAAAATCCTGTATTTAAAAAAGCACTGTTGCAATAAAGATGCTAATTTGACAGCAAATGTTGTGTATTTCTGACAGCTGTCAATGCAAATGGCACCAAACTAGAATGCAGTCCACTGCGTCTATATCTTGAGACTGTTATAGGTAAGACTGTTATAAAAGTGCCAAGCCAATAACCAGAATAAAGCAGAACTACAGGTAAACTATTAAAACAGCCTCATAGAGATACATAAACTCCTTAGATGCCAGTCACTTGTTCTGTATAATCTTTGACCAGTTGAATTAGACTTAAAATCTGGATTCAGATTTTTTACTCTTCATCATGAACTTGTGTTCAGCTAAGAATGTTGTTGCACGTATTTCAAGTTCACAATGAAAAAAGCAATGGATTTAATTGTAATAAATCAGCACACAGTATGTGGGTCTGGCATATACTTGAAATTTTGAAAGGGGAATAAACAACAAAAAAGGTTAAACCGGTTGGTATGGGAGCTCTTACAGACAGTGCTGAAACCTACAGAGATAAACTGTTACTCCTTTAAGTTGCAGCAATGTGTCAGAGATAACAAGTCAGAAAACATGCTGAGCCATTGCTTAGATAACTCCAATGACAGACAAATGAATGTCTCCAATGACTGTCCCATGTTTGGAATAGTAAATGAGTTATACAGACTGGATCTCCAATGCTTCAATGTAGCTTACATCAAGTCAGAGATTCCGCTGTACTCAACTTCAGTTCCCAACCTGAGCAATATGGCCTGCTTGAGGTGACACCCTTTCCCAAGGTCTAATTAACACTTTGGTCCTTAGGGACAGCCTTCTGTCTCATGAGACAATAGTTTGCACCATAGTGGTCAACCCTGTTTTCAACATTACCTGGTGTTGCTCAGGAGCCCCACTCAGGTTTGGTAGTCTCTGCCACATTTGTTGCAGAGGAAGACAGTAGGCTGACAAGGTGCAGGAATTACTAGCCTCTGTTTTCTCTAGGTCCTCTCTCAGCCAGCTGAGCTTTCCATTTCTGTTCACCTCTTCCAGTGCCCCTCCAAACAAACAGTCAGCCTCCAGAGGCCACAGCTGTCAGCGACTGTCTCCCAGTTGTCAGTGTCAATGTTCACTATCTTCATATCTTACTTGCAAGTGTCCTTGCAGCAGAGGTATGGACATTGAGCAGGTTGTGATCCGGTGGCCAGATGATCCTACAGTACTCAAACACAAAAATTAGTGCTGACACTCCAGTGCTGACGATTTTCGGGGCGAGACATTAAACAAAGGCTTCCTCTGTCCTCTCAAGTGGATGCAAAAGATCCCCCTGCACTATTTTTTAAAGGCAAGGAAGTTATCCCTGGTGGTTTGCCCAATATTTATCCCTCAATCAATATTACAAAAATAGTTATCGGGTGTGCAAATTGGCTGCTGACTTTTCTACATTCCGGAAGTGACTGCACTTCAAACGTAACTCAATGGGGCTCCCTGAAAGATGCCATAAGACTACAAGAACTTAATTTTCCAATAGGATAAACACTTGAACTGTACCAACTTATCTGAAAATGCAGATGCTAATTTAAAGTAAGTAGCACTGAATCTAGCTCAACCGAGTACTGCTATGACAGAGTACACAACTCGTGGAATTTGGTGAGTGAGGGAATTCGGCAAGTGAAGGAATTCGGCAAGTGAGGGGAGAGGTGCTGTTCTGGTCTTTTACAAAACAAGGAGCTGTCTGAGAGAGGAAGCAGGAAATAGCAAGACCTGGCAGCAGTAGTGACAGCGATAAATCAGAACGGGGAAGAGGGGATCTCTGATGTTGTTTTCCAAAAATCAAGAATGACATTATAGGATTGCAAGCAGGAGATTGGTTAGTGATATATTAAAGTGTTTTTTTTCTCTCTAAACCAGGGTGGTGGTTTAAACTAGTATGGGAAAGCTATGAAGGACTGGATTAAATTTATAGCTAAGCTTAATTAATAAAATTTCAAATCAAGGTGAGTACAACTGTAAGTGAATTAATAAGTATTAGCACAGCAGATCTAAATGCATGAATTAAAATGAATAGTTATTGCAAAATAGAGCTTTAACTGGAAACTTAAACTAACTAGTTTATAAAAAAGGGAAGAAATTATTTCTTAAATCATGGATGGAAAAGGAAACCTGTGGCTTGCAAGTCGTTTGCCAAGTGGGAACTTCAGGACAGGTCGTATACCTCGGGGACCATATGTGTATGAAGTGTCTGCTGATGCTTAAGCTCACGCCCAGGATTTCCAAGCTGGAGGGCTAGCTGGAGCCACTGCAGAGCATCAGGGAGGACAAGAGCTTTGTGGATCATATGTTTCAGGAGGTGATCATTCCATAGGTAGAGAGGGTTCAGAATAGTGGATGGGTGGACATCCAGAAGAGTAGGAAGAGGCAGGAGATACAAGAGTCTTCGAAATGTGTGCTATTCTCAAATCGGTATTTAGCTTTGAAAACTGCTGAGAGTGATAATATCTTGAAGGAGTACAGACCAGGCCATGGCATTCAAGGGCAACAGGAGCCAGAGAGTCATTTACAGCACAGAAGTAGGCTATTTAGCTCAAGTCCATGTTGGCTCTCCACATTCCTTGCTCAATCCCCATAGCCCCACAAGTTTATTTCCTCCAACTGCCTAGATTTTCTGTTCAAGTGCTGGATTGGGACTAGAACCCACAACCCTGTGACACAGAAGTGAGAGTATTACCAACTGAGCCACACCTGACACCCATCCTCCAACTACCTATCCAATTTATTTTTGAAATCATTAATTGATTCCCCTTCTACCATCCTCACAGGTGGAGAGTTGCAAGCCATTACCACTTGCTGCAGAAAAAGTTCTTCCGCACATTGTCCCTGCATCTCTCGCCCAAAACCTTAAATCTGTGTCCCGTGGTCCTTGTACTATCAGCTAATGGGAGCAGTTTTACCTTGCCATAATCTAGTACACTTTTATCTAACCACCCCTCAGGTCTTCTTTGCTCCATTAAGAACAACTCCAGCTTTTCAAACATAAACTTGCAACTAAAATCCCCCACCAAAACCACTCTCTAAATCTCCTCTGCACTCTCTCATCCCTTCCTAAAAAGGAACTGAACATAATACTCTAGTTGTGGCCTAACCGAGTCTTTAAAGATACAGCATAACTTCCCTGCTTTTGTACTCAATGCCTCTATTTATGAAGCCCAAGATCTCATAAGTTTTGCTAATTACTCTGTAAATATGTCCCACAACCTTCAAAAGATTGACGCACCCACAGGTCCTGCTGTTCCTGAATATTCTTTAGAATTATGCCATTAAATCTATATTGCCTCTCCCTATCACTTCTGCCAAAATGCATCACCTCGCACCTCTCTGTATCCATTCACCACTTACCTGCCCATTCTGCTGACTTATATATGTTGTATTGCAGGCAATTTGTATTATCCTTACTGTTTGCCATTCTTTCAAGTTTGGTATTATTGACAAATTTTGAAATTCTAATCTGTATTCCAAGATACAAGACACATAGGTGTATCAAAAAAGTGGTTCTAGCACTGACAGGAGGAAAATAGCAAACAGTAGAGATGCAGTTGTTCTAGGAGTTTCCATAACTTCAGGCACAGACATTTCTGCAACCATCATCATTAGTCCCATTTGGTGTGTTGCATCACCCTGGTGCCAGGATAAAGGACTTTGCAAAGAGTCTGCAGTGTGAAAGCAATGAGCTAGAGCTTGTGGCAGACATTGGTACCAATGACAGAAAGGGCAAGATTCTTTAGGAGCAAGGGAGGAAGTTTAAAAAGTGGGATCTCAAAGGTAATAATCCCTGGATTGCTCCCAGTGTCACACGCTAGTGAGAACAGAAATAGGAAGTTAGGGAGGATCAATGTCTGGCTTGCAGCATGGTGCAGGAAGGAAGGTTTCAGATTCTTGGGGCATTGGGACCAGTTCTGGGGCAAGAGGCACCTATTAAAAAGGGACAGGATACACCTCAAAGGACTGGGACTAACATCCTTGTGTGAAAGTTCACTAGTGCAGTCAGGGAGAGTGTAACCTAAATTGGGAAGGAAATGGGACTGACTGGTTTGCTCTACTGAAAGCCAGCATGGACTTGATGGGCCAAATGGCCTCCTTCTGTGTCATAATGTGTCTATCACTCTTCTTCAGTTGCTGCCACAATTTCCACAGGTTTGCCCCCAATTCCATCATCCCTGTCTCAAACGGAGAGAAACAAGAACAAAATTGATCATGGTTTCATAAACTAATTCTTTTGAACACCAAACTCATTAGGGGATTGTTAAGATTTTGCCAGTTATGCAAAGGAAAACAGTGCCATTACTGATGACCTAGATAGGCTGGTGGAATGGGTAAATATATGGCTGGTGAAATTCAACACAGGAAAGCATTTTGGTAGAAAGAATGGGAAGAGATAATATAAGCTAAATAGTACTATCTTATACAAGGTAGAAGAGAGAGATCTGCAGTTATTTGTTCGCGATTCTTTAAAGGTGGTAGGACAGTTTTTTTTAAAAAAGCAATTAAAGCAAATGGGATCCTTGGTTTTATATATAGTGGCACAGAATACAAAGCCAGGAAGTTACATAAAACACTTCAGCTCCTGCTGGAGTATTGCATTTGATTCTGAACATCACACTTTAGGAAGGATACAAAAGCTGTGGAGAGTGTATAGAAAACAAAAAAAAAGGTCTTTAATGACCTGAATACCAAATGCAATGTTACATTTCTGATGCTTCAGCTGATAGCACTGCTGATGCTACAGAAGCTCAGAGGAGAAATAATGGTAGCCAGAAGCACCGATGAGGACCATACATGCATGTGAACTGACAGGGTGGTAGCTTGGACATGCTGTATGCGCAGGGGAAGCATGCAGAATGGGCACATTGTGCATCAAATGATATCACATTCTGCTAATCTGGACCTTGCAGGTCCAGTTAACAAATCCCAGATGAAAATGTTTTCAGTTGTACTGAGGACTCTAGTATTATTTAAAGGGCCAGCAAGTGCTTTTTACTTACCTTTGCAAGTTTTGTGAAAGTACCGAGATGTGTTCTTAAAGCTGTTTTGATGATGTGTCAAATTTTGAAGTCCCCTACAGCAGTGGAACACCATGAGCTGGCACGTCAACTTTCCCTGGCCTACTTGTAGCCCACTCATGCCCAAGTGACTCACCAGATCCTAAACTCAAATCTAAACTAACCTCCGAGGTATGCACTTCACCAGTATCTGACTTGTCAAGTCAAACGATGGTCCTTCTTCATCACTTAATGTCCTGGACAACCACATGGGCAGAAGTGTCATCAGGAAGAGCTGAAGCTCCAAGTTGTGGAGTATAAGTGGCAGCTGATGCACCCACAAGACTGAAGAGCACTTTTCTAGAGGAAGTCACTTTGCAGCATAAGGGTGTGCAGGCAGAGGAGGAATGATTGATTGTCAGACAGCCAAGCAGGAGCAGGCGGGTAATGCAGGAGCTCTGAGTGCATCTTGTCCTTTAACCAGTATTCTGGATACTTGTGAAGACCATGGTTCTGAGAGTGCAGCCACAGCCAAATCCATGATATCAATGCTGACACAGGAGAAAGATTGGGAAATCAACACAGATAGCAAATTCTATACTTCGAGAAGTAGATGGGAGCTTCTGTGGCCGCAGACACTAATCCAAGATGGAACATTACTTCACTGGTGTCAGGGTCAAGGACATCACTAAGCAGCTGCAGAACACTGAGGGAGTGCGCAAGAAGTTGTGGTCCATATCAGTACCAACGATGCAACAAGATAGATGGATGAGAATCTGCAAGCAGATTTTAAGAAGCTAGGAAAGAGACTGACAAGCAGGACCTCAAAAGGCAGTAATCTCCAGATTACTCCAGGTGCCACATGCTAATAAGTACTGAAAAAGGAGGATAAAGGAGATGAATGCATGGCTGGTGAGATGGTGCAGGAGGGACTGTTTTAATTCTTGGGACATGAGATTGGTTCTGGGGGATGGATTGCGCCTAAACAGAGCCGGGACTAATGTCCTTGTGGGGTGGTTAGGGCTGGGTATTGGGAGCCAGGATGTAACATTAGGAAGTATAAACAAGGTTCACAAAGAATTGGGAGAAGCAGATACCACTTGAGTTAAAAAATTAAGATGGGGGCCAGTCTAAGATGCAATAAGTTAGGTTTACAATGCATGTATCTAAATGCACAAAGCATGGTAAAGAAAGATTGGTGAGCTGCAGTTGCAAATAGTCACACGTGAATATAATATTGTGGCGACAATGGAGACTTGGCTCAAAAAATGGCAGGAATAGGTACTAAAAATCCCTGGATACAAGGTGGTGTTCAGAAAAGACCAGGAAGGAAAGAAAAGATGAGGTGGCTGTAATGAGTAGGGAAAATATTACAGTGCTAGAGAGAGAGAGAGAGAGACCGTGCGCGAGTGAGCGAGATGAAGCAAGAGAAAAAAAAAGAGGGCATATGACAGGTGTCAGGTTGATAATATAAAAGTGAGAACCAAGCTGAATATCAAATGTTCAGAGGGGAAGAGAAAAGAAAACTGGCGGCAAAGAGACAGAATGACAACTAATATAAAAAAGGAATACAAAAGTCTTCTATAAGCATATAAATAGTAAAGAGTTAGGAAGAGGAGGAGATGTAGGGCAGATTAGGGACCAAAAAGGTCTAAGCAGAGGCAGAAAGCATGATTGAGGTGATAAATTGTTACCAAGGAACAGAACACTTCCAAAAATCAGTGAAAGAGGGCTAAAAATTGATAAAGAAAAAAATGGACATTAGAAAGATTGGCAGTACTTAAAGTTGATAAGTTACCAGGACTGGATGGGATGCATCCTAGGATGCTGAGAGAAGCAAGGATGTAAATTGCGGAGGTACTGGCCATAATCTTCCAATCTGAGGTGGTGGTGCCAGAGGGCTGCAGAATTCCAAATAGTGTGTAAGGTGAAGCCCAACAGCTACAAGCTATTCAATGTAAGCTTGGTGGTGCAAAAGCTTTTAAAGACAGCAATACAGGATAAAATTAAGTCACTTGGATAAATATGGATTATTTAGGGAAAGCCAGGACAGATTTGTTAAAAGTCTATCATGGTTATCTAACATAATTGAATTCTTTGATGAAGAACAAAGATGGTTGGTGTGGTGAAAATGTACTTCTAAAAGGCATTTGATAAAGTGCAAGCAAAGTTGAAGCCATTGAATTCAAGGGGAAGTTTCAGGATGGATACAGAGTTTGCATAGCGGCAGGAAAGAGTGGTGAATGGTTGTTTTGCAGATGGAGGCAGGTATAGAGTGGGGTACCCCAAGGATCGCTACTAGGACCACTGCTTTTCTACACTTGGTATAGGGGACACAATTACAAAATTTGCAGATGACATAAAAGTTGGAAGTATGGTGAACGGAGAGGATTGAGATAGACTTCAAGTGGGCATAGGCTGGTGGATTGGGCAGACACATGGCAGATGAACTTTATTGCAGAGTAGTGTGAAGTGGTACATTATGATAGGAAGAATAAAGAATAAATTGTGTCCTTTATAAAATAAAGGACCCAATTCTAAACAGGGTGCAGGAACAGAAAAGCCTGGGAATATCTGTGCAAAAATCATTGAAGATGGCAGGTAGGTTGAGAAAATGGTTAAAAGGCATGTAGGATCCTGGGGTTTAAAAATAGAGATTGAGATATCGAACACAAAAGGATGACAATGCACCTTCATAAAACACTTTAGGATGTGAAAGCTTTAGAGATGATGCAGAAAAGATTTTCAGGGATGAGGGACTGTAGTTGCACAGATAGCTGGGAAGAAATTTTGTTAGTTCTCCCTAGAGAAGGTTGAGAGGAGGTTTGATGGAGGTGCTCAAAATTATGAAGGGTCTGGGCAGAGTAAACAAGGAGAAGCTGTTCCTATTAGTGGAAGAATCAAAGCAGATTCGTTGGCTAAAGAACAAAAGGGGACATGAGGAAAGATGTTTATTTTTAAATGCAGTGGGTAGATAGGATCTGGAATGTGTGTGTAGTGGGTCAGATTCCAATCAAAACTTTCAAAAGAGAATGGGATCAGCACCTGCAGAGAAACAAACAAACAAAATCTGCAGGGCCACAGAGGTGGGGAAGTGGCACTAGCCAAATTGTTCTTGCAGAAAGCTGGCATGAACATGATCTTATTGAATGGCAGAGCAGGCTTGAGAGGCTGAATGGCCTACTCCTGTTCCTGATTCATATGTTTATATCAGGATATTGTGCTGCTCTTGCCCTTCTGCATGGGATAATCGTGCCCCTTGGCTGAAACTGGGAGTACACAAATTCTCCCCTCTTTGTATTTTAAAAACTCTAATAACTACTCCACACTTTCAATGGCACAGTAAAGAGAGTGTATGAGGACAAGGTGGTGCTGGACAGAGGCTGATATTTTCTGAATATAGGAACAGGAGGCAGCCATTTAGCCCCTTAAGCCTATTCTACCATTCAAGAAGATCACAGCTGATCTGTGACCCAATTCCATACCTGCCTTTGCCTCATATTCCTTAATATAGTTTTTAACAAATATCAGTTTTAAAGTTAACTGATGTAGCCTAATTGCTATTTGTGGGGGTGTTTCAAATTTCCCCTGCCATTTGTCTGCCATATGTCCACTCCTGAAAGGTCTAGCTATAATTTTTAGACCATGCTCCCAGCAGAAATAGTTTCGATCTATCTTTCGGCTTTTTCCATGTTACATGGGGTCACCAGTGCTGGCTGATCATTTTCATATAAACCAGAACTTTTTTTTGGGTTTGGCAGGGGGTTTTACAGCCAGATGCCCTTCCTAACACTAACCTTTCCCATTTATTCAGACTGTGGACTGACACCAAAACATGTCATCTTGCCTGCACCAGTACCTGGGTTCTATCTACCCTATCTATTAGGATATTAATATCTTGGAAGACTTTGATACACAGGTGAATGACCTGCATTTCATAACAGGAATGTACTGCCTTCCCAGTAAACAGCAATTTTAAAAAGATTTTCATGTCATATACACCACAAAAAAGGCTTCAGGGAGCAAAGAATAAGTTGGACTAAAATTCTCTAACAGGTGGAATGATCAGTCAAACTAATCGGATTTAAATTGTTCTCATTCAGTATGACATTTAAAATCTGTAAATACTTCCACTTACTTTAAAGTGCAGATTATATCTATCACACAATAACTGCAAGTTTCTCACACTTACTGAAGAACATATATAAAAACAGAAATAACGGATATATTATGAGATACAGGATACAGAATGTTTTCAAGGCCACAAAGTTCACATGGTGGCTATGAAATATTCAAGTGTTCTTATGACCAATGATGTCATTTGAACCCATCAATAAGCTTATCGCCTCCTAGTTACACATGGGTATCCAATAGACTCTTTACAATTTCAACAGTTGCAGCAGCTGTTGATCTGGCATCGTACTTGCGTCACAGATCAAATGAGTAGACATATATTGAGTAAAGAACACAGTGTTAAGCATCAGTCTCTCTTTACATTTCTCTCTGCTGTCACCACAGATCAAGTGAGTGGACATATATTGAGTAAAGAACACATTGTTAAGCTCAGTCTCTCTTTACATTTCTCTCCACTGTCCCACACATGCCCACAACTTTGGAAGAGACTGACTCTCAAGTTACTTAGCCCTGCACTCAAATTCCCACAATAACGTCTTTGGCCTTCAATTCATCATGAAATCTTGGACAGCTATCAATTTGCTAAAATCATATCCTCGCCATCTTGGATCCTCTTGTCCCCAGCAGAGCTAATACTCTCTTGCCCGAATTATTCCCCAGAATATTCCTCATCGCAACTCCCTGAAGTCTAAGGGGTGCAGACATGAATGCCTTTCATGAGCAATTGATTTAACTATTCTAACTACATCACTTAAAAGCTCCTCATCACTAAAACCACCCACTATTTAAAGATCATCCAGGAATTCAAAAAATAAGGGACTGAGTGAAACCACAGTGGATAAAAAGAGCAGCAGCAGAGCAGGTCTGAGGCAGGAGCAGCTGGAACTAGAAGGACTGAAGGGGATAAAAAGAATGGTGGCAGGGCAGGCCCAAGACCAAAACAAGTGTGAACTCAGCAGGACAGAAGGGAATAAAAACTAGGGGTTGGGAGTGGAGAACCGCTTTTGAAGAAAGGCAAGTGATGGTTGGCGAGGATTTCCCTTTTGCCCCCTATTGAGCTCTACCTGTCCCACCCACCTCTACCAGCTTATATTTCATCTCATTTCTATATTTCTTAGTTCTGATGAAGGGTCATATGGACTCGAAACAGCAACTGTATCCCTCTCCCACAGATGCTGTCAGACCTGCTGAGTTTTTCCAGATATTTTTGTTTTTGTTTCCCTTTATCCTGTTTTTCTCTCTCCAAGTTAGGGTATTGGTTTAAACTAGAAGCCGGAAAATAAAAATTTCAATTGGAGTATCTATAACAGTAATGATTTAATAATGAGTATTAGTACAGAGCAGGTCTAGAGGGATAATTAAAAATAATGGCTTAAACAATGTACTCACTAGACCCTAAAAGGAGGAAGAGAGATTGGTTTCTCAATCATGGATGGGCAGCAGAGACCTGTTGCTTGCAATTCCGGCACTAGGTGGGAGCTTCAGGACACCATATATCTTGGAGGACCACCCGAATAGAAAGAATGTCTCCAGTTGCTTGAGCTCAAGCTCAGGACTTCTGAGCTTGAGGGGCAGCTAGAGTCACCATGGCACATCAACAAGGCTGAAAGTTTCCTGGATTAGCCATTCTGGGAGGTGACCACATACAGAGAGAGCTGAGGATAGCAGATGGGTGGACATCTGGAAGAACTGCAAGAGTCTTTGGGGCGTGTGCCAGCCCCAGAGTGGTACTCAGCACTGAAGAATGCTGGGAGCAATGACACCTTGAAGGAATACAGTCCAGCCCAGGACATCAATAGAAAAGGGAGTGCACAGGAGAGAGCAGTACAGTAAAGAAATGCTGTCACTATAGGAGATTCCACAGTTTAGGGGATGGACAGGAATTTATGCAATGGTCATCACTAGTCCCGCATGCTGTACTGCTTCCCTGCAACTGATGGCATTCTACAGGCCGCGCAAGAGCAAGCAGCACAGATGTGCAATAACTATACAGGTGGCAATACTAGAGGACTTTAAATACCCAAATATCAATTAGGATAATGGTAGAGTATAGAGAAAGGAGGGGGAGGAATTTCTTAAATGTGTTACTGGATTACTGAGAAATGAGGTGGGCCAAGTGGATCAAGTGTCTGTGGGAAAACAGTGATCATCATATCATTCAGTTTAGATTATGCTTGGTCCTTTCCGTTACTAATTTAAGCTAAAGTTTCTTAACTGGATGAGGGCTAATGTCAATGGGATGAGAAAGGATCTAGGCAAGGTAAAATGGAACCAAAGTCTGAAAGAAAAAATTGTAACAGAACTATGAGTGATCTTAAGAGGAGATGTTTCAGGGACAGGCTAGGTATATTTCAACAAGAGTGAAAGGTAATGGAACCAAAGCCTTGGATGAATGGGAGATGGAGAATATAATGAAACAACAAAACAGGATGTATGATGCACGTCAGATGAATTCTTCACATGAGAAGCAGATCAAATGCAATTCGGGAGGGGAAAGTGCAAATAACACTGGCAAGAACAAATGAGAATATAATGGCAGTTAACATAACAGGGACCCCCAAAAAATCTTCTACTGGGATGTAATCTGTCAGTGGGTGGTGAGGTCCATCAGGGACAAAGAGGATGATATATGCTTATAAAAACAAAAAAACTGCGGATGCTGGAAATCCAAAACAAAAACAGAATTACCTGGAAAAACTCAGCAGGTCTGGCAGCATCGGCGGAGAAGAAAAGAGTTGACGTTTCGAGTCCTCATGACCCTTCGACAGAAATTGAGTTCGAGTCCAGGAAAGAGCTGAAATATAAGCTGGTTTAAGGTGTGTGTGTGGGGGGCGGAGAGATAGAGAGACAGAGAGACACCTCTCTGTCTCTCTATCTCTCCGCCCCCCACACACACACCTTAAACCAGCTTATATTTCAGCTCTTTCCTGGACTCGAACTCAAGTTCTGTCGAAGGGTCATGAGGACTCGAAACGTCAACTCTTTTCTTCTCCGCCGATGCTGCCAGACCTGCTGATATATGCTTATGTTTAGAGGCACAGGCAAAGCCAAAATGCTTAGAGTACTTTGCATCAGTGTTCACTAAGGAAGAGGATGCTGGATGCTTAAAAAAAATATCAGTAGAAGCGAAGATGGTAAAGCTAACAGATCAGCTGAAATTGATAGCCAGGATGTACTGGGAAAGTGGACAATGCTTAGAATGGATAAATCACCCAGTCTGGAGGTCTTGTATCTCAGGTTGTCAAGAGGTAGCAAGAGAGCTTGCCATCATCTTCCAATCTTCCCTAGATATGGGATAGGTGCCAGGGGATTTGAAAGTCACAAGAGTGTACAAGGACATTTCTAGTAAGTAAAATGTAGCTCAGTTTAGCATCAGTGGCAGGTAAGGTTTTAAAAACAATAATCAGAGAAAAAGAAATCAACAGGCAATGAGTTAATTAAGGAGAGCCAGCATAAATTTATAGAAGGCAGATCATGCTTGACAAATCTAATCACATTTCTTGATGAAGGGAATGCAGAAGATGATGTCTAGCAACTGTTTTATGAAGTACCATAAGACATACGACCATAAGACATAGGAGCAGAAATTAGGCTGTTTGGCCCATCGAGTTTGCTTCGCCATTCAATCATGGCTGATAAGTTTCTCAACCCCATTCTCCCGCCTTCTCCCCGTAACCTTTGATCCCCTTACCAATCAAGAACCTATCTATCTCGGTCTTAAATACCCTCAATGACCTGGCTTCCACAGCCTTCTGTGGCAATGAATCCCATAGATTCACCACTCTCTGGCTAAAGAAGTTTCTCATCTCTGTTCTAAAAGGTCTTCCCTTTACTCTGAGGCTGTGCCCTCAGGTCCTAGTCTCTCCTACTAATGGAAACATCTTCCCCACATCCACTCTATCCAGGCCTTTCAGTATTCTGTAAGTTTCAATCAGATCCCCCCTCATCCTTCTAAACTCCATCAAGTATAGACCCAGAGTCCTCATATGTTAAGCCTTTCATTCCTGGGATCATTCTCGTGAACCTCCTCTGGACCCTCTCCAGGGCCAGCACATCCTTCCTGAGATACAGGGCCCAAAATTGCTCACAATATTCTAAATGTGGTCTGACCAGAGCCTTACAAAACCTCAGCAGCACATCCCTGCTTTTAAATTCTAGTCCTGTCGAACTAAATGCCAACATTGCATTTGCCTTCCTAACTACCGACTCAACCTGCAAGTTAACCTTAAGAGAATCCTGGACTAGGACTCCCAAGTCCCCTTGCACTCCAGATTTCTGAATTCTCTCCCCATTTAGAAAATAGTCTATGCCTCTATTCTTCCTACCAAAGTGCATGACCTCACACTTCCCCATGTTGTATTCCATCTGCCACTTCTTTGCCCATTCTCCTAACCTGTCCAAATCCTTCTGCAGCCTCCCCGCCTCCTCAATACTACCTGTCCCTCCACCTATCTTTGTATCACCTGCAAACTTAGTCAGGATGCCCTCAATTCCTTCATCTAGATCATTAATGGATAAAGTGAAAAGTTGTGATCCCAACACTGACCCCTGAGGAACTCCACTAGTCACCAGCCACCATCCTGAGAAGGACCCCCTTATCCCCACTCTCTGCCTCCTGCCAGACAGCCAATCTTCTATCCATGCTAGTACCTTGCCTCTAACACCATGGGCTCTTATCTTACTGAGCAGCCTTATGTGCAGCACCTTGTCAAAGGCCTTCTGGAAGTCCAAGTAGATAACATCCATTGGCTCTCCTTTGTCTAACCTACTCATTACCTCCTCAAAGAATTCTAACAGATTTGTCAGGCATGACCTCCCCTTGATGAAACCATGCTGACTTTGCCTGATTTTACCAAGCACTTCCAAGTATTCTGAAAGCTCATCCTTAATAATGGACTCTAAAATCTTACCAACGACCGAGATCAGGCTAATCGGCCTGTAATTTCCCATCTTTTGCCTCACCCCCTTCTTAATCAGGGGAGTTACATTAGCGATTTTCCAGTCCTCTGGGACCCTCCCTGACTCCAGTGATTCCTGAAAGATCGCCACTAACACCTCCACTATCTCTTCAGCTATCTACTTCAGAACTCTGGGGTGTAATCCATCTGGTCCAGGTGATTTATCCACCTTCAGACCTTTCAGTTATCCTAGCACCTTCTCCTTGGTAATGGCCACCATACTCACCTCTGCCCCCCGACTCTTTTGAACTTTGGGGATGTCACTCATTTCTTCCACTGTGAAGACTGACGCAAAGTACCTATTCAGTTCTTCCGCCATTTCTTTGTTCCCCACTACTACTTCTCCAGCGTCATTTTCCAGCGGCCCAATGTCCACTTTTGCCTCTCTCTTACCCTTTATATATCTAAAAAAACTCTTGCAATCTTCTTTTACTGGCTAGTTTACCCTCATATTTAATCCTCTCCCTCCTTATTTCTTTTTTAGTTGTCCTCTGTTGGTCTTTGTAGGCTTCCCAATCCCCTGGTTTCCCACTGCTCTTCGCCGCATTGTACGCTTTCTCTTTAGCTTTTATGCTGTCCCTGACTTCCCTTGTTAACAATGGTTGCCTCGCGCTCCCTTTGGTATGCTTCTTCTTCTTAGGGATGAATTTTTGCTGTGTCTCCCAAATTACTCCCAGAAACTCCTGCCATTGCTGTTCCACTGTCTTTCCTGCTAGGCTCATCTCCCAGTCAATTCTGGCCAGCTCCTCCCTCATGCCTCTGTAGTTGCCTTTATTCAACTGTAATGCCGTTACATCTGATTCCAGCAAATACCACATAAAAGCTGGTTAACAAAACTAAGACTCAAGGAATGGGAGGATTAGTATAGCTTGGATAAAAAAAATTGACTTAAGGACAGAAAACAACAAGTTGTAGTAAACTGTTGTTTTTCAGACTGGAGGATAGTAGACTGTGATGTTTTCCCAGGGGTTAGTGCTAGGACCACTCCTTTTTTTGGTATATACAAATGAGTCAGTTTTTGGAACACAAAGTAAAATCTCAAAATGTGCAGGTGATACCAAACTAGCAGAATGAGCAGAAAAGTGGCAGTTGGAATTTAGAGAAATGTGAGCTAATGCATTTTAGCAGAAGAGATAGGGAGAAGCAATCTTAATCGCATGGAACCGTTCTAAAAAGTGGGCAGGGACAGAGGGACCTGAGGGTTCATGTGCATGGATCTTTGAAGGTGGCAGGGTACATTGAAAGAGTAGTTAGCAATGCATATCAGATCTTGGGTTTCATAAATACAGATATGAAAACAAAAACAGGAAAGTTACGCTGAACCTTTATAAAGCTTGGGCAAGGTACTGCGTCCAATTCTGGAAGGATGCGAGGATTCTTGAGGGTGCAGAGGAGGAACTGTTCCTGCTTGTAGATGGATTGAGAACCAGAGGGCACAGTTTTAAAGTGTTTTGCAAAAGAAGCAAATGCAAGGTGAGAAAAAAACTTTCACACAGCAAGTGGTTTGGGTTTGGAATGCACTGCCTGGAAGTGTGATGGAGGGAGGCTCAATTGAGGCATTCAATGATTATTTAAACAGAAAAAAAATGTGCATGGTTACAGGGAAATGGCAGGAGGTTGGCACCAAGTTAAAATGCTCAGAGAGCCAGTACAGACATGGGCTGGATAGCCTCCTTCTACACTGTAACAATTCTGTGATTTGCCAGAATGGATATAGCCATGAAGGATTTTAGTTACAAGCTTAGGTAATGGTAATTCCCAGGATGTTGATAGTAGGGGATTCAGTGATGATAATGCCATTGAACATCAAGGGTGATGGTTGGATTCTCTCCTGTTGGAGATGGTCATTGCCTGACACTTGTGTGGCACGATGTTGCTTGCTAATTGTCAGCCCAAGCCTGGATATTGTCCAGCTCTTACTGAAGCAGTCCATATCCAAATGCAGCATCTGAGAAGTTGTGAATAGTGCTGAGCATTGTGCAATCATCAGCGAACATCTCCACTTCTGACCTTATGATGGAAGGAAGGTCATTTATGAAGCAGCAACGGTTGGGCCGAGGACACTACCCTGAGGAGCGCCTGCAGTGATGTCCTAGAGCTGAGATGGCTGACCTCCAACAACCACAACCATCTTCCTTTGTGCTAGATATGACTCCAACCAGCGGAGAGCTTTTCCCCCTGATTCCCATTGACTCCAGTTTTGCTAGGGCTCCTTGATGCCACACTCAGTCAAATGGTGCCTAATGTCAAGGCTAGTCACTCTCCCCTCACCTCCAGAGTTCAGCTCTTTTGTCCATGTTTGAACTAAGGGTGTAATGAGGTCAGAAGCTGTGGTCCTGGCAGAACCCAAACTGGTAATATAAAGACATATAGTAAGTTTCTAGAGATATTTAAATAAGAATAAAAAAGTTAACAAAAGTGAGCTAGAGAGAGCACGTTTGGGGAATTTATAATGGAAAGTAGGGAGATAGTGGATGAACTGAACAGTATTTTGCTTCGGTCTTCATTATAGAGGACATAAGTAACACCCCAGAAATAGCTGTAAATCAGGAAATGGAAGGGAGGGAAGAACCTGAGCAAATTGTTGGGGCTACGGGCTAACAAATCCCCAGGTCCGGATGGACTTCACCCTAAGGTCTTGAAAGAAGTGGCTAGTGAGATAGTTGATGCATTGGTTTTAATTTTCCAAAATTCACTAAATTCTGGGAAGGTTCCGTGAGATTGGAAATGGCAAATATAACTCCTTCATTCAAAAAGGGAGACAAAACAGGAAACTATAGGCCAGTTAGCCTAACATCTGTCATAGGAAAAAGTTAGAAGCCATTATTAAAGATGTTATAGCAGGGCACTTAGGAAAATTCAAGGCAATCAGGCAGAGTCAACATGATTTTGTAAAAGGGAAATCACGTTTAACAAATTTATTGGAGTTCTTTGAAGGGGTCACATGTACTGTGGATAAAGGGAATGTACTGTACTTGGGTTTCCAGAAGGCATTTGAAGCGGTGCCACATCAAAAGTTATTGCAGAAAATAAAAGCTCATGGTGTAGCGGATAACATTGGCATGGACAGAAGTTTGGCTAGCTTACAGGAAGCAGAGAGTTCGCATAAATGTGCCTTTTTCTGCTTGGCAGGGTGTAATGAGTGCTGTGCCACAGGGAGCAGTGCTGGGGCCTCAACTTTTTACAATTTATATAAGTGACTTGGATGAAGGGGCTGAAGGAATGATTGCTAAATTTGCTGATGGCACAAAGATAGGTAGGAAAGTAAATTGCGAAGAGGATACAAGGAGATTACAAAATGACATAGATAGGTTAAGTGAGTGGGCAAAGATCTGGCAAATGGAGTATAATGTGGGCAAATGTGAAATTGTTCATTTTGGCAGGAAGAATGAATAAGAAGCTTATTTAAATGGTGAGAGATTGCAGACCTGAGATTCAGAGGGATCTGGGTGTCCTAGTGCATGAAATACAAATGGTTAGTTTGCAGGTACAGCAGATAATTAGGAAAGCTAATAGAATATTATAATTTGTGAGAGGAATTGATTACAAAAGTAGGGAGGTTATGCTTCAGTTGGTGAGACCACGTCTGGAGTAGTGTGTGCAGTACTGGTCATCTTATTTAAAGAAAGATATAAATGTGTTAGAAGCAGTTCAGAGAAGGTTTACTAGACTAATATCAGGAATGGGTGGTTGTCTTATGACGAAAGGCTAGACAGATTAGGCTTGTATCCACTAGAATTTAGAAGAATAAGAGGTGTCTTAATTGAAACATTTAAAATTCTGAGGGGTCTTGACAGGGTGGATGTAGAGAGGATATTTCCTCTTGTGGGAAAATCTAGAACTAGGGGTCACTGTTTAAAGATAAGGGATTACTCATTTAAGACACGTGAGGAGAAATTTTTGCTGAGGGTTGAGTGTCTTTGGAACTCTCTTCCTCAAAAGGTGGAGGAAGAAGAGTCTTTTTTTTAAAAAAAGGCAGAGCTAGATAGATTCTTGATTAACAAGGGGGTAAAAGGTTATCGGGGGTAGGCAGGAATGTGGGGTTGAGGTTACATTCAGATCAGCCGTGACCTTATGAATGGCGGAGCAGGCCCGTGGGGCCAAGAGGCCTACTCCTGTTCCTAATTCGTATGTAGTTATTCCAATAACAGTATTCCAGTGTTAGATGAGGTTAGTGTTAGAGTGGAATACAATAATGCATCCTATTACTTGTCATTGGTCTTAGTCAGAGGAAACAAAGTTTCCCTAATGGGAAGAAATTGACTTAAAACGATGCAGTTAAACTGAACCGAGTTATTTACAGTATGGATCAGTAAGAATATATGCTCCTAATTTATATCTTTGTATGATCTCCAACAAGAAAATCTAACCATCACCCCTTGACATTTCATGGCATTACCAAGGCTGAATCCCGCACTAACATCCTGGGGGTTACCATTGACCTGGACTAGCCATATAAATACAGTGGCTACAAGAGCAGGTCAGAGGTTGGGAATTCTATTGTAAGTAACTCACCTCCTGACTCCCAAAAGCCTGTCCACCCACCATCTAAAAGGCACAAGTCAGGAGTGTGATGGAATATTCCCCACTTGCCTGGATGAGTGCAGCTCCCACAACACTCAAGAAGCTTGACACCATCCAGGACAAAGCAGCCCGCTCGATTGGCACCACATCCACAGAGGTTCACTCCCTCCGCCACCAACGCACAATAGCAGCAGTGTGTACCATCTGCAAGATGCACTGCAGTAATTCGCGAAGGCTCCTTTGACAGCACCTTCCAAACCCACGACTACTACCATCTAGAAGGACAAGGGCAGCAAATAGGTATGAACACCACCACCTGGAAGTTCCCTTCCAAGTCACTCACCATCCTGACTTGGAAACATATCGCCGTTCCTTCACTGTCACTGGGTCAAAATCCTGGAGCTCCCTTCCTAATAGCACCGTGGGTGTACCTACACCACATGGACTGCAGCGGTTCAAGAAGGCAGCTTATCACCACCTTCTCAAGGCAACTAAGGATGGGCAATAAATGCTGACCCAGCCAGCGAATCCCACATCACATGAATGAATATAAAAAAAACTAGCTCTAATTTTTCCTTCCTTATTAATCGTTTTGTTATTCTTTGCTGTTCTTTGTATTCTTTATTTCCAATCTTCTGACCATCATCCCTTCTTTGTGTAATTATATGCTTTTTCTTTAAGTATACTGTACCGGGGAAAGAAGAGAGAGGGGGAAGAAACCGTGGATGAGTGAATACTGCTCACACGACATGTGATTCTGTGTACAAAGTGCAAAGCACGGGCGAGTGAAAACGTGAATCAGGAAGTCGCAAATGGTGGGACTTTACTGTGTCTATTCTGAAATATCCCTTTAAATGTCTGCCACTGAACTTATATTGACATATCCCTTAACCTCATTTGCCAGTTCACTTTAGCTAGCTCTGCTTTCATGGCCTCATAATTGCCCTTATTTAAGTTTAAGACACTAGTCTTGAACACACTTATTCCTCCCTCAAAATGAAAATAAAATTCAATCCTATTATGATTGCTGTTACCTAGGGGTGCCTTCACTAGGAGGTTATCAATTAGTCCTATCTTGGTGCTCAATACCAGGTCTAGTATAGCCAGCTCTCTGGTTGGCTCCAGAACGTGTTGTTCTAAGAAACTATCCCAAAAACATTCTATGATCTTCTCATCTACGCTACTTTTGCCCACCTGATTTTTCCAGTCTATATGTAGATTAAAATCCCCCATGATTATTGCTGCACCTTTCTGGTAAGCTCCCATTATCTCTTCTTTTATACTCTATCCTACTGTGTAGTTACAATTAGGGGGCTTGTACATCACTCCCACAAGTGCTTTCTTGCCTTTATCATTCCTTATCTCAACCCAAACAGCTTCTACATCCTGGTTTTCTGAACTTAGCTCATCCCTCTCTAAAATGCTAATGCCATCATTAATTAACAGAGCCACCCCTCCACCTTTTCCTAACTTCCTGTCCTTTCTAAATGTCACATACCCTTCAATATTCAGGTCTCAATCTATGTCATCCTGTAGCCATGTCTCTGTAATGGCTCTCAGATCGTACTTACTTATTTGTATTTGTGCTATCAGTTCATCTGTTTTGTTTTGAATGCCAGGTGCATTTAGATAGAGCTTTTGGTTTTGTCATTTTATTATTTCTGTAGCATCTAGCCTTATCTGCTGATTTAATTTGTACACTGTCCCTTCCCGTCAGTCTGTTTATCATTTCCCATATTAAAACCCATCTCTCTCGCCTTGTCTCTCCTCTTTGATTTACCACACTTCCCTAGTTTGATCCCTTGACCCCACTATTCAGTTTAAAACCCACTCTACTTTCCTAGCTAGGCAGTTCATGAGTACACCAGCCCCAGTATGGTTCAGGTAAAGACCGTCCCAAATGGTACAGATCCCACTTTTCCCCCACACTGGTGCCAATGCCGCACAAACCAGAACCCACTTCTCCCATGCCAGTCTTTGAGCCACGCATTCACTTCTTTAATCTTATCTGCCCTATGCCAAATTGCATGTGACTCAGGTAAAAATCCTTTGAGGTTCTGCTTCTTAATGTGGTGCTTAGCTCATCATACTGAAAAAGCAGAGCCTCCTTCCTCATCCTGCTTATGTCATTGGTGCCTACCATGGATCATGATAACTGGACCTCCCCCTCCCACTGCAGGTTCCTCTCCAGCCCAGAGATGTCCTGAACCCTGGCACCAGGCAGGCAACACAGCCGTCTGGATCCTTGATCTTTGCTACCGAGAGCAGTGACAACTACAACTCATACTACATTTGTTTTTGCTCCCCCAACTTGGATGGCTTCCTGTACCATGGTGTTATGGTCAGTTTGCTCATCCACCCTGCAGCCCCCACTCTCATCCTAACAAGCTGAGAACTCCTCAAACCGGTTGGACAGTTGCAGAGGTTCACATTGCTGCCCTCTGGGTCCCCTTACCTGCCTCACTCACAGTCACACACTCCTGGCCACTGACCAAATCAGAAGACCCTATCTTAAGTGGTGTGACTAACTGCCTCCTGGTTTAAAGCATCCAGGTAACTTTCCCCCTCCCTGATGTGTTGCAGGGTCTGCAGCAGAAGTTCCTCAAGCTGCAAGCACTTACTGCAGACATGTTTGCCCTGGATCACAATGTTATCCAGGAGTTGCAGCCTTGGCAAATCATCTGTCCTGTCATCGTTAATGTATTTTAAATAATTAGTTATATTAATCATTTACTTATGTTACTTATATATTTTATTAACTTTACCACCAAATTATGCACTGTTTTAAACCTTAGGGACAGAATAGAACTTACCCACATGCCAGATACTCACCATCTTTCCCTGTAGTTGAGCAAGGTTCAATTTCTATGGGGTGACAAAGATAGAATGAGGAAACAAAACTCCTTCTCACCAAACTCCAAGTCTTCACTGTTAGTCAGCTGCATTCTGTTTGCCAAGGCTGCACTAACGAACCCTGAATTTATAGTAACTCTTTCGAGTACAAACACGTTTCCATCTGAAGTTACATTGTTTCATAGTTTGCCATTGTGAGATTTGAACTCTTGATCTTGGGGTTACAAGCCCAGTACCATAGCCACTTGGCTATTTAGGCGGGGCTACAGTAACCAGATTAAACCACTTAGCTAATTAACTACTCAGCTCCTACAGCAGAATGAGAGTGTACCCCAGTCTAGCTTGGCCTAAATAGCCAAGTGGTTATTGTACTGGGCTTGTAACCCCAAGATCAAGAGTTCAAATCTCACAATGGCAAACTATGAAACAATGTAACTTCATCTGAATAGGAACAGATGGAAATGTGTTTGTACTAGGGGCTTGGCCTAAATAGCCAAGTGGTTATAGTACTGGGCTTATAACCCCAAGATCAAGAGTTCAAATCTCACCATGGCAAATTATGAAACAATGTACCCCAGTCTACTAGTAGTAGGAGCAGCAGAAGAAAAGAAAGACGTCTGACTTTATGATGGAAGGAAGGTCATTGATAAAACAACTAAACATGGTTGGGCCTAGACATTACCCGGAGGAATGCCTGATGATAGGAGGGCTAGTGGACACAGATTTAAGGTTTTAGGCAAGAGTTATAGGGGAATGAGGGGAAGATTTTTTTTAAAACTCAGCAAGCATTTATAACCTTGAGCTGTCTAGGAGGGTGGTGCAAGCAGAGATGGATGGGTGGAATTTAATGCCTTTCCCTATGGCAGTTTGTGGCGAGTCTGTGGCAGTAGGAAGGTAGCAGTGGGGATGCCAGTTGCCTCCTCACCTCCAATCCCATTAGTGCTGTGGCAGGAAGGCACATGGACAGCATTCCTGCCCCAACGCCAGTTGAGGCCTTTATGGGCAATTAACTCCCCGGGAAATTATGGCATTGCACCCAAAATCGTTCAAGTGGAAAACCTGCACTGCAGCATCTCCATTGGAAGGGCCTTTGCTTCAAGAGATGCGTTATGCTAACCTTGTAAAAAAGGATTGCAGTGACTGCAATTACCGAGGTATCGCCTCATTAATTATCGACGGGAAGACCCATGCTCACGTAGGTCTTCATAGACCTCACCAAGGGCTTTGATCTTGTCAGCAGAGAAAGAGTCTTTAAATTGCTGTGTAAAATAGGCTGCCTGCCTGGACTCCTGGGCATCATTTCTTCTTTCCATGAAAAGATGCAGTTTCATCAGTTACCATGGAGCATCATCGGAAGCTTTCAAGATCAGCACCGGGATAAAGCAGGGCTGCATCCTGGCGCCAACTCTCTTTGGTGTATTTTTCTCCATGTTGCAATTGTATGCTTTGGGTGACTCAAATGAGGGTATCTACGTGCATACCAAAGCTGACAGCAAGCTGTTCAGGTTAGCAAGACTGCACACCAAGTCCAAGTGATTGTCCTAGTTTGTGAGTTGCAGTTTGCTGATGACGCCACACTGGCATCACAGACTGCAGTTCACTTGCATCAGCTGGAGATCGGTTCACACAGGCCTACAAGGAATTTCAATCAGCATCAGGAAGAGCAAAGTTATGGGCTAGAACTTAGAGACTTCACCTTCCATCAACAATGACAACCTCACTCTGTCAACAGCTTCACCTTGGATCTACAATTACCTGTCCCTTGATACAGAAATCAGCATCAGGATTGCCAAGGCCACAGCTGTGATGCCAAAGTTGAGACGGTGACTGTGGATCAACATCAAGCTAACAGAAAATACAAAGCTCTGTGTACCAGGCCTGTGTTCTCAGCCCCTTTGCACTAATAACACATGGCCAACTCGTGTAAGCCAAGCAAAGCAGCTCAACAGCTTCCACCTCCGCTGCCTCAGATGAAAATTGGGCATCGCTTGGTAGGACAAAGTGCTGAATACAAAAGTACACCAGTATGTAGGAATTCCCAGCACATTTGCTCTCATTCAGTGGCAGCTCGTT
The DNA here is from genome assembly GCF_017639515.1 of Carcharodon carcharias. Classification (NCBI taxonomy): domain Eukaryota; kingdom Metazoa; phylum Chordata; class Chondrichthyes; order Lamniformes; family Lamnidae; genus Carcharodon; species Carcharodon carcharias. Next base: position 173,316,258 of record NC_054469.1, read on the forward strand.
AGCTGGGTCATGTCCACCAAATGGATGACAGCCATAACCCCAAAGACGTGCACTATGACGAACTTGCTATTGGCAGAGGACCAGCTCCCATGTCTGAGATACAAGGACATCTGCAAGGAGAATCTCAAATTGACCGGGATCAGAGGCAATATATGGGAAGTCCTTGCTGCTGACTGAGTGGCTGGAGGCAGGTAGGTCGTGGAAAAGTGCAGAGGACAAAAGAAATGACCAGATGGTGGAAAACAGAGCCCACCAGAAGGAAAAGAAACACATTCGTCAACCTCAGCCCAACACTATTCATCTGTGCCAGCTGCGGAAGGGGCTGTCACCCACAAATCAGCTTCTACGGCCACAACAGACGACATTCAATACAGAATCGACATACATCCCGGGCACAGTCCATCATCATCTCAAGATGGACGGATGCCTATACCGCCACCTGGAAGCTCCCCTCCAAGTCACTCACCATTCCTCCACTGTTGCTGGCTCAAAATCCCGGAATCCTTAACAGCACTGTGGGTGTACCTACACCAGCAGACTGCAGCAGTTCAGGAAGTCAGCTCACCACCACCTTAAGAGGGCAATTAAGGATGGGCAATAAATGCTGGCTTTGCCTGCGACGCCCACATCCCAAATATGAATTTAAAAAACCTATTCTGACTAAATTGTTGATCACAACTTCCCTCCCTGGCTTCTATCTTTGCTGACATGGGACATTTATGGTTTTATTCCCCAGGCACTGCCTTCTTTCCTTCAAATCTGCCTTCATCATTCCTCTCCTCAAAAAGCAATCCTTGACTCCTTTGTCCTTTCAAATATTTCATACCATCCTTTCCTCTCAAGTCCTTGAACATGTTATCACTTCCCAAATCCATGCATATCTTTCTCAGAACTTATTGTTCAAATTTCTCCAGTTAGGTTTCCACCCATGTCATTATAATTTTGGCAAGGGCTGTTTCAGTACTAAGTAGGTCGCACCATCCATAGCTAACTAATGAAGCTGAGGATGGTGCCAAAGTGAAAGAAAAGGTTAGTAGTCAGCCAGAAGGTTGGGAAAAATTTTGAAACCAGCAAAGGATAACTAAAAACAATAGAGTGAGAAATTGGAATATGAGAGTAAATTAATAAGTATAAACACTACAAGTATATAAAAAGGAAGAGAGAGTAGATTCCTTAGAGAATGAGACTGCGAATTAATAATGGGAAACAAGAAAATGGAGACTTCGAAAACTGATACAAAACATTTATTCACAGTACAGGACACAAGGCAACAAGAGAATAGCAGAAAATCAAAGAGTGGAACTCAAACAATCACTATCACGAGAGGAAAACGTACTAGGAAAACTAATGGGACTAAGGGCTGACAAGTCCCCAGCACTTGATAGCACATCTAGGGTCTTAAAAGCTGCAGAAATTGGATACATTGGGTGCAACCTTCTGAAATTCTCCAGATTCTGGAAAAGTCCCAGTGGGTCAGAAAAACCTATTTGAAGAAGGTGGGAGACAGAAAGTAGGAAACTATGGGCGTAATTTTCCAAGCCCGCTGGCAGTGGGCATGATAGATGGCATGCACGGAATATATGGCTCGACATGCTTCATGATGGCAGGTCACGATTGTCCACTCAGCCTGCCGATGGCGGCCTGTGTTTCCCGATGGTCGGCAGGGAGCTAATTATATTACTTTAGCACTTGGGGGAGCGGAGGCTCAGCAGCGTTCTCCACAGCCAGGCTCTTGGGACCCCACCGTATCGTCCGTCCATATCGGTGAAAGCACGCCGATGTGTTTCACAACAGCATGCAGGCGACGTGCACTTGGCGACCTTCATCTTGGGTGAACTGAGGTGAATGAGCAGCAGCGTTCCCCACAGCTCACCCGTTGTTTACAGGCCTCAGGCACCGGGGGGGCGGGGAGAGACTGATGCCCGGCCCTGGAGGTGACTGCTGAGGGGGGAAGGGAGGGTCAAGTGCTGCCCTGGTGCTGCATCCCATGCACAGGCAAAATCGAAGTGGGGGGGGGGGGTGGAATAGCCACACATTAGGGACACGGACACCTGTACAAACTGACCATGCCTCTGCAACTGAGACAGATCAGGTGCAACCACAGTGATGTTTGGGATCAGGCTCCTAGCCTGCCTGCCCAGGCAACCAACGTGGAGGCAAAGGGCCACCAAGTGCTCCATACACCTTGGCACAGACTTTCAGTCAGACTCCACTTTATTGGACCACGGAGCAGTTGGACTGCACCATCTCACCTACGCTGGCCACGTAGCAGTCACTGCTGGAGACGCTCACAGCCCCTCGCAATCTCAGCATCCTGGTTTGCACCAGTGTCCCCCATGTCGCAGGTTGACATAGCAGCCATGCAGCACACTCATCCCTGGCCATCCGAGGGGTGACCGGCTCTCCGGGAAGCGTTAAGGGGCGGTCACCCGGGGCCAGGAAAATTGCTAAGTAGAGCCATGATAACCATGTCTCTCTCTCTTTCATGCTGCAGGAGGACCACGTCAGGATCATGGATCCTGGTGACCTAGCTGTATGCCTAATGGCCGACAGAGACTGTAGAAGACAGAGGAGAGAGAGGCTGAGGCACCTGGCAGCACAAAGGCAGGAGCAGCAACCGCATGAAGGGGCAGCAGGGGCTCCCGCACATGTTGCCCAGGAGCAACAGCGAGTCGTTTCTGGTCGATGCCTAGCGACACCCGAGGTCTATAGATGCTGCCTGCCATTCCTGCAATTGACCAAGAACCAGTGGCACCGACAACTGCGCATGTCCAGGGACCTGGTGGCTCACATCTGCCACTTACTACAGGATGTGGTGCCAAGGGGACATGGAGGGCATTCACTGCCAGTGGTGTGAAAGTGACCACAGCGCTCAATTTCTATGCCGGTGACTCCTTTCAGGGCTCCACAGGTGACCTCTGTGGGATGTCACAATCCACCACCCACAAATGCACCCGTGAGATCACGGATGCCGTCTTCTCCATGGCACACAACTTTGTGCATTTCACCCAGGACTGGGGCAGGATGCAAGGGCCACTGGATTCGCCCGGATCTCAGGACTCCCACTGGTGCAGGGTGCGATTGACTGCACTCATGTGGCGCTCAGGCCTCCATCACTACACTCAGTGGACTTCATCAATTGCAAGGGGTTCCATTTACTGAATGTGCAGCTGGTATGGGACCACTAGAAACGCATCCTGCAGGTATGAGCACGGTTTCCAGGGAGTGTGCACAACACCTACATCCTGAGTTGCTCGCAGATCCCTGCAGTCTTCCAGGGTCCACAGAAGCTGCAGGGTTGGCTCCTTGGGGACAAGGGCTACCCACAGAGGCCGTGGCTGATGACACCCATGCAGTGGCCTCAGACTGCAGCAGAGCGACGCTATGAGGCTCATGCTGCAGCTCACAACGTGGTGGAGCAGATCATTGGGATGTTGAAAATGTGGTTCCGGGTCCTGGACTGGTCTGGTGGAGCCCTGCAATACAGTCCGCAGAGAGTGTCACGCTTCATCGTCGTCTACTGCACCCTTTACAACCTGGTGCTGCAACGGAGTGAAGAGCTGGCTGAGGAGGAGAAGGGGGAGCTGCACGTCTCCTCCGATGAGGACCCGATGGGGATGAGGGTGAGGATGTCTTCGGAGGCAATGATGATAGGCATGAGGCCCTCGCACTAGGCAGGCGCGAGGCAGGCACGAGGCAGGCGCACTCAGGAGGCCCTCATAGCTGCCAGATTTGTGGAGGATGGTGACGACATTCAGTGAAGTGTCCCTGTAGATCCTCACATCGCAGTTGTGAACGTTTGAATCCAGTCTGACTTGTGGCAGCGCGAATACCCTCTGTGAGAATGCTCCTGTCATGGAGATGCAGTGGAGGCCCTAATAGTTGCTCGATCGCCGGAGGATGATGACGACAAGCAGTGAGGACACTCCATACATCTTCACATATGGTCAGAACGTCTGACTCCTGTCTGGCCAAGGGCAGCTCACTTGCGCTCCATGATCAGGGCCATCTCAGAGACGCAGCCATGAAACTTTAGACGCATCTGATGCTGTGTCCACCTTCAGCACCTCAGCCCTTCAGGAACTGGTGCACAGCAATACTGGTTGCAAATGCTGGTGTGGAGGCCAGCCCCACCTTAAAAAGGTGTTGAAAGCACACAGAGTATGAGAAAACTCTGTGGCAACTGCCCACTACATTCTGGCAGCATTGACCAGCACTGCTGAGGTGCAGGCATCAGTAATGTTTCCAGAGTGTGTGAGGCTGGACCATCACTGTGGTCTGAAGGCTGCAAAAAGCTCAGGGAAGTGGCCCTGGACTGAGACACCTGCCTTTTATCTTGTGCAGAAAAGGTTTCACATCTGATTGAAAAGAACACTGCTCATCAGAACAAGGAGCCACAGACAGGGAGACAGTCTTAGGAGTTTACTGACAATAGTGAACAGTCACAAGTGATTAACACCCATTCCCAAGCTGTGCAACTAATTTTTACCTAACTTTCCTAACCCTGCCGCTACATCATGGTGCTTCCCAGACATCCACAGCAGAGGCAGCCTGCTGAGGGTGTGGGCGAGCGCTGTGACAGGGCTTCAGGGAGGGTGCCTTCAGGTTCCTCTTCAGAGGTTTCTTCAGAGGTTGATTGGAAGCCCTGGGTTATGGATTCTGTTGGCTATTTGGCAGATGTGCCTACGAAAGCAAGGGGAGATAATTAGTGCATGGCAGTGGCCTATGGACAGAGGACACATCACTCATGGCATAGTTATCTGATGGATGTTGCACTGTTGGATCCTCACTTGGTAGAGCAGCACCGATCTCGCCATCAGCACAGGACTGCCCCGGTCGTCGCCAGCCAGCTGGATGGCTGTGTTTTCAAATTCTGTCAGAAATTTGATTTCCGGCATTCCTCTGCCTGTCTGTGCCCTTTCCCTCTAGTTGTGAGCCAGTTTGTCCTGCATGGATAGAGATGGGAAGTGTATCAGGATGCCTGCCAAGCCAGATGATAAGTATGCCTGGCCTGTGTGGGTGGTGTGTGGTCCCATGGATGGGATGAGGATAATGATGGTGTGTGAGAAAGTGTGATTGGTGATGTCCCTTGCACTGTCAGTGAGTGAGGGCCCTGTGGATGTGTGATGGGTGTGAGAGTGAGAGAGTTGGGAGTGATGAAGAGATTGCCTTACCCTGGCGGAACGGAGGAGATCATTCATCCTTTTGCGGCACTGGGTGGCTGTCCTCCTCTGTAGGGCGATCGTGCTGACCACCGCTGCTACCACTTCCCAAGCCAGGTTGGTGACATTGCTACCCATCCTGCGGCCAGAGCGGGGGTAGAGCACATTTCAGCGGGTCTCCATGGCATCCAGCAGTCGCTCGAGGGATCCGTCGTTGAAGCAGGTGGCTGCAGTCTTTTTTCCTTTGCTGGCCATGTCTCCCAGGCAGCAGTGGTGAGCTGGTGGCGATGAGCACTTTGCTGGCAGCTGCCTTTTAAAGATGGCGGTCGGCGTGATGCAACAGCAGGGTGATGGTGAGTGGAGAAATGAGAGCCCGCCCGCCATGGAAACTGCGTGTTTCCTTAGAATGCATAAATAATGAGGCAGGCTTGGGAAGACACAGCGTGAAAACCCAGTATTTTTCTCGGCAGACAGGACTCCATTTTACCCGCCTGCTACCACACTTAGTGCAATTCCGGGAAAATTCTGCCCTATAGGACAGTTAGCCTAACATCTGTGCTACAAATACAAATGCTTTTGAGATTGCTATCATTTGGGACTGTGTCTCTAACTTAAGATAAAATGGCGGAATGAAGGGGGTCATGTGACCTGCTGAATTTTGTCTGACAATAAGCCTGGGTGCCTTGGTTATTAAAGGGGTGCCCAGGTTATCTTGCTGGAAGGCGGTGCTAATTGTTCACACTTGTTGACAATAGCAAAAGTAGGTGTGCTGAGCGTGGATTAGTCTCCAAGTCTCACAGGGAGGTACCGGGAATGTTAGATTAGAAGTGGATAAACTTTAGACTGTTTAATACAAAGGCAGATGGAGTTGTCGGGGGCGGGGTCGAGGAGAGGTGGTGGTGGTGTCCAGAAGATAACAAATTATCATTTCTACCCAGACACAAGGTCCATGCAATTCACCTTGCGACTGAGATGACCTTTAGGAAAGAAAAAATCCATTGATAGCCATTGTAGTATTTGGTTACAGGATTTCCAAGATATCCCTGAAGCTCTTGGACACAAGTCAGTCTGCAGTTGTCTGAGAAGCGGGAAGAGGAGATGGAGGCAGCCAGTGCTGCACCTGAAGCAAAAAATAAAAATGCTGACTATTGTTTACCATGCAAAACACAGGTGGGAGCTTGTGCTCAGATTGAAGAGATGAGTTTGTTTGTGAGGATCTGAGAGATGCTGGAAGAGTCACATAGCTTTGGCTAAAGGGAAGCAATCTCCAGTGTAACTCTCAGTAAAAGTCGGTTAGCAGTTACTCGATTCGGAAAGGAAAATGGAAGCAAGACCTTGGGAGCCGATTGTAACTTGGGGCTGGTTCCTGGAGAATAAAAATAGTCCACTTAATGGACAGCATAAGTGACAATATAACCGTAGCTGGAGATTTTCAGTCATGCTAAAAGTTAAAAGAGCAATCTCTTTTCTGTAGTTTATAAGCTACCTATAAAAAAGAAAATAGTGCTCAATCCATGGTCGTTCATTACAGTAAAAGTTTCAAATGTGAAACGAAGATGTGTCATTCAGTTATTAACTTTTAAAAGAGAAATTTGATCTTCGTCATCGGTCTCAACAGGGGTTAAAAACTGGGAAAATGCTAGTTTCCATTATTAAGGAAGTGTTGCAATTGAGGATTAAAAGATTGGGTTGCTCTTTAATAATAAAATGAAGGGGGTCATGTGACCTGCTCTTACGTCAACCTGAGAGAAAGCCTGGGTGTTTTGTTAGAGGCTAAAGGGTGCCCAGATAGTTTTATGGGGAAGATGATGCAAAGTGCTTGTGTTTTACAGCAACCTGTGTACTTACAGTGGACATATTGAGAGTCTCCAAAGTCCCCGAAAAGTGCTGAGAATGTTGATTGTAAATACTGCCAAGATATTTAATCAGCATTTCTACCTGGATACATGGCCCATGTAATTTATGTAGCCATGGAGATGGGCTTTTAGAGGTGAGTGTCTACAATATCCCAGTCATGTTCCAGTATATTATGGATTTTCAGTCAATATGTGAAAATTCTGACTACATACATTCTATTAAAATGGTCACTGGATATCATGTGACTTTTGGCTTGAGCTCCAGACAATCCCGAGTCTCAAACAAATGCCTAATTAAATATGGACATTTAAAACAATCTGGAGAATTTGCATGTCCCTTTAAGGATAGACCATCAAAAAATGAACTAAAGCATTCCAGCCAACTTATCTGTTTCACCATGGACAAAAGAAACATCAAAACACAATGTGTGTTAGACGAACGTGAAATGGATCCCATCCCATTGACCTTTCTATTATGATGGTCACCTCATCCAAACTAGACTGGACGAATTTCATAGTGTCAAAAGGACAACACAGGATGTGTAATCACATTTGAACTTGTACAAGTCACATGGCAATGAAGTCATTTTGTGATCTGCTTTCAAAATAACAGCAAGAAGCTACTTTGAGACAGAGGTCCATCAGGCAGCCATCAAAACTGGCTGCAAGTCAACTAAGCAGCCAAGGTAATAAACAGCCAAACCTTGAGAGTGGGGGAAGGACTCTCGCCAACCTGTTCCAACTTCAAGTTCACTTGAGAACCAACCTCCTGGAATTTCGACAGCAAGAGGCTTCGCAGCTTACTGATAATCCTCTGCTTTACAGGCCTTCACTTCAATCAAATCATCAACTCATCTAACAAACTACAGTCCTCCTATGAAAGAGACTGAGACAATCAAATTGTAACTGTATTGCTTTTTCCCTCGTCTGTGTATAATCTTTGTGTAAGTGACAGCGTGGATGAGGGGAGAGAAAGAGGGGGAAGGGGAGAGAAAGAAAGGGAGAAAGATCACTTTTATAAACTTCCAGGAGAAATCTGTGATAATAAATAACCTTCCTTAAATTTAAAATTCAGAAAAAGCTTGCTGCTGGAATAATTTAAATTGGGACAATCACTGGAGGGTAAGAAAACACACCGATCACAAGTCAGTAAGAAACAAATAAATTCTGTCCGTGACATCCCTGGAAATTCTCAGACAAGTTTAGTCTACCAGGATTTGGAAGAGGGAGAGTAGCTATAGGCTGTGGTTCACCATGCAGGAATACAGGTAGGACCTCACATTTGGATTGAAGAGACCAAATTCATGAATAGTTAAAATGAAGCTGGAAGATTCACATAGCTTTAACTAGAGGAAGAATCTCCTGGGAAGGCAGAAATTACACCATGAAAGATAGGTGTGGCATTAAAGGTTCCCAGCCTGGGAAAGGAAAAGAACAGAAGTAAACCTTCAGAGAGCTAAGAATCACCTTGGATTGGTTCCAGGTGAATTGAATATCCACTTCATTATAAAGTATATTTGTGCTAATCCCATTTTCCAGTACTAGGCCCATAGCCTTGCATGCGATGGTATCGCAAGTGCACATCCAAATACTTCTTAAATGTCATGAGGGTTTTTGCCTCTACCACCCTTTCATCCAGTGAGTTCAAGATTTCCACCACCCTCTGGGTGAAAAAATTCTTCCTCACATCCCCTCTAAACCTCCTGTCCCTTACCTTAAATCTATGCCCTCTGGTGATTGATCCCTCCACCACGGGGAAAAGTTCCTACCTGTCTACCTATCTATGCCCCTCAATTTTATACACCTCAATCCCTCAATCTCCTCTGTTCTGGGGAAAATAACCCCAGTCTATCCAATCTCTCCTCATAACTAAAACTCTCCAGCCCAGGCAACATCCTAATAAATCTCCTCTGCACTGTCTCTAGTGCAATCACATCCTTCCTATAAAGCGGATTCCAGAACTGCATGCAATACTCTATGTTAGGGGAAAATTAAAAATGCTAAAAGAGAACATTAAGAATTTACTGAAGAACACTTAAAATCTCCAGGCAGATATGGCTGCTAAACATATTAAGAGTTGAAGATTGCCAGATGAACATTGCACAGCCTTGAGTCAGACTGGAGACACAAGAAAGGACATAAGTTAGATTAAGTGTACTCCCCTCTCACATATGGAAGGGGCAGATGGTTTTAGCTTAGATATGGGAAGACAGACAATGGACAAAGAGGGGGCTTTGATGAAACACAAACAGTCTTGAGCTGAGAGAACCAAGGTCTTTGTGCACATATTTTAATTTTGATTGGATAATATGATTACGTATACATCCTTTAGAATAATTGGTTAGCAAAATCACAATGTACTCAATAGGATAGAGTTAACATGGGATCGGATGTATTCAAATGTACTCAAATGTGTTATGATAAGAAAAAGTACAAAAGTAATAAATTGTAATCAACCTGGGAGCTGAGTCTTCATTCTTAGGAATGATTGCAGCTCCCTTGCGTATGCTTGAATAAAACTGGTTAAAGGAAGCCTGAGTCTCTGTGGTCGCTGTGTGATCTGGGATTGTAACTTCTCTTCAACTGGCCTATGTGGTAGTTGCAGGATTGCAACAACCTTCTTCACTGTAGCTGTGGCCTAACCAGAGTTTTATACAGTTCCAGCATAACCTCTCTGCTCTTATATTCTACACCTCAGCTAATAAAGGCAAGTATCCCATATGCCTTCTTAACCACCTTATCTACCTGTCCCGCTACCTTAAAAGGGCCGGTGGATATGCACACCAGGGCCTCTCGGATCCTCGGTACTTCTCAGAGTCTTACCATTCATCGTGTAATCCTGTACCTTGTTTGTCCTGCCCAAGTGCATCACCTCACACTTATCCAGATTAAGTTCCACGCCACTGATGAGCCCATCTGACCAGCCTGCCTATATCCTCCTGTAATCTAAGGCTATGCTCCTCACCAATTTTCATGTCATCCACAAACTTACTGATCAACCCTCCTACATTCAAATCTAAATGGTTTATATATACCACAAACAGCAAGGGACCCAACACCGATCCCTGTGGAACCCCACTGGACACAGGCATCCAGTCACAAAAACACCCCTTGACCATCACCCTCTGCTTCCTACCACTCAGCCAATTCTGAATCCAGTTTGCCAAATTGCCTTGGATCCCATGGGCTCTTACCTTTGTTATCTGTCTCCCATGTGGGACCTCATCAAAAGCCTTGAAGTCTAAGTAGACTACATTAAATGTATTGCCTTCATCCACACACTTGGTCACCTCTTTGAAAAATTCAATCAAATTGGTCAGACATGACCTCCCCTTAACAAATCCATGCTGACTGTCCTTGATTAATCCCTGCCTCTCCAAGTGTAGATTCATTCTGTTCCTCAGAATTGCTTCCAATAGTTTCCCCACCACTTAGGTTAGACTCACTGGCCTGCAGTTCCCTGTTTTAACTCTTTCTCCCTTCTTGAATAACAGTACCACACTGGCTGTTCTTCAGTCCTCTGGGACCTCTCTTGTGGCCAAAGAGGTATTGAAATTTATTGCCAGTGCCCCTGCTATCTTCTCCCTTGCCTCACTCAACAGCCTTGGTTACATTTCATCTGGTCTTAGAGATTTATCTACTTTTAAGCCTACTCTTCCCTTTCTATGGTAATTTTAAAAATTATATCACAGTCATCCTGTCCGATTTCTATATCCACATCATCCCTCTCACTTGTGAACACCAACACACAGTACTCATTCAGAATCCTACATACGTCTTCCGGCTCCACACACAAATTACCACTATGGTCTTTAATGGGCCCTACTCTTTCCCTAGTTATCCTCTTACTCTTAATGCACTTGTAAAATAACTTTGGATTTTCCTTTATTTTACCTGCCAATGTTTTTTCATGTCCCTTTTTGCTCTCCTAATTTCCTTAAGTTCCCCTCTACACATTCTATACTCCTCTACGGCGTCAGCTGTTTTGAGCCCTCGGTATCTGACATAAGCCTCCCTTTTTCTCTTTATCCAATCCTGTATATCCCTTAACATCCAGGATTCCCTGGATTTGTTGGTCCCACCCTTTGTCTTTACTGGAATATGTTGGCCCTGTACGCTCCCTATTTCCTTCTTGAATGGGTTCCAATGCTCTGACGCAGATTTACTCAGAAGTAGCTGCTCCCACTCCACTCTGGCTAAATCATATCTGATCTTATTAAAATTGGCTTTCCCCCAATTGAAAACTCTGATTTCTGGCCCATCCTTATCTTTTTCCATAACAACCTTGAATCCAACAGAGTTATGATCACTACCTGCAAAGTGCTCCCCCACTGATTCCTCTACCATTTGCCTGGCATCATTCCCTAAAATTAAGTCCAGGACCACCCCGTCTCTTGTAGGACCTTCCCTGTACTGGCTTAAAAAGCTCTCATGGATGCATTTTAAGAATTCTGCACCCTCTAAACATTATGACTAACCCAGTTAATTTTGGGGAAGTTGAAAGCCCCCACTATTACTACCCCATTATTTGTACACTTCTCTGAAATTTGCCTACATATCTGCTCTATTTCTCTGACTGGGGGCCTAGTGTGGTTTAAAAGTTGCCTACAAAGAGTATATAGTCAAAAGTGCTTTTAGCCTTTTGTTGCAGGAAATTTTGTCGTCATCCTTTCAGCTTTGAACTGGAAGGTCGAATTTCTTATTCGAAGTTATCAATCTCTATGGAGATCATGACAAGCAGTAGCAGGACATTTAGCAAATCATAATAGAGTCAATATGGTTTTATGAAACAAATAGTGGTTGAAAAATTTATTAAGAGTTTTTTGAGGATGTAACAAGCAGGGGGTTTAAAGGGGAATCAGAATATGTAATGTATTTGGATTCCCAAGAGCATTTGATAAACAGAGCTGGTGGTGTTGAACACAATATATTAGCACGGGTAGAGAATTGGCTAACTAACAGGAAACATAATTTGGATAAATGGATCATTTTCAGGTTGGGAAATTGTAACTAATGGGGCTCCACAGGAATCAGTGCTGGGACCTCAGCTATTTACAATCTATATTAATGACTTGGATAAAGGAACCAAGTGTATCATAGGCAAATTGAGGTGGACACAGTCTGCAAAGGGATATAGATGAGTTAAGTGAGTGGGCAAAAATTTGGCAGATGGAGAATAATATGGGAAGAATAGAGAAGCAAAATATTTAAATAAAGACCGACAACAGAATGCTGTAGTACCGAGGGATTTGGGCGTCCTTGTACAAGATTCACAAAACGTTAACATGCAAGTGCTAGCAAATAATTAGGAAGGCAAATGAAATATTGGCCTTTATTGCAAATAGATGGAATATAAAAGTAGGGAAGTCTTATTACAACTGTACAGGGCATTGGTGAGACTGCACCCAGAGTATTGTGTATAGTTTTCATCTCCTTAGTTAAGAAATATGTTTGCATTGGAGGCAGTTCAAAAAACATTCACAAGTTTGTTTCCTGAGATGGAGGGGTTGTCTTATAAAGGTAAGGCTATCTTATTGAAACATATAAGATTGTGAAGGGGCTTGACAGGGGAGGTGCTGAGAGGATGTTTCCCCTTAAGGTAAGAGGAATTTCTTCTCAGAGGGTTGGAAATCTTTTGAATTCTTTACCCCAGAGAGTGCTGGGTCATTGAATATAGTAGGCCAGACAACATTTGTAATGTAAACTGGCTCAATATTGGCTGTCCACATTTCCATCCATTGAATGGGACCAAGCACACTGAGGATAGAATGTGCAACAGAGGAAGATGAAGTACAAATACATTATATAATTAGCAGTTTTAAAAATTGATATCCAATATATCACCAAGGAACTAACTGAAAGCCATCTTACTTTAAAAAGGAGCCCATTCCAATTTAAAAAGGCATCAGGAATGTTTTTGACACATGGAACATATTTTAGCCAACATTCCCCAAAATGATCCTGCTGCTTAAATTCCATACTAAATGATTCATTCAGTTTATAGTCAATATTGTATTAAAAAACTAACAGGTCTTCTATGGCACAGATCAGTAGTAGTAGTTTGGACTATAATGTTGAATTACTAACTGGCCTATCCCTTTAAGGCCATTGCACATATACTCACTTGTGGGAATTCTGATAATTGTAATTGCTTGCAAATTGATTTGGCTAATTTGAGGTCAAGAAATTCTATGTCAGTCGGAGACTCCTGATCAAAAGAATCCTTAACAAAATACCTGGAGTTCTTTCACTTTTTGTACATTTTAGAACATTATTTGTCTGGGGTATAACGTATGAAGCACAATGAGACATATCAGAGCCCAGGGCTTTTATTTATAAATAAATGATGAGAATTGCACATTTACTAATCCAAACTTCAGAGCTAAACATGGTTCTAAATTTACAACAATGACAGACTTTGCATTCAGCACCAGCCATTCATTGCACTTAAACTTGCCCATGGGCTTTTTTTTATTGGAACCTGGGGTGCTGGGAAGCCACTTGTTCCAGATTCCTTGTGGAGGGTCTGTGAAGATCTGTGAACTGAGCATCTCCTTAACCAATCACATTCAGGAATTCTTAATAAGGTACTTAGAGTGTGAACCAGGAAGTGCAAGCTAGCAAAATTCATTCAATTCCAGATCATGCATAGAAAGCAAAATAGGAGGGAGAGGGAAAGAAAGAAAGATGGGTCAAGAGAAAAAAGTAAAAATATTTTAAAATCTAAATTAGTTAAAATCTGAAAGAATGAGACTGTGCACTTGAAAAAGTAAATTTTCGTGCTAAAGTGGTTGTTAGTTTGTAATTAAGATGTATTATGCCTTTGAAAAAACAACTTACAGCGGAATGAACTTTTTCTGGTGTGTTTAGTGGATAACAACTCTATGCCCTTTCACATGTTTCAATGTTACACCTCTCAGCAAGATATTAGTATAGCAGAGTTTCTGAAGGGGCAGGACAAACTCAGAAGCACTCTCTTGATTTCAGAGCTTAATTATTCATGTGTGAGCTAGATGTTGTTATCCAATCTACCCTTTAATAACAGCGAGTGCTATTAGCCTCGCCATTATTTTAATAAAATCTGGGCTAACAAATTGCTTTTGGACAATTTAAAATGTTTAATGAGTTACATAAAAACATTTAGAGTCTAGATCTCAGCCAGTGATTTATTTTTCAGATCCAAGTTGTATGAAAATATTTACATGTGAAAGGCCTTGTGCTCTCCTTCAGTATCTTGCATAGTGATAGGAAAGATGAGAAGCAGCTTCTTCAAAATGTCTTCCATCATTAAATTGATGATTGCGTGGCTTTCTAGGATTCGTCAAGACATGGGGCAGTGGCAGAGTGCTTGGGAAGTCAAGTGCTGCAGAAGTGCTGCTGAACATGCCAACGTACACACGATAATTAGAAAAAGGTGGTTCTGCCAAGAACATTCTTGAAACCGTAGCAGCATAAATCTGAGTCAAGCACAGCTGAATGTTGTAAATTCACAACCATACTCTCTTGCTCAATTTTGTGGAACCTACCAAAATTCAATTTGAAAATTGTACTCCAAAACAAATCGGTGGTCAGACCTTAGGACAGGGGCTGCAAACAGTTACAAATAGTCTCTATAATGGGTCATCTTAAGGCCAATTTAAACAAGGCTTCCAGAAATTTTATGGACACTAACCCAAGTAAGCAACAAAACAATCTTAAGTATGGGAGAGTTTAAACAAAACTGTTATATTGTTTCATGCATATGTATAGACAAGTTTCCAAGAGTGTCACATTATTCACTAATGTAATACAGTGTGTCAAACTAAATGCATCAATCTGAGAAATACATTTGATGATACATGTGTCTTGATGTTTGATTACTTCAAACTTCTGAGAACCACAAGGAATAGCACTATGGCAAGTAAAACCAAAACAATTTAAACAGATTTTAAAGTGAATTAGATCAAGAAATCAGGCTGAATGAGAGGGGAAAGACTGAATCGTATGAAAATGAAATTGCCATCGCAGCAGCAATAAACACAGAACCAACTGAGGATGAATTGGGAGGTTGATGTCACAGCGGTATTTAAGTAGTAAGTGCAGACTGACACTCAGCTTCCTAAAAAGGCACAAATGAAGAAGAAAGGGTCAGCTACATCCTTATGTGTACAGGTGACGAAGGATTGGTTCTTTTCAATAGCTGGGCACAAAGTGAAGATGACAGTAAAAACCTCAAAAAATGAGAAATTCAGTACATATCTCCAGCCAAATTCAAACTATCAGATCCATTGATATGAATTTCAAAGCCTGAGACAGGAATTAGGTGAGCCTGTTAATAATTTCTTAATGAGACTGAGGAGTAGCCAGCAAGTGTAAATTCAAGGAAACAGATGGCAGGCTGGTAGATCAACTCATCTGGTGCTCTGTGCACCCCGATGTCTTTTCCAATCAGAGCTACTTTGTACAAGCTCACAGTATCACAGGCTGTGGATACAGCCAGAAAACGTGAAGCCATGAGTCAACAGATGAAGATGCTGACCACCCAAACAACTAACCTTCAGCCAAGTCAAGAAAGGCAGCAGGGTTGATGCAATGAAACAGCGACAAAAGAATGCCCAGAGGGAAAGATGTGCAAGAATGGTAGACACGAGTTCATGGACAGAAGTAAATGTCCCACATACAGTTCAAACTGCAGAGCTTGTGGAAAGCTCAAAGGCTGGGGAAAAATGTGCAGAAGAGAGAAAGAAGATGGCAAAGGAGTTGCTGGAGGCAGAGCAACAGGGTGAATGAGAAGGAAAAGAAACCAGGTCATCCATACATACCCTGGAAGATGACGAGTATGAGGGAATTTCTGTAATCTTACATAACAGACATAGAAGCAATTACAATTGCATAAAATGTCTGGATGCGACAGCTCCCACAGAAAAGAAATTCACACAACCATTCAGATCAGAAAGGAGAGAAGTACGCCCACAACCCTAAATCTGAAGTTCGATATCGGGGCAGAGTAACATCATCTTGCTCAGAATATCAGAAGATCTTCCCTGAGAGAAAAAAGAAAATGGTTACTCAAAGAAAGATGCCCTGACACAGGGCATCATGGCATACGGTGGAACTGAGTTTCAACAGCTAAATCAGAGGGACACACAATGGAATTGTGTATGTTTTACATCACTGAAACAGATGATCCTGCTATCCTGGGGTTGAAGAGTTGCAAAGAGCTGCAGCTGATCTCAGTAAACCATGTGATGAAGGAATCTCACTGAGGGCTGAAAGGAATACACTCATTGAAACGCACCCACTGATCAGAAGCAAGGAAAATCTGATCTAAATATATCGAGTGTTTTGATAAGGCAGTTGGATGCTTTAAATATTGAGAGTATCTCATCACAATTGATCCAGAGAAGAAACTAGACATTTATCCACCTCAAAAGCTTGAAAGAGAGTTCCAAGAAACGGAAAGGAAAATGATTGCCAGGGTCACAGAGCCTACGGATTGGGTAAATTCCAACGTTGTAAGAAAGGAGCCACATGTGTGGCTGCAATTTGCCTAGGTTCCAAAGATTTTAAATGAACAATAAAGAGTTATCACTTTTCTAGTAAAACACTTGAAGAGATCACCCCAGAACTGAGGGGGGCAAAAATTCTCAGTAAACTTGATGCCAGAAATGGATACTGGAAGGTGAAGCTTGATGACACCCCCAAGATCCTACATCTGCCTTTTGGCCTTAAAAGTGAGCCAAATGTATTCTAGCAGGAATTAGATGAGAAAAACAAGGGATGTAAAGGAGATGACATTGCTGAAGATATCCAGATTTATGGTGCAATGAAAAAGGTCATAACTACCACATATACAGAACATGGAAAGCTGGGATCAAGCCGAATGCAGACAAATGTACTGCAAAGGTGACAGAATGCCAGTTCTTTGGAATAGTGTGCACACTAAGACATTTTGGTATCTCTAGTATTATGTTATGCTGTAAATCAATTTAATATCTCTTGTATTTTTGTTTGCAAGTAAACTATAACCAAGTTGTGATGTGGACCAGCATGCAGAGCTCACCAGGTGTTAGGAACATAGAGTGAGGACAACATCAGGATGAAGAATTCTGATGGAAAACTTCATCGCTAGGGCTCATTTGGACCTGTTAACAACGCGGACAGTATAACCGAACAGGGACAGATGCACACACGTCATTAAGGTGGTGGCCTAGCCTAATTGCACCCAGACAGTTTATAACAACTCTCATAGACAATGGCCTCTCTGGATACGTGTAAATAGTTTTCTTTATGCCTTGTCGAGATGCAGATTGCTGGTATGCACCTCGGGACATCCCCTGTTGAGAGCAGGAAATGACACATGCTGGTGGTCTCACGTAGCCAAGGTGGAATTGATAAGACACTCTGATGACCCAATTTATTACCTTATATGGCAAGGGACTGAGATTAGAAAAGGGTATAAAGCCACAGCCACAAGGGCATCACTGCTGCAGCTAGGGACCACGACTTGGTCAATCATGTGGAACAATTCATTCAGCAGATTGACCAGCCAGGAATGAGTACCAGCATGTGGGTCTTACTAAGCAAGCGGTATAGTAAGTATATACAGGAGATAAAAACAAAAAAGCTGCGGATGCTGGAAATCCAAAACAAAAACAGAATTACCTGGAAAAACTCAGCAGGTCTGGCAGCATCGGCGGAGAAGAAAACAGTTGACGTTTCGAGTCCTCATGACCCTTCGACAGAACTTGAGTTCGAGTCCAAGAAAGAGTTGAAATATAAGCTGGTTTAAGGTATGTGGGGGGGACAGACTCTCCGCCCTATTGCTTAGTGGGTTAAAGGTTTTCCACAAAGTGGAAATTATATATAAAGTTGTTTTTTTTCATTGATACTTATTATGGGGCCCAGACCTTAAACAGGGGGTCTCACTTCCCTCCAAGAGTCTTAAAACGCTGATGTAGTCACAGCTACCTCGGAGATGAAGCTCCAACAGACAAGAGCAAGCAGGGATGGTAGGGAATGGGACTTTCTGGATTGCTCTACAGAGATCAGGCATGGACACAATGGGAGGAATAGCCTCCTTCTGTGTTGTAATGACTATAGATGGAATCTTCTATTGTGGAGTCTAAGTTTGGTGGCAGGTATGCAAGTGGGAATGATTTCCATTTAGGTTGGGGGCAGGATGGCTCAATCTTGTGCTGTTCAGCTCATTAAATATGCATCCGTGAACAGCTCGCCAATTCTTGTGGTGGGTGCAGGCAAGAAGTCGCCATCCCAACTGTTACCTTAGGGGTCAAAGAGTGCCATAGTTAAAAAGGGGCAGCCTGCACTATCCCTTCCACTGTTCCCCGGCCACTGATCCCCGCTCACCCTTCCTTGGTCATCATCCACACAACTTGCAATGCCACTCCCGGTCTCAAGTGTAGGCTGGCATTTACAGACGCTCCCCAAAAAGAGTGCAATGCAGCAGCGACTCACTGTTAATCATGGAAGTAGTTTACCTCGCCGGTGCACTCCACTTGTATACACACAGTCATAAAAGCAAATGTTCTAATTTCTCACTGGCGAAGAACTTAATTCTGGTGAGCTGCCCTTTTAATGACTATGCATGACAATGCTAATGCATGCAAAAGGACTTCTCTTAACCCACCTCTAAAGTCCTGAGAACAGAATTGCTAAATTTCACCCCCACTCCCAGGAAACTGATTTCTGGCCTCATGCCAAATTAACTTCCAGTTCTGCCACCGGTGGCAAGCATGGTGGGCAGGGAAAGATTCCACCCTATGACTCAATAAGCAGAAGTAAACATGTCACTCTGCAAGTAGATGCTTCTAATAAAAAAAGGACCAGGAGTGACTGATACAAGACATAAAACAGATAACATTCGTCTACAAGGCTCTAACATCAGCTAAGACCAGATATGCCAAAATAGAAAGAACTTTTAACAGTTGTGTATGGATGTGAGAAATTCCATATATATTCTATGGGAAAAAAAAGTTCATGAAGTGATTGTTGCCTACTACAGCAGATCTGCAGGAAAAATCTGTGCAAAGCACCAGCACGAGGTTATTTGAAGCTTCAGAGCCACGAACAGATGGTGCTAAAAGATGCCCTCTCATCTGTCACTACGTGAAAAAAGTGAGAAAGAAGATCTAAGTGTAAAGATCATCACCTGATGATCATCACACCAACAAAAATTGAGTTAAATTAGAGAGGAGAGCAGGAAAGAGGAAGAATTATGAATCCTATCTCAGCAAGTGATTCTGGGATGGCCTGATCAGACAGATACAGCAAACAGCCAGCAATATGGCAGTACTACTCAGAGATAACACCTCACTTGAAGATGGTATTTTGCTGGCCAGATCAAGAATCATCGTACCCAAAAACATGCAGAGAAAACTTCTCCAGACGGTACATGAAAGCCACATGAGAATGGAGAAATGCAAGCTCAAGAGCCAGATTTATTGTGTATACAAAGTCTTCGGAAGAATGGTATCTATGTGCAGCACATGTCAAAAGTATCAAAATACATAGCAGAAAGAGGAGATAGCCACTGAATGGCATACTCGCACACAATCAAGAGTGGCATCTAGACTATTACTCAAAGTTCCCTTTATTCAAAAGTAGATTTGAGAGCTACAACAATCTTGACAGTGAGTTCAGTTTGCTAAACAAGGGATTCTGGAAAGGGTAATGACTAATAATGGAACCCAATTCACTTAGAGAGCTTAAATAATTTTATGAAAATTTTGGGTTCAACATCATCACCACATTACCCTGTTTTGTAGAAAAGCACATCAGGGTGGCTCTTATAAAATGCCAAAAGACAAAGGAAGACCCAAACCTTACCGTCAGTCCGAGCTATACTTCAAGGCTGACATGAAATCGCTTGCAAGGCTACTCAATGGCAGAAAGTACAAGACAACACTGCCAAGCAAGATATATCCTCAATGACGAGGAGGAAGGCAGACAACAACTCAATGATGCACAAGGAGATGGTCAACGCTTCAAAAAGTGTGCCAAATCCTTGCTGAATTTGTCTGGAGAACATGTACAGGATCCAATCATGAAAACCTGGAATCCAGAAAAGACTGTTGGTGAAGCTGAGACTACAAAGTCATACGTCACAAAAGACCAAAACCAGTAAGCAAGTGAGAAGTGAAAAAAAGAGTTGGGTGTCCATTTTTGACCTACACCAGAGCTGGAGAAATAAAAAGGTCATCGACAACACCAGCAGCATCACAAACAAGAGACAACATCAACAAGTAGTGAGACATCAACATCAACAGCAAGTGACACAATATATCATGCACAATTCCTGCAACACCAGGAGCAACACACACACACCACCACTACTACAGAACGTCAACTCAGGGCAAAGAATGCCAAATCCATGAGATGGAGGCATAACATCCTACTACCAAAGCACATGTTATTTTGTGAGGGAAAAAAAACAAGCTATATAAAGAACCTTACGGTGTTAACTTTAACTATAAAAGCCAATTAAGGCCCGCCCAGCGTGAAACATGAGTGGCAGCACTTAGTGCTGCTTGTGCTGGTACAGTGGGAAATGGAGGGTGACTGGACTGAGCATGAACTTCACGAATGCACGCGAGTGAGTGCTTCATAATCTCCTCCGAGGCAGCTCAGTGCCTCAGGGAGATGAAGCATTATTAAAATAATAAAGAAAATAAAAATGTAATAAAACATGTCCCCTCATGTGACTGTCATATGAGCAGGGACATTAATTCAATTGTAAAGTTTTTATTTTATTTTTACTTGCTTTTGGAAACTTCATCCCACCTGTGGGATGAGGTTTCCAAAATTTAGGTTAATTGATTATTTAATGGCCTTAACAGGCCTTTTAATTTTCAGCGGGTGTGCTGCCGACCAAACTATCGCGCAACTGCACTTTGACATCAGCACACTCAGCTGACATCGGTGCATGTCATTTCATGCTCGAGCGGCTTAGGCGTGCACCCCCGCCCACCAAGCCAAAATTCCTGCCCATGAAAAAGTTAATGATTGGATCAGTTCTTTTGATATATGGAGGCAGTGTTTTTTTTTAAACACACAGGAGCATGTTATATTGTAATATTACTCCATCATGATTTAGGAACTATATGATCACACATATGTACAAAAGTATCCAGTGTGCCACACCTATGATACACACACACACTACTGCACTAGTCTGTGTATCAAACTAGCAATGTATCAGCCTGCAGCACATGCTGCAATCAGAGAAATCCATTCAATGAAGCTTCAACATTTGAGTTTAAAAAAGTGAGTATTTCGAACTTCTGGGAAACAATACATAATGGCTACTTCTCTTACTTGAAAGCAAGGCATACATCTGTACAGATGTACAGAACAAAAAGAGGATATAGTGTTATGTTATATAGAACAACTTATAAATAGGCAGGAACACACACACACACACACACATACATATTACAAAAATGAGGAACAGATCATTTTGTGGAATATACATTATTTAGTGTTTCTACACCATTGCTTTCTCACTGCAAGGAATATGTAGTTTTTAAAAAATTATTCATGGAATATAGGTGTCACTTTTAACATTTCTATCAGCTCAAATCCAAAGATTATATAGGTGACGACAAAATGAATTAAATCATTCCATGCCATTAGTCTGAAACATCACATGAAAGCAAGAACAATGGAGTTCATTGCATTTCAGAATAACATTGATTGGGATGGGGGTGGGACAAGATTAAATCATCTGTAATGACATACAATCCAAAGTTGATCGGTTAATGTACTGGGTGAATAGACAGCTGCTCTTCCAAAATTGTAATGACTCTATAATTAATACTAAAATCACCATACCATAACTGTCATTGACCAGATGCAACTTAGAAGTTCTGGTGGTGTTTTAGGCTGCTTAGTTTACACTCAGGATCTGAAAGGTATAATTAAATGGAAAGCAAGCACTTAGATAATTTCAGGTCTTAAAAATTGCTTAAAGGTTTAGCCTTGTTCCTTCTATGACTTCATTTTTTATTGCAAACAAACTGATGGAAATCAAGCAATGAAACATCATAACTCAATCCCTGCCTCAGTTTATCTGCTGCTAAAACCATTCATCCCTGCCTCTGTTCCCACTGGACTTAACTATTCTAAGGCTTTCTTGGCCAGTCCCCTCCCAACTTGTAAACTCTGTAAACCCGGGCACATTCAAAACTCTGCTGCAAGTATCCTAACTCACACCAAATATCTATCACCCGACTTGTAGATCAGAGAGTACATTAGCTCTGTCAGCACCTTGAGTTTAAAATTCTCATTCTTCGAGTCTCTCCATAGCCTTTCCCCTATCTCTACAACTTTCTAAGATCGCTGCACACCTCCAGTTTTAGTCTCTTCTTCCGTTGCTCCATCATCAACTATGCCCCCAGCTGCCTAGGCCCAGAGCTTTGAAATTCCCTCCTACCCAAACATTTAATGCTGCATAAGGTCTCTCTCTCTCTGAGAAAGTTTGGCCATCTGTCTAATATTTTCTTATGTAGCTCAGTGTCAGATTTTGTTTGATGACACTTGTCAAGCATTTTTGGGGACAGTTTACTAAATTAAATTCAGGGTCTATATAAATGCAAATTGTTCTAGCTGTTCAATTTAAAAATGAGCCACAATCAAGTTGTTAAAAGATGCTAACCTAAAAAACAAACATCAGATAAAAAAGTGCTCTGAAGTGTTTGCATCTAGGCAGAAACTCTGATTATGATAGAAATAGAGGCAGGAATTTACCAGGCCTTTGGGGATGGGAAGGCATTAGGGGCATGCCTGTCATTTTCCCACCACCATGCCATTTTGCCAACAGTGGGAAAGGTGGCAGATCAGTTGCCCAACCAGAATCCAACTAAGCCACTTAAGTGGCAAATTAAGGGCTATTTCCCAGCTCCATGGCCATTTTGCCCACATCAAGGAGTCCCGCTGCACATCAAGGAGACCAGCCATTGAAATCTGGTGGCCTTCCGGCAGACTCTGGGGTGGGTGGGGAGAGTAGCAAGGAACCATCCATTAGGGACACTCCATGGCCCTGCGGAGTAACCAGCCTTGGTGGAAATAGCCACTGCAGAGCACTGGCATTGCCTGCCCTCAGCAACATGCCTCCCCTCACCCCTTTCTGGTTGCCAGTGGCTGGCTACCCCAAACCCACTTGCCCGTCTTAGAGGGCACCTTTGCCACTAAGGCACCCTCTCCTCATGGCTGCAGCCTCAGCACTGGCCGTCACTAGCAGTGGCGCTTTTGAGGCTGCTGAGCTGCCAGGCCCCTGAGCTCGCAGCCTTTGGGATGTACCACCATCCTTAATTGGATCCAGTGGGTCTACCCCAGCAGCAACCATTTACTTGGCTTCCATTGGCAATATACCACCCTGGGTCCCTCTGCCGGTCTCAGTTGGGGTGACCTCTTGCTCTTGGTCCAATGGCAGGACTTCAGCCATCCTTATCTTTACACCATGGCCAGGATTTTATAAGTGCTGGACCAGAAGGGTATGGCGTATAGGAAAACAAACATAAAAAGCATAAAAATGAGCTGGCAATTCAGCTTTTAAAATCTGGAAATACCCAGCTTAGCTGGCTGCATTTTTGAAGAGAGAAAAACATTTTAGGTCCATAACCTTTCATCAGAACCTTGGTCATCGATCCAAAACGTTAACTTTGTTATGCTGCCTGAACTGCTGTGTGCTTTCAACATTTTGTTTTCATTTCAGATTTCCAGCCTCCACTGTGTTTTGCTATTGTGGCAATTTAGCGCACTTTTAAATAAACGTAAATCTAATAGCAATCCATTCAAACAAATAACTATTCCAAACAGTCTGAGATGCATGAAACTGAATCGCTCATTTAATACCACAGATGTATCTACCACAAGCTTTCAAAGCAACAACAGCCCAGAGTTTTACTCTTCTGACCCATGAAGAATTTGGGGAGGGAGGTGGGGGAGTCAAGGAAAGGATTCCTCTAGACACTGGAGCTTTAACAAGAAAGGAAATCAGAAGCTTGGGATGGGGAGAAAAGGGGTCAGAGGCCAGCGGGGGTGAGGGAGGTGGCAAGAGTTGTCCAATCGCAGACACACTGGATCCAACATGTAGGGGTAAGTGCTCAGGAAATGTGGCCAACCAAAGTTGAAAAACTAAATGACAATGAGGCTTGCAGCCTCATCATCCTAGTTAAAGTGCCAACCCACCTCCTTGGAGTGGGCTGATCACCTGCTCACCTTCCAACTCTAATTAAAGCTGGAAGTAGGCAGGTTGGAGGTGAGTTTGGGTCTGGATTCTAACTAAAAGTTGGCATCTGACCTCCCCTCATCATTTCTCTATAGTGGCACTGTTTATAGCCATGAACATCCAGTTTTCACAATTTTTGGGTCAAGTTTTTGAACGTAAAGCAGGATTTCCTGCTTGAAACTCATGTCCACTTTAAAAAATAGAATAGAAGGTTACAGCACTGATACAAGCCATATGACCCATCAGATGTGTGTCAACACTTCCTTCACATGAACAATGCCAGCTTAATACCACTCTCCTACTTGCAATCTATAACATTTAGCAATATGGTAATTCAAGAAACTATCAAGTTCTTATCAGGTAAATTTACAGTCAGCGCTTTTACTATCTGCTACACCTTGTTCACACTTCTTTCATGTCAGGATGTTGTGACCAGGAAATCCAGTGGGAATCAGTTCCATCTGATTACCATCGCAGTTAACTTTCCTGCTGGTCCTAGGCAAGTGTCAGAAACTCACTTATTCGTAATAGGGCATGAAAAATCCTCTATTCTGAAGTCGGGGGTGAGGCAGTATAACAAACAGCACGATTGAAAGATACCTGAGAAACCTGGGTCTAGCGTTGCTAGGAGCTCTCAAGTGGCAGTTTTAAAATGTTACTTTTTGGCCATTTCTGGGGCTTTTTTGCATTTTGTTTTTTGTATTTTTCCTCGCTGCTGGCTTCGTGGCTTTCATGAGCTTTACGCCAGGTGCCATTTTCTTGGCTCTCTTTACTGATACCAATTGGAGGCTTCTAAATTGAAGTGTTGAGAAGAGGAGGGAGAGCCTATGGAGGAATGCCAGTTAAGTCTGGCTGCCCTCCTGCCAACATATGCAAACCTACATCAGCAAAAGGTGAAATTACTTCACTGTGGCAGACCTGGCACTAAGAATCATTTTCCCCAAAGGAAATTGTACAATAAGATCCACAATAGCTTTGCTGTCATATTCAAATGTTTGACCAACCATTAAACTGGAAGGTTCTTCAGAACGGTACGTTATATAATACTTTAATGTAACATGTAAAGCAAATATACCCAATGCCTGGTCTGAATAGTGGCATCTTCACAGCTGCAGCCAACCACTTTGAGATTCCAGGACATCCACTTTGCAATTGATTGTGAAGAACTGTCTTCTTAGTGTCTCAATCAGTTGCGAGGGACAGATGTACAGCTGTGTCATCTCCTGAGGAGATATGTATCTACCCTACAAACAAAGACAGCTTCCACGTGCAATGGTCAGCTGTAACCTCAAACCTGGCTGCACCTCCTTGCATGCATGCTACAATGGAGCAGCACTGTCAACCCACCTCAAGTACTTCACACAGCACAAAGTAGAGTTTAGCAGCTAAACTATGCTTGTTTACAGTTTCATATCTGCACCTAGGTCCCCTTCCTCTTCATTTGTATCTGTCACATCTTAATGCCCTATCCTCTTAGTTTTGACAAATGCTGTTGATTGTTTCACAAATTGTTTTTAAAAAGAAACCTTTTCAAAATTCACAATTTTTGGCTGCTTACCATTTCCTTCTATTGGCTTTAAGTTTTTAAATGTTGTTACAATTGAGGTTTATAAGATTTGTCTGTGAATGGAGCTTTAAATTTAGGGTAAATGAAGTGGGTCATATGACCTGTTCTGCAGTCTGCCTGACAATAAGTCTGGGTTGTTTGATTGTTAGACATCAAGGGAAGGCTTGGATTGTTTTACTGAGAAGAAAGTGAGATATTTACATTTAGAGACAATGGCAGGCTGAGTACACCGTGAGTAGACCCAAATTCCCAGGCAAGTGTTGTAACAGCTGAGCTATAAATTATCCATTTACTTCCAAACGAAAGGAAATTAGGATCAAAGATAGCAAATTAGCAATTCTGCCTAGATACAAGAGTAGTTAATTTTATATTGCTGTGGGGAAATAGTCAGAGGAAGCCATTTTTGAGGTCAGACTTCCCTACAAATTCAAGAATATCAAAAGAGACAGGTTTTAAAAGAAAATGGTTGCAGTCATCTGAGAGGGAGGGGAGATAGAGGCAGCTAGTGAAGTACCTGAGGCAGAGAAAATGCTGACTCTTATTGTTCACCACACGGAAGGCGAGGAGCTCGCACTCAGACTGACAGTTAAGTTTGAGGGGATTTTGAAAAAGGAAGCTGGAAGATTTGCCGAGCTTGGCTAGAGGGAAAGAATCTACAGTGTAACTCACAGCAAATTGTCAGTTCTGGGATTGGAAGTTACCTAGCTGGGAAAAGGAAAAAGGAAGCAAGATTTTGGGAGTGGAGAATAACTTTAGACTGATTTCTGGAGGATGAAGAGTCCACTTACGGGACAGTGTAATATATAACTGTAGTGGGACATTTTCAGCTGTGCTAAAAGTTAAATCTCCTTGCTATAACTTATGTCAGCTAGAAGAAAATAGTGTTCCTTAGTCCTCTGTTACAGTAAAAGTATTAAAATGTGAAATCATGATGTGTCATTCTTTCTGCCATTACCTGCAAGTTTGAATTTGTACGGGGACTGTAACAATTTGAATTACATACAATTTTCCTTCCCAACACTGTCTGAATAATTATTCAGCTGAGCTTCGATTGGAGAACTAAGCACTTTTTGTACTTTGCCTTGCAATTGAGATTTGGATGTGTTCTAAGTGATTTAGAATAAACTTAGATCTAAAGGCAAATGTTGGTCTACCAAATTTCTTTCAATGGTTCGTGACAGAGAATTCCACGTAAAAACAGTGCTCTTGGGAAAGAAATATTTCCTCCCCTTTCATTCACTTGATTATCTTCAAATTTGTCTCCACATTGATTATAGTGGTCATTGAGATGCAATCTTACCATAATTATGAAGACCTCCATCAACCTTCCTAGATCCAGTGGAAAAGAAATCTAATATTCAACATCCTCTTAACTCCACATCCATAAAACTTCCTGGTGAACTGATACTGTAGCTAAAATTTTCTGGCCCCACTGGTGTCAAGCATCATAATAAGCAGAAGGGGACAATATGGAAATCGGTTTCATGACAGCGTGCTCTACCCATCAATGACAGGCTGTGTTTCCTGCTGCTGCTCATTGGGAACCTAATTTCAATACTTTAGCACCTCATTACAAGACCTGCTTGCCGGAATCATCACCCAATGCTAGGCCATCTGGGCACATCGGCGTGACTGCACGCCAACGTGTTTCACAACTGTGAATAAGTGATGTGCAACTGGCAAGCTGCAGTTCGCTCTGGACTTCAGCTTTGTTTGCCTACCTCGCTTCAGGCAGCACTCGTAGTCATCAGCACCGGGTTTCGCAGGCAGTACCTTTCAGAGGGCTCACAGGCAGATTTCTACCTACCAGACCAGCCATAGGCAGGATGGCTTTTCAACAGATGCAGGGCGAGAGCTGTACTGGGTAAAGTGGGTATCCCCAGGGGTGTGTGTGTGTGTGTGTGTGTGAGCACATGTTGTTCTGCGCAAGTGGCCTCAAGATGGTGAGAGCTGAGGGGGCAGTCTCCAGAGGCAGCCCGCCAGCAAGACAGCATGTTTCCTGTGGCTGTATAATTAATGAAGTAGGAATGGGACCATACGATGTGAAAACCCACCATTGCAGCCAGGAAGCAAAACGACCTATTTTCCCCCGACCATGACTGCACTTTGTACTAATCTGGGACGATTCCACTGTGTCTTTTACACAGTATTTAGAAATCTCAAACTATGCACAGTACTCCGACTGTGTGCTACTACCTCCTTACTTTGTATTCTACCACCAGATGTAAAAAAAAAATAGGAATACATAGAAATTACAACACATAAACAGGCCATTTGACCCTACTAGATGTCCCAGGATTTATCCTCCAGGCCTTAGCTAGTTGTGCTGCCATCTTTAATGACCTGCGTATCTGTACAACAGTGTTCTCCTGCTCCTCTAACCCATTTTATACTTTTACTATTTAAAAGGCACAATTCCATTCCCCAATCAGTACCGGAAAGGGGGAATGGAAAAGCACAGCCATTATTTGGAAGACACCATTAAATGGGATAACTGGACTTTGTTTAAAAAGAACTGAAGTAGATTTAAAACTCATTCAATTACGAGCTTAATGCAGAGCTTAATGTGGCACATACCTTTCAATCAGGCTCTTGCTTTTCTTCCAACCTGTTGAAAAGGTGACAATATTAGCAGAAACACACATAAATACAAATCTCATTACAGTTGTATACAATTCTGACTGTTGACAAACACAGTACACATTAGGGTTATAAAACACAAAAGAAAAAAAGATTTAAAACACTTTGCAATATGTCCACCAATACTTTTACTCAAGCAGCTTTGTATTCAGAACAACATTACCAAAGGATTTAGCTGCAGCCAGTCCTTCCTAGTACTTTGGTAATCAAAAGATTTGACAAACGTACACACATCAGTGTGTAAATTTAGCATATTATCAAATATTACAGATTATGTGAAGGACACTTGCAGGGAGCAAACTTTCTGGTATTTCTTGCATCAGTGTACAAAACAACTTTTCTACCCAATCCATGAAATATCTTATTTTCCTTTCATTTGATAGTGTCTTCAAATCAGAAATCTACTCAGGCTTCAGAATAGTAGTTTTTTTAAAAAAAAGAGCAGGGAAGTAGAACTACTGCAGACCAATGCATCAGGCTGTTCAACTTGTGAAGTCAGATCCAAAAATGTAAAAATTGTTGGCTGAAGTCTTACTTAAGATGGATGAGAGAGTAGAAAAAAAATACTGTTATAGCAAGTAATCATTTTGATTGATTTTGCCAATGGCATTCTGCCAAGTAGGGAGAGAAAACAATAGCTATTGGCCAGATTATATTCTCAGAATCCTAAATCCTATTCATCTCAAACTTCTTCCCAGAGTGTCTCCATTTCAAAATTTCTCTCCCATCTATACCCAATGTGACTTTACAGCTCCTCACGATTTTTGTTTAAAGACAACAGACAATCTAATTTTGTCCCATAACAGCACTCTCAGCAAAAAGTAAAATTACTCCTTCATACTTGTTTTTCCAGTGCTTTACCAAAAATTTATGTGGAGTCTTTGCCAAATACTGGTACACTCCTGGTAACCTAGTGAATATATTAACACACATCCAGGGATCCCTATCCTAAATTCTGAAAGGCAATGTCAGTTGCATGAAGGGAAAAAAGTGTTTTTGTGGTTAGTTCTTCAAAAAAAAAAAGAATTCAAGACGCCTGGTCCCAGATAGAAATCTAACAGCTCTTCTCTGCATGTCTTCCACATCCTAATTTCTTAGTGTGCATGAGAACAAGACAATTAATCAGTGACATTATTATAATAATAAGCCTAATCAAATTATAACAGTCACTCAATATTCCTCCTGGTGGCTCCTACCAGCAATTTAAATGTCCATAAGAAATACATTTCCTTATGGAGTTACTTCACAAGCAGTGAGTCACTATAAGATGAGTAAACACAGAACAAAACTTGTATTTTTGATCCAAGGGCCAATCAACATACAATAATTCTCAGAGTTCAAATGTCCCATTACTCCCATTTTAGAGTATGTGATACTGCTTTTTTTTAAACATTCCATTTCAATCAAGTACCACAATTGCTATTCTGTTTCAGGTTAAATTGGCCCCATAGATTTAATTATTCATATCCTATAGCATTTGCACACACATATACTTTAGGTGGTATAAATTGTGAGAAAGGTATCTACTTTAAATGGCCATATGAAGAATGAGACAGGGAACATTAGAGAGAAAACTATTTGTGATTTAATGAGTGTTTCCTAAATGATAATATTGGTGGTGGCAAAGGTTAAGCACTTACCAAAATTAGCTATGCAAAAAGTTACAAACACCCAAGAGCAATTACAAAGGTTTAAGGGTACCAACTAACACGAATAAAGTTCCAACAGTATGTAAGTAATCTGAACCCCAATATCAAACTGTAGTCTTTACATTACTCCTGAGAATCTTTATATATTAAAAAATGTTTTTGTAATGATATATCTTGAGATTCAAGATTATTCTGTTTTAGTTCCTGTAAAAATATCTGCAACATAATAATATCTGACGACATTCACCTGCAGCTTATGCACTTCATGGGGTGTCCACAATAAAGGATTACTGATTGTGATATGAAATGCAGTTATCAGTTTTCCTTTTGTGATAATAGGTGAATTTTAATTAAAGTTTAAATAAATGCATTTGGTTACACAGTTTGGGGAATTTAAAATAATGCAGTCCTGTGTTTCAGATCATTACTAAGTACAAAGTATTTGAAAATTTAGATGTCATTTTATTACAAAATGTAATTATTTATTTTCATAAAACAATTAAAATAGTGGCACTTCTTTAAGAAACTCAAGAACATTTTGAGTCCATTAGAAAGAATAATTAGCAATATGTCTAGGATACAAAACATCAGGCTGCCACTGCCAGATGCCTTTTATAAGCATGTTACAACAGAAATAAAAATAACTTAACAGCTCTGCTTTCCATATTACACCTTATAGATCAAGAGACTGAGTAACACCACTGAAATAGCTAGTTATTAGGTGCCAAAGATTTGTTCTGACTTTGTTTCCCACCATGCAGCTCTCCCCCCTCCCAGCCCCCAACATCATGCTGGAAAAGTATGATACATGAATCCACAGAATGGCCTCATTGCAATAAGCTACATTTTGAAAAAAAAACAAACTATGTCAATTGGCTTAACTTGAGTGATCTCCACCCCCTCCCCCCAAATTGTGTGTGTGTGTGTGTGTGTGTGGGGTGGGGGGAGGATAAAGGACGTTTAAGCATCATTACATTTCTTAAATGTTTATGAATGTTTCCAGGTAGAATTCATAAGCAAATGACCTAAGAAATATTCATCATCACAATAGTACCAGTTGCATCTGAAACATTGTGATGGCACAAGAGATGCAGTAATTAATTTTGACACCAGGATATCAGAGCCTTCCTTGCAGATGTGATGCTTTTTTGAGTTGCAATTTTCCAGCCTTTTTTCAGTATATTTTGAGCAAAAATAAAGTTTCCAAGATCCTGACTGCACTCCATTTGCTTAAACCATCAAAAGCTTTGCTTTAAGTGTTTAAACTATGTTGTCTGGGACATAAAGGTCGAAAATGTGATCAAGTTCTAGTTCAACGCCTGCTATTGTCAGGGCAATGCAAGCTGAAACTGCTTAAAATTCAATCTACAAGTCACTACAAATAAATACTTAAATAAGAGTAGGGGATAAAATCATATATACGTGATTGTATTAGTATTTGTCAGAACAACAGAGCAGAAGATTACGAAAATGTCTGTTTTAAGTACGTATACTTTTAAAAACTTCGAAAAATATTGTGTTCTTTTATTGCGGGGACTACTCCATCAGACCTTTTTGTTTAGAGTATTTCAGCGAGTCAACAATCCAAAAAGTGAAAAACTTTTTCAAAATAGCTAGAAAATTTGATGCAGAAACAAAGACCCTTTTTGAAATAAAGGCCTGGAAATTCCTGTACGTTTGTTTGAGTTCAGACACGCATAGGTGACCGGATGTCCCGGTTTGACCAGGACAGTTCCAGATTTTCGGATAGCTTTCTCCAAATTGCTCAAATGTCCGGGTTTTCAGCTCCAGTGAGGCCCCTCCCCTCACGATCAATTTACTGCCAGCAAAATAAAGACCCTTGTGCTGCGCTGCGCCCTGGCAATGGGACTCTGGATTCTTCGGCCACGGTTGCTACCTTTGTTGTGCGGCAGGAGCTCAGTCCCGGGGTGGGGGGAGGTTATCACTACCTTTTTGATGCCAATGGCTCCATTGCTGCTGACGCCTTTTAAATGTCCTTGCGGCGCCCAGCCGCTCGCCTGGCGTCAGAGCATGCGTTGCTCAACCCAACCTGTTGCTGGTGCTCCATTACTGCCCTGCTGCCCTCCGCCTTCCACCGGCTCCCGCTCCGAGTCACCCTCGCCAATGCGCCATCTGTGCAGCTGCAAGGAGCTGTCAATCACTTTGCAGGTTAGGATGATCCTGTCCCACCAGTCCGGTTGGCATCCAGAGGCAGAGCGGTTCATAGCAAACAACTCAACTGCACAACTAACCTTCTATTCAGCTTTAAAGTTATTTGATTGATTAGGCAAATTAGGCAGGGTACGAACTGTAACCCAAGTATCTAATTCTCAAGATGCACTATTACCAGGCACAAATGCGTACATTTATGGAAATGATATTCAATAAACGATAAATGTTTGTAATTACAATCCTCCTGCCGCATGCTAACACTCTGCTCGGAACATGTGTTCAGCTAACGAGCTGGATTGCTGATACTCGGAGTTGCTCATTCACAATCCCTACAGTTTCACTGCATACTGTTGTTTGTGCAGAAGTGGAATAGCATGCAATATGTAAAATTACAGCACACTGAAGCAGTATTGAAATGGTTTCTTGAAGGCTTGAAGTGTGTGCTGGGGAATAGATATTGTTAAAATTAAATTGATTGGGCACTTCTCAGTGACTTAAAATCTACAGAATAGGGTTTCACTGATTCTGGCCGGACATATTCCAGGAAATGTCATCACATAACCACGTACCTTCAACCGCCCCTCCCCCAGACTCGTGCCATTGGTCGTCCAACATGTCGATCATCACAGAGCCCCACCTTCAAGGCTTTTCAATGTGTCCGGATTTTGACTTTTGAAAATCTTAGACAAAGTAAATAAACAGCCTTGGCAGAATTTTGGGTGTGTTACCAGCTTATTTAAGGATACACAGAAATGGTTGGGATCTGTTACTATGGACTATCCAGCCTTCTTAGTCTGATATGAAAATTTATGCTGATTTATGAAATCGCCAGGATATTTGAGCATAATTTCCCCGCAGGAAATTCCAGGTTTCAATGTTTAAACTGGGCAAGTATTTTGCTTCGTTGAGGGAATCATGTGAGGTGGAATAAACTCTATTGTTCAGGTTGCTCAGGGTTTGGCAGATAAAAATCAGACTTTTGGTTGTGCCATTCAACAATAGCCTTCTCAGACTTAAATAAATGTAAGCCACGAATTATGGAAAGACTCACTCGGTTTGTAATGGCTATCACTCGTCTCGTCTTCCTTACCTTTCATTGCGAACAGAATCAAAACCTTTACGTTCTCCAAAACAGCAAACAAAAGGAGGCCCAAAGCAACCAGGGAATACAACCTCCAAGGCGTTAAAACTACAAACC
This sequence comes from Carcharodon carcharias, assembly GCF_017639515.1. Taxonomy (NCBI): domain Eukaryota; kingdom Metazoa; phylum Chordata; class Chondrichthyes; order Lamniformes; family Lamnidae; genus Carcharodon; species Carcharodon carcharias. The sequence continues at coordinate 173,349,732 of NC_054469.1, forward strand.
TGGGAAAGCACAGAGGGATAAGGGGAAGAGGAAGATTAGACATTAGCCAACTGCCACTTCCGTCAGACCCACCCAATATCTTTTATTTGCTTTCCAGTGTATGTTGCTCAATCCAGCTTTCATTTCTTAACATTTAAACCTCGCGGATATCTAAATGCCCATATACAATTTCACCAGTAGAATTGAGAATACGCCGCATATAAAACTAGAATCCACTCAAACACGGTTCAACATTAAACATCTGAATATTATTTACGCAACGCTGAGTAATAATTGATACGGCAATGTCAAATTGAGATGTATCACCCAAATTGAATCATAATCATCGATAGGTATCTATCGTGAGGAGGTGGTGTAGATATTGAAAATCGTGCATTTACCCGACAAAATGAAAAGGTATGCGACAGGCCTACAGTACAATAGAACAGTAACAGTGGAGACTGAGTCTCAAATGAAGCTAGTCTTAAACAGTCGCTCGTTGTCAATGAACAAGGTTCATCTCGAATAGAAATCAAATTCAGCTACCACAAATTGGCGTAACATTGTGCAGACTGTTAAAGTAAGCTATGCCCAAGCCTGTGTGCCCTGGTTGTTAAATGCTTTCCCACAAACATCTTATTTTTGGGTGGGGGTGGGAAATTTCACCTAGTTTACCCTTACCAAAAGAGAGCGTTACAGCATATGAACATTGCAATGCTATGACCTGGTCTGTGCCAGGTTAAAGCAGTCTCCATGTAATTCAGCAGCAAAGACCAGAGCGAATCTGAATCATCCGACTCCTGCTCATCGGCAGCCTGAATCCGGAGCTCGGGCACCGCCTTCTCCTCCGGGTTAACACCGGGATCACAGGGAGCTGCCGCCTTCCTCTCCTGCACATCATCACTGCTGCCCAGCCGCCACCACATCCCCACACTCGCCATCTTATCTTTTCTTTTCCACATTTGTTTATTTACAGCTGCCCTACGCCTTGACGTCACCTCAGTGTTATGGTTTTAATCTCTCTCCCGTTTGTTACGCTACGACCTCATTGTGGGGAAGGGAAGATTAACAAACTGACTGTCAATTGGCGGAGAGAGGGATACATTCAGCTGACTTCATGGCGAGAGGCGGAGAGTCAGGGCTGTCATTATTGAGGGCAATGCTGAATTGATATCATTTTGAAAGTGAAGACTTAACCAGAGACCTGGTAGGATGAGGATAGTCTCTTAATATAATCTACACTTGTTACTTACTCTACTAGGAGTTACGTAGCCTGGCTCCCAGTGCCCCCATGACATTTATCTCTTTTTCTAACTCTCCGACGCCCGTCCACCCCATCATTTCTCCCCAGGCAGATCTCTCAGGGGGTCATGCGACTTTGGAACTCTGCCTCAGAAGTTAGTGGAAGCGAGGTCACTGAATATTTTGAATACAGAGATAGATAGATTTGTGTTAGGTAAGGTAATCTAAAGTTTGGCGGGGGGTGGGGTGGGGGTGGTGGTAGATGCCAGTGTAGAACTCCAAACACAACCAGATCAGCCATGATCTTATTGAATGGCGGAGCATGCTCGAGGGGACAAATGGCCTACTCCGGCTCGTATTTCATATGTTTGAACTCTCAGGGATTCTCTCCTGCTTCAAATGCCATGCTCCTCATTATCATATCCTACACCTCTACATATCTCTGCCCCTTTCATATACCAGCAGCCCCTTCTAACTTCACATGCACAGCCTCAAAGCATCTCACTAGACTAGCACTGTCTCGTTTGTCTTGCAGGGAGATCTTGTGAGCAATAGTTTTGAGGAAGCAAGGACAGGAGATACAGAATCCTTTGAAGTCCTCTCCCAAGTCAAGGAGCACATTATGGAAATCGTGAAGATGGATTGCATCAAAGATGTAGCAATGTGGAGGGTTAAGGGTTCTTGGCTAGCTTACACATTGGCCCACTTTACTGAGATCTCGCCCTCACACACTACAAATGACTAAGCATAGCCACTTTCAGCAGTTACTCATCTTTCTCTGCCTACCTTTCACCCGAAGTACTAATTCCTATCTCTCTTTTTCAGGTGAAGCAAATGTAGGGTACTGAAAGATGTGTCAATGGATGAACACAAGAACATAAGAAATAGGAGCAGGATTAGGTTGTATGGCCCTTTGAACTTGTTCTGCCACTCAACAAGATCATTTCTGAACTTTTACATCAATCGCACATTTCCATCATTCCCCCATATCCTTTGATCCCAAAATAGCCCCAGAGTCTAGAATATGCTCATGAACTGAGCATCAACAGCCCTCAAGTTAGAGAATTCCAAATTTCCATAACCCTCTGAGTGAAGAAATTTCTCCTCATCTCAGTCCTATATATCTGACCCCTTATCCAGAGAAATGGTGACCCCTAGTCCAAGACTCTCCCACTGCAGGAAATAATTCCTCAGCATTGACCCTGTCAAACCCTTTCAGAATTTTGTACCTTACAGTGAGATAAGCTTTCATGCTTCTAAACTCCAAAGAATATAGGCTTATTCTAATAAATTTCAAATGTCTCCAGTTGATGCAATGTGTCAAGTATGTTAGTAGAGTAGGTGGTGCATAGTGGCCAGTCTGCTGGTCACCTCTTGCTTTCAGCTCTAACCACTGCTAGCAGTAAAACTATTATGAAAAACAGGCCAAATACATAGCCTCTACATCACCAAGTCCTATGTAGTGCCTCCCTGTGGCAACATAGATAGACTTGGTACCTCGCAGACCCAGACTAAACAACAGGGGATTCAGAGGAGGCCTGGCCCCAAGATCCAACGGTCCGTGGTTACGCCCTGGTGCCCATGAACCAGACCCCCAGGCTATGGGTAAATAGCCCCATCGACTTCTGGGTGTCTCAGGAGAGAAGGATAAAGCTAAACCTGACAGAAAATCTGAAGTGGAGCCCCATAGATGATAATCTGTCATCTATCAGAGACCCTTTGGCAACTCCTGCAGCAAGGCTAGTACCAAACAGTACTGGTCTCATCCTTTCTTTTGGACAATACTAACAATACTGAGAGGGGGGCCTGGATATTTGGGCAACTCAGGGTCCACATTCTATTTGCCCAGGCCTACGCCCTGGAGAGGACACTCCAGCGCAGTCACAACATGGGAAGAAACAGTTACTGCTTATAAGCTCTCACTTGATTGCCGTAAAGCACAAGTTACTTCGATGGTGGGAGAGCTCATCACATCTTTGGATAGCTACCACCCACTTCAAGCTGGGCAACCCCAGTCAGTTAGGTACAGTCCTGCCATGGCCTGCTAGTTTCAGTCCGTGCTTGGAGCTTAGAGAGTCATCTCTTGACAGGTGGATTGCTAATCTATGCACTATATCTGTTTTTCTATCAGTCTGTGTCCATCTGTTTGTCTCTCAGTCATATCTGTCAACCCTTGTATCAGTCCTTTTTTAAGTTTATTTTTTCATGGGATGTGAGTTTTACTGGCAAGGCCAGCATTTGTTGCTCATCCCTAATTGCCCTTGAACTGAGTTGCTTGCTAGGCCATTTCAGTGGGCAGTTGAGAGTCAACCACATTGGTCCAGACTCACATGTAGGCCGGATCAGGTAAGGATGGCAGATTTCCCTCCCTAAAGAGCATGATTGAACCAGATGGGTTCATGGTCACCAATACTGAGACTAGTTTTTTAATTGCAGATTTGTGTGTGTGAATAGAGGCAAGGCTGTGTGATTAAATGACCACATATGAGTGAGACTGTATGTACTATCGAAGGGGCAGTGACTACATTCCAAAATAATGAATTATATCTGACACATAAAACTACTGCTACCCATCGCAGCCACTCATCCTACCCCACACCACACCCTCACATAACATTCCAGCTCATACAATACATCTGGTTCACAGCCAGAGTAAGGCATACATCTAATCTTTGCATTATAATTGAAGGTACAACGCTGACACTCTTTACAGACAGTAAAACAGTGTCAATATTCTTGTGACATACTGTATACCAGTGTGCAGGATCACTGGTGCCACGATACACCCAGTGTGACAGTCTGAATGTCCACTAGTGCCACACACTGTATACCCAATGTGAATATTATTACGATCTTGGTAGGTAAAGGGAAAACAAATGCCCCCAAACAATCCCTATAGCCGCCCCATTACCCCATGCCAAGCTATGTCACCCCACCCATCCCCTATGGCCCCTCATGCCCGCTATGTCAAGTTATGCTCCCCGAACAACCCTGAATGGCCCCACAACAAAGAATACATAAAGAGGCATCCATATTACCTGAACTACCCTGTCTAGCTCTTTAAGTATCTTGTAGGTTTCAATGAGATCACTCCTCATTCTCCGAAACTTTAGAGTATGCAGGCCCAGTTTTCCCAGTCTCTCCACAGGACAATCCTGCCAACCCAGGAACAAATCTGGTGAATCTTAGGGTCTGGGGGCCAAAACTGCACACAATACTCCAGGTGCGGTGTAACCAAGGCTCTATACAATTGAAGCAAGACTTCACTACTCCTCTACTCAAACCCTCTATGCATAAAGACTAACATATCATTACCTTCCTAATTGCTTGCTGCACCTGCATGTTAGCCTTCAGTGACTTATTGATGAGGACACTCAGGTCCCCTTGGACATCTACACTTTCCAATCCCTCACCGCTTAAAAAATACTCTGCACTGGGGTGTGGTGGGGGATGCGGTAAATATCTTGATATGGGGGAGTGAGGTGCCATAGGGAATTGTTTGGGGGAGGGGTCATACCTTGACATGAGTGGCCATAGGGGGTGGGTGGGGGCATACCTTTGCATAGGGGCCATGAAGGGACATAGGGGTTGTATGGGGCACACCTTGGCATAGGGGACATAAGGTGGCATGGATGGCACATGGGGAGTGTGGGGTGAGTGCTGCTGGGCTGGTTTTTTTTATAACTAGGATGAAGTTCCACAGCATTGAGGTGAGTCCTTTAAACAGACCGCTTCCACAGCTGGCAGCACCTGTGGTTGCCTCCCAACTTTATCCTGGGTCAGCTGACCTGGTTGCAGCTTGCACTCGGCCCCCGACAGTGAAAATCCAGTCCTTGTGCGCACTTGCTACCGAGGCAGGTGGGCCAAGTGGGTATCTTCCCAACTCCTGCTACCTGTCTCAAGGATGAAAATCCAGCCCTGCCTGTTTCACTCTCGCTCACTTTTGCCAACTTTCCCGCTCTGTCTGTCTCTTTCAATCTCGACCACTTTCCCACTCTGTCTGTCTCTTTCACTCACACTCGCTTTACCACTCTGTCTGTCTCTCTCACTCCCTTTCCCTCTCTATTTGTCTCTCTCACTCCCTTTACCGCTCTGTCCGTCTCTCTCACTCCCTTTCCTGCTCTATTTGTCTCTGTCACTCCCTTTACCGTTCTGTCCATCTCTCTCACTCCCTTTCCTGCTCTGTCTATCTCACTCAATCCATTTACCTCTCTGTCCGTCTCTCTCCCTCGCACTTCCTCTCTCGCTCTGTCTGTCTCTCTCACTCTCTTTAGTACTCTGTCACTCTCTCTCTCAATCTCTCACTCATTTTCCCACTGCAGATGTGTCTCTCTCCCTTTCCTGCTCTGTCTGTCTCTCTCTCCCTTTCCTGCTCGGTCTGTCTCTCTCACTCTCACTCCCTTTCCCGCTCTGTCTGTCTCCCTCAGTCTCACTCCCTTTCCCACTCTGTCTGTCTCTCTCACTCCTTTTCCCGCCCTGTCTGTATCTCTGACTGTCACTCCCTTTCCCGCTCTGTCTATCTCTCTCACTCTCACTCCCTTTCCGCTCTGTCTGTCTCTCAATCTCACTCCCTTTCCCGCTTTGTCTGTCTCTCTCAATCTCACTCCCTTTCCCACCCTGTCTCTCTCTCTGACTACCTTTCCCGCCCTGTCAGTCTCTCTCACTCTCACTCTCTTTCCCGCTTTTTCTGTCTCTCTCACTCTCACTCCCGTTGGCGCTCTGTCTGTCTCTCTCACTGTCACTCCCTTTCCCATCCTGTCTGTCACTCTCACTCTCACTCCCTTTCCCGCGCTGTCTGTCTCTCTCACTCTCACGCGCTTTCCCACCCTGTCTCTCTCACTCTCACTCCCTTTCCTGCTCTGTCTGCCTCTCTCACTCTCACTCCCTATCCCGATCTGTCTGTCTCTCTCACTCTCACTCCCTTTCCCGCTCTGTCTGTCTCTCTCACACTCACTCCCTTTCCCGCTCTGTCTGTCTCTCTCACTCTCACTCCCTTTCCCGCTCTGTCTGTCTCTCTCACTCTCACTCCCTTTCCCACCCTGTCTCTCTCTCTCTGACTACCTTTCCTGCCGTGTCTGTCTCCCTCACTCTCACTCCCTTTCCCACCCTGTCTGTCTCGCTCACTCTCACTCCCTTTCCCACCCTGTCTTTCTCTCTCAGTCCCTTTCCTGCGCTCTGTCTCTCTCACTCTATTTCCCATCCTGTCTGTCTCTCTCACTCCCTTTCCAGCTCTGGCTTTCTCTCTCACTCTCTTTCCTGCTCTGTCTATCTCTCCCACTCTCACTCCCTTTCCCGCTCTGTCTGTCCCTCTCACTCCCTTTCCTGCTGTTTGTCTCTCTCACTCTCACTCCATTTCCCGCTTTGTCTGTCCCTCTCACTCCCATTCCTGCTGACTGTCTCTCTCACTCCCTTTCCTGTCCTGTCTGTCTCTCTCACTCTCACTCCATTGCCTGCTCTGTCTGTCCCTCTCACTCTCACTCCCTTTCCCCCTCTGTCTGTCCCTCTCACTCGTACTCCCTTTCCCGCTGTCTTTCTCTGTCACTCCCTTTCCTGCTGTCTGTCTCTCTCTCCTTTTCCCACCCTGTCTGTCTCTCTCACTGTCACTCCCTTTCCCACACTGTCTGTCTCTCTCACTCTCACTCACTCCCTTTCCCGCTCTGTCTCTCTCTCTCACTCTCACTCTCTTTCCCACTCTGTCTCTCTCACTCTGTATCCTGCTCTGTCTTTCTCTCTCACTTTCACTCCCTTTCCCACCCTGCCTGTCACTCTCACTCCCTTTCCCACTCTGTCTGTCTCTCCCACTCTCACTCCCTTTCCCTCTCTGTCTGTCTCTCTCACTCTCACTCTCTTTCCAGCTCTGACTCCCTCACTCTCACTTTCTTTTCTGCTTTGTCTTTCTCTCTCACTTTCACTCCCTTTCCCACCCTGTCTGTCACTCTCACTCACTTTCCCGCTGTCTGTCTTTCTCACTCCCTTTCCTGCTGTCTGTCTCTCTCACTCTATTTCCCTTCCTGTCTGTCTCTCTTACTCTCTCTCACTTTCCTGCTCTGTCTGTCTCTCTGACTCCCTTTCCAGCTCTGTATGTCTCTCTCACTCCCTTTCCTGCTGTTTGTCTCTCTCTCTCCTTTTCCCACCCTGTCTGTCTCTCTCATTCTCATTCCCTTTCCCACTCTGTCTGTCTCTCTCACTCTCACTTTCTTTCCCGCTCTGTCTGTCTCTCTCACTTTCACTCCCTTTCCCGCTCTGTCTTTCTCTCCCACTCTCACGACTTTTCCCACTCTGCACATCTCTTTCACTCACACTCACTTCCCCACTCTGTCTGTCTCTCTCACTCTCAATCCCTTTCCCGCTCTGTCTGTCCCTCTCACTCTCATTCCCTTTCCTGCTCTGTCTGTCTGTCTCATCTCACTCGCTTACACGCTCTGTCTGTCTCTCTCACTCTCACTCCCTTTCCCTCCCTGTCTCTCTCACTCTTACTCCCTTTCCTGCTCTGTCTTTCTCCCTCAGTCCCACTCCCTTTCCCGTCCTGGCTGTCTCTCTCAATCTCACTCCCTTTCCCTCCCTGTCTGTCTCTCTCACTCTCACTCCCTTTCCCGTTCTGTCTGTCTCTCTCACTCTCACTCCCTTTCCCATTCTGTCTGTCTCTCTCAATCTCACTCCCTTTCCCTCCCTGTCTGTCTCTCTCACTCTCACTCCCTTTCCCGCTCTGTCTGTCTCTCTCACTCTCACTCCCTTTCCCATTCTGTCTGTCTCTCTCACTCTCACTCCCTTTCCCTCCCTGTCTGTCTCTCTCACTCTGACTCCCTTTCCCGCTCTGTCTGTGTCTCTCACTCTCACTCCATTTCCCATCCTGTCTGTCTCTCTCACTCTCAATCCCTTTCCCGTTCTGTCTGTCTCTCTCACTCTCACTCCCTTTCCTGCTCTGTCTGTCTGTCTGACTCTCACTCCCTTTCCCGTCCTATCTGTCTCTCTCACATTCACTCCCTTTCCCGCACTGTCTGTCTCTCTCACTATCACTCCCTTTCCCGCTCTGGCTGTCTCTCTCAATCTCTTTCCCGCTCTGTCTATCTCTCCCACTCTCACTCCCTTTCCCGCTCTGTCTGTCCCTCCCACTTCCTTTCTTGCTGTCTGTCTCTCTCACTCTCACTCCCTTTCCTGTCCTGTCTGTCTCTCTCACTCTCACTCCATTTCCTGTTCTGTCTGTCCGTCTCACTTTCACTCCCTTTCCCCCTCTGTCTGTCCCTCTCACTCTTACTCCCTTTCCCGCTGTCTGTCTCTGTCACTCCCTTTCCTGCTGTCTGTCTCACTCAATCTATTTCCCTTCCTGTCTGTCTCTCTCACTCTCACTCCCTTTCCTGCTCTTTCTGTGTCTCTCACCCTCACTCTCTTTCCCGCTCTGTCTCTCTCACTCTCACTTTCTTTCCTGCTCTGTCTTTCTCTCTCACTTTCACTCCCTTTCCCACCCTGTCTTTCAATCTCACTCCCTTTCCCACTCTGTCTGTCTCTCTCACTTTCACTCCCTTTCCCGCTCTGTCTGTGTCTCTCACTCTCACTCTCTTTCCCGCTCTGTCTCTCTCACTCTCACTTTCTTTCCTGCTCTGTCTGTCTCTCTCAATTTCAATCCCTTTCCCACTCTGTCTGTCTCTCCCACTCTAACTCCTTTTCCCGTTCTGCCTGTCTCTTTCACTCTCACTCCCTTCCCCGCTCTGTCTGTCTCTCTCACTTTCACTCCCTTTCCCGCTCTGCTGTCTCCTTCACTCTCACTCCCATCCCTGCTCTATCTGTCTCTCTCACTCCCTTTCCCGCTCTGGCTTGCTCTCTCACTCTCTTTCCCGCTCTGTCTATCTCTCCCACTCTCACTCCCTTTCCCGCTCTGTCTGTCCCTCTCGCTCCCTTTCCTGCTCTCTGTCTCTCTCACTCTCACTCCATTTCCCGCTTTGTCCGTCCCTCTCACTCCCTTTCCTGCTGACTGTCTCTCTCACTCTCACTCCATTTCCTGCTCTGTCTGTCTCTCTCACTCTCAATCCCTTTCCCGTTCTGTCTGTCTCTCTCACTCTCACTCCCTTTCCTGCTCTGTCTGTCTGTCTGACTCTCACTCCCTTTCCCGTCCTATCTGTCTCTCTCACATTCACTCCCTTTCCCGCACTGTCTGTCTCTCTCACTATCACTCCCTTTCCCGCTCTGGCTGTCTCTCTCAATCTCTTTCCCGCTCTGTCTATCTCTCCCACTCTCACTCCCTTTCCCGCTCTGTCTGTCCCTCCCACTTCCTTTCTTGCTGTCTGTCTCTCTCACTCTCACTCCCTTTCCTGTCCTGTCTGTCTCTCTCACTCTCACTCCATTTCCTGTTCTGTCTGTCCGTCTCACTTTCACTCCCTTTCCCCCTCTGTCTGTCCCTCTCACTCTTACTCCCTTTCCCGCTGTCTGTCTCTGTCACTCCCTTTCCTGCTGTCTGTCTCACTCAATCTATTTCCCTTCCTGTCTGTCTCTCTCACTCTCACTCCCTTTCCTGCTCTTTCTGTGTCTCTCACCCTCACTCTCTTTCCCGCTCTGTCTCTCTCACTCTCACTTTCTTTCCTGCTCTGTCTTTCTCTCTCACTTTCACTCCCTTTCCCACCCTGTCTTTCAATCTCACTCCCTTTCCCACTCTGTCTGTCTCTCTCACTTTCACTCCCTTTCCCGCTCTGTCTGTGTCTCTCACTCGCACTCTCTTTCCCGCTCTGTCTCTCTCACTCTCACTTTCGTTCGTGCTCTGTCTTTCTCTCTCACTTTCACTCCCTTTCCCACTGTGTCTGTCACACTCACTCCCTTTCCCACTCTGTCTGTCTCTCTCACTTTCACTCCCTTTCCCACTCTGTCTGTCTCTCCCACTCTCACTCCTTTTCCCGTTCTGCCTGTCTCTTTCACTCTCACTCCCTTCCCCGCTCTGTCTGTCTCTCTCACTTTCAGTCCCTTTCCCGCTCTGCTGTCTCTTTCACTCTCACTCGCATCCCTGCTCTATCTGTCTCTCTCACTCCCTTTCCCGCTCTGGCTTTCTCTCTCACTCTCTTTCCCGCTCTGTCTATCTCTCCCACTCTCACTCCCTTTTCCTCTCTGTCTGTCTCTCTCACTCTCACTCTCTTTCCAGCTCTGACTCCCTCACTCTCACTTTCTTTTCTGCTTTGTCTTTCTCTCTCACTTTCACTCCCTTTCCCACCCTGTCTGTCACTCTCACTCACTTTCCCGCTGTCTGTCTTTCTCACTCCCTTTCCTGCTGTCTGTCTCTCTCACTCTATTTCCCTTCCTGTCTGTCTCTCTTACTCTCTCTCACTTTCCTGCTCTGTCTGTCTCTCTGACTCCCTTTCCAGCTCTGTATGTCTCTCTCACTCCCTTTCCTGCTGTTTGTCTCTCTCTCTCCTTTTCCCACCCTGTCAGTCTCTCTCATTCTTATTCCCTTTCCCACTCTGCCTGTCTCTCTCACTCTCACTTTCTTTCCCGCTCTGACTGTCACTCTCACTCTCACTCTCTTTCCCGCTCTGTCTCTCTCACTCTCACTTTCTTTCCCGCTCTGTCTGTCTCTCTCACTTTCACTCCCTTTCCCGCTCTGTCTTTCTCTCCCACTCTCACGACTTTTCCCGCTCTGCACATCTCTTTCACTCTCACTCCCTTCCCCACTCTGTCTGTCTCTCTCACTCTCACTCCCTTTCCCGCTCTGTCTGTCTCTCTCACTCTCACTTGCTTTCCCACACTTTCTGTCTCTCTCACTCTCAATCCCTTTCCCGCTCTGTCTGTCTCTCTCACTCTCACAACCTTTCCTGCTCTGTCTGTCTGTCTCATCTCACTCGCTTACCTGCTCTGTCTGTCTCTCTCACTCTCACTCCCTTTCCCTCCCTGTCTCTCTCACTCTTACTCCCTTTCCCGCTCTGTCTTTCTCCCTCAGTCCCACTCCCTTTCCAGTCCTGGCTGTCTCTCTCAATCTCACTCCCTTTCCCTCCCTGTCTGTCTCTCTCACTCTCACTCTCTTTCCCATTCTGTCTGTCTCTCTCACTCTCACTCCCTTTCCCTCCCTGTCTGTCTCTCTCACTCTCACCCCCTTTCCCGCTCTGTCTGTCTCTCTCACTCTCACTCCATTTCCCATCCTGTCTGTCTCTCTCACTCTCACTCCCTTTCCCGCTCTGTCTGTCTCTCTCACTTTCACTCCCTTTCCTGCTTTGTCTGTCTGTCTGACTCTCACTCCCTTTCCCATCCGATCTGTCTCTCTCACATTCACTCCCTTTCCCGCACTGTCTGTCTCTCTCACTATCACTACCTTTCCCGCTCTGGCTGTCTCTCTCAATCCCTTTCCCGCTCTGTCTATCTCTCCCACTCTCACTCCCTTTCCCGCTCTGTCTGTCCCTCCCACTTCCTTTCTTGCTGTCTGTCTCTCTCACTCTCACTCCCTTTCCTGTCCTGTCTGTCTCTCTCACTCTCACTCCATTTCCTGCTCTGTCTGTCCATCTCACTTTCACTCCCTTTCCCCCTCTGTCTGTCCTTTTCACTCTTACTCCCTTTCCCGCTGTCTGTCTCTGTCACTCCCTTTCCTGCTGTCTGTCTCTCTCAATCTATTTCCCTTCCTGTCTGTCTCTCTCAGTCTCTCTCCCTTTCCCACTCTGTCTGTCTCTCTCACTCTCACTCCCTTTCCTGCTCTTTCTGTGTCTCTCACCCTCATTCTCTTTCCCGCTCTGTATCTCTCACTCTCACTTTCTTTCCTGCTCTGTCTTTCTCTCTCACTTTCACTCCCTTTCCCACCCTGTCTTTCAATCTCACTCCCTTTCCCACTCTGTCTGTCTCTCTCACTTTCACTCCCTTTCCCGCTCTGTCTGTGTCTCTCACTCTCACTCTCTTTCCCGCTCTGTCTCTCTCACTCTCACTTTCTTTCCTGCTCTGTCTGTCTCTCTCAATTTCAATCCCTTTCCCACTCTGTCTGTCTCTCCCACTCTAACTCCTTTTCCCGTTCTGCCTGTCTCTTTCACTCTCACTCCCTTCCCCGCTCTGTCTGTCTCTCTCACTTTCACTCCCTTTCCCGCTCTGCTGTCTCCTTCACTCTCACTCCCATCCCTGCTCTATCTGTCTCTCTCACTCCCTTTCCCGCTCTGGCTTGCTCTCTCACTCTCTTTCCCGCTCTGTCTATCTCTCCCACTCTCACTCCCTTTCCCGCTCTGTCTGTCCCTCTCGCTCCCTTTCCTGCTCTCTGTCTCTCTCACTCTCACTCCATTTCCCGCTTTGTCCGTCCCTCTCACTCCCTTTCCTGCTGACTGTCTCTCTCACTCTCACTCCATTTCCTGCTCTGTCTGTCCCTCTCACTCTCACTCCCTTTCCCCCTCTCTCTGTCCCTCTCACTCGTACTCCCTTACCCGCTGTCTGTCTCTCTCACTCCCTTTCCTGCTGTCTGTCTCCCTCACTCTCACTCCCTTTCCCCCTCTGTCTGTCCCTCTCACTCGTACTCCCTTTCCCGCTGTCTTTCTCTGTCACTCCCTTTCCTGCTGTCTGTCTCTCTCTCTCCTTTTCCCACCCTGTCTGTCTCTCTCACTGTCACTTGCTTTCCCACTCTGTCTGTCTCTCTCACTCTCACTCACTCCCTTTCCTGCTCTGTCTCTCTCACTCTGTTTCCTGCTCTGTCTTTCTCTCTCACTTTCACTCCCTTTCCCACCCTGTCTGTCACTCTCACACCCTTTCCCAATCTGACTGTCTCTCTCACTATCACTCCCTTTCCCTCTCTGTCTGTCTCTCTCACTCTCACTCTCTTTCCAGCTCTGTCTCTCTCACTCTGTTTCCTGCTCTGCCTTTCTCTCTCACTTTCACTCCCTTTCCCACCCTGTCTGTCACTCTCACACCATTTCCCACTCTGTCTGTCACTCTCACTCTCACTCCCTTTCCCATCCTGTCTGTCTCTCTCACTCTCACTCGATTTCCCACTCTGTCTGTCTCTCTCACTCTCACTCTCACTCCCTTTCCTGCTCTGTCTGTCTGTCTGACTCTCACTCCCTTTCCCGTCCTATCTGTATCTCTCACATTCACTCCCTTTCCTGCACTGTCTGTCTCTCTCACTCTCACTCCCTTTCCTGCTCTGTCTGTCTCCCTCACTCTCACTCCCTTTCCCTCTCTGTCTGTCTCTCTCACTCTCACTCTCTTTCCCTCTCTGTCTGTCTCTCTCAATCTCACATTGTTTTCTGCTTTGTCTTTCTCTCTCACGTTCACTCCCTTTCCCACCCTGTCTGTCACTCTCACTCACTTTCCTGCTGTCTGTCTTTCTCACTCCCTTTCCTGCTGTCTGTCTCTCTCACTTTATTTCCCTTCCTGTCTGTCTCTCTTACTCTCTCTCCCTTTCCTGCCCTGTCTGTCTCCCTGACTCCCTTTCCAGCTCTGTATGTCTCTCTCACTCCATTTCCTGCTGTTTGTCTCTCTCTCTCTCCATTTCCCACCCTGTCTGTCCCCCCCATTCTCATTCCCTTTCCCGCTCTGTCTGTCTCTCTCACTTTCACTCCCTTTCCCGCTCTGTCTTTCTCTCCCAATCTCACAACTTTTCCCGCTCTGCATGTCTCTTTCACTCTCACTCCCTTCCCCGCTCTGTCTGTCACTCTCACTCTCCTCCCTTTCCCGCTCTGTCTGTCCCTCTCACTCTCCCTCCCTTTCCCGCTCTGACTGTCTGTCTCATCTCACTCGCTTACCCGCTCTGTCTGTCTCTCTCACTCTCACTCCCTTTCCCTCCCTGTCTCTCTCACTCTTACTCCCTTTCCTGCTCTGTCTTTCTCCCTCAGTCCCACTCCCTTTCCCGTCCTGGCTGTCTCTCTCAATCTCACTCCCTTTCCCTCCCTGTCTGTCTCTCTCACTCTTACTCCCTTTCCCGCTCTGTCTTTCTCCCTCAGTCCCACTCCCTTTCCCTCCCTGTCTGTCCCTCTCACTCTCACTCCCTTTCCCGCTCTGTCTGTCTCTCTCACTCTCACTCCCTTTCCCATCCTGTCTGTCTCTCTCACTCTCACTCCCTTTCCCGCTCTGTTTGTCTCTCTCACTCTCACTCCCTTTCCTGCTCTGTCTGTCTGTCTGACACTCACTCCCTTTCCAGTCCTATCTGTTTCTCTCACATTCACTCCCTTTCCCGCACTGTCTGTCTCTCTCACTAACACTCCCTTTCCCGTCCTGTCTGTCTCTCTAACTCCCTTTCCTGCTCTCTCTGTCCCTCTCACTTCCTTTCTTGCTGTCTGTCTCTCTCACTCTCACTCCCTTTCCTGCTCTGTCTGTCTCCCTCACTCTCACTCCCTTTCCTGTCCTGTCTGTCTCTCTCACTCTCACTCCATTTCCTGCTCTGTCTGTCCGTCTCACTCTCACTCCCTTTCCCCCTCTGTCTGTCCTTCTCAATCTTACTCCCTTTCCCGCTGTCTGTCGCTGTCACTCCCTTTCCTGCTATCTGTCTCTCTCAATCTATTTCCCTTCCTGTCTGTCTCTCTCACTCTCTCTCCCTTTCCCACTCTGTCTGTCTTTCTCACTCTCACTCCCTTTCCCGCTCTGTCTGTGTCTCTCACTCTCACTCTGTTTCCTGCTCTTTCTCTCTCACTCCCACTTTCTTTCCTGCTCTGTCTTTCCCTCTCACTTTCACTCCCTTTCCCACCCTGTCTTTCACTCTCACTCCCTTTCCCACTCTGTCTGTCTCTCTCACTCACTCTCACTCCCTTTCCCACTCTGTCTCTCTCTCTCACTCTCACTCTCTTTCCCGCCCTGTCTCTCTCACTCTGTTTCCTGCTCTGTCTTTCTCTCTCACTATCACTCCCTTTCCCGTCCTGTCTGTCTCTCTCACTCTCACTCCCTTTCCCTCTCTGTCTGTCTCTCTCACTCTCACTCTCTTTCCCTCTCTGTCTGTCTCTCTCAATCTCACATTGTTTTCTGCTTTGTCTTTCTCACGTTCACTCCCTTTCCCACCCTGTCTGTCACTCTCACTCACTTTCCCGCTGTCTGTCTTTCTCACTCCCTTTCCTGCTGTCTGTCTCTCTCACTCTATTTCCCTTCCTGTCTGTCTCTCTTACTCTCTCTCCCTTTCCTGCCCTGTCTGTCTCCCTGACTCCCTTTCCAGCTCTGTATGTCTCTCTCACTCCATTTCCTGCTGTTTGTCTCTCTCTCTCCTTTTCCCACCCTGTCTGTCTCTCTCTATCTCATTCCCTTTCCCACTCTGTCTGTCTCTCTCACTCTCACTCCCTTTCCCGCTCTGTCTGTTTCTCTCACTTTCACTCCCTTTCCCGCTCTGTCTTTCTCTCCCAATCTCACAACTTTTCCCGCTCTGCATGTCTCTTTCACTCTCACTCCCTTCCCCGCTCTGTTTGTCTCTCTCACTCTCACTCCCTTTCCCGCTCTGTCTGTCTGTCTCACTCTCACTTGCTTTCCCACACTTTCTGTCTCTCTCACTCTCACTCCCTTTCCCGCTCTGTCTGTCCCTCTCACTCTCACTCTCTTTCCCTCCCTGTCTCTCTCACTCTTACTCCATTTCCCGCTCTGTCTTTCTCCCTCAGTCCCACTCCCTTTCCCGTCCTGGCTGTCTCTCTCAATCTCACTCCCTGTCCCTCCCTGTCTGTCTCTCTCACTCTCACTCCCTTTCCCATCCTGTCTGTCTCTCTCACTCTCACTCGATTTCCCACTCTGTCTGTCTCTCTCACTCTCACTCTCACTCCCTTTCCTGCTCTGTCTGTCTGTCTGACTCTCACTCCCTTTTTCGTCCTATCTGTATCTCTCACATTCACTCCCTTTCCTGCACTGTCTGTCTCTCTCACTCTCACTCCCTTTCCTGCTCTGTCTGTCTCCCTCACTCTCACTCCCTTTCCCTCTCTGTCTGTCTCTCTCACTCTCACTCTCTTTCCCTCTCTGTCTGTCTCTCTCAATCTCACATTGTTTTCTGCTTTGTCTTTCTCTCTCACGTTCACTCCCTTTCCCATCCTGTCTGTCACTCTCACTCACTTTCCCGCTGTCTGTCTTTCTCACTCCCTTTCCTGCTGTCTGTCTCTCTCACTTTATTTCCCTTCCTGTCTGTCTCTCTTACTCTCTCTCCCTTTCCTGCCCTGTCTGTCTCCCTGACTCCCTTTCCAGCTCTGTATGTCTCTCTCACTCCATTTCCTGCTGTTTGTCTCTCTCTCTCTCCATTTCCCACCCTGTCTGTCTCTCTCTTTCTCATTCCCTTTCCCACTCTGTCTGTCTCTCTCACTCTCACTCCCTTTCCCGCTCTGTCTGTCTCTCTCACTTTCACTCCCTTTCCCGCTCTGTCTTTCTCTCCCAATCTCACAACTTTTCCCGCTCTGCATGTCTCTTTCACTCTCACTCCCTTCCCCGCTCTGTCTGTCACTCTCACTCTCCTCCCTTTCCCGCTCTGTCTGTCCCTCTCACTCTCCCTCCCTTTCCCGCTCTGACTGTCTGTCTCATCTCATTCGCTTACCCGCTCTGTCTGTCTCTCTCACTCTCACTCCCTTTCCCTCCCTGTCTCTCTCACTCTTACTCCCTTTCCCGCTCTGTCTTTCTCCCTCAGTCCCACTCCCTTTCCCGTCCTGGCTGTCTCTCTCAATCTCACTCCCTTTCCCTCCCTGTCTGTCTCTCTCACTCTTACTCCCTTTCCCGCTCTGTCTTTCTCCCTCAGTCCCACTCCCTTTCCCTCCCTGTCTGTCCCTCTCACTCTCACTCCCTTTCCCGCTCTGTCTGTCTCTCTCACTCTCACTCCCTTTCCCATACTGTCTGTCTCTCTCACTCTCACTCCCTTTCCCGCTCTGTTTGTCTCTCTCACTCTCACTCCCTTTCCTGCTCTGTCTGTCTGTCTGACACTCACTCCCTTTCCAGTCCTATCTGTTTCTCTCACATTCACTCCCTTTCCCGCACTGTCTGTCTCTCTCACTATCACTCCCTTTCCCGTCCTGTCTGTCTCTCTAACTCTCACTCTCTTTCCCTCTCTGTCTGTCTCTCTCAATCTCACATTGTTTTCTGCTTTGTCTTTTTCTCTCACGTTCACTCCCTTTCCCCCCCTGTCTGTCACACTCACTCACTTTCCCGCTGTCTGTCTTTCTCACTCCCTTTCCTGCTGTCTGTCTCTCTCACTCTATTTCCCTTCCTGTCTTTCTCTCTTACTCTCTCTCCCTTTCCTGCCCTGTCTGTCTCCCTGACTCCCTTTCCAGCTCTTTATGTCTCTCTCACTCCATTTCCTTCTGTTTTTCTCTCTCTCTCCTTTTCCCACCCTGTCTGTCTCTCTCTTTCTCATTCCCTTTCCCACTCTGTCTGTCTCTCTCACTCTCACTCCCTTTCCCGCTCTGTCTGTCTCTCTCACTTTCACTCCCTTTCCCGCTCTGTCTTTCTCTCCCAATCTCACAACTTTTCCGGCTCTGCATGTCTCTTTCACTCTCACTCCCTTCCCCGCTTTGTCTGTCTCTCTCACTCTCACTCCCTTTGCCGCTCCATCTG
Organism: Carcharodon carcharias; assembly: GCF_017639515.1. Lineage (NCBI taxonomy): Eukaryota > Metazoa > Chordata > Chondrichthyes > Lamniformes > Lamnidae > Carcharodon > Carcharodon carcharias. Next base: position 173,367,390 of record NC_054469.1, read on the forward strand.
TCTGTCTCACTCTCACTTGCTTTCCCACACTTTCTGTCTCTCTCACTCTCACTCCCTTTCCCGCTCTGTCTGTCCCTCTCACTCTCCCTCCCTTTCCCGCTCTTACTGTCTGTCTCATCTCACTCGCTTACCCGCTCTGTCTGTCTCTCTCACTCTCACTCCCTTTCCCTCCCTGTCTCTCTCACTCTTTCTCCCTTTCCCACTCTGTCTTTCTCCCTCAGTCCCACTCCCTTTCCCATCCTGGCTGTCTCTCTGAATCTCACTCCCTTTCCCTCCCTGTCTGTCTCTCTCACTCTCACTCCCTTTCCCTCCCTGTCTGTCTCTCTCACTCTCACTCCCTTTCCTGCTCTGTCTGTGTCTCTCACTCTCACTCACTTTCCCTCCCTGTCTGTCTCTCTCACTCTCACTCCCTTTCCCGCTCTGTCTGTCTCTCTCACTCTCACTCCCTTTCCTGCTCTGTCTGTCTGTCTGACACTCACTCCCTTTCCAGTCCTATCTATTTCTCTCACATTCACTCCCTTTCCCGCACTGTCTGTTTCTCTCACTATCACTCCCTTTCCTGTCCTGTCTGTCTCTCTCACTCCCTTTCCCGCTCTGTCTGTCCCTCTCACTTCCTTTCTTGCTGTCTGTCTCTCTCACTCCCTTTCCTGCTCTGTCTGTCTCCCTCACTCTCACTCCCTTTCCTGTCCTGTCTGTCTCTCTCACTCTCACTCCCTTTCCTGCTCTTTCTGTGTCTCTCACCCTCACTCTCTTTCCCGCTCTGTCTCTCTCACTCTCACTTTCTTTCCTGCTCTGTCTTTCTCTCTCACTTTCACTCCCTTTCCCACCCTGTCTTTCAATCTCACTCCCTTTCCCACTCTGTCTGTCTCTCTCACTTTCACTCCCTTTCCCGCTCTGTCTGTGTCTCTCACTCGCACTCTCTTTCCCGCTCTGTCTCTCTCACTCTCACTTTCGTTCGTGCTCTGTCTTTCTCTCTCACTTTCACTCCCTTTCCCACTGTGTCTGTCACACTCACTCCCTTTCCCACTCTGTCTGTCTCTCTCACTTTCACTCCCTTTCCCACTCTGTCTGTCTCTCCCACTCTCACTCCTTTTCCCGTTCTGCCTGTCTCTTTCACTCTCACTCCCTTCCCCGCTCTATCTGTCTCTCTCACTTTCAGTCCCTTTCCCGCTCTGCTGTCTCTTTCACTCTCACTCGCATCCCTGCTCTATCTGTCTCTCTCACTCCCTTTCCCGCTCTGGCTTTCTCTCTCACTCTCTTTCCCGCTCTGTCTATCTCTCCCACTCTCACTCCCTTTTCCTCTCTGTCTGTCTCTCTCACTCTCACTCTCTTTCCAGCTCTGACTCCCTCACTCTCACTTTCTTTTCTGCTTTGTCTTTCTCTCTCACTTTCACTCCCTTTCCCACCCTGTCTGTCACTCTCACTCACTTTCCCGCTGTCTGTCTTTCTCACTCCCTTTCCTGCTGTCTGTCTCTCTCACTCTATTTCCCTTCCTGTCTGTCTCTCTTACTCTCTCTCACTTTCCTGCTCTGTCTGTCTCTCTGACTCCCTTTCCAGCTCTGTATGTCTCTCTCACTCCCTTTCCTGCTGTTTGTCTCTCTCTCTCCTTTTCCCACCCTGTCAGTCTCTCTCATTCTTATTCCCTTTCCCACTCTGCCTGTCTCTCTCACTCTCACTTTCTTTCCCGCTCTGACTGTCACTCTCACTCTCACTCTCTTTCCCGCTCTGTCTCTCTCACTCTCACTTTCTTTCCCGCTCTGTCTGTCTCTCTCACTTTCACTCCCTTTCCCGCTCTGTCTTTCTCTCCCACTCTCACGACTTTTCCCGCTCTGCACATCTCTTTCACTCTCACTCCCTTCCCCACTCTGTCTGTCTCTCTCACTCTCACTCCCTTTCCCGCTCTGTCTGTCTCTCTCACTCTCACTTGCTTTCCCACACTTTCTGTCTCTCTCACTCTCAATCCCTTTCCCGCTCTGTCTGTCTCTCTCACTCTCACAACCTTTCCTGCTCTGTCTGTCTGTCTCATCTCACTCGCTTACCTGCTCTGTCTGTCTCTCTCACTCTCACTCCCTTTCCCTCCCTGTCTCTCTCACTCTTACTCCCTTTCCCGCTCTGTCTTTCTCCCTCAGTCCCACTCCCTTTCCAGTCCTGGCTGTCTCTCTCAATCTCACTCCCTTTCCCTCCCTGTCTGTCTCTCTCACTCTCACTCTCTTTCCCATTCTGTCTGTCTCTCTCACTCTCACTCCCTTTCCCTCCCTGTCTGTCTCTCTCACTCTCACCCCCTTTCCCGCTCTGTCTGTCTCTCTCACTCTCACTCCATTTCCCATCCTGTCTGTCTCTCTCACTCTCACTCCCTTTCCCGCTCTGTCTGTCTCTCTCACTTTCACTCCCTTTCCTGCTTTGTCTGTCTGTCTGACTCTCACTCCCTTTCCCATCCGATCTGTCTCTCTCACATTCACTCCCTTTCCCGCACTGTCTGTCTCTCTCACTATCACTACCTTTCCCGCTCTGGCTGTCTCTCTCAATCCCTTTCCCGCTCTGTCTATCTCTCCCACTCTCACTCCCTTTCCCGCTCTGTCTGTCCCTCCCACTTCCTTTCTTGCTGTCTGTCTCTCTCACTCTCACTCCCTTTCCTGTCCTGTCTGTCTCTCTCACTCTCACTCCATTTCCTGCTCTGTCTGTCCATCTCACTTTCACTCCCTTTCCCCCCTCTGTCTGTCCTTTTCACTCTTACTCCCTTTCCCGCTGTCCGTCTCTGTCACTCCCTTTCCTGCTGTCTGTCTCTCTCAATCTATTTCCCTTCCTGTCTGTCTCTCTCAGTCTCTCTCCCTTTCCCACTCTGTCTGTCTCTCTCACTCTCACTCCCTTTCCTGCTCTTTCTGTGTCTCTCACCCTCATTCTCTTTCCCGCTCTGTATCTCTCACTCTCACTTTCTTTCCTGCTCTGTCTTTCTCTCTCACTTTCACTCCCTTTCCCACCCTGTCTTTCAATCTCACTCCCTTTCCCACTCTGTCTGTCTCTCTCACTTTCACTCCCTTTCCCGCTCTGTCTGTGTCTCTCACTCTCACTCTCTTTCCCGCTCTGTCTCTCTCACTCTCACTTTCTTTCCTGCTCTGTCTGTCTCTCTCAATTTCAATCCCTTTCCCACTCTGTCTGTCTCTCCCACTCTAACTCCTTTTCCCGTTCTGCCTGTCTCTTTCACTCTCACTCCCTTCCCCGCTCTGTCTGTCTCTCTCACTTTCACTCCCTTTCCCGCTCTGCTGTCTCCTTCACTCTCACTCCCATCCCTGCTCTATCTGTCTCTCTCACTCCCTTTCCCGCTCTGGCTTGCTCTCTCACTCTCTTTCCCGCTCTGTCTATCTCTCCCACTCTCACTCCCTTTCCCGCTCTGTCTGTCCCTCTCGCTCCCTTTCCTGCTCTCTGTCTCTCTCACTCTCACTCCATTTCCCGCTTTGTCCGTCCCTCTCACTCCCTTTCCTGCTGACTGTCTCTCTCACTCTCACTCCATTTCCTGCTCTGTCTGTCCCTCTCACTCTCACTCCCTTTCCCCCTCTCTCTGTCCCTCTCACTCGTACTCCCTTACCCGCTGTCTGTCTCTCTCACTCCCTTTCCTGCTGTCTGTCTCCCTCACTCTCACTCCCTTTCCCCCTCTGTCTGTCCCTCTCACTCGTACTCCCTTTCCCGCTGTCTTTCTCTGTCACTCCCTTTCCTGCTGTCTGTCTCTCTCTCTCCTTTTCCCACCCTGTCTGTCTCTCTCACTGTCACTTGCTTTCCCACTCTGTCTGTCTCTCTCACTCTCACTCACTCCCTTTCCTGCTCTGTCTCTCTCACTCTGTTTCCTGCTCTGTCTTTCTCTCTCACTTTCACTCCCTTTCCCACCCTGTCTGTCACTCTCACACCCTTTCCCAATCTGACTGTCTCTCTCACTATCACTCCCTTTCCCTCTCTGTCTGTCTCTCTCACTCTCACTCTCTTTCCAGCTCTGTCTCTCTCACTCTGTTTCCTGCTCTGCCTTTCTCTCTCACTTTCACTCCCTTTCCCACCCTGTCTGTCACTCTCACACCATTTCCCACTCTGTCTGTCACTCTCACTCTCACTCCCTTTCCATCCTGTCTGTCTCTCTCACTCTCACTCGATTTCCCACTCTGTCTGTCTCTCTCACTCTCACTCTCACTCCCTTTCCTGCTCTGTCTGTCTGTCTGACTCTCACTCCCTTTCCCGTCCTATCTGTATCTCTCACATTCACTCCCTTTCCTGCACTGTCTGTCTCTCTCACTCTCACTCCCTTTCCTGCTCTGTCTGTCTCCCTCACTCTCACTCCCTTTCCCTCTCTGTCTGTCTCTCTCACTCTCACTCTCTTTCCCTCTCTGTCTGTCTCTCTCAATCTCACATTGTTTTCTGCTTTGTCTTTCTCTCTCACGTTCACTCCCTTTCCCATCCTGTCTGTCACTCTCACTCACTTTCCCGCTGTCTGTCTTTCTCACTCCCTTTCCTGCTGTCTGTCTCTCTCACTTTATTTCCCTTCCTGTCTGTCTCTCTTACTCTCTCTCCCTTTCCTGCCCTGTCTGTCTCCCTGACTCCCTTTCCAGCTCTGTATGTCTCTCTCACTCCATTTCCTGCTGTTTGTCTCTCTCTCTCTCCATTTCCCACCCTGTCTGTCCCCCCCATTCTCATTCCCTTTCCCGCTCTGTCTGTCTCTCTCACTTTCACTCCCTTTCCCGCTCTGTCTTTCTCTCCCAATCTCACAACTTTTCCCGCTCTGCATGTCTCTTTCACTCTCACTCCCTTCCCCGCTCTGTCTGTCACTCTCACTCTCCTCCCTTTCCCGCTCTGTCTGTCCCTCTCACTCTCCCTCCCTTTCCCGCTCTGACTGTCTGTCTCATCTCACTCGCTTACCCGCTCTGTCTGTCTCTCTCACTCTCACTCCCTTTCCCTCCCTGTCTCTCTCACTCTTACTCCCTTTCCTGCTCTGTCTTTCTCCCTCAGTCCCACTCCCTTTCCCGTCCTGGCTGTCTCTCTCAATCTCACTCCCTTTCCCTCCCTGTCTGTCTCTCTCACTCTTACTCCCTTTCCCGCTCTGTCTTTCTCCCTCAGTCCCACTCCCTTTCCCTCCCTGTCTGTCCCTCTCACTCTCACTCCCTTTCCCGCTCTGTCTGTCTCTCTCACTCTCACTCCCTTTCCCATCCTGTCTGTCTCTCTCACTCTCACTCCCTTTCCCGCTCTGTTTGTCTCTCTCACTCTCACTCCCTTTCCTGCTCTGTCTGTCTGTCTGACACTCACTCCCTTTCCAGTCCTATCTGTTTCTCTCACATTCACTCCCTTTCCCGCACTGTCTGTCTCTCTCACTAACACTCCCTTTCCCGTCCTGTCTGTCTCTCTAACTCCCTTTCCTGCTCTCTCTGTCCCTCTCACTTCCTTTCTTGCTGTCTGTCTCTCTCACTCTCACTCCCTTTCCTGCTCTGTCTGTCTCCCTCACTCTCACTCCCTTTCCTGTCCTGTCTGTCTCTCTCACTCTCACTCCATTTCCTGCTCTGTCTGTCCGTCTCACTCTCACTCCCTTTCCCCCTCTGTCTGTCCTTCTCAATCTTACTCCCTTTCCCGCTGTCTGTCGCTGTCACTCCCTTTCCTGCTATCTGTCTCTCTCAATCTATTTCCCTTCCTGTCTGTCTCTCTCACTCTCTCTCCCTTTCCCACTCTGTCTGTCTTTCTCACTCTCACTCCCTTTCCCGCTCTGTCTGTGTCTCTCACTCTCACTCTGTTTCCTGCTCTTTCTCTCTCACTCCCACTTTCTTTCCTGCTCTGTCTTTCCCTCTCACTTTCACTCCCTTTCCCACCCTGTCTTTCACTCTCACTCCCTTTCCCACTCTGTCTGTCTCTCTCACTCACTCTCACTCCCTTTCCCACTCTGTCTCTCTCTCTCACTCTCACTCTCTTTCCCGCCCTGTCTCTCTCACTCTGTTTCCTGCTCTGTCTTTCTCTCTCACTATCACTCCCTTTCCCGTCCTGTCTGTCTCTCTCACTCTCACTCCCTTTCCCTCTCTGTCTGTCTCTCTCACTCTCACTCTCTTTCCCTCTCTGTCTGTCTCTCTCAATCTCACATTGTTTTCTGCTTTGTCTTTCTCACGTTCACTCCCTTTCCCACCCTGTCTGTCACTCTCACTCACTTTCCCGCTGTCTGTCTTTCTCACTCCCTTTCCTGCTGTCTGTCTCTCTCACTCTATTTCCCTTCCTGTCTGTCTCTCTTACTCTCTCTCCCTTTCCTGCCCTGTCTGTCTCCCTGACTCCCTTTCCAGCTCTGTATGTCTCTCTCACTCCATTTCCTGCTGTTTGTCTCTCTCTCTCCTTTTCCCACCCTGTCTGTCTCTCTCTATCTCATTCCCTTTCCCACTCTGTCTGTCTCTCTCACTCTCACTCCCTTTCCCGCTCTGTCTGTTTCTCTCACTTTCACTCCCTTTCCCGCTCTGTCTTTCTCTCCCAATCTCACAACTTTTCCCGCTCTGCATGTCTCTTTCACTCTCACTCCCTTCCCCGCTCTGTTTGTCTCTCTCACTCTCACTCCCTTTCCCGCTCTGTCTGTCTGTCTCACTCTCACTTGCTTTCCCACACTTTCTGTCTCTCTCACTCTCACTCCCTTTCCCGCTCTGTCTGTCCCTCTCACTCTCACTCTCTTTCCCTCCCTGTCTCTCTCACTCTTACTCCATTTCCCGCTCTGTCTTTCTCCCTCAGTCCCACTCCCTTTCCCGTCCTGGCTGTCTCTCTCAATCTCACTCCCTGTCCCTCCCTGTCTGTCTCTCTCACTCTCACTCCCTTTCCCATCCTGTCTGTCTCTCTCACTCTCACTCGATTTCCCACTCTGTCTGTCTCTCTCACTCTCACTCTCACTCCCTTTCCTGCTCTGTCTGTCTGTCTGACTCTCACTCCCTTTTTCGTCCTATCTGTATCTCTCACATTCACTCCCTTTCCTGCACTGTCTGTCTCTCTCACTCTCACTCCCTTTCCTGCTCTGTCTGTCTCCCTCACTCTCACTCCCTTTCCCTCTCTGTCTGTCTCTCTCACTCTCACTCTCTTTCCCTCTCTGTCTGTCTCTCTCAATCTCACATTGTTTTCTGCTTTGTCTTTCTCTCTCACGTTCACTCCCTTTCCCATCCTGTCTGTCACTCTCACTCACTTTCCCGCTGTCTGTCTTTCTCACTCCCTTTCCTGCTGTCTGTCTCTCTCACTTTATTTCCCTTCCTGTCTGTCTCTCTTACTCTCTCTCCCTTTCCTGCCCTGTCTGTCTCCCTGACTCCCTTTCCAGCTCTGTATGTCTCTCTCACTCCATTTCCTGCTGTTTGTCTCTCTCTCTCTCCATTTCCCACCCTGTCTGTCCCCCCCATTCTCATTCCCTTTCCCGCTCTGTCTGTCTCTCTCACTTTCACTCCCTTTCCCGCTCTGTCTTTCTCTCCCAATCTCACAACTTTTCCCGCTCTGCATGTCTCTTTCACTCTCACTCCCTTCCCCGCTCTGTCTGTCACTCTCACTCTCCTCCCTTTCCCGCTCTGTCTGTCCCTCTCACTCTCCCTCCCTTTCCCGCTCTGACTGTCTGTCTCATCTCACTCGCTTACCCGCTCTGTCTGTCTCTCTCACTCTCACTCCCTTTCCCTCCCTGTCTCTCTCACTCTTACTCCCTTTCCTGCTCTGTCTTTCTCCCTCAGTCCCACTCCCTTTCCCGTCCTGGCTGTCTCTCTCAATCTCACTCCCTTTCCCTCCCTGTCTGTCTCTCTCACTCTTACTCCCTTTCCCGCTCTGTCTTTCTCCCTCAGTCCCACTCCCTTTCCCTCCCTGTCTGTCCCTCTCACTCTCACTCCCTTTCCCGCTCTGTCTGTCTCTCTCACTCTCACTCCCTTTCCCATCCTGTCTGTCTCTCTCACTCTCACTCCCTTTCCCGCTCTGTTTGTCTCTCTCACTCTCACTCCCTTTCCTGCTCTGTCTGTCTGTCTGACACTCACTCCCTTTCCAGTCCTATCTGTTTCTCTCACATTCACTCCCTTTCCCGCACTGTCTGTCTCTCTCACTAACACTCCCTTTCCCGTCCTGTCTGTCTCTCTAACTCCCTTTCCTGCTCTCTCTGTCCCTCTCACTTCCTTTCTTGCTGTCTGTCTCTCTCACTCTCACTCCCTTTCCTGCTCTGTCTGTCTCCCTCACTCTCACTCCCTTTCCTGTCCTGTCTGTCTCTCTCACTCTCACTCCATTTCCTGCTCTGTCTGTCCGTCTCACTCTCACTCCCTTTCCCCCTCTGTCTGTCCTTCTCAATCTTACTCCCTTTCCCGCTGTCTGTCGCTGTCACTCCCTTTCCTGCTATCTGTCTCTCTCAATCTATTTCCCTTCCTGTCTGTCTCTCTCACTCTCTCTCCCTTTCCCACTCTGTCTGTCTTTCTCACTCTCACTCCCTTTCCCGCTCTGTCTGTGTCTCTCACTCTCACTCTGTTTCCTGCTCTTTCTCTCTCACTCCCACTTTCTTTCCTGCTCTGTCTTTCCCTCTCACTTTCACTCCCTTTCCCACCCTGTCTTTCACTCTCACTCCCTTTCCCACTCTGTCTGTCTCTCTCACTCACTCTCACTCCCTTTCCCACTCTGTCTCTCTCTCTCACTCTCACTCTCTTTCCCGCCCTGTCTCTCTCACTCTGTTTCCTGCTCTGTCTTTCTCTCTCACTATCACTCCCTTTCCCGTCCTGTCTGTCTCTCTCACTCTCACTCCCTTTCCCTCTCTGTCTGTCTCTCTCACTCTCACTCTCTTTCCCTCTCTGTCTGTCTCTCTCAATCTCACATTGTTTTCTGCTTTGTCTTTCTCACGTTCACTCCCTTTCCCACCCTGTCTGTCACTCTCACTCACTTTCCCGCTGTCTGTCTTTCTCACTCCCTTTCCTGCTGTCTGTCTCTCTCACTCTATTTCCCTTCCTGTCTGTCTCTCTTACTCTCTCTCCCTTTCCTGCCCTGTCTGTCTCCCTGACTCCCTTTCCAGCTCTGTATGTCTCTCTCACTCCATTTCCTGCTGTTTGTCTCTCTCTCTCCTTTTCCCACCCTGTCTGTCTCTCTCTATCTCATTCCCTTTCCCACTCTGTCTGTCTCTCTCACTCTCACTCCCTTTCCCGCTCTGTCTGTTTCTCTCACTTTCACTCCCTTTCCCGCTCTGTCTTTCTCTCCCAATCTCACAACTTTTCCCGCTCTGCATGTCTCTTTCACTCTCACTCCCTTCCCCGCTCTGTTTGTCTCTCTCACTCTCACTCCCTTTCCCGCTCTGTCTGTCTGTCTCACTCTCACTTGCTTTCCCACACTTTCTGTCTCTCTCACTCTCACTCCCTTTCCCGCTCTGTCTGTCCCTCTCACTCTCACTCTCTTTCCCTCCCTGTCTCTCTCACTCTTACTCCATTTCCCGCTCTGTCTTTCTCCCTCAGTCCCACTCCCTTTCCCGTCCTGGCTGTCTCTCTCAATCTCACTCCCTGTCCCTCCCTGTCTGTCTCTCTCACTCTCACTCCCTTTCCCATCCTGTCTGTCTCTCTCACTCTCACTCGATTTCCCACTCTGTCTGTCTCTCTCACTCTCACTCTCACTCCCTTTCCTGCTCTGTCTGTCTGTCTGACTCTCACTCCCTTTTTCGTCCTATCTGTATCTCTCACATTCACTCCCTTTCCTGCACTGTCTGTCTCTCTCACTCTCACTCCCTTTCCTGCTCTGTCTGTCTCCCTCACTCTCACTCCCTTTCCCTCTCTGTCTGTCTCTCTCACTCTCACTCTCTTTCCCTCTCTGTCTGTCTCTCTCAATCTCACATTGTTTTCTGCTTTGTCTTTCTCTCTCACGTTCACTCCCTTTCCCATCCTGTCTGTCACTCTCACTCACTTTCCCGCTGTCTGTCTTTCTCACTCCCTTTCCTGCTGTCTGTCTCTCTCACTTTATTTCCCTTCCTGTCTGTCTCTCTTACTCTCTCTCCCTTTCCTGCCCTGTCTGTCTCCCTGACTCCCTTTCCAGCTCTGTATGTCTCTCTCACTCCATTTCCTGCTGTTTGTCTCTCTCTCTCTCCATTTCCCACCCTGTCTGTCTCTCTCTTTCTCATTCCCTTTCCCACTCTGTCTGTCTCTCTCACTCTCACTCCCTTTCCCGCTCTGTCTGTCTCTCTCACTTTCACTCCCTTTCCCGCTCTGTCTTTCTCTCCCAATCTCACAACTTTTCCCGCTCTGCATGTCTCTTTCACTCTCACTCCCTTCCCCGCTCTGTCTGTCACTCTCACTCTCCTCCCTTTCCCGCTCTGTCTGTCCCTCTCACTCTCCCTCCCTTTCCCGCTCTGACTGTCTGTCTCATCTCATTCGCTTACCCGCTCTGTCTGTCTCTCTCACTCTCACTCCCTTTCCCTCCCTGTCTCTCTCACTCTTACTCCCTTTCCCGCTCTGTCTTTCTCCCTCAGTCCCACTCCCTTTCCCGTCCTGGCTGTCTCTCTCAATCTCACTCCCTTTCCCTCCCTGTCTGTCTCTCTCACTCTTACTCCCTTTCCCGCTCTGTCTTTCTCCCTCAGTCCCACTCCCTTTCCCTCCCTGTCTGTCCCTCTCACTCTCACTCCCTTTCCCGCTCTGTCTGTCTCTCTCACTCTCACTCCCTTTCCCATCCTGTCTGTCTCTCTCACTCTCACTCCCTTTCCCGCTCTGTTTGTCTCTCTCACTCTCACTCCCTTTCCTGCTCTGTCTGTCTGTCTGACACTCACTCCCTTTCCAGTCCTATCTGTTTCTCTCACATTCACTCCCTTTCCCGCACTGTCTGTCTCTCTCACTATCACTCCCTTTCCCGTCCTGTCTGTCTCTCTAACTCTCACTCTCTTTCCCTCTCTGTCTGTCTCTCTCAATCTCACATTGTTTTCTGCTTTGTCTTTTTCTCTCACGTTCACTCCCTTACCCACCCTGTCTGTCACACTCACTCACTTTCCCGCTGTCTGTCTTTCTCACTCCCTTTCCTGCTGTCTGTCTCTCTCACTCTATTTCCCTTCCTGTCTTTCTCTCTTACTCTCTCTCCCTTTCCTGCCCTGTCTGTCTCCCTGACTCCCTTTCCAGCTCTTTATGTCTCTCTCACTCCATTTCCTGCTGTTTTTCTCTCTCTCTCCTTTTCCCACCCTGTCTGTCTCTCTCTTTCTCATTCCCTTTCCCACTCTGTCTGTCTCTCTCACTCTCACTCCCTTTCCCGCTCTGTCTGTCTCTCTCACTTTCACTCCCTTTCCCGCTCTGTCTTTCTCTCCCAATCTCACAACTTTTCCGGCTCTGCATGTCTCTTTCACTCTCACTCCCTTCCCCGCTTTGTCTGTCTCTCTCACTCTCACTCCCTTTGCCGCTCCATCTGTCTGTCTCACTCTCACTTGCTTTCCCACACTTTCTGTCTCTCTCACTCTCACTCCCTTTCCCGCTCTGTCTGTCCCTCTCACTCTCCCTCCCTTTCCCGCTCTTACTGTCTGTCTCATCTCACTCGCTTACCCGCTCTGTCTGTCTCTCTCACTCTCACTCCCTTTCCCTCCCTGTCTCTCTCACTCTTTCTCCCTTTCCCACTCTGTCTTTCTCCCTCAGTCCCACTCCCTTTCCCATCCTGGCTGTCTCTCTGAATCTCACTCCCTTTCCCTCCCTGTCTGTCTCTCTCACTCTCACTCCCTTTCCCTCCCTGTCTGTCTCTCTCACTCTCACTCCCTTTCCTGCTCTGTCTGTGTCTCTCACTCTCACTCACTTTCCCTCCCTGTCTGTCTCTCTCACTCTCACTCCCTTTCCCGCTCTGTCTGTCTCTCTCACTCTCACTCCCTTTCCTGCTCTGTCTGTCTGTCTGACACTCACTCCCTTTCCAGTCCTATCTATTTCTCTCACATTCACTCCCTTTCCCGCACTGTCTGTTTCTCTCACTATCACTCCCTTTCCTGTCCTGTCTGTCTCTCTCACTCCCTTTCCCGCTCTGTCTGTCCCTCTCACTTCCTTTCTTGCTGTCTGTCTCTCTCACTCCCTTTCCTGCTCTGTCTGTCTCCCTCACTCTCACTCCCTTTCCTGTCCTGTCTGTCTCTCTCACTCTCACTCCATTTCCTGCTCTGTCTGTCCGTCTCACTCTCACTCCCTTTCCCCCTCTGTCTGTCCTTCTCAATCTTACTCTCTTTCCCACTGTCTGTCTCTGTCACTCCCTTTCCAACTGTCTGTCTCTCTCAATCTATTTCCCTTCCTGTCTGTCTCTCTCACTCTCTCTCCCTTTCCCACTCTGTCTGTCTCACTCTCACTCCCTTTCCCGCTCTGTCTGTGTCTCTCACTCTCACTCTCTTTCCCGCTCTGTCTCTCTCACTCTCACTTTCTTTCCTGCTCTGTCTTTCTCTCTCACTTTCACTCCCTTTCCCACCCTGTCATTCACTCTCACTCCCTTTCCCGCTCTCTCTGTGTCTCTCACTCTCTTTCCCGCTCTATCTCCCTCACTCTCACTTTATTTCCTGCTCTGTCTTTCTCTCTCACTTTCACTCCCTTTCCCACCCTGTCTGTCACTCTCACTCACTATCCCACTCTGTCTGTCTCTCTCACTTTCACTCCCTTTCCCATTCTGTCTGTCTCTCCCACTCTCATGCCTTTTCCCGCTCTGCCTGTCTCTTTCACTCTCACTCTCCTCCCCGCTCTGTCTGTCTGTCTCTCTCACTCCCTTTCCCACTCTGTCTGTGCCTCTCACTCTCACTCTCTTTCCCGCACTGTCTCTCTCACTCTCACTTTCTTTCCTGCTCTGTCTTTCTCTCTCACTTTCACTCCCTTTCCCACCCTGTCTGTCACTGTAACTGTCACTCACTATCCCGCTCTGTCTATATCTCTCTCACTTTCACTCCCTTTCCCGCTCTGTCTGTCTCTCCCACTCTAACTCCTTTTCCCGCTCAGCCTGTCTCCTTCACTGTCACTCCCTTCCCTGCTCTGTCTTTCTCTCTCACTTTCACTCCCTTTTCCGCTCTGCTGTCTCTTTCACTCTCACTCCCATCCCTGCTCTGTCTGTCGCTCTCACTCTCACGCCCTTTCCCCGCCTGACTGTCTCCTTCTCATTCGCACGACCTTTCGTGCTTTTTTTTTTCTCTCTATCATCCACTTTCCCGCTCTGTCTCTCTCTTTCACTCTCACCCACTAACCCGGCTGTGTCTGTCTCTCTCACTCCCACCCACTTTCTCTGACTCTCTCATCCCCTTTCCCACTCTCACCCTTTGTCCGGCTCTGTCCGCCTCTCTCACTCTCACTCCCTTTCCCGCTCTGTCTGTCTGTCTGTGTCATCCCTTTCCCGCTCTGTCTGTCTGTCTCTCACTATCACTCCCTTTCCTTCCCTGTCTCTCTCACTTTCACTCCCTTTCACGCTCTGTCTTTCTCCCTCACTCACGCTCTCTTTCCCATCCTGTCTGTATCTCTCAATCTCACTCCCATTCCCGCTCTGTCTGTCTGTCTCATCTCACTCGCTTACCCGCTCTGTCAGTCTGTCTCACTCTCACTCCCTTTCCCTCCCTGTCTGTCGCTCTCACTCTCACTCCCTTTCCCGCTCTCTCTATCTGTCTCACTCTCACTCGCTTTCCCCCTCTGTCTGTCTCTCTCACTCTCACTCCCTTTCCCGCTCTGTCTTTCTCTCTCACTCTCACTCCCTTTCCCGCTCTGTCTGTCTGACTCTCACTACCCTGCCTGCTCTGACTGTCTCTCTCACTCCCTTTCCCACTCTGTCTTTCCCTTTCACTCGTACTCCCTTTCCCTTACTGTCTGTCTCTCTCAATCTCTCTCCCTTTCCTGCTCTGTCTGTCTCCCTTTCCAGCTCTGTATATCTCTCTCACTTCCTTTCCTGCTTTCTGTCTCTCTCTCTCCTTTTCCCACCCTGTCTGTCTCTCTCACTATCACTCCCTTTCCCGTCCTGTCTGTCTCTCTAACTCTCACTCTCTTTCCCTCTCTGTCTGTCTCTCTCAATCTCACATTGTTTTCTGCTTTGTCTTTTTCTCTCACGTTCACTCCCTTTCCCACCCTGTCTGTCACACTCACTCACTTTCCCGCTGTCTGTCTTTCTCACTCCCTTTCCTGCTGTCTGTCTCTCTCACTCTATTTCCCTTCCTGTCTTTCTCTCTTACTCTCTCTCCCTTTCCTGCCCTGTCTGTCTCCCTGACTCCCTTTCCAGCTCTTTATGTCTCTCTCACTCCATTTCCTGCTGTTTTTCTCTCTCTCTCCTTTTCCCACCCTGTCTGTCTCTCTCTTTCTCATTCCCTTTCCCACTCTGTCTGTCTCTCTCACTCTCACTCCCTTTCCCGCTCTGTCTGTCTCTCTCACTTTCACTCCCTTTCCCGCTCTGTCTTTCTCTCCCAATCTCACAACTTTTCCGGCTCTGCATGTCTCTTTCACTCTCACTCCCTTCCCCGCTTTGTCTGTCTCTCTCACTCTCACTCCCTTTGCCGCTCCATCTGTCTGTCTCACTCTCACTTGCTTTCCCACACTTTCTGTCTCTCTCACTCTCACTCCCTTTCCCGCTCTGTCTGTCCCTCTCACTCTCCCTCCCTTTCCCGCTCTTACTGTCTGTCTCATCTCACTCGCTTACCCGCTCTGTCTGTCTCTCTCACTCTCACTCCCTTTCCCTCCCTGTCTCTCTCACTCTTTCTCCCTTTCCCACTCTGTCTTTCTCCCTCAGTCCCACTCCCTTTCCCATCCTGGCTGTCTCTCTGAATCTCACTCCCTTTCCCTCCCTGTCTGTCTCTCTCACTCTCACTCCCTTTCCCTCCCTGTCTGTCTCTCTCACTCTCACTCCCTTTCCTGCTCTGTCTGTGTCTCTCACTCTCACTCACTTTCCCTCCCTGTCTGTCTCTCTCACTCTCACTCCCTTTCCCGCTCTGTCTGTCTCTCTCACTCTCACTCCCTTTCCTGCTCTGTCTGTCTGTCTGACACTCACTCCCTTTCCAGTCCTATCTATTTCTCTCACATTCACTCCCTTTCCCGCACTGTCTGTTTCTCTCACTATCACTCCCTTTCCTGACCTGTCTGTCTCTCTCACTCCCTATCCCGCTCTGTCTGTCCCTCTCACTTACTTTCTTGCTGTCTGTCTCTCTCACTCCCTTTCCTGCTCTGTCTGTCTCCCTCACTCTCACTCCCTTTCCTGTCCTGTCTGTCTCTCTCACTCTCACTCCATTTCCTGCTCTGTCTGTCCGTCTCACTCTCACTCCCTTTCCCCCTCTGTCTGTCCTTCTCAATCTTACTCTCTTTCCCACTGTCTGTCTCTGTCACTCCCTTTCCAACTGTCTGTCTCTCTCAATCTATTTCCCTTCCTGTCTGTCTCTCTCACTCTCTCTCCCTTTCCCACTCTGTCTGTCTCACTCTCACTCCCTTTCCCGCTCTGTCTGTGTCTCTCACTCTCACTCTCTTTCCCGCTCTGTCTCTCTCACTCTCACTTTCTTTCCTGCTCTGTCTTTCTCTCTCACTTTCACTCCCTTTCCCACCCTGTCATTCACTCTCACTCCCTTTCCCGCTCTCTCTGTGTCTCTCACTCTCACTCTCTTTCCCGCTCTATCTCCCTCACTCTCACTTTATTTCCTGCTCTGTCTTTCTCTCTCACTTTCACTCCCTTTCCCACCCTGTCTGTCACTCTCACTCACTATCCCACTCTGTCTGTCTCTCTCACTTTCACTCCCTTTCCCATTCTGTCTGTCTCTCCCACTCTCATGCCTTTTCCCGCTCTGCCTGTCTCTTTCACTCTCACTCTCCTCCCCGCTCTGTCTGTCTGTCTCTCTCACTCCCTTTCCCACTCTGTCTGTGCCTCTCACTCTCACTCTCTTTCCCGCACTGTCTCTCTCACTCTCACTTTCTTTCCTGCTCTGTCTTTCTCTCTCACTTTCACTCCCTTTCCCACCCTGTCTGTCACTGTAACTGTCACTCACTATCCCGCTCTGTCTATATCTCTCTCACTTTCACTCCCTTTCCCGCTCTGTCTGTCTCTCCCACTCTAACTCCTTTTCCCGCTCAGCCTGTCTCCTTCACTGTCACTCCCTTCCCTGCTCTGTCTTTCTCTCTCACTTTCACTCCCTTTTCCGCTCTGCTGTCTCTTTCACTCTCACTCCCATCCCTGCTCTGTCTGTCGCTCTCACTCTCACGCCCTTTCCCCGCCTGACTGTCTCCTTCTCATTCGCACGACCTTTCGTGCTTTTTTTTTTCTCTCTATCATCCACTTTCCCGCTCTGTCTCTCTCTTTCACTCTCACCCACTAACCCGGCTGTGTCTGTCTCTCTCACTCCCACCCACTTTCTCTGACTCTCTCATCCCCTTTCCCACTCTCACCCTTTGTCCGGCTCTGTCCGCCTCTCTCACTCTCACTCCCTTTCCCGCTCTGTCTGTCTGTCTGTGTCATCCCTTTCCCGCTCTGTCTGTCTGTCTCTCACTATCACTCCCTTTCCTTCCCTGTCTCTCTCACTTTCACTCCCTTTCACGCTCTGTCTTTCTCCCTCACTCACGCTCTCTTTCCCATCCTGTCTGTATCTCTCAATCTCACTCCCTTTCCCGCTCTGTCTGTCTGTCTCATCTCACTCGCTTACCCGCTCTGTCAGTCTGTCTCACTCTCACTCCCTTTCCCTCCCTGTCTGTCGCTCTCACTCTCACTCCCTTTCCCGCTCTCTCTATCTGTCTCACTCTCACTCGCTTTCCCCCTCTGTCTGTCTCTCTCACTCTCACTCCCTTTCCCGCTCTGTCTTTCTCTCTCACTCTCACTCCCTTTCCCGCTCTGTCTGTCTGACTCTCACTACCCTGCCTGCTCTGACTGTCTCTCTCACTCCCTTTCCCACTCTGTCTTTCCCTTTCACTCGTACTCCCTTTCCCTTACTGTCTGTCTCTCTCAATCTCTCTCCCTTTCCTGCTCTGTCTGTCTCCCTTTCCAGCTCTGTATATCTCTCTCACTTCCTTTCCTGCTTTCTGTCTCTCTCTCTCCTTTTCCCACCCTGTCTGTCTCTCTCACTCTCACTCCCTTTCCCGCTCTGTCTGTGTCTCTCACTCTCACTCTCTTTCCCGCTCTGTCTCTCAATCTCACTTTCTTTCCTGCTTTGTCTTTCTCTCTCACTTTCACTCCCTTTCCCACCCTGTCTGTCACTCTCACTCACTATCCCACTCTGTCTGTCTCTCTTACTTTCACTCCCTTTCCCGCTCTGTCTGTCACTCCCACTCTAACTCCTTTTCCCGCTCTGCCTGTCTCTTTCAATCTCACTCCCTTCCCCGCTCTGTCTGTCTCTCTCACTTTCACTCCCTTCCCCACTCTGTCTGTCTCTCTCACTTTCACTCCCTTTCCCGCTCTGGCTTTCTCTCTCACTCTCACGCCCTTTCCCCGCCTGACTATCTCCTCTCATTCGCAAGACATTTCTTTCCTGCTCTGTCTTTTTCTCTCACTTTCACTCCCTTTCCCACCCTATCTGTCCCTCTTACTCCCTTTCCCACTCTGTATGTCTCTCTCACTCTCACACCCCTTCCTGCTCTGTCTATCTTTCTCACTCCCTTTCCCATTCTCTCTGTTTCTCTCGCTCCCTGTCCTGCACTTTCTCTCTCTCTCTCATTCTCCCACCCATATTCACGCTCCGTCTGTCTCTCTCACCATCACCCACTTTCCCGCTCTGTCTCATCCACTTTCCCTATCTGTCTGGCTCTCTCACTCTCACTCCTTTTCCCGCTCTGCCTGTCTGTATCACTCTCACTTGCTTTCCCGCCCTGTCTATCTCTCTCACTCTCACTTCCTTTCCCACTTTGTCTGTCTCCCTGTCTCTCACTCCCCTGCCTGCTTTGTCTCTCTCACTCCCATTCCTGCTCTGTCTCTCTCTTTCACTCTCACCCACCCTCCCGGCTCTGTCTGTCTCTCACTCTCACCCAGTTTCTCTGACTATCTCACTCCATTTCCCACTCTCACCCCTTGTACAGCTCTGCCCTCCTCTCTCACTCTCACTCCCTTTCCCGTCCTGTCTGTCTCTCTCAATCTCATTCCCTTACCCGCATTCTCTGTCTCTATCACTCTCACTCCCTTTCCTGCTCTTCCTGTCTCTCTGACTCTCACTGCCTTTGCCTCCTTATCTCTCTCACTCACACTCCCTTTCCCGCTCTGTCTGTCTCTCTCACTCTCACTCCCTTTCCCGCTCTGTCTGTCTCTCTCACTCTCACTCCCCTTCCTGTTCTGTCTGTCTTTCTCACTCCCTTTCCCATTCTCTCTGTTTCTCTCGCTGCCTTTCCTGCTCTTTCCCTCTCTCTCTCATTCTCCCACCCATATTCATGCTCCGTCTGTCTCTCTCACCGTCACCCACTTTCCCGCTCTGTCTCACCCACTTTCCCTATCTGTCTGGCTCTCTCACTCTCACTCCTTTTCCCGCTCTGCCTGTCTCTTTCACTCTCACTCCCTTTCACGCTCTCTGTCTCTTTCATTCCCTTTCCCTCTCTGGCTCTTTCTCTCACTCTGACTCCCTTTCCTGCTCTGTCTGTCTCTCTCACTCTCACTCACTTTCCCGCCCTGTCTGTCTGTCTCTCACTATCACTCTCTTTCCCTCCCTATCTCTCTCACTCTCACTCCCTTTCCCGCTCTCTCTTTCTCCCACACTCTCACTCCCTTTCCCTTCCTGTCTGTCTCTCTCACTCTCACTCCCTTTCGCGCTCTCTCTGTCTCTTTGACTCTCACTCCCTTTCCCGCGCTGTCTGTCAGCCTCATGCTCATTTGCTTTCCCGCTCTGTCTGTCTCTCTCACGGTCACTCCCTTTCCCACCCTTTCTCTCTCTCTCACTCCCTTTCCTGCTGTCTGTCTCTCTCACTCTATTTCCCATCCTGTCTGTCTCTCTCATTCTCTCCCTACCCTGCTCTGTCTGTCTCTCTGGCTCCCTTCCCAGCTCTGTCTGTCTCTCTCAATTCATTTGCTGCTCTCTGTCTCTCTCACTCCTTTTCCCAACTTGTCTGTCTCTCTCACTCTCACTCCATTTCCTGCTCTGTCTGTCCGTCTCACTCTCAGTCCCTTTCCCTCCCTGTCTGTTTCTCTCACTCTTACTCACTTTCCTGCTCTGTCATTCTCCCTCACTCTCACTCCCTTTCCTGTCATGTCTGTCTCTCTCACTCTCTCTCCCTTTCCCGCTCTGTCTGTCTCTCTCACTCTCACTCCCTTTCCCGCTCTGTCTGTCTGTTTGACTCTCACTACCCTGCCAGCTCTGTCTGTCTCTCTCACTCCCTTTCCCATCCTGTCTGCCTCTATCACTCTCACTCCCTTTCCCGCTCTGCCTGTCTCTCTGAATCTCACTCCCTTTCCCTCCCTATCTCTGTCACTCTCACTCCCTTTCCCGCTCTCTCTTTCTTCCTCACTCTCACTCACTTTCCCGTCCTGTCTGTCTCTCTCACTCTCTCTCCCTTTCCCGCACTGTTTGTCTCTATCACTCCCACTCCCTTTCCCGCTCTGTCTGTCTCTCTCACTCTCAATCCCCTTCCTGCTCTGTCTGTCTTTCTCACTCCCTTTCCCATTCTCTCTGTTTCTCTTGCTCCATTTCCTGCTCTTTCCTCTCTCTCTCATTCTCCCACCCATACTCAGGTTCCGTCTGTCTCTCTCACTTTCACTCCCTTTCCCACTCTCTCTGTCTCTCCCTCTTTAACTCCTTTTCCCGCTCTGCTGTCTCTTTCACTCTCACTCCCATTCCCGCTCTGTCTGTCTCCCTCACTTCGCATGACCTTTCGTGCTCTTTTTTATTCTCTCTATCATCCACTTTCCCGCTCTGTCTCTCTCTTTCACAATCACCCACTAACCCGGCTGTGTCTGTCTCTCTCACTCCCACCCACTTTCTCAGACTCTCTCACTCCCTTTCCCACTCTCACCCCTTGTCCGGCTCTGCCCGCCTCTCTCACTCTCACTCCCTTTCCCGCTCTGTCTGTCTCTCTCACTCTCACTCCCTTTCCCGCTCTGTCTGTCTCTCTCAATCTTACTCCCTTTCCCGCTCTGTCTGTCTCTCTCACTCTCACTCCCTTTCCCACCCTGTCTCTCTCTCTCTGACTACCTTTCCCGCCCTGTCTGTCTCCCTCTCTCACTCCCTTTCCCACCCTGTCTGTCACTGTCACTCCCTTTCCCACTCTGTCTGTCTCTCTCACTCTCACTCTATTTCCAGCTCTGACTCTCTCACTCTCACATTCTTTTCTGCTTTGTCTTTCTCTCTCACATTCACTCCCTTTCCCACCCTGTCTGTCACTCTCACTCACTTTCCCGCTGTCTGTCTTTCTCACTCCCTTTCCTGCTGTCTGTCTCTCTCACTCTATTTCCTTTCCTGTCTGTCTCTCTTACTCTCTCTCCCTTTCCTGCTCTGTCTGTCTCTCTCACTCTCTTTCCTGCTGTTTGTCTCTCTCCTTTTCCCAACCTTTCTGTCTCTCTCATTCTCATTCCCTTTCCCACTCTGTCTGTCTGTCTCACTCTCATTCCCTTTCCCGCTCTGTCTGTCTGTCTGACTCACACTACCCTGCCTGCTCTGACTGTCTCTCTCACTCCCTTTCCCACTCTGTCTGTCCCTTTCACTCGTACTCCCTTTCCCTTCCTGTCTGTCCCTCTCAATCTCTCTCCCTTTCCTGCTCTGTCTGTCTCCCTTTCCAGCTCTGTATGTCTCTCTCACTCCCTTTACTGCTGTCTGTCTCTCTCTCTCCTTTTCCCACCCTGTCTGTCTCTCTCACTCTCACTCCCTTCCCGCTCTGTCTCTGTCTCTCACTCTCTTTCCCGCTCTGTCTCTCACTCTCACTTTCTTTCCTGCTATGTCTTTCTCTCTCACATTCACTATCTTTCCCACCCTGTCTGTCACTCTCACTCCCTTTCCCACTCTGTCTGTCTCTCTCACTCTCACTCCCTTTCCCGCTCTGTTTGTCTCTCTCACTCTCACTCTCTTTCCCGCTCTTTCTCTCTCAATCTCACTTTCTTTCCTGCTTTGTCTTTCTCTCTCACTTTCACTCCCTTTCCCACCCTGTCTGTCACTCTCACTCACTATCCCGCTCTGTCTGTCTCTCTTACTTTCACTCCCTTTCCCGCTCTGTCTGTCTCTCCCACTCTAACTCCTTTTCCCGCTCAGCCTGTCTCTTTCACTCTCACTCCCATCCCCGCTCTGTCTGTCTCTCTCACTCTCACACTCTTTCCCCGTCTGACTATCTCCTCTCATTCGCACGACATTTGTTTCCTGCTTTCTCTTTCTCTCTCACTTTCACTCCCTTTCCCACCCTACCTGTCCCTCTTACTCCCTTTCCCACTCTGTATGTCTCTCTCACTCTCACACCCCTTCCTGCTCTGTCTATCTTTCTCACTCCCTTTCCCATTCTTTCTGTTTCTCTCGCTCCCTGTCCTGCTCTTTCTCTCTCTCACTCATTCTCCCACCCATATTCATGCTCCATCTGTCTCTCTCACCGTCACCCACTTTCCTGCTCTGTCTCACCCACTTTCCCTATCTGTCTGGCTCTCGCACTCTCACTCCTTTTCCCGCTCTGCCTGTCTGTTTCACTCTCACTCCCTTTCATGCTCTGTCTGTCTCTCTCACTCCCTTTCCCTCTCTGGCTCTCTCTCTCAGTCTCACTCCCCTGCCTGCTCTGTCTGTGTCTCTCACTCACTTTCCCGTCATGTCTGTCTCTCTCACTATCACTCCCTGTAGCGCTCTGTCTGTCGTTCTCACTCTCTTTCTACTTGTCTGTCTCTCTCACTCCCTTTCCCGCTCTGTCTGTCTCTCTCACTCTCACTACCTTTCCCTCCGTGTCTGTCTCTCTCACTCTCACTCCCTTTCCCGCTCTGTCTTTCTCCCTCACTCTCACTCCCTTTCCCGTCCTGTCTGTCTCTCTCACTCTCACTCCCTTTCCCGCTCTGTCTTTCTCTCTCACTCTCACTCCCTTTCCCGCTCTGTCTGTCTGTCTGACTCACACTACCCTGCCTGCTCTGACTGTCTCTCTCACTCCCTTTCCCACTCTGTCTTTCCCTTTCACTCGTACTCCCTTTCCCTTCCTGTCTGTCTCTCTCAATCTCTCTCCCTTTCCTGCTCTGTCTGTCTCCCTTTCCAGCTCTCTATGTCTCTCTCACTCCCTTTCCTGCTGTCTGTCTCTCTCTCTCCTTTTCCCTCCCTGTCTGTCTCTCTCACTCTCACTCCCTTTCCCGCTCTGTCTCTCAATCTCACTCTCTTTCCCGCTCTGTCTCTCACTCTCACTTTCTTTCCTGCTATGTCTTTCTCTCTCACATTCACTATCTTTCCCACCCTGTCTGTCACTCTCACTCCCTTTCCCACTCTGTCTGTCTCTCTCACTCTCACTCTCTTTCCCACTCTTTCTCTCTCAATCTCACTTTCTTTCCTGCTTTGTCTTTCTCTCTCACTTTCACTCCCTTTCCCACACTGTCTGTCACTCTCACTCACTATCCCACTCTGTCTGTCTCTCTCACTCTCACTCCCTTTCCCACTCTGCCTGTCTCTCTGACTCTCACTCCCTTTGCCTCCCTATCTCTCTCACTCTCACTCCCTTTCCCGCACTGTCTGTCTCTCTCACTCTCACTCCCTTTCCCGCTCTGCCTGTCTCTCTGACTATCACTCCCTTTGCCTCCCTATCTTTCTCACTCTCACTCCCTTTCCCGCTCTCTCTTTCCCCCTCACTCTCACTCCCTTTCCCGTCCTGTCTGTCTCACGCACTCTCACTCCCTTTCCCGCACTGTCTGCCTCTATCACTCTCACTCCCTTTCCCGCTCTGCCTGTCTCTCTGACTCTCACTCCCTTTGCCTCCCTATCTCTCTCACTCTCACTCCCTTTCCCGCTCCCTCTTTCTCCCTCACTCTCACTCCCTTTCCCGTCCTGTCTGTCTCTCTCACTCTCACTCCCTTTCCTGCACTGTCTGTCTCTATCACTCTCACTCCCTTTCCCGCTCTGCCTGTCTCTCTGTCTCTCACTCACTTTTCCTCACTATCTCTCTCACTCTCACTCCCTTTCCCGCTCTGTCTGTGTCTCTCACTCTCACTCTCTTTCCCGCTCTGTCTCTCTCACTCTCACTTTTTTTCCTGCTCTGTCTTTCTCTCTCACTTTCACTCCCTTTCCCACCCTGTCTGTCAGTCTCACTCACTATCCCACTCTGTCTGTCTCTCTCACTTTCACTCCCCTTCTCGCTGTCTGTCTCTCCCACTCAAACTTCTTTTCCCGCTCTGCCTGTCTCTTTCACTCTCACTCCCTTCCCTGCTCTGTCTGTCTCTCTCACTTTCACTCCCTTTCCCGCTCTGCTGTCTCTTTCACTCTCACTGCCATTCCTGCTCTGTCTGTCTCTCTCACTTTCACGCCCTTTCCCTGCCTGACTGTCTCCTTCTCATTCGCACGACCTATTGTGCTCCTTTTTTTTCTCTCTATCATCCACTTTCCCGCTCTGTCTCTCTCTTTCACTCTCACCCACTCTCCCGGCTGTGTCTGTCTCTCTCACTCCCACCCACTTTCTCTGACTCTCTCACTCCCTTTCCCACTCTCACCCCATGTCCGGCTCTGCCCGCCTCTCTCATTCTCACTCCCTTTCCCGCTCTGTCTGCCTCTCTCACTCCCTTTCCCGCTCTGTCTGTCTGTCTCTCACTATCACTCCCTTTCCTTCCCTGTCCCTCTCACTCTCACTCCCTTTCGCGCTCTGTCTTTCTCCCTCACTCACACTCTCTTTCCGTCGTGTCAGTATCTCTCAATCTCACTCCCTTTCCCGCTCTGTCTGTCTGTCTCACTCTCACCCCTTGTCCAGCTCTGCCCTCCTCTCTCACTCTCACTCCCTTTCCCGCTCTGTCTGCCTCTCTCACTCCCTTTCCTGCTCTGTCTGTCTGTCTCTCACTATCACTCCCTTTCCTTCCCTGTCCCTCTCACTCTCACTCCCTTTCGCGCTCTGTCTTTCTCCCTCACTCACACTCTCTTTCCGTCGTGTCAGTATCTCTCAATCTCACTGCCTTTCACGCTCTGTCTGTCTGTCTCACTCTCACCCCTTGTCCAGCTCTGCCCTCCTCTTTCACTCTCACGCCCTTTCCCGCTCTGTCTGTCTCTCTCTCTCACTCCCTTTACCGCTCTGTCTGTCTGTCTCTCACTATCACTCCCTTTCCCTCCCTATCTCTCTCACTCTCACTCCCTTTCCCGCTCTCTCTTTCTCCCTCACTCTCACTCCCTTCCCCGTCCTGTCTGTCTCTCACACTCTCACTCCCTTTCCCGCTCTGTCTGTCTATCTGACTCTCACTCCCTTTCCCGCTCTGTCTGTCAGCCTCACTCTCATTCGCTTTCCCGCTCTGTCTGTCTCTCTCACTCACACTCCCTTTCCCGCTCTGTCTGTCTCTCTCACGGTCACTCCCTTTCCCCCCCTTTCTCTATCTCTCACACCCTTTCCTGCTGTCTGTCTCTCTCACTCTCTCTCCCTACCCTGCTATGTCTGTCTCTCTGGCTCCCTTCCCAGCTCTGTCTGTCTCTCTCAATCCATTTCCTGCTCTCTGTCTCTCTCACTCCTTTTCCCACCTTGTCTGTCTCTCTCACTCTCACTCCATTTTCTGCTCTGTCTGTCCGTCTCACTCTCACTCCCTTTCACTCCCTGTCTGTCTCTCTCACTCTTACTCCCTTTCCCACCCTGTCTTTCTCCCTCACTCTCACTCCCTTTCCCGCTCTCTCTGTCTCTCTCACTCTCACTCCCTTTCCCGCTCTGTCTGTCTCTGTTACGGTCACTCCCTTTCCCCCCCTTTCTCTATCTCTCACTCCCTTTCCTGCTGTCTGTCTCTCTCTCTCTATTTCCCGTCCTGTCTGTCTCTCTCACTCTCTCTCCCTACCCTGCTATGTCTGTCTCTCTGGCTCCCCTCCCAGCTCTGTCTGTCTCTCTCAATCCATTTCCTGCTCTCTGTCTCTCTCACTCCTTTTCCCACCTTGTCTGTCTCTCTCACTCTCACTCCATTTCCTGCTCTGTCTGTCCGTCTCACTCTCACTCCCTTTCCCTCCCTGTCTGTCTCTCTCACTCTTACTCCCTTTCCCGCTCTGTCCTTCTCCCTCACTCTCACTCCCTTTCCCGTCCTGCCTCTCTCTCTCACTCTCTCTCCCTTTCCCGCTCTGTCTGTCTCTCTCACTCTCACTCCCTTTCCCGCTCTGTCTGTCTGTCTGACTCTCACTACCCTGCCTGCTCTGTCTGTCTCTCTCACTCTCACTCCCTTTCAAGCTCTGTCTGTCTGTCTGACTCTCACAACCCTGCCAGCTCTGTTTGTCTCTCTCACTCTCACTCCCTTTCCCGCTCTGTCTGTGTCTCTGTCTCTCACTCCGCTGCTTGCTTTGTCTGTCTCTCTCACTCCCTTTCCAGCTCTCTCTCTCTCTTTCACTCTGACCCACTCTCCCGGTTGTGTCTGTCTCTCACTCTCACCCAGCTTCTCTGACTCTCTCACTCCCTTTCCCACTCTCACCTCTTGGCCTGCTCTGCCCTCCTCTCTCACTCTCACACCCTTTCCCGCTCTGTCTGTCTCTCTCACTCTCACTCCCCTTCCCGCTCTGTCTGTTTGTCTCTCACTATTACTCCCTTTCCGTCCCTATCTCTCTCACTCTCACTCTCTTTCCCGCTCTCTCTTGCTCCCTCACTCTCACTCCTTTTTCCGTCCTGTCTGTCTCTCTCACTCTCACTCCCTTTCCCGCACTGTCTGTCTCTCTCACTCTCACTCCCCTTCCTGCTCTGTCTGTCTTTCTCACCACCTTTCCCATTCTCTCTGGTTCACTCGCTCCCTTTCCCACTCTTCCTCCCATTCTCCAACCCATATTCAGGCTCCGTCTGGCTCTCTCACCGTCACCCACTTTCCCGCTGTGTCTCACCCACTTTCCCTATCTGTCTGGCTCCCTCACTCTCACTCCTTTTCCCGCTCTGCCTGTCTCTTTCACTCTCACTCCCTTTCACGCTCTGTCTGTCTCTCTCATTCCCTTTCCCTCTCTGTCTCTCTCTCTCACTCTCACACCCCTGCCTGCTCTGTCTGTCTCTCTCTCTGCCTTTCCCGTTCTGTCTGTCTCTCTCACTCTCTTTCCTGCTGTCTGCCCCTCTCACTCCCTTTTCTGCTCTGGCTTTCTCTCTCACTCTCTTTCTGGCTCTGTCTATCTCTCCCATTCTCAGTGCCTTTTCCGCTCTGTCTGTATGTCTCACTCTCACATGGTTTCCCACTCTGTCTATCTCTCTCACGTTCACTCCCTTTCCCCCCCCTTTCTCTATCTCTCACTGCCTTTCCTCCTGTCTGTCTCTCTCACTCTCACTCCAATTCCTGCTCTGTCTGTCCGTCTCACTCTCATTCCCTTTCCCTCCCTGTCTGTCTCTCTCACTCTTACTCCCTTTCCTGCTCTGTCTTTCTCCCTCACTCTCACTCCCTTTCCCTTCCTGTCTGTCTCTCTCACTCTCTTTCCTGCTGTCTGTCTCTCTCACTCTCTTTCCTGCTCTGGCTTTCTCTCTCACTCCCTTTCTGGCTCTGTCTATCTCTCCCACTGTCACTGCCTTTCACGCTCTGTCTGTCTGTCTCACTCTCACCCCTTGTCCAGCTCTGCACCTCCTCTCTCACTCTCACTCCCTATCCCGCTCTGTCTGTCTCTCTCACTCTCACTCCCTTTACTGCTCTGTCTGTCTGTCTCTCACTATCACCCCGTTTCCCTCCCTATCTCTCTCACTCTCACTCCCTTTCCCGCTCTCTCTTTCGCTCTGACTCTCACTCCCTTTCACTCTCTGTCTGTCAGCCTCACTCTAATTCGCTTTCACGATCTGTCTGTCTCTCTCACTCTCACTCCCTTTCCTGCTCTGTCTGTCTCTCTCATGGTCACTCCCTTTCCCCTTCTTTCTCTCTCTCACTCTCTTTCCTGCTGTCTGTCTCTCTCACTCTATTTCCCGTCCTGTCTGTCTCTCTCAATCTCTCTCCCTACCCTGCTCTGTCTGTCTCTCTGGCTCCCTTTGCAGCCCTGTCTGTCTCTCTCACTCCCTTTCCTGCTCTCTGTCTCTCTCACTCCTTTTCCCACCTTGTCTGTATCTCTCACTCTCACTCCATTTTCTGCTCTGTCTGTCCGTCTCACTCTCACTCCCTTTCCCCCTCTGTCTGTCCCTCTCACTCTTACTTCCTTTCCCGCTGTCTGTCTCTGTCACTCCCTTTCCTGCTGTCTGTCTCTCTCAATCTATTTCCCTTACTGTCTGTCTCTCTCACTCTCTCTCCCTGTCCTGCTCTGTCTGTTTCTCTCACTCTCAATCTCTTTCCAGCACTGTCTCTCTCACTCTCACTCTCTTTCCCGCTCTGTCTGTCTGTTTCACACTCACTCCCTTTCCCGCTCTGTCTGAATTTCTCACTCTCACTCCCTTTCCCGCTCTGTCTGTCTCTCACAAACTCACTCCCTTTCCTGATCTGTCTGTCTGTCTGACTCTCACTACCCTGCCAGCTCTGTTTGTCTCTGTCACTCGCTTTCCCACTCTGTCTGTCCCTCTCACTCGTACTCCCTTTCCCGCTGTCTGTCACTGTCATACCGCTTCCTGCTGTCTGTCTCTGTCACTCTATTTCCGTTCCTGTCGGTCTCTCTCACTCTCTCTCCCTTTCCTGCTCTGTCTGTCTACCTTTCCAGCTCTGTATGTCTCTCTCACTCCCCTTTCTTCTGTCTGTCTCTCTCTCCGCTTTTCCCACCCTGTCTGTCTCTCTCACTCTCGCTCCCTTTCCCACTCTGTCTGTCTCTCTCTTTCTGACACACTTTCCAGCTCTGTCTGTGTCTCTCACTCTCACTTTCTTTCCTGCTCTGTCTTTCTCTCTCACTTTCACTACCTTCGCACCCTGCCTGTCACTCACACTCCCTATCCCACTCTGTCTGTCTCTCTCACTCTCACTCCCTTTCCCGCTCTGTCTCTCTCGCTCTCTTTCCC
The DNA here is from genome assembly GCF_017639515.1 of Carcharodon carcharias. Classification (NCBI taxonomy): domain Eukaryota; kingdom Metazoa; phylum Chordata; class Chondrichthyes; order Lamniformes; family Lamnidae; genus Carcharodon; species Carcharodon carcharias. The sequence goes on from NC_054469.1 coordinate 173,395,244, forward strand.
TTTCTTTCTCTCGCAATCTCACTTTCTTTCCGGCTCTGTCTTTCTCTCTCACTTTCACTCCCTTTCCCACCCTGTCTGTCACTCTCACTCACTATCCCGCTCTGTCTGACTCTCTCACTCTCACTCCCTTCCCCACTCTGTCTGTCTCTCTCACTTTAACTCCCTTTCCCACTCTGCCTGTCTCTTTCACTCTCACTCCCATCCCCGCTCTGTCTGTCGCTCTCAGTCTGATGCCCTTTCCACGCCTGACTATCTCCCTCTCATTCGCATGACATTTCTTTCCTGCTCTGTCTTTCTCTCTCACTTTCACTACCTTTCCCACCCTGTCTGTCACTCTTAATCCCTTTCCCACTCTGTCTGTCTCTCTCACTCTCACTCCCTTTCCCGCACTGTCTGTCTATCTCACGCTCACTCTCTTTCCCGCCCTTTCTCTCTCTCTCACTTTCACGCCCTTTCCCACCCTGTCTGTCACTCTCAATCCCTTTCCCACTCTGTCTGTCTCTCTCACTCTCACTCGCTTTCCCACTCTGTCTTTCTCTCTCACGTTCACTCCCTTTCCCCCCCTTTCTCTCTCTCTCACTGCCTTTCCTCCTGTCTGTCTCTCTCACTCTATTTCCCGTCCTGTCTGTCTCTCTCACTCTCTCTCCCTACACTGCTCTGTCTGTCTCTCTGGCTCCCTTCCCAGCTCTGTCTGTCTCTCTCACTCCATTTCCTGCTCTCTGGCTCTCTCACTCCTTTTCCCACCGTGTCTGTCTCTCTCACTCTCACTTCATTTCCTACTCTGTCTGTCCATCTCGCTCTCACTCCCTTTCCCTCCCTGTCTGTCTCTTTCACTCTTACTCCCTTTCCTGCTCTGTCTTTCTCCCACATTCTCACTCCCTTTCCCGTCCTGTCTGTCTCTCTCACTCTCTCTCCCTTTCCCGCTCTGTCTGTCTCTCTCACTCTCACTCCCTTTCCCACTCTCTCTGGCTCTCACTACCCTGCCTGCTCTGTCTGTCTCTCTCACTCCCTTTCCCTTCCTGCCTGTCTCTCTGACTCTCACTCCCTTTCCCTCCCTATCTCTGTCACTCTCATTCCCTTTCCCGCTCTTTATTTCTCCCTCACTCTCACTCCCTTTCCCGTCCTGTCTATCTCTCTCACTCTCACTCCCTTTCCCGCTCTGTCTGTTTCTCTCACTCTCTTTCCCTTTCGCGCTCTGTCTGTCTCTCTCACACTCACTCCCCTTCCTGATCTGTCTGTATTTCTCACTCCCTTTCCCATTCTCTCTGTTTCTCTCGCTGCCTTTCCTCCTCTTTCCCTCTCTCTCTCATTCTCCCACCCATATTCAGGTTCCGACTGTCTCTCTCACCGTCACCCACTTTCCCGCTCTGTCTCACCCACTTTCCCTATCTGTCTGGCTCTCTCACTCTCACTCTTTTCCCGCTCTGCCTGTCTCTTTCACTCTCACTCCCTTTCACGCTCTGAATGTCTCTCTCATTGCCTTTCTCTCTCTGGCTCTTTCTCTCACTCTCACTCCCCTGCCTGGTCTGTCTGTCTCTCTCACTCCCTTTACCGTCCTGTCTGTCTCTCTCACTCTCTTTCCTGCTGTCTGTCTCTCTCACTCCCTTTCCTGCTCTGGCTTTCTCTCTCACTCTCTTTCTGGCTCTGTCTATCTCTCCCACTGTCACTGCCTTTCACGCTCTGTCTGTCTGTCTCACTCTCACCCCTTGTCCAGCTCTGCACCTCCTCTCTCACTCTCACTCCCTATCCCGCTCTGTCTGTCTCTCTCACTCTCACTCCCTTTACCGCTCTGTCTGTCTGTCTCTCACTATCACTCCGTTTCCCTCCCTATCTCTCTCACTCTCACTCCCTTTCCCGCTCTCTCTTTCTCTCTCACTCTCACTCCTTTCCCCGTCCAGTGTGTCTCTCTCACTCTCACTTCCTTTCCCGCACTGTCTGTCTCTATCACTCTCACTCCCTTTCCCGCTCTGTCTTTCTCTCTGACTCTCACTCCCTTTCCCGCTCTGTCTGTCAGCCTCACTCTCATTCGCTTTCACGATCTGTCTGTCTCTCTCACTCTCACTCCCTTTCCCGCTCTGTCTGTCTCTCTCACGGTCACTCCCTTTCCCCCCCTTTCTCTCTCTCACTCTCTTTCCTGCTGTCTGTCTCTCTCACTCTATTTCCCGTCCTGTCTGTCTCTCTCAATCTCTCTCCCTACCCTGCTCTGTCTGTCTCTCTGGCTCCCTTTGCAGCCCTGTCTGTCTCTCTCACTCCCTTTCCTGCTCTCTGTCTCTCTCACTCCTTTTCCCACCTTGTCTGTATCTCTCACTCTCACTCCATTTTCTGCTCTGTCTGTCTTCTCACTGTCACTCCCTTTCCCCCTCTGTCTGTCCCTCTCACTCTTACTTCCTTTCCCGCTGTCTGTCTCTGTCACTCCCTTTCCTGCTGTCTGTTTCTCTCAATCTATTTCCCTTCCTGTCTGTCTCTCTCACTCTCTCTCCCTGTCCTGCTCTGTCTGTTTCTCTCACTCTCAATCTCTTTCCAGCTCTGTCTCTCTCACTCTCACTCTCTTTCCCGCTCTGTCTGTCTGTTTCACTCTCACTCCCTTTCCCGCTCTGTCTGAATTTCTCACTCTCACTCCCTTTCCCGCTCTGTCTGTCTCTCACACTCTCACTGCCTTTCCCGATCTGTCTGTCTGTCTGACTCTCACTACCCTGCCAGCTCTGTTTGTCTTTGTCACTCACTTTCCCACTCTGTCTGTCCCTCTCACTCGTACTCCCTTTCCCACTGTCTGTCTCTGTCATACCGCTTCCTGCTGTCTGTCTCTGTCACTCTATTTCTGTTCCTGTCTGTCTCTCTCACTCTCTCTCCCTTTCCTGCTCTGTCTGTCTCCCTTTCCAGCTCTGTATGTCTCTCTCACTCCCCTTTCTTCTGTCTGTATGTCTCTCTCTGCTTTTCCCACCCTGTCTGTCTCTCTCACTCTCACTCCCTTTCCCACTCTGTCTGTCTCTCTCTTTCTCACACACTTTCCAGCTCTGTCTGTGTCTCTCACTGTCACTCTCTTTCCCGCTCTGTCTCTCACTCTCACTTTCTTTCCTGCTCTGTCTTTCTCTCTCACTTTCACTACCTTTGCACCCTGTCTGTCCCTCACACTCCCTATCCCACTCTGTCTGTCTCTCTCACTCTCAATCTCTTTCCCTTTCTTTCTCTCTCAATCTCACTTTCTTTCCGGCTCTGTCTTTCTCTCTCACTTTCACTCCCTTTCCCACCCTGTCTGTCACTCTCACTCACTATCCTGCTCTGTCTGACTCTCTCACTTTCACTCCCTTTCCCACTCTGTCTGTCTCTCCCACTCTCACTCCCTTTCCCACTCTGTCTGTCTCTCTCTTTCTCACACACTTTCCAGCTCTGTCTGTCTCTCTCTCTCACTCTCTTTCCCGCTCTGTCTCTCACTCTCACTTTCTTTCCTGCTCTGTCTTTCTCTCTCACTTTCACTACCTTTGCACCCTGTCTGTCACTCACACTCCCTATCCCACTCTGTCTGACTCTCTCACTCTCACTCCCTTTCCCGCTCTGTCTCTCACTCTCACTCTCTTTCCCTTTCTTTCTCTCTCAATCTCACTTTCTTTCCGGCTCTGTCTTTCTCTCTCACTTTCACTCCCTTTCCCACCCTGTCTGTCACTCTCACTCACTATCCCGCTCTGTCTGACTCTCTCACTTTCACTCCCTTTCCCACTCTGTCTGTCTCTCCCACTCTCACTCCCTTCCCCGCTCTGTCTGTCTCTCTCACTTTAACTCCCTTTCCCACTGTGCCTGTCTCTTTCACTCTTACTCCCATCCCCGCTCTGTCTGTCACCCTCAGTCTGATGCCCTTTCCACGCCTGACTATCTCCCTCTCATTCGCATGACATTTCTTTCGTGCTCTGTCTTTCTCTCTCACTTTCACTACCTTTCCCACCCTGTCTGTCACTCTCAATCCCTTTCCCACTCTGTCTGTCTCTCTCACTCTCACTCCCTTTCCCGCACTGTCTGTCTCTCTCACGCTCACTCTCTTTCCCGCCCTTTCTCTCTCAATCTCACTTTCTTTCCTGCTCTGTCTTTCTCTCTCACTTTCACTCCCTTTCCCACCCTGTCTGTCACTCTCACTCCCTTTCCCACTCTGTCTGTCTGTCTCGCTCTCACTCGCTTTCCCACTCTGTCTTTCTCTCTCACGTTCACTCCCTTTCCCCCCCTTTCTCTCTCTCTCACTGCCTTTCCTCCTGTCTGTCTCTCTCACTCTATTTCCCGTACTGTCTGTCTCTCTCACTCTCTCTCCCTACCCTGCTCTGTCTGTCTCTCTTGCTCCCTTCCCAGCTCTGTCTGTCTCTCTCACTCCATTTCCTGCTCTCTGTCTCTCTCACTCCTTTTCCCACCTTGTCTGTCTCTCTCACTCTCACTCCAATTCCTGCTCTGTCTGTCCGTCTCACTCTCATTCCCTTTCCCTCCCTGTCTGTCTCTCTCACTCTTACTCCCTTTCCTGCTCTGTCTTTCTCCCTCACTCTCACTCCCTTTCCCGTCCTGTCTGTCTCTCTCACTCTCTTTCCTGCTGTCTGTCTCTCTCACTCTCTTTCCTGCTCTGGCTTTCTCTCTCACTCTCTTTCTGGCTCTGTCTATCTCTCCCACTGTCACTGCCTTTCACGCTCTGTCTGTCTGTTTCACTCTCACCCCTTGTCCAGCTCTGCACCTCCTCTCTCACTCTCACTCCCTATCCCGATCTGTCTGTCTCTCTCACTCTCACTCCCTTTACCGCTCTGTCTGTCTGTCTCTCACTATCACTCCGTTTCCGTCCCTATTTCTCTCACTCTCACTCCCTTTCCCGCTCTCCCTTTCGCTCTGACTCTCACTCCCTTTCCCGCTCTGTCTGTCAGCCTCACTCTCATTCGCTTTCACGATCTGTCCGTCTCTCTCACTCTCACTCCCTTTCTCGCTCTGTCTGTCTCTCTCATGGTCACTCCCTTTCCCCTACTTTCTCTCTCTCACTCTCTTTCCTGCTGTCTGTCTCTCTCACTCTATTTCCCGTCCTGTCTGTCTCTCTCAATCTCTCTCCCTACCCTTCTCTGTCTGTCTCTCTGGCTCCCTTTGCAGCCCTGTCTGTCTCTCTCACTCCTTTTCCCACCTTGTCTGTATCTCTCACTCTCACTCCATTTTCTGCTCTGTCTGTCCGTCTCACTCTCACTCCCTTTCCCCCTCTGTCTGTCCCTCTCACTCTTACTTCCTTTCCCGCTGTCTGTCTCTGTCACTCCCTTTCCTGCTGTCTGTCTCTCTCAATCTATTTCCCTTACTGTCTGTCTCTCTCACTCTCTCTCCCTGTCCTGCTCTGTCTGTTTCTCTCGCTCTCAATCTCTTTCCTGCTCTGTCTGTCTGTTTCACTCTCACTCCCTTTCCCGCTCTGTCTGAATTTCTCACTCTCACTCCCTTTCCCGCTCTGTCTGTCTCTCACAATCTCACTCCCTTTCCCGATCTGTCTGTCTGTCTGACTCTCACTACCCTGCCAGCTCTGTTTGTCTCTGTCACTCGCTTTCCCACTCTCTGTCCCTCTCACTCGTACTCCCTTTCCCGCTGTCTGTCTCTGTCATACCGCTTCCTGCTGTCTGTCTCTGTCACTCTATTTCCGTTCCTGTCTGTCTCTCTCACTCTCTCTCCCTTTCCTGCTCTGTCTGTCTACCTTTCCAGCTCTGTATGTCTCTCTCACTCCCCTTTCTTCTGTCTGTCTCTCTCTCTGCTTTTCCCACCCTGTCTGTCTCTCTCACTCTCACTCCCTTTCCCACTCTGTCTGTCTCTCTCTTTCTGACACACTTTCCAGCTCTGTCTGTGTCTCTCACTCTCACTTTCTTACCTGCTCTGTCTTTCTCTCTCACTTTCACTACCTTCGCACCCTGCCTGTCACTCACACTCCCTATCCCACTCTGTCTGTCTCTCTCACTCTCACTCCCTTTCCCGCTCTGTCTCTCTCACTCTCTTTCCCTTTCTTTCTCTCGCAATCTCACTTTCTTTCCGGCTCTGTCTTTCTCTCTCACTTTCACTCCCTTTCCCACCCTGTCTGTCACTCTCACTCACTATCCCGCTCTGTCTGACTCTCTCACTTTCACTCCCTTTCCCACTCTGTCTGTCTCTCCCACTCTCACTCCCTTCCCCGCTCTGTCTGTCTCTCTCACTTTAACTCCCTTTCCCACTCTGCCTGTCTCTTTCACTCTCACTCCCATCCCCGCTCTGTCTGTCGCTCTCAGTCTGATGCCCTTTCCACGCCTGACTATCTCCCTCTCATTCGCATGACATTTCTTTCCTGCTCTGTCTTTCTCGCTCACTTTCACTCCCTTTCCCACCCTGTCTGTCACTCTCAATCCCTTTCCCACTCTGTCTGTCTCTCTCACTCTCACTTGCTTTCCCACTCTGTCTTTCTCTCTCACGTTCACTCCCTTTCCCCCCCTTTCTCTCTCTCTCACTGCCTTTCCTCCTGTCTGTCTCTCTCACTCTATTTCCCGTCCTGTCTGTCTCTCTCACTCTCTCTCCCTACACTGCTCTCTCTGTCTCTCTGGCTCCCTTCCCAGCTCTGTCTGTCTCTCTCACTCCATTTCCTGCTCTCTGTCTCTCTCACTCCTTTTCCCACCGTGTCTGTCTCTCTCACTCTCACTCCATTTCCTGCTCTGTCTGTCCGTCTCACTCTCATTCCCTTTCCCTCCCTGTCTGTCTCTCTCACTCTTACTCCCTTTCCTGCTCTGTCTTTCTCCCTCACTCTCACTCCCTTTCCCGTCCTGTCTGTCTCTCTCACTCTCACTCCCTTTCCCGCTCTGTCTGGCCCTCACTACCCTGCCTGCTCTGTCTGTCTCTCTCACTCCCTTTCCCGTCCTGTCTGTCTCTATCACTCTCACTCCCTTTCCCGCTCTGTCTGTCTCTCTCACACTCACTCCCTTTCCCGCTCTGTCTGTCTGTCTGGTTCTCACTACCCTGCCTGCTCTGTCTGTCTCTCTCACTCCCTTTCCCGTCCTGTCTGTCTCTATCACTCTCACTCCCTTTCCCGCTCTGCCTGTCTCTCTGACTCTCACTCCCTTTCCCTCCCTATCTCTCTGAATCTCATTCCCTTTCCCGCTCTTTCCTTCTCCCTCACTCTCACTCCCTTTCCCGTCCTGTCTGTCTCTCTGACTCTCACTCCCTTTCCTGCTCTGTCTGTCAGCCTAACTCATATTTGTTTTCCCGCTCTGTCTGTCTCTCTCACTCTCATCCATTTCCCGCTCTGTCTGTCTCTCTCACGGTCACTCCCTTTCCCACCATTTCTCTCTCTCTCACTCTCTTTCCTGCTCTCTGACTATCTCACTCTATTTCCCGTCCTGTCTGTCTCTCCCACTCTCTCTCCCTACCCTGCTCTGTCTGTCTCTCTGGCTCCCTTTCCAGCTTTGTCTGTCTCTCTCACTCCCTTTCCTGCTCTCTATCTCTCTGACTCCTTTTCCCATCTTGTCTTTCTCTCTCACTCTCACTCCATTTTCTGCTCTGTCTGTCCATCTCACTCTCACTCCCTTTCCCCCTCTGTCTGTCCCTCTCACTCTTACTTCCTTTCCCACTGTCTGTCTCTGTCAGTCCCTTTCCTGCTGTCTGTCTATCTCAATCTATTTCCCTTCCTGTCTGTCTCTCTCACTCTCTCTCCCTGTCCTGCTCTCTCTGTTTCTCTCACTCTCAATCTCTTTCCAGCTCTGTCTCTCTCACTCTCACTCTCTTTCCTGCTCTGTCTGTCTGTTTCACTCTCACTCCCTTTCCCGCTCTGACTGAATTTCTCACTCTCACTCCCTTTCCCGCTCTGCCTGTCTCTCACACTCTTACTCCTTTTCCCACTCTGTCTGTCTGTCTCTCACTATGACTCCCTTTCCCTCCCTGTCTCTCTCAATCTCACTCCTTTCCCACTCTGTCTGTCTGTCTCATCTCACTCGCTTGCCCGCTCTGTCTGTCTCTCTCACTCTCTCTCCCTTTCCCGCCCTGTCTGTCTCTCTCACTCTCACTCCCTTTCCCGCTCTGTCTGTCTGTCTCACTCTCACTCCCTTTCCCTCTCTGTCTGAATTTCCCACTCTCACTCCCTTTCCTGATCTGTCTGTCTCTCACACTCTCACTTACTTTCCCGATCTGCCTGTCTGTCTGACTCTCACAACCCTGCCTGCTCTGTTTGTCTCTCTCACTCTCTTTCCCATTCTGTCTGTCCCTCTCACTCGTACTCCCTTTCCCGCTGTCTGTCTCTGTCATACCGCTTCCTGCTGTCTGTCTCTGTCAGTCTATTTCTGTTCCTGTCAGTCTCTCTCACTCTCTCTCCCTTTCCTGCTCTGTCTCCCTTTCCAGCTTTTTATTTCTCTCTCACTCCCTTGTCTTCTGTCTGTCTCTCTCTCTCCTTTTCCCACCCTGTCTGTCTCTCTCATTCTCACTCCCTTTCCCACTCTGTCTGTCTCTCTGACTCTCACCCACTTTCCCGCTCTGCCTGTTTCTCTCACTCTCACTGTCTTTCCCGCTCTGTCTCTCACTCTCACTTTCTTTCCTGCTCTGTCTTTCTCTCTCAGTTTCACTACCATTCCCACCCTGTCTGTCTCTCACACTCCCTATCCCACTCTGTCTGTCTCTCTCACTCTCACTCCCTTTCCCGCCCTGTCTCTCTCACTCTCACTCTCTTTCCCGTTCTTTCTCTCTCAATCTCACTTTCTTTCCGGCTCTGTCTTTCTCTCTCACTTTCACTCCCTTTCCCGCCCTGTCTGTCACTCTCACTCACTATCCCGCTCTGTCTGTCTCTCTCACTTTCACTCCCTTTCCCACTCAGTCTGGCTCTCCCACTCTAACTCCTTTTCCCGCTCTGCCTGTCTCTTTCACTCTCACTCCCATCCCCGCTCTGTCTGTCGCTCTCTGATGCCCTTTCCACGCCTGACTATCTCCCTCTCATTCGCACGACATTTCTTTCCTGCTCTGTCTTTCTCTCTCACTTTCACTACCTTTCCCACCCTGTCTGTCACTCTCACTCCCTTTCCCACTCTGTCTGTCAGTCTCACTTTCACTCGCTTTCACACTCTGTCTTCCTCTGTCATGGTCACTCCCTTTCCCACCCTTTCTCTCTCTCTCAATCCCTTTCCTGCTGTCTGTCTCTCCCACTCTATTTTCCGTCCTGTCTGTCTCTCTCACTCTCTCTCCCTATCCTGCTCTGTCTGTCTCTCTGGCTTCCTTCCCATCTCTGTCTGTCTCTCTCACTCCATTTCCTGTGCTCTGTCTCTCTCACTCCTTTTCCCACCGTGTCTGTCTCTCTCACTCTCACTTCATTTACTGCTCTGTCTGTCCATCTCGCTCTCACTCCCTTTCCCTCCCTGTCTGTCTCTTTCACTCTTACTCCCTTTCCTGCTCCGTCTTTCTCCCACACTCTCACTCCCATTCCCGTCCTGTCTGTCTCTCTCACTCTCTCTCCCTTTCCCGCTCTGTCTGTCTCTCTCACTCTCACTCCCTTTCCCGCTCTCTCTGGCTCTCACTACACTGCCTGCTCTGTCTGTCTCTCTCACTCCCTTTCCTGTCCTGCCTGTCTCTATGACTCTCACTCCCTTTCACTCCCTATCTCTGTCACTCTCATTCCCTTTCCCGCTCTTTATTTCTCCCTCACTCTCACTCCCTTTCCCGTCCTGTCAATCTCTCTCACTCTCACTCCCTTTCCCACACTGTCTGTCTCTATCACTCTCACTCCCCTTCCCGCTCTGTCTGTTTCTCTCACTCCACTCCCTTTCGCGCTCTGTCTGTCTCTCTCACACTCACTCCCCTTCCTGATCTGTCTGTCTTTCTCACTCCCTTTCCCATTCTCTCTGTTTCTCTCGCTCCCTTTCCTGTTCTTTCCCTCTCTCACTCATTCTCCCACCCATATTCAGGTTCCGTCTGTCTCTCTCACCGTCACCCACTTTCCCGCTCTGTCTCACCCACTTTTCCTATCTGTCTGGCTCTCTCACTCTCACTCCTTTTCCCGCTCTGCCTGTCTCTTTCACTCTCACTCCCTTTCACGCTCTGAATGTCTCTCTCATTCCCTTTCCCTCTCTGGCTCTTTCTCTCACTCTCACTCCCCTGCCTGGTCTGTCATTCTCTCTCACTCCCTTTCCCGTCCTGTCTGTCTCTCTCACTCTTTTTCCTGCTGTCTGTCTCTCTCACTCCCTTTCCTGCTCTGGCTTTCTCTCTCACTCTCTTTCTGGCTCTGTCTATCTCTCCCACTGTCACTGCCTTTCACGCTCTGTCTGTCTGTCTCACTCTCAACCCTTGTCCAGCTCTGCACCTCCTCTCTCACTCTCACTCCCTATCCCGCTCTGTCTGTCTCTCTCACTCTCACTCCCTTTACCGCTCTGTCTGTCTGTCTCTCACTATCACTCCGTTTCCCTCCCTATCTCTCTCAGTCTCACTCCCTTTCCCGCTCTCTCTTTCTCCCTCACTCTCACTCCCTGCCCCGTCCTGTCTGTCTCTCTCACTCTCACTCCCTTTCCCTCTCTGTCTTTCTCTCTGACTCTCACTCCCTTTCCCGTTCTGTCTGTCAGCCTCACTCTCATTCGCTTTCACGATCTGTGTGTCTCTCTCACTCTCACTCCCTTTCCCGCTCTGTCTGTCTCTCTCATGGTCACTCCCTTTCCCCCCCTTTCTCTCTCTCACTCTCTTTCCTGCTGTCTGTCTCTCTCACTCCATTTCCCGTCCTGTCTGTCTCTCTCACTCTCTCTCCCTCCCCTGCTCTGTCTGTCTCTCTGGCTCCCTTCCCAGCTCTGTCTGTCTCTCTCACTCCCTTTCCTGCTCTCTGTCTCTCTCACTCCTTTTCCCATCTTGTCTTTCTCTCTCATTCTCACTCCATTTTCTGCTCTGTCTGTCCATCTCACTCTCACTCCCTTTCCCCCTCTGTCTGTCCCTCTCACTCTTACTTCCTTTCCCGCTGTCTGCTCTCTGTCAGTCCCTTTCCTGCTGTCTGTCTCTCTCAATCTATTTGCCTTCCTGTCTGTCTCTCTCACTCTCTCTCCCTGTCCTGCTCTGTCTGTTTCTCTCACTCTCAATCTCTTTCCAGCTCTGTCTCTCTCACTCTCACTCTCTTTCCTGCTCTGTCTGTCTCTTTCACTCTCACTCCCATCCCTGCTCTGTCTGTCGCTCTCACTCTGATGCCCTTTCCACGCCTGACTATCGCCCTCTCATTCGCACGACATTTCTTTCCTGCTCTGTCTTTCTCTATCACTTTCACTACCTTTCCCACCCTGTCTGTCACTCTCAATCCCTTTCCCACTCTATCTGTCACTCTCACTCTCACTCCCTTTCCCGCACTGTCTGTCTCTCTCACTCTCACTCTCTTTCCCGCTCTTTCTCTCTCAATCTCACTTTCTTTCCTGCTCTGTCTTTCTCTCTCACTTTCACTCCCTTTCCCACCCTGTCTGTCACTCTCACTCCCTTTCCCACTCTGTCTGTCTGTCTCACTCTCACTCGCTTTCGCATTCTGTCTTTTTCTCTCACGTTCACTCCCTGTCCCACCCTTGCTCTCTCTCTCACTCCCTTTCCTGCTGTCTGTCTCTCTCAGTCTATTTCATTTCCTGTCTGTCTCTCTCACTCTCTCTCCCTACCCTGCTCTGTCTGTCTCTCTGGCTCCCTTCCCATCTCTGTCTGTCTCTCTCACTCCATTTCCTGCGCTCTGTCTCTCTCACTCCTTTTCCCACCGTGTCTGTCTCTCTCAGTCTCACTTCATTTCCTGCTCTGTCTGTCTGTCTCACTCTCACTCCCTTTCCCGTCCTGTCTGTCTCTCTCACTCTCTCTCCCTTACCCGCTCTGTCTGTCTCTCTCACTCTCACTCCCTTTCCCGCTCTGTCTGTCTCTCTCACTCTCACTACCCTGCCTGCTCTCTCTGTCTTTCTCACTCCCTTTCCCATTCTCTCTGTTTCTCTCGCTCCCTTTCCTGCTCTTTCCCTCTCTCTCTCATTCTCCCACCCATATTCAGGTTCCGTCTGTCTCTCTCACCGTTACCCACTTTCCCGCTCTGTCTCACCCACTTTCCCTCTCTGTCTGGCTCTCTCACTCTCACTCCTTTTCCTGCTCTGCCTGTCTCTTTCACTGTAACTCCCTTTCACGCTCTGTCTGTCTCTCTCATTCCCTTTCCCTCTCTGGCTCTTTCCCTCACTCTCACTCCCCTGCTTGCTCTGTCTGTCTCTCTCACTCCCTTTCCCGTCCTGTCTGTCTCTCTCACTCTCTTTCCTGCTGTCTGTCTCTCTCACTCCCTTTCCTGCTCTGGCTTTCTCTCTCACTCTCTTTCTGGCTCTGTCAATGTCTCCCACTGTCACTGCCTTTCACACTCTGTCTGTCTGTCTCACTCTCACCCCTTGTCCAGCTCTGCACCTCCTCTCTCACTCTCACTCCATATGCCGCTCTGTCTGTCTCTCTCACTCTCACTCCCTTTACCACTCTGTCTGTCTGTCTCTCACTATCATTCCCTTTCCCTCCCTATCTCTCTCACTCTCACTCCCTTTCCCGCTCTCTCTTTCTCCCTCACTCTCACTCCCTTCCCCATCCTGTCTGTCTCTCTCACTCTCACTTCCTTTCCCGCACTGTCTGTCTCTATCACTCTCACTCCCTTTCCCGCTCTGTCTTTCTCTCTGACTCTCACTCCCTTTCCCGCTCTGTCTGTCAGCCTCACTCTCATTTGCTTTCACGGTCTGTCTGTCTCTCTTATTCTCCCTCCCTTGCCCGCTCTGTCTGTCTCTCTCATGGTCACTCCCTTTCAAACCCTTTCTCTCTCTCACTCTATTTCCCGTCCTGTCTGTCTCTCTCACTCTCTCTCCCTACCCTGCTCTGTCTGTCTCTCTGGCTCCCTTTCCAGCTCTGTCTGTCTCTCTCACTCCCTTTCCTGCTCTCTGTCTCTCTCACTCCTTTTCCCACCTTGTCTGTCTCTCTCACTCTCACTCCATTTTCTGCTCTGTCTGTCCGTCTCACTCTCACTCCCTTTCCCCCTCTGTCTGTCTCTCTCACTCTTACTTCCTTTCCTGCTGTCTGTCTCTGTCACTCCCTTTCCTGCTGTCTGTCTCTCGTAATCTATTTCCCTTCCTGTCTGTCTCTCTCACTCTCTCTCCCTGTCCATTTCTGACTGTTTCTCTCACTCTCAATCTCTTTCCAGCTCTGTCTCTCTCAATCTCACTCTCTTTCCTGCTCTGTCTGTCTGTTTCACTCTCACTCCCTTTCCCGCTCTGTCTGAATTTCTCACTCTCACTCCCTTTCCCGCTCTGTCTGTCTCTCACACTCTCACTCCTTTCCCACTCTGTCTGTCTGTCTCATCTCACTCGCTTTCCCGCTCTGTCTGTCTCTCTCACTCTCTCTCCCTTTCGCTCCCTTTCTGTCTCACTCATTCTCACTCCCTTTCCCGCTCTGTCTTTCTCCCTCACTCTCACTCCCTTTCCCGTCCTGTCTGTCTCTCTCACTCTCACTCCCTTTCCCGCTCTGTCTGTCTGTCTCACTCTCACTCCCTTTCCCGCTCTGTCTGAATTTCCCACTCTCACTCCCTTTCCCGCTCTGTCTGTCTCTCACACTCTCACTCTCTTTCCCGATCTGTCTGTCTGTCTGACTCTCACTACCCTGCCAGCTCTGTTTGTCTCTGTCACTCGCTTTCCCACTCTGTCTGCCCCTCTCAATCGTACTCCCTTTCCCGCTGTCTGTCTCTGTCATACCGCTTCCTGCTGTCTGTCTCTGTCACTCTATTTCCGTTCCTGTCTGTCTCTCTCACTCTCTCTCCCTTTCCTGCTCTGTCTGTCTCCCTTTCCAGCTCTGTATGTCTCTCTCACTCCCCTTCCTTCTGTCTGTCTCTCTCTCTCCTTTTCCCACCCTGTCTGTCTCTCTCAATCTCACTCCCTTTCCCACTCTGTCTGTCTCTCTCACTCTCACCCACTTTCCCGCTCTGTCTGTGTCTCTCACTCTCACTCTCTTTCCCGCTCTGTCTCTCAATCTCACTTTCTTTCCGGCTCTGTCTTTCTCTCTCACTTTCACTCCCTTTCCCACCCTGTCTGTCATTCTCACTCACTATCCCGCTCTGTCTGTCTCTCTCACTTTCACTCCCTTTCCCGCTCTGACTGTCTCTCCCACTCTAACTCCTTTTCCCGCTCTGTCTGTCTCTCTCACTCTCTTTCCTGCTGTCTGTCTCTCTCACTCCCTTTCCTGCTCTGGCTTTCTCTCTCACTCTCTTTTTGGCTCTGTCTATCTCTCCCACTGTCACTGCCTTTCACGCTCTGTCTGTCTGTCTCACTCTCACCCCTTGTCCAGCTCTGCACCTCCTCTCTCACTCTCACTCCATATCCCGCTCTGTCTGTCTCTCTCACTCTCACTCCCTTTACCACTCTGTCTGTCTGTCTCTCACTATCATTCCCTTTCCCTCCCTATCTCTCTCACTCTCACTCCCTTTCCCGCTCTCTCTTTCTCTCTCACTCTCACTTCCTTTCCCGCACTGTCTGTCTCTATCACTCTCACTCCCTTTCCCGCTCTGTCTTTCTCTCTGACTCTCTCTCCCTTTCCCGCTCTGTCTGTCAGCCTCACTCTCATTCGCTTTCATGCTCTGTCTGTCTCTCTCATTCTCACTCCCTTTCCCACTCTGTCTGTCTCTCTCACTGTCACTCCCTTTCCCCCCCTTTCTCTCTCTCAATCTCTTTCCTGCTGTCTGTCTCTCTCACTCTATTTCCCTTCCTGTCTGTCTCTCTCACTCTCTCTCCCTACCCTGCTCTCTCTGTCTCTCTGGCTCCCTTTCCAGCTCTGTCTGTCTCTCTCACTCCCTTTCCTGCTCTCTGTCTCTCTCACTCCTTTTCCCACCTTGTCTGTCTCTCTCACTCTCACTCCAGTTCCTGCTCTGTCTGTCCGTCTCACTCTCATTCCCTTTCCCACCCTGTCTGTCTCTCTCACTCTTACTCCCTTTCCTGCTCTGTCTTTCTCCCTCACTCTCAGTCTCTTTCCCTTCCTGTTTGTCTCTCTCACACTCTCTCCCTTTCCCGCTCTGTCTGTTTCTCTCACTCTCACTCCCTTTCCGGCACTGTCTGGCTCTCACTACCCTGCCTGCTCTGTCTGTCTCTCTCACTCCCTTTCCCTTCCTGTCTGTCTCTATCACGCTCACTCCCTTTCCCGCTCTGCCTGTCTCTCTGACTCTCACTCCCTTTCCCTCCCTATCTCTGTCACTCTCATTCCCTTTCCCGCTCTTTCTTTCTCCCTCACTCTCACTCCCTTTCCCCTCCTGTCTGTCTCTCTCACTCTCACTCCCTTTCCCGCGCTGTCTGTCTCTATCACTCTCACTCCCTTTTCCGCTCTGTCTGTCTCTCTCACTCTCACTCCCCTTCCTGCTCTGTCTGTCTTTCTCACTCCCTTTCCCATTCTCTCTGTTTCTCTCACTCCCTTTCCTGTTCTTTCCCTCTCTCTCTCATTCTCCCACCCATATTCAGGTTCCATCTGTCTCTCTCACTGTCTCCCATTTTCCCGCTCTGTCTCACCCACTTTCCCTATCTGTCTGTCTCTCTCACTCTCACTCCTTTTCCCGTTCTGCCTGTCTCTTTCACTCTCACTCCCTTTCACGCTCTGAAAGTCTCTCTCATTCCCTTTCCCTCTCTGGCACTTTCTCTCACTCTCACTCCCCTGCCTGCTCTGTCTGTCTCTCTCACTCCCTTTCCCGTCCTGCCTGTCTCTCTCACTCTCTTCTCCTCCTGTCTGTCACTCTCACTCCCTTTCCTGCTCTGGCTTTCTCTCTCACTCTCTTTCTGGCTCTGTCTATCTCTCCCACTGTCACTGCCTTTCACGCTCTGTCTGTCTGTCTCACTCTCACCTCTGTCAGCTCTGCCCTCCTCTCTCACTCTCACTCACTTTCCCGCACTGTATGTCTCTCTCACTCTCACTCCCTTTACCACTCTGTCTGTCTGTCTCTCACTATCACTCCCTTTCCCTCCCTATCTCTCTCACTCTCACTCCCTTTCCCGCTCTCTCTTTCTCCCTCACTCTCACTCCCTTCCCCATCCTGTCTGTCTCTCTCACTCTCACTTCCTTTCCCGCACTGTCTGTCTCTATCACTCTCACTCCCTTCCCCGCTCTGTCTGTCTCTCTGACTCTCACTCCCTTTCCTGCTTTGTCTGTCAGCCTCGCTCTCATTCGCTTTACCGCTCTGTCTGTCTCTCTCACTCTCACGCCCTTTCCCGCTCTGTCTGTCTCTCTCACGGTTACTCCCTTTCCCACCCTTTCTCTATCTCTCTCTCACTTTCCTGCTGTCTGTCTCTCTCACTCTATTTCCTGTCCTGTCTGTCTGTCTCACTCTCTCTCCTTACGCTGCTTTGTGAGTCTCTCTGGCTCCCTTCCCAGCTCTGTCTGTCTCTCTCAATCCATTTCCTGCTCTCTGTCTCTCGCACTCCTTTTCCCACCTTGTCTGTCTCTCTCACTCTCATTCCATTTCCTGCTCTGTCTGTCTGTCTCTCACTATCACTCCCTTTCCCTCCCTCTCTCTCTCACTCTTACTCCCTTTCCTGCTCTGTCTTTCTCCATCACTCTCACTCCCTTTCCCGTCCTGTCTCTCTCTCTCACACTCTTTCCCTTTCCCGTTCTCTCTGTCTCTCTCTCACTCTCACTCCCTTTCCCGCTCTGTCTGTGTGTCTGACTCTCACTGCCCTGCCTGCTCTGTCTGTCTGTCTCACTCCCTTTCCCATCCTGTCTGTCTCTCTCACTCTCACAACCTTTCCCGCTCTGTCTGTCTCTCTCACTGTCACTGCTTTCCCATCCTATCTTTCTCTCTCGCTCCATTTCATTCTGTCTGTCTCTCTCACTCTATTTCCCGTCTTGTCTGTCTCTCTCACTCCCTTACCCACTCGAGGTTTCTCTCTCTTTCTGTTTCCCGCTCTGTCTATCTCTCCCAGTCTGACTCCTTTGCCACTCTGTCTGTCCCTCTCACTCCCTTTGCTGCTGTCTGTCTCCCTCACTCTCACTCCCTCTCCTGTCCTGTCTGTCTCTCTCACTCTCTCTCCCTTTCCTGCTCTGTCTGTCTCCCTTTCCAGCTCTGTATGTCTCTCTCACTCCCCTTTCTTCTGTCTGTCTCTCTCTCTCCTTTTCCCACCCTATCTGTCTCTCTCACTTTCACTCCCTTTCCCACTCTGTTTGTCTCTCTCACTCTCACCCACTTTCCCGCTCTGTCTGTGTCTCTCACTCTCACTCTCTTTCCCGTTCTTTCTCTCTCAATCTCACTTTCTTTCCTGCTCTGTCTTTCTCTCTCACTTTCACTCCCTTTCCACCCTGTCTGTCACTCTCACTCAATATCCCGCTCTGTTTGTCTGTCTCACTTTCACTCCTTTTCCCGCTCTGCCTGTCTCTTTCACTCTCACTCTCATCCCCGCTCTGTCTGTCGCTCTCACTCTGATGCCCTTTCCACGCCTGACTATCTCCCTCTCATTCGCATGACATTTCTTTCGTGCTCTGTCTTTCTCTCTCAGTTTTACTACCTTTCCCACCCTGTCTGTCACTCTCAATCCCTTTCCCACTCTGTCTGTCTCTCTCACTCTCACTCCCGTTCCCGCACTGTCTGTCTCTCTCACTCTCTTTCCCGCCCTTTCTCTCTCAATCTCACTTTCTTTCCTGCTCTGTCTTTCTCTCTCACTTTCACTACCTTTCCCACCCAGTCTGTCACTCTCACTCCCTTTCCCGCTCTGTCTGTCTGTCTCACTCTCACTCGCTTTCCCACACTGTCTTTCTCTCTCACGTTCACTCCCTTTCCCCCACTTTCTCTCTCTCTCACTCCCTTTCCTCCTGTCTGTCTCTCTCACTCTATTTCCCGTCCTGTCTGTCTCTCTCACTCTCTCGTCCTACCCTGCTCTGTCTGTCTCTCTGGCTCCCTTCCCAGCTCTGTCTGTCTCTCTCAATCCATTTCCTGCTCTCTGTCTCTCTGACTCCTTTTCCCACCTTGTCTGTCTCTCTCACTCTCACTCCATTTCCTGCTCTGTCTGTCCGTCGCACTCTCATTCCCTTTCCCTCCCTGTCTGTCTCTCTCACTCTTACTCCCTTTCCTGCTCTGTCTTTTTCCCTCACTCTCACTCCCTTTCCCATCCTGTATTTCTTTCTCACTCTCTCTCCCTTTCCCGCTCTGTCTCTCTCACTCTCACTCCCTTTCCCGCTCAGTCTGGCTCTCTCACTCTCACTCCCTTTCCCGCTCTGTCTTTCTCTCTGACTCTCACTCCCTTTCCCGCTTTGTCTGTCAGCCTCCCTCTCATTCGCTTTCCTGCTCTGTCTGTCTCTCTCTCACTCCCTTTCCCGCTCTGTCTGTCTCTCTCACGGTCACTCCCTTTCCCACCCTTTCTCTATCTCTCACTCCCTTTCCTGCTGTCTGTCTCTCTCACTCTATTTCCCGTCCTGTCTGTCTCTCTCTCTCGCTCTCCTTACCCTGCTATGTGTGTCTCTCTGGCTCCCTTCCCAGCTCTGTCTGTCTCTCTCAATCCATTTCCTGCTCTCTGTCTCTCTCACTCCTTTTCCCACCTTGTCTGTCTCTCTCACTCTCACTCCATTTCCTGCTCTGTCTGTCTGTCTCTCCCTATCACTCCCTTTCCCTCCCTATCTCTCTCACTCTTACTCCCTTTCCCGCACTGTCTTTCTCCCTCACTCTCACTCCCATTCCCGTCCTGTCTCTCTCTCTCACACTCTTTCCCTTTTCCGCTCTCTCTGTCTCTCTCTCACTCTCACTCCCTTTCCCGCTCTGTCTGTCTGTCTGACTCTCACTACCCTGCCTGCTCTGTCTGTTTCTCTCACTCCCTTTCCCATCCTGTCTGTCTCTCTCACTCTCACTCCCTTTCCCGCTCTGTCTGTATCTCTCACTATCACTCCTTTCCAATCCTGTCTGTCTCTCTCGCTCCCTTTCCCGCTCTGTCTGTCTGTCTCACTCTCCCTTGCTTTCCCACTCTGTCTTCCTCTCTCACATTCACTCCCTTTCCCCCACTTTCTCTCTCTCTCACTCCCTTTCCTCTTGTCTGTCTCTCTCACTCTATTTCCCGTCCTGTCTGTCTCTCTCACTCTCTCTTCCTACCCTGCTCTGTCTGTCTCTCTGGCTCCCTTCCCAGCTCTGTCTGTCTCTCTCACTGCATTTCCTGCTCTCTGTCTCTCTGACTCCTTTTCCCACCTTGTCTGTCTCTCTCACTCTCACTCCATTTCCTGCTCTGTCTGTCCGTCTCACTCTCATTCCCTTTCCCTCCCTGTCTGTCTCTCTCACTCTTACTCCCTTTCCTGCTCTGTCTTTTTCCCTCACTCTCACTCCCTTTCCCGTCCTGTCTTTCTTTCTCACTCTCTCTCCCTTTCCCGCTCTGTCTGTCTCTATCACTCTCACTCCCTTTCCCGCTCTGCCTGTCTCTCTGACTCTCATTCCCTTTCCCGCTCTTTCTTTCTCCCTCACTCTCACTCCCTTTCCCGTCCTGTCTGTCTCTCTCACTCTCATTCCTTTTCCCGCTCTGCCTGTCTCTTTCACTCTCACTCCCTTTCACGCTCTGAATGTCTCTGTCTTTCCCTTTCTCTCTCTGGCTCTTTCCCTCACTCTCACGCCCCTGCCTGCTCTGTCTGTCTCTCTCACTCCCGTTCCTGTCCTGTCTGTCTCTCTCACTCTCTTTCCTGCTGTCTGTCACTCTCACTCCCTTTCCTGCTCTGGCTTTCTCTCTCACTCTCTTTCTGGCTCTGTCTGTCTCTCCCAATGTCACTGCCTTTCACGCTCTGTCTGTTTGTCTCACTCTCACCCCTGTCAGCTCTGCCCTCCTCTCTCACTCTCACTCCCTTTCCCGCTCTGTATGTCTCTCTCACTCTCACTCCCTTTACCGGTCTGTCTGTCTGTCTCCCACTATCACTCCGTTTCCCTCCCTATCTCTCTCACTCTCACTCCCTTTCCCGCTCACTCTTTCTCCCTCAGTCTCAAAACCTTCCCCGTCCTGTCTGTCTCTCTCACTCTCACTTCCTTTCCCGCACTGTCTGTCTCAGTCACTCTCACTCCCTTTCCCGCTCTGTCTTTCTCTCTGACTCTCACTCCCTTTCCCGCTTTGTCTGTCAGCCTCCCTCTCATTCGCTTTCCCGCTCTGTCTGTCTCTCTCACTCTCACTCCCTTTCCCGCTCTGTCTGTCTCTCTCATGGTCACTCCCTTTCCCACCCTTTCTCTATCTCTCACTCCCTTTCCTGCAGTCTGTCTCTCTCACTCTATTTCCCGTCCTGTCTGTCTCACTCACTCTTTCTCCTTACCCTGCTATCTGTTTCTCTCTGGCTCCCTTCCCAGCTCTGTCTGTCTCTCTCAATCCATTTCCTGCTCTCTGTCTCTCTCACTCCTTTTCCCACCTTGTCTGTCTCTATCACTCTCACTCCATTTCCTGCTCTGTCTGTCTATCTCTCCCTATCACTCCCTTTCCCTCCCTATCTCTCTCACGCTTACTCCCTTTCCCGCTCTGTCTTTCTCCCTCACTCTCACTCCCTTTCCCGTCCTGTCTCTCTCTCTCACACTCTTTCCCTTACTCGCTCTCTCTGTCTCTCTCTCACTCTCACTCCCTTTCCCGCTCTGTCTGTCTGTCTGACTCTCACTACCCTGCCTGCTCTGTCTGTCTCTCTCACTCCCTTTCCCATCCTATCTGTCTCTCTCACTCTCACTCCCTTTCCCGCTCTGTCTGTATCTCTCGCTATCACTCCTTTCCCATCCTGTCTGTCTCTCTCGCTCCATTTCCTTCTGTCTGTCTCTCTCACTCTATTTCCCGTCCTGTCTGTCTCTCTCACTCCCTTTCCCACTCTAGGTTTCTCTCTCTCTCTGTTTCCCGCTCTGTCTATCTCTCCCACTCTCACTCCCTTTGCCACTCTGTCTTTCCCTCTCACTCCCTTTGCTGCTGTCTGTCTCCCTCACTCTCACTCCCTTTCCTGTCCTGTCTGTCTCTCTCACTCTCTTCTCACTTTCCTGCTCTGTCTGTCTCTCAGACTCCATTTCCAGCTCTGTATGTCTCTCTCACTCCCTTTCCTGCTGTCTGTCTCTCTCACTCTCACTCCCTTTCCCGTGCTCTGTCTCTCTAATGATCACTCTTTCCTGCTCTGTCTCTCTCACTCTCACTTTCTTCCCTGCTCTGCCGTTGTCTCGCACTTTCACTCCCTTTCCCAACCTGTCTGTTGCTCTCACTCCCTTTCCCACTCTGTATGTCTCTCTCACTCTCACTCCCCTTCCTGCTCTGTCTGTCTTTTTCACTCCCTTTCCCATTCTCTCTGTTTCTCTCGCTCCCTTTCCTGCTCTTTCTCTCATTCTCCCATCCATATTCACGCTCCATCTGGTTCTCTCACCGTCGCCCACTTTCCCGCTCTGTCTCACCCACTTTCCCTATCTGTCTGGCTCTCTCACTCTCACTCCTTTTCCTGCTCTGCCTGTCTCTTTCACTGTCACTCCCTTTCACGCTCTGTCTGTCTCTCTCATTCCCTTTTCCTCTCTGGCTCTCTCTCTCACTCTTACTCCCCTGCCTGCTCTGTCTGTCTCTCTCACTCCTTTTCTGCTCTGTCTGCCTCTCTCACTCTCACTCCCTTTCCCGCTCTGTTTGTCTCTCTCACTCTCACTCCCCTTCCTGCTCTGTCTGTCTTTCTCACTCCCTTTCCCATTCTTTCTGTTTCTCTCGCTCCCTTTCCTACACTTAATATCTCTCTCTCATTCTCCCACCCATATTCACACTCCGTCTGTCTCTCTCACCGTCACCCACTTTCCCGCTCTGTCTCACCCACCTTCCCTATCTGTCTGGCTCTCTCACTCTCACTCCTTTTCCCGCTCTGCCTGTCTCTTTCACTCTCACTCCCTTTCACGCTCTGTCTCCCTCATTCCCTTTCCCTCTCTTGCTCTCTCTCTCACTCCCCTGCCTGCTCTGTCTGTCTCTCTCACACCCTTTCCCGTCCTATCTGTCTCTCTCACTCTCTTTCCTGCTGTCTGTCTCTCTCACTCCCTTTCCTGCTCTGGCTTTCTCTCTCACTAGCTTTCTGGCTCTGTCTATCTCTCCCATTCTCACTGCCTTTCCCGCTCTGTCTGTCTGTCTCACTCTCACATGGTTTCCCGCCCTGTTTATCTCTCACTCTCACCCACTTTCTCTGACTCTCTCACTCCCTTTCCCACTCTCACCCCTTGTCCAGCTCTGCCTTCCTCTCTCATTCTCACTCCCTATCCCTCTCTGTCTGTTTCTCTCACTCTCACTCCCTTTCCCGTTCTGTCTGTCTGTCTCTCACTATCATTCCCTTTCCCTCCCTATCTCTCTCACTCTCAATCACTTCCCCGGCCTGTCTGTCTCTCTTACTCTATTTCCCGTCCTGTCTGTCTCTCTCACTCTCTCTCCCTACCCTGCTCTGTCTGTCTCTCTGGCTCCCTTTCCAGCTCTGTCTGTCTCTCTCACACCCTTTCCTGCTCTCTGTCTCTCTCACTCCTTTTCCCACCTTGTCTGTCTCTCTCACTCTCACTCCATTTTCTGCTCTGTCTGTCTGTCTCACTCTCACTCCCTTTCCCCCTCTGTCTGTCCCTCTCACTCTTACTTCCTTTCCTGCTGTCTGTCTCTGTCACTCCCTTTCCTGCTGTCTGTCTCTCTCAATCTATTTCCCTTCCTGTCTGTCTCTCTCACTCTCTCTCACTTTCCCGCTCTGTCTGTTTCTCTCACTCTCAATCTCTTTCCAGCTCTGTCTCTCTCACTCTCACTCTCTTTCCTGCTCTGTCTCTCTCAATCTCACTCCTTTCCCACTCTGTCTGTCTGTCTCATCTCACTCGCTTGCCCGCTCTGTCTGTCTCTCTCACTCTCTCTCCCTTTCCCTCCCTTTCTGTCTCACCCGCTCTCACTCCCTTTCCCGCTCTGTCTTTCTCCCTCACTCACAGTCCCTTTCCCGCTCTGTCTGAATTTCCCACTCTCACTCCCTTTCCCACTCTGTCTGTCTCACTCTCACTCCCTTTCACACTCTGTCTGAATTTCCCACTCTCACTCCCTTTCCCGCTCTGTCTTTTCTCACACTCTCACTCCCTTTCCCAATCTGTCTGTCTGTCTGTCTCTCACTACCCTGCCTCTCTGTTTGTCTCTCTCACTCCCTTTCCCACTCTGTCTGTCCCTCTCACTCGTACTCCCTTTCCCGCTGTCTGTCTCTGTCATACCGCTTCCTGCTGACTGTCTCTGTCACTCTATTTCCGTTCCTGTCAGTCTCTCTCACTCTCTCTCCCTTTCCTGCTCTGTCTGTCTCCCTTTCCAGCTCTGTATTTTTCTCTCACTCCCTTTTCTTCTGTCTGTCTCTCTCTCTCCTTTTGCCACCCTGTCTGTCTCTCTCACTCACGCTCCCTTTCCCAAACTGTCTGTCTCTCTCACTCTCACCCACTTTCCCGCTCTGTCTGTGTCTCTCACTCTCACTCTCTTTCCCGCTCTGTCTCTCACTCTCACTTTCTTTCCTGCTCTGTCTTTCTCTCTCACTTTCACTACGTTTCCCACCATGTCTGTCATTCACACTCCCTATCCCGCTCTGTCTGGTTCCCTCACTTTCACTCCCTTTCCTGCTCTGACTGTCTCTCCCACTCTAACTCCTTTTCCCGCTCTGCCTGTCTCTTTCACTCTCACTCCCATCCCCGCTCTGTCTGTCGCTCTCACTCTGATGCCCTTTCCACGCCTGACTATCTCCCTCTCATTCGCATGACATTTCTTTCCTGCTCTGTCTTTGTCTCTCAATTTCACTACCTTTCCCACCCTGTCTGTCACTCTCACTCCCTTTCCCACCCTGTCAGTCACTCTCACTCCCTTTTCCGCTCTGTCTGTCAGTCTCACTCTCACTCGCTTTCCCATTCTGTCTTTCCCTCTCACGTTCACTCCCTTTCCCACCCTTTCTCTCTCTCTCACTCCCTTTCCTGCTGTCTGTCTCTCTCAATCTATTTCCCTTCCTGTCTGTCTCTCTCACTCTCTCTCACTTTCCCGCTCTGTCTGTTTCTCTCACTCTCAATCTCTTTCCAGCTCTGTCTCTCTCACTCTCACTCTCTTTCCTGCTCTGTCTGTCTGTTTCACTCTCACTCCCTTTCCTGCTCTGTCTGAATTTCTCACTCTCACTCCCTTTCCCGCTCTGTCTGTCTCTCACACTCTCACTCCTTTTCCCGCTCTGTCTGTCTGTCTCTCACTATGACTCCCTTTCCCTCCCTGTCTCTCTCAATGTCACTCCTTTCCCACTCTGTCTGTCTGTCTCATCTCACTCGCTTGCCCGCTCTGTCTGTCTCTCTCACTCTCTCTCCCTTTCCCTCCCTTTCTGTCTCACCCGCTCTCACTCCCTTTCCCGCTCTGTCTTTCTCTCTCACTCTCAGTCCCTTTACCGCTCTGTCTGAATTTCCCACTCTCACTCCCTTTCCCACTCTGTCTGTCTCACTCTCACTCCCTTTCACGTTCTGTCTGAATTTCCCACTCTCACTCCCTTTCCCGCTCTGTCTGTTCTCACACTCTCACTCCCTTTCCCAATCTGTCTGTCTGTCTGTCTCTCACTACCCTGCCTGCTCTGTTTGTCTCTCTCACTCCCTTTCCCACTCTGTCTGTCCCTCTCACTCGTACTCCCTTTCCCGCTGTCTGTCTCTGTCATACCGCTTCCTGCTGTCTGTCTCTGTCACTCTATTTCTGTTCCTGTCAGTCTCTCTCACTCTCTCTCCCTTTCCTGCTCTGTCTGTCTCCCTTTCCAGCTCTGTATGTCTCTCTCACTCCCTTTCCTCTGTCTGTCTCTCTCTCTCCTTTTCCCACCCTGTCTGTCTCTCTCACTCTCACCCACTTTCCCGCTCTGTCTGTGTCTCTCACTCTCACTCTCTTTCCCGCTCTCTCTTTCTCCCTCACTCTCACTCCCTTCACCGTCCTGTCTGTCTCTCTCACTCTCACTACCTTTCCCGCACTGTCTGTCTATATCGCTCTCACTCCCTTTCCCGCTCTGTCTTTCTCTTTTACTCTCACTCCCTTTCCCGCATTGTCTTTCAGCCTCACTCTCATTCGCTTTCCCGCTCTGTCTGTCTCTCTCACGGTCACTCCCTTTCCCACCCTTTCTCTATCTCTCACTCCCTTTCCGTCTGTCTGTCTCTCTCACTCTCACTCCCTTTCCCGCTCTGTCTGTCTCTCTCATGGTCACTCCCTTTCCCACCCTTTCTCTGTCTCTCATTCCCTTTCCTGCTGTCTGTCTCTCTCACTCTATTTCCCGTCCTGTTTGTCTCTCTCACTCTCTCTCCTTACCCTGCTATGTCTGTCTCTCTCAATCTATTTCCTGCTCTCTGTCTCTCTCACTCCTTTTCCCACCTTGTCTGTCCCTCTCACTCTCACTCCATTTCCTGCTCTGTCTGTCTGTCTCTTACTATCACTCCCTTTCGCTCCCTATCTCTCTCACTCTTACACCCTTTCCCACTCTGTCTTTCTCCCTCACTCTCACTCCCTTTCCCGTCCTGTCTCTCTCTCTCACACTCTTTCCCTTTCCCGCTCTGTCTGTCTCTCTCACTCTCACTCCCTTTCCCACTCTGTCTGTCTGTCTGACTCTCACGACCCTGCCTGATCTGTCTGTTTCTCTCACGGTCACTCCCTTTCCCACCATTTCTCTCTCTCTCACTCTCTTTCCTGCTGTCTGTCTCTCTCACTCTATTTCCCGTCCTGTCTGTCTCTCTCACTCTCTCTCCCTACCCTGCTCTGTCTGTCTCTCTGGCTCCCTTTCCTGCTCTGTCTGTCTCTCTCACTCCCTTTCCTGCTCTCTGTCTCTCTCAGTCCTTTTCCCACCTTTTCTGTCTCTCTCACTCTCACTCCATTTTCTGCTCTGTCTGTCCATCTCAGTCCCTCTCCCTTTCCCCCTCTGTCTGTCCCTCTCACTCTTACTTACTTTCCCGCTGTCTGTCTCTGTCACTCTATTTCCGTTCCTGTCAGTCTCTCTCACTCTCTCTCCCTTTCCTGCTCTGTCTGTCTCCCTTTCCAGCTCTGTATGTCTCTCTCACTCCCTTTTCTTCTGTCTGTCTCTCTCTCTCCTTTTCCCACCCTGTCTGTCTCTCTCACTCACGCTCCCTTTCCCACTCTTTCTGTCTCTCTCACTCTCACCCACTTTCCCGCTCGGTCTGTATCTCTCACTCTCACTCTCTTTCCCGCTCTGTCTCTCACTCTCACTTTCTTTCCTGCTCTGTCTTTCTCTCTCACTTTCACTACCTTTCCCACCATGTCTGTCATTCACACTCCCTATCCCGCTCTGTCTGTCTCCCTCACTTTCACTCCCTTTCCCGCTCTGACTGTCTCTCCCACTCTAACTCATTTTCCCGCTCTGCCTGTCTCTTTCACACTCACTCCCATCCCCGCTCTGTCTGTCGCTCTCACTCTGATGCCCTTTCCACGCCTGACTATCTCCCTCTCATTCGCACGACATTTCTTTCCTGCTCTGTCTTTGTCTCTCAATTTCACTACCTTTCCCACCCTGTCTGTCACTCTCACTCCTTTTCCCACCCTGTCTGTCACTCTCACTCCCTTTCCCGCTCTGTCTGTCTGTCTCACTCTCACTCGCTTTCCCATTCTGTCTTTCTCTCACACGTTCACTCCCTTTCCCACCCTTTCTCTCTCTCTCACTCCCTTTCCTCCTGTCTGTCTCTCTCACTCTATTTCCCGTCCTGTCTGTCTCTCTCACTCTCTCTCCCTACCCTGCTCTGTCTATCTCTCTGAATCCCTTCCCAGCTCTGTCTGTATCTCTCACTCCATTTCCTGCTCTCTGTCTCTCTCACTCCTGTTCCCACCGTGTCTGTCTCTCTCACTCCCACTCCATTTCCTGCTCTGTCTTTCCGTCTCATTCTCACTCCCTTTCCCTCCCTGTCTGTCTCTCTCACTCTTACTCCCTTTCCTGCTCTGTCTTTCTCACTCACTCTCACTCCCTTTCCCGTCCTGTCTGTCTCTCTCACTCTCACTCCCGTTCCCGTCCTGTCTGTCTCAATCACTCTCACTCCCTTTCCCGCTCTGTCTGTCTCTCTCACTCTCACTCCCCTTCCTGCTCTGTCTGTCTTTCTCACTCCCTTTCCCATTCTCTCTGTTTCTCTCGCTCCCTTTCCTGCTCTTTCCCTCTCTCTCTCATTCTCCCACCCATATTCAGGTTCCGTTTGTCTCTCTCACCGTCACCCACTTTCCCGCTCTGTCTCATCCACTTTCCCTACCTGTTGGCTCTCTCACTCTCACTCCTTTTCCTGCTCTGCCTGTCTCTTTTACTCTCACTCCCCTTCACGCTCTGTCTGTCTCTCTCATTCCCTTTCCCTCTCTGGCTCTTTCTCTCACTCTCACTCCCCTGCCTGCTCTGTCTGTCTCTCTCACTCCCTTTCCTGTCCTGTCTGTCTCTCTCACTCTCTTTCCTGCTGTCTGTCTCTCTCACTCCCTTTCCTGCTCTGGCTTTCTCTCTCTCTCTCTTTCTGGCTCTGTCTGTCTCTCCGACTGTCACTCTCTTTCCCGCTCTCTCTGTCTGTCTCACACTCACCCCTTGTCCAGCTCTGCCCTCCTCTCTTACTCTCACTCCCTTTCCCGCTCTGTATGTCTCTCTCACTCTCACTCCCTTCACCGCTCTGTCTGTCTGTCTCTCACTATCACTCCCTTTCCCTCCATATCTCTCTCACTCTCACTCCCTTTCCCGCTCTCTCTTTCTCCCTCACTCTCACTCCCTTCACCGTCCTGTCTGTCTCTCTCACTCTCACTACCTTTCCCGCACTGTCTGTCTATATCGCTCTCACTCCCTTTCCCGCTCTGTCTTTCTCTCTTACTCTCACTCCCTTTCCCGCATTGTCTTTCAGCCTCACTCTCATTCGCTTTCCCGCTCTGTCTGTCTCTCTCACGGTCACTCCCTTTCCCACCCTTTCTCTATCTCTCACTCCCTTTCCGTCTGTCTGTCTCTCTCACTCTCACTCCCTTTCCCGCTCTGTCTGTCTCTCTCATGGTCACTCCCTTTCCCACCCTTTCTCTGTCTCTCATTCCCTTTCCTGCTGTCTGTCTCTCTCACTCTATTTCCCGTCCTGTTTGTCTCTCTCACTCTCTCTCCTTACCCTGCTATGTCTGTCTCTCTCAATCTATTTCCTGCTCTCTGTCTCTCTCACTCCTTTTCCCACCTTGTCTGTCCCTCTCACTCTCACTCCATTTCCTGCTCTGTCTGTCTGTCTCTTACTATCACTCCCTTTCCCTCCCTATCGCTCTCACTCTTACACCCTTTCCCACTCTGTCTTTCTCCCTCACTCTCACTCCCTTTCCCGTCCTGTCTCTCTCTCTCACACTCTTTCCAGCTGTCTGTCTCTCTCACTCTATTTCCCCTCCTGTCTGTCTCTCCCACTCTCTCTCCCTACCCTGCTCTCTCTGTCTCTCTGGCTCCCTTTTCAGCTCTGTCTGTCTCTCTCACACCCTTTCCTGCTCTCTGTCTCTCTCACTCCTTTTCCCACCTTTTCTGTCTCTCTCACTCTCACTCCATTTTCTGCTCTGTCTGTCCGTCTCACTCTCACTCCCTTTCCCCCTCTGTCTGTCCCTCTCACTCTTACTTCCTTTCCTGCTGTCTGTCTCTGTCACTCCCTTTCCTGCTGTCTGTCTCTCTCAATCTATTTCCCTTCCTGTCTGTCTCTCTCACTCTCTCTCACTTTCCCGCTCTGTCTGTTTCTCTCACTCTCAATCTCTTTCCAGCTCTGTCTCTCTCACTCTCACTCTCTTTCCTGCTCTGTCTGTCTGTTTCACTCTCACTCCCTTTCCTGCTCTGTCTGAATTTCTCACTCTCACTCCCTTTCCCGCTCTGTCTGTCTCTCACACTCTCACTCCTTTTCCCGCTCTGTCTGTCTGTCTCTCACTATGACTCCCTTTCCCTCCCTGTCTCTCTCAATGTCACTCCTTTCCCACTCTGTCTGTCTGTCTCATCTCACTCGCTTGCCCGCTCTGTCTGTCTCTCTCACTCTCTCTCCCTTTCCCTCCCTTTCTGTCTCACCCGCTCTCACTCCCTTTCCCGCTCTGTCTTTCTCTCTCACTCTCAGTCCCTTTACCGCTCTGTCTGAATTTCCCACTCTCACTCCCTTTCCCACTCTGTCTGTCTCACTCTCACTCCCTTTCACGCTCTGTCTGAATTTCCCACTCTCACTCCCTTTCCCGCTCTGTCTGTTCTCACACTCTCACTCCCTTTCCCAATCTGTCTGTCTGTCTGTCTCTCACTACCCTGCCTGCTCTGTTTGTCTCTCTCACTCCCTTTCCCACTCTGTCTGTCCCTCTCACTCGTACTCCCTTTCCCGCTGTCTGTCTCTGTCATACCGCTTCCTGCTGTCTGTCTCTGTCACTCTATTTCTGTTCCTGTCAGTCTCTCTCACTCTCTCTCCCTTTCCTGCTCTGTCTGTCTCCCTTTCCAGCTCTGTATGTCTCTCTCACTCCCTTTCCTCTGTCTGTCTCTCTCTCTCCTTTTCCCACCCTGTCTGTCTCTCTCACTCTCACCCACTTTCCCGCTCTGTCTGTGTCTCTCACTCTCACTCTCTTTCCCGCTCTCTCTTTCTCCCTCACTCTCACTCCCTTCACCGTCCTGTCTGTCTCTCTCACTCTCACTACCTTTCCCGCACTGTCTGTCTATATCGCTCTCACTCCCTTTCCCGCTCTGTCTTTCTCTTTTACTCTCACTCCCTTTCCCGCATTGTCTTTCAGCCTCACTCTCATTCGCTTTCCCGCTCTGTCTGTCTCTCTCACGGTCACTCCCTTTCCCACCCTTTCTCTATCTCTCACTCCCTTTCCGTCTGTCTGTCTCTCTCACTCTCACTCCCTTTCCCGCTCTGTCTGTCTCTCTCATGGTCACTCCCTTTCCCACCCTTTCTCTGTCTCTCATTCCCTTTCCTGCTGTCTGTCTCTCTCACTCTATTTCCCGTCCTGTTTGTCTCTCTCACTCTCTCTCCTTACCCTGCTATGTCTGTCTCTCTCAATCTATTTCCTGCTCTCTGTCTCTCTCACTCCTTTTCCCACCTTGTCTGTCCCTCTCACTCTCACTCCATTTCCTGCTCTGTCTGTCTGTCTCTTACTATCACTCCCTTTCGCTCCCTATCTCTCTCACTCTTACACCCTTTCCCACTCTGTCTTTCTCCCTCACTCTCACTCCCTTTCCCGTCCTGTCTCTCTCTCTCACACTCTTTCCCTTTCCCGCTCTGTCTGTCTCTCTCACTCTCACTCCCTTTCCCACTCTGTCTGTCTGTCTGACTCTCACGACCCTGCCTGATCTGTCTGTTTCTCTCACGGTCACTCCCTTTCCCACCATTTCTCTCTCTCTCACTCTCTTTCCTGCTGTCTGTCTCTCTCACTCTATTTCCCGTCCTGTCTGTCTCTCTCACTCTCTCTCCCTACCCTGCTCTGTCTGTCTCTCTGGCTCCCTTTCCTGCTCTGTCTGTCTCTCTCACTCCCTTTCCTGCTCTCTGTCTCTCTCAGTCCTTTTCCCACCTTTTCTGTCTCTCTCACTCTCACTCCATTTTCTGCTCTGTCTGTCCATCTCAGTCCCTCTCCCTTTCCCCCTCTGTCTGTCCCTCTCACTCTTACATCCTTTCCCGCTGTCTGTCTCTGTCACTCTATTTCCGTTCCTGTCAGTCTCTCTCACTCTCTCTCCCTTTCCTGCTCTGTCTGTCTCCCTTTCCAGCTCTGTATGTCTCTCTCACTCCCTTTTCTTCTGTCTGTCTCTCTCTCTCCTTTTCCCACCCTGTCTGTCTCTCTCACTCACGCTCCCTTTCCCACTCTTTCTGTCTCTCTCACTCTCACCCACTTTCCCGCTCGGTCTGTGTCTCTCACTCTCACTCTCTTTCCCGCTCTGTCACTCACTCTCACTTTCTTTCCTGCTCTGTCTTTCTCTCTCACTTTCACTCCCTTTCCCACTCTGTCTGTCTCACTCTCACTCCCTTTCACGCTCTGTCTGAATTTCCCACTCTCACTCCCTTTCCCGCTCTGTCTGTTCTCACACTCTCACTCCCTTTCCCAATCTGTCTGTCTGTCTGTCTCTCACTACCCTGCCTGCTCTGTTTGTCTCTCTCACTCCCTTTCCCACTCTGTCTGTCCCTCTCACTCGTACTCCCTTTCCCGCTGTCTGTCTCTGTCATACCGCTTCCTGCTGTCTGTCTCTGTCACTCTATTTCTGTTCCTGTCAGTCTCTCTCACTCTCTCTCCCTTTCCTGCTCTGTCTGTCTCCCTTTCCAGCTCTGTATGTCTCTCTCACTCCCTTTCCTCTGTCTGTCTCTCTCTCTCCTTTTCCCACCCTGTCTGTCTCTCTCACTCTCACCCACTTTCCCGCTCTGTCTGTGTCTCTCACTCTCACTCTCTTTCCCGCTCTCTCTTTCTCCCTCACTCTCACTCCCTTCACCGTCCTGTCTGTCTCTCTCACTCTCACTACCTTTCCCGCACTGTCTGTCTATATCGCTCTCACTCCCTTTCCCGCTCTGTCTTTCTCTTTTACTCTCACTCCCTTTCCCGCATTGTCTTTCAGCCTCACTCTCATTCGCTTTCCCGCTCTGTCTGTCTCTCTCACGGTCACTCCCTTTCCCACCCTTTCTCTATCTCTCACTCCCTTTCCGTCTGTCTGTCTCTCTCACTCTCACTCCCTTTCCCGCTCTGTCTGTCTCTCTCATGGTCACTCCCTTTCCCACCCTTTCTCTGTCTCTCATTCCCTTTCCTGCTGTCTGTCTCTCTCACTCTATTTCCCGTCCTGTCTGTCTCTCTCACTCTCTCTCCTTACCCTGCTATGTCTGTCTCTCTCAATCTATTTCCTGCTCTCTGTCTCTCTCACTCCTTTTCCCACCTTGTCTGTCCCTCTCACTCTCACTCCATTTCCTGCTCTGTCTGTCTGTCTCTTACTATCACTCCCTTTCGCTCCCTATCTCTCTCACTCTTACACCCTTTCCCACTCTGTCTTTCTCCCTCACTCTCACTCCCTTTCCCGTCCTGTCTCTCTCTCTCACACTCTTTCCCTTTCCCGCTCTGTCTGTCTCTCTCACTCTCACTCCCTTTCCCACTCTGTCTGTCTGTCTGACTCTCACGACCCTGCCTGATCTGTCTGTTTCTCTCACGGTCACTCCCTTTCCCACCATTTCTCTCTCTCTCACTCTCTTTCCTGCTGTCTGTCTCTCTCACTCTATTTCCCGTCCTGTCTGTCTCTCTCACTCTCTCTCCCTACCCTGCTCTGTCTGTCTCTCTGGCTCCCTTTCCTGCTCTGTCTGTCTCTCTCACTCCCTTTCCTGCTCTCTGTCTCTCTCAGTCCTTTTCCCACCTTTTCTGTCTCTCTCACTCTCACTCCATTTTCTGCTCTGTCTGTCCATCTCAGTCCCTCTCCCTTTCCCCCTCTGTCTGTCCCTCTCACTCTTACATCCTTTCCCGCTGTCTGTCTCTCTCACTCTATTTCCGTTCCTGTCAGTCTCTCTCACTCTCTCTCCCTTTCCTGCTCTGTCTGTCTCCCTTTCCAGCTCTGTATGTCTCTCTCACTCCCTTTTCTTCTGTCTGTCTCTCTCTCTCCTTTTCCCACCCTGTCTGTCTCTCTCACTCACGCTCCCTTTCCCACTCTTTCTGTCTCTCTCACTCTCACCCACTTTCCCGCTCGGTCTGTGTCTCTCACTCTCACTCTCTTTCCCGCTCTGTCTCTCACTCTCACTTTCTTTCCTGCTCTGTCTTTCTCTCTCACTTTCACTACCTTTCCCACCATGTCTGTCATTCACACTCCCTATCCCGCTCTGTCTGTCTCCCTCACTTTCACTCCCTTTCCCGCTCTGACTGTCTCTCCCACTCTAACTCATTTTCCCGCTCTGCCTGTCTCTTTCACACTCACTCCCATCCCCGCTCTGTCTGTCGCTCTCACTCTGATGCCCTTTCCACGCCTGACTATCTCCCTCTCATTCGCACGACATTTCTTTCCTGCTCTGTCTTTGTCTCTCAATTTCACTACCTTTCCCACCCTGTCTGTCACTCTCACTCCTTTTCCCACCCTGTCTGTCACTCTCACTCCCTTTCCCGCTCTGTCTGTCTGTCTCACTCTCACTCGCTTTCCCATTCTGTCTTTCTCTCACACGTTCACTCCCTTTCCCACCCTTTCTCTCTCTCTCACTCCCTTTCCTCCTGTCTATCTCTCTCACTCTATTTCCCGTCCTGTCTGTCTCTCTCACTCTCTCTCCCTACCCTGCTCTGTCTATCTCTCTGAATCCCTTCCCAGCTCTGTCTGTATCTCTCACTCCATTTCCTGCTCTCTGTCTCTCTCACTCCTGTTCCCACCGTGTCTGTCTCTCTCACTCCCACTCCATTTCCTGCTCTGTCTTTCCGTCTCATTCTCACTCCCTTTCCCTCCCTGTCTGTCTCTCTCACTCTTACTCCCTTTCCTGCTCTGTCTTTCTCACTCACTCTCAATCCCGTTCCCGTCCTGTCTGTCTCAATCACTCTCACTCCCTTTCCCGCTCTGTCTGTCTCTCTCACTCTCACTCCCCTTCCTGCTCTGTCTGTCTTTCTCACTCCCTTTCCCATTCTCTCTGTTTCTCTCGCTCCCTTTCCTGCTCTTTCCCTCTCTCTCTCATTCTCCCACCCATATTCAGGTTCCGTTTGTCTCTCTCACCGTCACCCACTTTCCCGCTCTGTCTCATCCACTTTCCCTACCTGTTGGCTCTCTCACTCTCACTCCTTTTCCTGCTCTGCCTGTCTCTTTTACTCTCACTCCCCTTCACGCTC
Organism: Carcharodon carcharias; assembly: GCF_017639515.1. Taxonomy (NCBI): domain Eukaryota; kingdom Metazoa; phylum Chordata; class Chondrichthyes; order Lamniformes; family Lamnidae; genus Carcharodon; species Carcharodon carcharias. The sequence goes on from NC_054469.1 coordinate 173,428,897, forward strand.
TGTCTGTCTCTCTCATTCCCTTTCCCTCTCTGGCTCTTTCTCTCACTCTCACTCCCCTGCCTGCTCTGTCTGTCTCTCTCACTCCCTTTCCTGTCCTGTCTGTCTCTCTCACTCTCTTTCCTGCTGTCTGTCTCTCTCACTCCCTTTCCTGCTCTGGCTTTCTCTCTCTCTCTCTTTCTGGCTCTGTCTGTCTCTCCGACTGTCACTGCCTTTCCCGCTCTCTCTGTCTGTCTCACTCTCACCCCTTGTCCAGCTCTGCCCTCCTCTCTTACTCTCACTCCCTTTCCCGCTCTGTCTGTCTCTCTCACTCTCACTCCCTTTCCCGCTCTGTCTGTCTCTCTCATGGTCACTCCCTTTCCCACCCTTTCTCTGTCTCTCACTCCCTTTCCTGCTGTCTGTCTCTCTCACTCTATTTCCCGTCCTGTCTGTCTCTCTCACTCTCTCTCCTTACCCTGCTATGTCTGTCTCTCTCAATCCATTTCCTGCTCTCTGTCTCTCTCACTCCTTTTCCCATTTTGTCTGTCCCTCTCACTCTCACTCCATTTCCTGCTCTGTCTGTCTGTCTCTTACTATCACTCCCTTTCCCTCCCTATCTCTCTCACTCTTACACCCTTTCCCACTCTGTCTTTCTCCCTCACTCTCACTCCCTTTCCCGTCCTGTCTCTCTCTCTCACACTCTTTCCTGCTGTCTGTCTCTCTCACTCTATTTCCCGTCCTGTCTGTCTCTCTCACTCTCTCTCCCTACCCTGCTCTCTCTGTCTCTCTGGCTCCCTTTTCAGCTCTGTCTGTCTCTCTCACACCCTTTCCTGCTCTCTGTCTCTCTCACTCCTTTTCCCACCTTTTCTGTCTCTCTCACTCTCACTCCATTTTCTGCTCTGTCTGTCCGTCTCACTCTCACTCCCTTTCCCCCTCTGTCTGTCCCTCTCACTCTTACTTCCTTTCCTGCTGTCTGTCTCTGTCACTCCCTTTCCTGCTGTCTGTCTCTCTCAATCTATTTCCCTTCCTGTCTGTCTCTCTCACTCTCTCTCACTTTCCCGCTCTGTCTGTTTCTCTCACTCTCAATCTCTTTCCAGCTCTGTCTCTCTCACTCTCACTCTCTTTCCTGCTCTGTCTGTCTGTTTCACTCTCACTCCCTTTCCTGCTCTGTCTGAATTTCTCACTCTCACTCCCTTTCCCGCTCTGTCTGTCTCTCACACTCTCACTCCTTTTCCCGCTCTGTCTGTCTGTCTCTCACTATGACTCCCTTTCCCTCCCTGTCTCTCTCAATGTCACTCCTTTCCCACTCTGTCTGTCTGTCTCATCTCACTCGCTTGCCCGCTCTGTCTGTCTCTCTCACTCTCTCTTCCTTTCCCTCCCTTTCTGTCTCACCCGCTCTCACTCCCTTTCCCGCTCTGTCTTTCTCCCTCACTCTCAGTCCCTTTCCCGCTCTGTCTGAATTTCCCACTCTCACTCCCTTTCCCACTCTGTCTGTCTCACTCTCACTCCCTTTCACGCTCTGTCTGAATTTCCCACTCTCACTCCCTTTCCCGCTCTATCTGTTCTCACACTCTCACTCCCTTTCCCAATCTGTCTGTCTGTCTGTCTCTCACTACACTGCCTGCTCTGTTTGTCTCTCTCACTCCCTTTCCCACTCTGTCTGTCCCTCTCACTCGTACTCCCTTTCCCGCTGTCTGTCTCTGTCATACCGCTTCCTGCTGTCTGTCTCTGTCACTCTATTTCTGTTCCTGTCAGTCTCTCTCACTCTCTCTCCCTTTCCTGCTCTGTCTGTCTCCCTTTCCAGCTCTGTATGTCTCTCTCACTCCCTTTCCTCTGTCTGTCTCTCTCTCTCCTTTTCCCACCCTGTCTGTCTCTCTCACTCTCACCCACTTTCCCGCTCTGTCTGTGTCTCTCACTCTCACTCTCTTTCCCGCTCTCTCTTTCTCCCTCACTCTCACTCCCTTCACCGTCCTGTCTGTCTCTCTCACTCTCACTACCTTTCCCGCACTGTCTGTCTATATCGCTCTCACTCCCTTTCCCGCTCTGTCTTTCTCTTTTACTCTCACTCCCTTTCCCGCATTGTCTTTCAGCCTCACTCTCATTCGCTTTCCCGCTCTGTCTGTCTCTCTCACGGTCACTCCCTTTCCCACCCTTTCTCTATCTCTCACTCCCTTTCCGTCTGTCTGTCTCTCTCACTCTCACTCCCTTTCCCGCTCTGTCTGTCTCTCTCATGGTCACTCCCTTTCCCACCCTTTCTCTGTCTCTCATTCCCTTTCCTGCTGTCTGTCTCTCTCACTCTATTTCCCGTCCTGTCTGTCTCTCTCACTCTCTCTCCTTACCCTGCTATGTCTGTCTCTCTCAATCTATTTCCTGCTCTCTGTCTCTCTCACTCCTTTTCCCACCTTGTCTGTCCCTCTCACTCTCACTCCATTTCCTGCTCTGTCTGTCTGTCTCTTACTATCACTCCCTTTCGCTCCCTATCTCTCTCACTCTTACACCCTTTCCCACTCTGTCTTTCTCCCTCACTCTCACTCCCTTTCCCGTCCTGTCTCTCTCTCTCACACTCTTTCCCTTTCCCGCTCTGTCTGTCTCTCTCACTCTCACTCCCTTTCCCACTCTGTCTGTCTGTCTGACTCTCACGACCCTGCCTGATCTGTCTGTTTCTCTCACGGTCACTCCCTTTCCCACCATTTCTCTCTCTCTCACTCTCTTTCCTGCTGTCTGTCTCTCTCACTCTATTTCCCGTCCTGTCTGTCTCTCTCACTCTCTCTCCCTACCCTGCTCTGTCTGTCTCTCTGGCTCCCTTTCCTGCTCTGTCTGTCTCTCTCACTCCCTTTCCTGCTCTCTGTCTCTCTCGCTCCTTTTCCCACCTTTTCTGTCTCTCTCACTCTCACTCCATTTTCTGCTCTGTCTGTCCATCTCAGTCCCTCTCCCTTTCCCCCCTCTGTCTGTCCCTCTCACTCTTACATCCTTTCCCGCTGTCTGTCTCTGTCACTCTATTTCCGTTCCTGTCAGTCTCTCTCACTCTCTCTCCCTTTCCTGCTCTGTCTGTCTCCCTTTCCAGCTCTGTATGTCTCTCTCACTCCCTTTTCTTCTGTCTGTCTCTCTCTCTCCTTTTCCCACCCTGTCTGTCTCTCTCACTCACGCTCCCTTTCCCACTCTTTCTGTCTCTCTCACTCTCACCCACTTTCCCGCTCGGTCTGTGTCTCTCACTCTCACTCTCTTTCCCGCTCTGTCTCTCACTCTCACTTTCTTTCCTGCTCTGTCTTTCTCTCTCACTTTCACTACCTTTCCCACCATGTCTGTCATTCACACTCCCTATCCCGCTCTGTCTGTCTCCCTCACTTTCACTCCCTTTCCCGCTCTGACTGTCTCTCCCACTCTAACTCATTTTCCCGCTCTGCCTGTCTCTTTCACACTCACTCCCATCCCCGCTCTGTCTGTCGCTCTCACTCTGATGCCCTTTCCACGCCTGACTATCTCCCTCTCATTCGCACGACATTTCTTTCCTGCTCTGTCTTTGTCTCTCAATTTCACTACCTTTCCCACCCTGTCTGTCACTCTCACTCCTTTTCCCACCCTGTCTGTCACTCTCACTCCCTTTCCCGCTCTGTCTGTCTGTCTCACTCTCACTCGCTTTCCCATTCTGTCTTTCTCTCACACGTTCACTCCCTTTCCCACCCTTTCTCTCTCTCTCACTCCCTTTCCTCCTGTCTATCTCTCTCACTCTATTTCCCGTCCTGTCTGTCTCTCTCACTCTCTCTCCCTACCCTGCTCTGTCTATCTCTCTGAATCCCTTCCCAGCTCTGTCTGTATCTCTCACTCCATTTCCTGCTCTCTGTCTCTCTCACTCCTGTTCCCACCGTGTCTGTCTCTCTCACTCCCACTCCATTTCCTGCTCTGTCTTTCCGTCTCATTCTCACTCCCTTTCCCTCCCTGTCTGTCTCTCTCACTCTTACTCCCTTTCCTGCTCTGTCTTTCTCACTCACTCTCACTCCCTTTCCCGTCCTGTCTGTCTCTCTCACTCTCACTCCCGTTCCCGTCCTGTCTGTCTCAATCACTCTCACTCCCTTTCCCGCTCTGTCTGTCTCTCTCACTCTCACTCCCCTTCCTGCTCTGTCTGTCTTTCTCACTCCCTTTCCCATTCTCTCTGTTTCTCTCGCTCCCTTTCCTGCTCTTTCCCTCTCTCTCTCATTCTCCCACCCATATTCAGGTTCCGTTTGTCTCTCGCACCGTCACCCACTTTCCCGCTCTGTCTCATCCACTTTCCCTACCTGTTGGCTCTCTCACTCTCACTCCTTTTCCTGCTCTGCCTGTCTCTTTTACTCTCACTCCCCTTCACGCTCTGTCTGTCTCTCTCATTCCCTTTCCCTCTCTGGCTCTTTCTCTCACTCTCACTCCCCTGCCTGCTCTGTCTGTCTCTCTCACTCCCTTTCCTGTCCTGTCTGTCTCTCTCACTCTCTTTCCTGCTGTCTGTCTCTCTCACTCCCTTTCCTGCTCTGGCTTTCTCTCTCTCTCTCTTTCTGGCTCTGTCTGTCTCTCCGAATGTCACTGCCTTTCCCGCTCTCTCTGTCTGTCTCACTCTCACCCCTTGTCCAGCTCTGCCCTCCTCTCTTACTCTCACTCCCTTTCCCGCTCTGTATGTCTCTCTCACTCTCACTCCCTTCACCGCTCTGTCTGTCTGTCTCTCACTATCACTCCCTTTCCCTCCATATCTCTCTCACTCTCACTCCCTTTCCCGCTCTCTCTTTCTCCCTCACTCTCACTCCCTTCACCGTCCTGTCTGTCTCTCTCACTCTCACTACCTTTCCCGCACTGTCTGTCTATATCGCTCTCACTCCCTTTCCCGCTCTGTCTTTCTCTCTTACTCTCACTCCCTTTCCCGCATTGTCTTTCAGCCTCACTCTCATTCGCTTTCCCGCTCTGTCTGTCTCTCTCACGGTCACTCCCTTTCCCACCCTTTCTCTATCTCTCACTCCCTTTCCGTCTGTCTGTCTCTCTCACTCTCACTCCCTTTCCCGCTCTGTCTGTCTCTCTCATGGTCACTCCCTTTCCCACCCTTTCTCTGTCTCTCACTCCCTTTCCTGCTGTCTGTCTCTCTCACTCTATTTCCCGTCCTGTCTGTCTCTCTCACTCTCTCTCCCTACCCTGCTCTGTCTGTCTCTCTGGCTCCCTTTCCTGCTCTGTCTGTCTCTCTCACTCCCTTTCCTGCTCTCTGTCTCTCTCAGTCCTTTTCCCACCTTTTCTGTCTCTCTCACTCTCACTCCATTTTCTGCTCTGTCTGTCCATCTCAGTCCCTCTCCCTTTCCCCCTCTGTCTGTCCCTCTCACTCTTACATCCTTTCCCGCTGTCTGTCTCTGTCACTCTATTTCCGTTCCTGTCAGTCTCTCTCACTCTCTCTCCCTTTCCTGCTCTGTCTGTCTCCCTTTCCAGCTCTGTATGTCTCTCTCACTCCCTTTTCTTCTGTCTGTCTCTCTCTCTCCTTTTCCCACCCTGTCTGTCTCTCTCACTCACGCTCCCTTTCCCACTCTTTCTGTCTCTCTCACTCTCACCCACTTTCCCGCTCGGTCTGTGTCTCTCACTCTCACTCTCTTTCCCGCTCTGTCTCTCACTCTCACTTTCTTTCCTGCTCTGTCTTTCTCTCTCACTTTCACTACCTTTCCCACCATGTCTGTCATTCACACTCCCTATCCCGCTCTGTCTGTCTCCCTCACTTTCACTCCCTTTCCCGCTCTGACTGTCTCTCCCACTCTAACTCATTTTCCCGCTCTGCCTGTCTCTTTCACACTCACTCCCATCCCCGCTCTGTCTGTCGCTCTCACTCTGATGCCCTTTCCACGCCTGACTATCTCCCTCTCATTCGCACGACATTTCTTTCCTGCTCTGTCTTTGTCTCTCAATTTCACTACCTTTCCCACCCTGTCTGTCACTCTCACTCCTTTTCCCACCCTGTCTGTCACTCTCACTCCCTTTCCCGCTCTGTCTGTCTGTCTCACTCTCACTCGCTTTCCCATTCTGTCTTTCTCTCACACGTTCACTCCCTTTCCCACCCTTTCTCTCTCTCTCACTCCCTTTCCTCCTGTCTATCTCTCTCACTCTATTTCCCGTCCTGTCTGTCTCTCTCACTCTCTCTCCCTACCCTGCTCTGTCTATCTCTCTGAATCCCTTCCCAGCTCTGTCTGTATCTCTCACTCCATTTCCTGCTCTCTGTCTCTCTCACTCCTGTTCCCACCGTGTCTGTCTCTCTCACTCCCACTCCATTTCCTGCTCTGTCTTTCCGTCTCATTCTCACTCCCTTTCCCTCCCTGTCTGTCTCTCTCACTCTTACTCCCTTTCCTGCTCTGTCTTTCTCACTCACTCTCAATCCCGTTCCCGTCCTGTCTGTCTCAATCACTCTCACTCCCTTTCCCGCTCTGTCTGTCTCTCTCACTCTCACTCCCCTTCCTGCTCTGTCTGTCTTTCTCACTCCCTTTCCCATTCTCTCTGTTTCTCTCGCTCCCTTTCCTGCTCTTTCCCTCTCTCTCTCATTCTCCCACCCATATTCAGGTTCCGTTTGTCTCTCTCACCGTCACCCACTTTCCCGCTCTGTCTCATCCACTTTCCCTACCTGTTGGCTCTCTCACTCTCACTCCTTTTCCTGCTCTGCCTGTCTCTTTTACTCTCACTCCCCTTCACGCTCTGTCTGTCTCTCTCATTCCCTTTCCCTCTCTGGCTCTTTCTCTCACTCTCACTCCCCTGCCTGCTCTGTCTGTCTCTCTCACTCCCTTTCCTGTCCTGTCTGTCTCTCTCACTCTCTTTCCTGCTGTCTGTCTCTCTCACTCCCTTTCCTGCTCTGGCTTTCTCTCTCTCTCTCTTTCTGGCTCTGTCTGTCTCTCCGACTGTCACTGCCTTTCCCGCTCTCTCTGTCTGTCTCACTCTCACCCCTTGTCCAGCTCTGCCCTCCTCTCTTACTCTCACTCCCTTTCCCGCTCTGTCTGTCTCTCTCACTCTCACTCCCTTTCCCGCTCTGTCTGTCTCTCTCATGGTCACTCCCTTTCCCACCCTTTCTCTGTCTCTCACTCCCTTTCCTGCTGTCTGTCTCTCTCACTCTATTTCCCGTCCTGTCTGTCTCTCTCACTCTCTCTCCTTACCCTGCTATGTCTGTCTCTCTCAATCCATTTCCTGCTCTCTGTCTCTCTCACTCCTTTTCCCATTTTGTCTGTCCCTCTCACTCTCACTCCATTTCCTGCTCTGTCTGTCTGTCTCTTACTATCACTCCCTTTCCCTCCCTATCTCTCTCACTCTTACACCCTTTCCCACTCTGTCTTTCTCCCTCACTCTCACTCCCTTTCCCGTCCTGTCTCTCTCTCTCACACTCTTTCCTGCTGTCTGTCTCTCTCACTCTATTTCCCGTCCTGTCTGTCTCTCTCACTCTCTCTCCCTACCCTGCTCTCTCTGTCTCTCTGGCTCCCTTTTCAGCTCTGTCTGTCTCTCTCACACCCTTTCCTGCTCTCTGTCTCTCTCACTCCTTTTCCCACCTTTTCTGTCTCTCTCACTCTCACTCCATTTTCTGCTCTGTCTGTCCGTCTCACTCTCACTCCCTTTCCCCCTCTGTCTGTCCCTCTCACTCTTACTTCCTTTCCTGCTGTCTGTCTCTGTCACTCCCTTTCCTGCTGTCTGTCTCTCTCAATCTATTTCCCTTCCTGTCTGTCTCTCTCACTCTCTCTCACTTTCCCGCTCTGTCTGTTTCTCTCACTCTCAATCTCTTTCCAGCTCTGTCTCTCTCACTCTCACTCTCTTTCCTGCTCTGTCTGTCTGTTTCACTCTCACTCCCTTTCCTGCTCTGTCTGAATTTCTCACTCTCACTCCCTTTCCCGCTCTGTCTGTCTCTCACACTCTCACTCCTTTTCCCGCTCTGTCTGTCTGTCTCTCACTATGACTCCCTTTCCCTCCCTGTCTCTCTCAATGTCACTCCTTTCCCACTCTGTCTGTCTGTCTCATCTCACTCGCTTGCCCGCTCTGTCTGTCTCTCTCACTCTCTCTTCCTTTCCCTCCCTTTCTGTCTCACCCGCTCTCACTCCCTTTCCCGCTCTGTCTTTCTCCCTCACTCTCAGTCCCTTTCCCGCTCTGTCTGAATTTCCCACTCTCACTCCCTTTCCCACTCTGTCTGTCTCACTCTCACTCCCTTTCACGCTCTGTCTGAATTTCCCACTCTCACTCCCTTTCCCGCTCTATCTGTTCTCACACTCTCACTCCCTTTCCCAATCTGTCTGTCTGTCTGTCTCTCACTACACTGCCTGCTCTGTTTGTCTCTCTCACTCCCTTTCCCACTCTGTCTGTCCCTCTCACTCGTACTCCCTTTCCCGCTGTCTGTCTCTGTCATACCGCTTCCTGCTGTCTGTCTCTGTCACTCTATTTCTGTTCCTGTCAGTCTCTCTCACTCTCTCTCCCTTTCCTGCTCTGTCTGTCTCCCTTTCCAGCTCTGTATGTCTCTCTCACTCCCTTTCCTCTGTCTGTCTCTCTCTCTCCTTTTCCCACCCTGTCTGTCTCTCTCACTCTCACCCACTTTCCCGCTCTGTCTGTGTCTCTCACTCTCACTCTCTTTCCCGCTCTCTCTTTCTCCCTCACTCTCACTCCCTTCACCGTCCTGTCTGTCTCTCTCACTCTCACTACCTTTCCCGCACTGTCTGTCTATATCGCTCTCACTCCCTTTCCCGCTCTGTCTTTCTCTTTTACTCTCACTCCCTTTCCCGCATTGTCTTTCAGCCTCACTCTCATTCGCTTTCCCGCTCTGTCTGTCTCTCTCACGGTCACTCCCTTTCCCACCCTTTCTCTATCTCTCACTCCCTTTCCGTCTGTCTGTCTCTCTCACTCTCACTCCCTTTCCCGCTCTGTCTGTCTCTCTCATGGTCACTCCCTTTCCCACCCTTTCTCTGTCTCTCATTCCCTTTCCTGCTGTCTGTCTCTCTCACTCTATTTCCCGTCCTGTCTGTCTCTCTCACTCTCTCTCCTTACCCTGCTATGTCTGTCTCTCTCAATCTATTTCCTGCTCTCTGTCTCTCTCACTCCTTTTCCCACCTTGTCTGTCCCTCTCACTCTCACTCCATTTCCTGCTCTGTCTGTCTGTCTCTTACTATCACTCCCTTTCGCTCCCTCTCTCTCTCACTCTTACACCCTTTCCCACTCTGTCTTTCTCCCTCACTCTCACTCCCTTTCCCGTCCTGTCTCTCTCTCTCACACTCTTTCCCTTTCCCGCTCTGTCTGTCTCTCTCACTCTCACTCCCTTTCCCACTCTGTCTGTCTGTCTGACTCTCACGACCCTGCCTGATCTGTCTGTTTCTCTCACGGTCACTCCCTTTCCCACCATTTCTCTCTCTCTCACTCTCTTTCCTGCTGTCTGTCTCTCTCACTCTATTTCCCGTCCTGTCTGTCTCTCTCACTCTCTCTCCCTACCCTGCTCTGTCTGTCTCTCTGGCTCCCTTTCCTGCTCTGTCTGTCTCTCTCACTCCCTTTCCTGCTCTCTGTCTCTCTCGCTCCTTTTCCCACCTTTTCTGTCTCTCTCACTCTCACTCCATTTTCTGCTCTGTCTGTCCATCTCTTTCCCTCTCCCTTTCCCCCTCTGTCTGTCTCTCTCATTCCCTTTCCCTCTCTGGCTCTTTCTCTCACTCTCACTCCCCTGCCTGCTCTGTCTGTCTCTCTCACTCCCTTTCCTGTCCTGTCTGTCTCTCTCACTCTCTTTCCTGCTGTCTGTCTCTCTCACTCCCTTTCCTGCTCTGGCTTTCTCTCTCTCTCTCTTTCTGGCTCTGTCTGTCTCTCCGACTGTCACTCTCTTTCCCGCTCTCTCTGTCTGTCTCACTCTCACCCCTTGTCCAGCTCTGCCCTCCTCTCTTACTCTCACTCCCTTTCCCGCTCTGTATGTCTCTCTCACTCTCACTCCCTTCACCGCTCTGTCTGTCTGTCTCTCACTATCACTCCCTTTCCCTCCATATCTCTCTCACTCTCACTCCCTTTCCCGCTCTCTCTTTCTCCCTCACTCTCACTCCCTTCACCGTCCTGTCTGTCTCTCTCACTCTCACTACCTTTCCCGCACTGTCTGTCTATATCGCTCTCACTCCCTTTCCCGCTCTGTCTTTCTCTCTTACTCTCACTCCCTTTCCCGCATTGTCTTTCAGCCTCACTCTCATTCGCTTTCCCGCTCTGTCTGTCTCTCTCACGGTCACTCCCTTTCCCACCCTTTCTCTATCTCTCACTCCCTTTCCGTCTGTCTGTCTCTCTCACTCTCACTCCCTTTCCCGCTCTGTCTGTCTCTCTCATGGTCACTCCCTTTCCCACCCTTTCTCTGTCTCTCACTCCCTTTCCTGCTGTCTGTCTCTCTCACTCTATTTCCCGTCCTGTCTGTCTCTCTCACTCTCTCTCCTTACCCTGCTATGTCTGTCTCTCTCAATCCATTTCCTGCTCTCTGTCTCTCTCACTCCTTTTCCCATTTTGTCTGTCCCTCTCACTCTCACTCCATTTCCTGCTCTGTCTGTCTGTCTCTTACTATCACTCCCTTTCCCTCCCTATCTCTCTCACTCTTACACCCTTTCCCACTCTGTCTTTCTCCCTCACTCTCACTCCCTTTCCCGTCCTGTCTCTCTCTCTCACACTCTTTCCTGCTGTCTGTCTCTCTCACTCTATTTCCCGTCCTGTCTGTCTCTCTCACTCTCTCTCCCTACCCTGCTCTCTCTGTCTCTCTGGCTCCCTTTTCAGCTCTGTCTGTCTCTCTCACACCCTTTCCTGCTCTCTGTCTCTCTCACTCCTTTTCCCACCTTTTCTGTCTCTCTCACTCTCACTCCATTTTCTGCTCTGTCTGTCCGTCTCACTCTCACTCCCTTTCCCCCTCTGTCTGTCCCTCTCACTCTTACTTCCTTTCCTGCTGTCTGTCTCTGTCACTCCCTTTCCTGCTGTCTGTCTCTCTCAATCTATTTCCCTTCCTGTCTGTCTCTCTCACTCTCTCTCACTTTCCCGCTCTGTCTGTTTCTCTCACTCTCAATCTCTTTCCAGCTCTGTCTCTCTCACTCTCACTCTCTTTCCTGCTCTGTCTGTCTGTTTCACTCTCACTCCCTTTCCTGCTCTGTCTGAATTTCTCACTCTCACTCCCTTTCCCGCTCTGTCTGTCTCTCACACTCTCACTCCTTTTCCCGCTCTGTCTGTCTGTCTCTCACTATGACTCCCTTTCCCTCCCTGTCTCTCTCAATGTCACTCCTTTCCCACTCTGTCTGTCTGTCTCATCTCACTCGCTTGCCCGCTCTGTCTGTCTCTCTCACTCTCTCTTCCTTTCCCTCCCTTTCTGTCTCACCCGCTCTCACTCCCTTTCCCGCTCTGTCTTTCTCCCTCACTCTCAGTCCCTTTCCCGCTCTGTCTGAATTTCCCACTCTCACTCCCTTTCCCACTCTGTCTGTCTCACTCTCACTCCCTTTCACGCTCTGTCTGAATTTCCCACTCTCACTCCCTTTCCCGCTCTATCTGTTCTCACACTCTCACTCCCTTTCCCAATCTGTCTGTCTGTCTGTCTCTCACTACACTGCCTGCTCTGTTTGTCTCTCTCACTCCCTTTCCCACTCTGTCTGTCCCTCTCACTCGTACTCCCTTTCCCGCTGTCTGTCTCTGTCATACCGCTTCCTGCTGTCTGTCTCTGTCACTCTATTTCTGTTCCTGTCAGTCTCTCTCACTCTCTCTCCCTTTCCTGCTCTGTCTGTCTCCCTTTCCAGCTCTGTATGTCTCTCTCACTCCCTTTCCTCTGTCTGTCTCTCTCTCTCCTTTTCCCACCCTGTCTGTCTCTCTCACTCTCACCCACTTTCCCGCTCTGTCTGTGTCTCTCACTCTCACTCTCTTTCCCGCTCTCTCTTTCTCCCTCACTCTCACTCCCTTCACCGTCCTGTCTGTCTCTCTCACTCTCACTACCTTTCCCGCACTGTCTGTCTATATCGCTCTCACTCCCTTTCCCGCTCTGTCTTTCTCTTTTACTCTCACTCCCTTTCCCGCATTGTCTTTCAGCCTCACTCTCATTCGCTTTCCCGCTCTGTCTGTCTCTCTCACGGTCACTCCCTTTCCCACCCTTTCTCTATCTCTCACTCCCTTTCCGTCTGTCTGTCTCTCTCACTCTCACTCCCTTTCCCGCTCTGTCTGTCTCTCTCATGGTCACTCCCTTTCCCACCCTTTCTCTGTCTCTCATTCCCTTTCCTGCTGTCTGTCTCTCTCACTCTATTTCCCGTCCTGTCTGTCTCTCTCACTCTCTCTCCTTACCCTGCTATGTCTGTCTCTCTCAATCTATTTCCTGCTCTCTGTCTCTCTCACTCCTTTTCCCACCTTGTCTGTCCCTCTCACTCTCACTCCATTTCCTGCTCTGTCTGTCTGTCTCTTACTATCACTCCCTTTCGCTCCCTATCTCTCTCACTCTTACACCCTTTCCCACTCTGTCTTTCTCCCTCACTCTCACTCCCTTTCCCGTCCTGTCTCTCTCTCTCACACTCTTTCCCTTTCCCGCTCTGTCTGTCTCTCTCACTCTCACTCCCTTTCCCACTCTGTCTGTCTGTCTGACTCTCACGACCCTGCCTGATCTGTCTGTTTCTCTCACGGTCACTCCCTTTCCCACCATTTCTCTCTCTCTCACTCTCTTTCCTGCTGTCTGTCTCTCTCACTCTATTTCCCGTCCTGTCTGTCTCTCTCACTCTCTCTCCCTACCCTGCTCTGTCTGTCTCTCTGGCTCCCTTTCCTGCTCTGTCTGTCTCTCTCACTCCCTTTCCTGCTCTCTGTCTCTCTCGCTCCTTTTCCCACCTTTTCTGTCTCTCTCACTCTCACTCCATTTTCTGCTCTGTCTGTCCATCTCAGTCCCTCTCCCTTTCCCCCCTCTGTCTGTCCCTCTCACTCTTACATCCTTTCCCGCTGTCTGTCTCTGTCACTCTATTTCCGTTCCTGTCAGTCTCTCTCACTCTCTCTCCCTTTCCTGCTCTGTCTGTCTCCCTTTCCAGCTCTGTATGTCTCTCTCACTCCCTTTTCTTCTGTCTGTCTCTCTCTCTCCTTTTCCCACCCTGTCTGTCTCTCTCACTCACGCTCCCTTTCCCACTCTTTCTGTCTCTCTCACTCTCACCCACTTTCCCGCTCGGTCTGTGTCTCTCACTCTCACTCTCTTTCCCGCTCTGTCTCTCACTCTCACTTTCTTTCCTGCTCTGTCTTTCTCTCTCACTTTCACTACCTTTCCCACCATGTCTGTCATTCACACTCCCTATCCCGCTCTGTCTGTCTCCCTCACTTTCACTCCCTTTCCCGCTCTGACTGTCTCTCCCACTCTAACTCATTTTCCCGCTCTGCCTGTCTCTTTCACACTCACTCCCATCCCCGCTCTGTCTGTCGCTCTCACTCTGATGCCCTTTCCACGCCTGACTATCTCCCTCTCATTCGCACGACATTTCTTTCCTGCTCTGTCTTTGTCTCTCAATTTCACTACCTTTCCCACCCTGTCTGTCACTCTCACTCCTTTTCCCACCCTGTCTGTCACTCTCACTCCCTTTCCCGCTCTGTCTGTCTGTCTCACTCTCACTCGCTTTCCCATTCTGTCTTTCTCTCACACGTTCACTCCCTTTCCCACCCTTTCTCTCTCTCTCACTCCCTTTCCTCCTGTCTATCTCTCTCACTCTATTTCCCGTCCTGTCTGTCTCTCTCACTCTCTCTCCCTACCCTGCTCTGTCTATCTCTCTGAATCCCTTCCCAGCTCTGTCTGTATCTCTCACTCCATTTCCTGCTCTCTGTCTCTCTCACTCCTGTTCCCACCGTGTCTGTCTCTCTCACTCCCACTCCATTTCCTGCTCTGTCTTTCCGTCTCATTCTCACTCCCTTTCCCTCCCTGTCTGTCTCTCTCACTCTTACTCCCTTTCCTGCTCTGTCTTTCTCACTCACTCTCACTCCCTTTCCCGTCCTGTCTGTCTCTCTCACTCTCACTCCCGTTCCCGTCCTGTCTGTCTCAATCACTCTCACTCCCTTTCCCGCTCTGTCTGTCTCTCTCACTCTCACTCCCCTTCCTGCTCTGTCTGTCTTTCTCACTCCCTTTCCCATTCTCTCTGTTTCTCTCGCTCCCTTTCCTGCTCTTTCCCTCTCTCTCTCATTCTCCCACCCATATTCAGGTTCCGTTTGTCTCTCGCACCGTCACCCACTTTCCCGCTCTGTCTCATCCACTTTCCCTACCTGTTGGCTCTCTCACTCTCACTCCTTTTCCTGCTCTGCCTGTCTCTTTTACTCTCACTCCCCTTCACGCTCTGTCTGTCTCTCTCATTCCCTTTCCCTCTCTGGCTCTTTCTCTCACTCTCACTCCCCTGCCTGCTCTGTCTGTCTCTCTCACTCCCTTTCCTGTCCTGTCTGTCTCTCTCACTCTCTTTCCTGCTGTCTGTCTCTCTCACTCCCTTTCCTGCTCTGGCTTTCTCTCTCTCTCTCTTTCTGGCTCTGTCTGTCTCTCCGAATGTCACTGCCTTTCCCGCTCTCTCTGTCTGTCTCACTCTCACCCCTTGTCCAGCTCTGCCCTCCTCTCTTACTCTCACTCCCTTTCCCGCTCTGTATGTCTCTCTCACTCTCACTCCCTTCACCGCTCTGTCTGTCTGTCTCTCACTATCACTCCCTTTCCCTCCATATCTCTCTCACTCTCACTCCCTTTCCCGCTCTCTCTTTCTCCCTCACTCTCACTCCCTTCACCGTCCTGTCTGTCTCTCTCACTCTCACTACCTTTCCCGCACTGTCTGTCTATATCGCTCTCACTCCCTTTCCCGCTCTGTCTTTCTCTCTTACTCTCACTCCCTTTCCCGCATTGTCTTTCAGCCTCACTCTCATTCGCTTTCCCGCTCTGTCTGTCTCTCTCACGGTCACTCCCTTTCCCACCCTTTCTCTATCTCTCACTCCCTTTCCGTCTGTCTGTCTCTCTCACTCTCACTCCCTTTCCCGCTCTGTCTGTCTCTCTCATGGTCACTCCCTTTCCCACCCTTTCTCTGTCTCTCACTCCCTTTCCTGCTGTCTGTCTCTCTCACTCTATTTCCCGTCCTGTCTGTCTCTCTCACTCTCTCTCCTTACCCTGCTATGTCTGTCTCTCTCAATCCATTTCCTGCTCTCTGTCTCTCTCACTCCTTTTCCCATTTTGTCTGTCCCTCTCACTCTCACTCCATTTCCTGCTCTGTCTGTCTGTCTCTTACTATCACTCCCTTTCCCTCCCTATCTCTCTCACTCTTACACCCTTTCCCACTCTGTCTTTCTCCCTCACTCTCACTCCCTTTCCCGTCCTGTCTCTCTCTCTCACACTCTTTCCTGCTGTCTGTCTCTCTCACTCTATTTCCCGTCCTGTCTGTCTCTCTCACTCTCTCTCCCTACCCTGCTCTCTCTGTCTCTCTGGCTCCCTTTTCAGCTCTGTCTGTCTCTCTCACACCCTTTCCTGCTCTCTGTCTCTCTCACTCCTTTTCCCACCTTTTCTGTCTCTCTCACTCTCACTCCATTTTCTGCTCTGTCTGTCCGTCTCACTCTCACTCCCTTTCCCCCTCTGTCTGTCCCTCTCACTCTTACTTCCTTTCCTGCTGTCTGTCTCTGTCACTCCCTTTCCTGCTGTCTGTCTCTCTCAATCTATTTCCCTTCCTGTCTGTCTCTCTCACTCTCTCTCACTTTCCCGCTCTGTCTGTTTCTCTCACTCTCAATCTCTTTCCAGCTCTGTCTCTCTCACTCTCACTCTCTTTCCTGCTCTGTCTGTCTGTTTCACTCTCACTCCCTTTCCTGCTCTGTCTGAATTTCTCACTCTCACTCCCTTTCCCGCTCTGTCTGTCTCTCACACTCTCACTCCTTTTCCCGCTCTGTCTGTCTGTCTCTCACTATGACTCCCTTTCCCTCCCTGTCTCTCTCAATGTCACTCCTTTCCCACTCTGTCTGTCTGTCTCATCTCACTCGCTTTCCCGCTCTGTCTGAATTTCCCACTCTCACTCCCTTTCCCACTCTGTCTGTCTCACTCTCACTCCCTTTCACGCTCTGTCTGAATTTCCCACTCTCACTCCCTTTCCCGCTCTATCTGTTCTCACACTCTCACTCCCTTTCCCAATCTGTCTGTCTGTCTGTCTCTCACTACACTGCCTGCTCTGTTTGTCTCTCTCACTCCCTTTCCCACTCTGTCTGTCCCTCTCACTCGTACTCCCTTTCCCGCTGTCTGTCTCTGTCATACCGCTTCCTGCTGTCTGTCTCTGTCACTCTATTACTGTTCCTGTCAGTCTCTCTCACTCTCTCTCCCTTTCCTGCTCTGTCTGTCTCCCTTTCCAGCTCTGTATGTCTCTCTCACTCCCTTTCCTCTGTCTGTCTCTCTCTCTCCTTTTCCCACCCTGTCTGTCTCTCTCACTCTCACCCACTTTCCCGCTCTGTCTGTGTCTCTCACTCTCACTCTCTTTCCCGCTCTCTCTTTCTCCCTCACTCTCACTCCCTTCACCGTCCTGTCTGTCTCTCTCACTCTCACTACCTTTCCCGCACTGTCTGTCTATATCGCTCTCACTCCCTTTCCCGCTCTGTCTTTCTCTTTTACTCTCACTCCCTTTCCCGCATTGTCTTTCAGCCTCACTCTCATTCGCTTTCCCGCTCTGTCTGTCTCTCTCACGGTCACTCCCTTTCCCACCCTTTCTCTATCTCTCACTCCCTTTCCGTCTGTCTGTCTCTCTCACTCTCACTCCCTTTCCCGCTCTGTCTGTCTCTCTCATGGTCATTCCCTTTCCCACCCTTTCTCTGTCTCTCATTCCCTTTCCTGCTGTCTGTCTCTCTCACTCTATTTCCCGTCCTGTCTGTCTCTCTCACTCTCTCTCCTTACCCTGCTATGTCTGTCTCTCTCAATCTATTTCCTGCTCTCTGTCTCTCTCACTCCTTTTCCCACCTTGTCTGTCCCTCTCACTCTCACTCCATTTCCTGCTCTGTCTGTCTGTCTCTTACTATCACTCCCTTTCGCTCCCTATCTCTCTCACTCTTACACCCTTTCCCACTCTGTCTTTCTCCCTCACTCTCACTCCCTTTCCCGTCCTGTCTCTCTCTCTCACACTCTTTCCCTTTCCCGCTCTGTCTGTCTCTCTCACTCTCACTCCCTTTCCCACTCTGTCTGTCTGTCTGACTCTCACGACCCTGCCTGATCTGTCTGTTTCTCTCACGGTCACTCCCTTTCCCACCATTTCTCTCTCTCTCACTCTCTTTCCTGCTGTCTGTCTCTCTCACTCTATTTCCCGTCCTGTCTGTCTCTCTCACTCTCTCTCCCTACCCTGCTCTGTCTGTCTCTCTGGCTCCCTTTCCTGCTCTGTCTGTCTCTCTCACTCCCTTTCCTGCTCTCTGTCTCTCTCAGTCCTTTTCCCACCTTTTCTGTCTCTCTCACTCTCACTCCATTTTCTGCTCTGTCTGTCCATCTCAGTCCCTCTCCCTTTCCCCCTCTGTCTGTCCCTCTCACTCTTACATCCTTTCCCGCTGTCTGTCTCTGTCACTCTATTTCCGTTCCTGTCAGTCTCTCTCACTCTCTCTCCCTTTCCTGCTCTGTCTGTCTCCCTTTCCAGCTCTGTATGTCTCTCTCACTCCCTTTTCTTCTGTCTGTCTCTCTCTCTCCTTTTCCCACCCTGTCTGTCTCTCTCACTCACGCTCCCTTTCCCACTCTTTCTGTCTCTCTCACTCTCACCCACTTTCCCGCTCGGTCTGTGTCTCTCACTCTCACTCTCTTTCCCGCTCTGTCTCTCACTCTCACTTTCTTTCCTGCTCTGTCTTTCTCTCTCACTTTCACTACCTTTCCCACCATGTCTGTCATTCACACTCCCTATCCCGCTCTGTCTGTCTCCCTCACTTTCACTCCCTTTCCCGCTCTGACTGTCTCTCCCACTCTAACTCATTTTCCCGCTCTGCCTGTCTCTTTCACACTCACTCCCATCCCCGCTCTGTCTGTCGCTCTCACTCTGATGCCCTTTCCACGCCTGACTATCTCCCTCTCATTCGCACGACATTTCTTTCCTGCTCTGTCTTTGTCTCTCAATTTCACTACCTTTCCCACCCTGTCTGTCACTCTCACTCCTTTTCCCACCCTGTCTGTCACTCTCACTCCCTTTCCCGCTCTGTCTGTCTGTCTCACTCTCACTCGCTTTCCCATTCTGTCTTTCTCTCACACGTTCACTCCCTTTCCCACCCTTTCTCTCTCTCTCACTCCCTTTCCTCCTGTCTATCTCTCTCACTCTATTTCCCGTCCTGTCTGTCTCTCTCACTCTCTCTCCCTACCCTGCTCTGTCTATCTCTCTGAATCCCTTCCCAGCTCTGTCTGTATCTCTCACTCCATTTCCTGCTCTCTGTCTCTCTCACTCCTGTTCCCACCGTGTCTGTCTCTCTCACTCCCACTCCATTTCCTGCTCTGTCTTTCCGTCTCATTCTCACTCCCTTTCCCTCCCTGTCTGTCTCTCTCACTCTTACTCCCTTTCCTGCTCTGTCTTTCTCACTCACTCTCAATCCCTTTCCCGTCCTGTCTGTCTCTCTCACTCTCACTCCCGTTCCCGTCCTGTCTGTCTCAATCACTCTCACTCCCTTTCCCGCTCTGTCTGTCTCTCTCACTCTCACTCCCCTTCCTGCTCTGTCTGTCTTTCTCACTCCCTTTCCCATTCTCTCTGTTTCTCTCGCTCCCTTTCCTGCTCTTTCCCTCTCTCTCTCATTCTCCCACCCATATTCAGGTTCCGTTTGTCTCTCTCACCGTCACCCACTTTCCCGCTCTGTCTCATCCACTTTCCCTACCTGTTGGCTCTCTCACTCTCACTCCTTTTCCTGCTCTGCCTGTCTCTTTTACTCTAACTCCCCTTCACGCTCTGTCTGTCTCTCTCATTCCCTTTCCCTCTCTGGCTCTTTCTCTCACTCTCACTCCCCTGCCTGCTCTGTCTGTCTCTCTCACTCCCTTTCCTGTCCTGTCTGTCTCTCTCACTCTCTTTCCTGCTGTCTGTCTCTCTCACTCCCTTTCCTGCTCTGGCTTTCTCTCTCTCTCTCTTTCTGGCTCTGTCTGTCTCTCCGACTGTCACTGCCTTTCCCGCTCTCTCTGTCTGTCTCACTCTCACCCCTTGTCCAGCTCTGCCCTCCTCTCTTACTCTCACTCCCTTTCCCGCTCTGTCTGTCTCTCTCACTCTCACTCCCTTTCCCGCTCTGTCTGTCTCTCTCATGGTCACTCCCTTTCCCACCCTTTCTCTGTCTCTCACTCCCTTTCCTGCTGTCTGTCTCTCTCACTCTATTTCCCGTCCTGTCTGTCTCTCTCACTCTCTCTCCTTACCCTGCTATGTCTGTCTCTCTCAATCCATTTCCTGCTCTCTGTCTCTCTCACTCCTTTTCCCATTTTGTCTGTCCCTCTCACTCTCACTCCATTTCCTGCTCTGTCTGTCTGTCTCTTACTATCACTCCCTTTCCCTCCCTATCTCTCTCACTCTTACACCCTTTCCCACTCTGTCTTTCTCCCTCACTCTCACTCCCTTTCCCGTCCTGTCTCTCTCTCTCACACTCTTTCCTGCTGTCTGTCTCTCTCACTCTATTTCCCGTCCTGTCTGTCTCTCTCACTCTCTCTCCCTACCCTGCTCTCTCTGTCTCTCTGGCTCCCTTTTCAGCTCTGTCTGTCTCTCTCACACCCTTTCCTGCTCTCTGTCTCTCTCACTCCTTTTCCCACCTTTTCTGTCTCTCTCACTCTCACTCCATTTTCTGCTCTGTCTGTCCGTCTCACTCTCACTCCCTTTCCCCCTCTGTCTGTCCCTCTCACTCTTACTTCCTTTCCTGCTGTCTGTCTCTGTCACTCCCTTTCCTGCTGTCTGTCTCTCTCAATCTATTTCCCTTCCTGTCTGTCTCTCTCACTCTCTCTCACTTTCCCGCTCTGTCTGTTTCTCTCACTCTCAATCTCTTTCCAGCTCTGTCTCTCTCACTCTCACTCTCTTTCCTGCTCTGTCTGTCTGTTTCACTCTCACTCCCTTTCCTGCTCTGTCTGAATTTCTCACTCTCACTCCCTTTCCCGCTCTGTCTGTCTCTCACACTCTCACTCCTTTTCCCGCTCTGTCTGTCTGTCTCTCACTATGACTCCCTTTCCCTCCCTGTCTCTCTCAATGTCACTCCTTTCCCACTCTGTCTGTCTGTCTCATCTCACTCGCTTTCCCGCTCTGTCTGAATTTCCCACTCTCACTCGCTTTCCCACTCTGTCTGTCTCACTCTCACTCCCTTTCACGCTCTGTCTGAATTTCCCACTCTCACTCCCTTTCCCGCTCTATCTGTTCTCACACTCTCACTCCCTTTCCCAATCTGTCTGTCTGTCTGTCTCTCACTACACTGCCTGCTCTGTTTGTCTCTCTCACTCCCTTTCCCACTCTGTCTGTCCCTCTCACTCGTACTCCCTTTCCCGCTGTCTGTCTCTGTCATACCGCTTCCTGCTGTCTGTCTCTGTCACTCTATTACTGTTCCTGTCAGTCTCTCTCACTCTCTCTCCCTTTCCTGCTCTGTCTGTCTCCCTTTCCAGCTCTGTATGTCTCTCTCACTCCCTTTCCTCTGTCTGTCTCTCTCTCTCCTTTTCCCACCCTGTCTGTCTCTCTCACTCTCACCCACTTTCCCGCTCTGTCTGTGTCTCTCACTCTCACTCTCTTTCCCGCTCTCTCTTTCTCCCTCACTCTCACTCCCTTCACCGTCCTGTCTGTCTCTCTCACTCTCACTACCTTTCCCGCACTGTCTGTCTATATCGCTCTCACTCCCTTTCCCGCTCTGTCTTTCTCTTTTACTCTCACTCCCTTTCCGTCTGTCTGTCAGCCTCACTCTCACTCCCTTTCCCGCTCTGTCTGTCTCTCTCATGGTCATTCCCTTTCCCACCCTTTCTCTGTCTCTCATTCCCTTTCCTGCTGTCTGTCTCTCTCACTCTATTTCCCGTCCTGTCTGTCTCTCTCACTCTCTCTCCTTACCCTGCTATGTCTGTCTCTCTCAATCTATTTCCTGCTCTCTGTCTCTCTCACTCCTTTTCCCACCTTGTCTGTCCCTCTCACTCTCACTCCATTTCCTGCTCTGTCTGTCTGTCTCTTACTATCACTCCCTTTCGCTCCCTATCTCTCTCACTCTTACACCCTTTCCCACTCTGTCTTTCTCCCTCACTCTCACTCCCTTTCCCGTCCTGTCTCTCTCTCTCACACTCTTTCCCTTTCCCGCTCTGTCTGTCTCTCTCACTCTCACTCCCTTTCCCACTCTGTCTGTCTGTCTGACTCTCACGACCCTGCCTGATCTGTCTGTTTCTCTCACGGTCACTCCCTTTCCCACCATTTCTCTCTCTCTCACTCTCTTTCCTGCTGTCTGTCTCTCTCACTCTATTTCCCGTCCTGTCTGTCTCTCTCACTCTCTCTCCCTACCCTGCTCTGTCTGTCTCTCTGGCTCCCTTTCCTGCTCTGTCTGTCTCTCTCACTCCCTTTCCTGCTCTCTGTCTCTCTCAGTCCTTTTCCCACCTTTTCTGTCTCTCTCACTCTCACTCCATTTTCTGCTCTGTCTGTCCATCTCAGTCCCTCTCCCTTTCCCCCTCTGTCTGTCCCTCTCACTCTTACATCCTTTCCCGCTGTCTGTCTCTGTCACTCTATTTCCGTTCCTGTCAGTCTCTCTCACTCTCTCTCCCTTTCCTGCTCTGTCTGTCTCCCTTTCCAGCTCTGTATGTCTCTCTCACTCCCTTTTCTTCTGTCTGTCTCTCTCTCTCCTTTTCCCACCCTGTCTGTCTCTCTCACTCACGCTCCCTTTCCCACTCTTTCTGTCTCTCTCACTCTCACCCACTTTCCCGCTCGGTCTGTGTCTCTCACTCTCACTCTCTTTCCCGCTCTGTCTCTCACTCTCACTTTCTTTCCTGCTCTGTCTTTCTCTCTCACTTTCACTACCTTTCCCACCATGTCTGTCATTCACACTCCCTATCCCGCTCTGTCTGTCTCCCTCACTTTCACTCCCTTTCCCGCTCTGACTGTCTCTCCCACTCTAACTCATTTTCCCGCTCTGCCTGTCTCTTTCACACTCACTCCCATCCCCGCTCTGTCTGTCGCTCTCACTCTGATGCCCTTTCCACGCCTGACTATCTCCCTCTCATTCGCACGACATTTCTTTCCTGCTCTGTCTTTGTCTCTCAATTTCACTACCTTTCCCACCCTGTCTGTCACTCTCACTCCTTTTCCCACCCTGTCTGTCACTCTCACTCCCTTTCCCGCTCTGTCTGTCTGTCTCACTCTCACTCGCTTTCCCATTCTGTCTTTCTCTCACACGTTCACTCCCTTTCCCACCCTTTCTCTCTCTCTCACTCCCTTTCCTCCTGTCTATCTCTCTCACTCTATTTCCCGTCCTGTCTGTCTCTCTCACTCTCTCTCCCTACCCTGCTCTGTCTATCTCTCTGAATCCCTTCCCAGCTCTGTCTGTATCTCTCACTCCATTTCCTGCTCTCTGTCTCTCTCACTCCTGTTCCCACCGTGTCTGTCTCTCTCACTCCCACTCCATTTCCTGCTCTGTCTTTCCGTCTCATTCTCACTCCCTTTCCCTCCCTGTCTGTCTCTCTCACTCTTACTCCCTTTCCTGCTCTGTCTTTCTCACTCACTCTCACTCCCTTTCCCGTCCTGTCTGTCTCTCTCACTCTCACTCCCGTTCCCGTCCTGTCTGTCTCAATCACTCTCACTCCCTTTCCCGCTCTGTCTGTCTCTCTCACTCTCACTCCCCTTCCTGCTCTGTCTGTCTTTCTCACTCCCTTTCCCATTCTCTCTGTTTCTCTCGCTCCCTTTCCTGCTCTTTCCCTCTCTCTCTCATTCTCCCACCCATATTCAGGTTCCGTTTGTCTCTCTCACCGTCACCCACTTTCCCGCTCTGTCTCATCCACTTTCCCTACCTGTTGGCTCTCTCACTCTCACTCCTTTTCCTGCTCTGCCTGTCTCTTTTACTCTCACTCCCCTTCACGCTCTGTCTGTCTCTCTCATTCCCTTTCCCTCTCTGGCTCTTTCTCTCACTCTCACTCCCCTGCCTGCTCTGTCTGTCTCTCTCACTCCCTTTCCTGTCCTGTCTGTCTCTCTCACTCTCTTTCCTGCTGTCTGTCTCTCTCACTCCCTTTCCTGCTCTGGCTTTCTCTCTCTCTCTCTTTCTGGCTCTGTCTGTCTCTCCGACTGTCACTGCCTTTCCCGCTCTCTCTGTCTGTCTCACTCTCACCCCTTGTCCAGCTCTGCCCTCCTCTCTTACTCTCACTCCCTTTCCCGCTCTGTATGTCTCTCTCACTCTCACTCCCTTCACCGCTCTGTCTGTCTGTCTCTCACTATCACTCCCTTTCCCTCCATATCTCTCTCACTCTCACTCCCTTTCCCGCTCTCTCTTTCTCCCTCACTCTCACTCCCTTCACCGTCCTGTCTGTCTCTCTCACTCTCACTACCTTTCCCGCACTGTCTGTCTATATCGCTCTCACTCCCTTTCCCGCTCTGTCTTTCTCTCTTACTCTCACTCCCTTTCCCGCATTGTCTTTCAGCCTCACTCTCATTCGCTTTCCCGCTCTGTCTGTCTCTCTCACGGTCACTCCCTTTCCCACCCTTTCTCTATCTCTCACTCCCTTTCCGTCTGTCTGTCTCTCTCACTCTCACTCCCTTTCCCGCTCTGTCTGTCTCTCTCATGGTCACTCCCTTTCCCACCCTTTCTCTGTCTCTCACTCCCTTTCCTGCTGTCTGTCTCTCTCACTCTATTTCCCGTCCTGTCTGTCTCTCTCACTCTCTCTCCTTACCCTGCTATGTCTGTCTCTCTCAATCCATTTCCTGCTCTCTGTCTCTCTCACTCCTTTTCCCATTTTGTCTGTCCCTCTCACTCTCACTCCATTTCCTGCTCTGTCTGTCTGTCTCTTACTATCACTCCCTTTCCCTCCCTATCTCTCTCACTCTTACACCCTTTCCCACTCTGTCTTTCTCCCTCACTCTCACTCCCTTTCCCGTCCTGTCTCTCTCTCTCACACTCTTTCCTGCTGTCTGTCTCTCTCACTCTATTTCCCGTCCTGTCTGTCTCTCTCACTCTCTCTCCCTACCCTGCTCTCTCTGTCTCTCTGGCTCCCTTTTCAGCTCTGTCTGTCTCTCTCACACCCTTTCCTGCTCTCTGTCTCTCTCACTCCTTTTCCCACCTTTTCTGTCTCTCTCACTCTCACTCCATTTTCTGCTCTGTCTGTCCGTCTCACTCTCACTCCCTTTCCCCCTCTGTCTGTCCCTCTCACTCTTACTTCCTTTCCTGCTGTCTGTCTCTGTCACTCCCTTTCCTGCTGTCTGTCTCTCTCAATCTATTTCCCTTCCTGTCTGTCTCTCTCACTCTCTCTCACTTTCCCGCTCTGTCTGTTTCTCTCACTCTCAATCTCTTTCCAGCTCTGTCTCTCTCACTCTCACTCTCTTTCCTGCTCTGTCTGTCTGTTTCACTCTCACTCCCTTTCCTGCTCTGTCTGAATTTCTCACTCTCACTCCCTTTCCCGCTCTGTCTGTCTCTCACACTCTCACTCCTTTTCCCGCTCTGTCTGTCTGTCTCTCACTATGACTCCCTTTCCCTCCCTGTCTCTCTCAATGTCACTCCTTTCCCACTCTGTCTGTCTGTCTCATCTCACTCGCTTGCCCGCTCTGTCTGTCTCTCTCACTCTCTCTTCCTTTCCCTCCCTTTCTGTCTCACCCGCTCTCACTCCCTTTCCCGCTCTGTCTTTCTCCCTCACTCTCAGTCCCTTTCCCGCTCTGTCTGAATTTCCCACTCTCACTCCCTTTCCCACTCTGTCTGTCTCACTCTCACTCCCTTTCACGCTCTGTCTGAATTTCCCACTCTCACTCCCTTTCCCGCTCTATCTGTTCTCACACTCTCACTCCCTTTCCCAATCTGTCTGTCTGTCTGTCTCTCACTACACTGCCTGCTCTGTTTGTCTCTCTCACTCCCTTTCCCACTCTGTCTGTCCCTCTCACTCGTACTCCCTTTCCCGCTGTCTGTCTCTGTCATACCGCTTCCTGCTGTCTGTCTCTGTCACTCTATTTCTGTTCCTGTCAGTCTCTCTCACTCTCTCTCCCTTTCCTGCTCTGTCTGTCTCCCTTTCCAGCTCTGTATGTCTCTCTCACTCCCTTTCTTCTGTCTGTCTCTCTCTCTCCTTTTCCCACCCTGTCTGTCTCTCTCACTCTCACCCACTTTCCCGCTCTGTCTGTGTCTCTCACTCTCACTCTCTTTCCCGCTCTCTCTTTCTCCCTCACTCTCACTCCCTTCACCGTCCTGTCTGTCTCTCTCACTCTCACTACCTTTCCCGCACTGTCTGTCTATATCGCTCTCACTCCCTTTCCCGCTCTGTCTTTCTCTTTTACTCTCACTCCCTTTCCCGCATTGTCTTTCAGCCTCACTCTCATTCGCTTTCCCGCTCTGTCTGTCTCTCTCACGGTCACTCCCTTTCCCACCCTTTCTCTATCTCTCACTCCCTTTCCGTCTGTCTGTCTCTCTCACTCTCACTCCCTTTCCCGCTCTGTCTGTCTCTCTCATGGTCACTCCCTTTCCCACCCTTTCTCTGTCTCTCACTCCCTTTCCTGCTGTCTGTCTCTCTCACTCTATTTCCCGTCCTGTCTGTCTCTCTCACTCTCTCTCCTTACCCTGCTATGTCTGTCTCTCTCAATCCATTTCCTGCTCTCTGTCTCTCTCACTCCTTTTCCCACCTTTGTCTGTCCCTCTCACTCTCACTCCATTTCCTGCTCTGTCTGTCTGTCTCTTACTATCACTCCCTTTCCCTCCCTCTCTCTCTCACTCTTACACCCTTTCCCACTCTGTCTTTCTCCCTCACTCTCACTCCCTTTCCCGTCCTGTCTCTCTCTCTCACACTCTTTCCCTTTCCCGCTCTGTCTGTCTCTCTCACTCTCACTCCCTTTCCCACTCTGTCTGTCTGTCTGACTCTCACGACCCTGCCTGATCTGTCTGTTTCTCTCACGGTCACTCCCTTTCCCACCATTTCTCTCTCTCTCACTCTCTTTCCTGCTGTCTGTCTCTCTCACTCTATTTCCCGTCCTGTCTGTCTCTCTCACTCTCTCTCCCTACCCTGCTCTGTCTGTCTCTCTGGCTCCCTTTCCTGCTCTGTCTGTCTCTCTCACTCCCTTTCCTGCTCTCTGTCTCTCTCGCTCCTTTTCCCACCTTTTCTGTCTCTCTCACTCTCACTCCATTTTCTGCTCTGTCTGTCCATCTCTTTCCCTCTCCCTTTCCCCCTCTGTCTGTCTCTCTCATTCCCTTTCCCTCTCTGGCTCTTTCTCTCACTCTCACTCCCCTGCCTGCTCTGTCTGTCTCTCTCACTCCCTTTCCTGTCCTGTCTGTCTCTCTCACTCTCTTTCCTGCTGTCTGTCTCTCTCACTCCCTTTCCTGCTCTGGCTTTCTCTCTCTCTCTCTTTCTGGCTCTGTCTGTCTCTCCGACTGTCACTCTCTTTCCCGCTCTCTCTGTCTGTCTCACTCTCACCCCTTGTCCAGCTCTGCCCTCCTCTCTTACTCTCACTCCCTTTCCCGCTCTGTATGTCTCTCTCACTCTCACTCCCTTCACCGCTCTGTCTGTCTGTCTCTCACTATCACTCCCTTTCCCTCCATATCTCTCTCACTCTCACTCCCTTTCCCGCTCTCTCTTTCTCCCTCACTCTCACTCCCTTCACCGTCCTGTCTGTCTCTCTCACTCTCACTACCTTTCCCGCACTGTCTGTCTATATCGCTCTCACTCCCTTTCCCGCTCTGTCTTTCTCTCTTACTCTCACTCCCTTTCCCGCATTGTCTTTCAGCCTCACTCTCATTCGCTTTCCCGCTCTGTCTGTCTCTCTCACGGTCACTCCCTTTCCCACCCTTTCTCTATCTCTCACTCCCTTTCCGTCTGTCTGTCTCTCTCACTCTCACTCCCTTTCCCGCTCTGTCTGTCTCTCTCATGGTCACTCCCTTTCCCACCCTTTCTCTGTCTCTCACTCCCTTTCCTGCTGTCTGTCTCTCTCACTCTATTTCCCGTCCTGTCTGTCTCTCTCACTCTCTCTCCTTACCCTGCTATGTCTGTCTCTCTCAATCCATTTCCTGCTCTCTGTCTCTCTCACTCCTTTTCCCATTTTGTCTGTCCCTCTCACTCTCACTCCATTTCCTGCTTTGTCTGTCTGTCTCTTACTATCACTCCCTTTCCCTCCCTATCTCTCTCACTCTTACACCCTTTCCCACTCTGTCTTTCTCCCTCACTCTCACTCCCTTTCCCGTCCTGTCTCTCTCTCTCACACTCTTTCCTGCTGTCTGTCTCTCTCACTCTATTTCCCGTCCTGTCTGTCTCTCTCACTCTCTCTCCCTACCCTGCTCTCTCTGTCTCTCTGGCTCCCTTTTCAGCTCTGTCTGTCTCTCTCACACCCTTTCCTGCTCTCTGTCTCTCTCACTCCTTTTCCCACCTTTTCTGTCTCTCTCACTCTCACTCCATTTTCTGCTCTGTCTGTCCGTCTCACTCTCACTCCCTTTCCCCCTCTGTCTGTCCCTCTCACTCTTACTTCCTTTCCTGCTGTCTGTCTCTGTCACTCCCTTTCCTGCTGTCTGTCTCTCTCAATCTATTTCCCTTCCTGTCTGTCTCTCTCACTCTCTCTCACTTTCCCGCTCTGTCTGTTTCTCTCACTCTCAATCTCTTTCCAGCTCTGTCTCTCTCACTCTCACTCTCTTTCCTGCTCTGTCTGTCTGTTTCACTCTCACTCCCTTTCCTGCTCTGTCTGAATTTCTCACTCTCACTCCCTTTCCCGCTCTGTCTGTCTCTCACACTCTCACTCCTTTTCCCGCTCTGTCTGTCTGTCTCTCACTATGACTCCCTTTCCCTCCCTGTCTCTCTCAATGTCACTCCTTTCCCACTCTGTCTGTCTGTCTCATCTCACTCGCTTGCCCGCTCTGTCTGTCTCTCTCACTCTCTCTTCCTTTCCCTCCCTTTCTGTCTCACCCGCTCTCACTCCCTTTCCCGCTCTGTCTTTCTCCCTCACTCTCAGTCCCTTTCCCGCTCTGTCTGAATTTCCCACTCTCACTCCCTTTCCCACTCTGTCTGTCTCACTCTCACTCCCTTTCACGCTCTGTCTGAATTTCCCACTCTCACTCCCTTTCCCGCTCTATCTGTTCTCACACTCTCACTCCCTTTCCCAATCTGTCTGTCTGTCTGTCTCTCACTACACTGCCTGCTCTGTTTGTCTCTCTCACTCCCTTTCCCACTCTGTCTGTCCCTCTCACTCGTACTCCCTTTCCCGCTGTCTGTCTCTGTCATACCGCTTCCTGCTGTCTGTCTCTGTCACTCTATTTCTGTTCCTGTCAGTCTCTCTCACTCTCTCTCCCTTTCCTGCTCTGTCTGTCTCCCTTTCCAGCTCTGTATGTCTCTCTCACTCCCTTTCCTCTGTCTGTCTCTCTCTCTCCTTTTCCCACCCTGTCTGTCTCTCTCACTCTCACCCACTTTCCCGCTCTGTCTGTGTCTCTCACTCTCACTCTCTTTCCCGCTCTCTCTTTCTCCCTCACTCTCACTCCCTTCACCGTCCTGTCTGTCTCTCTCACTCTCACTACCTTTCCCGCACTGTCTGTCTATATCGCTCTCACTCCCTTTCCCGCTCTGTCTTTCTCTTTTACTCTCACTCCCTTTCCCGCATTGTCTTTCAGCCTCACTCTCATTCGCTTTCCCGCTCTGTCTGTCTCTCTCACGGTCACTCCCTTTCCCACCCTTTCTCTATCTCTCACTCCCTTTCCGTCTGTCTGTCTCTCTCACTCTCACTCCCTTTCCCGCTCTGTCTGTCTCTCTCATGGTCACTCCCTTTCCCACCCTTTCTCTGTCTCTCATTCCCTTTCCTGCTGTCTGTCTCTCTCACTCTATTTCCCGTCCTGTCTGTCTCTCTCACTCTCTCTCCTTACCCTGCTATGTCTGTCTCTCTCAATCTATTTCCTGCTCTCTGTCTCTCTCACTCCTTTTCCCACCTTGTCTGTCCCTCTCACTCTCACTCCATTTCCTGCTCTGTCTGTCTGTCTCTTACTATCACTCCCTTTCGCTCCCTATCTCTCTCACTCTTACACCCTTTCCCACTCTGTCTTTCTCCCTCACTCTCACTCCCTTTCCCGTCCTGTCTCTCTCTCTCACACTCTTTCCCTTTCCCGCTCTGTCTGTCTCTCTCACTCTCACTCCCTTTCCCACTCTGTCTGTCTGTCTGACTCTCACGACCCTGCCTGATCTGTCTGTTTCTCTCACGGTCACTCCCTTTCCCACCATTTCTCTCTCTCTCACTCTCTTTCCTGCTGTCTGTCTCTCTCACTCTATTTCCCGTCCTGTCTGTCTCTCTCACTCTCTCTCCCTACCCTGCTCTGTCTGTCTCTCTGGCTCCCTTTCCTGCTCTGTCTGTCTCTCTCACTCCCTTTCCTGCTCTCTGTCTCTCTCAGTCCTTTTCCCACCTTTTCTGTCTCTCTCACTCTCACTCCATTTTCTGCTCTGTCTGTCCATCTCAGTCCCTCTCCCTTTCCCCCTCTGTCTGTCCCTCTCACTCTTACATCCTTTCCCGCTGTCTGTCTCTGTCACTCTATTTCCGTTCCTGTCAGTCTCTCTCACTCTCTCTCCCTTTCCTGCTCTGTCTGTCTCCCTTTCCAGCTCTGTATGTCTCTCTCACTCCCTTTTCTTCTGTCTGTCTCTCTCTCTCCTTTTCCCACCCTGTCTGTCTCTCTCACTCACGCTCCCTTTCCCACTCTTTCTGTCTCTCTCACTCTCACCCACTTTCCCGCTCGGTCTGTGTCTCTCACTCTCACTCTCTTTCCCGCTCTGTCTCTCACTCTCACTTTCTTTCCTGCTCTGTCTTTCTCTCTCACTTTCACTACCTTTCCCACCATGTCTGTCATTCACACTCCCTATCCCGCTCTGTCTGTCTCCCTCACTTTCACTCCCTTTCCCGCTCTGACTGTCTCTCCCACTCTAACTCATTTTCCCGCTCTGCCTGTCTCTTTCACACTCACTCCCATCCCCGCTCTGTCTGTCGCTCTCACTCTGATGCCCTTTCCACGCCTGACTATCTCCCTCTCATTCGCACGACATTTCTTTCCTGCTCTGTCTTTGTCTCTCAATTTCACTACCTTTCCCACCCTGTCTGTCACTCTCACTCCTTTTCCCACCCTGTCTGTCACTCTCACTCCCTTTCCCGCTCTGTCTGTCTGTCTCACTCTCACTCGCTTTCCCATTCTGTCTTTCTCTCACACGTTCACTCCCTTTCCCACCCTTTCTCTCTCTCTCACTCCCTTTCCTCCTGTCTATCTCTCTCACTCTATTTCCCGTCCTGTCTGTCTCTCTCACTCTCTCTCCCTACCCTGCTCTGTCTATCTCTCTGAATCCCTTCCCAGCTCTGTCTGTATCTCTCACTCCATTTCCTGCTCTCTGTCTCTCTCACTCCTGTTCCCACCGTGTCTGTCTCTCTCACTCCCACTCCATTTCCTGCTCTGTCTTTCCGTCTCATTCTCACTCCCTTTCCCTCCCTGTCTGTCTCTCTCACTCTTACTCCCTTTCCTGCTCTGTCTTTCTCACTCACTCTCACTCCCTTTCCCGTCCTGTCTGTCTCTCTCACTCTCACTCCCGTTCCCGTCCTGTCTGTCTCAATCACTCTCACTCCCTTTCCCGCTCTGTCTGTCTCTCTCACTCTCACTCCCCTTCCTGCTCTGTCTGTCTTTCTCACTCCCTTTCCCATTCTCTCTGTTTCTCTCGCTCCCTTTCCTGCTCTTTCCCTCTCTCTCTCATTCTCCCACCCATATTCAGGTTCCGTTTGTCTCTCGCACCGTCACCCACTTTCCCGCTCTGTCTCATCCACTTTCCCTACCTGTTGGCTCTCTCACTCTCACTCCTTTTCCTGCTCTGCCTGTCTCTTTTACTCTCACTCCCCTTCACGCTCTGTCTGTCTCTCTCATTCCCTTTCCCTCTCTGGCTCTTTCTCTCACTCTCACTCCCCTGCCTGCTCTGTCTGTCTCTCTCACTCCCTTTCCTGTCCTGTCTGTCTCTCTCACTCTCTTTCCTGCTGTCTGTCTCTCTCACTCCCTTTCCTGCTCTGGCTTTCTCTCTCTCTCTCTTTCTGGCTCTGTCTGTCTCTCCGACTGTCACTGCCTTTCCCGCTCTCTCTGTCTGTCTCACTCTCACCCCTTGTCCAGCTCTGCCCTCCTCTCTTACTCTCACTCCCTTTCCCGCTCTGTATGTCTCTCTCACTCTCACTCCCTTCACCGCTCTGTCTGTCTGTCTCTCACTATCACTCCCTTTCCCTCCATATCTCTCTCACTCTCACTCCCTTTCCCGCTCTCTCTTTCTCCCTCACTCTCACTCCCTTCACCGTCCTGTCTGTCTCTCTCACTCTCACTACCTTTCCCGCACTGTCTGTCTATATCGCTCTCACTCCCTTTCCCGCTCTGTCTTTCTCTCTTACTCTCACTCCCTTTCCCGCATTGTCTTTCAGCCTCACTCTCATTCGCTTTCCCGCTCTGTCTGTCTCTCTCACGGTCACTCCCTTTCCCACCCTTTCTCTATCTCTCACTCCCTTTCCGTCTGTCTGTCTCTCTCACTCTCACTCCCTTTCCCGCTCTGTCTGTCTCTCTCATGGTCACTCCCTTTCCCACCCTTTCTCTGTCTCTCACTCCCTTTCCTGCTGTCTGTCTCTCTCACTCTATTTCCCGTCCTGTCTGTCTCTCTCACTCTCTCTCCTTACCCTGCTATGTCTGTCTCTCTCAATCCATTTCCTGCTCTCTGTCTCTCTCACTCCTTTTCCCATTTTGTCTGTCCCTCTCACTCTCACTCCATTTCCTGCTCTGTCTGTCTGTCTCTTACTATCACTCCCTTTCCCTCCCTATCTCTCTCACTCTTACACCCTTTCCCACTCTGTCTTTCTCCCTCACTCTCACTCCCTTTCCCGTCCTGTCTCTCTCTCTCACACTCTTTCCTGCTGTCTGTCTCTCTCACTCTATTTCCCGTCCTGTCTGTCTCTCTCACTCTCTCTCCCTACCCTGCTCTCTCTGTCTCTCTGGCTCCCTTTTCAGCTCTGTCTGTCTCTCTCACACCCTTTCCTGCTCTCTGTCTCTCTCACTCCTTTTCCCACCTTTTCTGTCTCTCTCACTCTCACTCCATTTTCTGCTCTGTCTGTCCGTCTCACTCTCACTCCCTTTCCCCCTCTGTCTGTCCCTCTCACTCTTACTTCCTTTCCTGCTGTCTGTCTCTGTCACTCCCTTTCCTGCTGTCTGTCTCTCTCAATCTATTTCCCTTCCTGTCTGTCTCTCTCACTCTCTCTCACTTTCCCGCTCTGTCTGTTTCTCTCACTCTCAATCTCTTTCCAGCTCTGTCTCTCTCACTCTCACTCTCTTTCCTGCTCTGTCTGTCTGTTTCACTCTCACTCCCTTTCCTGCTCTGTCTGAATTTCTCACTCTCACTCCCTTTCCCGCTCTGTCTGTCTCTCACACTCTCACTCCTTTTCCCGCTCTGTCTGTCTGTCTCTCACTATGACTCCCTTTCCCTCCCTGTCTCTCTCAATGTCACTCCTTTCCCACTCTATCTGTCTGTCTCATCTCACTCGCTTGCCCGCTCTGTCTGTCTCTCTCACTCTCTCTTCCTTTCCCCTCCCTTTCTGTCTCACCCGCTCTCACTCCCTTTCCCGCTCTGTCTTTCTCCCTCACTCTCAGTCCCTTTCCCGCTCTGTCTGAATTTCCCACTCTCACTCCCTTTCCCACTCTGTCTGTCTCACTCTCACTCCCTTTCACGCTCTGTCTGAATTTCCCACTCTCACTCCCTTTCCCGCTCTGTCTGTTCTCACACTCTCACTCCCTTTCCCAATCTGTCTGTCTGTCTGTCTCTCACTACCCTGCCTGCTCTGTTTGTCTCTCTCACTCCCTTTCCCACTCTGTCTGTCCCTCTCACTCGTACTCCCTTTCCCGCTGTCTGTCTCTGTCATACCGCTTCCTGCTGTCTGTCTCTGTCACTCTATTTCTGTTCCTGTCAGTCTCTCTCACTCTCTCTCCCTTTCCTGCTCTCTCTGTCTCCCTTTCCAGCTCTGTATGTCTCTCTCACTCCCTTTCTTCTGTCTGTCTCTCTCTCTCCTTTTCCCACCCTGTCTGTCTCTCTCACTCTCACCCACTTTCCCGCTCTGTCTGTGTCTCTCACTCTCACTCTCTTTCCCGCTCTCTCTTTCTCCCTCACTCTCACTCCCTTCACCGTCCTGTCTGTCTCTCTCACTCTCACTACCTTTCCCGCACTGTCTGTCTATATCGCTCTCACTCCCTTTCCCGCTCTGTCTTTCTCTTTTACTCTCACTCCCTTTCCCGCATTGTCTTTCAGCCTCACTCTCATTCGCTTTCCCGCTCTGTCTGTCTCTCTCACGGTCACTCCCTTTCCCACCCTTTCTCTATCTCTCACTCCCTTTCCGTCTGTCTGTCTCTCTCACTCTCACTCCCTTTCCCGCTCTGTCTGTCTCTCTCATGGTCACTCCCTTTCCCACCCTTTCTCTGTCTCTCACTCCCTTTCCTGCTGTCTGTCTCTCTCACTCTATTTCCCGTCCTGTCTGTCTCTCTCACTCTCTCTCCTTACCCTGCTATGTCTGTCTCTCTCAATCCATTTCCTGCTCTCTGTCTCTCTCACTCCTTTTCCCACCTTGTCTGTCCCTCTCACTCTCACTCCATTTCCTGCTCTGTCTGTCTGTCTCTTACTATCACTCCCTTTCCCTCCCTCTCTCTCTCACTCTTACACCCTTTCCCACTCTGTCTTTCTCCCTCACTCTCACTCCCTTTCCCGTCCTGTCTCTCTCTCTCACACTCTTTCCCTTTCCCGCTCTGTCTGTCTCTCTCACTCTCACTCCCTTTCCCACTCTGTCTGTCTGTCTGACTCTCACGACCCTGCCTGATCTGTCTGTTTCTCTCACGGTCACTCCCTTTCCCACCATTTCTCTCTCTCTCACTCTCTTTCCTGCTGTCTGTCTCTCTCACTCTATTTCCCGTCCTGTCTGTCTCTCTCACTCTCTCTCCCTACCCTGCTCTGTCTGTCTCTCTGGCTCCCTTTCCTGCTCTGTCTGTCTCTCTCACTCCCTTTCCTGCTCTCTGTCTCTCTCGCTCCTTTTCCCACCTTTTCTGTCTCTCTCACTCTCACTCCATTTTCTGCTCTGTCTGTCCATCTCTTTCCCTCTCCCTTTCCCCCTCTGTCTGTCCCTCTCACTCTTACTTCCTTTCCCGCTGTCTGTCTCTGTCACTCTATTTCCGTTCCTGTCAGTCTCTCTCACTCTCTCTCCCTTTCCTGCTCTGTCTGTCTCCCTTTCCAGCTCTGTATGTCTCTCTCACTCCCTTTTCTTCTGTCTGTCTCTCTCTCTCCTTTTCCCACCCTGTCTGTCTCTCTCACTCACGCTCCCTTTCCCACTCTGTCTGGTCTCTCTCACTCTCACCCACTTTCCCGCTCTGTCTGTGTC
Source organism: Carcharodon carcharias (assembly GCF_017639515.1). NCBI lineage: Eukaryota > Metazoa > Chordata > Chondrichthyes > Lamniformes > Lamnidae > Carcharodon > Carcharodon carcharias. The sequence continues at coordinate 173,463,294 of NC_054469.1, forward strand.
TCTCACTCTCACTCTCTTTCCCGCTCTGTCTCTCACTCTCACTTTCTTTCCTGCTCTGTCTTTCTCTCTCACTTTCACTACCTTTCCCACCATGTCTGTCATTCACACTCCCTATCCCGCTCTGTCTGTCTCCCTCACTTTCACTCCCTTTCCCGCTCTGACTGTCTCTCCCACTCTAACTCATTTTCCCGCTCTGCCTGTCTCTTTCACACTCACTCCCATCCCCGCTCTGTCTGTCGCTCTCACTCTGATGCCCTTTCCACGCCTGACTATCTCCCTCTCATTCGCACGACATTTCTTTCCTGCTCTGTCTTTGTCTCTCAATTTCACTACCTTTCCCACCCTGTCTGTCACTCTCACTCCTTTTCCCACCCTGTCTGTCACTCTCACTCCCTTTCCCGCTCTGTCTGTCTGTCTCACTCTCACTCGCTTTCCCATTCTGTCTTTCTCTCACACGTTCACTCCCTTTCCCACCCTTTCTCTCTCTCTCACTCCCTTTCCTCCTGTCTCTCTCTCTCACTCTATTTCCCGTCCTGTCTGTCTCTCTCACTCTCTCTCCCTACCCTGCTCTGTCTATCTCTCTGAATCCCTTCCCAGCTCTGTCTGTATCTCTCACTCCATTTCCTGCTCTCTGTCTCTCTCACTCCTGTTCCCACCGTGTCTGTCTCTCTCACTCTCACTCCATTTCCTGCTCTGTCTTTCCGTCTCATTCTCACTTCCCTTTCTCTCCCTGTCTGTCTCTCTCACTCTTACTCCCTTTCCTGCTCTGTCTTTCTCACTCACTCTCACTCCCTTTCCCGTCCTGTCTGTCTCTCTCACTCTCACTCCCGTTCCCGTCCTGTCTGTCTCAATCACTCTCACTCCCTTTCCCTCTCTGTCTGTCTCTCTCACTCTCACTCCCCTTCCTGCTCTGTCTGTCTTTCTCACTCCCTTTCCCATTCTCTCTGTTTCTCTCACTCCCTTTCCTGCTCTTTCCCTCTCTCTCTCATTCTCCCACCCATATTCAGGTTCCGTTTGTCTCTCTCACCGTCACCCACTTTCCCGCTCTGTCTCATCCACTTTCCCTACCTGTTGGCTCTCTCACTCTCACTCCTTTTCCTGCTCTGCCTGTCTCTTTTACTCTCACTCCCCTTCACGCTCTGTCCGTCTCTCTCATTCCCTTTCCCTCTCTGGCTCTTTCTCTCACTCTCACTCCCCTGCCTGCTCTGTCTGTCTCTCTCACTCCCTTTCCTGTCCTGTCTGTCTCTCTCACTCTCTTTCCTGCTGTCTGTCTCTCTCACTCCATTTCCTGCTCTGGCTTTCTCTCTCTCTCTCTTTCTGGCTCTGTCTGTCTCTCCGACTGTCACTGCCTTTCCCGCTCTCTCTGTCTGTCTCACTCTCACCCCTTGTCCAGCTCTGCCCTCCTCTCTTACTCTCACTCCCTTTCCCGCTCTGTATGTCTCTCTCACTCTCACTCCCTTCACCGCTCTGTCTGTCTGTCTCTCACTATCACTCCCTTTCCCTCCATATCTCTCTCACTCTCACTCCCTTTCCCGCTCTCTCTTTCTCCCTCACTCTCACTCCCTTCACCGTCCTGTCTGTCTCTCTCACTCTCACTACCTTTCCCGCACTGTCTGTCTATATCGCTCTCACTCCCTTTCCCGCTCTGTCTTTCTCTCTTACTCTCACTCCCTTTCCCGCATTGTCTTTCAGCCTCACTCTCATTCGCTTTCCCGCTCTGTCTGTCTCTCTCACGGTCACTCCCTTTCCCACCCTTTCTCTATCTCTCACTCCCTTTCCGTCTGTCTGTCTCTCTCACTCTCACTCCCTTTCCCGCTCTGTCTGTCTCTCTCATGGTCACTCCCTTTCCCACCCTTTCTCTGTCTCTCACTCCCTTTCCTGCTGTCTGTCTCTCTCACTCTATTTCCCGTCCTGTCTGTCTCTCTCACTCTCTCTCCTTACCCTGCTATGTCTGTCTCTCTCAATCCATTTCCTGCTCTCTGTCTCTCTCACTCCTTTTCCCATTTTGTCTGTCCCTCTCACTCTCACTCCATTTCCTGCTCTGTCTGTCTGTCTCTTACTATCACTCCCTTTCCCTCCCTATCTCTCTCACTCTTACACCCTTTCCCACTCTGTCTTTCTCCCTCACTCTCACTCCCTTTCCCGTCCTGTCTCTCTCTCTCACACTCTTTCCTGCTGTCTGTCTCTCTCACTCTATTTCCCGTCCTGTCTGTCTCTCTCACTCTCTCTCCCTACCCTGCTCTCTCTGTCTCTCTGGCTCCCTTTTCAGCTCTGTCTGTCTCTCTCACACCCTTTCCTGCTCTCTGTCTCTCTCACTCCTTTTCCCACCTTTTCTGTCTCTCTCACTCTCACTCCATTTTCTGCTCTGTCTGTCCGTCTCACTCTCACTCCCTTTCCCCCTCTGTCTGTCCCTCTCACTCTTACTTCCTTTCCTGCTGTCTGTCTCTGTCACTCCCTTTCCTGCTGTCTGTCTCTCTCAATCTATTTCCCTTCCTGTCTGTCTCTCTCACTCTCTCTCACTTTCCCGCTCTGTCTGTTTCTCTCACTCTCAATCTCTTTCCAGCTCTGTCTCTCTCACTCTCACTCTCTTTCCTGCTCTGTCTGTCTGTTTCACTCTCACTCCCTTTCCTGCTCTGTCTGAATTTCTCACTCTCACTCCCTTTCCCGCTCTGTCTGTCTCTCACACTCTCACTCCTTTTCCCGCTCTGTCTGTCTGTCTCTCACTATGACTCCCTTTCCCTCCCTGTCTCTCTCAATGTCACTCCTTTCCCACTCTATCTGTCTGTCTCATCTCACTCGCTTGCCCGCTCTGTCTGTCTCTCTCACTCTCTCTTCCTTTCCCTCCCTTTCTGTCTCACCCGCTCTCACTCCCTTTCCCGCTCTGTCTTTCTCCCTCACTCTCAGTCCCTTTCCCGCTCTGTCTGAATTTCCCACTCTCACTCCCTTTCCCACTCTGTCTGTCTCACTCTCACTCCCTTTCACGCTCTGTCTGAATTTCCCACTCTCACTCCCTTTCCCGCTCTGTCTGTTCTCACACTCTCACTCCCTTTCCCAATCTGTCTGTCTGTCTGTCTCTCACTACCCTGCCTGCTCTGTTTGTCTCTCTCACTCCCTTTCCCACTCTGTCTGTCCCTCTCACTCGTACTCCCTTTCCCGCTGTCTGTCTCTGTCATACCGCTTCCTGCTGTCTGTCTCTGTCACTCTATTTCTGTTCCTGTCAGTCTCTCTCACTCTCTCTCCCTTTCCTGCTCTCTCTGTCTCCCTTTCCAGCTCTGTATGTCTCTCTCACTCCCTTTCTTCTGTCTGTCTCTCTCTCTCCTTTTCCCACCCTGTCTGTCTCTCTCACTCTCACCCACTTTCCCGCTCTGTCTGTGTCTCTCACTCTCACTCTCTTTCCCGCTCTCTCTTTCTCCCTCACTCTCACTCCCTTCACCGTCCTGTCTGTCTCTCTCACTCTCACTACCTTTCCCGCACTGTCTGTCTATATCGCTCTCACTCCCTTTCCCGCTCTGTCTTTCTCTTTTACTCTCACTCCCTTTCCCGCATTGTCTTTCAGCCTCACTCTCATTCGCTTTCCCGCTCTGTCTGTCTCTCTCACGGTCACTCCCTTTCCCACCCTTTCTCTATCTCTCACTCCCTTTCCGTCTGTCTGTCTCTCTCACTCTCACTCCCTTTCCCGCTCTGTCTGTCTCTCTCATGGTCACTCCCTTTCCCACCCTTTCTCTGTCTCTCACTCCCTTTCCTGCTGTCTGTCTCTCTCACTCTATTTCCCGTCCTGTCTGTCTCTCTCACTCTCTCTCCTTACCCTGCTATGTCTGTCTCTCTCAATCCATTTCCTGCTCTCTGTCTCTCTCACTCCTTTTCCCACCTTGTCTGTCCCTCTCACTCTCACTCCATTTCCTGCTCTGTCTGTCTGTCTCTTACTATCACTCCCTTTCCCTCCCTCTCTCTCTCACTCTTACACCCTTTCCCACTCTGTCTTTCTCCCTCACTCTCACTCCCTTTCCCGTCCTGTCTCTCTCTCTCACACTCTTTCCCTTTCCCGCTCTGTCTGTCTCTCTCACTCTCACTCCCTTTCCCACTCTGTCTGTCTGTCTGACTCTCACAACCCTGCCTGATCTGTCTGTTTCTCTCACGGTCACTCCCTTTCCCACCATTTCTCTCTCTCTCACTCTCTTTCCTGCTGTCTGTCTCTCTCACTCTATTTCCCGTCCTGTCTGTCTCTCTCACTCTCTCTCCCTACCCTGCTCTGTCTGTCTCTCTGGCTCCCTTTCCTGCTCTGTCTGTCTCTCTCACTCCCTTTCCTGCTCTCTGTCTCTCTCGCTCCTTTTCCCACCTTTTCTGTCTCTCTCACTCTCACTCCATTTTCTGCTCTGTCTGTCCATCTCTTTCCCTCTCCCTTTCCCCCTCTGTCTGTCCCTCTCACTCTTACTTCCTTTCCCGCTGTCTGTCTCTGTCACTCTATTTCCGTTCCTGTCAGTCTCTCTCACTCTCTCTCCCTTTCCTGCTCTGTCTGTCTCCCTTTCCAGCTCTGTATGTCTCTCTCACTCCCTTTTCTTCTGTCTGTCTCTCTCTCTCCTTTTCCCACCCTGTCTGTCTCTCTCACTCACGCTCCCTTTCCCACTCTGTCTGGTCTCTCTCACTCTCACCCACTTTCCCGCTCTGTCTGTGTCTCTCACTCTCACTCTCTTTCCCGCTCTGTCTCTCACTCTCACTTTCTTTCCTGCTCTGTCTTTCTCTCTCACTTTCACTACCTTTCCCACCATGTCTGTCATTCACACTCCCTATCCCGCTCTGTCTGTCTCCCTCACTTTCACTCCCTTTCCCGCTCTGACTGTCTCTCCCACTCTAACTCATTTTCCCGCTCTGCCTGTCTCTTTCACACTCACTCCCATCCCCGCTCTGTCTGTCGCTCTCACTCTGATGCCCTTTCCACGCCTGACTATCTCCCTCTCATTCGCACGACATTTCTTTCCTGCTCTGTCTTTGTCTCTCAATTTCACTACCTTTCCCACCCTGTCTGTCACTCTCACTCCTTTTCCCACCCTGTCTGTCACTCTCACTCCCTTTCCCGCTCTGTCTGTCTGTCTCACTCTCACTCGCTTTCCCATTCTGTCTTTCTCTCACACGTTCACTCCCTTTCCCACCCTTTCTCTCTCTCTCACTCCCTTTCCTCCTGTCTCTCTCTCTCACTCTATTTCCCGTCCTGTCTGTCTCTCTCACTCTCTCTCCCTACCCTGCTCTGTCTATCTCTCTGAATCCCTTCCCAGCTCTGTCTGTATCTCTCACTCCATTTCCTGCTCTCTGTCTCTCTCACTCCTGTTCCCACCGTGTCTGTCTCTCTCACTCTCACTCCATTTCCTGCTCTGTCTTTCCGTCTCATTCTCATTCCCTTTCTCTCCCTGTCTGTCTCTCTCACTCTTACTCCCTTTCCTGCTCTGTCTTTCTCACTCACTCTCACTCCCTTTCCCGTCCTGTCTGTCTCTCTCACTCTCACTCCCGTTCCCGTCCTGTCTGTCTCAATCACTCTCACTCCCTTTCCCTCTCTGTCTGTCTCTCTCACTCTCACTCCCCTTCCTGCTCTGTCTGTCTTTCTCACTCCCTTTCCCATTCTCTCTGTTTCTCTCACTCCCTTTCCTGCTCTTTCCCTCTCTCTCTCATTCTCCCACCCATATTCAGGTTCCGTTTGTCTCTCTCACCGTCACCCACTTTCCCGCTCTGTCTCATCCACTTTCCCTACCTGTTGGCTCTCTCACTCTCACTCCTTTTCCTGCTCTGCCTGTCTCTTTTACTCTCACTCCCCTTCACGCTCTGTCCGTCTCTCTCATTCCCTTTCCCTCTCTGGCTCTTTCTCTCACTCTCACTCCCCTGCCTGCTCTGTCTGTCTCTCTCACTCCCTTTCCTGTCCTGTCTGTCTCTCTCACTCTCTTTCCTGCTGTCTGTCTCTCTCACTCCATTTCCTGCTCTGGCTTTCTCTCTCTCTCTCTTTCTGGCTCTGTCTGTCTCTCCGACTGTCACTGCCTTTCCCGCTCTCTCTGTCTGTCTCACTCTCACCCCTTGTCCAGCTCTGCCCTCCTCTCTTACTCTCACTCCCTTTCCCGCTCTGTATGTCTCTCTCACTCTCACTCCCTTTACCGCTCTGTCTGTCTGTCTCTCACTATCACTCCCTTTCCCTCCATATCTCTCTCACTCTCACTCCCTTTCCCGCTCTCTCTTTCTCCCTCACTCTCACTCCCTTCACCGTCCTGTCTGTCTCTCTCACTCTCACTACCTTTCCCGCACTGTCTGTCTATATCGCTCTCACTCCCTTTCCCGCTCTGTCTTTCTCTCTTACTCTCACTCCCTTTCCCGCATTGTCTTTCAGCCTCACTCTCATTCGCTTTCCCGCTCTGTCTGTCTCTCTCACGGTCACTCCCTTTCCCACCCTTTCTCTATCTCTCACTCCCTTTCCGTCTGTCTGTCTCTCTCACTCTCACTCCCTTTCCCGCTCTGTCTGTCTCTCTCATGGTCACTCCCTTTCCCACCCTTTCTCTGTCTCTCACTCCCTTTCCTGCTGTCTGTCTCTCTCACTCTATTTCCCGTCCTGTCTGTCTCTCTCACTCTCTCTCCTTACCCTGCTATGTCTGTCTCTCTCAATCCATTTCCTGCTCTCTGTCTCTCTCACTCCTTTTCCCATTTTGTCTGTCCCTCTCACTCTCACTCCATTTCCTGCTCTGTCTGTCTGTCTCTTACTATCACTCCCTTTCCCTCCCTATCTCTCTCACTCTTACACCCTTTCCCACTCTGTCTTTCTCCCTCACTCTCACTCCCTTTCCCACTCTGTCTGTCTGTCTGACTCTCACGACCCTGCCTGATCTGTCTGTTTCTCTCACGGTCACTCCCTTTCCCACAATTTCTCTCTCTCTCACTCTCTTTCCTGCTGTCTGTCTCTCTCACTCTCTTTCCCGTCCTGTCTGTCTCTCTCACTCTCTCTCCCTACCCTGCTCTGTCTGTCTCTCTGGCTCCCTTTCCTGCTCTGTCTGTCTCTCTCACTCCCTTTCCTGCTCTCTGTCTCTCTCGCTCCTTTTCCCACCTTATCTGTCTCTCTCACTCTCACTCAATTTTCTGCTCTGTCTGTCCATCTCAGTCCCTCTCGCTTTCCCCCTCTGTCTGTCCCTCTCACTCTTACTTCCTTTCCCGCTGTCTGTCTCTGTCACTCCCTTTCCTGCTGTCTGTCTCTCTCAATCTATTTCCCTTCCTGTCTGTCTCTCTCACTCTCTCTCCCTTTCCCGCTCTGTCTGTTTCTCTCACTCCCATTCTCTTTCCAGCTCTGTCTCTCTCTTTCCTCCTCTGTCTACCTGTTTCACTCTCACTCCCTTTCCCGCTCTGTCTGAATTTCTCACTCTCACTCCCTTTCCCGCTCTGTCTGTCTCTCAGACTCTCACTCCTTTTCCCGCTCTGTCTGTCTGTCTCTCACTATCACTCCCTTTCCCTCCCTGTCTCTCTCAATGTCACTCCTTTCCCACACTGTCGTCTGTCTCATCTCACTCGCTTGCCCGCTCTGTCTGTCTCTCTCACTCTCCCTCCCTTTCCCTCCCTGTCTGTCTCACTCACTCTCACTCCCTTTCCCGCTCTGTCTTTCTCCCTCACTCTCACTCCCTTTCGCGTCCTGTCTGTCTCTCACACTCTCACTCCCTTTCCCGCTCTGTCTGTCTGTCTCACTCTCACTCCCTTTCACGCTCTGTCTGAAAATCCCACTCTCACTCCCTTTCCCGCTCTGTCTGTTCTCACACTCTCACTCCCTTTCCCAATCTGTCTGTCTGTCTGTCTCTCACTACCCTGCCTGCTCTGTTTGTCTCTCTCACTCCCTTTCCCACTCTGTCTGTCCCTCTCACTCGTACTCCCTTTCCCGCTGTCTGTCTCTGTCATACCGCTTCCTGCTGTCTGTCGCTGTCACTCTATTTCCGTTCCTGTCAGTCTCTCTCACTCTCTCTCCCTTTCCTGCTCTGTCTGTCTCCCTTTCCAGCTCTGTATGTCTCTCTCACTCCCTTTTCTTCTGTCTGTCTCTCTCTCTCCTTTTCCCACCCTGTCTGTCTCTCTCACTCACGCTCCCTTTCCCACTCTTTCTGTCTCTCTCACTCTCACCCACTTTCCCGCTCGGTCTGTGTCTCTCACTCTCACTCTCTTTCCCGCTCTGTCTCTCACTCTCACTTTCTTTCCTGCTCTGTCTTTCTCTCTCACTTTCACTACCTTTCCCACCATGTCTGTCATTCACACTCCCTATCCCGCTCTGTCTGTCTCCCTCACTTTCACTCCCTTTCCTGCTCTGACTGTCTCTCCCACTCCAACTCATTTTCCCGCTCTGCCTGTCTCTTTCACACTCACTCCCATCCCCGCTCTGTCTGTCGCTCTCACTCTGATGCCCTTTCCACGCCTGACTATCTCCCTCTCATTCGCACGACATTTCTTTCCTGCTCTGTCTTTGTCTCTCAATTTCACTACCTTTCCCACCCTGTCTGTCACTCTCACTCCTTTCCCACCCTGTCTGTCACTCTCACTCCCTTTCCCGCTCTGTCTGTCTGTCTCACACTCACTCGCTTTCCCATTCTGTCTTTCTCTCTCACGTTCACTCCCTTTCCCACCCTTTCTCTCTCTCTCACTCCCTTTCCTCCTGTCTGTCTCTCTCACTCTATTTCCCGTCCTGTCTGTCTCTCTCACTCTCTCTCCCTACCCTGCTCTGTCTATCTCTCTGAATCCCTTCCCAGCTCTGTCTGTATCTCTCACTCCATTTCCTGCTCTCTGTCTCTCTCACTCCTGTTCCCACCGTGTCTGTCTCTCTCACTCCCACTCCATTTCCTGCTCTGTCTTTCCGTCTCATTCTCACTCCCTTTCCCTCCCTGTCTGTCTCTCTCACTCTTACTCCCTTTCCTGCTCTGTCTTTCTCACTCACTCTCACTCCCTTTCCCGTCCTGTCTGTCTCTCTCACTCTCACTCCCGTTCCCGTCCTGTCTGTCTCAATCACTCTCACTCCCTTTCCCGCTCTGTCTGTCTCTCTCACTCTCACTCCCCTTCCTGCTCTGTCTGTCTTTCTCACTCCCTTTCCCATTCTCTCTGTTTCTCTCGCTCCCTTTCCTGCTCTTTCCCTCTCTCTCTCATTCTCCCACCCATATTCAGGTTCCGTTTGTCTCTCTCACCGTCACCCACTTTCCCGCTCTGTCTCATCCACTTTCCCTACCTGTTGGCTCTCTCACTCTCACTCCTTTTCCTGCTCTGCCTGTCTCTTTTACTCTCACTCCCCTTCACGCTCTGTCTGTCTTCCTCACTCTCACTCCCTTTCCTGTCCTTCTGTCTCTCTCACTCTCTTCTCCCTTTCCTGCTCTGTCTGTCTCTCAGACTCCATTTCCAGCTCTGTATGTCTCTCTCACTCCCTTTCCTGCTGTCTGTCTCTCTCACTCTCACTCCCTTTCCCGTGCTCTGTCTCTCTAATGATCACTCTCTTTCCTGCTCTGTCTCTCTCACTCTCACTTTCTTCCCTGCTCTGCCTTTGTCTCGCACTTTCACTCCCTTTCCCAACCTATCTGTTGCTCTCACTCCCTTTCCCACTCTGTATGTCTCTCTCACTCTCACTCCCCTTCCTGCTCTGTCTGTCCTTTTCACTCCCTTGCCCATTCTCTCTGTTTCTCTCGCTCCCTTTCCTGCTCTTTCTCTCATTCTCCCATCCATATTCACGCTCCATCTGGTTCTCTCACCGTCACCCACTTTCCCGCTCTGTCTCACCCACTTTCCCTATCTGTCTGGCTCTCTCACTCTCACTCCTTTTCCTGCTCTGCCTGTCTCTTTCACTGTCACTCCCTTTCACGCTCTGTCTGTCTCTCTCATTCCCTTTTCCTCTCTGGCTCTCTCTCTCATTCTTACTCCCCTGCCTGCTCTGTCTGTCTCTCTCACTCCCTTTCCCGCTCTGTCTGCCTCTCTCACTCTCACTCCCTTTCCCGCTCTGTTTGTCTCTCTCACTCTCACTCCCCTTCCTGCTCTGTCTGTCTTTCTCACTCCCTTTCCCATTCTCTCTGTTTCTCTCGCTCCCTTTCCTACACTTAATATCTCTCTCTCATTCTCCCACCCATATTCACACTCCGTCTGTCTCTCTCACCGTCACCCACTTTCCCGCTCTGTCTCACCCACCTTCCCTATCTGTCTGGCTCTCTCACTCTCACTCCTTTTCCCGCACTGCCTGTCTCTTTCACTCTCACTCCCTTTCACGCTCTGTCTTCCTCATTCCCTTTCCCTCTCTTGCTCTCTCTCTCACTCCCCTGCCTGCTCTGTCTGTCTCTCTCACACCCTTTCCCGTCCTATCTGTCTCTCTCACTCTCTTTCCTGCTGTCTGTCTCTCTCACTCCCTTTCCTGCTCTGACTTTCTCTCTCACTAGCTTTCTGGCTCTGTCTATCTCTCCCATTCTCACTGCCTTTCCCGCTCTGTCTGTCTGTCTCACTCTCACATGGTTTCCCGCCCTGTTTGTCTCTCACTCTCACCCACTTTCTCTGACTCTCTCACTCCCTTTCCCACTCTCACCCCTTGTCCAGCTCTGCCTTCCTCTCTCATTCTCACTCCCTATCCCTCTCTGTCTGTTTCTCTCACTCTCACTCCCTTTCCCGTTCTGTCTGTCTGTCTCTCACTATCATTCCCTTTCCCTCCCTATCTCTCTCACTCTCAATCCCTTCCCCGTCCTGTCTGTCTCTCTTACTCTATTTCCCGTCCTGTCTGTCTCTCTCACTCACTCTCCCTACCCTGCTCTGTCTGTCTCTCTGGCTCCCTTTCCAGCTCTGTCTGTCTCTCTCACACTCTTTCCTGCTCTCTGTCTCTCTCACTCCTTTTCCCAGCTTGTCTGTCTCTCTCACTCTCACTCCATTTTCTGCTCTGTCTGTCCGTCTCACTCTCACTCCCTTTCCCCTTCTGTCTGTCCCTCTCACTCTTACTTCCTTTCCTGCTGTCTGTCTCTGTCACTCCCTTTCCTGCTGTCTGTCTCTCTCAATCTATTTCCCTTCCTGTCTGTCTCTCTCACTCTCTCTCACTTTCCCGCTCTCTCTGTTTCTCTCACTCTCAATCTCTTTCCAGCTCTGTCTCTCTCACTCTCACTCTCTTTCCTGCTCTGTCTGTCTGTTTCACTCTCACTCCCTTTCCTGCTCTGTCTGAATTTCTCACTCTCACTCCCTTTCCCGCTCTGTCTGTCTGTCTCTCACTATGACTCCCTTTCCCTCCCTGTCTCTCTCAATCTCACTCCTTTCCCATTCTGTCTGTCTGTCTCATCTAACTCGCTTGACCGCTCTGTCTGTCTCTCTCACTCTCTCTCCCTTTCCCTCCCTTTCTGTCTCACCCGCTCTCACTCCCTTTCCCGCTCTGTCTTTCTCCCTCACTCTCAGTCCCTTACCCGCTCTGTCTGAATTTCCCACTCTCACTCCCTTTCCCACTCTGTCTGTCTCACTCTCACTCCCTTTCACGCTCTGTCTGAATTTCCCACTCTCACTCCCTTTCCCAATCTGTCTGTCTGTCTGTCTCTCACTACCCTGCCTGCTCTGTTTGTCTCTCTCACTCCCTTTCCCACTCTGTCTGTCCCTCTCACTCGTACTCCCTTTCCTGCTGTCTGTCTCTGTCATACCGCTTCCTGCTGTCTGTCTCTGTCACTCTATTTCCGTTCCTGTCAGTCTCTCTCACTCACTCTCCCTTTCCTGCTCTGTCTGTCTCCCTTTCCAGCTCTGTATGTCTCTCTCACTCCCTTTTCTTCTGTCTGTCTCTCTCTCTCCTTTTCCCACCCTGTCTGTCTCTCTCACTCACGCTCCCTTTCCCACTCTGTCTGTCTCTCTCACTCTCACCCACTTTCCCGCTCTGTCTGTGTCTCTCACTCTCACTCTCTTTCCCGCTCTGTCTCTCACTCTCACTTTCTTTCCTGCTCTGTCTTTCTCTCTCACTTTCACTACCTTTCCCACCATGTCTGTCATTCACACTCCCTATCCCGCTCTGTCTGTCTCCCTCACTTTCACTCCCTTTCCCGCTCTGACTGTCTCTCCCACTCTAACTCATTTTCCCGCTCTGCCTGTCTCTTTCACACTCACTCCCATCCCCGCTCTGTCTGTCGCTCTCACTCTGATGCCCTTTCCACGCCTGACTATCTCCCTCTCATTCGCACGACATTTCTTTCCTGCTCTGTCTTTGTCTCTCAATTTCACTACCTTTCCCACCCTGTCTGTCACTCTCACTCCCTTTCCCACCCTGTCTGTCACTCTCACTCCCTTTCCCGCTCTGTCTGTCTGTCTCACACTCACTCGCTTTCCCATTCTGTCTTTCTCTCTCACGTTCACTCCCTTTCCCACCCTTTCTCTCTCTCTCACTCCCTTTCCTCCTGTCTGTCTCTCTCACTCTATTTCCCGTCCTGTCTGTCTCTCTCACTCTCTCTCCCTACCCTGCTCTGTCTATCTCTCTGAATCCCTTCCCAGCTCTGTCTGTATCTCTCACTCCATTTCCTGCTCTCTGTCTCTCTCACTCCTGTTCCCACCGTGTCTGTCTCTCTCACTCTCACTCCATTTCCTGCTCTGTCTTTCCGTCTCATTCTCACTCCCTTTCCCTCCCTGTCTGTCTCTCTCACTCTTACTCCCTTTCCTGCTCTGTCTTTCTCACTCACTCTCACTCCCTTTCCCGTCCTGTCTGTCTCTCTCACTCTCACTCCCTTTCCCGTCCTGTCTGTCTCAATCACTCTCACTCCCTTTCCCGCTCTGTCTGTCTCTCTCACTCTCACTCCCCTTCCTGCTCTGTCTGTCTTTCTCACTCCCTTTCCCATTCTCTCTGTTTCTCTCGCTCCCTTTCCTGCTCTTTCCCTCTCTCTCTCATTCTCCCACCCATATTCAGGTTCCGTTTGTCTCTCTCACCGTCACCCACTTTCCCGCTCTGTCTCATCCACTTTCCCTACCTGTTGGCTCTCTCACTCTCACTCCTTTTCCTGCTCTGCCTGTCTCTTTTACTCTCACTCCCCTTCACGCTCTGTCTGTCTTCCTCACTCTCACTCCCTTTCCTGTCCTTCTGTCTCTCTCACTCTCTTCTCCCTTTCCTGCTCTGTCTGTCTCTCAGACTCCATTTCCAGCTCTGTATGTCTCTCTCACTCCCTTTCCTGCTGTCTGTCTCTCTCACTCTCACTCCCTTTCCCGTGCTCTGTCTCTCTAATGATCACTCTCTTTCCTGCTCTGTCTCTCTCACTCTCACTTTCTTCCCTGCTCTGCCTTTGTCTCGCACTTTCACTCCCTTTCCCAACCTATCTGTTGCTCTCACTCCCTTTCCCACTCTGTATGTCTCTCTCACTCTCACTCCCCTTCCTGCTCTGTCTGTCCTTTTCACTCCCTTGCCCATTCTCTCTGTTTCTCTCGCTCCCTTTCCTGCTCTTTCTCTCATTCTCCCATCCATATTCACGCTCCATCTGGTTCTCTCACCGTCACCCACTTTCCCGCTCTGTCTCACCCACTTTCCCTATCTGTCTGGCTCTCTCACTCTCACTCCTTTTCCTGCTCTGCCTGTCTCTTTCACTGTCACTCCCTTTCACGCTCTGTCTGTCTCTCTCATTCCCTTTTCCTCTCTGGCTCTCTCTCTCATTCTTACTCCCCTGCCTGCTCTGTCTGTCTCTCTCACTCCCTTTCCCGCTCTGTCTGCCTCTCTCACTCTCACTCCCTTTCCCGCTCTGTTTGTCTCTCTCACTCTCACTCCCCTTCCTGCTCTGTCTGTCTTTCTCACTCCCTTTCCCATTCTCTCTGTTTCTCTCGCTCCCTTTCCTACACTTAATATCTCTCTCTCATTCTCCCACCCATATTCACACTCCGTCTGTCTCTCTCACCGTCACCCACTTTCCCGCTCTGTCTCACCCACCTTCCCTATCTGTCTGGCTCTCTCACTCTCACTCCTTTTCCCGCACTGCCTGTCTCTTTCACTCTCACTCCCTTTCACGCTCTGTCTTCCTCATTCCCTTTCCCTCTCTTGCTCTCTCTCTCACTCCCCTGCCTGCTCTGTCTGTCTCTCTCACACCCTTTCCCGTCCTATCTGTCTCTCTCACTCTCTTTCCTGCTGTCTGTCTCTCTCACTCCCTTTCCTGCTCTGACTTTCTCTCTCACTAGCTTTCTGGCTCTGTCTATCTCTCCCATTCTCACTGCCTTTCCCGCTCTGTCTGTCTGTCTCACTCTCACATGGTTTCCCGCCCTGTTTGTCTCTCACTCTCACCCACTTTCTCTGACTCTCTCACTCCCTTTCCCACTCTCACCCCTTGTCCAGCTCTGCCTTCCTCTCTCATTCTCACTCCCTATCCCTCTCTGTCTGTTTCTCTCACTCTCACTCCCTTTCCCGTTCTGTCTGTCTGTCTCTCACTATCATTCCCTTTCCCTCCCTATCTCTCTCACTCTCAATCCCTTCCCCGTCCTGTCTGTCTCTCTTACTCTATTTCCCGTCCTGTCTGTCTCTCTCACTCACTCTCCCTACCCTGCTCTGTCTGTCTCTCTGGCTCCCTTTCCAGCTCTGTCTGTCTCTCTCACACTCTTTCCTGCTCTCTGTCTCTCTCACTCCTTTTCCCAGCTTGTCTGTCTCTCTCACTCTCACTCCATTTTCTGCTCTGTCTGTCCGTCTCACTCTCACTCCCTTTCCCCTTCTGTCTGTCCCTCTCACTCTTACTTCCTTTCCTGCTGTCTGTCTCTGTCACTCCCTTTCCTGCTGTCTGTCTCTCTCAATCTATTTCCCTTCCTGTCTGTCTCTCTCACTCTCTCTCACTTTCCCGCTCTGTCTGTTTCTCTCACTCTCAATCTCTTTCCAGCTCTGTCTCTCTCACTCTCACTCTCTTTCCTGCTCTGTCTGTCTGTTTCACTCTCACTCCCTTTCCTGCTCTGTCTGAATTTCTCACTCTCACTCCCTTTCCCGCTCTGTCTGTCTGTCTCTCACTATGACTCCCTTTCCCTCCCTGTCTCTCTCAATCTCACTCCTTTCCCATTCTGTCTGTCTGTCTCATCTAACTCGCTTGACCGCTCTGTCTGTCTCTCTCACTCTCTCTCCCTTTCCCTCCCTTTCTGTCTCACCCGCTCTCACTCCCTTTCCCGCTCTGTCTTTCTCCCTCACTCTCAGTCCCTTACCCGCTCTGTCTGAATTTCCCACTCTCACTCCCTTTCCCACTCTGTCTGTCTCACTCTCACTCCCTTTCACGCTCTGTCTGAATTTCCCACTCTCACTCCCTTTCCCAATCTGTCTGTCTGTCTGTCTCTCACTACCCTGCCTGCTCTGTTTGTCTCTCTCACTCCCTTTCCCACTCTGTCTGTCCCTCTCACTCGTACTCCCTTTCCTGCTGTCTGTCTCTGTCATACCGCTTCCTGCTGTCTGTCTCTGTCACTCTATTTCCGTTCCTGTCAGTCTCTCTCACTCTCTCTCCCTTTCCTGCTCTGTCTGTCTCCCTTTCCAGCTCTGTATGTCTCTCTCACTCCCTTTTCTTCTGTCTGTCTCTCTCTCTCCTTTTCCCACCCTGTCTGTCTCTCTCACTCACGCTCCCTTTCCCACTCTGTCTGTCTCTCTCACTCTCACCCACTTTCCCGCTCTGTCTGTGTCTCTCACTCTCACTCTCTTTCCCGCTCTGTCTCTCACTCTCACTTTCTTTCCTGCTCTGTCTTTCTCTCTCACTTTCACTACCTTTCCCACCATGTCTGTCATTCACACTCCCTATCCCGCTCTGTCTGTCTCCCTCACTTTCACTCCCTTTCCCTCTCTGACTGTCTCTCCCACTCTAACTCATTTTCCCGCTCTGCCCGTCTCTTTCACACTCACTCCCATCCCCGCTCTGACTGTCGCTCTCACTCTGATGCCCTTTCCATGCCTGATTATCTCCCTCTCATTTGCACGACATTTCTTTCCTGCTCTGTCTTTGTCTCTCAATTTCAATACCTTTCCCACCCTGTCTGTCAATCTCACTCCTTTTCCCACCCTGTCTGTCACTCTCACTCCCTTTCCCGCTCTGTCTGTCTGTCTCACTCTCGCTCGCTTTCCCATTCTGTCTTTCTCTCTCACGTTCACTCCCTTTCCCACCCTTTCTCTCTCTCTCACTCCCTTTCCTCCTGTCTGTCTCTCTCACTCTATTTCCCGTCCTGTCTGTCTCTCTCACTCTCTCTCCCTACCCTGCTCTGTCTATCTCTCTGAATCCCTTCCCAGCTCTGTCTGTATCTCTCACTCCATTTCCTGCTCTCTGTCTCTCTTACTCCTGTTCCCACCGTGTCTGTCTCTCTCACTCTCACTCCATTTCCTGCTCTGTCTTTCCGTCTCATTCTCACTCCCTTTCCCTCCCTGTCTGTCTCTCTCACTCTTACTCCCTTTCCTGCTCTGTCTTTCTCACTCACTCTCACTCCCTTTCCCGTCCTGTCTGTCTCTCTCACTCTCACTCCCTTTCCCGTCCTGTCTGTCTCAATCACTCTCACTCCCTTTCCCGCTCTGTCTGTCTCTCTCACTCTCACTCCCCTTCCTGCTCTGTCTGTCTTTCTCACTCCCTTTCCCATTCTCTCTGTTTCTCTCGCTCCCTTTCCTGCTCTTTCCCTCTCTCTCTCATTCTCCCACCCATATTCAGGTTCCGTTTGTCTCTCTCACCGTCACCCACTTTCCCACTCTGTCTCATCCACTTTCCCTACCTGTTGGCTCTCTCACTCTCACTCCTTTTCCTGCTCTGCCTGTCTCTTTTACTCTCACTCCCTTTCACGCTCTGTCTGTCTCTCTCATTCCCTTTCCCTCTCTGGCTCTTTCTCTCACTCCCACTCCCCTGCCTGCTCTGTCTGTCTCTCTCACTCCCTTTCCTGTCCTGTCTGTCTCTCTCACTCTCTTTCCTGCTGTCTGTCTCTCTCACTCCCTTTCCTGCTCTGGCTTTCTCTCTCTCTCTCTTTCTGGCTCTGTCTGTCTCTCCGACTGTCACTGCCTTTCCCGCTCTCTCTGTCTGTCTCACTCTCACCCCTTGTCCAGCTCTGCCCTCCTCTCTTACTCTCACTCCCTTTCCCGCTCTGTATGTCTCTCTCACTCTCACTCCCTTTCCCGCTCTGTCTGTCTCTCCCACGGTCACACCCTTTCCCACCCTTTCTCTATCTCTCACTCCCTTTCCTGCAGTCTGTCTCTCTCACTCTATTTCCCGTCCTGTCTGTCTCTCTCACTCTTTCTCCTTACCCTGCTATCTGTTTCTCTCTGGCTCCCTTCCCAGCTCTGTCTGTCTCTCTCAATCCATTTCCTGCTCTCTGTCTCTCTCATTCCTTTTCCCACCTTTTCTGTCTCTATCACTCTCACTCCATTTCCTGCTCTGTCTGTCTGTCTCTCCCTATCACTCC
This sequence comes from Carcharodon carcharias, assembly GCF_017639515.1. NCBI lineage: Eukaryota > Metazoa > Chordata > Chondrichthyes > Lamniformes > Lamnidae > Carcharodon > Carcharodon carcharias. The sequence goes on from NC_054469.1 coordinate 173,480,631, forward strand.
CTTTCCCTCCCTATCTCTCTCACGCTTACTCCCTTTCCCGCTCTGTCTTTCTCCCTCACTCTCACTTCCTTTCCCATCCTGTCTCTCTCTCTCACACTCTTTCCCTTACTCGCTCTCTCTGTCTCTCTCTCACTCTCACTCCCTTTCCCGCTCTGTCTGTCTGTCTGACTCTCACTACCCTGCCTGCTCTGTCTGTCTCTCTCACTCCCTTTCCCATCCTGTCTGTCTCTCTCACTCTCACTGTCACTCCCTTTCCTGCTCTGTCTGTATCTCTCGCTATCACTCCTTTCCCATCCTGTCTGTCTCTCTCGCTCCATTTCCTTCTGTCTGTCTCTCTCACTCTATTTCCCGTCCTGTCTGTCTCTCTCACTCCCTTTCCCACTCTAGGTTTCTCTCTCTCTCTGTTTCCCGCTCTGTCTATCTCTCCCACTCTCACTCCCTTTGCCACTCTGTCTTTCCCTCTCACTCCCTTTGCTGCTGTCTGTCTCCCTCACTCTCACTCCCTTTCCTGTCCTGTCTGTCTCTCTCACTCTCTTCTCCCTTTCCTGCTCTGTCTGTCTCTCAGACTCCATTTCCAGCTCTGTATGTCTCTCTCACTCCCTTTCCTGCTGTCTGTCTCTCTCACTCTCACTCCCTTTCCCGTGCTCTGTCTCTCTAACGATCACTCTCTTTACTGCTCTGTCTCTCTCACTCTCACTTTCTTCCCTGCTCTGCCTTTGTCTCGCACTTTCACTCCCTTTCCCAACCTGTCTGTTGCTCTCACTCCCTTTCCCACTCTGTATGTCTCTCTCACTCTCACTCCCCTTCCTGCTCTGTCTGTCTTTTTCACTCCCTTTCCCATTCTCTCTGTTTCTCTCGCTCCCTTTCCTGCTCTTTCTCTCATTCTCCCATCCATATTCACGCTCCATCTGGTTCTCTCACCATCACCCACTTTCCCGCTCTGTCTCACCCACTTTCCCTATCTGTCTGGCTCTCTCACTCTCACTCCTTTTCCTGCTCTGCCTGTCTCTTTCACTGTCACTCCCTTTCACGCTCTGTCTGTCTCTCTCATTCCCTTTTCCTCTCTGGCTCTCTCTCTCACTCTTACTCCCCTGCCTGCTCTGTCTGTCTCTCTCACTCCTTTTCTGCTCTGTCTGCCTCTCTCACTCTCACTCCCTTTCCCGCTCTGTTTGTCTCTCTCACTCTCACTCCCCTTCCTGCTCTGTCTGTCTTTCTCACTCCCTTTCCCATTTTTTCTGTTTCTCTCGCTCCCTTTCCTACACTTAATATCTCTCTCTCATTCTCCCACCCATATTCACACTCCGTCTGTCTCTCTCACCGTCACCCACTTTCCCGCTCTGTCTCACCCACCTTCCCTATCTGTCTGGCTCTCTCACTCTCACTCCGTTTCCCGCTCTGCCTGTCTCTTTCACTCTCACTCCCTTTCACGCTCTGTCTCCCTCATTCCCTTTCCCTCTCTTGCTCTCTCTCTCACTCCCCTGCCTGCTCTGTCTGTCTCTCTCACACCCTTTCCCATCCTATCTGTCTCTCTCACTCTCTTTCCTGCTGTCTGTCTCTCTCACTCCCTTTCCTGCTCTGGCTTTCTCTCTCACTAGCTTTCTGGCTCTGTCTATCTCTCCCATTCTCACTGCCTTTCCCGCTCTGTCTGTCTGTCTCACTCTCACATGGTTTCCCGCCCTGTTTGTCTCTCACTCTCACCCACTTTCTCTGACTCTCTCACTCCCTTTCCCACTCTCACCCCTTGTCCAGCTCTGCCTTCCTCTCTCATTCTCACTCCCTATCACTCTCTGTCTGTTTCTCTCACTCTCACTCCCTTTCCCATTCTGTCTGTCTGTCTCTCACTATCATTCCCTTTCCCTCCCTATCTCTCTCACTCTCAATCCCTTCCCCGTCCTGTCTGTCTCTCTTACTCTATTTCCCGTCCTGTCTGTCTCTCTCACTCTCACTCCCTTTCCCACTCTGTTTGTCTGTCTGACTATCACTACCCTGCCTGATCTGTCTGTCTCTCTCACTCCCTTTCCCTCCATATCTCTCTCACTCTCACTCCCTTTCCCGCTCTCTCTTTCTCCCTCACTCTCACTCCCTTCACCGTCCTGTCTGTCTCTCTCACTCTCACTTCCTTTCCCGCACTGTCTGTCTATATCGCTCTCCCTCCCTTTCCCGCTCTGTCTTTCTCTCTTACTCTCACTCCCTTTCCCGCATTGTCTTTCAGCCTCACTCTCATTCGCTTTCCCGCTCTGTCTGTCTCTCTCACGGTCACTCCCTTTCCCACCCTTTCTCTATCTCTCACTCCCTTTCCGTCTGTCTGTCTTTCACACTCTCATTCCCTTTCCTGCTCTGTCTGTCTCTCTCATGGTCACTCCCTTTCCCAGCCTTTCTCTGTCTCTCACTCCCTTTCCTGCTGTCTGTCTCTCTCACTCTATTTCCCGTCCTGTCTGTCTCTCTCACTCTCTCTCCTTACCCTGCTATGTCTGTCTCTCTGGCTCTCTTCCCAGCTCTGTCTGTCTCTCTCAATCCATTTCCTGCTCTCTGTCTCTCTCACTCCTTTTCCCACCTTGTCTGTCTCTCTCACTCTCACTCCCTTTCCCGCTCTGTCTGTCTCTCTCATGGTCACTCCCTTTCCCACCCTTTCTCTGTCTCTCACTCCCTTTCCTGCTGTCTGTCTCTCTCACTCTATTTCCCGTCCTGTCTGTCTCTCTCACTCTCTCTCCTTACCCTGCTATGTCTGTCTCTCTGGCTCTCTTCCCAGTTCTGTCTGTCTCTCTCAATCCATTTCCTGCTCTCTGTCTCTCTCACTCCTTTTCCCACCTTGTCTGTCTCTCTCACTCTCCATTTCCTGCTCTGTCTGTCTGTCTCTTACTATCACTCCCTTTCCCTCCCTATCTCTCTCACTCTTACACCCTTTCCCGCTCTGTCTTTCTCCCTCACTCTCACTCCCTTTCCCGTCCTGTCTCTCTCTCTCACACTCTTTCCCTTTCCCGCTCTGTCTGTCTCTCTCACTCTCACTCCCTTTCCCACTCTGTCTGTCTGTCTGACTCTCGCTACCCTGCCTGATCTGTCTGTTTCTCTCATGGTCACTCCCTTTCCCACCATTTCTCTTTCTCTCACTCTCTTTCCTGCTGTCTGTCTCTCTCACTCTATTTCCCGTTCTGTCTGTCTCTCTCACTCTCTCTCCCTACCCTGCTCTGTCTGTCTCTCTGGCTCCCTTTCCTGCTCTGTCTGTCTCTCTCACTCCCTTTCCTGCTCTCTGTCTCTCTCACTCCTTTTCCCACCTTGTCTTTCTCTCTCACTCTCACTCCATTTTCTGCTCTGTCTGTCCGTCTCAGTCCCTCTCCCTTTCCCCCTCTGTCTGTCCCTCTCACTCTTACTTCCTTTCCCGCTGTCTGTCTCTGTCACTCCCTTTCCCGCTTTCTGTCTCTCTCAATCTATTTCCCTTCCTGTCTGTCTCTCTCACTCTCTCTCCATGTCCTGCTCTGTCTGGTTCTCTCAGTCCCAATCTCTTTCCAGCTCTGTCTCTCTCTTTCCTGCTCTGTCTGCCTGTTTCACTCTCACTCCCTGTCCCGCTCTGTCTGAATTTCTCACTCTCACTCCCTTCCCCACTCTGTCTGTCTCTCAGACTCTCACTCCTTTTCCCGCTCTGTCTGTCTGTCTCTCACTATCACTCCCTTTCCCTCCCTGTCTCTCACACTCTCACTCCCTTTCCCGCTCTGTCTGTCTGTCTCACTCTCACTCCTTTTCCCGCTCTGTCTGAATTTGCCACTCTCACTCCCTTTCCTGCTCTGTCTGTCTCTCACACTCTCACTCCCATTTCCGATCTGTCTTTCTGTCTGACTCTCACTACCCTGCCTGCTCTGTTTGTCTCTCTCACTCGCTTTCCCACTCTGTCTCTCCCTCTCACTCGTGCTCCCTTTCCCGCTGTCTGTCTCTGTCATACCGCTTCCTGCTGTCTGTCTCTGTCACTCTATTTCCGTTTCTGTCAGTCTCTCTCACTCTCTCTCCCTTTCCTGCTCTGTCTGTCTCCCTTTCCAGCTCTGTATGTCTCTCTCACTCCCTTTTCTTCTGTCTCTCTCTCTCCTTTTCCCACCCTGTCTGTCTCTCTCACTCTCACTCCCTTTCCCACTCTGCCTGTGTCTCTCACTCTATCTCTTTCCAGCTCTGTCTCTCACTCTCACTTTCTTTCCTGCTCTGTCTTTCTCTCTCACTTTCACTACCTTTCCCACCCTGTCTGTCTCTCACACTCCTTATCCCACTCTGTCTGTCTCTCTCACTCTCACTCCCTTTCCCGCTCTGTCTCTCACTCTCTCTCTCTTTCCCGTTCTTTCTCTCTCAATCTCACTTTCTTTCCTGCTCTGTCTTTCTCTCTCACTTTCAATTCCTTTCCCACCCTGTCTGTCACACTCGCTCACTATCCCGCTCTGTCTGTCCTCTCACTTTCACTCCCTTTCCCGCTCTGTCTCTCTCGCCCACTATAACTCCTTTTCCCGCTCTGCCTGTCTCTTTCACTCTCACTCCCTTCCCCGCTCTGTCTGTCTCTCTCACTTTCACTCCCTTTCCCTCTCTGCCTGTCTCTTTCAGTCTCACTCCCATCCCCGCTCTGTCTGTCGCTCTCACTCTGATGGCCTTTCCACGCCTGACTATCTCCCTCTCATTTGCACGACATTTCTTTCCTGCTCTGTCTTTCTCTCTCACTTTCACTAACTTTCCCACCCTGTCTGTCACTCTCACTCCCTTTCCCACTCTATCCGTCTCTCTCACTCTCACTCCCTTTCCCGCACTGTCTGTCTCTCTCACTCTCACTCTCTTTCCCGCCCTTTCTCTCTCAATCTCACTTTCTTTCCTGCTCTGTCTTCCTCTCTCACTTTCACTCTCTTTCCCACCCTGTCTGTCACTCTCAATCCCTTTCCCACTCTATCTGTCACTCTCACTCTCACTCCCTTTCCCGCACTGTCTGTCTCTCTCACTCTCACTCTCTTTCCCGCCCTTTCTCTCTCAATCTCACTTTCTTTCCTACTCTGTCTTTCTCTCTCACTTTCACTCTCTTTCCCACCCTGTCTGTCAAACTCACTCCCTTTCCCACTCTGTCTGTCTGTCTCACTCTCACTCGCTTTCCCACTCTGTCTTTCTCAATGTCACTCCCTTTCCCACCCTTTCACTCTCTCTCACTCCCTTTCCTGCTGTCTGTCTCTCTCACTCTATTTCCCGTACTGTCTGTCTCTCTCACTCCATTTCCTGCTCTGTCTGTCCATCTCTCTCTCACTCCCTTTCCCTCCCTGTCTGTCTCTCTCACTATTACTCCCTTTCCTGCTCTGTCTTTCTCCCTCACTCTCACTACCTTTCCCGCTCTGTCTGTGCATCTCCCTCTCACTCCCTTTCCCGCTCTGTCTGTCTGTCTGAAACTCACTACCCTGCCTGCTCTGTCTGCCTCTCTCACTCCCTTTCCCATCCTGCCTGTCTCTCTGACTCTCACTCCCTTTCCCTCCCTATCTCTGTCACTCTCATTCCCTTTCCCGCTCCTTCTTTCACCCTCACTCCCTTTCCCGCACTGTCTGTCTCTATCACTCTCACTCCCTTTCCCGCTCTGTCTGTTTCTCTCACTCTCACTCCCTTTCGCGCTCTGTCTGTCTCTCTCACACTCACTCCCCTTCCTGCTCTGTCTCACCCACTTTCCCTATCTGTCTGGCTCTCTCACTCTCACTTCTTTTCCCGCTCTGCCTCTCTCTTTCACTCTCACTCCATTTCATGCTCTGTCTGTCTCTCTCATTCCCCTTCCCTCTCTGGCTCTTTCTCTCACTCTCACTCCCCTGCCTGCTCTGTCTGTCTCTCTCACTCCCTTTCCCATCCTGTCTGTCTCTATCACTCTCTTTCCTGCTGTCTGTCTCTCTCACCCCCTTTCCAGCTCTGGCTTTCTCTCTCACTCTCTTTCTGGCTCTGTCTATCTCTCCCACTGTCACAGCCTTTCATGCTCTGTCTGTCTGTCTCACTCTCACCCCTTGTCCAGCTCTGCTCCACCTCTCTCACTCTCACTCCCTATCCTGCTCTGTCTGTCTCTCTCACTCTCACTCCCTTTACCGCTCTATCTGTCTCTCACTATCACTCCGTTTCCCTCCCTATCTCTCTCACTCTCATTCCCTTTCCAGCTCTCACTTTCTCCCTCACTCTCACTCCCTTCCCTGTCCTGTCTGTCTCTCTCACTCTCACTTCCTTTCCCGCACTGTGTATCTCCATCACTCTCACTCCCTTTCCCGCTCTGTCTGTCTCTCTAACTCTCACTCCCTTTCCCGCTCCGTCTGTCAGCCTAACTCTCATTCGCTTTCCCGCTCTGTCTGTCTCTCTCACTCTCACTCCATTTCCCGCTCTGTCTGTCTCTCTCACTCTCACTCCCTTTCCCACCCTTTCTCTCTCTCTCACTCTCTTTCCTGCTGTCTGTCTCTCTCACTTTATTTCCCGTCCTGTCTGTCTCTCTCACTCTCTCTCCCTACCCTGCTCTGTCTGTCCCTCTGGCTCCCTTTCCAGCTCTGTCTGTCTCTCTCACTCCCTTTCCTGCTCTCTGTCTCTCTCACTCCTTTTCCCACCTTGTCTGTCTCTCTCACTCTCACTCCCTTTCCCCCTCTGTCTGTCCCTCTCACTCTTACTTCCTTTCCCGCTGTCTGTCTCTGTCACCCCCTTTCCTGCTGCCTGTCTCTTTCAATCTATTTCCCTTCCTGTCTGTCTCTCTCACTATCTCTCCCTTTCCTGCTCTGTCTGTTTCTCTCACTCTCAATCTCTTTCCAGCTCTGTCTCTCTCACTCTCACTCTCTTTCCTGCTCTGTCTGTCAGATTCACTCTCACTCCCTTTCCCACTCTGTCTGTCCCTCTCACTCGTACTCCCTTTCCCACTGTCTGTCTCTGTCATACCGCTTCCTTCTGTCTGTCTCTGTCACTCTATTTCCGTTCCTGTCTGTCTCTGTCACTCTCTCTCCCTTTCCTGCTCTGTCTGTCTCCCTTTCCAGCTCTGTATGTCTCTCTCACTCCCTTTCCCACTCTGTCTTTCTCTCTCACTTTCACCCACTTTCCCTCTCTGCCTGTGTCTCTCACTCTCACTCTCTTTCCCACTCTGTCTCTCACTCTCACTTTCTTTCCTGCTCTGTCTTTCTCTCTCACTTTCACTACCTTCGCACCCTGTCTGTCACTCACACTCCCTATCCCACTCTGTCTGTCTCTCTCACTCTCACCTCCTTTCCGGCTCAGTCTCTTTCACTCTCACTCTCTTTCCCATTCTTTCTCTCTCAATCTCACTTTCTTTCAGACTCTGCCTTTCTTTCTCACTTTCACTCCCTTTCCCGCTCTTTCTGTCTCTCCCACTCTAACTCCTTTTCCCGCTCTGCCTGTCTCTTTCACTCTCACTCCCTTCCCAGCTCTGTCTGTCTCTCTCACTTTAACTCCCTTTCAGACTCTGCCTGTCTCTTTCACTCTCACTCCCATCCCCGCTCTGTCTGTCGCTCTCACTCTGATGCCCTTTCCACGCCTGACTATCTCCCTCTCATTTGCATGACATTTCTTTCCTGCTCTGTCTTTCTCTCTCACTTTCACTACCTTTCCCACCCTGTCTGTCACTCTCAATCCCTTTCCCACTCTGTCTGTCTGTCTCACTCTCACTCGCTTTCCCACTCTGTCTTTCTCTCATGTTCACTCCCTTTCCCCCCCTTTCTCTCTCTCTCATTCTCTTTCTTCCTGTCTGTCTCTCTCACTCTATTTCCCGTCCTGTCTGTCTCTCTCACTCTCTCTCCCTACCCTGCTCTGTCTGTTTCTCTGGCTCCCTTCCCAGCTCTGTCTGTCTCTCTCACTCCATTTCCTGCTCTCTGTCTCTGTCACTCCTTTTCCCACCTTGTCTGTCTCTCTCACACTCACTCCATTTCCTGCTCTGTCTTTCCATCTCACTCTCATTCCATTTCCCTCCCTGTCTGTCTCTCTCACTCTTACTCCCTTTCCTGCTCTGTCTTTCTCCCTCACTCTCACTCCCTTTCCCCTCCTGTCTGTCTCTCTAACTCTCTCTCCCTTTCCCGCTCTGTCTGTCTCTCTCACTCTCTTTCCCGTCCTGTCTGTCTCTCTCACTCTCTTTCCTGCTGTCTGTCTCTCTCACTCCCTTTCCTGCTCTGGCTTTCTCTCTCATTCTCTTTCAGGCTCTGTCTATCTCTCCCATTCTCACTGCTATTCCCGCTCTGTCAGTCTGTCTCACTCTCACATGGTTTCCCGCCCTGTCTGTGTCTCACTCTCACCCAGTTTCTCTGAATCTCTGACTCCCTTTCCCACTCTCACCCCTTGTCCAGCTCTGCCCTCCTCTCTCATTCTCACTCCCTATCCCTCTCTGTCTGTCTCTCTCACTCTCACTCCCTTTCCCGTTCTGTCTGTCTGTCTCTCACTATCATTCCCTTTCCCTCCCTATCTCTCTCACTCTCACTCCCTTTACCGCTCTCTCTTTCCCCCTCACTGTCACTCCATTTCCCGGCCTGTCTGTCTCTCTCACTCTCACTCCCTTTCCCGCACTGTCTGTCTCTATCACTCTCGCTCCCTTTCCCGCTCTGTCTGTCTCTCTCACTCTCACTCCATTTCCCGCTCTGTCTGTCGCTCTCACTCTCACTCCCTTTCCCACCCTTTCTCTCTCTCTCACTCTCTTTCCTGCTGTCTGTCTCTCTCAATCTATTTCCCGTCCTGCCTTCTCTCTCACTCTCTCTCCCTACCCTCTTCTGTCTCTCCCTCTTGCTCCCTTTCCAGCTCTGTCTGTCTCTCTCACTCCCTTTCCTGCTCTCTGTCACTCTCACTCCTTTTCCCACCTTGTCTGCCTCTCTCACTCTCACTCCATTTTCTGCTCTGTCTGTCCGTCTCACTCTCACTCCCTTTCCCCCTCTGTCTGTCCCTCTCACTCTTACTTCCTTTCCCGCTGTCTGTCTCTGTCACCCCTTTTCCTGCTGCCTGTCTCTCTCAATCTATTTCCCTTCCTGTCTGTCTCTCTCACTATCTCTCCCTTTCCTGCTCTGTCTGTTTCTCTCACTCTCAATCTCTTTCCAGCTCTGTCTCTCTCACTCTCTCTCTCTTTCCTGCTCTGTCTGTCTGTTTCACTCTCACTCCCTTTCCGGCTCTGACTGAATTTCTCACTCTCACTCCCTTTCCCGCTCTGTCTTTCTCTCACACTCTCACTCCTTTCCCAATCTGTCTGTCTGTCTCATCTCACTCGCTTGCCCGCTCTGTCTGTCTCTCTCACTCTCTCTCCCTTTCCCTCCCTGTCTGTCTCACTCACTCTCACTCCCTTTCCTGCTCTGTCTTTCTCCCTCACTCTCACTCCCTCTCCCGACCTGTCTGTCTCTCTCACTCTCACTCCCTTTCCCGCTCTGTCTGTCTGTCTCACTCTCACTCCCTTTCCCGCTCTGTCTGAATTTGCCACTCTCACTCCCTTTCCTGCTCCGTCTGTCTCTCACGCTCTCACTCCCTTTCCCGATCTGTCTGTCTGTCTGACTCTCACTACCCTGCCAGCTCTGATTGTCCCTCTCACTCGCTTTCCCACTCTGTCTGTCCCTCTCACTCGTACTCCCTTTCCCGCTGTCTGTCTCTGTCATACCGCTTCCTGCTGTCTGTCTCTGTCACTCTATTTCCGTTCCTGTCTGTCTCTCTCACTCTCTCTCCCTTTCTGCTCTGTCTGTCTCCCTTTCCAGCTCTGTATGTCTCTCTCACTCCCTTTTCTTCTGTCTGTCTTTCTCTCTCCTTTTCCCACCCTGTCTGTCTCTCTCACTCTAAGTCCATTTCCCACTCTGTCTGTCTCTCTCACTCTCACCCACTTTCCCGCTCTGCCTGTGTCTCTCACTTTCACTCTCTTTCCCGCTCTGTCTCTCACTCTCACTTTCTTTCCTGCTCTGTCTTTCTCTCTCACTTTCACTACCTTTCCCACCATGTCTGTCATTCACACTCCCTATCCCGCTCTGTCTGTCTCCCTCACTTTCACTCCCTTTCCCGCTCTGACTGTCTCCCCCACTCTAATTCCTTTTCCCGCTCTGCCTGTCTCTTTCACTCTCACTCCCATTCCCGCTCTGTCTGTCGCTCTCACTCTGATGCCCTTTCCATGCCTTACTATCTCCCTCTCATTCGCACAACATTTCTTTCCTGCTTTGTCTTTCTCTCTCACTTTCACTACCTTTCCCAACCTGTCTGTCACTCTCAATCCCTTTCCCACTCTGTCTGTCTCTCTCAATCTCACTCCCTTTCCCGCACTGTCTGTTTCTCTCACTCTCACTCTCTTTCCCGCCCTTTCTCTCTCAATCTCACTTTCTTTCCTGCTCTGTCTTTCTCTCTCACTTTCACTCTCTTTCCCACCCTGTCTGTCAAACTCACTCCCTTTCCCACTCTGTCTGTCTGTCTCACTCTCACTCGCTTTCCCACTCTGTCTTTCTCACGGTCACTCCCTTTCCCACCCTTTCACTCTATCTCACTCCCTTTCCTACTGTCTGTCTCTCTCACTTTATTTCCCGTACTGTCTGTCTCTCTCACTCAATTTCCTGCTCTGTCTGTCCATCTCACTCTCACTCCCTTTCCCTCCCTGTCTGTCTCTCTCACTATTACTCCCTTTCCTGCTCTGTCTTTCTCCCTCACTCTCACTACCTTTCCCGCTCTGTCTGTCCCTCTCACTCTCACTCCCTTTCCCGCTCTGTCTCTCTCGCCCACTATAACTCCTTTTCCCGCTCTGCCTGTCTCTTTCAATCTCACTCCCTTCCCCGCTCTGTCTGTCTCTCTCACTTTCACTCCCTTTCCCTCTCTGCCTGTCTCTTTCAGTCTCACTCCCATCCCCGCTCTGTCTGTCGCTCTCACTCTGATGGCCTTTCCACGCCTGACTATCTCCCTCTCATTTGCACGACATTTCTTTCCTGCTCTGTCTTTCTCTCTCACTTTCACTAACTTTCCCACCCTGTCTGTCACTCTCACTCCCTTTCCCACTCTATCTGTCTCTCTCACTCTCACTCCCTTTCCCGCACTGTCTGTCTCTCTCACACTCACTCTCTTTCCCGCCCTTTCTCTCTCAATCTCACTTTCTTTCCTGCTCTGTCTTCCTCTCTCACTTTCACTCTCTTTCCCACCCTGTCTGTCACTCTCAATCCCTTTCCCACTCTATCTGTCACTCTCACTCTCACTCCCTTTCCCGCACTGTCTGTCTCTCTCACTCTCACTCTCTTTCCCGCCCTTTCTCTCTCAATCTCACTTTCTTTCCTACTCTGTCTTTCTCTCTCACTTTCACTCTCTTTCCCACCCTGTCTGTCAAACTCACTCCCTTTCCCACTCTGTCTGTCTGTCTCACTCTCACTCGCTTTCCCACTCTGTCTTTCTCACGGTCACTCCCTTTCCCACCCTTTCACTTTCTCTCACTCCCTTTCCTGCTGTCTGTCTCTCTCACTCTATTTCCCGTACTGTCTGTCTCTCTCACTCCATTTCCTGCTCTGTCTGTCCATCTCACTCTCACTCCCTTTCCCTCCCTGTCTGTCTCTCTCACTCTCATTCCCTTTCCAGCTCTCACTTTCTCCCTCACTCTCACTCCCTTCCCTGTCCTGTCTGTCTCTCTCACTCTCACTTCCTTTCCCGCACTGTGTATCTCCATCACTCTCACTCCCTTTCCCGCTCTGTCTGTCTCTCTAACTCTCACTCCCTTTCCCGCTCCGTCTGTCAGCCTAACTCTCATTCGCTTTCCCGCTCTGTCTGTCTCTCTCACTCTCACTCCATTTCCCGCTCTGTCTGCCTCTCTCACTCTCACTCCCTTTCCCACCCTTTCTCTCTCTCTCACTCTCTTTCCTGCTGTCTGTCTCTCTCACTTTATTTCCCGTCCTGTCTGTCTCTCTCACTCTCGCTCCCTACCCTGCTCTGTCTGTCCCTCTGGCTCCCTTTCCTGCTCTGTCTGTCTCTCTCACTCCCTTTCCTGCTCTCTGTCTCTCTCACTCCTTTTCCCACCTTGTCTGTCTCTCTCACTCTCACTCCATTTTCTGCTCTGTCTGTCCGTCTCACTCTCACTCCCTTTCCCCCTCTGTCTGTCCCTCTCACTCTTACTTCCTTTCCCGCTGTCTGTCTCTGTCACCCCCTTTCCTGCTGCCTGTCTCTCTCAATCTATTTCACTTCCTGTCTGTCTCTCTCACTATCTCTCCCTTTCCTGCTCTGTCTGTTTCTCTCACTCTCAATCTCTTTCCAGCTCTGCTCCCTCACTCTCACTCTCTTTCCTGCTCTGTCTGTCAGTTTCACTCTCACTCCCTTTCCCGCTCTGTCTGAATTTCTCACTCTCACTCCCTTTCCCGCTCTGTCTGTCTCTCACACTCTCACTCCTTTCCCACTCTGTCTGTCTGTCTCATCTCACTTGCTTGCCTGCTCTGTCTGTCTCTCTCACTCTCTCTCCCTTTCCTCCATGTCTGTCTCACTCACTCTCACTCCCTTTCCCGCTCTGTCTTTCTCCCTCACTCTCACTCCCTCTCCCGACCTGTCTGTCTCTCTCACTCTCACTCCCTTTCCCGCTCTGTCAGTCTGTCTCACTCTCACTCCGTTTCCCGCTCTGTCTGAATTTGCCACTCTCACTCCCTTTCCTGCTCCGTCTGTCTCTCACACTCTCACTCCCTTTCCCGATCTGTCTGTCTGTCTGACTCTCACTACCCTGCCAGCTCTGTTTGTCTCTCTCACTCGCTTTCCCACTCTGTCTGTCCCTCTCACTCGTACTCCCTTTCCCGCTGTCTGTCTCTGTCATACCGCTTCCTGCTGTCTGTCTCTGTCACTCTATTTCCGTTCCTGTCTCTCTCTCTCACTCTCTCTCCCTTTCTGCTCTGTCTGTCTCCCTTTCCAGCTCTGTATGTCTCTCCCACTCCCTTTTCTTCTGTCTGTCTCTCTCTCTCCTTTTCCCACCCTGTCTGTCTCTCTCACTCTCAGTCCCTTTCCCACTCTGTCTGTCTCTCTCACTCTCACCCACTTTCCCGCTCTGCCTGTGTCTCTCACTCTCACTCTCTTTCCCGCTCTGTCTCTCACTCTCACTTTCTTTCCTGCTCTGTCTTTCTCTCTCACTTTCACTACCTTTCCCACCATGTCTGTCACTCTCAATCCCTATCCCGCTCTGTCTGTCTCCCTCACTTTCACTCCCTTTCCCGCTCTGACTGTCTCTCCCACTCTAACTCCTTTTTTCGCTCTGCCTGTCTCTTTCACTCTCACTCCCATTCCTGCTCTGTCTGTCGCTCTCACTCTGATGCCCTTTCCACGCCTGACCATCTCCCTCTCATTCGCACGACATTTCTTTTCTGCTCTGTCTTTCTCTCTCACTTTCACTAACTTTCCCACCCTGTCTGTCACTCTCAATCCCTTTCCCACTCTGTCTGTCTCTCTCAATCTCACTCCCTTTCCCGCACTGTCTGTCTCTCTCACTCTCACTCTCTTTCCCGCCCTTTCTCTCTCAATCTCACTTTCTTTCCTGCTCTTTCTCTCTCACTTTCACTCTTTCCCACCCTGTCTGTCACTCTCACTCCCTTTCCCACTCTATCTGTCTCTCTCACTCTCACTCCCTTTCCCGCAATGTCTGTCTCTCTCACTCTAATTCCTTTTCCCGCTCTGCCTGTCTCTTTCACTCTCACTCCCATTCCCGCTCTGTCTGTCGCTCTCACTCTGATGCCCTTTCCACGCCTGACCATCTCCCTCTCATTCGCACGACATTTCTTTCCTACTCTGTCTTTCTCTCTCACTTTCACTCTCTTTCCCACCCTGTCTGTCAAACTCACTCCCTTTCCACTCTGTCTGTCTGTCTCACTCTCACTTGCTTTCCCACTCTGTCTTTCTCACGGTCACTCCCTTTCCCACCCTTTCACTCTCTCTCACTCCCTTTCCTGCTGTCTGTATCTCTAACTCTATTTCCCGTACTGTCTGTCTCTCTCACTCCATTTCCTGCTCTGTCTGTCCATCTCACTCTCACTCCCTTTCCCTCCCTGTCTGTCTCTCTCACTATTACTCCCTTTCCTGCTCTGTCTTTCTCCCTCACTCTCACTATCTTTCCCGCTCTGTCTGTTCCTCTCACTCTCACTCCCTTTCCCGCTCTGTCTGTCTGTCTGACTCTCACTGCCCTGCCTGCTCTGTCTGCCTCTCTCACTCCCTTTCCCATCCTGCCTGTCTCTCTGACTCTCACTCCCTTTCCCTCCCTATCTCTGTCACTCTCATTCCCTTTCCCGCTCTTTCTTTCTCCCTCACTCCCTTTCCCGCACTGTCTGTCTCTATCACACTCACTCCCTTTCCCGCTCTGTCTGTTTCTCTCACTCTCACTCCCTTTCGTGCTCTGTCTGTCTCTCTCACACTCACTCCCCTTCCTGCTCTGTCCGTCTTTCTCACTCCCTTTCCCTTTCTCTCTGTTTTTCTCGCTCCCTTTCCTGCTCTTTCCCTCTCTCTCTCATTCTCCCATGCATATTCAGGTTCCGTCTGTCTCTCTCACCGTCACCCACTTTCCCGCTCTGTCTCACCCACTTTCCCTATCTGTCTGGCTCTCTCACTCTCACTTCTTTTACCGATCTGCCTCTCTCTTTCACTCTCACTCCCTTTCATGCTCTGTCTGTCTCTCTCATTCCCCTTCCCTCTCTGGTTCTTTCTCTCACTCTCACTCCCCTGCCTGCTCTGTCTGTCTCTCTCACTCCCTTTCCCATCCTGTCTGTCTCTATCACTCTCTTTCCTGCTGTCTGTCTCTCTCACCCGCTTTCCAGCTCTGGCTTTCTCTCTCACTCTCTTACTGGCTCTGTCTATCTCTCCCACTGTCACAGCCTTTCATGCTCTGTCTGTCTGCCTCACTCTCACCCCTTGTCCAGCTCTGCTCCACCTCTCTCACTCTCACTCCCTATCCCGCTCTGGCTGTCTCTCTCACTCTCACTCCCTTTACCGATCTGTCTGTCTGTCTCTCACTATCACTCTGTTTCCCTCCCTATTTCTCTCACTCTCATTCCCTTTCCCGCTCTCTCTTTCTCCCTCACTCTCACTCCCTTCCCTGTCCTGTCTGTCTCTCTCACTCTCACTTCCTTTCCCGCACTGTGTATCTCCATCACTCTCACTCCCTTTCCCGCTCTGTCTGTCTCTCTAACTCTCACTCCCTTTCCCGCTCCGTCTGTCAGCCTAACTCTCATTCGCTTTCCCGCTCTGTCTGTCTCTCTCACTCTCACTCCATTTCCCGCTCTGTCTGCCTCTCTCACTCTCACTCCCTTTCCCACCCTTTCTCTCTCTCTCACTCTCTTTCCTGCTGTCTGTCTCTCTCACTTTATTTCCCGTCCTGTCTGTCTCTCTCACTCTCTCTCCCTACCCTGCTCTGTCTGTCCCTCTGGCTCCCTTTCCAGCTCTGTCTGTCTCTCTCACTCCCTTTCCTGCTCTCTGTCTCTCTCACTCCTTTTCCCACCTTGTCTGTCTCTCTCACTCTCACTCCATTTTCTGCTCTGTCTGTCCGTCTCACTCTCACTCCCTTTCCCCCTCTGTCTGTCCCTCTCACTCTTACTTCCTTTCCCGCTGTCTGTCTCTGTCACCCCCTTTCCTGCTGCCTGTCTCTCTCAATCTATTTCAATTCCTGTCTGTCTCTCTCACTATCTCTCCCTTTCCTGCTCTGTCTGTTTCTCTCACTCTCAATCTCTTTCCAGCTCTGCTCCCTCACTCTCACTTTCTTTCCTGCTCTGTCTGTCAGTTTCACTCTCACTCCCTTTCCCACTCTGTCTGAATTTCTCACTCTCACTCCCTTTCCCGCTCTGTCTGTCTCTCACACTCTCACTCCTTTCCCACTCTGTCTGTCTGTCTCATCTCACTTGCTTGCCTGCTCTGTCTGTCTCTCTCACTCTCTCTCCCTTTCCCTCCCTGTCTGTCTCACTCACTCTCACTCCCTTTCCCGCTCTGTCTGTCTCCCTCACTCTCACTCCCTTTCCCGACCTGTCTGTCTCTCTCACTCTCACTCCCTTTCCCGCTCTGTCTGTCTGTCTCACTCTCACTCCCTTTCCCGCTCTGTCTGAATTTGCCACTCTCACTCCCTTTCCTGCTCCGTCTGTCTCTCACACTCTCACTCCCTTTCCCGATCTGTCTGTCTGTCTGACTCTCACTACCCTGCCAGCTCTGATTGTCTCTCTCACTCGCTTTCCCACTCTGTCTGTCCCTCTCACTCGTACTCCCTTTCCCGCTGTCTGTCTCTGTCATACCGCTTCCTGCTGTCTGTCTCTGTCACTCTATTTCCGTTCCTGTCTGTCTCTCTCACTCTCTCTCCCTTTCTGCTCTGTCTGTCTCCCTTTCCAGCTCTGTATGTCTCTCTCACTCCCTTTTCTTCTGTCTGTCTCTCTCTCTCCGTTTCCCACCCTGTCTGTCTCTCTCACTCTCACTCCCTTTCCCACTCTGTCTTTCTCTCTCACTTTCACCCATTTTCCCGCTCTGCCTGTGTCTCTCACTCTCACTCTCTTTCCCGCTCTGTCTCTCACTCTCACTTTCTTTCCTGCTCTGTCTTTCTCTCTCACTTTCACTACCGTCGCACCCTGTCTGTCACTCACACTCCCTATCCCACTCTGTCTGTCTCTCTCACTCTCACTCCCTTTCCAGCTCTGTCTCTTTCACTCTCACTCTCTTTCCCATTCTTTCTCTCTCAATCTCACTTTCTTTCCGGCTCTGCCTTTCTCTCTCACTTTCACTCCCTTTCCCACCCTGTCTGTCACTCTCACTCACTATCCCGCTCTGTCTGTCTCTCTCACTTTCACTCCCTTTCCCGCTCTGTCTGTCTCTCCTACTCTAACTCCTTTTCCCGCTCTGCCTGTCTCTTTCACTCTCACTCCCTTCCCAGCTCTGTCTGTCTCTCTCACTTTAACTCCCTTTCCCACTCTGCCTGTCTCTTTCACTCTCACTCCCAACCCCGCTCTGTCTGTCGCTCTCACTCTGATGCCCTTTCCACGCCTGACTATCTCCCTCTCATTGGCATGACATTTCTTTCCTGCTCTGTCTTTCTCTCTCACTTTCACTACCTTTCCCATCCTGTCTGTCACTCTCAATCCCTTTCCCGCTCTGTCTGTCTCCCTCACTTTCACTCCCTTTCCCGCTCTGACTGTCTCTCCCACTCTAACTCCTTTTCCCGCTCTGCCTGTCTCTTTCACTCTCACTCCCATTGCCGCTCTGTCTGTCGCTCTCACTCTGATGCCCTTTCCACGCCTGACTATCTCCCTCTCATTCGCACGCCATTGCTTTCCTGCTCTGTCTTTCTCTCTCACTTTCACTACCTTTCCCACCCTGTCTGTCACTCTCAATCCCTTTCCCACTCTGTCTGTCTCTCTCAATCTCACTCCCTTTCCCGCACTGTCTGTCTCTCTCACTCTCACTCTCTTTCCCGCCCTTTCTCTCTCAATCTCACTTTCTTTCCTGCTCTGTCTTTCTCTCTCACTTTCACTCTTTTTCCCACCCTGTCTGTCACTCTCACTCCCTTTCCCACTCTACCTGTTTCTCTCAATCTCACTCCCTTTCCCGCACTGTCTGTCTCTCTCACTCTCACTCTCTTTCCCACCCTTTCTCTCTCAATCTCACTTTCATTCCTGCTCTGTCTTTCTCTCTCACTTTCACTCTCTTTCCCACCCTGTCTGTCAAACTCACTCCCTTTCCCACTCTGTCTGTCTGTCTCACTCTCACTCGCTTTCCCACTCTGTCTTTCTCACGGTCACTCCCTTTCCCACCCTTTCACTCTCTCTCACTCCCTTTCCTGCTGTCTGTATCTCTCACTCTATTTCCCGTACTGTCTGTCTCTCTCACTCCATTTCCTGCTCTCTCTGTCTATCTCACTCTCACTCCCTTTCCCTCCCTGTCTGTCTCTCTCACTATTACTCCCTTTCCTGCTCTGTCTTTGTCCCTCACTCTCACTACCTTTCCCGCTCTGTCTGTCCCTCTCACTCTCACTCCCTTTCCCGCTCTGTCTGTCTGTCTGACTCTCACTACCCTGCCTGCTCTGTCTGCCTCTCTCACTCCCTTTCCCATCCTGCCTGTCTCTCTGAATCTCACTCCCTTTCCCTCCCTATCTCTGTCAATCTCATTCCCTTTCCCGCTCTTTCTTTCTCCCTCACTCCCTTTCCCGCACTGTCTGTCTCTATCACTCTCACTCCCTTTCGCGCTCTGTCTGCCTCTCTCACTCCCTTTCCCATCCTGCCTGTCTCTCTGACTCTCACTCCCTTTCCCTCCCTATCTCTGTCACTCTCATTCCCTTTCCCGTTCTTTCTTTCTCCCTCACTCCCTTTCCCGCACTGTCTGTCTCTATCACTCTCACTCCCTTTCGCGCTCTGTCTGTCTCTCTCACACTCACTCCCCTTCCTGCTCTGTCTGTCTTTCTCACTCCCTTTCCCTTTCTCTCTGTTTCTCTCACTCCCTTTCCTGCTCTTTCCCTCTCTCTCTCATTCTCCCACGCATATTCAGGTTCCGTCTGTCTCTCTCACCGTCACCCACTTTCCCGCTCTGTCTCACCCACTTTCCCTATCTGTCTGGCTCTCTCAGTCTCACTTCTTTTCCCGCTCTGCCTCTCTCTTTCACTCTCACTCCCTTTCATGCTCAGTCTGTCTCTCTCATTCCCCTTCCCTCTCTGGCTCTTTCTCTCACTCTCACTCCCTTGCCTGCTCTGTCTGTCTCTCTCACTCCCTTTCCCATCCTGTCTGTCTCTATCACTCTCTTTCCTGCTGTCTGTCTCTCTCACCCCCTTTCCAGCTCTGGCTTTCTCTCTCACTCTCTTTCTGGCTCTGTCTATCTCTCCCACTGTCACTGCCTTTCATGCTCTGTCTGTCTGTCTCACTCTCACCCCTTGTCCAGCTCTGCTCCACCTCTCTCACTCTCACTCCCTATCCCGCTCTGTCTGTCTGTCTCTCACTATCACTCCGTTTCCCTCCCTATCTCTCTCACTCTCATTCCCTTTCCCGCTCTCTCTTTCTCCCTCTCTCTCACTCCCTACCCTGTCCTGTCTGTCTCTCTCACTCTCACTTCCTTTCCCGCACTGTGTATCTCCATCACTCTCACTCCCTTTCCCGCTCTGTCTGTCTTTCTAACTCTCACTCCCTTTCCCGCTCCGTCTGTCAGCCTAACTCTCATTAGCTTTCCCGCTCTGTCTGTCTCTCTCACTCTCACTCCATTTCCCGCTCTGTCTGTCTCTCTCACTCTCACTCCCTTTCCCACCCTTTCTCTCTCTCTCACTCTCTTTCCTGCTGTCTGTCTCTCTCACTTTATTTCCCGTCCTGTCTGTCTCTCTCACTCTCTCTCCCTACCCTGCTCTGTCTGTCCCTCTGGCTCCCTTTCCTGCTCTGTCTGTCTCTCTCACTCCCTTTCCTGCTCTCTGTCTCTCTCACTCCTTTTCCCACCTTGTCTGTCTCTCTCACTCTCACTCCATTTTCTGCTCTGTCTGTCCGTCGCACTCTCACTCCCTTTCCCACTCTGTCTGTCTGTCTCTCTCACTTTATTTCCCGTCCTGTCTGTCTCTCTCACTCTCTCTCCCTACCCTGCTCTGTCTGTCCCTCTGGCTCCCTTTCCTGCTCTGTCTGTCTCTCTCACTCCCTTTCCTGCTCTCTGTCTCTCTCACTCCTTTTCCCACCTTGTCTGTCTCTCTCACTCTCACTCCATTTTCTGCTCTGTCTGTCTCTCACACTCTCACTCCTTTCCCACTCTGTCTGTCTGTCTCATCTCACTTGCTTGCCTGCTCTGTCTGTCTCTCTCACTCTCTCTCCCTTTCCCTCCCTGTCTGTCTCACTCACTCTCACTCCCTTTCCCGCTCTGTCTGTCTCCCTCACTCTCACTCCCTTTCCCGACCTGTCTGTCTCTCTCACTCTCACTCCCTTTCCCGCTCTGTCTGTCTGTCTCACTCTCACTCCCTTTCCCGCTCTGTCTGAATTTGCCACTCTCACTCCCTTTCCTGCTCCGTCTGTCTCTCACACTCTCACTCCCTTTCCCGATCTGTCTGTCTGTCTGACTCTCACTACCCTGCCAGCTCTGATTGTCTCTCTCACTCGCTTTCCCACTCTGTCTGTCCCTCTCACTCGTACTCCCTTTCCCGCTGTCTGTCTCTGTCATACCGCTTCCTGCTGTCTGTCTCTGTCACTCTATTTCCGTTCCTGTCTGTCTCTCTCACTCTCTCTCCCTTTCTGCTCTGTCTGTCTCCCTTTCCAGCTCTGTATGTCTCTCTCACTCCCTTTTCTTCTGTCTGTCTCTCTCTCTCCTTTTCCCACCCTGTCTGTCTCTCTCACTCTCACTCCCTTTCCCACTCTGTCTTTCTCTCTCACTTTCACCCATTTTCCCGCTCTGCCTGTGTCTCTCACTCTCACTCTCACTCTCTTTCCCGCTCTGTCTCTAACTCTCACTTTCTTTCCTGCTCTGTCTTTCTCTCTCACTTTCACTACCTTCGCACCCTGTCTGTCACTCACACTCCCTATCCCACTCTGTCTGTCTCTCTCACTCTCACTCCCTTTCCGGCTCTGTCTCTTTCACTCTCACTCTCTTTCCCATTCTTTCTCTCTCAATCTCACTTTCTTTCAGGCTCTGCCTTTCTTTCTCACTTTCACTCCCTTTCCCACCCTGACTGTCACTCTCACTCACTATCCCGCTCTGTCTGTCTCTCTCACTTTCACTCCCTTTCCCGCTCTTTCTGTCTCTCCCACTCTAACTCCTTTTCCCGCTCTGCCTGTCTCTATCACTCTCACTCCCTTCCCAGCTCTGTCTGTCTCTCTCACTTTAACTCCCTTTCCCACTCTGCCTGTCTCTTTCACTCTCACTCCCATTCCCGCTCTGTCTGTCACTCTCACTCTGATGCCCTTTCCACGCCTGACTATCTCCCTCTCATTTGCATGACATTTCTTTCCTGCTCTGTCTTTCTCTCTCACTTTCACTACCTTTCCCACCCTGTCTGTCGCTCTCAATCCCTTTCCAGCTCTGTCTGTCTGTCTCACTCTCACTCGCTTTCCCACTCTGTCTTTCTCTCACGTTCACTCCCTTTCCCCCCCTTTCTCTCTCTCTCATTCTCTTTCTTCCTGTCTGTCTCTCTCACTCTATTTCCCGTCCTGTCTGTCTCTCTCACTCTCTCTCCCTTCCCTGCTCTGTCTGTTTCTCTGGCTCCCTTCCCAGCTCTGTCTGTCTCTCTCACTCCATTTCCTGCTCTCTGTCTCTCTCACTCCTTTTCCCACCTTGTCTGTCTCTCTCACACACTCCATTTCCTGCTCTGTCTTTCCATCTCACTCTCATTCCCTTTCCCTCCCTGTCTCTCTCTCTCACTCTTACTCCCTTTCCTGCTCTGTCTTCCTCCCTCACTCTCACTCCCTTTCCCCTCCTGTCTGTCTCTCTCACTCCCTCTCCCTTTCCCGCTCTGTCTGTCTCTCTCACTCTCTTTCCCGTCCTGTCTTTCTCTCTCACTCTCTTTCCTGCTGTCTGTCTCTCTCACTCCCTTTCCTGCTCTGGCTTTCTCTCTCACTCTCTTTCTGGCTCTGTCTATCTCTCCCATTCTCACTGCTATTCCCGCTCTGTCTGTCTGTCTCACTCTCACATGGTTTCCCGCCCTGTCTGTGTCTCACTCTCACCCAGTTTCTCTGAATCTCTGACTCCCTTTCCCACTCTCACCCTTTGTCCAGCTCTGCCCTCCTCTCTCATTCTCACTCCCTATCCCTCTCTGTCTGTCTCTCTCACTCTCAATCCCTTTCCCGTTCTGTCCGTCCCTCTCACTCTTACTTCCTACTCCCACTGTCTGTCTCTGTCACTCCCTTTCCTGCTGTCTGTCTCTCTCAATCTATTTCCCTTCCTGTCTGTCTCTCTCACTCTCTCTCCATGTCCTGCTCTGTCTGTTTCTCTCATTCTCAATCTCTTTCCAGTTCTTTCTCTCTCACTCTCTTTCCTGCTCTGTACGTCTGTTTCACTTTCACTCCCTTTCCCGCTCTGTCTGAATTTCTCACTCTCACTCCCTTTCCCGCTCTGTCTGTCTCTCACACTCTCACTCCTTTCCCACTCTGTCTGTCTGTCTCATCTCACTCACTTGCCCGCTCTGTCTGTCTCTCTCACGGTCACTCCCTTTCCCCCCCTTTCTATCTCTCACTCTCTTTCCTGCTGTCTGTCTCTCTCACTCCCTTTCCCGTCCTGTCTGTCTCTCTCACTCTCTCTCCCTACCCTGCTCTGTCTGTCTCTCTGGCTCCCTTTCCAGCTCTGTCTGTCTCTCTCGCTCCCTTTCCTGCTCTCTGTCTCTCTCACTCCTTTTCCCACCTTGTCTGTCTCTCTCACTCTCACTCCATTTTCTGCTCTGTCTGTCCTTCCCACTCTCACTCCCTTTCCCCCTCTGTCTGTCCCTCTCACTCTTACTTCCTTTCCCGCTGTCTGTTCTGTCACTCCCTTTCCTGCTGTCTGTCTCTCTCAATCTATTTCCCTTCCTGTCTGTCTCTCTCACTCTCTCTCCCTTTCCCTCCCTGTCTGTCTCAATCACTCTCACACCCTTTCCCGCTCTGTCTTTCTCCCTCACTCTCACTCCCTTTCCCATCCTGTCTGTCTCTCTCACTCTCACTCCCTTTCCCGCTCTGTCTGTCTGTCTCACTCTCACTCCCTTTCCCGCTCTGTCTGAATTTCCCACTCTCACTCCCTTTCCCGCTCTGTCTGTGCCTCACACTCTCACTCCCTTTCCCGATCTGTCTGTCTTTCTGACTCTCACTACCCTGCCAGCTCTGTTTGTCTCTCTCACTCCCTTTCCCACTCTGTCTGTCCCTCTCACTCGTACTCCCTTTCCCACTGTCTGTCTCTGTCATACCCCTTCCTTCTGTCTGTCTCTGTCACTCTATTTCCGTTCCTGTCTGTCTCTGTCACTCTCTCTCCCTTTCCTGCTCTGTCTGTCTCCCTTTCCAGCTCTGTATGTCTCTCTCACTCCCCTTTCTTCTGTCTGTCTCTCTCTCTCCCTTTCCCACTCTGTCTGTCTCTCTCACTCTCACCCACTTTCCCGCTCTGTCTGTCTCTCTCACTCTCACTCTCTTTCCCGACCTGTCTCTCACTCTCACTTTCTTTCCTGCTCTGTCTTTCTCTCTCACTTTCACTACCTTCGCCCCCTGTCAGTCACTCACACTCCCTATCCCACTCTGTCTGTCTGTCTCACTCTCACTCGCTTTCCCACTCTGTCTTTCTCTTTCACGGTCACTCCCTTTCCCACCCTTTCTCTCTCTCTCACTCCTTTTCCTGCTGTCTGTCTCTCTCACTATATTTCCCATCCTGTCTGTCTCTCTCACTCTCTCTCCCTACCCTGCTCTGTCTGTCTCTCTGGCTCCCTTCCCATCTCTGTCTGTCTCTCTCACTCCATTTCCTGCTCTCTGTCTCTCTCACTCCTTTTCCCACCGTGTCTGTCTCTCTCACTCTCACTTCAATTCCTGCTCTGACTGTCCGTCTCACTTTCACTCCCTTTCTCTCCCTGTCTGTCTCTCTCACTATTACTCCCTTTCCTGCTCTGTCTTTCTCCCTCACTCTCACTCCCTTTCCCGTCCTGTCTGTCACTCTCACTCGCTCTCCCTCTCCGCTCTGTCTGTCTCTCTCACTCTCACTCCCTTTCCCGTTCTGTCTGTCTGTCTGACTCTCACTACCCTGCCTGCTCTGTCTTTCTCTCTCACTCCCTTTCCCGTCCTGCCTGTCTCTCGGACTCTCACACCCTTTCCCTCCCTATTTCTGGCACTCTCATTCCCTTTCCCGCTCTTTCTTTCTCCTTCATTCTCACCCGCTTTCCCGTCCTGTCTATCTCTCTCACTCTCACTCCCTTTCCCGCACTGTCTGTCTCTATCACTCTCACTCCCTTTCCCGCTCTGTCTGTCTCTCTCACTCTCACTCCTCTTCCTGCTCTGTCTATCTTTCTCACTCCCTTTCCCATTCTCTCTGTTTCTCTCGCTCCCTTTCCTGCTCTTTCCCTCTCTCTCTCATTCTCCCACGCATATTCAGGTTCCGTCTGTCTCTCTCACCATCCCCTACTTTCCCGCTCTGTCTCACCCACTTTCCCTATCTGTCTGGCTCTCTCACTCTCACTCCTTTTCCCGCTCTACCTGTTTCTTTCACTCTCACTCCCTTTCACGCTCTGTCTGTCTCTCTCATTCCCTTTCCCTCTCTGGCTCTTTCTCTCACTCTCACTCCCCTGCCTGCTCTGTCTGTCTCTCTCACTCCCTTTCCCGTCCTGTCTGTCTCTCTCACTCTCTTTCTGGCTCTGTCTATCTCTCCCACTGTCACTGCCTTTCACGCTCTGTCTGTCTGTCTCACTCTCACCCCTTCTCCTGCTCTGCACCTCCTCTCTCACTCTCACTCCCTTTACCGCTCTGTCTGTCCGTCTCTCACTATCACTCCGTTTCCCTGCCTATCTCTCTCACTCTCACTCCCTTTCCCGCTCTCTCTTTCTCCCTCACTCTCACTCCCTTCCCCGTCCTGTCTGTCTCTCTCACTCTCAAATCCTTTCCCGCACTGTCTGTCTCTATCACTCTCACTCCCTTTCCCGCTCTGTCTTTCTCTCTGACTCTCACTCCCTTTCGAGCTCCCTCTGTCAGCCTCACTCTCATTCGCTTTCACGATCTGTCTGTCTCTCTCACTCTCACTCCCTTTCCCACTCTGTCTGTCTCTCTCACGGTAACTCCCTTTCCCCCACTTTCACTCTCTCACTCTCTTTCCTGCTGTCTGTCTCTCTCACTCTCTTTCCCGTCCTGTCTGTCTCTCTCACTTTCTCTCCCTACCCTGCTCTGTCTGTCTCTCTGGCTCCCTTTCCAGCTCTGTCTGTCTCTCTCGCTCCCTTTCCTGCTCTCTGTCTCTCTCACTCCTTTTCCCACCTTGTCTGTCTCTCTCACTCTCACTCCATTTTCTGCTCCATCTGTCCATCTCAGTCTCACTATTTTTCCCCCTCTGTCTGTCCCTCTCACCCTTACTTCCTTTCCCGCTGTCTGTCTTTGTCACTCCCTTTCCTGCTGTCTGTCTCTCTCAATCTATTTCCCTTCCTGTCTGTCTCTCTCACTCTCTCTCCCTGTCCTGCTCTGTCTGTTTCTCTCACTCTCAATCTCTTTCCAGCTCTGTCTCTCTCACTCTCACTCTCTTTCCTGCTCTTTCTGTCCGCTTCACTCTCACTCCCTTTCCCGCTCTGTCTGAATTTCTCACTCTCACTCCCTTTCCGCTCTGTCTGTCTCTCACACTCTCACTCCTTTCCCGCTCTGTCTGTCTGTCTCATCTCACTCGCTTGCCCGCTCTGTCTGTTTCTCTCATTCTCTCTCCCTTTACCTCCCTGTCTGTCTCACTCACTCTCACTCCCTTTCCTGCTCTGTCTTTCTCCCTCACTCTCACTCCCTTTCCCGTCCTGTCTGTCTCTCTCACTCTCACTCCCTTTCCCGCTCTGTCTGTCTGTCTCCCTCTCACTCCCTTTCCCGCTCTGTCTGAATTTCCCACTCTCAATCCCTTTCCCACTCTCTCTGTCTCTCACACTCTCACTCCCTTTCCCGATCTGTCTGTCTGCCTGACTCTCACTACCCTGCCAGATCTGTTTGTCTCTCTCACTCCCTTTCCCACTCTGTCTGTCCCTCTCACTCGTACTCCCTTTCCCGCTGTCTGTCTCTGTCATACCGCTTCCAGCTGTCTGTCTCTGTCACTCTATTTCCGTTCCTGTCTGTCTCTCTCATTCTCTCTCTATCTCCCTTTCCTGCTCTGTCAGTCTCCCTTTCCAGCTCTGTATGTCTCCCTCACTCCCCTTTCTTCTGTCTGTCTCTCTCTCTCCTTTTTCCACTCTGCCTGTCTCTCTCACTCTCACTCCCTTTCCCACTTGTCTGTCTCTCTCACTCTCACCCACTTTCCCGCTCTGTCTGTGTCTCTCACTCTCACTCTCTTTCCTGCTCTGTCTCTCACTCACTTTCTTTCCTGCTCTGTCTTTCTCTCTCACTTTCACTACCTTCGCACCCTGTCTGTCACTCACACTCCCTATCCCACTCTGTCTGTCTCTCTCACTCTCACTCCCTTCCCCGCTCTGTCTATCTCACTCTCACTCTCTTTACCGTTCTTTCTCACTCAATCTCACTTTCTTTCCGGCTCTGTCTTTCTCTCTCACTTTCACTCCCTTTCCCACCCTGTCTGTCACTCTCAGTCACTATCCCACTCTGTCTGTCTCTCTCACTTTCACTCCCTTTCCCGCTCTGTCTGTCTCTCCCACTCTAAATCCTTTTCCCGCTCTGCCTGTCTCTTTCACTCTCACTCCATTCCTCGCTCTGTCTCTCTCTCCCACTCTAACCCCTTTTCCCACTCTGCCTGTCTCTTTCACTCTCACTCCCATCCCCGCTCTGTCTGTCGCTCTCACTCTGATGCCCTTTCCACGCCTGACTATCTCCCTCTCATTCGCATGACATTTCTTTCCTGCTCTGTCTTTCTCTCTCACTTTCACTACCTTTCCCACCCTGTCTGTCACTCTCAATCCCTTTCCCACTCTGTCTGTCTATCTCACTCTCACTCTCTTTCCCGCCCTTTCTCTCTCAATTTCACTTTCTTTCCTGCTCTGTCTTTCTCTCTCACTTTCACTCCCTTTCTCACCCTGTCTGTCACTCTCACTCCCTTTCCTGCTCTGTCTGTCTGTCTCACTCTCACTCGCTTTCTCACTCTGTCTTTCTCTCTCACGTTCACTCCCTTTCCCCCCCTTTCTCTCTCTCTCACTCCCTTTCCTCCTGTCTGTCTCTCTCACTCTATTTCCCGTCCTGTCTGTCTCTCTCACTCTCTCTCCCTACCCTGCTCTGTCTGTCTCTCTGGCTCCCTTCCCAGCTCTGTCTGTCTCTCTCACTCCATTTCCTCCTCTCTGTCTCTCTCACTCCTTTTCCCACCTTGTCTGTCTCTCTCACTCTCATTCCATTTCCTGCTCTGTCTGTCCGTCTCACTCTCATTCCCTTTCCCTCCCTGTCTGTCTCTCTCACTCTTACTCCCTTTCCTGCTCTGTCTTTCTCCCTCACTCTCACTCCCTTTCCCGCTCTGTCTGTCACTCTCACTCTCACTCCCTTTCCCGCTCTGTCTGGCTCTCACTACCCTGCCTGCTCTGCCTGTCTCTCTCACTCCCTTTCGCGGCCTGTCTGTCTCTCTCACTCTCACTCCCTTTCTCGCTCTGCCTGTCTCTCTGACTCTCACTCCCTTTCCCTCCCTATCTCTGTCACTCTCATTCCCTTTCCCGCTCTTTCTTTCTCCCTCACTCTCACTCCCTTTCCTGTCCTGTTGTCTCTCTCACTCTCACTCCCTTTCCCGCACTGTCTGTCTCTCTCACTCTCACTCCCTTTCCCGCTCTGTCTGTCTCTCTCACTTTCACTCCCTTTCCCGCTCTGTCTGTCTCTCTCACTCTCACTCCTCTTCCTGCTCTGTCTGTCTTTCTCACTCCCTTTCCCATTCTCTCTGTTTCTCTCGCTCCCTTTCCTGCTCTTTCCCTCTCTCTCTCATTCTCCCACCCATATTGAGGTTCCGTCTGTATCTCTCACCGTCACCCACTTTCCCGCTCTGTCTCACCCACTTTCCCTAATTGTCTGGCTCTCTCACTCTCAATCCTTTTCCCGCTCTGCCTGTCTCTTTCACTCTCACTCCCTTTCACGCTCTGTCTGTCTCTCTCATTCCCTTTCCCTCTCTGGCTCTTTCTCTCACTCTCACTCCCCTGCCTGCTCTGTCTGTCTCTCTCACTCCCTTTCCCGTCCTGTCTGTCTCTCTCACTCTCTTTCCTGCTGTCTGTCTCTCACACTCCCTTTCCTGCTCTGGCTTTCGCCCTCAATCTCTTTCTGGCTCTGTCTATCTCTCCCACTGTCACTGCCTTTCACGCTCTGTCTGTCTGTCTCACTCTCACCCCTTCTCCAGCTCTGCACCTCCTCTCTCACTCTCACTCCCTTTACTGCTCTGTCTGTCCGTCTCTCACTATCACTCCGTTTCCCTGCCTATCTCTCTCACTCTCACTCCCTTTCCCGCTCTCTCTTTCTCCCTCACTCTCACTCCCTTCCCCGTCCTGTCTGTCTCTCTCACTCTCACTTCCTTTCCCGCTCTGTCTTTCTCTCTGACTCTCACTCCCTTTCGAGCTCCCTCTGTCAGCCTCACTCTCATTCGCTTTCACGATCTGTCTGTCTCACTCTCACTCCCTTTCCCACTCTGTCTGTCTCTCTCACGGTAACTCCCTTTCCCCCCCTTTCACTCTCTCACTCTCTTTCCTGCTGTCTGTCTGTCTCACTCTCTTTCCCGTCCTGTCTGTCTCTCTCACTTTCTCTCCCTACCCTGCTCTGTCTGTCTCTCTGGCTCCCTTTCCAGCTCTGTCTGTCTCTCTCGCTCCCTTTCCTGCTCTCTGTCTCTCTCACTCCTTTTCCCACCTTGTCTGTCTCTCTCGCTCTCACTCCATTTTCTGCTCCGTATGTCCGTCTCACTCTCACTACCTTTCCCCCTCTGTCTGTCCCTCTCACCCTTACTTCCTTTCCCGCTGTCTGTCTCTTTCACTCCCTTTCCTGCTGTCTGTCTCTCTCAATCTATTTCCCTTCCAGTCTGTCTCTCTCACTCTCTCTCCCTGTCCTGCTCTGTCTGTTTCTCTCACTCTCAATCTCTTTCCAGCTCTGTCTCTCTCACTCTCACTCACTTTCCTGCTCTTTCTGTCCGCTTCACTCTCACTCCCTTTCCCGCTCTGTCTGAATTTCTCACTCTCACTCCCTTTCCCGCTCTGTCTGTCTCTCACACTCTCACTCCTTTCCCGCTCTGTCTGTCTGTCTCATCCCACTCGCTTGCCCGCTCTGTCTGTCTCTCTCACTCTCTCTCCCCTTCCCTCCCTGTCTGTCTCACTCCCTCTCACTGCCTTTCCTGTTCTGTCTTTCTCCCTCACTCTCACTCCCTTTCCCGTCCTGTCTGTCTCTCTCACTCTCACTCCCTTTCCCGCTCTGTCTGTCTGTCTCCCTCTCACTCCCTTTCCCGCTCTGTCTGAATTTTCCACTCTCAATCCCTTTCCCGCTCTCTCTGTCTCTCACACTCTCACTCCCTTTCCCGATCTGTCTGTCTGTCTGACTCTCACTACCCTGCCAGCTCTGTTTGTCTCTCTCACTCCGTTTCCCACTCTGTCTGTCCCTCTCACTCGTACTCCCTTTCCCGCTGTCTGTCTCTGTCATACCGCTTCCTGCTGTCTGTCTCTGTCACTCTATTTCCGTTCCTGTCTGTCTCTCTCATTCTCTCTCTCCCTTCCTTTCCTGCTCTGTCAGTCTCCCTTTCCAGCTCTGTATGTCTCTCTCACTCCCCTTTCTTCTGTCTTTCTCTCTCTCTCCTTTTTCCACTCTGCCTGTTTCTCTCACTCTCACTCCCTTTCCCACTTGTCTGTCTCTCTCACTCTCACCCACTTTCCCGCTCTGTCTGTGTCTCTCACTCTCTTTCCTGCTCTGTCTCTCACTCTCACTTTCTTTCCTGCTCTGTCTTTCTCTCTCACTTTCACTACCTTCGCACCCTGTCTGTCACTCACACTCCCTATCCCACTCTGTCTGTCTCTCTCACTCTCACTCCCTTCCCCGCTCTGTCTATCTCACTCTCACTCTCTTTCCAGTTCTTTCTTGCTCAATCTCACTTTCTTTCCGGCTCTGTCTTTCTCTCTCACTTTCACTCCCTTTCCCACCCTGTCTGTCACTCTCAGTCACTATCCCACTCTGTCTGTCTCTCTCACTTTCACTCCCTTTCCCGCTCTGTCTGTCTCTCCCACTCTAAATCCTTTTCCCGCTCTGCCTGTCTCTTTCACTCTCACTCCATTCCTCGCTCTGTCTCTCTCTCCCACTCTAACCCCTTTTCCCACTCTGCCTGTCTCTTTCACTCTCACTCCCATCCCCACTCTGTCTGTCGCTCTCACTCTGATGCCCTTTCCACGCCTGACTATCTCCCTCTCATTCGCACGACATTTCTTTCCTGCTCTGTCTTTCTCTCTCACTTTCACTACCTTTCCCACCCTGTCTGTCACTCTAAATCCCTTTCCCACTCTGTCTGTCTCTCTCACTCTCACTACCTTTCCTGCACTATCTGTCTCTCTCACTCTCACTCTCTTTCCCGCCCTTTCTCTCTCAATCTCACTTTCTTTCCTGCTCTGTCTTTCTCTCTCACTTTCACTCCCTTTCTCACCCTGTCTGTCACTCTCACTCCCTTTCCCGCTCTGTCTGTCTGTCTCACTCTCACTCGCTTTCTCACTCTGTCTTTCTCTCTCACGTTCACTCCCTTTCCCCCCCTTTCTCTCTCTCTCACTCCCTTTCCTCCTGTCTGTCTCTCTCACTCTATTTCCCGTCCTGTCTGTCTCTCTCACTCTCTCTCCCTACCCTGCTCTGTCTGTCTCTCTGGCTCCCTTCCCAGCTCTGTCTGTCTCTCTCACTACATTTCCTCCTCTCTGTCTCTCTCACTCCTTTTCCCACCTTGTCTGTCTCTCTCACTCTCACTCCATTTCCTGCTCTGTCTGTCCGTCTCACTCTCATGCCCTTTCCCTCCCTGTCTGTCTCTCTCACTCTTACTCCCTTTCCTGCTCTGTCTTTCTCCCTCAGTCTCACTCCCTTTCCCGTCCTGTCTGTCTCTCTCACTATCTCTCCCTTTCCCGCTCTGTCTGTCTCTCTCACTCTCATTCCCTTTCCCGCTCTGTCTGGCTCTCACTACCCTGCCTGCTCTGTCTGTCTCTCTCACTCCCTTTCCCGTCCTGTCTGTCTCTATCACTCTCACTCCCTTTCCCGCTCTGCCTGTCTCTCTGACTCTCACTCCCTTTCCCTCCCTATCTCTGTCACTCTCATTCCCTTTCCCGCTCATTCTTTCTCCCTCACTCTCACTCCCATTCCCGTCCTGTCTGTCTCTATCACTCTCACTCCCTTTCCCGCTCTGTCTGTCTCTCTCACTCTCACTCCCTTTCCCGCTCTGTCTGTATCTCTCACTCTCACTCCTCTTCCTGCTCTGTCTGTCTTTCTCACTCCCTTTCCCATTCTCTCTGTTTCTCTCGCTCCCTTTCCTGCTCTTTCCCTCTCTCTCTCATTCTCCCACCCATATTCAGATTCCGTCTGTCTCTATCACCGTCACCCACTTTCCAGCTCTGTCTCACCCACTTTCCCTATCTGTCTGGCTCTCTCACTCTCACTCCTTTTCCCTCTCTGCCTGTCTCTTTCACTCTCACTCCCTTTCACGCTCTGTCTGTCTCTCTCATTCCCTTTCCCTCTCTGGCTCTTTCTCTCACTCTCACTCCCCTGCCTGCTCTGTCTGTCTCTCTCACTCCCTTTCCCGTCCTGTCTGTCTCGCTCACTCTCTTTCCTGCTGTCTGTCTCTCTCACTCCCTTTCCTGCTCTGGCTTTCTCTCTCACTCTCTTTTTGGCTCTGTCTATCTCTCCCACTGTCACTGCCTTTCACGCTCTGTCTGTCTCTCTCACTCTCACCCCTTCTCCTGCTCTGCACCTCCTCTCTCACTCTCACTCCCTTTCCTGCACTGTCTGTCTCTCTCACTCTCACTCCCTTTCCCGCTCTCTCTTTCTCCCTCACTCTCACTCCCTTCCCCGTCCTGTCTGTGTCTCTCACTCTCACTTCCTTTCCCGCACTGTCTGTCTCTATCACTCTCACTCCCTTTCCCACTCTGTCTTTCTCTATGACTCTCAAACCCTTTCCCGCTCTGTCTGTCTCTCTCACGGTCACGCCCTTTCCACCCCTTTCTCTCTCTCACTCTCTTTCCTGCTGTCTGTCTCTCTCACTCTATTTCAGTCCTGTCTGTCTCTCACACTCTCTCTCCCTTCCCTGCTCTGTCTGTCTCTCTGGCTCCCTTTCCTGCTCTGTCTGTCTCTCTCACTCCCTTTCCTGCTCTCTGTCTCTCTCACTCCTTTTCCCACCTTGTCTGTCTCTCTCACTCTCACTCCAGTTTCTGCTCTGTCTGTCCGTCTCACTCTCACTCCCTTTCCCCCTCTGTCTGTCCCTCTCACTCTTACTTCCTTTCCCGCTGTCTGTCTCTGTCACTCCCTTTCCTGCTGTCTGTCTCTCTCAATCTATTTCCCTTCCTGTCTGTCTCACTCACTCTCTCTCCATGTCCTGCTCTGTCTGTTTCTCTCATTCTCAATCTCTTTCCAGCTCTCTCTCTCTCACTCTCTTTCCTGCTCTGTCTGTCTGTTTCACTCTCACTCCCTTTCCCGCTCTGTCTGAATTTCTCACTCTGACTCCCTTTCCCGCTCTGTCTGTCTCTCACACTCTCACTCCTTTCCCACTCTGTCTGTCTGTCTCATCTCACTCACTTGCCCGCTCTGTCTGTCTCTCTCACGGTCACTCCCTTTCCCCCCCTTTCTATCTCTCACTCTCTTTCCTGCTGTCTGTCTCTCTCACTCCCTTTCCCGTCCTGTCTGTCTCTCTCACTCTCTCTCCCTACCCTGCTCTGTCTCTCTCTCTGGCTCCCTTTCCAGCTCTGTCTGTCTCTCTCGCTCCCTTTCCTGCTCTCTGTCTCTCTCACTCCTTTTCCCACCTTGTCTGTCTCTCTCACTCTCACTCCATTTTCTGCTCTGTCTGTCCGTCTCACTCTCACTCCCTTTCCCCCTCTGTCTGTCCCTCTCACTCTTACTTCCTTTCCTGCTGTCTGTCTCTGTCACTCCCTTTCCTGCTGTCTGTCTCTCTCAATCTATTTCCCTTCCTGTCTGCCTCTCTCACTCTCTCTCCCTTTCCCTCCCTGTCTGTCTCACTCACTCTCACACCCTTTCCCGCTCTGTCTTTCTCCCTCACTCTCACTCCCTTTCCCGTCCTGTCTGTCTCTCTCACTCTCACTCCCTTTCCCGCTCTGTCTGTCTTTCTCACTCTCACTCCCTTTCCCGCTCTGTCTGAATTTCCCACTCTCACTCCATTTCCCGCTCTGTCTGTGCCTCACACTCTCACTCCCTTTCCCGATCTGTCTGTCTTTCTGACTCTCACTACTCTGCCAGCTCTGTTTGTCTCTCTCACTCCCTTTCCCACTCTGTCTGTCCCTCTCACTCGTACTCCCTTTCCCACTGTCTGTCTCTGTCATACCCCTTCCTTCTGTCTGTCTCTGTCACTCTATTTCCGTTCCTGTCTGTCTCTGTCACTCTCTCTCCCTTTCCTGCTCTGTCTGTCTCCCTTTCCAGCTCTGTATGTCTCTCTCACTCCCCTTTCTTCTGTCTGTCTCTCTCTCTCCTATTGCCACCCTGTCTGTCTCTCTCACACTCTCACTCCTTTCCCACTCTGTCTGTCTGTCTCATCTCACTCACTTGCCCGCTCTGTCTGTCTCTCTCACGGTCACTCCCTTTCCCCCCCTTTCTATCTCTCACTCTCTTTCCTGCTGTCTGTCTCTCTCACTCCCTTTCCCGTCCTGTCTGTCTCTCTCACTCTCTCTCCCTACCCTGCTCTGTCTGTCTCTCTGGCTCCCTTTCCAGCTCTGTCTGTCTCTCTCGCTCCCTTTCCTGCTCTCTGTCTCTCTCACTCCTTTTCCCACCTTGTCTGTCTCTCTCACTCTCACTCCATTTTCTGCTCTGTCTGTCCGTTTCACTCTCACTCCCTTTCCCCCTCTGTCTGTCCCTCTCACTCTTACTTCCTTTCCTGCTGTCTGTCTCTGTCACTCCCTTTCCTGCTGTCTGTCTCTCTCAATCTATTTCCCTTCCTGTCTGCCTCTCTCACTCTCTCTCCCTTTCCCTCCCTGTCTGTCTCACTCACTCTCACACCCTTTCCCGCTCTGTCTTTCTCCCTCACTCTCACTCCCTTTCCCGTCCTGTCTGTCTCTCTCACTCTCACTCCCTTTCCCGCTCTGTCTGTCTTTCTCACTCTCACTCCCTTTCCCGCTCTATCTGAATTTCCCACTCTCACTCCCTTTCCCGCTCTGTCTGTGCCTCACACTCTCACTCCCTTTCCCGATCTGTCTGTCTTTCTGACTCTCACTACCCTGCCAGCTCTGTTTGTCTCTCTCACTCCCTTTCCCACTCTGTCTGTCCCTCTCACTCGTACTCCCTTTCCCACTGTCTGTCTCTGTCATACCCCTTCCTTCTGTCTGTCTCTGTCACTCTATTTCCGTTCCTGTCTGTCTCTGTCACTCTCTCTCCCTTTCCTGCTCTGTCTGTCTCCCTTTCCAGCTCTGTATGTCTCTCTCACTCCCCTTTCTTCTGTCTGTCTCTCTCTCTCCTATTGCCACCCTGTCTGTCTCTCTCACACTCTCACTCCTTTCCCACTCTGTCTGTCTGTCTCATCTCACTCACTTGCCCGCTCTGTCTGTCTCTCTCACGGTCACTCCCTTTCCCCCCCTTTCTATCTCTCACTCTCTTTCCTGCTGTCTGTCTCTCTCACTCCCTTTCCCGTCCTGTCTGTCTCTCTCACTCTCTCTCCCTACCCTGCTCTGTCTGTCTCTCTGGCTCCCTTTCCAGCTCTGTCTGTCTCTCTCGCTCCCTTTCCTGCTCTCTGTCTCTCTCACTCCTTTTCCCACCTTGTCTGTCTCTCTCACTCTCACTCCATTTTCTGCTCTGTCTGTCCGTCTCACTCTCACTCCCTTTCCCCCTCTGTCTGTCCCTCTCACTCTTACTTCCTTTCCTGCTGTCTGTCTCTGTCACTCCCTTTCCTGCTGTCTGTCTCTCTCAATCTATTTCCCTTCCTGTCTGCCTCTCTCACTCTCTCTCCCTTTCCCTCCCTGTCTGTCTCACTTACTCTCACACCCTTTCCCGCTCTGTCTTTCTCCCTCACTCTCACTCCCTTTCCCGTCCTGTCTGTCTCTCTCACTCTCACTCCCTTTCCCGCTCTGTCTGTCTTTCTCACTCTCACTCCCTTTCCCGCTCTGTCTGAATTTCCCACTCTCACTCCCTTTCCCGCTCTGTCTGTGCCTCACACTCTCACTCCCTTTCCCGATCTGTCTGTCTTTCTGACTCTCACTACCCTGCCAGCTCTGTTTGTCTCTCTCACTCCCTTTCCCACTCTGTCTGTCCCTCTCACTCGTACTCCCTTTCCCACTGTCTGTCTCTCTCATACCCCTTCCTTCTGTCTGTCTCTGTCACTCTATTTCCGTTCCTGTCTGTCTCTGTCACTCTCTCTCCCTTTCCTGCTCTGTCTGTCTCCCTTTCCAGCTCTGTATGTCTCTCTCACTCCCCTTTCTTCTGTCTGTCTCTCTCTCTCCTATTGCCACCCTGTCTGTCTCTCTCACTCTCACTCCCTTTCCCACTCTGTCTGTCTCTCTCACTCTCACCCACTTTCCCGCTCTGTCTGTGTCTCTCACTCTCACTTCCTTTCCCGCACTGTCTGTCTCTATCACTCTCACTCCCTTTCCCGCTCTGTCTTTCTCTCTGACTCTCACTCCCTTTCGAGCTCCCTCTGTCAGCCTCACTCTCATTCGCTTTCACGATCTGTCTGTCTCACTCTCACTCCCTTTCCCACTCTGTCTGTCTCTCTCACGGTAACTCCCTTTCCCCCCCTTTCACTCTCTCACTCTCTTTCCTGCTGTCTGTCTGTCTCACTCTCTTTCCCGTCCTGTCTGTCTCTCTCACTTTCTCTCCCTACCCTGCTCTGTCTGTCTCTCTGGCTCCCTTTCCAGCTCTGTCTGTCTCTCTCGCTCCCTTTCCTGCTCTCTGTCTCTCTCACTCCTTTTCCCACCTTGTCTGTCTCTCTCACTCTCACTCCATTTTCTGCTCCGTATGTCCGTCTCACTCTCACTACCTTTCCCCCTCTGTCTGTCCCTCTCACCCTTACTTCCTTTCCCGCTGTCTGTCTCTTTCACTCCCTTTCCTGCTGTCTGTCTCTCTCAATCTATTTCCCTTCCAGTCTGTCTCTCTCACTCTCTCTCCCTGTCCTGCTCTGTCTGTTTCTCTCACTCTCAATCTCTTTCCAGCTCTGTCTCTCTCACTCTCACTCACTTTCCTGCTCTTTCTGTCCGCTTCACTCTCACTCCCTTTCCCGCTCTGTCTGAATTACTCACTCTCACTCCCTTTCCCACTCTGTCTGTCTCTCTCACTCTCACCCACTTTCCCGCTCTGTCTGTCTCTCTCACTCTCACTCCATTCCTCGCTCTGTCTCTCTCTCCCACTCTAACCCCTTTTCCCGCTCTGTCTGTCTCTTTCACTCTCACTCCATTCCTCGCTCTGTCTCTCTCTCCCACTCTAACCCCTTTTCCCACTCTGCCTGTCTCTTTCACTCTCACTCCCATCCCCGCTCTGTCTGTCGCTCTCACTCTGATGCCCTTTCCACGCCTGACTATCTCCCTCTCATTCGCACGACATTTCTTTCCTGCTCTGTCTTTCTCTCTCACTTTCACTACCTTTCCCACCCTGTCTGTCACTCTCAATCCCTTTCCCACTCTGTCTGTCTCTCTCACTCTCACTCCCTTTCCTGCACTATCTGTCTCTCTCACTCTCACTCTCTTTCCCGCCCTTTCTCTCTCTCAATTTCACTTTCTTTCCTGCTCTGTCTTTCTCTCTCACTTTCACTCCCTTTCTCACCCTGTCTGTCACTCTCACTCCCTTTCCTGCTCTGTCTGTCTGTCTCACTCTCACTCGCTTTCTCACTCTGTCTTTCTCTCTCACGTTCACTCCCTTTCCCCCCTTTCTCTCTCTCTCACTCCCTTTCCTCCTGTCTGTCTCTCTCACTCTATTTCCCGTTCTGTCTGTCTCTCTCACTCTCTCTCCCTACCCTGCTCTGTCTGTCTCTCTGGCTCCCTTCCCAGCTCTGTCTGTCTCTCTCACTCCATTTCCTCCTCTCTGTCTCTCTCACTCCTTTTCCCACCTTGTCTGTCTCTCTCACTCTCATTCCATTTCCTGCTCTGTCTGTCCGTCTCACTCTCATTCCCTTTCCCTCCCTGTCTGTCTCTCTCACTCTACTCCCTTTCCTGCTCTGTCTTCTCCTCACTCTCACTCCCTTTCCCGCTCTGTCTGTCACGCTCACTCTCACTCCCTTTCCTGCACTGTCTGGCTCTCACTACCCTGCCTGCTCTGCCTGTCTCTCTCACTCCCTTTCGCGGCCTGTCTGTCTCTGTCACTCTCACTCCCTTTCTCGCTCTGCCTGTCTCTCTGACTCTCACTCCCTTTCCCTCCCTATCTCTGTCACTCTCATTCCCTTTCCCGCTCTTTCTTTCTCCCTCACTCTCACTCCCTTTCCCGTCCTGTTGTCTCTCTCACTCTCACTCCCTGTCCCGCACTGTCTGTCTCTCTCACTCTCACTCCCTTTCCCGCTCTGTCTGTCTCTCTCACTCTCACTCCCCTTCCTGCTCTGTCTGTCTTTCTCACTCCCTTTCCCATTCTCTCTGTTTCTCTCGCTCCCTTTCCTGCTCTTTCCCTCTCTCTCTCATTCTCCCACCCATATTCAGGTTCCGTCTGTATCTCTCACCGTCACCCACTTTCCTGCTCTGTCTCACCCACTTTCCCTAATTGTCTGGCTCTCTCACTCTCAATCCTTTTCCCGCTCTGCCTGTCTCTTTCACTCTCACTCCCTTTCACGCTCTGTCTGTCTCTCTCATTCCCTTTCCCTCTCTGGCTCTTTCTCTCACTCTCACTCCCCTGCCTGCTCTGTCTGTCTCTCTCACTCCCTTTCCCGTCCTGTCTGTCTCTCTCACTCTCTTTCCTGCTGTCTGTCTCTCTCACTCCCTTTCCTGCTCTGGCTTTCTCCCTCACTCTCTTTCTGGCTCTGTCTATCTCTCCCACTGTCACTGCCTTTCACGCTCTGTCTGTCTGTCTCACTCTCACCCCTTCTCCAGCTCTGCACCTCCTCTCTCACTCTCACTCCCTTTACCGCTCTGTCTGTCCGTCTCTCACTATCACTCCATTTCCCTGCCTATCTCTCTCACTCTCACTCCCTTTCCCGCTCTCTCTTTCACCCTCACTCTCACTCCCTTCCCCGTCCTGTCTGTCTCTCTCACTCTCACTTCCTTTCCCGCACTGTCTGTCTCTATCACTCTCACTCCCTTTCCCGCTCTGTCTTTCTCTCTGACTCTCACTCCCTTTCGAGCTCCCTCTGTCAGCCTCACTCTCATTCGCTTTCACGATCTGTCTGTCTCTCTCACTCTCACTCCCTTTCCCACTCTGTCTGTCTCTCTCACGGTAACTCCCTTTCCCCCCCTTTCACTCTCTCACTCTCTTTCCTGCTGTCTGTCTGTCTCACTCTCTTTCCCGTCCTGTCTGTCTCTCTCACTTTCTCTCCCTACCCTGCTCTGTCTGTCTCTCTGGCTCCCTTTCCAGCTCTGTCTGTCTCTCTCGCTCCCTTTTCTGCTCTCTGTCTCTCTCACTCCTTTTCCCACCTTGTCTGTCTCTCTCACTCTCACTCCATTTTCTGCTCCGTATGTCCGTCTCACTCTCACTACCTTTCCCCCTCTGTCTGTCCCTCTCACCCTTACTTCCTTTCCCGCTGTCTGTCTCTTTCACTCCCTTTCCTGCTGTCTGTCTCTCTCAATCTATTTCCCTTCCAGTCTGTCTCTCTCACTCTCTCTCCCTGTCCTGCTCTGTCTGTTTCTCTCACTCTCAATCTCTTTCCAGCTCTGTCTCTCTCACTCTCACTCACTTTCTTGCTCTTTCTGTCCGCTTCACTCTCACTCCCTTTCCCGCTCTGTCTGAATTTCTCACTCTCACTCCCTTTCCCGCTCTGTCTGTCTCTCACACTCTCACTCCTTTCCCGCTCTGTCTGTCTGTCTCATCTCACTCGCTTGCCCGCTCTGTCTGTCTCTCTCACTCTCTCTCCCCTTCCCTCCCTGTCTGTCTCACTCCCTCTCACTGCCTTTCCTGCTCTGTCTTTCTCCCTCACTCTCACGCCCTTTCCCGTCCTGTCTGTCTCTCTCACTCTCACTCCCTTTCCCGCTCTGTCTGTCTGTCTCCCTCTCACTCCCTTTCCCGCTCTGTCTGAATTTTCCACTCTCAATCCCTTTCCCGCTCTCTCTGTCTCTCACACTCTCACTCCCTTTCCCGATCTGTCTGTCTGTCTGACTCTCACTACCCTGCCAGCTCTGTTTTTCTCACTCACTCCCTTTCCCACTCTGTCTGTCCCTCTCACTCGTACTCCCTTTCCCGCTGTCTGTCTCTGTCATACCGCTTCCTGCTGTCTGTCTCTGTCACTCTATTTCCGTTCCTGTCTGTCTCTCTCATTCTCTCTCTCCCTCCCTTTCCTGCTCTGTCAGTCTCCCTTTCCAGCTCTGTATGTCTCTCTCACTCCCCTTTCTTCTGTCTGTCTCTCTCTCTCCTTTTTCCACTCTGCCTGTTTCTCTCACTCTCAATCCCTTTCCCACTTGTCTGTCTCTCTCACTCTCACCCACTTTCC
This sequence comes from Carcharodon carcharias, assembly GCF_017639515.1. Classification (NCBI taxonomy): domain Eukaryota; kingdom Metazoa; phylum Chordata; class Chondrichthyes; order Lamniformes; family Lamnidae; genus Carcharodon; species Carcharodon carcharias. Next base: position 173,519,811 of record NC_054469.1, read on the forward strand.
CGCTCTGTCTGTGTCTCTCACTCTCTTTCCTGCTCTGTCTCTCACTCTCACTTTCTTTCCTGCTCTGTCTTTCTCTCTCACTTTCACTACCTTCGCACCCTGTCTGTCACTCACACTCCCTATCCCACTCTGTCTGTCTCTCTCACTCTCACTCCCTTCCCCGCTCTGTCTATCTCACTCTCACTCTCTTTCCAGTTCTTTCTTGCTCAATCTCACTTTCTTTCCGGCTCTGTCTTTCTCTCTCACTTTCACTCCCTTTCCCACCCTGTCTGTCACTCTCAGTCACTATCCCACTCTGTCTGTCTCTCTCACTTTCACTCCCTTTCCCGCTCTGTCTGTCTCTCCCACTCTAAATCCTTTTCCCGCTCTGCCTGTCTCTTTCACTCTCACTCCATTCCTCGCTCTGTCTCTCTCTCCCACTCTAACCCCTTTTCCCACTCTGCCTGTCTCTTTCACTCTCACTCCCATCCCCGCTCTGTCTGTCGCTCTCACTCTGATGCCCTTTCCACGCCTGACTATCTCCCTCTCATTCGCACGACATTTCTTTCCTGCTCTGTCTTTCTCTCTCACTTTCACTACCTTTCACACCCTGTCTGTCACTCTAAATCCCTTTCCCACTCTGTCTGTCTCTCTCACTCTCACTACCTTTCCTGCACTATCTGTCTCTCTCACTCTCACTCTCTTTCCCGCCCTTTCTCTCTCAATCTCACTTTCTTTCCTGCTCTGTCTTTCTCTCTCACTTTCACTCCCTTTCTCACCCTGTCTGTCACTCTCACTTCCTTTCCCGCTCTGTCTGTCCGTCTCACTCTCACTCACTTTCTCACTCTGTCTTTCTCTCTCACGTTCACTCCCTTTCCCCCCCTTTCTCTCTCTCTCACTCCCTTTCCTCCTGTCTGTCTCTCTCACTCTATTTCCCGTCCTGTCTGTCTCTCTCACTCTCTCTCCCTACCCTGCTCTGTCTGTCTCTCTGGCTCCCTTCCCAGCTCTGTCTGTCTCTCTCACTACATTTCCTCCTCTCTGTCTCTCTCACTCCTTTTCCCACCTTGTCTGTCTCTCTCACTCTTACTCCCTTTCCTGATCTGTCTTTCTCCCTCACTCTCACTCCCTTTCCCGTCCTGTCTGTCTCTCTCACTCTCTCTCCCTTTCCCGCTCTGTCTGTCTCTCTCACTCTCATTCCCTTTCCCGCTCTGTCTGGCTCTCACTACCCTGCCTGCTCTGTCTGTCTCTCTCACTCCCTTTCCCGTCCTGTCTGTCTCTATCACTCTCACTCCCTTTCCCGCTCTGCCTGTCTCTCTGACTCTCACTCCCTTTCCCTCCCTATCTCTGTCACTCGCATTCCCTTTCGCGCTCATTCTTTCTCCCTCACTCTCACTCCCATTCCCGTCCTGTCTGTCTCTATCACTCTCACTCCCTTTCCCGCTCTGTCTGTCTCTCTCACTTTCACTCCCTTTCCCGCTCTGTCTGTCTCTCCCACTCTAAATCCTTTTCCCGCTCTGCCTGTCTCTTTCACTCTCACTCCATTCCTCGCTCTGTCTCTCTCTCCCACTCTAACCCCTTTTCCCACTCTGCCTGTCTCTTTCACTCTCACTCCCATCCCCGCTCTGTCTGTCGCTCTCACTCTGATGCCCTTTCCACGCCTGACTATCTCCCTCTCATTCGCACGACATTTCTTTCCTGCTCTGTCTTTCTCTCTCACTTTCACTACCTTTCACACCCTGTCTGTCACTCTAAATCCCTTTCCCACTCTGTCTGTCTCTCTCACTCTCACTACCTTTCCTGCACTATCTGTCTCTCTCACTCTCACTCTCTTTCCCGCCCTTTCTCTCTCAATCTCACTTTCTTTCCTGCTCTGTCTTTCTCTCTCACTTTCACTCCCTTTCTCACCCTGTCTGTCACTCTCACTTCCTTTCCCGCTCTGTCTGTCCGTCTCACTCTCACTCGCTTTCTCACTCTGTCTTTCTCTCTCACGTTCACTCCCTTTCCCCCCCTTTCTCTCTCTCTCACTCCCTTTCCTCCTGTCTGTCTCTCTCACTCTATTTCCCGTCCTGTCTGTCTCTCTCACTCTCTCTCCCTACCCTGCTCTGTCTGTCTCTCTGGCTCCCTTCCCAGCTCTGTCTGTCTCTCTCACTACATTTCCTCCTCTCTGTCTCTCTCACTCCTTTTCCCACCTTGTCTGTCTCTCTCACTCTTACTCCCTTTCCTGATCTGTCTGTCTCTCTCACTCTCTCTCCCTTTCCCGCTCTGTCTGTCTCTCTCACTCCCACTCCCTTTTCCGCTCTGTCTGGCTCTCACTACCCTGCTTGCTCTGTCTGTCTCTCTCACTCCCTTTCCCGTCCTGTCTGTCTCTATCACTCTCACTCCCTTTCCAGCTCTGCCTGTCTCTCTGACTCTCACTCCCTTTCCCTCCCTATCTCTGTCACTCTCATTCCCTTTCCTGCTCTTTATTTCTCCCTAACTCTCACTCCCTTTCCCATCCTGTCTGTCTCTCTCAATCTCACTCCCTTTCCCGCACTGTCTGTCTCTCTCACTCTCACTCCCTTTCCCGCTCTTTCTGTCTCTCTCACTCTCAGTCCCTGTCCCGCTCTGTCTGTCTCTCTGACTCTCACTCCTCTTCCTGCTCTGTCTGTCTTTCTCACTCCCTTTCCCATTCTCTCTGTTTCTCTCGCTCCCTTTCCTGCTCTTTCCCTCTCTCTCTCATTCTCCCACCCATATTCAGGTTCCGTCTGTCTCTCTCACCTTCACCCACTTTCCAGCTCTGTCTCACCCACTTTCCCTATCTGTCTGGCTCTCTCACTCTCACTCCTTTTCCCTCTCTGCCTGTCTCTTTCACTCTCACTCCCTTTCACGCTCTGTCTGTCTCTCTCATTCCCTTTCCCTCTCTGGCTCTTTCTCTCACTCTCACTCCCCTGCCTGCTCTGTCTGTCTCTCTCACTCCCTTTCCCGTCCTGTCTGTCTCGCTCACTCTCTTTCCTGCTGTCTGTCTCTCTCACTCCCTTTCCTGCTCTGGCTTTCTCTCTCACTCTCTTTCTGGCTCTGTCTATCTCTCCCACTGTCACTGCCTTTCACGCTCTGTCTGTCTGTCTCACTCTCACCCCTTCTCCTGCTCTGCACCTCCTCTCTCACTCTCACTCCCTTTCCTGCACTGTCTGTCTCTCTCACTCTCACTCCCTTTCCCGCTCTCTCTTTCTCCCTCACTCTCACTCCCTTCCCCGTCCTGTCTGTGTCTCTCACTCTCACTTCCTTTCCCGCACTGTCTGTCTCTATCACTCTCACTCCCTTTCCCACTCTGTCTTTCTCTATGACTCTCACTCCCTTTCCCGCTCTGTCTGTCTCTCTCACGGTCACGCCCTTTCCACCCCTTTCTCTCTCTCACTCTCTTTCCTGCTGTCTGTTTCTCTCACTCTATTTCAGTCCTGTCTGTCTCTCACACTCTCTCTCCCTTCCCTGCTCTGTCTGTCTCTCTGGCTCCCTTTCCTGCTCTGTCTGTCTCTCTCACTCCCTTTCCTGCTCTCTGTCTCTCTCACTCCTTTTCCCACCTTGTCTGTCTCTCTCACTCTCACTCCAGTTTCTGCTCTGTCTGTCCATCTCACTCTCACTCCCTTTCCCCCTCTGTCTGTCCCTCTCACTCTTACTTCCTTTCCCGCTGTCTGTCTCTGTCACTCCCTTTCCTGCTGTCTGTCTCTCTCAATCTATTTCCCTTCCTGTCTGTCTCACTCACTCTCTCTCCATGTCCTGCTCTGTCTGTTTCTCTCATTCTCAATCTCTTTCCAGCTCTCTCTCTCTCACTCTCTTTCCTGCTCTGTCTGTCTCTATCACTCTCACTCCCTTTCCCGCTCTGTCTGAATTTCTCACTCTCACTCCCTTTCCCGCTCTGTCTGTCTCTCACACTCTCACTCCTTTCCCACTCTGTCTGTCTGTCTCATCTCACTCACTTGCCCGCTCTGTCTGTCTCTCTCATGGTCACTCCCTTCCCCCCCTTTCTATCTCTCACTCTCTTTCCTGCTGTCTGTCTCTCTCACTCCCTTTCCCGTCCTGTCTGTCTCTCTCACTCTCTCTCCCTACCCTGCTCTGTCTGTCTCTCTGGCTCCCTTTCCAGCTCTGTCTGTCTCTCTCGCTCCCTTTCCTGCTCTCTGTCTCTCTCACTCCTTTTCCCACCTTGTCTGTCTCTCTCACTCTCACTCCATTTTCTGCTCTGTCTGTCCGTCTCACTCTCACTCCCTTTCCCCCTCTGTCTGTCCCTCTCACTCTTACTTCCTTTCCTGCTGTCTGTCTCTGTCACTCCCTTTCCTGCTGTCTGTCTCTCTCAATCTATTTCCCTTCCTGTCTGCCTCTCTCACTCTCTCCCCCTTTCCCTCCCTGTCTGTCTCACTCACTCTCACACCCTTTCCCGCTCTGTCTTTCTCCCTCACTCTCACTCCCTTTCCCGCTCTGTCTGTCTTTCTCACTCTCACTCCCTTTCCCGCTCTGTCTGAATTTCCCACTCTCACTCCCTTTCCCGCTCTGTCTGTGCCTCACACTCTCACTCCCTTTCCTGATCTGTCTGTCTTTCTGACTCTCACTACCCTGCCAGCTCTGTTTGTCTCTCTCACTCCCTTTCCCACTCTGTCTGTCTCTCTCACTTTAACTCCCTTTCCCACTCTGCCTGTCTCTTTCACTCTCACTCCCATCCCCGCTCTGTCTGTCTCTCTCACTCTGATGCCCTTTCCACGCCTGACTATCGCCCTCTCATTCGCATGACATTTCTTTCCAGCTCTGTCTTTCTCTCTCACTTTCACTACCTTTCCCAACCTGTCTGTCACTCTCAATCCGTTTCCCACTCTGTCTGTCTGTCTCACTCTCACTCACTTTCTCACTCTGTCTTTCTCTCTCAAGTTCACTCCCTTTCCCCCCCTTTCTCTCTCTCTCATTCCCTTTCCTCCTGTCTGTCTCTCTCACTCTATTTCCCGTCCTGTCTGTCTCTCTCACTCTCTCTCCCTACCCTGCTCGGTCTGTCACTCTGGCTCCCTTCCCTGCTCTGCCTGTCTCTCTCACTCCATTTCCTCCTCTCTGTCTCTCTCACTCCTTTTCCCACCTTGTCTGTCCCTTTCACTGTCACTCCATTTCCTGCTCTGTCTGTCCATCTCACTCTCATTCCCTTTCCCTCCCAGTGTGTCTCTCTCACTCTTACTCCCTTTCCTGCTCTGTCTTTCTCCCTCACTCTCACTCCCTTTCCCGTCCTGTCTGTCTCTCTCACTCTCTCTCACTTTCCCGCTCTGTCTGTCTCTCTCACTCTCATTCCCTTTCCCGCTCTGTCTGGCTCTCACTACCCTGCCTGCTCTGTCTGTCTCTCTCACTCCCTTTCCCGTCCTGTCTGTCTCTATCACTCTCACTCCCTTTCCCGCTCTGCCTGTCTCTCTGACTCTCACTCCCTTTCCCTCCCTATCTCTGTCACTCTCAATCCCTTTCCCGCTCATTCTTTCTCCCTCACTCTCACTCCCATTCCCGTCCTGTCTGTCTCTCTCACTCTCACTCCCTTTCCCGCTCTGTCTGTCTCTGTCACTCTCACTCCCTTTCCCGCTCTGTCTGTCTCTCTCACTCTCACTCCCTTTCCCGCTCTGTCTGTCTCTCTCACTCTCACTCCCCTTCCTGCTCTGTCTGTCTTTCTCACTCCCTTTCCCATTCTCTCTGTTTCTATCGCTCCCTTTCCTGCTCTTTCCCTCTCTCTCTCATTCTCCCACCCATATTCAGGTTCCGTCTGTCTCTCTCACCTTCACCCACTTTCCCGCTCTGTCTCACCCACTTTCCCTATCTGTCTGGCTCTCTCACTCTCACTCCTTTTCCTTCTCTGCCTGTCTCTTTCACACTCACTCCCTTTCACGCTCTGTCTGTCTCTCTCATTCCCTTTCCCTCTCTGGCTCTTTCTCTCACTCTCACTCCCCTGCCTGCTCTGTCTGTCTCTCTCACTCCCTTTCCCGTCCTGTCTGTCTCTCTCACTCTCTTTCCTGCTGTCTATCTCTCTCACTCCCTTTCCTGCTCTGGCTTTCTCTCTCACTCTCTTTCTGGCTCTGTCTATCTCTCCCACTGTCACTGACTTTCACGCTCTGTCTGTCTGTTTCACTATCACCCCTTCTCCAGCTCTGCACCTCCTCTCTCACTCTCACATCCCCTATCCCGCTCTATCTGTCTCTCTCTCTCTCTCACTCCCTTTACCGCTCTGTCTGTCCGTCTCTCACGATCACTCCATTTCCCTCCCTATCTCTCTCACTCTCACTCCCTTTCCCTCTCTCTCTTTCTCCCTCACTCTCACTCCCTTCCCCGTCCTGTCTGTCTCTCTCACTCTCACTTCCTTTCCCCCTCTGTCTGTCTCTCTCACCTTAACTCCCTTTCCCACTCTGCCTGTCTCTTTCACTCTCACTCCCATCCCCGCTCTGTCTGTCTCTCTCACTCTGATGCCCTTTCCACGCCTGACTATCGCCCTCTCATTCGCATGACATTTCTTTCCAGCTCTGTCTTTCTCTCTCACTTTCACTACCTTTCCCACCCTGTCTGTCACTCTCAATCCGTTTCCCACTCTGTCTGTCTGTCTCACTCTCACTCACTTTCTCACTCTGTCTTTCTCTCTCAAGTTCACTCCCTTTCCCCCCCTTTCTCTCTCTCTCATTCCCTTTCCTCCTGTCTGTCTCTCTCACTCTATTTCCCGTCCTGTCTGTCTCTCTCACTCTCTCTCCCTACCCTGCTCGGTCTGTCACTCTGGCTCCCTTCCGTGCTCTGCCTGTCTCTCTCACTCCATTTCCTCCTCTCTGTCTCTCTCACTCCTTTTCCCACCTTGTCTGTCCCTTTCACTCTCACTCCATTTCCTGCTCTGTCTGTCCATCTCACTCTCATTCCCTTTCCCTCCCAATGTGTCTCTCTCACTCTTACTCCCTTTCCTGCTCTGTCTTTCTCCCTCACTCTCACTCCCTTTCCCGTCCTGTCTGTCTCTCTCACTCTCTCTCACTTTCCCGCTCTGTCTGGCTCTCACTACCCTGCCTGCTCTGTCTGTCTCTCTCACTCCCTTTCCCGTCCTGTCTGTCTCTATCACTCTCACTCCCTTTCCCGCTCTGCCTGTCTCTCTGACTCTCACTCCCTTTCCCTCCCTATCTCTGTCACTCTCAATCCCTTTCCCGCTCATTCTTTCTCCCTCACTCTCACTCCCATTCCCGTCCTGTCTGTCTCTCTCACTCTCACTCCTTTTCCCGCTCTGTCTGTCTCTCTCACTCTCACTCTCTTCCTGCTCTGTCTGTCTTTCTCACTCCCTTTCCCATTCTCTCTGTTTCTCTCACTCCCTTTCCTGCTCTTTCCCTCTCTCTCTCATTCTCCCACCCATATTCAGGTTCCGTCTGTCTCTCTCACCTTCACCCACTTTCCCGCTCTGTCTCACCCACTTTCCCTATCTGTCTGGCTCTCTCACTCTCACTCCTTTTCCCTCTCTACCTGTCTCTTTCACACTCACTCCCTTTCACGCTCTGTCTGTCTCTCTCATTCCCTTTCCCTCTCTGGCTCTTTCTCTCACTCTCACTCCCCTGCCTGCTCTGTCTGTCTCTCTCACTCCCTTTCCCGTCCTGTCTGTCTCGCTCACTTCCTTTCCTGCTGTCTGTCTCTCTCACTCCCTTTCCTGCTCTGGCTTTCTCTCTCACTCTCTTTCTGGCTCTGTCTATCTCTCCCACTGTCACTGCCTGTCATGCTATGTCTGTCTGTCTCACTCTCACCCCTTCTCCAGCTCTGCACCTATTCTCTCACTCTCACTCCCTTTCCCGCTCTGTCTGTTTTTCTCACTCTCACTCCCTTTCCCACTCTGTCTGAGTCTCTCACTCTCACCCACTTTCCCGCTCTGTCTGTTTCTCTCACTCTCACTCCCTTTCCCACTCTGTCTGTCTCTCTCACTCTCACCCACTTTCCCGCTCTGTCTGTCTCTCTCACTCTCACTCTCTTTCCCGACCTGTCTCTCACTCTCACTTTCTTTCCTGCTCTGTCTTTCTCTCTCACTTTCACTACCTTCGCCCCCTGTCAGTCACTCACACTCCCTATCCCACTCTGTCTGTCTGTCTCACTCTCACTCGCTTTCCCACTCTGTCTTTCTCTTTCACGGTCACTCCCTTTCCCACCCTTTCTCTCTCTCTCACTCCTTTTCCTGCTGTCTGTCTCTCTCACTATATTTCCCGTCCTGTCTGTCTCTCTCACTCTCTCTCCCTACCCTGCTCTGTCTGTCTCTCTGGCTCCCTTCCCATCTCTGTCTGTCTCTCTCACTCCATTTCCTGCGCTCTGTCTCTCTCACTCCTTTTCCCACCGTGTCTGTCTCTCTCACTCTCACTTCAATTCCTGCTCTGACTGTCCGGCTCACTTTCACTCCCTTTCTCTCCCTGTCTGTCTCTCTCACTCTCTCTCCCTCTCCCGCTCTGTCTGTCTCTCTCACTCTCACTCCCTTTCCCGTTCTGTCTGTCTGTCTGACATTCACTACCCTGCCTGCTCTGTCTTTCTCTCTCACTCCCTTTCCCGTCCTGCCTGTCTCTCTGACTCTCACACCCTTTCCCTCCTGATTTCTGTCACTCTCTTTCCCTTTCCCGCTCTTTCTTTCTCCCTCATTCTCACTCCCTTTCCCGTCCTGTCTATCTCTCTCACTCTCACTCTCTTTCCCGCACTGTCTGTCTCTATCACTCTCACTCCCTTTCCCGCTCTGTCTGTCTCTCTCACTCTCACTCCCCTTCCTGCTCTGTCTATATTTCTCACTCCCTTTCCCATTCTCTCTGTTTCTCTCGCTCCCTTTCCTGCTCTTTCCCTCTCTCTCTCATTCTCCCACCCATATTCAGGTTCCGTCTGTCTCTCTCACCATCACCCACTTTCCCGCTCTGTCTCACCCACTTGCCCTATCTGTCTGGCTCTCTCACTCTCACTCCTTTTCCCGCTCTGCCTGTCTCTTTCACTCTCACTCCCTTTCATGCTCTGTCTGTCTCTCTCATTCCCTTTCCCTCTCTGGCTCTTTCTCTCACTCTCACACCCCTGCCTGCTCTGTCTGTCTCTCTCACTCCCTTTCCCATCCTGTCTGTCTCTCTCACTCTCTTTCCTGCTGTCTGTCTCTCTCACTCCCTTTCCTGCTCTGGCTTTCTCCCTCACTCTCTTTCTGGCTCTGTCTATCTATCCCACTGTCACTGCCTTTCACGCTCTGTCTGTCTGTCTCACTCTCACCCCTTCTCCAGCTCTGCACCTCCTCTCTCACTCTCACTCTCACTCCCTTTACCGCTCTGTCTGTCCGTCTCTCACTATCACTCCGTTTCCCTGCCTATCTCTCTAACTCTCACTCCCTTTCCCGCTCTCTCTTTCTCCCTCACTCTCACTCCCTTCCCCGTCCTGGCTGTCTCTCTCACTCTCAAATCCTTTCCCGCACTGTCTGTCTCTATCACTCTCACTCCCTTTCCCGCTCTGTCTGTCTCTCTCACTATTACTCCCTTTCCTGCTCTGTCTTTCTCCCTCACTCTCACTCCCTTTCCCGTCCTGTCTGTCTCTCTCACTCTCACTCCCTTTCCCGTTCTGTCTGTCTGTCTGACATTCACTACCCTGCCTGCTCTGTCTTTCTCTCTCACTCCCTTTCCCGTCCTGCCTGTCTCTCTGACTCTCACACCCTTTCCCTCCTGATTTCTGTCACTCTCTTTCCCTTTCCCGCTCTTTCTTTCTCCCTCATTCTCACTCCCTTTCCCGTCCTGTTTATCTCTCTCACTCTCACTCCCTTTCCCGCACTGTCTGTCTCTATCACTCTCACTCCCTTTCCCGCTCTGTCTGTCTGTCTCACTCTCACTCCCCTTCCTGCTCTGTCTATCTTTCTCACTCCCTTTCCCATTCTCTCTGTTTCTCTCGCTCCCTTTCCTGCTCTTTCCCTCTCTCTCTCTCATTCTCCCACCCATATTCAGGTTCCGTCTGTCTCTCTCACCATCACCCACTTTCCCGCTCTGTCTCACCCACTTTCCCTATCTGTCTGGCTCTCTCACTCTCACTCCTTTTCCCGCTCTGCCTGTCTCTTTCACTCTCACTCCCTTTCACGCTCTGTCTGTCTCTCTCATTCCCTTTCCCTCTCTGGCTCTTTCTCTCACTCTCACACCCCTGCCTGCTCTGTCTGTCTCTCTCACTCCCTTTCCCATCCTGTCTGTCTCTCTCACTCTCTTTCCTGCTGTCTGTCTCTCTCACTCCCTTTCCTGCTCTGGCTTTCTTCCTCACTCTCTTTCTGGCTCTGTCTATCTATCCCACTGTCACTGCCTTTCACGCTCTGTCTGTCTGTCTCACTCTCACCCCTTCTCCAGCTCTGCACCTCCTCCCTCACTCTCACTCCCTTCCCCGTCCTGGCTGTCTCTCTCACTCTCACTTCCTTTCCCGCACTGTCTGTCTCTATCACTCTCACTCCCTTTACCGCTCTGTCTTTCTCTCTGACTCTCACTCCCTTTCGAGCTCCCTCTGTGAGCCTCACTCTCATTCGCTTTCACGATCTGTCTGTCTCTCTCACTGTCACTCCCTTTCCCGCTCTGTCTGTCTCTCTCATGGTAACTCCCTTTCCCCCCCTTTCACTCTCTCACTCTCTTTCCTGCTGTCTGTCTCTCTCACTCTATTTCCCGTCCTGTCTGTCTCTCTAACTCTCTCTCCCTACCCTGCTCTGTCTGTCTCTCTGGCTCCCTTTCCAGCTCTGTCTGTCTCTCTCGCTCCCTTTCCTGCTCTCTGTCTCTCTCACTCCTTTTCCCACCTTGTCTGTCTCTCTCACTCTCACTCCATTTTCTGCTCTGTCTGTCCGTCTCACTCTCACTCCCTTTCCCCCTCTGTCTGTCCCTCTCACCCTTACTTCCTTTCCCGCTGTCTGTCTCTGTCACTCCCTTTCCTGCTGTCTGTCTCTCTCAATCTATTTCCCTTCCTGTCTGTCTCTCTCACTCTCTCTCCCTGTCCTTCTCTGTCTGTTTCTCTCACTCTCAATCTCTTTCCAGCTCTGTCTCTCTCACTCTCACTCTCTTTCCTGCTCTGTCTGTCCGCTTCACTCTCACTCCCTTTCCCGCTCTGTCTGTCTCTCTCACTCTCACTCCTTTCCCGCTCTGTCTGTCTGTCCCATCTTACTCGCTTGCCCGCTCTGTCTGTCTCTCTCACTCTTTCTCCCTTTCCCTCCCTGTCTGTCTCACTCCCTCTCACTCCCTTTCCCGATCTGTCTGTCTGTCTGAATCTCACTACCCTGCCAGCTCTGTTTGTCTCTCTCAGTCCCTTTCCCACTCTGTCTGTCCCTCTCACTCGTACTACCTTTCCCGCTGTCTGTCTCTGTCATACCGCTTCCTGCTGTCTGTCTCTGTCACTCTATTTCCGTTCCTGTCTGTCTCTCTCACTCTCTCTCTCCCTCCCTATCCTGCTCTGTCTGTCTCCCATTCCAGCTCTGTATGTCTCTCTCACTCCCCTTTCTTCTGTCTGTCTCTCTCTCTCCTTTTTCCACTATGCCTGTCTCTCTCACTCTCACTCCCTTTCCCACTTGTCTGTCTCTCTCACTCTCACCCACTTTCCCGTTCTGTCTGTGTCTCTCACTCTCACTCTCTTTCCTGCTCTGTCTCTCACTCTCACTTTCTTTCCTGCTCTGTCTTTCTCTCTCACTTTCACTACCTTCGCACCCTGTCTGTCACTCACACTCCCTATCCCACTCTGTCTGTCTCTCTCACTCTCACTCCCTTCCCTGCTCTGTCTATCTCACTCTCACTCTCTTTCCCGTTCTTTCTCGCTCAGTCTCACTTTCTTTCCAGCTCTGTCTTTCTCTCTCACTTTCACTCCCTTTCCCACCCTGTCTGTCACTCTCAGTCACTATCCCACTCTGTCTGTCTCTCTCACTTTCACTCTTTTTCCCGCTCTGCCTGTCTCTTTCACTCTCACTCCATTCCCCGCTCTGTCTCTCTCTCCCACTCTAACTCCTTTTCCCACTCTGCCTGTCTCTTTCAGTCTCACTCCCATCCCCGCTCTGTCTGTCGCTCTCACTCTGATGCCCTTTCCACGCCTGACTATCTCCCTCTCATTCGCACGACATTTCTTTCCTGCTCTGTCTTTCTCTCTCACTTTCACTACCTTTCCCACCCTGTCTGTCACTCTCAATCCCTTTCCCACTCTGTCTGTCTCTCTCACTCTCACTCCCTTTCCTGCACTATCTGTCTCTCTCACTCTCACTCTCTTTCCCGCCCTTTCTCTCTCAATCTCACTTTCTTTCCTGCTCTGTCTTTCTCTCTCACTTTCACTCCCTTTCTCACCCTTTCTGTCACTCTCACTCCCTTTCCCGCTCTGTCTGTCTGTCTCACTCTCACTCGCTTTCTCACTCTGTCTTTCTCTCTCACGTTCACTCCCTTTCCCCCCCTTTCTCTCTCTCTCACTCCCTTTCCGCCTGTCTGTCTCTCTCACTCTATTTCCCGTCCTGTCTGTCTCTCTCACTCTCTCTCCCTACCCTGCTCTGTCTGTCTCTCTGGCTCCCTTCCCAGCTCTGTCTGTCTCTCTAACTCCATTTCCTCCTCTCTGTCTCTCTCACTACTTTTCCCACCTTGTCTGTCTCTCTCACTCTCACTCCATTTCCTGCTCTGTCTGTCCGTCTCACTCTCATTCCCTTTCCCTCCCTGTCTGTCTCTCTCACCCTTACTCCATTTCCTGCTCTGTCTTTCTCCCTCACTCTCACTCCCTTTCCCGTCCTGTCTGTCTCTCTCACTCTCTCTCCCTTTCCCGCTCCGTCTGGCTCTCTCACTCTCACTCCCTTTCCCGCTCTGTCTGGCTCTCACTACCCTGCCTGCTCTGTCTGTCTCTCTCACTCCCTTTCCCGGCCGGTCTGTCTCTGTTACTCTCACTCCCTTTCCCGCTCTACCTGTCTCTCTGACTGTCACTCCCTTTCCCTCCCTATCTCTGTCACTCTCATTCCCTTTCCCACTCTTTCTTTCTCCCTCACTCTCACTCATTTTCCCGTCCTGTTGTCTCTCTCACTCTCACTCCCTTTCCCGCTCTGTCTGTCTCTCTCACTCTCACTCCTCTTCCTGCTCTATCTGTCTTTCTCACTCCCTTTACCATTCTCTCTGTTTTTCTCGCTCCCTTTCCTGCTCTTTCCCTCTCTCTCTCATTCTCCCACCCATATTCAGGTTCCGTCTGTATCTCTCACCGTCACCCACTTTCCCGCTCTGTCTCACCCACTTTCCCTATCTGTCTGGCTCTCTCACTCTCAATCCTTTTCCCGCTCTGCCTGTCTCTTTCACTCTCATTCCCTTTCACGCTCTGTCTGTCTCTCTCACTCCCTTTCCCTCCCTGGCTCTTTCTCTCACTCTCACTCCCCTGCCTGCTCTGTCTGTCTCTCTCACTCCCTTTCCAGTCCTGTCTGTCTCTCTCACTCTCTTTCCTGCTGTCTGTCACTCTCACTCCCTTTCCTGCTCTGGCTTTCTCTCTCACTCTCTTTCTGGCTCTGTCTATCTCTCCCACTGTCACTGACTTTCACGCTCTGTCTGTCTGTTTCACTATCACCCCTTCTCCAGCTCTGCACCTCCTCTCTCACTCTCACATCCCCTATCCCGCTCTATCTGTCTCTCTCTCTCTCACTCCCTTTACCGCTCTGTCTGTCCGTCTCTCACTATCACTCCATTTCCCTCCCTATCTCTCTCACTCTCACTCCCTTTCCCTCTCTCTCTTTCTCCCTCACTCTCACTCCCTTCCCCGTCCTCTCTGTCTCTCTCACTCTCACTTCCTTTCCCCCTCTGTCTGTCTCTCTCACTTTAACTCCCTTTCCCACTCTGCCTGTCTCTTTCACTCTCACTCCCATCCCCGCTCGGTCTGTCTCTCTCACTCTGATGCCCTTTCCACGCCTGACTATCGCCCTCTCATTCGCACGACATTTCTTTCCAGCTCTGTCTTTCTCTCTCACTTTCACTACCTTTCCCACCCTGTCTGTCACTCTCAATCCGTTTCCCATTCTGTCTGTCTGTCTCACTCTCACTCACTTTCTCACTCTGTCTTTCTCTCTCAAGTTCACTCCCTTTCCCCCCCTTTCTCTCTCTCTCATTCCCTTTCCTCCTGTCTGTCTCTCTCACTCTATTTCCCGTCCTGTCTGTCTCTCTCACTCTCTCTCCCTACCCTGCTCGGTCTGTCACTCTGGCTCCCTTCCCTGCTCTGCCTGTCTCTCTCACTCCATTTCCTCCTCTCTGTCTCTCTCACTCCTTTTCCCACCTTGTCTGTCCCTTTCACTCTCACTCCATTTCCTGCTCTGTCTGTCCATCTCACTCTCATTCCCTTTCCCTCCCAGTGTGTCTCTCTCACTCTTACTCCCTTTCCTGCTCTGTCTTTCTCCCTCACTCTCACTCCCTTTCCCGTCCTGTCTGTCTCTCTCACTCTCTCTCACTTTCCCGCTCTGTCTGTCTCTCTCACTCTCATTCCCTTTCCCGCTCTGTCTGGCTCTCACTACCCTGCCTGCTCTGTCTGTCTCTCTCACTCCCTTTCCCGTCCTGTCTGTCTCTATCACTCTCACTCCCTTTCCCGCTCTGCCTGTCTCTCTGACTCTCACTCCCTTTCCCTCCCTATCTCTGTCACTCTCAATCCCTTTCCCGCTCATTCTTTCTCCCTCACTCTCACTCCCATTCCCGTCCTGTCTGTCTCTCTCACTCTCACTCCCTTTCCCGCTCTGTCTGTCTCTGTCACTCTCACTCCCTTTCCCGCTCTGTCTGTCTCTCTCACTCTCACTCCCTTTCCCGCTCTGTCTGTCTCTCACTCTCACTCCCCTTCCTGCTCTGTCTGTCTTTCTCACTCCCTTTCCCATTCACTCTGTTTCTCTCGCTCCCTTTCCTGCTCTTTCCCTCTCTCTCTCATTCTCCCACCCATATTCAGGTTCCGTCTGTCTCTCTCACCTTCACCCACTTTCCCGCTCTGTCCCACCCACTTTCCCTATCTGTCTGGCTCTCTCACTCTCACACCTTTTCCCTCTCTGCCTGTCTCTTTCACACTCACTCCCTTTCACGCTCTGTCTGTCTCTCTCATTCCCTTTCCCTCTCTGGCTCTTTCTCTCACTCTCACTCCCCTGCCTGCTCTGTCTGTCTCTCTCCCTCCCTTTCCCGTCCTGTCTGTCTCACTCACTCCCTTTCCTGCTGTCTGTCTCTCTCACTCCCTTTCCTGCTCTGGCTTTCTCTCTCACTCTCTTTCTGGCTCTGTCTATCTCTCCCACTGTCACTGCCTGTCATGCTATGTCTGTCTGTCTCACTCTCACCCCTTCTCCAGCTCTGCACCTATTCTCTCACTCTCACTCCCTTTCCCGCTCTGTCTGTCTCTCTCACTCTCACTCCCTTTCCCACTCTGTCTGAGTCTCTCACTCTCACCCACTTTCCCGCTCTGTCTGTGTCTCTCACTCTCAATCCCTTTCCCACTCTGTCTGTCTCTCTCACTCTCACCCACTTTCCCGCTCTGTCTGTCTCTCTCACTCTCACTCTCTTTCCCGACCTGTCTCTCACTCTCACTTTCTTTCCTGCTCTGTCTTTCTCTCTCACTTTCACTACCTTCGCCCCCTGTCAGTCACTCACACTCCCTATCCCACTCTGTCTGTCTGTCTCACTCTCACTCGCTTTCCCACTCTGTCTTTCTCTTTCACGGTCACTCCCTTTCCCACCCTTTCTCTCTCTCTCACTCCTTTTCCTGCTGTCTGTCTCTCTCACTATATTTCCCGTGCTGTCTGTCTCTCTCACTCTCTCTCCCTACCCTGCTCTGTCTGTCTCTCTGGCTCCCTTCCCATCTCTGTCTGTCTCTCTCACTCCATTTCCTGCGCTATGTCTCTCTCACTCCTTTTCCCACCGTGTCTGTCTCTCTCACTCTCACTTCAATTCCTGCTCTGACTGTCCGTCTCACTTTCACTCCCTTTCTCTCCCTGTCTGTCTCTCTCACTATTACTCCCTTTCCTGCTCTGTCTTTCTCCCTCACTCTCACTCCCTTTCCCGTCCTGTCTGTCACTCTCACTCTCTCTCCCTCTCCCGCTCTGTCTGTCTCTCTCACTCTCACTCCCTTTCCCGTTCTGTCTGTCTGTCTGACATTCACTACCCTGCCTGCTCTGTCTTTCTCTCTCACTCCCTTTCCCGTCCTGCCTGTCTCTATCACTCTCACACCCTTTCCCTCCTGATTTCTGTCACTCTCGTTCCCTTTCCCGCTCTTTCTTTCTCCCTCATTCTCACTCCCTTTCCCGTCCTGTCTATCTCTCTCACTCTCACTCCCTTTCCCACACTGTCTGTCTCTATCACTCTCACTCCCTTTCCCGCTCTGTCTGTCTGTCTCACTCTCACTCCCCTTCCTGCTCTGTCTATCTTTCTCACTTCCTTTCCCATTCTCTCTGTTTCTCTCGCTCCCTTTCCTGCTCTTTCCCTCTCTCTCTCATTCTCCCACCCATATTCAGGTTCCGTCTGTCTCTCTCACCTTCACCCACTTTCCCGCTCTGTCTCACCCACTTTCCCTATCTGTCTGGCTCTCTCACTCTCACTCCTTTTCCCTCTCTGCCTGTCTCTTTCACACTCACTCCCTTTCACGCTCTGTCTGTCTCTCTCATTCCCTTTCCCTCTCTGGCTCTTTCTCTCACTCTCACTCCCCTGCCTGCTCTGTCTGTCTCTCTCACTCCCTTTCCCGTCCTGTCTGTCTCACTCACTCCCTTTCCTGCTGTCTGTCTCTCTCACTCCCTTTCCTGCTCTGGCTTTCTCTCTCACTCTCTTTCTGGCTCTGTCTATCTCTCCCACTGTCACTGCCTGTCATGCTATGTCTGTCTGTCTCACTCTCACCCCTTCTCCAGCTCTGCACCTATTCTCTCACTCTCACTCCCTTTCCCGCTCTGTCTGTCTCTCTCACTCTCACTCCCTCTCCCGCTCTCTCTTTCTCCCTCACTCTCACTCCCTTCCCCGTCCTGTCTGTCTCTATCACTCTCACTCCCTTTCCCACTCTGTCTTTCTCTCTGACTCACACTCCCTTTCCCGCTCTGTCTGTCTCTCTCACGGTCACGCCCTTTCCACCCCTTTCTCTCTCTCACTCTCTTTCCTGCAGTCTGTCTCTCTCACTCTATTTCCCTTCCTGTCTGTCACTCTCACTCTCTCTCCCTACCCTGCTCTGTCTGTCTCTCTGGCTCCCTTTCCTGCTCTGTCTGTCTCTCTCACTCCCTTTCCTGCTCTCTGTCTCTCTCACTCCTTTTCCCACCTTGTCTGTCTCTCTCACTCTCACTCCATTTTCTGCTCTGTCTGTCCGTCTCACTCTCACTCCCTTTCCCCCTCTGTCTGTCCCTCTCACTCTTACTTCCTTTCCCGCTGTCTGTCTCTGTCACTCCCTTTCCTGCTGTCTGTCTCTCTCAATCTATTTCCCTTCCTGTCTGTCTCTCTCACTCTCTCTCCATGTCCTGCTCTGTCTGTTTCTCTCACTCTCAATCTCTTTCCAGCTCTGTCTCTCTCACTCTCTTTCCTGCTCTGTCTGTCTGTTTCACTCTCACTCCCTTTCCCGCTCTGTCTGTCTGTCTCATCTCACTCACTTGCCCGCTCTGTCTGTCTCTCTCACGGTCACTCCCTTTCCCCCCCTTTCTATCTCTCACTCTCTTTTCTGCTGTCTGTCTCTCTCACTCCCTTTCCCGTCCTGTCTGTCTCTCTCACTCTCTCTCCCTACCCTGCTCTGTCTGTCTCTCTGGCTCCCTTTCCAGCTCTGTCTGTCTCTCTCACTCCCTTTCCTGCTCTCTGTCTCTCTCACTCCTTTTCCCACCTTGTCTGTCTCTCTCACTCTCACTCTCACTCCATTTTCTGCTCTGTCTGTCCGTCTCACTCTCACTCCCTTTCTCCCTCTGTCTGTCCCTCTCACTCTTACTTCCTTTCCCGCTGTATGTCTCTGTCACTCCCTCTCCTGCTGCCTGTCTCTCTCAATCTATTTCCCTTCCTGTCTGTCTCTCTCACTCTCTCTCCCTTTCCCTCCCTGTCTGTCTCACTCACTCTCACACCCTTTCCCGCTCAGTCTTTCTCCCTCAATCTCACTCCCTTTCCCGTCCTGTCTGTCTCTCTCACTCTCACTCCCTTTCCCGCTCTGTCTGTCTGTCTCACTCTCACTCCCTTTCCCCATCTGTCTGAATTTCCCACTCTCACTCCCTTTCCCGCTCTGTCTGTGCCTCACACTCTCACTCCCTTTCCCGATCTGTCTGTCTCTCTGACTGTCACTCCCTTTCCCTCCCTATCTCTGTCACTCTCATTCCCTTTCCCACTCTTTCTTTCTCCCTCACTCTCACTCATTTTCCCGTCCTGTTGTCTCTCTCACTCTCACTCCCTTTCCCGCACTGTCTGTCTCTCTCACTCTCACTCCCTGTCCCGCTCTGTCTGCCTCTCTCACTCTCACTCCTCTTCCTGCTCTATCTGTCTTTCTCACTCCCTTTCCCATTCTCTCTGTTTCTCTCGCTCCCTTTCCTGCTCTTTCCCTCTCTCTCTCATTCTCCCACCCATATTCAGGTTCCGTCTGTATCTCTCACCGTCACCCACTTTCCCGCTCTGTCTCACCCACCTTCCCTATCTGTCTGGCTCTCTCACTCTCAATCCTTTTCCCGCTCTGCCTGTCTCTTTCACTCTCACTCCCTTTCACGCTCTGTCTGTCTCTCTCATTCCCTTTCCCTCTCTGGCTCTTTCTCTCACTCTCACTCCCCTGCCTGCTCTGTCTGTCTCTCTCACTCCCTTTCCCGTCCTGTCTGTCTCTCTCACTCTCTTTCCTGCTGTCTGTCACTCTCACTCCCTTTCCTGCTCTGGCTTTCTGTCTCACTCTCTTTCTGGCTCTGTCTATCTCTTTCCTCTGTCACTGACTTTCACGCTCTGTCTGTCTGTTTCACTATCACCCCTTCTCCAGCTCTGCACCTCCTCTCTCACTCTCACTCCCTATCCCGCTCTGTCTGTCTCTCTCTCTCTCACTCCCTTTACCACTCTGTCTGTCCGTCTCTCACTATCACTCAATTTCCCTCCCTATCTCTCTCACTCTCACTCCCTTTCCCTCTCTCTCTTTCTCCCTCACTCTCACTCCCTTCCCCGTCCTGTCTGTCTCTCTCACTCTCACTTCCTTTCCCCCTCTGTCTGTCTCTCTTACTTTAACTCCCTTTCCCACTCTGCCTGTCTCTTTCACTCTCACTCCCATCCCCGCTCTGTCTGTCTCTCTCACTCTGATGCCCTTTCAACGCCTGACTATCGCCCTCTCATTCGCATGACATTTCTTTCCAGCTCTGTCTTTCTCTCTCACTTTCACTACCTTTCCCACCCTGTCTGTCACTCTCAATCCGTTTCCCACTCTGTCTGTCTGTCTCACTCTCACTCACATTCTCACTCTGACTTTCTCTCTCAAGTTCACTCCCTTTCCCCCCCCTTTCTCTCTCTCTCATTCCCTTTCCTCCTGTCTGTCTCTCTCACTCTATTTCCCGTCC
Organism: Carcharodon carcharias; assembly: GCF_017639515.1. Taxonomy (NCBI): domain Eukaryota; kingdom Metazoa; phylum Chordata; class Chondrichthyes; order Lamniformes; family Lamnidae; genus Carcharodon; species Carcharodon carcharias. Next base: position 173,539,234 of record NC_054469.1, read on the forward strand.
TGTCTGTCTCTCTCACTCTCTCTCCCTACCCTGCTCGGTCTGTCACTCTGGCTCCCTTCCCTGCTCTGCCTGTCTCTCTCACTCCATTTCCTCCTCTCTGTCTCTCTCACTCCTTTTCCCACCTTGTCTGTCCCTTTCACTCTCACTCCATTTCCTGCTCTGTCTGTCCATCTCACTCTCATTCCCTTTCCCTCCCAGTGTGTCTCTCTCACTCTTACTCCCTTTCCTGCTCTGTCTTTCTCCCTCACTCTCACTCCCTTTCCCGTCCTGTCTGTCTCTCTCACTCTCTCTCACTTTCCCGCTCTGTCTGTCTCTCTCACTCTCATTCCCTTTCCCGCTCTGTCTGGCTCTCACTACCCTGCCTGCTCTGTCTGTCTCTCTTACTCCCTTTCCCGTCCTGTCTGTCTCTATCACTCTCACTCCCTTTCCCGCTCTGCCTGTCTCTCTGACTCTCACTCCCTTTCCCTCCCTATCTCTGTCACTCTCAATCCCTTTCCCGCTCATTCTTTCTCCCTCACTCTCACTCCCATTCCCGTCCTGTCTGTCTCTCTCACTCTCACTCCCTTTCCCGCTCTGTCTGTCTCTGTCACTCTCACTCCCTTTTCCGCTCTGTCTGTCTCTCTCACTCTCACTCCCTTTCCCGCTCTGTCTGTCTCTCTCACTCTCACTCCCCTTCCTGCTCTGTCTGTCTTTCTCACTCCCTTTCCCATTCTCTCTGTTTCTCTCGCTCCCTTTCCTGCTCTTTCCCTCTCTCTCTCATTCTCCCACCCATATTCAGGTTCCGTCTGTCTCTCCCACCTTCACCCACTTTCCCGCTCTGTCTCACCCACTTTCCCTATCTGTCTGGCTCTCTCACTCTCACTCCTTTTCCCTCTCTGCCTGTCTCTTTCACACTCACTCCCTTTCACGCTCTGTCTGTCTCTCTCATTCCCTTTCCCTCTCTGGCTCTTTCTCTCACTCTCACTCCCCTGCCTGCTCTGTCTGTCTCTCTCACTCCCTTTCCCGTCCTGTCTGTCTCGCTCACTCTCTTTCCTGCTGTCTGTCTCTCTCACTCCCTTTCCTGCTCTGGCTTTCTCTCTCACTCTCTTTCTGGCTCTGTCTATCTCTCCCACTGTCACTGCCTTTCATGCTATGTCTGTCTGTCTCACTCTCACCCCTTCTCCAGCTCTGCACCTCCTCTCTCACTCTCACTCCCTTTCCCGCTCTGTCTGTCTCTCTCACTCTCACTCCCTCTCCCGCTCTCTCTTTCTCCCTCACTCTCACTCCCTTCCCCGTCCTGTCTGTCTCTCTCACTCTCACTTCCTTTCCCGCACTGTCTGTCTCTATCACTCTCACTCCCTTTCCCACTCTGTCTTTCTCTCTGACTCACACTCCCTTTCCCGCTCTGTCTGTCTCTCTCACGGTCACGCCCTTTCCACCCCTTTCTCTCTCTCACTCTCTTTCCTGCTGTCTGTCTCTCTCACTCTATTTCCCGTCCTGTCTGTCACTCTCACTCTCTCTCCCTACCCTGCTCTGTCTGTCTCTCTGGCTCCCTTTCCTGCTCTGTCTGTCTCTCTCACTCCCTTTCCTGCTCTCTGTCTCTCTCACTCCTTTTCCCACGTTGTCTGTCTCTCTCACTCTCACTCCATTTTCTGCTCTGTCTGTCTGTCTCACTCTCACTCCCTTTCCCCCTCTGTCTGTCCCTCTCACTCTTACTTCCTTTCCCGCTGTCTGTCTCTGTCACTCCCTTTCCTGCTGTCTGTCTCTCTCAATCTATTTCCCTTCCTGTCTGTCTCTCTCACTCTCTCTCCATGTCCTGCTCTGTCTGTTTCTCTCACTCTCAATCTCTTTCCAGCTCTGTCTCTCTCACTCTCTTTCCCGCTCTGTCTGTCTCTCACACTCTCACTCCTTTCCCACTCTGTCTGTCTGTCTCATCTCACTCACTTGCCCGCTCTGTCTGTCTCTCTCACGGTCACTCCCTTTCCCCCCCTTTCTATCTCTCACTCTCTTTTCTGCTGTCTGTCTCTCTCACTCCCTTTCCCGTCCTGTCTGTCTCTCTCACTCTCTCTCCCTACCCTGCTCTGTCTGTCTCTCTGGCTCCCTTTCCAGCTCTGTCTGTCTCTCTCACTCCCTTTCCTGCTCTCTGTCTCTCTCACTCCTTTTCCCACCTTGTCTGTCTCTCTCACTCTCACTCTCACTCCATTTTCTGCTCTGTCTGTCCGTCTCACTCTCACTCCCTTTCCCCCTCTGTCTGTCCCTCTCACTCTTACTTCCTTTCCCGCTGTCTGTCTCTGTCACTCCCTCTCCTGCTGTCTGTCTCTCTCAATCTATTTCCCTTCCTGTCTGTCTCTCTCACTCTCTCTCCCTTTCCCTCCCTGTCTGTCTCACTCACTCTCACACCCTTTCCCGCACAGTCTTTCTCCCTCACTCTCACTCCCTTTCCCGTCCTGTCTGTCTCTCTCACTCTCACTCCCTTTCCCGCTCTGTCTGTCTGTCTCACTCTCACTCCCTTTCCCGCTCTGTCTGAATTTCCCACTCTCACTCCCTTTCCCGCTCTGTCTGTGCCTCACACTCTCACTCCCTTTCCCGATCTGTCTGTCTTTCTGATTCTCACTACCCTGCCAGCTCTGTTTGTCTCTCTCACTCCCTTTCCCACTCTGTCTGTCCCTCTCACTCGTACTCCCTTTCCCACTGTCTGTCTCTGTCATACCCCTTCCTTCTGTCTGTCTCTGTCACTCTATTTCCGTTCCTGTCTGTCTCTGTCACTCTCTCTCCCTTTCCTGCTCTGTCTGTCTCCCTTTCCAGCTCTGTATGTCTCTCTCACTCCCCTTTCTTCTGTCTGTCTCTCTGTCTCCTATTGCCACCCTGTCTGTCTCTCTCACTCTCACTCCCTTTCCCACTCTGTCTGTCTCTCTCACTCTCACCCACTTTCCCGTTCTGTCTGTGTCTCTCACTCTCACTCCCTTTCCCACTCTGTCTGTCTCTCTCACTCTCACTCTCTTTCCCGACCTGCCTCTCACTCTTTCTTTCTTTCCTGCTCTGTCTTTCTCTCTCACTTTCACTACCTTCGCCCCCTGTCAGTCACTCACACTCCCTATCCCACTCTGTCTGTCTGTCTCACTCTCACTCGCTTTCCCACTCTGTCTTTCTCTTTCACGGTCACTCCCTTTCCCACCCTTTCTCTCTCTCTCACTCCTTTTCCTGCTGTCTGTCCCTCTCACTATATATCCCGTCCTGTCTGTCTCTCTCACTCTCTCTCCCTACCCTGCTCTGTCTGTCTCTCTGGCTCCCTTCCCATCTCTGTCTGTCTCTCTCACTCCATTTCCTGCGCTCTGTCTCTCTCACTCCTTTTCCCACCGTGTCTGTCTCTCTCACTCTCACTTCAATTCCTGCTCTGACTGTCCATCTCACTTTCACTCCCTTTCTCTCCGTCTGTCTCTCTCACTCTTACTCCCTTTCCTGCTCTGTCTTTCTCCCTCACTCTCACTCCCTTTCCCGTCCTGTCTGTCACTCTCACACGCTCTCCCACTCCCGCTCTGTCTGTCTCTCTCACTCTCACTCCCTTTCCCGTTCTGTCTGTCTGTCTGACTCTCACTACCCTGCCTGCTCTGTCTTTCTCTCTCACTCCCTTTCCTGTCCTGCCTGTCTCTCTGACTCTCAGACCCTTTCCCTCCCTATCTCTGTCACTCTCATTCCCTTTCCCGCTCATTCTTTCTCCCTCATTCTCACTCCCTTTCCCGTCCTGTCTATCTCTCTGACTCTCACTCCCTTTCCCGAACTGTCTGTCTCTATCACTCACACTCCCTTTCCCGCTCTGTCTTTCTCTCTCACTTTCACTCCCTTTCTCACCCTGTCTGTCACTCTCACTCCCTGTCCCACTCTGTCTGTCTGTCTCACTCTCACTGACTTTCTCACTCTGTCTTTCTCTCTCAAGTTCACTCCCTCTCCCCCCCTTTCTCTCTCTCTCATTCCCTTTCCTCCTGTCTGTCTCTCTCACTCTATTTCCCGTCCTGTCTGTCTCTCTCACTCTCTCTCCCTACCCTGCTCTGTCTGTCACTCTGGCTCCCTTCCCTGCTCTGTCTGTCTCTCTCACTCCATTTCCTCCTCTCTGTCTGTCTCACTCCTTTTCCCATCTTGTCTGTCCCTTTCACTCTCACTCCATTTCCTGCTCTGTCTGTCCATCTCACTCTCATTCCCTTTCCCTCCCTGTCTGTCTCTCTCACTCTTACTCCCTTTCCTGCTCTGTCTTTCTCCCTCACTCTCACTCCCTTTTCCCGTCCTGTCTGTCTCTCTCACTCTCTCTCCCTTTCCCGCTCTGTCTGTCTCTCTCACTCTCATTCCCTTTCCCGCTGTCTGGCTCTCACTACCCTGCCTGCTCTGTCTGTCTCTCTCACTCCCTATCCTGTACTGTCTGTCTCTATCACTCTCACTCCCTTTCCCGCTCTGCCTGTCTCTCTGACTCTCTCTCCCTTTCCCTCCCAATCTCTGTCACTCTCATTCCCTTTCACGCTCTTTCTTTCTCCCTCACTCTCACTCCCTTTCCCGTCCTGTCTGTCTCTCTCACTCTCACTCCCTTTCCCGCTCTGTCTGTCTCTATCACTCTCACTCCCTTTCCCGCTCTGTCTGTCTCTCTCACTCTCACTCCCTTTCCCGCTCTGTCTGTCTCTCTCACTCTCACTCCCCTTCCTGCTCTGTCTGTCTTTCTCACTCCCTTTCCCATTCTCTCTGTTTCTCTCGCTCCCTTTCCTGCTCTTTCCCTCTCTCTCTCATTCTCCCACCCATATTCAGGTTCCGTCTGTCTCTCTCACCTTCACCCACTTTCGCGCTCTGTCTCACCCACTTTCCCTATCTGTCTGGCTCTCTCACTCTCACTCCTTTTCCCGCTCTGCCTGTCTCTTTCACTCTCACTCCCTTTCACGTCTGTCTGTCTCTCTCATTCCCTTTCCCTCTCTGGCTCTTTCTCTCACTCTCACTCCCCTGCCTGCTCTGTCTGTCTCTCTCACTCCCTTTCCCGTCCTGTCTGTCTCTCTCACTCTCTTTCCTGCTGTCTGTCTCTCTCACTCTCACTCCCTTTCCCGCTCTCTCTTTCTCCCTCACTCTCACTCCCTTCCCCATCCTGTCTGTCTCTCTCACTCTCACTTCCTTTCCCGCACTGTCTGTCTCTATCACTCTCACTCCCTTTCCCGCTCTGTCTTTCTCTCTGACTCTCGCTCCCTTTCCCGCACAGTCTGTCAGCCTCACTCTCATTCGCTTTCACGATTTTTCTGTCTCTCTCACTCTCACTCCCTTTCCCGCTTTGTCTGTCTCTCTCACGGTCACTCCCTTTCCCCCCCTTTCTCTCCCTCACTCTCTTTCTTGCTGTCTGTCTCTCTCACTCTATTTCCCATCCTGTCTGTCTCTCTCACTCTCTCTCCCTACCCTGCTCTGTCTGTCTCTCTGGATCCCTTTCCAGCTCTGTCTGTCTCTCTCACTCCTTTTCCCACCTTGTCTGTATCTCTCACTCTCACTCCATTTTGTGCTCTGTCTGTCCGTCTCACTCTCACTCCCTTTCCCCCTCTGTCTGTCCCTCTCACTCTTACTTCCTTTCCCGCTGTCTGTCTCTGTCACTCCCTTTCCTGCTGTCTGTCTCTCTCAATCTATTTCCCTTCCTGTCTGTCTCTCTCACTCTCTCTCCATGTCCTGCTCTGTCTGTTTCTCTCACTCTCAATCTCTTTCCAGCTCTGTCTCTCTCACTCTCTTTCCTGCTCTGTCTATCTGTTTCACTCTCACTCCCTTTACCGCTCTGTCTGAATTTCTCACTCTCACTCCCTTTCCCGCTCTGTCTGTCTCTCACACTCTCACTCCTTTCCCACTCTGTCTGTCTGTCTCATCTCACTCACTTGCCCGCTCTGTCTGTCTCTCTCACTCTTTCTCCCTTTCCCTCCCTGTCTGTCTCACTCACTCTCACACCCTTTCCTGCTCTGTATTTCTCCCTCACTCTCACTCCCTTTCCCGCTCTGTCTGTCTGTCTCACTCTCACTCCCTTTCCCGCTCTGTCTGAATTTCCCACTCTCACTCCCTTTCCCGCTCTGTCTGTGCCTCACACTCTCACTCCCTTTCCCGATCTGTCTGTCTTTCTGACTCTCACTACCCTGCCAGCTCTGTTTGTCTCTCTCACTCCCTTTCCCACTCTGTCTGTCCCTCTCACTCGTACTCCCTTTCCCACTGTCTGTCTCTGTCATACCCCTTCCTTCTGTCTGTCTCTGTCACTCTATTTCCGTTCCTGTCTGTCTCTGTCACTCTCTCTCCCTTTCCTGCTCTGTCTGTCTCCCTTTCCAGCTCTGTATGTCTCTCTCACTCCCCTTTCTTCTGTCTGTCTCTCTCTCTCCTATTGCCACCCTGTCTGTCTCTCTCACTCTCACTCTCTTTCCCACTCTGTCTGTCTCTCTCACTCTCACCCACTTTCCCGCTCTGTCTGTGTCTCTCACTCTCACTCTCTTTCCCGCTCTGTCTCTCACTCTCACTTTCTTTCCTGCTCTGTCTTTCTCTCTCACTTTCACTACCTTCGCACCCTGTCAGTCACTCACACTCCCTATCCCACTCTGTCTGTCTTTCTCACTCTCACTCCCTTCCCCGCTCTTTCTATCTCACTCTCACTCTCTTTCCTGTTCTTTCTCTCTCAATCTCACTTTCTTTCTGGCTCTGTCTTTCTCTCTCACTTTCACTCCCTTTCCCAACCTGTCTGTCACTGTCACTCACTATCCCGCTCTGTCTGTCTCTCTCACTTTCACTCCCTTTCCCGCTCTGTCTTTCTCTCATACTCTAACTCCTTCTCCCGCTCTGCCTGTCTCTTTCACTCTCACTCCCTTCCCCGCTCTGTCTGTCTCTCTCACTTTCTATCCCTTTCCCGCTCTGCCTGTCTCTTTCACTCTCACTCCCATCCCTGCTCTGTCTGTCTCTCTCACTCTCACGCCCTTTCCCCGCCGGACTATCTCCCTCTCATTCGCACGACATTTCGTGCTCTTTTTTTTTCTCTCTATCATCCACTTTCCCACTCTGTCTCTCTGTTTCATTCTCACCCACTCTCCCAGCTGTGTCTGTCTCTTTCATTCCCACCCACTTTCTCTGACTCTCTCACACCCTTTCCCACTCTCACCCGTTGTCCGGCTGTGGCCGCCTCTCTCACTCTCACACCCTTTCCCGTTCTGTCTGTCTGTCTGTCTCACTCCCTTTCCCGCTCTGTCTGTCTTTCTCACTCTCACTCCTTTTCCCGCTATGTCTGTCTGGCTCACACTATCACTCCCTTTCCCTCCCTGTCTCTCTCACTCTCACTCCCGTTCCCGCTCTATCTTTCTCCCTCACTCACACTCTCTTTCCCGTCCTGTCTGTCTCTCTCACTCTCACTCCCGTTCCCTCCCTGTCTGTCTTTCTCACTCTTACTCCCTTTCCCGCTCTGTCTTTCTCCCTCACTCTCACTCCCTTTCCCTCTCTGTCTGTCTCTCTCACCCTCACTCCCTTTCCCGCTCTGTCTGTCTCTCTCTCTCTCACTTCCTTTCCCGTCCTGTCTGTCTCTCTCACTCTCACTCCCTTTCCCGCCCTGTCTGCCTCTCTCACTATCACTCCCTTTCCCACCCTGTCTGTCTCTCTCACTCCAATTCCTTCTGTCTGTCTCTGTCAATCTATTTCCCATCCTGTCTGTCTCTCTCACTCCCTTTCCAACTCTGGCTTTCTCTCTCACTCTGTTTCCCGCTCTGTCTATCTCTCCCACTCTCACTCCCTTTGCCGCTCTGTCTGTCTCTCTCACTCCCATTCCCGCTCTGTCTCTCTCACTTTAACTCCCTTTCCCACTCTGCCTGTCTCTTTCACTCTCATTCCCATCCCCGCTCTGTCTGTCGCTCTCACTCTGATGCCCTTTCCACGTCTGACTATCTCCCTCTCATTCGCATGACATTTCTTTCCTGCTCTGTCTTTCTCTCTCACTTTCACTACCTTTCCCACCCTGTCTGTCACTCTCAATCCCTTTCCCACTCTGTCTGTCTCTCTCACTCTCACTCCCTTTCCCACACTATCTGTCTCTCTCACTCTCACTCTCTTTCCCGCCCTTTCTCTCTCAATCTCACTTTCATTCCTGCTCTGTCTTTCTCTCTCACTTTCACTCCCTTTCTCACCCTGTCTGTCACTCTCACTCCCTTTCCCGCTCTGTCTGTCTGTCTCACTCTCACTCACTTTCGCAGTCTGTCTTTCTCTCTCACGGTCACTCCCTTTCCTCCCCTTTCTCTCTCTCTCACTCCCTTTCCTCCTGTCTGTCTCTCTCACTCTATTTCCCGTCCTGTCTGTCTCTCTCACTCTCTCTCCCTACCCTGCTCTGTCTGTCTCTCTGGCTCCCTTCCCAGCTCTGCCCCTCTCTCTCACTCCATTTCCTCCTCTCTGTCTCTCTCACTCCTTTTCCCACCTTGTCTGTCTCTCTCACTCTCACTCCATTTCCTGCTCTGTCTGTCCATCTCACTCTCATTCCCTTTCCCTCCCTGTCTGTCTCTCTCACTCTTACTCCCTTTCCTGCTCTGTCTTTCTCCCTCACTCTCACTCCCTTTCCCGTCCTGTCTGTCTCTCTCACTCTCTCTCCCTTTCCCGCTCTGTCTGTCTCTCTCACTCTCACTCCCTTTCCCGCTCTGTCTGGCTCTCACTACCCTGCCTGCTCTGTCTGTCTCTCTCACTCCCTTTCCCGTCCTGTCTGTCTCTATCACTCTCACTCCCTTTCCCGCTCTGCCTGTCTCTCTGACTCTCACTCCCTTGCCCTCCCTATCTCTGTCACTCTCATTCCCTTTCCCGCTCTTTCTTTCTCCCTCACTCTCACTACCTTTCCCGTCCTGTCTGTCTCTCTCACTCTCACTCCCTTTCCCGCTCTGTCTGTCTCTCTCACTCTCAGTCCCCTTCCTGCTCTGTCTGTCTTTCTCACTCCCTTTCGCATTCTCTCTGTTTCTCTCGCTCCCTTTCCTGCTCTTTCCCTCTCTCTATCATTCTCCCACCCATATTCAGGTTCCATCTGTCTCTCTCACCGTCACCCACTTTCCCGCTCTGTCTCACCCACTTTCCCTATCTGTCTGGCTCTCTCACTCTCTCTCCTTTTCCCTCTCTGCCTGTCTCTTTCACTCTCACTCCCTTTCACGCTCTGAATGTCTCTCTCATTCCCTTTCCCTCTCTGGCTCTTTCTCTCACTCTCACTCCCCTGCCTTGTCTGTCTGTCTCTCTCACTCCCTTTCCCATCCTGTCTGTCTCTCTCACTCTCTTTCCTGCTGTCTGTCTCTCTCACTCCCTTTCCTGCTCTGGCTTTCTCTCTCACTCTCTTTCTGGCTCTGTCTGTCTCTCCCATTGTCACTGCCTTTCACGCTCTGTCTGTCTGTCTCACTCTCACCCCTTGTCCATCTCTGCCCTCCTCTCTCATTCTCACTCCCTTTCCCTCTCTGTCTGTCTCTCGCACTCTCACTCCCTTTCCCGTTCTGTCTGTCTGTCTCTCACTATCATTCCCTTTCCCTCTCTATCTCTCTCACTCTCTCTCCCTTTCCTGCTCTCTCTTTCTCCCTCAGTCTCACTCCCTTTCCCTTCCTGTCTGTCTCTCTCAATCTCACTCCCTTTCCCACCCTGTCTGTCACTCTCACTCCCTTACCCACTCTGTTTGTCTGTCTCACTCTCACTCGTTTTCCCACTTTGTCTTTCTCTCACGTTCACTCCCTTTCCCACCCTTTCTCTCTCTCTCACTCCCTTTCCTCCTTTCTGTCTCTATCACTCTATTTCCCGTCCTGTCTGTCTCTCTCACTTTCTCTCCCTACCCTGCTCTGTGTGTCTCTCAGGCTCCCTTCCCAGCTCTGTCTGTCTCTCTCACTCCATTTCCTGCTCTCTGTCTCTCTCACTCCTTTTCCCACCTTGTCTGTCTCTCTCACTCTCACTCCATTTCCTGCTCTGTCTGTCCGTCTCACTCTCACTCCCTTTCCCCCTCTGTCTGTCCCTCTCACTCTTAATCCTTTTCCCGCTGTCTGTCTCTGTCAATCCCTTTCCTGATGTCTGTCTCTCTCAATCTATTTCCCTTCCTGTCTGTCTCTCTCACTCTCTCTCCCTTTCCCGCTTTGTCTGTTTCTCTCACACTCACTCTCTTTCCTGCTCTGTCTGTCTGTTTCACTCTCACTCCCTTTCCCACTCTGTCTGAATTTCTCACTCTTATTCCCTTTCCCGCTCTGTCTGTCTCTCACACTCTCACTCCTTTTCCCGCTCTGTCTGTCTGTCTCTCACTATCACTCCCTTTCCCTCCCTATCGCTCTCACTCTCACTCTCTCTTTCTCCCACTCTCACTACGTTTCCCGTCCTGTCCGTCTCTCTCACTCTCACTTCCTTTCCCGCTCTGTCTGTCTCTTTGACTCTCACTCCCTTTCCCGCGCTGGTTGTCAGCCTATCTCTCATTCGCTATCCCGCTCTGTCTGTCTCTGTCACTCTCACTCCCTTTCCCACTCTGTCTGTCTCTCTCACTCTCACTCCATTTCCTGCTCTGTCTGTCCGTCTCACTCTCACTCCCTTTCCCTTCCTGTCTGTCTCTCTCACTCTTATTCCCTTTCCTGCTCTGTCTTTCTCCCTCACTCTCACTCCCTTTCCCGTCCTGTCTGTCTCTCACTCTCACTCCCTTTCCCACTCTGTCTGTCTGTCTGACTCTCACTACCCTGCCTGCTCAGTCTGTCTCTCTCACTCCCTTTCCCATCCTGTCTGTCTCTATCACTCTCACTCCCTTTCCCGCTCTGCCTGTCTCTCTGACTCTCACTCCCTTTCCCTCCCTAACTCTGTCACTCTCACTCCCTTTCCCGCCATCTCTTTCTCCCTCACTCTCACTCCCTTTCCCGTCCTGTCTTTCTCTATCACTCTCACTCCCTTTCCCGCACTGTCTGTCTCTATTACTCTCACTCCCTTTCCTGCTCTGTCTGTCTGTCTCACTCTCACTCGCTTTCCCGCCCTGTCTGTCTCTCTCACTCTCACTCCCTTTCCCACTCTGTCTGTCTCTCTGTCTCTCACTCCCCAGCCTGCTTTGTCTGTCTCTCTCACTCCGTTTCCTTCTCTTTCTCTCTCTTTCACTCTGACCCATTCTCCCGTTTGTGTCTGTCTCTCACTGTCACCCAGTTTCTCTGACTCTCTCACTGCCTTTCCCACTCTCACCCCTTTCCAGCTCTGCCCTCCTCTCTCATTCTCACTTCCTTTCCCGTTCTGTCTGTCTTTCTCTCACTATCATTCCCTTTCCCTCCCTATCGCTCTCACTCTCAATCACTTTCACGCTCTCTCTTTCTCCCTCACTCTCACTCCCTTTCCCATCCTGTCTGTCTCTCCTTCTCTCACTCCCTCTCCCGCACTTCTGTCTCTATCACTCTCGCTCCCTTTCCCGCTCTGTCTGTCTCTCTGACTCTGACTCCCTTTCCTGCTCTGTCTGTCAGCCTAACTCTCATTCGCTTTCCCACTCTGTCTGTCTCTTTCACTCTCACTCCATTTCCCGCTCTGTCTGTCTCTCTCATGGTCACTCCCGTTCCCAACCTTTCTCTCTCTCTCTCACTCTCTTTCCCGCTGTCTGTCTCTCTCAGTCTATTTCCCTTCCTGTCTGTCTCTCACACTCACTCTCACTACCCAGCTCTGTTTGTATCTCTGGCTCCCTTTCCAGCTCTGTCTGTCTCTCTCATGCCCTTTCCTGCTCCCTGTCTCTCTCACTCCTTTTCCCACCTTGTCTGTCTCTCTCACTCTCACTCCATTTTCTGCTCTGTCTGTCCGTCTCACTCTCACTCCCTTTCCCCCACTGTCTGTCCCTCTCACTCTTACTTCCTTTCCCGCTGTCTGTCTCTGTCACTCCCTTTCCTGCTGTCTGTCTCTCTCAATCTATTTCCCTTCCTGTCTGGCTCTCTCACTCTCTCTACCTTTCCTGCTCTGTCTGTTTCTCTCACTCTCAATCTCTTTCCAGCTCTGTCTCTCACACTCTCACTCTCTTTCCCACTCTGTCTGTCTGTCTCATCTCACTCACATGCCCGCTCTGTCTGATTATCTCACTCTCACTCCCTTTCCCTCCCTGTCTGTCTCACTCACTCTCAATCCCTTTCCCGCTCTGTCTTTCTCCCTCACTCTCACTCCCTTTCCCGCTCTGTCTGTCTGTCTCACTCTCACTCCCTTTCCCGCTCTGTCTAAATTTCCCACTCTCACTCCCTTTCCTGCTCTGTCTGTCTCTCACACTCTCACTACCTTTCCCGCTCTGTCTGTCTGTCTGACTCTCACTACCCTGCATGCTCTGTTTGTCTCTCTCACTCCCTTTCCCTCTCTGTCTGTCCCTCTCACTCATACTCCCTTTCCCGCTGTCGGTCTCTGTCATACCCATTCCTGCTGTCTGTCTCTGTCGCTCTATTTCCGTTCTTGTCTGTCTCTCTAACTCTCTCTCCCTTTCCTGCTCTGTCTTTCTCCTTTTCCAGCTCTGTTTGTCTCTCTCACTCCCCTTTCTTCTGTCGGTCTCTCTCTCTCCTTTTCCCACCCTGTCTGTCTCTCTCACTCTCACTCCCTTTCCCACTCTGTCTGTCTCTCTCACTCTCACCCACTTTCCCGCTCTGTCTGTGTCTCTCACTCTCACTCTCTTTCCCGCTCTGTCTCTCACTCTCACTTTCTTTCCTGCTCTGTCTTTCTCTCTCTCTTTCACTACCTTTCCCACCCTGTCTGTCACTCACACTCCCTTTCCCACTCTTTCTGTCTCTCTCACTCTCACTCCCTTTCCCGTTCTTTCTCTCTCAATCTCATTTTCTTTCCTGCTCTGACTTTCTCTCTCACTTTCACTCCATTTCCCACCCTGTCTGTCACTCTCACTCACTATCCCGCTCTGTCTGTCTCTCCCACTCTAACTCCTTCTCCCGCTCTGCCTGTGGCTTTCACTCTCAATCCCTTCCCTGCTCTGTCTGTCTCTCTCACTTTAACTCCCTTTCCCGCACTTCCTGTCTCTTTCACTCTCACTCCCATCCCCGCTCTGTCTGTCTCTCTCAATCTCATGCCTTTTTCCCGCCTGACTATCTCCCTCTCATTCGCACGACATTTCTTTCCTGCTCTGTCTTTCTCTCTCACTTTCACTACCTTTCCCACCCTGACTGCCACTCTCACTCCCTTTCGCACTCTGTATGTCTCTCTCACTCTCACTCCCCTTCCTGCTCTGTCTGTCTTTTTCACTCCCTTTCCCATTCTCTCTGTTTCTCTCGCTCCCTTTCCTGCTCTTTCTCTCATTCTCCCACCCATATTCACGCTCCATCTGGCTCTCTCACCGTCACCCAATTTCCCTCTCTGTCTCACCCACTTTCCCTATCTGTCTGGCTCTCTCACTCTCACTCCTTTTCCCGGTCTGCCTGACCCTTTCACTGTCATTCCCTTTCACGCTCTGTCTGTCTCTCTCACTCTCACCCACTTTCCAGCTCTGTCTGTGTCTCTCACTCTCTTTCCCGCTCTGTCTCTCACTCTCACTTTCTTTCCTGCTCTGTCTTTCTCTCTCACTTTCACTACCTTTCCCACCCTGTCTGTCACTCACACTCCGTTTCCCACTCTGTCTGTCTCTCTCACTCTCTCTCCCATTCCCGCTCTGTCTGTCTCACTCACTCTCACACTCTTTCCCGTCCTTTCTCTCTCAATCTCACTTTCTTTCCTGCTCTGTCTTTCTCTCTCACTTTCACTCCCTTTCCCACCCTGTCTGTCACTCTCACTCACTATCCCGCTCTGTCTGTCTCTCTCACTTTCACTCCCTTTCACGCTCTGTCTGTCACTCCCACTCTAACTCCTTTTCCCGCTCTGCCTGTCTCTTTCACTCTCACTGCCTTCCCCGCTCTGTCGGTTTCTCTCACTTTAACACCCTTTCCCGCTCTGCCTGTCTCTTTCACTCTCACTCCCATCCCCGCTCTGTCTGTCTCTCTCACTCTGATGCCCTTTCCACGCCTGACTATCGCCCTCTCATTCGCACGACATTTCTTTCCTGCTCTGTCTTTCTCTCTTACTTTCGCTACCTTTCCCACCCTGTCTGTCACTCTCACACGCTTTCCCTCTCTGTCTGTCTCTCTCACTCTCACTCCCTTTACTGCTCTGTCTGTCTCTCTCACTCTCTCTATTTCCCGCCCTTTCTCTCTCAATCTCACTTTCTTTCCTGCTTTGTCTTTCTCTCTCACTTTCACTCCCTTTCCCACCCTGTCTGTCACTCTCACTCACTATTGCGCTCTGTCTGTCTGTCTCACTCTCACTCGCTCTCCCGCACTTTCTGTCTCTCTCACTCTCACTCCCTTTCCTGCTCTGTCTGTCCCACTCACTGTCACTCCATTTCCCGCTCTGTCTGTCTGTCTCTCACTATCTCTCCCTTTCCCTCCCTGTCTCTCTCACTCTCACTCCCTTTCCCACTCTGTCTTTCTCCCTCACTCACACTCTCTTTTTCATCCTGTCTGTCTTTCTCAATGTCACTCCTTTTCCTGCTCTCTGTCTGTCTCATCTCACTCGGTTACCCGTTGTGTCTGTTTCTCTCACTCTCACTCCCTTTCCCTCCCTGCCTGTCTCTCACACTAATAATCCCTATCCCGCTCTTCTTTCTCCCTCACTCTCACTCCCTATCCCGCTCTGTCTTTCTCCCTGACTCACACGCCCTTTACCGCTCTGTCTGTCTGTCTCACTCTCACTCCCTTTCCCGCTCTGTCTGAATTTCCCACTCTCACTCCCTTTCCCGCTCTGCCTCTCTCTCATACTCTCACTCCCTTTCCCACTCTGTCTGTCTGTCTGACTCTCACTACCCTGCATGCTCTGTTTGTCTCTCTCACTCCCTTTCCCACTCTGTCTGTCTCTCTCACTCGTATTCCCTTTCCCGCTGTCTGTCTCTGTCATACCCCTTCCTGCTGTCTGTCTTTGTCACTCTATTTGCGTTCCTGTCTGTCTCTCTCACTCTCTCTCCCTTTCCTGTTCTGTCTGTCTCCCTTTCCAGCTCTGTATGTCTCTCTCACTCCCTTTTCTGCTGTCTGTCTCTCTCTCTCCTTTTCCCACCCTGTCTGTCTCTCTCACTCTCACTCCCTTTCCCACTCTGTCTGTCTCTCTCACTCTCACCCACTTTCCCGCTCTGTCTGTGTCTCTCACTCTCACTCTCTTTCCCGCTCTGTCTCTCACTCTCACTTTCTTTCCTGCTCTGTCTTTCTCTCTCTCTTTCACTACCTTTCCCACCCTGTCTGTCACTCACACTCCCTTTCCCACTCTTTCTGTCTCTCTCACTCTCACTCCCTTTCCCGTTCTTTCTCTCTCAATCTCATTTTCTTTCCTGCTCTGACTTTCTCTCTCACTTTCACTCCATTTCCCACCCTGTCTGTCACTCTCACTCACTATCCCGCTCTGTCTGTCTCTCCCACTCTAACTCCTTCTCCCGCTCTGCCTGTGGCTTTCACTCTCAATCCCTTCCCTGCTCTGTCTGTCTCTCTCACTTTAACTCCCTTTCCCACACTTACTGTCTCTTTCACTCTCACTCCCATCCCCGCTCTGTCTGTCTCTCTCAATCTCACGCCTTTTTCCCGCCTGACTATCTCCCTCTCATTCGCACGACATTTCTTTCCTGCTCTGTCTTTCTCTCTCACTTTCACTACCTTTCCCACCCTGACTGCCACTCTCACTCCCTTTCGCACTCTGTATGTCTCTCTCACTCTCACTCCCCTTCCTGCTCTGTCTGTCTTTTTCACTCCCTTTCCCATTCTCTCTGTTTCTCTCGCTCCCTTTCCTGCTCTTTCTCTCATTCTCCCACCCATATTCACGCTCCATCTGGCTCTCTCACCGTCACCCAATTTCCCTCTCTGTCTCACCCACTTTCCCTATCTGTCTGGCTCTCTCACTCTCACTCCTTTTCCCGCTCTGCCTGTCTCTTTCACTGTCATTCCCTTTTACGCACTGTCTGTCTCTCAGTCCCTTTCCCTCTCTGTCTCTCTCTGTCACTCTCAATACCCTTCCTGCTCTGTCTGTCTTTCTCACTCCCTTTCCCATTCTCTCTGTTTCTCTCGCTCCCTTTCCTAGTCTTACTATCTCTCTCTCATTCTCCCACCCATATTGACGCTCTGTCTGTCTCTCTCACTGTCAGCCACTTTGTCGCTTTGTCTCACCCACTTTCCCTATCTGTCTGGCTCTCTCACTCTCACTCCTTTTCCCGCTCTGCCTGTCTCTTTCACTCTCACTCCCTTTCACGCTCTTTCTGTCTCTCTCATTCCCTTTCCCACTCTGGCTCTCTCTCTCACTCTCAATCCCCTGCCTGCTCTGTCTGTCTCTCTCACTCCCTTTCCCGTCCTGTCTGTCTCTCTCACTCTCTTTCCTGCTGTCTGTCTCTCTCACTCCCTTTCCTGCTCTGGCTTTCTCTCTCACTCTCTTTCTGGCTCTGTCTATCTCTTCCATTCTCACTGCCTTTCCCGCTCTGTCTGTCTGTCTCACTCTCAGTCGCTTTCCCGCCCTGTCTGTCTCTCTCACTCTCACTCCCTTTCCCACTCTGTCTGTCTCTCTGTCTCTCACTCCCCTGCCTGCTTTGTCTGTCTCTCTCACTCCGTTTCCAGCTCTGTCTCTCTCTTTCACTCTGACCCACTCTCCCAGCTGTGTCTGTCTCTCAGTCACACCCAGTTTCTCTGACTCTCTCACTCCCTTTCCCACTCTCACCCCTTGTCTAGCTCTGCCCTCCTCTCTCATTCTCACTCCCTTTCCCGCTCTGTCTGTCTCTCTCACTCTCACTCCCTTTCCCGTTCTGTCTGTCTGTCTCTCACTATCATTCCCTTTCCCTCCCTATCGCTCTCACTCTCACTCCCTTTCCCGCTCTCTTTTCTCCCTCACTCTCACTCCCTTTCCCGTCCTGTCTGTCTCTCTCACTCTCACTCCCTTTCCCGCACTGTCTGTCTCTATCACTCTCGCTCCCTTTCCCGCTCTGTCTGTCTCTCTGACTCTCGCTCCCTTTCCTGCTCTGTCTGTTAGCCTAACTCTCATTCGCTTTCCCCCTCTGTCTGTCTCTCTCAATCTCTCCATTTCCCGCTCTGTCTGTCTCTCTCACGGTCACTCCCTTTCCCACCCTTTCTCTCTCTCTCACTCTCTTTCCTGCTGTCTGTCTCTCTCACTCTGTCTCACTACCCAGCTCTGTTTGTCTCTCTGGCTCCCTTTCCAGCTCTGTCTGTCTCTCTCACTCCCTTTCCTGCTCTCTGTCTCTCTCACTCCTTTTCCCACCTTGTCTGTCTCTCTCACTCTCACTCCATTTTCTGCTCTGTCTGTCCGTCTCACTCTCACTCCCTTTCCCCCTCTGTCTGTCCCTCTCACTCTTACTCCTTTTCCCGCTGTCTGTCTCTGTCACTCCCTTTCCTGCTGTCTGTCTCTCTCAATCCATTTCCCTTCCTGTCTGTCTCTCTCACTCTCTCTCCCTTTCCTGCTCTGTCTGTTTCTCTCACTCTCAATCTCTTTCCAGCTCAGTCTCTCTCACTCTCACTCTCACTCTCTTTCCTGCTCTGTCTGTCTGTTTTTCACTATCACTCCCTTTCCTTCCCTGTCCCTCTCACTCTCACTCCCTTTCACGCTCTTTCTTTCTCCCTCACTCACACTCTCTTTCCGTCCTGCCAATATCTCTCAATCTCACTCCCTTTCCTGCTCTGTCTGTCTGTCTCATCTCACTCGCTTACCCGCTCTGTCTGTCTCTCTCACTCTCACTCCCTTTCCCTCCGTGTCTGTCTCTCTCACTCTCACTCTCTTTCCCGCTCTGTCTTTCTCTCTCACTCTCACTCCCTTTCCCGCTCTGTCTGTCTGTCTGACTCACACTACCCTGCCTGCTCTGACTGTCTCTCTCACTCCCTTTCCCACTCTGTCTGTCCCTTCCACTCGTACTCCCTTTCCCTTCCTGTCTCTCTCTCTCAATCTCTCTCCCTTTCCTGCTCTGTCTGTTTCCCGTTCCAGCTCTGTATGTCTCTCTCACTCCCTTTCCTGCTGTCTCTCTCTCTCTCTCCTTTTCCCACCCTGTCTGTCTCTCTCACTCTCACTCCCTTTCCCGCTCTGTCTCTGTCTCTCACTCTCACTCTCTTTCCCGCTCTGTCTCTCATTCTCACTTTCTTTCCTGCTATGTCTTTCTCTCTCACATTCACTATAATTCCCACCCTGTCTGTCACTCTCACTCCCTTTCCCACTCTGTCTGTCGCTCTCACTCTCACTCCCTTTCCCGCTCTGTCTGTCTCTCTCACTCTCACTCACTTTCCCGCTCCTTCTCTCTCAATCTCACTTTCTTTCCTGCTTTGTCTTTCTCTCTCGCTTTCACTCCCTTTCCCACACTGTCTGTCACTCTCACTCAATATCCCGCTCTTCTGTCTCTCCCACTCTAACTCCTTTTCCCGCTCTGCCTGTCTCTTTCACTCTCACTCCCTTCCCTGCTCTGTCTGTCTCTCTCACTTTCACTCCCTTTCCCGCTCTGCCTGTCTCTTTCACTCTCACTCCCATCCCCGCTCTGTCTGTATCTCTCACTCTCACGCCCTTTCCCCGCCTGACTATCTCCTCTCATTCGCACGACATTTCTTTCCTGCTCTCTCTTTCTCTCTCACTTTCACTCCCTTTCCCACCCTGTCTGTCCCTCTTACTCCCTTTCCCACTCTGTATGTCTCTCTCACTCTCACACCCCTTCCTGCTCTGTCTATCTTTCTCACTCCCTTTCCCATTCTCTCTGTTTCTCTCGCTCCCTGTCCTGCTCTTTCTCTCTCTCTCTCATTCTCCCACCCATATTCATGCTCCGTCTGTCTCTCTCACCGTCACCCACTTTCCCCGCTCTGTCTCACCCACTTTCCCGCTCTGCCTGTCTCTTTCACTCTCACTCCCTTTCACGCTCTGTCTGTCTCTCTCATTCCCTTTCCCTCTCTGGCTCTCTCTCTCACTCTCACTCCCCTGCCTGCTCTGTCTGTCTCTCTCACTCCCTTTCCCGTCCTGTCTGTCTCTCTCACTCTCTTTCTGGATCTGTCTATCTCTCCCACTCTCAATGCCTTTGCCGCTCTGTCTCTCTGTCTCAATCTCACTCGCTTTCCTGCCCTGTCTATCTCTCTCACTCTCACTTCCTTTCCTGCTCTGTCTGTCTCTCTGTCTCTCACTCCCCTGCCTGCTTTGTCTGTCTCTCTCAGTCCCTTTCCTGCTCTGTCTCTCTCACCCACTTGCTCGGCTGTGTCTGTCTCTCACTCTCACCCAGTTTCTCTGATTCTCTCACTCCATGTCCCAATCTCACCCCTTGTCCAGCTCTGCCCTCCTCTCTCAGTCTCACTCCCTTTCCCGTCCTGTCTGTCTGTCTCATCTCACTCGCTTGCCCACTCTGTCTGTCTCTCTCACTCTCACTCCCTTTCCCTCCCTGTCTGTCTCTCTCACTCTCACTCCCTTTCCCACTCTGTCTTTCTCCCTCACTCTCACTCCCTTTCCCGTCCTGTCTGTCTCTCTCACTCTCACTCCCTTTCCCGATCTGTCTGTCTGTCTCACTCTCACTCCCTTTCCCGCTCTGTCAGTGTCTCTGTCTCTCACTCTGCAGCCTGCTTTGTCTGTCTCTCTCACTCCCTTTCCAGCTCTCTCTCTCTCTTTCATTCTGACCCACTCTCCCGGCTGTGTCTGTCTCTCACTCTCACCCAGTTTCTCTGACTCTCTCACTCCCTTTCCCACTCTCACCTCTTGGCCAGCTCTGCCCTCCTCTCTCAGTCTCACTCCCTTTCCCGTCCTGTCTGTCTGTCTCATCTCACTCGCTTGCCCACTCTGTCTGTCTCTCTCACTCTCACTCCCTTTCCCTCCCTGTCTGTCTCTCTCACTCTCACTCCCTTTCCCACTCTGTCTTTCTCCCTCACTCTCACTCCCTTTCCCGTCCTGTCTGTCTCTCTCACTCTCACTCCCTTTCCCGATCTGTCTGTCTGTCTCACTCTCACTCCCTTTCCCGCTCTGTCAGTGTCTCTGTCTCTCACTCTGCAGCCTGCTTTGTCTGTCTCTCTCACTCCCTTTCCAGCTCTCTCTCTCTCTTTCATTCTGACCCACTCTCCCGGCTGTGTCTGTCTCTCACTCTCACCCAGTTTCTCTGACTCTCTCACTCCCTTTCCCACTCTCACCTCTTGGCCAGCTCTGCCCTCCTCTCTCACTCTCACACACTTTCCCGCTCTGTCTGTCTCTCTCACTCTCACTCGCTTTCCCGCTCTGTCTGTCTGTCACTCACTATCACTCCCTTTCCCTCCCTATATTCCTCACTCTCACTCCCTTTCCCGCTCTCTCTTGCTCCCTCACTCTCACTCCCTTTCCCGTCCTGTCTGTCTCTCACACTCACTCTCTTTCCCGCACTGTCTGTGTCTATCACTCTCACTCCCTTTCCTGCTCTGTCTGTCTCTTTGACTCTCACTCCCTTTCCCGCGCTGTCTGTCAGCCTCTCTCTCATTCGCTATGCCGCTCTGTCTGTCTCTCTCACTCTCACTCCCTTTCCCGCTCTGTCTGTCTCTCTCACTCTCACTCCATTTCCTGCTCTGTCTGTCCGTCTCACTCTCACTCCCTTTCCCTCCCTGTCTGTCTCTCTCACTCTTACTCCCTTTCCGGCTCTGTCTTTTACCCTCACTCTCACACCCTTTCCCGTCCTGTCTGTGTCTCTCACTCTCACTCCCTTTCCTGCTCTGTCTGTCTGTCTGACTATCGCTACCCTGCCTGCTCTGTCTGTCTCTCTCACTTCCTTTCCCATTATGTCTGTCTCTATCACTCTCACTCCCTTTCCCGCTCTGCCTGTCTCTCTGACTCTCACTCCCTTTCCCTCCCTATCTCTGTCACTCACACTCCCGTTCCCGCTCTCTCATTCTCCCTTACTCTCACTCCCTTTCCCGTCCTGTCTGTCTCTATCACTCTCACTCCCTTTCCTGCTCTGTCTGTCTCTCTGACTCTCACTCCCTTTCCCGCTCTGCCTGTCTCTCTCACTCTCACTCCCCTTCCTGCTCTGTCTGTCTTTCTCACTCCCTTTCCATTCTCTCTGTTTCTCTCACTCCCTTTGCTTCTCTTTCCCTCTCTCTCTCATTCTCCAACCCATATTCACGTTCCGTCTGTCTCTCTCACCGTCACCCACTTTCCCGCTCTGTCTCGCCCACTTTCCCTATCTGTCTGGCTCTCTCACTCTCACTCCTTTTCCTGCACTGCCTGTCTCTTTCACTCTCACTCCCTTTCACGCTCTGTCTGTCTCTCTCATTCACTTTCCCTCGCTGGCTCTCTCTCTCACTCTCACTCTCACTCCCCTGCGTGCTCTGTCTGTCTCTCTCACTCCCTTTCCCGTCCTGTCTGTCTCTCTCACTCCCTTTCCTGCTCTGGCTTTCTCTCTCACTCTCTTTCAGGCTCTTTCTGTCTCTCCCACTCTCACTGCCTTTCCCGCTCTGTCTGTCTCTCTCTCTCACTCCCTTTACCGCTCTGTCTGTCTGTCTCTCACTATCACTCCCTTTCCCTCCCTATCTCTCTCACTCTCACTCCCTTTCCCGCTCTCTTTTTCTCCCTCACTCTCACTCCCTTCCTCGTCCTGTCTGTCTCTCACACTATCACTCCCTTTCCCGCACTGTCTGTCTCTATCACTCTCACTCCCTTTCCCGCTCTGTCTGTCTCTCTGACTCTCACTCCCTTTCCCGCTCTGTCTGTCAGCCTCACTCTCATTTGCTTTCCCACTCTGTCTGTCTCTCTCACTCTCACTCCCTTTCCTGCTCTGTCTGTCTCTCTCACGGTCACTCCCTTTCCCCCCCTTTCTCTATCTCTCACTCCCTTTCCTGCTGTCTGTCTCTGTCACTCTATTTCCCGTCCTGTCTGTCTCTCTCACTCTCTCTCCCTACCCTGCTATGTCTGCCTCTCTGGCTCCCTTCCCAGCTCTGTCTGTCTCTCTCAATCCATTTCCTGCTCTCTGTCTCTCTCACTCCTTTTCCCACCTTGTCTGACTCTCTCACTCTCACTCCATTTCCTGCTCTGTCTGTCCGTCTCACTCTCATTCCCTTTCCCTCCCTGTCTGTCTCTCTCACTCTTACTCCCTTTCCTGCTCTGTCTTTCTCCCTCACTCTCACTCCCTTTCCCGTCCTGCCTCTCTCTCTCACTCTCACTCGCTTTCCCGCTCTCTCTGTCTGTCTGACTCTCACTACCCTGCCTGCTCTGTCTGTCTCTCTCACTCCCTTTCCCATCCTGTCTGTTTCTCTCACTTTCACTCCCTTTCCCACCCTGTCTGTCCCTCTCACTCCCTTTCCCACTCTGTATGTCTCTCTCACTCTCATGCCCCTGCCTGCTCTGTCTGTCTCTCTCACTCCCTTTCCCGCTCTGTCTGCCTCTCTCACTCTCACTCCCTTTCCTGCTGTTTGTCTCTCTCACTCTCACTCCCCTTCCTGCTCTGTCTGTCTTTCTCACTCCCTTTCCCATTCTCTCTGTTTCTCTCGTTCCCTTTCCTACAGTTACTATCTCTCTCTCATTCTCCCACCCATATTCAAGCTCCGTCTGTCTCTCTCACCGTCACCCACTTTCCCGCTCTGTCTCACCCACTTTCCCTATCTGTCTGGCTCTCTCACTCTCAATCCTTTTCCCGCTCGGCCTGTCGCTTTCACTCTCACTCCCCTGCCTGGTCTGTCTGTCTCTCTCACTCCCTTTCCCGTCCTGTCTGTCTCCCTCACTCTCTTTCCTGCTGTCTGTCTCTCTCACTCCCTTTCCTGCTCTGGCTTTCTCTCTCACTCTCTTTCTGGCTCTGTCTATCTCTCCCACTGTCACTGCCTTTCACGCTCTGTCTGTCTGTCTCACTCTCACCCCTTCTCCAGCTCTGCACCTCCTCTCTCACTCTCACTCCCTTTACCGCTCTGTCTGTCTGTCTCTCACTATCACTCCGTTTCCCTGCCTATCACTCTCACTCTCACTCCCTTTCCCGCTCTCTCTTTCTCCCTCACTCTCACTCCCTTCCCCGTCCTGTCTGTCTCTCTCACTCTCACTCCCTTTCCCGCTCTGTCTTTCTCTCTGACTCTCACTCCCTTTCCTGCTCCCTCTGTCAGCCTCACTCTCATTCGCTTTCACGATCTGTCTGTCTCTCTCACTCTCACTCCCTTTCCCGCTCTGTCTGTCTCTCTCACGGTCACTCCCTTTCCCCCCCTTTCACTCTCTCACTCTCATTCCTTCTGTCTGTCTCTCTCACTCTATTTCCCATCCTGTCTGTCTCTCTCACTCTCTCTCCCTACCCTGCTCTGTCCGTCTCTCTGGCTCCCTTTCCAGCTCTGTCTGTCTCTCTCGCTCCCTTTCCTGCTCTCTGTCTCTCTCACTCCTTTTCCCACCTTGTCTGTCTCTCTCACTCTCACTCCATTTTCTGCTCTGTCTGTCCGTCTCACTCTCACTCCCTTTCCCCCTCTGTCTGTCCCTCTCACCCTTACTTCCTTTCCCACGGTCTGTCTCTGTCACTCCCTTTCCTGCTGTCTGTCTCTCTCAATCTATTTCCCTTCCTGTCTGTCTCTCTCACTCTCTCTCCCTGTCCTGCTCTGTCTGTTTCTCTCACTCTCAATCTCTTTCCAGCTCTGTCTCTCTCACTCTCACTCTCTTTCCTGCTCTGTCTGTCCGCTTCACTCCCACTCCCTTTCCCGCTCTGTCTGAATTTCTCACTCTCACTCCCTTTCCCGCTCTGTCTGTCTCTCACACTCTCACTCCTTTCCCACTCTGTCTGTCTGTCTCATCTCACTCGCTTGCCCGCTCTGTCTGTCTCTCTCACTCTCTCTCCCTTTCTTCCCTGTCTGTCTCACTCCCTCTCACTCCCTTTCCTGCTCTGTCTTTCTCCCTCACTCTCACTCTCTTTCCCATCCTGTCTGTCTCTCTCACTCTCACTCCCTTCCCGCTATGTCTGTCTGTCTCCCTCTCAATCCCTTTCCCGCTCTGCCTGTCTCTCACACTCTCACTCCTTTCCCACTCTGTCTGTCTGTCTCATCTCACTCGCTTGCCCGCTCTGTCTGTCTCTCTCACTCTCTCTCCCTTTCTTCCCTGTCTGTCTCACTCCCTCTCACTCCCTTTCCTGCTCTGTCTTTCTCCCTCACTCTCACTCCCTTTCCCATCCTGTCTGTCTCTCTCACTCTCACTCCCTTCCCGCTATGTCTGTCTGTCTCCCTCTCAATCCCTTTCCCGCTCTGTCTGAATTTCCCACTCTCAATCCCTTTCCCGCTCTCTCTGTCTCTCACACTCTCACTCCCTTTCCCGATCTGTCTGTCTGTCTGACTCTCACTACCCTGCCAGATCTGTTTGTCTCTCTCACTCCCTTTCCCATTCTGTCTGTCCCTCTCACTCGTACTTCCTTTCCCACTGTCTGTCTCTGTCATACCGCTTCCTGCTGTCTGTCTCTGTCACGCTATTTCCGTTCCTGTCTGTCTCTCTCACTCTCTCTCCCTTTCCTGCTCTGTCTGTCTCCCTTTCCAGCTCTGTATGTCTCTCTCACTCCCCTTTCTTCTGTCTGTCTCTCTCTCTCCTATTGCCACCCTGTCTGTCTCTCTCACTCTCACTCTCTTTCCCACTCTGTCTGTCCCTCTCACTCTCACCCACTTTCCCGCTCTGTCTGTGTCTCTCACTCTCACTCTCTTTCCCGCTCTGTCTCTCACTCTCAATTTCTTTCCTGCTCTGTCTTTCTCTCTCACTTCCACTACCTTCGCACCCTGTCAGTCACTCACACTCCCTATCCCACTCTTTCTGTCTTTCTCACTCTCACTCTCTTTCCCGACCTGTCTCTCACTCTCGCTTTCTTTCCTGCTCTGTCTTTCTCTCACTTTCACTACCTTCGCACCCTGTCAGTCACTCACACTCCCTATCCCACTCTGTCTGTCTTTCTCACTCTCACTCCCTTCCCCGCTCTTTCTATCTCACTCTCACTCTCTTTCCTGTTCTTTCTCTCTCAACCTCACTTTCTTTCTGGCTCTGTCTTTCTCTCTCACTTTCACTCCCTTTCCCGCTCTGTCTGTCTCTCACACTCTCACTCCTTTCCCACTCTGTCTGTCTCATCTCACTCACTTGCCCGCTCTGTCTGTCTCTCTCACTCTTTCTCCCTTTCCCTCCCTGTCTGTCTCACTCACTCTCACACCCTTTCCCGCTCTGTATTTCTCCATCACTCTCACTCCCTTTCCCGTCCTGTCTGTCTCTCTCACTCTCACTCCCTTTCCCGCTCTGTCTGTCTGTCTCCCTCTCACTCCCTTTCCCGCTCTGTCTGAATTTCCCACTCTCACGCCCTTTCCCGCTCTGTCTGTGCCTCACACTCTCACTCCCTTTCCCGATCTGTCTGTCTTTCTGACTCTCACTACCCTGCCAGCTCTGTTTGTCTCTCTCAATCCCTTTCCCACTCTGTCTGTCCCTCTCACTCGTACTCCCTTTCCCACTGTCTGTCTCTGTCATACCGCTTCCTTCTGTCTGTCTCTGTCACTCTATTTCCGTTCCTGTCTGTCTCTGTCACTCTCTCTCCCTTTCCTGCTCTGTCTGTCTCCCTTTCCAGCTCTGTATGTCTCTCTCACACCCCTTTCTTCTGTCTGTCTCTCTCTCTCCTATTGCCACCCTGGCTGTCTCTCTCACTCTCACTCTCTTTCCCACTCTGTCTGTCTCTCTCACTCTCACCCACTTTCCCGCTCTTTCGGTGTCTCTCACTCTCACTCTCTTTCCCGCTCTGTCTCTCACTCTCACTTTCTTTCCTGCTCTGTCTTTCTCAGTTTCACTACCTTTCCCACCGTGTCTGTCTCTCACACTCCCTATCCCACTCTGTCTGTCTCTCTCACTCTCACTCCCTTTCCCGCTTTGTCTCTCTCACTCTCACTCTCTTTCCCGTTCTTTCTCTCTCAATCTCACTTTCTTTCCTGCTCTGTCTTTCTCTCTTACTTTCACTCCCTTTTCCACCCTGTCTGTCACTCTCAGTCACTATCCCGCTCTGTCTGTCTCTCTCACTTTCACTCCCTTTCCCGCTCTGTCTGTGTCTCCCACTCTAACTCCTTTTCCCGCTCTGCCTGTCTCTTTCACTCTCACTCCCTTCCCCGCTCTGTCTGTCTCTCTCACTCTAACTCCCTTTCCCACTCTGCCTGTCTCTTTCACTCTCACTCCCATCCCCGCTCTGTCTGTCACTCTCACTCTGATGCCTGACTATCTCCCTCTCATTCGCACGACATTTCTTCCCTGCTCTCACTTTCTTTCCTGCTCTGTCTTTCTCTCTCACTTTCACTCCCTTTCCCACCCTGTCTGTCACTCTCACTCCTTTTCCCACTCTGTCTGTCTGTCTCACTCTCACTCGCTTTCCCACTCTGTCTTTCTCTTTCATGGTCACTCCCTTTCCCACCCTTTCTCTCTCTCTCACTCCCTTTCCTGCTGTCTGTCTCTCTCACTATATTTCCCGTCCTCTCTGTCTCTCTCACTCTCTCTCCCTACCCTGCTCTGTCTGTCTCTCTGGCTCCCTTCCCATCTCTGTCTGTCTCTCTCACTCCATTTCCACCTCTCTGTCTCTCTCACTACTTTTCCCACCGTGTCTTTCTCTCGCACTCTCACTTCAATTCCTGCTCTGACTGTCCGTCTCACTTTCACTCCCTTTCTCTCCCTGTCTGTCTCTCTTACTCTTACTCCCTTTCCTGCTCTGTCTTTCTTCCTCACTCTCACTCCCTTTCCCGTCCTGTCTGTCACTCTCACTCTCTCTCCCTCTCCCGCTCTGTCTGTCTCTCTCACTCTCACTCCCTTTCCCGTTCTGTCTGTCTGTCTGACTCTCACTACCCTGCCTGCTCTGTCTGTCTCTCTCACTCCCTTTCCCGTCCTGCCTGTCTCTCTGACTCTCACACCCTTTCCCTCCCTATCTCTGTCACTCTCATTCCCTTTCCCGCTCTTTCTTTCTCCCTCACTCTCACTCCCTTTCCCGTCCTGTCTATCTCTCTCACTCTCACTCCCTTTCCCGCACTGTCTGTCTCTATCACTCTCACACCCTTTCCCGCTCTCTCTGTCTCTCTCACTCTCACTCCTCTTCCTGCTCTGTCTGTCTTTCTCACTCCCTTTCCCATTCTCTCTGTTTCTCTCGCTCCCTTTCCTGCTCTTTCCCTCTCTCTCTCATTCTCCCACCCATATTCATGCTCCGTCTGTCTCTCTCACCATCACCCACTTTCCCGCTCTGTCTCACCCACTTTCCCTATCTGTCTGGCTCTCTCACTCTCAATCCTTTTCCCGCTCTGCCTGTCTCTTTCACTCTCACTCCCTTTCACGCTCTGTCTGTCTCTCTCATTCCCTTTCCCTCTCTGGCTCTTTCTCTCACTCTCACTCCCCTGCCTGCTCTGTCTGTCTCTCTCACTCCGTTTCCCGTCCTGTCTGTCTCCCTCACTCTCTTTCCTGCTGTCTGTCTCTCTCACTCCCTTTCCTGCTCTCTGTCTCTCTCACTCCTTTTCCCACGTTGTCTGTCTCTCTCACTCTCACTCCATTTTCTGCTCTGCCTGTCCGTCTCACTCCCTTTCCCCCTCTGTCTGTCCCTCTCACCCTTACTTCCTTTCCCGCTGTCTGTCTCTGTCACTCCCTTTCCTGCTGTCTGTCTCTCTCAATCTATTTCCCTTCCTGTCTGTCTCTCTCACTCTCTCTCCCTGTCCTGCTCTGTCTGTTTCTCTCACTCTCAATCTCTTTCCAGCTCTGTCTCTCTCACTCTCTTTCCTGCTCTGTCTGTCTGTTTCACTCTCACTCCCTTTCCCGCTCTGTCTGAATTTCTCACTCTCACTCCCTTTCCCGCTCTGTCTGCCTCTCACATTCTCACTCCTTTCCCACTCTGTCTGTCTGTCTCATCTCACTCACTTGCCCGCTCTGCCTGTCTCTCTCACTCTTTCTCCCTTTCCCTCCTTGTCTGTCTCACTCACTCTCACACCCTTTCCTGCTCTGTATTTCTCCATCACTCTCACTCCCTTTCCCGTCCTGTCTGTATCTCTCACTCTCACTCCCTTTCCCGCTCTGTCTGTCTGTCTCCCTCTCACTCCCTTTCCCGCTCTGTCTGAATTTCCTACTCTCACGCCCTTTCCCGCTCTGTCTGTGCCTCACACTCTCACTCCCTTTCCCGATCTGTCTGTCTTTCTGACTCTCACTACCCTGCCAGCTCTGTTTGTCTCTCTCACTCCCTTTCCCACTCTGTCTGTCCCTCTCACTCGTACTCCCTTTCCCACTGTCTGTCTCTGTCATACCGCTTCCTTCTGTCTGTCTCTGTCACTCTATTTCCGTTCCTGTCTGTCTCTGTCACTCTCTCTCCCTTTCCTGCTCTGTCTGTCTCCCTTTCCAGCTCTGTATGTCTCTCTCACTCCCCTTTCTTCTGTCTGTCTCTCTCTCTCCTATTGCCACCCTGTCTGTCTCTCTCACTCTCACTCTCTTTCCCACTCTGTCTGTCCCTCTCACTCTCACCCACTTTCCCGCTCTGTCTGTGTCTCTCACTCTCACTCTCTTTCCCGCTCTGTCTCTCACTCTCACTTTCTTTCCTGCTCTGTCTTTCTCTCTCACTTTCACTACCTTTGCACCCTGTCAGTCACTCACACTCCCTATCCCACTCTTTCTGTCTTTCTCACTCTCACTCTCTTTCCCGCCCTGTCTCTCACTCTCGCTTTCTTTCCTGCTCTGTCTTTCTCTCTCACTTTCACTACCTTCGCACCCTGTCAGTCACTCACACTCCCTATCCCACTCTGTCTGTCTTTCTCACTCTCACTCCCTTCCCCGCTCTTTCTATCTCACTCTCACTCTCTTTCCTGTTCTTTCTCTCTCAACCTCACTTTCTTTCTGGCTCTGTCTTTCTCTCTCACTTTCACTCCCTTTCCCGCTCTGTCTGTCTCTCACACTCTCACTCCTTTCCCACTCTGTCTGTCTCATCTCACTCACTTGCCCGCTCTGTCTGTCTCTCTCACTCTTTCTCCCTTTCCCTCCCTGTCTGTCTCACTCACTCTCACACCCTTTCCCGCTCTGTATTTCTCCATCACTCTCACTCCCTTTCCCGTCCTGTCTGTCTCTCTCACTCTCACTCCCTTTCCCGCTCTGTCTGTCTGTCTCCCTCTCACTCCCTTTCCCGCTCTGTCTGAATTTCCCACTCTCACGCCCTTTCCCGCTCTGTCTGTGCCTCACACTCTCACTCCCTTTCCCGATCTGTCTGTCTTTCTGACTCTCACTACCCTGCCAGCTCTGTTTGTCTCTCTCAATCCCTTTCCCACTCTGTCTGTCCCTCTCACTCGTACTCCCTTTCCCACTGTCTGTCTCTGTCATACCGCTTCCTTCTGTCTGTCTCTGTCACTCTATTTCCGTTCCTGTCTGTCTCTGTCACTCTCTCTCCCTTTCCTGCTCTGTCTGTCTCCCTTTCCAGCTCTGTATGTCTCTCTCACTCCCCTTTCTTCTGTCTGTCTCTCTCTCTCCTATTGCCACCCTGTCTGTCTCTCTCACTCTCTTTCCCACTCTGTCTGTCTCTCTCACTCTCACCCACTTTCCCGCTCTTTCGGTGTCTCTCACTCTCACTCTCTTTCCCGCTCTGTCTCTCACTCTCACTATCTTTCCTGCTCTGTCTTTCTCAGTTTCACTACCTTTCCCACCGTGTCTGTCTCTCACACTCCCTATCCCACTCTGTCTGTCTCTCTCACTCTCACTCCCTTTCCCGCTTTGTCTCTCTCACTCTCACTCTCTTTCCCATTCTTTCTCTCTCAATCTCACTTTCTTTCCTGCTCTGTCTTTCTCTCTTACTTTCACTCCCTTTTCCACCCTGTCTGTCACTCTCAGTCACTATCCCGCTCTGTCTGTCTCTCTCACTTTCACTCCTTTTCCCGCTCTGCCTGTCTCTTTCACTCTCACTCCCTTCCTCGCTCTGTCTGTCTCTCTCACTCTAACTCCCTTTCCCACTCTGCCTGTCTCTTTCACTCTCACTCCCATCCCCACTCTGTCTGTCACTCTCACTCTGATGCCCTTTCCACGCCTGACTATCTCCCTCTCATTCGCACGACATTTCTTCCCTGCTCTGTCTTTCTCCCTCACTTTCACTACCTTTCCCACCCTGTCTGTCACTCTCACTCCCTTTTCCACTCTGTCTGTCTCTCTCACTCTCACTCCCTTTCCCACACTGTCTGTCTCTCTCACTCTCACTCTCTTTCCCGCCCTTTCTCTCTCAATCTCACTTTCTTTCCTGCTTTGTCTTTCTCTCTCACTTTCACTCCCTTTCCCACCCTGTCTGTCACTCTCACTCCTTTTCCCACTCTGTCTGTCTGTCTCACTCTCACTCGCTTTCCCACTCTGTCTTTCTCTTTCACGGTCACTCCCTTTCCCACCCTTTCTCTCTCTCTCACTCCCTTTCCTGCTGTCTGTCTCTCTCACTATATTTCCCGTCCTCTCTGTCTCTCTCACTCTCTCTCCCTACCCTGCTCTGTCTGTCTCTCTGGCTCCCTTCCCATCTCTGTCTGTCTCTCTCACTCCATTTCCACCTCTCTGTCTCTCTCACTCCTTTTCCCACCGTGTCTTTCTCTCGCACTCTCACTTCAATTCCTGCTCTGACTGTCCGTCTCACTTTCACTCCCTTTCTCTCCCTGTCTGTCTCTCTTACTCTTACTCCCTTTCCTGCTCTGTCTTTCTTCCTCACTCTCACTCCCTTTCCCGTCCTGTCTGTCACTCTCACTCTCTCTCCCTCTCCCGCTCTGTCTGTCTCTCTCACTCTCACTCCCTTTCCCGTTCTGT
This sequence comes from Carcharodon carcharias, assembly GCF_017639515.1. NCBI lineage: Eukaryota > Metazoa > Chordata > Chondrichthyes > Lamniformes > Lamnidae > Carcharodon > Carcharodon carcharias. Next base: position 173,569,888 of record NC_054469.1, read on the forward strand.
CTGTCTGTCTGACTCTCACTACCCTGCCTGCTCTGTCTGTCTCTCTCACTCCCTTTCCCGTCCTGCCTGTCTCTCTGACTCTCACACCCTTTCCCTCCCTATCTCTGTCACTCTCATTCCCTTTCCCGCTCTTTCTTTCTCCCTCACTCTCAATCCCTTTCCCGCTCTGTCTGTCTCTCACACTCTCACTCCTTTCCCGCTCTGTCTGTCTGTCTCATCTCACTCGCTTGCCCGCTCTGTCTGTCTCTCTCACTCTCACTACCCTGCCAGATCTGTTTGTCTCTCTCACTCCCTTTCCCACTCTGTCTGTCCCTCTCACTCGTACTCCCTTTCCTGCTGTCTGTTTCTGTCATACCGCTTCCAGCTGTCTGTCTCTGTCACTCTATTTCCGTTCCTGTCTGTCTCTCTCACTCTCTCTCTCCCTCCCTTTCCTGCTCTGTCTGTCTCCCTTTCCAGCTCTGTATGTCTCTCTCACTCCCCTTTCTTCTGTCTGTCTCTCTCTCTCCTTTTTCCACTCTGTCTGTCTCTCTCACTCTCACCCACTTTCCCGCTCTGTCTGTGTCTCTCACTCTCACTCTCTTTCCTGCTCTGTCTCTCACTCTCACTTTCTTTCCTGCTCTGTCTTTCTCTCTCACTTTCACTACCTTTGCACCCTGTCTGTCACTCACACTCCCTATCCCACTCTGTCTGTCTCTCTCACTCTCACTCCCTTCCCCGCTCTGTCTATCTCACTCTCACTCTCTTTCCCGTTCTTTCTCTCTCAATCTCACTTTCTTTCCGGCTCTGTCTTTCTCTCTCACTTTCACTCCCTTTCCCACTCTGTCTGTCACTCTCAGTCAATATCCCGCTCTGTCTGTCTCTCCCACTCTCACTCCTTTTCCCGCTCTGCCTGTCTCTTTCACTCTCACTCCCTTCCCCACTCTGTCTCTCTCTCCCACTCTAACTCCTTTTCCCACACTGCCTGTCTCTTTCACTCTCACTCCCATCCCCGCTCTGTCTGTCACTCTCACTCTGATGCCCTTTCCACGCCAGGCTATCTCCCTCTCATTCGCACGACATTTCTTTCCTGCTCTGTCTTTCTCTCTCACTTTCACTACCTTTCCCACCCTGTCTGTCACTCTCAATCCCTTTCCCACTCTGTCTGTCTCTCTCACTCTCACTCCCTTTCCCGCACTATCTGTCTCTCTCACTCTCACTCTCTTTCCCGCCCTTTCTCTCTCAATCTCACTTTCTTTCCTGCTCTGTCTTTCTCTCTCACTTTCACTCCCTTTCTCACTCTGTCTGTCACTCTCACTCCCTTTCCCGCTCTGTCTGTCTGTCTCACTCACACTCGCTTTCTCACTCTGTCTTTCTCTCTCACGGTCACTCCCTTTCCCCCCCTTTCTCTCTCTCTCACTCCCTTTCCTCCTGTCTGTCTCTCTCACTCTATTTCCCGTCCTGTCTGTCTCTCTCACTCTCTCTCCCTACCCTGCTCTGTCTGTCTCTCTGGCTCCCTTCCCAGCTCTGTCTGTCTCTCTCACTCCATTTCCTCCTCTCTGTTCTCTCACTCCTTTTCCCACCTTGTCTTTCTCTCTCACTCTCACTCCATTTCCTGCTCTGTCTGTCCGTCTCACTCTCATTCCCTTTCCATCCCTGTCTGTCTCTCTCACTCGTACTCCCTTTCCTGCTCTGTCTTTCTCCCTCACTCTCACTCCCTTTCCCGTCCTGTCTGTCTCTCTCACTCTCTCTCCCTTTCCCGCTCTGTCTGTCTCTCTCACTCCCTTTCCCGCTCTGTCTGTCTGTCTCACTCTCACTCGCTTTCTCACTCTGTCTTTCTCTCTCACGGTCACTCCCTTTCCCCCCGTTTCTCTCTCTCTCACTCCCTTTCCTCCTGTCTGTCTCTCTCACTCTATTTCCCGTCCTGTCTCTCTCTCTCACTCTCTCTCCCTACCCTGCTCTGTCTGTCTCTCTGGCTCCCTTCCCAGCTCTGTCTGTCTCTCTCACTCCATTTCCTCCTCTCTGTCTCTCTCACTCCTTTTCCCACCTTGTCTGTCTCTCTCACTCTCACTCCATTTCCTGCTCTGTCTGTCCGTCTCACTCTCATTCCCTTTCCATCCCTGTCTGTCTCTCTCACTCTCTCTCCCTTTCCCGCTCTGTCTGTCTCTCTCACTCCCACTCCCTTTTCCGCTCTGTCTGGCTCTCACTACCCTGCTTGCTCTGTCTGTCTCTCTCACTCCCTTTCCCGTCCTGTCTGTCTCTATCACTCTCACTCCCTTTCCAGCTCTGCCTGTCTCTCTGACTCTCACTCCCTTTCCCTCCCTATCTCTGTCACTCTCATTCCCTTTACCGCTCTTTATTTCTCCCTCACTCTCACTCCCTTTCCCATCCTGTCTGTCTCTCTCAATCTCACTCCCTTTCCCGCACTGTCTGTCTCTCTCACTCTCACTCCCTTTCCCGCTCTTTCTGTCTCTCTCACTCTCAGTCCCTGTCCCGCTCTGTCTGTCTCTCTCACTCTCACTCCTCTTCCTGCTCTGTCTGTCTTTCTCACTCCCTTTCCCATTCTCTCTGTTTCTCTCGCTCCCTTTCCTGCTCTTTCCCTCTCTCTCTCATTCTCCCACCCATATTCAGGTTCCGTCTGTATCTCTCACCGTCACCCACTTTCCCGCTCTGTCTCACCCACTTTCCCTATCTGTCTGGCTCTCTCACTCTCAATCCTTTTCCCGCTCTGCCTGTCTCTTTCACTCTCACTCCCTTTCACGCTCTGTCTGTCTCTCTCATTCCCTTTCCCTCTCTGGCTCTTTCTCTCGCTCTCACTGCCCTGCCTGCTCTGTCTGTCTCTCTCACTCCCTTTCCTGCTGTCTGTCTCTCTCACTCCCTTTCCTGCTCTGGCTTTCTCTCTCACTCTCTTTCTGGCTCTGTCTATCTCTCCCACTGTCACTGACTTTCACGCTCTGTCTGTCTGTTTCACTCTCACCCCTTCTCCAGCTCTGCACCTCCTCTCTCACTCTCACTCCCTATCCCGCTCTGTCTGTCTCTCTCACTATCACTCCCTTTACCGCTCTGTCTGTCTGTCTCTCACTATCACTCCGTTTCCCTCCCTATCTCTCTCACTCTCACTCCCTTTCCCGCTCTCTCTTTCTCCCTCACTCTCACTCCCTTCCCCGTCCTGTCTGTCTCTCTCATTCTCACTTCCTTTCCTGCTCTGTCTGTCTCTCTCACTTTAACTCCCTTTCCCACTCTGCCTGTCTCTTTCACTCTCACTCCCATCCCTGCTCTGTCTGTCGCTCTCACTCTGATGCCCTTTCCACGCCTGACTATCGCCCTCTCATTCGCACGACATTTCTTTCCTGCTCTGTCTTTCTCTATCACTTTCACTACCTTTCCCACCCTGTCTGTCACTCTCAATCCCTTTCCCACTCTGTCTGTCTCTCTCACTCTCACTCCCTTTCCCGCACTATCTGTCTCTCTCACTCTCACTCTCTTTCCCGCCCTTTCTCTCTCACTTTCACTCCCTTTCTCACTCTGTCTGTCACTCTCACTCCCTTTCCCGCTCTGTCTGTCTGTCTCACTCTCACTCGCTTTCTCACTCTGTCTTTCTCTCTCACGGTCACTCCCTTTCCCCCCCTTTCTCTCTCTCTCACTCCCTTTCCTCCTGTCTGTCTCTTTCACTCTATTTCCCGTCCTGTCTGTCTCTCTCACTCTCTCTCCCTACCCTGCTCTGTCTGTCTCTCTGGCTCCCTTCCCAGCTCTGTCTGTCTCTCTCACTCCATTTCCTCCTCTCTGTCTCTCTCACTCCTTTTCCCACCTTGTCTGTCTCTCTCACTCTCACTCCATTTCCTGCTCTGTCTGTCCGTCTCGCTCTCATTCCCTTTCCATCCCTGTCTGTCTCTCTCACTCTTACTCCCTTTCCTGCTCTGTCTTTCTCCCTCACTCTCACTCCCTTTCCCGTCCTGTCTGTCTCTCTCACTCTCTCTCCCTTTCCCGCTCTGTCTGTCTCTCTCACTCCCTTTCCCGCTCTGTCTGTCTGTCTCACTCTCACTCGCTTTCTCACTCTGTCTTTCTCTCTCACGGTCACTCCCTTTCCCCCCCTTTCTCTCTCTCTCACTCCCTTTCCTCCTGTCTGTCTCTCTCACTCTCTCTCCCTACCCTGCTCTGTCTGTCTCTCTGGCTCCCTTCCCAGCTCTGTCTGTCTCTCTCACTCCATTTCCTCCTCTCTGTCTCTCTCACTCCTTTTCCCACCTTGTCTTTCTCTCTCACTCTCACTACATTTCCTGCTCTGTCTGTCCGTCTCACTCTCATTCCCTTTCCATCCCTGTCTGTCTCTCTCACTCGTACTCCCTTTCCTGCTCTGTCTTTCTCCCTCACTCTCACTCCCCTTCCCGTCCTGTCTGTCTCTCTCACTCTCTCTCCCTTTCCCGCTCTGTCTGTCTCTCTCACTCCCACTCCCTTTTCCGCTCTGTCTGGCTCTCACTACCCTGCTTGCTCTGTCTGTCTCTCTCACTCCCTTTCCCGTCCTGTCTGTCTCTATCACTCTCACTCCCTTTCCAGCTCTGCCTGTCTCTCTGACTCTCACTCCCTTTCCCTCCCTATCTCTGTCACTCTCATTCCCTTTCCTGCTCTTTATTTCTCCCTAACTCTCACTCCCTTTCCCATCCTGTCTGTCTCTCTCAATCTCACTCCCTTTCCCGCACTGTCTGTCTCTCTCACTCTCACTCCCTTTCCCGCTCTTTCTGTCTCTCTCACTCTCAGTCCCTGTCCCGCTCTGTCTGTCTCTCTGACTCTCACTCCTCTTCCTGCTCTGTCTGTCTTTCTCACTCCCTTTCCCATTCTCTCTGTTTCTCTCGCTCCCTTTCCTGCTCTTTCCCTCTCTCTCTCATTCTCCCACCCATATTCAGGTTCCGTCTGTATCTCTCACCGTCACCCACTTTCCCGCTCTGTCTCACCCACTTTCCCTATCTGTCTGGCTCTCTCACTCTCAATCCTTTTCCCGCTCTGCCTGTCTCTTTCACTCTCACTCCCTTTCACGCTCTGTCTGTCTCTCTCATTCCCTTTCCCTCTCGGGCTCTTTCTCTCGCTCTCACTGCCCTGCCTGCTCTGTCTGTCTCTCTCACTCCCTTTCCTGCTGTCTGTCTCTCTCACTCCCTTTCCTGCTCTGGCTTTCTCTCTCACTCTCTTTCTGGCTCTGTCTATCTCTCCCACTGTCACTGACTTTCACGCTCTGTCTGTCTGTTTCACTCTCACCCCTTCTCCAGCTCTGCACCTCCTCTCTCACTCTCACTCCCTATCCCGCTCTGTCTGTCTCTCTCACTCTCACTCCCTTTACCGCTCTGTCTGTCTGTCTCTCACTATCACTCCATTTCCCTCCCTATCTCTCTCACTCTCACTCCCTTTCCCGCTCTCTCTTTCTCCCTCACTCTCACTCCCTTCCCCGTCCTGTCTGTCACTCTCACTCTCACTTCCTTTCCTGCTCTGTCTGTCTCTCTCACTTTAACTCCCTTTCCCACTCTGCCTGTCTCTTTCACTCTCACTCCCATCCCTGCTCTGTCTGTCGCTCTCACTCTGATGCCCTTTCCACGCCTGACTATCTCCCTCTCATTCACATGACATTTCTTTCCTGCTCTGTCTTTCTCTATCACTTTCACTACCTTTCCCACCCTGTCTGTCACTCTCAATCCCTTTCCCACTCTGTCTGTCTCTCTCACTCTCACTCCCTTTCCCGCACTATCTGTCTCTCTCACTCTCACTCTCTTTCCTGCCCTTTCTCTCTCAATCTCACTTTCTTTCCTGCTCTGTATTTCTCTCTCACTTTCACTCCCTTTCTCACTCTGTCTGTCACTCTCACTCCCTTTCCCGCTCTGTCTGTCTGTCTCACTCTCACTCGCTTTCTCACTCTGTCTTTCTCTCTCACGGTCACTCCCTTTCCCCCCCTTTCTCTCTCTCTCACTCCCTTTCCTCCTGTCTGTCTATCTCACTCTATTTCCCGTCCTGTCTGTCTCTCTCACTCTCTCTCCCTACCCTGCTCTGTCTGTCTCTCTGGCTCCCTTCCCAGCTCTGTCTGTCTCTCTCACTCCATTTCCTCCTCTCTGTCTCTCTCACTCCTTTTCCCACCTTGTCTGTCTCTCTCACTCTCACTCCATTTCCTGCTCTGTCTGTCCGTCTCGCTCTCATTCCCTTTCCATCCCTGTCTGTCTCTCTCACTCTTACTCCCTTTCCTGCTCTGTCTTTCTCCCTCACTCTCACTCCCTTTCCCGTCCTGTCTGTCTCTCTCACTCTCTCTCCCTTTCCCGCTCTGTCTGTCTCTCTCACTCCCTTTCCCGCTCTGTCTGTCTGTCTCACTCTCACTCGCTTTCTCACTCTGTCTTTCTCTCTCATGGTCACTCCCTTTCCCCCCCTTTCTCTCTCTCTCACTCCCTTTCCTCCTGTCTGTCTCTCTCACTCTATTTCCCGTCCTGTCTGTCTCTCTCACTCTCTCTCCCTACCCTGCTCTGTCTGTCTCTCTGGCTCCCTTCCCAGCTCTGTCTGTCTCTCTCACTCCATTTCCTCCTCTCTGTCTCTCTCACTCCTTTTCCCACCTTGTCTTTCTCTCTCACTCTCACTCCATTTCCTGCTCTGTCTGTCCGTCTCACTCTCATTCCCTTTCCATCCCTGTCTGTCTCTCTCACTCGTACTCCCTTTCCTGCTCTGTCTTTCTCCCTCACTCTCACTCCCTTTCCCGTCCTGTCTGTCTCTCTCACTCTCTCTCCCTTTCCCGCTCTGTCTGTCTCTCTCACTCCCACTCCCTTTTCCGCTCTGTCTGGCTCTCACTACCCTGCTTGCTCTGTCTGTCTCTCTCACTCCCTTTCCCGTCCTGTCTGTCTCTATCACTCTCACTCCCTTTCCAGCTCTGCCTGTCTCTCTGACTCTCACTCCCTTTCCCTCCCTATCTCTGTCACTCTCATTCCCTTTCCTGCTCTTTATTTCTCCCTAACTCTCACTCCCTTTCCCATCCTGTCTGTCTCTCTCAATCTCACTCCCTTTCCCGCACTGTCTGTCTCTCTCACTCTCACTCCCTTTCCCGCTCTTTCTGTCTCTCTCACTCTCAGTCCCTTTCCCGCTCTGTCTGTCTCTCTCACTCTCACTCCTCTTCCTGCTCTGTCTGTCTTTCTCACTCCCTTTCCCATTCTCTCTGTTTCTCTCGCTCCCTTTCCTGCTCTTTCCCTCTCTCTCTCATTCTCCCACCCATATTCAGGTTCCGTCTGTATCTCTCACTGTCACCCACTTTCCCGCTCTGTCTCACCCACTTTCCCTATCTGTCTGGCTCTCTCACTCTCAATCCTTTTCCCGCTCTGCCTGTCTCTTTCACTCTCACTCCCTTTCACGCTCTGTCTGTCTCTCTCATTCCCTTTCCCTCTCTGGTTCTTTCTCTCGCTCTCACTACCTTGCCTGCTCTGTCTGTCTCTCTCACTCCCTTTCCTGCTGTCTGTCTCTCTCACTCCCTTTCCTGCTCTGGCTTTCTCTCTCACTCTCTTTCTGGCTCTGTCTATCTCTCCCACTGTCACTGACATTCACGCTCTGTCTGTCTGTTTCACTCTCACCCCTTCTCCAGCTCTGCACCTCCTCTCTCACTCTCACTCCCTATCCCGCTCTGTCTCTCTCACTCTCACTCCCTTTACGGCTCTGTCTGTCTTTCTCTCACTATCACTCCGTTTCCCTCCCTATCTCTCTCACTCTCACTCCCTTTCCCGCTCTCTCTTTCTCCCTCACTCTCACTCCCTTCCCCGTCCTGTCTGTCTCTCTCACTCTCACTTCCTTTCCTGCTCTGTCTTTCTCTATCACTTTCACTACCTTTCCCACCCTGTCTGTCACTCTCAATCCCTTTCCCACTCTGTCTGCCTGTCTCACTCTCACTCCCTTTCCCGCACTATCTGTCTCTCTCACTCTCACTCTCTTTCCCGCTCTGTCTCTCACTCTCACTTTCTTTCCTGCTCTGTCTGTCTGTTTCACTCTCACTCCCTTTCACGCTCTGTCTGTCTCTCACACTCTCACTCCTTTCACACTCTGTCTGTCTGTCTCATCTCACTCACTTGCCCGCTCTGTCTGTCTCTCTCACGGTCACTCCCTTTCTCCCCCTTTCACTCTCTCACTCTCTTTCCTGCTGTCTGTCTCTCTCACTCCCTTTCCCGTCCTGTCTGTCTCTCTCTCTCTCTCTCCCTACCCTGCTCTGTCTGTCTCTCTGGCTCCCTTTCCAGCTCTGTCTGTCTCTCTCACTCCCTTTCCTGCTCTCTGTCTCTCTCACTCCTTTTCCCACCTTGTCTGTCTCTCTCACTCTCACTCCATTTTCTGCTCTGCCTGTCCGTCTCACTCCCTTTCCCCCTCTGTCTGTCCCTCTCACCCTTACTTCCTTTCCCGCTGTCTGTCTCTGTCACTCCCTTTCCTGCTGTCTGTCTCTCTCAATCTATTTCCCTTCCTGTCTGTCTCTCTCACTCTCTCTCCCTGTCCTGCTCTGTCTGTGTCTCTCACTCTCATTCTCTTTCCAGCTCTGTCTCTCTCACTGTCTTTCCTGCTCTGTCTGTCTGTTTCACTCTCACTCCCTTTCCCGTTCTGTCTGAATTTCTCACTCTCACTCCCTTTCCCGCTCTGTCTGAATTTCTCACTCTCACTCCCTTTCCCGCTCTGTCTGTCTCTCACACTCTCACTCCTTTCCCACTCTGTCTGTCTGTCTCATCTCACTCACTTGCCCGCTCTGTCTGTCTCTCTCACTCTTTCTCCCTTTCCCTCCCTGTCTGTCTCACTCACTCTCACACCCTTTCCCGCTCTGTATTTCTCCATCACTCTCACTCCCTTTCCCGTCCTGTCTGTCTCTCTCACTCTCACTCCCTTTCCCGCTCTGTCTGTCTGTCTCACTCTCACTCCCTTTCCCGCTCTGTCTGAATTTCCCACTCTCACGCCCTTTCCCGCTCTGTCTGTGCCTCACACTCTCACTCCCTTTCCCGATCTGTCTGTCTTTCTGACTCTCACTACCCTGCCAGCTCTGTTTGTCTCTCTCACTCCCTTTCCCACTCTGTCTGTCCCTCTCACTCGTACTCCCTTTCCCACTGTCTGTCTCTGTCATACCGCTTCCTTCTGTCTGTCTCTGTCACTCTATTTCCGTTCCTGTCTGTCTCTGTCACTCTCTCTCCCTTTCCTGCTCTGTCTGTCTCCCTTTCCAGCTCTGTATGTCTCTCTCACTCCCTTTTCTTCTGTCTGTCTCTCTCTCTCCTATTGCCACCCTGTCTGTCTCTCTCACTCTCACTCTCTTTCCCACTCTGTCTGTCTCTCTCACTCTCACCCACTTTCCCGCTCTGTCTGTGTCTCTCACTCTCACTCTCTTTCCCGCTCTGTCTCTCACTCTCACTTTCTTTCCTGCTCTGTCTTTCTCTCTCACTTTCACTACCTTCGCACCCTGTCTGTCACTCACACTCACTATCCCACTCTGTCTGTCTTTCTCACTCTCACTCCCTTCCCCGCTCTTTCTATCTCACTCTCACTCTCTTTCCTGTTCTTTCTCTCTCAACCTCACTTTCTTTCTGGCTCTGTCTTTCTCTCTCACTTTCACTCCCTTTCCCACCCTGTCTGTCACTCTCACTCACTATCCCGTTCTGTCTGTCTCTCTCACTTTCACTCCCTTTCCCGCTCTGTCTTTCTCTCATACTCTAACTCCTTCTCCCGCTCTGCCTGTCTCTTTAACTCTCACTCCCTTCCCCGCTCTGTCTGTCTCTCTCACTTTCAATCCCTTTCCCGCTCTGCTTGTCTCTTTCACTCTCACTCCCATCCCTGCTCTGTCTGTCTCTCTCACTCTCACGCCCTTTCCCCGCCTGACTATCTCCCTCTCATTCGCACGACATTTCGTGCTCTTTTTTTTTCTCTCTATCATCCACTTTCCCACTCTGTCTCTCTGTTTCATTCTCACCCACTCTCCCGGCTGTGTCTGTCTCTTTCATTCCCACCCACTTTCTCTGACTCTCTCACACCCTTTCCCACTTTCACCCGTTGTCTGGCTGTGGCCGCTTCTCTCACTCTCACACCCTTTCCCGTTCTTTCTGTCTGTCTGTCTCACTCCCTTTCCCGCTCTGTCTGTCTTTCTCACTCTCACTCCTTTTCCCGCTATGTCTGTCTGGCTCACACTATCACTCCCTTTCCCTCCCTGTCTCTCTCACTCTCACTCCCTTTCCCGCTCTATCTTTCCCCCTCACTCACACTCTCTTTCCCGTCCTGTCTGTCTCTCTCACTCTCACTCCCGTTCCCTCCCTGTCTGTCTTTCTCACTCCTACTCCCTTTCCCGCTCTGTCTTTCTCCCTCACTCTCACTCCCTTTCCCTCTCTGTCTGTCTCTCTCACCCTCACTCCCTTTCCCGCTCTGTCTGTCTCTCTCTCTCTCACTTCCTTTCCCGTCCTGTCTGTCTCTCTCACTCTCACTCCCTTTCCCGCCCTGTCTGCCTCTCTCACTATCACTCCCTTTCCCACCCTGTCTGTCTCTCTCGCTCCAATTCCTTCTGTCTGTCTCTGTCAATCTATTTCCCATCCTGTCTGTCTCTCTCACTCCCTTTCCCACTCTGGCTTTCTCTCTCACTCTGTTTCCCGCTCTTTCTATCTCTCCCACTCTCACTCCCTTTGCCGCTCTGTCTGTCTCTCTCACTCCCATTCCCGCTCTGTCTGTCTCTCTCACTTTAACTCCCTTTCCCACTCTGCCTGTCTCTTTCACTGTCATTCCCATCCTCGCTCTGTCTGTCGCTCTCACTCTGATGCCCTTTCCACGCCTGACTATCTCCCTCTCATTCACACGACATTTCTTTCCTGCTCTGTCTTTCTCTCTCAGTTTCACTACCTGTCCCACCCTGTCTGTCACTCTCAATCCCTTTCCCACTCTGTCTGTCTCTCTCACTCTCACTCCCTTTCCCGCACTATCTGTCTCTCTCACTCTCACTCTCTTTCCCGCCCTTTCTCTCTCAATCTCACTTTCTTTCCTGCTCTGTCTTTCTCTCTCACTTTCACTCCCTTTCTCACTCTGTCTGTCACTCTCACTCCCTTTCCCTCTCTGTCTGTCTGTCTCACTCTCACTCGCTTTCTCACTCTGTCTTTCTCTCTCACGGTCACTCCCTTTCCCCCCCTTTCTCTCTCTCTCACTCCCTTTCCTCCTGTCTGTCTCTCTCACTCTATTTCCCGTCCTGTCTGTCTCTCTCACTCTCTCTCCCTACCCTGCTCTGTCTGTCTCTCTGGCTCCCTTCCCAGCTCTGTCTGTCTCTCTCACTCCATTTCCTCCTCTCTGTCTCTCTCACCGCTTTTCCCACCTTGTCTTTTTCTCTCACTCTCACTCCATTTCCTGCTCTGTCTGTCCGTCTCGCTCTCATTCCCTTTCCATCCCTGTCTGTCTCTTTCACTCTTACTCCCTTTCCTGCTCTGTCTTTCTCCCTCACTCTCACTCCCTTTCCCGTCCTGTCTGTCTCTCTCACTCTCTCTCCCTTTCCCGCTCTGTCTGTCTCTCTCACTCCCTTTCCCGCTCTGTCTGTCTGTCTCACTCTCACTCGCTTTCTCACTCTGTCTTTCTCTCTCACGGTCACTCCCTTTCCCCCCCTTTCTCTCTCTCTCACTCCCTTTCCTCCTGTCTGTCTCTCTCACTCTATTTCCCGTCCTGTCTGTCTCTCTCACTCTCTCTCCCTACCCTGCTCTGTCTGTCTCTCTGGCTCCCTTCCCAGCTCTGTCTGTCTCTCTCACTCCATTTCCTCCTCTCTGTCTCTCTCACTCCTTTTCCCACCTTGTCTTTCTCTCTCACTCTCACTCCATTTCCTGCTCTGTCTGTCCGTCTCACTCTCATTCCCTTTCCATCCCTGTCTGTCTCTCTCACTCGTACTCCCTTTCCTGCTCTGTCTTTCTCCCTCACTCTCACTCCCTTTCCCGTCCTGTCTGTCTCTCTCACTCTCTCTCCCTTTCCCGCTCTGTCTGTCTCTCTCACTCCCACTCCCTTTTCCGCTCTGTCTGGCTCTCACTACCCTGCTTGCTCTGTCTGTCTCTCTCACTCCCTTTCCCGTCCTGTCTGTCTCTCTGACTCTCACTCCCTTTCCCTCCCTATCTCTGTCACTCTCATTCCCTTTCCTGCTCTTTATTTCTCCCTAACTCTCACTCCCTTTCCCATCCTGTCTGTCTCTCTCAATCTCACTCCCTTTCCCGCTCTTTCTGTCTCTCTCACTCTCAGTCCCTTTCCCGCTCTGTCTGTCTCTCTCACTCTCACTCCTCTTCCTGCTCTGTCTGTCTTTCTCACTCCCTTTCCCATTCTCTCTGTTTCTCTCGCTCCCTTTCCTGCTCTTTCCCTCTCTCTCTCATTCTCCCACCCATATTCAGGTTCCGTCTGTATCTCTCACCGTCACCCACTTTCCCGCTCTGTCTCACCCACTTTCCCTATCTGTCTGGCTCTCTCACTCTCAATCCTTTTCCCGCTCTGCCTGTCTCTTTCACTCTCACTCCCTTTCACGCTCTGTCTGTCTCTCTCATTCCCTTTCCCTCTCTGGCTCTTTCTCTCGCTCTCACTGCCCTGCCTGCTCTGTCTGTCTCTCTCACTCCCTTTCCTGCTGTCTGTCTCTCTCACTCCCTTTCCTGCTCTGGCTTTCTCTCTCACTCTCTTTCTGGCTCTGTCTATCTCTCCCACTGTCACTGACTTTCACGCTCTATCTGTCTGTTTCACTCTCACCCCTTCTCCAGCTCTGCACCTCCTCTCTCACTCTCACTCCCTATCCCGCTCTGTCTGTCTCTCTCACTCTCACTCCCTTTACGGCTCTGTCTGTCTGTCTCTCACTATCACTCCGTTTCCCTCCCTATCTCTCTCACTCTCACTCCCTTTCCCGCTCTCTCTTTCTCCCTCACTCTCACTCGCTTCCCCGTCCTGTCTGTCTCTCTCACTCTCACTTCCTTTCCCGCTCTGTCTGTCTCTCTCACTTTAACTCCCTTTCCCACTCTGCCTGTCTCTTTCACTCTCACTCCCATCCCCGCTCTGTCTGTCGCTCTCACTCTGATGCCCTTTCCACGCCTGACTATCGCCCTCTCATTCGCACGACATTTCTTTCCTGCTCTGTCTTTCTCTATCACTTTCACTACCTTTCCCACCCTGTCTGTCACTCTCAATCCCTTTCCCACTCTGTCTGCCGGTCTCACTCTCACTCCCTTTCACGCACTATCTGTCTCTCTCACTCTCACTCTCTTTCCCGCTCTGTCTCTCACTCTCACTTTCTTTCCTGCTCTGTCTTTCTCTCTCACTTTCACTCCCTTTCTCACCCTGTCTGTCACTCTCACTCCCTATCCTGCTCTGTCTGTCTGTCTCACTCTCACTCGCTTTCTCACACTGTCTTTCTCTCTCACGTTCACTCCCTTTCCCCCCCTTTCTCTCTCTCTCACTCCCTTTCCTCCTGTCTGTCTCTCTCACTCTATTTCCTGTCCTGTCTGTCTCTCTCACTCTCTCTCCCTACCCTGCTCGGTCTGTCACTCTGGCTCCCTTCCCTGCTCTGTCTGTCTCTCTCACTCCATTTCCTCCTCTCTGTCTCTCTCACTCCTTTTCCCACCTTGTCTGTCCCTTTCACTCTCACTCCATTTCCTGCTCTGTCTGTCCATCTCACTCTCATTCCCTTTCCCTCCCTGTCTGTCTCTCTCACTCTTACTCCCTTTCCTTCTCTGTCTTTCTCCCTCACTCTCACTCCCTTTCCCGTCCTGTCTGTCTCTCTCACACTCTCTCCCTTTCCCGCTCTGTCTGTCTCTCTCACTCTCATTCCCTTTCCCGCTCTGTCTGGCTCTCACTACCCTGCCTGCTCTGTCTGTCTCTCTCACTCCCTTTCCCGTCCTGTCTGTCTCTATCACTCTCACTCCCTTTCCCGCTCTGCCTGTCTCTCTGACTCTCTCTCCCTTTCCCTCCCAATCTCTGTCACTCTCATTCCCATTCCCACTCTTTCTTTCTCCCTCACTCTCACTCCCTTTCCCGTCCTGTCTGTCTCTCTCACTCTCACTCCCTTTCCCGCTCTGTCTCTCTCTATCACTCTCACTCCCTTTCCCGCTCTGTCTGTCTCTCTCACTCTCACTCCCTTTCCTGCTCTGTCTGTCTCTCTCACTCTCACTCCCCTTCCTGCTCTGTCTGTCTTTCTCACTCCCTTTCCCATTCTCTCTGTTTCTCTCGCTCCCTTTCCTGCTCTTTCCCTCTCTCTCTCATTCTCCCACCCATATTCAGGTTCCGTCTGTCTCTCTCACCTTCACCTAATTTCCCGCTCTGTCTCACCCACTTTCCCTATCTGTCTGGCTCTCTCACTCTCACTCCTTTTCCCTCTCTGCCTGTCTCTTTCACTCTCACTCCCTTTCACGCTCTGTCTGTCTCTCTCATTCCCTTTCCCTCTCTGGCTCTTTCTCTCACTCTCACTCCCCTGCCTGGTCTGTCTGTCTCTCTCACTCTCTTTCCCATCCTGTCTGTCTCTCTCACTCTCTTTCCTGCTGTCTGTCTCTCTCACTCTCACTCCCTTTCCCGCTCTCTCTTTCTCCCTCACTCTCACTCCCTTCCCCGTCCTGTCTGTCTCTCTCACTCTCACTTCCTTTCCCGCACTGTCTGTCTCTATCACTCTCCCTCCCTTTCCCGCTCTGTCTTTCTCTCTGACTCTCGCTCCCTTTCCCGCTCTGTCTGTCAGCCTCACTCTAATTCTCTTTCACGATCTGTCTGTCTCTCTCACTCTCACTCCTTTTCCCGCTCTGTCTGTCTCTCACACGGTCACTCCCTTTCCCCCCCTTTCTCTCTCTCACTCTCTTTCCTGCTGTCTGTCTCTCTCACTCTATTTCCCGTCCTGTCTGTCTCTCTCACTCTCTCTAACTACCCTGCTCTGTCTGTCTCTCTGGCTCCCTTTCCAGCTCTGTCTGTCTCTCTCACTCCCTTTCCTGCTCTCTGTCTCTCTCACTCCTTTTCCAACCTTGTCTGTCTCTCTCACTCTCACTCCATTTTCTGCTCTGTCTGTCCGTCTCACTCTCACTCCCTTTCCCCCTCTGTCTGTCCCTCTCACTCTTACTTCCTTTCCCGCTGTCTGTCTCTGTCACTCCCTTTCCTGCTGTCTGTCTCTCTCAATCTATTTCCCTTCCTGTCTGTCTCTCTCACTCTCTCTCCCTGTCCTGCTCTGTCTGTTTCTCTCACTCTCAATCTCTTTCCAGCTCTGTCACTCTCACTCTCTTTCTTGCTCTGTCTGTCTGTTTCACTCTCACTCCCTTTCACGCTCTGTCTGTCTCTCACACTCTCACTCCTTTCACACTCTGTCTGTCTGTCTCATCTCACTCACTTGCCCGCTCTGTCTGTCTCTCTCACGGTCACTCCCTTTCCCCCCCTTTCACTCTCTCACTCTCTTTCCTGCTGTCTGTCTCTCTCACTCCCTTTCCCGTCCTGTCTGTCTCTCTCACTCTCTCTCCCTACCCTGCTCTGTCTGTCTCTCTGGCTCCCTTTCCAGCTCTGTCTGTCTCTCTCACTCCCTTTCCTGCTCTCTGTCTCTCTCACTCCTTTTCCCACCTTGTCTGTCTCTCTCACTCTCACTCCATTTTCTGCTCTGCCTGTCCGTCTCACTCCCTTTCCCCCTCTGTCTGTCCCTCTCACCCTTACTTCCTTTCCCGCTGTCTGTCTCTGTCACTCCTTTTCCTGCTGTCTGTCTCTCTCAATCTATTTCCCTTCCTGTCTGTCTCTCTCACTCTCTCTCCCTGTCCTGCTCTGTCTGTTTCTCTCACTCTCATTCTCTTTCCAGCTCTGTCTCTCTCACTGTCTTTCCTGCTCTGTCTGTCTGTTTCACTCTCACTCCCTTTCCCGCTCTGTCTGAATTTCTCACTCTCACTCCCTTTCCCGCTCTGTCTGTCTCTCACACTCTCACTCCTTTCCCACTCTGTCTGTCTGTCTCATCTCACTCACTTGCCCGCTCTGTCTGTCTCTCTCACTCTTTCTCCCTTTCCCTCCCTGTCTGTCTCACTCACTCTCACACCCTTTCCCGCTCTGTATTTCTCCATCACTCTCACTCCCTTTCCCGTCCTGTCTGTCTCTCTCACTCTCACTCCCTTTCCCGCTCTGTCTGTCTGTCTCCCTCTCACTCCCTTTCCCGCTCTGTCTGAATTTCCCACTCTCACGCCCTTTCCCGCTCTGTCTGTGCCTCACACTCTCACTCCCTTTCCCGATCTGTCTGTCTTTCTGACTCTCACTACCCTGCCAGCTCTGTTTGTCTCTCTCACTCCCTTTCCCACTCTGTCTGTCCCTCTCACTCGTACTCCCTTTCCCACTGTCTGTCTCTGTCATACCGCTTCCTTCTGTCTGTCTCTGTCACTCTATTTCCGTTCCTGTCTGTCTCTGTCACTCTCTCTCCCTTTCCTGCTCTGTCTGTCTCCCTTTCCAGCTCTGTATGTCTCTCTCACTCCCCTTTCTTCTGTCTGTCTCTCTCTCTCCTATTGCCACCCTGTCTGTCTCTCTCACTCTCACTCTCTTTCCCACTCTGTCTGTCTCTCTCACTCTCACCCACTTTCCCGCTCTGTCTGTGTCTCTCACTCTCACTCTCTTTCCCGCTCTGTCTCTCACTCTCACTTTCTTTCCTGCTCTGTCTTTCACTCTCACTTTCACTACCTTCGCACCCTGTCAGTCACTCACACTCCCTATCCCACTCTGTCTGTCTTTCTCACTCTCACTCCCTTCCCCGCTCTTTCTATCTCACTCTCACTCTCTTTCCTGTTCTTTCTCTCTCAACCTCACTTTCTTTCTGGCTCTGTCTTTCTCTCTCACTTTCACTCCCTTTCCCACCCTGTCTGTCACTCTCACTCACTATCCCGTTCTGTCTGTCTCTCTCACTTTCACTCCCTTTCCCGCTCTGTCTTTCTCTCATACTCTAACTCCTTCTCCCGCTCTGCCTGTCTCTTTCACTCTCACTCCCTTCCCCGCTCTGTCTGTCTCTCTCACTTTCAATCCCTTTCCCGCTCTGCCTGGCTCTTTCACTCTCACTCCCATCCCTGCTCTGTCTGTCTCACGCCCTTTCCCCTCCTGACTATCTCCCTCTCATTCGCACGACATTTCGTGCTCTTTTTTTTCTCTCTATCATCCACTTTCCCACTCTGTCTCTCTGTTTCATTCTCACCCACTCTCCCGGCTGTGTCTGTCTCTTTCATTCCCACCCACTTTCTCTGACTCTCTCACACCCTTTCCCACTTTCACCCGTTGTCCGGCTGTGGCCGCTTCTCTCACTCTCACACCCTTTCCCGTTCTGTCTGTCTGTCTGTCTCACTCCCTTTCCCGCTCTGTCTGTCTTTCTCACTCTCACTCCTTTTCCCGCTATGTCTGTCTGGCTCACACTATCACTCCCTTTCCCTCCCTGTCTCTCTCACTCTCACTCCCGTTCCCGCTCTATCTTTCTCCCTCACTCACACTCTCTTTCCCGTCCTGTCTGTCTCTCTCACTCTCACTCCCGTTCCCTCCCTGTCTGTCTTTCTCACTCTTACTCCCTTTCCCGCTCTGTCTTTCTCCCTCACTCTCACTCCCTTTCCCTCTCTGTCTGTCTCTCTCACCCTCACTCCCTTTCCCGCTCTGTCTGTCTCTCTCTCTCTCACTTCCTTTCCCGTCCTGTCTGTCTCTCTCACTCTCACTCCCTTTCCCGCCCTGTCTGCCTCTCTCACTATCACTCCCTTTCCCACCCTGTCTGTCTCTCTCGCTCCAATTCCTTCTGTCTGTCTCTGTCAATCTATTTCCCATCCTGTCTGTCTCTCTCACTCCCTTTCCCACTCTGGCTTTCTCTCTCACTCTGTTTCCCGCTCTGTCTATCTCTCCCACTCTCACTCCCTTTGCCGCTATGTCTGTCTCTCTCACTCCCATTCCCGCTCTGTCTGTCTCTCTCACTTTAACTCCCTTTCCCACTCTGCCTGTCTCTTTCACTCTCACTCCCTTTCACGCTCTGTCTGTCTCTCTCATTCCCTTTCCCTCTCTGGCTCTTTCTCTCACTCTCACTCCCCTGCCTGGTCTGTCTGTCTCTCTCACTCCCTTTCCCATCCTGTCTGTCTCTCTCACTCTCTTTCCTGCTGTCTGTCTCTCTCACTCTCACTCCCTTTCCCGCTCTCTCTTTCTCCCTCACTCTCACTCACTTCCCCGTCCTGTCTGTCTCTCTCACTCTCACTTCCTTTCCCGCACTGTCTGTCTCTATCACTCTCCCTCCCTTTCCCGCTTTGTCTTTCTCTCTGACTCTCGCTCTGTCTGTCAGCCTCACTCTAATTCTCTTTCACGATCTGTCTGTCTCTCTCACTCTCACTCCTTTTCCCGCTCTGTCTGTCTCTCACACGGTCACTCCCTTTCCCCCCCTTTCTCTCTCTCACTCTTTTTCCTGCTGTCTGTCTCTCTCACTCTATTTCCCGTCCTGTCTGTCTCTCTCACTCTCTCTCCCTACCCTGCTCTGTCTGTCTCTCTGGCTCCCTTTCCAGCTCTGTCTGTCTCTCTCACTCCCTTTCCTGCTCTCTGTCTCTCTCACTCCTTTTCCAACCTTGTCTGTCTCTCTCACTCTCACTCCATTTTCTGCTCTGTCTGTCTGTCTCACTCTCACTCCCTTTCCCCCTCTGTCTGTCCCTCTCACTCTTACTTCCTTTCCCGCTGTCTGTCTCTGTCACTCCCTTTCCTGCTGTCTGTCTCTCTCAATCTATTTCCCTTCCTGTCTGTCTCTCTCACTCTCTCTCCCTGTCCTGCTCTGTCTGTTTCTCTCAATCTCAATCTCTTTCCAGCTCTGTCACTCTCACTCTCCTTCCTGCTCTGTCTGTCTGTTTCACTCTCACTCCCTTTCACGCTCTGTCTGTCTCTCACACTCTCACTCCTTTCACACTCTGTCTGTCTGTCTCATCTCACTCACTTGCCCGCTCTGTCTGTCTCTCTCACGGTCACTCCCTTTCCCCCCCTTTCACTCTCTCACTCTCTTTCCTGCTGTCTGTCTCTCTCACTCCCTTTCCCGTCCTGTCTGTCTCTCTCACTCTCTCTCCCTACCCTGCTCTGTCTGTCTCTCTGGCTCCCTTTCCAGCTCTGTCTGTCTCTCTCACTCCCTTTCCTGCTCTCTGTCTCTCTCACTCCTTTTCCCACCTTGTCTGTCTCTCTCACTCTCACTCCATTTTCTGCTCTGCCTGTCCGTCTCACTCCCTTTCCCCCTCTGTCTGTCCCTCTCACCCTTACTTCCTTTCCCGCTGTCTGTCTCTGTCACTCCCTTTCCTGCTGTCTGTCTCTCTCAATCTATTTCCCTTCCTGTCTGTCTCTCTCACTCTCTCTCCCTGTCCTGCTCTGTCTGTTTCTCTCACTCTCATTCTCTTTCCAGCTCTGTCTCTCTCACTGTCTTTCCTGCTCTGTCTGTCTGTTTCACTCTCACTCCCTTTCCCGTTCTGTCTGAATTTCTCACTCTCACTCCCTTTCCCGCTCTGTCTGAATTTCTCACTCTCACTCCCTTTCCCGCTCTGTCTGTCTCTCACACTCTCACTCCTTTCCCACTCTGTCTGTCTGTCTCATCTCACTCATTTGCCCGCTCTGTCTGTCTCTCTCACTCTTTCTCACTTTCCCTCCCTGTCTGTCTCACTCACTCTCACACCCTTTCCCGCTCTGTATTTCTCCATCACTCTCACTCCCTTTCCCGTCCTGTCTGTCTCTCTCACTCTCACTCCCTTTCCCGCTCTGTCTGTCTGTCTCCCTCTCACTCCCTTTCCCGCTCTGTCTGAATTTCCCACTCTCACGCCCTTTCCCGCTCTGTCTGTGCCTCACACTCTCACTCCCTTTCCCGATCTGTCTGTCTTTCTGACTCTCACTACCCTGCCAGCTCTGTTTGTCTCTCTCACTCCCTTTCCCACTCTGTCTGTCCCTCTCACTCGTACTCCCTTTCCCACTGTCTGTCTCTGTCACTCTATTTCCGTTCCTGTCTGTCTCTGTCACTCTCTCTCCCTTTCCTGCTCTGTCTGTCTCCCTTTCCAGCTCTGTATGTCTCTCTCACTCCCCTTTCTTCTGTCTGTCTCTCTCTCTCCTATTGCCACCCTGTCTGTCTCTCTCACTCTCACTCTCTTTCCCACTCTGTCTGTCTCTCTCACTCTCACCCACTTTCCCGCTCTGTCTGTGTCTCTCACTCTCACTCTCTTTCCCACTCTGTCTGTCTCTCTCACTCTCACCCACTTTCCCGCTCTGTCTGTGTCTCTCACTCTCACTCTCTTTCCCGCTCTGTCTCTCACTCTCACTTTCTTTCCTGCTCTGTCTTTCTCTCTCACTTTCACTACCTTCGCACCTTGTCAGTCACTCACACTCCCTATCCCACTCTGTCTGTCTTTCTCACTCTCACTCCCTTCCCCGCTCTTTCTATCTCACTCTCACTCTCTTTCCTGTTCTTTCTCTCTCAACCTCACTTTCTTTCTGGCTCTGTCTTTCTCTCTCACTTTCACTCCCTTTCCCACCCTGTCTGTCACTCTCACTCACTATCCCGTTCTGTC
The DNA here is from genome assembly GCF_017639515.1 of Carcharodon carcharias. Lineage (NCBI taxonomy): Eukaryota > Metazoa > Chordata > Chondrichthyes > Lamniformes > Lamnidae > Carcharodon > Carcharodon carcharias. The sequence goes on from NC_054469.1 coordinate 173,590,341, forward strand.
TGTCTCTCTCACTTTCACTCCCTTTCCCGCTCTGTCTTTCTCTCATACTCTAACTCCTTCTCCCGCTCTGCCTGTCTCTTTCACTCTCACTCCCTTCCCCGCTCTGTCTGTCTCTCTCACTTTCAATCCCTTTCCCGCTCTGCCTGTCTCTTTCACTCTCACTCCCATCCCTGCTCTGTCTGTCTCTCTCACTCTCACGCCCTTTCCCCCCCTGACTATCTCCCTCTCATTCGCACGACATTTCGTGCTCTTTTTTTTTCTCTCTATCATCCACTTTCCCACTCTGTCTCTCTGTTTCATTCTCACCCACTCTCCCGGCTGTGTCTGTCTCTTTCATTCCCACCCACTTTCTCTGACTCTCTCACACCCTTTCCCACTTTCACCCGTTGTCCGGCTGTGGCCGCTTCTCTCACTCTCACACCCTTTCCCGTTCTGTCTGTCTGTCTGTCTCACTCCCTTTCCCGCTCTGTCTGTCTTTCTCACTCTCACTCCTTTTCCCGCTATGTCTGTCTGGCTCACACTATCACTCCCTTTCCCTCCCTGTCTCTCTCACTCTCACTCCCTTTCCCGCTCTATCTTTCCCCCTCACTCACACTCTCTTTCCCGTCCTGTCTGTCTCTCTCACTCTTACTCCCTTTCCCGCTCTGTCTTTCTCCCTCACTCTCACTCCCTTTCCCTCTCTGTCTGTCTCTCTCACCCTCACTCCCTTTCCCGCTCTGTCTGTCTCTCTCTCTCTCACTTCCTTTCCCATCCTGTCTGTCTCTCTCACTCTCACTCCCTTTCCAGCCCTGTCTCTCTCACTCTCACTCCCTTTCCCGCTGTATCTTTCCCCCTCACTCTCACTCCCGTTCCCTCCCTGTCTGTCTTTCTCACTCTTACTCCCTTTCCCGCTCTGTCTTTCTCCCTCACTCTCACTCCCTTTCCCTCTCTGTCTGTCTCTCTCACCCTCACTCCCTTTCCCGCTCTGTCTGTCTCTCTCTCTCTCACTTCCTTTCCCATCCTGTCTGTCTCTCTCACTCTCACTCCCTTTCCCGCCCTGTCTGCCTCTCTCACTATCACTCCCTTTCCCACCCTGTCTGTCTCTCTCGCTCCAATTCCTTCTGTCTGTCTCTGTCAATCTATTTCCCATCCTGTCTGTCTCTCTCACTCCCTTTCCCACTCTGGCTTTCACTCTCACTCTGTTTCCCGCTCTGTCTATCTCTCCCACTCTCACTCCCTTTGCCGCTCTGTCTGTCTCTCTCACTCCCATTCCCGCTCTGTCTGTCTCTCTCACTTTAACTCCCTTTCCCACTCTGCCTGTCTCTTTCACTGTCATTCCCATCCTCGCTCTGTCTGTCGCTCTCACTCTGATGCCCTTTCCACGCCTGACTATCTCCCTCTCATTCGCACGACATTTCTTTCCTGCTCTGTCTTTCTCTCTCACTTTCACTACCTTTCCCAACCTGTCTGTCACTCTCAATCCCTTTCCCACTCTGTCTGTTTCTCTCACTCTCACTCTCTTTCCCGCCCTTTCTCTCTCAATCTCACTTTCTTTCCTGCTCTGTCTTTCTCTCTCACTTTCACTCCCTTTCTCACCCTGTCTGTCACTCTCACTCCCTTTCCCGCTCTGTCTGTCTGTCTCACTCTCACTCGCTTTCTCAGTCTGTCTTTCTCTCTCACGGTCACTCCCTTTCCCACCCTTTCTCTCTCTCTCACTCCCTTTCCTCCTGTCTGTCTCTCTCACTCTGTTTCCCTTCCTGTCTGTCTCTCTCACTCTCTCTCCCTACCCTGCTCTGTCTGTCTCTCTGGCTCCCTTCCCAGCTCTGCCCCTCTCTCTCACTCCATTTCCTCCTCTCTGTCTCTCTCACTCCTTTTCCCACCTTGTCTGTCTCTCTCACTCTCACTCCATTTCCTGCTCTGTCTGTCCATCTCACTCTCATTCCCTTTCCCTCCCTGTCTGTCTCTCTCACTCTTACTCCCTTTCCTGCTCTGTCTTTCACCCTCACTCTCACTCCCTTTCCTGCTCTGTCTGTCTCTCTCACTCTCACTCCCTTTCCTGCTCTGTCTGGCTCTCAATACCCTGCCTGCTCTGTCTGTCTCTCTCACTCCCTTTCCCGTCCTGTCTGTCTCTATCACTCTCACTCACTTTCCCGCTCTGCCTGTCTCTCTGACTCTCACTCCCTTGCCCTCCCTATCTCTGTCACTCTCATTCCCTTTCCCGCTCTTTCTTTCTCTCTCACTCTCTTTCCCTTTCCCGTCCTGTCTGTCTCTCACTCTCACTACCTTTCCCGCTCTGTCTGTCTCTCTCACTCTCAGTCCCCTTCCTGCTCTGTCTGTCTTTCTCACTCCCTTTCGCATTCTCTCTGTTTGTCTCGCTCCCTTTCCTGCTCTTTCCCTCTCTCTATCATTCTCCCACCCATATTCAGGTTCCAACTGTCTCTCTCACCGTCACCCACTTTCCCGCTCTGTCTCACCCACTTTCCCTATCTGTCTGGCTCTCTCACTCTCACTCCTTTTCCCGCTCTGCCTGTCTCTTTCACTCTCACTCCCTTTCACGTTCTGAATGTCTCTCTCATTCCCTTTCCCTCTCTGGCTCTTTCTCTCACTCTCACTCCCCTGCCTGGTCTGTCTGTCTCTCTCACTCCCTTTCCCATCCTGTCTGTCTCTCTCACTCTCTTTCCTGCTGTCTGTCTCTCTCACTCCCTTTCCTGCTCTGGCTTTCTCTCTCACTCTCTTTCTGGCTCTGTCTGTCTCTCCCATTGTAACTGCCTTTCACGCGCTGTCTGTCTGTCTCACTCTCACCCCTTGTCCATGTCTGCCCTCCTCTCTCAATCTCACTCCCTTTCCCTCTCTGTCTGTCTCTCTCACTCTCACTCCCTTTCCCGTTCTTTCTGTCTGTCGCTCACTATCATTCCCTTTCCCTCTCTATCTCTCTCACTCTCTCTCCCTTTCCCGCTCTCTCTTTCTCCCTCAGTCTCACTCCCTTTCCCGTCCTTCTGTCTCTCTCACTCTCACTCCCTTTCCCACCCTGTCTGTCACTCTCACTCCCTTACCCACTCTGTTTGTCTGTCTCACTCTCACTCACTTTCCCACTTTGTCTTTCTCTCTCACGTTCACTCCCTTTCCCACCCTTTCTCTCTCTTTCACTCCCTTTCCTCCTTTCTGTCTCTATCACTCTATTTCCCGTCCTGTCTGTCTCTCTCACTCTCTCTCCCTACCCTGCTCTGTCTGTCTCTCAGGCTCCCTTCCCAGCTCTGCCTGTCTCTCTCACTCCATTTCCTGCTCTCTGTCTCTCTCACTCCTTTTCCCACCTTGTCTGTCTCTCTCACTCTCACTCCATTTCCTGCTCTGTCTGTCCGTCTCACTCTCACTCCCTTTCCCCTCTGTCAGTCCCTCTCACTCTTAATCCTTTTCCCGCTGTCTGTCTCTGTCAATCCCTTTCCTGATGTCTGTCTCTCTCAATCTATTTCCCTTCCTGTCTGTCTCTCTCTCTCACTCTCTCTCCCTTTCCCGCTTTGTCTGTTTCTCTCACACTCACTCTCTTTCCTGCTCTGTCTGTCTGTTTCACTCTCACTCCCTTTCCGGCTCTGTCTGAATTTCTCACTCTCATTCCCTTTCCCGCTCTGTCTGTCTCTCATACTCTCACTCCTTTTCCCGCTCTGTCTGTCTGTCTCTCACTATCACTCCCTTTCCCTCCCTATCGCTCTCACTCTCACTCCCTTTCCCGCTCTCTCTTTCTCCCACTCTCACTACGTTTCCCGTACTGTCTGACTCTCTCACTCTCACTCCCTTTCCCGCACTGTCTTTCTCTATCATTCTCACTTCCTTTCCCGCTCTGTCTGTCTCTTTGACTCTCACTCCCTTTCCCGCGCTGGTTGTCAGCCTATCTCTCATTCGCTATCCCGCTCTGTCTGTTTCTGTCACTCTCACTCCCTTTCCCACTCTGTCTGTCTCTCTCACTCTCACTCCATTTCCTGCTCTGTCTGTCCGTCTCACTCTCACTCCCTTTCCCTTCCTGTCTGTCTCTATCACTCCTACTCCCTTTCCTGCTCTGTCTTTCTCCCTCACTCTCACTCCCTTTCCCGTCCTGTCTGTCTCTCTCACTCTCAATCCCTTTCCCACTCTGTCTGTCTGTCTGACTCTCACTACCCTGCCTGCTCAGTCTGTCTCTCTCACTCCCTTTCCCATCCTGTCTGTCTCTATCACTCTCACTCCCTTTCCTGCTCTGCCTGTCTCTCTGACTCTCACTCCCTTTCCCTCCCTAACTCTGTCACTCTCACTCCCTTTCCCGCCCTCTCTTTCTCCCTCATTCTCACTCCCTTACCCGTCCTGTCTTTCTCTCTCACTCTCACTCCCTTTCCCGCACTGTCTGTCTCTATCACTCTCACTCCCTTTCCTGCTCTGTCTGTCTCTCTCACTCTCACTCCCTTTCCCGCTCTGTCTGTCTCTCTCACTCTTACTCCCTTTCCCGCTCTGTCTGTCTCACTCTCACTCGCTTTCCCGCCCTGTCTGTCTCTCTCACTCTCACTCCCTTTCCCACTGTGTCTGTCTCTCTGTCTCTCACTCCCCTGCCTGCTTTGTCTGTCTCTCTCACTCCGTTTCCTTCTCTTTCTCTCTCTTTCACTCTGACCCATTCTCCCGGCTGTGTCTGTCTCTCACTGTCACCCAGTTTCTCTGACTCTCTCACTGCCTTTCCCACTCTCACCCCTTTCCAGCTCTGCCCTCCTCTCTCATTCTCTCCCCTTTCCCGCTCTGTCTGTCTCCCTCACTCTCACTCCCTTTCCCGTTCTGTCTGTGTGTCTCTCACTATCATTCCCATTCCCTCCCTATCGCTCTCACTCTCAATCCCTTTCCCGCTCTCTCTTTCTCCCTCACTCTCACTCCCTTTCCCATCCTGTCTGTCTCTCTCACTCTCACTCCCTTTCCTGCACTTCTGTCTCTATCACTCTCGCTCCCTTTCCCGCTCTCTCTGTCTCTCTGACTCTCACTCCCTTTCCTGCTCTGTCTGTCAGCCTAACTCTCATTCACTTTCCCGCTCTGTCTGTCTCTCTCACTCTCACTCCATTTCCCGCTCTGTCTGTCTCTCTCACGGTCACTCCCTTTCCCACCCTTTCTCTCTCTCTCACTCTCTTTCCCGCTGTCTGTCTCTCTCACTCTTTTTCCCGTCCTGTCTGTCTCTCACACTCTCTCTCACTACCCAGCTCTGTTTGTCTCTCTGGCTCCCTTTCCAGCTCTGTCTGTCTCTCTCACGCCCTTTCCTGCTCCCTGTCTCTCTCACTCCTTTTCCCACCTTGTCTGTCTCTCTCACTCTCACTCCATTTTCTGCTCTGTCTGTCCGTCTCACTCTCACTCCCTTTCCCCCTCTGTCTGTCCCTCTCACCCTTACTTCCTTTCCCGCTGTCTGTCTCTGTCACTCCCTTTCCTGCTGTCTGTCTCTCTCAATCTATTTCCCTTCCTGTCTGTCTCTCTCACTCTCTCTCCCTTTCCTGCTCTGTCTGTTTCTCTCACTCTCAATCTCTTTCGGGCTCTGTCTCTCACACTCTCACTCTCTTTCCCACTCTGTCTGTCTGTCTCATCTGAATCACTTGCCCGCTCTGTCTGATTATCTCACTCTCACTCCCTTTCCCTCCCTGTCTGTCTCACTCACTCTCAATCCCTTTCCCGCTCTGTCTTTCTCCCTCACTCTCACTCCCTTTCCCGCTCTGTCTGTCTGTCTCACTCTCACTCCCTTTCCCGCTCTGTCTAAATTTACCACTCTCACTCCCTTTCCTGCTCTGTCTGTCTCTCACACTCTCACTACCTTTCCCGCTCTGTCTGTCTGTCTGACTCTCACTACCCTGCCAGCTCTGTTTGTCTCTCTCACTCCCTTTCCCTCTCTGTCTGTCCCTCTCACTCATACTCCCTCTCCCGCTGTCTGTCTCTGTCATACCCCTTCCTGCTGTCTGTCTCTGTCGCTCTATTTCCGTTCCTGTCTGTCTCTCTAACTCTCTCTCCCTTTCCTGCTTTGTCTGTCTCCCTTTCCAGCTCTGTTTGTCTCTCTCACTCCCCTTTCTTCTGTCTGTCTCTCTCTCTCCTTTTCCCACCCTGTCTGTCTCTCTCACTCTCACTCCCTTTCCCACCCTGTCTGTCTCTCTCACTCTCACCCACTTTCCCGCTCTGTCTGTGTCTCTCACTCTCACTCTCTTTCCCGCTCTGTCTCTCACTCTCACTTTCTTTCCTGCTCTGTCTTTCTCTCTCACTTTCACTACCTTTCCCACCCTGTCTGTCACTCACACTCCCTTTCCCGCTCTGTCTGTCTCTCTTACTCTCTCTCCCATTCCCGCTCTGTCTGTCTCACTCACTCTCACACTCTTTCCCGTTCTTTCTCTCTCAATCTCACTTTCTTTCCTGCTCTGTCTTTCTCTCTCACTTTCACTCCCTTTCCCACCCTGTCTGTCACTCTCACTCACTATCCTGCTCTGTCTGTCTCTCTCACTTTCACTCCCTTTCACGCTCTCTCTGTCTCTTTCACTCTCACTGCCTTCCCCGCTCTGTTGGTCTCTTTCACTCTCACTCCCATCCCCGCTCTGTCTGTCGTTCTCACTCTCACGCCCTTTTCCCGCCTGACTATCTCCCTCTCATTCGCACGACATTTCTTTCCTGCTCTGTCTTTCTCTCTCACTTTCACTACCTTTCCCACCCTGTCTGTCACTCTCACTCCCTTTACTGCTCTGTCTGTCTCTCTCAATCTCACTCTATTTCCCGCCCTTTCTCTCTCAATCTAACTTTCTTTCCTGCTTTGTCTTTCTCTCTCACTTTCACTCCCTTTCCCACCCTGTCTGTCACTCTCACTCACTATCGCGCACTGTCTGTCTGTCTCACTCTCACTCGCTCTCCCACACTTTCTGTCTCTCTCACTCTCACTCCCTTTCCTGCTCTGTCTGTCCCTCTCACTCTCACTCCTTTTCCCGCTCTGTCTGTCTGTCTCTCACTATCTCTCCCTTTCCCTCCCTGTCTCTCTCACTCTCACTCCCTTTCCCACTCTGTCTTTCTCCCTCACTCACACTCTCTTTTTCATCCTGTCTCTCTTTCTCAATCTCACTCCTTTTCCCGCTCTCTGTCTGTCTCATCTCACTCGGTTACCCGCTGTGTCTGTTTCTCTCACTCTCACTCCCTTTCCCTCCCTGCCTGTCTCTCACACTATTAATCCCTATCCCGCTCTTCTTTCTCCCTCACTCTCACTCCCTATCCCGCTCTTTCTTTCTCCCTGACTCACACGCCCTTTACCGCTCTGTCTGTCTGTCTCACTCTCACTCCCTTTCCCGCTCTGTCTGAATTTCCCACTCTCACTCCCTTTCCCGCTCTGTCTGTCTCTCATACTCTCACTCCCTTTCCCACTCTGTCTGTCTGTCTGACTCTGACTACCCTGCCTGCTCAGTTTGTCTCTCTCACTCCCTTTCCCACTCTGTCTGTCCCTCTCACTCGTATTCCCTTTCCCGCTTTCTGTCTCTGTCACACCCCTTCCTGCTGTCTGTCTTTGTCACTCTATTTGCGTTCCTGTCTGTCTCTCTCACTCTCTCTCCCTTTCCTGCTCTGTCTGTCTCCCTTTCCAGCTCTGTATGTCTCTCTCACTCCCTTTTCTGCTGTCTGTCTCTCTCTCTCCTTTTCCCACCCTGTCTGTCTCTCTCACTCTCACTCCCTTTCCCACTCTCTGTCTCTCTCACTCTCACCCACTTTCCCGCTCTGTCTGTGTCTCTCACTCTCACTCTCTTTCCCGCTCTGTCTCTAACTCTCACTTTCTTTCCTGCTCTGTCTTTCTCTCTCTCTTTCACTACCTTTCCCAGCCTGTCTGTCACTCACACTCCCTTTCCCACTCTGTCCGTCTCTCTCACTCTCACTCCCATTCCCGTTCTTTATCTCTCAATCTCATTTTCTTTCCTGCTCTGACTTTCTCTCTCACTTTCACTCCATTTCCCACCATGTCTGTCACTCTCACTCACTATCCCGCTCTGTCTGTCTCTCCCACTCTAACTCCTTCTCCCGCTCTGCCTGTGGCTTTCACTCTCAATCCCTTCCCTGTTCTGTCTGTCTCTCTCACTTTAACTCCCTTTCCCACTCTGCCTGTCTCTTTCACTCTCACTCCCATCCCCGCTCTGTCTGTCTCTCTCAATCTCACGCCCTTTCCCCGCCTGACTATCTCCCTCTCATTCGCACGACATTTCTTTCCTGCTCTGTCTTTCTCTCTCACTTTCACTACCTTTCCCACCCTGACTGCCACTCTCACTCCCTTTCGCACTCTGTATGTCTCTCTCACTCTCACTCCCCTTCCTGCTCTGTCTGTCTTTTTCACTCCCTTTCCCATTCTCTCTGTTTCTCTCGCACCCTTTCCTGCTCTTTCTCTCATTCTCCCACCTATATTCACGCTCCATCTGGCTCTCTCACCATCACCCAATTTCCCTCTCTGTCTCACCCACTTTCCCTATCTGTCTGGCTCTCTCACTCTCTCTCCTTTTCCCGCTCTGCCTGTCTCTTTCACTCTCACTCCCTTTCACGCTCTGTCTGTCTCTCTCATTCCCTTTCCCTCTCTGGCTCTCTCTCTCACTCTCAATACCCTTCCTGCTCTGTCTGTCTTTCTCACTCCCTTTCCCATTCTCTCTGTTTCTCTCACTCCCTTTCCTAGTCTTACTATCTCTCTCTCATTCTCCCACCCATATTCACGCTCTGTCTGTCTCTCTCACTGTCACCCACTTTCCCGCTTTGTCTCACCCACTTTCCCTATCTGTCTGGCTCTCTCACTCTCACTCCTTTTCCCGCTCTGCCTGTCTCTTTCACTGTCACTCCCTTTCATGCTCTGTCTGTCTCTCTCATTCCCTTTCCCTCTCTGGCTCTCTCTCTCACTCTCAATCCCCTGCCTGCTCTGTCTGTCTCTCTCACTCCCTTTCCCGTCCTGTCTGTCTCTGTCACTCTCTTTCCTGCTGTCTGTCTCTCTCACTCCCTTTCCTGCTCTGGCTTTCTCTCTCACTCTCTTTCTGGCTCTGTCTATCTCTTCCATTCTCACTGCCTTTCCCGCTCTGTCTGTCTGTCTCACTCTCAGTCGCTTTCCCGCCCTGTCTGTCTCTCTACTCTCACTCCCTTTCCCACTCTGTCTGTCTCTCTGTCTCTCACTCCCCTGCCTGCTTTGTCTGTCTCTCTCACTCCGTTTCCAGCTCTGTCTCTCTCTTTCACTCTGACCCACTCTCCCAGCTGTGTCTGTCTCTCACTCTCACCCAGTTTCTCTGACTCTCTCACTCCCTTTCCCACTCTCACCCCTTGTCCAGCTCTGCCCTCCTCTCTCATTCTCACTCCCTTTCCCGCTCTGTCTGTCTCTCTCACTCTCACTCCCTTTCCCGTTCTGTCTGTCTGTCTCTCACTATCATTCCCTTTCCCTCCCTATCGCTCTCACTCTCAATCTTTTTCCCGCTCTCTTTCTCCCTCACTCTCACTCCATTTCCCGTCCTGTCTGTCTCTCTCACTCTCACTCCCTTTCCTGCACTGTCTGTCTCTATCACTCTCGCTCCCTTTCCTGCTCTGTCTGTTAGCCTAACTCTCATTCGCTTTCCCCCTCTGTCTGTCTCTCTCAATCTCTCCATTTCCCGCTCTGTCTGTCTCTCTCACGGTCACTCGTTTTCCCACCCTTTCTCTCTCTCTCACTCTCTTTCCTGCTGTCTGTCTCTCTCACTCTATTTCCTGTCCTGTCTGTGTCTCTCACTCTCTCTCACTACCCAGCTCTGTTTGTCTCTCTGGCTCCCTTTCCAGCTCTGTCTGTCTCTCTCACTCCCTTTCCTGCTCTCTGTCCCTCTCACTCCTTTTCCCACCTTGTCTGTCTCTCTCACTCTCACTCCATTCTGTGCTCTGTCTGTCCGTCTCACTCTCACTCCCTTTCCCCCTCTGTCTGTCCCTCTCACTCTTACTCCTTTTCCCGCTGTCTGTCTCTGTCACTCCCTTTCCTGCTGTCTGTCTCTCTCAATCCATTTCCCTTCCTGTCTGTCTCTCTCACTCTCTCTCCCTTTCCTGCTCTGTCTGTCTGTTTCACTCTCACTCCCTTTCCCGCTCTGTCTGAATTTCTCACTCTCACTCCCTTTCCCGCTCTGTCTGTCTCTCACACTGTCACTCCTTTTCCCGCTCTGTCTGTCTCTCACTATCACTCCCTTTCCCTCCCTGTCTCTCTCAATCTCACTCCCTTTCCCACTCTGTCTGTCTGTCTCATCTCACTCGCTTGCCCGCTCTGTCTGTCTCTCTCACTCTCACTCCCTTTCCCTCCCTGTCTGTCTCACTCACTCTCACTCCCTTTCCCTCCCTGTCTGTCTCAATGACTCTCACTCCCTTTCCCGCTCTGTCTTTCTCCCTCACTCTCACTCCCTTTCCCGTCTTGTCTGTCTCTCTCACTCTCACTCCCTTTTCCGCTCTGTCTGTCTGTCTCACTCTCACTCCCTTTCCCGCTCTCTCTGAATTTCCCACTCTCACTCCCTTTCCCGCTCTGTCTGTCTCTCACACTCTCACTCCCTTTCCCGCTCTGTCTGAATGTCTGACACTCACTAACCTGCCTGCTCTGTTTGTCTCTCTCACTCCCTTTCCCACTTTGTCTGTCCCTCTCACTCGTCTCCCTTTCCCGCTGTCTGTCTCTGTCATACCCCTTCCTGCTGTCTGTTTCTATCACTCTATTTCCGTTCCTGTCTGTTTCTCTCACTCTCTCTCCCTTTCCTGCTCTGTCTGTCTCCCTTTCCAGCTCTGTATGTCTCTCTCACTCCCTTTTCTTCTGTCTGTCTCTCTCTCTCCTTTTCCCACCCTGTCTGTCCCTCTCACTCTCACTCCCTTTCCCACTCTCTCTGTCTCTCTCACTCTCACCCACTTTCCCGCTCTGTCTGTGTCTCTCACTCTCACTCTCTTTCGCGCTCTGTCTCTCATTCTAACTTTCTTTCCCACTCTGTCTGTCTCTCTCACTTTAACTCCCTTTCCCACTCTGTCTGTCTCTCTCAATCTCACTCCCTTTCCCGCTCTGTCTGTCTCTCTCACTCTCACTCTCTTTCCTGCCCTTTCTCTCTCAATCTCACTTTCTTTCCTGCTCTGTCTTTCTCTCTCACTTTCATTCCCTTTCTCACCCTGTCTGTCACTCTCACTCCCTTTCCCGCTCTGTCTGTCTGTCTCACTCTCACTCGCTTTCCCGCACTTTCTGTTTCTCTCACTCTCACTCCCTTTCCCGCACTGTCTGTCCCTCTCACTCTCACTCCTTTTCCCGCTCTGTCTGTCTATCTCTCACTATCACTCCCTTTTCCTCCCTGTCTCTCTCACTCTCACTCCCTTTCCCACCCTGTCTTTCTCCCTCACTCACACTCTCTTTCCCATCCTGTCTGTCTCTCTCAATCTCACTCCCTTTCCCTCTGTGTCTGTCTGTCTCATCTCACTCGCTTACCCGCTCTGTCTTTCTCCCTCACTCTCACTCCCTTTCCCACTCAGTCTGTCTCTCTCACTATCACTCCCTTTCCCGCTCTGTCTGTCTCTCTCACTCTCACTCCCTTTCCTGCTCTGTCTGTTTGTCTGACTCTCACTACCCTGCCTGCTCTGTCATTCTTTCTCACTACCTTTCCCACCCTGTCTGTCTCTCTCTCTCCATTTCCTTCTGTCTGTCTCTCTCACTCTATTTCCATCCTGTCTGTCTCTCTCACTAGCTTTCCCACTCTGGCTTTCTCTCTCACTCTCTTTCCCGTTCTGTCTATCTCTCCCACTCTCACTCCCGTTGCCGCTCTGTTTGTCCCTTTCACTCCCTTTCCTGCTGTCTGTCTCCCTCACTCTCACTCCCTTACCCGCGCTCTGTCTCTCTAATGATCACTCTCTTTCCTGCTCTGTCTCGCTCTCTCACTTTCACTTCCTTTCCCACCCTGTCTGTCCCTCTCACTCCCTTTCCCACTCTGTATGTCTCTCTCACTCTCACTCCCCTTCCTGCTCTGTCTGTCTTTCTCACTCCCTTTCCCATTCTCTCTGTTTCTCTCGCTCCCTTTCCTGTTCTTTCTCTCTCTCTCTCATTCTCCCATCCATATTCACGCTCCGTCTGTCTCTCTCACCGTCACCCACTTTCCCACTCTGTCTCACCCACTTTCCCTATCTGTCTGGCTCTCTCATTCTCACTCCTTTTCCCGCTCTGCCTGTCTGTCTCACTCTCACTCGCTTTCCCGCTCTGTCTATCTCTCTCACTCTTACTCCCTTTGCTGCTCTGTCTGTCTCTCTGAATCTGACTCCCCTTCATGCTCTGTCTGTCTTTCTCACTCCCTTTCCCATCCTGTCTATCTCTCTAACTCTCAATCTCTTACACGCTCAGTCTGTCTCTCTCACTTTCACTCCGTTTCCAGCTCATCTCTTTCTCGCTCTCTCACTCTCTTTCCCGTCCTGCCTGTCTCTCTCACTCTCACTCCCTTTCACGCTCTGTCTGTCTCTCTCACTCCCTTTCCTGCTGTCTGTCTCTCTCACTCTATTTCCCTTCCTCTCTTTCTCTCTCACTCCCTTTCCTGCTCTTGCTTTCTCTTTCACTCGGTCTCCCCTGCCTGCTCACTCCCTTTCCCGTCCTGTCTGTCTCTCTCACTATCACTCCCTGTCGCACTCTGTCTGACTCTCTCACTCTCTTTCCTGCTGTCTGTCTCTCTCACTCCCTTTCCTGCTCTGGCTTTCTCTCTCACTATCTTTCTGTCTCGGTCTATCTCTCCCACTCTCACTGCCTTTCCCGCTCTGTCTGTCTGTCTCACTCTCACTCACTTTCCGCCCTGTCTGTCTCTCTCACTCTCAATCCCTTTCCCGCTCTGTCTATCTCTCTGTCTCTCACTCCCCTGCCTGCTTTGTCTGTCTGTCTCACTCCCATTCCTGCTCTGTCTCTCTCTTTCACTCTGACCCACTCTCCTGGCTGTGTCTGGCTCTCACTATCACCCAGTTTCTCCGACTCTCTCACTGCCTTTCCCACTCTCACCCCTTGTCCAGCTCTGCCCTCCACTCTCACTCTCACTCCCTTTCCCGCTCTGTCTGTCTCTCTTACTCTCACTCCCTTTCCTGTTCTGTCTGTCTGTCTCTCACTATCACTTCCTTTCTCTCTCTATCTCTCTCAATCTCACTCCCTTTCCCGCTCTCTCTTTCTTCCTCACTCTCACTCCCTTTCCCGTCCTGTCTGTCTCTGTCACTCTCACTCACTTTCCCGCACTGTTTGTCTCTATCACTCTCACTCCCTTTCCCGCTCTGTCTGTCTCTCTCACTCTCACTCCCTTTCCCGCTCTGTCTGTCAGTCTCACTCTCATTCGCTTTCCCGCTCTGTCTGTCTCTCTCACTCTCACTCCCCTTCCTGCTCTCTCTGTCTTTCTCACTCCCTTTCCCATTCTCTCTGTTTCTCTTGCTCAATTTCCTGCTCTTTGTCTCTATCTCTCATTCTCCCACCCATATTCACGTTCTGTCTGTCTGTCTCACCGTCACCCACTTTGCCGCTCTGTCTCACCCACTTTCCCTATCTGTCTGGCTCTCTCACTCTCACTCCCTTTCACGCTCTGTCTGTCTCTCTCATTCCCTTTCCTTCACTGTCTCTCTCTCTCACTCTTATTCCCCTGCCTGCTCTGTCTGTCTCTCTTACACTCTTACTCCCTTTCCCTCTCTGTCTGTCTCTCTCACTCTCACTCCCTTTCCCGCTCTGTCTGTCTCTCTCGCTATCACTCCCTTTCCCACCCTGTCTATCTCTCTCACTTCCTTTCCTGCTGTCTGTCTCTCTCACTCCCTTTCCCGCTCTAGCTTTCTCTCACTCTCTTTCCCGCTCTGTCTAATTCTCCCGCTCTCACTCCCTTTCCTGCAGTCTATCTCTCTCACTCTGACTCCCTTTCCCGCTCTATCTCTCTCCCTCACTCTCACTCCCTTTTCTGTCCTGTCTGTCTCTCTCACTCCATTTCCTGCTCTGTCTGTCTCTCTCACTCTCACTCCCTTTCCCGCTCTCTGTCCATCTCGCTCATACTCACTTTGCCGCTGTCTGTCTCTCTCACTCCCTTTCCTGCTGTCTGTCTCTCTCACTCTATTTCCCGTCCTGTCTGTCTCTCTCACTCTCTCTCACTTTCCCGCTCTGCCTGTCTCTTTCACTCTCACTCCTTTCTCTGCTCTGGCTGTCTCTCTCACTCTCACGTCCTTTCACGCCCTGACTGTCTCCCTCTCATTCGCACGCCCTTTCGTGCTCTTTTTATTTCTCTCTATCATCCACTTTCCTGCTCTGTCTCTCTCTTTCACTCTCACCCACTCTGCCGGCTGTGTCTGTCTCTCTGACTCTCCCTCGCTTTCCCGCTCTGTCCATCTCTGTCACTCCCTTTCCCGCTCTGTCTAACTCTTTCACTCTCACTCCCTTTCCCCCTCTGTCTGTCTCTCTGACTCTCTCTCCCCTGCCTGCTCTGTCTGTCTCTCTCACTCCCTTTCCCATCCTGTCTGTCTCTCTCACTCTCACGCCCTTTCCCGCTCTGTTTGTCTCTCCAACTCTTACTCCTTTTCCCGCTCTGCCTGTCTCTTTCACTCTCACTCCCTTCCCCGCTCTGTCTGTCTCTCTCACTTTCAATCCCTTTCCCGCTCTGCCTGGCTCTTTCACTCTCACTCCCATCCCTGCTCTGTCTGTCTCTCTCACTCTCACGCCCTTTCCACGCCTGACTATCTCCCTCTCATTCGCACGACATTTCGTGCTCTTTTTTTTTCTCTCTATCATCCACTTTCCCACTCTGTCTCTCTGTTACATTCTCAACCACTCTCCCGGCTGTGTCTGTCTCTTTCATTCCCACCCACTTTCTCTGACTCTCTCACACCCTTTCCCACTCTCACCCCTTGTCCGGCTGTGACCGCCTCTCTCACTCTCACACCCTTTCCCGCTCTGTCTGTCTGTCTGTCTCACTCCCTTTCCCGCTCTGTATGTCTTTCTCACTCTCACTCCTTTTCCCGCTATGTCTGTCTATCTCTCACTATCACTCCCTTTCCCTCCCTGTCTCTATCACTCTCACTCCCGTTCCCGCTCTGTCTTTCTCCCTCACTCACACTCTCTTTCCCGTCCTGTCTGTCTCTCTCAATCTCACTCCCTTTCCCGCTCTGCCTGTCTGTCTCATCTCACTCGCTTACCCTTCTGTCGGTCTCTCTCACTCTCACTCCCTTTCCCTCTCTGTCTGTCTCTCTCACTCTTACTCCCTTTCCCGCTCTGTCTTTCTCCCTCATTCTCACTCACTTTCCTGCTCTGTCTTTCTCCCTCACTCTCACTCCCTTTCCCGTCTTGTCTGTCTCTCTCACTGTCACTCCCTTTCCCGCTCTGTCTGTCTGTCTGTCTCTCACTACGCTGCCTGCTCTGTCTGTCTTTCTCACTCCCTTTCCCATCCTGTCTGTTTCTCCCACTCTCACTCCCTTTCCCGCTCTGTCTGTCCCTCTCACTCTTACTCCTTTTGCCGCTATGTCTGTCTGTCTCTCACTATCACTCCCTTTCCCTCCCTGTCTCTCTCACTCTCACTCCCTTTCCCGCTCTCTCTTTTTCCCTCACTCTCACTCCCTTTCCTGTCCTGTCTGTCTCTCTCACCCTCACTCCCTTTCCCGCTCTGTCTGCCACTCTCACTCTCACTCCATTTCCCACCCTGTCTGTCTCTCTCGCTCCATTTCCTTCTGTCTGTCTCTCTCACTCTATTTCCCGTCCTGTCTGTCTCTCTCACTCCCTTTCCCACTCTGGCTTTCTCTCTCACTCTGTTTCCCGCTCTGTCTATCTCTCCCACTCTCACTCCCTTTGCCGCTCTGTCTGTCTCTCTCACTATCACTCCCTTTCCCTCCCTGTCTCTCTCACTATCACTCCCTTTCCCGCTCTGTCTTTCTCCCTCACTCACACTCTCTTTCCCATCCTGTCTGTCTCTCTCACTCTCTCTCCCTACCCTGCTCTGTCTGTCTCTCTGGCTACCTTTCCAGCTCTCATTGTCTCTCTCAGTCCATTTCCTGCTCTCTGTCTCTCTCTCTCCTTTTTCCACCCTGTCTGTCTCTCTCACTCTCACTCCATTTCCTGCTCTGTCTGTCCGTCTCACTCTCACCCCCTTTCCCCCTCTGTCTGCCCCGCTCACTCTCACTCCCTTTCTCGCCGTCTGTCTCTGTCATTCCCTTTCCTGCTGTCTGTCTATCTCAAACTATTTCCCTTCCTGTCTGTCTCTCTGACTCTCTCTCCCTTTCCCACTCTGTCTGTCTCTCTCACTCTCACTTTCTTTCCTGCTCTGTCTTTCTCTCTCACTTTCACTCCCTTTCCCACCCTGTCTGTCACTGTCAGTCCCTTTCCCACTCTGTCTGTCTCTCTCACTCTCACTCCCTTTCCCACTCTGTCTGTCTCTCTCACTCGCACTCTCTTTCCCGCTCTTGCTCTCTCAATCTCACTTTCTTTCCTGCTCTGTCTTTCTCTCTCCCTTTCACTCCCTTTCCCGCTCTGTCTGTCTCTCCCACTCAAATTCCATTTCCCGCTCTGCCTGTCTCTTTGACTCTCACTCCCTTTCCCGCTCTGTCTGTCTCTCACACTCTCAATCCCTTTCCCGCTCTGCCTGTCTCTTTGACTCTCAAACCCTTTCCCGCTCTGTCTGTCTCTCACACTCTCACTCCCTTTCCCGCTCTGTCTGTCTGTCTGCCTTTCACTACCCGGCCTGCTCTGTCTGTCTCTCTCACTCCCTTTCCCACTCTGTCTGTCTCTCTTACTCTCACCCCCTTTCCCGCTCTGTCTGTGGCTCTCACTCTCACTCTCTTTCCTGCTCTATCTCTCACTCTCACTTTCTTTCCTGCTCTGTCTTTCTCTCTCACTTTCACTACCTTTCCCACCCTGTCTCTCTCACTCTCACTCCCTGTCCCGCTCTGTCTGTCTCTCTCACTAGCACTCTCTTTTCCGCTCTTTCTCTCTCAATCTCACTTTCTTTCCTGCTCTGTCTTTCTCTCTCACTTTCATTCCCTTTCCCATCCTGTCGCTCACTCTCACTCAAATCCCACTCTGTCTCCCTCTCTCACTTTCACTCCCTTTCCCGCTCTGTCTGTCTCTCCCACTCTAATTCCATTTCCCGCTCTGTCTGTCTCTCACACTCTCACTCCCTTTCCCGCTCTGTCTGTCTGTCTGACTCTCACTACCCTGCCTGCTCTGTCTGTCTCTCTCACTCCCTTTCCCACTCTGTCTCTCCCTCTCACTCGTACTCCCTTTCCTGCTGACTGTCTCTGTCATACCCTTTCCTGCTGTCTGTCTCTGTCTCTCTATTTCCGTTGCTTCTGTCTCTCTCACTCTCTTTCCCTGTCCTGCTCTCTCTGTCTCCCTTTCCAGCTCTGTATGTCTCTCTCACTCTCACTCCCTTTCCCGCTCTGTCTGTCTCTCTCGCTATCACTCCCTTTCCCACCCTGTCTATCTCTCTCACTTCCTTTCCTGCTGTCTGTCTCTCTCACTCCCTTTCCCGCTCTAGCTTTCTCTCACTCTCTTTCCCGCTCTGTCTAATTCTCCCACTCTCACTCCCTTTCCCGCCCTTTTTGTCCCTCTCACTCCCTTTCCTGCAGTCTATCTCTCTCACTCTGACTCCCTTTCCCGCTCTATCTGTCTCCCTCACTCTCACTCCCTTTTCTGTCCTGTCTGTCTCTCTCACTCTCACTCCCCTTCCTGCTCTCTCTGTCTTTCTCACTCCCTTTCCCATTCTCTCTGTTTCTCTTGCTCAATTTCCTGCTCTTTGTCTCTATCTCTCATTCTCCCACCCATATTCACGTTCTGTCTGTCTGTCTCACCGTCACCCACTTTGCCGCTCTGTCTCACCCACTTTCCCTATCTGTCTGGCTCTCTCACTCTCACTCCCTTTCACGCTCTGTCTGTCTCTCTCATTCCCTTTCCTTCACTGTCTCTCTCTCTCACTCTTATTCCCCTGCCTGCTCTGTCTGCCTCTCTTACACTCTTACTCCCTTTCCCTCTCTGTCTGTCTCTCTCACTCTCACTCCCTTTCCCGCTCTGTCTGTCTCTCTCGCTATCACTCCCTTTCCCACCCTGTCTATCTCTCTCACTTCCTTTCCTGCTGTCTGTCTCTCTCACTCCCTTTCCCGCTCTAGCTTTCTCTCACTCTCTTTCCCGCTCTGTCTAATTCTCCCGCTCTCACTCCCTTTCCCGCCCTTTTTGTCCCTCTCACTCCCTTTCCTGCAGTCTATCTCTCTCACTCTGACTCCCTTTCCCGCTCTATCTGTCTCCCTCACTCTCACTCCCTTTTCTGTCCTGTCTGTCTCTCTCACTCTCACTCCCTTTCCCGCTCTGTCTGTCAGTCTCACTCTCATTCGCTTTCCCGCTCTGTCTGTCTCTCTCACTCTCACTCCCCTTCCTGCTCTCTCTGTCTTTCTCACTCCCTTTCCCATTCTCTCTGTTTCTCTTGCTCAATTTCCTGCTCTTTGTCTCTATCTCTCATTCTCCCACCCATATTCACGTTCTGTCTGTCTGTCTCACCGTCACCCACTTTGCCGCTCTGTCTCACCCACTTTCCCTATCTGTCTGGCTCTCTCACTCTCACTCCCTTTCACGCTCTGTCTGTCTCTCTCATTCCCTTTCCTTCACTGTCTCTCTCTCTCACTCTTATTCCCCTGCCTGCTCAGTCTGTCTCTCTTACACTCTTACTCCCTTTCCCTCTCTGTCTGTCTCTCTCACTCTCACTCCCTTTCCCGCTCTGTCTGTCTCTCTCGCTATCACTCCCTTTCCCACCCTGTCTATCTCTCTCACTTCCTTTCCTGCTGTCTGTCTCTCTCACTCCCTTTCCCGCTCTAGCTTTCTCTCACTCTCTTTCCCGCTCTGTCTAATTCTCCCGCTCTCACTCCCTTTCCCGCCCTTTTTGTCCCTCTCACTCCCTTTCCTGCAGTCTATCTCTCTCACTCTGACTCCCTTTCCCGCTCTATCTCTCTCCCTCACTCTCACTCCCTTTTCTGTCCTGTCTGTCTCTCTCACTCCATTTCCTGCTCTGTCTGTCTCTCTCACTCTCACTCCCTTTCCCGCTCTCTGTCCATCTCGCTCATACTCACTTTGCCGCTGTCTGTCTCTCTCACTCCCTTTCCTGCTGTCTGTCTCTCTCACTCTATTTCCCGTCCTGTCTGTCTCTCTCACTCTCTCTCACTTTCCCGCTCTGCCTGTCTCTTTCACTCTCACTCCTTTCTCTGCTCTGGCTGTCTCTCTCACTCTCACGTCCTTTCACGCCCTGACTGTCTCCCTCTCATTCGCATGCCCTTTCGTGCTCTTTTTATTTCTCTCTATCATCCACTTTCCTGCTCTGTCTCTCTCTTTCACTCTCACCCACTCTGCCGGCTGTGTCTGTCTCTCTGACTCTCCCTCGCTTTCCCGCTCTGTCCATCTCTGTCACTCCCTTTCCCGCTCTGTCTAACTCTTTCACTCTCACTCCCTTTCCCCCTCTGTCTGTCTCTCTGACTCTCTCTCCCCTGCCTGCTCTGTCTGTCTCTCTCACTCCCTTTCCCATCCTGTCTGTCTCTCTCACTCTCACGCCCTTTCCCGCTCTGTTTGTCTCTCCAACTCTTACTCCTTTTTCCCGCTCTGCCTGTCTCTTTCACTCTCACTCCCTTCCCCGCTCTGTCTGTCTCTCTCACTTTCAATCCCTTTCCCGCTCTGCCTGGCTCTTTCACTCTCACTCCCATCCCTGCTCTGTCTGTCTCTCTCACTCTCACGCCCTTCCCACGCCTGACTATCTCCCTCTCATTCGCACGACATTTCGTGCTCTTTTTTTTTCTCTCTATCATCCACTTTCCCACTCTGTCTCTCTGTTACATTCTCAACCACTCTCCCGGCTGTGTCTGTCTCTTTCATTCCCACCCACTTTCTCTGACTCTCTCACACCCTTTCCCACTCTCACCCCTTGTCCGGCTGTGACCGCCTCTCTCACTCTCACACCCTTTCCCGCTCTGTCTGTCTGTCTGTCTCACTCCCTTTCCCGCTCTGTATGTCTTTCTCACTCTCACTCCTTTTCCCGCTATGTCTGTCTGTCTCTCACTATCACTCCCTTTCCCTCCCTGTCTCTCTCACTCTCACTCCCGTTCCCGCTCTGTCTTTCTCCCTCACTCACACTCTCTTTCCCGTCCTGTCTGTCTCTCTCAATCTCACTCCCTTTCCCGCTCTGCCTGTCTGTCTCATCTCACTCGCTTACCCTTCTGTCGGTCTCTCTCACTCTCACTCCCTTTCCCTCTCTGTCTGTCTCTCTCACTCTTACTCCCTTTCCCGCTCTGTCTTTCTCCCTCATTCTCACTCACTTTCCTGCTCTGTCTTTCTCCCTCACTCTCACTCCCTTTCCCGTCTTGTCTGTCTCTCTCACTGTCACTCCCTTTCCCGCTCTGTCTGTCTGTCTGTCTCTCACTACGCTGCCTGCTCTGTCTGTCTTTCTCACTCCCTTTCCCATCCTGTCTGTTTCTCCCACTCTCACTCCCTTTCCCGCTCTGTCTGTCCCTCTCACTCTTACTCCTTTTGCCGCTATGTCTGTCTGTCTCTCACTATCACTCCCTTTCCCTCCCTGTCTCTCTCACTCTCACTCCCTTTCCCGCTCTCTCTTTTTCCCTCACTCTCACTCCCTTTCCTGTCCTGTCTGTCTCTCTCACCCTCACTCCCTTTCCCGCTCTGTCTGCCACTCTCACTCTCACTCCATTTCCCACCCTGTCTGTCTCTCTCGCTCCATTTCCTTCTGTCTGTCTCTCTCACTCCCTTTCCCACTCTGGCTTTCTCTCTCACTCTGTTTCCCGCTCTGTCTATCTCTCCCACTCTCACTCCCTTTGCCGCTCTGTCTGTCTCTCTCACTATCACTCCCTTTCCCTCCCTGTCTCTCTCACTATCACTCCCTTTCCCGCTCTGTCTTTCTCCCTCACTCACACTCTCTTTCCCATCCTGTCTGTCTCTCTCACTCTCTCTCCCTACCCTGCTCTGTCTGTCTCTCTGGCTACCTTTCCAGCTCTCATTGTCTCTCTCACTCCATTTCCTGCTCTCTGTCTCTCTCTCTCCTTTTTCCACCCTGTCTGTCTCTCTCACTCTCACTCCATTTCCTGCTCTGTCTGTCCGTCTCACTCTCACCCCCTTTCCCCCTCTGTCTGCCCCGCTCACTCTTACTCCCTTTCTCGCCGTCTGTCTCTGTCATTCCCTTTCCTGCTGTCTGTCTATCTCAAACTATTTCCCTTCCTGTCTGTCTCTCTGACTCTCTCTCCCTTTCCCACTCTGTCTGTCTCTCTCACTCTCACTTTCTTTCCTGCTCTGTCTTTCTCTCTCACTTTCACCCCCTTTCCCACCCTGTCTGTCACTGTCAGTCCCTTTCCCACTCTGTCTGTCTCTCTCACTCTCACTCCCTTTCCCACTCTGTCTGTCTCTCTCACTCGCACTCTCTTTCCCGCTCTTGCTCTCTCAATCTCACTTTCTTTCCTGCTCTGTCTTTCTCTCTCCCTTTCAGTCCCTTTCCCGCTCTGTCTGTCTCTCCCACTCTAATTCCATTTCCCGCTCTGCCTGTCTCTTTGACTCTCACTCACTTTCCCGCTCTGTCTGTCACTCACACTCTCACTCCCTTTCCCGCTCTGTCTGTCTGTCTGACTCTCACTACCCTGCCTGCTCTGTCTGTCTCTCTCACTCCCTTTCCCACTCTGTCTCTCCCTCTCACACGTACTCCCTTTCCTGCTGTCTGTCTCTGTCATACCCTTTACTGCTGTCTGTCTCTGTCTCTCTATTTCCGTTGCTGTCTGTGTCTCTCACTCTCTTTCCCTGTCCTGCTCTCTCTGTCTCCCTTTCCAGCTCTGTATGTCTCTCTCACTCCCTTTTCTGCTGCTTGTCTCTCTCTCTGCTTTTCACACACTGTCTGTCTTTCTCACTCTCACTCCCTTTCCCACTCTGTCTGTCTCTCTCACTCTCACTCCCTTTCACGCTTTGTCTGTGTCTCTCACTCTCACTCTCTTTCCCGATCTGTCTCTCACTCTCACTTTTTTTCCTGCTCTGTCTTTCTCTCTCACTTTCAAACCCTTTCCCACCCTGTCTGTCTCTCTCACTCCCTTTCCTGCTGTCTGTCTCTCTCACTCTATTTCCCTTCCTCTCTTTCTCTCTCACTCCCTTTTCTGCTCTTGCTTTCTCTTTCACTCGGACTCCCCTGCCTGATCACTCCCTTTCCCGTCCTGTCTGTCTCTCTCACTATCACTCCCTGTCGCGCTCTGTCTCTCTCACTCTCTTTCCTGCTGTCTGTCTCTCTCACTCCCTTTCCTGCTCTGGCTTTCTCTCTCACTATCTTTCTGTCTCTGTCTATCTCTCCCACTCTCACTGCCTTTCCCGCTCTGTCTCTCTCACTCTCACTCGCTTTCCGCCCTGTCTGCCTCTCTCACTCTCAATCCCTTTCCCGCTCTGTCTATCTCTCTGTCTCTCACTCCCCTGCCTGCTTTGTCTGTCTCTCTCACTCCCATTCCTGCTCTGTCTCTCTCTTTCACTCTGACCCACTATCCCGGCTGTGTCTGTCTTTCACTCTCACCCAGTTTCTCTGACTCTCTCACTGCCTTTCCCACTCTCACCCCTTGTCCAGCTCTGCCCTCCACTCTCACTCTCACTCTCTTTCCCGCTCTGTCTGTCTCTCTTACTCTCACTCCCTTTCCTGTTCTGTCTGTCTGTCTCTCACTATCACTCCCTTTCTCTCCCTATCTCTCTCACTCTCACTCCCTTTCCCGCTCTCTCTTTCTTCCTCACTCGCACTCCCTTTCCCATCCTGTCTGTCTCTGTCACTCTCACTCCCTTTCCCGCACTGTTTGTCTCTATCACTCTCACTCCCTTTCCCGCTCTGTCTGTCTCTCTCACTCTCACTCCCTTTCCCGCTCTGTCTGTCAGTCTCACTCTCATTCGCTTTCCCGCTCTGTCTGTCTCTCTCACTCTCACTCCCCTTCCTGCTCTCTCTGTCTTTCTCACTCCCTTTCCCATTCTCTCTGTTTCTCTTGCTCCCTTTCCTGCTCTTTCTCTCTATTTCTCATTCTCCCTCCCATATTCACGTTCTGTCTGTCTGTCTCACCGTCACCCACTTTGCCGCTCTGTCTCACCCACTTTCCCTATCTGTCTGGCTCTCTCACTCTCACTCCCTTTCACGGTCTGTCTGTCTCTCTCATTCCCTTTCCCTCACTGGCTCTCTCTCTCACTCTCACTCCCCTGCCTGCTCTGTCTGTCTCTCTTGCCCTCTTGTTCCCTTTCCCGCTCTGTCTGTCTCTCTCACTCTCACTCCCTTTCCCGCTCTGTCTGTCTCTCTCGCTATCACTCCCTTTAACACCCTGTCTGTCTCTCTCACTTCCTTTCCTGCTGTCTGTCTCTCTCACACTATTGCCCGTCCTGTCTTTCTCTCTCACTCCCTTTCCCGCTCTAGCTTTCTCTCACTCTCTTTCCCGCTCTGTCTAATTCTCCCGCTCTCACTCCCTTTCCCGCCCTTTTTGTCCCTCTCACTCCCTTTCCTACAGTCTGTCTCTCTTACTCTTAAACCCTTTCCCGCTCTGTCTGTCTCCCTCACTCTCACTCCCTTTTCTGTCCTGTCTGTCTTTCTCACTCCATTTCCTGCTCTGTCTGTCTCTTTCACTCTCAAACCCTTTCCTGCTCTCTGTCCATCTCGCTCATACTCACTTTGCCGCTGTCTGTCTCTCTCATTCCCTTTCCTGCTGTCTGTCTCTCTCACTCTATTCCCATCCTGTTTGTCTCTCTCACTCTCTCTCCCTTTCCCGCTCTGCCTGTCTCTTTCACTCTGACTCCTTTCCCCGCTCTGGCTGTCTCTCTCACTCTCACGTCCTTTCACGCCCTGACTGTCTCCCTCTCATTCGCACGCCCTTTCGTGCTCTTTTTATTTCTCTCTATCATCCACTTTCCTGCTCTGTCTCTCTCTTTCACTCTCACCCACTCTGCCGGCTGTGTCTGTCTCTCTCACTCTCCCTCGCTTTCCCGCTCTATCCATCTCTGTCACTCCCTTTCCCGCTCTGTCTAACTCTTTCACTCTCACTCCCTTTCCCGCTCTGTTTGTCTCTCTGACTCTCTCTCCCCTGCCTGCTCTGTCTGTCTCTCTCACTCCCTTTCCCGTCCTGTCTGTCTCTCTCACTCTCACGCCCTTTCCCGCTCTGTCTGTCTCTCCCACCCTTACTCCTTTTCCCGCTCTGCCTGTCTCTTTCACTCTCACTCCCTTCCCCGCTCTGTCTGTCTCTCTCACTTTCAATCCCTTTCCCGCTCTGCCTGGCTCTTTCACTCTCAATCCCATCCCTGCTCTGTCTGTCTCTCTCACTCTCACCCCCTTTCCCCGCCTGACTATCTCCCTCTCATTCGCATGACATTTCGTGCTCTTTTTATTTCTCTCTATCATCCACTTTCCCACTCTGTCCCTCTGTTTCATTCTCACCCAGTCTCCTGGCTGTGTCTGTCTCTTTCATTCCCACCCACTTTCTCTGACTCTCTCACACCCTTTCCCACTCTCACCCCTTGTCCGGCTGTGGCCGCCTCTCTCACTCTCACACCCTTTCCCACAATGTCTGTCTGTCTGTCTCACTCCCTTTCCCGCTCTGTCTGTCTTTCTCACTCACACTCCTTTTCCCGCTATGTCTGTCTGTCTCTCACTATCACTCCCTTTCACTCCCTGTCTCTCTCACTTTCACTCCCGTTCCCGCTCTGTCTTTCTCCCTCACTCACACTCTCTTTCCCGTCCTGTCTGTCTCTCTCACTCTCACACCGTTTCCTGCTCTGTCTGTCTCTCTCGCTATCACTCCCTTTCCCACCCTGTCTGTCTCTCTCACTTCCTTTCCTGCTGTCTGTCTCTCTCACACTATTGCCCGTCCTGTCTGTCTCTCTCACTCCCTTTCCCGCTCTAGCTGTCTCTCACTCTGTTTCCCGCTCTGTCTATCTCTCCCACTCTCACTCCCTTTCCCGCTCTGCCTGTCTGTCTCATCTCACTCGCTTACCCTTCTGTCGGTCTCTCTCACCCTCACTCCCTTTCCCGCTCTGTCTTTCTCCCTCATTCTCGCTCCTTTTCCTGCTTTGTCTTTCTCCCTCACTCTCACTCCCTTTCCCGTCTTGTCTGTCTCTCTCACTCTCACTCCCTTTCCCGCTCTGTCTGTCTGTCTGTCTCTCACTACCCTGCCTGCTCTGTCTGTCTTTCTCACTCCCTTTCCCATCCTGTCTGTTTCTCTCACTCTCACTCCCTTTCGCGCTCTGTCTGTCTCTCTCACTATCACTCCCTTTCCCACCCTGTCTGTCTCTCTCACTCTCACTCCCTTTCCCGCTCTGTCTGTCCCTCTCACTCTCACTCCTTTTGCAGCTATGTCTGTCTGTCTCTCACTATCACTCCCTTTCCCTCCCTGTCTCTCTCACTCTCACTCCCTTTCCCGCTCTGTCTTTCTCCCTCACTCACACTCTCTTTCCCATCCTGTCTGTCTCTCTCACTCTCACTCCCGTTCCCTCCCTGTCTGTCTTTCTCACTCTTACTCCCTTTCCCGCTCTGTCTTTCTCCCTCACTCTCACTCCCTTTCCCGTCCTGTCTGTCTCTCTCACCCTCACTCCCTTTCCCGCTCTGTCTGTCTCTCTCTCTCTCACTTCCTTTCCCGTCCTGTCTGTCTCTCTCACTCTCACTCCCTTTCCCGCTCTGTCTGCCTCTCTCACTATCACTCCCTTTCCCACCCTTTCTGTCTCTCTCGCTCCATTTCCTTCTGTCTGTCTCTGTCACTCTATTTCCCGTCCTCTCTTTCTCTCTCACTCCCTTTCCTGCTCTTGCTTTCTCTTTCACTCGGACTCCCCTGCCTGCTCACTCCCTTTCCCATCCTGTCTGTCTCTCTCACTATCACTCCCTGTCGCGCTCTGTCTGTCTCTCTCACTCTCTTTCCTGCTGTCTGTCTCTCTCACTCCCTTTCCTGCTCTGGCTTTCTCTCTCACTATCTTTCTGTCTCTGTCTATCTCTCCCACTCTCACTGCCTTTCCCGCTCTGTCTGTCTCACTCTCACTCGCTTTCCGCCCTGTCTGTCTCTCTCACTCTCGATCCCTTTCCCGCTCTGTCTATCTCTCTGCCTCTCACTCCCCTGCCTGCTTTGTCTGTCTCTCTCACTCCCATTCCTGCTCTGTCTCTCTCTTTCACTCTGACCCACTCTCCCGGCTGTGTCTGTCTCTCACTCTCACCCAGTTTCTCTGACTCTCTCACTGCCTTTCCCACTCTAACCCCTTGTCCAGCTCTGCCCACCACTCTCACTCTCACTCCCTTTCCCGCTCTGTCTGTCTCTCTTACTCTCACTCCCTTTCCTGTTCTGTCTGTCTGTCTCTCACTATCACTCCCTTTCTCTCCCTATCTCTCTCACGCTCACTCCCTTTCCCGCTCTCTCTTTCTTCCTCACTCTCACTCCCTTTCCCGTCCTGTCTGTCTCTGTCACTCTCACTCCCTTTCCCGCACTGTTTGTCTCTATCACTCTCACTCCCCTTCCTGCTCTCTTTGTCTTTCTCACTCCCTTTCCCATTCTCTCTGTTTCTCTTGCTCCCTTTCCTGCTCTTTCTCTCTATCTCTCATTCTCCCACCCATATTCACGTTCTGTCTGTCTGTCTCACCATCACCCACTTTGCCGCTCTGTCTCACCCACTTTCCCTATATATCTGGCTCTCTCACTCTCACTGCCTTTCACGCTCAGTCTGTCTCTCTCATTCCCTTTCCCTCACTGGCTCTCTCTCTCTCTCTCACTCCACTGCCTGCTCTGTCTGTCTCTCTAGCACTCTTATTCCCTTTCCCGCTCTGTCTGTCTCTCTCACTCTCACTCCCTTTCCCGCTCTGTCTGTATCTCTCGCTATCACTCCCTTTCCCTCCCTGTCTGTCTCTCTCACTTCCTTTCCTGCTGTCTGTCTCTCTCACACTATTGCCCGTCCTGTCTGTCTCTCTCACTCCCTTTCCCGCTATAGCTTTCTCTCACTCTCTTTCCTGCTCTGTCTAATTCTCCCGCTCTCACACCCTGTCCCGCCCTTTTTGTCCCTCTCACTCCCTTTCCTGCAGTCCGTCTCTCTCACTCTCACTCCCTTTCCCGCTCTGTCTGTCTCCCTCACTCTCACTCCCTTTTCTGTCCTGTCTGTCTCTCTCACTCTCACTCCATTTTCTGCTCTGTCTGTCTCTCTCACTCTCACTTCCTTTCCCGCTTTCTGTCCATCTCGCTCATACTCACTTTGCCGCTGTCTGTCTCTCTCACTCCCTTTCCTGCTGTCTGTCTCTCTCACTCTATTTCCCGTCCTGTCTGTCTCTCTCACTCTCTCTCTCTTTCCCACTCTGCCTGTCTCTTTCACTCTCACTCCTTGCCCCGCTCTGGCTGTCTCTCTCACTCTCATGTCCTTTCGCGCCCTGACTGTCTCCCTCTCATTTGCACGCCCTTTCGTGCTCTTTTTATTTCTCTCTATCATCCACTTTCCTGCTCTGTCTCTCTCTTTCACTCTCACCCACTCTGCCGGCTGTGTCTGTCTCTATGACTCTCCCTCGCTTTCCCGCTCTGTCCATCTCTGTCACTCCCTTTCCCGCTCTGTCTAACTCTTTCACTCTCACTCCCTTTCCCCCTCTGTCTGTCTTCTGACTCTCTCTCCCCTGCCTGCTCTGTCTGTCTCTCTCACTCTCTGTCCCGTCCTGTCTGTCTCTCTCACTCTCACGCCCTTTCCCGCTCTGTCTGTCTCTCCCACTCTTACTCCTTTTCCCGCTCTGCCTGTCTCTTTCACTCTCACTCCCTTCCCCACTCTGTCTGTCTCTAACACTTTCAATCCCTTTCCCGCTCAGCCTGTCTCTTTCACTCTCACTCCCATCCCTGCTCTGTCTGTCTCTCTCACTCTCACGCCCTTTCCACGCCTGACTATCTCCCTCTCATTCGCACGACATTTCGTGCTTTTTTTTTCTCTCTATCATCCACTTTCCCACTCTGTCTCTCTGTTTCATTCTCACCCACTCTCCCGGCTGAGTCTGTCTCTTTCATTCCCACCCACTTTATCTGACTCTCTCACACCCTTTCCCACTCTCACCCCTTGTCCGGCTGTGGCCGCCTCTCTCACTCTCACACCCTTTCCCACAATGTCCGTCTGTCTGTCTCACTCCCTTTCCCGCTCTGTCTGTCTTTCTCACTCTCACTCCTTTTCCCGCTATGTCTGTCTGTCTCTCACTATCACTCCCTTTCCCTCCCTGCCTCTCTCACTCTCACTCCCGTTCCCACTCTGTCTTTCTCCCTCACTCACACTCTCTTTCCCGTCCTGTCTGTCTCTCTCAATCTTACTCCAGTTCCCTCCCTGACTGTCTATCTCACCCTCACTCCCTTTCCCGCTCTGTCTGTCTCTCTCTCACTTCCTTTCCCGTCCTGTGTGTCTCTCTCACTCTCACTCCCTTTTCCGCTCTGTCTGCCTCTCTCACTATCACTCCCTATCCCACCCTGTCTGTCTCTCTCGCTCCAATTCCTTCTGTCTGTCTCTGTCAATCTATTTCCCTTCCTGTCTGTGTCTCTCACTCCCTTTCCCACTCTGGCTTTCTCTCTCACTCTGTTTCCCGCTCTGTCTATCTCTCCCACTCTCACTCCCTTTGCTGCTCTGTCTGTCTCTCTCACTATCACTCCCTTTCACTCCCTGTCTTTCTCAGTATCACTCCCTTTCCCGCTCTTTCTTTCTCCCTCACTCACACTCTCTTTCCCGTCCTGTCTGTCTCTCTCACTCTCTCTCCCTACCCTGCTCTGTCTGTCTCTCTGGCTCCCTTTCCAGCTCTCATTGTCTCTCTCACTCCATTTCCTGCTCCTTGTCTCTCTCTCTTCTTTTCCCACCCTGTCTGTCTCTCTCACTCTCACTCCATTTCCTACTCTGTCCGTCTCACTCTCACCCCCTTTCCCCCTCTGTCTATCCCTCTCACTCTTACTCCCTTTCTCGCTGTCTATCTCTGTCACTCCCTTTCCTGCTGTCTGTCTCTCTCAAACTATTTCCCTTCCTGTCTGTCTCTCTGACTCTCTCTCCCTTTCCCACTCTGTCTCTCTCTCTCACTCTCACTTTCTTTCCTGCTCTCTCTTTCTCTCTCACTTTCACTCCCTTTCCCACCCTTTCTCTCACTCTCACTCACTATCCTGCTCTGTCTCCCTCTCTCACTTTCACTCCCTTTCCCGCTCTGTCTGTTTCTCCCACTCTAATTCCATTTCCCGCTCTGCCTGACTCTTTCACTCTCACTCACTTTCCCGCTCTGTCTTTCTCTCACACTCTCACTCCCTTTCCCGCTCTGTCTGTCTGTCTGACTCTCACTAACCTACCTGCTCTGTCTGTCACTCTCAATCCCTTTCCCACTCTGTCTGTCCCTCTCACTCGTACTCCCTTTCCTGCTGTCTGTCTCTGTCATACCCTTTCCTGCTGTTTGTCTCTGTCTCTCTATTTCCGTTGCTGTCTGTCTCTCTCACTCTCTTTCCCTGTCCTGCTCTCTCTGTCTCCCTTTCCAGCTCTGTATGTCTCTCTCACTCCCTTTCCGGCTGTCTGTCTCTCTCTCTCCTTTTCCCAACCTGTCTGTCTTTCTCACTCTCACTCCCTTTCCCACTCTGTCTGTCTCTCTCACTCTCACACCCTTTCCCGCTTTGTCTGTGTCTCTCACTCTCACTCTCTTTCCTGCTCTGTCTCTCACTCTCACTTTCTTTCCTCCCCTGTCTTTCTCTCTCACTTTCAATCCCTTTCCCACCCTGTTAGTCTCTCTCACTCCCTTTCCTGCTGTCTGTCTCTCTCACTCAATTTCCCTTCCTCTCTTTCTCTCTCACTCCCTTTCCTGCTCTTGCTTTCTCTTTCACTCGGTCTCTCCTGCCTGCTCACTCCCTTTACCGTCCTGTCTGTCTCTCTCACTATCACTCCCTTTCGCGCTCTGTCTGTCTCTCTCACTCTCTTTCCTGCTGTCTGTCTCTCTCACTCCCTTTCCTGCTCTGGCTTTCTCTCTCACTATCTTTCTGTCTCTGACTATCTCTCCCACTCTCACTGCCTTTCCCGTTCTGTCTGTCTCACTCTCACTCACTTTCCGCCATGTCTGTCTCTCTCACTCTCAATCCCTTTGCCGCTGGGTCTTTCTGTCTGTCTCAGTCCCTTTCCCGCTCTGTTTGTCTTTCTCACTCACACTCCTTTTCCCGCTCTGTCTGTCTGTCTCTCACTATCACTCCCTTTCCCTCCCTGTCTCTCTCACTCTCACTCCTGTTGCCGCTCTGTCTTTCTCCCTCACTCACACTCTCTTTCCCGTCCTGTCTGTCTCTCTCACTCTCACTCCCGTTCCCTCCCTGAATGTCTTTCTCACTCTTACTCCCTTTCCCACTCTGTCTTTCTCCCTCACTCTCACTACCTTTCCCGTCCTGTCTGTCTATCTCACCCTCACTCCCTTTCCCGCTCTGTCTGTCTCTCTCTCTCTCACTTCCTTTCTCGTCCTGTCTGTCTCTCTCACTCTCACTCCCTTTCCCGCTCTGTCTGCCTCTGTCACAATCACTCCCTTTCCCACCCTGTCAGTCTCTCTCGCTCCAATTCCTTCTGTCTGTCTCTGGCAATCTATTTCCCGTCCTGTCTGTGTCTCTCACTCCCTTTCCCACTCTGGCCTTCTCTCTCACTCTGTTTCATGCTCTGTCTATCTCTCCCACTCTCACTCCCTTTGCCGCTCTGTCTGTCTCTCTCACTATCATGCCCTTTCCCTCCCTGTCTCTCTCAGTATCACTCCCTTTCCCGCTCTGTCTTTCTCCCTCACTCACACTCTCTTTCCCGTCCTGTCTGTCTCTCTCACTCTCTCTCCCTACCCTGCTCTGTCTGTCTCTCTGGCTCCCTTTCCAGCTCTCATTGTCTCTCGCACTCCATTTCCTGCTCCTTGTCTCTCTCTCTCCTTTTCCCACCCTGTCTGTCTCTCTCACTCTCACTCCATTTCCTGCTCTGTCTGTCCGTCTCACTCTCACCCCCTTTCCCCCTCTGTCTGTCCCTCTCACTCTTACTCCCTTTCTCGCTGTCTATCTCTGTCACTCCCTTTCCTGCTGTCTGTCTCTCTCAAACTATTTCCCTTCCTGTCTGCCTCTCTGACTCTCTCTCCCTTTCCCACTCTGTCTGTCTCTCTCACTCTCACTCCCTTTCCCACTCTGTCTGTCTCTCTCACTCGCACTCTCTTTCCCGCTCTTTCTCTCTCAATCTCACTTTCTTTCCTGCTCTGTCTTTCTCTCTCACTTTCACTCCCTTTCCCGCTCTGTCTGTCTCTCCCACTCAAATTCCATTTCCCGCTCTGCCTGTCTCTTTGACTCTCACTCCCTTTCCCACTCTGTCTGTCTCTCTCACTCGCACTCTCTTTCCCGCTCTTTCTCTCTCAATCTCACTTTCTTTCCTGCTCTGTCTTTCTCTCTCACTTTCACTCCCTTTCCCACCCTGTCTGTCACTCTCAATCCCTTTCCCACTCTGTCGTCTCTCCCACTCAAATTCCATTTCCCACTCTGCCTGTCTCTTTGACTCTCACTCCCTTTCCCACTCTGTCTGTCTCTCTCACTCGCACTCTCTTTCCCGCTCTTTCTCTCTCAATCTCACTTTCTTTCCTGCTCTGTCTTTCTCTCTCACTTTCACTCCCTTTCCCGCTCTGTCTGTCTCTCCCACTCAAATTCCATTTCCCACTCTGCCTGTCTCTTTGACTCTCACTCCCTTTCCCGCTCTGTCTGTCTCTCATACTCTCACTCCATTTCCCGCTCTGTCTGTCTGTCTGCCTTTCACTACCCGGCCTGCTCTGTCTGTTTCTCTAACTCCCTTTCCCACTCTGACTGTCCCACTCACTCGTACTCCCTTTCCAGCTGTCTGTCTCTGTCACTCTATTTCCGTTCCTGTCTGTCTCTCTCACTCTCTCTCCCTGTCCTGCTCTCTCTGTCTCCCTTTCCAGCTCTGTATGTCTCTCTCACTCCCTTTCCTTTTGTCTTTCTCTCTCTCTCCTTTTCCCACCCT
Source organism: Carcharodon carcharias (assembly GCF_017639515.1). Classification (NCBI taxonomy): domain Eukaryota; kingdom Metazoa; phylum Chordata; class Chondrichthyes; order Lamniformes; family Lamnidae; genus Carcharodon; species Carcharodon carcharias. Next base: position 173,622,250 of record NC_054469.1, read on the forward strand.
GTCTGTCTTTCTCACTCTCACTCTCTTTCCCAGTCTGTCTGTCTCTCTCACTCTCACCCCCTTTCCCGCTCTGTCTGTGTCTCTCACTCGCACTCTCGTTCCTGCTCTATCTCTCACTCTCACTTTCTTTCCTGCTCTGTCTTTATCTCTCACTTTCACTACCTTTCCCACCCTGTCTGTCACTCTCATGCTCACTCCCTTTCCCGCTCTGTCTGTCCCTCTCACTCTCACTCCTTTTACCGCTATGTCTGTCTGTCTCTCACTATCACTCCCTTTCCCTCCCTGTCTCTCTCACTCTCACTCCCTTTCCCGCCCTGTCTGTATCTCTCACTCTCAATCCCTTTGCCGCTCTGTCTGTCTGTCTGTCTCAGTCCCTTACCCGCTCTGTCTGTCTTTCTCACTCTCACTCCTTTTCCCGCTATGTCTGTCTGTCTCTCACTATCACTCCCTTTCCCTCCCTGTCTCTCTCACTCTCACTCCTGTTCCTGCTCTGTCGTTCTCCCTCACTCACACTCTCTGTCCCGTTCCCTCCCTGACTGTCTTTCTCACTCTTACTCCCTTTCCCGCTCTGTCTGTCTCTCTGTCTCTCACTACCTTTCCCGTCCTGTCTGTCTATCTCACCCTTACTCCCTTTTCCGCTCTGTCTGCCTCTCTTACTATCACTCCCATTCCCACCCTGTCAGTCTCTCTCGCTCCAATTCCTTCTGTCTGTCTCTGTCAATCTATTTCCCGTCCTGTCTGTCTCTCTCACTCCCTTTCCCACTCTGGCTTTCTCTCTCACTCTATTTCCCGCTCTGTCTATCTCTCCCACTCTCACTCCCTTTGCCGCTCTGTCTGTCTCTCTCACTATCACTCCATTTCCCTCCCTGTCTCTCTCACTATCACTCCCTTTCCCGCTCTGTCTTTCTCCCTCACTCACACTCTCTTTCCCATCCTGTCTGTCTCTTTCACTCTCTCTCCCTACCCTGCTCTTCTATCTCTCTGGCTCCCTTTCCAGCTCTCATTGTCTCTCTCACTCCATTTCCTGCTCCATGTCTCTCTCTCTCCTTTTCCCACCCTGTCAGTCTCTCTCACTCTCAGTCCCGTTCCCTCCCTGACTGTCTTTCTCACTCTTACTCCCTTTCCCGCTCTGTCTTTCTCCCTCACTCTCCCTACCTTTCCCGTCCTGTCTGTCTATCTCACCCTCACTCCCTTTCCCACTCTGTCTGTCTCTCTGTCTCTCACTTCCTTTCCCGTCCTGTCTGTCTCTCTCACTCTCACTCCCTTTTCCGCTCTGTCTGCCTCTCTTAATATCACTCCCATTCCCACCCTGTCAGTCTCTCTCGCTCCAATTCCTTCTGTCTGTCTCTGTCACTCTATTTCCCGTCCTGTCTGTGTCTCTCACTCCCTTTCCCACTCTGGCTTTCTCTCTCACTCTATTTCCCGCTCTGTCTATCTCTCCCACTCTCACTCCCTTTGCCGCTCTGTCTGTCTCTCTCACTATCACTCCATTTCCCTCCCTGTCTCTCTCACTATCACTCCCTTTCCCGCTCTGTCTTTCTCCCTCACTCACACTCTCTTTCCCATCCTGTCTGTCTCTTTCACTCTCTCTCCCTACCCTGCTCTTCTATCTCTCTGGCTCCCTTTCCAGCTCTCATTGTCTCTCTCACTCCATTTCCTGCTCCTTGTCTCTCTCTCTCCTTTTCCCACCCTGCCTGTCTCTCTCACTCTCACTCCATTTCCTGCTCTGTCTGTCCGTCTCACTCTCACCCCCTTTCCCCCTCTGTCTGTCCCTCTCACTCTTACTCCCTTTCTCGCTGTCTATCTCTGTCACTCCCTTTCCTGCTGTCTGTCTCTCTCAAACTATTTCCCTTCCTGTCTGTCTCTCTGACTCTCTCTCCCTTTCCCACTCTGTCTGTCTCTCTCACTCTCACTCACTTTCCCACTCTGTCTGTCTCTCTCACTCGCACTCTCTTTCCCGTTCTTTCTCTCTCAATCTCACTTTCTTTCCTGCTCTGTCTTTCTCTCTCACTTTCTCTCCCTTTCCCGCTCTGTCTGTCTCTCCCACTCAAATTCCATTTCCCGGTCTGCCTGTCTCTTTGACTCTCACTCCCTTTCCCGCTCTGTCTGTCTCTCACACTCTCACTCCCTTTCCCGCTTTGTCTGTCTGTCTGCCTTTCACTACCCGGCCTGCTCTGTCTGTCTCTCTCAAACCCTTTCCCAATCTGTCTGTCCCACTCACTCATACTCCCTTTCCCGCTGTCAGTCTCTGTCATACCCTTTCCAGCTGTCTGTCTCTGTCCCTCTATTTCCATTCCTGTCTGTCTCTCTCACTCTCTCTCCCTGTCCTGCTCTCTCTGTCTCCCTTTCCAGCTCTCTATGTCTCTCTCACTCCCTTTCCTTTTGTCTTTCTCTCTCTCTCCTTTTCCCACCCTGTCTGTCTTTCTCACTCTCACTCCCTTTCCCACTCTGTCTGTCTCTCTCACTCTCACCCCCTTTCCCGCTCTGTCTGTGTCTCTCACTCTCTTTCTTTCCTGCTCTATCTCTCACTCTCACTTTCTTTCCTGCTCTGTCTTTCTCTCTCACTTTCACTACCTTTCCAACCCTGTCTGTAACTCTCACTCCCTTTCCCACTCTGCCAGTCTCTCTCACTCTCACTCCCTGTCCCGCTCTGTCTGTCGCTCTCTCTATCAATCTCTTTTCCGCTCTTTCTGTCTTAATCTCAATTTCTTTCCTGCTCTGTGTTTCTCTCTCACTATCACTCCCTTTCCCTCCCTGTCTCTCTCACTCTCACTCCTGTTGCCGCTCTGTCTTTCTCCCTCACTCACACTCTCTTTCCCGTCCTGTCTGTCTCTCTCACTCTCACTCCCGTTCCCTCCCTGAATGTCTTTCTCACTCTTACTCCCTTTCCCACTCTGTCTTTCTCCCTCACTCTCACTACCTTTCCCGTCCTGTCTGTCTATCTCACCCTCACTCCCTTTACCGCTCTGTCTGTCTCTCTCTCTCTCACTTCCTTTCCTGTCCTGTCTGTCTCTCTCACTCTCACTCCCTTTCCCGCTCTGTCTGCCTCTGTCACTATCACTCCCTTTCCCACCCTGTCAGTCTCTCTCGCTCCAATTCCTTCTGTCTGTCTCTGGCAATCTATTTCCCGTCCTGTCTGTGTCTCTCACTCCCTTTCCCACTCTGGCTTTCTCTCTCACTCTGTTTCACGCCCTGTCTATCTCTCCCACTCTCACTCCCTTTGCCGCTCTGTCTGTCTCTCTCACTATCATGCCCTTTCCCTCCCTGTCTCTCTCAGTATCACTCCCTTTCCCGCTCTGTCTTTCTCCCTCACTCACACTCTCTTTCCCGTCCTGTCTGTCTCTCTCACTCTCTCTCCCTACCCTGCTCTGTCTGTCTCTCTGGCTCCCTTTCCAGCTCTCATTGTCTCTCGCACTCCATTTCCTGCTCCTTGTCTCTCTCTCTCCTTTTCCCACCCTGTCTGTCTCTCTCACTCTCACTCCCTGTCGCGCTGTCTGTCTCTCTCACTCTCTTTCCTGCTGTCTGTCTCTCTCACTCCCTTTCCTGCTCTGGCTTTCTCTCTCACTATCTTTCTGTCTCTGACTATCTCTCCCACTCTCACTGCCTTTCCCGTTCTGTCTGTCTCACTCTCACTCACTTTCCGCCATGTCTGTCTCTCTCACTCTCAATCCCTTTGCCGCTGGGTCTTTCTGTCTGTCTCAGTCCCTTTCCCGCTCTGTTTGTCTTTCTCACTCACACTCCTTTTCCCGCTCTGTCTGTCTGTCTCTCACTATCACTCCCTTTCCCTCCCTGTCTCTCTCACTCTCACTCCTGTTGCCGCTCTGTCTTTCTCCCTCACTCACACTCTCTTTCCCGTCCTGTCTGTCTCTCTCACTCTCACTCCCGTTCCCTCCCTGAATGTCTTTCTCACTCTTACTCCCTTTCCCACTCTGTCTTTCTCCCTCACTCTCACTACCTTTCCCGTCCTGTCTGTCTATCTCACCCTCACTCCCTTTCCCGCTCTGTCTGTCTCTCTCTCTCTCACTTCCTTTCTCGTCCTGTCTGTCTCTCTCACTCTCACTCCCTTTCCCGCTCTGTCTGCCTCTGTCACTATCACTCCCTTTCCCACCCTGTCAGTCTCTCTCGCTCCAATTCCTTCTGTCTGTCTCTGGCAATCTATTTCCCGTCCTGTCTGTGTCTCTCACTCCCTTTCCCACTCTGGCCTTCTCTCTCACTCTGTTTCACGCTCTGTCTATCTCTCCCACTCTCACTCCCTTTGCCGCTCTGTCTGTCTCTCTCACTATCATGCCCTTTCCCTCCCTGTCTCTCTCAGTATCACTCCCTTTCCCGCTCTGTCTTTCTCCCTCACTCACACTCCCTTTCCCACTCTGTCTGTCTCTCTCACTCGCACTCTCTTTCCCGCTCTTTCTCTCTCAATCTCACTTTCTTTCCTGCTCTGTCTTTCTCTCTCACTTTCACTCCCTTTCCCGCTCTGTCTGTCTCTCCCACTCAAATTCCATTTCCCGCTCTGCCTGTCTCTTTGACTCTCACTCCCTTTCCCACTCTGTCTGTCTCTCTCACTCGCACTCTCTTTCCCGCTCTTTCTCTCTCAATCTCACTTTCTTTCCTGCTCTGTCTTTCTCTCTCACTTTCACTCCCTTTCCCACCCTGTCTGTCACTCTCAATCCCTTTCCCACTCTGTCGTCTCTCCCACTCAAATTCCATTTCCCGCTCTGCCTGTCTCTTTGACTCTCACTCCCTTTCCCACTCTGTCTGTCTCTCTCACTCGCACTCTCTTTCCCGCTCTTTCTCTCTCAATCTCACTTTCTTTCCTGCTCTGTCTTTCTCTCTCACTTTCACTCCCTTTCCCGCTCTGTCTGTCTCTCCCACTCAAATTCCATTTCCCACTCTGCCTGTCTCTTTGACTCTCACTCCCTTTCCCGCTCTGTCTGTCTCTCATACTCTCACTCCATTTCCCGCTCTGTCTGTCTGTCTGCCTTTCACTACCCGGCCTGCTCTGTCTGTTTCTCTAACTCCCTTTCCCACTCTGACTGTCCCACTCACTCGTACTCCCTTTCCAGCTGTCTGTCTCTGTCACTCTATTTCCGTTCCTGTCTGTCTCTCTCACTCTCTCTCCCTGTCCTGCTCTCTCTGTCTCCCTTTCCAGCTCTGTATGTCTCTCTCACTCCCTTTCCTTTTGTCTTTCTCTCTCTCTCCTTTCCCCACCCTGTCTGTCTTTCTCACTCTCACTCTCTTTCCCAGTCTGTCTGTCTCTCTCACTCTCACCCCCCTTTCCCGCTCTGTCTGTGTCTCTCACTCGCACTCTCGTTCCTGCTCTATCTCTCACTCTCACTTTCTTTCCTGCTCTGTCTTTATCTCTCACTTTCACTACCTTTCCCACCCTGTCTGTCACTCTCATGCTCACTCCCTTTCCCGCTCTGTCTGTCCCTCTCACTCTCACTCCTTTTGCCGCTATGTCTGTCTGTCTCTCACTATCACTCCCTTTCCCTCCCTGTCTCTCTCACTCTCACTCCCTTTCCCGCCCTGTCTGTATCTCTCACTCTCAATCCCTTTGCCGCTCTGTCTGTCTGTCTGTCTCAGTCCCTTACCCGCTCTGTCTGTCTTTCTCACTCTCACTCCTTTTCCCGCTATGTCTGTCTGTCTCTCACTATCACTCCCTTTCCCTCCCTGTCTCTCTCACTCTCACTCCTGTTCCTGCTCTGTCGTTCTCCCTCACTCACACTCTCTGTCCCGTTCCCTCCCTGACTGTCTTTCTCACTCTTACTCCCTTTCCCGCTCTGTCTGTCTCTCTGTCTCTCACTACCTTTCCCGTCCTGTCTGTCTATCTCACCCTCACTCCCTTTTCCGCTCTGTCTGCCTCTCTTACTATCACTCCCATTCCCACCCTGTCAGTCTCTCTCGCTCCAATTCCTTCTGTCTGTCTCTGTCAATCTATTTCCCGTCCTGTCTGTCTCTCTCACTCCCTTTCCCACTCTGGCTTTCTCTCTCACTCTATTTCCCGCTCTGTCTATCTCTCCCACTCTCACTCCCTTTGCCGCTCTGTCTGTCTCTCTCACTATCACTCCATTTCCCTCCCTGTCTCTCTCACTATCACTCCCTTTCCCGCTCTGTCTTTCTCCCTCACTCACACTCTCTTTCCCATCCTGTCTGTCTCTTTCACTCTCTCTCCCTACCCTGCTCTTCTATCTCTCTGGCTCCCTTTCCAGCTCTCATTGTCTCTCTCACTCCATTTCCTGCTCCATGTCTCTCTCTCTCCTTTTCCCACCCTGTCAGTCTCTCTCACTCTCAGTCCCGTTCCCTCCCTGACTGTCTTTCTCACTCTTACTCCCTTTCCCGCTCTGTCTTTCTCCCTCACTCTCCCTACCTTTCCCGTCCTGTCTGTCTATCTCACCCTCACTCCCTTTCCCACTCTGTCTGTCTCTCTGTCTCTCACTTCCTTTCCCATCCTGTCTGTCTCTCTCACTCTCACTCCCTTTTCCGCTCTGTCTGCCTCTCTTACTATCACTCCCATTCCCACCCTGTCAGTCTCTCTCGCTCCAATTCCTTCTGTCTGTCTCTTTCACTCTATTTCCCGTCCTGTCTGTGTCTCTCACTCCCTTTCCCACTCTGGCTTTCTCTCTCACTCTATTTCCCGCTCTGTCTATCTCTCCCACTCTCACTCCCTTTGCCGCTCTGTCTGTCTCTCTCACTATCACTCCATTTCCCTCCCTGTCTCTCTCACTATCACTCCCTTTCCCGCTCTGTCTTTCTCCCTCACTCACACTCTCTTTCCCATCCTGTCTGTCTCTTTCACTCTCTCTCCCTACCCTGCTCTTCTATCTCTCTGGCTCCCTTTCCAGCTCTCATTGTCTCTCTCACTCCATTTCCTGCTCCTTGTCTCTCTCTCTCCTTTTCCCACCCTGCCTGTCTCTCTCACTCTCACTCCATTTCCTGCTCTGTCTGTCCGTCTCACTCTCACCCCCTTTCCCCCTCTGTCTGTCCCTCTCACTCTTACTCCCTTTCTCGCTGTCTATCTCTGTCACTCCCTTTCCTGCTGTCTGTCTCTCTCAAACTATTTCCCTTCCTGTCTGTCTCTCTGACTCTCTCTCCCTTTCCCACTCTGTCTGTCTCTCTCACTCTCACTCACTTTCCCACTCTGTCTGTCTCTCTCACTCGCACTCTCTTTCCCGTTCTTTCTCTCTCAATCTCACTTTCTTTCCTGCTCTGTCTTTCTCTCTCACTTTCTCTCCCTTTCCCGCTCTGTCTGTCTCTCCCACTCAAATTCCATTTCCCGGTCTGCCTGTCTCTTTGACTCTCACTCCCTTTCCCGCTCTGTCTGTCTCTCACACTCTCACTCCCTTTCCCGCTTTGTCTGTCTGTCTGCCTTTCACTACCCGGCCTGCTCTGTCTGTCTCTCTCAAACCCTTTCCCAATCTGTCTGTCCCACTCACTCATACTCCCTTTCCCGCTGTCAGTCTCTGTCATACCCTTTCCAGCTGTCTGTCTCTGTCCCTCTATTTCCGTTCCTGTCTGTCTCTCTCACTCTCTCTCCCTGTCCTGCTCTCTCTGTCTCCCTTTCCAGCTCTCTATGTCTCTCTCACTCCCTTTCCTTTTGTCTTTCTCTCTCTCTCCTTTTCCCACCCTGTCTGTCTTTCTCACTCTCACTCCCTTTCCCACTCTGTCTGTCTCTCTCACTCTCACCCCCTTTCCCGCTCTGTCTGTGTCTCTCACTCTCTTTCTTTCCTGCTCTATCTCTCACTCTCACTTTCTTTCCTGCTCTGTCTTTCTCTCTCACTTTCACTACCTTTCCAACCCTGTCTGTCACTCTCACTCCCTTTCCCACTCTGCCAGTCTCTCTCACTCTCACTCCCTGTCCCGCTCTGTCTGTCGCTCTCTCTATCAATCTCTTTTCCGCTCTTTCTGTCTTAATCTCAATTTCTTTCCTGCTCTGTGTTTCTCTCTCACTATCACTCCCTTTCCCTCCCTGTCTCTCTCACTCTCACTCCTGTTGCCGCTCTGTCTTTCTCCCTCACTCACACTCTCTTTCCCGTCCTGTCTGTCTCTCTCACTCTCACTCCCGTTCCCTCCCTGAATATCTTTCTCACTCTTACTCCCTTTCCCACTCTGTCTTTCTCCCTCACTCTCACTACCTTTCCCGTCCTGTCTGTCTATCTCACCCTCACTCCCTTTACCGCTCTGTCTGTCTCTCTCTCTCTCACTTCCTTTCCTGTCCTGTCTGTCTCTCTCACTCTCACTCCCTTTCCCGCTCTGTCTGCCTCTGTCACTATCACTCCCTTTCCCACCCTGTCAGTCTCTCTCGCTCCAATTCCTTCTGTCTGTCTCTGGCAATCTATTTCCCGTCCTGTCTGTGTCTCTCACTCCCTTTCCCACTCTGGCTTTCTCTCTCACTCTGTTTCACGCCCTGTCTATCTCTCCCACTCTCACTCACTTTGCCGCTCTGTCTGTCTCTCTCACTATCATGCCCTTTCCCTCCCTGTCTCTCTCAGTATCACTCCCTTTCCCGCTCTGTCTTTCTCCCTCACTCACACTCTCTTTCCCGTCCTGTCTGTCTCTTTCACTCTCTCTCCCTACCCTGCTCTGTCTGTCTCTCTGGCTCCCTTTCCAGCTCTCATTGTCTCTCGCACTCCATTTCCTGCTCCTTGTCTCTCTCTCTCCTTTTCCCACCCTGTCTGTCTCTCTCACTCTCACTCCATTTCCTGCTCTGTCTGTCCGTCTCACTCTCACCCCCTTTCCCCCTCTGTCTGTCCCTCTCACTCTTACTCCCTTTCTCGCTGTCTATCTCTGTCACTCCCTTTCCTGCTGTCTGTCTCTCTCAAACTATTTCCCTTCCTGTCTGTCTCTCTGACTCTCTCTCCATTTCCCACTCTGTCTGTCTCTCTCACTCTCACTCCCTTTCCCACTCTGTCTGTCTCTCTCACTCGCACTCTCTTTCCCGCTCTTTCTCTCTCAATCTCACTTTCTTTCCTGCTCTGTCTTTCTCTCTCACTTTCACTCCCTTTCCCGCTCTGTCTGTCTCTCCCACTCAAATTCCATTTCCCGCTCTGCCTGTCTCTTTGACTCTCACTCCCTTTCCCACTCTGTCTGTCTCTCTCACTCGCACTCTCTTTCCCGCTCTTTCTCTCTCAATCTCACTTTCTTTCCTGCTCTGTCTTTCTCTCTCACTTTCACTCCCTTTCCCACCCTGTCTGTCACTCTCAATCCCTTTCCCACTCTGTCGTCTCTCCCACTCAAATTCCATTTCCCGCTCTGCCTGTCTCTTTGACTCTCACTCCCTTTCCCACTCTGTCTGTCTCTCTCACTCGCACTCTCTTTCCCGCTCTTTCTCTCTCAATCTCACTTTCTTTCCTGCTCTGTCTTTCTCTCTCACTTTCACTCCCTTTCCCACCCTGTCTGTCACTCTCAATCCCTTTCCCACTCTGTCGTCTCTCCCACTCAAATTCCATTTCCCGCTCTGCCTGTCTCTTTGACTCTCACTCCCTTTCCCACTCTGTCTGTCTCTCTCACTCGCACTCTCTTTCCCGTTCTTTCTCTCTCAATCTCACTTTCTTTCCTGCTCTTTCTTTCTCTCTCACTTTCACTCCCTTTCCGCTCTGTCTGTCTCTCCCACTCAAATTCCATTTCCCACTCTGCCTGTCTCTTTGACTCTCACTCCCTTTCCCGCTCTGTCTGTCTCTCATACTCTCACTCCATTTCCCGCTCTGTCTGTCTGTCTGCCTTTCACTACCCGGCCTGCTCTGTCTGTTTCTCTAACTCCCTTTCCCACTCTGACTGTCCCACTCACTCGTACTCCCTTTCCAGCTGTCTGTCTCTGTCACTCTATTTCCGTTCCTGTCTGTCTCTCTCACTCTCTCTCCCTGTCCTGCTCTCTCTGTCTCCCTTTCCAGCTCTGTATGTCTCTCTCACTCCCTTTCCTTTTGTCTTTCTCTCCTTTTCCCACCCTGTCTGTCTTTCTCACTCTCACTCTCTTTCCCACTCTGTCTGTCTCTCTCACTCTCACCCCCTTTCCCGCTCTGTCTGTGTCTCTCACTCGCACTCTCGTTCCTGCTCTATCTCTCACTCTCACTTTCTTTCCTGCTCTGTCTTTATCTCTCACTCTCACTCCCTTTCCTGCCCTGTCTGTATCTCTCACTCTCAATCCCTTTGCCGCTCTGTCTGTCTGTCTGTCTCAGTCCCTTACCCGCTCTGTCTGTCTTTCTCACTCTCACTCCTTTTCCCGCTATGTCTGTCTGTCTCTCACTATCACTCCCTTTCCCTCCCTGTCTCTCTCACTCTCACTCCTGTTCATGCTCTGTCTTTCTCCCTCACTCACACTCTCTGTCCCGTTCCCTCCCTGACTGTCTTTCTCACTCTTACTCCCTTTCCCGCTCTGTCTTTCTCTCTGTCTCTCACTACCTTTCCCGTCCTGTCTGTCTATCTCACCCTCACTCCCTTTTCCGCTCTGTCTGCCTCTCTTACTATCACTCCCATTCCCACCCTGTTAGTCACTCTCGCTCCAATTCCTTCTGTCTGTCTCTGTCAATCTATTTCCCGTCCTGTCTGTCTCTCTCACTCCCTTTCCCACTCTGGCTTTCTCTCTCACTCTATTTCCCGCTCTGTCTATCTCTCCCACTCTCACTCCCTTTGCCGCTCTGTCTGTCTCTCTCACTATCACTCCATTTCCCTCCCTGTCTCTCTCACTATCACTCCCTTTCCCGCTCTGTCTTTCTCCCTCACTCACACTCTCTTTCCCATCCTGTCTGTCTCTTTCACTCTCTCTCCCTACCCTGCTCTTCTATCTCTCTGGCTCCCTTTCCAGCTCTCATTGTCTCTCTCACTCCATTTCCTGCTCCTTGTCTCTCTTTCTCCTTTTCCCACCCTGCCTGTCTCTCTCACTCTCACTCCATTTCCTGCTCTGTCTGTCCGTCTCACTCTCACCCCCTTTCCCCCTCTGTCTGTCCCTCTCACTCTTACTCCCTTTCTCGCTGTCTATCTCTGTCAATCCCTTTCCTGCTATCTGCCTCTCTCAAACTATTTCCCTTCCTGTCTGTCTCTCTGACTCTCTCTCCCTTTCCCACTCTGTCTGTCTCTCTCACTCTCACTCCCTTTCCCACTCTGTCTGTCTCTCTCACTCGCACTCTCTTTCCCGTTCTTTCTCTCTCAATCTCACTTTCTTTCCTGCTCTGTCTTTCTCTCTCACTTTCTCTCCCTTTCCCGCTCTGTCTGTCTCACCCACTCAAATTCCATTTCCCGGTCTGCCTGTCTCTTTGACTCTCACTCCCTTTCCCGCTCTGTCTGTCTCTCACACTCTCACTCCCTTTCCCGCTTTGTCTGTCTGTCTGCCTTTCACTACCCGGCCTGCTCTGTCTGTCTCTCTCAAACCCTTTCCCAATCTGTCTGTCCCACTCACTCATACTCCCTTTCCCGCTGTCAGTCTCTGTCATACCCTTTCCAGCTGTCTGTCTCTGTCCCTCTATTTCCGTTCCTGTCTGTCTCTCTCACTCTCTCTCCCTGTCCTGCTCTCTCTGTCTCCCTTTCCAGCTCTGTATGTCTCTCTCACTCCCTTTTCTTTTGTCTTTCTCTCTCTCTCCTTTTCCCACCCTGTCTGTCTTTCTCACTCTCACTCCCTTTCCCACTCTGTCTGTCTCTCTCACTCTCACCCCCTTTCCCGCTCTGTCTGTGTCTCTCACTCTCTCTCTTTCCTGCTCTATCTCTCACTCTCACTTTCTTTCCTGCTCTGTCTTTCTCTCTCACTTTCACTACCTTTCCCACCCTGTCTGTCACTCTCACTCCCTTTCCCACTCTGCCAGTCTCTCTCACTCTCACTCCCTGTCCCGCTCTGTCTGTCGCTCTCTCTATCAATCTCTTTTCCGCTCTTTCTGTCTCAATCTCAATTTCTTTCCTGCTCTGTCTTTCTCTCTCACTTTCACTCCCTTTCCCACCCTGTCTCTCACTCTCACTCACTATCCCGCTCTGTCTCCCTTTCTCACTTTCACTCCCTTTCCCGCTCTCTCTTTCTCTCCCACTCTAATTCCATTTCCCGCTCTGCCTGTCTCTTTCACTCTCACTCACTTTCCCGCTCTCTCTGTCTCTTACACTCTCACTCCCTTTCCCGCTCTGTCTGACTGTCTGACTCTCACTACCCTGCCTGCTCTGTCTGTCTCTCTCACTCCCTTTCCCACTCTGTCTGTCCCTCTCAATCGTACTCCCTTTCCTGCTGTCTGTCTCTGTCATACCTTTTCCTGCTGTCTGTCTCTGTCTCTCTATTTCCGTTGCTGTCTGTATCGCTCACTCTCTTTCCCTGTACTGCTCTCTCTGTCTCCCATTCCAGCTCTGTATGTCTCTCTCACTCCCTTTTCTGCTGTCTGTCTCTCTCTCTCCTTTTCCCACCCTGTCTGTCTTTCTCACTCTCACTCCCTTTCCCACTCTGTCTGTCTCTCTCACTCTCACCCCCTTTCCCGCTTTGTCTGTGTCTCTCACTCTCACTCTCTTTCCCGCTCTGTCTCTCACTCTCACTTTCTTTCCTGCTCTGTCTTTCTGTCTCACTTTCAAACCCTTTCCCACCCTGTCTGTCACTCTCACTCCCTTTCCCACTCTGTCTGTTTCTCACACTCTCGCTCCCTTTCCCACTCTGTCTGTCTCTCTCACTCTCACTCTCTTTCCCGCTCTTTCTCTCTCAATCTCACTTTCTTTCCTGCTCTGTCTGTCTCTCTCACTCCCTTTCCCGTGCTGTCTGTCTCTCTCACTCTCACGCCCTTTCCCGCTCTGTCTGTCTCTCCCACTCTTACGCCTTTTCCCGCTCTGCTTGTCTCTTTCACTCTCACTCCCTTTTCCGCTCTGTCTGTCTCTCTCACTTTCAATCCCTTTCCCGCTCTGCCTGTATCTTTCACTCTCACTCCCATCTCTGCTCTGTCTGTCTCTCTCACTCTCACGCCCTTTCCCCGCCTGACTATCTCCCTCTCATTCACACGACATTTCGTGCTCTTTTTTTTTCTCTCTATCATCCACTTTCCCACTCTGTCTCTCTGTTTCATTCTCACCCACTCTCCCGGCTGTGTCTGTCTCTTTCGTTCCCACCCACTTTCTCTGACTCTCTCACTCCCTTTCCCACTCTCACCCCTTGTCCGGCTGTGGCCGCCTCTCTCGATCTCACACCCTTTCCCGCTCTGTCTGTCTGTCTGCCTCAAACCCTTTCCCGCTCTGTCTGTCTTTCTCAGTCTCACTCCTTTTCCCGCTATGTCTGTCTGTCTCTCACTATCACTCCCTTTCCCTCCATGTCTCTCTCACTCTCACTCCCGTTCCCGCTCTGTCTTTCTCCCTCACTCACACTCTCTTTCCCGTCCTGTCTGTCTCTCTCAATCTCACTCCCTTTCCCGCTCTGCCTGTCTGTCTCATCTCACTCGCTTACCCTTCTGTCGGTCTCTCTCACTCTCACTCCCTTTCCCTCTCTGTCTGTCTCTCTCACTCTTACTCCCTTTCCTGCTCTGTCTTTCTCCCTCATTCTCACTCACTTTCCTGCTCTGTCTTTCTCCCTCACTCTCACTCCCTTTCCCGTCTTGTCTGTCTCTCTCACTGTCACTCCCTTTCCCGCTCTGTCTGTCTGTCTGTCTCTCACTACCCTGTCTGCTCTGTCTGTCTTTCTCACTCCCTTTCCCATCCTGTCTGTTTCTCTCACTCTCACTCCCTTTCGCGCTCTGTCTGTCTCTCTCACTATCACTCCCTTTCCCACCCTGTCTGTCTCTCTCACGCTCACTCCCTTTCCCGCTCTGTCTGTCCCTCTCACTCTCACTCCTTTTGCCGCTATGACTGTCCGTCTCTCACTATCACTCCCTTTCCCTCCCTGTCCCTCTCACTCTCACTCCCTTTCCCGCTCTGTCTGTCACTCTCACTCTCACTCCTTTTGCCGCTATGTCTGTCTGTCTCTCACTATCACTCCCTTTCCCACCCTGCCTGTCTCTCTCACTCTCACTCCCTTTCCCGCTCTGTCTGTCCCTCTCACTCTCACTCCTTTTGCCGCTATGTCTGTCTGTCTCTCACTATCACTCCCTTTCCCTCCCTGTCTCTCTCACTCTCACTCCCTTTCCTGCTCTGTCTTTCTCCCTCACTCACACTCTCTTTCCCGTCCTGTCTGTCTCTCTCACTCTCACTCCCGTTCCCTCCCTGTCTGTCTTTCTCACTCTCACTCACTTTCCCGCTCTGTCTTTCTCCCTCACTCTCACTCCCTTTCCCGTCCTGTCTCTCTCACCCTCACTCCCTTTCCCGCTCTGTCTGTCTCTCTCTCTCTCTCACTTCCTTTCCTGCTCTGTCTGCCTCTGTCACTATCACTCCCTTTCCCACCCTGTCTGTCTCTCTCGCTCCATTTCCTTCTGTCTGTCTCTCTCACTCTATTTCCCATCCAGTCTGTGTCTCTCACTCCCTTTCCCACTCTGGCTTTCTCTCTCACTCTGTTTCCCGCTCTGTCTATCTCTCCCACTCTCACTCCCTTTGCCGCTCTGTCTGTCTCTCTCACTATCACTCCCTTTCCCTCCCTGTCTCTCTCAGTATCACTCCCTTTCCCGTTCTGTCTTTCTCCCTCACTCACACTCTCTTTCCCGTCCTGTCTGTCTCTCTCACTCTCTCTCCCTACCCTGCTCTGTTTGTCTCTCTGGCTCCCTTTCCAGCTCTCATTGTCTCTCTCACTCCATTTCCTGTTCTCTGTCTCTCTCTCTCCTTTTCCCACCCTGTCTGTCTCTCTCACTCTCACTCCATTTCCTGCTCTGTCTGTCCGTCTCACTCTCACCCCCTTTCCCCCTCTGTCTGTCCCTCTCACTCTTACTCCCTTTCTCGCCGTCTGTCTCTGTCACTCCCTTTCCTGCTGTCTGTCTCTCTCAAACTATTTCCCTTCCTGTCTGTCTCTCTGACTCTCTCTCCCATTCCCACTCTGTCTGTCTCTCTCACTCTCACTCCCTTTCCCGCTCTGTCTGTGTCTTTCACTCTCACTCTCTTTCCCGCTCTGTCTCTCTCACTCTGACTTTCTTTCCTGCTCTGTCTTTCTCTCTCACTTTCACTCCCTTTCCCACCCTGTCTGTCACTGTCACTCCCTTTCCCACTCTGTCTGTTACTCTCACTCTCACTCCCTTTCCCACTCTGTCTGTCTCTCTCACTCGCACTCTCTTTCCCGCTCTTTTTCTCTCAATCTCACTTTCTTTCCTGCTCTGTCTTTCTCTCTCATTTGCACTCCCTTTCCCGCTCTGTCTGTCTCTCCCACTCAACATCCATTTCCCGCTCTGCCTGTCTCTTTGACTCTCACTCCCTTTTCCGCTCTGTCTGTCTCTCACGCTCTCACTCCCTTTCCTGCTCTGCCTATCAGTCTGCCTTTCACTACCCGGCCTGCTCTGTCTGTCTCCCTCACTCCCTTTCCCACTCTGTGTGTCCCACTCACTCGTACTCCCTTTCGCACTGTCTTTCTCTGTCATACCCTTTCCAGCTGTCTGTCTCTGTCACTGTATTTCCGTTCCTGTCTGTCTCTCTCACTCTCACTCTCTTTCCTGCTCTATCTCTCACTCTCACTTTCTTTACTGCTCTGTCTTTCTCTCTCACTTTCACTACCTTTCCCACCCTGTCTGTCTCGCTCACTCCCTTTCCCACTCTGCCAGTCTCTCTCACTCTCACTCCCTGTCCCGCTCTGTCTGTCGCTCTCACTATCACTGTCTTTTCCGCTCTTTCTCTCTCAATCTCACTTTCTTTCCTGCTCTGTCTTTCTCTCTCACTTTCACTCCCTTTCCCACCCTGTCTCTCACTCTCACTCACTATCCTGCTCTGTCTCCCTCTCTCACTCTCACACACGTTCCCGCTCTGTCTGTCTCTCACACTCTCACTCCCTTTCCCGCTCTGTCAGACTGTCTGACTCTCACTACCCTGCCTGCTCTGTCTGTCTCTCTCACTCCCTTTCCCACTCTGTCTGTCCATCTCACTCGTACTCCCTTTCCTGCTGTCTGTCTCTGTCATACCCTTTCCTGCTGTCTGTCTCTGTCTCTCTATTTCCATTGCTGTCTGTCTCTCTCACTCTCTTTCCCTGTCCTGCTCTCTCTGTCTCCCTTTCCAGCTCTGTATGTCTCTCTCACTCCCTTTTCTGCTGTCTGTCTCTCTCTCTCCTTTTCCCACCCTGTCTGTCTTTCTCACTCTCACTCCCTTTCCCACTCTGTCTGACTCTCTCACTCTCACCCCCTTTCCCGCTTTTTCTGTGACTCTCACTCTCTTTCCCGCTCTGTCTCTCACTCTCACTTTCTTTCCTGCTCTGTCTTTCTGTCTCACTTTCAAACCCTTTCCCACCCTGTCTGTCTCTCTCACTCCCTTTCCTGCTGTCTGTCTCTCTCACTCTCTTTCCCTGTCCTGCTCTCTCTGTCTCCCTTTCCAGCTCTATATGTCTCTCTCACTCCCTTTTCTGCTTTCTGTCTCTCTCTCTCCTTTTCCCACCCTGTCTGTCTTTCTCAGTCTCACTCCCTTTCCCACTCTGTCTGTCTCTCTCACTCTCACCCCCTTTCCCGCTTTGTCTGTGTCTCTCACTCTCACTCTCTTTCCCGCTCTGTCTCTCACTCTCACTTTCTTTCCTGCCCTGTCTTTCTCTCTCACTTTCAAACCCTTTACCACCCTGTCTGTCTCTCTCACTCCCTTTCCTGCTGTCTGTCTCTCTCACTCTATTTCCCTTCCTCTCTTTCTCTCTCACTCCCTTTCCTGCTCTTGCTTTCTCTTTCACTCGGACTCTCCTGCCTGCTCACTCCCTTTCCCGTCCTGTCTGTCTCTCTCACTATCACTCCCTGTCGCGCTCTGTCTGTCTCTCTCACTCTCTTTCCTACTGTCTGTCTCTCTCACTCCCTTTCCTGCTCTGGCTTTCTCTCTCACTATCTTTCTGTCTCTGTCTATCTCTCCCACTCTCACTGCCTTTCCCGCTCTGTCTGTCTCACTCTCACTCGCTTTCCGCCCTGTCTGTCTCTCTCACTCTCAATCCCTTTGCCGCTCTGTCTGTCTGTCTGTCTCACACCCTTTCCTGCTCTGTCTGTCTTTCTCACTCTCACTCCTTTTCCCTCTATGTCTGTCTGTCTCTCACTATCACTCCCTTTCCCTCCATGTCTCTCTCACTCTAACTCCTGTTCCCGCTCTGTCTTTCTCCCTCACTCACACTCTCTATCCCGTCCTGTCTGTCTCTCTCAATATCACTCCCTTTCCTGCTCTGCCTTTCTGTCTCATCTCACTCGCTTACCCTTCTGTCGGTCTCTCTCACTCTCACTCCCTTTCACTCTCTGTCTGTCTCTCTCACTCTTACTTCCTTTCCCGCTCTGTCTCCCTCATTCTCACTCACTTTCCTTCTCTGTCTTTCTCCCTCACTCTCACTCCCTTTCCCGTCTTGTCTGTCTCTCTCACTGTCACTCCCTTTCCCGCTCTGTCTGTCTGTCTGTCTCTCACTACCCTGCCTGCTCTGTCTGTCTTTCTCACTCCCTTTCCCATCCTGTCTGTTTCTCTCACTCTCACTCCCTTTCGCGCTCTGTCTGTCTCTCTCACTATCACTCCCTTTCCCACCCTGTCTGTCTCTCTCACTCTCACTCCCTTTCCCGCTCTGTCTGTCCCTATCACTCTCACTCCTTTTGCCGCTATGTCTGTCTGTCTCTCACTATCACTCCCTTTCCCTCCCTGTCTCTCTCACTCTCACTCCCTTTCCCGCCCTGTCTGTATCTCTCACTCTCAATCCCTTTGCCGCTCTGTCTGTCTGTCTGTCTCAGTCCCTTACCCGCTCTGTCTGTCTTTCTCACTCTCACTCCTTTTCCCGCTATGTCTGTCTGTCTCTCACTATCACTCCCTTTCCCTCCCTGTCTCTCTCACTCTCACTCCTGTTCCCGCTCTGTCTTTCTCCCTCACTCACACTCTCTGTCCCGTCCTGTCTGTCTCTCTCACTCTCAGTCCCATTCCCTCCCTGACTGTGTTTCTCACTCTTACTCCCTTTCCCGCTCTGTCTTTCTCCCTCACTCTCACTACCTTTCCCGTCCTGTCTGTCTATCTCACCCTCACTCCCTTTCCTGCTCTGTCTGTCTCTCTGTCTCTCACTTCCTTTCCCGTCCTGTCTGTCTCTCTCACTCTCACTCCCTTTTCCGCTCTGTCTGCCTCTCTCACTATCACTCCCTTTCCCACCCTGTCTGTCTCTCTCGCTCCAATTCCTTCTGTCTGTCTCTGTCACTCTATTTCCCATCCTGTCCTGTGTCTCTCACTCCCTTTCCCACTCTGGCTTTCTCTCTCACTCTGTTTCCCGCTCTGTCTATCTCTCCCACTCTCACTCCCTTTGCCGCTCTGTCTGTCTCTCTCACTATCACTCCCTTTCCCTCCCTGTCTCTCTCAGTATCACTCCCTTTCCCGCTCTGTCTTTCTCCCTCACTCACACTCTCTTTCCCGTCCTGTCTGTCTCTTTCACTCTCTCTCCCTACCCTGCTCTGTCTGTCTCTCTGGCTCCCTTTCCAGCTCTCATTGTCTCTCTCACTCCATTTCCTGCTCCTTGTCTCTCTCTCTCCTTTTCCCACCCTGTCTGTCTCTCTCACTCTCACTCCATTTCCTGCTCTGTCTGTCCGTCTCACTCTCACCCCCTTTCCCCCTCTGTCTGTCCCTCTCACTCTTAATCCCTTTCTCGCTGTCTATCTCTGTCACTCCCTTTCCTGCTGTCTGTCTCTCTCAAACTATTTCCCTTCCTGTCTGTCTCTCTGACTCTCTCTCCCTTTCCCACTCTGTCTCTCTCACTCTCACTCTCAATCCCTTTCCCACTCTGTCTGTCTCTCTCACTCGCACTCTCTTTCCCGCTCTTTCTCTCTCAATCTCACTTTCTTTCCTGCTCTGTCTTTCTCTCTCACTTTCACTCCCTTTCCCGCTCTGTCTGTCTCTCCCACTCAAATTCCATTTCCCGGTCTGCCTGTCTCTTTGACTCTCACTCCCTTTCCTGCTCTGTCTGTCTCTCACACTCTCACTCCCTTTCCCGCTCTGTCTGTCTGTCTGCCTTTCACTACCCGGCCTGCTCTGTCTGTCTCTCTCAAACCCTTTCCCAATCTGTCTTTCCCACTCACTCATACTCCCTTTCCTGCTGTCAGTCTCTGTCATACCCTTTCCAGCTGTCTGTCTCTGTCCCTCTATTTCCGTTCCTGTCTGTCTCTCTCACTCTCTCTCCCTGTCCTGCTCTCTCTGTCTCCCTTTCCAGCTCTGTATGTCTCTTTCACTCCCTTTCCTTTTGTCTTTCTCTCTCTCTCCTTTTCCCAACCTGTCTGTCTTTCTCACTCTCACTCCCTCTCCCACTCTGTCTGTCTCTCTCACTCTCACCCCCTTTCCCGCTCTGTCTGTGTCTCTCACTCTCACTCTCTTTCCTGCTCTATCTCTCACTCTCACTTTCTTTCCTGCTCTGTCTTTCTCTCTCACTTTCACTACCTTTCCCACCCTGTCTGTCACTCTCACTCCCTTTCCCACTCTGCCAGTCTCTCTCACTCTCACTCCCTGTCCCGCTCTGTCTGTCTCTCTCACTATCACTCTCTTTTCCGCTCTTTCTCTCTCAATCTCACTTTCTTTCCTGCTCTGTCTTTCTCTCTCACTTTCACTCCCTTTCCCACCCTGTCTCTCACTCTCACTCACTATCCCGCTCTGTCTCCCTCTCTCACTTTCACTCCCTTTCCCGCTCTGTCTGTCTCTCCCACTCTAATTCCATTTCCCGCTCTGCCTGTCTCTTTCACTCTCACTCACTTTCCCGCTCTCTCTGTCTCTTACACTCTCACTCCCTTTCCCGCTCTGTCTGACTGTCTGACTCTCACTACCCTGCCTGCTCTGTCTGTCTCTCTCACTCCCTTTCCCACTCTGTCCCTCTCAATCGTACTCCATTGCCTGCTGTCTGTCTCTGTCATACCTTTTCCTGCTGTCTGTCTCTGTCTCTCTATTTCCGTTGCTGTCTGTCTCTCTCACTCTCTTTCCCTGTCCTGCTCTCTCTGTCTCCCATTCCAGCTCTGTATGTCTCTCTCACTCCCTTTTCTGCTGTCTGTCTCTCTCTCTCCTTTTCCCACCCTGTCTGTCTTTCTCACTCTCACTCCCTTTCCCACTCTGTCTGTCTCTCTCACTCTCACCCCCTTTCCCGCTTTGTCTGTGTCTCTCACTCTCACTCTCTTTCCCGCTCTGTCTCTCACTCTCACGTTCTTTCCTGCTCTGTCTTTCTCTCTCACTTTCAAACCCTTTCCCACCCTATCTGTCACTCTCACTCCCTTTCCCACTCTGTCTGTTTCTCACACTCTCGCTCTCCTTCCCGCTCTGTCTGTCTCTCTCACTCTCACTCTCTTTCCCGCTCTTTCTCTCTCAATCTCACTTTCTTTCCTGCTCTGTCTGTCTCTCTCACTCCCTTTCCCGTGCTGTCTGTCTCTCTCACTCTCACGCCCTTTCCCGCTCTGTCTGTCTCTCCCACTCTTACGCCTTTTCCCGCTCTGCTTGTCTCTTTCACTCTCACTCCCTTTTCCGCTCTGACTGTCTCTCTCACTTTCAATTCCTTTCCCGCTCTGCCTGTATCTTTCACTCTCACTCCCATCTCTGCTCTGTCTGTCTCTCTCACTCTCACGCCCTTTCCCCGCCTGACTATCTCCCTCTCATTCACACGACATTTCGTGCTCTTTTTTTTTCTCTCTATCATCCACTTTCCCACTCTGTCTCTCTGTTTCATTCTCACCCACTCTCCCGGCTGTGTCTGTCTCTTTCGTTCCCAACCACTTTCTCTGACTCTCTCACTCCCTTTCCCACTCTCACCCCTTGTCCGGCTGTGGCCGCCTCTCTCGATCTCACACCCTTTCCCGTTCTGTCTGTCTGTCGCCTCAAACCCTTTCCTGCTCTGTCTGTCTTTCTCAGTCTCACTCCTTTTCCCGCTATGTCTGTCTGTCTCTCACTATCACTCCCTTTCCCTCCATGTCTCTCTCACTCTCACTCCCGTTCCCGCTCTGTCTTTCTCCCTCACTCACACTCTCTTTCCCGTCCTGTCTGTCTCTCTCAATCTCACTCCCTTTCCCGCTCTGCCTGTCTGTCTCATCTCACTCGCTTACCCTTCTGTCGGTCTCTCTCACTCTCACTCCCTTTCCCTCTCTGTCTGTCTCTCTCACTCTTACTCTCTTTCCTGCTCTGTCTTTCTCCCTCATTCTCACTCACTTTCTTGCTCTGTCTTTCTCCCTCACTCTCACTCCCTTTCCCGTCTTGTCTGTCTCTCTCACTGTCACTCCCTTTCCCGCTCTGTCTGTCTGTCTGTCTCTCACTACCCTGTCTGCTCTGTCTGTCTTTCTCACTCCCTTTCACATCCTGTCTGTTTCTCTCACTCTCACTCCCTTTCGCGCTCTGTCTGTCTCTCTTACTATCACTCCCTTTCCCACCCTGTCTGTCTCTCTCACGCTCACTCCCTTTCCCGCTCTGTCTGTCCCTCTCACTCTCACTGCTTTTGCCGCTATGACTGTCCGTCTCTCACTATCACTCCCTTTCCCTCCCTGTCCCTCTCACTCTCACTCTCTTTCCCGCTCTGTCTGTCACTCTAACTCTCACTCCTTTTGCCGCTATGTCTGTCTGTCTCTCACTATCACTCCCTTTCCCACCCTGCCTGTCTCTCTCACTCTCACTCCCTTTCCCGCTCTGTCTGTCCCTCTCACTCTCATTCCTTTTGCCGCTATGTCTGTCTGTCTCTCACTATCACTCCCTTTCCCTCCCTGTCTCTCTCACTCTCACTCCCTTTCCTGCTCTGTCTTTCTCCCTCACTCACACTCTCTTTCCCGTCCTGTCTGTCTCTCTCACTCTCACTCCCGTTCCCTCCCTGTCTGTCTTTCTCACTCTCACTCACTTTCCCGCTCTGTCTTTCGCCCTCACTCTCACTCCCTTTCCCGTCCTGTCTCTCTCACCCTCACTCCCTTTCCCGCTCTGTCTGTCTCTCTCACTCTCACTCCCTTTCCCGCTCTGTCTGCCTCTCTCACTATCACTCCCTTTCCCACCCTGTCTGTCTCTCTCGCTCCATTTCCTTCTGTCTGTCTCTGTCACTCTATTTCCCATCCTGCCTGTGTCTCTCACTCCCTTTCGCACTCTGGCTTTCTCTCTCACTCTGTTTCCCGCTCTGTCTATCTCTCCCACTCTCACTCCCTTTGCCGCTCTGTCTGTCTCTCTCATTATCACTCCCTTTCCCTCCCTGTCTCTCTCAGTATCACTCCCTTTCCCGCTCTGTCTTTCTCCCTCACTCACACTCTCTTTCCCGTCCTGTCTGTCTCTCTCACTCTCTCTCCCTACCCTGCTCTGTCTGTCTCTATTGGTCCCTTTCCAGCTCTCATTGTCTCTCTCACTCCATTTCCTGCTCCTTGTCTCTCTCTCTCTCCTTTTCCCACCCTGTCTGTCTCTCTCACTCTCACTCCATTTCCTGCTCTGTCTGTCCGTCTCACTCTCAACCCCTTTCCCCCTCTGTCTGTCCCTCTCACTCTTACTCCCTTTCTCGCGGTCTGTCTCTGTCACTCCCTTTCCTGCTGTCTGTCTCTCTCAAACCATTTCCCTTCCTGTCTGTCTCTCTGACTCTCTCTCCCTTTCCCACTCTGTCTGTCTCTCTCACTCTCACTCCCTTTCCCGCTCTGTCTGTGTCTCTCACTCTCACTCTCTTTCCCGCTCTGTCTCTCTCACTCTCACTTTCTTTCCTGCTCTGTCTGTCTCTCACTTTAACTCCCTTTCCCACCCTGTCTGTCACTGTCACTCCCTTTCCCACTCTGTCTGTTTCTATCACTCTCACTCCCTTTCCCACTCTGTCTGTCTCTCTCACTCGCACTATCTTTCCCGCTCTTTCTCTCTCAATCTCACTTTCTTTCCTGCTCTGTCTTTCTCTCTCACTTGCACTCCCTTTCCCGCTCTGTCTGTCTCTCCCACTCAAATTCCATTTCCCGCTCTGCCTGTCTCTTTGACTCTCACTCCCTTTCCCGCTCTCTCTGTCTCTCACACTCTCACTCCCTTTCCCGCTCTGTCTGTCAGTCTGCCTTTCACTACCCGGCCTGCTCTGTCTGTCTCCCTCACTCCCTTTCCCACTCTGTCTGTCCCACTCACTCGTACTCCCTTTCCCACTGTCTGTCTCTGTCATACCCTTTCCAGCTGTCTGTCTCTGTCACTCTATTTCCGTTCCTGTCTGTCTCTCTCACTCTCACTCTCTTTCCTGCTCTATCTCTCACTTTCTTTCCTGCTCTGTCTTTCTCTCTCATTTTCACTACCTTTCCCAACCTGTCTGTCACGCTCACTCCCTTTCCCACTCTGCCAGTCTCTCTCACTCTCACTCCATGTCCCGCTCTGTCTGTCGCTGTCAATATCCCTCTCTTTTCCGCTCTTTCTCTCTCAATCTCACTTTCTTTCCTGCTCTGTCTTTCTCTCTCACTTTAACTCCCTTTCGCACCCTGTCTCTCACTCTCACTCACTATCCTGCTCTGTCTCCCTCTCTCACTCTCACTCACTTTCCCGCTCTGTCTGTCTCTCACACTCTCACTCCTTTCCCGCTCTGTCTGTCTGTCGCTCACTATCTCTCCCTTTCCCTCCCTGTCTCTCTCACTCTCACTCCTGTTCCCGTTCTGTCTTTCTCCCTCACTCACACTCTCTTTCCCGTCCTGTCTGTCTCTCTCACTCTCACTCCAGTTCCCTCCCTGACTGTCTTTCTCACTCTTACTCCCTTTCCCGCTCTGTCTTTCTCCCTCACTCTCACTCCCTTTCCCGTCCTGTCTGTCTATCTCACCCTCACTCCCTTTCCCGCTCTGTTTGTCTCTCTGTCTCTCACTTCCTTTCCCGTCCTGTCTGTCTCTCTCACTCTCACTCCCTTTCCCACCCTGTCAGTCTCTCTCGCTCCAATTCCTTCTGTCTGTCTCTGTCACTCTATTTCCTGTCCTGTCTGTCTCTCTCACTCCCTTTCCCACTCTGGCTTTCTCTCTCACTCTATTTCCCGCTCTGTCTATCTCTCCCACTCTCACTCCCTTTGCCGCTCTGTCTGTCTCTCTCACTATCACTCCATTTCCCTCCCTGTCTCTCTCACTATCACTCCCTTTCCCGCTCTGTCTTTCTCCCTCACTCACACTCTGTTTCCCGTCCTGTCTGTCTCTCTCACTCTCTCTCCCTACCCTGCTCTGTCTGTCTCTCTGGCTCCCATTCCATCTCTCTTTGTCTCTCTCACTCCATTTCCTGCTCCTTGTCTCTCTCTCTCCTTTTCCCACCCTGTCTGTCTCTCTCACTCTCACTCCATTTCCTGCTCTGTCTGTCCGTCTCACTCTCACCCCGTTTCCCCCTCTGTCTGTCCCTCTCACTGTTACTCCCTTTCTCACTGTCTATCTCTGTCACTCCCTTTCCTGCTGTCTGTCTCTCTCAAACTATTTCCCTTCCTGTCTGTCTCTCTGACTCTCTCTCCCTTTCCCACTCTGTCTGTCTCTCTCACTCTCACCCCCTTTCACACTCTGTCTGTCTCTCTCACTCGCACTCTCTTTCCCGCTCTTTCTCTC
The DNA here is from genome assembly GCF_017639515.1 of Carcharodon carcharias. NCBI lineage: Eukaryota > Metazoa > Chordata > Chondrichthyes > Lamniformes > Lamnidae > Carcharodon > Carcharodon carcharias. Next base: position 173,646,738 of record NC_054469.1, read on the forward strand.
TCAATCTCACTTTCTTTCCTGCTCTGTCTTTCTCTCTCACTTTCATTCCCTTTCCCGCTCTGTCTGTCTCTCCCACTCTAATTCCATTTCCCGCTCTGCCTGTCTCTTTGACTCTCACTCCCTTTCCCGCTCTCTCTGTCTCTCACACTCTCACTCCCTTTCCCGCTCTGTCTGTCTGTCTGCCTTTCACTACCCGGCCTGCTCTGTCTGTCTCTCTCACTCCCTTTCCCACTCTGTCTGTCCCACTCAATCGTACTCCCTTCCCCGCTATCTGCCTCTGTCATACCCTTTCCAGCTGTCTGTCTCTGTCACTCTATTTCCGTTCCTGTCTGTCTCTCTCACTCTCTCTCTCCCTGTCCTGCTCTCTCTGTCTCCCTTTCCAGCTCTGTATGTCTCTCTCACTCCCTTTTCTTTTGTCTTTCTCTCTCTCTCCTTTTCCCACCCTGTCTGTCTTTCTCACTCTCACTCCCTTTCCCACTCTGTCTGTCTCTCTCACTCTCAGCCCCTTTCCCGCTCTGTCTGTGTCTCTCACTCTCACTCTCTTTCCTGCTCTATCTCTCACTCTAACTTTCTTTCCTGCTCTGTCTTTCTCTCTCACTTTCACTACCTTTCCCACCCTGTCTGTCACTATCACTCCCTTTCCCACTCTGCCAGTCTCTCTCACTCTCACTCCCTGTCCCGCTCTGTCTGTCTCTCTCACTCTCACTCTCTTTTCCGCTCTTTCTCTCTCAATCTCACTTTCTTTCCTGCTCTGTCTTTCTCTTTCACTTTCATTCCCTTTCCCACCCTGTCTCTCACTCTCACTCACTATCCCGCTCTGTCTCCCTCTCTCACTTTCACTCCCTTTCCCGCTCTGTCTGTCTCTCCCACTCTAATTCCATTTCACGCTCTGCCTGTCTCTTTCACTCTCACTCACTTTCCCACTCTCTCTGTCTCTTACACTCTCACTGCCTTTCCCGCTCTGTCTGACTGTCTGACTCTCACTACCCTGCCTGCTCTGTCTGTCTCTGTCACTCCCTTTCCCACTCTGTCTGTCCCTCTCACTCGTACTCCCTTTCCTGCTGTCTGTCTCTGTCATACCCTTTCCTGCTGTCTGTCTCTGTCTCTCTATTTCCGTTGCTGTCTGTCTCTCTCACTCTCTTTCCCTGTCCTGCTCTCTCTGTCTCCTTTTCCAGCTCAGTATGTCTCTCTCACTCCCTTTTCTGCTGTCTGTCTCTCTCTCTCCTTTTCCCAACCTGTCTGTCTTTCTCATTCTCACTCCCTTTCCCACTCTGTCTGACTCTCTCACTCTCACCCCCTTTCCCGCTTTGTCTGTGTCTCTCACTCTCACTCTCTTTCCCGATCTGTCTCTCACTCTCACTATCTTTCCTGCCCTGTCTTTCTCTCTCACTTTCAAACCCTTTGCAACCCTGTCTGTCTCTCTCACTCCCTTTCCTGCTGTCTGTCTCTCTCACTCTATTTCCCTTCCTCTCTTTCTCTCTCACTCCCTTTCCTGCTCTTGCTTTCTCTTTCACTCGGACTCTCCTGCCTGCTCACTCCCTTTCCCGTCCTGTCTGTCTCCCTTACTATCACTCCCTGTCGCGCTCTGTTTGTCTCTCTCACTCTCTTTCCTGCTATCTGTCTCTCTCACTCCCTTTCCTGCTCTGGCTTTCTCTCTCACTATCTTTCTGTCTCTGTCTATCTCTCCCACTCTCACTGCCTTTCCCGCTCTGTCTCACTCTCACTCGCTTTCCCGCCCTGTCTGTCTCTCTCACTCTCAATCCCTTTGCCGCTCTGTCTGTCTGTCTGTCTCAGTCCCTTACCCGCTCTGTCTGTCTTTCTCACTCACACTCCTTTTCCCGCTATGTCTGTCTGTCGCTCACTATCTCTCCCTTTCCCTCCCTGTCTCTCTCACTCTCACTCCTGTTCCCGTTCTGTCTTTCTCCATCACTCGCACTCCCTTTCCCGCTCTGTCTGCCTGTCTGTCTCTCACTATCCTGTCTGCTCTGTCTGTCTTTCTCACTCCCTTTCCCATCCTGTCTGTTTCTCTCACTATCACTCCCTTTCGCGCTCTGTCTGTCTCTCTCACTATCACTCCCTTTCCCACCCTGTCTGTCTCTCTCACTCTCACTCCCTTTCCCACTCTGTCTGTCCCTCTCACTCTCACTCCTTTTGCCGCTATGTCTGTCTGTCTCTCACTATCACTCCCTTTCCCTCCCTGTCTCTCTCACTCTCACTCCCTTTCCTGCTCTGTCTTTCTCCCTCACTCACACTCTCTTTCCCGTCCTGTCTGTCTGTCTCACTCTCACACCCGTTCCCTCCCTGTCTTCTTTCTCAGTCTTACTCATTTTCCCACTCTGTCTTTCTCCCTCACTCTCACTCCCTTTCCCGTCCTGTCTGTCTCTCTCTCTCTCACTTTCTTTCCCGTCCTGTCTGTCTCTCTCACTCTCACTCCCTTTCCCGCTCTGTCTGCCTCTGTCTCTATCACTCCCTTTCCCACCCTGTCTGTCTCTCTCGCTCCATTTCCTTCTGTCTGTCTCTGTCACTCTATTTCCCGTCCTGTCTGTGTCTCTCACTCCCTTTCCCACTCTGGCTTTCTCTCTCACTCTGTTTCCCGCTCTGTCTATCTCTCCCACTCTCACTCCCTTTGCCGCTCTGTCAGTCTCTCTCACTATCAATCCCTTTCCATCCCTGTCTCTCTCACTATCACTCCCTTTCCGACTCTGTCTTTCTCCCTCACTGACACTCTCTTTCCCGTCCTGTCTGTCTCTCTCACTCTCTCTCCCTACCCTGCTCTGTCTGTCTCTCTTGCTCCCTTTCCAGCTCTCATTGTCTCTCTCACTCCATTTCCTGCTCTCTGTCTCTCTCTCTCCTTTTCCCACCCTGTCTGTCTCTCTCACTCTCACTCCATTTCCTGCTCTGTCTGTCCGTCTCACTCTCACCCCGTTTCCCCCTCTGTCTGTCCCTCTCACTGTTACTCCCTTTCTCACTGTCTATCTCTGTCACTCCCTTTCCTGCTGTCTGTCTCTCTCAAACTATTTCCCTTCCTGTCTGTCTCTCTGACTCTCTCTCCCTTTCCCACTCTGTCTGTCTCTCTCACTCTCACCCCCTTTCACACTCTGTCTGTCTCTCTCACTCGCACTCTCTTTCCCGCTCTTTCTCTCTCAATCTAACTTTCTTTCCTGCTCTGTCTTTCTCTCTCACTTTCACTCCCTTTCCCGCTCTGTCTGTCTCTCCCACTCTAATTCCATTTCCCGCTCTGCCTGTCTCTTTGACTCTCACTCCCTTTCCCGCTCTCTCTGTCTCTCACACTCTCACTCCCTTTCCCGCTCTGTCTGTCTGTCTGCCTTTCACTACCCGGCCTGCTCTGTCTGTCTCTCTCACTCCCTTTCCCACTCTGTCTGTCCCACTCAATCGTACTCCCTTCCCCGCTATCTGCCTCTGTCATACCCTTTCCAGCTGTCTGTCTCTGTCACTCTATTTCCGTTCCTGTCTGTCTCTCTCACTCTCTCTCTCCCTGTCCTGCTCTCTCTGTCTCCCTTTCCAGCTCTGTATGTCTCTCTCACTCCCTTTTCTTTTGTCTTTCTCTCTCTCTCCTTTTCCCACCCTGTCTGTCTTTCTCACTCTCACTCCCTTTCCCACTCTGTCTGTCTCTCTCACTCTCAGCCCCTTTCCCGCTCTGTCTGTGTCTCTCACTCTCACTCTCTTTCCTGCTCTATCTCTCACTCTAACTTTCTTTCCTGCTCTGTCTTTCTCTCTCACTTTCACTACCTTTCCCACCCTGTCTGTCACTATCACTCCCTTTCCCACTCTGCCAGTCTCTCTCACTCTCACTCCCTGTCCCGCTCTGTCTGTCTCTCTCACTCTCACTCTCTTTTCCGCTCTTTCTCTCTCAATCTCACTTTCTTTCCTGCTCTGTCTTTCTCTTTCACTTTCATTCCCTTTCCCACCCTGTCTCTCACTCTCACTCACTATCCCGCTCTGTCTCCCTCTCTCACTTTCACTCCCTTTCCCGCTCTGTCTGTCTCTCCCACTCTAATTCCATTTCCCGCTCTGCCTGTCTCTTTCACTCTCACTCACTTTCCCGCTCTCTCTGTCTCTTACACTCTCACTGCCTTTCCCGCTCTGTCTGACTGTCTGACTCTCACTACCCTGCCTGCTCTGTCTGTCTCTGTCACTCCCTTTCCCACTCTGTCTGTCCCTCTCACTCGTACTCCCTTTCCTGCTGTCTGTCTCTGTCATACCCTTTCCTGCTGTCTGTCTCTGTCTCTCTATTTCCGTTGCTGTCTGTCTCTCTCACTCTCTTTCCCTGTCCTGCTCTCTCTGTCTCCTTTTCCAGCTCAGTATGTCTCTCTCACTCCCTTTTCTGCTGTCTGTCTCTCTCTCTCCTTTTCCCAACCTGTCTGCCTTTCTCATTCTCACTCCCTTTCCCACTCTGTCTGACTCTCTCACTCTCACCCCCTTTCCCGCTTTGTCTGTGTCTCTCACTCTCACTCTCTTTCCCGATCTGTCTCTCACTCTCACTATCTTTCCTGCCCTGTCTTTCTCTCTCACTTTCAAACCCTTTGCAACCCTGTCTGTCTCTCTCACTCCCTTTCCTGCTGTCTGTCTCTCTCACTCTATTTCCCTTCCTCTCTTTCTCTCTCACTCCCTTTCCTGCTCTTGCTTTCTCTTTCACTCGGACTCTCCTGCCTGCTCACTCCCTTTCCCGTCCTGTCTGTCTCCCTTACTATCACTCCCTGTCGCGCTCTGTTTGTCTCTCTCACTCTCTTTCCTGCTATCTGTCTCTCTCACTCCCTTTCCTGCTCTGGCTTTCTCTCTCACTATCTTTCTGTCTCTGTCTATCTCTCCCACTCTCACTGCCTTTCCCGCTCTGTCTCACTCTCACTCGCTTTCCGCCCTGTCTGTCTCTCTCACTCTCAATCCCTTTGCCGCTCTGTCTGTCTGTCTGTCTCAGTCCCTTACCCGCTCTGTCTGTCTTTCTCACTCACACTCCTTTTCCCGCTATGTCTGTCTGTCGCTCACTATCTCTCCCTTTCCCTCCCTGTCTCTCTCACTCTCACTCCTGTTCCCGTTCTGTCTTTCTCCATCACTCGCACTCCCTTTCCCGCTCTGTCTGCCTGTCTGTCTCTCACTATCCTGTCTGCTCTGTCTGTCTTTCTCACTCCCTTTCCCATCCTGTCTGTTTCTCTCACTATCACTCCCTTTCGCGCTCTGTCTGTCTCTCTCACTATCACTCCCTTTCCCACCCTGTCTGTCTCTCTCACTCTCACTCCCTTTCCCACTCTGTCTGTCCCTCTCACTCTCACTCCTTTTGCCGCTATGTCTGTCTGTCTCTCACTATCACTCCCTTTCCCTCCCTGTCTCTCTCACTCTCACTCCCTTTCCTGCTCTGTCTTTCTCCCTCACTCACACTCTCTTTCCCGTCCTGTCTGTCTGTCTCACTCTCACTCCCGTTCCCTCCCTGTCTTCTTTCTCACTCTTACTCATTTTCCCACTCTGTCTTTCTCCCTCACTCTCACTCCCTTTCCCGTCCTGTCTGTCTCTCTCTCTCTCACTTTCTTTCCCGTCCTGTCTGTCTCTCTCACTCTCACTCCCTTTCCCGCTCTGTCTGCCTCTGTCTCTATCACTCCCTTTCCCACCCTGTCTGTCTCTCTCGCTCCATTTCCTTCTGTCTGTCTCTGTCACTCTATTTCCCGTCCTGTCTGTGTCTCTCACTCCCTTTCCCACTCTGGCTTTCTCTCTCACTCTGTTTCCCGCTCTGTCTATCTCTCCCACTCTCACTCCCTTTGCCGCTCTGTCTGTCTCTCTCACTATCAATCCCTTTCCATCCCTGTCTCTCTCACTATCACTCCCTTTCCGACTCTGTCTTTCTCCCTCACTGACACTCTCTTTCCCGTCCTGTCTGTCTCTCTCACTCTCTCTCCCTACCCTGCTCTGTCTGTCTCTCTTGCTCCCTTTCCAGCTCTCATTGTCTCTCTCACTCCATTTCCTGCTCTCTGTCTCTCTCTCTCCTTTTCCCACCCTGTCTGTCTCTCTCACTCTCACTCCATTTCCTGCTCTGTCTGTCCGTCTCACTCTCACCCCGTTTCCCCCTCTGTCTGTCCCTCTCACTGTTACTCCCTTTCTCACTGTCTATCTCTGTCACTCCCTTTCCTGCTGTCTGTCTCTCTCAAACTATTTCCCTTCCTGTCTGTCTCTCTGACTCTCTCTCCCTTTCCCACTCTGTCTGTCTCTCTCACTCTCACCCCCTTTCACACTCTGTCTGTCTCTCTCACTCGCACTCTCTTTCCCGCTCTTTCTCTCTCAATCTCACTTTCTTTCCTGCTCTGTCTTTCTCTCTCACTTTCACTCCCATTCCCGCTCTGTCTGTCTCTCCCACTCTAATTCCATTTCCCGCTCTGCCTGTCTCTTTGACTCTCACTCCCTTTCCCGCTCTCTCTGTCTCTCACACTCTCACTCCCTTTCCCGCTCTGTCTGTCTGTCTGCCTTTCACTACCCGGCCTGCTCTGTCTGTCTCTCTCACTCCCTTTCCCACTCTGTCTGTCCCACTCAATCGTACTCCCTTCCCCGCTATCTGCCTCTGTCATACCCTTTCCAGCTGTCTGTCTCTGTCACTCTATTTCCGTTCCTGTCTGTCTCTCTCACTCTCTCTCTCCCTGTCCTGCTCTCTCTGTCTCCCTTTCCAGCTCTGTATGTCTCTCTCACTCCCTTTTCTTTTGTCTTTCTCTCTCTCTCCTTTTCCCACCCTGTCTGTCTTTCTCACTCTCACTCCCTTTCCCACTCTGTCTGTCTCTCTCACTCTCAGCCCCTTTCCCGCTCTGTCTGTGTCTCTCACTCTCACTCTCTTTCCTGCTCTATCTCTCACTCTAACTTTCTTTCCTGCTCTGTCTTTCTCTCTCACTTTCACTACCTTTCCCACCCTGTCTGTCACTATCACTCCCTTTCCCACTCTGCCAGTCTCTCTCACTCTCACTCCCTGTCCCGCTCTGTCTGTCTCTCTCACTCTCACTCTCTTTTCCGCTCTTTCTCTCTCAATCTCACTTTCTTTCCTGCTCTGTCTTTCTCTTTCACTTTCATTCCCTTTCCCACCCTGTCTCTCACTCTCACTCACTATCCCGCTCTGTCTCCCTCTCTCACTTTCACTCCCTTTCCCGCTCTGTCTGTCTCTCCCACTCTAATTCCATTTCCCGCTCTGCCTGTCTCTTTCACTCTCACTCACTTTCCCGCTCTCTCTGTCTCTTACACTCTCACTGCCTTTCCCGCTCTGTCTGACTGTCTGACTCTCACTACCCTGCCTGCTCTGTCTGTCTCTGTCACTCCCTTTCCCACTCTGTCTGTCCCTCTCACTCGTACTCCCTTTCCTGCTGTCTGTCTCTGTCATACCCTTTCCTGCTGTCTGTCTCTGTCTCTCTATTTCCGTTGCTGTCTGTCTCTCTCACTCTCTTTCCCTGTCCTGCTCTCTCTGTCTCCTTTTCCAGCTCAGTATGTCTCTCTCACTCCCTTTTCTGCTGTCTGTCTCTCTCTCTCCTTTTCCCAACCTGTCTGCCTTTCTCATTCTCACTCCCTTTCCCACTCTGTCTGACTCTCTCACTCTCACCCCCTTTCCCGCTTTGTCTGTGTCTCTCACTCTCACTCTCTTTCCCGATCTGTCTCTCACTCTCACTATCTTTCCTGCCCTGTCTTTCTCTCTCACTTTCAAACCCTTTGCAACCCTGTCTGTCTCTCTCACTCCCTTTCCTGCTGTCTGTCTCTCTCACTCTATTTCCCTTCCTCTCTTTCTCTCTCACTCCCTTTCCTGCTCTTGCTTTCTCTTTCACTCGGACTCTCCTGCCTGCTCACTCCCTTTCCCGTCCTGTCTGTCTCCCTTACTATCACTCCCTGTCGCGCTCTGTTTGTCTCTCTCACTCTCTTTCCTGCTATCTGTCTCTCTCACTCCCTTTCCTGCTCTGGCTTTCTCTCTCACTATCTTTCTGTCTCTGTCTATCTCTCCCACTCTCACTGCCTTTCCCGCTCTGTCTCACTCTCACTCGCTTTCCGCCCTGTCTGTCTCTCTCACTCTCAATCCCTTTGCCGCTCTGTCTGTCTGTCTGTCTCAGTCCCTTACCCGCTCTGTCTGTCTTTCTCACTCACACTCCTTTTCCCGCTATGTCTGTCTGTCGCTCACTATCTCTCCCTTTCCCTCCCTGTCTCTCTCACTCTCACTCCTGTTCCCGTTCTGTCTTTCTCCATCACTCGCACTCCCTTTCCCGCTCTGTCTGCCTGTCTGTCTCTCACTATCCTGTCTGCTCTGTCTGTCTTTCTCACTCCCTTTCCCATCCTGTCTGTTTCTCTCACTATCACTCCCTTTCGCGCTCTGTCTGTCTCTCTCACTATCACTCCCTTTCCCACCCTGTCTGTCTCTCTCACTCTCACTCCCTTTCCCACTCTGTCTGTCCCTCTCACTCTCACTCCTTTTGCCGCTATGTCTGTCTGTCTCTCACTATCACTCCCTTTCCCTCCCTGTCTCTCTCACTCTCACTCCCTTTCCTGCTCTGTCTTTCTCCCTCACTCACACTCTCTTTCCCGTCCTGTCTGTCTGTCTCACTCTCACTCCCGTTCCCTCCCTGTCTTCTTTCTCACTCTTACTCATTTTCCCACTCTGTCTTTCTCCCTCACTCTCACTCCCTTTCCCGTCCTGTCTGTCTCTCTCTCTCTCACTTTCTTTCCCGTCCTGTCTGTCTCTCTCACTCTCACTCCCTTTCCCGCTCTGTCTGCCTCTGTCTCTATCACTCCCTTTCCCACCCTGTCTGTCTCTCTCGCTCCATTTCCTTCTGTCTGTCTCTGTCACTCTATTTCCCGTCCTGTCTGTGTCTCTCACTCCCTTTCCCACTCTGGCTTTCTCTCTCACTCTGTTTCCCGCTCTGTCTATCTCTCCCACTCTCACTCCCTTTGCCGCTCTGTCTGTCTCTCTCACTATCAATCCCTTTCCATCCCTGTCTCTCTCACTATCACTCCCTTTCCGACTCTGTCTTTCTCCCTCACTGACACTCTCTTTCCCGTCCTGTCTGTCTCTCTCACTCTCTCTCCCTACCCTGCTCTGTCTGTCTCTCTTGCTCCCTTTCCAGCTCTCATTGTCTCTCTCACTCCATTTCCTGCTCTCTGTCTCTCTCTCTCCTTTTCCCACCCTGTCTGTCTCTCTCACTCTCACTCCATTTCCTGCTCTGTCTGTCCGTCTCACTCTCACCCCGTTTCCCCCTCTGTCTGTCCCTCTCACTGTTACTCCCTTTCTCACTGTCTATCTCTGTCACTCCCTTTCCTGCTGTCTGTCTCTCTCAAACTATTTCCCTTCCTGTCTGTCTCTCTGACTCTCTCTCCCTTTCCCACTCTGTCTGTCTCTCTCACTCTCACCCCCTTTCACACTCTGTCTGTCTCTCTCACTCGCACTCTCTTTCCCGCTCTTTCTCTCTCAATCTCACTTTCTTTCCTGCTCTGTCTTTCTCTCTCACTTTCACTCCCATTCCCGCTCTGTCTGTCTCTCCCACTCTAATTCCATTTCCCGCTCTGCCTGTCTCTTTGACTCTCACTCCCTTTCCCGCTCTCTCTGTCTCTCACACTCTCACTCCCTTTCCCGCTCTGTCTGTCTGTCTGCCTTTCACTACCCGGCCTGCTCTGTCTGTCTCTCTCACTCCCTTTCCCACTCTGTCTGTCCCACTCAATCGTACTCCCTTCCCCGCTATCTGCCTCTGTCATACCCTTTCCAGCTGTCTGTCTCTGTCACTCTATTTCCGTTCCTGTCTGTCTCTCTCACTCTCTCTCTCCCTGTCCTGCTCTCTCTGTCTCCCTTTCCAGCTCTGTATGTCTCTCTCACTCCCTTTTCTTTTGTCTTTCTCTCTCTCTCCTTTTCCCACCCTGTCTGTCTTTCTCACTCTCACTCCCTTTCCCACTCTGTCTGTCTCTCTCACTCTCAGCCCCTTTCCCGCTCTGTCTGTGTCTCACTCTCACTCTCTTTCCTGCTCTATCTCTCACTCTAACTTTCTTTCCTGCTCTGTCTTTCTCTCTCACTTTCACTACCTTTCCCACCCTGTCTGTCACTATCACTCCCTTTCCCACTCTGCCAGTCTCTCTCACTCTCACTCCCTGTCCCGCTCTGTCTGTCTCTCTCACTCTCACTCTCTTTTCCGCTCTTTCTCTCTCAATCTCACTTTCTTTCCTGCTCTGTCTTTCTCTTTCACTTTCATTCCCTTTCCCACCCTGTCTCTCACTCTCACTCACTATCCCGCTCTGTCTCCCTCTCTCACTTTCACTCCCTTTCCCGCTCTGTCTGTCTCTCCCACTCTAATTCCATTTCCCGCTCTGCCTGTCTCTTTCACTCTCACTCACTTTCCCGCTCTCTCTGTCTCTTACACTCTCACTGCCTTTCCCGCTCTGTCTGACTGTCTGACTCTCACTACCCTGCCTGCTCTGTCTGTCTCTGTCACTCCCTTTCCCACTCTGTCTGTCCCTCTCACTCGTACTCCCTTTCCTGCTGTCTGTCTCTGTCATACCCTTTCCTGCTGTCTGTCTCTGTCTCTCTATTTCCGTTGCTGTCTGTCTCTCTCACTCTCTTTCCCTGTCCTGCTCTCTCTGTCTCCTTTTCCAGCTCAGTATGTCTCTCTCACTCCCTTTTCTGCTGTCTGTCTCTCTCTCTCCTTTTCCCAACCTGTCTGCCTTTCTCATTCTCACTCCCTTTCCCACTCTGTCTGACTCTCTCACTCTCACCCCCTTTCCCGCTTTGTCTGTGTCTCTCACTCTCACTCTCTTTCCCGATCTGTCTCTCACTCTCACTATCTTTCCTGCCCTGTCTTTCTCTCTCACTTTCAAACCCTTTGCAACCCTGTCTGTCTCTCTCACTCCCTTTCCTGCTGTCTGTCTCTCTCACTCTATTTCCCTTCCTCTCTTTCTCTCTCACTCCCTTTCCTGCTCTTGCTTTCTCTTTCACTCGGACTCTCCTGCCTGCTCACTCCCTTTCCCGTCCTGTCTGTCTCCCTTACTATCACTCCCTGTCGCGCTCTGTTTGTCTCTCTCACTCTCTTTCCTGCTATCTGTCTCTCTCACTCCCTTTCCTGCTCTGGCTTTCTCTCTCACTATCTTTCTGTCTCTGTCTATCTCTCCCACTCTCACTGCCTTTCCCGCTCTGTCTCACTCTCACTCGCTTTCCGCCCTGTCTGTCTCTCTCACTCTCAATCCCTTTGCCGCTCTGTCTGTCTGTCTGTCTCAGTCCCTTACCCGCTCTGTCTGTCTTTCTCACTCACACTCCTTTTCCCGCTATGTCTGTCTGTCGCTCACTATCTCTCCCTTTCCCTCCCTGTCTCTCTCACTCTCACTCCTGTTCCCGTTCTGTCTTTCTCCATCACTCGCACTCCCTTTCCCGCTCTGTCTGCCTGTCTGTCTCTCACTATCCTGTCTGCTCTGTCTGTCTTTCTCACTCCCTTTCCCATCCTGTCTGTTTCTCTCACTATCACTCCCTTTCGCGCTCTGTCTGTCTCTCTCACTATCACTCCCTTTCCCACCCTGTCTGTCTCTCTCACTCTCACTCCCTTTCCCACTCTGTCTGTCCCTCTCACTCTCACTCCTTTTGCCGCTATGTCTGTCTGTCTCTCACTATCACTCCCTTTCCCTCCCTGTCTCTCTCACTCTCACTCCCTTTCCTGCTCTGTCTTTCTCCCTCACTCACACTCTCTTTCCCGTCCTGTCTGTCTGTCTCACTCTCACTCCCGTTCCCTCCCTGTCTTCTTTCTCACTCTTACTCATTTTCCCACTCTGTCTTTCTCCCTCACTCTCACTCCCTTTCCCGTCCTGTCTGTCTCTCTCTCTCTCACTTTCTTTCCCGTCCTGTCTGTCTCTCTCACTCTCACTCCCTTTCCCGCTCTGTCTGCCTCTGTCTCTATCACTCCCTTTCCCACCCTGTCTGTCTCTCTCGCTCCATTTCCTTCTGTCTGTCTCTGTCACTCTATTTCCCGTCCTGTCTGTGTCTCTCACTCCCTTTCCCACTCTGGCTTTCTCTCTCACTCTGTTTCCCGCTCTGTCTATCTCTCCCACTCTCACTCCCTTTGCCGCTCTGTCAGTCTCTCTCACTATCAATCCCTTTCCATCCCTGTCTCTCTCACTATCACTCCCTTTCCGACTCTGTCTTTCTCCCTCACTGACACTCTCTTTCCCGTCCTGTCTGTCTCTCTCACTCTCTCTCCCTACCCTGCTCTGTCTGTCTCTCTTGCTCCCTTTCCAGCTCTCATTGTCTCTCTCACTCCATTTCCTGCTCTCTGTCTCTCTCTCTCCTTTTCCCACCCTGTCTGTCTCTCTCACTCTCACTCCATTTCCTGCTCTGTCTGTCCGTCTCACTCTCACCCCGTTTCCCCCTCTGTCTGTCCCTCTCACTGTTACTCCCTTTCTCACTGTCTATCTCTGTCACTCCCTTTCCTGCTGTCTGTCTCTCTCAAACTATTTCCCTTCCTGTCTGTCTCTCTGACTCTCTCTCCCTTTCCCACTCTGTCTGTCTCTCTCACTCTCACCCCCTTTCACACTCTGTCTGTCTCTCTCACTCGCACTCTCTTTCCCGCTCTTTCTCTCTCAATCTCACTTTCTTTCCTGCTCTGTCTTTCTCTCTCACTTTCACTCCCTTTCCCGCTCTGTCTGTCTCTCCCACTCTAATTCCATTTCCCGCTCTGCCTGTCTCTTTGACTCTCACTCCCTTTCCCGCTCTCTCTGTCTCTCACACTCTCACTCCCTTTCCCGCTCTGTCTGTCTGTCTGCCTTTCACTACCCGGCCTGCTCTGTCTGTCTCTCTCACTCCCTTTCCCACTCTGTCTGTCCCACTCAATCGTACTCCCTTCCCCGCTATCTGCCTCTGTCATACCCTTTCCAGCTGTCTGTCTCTGTCACTCTATTTCCGTTCCTGTCTGTCTCTCTCACTCTCTCTCTCCCTGTCCTGCTCTCTCTGTCTCCCTTTCCAGCTCTGTATGTCTCTCTCACTCCCTTTTCTTTTGTCTTTCTCTCTCTCTCCTTTTCCCACCCTGTCTGTCTTTCTCACTCTCACTCCCTTTCCCACTCTGTCTGTCTCTCTCACTCTCAGCCCCTTTCCCGCTCTGTCTGTGTCTCTCACTCTCACTCTCTTTCCTGCTCTATCTCTCACTCTAACTTTCTTTCCTGCTCTGTCTTTCTCTCTCACTTTCACTACCTTTCCCACCCTGTCTGTCACTATCACTCCCTTTCCCACTCTGCCAGTCTCTCTCACTCTCACTCCCTGTCCCGCTCTGTCTGTCTCTCTCACTCTCACTCTCTTTTCCGCTCTTTCTCTCTCAATCTCACTTTCTTTCCTGCTCTGTCTTTCTCTTTCACTTTCATTCCCTTTCCCACCCTGTCTCTCACTCTCACTCACTATCCCGCTCTGTCTCCCTCTCTCACTTTCACTCCCTTTCCCGCTCTGTCTGTCTCTCCCACTCTAATTCCATTTCCCGCTCTGCCTGTCTCTTTCACTCTCACTCACTTTCCCGCTCTCTCTGTCTCTTACACTCTCACTGCCTTTCCCGCTCTGTCTGACTGTCTGACTCTCACTACCCTGCCTGCTCTGTCTGTCTCTGTCACTCCCTTTCCCACTCTGTCTGTCCCTCTCACTCGTACTCCCTTTCCTGCTGTCTGTCTCTGTCATACCCTTTCCTGCTGTCTGTCTCTGTCTCTCTATTTCCGGTTGCTGTCTGTCTCTCTCACTCTCTTTCCCTGTCCTGCTCTCTCTGTCTCCTTTTCCAGCTCAGTATGTCTCTCTCACTCCCTTTTCTGCTGTCTGTCTCTCTCTCTCCTTTTCCCAACCTGTCTGCCTTTCTCATTCTCACTCCCTTTCCCACTCTGTCTGACTCTCTCACTCTCACCCCCTTTCCCGCTTTGTCTGTGTCTCTCACTCTCACTCTCTTTCCCGATCTGTCTCTCACTCTCACTATCTTTCCTGCCCTGTCTTTCTCTCTCACTTTCAAACCCTTTGCAACCCTGTCTGTCTCTCTCACTCCCTTTCCTGCTGTCTGTCTCTCTCACTCTATTTCCCTTCCTCTCTTTCTCTCTCACTCCCTTTCCTGCTCTTGCTTTCTCTTTCACTCGGACTCTCCTGCCTGCTCACTCCCTTTCCCGTCCTGTCTGTCTCCCTTACTATCACTCCCTGTCGCGCTCTGTTTGTCTCTCTCACTCTCTTTCCTGCTATCTGTCTCTCTCACTCCCTTTCCTGCTCTGGCTTTCTCTCTCACTATCTTTCTGTCTCTGTCTATCTCTCCCACTCTCACTGCCTTTCCCGCTCTGTCTCACTCTCACTCGCTTTCCGCCCTGTCTGTCTCTCTCACTCTCAATCCCTTTGCCGCTCTGTCTGTCTGTCTGTCTCAGTCCCTTACCCGCTCTGTCTGTCTTTCTCACTCACACTCCTTTTCCCGCTATGTCTGTCTGTCGCTCACTATCTCTCCCTTTCCCTCCCTGTCTCTCTCACTCTCACTCCTGTTCCCGTTCTGTCTTTCTCCATCACTCGCACTCCCTTTCCCGCTCTGTCTGCCTGTCTGTCTCTCACTATCCTGTCTGCTCTGTCTGTCTTTCTCACTCCCTTTCCCATCCTGTCTGTTTCTCTCACTATCACTCCCTTTCGCGCTCTGTCTGTCTCTCTCACTATCACTCCCTTTCCCACCCTGTCTGTCTCTCTCACTCTCACTCCCTTTCCCACTCTGTCTGTCCCTCTCACTCTCACTCCTTTTGCCGCTATGTCTGTCTGTCTCTCACTATCACTCCCTTTCCCTCCCTGTCTCTCTCACTCTCACTCCCTTTCCTGCTCTGTCTTTCTCCCTCACTCACACTCTCTTTCCCGTCCTGTCTGTCTGTCTCACTCTCACTCCCGTTCCCTCCCTGTCTTCTTTCTCACTCTTACTCATTTTCCCACTCTGTCTTTCTCCCTCACTCTCACTCCCTTTCCCGTCCTGTCTGTCTCTCTCTCTCTCACTTTCTTTCCCGTCCTGTCTGTCTCTCTCACTCTCACTCCCTTTCCCGCTCTGTCTGCCTCTGTCTCTATCACTCCCTTTCCCACCCTGTCTGTCTCTCTCGCTCCATTTCCTTCTGTCTGTCTCTGTCACTCTATTTCCCGTCCTGTCTGTGTCTCTCACTCCCTTTCCCACTCTGGCTTTCTCTCTCACTCTGTTTCCCGCTCTGTCTATCTCTCCCACTCTCACTCCCTTTGCCGCTCTGTCAGTCTCTCTCACTATCAATCCCTTTCCATCCCTGTCTCTCTCACTATCACTCCCTTTCCGACTCTGTCTTTCTCCCTCACTGACACTCTCTTTCCCGTCCTGTCTGTCTCTCTCACTCTCTCTCCCTACCCTGCTCTGTCTGTCTCTCTTGCTCCCTTTCCAGCTCTCATTGTCTCTCTCACTCCATTTCCTGCTCTCTGTCTCTCTCTCTCCTTTTCCCACCCTGTCTGTCTCTCTCACTCTCACTCCATTTCCTGCTCTGTCTGTCCGTCTCACTCTCACCCCGTTTCCCCCTCTGTCTGTCCCTCTCACTGTTACTCCCTTTCTCACTGTCTATCTCTGTCACTCCCTTTCCTGCTGTCTGTCTCTCTCAAACTATTTCCCTTCCTGTCTGTCTCTCTGACTCTCTCTCCCTTTCCCACTCTGTCTGTCTCTCTCACTCTCACCCCCTTTCACACTCTGTCTGTCTCTCTCACTCGCACTCTCTTTCCCGCTCTTTCTCTCTCAATCTCACTTTCTTTCCTGCTCTGTCTTTCTCTCTCACTTTCACTCCCATTCCCGCTCTGTCTGTCTCTCCCACTCTAATTCCATTTCCCGCTCTGCCTGTCTCTTTGACTCTCACTCCCTTTCCCGCTCTCTCTGTCTCTCACACTCTCACTCCCTTTCCCGCTCTGTCTGTCTGTCTGCCTTTCACTACCCGGCCTGCTCTGTCTGTCTCTCTCACTCCCTTTCCCACTCTGTCTGTCCCACTCAATCGTACTCCCTTCCCCGCTATCTGCCTCTGTCATACCCTTTCCAGCTGTCTGTCTCTGTCACTCTATTTCCGTTCCTGTCTGTCTCTCTCACTCTCTCTCTCCCTGTCCTGCTCTCTCTGTCTCCCTTTCCAGCTCTGTATGTCTCTCTCACTCCCTTTTCTTTTGTCTTTCTCTCTCTCTCCTTTTCCCACCCTGTCTGTCTTTCTCACTCTCACTCCCTTTCCCACTCTGTCTGTCTCTCTCACTCTCAGCCCCTTTCCCGCTCTGTCTGTGTCTCTCACTCTCACTCTCTTTCCTGCTCTATCTCTCACTCTAACTTTCTTTCCTGCTCTGTCTTTCTCTCTCACTTTCACTACCTTTCCCACCCTGTCTGTCACTATCACTCCCTTTCCCACTCTGCCAGTCTCTCTCACTCTCACTCCCTGTCCCGCTCTGTCTGTCTCTCTCACTCTCACTCTCTTTTCCGCTCTTTCTCTCTCAATCTCACTTTCTTTCCTGCTCTGTCTTTCTCTTTCACTTTCATTCCCTTTCCCACCCTGTCTCTCACTCTCACTCACTATCCCGCTCTGTCTCCCTCTCTCACTTTCACTCCCTTTCCCGCTCTGTCTGTCTCTCCCACTCTAATTCCATTTCCCGCTCTGCCTGTCTCTTTCACTCTCACTCACTTTCCCGCTCTCTCTGTCTCTTACACTCTCACTGCCTTTCCCGCTCTGTCTGACTGTCTGACTCTCACTACCCTGCCTGCTCTGTCTGTCTCTGTCACTCCCTTTCCCACTCTGTCTGTCCCTCTCACTCGTACTCCCTTTCCTGCTGTCTGTCTCTGTCATACCCTTTCCTGCTGTCTGTCTCTGTCTCTCTATTTCCGTTGCTGTCTGTCTCTCTCACTCTCTTTCCCTGTCCTGCTCTCTCTGTCTCCTTTTCCAGCTCAGTATGTCTCTCTCACTCCCTTTTCTGCTGTCTGTCTCTCTCTCTCCTTTTCCCAACCTGTCTGTCTTTCTCATTCTCACTCCCTTTCCCACTCTGTCTGACTCTCTCACTCTCACCCCCTTTCCCGCTTTGTCTGTGTCTCTCACTCTCACTCTCTTTCCCGATCTGTCTCTCACTCTCACTATCTTTCCTGCCCTGTCTTTCTCTCTCACTTTCAAACCCTTTGCAACCCTGTCTGTCTCTCTCACTCCCTTTCCTGCTGTCTGTCTCTCTCACTCTATTTCCCTTCCTCTCTTTCTCTCTCACTCCCTTTCCTGCTCTTGCTTTCTCTTTCACTCGGACTCTCCTGCCTGCTCACTCCCTTTCCCGTCCTGACTGTCTCCCTTACTATCACTCCCTGTCGCGCTCTGTTTGTCTCTCTCACTCTCTTTCCTGCTATCTGTCTCTCTCACTCCCTTTCCTGCTCTGGCTTTCTCTCTCACTATCTTTCTGTCTCTGTCTATCTCTCCCACTCTCACTGCCTTTCCCGCTCTGTCTCACTCTCACTCGCTTTCCGCCCTGTCTGTCTCTCTCACTCTCAATCCCTTTGCCGCTCTGTCTGTCTGTCTGTCTCAGTCCCTTACCCGCTCTGTCTGTCTTTCTCACTCACACTCCTTTTCCCGCTATGTCTGTCTGTCGCTCACTATCTCTCCCTTTCCCTCCCTGTCTCTCTCACTCTCACTCCTGTTCCCGTTCTGTCTTTCTCCATCACTCGCACTCCCTTTCCCGCTCTGTCTGCCTGTCTGTCTCTCACTATCCTGTCTGCTCTGTCTGTCTTTCTCACTCCCTTTCCCATCCTGTCTGTTTCTCTCACTATCACTCCCTTTCGCGCTCTGTCTGTCTCTCTCACTATCACTCCCTTTCCCACCCTGTCTGTCTCTCTCACTCTCACTCCCTTTCCCACTCTGTCTGTCCCTCTCACTCTCACTCCTTTTGCCGCTATGTCTGTCTGTCTCTCACTATCACTCCCTTTCCCTCCCTGTCTCTCTCACTCTCACTCCCTTTCCTGCTCTGTCTTTCTCCCTCACTCACACTCTCTTTCCCGTCCTGTCTGTCTGTCTCACTCTCACTCCCGTTCCCTCCCTGTCTTCTTTCTCACTCTTACTCATTTTCCCACTCTGTCTTTCTCCCTCACTCTCACTCCCTTTCCCGTCCTGTCTGTCTCTCTCTCTCTCACTTTCTTTCCCGTCCTGTCTGTCTCTCTCACTCTCACTCCCTTTCCCGCTCTGTCTGCCTCTGTCTCTATCACTCCCTTTCCCACCCTGTCTGTCTCTCTCGCTCCATTTCCTTCTGTCTGTCTCTGTCACTCTATTTCCCGTCCTGTCTGTGTCTCTCACTCCCTTTCCCACTCTGGCTTTCTCTCTCACTCTGTTTCCCGCTCTGTCTATCTCTCCCACTCTCACTCCCTTTGCCGCTCTGTCAGTCTCTCTCACTATCAATCCCTTTCCATCCCTGTCTCTCTCACTATCACTCCCTTTCCGACTCTGTCTTTCTCCCTCACTGACACTCTCTTTCCCGTCCTGTCTGTCTCTCTCACTCTCTCTCCCTACCCTGCTCTGTCTGTCTCTCTTGCTCCCTTTCCAGCTCTCATTGTCTCTCTCACTCCATTTCCTGCTCTCTGTCTCTCTCTCTCCTTTTCCCACCCTGTCTGTCTCTCTCACTCTCACTCCATTTCCTGCTCTGTCTGTCCGTCTCACTCTCACCCCCTTTCCCCGTCTGTCTGTCCCTCTCACTCTTACTCCCTTTCTCGCCGTCTGTCTCTGTCACTCCCTTTCCTGCTGTCTGTCTCTCTCAAATTATTTCCCTTCCTGTCTGTTTCTCTGACTCTCTCTCCCTTTCCCACTCTGTCTGTCTCTCTCACTCCCTTTCCCACTCTGTCTGTGTTTCTCACTCTCACTCTCTTTCCCGCTCTTTCTCTCTCACTCTCACTTTCTTTCCTGCTCTGTCTTTCTCTCTCACTTTCACTCCCTTTACAACCCTGTCTGTCATTGTCACTCCCTTTCCCACTCTGTCTGTCCCTCTCACTCTCACTCCCTTTCCCACACTGTCTGTCTCTCTCACTCGCACTCTCTTTCCCGCTCTTTCTCTCTCAATCTCACATTCTTTCCTGCTCTGTCTTTCTCCCTCACTTTCACTCCCTTTCCCGCTCTGTCTGTCTCTCCCACTCAAATTCCATTTCCCGCTCTGCCTGTCTCTTTGACTCTCACTCCATTTCCCGCTCTGTCTGTATCTCACACTCTCACTCCCTTTCCCGCTCTGTCTGTCAGTCTGCCTTTCACTAACCTGCCTGCTCTGTCTGTTTCCCTCACTCCCTTTCCCACTCTGTCTGTCCCACTCACTCGTACTCCCTTTCCCACTGTCTGTCTCTGTCATACCCTTTCCAGCTGTCTGTCTCTGTCACTCTATTTCCGTTCCTGTCTGTCTCTCTCACTCTCTCTCCCTGTCCTGCTCTCTCTGTCTCCCTTTCCAGCTCTGTATGTCTCTCTCACTCCCTTTCCTTTTGTCTTTCTCTCTCTCTCCTTCTCCCACTTGTCTGTCTTTCTCACTCTCACTCCCTTTCCCACTCTGTCTGTCTCTCTCACTCTCACCCCCTTTCCCGCTTTGTCTGTGTCTCTCACTCTCTTTCCTGCTCTATCTCTCACTCTCACTTTCTTTCCTGCTCTGTCTTTCTCTCTCACTTTCACTACCTTTCCCACCCTGTCTGTCAGTCTCACTCCCTTTCCCACTCTGTCTGTCTCTCTCACTCTCACTCCGTGTCCCGCTCTGTCTGTCTCTCTCACTATCACTCTCTTTTCCGCTCTTTCTCTCTCAATCTCACTTTCTTTCCTTCTCTGTCTTTCTCTCTCACTTTCACCCCCTTTCCCACCGTGTCTCTCACTCTCAATCACTGTCCCGCTCTGTCTCCCTCTCTCACTTTCACTCCCTTTCCCGCTCTGTCTGTCTCTCCCACTCTAATTCCATATCCCGCTCTGCCTGTCTCTTTCACTCTCACTCACTTTCCCGCTCTGTCTGTCACTCACACTCTCACTCCCTTTCCCGCTCTGTCTGTCTGTCTGACTCTCACTACCCGGCCTGCTCTGTCCGTCTCTCTCACTCCCTTTCCCACTCTGTCTGTCCCTCTCGCTCGTACTCCCTTTCCTGCTGTCTGTCTCTGTCATACCCTTTCCTGCTGTCTGTCTCTGTCTGTCTATTTCCGTTGCTGTCTGTCTCTCTCACTCTCTTTTCCTGTCCTGCTCTCTCTGTCTCCCTTTCCAGCTTTGTATGTCTCTCTCACTCCCTTTTTCTGCTGTTTGTCTCTCTCTCTCCTTTTCCCACTCTGTCTGTCTCTCTCACTCTCACCCCCTTTCCCGCTTTGTCTGTGTCTCTCACTCTCACTCTCTTTCCCACTCTGTCTCTCACTCTCACTTTCTTTCCTGCTCTGTCTTTCTCTCTCACTTTCAAACCCTTTCCCACCCTGTCTGTCTCTCTCACTCCCTTTCCTGCTGTCTGTCTCTCTCACTCTATTTCCCTTCCTCTCTTTCTCTCTCACTCCCTTTCCTGCTCTTGCTTTCTCTTTCACTCGGACTCCCCTGCCTGCTCACTCCCTTTCCCGTCCTGTCTGTCACTCTCACTATCACTCCCTGTCGCGCTCTGTCTGTCTCTCTCACTCTCTTTCCTGCTGTCTTTCTCTCTCACTCCCTTTCCTGCTCTGGCTTTCTCTCACACTATCTTTCTTAGTCTGTCAATCTCTCCCACTCTCACTGCCTTTCCCGCTCTGTCTGTCTCACTCTCACTCGCTTTCCGCCCTGTCTGTCTCTCTCACTCTCACTCCCCTTCCTGCCCTGTCTGTCTTTCTCACTCCCTTTCCCATTCTCTCTGTTTCTCTTTTTCCCTTTCCTGCTCTTTCTCTCTATCTCTCATTCTCCAACCATATTCACGTTCCGTCTGTCTGTCTCAACGTCACTCACTTTGCCACTCTGTCTCACCCACTTTCCCTGTCTGTCTGGCTCTCTCACTCTCGCTCCCTTTCCCGCTCTCTCTGTCTCCCTCACTCTCACTCCCTTTTCTGTCCTGTCTGTCTCTCTCACTCTCACTCTCTTTCCCGCTCTCTGTCCATCTCGCTCATACTCACTTTGCCGCTATCTGTTTCTCTCAATCCCTTTCCTGCTGTCTGTCTCTCTCACTCTAATTCCCGTCCTGTCTGTCTCTCTCACTCTCCCTCGCTTTCCCGCTCTGTCCATCTCTGTCACTCCCTTTCCCGCTCTGTCTAACTCTTTCACTCTCACTCCCTTTCCCGCTCTGTCTGTCTCTCTGACTCTCTCTCCCCTGCCTGCTCTGTCTGTCTCTCTCGCTCCCTTTCCCGTCCTGTCTGTCTCTCTCACTCTCACGCCCTTTCCCGCTCAGTCTGTCTCTCCCACTCTTACTCCTTTTCCCGCTCTGCCTGTCTCTTTCACTCTCACTCCCTTCCCCGCTCTTCTGTCTCTCTCACTTTCAATCCCTTTCCCGCTCTGTCTGTCTCTCACTCTCACTCACTATCCCGCTCTGTCTCCCTCTCTCACTTTCACTCCCTTTCCCACTCTGTCTGTCTCTCCCACTCTAATTCCATTTCCCGCTCTGCATGCCTCTTTCACTCTCACTCACTTTCCCGCTCTGTCTGTCTCTTGCACTCTCACTCCCTTTCCCACTCTGTCTGTCCCTCTCACTCGTACTCCCTTTCCTGCTGTCTGTCTCTGTCATACCCTTTCCTGCTGTCAGTCTCTGTCTCTCTATTTTCGTTGCTGTCTGTCTCTCTCATTCTCTTTCCCTGTCCTGCTCTCTCTGTCTCCGTTTCCAGCTCTGTATGTCTCTCTCACTCCCTTTTCTGCTGTCTGTCTCTCTCTCTCTCCTTTTCCCACCCTGTCTGTCTTTCTCACTCTCACTCCCTTTCCCACTCTGTCTGTGTCTCTCACTCTCACTCTCTTTCCCGCTCTGTCTCTCACTCTCACTTTCTTTCCTGCTCTGTCTTTCTCTCTCACTTTCAAACCCTTTCCCACCCTGTCAGTCACTCTCACTCCCTTTCCCACTCTGTCTGTTTCTCACACTCTCACTCCCTTTCCCGCTCTGTCTGTCTCTCTCACTCTCACTCTCTTTCCCGCTCTTTCTCTCTCAATCTCACTTTCTTTACTGCTCTGTCTTTCTCTCTCACTTTCACTCCTTTTCCCACCCTGTCTGTCACTCTCACTCACTATCCCGGTCTGTCTGTCTCTCCCACTCTAACTCCTTTTCCCGCTCTGCCTGTCTCTTTCACTCTCATTCCCTTCCCTGCTCTGTCTGTCTCTCTCATTTTCACTCCCTTTCCTGCTCTGCCTGCCTCTTTCACTCTCACTCCCATCCTCGCTCTGTCTGTCCCTCTCACTCCTTTTGCAGCTTGTCTGTCTGTCTCTCACTATCACTCCCTTTCCCTCCCTGTCTCTCTCACTCTCACTCCCTTTCCCGCTCTGTCTTTCTCCCTCACTCACACTCTCTTTCCCGTCCTTTCTGTCTCTCTCACTCTCACTCCCATTCCCTCCCTGTCTGTCTTTCTCACTCTTACTCCCTTTCCCGCTCTGTCTTTCTCCCTCACTCCCACTCCCTTTCCCGTCCTGTCTGTCTCTCTCACCCTCACTCCCTTTCCCGCTCTGTCTGTCTCTCTCTCTCTCACTCCCTTTCCCGCTCTG
This sequence comes from Carcharodon carcharias, assembly GCF_017639515.1. Lineage (NCBI taxonomy): Eukaryota > Metazoa > Chordata > Chondrichthyes > Lamniformes > Lamnidae > Carcharodon > Carcharodon carcharias. The sequence continues at coordinate 173,669,340 of NC_054469.1, forward strand.
TCTGCCTTTCTCACTATCACTCCCTTTCCCACCCTGTCTGTCTCTGTCGCTCCATTTCCATCTGTCTGTCTCTGTCAATCTATTTCCCGTCCTGTCTGTATCTCTGACTCGCTTTCCCACTCTGGCTTTGTCTCTCACTCTGTTTCCCGCTCTGTCTATCTCTCTCACTCTCACTCCCTTTGCCGCTCTGTCTGTCTCTCTCACTATCACTCCCTTTCCCACCCTGTCTCTCTCAGTATCACTCCCTTTCCCGCTCTGTCTTTCTCCCTCACTCTCACACCCTTTACCGCTCTGTCTGTCTGTCTGTCTCACTCCCTTTCCCGCTCTGTCTGTCTTTCTCACTCTCACTTCTTTTCCCACTATGTCTGTCTGTCTCTCACTATCACTCCCTTTCCCTCCCTGTCTCTCTCACTCTCACTCCCTTTCCTGCTCTGTCTTTCTCCCTCACTCACACTCTCTTTCCCATCCTGTCTGTCTCTCTCACCCTCACTCCCGTTCCCACCCTCTCTGTCTTTCTCACACTTACTCCCTTTCCCGCTCTGTCTGTCTCTCTCACTATCACTCCCTTTCCCACCCTGTCTCTCTCAGTATCACTCCCTTTCCCGCTCTGTCTTTCTCCCTCACTCTCACACCCTTTACCGCTCTGTCTGTCTGTCTGTCTCACTCCCTTTCCCGCTCTGTCTGTCTTTCTCACTCTCACTTCTTTTCCCGCTATGTCTGTCTGTCTCTCACTATCACTCCCTTTCCCTCCCTGTCTCTCTCACTCTCACTCCCTTTCCTGCTCTGTCTTTCTCCCTCACTCTCACTCCCTTTCCCGTCCTGTCTGTCTCTCTCACCCTCACTCCCTTTCCCGCTCTGTCTGTCTCTATCTCTCTCACTTCCGTTCCCGTCCTGTCTGTCTCTCTCACTCTCACTCCCTTTCCCACTCTGTCTGTCTCTCTCACTCTCACCCCCTTTCCCGCTTTGTCTGTGTCTCTCACTCTCACTCTCTTTCCCACTCTGTCTCTCACTCTCACTTTCTTTCCTGCTCTGTCTTTCTCTCTCACTTTCAAACCCTTTCCCACCCTGTCTGTCTCTCTCACTCCCTTTCCTGCTGTCTGTCTCTCTCACTCTATTTCCCTTCCTCTCTTTCTCTCTCACTCCCTTTCCTGCTCTTGCTTTCTCTTTCACTTGGACTCCCCTGCCTGCTCACTCCCTTTCCCGTCCTGTCTGTCTCTCTCACTATCACTCCCTGTCGCGCTCTGTCTGTCTCTCTCACCCTCACTCCCGTTCCCTCCCTCTCTGTCTTTCTCACACTTACTCCCTTTCCCGCTCTTTCTTTCTCCCTCACTCTCACTCCCTTTCCCGTCCTGTCTGTCTCTCTCACCCTCACTCCCTTTCCCTCTCTGTCTGTCTCTCTCTCTCTCACTTCCGTTCCCGTCCTGTCTGTCTCTCTCACTCTCACTCCCTTTCCCGCTCTGTCTGCCTCTCTCACTATCACTCCCTTTCCCTCCCTGTCTGTCTCTCTCGCTCCATTTCCATCTGTCTGTCTCTGTCACTCTATTTCTCATCCTGTCTGTATCTCTGACTCCCTTTCCCACACTGGCTTTCTCTCTCACTCTGTTTCCCGCTCTGTCTATCTCTCCCACTCTCACTCCCTTTGCCGCAACTGTCTGTCTCTCTCACTATCACTCCCTTTCCCTCCCTGTCTCTCTCACTATCACTCCCTTTCCCGCTCTGTCTTTCTCCCTCACTCACACTCTCTTTCCCGTCCTGTCTGTCTCTCTCACTCTCTCTCCCTACCCTGCTCTGTCTGTCTCTCTTGCTCCCTTTCCAGCTCTCATTGTCTCTCTCACTCCCTTTCCTTTTGTCTTTCGCTCTCTCTCCTTTTCCCACCCTGTCTGTCTTTCTCACTCTCACCCCCTTTCCCGCTATGTCTGTGTCTCTCACTCTCACTCTCACTCTCTTTCCTGCTCTATCTCTCACTCTCACTTTCTTTCCTGCTCTGTCTTTCTCTCTCACTTGCACTAAATTTCCCACCCTGTCTGTCACTCTCACTCCCTTTCCCACTCTGCCTGTCACTCTCACTCTCACTCCCTGTCCCGAGCTCTCCGTCTCTCTCACTAGCACTCTCTTTTCCGCTCTTTCTCTCTCAATCTCACTTTCTTTCCTTCTCTGTCTTTCTCTCTCACTTTCACTCCCTTTCCCACCCTGTCTCTCACTCTCACTCACTATCCCGCTCTGTCTCCCTCTCTCACTTTCACTCCCTTTCCCGCTCTGTCTGTCTCTCCCACTCTAATTCCATTTCCTGCTCTGCCTGTCTCTTTCACTCTCACTCACATTCCCGCTCTGTCTGTCTCTCACACTCTCACTCCCTTTCCCGCTCTGTCTGCCTGTCTGACTCTCACTACCATGCCTGCTCTGTCTGTCTCTCTCACTCCCTTTCCCACTCTGTCTGTCCCTCTCACTCGTACTCCCTTTCATGCTGTCTGTCTCTGTCATACCCTTTCCTGCTTTCAGTCTCTGTCTCTGTATTTCCGTTGCTGTCTGTCTCTCTCACTCTCTTTCCCTATCCTGCTCTCTCTGTCTCCCTTTCCAGCTCTGTATGTCTCTCTCACTCCCTTTTCTGCTGTCTGTCTCTCTCTCTCCTTTTCCCACCCTGTCTGTCTTTCTCACTCTCACTCCCTTTCCCACTCTGTCTGTCTCTCTCACTCTCACCCCCTTTCCCGCTTTGTCTGTGTCTCTCACTCTCACTCTCTTTCCCGCTCTGTCTCTCACTCTCACTTTCTTTCCTGCTCTGTCTTTCTCTCTCACTTTCAAACCCTTTCCCACCCTGTCTGTCTCTCACTCCCTTTCCTGCTGTCTGTCTCTCTCAATCTCTTTCCCTGTCCTGCTCTCTCTGTCTCCCTTTCCAGCTCTGTATGTCTCTCTGACTCCCTTTTCTGCTTTCTGTCTCTCTCTCTCCTTTTCCCACCCTTTCTGTCTTTCTCACTCTCACTCCCTTTCCCACTCTGTCTCTCTCTCTTACTCTCACCCCCTTTCCCTCTTTGTCTGTGTCTCTCACTCTCACTCTCTTTTCAACTCTGTCTCTCACTCTCACTTTCTTTCCTGCTCTGTCTTTCTCTCTCACTTTCAAACCCTTTCCCACCCTGTCTGTCACTCTCACTCCCTTTCCTGCTGTCTGTCTCTCTCACTCTATTTCTTTTCCTCTCTTTCTCTCTCACTCCCTTTCCTGCTCTGGCTTTCTCTTTCACTCAGACTCCCCTGCCTGCTCACTCCCTTTCCCGTCCTGTCTGTCTCTCTCACTATCACTCCCTGTCGCGGTCTGTCTGTCTCTCTCACTCTCTTTCCTGCTGTCTGTCTCTCTCACTCCCTTTCCTGCTCTGGCTTTCTCTCTCACTATCTTTCTGTCTCTGTCTATCTCTCCCACTCTCACTGCCTTTCCCGCTCTTTCTGTCTCACTCTCACTCGCTTTCCGCCCTGTCTGTCTCTCTCACTATCAATCCCTTTCCCGCTCTGTCTATCTCTCTGTCTCTCACTCCCCTGCCTGCTTTGTCTGTCTCTCTCACTCCCATTCCTGCTCTGTCACTCTCTTTCACTCTGACCCACTCTCCCGGCTGTGTCTGTCTCTCACTATCACCAGCTTTCACTGACTCTCTCACTCCCTTTCCCACTCTCACCCCTTGTCCAGCTCTGCCCTCCACTCTCACTCCCTTTCCCGCTCTATCTGTCTCTCTTACTCTCACTCCCTTTCCTGTTCTGTCTGTCTGTCTCTGACTATCACTCCCTTTCTCTCCCTATCTCTCTCACTCTCACTCCCTTTCCCGTCCTGTCTGTCTCTGTCAGTCTCACTCCCTTTCCCGCACTGTTTGTCTCTATCACTCCCTCTCCCTTTCCCACTCTGTCTGTCTCTCACTCTCACTCCCTTTCCCGCTCTGTCTGTGTCTCTCACTCTCACTCTCTTTCCCGCTCTCTCTCTCTCACTCTCACTTTCTTTCCTGCTCTGTCTTTCTCTCTCACTTTCACTCCCTTTCCCACCCTGTCTGTCACTGTCACTCCCTTTACCACTCTGTCTGTCTCTCTCACTCGCACTCTCTTTCCCGCTCTTTCTCTCTCAATCTCACTCCCTTTCCTTCTCTGCCTTTCTCTCTCACTTTCACTCCCTTTCCCGCTCTGTCTGTCAGTCTCACTCTCATTCGCTTTCCCGCTCTGTCTGTCTCTCTCACTCTCACTCCCCTTCCTGCTCTGTCTGTCTTTCTCACTCCCTTTCCCATTCTCTCTGTTTCTCTTGCTCCCTTTCCTGCTCTTTCTCTCTATCTCTCATTCTCCCTCCCATATTCACGTTCCGTCTGTCTGTCTCACCGTCACTCACTTTGCCGCTCTGTCTCACCCACTTTCCCTATCTGTCTGGCTCTCTCACTCTCACTCCCTTTCCCGCTCTGTGTGTCTCCCTCACTCTCACTCTCTTTTCCACTCTTTCTCTCTCAATCTCACTTTCTTTCCTGCTCTGTCTTTCTCTCTCACTTTCATTCCCTTTCCCACCCTGTATCTCACTCTCACTCACTATCCCGCTCTGTCTCCCTCTCTCACTTTCACTCCCTTTCCCGCTCTGTCTGTCTCTCCCACTCTAATTCCATTTCCCGCTTTGCCTGTCTCTTTCACTCTCACTCACTTTCCCGCTCTGTCTGTCTCTTACAATCTCACTCCCTTTCCCGCTCTGTCTGACTGTCTGACTCTCACTACCCTGCCTGCTCTGTCTGTCTCTCTCACTCCCTTTCCCACTCTGTCTGTCCCTCTCACTCGTACTCCCTTTCCTGCTGTCTGTCTCTGTCATACCCCTTCCTGCTGTCTGTCTCTGTCTCTCTATTTCCGTTACTGTCTGTCTCTGTCACTCTCTTTCCCTGTCCTGCTCTCTCTGTCTCCCTTTCCAGCTCTGTATGTCTCTCTCACTCCCTTTTCTGCTGTCTGTCTCTCTCTCTCCTTTTCCCACCCTGTCTGTCTTTCTCACTCTCACTCCCTTTCCCACTCTGTCTGTCTCTCTCACTCTCACCCCCTTTCCCGCTTTGTCTGTGTCTCTCACTCTCACTCTCTTTCCCGCTCTGTCTCTCACTCTCACTTTCTTTCCTGCTCTGTCTTTCTCTCTCACTTTCAAACCCTTTCCCACCCTGTCTGTCACTCTCACTCCCTTTCCCACTCTGTCTGTTTCTCACACTCTCACTCCCTTTCCCGCTCTGTCTGTCACTCTCACTCTCACTCTCTTTCCCGCTCTTTCTCTCTCAATCTCACTTTCTTTCCTGCTCTGTCTTTCTCTCTCACTTCCACTCCCTTTCCCACCCTGTCTGTCACTCTCACTCACTATCCCGCTCTGTCTGTCTCTCCCACTCTAACTCCTTTTCCCGCTCTGCCTGTCTCTTTCACTCTCACTCCCTTCCCTGCTCTGTCTGTCTCTCTCACTTTCACTCCCTTTCCTGCTCTGCCTGCCTCCTTTACTCTCACTCCCATGCCCGCTCTGTCTGTCTCTCTCACTCTCATGCCCTTTCCCCACCTGACTATCTCCCTCTCATTCGCACGACATTTTGGGCTTGTTTTTTCTCTCTATCATCCACTTTCCCACTCTGTCTCTCTGTTTCATTCTCACCCACTCTCCCGGCTGTGTCTGTCTCTCTCACTCCCACCCACTTTCTCTGACTCTCTCTCTGCCTTTCCCAGTCTCACCCCTTGTCCAGCTCTGCCCTCGACTCTCACTCTCACTCCCTTTCCCGCTCTGTTTGTCTCTCTTACTCTCACTCCCTTTCCTGTTCTGTCTGTCTCTCACTATCACTCCCTTTCTCTCCCTATCTCTCTCACTCTCACTCCCTTTCCTGCTCTCTCTTTCTTCCACACTCTCACTCCCTTTCCCGTCCTGTCTGTCTCTGTCACTCTCACTCCCTTTCCCTCACTGTTTGTCTCTATCACTCTCACTCCCTTTCCCGCTCTGTCTGTCTCTCTCACTCTCACTCCCTTTCCTGCTCTGTCTGTCAGTCTCACTCTCATTCGCTTTCCCGCTCTGTCTGTCTCTCTCACTCTCGCTCCCCTTCCTGCTCTGTCTGTCTTTCTCACTCCCTTTCCCATTCTCTCTGTTTCTCTTGCTCCCTTTCCTGCTCTTTCTCTCTATCTCTCATTCTCCCTCCCATATTCACGTTCCGTCTGTCTGTCTCACCGTCACTCACTTTGCCGCTCTGTCTCACCCACTTTCCCTATCTGTCGGGCTCTCTCACTCTCACTCCCTTTCCCACTCTGTGTGTCTCCCTCACTCTCACTCTCTTTTCCACTCTTTCTCTCTCAATCTCACTTTCTTTCCTGCTCTGTCTTTCTCTCTCACTTTCACTCCCTTTCCCACCCTGTCTCTCACTCTCACTCACTATCCCGCTCTGTCTCCCTCTCTCACTTTCACTCCCTTTCCCTCTCTGTCTGTCTCTCCCACTCTAATTCCATTTCCCGCTCTGCCTGTCTCTTTCACTCTCACTCACTTTCCCGCTCTGTCTGTCTCTTACACTCTCACTCCCTTTCCCGCTCTGTCTGACTGTCTGACTCTCACTACACTGCCTGCTCTGTCTGTCTCTCTCACTCCCTTTCCCACTCTCTCTTTCCCTCTCACTCGTACTCCCTTTCCTGCTGTCTGTCTCTGTCATACCCTTTCCAGCTGTCTGTCTCTGTCACTCTATTTCCTTTCCTGTCTGTCTCTCTCACTCTCTCTCCCTGCCCTGCTCTCTCTGTCTCCCTTTCCAGCTCTGTATGTCTCTCTCACTCCCTTTCCTTTTGTCTTTCGCTCTCTCTCCTTTTCCCACCCTGTCTGTCTTTCTCACTCTCACTCCATTTCCCACTCTGTCTGTCTCTCTCACTCTCACCCCCTTTCCCGCTATGTCTCTCACTCTCTTTCCTGCTCTATCTCTCACTCTCACTTTCTTTCCTGCTCTGTCTTTCTCTCTCACTTGCACTACCTTTCCCACCCTGTCTGTCACTCTCACTCCCTTTCCCACTCTGCCTGTCTCTCTCACTCTCACTCCCTGTCCCGATCTCTCCATCTCTCTCACTAGCACTCTCTTTTCCGCTCTTTCTCTCTCAATCTCACTTTCTTTCCTTCTCTGTCTTTCTCTCTCACTTTCACTCCCTTTCCCACCCTGTCTCTCACTCTCACTCACTATCCCGCTCTGTCTCCCTCTCTCACTTTCACTCCCTTTCCCGCTCTGTCTGTCTCTCCCACTCAAATTCCATTTCCCGCTCTGCCTGTCTCTTTCACTCTCACTCACATTCCCGCTCTGTCTGTCTCTCACACTCTCACTCCCTTTCCCGCTCTGTCTGTCTGTCTGACTCTCACTACCCTGCCTGCTCTGTCTGTCTCTCTCACTCCCTTTCCCACTCTGTCTGTCCCTCTCACTCGTACTCCCTTTCCTGCTGTCTGTCTCTGTCATACCCTTTCCTGCTGTCTGTCTCTGTCTCTGTATTTCCGTTGCTGTCTGTCTCTCTCACTCTCTTTCCCTATCCTGCTCTCTCTGTCTCCCTTTCCAGCTCTGTATGTCTCTCTCACTCCCTTTTCTGCTGTCTGTCTCTCTCTCTCCTTTTCCCACCCTGTCTGTCTTTCTCACTCTCACTCCCTTTCCCACTCTGTCTGTCTCTCTCACTCTCACCCCCTTTCCCGCTTTGTCTGTGTCTCTCACTCTCATTCTATATCCCGCTCTTTCCCTCACTCTCACTTTCTTTCCTGCTCTGTCTTTCTCTCTCACTTTCAAACCCTTTCCCACCCTGTCTGTCTCTCTCACTCCCTTTCCTGCTGTCTGTCTCTCTCACTCTATTTCCATTCCTCTCTTTCTCTCTCACTCCCTTTCCTGCTCTTGCTTTCTCTTTCACTCGGACTCCTCTGCCTGCTCACTCCCTTTCCCGTCCTGTCTGTCTCTCTAACTATCACTCCCTGTCGCGCTCTGTCTGTCTCTCTCACTCTCTTTCCTGCTGTCTGTCTCTCTCACTCCCTTTCCTGCTCTGGCTTTCTCTCTCACTATCTTTTTGTCTCTGTCTATCTCTCCCACTCTCACTGCCTTTCCCGCTCTGTCTGTCTCACTCTCACTCGCTTTCCGCCCTGTCTGTCTCTCTCACTCTCAATCACTTTCCCGCTCTGTCTATCTCTCTGTCTCTCACTCCCCTGCCTGCTTTGTCTGTCTCTCTCACTCCCATTCCTGCTCTGTCACTCTCTTTCACTCTGACCCACTCTCCCAGCTTTGTCTGTCTCTCACTATCACCAGCTTTCACTGACTCTCTCACTCCCTTTCCCACTCTCACCCCTTGTCCAGCTCTGCCCTCCACTCTCACTCTCACTCCCTTTCCCGCTCTGTCTGTCTCTCTTACTCTCACTCCCTTTCCTGTTCTGTCTGTCTGTCTCTGACTATCACTCCCTTTCTCTCCCTATCTCTCTCACTCTCACTCCCTTTCCTGCTCCCTCTTTCTTCCTCACTCTCACACCCTTTCCCGTCCTGTCTGTCTCTGTCAGTCTCACTCCCTTTCCCGCACTGTTTGTCTCTATCACTCCCTCTCCCTTTCCCACTCTGTCTGTCTCTCACTCTCACTCCCTTTCCCGCTCTGTCTGTGTCTCTCACTCTCACTCTCTTTCCTGCTCTCTCTCTCTCACTCTCACTTTCTTTCCTGCTCTGTCTTTCTCTCTCACTTTCACTCCCTTTCCCACCCTGTCTGTCACTGTCACTCCCTTTCCCACTCTGTCTGTTCTCTCACTCTCACTCCCTTTCCCACTCTGTCTGTCTCTCTCACTCGCACTCTCTTTCCTGCTCTTTCTCTCTCAATCTCACTCCCTATCCTGCTCTGCCTTTCTCTCTCACTTTCACTCCCTTTCCCGCTCTGTCTGTCAGTCTCACTCTCATTCGCTTTCCCGCTCTGTCTGTCTCTCTCACTCTCACTCCCCTTCCTGCTCTGTCTGTCTTTCTCACTCCCTTTCCCATTCTCTCTGTTTCTCTTGCTCCCTTTCCTGCTCTTTCTCTCTATCTCTCATTCTCCCTCCCATATTCACGTTCCGTCTGTCTGTCTCACCGTCACTCACTTTGCCGCTCTGTCTCACCCACTTTCCCTATCTGTCTGGCTCTCTCACTCTCACTCCCTTTCCCGCTCTGTGTGTCTCCCTCACTCTCAATCTCTTTTCCGCTCTTTCTCTCTCAATCTCACTTTCTTTCCTGCTCTGTCTTTCTCTCTCACTTTCACTTCCTTTCCCACCCTGTCTCTCACTCTCACTCACTATCCCGCTCTGTCTCCCTCTCTCACTTTCACTCCCTTTCCCGCTCTGTCTGTCTCTCCCACTCTAATTCCATTTCCCGCTCTGCCTGACACTTTCACTCTCACTCACTTTCCCGCTCTGTCTGAATGTCTGACTCTCACTACCCTGCCTGCTCTGTCTGTCTCTCTCACTCCCTTTCCCACTCTGTCTGTCCATCTCACTCGTACTCCCTTTCCTGCTGTCTGTCTCTGTCATACCCTTTCCTGCTGTCTGTCTCTGTCTCTCTATTTCCGTTGCTGTCTGTCTCTCTCACTCTCTTTCCCTGTCCTGCTCTCTCTGTTTCCCTTTCCAGCTCTGTATGTCTCTCTCACTCCCTTTTCTGCTGTCTGTCTCTCTCTCTCCTTTTCCCACCCTGTCTGTCTTTCTCACTCTCACTCCCTTCCCCACTCTGTCTGTCTCTCTCCCTCTCACCCCCTTTCCCGCTTTGTCTGTGTCTCTCACTCTCACTCTCTTTCCCGCTCTGTCTCTCACTCTCACTTTCTTTCCTGCTTTGTCTTTCACTCTCACTTTCAAACCCTTTCCCACCCTGTCTGTCACTCTCACTCCCTTTCCCACTCTGTCTGGTTCTCACACTCTCACTCCCTTTCCCGCTCTGTCTGTCTCTCTCACTCTCACTCTCTTTCCCGCTCTTTCTCTCTCAATCTCACTTTCTTTCCTGCTCTGTCTTTCTCTCTCACTTTCACTCCCTTTCCCACCCTGTCTGTCACTCTCACTCACTATCCCGCTCTGTCTGTCTCTCCCACTCTAACTCCTTTTCCCGCTCTGCCTGTCTCTTTCACTCTCACTCCCTTCCCTGCTCTGTCTGTCTCTCTCACTTTCACTCCCTTTCCTGCTCTGCCTGCCTCTTTCACTCTCACTCCCATCCCCGCTCTGTCTGTCTCTCTCACTCTCACGCCCTTTCCCCGCCTGACTATCTCCCTCTCATTTGCACGACATTTCGGGCTTGTTTTTTCTCTCTATCATCCACTTTCCCACTCTGTCTCTCTGTTTCATTCTCACCCACTCTCCCGGCTGTGTCTGTCTCTCTCACTCCCACCCACTTTCTCTGACTCTCTCTCTGCCTTTCCCACTCTCACCCCTTGTCCAGCTCTGCCCTCCACTCTCACTCTCACTCCCTTTCCCGCTCTGTCTGTCTCTCTTACTCTCACTCCCTTTCCTGTTCTGTCTGTCTCTCACTATCACTCCCTTTCTCTCCCTATCTCTCTCACTCTCACTCCCTTTCCTGCTCTCTCTTTCTTCCTCACTCTCACTCCCTTTCCCGCACTGTTTGTCTCTATCACTCTCACTCCCTTTCCCACTCTGTCTGTCTCTCTCACTCTCACTCCCTTTCCTGCTCTGTCTGTCAGTCTCACTCTCATTCGCTTTCCTGCTCTGTCTGTCTCTCTCACTCTCACTCCCCTTCCTGCTCTGTCTTTCTCACTCCCTTTCCCATTCTCTCTGTTTCTCTTGCTCCCTTTCCTGCTCTTTCTCTCTATCTCTCATTCTCCCTCCCATATTCACGTTCCGTCTGTCTGTCTCACCGTCACTCACTTTGCCGCTCTGTCTCACCCACTTTCCCTATCTGTCTGGCTCTCTCACTCTCACTCCCTTTCCCGCTCTGCAAGTCTCCCTCACTCTCACTCTCCTTTCCGCTCTTTCTCTCTCAATCTCACTTTCTTTCCTGCTCTGTCTTTCTCTCTCACTTGCTCTCCCTTTCCCACCCTTCTCTCCTCTCACTCACTATCCCGCTCTGTCTCCCTCTCTCACTTTCACTCCCTTTCCCGCTCTGTCTGTCTCTCCCATTCTAATTCCATTTCCCGCTCTGCCTGTCTCTTTCACTCTCACTCACTTTCCCGCTCTGTCTGTCTCTTACACTCTCACTCCCTTTCCCGCTCTGTCTGACTGTCTGACTCTCACTACCCTGCCTGCTCTGTCTGTCTCTCTCACTCCCTTTCCCACTCTGTCTGTCCCTCTCACTCGTACTCCCTTTCCTGCTGTCTGTCTCTGTCATACCCTTTCCTGCTGTCTGTGTCTGTCTCTCTATTTCCGTTTCTGTCTGTCTCTCTCACTCTCTTTCCCTGTCCTGCTCTCTCTGTGTCCCTTTCCAGCTCTGTATGTCTCTCTCACTCCCTTTTCTGCTGTCTGTCTCTCTCTCTCCTTTTCCCACCATGTCTGTCTTTCTCACTCTCACTCCCTTTCCCACTCTGTCTGTCTGTCTCTCTCTCACTTTCTTTCCTGCTTTGTCTTTCACTCTCACTTACAAACCCTTTCCCACCCTGTCTGTCACTCTCACTCCCTTTCCCACTCTGTCTGTTTCTCACACTCTCACTCCCTTTCCCGCTCTGTCTGTCTCTCTCACTCTCACTCTCTTTCCCGCTCTTTCTCTCTCAATCTCACTTTCTTTCCTGCTCTGTCTTTCTCTCTCACTTTCACTCCCTTTCCCACCCTGTCTGTCACTCTCACTCACTATCCCGCTCTGTCTGTCTCTCCCACTCTAACTCCTTTTCCCGCTCTGTCTGTCTCTTTCACTCTCACTCCTTTCCCCGCTCTGTCTGTCTCTCTCACTTTCACTCCCTTTCCTGCTCTGCCTGCCTCTTTCACTCTCACTCCCATCCCCGCTCTGTCTGTCTCTCTCACTCTCACGCCCTTTCCCCGCCTGACTATCTCCCTCTCATTCGCACGACATTTCGTGCTTTTTTTTTTCTCTCTATCATCCACTTTCCCACTCTGTCTCTCTGTTTCATTCTCACCCACTCTCCCGGCTGTGTCTGTCTCTCTCACTCCCACCCATTTTCTCTGACTCTCTCACTCCCTTTCCCACTCTCACCCCTTGTCCGGCTCTGCCCGCCTCTCTCACTCTCACTCCCTTTCCCGCTCTGTCTGTCTGTCTGTCTCACTCCCTTTCCCGCTCTGCCTGTCGGTCTCATCTCACTCCCTTTCCCGCTCTGTCTGTCTGTCTGACTCTCACTACCCTGCCTGCTCTGTCTGACTCTCCCACTCCCTTTCCTGGCCTGTCTGTCTCTCTCACTCTCACTCCCTTTCCCGCTCTGGCTTTCTCTCTCACTCTCTTTCTGGCTCTGTCTATCTCTCCCACTCTCACTGCCTTTCCTGCTCTGTCTGTCTGTCTCACTCTCTCTCGCTTTCCCGCTCTGTCTGTCTCTCTGTCTCTCACTCCTCTGCCTGCTTTGTCTGTCTCTCTCACTCCCTTTCCTGCTCTGTCTCTCTCTTTCACTCTCACTCTCACTCCTTTTCCCGCTCTGTCTTTCACTTTCACTCTCTCACCCCTTGTCTGGCTCAGCCCTCCTCTCTCAATCTCAATCCCTTTCCCGCTCTGCCTGTCTGTCTCATCTCACTCGCTGACCCTTCTGTCAGTCTCTCTCACTATCACTCACTTTCCCTCCCTGTCACTCTCACTCTCACTCTCACTCCCTTTCCTGCTCTGTCTTTCTCCCTCACTCTCACTCCCTTTCCTGCTCTGTCTGTCTCTCTCACTCTATTTCCCATCCTGTCTGTCTCTCTCCCTCTCTCTCCATTTTTCGCTCTGCCTGTCTCTTTCACTCTCACTCCTTTCCGCGCGCTGGCTGTCTCTCTCACTCTCACGTCCTTTCGTGCCCTGACTGTCTCCCTCTCATTCGCACGCCATTTCATGCTCTTTTTATTTCTCTCTATCATCCACTTTCCTGCTCTGTCTCTCTCTTTCACTCTCACTCACTCTGCCGGCTGTATCTGTCTCTCACTCCCCCTCGCTTTCCTGCTCTGTCCATCTCTGTCACTCCCTTTCCCGCTCTGTCTAACTCTTTCACTCTCACTCCCTTTCCCGCTCTGTCTGTCTCTCTGACTCTCTCTCCCCTGCCTGCTGTGTCTCTCTCTCTCACTCCCTTTCCCGTCCTGTCTGTCTCTCTCACTCTCACGCCTTTCCCGCTCTGTCTGTCTCTCCCACTCTTACTCCTTTTCCCGCTCTGCCTGTCTCTTTCACTCTCACTCCCTTTCCCGCTCTGTCTGTCTCTCTGACTCTCTCTCCCCTGCCTGCTGTGTCTCTCTCTCTCACTCCCTTTCCCGTCCTGTCTGTCTCTCTCACTCTCACGCCTTTCCCGCTCTGTCTGTCTCTCCCACTCTTACTCCTTTTCCCGCTCTGCCTGTCTCTTTCACTCTCACTCCCTTCCCCGCTCTGTCTGTCTCTCTCACTTTCAATCCCTTTCCCGCTCTGTCTGTCTCTCTCACTCTCACTCCCTTTCCCACTCTGTCTGCCACTCTCACTATCACTCCCTTTCCCACCCTGTCTGTCTCTCTCGCTCCATTTCCATCTGTCTGTCTCTGTCACTCTATTTCCCATCCTGTCTGTATCTCTGACTCCCTTTCCCACTCTGGCTTTCTCTCTCACTCTGTTTCCCGCTCTGTCTATCTCTCCCACTCTCACTCCCTTTGCCGCTCTGTCTGTCTCTCTCACTATCACTCCCTTTCCCTCCCTGTCTCTCTCACTATCACTCCCTTTCCCGCTCTGTCTTTCTCCCTCACTCACACTCTCTTTCCCGTCCTGTCTGTCTCTCTCACTCTCTCTCCCTACCCTGCTCTGTCTGTCTCTCTTGCTCCCTTTCCAGGTCTCATTGTCTCTCTCACTCCATTTCCTTTTCTGTGTCTCTCTCTCTCCTTTTCCCACCCTGTCTGTCTCTCTCACTCTCACTCCATTTCCTGCTCTGTCTGTCCGTCTCACTCTCACCCCCTTTCCCCCTCTGTCTGTCCCTCTCACTCTTACTCCCTTTCTCGCTGTCTATCTCTGTCACTCCCTTTCCTGCTGTCTGTCTCTCTCAAACTATTTCCCTTCCTGTCAGTCTCTCTGACTCTCTCTCCCTTTCCCACTCTGTCTGGCTCTCTCCCTCTCACTCTCTTTCCAGCTCTGTCTCTCTCACTCTCACTTTCTTTCCTGCTCTGTCTTTCTCTCTCACTTTCACTGCCTTTCCCACCCTGTCTGTCACTGTCATTCCCTTTCCCACTCTGTCTGTCTCTCTCACTCTCACTCCCTTTCCCACTCTGTCTGTCTCTCTCACTCACACTCTCTTTCCTGCTCTTTCTCTCTCAATCTCACTTTCTTTCCTGCTCTGTCTTTCTCTTTCACTTTCACTCCCTTTCCTGCTCTGTCTGTCTCTCCCACTCAAATTCCATTTCCCGCTCTGCCTGTCTCTTTGACTCTCACTCCCTTTCCCGCTCTGTCTGTCTCTCACACTCTCACTCCCTTTCCCGCTCTGTCTGTCTGTCTGCCTTTCACTACCCGGCCTGCTCTGTCTGTCTATCTCACTCACTTTCCCACCCTGTCTGTCCCACTCACTCATACTCCCTTTCCCGCTGTCTGTCTCTGTCACTCTATTTCCATTCCTGTCTGTCTCTCTCACTCTCTCTCCCTGTCCTGCTCTCTCTGTCTCCCTTTCCAGCTCTGTATGTCTCTCTCACTCCCTTTCCTTTTGTCTTTCTCTCACTCTATTTCCCGTCCTGTCTGTCTCTCTCACTCTCTCTCCCTTTCCCGCTCTGCCTGTCTCTTTCACTCTCACTCCTTTCCCCACTCTGGCTGTCTCTCTCACTCTCACGTCCTTTCGCGCCCTGACTGTCTCCCTCTCATTCGCACACCGTTTCATGCTCTTTTTATTTCTCTCTATCATCCACTTTCCTGTTCTGTCTCTCTCTTTCACTCTCACTCACTCTGCCGGCTGTATCTGTCTCTCACTCCCCCTCGCTTTCCTGCTCTGTCCATCTCTGTCACTCCCTTTCCCGCTCTGTCTAACTCTTTCACTCTCACTCCCTTTCCCGCTCTGTCTGTCTCTCTGACTCTCTCTCCCCTGCCTGCTGTGTCTCTCTCTCTCACTCCCTTTCCCGTCCTGTCTGTCTCTCTCACTCTCACGCCTTTCCCGCTCTGTCTGTCTCTCCCACTCTTACTCCTTTTCCCGCTCTGCCTGTCTCTTTCACTCTCACTCCCTTCCCCGCTCTGTCTGTCTCCCTCACTTTCAATCCCTTTCCCGCTCTGTCTGTCTCTCTCACTCTCACTCCCTTTCCCACTCTGTCTGCCACTCTCACTATCACTCCCTTTCCCACCCTGTCTGTCTCTCTCGCTCCATTTCCATCTGTCTGTCTCTGTCACTCTATTTCCCATCCTGTCTGTATCTCTGACTCCCTTTCCCACTCTGGCTTTCTCTCTCACTCTGTTTCCCGCTCTGTCTATCTCTCCCACTCTCACTCCCTTTGCCGCTCTGTCTGTCTCTCTCACTATCACTCCCTTTCCCGCTCTGTCTTTCTCCCTCACTCACACTCTCTTTCCCGTCCTGTCTGTCTCTCTCACTCTCTCTCCCTACCCTGCTCTGTCTGTCTCTCTTGCTCCCTTTCCAGGTCTCATTGTCTCTCTCACTCCATTTCCTTTTCTCTGTCTCTCTCTCTCCTTTTCCCACCCTGTCTGTCTCTCTCACTCTCACTCCATTTCCTGCTCTGTCTGTCCGTCTCACTCTCACCCCCTTTCCCCCTCTGTCTGTCCCTCTCACTCTTACTCCCTTTCTCGCTGTCTATCTCTGTCACTCCCTTTCCTGCTGTCTGTCTCTCTCAAACTATTTCCCTTCCTGTCAGTCTCTCTGACTCTCTCTCCCTTTCCCACTCTGTCTGGCTCTCTCCCTCTCACTCTCTTTCCAGCTCTGTCTCTCTCACTCTCACTTTCTTTCCTGCTCTGTCTTTCTCTCTCACTTTCACTGCCTTTCCCACCCTGTCTGTCACTGTCATTCCCTTTCCCACTCTGTCTGTCTCTCTCACTCTCACTCCCTTTCCCACTCTGTCTGTCTCTCTCACTCACACTCTCTTTCCTGCTCTTTCTCTCTCAATCTCACTTTCTTTCCTGCTCTGTCTTTCTCTCTCACTTTCACTCCCTTTCCTGCTCTGTCTGTCTCTCCCACTCAAATTCCATTTCCCGCTCTGCCTATCTCTTTGACTCTCACTCCCTTTCCCGCTCTGTCTGTCTCTCACACTCTCACTCCCTTTCCCGCTCTGTCTGTCTGTCTGCCTTTCACTACCCGGCCTGCTCTGTCTGTCTATCTCACTCACTTTCCCACCCTGTCTGTCCCACTCACTCATACTCCCTTTCCCGCTGTCTGTCTCTGTCACTCTATTTCCATTCCTGTCTGTCTCTCTCACTCTCTCTCCCTGTCCTGCTCTCTCTGTCTCCCTTTCCAGCTCTGTATGTCTCTCTCACTCCCTTTCCTTTTGTCTTTCTCTCTCTCTCCTTTTCCCACCCTGTCTGTCTTTCTCACTCTCACTCCCTTTCCCACTCTGTCTGTCTCTCTCACTCTCACCCCCTTTCCCGCTCTTTCTGTTTCTCTCACTCTCACTCTCTTTCCTGCTCTATCTCTCACTCTCACTTTCTTTCCTGCTCTGTCTTTCTCTCTCACTTTCACTACCTTTCCCACCCTGTCTGTCACTCTCACCCCCTTTCCCACTCTGCCTGTCTCTCTCACTCTCACTCCCTGTCCCGCTCTGTCTGTCTCTCTCACTATCACTCTCTTTTCCACTCTTTCTCTCTCAATCTCACTTTCTTTCCTGCTCTGTCTTTCTCTCTCACTTTCACTCCCTTTCCCACCCTGTCTCTCACTCTCACTCACTATCCCGCTCTGTCTCCCTCTCTCACTTTCACTCCCTTTCCCGCTCTGTCTGTCTCTCCCACTCTAACTCCATGTCCCGCTCTGCCTTTCTCTTTCACTCTCATCTCTTTCCCGCTCTGTCTGTCTCTTACAATCTCACTCCTTTCCCGCTCTGTCTGACGGTCTGACTCTCACTACCCTGCCTGCTCTGTCTGTCTCTCTCACTCTCTTTACCTGTCCTGCTCTCTCTTTCTACCTTTCCAGCTCTGTATGTCTCTCCCATTCCCTTTTCTGCTGTCTGTCTCTCTCTCTCCTTTTCCCACCCTGTCTGTCTTTCTCACTCTCACTCCCTTTCCCACTCTGTCTGTCTCTCTCACTCTCACCTCCTTTCCCACTTTGTCTGTGTCTCTCACTCCCACTCTCTTTCCCGCTCTGTCTCTCACTCTCACTTTCTTTCCTGCTCTGTCTTTCTCTCTCACTTTCAATCCTTTCCCACCCTGTCTGTCACTCTCACTCCCTTTCCCACTCTGTCTGTTTCTCGCACTCTCACTCCCTTTCCCGCTCTGTCTGTCTCACTCACTCTCACTCTCTTTCCAGCTCTTTTTCTCTCAATCTCACTTTCTTTCCTGCTCTGTCTTTCTCTCTCACTTCCACTCCCTTTCCCACCCTGTCTGTCACTCTCACTCAGTATCCCACTCTGTCTGTCTCTCCCACTCTAACTCCTTTTCCCGTTCTGCCTGTCTCTTTCACTCTCACTCCCATCCCCGCTCTGTCTGTCTCTCTCACTCTCACGCCCTTTCCCAGCCTGACTATCTCCCTCTCATTCGCACGACACTTCGTGCTTTTTTTTTCTCTCTATCATCCACTTTCCCACTCTGTCTCTCTGTTTCATTCTCACCCACTCTCCCGGCTGTGTCTGTCTCTCTCACTCCCACCCACTTTCTCTGACTTTCTCACACCCTTTCCCACTCTCACCCCTTGTCCGGCTCTGGCCGCCTCTCTCACTCTCACTCCCTTTCCCGCTCTGTCTGTCTGTCTGTCTCACTCCCTTTACCGCTCTGCCTGTCTGTCTCATCTCACTTGCTTACCCTTTCTGTCTGTCTCTCTCATTCTCACTCCTTTTCCCTCTCTGTCTGTCTCTCTCACTCTTATTCCCTTTCCTGCTCTGTCTTTTTCCCTCACTCTCACTCCCTTTCCCGCTCTGCCTTTCACTTTCACTCTCACTCGCTTTCCCGCTCTGTCTGTCTCTCTCATTCCTTTTCCCTCCCTGGCTTTCTCTCTCACTCTCTTTCCCGCTCTGTCTATCTCTCCCACTCCCTCACCCTTTCCCGCTCTGACTGTCTCCCTCATTCTCACTCCCTTTCCTGCTCTGTCTTTTCCCCTCACTCTCACTCCCTTTCCCGTCTTGTCTGTCTCTCTCACTCTCACTCCCTTTCCCGCTCGGTCTGTCTGTCTGCCTCTCACTACCCTGCCTGCTCTGTCTGTCTTTCTCACTCCCTTTCCCACTCTGTCTGTCCCTCTCACTCGTACTCCCTTTCCTGCTGTCTGTCTCTGTCATACCCTTTCCTGCTGTCTGTCTCTGTCACTCTATTTCCATTCCTGTGTGTCTCTCTCACTCTCTCTCCCTGTCCTGCTCTCTCTGTCTCCCTTTCCAGCTCTGTATGTCTCTCTCACTCCCTTTCCTTTTGTCTTTCTCTCTCTCTCCCTTTCCCACTCTGTCTGTCTCTCTCACTCTCACCCCCTTTACCGCTCTGTCTGTGTCTCTCACTCTCACTCTCTTTCCTGCTCTATCTCTCACTCTCACTTTCTTTCCGGTTCTGTCTTTCTCTCTCACTTTCATTACATTTCCCATCCTGTCTGTCACTCTCACTCCCTTTCCCACTCTGCCTGTCTCTCTCACTCTCACTCCCTGTCCCGCTCTGTCTGTCTCTCTCACTATCACTCTCTTTTCCACTCTTTCTCTCTCAATCTCACTTTCTTTCCTGCTCTGTCTTTCTCTCTCACTCTCACTCCCTTTCCCGCTCTGTCTGACTGTCTGTCTCACTCCCTTTCCTGCTCTGTCTGTCTGTCTGTCTCACTCCCTTTCCCGCTCTGCCTGTCTGTCTCATCTCACTCGCTTACCCGCTCTGTCTGTCTCTCTCATTCTCACTCCTTTTCCCTCTCTGTCCGTCTCTCTCACTCTTATTCCCTTTCCCGCTCTGTCTTTCTCCCTCACTCTCACTCCCTTTCCTGCTCTGTCTGTCCCTCTCACTCTCACTCCCTTTCCCGCCCTGTCTGTCTCTCTCACTCTCACTCCCTTTCCCGCGCTGTCTGTCTCTCTGTCTCTCACTCCCCTGCCTCTTTTGTCTGTCTCTCTCACTCCCTTTCCTGCTCTGTCTCTCTCTTTCACTCTCACTCTCACTCCTTTTCCTGCTCTGCCTTTCACTTTCACTCTCACTCCCTTTCCCTCTCTGTCTGTCTCTCTCATTCCTTTTCCCACTCCGGCTTTCTCTCTCACTCTCTTTCCCGCTCTGTCTATCTCTCCCACTCCCTCAGCCTTTCCCGCTCTGACTGTCTCCCTCTGACTCTCACTCCTTTTGCTGCTATGACTGTCTGTCTCTCACTATCACTCCCTTTCCCTCCCTGTCTCTCTCAGTCTCACTCCCTTTCCCGCTCTGTCTTTCTCCCTCACTCACACTCTCTTTCCCGTCCTGTCTGTCTCTCTCGCTCCAATTCCTTCTGTCTGTCTCTGTCAATCTATTTCCCATCCTGTCTGTCTCTCTCACTCCCTTTCCCACTCTGGCTTTCTCTCTCACTCTGTTTCCCGCTCTGTCTATCTCTCCTACTCTCACTCCCTTTGCCGCTCTGTCTGACTATCTCACTATCACTCCCTTTCCCTCCCTGTCTCTCTCACTATCACTCCCTTTCCCACTCTGTCTTTCTCCCTCAATCACACTCTCTTTCCCTTCCTGTCTTCTTTCTCACTCTCTCTCCCTACCCTGCTCTGTCTGTCTCTCTTGCTCTCTTTCCAGCTCTCATTGTCTCTCTCACTCCATTTCCTGCTCTCTGTCTCTCTCTCTCCTTTTCCCACCCTGTCTGTCTCTCTCACTCTCACTCCATTTCCTGCTCTGTCTGTCCGTCTCAGTCTCAACCCCTTTCCCCCTCTGTCTGTCCCTCTCACTCTTACTCCCTTTCTCGCTGTCTATCTCTGTCACTCCCTTTCCTGCTGTCTGTCTCTCTCAAACTATTTCCCTTCCTGTCTGTCTCTCTGACTCTCTCTCCCTTTCCCACTCTGCCTGTCTCTCTCACTCTCACTCCCTTTCCCGCTCTGTCTGTGTCTCTCACTCTCACTCTCTTTCCCGCTCTGTCTCTCTCACTCTGACTTTCTTTCCTGCTCTGTCTTTCTCTCTCACTTTCACTCCCTTTCCCACCCTGTCTGTCACTGTCACTCCCTTTCCCACTCTGTCTGTCTCTCTCACTCTCACTCCCTTTCCCACTCTGTCTGACCCTCTCACTCTTACTCCCTTTTTCGCTGTCTATCTCTGTCACTCCCTTACCTGCTGTCTGTCTCTCTCAAACTATTTCCCTTCCTGTCTGTCTCTCTGACTCTCTCTCCCTTTCCCTCTCTGTCTGTCTTTCTCACTCTCACTCCCTTTCCCACTCTGTCTGGCTCTCTCACTCGCACTCTCTTTCCTGCTCTTTCTCTCTCAATCTCACTTTCTTTCCTGCTCTGTCTTTCTCTCTCACTTTCACTCCCTTTCCCGCTCTGTCTGTCTCTCCCACTCAAATTCCATTTCCCGCTCTGCCTGTCTCTTTGACTCTCACTCCCTTTCCCGCTCTGTCTGTCTCTCACACTCTCACTCCCTTTCCCGCTCTGTCTGTCTGTCTGCCTTTCACTACCCGGCCTGCTCTGTCTGTCTCTCTCACTCCCTTTCCCACTCTGTCTGTCCCACTCACTCGTACTCCCTTTCCCGCTGTCTGTCTCTGTCATACCCTTTCCAGCTGTCCGTCTCTGTCAATCTATTTCCATTCCTGTCTTTCTTTCCTGCTCTGTCTTTCTCTCTCACTTTCACTCCCTTTCCCACCCTGTCTGTCACTCTCAGTCACTATCCCGCTCTGTCTGTCTCTCCCACTCTAACTCCTTTTCCCGCTCTGCCTGTCTCTTTCACTCTCACTCCCTTCCCCGCTCTGTCTGTCTCTCTCACTTTCATTCACTTTCCTGCTCTGCCTGTCTCTTTCACTCTCACTCCCAACACCGCTCTGTCTGTCTCTCTCACTCTCACGCCCTATCACCGCCTGACTATCTCCCTCTCGTTCGCACGACATTTCGTGTTTTTTTTTTCTCTATCATCCACTTTCCCACTCTGTCTCTCTGTTTCATTCTCACCCACTCTCCCGGCTGTGTCTGTCTCTCTCACTCCCACCCACTTTCTCTGACTCTCTCACTCCCTTTCCCACTCTCACCCCTTGTCCGGCTCTGCCCGACTCTCTCACTCTCACTCCCTTTCCCGCTCTGTCTGTCTGTCTGTCTCACTCCCTTTCCCGCTCTGTCTGTCTGTCTGTCTCACTCCCTTTCCCGCTCTGCCTGTCTGTCTCATCTCACTCGCTTGCCCGCTGTGTCTGTCTCTCTCATTCTCACTCCTTTTCCCTCTCTGTCCGTCTCTCTCACTCTTATTCCCTTTCCCGCTCTGTCTTTCTCCCTCACTCTCACTCCCTTTCCTGCTCTGTCTGTCTGTCTCACTCTCACTCGCTTTCCCACCCTGTCTGTCTCTCTCACTCTCACTCATTTTCCCGCTCTGTCTGTATCCCTCACTCTCACTCCCTTTTCTGTCCTGTCTGTCTCTCTCACTCGCACTCCCTTTCCTGCTCTCTGTCCATCTCGCTCATACTCACTTTGCCGCTGTCTGTCTCTCTCACTCCCTTTCCTGCTGTCTGTTTCTCTCACTCTATTTCCTGTCCTGTCTGTCTCTCTCACTCTCTCTCCCTTTCCCGCTCTGCCTGTCTCTTTCACTCTCACTCCTTTCCCCACTCTGGCTGTCTCTCTCACTCTCACGTCCTTTCGCGCCCTGACTGTCTCCCTCTCATTCGCACGCCCTTTCGTGCTCTTTTTATTTCTCTCTATCATCCACTTTCCTGCTCTGTCTCTCTCTTTCACTCTCACCCACTCTGCCGGCCGTGTCTGTCTCTCTCACTCTCCCTCGCTTTCCTGCTCTGTCCATCTCTGTCACTCCCTTTCCTGCTCTGTCTAACTCTTTCACTCTCACTCCCTTTCCCGCTCTGTCTGTCTCTCTGACTCTCTCTCCCCTGCCTGCTCTGTCTGTCTCTCTCACTCCCTTTCCCGTCCTGTCTGTCTCTCTCACTCTCACTCCCTTTCCCGCTCTGTCTGTCTCTCCTACTCTTACTCCTTTTCCCACTCTGCCTGTCTCTTTCACTCTCACTCCCTTCCCCGCTCTGTCTGTCTCTCTCACTTTCAATCCCTTTCCCGCTCTGCCTGTCTCTTTCACTCTCACTCCCATCCCTGCTCTGTCTGTCTCTCTCACTCTCACACCCTTTCCCCACCTGACTATCACCCTCTCATTCGCATGACATTTCGTGCTCTTTTTTTTTCTCTCTATCATCCACTTTCCCACTCTGTCTCTCTGTTTCATTCTCACCCACTCTCCCGGCTGCGTCTGTCTCTTTCATTCCCACCCACTTTCTCTGACTCTCTCACACCCTTTCCCACTCTCACCCCTTGTCCGGCTGTGGCCACCTCTCTCACTCTCACACCCTTTCCCGCTCTGTCTGTCTGTCTGTCTCACTCCCTTTCCCGCTCTGTCTGTCTTTCCACTCCCACTCCTTTTCCAGCTATGTCTGTCTGTCTCTCACTTTCACTGCCTTTCCCTCGCTGTCTCTCTCACTCTCATTCCCGTTCCCGCTCTGTCTTTCTCCCTCACTCACACTCTCTTTCCTGTCCTGTCTGTCTCTCTCAATCTCACTCCCTTTCCGGCTCTGCCTGTCTGTCTCATCTCACTCGCTTACCCTTCTGTCGGTCTCTCTCACTCTCACTCTCACTCCCTTTCCCTCTCTGTCTGTCTCTCTCACTCTTACTCACTTTCCCGCTCTGTCTTTCTCCCTCATTATCACTCCCTTTCCTGCTCTTTCTTACTCCCTCGCTCTCACTCCCTTTCCCGTCTTATCTGTCTCTCTCACTCTCACTCCCTCTCCCGCTCTGTCTGTCTGTCTGTCTCTCACTACCCTGCCTGCTCTGTCTGTCTTTCTCACTCCCTTTCCCATCCTGTCTGTTTCTCTCACTCTCACTCCCTTTCGCGCTCTGTCTGTCTCTCTCACTATCACTCCCTTTCCCACCCTGTCTGTCTCTCTCACTCTCACTCCCTTTCCCACTCTGTCTGTCCCTCTCACTCTCACTCCTTTTGCCGCTATGACTGTCTGTCTCTCACTATCACTCCCTTTCCCTCCCTGTCTCTCTCAGTCTCACTCCCTTTCCCGCTCTGTCTTTCTCCCTCACTCACACTCTCTTTCCCGTCCTGTCTGTCTCTCTCGCTCCAATTCCTTCTGTCTGTCTCTGTCAATCTATTTCCCATCCTGTCTGTCTCTCTCACTCCCTTTCCCACTCTGGCTTTCTCTCTCACTCTGTTTCCCGCTCTGTCTATCTCTCCTACTCTCACTCCCTTTGCCGCTCTGTCTGACTATCTCACTATCGCTCCCTTTCCCTCCCTGTCTCTCTCACTATCACTCCCTTTCCCACTCTGTCTTTCTCCCTCACTCACACTCTCTTTCCCTTCCTGTCTTCTTTCTCACTCTCTCTCCCTACCCTGCTCTGTCTGTCTCTCTTGCTCTCTTTCCAGCTCTCATTGTCTCTCTCACTCCATTTCCTGCTCTCTGTCTCTCTCTCTCCTTTTCCCACCCTGTCTGTCTCTCTCACTCTCACTCCATTTCCTGCTCTGTCTGTCCGTCTCAGTCTCAACCCCTTTCCCCCTCTGTCTGTCCCTCTCACTCTTACTCCCTTTCTCGCTGTCTATCTCTGTCACTCCCTTTCCTGCTGTCTGTCTCTCTCAAACTATTTCCCTTCCTGTCTGTCTCTCTGACTCTCTCTCCCTTTCCCACTCTGCCTGTCTCTCTCACTCTCACTCTCTTTCCCGCTCTGTCTGTGTCTCTCACTCTCACTCTCTTTCCCGCTCTGTCTCTCTCACTCTGACTTTCTTTCCTGCTCTGTCTTTCTCTCTCACTTTCACTCCCTTTCCCACCCTGTCTGTCACTGTCACTCCCTTTCCCACTCTGTCTGTCTCTCTCACTCTCACTCCCTTTCCCACTCTGTCTGACCCTCTCACTCTTACTCCCTTTTTCGCTGTCTATCTCTGTCACTCCCTTTCCTGCAGTCTGTCTCTCTCAAACTATTTCCCTTCCTGTCTGTCTCTCTGACACCCTCTCCCTTTCCCTCTCTGTCTGTCTTTCTCACTCTCACTCCCTTTACCACTCTGTCTGTGTCTCTCACTCTCACTCTCTTTCCCGCTCTCTCTCTCTCACTCTCACTTTCTTTCCTGCTCTGTCTTTCTCTTTCACTTTCACTACCTTTCCCACCCTGTCTGTCACTGTCACTCCCTTACCCACTCTGTCTGTCTCTCTCACTATCACTCCCTTTCCCACTCTGTCTTTCTCCCTCACTCACACTCTCTTTCCCTTCCTATCTTCTTTCCCACTCTCTCTCCCTACCCTGCTCTGTCTGTCTCTCTTGCTCTCTTTCCAGCTCTCATTGTTTCTCTCACTCCATTTCCTGCTCTCTGTCTCTCTCTCTCCTTTTCCCACCCTGTCTGTCTCTCTCACTCTCACTCCATTTCCTGCTCTGTCTGTCCGTCTCAGTCTCAACCCCTTTCCCCCTCTGTCTGTCCCTCTCACTCTTACTCCCTTTCTCGCTGTCTATCTCTGTCACTCCCTTTCCTGCTGTCTGTCTCTCTCAAACTATTTCCCTTCCTGTCTGTCTCTCTGACTCTCTCTCCCGTTCCCACTCTGCCTGTCTCTCTCACTCTCACTCCCTTTCCTGCTCTATCTGTGTCTCTCACTCTCACTCTCTTTCCCGCTCTGTCTCTCTCACTCTGACTTTCTTTCCTGCTCTTTCTTTCTCTCTCACTTTCACTCCCTTTCCCACCCTGTCTGTCACTGTCACTCCCTTTCCCACTCTGTCTGACCCTCTCACTCTTACTCCCTTTTTCGCTGTCTATCTCTGTCACTCCCTTTCCTGCTGTCTGTCTCTCTCAAACTATTTCCCTTCCTGTCTGTCTCTCTGACTCTCTCTCCCTTTCCCTCTCTGTCTGTCTTTCTCACTCTCACTCCCTTTCCCGCTCTGTCTGTGTCTCTCACTCTCACTCTCTTTCCCGCTCTCTCTCTCTCACTCTCACTTTCTTTCCTGCTCTGTCTTTCTCTCTCACTTTCACTACCTTTCCCACCCTGTCTGTCACCGTCACTCCCTTACCCACTCTGTCTGTCTCTCTCACTCTCACTCCCTTTCCCACTCTGTCTGTCTCTCCCACTCGCACTCTCTTTCCCGCTCTTTCTCTCTCAATCTCACTTTCTTTCCTGCTCTGTCTTTCTCTCTCACTTTCACTCCCTTTCCCGCTCTGTCTGTCTCTCCCACTCAAATTCCATTTCCCGCTCTGCCTGTCTCTTTGACTCTCACTCCCTTTCCCGCTCTGTCTGTCTCTCACACTCTCTCTCCCTTTCCCTCTCTGTCTGTCTTTCTCACTCTCACTCCCTTTCCCACTCTGTCTGTGTCTCTCACTCTCACTCTCTTTCCCGCTCTCTCTCTCTCACTCTCACTTTCTTTCCTGCTCTGTCTTTCTCTTTCACTTTCACTACCTTTCCCACCCTGTCTGTCACTGTCAATCCCTTACCCACTCTGTCTGTCTCTCTCACTCTCACTCCCTTTCCCACTCTGTCTGGCTCTCTCACTCGCACTCTCTTTCCTGCTCTTTCTCTCTCAATCTCACTTTCTTTCCTGCTCTGTCTTTCTCTCTCACTTTCACTCCCTTTCCCTCTCTGTCTGTCTCTCCCACTCAAATTCCATTTCCCGCTCTGCCTGTCTCTTTGACTCTCACTCCCTTTCCCGCTCTGTCTGTCTCTCACACTCTCACTCCCTTTCCCGCTCTGTCTGTCTGTCTGCCTTTCACTACCCGGCCTGCTCTGTCTGTCTCTCTCACTCCCTTTCCCACTCTGTCTGTCCCACTCACTCGTACTCCCTTTCCCGCTGTCTGTCTCTGTCATACCCTTTCCAGCTGTCCGTCTCTGTCAATCTATTTCCATTCCTGTCTTTCTTTCCTGCTCTGTCTTTCTCTCTCACTTTCACTCCCTTTCCCACCCTGTCTGTCACTCTCAGTCACTATCCCGCTCTGTCTGTCTCTCCCACTCTAACTCCTTTTCCCGCTCTGCCTGTCTCTTTCACTCTCACTCCCTTCCCCGCTCTGTCTGTCTCTCTCACTTTCATTCACTTTCCTGCTCTGCCTGTCTCTTTCACTCTCACTCCCAACACCGCTCTGTCTGTCTCTCTCACTCTCACGCCCTATCACTGCCTGACTATCTCCCTCTCGTTCGCACGACATTTCGTGTTTTTTTTTTCTCTATCATCCACTTTCCCACTCTGTCTCTCTGTTTCATTCTCACCCACTCTCCCGGCTGTGTCTGTCTCTCTCACTCCCACCCACTTTCTCTGACTCTCTCACTCCCTTTCCCACTCTCACCCCTTGTCCGGCTCTGCCCGACTCTCTCACTCTCACTCCCTTTCCCGCTCTGTCTGTCTGTCTGTCTCACTCCCTTTCCCGCTCTGTCTGTCTGTCTGTCTCACTCCCTTTCCCGCTCTGCCTGTCTGTCTCATCTCACTCGCTTACCCGCTGTGTCTGTCTCTCTCATTCTCACTCCTTTTCCCTCTCTGTCCGTCTCTCTCACTCTTATTCCCTTTCCCGCTCTGTCTTTCTCCCTCACTCTCACTCCCTTTCCTGCTCTGTCTGTCTGTCTCACTCTCACTCGCTTTCCCACCCTGTCTGTCTCTCTCACTCTCACTCATTTTCCCGCTCTGTCTGTATCCCTCACTCTCACTCCCTTTTCTGTCCTGTCTGTCTCTCTCACTCGCACTCCCTTTCCTGCTCTCTGTCCATCTCGCTCATACTCACTTTGCCGCTGTCTGTCTCTCTCACTCCCTTTCCTGCTGTCTGTTTCTCTCACTCTATTTCCTGTCCTGTCTGTCTCTCTCACTCTCTCTCCCTTTCCCGCTCTGCCTGTCTCTTTCACTCTCACTCCTTTCCCCACTCTGGCTGTCTCTCTCACTCTCACGTCCTTTCGCGCCCTGACTGTCTCCCTCTCATTCGCACGCCCTTTCGTGCTCTTTTTATTTCTCTCTATCATCCACTTTCCTGCTCTGTCTCTCTCTTTCACTCTCACCCACTCTGCCGGCTGTGTCTGTCTCTCTCACTCTCCCTCGCTTTCCTGCTCTGTCCATCTCTGTCACTCCCTTTCCCGCTCTGTCTAACTCTTTCACTCTCACTCCCTTTCCCGCTCTGTCTGTCTCTCTGACTCTCTCTCCCCTGCCTGCTCTGTCTGTCTCTCTCACTCCCTTTCCCGTCCTGTCTGTCTCTCTCACTCTCACTCCCTTTCCCGCTCTGTCTGTCTCTCCTACTCTTACTCCTTTTCCCACTCTGCCTGTCTCTTTCACTCTCACTCCCTTCCCCGCTCTGTCTGTCTCTCTCACTTTCAATCCCTTTCCCGCTCTGCCTGTCTCTTTCACTCTCACTCCCATCCCTGCTCTGTCTGTCTCTCTCACTCTCACACCCTTTCCCCACCTGACTATCACCCTCTCATTCGCACGACATTTCGTGCTCTTTTTTTTTCTCTCTATCATCCACTTTCCCACTCTGTCTCTCTGTTTCATTCTCACCCACTCTCCCGGCTGCGTCTGTCTCTTTCATTCCCACCCACTTTCTCTGACTCTCTCACACCCTTTCCCACTCTCACCCCTTGTCCGGCTGTGGCCACCTCTCTCACTCTCACACCCTTTCCCGCTCTGTCTGTCTGTCTGTCTCACTCCCTTTCCCGCTCTGTCTGTCTTTCCACTCCCACTCCTTTTCCAGCTATGTCTGTCTGTCTCTCACTTTCACTGCCTTTCCCTCGCTGTCTCTCTCACTCTCATTCCCGTTCCCGCTCTGTCTTTCTCCCTCACTCACACTCTCTTTCCCGTCCTGTCTGTCTCTCTCAATCTCACTCCCTTTCCGGCTCTGCCTGTCTGTCTCATCTCACTCGCTTACCCTTCTGTCGGTCTCTCTCACTCTCACTCCCTTTCCCTCTCTGTCTGTCTCTCTCACTCTTACTCTCTTTCCCGCTCTGTCTTTCTCCCTCATTCTCACTCCCTTTCCTGCTCTTTCTTACTCCCTCGCTCTCACTCCCTTTCCCGTCTTATCTGTCTCTCTCACTCTCACTCCCTCTCCCGCTCTGTCTGTCTGTCTGTCTCTCACTACCCTGCCTGCTCTGTCTGTCTTTCTCACTCCCTTTCCCATCCTGTCTGCTTCTCTCACTCTCACTCCCTTTCGCGCTCTGTCTGTCTCTCTCACTATCACTCCCTTTCCCACCCTGTCTGTCTCTCTCACTCTCACTCCCTTTCCCACTCTGTCTGTCCCTCTCACTCTCACTCCTTTTGCCGCTATGACTGTCTGTCTCTCACTATCACTCCCTTTCCCTCCCTGTCTCTCTCAGTCTCACTCCCTTTCCCGCTCTGTCTTTCTCCCTCACTCACACTCTCTTTCCCGTCCTGTCTGTCACTCTCGCTCCAATTCCTTCTGTCTGTCTCTGTCAATCTATTTCCCTTCCTGTCTGTCTCTCTCACTCCCTTTCCCACTCTGGCTTTCTCTCTCACTCTGTTTCCCGCTCTGTCTATCTCTCCTACTCTCACTCCCTTTGCCGCTCTGTCTGACTATCTCACTATCACTCCCTTTCCCTCCCTGTCTCTCTCACTATCACTCCCTTTCGCACTCTGTCTTTCTCCCTCACTCACACTCTCTTTCCCTTCCTGTCTTCTTTCTCACTCTCTCTCCCTACCATGCTCTGTCTGTCTCTCTTGCTCTCTTTCCAGCTCTCATTGTCTCTCTCACTCCATTTCCTGCTCTCTGTCTCTCTCTCTCCTTTTCCCACCCTGTCTGTCTCTCTCACTCTCACTCCATTTCCTGCTCTGTCTGTCCGTCTCAGTCTCAACCCCTTTCCCCCTCTGTCTGTCCCTCTCACTCTTACTCCCTTTCTCGCTGTCTATCTCTGTCACTCCCTTTCCTGCTGTCTGTCTCTCTCAAACTATTTCCCTTCCTGTCTGTCTCTCTGACTCTCTCTCCCTTTCCCACTCTGCCTGTCTCTCTCACTCTCACTCCCTTTCCCGCTCTGTCTGTGTCTCTCACTCTCACTCTCTTTCCCGCTCTGTCTGGCTCTCTCACTCTCACTCCCTTTCCCACTCTGTCCGGCTCTCTCACTCGCACTCTCTTTCCTGCTCTTTCTCTCTCAATCTCACTTTCTTTCCTGCTCTGTCTTTCTCTCTCACTTTCACTCCCTTTCCCGCTCTGTCTGTCTCTCCCACTCAAATTCCATTTCCCGCTCTGCCTGTCTCTTTGACTCTCACTCCCTTTCCCGCTCTGTCTGTCTCTCACACTCTCACTCCCTTTCCCGCTCTGTCTGTCTGTCTGCCTTTCACTACCCGGCCTGCTCTGTCTGTCTCTCTCACTCCCTTTCCCACTCTGTCTGTCCCACTCACTCGTACTCCCTTTCCCGCTGTCTGTCTCTGTCATACCCTTTCCAGCTGTCCGTCTCTGTCAATCTATTTCCATTCCTGTCTTTCTTTCCTGCTCTGTCTTTCTCTCTCACTTTCACTCCCTTTCCCACCCTGTCTGTCACTCTCAGTCACTATCCCGCTCTGTCTGTCTCTCCCACTCTAACTCCTTTTCCCGCTCTGCCTGTCTCTTTCACTCTCACTCCCTTCCCCGCTCTGTCTGTCTCTCTCACTTTCATTCACTTTCCTGCTCTGCCTGTCTCTTTCACTCTCACTCCCAACACCGCTCTGTCTGTCTCTCTCACTCTCACGCCCTATCACTGCCTGACTATCTCCCTCTCGTTCGCACGACATTTCGTGTTTTTTTTTTCTCTATCATCCACTTTCCCACTCTGTCTCTCTGTTTCATTCTCACCCACTCTCCCGGCTGTGTCTGTCTCTCTCACTCCCACCCACTTTCTCTGACTCTCTCACTCCCTTTCCCACTCTCACCCCTTGTCCGGCTCTGCCCGACTCTCTCACTCTCACTCCCTTTCCCGCTCTGTCTGTCTGTCTGTCTCACTCCCTTTCCCGCTCTGTCTGTCTGTCTGTCTCACTCCCTTTCCCGCTCTGCCTGTCTGTCTCATCTCACTCGCTTACCCGCTCTGTCTGTCTCTCTCATTCTCACTCCTTTTCCCTCTCTGTCCGTCTCTCTCACTCTTATTCCCTTTCCCGCTCTGTCTTTCTCCCTCACTCTCACTCCCTTTCCTGCTCTGTCTGTCTGTCTCACTCTCACTCGCTTTCCCACCCTGTCTGTCTCTCTCACTCTCACTCATTTTCCCGCTCTGTCTGTATCCCTCACTCTCACTCCCTTTTCTGTCCTGTCTGTCTCTCTCACTCGCACTCCCTTTCCTGCTCTCTGTCCATCTCGCTCATACTCACTTTGCCGCTGTCTGTCTCTCTCACTCCCTTTCCTGCTGTCTGTTTCTCTCACTCTATTTCCTGTCCTGTCTGTCTCTCTCACTCTCTCTCCCTTTCCCGCTCTGCCTGTCTCTTTCACTCTCACTCCTTTCCCCACTCTGGCTGTCTCTCTCACTCTCACGTCCTTTCGCGCCCTGACTGTCTCCCTCTCATTCGCACGCCCTTTCGTGCTCTTTTTATTTCTCTCTATCATCCACTTTCCTGCTCTGTCTCTCTCTTTCACTCTCACCCACTCTGCCGGCTGTGTCTGTCTCTCTCACTCTCCCTCGCTTTCCTGCTCTGTCCATCTCTGTCACTCCCTTTCCCGCTCTGTCTAACTCTTTCACTCTCACTCCCTTTCCCGCTCTGTCTGTCTCTCTGACTCTCTCTCCCCTGCCTGCTCTGTCTGTCTCTCTCACTCCCTTTCCCGTCCTGTCTGTCTCTCTCACTCTCACTCCCTTTCCCGCTCTGTCTGTCTCTCCTACTCTTACTCCTTTTCCCACTCTGCCTGTCTCTTTCACTCTCACTCCCTTCCCCGCTCTGTCTGTCTCTCTCACTTTCAATCCCTTTCCCGCTCTGCCTGTCTCTTTCACTCTCACTCCCATCCCTGCTCTGTCTGTCTCTCTCACTCTCACACCCTTTCCCCACCTGACTATCACCCTCTCATTCGCACGACATTTCGTGCTCTTTTTTTTTCTCTCTATCATCCACTTTCCCACTCTGTCTCTCTGTTTCATTCTCACCCACTCTCCCGGCTGCGTCTGTCTCTTTCATTCCCACCCACTTTCTCTGACTCTCTCACACCCTTTCCCACTCTCACCCCTTGTCCGGCTGTGGCCACCTCTCTCACTCTCACACCCTTTCCCGCTCTGTCTGTCTGTCTGTCTCACTCCCTTTCCCGCTCTGTCTGTCTTTCCACTCCCACTCCTTTTCCAGCTATGTCTGTCTGTCTCTCACTTTCACTGCCTTTCCCTCGCTGTCTCTCTCACTCTCATTCCCGTTCCCGCTCTGTCTTTCTCCCTCACTCACACTCTCTTTCCCGTCCTGTCTGTCTCTCTCAATCTCACTCCCTTTCCGGCTCTGCCTGTCTGTCTCATCTCACTCGCTTACCCTTCTGTCGGTCTCTCTCACTCTCACTCCCTTTCCCTCTCTGTCTGTCTCTCTCACTCTTACTCTCTTTCCCGCTCTGTCTTTCTCCCTCATTCTCACTCCCTTTCCTGCTCTTTCTTACTCCCTCGCTCTCACTCCCTTTCCCGTCTTATCTGTCTCTCTCACTCTCACTCCCTCTCCCGCTCTGTCTGTCTGTCTGTCTCTCACTACCCTGCCTGCTCTGTCTGTCTTTCTCACTCCATTTCCCATCCTGTCTGTTTCTCTCACTCTCACTCCCTTTCGCGCTCTGTCTGTCTCTCTCACTATCACTCCCTTTCCCACCCTGTCTGTCTCTCTCACTCTCACTCCCTTTCCCACTCTGTCTGTCCCTCTCACTCTCACTCCTTTTGCCGCTATGACTGTCTGTCTCTCACTATCACTCCCTTTCCCTCCCTGTCTCTCTCAGTCTCACTCCCTTTCCCGCTCTGTCTTTCTCCCTCACTCACACTCTCTTTCCCGTCCTGTCTGTCACTCTCGCTCCAATTCCTTCTGTCTGTCTCTGTCAATCTATTTCCCTTCCTGTCTGTCTCTCTCACTCCCTTTCCCACTCTGGCTTTCTCTCTCACTCTGTTTCCCGCTCTGTCTATCTCTCCTACTCTCACTCCCTTTGCCGCTCTGTCTGACTGTCTCACTATCACTCCCTTTCCCTCCCTGTCTCTCTCACTATCACTCCCTTTCCCACTCTGTCTTTCTCCCTCACTCACACTCTCTTTCCCTTCCTGTCTTCTTTCTCACTCTCTCTCCCTACCCTGCTCTGTCTGTCTCTCTTGCTCTCTTTCCAGCTCTCATTGTCTCTCTCACTCCATTTCCTGCTCTCTGTCTCTCTCTCTCCTTTTCCCACCCTGTCTGTCTCTCTCACTCTCACTCCATTTCCTGCTCTGTCTGTCCGTCTCAGTCTCAACCCCTTTCCCCCTCTGTCTGTCCCTCTCACTCTTACTCCCTTTCTCGCTGTCTATCTCTGTCACTCCCTTTCCTGCTGTCTGTCTCTCTCAAACTATTTCCCTTCCTGTCTGTCTCTCTGACTCTCTCTCCCTTTCCCACTCTGCCTGTCTCTCTCACTCTCACTCTCTTTCCCGCTCTGTCTGTGTCTCTCACTCTCACTCTCTTTCCCGCTCTGTCTCTCTCACTCTGACTTTCTTTCCTGCTCTGTCTTTCTCTCTCACTTTCACTCCCTTTCCCACCCTGTCTGTCACTGTCACTCCCTTTCCCACTCTGTCTGTCTCTCTCACTCTCACTCCCTTTCCCACTCTGTCTGACCCTCTCACTCTTACTCCCTTTTTCGCTGTCTATCTCTGTCACTCCCTTTCCTGCTGTCTGTCTCTCTCAAACTATTTCCCTTCCTGTCTGTCTCTCTGACACCCTCTCCCTTTCCCTCTCTGTCTGTCTTTCTCACTCTCACTCCCTTTACCACTCTGTCTGTGTCTCTCACTCTCACTCTCTTTCCCGCTCTCTCTCTCTCACTCTCACTTTCTTTCCTGCTCTGTCTTTCTCTTTCACTTTCACTACCTTTCCCACCCTGTCTGTCACTGTCACTCCCTTACCCACTCTGTCTGTCTCTCTCACTCTCACTCCCTTTCCCACTCTGTCTCGCTCTCTCACTCGCACTCACTTTCCCGCTCTTTCTCTCTCAATCTCACTTTCTTTCCTGCTCTGTCTTTCTCTCTCACTTTCACTCCCTTTCCCGCTCTGTCTGTCTCTCCCACTCAAATTCCATTTCCCGCTCTGCCTGTCTCTTTGACTCTCACTCCCTTTCCCGCTCTGTCTGTCTCTCACACTCTCACTCCCTTTCCCGCTCTGTCTGTCTGTCTGCCTTTCACTACCCAGCCTGCTCTGTCTGTCTCTCTCACTCCCTTTCCCACTCTGTCTGTCCCACTCACTCGTACTCCCTTTCCCGCTGTCTGTCTCTGTCATACCCTTTCCAGCTGTCCTTCTCTGTCAATCTATTTCCATTCCTGTCTTTCTTTCCTGCTCTGTCTTTCTCTCTCACTTTCACTCCCTTTCCCACCCTGTCTGTCACTCTCAGTCACTATCCCGCTCTGTCTGTCTCTTCCACTCTAACTCCTTTTCCCGCTCTGCCTGTCTCTTTCACTCTCACTCCCTTCCCCGCTCTGTCTGTCTCTCTCACTTTCATTCACTTTCCTGCTCTGCCTGTCTCTTTCACTCTCACTCCCAACACCGCTCTGTCTGTCTCTCTCACTCTCACGCCCTATCACCGCCTGACTATCTCCCTCTCGTTCGCACGACATTTCGTGTTTTTTTTTTCTCTATCATCCACTTTCCCACTCTGTCTCTCTGTTTCATTCTCACCCACTCTCCCAGCTGTGTCTGTCTCTCTCACTCCCACCCACTTTCTCTGACTCTCTCACTCCCTTTCCCACTCTCACCCCTTGTCCGGCTCTGCCCGACTCTCTCACTCTCACTCCCTTTCCCGCTCTGTCTGTCTGTCTGTCTCACTCCCTTTCCCGCTCTGTCTGTCTGTCTGTCTCACTCCCTTTCCCGCTCTGCCTGTCTGTCTCATCTCACTCGCTTACCTGCTCTGTCTGTCTCTCTCATTCTCACTCCTTTTCCCTCTCTGTCTGTCTCTCTCACTCTTATTCCCTTTCCCGCTCTGTCTTTCTCCCTCACTCTCACTCCCTTTCCTGCTCTGTCTGTCTGTC
Organism: Carcharodon carcharias; assembly: GCF_017639515.1. Lineage (NCBI taxonomy): Eukaryota > Metazoa > Chordata > Chondrichthyes > Lamniformes > Lamnidae > Carcharodon > Carcharodon carcharias. Next base: position 173,703,726 of record NC_054469.1, read on the forward strand.
TCACTCTCACTTGCTTTCCCACCCTGTCTGTCTCTCTCACTCTCACTCCCTTTCCCGCTCTGTCTGTCTCCCTCACTCTCACTCCCTTTTCTGTCCTGTCTGTCTCTCTCACTCGCACTCCCTTTCCTGCTCTCTGTCCATCTCGCTCATACTCACTTTGCCGCTGTCTGTCTCTCTCACTCCCTTTCCTGCTGTCTGTTTCTCTCACTCTATTTCCTGTCCTGTCTGTCTCTCTCACTCTCTCTCCCTTTCCCGCTCTGCCTGTCTCTTTCACTCTCACTCCTTTCCCCACTCTGGCTGTCTCTCTCACTCTCACGTCCTTTCGCGCCCTGACTGTCTCCCTCTCATTCGCACGCCCTTTCGTGCTCTTTTTATTTCTCTCTATCATCCACTTTCCTGCTCTGTCTCTCTCTTTCACTCTCACCCACTCTGCCGGCTGTGTCTGTCTCTCTCACTCTCCCTCGCTTTCCTGCTCTGTCCATCTCTGTCACTCCCTTTCCCGCTCTGTCTAACTCTTTCACTCTCACTCCCTTTCCCGCTCTGTCTGTCTCTCTGACTCTCTCTCCCCTGCCGGCTCTGTCTGTCTCTCTCACTCCCTTTCCCGTCCTGTCTGTCTCTCTCACTCTCACTCCCTTTCCCGCTCTGCCTGTCTCTCCTACTCTTACTCCTTTTCCCACTCTGCCTGTCTCTTTCACTCTCACTCCCTTCCCCGCTCTGTCTGTCTCTCTCACTTTCAATCCCTTTCCCGCTCTGCCTGTCTCTTTCACTCTCACTCCCATTCCTGCTCTGTCTGTCTCTCTCACACTCACACCCTTTCCCCACCTGACTATCACCCTCTCATTCGCATGACATTTCGTGCTCTTTTTTTTTCTCTCTATCATCCACTTTCCCACTCTGTCTCTCTGTTTCATTCTCACCCACTCTCCCGGCTGCGTCTGTCTCTTTCATTCCCACCCACTTTCTCTGACTCTCTCACACCCTTTCCCACTCTCACCCCTTGTCCGGCTGTGGCCACCTCTCTCACTCTCACACCCTTTCCCGCTCTGTCTGTCTGTCTGTCTCACTCCCTTTCCCGCTCTGTCTGTCTTTCCACTCCCACTCCTTTTCCAGCTATGTCTGTCTGTCTCTCACTTTCACTGCCTTTCCCTCGCTGTCTCTCTCACTCTCATTCCCGTTCCCGCTCTGTCTTTCTCCCTCACTCACACTCTCTTTCCCGTCCTGTCTGTCTCTCTCAATCTCACTCCCTTTCCGGCTCTGCCTGTCTGTCTCATCTCACTCGCTTACCCTTCTGTCGGTCTCTCTCACTCTCGCTCCCTTTCCCTCTCTGTCTGTCTCTCTCACTCTTAGTCTCTTTCCCGCTCTGTCTTTCTCCCTCATTCTCACTCCCTTTCCTGCTCTTTCTTACTCCCTCACTCTCACTCCCTTTCCCGTCTTATCTGTCTCTCTCACTCTCACTCCCTCTCCCGCTCTGTCTGTCTGTCTGTCTCTCACTACCCTGCCTGCTCTGTCTGTCTTTCTCACTCCATTTCCCATCCTGTCTGTTTCTCTCACTCTCACTCCCTTTCGCGCTCTGTCTGTCTCTCTCATTATCACTCCCTTTCCCACCCTGTCTGTCTCTCTCACTCTCACTCCCTTTCCCACTCTGTCTGTCCCTCTCACTCTCACTCCTTTTGCCGCTATGACTGTCTGTCTCTCACTATCACTCCCTTTCCCTCCCTGTCTCTCTCAGTCTCACTCCCTTTCCCGCTCCTACTTTCTCCCTCACTCACACTCTCTTTCCCGTCCTGTCTGTCTCTCTCGCTCCAATTCCTTCTGTCTGTCTCTGTCAATCTATTTCCCATCCTGTCTGTCTCTCTCACTCCCTTTCCCACTCTGGCTTTCTCTCTCTCTCTGTTTCCCGCTCTGTCTATCTCTCCTACTCTCACTCCCTTTGCCACTCTGTCTGACTATCTCACTATCACTCCCTTTCCCTCCCTGTCTCTCTCACTATCACTCCCTTTCCCACTCTGTCTTTCTCCCTCACTCACACTCTCTTTCCCTTCCTATCTTCTTTCCCACTCTCTCTCCCTACCCTGCTCTGTCTGTCTCTCTTGCTCTCTTTCCAGCTCTCATTGTTTCTCTCACTCCATTTCCTGCTCTCTGTCTCTCTCTCTCCTTTTCCCACCCTGTCTGTCTCTCTCACTCGCACTCCATTTCCTGCTCTGTCTGTCCGTCTCAGTCTCAACCCCTTTCCCCCTCTGTCTGTCCCTCTCACTCTTACTCCCTTTCTCGCTGTCTATCTCTGTCACTCCCTTTCCTGCTGTCTGTCTCTCTCAAACTATTTCCCTTCCTGTCTGTCTCTCTGACTCTCTCTCCCGTTCCCTCTCTGCCTGTCTCTCTCACTCTCACTCTCTTTCCCGCTCTGTCTCTCTCACTCTGACTTTCTTTCCTGCTCTGTCTTTCTCTCTCACTTTCACTCCCTTTCCCACCCTGTCTGTCACTGTCACTCCCTTTCCCACTCTGTCTGACCCTCTCACTCTTACTCCCTTTTTCGCTGTCTATCTCTGTCACACCCTTTCCTGCTGTCTGTCTCTCTCAAACTATTTCCCTTCCTGTCTGTCTCTCTGACTCTCTCTCCCTTTCCCTCTCTGTCTGTCTTTCTCACTCTCACTCCCTTTCCTGCTCTGTCTGTGTCTCTCACTCTCACTCTCTTTCCCGCTCTCTCTCTCTCACTCTCACTTTCTTTCCTGCTCTGTCTTTCTCTCTCACTTTCACTACCTTTCCCACCCTGTCTGTCACCGTCACTCCCTTACCCACTCTGTCTGTCTCTCTCACTCTCACTCCCTTTCCCACTCTGTCTGGCTCTCTCACTCGCACTCTCTTTCCTGCTCTTTCTCTCTCAATCTCACTTTCTTTCCTGCTCTGTCTTTCTCTCTCACTTTCACTCCCTTTCCCGCTCTGTCTGTCTCTCCCACTCAAATTCCATTTCCCGCTCTGCCTGTCTCTTTGACTCTCACTCCCTTTCCCGCTCTGTCTGTCTCTCACACTCTCACTCCCTTTCCCGCTCTGTCTGTCTGTCTGCCTTTCACTACCCGGCCTGCTCTGTCTGTCTCTCTCACTCCCTTTCCCACTCTGTCTGTCCCACTCACTCGTACTCCCTTTCCAGCTGTCCGTCTCTGTCAATCTATTTCCATTCCTGTCTTTCTTTCCTGCTCTGTCTTTCTCTCTCACTTTCGCTCCCTTTCCCACCCTGTCTGTCACTCTCAGTCACTATCCCACTCTGTCTCTCTCTCCCACTCTAACTCCTTTTCCCGCTCTGCCTGTCTCTTTCACTCTCACTCCCTTCCCCGCTCTGTCTGTCTCTCTCACTTTCACTCCCTTTCCCACCCTGTCTGTCACTCTCACTCACTATCCCGCTCTGTCCGTCTCTATCACTTTCACTCCCTTTCCCGCTCGGTCTGTCTCTCCCACTATAACTCCTTTTCCCGCTCTGCCTGTCTCTTTCACTCTCACTCCCTTCCCCGCTCTGTCTGTCTCTCTCACTTTCATTCACTTTCCTGCTCTGCCTGTCTCTTTCACTCTCACTCCCAACACCGCTCTGTCTGTCTCTCTCACTCTCACGCCCTATCACCGCCTGACTGTCTCCCTCTCGTTCGCACGACATTTCGTGTTTTTTTTTCTCTGTCATCCACTTTCCCACTCTGTCTCTCTGTTTCATTCTCACCCACTCTCCCGGCTGTGTCTGTCCCTCTCACTCCCACCCACTTTCTCTGACTCTCTCACTCCCTTTCCCACTCTCACCCCTTGTCCGGCTCTGCCCGACTCTCTCACTCTCACTCCCTTTCCCGCTCTGTCTGTCTGTCTGTCTCACTCCCTTTCCCGCTCTGCCTGTCTGTCTCATCTCACTCGCTTTCCCGCCCTGTCTGTCTCTCTCACTCTCACTCCCTTTCCCGCTCTGTCTGTCTCTCTGTCTCTCACTCCCCTGCCTCTTTTGTCTGTCTCTCTCACTCCCTTTCCTGCTCTGTCTCTCTCTTTCACTTTCACTCTCACTCACTTTCCCGCTCTGTCTGTCTCTCTCATTCCTTTTCCCACTCTGGCTTTCTCTCTCACTCTCTTTCCCGCTCTGTCTATCTCTCCCACTCCCTCACCCTTTCCCGCTCTGACTGTCTCCCTCTCTCTCACTCCCTTTCCCGCCCTATCTGTCTCTCTGTCTCTCACTCCCTTGCCTGCTCTGTCTGTCTATCTCACTCCCTTTCCCTCTCTGTCTGTCTCTCTCACTCTCACACCGCGTCACGCTCTGTCTGACTGTCTCTCACTTTCACTCACTTTCCCTCCCTGTCTCTCTCACTCCCTTTCCCACTCTGTATTTCTCCCTCACTCTCACTCCCTTTCCTGCTCTGTCTGTCCCTCTCACTCTCACTCCCTCTCCCGCTCTTTGTCCATCTCACTCATACTCACTTTGCTGCTGTCTGTCTCTCTCACTCCCTTTCCTGCAGTCTCTCTCTCTCACTGTATTTCCCGTCCTGTCTGTCTCTCTCACTCTCTCTCCATTTTTCGCTCTGCCTGTCTCTTTCACTCTCACTCCTTTCCCCGCTCTGGCTGTCTCTCTCACTCTCGCGTCCTTTCGTGCCCTGACTGTCTCCCTCTCATTCGCAAGCCCTTTCATGCACTTTTTATTTCTCTCTATCATCCACTTTCCTGCACTGTCTGTCTCTTTCACTCTCAACCACTCTGCCGGCTGTGTCTGTCTCTCTCATTCTCATCCAGTTTCTCTGCCTCTCTCACTCCCTTTCGCTCTCTCACCCCTTGTCTGGCTCTGCCCTCCTCTCTCAATCTCACTCCCTTTCCCGCTCTGCCTGTCTGTCTCATCTCACTCGCTTACCCTTCTGTCGGTCTCTCTCACTCTCACTCCCTTTCCCGTCCTGTCTGTCTCTCTCACTCTTACTCCTTTTCCCGCTCTGTCCTTCTCCCTCATTCTCACTCCCTTTCCTGCTCTGTCTTTCTCGCTCACTCTCACTCCCTTTCCCGTCTTGTGTGTCTCTCTCACTCTCACTCCCTTTCCCGCTCTGTCTGTCTGTCTGTCTCTCACTACCCTGCCTGCTCTGTCTGTCTTTCTCACTCCCTTTCCCATCCTATCTGTCTCTCTCACTCTCACTCCCGTTCCCGAACTGTCTGTGTCTCTCGCTATCACTCCCTTTCCCACCATGTCTGTCTCTCTCACTTCCTTTTCTGCTGTCTGTCTCTCTCACACTATTGCCTGTCCTGTCTGTCTCTCTCACTCACTTTCCCGCTCTAGCTTTCTCTCTCACTCTCTTTCCCGCTCTGTCTAATTCTCACGCTCTCACTCCCTTTCCCGCCCTTTTTGTCCCTCTCACTCCCTTTCCTGCAGTCTGTCTCTCTCACTCTCACTCCCTTTCCCGCTCTGTCTGTCTCCCTCACTCTCACTCCCTTTTCTGTCCTGTCTGTCTCTCTCACTTTCACTCCACTTCCTGCTCTGTCTGTCTCTCTCAATCTCACTCCCTTTCCCGCTCTCTGTCCATCTCGCTCATACTCACTTTGCTGCTGTCTGTCTTTCTCACTCCCTTTCCTGCTGTCTGTCTCTCTCACTCTATTTCCCGTCTAGTCTGTCTCTCTCACTCTCACTCCCTTTCCCACCCTGTCTGTCTCTCTCACTTCCTTTTCTGCTGTCTTTCTCTCTCACACTATTTCCCGTCCTGTCTGTCTTTCTCACTCCCTTTCCCACTCTAGCTTTCTCTCTCACTCTCTTTCCAGCTCTGTCTACTTCTCCCGCTCTCACTCCCTTTCCCGCCCCTTTTTTTCCCTCTCACTCTCTTTCCTGCAGTCTGTCTCTCTCACTCTCACTCCCTTTCCTGCTCTGTCTGTCTCCCTCACTCTCACTCCCTTTTCTGTCCTCTCTGTCTCTCTCACTCGCACTCCCTTTCCTGCTCTCTGTCCATCTCGCTCATACACACTTTGCCGCTGTCTGTCTCTCTCACTCCCTTTCCTGCTGTCTGTTTCTCTCACTCTATTTCCTGTCCTGTCTGTCTCTCTCACTCTCTCTCCCTTTCCCGCTCTGCCTGTCTCTTTCACTCTCACTCCTTTCCCCACTCTGGCTGTCTCTCTCACTCTCACGTCCTTTCGCACCCTGACTGTCTCCCTCTCATTCGCACGCCCTTTCGTGCTCTTTTTATTTCTCTCTATCATCCACTTTCCTGCTCTCTCTATCTCTTTCACTCTCACCCACTCTGCCGGCTGTGTCTGTCTCTCTCACTCTCCCTCGCTTTCATGCTCTGTCCATCTCTGTCACTCCCTTTCCCGCTCTGTCTAACTCTTTCACTCTCACTCCCTTTCCCGCTCTGTCTGTCTCTCTGACTCTCTCTCCCCTGCCTGCTCTGTCTGTCTCTCTCACTCCCTTTCCCGTCCTGTCTGTCTCTCTCACTCTCACTCCCTTTCCCGCTCTGTCTGTCTCTCCTACTCTTACTCCTTTTCCCACTCTGCCTGTCTCTTTCACTCTCACTCCCTTCCCCGCTCTGTCTGTCTCTCTCACTTTCAATCCCTTTCCCGCTCTGCCTGTCTCTTTCACTCTCACTCCCATCCCTGCTCTGTCTGTCTCTCTCACTCTCACACCCTTTCCCCACCTGACTATCACCCTCTCATTCGCACGACATTTCGTGCTCTTTTTTTTTCTCTCTATCATCCACTTTCCCACTCTGTCTCTCTGTTTCATTCTCACCCACTCTCCCGGCTGCGTCTGTCTCTTTCATTCCCACCCACTTTCTCTGACTCTCTCATACCCTTTCCCACTCTCACCCCTTGTCCGGCTGTGGCCACCTCTCTCACTCTCACACCCTTTCCCGCTCTGTCTGTCTGTCTGTCTCACTCCCTTTCCCGCTCTGTCTGTCTTTCCACTCCCACTCCTTTTCCAGCTATGTCTGTCTGTCTCTCACTTTCACTGCCTTTCCCTCGCTGTCTCTCTCACTCTCATTCCCGTTCCCGCTCTGTCTTTCTCCCTCACTCACACTCTCTTTCCCGTCCTGTCTGTCTCTCTCAATCTCACTCCCTTTCCGGCTCTGCCTGTCTGTCTCATCTCACTCGCTTACCCTTCTGTCGGTCTCTCTCACTCTCACTCTCACTCCCTTTCCCTCTCTGTCTGTCTCTCTCACTCTTACTCTCTTTCCCGCTCTGTCTTTCTCCCTCATTCTCACTCCCTTTCCTGCTCTTTCTTACTCCCTCGCTCTCACTCCCTTTCCCGTCTTATCTGTCTCTCTCACTCTCACTCCCTCTCCCGCTCTGTCTGTCTGTCTGTCTCTCACTACCCTGCCTGCTCTGTCTGTCTTTCTCACTCCCTTTCCCATCCTGTCTGTTTCTCTCACTCTCACTCCCTTTCGCGCTCTGTCTGTCTCTCTCACTATCACTCCCTTTCCCACCCTGTCTGTCTCTCTCACTCTCACTCCCTTTCCCACTCTGTCTGTCCCTCTCACTCTCACTCCTTTTGCCGCTATGACTGTCTGTCTCTCACTATCACTCCCTTTCCCTCCCTGTCTCTCTCAGTCTCACTCCCTTTCCCGCTCTGTCTTTCTCCCTCACTCACACTCTCTTTCCCGTCCTGTCTGTCTCTCTCGCTCCAATTCCTTCTGTCTGTCTCTGTCAATCTATTTCCCATCCTGTCTGTCTCTCTCACTCCCTTTCCCACTCTGGCTTTCTCTCTCACTCTGTTTCCCGCTCTGTCTATCTCTCCTACTCTCACTCCCTTTGCCGCTCTGTCTGACTATCTCACTATCACTCCCTTTCCCTCCCTGTCTCTCTCACTATCACTCCCTTTCCCACTCTGTCTTTCTCCCTCACTCACACTCTCTTTCCCTTCCTGTCTTCTTTCTCACTCTCTCTCCCTACCCTGCTCTGTCTGTCTCTCTTGCTCTCTTTCCAGCTCTCATTGTCTCTCTCACTCCATTTCCTGCTCTCTGTCTCTCTCTCTCCTTTTCCCACCCTGTCTGTCTCTCTCACTCTCACTCCATTTCCTGCTCTGTCTGTCCGTCTCAGTCTCAACCCCTTTCCCCCTCTGTCTGTCCCTCTCACTCTTACTCCCTTTCTCGCTGTCTATCTCTGTCACTCCCTTTCCTGCTGTCTGTCTCTCTCAAACTATTTCCCTTCCTGTCTGTCTCTCTGACTCTCTCTCCCTTTCCCACTCTGCCTGTCTCTCTCACTCTCACTCCCTTTCCCGCTCTGTCTGTGTCTCTCACTCTCACTCTCTTTCCCGCTCTGTCTCTCTCACTCTGACTTTCTTTCCTGCTCTGTCTTTCTCTCTCACTTTCACTCACTTTCCCACCCTGTCTGTCACTGTCACTCCCTTTCCCACTCTGTCTGTCTCTCTCACTCTCACTCCCTTTCCCACTCTGTCTGACCCTCTCACTCTTACTCCCTTTTTCGCTCTCTATCTCTGTCACTCCCTTTCCTGCTGTCTGTCTCTCTCAAACTATTTCCCTTCCTGTCTGTCTCTCTGACTCTCTCTCCCTTTCCCACTCTGCCTGTCTCTCTCACTCTCACTCCCTTTCCCACTCTGTCTGTGTCTCTCACTCTCACTCTCTTTCCCGCTCTCTCTCTCTCACTCTCACTTTCTTTCCTGCTGTGTCTTTCTCTCTCACTTTCACTACCTTTCCCACCCTGTCTGTCACTGTCAGTCCCTTACCCACTCTGTCTGTCTCTCTCACTCTCACTCCCTTTCCCACTCTGTCTGGCTCTCTCACTCGCACTCACTTTCCCGCTCTTTCTCTCTCAATCTCACTTTCTTTCCTGCTCTGTCTTTCTCTCTCACTTTCACTCCCTTTCCCGCTCTGTCTGTCTCTCTCACTCAAATTCCATTTCCCGCTCTGCCTGTCTCTTTGACTCTCACTCCCTTTCCCGCTCTGTCTGTCTCTCACACTCTCACTCCCTTTCCCGCTCTGTCTGTCTGTCTGCCTTTCACTACCCGGCCTGCTCTGTCTGTCTCTCTCACTCCCTTTCCCACTCTGTCTGTCCCACTCACTCGTACTCCCTTTCCCGCTGTCTGTCTCTGTCATACCCTTTCCAGCTGTCCGTCTCTGTCAATCTATTTCCATTCCTGTCTTTCTTTCCTGCTCTGTCTTTCTCTCTCACTTTCACTCCCTTTCCCACCCTGTCTGTCACTCTCAGTCACTATCCCGCTCTGTCTGTCTCTCCCACTCTAACTCCTTTTCCCGCTCTGCCTGTCTCTTTCGCTCTCACTCCCTTCCCCGCTCTGTCTGTCTCTCTCACTTTCATTCACTTTCCTGCTCTGACTGTCTCTTTCACTCTCACTCCCAACACCGCTCTGTCTGTCTCTCTCACTCTCACGCCCTATCACCGCCTGACTATCTCCCTCTCGTTCGCACGACATTTCGTGTTTTTTTTTCTCTATCATCCACTTTCCCACTCTGTCTCTCTGTTTCATTCTCACCCACTCTCCCGGCTGTGTCTGTCTCTCTCACTCCCACCCACTTTCTCTGACTCTCTCACTCCCTTTCCCACTCTCACCCCTTGTCCGGCTCTGCCCGACTCTCTCACTCTCACTCCCTTTCCCGCTCTGTCTGTCTGTCTGTCTCACTCCCTTTCCCGCTCTGTCTGTCTGTCTGTCTCACTCCCTTTCCCGCTCTGCCTGTCTGTCTCATCTCGCTCGCTTACCCGCTCTGTCTGTCTCTCTCATTCTCACTCCTTTTCCCTCTCTGTCCGTCTCTCTCACTCTTATTCCCTTTCCCGCTCTGTCTTTCTCCCTCACTCTCACTCCCTTTCCTGCTCTGTCTGTCTGTCTCACTCTCACTCGCTTTCCCACCCTGTCTGTCTCTCTCACTCTCACTCATTTTCCCGCTCTGTCTGTCTCCCTCACTCTCACTCCCTTTTCTGTCCTCTCTGTCTCTCTCACTCGCACTCCCTTTCCTGCTCTCTGTCCATCTCGCTCATACTCACTTTGCCGCTGTCTGTCTCTCTCACTCCCTTTCCTGCTGTCTGTTTCTCTCACTCTATTTCCCGTCCTGTCTGTCTCTCTCACTCTCTCTCCATTTCCCGCTCTGCCTGTCTCTTTCACTCTCACTCCTTTCCCCACTCTGGCTGTCTCTCTCACTCTCACGTCCTTTCGCGCCCTGACTGTCTCCCTCTCATTCGCACGCCCTTTCGTGCTCTTTTTATTTCTCTCTATCATCCACTTTCCTGCTCTGTCTCTCTCTTTCACTCTCACCCACTCTGCCGGCTGTGTCTGTCTCTCTCACTCTCCCTCGCTTTCCTGCTCTGTCCATCTCTGTCACTCCCTTTCCCGCTCTGTCTAACTCTTTCACTCTCACTCCCTTTCCCGCTCTGTCTGTCTCTCTGACTCTCTCTCCCCTGCCTGCTCTGTCTGTCTCTCTCACTCCCTTTCCCGTCCTGTCTGTCTCTCTCACTCTCACTCCCTTTCCCGCTCTGTCTGTCTCTCCTACTCTTACTCCTTTTCCCACTCTGCCTGTCTCTTTCACTCTCACTCCCTTCCCCGCTCTGTCTGTCTCTCTCACTTTCAATCCCTTTCCCGCTCTGCCTGTCTCTTTCACTCTCACTCCCATCCCTGCTCTGTCTGTCTCTCTCACTCTCACACCCTTTCCCCACCTGACTATCACCCTCTCATTCGCACGACATTTCGTGCTCTTTTTTTTTCTCTCTATCATCCACTTTCCCACTCTGTCTCTCTGTTTCATTCTCACCCACTCTCCCGGCTGCGTCTGTCTCTTTCATTCCCACCCACTTTCTCTGACTCTCTCACACCCTTTCCCACTCTCACCCCTTGTCCGGCTGTGGCCACCTCTCTCACTCTCACACCCTTTCCCGCTCTGTCTGTCTGTCTGTCTCACTCCCTTTCCCGCTCTGTCTGCCTTTCCACTCCCACTCCTTTTCCAGCTATGTCTGTCTGTCTCTCACTTTCACTGCCTTTCCCTCGCTGTCTCTCTCACTCTCATTCCCGTTCCCGCTCTGTCTTTCTCCCTCACTCACACTCTCTTTCCCGTCCTGTCTGTCTCTCTCAATCTCACTCCCTTTCCGGCTCTGCCTGTCTGTCTCATCTCACTCGCTTACCCTTCTGTCGGTCTCTCTCACTCTCACTCCCTTTCCCTCTCTGTCTGTCTCTCTCACTCTTACTCTCTTTCCCGCTCTGTCTTTCTCCCTCATTCTCACTCCCTTTCCTGCTCTTTCTTACTCCCTCGCTCTCACTCCCTTTCCCGTCTTATCTGTCTCTCTCACTCTCACTCCCTCTCCCGCTCTGTCTGTCTGTCTGTCTCTCACTACCCTGCCTGCTCTGTCTGTCTTTCTCACTCCCTTTCCCATCCTGTCTGTTTCTCTCACTCTCACTCCCTTTCGCGCTCTGTCTGTCTCTCTCACTATCACTCCCTTTCCCACCCTGTCTGTCTCTCTCACTCTCACTCCCTTTCCCACTCTGTCTGTCCCTCTCACTCTCACTCCTTTTGCCGCTATGACTGTCTGTCTCTCACTATCACTCCCTTTCCCTCCCTGTCTCTCTCAGTCTCACTCCCTTTCCCGCTCTGTCTTTCTCCCTCACTCACACTCTCTTTCCCGTCCTGTCTGTCTCTCTCGCTCCAATTCCTTCTGTCTGTCTCTGTCAATCTATTTCCCATCCTGTCTGTCTCTCTCACTCCCTTTCCCACTCTGGCTTTCTCTCTCACTCTGTTTCCCGCTCTGTCTATCTCTCCTACTCTCACTCCCTTTGCCGCTCTGTCTGACTATCTCACTATCACTCCCTTTCCCTCCCTGTCTCTCTCACTATCACTCCCTTTCCCACTCTGTCTTTCTCCCTCACTCACACTCTCTTTCCCTTCCTGTCTTCTTTCTCACTCTCTCTCCCTACCCTGCTCTGTCTGTCTCTCTTGCTCTCTTTCCAGCTCTCATTGTCTCTCTCACTCCATTTCCTGCTCTCTGTCTCTCTCTCTCCTTTTCCCACCCTGTCTGTCTCTCTCACTCTCACTCCATTTCCTGCTCTGTCTGTCCGTCTCAGTCTCAACCCCTTTCCCCCTCTGTCTGTCCCTCTCACTCTTACTCCCTTTCTCGCTGTCTATCTCTGTCACTCCCTTTCCTGCTGTCTGTCTCTCTCAAACTATTTCCCTTCCTGTCTGTCTCTCTGACTCTCTCTCCCTTTCCCACTCTGCCTGTCTCTCTCACTCTCACTCCCTTTCCCGCTCTGTCTGTGTCTCTCACTCTCACTCTCTTTCCCGCTCTGTCTCTCTCACTCTGACTTTCTTTCCTGCTCTGTCTTTCTCTCTCACTTTCACTCCCTTTCCCACCCTGTCTGTCACTGTCACTCCCTTTCCCACTCTGTCTGTCTCTCTCACTCTCACTCCCTTTCCCACTCTGTCTGACCCTCTCACTCTTACTCCCTTTTTCGCTGTCTATCTCTGTCACTCCCTTTCCTGCTGTCTGTCTCTCTCAAACTATTTCCCTTCCTGTCTGTCTCTCTGACACCCTCTCCCTTTCCCTCTCTGTCTGTCTTTCTCACTCTCACTCCCTTTCCCACTCTGTCTGTGTCTCTCACTCTCACTCTCTTTCCCGCTCTCTCTCTCTCACTCTCACTTTCTTTCCTGCTCTGTCTTTCTCTTTCACTTTCACTACCTTTCCCACCCTGTCTGTCACTGTCACTCCCTTACCCACTCTGTCTGTCTCTCTCACTCTCACTCCCTTTCCCACTCTGTCTCGCTCTCTCACTCGCACTCACTTTCCCGCTCTTTCTCTCTCAATCTCACTTTCTTTCCTGCTCTGTCTTTCTCTCTCACTTTCACTCCCTTTCCCGCTCTGTCTGTCTCTCCCACTCAAATTCCATTTCCCGCTCTGCCTGTCTCTTTGACTCTCACTCCCTTTCCCGCTCTGTCTGTCTCTCACACTCTCACTCCCTTTCCCGCTCTGTCTGTCTGTCTGCCTTTCACTACCCAGCCTGCTCTGTCTGCCTCTCTCACTCCCTTTCCCACTCTGTCTGTCCCACTCACTCGTACTCCCTTTCCCGCTGTCTGTCTCTGTCATACCCTTTCCAGCTGTCCGTCTCTGTCAATCTATTTCCATTCCTGTCTTTCTTTCCTGCTCTGTCTTTCTCTCTCACTTTCACTCCCTTTCCCACCCTGTCTGTCACTCTCAGTCACTATCCCGCTCTGTCTGTCTCTCCCACTCTAACTCCTTTTCCCGCTCTGCCTGTCTCTTTCGCTCTCACTCCCTTCCCCGCTCTGTCTGTCTCTCTCACTTTCATTCACTTTCCTGCTCTGCCTGTCTCTTTCACTCTCACTCCCAACACCGCTCTGTCTGTCTCTCTCACTCTCACGCCCTATCACCGCCTGACTATCTCCCTCTCGTTCGCACGACATTTCGTGTTTTTTTTTTCTCTATCATCCACTTTCCCACTCTGTCTCTCTGTTTCATTCTCACCCACTCTCCCGGCTGTGTCTGTCTCTCTCACTCCCACCCACTTTCTCTGACTCTCTCACTCCCTTTCCCACTCTCACCCCTTGTCCGGCTCTGCCCGACTCTCTCACTCTCACTCCCTTTCCCGCTCTGTCTGTCTGTCTGTCTCACTCCCTTTCCCGCTCTGTCTGTCTGTCTGTCTCACTCCCTTTCCCGCTCTGCCTGTCTGTCTCATCTCACTCGCTTACCCGCTCTGTCTGTCTCTCTCATTCTCACTCCTTTTCCCTCTCTGTCCGTCTCTCTCACTCTTATTCCCTTTCCCGCTCTGTCTTTCTCCCTCACTCTCACTCCCTTTCCTGCTCTGTCTGTCTGTCTCACTCTCACTCGCTTTCCCGCCCTGTCTGTCTCTCTCACTCTCACTCCCTTTCCCGCTCTGTCTGTCTCTCTGTCTCTCACTCCCCTGCCTCTTTTGTCTGTCACTCTCACTCCCTTTCCTGCTCTGTCTCTCTCTTTCACTTTCACTCTCACTCACTTTCCCGCTCTGTCTGTCTCTCTCATTCCTTTTCCCACTCTGGCTTTCTCTCTCACTCTCTTTCCCGCTCTGTCTATCTCTCCCACTCCCTCACCCTTTCCCGCTCTGACTGTCTCCCTCTCTCTCACTCCCTTTCCCGCCCTATCTGTCTCTCTGTCTCTCACTCCCTTGCCTGCTCTGTCTGTCTATCTCACTCCCTTTCCCTCTCTGTCTGTCTCTCTCACTCTCACACCGCGTCACGCTCTGTCTGACTGTCTCTCACTTTCACTCACTTTCCCTCCCTGTCTCTCTCACTCCCTTTCCCAATCTGTCTTTCTCCCTCACTCTCACTCCCTTTCCTGCTCTGTCTGTCCCTCTCACTCTCACTCCCTTTCCCGCTCTTTGTCCATCTCACTCATACTCACTTTGCTGCTGTCTCTCTCTCTCACTCCCTTTCCTGCAGTCTGTCTCTCTCACTGTATTTCCCGTCCTGTCTGTCTCTCTCATTCTCACTCCTTTTCCCTCTCTGTCCGTCTCTCTCACTCTTATTCCCTTTCCCGCTCTGTCTTTCTCCCTCACTCTCACTCCCTTTCCTGCTCTGTCTGTCTGTCTCACTCTCACTCGCTTTCCCGCCCTCTCTGTCTCTCTCACGCTCACTCATTTTCCCGCTCTGTCTGTCTCCCTCACTCTCACTCCCTTTTCTGTCCTCTCTGTCTCTCTCACTCGCACTCCCTTTCCTGCTCTCTGTCCATCTCGCTCATACTCACTTTGCCGCTGTCTGTCTCTCTCACTCCCTTTCCTGCTGTCTGTTTCTCTCACTCTATTTCCCGTCCTGTCTGTCTCTCTCACTCTCTCTCCATTTCCCGCTCTGCCTGTCTCTTTCACTCTCACTCCTTTCCCCACTCTGGCTGTCTCTCTCACTCTCACGTCCTTTCGCGCCCTGACTGTCTCCCTCTCATTCGCACGCCCTTTCGTGCTCTTTTTATTTCTCTCTATCATCCACTTTCCTGCTCTGTCTCTCTCTTTCACTCTCACCCACTCTGCCGGCTGTGTCTGTCTCTCTCACTCTCCCTCGCTTTCCTGCTCTGTCCATCTCTGTCACTCCCTTTCCCGCTCTGTCTAACTCTTTCACTCTCACTCCCTTTCCCGCTCTGTCTGTCTCTCTGACTCTCTCTCCCCTGCCTGCTCTGTCTGTCTCTCTCACTCCCTTTCCCGTCCTGTCTGTCTCTCTCACTCTCACTCCCTTTCCCGCTCTGTCTGTCTCTCCTACTCTTACTCCTTTTCCCACTCTGCCTGTCTCTTTCACTCTCACTCCCTTCCCCGCTCTGTCTGTCTCTCTCACTTTCAATCCCTTTCCCGCTCTGCCTGTCTCTTTCACTCTCACTCCCATCCCTGCTCTGTCTGTCTCTCTCACTCTCACACCCTTTCCCCACCTGACTATCACCCTCTCATTCGCACGACATTTCGTGCTCTTTTTTTTTCTCTCTATCATCCACTTTCCCACTCTGTCTCTCTGTTTCATTCTCACCCACTCTCCCGGCTGCGTCTGTCTCTTTCATTCCCACCCACTTTCTCTGACTCTCTCACACCCTTTCCCACTCTCACCCCTTGTCCGGCTGTGGCCACCTCTCTCACTCTCACACCCTTTCCCGCTCTGTCTGTCTGTCTGTCTCACTCCCTTTCCCGCTCTGTCTGTCTTTCCACTCCCACTCCTTTTCCAGCTATGTCTGTCTGTCTCTCACTTTCACTGCCTTTCCCTCGCTGTCTCTCTCACTCTCATTCCCGTTCCCGCTCTGTCTTTCTCCCTCACTCACACTCTCTTTCCCGTCCTGTCTGTCTCTCTCAATCTCACTCCCTTTCCGGCTCTGCCTGTCTGTCTCATCTCACTCGCTTACCCTTCTGTCGGTCTCTCTCACTCTCACTCCCTTTCCCTCTCTGTCTGTCTCTCTCACTCTTACTCTCTTTCCCGCTCTGTCTTTCTCCCTCATTCTCACTCCCTTTCCTGCTCTTTCTTACTCCCTCGCTCTCACTCCCTTTCCCGTCTTATCTGTCTCTCTCACTCTCACTCCCTCTCCCGCTCTGTCTGTCTGTCTGTCTCTCACTACCCTGCCTGCTCTGTCTGTCTTTCTCACTCCCTTTCCCATCCTGTCTGTTTCTCTCACTCTCACTCCCTTTCGCGCTCTGTCTGTCTCTCTCACTATCACTCCCTTTCCCACCCTGTCTGTCTCTCTCACTCTCACTCCCTTTCCCACTCTGTCTGTCCCTCTCACTCTCACTCCTTTTGCCGCTATGACTGTCTGTCTCTCACTATCACTCCCTTTCCCTCCCTGTCTCTCTCAGTCTCACTCCCTTTCCCGCTCTGTCTTTCTCCCTCACTCACACTCTCTTTCCCGTCCTGTCTGTCTCTCTCGCTCCAATTCCTTCTGTCTGTCTCTGTCAATCTATTTCCCATCCTGTCTGTCTCTCTCACTCCCTTTCCCACTCTGGCTTTCTCCCTCTCTCTGTTTCCCGCTCTGTCTATCTCTCCTACTCTCACTCCCTTTGCCGCTCTGTCTGACTATCTCACTATCACTCCCTTTCCCTCCCTGTCTCTCTCACTATCACTCCCTTTCCCACTCTGTCTTTCTCCCTCACTCACACTCTCTTTCCCTTCCTGTCTTCTTTCTCACTCTCTCTCCCTACCCTGCTCTGTCTGTCTCTCTTGCTCTCTTTCCAGCTCTCATTGTCTCTCTCACTCCATTTCCTGCTCTCTGTCTCTCTCTCTCCTTTTCCCACCCTGTCTGTCTCTCTCACTCTCACTCCATTTCCTGCTCTGTCTGTCCGTCTCAGTCTCAACCCCTTTCCCCCTCTGTCTGTCCCTCTCACTCTTACTCCCTTTCTCGCTGTCTATCTCTGTCACTCCCTTTCCTGCTGTCTGTCTCTCTCAAACTATTTCCCTTCCTGTCTGTCTCTCTGACTCTCTCTCCCTTTCCCACTCTGCCTGTCTCTCTCACTCTCACTCCCTTTCCCGCTCTGTCTGTGTCTCTCACTCTCACTCTCTTTCCCGCTCTGTCTCTCTCACTCTGACTTTCTTTCCTGCTCTGTCTTTCTCTCTCACTTTCACTCCCTTTCCCACCCTGTCTGTCACTGTCACTCCCTTTCCCACTCTGTCTGTCTCTCTCACTCTCACTCCCTTTCCCACTCTGTCTGACCCTCTCACTCTTACTCCCTTTTTCGCTGTCTATCTCTGTCACTCCCTTTCCTGCTGTCTGTCTCTCTCAAACTATTTCCCTTCCTGTCTGTCTCTCTGACTCTCTCTCCCTTTCCCACTCTGCCTGTCTCTCTCACTCTCACTCCCTTTCCCACTCTGTCTGTGTCTCTCACTCTCACTCTCTTTCCCGCTCTCTCTCTCTCACTCTCACTTTCTTTCCTGCTCTGTCTTTCTCTCTCACTTTCACTACCTTTCCCACCCTGTCTGTCACTGTCAGTCCCTTACCCACTCTGTCTGTCTCTCTCACTCTCACTCCCTTTCCCACTCTGTCTGGCTCTCTCACTCGCACTCACTTTCCCGCTCTTTCTCTCTCAATCTCACTTTCTTTCCTGCTCTGTCTTTCTCTCTCACTTTCACTCCCTTTCCCGCTCTGTCTGTCTCTCTCACTCAAATTCCCTTTCCCGCTCTGTCTGTCTCTCCCACTCAAATTCCATTTCCCGCTCTGCCTGTCTCTTTGACTCTCACTCCCTTTCCCGCTCTGTCTGTCTCTCACACTCTCACTCCCTTTCCCGCTCTGTCTGTCTGTCTGCCTTTCACTACCCGGCCTGCTCTGTCTGCCTCTCTCACTCCCTTTCCCACTCTGTCTGTCCCACTCACTCGTACTCCCTTTCCCGCTGTCTGTCTCTGTCATACCCTTTCCAGCTGTCCGTCTCTGTCAATCTATTTCCATTCCTGTCTTTCTTTCCTGCTCTGTCTTTCTCTCTCACTTTCACTCCCTTTCCCACCCTGTCTGTCACTCTCAGTCACTATCCCGCTCTGTCTGTCTCTCCCACTCTAACTCCTTTTCCCGCTCTGCCTGTCTCTTTCGCTCTCACTCCCTTCCCCGCTCTGTCTGTCTCTCTCACTTTCATTCACTTTCCTGCTCTGCCTGTCTCTTTCACTCTCACTCCCAACACCGCTCTGTCTGTCTCTCTCACTCTCACGCCCTATCACCGCCTGACTATCTCCCTCTCGTTCGCACGACATTTCGTGTTTTTTTTTTCTCTATCATCCACTTTCCCACTCTGTCTCTCTGTTTCATTCTCACCCACTCTCCCGGCTGTGTCTGTCTCTCTCACTCCCACCCACTTTCTCTGACTCTCTCACTCCCTTTCCCACTCTCACCCCTTGTCCGGCTCTGCCCGACTCTCTCACTCTCACTCCCTTTCCCGCTCTGTCTGTCTGTCTGTCTCACTCCCTTTCCCGCTCTGTCTGTCTGTCTGTCTCACTCCCTTTCCCGCTCTGCCTGTCTGTCTCATCTCCCTCACTTACCCGCTCTGTCTGTCTCTCTCATTCTCACTCCTTTTCCCTCTCTGTCCGTCTCTCTCACTCTTATTCCCTTTCCCGCTCTGTCTTTCTCCCTCACTCTCACTCCCTTTCCTGCTCTGTCTGTCTGTCTCACTCGCACTTGCTTTCCCACCCTGTCTGTCTCTCTCACTCTCACTCCCTTTCCCGCTCTGTCTGTCTCCCTCACTCTCACTCCCTTTTCTGTCCTGTCTGTCTCTCTCACTCGCACTCCCTTTCCTGCTCTCTGTCCATCTCGCTCATACTCACTTTGCCGCTGTCTGTCTCTCTCACTCCCTTTCCTGCTGTCTGTTTCTCTCACTCTATTTCCCGTCCTGTCTGTCTCTCTCACTCTCTCTCCCTTTCCCGCTCTGCCTGTCTCTTTCACTCTCACTCCTTTCCCCACTCTGGCTGTCTCTCTCACTCTCACGTCCTTTCGCGCCCTGACTGTCTCCCTCTCATTCGCATGCCCTTTCGTGCTCTTTTTATTTCTCTCTATCATGCACTTTCCTGCTCTGTCTCTCTCTTTCACTCTCACCCACTCTGCCGGCTGTGTCTGTCTCTCTCACTCTCCCTCGCTTTCCTGCTCTGTCCATCTCTGTCACTCCCTTTCCCGCTCTGTCTAACTCTTTCACTCTCACTCCCTTTCCCGCTCTGTCTGTCTCTCTGACTCTCTCTCCCCTGCCTGCTCTGTCTGTCTCTCTCACTCCCTTTCCCGTCCTGTCTGTCTCTCTCACTCTCACTCCCTTTCCCGCTCTGTCTGTCTCTCCTACTCTTACTCCTTTTCCCACTCTGCCTGTCTCTTTCACTCTCACTCCCTTCCCCGCTCTGTCTGTCTCTCTCACTTTCAATCCCTTTCCCGCTCTGCCTGTCTCTTTCACTCTCACTCCCATCCCTGCTCTGTCTGTCTCTCTCACTCTCACACCCTTTCCCCACCTGACTATCACCCTCTCATTCGCACGACATTTCGTGCTCTTTTTTTTTCTCTCTATCATCCACTTTCCCACTCTGTCTCTCTGTTTCATTCTCACCCACTCTCCCGGCTGCGTCTGTCTCTTTCATTCCCACCCACTTTCTCTGACACTCTCACACCCTTTCCCACTCTCACCCCTTGTCCGGCTGTGGCCGCCTCTCTCACTCTCACACCCTTTCCCGCTCTGTCTGTCTGTCTGTCTCACTCCCTTTCCCGCTCTGTCTGTCTTTCCACTCCCACTCCTTTTCCAGCTATGTCTGTCTGTCTCTCACTTTCACTGCCTTTCCCTCGCTGTCTCTCTCACTCTCATTCCCGTTCCCGCTCTGTCTTTCTCCCTCACTCACACTCTCTTTCTCGTCCTGTCTGTCTCTCTCAATCTCACTCCCTTTCCGGCTCTGCCTGTCTGTCTCATCTCACTCGCTTACCCTTCTGTCGGTCTCTCTCACTCTCACTCCCTTTCCCTCTCTGTCTGTCTCTCTCACTCTTACTCTCTTTCCCGCTCTGTCTTTCTCCCTCATTCTCACTCCCTTTCCTGCTCTTTCTTACTCCCTCGCTCTCACTCCCTTTCCCATCTTATCTGTCTCTCTCACTCTCACTCCCTCTCCCGCTCTGTCTGTCTGTCTGTCTCTCACTACCCTGCCTGCTCTGTCTGTCTTTCTCACTCCCTTTCCCATCCTGTCTGTTTCTCTCACTCTCACTCCCTTTCGCGCTCTGTCTGTCTCTCTCACTATCACTCCCTTTCCCACCCTGTCTGTCTCTCTCACTCTCACTCCCTTTCCCACTCTGTCTGTCCCTCTCACTCTCACTCCTTTTGCCGCTATGACTGTCTGTCTCTCACTATCACTCCCTTTCCCTCCCTGTCTCTCTCAGTCTCACTCCCTTTCCCGCTCTGTCTTTCTCCCTCACTCACACTCTCTTTCCCGTCCTGTCTGTCTCTCTCGCTCCAATTCCTTCTGTCTGTCTCTGTCAATCTATTTCCCATCCTGTCTGTCTCTCTCACTCCCTTTCCCACTCTGGCTTTCTCTCTCACTCTGTTTCCCGCTCTGTCTATCTCTCCTACTCTCACTCCCTTTGCCGCTCTGTCTGACTATCTCACTATCACTCCCTTTCCCTCCCTGTCTCTCTCACTATCACTCCCTTTCCCACTCTGTCTTTCTCCCTCACTCACACTCTCTTTCCCTTCCTGTCTTCTTTCTCACTCTCTCTCCCTACGCTGCTCTGTCTGTCTCTCTTGCTCTCTTTCCAGCTCTCATTGTCTCTCTCACTCCATTTCCTGCTCTCTGTCTCTCTCTCTCCTTTTCCCACCCTGTCTGTCTCTCTCACTCTCACTCCATTTCCTGCTCTGTCTGTCCGTCTCAGTCTCAACCCCTTTCCCCCTCTGTCTGTCCCTCTCACTCTTACTCCCTTTCTCGCTGTCTATCTCTGTCACTCCCTTTCCTGCTGTCTGTCTCTCTCAAACTATTTCCCTTCCTGTCTGTCTCTCTGACTCTCTCTCCCTTTCCCACTCTGCCTGTCTCTCTCACTCTCACTCCCTTTCCCGCTCTGTCTGTGTCTCTCACTCTCACTCTCTTTCCCGCTCTGTCTCTCTCACTCTGACTTTCTTTCCTGCTCTGTCTTTCTCTCTCACTTTCACTCCCTTTCCCACCCTGTCTGTCACTGTCACTCCCTTTCCCACTCTGTCTGTCTCTCTCACTCTCACTCCCTTTCCCACTCTGTCTGACCCTCTCACTCTTACTCCCTTTTTCGCTGTCTATCTCTGTCACTCCCTTTCCTGCTGTCTGTCTCTCTCAAACTATTTCCCTTCCTGTCTGTCTCTCTGACTCTCTCTCCCTTTCCCTCTCTGTCTGTCTTTCTCACTCTCACTCCCTTTCCCGCTCTGTCTGTGTCTCTCACTCTCACTCTCTTTCCCGCTCTCTCTCTCTCACTCTCACTTTCTTTCCTGCTCTGTCTTTCTCTCTCACTTTCACTACCTTTCCCATCCTGTCTGTCACTGTCACTCCCTCACCCACTCTGTCTGTCTCTCTCACTCTCACTCCCTTTCCCACTCTGTCTGGCTCTCTCACTCGCACTCTCTTACCCGCTCTTTCTCTCTCAATCTCACTTTCTTTCCTGCTCTGTCTTTCTCTCTCACTTTCACTCCCTTTCCCGCTCTGTCTGTCTCTCCCACTCAAATTCCATTTCCCGCTCTGCCTGTCTCTTTGACTCTCACTCCCTTTCCCGCTCTGTCTGTCTCTCACACTCTCACTCCCTTTCCCGCTCTGTCTGTCTGTCTGCCTTTCACTACCCGGCCTGCTCTGTCTGTCTCTCTCACTCCCTTTCCCACTCTGTCTGTCCCACTCACTCGTACTCCCTTTCCCGCTGTCTGTCTCTGTCATACCCTTTCCAGCTGTCCGTCTCTGTCAATCTATTTCCATTCCTGTCTTTCTTTCCTGCTCTGTCTTTCTCTCTCACTTTCACTCCCTTTCCCACCCTGTCTGTCACTCTCAGTCACTATCCCGCTCTGTCTGTCTCTCCCACTCTAACTCCTTTTCCCGCTCTGCCTGTCTCTTTCACTCTCACTCCCTTCCCCGCTCTGTCTGTCTCTCTCACTTTCATTCACTTTCCTGCTCTGCCTGTCTCTTTCACTCTCACTCCCAACACCGCTCTGTCTGTCTCTCTCACTCTCACGCCCTATCACCGCCTGACTATCTCCCTCTCGTTCGCACGACATTTCGTGTTTTTTTTTTTCTCTATCATCCACTTTCCCACTCTGTCTCTCTGTTTCATTCTCACCCACTCTCCCGGCTGTGTCTGTCTCTCTCACTCCCACCCACTTTCTCTGACTCTCTCACTCCCTTTCCCACTCTCACCCCTTGTCCGGCTCTGCCCGACTCTCTCACTCTCACTCCCTTTCCCGCTCTGTCTGTCTGTCTGTCTCACTCCCTTTCCCGCTCTGTCTGTCTGTCTGTCTCACTCCCTTTCCCGCTCTGCCTGTCTGTCTCATCTCACTCGCTTACCCGCTCTGTCTGTCTCTCTCATTCTCACTCCTTTTCCCTCTCTGTCCGTCTCTCTCACTCTTATTCCCTTTCCCGCTCTGTCTTTCTCCCTCACTCTCACTCCCTTTCCTGCTCTGTCTGTCTGTCTCACTCTCACTCGCTTTCCCGCCCTGTCTGTCTCTCTCACTCTCACTCCCTTTCCCGCTCTGTCTGTCTCTCTGTCTCTCACTCCCCTGCCTCTTTTGTCTGTCACTCTCACTCCCTTTCCTGCTCTGTCTCTCTCTTTCACTTTCACTCTCACTCACTTTCCCGCTCTGTCTGTCTCTCTCATTCCTTTTCCCACTCTGGCTTTCTCTCTCACTCTCTTTCCCGCTCTGTCTATCTCTCCCACTCCCTCACCCTTTCCCGCTCTGACTGTCTCCCTCTCTCTCACTCCCTTTCCCGCCCTATCTGTCTCTCTGTCTCTCACTCCCTTGCCTGCTCTGTCTGTCTATCTCACTCCCTTTCCCTCTCTGTCTGTCTCTCTCACTCTCACACCGCGTCACGCTCTGTCTGACTGTCTCTCACTTTCACTCACTTTCCCTCCCTGTCTCTCTCACTCCCTTTCCCAATCTGTCTTTCTCCCTCACTCTCACTCCCTTTCCTGCTCTGTCTGTCCCTCTCACTCTCACTCCCTTTCCCGCTCTTTGTCCATCTCACTCATACTCACTTTGCTGCTGTCTCTCTCTCTCACTCCCTTTCCTGCAGTCTGTCTCTCTCACTGTATTTCCCGTCCTGTCTGTCTCTCTCACTCTCTCTCCATTTTTCGCTCTGCCTGTCTCTTTCACTCTCACTCCTTTCCCCGCTCTGGCTGTCTCTCTCACTCTCGCGTCCTTTCGTGCCCTGACTGTCTCCCTCTCATTCGCAAGCCCTTTCATGCTCTTTTTATTTCTCTCTATCATCCACTTTCCTGCACTGTCTGTCTCTTTCACTCTCAACCACTCTGCCGGCTGTGTCTGTCTCTCTCACTCTCATCCAGTTTCTCTGCCTCTCTCACTCCCTTTCCCTCTCTCATCCCTTGTCTGGCTCTGCCCTCCTCTCTCAATTTCACTCCCTTTCCCGCTCTGCCTGTCTGTCTCATCTCACTCGCTTACCCTTCTGTCGGTCTCTCTCACTCTCACTCCCTTTCCCGACCTGTCTGTCTCTCTCACTCTTACTCCTTTTCCCGCTCTGTCCTTCTCCCTCATTCTCACTCCCTTTCCTGCTCTGTCTTTCTCGCTCAATCTCACTCCCTTTCCCGTCTTGTCTGTCTCTCTCACTCTCACTCCCTTTCCCGCTCTTTCTGTCTCTCTCGCTATCAGTCCCTTTCCCACCCTGTCTGTCTCTCTCACACTATTGCCCGTCCTGTCTGTCTCTCTCACTCCCTTACCCGCTCTAGCTTTCTCTCTCCCTCTCTTTCCCGCTCTGTCTAATTCTCACGCTCTCACTGCCTTTCTCGCCCTTTTTGTCCCTCTCACTCCCTTTCCTGCAGTCTGTCTCTCTCACTCTCACTCCCTTTCCCGCTCTGTCTGTCTCCCTCACTCTCACTCCCTTTTCTGTCCTGTCTGTCTCTCACTCTCACTCCATTTCCTGCTCTGTCTGTCTCTCTCACTCTCACTCTCTTTCCCGCTCTCTGTCCATCTCGCTCATACTCACTTTGCCGCTGTCTGTTTCTCTCACTCCCTTTCCTGCTGTCTGTCTCTCTTACACTATTTCCCGTCTTGTCTGTCTCTCTCACTCTCTCTCCCGTTCCCGCTCTGCCTGTCTCTTTCACTCTCACTCCTTTCCCCGCTCTGGCTGTCTCTCTCACTCTCACTCCCTTTTCCGCTCTGGCTGTCTGTCTGTCTCACTCCCTTTCCCGCTCTGCCTGTCTGTCTCATCTCACTCGCTTACCCGCTCTGTCTGTCTCTCTCATTCTCACTCCTTTTCCCTCTCTGTCTGTCTCTCTCACTCTTATTCCCTTTCCCGCTCTGTCTTTCTCCCTCACTCTCACTCCCTTTCCTGCTCTGTCTGTCTGTCTCACTCTCACCTGCTTTCCCGCCCTGTCTGTCTCTCTCACTCTCACTCCCTTTCCCGCTCTGTCTGTCTCTCTGTCTCTCACTCCCCTGCCTCTTTTGTCTGTCTCTCTCACTCCCTTTCCTGCTCTGTCTCTCTCTTTCACTCTCACTCTCACTCCTTTTCCTGCTCTGCCTTTCACTTTCACTCTCACTCCCTTTCCCGCTCTGTCTGTCTCTCGCATTCCTTTTCCCACTCTGGCTTTCCCTCTCACTCTCTTTCCCGCTCTGTCTATCTCTCCCACTCTCACTCCCTTTGCCGCTCTGTCTGTCTGTCTGTCTCACTCCCTTTCCTGCTCTGTCTGTCTGTCTGTCTCACTCCCTTTCCCGCTCTGCCTGTCTGTCTCATCTCACTCGCTTACCCGCTCTGTCTGTCTCTCTCATTCTCACTCCTTTTCCCTCTCTGTCCGTCTCTCTCACTCTTATTCCCTTTCCTGCTCTGTCTTTCTCCCTCACTCTCACTCCCTTTCCCACTCTGTCTGTCTCTCTCACTCTCACTCTCTTTCCTGCTCTATCTCTCACTCTCACTTTCTTTCCTGCTCTGCCTTTCTCTCTCACTTTAACTCCCTTTCCCACTCTGTTTGTCTCTTTCACTCTCACTCCCATCCACGTTCTGTCTGTCACTCTCACTCTCACCCCCTTTCCCCGCCTGACTATCTCCCTCTCATTCGCACGACATTTTGTGCTTTTTTTTCTCTCTATCATCCACTTTCCCACTCTGTCTCTCTGTTTCATTCTCACCCACTCTCCCGGCTGTGTCTGTCTCTCTCACCCCCACCCACTTTCTCTGACTCTCTCACTCCCTTTCCCACTCTCACCCCTTGTCCGGCTCTGCCCGCCTCTCTCACTCTCACTCCCTTTCCCGCTCTGTCTGTCTGTCTGTCTCACTCCCTTTCCCGCTCTGTCTGTCTGTCTCATCTCACTCGCTTACCCGCTCTGTCTGTCTCTCTCATTCTCACTCCTTTTCCCTCTCTGTCTGTCTCTCTCACTCTTATTCCCTTTCCCGCTTTGTCTTTCTCCCTCACTCCCACTCCCTTTCCCGTCCTGTCTGTCTCTCTCACTCTCACTCCCTTTCTTGCTCTGTCTATCTGTCTGACTCTCACTCCATTTCCAGCTGTCTGTCTCCCTCACTCTCACTCCCTTTCCTGTCCTGCCTGTCTGCCTCACTCTCACTCCCTTTCCTGTCCTGTCTGTCTCTCTCACTCTCTCTCCCTTTCCTGCTCTGTCTGTCTCTCAGACTCCATTTCCAGCTCTGTATGTCTCTCTCACTCCCTTTCCTGCTGTCTGTCTCTCTCACTCCTTTTCCCACCCTGTCTGTCTCTCTCACTCTCACTCCCTTTCCCGTGCTCTGTCTCTCTAACGATCACTCTCTTTCCTGCTCTGTCTCTCTCACTCTCACTTTCTTCCCTGCTCTGTCTTTCTCTCTCACTTTCACTCCCTTTCCCACCCTGTCTGTCCCTCTCACTCCCTTTCCCACTCTGTATGTCTCTTTCACTCTCATTCCCCTTCCTGCTCTGTCTCTCTTTCTCACTCCCTTTCCCATTCTCTCTGTTTCTCTTGCTCCCTTTCCTGCTCTTTCTCTCTCTCTCTCTCATTCTCCCACCCATATTCACGCTCCGTCTGTCTCTCTCACCGTCACCGACTTTCCCGCTCTGTCTCACCCACTTTCCCTATCTGTCTGGCTCTCTCACTCTCACTCCCTTTCACGCTCTGTCTGTCTCTCTCATTCCCTTTCCCTCTCTGGCGCTCTCTCTCACTCTCACTCCCCTGCCTGCTCTGTCTGTCTCTCTCACTCCCTTTCCCGTCCTGTCTGTTTCTCTCACTATCACTCCCTGTCCCGCTCTGGCTTTCTCTCTCACTCTCTTTCTCGCTCTGTCTATCTCTCCCACTCTCACTGCCTTTCCTGCTCTGTCTGTCTGTGTCACTCTCACTCGCTTTCCCGCCCTGTCTGTCTCTCTCACTCTCACTCCCTTTCCCGCTCTGTCTGTCTCTCTGTCTCTCACTCCCCTGCCTGCTTTGTCTGTCTCTCTCACTCCCTTTCCTGCTCTGTCTCTCTCTTTCACTCTCACTCTCACTCCTTTTCTGCTCTGCCTTTCACTTTCACTCTCACTCCCTTTCCCGCTCTGTCTGTCTCTCTCATTCCTTTTCCCACTCTGGCTTTCTCTCTCACTCTCTTTCCCTCTCTGTCTATCTCTCCCACTCCCTCACCCTTTCCCGCTCTGACTGTCTCCCTCTCTCTCACTCCCTTTCCCGCCCTATCTGTCTCTCTGACTCTCACTCCCTTGCCTGCTCTGTCTGTCTATCTCACTCCCTTTTCCTCTCTGTCTGTCTCTCTCACTCTCACACCGCTTCACGCTCTGTCTGTCTGTCTCTCACTGTCACTCACTTTCTCTCCCTGTCTCTCTCACTCTCACTCCCTTTCCCACTCTGTCTTTCTCCCTTACTCTCACTCCCTTTCCTGCTCTGTCTGTCTCTCTCACTCTCGCTCCCTTTCCCGATCTCTCTGTCTCTCTCACTCTCACTCCCTTTGCCGCTCTGTCTGTCTCTCTGACTCTCAGTCCCCTTCCTGCTCTGTCTGTCTCTCTCACTCCCTTTCCCATTCTGTCTATCTCTCTAACTCGCAATCTCTTTTGCGCTCAGTCTGTCTCTCTCACCTTCACTCCCTTTCCCGCTCTGTCTCTTTCTCGCACTCTCACTCCCTTTCCCTTCCTGTCTGTCTCTCTCACTCTCACTCCATTTTGCGCTCTGTCTGTCTCTCTCAGTCTCACTCCCTTTCCCACCCTGTCTGTCACTCTGACTCCCTTTCCTGCTGTCTGTCTCTCTCACTCTATTTCCCGTCCTGTCTGTCTCTCTCACTCCCTTTCCTGCTGTGGCTTTCTCTTTCACTCTGACTCCCCTGCCTGCTCTGTCTGTCTCTCTCACTCCCTTTCCCGTCCTGTCTGTCTCTCTCACTATCACTCCCTTTCGCACTCTGTCTGTCTCTCTCACTCTCACTCCCCTTCCCGCTTTTCCCTCTTGCACTCTCACTCCCTTTCCCATCCTGTCTGTCTCTGTCAATCTCACTCCTTTACCCGCTCTGTCTGTCTCTCTCGCTATCACTCCCTTTCCCACCCTGTCTGTCTCTCTCACTCCCTTTCCTGCTGTCTGTCTCTCTCACACTATTTCCCGGCTTGTCTGCCTCTCTCACTCCCATTCCCATTCTAGATTTCTCTCTCACTCTCTTTCCCCCTCTGTCTATTTCTCCTGCTCTCACTCCGTTTCCCGCCCTTTTTGTCCCTCTCACTCCCTTTCCTGCAGTCTGTCTCTCTCACTCTCTCTCCCTTTCCCGCTCTGCCTGTCTCCCTCACACTCACTCCCTTTTCTGTCCTATATGTCTCTCTCACTCTCACTCCATTTCCTGCTCAGTCTGTCTCTCTCACTCTCACTCCCTTTCCCGCTCTTTGTCCATCTCACTCATACTCACTTTGCCGCTGCCTGTCTCTCTCACTCCCTTTCCTGCTGTCTGTCTCTCTCACTCTATTTCCCGTCCTGTCTGTCTCTCTCACTCTATATCCATTTTTCGCTCTGCCTGTCTCTTTCACTCTCACTCCTTTCCCTGCTCTGACTGTCTCTCTCACTCTCACGTCCTTTCATGCCCTGACTGTCTCCCTCTCATTCACATGCCCTTTCGTGCTCTTTTTATTTCTCTCTATCATCCACTTTCCTGCACTGTCTGTCTCTTTCACTCTCACCCACTCTGCCGGCTGTGTTTGTCTCTCTCACTCTCATCCAGTTTCTCTGACTCTCTCACTCCCTTTCCCTCTCTCACCCCTTGTCTGTCTCTGCCCTCCTCTCTCAATCTCACTCACTATCCCGCTCTGTCTCCCTCTTTCACTTTCACTCCCTTTCCCGCTCTGTCTGTCTCTCCCACTCTAATTCCATTTCCCGCTCTGCCTGTCTCTTTCACTCTCACTCACTTTCCCGCTCTGTCTGTCTCTCACACTCTCACTCCCTTTCCCGCTCTGTCTGTCTGTCTGACTCTCACTACCCTGCCTGCTCTGTCTGTCTCTCTCACTCCCTTTCCCACTCTGTCTGTCCCTCTCACTTGTACTCCCTTTCCTGCTGTCTGTCTCTGTCATACCCTTTCCTGCTGTCTGTCTCTGTCTCTCTATTTCCATTGCTGTCTGTCTCTCTCACTCTCTTTCCCTGTCCTGCTCTCTCTGTCTCCCTTTCCAGCTCTGTATGTCTCTCTCACTCCCTTTTCTGCTGTCTGTCTCTCTCTCTCCTTTTCCCACCCTGTCTGTCTTTCTCACTCTCACTCCCTTTCCCACTCTGTCTGTCTCTCTAACTCTCACCCCTTTCACGCTTTGTCTGTGTCTCTCACTCTCACTCTCTTTCCCACTCTTTCTCTAACTCTCCCTTTCTTTCCTGCTCTGTCTTTCTCTCTCACTTTCAAACCCATTCCCACCCTGTCTGTCACTCTCACTCCCTTTCCCGCTCTGTCTGTCTCTCTCACTCTCACTCTCTTTCCCGCTCTTTTTCTCTCAATCTCACTTTCTTTCCTGCTCTGTCTTTCTCTCTCACTTTCACTCCCTTTCCCACCCTGTCTGTTACTCTCACTCACTATCCCGCTCTGTCTGTCTCTCTCACTTTCACTCCCTTTCCCGCTCTGTCTGTCTCTCCCACTCTAACTCCTTTTCCCGTTCTGCCTGTCTCTTTCACTCTCACTCCCTTCCCCGCTCTGTCTGTCTCTCTCACTTTCATTCCCTTTCCTGCTCTGCCTGTCTCTTTCACTCTCACTCCCATCCCTGCTCTGTCTGTCACTCTCACTCTCACGCCCTTTCCCCGCCTGACTATCTCCCTCTCATTCCCACGACATTTCGTGCTTTTTTTCTCTCTCTATCATCCACTTTCCCACTCTGTCTCTCTGTTTCATTCTCACCCACTCTCCGGGCTTTGTCTGTCTCTCTCACTCCCACCCACTTTCCCGTGCTCTGTCTCTCTAACGATCACTCTCTTTCCTGCTCTGTCTCTCTCACTCTCACTTTCTTCCCTGCTCTGTCTTTCTCTCTCACTTTCAGTCCCTTTCCCACTCTGCCTGTTTCTTTCACTCTCACTCCCTTCCCCGCTCTGTCTGTCTCTCTCACTTTCATTCCCTTTCCTGCTCTGCCTGTTTCTTTCACTCTCACTCCCATCCCCGCTCTGTCTGTCACTCACTCTCACGCCCTTTCCCCGCCTCACTATCTCCCTCTCACTTGCACGACATTTCGTGCTTTTTTTTTCTCTCTATCATCCACTTTCCCACTCTGTCTCTCTGTTTCATTCTCATCATTTCCTGTCCAGTCTGTCTCTCTCACTCTCACTCCATTTCATGCTCTGCCTGTCTCTCTCACTCTCACTCCCACTTTGTCTGTCTCTCTCAGTCGTACTCCCTTTCCCGCTTTCTGTCTTTCTCACTCCACATCCTGCTGTATGTCTCTCTCACTCTATTTCCCGTCCTGTCTATCTCTCTCACTCTCTCTCCCTTTCCTGCTCTGTCTGTCTCTCAGACTCCCTTTCCAGCCCTGTATGTCTCTCTCACTCCCTTTCCTGCTGTCTGTCTCTTCACTCCTTTTCCCAACCCGTCTGGCTCTCTCACTCTCATTCCCTTTCCCACTCTGTCTGTCTGTCTTACTCTCATTCTCTTTCCCGCTCTTTCTGTCTGTCTCACTTTCACCCCCTTTCCCACTCTTTCTGTCACTCTCACTCCCTTTACCACCCTTTCCCGCTCTCTCTCTCTCGCTCACTCTCACTACCTTTCCCACCCCGTCTGTCTCCCTCACTCTCATTCTCTTTCCCGCTCTGTATGTCTCTATCACTCTCATATCCTTTCCCTCTCTGTCTCTCTCTCGATCTCTCTCACTACCTTTCCAACACCGTCTGTCTCCCTCACTCTCATTCTCTTTCCCGCTCTGTATGTCTCTATCCCTCTCACATCCTTTCCCGCTCAGTCTGTCTCACTCTCACTCTCTTTCCTACTCTGTCTTTCTCTCTCACTCCCTTTCCTGCTCTGCCTGTCTCTCTCACTCTCACTCTCAATCCATTCCCCGCTCTTCTGTCTCACTCTCTCTCTCACGTCCTTTCCCTCCCTGACTCTCTCCTTGTCATTTGCTTGCCCTTTCATGCTCTTCTTTTTTCTCTCTCTCAAACACTTTCCCGCTCTGTCTCTCTTTCACTCGCACCTACTCACCCGGCTGTGTCTGTCTCTCTCGCTCTCACCCACTTTCTCTGAATCTCTCACTCCCTTTCCCTTCCAACCCCTTGTCCGGCTCTGCCTGCCTGCCTCACTCTCACTCCCTTTCCGGCTCAGTCTGTCTGTCTCACTGTCACTCTCTTTCCTGCTCTGTATGTCTCACTCACTCTCACTCCCTTTCCCACCTTGTCTGTCTCCCTGACTCCCTTTCCCGTCCTGTCTCCCTCTCTTATTCTCACTCCCTTTCCTGTCCTGTCTGTCCCTCTCACTCTCTCTCCCTTTCCCGCTCTGTCTCTCTCTCTCTCTCACGCTCACTCCCTTTTCCGATTTTTATGTCTCTACATTCTCATTCCCTTTCCCACTCTGTCTGTCTCTCTGACTCTCACTCCCCTTCCTGCTCTGTTTGTCTCTCTCCCTCTCTTTCCCACTCTCTCTATCTCTTCCACTCTCACTCCCTTTCCCGCTCTGTCTGTCCCTCTCAATCCCTTTCCTGCTGTCTGTCTCTCTCACTCTATTTCCCGTCCTGTCTGTGTCTCTCACACTCACTCCCTTCCCTGCTCTATCTGTCACCCGGACTCCCTTTCCCGTCCTGTCTCTCTCTCTTATGGTCTCTCCCTTTCCTGTCCTGTCTGTCTCTCTCACTCTCTCTCCATTTCCTGCTCTGTCTGTCACCCGGACTCCCTTTCCCGTCCTGTCTCTCTCTCTCACTCTCTCTCCATTTCCTGCTCTGTCTGTCTCTCTCACTCTCACTCCCGTTTCCGATTTTTATGTCTCTGTCACTCTCACTCCCCTTCCTGCTCTGTCTGTGTCTCTCACTCCCTTTGCCGCTCAGTCTGTCTCTCTCACTCTCTTTCCCGCTCTGTCTATCTCTCCCACTCTCACTCCCTTTCCCACTATGTCTGTCTCTCTCACTCTATTTCTAGTCCTGTCTGTGTCTATCACACTCGCTCCCTTCCCTGCTCTGTCTGACTCTCTCACACTCACTCCATTTTTCGATTTTTATGTCTCTATCATTCTCACTCCCTTTCCCGCGCTGTCTGTCTCTCTGACTCTCACTCCCCTTCCAGCTCTGTCTGTCTCTCTAACTCTCTTTCCCGCTCTCTCTATCTCTCCCACTCTCACTCCCTTTCCCGCTCAGTCTGTCACTCTCAATCCCTTTCCTGCTGTCTGTCTCTCTCACTCTATTTCCCGTCCTGTCTGTGTCTCTCACACTCACTCCCTTCCCTGCTCTGTCTGTCTCTCTGACTCCCTTTCCAGCTCTGTCTGTCTCTCTCACTCCCTTTCCTGCTCTGTCTGTCTCTCTCACTCCCTTTCCTGCTCTGCCTGTCTCTTTCATTCTCACTCCATTCCCTGCTCTGTCTGTCTCTCTCTCTCTCACGTCCTTTCCAGCCCCGACTGTCTCCCTGTCATTTGCATGCCCTTTCGTTCACTTTTATTTTCTCTCCCTCTCACACTTTCCTGCTCTGTCTTTCTCTTTCACTCTCACCCACTCTCCCGGCTGTGTCTACCTCTCTCGCTCTCACCCACATTCTCTGGCTCTCTCACTCCCTTTCCCACTCCAACCCCTTTTCCGGCTCTGCATGCCTCTCTCACTCTCACTCCATTTCCCGCTCTATCTGTCTGTCTGTCTCACTCCCTTTCCCCCTCTCTCACTCTCACTCCTTTTCCCGCTCTGTCTGTTGGTCTCTCACAAGCACGACCTTTCACTCCCTGTCCCTCTCTCACTCCCTTTCCAGCTCTGTATGTCTCACTCACTCTCACTCCCTTTCCAGTCCTGTCTGTCTCTCTCACTGTCACTCTCTTTCCTGCTCTGTATGTCTCACTCACTCTCACACCCTTTCCCACCCTGTCTGTCTCCCTGACTCCCTTTCCCGTCCTGTCTCTCTCTCTTATTCTCACTCCCTTTCCTGTCCTGTCTGTCTCTCACTCTTTCTCCCTTTCCCGCTCTGTCTGTCGCTCTCACTCTCACTCCCTTTTCCGATTTTTATGTCTTTATCATTCTCACGCCCTTTCCCGCTCTGTCTGTCTCTCTGACTCTCACTCCCCTTCCTGCTCTGCCTGTCTCTCTCACTCCCTTTCCCGCTCTGTCTATCTCTCCCACTCTCAATCCCTTTCCCGCTCTGTCATTCTCTCTCAATCCCTTTCCTGCTGTCTATCTCTCTCACTCTATTTCCCGTCCTGTCTGTGTCTCTCACACTCACTCCCTTCCCTGCTCTGTCTGTCTCTCTGACTCCCTTTCCAGCTCTGTCTGTCTCTCTCACTCCCTTTCTTGCTGTCTGTCTCTCTCACTGCTTTTCCCACCCGTCTGTCTCTCTTACTCTCACTCCCTTTCCCGGTCTGTCTGGCTGTCTCATTCCCTTTCCCGCTCTGTCTGTCTCTCTCACTCTCACTCCCTTTCCGGCTCTGTCTGTCTGTCTCTCACTATCACTACCTTTTCCTTCCTGTCTCTATCACTCTCACTCCCTTTCCCACTCTGTATGTCTCACTCATTCTCACTCCCTTTCCAGTCCTGCCTGTCTCTCTCACTGTCACTCTCTTTCCTGCTCTGTATGTCTCACTCACTCTCACTCCCTTTCCCACCTTGTCTGTCTCCCTGACTCCCTTTCCCATCCTGTCTCCTTCTCTTATTCTCATTCCCTTTCTGGTCCTCTCTGTCCCTCTCAATCTCTCTCCCTTTCCCGCTCTGTCTGTCTCTTTCACTCTTTCCCGCTCTCTCTATCTCTCCCACTCTCACTCCTTTTCCCGCTCTGTCTGTCCCTCTCAATCCCTTTCCTGCTGTCTGTCTCTCTCACTCTATTTCCCGTCCTGTCTGTGTCTCTCACACTCGCTCCCTTCCCTGTTCTGTCTGTCTCTCTGACTCCCTTTCCAGCTCTGTCTGTCTCTCTCACTCCCTTTCCTGCTGCCTGTCTCTCTCACTACTTTTCCCACCCGTCTGTCTCTCTCACTCCCTTTCCCACCCTGTCTGTCACTCACCCTCCCTTTCCCATCGTGTGTGTCACTCTCACTCCCTTTCCCACCCTTTCTGTCCTTCTCACTCTCGCTCCCTTTCCCACTCTGACTGTCTCTCTCACTCTCACACCCTTTCCCACCCTGTCTGACCCTCTCACTCTCACTCCCTTTCCCGCTCTGTCTCTCTCTCGCTCACTCTCACTACCTTTCCCATCCCGTCTGTCTCCCTCACTCTCATTCTCTTTCCCGCTCTGTGTGTCTCTATCACTCTCACATCCTTTCCTGCTCTGTCTCTCTCTTGCTCACTCTCACTACCGTTCCCACCCCATCTGTCTCCCTCACTCTCATTCTCTTTCCCGCTCTGTATTTCTCTATCACTCTCACATCCTTTCCCGCTCTGTCTGTCTCTCTCTTCCTCGCTTTCCTGCTCTGTCTGTCTCTCTCACTCCCTTTCCTGCACTGTCTGTCTCTCTCACTCCCTTTCCTGCTCTGCCTGTCTCTCTCACTCTCATTCCATTCCCGGCTATGTCTGTCTCTCTCTCTCACGTCCTTTCCCGCCCTGACTGTCTCCCTGTCATTTGCATGCCCTTACGTGCCCTTCTTTTTTCTCTCTCTCATACACTTTCCCGCTCTGTCTCTCTTTCACTCTCACGCACTCTCCCGGCTGTGTCTGTATCTCTCACTCTCACCCACTTTCTCTGACTCTCTCACTCCCTTTCCCACTACAACCCCTTTTCCGGCTCAGCCTGCCTGGCTCACTCTCACTCCTTTTCCCGCTCTGTCTGTCTCTCTCACTCTCACTCCCTTTCCACCTCTGTCTGTCTCTCTCACTCCCTTTCCTGTTGTCTGTCTCTCTCACTACTTTTCCCAACCCATCTGTCTCTCTCACTCTCATTCCCTTTCCCGTTCTGTCTGTCTGTCTTACTCTCATTCTCTTTCCCGCTCTTTCTGTCTCACTCACTTTCACCCCCTTTCCCACCCTTTCTGTCACTCTCACTCCCTTTCCCACCCTTTCTGTTTCTCTCACTCCCTTTCCCACCATGTCTGTCACTCTCACTCTCACTCCCTTTCCCGCTTTGTCTGTCTCTCTCTCCCTCACTCCCTTTCCCACTCTGTCTGGCTCTCTCACTCTCACACCTCTTCCCACCCTCTCTGTCCCTCTCACTCTCGCTCCCTTCCCTGGTTTGTCTTTCTCTCTCTCAATCTCACTTCCTTTCCCACTCTGCCTGTCTCTCAATCTCACTCCCTTTCCGGCTCTGTCTGTCTCTCTCACTGCCTTTCCCCATCTGGACGTTCCTTGCACTCTCACCCAATTTCCCACTCTGTCTCTCTCTCTCTCACTTCCTTTTCTACTTTGTCTGTCTCTCTGACTCCCCTTCCATCATTGACTGCCTCTCTTGCTCACAGTTCATTCCCGCTCTGTTTGTCTCTCTCGCTTCCTTTCCTGCTCTGTTTCTCACTCTCTCAATCTCTCACCCACTTTCCCAGTCTATTTGTCTCTCTCCATCTTACCCACTTTCCCACACTACACGTCTCTCTCCCTCGCTTTCCTGCTCTGGCTATCTCTCTCAATCTCTCAGCCAATTTCCCAGTCTGTCTATCTCTCTCACCATCAGCCACTTTCCCGCTCTGTTTGTCTCTCTCACCATCACCCACTTACCCGCTCTGTCTGTCTCTTTAACTCTCATCCACTTTCCCACTGTCTGTCTCTCTCACTCTCACTCTCACTCCCTTTCCCACCCTGTCTGTCCCTCTCACTCTCGCTCCCGTTCCCACTCTGTCAGTCTCTCTCACTCTCACCCCCTTGCCCACCCTGTCTGTCCTTCTCACTCTCGCTTCCTTTCCCGCTCTGTCTGTCTCTCACTCTCACTTCCTTTCCCACCCTGTCTGTCCCCCTCACTCTCATTCTCTTTCCCGCTCAATCTGTCACTCTCACTCTCACTCTTTTTCCCGCTCTGTCTGTCCCTTTCACTGTTACTCCCTTTCCCACCCTGTCTGTCTCTCTCACTCTCATTCCATGTCCCACCCTCTCTGTCTCTCTCACTACCTTTCCCGTTCTGTCTGTCTCTCTCACTCTCACTCCCTTTTCTGATTTGTATGTCTTTATCAATCTCACTCGCTTTCCCGCTCTGTCTGTCTCACTAACGCTGAATCCACTTCCTGCTCCATCTCTGTCTCTCACTCTCTTTCCCTTTCTGTCTATCTCTCCCACTCTCACTCCCTTTCCAGCTCTGTCTGTCCCTCTCAATCCCTTTCCTGCTGTCTGTCTCTCTCACTCTATTTCCCATCCTATCTGTGTCTCTCACACTCACTCCCTTCCCTGCTCTGTCTGTCTCTCTGACTCCCTTTCCAGCTCTGTCTGTCTCTCTCACTCCCTTTCCTGCTGTCTGTCTCTCTCACTACTTTTCCCACCCGTCTGTCTCTCTCACTCTCATTCCCTTTCCCACTCTGTCTGTCCCTCTAACTCTCAGTCCCTTTCCCAATCTGTCTGTCTCTTTCACTCTCACTCTCTTTTCTGCCCTGTCTGTCTGTCTTACTTTCACTCCCTTTCCCACCATGTCTGTCACACTCACTCCCTTTCCCAATCTGTCTGTCACTCTCACTCCCTTTCTCACTTTGTCTGCCACTTTCACTCACTTTCCCATCCTGTCTGTCACTCTCACTCTCAGTCTCTTTCCCGCTTTGTCTGTCTCTCTCACTCTCACTCCCTTTCCCGCTTGCCCCTTTCTCTCACTCTCACTCCCTTTCCCATCCTGTTTGTATCTCTCACCCTCACTGCCTTTCCCACCCTTTCTGTCCCTCTCACTCTCGCTCCTTTTCCCACTTTGTCTGTCTCTCTCATGTACTTTCCAGCCCCGACTGTCTCCCTGTCATTTGCACGCCCTTTCGCGCTCTTTTTTTTTCTCTCTCATCCAGATTCCCGCTTTGTCTCTCTCTATTTCACTCTCACCCACTCTCCCGGCTGTGTCTGTCTCTCTCGCTCTCACCCACATTCTCTGACTCTCTCACTCCCTTTCCCACTCCAACCCCTTTTCCGGCTCTGCCTGCCTCTCTCACTCTCAATCCATTTCCCGCTGTATCTGTCTGTCTGTCTCACTCCCTTTCCCCCTCTCTCTGTCTCTCTCACTCTCACTCCCTTTCCCGCTCTGTCTGTTGGTCTCTCACTAGCACAACCTTTCACTCCCTGTCTCTCTCTCACTCCCTTTCCCGCTCTGTATGTCTCACTCACTCTCACTCCCTTTCCAGTCCTGTCTGTCTCTCTCACTGTCACTCTCTTTCCTGCTCTGTATGTCTCACTCACTCTCACACCCTTTCCCACACTGTCTGTCTCCCTGACTCCCTTTCCCGTCCTGTCTCACTCTCTTAGTCTCACTACCTTTCCCGTTCTGTCTGCCACTCTCACTCTCACTCCCTTTTCCGATTTGTATGTCTCTATCACTCTCACTCCTTTTCCCGCTCTGTCAGTCTCACTAACTCTGACTCCACTTCCTGCTCCGTCTGTGTCTCTCACTCGCTTCGCCGCTCTGGCTGTCTCTCTCACTCTCTTTCCCGTTCTGTCTATCTCTCCCACTCTCACTCCCTTTCCTGCTCTGCCTGTCCCTCTCAATCCCTTTCCTGCTGTCTGTCTCTCTCACGGCTTTTCCCACCCTGTCTGTTTCTCTCACTCTCACTCCCTTTCCCACTCTTTCTGTCTCTCTCACTCTCATTCCCTTTCCTGCTCTGCCTGTCTCTCTGACTCTCACTCTCTTTCCCGCTGTCTGTCTCACTTTCACTCCCTTTCCCACTCTGTCTGTCACTCTCACTGTCTTTCGCACCCTGTCTGTCACTCTCACTCCCTTTCCCATCCTGTCTGTCCCTCTCACTCTCGCTCCGTTTCCCACTCTGTCTGTCTCTCTCACTCTCACTCCCTTTCCCACCCTGTCTGTCCCCCTCACTCTCGCTCTCTTTCCTGCTCTGTCTGTCTCTCTCACTCTCACTCCCTTTCCTGCTCTGTATGTCTCTATCACTCTCACATCCTTTCCCACTCTGTCTGACTCTCTCACTCTCACACCCTTTCCTGCTCTGTCTGTCTCTCTCTCTCCCTTTCCTGATCTGTCTGTCTCTCTCATTCTCACTCCATTCCCTGCTCTGTCTGTCTCTCTCTCTCTCAAGTCCTTTCCCGCCTTGACTGTTTACCTGTCATTTGCTAGCCCTTTCGTGCTCTTTTTTTTCTCACTCTCATACACTTTACGGCTCTGTCTTTCTATTTCACTCTCACCCACTCTCCCGGCTGTGTCTGTCTCTCTCGCTCTCACCCACTTTCTCTGACTCTCTCGCTCCCTTTCTGACTCCAACCCCTTGTCTGGCTCTGCCTGCCTCTCTCACTCTCACTCCCTTTCACACTCTATCTGTCTGTCTGTCTCACTCCCTTTCCCTCTCTGTCTGTCTGTCTCTCTCAATCTCACTTGCTTTCCGGCTCTGTCTGTCTGTTTCTCACTAGCACTACCTTTCCCTCCCTGTCTCTCTCTCTCACTCCCTTTCCCGCATGTATATCTCAGTCACTCTCACTCCCTTTCCAGTCCTGTCTGTCTCTCTCACTCTCACTCTCTTTCCTGCTCTGTATGTCTCACTCACTCTCACTCCCTTTCCCACCCTGTCTGTCTCCCTGACTCCGTTTCCCATCCTGTCTCTCTCTCTGACTCTCATTCCCCTTCCTGCTCTGTCTGTCTCTCTCACACTCTTTCCCGCTCTGTCTATCTCTCCCACTCTCACTGCCTTTCCCGCTCTGTCATTCTCTCTCAATCCCTTTCCTGCTGTCTTTCTGTCTCACTCTATTTCCCGTCCTGTCTGTGTCTCTCACACTCACTCCCTTCCCTGCTCTTTCTTTCTCTATGACTCTCGTTCCAACTCTGTCTGTCTCTCTCACTCTCACTCCCTTTTCCGCTTGCCCCTTTCTCTCACTCTCACACCTTTTCCTGCTCCATCTGTCTCTCTCACTTGCTTTCCCGCTCTGCCTGTCTCTCTCACTATCACTCCATTCCCCGCTCTGTCTGTCTCTCTCACTCTCATTCTCTTTCCCGGTCTTTCTGTCTGTCTCACCTTCACCCCCTTTCCCACCCTTTCTGTCACTCTCACTCCCTTTCCCACCCTGTCTGTTAATCTTACTCCTTTTCCCATCCTGTCTGTCACTCTCACTCTCACTCCCTTTGCCGCTTTGTCTGTCTCTCTCAATCTCACTCCATTTCCCGCTCTGTCTGTCTCTCTCACTCGCACTCCCTTTCCCACCCTCGCTATCCCTCTCACTCTCACTCCCTTTCCCGCTCTGTCTGTCTCTCTTACTCTCACTCCCTTTCCCGCTCTGTAGGTCTCTATCACTCTCACATCCTTTGCCGCTCTGTCTTTCTTTCTCACTCTTATTCGCTTTCCCGCTCTGTCTAATTCTCTCACTCTCATGTCCTTTCCCGCCCTGACTGTCTCCCTGTCATTTGCACGCCCTTTCGTGCTCTTTTTTTTTCTCTCTCATCCACTTTCACACTCTGTCTCTCCCTTTCACTCTCACCCACTTTCCCGGCTGTGTCTGTCTCTCTCGCTCTCACCCACTTTCTCTGACTCTCTCACTCCCTTTCGCACTCCAACCCCTTGTCCGGCTCTGCCTGCCCCTCTCACTCTCACTCCCTTTCCTGCTCTGTCTGTCTGTCTCTCACTATCACTCCCTTTCCCTCCCTGTCTCTCTCACGCTCACTCCCTTTCCCGCTCTTTATGTCTCACTCACTCTCACTCCCTTTCCTGTCCTGTCTTTCTCTCTCACTGTCACTCTCTTTCCTGCTCTGTATGTCTCACTCACTCTCACACCCTTTCCCACCCTGTCTGTCTCCCTGACTCCCTTTCCCGTCCTGTCTCTCTCTTTTATTCTCACTCCCTTTCCTGTCCTGTCTGTCTCTCACTCTCTCTCCCGCTCTGTCTGTCTCTCTCACTCTCACTCCCTTTTCCGATTTTTATGTCTCTATCATTCTCACTCCCTTTCCCGCTCTGTCTGCCTCTCTGACTCTCACTCCCCTTCCTGCACTGTCTGTCTCTCTCACTCTCTTTCCCTCTCTCTCTATCTCTCCCACTCTCACTCCCTTTCCTGCTCTGTCTGTCTCTCTCAATCCCTTTCCTGCTGTCTGTCTCTCTCACTCTATTTCCCGTCCAGTCTGTGTCTCCCATACTGCCTCCCTTCCCTGCTCTGTCTGTCTCTCTGATGCCCGTTCCAGCTATGTCTGTCTCTCTCACTCTCACTCCCTTTCCCGCTTGCCCCTTTCTCTCACTCTCACACCTTTTCCTGCTCCATCTGTCTCTCTCACTCCCTTTCCCGCTCTGCCTGTCTCTCTCACTCTCACTCCATTCCCGGCTCTCTCTGTCTCTCTCACGTACTTTCCCGACCCGACTGTCTCCTTGTCATTTGCACGCCCTTTCGTGCTTTTTTTTCTCTCTCGCTCATCCACTTTCCCGCTCTGTCTCTCTCTCTTTCACTCTCACCCACTCTCCCGGCTGTGTCTGTCTCTCTTGCTCTCACCCATTTTCTCTGACTCTGTCCCTCCCTTTCCCACTCCAACCTCTTGTCCGGCTCTGCCTTTCTCTCTCACTCTCACTCACTTACCCTCCCTGTCTGTCTCACTCTCACTCCCTTTCCCGCTCTGTATGTGTCACCCTCTCTCACTCCCTTTCCCTCCCTGTCTGTCTCTCTCACTCTCACTCCCTTTTCCGATTATTATTTCTCTATCACTCTCACTCCCTTTCCCGCTCTGTCTGTCTCTCTGACTCTCACTCCCCTTCCTGCTCTGTCTGTGTCTCTCACTCCCTTTCCCGCTCTGTCTGTCTCTCTCGCTCTCTTTCCCGCTCTGTCTATCTCTCCCACTCTCACTCCCTTTCCCGTTCTGTCTGTCTCTCTCACTCTCACTCCCTTTTCCACTTTGTATTTCTCTATCACTCTCACTCCCTTTACAACTCTGTCTGTCCCTCAGACACTCACTCCCCTTCCCGCTCTGTCTATATGTCTCACTCAATCTCACTCCCTTTCCCATCCTGTCTGTCTTTCTCACTGTCACTCTCTTTCCCCCTCTGTCTATCTCTCTCACTCTCACTCCCTTTGCCACCCTGTCAGTCTCTTTCACTGTCACTCCCTTTTCCACCCTGTCTGTTTCTCTCAATCCCTTTCCTGCTCTGTCTGTCTCTCTCACTCCCTTTCCTGCTCTCTGTCTCTCTCACTCTCATTCCCTGTCCCACCTTGTCTGCCTCTCTCATTACCTTTCCGGTCCTATATGTCCCTCTCACTCTCACTCCCTTTCCCGCTCTGTCTGTCTCTCTCACTCTCACTCCCTTTTCCGATTTGTATGTCTCTATCACTCTCACTCCCTTTCCCGCTCTGTCTGTCTCTCTGACTCTGACTCCCCTTCCTGCTCTGCCTGTGTCTCTCACTCGCTTTGCCACTGTGGCTGTCTCTCTCACTCTCTTTCCCGTTCTGTCTGTCTCTCCCACTCACACTCCCTTTCCCGCTCTGTCTGTCCCTCTCAATCCCTTTCCTGCGGTCTGTCTCTCTCACCCTATTTCCCGTCCTGTCTGTGTCTCTCACACTCACTCCCTTCCCTGCTCTCTGTCTCTCTGACTCCCTTTCCAGCTCTGTCTGTCTCTCTCACTCCCTTTCCTGCTGTCTGTCTCACTCACTGCTTTTCCCACCCTGTCTGTCTCTCTCACTCTCATTCCCTTTCCCGCTCTGTCTTTCTCTCTCACTCTCACTCTCTTTCCCGCTCTGTCTGTCTGTCTCACTTTCACTCCCTTTCCCAACTCGTCTGTCACTCTCACTCCCTTTCCCACCCTGTCTGTCACTCTCACTCCCTTTCCCATCCTGTCTGTCACTCTCACTCTCACTCCCTTTCCCGCATTGTCTGTCTCTCTCACTCTCACTCCCTTTCCCGCTTGCACCTTTCTATCACTCTCACTCCCTTTCCTGTCCTGTTTGTGTCTCTCACTCTCACTCCCTTTCCCACCCTTTCTGTCCCTCTCACTCGCGCTCCCTTTCCCGATCTGTCTGTCTCTCTCACTCTCACTCCCTTTCCCACCCTGACTGTCCCTCTCACTCTCACTCCCTTTCCCACTCTGTCTGTCTCTCTCACTCTCACTACCTTTCCCACCCTGTTTTTTGTCTCTCACTCTCTTTCTCTCCCGCTCTGTCTGTCTCTCTCACTCCCTTTCCCACTCTGTATGTCTTTATCACTCTCACATCCTTCCCCGCTCTGTCTGTCTGTCTCACTCTTACTCGCTTTGCCACTCTGTCTGACTCTCTCACTCTCACTCCCTTTCCTGCTCTGTCTGTCTCTCTCACTCTCACTCCATTCCTCGCAATCTCTGTCTCTCTGACTCTCACTCCCTTTCCTGCTCTGTCTGTCTCTCTCACTCTCACTCCATTCCTCGCGCTGTCTGTCTCTCTCACTCTCACGTCCTTTCTTGCCCTGACTGTCTCCCTGTCATTTGCACACCCTATCGTGCTCTTTTTTTTTCT
The DNA here is from genome assembly GCF_017639515.1 of Carcharodon carcharias. Classification (NCBI taxonomy): domain Eukaryota; kingdom Metazoa; phylum Chordata; class Chondrichthyes; order Lamniformes; family Lamnidae; genus Carcharodon; species Carcharodon carcharias. Next base: position 173,745,834 of record NC_054469.1, read on the forward strand.
CTCTCATCCACTTTCCCGCTCTGTCTCTCCCTTTCACTCTCATCCACTTCCCCGGCTGTGTCTGTCTCTCTCGCTCTCACCCACTTTCTTTGACTCTCTCACTCCCTTTACCAAACCAACCCCTTGTCCGTCTCTGCCTGCCTCTCTCACTCTCACTCCCTTCCCGCTCTGTCTGTCTCTCACTATCACTCCCTTTCCCTCCCTGCCTCTCTCACTGTCACTCCCTTTCCTGCTCTGTATGTCTCACTCACTCTCACTCCTTTTCCCGTCCTGTTTTCTCTCTCACTGTCACTCTATTTCCTGCTCTGTATGTCTCACTCACTCTCACTCCCTTTCCCACCCTATCTGTCACCCTGACTCCCTTTCCCATCCTATCTCTCTCTCTTATTCTCACTCCCTTTCCCGCTCTCTCTGTCTCTCTCACTCTCACTCCCTTTTCTGATTTTTATGTCTCTATCACTCTCACTCCCTTTCCCACTCTGTCTGTCTCTCTGACTCTCACTCCCCTTCCTGTTCTGTCTGAGTCTCTCACTCCCTTTCCCGCTCTGTCTTTCTCTCTCACTCTCTTTCCCGCTCTGTCTATCTCTCCCACTCTCACTCCCTTTCCCGCTCTGTCTGTCTTCTCTCACTCCCTTTCCCGCTCTGTCTTTCTCTCTCACTCTCTTTCCCGCTCTGTCTATCTCTCCCACTCTCACTCCTTTTCCTGCTCTGTCTGTCTTCTCTCAATCCCTTTCCTGCTGTCTGTCTCTCTCACTCTATTTCCCGTCCTGTCTGTGTCTCTCACACTCACTCCCTTCCCTGCTCTGTCTGTCTCTATGACTCCCTTTCCAGCTCTGTCTGTCTCTCTCACTCTCACTCCCTTTCCCGCTTGCCCCTTTCTCTCTCTCTCTCACTCCCTTTCCTGCTCCGTCTGTCTATCTCACTCCCTTTCCCGCTCTGCCTGTCTCTCTCATTCTCACTCCATTCCCCGTCTGTGTCGGTCTTTCTCGCTCTCACCCACTTTCTCTGACTCTCTCACTCCCTTTCCCACTCCAACCCCTTGTCCGGCTCTGCCTGCCTCTATCACTCTCACTCCCTTTCCCTCCCTGACTCTTTCAATCTCACTCCCTTTCCTGTCCTGTCTGTCTCTCTCACTGTCACTCTCTTTCCTACTCTGTATGTCTCACTCACTCTCACTCACTTTCCCACCCTGTCTGTCTCCCTGACTCCCTTTCCCGTCCTGTCTCTCTCTCTTATTCTCATTCCATTTCCTGTCCTGTCTGTCTCTCTCACCCTCTCTCCCTTTCCCGCTCTGTCTGTCTCTCTCACTCTCACTCCCTTATCCGATTTTTATGTCTCTATCAGTCTCACTCCAATTTCCCGCTCTGTCTGTCTCTCTGACTCTGACTCCCCTTCCTGCTCTCTCTGTGTCACTCACTCCCTTTCCCGCTCGGTCTGTGTCTCTCACTCCCTTTCCCGCTCTGTCTGTCTCTCTCAATTTCTTTCCCGCTCTGTCTGTCTCTCTCACTGTCACTCTCTTTCCCCCTCTGTCTGTCTCTCTCACTCTCACTCCCTTTCCAGCTCTGTCTGTCTGTCTCTCACTATCACGCCCTTTCCCTTCCTGTCTATCTCAATCTCACTCCCTTTCCCACTCTGTCTGTCTCTCTCACTCTCACTCCCTTTCCCGCTCTGTATGTCTCTATCACTCCCACTTTCCCAGTCTATTTGTCTCTCTCTATCTTACCCACTTTCCCACTCTGCATGGCTCTCACCCTCACTTTCCTGTCCTGTCTGTCTCTTTCACTTTCATTCCCTGTCCCGCTCTGTCTCTCTCTCTCACTCTCATTTTCTTTCCCACTCTTTCTGCCTGTCTCACTTTCACCCCCTTTCCTACCCTTTCTCTCACTCTCACTCCCTTTCCCACGCTGTCTGTCACTCTCACTCTCACTCCCTTTCCCACGCTGTCTGTCACTCTCACTCCCTTTCCCATCCTGTTTGTCTCTCTCACTCTCACTGCCTTTCCCACCCTTTCTGTCCCTCTCACTCTCGCTCCCTTTCCCACCCTGTCTGTCCCACTCACTCTCGCTCTCTTTCCTGCTCTGTCTGTCTCTCTCACTCTCACTCCGTTTCCTGCTCTGTATGTCTCTATCACTCTCACTCCCTTTCCCGCTCTGTCTGTCTGTCTCACTCTTACTCACTTTCCCGCTCTGTCTGACTCTCTCACTCTCACTCCCTTTGCTGCTCTGTCTGTCTTTCTCACTTCCTTTCCTGCTCTGCCTGTCTCTCACACTCTCACTCCATTCCCTGCTCTGTCTGTCTCTCTCTCTCTCACGTCCTTTCCCGCCCTGGCTGTCTCCCTGTCAATTGCATGCCCTTTCGTGTTCTTTTATTTTCTCTCTCTCATCCACTTTCCCGCTCTGTCTCTCTCTTTCACTCTCACCCACTCTCCCGGCTGTGTCTGTCTCTCTCGCTCTCACCCATTTTCTCTGACTCTCTCACTCCCTTTCTGAATCCAACCACTTGTCCGGCTCTGCCTGCCTCTCCCACTCCCACTCCCTTTCCCACTCTATCTGTCTGTCTGTCTCTCTCCGTTTCCCCCTGTGTCTGTCTCTCTCACTCTCAATCCCTTTCCCACTCTGTCTGTCTGTCTCTCACTATCACTACCTTTCCCTCCCTGTCTCTCTCAATCTCACCCACTTTCCTGCTCTGTATGTCTCACTCACTCTCACTCCCTTACCAGTCCTGTCTGTCTCTCTCACTGCCACTGTCTTTCCTGCTCTGTATGTCTCACTCACTCTCACTCCCTTTCCCATCCTGTCTCTCTCTCTTATTCTCACTCCCTTTCATGTCATGTCTGTCTCTCTCACTCTCTCTCCCTTTCCCCCCTCTGTCTCTCTCACTCTCACTCACTTTCCTGCTCTGTCTGTCTCTCTTACTCTCAATCCCTTTTCCGATTTTTATGTCTCTATCATTCTCACTCCCTTTCCCACTCTGTCTGTCTCTCTGACTCTCACTCCCCTTCCTGCTTTCTCTGTCTCTCTCACTCACTTTCCCGCTCTCTCTATCTCTCCCACTCTCACTCCCTTTCCCGCTCTGTCATTCTCTCTCAATCCCTTTCCTGCTGTCTGTCTCTCCCACTTTATTTCCCGTCCTGTCTGTGTCTCTCACACTCACTCCCTTCCCTGCTCTGTCTGTCTCTCTGACTTCCTTTCCAGCTCTGTCTGTCTCTCTAACTCCCTTTCCTGCTGTCTGTTTCTCTCACTACTTTTCCCACCCCGTCTGTCTCTCTCACTCTCATTCCCTTTCCCGCTCTGTCTGTCTCTCTCACTCTCATTCTCTTTCCCGCTCTTTCTGTCGGTCTCACTTTCACCCCCTTTCCCACACTGTCTGTCACTCTCACTCCCTTTCCCACCCTGTCTGTCACTCTCACTCCCTTTCCCATCCTCTCTGTCACTCTCACTCTCACTCCATTTCCTGCTTTGTCTGTCTCTCTCAATCTCACCCCCTTTCCCGCTTGCCCCTTTCTCTCACTCTCACTCCATTTCCCATCCTGTCTGTCTCTCTCACTGTCACTCCCTTTCCCACTCTGTCTGGCTCTCTCACTCTCACTCCCTTTCCCACCCTCTCTGTACCTCTCACTCTCGCTCCCTTTCCCGCTCTGTCTGTCTCTCTCACTCTCACAAATTTTCCCACCCTGTCTGTCTCCCTCAATCTCATTCTCTTTCCCTCTCTGTCTGTCTCTCTCAATCTCACTCCCTTTCCGGCTCTGTCTGTCTCTCTCACTCTCACTCCCTTTCCCACTCTGTATGTCTCTATCACTCTCACATCCTTTCCCGCTCTGTCTTTCTTTCTCACTCTTACTCGCTTTCCCGCTCTGTCTGACTCTCCCACTCTCACTCCCTTTCCTGCTCTGTCTGTCTCTCTCACTACTTTTCCCGCTCCACCTGTCTGTCTCACTCTCACTCCATTCCCCTCTCTGTCTATCTCTCTCACTCTCACGTCCTTTCCTGTTCTGTCTGTCTCTCTCTCTCTCACTGTCACTCTCTTTCCTGCTCTCTATGTCTCACTCACTCTGACTCCCTTTCCCACCTTGTCTGTCTCCCTGTCTCCCTTTCCCGTCCTGTCTCTCTCTCTTATTCTCACTCCCTTTCCTGTCCTGTCTGTCTCTCACTCTCTCTCCCTTTCCCTCCCTGTCTGTCTCTCTCACTCTCACTCCCTTTTCCGATTTTTATGTCTCTATCTTTCTCACTCCCTTTCCCGCTCTGTCTGTCTCTCTGACTCTCACTCCCCTTCCTGCTCTGTCTGTCTCTCTCACTTTCTTTCCCTCTCTCTCTATCTCTCCCACTCTCACTCCCTTTCCTGCTCTGTCTGTCTCTCTCAATCCCTTTCCTGCTGTCTGTCTCTCTCACTCTATTTCCCGTCCTGTCTGTGTCTCTCACACTCACTCCCTTCCCTGCTCTGTCTGTCTCTCTGACTCCCGTTCCAGCTCTGTCTGTCTCTTTCACTCTCACTTCCTTTCCCACTTGCCCCTTTCTCTCACTCTCACACCTTTTCCTGCTCCGTCTGTCTCTCTCACTCTCACTCCATTTCCAGCTCTGTCTGTCTCTTTCACGTACTTTCCCGCCCTGACTTTCTCCCTCTCATTTGCACGCCCTTTCACGCTCTTTTTTCTCTCTCTCTCATCCACTTTCCCGCTCTGTCTCTCTCTATTTCGCTCTCACCCACTCTCCCGGCTGTGTCTGCCGCTCTCGCTCTCACTCACTTTCTCTGACTCTCTCACTCCCTTTCCCACTTCAACCCCTTGTCCAGCTCTGCCTGCTCCTCTCACTCTCACTCCCTTTCCCACTCTGTATGTCTGCCTTTCACTATCACTCCCTTTTCCTCCCTGTCTCTCTCACGCTCACTACCTTTCCTGCTCTGTATGTCTCACTCACTCTCACTCCCTTTCCCACCCTGTCTGTCTCCCTGACTCCCTTTCCCATCCTGTCTCTCTCTCTTATGCTCACTCCCTTTCCTGTCCTGTCTGTCTCTATCACTCTCTCTCCCTTTCCCGCTCTGTCTGTCTCTCTCACTCTCACTCCCTTTTCCGATTTTTATGTCTCTATCACTCTCACTCCCCTTCCTGCTCTGTCTGTGTCTCTCATTCCCTTTCCCGCTCTGTCTGTCTCACTCACTCTCACTCCCTTTCCCACCTTGTCTGTCTCCCTGTCTCCCTTTCCCGTCCTGTCTCTCTCTCTTATTCTCACTCCCTTTCCTGTCCTGTCTGTCTCTCACTCTCTCTCCCTTTCCCTCCCTGTCTGTCTCTCTCACTCTCACTCCCTTTTCCGATTTTTATGTCTCTATCATTCTCACTCCCTTTCCCGCTCTGTCTGTCTCTCTCACTCTCACTTCCCTTCCTGCTCTGTCTGTCTCTCTCACTCTCTTTCCCTCTCTCTCTATCTCTCCCACTCTCACTCCCTTTCCTGCTCTGTCTGTCTCTCTCAATCCCTTTCCTGCTGTCTGTCTCTCTCACTCTATTTCCCGTCCTGTCTGTGTCTCTCACACTCACTCTCTTTCCCTCCCTGTCTCTCTCACTCTCACTCCCTTTCCCGCTCTGTCTGTCTCTCTCACTCTCACTCCCTTTTCCGATTTTTATGTCTCTATCACTCTCACGCCCTTTCCCGCTCTGTCTGTCTCTCTGACTCTCACTCCCTTTCCCGCTCTGTCTGTCTCACTCACTCTCTTTCCTGCTCTGTCTATCTCTCCCACTCTCACTACCTTTCCCACTCTGTCTGTCTCTCTCAGTCTCACTTCCTTTTCCGATTTGTATTTCTCTATCACTCTCACTCCCTTTCCCATCCTGTCTGTCTCTCTCACTGTCACTCTCTTTCCCTCTCTCTCTGTCTCTCTCACTATCACTCCCTTTGCAACGCTGTCTGTCTCTTTCACTGTCACTCCCTTTGCCACCCTGTCTGTTTCTCTCAATCCCTTTCCCACTCTGTCTGTCTCTCTCACTCCCCTTCCTGCTCTCTGTCTCTCTCACTCTCATTCCCTGTCCCACTCCGTCTGTCTCTCTCACTACCTTTCCCGTCCTATCTGTCCCTCTCAATCTCATGCCCTTTCCCGCTCTGTCTGTCTCTCTCACTCTCAGTCCCTTTTCCGATTTGTATGTCTCTATCACTCTCACTCCCTTTCCTGCTCTGTTTGTCTCTCTGACTCTGACTCCCCTTCCTGCTCTGCCTGTGTCTCTCACTCGCTTTGCCGCTCTGGCTGTCTCTCTCACTTTCTTTCCCGTTCTGTCTATCTCTCCCACTCTCACTCCCTTTCCCACTCTGTCTGTCCCTCTCACTCCCTTTCCTGCTGTCTGTCTCTCTCACTCTATTTCCCATCCTGTCTGTGTCTCTCACACTCACTCCCTTCCCTGATCTCTGTCTCTCTGACTCCCTTTCCAGCTCTGTCTGTCTCTCTCACTCCCTTTCCTGCTGTTTGTCTCACTCACTGCTTTTCCCACCCTTTCTGTCTCTCTCACTCTCACTCCCTTTCCCACTCTGTCTGTCTCTCTCACTCTCATTCCCTTTCCCGCTCTGTCTGTCTCCCTCACTCTCACTCTCTTTCCCGCTCTGTCTGTCTGTCTCACTTTCACTCCCTTTCCCACCCTGTCTGTCACTCTCACTCCCTTTCCCACCCTGTCTGTACTCTCACTCCCTTTCCCATCCTGTCTGTCTCTCTCACTCTTACTCCCTTTCCCACTTGCCCTTTGCTCTCACTCACAATCCCTTTCTCGTCCTGTTTGTCTCTCTCACTCTCATTGCCTTTCCCACCCTTTATGTCCCTCTCACTCGCGCTCCCTTTCCTACTCTGTCTGTCTCTCTCACTCTCACTCCCTTTCCCACCCTGTCTGTCTCTCTCACTCTCACTACCTTTCCCACCCTGTTTTTTGTCCCTCACTCTCATTCTCTTTACCGCTCTGTCTGTCTCTCTCACTCCCTTTCCCGCTCTGTATGTCTCTATCACTCTCACATCATATCCCGCTCTGTCTGTCTCTCTCACTCTTACTCTCTTTCCCACTCTGTCTGTCTCTCTCACTCTCAATACCTTTCCCACCCTGTTTTTTGTCCCTCACCCTCATTCTCTTTCCCACTCTGTCTGTCTCTTTCCCTCCCTTTCCCGCTCTGTCTGTCTCTCTGACTCTCACTCCCTTTCCTGCTCTGTCTGTCTCTCTCACTCTCACTCCATTCCTCGCACTGTCTTTCTCTCTCACTCTCATGTCCTTTCCTGCCCTGACTGCCTCCCTGTCATTTGCACGCCCTTTCGCGCTCTTTTTTTTTCTCTCTCATCCACTTTCCCACTCTCTCTCTCCCTTTCACTCTCATCCACTTCCCCGGCTGTGTCTGTCTCTCTCACTCTCACCCACTTTCTCTGACTCTCTCACTCCCTTTCCCACTCCAACCCCTTGTCCGTCTCTGCCTGCCTCTCTCACTCTCACTCCCTTTCCCGCTCTGTCTGTCTGTCTCTCACTATCACTCCCTTTCCCTCCCTGTCTCTCTCACTCTCACTCCCTTTCCCGCTCTGTATGTCTCACTCACTCTCACTCCCTTTCCTGTCCTGTCTGTCAGCCTGACTCCCTTTTCCGTCCTATCTCTCTCTCTTATTCTCACTCCCTTTTCCGCTCTGTCTGTCTCTATCACTCTCACTCCCTTTCCCACTCTGTCTGTCTCTCTGTCTCTCACTCCCCTTCCTGCTCTGTCTGTGTCTCTCACTCCCTTTCCCGCTATGTCTTTTTCTCTCACTCTCTTTCACGCTCTGTCTATCTCTCCCACTCTCACTCCCTTTCCTGCTCTGTCTGTCTTCTTTCAATCCCTTTCCTGCTGTCTGTCTCTCTCACTCTATTTCCCGTCCTGTCTGTGTCTCTCACACTCACTCCCTTCCCTGATCTGTCTGTCTCTCTGACTCCCTTTCCAGCTCCGTCTGTCTCTCTCACTCTCACTCCCTTTCCCGCTTGCCCCTTTCTCTCTCTCTCACTCTCTTTCCTGCTCCGTCTGTCTTTCTCACTCCCTTTACCACTCTGCCTGTCTCTCTCATTCTCACTCCATTCCGCGCTCTGTCTATTTCTCTCACGTCCTTTCCCGCCCTGACTTTCTCCATGTCATTTGCACGCCCTTTCGTGCTCTTTTTTTTTCTCTCTCTCATCCACTTTCCCACTCTGTCTCTCTCTTTCACTCTCACCCACTCTCCTGTCTGTGTCAGTCTCTCTCAATCTCACCCACTTGCTCTGACTCTCTCACTCCCATTCCCACTCCAACCCCTTGTCCGGCTCTGCCTGCCTCTCTCACTCTCACTCCCTTTTCCATCCTGTCTGTCTCTCTCACTCTCACTCTCTTTCCTACTCTGTGTGTCTCACTCACTGTCACTCACTTTTCCACCCTGTCTGTCTCCCTGACTCCCTTTCCCGTCCTGTCTCTCTCTCTTATTCTCACTCGCTTTCATGTCCTGTCTGTCTCTCTCACTCTCTCTCCCTTTCCCGCTCTGTCTGTCTCTCTCACTCTCACTCCCTTTTCCAATTTGTATGTCTCTATCACTCTCACTCCCTTTGCCGCTCTGTCTGTCTCTCTGACTCTCACTCCCCTTCCTGCTCTGTCTGTGTCTCTCACTCCCTTTCCCACTCTGTCTGTCTCTCTCACTCTCTGTCCTGCTCTGTCTGTCTCTCTCACTGTCACTCTCTTTCCCCCTCTGTCTGTCTGTCTCTCACTATCACTCCCTTTCCCTCCCTGTCTATCTCACTCTCACTCCCTTTCCCACTCTGTCTGTCTCTCTCACTCTCACTCCCTTTCCCACTCTGTATGTCTCTATCACTCTCACATCCTTTCCCGTTCTGTCTGTCTCTCTCACTCTCACTCCCTTTCCCGCTTGCCTCTTTCTCTCACTCTCACTCCTTTTCCCATCCTATCTGTGTCTCTCACTCTCACTCCCTATCCCGCACTGTCTGTCTCTCTAACTATCACTCCCTTTCCCACCTTGTCTGTCTCTCTCACTCACTTTCCGGCTCTGTCTGTCTCTCTAAACCCTTTCCTGCTGTCTGTCTCTCCCACTCCCTTTCCTGCTCTGCCTGTCTCTCTCAATCTCACCCCCTTTCCCGTTCTATCTCACCCACTTTCCCTCTGTGTCTGTCTCTCTCACTCTCACCTCTTTTCCCATTCTGTCTCTCTTACTCTCACTCCCTTTCCGGCTCTGTCTGTCTCTCTCACTGCCTTTCTCCATCTTGACGTTTCCCGCACTCTCACACACTTTCCCACTCTTTCTCTCTGTCTCTCTCTAACTTCCTTTTCCATTCTGTCCGGCTCTCTGACTCCCTTTCCGTCTTTGACTGTCTCTCTCGCTCACAGTTCCATTCCTGCTCTGTCTGTCTCTCTCACTCCCTTTCCTGCTCTGTTTCTCACTCTCTCAATCTCTCACCCACTTTCCCAGTCTACATGTCTCTCTCTATCTTACACACTTTCCCACTCTGCATGTCTCTCTCCCTCCCTTTCCTGCTCTCTCTATCTCTCTTAATCTCTCAGCCATTTTCCCAGTCTGTCTGTCTCTCTCACCATCACCCACTTTCCCGCTCTGTTTGTCTCTCTCACCATCACCCACTTTCACGCTCTGTCTGTCTCTCTCACTCTCATCCACTTTCCCGCTGTCAGTCTCTCTCACCCTCAATCCCTTTCCTGCTATGTCTGTCTCACTCTCACTCCATTTCCCACCCTGTCTGTCTCCCTCACTCCCTTTCCCGTCCTGGCTCTCTCTCTCATTCTCACTCCCTTTCCCACCCTGTCTGTCTCCCTCACTCCCTTTCCCGTCCTGGCTCTCTCTCTCATTCTCACTCCCTTTCCCATCCTGTCTGTCTTTCTCACTCTCACTCCCTCTCCCACTCTGTCTGTCTCTCTCACTATCACTCCCTTTCCCGCTCTGTATGTCTCTATCACTCTCACATCCTTTCCCGCTCTATCTGCCTGTCTCATTCTTTCTAGATTCCCGCTCTGTCTGTCTCTCTCACTCTCACTCCCTTTCCTGCTCTGTCTCTCTCTCTGACTCCCTTTCCCGCTCTCTCTGTTTCTCTTGCTCCCTTTCCTGCTCTGTCTCTCTCTCTCAATCTCTCACCCACTTTCACGCTCTGTCTGTCTCTCTCACTCTCACTCCCTTTCCCATCCTGGCGGTCACTCTCACTCCCTTTCCCGTCCTCTCTGTCTCTCTCACTTTCAGTCCCTTTCACGCACTGTCTGTCTCTCTCACTCTCACTCCCTTTCCCGCTTGCCTCTTTCTCTCACTCTCACTCCCTTTCGTGCTCTGTCTGTCTCTCTCACTCTCACTCCCTTTCCCGCTTGCCTCTTTCTCTCATTATCACTCCCTTTCCCACCCTGTCTGTCTCTCTCACTCACTTTCCGGCTCTGTCTATCTCTCTAAATCCCTTTCCTGCTGTCTGTCCCTCCCACTCCCTTTCCCGCTCTGCCTGTCTCTCGCACTCTCACCACCTTTCCCGTCCTGTCTGTCTCTCTCACCATCACCCACTTTCCTGCTCTGTCTGTCTCTCTCACCGTCACCAAATTTCCCGCTCTATCTCACCCACTTTCCCTCTCTGTCTGTCTCTCTCACTCTCACTTCTTTCCCCACTCTGTCTCTTTCACTCTCACGCCCTTCCCCGCTCTGTCTGTCTCTCTCACTCTCACTCCCTTTCCCGCTCTGTCTGTCTCTCTCACTGCCATTCTCCATCTTGACGTTTCCCGCACTCTCACTCACTTTCCCACTCTGTCTGTCTCTCTCACTTATTTTACCGTTCAGTCTGTTTCTCTGACTCCCTTTCCGTCTTTGACTATCTCTCTCGCTCGCACTTCCATTCCTGCTCTGTCTGTCTCTCTCGCTCCCTTTCCTGCTCTGTTCCTCGCTCTCTCAAACTCTCACCCACTTTCCCAGTCTATTGTCTCTCTCTATCTTGCCCACTTTCCCACTCTGCATGTCTCTCTCCCTCTCTTTCCTGCTCTGTCTATCTCTCTCAATCTCTCAGCCACTTTCACAGTATGTCTGTCTCTCTCACCATCACCCACTTTCGCGCTCTGTCTGTCTCTCTCACTCTCATCCACTTTCCCGCTGTCAGTCTCTCTCACCCTCAATCCATGTACTGCTCTGTCTGGCTCTCTCATTCTCACTCGCTTTCACTCTCTGTCTGTCGCACTCTCACTCTCTTTCAAGATCTGTCTGTCTCTCTCACTCTCACTCCCTTTCCCACTCTGTCTGTCTCACTCTCACTCCATTTCCCACCTTGTCTGTCTCCCTCACTCCCTTTCCTGTCCTGGCTCTCTCTCTCATTCTCACTCCCTTTCCCGTCCTGTCTGTCTCTCTCACTCTCACTCCCTCTCCCGCTCTGTCTGTCTCTCTCACTCTCACTCCCTTTCCTGCTCTGTATGTCTCTATCACTCTCACATCCTTTCCCGTTCTATCTGCCTGTCTCACTCTTTCTCGCTTTCCCGCTCTGTCTGTCTCTCTCACTCTCACTCCCCTTCCTGCTCTGTCTTTCTCTCTCACTCCCTTTCCCGCTCTCTCTGTTTCTCTTGCTCCCTTTCCTGCTCTGTCTCTCTCTCTCAATCTCTCACCCACTTTCACGCTCTGTCTGTCTCTCTCACCGTCACCCACTTTCCCACTCTGTCTCACCCACATTCCCTGTCTGTCTGGCTCTCTTACTCTCACCTCTTTTCCCATTCTGCCTGTCTCTTTCACTCTCACACCCTTCCCCGCTCTGTCAGGAGCTCTCACTCTCACGCCCTTTCCCGCCCTGACTGTCTCCCTCTCATTCGCACGCCCTTTCCTGCTCTATTTCTTTCTCTCTCTCATCCACTTTCCCGCTCTGTCTCTCTCTTTCACTCTCACCCACTCTCCTGGCTGTTTCTGTCCCTCTCACTCTCGCCCAATTTCTCTGACTCTCTCACTCCCTTCCCCACTCTCACCCGTCTTCCAGCTCTGCCCGCCTCTCTCACTCTCACACACATTCCGGCTCTGTCTGTCTCTCTCACTGCCTCTCTCCTTCTGTCTGTTTCTCGCACTCTCACCCACTTTCCAATTCTGTCTCTCTCTCTCTCTCTCTAACTTACTTTTCCACTCTGTCAGTCTCTCTCACACCCTTTCCATCTTTGTATCTCTCACTCACACTTCCGTTCCCGCTCTGTCTGTCTCTCATTCCCTTTCCTGTATTTCTCTCGCCCTCTCAATCTCTTACCCACTTTCTCATTCTATTTGTTTCTCTCTCTCTCTCACCCACTTTCCCACTCTGCATGTCCCTCTCCCTCCCATTCCTGCTCTGCTTTACTCTCTCAATCTCTCAGCTACTTTCGCACTCTGTCACTCTCACTTCCTTTTCCATTCCGTCTTTCTCTCTGACTCCCTTTCCGTCTTTGACTGTCTCTCTCGCTCGCAGTTTCATTCCCGCTCTGTCTGTCTCTCTCAATGCCTTTCCTGCTCTGTTTCTCGCTCTCTCAATCTCTCACCCACTTTCCAGGTCTATTTGTCTCTCTCTATCTTACCCACTTTCCCTCTCTGCATGACTCTCTCCCTCCCTTTCCTACTCTGTCTATCTCTCTCAATCTCTCAGCCACTTTCCCAGTCTGTCTGTCTCTCTCACCATCACCCAGTTTCCCGCTCTGTTTGTCTCTCTCACCATCATCCACTTTCCTGCTCTGTCTGTCTCTCACATTCTCATCCACTTCCCCACTTTCAGTCTCTCTCACTCTCACTCCCTTTCCCGTCTTGTCTGTCTCTCTCACTCCCTTTCCTGCTCTCTCTGTCTCTCTCACTCTCACTCTCTTTCCCACCCAGTCTGTCATTCTCACTCTCATTCCCTTACCCGCTCTGTCTGTCTCTCTCACTCTCACTTCCTTTCCCACCCTGTCTGTCTCCCTCACTCCCTTTCCCGTCCTGGCTCTCTCTCTCACTCTCACTCCCTTTCCCACCCTGTCTGTCCCTTTCACTCTCACTCCCTTTCCCATTCTCTCTGTCTCTCTCACTCTCACCCCCTTTCCCACCCTGTCTATCCCTCTCACTCTCGCTCCTTTTCCTGCTCTGTCTGTCTCTCTCACTCTCACTTCCATTTCCACCCTGCCTGTCTCCCTCACTCTCATTCTCTTTCCCGCTTTGTCTGTCTCTCTGACTCTCACTCCCCTTCCTGCTCTGTCTGTGTCTCTCACTCCCTTTCCCGCTTGTCTGTCTCTCTCACTCTCACTCCCTTTCCTGCTCTGTTTGTCTCTCTCGCTCTCCCTCCTTTGCCCGCTCTGTCTGTCCCTATCATTCGTACTCCCTTTCCCGCTGTTTGTCTCTCTCACTCCCTTGCCCGCTCTTTGTCTCTCTCACTCCCTGTCCCACTCTTTGTCTCTCTCACTCCCTTTCCCACTCTATCTCTCTATTTCTCTCTCTCTCAATCTCTTTCCCACTTTCCCATTCTGTCTGTCTTTCTCTCTCACCCACTTTCCTGAACTGTATGTCTCTCTCTCCCCCTTTCCTGCGCTGTCTCTTTCTTTCAATTTCTCACACACTTTCCCATTCTATCTGTCTCTCTCTCTCACCCACTTTCCCACTCCGCATGTATCTCTCTCTCCCTTTCCTGCTCGGTCTCTCTCTCTCAGTCTCTCACCCACATTCACACTCTGTCTGTCTCTCTCACCCACTTTCCCGTTCCGTCTCACCCACTTTCCTTGTATGTCTGGCTCTCTCACTCTCAGCTCTTTTCCCGCTCTGCCTGTCTCTTTCACTCTCACTCCCTTCCCCGCTCTGTCTGTCTCTCTCACTCTCACTTCCTTTCCCACTCTGCCTGTCTCTCTCACTCACACTTCCTTTCCCACTCTGCCTGTCTCTCTCACTCTCACTCCCTTTCCGGCTCTGTCTGTCTCTCTCACTGCCTTTCTCCATCTGGATGTTTCTCGCACTCTCACCCACTTTCCCACTCTGTGTCTCTCTCTCTCACTTCCTTCCGCTCTGTCTGTCTCTCTCACTCCCTTTCTGTCTTTGACTGTCCCTCTCAGTCTCACTCCCTTTACCCCTCTGTCTGTCTCTTTCACTCACACTTCCTTTGCCACTCTGCCTGTCTCTCTCAATCCCTATCCCACTCTCTCTCTTTCTCACTCCCTTTTCTGCTCTCTGTCTGTCTCACTCTCACTCCCTTTCCCGTCCTGTCTGTCTCTCTCACACCCTTTCCCACTCTGTCTGTCTCTTTCACTCTCACTCCCTTTCCCATTCTGTCTCTCTCACTCTCTTTCGCGCTCTGTCTCTCTCACTCTCACTCTCTTACCTGCTCTGTCTGTCTCACTCACTCTCACTCCCTTTCTCACCCTGTCTGTCTCCCTGCCTCCCCCTCCCGTCCTGTCTCTCTCTCTTATTCTCACTCCCTTTCCCGTCCTGCCTGTCTCTCTCACTCTCACTCCCTTTCCCGCTCTGTCTGTCTCTATCACTCTCACTCCTTTTCCCGCTCTGTCTGTCTGTCTCACTCTAACTCGCTTTCCCACTCTGTCTGTCTCTCTCAATCTTACTCCCTTTCCCGCTTTGTCTCTCTCTCTCACTCTCACTCCCTTTCCGGCTCTCTCACTGCCTTTCTCCTTCTGGATGTTTCTCGCACTCTCACCCACTTTCCCACTCTGTGTCTCACTCTCTCACTTCCTTTTCCACTCTGTCTGTTTTTCTCACTCCCTTTCCCTCTTTGACTGTCTCTTTCACTTGCACTTCCATTCCCGCTCTGTCTGTCTCTCTCGCTTGCACTTCCATTTCCGCTCTGTCTGTCTCTCTCACTCCCTTTCCTGCTCTGTTTCTCGCTCTCTCAATCTCTCACCCACTTTCCCAGTATATTTGTCTCTCTCTATCTCACCCACTTTCCCACTCGGCATGTCTCTCTCCCTCCCTTTCCTGCTCTCTCTATCTCTCTCAAACTCTCAGCCACTTTCCCAGTCTGTCTGTCTCTCTCACCGTCACCCTCTTTCCCGCTCTTTCTCTCTCATCGTCACCCACTTTCCCGCTCTGTCTGTCTCTCTCACTCTTATCCACTTTCCCACTGTCGGTCTCTCTCACTCCCTTTCCTGCTCTTTCCATCTCTCTCACTCTCACTCCCTTTCCTGCTCTGTCTGTCTCTCTCACTCTCACTCCCTTTCCTGCTCTGTCTGTCTCTCTCACTCTCATTCTTCCTGCTCTGTCTGTCTCTTTCACTCTCACTCCCTTTCCCACTCTGTCTGTCTCTCTCACTCTCACTCCCTTTCCTGCTCTGTCTGTCTCGCTCCCTCTCACTCCCTTTCCCGCCCTGTCTGTCCCTCTCACTTGCACTTCCTTTCCCACCCTGTCTGTCTCTCTCAACACCTTTCCCACTCTGTCTGTCTCTCTCACTCTCACTCCCTGTCCCACCCTGTCTGTCTCTCTCACTCCCTTTCCCGCTATATCTCTCTCACTCTCACTCCCTTTCCCGCTCTATCTCTTTCACTTTCATTCCCTTTCCTGCTCTCTGTCTCTCTTACTCTCACTCCCTGTCCCACCCTGTCTGTCTCTCTCACTACCTTTCCCGCCTTGTCTGTCTCTCTCACTTTCAGTCCCTTTCCTGCTTTGTCTGACCCTCTCACTCGCACTCCCATTCCCACTGTGTGTCTCTCTCACTCCCTTTCCCGCTCTGTCTGGCTCTCTCACTGTACTCTCTTTCCCATTTTGTCTGTCTCCCACACTCCCTTTCCCATCCTGTCTCTCTCTCTCTCTCACTCTCACTCCCTTTCCCACTCTGTCTGTCTCTTTCACTCTCACTCCCACTCTCAATCTCTCATCCAGTTTCACAGTCTATTTGTCTCTCTCTCTCACCTACATTCCCACTCTGCATGTCCCTCTCCCTCCCATTCCTGCTCTCTCTCTCTCAATCTCTCAGCAACTTTCCCACTCTGTCTGTCTCTCTCACTCCCTTTCCCGCACTGTCTGTCCCTCTCACTCTCACTCCCTTTCCCGCTCTACTGTCTCTCTCACTCTCACTCCCTTTACCGCTCTGTCTGTTCCTCTCACTCCCTTTCCTGCTCTATCTGTCTCTCTCACTCTCACTCCATTTCCCGCCCTGTCTTCCTCTCTCACTCCCATTCCCTTTCCCGCTCTGTGTGTCCCTCTTACTCGCACTCCCTTGCCCATCCTCTGTCTCTCTCAATCCCTTTCCCATTCTGTCTGTCTCTCTCACTCCCTATCCTGCTCTTTTTCTCTCACTCCCTTTCCCACTCTGTGTCTCTCTCACTCTTTTTCCCGCGCTCTCTGTGTCTCTCACCCACTTTCCCGCGCTCTCTGTCTGCCTCACTCCCTTTCCCACTCTTTTGCGCTCTGACTCACTCCCTTTCCCGCT
The DNA here is from genome assembly GCF_017639515.1 of Carcharodon carcharias. Taxonomy (NCBI): domain Eukaryota; kingdom Metazoa; phylum Chordata; class Chondrichthyes; order Lamniformes; family Lamnidae; genus Carcharodon; species Carcharodon carcharias. The sequence continues at coordinate 173,762,158 of NC_054469.1, forward strand.
TTTTCTCCCTCTCTCACTTGCTTTACTGTTCTTTCTCCATCTCTCTCACTTGCTTTCCCATTCCTTCTCCATCTCTCTCACTCCCTTTCCCGCTCTCTCTGTCTCTCTCACCCGCTTTCCTGCTCTCTCTGTCTCTCTCACCCACTTTCCCACTCTGTCTCTCTCACCCACTTTCCCGCAGTGTTTCTCTCACACTTTCCCGCTCTTTCTCCCTCTCTCTCACTCGCTTTCCCGCTCTTTCTCCCTCTCTCACTCACTTTCCCGCTCTTTCTCTCTTATCTCACTCCCTTTCCCTCTCTGTCTGTCCATCTCACTCCCTTTGCTGCTCTCTCTGTCTCTCACTCTCACTCACTTTCCTGCTCTGTCTTTCTTTCTCACTCCCTTTCAGCCCTGTCTCTCTTTCTCTCTCTCACCCAATTTCCCCCGTCTTTCTCACTCTCACTCCCTCTCCCGCTGTGCCTGTCTCTCTCACCCCTTTCCCGCTCTGCCTGTCTTGCTCACTCCCACTCTCTTTCCCTCTCTGTCTTTGTCTCTCACTCCCTTTCCCATCCTGTGTCTCACTCACTTTCCCAGTCTGACTGTCTTTCTCTCTCTCACCCCCTTTCCCGCTCTGTCTCTCTCTCTCATCCACTTTCCCGCTCTGTCTCTCTCTCTCACCCACTTTCCCGCTCTGTCTCTCTCTCTCACCCACTTTCCCACTCTGTCTCTCTCTCTCTCACCCACTTTCCCGCTCTGTCTCTCTCTCTCACCCACTTTTCCACTGTCTCTCTTTCCCGCTCACCCCCTTTCCAGCTCTGTTTGTCTATCTCAGTCTCACCCACCTTCCCGCTCTGTCTCTATCTCTCTCCCTCTCACCCTCTTTCCCGCTCTGTCTCTCTCCCCCTGTCCCACTCTGTTGCTCTCTCCCCTTTTCCTGCTTTGTCTGTGTCTCTCTGTTTCTCTCTCTCTCTCTCCACCTTTCCCACTCTGTCTCTCTCTGTGTCTCTCTCTCTCCACCTTTCCTGCTTGTTTCTCTCACTCTGTCTTTGTTTCCCACTTTTTCATCTGTCTCAAAGTAGGGAAAGAAAGCTGCCATTGTGAAAACTCACCTGCTTCACTTATGTCCTTGAGGGAAGGAAATCTGCCATCCTTATCTGGCCTGGCCTGGCCTACATGTGACTCAGACACACAGTATTGTGGTTAACTCTAACTGTGTGCCACTCAATCCACTAATAAAGTTTAAAACAAATGGAACTGGACTGGCGCTGACCCAGTCACCAGAAGCAACAACTCAGCCCTGTTGACTCTGCAAAGTCCTGCTAACTAACATCAAGGGCCTAGTGCTAAAATTGGGAGAGCTGTCTCATAAACCAGTCAACAGCCTGACATAGTCACATTTACGGAATCATATCTAACAGATAATGTCCCATTACACTACCATCCCATCCCTAGATATGTCCTCTCCCACCGGTAGGACAGAACCAGCAGAGGTGGCTGTGCCGTGGTATATGGTTGGGAGGGAGTTGCCCTGGGTGTCCTCAACATTGACACCATACTCCATGATGTCCCATGGCATCAGGTCAAGCAAGGCTGTCATGAAATCAGACAAGGAAATCTCCTGTTGGTTACCACGTACCACAACCCCCCGTCTCTGTCTCTCTCGCTCACTTCCCTTTCCTAGTCTGACTCTCTCTGTCCACCTTTCCCATTCTCTCTCTCTGTCCCTTTTCCACTGTCTGTCTCTCTCACTCCCCCTTTCCCACTTTGTCTCTCTCACTCTCCCCCCCTTCCCACTCTGTCTCTTACTCTGCCCTTTCACTCCTATCAATTATCCAAAGCATGTTCCAAAAATTAACCTGTGTGACCTTCAAAAATTACCACCGCTGCCAGTACCTCCAATTCTTTCACAAATGTTTTGTGTTCAAAGTTACTGATTTTTTTTCAGTACATTTTCCATGCAGTTCAGAAAAAAGCGTTTCTTTTAAATCAAGTGAATTTTTCTAAAGTGGAACCAACATTGACCATGCCCACAAATGGAGTGCGCCCCTGGAATCGCTGATCAGCCAATAGGAGCATTCTGAAACAATGGCCAATCAGGGCACTGAAAGGCTAGCCAATTAGGGCACTGAAAGGCGAGTCAATCAGGGCAGCAAACAGCTGTCCAATGCCAAACTAGTTTGGAAAAGAAAAAATTGCTAATTGAGAAGGGTCCACATGTGTCACATCTGGTACCTAGATTGATGCTGAGTCATCTATATAGGTTTCTTCTTATTTAACTTCTCTGTGGTGATTTGCTGAGTGGCTTGCTAGGCCATTTCAGTGGGCTGTTAAGAGTCAACCACATTAATGTGTGTCTGGAGTCACAAGTAAAAGGGCCGAACAAGAAATGCCTTTGATAAACCAATGTTTTTTTTACAAAAAATCCAGCAGTTTCATGATCATCATTCCTGAAGCTAGCTTTTTATTCCAGAATTATCGGTCAGAAGCTTACCAGACCCTGGGAGGTGGGACAGCGGTGGCGGGGTTGGCAGGGGCAATAAAGTTGCAGGGAGCCGGGTCAAATTGGCTTTGGCGCAGTCTCAACATCACTACATTTGACCAATGACGGGATCCTCCAGGTATGGAGAGGCCGCCCATCCCAAGGAGGCAAGCGGCTGATTTACATAATTAAAGGGCCCAGTTAGGGGCCTTGAGAACCTTAATCATCCTTGGAGTGGTCTTTCCTAGAGCATTCTTCACTCCTTTATGAGTGTTGCAGCTCAAGGCCCCATCTTGGCAACTGCAAAGGCACTTCACCATCTAAAGTATCTGGGAAACAGCTTACATATGTTTTAAGCATGCAAACTGCTGAGAACAACTGTATAAAACAAGAACAATTATGAACAGGAATTCGAATGTGGATTTTCTTAAAGTAGTTTCAGACGAACTTTTGTAAGATCTGGGGTTTGCTTTAATTTAATTGTAAGACTTAGTCAATTACAATTACAGGCCAAGTTGGGATAGCAGATCTAAAAGGGACTTCAAACTCAGATTAGCTACAAATCCAGGCACATATGAGGGTGTTTTCACAAACTTCACAAATGTTGTTTTCCACAATAAGCATCAGTTGCATTTACAATGGAACACCAGTCCTCAACCTCTGGTTGAGTGGGCGCCTTGTCTCTTGATTGAAGTCTTTATATCCTGTCTTCTCTTTTTGAGGATGATGCGCGCTTAATATATTACAAATCCTTATTTTATTACAACAGGATATAGATCAGTTGGAGACTTGGGCGGAGAAATGGCAGATGGAGTTTAATCCGGACAAATGCGAGGTAATGCATTTTGGAAGGTTTAATACAAGCAGGAATTATACAGTAAACGGCAGAACCCTTAAGTGCATTGACGGGCAGAGGGATCTGGGTGTCCAGGTCCACAGGTCACTGAAAGTAGCAACGCAGGAGGATAAGGTAGTCAGGAAGGCATATAGCATGCTTGCCTCCATTAGCAGGGGTATTGAGTATAAAAGCTGGGAAGTCATGCTGTAGCTGTATAGAACCTTGGTTAGGCCACACTTGGAATATTGTGTGCAATTCTGGTCACCACATTACCAGAAGGATATGGAGGCGTTGGAGAGGGTGTAGAGGAGGTTTACCAGGATGCTGCCTGGTCTGGAGGTTATTAGCTATGAGGAGAGGTTGGAGAAACTCGGATTGTTCTCACTAGAGCAACAGAGGCTAAGGGGCGACTTGATAGAAGTTTACAAAATGATGAGTGCAATGGACAGAGTAAATAGTCAGAAGCTTTTCCCAGGGTGGAAGAGTCAATTACTAGGGGACATAGATTTAAGGTGAGAGGGGAAAACTATAGAGGAGATGTGCGGGGCAAGTTTTTTACGCAGAGGGTAGTGAGTGTCTGGAATTTGCTGCCAGAGGAGGTGGTGGAAGCAGGTACGATAGTGGTGTTTAAGAGGCAGCTTGACAAATACATGAATAGGATGGGAATAGAGGGATACAAGTGCAAAGTGCAAAATGTTTTAATTGACAGGCAATATGATCGGTGCAGGCTTGGAAGGCCGAAGGGCCTGTTCCTGTGCTGTACTTTTCTTTGTTCTTTATACACTATTCCCAGCTTGGCTCTGAGCCATATTAGGTAAACCCCTGTTCCCGTCCATTTGATTGGTCAGTCATTACCTAACTGCCCTTCCATGATGGTACCTTGAGCCTGGTTTAGGTCATTGTGCTTCCTTGCTGTTTATTCATCAACAATGACCACTTAACGAGATTACTGTACAAAAGCAGAATTACCTGGAAAAACTCAGCAGGTCTGGCAGGATCAGCGGAGAAGAAAAGAGTTGACGTTTCGAGTTCTCGTGACCCTTCGACAGAACTTGGATTCACCTAGTTCTGTCGAAGGGTCATGAGGACTCGAAACATCAACTCTTTTCTTCTCCGCCGATGCTGCCAGACCTGCTGAGTTTTTCCAAGTAATTCTGTTTTTGTTTTGGATTTCCAGCATCCGCAGTTTTTGTTTTTGTTTTTGTTTTTATAACGAGATTATTGTGCTTGTCCTGTCTCACAGCAGCCCCCCTGGGGTTAGCAACATTCTAATGACTTTTAAACAAAGGATCTTTACATCATTTGAATTCGTCCTTTCCATCACTTCCTGACAGGTTAGGACTTGTATAGAACTGTAGTTTACATTCAGTTGAGCTTATCCACCATGCTTTGTGACTATGTTACATATAGAATACAATTTTAATTGACATACTTAAGGATATGACAACTAAGTTCTAACAGTACTATAATAAAATAAACTCAATCCTACACTTTAAAATTTGCTGGGTACTGAAAAATGTAAACAGTCAGATAGGGCTTAATTATTACCCAGGATGTTTCATTGCATTGTTTTCAATCTGAGAAATTAGAAATTATGCAAAAGTTGTGATTATGGACAGCAGGTAGGCAGGCAGTGCACTTAACTTTATTTGGTACATAAAGTAACGTTAACATAGATAACCTGTCAAATATATTTGTATAAAGAATATTCTAGGATACAAGCATTTAACAGCGTTATTGTGGAATATTTCTTTGAGCAAACTGAAACTTTTAAGTTTCACAGACCCAAACACTCCTTTCAGGTGAAGCAGTGCTTCACTTGCACCTCCTTCAATTTAGTCTACTTTCTACTTTCATCCCACTTTCTAAACTTCTTTCCCACCAACGCCCCCTCCCCCCACCCCACCCCCAAAAGGCTGTTACTTGTTCCATGTTCTTTCACAGAGTGCTTACCCTTGTCCTGCTATTATCACAATCTGTTTTCTTACTTTATTGCCACTATCAGCATCTTTTTTTTAGCCCTTATCACTACCATTAACACGACCTTTGTCCTTTTGTTCAAGACATCTTTGTCAATCTCTCCTTTGCCTCCACCTGCTCCACTCCCCCCCACTAAACAGTATAAATTTCATCACATTTTTACTTCTTTTTAACTTTGAAGAAGGAAAATATGGGCTCAAAACATTAACTTTGTTTCTCTCTTCACAGATGTTGATAGACCTGCTGAGTTTTTCCAGCATTTTTTGTTTATCTAAAAGTATGATTGACAGGACAAATTGTATCAATTGCCAAGGGCTGGCTTTATTTGTCCAGTATATATCACTGACTGCAGAGATTAACATGATTGCTTTAGTCCAAATATGTATAAACTATACAACAATACATTGACCTTGGGAAGTATGATTTAAAGTAAGTGTTTCACGCAGGTACCACCAACTCCCCTGCTTCGGGACAGCTTCATATCTCTGACATCTTAGCTACAGCCTAGGCAGCTGTGCTTTAAATGGAATTAAAAACAGAAAACGTGGGGAATATTTAGCAGGCACCTGAAGTGTTGTTCCTTGATCTTGCATTGAACTTCAATGGAATACTGTAGTAGCCTGAGAAAAGGGAGGTCAGTAAGAGAGCTAGGTGGAGAAATGGCACCGGAAACTTGGGATCATACTCACAAACTGGACAGAGACGTTCAGCAAAGTGGTCACCCAATCTGTGTTTTTGTCTTCTCGATGTAGAGCTGATTGCATTGTGAGCTGCGAACACATTATGTACATTTTAAATTGTTCCTTCACCTGGACTCTTCCACCCAAAACAGCTGTGAAGGTGTTGAAGCAGTCAGGATCCTGGGTGTGAAATTGGCTTCTTCTCTAATTGCTAGTCTGCCTGGCAGGCCGGAATGAGTGGGTGGGTGGGGGATGTGTGTGTGTGTGTGTGTGTGTGTGTGTGGGGAGGGGTGGGGTGGGGGGGTGGTGCGGTGTGGGGTACGAGCTGGGCAGTATGTAATCAATCCTGGAGGGAGGTGTCATGCATGATCTTGATGTAGTACAACTATATTTTAGTGGACCCAAGAGGCAGAGGGAGAGGGGCTGAGAGAGAGGATAAGGAAGAGGAGTAGAGGAGAAAGGAAGGAGGAGTTTGCAGAACCTGAATAGGAGAGAGGGAGGGAGTGGTGTCAGGGAGAGGGAGGTAAGAGAGCATGACGATGGGGGGAAGGGGAGGAAAGGAAGAGGGAGGAAGCACAGGAGTGGGAGCCAGGGAAGGAAAGGGCAGGAAGCAGGAGAGAGGAAGGGAGGGGGTAAGAACTGGAGGAAGTTGAGGGGGAGAGGAGAGTGCAGAGAATTGGTGGAGGAGTGACAGTGAAATTTTTTTTGTTATATGTAACAAACTACACAAGACAATTGCCCAAACAGAACATTAGTCGCAGCTATATGGAAGCATCTACATTCCATTCTATTGCAAAAAAATATAGAATTATTCCAGCACACAAAGTGCCCATTCAGCCCATTGTTTCTGGATTGGCTGTAGGAGCAATTTACCGAATGCCACCTTCCCCCCATAGCCCTGCACATTCTTCCTTTTCAGATAAAAATCCAATTGCCTCTTGGATGCCACATTTGTACCAGCCTCTGCCACACTTTCAGGCAGTGAATTCTCAGAACCACCTATTATGTGAAAGTTTTTCCTCATGTCACCATTGCTTCTTGTATGAATCACCTTAAATCTGTGCCCCCTGGTTCTTGATCCTTCCACTGATGAGAAGTTTTTCCCTATCCACTCTGTCCAGATCCCTCACAATGTTGAATACCTCTATCAAATCTCCTCTTAACTTTCTCTTCTTCAAGTAAAACAGTTTCAACTTCTCCAATCCAACTATGCTCCTCATCCCTTGAACCATTCTCGTGAATCTTTTCTGTGGTCTCTCTAATGCCTTCACATCTTTCCTAAAGTGCGGTGTCCAAAACTGGACGCAATACTCTAGCTGAGGCCAAATTAGTGACTTATACAAATTCAACATAACTTCCTTGCTTTTCTACACCATGCCTCTATTAATAAAGCCTAGACTGCTGTAAGCTTTATTAAACAATCTCTCAACCTGTCCTGCCACCTTCAGTTATTTATGCACATATACACCCAAGTCCCTTTGCTCCTGCACCCCTTTTGGAATTGTACCTTTTATTTTATATTGTCTCTCCGTGTTCTTACCAAAATGAATCGCTTCACACTCCTCTGCATTAAACTTCATCTGCTACTTGTCTGCCGATTCCACCAAACTGTCTGTGTCCTTTGAAGTTCTACACTATCTTCCTCTCAGTTCACAATACTTCTGAGTTTTGTATCATCTGCAAATTTTGAAACTGTGCCCCGTACACCAAGGTCTAGGTCACTGAAATATATCAGGAAGATCAGGGGTCCTAATGCCGATCTCTGGGGAACTCCACTGCAAATCTTCCTGCAGTCGGAAAAGCATCCATTAACCATTACTCTGTTTTCTGACACTCAGCCAATTTCATATCCATGTTGCTACTGTCCCTTTTATTCCATGAGCTATAACGTTGCTCAGAAGTCTATTGTGTGACACTGTATCAAATGCCTTTTGGAAATCCATGTACACATCAACAGGATTACCCTCATTAACCCTCTCTGTTACCTCTTCAAAATACTCCAGCAAGTTACTTAAAGGTAATTTGCCCTTAACAAACCTGTGCTTCCATGTCTAAATGCCCTTTTTGGTCCCTAATCAGCTCTATTCCTCCTTTTACCACCCTCTTAGTATTTATATGCTTATAGAAGATGTTGAGATTCCCTTTTATGTTAGCTGCTAGTCTCTTTTAATAGTCTGTCGTTGCTTCTCTTATTTGCTTTTTCTCTTCACCTCTGAACCTTCTATATTTAAAACAAAAACAGAATTACCTGGAAAAACTCAGCAGGCCTGGCAGCATCAGCGGAGAAGAAGAGTTGACGTTTCGAGTCCTCATGACACTTCGACAGAACTCTGTCAGATCAAGTACAATAAGATCATGGCTGATCTGAATTTAACCTCAAACTCACATTCCTGTCTACCCCCCGATAACCTTTCACCCCCTTGGTAATCAAGGATCTATCTAGCTCAGCCTTAAACATATTCAAAGACTCTGCTTCCACTGCCTCCTGAGGAAAAGAAATCGAAAGACTCAGCCCTGAGAGAAAAAATTTCTCCTCATTTCTGTCTTAAATGGACGATCCCTTATTTTTAAACAGTGACCCCTAGTTCTAGATTCTCCTACAAGAGGAAACATCATCTCCACATCCACCCTGTCAAGACCCCTCAGAACCTTAAAAAGTTTCAATTAAGTTGGCTCTTAATCTTAGGGCAGAATTTTGCCCTTGGCATGCGGGATCGGCGTGGCTGGACAGGGCTGGCCGGGAAGCTGGCCACCGCCCGCAATCGGCAGCGCTCTGTGATTTTATGCAGGTGGGACAATTAAGGCCCACCCAGCGTGATACACGAGTGGCAGCACTGAATGTTGCCTGTGCGGGTGGGGGGGAAGGACAGTGAGCAGGCCGAGCGCAAACTTCGCACATGCGCGCAAAAGAGCACTGAATAATCTCCTTGAGGCACAGAGCTGCTTCAGGGAGATGAAAAATTGAAAAAAAATGATTAAAGAACAGAAAAATTTAATGAAACGTCCCCTCACATGACTCTGTTACATGAGGGGACATGTTTTTAATTAAAAATTAAAGTTTTTAATTCATTTGTGTTTGATTTTGGAAACCTCTTCCCTCCCGTGGATGGGGTTTCCAAAAAAAATGCAAAGGCTGCTTGGCCCTTTCATCCGCCCACCAACCATTAGGTTGAATGGGCAGTGAAAAATTAAGCACAAATGATAACTTAATGGCCTTATTTGGCCTTTTAGTTGTCAGTGGGCGCGGACTGGAGCCAGCAGCATACTCGCCAGCCAAACTATCACGCGGCTACACATTGACATCGGCACGCTGGGCATAGAGTCATATAGAGTTATACAGCACAGAAACAGGCCTTTCGGCCCATCGTGTCCATGCCGGCCATCAAGCTATCTATTCAAATCCCATTTTCCAGCACTTGGCCTGTAGTCCTGTATGCCAGGGCATTTCAAGTGCTCATCTAAATACTTCTTAAATGTCATGAGGGTTTCTGCCTCTCCCATCCCTCAGGCAGTGTGTTCAAGATTCCAACCACCCTCTGGATGAAAAAATTTTTCCTCAAATCCCCTCTAAGTCTCCTGCCCCTTATCTTAAATTTATGCCCCTCTTGGTTATTGACACCTCCGCTAAGGTGAAAAGCTTCTTCCTATCTACCCTATTTATGCCCCTCATAATTTCTATCAGGTCCCCCCTGAGCCTTCTCTGCTCTAAGGAAAACAACCCTAGCCTATCCAGTCTCTGTTCATAGCTGAAAAGCTCCAGCCCAGGCAACAACCTGGTGAATCTCCTCTGCAACCTCTCCAGTGCAATCACCTCCTTCCTATAGTGTGGTGACCAGAACTGCACACAGTACTCCAGCTAGCATTTTATATAGCTCCAACATAACCTCCCTGCACTTATATTCTATGCCTTGGCTAATAAAGACAAGTATGCCATATGTCTTCTAAATTCCATTGGATCCAAGCCTAGCCTGTTCAGCCTTTCCTCATAGGAATTAGTCTAGTAAACCTCTGAACTGCTTCAAACACATTTACACCTTTCTTTAAATAAGAAGACCAGTGCTGTACACAATACTCCAGATGTGGTGCCACCAATGCCCTGGATAACTGAAGCATAACCTCCCTACTTTTGTAATCAATTCCCCTCACAATAAATGATAACATTCTATTAGCTTTCCTAATTACTTGCTGTACCTGCTTACTAACCTCTTGTGATTCATGCACTAGGGCATCCAGATCCCTCTGAACCTCAGAGCTCTGCAATCTTTCACCATTTAGATAAGCTTCTTTTTTATTCTTCCTGCCAAAAATGAACAATTTCACATTTGCCCACATTACACCCCATTTGCTCAATCTTTGCCCACTCACTTAACCTATCTATGCCACTTTGTAGCCTCCATATGTCCTCTTTACAATTTACTTTCCTACCTATCTTTGTGTCATCAGAAAATTTATCAACCATTCCTTCAGCCCCTTCATCCAAGTCATTTATATAAATTGTAAAAAGTTGAGGCCCCAGCACTGTGGCACACCACTCGTCACAGCTTGCCAACCAGAAAAAGGCACATTTATGCTAAGTCTCTGCTTCCCGTTAGCCAGCCTATCTTCTATCCACGCCAATATGTAACCTCCTAAACCATCTGCAATAACCTTTGATGTGACACTTTATCAAACACCTTCTGGAAATCTAAGTACAGTACATCCACCTTTATCCACAGCACATGTGACTCCTTCAAAGAATTTCAATAAATTTGTTAAACGTTATTTCCCTTTTACAAAACCATGTTGACTTTGCCTGATTGCCTTGAATTTTTCTAAGTGCCCTGCTATAACATCTCTAATAATAGCTTCTAATATTTTCCCTATGACAGATGTTAGGCTCACTGGCCTATAGCTTCCTGCTTTCTGTCTCCCTCCCTCTTTTGAATAAAGGAGTTATGTTTGCTCTTTTCCAATCTAACGGAACCTTCCCGCACCTAGGGAATTTTGGGAAAGTAAAACTAATGCATCAACTATCTCACTAGCCACTTCTTTCAGACCCTAGGATGAAGTCCATCTGGACCTGGGTATTTGTCAGCCCACAGCCCCAGCAATTTGCTCAATACCACTTCCCTGATGATTGTAATTTTTCCGAGTTCCTCCCTCTCTTCCATTTCCTGATTTACAACTATTTCTGGGATGTTATTAGTGTCTTTTATAGTGAAGACCAAAGCAAAATATCTGTTTAACTCCTCCGCCATCTTCCTACTTTCCATTATCAATTCCCCAGACGCACTTTCTATAGGACCAATGCTCACCTTGTTAACTCTTCTTTTTAAAATATCTCTAGAAAGACTCTTACTATAGTCTTTATATTACTAGATAGCTTTCTCACATACTCTAATTTTTCCCTCCTTATTATTCTTTTTGGCATTTTTTGTTGTTCTTTATATTCTTTCCAATCATCTGACCTGCCACCCGTCTTTGCGTAATTATATGCTTATTCTTAAAATTTTATATTGTCTTTAACTTTTTTAGTTAACCACGGATGGTGGGCCCTCTCGTTGGGATTTATCTTTCTCATTGGAATGTGTACATTCTGTGTATTCTGAAATATCCAGTTAAATGTCTTCTACTGAACTTCTATTGACATATCCCTTAACATTATTTGCAAGTTCACTTTAGCTAGCTCTGCTTTCATACCCTCATAATTGTCCTTGTTTAAGTTTAAAATATGAGTCTTAGATGCACTTGTTACTCCCTCACCATGAAAATAAAATTCAATCCTATTATGATCGCTGTTACATAGGGGTGCCTTCACTAGGAGGTTATCAATTATTCCTATCTCGTTGCTCAATACCAAGTCTAGTATAGCTTGCTCTCCGGTTAGCTCCAGAACATGCTGTTCTAAGAAATTATCCCAAAAGATTTCTATGAACTCCTCATCTACGCTACCATTGCCCATCTGATTTTTCCAGTCTATATGTAGATTAAAATCCTCCATGATTATTGCTGTACCTTTCTGGCAAGCTCCCATTATCTCTTCTTTTATACTCTATCCTACTGTGTAGTTACAATTAGGGGGCTTGTACACCACAAGTGACTTCTTGCCTTTATCATTTCTCATCTCAACCTAAACAGTTTCCACATCCTGGTTTCCTGAACTTTGGTCATCCCTCTCTAAAATGCTAATACCATCATTAATTAACAGAGCCACCCCTCCACCTTTTCCTAACTTCCTGTCCTTTCTAAATGTCACATACCCTTCAATATTCAGGTCTCAATCTATGTCATCCTGTAGCCATGTCTCTGTAATGGCTCTCAGATCATACTTACTTATTTGTATTTGCGCTATCAGTTCATGTTTTGTTTTGAATGCTACGTGCATTTAGTTACAGAGCCTTTATTTTTGTCCTTTTATTATTTCTGTAGCATCTAGCCTTATCTGCTGATTTACTCTTAGGTTTGTACTCTCTGTCCCTTCCGGTCAAAGTCTGTTTATCATTTCCCATATTAATACCTGTCTCTGTCACCTTGTCTCCACCACATCTTCCCAAATTTGATCCCTTGCCCCCACTATACAGTTTAAAATCCTCTCTACTTTTCTAGTTAGGCAGCTCACGAGGACACCAGTCCCAGCACGATTCAGGCATGGACCGCCCCAATGATACAGAACCCACTTTCCCTCATTCTGGTGCCAGTCCCCACAAACCGGAACTCACTTCTCGCACACTAGTTTTTAAGTTATGCATCCATTTCTCTAATCTTATTTGCCCTATGCCGATTTGCACATGGCTCAGGAAATAATCTAGAAACTATTATCTTTGAGGTTTTGCTTCTTAATTTGGTGTCTAGCTCCTCATACTGACTACGCAGAGCCACCTTCCTTATCCTGCCTATGTCATTGGTACCTATATGGACCACAATCACTGGATCCTACCCCTCCAACTGCAAGTTCCTCTCCAGCTGAGCAGATGTTCCGAACCCTGGCACCGGCCAGGCAACAAAGCTGTCTGGTCTCTCGCTTTTTGCATACTGAGGACAGTGTCAATTCCCCTTACCATACTGTCCCCTACTACCACTACATTCCTTTTTGCTTCCCCACTTGGATGGCTTCCTGTACCATGGAGCAATGGTCAGTTTGTTCATCCACCCTGCAGCCTCCACTCTCATCCTAACAAGCTGAGAGAACCTCAAACTTCTTGGACAATTGCAGAGGCTCACACTCCTGCCCTCTGGGTCCCCTTACCTGCCTCACTCTTAGTCACACCCTCCTGTCCCTGGCCACTGACCAAATCAGAAGACCCTATCCTAAGTGGTCTGACTGCCTCCTGGTATAAAGCATCCAGGTAACTTTCCCCCTCCTTGATGTGCCCCAGAGTCTGCAGCTCAGCCTCCAGCTCAGTGACTCTGAGCCGAAGTTCCTTGAGCCACAAACACTTACTGCAGACGTGTTTGCCCTGGATCACAATGTTATCCAGGAGCTGCAGCCTTGACATATCACCTGCCCCGCCATTGTTAATGTGTTTTAAATAATTACTTAATTATATTAATCACTTACTTATGCTGCTCTCTTAAATATTTTATTAACTTTACCACCAAATTATATACTATTTTAAACCTTAGGGATAAAATAGAACTTACCCACTTACTGGATACTCACCAAATTTCCTCTTTTACTCCTTTCCCTGTAGTAGAGCAAGGATCAATTTTATGGGGTGAGAAAGATAGAAAAGGGGGAAAAAACTCCTTCCCCCCTTCTCCCAGCTCCCCTCAGACCAAACTCCAAGTCTTCACTCAGTTAGTTGACTGCATTCTGTTAGCCAAGACTGCACTAAAGAATCCTGAATTTATAGCAAACTGAACTGGAGCTCCAGTAAGCAGATTCAGCTAATTAACTACTCAGCTCCTACAGCTGAGTGTGTGTTTACCCTGTCTAAACTGCAAGAAAGTAAGAACCTAGCCTGCTTACACAATACTTTCCAGTTACTGTTGATTACAGATAAGATTAGACTTTTAGAGGAAAAATTTAGGAACAAACTTAACACTTAAAACGCCCCTTTCACCAAACTCCAAGTTTTCGCTCAGTAAGTTGGCTTGCATAAGGGAATGTGAGTTAGGGACTTCTTGTACTCTCCTTCCAAGATAACAAACATTGCTGCAGCTGTATCAATGATGAAAGTAAGTTGTGAATCTCTGACTTTCATTTCTACTGTGGAAGCTGTAATTTTATCTTCAGCCCCATTACTCTCAGCTTCTACATTGTTTTTCTTGCTCTCTGACAGAGTACAGCTCTTCATCATCCTGCTCAATAACATCAATTCTTATTTCCATATCTATCATATAAGCATTCAAGGATTTCCAGACTCCTGAACTAGCTTTAGATCTGCCACGACCTCGACCGGGTGCATGACTGTGACCTGGAGCTTTACCATGACTTGGAGCATTACAGTTTCCTGTACTCCTGCATGCAGTCTGGATAATGCTGACTTCCCACAGGCATAGCACTTGACTAGAAATAGAGCCATTTAAATTGTTGGTGGCTACCATGGCAATGGTAGCATCTAAATTTCTGATTCTGAGTCTGTGAGCTTGACTGCTATGGCCTGGATCCTACTGAAATCCAATGAGCCTCCACTGCCAGCTCAGGGAAAGAACTGCCTTGTCTGTTATTGTGGGTTTATCTCAGGCTTCTTACTCTAGAAGAGATCTTGCTGGAAGCAATGGTCCTTTGTTCAAAAACATTTATTTACATACTAACTATTTACAAAGGTTAAATAAGACCATGACATAGCTAGAGCTACTCTTGGAGATCTTCACACACATCCTCTCTCAGTGAGTGAAATTACAGTGGCATATCTCCTTATGTACATGCCTAGTAGCCATCATTAGAGTTTACTCTACATCTCCCCCCACCGAGGCTTTATCGCCATACTATTATACACACATTCTCTTACACCTCCCTCTCACATTCTCTTGTGCTGGTGGCGTCAATCTCTGACTGTGTCCTTAGCTCTCTTTGAGGACTTATAGGTAGTATGCTGTCTAGAACTTTCTCCTTGGAAGGCACCAGCATCCTCAGATTGGTCTGCAGTATAAATGGTGATAAACAGAGATTTTCCTTCTCTTCTATCTTTCCCTTCTTCTTGGTACTTTGAGGAAAAGTTGGTGGCCACTCTTGCTTGAAAGAATGATGCTTGTCCAGCACCTGCAAAGATTTGTACAGCTGTCGAGGCTCTAAAAACTTTACTGCTGCAATGAACAAAGTATTATATAATGCCTCAACCATGAATGAAGTAGATGGACAAAGAGAAGGATGAAGAATATTCCAAAGAAAAAATGATGGTTGTCCTGCTAAATACCATAGGAATTTATTTTCCTGTAGGCAGTGGTTCAGCTTGCACACTCTCTTTGGTATGAGCTTGTTCTTCAGCAGGCCTGAACATTTCTGGAACTTTATCAGAATGTGTACTGTCTTGAAAAAGTAAAGCAAGGTTCAGGATCTCCTCCTGTGACAAATCATTGATATCAATGGCAGCTTGGTTAGCATCATCTTACACTCTTTTCCAAAAAAGCAAATTAAAGTCCAGAATGGCATCCTTCATGCTTGGTGGACCTATCTCTTTTTGGCTAGGCAATACAATTTGTTGATGAAAGAGTCAATTCCTTCATCCTGATTTTGATTGCACAGATTAAATTTCACCCTACTACGATATTTTTACAAAGACTAAAGTATGAGTCAAAGGCTGTGATAACATCTTCGTTCACCCTGTCTGTCCAGCATGTTGTCTGCTAATCTCCCAACAGCCTGTAACAAAGTTCTAACTTGATCTTTATTCTCTTTACTTGCAAGACCTGAGGCATTGCAGTACCGGGTATTTGCCAATTTTGCCACTGCTCAGCCTGTCTGGGACCCTCTACATTTTGAAATGATTCTGGTATTGGCAAAGTAGTAGCCATTTCCCAACCAAGGTTGGAGTTCTCTTTTCCTGTGTTGTCCTGCCAGTTACTGGGCTACCTTTGTTGTTTCATCACCTTCAAATTGGTTGCTGGATTGGCTTCAAAGACCTTCGCCCGTTGCTCTGTACCATTGGATTTTTCTTCAGGCTTTTCCTGCCATTTTATACTGTTCCCCTGGGTGTAGTCACTGCTGCTACCATCTGTTATTGAGAGTGTATTGGGATTCATTGGCTTCTGTCTCCAGCAAGATCTCTTCTACAGTAAGTGTTTGTTTAGAAACATTTATTTACATTATTTAAAAAGGTTAAATAAAACCAAGACATAACTAGAGGTACTCTCTGAGATGCTTTTACTCATATTCTCTCACTGTGACATAGCTCCTTATGCACATGCTCAGTAGCTATCATTAGAGTTAACCCTTTACAACTTTTCAATTTGCAACTCTCTCTTTCTACCATTTCCATTGCTTTGGCCTTGTTGCATGTCTCTGTCTATATCTGCTTATTGTCTTTGTTTGGCCTGGATTTTAGTCTTTATTAGGCCTCCAACAAACGTATTTCTAAGATCCTAAGTTCATGCCATACCCACAGTGATGAGGGATTTCCTTTAATTCGAGAATGTAATCTGCAACTGTCTCACTTGGTAACTGCTTCCTTTCACAGAACGTATCTCACAATGCAATCTCATTTTCAATCATGCTGTAATACGAGTCCAGAGTCTCTCTTTTTCAGAATAGTCCACAGTCGTGGGGTCTGGCTAGCAGCATTGGTTAGATACCACCTCAAAAGCATCTGGCCCCATCATTTACTTTATCCTCATCTCCCATTTTATTCACTTTCAGCCAAACATGTAATCTTTGCTTTTAATTACACCAGTCCTCTTTGTTAGGGTTGAATTCCCTCATTGTCCTCAAATATGCTGTCAGTGCCATTTTTTAAATTACATACCATACTGACTCACTGTGTACCTGAATACAATGTGCACACACAAGCAATCTTTCAAATTGCTCAAACTTCCTCAAAATCAACTTTTGGAGTTCCAAAAGTGTGTCACGATGTTCTTCAGTCCTTAATTTCTCAAATGAAAAGTAAAAAACAATGTGATCTTTCTGTTGTTATTGCACTGAGTAAGACTAACACATGCTCAACTGCGGGCAGCCATTATTGAACTAACTTTATTTATACCTCCCCAATAGAGAGGGCAGCAGTGAGGGCTCTACACTACATAGGCAAACATTGACGAGATGTGTGGGAGCAAGTATTCCTGTGGGAGCAAGTATTCCTGTGGGCTGCAGGTGTTGTCACGGTGTTTTGAATCTGTGGCTGACTTATTTCCAAGACTCAACCCACCTTGCACAGATTATCTAACCGGACAGTAGGGGGGTGCCTAAATGGAGCCGCCCACTTTCTCTCTAACCACTCTCCAATGGGAGAATGCAGAGTTTCCAACTAGCCACAGCAACCCAGCTAATTAGCGTAACTCAGGGGTCTGAGAGATGGAGGGAAATAAAAGCTATAGCTCACTACTGCAGAACATGGGTGAGTTAACATACTGTGCATGGAGTTTAATCAAGTCTTGGGCACTACCAGATTTTCATTTTTCTATATAAAAAGCAAAATAATTCTTTGCATTTTTTGCAAAGGAAATCTACAGAATTTAAATTAAGCCAACAATAGGAGAATTCAGTAGTATCTAGTTAATGCACTGGTGTACAATTCATTACAACACCAGTGGCGGAGAATAAAGTGTACATAAAAGTGTTGTGTGGATCTTCTTGGGCGGTAACTTCTGAGCTCCAGGCAGTGTATTTGCAGGGGTGTATCTGCTGGGAATTTTGTGAGAAAAGTCCTCCCTGTCAGATCCTTCCTACACGCCAGGAGTCTCACCCCCTCGGCACGTTGCCCTCGAGTGGCCATGGTGGGGAAGAGACCGTTGTTCACCTCCTTGTAGATTGTACCTTTGCAAAGAAGGTCTGGAGAGATATGCAGTGGTTTCTGTTGAGGTTCATCCCGAGCAGTTCTGTGACACAGGACTCTGTGCTCTACGGGCTGTTCCCAGGGACACACACCGAGACAAACATCAACTGCAGCTGGAGGATCATCAACTCGGTGAAAGACGTTCTTTGGCCTGCCCGTAACTTATTGGTCTTCCAGCGCAGAGTTGTCCCCGACCGAGTGTTGCAGACTGGCACATTCCAAAGTCCAGGACTACATGCTGAGGGATGCACTAAAGCTTGGGGCAGCTGCCGCAAAGGCGCAACGGGGAAGGGTCGCTGCATAAGACCTTTCTGCCAAAGTGCACCGAGGGGCTGGGAACAGTGAAGAGCCCCTCAGGATGTACAGCTCAAAATGAATGTCTGCCAATGATTGTAATATTCATTGTTTGTATTGATACACCTTGTGATTCATGTTGTAAAAGTTGGACCTGATTGTATTTTTGTGATGGTGATTTTGAAATGGTTTGAAATGTTGTTGAAGATTTATGAATAAAGTATATTTTTGCAAAAAATAATCTCCAACTGCACTGCCATGAACAGGATTTTCCACTGTGTTTCTGGTGAAGTTACAATGGCAGAATGGGAGGAGCTGTAAAGCTGCCAGGAAATTCCCAGCTCAAAGCAATTATATCAGAAGATAATGTAATACACTTGAATGTTAACTTAAATAAATTGTGAGACCTTGACTCCATTGCACATGGCACAAACCAGCCAGCTATCAACTGGCAAAAGAAATTACCTGACATTGTTTTGAAATATTGGTAATAAGATGCAATCTAAACATTGATACTTTGCATAGTGAGTGAAGCACATCTATCATTTATTGCTGTTACTCCAGCCAGAAATTTTTGTTTCAGCCAGCATTTTGACATATTTCTTTTTCCAGTCCTGCAGACAATGAAATCTAATTTAAACATTCTACTAAAAAATGGACACAGGACAAATAAATTTGACATGAATACATTAACTGCTCATATACCAAATTCAAGACAATATTCCTTAAATAGAATTGTTTGAAACAGAATCACAAATATAAGAATTCAATAGTCACTGCAGATCACCAGCCTTTGGGAAAATGACCGATATTCTGCCATTTTCAAGTGGATTCGTTGAGATGAATGTAGCTGTGCATCCCCACCCATTAACAACCTGACTGGTAACTCAACGTCATGCCTGTGGCAATAATCTAAAAAGGGTCAAGAGGGCCAAGGTAAGTAAAAGTTGTGCTTCAACTAACAATAACATGGCCCTCTAAAACATTATGATGAAAGTCCATATTGTTAGATTGCTGCAAAGCTATGTAGTCAATGCGTAAGTCAATGTACACACTGGGAATATGGATTTAATTACTATTTACAGCAATTAAGAGACATGTTCTGGTTGTAAATAGAGGTCCTGATGCCATGTATCGGATGTAAAACTGTTACACTTGGAACATCTGGTACTTTAATGTTGCAAAAAATGTTACAACATTTTTAAAAAGAGACAATGAGGTGGCCCTCATAGATCGGCCATCATTGTGATGGTACGGTACTCAGGCTATGGTGGAGAGTGTCCTCTTTCTCCATTAGATTTGGGGAAAAAAAGCCAGGGTCATCAGGATATCTGTCACTTAGTGAAACTGCCAGTTTGTTTGGGACAGTTTGCTTTTGTGTAAACATTGACATTCATCTGCAGCTACAAATACTACTTTATTTGGAAACAGCACCATTTTTGGAGATTTGCCTAGGGTATAGTAGTGGCTACATTTGATATTTTGTGCCTTTAGAATTTTGAACATTCATCTCCTTGCCTGTTCTTAACCTACATGTGAGCGCATAATCAACATAATTGCAATGGAACATTCACCACGAATTAACAGCAGGCAGCCTTGGAATAAAGCAAGATCTAATTTTGTTGTATCCACTGTAATTTGATTTCACTGTTAAATTAAAATACAAAAATAAGTGAAATCTTGTTTATTAATTTTACACTGTGATCGTTTGGTGATCACTTTTTTTTGTTGATCCTGATGTGAATTGTATTAATATATTTTAAAAGCACTTTATTGATACAATTAAATTTTGTACCTTATCGAAAATACTGCAACATATTTACAGACTAGGATGAATTCAACCTTTACTTACATCATTAGTGGAAACTAATTTACGGGGAGAAAAATAAATGCATAATCATGCTGGTGGTTTTTAAAAAAAAACTACTGACTATCATTATCTAGGAAGTAACTTGGGGCTAACCCTTGCTGATGGAAAAATTTACCTTTCGGTGCAGGAATTGGGTCTATTTGTGATGCTACTTTGCTTTGCTCCACCTTCCTAGGCTTCAATACAAGACAGTTCAACAGTAATCTGGCACTACATAAAGTATATTTTATAAACCAGTATTCAAACACAAACTAACATGACAATACCATTTACAACATTACCACATTGGCTACACTTCAGAAAATGCTTTGGGATATCCTGAGATTGTAAATGATGTGAAATACTGCATAAAACTGCAGGTGGCACTGCAGTTCAAGCGAGCTCCCAATGGCTATAAAACACAATGATTGAATGTGTTACAATTATGTATGACAGGTCTGCACATTTTATTAACAGATTTAAAATTATCATTTTAATTTGGTTTTCTTATTTAAAAATGGGGTGGTATAATAAAACTATATGCCTCGTACCTGTGCACAGCATATGCAATCAGGCCTCACATTTTAACTTTTATTTTAAATTTATGCAAGTTTGCTGGTCTGTAAACCCATCAACTGAAGGAAAGTGAGAATGGCTACATGGAACAAGTAAGTTTCTATTGTTCCTTAGTTCTGATGAAGAGTCAATCGGACTCAAAACGTTAACTTTATTCCTCTCCGCAGATGCTGTCAGACCTGCTGAGTTTTCCCAGGTATTTTTGTTTTTGTTTTGGAACAAGTAAGTGCCTTTCCTGTACTGTGTGGATCACAAAGAATAGGAGTGCTCCCCCCACCGCCCCTGGCTCATCAAACTCATTTGTAAACCACCCTACAATATTTGAACACCACTCCATCCACCCCCACATCAGACCCGCTCCCCCATGTCAGCTAATTTGCAGATATCTGACTATCTCCCGATGTCTGCTCCCCTTCAGATATCTGCTACCCACCCTTGCACCCCCCCATTGTCCAATCCCCTCCCAATAGCAGACCCCTGGCTGAGCCTGCAGGCTAGCCAGCCTCTCCATCTTTGCCACTAAATTCCCTTGTTCCTTTCCCACCTTAAAATTATTATCAGGGCTTAAGTGTCTCTCCTCAATGAGGAGAAAGTCAAGCAAAGGATTCTCATAAAGCCGTTTTCACCCATTCTTTGGATTACAGGGAGGGATGCATGGTCAAGAATTTCTGTTGTATTCTGAGGGCAGTCCTGATATTGCTTCTCAGTGACTGAGGGAATCAGCTGCCTTCAGGGAGTTTGTGAGGAAATATGTTAGGAGAAAAAGAGGGTACATGAAAACAGATTTTACATTGATAGTAAGCATCATATGCCACTGATGATAATTAGCAATACATTTAATATTAGTAATGGAATGCAACTCTTGGTAATTGGACTTCATCTCTTTCAACTTCAAATGAGTTTAGATTGTATTTTCATGGGGCTGCTCATCATGAGGCAGTTTCTTTTCCAGACGCAGGTTTGCTGCTTTCAAACTGCAGAAAAATTCTTTATTTGAGATCATGCCGATTAGCAAACAAACAAGGCAAGCTTCAAAACTGTAGCATGAGTCACAGTGTAAATGAACATCTTTTGCCCTAAAATTCCAAGCTGGGCCAGAGTGGAACCTTAGCAATCTTCTGGATCAGGGACAACCAAATGTTACTTCTGCAATTCTGTCTCATATTTCATAAAGAGCCATTTTCTTCTTAGGTAGGGGTGGGGGAGGACCATAGGTGAATGAGTTCCTCATCAACTTGGGAATTCTGCCCAGAATGCATTTACGAAGTCTCAGTGGAAAGCTCATCAGCTGACTGCTGGACAAAACCCATTCAGGCCTTCAGAATTGTTGCAGAGTTTTACCAAGTAAGGTAAGTGAGCCAAGAGGATTGATTGTTTCTTGTTCCCGCAAATGGCTACTCTCGGTTTTCTGTCAAGGTTTTCTTTGAACCAAGACTGTAGGTGAAGAGTGGGTTAGGGTGGGTGCTGAGGAGATGTCTTTGCAGATATTGGTTGTTCACTCCAACTGCAATTTGGGATGGGATCCTTGTCTGTTATCAGCCATCAGCAGCCATCATCATCCAACTCCTGCTGACAGCCCATGTTTACAGAGAAAATCCCAGCATCATAGAATGGTTACACAGCAGAGAAGAGACTGCTTGACCTATCAAACCAGCTTGAGCAAGTTGGCAAGTCCCAGTTCTCCACCATTTCCCCATGGTCCTGCACATTTTTCTCTTCAGGTGTTCACCCAATTTCGTTTTGAAATCCTGATTGAATCTGCCTCCACCGCCTTCTCAAGCAGTGCATTCCAGGTCGTAACCATTCACTGTGTAAGAGTTTTTCATGTTGCCTTTGATTCTTTTGAAGATTGCTTTAAATGTGTCTTCTTGCTCTTGATCTTTCTGCCAGTGGAATAGTTTCTCTCTATCTAGACAATTTAGACCCTTTATTTGAACACCTCCATCAAATCTCCTCCCAACTTTTTCTTCTCTAACGAAAACAGCTCCTGATTCTATTCCAATCTCTCAGCATAACTGAAATTCCTCATTCCTGGAACTATTCTCAAATATTTTCTGTATCATAGCTAAAGCCTTCACTACTTTCCTAAAGTGTGGTTGGCAGAGTTGGACACAGTACTCTAGCTGAAGCCAAACCATTATTTTATTAACGTTGATCATAGCTTCCTTGCTTTTATATTCTATGCCTCAATTTATAAAGCTCAGGATGTCATGTGCCTTTTTAACCACCATCTCAACCTGCCTTGCCACCTTCAACTATACACCAATGTATCTGATTTTCCAACCCCTTTAGAGTCATACTGCTGTTTATATTGTCTCTCCTTGTACATCCTACCAAATGTATCCTTTTTCCAATTTGAGTTAAAATTCATCTACCACATGTATGCCTGATCTGCCAGCCTATGTCCTCTTGAAGTCCATCTCTATGCTTAAAAACATTTACAATATTTCCAAGCTTTCCATCATCTGACATGTCATCTTTCTCCACGTCAGCATTAATTCATGTCTTTTATCTCCAAGGGTGGAGGAGGAATTGATGAGGGAGGACACGGAGAAATCCACAGAGGAAGGTGAGCACTCTGAGGATGCACTGTCACATGACTCATGCAAACCCTTCCACGAGCACAGATACACACACCTCGGTGGGAACTGGAACAGAGATAGCTAGGTTGTCACATGATGAGGCACACATCACATGTGAGTAGTAGTAGGTGCTGGAGACAGAGATAGCAATGGAGAGACACTCCAACCTCTGCTCAGCTGGATGTAGATGCTGAGTCTCGAGAGCCACACATGAAAAGAAAACTTGTGGAACAGCAATACCCAATGTGTGTGTGCTTCTATCAGCATTTTCAGAAGCATTGCACACATTTGGGAGAGAGATTGGAGGAATCATAATGTGACATAATGGGCTGGATATTTGCTATTGAGGTGAGTAGTTCGAGTCGGGAAATTTCCCAACTGGACAGACCCACTGTGGAATAGAGTGCCCCTTTACCTGCTATTTTCAGTCCAGTGTGGCGGGTGTGGGATGGAGTGGGGTCCCGCTGTGGCTGGACATAGGTCAGTGGTGACCACAGGGTTCAATATATTTTAGGCTCTCTAGCCCTCACTTCTCACACTACATCCCACTCCCACGACCCCTTATAGTCCCATGCCAAATTAATGCCGAGCCATGCTCCCTACTGACCCCCAATAGCCCCATATATCCTCCATATCAATCCATTGCCCCTTCCATGCCCATTCCCCTAGAATACACTTTACAGAACCAAATAACCCTATAGTAAAATGGTTTGTGTGGAGCTGCTGAAAAACACACAATTATAATGTTTTGAAAAAAGAACTGCTGTTGCTACAACCCTATAAAGGTGTCAATCAGCCAGACATTTGTCAGAAGGTTAAGCACTTGATACCTCAACCTTGTGCAAATAAACATTGAGTCATTTGCAAAGGAGATCACAGAAAAAAATAGCTTATTATAACCTCATGTAGCTATCAATCAAGCAAAGTCCACACTTTTCACTAGTTGTTTATTCTTTTATGAGAGTCTGGGCTCTCAGCCAACTCTCATTATGTATGTTTGGCTGAAAACACAGACTCTCATAGAAGATTCTATGGGGCCTGAGTTAACATGGAAGGTATGAGGGCCAAAGGGGGTGGGTGGGGCAGATTGGCATTGTGTTGGCATGGGGGCTATAAGAGGCCATGGGGATGTATGGGGCTGTATCAATTGTATCAGGGACTAAGGGGTGGCTAGGGGGCATGACTTAGCACTGAGTTGGAATTGAGGGGGCCTAGGGGCATGGATAAAGGTCTTTTGACCTCACCTTTTAAATACAGACAATGGACTGGATATTTGCTACTGAGGTGAGTAGCTTGAGTCAGGAAATTTCCCGACTGGACAGACCCACTGTGGAATAGAGTGTCAATCAAACAGACATCATGGAGAAGCTGGCCCAACTCCACGAAAATTGCAGGGGGCTAGAAGATGCCTAACCTGCGCCTCAGGTGCGGGCCGAGTGGGGAGTGCAAGGTGCAAGCTGCTACCTCCACCCTTAACCCATGCCAGGGAAAATTGCGGATGATGGGATGGGGTGGGTGCAGGAATCCTGGAATTGGGTCTCGCCTGCCATTTTTAGATGTATCTGGAGCCTTTCTGACTCTGAAAATCTGGCCCAATGTCTCAGATTATTATCCACCAATATGGAGAATCAGATGGGACAAGCACCAGGTGCATGCTGGACCAGGCCAATTGCCTGCACACCCAATCTGCCACTTTACACAGGATGGAGCAAAGCCTTGTATTGATGGCTTAACACCAACTAGAGTGTAGCCAACTGATCTTCAGTTCTTCACTAGCAGGGAGCTTCTGGTGGGCCATTGAAGGGAAGATGAAGGAAGGTGACGTAGAAGTGGGGACTGCTTAAGAAGCTTCTACTTCTCATCTCTTGTTGCACCCCACCCACCATCACCACAGACAGAGTCACACCTTCTGCCTCCGCCCCCATGGCTGAGTTTGCCCTGGACAAGTATAGTTGGGGCAGGCTTAGTGGAGCCCTCACAGGCACCAAAACCCAGAGGACCTGTACCACAGGCATCATCTCATCTATCAAAGCAGGGGAACAAGCAACCTTTTCTTAGCTCTGCTGAATTCAGGATCACAGCATGTAGGAGTAATTAAGTGGCAGATGAGAAACATTAATTGTTGCACAAGGGGATTCACTTGAGTGTACAGCAATGTTTATGGTGACATGGTAATACTTATTACAATAAATTAAAGACTTTATTTGGATGGCTCATTCTCCTGGTCTCTACTTTGCTGTATTCCCCCCATTCACCTTGGACAGTGGCTTTCAGGTGAAATGTATGACCAGATTTTATGAGAAGGAAAAGGTGTGAATGTGATGGTTGGATTGTTGACTCTTGGACTGAATTGTGCTTGGTGAGGTGGTGGGGGAGGGGTGTCAATAGATAAGCCTAGGACTGATGATAATGGGCACAAAATTCTTAAAATGGCTTTTGCCTGTGAATGCAAATGATCTCATTTAATTGTGGAGATTGACAGATGAAGGTAATTGTAGATCATCTCACAGCCATTAATCAAAAATGGTCTCAGGGCTTGAAGAAGCAACATAATATACAAACACAAAATACAAATGACAATGAAAAGTTAAAAAAAGCCATATGAAGGGAAGTGAATTATGAATAAGAAAACGTCTTTAAGGAAACCATTTGTAAATTCAGTTCCTTGTTCGACCCCAAGCAATGCTTATGGATTAAATTTTACACAGCTCTAGCTTACATGTTGGGGGTGGCTTGCCCTGTTGCAATTTGATGGTTGATAGGCTCGAGCCAGGCCTTCTGCTCCCCGCTTCCCTACATCTAGGAAGAAAGTTCCACCTTCAAGAGGTACTGGCTAATCAAATAGCTAGCAGCTCTGTGGTCCCAGACACACCACTGCGGGTAGTAGCCACTGCTGGGACTGCATCCAGTCTCCAGAGGTGATCGTTGTGCTCAGACACTGAGTTAACTGGTGGTGTTATTGCTGAGGCCAGGCTGGCAGTGGACAGGGCAGCTGTGGGGTGGGGGGCAAGGAAAACTTCAGGAGGGGTAGATCTCAGGCTCGGATCGTCCCTGTCAAGATGGCAGAACCTACCCTCTCCTTGTCCACCACCAGCCCGAGCAGTGAAACTGGCACACCTCCACCTGACATGGGAAAAATTGTGGTGGGGTCAGGAACAGGCCCTTAAGTGGCTATTAATTGGCAATGGGGTGGTGGGTGGATGGGTAGGTGCCAGGACTGACACCCATGGCACTGCTCCCAATTTTATACCTCCTACTCGCTTGCCAATTCACCCCCAGGATCTGTATAATTCAGACTGATATCTTCTCAGTGATACCTTCTCTATTTCCAATGGCTGAAGGGTCAATAACCAAAGGGCACATATTTAAGGCAACTAGCAAAAAGAAAGAGGTGATATGAGGAAAAAGACTTTTTAACATGATTGGTTAGGATTTGAAATGCAGTACCTGTTATGGGGATGTATATAGTTTCAATAACAGTCTTCAAAAAGGAAATGGATAAATGGAGAAAAAATTGCAGGGATGTGAGAAAATTGTGATGCAATGGACCAACTGGATTACTCTTTGAAAGAGCCAGTGTAGACATAATGGACTGAACAGCCTCCTGCTGGGCTGTCCTATGATTTTACCAAGGCATTTACTTCCACCTCTGTAACATTGCCCTTCTGTCCCTTCCTTAGTCAACTAAAATGGTCAGTCTCATGCCTACCTCCTGCAGCTTCAGTCAGTCTCCTCATTTCCTGGCCAGTTTCTCAGCCTCCAACCTCAGCTCATCGCTATTGAAATCCTACTGCCTATCAAGTCCTGCTCATCCATCATTCCCTATTTTTCTGACTTACGTGGGATAAGAGTCAATCAATAGCTCAAAGTTAAAATTTTCATCCTTATGTTTAAATCCTCCTAAGGCTTTTCTGTATTCTTCTTCCTTCAGGGCTAAAACCCATGTCAGGTTGGAAAGGAACTTCCCATATTCTTTTTCCTTTAATTGGTCCAGGTTTTCTTTCTGATCTGTTTATTCTTTCCTCTCCAAGGCTGGTGAGACGGAACAACTGGGCCATGATGCTTTGTTAAAAATGATTGATTGGAACAGGTTCCATGGACCAGCTGGTCTTTTCCTGTCAGTCTTTTTCTACTTTTGTATGCAAAACTGTTGACCAGCATTCTGGTGGGGACAAAGAAAACACTTCAAAGGCACTCTGAAGCTCTCCTCGAAGTGCAACAGCATTGACATTAATGACTGGGAGGAGCTTTCTACCAATGGTTCAAAATGATGGCAACTTGTCCAACAAGCTTCATTACGCTTTGCGTCCAAATGCCTTAATGATGAGGTAGAGCAGCAGCAGAAAGGGAAAGAAAAGGAAGCAAATCTTGCATCGGAATCCCATTACCTTATGGGATGTCCTATCCAATGTGAAAAAAATCTGCATTTCAAGAATCAGCCTGTTTGGTTATATGAAGGGACATGACAGAAACTCACAACCCTGAGTAGACGTCATCCTCAAATTGAGTAACATCTGATGAAGGCAGTACTAATCCCACCCAACTCTCTGCTCTTCTGTTTCCAACTTCTTGGTCACTCATCTTTCCCATTGCTCTACCATGAAAGGCCAAATTCTCAGCCACCCGAGCCCCACACTGTCTGGAGTTCCCTCCTTGAACCTTTCCACTTCTCTCATCTTTGAAGACCTTCCTTAAAGCCTAACTCTCCCTTCACCAAGCTTTTGGGTACCTCTCCTCATTCTTGGGCTTGGCATTTTTCCTCCATGAAACATGTTGGGATGTTTATTTAGGTTAAAGGTGCTAGGTGAATTCAAGTTGTTGCTCCTGTTGTAACAGGCCCTTTTAGATCATTACTCATAGAATTTGGCAAAAAACATAAAAGACAAACATATCCTCTATTTGTCCTTTATGTAGTATATTATATCTTTAATTTTAACATATAAACTTGTTTGCAACTGTACAAATATTTTATTTAGGTTAGCTACAACATCTGAGAACATCTGGTCGAGACTAAAGGCTGAGCTAGCAACTACACATGTGGCATACTGCAGTATGAATGTAGTCCAAAACTCATATATATCTAATTAACAAGTCACAAAATTTGAATTAGTTCAAGAACAAATGCTTAATTAAACGTAATAGTCCAGATCAAAGTACCAACTACACTTGCTACTAAAAAATGTAGACATATGCTGTATACAACATTGCACATTAAATTTCTCTTAGTAAGATAATGCTGTGAAATACAGACTAACAGTGGGAAGTGTCACTGTAGTCCTTGGGGAAGGCTGCCAGCAGCATTCCAATTATTCACCCCATTAGTCTCAGGACAAGGTATTATTTTAGTGCACAAAAATAGCTAACAATTTTAGCTAGAAGATACTCCATGTGTCATTTATTCCTCAGGCAAAGTCCGAGTGAGTACATGATTGCCTGAAGGACAAATGTAACACGCAGAGGCACTTCTAGCCACTTAACACTCAAGCAGTTTAATATTTAAAGCTGCTCTCCCTCCAACCCCATTTTCTTCATTCCAGCACTCGTTGTTTAAAGCAGCCCTTTAATAGCAAGATGAGTTTTTACTGTAAGGCACTTTTCTGCTTAAAGATAGTAGTGCATATTAAGGCATAAAATGTTAGCACTGATTAAGACTTGGAGGCCTGAGAAACTATGACAAAAATATAATACTCCTAGAATTTTAAAGTCCTTGTTGAAGATTTCTCATGGTAGCCGGATGAAAGCTCGATGGCCTTAAACAGAATTCGCTATTCTACTCCACCGTATGGCTTGTATCGAGTACTTTCAATGATCAAGTCTTAGATTGAAGGTCACAGGAATAGGAGTAGGAAACAATTCATTGAAGGAACTTCATTGGTAGAACTAATTTCACCTGCTGCATTGATTGCCCCGAATGCTTGTTGAACATGAAGTACTGTACCGCTTTTTTACAATCATACTGATATAAGCTTTCATGAGTTTGGCAAGCTCCACCACCTGTGGAACAAAAAAATGGAATTAAAAACCTGTTGAAGGCATAGATTTAAAACTGTATTTTCTACACACTCCTCTATTTTTTTTTTGTTTACACACATTATTAATTGAGATGACACTTCTGGCTCTCCATCATAACATTTGTAAACATGTAATAAAATGTCCCAAGATGTTGCACAGGAGCATTATAAAAGAAAGTATAATCCACATAAGGAGGAGCTATTAGGTCAGATGATCTTGATCAAAGAGGTAGGTTATAAGGAGTGTCTTCAAGGAGGAAAGCAAAGTGGAGAGGCAGAGGGGTGTAGGGAGAGGATATCAGAGCTTAGAACTTAGGCAACTGAAGGCACAGCCTCCAATGGTGGAGCAATTAAAATTGGGAGTCAGAATCAGTGGAGGGTTGTGGGGCTGGAGGAAATTACAGGGATAGAAAGGGGTGAGGCCATGGAGGGATTCGAAACAAGGATGAGAGTTTTCAAATCAAGACTTTGCTTGACTGGGAACCAATGTACCTCAGTGGGTATCAGTGTGATACAGGAATGGGACTTGCTGAGAGTTAAAACATGAACTGCAGAGGTTTGGAAGATAGAACGTGGGAGACCAGGCAAAGGTGCATTTGAATAGTTGAGTCTAGAGTAATGTAACAAGAGGTGAAAATGGGCAGTCTTCGTGATAGCACAGAAATGAGGTCCGAAGCTCATTTTGGGATTAAATGTGACACCAAGGTGTGAACAGCTGGCTTAATCTCAGACAGTTGCCGGGGAAGTGATGCTGTTGGTTGCTAGGGAATGAAGTTTTTGACTGGGGAACCAAATCAACGGCTTCAGTCTTCCCAATACTTAACTGGAGGAAATTTCCGCTCAGCCAGTACTAGATGTTTGATAAGCAGTCTGATAATTTAGCAACAGTGGAGGCTAGTCATTTGGTAGTACAGAACTTGGGCATTACTGAATAAAGACATTTTGTTGAAGCTTTTCATCTTGCGCTCATCAGGACAATTGCAAGAATACCAATGTCAGCGGAAGCAACAACTTTATACTGTATGAGAAGAGTGTGCTGACTGGTTGACAAGTGGACACTGATTGATAGAGGTGTTGCCATGGAGAATGCAACAGTTAATGGTGACTGACAGTTAACTGCCAAGCATTGTTCGAAACTTAAACCAGGCAGCTTGACTCTGATTGGTCAAGGCATTGCCCGAGGAATGAACCAGTGAATGGTTATCACTTATTTTGTTTATATGAAACAGGTGCAACGTGTGAACATGTTTTTTCTGTCTGTAAAGAACATGGCCCTATGTACTAATATGTGTAGCTTTTAATGGATGCAAATGCACCACACTGTGAGCCTGGCTGAACCTTAAATTGGTTGTCAGCATAATTTTTAGTACACTGAGGATTATTTAGCAAATGTTGTCCAATCACAGAATCACATCTAATGTTGGACACTATTTTGAATTTTGCAAGCATGGGCTGGTTGGGTATGATTTGTACCTTTCCAATTGTGAACAGCAGAAGGGACATGCTGTTTGATACGATTCGCCAGTCTTACACACAAAGCATCACACTGGCACTGAAATTCATATACCACATTACTCATTTGTGTCTCTTTTGGCTTGACGGCAGTATCCTGTTAGTGGCAAATACTACTTGTGTTGCTACTGTGTAGTAACAATGTGAAACAGTGTGAAACCTGTTGCTCAAATTCTTGAGATGCCTTGCCCTTGCAGGGTAATCTGAGATAGGCTGGGCACTTTTCGGGACCGAAAGTGACAGCCTTGGGCCCATTCATGAGTTTGTGTGCTATACAGCATAAAATGATCTGAACAGGGTAGCCACTATTCTGCCGGATGTCTTTGATGTGCCCTATTTCAGCAGCATGCTTGCACGGCAAGCAAATGGCTCGGAGCCTATTTACAAGGTTGCTGATAAGACCAATCTTACAACTTGGGGAACTGTAAGATTGACCAGTATATTGACCAGTGAAAGTATGCTTGCAGTAGACTGTGGTAAAGAACCTCCTGGCAGATTTCTCAACTAATACGTCAAGGAAGGGCAATTCATTTGACAGCTCTGTTTCATAGGTGAATTTGAGTGCAGGATGGAGCCAATTAAGACATGTAAGGAAATTATTACATGCAGCTGTGGATTTAAATATAGCAAATGTATCATCCACACACTGGAAATATGCAAGTGGTAGGAGGGTGGGTGTCATTCCACCGAAGAAATGCTTCTCACGGAACCCAACAAAGATGTTTGTGAGAGCTGGGCCTGGAGGGGATCCCATGGCAACACCACCTATTTGGGCATAAATGCTGTCGTTAAAGCTGAACTCAACTACATGAGTTGCTGAATTCATGAGTTCAATGAACACTGATTCATGCAATGGTAGTGGGCCTAAATCGCCAATGGGGGAGTCAGGAGAGGTGGTGGTGAGGTAGAGTTGGATACCATCAGTGTCCATTTGAAAACTAACACTGTGCCTTAGGATGATGTTATTGAGGCCAACATGTAGATGAGAAATAGGAGGACATCAGAAGTAATGGTACAGGATCAGGACTAGAAGCCATTGCAAGTGATTCTCTGGCTACAATTAGATAGATAATTATGGAGCCTAGTGGGAGCAGCTTTACCTGCTGGACAACAGTGGAGAGGCACTGGAGGAGGGTGTGATCAACGATGACAAAGGTTGAGTCCAATCGAGAAGGATGAGGATGGAAAGTTTACCTTTGTCACAGTCAAATAGGATGTCATATGAGACTTTGATAAGAGCTGTTTCGGTATCGTGGTAGGGCAAGAAACTGATTGGTGGGAGTCAAACATGGAGTTTCAGGAAAGATGGGAATGAATTTAGGAGATGATAGGACATTCAAGGATTTGCAGAGAAAAGGGAAGTTGGAGATGAGATGGTAGTTCGCAAGTGCAGTGGGATCAAGGATTGTTTTTTTTGAGGATGGAGGGTCAACACCTGAAGACAGAGAACCATTTACAACATCAGCTAACATGGGGATCAGGAGGACCATTTGGGTGACAACAGTTTAGTGGTTTAGCAGTTTAGTTAAAGTCTGTAATTAGAGTATTACAGACAAAACATTGAAGGTTGGGAGCCCCAAGACTGTTGTATACATTGAGGGCACTACAATTGGAAGGAGAACACTTAGCAGCCTACTGCTTTTAACCAATAAGCCAATGGAAACTTAATTTTCAATGGCAACACAAAACCAGAAAACGTCTTCCCTGCACCACTCCCAACACATGCTTCATTTTGATGAAATTCATCTAAAAATCCAGACTGAGGTCTTAAAATCTTGATTTAGTTTGAGAAATTAGATTTCGTTACTTTAATTTTCAAGTTTAGTATTTATAAAATTTATAAAACGTATACCACTTAATAGATAGGGTTGAATGGATTCCACCTAGCCCCTCCCCTCACCAAAAGAATTAAAAGCACAGAATCTTGCAATACAGAGGGAGGTCATTTGGCCCACTATACCGTGGCCAGTTCTTTGAAAGAGCTGTCCAATTTAGTCCCATACTCCAGCTTTTTCCCCATAACTGTGCAAATTAATTCTCTTCAAATACAAGTCCAATTGATTTTTGGAAGTTCCTACGTAATCTGATTCCACCACACTTTCAGATAGCATGATCCAGATCTTAGTATGAAAAAAATCTTATTTCTCCTCTCAATCTTTTGTCAATTGTTTTAAATCTACGACCTCTGGTTAATGACCCACTGCCAAAGGAACGATATTGCCTGTATTTTCAAAAATTAATTAATGGGACGTGAGCATTGCTGACAAAGCCAGCATTTATTCCCCATTCTTAATTGCCCTCGAGATGGTGGTGGAGAACCACCTTAATCATAAGAAATAGTCCATCGAGCTTGCTCCACCACTCAATAATATCATGGCTGATATGATTGTGACCATAATTCCACTTTCCTGTCTGTCCCCCATAACCCTTGACTCCCTAGTCAATCAAAAGTCTAACTAACTCAGCCTTGAACATATCCAATTACCAAACTCCACTCCTCACTGTGGAAGAGAATTCCAAAGACTAACCACACACCGACAAGAAATTCCTCCCTATCTCTTAATTCTCTTCAAATACAAGTCCAATTGATTTTTGGAAGTTCCTACGTAATCCTACGTTAAATAGGAGACAGCCTTGTTTTTAAACTGTGACCCTCGATTCTAGATTCCCCCAAAAGGGGAGATATCCTCTCAGCATCTATCCTGTGAAGCCCTCAAAAGTCTTGCATTTTTCAATAAGATCACCTCTTATTCTTCTAAACTCCAATGTGTATAGACCCAACCCTGCTCAACCTTGCCTCATAAAACAACCCTTCACCCCCTGGTGTACCTTCTCTGGACTGCTTCCAGTGCAAGGATGTCCCTCCTTCAGTAAGGAGACCAGAACTTCTTGAACTGCTGCTGTTAGGGAGGAGTTCCAGGATTTGGAACCAGCGACAGTGAATGAATGATGATATAATTCCAAGTCAGGATGGTGTGTATCTTGGAGGGGAACTTGCAGGTGATGGTATTCCCATGTGCCTGCTATCCTTGTCCTTCTATGTGGTAGGGGCTGTGGGTTTGGAAGAAGCTGTTGAAGGTGCATTTGCACGTTGCAGCAATGCACGTGTGGGTGGTAGAGGGTGTGAATGTTTAAGGTGGTGGATAGACTGCCAATCAAAAAGGCTGCTTTACCCTGGATGTTGAGCTTCTTGAGTGTTGTAGGAGCTGCACTCATCCAGGCAAGTGGGGAGTATTCCATTAAATTCCTGACTTCTGCCTTGTAGATGGTGGACAAGCATTGGTGAGCTAATCACCGTAGGATTCCCAGCCTCTGACCTACTCTTGTAGCCACGGTATTTATACGGCTGGTCCAGTTCAGTTTTTGATCAATGGTATGCCCCAGGATGTTGATAGTGGGGAGTTCAACGATGGTAATGCCATTGAATATAATGGGGACATGGTTAGATACTCTCTTTTTGGAGATGATCATTGAGTGGTACAAATGTTATTTTCACTTATTTCCAAGCCTGAATGTTGTCCAGATCTCACTGAATATGGACATGGACTGCTTCAGGATCTGATTCATAGGACAGGATTTTCTCTGTGGAGTCCTGCACTCCAGCATCAGGCTCAAATGTGGGTTAGAAGCCCAAACCATGTGGGGAACAATCACTTGATGTGTTTTTCTCTGGAGCAGTCAATTAGTAGACAGAATTGGCCTGCCATTCAATTACAGATGGCGGGCAGGCTCTCAAAGCTGGAGAGCCAATCAGCCTCCTTCCAGCTTGAAAGGAGCAGCAGGCTGTGATGACAGACAGGAAAGAGGAGGGGCGCTTCACACTAGATGTGCCCCTCTCCAATCTTTAAATAAAAAATAACTTTTGCAAATAGGCCACCATTGGGGCGGGGTAGGGAATCCCCTCTACAGGGTGGCCTATGGCTGCTCCTGTAACAAGGCATGCAAGGAGGGCCTCTAATCCCGGCTGGAATGTTGGCCCCCATTCCAGCTGCTGGGATGCCACCTCCAGGCAGAAAAAGCTGGCCCACGCCCACTTTGGGAACCTGGAAGCCCGACTGGAAAATCCCAGGTGACCTCCATAAAATTGGTCTTAACAGGCCCTTATGAGCCTGATCAACTAAACGCCAGATGGGCAGTTGCTCTGCCGCCAACTCTACCTCCCAGCCTGGCTAAATATAAAGGTAGAGTCATCGGCTGGATTTTTGTTCCCAAGCTGTGTAACAATAAGCTGGATCAAATGTCTGATGAATTTGGTGAACTCTGGAACTCATGAATTGGCAAGAACACCTAAGAGTGAATTTTGGTGCATCCAGCTCCAGTCTTGTCACCTCCTTCTTGTCCCTACGTCTCCAGGATTGCCTTTGTGCTAGCAGCTTTTATAACATTGGCTTTCTATTTTTGAACTTAATTTGTCACTAAGCAGCGGTGTTTCAAGCCAACAACCACTTGTGCCACAAACTTGCATGCTACCAGCTCAAAATACTCTGAAAAATGCCTTGCACATGTAATGTTCGTTTACTTAATTTCTGAATTGCTGTATAAATAACTCAGTTAACTGCTAAAATGTTCTTAAACAATATCTACAAATACAATAACAAGTCATCAATTTGGTTCATTCACATTCCAGGATTTCCTTACCTCTGCCGTGTCAAAGAGCAACTCCCTTTCATCCACCACAATTTTATACATGGTTGACTGAGGAGCTCCAAATGACCGGATGCTTTCATATGGGAATGTCTCCAGTGGTCTGGCCTCTCTGCGCTTGTACACAGAGACTGATTCAGCACAGACTCCCAGCCAGAGTTCTTGTGGGAAACCGCCTTCTCTGCACTGCAATTAAAATGATATATCCAATATTTCTCTCTCATGAATTCCAGGAAAGAAAGGGTTCTTTTAAGTTAGCTGGCCTGACCAATGTGTGAAAGGAGTACAAAAATTAAAAACATTACAATTCACCAATGCCAGACTTGTTTTATGCTTTACACTGAGTAGATAATGCACTGGGTCTGAAATGTGTGGAATATATTACTAGCAGTCAAACTGAATTTGTTATGTTAATAACATTAAATTAACATCAGCTTTCTGGAGAGGCTTCTTTTACTGAAATATTGTCTTGCATTTGTTTAATGTGTTACATCTAAACCAACTATTATCTGCAATTCATTATGCGTATGGATATTTCATCTCAATACATGAATTGTCAATTCTTTGCACTCACCTCCACATCAAATAGAGTTGAGCCATATCCAGGCCAATCTTTGATCAGAGCCATGTATTTGACCATGACCTGTTCTTGGGTCATTCCTTGCATCTTTTTCCATTTATCAATAACACTGGTTCTAGCTGATGAAATTTCCTCCTTAACCCACATGTCAATCATCTGCTCATCCTCATATTTCATCCTGCTAACAGAACCACCTCGGAAGCTCCGCCTCAATGTTCCTTCCAAGAAGCTGGATCGCTTTTTGTCATTCCTGTCACCAGAAGGAGCAAAGGTCCTGGTTGACTGTGTGATTCGTGCCTTTAATCTCTCCACTGGGAATACCTCTTCCATTTCTGGTACAGTAACATGTGAGGTATAGTCTCCCTGCAGGAACTGAAGTCGCAAGGCAGCAAAATACTGAAGAGTTTCTTCAGGGGCAGGATAGTGACCATGAATAACAGCCTCGTGAGCCTAATGGTCAAAATAAACAAAAGAAAATGAAAATATAAATAAAAATCTATAATGTGCATTAATTGATCAAAGCATAACTGTAGATATTGTAATAATACATTGTTTTCTTATAGGTGTTCATAGATGAACACATTCACAGATGAGCACAGATGTTCATGTTGAAGAAACTGTTCAATGTCTCATCACCTCCTGTGATATTGCTCATAGCAGTCTGGGGTTTGTTGTGCAGTTGTCACGTTTAGCGTGGTTTCACCTCCAGCTAAGGAGCAGAGCACAACATTTAAAAATTAAAACCCACTGCATGAAGAAGGAAGTTGTCTGTTTATTAATGCCAAGGAAGTGGCTGAGGGAATTTCTGGGGCATCTGGGAGAGTTTAACACTGTTGTTCAATCTAAAAAGCAAAATGCTTCTTTAAAGCAACATAATTTGTACATACGATTGACAGGAGGACTGGCTATCCATAAAACATGGCACCAACTTCCTATTTGCAAGTTCCACCCAAGCTATACAGGACTACATTACACTCAAGAGCATGCGACAGTCTCGAGCTGCTTCTCATGAATTGGAGTCTATCGGAGTGATACACATGGCCACTGGTTTATTCAAGGAAGCTCAGAACACCAGTGTGACTTACTTGGAGTGACATGGATTCATTCTATGAATCTGCTATTTGTTACTTGCTCAAGGAAATCACCAGGACAAAGCAAACTAGCAGTAAGTAAACCTTGAGATGATTAAGCAGTAATCAGATACCATATATAAAATATGCCATTAAATAGCAGGATGTGTTTTTTTTAACCAGCTCGCAAAAGGAAGTGTACCCTCTGCCATTGCAGAGTCACTAAATGCAGCCACTAGGTCATATACCCAATTGATGGGGAAAATGGTGCATGCATGGCAAATATACACATTCACACAGATGCCATTCATACAAATGCCAAAGACGCCTTCAAACTGAGTCCATGTCGGCTCTCTGTAGAGCAATCTATTCGGTTCCATTGCTCTGCTCTATCTCGTAGCACTGAAAGTTTATTTCCCTCGAGAGCCCATCCAATTTTGGTTTGAAATTGCTCACTGTCACTGCTTCCCTCGGCCTTGAAGGCAGAGAGTTTCAAGTTATTACACTTGCTGCATAAAAAAGTTCTCCCTCATGTGCTTCCTGCATTTCTTGCCCAAAACTTTAAATCTGTGTCTTATTGTCCTTAGCATTAGCTACTGGGAACAGCTTTTCTTTGCCTACCACATATAAACCTGTCACAATCTTGTACACCTCTATCAAATCTCCCCTCAATCTCCTTTACTCCAAGGAAAACAACTCCAGCTTCCCCAACCTAACCTTATAGCTAAAATCTCCCATCCCTGAAACCATTCTGTTAAATTTCCTCTGTACCCTCTCAATGGCCTTCATGCCCTTCCTAAAGTGTGGTGACCAGAGCTAGATGCAGTACTCCAGTTATGGCCTAACCAGTGCTTTATACAGGTTCAGCATAATTTCCCTGCTTTCATACTCAATACCTCTTATTTATGAAGAGCTAACTACAGTCTCAATACGTCCTGCCAGCTTCATAAAACTATGCGTCTCTATCCCCAGATGTCTCTGCAATCGCTTTAGAATTGTGCCATTAAACATATATTGCCTCCCCGTACCCATTCTACCAAAATGGATCACTTCACACCTCTGTATTAAATGCCATCTGCAGTTTGCAACCCATTCTGCTAGTCTGTTGTAGTCGATTGGTACTGTCCTCACTGTTTGCCACTCCTCGAAGTTTGGTACCATTGGCAAACTTTGAAATTTTACTCTGTATTCCAATACCTAAGTCAGTAGTCCCAGCATTGACCCTTGGGAACACCATTGTCCACAATCCTCCAGTCTGAAAAGCAACCATTTAACATGACTCACTTTTCTTGTCCTTAAGGCCAATTTTTTTTACCAAGCTGAAATTGAACCTGCCATTCCATGAGCCTCAATTTGTTATTCAGTCATGTGTTATTTGTTATGTGGTACTTTGTCAAGCACTTTCTTAAAATCCATAACATTCTTAGCATTCCCTGCATCAAATTTCTGTTACTTTATCAAAATATTGCCATTTGATTAGTTAATTACATTCTGCCTTTTACAAATCTATGCTAGCTATCCTTAATTAATTCAAACCTCTCAAATGCCTGTTTTTTTGTCCCCTGAATATTCCTTCCAAAAGCTGACCCACACTGATGCTAAATTATAGTAATTAAAAATGCCATTTTTTGAATCGTGGGTCACATCTGTCACTCCCCAATCCTTTGGCACCTCCCCATTTGTAAAGAAGATTGGAAGATTATGGCAAGCCTTTCCAAGATTTCCACTCCCACTTCTCATAGCTACCAGGGACGCACACAATTCAGATCAGGTGACTTATCCACTCTGATCATACCAGCCTTTCCAGTGCATCCTGCCTATCAAGTTTCACGCCGTCCACTCGTTCCTACTGAAATTTTGTCAGCAACCTCTTCCTTAATACAGACTTATACATTAAGTATTCTAATATAAAAGCAAAATACTGTAGATACTGGAAATCTGAAATAAAAACAGAAAGTGCTAGAAAAACGCAGCAGGTCTGGCAGCATCTGTGGAGAGAGAAACAGAGTTAACATCTCGAGTCTGTATGATTCTTCTTCAGAGCCAAGAAGAGTTTTTCCAGTATTTTCTATTTTTATATCATTAAGTATTCTATCCTTCATATAGGATTGTAGAATAATAGAAGTATAGAATCCATCTTAAAAAGGAGATCTCT
This sequence comes from Carcharodon carcharias, assembly GCF_017639515.1. Lineage (NCBI taxonomy): Eukaryota > Metazoa > Chordata > Chondrichthyes > Lamniformes > Lamnidae > Carcharodon > Carcharodon carcharias. The sequence continues at coordinate 173,801,299 of NC_054469.1, forward strand.
TATTCTTAAACTGTGTTGCCTAGTTCTAATCTCCCCTACAAGTGGAAACATCCATCCAGTATCCAGCCTGTGCTCTAACCTGTGTGTTGTATAGTTGAAGCATGACCTCTACTCCCTTGCCCTCTATTCTTCTGGTTAAAGTTCCATTAGTCTTAATTATTTTCTATACCTGCTCATGATAAGTGTACTTGGACCCATGAATATCCACCATGGTTAATTACTAAGCAATCATTTCCATTTTTTAAGTAGCATTAATATTGTTAGACATTCTTGGAGCAACTTTACATTTTAAGAAGCAAATTTAAGCAATTCCTCACTTTTTTGTTAATTTAGCATTTTAGATTTTTGACCATACCTGTTCAAACATGAAGGCAAATTCCACACTGTCTTTTGGTACATGATCAGTGTCAAGGAAACAGTAGAGTTTGAAGTAGAATTTCCATGAGTCATCATCTTCAGAAGTGGCAGCAGTTCTGGGTACAAAACAAAGTGAGTACTATTATTGGGGGAGGCAGTGTCATAGTGGTATTGACACAGAGACCCAGGGGAATGCTCTGGGGACCTGGGTTCAAATCTCACCACAGCAGATGGTGAAATTAAAAGTCTGATTGAAGCATGACCTCTACTCCCTTGCCCTCTATTCTTCTGGTTAAAGTTCCATTAGTCTTAATTATTTTCTATACCTGTTCATGATAATTGTACTTGGACCCATGAATATCCACCATGGTTAAAGTCTGATTGTCATGAAAACCCATCTGGTTCACTAATATTCTTTAGGGAAATAAATCTGCCATCCTTACCTGGTCTGCAATGTGGCTGACTCTTAAAAATGCCCTCTGAGCAAACAATTAGCCAGTGACGTCCACATGAACAAATAATAAAAAAAATTCAAAAGTCTTTTTTAGAAAAATAAAAAATGCTGTGTGGAGGAGCATTGCACAGTTGCAACACTGTGTCCCAAAGTTAGCCAGTGAGATCACAACCCAAGTGCTAACCTTGCATTAGTTTGCAGGTCAGTGGGAGGTCACCTGCTTTGCATAGCTCAGGCGGATGCATACCATACATGGGTGCACCTCTATCACGCACGCTACTTGTTGGTCAAAGGCTGCTCACCTTCCTTGGACCCTACAGTCACCATTGTGAAAGCCAGTGTGTCTGACATTCATCCAGCACAAAGGACTCCACTATAGGCCCAGAATGAGAACTCCTGGCTAAAGTAACCCTCAGAAGCTCCCACTACAGTCATTTACATTGGAGGAAACTTCCATAAACAATAGAGATTCAACACTGCCATTTTAGCTTCAGAGTTACAGTGGGACAAAACTAAAAACCCTGTGGGATTTGGGCTCCATTGTATTATAGCTGAAGCTTGACTGACACAGTTATAACACTGATATGAGGTTAACCTCCTAAACCATAGAATGTTAAAATGGTTACAACACAGAAACAGGCTATTTGGCCCATTGTGACCATGTTGGTTCTGTGAGAGCAATTTAGCTAGTCCCACTGCCCTGCCTTTTCCCAATAGCCCTGCAAATCATCTCACTTCAGATAATTATGCAATTTCCTTTTGAAAGCCACGATTGAATCTGCCTCCACCACATTTACAGGCAGTAAAACAAAAGTAAAATAATGTAGATATGGGAAAGCAGAAATAAAAACAAGAAGTGCTGGAAATACTCAGCAGGTTTGGAGAGAAAAACAGATGTAATGTGCTGAATTTTCACTGATGAGTCAGGAAATTTCCTGATGTCTGGACCTTCTCATCTCAAGCAGACCTGTTTCCATATAAAAGTGTTTTTGCTCCGGGGAGGCAGGGGGTGAGATGGTGTCTAGCCTGCCATCTCCGGAGGCAGGCCTGAGGCTGCAACGGAAGTGGGCGGATGGCCAGGCTAGCAGGCTAGAATGCTCGCCTCCATTTACTGGGACAATGGCTCAACTTTAATGATGAATGGCAGGCCCTCAAACCCTTACCACCACCCCACCCCCCCCACCCCCCCACCATCCCACCTCATATGGCCTTCTCAGATTTTCTATGTCATCCCATGTCCCTTCATGCCTCTTATACCATCACATGACTCCTCTATGTCCCTCATGTATCCTCCATAGCCACTCACCAAGTAATCACTATGGGAAGACCTCAGGATGTCCTTGTAATGGATTAAAATAATAATTCTAACTATCTGAAAAACACTTTTTCAAAAAAAGTCTTCCAAAATAAAATTAAATCCCCTCAATTGCTCAAACTTTGTTAAGAAAAATCTACTTCACTGACTGCATCAAATACAGCTTATCCTTTAATAACTTGTTAAAAGTGTCAATGAATATGTTTATACAGCCTGCTGCTGTGATAAGTGGTTGTGGACTTTTTGAAACTCAGCCAAGCATACATATTGGCCCCAGCTACCAAAACAAGCCGTTCTATCTTTCAGACAGTGGAGCCTTTTAAAATTGCAGAAACAGTTGCCTAAGATTTTTTAAGCTACACCAGATTGTCTGTCAATTGATGCACTCCTCTAACTGATAATTATTGAAGGCTTTTTTTACACTTTTAAAGAGTTCTTGCCTTTTACATAATTTCAGATCATTACCACTAAGTCAAGCAATGTTTTCTTTTGTTTTGAATGTACAAGAGCACTTATCCCAAGGGAAAAGGACTCCAATACATGTCAACATTTTAAAAATTGCTAGTGAATGTAATGGTCAACTTAACTTTGTGGGACAGAACTCACTGCAGTGAAATCTTATAATACAGCATCTAACTTTCAAAACTAAAAGATCAGATATTATTCCAAAGTCTGTCAATGGAGGAATTCCAGGACAGGGTGACTTTTTTTGCTCGTTCCCCACTTGGGACTGGAGTTCCTTGTGGCTCACATCTCCCAAAGGGGCCTGACTCCACATAACACGTGGAAAGGAGGGGTTGAACTGCTCACCCCCACAGTGCTGCCAGCAAAGGCGTGAGTGTGGTATATAGGAATGCTATCTGTACCCTTATCCCGCATGAGCAATAATAGACAGAAATGGGATTGGAAGCGGCAATCCTAGAATTGGGACCACCTGCTGTTTTTAAATGGCTCCCGAGTCGATCCGACTCAGCGAAAATCCAGCCCGATGTTTCAGGTCAAGGTGCTGTTCTTCATCTTTCGAATAGATACTTTCCAGCCTTCTGGATTCAACATTCAGTTCAACAATTTCAGACTGTAAACTCTGCCCCTCAATTTTGTTTCTCTTTGTTTTTTCCACATGTGCTGGTCTTAGTCTTGTTTTTCATGTTTTTGCTTTCAGACACAGCTGTTCACTGCTTTGCCAATCACACCTACTCTGGACAAATCTTTTGTTTCTTTACACTGCCATTGCCTTTTGCATCATGATGTCTTTCGTCATTTAACCTGTAGCCTATCACAGGCCTTCCCTTTTGTTCTTCCTCCTCCATCCCCTTTCACTTGCTCAAAGCCTATTACGTTTCTATCTTCCTTCAGTTCTGAAGAAAGGTCCTTGACCTGAAATGTTAATTCTGTTTCTCTCTCCATAGATGCTGCCAGACATGATGATTATTTGCAGCATTTTCTGTTTTCATTACACTTTCAGGCAATGCATTCCATATCCTAATCAGTTTCAGCATAAAACAATTGTTCCTCATGTCACCTTTGGACTTTTGCCAATCAACTTAAATTTATGCCCTCTGGTCCTTCTGCAAATGGGAACAGCTTTGCCCTACCTACTCTACCCAGCGCCCTCAAAATTTTGACTACTTTTATCAAGTCTCCTCTTAAACAAGGAGAACAGCCCCAGCTTCTCCAATCTGTCCACACATGGAAAGCTGAATGGTCTACTCCTGCTCCTATTTTTTATGTTCTTATCTTATGTTTTTATGATTCTCATCCCTGGAACTATTCTCATAAATCTTTTCTGCACCATTTTCAATGCCTTCATGTCCATCCTTAAAATGTAGTACCCAGAATTGGAAACAAAGTCAAGTTGAGGCTTAATGGTTAACTTTATAAAGGTTCCTCATAACTTCCTTGCTTTTGTACTCCATGTCTATAATTATAAAGCCCAGGATTCCATATCCCATATTAACTACTTTCTCAATCTGCCCTTCCATCTTTGATTTGTGCACATATACCCCCCAGGTTCCTCTTCTCCTGCACCTCATTTAGAATTGTATCCTTTATTTTACGTGGTCTTTCTGCATTCTTCCCACCAAAACATTTCCCCTCACACTTCTCTGCATTAAATTTCATCTGCCACATGTTCAGATATTCCACCAGCCTGTCTATGCCCACTTGAAGTTCATCACTCTCCTCCTCACGGTGTACAATGCTTCATTGTGTCCTCTGCAAATTTGAATTTGTGCCATGCACACCCAAATCTAGGCCATTAATATAGATCAAAAATAGCAGTGATCCTAACACTTACCCCTGAGAACCAGACTATATAGTGTCCTCCAATCTGAAAAACAACCTTTCACTGATAGTCTCATTTCGTGTCACTTTGGCAACTTCATATCTCTGCTACCCCTGTCCTTTTTATTCCACAGACTTTGCTGGCAAGAATATTATGTGGCACTTTTTTATTTTTGGAAGTCCATGTACATCACATCAATTGTGTTACCCTCATCAATTCTATTCATTACTTCATCAAAAAAAATCAAATTAGTTAGATTTACTCTTAACAAATCCATGCTAACTTTCCTTAATTAATTCCCCATTTGTCCATGTGACTGCCAATTTTATCCCAGATTGTTGTTTCTAGAAGTCTTCCTGCCACTGAGGTTAAACTGACTGGGCTGCAGTTGCTGGAGTTATTCTTCCCCTCCGTATTCTCAGATGCATCTGACCTGGACTTGGTGACTTATCAAGTACAGTCAGCCTATCTAATACTTCCTTTTTATCAATTTTAGCCCATCCAGTGTCTCAACTACTTTCTCTTTCCCTCCACTCCAACAGCATCTTTTTCCTTGGTAAAGACAGATCAAAAGTACTCAGTTAATACCTTAGCCATGTCCCCTGCCTCCAAGCATAAATCCCCTTTCTTGGTTCCAACTCCTTCTTTTACTATCCTTTGAGTATTTATATGCCTATAGAAGACCTCTGGATTTCTTTTAGTGTTGACTGCCAGATGTCTCATCGTCTCTCTTTGTCATTCTTTTTTATTTTTTCACTTCCCCTCTGAACTTTCTATATTCAACCTGATTCGCATTTGTATCATCAACCTGATATCTGTCATATGCACCTTTTTTCCTGTTTCACCATACTCTATCTTTTCAGTCATCCAGAGAGATCTCAATTTGTTTGCCTTACCTTTCTCTCTCCTGGGAATGTAACTTGATCGTACCCAAGCTATCTCCTCTTTAAAGGCAGCCCATTATTCAGTTACAGTTTTGCTGGTCATATTGCAATCTAAGTGAGGTTGAGAGCTATTTCAGTACTTTATGACTGAATATGCTCCACGGACACAAAAGGAGTCACTTTAACTCCTACATTTGGATTGGTTTGGACCAATTGTGGAATTTGATTTTAAGACATTGAAATATGAACCCAATCCATCTCAAACCAACCCATTTTCCATTTTAATGGAGGGGAGTTGAATGATGAGCAATCTAATCTCCTCAGGAGGTAAGTCATTGAAGGAAGCTACATGCCTTTATTTTAATTGGATTTCTATTATCATCCTTGGGCTTCGGGTAAAATGAGCAATAAGGGGTGGATCACATTTACAAAACAGTTCGAGAGCCAGGAGCAGCAGGAATGTTTAGGCCCAACAAGCTTACCCTGTAAACCATCCCTCACCACCACAATTTCCCCTGATCCACTCCATCTTTGCCCTCAATCTCAGACCTCCACTCTGCTCTCTCCCCATCCATCATGATCCCCTCTGACCAAGGTTACCTTTAAGCAACCCATTTCTGTGCCACAAGTTGGACCAGTAAAATGTTGCCATGTAAATTTTTTTTCAAGTGCCCATGTAGACTGCTCACAACAAAAAAGGTTAGATGGAAAATTGCCTCTGATCCTCCCAACTATAGTGTATACAACCCATAATCTCTACCCCAGGCAGGGAACTGGGTCTTAAAAAGAAAATACATACAGCATAGAGTTAAAACTCCCACCCCAGCTCTGAAAGCCTGCCCCAGGAAATACTGGGGCTAACGGGTTTTCTGGCTTATATGATGGTTCTTTCACAATAAAGGCAAGACGGACTTGTCTAAAGCTTTGCAGCACAGTAGCAGTTGAAACAACACGTTGTAGGATTAATCACATACTACATTCCACTATAAACTGATTGTAACGAAATCTGCTTTGACATTAGATGAAGGAAATCAGATTCTCCTGTTACTTTATAATTTATTTCTGGAAGAAAGGGGGCTTGCACTTACTTCTCAAATTTTGCCAAAACATCAGCTACGACTGTTCTGCTTTCAATTGCTTTATCGATAGCACCTTTATGTTCAAAAAGAGCAAACATATTTCTACTGTCCTCCATGGCCAGTCCACGAATCAACTTCTCAACAACCTGCAAGAACAAAAAATAAAGTTTGCTTTCTTTTCCCCCCATAGTCCATTATTTTGAATTTTGCATTTTTATTTTTCCCATTGCTAAAGAGGTGGTGAGTCTCCCTACCTCCTCCTACCACATGGTTTAGACAAGGGCATTTTGTGGTGGGCTCATATTTACATTGTATAGCCTGCAGGAACACTCCTTCCACAAAAGTTAAGATTCAGACATCATGCACACCATCCTACCAACCTGTGCCAAGGCTCATTAATGTTCAAAATCATTTAGGACTACGTTGGACCCCAACACAAAAAAGTGAACCTGACAAGCTCTGTTCTTTTGTGAAACCTTACCTCCCCTGCAGTCGTATGAGAATTAATTGTGATTTTGCAGGAACCTCCTCCATGGCAATAAACTGTAGAGGTCATTTCTTGCCTGCTGATCAAGGTTATTATTTCTTCCCGAGAAGGCACATACTCCCTGGTTTTAGTTTTCTTCACTGATTCATATACGAATACTGCATACTTCTCCAACTCTCCTGGAAATTGGTCTCGTATCCTAGATACAAAACCAAATTTTAATAGTTGAGTCATCCTGTGTAGGTTTCATTATGACACTGTTTCTGGATGTGAGCTGTAAACAGATCTACAAATGAAATATGTCAAATAACTAAACTTCTAAGCACTCCCAATTAAAGAACATATGAAGGTTCATATTACTCATGTCAGTGTAGCTTAGTTTGCACAAGTTCAACATTTTTATCCTTATCCCTTACTTAGAATCATAGAAACTTACATCACTGAAGGAGGCTGTTCAGCCCATCGTACCTTTGCTGGTTCTTTGAAAGACCAGTCATGCTTATTCCTACGTCTATGCATTTTGTCTGTAACCCCGTAAATTTCTGGGTGTTGGCAGCATGCATGTGGAAACTGACGCTTGTTTTCAGATGATGTTGTTGAGGGGCAGCATGTAAATGAGAAGGAGAAGAGGTCCAAGAATAGATTTGTGTGGGATACCCGAGATAACTTTGCTGGAATGTCAAGTGAAGCCACTGATGCTACAATTAGATAATTAAGGGTAAATGCAATCCCACCCAGCTGGACAACAGTGGAGAGGTGTTGGAGGTAAATGGTAATATGGCCAACTGTGTAAAAGGCTGTTGGACAGGTCGAGAAGAATGAGGTTGGAGAGTTTGCCTTTGTCACAGTTACATAGGATGTTAAAAGCAAAAAACTGCAGATACTGGAAATCCAAAACAAAAACAAAAATACCTGGAAAAACTCAGCAGGTCTGACAGCATTTGCAGAGAGGAATACAGTTAACGTTTCGAGTCCGAATGACCCAACCGCCTCCTCTTCATCATGGACGTCCAATCCCTCCACACCTCCATCCCCCACCAGGATGGTCTGAGGGCTCTCCGCTTCTTCCTCGAACAAAGGCCCAAACAATCCCCATCCACCACTACTCTCCTCCGTCTGGCTGAACTTGTTCTCTCACTGAACAATTTCTCCTTTAACTCCTCTCACTTCCTCCAAATAAAAGTGTGGCTATGGGTACCCGCATGGGCCCCAGTTATGCCTGTCTCTTTATGGGGTATGTGGAACATTCCTTGTTCCAGTCCTACTCTGGCCCCCTCCCATAACTCTTTCTCTGGTACATTGATGACTGCTTCGGTGCTGCTTCATGCTCTTGTCTGGACCTGGAAAAATTTATTAATTTTGCTTCCAATTTCCACCCTGCCATCATTTTCACATGATTCATCTCTGACACTTCCCTCCCCTTCCTTGACCTCTCTGTCTCAATTTCTGGTGATAGACTGTCCACCAATATTCATTACAAGCCTACTGACTCCCACAGCTACCTTAACTACAGCTCCTCACACCTTGCTTCCTGTAAGGACTTCACCCCATTCTCTCAGTTCCTTCGCCTCTGTCGCATCTGTTCTGATGATGCCACTTTCAAAAACAGTTCCTCTGACATGTCTTCCTTCTTCCTTAACCGAGGTTTTCCACCCACGGTCGTTGACAGGGCCCTCAACCGTGTCCGGCCCATTTCCCGTGCATCCGCCCTCACGCCTTCCTCTCCCTCCCAGAACCATGATAGGGTCCCCCTTGTCCTCACTTACCACCCCACCAGCCTCCGCATTCAAAGGATCATCCTCCATCATTTCCACCAACTCCAGCATGATGCCACCACCAAACACATGTTCCCTTCACACACATCCACCACACACACATCCACCACCCCCAGCGGCATTCCGCATGGATTGTTCCCTCCGGGACACCCTGGTCCACTCCTCCATCATCCCCTACACCTCAACCCCCTCCCACGGCACCTTCCCATGCAACCGTAGAAGATGCAACACCTGCCCCTTTACTTCCCCCCTCCTCACTGTCCAAGGACCTAAACACTCCTTTCAAGTGAAGCAGCAATTCACTTGCACTTCCCTCAATTTAGTCTACTGCATCTGCTGCTCCCAATGTTGTTTCTTCTACATTGGAGAGACCAAACGCAGATTGGGTGACCGCTTTGTGGAACACCTTCGGTCTGTCCGCAAGCATGACCCAGACCTCCCTGTCGCTTGCCATTTCAACACACCTCCCTGCTCTCATACCCACATGTCCATCCTTGGCCTGCTGCAATTTTCCAGTAAAGCTTAACGTAAACTGGAGGAACAGCACCTCATCTTCCGACTAGACACTTTACAGCCTTCTGGACTAAATATTGAGTTCAACAACTTCAGATCATGAACTCTCTCCTCCATCCCCACCCCCTTTCTGATCCCTCTTTTTTCCAATAATTTATATATATTTTTCTTTTCCCACCTATTTCCATTATTTTTAAATGTATTTCTATCCATTGTTTTATCTCTACCTTTTAGCCTATTTCGATCCCTTCCCCCCACCCCACCCCCACTAGGGCTATCTGCACCTTGCTCATCCTGGTTTCTACCCTTAATGTCCCCATTAGCACATATCTTACCTAATATCACCGCTGTCAACACCCCTTTGTCCTTTTGTCTATGACATCTTTTGGCAATCTCCACCTATCACTGGCCCTCTATCCAGCTCTACCTGTCCCACCACCCCCCCCCCCACCCTTAAACCAGCTTATATTTCACCTCTTTTCTATTTTTCCTTAGTTCTGATGAAGTAATTCAGACTCAAAACGTTAACTGTATTCCTCTCCGCACATGCTGTCAGACCTGCTGAGTTTTTCCAGGTATTTTTGTTTTTGTTTTACATAGTAAGTTATTTGTGACTTGGATAAGAGCAGACTAAATAGTTTAGTATTGGAGGAAACCTGACTTGCAGGGATGCAAAGAAAATTGTGCACAGATCTGGGGGGCAATAACATGTTCAAAGGCTTTGGAGAAGAAAAGGAGGTTTGAGATGGAGGTGGTAAGTTTGCATGGATGGAGGGAACCTGAGGAGAGAGAACTGTGAACAACAGTTACTAACCACTTATCAATCAGTACTCAACACTAAGTCATAGGCCAGAATTTTCTGCCCCCCCTCCCCCACTACCCGAGACAGGAGAAAGAGGAAGAAGACACCTTCTTTTAAGATTTATTAATCCATAGCATGTTGATAAGGGCAGCATTCATTGTCAATCTCCAAAAGCCCTTGAGGTGGTGGTGATGAGCTGCTTTCTCAAACCACTGCAGATCACATAGTGTACATGCTCCTAAGGTACTGTTAGGTAGGGAATTCCAGGATTTTGACCCAGTATATTTACTTACATTGAAGCCCATTTACCACAGTTTTGCCTATTCACTTTTTTTTAAGTATTCATTCACGGGATGTGGGCATCACTGGCTAGGCCAGTATTTATTGCCCATCCCTAGTTGCCCTTGAGATGGTGGTGGTGAGCTGTCTTCTTGAACTGCTACACTCCATGTAGGGTGGGGGTGGTGGGTGTACCAAATCACATGGACTGTAGCATTTCAAGAAGATAGCTCAACACCACCTTCTCAAGGGCAATTAGGAATGGGCAATAAATGCTGGCCTAGCCAGCAAGGCCCACATCCCATGAATGAATAAAATTAAAATGGACTTCAATGTAATCTCTCAATATCTCTTTGTAATTGTTTGCTCCACCTACACTACTTGCAATATTGCCTATCTTGTGTCATTGGCAAATTTGGATCTGTGGCTTTCAGTCTTATCACCTCAGTCATTACAGTGAATAGCTGTAGGACTACACTTGTCACATCCTGCCAATTAAAGTACCTGCCTATTATTCATATTCTGTCTCCTGCCACTCGACCAATTTTCTAATCTAATAATTTATTCTCAATTCCACGAGCTTCAACTTTAGCTAACAATCTCTTCTGAGGTACTTTGTCAAATGCCTTCTGGAAGTCAATATAAATAACATCCATAGACATTTCCTCATCCAATACTTTAGTCACCTTTTCAGAGAATTCAATCAGGTTTGAGAGGCATGATCAACCCTTTACAAATCCATGTTGGATTTTAAGGCAATGGTGACCACTACCATTCTCCTCACCCAAGATATTGACGGTGGAGAATTTGGCAATGGTAATGTCAAGGAGAGCTGGTTACATTGACTCTTGTTGGACATGGTCAATGCTTGGCATTTTGTTACTTACCACTTATCAGCCAAAGGCTGAAGGTTGTCCAGGTCTTGCTGCTTGCAGGAACTATCACAATTAAAAGCTTGAGGGGAGGGGGTGGAGTTCTGAATATTTGATCAAAATGTAATTCAGAGTTTATTCAGGTTGTCTCCTTACAAGGTTAAATCTTGAAACATTTGCAGCACTCACCTGTGAACCACAGTACAATTCTCAAAACTATTTTAAAAATTTCAAATGTTATGATAGAAGAATGGTCAACTTATTTTTTTGTGATAAATTTATGAATACTTCATTTTTAAATCAAACAAATAGATACGATACTCCTGTTTTATATATTAAGTATTTTGCTACTGGAAAAAAAAAAATCAGGGGAGAGGAAGGAACAAGAGTTATCCTGAACATAAAACGCAGTATCACAGAATTGTTACAGTGCAGGAGGCCATTTGGCCCTTTGTGTCTGCACCGTCTCTCCAAATGGGCAATTCACTTAGTATCCTGCCTTCTCCCCAACAGAAAATAAATTTAAGCTGGCACTTGTTCTCTAAATGGATTTGCTGAAGTGCCTGAAAGGCGAAACAGCTAAATCCTTGGCAGTGGTGGGATATGGCAATCAAAGTAATTTGATAATGATGACATTATGGGAAAACATTCCCACTGGATTAGTAACTATGGGCAGAATTTTGCCCTTGGAGTTGGTGCTCGGTAGGGGCATGGAGCTGCCTCAGGGAGATGAAGCACTGTTTATAAAAAATAATGAAGAGAATAACAATGTCATAAGACATGTCCCCTCATGTGACATGTTTTTAATTCGTGTGAAGTTTTTAATTTTATTTAAATTTGCTTTTGGAAACTCATCCCACCCTTAAATGAGATTTCCTAAAAAGTACAAAGGCCACTTGGTGTTTTTGCCTGCCCACCAACTGTAAGGTTGGATGGGCAGAGTAAATTTGAAATTAATTATCCTTTTGAATGGCCTTAATAGGCCTTTCAATTGTCAGTGGGCGTGCTGCCTACTCTGGCGTGTGCCCGCTGAATGAAATATCACGGGACTATGCAATGACGTTGGGATGCTGGCCCAACATCATCGCGCGTTATTATACGCTTGAATAGGTCGGGCACGCGCCCACCCGCCGAGCTCAATATTCTGCCTGATGGGTAGATTATCAATTGGTAAATTGGTGGTGAACTAGTTGGGAACAGCAGCTGGAATAGACGGACCGGTGAGAGAAACACGCAGTGCAGTGCTTCATTAAAGCCTGAGGGCCACATTGAGCTCGTTGGGAAAGGGAGTGGGAGTGGACAGACCACTTTCAAATCAAGAGTTTGAACAGGAACTATGTCACAGGAAAGCAAGTAAGTGATTGGTTGTTGAGTATTTCTCTTTTTTCTCTCTCTAAACTAGGGCATTTGTTTAAACTAAGAACCAGGAAATGAAAAATTTTAATTGGAGCAAGTAAAAAAGGAAGTGAATTAATAATAAGAGTATTAGCACAAAGCAGTTTAACTTGAGTACAATTGATTTTGGTAAGTGGGGGAGCTCGATGAGGTGGGGTTAAGAGTTGCTGCATGATATATAAAAAATAAGTATAAACAGAGTTAAATTAGAACCATGGCTGAAGTTACATTAAAGACACAAAGCACGTAACTAAATTTAATAAAATAAACAAGGCTATTACCTAAGTTGAAAACTATAGACAATTGAGTGATATCTTTGATTTGCTAATGTGTAATGAGATAGGATTAATTAATGACTTCATAGTAGAGGGTCGTCCAGGGAAGAGAGATCATAGCATGATGGGATTTCACATTCAGTTTGAGGGTGAGAAACTTGGGTCTGAAACTAGTGTCTTTAAAAGGGATTATTTGTGCTAGAGCTGCAACTATTTACAATTTCAAAGTTTGTGGATGACACAAAACTTGGAAGCATTGTGAACTGTGAGAAGGATAGTGTAGAACTTCAAAAGGACATAGATAAGCTGGTGGAATGGGTGGACCGGTAGCAGATGAAGTTCAATGCAGAGAAATGTAGGAAGAATATTGAGAGACAATATTAAATAAAGGCTACAAATTCTAAAATAGGTAGAGGAGCAGAGGGAACTGGATGTATATGTGCATAAGTCATTGAGGGTGATAAAATAGATTGAGAGAGCACAGTTAATAAAGCATACAGTATCTTAGGCTTTATTATTAGGGGCATCGAGTACACGAGAATGGAGGTTATGTTGAACTTGTAAAAGACACTAGTCCAGCCTTTACAGGGGTACTGCATCCAGTTTTTGGCAGCACACTTTAGGAAGGATGTCAAGGCAATGGAGAGAGTGCAGAAAAGATTCATAAGAATGATTCCAGGGATGAGGAACTTCAGTTATTGGAGAAGTTAAGGTTGTTTTCCTTGGAGAAAAGAGGTCTGAGAGGAAATTTGGTAGAGGTATTCCAAATCAAAGGGGTCTGCCCAGAGTAGATATGGAGAAACTGCTCCCACTTGTGAAAAGATCAAGAACAAGAGAGCACAGGTTTAAAATAATTAGTAAAAGAAGCAAAAGCGTTATGTGAAAAAAATATTTTCATGCAGCAAGTGGTTAAAGTTTGGAATGCACTGCCTGAAAGTGTGGTGGAGGCAGGTTAAATTGAAGCATTCAAAAGGGAATTAGACTGTCATCTGAAAAGCAAGAATGCGCAGGATTACAGGGAGAAGGTAGGAGAATGGCACTAAGGGAATTGCTCATTTGGTAGGTTGGTGCAGACTTGATGGGCCAAATGGCTTCCTTCTGCGTTGTAACAATTCTGTGATTCTGAGAGTCATTGAACATTTTCAAGGCTGAGACAGACAGAACGTTGAACTATAGGGGAATCACAAATTATGAGGAACAGCCAAGAAAGTGGATCTAAGGCCAAGATCAGATCAGCTGTGATCTTATTGAATGGCAAAACTCGCTGAGGGGTCATATGGCTTACTCCAACTCCTATTTCTTATATTATGTTCTTACTTTAGGCAACTAAATTGATAATATGGATTGTACCTTTTGAGGTGGAATTTGAGGTATCGTAGAATAGTGCGACTTGGCACAAATGTACAGCTCATGCAGGTAAGTAATTGCCAACAGCGCAAGTTGCACTCGCTCCCTGGCTGAGGCACTTTGTTTGTCTGTTTCACAAGTTGGCAGTAGAGCTCATCCCGTAGAGGTCGCAGATCTTGCCCAGTCTGCAGAATATCTTGTATTATGGGAATCGGATCAGAAGCAGATTCTATTTGGTGTAGAGAATTGAAGAGCTTGATGGCTTCATCCTGTAGAGTTGTGTAGCCTTTTTCTTTTAGCACTAGAAAGGAAAACAAACAGCAGAAATGTAAAGTTGATTTTTGTTAAGCCAATATAGTAACAGATGTGGAGAACCTAGCCACAAATTTAATTGTAAAGGGAAATATACAGAGTCTTTGCTAATTTCATGATCCAAGGCCAAGGAGAAATGTTCTTGGGTCTGTATCCCCTTGCACTGGACAATATAGATGGAATGGATATTGGAGATTGAATGAACCAGAGCACTCACCTGTTAAGGAGACTCCTCGCTTTCTTGTTATTAAAATTAATAGACAGAACATCATGCGTGGAGTGCCAGCAATTTTGGTGGCATAATTAGTGCTTGCAGCTCCACATCAGCACTAAATATTGGAAAGTCAGCCCCCTTTAATGCAATTTTATTTATATGTACCTTCAAGTTAACTCTGGGTAAGAGAAGGTCGAGTTAATGAGGGCAATGCAGTTGGACTTCCAAAAGACGTTTGATAAGAGTGTCACATAACAGACTTGTCAGCAAAGTTGAAGTTCATGGGAAAAAAGGGAAAATATCAGCATGGATATGAAGTTGGCTGAATGACAGGAAACAGAAGTCGTGGCGAGCAATTGTTTTTTGGACTGGAAGAAGGTATCTAATGGAGCTTCCCAGGGATCACTGCTTTTCTTAATCTATATTAATGAGCTACATTTGGGTTTCTGGGGCATAATTTCATAATTTGCAGATGACACAAAACTGTAAGTATTATGAAGGAGGATAGTGATAGACTGCAAAAGGACGTAGACAGGTTGGTGGAAATGGGAGATGAAATTTAATACAGAGAAGTATGAAGTGATACATTTTAGTGGGAGATTGAGGAGAAGCAATATAAAATAAAGCATACAATTCTAATGTGGGTGCATGAGAGAGGGATCAGGGAATATATGATTATTGAAAGGACCAGGGCAAGTTGAGAAAGCAATAAATAAGGTTTACAGGGTCCAGTGCTCTATAAATAGAGGTGCAGGGTATCAAAGAAGGGAAGTTATGTTGAACCTTTATATGGTTCTGCCTCAACTGGAGCTTTACATCCTATTCTGGGCACCACACTTTTTAAAGCATGGGTAGAATATTTTACTTGGTGTGCGCCCAATTCACTCGAGCATGAAAGACAGCGTGGTGACGCCGGGCGAGTGTCCCAACCTTATCGCGCACTTGTGCAATATTTCGGACGGTGGGCGCATGCAAGAGTCAGAAGCACGCCCATCGCCAATTAAGAGGCCCATTAAGGCCATTAAAGTTGTAATTAATGGAGATTTTTCGTTGCCCGCCCAACATTACGGTTGATGGGTGGGCAAATCGGCCAGGCGGCTTTTGCATTTTTCAGGAAACCTCAACCACAACCAAAAGTGTTAAAAACGTATGGACAGAATTTTTATCTTGTATATGTTCAGCTGACTGATTCTGATGCGTGGGCATTTTTTCCGGATATTAAAATCATTTTCTGCATTTAAATTCTTCAGCTCCCTGAGGCAGCTCTCTGCCTTCAGGGAGCTTTCATTCCATGCTCACACATGTTTGTGCTGACTTCAGTGCTCGCCCTCCTCCCACCCCAACGCCGGCAGCGCTGAGCCTTTGAGCGCACGTTTCATGCTGGCTGGCCGTTAACTAGCAAGCCAGTGTGAAATTGCAGTCGGGGGCCGATTGCAGTTGGGGGCCCATTCCCTGGCCAATCCTCGGCCTGCCAATCGCGCGCGCCTGTCGAACTAAAAATCCTGCCCTACGTGTAGGCATTAGAGAAGGTGCAGAAAATATTCCTGAGAATCGTTCCGGGAATGAATAATTTTAGTTACGAGGACAGATTGGAGAAGCAGTGGCTGTTCTCCTTAGAGGAAAAGTTTGGGAGGAGATTTTATAGAGGTGTTCAAAATCATGAGGGGTCTGGACAGAGTAGATAAGGAGAAACTGCCCCAATAGCAGACGTAGTCAGAACCAAAGGATACCATTGAAAATGAATGGCAAAAGAAATGAAAGGCTCCATGGGGAAAAACTTCTTTTATGCAGCAAGTGGTTAGGATCTAGAATGCATTGCCTGGTAGTGGAGACAGATTCAACTGCGGCTTTCAAAAGGGAATTGGATAAGCAGCTGAAGATTAAAAAAACGTGCCATGGCACAGGGAAAGGGTGAGGTAGTGGGACGAGCTGAATTATTCTTGCACAGAGCTGGTGTGGACTTGACGGACCGAATGGCCTCCTTTTGTACTGTAGCCATTCTATGATTCTATTATTCTTGAACATTTCCAATTTCCATTCGTCCATCATTGGCGGCCATGCCTTCCACTGCCTAGTCCGTAAGCTCTGGAATTTCCTCCTTAAGCCTCTTCACTTCTTAACCTTTCTCACCTCTTTTAAGATGCTCCTTGAACCTACCTCATTGACCAAGCTGTTGGTCACCTGTCCTAATATATCTTTATGTGGTTTGGTATCACATTTTGTTTGATTATGTTCCTGTGAAGCACTGGGACATTTTACTACATTAAAGATGTAGTAAATGAAAGAAATGAAAATATTTCTAAGTTATGTAACAAGTTTTCCTTACTCACAATTTAAATTGATGTCTCCATATGGTAGTGGAAGAAGTGGCGAGTGCAGAGGATGATGTGTATAACGCAGAATTGGGTTCCTTTTGTAGATTTGTTCCACAACTTCAATATTCAGGCAGTTTTCCTGATGTATAGAATACAAACAAATTAAATGTCTTTCTCCAGTTCCTGGAAACTTAGCTATTGGCTTATAGCCATGTTTTTTTTTAGACTGTTATTACAGAGCATTGCTCGACAGGAACATGGTTCAAAGATGCAACACTACAGTGCCATCACCTTATCGCTGAGCTGCACTCCTCCCAAGGAAGACTTCGTGCTGAAAATGCAAAACTGCTGTATCAAGTTTGCAATGTTTAAATCATTGAAAAATGGAAAGGGATATTAACTTTTGAATGCTCTCCTGATGAGAGGTGCAATTATACCACAGCTGTAGAAACCTCTGGTTAGACCACACCTCGAGTAATTAATTCAGTTCTGGTCACCGCAACTCACAAAGGTTTTCCAATGGCCTTGGCGCTTTGGTGCAGATTCACCAAAATGAATAGGTTAAATTACGAGGGCCAGTTGTACAGACTAGGTTTGTATTCCCTTAAAGATTAAAAAGTATTCCAATTAAGATGTTAAAGATTTTTAAAGGGTTTATAGGATAGTTAAACTATTTCCTCCGGTGAGGGGTGTCCAGAATCTTAAAATTAGAGCTCAGCTGTTTAGCAGTAATTCTAGTAAGCACTTTGTCATATAAAGCATAGTGGAAATCTGTAACTCTTCACCGCCAAAGTCTATACTTCCCAGCCCAAAAGACCCATTTTGTTAATTGACAATTTGAACATTGAGATCGATAGATTTTTGTTGGGTTAGTACACTCAGGGGTATGGAATCGACGTGGAGCTAAGATAGAACTCGGCCATGCTCTAATTGAATAGCAGAGGTTGAATGCCTTACCCCTGTTCCCATGTAAGTAGTAGGTAGCCTCACAATCCCAAAATTACAAAGTTCAAACCCTAGTCATTATAGCATTGGTTAATCATAGCCAAAGCAGTAAAACTGCACTTGACAATCAAAGGGGAGTTGCTCCAGTTTGGCATCCAGTGATCCATGCTGGAAAGAACAAAGAACAAAGAAAAGTACAGCACAGGAACAGGCCCATCTGCCCTCCAAGCTGGCGCCGATCATATTGCCCGTCAACTAAAACATTTTGCACTTCCGGGGTCCATATCCCTCTGTTCCCATCCTATTCATGTATTCGTCAAGCTGCCTCTTAAACACCACTATTGTACCTGCTTCCACCACCACCTCTGGCAGCAAATTCCAGACACTCACTATCCTCTGCGTAAAAAACTTGCCCCGCACATCTCCTCTATAGTTTTCTCCTCTCACCTTAAATCTATGTCCCCTAGTAATTGACTCTTCCACCCTGGGAAAAAGCTTCTGACTATCTACTCTGTCCATGCCACTCATAATTTTGTAAACTTCTATCAAGTCGTCCCTCAATCTCCGTTGCTCTAGTGAGAACAATCCGAGTTTCTCCAACCTCTCCTCATAGCTAATAACCTCCACACCAGGCAGCATCCTGGTAAACCTCCTCTGCACCCTTTCCAACACCTCCATATCCTTCTGGTAATGTGGTGACCAGAATTGCACGCAATATTCCAAGTGTGGCCTAACCAAGGTTCTATATAGCTGCAGCATGACTTCCCAGCTTTTATACTCAATACCCCTGCCGATGAAGGCAAGCATACCATATGCCTTCCTGAATACCTTATCCGCCTGCGTTGCCACTTTCAGTGACCTGTGGACCTGTGCACCCAGATCCCTCTGCCCGTCGATGCACTTAAGGGTTCTGCCATTTACTGTATAATACCTGCCTGTATTAGACCTTCCAAAATGCATTACCTCGCATCTGTCCAGATTAAACTCCATCTGCCATTTCTCCACCCAAGTCTCCAACCGATCTATATCCCGTTGTATCCTTTGATAATCCTCTTCACTATCTGCAACTCCTCCAACCTTAGCGTCATCTGTAAACTTACTAATTAGCCCAGTTACATTTTCCCCCAAATCATTTATGTATACTACAAACAGCAAAGGTCCCAGCACTGATTCCTGCGGAACTCCACTAGTCATAGCTCTCCATTCAGAAAAGCACCCTTCCACTGCTACCCTCTGTCTTCTATAACCAAGCCAATTCTGTATCCATCCTGCCAGCTCATCTCTGATCCCGTGTGACTTTATCTTCTGTACCAGAGGGACCTTGTCAAGCGCCTTACTGAAATCCATGTATATAACATCCACTGCTCTTCCATCGTCGATCATCTTTGTCACTTCCTCAAAAAACTCGATCGAGTTAGTGAGACACGACCTCCCCTTCACAAAACCATGCTGCCTCTCACTAATATGCCCATTTGCTTCCAAATGGTAGTAAATCCTGTCACGAAGAATCTTCTCCAATAATTTCTCTACCACTGACGTAAGGCTCACCGGCCTGTAATTTCCTGGATTATCCCTGCTACCCTTCTTAAACAATGGAACAACATTGGCCATTCTCCAGTCCTCTGGGACCTCACCCGTTGCCAGTGAGGATACAAAGATTTCTGTCAAGGCCCCAGCAATCTCCTCCCTTGCCTCCCTCAGTACTCTCCGGTAGATTCCATCTGGCCCTGGGGACTTATCCACCTTAATATTCTTCAAGACGCCTAACACCTCCTCTTTTTTGATCTCAACATGATCCAGGCTATCTACACACTCTTCCCTAGACAAATCGACCGCTAAGTCCTTCTCTTTGGTGAACACTGATGAGTATTCAGCACACACATGTTGAAGTTGTGTGAAAACTTGATTTGATTCCTGCCCCACAGTGAAAGAATCGGCACTTAAAAGAAGAATCACCACAGACCAAGGCACCAGAGGGCAGAAAACGCTATGGAAAGACACCCAGGAGAGAGGGGAAACTGAACAATGGAAACACACCCAGTCCTGTGGAAAAACTATCAAAACATAGTGAGGCAACACCACTACAGAAACATGCCAACTGCACTGAGGAAACAGCATTATCGTAACATACCCAGTCCAGGGAATCAGCATGATGAAAACTCACCCAGCCGACAGGGGAAATAGTACAAGGAAAAGAAACCCACACCCAGCCCCAGAAGGGAAGCAGCAATATGAAAACATAACCCTCCCTGCCTTTAAGAAATCAGATGATGACAGAGTGAAGAAAAATGGCCAAAGATGGCTAAATTTTAGTCCCAGGACATCACGGGTGGAGTTCCTCAGGGTGGTGTCCTCGGCCCAACCATCTTCAGTTGCTTCATCAATGACCTTCCTTCCATCATAAGGTCAGAAGTGGGGATGTTCGCTGATGATTGCACAATGTTCAGCACCATTCACGACTCCTCAGATACTGAAGCAGTCCATGTCCATGTGCAGCAAGACCTGGACAACATTCAGGCTTTGGTTGATAAGTGGTAAAAGTAACATTCAAGCCACACAAGAGCCAGGCAATGACCATCTCCAACGAGAGAATCTAACCATCTCCCCATGACATTCAATGGCATTACCATCACTGAATCCCCCACTGTTAACACCCTGGGGGGTTATCATTGACCACAAACTGAGCTGGATTAGCCATATTAATACTGTGGCTACAAAAGCAGGTCAGAGGCTAGGAATTCTCCAGAAAGTAACTCACCTCTCAACCCCCCAAAGCCTGTCCACCATCTACAAGAAAAGTCAGCAGTGTGATGGAATACTCCCAACTTGCCTGGAAGAGTGAGGCTCCAACTACATTCAAGAAGCTTGGCACCATCTAGGACAAAGCAGCCCGCTCGAATGGCACTCCATCCATCGCCTTAAATTTTCACTCTCTCCACCAACACAAAGTGGCAAAAGTGTACACCATCCACAAGAGACACTGCAGCAACTCACCAAAGCTCCTTTGACAGCACCTTCCAAACTGTGACCTCCAGCACCTAGAAGGACAGCAGATTTATGGGAACACCACAACCTGTAACTTCCCCTGCAAGTCACTTATCATCCTGACTTGGAAATATATCATTGTTCCTTCGCTGTTGCTGGGTAAGAATCCTGGAACTCCCCTCCTAACAGCACTGTGGGTGTACCTACACCTCATGGACTGCAGCGGTTCAAGAAGGTGCCTCACCACCACCTTCTCAAGGGCAATTAGGGATGGGCAATAAAAACAGGTCTAGCCAGCCACATCCCATGAACAAATAAATTTAAAAGGAATCGGTTACAGTGGCATACCGCCGAATCGGATGTATTCTCTATTGCTGGAATTAGTCTTCAAAGAGCTTTTTCAGTCGACATTGATGAAAAATATACCGTAATTGTATTGTCAGTATATGTCAGCATCTAACATGTCTTAACTCAAAATAATGCAACTTAGTTTCTATTACTTTGGCTTATTTCAACTGCATAATATGTTATATAATATAAATTGTACTCCCAAAAGACATTCATATATTGTTACATTCAGTGACTTCAGATGTTTCTTTACCTTGATATCCTGAATAAGTTGCTGTGTGGGTGTATCGATGGGTGCTTTGGTGTCAATAACATTTTGGATGGCATTTGCCCACCTTGTCGCCTCATTCAGAAGCTTTGTGTAGAGATGATAGCAATGTTTACGACCATATATGGTGACATTCCAATATCCTGCCAATCAACAACAAATAAATAGTATTAAAAATACGATAGGATATGTGCAGCAATGAAACACAAATATAACTGAGGTTTTGCTCGAATTGCACAAAAGCAATTTATGTGGAAAATACCTATGCCTCAAGTGCCACATGTGAGTTTGTGAGAATTAACCTGATTCTAAAAGCACTGTAACATGTAAAATATTAGCCATGAGTTTCTGTGTAAGCTAGGGACCATGTTTTCATCTGGGCTTGGGAAAACCTGACCAGCGCACTTTTGCGGGTTGCAAAATGCACATCCGACCATTTGTGAGTTTACAAGAGATTTTGGTCTTTTCACACAAGGATCAGGTTTATTGTGTATTTTGCGAGTCATGAGGAGTGGGAGTGTGGGGGTGGGCGGATTAGAAGGCTCACCTTGGTTCTCCAACACAACAGCCGAGTTCACAACATCATTTAAAGGCTCCCTAAATCTCATCCCTCACGTCTTCCACCCACCGACCATCCATGCCACCTCACATTCTCCATGTCATCTCAGATTCCCTATGCCACTTTTATGACCTCCATGTATGCTCCACAGACACTCATCTAGTGTGCACTATATACAGTTCTCAGGAGCCAGGCAATGGCAATGGAAATTATTTTAAAATAATTTGAAAAATATTAAACCTCTAACAATCTAAGGAAAGCCTGAATTCAAACTCACTGTCTTTATACTGGACCAAAAAACCCCAAAGGGAAAAAAATCCTTTAAGTGCCTACTAGGTTTGTAAATCAACAAGAAACCACGTTAAAGACATATTCTGTTATAGGATCATAAAGGTTTCAATGGTTCTTGGATCAATAAAGCCACCCACTGAGCTGAAGCTTTTGAAACCTAGCCAAGCATTTATAATGGAACAGATGTCATAGCAAAAGCTTCCAGCTCCATTGACAGGACAGATATTCATTTCTATTTCAAAGCAGATTGCCCATCAATCACTGGAGAGATTGCAGGTGCAGATCATATTTTCTACCTTTGGAAGCAATTAAAAGAAAAACAGCCAGGCCTGCCAGTCCAATTAAATCAGAGTACAAAATCATGACAGCAGAGGACATTTTTTAAAAACATTTAAAAAATATATTATGGTACTTTCTCTATTGGAAAAGTACTCAGTACTCATGTCAACCATGCTGGTCAACGTCAGGGTCAAATTACCCCTTCAGGACAGATCTCGATCATGAATCACTGTATTAAAAACATACCTACATTACAATACAACCCCTCAGTAGTGACATTTGAAGGTGTTAAGACATCTTACACTTACTTTTCAGAATGTTTCCAACTCCTCAGCAGGCTTTCCACTTTCTTCATGAACTTTCAAAATAGGAAGCTTTTAATGGGCTTCCAAAACCCTGGACCACCAGATGACAATGGTGTGTGGGAGGAAATCTGATTTTCATCACTACCAGCACCGTGTGCATTTTGCACACTGGGACGGAATCTTCTGCCCTCTCTGTTGGCAAGTTTGGAGGTGGGAAGGCATGTCATTAGGTGGGATTGTGGCGTACCTGAACCTTCCCCCCTTCTTGCCCCCACCAGAATAAAGCTCGGGGCAAAAGACACATTGTCGAACTTCCTGCCCCACCACTAATCGAGCCCCTTAAGTGACCAATTAATGACTACTTAAGGGCCTCTTCCCATTGTTGCTGGTATTAATGCACAGCAGCTAAAACCGTGCAGCCAACTTGTCACCTCCGGGGGGGGGGGGGGGGTGGTGGTCCCTCAATCAAAAGCACTCAGTGCCTGATCGAGGGACTGGACATCGGGAAGGAAGGGGTCTGCTGATAGCCATCCCACTGTGGCCCTCTTGTTGCAATCTTCACCCTGTGAAACCCTCCCCCCAACTCCACCATATTACTTACCTGCGACCTGGGTCATGCCACAATCCTGGGAGTCTGGTGCATGTCCTTCCGGATGCAGCCACAGACATCCCCCTACTGCTCCCAGTGGTGCTACTGAACATGAGAGCAGCTGGCCTCGCACCGCCCAACAGCTCCCGGTGGGAGAGAATTCGGCTCCTGGGGTCTTGATTTGAGGGGAAAACCTGATGCTAGCCTCGCCACTGCCTAATTGCGTTGGGCCTTCCCGTGTCTCTTGCCTGCTCTCCAGCAGGCAGGCGAGACCCCTGATGCCTCAGCAAGATTCTGCCCTAGGCATTCTGACTCACAGAAAGGCCAGAGGAAAATGGCGTAGAGTCAGAAAGCAAGGGAAAATCAGAGTTCTTCCAAACAAAATCAAAGTGTGGCCATTCACACATCAAAATGTGCCTCCGCACCCAGATGACAATTTGGCATCAGATGTCAAACTTATTTGATATGAGGGGCTGATTGGATAAGCTGATGATCAACTGTAGCTATGAGGCTGGGTTGGAGAGGTTGTGTCTGTTTTCCTTGGAGAAAGGAAGGCTGAGAGGAGACTTGATAGAGTTATTCAAGATCCTGAGGACAGGGTAAATAGTGAGAACTGTTCCCACTCAACAGAGCATCAATAACTAGAGGGCACAGATTCAAAATAATGGGCAAAAGGAGTAGAAGTGATGTGAGGAAAACCTTTTTCACTGAGAGAGTGGCTGGAGTCTGGAATGAATTTCCTGAAAGGATGGTGGTGGCAGATTCGATCAAGGTATTCAAAAGAGAATTGGATTTCTATTGACAACAGAGAATGTGCAAGGTTATGCGGATAAGGCAGGGAAATGGGACTAGGTAGAATGCTCTTTCAGCGAGCCAGTGCAGACTCGATAAGCTGAATGGCCTCCTTTTGCACTGTGAAGATTCTGTGATGGGCCACATTTGGCTAAACGTTATTTGGATACACTGGGGCAGTACCCAAACAACGCTGCGTCACTGGGAGAAATGTTAACCGAATCCACCCATTGGGAAACTGACAGGATTGAGTTCAATGTTAGTTTTACATCCAACAGATGTTACTCTCCATTGAAGTCAAAGAATCTGATCCCTTGGGTTCACCAATAGGCAAATTAAGTTAAAATTAACCTTTGTTATGCACCTAATATACTGCTGTGCCTATGATGATTCAGGCTCTGATTGATAGCAAATACGTAATTATTTTAGTTTAAACATTGATGTATAACCATGTGACTTTGTTAATTGTGTTATCATATATATGACTTAAGATTTCGCAAGGCATCATGCATTGACATGGACTCAACCACAGTACTTAAAATATCAATTAATCATCCATGTGTGCTCTACCCCCAAGACAGGTCCTTGGCTCACTGTCTGCTGATGCTTTATCCTGAGCTGTTTCCTTGGCAGTTTTTGTCAATGGTGGTTTGCCACTGTCTTCGACTCTCAGATGCAGGTCCCAAATCTACCTCAGCTAGAACAAGAATTGAACTTATGATGTTTTTTCCACTCTTTTCTTCTCTGCCGATGCTGCCAGACCTGCTGAGTTTTTCCAGGTAATTCTGTTTTTGTTTTGGATTTCCAGCATCCGCAGTTTTTTGTTTTTATATATATATTTATATCTATGATGTTGGCGTTATTCAAAACTACACACTAGCCATCTAGTCAACTGAGCCAACTGACACCCCACTTAAAACATCACCATTCTAAAAATCTAAATTTAATTAAAACTTGCATAATAAAAAAATCTATCAAGTTCACTTTAGGAATGATAAGGGATAGTAGTTGCCTACCGGTTTCCTTGAAAATCTTTTCATCAGGCTGCACGACAGAACAGAGACTATTCAGTACCAGGGTTCCCAGCTTGACTATGTTCCTCTCAGAGCTCTTGTAGTAATCTAGTGAATTATAGGTCAGTACAAACCAACGCTTCTTCAATTTCAAGGAATTGGATTTCCCACCATTCTTTACTTCTTTATGTAGCCATCCTTACCAAGCACAGAAAAAAAGTCTTATAATTTCACAGAATGAGATACGAAGCACAGTTTCTAACTTTTAAGAAAATGAAATCAATAAAGTCCCTAAACTGTTAGATTCAACCACCTGTAGGTCACAAAAGGGGAAAATTGCGATGACTACAACTGGTTTCAAAGATTGCAAGTACCTCACCAAAACGTACGCTTATGATGTTAACCACTTATAAACCTTTCTGAATCTGACCTCTTCATCTTCACTTAATTTCTTACAAGCTAACTTCCTACTTAGTATTCTGTTTTGGTACAGAACTATCAATGAACTCAAATAGGTCATTTAATGCAGATACAGTACAGCACTCGTCTTAAATTCAGGGATCGAAGCAGGGGCAGGTGAAAGGAGCACTAATGGGAGTGCATTTTGATGCTAATTCAATCAGATTGAAAGTGGTTATGGAAAAGGATGAAGATAGACCAGGAAAACAAGTTCTCAATTGGAGAAAGGTCAATTTTTATTAAACTGCAATGTGATTTAACAACAGTGGGCTGGAAACAGCTCATTGGAGATAAATCAGGGTCAGAGTAGTGGAAAGCATTCAAGGAGGAGATATAGAGGGTTCAGAACAAATACGTTCCCACAAAAGATTGCGACTCCTAAATCCATAGGTCCCTGATCTCAAGGAGTATACAGGGTAGGTTAAGGCAAAAAGGGGGAAGCTTATGTCAGGTACTAAGAGCTCAAAACTGCAGAAAGCCTCAAGGAATATAGAAAGTGTGGGGATGAAATTGAAAAAAATAGGAAATCTTTGAGGGGATTTGAAAAAATATTGCCAAATAAAATCAAGGAAAACCCAGAAATGTTTTATTAACACATAAAGAGCAAGAGGAAAGAAGGCAGTCTATTCGATAAAAAAGATATGATTCTAAAAAGGTAACTTGTGGATGGAGGCGGAAGTTGTGGCCATGGTTCTTATGCTGGAGTTATCCAATGGGTTGTGAAACAGTCACACATTGGGGTTTTTAAGAGGTGCCCATCTAATTGGCATGGAGACAGGTTACCTGTCCAATTAAAGGCAGCGGGCAGGCTCTCGAAATTGGAGGGCTAATCAGAGGCCTTCTAGCTTGAGAAGAGCAGCAGGCAGTGATGGCAGGAAAGTAACAGAGAAGGTGCTTTAGCACGGAGGCACCCTTTCACCAATTTTTTCAAAGCATTGATTAAAAAATGATTCTTGTAACCAGGTCACCACTGTTTTAGGGAGGTGGGGCTGAGCCCCTCGACAGGACGGCATGTGGGGTTGCTCTTGCACTCTGGCAAGCAGTGAGGACCTCTAGGCCTGCCACCAGCTGCCCATCTCCAGGCACATAAAGAGGCCCCCATTTCTACAGGAAACTGCAGGCTGATTGGAAAATTGGAAAAGTTAATTGGCTTTAATTAAAATCTTAACAAGCCTAACCAGCTACCTGCCTTGTGAAGGCAGGTCATCCTGCTGGCCTTGACACTGCCTCCTCAAAAATGGCAGGTACAGGGAATGGCCTCAAGAAACCAGAACACCAACCAGTGTTTGTACTTTCAGGCCCCACCAGCTTCTAATCCTACCACCAGTGGGGTCTGAAAATTCTGGCCTTTGTGTCTATCTCCACAAAAGAGGATGATGGTACAGACATTACGGTTAAGAAGGATTGTGAAATGTTGGAGGGGAGAAACATAGTGAAAGAGGACATATTGAGGGATTTGGCATCTTTGAAATATCTTTGCTGGCCAGGATGATTAGAAGAAGCAAAGGAGGAAATAACAGAGGTTCTGCCCACCATTTTCCAAGCCCATCTTTGAAGATTTTTAAAAAGGGAGAAAGTGAAAAAGGGGTAGGCCGAATAATTACAGACCAGTCAGCCTAATGTCAGTGGTGGGCAAATTATTGGAAAAAGTTCTGAGGGACTGTATTAAACATCATTTACATTCCTTAAGGATGGTCAGCATGGATTTGTTAAGGGACTTACTTGGTTGAATTTTTTGAGGGGACAACAACCAGGTCCCACATGGCAGACTGTCAGAAAAGTAAAAGCCCATGGGAATCCAAGAGGAAGTGGTATGTTGGGTCCAACATTGGCTCAATATCAGGAAGTAAAAGGGTAATGGTTGTTGAATGCTTTTTTGATTGGAAGGCTGTTTCCAATAAGGTTCCACAGGGATCTGTACTAGTTCCCTTGCTTTTTGTGTTATAACAACGAATTGGACTTAAATGCAGGGGGCATGATTAAGAAGTTTGCAGATGATACAAAATGTGGCTGTGTGGTTGATAATGAAGAAGAAAACTTCAGCCTGTAGAAAGGGACCCTCTGCTCTACTGTGGTTCTGATTTCTTATGTTCTTAAATTCTAATCCCTAAGGAATGGCAGTGGCTTCATCGAATACTAACATATTCCCTTCTCTCAGGATATATTTTTGTACTGTGGCCAAGAGGACAATGTTATGGCTTAGTGACAGAGAGAAGGTAAGGAGTGTGGGATTGTTGGTGAATGGGGAATTGGGGTTGAGCTTATTGGTGTTCCAGCTGAATTATTTCTTCAGCCCAGGCATAAGGTGTCTGACTAGGCTGTGGCAACATGTTTCTTACTGCAAGTATACTTGCTGCACACATCTGTATGGGTTGCAAATTGGAGTTGTTTTAAAATTTATTTAAAATCTAGTTTTTTAAAAACTCATATTTTGTATGACCAAGGCTGCAAGAGACTACCATTTCCAAATGGTTTCACATTACTTCAGAAGTTAACATGTTTTTCAGTTTCCTCGCAGAGAAGTGTAGTTGTGTTATGCTTTAAATTGCATCACAGACCATAGGCTTCTCATGTTTACAGCACTGCCAGTTAATTAAGCTCTAGATGGCAGGGGAAAAATCATACTAAATTATAGTACAAATTTGATTCTCAAGAGCAAGATAAATTTATAGCTTAAAGTGATGGCTGATCATTGCTTTCTTTTAAGATCTTAACTGGTCTCATCCTTACCTCTGACAATGAACTCCTGACCTTCCACTCTTGTGTCTCCCTTGACCCTTTGCAGTAATGTTATCCAGTGATGCATCTCCTCTGGTGTATCTGCGTTGCAGTGCAAGATGCGATTTGCAGTAATAATCACAAATGAATTGGGTCTATAATAAAAATTCACTGGTTATGTTTGATATTTTGTATAAGTTATATAGGACAAAACAATGTGCTGGGGTTACAGAAATGTAGTCATTTCCACTTCCGTGGAAACAATTCTTTCCATCCCCCTCCTCTGTTCAATGTCAAATTTAGTTTTCCTAAATACACCTTGAAACACACAGAAATCTATTTGTCTCTATAAAATGAAGCTTATAAACATAGCGCATCTTTGGTTCAACTGAAAATTGTTCAAATTCCCATTGTCCCTCAAGTCTGATTATAAGGATGAAACTAAGATTAGTTGACAAATGACCAACCTACCAGTAAACCAATGCAAAGGACACTTGATAATCACAGATAAATGGTAAGGGTTTAACAGCAGGGTATCACTTTCCATTCTGTGATTTTAGATGATACAACTCCACCTCTGCCAGCCATGGAAGCCACAGCCATATTTTATTCTGAGAAGCCTGCAGTCATGGCTTCCACCCCTCTCAAGGAAGATGGCCTGCGTCCAAGAGCTGCTGAACAATTAGAGGGCTGGCAGCTCTCTAGTCTCAGCAGTGCCACTGGGTTCAGTGGCCACTCCTGGAATTGCAGCAGGCCAAGGCGCAGCAGCCATCTGCCTGAAGTGAAGGTAAATAGGCTTGAAACCCACCAGAGCCAATCAGGCTGGCATTGCCGAGCTGGGATGGGGACAATCGTGAGGGTGGGGGGGTGTTCCAGTGGGTTGTTCTTGCTGCTGGTGGGGATCCTCAGTGGGCTACAGGGTGCCGGATCAGCAGGGACCACCCACCCAAACCCAGAGGGAGACCCATCCAAGTGATGAGTCTGACAGCCGTGGCTACACTTCCTTATATCGTCAGAGTGCACCTGTATTGTCTTTCTCCTATATCGGCAGCGTCCACCTTTCCTGGCCGTCCAGAGCCTCAGGTGCTTCCATTGGCCCACCCACCTGTGTGGGCCACCCACTGTCTCTAATTGGACTGGGATCCCTGCAGCGGCCTCTTAATTGGATGACTCCAGAAAGAGCAGGTAGGTGGGAATCTCAAACCATTAGGGTCAGGAGCTGCCTCAGTTTCCCATGGACGAATACTTTCAAAGGCAGGAAGATTCTGCTCAAAGACACAGTCTGAAATTTGCTAGAAAAGAAAATTAAACAATTACCTGTCCGGACAATCAGAAGCACAGACTGAGTCGATCATACCTACATCCAATGTACCCTAGACAAAAAATGATTTGTTTTAATATGGACCACAAATTGAACTGGATATGAACATTCTGAACAAAGCTGTTGTAACCTTAGATTCAAATATTTTGTTAATGTGCATCAAAATCTTTAACTCATTCTCTGAGCTCAGCTTATCCTGGAGATTCACTTCCTGTTCCCTTGATCCTATTCCCACTAAACTTCCATCACCCAATTTCCTCTCCTGGCCCCGAGGGAAAGGGAGGGAGACAGAAAGCAGGGAACTGTTGGCCCGTTCCTAACATCTGTCATTGGGAAAATGCATTATCAAGGAGGGATTTGCAGGACATTTAGAAAATCAAAACACAATCAGGCAGAGTCAACATGGGTTTTGTGAAAGGGAAATCATGTTTGACAAGTTCGTTAGAGTTCTTTGAAGATGTAACAAGCAGGGTGGATAAAGGGGAACCAGCAGATATTGTGCATTTGGATTTCCAAAAGATGTTTGACAAGGTGCCATGTAAAATGCTATTGCTCATGGTTCTGAAGAAGTCGTCATATTGGGCTCAAAACGTTAACATTGTTTCATTCCCCACAGATGCTGCCAGATCTGCAAAGTTTTTCCAGCACTTTCTGTTTTTATTTAATAGCTCATGGTGTTAGGAGTGATATATCAGCATGGATAAAGGATTGGCTAACCGACAGGAAATAACGAGTCAGAATAAGCGAGCTATTTTCAGTTTGGCAAACTGTAACCAGTGGAGTGTCACAGGGATCGGTCCTGGCACCTTAATTATTTATGATCTATATTAATGACTTGAACTCCAACTGTAATGTAGCCAAATTTGCTGATGATACAAACATAGGCAAAAAGCAAGTTGTCAGGAGGATACGAGGAGTCTGTGAAGGGATATAGATAGGTTAAGTGAGGGGGCAAAAATTTGGTTGATGGAGTAAAATATGGAAAAATGTGAGCTTATCCACTTTGATACTAGAAATAGAAAAACAGTTATTAATTAAACATTATTTAAATGGAGAGGCACTGTAGAATGCTGCGTTACAGAAGAACCTGGATGTTCTTGTGCATGAATCATAAAAAGTTAGCATTCAGGTACAGCAAGTAATTAGAAAGGCAAATGAAATGTTGGCATTTATTGCAGAAGAGTATAAAAGTAGGAAAGTCTTGCTACAATGGTACAGTGCATTGGTGAGACCACACCTATAATATGGTGTACAGTTTTGGCCTCTTTTACTTAAGAAGTGGAGAGGTCTTGTCGAGCAGCAGTAGTGTCCCTACCTTTGGGCCAAAATCTCGGGGTTCAAGTCCCACTTCGGGACTTGGTGGTCATGGAAGGAGTGTTCACAATAGGGCTAAAGAGGTTGATTATCAGCCTGCAAATCCTTCCAATATGCCTGATGGCGTGCAGGAAGTGCAGGAGAGTTTCCTGGTTTACTGCAGAAGGCAATAAAAAACAGCTGCAGTACTTTGCCAAGCATAATCAATGACCAATCCAATGGAGGTCCATGGTCGTCAATGCCTCTTAGGCATGGTACCTGAAGGAGGAGGGCTTAAGGAGGGATATATTTGCATTGGAACCACCTCACAGAAGGTCACTAGGCTTGTTCCTGGCATGGGGGGCTTACCTCATGAAGAAAAGTTGAGCAGGTTGTGCCTACGCTCGCTCACTGGGGAAATGAGAGGTGACCTTATTGAAACACATAAGACTCTGAGAGGGCTTGCCAGAGTAGATGCTGAGATGATTTCTCTCATGGGGGGGGTATCTAGAACTAGGGCACACAGTTCAAAAATAAGGAGACTCCTATTTAACATAGAGATGAGGAGGAATTTCCTTTCTCAGAGGGTCTTTAGTCTTTGGAATTCACTTCCACAGAGAGCAGTGGAGGCTGGGTCATTGAATATATTCAAGGCTAAGTTAGACAGATCATCATCTATAGCTAGAGTGCTAGTTTTCATATGTATGCTGATGACACCCAGCTCTGTCCACCACCACCTCTCTCGTCTCCTCCAATGTTGCTAAATTATCAGACAGTTTATCTGACATCCAGTAGTGAAGAGCAGAAATTTCCACCAATTAAATATTGTGAAGACTGAAGGCATTGTTTTCGGTCTCTTGCTCCAAAATCTGTTCCTTAACTACCAACTAATCCCTTTCCCCGGCAACAATTCACATCTGCATCTTCTCCCAGCCTAGAGCCACAGCTCCCAACTCTGCTCTAGCTCACTAGCTTAGCTCCAGCTCCAACCACCGCAGCTCAAACAGCTTCCTTAAACTTTCTATGGCAACTCTAAAATAGCTTTCTCCCCCCTTTCACCTCAGGTTCCATTGTTATCACACCTCTTTGAAACTCAAATCCTTCCAGATATAAAATCTTTCATGTTTATATCTTGTCTTTGCTTTCAGGTCAATAAAATAAAATACCCCACTTCTATTTACCTATGGAACTCCTGCAAGATGCAGACATGTTTCTTGACACCTCTGACTTCCCTTTGACATTCAAATAAACTCTCAACTTATCTAAAAATGCAAATGTTAGATCTAACCTATTCACTTGTACCTCAAACTTAACACCTCTTTCCTTTTCATGTTTTAAACTCCCCAGACAACTTGTCTCCTTTTAAGGTAAAATACTGTGCTTGCTGGAAATCTGAAACAAAAATGCCGGAAAAACTCAGTTGGTCTGACAGCATCTGTGGAGAGAAAGACAGAGTTAACGTTTTGAGTCCGTATCATACAGACTCAAAAGCATTTTTTGTTTTTGTTTCCTATTAATCTCTGTCCAGCTGAATTACATCATAGACACAAACACAGCCTTCTTCATAGAATGACACAATATTCCCCAAAAATATTTAAAAAGTATCCATTTCTCACAACTCATCAGGATACTTCGCAAGAATACCAGTGTAATGGGAAAACAACAATTTATACTGTATATGAAGAGAGTGCTGACTGGTTGGCAAGTAGACACTGCTTGATAGAGGTGTTGTGATGGAAAATGCACTAATGATGGTAACTAACAGTGAACTGCAAAGCATTGTTTGAAATTTAAACCAGGCAGCTTGACCCTGATTGGTCAAGGCATTGCCCTGAGGAATGAGTCAGCAAATGGCTGTCACTTAATTTTGTTTAGCTGAAACAGGCACAATGTGTGTACATGTTTTTTCTGTCTGCAAAGAGCAGGGCCCTGTGTATTAATATATGTAGCTTCCAGTACACACAAACATGTCACACTGTGAGCCCAACTGACAATCTTAAATTGGTTGTCAGTATAATTCTTAACACATTGAGGGTCATTTAGCAAAAGTTGTCTAATCGCAGAATCACATCTAATGTTAGACACTGTGTCTTGAGTTTTGCAAGCACGGGCTAGTTGGGAACGTTCTGAACCTTGCCTGTTGTGAACAGCGGCTGGGACATGCTCTTTGATACAATCCACCAATCTTTTGGACGTACAGCCTACATGCCTAGCATCACACTGGCACTGAAATTCGTATGTCACATTAGTCGTTTGTGCAATAGATGGAATGTCTTTTTGGCTTGATGGCAGTATCCTGTTAGTTTGAATACCACTTGTGTTGTTACTGCATAGTAGCAGCGTGAAAAAGCTAGCTTCATCTGTTGCTCAAATTTTTGAGATACCTTGCCCTTCCAGGGTAATCTGAGGTAGATTGGGCACTTTTCAGGGCTGAAAGTGACAGCCTTAGGCCTGTTCTTGAGTTGCATCATATACAGCACAAAATGATCTGAACAGGATAGCCATGATCCTGCAGGACTTCAAAAAGGCATTTGATAAAGTGCCACACAACAGACTTGTGAGCAAAGTTAGAGCTCATGGAATAAAAGGGACAGTAGCAATATGGATATGAAATTGGCTGAGTGACAGGAAACAGTAGTGGTGAAAGGTTGTTTTTCGAACTGGAGGAAGGTCTATGGTGGAGTTCCCTATGGGAGCCCTAGGACCCCTGCTCTTCCTGCTCTATATTAAATGACCTAGACCTTGGTATACAGGGCACAATTTCAACATTGGCAGATGACACAAAACTTCTCAGTATTGCGAACTGAGGAGAATAGTGTTAAATTTGAAAGGACATCGACCAGGTTGGTGAACTGGGGGAAACAAGTGGTAGATGAAATTTAATGCAGAAAAGTGTCAAGTGATTCATTTTGGTAGAAAGAATGCGGAGACACAATATAGGCACAATTCTAGAGGAGCAGGAGGAAATGGGAGGTATACCTGCATAAATCATTGAAGGTGGCAGGGCAGGTTGAGAGAGTAGTTCAAAGTGTACAGAACATGCACTTTACAAATAGGGGCATAAAGTACAAAAGCAAAGATTATTATGAACCCGTATAAAACATTGGTCTGGCCACAACTGGAGTATTGTGCCCAGTTCTGGGCACCATGCTTTAGGCAGGATATGAAGGTATTAAAGATGGTGCAGAAAAGATTCACAAGAATGTTCCAGAGGTAAGGAACTTCAGTTATTTAAAAAGATTGGAGAAGTTGGGACTGTTTTCC
This sequence comes from Carcharodon carcharias, assembly GCF_017639515.1. NCBI lineage: Eukaryota > Metazoa > Chordata > Chondrichthyes > Lamniformes > Lamnidae > Carcharodon > Carcharodon carcharias. The sequence goes on from NC_054469.1 coordinate 173,835,687, forward strand.
TTGCAGAAGGGAAGGTTGGGAGGCGACTTGATGGAGGTATTCATAGCCATGAGGAATATAGACACGGTAGAGAAAAACTGGTCCCATTGGTGGAAGGATTGAGAACCAGAGGGCAGAGATTTAAGTTAACTGGCAAAAGCAGCAATGACAACATGAAGAAAACCGTTTAGTGCGATAAGTGGCTAGGATGCTGAATGTATCGCCTGAGAGCATGCTGGAGACAAATTCAATTATAGCATTCAAAAGGGAATTGGATCATTTTCGGAAAAGGAAACATTTGCAGGGCTATGGGGAAATATGGGACAGTGGCGCTAGGTAAATTGGTCTTGAAGAGATCCAGCACAGACACAACAGGCCAAATGGCCTCCCTTTGTGCTGTAATTAATCTATGACTCTATAAACTTGTTCTTCCAAAACAGTGCACAAAAGCATTCAAAATGCTTAGAGAATCCTCTGATCACATACCTGCTGTGCAGTTATAATGAAATCAAGCAGGTTCTCTTTTAGATCAGATTCACAATTTTGCTTAAAAACTAACCAACAGCAATCTTCACAAGTACACTGATGTCATTACTAAACATAGTGATATGAAATGTTTTGCCCTTTAAAATACTGCATTCCCACTTTACAAATACAATGTGAAGCTGTGGATAGGAACAAAACTTTTGTGCTAGATAACAATCCTTTCAACAAACACTAGCAAAAACAACTTTTTTTAATATCAATGATAGAGAACAGGTATCTTACCACTGCATTATGTGGGTTTGCTTGCTCATCATGCATTTCTCTAATCTCTTGCTCAGTTGATCCATGAACTTGGCTGAGGACGCTAAACCACTGGCTGCAACACAAGAAGTGAAAGAAATGGAACCATGATAACTAAAAGCAGTTTTGTTCTAGTGTAATAACTCCTTTGGGTTAGTTTAGATTTGTTCTAAAATTATAGATACAGTTAAATAAGCTTTTGTACCATAAAACTGCATTCCTCAAAAAAAATTCTCCAGCCTTGTGCCTCAGTCTTTTGTTGATTCATCATATTCTAAGTGACAAAAAGTTTGAAAGCAATCCTTTGGTCTATTCAATTCAGGGACAAATGCATGCTAACACACTTCGATCACTTTCCATACCAATGATTACTCTCGGGAGAATTCTTCTACTCTACTTCAAATAATGCTGTGGAGCTTGATGTGCAGCTGAGTAGGCACACACTTCATCTAAATACAGCCTACAGTATGGCACCGCAACATCAGCCTGGATTGCAAGCTCAAGGTCTGGGATCAGGCGAGAGTGCCACCACTCCAGCAAGGATGACATGTAGGCAGCTAAATTGGATAGCACCAAAACTGGGACTGGGGATCGTGATGTGTCACTAACCCGTGCAAACTTTTAAATAAAAACAGAAAATGGAAATATTCAGCAGTCAGGCAGCATCCGTGGAGAGAAACAGTTAATGTTTCAGGTCAATTATTAGCCCTGAAATGTTATCTTTGTTTCTCTCCACACAGGCTGCCTGGCCTGCTGAGCATTTCCAGCATTTTCTGTTTTTATTTAAGATTTCCAGCATCTGCAGTATTTTGCTTTTGTATCTGTGCAAAATTTGTGTTGCCTGCTAGTTATAATTGCGACGTGCATTCCAGTACTAAATGCATTGTTGAACAACTGCACACCTCAGCAGGGAGCCCAAGTTTGCAAGAGGCACCATTTAAAACTGGCCTGCACCTCTTAAAGATGAGATGCATTCCGGCAGCAGCAGGGGCTGAAAGTGGTAATAGAGGGGTTTGAGATCTGGAGGAACTTACACCTTTCCCCAGTGCTATGCTGGAGGCCTTAGTTGAGGTGTTGGACAGGAAGCGAGAGGTCCTCTTCCCTCAGAGGCCCAAGAGGCCCTCCGGGCAAATAAGGGATGGCAGCAGCAGCAGGTGACTATTTCAGTTAATACATCAGTCAGGGCCAGGGAGAGAAACCATGGGTGCTGCTGCTCATGCTGTTTCTGGGCCCCTTATTGCCCCTCACCCCCTTAAACCACTCCTCAATCATGTATGGTGAACATGTGTTCACTGTGAGGTTAAGAGATGATGCAGGTTAAAGCCTGTTGGTCTAAAATGGCAGCACTGGTGTCAGATCAGCGTTAGTCACTAACTCATGTCATGATCTGCCTACTCTGCATATTACTGGGAAACATTAGGTGTTTCTCATGTTTCTAGTCACTAACCCCTTTACCAATATGGCATCTAGCCTCTGGCTAGATGCATCAGAAATGTATGTAAGTGCCGCAATCTCCATTTCAGAGCTTTAAGGTACCTCATAGCACCGAATAATCCAATTTCGTCCCCAATCTCAGCATCTGATCCTCTCTATGAATCTTGCCTAGTGCAAATTGGGTGCCAAAATTCCGTTAACTACAAAAGTACTTCACAGTAGCTGAGAGTCCTGACAGAAGCAGGCTGTGAAAGGCAATCTATAAACCAATCGACAGGTAAAGTTGGGAACCATGTTCACACCAGTGAGAGGGAGAAGGTTGAGCAGGATGCCGGGAAAAGGGGACACACACCATCGGGAGGGAGGAGGCTGGGTCAGGAAGGACACAGTCCCGTTAACCAAAAACCTGATAGTTTAAATCATTACAATTTTAATATTTCACAATAACTTATCAACTAGGCTCCACTTATGACAGATTTCCACTCAATGTCCAATATTAAATTAAGCTCAGCAAGGCTATTTAACTTTAGGTACCTTGCATAGCTGTCAAGTTAACAGCTTTCAGTATTAACTATGTCAAAGTGAATTGTAATCTAATTCTTCATATTGTTGCTTGCTATGGGCTTTGCAGTGCCTTACCCTTGATCAATGACCCGGGTACAGTGGAGAACATCTGCTTCTCTATGGTTACCTCGGGACTGCAGCAAGGTGCATCTCCGGGGCAGGCCACATCCCATCGAGGGTTGGGAAGGCCCGGCATAAGGCCACACCACTGAGAGGGAAGAGGTTGGGTTGGGAAGGGCCCAGTCCAGGTGCCAGGGCCACAAACCATCAAAAGGGAAGAGGTCAGGAGGGGCTTTCTGGGGTAGAGCTGAATCATTAGGTGTGTTACCTTATCTTGTGCTCCAACAGCCTCCAGCTAGGTCTGAAGTGAAAGCAGTTCCAACAGAGCAGAAAGAGAATGGTCCTCACGAGTCCCGACCTGAGGTAAGCAAGAACTTGGGAACCTGGCGTGTCCTACTTGGCTAATGATTGCTGTTGTTCAGAACAACCTGTCAATCGGGTAGTCTATGCACTAGATTGGCTGCTTTGGACACTGACCATCCAGACTGACAGGCTTCCTGGCCAATGAGCCCAGGTCCCCCCTTCAGAGCATGGGCCCCTGTGATTAGTACCTTGTGCAACGCTTCTCCAGGCACTGCAAGCAATCCAGCCGTGGGCCTGGATGCAATACTAAAACAAATTTAATGACCTTACACGAATGGCTAAAGTCAATGAATGCAATTTCACTTGCCATATCCTGGCAACTGCACCACTAACCTCACAAACTGCTCCATTCACCACACCTCCTTTCATTGCCTGCCAGCAATCTCTATCAGGCACAACACACACCTCACAATAATAATCTCAACTCACCCCTACACGCTGCTTGTGCACACTGCCAGCTATTCAATTGTGGCAAGCACATCACCAAAACATATTGCACCCCACACAGCGACACAATTCCCTCTCTCTTCCAGGACAAGGCAGCCCCTAATCATTGGTAGCAGCAGCAGCAGCAAACTGGCGGGGGAGACATCTGGCTGCATTGTGCTATTATGCACACCCGGAGGAGACAGTGCTAGGAATCATTGGAGCAGCCATCACTAAGGTCGTGGCCAGTAGCAGGGCTGAACCTATGGAGGATGACAGTATGTTCCTCTCTAATCCACCTTCTCACACCCCTCTTTAACAGGAAATCTGCGAGGTGAATGAGAGGTTACTGGAGCTATGCTGTTACCATGGACTGTGTGTGATGAACAGCTACTTCCAAACCACGCCGTGCCATGAAGTGCCCTGGAGACTTCAGAAATCTGCCACTGGTATCAGCTAGTCACCATCAGCATCACAAGATGTACCCCCGATAGTGCACTTATCACTTGTAGCTATCACAGCGCTGACTGTGACACTGACCACTCCCTGGTGTGTGGCAAGGTCAGATTTCAGCCAAGGAAACTATACCACTCCAAGAAGAGAGGTTGTCTTTGGATCAACACTTGCTATACCACTGATCCTGAAAGAACCAAGGAGTTCCTCAGTATCCTTGATCAGGCTCTTTTTGACAACAACGCCCAAGGCCACAGTGCAGTGTCAAAGTGAAGTCAAATGCTCGACACCTTCTATCACTCTTCTCACTGTGATCAGAGGAAAAGAGATCAGAGGAATGCTGACTAGATTGAGGCATATTGGACTAAAATGGAGTCAGTTACTGCAAGCAAGAACGACAAGGCCTCCTTCTGCACTATGATTCTGTGAAGTCCCAGCAAACAAAATCTAGATGCTCTCAGAATTGGCAGAATCAAGCCTCAGCAGACTGTTCAGCACTGCGCCAATCAATATTGGTTGAAACTCTGCACAGCATACAATCTGCTGCTGACTGGAGATGCTAGGGGGATGTATGATGGAACTAAGAAAGCAATGGGCTAAGCAGCAACCAAATCAGCTCCCATGAAGACAAAGACAGGGATGATCATCACTGAACCTAGCAAGCAGATAGAAAGGTAGGTGGAGCACTACCTGAAACTCTACGCAATGGAGAATGTCGTCACTAAAGAAGCTCTCAGCGTCATTCCAGACTTTCCTGTCATCGAGATAGACATAGTGAAGTTCAACAAGGCCATTGGCCATGTTGCCAGTGGTAAAGCCTCAGGAAATGATGGCATTCCACCTGAAATCATCAAAAGTGGAAAACCAGCACTGCTACAGCACCTCTTGTGTCTCTGCTGGAAGAAAAAATCTGTGCAAGAGGTGTGTGATGCAAAAATAGTCACCTTGTAAAACAAAAAAGGGTGATGGCAGTGACTGCAACAATTACTGAGGCACCTCCTTGTTAAGCATTGTGGGGAAGGTCTTTGCTCACATTGCTCTTATCAGATTGCAGAACCTGGCATCATACGTTTATGCGAGTCTCAATGTGGCTTCAGAGCTGGCAGATCAACAGTCAACCTGATTTTCTCACTTTGGCAGTTACAGACAAGTGCTGTGAACAGTATAGACCTTTGATCTCGTTAACAGAGATGGACTCAAACTTCCGCAGAAAATAGGCTGCCCACCTGGACTCCGGGCATCATTTCTTTCTTCCATGAAAACACGTACAGTTCTGTCAGATAAAATGGAGCATCATCGGAGGCTTTCAAGATCAGCATTGGGGTAAAGCAGGGCTGCATCCTGGCGCCATCTCTCTTTTTGGCATATTTTTCTCCATGCTGCTATTGTACGCTTTCAGCGACTCAAATGAGGATGTCTATCTGCATACTAGAGCCGACAGCAAGCTATTCAAATTGACAAGACTGTGCACCAAGACCAAAGTGTATAAAGTCCTAGCCCGTGTTTCTCCCCAACAATCAGCTACAGTAAGACCAAAGGTTATGGACCAGTACGTAGAGACTCAACTTTCCATCAACATTGACAACTTCACTCTGGAGGTTGTCACCAGGTTCAAATACTGCAGATCAACAATTACAAACAACTTGTCCCTTGATGCCAAAATTAGCATTAGGGTTGCCAAGACTGCAGCTGTCATGTCAAAATTGCGAGAGAGAAAAATAACCGAAAATACAGATCCGTGTGTACCAGGCTTGTGTTCTCAGCACCCCCCTTTAGTAGCGAGGCATGAACAACACATGCAACCCAAGGGCGACTAAACAGCTTCCACCTCCACTGTCTCAGATAAAAAAAATGGACATTTCCTGACAGGACAGAGTGCTGAATACAGAAGTACACCAGCGTGCAGGGATCCCCAGCATGCTTGCCCTCTTGAGCCAGCACCAACTCCGTTGGCTGGGTCACATGCGCTGAATGGATGACAGCCACATTTCCAGAGACATGTTCTATGGCGAGCTTGCTATCAGCAGGAGACTAACAGGTCGCCCATGTCTGTGATACCAGGATGTCTGAAAGCAAGACCTCAATCTGATTGGGATCAGAGTTGATATGTGGGAAGTCCTTGCTGTTGACCGTAGTCTCCTGGAGATAAGCAGTCAGGAAGGGTATGGAAAACCAGAGGCCAAAAGAAATGACCAAACCGTGGAAAAGTGAGCCCACCAGGAAAAAACCCAACAATCAACCTCAGGCCAACACGATTCATCTGTGCCAGCTGCGGAATGGACTGCCACTCACAAATTGGTCTCTACAGCCACAACAGGTGATGTTCAATCCAGAAGTGGCATACACTCTGGATGCAATCCATCGTCTCCTGAAACAGTTGGATGCCTACGACTGCTATGCCTTTTCTTTCAAACTGATGGCATCCTTAACTCCCTTTAGTTAAGAACGGATGATTCGTCATTCTCAGAATCTCTCTTTCTCAATGGAATGTATATTTATTGAGAGTTATGAAATCCCTCCTTAAATTTTTGTCATTGCTCACCCAATTTCTTCACCTTCAAACTGAATGCGAAGTTCTCTCATGCTATGGTCACTCTTCCCTACAGAATCCCTCTCCGTGAGATCATTAATAAATCCTGCCTCATTACACATTACCAGGTCTAAAATAGCCTGTTCCATGGTTGGTTCCACAATGCATTACTTTAAGAAACTACCCAGAATATATCCTCAAGGGTATCGTCGCCAACTTGATTTGTTGAATCTATATGAAGATTAACATCAACCACGATTATTGTAGTAAAAAGTAACTTCAGAGAAAGTGGAGTCTTGGTTGTAAACTTTCAAAATTCCCTGGATTCTAGAAAGGCCCCAGCAGATTAGAAAACCACAAATGTAATGACTCTATTCAAGAAAGGAGGGAGACAGAAAACAAAACCACAGACCGGCTAGCCTAACATCTTGACATTGTGAAAATACTGGAATCCATTATTAAGGCAGTAGTAGCAGAACATTTAAAAATCATAATACAATAGAGTCACCATGAAAGGGAAACCATGCTTGGCAAATTTACTAGAGTTCTTTGAGGAAGTAACAAGCAAGGTGGATAAAGGGTGGGAGGTGTCGTATCTTTGGATTTCGAAAAGGCATTTGATAAGGAGCCACATAAAACATTACTACACAAGATAAGTACACATGGAGTTGGTTTAATATATTAGTATGGATGTAGGATTAGCTAATGAACAGGAAACAGAGAGGTGGAAAAAATTGGTCAGGTTTTCAGGTTGACAAACTAATCAGTGGAGTGCCACAGGGACCAGTGCTGGGCCCTCAGCATTTCCAATCTAAGTTAATGACTTGGATGAAGGAGCAGACTGTATGGTACCCAAATTTGCTGACCATACAAAGATAGGTAAGAAAGCAATTTGTGAGGAGGACACCGAGTCAGCAAAGGGCTAGAGTTAGGTTGTGAGTAGAACATACAAAATAGGAGAAGTAGGCCTTGAGCCTACTCCGTCATTCGATAAGATCAAAGCTGATATGTTTGTGTTTCAAGTTTCAGATTCCCATCTACCTCCTTTGACTCCCTAACAATAATCTATCTACCCAGGCCTTAAAAATATTCAGTGACCCTGCCTCCACCCCCTTCTGAGGCAGGGAGTTCCAAGTTGTACAACCCTCAGAGAAAAAATTTCTCCTCATCTCTGTTATAAAAAGGCAGCCCCTAATTTTAGCTCTGGAATCATCCACAAGAGGAAACATCCTTTCCACACCCACTTTGTCAATACTGTTTAGAATCTTACATACTTCAATCAAGTCACCCCTCACTCTTCTAAATTCCCGTAGAAACAAGCTCAGTCTATGTAACCTTTTCTCATAAGACAACCCACTCAATCCAGGTGTCTATCTAGTAAACCTCCACTGAATTGTCTCCAACGCATTTTTATCCTTCCTTAAATAAGGAGACCAAAACTGCACACAGTATTCAAGATGTGGTCTCACTAATGCCTTGTATATCTGAAGCACAACATCCTTACTTTTATGTTCAATTCCTCTCATAATAAAGGATAGCATTCCATTAGCCTTCTCAATTAAAAGTAGAATACTGCAGATACTGGAAATCTGAAACAAAAACAGAAAATGCTATAAACTCAGCAGATCTAGCAGCATCTGTGGAGAGAGAAATAGAGTTAACGTTTCAGGTGTGTATGACCCTTCTTCAGAGCTCTGTTAACTCTGTTTCACTCTCCACAGATGTTGCTCAACCTGCTGAGTTTTTACAGCATTTTCTGTTTTTGTTTAAGTCTTCTTAATTACTTGCTGTACCTGCATACTAACTTTTTGTGTCTCATGCGCTAGAACACCTAGATCCCTCTGCACTTCAGAATTCTGTAGCTGTTATCCATTTAAATAATACTCTGCTTTTTTATTCTTCTTGCCAAAGTGAACAACTTCATATCTTCCCACATTATACTCCATCTGCTGGATTTTTTTTTGGGGGGGGTGGGGGCGTGGTGGGGGTTCTGGGTTTCCACGTATGTGAATCACAAAAGGTTAGCATCCAGGTATTGTAAGTAATTAAGAAGGCAAATGGCCTTTATTGCAAGGGGAATGGAGTACATAAATAGGGAAGTCTTGGTAAAACTGTACAGGGCATTGTTGATACCACATCTAGAGTACAGTGTATAGTTTTGGGCTCCTTATTTAAGGAGGGGTATAGTTGCATGGGAGGCAGTTCAGAGAAGGTTCACTAAGTTGATTCCTGGGATGAAGGATTTGTCTAATGAGGAAAGGTAGGGCAGGCTGTGCCTTTACTCATTGTGGTTCTTTAAAAAGAGGTGACCTTCTTGATTTTGAGAGGTTTAACAGGCTGGATGCTGAGAGGATGTTTCCCTTGTGGGGGAATCTAGAACTGGAGGGCAAAGTTTCAAATAAGCAGTCTCTCTTTTGAGACAGAGGAGGAATTTCTCTTCTGAGAGAGTCATTAATTATTGGAATTATCTTCCCCAGTAAGCAGTGGAGGTTGGGCCTTGGAATATATTGAATACTGAGTTAGATTTTTGATCGACAAGGGAGTCAAGAGTTATGGGGAACAGAAAGGAAAGTGGAGTTGAGACCATAATTAGATCAACCAAGATCTTATTGAATGGTGGAGCAAGGTTGAAGGGCTAAATGACATACTCCTGCTTCTATCTTATGCTCTTATTGCAGTATCTTTCTTCAAGCCCCCATTATTTCTTGATTATTTCTGTGCTACAGTGTAGCTAGGGGCTTTATAAATTACTCCCAATTGTGAATTATTAGTTGAGTTGTGCATGGATTATTGCAAGTTTTGTTGGATAAACTTAGTATGGAATAGTTGTTTTGAGATGGCTTTTATTTCAGGAGTGTTGCCAAGAGAACACCGTGGTCGTCTGTAACTGAAGAATGGGAAGATTTTGCACTGTTGGACAATGCAGTTGTATTCACAGGAACTAGAGTCGAATTAGGTGCCCACAGACAGCCCAACCAAAAGGTGGATGTGGTGGTTGCCTGCTCTATTCCACCTCCTCCTTCTTCCTCCTCTTCATGACATGCTTGCTAATCCATGGTACAGCAAACCACCACAAATCCGCACAAATGCTCTGGCAATACTGGATATCTCCTCCAGAGCACTCCAGGCAACTGCACCCAATCAGTTGCTCAACGGTGTTTCACATGGAACTATGGCCTTCATTATTTGTATGTTGACCACTTGTGGTTGGGTTACAGAGATGAATATTCAGGTATGTATAGAATGGATAGTCGTGGTTACCCAACAGCTACCCTCTGCTTTAATTTGGTGGCTGAAAAGTTGCTGAAGCAGCATGGGCTGTGCAAAATGAACTTATCATTGCCAGGATAGTGTGCATTGGTTAGCATGATGTGCTGAGTGTGGTTGTAAACTGACTACACATTGAGCGAATGGTAACCTTTGTAGTTGCGGTACATTTCAACATTGGGTTGTGCTGCCCGCAATGCCAGAAGTGTGCAGTCAATTGCACCCTGCACCACAGGGAAGCCCACTATCTGGCAAAGCCGTGTGCACACATTGTCTTTACTTCTCCCTAATCAGAGACACAATGCTTTGTACGCCCCCTCACTGGGCGTACAGAGTGTCTAAGACCTGCCTGGTGGATGGTAAAGTCCCTTAGAGGCAGAGACAGGAAAACCTATCATGAGGAATGAGGAAATGGCAGAGACATTGAACAAATATTGTGTGGCTTCTAGTGTGCTGACAAACACAGCAGAAGACACACAATAGAAGACATAAATTACATACGAGAAATAGAGGGTAACTAAGAGCGAGGAACTTAAGCTAATTAATATCAACAGAGAAAAAGAGAAAAGAGATTAGAGAAACTTAAGGGACTAAAAAAAGACATCCCCAATTCTGATGGCATACATCCAACAGTTCTGAAACAGGTAACTACAGAGATAGTGAATGCATAGATTATAATTTTCTAAAATTCCCAAGATTCTAGAATAGTCCCAGCGGATTGTAAATTAGAAAACGTGACACTATTATTCCAGAATGGAGGGAAAAAGGAAACAGTGAACCACAGGCTAGTTAACCTGATAACAGTCATCAGAAAAATGCTGCAATCTTTTATTAATCATAGCATGATCAGACGAAGTCAACATGGTTTGACAAAAGGGAAATTGTGCTTAAAAATTTATTTGAGTTTTTTAGAATGTGGTTGAGATAGATAAAGGGGAGCCAGTAGATGCAGTAGAGGCATTCAATAAGTAGCTAAACACAAGGTAAGGGCTCATGGAGTTGGGGGTAATATATTACAGTCCACGGAGATTGCTGAACCAATAGAAAACAGGGTAGGGATAAGGTAGACATTTTCAAGTTGGCAGGCTGTAACTATTAGAGTGCTGCGGGGATCAGTGCTGAGACCTCAGCTACTTACAATCTATATAAATGACTTAAACCAGGAGACTAAATAACGTATCGAAGTTTGCTGACATGACAAAGTTAGGTGGGAATGTAAACCGTGAGGACACAAAAGAGACTGCAAAGAGGTATAGGCAGTTTAATAAGTGGAAAATAAGGTGGCAGGTAGAGTATAATGTGGGGAAGTTTGAGATTATTCAATTTGTTACAAAGATTAGAAAAGCCAAATATTTTTTAAAAGGTGTGAAACTTTAAAATGTTGATGCTGACAGAGAAGTGGGTATGCTCATAAAATAAGCACAAAGTTAGCACGCAGGTACAGCAAGCAATTAGGAAGGCAAATGGCATGTTGGCCTTTATTGCAAGGAGATTGGAGTACAAGAATAAGGAAGTCATTCTAAGATTGTATAGTGTTTTGTTGAGTGCTTGGAGTACTATGCACAGTTTTGGTTTAAATGCGTCTTAGGACAGAATAAAGATGGTTCACTAGATTGGACAATCCTCTCATCCTAGGAATCAATGATGAGAGGTTGAGTAAATTGGGCCTAGACTCTGAAGTTCAGAAGAATGAGAGGTGATCTCATTGAAACATAGAAGATTCTGAAGAGGCTGACAGGGTAAACACAAAGGTTGTTTTTCTGTCTGGGGATTCTAGAACAAGCCCTGATCCTTGTACTATCAATCAATGGAAACAGACTTTCCTTATCCAAAGTCATTGTAATTTTGTCCTTGTCGGTGGTGACGGCTGTCCCTCGATTTGAGGGTAAAATCTACTCAGGGTCTCTAGGTTCTGTCAAGGGTCTTCAAGTGACTAACAGACCAATTCTCAAACTGCAGCTCTTTGGGCACATGGTGCAGCTAGATGGACAAGTTGTTGCTGTTTAACAAGCTCCTCCCAGTCATTAATGTCAATGCTGCTGCTCTTCAAGGAGAGTTTCAAAGTGTCTTTGAAGCGTTTTCTTCATCCTCCATGCTGGTGATTTGAGTTGAGAAAACAGGACCTGGCGGGGAGACACTATTCAGCCATCTGGACACAGTGTCCACACGTTTATCAAATTTCCCCTCAATCTCCTTTGCTCCAAGGAAAACAACGCCTGCTTCACCTTGGAGTTATGTCGCCATGTCTTCACTGTCGCTGGGTCAAAATTCTGGAAATTCTCTCCTTAACAGCACTATGGGTGTACCTAGACTACATGGACTGCAGCACTTCAAGACGATAGCTCATCACCATCTTCTCAAGGGCAATTAGTGATGGGGAGTAAACGCTGCATTACCAATGACACTCACATACCTCAAATGAATAAAGAAAACAGTTAATCAATTCTAACAGAATCTAACAAAACAATTACCTGGCATCTTCCGCTGTCTCAGCAATAAGGTAGAAGATGCGATCTTCTATTACTATATTAATGCCATTCTCCTTGCCAGTGTCATCAATAATCTCCCTAATAATGAAAACAGAAGCACAGAATTATCTTAACATAGTGCCCGTGCAGAAAAACAGGTCATGCAAGGTCAGTTATTGCACATTGTTACCAAGCAGCTTTAACAGCACGGCTTCATTAAGGTGAACATTACCTTGCAGATCTGATATCAATGGTCCCTTTTAGCTTTTCTTCACTGTCACTCTCAAAATACATTAGCTTGCTCTCTCGTAGAACAAACCAGCGCCTTTTCCAGTTGCGTCTTGATAAGGTTGATGTGCCACCACCTTTCTTGTGCAACCATCCCAGCTTTAAGGCTTCTTGTTTTGAACGGAACCACATGAATGTTTCATCCTTTAAAACACACCATCGGCGTTTCCATGTGTTCATCAGGCCTCCTAAGAAACAAATGCATGAACTTATTGAGAGTCTTTGTGAATGAGTTGACCCAAAACCAAGAAATAGAAAATCTTCATCTTCAACAAAAAGGTACAACTTCTCAGAGGATTATAGTAAACTCGAATACACTTAATATTCTGTAATTTTAGTGTGGACAACAACTTTCATTTATGTAACACTTTTAATGTAGCAAAACATCCTAAAATGCTTCACATTTGATTTAAACCTCATAAAATATCAGGGCAGGTGACCAAAGGCTTGGTCAAAGAGGTATACTGGAACATCTTAAGCAAAGAGGTTTAGGAAGGGGATTGCAGAGTTTAGGCAGCTAAAGGTGGCCTACTAATAGTGGAACAATAACAATTAGGAATGCGCAAGAGGCCAGAATTGGAGAAGGACAGAGGTCAGAGAGGTTTGTAAAGTTTCTGCAGGTTAGAGATAGGGAAGGGGTGAGGTCATGGAGACATTTGAAAGCAAGGATGAGACCTAAAATTAAGTCATTAACAGAAAATAGGAAGAGTAGGTCATTCGGTCCTTCGAGCCTGCTCCACCATTCAATATGATCATGGCTGATCCTCTATCTCAACGCCATACTCCCTTGATACCTTTAGAACCTAGAAATCTATTTCCTTCTTGAAAATGTTCAGTGACTTGGCTACCACAGCCCTCTGTGGTAGAGAATTCCATAGGCCACCACCCTCTGAGTGAAGAGGTTTCTCCTCATCTCAGTCCTGAATGGCCTACCCCGTATCCTGAGACTGTGGCCCTTATTCTTGACCCCACAGCCACAGGAAACATAATCCCTGCATTCATTCTGTCCATCCTTGTCAGAATCTTGTACGTTTCAATGATCCCCTCTCATTCTTCTAAACTCCAGTGAATACAGGCGTAGTCGACCTAATCTCTCCTCATACAACGATCCTGCCATCCCAGGAATCAGTCTGGTGAACCTTCGCTATGCTCCCTCTATGGCAAGTATATCGTTTCTTACGTAAGGAGACCAAAACTGCACACAATACTCCAGGTGTGGTCTCACCAAGGCCCTGTACAGTTGCAGTAAGACATCCTTGCTTTTGTACTGAAGTTCTCTCACAATGAAGGCCAACACGCCATTTACCTTAAATGTTTGCTGCACCTGCATGTTTGCTTTCAGTGATTGGTGCACAAGGACACCCAGGTCCCTTTGTACATCAACATTTCCCAATCTATCACCATTTAAATAATACTCTGCCATTCTGCTTTTCCTACCAAAGTGGATAACTTCACACTTATCCATGTTATACTGCATCTGTCATGTATTTGCCTACTCACTCAACCTGTCTAAATCACCTTGAAGCCTCTTAACACCCTTCTCAACACTCACATTCCCAAGTTCTGTGTTATCAGCAAACTTGGAAATATTACATTTGGTACCCTCATCCAAATCATTGATATATATTGTGACTAGCTGGGGCCCAAGCACTGATCCCTGCAGCACCCCATGAGTCACCACCTGTCACTCCAAAAAGACCCATTTATTCCTACTCTGTCTCCTGTCTGCTAACCAATTCTCAATCCATGCCAATATATTGTCCCCAATTCAATGTGCTTTAATTTTTCACACTAACCTCTTATATGGGACTTTATCAAAAGCTTTCTGAAAATCCAAATACATCACATCCACTGGTTCTTCCTTATCTATTCTACTATTTAGAACCTCAAAAAACTCCAGGTTTGTCAAACATAATTTACCTTTCATAAATCCATGTTGACTTTGTCTAATCCTGTTGATCTTTACTAAGTACCCTGTTATCACATCCTTTGTAATATACTCTAGCATTTGCCCTACTACTGATGTTAGGCTAACTGGTTTGTAACTCTGTTTTCTCCCTCCTATTTTTAAATATTGGGGTTACATTTGACACCCTCCAGCCTGCCAGGACTGTTCCAGAATCTACAGAATTTTGGAAGATGCCAACCAACACATCCACTATTTCTATGGCCACCTTCTTTAGTGCTCTGGGGTGTAGATGATCAGGCCCCGGGGGATTTTTTGGCTTCCAATCCCATTAATTTCTCCAGCACTATTATTTTAGTAATACTAATTTCCTTAAATTCCTCCTTCTCACTAGACCCTTGGTTCCCTAGTATTTCTGGGAAGTTATTTGTGTCTTCCTGCATGAAGGCAGAACTAATGTAATTGTTTAATTCCTCTGCCATTTCCTTGTTCTCTATTATAAATTATCCCGTTTTGGATTGTAAGGGACCTACATTTGTCTTCACTAATCTTTTTATTTTTATATACTTATAGAAGCTTTTACAGTCCACTTTTATGTTCCTAGTAAATTTACTCCCATACTCTGTTTTTCCCCTCTTAATCAATCTCTTGGTCCACCATTGAATTCTAAACTGCTCCCAATCCTCAGGCTTGCTGCTTTTTCTAGCAACTTCATATGATTCCTCTTTGGACCTAGTACTATCCTTGTGTTAGCCATGGTTGGGCCACTTTTCCTGTTGTGTTTTTGCACCAGAAAGGAATGTATAACTGAATACAAAGGTACAGTTTTCTCTGATTGCAATGAGGCTGAGTGCTTAACTCTGGAAATTTGGTAAATGAGGGAATTTGGAACATAGAGGGAGGAGGTGCTGCCTGGTTTTTGTACAAAAAGGAGTGGTCCAGGAGAGAGGGCCAAAAATAGGGATACCTGAGAGCCAAAGCCTGGAGATCTTAATTAATTGAGCAGGTAGGTGATTGGTGCATTTTAAGATTTTTTTCTTCTCTCTCTAAACTGGGACAGTAGTTTAAACTGGTACTGGAGAGACATAAGTATTGTATAAAATTATAGCATCACTAGTTAAAGTTCATAACATAACTATGGAAAATTGTTAAGTAATGTTTCTGAATGCGAAACCTAATTAGTTAAATCAAACAAAATAAAGATGGCAGGGCAGGTGATGTGTTATAGCTAGTGGATACATTTGTGATCCACAGCAACCACATCTGTAATAACTGTCTGCAGCTTGAGGAACTTCACCTGAGAGCTGATTAACTGAAGTACGAGTTTCAAACACTGTGATGCATCAGGGAGGGGGCAAGTTACCTGGACACTGTTCCAGGAGGCAATCACACCCCTTAGGTTAGATACTTCAGATTTGGTCCACTTTCAGGATCAGGAGGGTATGACTGCAAGTGAGGCACATATGGGATCCAGATAGTAGCAATGCAGGAGACCCAGCCCTTGCAATAATTCAACAGGTTTGATGTTCTTGCAGCTTGTGTGGATGAGACAGGGACTGTAGGGAGGATGAGCAAACTGACCATGGCAAGTGATGAAGGAGGCCATTCAAGTGGGGGGAATAAACAGGACTGTAGTTGTAGTAGGGAACAGTATAGTTACGGGGATTGACACAGTTCTCTGCAGCCGAGAGTATGAGTACCCAAAGGCTGCTGCCTGCCCAGTATCAGGATTAAGATATCTCCACGGGGCTGTAGAGGAACTTGGCGTGGGAGGAGAAGGATACAGTTGTCATGATCCATGTGGGTACCAACAACATAAGTAGGACTAAGAAAGAGGTCCTGCTGAGGGAATATGAGCAGCTAGGAACTAAATGAACAGGCAGAACCACTAAGGTAATAATTTCTGGATTACTCATGGAGCCACAAGCAAATTGGCAAAAAAATAAGATCATAGAGTTGAATGTGTGGCTCAAATTTTGGTGTGGGGGAAATGGGTTTCTATTCATGAGGCACTGACATTAGTACTGGCAAAAAAGGGGTTTGTTCCATTGGGATGGCCTTCACCTGAACCGCGTTGGGATAACTGTCCTGGCGTATTGCATAAACAGAGGACTTTAAACTATTTAGTTGGGGAGAGGTGGCGGGACAATTCCAAGTGAGGGGGGATTTTGAAAGTTGAAATGGAAGGACAAGGCAATAGTGCAGGGTAGCAATACAAGTAATGATAGCCAGAGTGTGACAGAGAGGGACACAGCATACAAAAGTAGGACTGCACTAACAAATAAGGTCAGAACAGGGAAAAAATGGTTAAAAGACAAAATTAAAGGCTCCTTTTCTGGTCGCCACATTACCAGAAGGATATGGAGGCGTTGGAGAGGGTGCAGAGGAGGTTTACCAGGATGCTGCCTGGTCTGGAGGTTATTAGCTATGAGGAGAGGTTGGAGAAACTCGGATTGTTCTCATTAGAGCGACGGAGATTGAAGGGCGACTTGATAGAAGTTTACAAAACTGAGTGGCATGGACAGAGTAGATAGTCAGAAGCTTTTTCCCAGGGTGGAAGAGTTAATTACTAGGGGACATAGATTTAAGGTGAGAGGAGAAAACTATAGAGGAGATGTGCGGGGCAAGTTTTTTACGCAGAGGGTGGTGAGTGTCTGGAATTCGCTGCCAGAGGAGGTGGTGGAAGTAGGTACGATAGTGGTGTTTAAGAGGCAGCTTGACAAATACATGAATAGGATGGGAATAGAGGGATACAGACCCCGGAAGTGCAAAATGTTTTAGCTGACGGGCAATATGATCGGCGCAGGCTTGGAGGGCCGAAGAGTCTGTTCCTTTGCTGTACTTTTCTTTGTTCTTTGTTTATCTGAATGCAGGCAGCATCCAAACAAGATGGCTGAATTGATAGCACAAATAGAAATGAATGAGCATGATATGCTTGACATTACAGAGTCCTGGTTGCAAAGTGATCATGGCTTGGACTTAAATATTAAAGGGAATTTAACATTTCAGAAGGAGTGGAAGGTGGGGTAGCTCTGTTGATAAAGGACAAGAACAGTAGTGAGAAATTATCTTAGTTCAGAGGATCAAGATGTAGGATCAGTTTGGGTAGCGATAAGAAATAGCAAAGAGAAAAATTCACTGGTAGGAGTAATTTATACACCCCCTGACAATAGCCACACTGTAGGACAGAGTACAAATCAAGGAAGAATGGGGGCTTGTAAGAAAGATACTGCAATAATCATGGGAGGTTTTAATCTTCTTATAGATCAGACAAATCAAATTGGCAAATGCAACCTAAAGAATGAGTATATTTGGTTCAGTTTCTTAGAACAATGCATTCTGGAAACAACCAGGGAACAGTATATTTTAGACCTTGTAACATGTAATGAGACAGGATTAATTAATAACCTCACAGTAAAGGATTCTCTAGGCAAGAGCGATCATAACATGATGGCATTTCACATTCATTTTGAAGGTGAGAAATATGGGTTGGAAACTTAAGCTTAAATGAAGGCAATTAGAAGGTTATGACGACAGAGTTGGCTAAAGTGGATTGGGAAAATAGATTAAAAGGTAATATGGTAGATAAGCAGTGATAGACATTTGATGAGGTATTTCATAACTCTCAACAAAGGTATGTTCTATTGAGAAAGACAGAGTCAATGAAGCAGTTCCTTTAGGATTAACAAGCAGAGTGGATAAAGGGCTACCAGTCGATGTAGTGTATTTGGATTTCCAAAAGGCATTCAAGAAGTGCCACATAAAAGGTTACTGCACAAGGTAAGAGTTCATGGTGTCACTCAAGAAGCTTGACATCACACAGCTCAAAGCAGTCTGCTTGATTGGCATCCCATCCACAAACACTCGCTCCCTCCACCACCGATGCACAGTAGCAGCAGTGTGTACCATCTACAAGATGCACTGCAGGAATCACCAAGCCTCCTTAAACAGCACCTTCCAAATCCACGACCACTACCCTCTAAAAGGACAAGGGCAGCATAGACATGGGAACACCACCTCCTGGAAGTTCCCCTTCAATCCATTCACCATCCTGATTGGAACTATATCACCATTCTTTCACTGTCACTGGGTCAAAATCTTGGAACTCCCTTCCTAATAGCACTGTGGATGTACCTACACCACAGGGACTGCAGCTGTTCAAAAAGGCAGCTCACCACCACCTTCTCAAGGGCAATTAGGGATGGGCAATAAATGCTGGCTTAGCCAGTGACACACATCCATGAACGATTAAAAAAAAAGACCACACCTGGAGTTTTGTGCACAGTTTTGGAGAGGTGTGGAGAGATTAATTTTGTTAGGAAGAACGTGGAGACACAATATAAATATGCGGTATAAATCTAAAGGGGATGCAAGGGCAAATGGACCTGGGTGTAAATATGTATAAATCATCGAAGGTGGCAGAGAGCGGTTAATAGAGCAACAGCATCCTTGGCTTTATTAGTAGGGGCACAGACTATAAAAGCAAGGAGGTTATGCTAGCTAGTATGATGGCGGCATGTTCAATCAAGGCATTCAAGAGGTAGTTGGATTGTTATCTGAAATGAAAGAATGTGCAGGGCCAAGGAGAGAAGGCAGGGGAGTGGCACTAGATAAATTGCTCCTTTACAGAATGAGCACAGGCTGAATGGCCTCTTTCTGTGCTGTAACAATTCTGTGATTTAGTGATCTTATTGAACCATATAATATTCTGAGGGGGCACGACAGGGTGAATGCTGATAAGGATGTTTCTCCTTATGGGGGAATCTAGAACTCGGGGACATGGTTTAAAAATATAGGGTCCCTTATTTAAGATGGAGGAGTGGAGGAATTTCTTCTCTCAAAAGGTCATTAGGTTTTTGGAGTTCTCTTCTCCAGAGAGAAGGGAAGGCTGGGTCATTGAATATATTCAAGGCAGAGCTGGACAAATTTCTGATTGACAAGGGAGTCAAGGGTTATGGAGGGCAGACAAGAATATGGAGCCAAGGTCACAATTAGGTCAGCCATGAATGCAGAGCAGGCTCAATGGGCCAAATGGCCTACTCCTGCTCCTATTTCTTGAGAAGTTATGATCTTAGAGACTGGCAGCTAACATAAAAGAGAATCCAAAAGATTTTCAATAGGCACTTGGAGGGGGGTAAAGGAGAAGTCGAGCCGAATATGGATGTAAAAGGGGATTCCTACATGGAGACAGGTCACAAGGTCAGGTATTAAACAAGTGCTTTGCATCTATCTTTACCAAAGAAGAAGATGCTGCCCAAGTCCAAATGAAAGAAAAGATAGTTAAGACACAGGATCAGTTGAAAGTAGATAAAGTAGATAGGCTGGCTGTACTTAAAGCTGGTAAGTCACCAGGACCTGATAAGTTGCATCTAAGGATATTAAAGAAATAAGCTGAATATTGCAGAAGCACTGGCCATAATTTTATGATCTAGCTTAGATACAGGGATAGTGCCAGAGGACTAGAGAATTGCAAATGTTACACCCTTGATCAAAAAAGGGTGCAAGGCTAAGTCCAGCAACTGCTGACCAGTTAACCTCGGTGGTGGGGAAACAATTAGAAAGATTAATTTGGTACAAAATCAGCAGTCACTTGGACAAATGCAGATTAATTGAGGAAAGCCAGCACAAATTTATTAAGGACAAATCATGTTTAACTAACTTGCCTGAGATTTTCATGAGGTAACAGAGTGGCTGGATGAGGGTAATGCTGTTGATGTGGTGTACATGGTCTTCCAAAAGATCACAAAGTGCCACAAGGCTTGTCAGCAAAGTTAGAGCTCATGGAATAAAGCAACAGTAGAAGCACGGGTATGAAATTGAGAGAAAGCAAAACAGCTTTTCAGACTAGAAGGTATAGTTGGGTTCCCCAGGGGTCAGTTTTAGGACCAGTGTTTTTCTTGATATATATTGACCAAACTTGGGTGTACAGAACACAATTTCAAAATTGTGGATGACACAAAACTTGGTAGTATTGTGAACGGTGAGGAAAGTTGTCAATCTTCAAAATGACACAGGCAGGTTGGTAGGATGAGTGGACAAGTGGCAGATGAAATTTAATGCAGAGCAGCTTGAAATGATACCTTTCAGTATGAAGAACGAGCACAGGCAATACAAAATAAAGGGTACAATTCTAAAGGGGCTGCAGGAGTAGAGGGACCTATGGATATATGTGCACAAATCACTGAAGGTGACAGGCAGGTTGAGAAAGTGATTAATAAAACATAGGGGCTGCAGGGCTTTATAAATACAGAATGTGATGAAACCATATAAAACACTGGTTCAATCTCAACTGGAGTATTTTGTCTAGTTTTGGGCACCACACTTTAAGGAGGATGTGAAGACATTATAGAGGGTGCAGAATGGTTCCATGGCTGAGGAACTTCAGTTACGTGGATAGATTGAGAAGCTGAGCCTGTTCTCCTTGGGAGAAAATTAAGAGGCAATTTGATAGAGATATTAAAAATCATGAAGGATCTGCACAGAGTTCATAGGGAGAAACTGGGCGGGATTTTCTGCACCTGCCCACTGCCAAGATCTTCCAGTCCTGTCGCAAGTCAATGGACTTCTGGCTGGGGCGCTGCCTCGCCCACAGCGGGTCCCGCCCACGACGGGGCTGGAAAATCCTGGCCACTGTTTCTGTTTGCAGAGGGATTGAGAACCAGAGAACACTGATTTAAGGTGATTGGCAAAATCAGCTATGGTGACATGAGGAAAAAAACATACGCAGCGAGTGGTTAGGATCTGGAATATGCTGCCCAAGAGTGTGGTGGAGGCAACATCAGTCAAGATCTTAGATGGTTATCTGAAGAGAAAAAACTTGCTAGAGGGAGTGACACTAGGTGAGTTGGTCTTACAGAGAGCTAACATGGACGTGACCGGCTGAATCGTCTTCTTCTGTGCTGGAACCATTCTATGATTCACATCGTTAGAACAGCCCCAGAAGAGCTTGCATTTATAAGTGCCTTTTGTGACTACATTATGTTCCAAAGTGCTTTATGCAAATTAAGCACTTTTAAAGTGTGGTCACTGTTGCAATGTACAAAACATGGCAGCCAATTAGCAGACAGCAACGTCCCATAAACACGAATGTGATAATGATCAGATAATATGTTTTAACAATGGTGATTCAGGGAATATGCCCCGGGATAATTATGCTGCTCTTCTTTGAGATATGCCATGGGATCTTTTACATACATTTGAGAGGACATATTGGGTCTTGGTTTAACATCCCAACTGAAAGATAGCACTGCATTACAGTGTCAGTCTTGGTTTTTGTGATCAAGTCCTAGAGTGGGACTTGAACCCACAACTTTCTGACCCTGACTGAGTCATACCTGACACATCACTTCAAAAACATTTCAATAATTTTGTAGTTGCTGTTACAATCCATTAAAATACAGAAGCCACTCTGAATTAATGAAATCCCAGAAACAGCAGTGATAAATAACATGCTGGTCTGTTTTAATGATATTGGCTAGGTTAAGAACATCTCTGCTCTTCTTCAAATTGTTAAGGGGGGGGTCTTTAACATTAATCCAAGAGTGCAGACAAGACCTTGATATAACAGTCTATCCATAAGAGACAGCTTCAACAGCCCAGCACCGATGACAGCCACCTCGGTCCAGTTACCTGACGGCTAGGGGTTCATTCTGTCAGGCACCTGTGGCAACCTTCTATCATGCTGACTCCATTCACACCAGTCAGCTCTTCCAGGCTCAGGCAGGATTCAGGCCTAACCATTTTAATTAAACCTGGGTCTAATGTTGGTAAGCCTGGTTCCAACTGACCTCTGCTGTAACCCTCCGCTAACCCCCCACCCACCCCCAACTCTGACTTAAAATGTGCCCAAGATGCTGGAATGGGGCGTGAATCCATGGCTGAGCCAAACTAGACATAAGCAGCATCACTATTGACAAAGTTGATCTTACCTTTCATGAACAGGAAACTGTGAAAATATGGCAGACTGACGCAGCTGTAAACAGAATCTCGTCGGTAAGCCAGCTCTTCGTCAGTGTCAAATCGAGAATCCAAATCATCATCACTTTCTTCAAACTACAATGAAGGTAAATAAATTGTTAATGATAGATGATAATGACAAAAGTTCTTAAAACTATATATATTTTTTTACTTGTACTCGCCTGTTAAAGGTAACACTAAGAAAATGCATTTCAGACTAGATACTGCAGCATAGGGACCCCTCACCTCGAAGTGGTTGGGTTGGGATGATGTTACAAGTACCTGGGATAGAAGTGTCTGACTCTGTTAAAGTGAGATTAGCCAAGAGGAGCCAGAGCTGCTGTCTGCATTGTCAAAGCAAACCACTGCTGTTCTTGCACAGATCATGAATACAAAACTCCCAGAGCAATGTGTATAGTATGTGATGATCCAATTTAATTCTCCTCAACTCTTTTTAGCCAGGATTATACTCTCACTGATTAAAGCTTTTTTGATCCATTTTAAATGTTAGAATATTTCCAAACTGACCTCAGTGAATTCCAATCCCATATCTGATCAGAGCCAGAATGCAGGATCTGATATAGTGGTAAAAAATTCAATACTCACCCATAGAGAAAAACGTATATATAAAATATTCACTCAGCATTTTCTGAAGAGATTAACTTAAACACACAACCAGCATGGAGGGCCAAGAAGGCCTCTTGGGGAAAAAAGGTGATTTTTCAATAAAACTTTAATTTTCAAATTACTTCAGTTTGTTTTCCAGGCCTACATATTACTAATTTTTCCTTTTGCAAGCTCCCATTTAAGAGCCTTCTACCTGGGTGATAGGTACACTAGGGTCTTCTGCCATCCTTCAACCTACACTAGACAGTTCCCTAATGAAAAATAGCTTAGCATCATCAGCAGAAATATCGACTAGTGGTGTTCGTTAAGGAAACCTCAACTATTCATTGTATTCATTAACAACTTAGATGATGGGATAGAAAGCTACATATCTAAAATTGTCAATGGCACAAAGATAGACAGCATTGAAAACAGTGCAGATAGAAACAAAAATCATAAACTTAGAGTTAGATTAAGTGGATGGGCAAAGGTTGTGGCAAATGGATTTCAAAGAAAGAAAATGTGAAGTCTACTACTTTGGACCTAAAAAGAATACAATGGGGCACTTTCCAAATGGTGAAAAACTAGAAAGAATGGAAGTCCAAAGAGGTCTGGTGGTCCAGTATACAGATCTTTAAAATGACATGAACAGGTACAGAAAGAGACCAAAAAGACCAATGGAATACCATTCTTTATATCTAGAGGAATAGAATGCAACTGGGTAAAAAAAAGTCATGCTTCAGCTACACAACATATTGCTTAGAGGACATCTGGAGTACTGTGAGCAGCTCTGGGACCACATCACTGGAAGGCCCAAAAGCAAGAGGCAGAAATTTTGCTGTTCCAGAATCAACTTGTTCAGCCATCAAAAGAAATGCAGATGATCTAATCTGACATCACAAAGTTCTGATGCTGTATTACTACCATCTCTTGCAGATGGAATGATGCCTACTAACCAGAGGGAGTCCAGGGTAGATTTACTGGAATGACACCTAGAATCCAAGGGTTAAGCTACAAGGAGGGATTAAGTATACTAGAAAGAATGATTTGCATTTATATAGCAATTTCATGGCCACTGGATATCATTTAAGACTTTACAGTCAATGAAGTACCTCTCAAGTGTCATCAGTGTGGTAACATAGGAAATGCAGCAGCTAATCTGCACATAGCAAACTCCCACAAACAGCAATGACCAAACAGCCTATTTCAGTGACGTCAGTTGACAGATAAATATTGGCCAGGAACACTAAGGATACTCCTGGTCTTCTTCAAAACAGTGATCTTGTTATATTCTATTTGGGAGAGCAGATAGGGCTCTCAGTTATGTCTACTTAAGAGAGTAGACTGACAATCTGACAGTGCAGTACTCCCTCGGTACTGCACTGAAATGCTAAACTAGTTTGTGATCTAGCCATGACATGGGATTTAAACCCAAACTTTCCGCTTCAGAGACAAAAGTGCTCCCAACTGAACCAGTGCTGACCCAATGAACACAGCTACTAGGGTTGAATTGAGGATCCACTGAATTTAGAAGATAATTTGGTCTAAACTTTCAAGATGTTTTGGAGAATAGATAGGGTAGATTGGGAGAAACTCTTTCCACTAGTTGGGAGTCTAGGAAAAGCGGCATAGTCAAAAAATCAGAGCCAGACCTTACAGGGATGAAATTAGGAAATACTTCTTCAGGCAAAGGGTGGTGGAATTCTGCAACTCTCCTCCACAAATGTCAACTGACGCTAGGATAAATTGTTAATTTTAAAACTGAGATTGTTAGATTTTTGTTAGCCAGAGGTATTAAGGGATGTGGGGGTTCAGTTACAGATTAATTATGATTCATTGAATGATGGAACAAATCTGACTGGCTAATTGGCCTACTCTTGTTCCAATCCTTTAATTGCATTTGCAATTTCAAAAGACAAAACTAACCCAATAAGAACAAAGCCAACCATTGTCAAGGATTGTATGATGTGCTTATGTAGAGAATGGGAGTATGGTGTCAAGATAGAGGATCAGCCATGATCATAACGAATGGCAGAGCAGACTCGAAGGGCCCAATGTCATACTCCTGCTTCTATTCTCTTTGTTTATATGAAACACTCATTGCTAACCTTTCTACCTGAATCATACTTTATAATAGCTAAAGCAGGTTGAGGAAGTCCTGAGGCAACCAGGCTCAAAGGATTTGTGGTGGGTAGAAATATAATAAATCCCCATCAATTTCAAGCACTTGCAAGTGAACCACCAGGGAATCCGGAGGGTATTCCTGAAATACTTCCCAGTCACTAATTGGTGCTTTTGTTTGAGTGGAGGCCTGACTAAATCAGAAACTTATTGCTCCTTGGTTGGCAACTGGCTTCTACAGTACAGCGCTGGATACTCTGTCTTTTTCAGAATTTTGTAGGTGTGCACAACATCATTATCATATACATTAGCTGCAGAGGTATGACTCCATGAAAATAGCTACAAGCTCACTGAAAACAACAATAAAGAATCTCAACACTATCATTAATGGGACAGTGATGCAGTCAAAAGTTTTCAAAATTAGGTTCCTGGTTTGATTGATCGGTAGGAGACTGATCATATAAAATCTCAACACTATCATTAATGGGACAGTGATGCAGTCAAAAGTTTTTCAAAATTAGGTTCCTGGTTTGATTGATTGGTAGGAGACTGATCATATTCACTGCTCGAGAAGGATTATATAAATTACTCACGGATGATTGTGGCCCTTCTGAGCTTAATCTATATGCTCCAGAACTATTGTAGGTCCCTACAGAATAACGATATGGACAGTCTGGTGACCACTGGCTGCTGCGAGGATTTGAGAAGGCTACACTGCTGCCTGATGTGATGGCTCCATCTTCATAATCATCCTGATCATAATCAGATTCTTCATCTGGAGGAATGAGCTCAACAGACTTTTCCTGTCCATCATCTACCTGTTCAGGTATGCAGTAGGTAGAATCATTGCTTGTTAATTTGCTGTGGCTTATAGGATCTGGAGCAGTGATGACCAAAGCAGTACTCTCAGCACTTGCAATCATAGGCACCATTGCATCATTCATGTAAGGGTCTTCTTCTGATGAGTCATCACTTGTCCGGATTCCACTAGTACGCTGATCAAAATGGCCATGCTCACTAGGATTTGGTGAGTCCTTAAATGCATCATCATCGGCATCAAAGCCCTCATCTTCCTCTTCTTCAGGGTAAGGTTGGCTAAAATTAAAGATAGGCTTTCTAACAGGGTCTGGTGCAGTTGAGGTATGCAACATGTATTTACCGTCAACAGAAAGAGATCTTTCAATATTGCGGACACATTCGTCAATTTCATCAAAGTTCAGGGATTCCAAAAACTCCTGAGCTGCTTTGCACGCTTCATCTTCCAGTCGCTTTAACTCCTCATCTCGAAGTTGCTGGAGTTGTATAAGTGACCTCTCGGTGAGTGTTGATTCATGCTGCTCTTTTTGACGTTGAAGCTCTTCAATCTCTCTCTCAAGCCTCAGAATCTCCTCCACTTGCCTGTTCTCTTGCTTTTCCAGCTGGCTATTTTGTACTGCTTTCTTCTGAACCTCCAGGATGGTTGCTTGTTCTTGTTGCCTTTGGGCTTCCTCAGCCTGAAATTTCAAAATGAATTATAAAGATAAATGCTTGATTAAATAAATTGAAATGCCAAAAAGGTGGAAGGACAAAAATTCCATTATCTCCAACAAAAGGTTCTTTTTATAGGTGCAGTGAGCAATTAGGAAGGCAAATGCCATGTTAGCCTTTGTTGTATGGGGGTTGGAGTAGAAGAGTAAGGAAGTCTTGCTGCAATTATACAGGGTCTTGGTGAGAACATCCCTGGAGTGTTGGGTACAGTTTTGGTCTCCTTACCCAAGGAATGATAAAATTTACTTAAAGGGAGTGCAACAAAGTGCAATCTAGTGCAACACCAGATTGTTTCAGGGGATAACATGGCTGTCTATGAGGAGAATGGTTCTATATTCTCTTGGGTTTTAGAAGAATAAGAGGTGATCATATTGCAATGTATAAAATTGTTAGAAGGTTTGTCAGGGTAGATCTAGAGGCTGTTTCTCCTGGACAGTCTAGAACTAGGGTTCATAGTCTTATGATAAGGGGTTGGCCATTTAGGACTGAGATGAGACAAAATTTTGACACTCAGGAGGGTAGAAACTTTTATGAGTTCTTTACCCAAAGGTTGTGGAGGCTCAAATGATGAGTATATTCAAGACCAAAATTTCTAGATTTTTGGGCATTAAGGAAATCACAGAATATGGGGGCAGGGAAGTCAAGTTGATATAGACATGTAGCCATGGTCTTAGTGAATGGCAAACAAGCTTATGGGTTATATGACAAAATCCTCCTATTTTTATCTTGTTCATTTGTAGATGCTGTTAAAGAGATAGGTTTTAAGATGGATTTTAAAAGTAGGAAGAGATGAAGCAGTTTAGGGAGGGGAATTCCAGAGTGTGGTCAAAGATTACTGGCCACTCTGTCAAAACTTTAATGTGTAGGGAATGGGGAAATGCACAATTGATAGTAGTTAGAAGAGTCAAGGGTGTGAATGAAAGGGACTGCAGAGGAATGAAGGCACTTAAAGGATTTGGAGATGAAGATAAGAGTTTTGAAATCAATACAGCCAGGAATAAGAAACAGGTGAAGGTTGCCAAGAATAATGGCAATGTGTATGCAGGATGGGATGCAGGTGGGGAATGCTGGAAGAGCTAGAATATATAGGATGGAACTTGGGAGCCTCAGGAGGATAGCTTTGGAAAGTTTGAGTCTTATGTCGACAAAGCCAATGATAAAATACTGTTTCATCTTTTCACAGCATAGAATATCAACAACAACTGTAGTACACAAATTGTAATGGACAGATTGGGGCCAGTTGGCATGACTGAGTATAGATGCACAATTTCTGTATGTTACTGTTTAATGCTATTTTCCAGTATGCTTGTGTTATAGATTGTACCGTTTGAAAATGTATGAAAAATATATACAATGGAATTATATGGAATTTTGAAACTTCTAAGAGAATGTTGGGTTATTATGCAATCCAATGACACTTATCAATACTTGAGTAAAAAGAAACCCCATTTCAATTGCAGGTATCTTTAAATAGAACATAAAAATAGGTCTTATACATATTGGTGTTTGAAAGGCAAGAGAAAAATAGATTCAAAGAGAAGTGTACAGTAGAAAAACTTGAGAACTAAATCCGGGAAATTTTAGTTTGTATGTTAATAAAAACAGGGTCAAAATTGGCAGATGGGAGACCTCTTTCAGAGTTAAAAAGAGACAACGCTTTTACAGTTTAAAAAAAAAAACTGCTTTAAAAAATAAGGAATTTGACCACAGGAACTTGACAAGAAAGACAATTAAGGTCTTATCTGCAATGTTCTTTCAAAAGGCACACACAGCTCCTTCATTTATCTTTGCTGTCTTTTCTTGCCAACAGGCTTTGCTAAAGCCCTACAGGACAAGTTCAATTGAAAATTTTTCAAAAAGGCAAATGTAGGAAAAAATACATTAATAATAGACAATTACTCCTAAGTTTAACATGTCAGAGAGTCTCACTAAAATGAACTTGATTTTTGGAAATTGGTCAGGAAAAATGAAGCAACAGATTTTATTACCTGTTGTATGAGGAGTTCTGCTCCTTGTTTTTGCCTTTCCCTGTAAAAGACATATTTTAATGAAACAAAGTAGCAATAAGGTATTTAAATATTGATGATGGTACTTGCTGGTTGATAGGCTGTTGCCCGAAATCTTGATTTTGCGTCAATTCAATTAAATGAATGGAACATTAAAGGGGCCGGGGAGGGCGGGGTGCAAAATTGGCAAGCATCTGAAAATGAGTGTGGGATTGTGATACATCATTAACCCATGCCTATTCCTTCTGATGCAAGCACCATGCAAACTCCACACTGCCTGCTAACTTATGAAATACAGTGCAGCACAGTGCTGAATGCAGAGGTCCAAATTCATGGAAGGCTAGCCTGCACCGAAGGCTAGTCTGCACCTCTTAAAGGGGAGGGGCATTCTGGCTGGTGCAGATGCTGTAAGTGGCTGGGGAAGATATTCTAAGCAGCAAGAACATGAAGAAATGGCACAACAGTTTAGATAGCATGCTCCAAAGCTTTTTCAGATGTAGTACTGAAGGCCTTGGTGCAGGAGTTGGACCGGAGGAGAGGGGTCCTTCCATCAACAGGAGCCCAGGAGGCCCTCCAGGCAAACTCTGAGAAGACAATTGAAGCAGATGGCTGTTACTGTCTATGCAAACAGTGTAGCCGAGGGCCTGCATCCACAGGCATGAGAATTTTAATGACCTCACACGAGTGGTCAAAGTCAGTAAATCCATCTTCAAATGCCGTATACTTATAAATGAACCACTACTAGCGACTACTCAATGCATTACACCCTTCACTCATCCAACAATAATCCCTAGCAATCATGACTCATATCTCACATTCAAAGCTTCGCTTCACGCTCATCCACTGAGTACTGTCTTGACCCACTTCTCCCAGCACGTACACACTGAAGGCTATCCACCCAAACACATTGTACCACATTCATTGACACACACTTCCCTCTCACAACACAAGGAGGCACACATCCATAGGCAGCAGCACTCCAGTGAGGAGCATGTCCTTACTCCTGTACATGAGATATTGCTCTCCATTATTGTAATGGCCATGACTGAGGCTATGGCCAGTGACAGGTCGAAAACCATCAGAAATGCTGGCCTGCTCATATTTAATCCTTCTTCTCACATCTCACTTTCCTCTCATCCCCCATTCCCTTCTGATTTACAAGTTGCACATGGTGTAAGCATGAACCACCTGCCACCACACCCCCGAATCTCTTCCATATGCATAACCTTACGCTGTGCCTTTTCTCTTCAGATATCCAAGAACTGCTACCTGACCAGGTAATAGTGGAACAGAAGGGGTTGGAAGAGCAGGAAGACAGTGATGAAGATGAAACACCATCACTTGTTCTTATATTCACAGTCACCAGTTCAGATACTGAGACTGCATATACTTTAAAAGTCAGTTGGGAGGCGGGATCTACATGTGAGGAGACACCAGGCACGAATGGCCTGTAGCCAGGACAGGGGACAAGAGTAACGCAGATGACAGCTAAACAGAGGGCAGGTCACCTATGCTCCTGTGGCACTGATTCTCAGTTGTCTCCAGGTAGCTCCGTCTTCGGCAGTTGATCCTGTGGTGAGGTTTTGAACCCCGTTGCCTTCCTACCTTTCTTTTCTCTCCCATACTTTCCTAATGACGGGTACTGCCCCTCCTGCAGAGGGTGTTGCCCCTCATTGCTACAGGACCAGAAATCTGGTATTCATGCCCCCATTGCCAGCTGGAGCCTTCCTTCTGGGCAAGTGGCTATCCAACTGTCTTGGGTACCCTTGTCCTCTGCTCTTCTGCTCTTGTAATGCAGGGGGTGTGCCGACCACTCGCCCTGTCACCTGTGCAATGCCAAAGGCTCCCACTTACCAAGCGTCTAGTCCCTCTTTGCCCCACTGAACATTTTGTAGAACTGGGGTGATGTACTGGGACAGGCATGAGTGGTTCCACACTTTTTACCCGCCTGCCTTCAGCTGATAAATTTATGCAAGACACAGGTAACCTATCTGCCCCTTTCAAAATGTAAAGGTCAGCCTCTGACAAGCTCTTAACGAAATTCTAACCTGTGGTAATTGGTATTGGGAGCAGAGTGATCATTCATAGCGTTAAGATCAGCACCTTTAAATTGACAAGTTGCCTGGCAGCAGTATTTTTGAGGTCGCCCACTTCAGTTCCTGACTTTGGGTGCCCAAAAATTCAGTCCATAAAGTTGGCTTGCAATGTTTGTTTTGGGTTGTTTTTATTTTAGCATTCTGACCAAAAAGGAATTATGATGATCACCAACAGAGGGAAGGTAAAGTGTGAGATGGTCGTTAAACAGTGAATTGGATTCATGTTCAATGGTAGTGCAGTTGAAAGAGTCAATTATGGATGACAGGGCCAGAAAGAGGACTATTGGTTGCCTACTCCGCAGCTGCTTGCTGTATACCTGGTGGCAAGATTGTGTGCTCATAATTGTGAGGTTGTGCAGGATACAGTAGTCCTTAACAAATATTGGCACATGCTCCTACAAGTACATAGAGCTCCTCCAAAATAGTCGGGGAAGGGGGAGGGCTCTTTAAGCACCCCAAATGACCTACTTGATCAAATTTCGTCTGGCAGTGTGGCTTTCATTATCTGCATGATGTTCACGTGTGTGTTTGCCAACTGGAGTTGTCAGCCAGTTGGTCAGTGGATAGTCTTCGTCACAGAGGAGCCAGCCCCTGGTTCATTGTAGTGGCTCAAATGTGGCTGACACAGTGGACTCCCTCAGAATGAAGCATCACGAATGTCAGGATATTGAGCATTGACCTGCATGATTCTCTGTGCATGGTTACACATCAGATGGACATTGGGGGCGTGAAATTCCTTTCGGGTGCACTGCATATTAGAATTTAAGCCTGCTATTCTGATGAAATCACACGCTTGTTCCATCTGCATCTCTCTGGAAAGACAGAATGAAATGTGTTCATGGACAGGGAATTGAGTGAATTCAGGAAAGGAGGTGGAGAGAAACCAGTGAACTACAAGCCAGTTAGCCTCACGTCAGTAGCCAGCAAAGTGTTAGAATCTATTTTTAAGGAAGTCTTAAAAATGTACTTAGAAAATCTTAGTATGATCAAAGTCAACATGGTTTTACAAAAGATGAATGAGTTTGACAAATTTATTAGTTTTTTCAGGATGTAACTATTAAGTAGATAATGGGAAACCAGTACTTAGATTTCCAAAAGATATTCAATAAGGTGCCATACAAAAGGTTAATAGGCAAGATAAGGGGTCATGGAGTTGGGGTAATATATTAACATGGATAGAGGATTAGTTAAGGGGCAGGAAAAAAATAGGCAGAAATGGGGCGTTTTCAAGTTGGCAGAATGTGACTAGTGGAGTGCTGCAAGGATCAGTGTTGGGGCCTCAGCTATTTACAATCTATATTAATGACTTAAGTGAAGAGACAGAGAGCAATGCATCTAATTTTGCTGATAATACAAAGCTAGGTGGAAATGTAAGCTGTGAGGAGGACACATAGAACTGCAAAAAGATATAGACAGGTTAAGTGAGTTGTGAGGGAATCTGTATTATGGGGCTTGAGCTGTCTGTTTTCAGAGCGCAGGCAGAGGACTACAACTCCCAGCATGCTCAGGGCTCCAGTACAATTGCAGAGAGCTGTAGTGGGATGGGCTGCGCATGCTCAGTTCTGGGTTTCCTTTTATAGAATCTGGGGAGATGTGTCTGGGCTGGAGAAGCAGCAGGAGTGCAGTAGTGAGAGTCTTGGTGCAGCCGTGGGAGCAGTGAGAGCATGAGACTGAAGGGCACTGGTTGCTTGGTGCTGCTGGGAGTTGGGCTGAGAGAAGCCGGGGCAGTTGATAGCTCAGTGAAGCTGGGAACTGGGGCTCAGGAAAAACCCAGGAGCAGGGTCAGCTCAGTGAAGCTGAAGAGGTGTCAGAGGGAAACAGTTGTCAGCTCAGTGAAGTTGGGAGTTGGGGCAAAGAAAAGCCTGTAAGAAAGAGTTTGGCAGCAACGCAGCTTGGCAGCCACGCAGCTGAGTACAGACCCTAGAGTGCTGTCTGGCAAATACTATGGGACAGTCTCGAATTAAATGATTGGGCAGCTGGGAAGTAACCAAATGTTGGGGCAGTCTGAGATGGAGTCCAGTTGTCTTGACAACCCATTGCAGGCAGAAGAAGCAGGAGAGCTTCCAGGTTGAGTTGGAGTTGCTGCTGAGGGAAATCAGAGGTGATATCCTTGAAGGGAGAAGCTAAAATCCCTCATGAGGTCTGGACAGGTTGCTGAGAACTTCATGAGTTTGTGGTGTGGTGGATCACAGTATAGACCACAGAGTGCAGCCTGCCAAATGCCATGGGACGCAGTTTTGGATGAACAAAGAACAAAGAAAAGTACAGCACAGGAACAGGCCCTTCGGTCCTCCAAGCCTGCGCCGATCATATTGCCCATCAACTAAAACATTTTGCACTTCCGGGATCTGTATCCCTCTATTCCCACCCTATTCATGTATTTGTCTAGCTGCCTCTTAAACACCACTATCGTAACTGATTTCACCACCTCCTCTGGCAGCGAATTCCAGACACTTACTACCTTCTGCGTAAAAAACTTGCGCCGCACATCTCTATAGTTTTCTCCTCTCACCTTAAATCTATGTCCCCTAGTAATTGACTCTTCCACCCTGGGAAAAAGTTTCTGACTATCCACTCTGTCCATACCACTCATAATTTTGTAAACTTCTATCAAGTCGCCCCTCAATCTCCGTTGCTCTAGTGAGAACAATTCGAGTTTTTCCAACCTCTCCTCATAGCTAATAACCTCAAGACCAGGCAGCATCCTGGTAAAC
Source organism: Carcharodon carcharias (assembly GCF_017639515.1). Lineage (NCBI taxonomy): Eukaryota > Metazoa > Chordata > Chondrichthyes > Lamniformes > Lamnidae > Carcharodon > Carcharodon carcharias. Next base: position 173,869,237 of record NC_054469.1, read on the forward strand.
CTCTGAATGAGTGATTGAGTGGCTGGGAGGTGAGCAGTTGTTGGGGCAGTCTGAGCTGGAGTCCAACTCATTGCAGGCAAAAGAAGCAAGAGCACCTCCAGGCCGAGTTGGAGCTGCTGTTGAAGGGAAATCAAAGGAGAGGAGCGGAGACCACTCTTGAGGAAAACAGAGTTTGAAGGATGTCTATATGGGTCGCAGAGAAATTCATGGTATGCATCTTGATTGCGTCTGCCGCTTAATGTGTTGTTTGTGGTGTATTTAACCACAGTTTTCCCTTTAATTCAGCTTAACCTTGTGTTAATTCTGGATGTTAGGTAATAAAATTGCTACTAGTGATTGTTTGCTTTATTAATGCTTGTATGGTAAAATTTCTTCTGTTTGTTTAAAACAGTGGAATCTTGTGGCTTTATTCTCTTAATAAACACCTGGGCTTTCAAATTTCAACTACATTACAACAAAAGTCACAGGTCTGTAACCGCATCGTTACACGGTGCGCTACAAGATGGTAGATGGAGTATAATGTGAGGTTATTCTCTTTGGACATAAGAATAGAACAGCAGAATATTTTTTATAAGGTGAGAAACTTATACATTTTCAATTTCAGAGAGATGTGGGTGTGATAAAAGGAACACAGCAAGTTAGCAGCAGGTACAGAAAGCAAGTGGCATTTTGGGCTTTATTGCAAGGGGATTGGGGTCCACAAATAAAGAAGTCTTGCTGCAGCTGTACAGGGCTTTGGTGAAACCGTACTTGGAATAGTGTGTGTAGTTTTGGTCCCCAAATTTAAGGAAGGACATACTTGCATTGGAATCAGTATGGCAAAGGTTCACTAGATTGGTTCCTGGGATGAGAGGGTTGACCTATGATGAGAGATTGAGTAAATTGGGCCTATACACTTTGGAATTTAGAAGAGTGAAAAGTGATCTCATACAAGATTCTGAAGGGGCTTGATAGGTTGGACACAGAGATTGTTTCCAATGGCTGGGGAATCTAAAACGTGGTAGCACAATCTCAGGATAAGGGAACAATCATTTAGGACTGAAATAAGGAGAAATTTTTCACTCGAAGATTGTGAATCTTTGCAATTCTCTACTCAAAGGGTTGTGGATGCTCCATTGTTGACTACAGCTAAGGCTGGGATAGACAGATTTTTGGTATCTCAGGGAATCAAAGGATATAGGGAGTGGGTGGGAAAGTAGAGTTGAAGCCCAAGGTTTCCCATGATCATACTGAATGGCGGAGCAGTCTCAATGGGCCACATGGTCTACTCCTGCTCCTATTGCTTGTGGTCTTATGTTCTTGTGAAAGATGTTGCTTATATTGCCTGCTTTGGAAGGAGCCTGATGCATGACAGTTCATGGGCATAATCACGACAGTCATTGGCAATGTGTCAAAAAAACCAAAAACAGAATTACCTGGAAAAACTCAGCAAGTCTGACAGCATCGCCGGAGAAGAAAAGAGTTGACGTTTCGAGTTCTCATGACCCTTCAACAGAACACTTCTGTTGAAGGGTCATGAGGACGCGAAACGTCAACTCTTTTCTTCTCCGCCGATGCTGCCAGACCTGCTGAGTTTTTCCAGATAATTCTGTTTTTGTTTTGGATTTCCAGCATCTGCAGTTCTTTTGTTTTTATTATTGGGAATGTGTCCTCGTGCTGCTTTGAGAATGCAGTTCTTCTTGCAGCAGGTGGCAGATTTCAATTGGCACATCTTTACTGAAAACAGAATCCATCATGGCCAGCAGCAGAAGTGTGCACGTGTGCCACAGACATCATTTTGGAACCAAAGCAGCACCTATAGTACTGAAAATATCTGTGCCAGGCAACAGAACTTTGCGGCAAAGGTCTGCACAACAAGTGATTTTGTAACTAGCTAGCGACTGACCAGGAAAACCAGCTTCTTAAAAAGGAATGTAAGAAACTAATGCTTTACATATACCTGACCATGTCAATGGTAAATACACATTCTCAATACAAGTAGGACTAGTCTTTCAGTCTCACCAAATGTGGTGGCAGTATTCAACAAGCTACAAATACATGCAATTGAAAAATTAACTTATTCAATCATCATAAAGCATTGGCAAACACACTGAATTTTCACTACTTTTCCTTTTAGAATAACACTTTTAGAAGTAAAGAAAAAGGAATTTGTTGGCTGCTGGGTCAAGACAACCTACATTAAAGATACAGACCTTTCTTCCTGCTCTTTCTTTCTCTGCACCTCTTCGTCCCGTCTTTTATTTTCAAGTAGTTGTTTATAGTGTCTGCGTGCCAGCTGACCTCGTCGGTGTGTCTGCAATATTATTGTGGAATTCCGTACATGGTGGAATTTCTTCCTCCAGAAGAAAGCTCGATAATTTTTCTGAATTATGATAACCTTGCCAAGAATCTTTTTGTACTGTTTCCTGTTTGGGGTGAGAAAACCTTTTGCTTAAATAATATGAAAACACACTAGTTCACAAAAAATTAACTCAATGCACATATTTTCTGAAAAAAATTCTAAACATAGTTGCTGGAAATATGTTGCAATAATGATATAATTGAAAGATACACTGACTCTCATCTTACTGAAGAAGAAGTGATCAAACAAGTTACACAGTTTCATCTAGTTGGACTAATAGAATGTAAACAAATTCAAGCAAATATTCATAAACAGTTAACGTTTTGAGTCCGTACGACCCTTCTTCAGAGCTCTGAAGGGTCATACAGACTCTCTCTCCACAGATGCTGCTAGACCTGCTGAGTTTTGCCAGCATTTCTGTTTTTGTTTCAGGTTTCCAGCATCCGCAGTATTTTGCTTTTATATTATTCATAAAAAAATCTTGTTATAACATTCAAAATGTCCATGTTTACCTTGCCAGATAGCCAAGGACATGAGCCTGTATCATCATAGCAGCTTTGCAAACCTCAACTTCACGTTGTTTCTCCAATCTGTGTTCAAGGGACTCTCGTATGAAAACCTGCGTAGAGTAGAATATATGCAAGACATGTAACTCCCCACCAATCAAAAGACAGTCCTTCATTTCTGTTTGTCTCAGATGGAATAATGGTCATTTTCTGTTACAGACTTATCACTCCACAATATATACCTTGAAGTGATAAAAAAAACTCAGGGGACAGGTTCATGGCAGAGATACAAGTCATGGTTCAAATGATGACAAATGAGTTAAGGTTTCTCAGTTATTGCCTTATAATACAATATTAGCTAACTTACATCTAAACATTTTGATGGTTTACTAGTTAGCCTTGATACAATCCAATTAGCTGAAAGTCAAAGAAGAGATCCATGGTTGATTTAAAAATGTGCACTTTCTAATTTGGTAAAGGTATTCTGATATGTAGAATGGTAAAAGATTACTGAGGATTGCAAGTGTTTTCTCCCCCTCCATCCTAGAAGGAATTAATTTGTTATTAGGAAATAGAGATAGTTTAAGTAAGTTATATGTGTATTTGGGTGTGTTAGGAATAAGGTATAATTTTTAAGTTCAATTTATATATTTTATCTATTTGTGGGTTAAAAGGTGAAACTTGGGATCTAGTTTCATGTTTGGGTGGAGACAGCAGGTCTTAGGCTCTGTTTGTATACCTGCATTTCTAATGAGTTTTATGACACTTGCAGTGGACGGCTGTGTTTTCAATGAGGGGGTGGCGGGGGGAATAGTGGTTTAGGAAAGTTGAAACAAGCATAGAAAAAAGCTATGCTGTTGGGTAACAACAGGAGGCCCCACAGAGATAGAGGGTTCAGTTGAAAGCAGTTTGAGTTCAGCTGGAAGCAGTTGCAGCATAGGAGGGACAGATTGCAAGTGCCAAACTGAAGCTGAAGCCAGCTGCCAAGGGAAGCTGGACAGGAGAGGAAACTGCAGAAGCAGAAAATCCTCAAATCCAGGGGACTGGAACAGGAAAGGTCCTAAGAGGACAGTCTAATCAAAGGACAAGGACAGGAATCTGGAAAAGGTCCTGCTCTGTGCAAGTGAAAATGAGGAGCAGAGAGGAAGAATCAAGGGGAAAGATGAAGGTCTGTAACTCTTTACTATGAGCATGTGAAGCAGTGGTGTTCTGTTGACAGAGCTGAGTCAGTGAGAGAGAGTGCGTGGAAGGAAGTTTGATGCATGTGGTGATCCAGGAGAGAGGAACATCAGAAGAAGAGCTCGAAACCCACGGAGTGGACCCTTGTGTAAGGCGTCAGAGAAAACGTTGGTTTGGGAGAAGATTCCAAAGCAAGTTCTTAGAGAGCGGAGATTGGAAACCCTCATGTGAAAGACAGAATTCAGTGAGACTGGTTGGCTCACAATGTGACAAGTATCTGGGGGGAGTTGATGAGAGATCCTTCGCATCTGTTGGCGTGGCATCTGTCACTTGGTTTCAGAGCATGGCGTGTCTGACCTCAGCTCGTCTAGTGGTTTACATGGACTGTGTACTTACTGTGAACATTAGAGTATAAGATAGTTTTTGTAACTTGTATTATCCTTACAAATCTGTATATATCTGCGAAGGCATAGTTGTGGGTGAAGGAGTATTGTAATATAATTAATCTTTTCTTGCTTAATGAATGTTTTATTTGTTTGTTATAAGTTCATTAGCTGACTCCTGTGACTCTCTTCAGTAGCCACTCTCCATGTATCTAAACAAAAAATAAAAGTTAGGATCTATCAAGCCGGGCTCCACTGTGATTTTTGGCTTGTCCAGTAGTAACATCAGTTGGGATCATAACATTATAATGAGGCAGTTACCATCCCATGTCTCACAGAAGTATGAGATTTAGAACAGTAAGTGTAAGCAAGTCCACAGGTGGCATCACTGCTGAGTAACTTGGGTACTTGTGGATAAGGAACTTAGTTTTTGGACAAAAAGTGGGGATGTGGGGCTAAGCATAAATGCTCTTTGAAAGAGACATGACCGGCTGAATTATCACTTTCTGTGCTGTTTTTTCTATGATTTTATAATTCATCTCCACACGTGCATTTTAAAAAGCAGCAGCAGGGACCTTGGCTGATATTTTTTTTCTCTCCAAATGTGTGCAGTGACGTGAACTATACCAAATTCAACAAACAGCATGCACTGGGAATGGAACACATTCCTTTCTTGTCTGTATTGTTCATTTAACCACCAAGGTCCATGTTTATCAACTTTGACAACTATTTGACAACTTTTGTGAGCTGAGCTTGGCATTAATACACTGGCATGGACCTCAAATAAACTTGACTGTCCAGCTTTCTCAGGTCTTGTCAATATTAATTAAAATGAATAATAGGATAAATGTCAAAATTCAGCAGAATTTCTCTGAAACGATGTCAGTTCTTGTGTTTTAAATTAAGCAGTGAACATGTGTGTAACTACTTAGGTTGAGGAAAAGACATGAAAATGTTTTGGTGAAAAAACAGTGACCTGTTTTTAAATTTACTGAAATAATGAGCCAAAGTTTACAGATTATTTTAGCTATGTCAGATTTTACACGCGGATGAATATACAAATCATTAATCATAAAAGACAGACTGTCTTACTAGGCAAAATACATTTGTGAAAGGGTTATGAGGAAGCAGTTCGCTTTAAAAGAAATATCCCAATATTTCTTACACATGAAAGACAGATTTACTTTTTCTGATGTTCACTGGATGACAACATATTTCACAGGGGGAGAAAAAGTCTCTAACCCAATTTACCTTTGTTTTCCCCAGCTGCCAGTCTGTATTAGTGTTATCATAGCAATAAAGTAATGCAGCACACTTTCCTTTTAAATCATCAGGTAGAGAAAGGTTCCTCATCAAGACTTTATATCTGAGGAGAAAAACCAACAAATCATGTTTTTCTATTGCATCATCTTGTCTCACATTTTCACTGGTATGTTAAAGACTATTGCTTGGAACTTCCACAGGAGATTCTTGATCATTCATTGTAATACCATAGTTGCTAGAGAGAAATGGGATAGATGGCTGTATACACTATTTCCCCATGGTTTCTATCAAAATTATAACACAGTTGAGAGAGTCTCAGGCTTCTCATAAGATTTTTACCTCTGCCACTGAAGGAGGTAATGTTTTCACCTCTGTTTGTCTGTAAACAATACAGCTCAAAAAATGAATGGAAGGATTTCAAAGCCTGGTCAGTGTGCGGGAGTGAGCCCCGCTCGCCGGCATGTAAAATGACGCGCAGTGGTGTCGAGCGTGGGTCCCCACATCACCATGCGTCATTCCGATCTTCAGTTTGGTGGGCCTGCACCAGAGACGGCTGCACACCCGCCAAAATGACAAAGGCCTATTAAGACCATTTAAATGCCAATTGTAATAATTAACAGGGCTGTCCATCCTGGTTTGCAGGCAGGCAAAGAGCCCAGGTGGCCTTCGCATTTTTCATGGAACCTCATCCACTGGCGGAATGAGATTTCATGAAGAGTTTATAAATGTAATAAAAATGTTTTAGTAAAATTCATTGATATGTCCCTGCTCATGTGACACTGTCACATGAGGGGACATGTCTGAATAATTTTTAAAAAATTGATACAGAGATACAGTATGGCTCTAGGAAGAGCTGATTAGTTTTTGATTAGGCAGATGCTGATCTGGATCCTGGAATTTTTTTTCGAGGATCAGTTTTCATTGGAAATTAAGGCTAATTTACTTCTTTAGAATACAGGTTGTTTGATTGAGAATGTTGTTGATTGGTTTTAGGATGCTGTGGATTGTCTCTGCTGTTACGATGCAATCTGTCACATCTATCAAAATGTAAGCAGAGTTGTCAGAGCACATTGTTGGATGTGAATTTGCCTGAAGCCTCCTTAGTGAGATGAAAACACTTAATAAAAAGATCTATATTTTTAGGTTTGTAGTTACAGAACATCAACCAGGCAGAGATAAACCTCTAGGAAGAGCTGCATAATTATTATAATATTGAGTTAACAAAGTGTGGCAAAGGTATGTGCTCTGCTGAGTGCCTTCTTCACTTGTTTATGCTGTTTTTATCCCCCAATACACACCCATGGGCGATATGATTAGCCAGAACCAACACAGTTTTATGAATGAGAAATCATGTTTGGTAAAGGAGGTTTGTTTGGACTTTTTTCAGGGTGTAAAAAGCAGGGTGGATAAGGGTGAAGGGGTGGATGCAATGCATTTGGATTTTCAGAAGGTATTTGATTAGGTGTCACAAAAGAGGCTGATATGCAAGATTAGGGCTCATGGGATTCAGCTAATACATTAACATGGATTGAGAATTGGATAACAAACAAAAAACAGAGTAGGAGTAAATAAATCATTTTTGGGATGATAGGGTGTAACTGGTTGAGTGCTGCAAAGATCAGTGCTTGGGCCTCAGCTATTTACAATATATATTAATAGTTTACCTGATGGGATTGAATAATATCCAAGTTTGCTGACAATAAAAATACCTAGATGGGAAAGTAAGCTGTAAGGTGGATGTAAAAAGACTGCAAAGGGCTATAAATTGGTGAAGTGATTGGGCAAGAAGGTGGCAGATTGTTTACAATGTAGAGAATAGTAGGAAGAATGGAAAAGCAGAATAATTTTCAGAAGGTGAGAGATTAGTAAATGTTAGTAAGCAGTGATTTTGGAGTTCTAAAACAAGAATCAGAAAAAGTTAACATGCAAATACAGCAAAAAGGAAGGCAAATGGTTTGCTAGCATTTATTGTAAGGGTGTTAGAGTTAAAAAGTAAGGAGGTCTTGCTGTTTTGGTGAGACCACACCTGGAATACAGTGCACAGTTTTGGTCACCTTATTTATGTATTGTTAGACTTGCTTTGGAGGTGCAAAGGTTTACTAGATTGATTGCCTGGGATCAGGTGCTATGAGGAGTGATTGAGCAGAAAGGGCCTGTATTCTCTGGAGGTTAGAAAATGAGATGTAATCTTATTAAAACACACAAAATTCTTAGAGGACTTGCTAGGATAAATGCTGAGAAGCTGTTTCCACTGGCTGTAGAGTCTATAAATGGGGATTGTGGTGTTAGGATAAAGGGTCAGCCACTTAAGACTGAACTAAGGAGCAATTTCTTCACTCAGTGCTAATCATTGGAATGCTCAGCCCTCGTGGGATGTGGCTGCTCAGTTCATGAATCCGTTCAAGGCTCAGACTAATAGGATTTTAGGAATTATGAGAATCAAGGGATATGGGGATAGGGAGGGAAAGTAGTGTTGATGTTGAGGCTTAGCCATGATCCTAATGAATGGCAGAGCAGGCTCGAAGTACCTTCTGTTCCTATTTTTTTAAATTATTCATTTACAGGATGTGGAAGTCGCTGGTTAGGCCAGCATTTATAGCTCATTCCTAATTGCTCTCGCTCAGAGGGCATTCAAGAGTCAACCACATTGTTGTGGATCTGAAGTCACATGTAGGCCAGACCAGGTAAGGATGGCAGATTTCTTTCCCTAAGGGACATTAGTGGACCAGATGGGTTTTTACAATAATCATAGTCATCATTAGACTTTTAATTCCAGATTTTTATTGATTGCAAATTCCACCATCTGCTGTAGCTGGATTCAAACCCAGGTTCCCAGAGATCCCTGGGGTCTCTGGATTACTAGTCCAGTGACAATACCACTATGCCATCACCTTTGTTTTTTTAAAAAAAATCTCTTTATGTTTCTAACTTTAAAACTGGGATTTTATGAAATCATTGATGTCATCTTTGATCAGATTAACACATTGATGAAAAAACACTCATTTACATTGAATCCATTTGGTTAGAGTTGAGAAGCAAGAAAGTGCAACTGGGGTTATCCTATTGGCCTCCAATTAGTGACAGAGAGAGATAGAGGAGCAAATCTACAGGAAATCAGAGATGTGCAAGAACTATATGGTGATGACACTGGGGACTTTAATTATCCATATATAAATTGGCATTATGTTGGAGTAAAGGGAAAGGAGGGGGAGGAATTTCTGAAATATGTTCAGGACAATTTTTTTATATGTTCTCAGTCCAACTAGGAAGGAGGCATTTCAAGTGCTTAAGAATGAGGTGGGATAGGTGGTACAAGTGGACCAAATATCTGTAGGGGAACACTTAGATAAGACTTACCATACAATTATCAGGTTTACAGTAGCAATGGAGAAGAGCAAGGAACAATCTAAGTAAAAGTCTAAATTGGAAGAGTACTACACTAAAGATTGACAGGAAAAACTAATGGAACGATGGGTGGCTATTGAGGAGGAAATGTGTCAGGTACAGGCTTGGTATATCCTCACTGTTTGCCACACTTGTTTGCTCATGCCATGTGTGCTCTGTCCAAAGGCAGGTCCTTATCTCATTGTTTGCAAACGGTAGGGAAACTAAGGCTAGGGCTCTTTGGATGATGAGGGAGATAGAGGACATGATGGAACAAAAAAAAACGAGGGGACATGATACATGTCGGGTGAATTCTTCAATCAAGAACCAGGTTAAATACAACAATTTGACAGGGGAAGTGGAGACAAGCATAAGACTGGCAAAGACAGAATATGAGAATAGAATGGCAGTCAACATAAAAAGGAACCCAAAAATCTTCTGCCAGCATGTCAACAGTAAGTGGGTAGTATCAGGCAGAGTGGGTCCTATTAGGGCCAAGAAGGTACTTAAAGGTACAGAACATGCTAAATACTGCATAAGTATAAGGGTTTACTAAGGACAAAGATGCTGACTAAATGTCGGTCAAAGCAGGGATTGTAGAGATGTTGGAAAGATTTTGACAAGTAGGATGCACTTGAAAGGCTGTCATTTTAGAGAGACAATTTGCCTGTCCAGATGACTTGCTTTGTAGGTTGTTAAAGGAATTGTGGGTTGAGATAGATGCCTTAATCTTCCAATCTTCCCTAGATATGGGGAAGTGCCAGAGCATTAGAGGATGACAAATATGGCACCCTTGTTCAAGAAAGCGGGTAAGGACTTGGATATTAGAATACAGAATAAAATTCCAAAATTCGCTAAAGATACCAAACTTGGAAGGGGCCAGTTAGGTCACTTTTCTAGATGGCTAGTGTGTGGTTCAGAACAACACCAACAGAGCAGGTTCAATTCCCATTCCAGCTAAGCTAGACTTGGGACCTGCTTCCTTGCTCTGCCCTGAGAGTTAAAGGCAAAGGCAAACAACCACTGACAAAAGGATGAAATACCAGCAAACAACGAGATAAGGACCTGCCTTCGGACAGAGCACACATGACATGACCAAACTTGGAAGTGTGGCAAACAGTGAGGATGACATCAATTGACTGCAAGAGGACACAGATAGGCTAGCAGAATGCACAGACAAGTGGCAAATGGAATTTAATGCAGAAAAGTGAGGTGATGCATTTTGACAGAAAGGATAGGGAATGGTAATGTGGACTTAATGGCACAGCTACAGGGAGTGTGCAGGAGACAGGAAACTGGGGATGCATGCGCATAGGCCTTTGAAGACAGCAGGGCATATTGAGAGAACAGTTAGTGAAGAATATGAGATCTAAAGCTTCATAAATAGGGATATTATAAACAAAAGCAGGGAAGTTATGTTGAACCTTTACAAAGCTTTAGTTAGGCTACAACAAGAGTATTGCATCCAATTCTGGTTACCACACTACAGGGAGACGGGAGAATCCTTGAGAGGGTGCAGAGGAAATTTACCAGAATGGTTCCAAGAATGAAGGATTTTGGCTTCAAGGTTAGGTTGGAGGAGCCAGGGTTGTTCTCCTTGGGGCAAAGGAGATTTAGGAGATACTTGATAGAAATGTTCCGGATTATGACAAGTTTAGGTAAGGAGAACAGCAGTTCCCATTAGCTCATTACACAAGTATCAAGGGAGTCAGATAAGGTTTTGGGCAAGAGATAGAGCAGGAATGTGAGGGAGAACTGTTTTACACAGTGAGTGGTAATGATCTAGAACTCTTTGCTTATGAGGGAGGTGGAAGTGGAGTTGATGAATTATTAAAAAAGGAAATTGGATGGGCACTTGAGTGAAACAGAAAATAGGAGTGGTCATTCAGCCCTTCGAGCCTGCTCCGTTGTTCAATATGATCATGGCTGATCCTCTGTCTCAATGCCATAATCCCACTCTCTCCCCATACCCCTTGACACTTTTAGAGTCCAGAAATCTACCGATTTCCTTCTTAAATATATTCAGTGTCTTGGCCTCCACAGCCTTCTATGGTAGAGAATTCCACAGGTGCACCACTCTCTGAGTGAAGAAGCTTCTCCTCATCTCAGTCCTAAATGGCCTACCCCGTATCCTGAGACTGTGACCCCTTGTTCTAGACCCCCCCCCCACCAAGCACAGGAAAAATCATCCCTTCATCCAGTCTGTCCAGCCCTGTCAGAATTTTATACGTTTCAATGAGATCCCCGCTCACTCTTCTAAACTCCAGTGAATACAGGCCTAGTCGGCCCAATCTCTCCTCATATGACAATCCTGCCATCCCAGGAATCAGTCTGGTGAACCTTCGCTGCACTCCCTCTGTGGCAAGTGTTTCTGTTCTTAGGTAAGGAGACCAAAATGGCACACAATACTCCAGGTGTGGTCTCACCAAGGCCCTGTATAGCTGCAGTAAGACATCCTTGCTCCTGTACTCGTCCTCTCACAATGAAGGCCAACATATTATTTGCCTTCTTAACTGTTTGCTGAACCTGCATGTTTACTTTCAGTGATTGGGCCCTTTGTACATCAACATTTCCCAATCTATCACCATTTAAATAATACTCTTCCATTCTGCTTTTCCTACCAAAGTGGATAACTTCACACTCATCCACGTTACACTGCACCTGCCATGTATTTACCCACTCACTCAACCTGTCTAAATGGGTTTGAAGTCTCTTAACACCCTCCTCAACATTCACATTCCCACCAAGTTTTGTGTCATCAGCAAACTTGAAAATATTGCATTCGGTTCCCTCATCCACATCGCTGATATATATTGTGAATAGCTAGTGCCCCACTGGCCACCACCTGCCAATCCGAAGTTTCCCGTCTGCTAACCAATTCTCAATCCATGCCAATATATTGTCCCCAATCCCATGTGCTTTAATTTTACACACTAACCTCTTATGTGTGACTGCATCAAAAGCTTTCTGAAAATCCAAATCCACTGGTTCTCCCTTATCTATTCTGCTAGAAACGTTCTCAAAAAACTCCAGGAGGTTTGTCAAGCATGATTTCCTGTCATAAATCCATGTTGACTTTGTCTAATCCTGTTGATTTTTTCTGAGTGCCCTGTTATCACATCCTTAAACTTGCAGGATTACGGGAACAGGGAAAAAGGATTGATTGATTATATCTAAATATAATTTGGTTATATTATATTTAGATATAACCCCCGCCCCTCTTGCTTGTCCCTCCTGCTCCCTTCTCTCTCCCCGACCCTCCTGCTCGCCCCTCCCCCAACCCTCCTTCCTCTTTAAAATTCTCAGCCTTTTGCTGGATTAAAATCAAGTCTTTGCTTGACTGAGAGCTGGCATAGTTCTGTAAGTGCAAGAATGATAGGGGAATGGGTCTCTCTAGAGTTAAGGCACGGCCAGCAGAATTTTGGGTGACCTCAAGTTTACTGAGGGTAGAACGTGAGACACCAGCCAGGAATGTGTTGTAATAGTCCAAACTACAGGAAACAAAAGGCCTGGATAAGGGTTTCAGCAGCAGATGAGGTGAAGTCAAGCGATGTTACGGAGATGGAAATAGGCAGTCTTAATGATGGCGCAAATGAGGTTGGAAGGTCATCTTGGGATCAAATATGACACTCGGGTTGTGAACAGATTGACTTAATCTCAGTCGGATGGAGTTGGTATTTAGGGGACAAATTTGGAGTGAGAGACCAAAAATATTGCAAAGACTGAAGCCATTGTTTAATGGAGGAAATTGCTGCTCATCCAGCACTGGATGCCAGATAAGCTGTTTGATAATAGCAGCAGTGCAGGAGTCAAGAGATGTAGTGATGTAGAGCTGGGTGGCATCAGCATAAATGTGAAAACTAACACTGCTTTCGGATGATGTCACCAAGGGTCAGCATGTAGATGAGAAATAGGAGGGGCCTGAAGGATAGATCCTCGTGGGACACCAGAGGTAATGGTTCAGGAGCAGGAAGAGAAGCAATTCTCTGACTAGAATTAGATGGATTGAGAGATTGCAGTCCCACTCTGTTGGTTGACAGTGGAGAGGTGTTGCAGAAGGATGTGGTCGACAGTGTTGGAGGCTGCAGACAGGTTAAGAAGGATGAGGAGGAAAAGTTTACCTTCATGATATTTACATTCTTCCAGTTCTAGCCTCTTGAGCATCCTTGAGTTCTATCACTCCACCATTGACAACTCTTTCTTGAAGCTGTCAGGTCCCTAAGCTCTGGAATTTCCTCATTAAACCTCTCTGCCTGTTCACTTTTTCTCTCTTCCTTTAAGGCGCTCCTTAAAATTCTGTCTCTTTGATCAAGCTTCTGGTTACTTGCCCTATGATTTCTTTGCTCAGCATGTGGGCGCGCATCCGACATGCTGCAGCGTGAAATAGCTCGTGATGATGTTGGGATGCTCACCCGACATCGTTGTGCACTCGCGTGATATTCCGGTCGGTGGGCACGCACGAGAGTCAGCAGCGCGCACACTGGCAATTAAGAGGCCTATTAAGGCCATTAACGTATTAACCAACACTGATTTTTTGCTACCCATCCAACGTTACGGTTGGCCGGCGGGCGAATCAGCCAGGTGGCCTTTGCCTTTTTGAGGAAACCTCATCCAAGGGCGGGATGAGGTTTCTGATATTAATTAAAGAAAAATAAAAACGTTTACACAGAATTTTCATCTTGTATATGTTCAGGTGACTGTTTCTGATGCATGGGGAATTTTTCTGGATTTTAAAACCTGTTATTAATGGATGTGAATTCTTCAGCTCCCTGAGGCAGCTCTCTGCCTTCAGAGAGCTTTCTGTGAGCACTCCCCCACTGACTTCAATGCTCGCCCTCCTACCACCCCCACCCTGGCAGTGTTGAGCCTTTTAGCACGCTTTTCATGCTGACTGGCTGTTAATTGGCCAGCCAGTGCGAAATCGCGCTCAGGGTCCGATCGCAGGCATCGGCCCATTTCAAGGACACTCCCCAGCCCACCAACCACGCCACACTCAAAATCCTGCCCTATGTACCTCTACATTACATTTTGTCTGATATCATTTCTGTGAACAGCCTTGTACATTTTACTATGTTAAAAGGTGCTGCATAAATGCAAGTTATTGTGTTATGGGATGGGATTGGGTCAATTTCATTCACTGTAAAAAAGTGATTTTGTTCAGGCTCATCTGCGCTGAGTGTATACTGAATACATCTCCACAACACATGAGGTGATCCAACAGTACTGTGTAATCTTGATCTGCAAATTATACCTTGCATAGAAGTTCTGGAATTGCCTCCTGACTGGGAATCCAGCTCGTCGTATTTTCACAGTTTCCAACATTCCTGAATATCTCAGCTGGTTTAGTACAACTGTTTGGTCGAACTGATCTGGCATCTGAATGCAGAGAAAATGGGGACAGTGGATTAGCATATTTGGCACCAGAAGTTAGTGCAGTAACGCTTAAAGCAATAGGAAATCATAATTGTCCATCATTCTCCCTTAATTTGAAGTCCGTCAGCTTGTAAAGCATTTTTACTTCCAGAAGCAACTACACAGTATGTAAAAGGACAATACTCTGTCCTGGAAATAGATAACACTTCATCATACTTGTATACAGAAGAGGGAATGAGAATGTTACCGTACTAATTCTTCATCATGATGTTACCATTTGCTTTCAATCAGAATTTAATGCTTTGTGAAGATATTAAAAGTAAATGCAGATAATTAATTTAAAAAGTTAATTTATAGCAGATATGGAAGCAGACAAAAGCAGGATTGATAAAATTTCCCAATGGGGTGACATTATCCCTTTAAAATGCACAAGTTATTTATGGTGAAAAAGATTCTTCAAAGAAGTTACATGTTTATGTTTAGTATCAGCAATATAAATAAGAATGAAAATGTTTGAAAAGGTGCACAAAAACCTAAGATCTTGTTTGCACTGGCAAAGAGAAACTAGACACTATGCATAAAACAGTATATTTTAAATTTACAAATGTTAATAATAATAAACAATTGGAAGTGTTTCTCTCCGCATTCTCCCTATACTGTTTCATAGCCATTCATCCAACATTCTTCCTTCTGTACCCCAATCATATTTCATTATTCATTAACCAATGCAATCAGTCAGTCAAACAAAGGACTTGAACCTGCTTATAACAAGTGACTGACCCAGGAAAACAGGCCTTTGTCCAAAGCTCTGCTGTGCACACACAGTGCCTGAGAGAGAAAAAAAATCATTTCTATGTCAATAGATGCGTCATTGATGCTCACTAGGAAAGATAAATTAAGTACACAATAAGCCTGGCAGCATAATGAGAGCTCATGTAGTTCAACACCTTGCACACAAAATATAAGAAGCTACAAATCTGAGATTTTTCACAAGATTTTTACTCCCTTAACTCCTTGTCCTGTCTGGGTAACATTATATTCACATTGATGATCTGGTTGTTCCTGTGCTTTTACTCTCCACATTTTCAGCACAGAAATAATGAATTCTCTGATCTATCTTCTGGCACCCAAATTCAAAAGTGTGAACTCATGAATGGGTGGCTGAAAGTACTTTGGTCATTCAGCTGCTAGGGGTAGCATCATCATTGATTTTTGATTTAGTTGCAATTAACACAATATTAAATCTGAAATCAATTACAAAATGAAGCGCAGTCTTCTAACATTCTGCACCCCATAAGACAGTTCATTTTACAATGTATACATCTGAATGCTCTCCCTAAACTGAGTTAGCAAGAGCCTGTGATAGCAAGATGGTTTGGATGCCGCTATCATCAATGATGCATTGCAGCAACCCATCAGAAGCCGGCTTTTCAACAGGGCAAACTGATCAGTGTCATTATCTAATTCCCTCTTTCTCCTTTCCCACCCAACCATCACCAAAAATAGACTGCCTTGCTCTTTGACATCCAATATTCCATTCACTAGTCTGGAAGAAATGCTAAAACATTCACGACAGTGACGAATCAACCAGAATGATCAAGAGCCTTGTAACTCGATAGTAAATATCTACTTTTTTATCATTTAAATAGCTTAAAGACATTAAAGGTTTAATGTAATGTCTTAAGTTTGAATCGACTGTAATTAGAAGGGAAGAACCAAAATAACATACACTGTTTAGGGCCTTATTATGCCAACAAATCTCTCCCTTTTTAAAAAAAAAGAACCATTGACAGGATTTGCCAACAAAATTATAATGTGAATATCTCCTGGCTTTGTAAACCAAACTTAAAACCTTACCATGGTGCAGACCTAGCATAAGTAGTTCGATGGTCCTTTTCCTTTAGAGGCTTAACTGAACCTCCCTGACCTTATAGAGAGATGCAGATAAACTGAACAATGCCAAAATCAGTCTAACACTTTAGTGGCCAGTTTCCATGGCAACACTTCCCATGCTGAGGCTAATTAGTGCCATGTACTGAGAGGCCCAGTCAACTACAAGTGCAGCAGTGACCAATATTGTACCACTGGAAAGCTGAGCCTCAACAAGTCACCTACTGAGATAAGCCAACTGTGGTTTTCACACCAGTTCAAGGAGGAGGAGGGGGTGGGGGGGGGAGGGAGAGAGAGAGAGAGAGAGAGAGATAGAGTGAGTGAGTGGGATCTGCCCGACAAACTCTCAAAGCAAACATACCAAACAGTGATAAAAACAAAAAACTGCGGATGCTGGAAATCCAAAACAAAAACAGAATTACCTGGAAAAACTCAGCAGGTCTGGCAGGGTCATGAGGACTCGAAACATCAACTCTTTTCTTCTCCGCTGATGCTGCCAGACCTGCTGAGTTTTTCCAGGTAATTCTGTTTTTGTTTTATACCAAACAGTGATCTGCTCTCACATAATAGGCAAACACATTTCAACTCTAACCATAACACAGATCTCCATGGTTATATAGTGATGGTGAAAAGTGATTGTCACATATGATACGGGTCTATAAAATGTAATCATTATTATAAGAACAGTAAAAAATTGTACCAATTTTGGTCAGACCAAACAGGCTGGAAAAGCAACCACAGAGTTTGTGTCTGATCTCTCCAAGCTAAAGGAGGTAGTATATTAATATAGTACGCTATCCTCAGAAATTGCAATGTTATGGTTGTGGCACTGCGCTAGTCACCTGAATGTCATGAATTCAGAGCCCGTCATAAACTTAGTATTGAAAGGGGCTGGAAATTAAGAAAAATGACCATTAAAGCTGCTGCATCATCACAAAAGTCCAACCTACTCATCAGAGAATGAAACCTTCCTTTGTCAGGCCTACAAGCAATTCCGATCCCACCTATCAGCGACTTCTAAAAGCCCTGACGTTACTCAATTCATTCAGATTGACAATAATGTTTGCTTTGCCAGCATTGCTGAAACTCCTCATTTAAAGTCTCTCTGTCAGACACAATCATTTTGAACAATTCAGGGGACACAGGTTACTTGTCTTCAGCTGATGTGACTTAATATCTAACATTGGGAGACATGAGACAGTGGTTCAATATAAGGTATAACTTGCTCTCCAATTTTCTTTTTCTTGTCATAAAGCAGAAGTCCACCAAATGAAAAGCAACATAACCAGATTATCAGGTTTTTCTTTAGGTTGAGAGATAAATATTGGCCAGGACATAAGGATAACTTCCCGGTCTTCTTCAAAATAGTGCCATGTGATCTTTTACATCCACTGAGCAAGCAGCTGGGGCCTCTGTTTAACATCTCATCCAAATGACTGCACCTCCAACTGTGCAGCACTCCCTTAGTGCTGCAATGGAGTGTCAGCCTTGATTTTTGTACCAAAGCCCTGGAGAGAATCCAGAACTTTGTTATTCAGAGGCAGGAGTGCTACTAACTGAGCCATGGCTGACATGGAAGGGACAGTCCCATGTTTGAATTGCTTTGTGATGAAGGACATTAGTACACCAGTGAACCTTGGCGATACATCGCACTTTTAATTTGCATATCCAAACTATAAAATAAACATTCCCATGTGTAAATTATTTACAATATCCAACGTCTATTTAAATACATGCCGTTTGCCTAGAGAACGCATTATGCATTAAAATAATAAATGTAGCCAAGTCACAGTCAAGCTAAAACTGATTGCATAGATTTTTCTTCCATTTGTAATTTGGTCAAAATGCAACGGTGACATAAAAATGCTCAAATTTTCTTTCTAAAAGAACCTGCTGTAAACCCAATGACAGTAATGTAAATTTTAATATCAGGCGTTTTCAAATATTTTCACTGAACCACTGCCCTTAGTCAGGGTATGGTTTTTCAGAACAGCTTCCAGCTAGCGTTCTTCAAAGTCTTACTAAATAGCCGCCTGTCCAATTAAGGATGGTGAGCAGACTGGGGAACCGGCAGGCATAATGGAAGGGCCCACAATGTCTGCGGGGTTTTCAACCCCATGCCTTCTCATGTGATTATAAGGGCCCTCTGCCCCCCAATCCACATCTGGGGTGGGGATTAAATTCTGCCCTGATACTTTTCTTCAAAATTAGAACTGTTCTCTTTTCAGGCCACAAAAATTGACTGTCATTGATAGGCTGTGTTCAACCCAATCAGGATAGAGAGATGCTGAAATCAGTCTTGAGATGGGCATCTGGTTGAAAATCTCTGCCACAGGGGAAAATCACTCAAAATACTTGTCTTTTTCTCTTTTTATAAGATTGTTGCAGCTCTCATAAAATGTGATGGACTGGATGCAAGAGACTCCTGCAACATTGCACATGTTAAGTCACAGGATAAATTGTATTATAAGGAGAGGGGCTATTTACCATGTAATCCCAGTAGCCTCTCCAATCCAGGCTCTTTCTTGCCTTCAGCAACTTAACCAGCTTTTGGTGCCAGAACCCTCCAAAAATTAACAAATTATGCTTGTAGGTAGATAATCCTGGTCCCACTATTGGCTTCGTTAGATAACATGTGCACCTCCAGCACTGAACCCTCATTATTTCTAAGGCCATTAATTTTGCATCTGTAACAAACTTTGAACCATGATGTGTGGAAAGGTTATCCCAGAAATATTGCTGCAATTTTTTCCCATTTTCAAGACTAGTTTCCAAAACCCTTATTCCACAAGGAAAAGGCATTTTAGTTATTCATTTTAATGAAGAGTTTTGTTCTTGTAACTGACAAAATTCAGAACGTCCAGGCTGCCTTTCTAAAATAAATAGAATAAAAGTTAATTGCATTACAATTGCCAACATCTTTCCTGTCCACAAAAACCTTTCGTTAATATTGTCAAAGAACAGATGACTAGGAGTCGTCATGGGAATCCTGTCATGTTCATCCTCATAGCCAATGGGAGATATGTGTAATGTTACACAGCTTTAAAAATACTCTCCTGAACAACCTCATGTTCCTAGGAAACCAGAGGTCAAGCAGCACTCAGAGGCCAGAATATTCCCACCCCTTGGTAAACTGTGCATGATAAAAGGGCAAGAGTAATATTGGTTTTCAGTTATATTAAAGTGTATGTTTCAGTGCAAGGGGCTGGTGACATTCTTCAAGATTTACACAAACATTATTCCATATTCCAACCACCTCAGTGACAAACAGGAATGGAAGTAGTTCTAGAGAAAACTAGACAGTAAAATTCATAATGATCTACAAAAATATTAAGAACTCAATTGTATCTGAAGCCGTTAGATTAATACAACCAAGCCAGTACAATTGTTATTAAAAGGAAAATGCGGCAGAAAAACTGGGGGTGTACATAAGCATTTACTAAGACCATCTGGAAGTATATGTTAATGATACATATCTTTTAGTAAAAGGATAATACTTTCACAAAAGATGAATGACATTGATTATTCAAATCCATATATCACTAGAAGACAATCTGAGCAGTTGAACTGAATATACTGTTGAAAACAAAAACAGAATTACCTGGAAAAACTCAGCAGGTCTGGCAGCATCGGCGGAGAAGAAAAGAGTTGACGTTTCGAGTCCTCATGACCCTTCGACCGAAAGGTCATGAGGACTTGAAACGTCAACTCTTTTCTTCTCCGCCGATGCTGCCAGACCTGCTGAGTTTTTCCAGGTAATTCTGTTTTTGTTTTGGATTTCCAGCATCCGCAGTTTTTTTGGTTTTATATATGAATATACTGTTGGTTGGATGAGGAAAGATATCCTTACTCAACTGTAAATTCTACTTCAGACACCCTTCAGTGTTTACATTTTGAGGTTAATAGATAAGTAGAAGATAGAATTATTGGTATAGTTTTTTGGTGTAAGATCTTTGGGGCAAGCAAGGTAAAGCCAATTTGTCTTGAGGTTACTCTCAGACTTCTATTTGAAGAGCTTCTTGCATCAGATCATGAACCAGAGTATATAGGTGGTGAAGCAAATTTTAAAATCATATATAACTAAGGAAATACATGCTTTATTTTGTTTTCCTCTCCATATGTTATATGTATTGCTCTTAATGAAATGAGCGGGTGCATTAAAATAGAATTTTTGTATCACCACGTTTCATTTTTCTGAATTGTCACCATATTTTATTATCTTGATTTATTTTGATCTGCAATTTCTAATACTTAAAAGTAAACTGAATCACAAAAGGAATAAGAACATAAGAAATAGGAGCAAATGTAGACCATCTTGTTAGGCCCCTTAGGCCTACTCCACTATTCATTATAATCATGGTTGAATTGCCTCAACTTAACATTTCCACACACTGCCATATACCTTGATTCCTCAAGAGAAAAATAAATCTTTTTCAGCCTTGAATACATTCAGTGATGGAACATCCACATCCCCCTGGGGTAGAGAATTCTAACCCTCGGACTGAAGGAGTTTCTCCTCATCTCAGCCCTGAAATGATCGACCCTTTATCCTGAGGTTGTGCCCCCATGTTTTAGCTGTTCGAGCCAGGGGAAATAGCCACTCATGTCTACCTGCCAAGCCCCTTCAGAATCTTTATGTTTCAAAGAGATCACCTCTCATTCTTATGAACTCCATAGAGGAATATGGGAATGATTTGAAACTTTGAACTGGATTATGTGCCAGCAATGCAAAAATCAGCACTGGCTTTTGGTCACGTTTGATAGCAACTGACAATTTGAACTAAATAGTTTCCTTGTAGCCATAACTTGATAAATCTGAGAAGCAGAATTAAAATACACAGAATTCCAGTGAAAGTAATGGAAGTTAACAAATCTGACATTATTGCAAACTCAAAGCTCAGCAAATTCAAAAAATTAGTGCTACAACAACAACTTGCATGGAATAAAATGTTTGAAGCTGCTTCACAGGAGCATTATCTAGAAAAATTGGACACCAAGCCATGTGAGGCAATATTCGGGCAATATAAAGGTTGATTAAAGAGGAACATTTAAAGGAGGAAATGAAAGTAGAGAGGCAAAGAGGTTTAGGGAGGGAATCGCAGGGCTTAAGGCCTGGCCACCAATGGTGTAGCAATTAAAATTGGGAATGTTCAACAGACCAAAATTTAAAAAGTGCAGATATTTCAGAGGGTTGTGGGCTAGAGGAAATAACAGAGATAGGGAGGGGTGAGGCCATGGAGTAACTTGAAAGCAAGCATGAGAATTTTGAAATCAAGGCACTGCTTGAGCTAATGTAGGTCAGTGAGCACAGGTGTGATGGTTGAATGGGACTTGGAGCAAGTAAGGACTAAGGCAGCAGCATTTTGGATGGCCTGCGTTCTACGGAGAGTAGAACGTGGAGATCAGCTCGGAGTGCGTTAGAATAGTCAAGTCTACAGGCAACAAAAGCATAGGTGACAGTTTCAGCAGGAGATGAGCTGAGGCAGAGATGGAGTTGGGCAGTTATAGACATAGAAGCTCATCTTGGTGTCAAAAATTACACCAATGCTACGAACAGTCTGGTTCAGCCTCGTACAGGTGTCAGGGAGAGGAAACAAATCAATAGCTAGAGAACTGATTTCAGAGCAAGGACAGAGAATATAGGCCATGCTTGTCTGAATATTTACTTGGAGGAAATTTCTGCTTGTGCAGTACCTGATATTGGGCAAGCAGTCTGGTAATGTAGCAACAGCGGAGGAGTCCAGAGAAGTGGCAGTAAGATAGGTTTTCTGGTGATACTCCCAAGATGGTCATGTGGGAGCAGGAAGAGTAGCCATTGCAAGTGATGCTCTGACCATGGTTAGATAGGTGAGAATAAAACCAGGTGAGTGGCATCCCAATAATCTAGATGAAAACGGAGAGGTGTTGGGAGTTCTGTCATCAATCCCGTCATGGACTGCAGGCTGGTTGAGAAGGATGAGGAGGGACAGGTTACCTTTGTCAAGTAACAGAGGACATAATTTGTGGATTTGATCAGAGCAGGACTTTCCCCTTTTAGGCATGCCTGCCATCATGTCTTTTCCTAGACAGCCTTGTTGAGCACAGGTCCACTTTGTGTCTGGAGTCGATTGCATACCACCTTCCAGCCCCACCAAATGCAAGCCCACACATATATGTTCAGTCAAGATGCAACATGATGGGCACATGGACCAGCAATGGTGGGAAGGAGCATGTAAACGCCAGCCAAACTGAAAAGGGACTCATGATTTTGATCTTGTCCTCACAAAAGAGGAAGCTCGATGTGATGGAACACAGCTGTACTAGCAGAGTGATGTCCTGAATCTGGCCATGCTGAGGCCAATGGAGGAGAACATTTTAGAGTTGGCTTGCAATCAGGGGGGCAAGATCTACTGGTCGAGGAGAGACAGGGGTTTCTGAAGAGTGAAGCAACACACTTTTGATGGGGGGATGCCTTATGAATGGAGGGCGCCAGAGCAAGGAGTGAAGGGTTATGTCCACTGTTCCTCTATGTTCTTGCATCAGTCAATATTGGAATTGTGCAATGCCCATGAGCAGAATGCAGCAGTAACTACTCACTTCCTCCTTTAATGCTCAGGTATACTTACTGCTATTTTTCATCCATCAGATAGATAATCATCCAGAACCGTAGAGGGTCCTTGGAGGCGGAGGGACCCTCAGATGTCATATCCTCACTCTGCAGCTCGCAGCACCTCAGGTACTGGCACCTCAGTCGGTACAGATGGTTGAACATACTGGGGAAAGCACTTCACATTTGCCTGAGTGGCTGTCAGAGTCAGAGCTCCCAGGCCTCTGAAAGTCGGAGAAGTGTTGGAGAACAGGAAGATGCTGAGCCACAGACAGATGACAAGTCTCTGGAGTTTTCCAGCAGGCGGCAAATACAGGATGTCCAGCAGGATGTATGTGGAGATCTACCGGAGCTTCCAGAGGGTTTGCGTGCTATGGTTCAGACAACGGAGGAGCCTGTGTGGGGTATGAGCACTGCAGTCACCATCAGCTCTGAACTCAAGGCATCCTCCATTGAGAGATAGGTGATTCTCATGGAGAGCCAGCTCCAGGAGCTCAGTCAAGGGTTTCAGACCTGTGGGCCCACATACTGGCAGTGACCTCAGTGGGGCATTGCCAGTGTGAGAGATGGGTGAGGCACCTGGTATCTTTGCTAGCTTCTCATCCATCTATGGCAAGCAGAGAGGTCCAAGCAAACCTCATGTTGGTGGATGAGCATTTGCTCTCTGCATCTGGGGGCTCCCCTCAGGGTGCTCCTGATGGGCAGCTCCTCTCCCAGTGATCATATCATCTCAAGATACAATGATGACCGAGGAGTGTCCAGCGATTGTGCAGGATTCTCCCGCCCTCACAGCCTCTGCCAACCACAGGACGGCTGCCAAAGTCATTCAGGCCAACGGGACATCAGAGTCAGCAGCCTGCCTCCAATGAAGCTGCCAGCAAAAGGGGAGCACCAAGACAAAGCGCCTGTAAACGGTCTAAGAAATCACAGTGAAGACAGCAGGGCAATCACAGGTGAAATCTTGATCAGTGTGGTTTGTGTATTGTTGTCCCACATCACTTTATTAAATTCTTACTTCAGATCACATGCCCTCTAATGTTATGAGTGCCATTAAAATAACAGGCCTGCAACTCAATCCAAGAAAGTAACTGAGCATGACTGCTCTTTTGCAGAGATGGCACAGGAAAAAGAGGTTGTTAGGAGAGGAGGGGTTCATGAGCTGTGAGCGAAAATGTATTGATAGCTTTCCATGGACATGTAATTAGGGCTTTTGAAGCCGACCAGAAGCTCCTTTGAATGACAGCTTCTCCAGTCTCCCTGGCCCCCAAAAGCTGCCGCCTTGCTGGGTCCTCAGCATGACTCTGTGGCTGTGCAGGTTCATCCTTCGAGTCTGTGTTCTCAAAAGTTTGTGGCTGTATATCCCAGTCTCCCTCCTCTATGTAATCTCCACAAGAGAGAGAGAGCCAGCTTGTGCAGGGCACAGCACACTAAAACAATGAGAGGCACGGGATCTGGTGCATATTGAAGACATCCCCCAGACCGGTCCAGGCAACTGAACCTCATTTTGAGCAGGCTGATCATCCTTTCAACTATGGCTCTTCTGGAGGCATGGTTTCTGTTGTACCTCTCTTCAGCTTATTGGTGTCATGAGCCACCCTTTCAGAAGGTATTCTTTATCTCCCACCAGCCAGCCATCCAAGTGTGCAGGGGGGATGAAAAGCCTTGGAACCTGGAGGTGATGGAGAATAAGAGTCATGGCAACTCCCAGGATACTCGCACAAACCTGGAGGATCTGCTGATGATGATGGTCGCACACTAGCTGGACATTGGAAGCCTTTACGATTCACAGCAGGTGCCTTGATCGCCACTTGGGTGCAATCAATGGCACCCTGAATCTCTGGGAAGCCTGCAATAGCTGAAAATCCCCTTGCATGCTCTGTCTGGCTACCCTCATCTGTTCTGAAATGTGTGAAGGTGTTCACCCTCATGAAGAGTTCATCCATGACAAGTTTTATGCAGCTGTGTGCTGCAGATTATGACTCATGGCAGAGATCTTCTACAAGACCCTGGAAGGATCCTGAAGCATTAAAAATTGAAGGTGACACTCATTTTCAGTG
This sequence comes from Carcharodon carcharias, assembly GCF_017639515.1. Classification (NCBI taxonomy): domain Eukaryota; kingdom Metazoa; phylum Chordata; class Chondrichthyes; order Lamniformes; family Lamnidae; genus Carcharodon; species Carcharodon carcharias. The sequence continues at coordinate 173,894,199 of NC_054469.1, forward strand.
CCACAGGCATAGGGTGCCCACCAATGCAGTTGGATGTGATCTCATGCCCAATCATTTCACAGATGGATTCATTATCTCCCTTGAGAGGTCAACCCTTCTCTGCACTGCATGTCCAGCACAGCCGGATCTAACTCTGTATACTCTTGCAGCAGGGTAGTGGTGCCTCCGCTGGACCCTTCTCCCTTGCAAGCCTGGCTGGCCTTCAACCCCTTCAGAGTGTGCTGCTTGTTCTTGTGGGCAGACACGCTGATGATGTCTCCAGTTGGCTGGCCTCCTCTCCCTTCTTCTCCTCTCCCCCTCATCTGAGAAAATGTCTTCACTTTGACATAACAATCCCCATTTTTAAGCTACTGGAATGCTGAGGTGCAGACTTGATGCTATGGCCAATCTGTAAGTCGGTTCTTAAGGACAGAAGCCTCCTCATTTCCAGAAAATATAAGCAATATGGTTCACAGAGCAATCAAAAAAGTGCAGACTTACACAAGAAATATTTACTCATACCTCCACACTCTTTGCTCCATCCTCAGCCTTATATCCTACTGTAGATTTAGAGAGTGCTAATTGTGAGTGCCCCATCTGTCCGTTCAGCCCTCTAACCTATCCATGACCTTCCCTTTTGTTCTACCTGACCCTTCCACTTTCAACAGCATAAAACCCATCACATTTCTATCTCTCTTCAGTTCTGAAGAAGTCATATTGGATTTGAAATGTTAACTGGTTTCTCTATCCACAGATGCTGCCATATCTGCTGAGTTTTTCAAACATTTTCTGCTTTTATTTCAGATTTCCAGCATCCATAGTATTTGCTTTTATTTTATCATTAATCATTACAAGGCCTAGTCTTGGGAATGAGGTGGGCAAAGTGGATCAACTGTTAGTGGGGAGCACTTGGGGGACAGCGATCATTGTATCATACGGTTTAGGTTGGTTAGGGAAAGGGACAAGGAACACGTCAACTTCAGAGGATTACGAATGAATCTGATCTAGATAAATTGGAGTGAAAGGTTGGCAGGTAAAATTGTAACTGCCTTTAAAGAAGAGATAGTTTCGGTACAGTCAAGGTATATTCCTACCAAGGGGAAAGGTAGGGCAGACAAATCCAGAGCTCCCTGGGTAAAAAAAGAAAGAGATTCGGATGAAGAAGAAACAGTGTGCTTATGACAGATGTCAGGTGGGTAACACAACACAGACTGAACCAGGGTCTGCACTGAGAGCTGTGGGTGAGAGTTTTAAGGGTTAATTTCTATCTAAAGTATAATTTTTTTCTTTAACTCAGCAATTAACTAAAATTACTCTAAGTTAAGAGATGTTAAAGTATTATTCCAGCCTTAAAACAGGGTATACTGTTTCTACCTTTTCTCAGCCTCCAGTAGCTGGGTCTTACTTTGGTCCGGGGAAGAAGCTGATTGGTGAGTAACTCGTAAATTATTCTACTTATTCTAATCGTAATAGATAGTTTCTAAAGTTATGGTATGAGAAGTCAACTCGGCTGAGTGGAATGTACATCCTGTGTCGTGTGGCAAATCAAAGATACACCATGTGTCCTAGATGAACACATCTGCAGGAAGTGCCACTGGCTGCAGAAGCTTGAGCTCTGGGTTTCAGAGCTCGAGCAGCAACTGGGATCACTGTTGCGCATCCTCAAGGCAGAGAACTATGTAGATAGCACATTTGGTGAGGTGCTCACACTGCAGTTTAGGAGTGTGCAGGCAGAGCAGGAATAGATGACTGCCAGGCAGTCTAAATGAACCAGGCAGGTAGTGCAGCAGTTCCTTGAGTCTAAGTCGCTTACTAATCAGTTTTCCATTTTGGATACTGGTGACAGCAATCAGGGGAGTGCAGCCACAGCTAAGTCTGTGGAATTGCAGGTGGCTCAGCTACACAGAAGGGAGGAAGAAGAGTCAAAGAGTGATAGTGATAGGAGATTCCATAGTCAGGAAATCAGTAAGGTTTTTCTATGGCATTAAATGTGACTCCAGGGTGGTATGTTGCTGCCCTGATGTCAGGGTCAAGGATGTTGTGGAGCAGCTGCAGGGCATCCTTCTAGAGGAGGGTGAACAGCCAGAGGTCGTGGTCTACATTTCTATTAACGACATAGGTATGAAGAGGGATGAGGTCCTGAAAACAGATTTTAGGGAGTTAGGAAGGAAATTTTAAAAACAGGACCTCAAGAGCAGCAATCTCAGGGTTACTTCCAGTGCCACGTGCTAGTGAGCATTGGATTAGGAGTATTGAGCGATTGAACATGTGGTTGGAGAATTGGTGTAGGAGGGAGGGCATGTTTCTGAGGTATTGGGACTGATTCTGGGGTATGTGGGACATGTACAAGCTGGGACCAATATCCTCGCAGGGAGATTTGCTAGTGCTGTTGGGGAGGGTTTCAACTAGCTTGTCAAGGGAACCTTTGGGGAGGGAGGGGACGACTCAAATTGGAAGGAAGGAAAGCTGACAACAGAAGTAGAAAAGTGACAAGTGAAATAAACAGGCAGGCAAAACGAAGGGGAGCATTAACTAAGTTTAGAATATAGAATAATGTCAAAAAGACAAAGTTAAGGGCATTCTACCTCAATGCATGCAACATTCACAACAAGGTAGATGATTTAAAGGCACAAATAGAGGTAAATGGGTATGATCTAATTGCCATTACGGAAACAGGCATCCTTCTCATACAATCTTTCTCAATGGAATATACCTTTGCTGACAGTTATGGAATACCTCCTTAAATGTCTGCTACTATTTCTCTACCATTCTACCTTTTTAGCCAATTTCCTAGCCAACTCTGTCCTCATGCCCTTGTAATTGCCTGTAAATTTAAGACATTAGTCTTAGACCCACACTTCTCACCGTCAAACTGAATATGAAATTCGACCATGTTAAGATCACTGTTGCCTAGAGGTCCCTTTACTATGAGGTCATTAATTAATCCTGTCTCATTGCACATAACTAGGTCTGAAATAGCCTGCTCCCTGGTTAGCACTAGAATGTACTATAAGACCATAAGACATAGGAGCAGAAATTAGGCCATTCGGCCCATCGAGTCTGCTCCACCATTCAATCATGGCTGATAAGTTTTTAGAAATTGTCCCGAATACAAAATGAACTCATCTGCCTGACTGCCTTTAACAATCTGATTCATCTGGTGCACTCCTAAGTGCAAATGCTCTGTCCCAACCTGGTTATATGACTCGCCAGACACTGGCCCCAGCACAGTTCAGGTGAAGACTGTCCCAATGGTACAGCTTCCACTTTCCTCAGTACTGGTACCAGTGCCCCATGAATCGAAACCCAATCTTTCCACATCAGTCTATGAACCACAAATTTAACTCTAATCTTATTTATCCAACGCCAATTCATTTGTGACTCAGCTAACAATCCAGAGATTACCACCTTTGAGGTTTTTCTTTTTAATTTAGCCCCTAGCTGCTCATATTCCCTAAGCAGGACCTCTTTCCTAGCCCTATCTATATCACTGGCATCCACTTGGACCACAGCAACTGGATCCTCTCCCTCCCACTGCAAGTTCCCCTCTAGCTCCAAGCAGATGTCCCGAATCTTGGCACCAGGCAGGCAACACTGCCTTCTGAACTCATGCTTTCAGCTGCAGAGAACGGTGTCTATCATCCTGACTATACCGTCCCCTACAACCACTACACTCCTATTTACTCTCCACTCGGATGACTTTTTGTGCCATGGTGCAATGGTCAGTTGGCTTATGCACCCTGCAGCCCCCACTCTCATCCAAACAAGCTGAAAAAACCTCAAACCTGTTGGACAAATTTAAGAGCTGAGGCTCCTCCACTTCTACCTGCTCGATCCCCATATCCACTTCACTCGCAGTCACACCCCCTTGCCCCCAATCATGGACCAAATCAGAAGACCCTAGCCTCGGGCGTGTCTAAGAGCACCAGCTTGCATGGACAGTCTAGTGCAGGATTGGCCTTTTGGCCAAGGGATTTTAAAAATATCTTCATTCAACTATAAAAACATTTCTCCTACCATAAAGGGGAATATCTTGTATTGCTTGGTCTGGGATTGCAAATCCCTTTGTATCTAATATTCAGCCAAGAATGAAACCAGATAGCATAAGATTGCCGCCAATTACAGCATCATTTCATATCATTTATGGGAGTGACAGATTGTTTTTCATCTCCCCATCTATAGTGCTGCTCAAAATGACTCAGTTTAGATTTTTGTGTGCTGAAAATAGATTTTCAATACGTTAAATAGATCAGTAGGCATGTATCTCCCCTACTGTTGGCTGGGTAGCTTTGCAGTTCCCTGTGACAATGAGACAAGAGGACCCAGGCTTGATCTCTCAGCTTGCAATGAAGTCACTATAATTGGCCTCATTGTCCTCAGTGAGAGAATAACAAAGACACAACTCATGCAGCTCCCTACTCCTGATTGCTATTCAATGATTCTTGCTAGAAGTTTACACATAAACTTGATAGGTGACAGTTGCTTGAAGTTACAATGAACACTATTGTCTATGAGCACTTATTGCTTATTGCACAGTCTCATACATGCAATGGCAAATTGCCAGAGGGCAGCCACTGCCATTGAATCTTACCATAGTACAAGTCCCTGCCTTCAAGAGGAAGAAGTTGGACAAGGAGCAATATAAAAAAAGCAAACATGGAGAATAAATCCATTAATTAAAACGAGATAAAATTAAGAAATAAACATACTTTATTATGGGTCATAGTTTTTCAACATGTGGTAATCTATTTTACACCTTAGGCTACATGACAAAATTAGCCTTTTCACTGGTCATAAAAATAAGAATTGCAACAAAATCTCCAAAAGTTTAATTAAACTTTGATACTCAATGTGCCAGTAACTAAAAGTTGGCAGTTCAAACATACTTTTTTTTTTAAACTGGGCACTGTACGAGTACAGCAGTTACAGAGCAAATTAAAACAAAATTTTTTAATATTCTGCAGTTTAGAAAAGGAAAGCGCTAGCTAGCAAGAGATGCAAAGTATCTTATAGTAAAGAAATCATTTAGTCCAGGTGTCAATGAAAGTACTTTTGTACATAATTTCTACAGGGTAATAAATAAAGTAGTTAGGAATTTTGAAAAGATACATGAGCAATGTTAGAACTGCACTACCTTTACCAAATATTATTAAGTTACATCAACAGGTATAACTCATCTTTACATTGACTAACGGGGGACAATAAAACAACAATTCTGCCAAGCTCGTACACACCAACACCCACCTTTCTCAAACAAAGCCAAAATTTAACATTATTTGTAAATATTAACATTGCACTTTGTATAGCAGCAGTGCACACATACCTTCACTTCCTTAGTATTCACTGTCTATAAAGTAACAGCACTACAAACCGGTTCTAAAAATCCATCAGGGGCTGGTATTTCAGCTCTTTCATACCATATCTTGGCTGGGTCGTCTTTATTTCATTCCTTTTCCTGCTGAAAGGAAGTCAGTGTGGACTGGCTCAACGATAACCAAAGTGGCCTTTTTTAATAGGTTGTAGCTGAGTTTGAATCTCGCAAACTTCATACTGTCAATATAAATACTTAACTTCAAGGGCCAAATAATTTTTTGATAAACTATAGCACTTCCATCAACATTTTGTTCTTAAAAAGAGTGGTGAGCTCAAGGTTTTGCAGCAAACTACACATACACAAATAATGAATGGACTCTTCTGCTCTGTTGATTTCACTTTCCAATGAAGCTATTGTCAGATGCCTGCATAGCTTTCTCTCTCCAGTTTCCAGAGCAACAAGGAAAAGAGCAATTTAATTTATGTGATCATTAGCATTTCTGACATCTAGAAGTTCAGCAGAACAAGAAAAATGTTCCTTTTGGTCCCCAGCATTGGCCTCATGTGTTATGTCGTGAAAACTGGAAGGTTTGGTGCTCTCTGAATTCAATTCAGGGAACAAAGAATTGAAAATGTAATTTAATTTTTTTCAAATGCATGATGCATGAAATGAAAACAAAAATCAATATTTAAGTTGCACTTTTATTACAGCCTGGGCCTTCCGTATATGTACCTCAGCACCACAAAATCTGATTAAAATATTACATTTTTCCTATTCCATTTCCACCATGTTCACAATGAAACGGTGCCATGCATCAGCAAAACTTGGAAATGTGATACAAGTTGCAACACAATTTATCATCCAAAATACACTGTAGTATATGTCAATTTCCAAAACCAGAGAACTACACAATAAAATCTTGAACCCTGAAATTAACATACTGGAGTAGAAATTCCTCAAGGGTTTTGGGGATTTGTCACTGAATCCTTGCCGGAAATCTAGTTATTTTGGGATTTTGTCATTGCCAAGAGTTTCTTAATTGCCTTGTACTAAATTTCAGATGAGCAAATGTGGGCTCTACTAGTGGGGTCCAAGTCAGAGTGTTATCCTGGATCCCTGAAGATTTTTTTTTAAATGGTCAGCCCCGTTACCCAAAGGGCAAAGAGGGAAACGATTTGGGGTGAGGAATGTGCTCAGCGTGGGCACCACCTCCAACCGCATATGGTGTAAGTTGCTGACCAACTGAACCTGCAAACACTAACGGGTCAGCGCTGGATGGCGCCAGTAGGTACAGCCCCACCTTAACTGTTAATTAATTCCCATACTTCATAGGCAGCGGAGAGAAATTAAGTTATTTCCTGGAAGGTGACTGAACATGAAATATAGCATGAGCAGAGGATTACCAGAAATTAGTGTGCGGCATAAGGAAAGTAAAAGGACAACTGTTTATAATATGGGGAGGATGATTATGGTGCTATAAATTTACACTGAGTGAATTCAAAATGAATGTACTCTTAGAATGTTGTCTCAAATTTCTAATGGCCCAATGTGCATTTCATTTCACACCATAATTATTTCACAAAGATGTCTGCTAAGAAAATAAAGTACTGCAAATTTTGACAATGGTATAACAGGAGCATTTGAATTGCTAGGTAAAAGCAACACCAAGGTTCATCTAGTTCACCTTCAACTATTTTCCTAGTTGCAAAAACAACGGAGTTATGGCTAAGCAATCGTTACGGGCAGAAATTTTCACTCGGTGGGCGCACGCACACCCGACCCACTCAAGCGTGTTGATGTTGGCCAAGTGTGCCAACATCAACGTGCAGTCACGTGATAGTGTGGTCGGTGGGCACGCATCAGAGCCGATAGTGTGCCCGCTGACAATTTAAAGGCCTGATAAGGTTATTAAGTAATCAATTAAATTAAAATTTTCACTGCCCGTCCAACCTAATGATTGGCGGGCAGGCGAAATGGCCAAGCGGCCTTTGTATTTTTTTGTAAACCTCATCCACAGGCGGGATGAGGTTTACAAAAGCAAATAAAAACAAAAGCTTTAATTTTTAATTAATAACATGCCCCTGCTCATGTGACAGAGTTACATGAGCGCTAATTTCATTATTTTTAAACTATTTTTAAAAATATCTCTTGATCTCCGAGGCAGCTCTGTGCTTCAGGGAGATTAAGAAGCGCTCAGTCGCGCGCACGCACGAAGATTGCGTTCAGTTGCCCCCCACCCCCCGCACAGGCAGCTTTCAGTGCTGCCGCTCATGATTCATGCTGCGCAGGCCTCAGTTGGCTCACCATCGTAAAATCGTGGTCCGGTGCTGATTGCTGGCTTCCTGACCACCCCTGCCCGCCCCCACCAATGCAAAATTCCGCCCTATCAATTAGTCTACAACCGACCCAGACAGGAGGCGAGGTAAACCCCAGTGGGTTTCAATATATTCAAAACCACCTGCCCTTCCCAAGGATGCTACACTTTCCAGATAGTATGTGTCAAATTACTCATAGGCTTTTGACTCCGAAGCAGTAGGGAGAATTCGCAATTACTTTAAAATGTTTAGGAATCTGTAATTGTTTTTAAAAATGCTTGTAAAGGATTTTTAAAAGCTTGTAACAATAGTTAAGGTGTCAATCATAATTTTTAGATAATAAGAAATACTGGCCCACGTGAACTGGCAACCCTTCACCTGGGAGCTTTACCAACAAGGAGGAAGTTAAAATACAGAGGCCTTATGGCAGAGGGACAGAGGGGAAAGGGAATAGTTGGAGAAAAGAGATGGTTCACAAGCTGAGTCAGAGAGCTGGATTTCTGAGCAGTCTGTTTCTTTCACTTTCAAGTGACTGAATGTCCAGAATTGGCCATACCATGCGTAGGTAAAAGCTAGTTCTGGTAGATCCACACTACCATGACCGAGAGTTGAGAAGGCTACATAAAGAAGTGCACCATTGTGCAGAAGACTGCACAGACAAAACACTGTTTACACAGATATAAACAAAAACAAAAAACTGCGGATGATGGAAATCCAAAACAAAAAAAGAAATACCTGGAAAAACTCAGCAGGTCTGGCAGCATCGGCGGAGAAGAGCAAAGTTGACGTTTAGAGTCCTCATGATCCTTCAACAGAACTAAGTAAAAATGGGAAAAGGGTGAAATATAAGCTGGTTTAAGGGGGGGGTGCAGGAGAAGGGGTTGTTGGGACAAGCAAGCAGTGATAGGTGGAGATAACCAAAAGATGTCACAGACAAAAGAACAAAGAGGTGTTGGTGATATTATCTAAAAGAATGTGCTAATTAAGAGTGGAGAGCAGGACAAGCAAGGTAGCTCTAGTGGGGCTGGGATGAAATAAACGATGGGTGGAATACATTTAAAAATAATGGAAATAGGCGGGAAAAGAAAAATCAATATAAATTATTGGTTTAAACAAAAAGGGGGGGGAAGAAACGAAAAGGGGGTGGTGATGGAGGAGGGAGTTCAAGATCTAAAATTGTTGAACTCAATATTCAGTCCAGAAGGCTGTAAAGTGCCTAGTCAGAAGATGAGGTGTTGTTCCTCCAGTTTGCGTTGGAACAATGCAGCAAGCCAAGGACAGACATGTCGGCAAAAGAGCAGGGTGGAGTATTAAAATGGCAAGCGACAGGGAGGTCTGGGTAATGCTTGCAGGCAGACCAAATGTGTTCTGCAAAGTGGTCACCCAGTCTGCGTTTGGTCTCTCCAATGTAGAGGAAACCGCATTGGGCGCAATGAATGCAGTAGACTAAGTTGAGGGAAGTGCAAGTGAAATGCTGCTTCACTTGAAAGGAGTGTTTGGGCCCTTGGACGGTGAGGAGAGAGGAAGTAAAGGGGCAGGTGTTGCATATTCTGTGTTCGCATGGGGAGGTGCCATAGGAGGGGGTTGAGGAGTAGGGGGTGATGGAGGAGTGGACCAAGGTGTTACGGAGGGAACGATCCCTACAGAATGCCGTCGGGGGGGTGAAGGGAAGACGTTTTTGGTGGTGGCATCATGCTGGAGTTGGTAGAAATGGTGGAGGATGATCCTTTGAATGCGGAGGCTGGTGGGGTGATAAGTGAGGACAAGGGGGACCCTATCATGTTTCTGGGAGGGAGGAGAAGGCGTGAGGGCGAATGCGCGGGAGATGGGCCAGACACAGTTGAGGGCCCTGTCAACCACCGTGGGTGGAAAACCTCAGTTAAGGAAGAAGGAGGACATGTCAGAGGAACTGTTTTTGAAGGTAGAATCATCAGAACAGATGCGACGGAGGCGAAGGAACCGAGAGAATGGGATGGACTCATTACAGGAAGCAGGGTGAGGTCAAGGAAGGGAAGGGAAGTGTCAGAGATGGACCATGTGAAAATGATGGAGGGGTGGAGATTGGAAGCAAAATTAATAAATTTTTCCAAGTCCCGACGAGAGCATGAGGCAGCACCGAAGTAATCATCGATGTACTGGAGAAAAAGTTGTGGGAGGGAGCCGGGATAGGACTGGAACAAGGAATGTTCCACATACCCCATAAAGAGACAGGCACAGCTGGGGCCCATGCGGGTACCCATAGCCACACCTTTTATTTGAAGGAAGTAAGAGGAGTAAAAGGAGAAATTTTTCATTGTGAGAACAAGTTCAGCCAGACAGAGAGTAGTGGTGGATGGCGATTGTTCGGGCCTCTGTTCGAGGAAGAAGCTAAGAGCCCTCAGATCATCCCGGTGGGGGATGGAGGTGTAGAGGGATTGGACGTCCATGGTGAAGAGGAAGCGGTTGGGGCCAGGGAACTGGAAATTATTGATGTGACATAAGGTGTCAGAGGAATCATGGATGTAGGTGGGAAGGGACTCCCATCATTTTCACATGGTCCATCTCTGACACTTCCCTTCCCTTCCTTGACCTCTCTGTCTCAATTTCTGGTGATAGACCGTCCACCAATATCCATTACAAGCCTACCGACTCCCACAGCTACCTCGACTACAGCTCCTCACACCCCGCTTCCTGTAAGGACTCCATCCCATTCTCTCAGTTCCTTCGCCTCCTTCACATCTGTTCCAATGATGCTACCTTCAAAAACAGTTCCTCTGACATGTCCTCCTTCTTCCTTAACCGAGGTTTTCTACCCACGGTCGTTTACAGGGCCCTCAACCGTGTCGGGCCCATCTCCCGCGCCTCACGCCTTCTCCCCTCTCCCAGAAACATGATAGGGTCCCCCTTGTCCTCACTTATCACCCCACCAGCCTCCGCATTCAAAGGATCATCCTCCGCCATTTCCGCCAACTCCAGCATGATGGCCACCACCAAACACATTTTCGCTTCACCCCCCCCCCCCCCCCCCCCCCCCCCCGGCAGCATTCCATAGGGATCATTCCTTCCATGACACCCTGGTCCACTCCTCCATCACCCCCTACTCCTCAACCCCCTCCAATGGCACCTCCCCATGCGAACACAGAATATGCAATACCTGCCCCTTCACTTTCTCTCTCCTCACCGTCCAAAGGCCCAAACACTCCCTTCAAGTGAAGCAGTATTTCACTTGCACTTCCCTCAACTTAGTCTACTGCATTCATTGCTCCCAATGCGGTTTCCTCTACATTGGAGAAACCAAACATATACTGGGTGACCGCTTTGCAGAACAACTTCGGTCTGTCCGCAAGCATTACCCAGACCTCCCTGTCGCTTGCCATTTTAACACTCCACCCTGCTCTCTTGGCCACATGTCTGTCCTTGGCTTGCTGCATTGTTCCAACGCAAACTGGAGGAACAACACCTCATCTTCCGACTAGGCACTTTACAGCCTTCCGGACTGAATATTGAGTTCAACAATTTTAGATCTTGAACTCCCTCCTCCATCACCACCCCCTTTCCATTTCTTCCCCCTCCTTTTTGTTTATTCCAATAATTTATATAGATTCTTCTTTTCCCACCTATTTCCATTATTTTTAAATGTATTCCACCCATCATTTATTTCACCCCACCCCCCACTAGAGCTACCTTGCTTGTCCTGCTCTCCACTCTAAACTAGCACATTCTTTTAGATAATATCACCACCTTCAACACCTCTTTGTTCTTTTGTCTGTGACATCCTTTGGTTATCTCCTCCTATCACTGCTTGCTTGTCCCAACAACACCCCCCCCGTACCCTTAAACCAGCTTATATTTCACCTTTTCCTATTTTTACTTAGTTCTGTTGAAGGATCATGAGGACTCTAAACGTCAACTTTGCTCTTCTCCGCTGATGCTGCCAGACCTGCTGAGTTTTTCCAGGTATTTCTGTTTTTATACTGTTTACATGGAAGCTGCTGTCTATGAAGAATTGGCCAAGTCCTTGAAGGAAAGGGACTGAAATTTTACCCGAAGAAGATTTGAGCTTGGAAGAACCGTGTGCCTGAAATTGGTGTCATAAAGACAGCGTGTACTGTCTACTGATTTATGAGATCTATCTTTGTTGTATCTGCTATTCTATGTGTAGTGTATAGTCCATACCAACCATCGTTTGTTTATTAATTTACATTTACTTTAACACAAATCACAATCAGGCACAAAAAATGAAATTGTGTTCAGTAATTTCTTCATTTGGGGATCAGTCGGTAAATTTGGTTCATTTTGGTTTACAGTTCCTCATAGAGATCATAACAACTGCATGTAAAATATTATTCTCTGAAACAATTTAATTCTCATGTGAATGACTATCAGTGCTTCCACCTCTAGGGAGCCTGCTTCATTGACTGAAATAATGAATCAAATTTCATTGTAACCAGAACAATGGCCCAAGGCATCCCCAATCAAGAGATGGTAAATCAAAGTTTTACCTCTGAGAATATCTGGAGCTGAAGGGAATTCTCCAGAGGACTATGACATACTTATGTGTAGTCCCCAGAGAAATAAATAACTTGAAGATTGACATGTCTTAAGAGAGAATTCTTGGAGGAAGTAAAAAGTAAACCTGAATGCATAACATATGTAGTTATAAGCTATAGTGCTAACTTATTCATATTTGTCTTTTTAATTTGTTCAATATACAATAAAGTTTGTGTTTTGTTTAAAAAATGGGAAATCTTGTGGTGTAGTTCTATTGATTAAAATGATGTGTTCGGATTTCTACTTAAATGTTAATGGTCTCTAGCAGGATTATAACACACTACCTCTAAAGGTTTTATATATTCAGCTTCCGAGTCTTTATTGGCACCGTTGTGCTTTGGAATCCCATTGTGAATGCTTGGCTGAGCTCTAAGCCCCACTAGTGGGTTCAGCTCAGCAGGAGTTGTCCAAATAGCTGTCAAGAGAACTGAGAGATTTGTTTTTATTGACTGTTTTATGAGCAGAGTTTGAGTAGATTATGCCTATACTCCTTAGAGTTTAGAGGAATAAGTGGTGATCACATTGAACACAGAAACTTCTTTGAGGGCTTCACAGGGTAGATGTTGCAAGGTTGTTTCAACCTGGGTGTAGTGTCTCAAACTTGGAATCATAGTGTTGGGCTAGGAGTCGGCAATTTAGGACTGAGATACAGAAATGAGTGTTGTGAATCTTCGGAATTCTCTGCCCGAATGCTGTGGATGCTCAGTCATTGATTATATTAAAGATTGGTAGATTTTTGCTATCCAAAAGGTATTCCAGGACATGGGGAAAAGGTGGGAATGTGGTGTTAAGTTGCAAATCCACCATGGTCTCAGTGAATGACCAAACAGGCTCAAGCGCTAAATGGGCTATTCTTGTTCCTAGGTATCTAAGGGTTAGGATGAGGGAGCAAGAGTTGAGATAGAAGTTCAGAATAATCTTATTGAATGATGCAGCAGAATCGATGGTAAGGTCTGTTCCTGCTCCTATTTCTCACACTTCTAAGGTCTACTGGGTTCAGATGGTGCCTCTTGAGCAGAGATTTAAATAAAGGCTTTTGCAGAATGTTATTTGCAGATAGAACCTTCGGTACTGTTTTCTCCTAAGTTGAATGTTAATTGTAATTTCATTAAATATTTGAATCCAATTAAAGAGAACTATTAGAAAATTTGCATGCATAAATATATGCATTATCACAGCTGTAAAAAAATTAACATAACAACTTCAGGCAAAATTGCTGCGCTGTGAATTGATCAAATATTTAATTAACAATTCTAAATTGACAGGCTTTGCATTGTCAGCATTTCCACATTTATTTCAAGTTCCCTGAGTCTGTGACTTTCTTACAATTCCCTGTACATCAATAGTTTGACAAAACATTAAATAAAAAGGCCTGTGGTCCAGGCTTTTACTGTTATTGATTTTTTTTGTTCACACAACCACGAGTGCAAGAGTTTTTCATACAAAACAGCAAATACCAGATTTGAGGATATTTTCATGTGGTGTTAGACCTTACAAAGTTCATTGGACCTCAACGTGCTGAGCAGTTTAGGGATGAATTGGCAGCAACTACACTATGCCGCTGAAACCTTAAACTAGTAATGCATATGACTGGAAAGAATTTGGAATATCTATAAACCTACAAATTTATTACATCCAATCAATTGGATGTGAATGATGGACTCCCTTCCTCCTGATTATTATTTTGTAAGTGGTGTTAAAATGCATCTGGACAATGAAATGAAGTAATACCAAATAGCAGCTTTCATAAAGTTCTAACAAGCAATTAAACAGTAATGTTTTCCATGAGATATTAAAAATATAAAACTAATTTATTACTGGCTCTGAGGTATAGACTCATATATTTTCTTTCATTTGTTACGGGATGTGAGAGCCACTGGCAAGGACAGCTTTTATGACCCATCCCTCGTTGCCCTAGAGAAGGTGATGGTGAGCTGCCTTCTTGAACCACCGCAATCCATATAGTATCGTTACATCCACAGTGACGTTAGGAAGGGAGTTCCAGGATTTTGACCCAGAGACATCGAAGGAATGGCAATAAAGTTCCAAGTGAGCTGGTCTGTGGCTTAGAAGGGAACTTGCAGGTGCTGGTGTTCCGTTTATCTGCTGCCCTTGTTCTTCTGGGTGGTAGAGATCACCAGTTTAGAAGATGCTTTGAAGGAGCCTTAGCAAGTTGCTGCATGGAATCCTGTAGATTATACTCATTTCTGCAACTGTGCACTGGCGGTGGAAGTAATGAATAGATGAATTGCAGATCAAGCCAGCCACTTTGTCCTGGATGGTGTCAAGCTTCTTGATAGGCTGCATTCATCCAGAGAAGTGGAGAATACTTCATGACACTCCTGGCTTGTGCATCATGGGCAGTGGACAGGTTTTGAATCAGCAGGCAAGTTAGTCACTGCATAACTCCCAGCCCCTGACGAATGCTTGTAATATCAGTATTTATGTGGTGGATCCAGTTAAGTTTCTGGTCAATGATAGCCCCCTGGATGTCAATAGTTGGGATTCAGTGGTGGTAATGCCATTAAACATCAAGACGAGGTATTTAGATTCTCTTTTGTTGGAGATAGTCATTGCCTGGCAATTGTGTGGCATGAATGTATCTAGCCACCTATCTGCCTCAGTCTAGCTGAACACGGGCATGGACTGCTTCATTATGTGAGGAGTTGCAAATAGTACTGAACACAGTGCAATTATAAGTGAACATCCTGAGGATCTCCCACAGTGATGCCCTTGGGCTGAAATGATTGGCTTGCAACAACCAGAAAACATCTTTCTTTTGCTAGCTGTGACTTCAACCAGTGAAGAGCTTTCCCCCAAGATTCCCAATGACTTCAATTCTACTAGGGCTCCTTGATGCCACACTGAGTCAAATATTGCCTTGATGTCAAGGGCAATCAGTCTCTCCACACCATAGGCTAGCTGATTCTGGTTCTTTATTCAATAATGGTTAGGGTAATAAAAGCTGTTATTTCTGAGGGATGAACATTTTAATAAATCTTTCAGACAAACTATTAGAAGTTATAATACATGTGCGAACTCTGGACTCAAGTACTGGTTGGGATCAAGTTCAACTGAAGCTTACCTTCTGAACATTGGGCTTGATGCATCGGACAAAGAATGGATTTGACGTGCTTAATGTTGCCATTAATGAATGAAGAGAGTTCTGAAAAAATGAAACAAAATATAATTATGTTGAAAGCCATAAATAGTCTATCTTGCAGATTTTATAAAGCTTGTCATTAAAAAAAACACAAAATCTTCCACATATTTCCTTCAGTGCTCCAAGACACCTTTCTGGACTGCTCATTCATATTAAAATTTGTTCCCTCCAAACTACTGCACTGCTGCACCATGACCCTGAATCTAACTCACAGCCAGAAACATGGTAAAGTGCATAGCTAGCCCACCTGGGAATGGTAAGTGAGAAGCTTGGCCAATTGAATGACTGGCCTCAATAGCATTTCGCTTGCTGATTTCCTGACCCAAATGGGTGGGATACCTGCAGGAAGCAGCTGCCCAGGCATTAAAACCGGGGCGGGGGGGCAGCACAGGTTAAGTACTCTGGGAAAGAGGACTGGTTGGTGAGGAAGGGAAACATGGCAGGCAGCCTGGAGGAGCTCACTTTCCCTGATCGCAGTTCCTGACAGGTTTGCCTGTTCAGGTCTCAGGTTGAAATAGCATTCCAATTATGTCATCAAAGTCTGACTTGTCTATTTAGAGGTTCCCACTGGTTTGAGACAATTTGTCCTTGCTGCCTGCAATTTAAAACTGCAGTTGGCCAGATCATGGTGGGAATGGAGTCACCCAGTTCATTTTAAACTTATCCTTTGCCACGTTTTCACCTGGCAGGGTGGGATTAATATCAAACCCTACGACTGCTAAGTCAGTCATCTTTAAAGTTAAATATGCAACACAGATGATATTCACATCATAACAATGTGTATAAGTCATCAGCAATTCACCAGTGTAAGACCAAAATCACATATCAAACATTGTGCCATTTGGATTCACAGTGTTAAACAAATATGGCTCCTAAATGGAAATTTCTTGTGATTGTGATTCACATTTACTGCAAGTTGATGACACCTAGCTCTACCTCTCCACCATCTCTCCATGCCTCAGTGTTGTCAACCTACTTGTCCTGGATGAGCTGCAAATTTCTTCAGTTAAACACTGCAAAGACCATCATTTTCATCCTCTGCTACACATTCATGTCCTTGTCACTGATTCAATTCCCCACCCTACTATTGTCTTGGGTTGAAGCCAACTGTCTACAGTTTCATGTATCGTAGACCTCTTATTTTGGTTCATCATATTCTCTGTCTCCTTCATCATCCAAGGAACCCTGGCTTTATCTCTTTATTTTCCCCCCTATTGGAATTCACTAGCCTGCACCTGAAGCAACACCTTCATAACGATCACATATTGCTCCTCCGTTACAGGTTTTCCTGTCAACTTTTCGTTCTATTTCACCGTAGCTAGATCCCTCTTATACTAGGTTAGATCCCCTCTAACATAAATACAGTCGTAGATCACTTGGAGAGGAAAAAGAGCTGTATGCCTTGCCTACTGTGGAAAAGAATAGCTTAATAGGATCAAATGTTGTTCACCTTGTCTTATTCTGACTTCAGAGAGATTGTAGGGGTATATATACGTAAGGTACTAAAATCTAGTGTAGAGCACAAGAGTCCAACTACTGCCAGTAAAATGTAGAGCAATGAAGTCAACTTCTGTATGGAGAAAACAAGCAGAATGTATAAAAGATTTACTAACACCACTGAACCAGCGTATCTATCTGAATACGTGCTAATACCTATACAGGGGTGCGTAGACACACATTCATGCATATATAAACACAACAGAGCTGTTTTGGATGAAGTAGAAGATAAGTAGAATGCTGGAACATGAGATATGCAGGATTCATGATACAATTCAAGAGAATTGGTACAGTGGAAAACTATTGTGGTAAAAGATCGGATTTTTCTCAGTTCATCTCAAGGGTTAAATGAGGCACTGACAGGCTGACACTAATAATGATTGATAAGAATGATTAAATACCAGCTATAACATTTTGCATCTGCTATCAAACACAAGTTGTAAAAAAACTACCAATTCAAACACTGGAAGGGATGATGCTGACCTTGAACTGAGAGCTTACAGTTGGCTTCCGATGTTTGGTTCCAGATTTAAGTGTGTCTTCATTGTTCTTGCCTGATGCATGCTCAAATAAGTCATAGATGAAATCCAGTCTGAAATCATGAATATACATCAATGTCAATGACTAGGAATACAGAGACTTTAACCTGATTGGATACAATAACCCTGTTCTGAATGGAAAACAGCTCCAGTTGGCTGTAGCATGGTTTCTAATTTTTTCACTGTTTGTTTTTAGCATGTGGGATTCTAATGGAGGAAGTTTTCAATTCAACCAGCACCAGTCTGACACAACTGAAACAATCATATGGCAAGCTTTATCAATAGAATTGAAGAAACAGATGGAAATTCATGTGATGTTGAAGAAGTAAAAATGTCACGGGAGATCAAAATGAATTAGTCATCCTCCAAATAAAAGTGTGACATATTGGGACATAATACTTGAGAGTGGTAGCACATAGTGTTTGTGAAAGGAGTGCAAAAAGAAGCGTTGAAGTGGGAATTTGGTACAAGTGGAATAGTGGAGACAAGAAAGGAGATTTCTTTTCTCATCATCAATACTTGCAGTGGTTTGTGTAAGTTTAAGGCAGCAAGCATTTAATTTTTTTGTCCACTGCTTGGTCCAAGTTAGAGTAGAAAAAAAGGAACTTACAATAGACTAAAAACTAGGTATAAATAATTTGGATTAAGATATTGCAGAGGATGTATTATGTCTGGATTATGCCATCCTGACAGAGCCCTCGATTCCTGGGCCAGGCCCAGCCATTTCCCTGGGCAGCCGAGGCACCTCTGTGTTCTGCATCTTTCTCCATCCCTCTTCTTCCTTTTCCTCTTCCACATCCTGCTGCTCCCCTTCCTCTGATGAGTTGTGTCATTGCAGGGCCTCATCTTTCTCACCTCTCTGGAGGGCCATGATATGGTGAATGCAACAGACCACTACAATGTGGGAGACTTTTGCAAAAGCATAATGCAAGGCATCCCCTGACCAATCCAGGCACCAGAAATGGATCTGCAGAAACCGAATGTCCTACTCGATGGTGGTCCTTGTGATCAGCTGGCTTCTGTTGCAGGAATTTTGTGGCTTCATCATAGGTCACGTAAAAGGGTGAGTAGCCATCTCTTCAAAGGATAACCCTTGTTCCCTAGAATTCATCCAGGGAGTTTACAGGGGAGAATGAAGAGCTGCAGCACCCTGGATTGCCAGAGGATGCAGGGGTCACTGCTGCTGTCAGGAAATCAATGGCACACATGCAGGAAACTGTGTTATGGCTGCAAACCAGTTGAACTGAGGGAGTGGATTTCCTTCCTGTTGATGAATTTCACTGGCAGCTCACTCATTGCCCTGACAGTCACAGGGGTACAACTGATGATACCCTGCACCTGCAGCAATCCAGTGAGGAACAACTGCCTTCTGTGCCTGTTCCATCAACCTGGAATTGAATGTACTTCCCAGGTCTCTGGAATAGGGCATTAGTGACCTGTGAGACTCAATGGTGTGCAGCCATTTGCAAGATGCCACCAAGACCTTGAACTTCTTTGCCTTTGGTCATTCCAAGGCCACAGTGAGTGATTTTGACAGCTACTCGCAGGGTATGGTGAGCAGTCTTCCACGATGAGGGTAGAAATCTCAGTGACCATCTGCCTGGACTGGCACAATTTCCTATAGCACGGGTTCTCTGACATGTCCAGATAGCATAAGATCTACTTTAAAAGATGGAGCTCAGGGTGTCCCCTTTTGCCTTCCTGCCCCTCTTCACTCTCCTCTGCCCTCCTCAAGGCTTTGGCTCTGCTTCTTCTGCTGAGGATGTTGATCCTCATCACCACCAGACCTAAAATCTGACAGTCATTGGTCCCATTGCCAGCTATTGCCTTCCTTGCACTCAGCTAAACTCCCTATTATGCCTGAAGCCTTATACCCTTCTCTTATACCACCACAATGCTAGGAGGGTGATGACCCTCTACACTGCCCAAATGTGTGCAGAACACTCTCCCCGTAACCTATGCACACTCTGTGCGCTAATGGCTGAGTGCCTTGAAAAATCTGATTTAATTAATTAAGGGCATTAACAGGCCTCTTAACTGCCAGCGGGCGCGCTGCCACCTTTCACATGCGCCCGCCGAGTAAAATATCGCGAGAGTGCGTGATGACGTCGGGACCCTCACCTGGCGTCATCATGCACTATTTTATTCTCATTCAGGTTGGCATGCACCCGCCTGATGAGAGAAAAATTCTGCCCATGGTCTATTTTACTCTTAAATAGCCTCTCTTCATGCAATGCAACCCCTACCCCACCACTACACTAAGTAAAACTCAGATATGGTTCAGCTTACTCCCATCTCACCCTCCCTCCACCCCAACGTGACTGTAAAATACATTGAATTCAAAGTTAATACCTGCTTTCACGTAACAAGTTCAGTACATCATGTCTGAATGTGTCTCTGTTCTTCTCTAGGATTCCCTTTACGTGATATAAAACCTTAGAATGGAAAAGAAGTCTGTTAATATCTGAGAAGTAAGAGAAAAATTGGTAGAGCAGAACTGTTAAGAGATTTGTGATGCTTCCCTTGGTCAATTATTAATAATCGCATTAAAGTGCTGTTGAAAATGAAATTTTCTGATGAAATCAGATACGATACAGCATAAATACCTCTCCAGCATAGTGCTTCACTCCAAAATAATGATCAATGACTCTGGGCTTCACATAGAAGGGATTGTTCTAGGAAAAAAATTCAAAAAGCTTAAGTTACTAATGGAATTAAATATTCCAATTAAATATTGGAAGAATGGAATCATTGTCTTTGGTCCCCACTCCTAACTCTGTTCCTATAGCACTCCAAGACTAGAGCAGGCTGTTTGCAATCTTGTTGTTGTGTCTGACTCCCAAGATGAGCTTCTGGTCATACATCCACACCATCACTAAACCCATCTATTTCTTCCTCCATTAACATCTGATTTCAGCTCAGATGCTGCTGAAACTCTCATTCCTGCCTTTGTTACCTCTAGACTTGACTATTCCTGGCTGTTGTCCCATTTTCTAGCCTCCGTAAACTTGAGGTCATCTAAAACTCTGCTGCCTGTGTCCTTACTTGCACTGCTCACCTATGTGCTTGATGACCTACATTAGCTGCTGGTCAAGCTACATGTTAATTTTAAGGTTCTCATTCTTATTTTCAGATCCCTCCATGGCCTTGCCTCTCCATATTTTTGTAATCTCCTCCAACGCCACAACCTTCCAAGGTGTCAGCACTCTTCTAATTCTGTCTCCTTGAGCCTCCTCGATTTTAATTACTCCACCGTTGGTGGCCGCGCCTTCAGTTGCCTAGACCCAAAGCTCTGGAGTTCCCTCCCTACACCCCTTTGCCTCTCCAGCTTGCTTTCCTTCTTTAAGATGCACTTTAAAATCTACCTCATTGACCAAACATTTGATCTGATCTAATTTCTCCTAATGCAGCTCGTGTCATATGTAGTTTTATAACGCTACCGTGAAGCACCTTGGGACATTTATTATATTACAGGTACCATATAAATATAAATAGCTCTCAATGCTGGAACAGTGACAAATTAAAACACTGTGGATTGATCATAACTATTCTGCGATCAGTTTGCTTTGGGCCTATTTCCATCCCTGGCTAACATAGGATGATAATCATATGCTGTAAACAAAGAGCTATTTTAAATAACTTGCTTCTCATGGCACAGGACAACAAATGCAATTTGACCATATCAAATCAAAAGCAACAAATGCTGTAGAGTTAAAATCTGCTTATTTCATACCATTTACCTGCTGTGATGGAACTGTATTCTACAAGCCACATTCAGGAAAGTGACACAGTTCAAAAAATATTAATGCGAAGATTTAAACAAATAGCATGTTTTTTTTTAAATTATGCACTTTTATTATAAGCCAACAGGTTAAATGAAGAGGAACCAGGCTCCTGATGAATTCTTTAATCAGAAGACAGAGCCACAGGATAAAATGGATTCCCTTTTTTCCCATGGTGTGGCCAAGACTGACTGTTGGGGGTGGTAGGAACTTGAAAGTGAGCACAACTGCAATATTGAAGCTGGACTAAAGCATTTTGGGGAAATTTAATGTCATGTAAACAAATACATCAAGACACACATGCCTTTATGATGTTTTATTTATTATATAAAGACAAGTAAGCACTTAAAAGGCTCCATGGTGCAAAACCTTACCTGCAAAACAAAATCTAATGTGCTTTAAAGTACCTGTACAATTCAATGCACTAAAACTATAAAGCATCATGTCCCAGTATATTCTGAACTTCAAATTAATTTTTATACTTTAAAACTGACCACAAAAGGCTGCAAAAATTGGCCACCCGAGGATCACCTGACTTTTCTCATGCATTGAAATCACTCTGTCTCAAGACTCAATGACCTTTCCTGAAACTAATTTGAAAGGATCATTTCAAATTGAATGGGTTTTTCAAATAGGAAGACATGGGCTGTCTCAAAATCTCAAGGTGTGAAAATCACAACAAAGGATGTATAATCGACATAACCATCCAACTTATTTGGAAAAAGAATTTGAACTTGTGGAAGTCACATGATGAGGAAGCCATTTTGTTGTCTGTTTTAAAAATCCAGTAAGAAGCTTCTTGCAGAGCTTTCCACCAGAAAACTATCAATCTAGCTTCAAGTCATCCAAGCAGCCAAGGTAATAAACACCAAAGGTGGGAAATCCTAAGGGCTCCCCCAAGCTAGTTCCAAGTTAGAGTTCACACGAGAACCAACCTCCCGGAAATTCAACTACTAGAAGCCACGCAGTTTACTGAGAATCATCTAGTTTACAAGACCTTCACTACAACTAAAGCATCGACTTCATCTAAGAAATTACAGGCATGCCATGAAAAAGTGAGAGATAATTATAAGTTGTAACTGTATTGTTTTTCCTTCATCTAATCTTTGTGTGTGTGACGGTAAGAGAGAGACAAATGAGTGGGACATCGTGTTTTAAGCATCCGGAGTAAGCATGTGATAATAAATAGCATTCTTTATTTTAAAACTCACAAAAAGCTTGCTGCTGGCATAAGTTAAGTAGGACACACGCTCTGAGGGTAAGAAAACATATACCCCTCACAAACAAAAATATTGATCACAGGCAGTAAAAGGGAACACAAATTCTGTCCGTGACAAAATGATAACACGTCTGAAGGGTAGCTCAAGGAATGCATTATAATTTGATAGCTTCTGTCTCTATAAATTGAGACTTTAAGCTCCTTTGCCTTTTATGTCTGTTTTAAATGACCTGAATGCAGCTAGGTAGGTCTTCCACCCAAACATCAGAAATATCAACAGGCCTGCTGAAGGCCACCATTTGCATCAGAGATGCAAAATTAATAAAAGTTTCAATCAAAATCAGAACTGAATACATTACATAGCTGTGTACTGGCTGAGGTTGCATTTTCAGGGAAACTCAACAGAAGAACCAACCATCCAACTTCCCCATCCTTGCTCACCAAATTTTGCCAATGCTTACCATCCACCAATCAGATAAGTCCCCCTCAGAACCTCAGAGCCAACAGCAGCAAGATGCCACTTGGATTTGGACCCTTTGCATTCCAATTGATGGATTCTAATAAACTACAGGGTTTTCTTTTTTAGGGGGTTAATGCACTTTATTACAACTTAAATGTTAAAACAATGCTTCCATTTCTGATTATGAATCAGCTCTATGATACCAGCCCAACTTCAATGCAGATAAAATAGTGAGCAAGGCTTTAAGATCGATGAATTCAACATAATGAACTGCAGGCAGCAGATTTAGCATTTTTCAATTTCCAAACCATCCTTGAAGAAAACCATGTATGGAGTAATACCATCTTCAAGATAGGATAACAACCCAACAATGCTGGTCAATTAACTTGAGTGGTACATATTTTTCAGCATAACACCTACCGAATGCTGACTGTGCAACTTTGCCAGCAGAGTACTGTCCGTGCCCTTTGGAAAATGACTCTCCTCATTGATCAGGGCTAGAATGCCCATTTTCTACAAAAAAAGACATAAATTACTCCTACGTCCTAATTCTAAGTTTTACACATAACAAGTCTTACATGATGGAAAATAAATACTTTTGGGGTTCTGCAAAAAAAATATCAAACTATTTTGGCAAATGCACAGCTACATTTTTCTCTCCCTCAGTTAATCAACCAGAAGACTAAAATAAATGTAAAATAAATTTCTAATTATGGAATAAATAGAATAAAATCTTCTATCTTTAGCTGTTGCATTTCCAATTGTAAATAGGTCAGACAGTTAGATGCTGCTCATGCAGATGTCCTGTAATATCTTTTCAATTGGGACAAATATAGGATAATTAAATTACTGGCTTTTATCCATTTTCAGAGTCAGAATTCCTAGCATTATAGGTCCTTAGGATATATAGACCATGATGACAGTAAAGTTTGAGACTTTGAATGTGGTTATGGCTATTGAATCAATTAAAAGTTCATAATCATCGTTAATATATTAAGAGATTTTATGCTGCATATACATCTGCAAAACCATATTTCTTGTCACATTTTAGTCATACATTAATTCGCATGTATGCATTTGACGGAAACTGCTGGGGCAAACTTGTCACCTTGTAAGTGCAAACTCTTGCAAGTGGGGGCACTGTAGTGCCCATATTTTACAGGGTGAATTTTTCCTATGGCGGGTGGGCTGTTCGATCACTGCCCACAATCGGCTGAGCGCCGCCATTTTATGCGGGCGGGCCAACTGAGGCCCGCCCAGTGTAGCACGCGGCCGGTAGCACTCAGCACTACCTGCGTGGGCGGGGGGGTGCAGAGGGAGAGCATGTTTTTATCGTGATATAGCATCTTGATTTTACGTCACTGTTTATTGTTAAACAAGAAGTTGGGAAGCAGTGAAGTAGTTGGAGGACAGATTTTCCTGTGAAATACAGGTTAAGAAACACCTAGAGCAGAATATTGCTGTCGGTGTGTGGGGGCGAACTGCAAAAGAGCGCAGAAATCTCTGAGCCACAGAGCTGCCTCAGGGAGATTGAGTTGATAATAAAACTTTTTAACGAATAAAGTAGAAAATTATTTAAACGTGTCCCATCATGTGGCAGTGTTACTTGAACTGGGACATGATTGAGAATCTTGCAAAAATTAATTAACTATTTTATAAAACCTTCAGGAAACCTCACCCCGCCCATGGATGAGGTTTCCTGAAAAACATGAAGGCCACTTCGGCTCTTCGCCTGCCTGCCAATCTTAAGGTTGGATGGGCAGCGCTATTAACAACGTTAATTACTTTTTTAATGGTCTTAATTGGCCATTGACAGTTCAGCGGGCGCACAGCTACCTCCGGCACGTGCCCGCCAAATGAAATTGTGGAATGATGCGCGAGGACATCGGGACGCACACCTGACGTCATCGTGCACAGCCATATCGGGCCCGCCCCCCCACACCGACAGCAATATTCTGCTCTAGGTGTTTCTTAACCTGTATTGCACAGGAAAATCTATCTTCCAACTACTTCACTGCTTCCCAACTTCTTGCTTAACAATAAACAGCAACGTAAAATCAAGATGCTATATCACGATAAAAAACAGAATGTGTGGCCTTGATATTTGTTTAGGGCCATGAAGAGATTTGGGAGCAGGTGGGTACGGGAGGATTTCTGGATGGGAAACCCAGGAGTACAGTTTTCCTGTAGCCCTGCTGAAAAGAACTACAGGATGCTTTTAAATTTTCTCAACAGGTTTTCTGCCAACAGCAGCTAGATTGACAGATTAGGGATGTTGACAGAATGACAGCTAGATTGACAAATTAGGGAGATTGACAGATTGACAGTTAGATTGACAGATTAGGGAGGTTGACAGAATGACAGCTAGATTGACAGATTAGGGAGGTTGACAGAATGACAGCTAGATTGACAGATTAGGGAGGTTGACAGAATGACAGCTAGATTGACAGATTAGGGAGGTTGACAGAATGACAGCTAGATTGACAGATTAGGGAGGTTGACAGAATGACAGCTAGATTGACAGATTAGGGATGTTGACAGAATGACAGCTAGATTGACAGATTAAGGAGGTTGACAGAATGACAGCTAGACTGACAGATTAGGGAGGTTGACAGATTGACAGCTAGATTGACAGATTAGGGATGTTGACAGAATGATAGCTAGATTGACAGATTAGGGAGGTTGACAGAATGACAGCTAGATTGACAGATTAGGGAGGTTGACAGAATGACAGCTAGATTGACAGATTAGGGAGATTGACAGCTAGATTGACAGATTAGGGATGTTGACAGAATGACAGCTAGATTGACAGATTAGGGAGGTTGACAGAATGACAGCTAGATTGACAGATTAGGGAGGTTGACAGATTGACAGCTAGATTGACAGATTAGGGAGGTTGACAATGACAGCTAGATTGACAGATTAGGCAGGTTGACAGATTGACAGTTAGATTGACAGATTAGGGAGGTTGACAGAATGACAGCTAGATTGACAGATTAGGGATGTTGACAGAATGATAGTTAGATTGACAGATTAAGGAGGTTGACAGAATGACAGCTAGACTGACAGATTAGGGAGGTTGACAGATTGACAGCTAGATTGACAGATTAGGGATGTTGACAGATTGACAGCTAGATTGACAGATTAGGGGGATTGACAGATTGACAGCTAGATTGACAGATTAGGAAAGTTGACAGAATGACAGCTAGACTGACAGATTAGGGAGGTTGACAGAATGACAGCTAGATTGACAGATTAGGGAGATTGACAGAATGACAGCTAGATTGACAGATTAGGGAGATTGACAGATTGACAGCTAGATTGACAGATTAGGGAGGTTGACAGAATGACAGCTAGACTGACAGATTAGGGAGGTTGACAGAATGACAGCTAGATTGACAGATTAGGGAGGTTGACAGAATGACAGCTAGATTGACAGATTAGGGGGATTGACAGAATGACAGCTAGATTGACAGAATAGGGGGAGTTGTAGATTGGGGAAGGGTGTGGGCTGCTGGCATGAGAGTAGCCAAAAGTTGCTGGAAGGGTAGGTGGTTAAAGAATTGTAGGGGTCTCTAAAGGGGTGAGATTGGGCATCTGAGATAGCACTCCTGTTCCTCTTGCCCAAGAAACAGCATTGTTAAATGCCCTTACTTCCTGGATTCAGCGCTTCCTGCCTTGTTTAACTGCTGTAATTCCTGCGCACTCACGAGTTAAAAATTAATATCTTGTTAAAATGGAGGCAAGTAGCCTCCTCGAAAACCTTCAACAACTGACCTGCCAACTGAGACCAGGTTGGTCACGTTCAGCAACCCCCCCAGCCCCCCGCTCCCCACCTCAAAAAAAATCTCACCTCTGTTCAAACCAGAATTGGGCAGGTTGGAGTTGGGTTTGTGATATTAATATTTTTCACCTTCATTCACTTCAACCCACCTATTTTTGGGGGTTAAAACTCCCCACGTGATTTTAAAATGAGGACTGGATTACAGGCATGTCCAGTTTTCACCTACTCTCAAAATTCACCTGATCTGAAGATTTCATTTGGAAAATGACTCCCTGCGTGTGATGCTAGAGGAGTTCGAATTTTCTAAACGTTCTAAAATTTGAGCTCTTGGTTTAACTTTTACTCATTAATCATCCGCTCAGAAGAAATCGAAAGGTCAAGGTTACAAGTGTTCACACGAGGCGGAATTTTCCATGCCCACTGGCGGCAGGCTTGATAGGTGGTGCGAGCGGACAAAATGGCACGATCGGTTTCACGAAGGCGGGTAGGCAGGTTGTGACTGTCTGCTGAGCCCACCGATAGCGGGCCGTGTTTCCCACCATTGATTGTCAGGAACCTCATTGTAATACATCAGTATGTCATTATCAGGCCATCCTGCCAGGCTCTCGCACCCCCGCTGGATCATCCATCCACATCGGCGGGAAAGCGCATCGATGTGTTTCACGGCAGCACAGAGGTGACCGGCACTTGGCCGCCTTCACTTTGGGCGAACTGGAGGTTCGCATTGGAGAACTGCAATGTTCTGCAGAGATCGCCAGTGTCGCCTGTTGCTTTGTAGGCTTCAGGGGTGCCAAGGGGTTGGGGTTAAATGCTGCCCTGCCTTGGAGGCGACTTTAGAGGGTGAGGGGGAGCGGAGGGCAAGTGCAGCCTTGCCGTTGAGGCGACTTGTGAGGGGTGGCACCTCTGAGGCATTGCCCTGCCGTTGAATATAGCACCCAAGCATTTGGGGTGAGGGATGTAGGGTGGGCGAGGGAAGTGGTCACACATTCAGGAAACCTGCAGAAAGTGACTATTCCTTTGCAACTAAGAGTGTTCAGGTGCAGCCACATTGATATGATTGGGGTTGGGCTCCTAGCTTATCTGCCCACTCAAGCAACGCAGAACATCAAAGTGCCACCAAGTTCTCCAGAGCTCCCCCCTTGCCAGCACCCCCACTCTTTCCCCGGTGCAGATTGAAAACTCGTGAGCCCTTTAGTGTACTGCAGAGTAGTTGGACTCCACACATTGTACAATCTCCCTGCTAAAGCTGGCCATGGAGCAGTCACTGCTGGAGCTGCTCCCAGCCCCTTGCAATGTCAGCATCCCAGTTTGGACCAGGCTCCCCCATAGTTCAATCTACCAGAGGCAGCCTTGCCGCGCACTAACCTCTGGCCATCCAAGTGGTGGCCAGCACACTCTGGAAGCATTAAGGGGCCGTCACACTTAACCAGGACAGGTTCTTAGTACACCCACGCTAACCACGTGGCTGTCTCTTTTTCATTCTGCAGAAGGAGTACATCAGGATCATGGAGTCTGGTGAACTAGCTGTATGCCTGCAGAGCATGAAGAAGCAGTGGAGGAGAGAGTGACTGAGGTGCCTGGATGTGCAGAGGCAAGAACAGCATCCTTAGGAAGAAGGAGCGGCTGAGGATCCCGCACACGCTGCCCAAAAGCCACAGTGAGCCATTGCTGTCAGCACCTAGTGACACCCAGGGTCCATAGGCGCCGCCTTTCATTCCTGCAGATGATCGAGAACTGCCGAGATGTCGCCGAAGACTGCGCATGTCTAGGGAGCTGGTCGCTTACATCAGGATTTGGTGCCAAGGCTCCTTTCAGGGCTCCACAGGTGACCTCTGTAGGATCTCACAAGCCTCAACCCACAAATGCAACCATGAGGTCATGGGTGCCATCTTTGCAAGGGTACGCAATTTTGTACATTTTTCCCAGCACCAGGAGAGCCAGGATGCAACAGCAATTGGATTTGCCCTCATCTCGGGGTTCCCACAGGTGCAGGGTGCAATCAACTGCACTCACGTGGCACACAGGTCTCCGTTGCAACACAGGGTGGATTACATCAACCGCAAGGGCTTTGTTCGCTGAATGTGCAGCTGGTGTGCGACCACACATCCTGCAAGTGTGCGCATGGTTTCCAGGGAGTGTGCACAACTCCTACATTCTCAGTCGGTCACAGATCCCTGACATATCCCAGAGTCAACAGAAGCTGCAAGGTTGGCTCCTTGAGAAGAAGGGCAACTCGCAGAGGCTGTGGCTGATGACACCTGTGCGGCAGCCTCAGACTGCAGCAGAGCGATGCTATAATGTGGCTCGTGTTGCAGCTCACAAGTTAGTGCAGCAAACCAGCGGGATGCTGAAGATGAGGTTCCGGTGCCTGGACCAGTCTGGTGGAGCCCTGCAATACAGTCTGCAGAGGGTGTCACTCATTGTCGTCATCAGATGTGTCCTTTACAACCTGGCACTCCAACTGGGAGACAAGATGGCTGAGGGGGAGGTGGAGGAGCTGGAAAGTCTCCTCTGATAAGGAGGACGCCGACGGGGATGAGGCTGAGCAGGTCCTTGGAGGCAATGATGACGGATGAGGCTCTCACACTGGCTAGACGAGGCAGATGCTCGGGAGTCCCTCATAGCTGCTAGATTTGTGGGGGATGATGACAACATGCAGTGAGGTGACCCCACAGTTTCTCACATCACAATTGTGAACGTTTGACTCCAGTCTGGTTTATGGCAACACGAACATCCTGTGAGAATGCTCCTGTCATGGTCTCGCAGTGGAGGCCTAACAGTCAGTTGACTGCAGAAGGATGATGATAACATGCAGCCAGGACACTGCATAAGTCTTCATGTAGTCTCTGTGAACGTCTGACTCCAGTCTGGCCGAGGGCAGCTCACTTGCGCTCTGTGATCAGGGTCATGTCATACACACACAGGCATGAAACTTTAAAAGCACCTGAGCCCTGCAGGAGCAAAGCATCACTGGTCACAGATGCTGAAGAGATGGGGCCAGCCCCTCCATAAAAGGTGCTGAGAGCACACAGAGAGAATGACAGAACTCTGTGACGCCCGCCCATTACATTCTAGCAGCAATGATCAGCACTGAGGAGCAGGCATCAGTAATGTGTCCAGGGAGTGTGAGGCCAGATCATCACTTTGGTCTGAAGGCTGCACAAAGCACAGGGAAGAGGCCCTGGACTGAGACATCTTGTGCAGAAAGGTTACACATCTGAGTGATTAGAACACTACTCATCAGAACAAGGAGCCATAGGCCGGGAGACACTCTTGGGAGTTTATTGACAATAGTGAACATTATGTACAAGTGATTAACACCCGTGCCCAGGCTGTGCAACTATATAGCCAAGTGGTTATGGTACTAGGCTTGTAACCCCAATATCAAGAGTTCAAATCTCACAATGGCAAACTATGAAACAATGTAACTTCATCTAAATAGGAACAGATGGAAACATGTTTTACTCGGAAGAGTTATATCTTCTTAACCTTCCTAACCCTGTCTTGGTGTTCCGTGGACATCCACAGCGGAGGTGGAGGCAGCCTACTGACTGCTATGCCGTGTCTGCGATGACTTTGGCGGGCGTCCTCTGGAAGACTGAGACCTTGAGGGCCCCGGCCTGCTTTCAGGGTCCTGCTGTGTGGCAGTGGCACCCTCCTCGACCTGTGAAGCTGGAGCTGCAGAGGTCACAGGAAGAAGGGAGTCGGATGGGCCAGTCATTCCCAGAATCACCTGGGTGGATGGCCCCGGAGTATGCACCTACCAATCTCCTCCCTATGGATGCGCGGGGACCCCAGGCTGAATCCTTGAGGAGCAGAGGTAGCTGGAATGAGATCGAGCTGCCCAGCATCCCTCTTGCATGCATACTGTTGAAGGCCAACTATGGCATCAGGGATGGAGTTGAGCCCGTGCAGGAGTGACATCCTGGACCAAGGTCTCCATGGTGGCCGCCATCCTACCAGTGTTGGCCTCGGTGCGTTGCGATGCTGGCGCTATCACCTCAGACTAAAGGCAGACGGACTCCTCCATCGTGCCTTACAATCTGAGGAGTGCAGCGGACATCCCTTCCTGATGTTCCTGAGCT
This sequence comes from Carcharodon carcharias, assembly GCF_017639515.1. Lineage (NCBI taxonomy): Eukaryota > Metazoa > Chordata > Chondrichthyes > Lamniformes > Lamnidae > Carcharodon > Carcharodon carcharias. The sequence goes on from NC_054469.1 coordinate 173,924,866, forward strand.
TTCCTTTGCAGCTCCAGCAACTGTGACATGACCGAGTCCAGTGGTCCGTCATCTGACTTGGACTCAGCAAATTTCTGGCCTCCAGCAGTCCTCCAAGTGCTGGGCTCCTGGAATGTCCCTGTCTCTGCCTGCTGTGGATCAGAAAGTGCAACGTGCTCACCGGATTGTGATCCTGAGGCTACTCTAAAGTTAGGTCCCACCGAGGTGTGTCTCTGTGCACTGGTGGAGGGTGTGGCTGAGCGCTGTGACGGGACTTCAGGGAGGGTGCCTTCAGATTCCCCTTTGGAGGTTTCTTTGGGGTTTGACTGGAGGCCCTGGGTCATGGATCCTATCAGCTGTTTGGCAGATGTGCCTGCAAAAGCAAGGCGAGATAGTTAGTGCATGGCAGTGGCCTGTGACAGCGGACACATCACTCACAGCATGGCTTTCTGATGGATGTTGCACTGCTAGATCCTTACTTGGTAGAGCAGCGTGACCTCAATATCAGCACAAGACCAGTCTGGATCCTCACCAGCCAGCTGGATTACTCTATTTTCAAAGTCCGTGAGGATCTTGATTTCAGGCATTCTTCCAACTTTCTGTGACCTCTCTCTCTCTTGTTGCATGCCAGCTTGTCCTGCATGGATAGCGGTAGGGAGAAAGTGTAAGCAGGATGCCTGCCAGGCCAGATGACAAGTATGTCTGGCTTGTGTGGGTAGTGGGTGGTCCCATGGACAGGATGAGGACAATGATGGTGAGTGTGAGAGTGTGAATGGTGATGTCCCTTAAACTGCAGTGACTGCAGGCCCTGTAGATGTTTGATGGGTTTCAGAGTGTGTGAACTGAGTGATGAGATGTGTGATTTACCCTGACGGAACGGGGAGATCATTCATCCTCTTGCGGCATTGGGTGGCTGTCCTCTTTTGCAGGGTGTTGGTGCTGACCATGGCTGCCAATGCCTCCCAAGCTGGTTAGTGCTGTTGCTGCCCATCCTGCGGCCAGAGCGGGGGAAGAGGATATCCCAGTGGGCCTCCAAAGCATCCAAAAGTCACTCGAGAGACGTGTCACTGAACTTGGGGGCTGTAGTCTTCTTCAGTTTCAGGGCCATGTCTTCTGTGCAGTAGTGGTGAGCTGGAAATACTGAGATGTGTGCTTATATCTGGGGTTTAAATATGGCGCCCGATGTGATGCAATGGTAGGGTGATGGAGGGCAGGCGAATGAGAGCTCGCTCACCATGGAAACAGCGTGTTTCCCAGGAGTGCATAAATAATGAGGCGGGTTTGAGGTGATACGGTATGAAAGCCCGCCATCACGGCCGGTGGGTAAAACATCGTTTTAACCGCCTGCTACCGCACTTGGTGCAAATTTAGGAAAATTCTGTCCATGGTGTGAAGGCTCCATAGCCAGGGATTCACATGTAGGCATATGATGGGAACTGCCTAGGCAAACTTGTCATCTTATAAGTGCAAACACTTGCCAGCGTCAGGAAATTTTCAACAACCCCATGATTTTCCTACCATTAAATTGAATGAACAGAAAATGGTGGGTCGCATGCATGCATGTAATTTCCTTTGGTGGGTGGGCCTTACACATTGTATACACAGTTTTAAAACTTCGTAGCCCTTGCTGAAATCTTCTGAAGAATGACAGATTTACATTTATATAGTGCCTTTCATGAACAAAAATTATTTATGTGCCAATGAAATATTATATAACGGAAGTACCACTGATATACTTTGAAAATAATTCAGTATTGCAAACTTCAAGCTTCCAATGAAGCACTTGACCAGACAGTAAAACTAGAACAGTCCTCGGCCAAGCTGGCTCCAATCAATCCTTAGGTGTTAGCAGAAGACTGAGATCTACTACCTTTCTTTGTCTCCCACACTGTTGCCAGTATTCCATGCTGTTAACCTCCCAATGATGCATGTGGTTTAAAACAAATCAGAATGTTACAAGCAACAACAGATCAGGACAGAACTTTACAATCCAACTAGGATTTAATGAAGTAACATTTCTTCTGTGTGGTTAAATCAAAATCCTTTGAATAATTTTGACTATTAATGAGCACTCTGCTGGCACCCTATAGCCAAGGCTTGTTAGACAAGTTGCAGAGTAAGAAAATGGAGCCTTCCTAGCTGATTGGAAAATCAGGCTGTTGGAATAAATTTAATGATTCAGTGCTTCCAGTATACAGCCTCTCTGACTAGAGTGTCTATAATGAATTAGCTGTCTGCATAGGTGCATAATTCTGAGCCCAAATAATTGTACAACCATTGATCCTGCTTTATAAATATACTGTTCCTTCTCCAACTAGTGTGATACCTCTACAGGATACTGGACTCACTAAGTTGCTCTTGTATCTACATGACTCTGTTGCAGTGATGTAAAAAAAATATACAAGTTACCTTCTCAATGAGATCTAAACATTCCCCATTGTCCATCCAATCAATATCTTCCCAGACCAATCCATCTCTGGTGAAAAATAAATCTTTATCAATGAAATAAATACATATGTACAAGATTTCCAGATTGTTTACAGGGCTGAATATTACTGCAAGCATTAAATTATTAACGGTGCTGCAAGATTTTACAAAGTCTCCCATTAGCTGTAGAACTCTTAAAACTTATGTTGCCAATGGCACTCGCCAGTAGCCAATTTTGAGTTTTTCTTTCCAAATTATTAGGTGGCTTGGTAGTCCTTAATTTGAAACTGCTCAGCTATAGAATGAAATCAAATTTTTTTTAAAAAGTTCAGAATACATCAGAACAAAGTTGAAATGAAGATGAAAATGAAGCTTGAAATAAGCGATTAAAATGATGGAGAAATAATAGAATGCATTTCAGAATCTAACTTTTCTTGTGACTATTAATATTCAAACAACATAGCTATACTGTCATTTTTACATGGGTGTAAAGTGATTTTTATTGTGCATTAATGCAATAACGGCAGTTCAACGCAGGAGACAACTAAACACTAAATTTCTACGAGTGTGAGACCCATGTCGGGGGGCAGCCTCACAGTGATAGGAGTTTTCACTGAGTAAAGAGTAAATCCAGCCTTAACTGTAGCTCAACTGTAATTATTTATCTTTGAAGTGCAACTTATACATGTTGTTTACCTGTTGTATTCCAGCTGTTCCAAAGAAAATATGTGTTTGTTGAAATATTCTTGAAGCTTTTCATTTGCATAGTTGATATTGAATTGTTCAAATCGATTTACCTGTTGACAAATATAGTCATCAAATGCAAATTAATAGGAAATAGAGAAAGAGAAAACATTAGAAAAGTACCGAAAGAGTAAATGAGAAAAAGAGTCTGAAAACAAGCCAGATAGAAAGAGATAAAGAAGAACAATAAAAAGAGAAAGTAAAGAAATAATTTTCATGACAGCATTGCGAATAAATATAAACTTCTATTTACTATACCTCAAAGTTTTCAAATCCAAATATATCCAGGACACCCACAGATCTGTAGTCCTCCTTTCCTTTTATTCTATTGTTGATTTTTCTAATGATCCATGCAAAACATTGTGAGTAAAGTGCCATGGCCATTGAATCTCTGGAATCTATTGCCTGTGGAAAAGGCAATATTATTTAAATTCAATTTTACCGCATTCTAGAACACAGATTTAAGTTTGATAAAAGAGACCAAAACTTGAAAGCGCTCAAAACTGGGCACAATTAACCTGCGTCCATTGCTCCCAATGCAGGGCAGCATGCAAACTTCATGCTGACTATTCATTTAAATGATTGCATCATGCAGCCATCACTAAGAATGCTGGCCTGCACTACTTAAAGCCTCCCTCTTAAAAGAGAGGTACACTTTGACTTAAGCAGGTTCTGAGAGTAATTCTAGAAGTCAGTTTGACCTTGAAAACACAGAGGAATGGAACAACATGGCACAGAATGTGTTCCAAGGCTCTCCAATGCAGCAATGGAGGAGGTGGACAAGAGGACAGAGGTCACTCCATCTACAGAGGACTAGGAGACGCACCACACAAACTCTCAGAAGGCAGTGGGACCAGATAGCCATGTAGATGATCTGGATTCAACATCAAAGAAGTTCAATATTCACAAGTAATCAAAATCGGTGAATGTATCTTCAGACGTCGCCAATCACACTATTGGCCTCCCACATTGCTTAGTGCACCGCATCTCCATCACTCATCTATCAGCAACCTCTATCAATCATGACTTGTATTTCTCATTCATAGCTTCACCTCACCCTCACACACATAGCAATGCTGCAAGCTTTACACCCACATTGAACTCCTTGCTCATACTGCCAGCTATTTAACTAAGTCAGGCACATCACTCATTACACCACAGTCCCTGAGACACTTCCCACTCACTTTCAGGACAGATGGTCCTGGCAGGGGACAGGTATGGCTGCCTGTCCTTACCCCTTTCAAGGGACCATGTTCACCATCATTTGAGTGGCCATGACCGTTTGGTGGTTGAAAGCATTAAAGATGAAGGTACGCTTCTACCTAGCCCTCCTTCTATCCCGTTTTCCCCTTGCTGCACAATCTCTTAAACTTTTGATGGTCTAAGGACAAGAGGAAGAAGAGATGGACGATGATGGAACACCATTGCTCGATTTCACACTCACAGCCATCAGGTCAGATAACTACAGGATAATGCAGAGGCAGGGCCTGCATGTGAAGTGACTCCGCAAATAAGTGGCCTAAAACCAGGACGAGGGAAAAGAATAGTTAAGGACTTTGATGGAGCAGCATGCAGGAAAAAGCCAATGGGCATGCACATAGAAATGCCTGGTGCACTGGAGAGCCTACCATCACTTAAGCTCTTTCTGCTGCTAAACACATGCAGAGAAGGCACTACTGGAATGTTCAGGTTGAAAACAGCATTGCTGGAGCCGAATTGATGTTACACCTGACTCACAGCACAATCCACCTGCCTTACATTCTTCCAGCACATGGTGCAAATGCTGGCACTGCTGACCTACTCAAAATAGCATCTGACACTGCCACAGTACAGTGTGCTACTGCAGCACAAAAGCCATTTTGAATATGAAAAAGCACTCATAACGCCAAAAATACAAGCACTCCGGAGTCAAATTGTGCAATTGTGCAACCAATTTGTGTTAAGATTGGTAAGCACCTCCAGTGCAGATTTCTACGAACAATTGTAACTTACCTACAAAAATTGAACCAATGCATGAAGGGTGCCCAATATTATATCTCCCTTCCTCTTTACCAAAATTAACTATTTTCTTTCCAGCAGTCATTAATTTATTCTCTTCATAAAATGATAAAAGCAATGATCTAACAATATACTAAACATGTTTTAAGAGACAGATCTTGTACAGATAACAAATGCATAGTGCCTTTCAGCTTTGAAAGCCACACCATCTGTGGTGAACATTGCCAGATGGCAAACTGTTGACTTGTATACTTGTGAAAGGTTTGGGATATGACTCCATTCTGCTGGACTGCCAAAAGATATAGCTGACATATCAGGTGAAAACATTGTTTGATAACTTACCTCACTAAAGATAGCATTTAGACAGTTTGGAAGTGTTTTTTTTCCAGAAGGATGCACTACACCTGATTAATTTTCCCTCCTCTCCAGCCATATGTACCAAGTAAATAATTGGCCTTGTCTATATTTAATCAAGGAAATCTTCCCATTATAATTCTCACACTACCTTTGTATGTCCACTTTTACAAAGGTTAACTGCAAGGACAAAATCTGCAAAATGCTAATTCAAAGCAGTTATGATTGTGAATGTTTTAGAACATTGTTACTCAATATGTTAGCTACAAATCACATGTGGCCAATTGGCAATCTCGTGTGGCTAACTGCATTTTTGAATACAATTGTTGGGCATGTGATCTCAATATTAATAGTCACATGGTGTGTGCATGCGTCTTTAACTGCTTTTATGCACCCATTGGTAAAATGATAAGACAAAAAAAAACAAAGGGCGGAATTTCATAAAAATAAGCACAGCTCCCAACAGCTGGACTGGAAATGGGCATCACTGCTGCTCACGTGTCAGGAGCCACCACACCGGCAATCACAATCAAAACTGTAAGTGTGTGCAATAGTCATGCTTCCCATGTGCAATAACGCAGCCAGAGTTGCACCTGAACAGGACTGGGACAAATGCCCTCATGAGGTTCACTAGTGTGGCTGGAGAAGGTTTAGGGGAATGAACACCAGCATAAGGAATTAGAAAAGAGAGAAGTACAAACGCTACGCCCTTGTTCCAAAAAAAGGTGTCAAGATAAGCCAAGTAATTATAGGCAACTTCAGTGGGAGGAAACTTCCAGAAACAACAGGCTGAATTTTACACTGGTGGAATTTTACGGTCCCACTGAATTCAATTGACATTTGAATCGCTCACCCCAATTTACAGCCACGCCCACACGTGGCCATAAAGTTCGGCCCAACAATTCTGGACAAAATTAGTAGTCACTTGGGCAAATACAGGTATATTAAGGAAAGCCAGCATGGATTTATTGGGAGACAGTGGCATAGTGGTAATATCACTAGAGTAATAAACCAAAAGTTCAGGCTAATGCTCTAGGGACACGGGTTCAAATCCCACTATGGCACCATGACACCAGGTGCCTGAGGTTGTAAAAAGATGGGGTGTACGTGATCCATAGCGAATCCACAAAGTGAATTTTATGAAGAAGGCAGGCAATAATATTGACACGGCCTTCATTACCAGAGCAGCTGTAGTTGACCAATGTGAATGCATAATCCTCCTTCCATCTCACACAGCCCTCCTTCCACAACAATCTGATCGCCTGTGCCGTAAAAGTCTCCGAGCAACACCTGATCTCCAGTGAGGTAGCAGTTTCTTCACAGCCATGTTGATAAACAAACACTGTGACCCTGCCCCTGCAGCCCATCCACCTCCATGCCCCTGTCATCCTCAAGCTTCCTCCTATCTCCCCTGCCTCCCAACATCAATTTCCTTCCCCTAATCATCCTGGGGCATCAACCATCACACCTGACCTCAAGCCATTGAGCCTCGACCTTCCATCTCTTATTCTTGACACTCCTATCTCAACCTTGACTTTCCTGCCATCATTCTGGAGCCTCCCTCCATCTTCTTTGCCTACCTTTGCTTCCTTCCGAGTCTCCCTCAGGAATCACGAGCTTCCCTCTTCACCCTGCAGCTGGATCTGCCCTTCTTCAAACTCAAGGATCCCTTGTTGACCACGTGTGGTGCAGCTGCCTCCCTTGGACACACAGGACAACACTGCTGCAACAATGGACCCTAGCCAGAGCCTGGTTGCCTTCGACCGCCTCATCTCCCACCCATGCCCAAACCTGCCCTTGCCTTGCTGTGCTGCCGTTTGAGGACCCGAGCACCAACCTCACACTCTTGACAGCTCAACCACAGCCCCATTTGAGCATCCAAGCACCACACTCTCCATGTTCCTATCTCCCCCATCCTTGCCATCATCCATCTTCCCCAGGTCCCCTCCCCTCTGCCACTGAGTTAGACAAAGACTAAACCTCACCTCAGATCCAAAAGTTGAACAACCGTGCCTGGTGCACACCATCTCTAAGCTGTCAGGAAATAGGAGGTACGAGTTTCCCATGCGCCATAGGGCTAAATTTGGTGTGCTTCCCAATTAATGAGGCTTCATGGTATGCAAATGTTTGATAAATAGATTCCAATCACTAGGTGGCGTGTTGACTGCTCCATCTCTGACACACCGCCTACTTTATCTCACAAACTCAACGTAACATTGGGAAACTGTGATTTTTGCTTCCGCCCATTTAAGTATCTGTGCCTGCCATGTTTCCTTCCCTTACAGGTCCCTGTGCAAGTGTTTTTTGCTCATTGTGTGTGTTTTACTCCCTTGGTTACTAGCAGATTTGTTATCTGCTTAAACGTGGCATAAATTGGTGAAGACCAAATTTGTAACAATGTAACAAGGTTTTGTAGATTCATCTATTAAGTCAGTCCATGGTTATGACATCAAAGCATTCTCCATTCTTACCTGCTCTACCGTGAGTGGTGTGCTGATCTCCTCACCCCTGAGAATCATGGACCGGTGAGTCAGCACTTCTGTGAGCTGCATGGTGTCCAGCCCAAGCAACTCTGCTGCGCTCCCCAATGCTGAAGAGGTAGAAATACAAAGTTCAATAAATTGGTTTTATGCAACATTATTATTTTGCCTACTCTATAATCAATCCAAATATACAGTTGCACAATGTTACAAGTATTTTGTAAAGAAAGGCTTAGTTTATATATATTAAATGTTGGTTTACATATGTTAAATATTATATTAATATATCTGTGTATATATGTATAGTATATTTTACATATATATATTAATTATATTATATACTAAATGTAATCTGCCTGTTCAGCCATATAACACTGCATGAATGAAGAATTGTATTTCAGAATATTTCTACAGACTCTTTCAAATCCTTAAATTATAATACAAAACACACTACATTCACAAGATTTCTACAATACAGATCATCTATGCTTCTGAAACATTCAAGACACACCATCAGCACAGATGACATTTCCTTACTTTTCTGGCAGATAACTATTTACATATTTTTTTTTTTACCAATTTTTGAGGAAACCTGTGCCCCTCCAGCAGTTACAAATTCAACATTCCCAAGATGTAGCACACCAGCGAGTAGCTTCAGCACCTCCCGAGTCTCTTCGGTACTGAACTTCATGACTCTCATGGCAGTCTGGAATGGGGTGGACGCAGAGACAAGTGCAATTAAAGTAAATATCTAAATCAAATCAATTGTGCAGGGGTTTAAACAATTCCATGTTAGTAAATATGTACATTTTACACAGCAGTTTCATAATCATTTAGTATGGGCTGCTCTACCTCACTGTGTGCATTGGTCATCTATGAAGTATTCATGCAGCCACATACATGTGATTCTGTACCACAAATTAATTTATTGCAAGGGCAGAAAATGAGATGATAAGAATACAAATATTACATTATCATCTTCATGAGTTAACTACTATTTAATACCTATTATCTTCAATATTCCAACAATCTTCACTGACCCTGGGTGTGCTGGTTCCTGATTCTGTCCTTTCTCATTACTCAATTACTTCACAATATTCAATTTAAATTATGTGCAAATAGAAAATAGTGTATTAAATGTGGAACCTTACCAAAACATTAAGAAACCAGATGAGTGAACAGAGGAACTCTTCCACAACCACTGATTTTTTTATTACAATTTCTTGAACACTAATGACATTACAAGAAGTACACACTTGATTCAGGTGGTTTCTAACTGTGACAGTAAAGGGATTTATAGGCTCAAACTGGTGAAAGGCATTTTAGGGCAAATGTTGGAAAACTGTTGATACAAATGATCAACACTTGGCATAGACTATTCAGTAGAGTAGTCAAGTTGAAATTAATTTAGGTAACAGTTGGATATTGTCAGGTTTTCCAGATGGATGATCCAAGAGGTGAAATGGCATCCTCGTCCATACTTAACATGTGGTCTTGCAACAGTGATGTTTGAAGATGTTCTAATCAGCATCCTGGTGGCACCATGGGGTTTTGTCCCATTACACAATGGTAGAAATGAGGTCTGTGCTTGAGATCATTCATTAGGTGCTCACTCTATCAGCTGCAGCCAACTGGTTAAGCCAAGAGCCATGGTGGAGCATTTGCAGAGAACCAAAATTGGAAAGGGAGATTTGTACAGTTATTTTGTATGAGCTGCTCCCTTTAATATTAATATTTATAGAATTCAGAACCAGGTTGGTGAGAGCTCACTTGGTTGGAGATGGATATTTGATGCATTAGATCTCCATAAAATGTAAAAAGCATGAGTTTAATATTCAGCATCATTAGAAATGAAGAGAAAAGTAAAAGAGAAAACATCATGCAGATGTTATAGTGTGAATCAACACAATGGTTTATGCCCATCTTCCAAGGTTGCATCAACCAATCCTCAGATGCTCATGTTTCAGCATCACAACCATGCTTGAAAGCAAACTATCCAGCAAAGCAATAAAAAAATCTTTAGGACAAGTGAATTACTATTTTTAAAAGAAGTCTCATCACACAATAAATCTTTTAAGATTAAGAAAAAAATGCATTGCCTATGTTGTATTGGAACTCTTACTAAGCAGCCAAAAGCAAGCAATAATAAGTTAGTCTTGAAAATCTTAAAAGCAACCTTAGTTACTATTGAAAAGCACAGATTAATTGTGCACAACAATAAACCCGAGTGACACGTCAATTTAGAGGCAAAACAAAAACTTTGAGAGAGGGTATTCTGATAAAAAAGCTTGGGACTCCCTTCCGATCACTATGGGTGTACCTACACCAGGTGAACTGCAGTGGCAGCTCACCATCACCTTCTCAAGAGCAATTAGGGATGGGCAACAAATGCTGGTCTTTCCAATGATGCTTCCATCCAATGAAAGAATGAAAAAAACAGTTGTGATAATAAATGGAACTTTTATTGCTCTGCAGTAAGCTAACTAAGAATGATCATTAAGAAATGTACTGTCTTCCACCAAGAATCTTCAACATCTTACCATGACTTCCTGAAAGGTCTGTTGGTCATCAATTGTACTGTCCACAATACATCCAGACTGTCTCAAGTAATAATAATTCTCTGCTTCAGACAAATAACACATCTCTGCAGAATGAAAAATTAGAATGTATTTATTTCTGGTTAGTACTGATGATTTCTTAATTATAAAGAATTAAAATCACCTTTCTATTTTCCCCAAATATATTGTGATTTAATAGTGCTCTCTACAATTATAAATGTTTTCCTTGTAAGTTCAAGTTAGCTCAGATATCACTGGAAAATTAAGAAAACGTCACTGCTTCAAAGTACCAGTGAACTAATTTGTGTGAAAGGAAAATAAAAGCTAAGTTCTGAAGGTACACAGGCTGATCAGCAGCTGAGCACAGAAAAGGCAAATTAACATTCCTGGTAAACTCTTCCTGCAGAACCAAAAACACTTATTCAGAAATAAAAACAATATTATGAAATATGAACCCGGCTTTTCTCTCCACAGATAATGACAATCTTGCTGTGCATTTCCATCATTTTCAGTTCCTATAGTGTTGGGTTTAAAAGGACCCACAAATACAAGATGTTGCTTGTACAAGACCATGCCTATGTGCCCAGCTGCAGTTAACAATTACTCACGAACTTGGGTCAATTTGAACCTAGAAGAGGCAGGACAATTTTAATATAGATCATGGGTTAGACTTTGTTTAGACACAGTCAGTGGTTCCCCAATTTGCTAATCTTCACACCTTTCAAATGCGGCTATTAACTGGGAAACTGACTCCATTATTTCATCTTGCATCCTTGTTCCCTATAGAAATGTCACTGTGTTTAGCAATGGGAAGTGATCCAAACCAAAGCCTTATCCATGCTAACGCATTGGTTTCACGACTGCACAGCCATCAACGGAAATTAACAGCATCATAGTGGTTAAGAAAAGCAGAAGGAGAGCATCTTGTACAAAAGCTTCTCTATAATTTTCCTGAGAGATTACACTTCCATTCAAACTCTGCTTTACAAAGAGCCAGTTCATCACTCACCTTTCTGCTCTTTATCTGTTCCAGCCAGCAATGCATAGAAAATGTGATAATTCCTCTCCCCGGGGTTCTGTCTGACTACACGGTTCTACAGAACAATAAAAGGAATATTTCTATTTCTGAATCTTGACAAACCAAGGAGTGAACGACTAGCATTAAGAAAACTAAAGCTGCTCGAAAAGCGATGATAACAGTTAAGTGCTTCAGTCATGAAACATCCTTACCTTTTCTAATAAATCTTTATTTAAAGACATCTGTCAAGGAAAACAATTTATGGCACAGCTCCTTTGTTGTACGAGTACACCAAAAAATGAAATTCTATTAAATTAAATGTGAAAAAAACTGAGATTTGTGGCAAATTTGAAACAATTAGGAAAATAGTCCCTTCAGATTGACATCACGTGATGAAAATTGGGTTCTCAATTTTCTTGGAACAGGCCACATTTTATTTTGGAAGTTCTAAACAAATTTTCATTATTCTTATATTTTCAAAGCGTTTTCACAAAATAAACAAACATTCATGCGACTTTAAAAGTGGGCATGCTATTGAACCGTTTTGTAGGGTTGCATTTTGATGCCAGTCACATTTAAGGATACAATCTATGATTCTGCCTCCCTGAATATTGCCTTTTTGACAGAAGTTCAGCTGAATGAACTTCCCAAATCGACTGGAGTTGTTGTTGTAGACAGTCTTCGCATTACCAAATGCTTCCATAATGGGGCTGTTGATTCAAAGATGGATTTGAATTCAGTAGATTGAAAGGTCAGACTGACACCACATAAAACAATGAGACACAGACTAATTGTTTGCTTCTAAGCCTATTCTTTTAGAATGAGGTATAAGATTATAAAAAAAAAATTAAATATCTAAAGTACGTGAAGTCAGAGTATCTGTGAAAAGTTTAGTACAATTAGCAAATATATTAATTGTGAATGCTAAATGTAATAATTTCTAACTACAGGTAAAATCTGGTATGCAAAAAGGAAAGGCTGCATTTAATAGAATGGTTATAGAAAAACTAAAAGAGTTGCCAAGGAAGAGTAGGTTAGGATTTCCAAACTCTCAATGAAACTTAGTTTGCATTAGAAGTCAATACTATTTGAGCAATTAACATTTTACCTGCTTTCCAAAATAGCCTGTTCAACATTGGAGATTTTTTCCTTCGCTGTTGCATCAAGGGAATGTTGGCTCATTGCTGATAAATATTTCAGGATAAGTTTTGTGCTTTCTGTTTTTCCAGCACCACTTTCTCCACTGGGAGCAGAACAATATTAAGGTTAACACCAATAAAACATGACAACAATGCCCAATAAACTATTATGCCATAATATGTTCAGCCCACTTCACTCCCACTGTCACTGAAACCATTCTCTATAGGTTCGTTACTCCATATTGATAGGGGCTTGAAGTATAAGAGCAAGGAGGTTATGTTAAACTTGTATAAAACACTGGTTTGGTTCAACTCACTAGGAAAGATGTGAAGGTATTAGAGAGAGTGCTGAAAATATTCACAAGAATGGTTCCGGGGTGAGGAGATTCACTTATGTTTGGGACTATTTTCCTTGGAGAAGAGAAGGCTGAGAGGAGATCTGATAGAGATATTTAAAATCATGAGGACAGAGTAGATAGGAAAATACTGTTCTCACTCATGAAAGGATCGAGAATGAGGGGGCACAGATTTAAGGTAATTGGCAAAAGAAACAATGGCAACATGAGGAAAAATTTTTTCACGCAGCGAGTGATTAGGATCTGGAATGCACTGCTAGAGAGTGTGGTGGAGGAAGTTCGATCAAGGACTTTCAAAGTCATTCAAAGACTTTGACATTCAAAAGGGAATTAGACAGTTATCTGAAAAAGAAGATTGTGTGGGGTTACAGAGAGACAGTGGGGGAATGGTACTGAGTGAATTGCTCAGAGAGCTAGTACAGGCATGATGGACCGAATGGCCTTCCATGCTGTAACAATTATGTGATTAACCCAACATTCAGCTTCTGAAACTCTTCCTCACTCAAACTCCAAATTAGTCAAAATTCCATTAGCTGCATCTTTTCCTGAACCAAATCCTATTCAACAAGTAGCCCCGCCCTCCTTGGCTTGCACTGACATCCTGTTACCTGGCTTCACATAACCCAAAATTCTCACCTTCTTTCACAAATTTCTCTATGACTTCTGAAACTTTCTACAAACCAGTTTAAGTCCTTTGACTCTAGTTCCCAGTCAAAGCCTAATGCCCATCCCCTCAATCTATTCCGAGACGTTCGACACCTGATTACAGAGCTTACAGCTGCCATTGTCTTATTTGCTGGAATACACTTCCTAAAGCTCTTCTACCTGCCTCTAGACTTGACTATTTCAATGCTCTTCTGGTCAATCTCCCATTTTCCACCTGACATAAATTTGAAGGCATCCCCTGTTACCTATAACCTAATCAATGATGGCCATGTCTTCAGTTGCCTAGGCCCGAATCTCTGGAATTCCCTCTCTAAGCTTCTTCGCCTATTTACCTCTCTCTCCTCCTTTAATGTATACTTTAACACCTACAGGTTTGATTAAAAATTTTAGCTACCTGTCCCAAAATCTCCCTTAATGGCTTGGAGCCAAATTTTGTTTGATATCACTCCAGTGAAGCACTTTGGGAATTTTACTACATCAAGAATGCTATGTAAATGCAAGTTGTTGTTGCTGCTTCCCTCTGCTTTTAAGAGTGTTTGGCTGTAAGCTTTCTGTTTGCCCATGCTTTTGGTCAACCCAGTCTGTTCTCTCCTACGGGAAGCACATTGAGACAATCCATTGTGTTGTGGGCTCTAGGCAAACCTAAGCGATAGATCTTGCTGTTGAATTACAGCTACCAGCAACATTTGAGGTTATGTGATAAATGCAGATTTTAGTGGATAAATACTCAATGGAATATCATTATATTGATACCAAAAGTAAATTTATCTGGTTTAAATTTGGCAGTTAAATACAGCTAAAACATTCCAGAAAGGATTATTATATCACAATTGTGTAGAACACCCATTAAATATTCTTCCTTTCTAATGCATTATTAAAAACAATACTACAAATAAAATCAGTTAAAAGTTCACTGAAAAGCTCCTGGTTAAATGAAAGTCAGTTCTCTATTAATGTGCAGTGACGTAGATGTTGTTGAGCTGAGACTAACTTCCCGTGACAGAATTTGGCATCAAGGAACCCTAGCAAAATTGAAGTCAATAGGAATCAGGGGAAAACACTCTGCTGATTGGAATCAAACCTAGCACAAAGATGTTGTGATTATTGGAGGGTAATCATTTCAGTCTCAAAACATCACTGCAGGAGTTCCTCAGGGTAGTGTCTGAGGCCCAACCATCTTCAGCTGCTTCATCAATGAACTTCCTTCCATCATAAGGTCAGAAGAGGGGATGTGCACTGATGATTGCAGAAAGTTCAGCACCATTCAAGACTCAGATACTGAAGCAATCCATACCGACATGCAGCAAACCTGGATGGCATTCATGTTTGGGCTAAGTGGCAAATGACATTCACGCCACATAAGTGTCAGGCAATAACCATCTCCAACAAGCCAGAATCTAACCACCTCCTCTTGACATTCACATTATCATTGAAAAAACTCAGCAGGTCTGGCAGCATCGGCAGAGAAGAAAAGAGTGGACGTTTCGAATCCTCATGACCCTTCAACAGCAAATCAGGAGTGTGATGGAATACTCTCCACTTGTCTGGATGACTGCATCTCCAACAACACTGAAGATACTCAACACTATCCAGGACAAAGCAGCCCATTTGATTGGCATCCAATACCCAACATCTTAAAACATTCACTCCCTCCACCACTGATGAACATTGGCAACAACGTGTACCTGCTACAAGATACACTGCATGAACTCACCAATGCTCCTTCAATAGCATGTTCCAAACCCACAATCTCTACCACCTAGAAGGACAAGGGAAGCAGGCACATGGGAACAGCACCAACTGCAAATTCCCCTTCAAGCCACACACCATTCTGACTTGGAACTGTATCACATAGTTTGCTGGGTCAAGAATCCAGGAATCCCCTTCCTAACAGCACTGTGGGTGTACCTACATCACATGGGCTGCACTAGTTCAAGAAGACAGCTCACCACCACCTTCTCAAGGGCAATTAGGGGTGGGAAATAAATGGTGGGTGCCCACATCCCATGAAAGAATAAAAAAAGGATGTGCTGTGAAGGGCTATCCAGAAGCACACTCCAATTGTATACCACATACAAGCCTAACTTTAGTTTCTTCAACAATAACTAATATTTATACTGCATCTTTCTTATAATAAAACATCCCAAGGGAGTATTATAAAGCAAAATTTGACATTGCGCCATATTAAGGAGGTATTAGACCAGATGACCAAAAGCACCTTACAAGGAGGAAAGGGAAGTAGAGAAGTTCAGGGATGGAATTCCAAAGGTTAAAGACTAAGTTAAAAGCAAAATACTGCACATGCTGGAAATCTGAAATGGAAACAGAACATGCTGAAAAATCTCAGCAGGCCTGGCAGCATCAGTGGAGAGAGAAACAGAGTTAATATTTCGAGTCCGTATAATTCTTCTTTAGAGCTAAAGAAAAGTAGAACTGTGATGGAGGGGGTGGAGCAGGTGGAGCAAAATAGAAGGTCAGGGATAAGTGGGAGCTCAGGAGAGACTGATGACAATGTCATGGGCACAAAACAAAGTGAGTATTAATGGTGATGTTAAAGTCTAAAGAAGGTGCTGATAGTGGCATAAAGGTAAGATAGCTGAATGTGTTAATAGCCAAGCAAAGGTCGGTGCTCTGTGAAAGCACAACATCGAAACAAGTGACAGATGGCCCTATTTGGGGGTGGGGGATAGTGTTGCAGGCGTTGGAGAAAAAGGACAAAAAAGGGTTAAAAATAAATACATAATAACATATATAAAATATAAAAATAAAAAAATAAATAAAAATAAGAATAAATAAAAATTTTAAAATTGGATTTAAAAAGGTAAATATGGAGGAGGGAGTTCATGGTCTGAAGTTGTTGACCTCAATGTTAAGTCCAGAAGGCTGTAAAGTGCCTTGAAGGTGTTCCGTAAAGTGGCCACCCAGTCTGCGTTTAGTCTCCCCAGTGTAGAGGAGACCGCACTGGGAGTGACGAATGTAGTAGACCCAATTGAAGGAGGTGCAAGTGAAGCACTGCTTCACCTAAAAGGGGTGTTTGGGCCCTTGAATGGTAAGGGGGGCCATTTCACGACATCGCGATCCCACTTTCTGTCTGGCAGAGTCTGTCTGTGCCATCTTCATGGTGGGATGGCAGGAGGCGCCAGAGTTGGGGTCACTGTCTCTGGAAGCAGGCCTGAGGCAGGAGCTGGGGTGGATGGATGCCTAGGTGGGCAGTTAGAAGGCCCTCCTCTATTCATTGGGATATTGGCTCAGTTCGGTACATGAGTTTTCGGCAGCCAAGGCCTCACCCCTCATCACCCTGCCCACTCCCATACCCCCGCCCATACACCCACATATCCCTTAAATTCCCCCTCCATAACTTCCATGCCCACTCACCCAGTATCCACTATGGACAGGACACATGAATCCCAACATTAGGAAATCTGAGATGCTTATAAAACCAACAAATAAACATGTAGCCATTCAAAACATAATCCTATTTACTGCACATAGCTAATCATAATAAAGCCCACAGTCTCATTGAGAGCTGGATGTATCACCAATGGCTGCTGAGCTGAATCGATAGGCAGTACTCAATCCAGGCAACAGGGGCCTCTTCATGCCAGCTAGAGAACCAATGAGATCCTCACATTGCCTTTGGGGAAGGCCTGCTGCATTAAATGTCAATCAGCCACCTGACTATCCAGCAGCAGGCCTGCCCCAGGATCAAGGACGCCAGGGATAGAAATCCTGCCCTCTGTCAATCAGAAGCTGGCAGCTGTCTATTGCAGGCAGTGCTAGGCCACAGGTGAATGAGGGCAGGATGGAAGTCAAGGGAGAAGTGGACTTGGGGGTTAGCAACAAGAGCTTTCCCCTTTCTAATGCCAGATCCCTCAATCAAGTACCGAGTGCCTGACAAGGTACTCTCCTCCCCTGAAGTTGCCCGCAAGCAAACCTGAAAGGGTTTTACATTTTGGGCTCCCCGCACTAAGTACCCCCTGCAGCCATGGGTTGAATACCAGCAGCAGTGGGAAGAGACCTTTAAGAAGGTATTAACTGCCCACTTAATGGGCCCAATTTTTGACAGGGTGGGAAGGCTGTCCAATAGCAGAGGTAGGAAACGCAGTGGGGTCCCCAAACAGGACCCTCCTTCCTAATTAAATGCTCCCCCCACTTCCAAACTTGCCTTGGGGGGAGGGCATTAAATTCCACCCCTTTAGTGGGGTTTGGAACTCAGCAAAGCATTCATAATGGATTCCAGCAACAGCTGTGTCAACAAAACTTCCAGCGCTAAATACTTTAAAATCTTTGAAGCACTAGAACAGAATACATAGCTGGGCTTAATACATTCAAGCTTTTTGAAGTAGCATGAACTGATGGCCACCTGTTCCATTGTTTCAAAGGTTCAATGATTGGACTATGAATCAATGTTAAGATTAAGGCACAGGTTCAAAGTGAAACATTAAAATCTGAATCTCAATACTGCTGAATGGAGAATAGGATTTTATCCAGTGGACAATGTATTCTAACGAATCTTTCACAATGCTGGTCAATTTAATGGTCACATCTTTTCAAAACAAAGCCCTACAATGAAAGACATATTTAACTTAGTACACACCATTAAATTAGGACAGAAAGTTGCCAACAACTTTTAAACTTATTTGTCCAAAGGTTCCCGACTCCAGAACAGGCTTCCCCCACGTTTCATGAACCCAATGACCTGATGTGGTTCACACAGGGTTTTACCCGTCACACAGAAACCTTCAAACTCCAACAAATACAAAATTGAGGTAGGCAGCAACAGGGAAGTCCCGATGTCAGTTTTCACAGGCGTCGGGTTGCAACTCGCCACATTTCCCACGCCAGTTAAATTAACGGCTGGTGGGAATCAGGTGACAATTTCAGAATTCCAGTCCTCCTGCCTCTTTTTCCTTTTGCCTCACATGAGTTTACCATATACCAGGACAGAAAAATACAGCCCAATGGCTTTCACCTTCTCAATAATTAATTGGAAGAAATTCCAGCCTATTCAGTATTGGGTGTTGTACAAGCAGTCTGATAATTTAGGGTATATATTAGTGAGTTCCTTCACTCCAGCTCAGCTCAATCACAATAACATGCTGCCCCAATCCAGAAGGAATTTCAGAAGCTTTGAATTTAATTCATTTTCATGGTAATAGGATTTCATTACATTGCACTATTTTGTGATGTCTCCTTTCTTCTATCCCATTCTGAATGAAGCACCAACATTGGGATTTAATTGTACAATTGTTGTAGGATATGCTGCTCACCGCACCAAGAAAAGAATAGAGTGGAATTTAAAAGCTGACATTGTTTCAAAAACGTTCCATTTAATTCAGTGGGCCCACCCTAAACAACATATACTTCCTTAAATCATAAAAGCATTGACTGCATTTCTGAACTTTTAACAAATTTGTCGAGTTTGCAAGCTTCAAGCTGTTCCAGAACAAAGAACCCCTGTTCAGAAAACAGTTTATGATTGCTTTTGTGTGCACAAAACCATTTGTCAGCTACTCTAATAAAAAACATTAAACTTTCTATATACATAACAAGAGAAAAATCTTTGACCGAACACGATTAATAAACTAATAAAAAATCTATTTATTGCTTCTTCACATTTAATATTTCTGCACAGATCTAGCAAGTGTTTAACACTTAAGTTTTTTTGAAAAAAAACAAAACAACACTGCTTAATACCAGAGACAAGTCTTAGGTGCGACCTTGCTGTTGCTGGAGTTTCAGTAAAACACAATGGTAAAGTGGGTATAATATTGTTATGCTATGTTCACTTGAAAACTGAAATGATGCCCAGCAGCACAATTGCAGGTTTTATCTTTCAAAGTTAGATTGTGTCTTCAGAGGTTATTTGAGCTGCAGTGATTGCAGCAATCCAAGGTGAGGAAATTGAGGACGCTGGAAAAATAGCCAATTGCACATTATTTGCTCCTATCTAAAAACATTTTTTTTCCTTGACATATTAGTGTCAAGGCACTGATTATACCTATTGGGAATACTAGCTGTGGGAGGAAATATTCACAATTAGTATCCTAAAAGAAAAGACTTTCACTTATTTAGTGTTTTTCATGACCAACAGATGTTTCAAAGAGCTTTACACCCAATTAACTATTTTTGAAGTGTAGTCACCGCTGTAATGCAGGAATCGTGCACAAGGTTATATAATTTTTGTTCATTTACATAGCAACATAAATAATCTCCAAATAAGAGAATTATTCATTTTCAAGTTTCTAGCACACAAGAAAAAATACTGAAATAACATCTTAGGAGATGTTAACATTAGAAGAATTGAGGCACTTGTTGCTTTACTGCCATCTAGTGTCAAAGGATTTGCTCAAACAATAACAACAGCACAAGAGGAAAAACGGACAGGCATGATTTTCAATTGCTGGCTGTTCACTTCTGGCCTGAAAAGCATACATTGAAAAATCCATGTTGGGAGGGTCACCACTGTTGCCCCACTGACATCCAAGGTCTGCTTGGGCCAGTAAATAGATGAGAGATCGTTTAAATTTGCACCAGGGTGGTGGACACCCACACAAGCCGGCGTTAAAGCTTTTGGAGGGGGCGGGGGGAGTGCGGGTGCGGGAGCGGGCAGGTGGTTTTCTGATCGGCGGCCCCAATCGGGGTGGGGGATGCCATTTTACTTGGGCAGGCCAATTAAGGCCCGCCCAGCGTGACGTCCACCAGGAAATGCTATGTGCTCCCTGTGCGGGCGGGCGGGGGGAAGGTGGGATTCCCTCAGCCGGGAGTGCGATCTTTCGCACATGCGCACAAAAGAGCGCACTGAACTCCCTGGGGCAAAGTGCTGCCTCAGGGAGATCAGCTCCGAATGAAAACTTCAAATAAAGGTGATAAAAAAATTTCCCTGCCACCTCCCCATGTGACACTGTCACATCAGTTGGGACATGTCCATAACTTTTATTGAAACATTTTACAAAAATTTAAATACCCTCACGAAACCTCATCCCGCCCGTGGATGAGTTTTCATGTTTTTTCTGAAGTCCGCCTGGGCTCCCAGGCTGCCCACCAACCTTAAGGTTGGATGGGCAGGCCCACTAATCATCTTAATTAGTTTTTTAATGGCCTTAATAGGCCGTTGACTGTTCAGTGAATCGACTGTGTGCCCGCCAAACTGCAAATCTAAATGACGCAGGGTGACGTCGGAACTCACGCCCAACATATCGCTGCGCCATTTTACGCATCGGTGAGCAGGCCCCACCCCCGCTCGCCAACCACAAGATGCTGCCCCAAGTTTATACTGAGAACAAATTTGACATTTTTGACACTGGGACAACATGTGATGCTTAGACATGAAGATGGTAAGAGGTGACTAGCGTTGCTACGATTCTTGACCACATACCTTTTCTGAATGTTGAGGACAAGTCCACAAGCAGGGTGCAGGCAAGAATGTGTTTTTATGAGTTGGTTGATAGCTTAGCCTGTCTTCAACTAGATTTAATTGCCACACTCCTGACAATGTGCATTATCAGAGACAGAGAAGAAAAGTCAAGTGGTAGTGCTCCTGTTCTAGGCCACCTCCTCTTCCATATAACAGCACTGTTTGAGAGGTAGTGGTCATTCACTAAATACAGGTGATACACAATGCCAAATAGAAAATCAACAAACACCATCATAATGTTGGTCCTAAGGTTGGTCTGTAAAAGTAATGAAATCAGGTCATCTTATTTTCACTAAAATGTGGGATAAAATAAGCCCATAAAAGGTTTAAAACTATGTATAAGTTATATTTCATACATCAATAAATTTATTCTAAAAGTAAAACTTTACCCTCACTTGCTATCCAGAAATGATGTTGTGCGTGATCATCTCAGCACTAGGTGGAGCACTATACAACAATGAAGCTACAAGTGTGAAGTCAAACTCTAGCCTTCCTAAAGTCAGCTGATAAGGATTCACAGCAACTTATGAAATTTGCTCATTGTCTTATTGGCAACCTCGTAAATAGGGCCCCGAGCCATTTGCTCACCGTGCAAACTCGATGCTGAAATAGGCTGCATAAAAGCCATCCTGCATGATAATGGGTACCCTGATCAGATCATTGATCATTGTATATCACGCAAACTCATGAATGGCCCTGAAAAGTGCCCAGTCTACCTCAGATTACCCTGGAAGGGCAAGGTATCTCAAAAATTTGAGCAACAGGTGAAGCTAGCTGTTTCATGCTGCCACTATGCAATAGCAACATGAATGGTATTCACCTCTAACAAGATGCTGCCGTCAAGTCAAAAAGATGTTCTGCCTATCACACCAATGAGTGATATGGTATATGAATTTCAGTGCCAGTGTGCTGCCAGGCATGTAGGCTGTACGTCCAAAAGACTGGCGGATCGTATCAAAAAGCAGATCACAGCCACTGTTCACAACAGGCAGGGTACAGACCGTACCCAACTAACCCATGCTTGCAAAACTCTAGACAGTGTCCAACGTTAGATGTGATTCTGCGATTGGACAACTTTTGCTCATCAGTGTGCTAAGTATTACACTAACAACCAATTTAAGCTTATCAGTCAGGCTCGCAATGTTGCTTATTTACATGTGCTAGTAGCCACATATATTAATACACAGGACCTTGTCCTTTGCAGACAGAAAGAACATGTACACACACTGCGTCTTTTTCAGCTAAACAGAATAGGTGACAGCCATTCTCTGGTTTACTGCCAGGGAAATGCCATGACCAGATCAACCTGCCTGCTTTGAATTTAACCAAAGCTTGGTAGTTAAATGTAAGTCATCAGTTAGCTGGTGAACTCTCCATGGCAAAGCCTTTATCAATCAGAGTCCACTTGCCAACCAATCAGCACTCTCTTCTCACGCAGGATAAATTGTTGTTCAGGTATTCTTGCAAATTGTCCTGATGAGTACAAGATGAAAAACTTCGACAACATGTCTTTTTTTCAGCAATACTCAAGTTCTGTACTACCAAACGACTATTTAAACATTGTGGAAAAGCCATGCCTGTGCTCGGAACATTGAGGTTATTAAAACTGTCTCCTTGATCCAGGAAGGAAAAGCGTCGAATGCCTTGGGAAAAACATTGAATGCCATGACTTAATATGTATCCACTCATTCACCATAACTTTAGTGGAAGATCTTCAGAAGCACAGTAAACACCATTTTCTAGGAGGAACAATGGTTCTTCCAATAAACCTATGATGGAAAATTAGGTGAACTCTCACAGAGATTCACATCCACAGAACCTATACAGTTGAATTTTACATTAAAGGCAATTTATTACTGCACAGATCAATAACATTTTGCATTTATGTATGGATGCAGAACCAAGGAAGAACAAGTGGCCCAAGACTTGATGGCCTTCACCCTAGGCTTCTAAAATATATAGCTACAGAGATAGTGGATGTGCTAGTTATGATCTTCCAAAATTCCTTAGATTCAGGAATGGTCTCACTAGATTGGAAGTTGGCAAATGTTACACTCTTCACGAAAGGAGAGAGAGAGAAAACAGTGAACTACAGGCCTGTTAGCCTAACATCAGTAGTTGGGAAAATGCTGGAATCTATTATTAAGTGTTAACATGCACTTAGAAAAGCATAGTATGATTAGAATAAGTCAACATGTTTTACTAAAGGAAAATCCTGTTTGACAAATTTATTGGAGTCTTTTGAGGGTGCAACTGCTAGGGTAGATAAAGGGAAATTAGTAGATGTAATATACCTGGATTTCCGAAAGGCTTTCGAAAAGGTGCCACACAAAAGGTTAATAGGCAATATCAGGACACATGACATTGGGGTAATATATTAGCTTGGATAGAGGACTGGTTAATGAAGATAGAAAGTGGGCATAAACAGGGCTTTTTCAAGTTGGCAGGCAGTGAATAGCAAGGATCAGTGCTGGGGCCTCAGCTTTATACAATCTATATTAATGACTTAGATAAAGAGACAGTAATGTGCCAAAGTTTGCTGATGGTACCAGTCTAGGTGGGAAGGTAAGCTGTGGGGAGGACAGCGAGGCTGCAAAGAGATATAGGCAGGTTAAGTAAGTGGGAAACAAGATGGCAGAAGGTGTATAACATAGGGAAGTGTGAGGTTATTCACTTTGGTCGTAAGAATAAAAAAGCAGAATAATTTTTAGAAGGTGAGAAACTTGTAAGTATTGATGTTCAAAGGCTTGGGAATGCTCCTAGAAAGCTAGTATGCATGTGCAGCAAGCAATTAGGAAGGCAAAAGGCATGTTGAACTTTATTGCAAGAAGATTGGGATACAAGAATAAAGAAGTCTTGCTACACTTGTACAGGGTTTTGGTGAGACCACATCTGGAGTAATGTGCGCAGCTTTGGTCTCCACATTGGAGAGAGGATATGTTTGCATTGGAGGCATACAGCAATGGTTCACTAGATTGGTCTCTGGGATGAGGGGTTTGTCCTATGATGAGAGGCTGAGTAAATTGGGCTCAGATTGTCTGGAGTTTAGAAGAATGAGAGACGGTTGCACTGAAACCTACAAAATTCTGAAGGGGCTTGATAGGGTAGACATAGAGATGGTTTCCGCTGGTTGGGGAAACTAAAACACAGGGGCACAGTCTTAAGATAAGGGGTCAATCATTTAGGACAAGATGAGGAGAAAAGACTTCACTCAAAGGGCTATGAATCTTGGAATTCTCTACCCCAGAGGGTTGTGGGTGCTCCAACGTTGAATACACTTAAGGCTGGGATAGACAGATTTTTGATTTCTCAGGGAATTGAGAGATATGGGGAGCGGGTGGGAAAATGGAGAGAGGAAGCCCAAGATCAGCCATGATCATATTAAATGGTGGAGCAGGCTCAATGGGCCATGTGGTCTACTCCTGCTCCTATTTCTTGTGTTCTTGTATTCAAATGCTTGTTTAAAGAGATGGATTTTAAGGAGGATTTTAAAAAAGGAGATGGAGGACTTTACGGACTAGTTGACTGAAGGCCCAGTCACCAACGTTAGGGCACAAAGAAAGGAATGATAATACATGCCAGAGTTCCTTTTGGTGAGGGGGGGAAGTGGTTGGGGTTGACAGGAATGTGGTGCTGCAGGACTGGAGGAGCTTACAAAGATAGACATAGGCAAGGGCATGAAGGATTTACAGGAGGGTGAATATTCTAAATTGGGTGTTTTTAGGGATGAGGAACCAATGCATCAGTGTAAAAATAAATCTTAACTGTCAACACATCCACACTTTAAATCTATTGCCAGAGAGAAAATGTGAATGAAGTTCAACAGTCCAGTATGTTGCAATTCTTGTAACATTCCTGAGGCATGTCTTTAATACACTTAATGTTATTTTTGTGAAAATAATCATTTAATTTCATATGAGAATTGTCTTTTTGCTGTAAAAGTGCCAAGAATAGTCATGATCTGAATACGCTTGTCTAACAACTGACATTTTTCACAGTCAGTAACCATTTGCAATGTTGGAATGTTCCTCATTTGTCATTTCTATAATATTTCTGCTGTCCAATGTACTTTTTTGGTTCAAAACCTTGTTCTTCCCTCTCTCCCTTCCTCCTAAAATCTGAATCATATTGCGAACCTTTCCTCTTATAAATTTGAAAGAACACTACTGCATATTAATAACATTAACCACTTGCTGTGTCTGGCTTGCAAAGACCAGAGAATGTCTATCTTTAGACGAAAGCACTAGGTTATAATCACTTCATAACTTGTGAATCTTCCACTTGCACCTTCTTAAGCAAGTGTCTGTCTTAATCTTTATTTATAATGCTCATTAGCAGGTTCAGAGCAAACTTTCTTCTGACTTAATGCAGAAAGCACAAATCTGTTTCCCATTACCCAGTTCCTTGCTGTGCTTTGTTTCCACGAACCAATAAGGATGCCAAAAATAAATGATCGTTTCACATCCAATTTCTAAAAAAAATAAATCCAGCTAGGAATGCCTTGAACTGGTTTGCTTTTCTTTACTTCCAAGTCAAATCCACACTGCATTTAACAGAGATGTGATGTTATTAAAATGAGGGGAAACGTTTTTAAAAGAATACTTTGCCTTATTCTTGAAAAACAATGACTGTAAAATCTAATAACTTAATAAGCCCTGCAATCTGTTCAATGGTTACATTTTCTCTCACTTCCTGATGATTGCTGAAATTATAATTTTTGTCAATCGATGCAGAAAAGCAAGGCCACTTAATATCAATGACAGCTAACTGCCATTTCCACACATAAAGGGCCAGATTCTCCCCTCCTGGTGCTGAGCAAACCCACATCGGGAGGTTGAAACTGGAGGCGCATGTGAGCATGCTGCCATGGAACTGTCAGACCATTGTGAGGAATTTCTCAGGGCACCCAAATTTCTCCATAATCTTCCAAAGGCCCTACAAATGCCTTCATTCTCCACGTGTACAAGTGGCAAGGAACTCGCCAATCTTGCAAGGGCCTTTGGAAGGTAAGAGAGGAATTCGGCTGCCCATGAGAAAGCATCACAATGGCTGAGAGTTGACAATAGCCACAACTGAAGGGAGATGATGTGAATCTGCCTTCATAGATGACAAGGTACACATCCCCTTGTGAAGAGCCAGTAATAATATTAATGCCAGCCCTTGCAAAGTGGACCTCTGTTGCAATCCCCCTTCATGCTACCGCATACTTTCTAAGCTTTCTCCAAAAATGGCAGTATTATCAAGCATCTCAGTGGCTTTTCTTTCATTTAGGGAATGGATGAAGAGGAGAAGTTGTGTTCGTTGCAGTACATTTGGTACACAAAACTACTGAAACTTACTGTTTCATAATAAAAAATACAAATTTAATTCATACTGTCATAAGAAATGTGCTGCACTCAAATATCAATGGTTGCACTCAGCAAGTTTGTTTTCAGGAAATGGGTACAGGTAAACTAATTAAATATTTTTAAGTATATATCACTTTAACAGAGCTGACACGCAAAGGAAGAAACAATTATATCAAATTTAATCACTTTAAACACCAAAAATGTAGGTCATTACTAGAAGATGTGTTTGAGAGATGAGCAGTATCAGAGATATTTTATTTGTTTATGTAACAGAGAGCAGTCCAAGCACACCAGATACTTGCTAACAGCTGTCTTCCATCAATGGTCTCACTGGCCCAATCTAATCATTCATGATTTTTTTCACCCTCCCTATGCCTCTTCCCTCTTCAGTTACTAAGTGCACATAATGTGATCTCCACAATTGGTCTTTTGCTGTGCCCTACTGGTGACTTCATTTTATTTTACAAGATCAAGAATAAGAAACATATAAAACCTATTATGGAGGGGTGGGGTGTAGAATGCAACTCATAACTTTTCAATTTAGACAACACAGAAGTAACTTGAGCTCTGCCCAGTTTAGTTGTGGAACTGAAAATCTATACCTCACTAATTTCTATGCAGTATTTTAATTTCACTCTCCTAAAAATTTCCCTTGCATAAATCATCAATCAGCTAGGAATTGCTTACAAATCTGCTTATAAGCCATACGTAAGAATATTCAGTGGAGATTTTTTTTAAAGTGGCCTGGCAAAGGCAAACTCCAGGAAAGTTCAATAGGATATAAAACGGACTGTTACTGCCCATTTTACGCCCCCCCCAACGATATTGAAAAAGCTATCCTACTGCTGAGCTGCCCGTCCAACCTTAAGGCAGGCTCTTCACCCAGGAGTCCTTCACATTTTTCATGGAACCTCATCCACTGGTGGGATGAGGTTTCATGAAGGCTTTAAAAATTAATGTCCTCATTAATGTCCCTTGACATATCCCAGCTCATGTGACACTGTCACATGAGGGGACATGTCTTAAAATATTTTATTTTCTTCATAGAGTCATAGAGGTCTACAGCACAGAAAAAGGCCTTTCAGCCCCTCGGGTCTGCACCGGTCAAACAAGCACCTAACCATTCTAATCCCATTTTCCAGCACTAGACCCATAGCCTTGTATGCCATGGCATTGCAAGTGCACATCCAAATCCTTCTTAACTATTATGAGGCTTCCTGCCTCTACCACCCTTTCAGGCAGTGAGTTCCAGATTCCCAACATTATTTAAAATTTTAAACCTTAAACTAATCTCAGTGAGGCACAGAGGTGCTTCAGGGAGAATTCTGTGCTCTTTTGCGCACATGCATGAAAAAGCACGGCCCCCGGCTCAGGGAACCCCCCCACCCCCCACAGGAATCGCTCAGCACTTCCGGGCGCATGTCACACTGGATGGGCCCTAACTGGCCCGCCCATGTAAAATGGTGATGCGGACCCGATCAAGGGCGCTGATTGGGTTTGCATCCGCTCCCGCCCGTCCCTGCACAACCACCCCCCCCCCCCCACCCCCACCCCCAACCCCCCCCCAACCCCGACGGGGGGAAAATTCTCCCCCACGGAAATGAGAACAGAAATACCCAAAAGCTGGAACTGGATCCAGACCTGCAATTATCAAGACTTCATCTTGAAATAAGTATCCTGTTAATGCACGGAGAGAGGCAAAAATGAAAAACAACATGCATTGTGTACCTACCTGAACAGAAGAAAAAGCAAATGATAAATATTCTTATTATTTTGCCCAACTTAAGTGTTTGAGTTTAAAGTGTCTCCACAATGTCGGCTTTGTTTATTTAATAAGTATTGTTCTAACTTGGAGTTACAGATCAATTGCCAAATTCTCCTGAAGTCATTAGCTTGATTCTCTGATAGCACCTTATAGAAGTTGAAAGCTACCCTGTAGGTCTCGTCATGTAAGAACGCTGTCTTTTTTTGTCATAGTACTCTAGCTATTAAAAAAAAGATTCACCCATTCAGCCGTGCATTTCCCAAACCTTGAAGTATTCTCATTAACTGCAACTTTCCCTCATAGAAGTGTCATTAAAATCAAATGGTTTCTTTCAATCATCAAAGCAATTGTGAAAGATATATCTGTTAGTGAATTAAATTGGTGTATTAAGGCTCAACATACTGCAAACCAGTTCAGTAAGGCTACTACATAGCAATGAATTGGTGCTCCAACAAGTAAAACAATTCACACTATTGAAGAAACCATCGCAATCATCACTTATGCAAGCAGTTTTCAAGCTTAAGTGCTTCATGAACCATTGCAAATATTGATCCCATAACCTAACTTACATAGACCAAAGCAGAAAACCAAAGATAAACACAGGTCCCCCTGTTCATCATTGTTGAAAGTTCTGATCACTGTACTAAAGGAAAACAAATTCCACTAGAGGGTACAGAGGAGACGTAGAAGGATGGTGTCTGAACTGGCGAATTTTAGATATGAGGAAAGATTGGTTAAAGCTAGGGATGTTTTTTTTTAATGGAACAGAGGAAGCCGAGGGGAGAAATGTATAAAATTATGAGGAGTCAAGATAGAGTGGTTGAAGGGTCCCATAGCCTGAATCTATGTCTCCTGGATAAGGCATTGGAGGGTTAAGAAGGGATTTAAGGGGATTTTTTCCCCCACCCATAGGGTGATGGGGGTCTGGGACTCACTGGGTGAAAGGATAGTAGAGGTAGAAATCCTCCTAACATTTAAGAAGTGCTTGGATATGCAACTGAAGTGCTGTAACCTATGAGGCTACAAAACAAGAGCTGGAAAGCAGAATTAGACTGAATGGCTAGAGCAGACAAGATTGGCCAAATATCCTCCTCCAGTACTGTAAATTTCAATGATTCTATGATTTCAATGTTTCAAGATCTGATGACCTTGGTGACCTCTTTGTGGACCCCATGGCAATCAAGACCCTCAGCTAAATCTAAAGATTAATGTAGTACAAGTACCTGATGCAACATCTGGAGTTCAGAGGTTGAACTTAATGAGTCAGCTTCGTTCTTTGAATTTACATAACTTTACCTGAAGCTCATTTTGCAACAGTAACTTTGCCTCACACTTTCGGAAAACAAGATTACTAGGATAGGATAGATGACCTTGAGATTATTTGATTTTATCCTTCCAGAAAACTAACTTTAACATCTTCCCTTCTGCTTCAATATCTCAGAAGTCACGAATAGTACTGAACACTGTGCAATTGTCAGTGAACTTATGGAGGGAAGGTCACTGATGAAGCAGCTGAAGATGGTTAGGTGTAGGAGGCAACACTGAGGAACTCCTGCAGCAATGGCCTGGGATTCAGCGGATTGGCCTCCAACAACAACAACCATCTTCCTTTGTGCTAGCTATGTCTCTAACCAATGAGGAGATTCCCTCTGATTCCACTGTCTTCAATTTTGTCTGGGCTCCTTAATACCACATTTGTCTGGTCATTATTACATGCTGTTTGTGGGAATGTGCTATGCACAAATTGGCTGCCATGTCTTCCATATTACAACGGTGACCACACTTCAAAAGAACTTCAAGGTTTTAAGACATCTTGTGATATTGAAAGGAGCTATACTTATATTTTTTTTAAGAAGCTAACTGCAGGTTATTTCTCAATAAACCTGCAATACAGTATGATCATCAATTTTCTTGGAAAGTGTCATCATGTGTCATCATTTATCATGATTTGAAGCACAGTCACCGTCTGCACTAACACTTATTGCTTGCAGAGAAGCAGAATGAAACACACACATTTGATATACTAAGGCGTTAATCTAATCTTGGGACTTTGATGATTTGTTAGTAACAGCTCAAGCTTTGCTCTTGTATTGCAACACTGCCAGTTAAATCCCTCAATGAGAATACTTCCTTGTAATCACTCCTGGGTAACCTTACATCTCTGCAATTTAACCAAATATTTGACTCAGAAATCTCTTTCCACATCATTGTAAGTCAAGGTTCCAATTCACTGCTGAATATGTTTATATTTCATATAATGGTACTATTTTTTTTAAAGTGTCAATCTCAAAGGCTTTACGTGTACACAACCAGGTAGAGTAATTCTCATTACACTAGTTCATATAAATCCGCATGGGATGTATTGAACCTGGACTGTTTTTCACCAATGACTTAATCTTCACTCCTTTGAAAAGTAGCAGCGATTTACCTTATGAGGACACATTGATTGTCGTTACGTTTCCAAAGGCAGCGATAACACTCGTTTGCAATGGCAAAAATGTGAGGTGCTGTTTCTCCCAAATGATACTTGCTGTATTGTTCCATCGTGACTTTATCATAAAGTCCAGAAATTGGTTTGTAGGGATTCACCGACACCAAAATGGAGCCAATGTATGTCTAGAAATGAATCAAAAGGAAACAGAACTGGTTATCTTCTGTCATATATATTAAACCATCCACTCTGGAAGACAATGCTCGATGGTGAGGATAATGATAATAATAAAGCTAACATTAACATGGATGAACATATTGTTTTAGATAAAATTAAGAACCTGAAAGTGAATAAGCAGCCAGACTGGAATGATATCCTTACAAGAATCCTCAGGGAAATGTGCAAACTAACTGCCCTTATTTTTAATAGCTCACTCTACTCTGGATCCTATAGAGTAGAAGGAGGCTAATGTAGTGCTCTTCTTTTAAAATGGTGACAAGACAGGCCTGGGTAAATATAGGCCCATTAGTTCAACATCAGCAATCAGAAAGGTGCTCAAGGGAATCAATTGGATAAGAAGGAACATATTTGAGATACCCAACGTGCTTAAAAAAAGGTAATGTCTTACAATTTTTTTTAAAGAAGTCACAAGCCTGGTGGATGAGGGACATTGCAAAAATTCCAAAAGGATTTTGATAAGGTACAAGCTCCAGGCCTCTGGTATTAGCGGTAATTATCTGATCAGAGGACAGATTGGCAGGATAGGGGCAGAAAATAGTTATAAATGAATTTGGATCTGTTTGGAGACAGTCACAGGGATTGTTGTTGGAAATGTTGCTCTTCACAGTTTTTAACAATGTAAATCTAAGTTTTGGGGGCATGGCTTGAAATAGATGATACTACGATCTCTGCAGAGTCAGGACTGTAAAAAATACTCTACTGCTTCAAGTGAATCTTGAGGATTGGGCTCATGACGGGTAAATTATTTTTGATTTGGTAAAGTTGTGATATGCATGTTGCAAAGCAAATTCAACAATCATACACCTTTCAGGGAAAAGCATTAAAGAAAGTGGTGAATGAGAGCGGTCTGGGTGTTCAAGTGCATAGATCTCTAAAGGTTCCTGGGAAATGTCATGAACTGACAGTTGCTGGAAGCAGTGTGTTGGGGTGCATTCACAAGACAGTCAATAAGACTATGCATACCAGTTTGTCCCTGTAAAAGGCCCTGGCCAGGCTTCACTTGGAATCTTGTGTCCAACTTTGGTTTCTTCATATGGTCGGTGATATTCAGGCTTTGGAAAGGGTGCAAAGGAGGGCCACAAGACTAATTTCCAGTTTAAAACATCTTAGTTATCAAGACAGGATGAAATAGCTAGAACTCTACACTTTACAGGGGTGATCTGATCATGGGTTACAAGGGCCAGAATTTTCTATTCGGCATGCGGGGCCCACCGATGCATAAAACGACACATGGTGATGTCGGGATGTGTCATTTTGATCTTTCATTCAGCGGGCACGCACCGGAGTTGGCTGCACACCCGCCGAACTATCAAAGGTCTGTTAAGGCCATTAACAAACCAATTAAACAAATTGACAGGGCTGCCCATCCAACCTTAAGGTTGTCAGGCAGGCGAAGAGCCCAAGTGGCCTTCACATTTTTTCGTGAAACCTCATCTACGGGATGGATGAGGTTTTATGAAGGGTTTATTAAAATAATAAATATTTTTAGAACATTTCACAAAAGTCCCGGTTCATGTGACGCTGTCACATGAAGGGACATGTGCAAATGATTTTTTACCGTCTTTATTAAAAATTGTCATTATGAAATTAATCTCCCTGAGGCAGCTCTGAGCCCCAAATCCCGCAACCCTCCCCCCCCCCCCCCCCCCCCCCCCCCCCCCCCACCCCCCAACAATAGCTCTGAGCACTACCGGGCGCGCATCACACTGGGCGGGCCTTAATTAGTAAAATGGCGGCACGCAGCCAATCATGGGTGGCGATTGGCTCTGCACCCGCCTGTGCCCGCTCCCGATCGGCCTGCCCAACAGGGAGAAAATTCTCTCCAAAATGTTGAAGGGAATAAATTATACTGTTGAGAAAATATATTTTCTGCTTAAGCTTTTAGTCTTGTACTCATCAGGACAATTCACAAGAATACCAAATGTATAGGGAACAACAATTTATACTGTATGAGAAGAGAGTGCTGATTGGTTGGCAAGTGGACTCTGATTGGTAGGGACACCATGGAGAATGCACCAGTTCATGGCAATTGACAGTTAACTGCCAAGCATTGTTTAAAATTTAAACGAGGCAGCTTGACTCTGATTGGTAAAGGTATTGCCCCAAGGAATGAACCAGGAAATGACTTTTGTTTAGCTGAAATAAGCACAATATGTATACGTGTCCTTTCTGTCTGCAAAGAGCAGGGCCCTGTGTATTAAGATCTGTAGCTTCTAGTACAAGCAAATGCTCCACACTGCGAGCCTGACTGAATCTTGTTAAAATGTGAAAAAATACACAGAAGCACAATTATTTTGGCCGTCCAAATTTGGGTTACATCTAGAAATAGCATTTTGAGCTAGAGACAAGGATGAAGTGATGATTGGCCACTGTTCATGAATGAATAAGTTTATATAAGTGTCTGTCTTGGATTACTCTTTCCACTAAATCAGATTATTGAACATTAATTCCCACTCCAGAACTTGAGTACATAATCTGGGTCAACAACTTAACACAGTATTCAAGGAATCAGGCATGATGGGATTGAAATGCTCTCTGACAGCCAAATAGGCTTGCGGCGAATCAGTAGCCAATTGTTCACCACATCTGGTTTTCCTTGTCTGAATTTCACAGAACAGATCAAACTCCTTTTGGAGGACTATTTCCTAGTCTTACTGTCACTTTGAAACTAAAAATGTTGGCATATTTTCCAAATCAGGAGAAAATAAAACGTTCCATGGTGAAAAGCCAACTTTCAATTTTCACGCTGCTGATGTAACTCAACTTCACCCCAATGTACCTCAGATAGGATGTAAAACTAAGGTCCCATTTGATAATGACATGTTAATTGTATTGTTAGAATGCAAAGGTGAAGGTATTGTTTAATTAAGTACTTAAAGCAGAGACTACTGCGGTGCAATCTCTACCCAACGAGAACCACCTTAAACCGAGGCAGACAACACCATAACAAATCCTGCAGGAGAAGTGAGGCCCCATTCGAATCACTGGCTCACATCTCCGGCAGCTGTCCGTTTGTGAAAAATGCAAGAATCAAAAGACATAACAAAATCCTGGACTGCTTGCAGCAGCTTATCGCCAAATACGGCTGGACATCTCACCTGGAATCGAGGCTCTTTGGAAAGGACGGGTTCCTTGACCTCTCTGTCTCAATTTCTGGTGATAGACTGTCCACCAATATCCATTACAAGCCTACCGACTCCCACAGCTACCTTCACTACAGCTCCTCACACCCCGCTTCCTGTAAGGACTCCATCCCATTCTCCCAGTTCCTTCGCCTCCGTCGCATCTGTTCTGATGATGCTACCTTCAAAAAGAGTTCCTCTGACATGTCCTCCTTCTTCCTTAACTGAGGTTTTCCACCCACGGTCGTTGACAGGGCCCTCAACCATGTCCGGCCCATCTCCCGCGCATCCGCCCTCACGCCTTCTCCTCCCTCCCAGAAACATGATAGGGTATCCCTTGTCCTCACTTATCAGCCCACCAGCCTCCGCATTCAAAGGATCATCCTCCGCCATTTCCGCCAACTCCAGCATGATGCCACCACCAAACATATCTTCCCTTCACCCACTCCAGTGGCATTCCATGGGGATCGTTCCCTCTGGGACACCCTGGTCCACTCCTCCATCACCCCCTACTCCTCAACCCCTACCTATGGCACCACCCCATGCCCACGCAAAAGATGCAACACCTGCCCCTTCACTTCCTCTCTCCTCACTGTCCAAGGGCCCAAACACTCCTTTCAAGTGAAGCAGCATTTCACTTGCATTTCCCCCAACTTAGTCTACTGCATTCGTTGCGCCCAATGCGGTCTCCTCTACATTGAAGAGACCAAACGTAAACTGGGCAACCACTTTGCAGAACACCTGCGGTCTGTCCGCAAGAATGACCCAAACCTCCCTGTCGCTTGCCATTTTAATACTCCATCCTGCTCTCTTGCCCACATGTCTGTCCTTGGCTTGCTGCATTGTTCCAGTGAAGCCCAACGCAAACTGGAGGAACAGCACCTCATCTTCCGACTAGGCACTTTACAGCCTTCCGGACTGAATATTGAATTCAACAACTTTAGATCTTGAACTCCCTCCTCCATCCCCACCCCCTTTCCATTTCTTCCCCCTTCCTTTTGTTTTTTCCAATAATTTATATAGATTTTTCTTTTCCCACCTATTTCCATTGTTTTTAAATCTTTTATGCCCTGCTAGTCTTTCCACCCCACCCCCACTAGAGCTGTACCTTGAGTGCCCTGCCATCCATTCTTATTTAGCACATTCGTTTAGATAATATCACCACCTTCAACACCTCTTTGTTCTTTTGTCTGCGACATCTTTTGATTATCTGCTCCTATCAGTGCTTGCTTTTCCCTACAACCACACCACCCCCCTACTTCTCTCCCCCCACCCCCCACCTTAAACCAGCTTATATTTCACCCCTCTCCTAATATTCACTCAGTTCTGAGGAAGGGTCATGAGGACTCGAAACGTCAACTCTTTTCCTCTCCGCCGATGCTGCCAGACCTGCTGAGTTTTTCCAGGTAATTCTGTTTTTGTTTTTGAGCTCTCCACATGTCTTGGCCAATATTTCACTCTCAACCACCATCAAAAAAAGATTGACTGGTCTGTCATCTCACTGATGTTGCATTTTTCTGCATTATAACAGTGATTACAGTTCAAAAATAATGTTTTGACTGTACGGCAACAATAACTTACATTTGTATAGCACCTTTCATAAATCACCCCCCCCCCCCCCCAACCCCAGTGCTTCACAGGAGCATAATTGGACAAAATTCAATACCGAGCCCAAGAAGGAGACATTAAGATGGATAACTAAAAGCTTGGTTAAGGATGTAGGTTCTAAGAAGAGACTTAAAGGAGGAGAGAGCTGGAGAGGCTGAGATGTTTAAGGAGGGAATTCCAGTGCACAGGGCGAGATGGCAGAAGGCACAATTACCTGGTGCAAGCACAGTGGTGGATACATAAATGGCTTGAACTGGAAAAGCACAGGTTTCTTGGAGGGTTATAGGATCGGGGGATGCTAGAGAGAGGTAGAGAGATGCAAGGGTAGGGAATCTGTCTTTAAATGCCATAAAACAATTCTGAGATACATGCATGGAAAGGAACGTGGAAGCCACATGGCACAGAAGGCAAAGAGAGGTTAAGCCTGAAAAATCACAGAAGCTCTTTGGAATGTTCTGAGAAGAGGATGCTGGATATCACAAAAGCAAAACACTGCTGGAACTCTGAAATAAAAAATAGAAAATGCTGGAGATATTCAGCAGGTCAGGAAACACCTATGGAAAGAGAAGTAGAGTTAATGATTCAAGTTGATGACCATGTTTCTCTACTTGTCCCATTCAATTCCATTTGATTCTCCCCTAACAACTCTTCTGTCACTTAATGTTTCCAGTCTTCTGCCTTATCATAGACCTTCCCTTTTCCTCTTTTTCCACCCTCCCCCATCTGACCTGTTTAACAACTATCACATTTCTAACTTTTCCCAGTTCTGACGAAAGGTCATCGACCTGAAATGTTGAAATGTTAACTCTGTTTCTTCTCTCCACAGATGCTGCCAGAACTGAGTATTTACAGCATTTTCTGTTTTTATTGCTGGATATCAGTTGAGAGAACAGAGTTAGCAACATAAAAGTAATAAATAGTAGTTTGGATAAAGTGTGGTTAGTTATCATGACATAGGGTCCAATAGGGGGGAGGAATGAGTCCCAACTGGGCAGAAAAAAAATCACAACGTCAGCCAAACATGTATGTGCATAAAAGCCCAAAATTGAAAGTGTAGCCCAGGCAGATAGCTGCAGTACAAAAATAAAAATACCTGGAAAAACTCAGCAGGTCTGACAGCATCTGCGGAGAGGAACACAGTTAACCTTTCGAGTCTGTATGACTCTTCAACAGAGCTGCAGTACCTGGCAGATGGAAAAGCCAATGCCAAGATCTTACTGCATTTATGGCCAGGCCAATTACAATCATAGATTGATTAATTAGCAAAACATAGGTGGTTTCTCAGTCCTGTTTAAACTGTATCCTGGCTACTACAGCAGTTGCTATCATTTTCCCATGTCCTTTTTTCATTCCAAATCTGTACAGTTGCTTTTGTAAGTTGTGTGCATAAAACAATTTGTCAGTGCAGCTGCCTGCTTGCTATGAGCAAATATTCTTTCCCCACATGATAAAAACATTAAAATTTAGCAAGGACAATATCTTAATAGAACAACAGGTGTTTATCAAAATTTCTGATAGAGTATTTTTGTTTGCTTTCTTTTTGAGAACTTCATTTTCATCAAGGTGAGGCCATTGCTGGGAAAAAAAAATTTCTCATTTTAGAAAATGGTCAGAATTTTCACATCTCAAATTGGTTGGGAGCAGATGCGGAATGACAAACAAAATGGCCATCAAGCGGCATGGCCAGAAATCCCACCTGTGTTTCTGCCCTGTCATTTTTGAGAGTGATGACGTGAGAGGGGGATGGGTGGGTGGGGGGGGGGTGGTGCTTATGACACATTTTGAGGCCTTCCCGATACAGCTACATACCCATCCAAAAATCCAAGCCAATGTATTTGTGAGTGGATGGGAATGGAAGTGGGCCTTTCAGCCTGCCTGTACTCTCACCTCAGGTCTGCTGAAATGGACGGAAGAACCCAAACCTGAGTGAGAGTCAGCACTCGTGCACTGACTCATCTTTCAGAGTGATCTTGAGTCGGTCTGACACCACATGGGACTTCACATGTCTTAGGCGGTCACAAAAAGGCACAATGCCAGTAGGCTATGTTTACCTTTAAGTTGGCAGGTAAACTGT
This sequence comes from Carcharodon carcharias, assembly GCF_017639515.1. Classification (NCBI taxonomy): domain Eukaryota; kingdom Metazoa; phylum Chordata; class Chondrichthyes; order Lamniformes; family Lamnidae; genus Carcharodon; species Carcharodon carcharias. The sequence continues at coordinate 173,962,590 of NC_054469.1, forward strand.
ATCAATAGTGATTACGGGAAAATGTCAAGCTTTAATGGAACCACAAAATCCAACTATGTAATAGGCAACACAAAATGGTCATGCGCACATGGAAACAGGGCTCCCAGACACCAAAGGGTGGTAACATATAATGGCACAATGAGTAACAGAGCAAGACGGAAATTCATATGACAGGCACTCAAGCTTAACAAAGAAGTATGCTTCATCAGGATCCACCTCTGATATCCTCTGCAGTCAACGCACCGGAGTATAAGCACATGCATGGACGCGACCAATTTGGGTGCACATGTGCAAAAGGACTATTAAAAATCCTGAGTTTTCAGAGCCCTCTTGAGAAATTGAGATGGTGTGTCTGATTGATCTCTAAAATGGTTGATATAGGCTGAATGACATTCTTCAGTCTTGCTGCTTTTTTTTTGAAATCAGGTTAGCTGTTCAGACCCTTTTAGTGTGGATCCATTTTGACCCAATGTCATGGTTGAAGCAATGGATTTAATGCTAAACTTCGAAGTGGTATTAATTATTTGGTGCCCACTTTTAGGCCCAGACCCAGGGTGAACTGCTAGCAATCATCTTCCAGCCCCAGAAGCCAATTTAGCCAATAGCTTCATTGCAGCGACCCTCAAACAAGTACCAGAATGGGTTTTCAGTGAACTATCAGAACTCATGTAGAATTGGGTGGCACTCCAGAGAAAGGCATTTTAGAAAAAATGTTTGAAAAACTTGGCTTTGGCTGGAACCCTCTGAAGAATCTGGAACAGGGCAGGCAAATTGATTCTTTAACAGGCGTTGGGCTCCTAATCTTATTTTCAATGGGCCCAATACCCATTTCACAAAATGGATGCATTATATTCTAATTTCTACCCCCAAGTTCTTCACAACAGGAATTTGTCCTGACAAGTAACAAACATTAACAAGTTGATCAATAAATACATGGAGATAGGTTACAGATCAGCTATGATCTCATTGAATGGCAGAGCAGGTTCGAGGGGCTAAGCGGCCTACTCCTGTTCCTATATTACTATATTTCTGACGCAATAGTTCATAAACTGTGGGTCATGACACCAGTTGGGGTTGCAGAAACAGCTACTGGAGTCGCAAACTCTCCCTCCTCCAGGGCTGGACCTTGGAAGGTCCAGCTACGAGTTCCAGCTGTGTCCAGCTCTGCCTTTGCCCTGCTCATGTTTTGGTCTCGGGATTTTTTCCTTCTTCTCCAGACCATTTAGAAATGTCACCTGGAGGGCTGCAGCTGCACATGAACTCTGGCTCACACTCTCAGAGCTTCTATGCCTCCCCAGCGGTCACCACCAGCTGGCTGGGGAGGTCGGGGAGAGAAGGGGACTGATTACAGCATATGTGGGGGAGAGATAGTGATTATAGTGTGTGCACATTTGGGGGAGGGGGTGGAAGGCGAGGAAAGAAACTTCACTTAGAGTTTTTGTCACTGAGCTTGGCTGAAGCCTCAGCGGCCAGTAACAGTCACATGTCATGTTCCATGCCTGTTCAGAAGCCTGCCACTTTCCATGGGTTGAAAGGAGCATGATTCCACAATCAGGTAAGTTATTTACCATGTCAAATAAATCCATTTTAAAGCTACATTGTGTTTAGCCAAATCCACAGTGAAACTGCAGTGGCTGGTACCATAAATATTATTTTGTGTCATTGAAACCCTCAGCAGGAAAGCAAAAGTTTATTTTACTTATCTCACATCAAAATTAATGATGTCAAGGTGGTCTTTATGGAACTTTGGCATTATTTTGTTATAGATCAGTAATGATGAATGCAAATAGTAACCGTTCTTCCTGACCAAGGTCCATGCACTGGAGTGACTCAGATGAAGTAATGGACTGGTGAGTACATAAAATAATAACATTTTTACATAGATTTTCATATTTATATCATGTATTTATATATTGACCTATTATACATGAACTTTTTATAATTATATACTAAATGTTACTATGCTGCTTTATTGCTATTTTGTGTTTGTTAGTGTCTGGGGCCATATTAATTTTCAAGTGTTAAAATGGGGTCACATTGAAAAGGTTTGGGAAGCACTGTTCTAATGTTACTAAAAATAAATACTTTACAGTTAAAAATATTTTATAACTGTCTATTTAACTGGGGATTTTGAATCACAGCTGTTGAACAAGTCATTTTACATTAAAATAAAAGAATTCTGCCAAATTCCCCAAGTAGATTGCAGATCAGAATTCCTAGGAGTAAGAAAAAAAATTTGAAAGCTTATTCCAAAATTGCTACTGCAAACATCTGATTTTGAGGCCCTGGTTAGACACTAGTACAAAAGGCTAGATAATTTGAAAGCTTAGTTGCTTGATTAGGCGCCAGGCAGATGGCTGTAATTAGTACCATGCTGTAAGGCTATGAACTTACCTCTGTGAAATGTCAACAACTTCCTCTCCTCATTGAGCATTTCTTAATGCTGACTGGCTGCCAAGCACAAGTTTGCATTAGCCTTTTCTGCAAAGCAGTGGTCTGTGCTCTTGATACCCCAGCTATAATTTTATGACTATCTGCTACTGAGCGCTCATTATTTCTAAAACATGAAGCTCCTCAGGGTTATAAAACTGGACAAATACAATGAAGAGAGCAAGCTTAAGAGCCTGTACTAACTGCAAATGTTACTCATACAACATATTTAAAATGCCAAACATTGCTGTAAATGCCATGTTTTATATAGCTAAGTCCATTTAAAAGAATCACAAATAAAGAAATTTCTCATCTAAAAAATGGCCTCTAAGACAGTGGAGCACTCACTCAGTACTGCAGAGCAGTCAGCAATGTGATTTCTACTCGTCCAAAGCCCATACAGGCTTGGCCCTATTAAAGCGCTATTAACTAAATTAATTCAGCCCAAGTTGAATTTATTTTATACTTTTACAACTGAAGTGTGCGCAATTTTGGTGAATTGTGCTGATCACCATGTTACTTATGAGAAACCCCAGGTATCAACATAATAGACCACATAGTGATGACTGAACTTTGCACTTGACAGCTTTCAATAACTAATGGTTAGGCAAGATGATTCGAAGGCAATATGCCAATGATAAGAAACTGGAATCAAGTCAACCCTCTGTGGCAAACTGGTAATCCAATGCTTGAGACAAGCTGGTCTGAACTACTGACTAGCCATCTGACTCATTAATAGTTTTGGAAGGGTAAACCTGTCACTTGATTTTCCCTACTAGTTCCAGAAAATTCTGCAAATCAATCGCTTTACCAGGTAGGGTGATCCTGAATGGACAAGCAGAGGAAGCTTGCCAATGCCACGTGCTGGTTAAACTTCAACAGCACTAACACTTGAGCTTCTCAAGCCTCCTTGCCTCTTGCCAATAGATACCCAAGGTATCTGGATTTGCCCAAATGGAGGGTGTCCATATAGGGAAACTGCACACTGGATATCAGGCAAGCAGAAACTCTACCTGCATGGATTTCTCAGTAACTTTCCATGTGTGTCTGTCATTGAGTTGATCAAAAACAAAAATTGCTAAAACAGGATTAAAACACTAGATACTTGAAGCACATTGTGACATATCGTATTTCCTACATTAAAATGTAGATAGTCACTAGTCTGTTGTGCTTTAAATGCAGTTCACTTCTAATCAGATTGGAAAAGTACTAAAATGTCACAAATGTTCAAGGAAACCAATGGAATGTAAGGGTAACAAGATAATGATCACATTGTTTCAAATTATGGGGACAAACATGATTACATTGTAATCAAGTAAAGTTAGTAACAATGAAACCATGTAAAATGTTTGGGGTTTATTCGTACTTCAACTGTAGCATTGCTGCAAAATCATTGAACATTGCAGACACCGAGTACAGCGTAAATGAAGGGACAAGATGGACACAACAAGCAAGGCTCCCTAGAGAGGTAGTCTCATTCTACTTCACTCCAGTAAGCTTGCTTTTATCATCTCTAAATGCCACTACTCCAATGCATTCCTTGTTGGCCTCTGATTCTCCGTCTGCCAGGAACTCATGTTTATCCAAAAGTCAGTTACACATGTCTTGCTGTGCACTTGGTCCCAGCTGTCCATAATCTGAGTTATTGCTGAGCTATATTGCTCGGCCCTCAATGGCCAACTTTAAAATCCTTATCCTGATCTTTAAAACCCTTCTTGGTTTCATCCCACCCTATCTGGTCACTCCAACGCTGGATCATGTGCATTCACATCCCAGCTTCCACCTCACCATTGGTGGCAAATTTTTCAACTGCATAGTTGCTGAAATTCTCTCTCAAAACATCTTTGCCTATCCACCTGTTCTCAACCTTTTGGTTACATTCCAAGGGCCTTTTTCCTTTGATGCAGGAATCAGGAGTTGGGCTATTTGCTGATGTTGTGATCCCAAACCTGAGTAACTGTGCATGCCCACCAAATTTTCACCCTGCAGAGTCAGGGGTGGGCTGGAGTTGAGGCTGCTGCCTCCCAACACAGCTGGAGGTAGAAAAGGAGGCAGGTGAATGCCAAGATGGGAAAGTTAGAAGGCCCAATTCTGTTTGCTGCAACATCAGCTCAGTTCTGTAGATGAGTATGAGGTCTCCAAATCCCCAACCCCCACCCCTCACCCTTTATGGCCTGCATTGCCTCTATTGACCCTTTGAATGAGCAATAGTGCTTAGTTCAACACCCCCGCTTTTTGATTGTAACCTTGTAAATTTCTCATTCATAAATATGTGTCAAACTCCCTTTTAAAGTTGTTTATGAAATCAGCTACCACCATCCTTCAGGTAGTGTTCCAGATTCTGACAACTCTCGACATTCTCCCCTTTAGATCTTTTTGCCCATGATATTAAATCTATAATCTCTGGTTCTCGACCCGCTCGCCAGAGGAAATAATTATTCTCTACTCCATGTAAACCTTGGACATAAAGTGAAGTTGAGGTCAAAGATCAGCTACAATCTTACTGAATGGCAGAGCAGGCTTGAGGGGTTATATGGCCAACTACTGCCCACATTTCTTATCAAATCATCTTAAAAACTTCCATTGGGTTACCTCTTAACTTTCTCAGTTCCTAATTTTATGAACCTCTCCTCATAACTAGAATCTCACAGTGAATCCAGGTAATATCCTGGTAAACCCTCACTAAGGCCTTTACATTTTTTCTTGAAGAGTGGTGTCCAGGTTTGTCCACAGCACTCAAGACTAATCAGTGAATCATAAAATTCTACCATAATCACTTTTTCTCTATTTTTATACCCAAATTACCTATATTCATTCTTAGCCACCTCATCAACTTGCCCTGCCACCTTAAGGGGCTCTGTATATGGACACCGAACTCTCCCGCCAGTCTTCTACGCTTTTCAAAATATATATATACTGTCTTTCCATAGAAGTCCTTGCTAAGTGTATCACAACACTTCTCTAAACTCCACCTGCCTTCATCATCCTGAGATCTTTATCCTGAACTATTACATTGTCAAGTTTCATATTGGTCGTAAATTTTATAATGCTGCTCCCTACATCATGGTCTAGGTTGTTATTTATTTTTATATATTTGTTCATTTTTGTTTAAATATCTGCTCATGGGATATGACTGTCAGTGGCAATTAATCCCCATTGTTATTATTCTTGAGAAAGGCAGTGGTGAGCTGCCTTCTTGAACCTCAGCAGTCCATGTGATGTAGGTGCATCCACAGTGCTGTCAGGGAAGGAATTTAACATGGAGGAACGAGGAGGGCATCGTATTTGATGTAGTGCAGGCTTGTCTAACACACAGGCTGGGATGTGGTCCGCAAAGCGCCCCACTGTGGCCCCCGGAGGTAGTTTTCAAAATGCTGGTAAATGCAGTGGGAAATTCTGAAAAAGAAAACTGCTCCTCCAACCATGGGCCATCCCCCTTCTGCATTTGCTGCTAATTGGCTCACAGAGCATGGGCCCATGGGGCTGGGGGCGCCAGGGGCAGGGGGTGCACGGGGGCGCCGGGGGCAGGGGGTGCACGGGGGCGCCGGGGGCAGGGGCTGCACGGGGGCGCCGGGGGCAGGGGCTGCACGGGGGCGCCGGGGGCAGGGGCTGCACGGGGGCGCCGGGGGCAGGGGCTGCACGGGGGCGCCGGGGGCAGGGGCTGCACGGGGGCGCCGGGGGCAGGGGCTGCACGGGGGCGCCGGGGGCAGGGGCTGCACGGGGGCGCCGGGGGCAGGGGCTGCACGGGGGCGACGGGGGCAGGGGCTGCACGGGGGCGCCGGGGGCAGGGGCTGCACGGGGGCGCCGGGGGCAGGGGCTGCACGGGGGCGCCGGGGGCAGGGGCTGCACGGGGGCGCCGGGGGCAGGGGCTGCACGGGGGCGCCGGGGGCAGGGGCTGCACGGGGGCGCCGGGGGCAGGGGCTGCACGGGGGCGCCGGGGGCAGGGGCTGCACGGGGGCGCCGGGGGCAGGGGCTGCACGGGGGCGCCGGGGGCAGGGGCTGCACGGGGGCGCCGGGGGCAGGGGCTGCACGGGGGCGCCGGGGGCAGGGGCTGCACGGGGGCGCCGGGGGCAGGGGCTGCACGGGGGCGCCGGGGGCAGGGGCTGCACGGGGGCGCCGGGGGCAGGGGCTGCACGGGGGCGCCGGGGGCAGGGGCTGCACGGGGGCGCCGGGGGCAGGGGCTGCACGGGGGGCAGGATGCGCACAGGAATGCGAGGGGCAGGGGGTGCGCAGCGGCGCAAGGGGCAGGGGGCGCGAGGGCCGGGGGTCCGCGCAGGGCAGAGTATGCTCGGGGACGTGAGGGGCAGGGGGGTGCGCACAAGGGTGCACGAGGGGTGTGAGGGGCGCAAGGGTGCATGAGGGGGTGTGAGGGGCAGGGGGTGTGAGGGGCAAGGGGCGCAAGGAGCAGGGGATGCGTGCGGGGGCGGGAGGGGCGGGGGTGTGAGGGGCAGGGCGCGCGAGGGGGTGTGAGGGGCAGGAGGTGCACGGGTGTGAGGGGCTGGGCACACGCGGGGGTGCATGGGGCAGGGGGTGCGAGGGGCAGGACGCATGAGGGGGTGTGAGGGGCAGGAGGTGCACGGGTGTGCGAGGGGCTGGGCACACGCGGGGGTGCATGGGGCAGGGGGTGCGAGGGGCAGGACGCGTGAGGGGGTGTGAGGGGCAGGAGGTGCACGGGTGTGCGAGGGGTAGGGCGCACATGGGTGCTGGAGACAGAAACCATAATAACAAGTAAAAAGTACTTGGATATGCATTTGAAATGCTCTAACATATAAGGATATGAACCAAGAACCAGGATGTGGTTTTAGGGCAAATGGCTGCTTGTTTGCTGGCCCAGACATGATGGGCCAAATGGATTCATTCTTCAAATAGAATGTAGCATTACAAAGAATAAAGGGTTCATTAATACTTTGATTCGATTAAATATTTTATTTAATAATAGCATTTAATGCAAGAACTATGATAGCATGCTATGATAGATGTACTATAGGATATTTTCTAGGAAATACAAATACAATAAAAGACATTGCAATATTAACATATGGGTATACTGAAGTGTCAGATAGGAAAAGTCTAACTGGTCTATCCAGCCTGTCCCATGCAGTCATGGTGCCCTTTGTGCTTGCAAAACTCTGTTCACCCATCACTCTGCCTCACCTACACAGAGTCCTTGTCCATCATCACCTAATTTTAAAATTCCCCTCGTGTTCAAATCTCTCCATGGCCTCGCCCCTCTCCATCTCCGTCACCTACTCCAGGCTTACAATTCTATAGATTCTGCAGTCCTCCAGCTTTGCCTTCTTGGGTGTCCTCTACTTTTTTTGGCACCACTGGTGGCAATTGTATCATCACTTGTCGAGCCACTAAGCTCTGGAATTCCCCTTGAAACATCTTTGCTATTGTTTCCTCCTTTAATAAGCTCCAGAAAACCTACGTCTGTGACAGTTGTTTAGTTACCTAATATGTCCTTCTTTAGTTCAGTGTCAATGTGTTGTCAAATAACACTCCTGTGAAGCACCTTAGGATATTTTACTACATTAAAAGGTGCTATATAAATGAAAATTGTTGTTGTTGGTATACATCTCATGATATAAACAATCCATACACCATACCCACCCAACAGCCATGTAATCTCTTAGGAAAGGGACAATTAGGAGGAAAAATCTGGAAAGTTCTTTTTCAACCCCTTTGGGAGTTTGCCCAGGACACCAGATTGATCCAGATTTAAATTACAGATTATCTAACTCTTATACAAGGCAATCTCTGTCCCAGCCAGAAACAGGTTCAGCTTATTCTTGGAGCTGTACAGCAAATCAGAGTTCCACAGAGTGTTCTCTGGGAAAAGAATGATCTAACATCCAAACTAGTTCTGCCATTAGGTAATTTGTAATCGTGATCCCTGATCCTCCATAACCTATTCATTTGAAATAATTTGTACGCATGTACACAAACTAGTTCCTTTGATATTGTATAAACCACAGACAAACTGTCTCAGGGTCTATACTTCTCTGAAATGTACAGTCCTAATTCTTTTAATCATTATTCAGTGGCTCAGGCATTACAAACTAGCAAGTAACCTAGTGGCTCTCCTAAACTTCAATATTCCCCACCATGTGAGGGGACCAAAGCTGAACACAGTATTCAAAAGAAGATTTAACCAAGAAGAAAATAATAATATTTTGTTTTGTGGAGAACTGTCCTATGAACACAACCTCGTACCTAGTTTGCAATTAATCTTTACTGATGTTTAAACAGAATTGTTCAGGGAAAGATGATGTCCTGTAATCTTGATCTTTCAAAGATCTTTCACTTCCGAGAAATGTAGTAGTGCTTGCTAAATTTAATCTATGACATGACAGTACAGAATTACTCGACTATGGTCCTTTGTGAGCCATGGTTCAGTTGGTGATACTCTCATCTCTAAGTCAGAAGTTTTGGGGTTTAAGTCTTATTCCAGGGACTTGAGTACAAAAATCTAGGGTAGCAGTCCAGGCAGTACTGAGGGTGTGCTGCACTATTAGAGATGCTGTTTTTAAGATGTGATGTTAAACCAATACCTCTTTCAGGTGGATGTAAAAGATTCTAGAGTGATATCTGAAGACTAGCAAGGGACATATGCCTGCTGTCGTGACCAATATTTACCCAGAATCAATGCCACTAAAAACTGATTATCTGGTCTTTTTCATATTGCTGTTCATGGGACTTGCTGCCACTTGTCCTACGTGGCGTGGTGCAGGTCAAAAGAACTTTACAACCAACAAAGTGCTTTGACTATTCCAGAGGTTGTGAAAGGCATAATGTAAATGCAACTCGGTTTACTGTTTAACAGTAAATTCTTTGAAGTATTAACTCTACAAACAAACTAGTTTGTTCAGGTGCATTTGTTTTCCAGGAGCTGCCAGACAACCTGTCTTGCCCATTTGATGCATCTCATATCCATCAAGAGATTGACCTGGGCCCATCATATACACACCTATATCTATCTCTAATTTTTTGGCTTAATTAAATAAAGAGATGCTCATCATCACTGCTGTAGTGTCATTGCATTTCAACACCACTGCTGTTTTCAACTTACGTAGATATTGTCCTGCTTGTAGCGGATGTGTAAATTATGCATGATTGCCCCTTCATGCAGTTCTGCCAAGGTTGCCATATCCTCAACGCCCTCAATGCTAGTTGGATGCATGACCACTACTTTTTCCCTGGTTAAAGCATTTAGTTTATAAGTGTACACCTGTTCCAAAACAAAAGAGAAACAGAATTAATATGTAAACAAATCAAATATGTGAACATGGTGGATACATAATTACATTCAACATTCGATGCTAAATTGAATAAATGCATGTTAACAACAAAAAAACTGCGGATGCTGGAAATCCAAAACAAAAACAGAATTACCTGGAAAAACTCAGCAGGTCTGTCGAAGGGTCATGAGGACTCGAAACGTCAACTCTTTTCTTCTCCGCCGATGCTGCCAGACCTGCTGAGTTTTTCCAGGTAATTCTGTTTTTGAAATGCATGTTAACCTTTGCCATCATTTTGAATTGAAAATTATAATCTCAGATGCAATGCATTACTTATTTAATATAAGTTTTAATTAGTTTAAAACATTGTGTCACTCTCTCTTTCAACATCTGTTACAATGTTTTGTGAATTGAAGTTGCACTCATGTCCATAAATGAGTTAATTACTCGGTGAGATCCAAATATGTTGGAGAAAGTAGAAAGTAGAGACTGCCCTAAGTGTTAGCATTCCCATGGACTTTGTAATGTCAAAGTCTCTTTCATAAGGAGTTTCCTGTTCCCCGGTCTCACAGGGGCTTGTTAGTTGCTTGGTAACTGGTATTAGAAGAAGTGCAAAGAAGTGCATTCAGGGGTAGAAGATGTGTCTAAGTCCAGGTTTGTGCCTGGATACATCCTCCCTCCGCCCGCCTCCAGAGGGTACCAATTTTTCAGTACTTACAAAAACATAGGAGCAGGTGTTGGCCATTCAGCCTCTCAGGCTGTTCTGACATTCAGTTATGATCTGCACCTCAAATCCATTTCCCACCTTTGCTCCATGCTCCTAAATATCCTTACTGAATAAAAACCATTTGATCTCAGTCTTGAAAACTCCTATTACATCACTGGGGTGGGGTGGGAGGTTGGCGAAGGATGGGGTTTGCGGTGGGAAATTCTGCACTTTTTTTTGCCTTTGGAGGCAAGTGGACACCCATGACATACACTTAGTGGCACGAGCCAATAGTTAGAGGCGCCAGAAGGCACTATCCTGACATAATTGTTGGGGGTCACAATCCAAAGAATTTCATGCCTTACATAATCTTACATAAGTTATATGAATGTTAGACCAACAGAGCATGGAGGCAGCTAACCTCCCAACCCTAACTCCAGATGATCATCAGTACAACAGAAAGACTAGTGAAAAATTTCCATGCTGTTCTAAAGGTCTTCGAATTTAAAATAAAATGAAATTATTTCAGTTGATGAAAACCTCAGGGGAGGAGAGGAACTGCCTTAGTACAGAGTAATCCCTCATATTTTCCTTTTCCTTTGAGACATTGTGGAATGTTGAATACCAAACCTACATGCACAGCATCATGGGGATTAGACCAGGGAAAATTTGCACAATCATCAAGATCAGGAACTTGCACTTTCATGTGGTGAAAACATGCTGCTATTATACTTAGGTTTCGGAAACCAGTTTTACATTGTCTGCTCCCTTCATTCCTATGTTTTCAAATTAATTCACACATTACGCCTTGTTCATTCGGCACAAGTGAAACTACCCTTACATTTGATACATGATGATGGGTCTCATTATGTAGAGAATGGAGGTGAACACAAAAATAGCATTTAATTGCAATTAGCTGTTTAGACAGCTAACATGCCAATTAACAGTTACTCCTTGAAGCTGCCTGCCTATCTGAATTATTACGAAGCTTCTGCAGATGGATTCCAAAGGTTTCTCGATTGACAACTGTTTTATTTTAAATATTGGCAAAAAGGAAATATGGGATTACAGAGGTTTTCTTTCTAATAAAATTTATATTAATTCATCAGCATAAAGTTTAGAATTTACATGTACCAATTCATGAAAGAAGACTAGACACCATACAAGAGACTGAAAACCCAAGTATGGGAAGGTTCATTGCAGGATCTGGATTGTGGCATTCCATTACTATCAAAGTACAATGAGTCAACTTAATGAATAATGCACAACTTTTATGAGCTAATGAAACCTCAATTCAAACCACTGCATACAAGATGTATATATTTCACAATAGCAAAAATAAAGTAGCTGTTAACTTGCTCACTTATACTAATATGATGTGTCAGCTATGGCTTAGCTGGGAGCACATTTGCCTTTGTATCATAAGGTTCAAGTCCCGCGCTAGCGCTTGAGCACAAAAATCAAGGCTGAAACTCCAGTGCAGTACTGAGGGAGTGCTGCACTGTTGGAGATGCCGTCTTTCAGATGGGTCATGAAGCTGCCTGTCTGGGTGGATGTAAAAGATCCCATGGCACTGTTTTGAAGTAGGGCAATGAATTTATCCCCAATGTCTGCCTTTTTTTAATCCCTCAATCAATGTCACAAAAAGATTATCTGATAATTATCACATCGCCATTTGGAATTTGCTGAGTGCAAATTAATTGCCGTGTTTCCTATATTACAACAATGAATACGGTTCAAAAAGTACATACCACCTGAATTAGGAGCAGGATTAGGCCATTCAGCCTTTCGAGCCTGCACTGCCATTCAATAAGATCATAGCTGATCTGAATGTGGCCTCAACTCCACATTACGCCTACCCCCTGATATCCTTTGACTCCCTTATTAGTCAAGAATCTATCTACCTCTGCCTTAAAAACATTCATTAACCCTGACTCCATTGCTCCCTGGGGAAGAGAGTTCCAAAGATTCAGGACCCTCTGAGAAAAAATATTCTATTTCCATCTTAAATGGGAGACCCCTTATTTTTAGGCTGTTTCCCCTAGTTCTAGGCTCTCCCACAAGAGGAAACATCCTCTCAGCATCCACCCTGTCAAGTTCCCTCAGGATCTTATATGTTTCAATAAGGTCACCTCTCAAATCTTCTAAGCTCCAATGGATAGAGGTCCAGCCTGTCCAACCTTTCCACGTAAGATAACGCACCCTCCCAATCCCAGGTATCAGTGGAGTGAACCTTCTCTGAACTGCTTCTAACGATTTATATCCTTTCTTAAATAAGGAGACCAAAACTGTACACAGCATCCAGATGTGGTCTCAGCGACGCACTGTACAACTGTGGTAAAACATCCTTACTTTTATACTCCATTCCCCTTACAATAAACAACGACAGCCCAACATTGGGTGTAAAGGGCTTTGAGACGTCTGATGGTTGGGAAAAGTGCTACATAAATGGAAGTCTTACTTTTAACTTGGATTTGCATGCAAGAAAACAAAACTCCACGAGGAGCAGGAGGAGGCCAGGCTGCTTGGCCTCAAAAGCATCGAAAATATCAGCAGTTGAACAAAATCATATCGTTTTGGAAACATACAATTGAATCCTTTGCAACTTCTAATGAGAAACTAAATTTTGGTTCCAGCATTGCTGATGGTTGTGCTGAGGATTTTGGTGAACAGTCTTGGCTCATCTTTTACATTTGTATCAGTCAACCTAACAGAGAATAAATTAAAATTGCTTTAAGATAACCAGCAGCCTTGGTTTTTGACATAATGGTCTTTGTGCACTTGAATTTATACCAAACAGGAAGTAGGAAATAGTAATAATGGGCCCAATGTTAGCTCCCGAAGCGGATAGCTTAAGCCAGGAATTTAACTGGCTCAGTGTACCGTTATTGGGGAGAAAGAGCCCCGACTGGCTAGATTTCACTCTGCGCACGGGGTTGTGGGATGGAATCGGGTTCACACCCCCAGACGCAGATCGAAGGCAGCCACAGGGGTTACCGAGTGCCAAGGCAGGATGATTAGAAAGCTTGCCCGGGTTCTCTGGGTCTTGTCGTTTTGTTCAGTATTCAGCCCTCTGGCCCTTCAGCATGATGAGGTCTTCACTATACTGGGGATTGGATGACCAGAATGCAAAACACCTCTGCTGAGTTCACAAGCATTACCCTACACATCCAAATGCCAGTCATTTTAATTCACCGCTCCACTCCCACTCTGACTTTCAGCCTCCTACACTGTTCCAATGAAGCTCAACAAAAACTAATTGAACAGCATCTCAATTTTTGATTTGGCACATTACAGACTTCCAAACTCAACACTGAGTTGAACAAGTTCAGTTCATAATCTCTGCCCCCATTTTTTACTGTACTTGGATGGCAGCTGTTGATAATGATTTTGCATTTTCCCATTTACTCCTCCTTTCTCTAGGCACATGATTTGTTTCTTTACTTGAACTATTACCATTTGCCTTGTGCCATTGTCTTTTTTGTCATTTACTCTCTCTATTTTCCTTTTCCTCCCCTCTCCCTGCATCTGTATTTCCTTTAAACATTTATATCTGTAACTTTCTTCAATTTTGATGAAAGGCCATCAATGTTAACTCCATTTCCCACTCCACAGATGTTGCCAGACCTGCTGAGTATTTCCAGTATATTCTGCTTTTACAAAAGTAAATTACAGCAGATGCTGGAAATCTGGAATAAAAAACAGAAAACGCTAGGAATACTCAGCAGGTCTGGCAGCAACTATTGGGAGAAACAGAGTTATGACCTTCCATCAGAACTGGAAAAAGTTAGAAATGCAATAGAGCAAATGTAAGGGGGAAGACTGGGAAAAAGAATAGGGATAGCTGATCAAACACAAAAAGGGAAATGGAAAGGAATGAAAGTGAACACGGTAAAGGAAACAAATGGAAATCGATACAAAACCAAAATATTATGGATGCTAGAAATTGGAAATAAAAACTGAAAATGTAGCAAGTACTCAACAGGTCAGGCTGCAACTATGGAGTCAGAAACACAGTTAATGGCAGGATTTTAGTGTCAATATGCAGTGGGAATGGAGGTGGGCAGATACCGAATTTCCCAACACTAGCTGGTTCTCTACCATGGTCTCAATTCCCAGCCATTTTCTGGCGGTCAGATTTGGCAAGGGATGACTGCCCACCCACAGGCAGTGGGTAGCTTTTTATTGCAATTGAAAGGCCAATTAAAGGTCATTGTTTAAAGGTAAAGTGGAATTCTGTGTTGTTGGGAGCACCACAGCTTCCTGGATTGGCCTCTTGATGTTATTGTGGAAGTTCCCCTTCCACAATGGTGGTCCAGCAGCTGTGATCGTTTTTAATTTTAAATATTTTAAAAGAGCTAAGAGGGCATGTCAAGATGGAGGCTTAAGCCTCTTGTTGCCCCTCCAGGTTTGAGAACCCAAATGCCATCCTTAATTGGAAGGCAAGCACACTCTCTCGCCACTAACTAAAATTGCTCTCCGGTTACTCCTCCTGGTGTGGGATCTGGCCCAGCGTTTGATCAGGATGTCAGGGACCTGACCCCAAACAGAAAATCCTACCCAAAGTTTCAGGTTTGTGACTTTCTATCAAAACTAGAAGAAGTTAAAAATGTAAAAGGTTTGGAGCGAATTATTTGTGTTGTGCCTTGATATCAATGTAATCAATGAAAAAAAAAGCTCATTTACCCAGCAAGTTTTTAAAGGGTACGAGATGATTGTTACATGAACATGAGGTTTACATTTCTGCTTTCAGGCAGAAACAAGGCTCCAAAAACCTGAGAGGACTGATCTTACCAGCTGTTCACTCTCAGTATGCCTGCTGGCACGTTCATTGGATAGTCCATGTGGTGACCTCAGGAGGCCAGGAATAAAGCAAAATGCTGCAAATGCTGGAAATCTCAAATAAAAGCAAATGCTGGAAACACTTAGCAGGTTAGGCAGCACTTGAGCACAGAGGAAAGCAGGTTTAACATTTCAGGTCAAATAACCTCCATCAGGTTCATCTTGAAGTTCTGCTCTTCTCTTTGATGAGATTTTCATTCAGCCTGTTCATAGCTCGGTGATGACCTCTCAACAAAACCATTAATTCTGCCTTCCACTCTCTGCAGAGGATGCCTGACTTTTCAGCATGTTTTTATTTCAGCCCAGCTGGCCACTGGCTTCAGACAGAAGCCTACTTATAATATACAAATCCGGCACTGACTATAGGGACTATGGTCCCTATAGCAATTTTGACATGCCAGTGGGTAGAATCTGCACCACACATGCTGTTCATTGGTGTTAGATGTTGAGTGGCATTAACCAGTGGTCCTTCAAAGCACAGATTCAGGCTACTAGAACAACTAAGTTTCTTTTTGTTTATTTATTCAAAAATAACACATTTTTGAGCTGCCAGGTGAAACAGATGAGATGAGAGAAAGAAAGAGAGCACGATGGGCGAGGCGGGGGATCTTCTCTCTCAGCAAATAATGCTCACTTAATAGATATTTGCACATCTGCCTTTCTTTCAATTTTAAATTTATCTCCTAAAGAACCCTCTTTACATCTTTGTTACACTAACAAATTAAGAATTTAAAAAATTTATTCATGGGACGTGGGTGTTGTTGGCTAGGCCAGCATTTATTGCCCATCCCTAATTTTCATTGTTCAGAGGGCATTTAAAAGTCAACCACATTGCTGTGGGTCTGGAGTCACACATAAGCCAGACCAAGTAAGGACAGCAAATTTCCTTCCTTAAAGGGCATTAGTGAACCAGATGGATTTTTAGAACAATCAGCAATGGTTTTGAGGTCATCATCAGGCTTTTAATTGCAGGTTTTATTGAACTCAAATTTCTCCATCTGCTGTGGTGGGATTCGAACCAGGGTCCCCAAAGCAATACCCTGCGTCTCTGGATTACTAGTCTCTGGAATAATAGTGCAGTGACAACATCACAATGTCACCCACTTCCCCCAAGGTCTTGAGTGCTCCACTCAAGCCCTTGCACTTGAACAATAAATAGTGGGAAACATAGGGTGGGATTTTCCACACCCGCCCGCTACTGGGATCTTTTGGTTCCGTCACAAGTCAATGGGCTTCTGGCTGGAGCACCGCCTCGCCCGGGGCTGGTCCCACCCGCAATGGGGCTGGAAAATCCCAACCATTGTTACAGTGCTGAGACTACTACCAGTGGACCAGAAATATCCTTCTCCCTTTTGCAGTCAACAATTATTTAGTCCAATATTTCTATTTATATGTGTCTATTAGAAAACCAACTCAAAAGCAACAAAGTTCAAGTGCCAAGCCATCTTGCTCATGAATTGATTGAAAACAGATATCAAACTTTTCTATTTGAGTTATGTGAAATGCGTATGATTAATTAAATAAGTGTTAGCTGTAAAACATAAAATGCTGGAAACATACAGCAATTAATTCAAAATGAAAAATTGTCACTTTTGGTACCTACTACACCGTAACAATTCTGTTATTCTGTGGAGAGAACAGGCAGATGACTTTACCCTTCAGATGTGGACCCTTCAAAAGATTCAGGCCTGAGACATTAATTAATCTGCTCTCTCCAGAGGTGCTTAATGAACTGAAATTTTCTACTATTGTTGGTGACATCTTTTGATGATCTGCTTCTATCACTGCTTGTTTGTCCCTACAACCACACCAACCCCCTCCACTTCTCTCTCTCTCTCTCCGCACCCCCCCACACACCTTAAACCAGCTTATATTTCAACTCTTTCTTGGACTCGAACTCAAGTTCTGTCGAAGGGTCATGAGGACTCGAAACATCAACTCTTTTCTTCTCCGCCGATGCTGCCAGACCTGCTGAGTTTTTCCAGGTAATTCTGTTTTTGTTTTGAAATTTCCAGCAGTTGGTTTTTCTTTGATTTCCAGTACCTACAATTTCTGGCAAAAGATGTTTCTTGGAGGACGTTATTCCAAGAATTGCATATGTCTAGACTCCTTGGGAGGATAGTGACATCTAGAATGCCCCCAACAGTAGACTGTGCCTTATCAAACTGTTGTAAGGTAGTGAGGTAATATAATGCTAACGCAATTCAGGAAGTAACAAAGTATGAAGATTGCAGACTAATCTGAAAACCAGAATATTTGAACAAATGAAAAAAAAACTGAAAAACCTATAGTAGAAAGGTGAGCATGAGTTCTGGGTAATACTGTGTCCACAGCTAGTGACCTACTTTATGTGTGCCATCCATATTGAAATGGACAATTTGTGAAGAAAATTACTTGTGCTAATAAAGGATGGTTGTGGTTTAAAAAAAATGTGCTGTGCTATTGGTTACTTGACACTACATCCATGTAAGTGACAGATGTGACACAAACCACAAAAGTAGTTGTATAATTATCCTGATGCAATAGTGTCTGCACCTAGGGTGCCCTGATTCGAACTCCATTTGCTTCAATAGCTAAAAGCAAAATACTGTGGATGCTGGAAATCTGAAACAAAAACATAAAATGCTGGAAAAACTGAGGAGGTCTAACAGCATCTGTGGAGAGAAATAAACAGAGTTAACATTTCGAGTCTGTATGACTCTTCTTCAGAGCAGCTCTGAAGAACAGTCATATAGATTTGAAACATAACTGTGTTTCTCTCTCCACAGATGCTGAGTTTTTCCAGCGTTTTATGTTTTTATTCGTGAATGATGCCGTAGCCAGTCACAGATAATAACATTCAGAATGCAAAATAGCAGGTTTGAAGTGATTAATTTAAATTCTAAAATTTGACTGCTTCTAATGAGTAACTGATGTTAACTCCTCACCTGCAAACATTTCTGATTTTTCCACCTCAAAAAAGTAGAACAAATATTGCAAAAAATTGGGAACTGGTTTAGCCAATTATTACTGCCTCACTGTGGACTGATAGGGACTTGGAATGGTGAATAGGCTCATTCACACGATACAATATTAGAGAGTTGAGACACATGCAGCTCCTGAAGTTACACTTTAACTGGTTACTAATTGATATATTTTTAAAAATAGACAATGGCAGTTCCATGGGTTTGTTCCATATATTTCAAATTCATGCAATTGAGTAGATATCTGTATATAATTTAAATATGTTTCTTTGAAGTCTGCAGTTCATTCTAGATTTTATTTCACATTTATAATTAAGCATGTCTGATTGTCAGTGGTTTCCTCACCACAAATCTCCAGGAAAAATTGGCAAATAAACACAGTGGAGGCCCTAATCCACTCATTTCACTGCACAATTAAATGAACCAATTCAAAGCCTTTGCTTTCCCTTCCAGTAACTGTCAAATCATCTGTGAAGATTGAAGTGTGACCTTTGTGGTACAAACAATTAGTTCCTAAGGGGTTTTATATCTCTTTACTGAGACAGTTTAGTACTCATGCCATGGCCTTTTTTCTTTTAACTATGGCCAGGACAAGTTCTAAACTATAGTCCAATGTATTTTCAGGTTAATAAAAAGTAGCAAAGTTCCGATTGGGTGGTTCAGAAAAGCCTAGCAATTTCATCATGGAGCTAACTTTTGGGTTCCATGATTTTTTAATGGTACCACTTTTGTCAGACTAATGGAAATCCAATCATTTAAAACCCAATACTGACTAAGGAAGTATTATAACCATGTGCATAGAAAATAATTGAAAGACAATTCTGCCCTTCAATTCTAATCAGCTAAGTGTGCTTTGATATCTGGCACAATCTAATTTCATCCCCTTTCATTATCTTGCACCACAAAAATAGTCTGTCTGAAATTCTGTTTAGTTATAAAATAAATTTAAATATTTTAACTCCAGAGAGCACAATAGCAAGAGGTTAGTAAAACCCAAAATTGAGTTTGCATTTGGTTTACCAGACACTATGCAAGCTAAGTTTAATTTAGTTACTAGCATTAGCACGTCTGGCTTTGAGTGTCACATGAAGAACTGGACACAAGTCCAGGCCAACAGTCCAATTCAGTACTCGGAGTGCCACATTACTGAAAGTGCAGGTGCCATCTTTTTATCTTGTATGGGACGTTGGCATCACTGACAAGACCAGCATTTGTTGCCCATCCCTAATTGTCTTGAGATGGTGGTGGTAAACTGCTGCAGTCTATCTTGTGGTGGGTACGCCAACAGTGCTGTTAGAAAGAAAGTTCCAAGATTTTGATTAAGCAGCAGTGAAAGAATGGTAATCTAGTTCCAATTAGGATGGTGTGGCTTAGAGGGAAACTTGCAGGTGGTGGTGCAAGGAGGCAAGGCCCCATGACAGAGTACCCTTGGATGTCAGACCTTGGGAGAAACGTGTAGGGGGAAGGTGCCTGATGTGGAAAGGAGATCTTTAAGGGAGGCGTGCACCACCCCCCTCCTGCCCCTGAACTCTTCTACCACTTAATGGCTTCAAAAGGGGCGAGGCCTAGGCTTGCCCACCCCCATAAAATTGTGGAGAGGTCAGGGGTAGGCAGTAGGGCTTGGAAACCCTCTGACAGGGAACCATAAAATCCTGTCCAGTGACGCTAATAGTGAAGGCCAACATTCCTCAATCAAACAATACCACTGCTGCATTTGCCTGTAAGACAACATTCATTGTACTTTTGAAGAAATGTGATGTGTGAAGTTTTTTGGAATACTTCGGCAAGAAAAGTTGCAACATTAACTGTATTATTTATAATCATGTAATTAATAACAATTTAGTGAGAGAAAAAACAATGACAAAACAATATTTCTTTTCAAAGTGACATTATTACAATGCACTGGAAACAAAAACTGATTAATTGCCACTGTGCTTTAACTTTTAGAACCAGCTAAATAGGCGTTACTGAGCCCTGAGCACCATTCCTCAGATTGGGAATGGACTTCAGTCCTCCAGTGCTCAGAGTCCATTTTTAAGCTGCACTGAGTTGGGAGACCTTGAGAAAGAGCCACAATATCTTCTGGAGAAGAGTGAAGAATAACTCGGAGGGGACATTCATGCCTGGATATATCAAATACAAGGATCATTGTTGGAATTTTGGGACCAAGTCTGCCACTCAACATTCTGGTACAATTCAGGATGGGGTTTAATTTTCAAGAAGAAAAGAGATCAGTGTAAAAGTAAAATGGAGAAGTGGCTCCTTCAAGTAACATTCTGATATGACAAAACTCTAAGTGGAATATGCAGTGGTAACATTTTTGTTACAACAATCATGATATATAAAAATATCAAAACCATCATGTGATTTTCAAGTCTTCCCAGTGGCCGGTTGTCTGAAAATAAGGCTTCTTCATTAAACTAATTAACAATCTAGCGCAAATTTACTGTAAAATGTCACATTCTCATGAGGGTAAATATCATGTGATTCCCTGTGCCTGAGGGTGATCGAAGGTTCACCATTACAATGATACTGTGTTAAATTAACTAATGCACTGGTAAGAAAAAAATCAAAGCCTTGCTAAACTTGTCTGAAAGAAAAAAAACTTCTTTCTAAATTAACAGGGAGTAGTCTAAAGGAAAAAAAATTGAACGAAGACAGATGTCTCACATGATTATGACTGAAAGAAACCTGATTAGTTACTGATGCCTGACGAGTACAATGAATATTATTGTGAATCTGTAAATTAAGAAGGATCAGTAATGCTGTATTTATTATGCAGTAGAAATGGCTTGAGAATAAGATTCAGTTCCTTTCTGCCAAATTCAGGCTATTTTCCAAAGCAGGCCAAATTTGGAGACTGGAGCAACAGCAGCAAAATTGTAGGTATTGTTTATGATAATGCTGCCAGCCTGGAAGAAAACCCGAGGCTCAATGTCACGTCAGAGACTCGTGCTACTTTGTTAGTGCATTTACCACGGTGACAGTACTGTAAGCAGACTCACAACACAAATGAACACAGGCAGTGTGATCAGTGGTGCTTCCAGGTTTTCTTCCTACAGCTATAAAAATACTCACAAAGTCTTCCACTTGCCAAAGGCAAGAAATTAGTATTTCTTGAGGTGTGCAAAAGAGAAACGTGATAAGGTTGCTCCCAGGCTAATTTGTCTGGTAAATACACAATACAAGTGTTTTTTTCAAATCTCTCTCTAGGACTTGTTTTCAAAACAGGTTTGTTACGAAATTGCCAGAATATTAGATTCAGTTTATAAGGGTTAATTCCCAGGTCATGCAGCATTTTGTTCTCGTATCATAGCATCTTGGAGAACAGAATGAGGCAATTCAGCCTATTATGCTTGTGCCAGCTCATGAAAAGAACTACCTAATTATTCCTATTGCCTGTCTTTCTCCACATATTTCCTTTCCAGCTATATGGCCAATTTTATTTTGGAAGTTACTGCTGAATTAGTTTCTGCCACTTGCTCAGACAATATATTGCAGCTTATAACATGTGGTGTAAAAAAAAATCTCATTTCCCCTCTGGATCTTTTGACAATTATCTTAAATCTGTGTCCTTTGGCTATCAACCCTCCTTTCAGAGGAGATAGTTTCTTCTTATTTATTCCATACAACCCCTTTGTAATTCTGTTCCATTAAGTCGTCCCTAACCTATTCTGTTCTAAAGAGAACAAGCCCAGCTTCTTCAGTCTTTCTTTTTAACTTGAAGTCCCTCATTCCTGGTATAATCCTGCTAAATCCCCTCTGCACTCTCTCTAACGCCTTAACACTATTTTAACATTAAAACCAAGGAATCTAGGCAGTTACTATAAAAATTAGGAATATTAATTAAGAAACAGCAGGAATCACTTGTGTGGAATTCCATGCCACTGTAATTAAATGGTTTCTTTCAGAATCCTAACTGACCAAGTCCTGTTTATTTATTCTAAAAGGAGGTTTAACTAACAGTCTGGTGACCTAGGTTCTGATGTCAGAGAAAACAGTACAATCAGAATTGATTGACAACTCGGCAGGACAACACAAGCAGGGTTAAAGTAGCTTTAGCAAACACTTTTTCTCTCTCTCTCTCAGACACCAGAAGGGGGGAATGAACATATCCAGATTATAATCAATATGCAGAACCAGTTATCTTGGGATTATAGAATCATAAAAAGCTTATGGCACAGAAAAGAGGCCACTTGGCCCATCATGTCTCCACCAGCCAAAAAATGAGCCACTCAGCCCAATCCCACTTTCTAACATTTGGCCCATAGCCCTGCAGGTTACAAAACTTCAGCTGCATATCCAGACATTGAGTTGAGGGTTTTTGCCTCTACTACTCTTTCAGTCAGTGAGTTCCAGACCCCCACAATCCTCTGGGTGAAAACATCTTTCCTCATCTCCCCTCTAATCTTTCTAGTTTAAATCTATGCCCCCTTGTCACTGATCTCTCTGCTAAGGTAAATAGACCTTTCCCATCCACTCCATCCAGGCCCCTCACAATTTGTAGAATTCAATCAAATCTCCCCTCACCCTCTTCTGCTCCAGGAAGAACAACCCCAGCTTGTCCAATCTTTCTTCATAGCTGCAATTTTCCAGTCCTGGCAACATCCTCATAAATCTCTGTACCCTCTCTAATGCAATTATACCCTTTCTGTAATGAGGTGACCAGAACTGCACACACTACTCAATTTGTGGCCAAACTAATGTTTTATGTAGTTCCAGCAAAACCTCCCTGCTCTTATGTTCTATGCCTCAGCTAATAAATGAAAGGATTCCATACACCTTCTTAACCACCTTATCAACCTGTCTTACTACATTCAGGGACCTGTGGACATTCACTCCAAGCTCTCTCACTTCCTCCACACCTCTCATTATACCCCAATTATTATGTATTCATTTGCCTTGTTTGACCTCCCCAAACGCATCACCTCACACTTCTCTGGGTTGAATTCCATTTGCCACTTTTCTGCCCACCTGACCAGCCCATTGATAACTTCCTGCAGTTTACAGCAATCCTCCTTACTATCAACTATGCAACCAATTTTTGTGTAATCTGCAAATTTCTTGATCAAACCATTACTATATAACCACAAAAAGCAGGGGACCGTATACTGCCCGCTGTGGAACCCCACTGGAAACAGCCTTCCAGTTACAAAAGCCATCAACAATTACCCTTTGTTTCTTGCCACTGAGGCAATTTGGTATCCAGCTTGCTACATTCGCCTGGATCCTATGGGTTTTAAGTTTTTAAACCAGTCTGCCATGTGGGACCTTGTCAAAAGCCTTGCCAAAATCCATATAGACCATATCAACTGCACTCACCCTCATCAATCCTTCCTGTTAATTCCTGAAAATATTCAATCAAATTAGTTAGACATAGCGACGGAGATTAAGGGGTGACTGGACAGACGTTTACAAAATTATGAGTGGCATGGACAGAGTAGATAGCCAGAAGCTTTTTCCCAAGGTGGAAGAGTCAATTACTAGGGGACATAGATTTAAGGTGAGAGGAGAAAACTTTAGAGGAGAAATGCGGGGCAAGTGTTTTTACGCAGAGGGTAATGAGTGTTTGGAATTTGCTGCCAGAGGAGGTGGTGGAAGCAGGTACGATAGTGGTGTTTAAGAGGCAGCTTGAAAAATACATGAATAGGATGGGAATAGAGGGATATGGACCCCGGAAGTGCAAAATGTTTTAGTTTGACAGGCAATATGATCGGCGCAGGCTTGGAGGGCCGAAAGGCCTGTTCCTGTGCTGTACTTTTCTTTGTTCTTTGACCTTCCTTTAACAAATCCATGCTGACTGCCCTTGATTAATCCATGTCTTTCTAAGTGACAGTTTATCATGTCCCTCAGAATTGATTCCAATAATTTGCCCACTACCAAGGTCAGGCAACTGGCCTGTAATTATTCAGTCTATCCCTCACTCCCTTTTTAAACAAAGGCGCAACATTAGCAGACGTCCAGCCCTCCAGCACCTCACCTGTATCCGGTGGGGATTGGAAAATGGTGGTTAGGCCCTACGCAATTTCCTCCCTGACTTCTTTTAGCAGCCTGGGGTACATTTCATCTGACCCTGGTGATTTATTCACTTTCAAGGATGCTAATCTCCTTATTACTTCCTCTCTCCCCATGTTTATCGCATCCAATACTTCACAAAATAGGCGGGCAATGCAGGCATTGTAGTTAAGGAGTGTGAAGACAGGTGGTAAATTATTCACTAAGAACCATACCAACATCCTCTGCCTTATACACATAGGTTACCTTTTTGATCTTTTATGGGCTCTACCCTTTCCTTGGTTATCCTCTTACTCTAAATGCATTGATAAAAACATCTTTGGGTTCTTCTTGATTTTGCTTCCCAATATTCTTTCATGCCCTCTCTTTGTTTTCCTAATTTCCTTTTTGATTTGACCCTTCCACTTTCTATGCTACTCTCAGTTTTTTGTAGTATTGAGTCCTCAGTGTCTGACATAAGATTTCCTATTCTGTCTTTTCTTACCCTGTAAACTCCTTGACATCCAAGGGGCTCTAGATTTGGCCATCCCACCTTTTCCTTTGTGGGAATGTCTTTACTCTGAACTCCTTGAATCCCCCTTTGAATGCCTCTTACTTCAAGTAGCTGCTTCCAGTGCACTTTTGCTAAATCACTGCTCACTGTAGTAAAGTTGGCCATGCTCCAATTTAGAACTTTAACTCCTGTTTTATCTTTGCCCTTTACATAATTATGTTAAAACCAACTGAATTATGATCACTACCACCAAAATTCCTTCCCACTGCCACTCCTTCCACCTGCCCAGCTTCATTTCCTAAAACTAAATCTAGAACCATGTCCTCTCTTGTTAGCCAAAAAAGTTCCCTTGAATGCACCTCAAGAATTCTGTTCCCTCCATTCCTTTCACACTAAACCTATCCCAGTTAATATTGGGATAGTTAAAATCCCCTAATATTCATGCCCTATTGTTTTTGCACTTCTCGGAGATTTGTCTACATATTTGCTCTTCTATCTCCCTCTGACAGTTTGGGGGTCTATAGTACACTCCCAGTAGCATGACTGTCCCTTTTTTTGTTCCTAAGATCAATCCATATGGCCTCAGTTGATGATCTTTCTAACATATCAACCCTCCTCACAGCTGTAATTGATTCTCTAACTAAAATTCCCACCCCTCTTCCTTTTATCCCCCTCCATCTCGTCTGAAAAACCCTGTAACCAGGAATGTTGAGCTGCCATTCCTGTCTCTCTTTAAACCATGTTTTTGTGATAGCTATGATATCATACTGCTTTGTTTCTATCTGTGCCCCCAGTTCGTCTGCTTTATTTGCTACATTCCTTGCACTGAAGTATATACCCTTGAGCACTGACAAACTCTTTTTATTTTCTATCTTTTGTTCCTCCGTCTTCCAGACTCACTGATTTTCTGCCCTCCATTACCATTTCTGGTTTTGCCCCATCGAAGTCTACTCTCAGGTTCCCACTCCCCACCAAACTAATTTAAACCCTCCCCAAAAGCACTAGCAAATGTCCCAGCAAGGATACTGGCCCCAGTCCCATTGAGATGCAGGTCCCACCTCCCCCAGAACTGGTTCCAATGCCCCAGGAATCTGAATCCCTCCCTCCAACACCATCTCTCCAGCCACACATTCCTTAGCTCTAACCTCCTATTTCTATGCTCACTGGCACATAGCACTGATAGTAATCCAGAGAGTGCTTCCATGCAAATACAACACACATGGCAAAAAAAATCAAGTCAAATGACACTAGCTTCCGTCACACTCCTGAATTGTGCCTTGTAGATGGTGGACAGGCTTTGCGAAGTCAGAGGTGAGTTACTCTCCACAGAATTCCCAGCCTCCAACCTGCTCTTGTAGCCACAGTATTTATATGGCCAGTCCAGTTCAGTTTCTGGTCAATGGTATTCCCCAGGATGTTGATTGTGAGATATTCAGCAATGGTAATGCCATGGAGAGATGGTTGGACTTTATTATTCGAGATGGTCATTTCCTTGTGTTTGCCACATTATTATTTGCCATTCATCAGCCCAAGCTTGAATGTGGTCCAGACCTTGCCTTATATGGGCACAAATTTTTATTTCAGTATGTCATGAGTTGCAAATGGTCCTGAAAACTGCACAATAAGCAAATATCCCCACTCCTGACATGATGGAAGGAAGGTCATTGATGAAGCAGCTGAAGGTGATTGAGCCTGGACACTATCCTGAGGAGCTCCTGCAGTGATGCCCTGGAACTGGGATGATTAACTTCCAACAACCACAACCATCTTCCTTTACACCAGGTATGACTCAGAGCAGAGTTTTCCCCTCCAGAGGAGAGCTTTTCACTTGAATCCCATTGATTCCAGTTTTGCTAGGGCTCCTTGATGCCACGCTCAAGTCAAATGCTGCCTTAATGTCAAGGGCAGTCACTCTCACTTCATCTCCAGTTCAGCTCTTTTGTTCATGTTTGTGCCAAGGTTGTAATGAAGTCAGGAGCTGAGTGGCCCTGGCAGAACTCAACTGTCCATCAGTGAGCAGGTTATTGCTTGGAAAGAGTAACTTGATAGCACCGATAATACCTTCCATCACTTTACTTATGATCAAGAGTAGACTGATGGGACAATAGTTGGGCTAGATTGAATATATCCTGCATTTTATGATCAGGACAAACCTGGACAATTTTCTACATTGTCAGGTGGATGCCAGCTGTACTGCAATAGCTTGGCTAGGGTGCAGCTTGATTTGGTACATAAGTCTTCAAGTACTGCTGCAAGGATGTTGTCAGGGATAATAGGCTTTCCTGTATCAAGTGCTTTCAGCAGTTTCTTGATATCATGTGGAGCAAATTAAGTTGGCCAAACACTGGAATCTGTGATGCTGGGGACCTAGGAGGAGGCAGGGATGGATCATCCACTCGGCACTTCTGCCTGAAGATGGTTACAAATGCTTCAGCCTTGTCTTTTGCATTGAAAGGCTGGGCTCTGGGCATCAATTAGGATTGAGATATTTGTGGAGTGTCCTCTTCCTGTTAGTTGTTTAATTGTCCACCACCATTCACGACTGGATGTGACAGGAATGCAGAACTTTCGCTTAGCTCTACAATTGCTTGTTGCTTCCACTGTTTGGCAAGCAAGTATTCCTGTCTTGTAGTTTCACTAGGTTGGCACCTCATTTTTCGGTGTGCCTGGTGCTGCTCCTGGCATGCTCTCTTGCACACGTCATTGAACCAGGATTGATTCCCTGGCTTTACAGCAATAGTCTGGTGAGGGACATGCTGGGCCACGAGGTTACAGATTGTGGTTGTATACAATTCTGCTGCTGCTGTCAGTCCACAATGCCTTGTGGATGCCCAGTTCTGAGCTGTTAGATCTGTTCTGAATCTATCCCCTATAACACAGTATTACTGCTACACAGGATGGAAGGTATCCTCAGTGTGAAAACGGGACTGTGCCTTCTGTGCATTGGTCGCTCCTACCAATACCATCATGGACAATAGATCTGCGACAGGTAGATTGGCAAGGACGAGGTCAAATATGTTTGCCCCCCACCCCCACCTTGTTGGCTCCCTCATCATCAACCGCAGGCCCAACCTAGCAGCTATGTTCTTTAGGACTCAGCCAGCTTGGTCAGTAGTGGTACTACCAAGCTACTCTTGGTGACGGACATTGAAGTTGCCCACCCAGGGTACATTCTGTGCCCTTGCCACCTTCAGTGCTTCCTCCAAGTGGTGTTCGACAGGGAATAATGATCCATCAGCTGAGGGAAGGTGGTAAGTGATAATCAGACTAGTCAAACAACAACCTGACATAGACACATTCACTAAATCATGCCTTACAGGATGTTCCACACACCTCCACTACCATCCTTGGGTATGCCCTGTCCCACCATTGGGTGACAATCAGTAAGAGGTTTCCTTGCCCATATTTGACCTGATACCATGAGGCTACATGGGCTCTGCAGTCAATGTTGGGTATTCCCAGCACAACTTCCTCCTGACTGTGCACTAACGTGCCACCACCTCTAATGCATCTGTCCTACCAGTGGAACTGAACATACCCGGGGATGATGATGGAGGTGTCTGGGACATTGTCTGCAAGGTAAGATTCCTTAAGTATGACATTGTCAGGCTATTGCTTGACTAGTCTGTGGGACAGCTCTCCCAATTGTGTCACAGGCCCCAGATGTAGGAAGGACGACTTTGCAGGGTCAACAGGCTATGTGCGCCACTGACAGTTCCAGTACCTAAGTCGATACTGGGTGGTCCATCTGGTTTTATTCTTTTTGTTTTGCTTTTCTGTAGCAATTTGATTCACTCTGCAGTAGATAGATATTTTATGGGAGCATTATCTTCCCTGATTTTGGATATTGAACAAAAATTCCTTCACAATTTTTGGGAGCGTAGCCTAACTGAAAACTCTAACTGATTATTGTTTCCTTTAAACATAACAGATATTCAGTAACATATTTTAATCTCAGTGCCATCTTTATACAATTTTATACAATATGATTATATTATTGTGCATATTTGTTTCATTGTTATAAGCATAAAATATGACCTCACACATATTTTAAAGGAAGAGTAATTTAAAAGCTTAACTGACCATTTACTTCATTACACTTAGTGGAGCCTTGCTGTGCCCTAACTGGCTGCTGCAATTCCCTACATTACAACAGTGATCACATGAATCAATTTCATTACAAACATGCAATTTGACAGAATCCGGGGTTGAGCATAGAACACAAAGTGACGGAATGCTGTACACGCTTCAAGACTGCATCTTGTTTTGATGACACCTCCCTAAATATGATGTTGGGGGTGTAAGGGACTCCAGGGAGGGAGAAACATAATGGGGAAGGCAAGGGGGCATGACCACAGGTTCCCCGTGAGGACAGTAGAAGGAGCCTTTTGCCGTGCTTATGGAGGCAATGCTGAAAGTGGCTTAATGACCTGAACAGGGCAGGAAAGGTGAGTACAATGGCACATTCAACCATATTCCTGATGTGTGCATTGACTCAAAACCGTCCATCTGCCTTCTCAAAAGCCTTGTACAGCACATCACTCCTCACATAAACTTTGTGGGTACACCTACTACTTTCCGTCTATGCACTTCCCCAGATTCCCAACCATCCATCCATCACTGAACCTCCTCCTTAACATGATGCAATGTCTCTGTTTCAGTCATCCTCAACAAGTGCTTACCACCCATCTGTTTAATACTCAACTCATGGGTCTCTTTCCCTCTTTGCAGAAGCAAGAGCAGGACATGAGGGAAAGGTAGAGAATTGGAGGTGGCCTCCCAGGTAGCTCACAAATGACAGCTGCAGAGGAGACAGCACTTTGGCAATGAGATCCTCCCAGCTACTTGATGGCAGAATTAATATCAGACTGCCACATCTCATACAACATTTCTTATTGACTTGATGTCAGTGGCGGCATCATGGTAATGTCGCTGGACCAGTAATCCAGGGACCCAAGCTAATGGTTTGGGACATGGGTTCAAATCCCACCACAGCAGTTGGTGGAATTTAAATTCAATTAATAAATCGGGAATATAAAGCTAGCCTCAGTGATGCTGACCATGAAACTATCAGCGACTGCCGTGAAATCCCATCTGGTTCACTAATATCCTTCAGGGAAGGAAATCTGCCATCAGTCTGGCTTACATGAGACTCCAGATCCACAGCAACATGGTTAACTCTTAACTGCCCTCAAATGGCATAGCAAGCCACCTATTGAAGGGCAATTAGGGATGGGCAATAAATGCTGTCCTTGCCATCGAAGCCCACATCCCATGAAATACTAAAGAAAAAAAGTCAGTAGTGAGTGAAATATTAAAACATTGAAAGTGTTCATAGTTCATATCTTAATCTCACAGGGCGCTCAAGAACCCAGCAGGAAATGGTACAGGAGGCCATTAACCACTTCTCACAGAGGAGGTCACTCACTCTGAGCATGCACCTGCATGTCATGCAAATCATGAACTATGGCAAATACTCTCACTTCAGTGGGTCTGGTAAGGAAGATAGTTGGGTTTTCACAATCACAAGAAAGAAAGAGCAGATGGTGGAGAAAGCGACAGCAGTGGGGAGTGTGACAGAAGTCACAGGCTCCAACCTCTGCTCAGTTGGGTGTAGATATCGAACCTCAGAGGTCACCAATAAAGCAAAATATCAGAAATGAACATTTGATGTATTGGCACACATTCCATCTGCACTGTGCACAACTGCAGAGAGATTAGAGGATTGAGACAAGCATAAATGGCATGATGCTGCAGGACTTTGCAATTAAACTTTGTCCATGGAAAGAGTGGCCAACTGGATAAAGCATCAAATGCAGCAGACAAATGATTGTGGGCCTTCACTAATAGTTTGCACACTAGGAATTTTGCCATATGATTCATGCTATCCTGATTGAAGCTGTTCATTACATCACTGATCTACAGCAAAATACTCTCCAACTCATTGCCAGCAGGCAAGTGCAGGTGAGCCATGAGAGTGAAAGGGGACAGGATAGTGGGGCCTTAGTTCAAAGTATTTCCACTTCTCACTCATTGCCCCCACGTTATTCAGTACACATGCTGTTCCACTTCCTGATGTTCCAATGATTCGGATGGAGCAATCTTTAGCAGGGCCCTCACAGGTTCCAAAGTCCAACAGGACATCAGCCAAGAGCATCTCAGCAGTCAGAGCGAACATCAGAGCACCATCCCTCTACCATGTGGAAGTGCTGGGATGAGGGACATTTAAGATTTGTTGTTGCACTGGTATGACAAAATGTTAGAACGTTGAACTTCTACTTAACTTTTGAACCACAAATATTATTTGTTTCTATGTCATCTATTTTTGGTTGTTGCCTGGCAAGTGGCCAGCTGGTAAGACAAGAATTGGGCAAGTCGTGAAAGGGGCATTTGGTTTTTTCAGGTTTACTTTCTTTTGGGGTAAAGAGTGTGGCTGTCAGATGGATGCACCAGTGGAACCTAACTGAACCTCACAACAATAAGGGCATCCCAGGCAGCAACATGGACTGCTTGTGGTGCCTTGGCCACATTACACCTCTCCTCCCTCCTCCTCATTGGAATTGCCTGAAGAGACTCCACCTTGTTCCTTCTGCAGTTCAAAACCTCAATGTTACGCAGAAAGCAGATCATTCTGGACACCCCAACTGCTGCGTGTTGAAAGGTGCCTCCAGATGTGTCCAGACACCTGAAGTGCATCTTCAGCATGTTGGTGTGTGTGCTCAATGACACATCTGGTTGTCATATGGCTTTTATTATATCACTTTTGGTTGGGTTCTACTGGTTGTGTTCCTCATGCGTGTCATTAGCTATGACTTAAATAGGTATCCCTCTTCTCCAAGCTGCCAGCTGGTAAGTCTGTTTCAAGGCGCAAAGAGATTAGTGAGGGTGGACTTTTACAGCAAGTCAGCAGAAAACAAAAGAATTGGAGGAATAGACCATATGGCCCCCGTGAGCCTGCTCTGTCATTCAATACAATCATGGCTGATCTTCTGCCTCAACTCCATTTTCCCAGCCACTCCCCATATCCCTGGTTCCCCGAGTGACCAAAATTCTGTTCATCTCAGCTTAAATATATTCAATGATGGACCATCCACAACCCTCTGGGTTGAGAATTCCAAAGATACACAACTCTTTAAACAAAGAAATCTCTCCTCATCTCAGCCCTAAATGATTGACTCCTTATCCAGAGTCTGTGCCCGTGTTCTAGATGCCCCAACGAGGGGATACAACATCTCAGCACCATGAATCTTGCATTTACTTGCATAAACATCTTTTTGCTGTTCCCCACCAAAACGTACATTGATGCCTTGCAGTTGGCAAATACATGTGAATGATCTTGGGTACCTTAATGCCCACATGCATGCAGTGGAAGATGTCCTGCACCTATGAGAGGCCAAGAAGAGCAGCAAACCGAAGTGCAAACTCACTGACTGGCACTATCAGTGACAAACTTGACATAATTGCCTGCCCTGGAAAACAAGCCATCAGAATTGCCTCTGTGGGTCACCAACCACAAATTCTGGGATTGTCTCTGGGAGAGCCCTGGAAGAAGTAGGGGCAAAAAAGCCTAGAGCAGTGGTGATTTTGATTTCCACTGGTGAAGCACAGTCACTAGGCAGCAAGTCTTCTTTCAGGAATCTGCAATATCCTCTGCCTGTACAGCTCTGTTGTGGGTATGTCCTCCTACGAGCTGCAACTCTCTACTGATTTCCTCTCTCCTGTGGAGACCTGTGAAGAGTAGGCTGTTGCTGCTCCTGCTGCTGGGCCTGTTCCTGCTGCACCTCCTATTAATGCTGTTCACACTGCTGGTTATCTTGGTCATCATCTGAGATCCAAAATAAAGCAATATAAAGTGACATCGAAACTAATAGCTCAGAGTGGAGATCAAATATACAAACCTCCAAAGTTGTAAAGTAACTTCTCAGCATTGTTCCTTTTCACACACTCAGGCAAGAAAGCAGCTATAAGGTTTCAGTACTGATTGTCATACTCCCCAGTCATGACTTCAGTCCCCTCAATTGCAGTTGTATTCTCACCTTGCTTCCACTGGTAAGCTTCAGGAAGCCCGGGAAACCTGTTTCATTCCACTCAGTTACATTCCAAAAGCCATGTTAATATTGCTGTAATGAGCAATTAACATATTGAAATTGACAACCCACTTCTCTCAAAGGGCTTGTTCGCACGCAGCCTAATGCAATACAGTGGATTACAGCCAGCTTCCCATGTGCTGTCAATTTCTGTGGTTCTCACCCTAACCTGCTCCTGCTAATTAACGTTTCCAAAGCCTCAGCTCCCCCAAACCAGATACTTCATTATTCTCTAAAATTCTGACATCATTAAATGGAAAAATAGGTTTGATATCAGGAACTGTTCAAACTTATCAAATTAAGACAGAACTAAGGTTATGTGCAGTCTTAACTATGAATGACTTAGATGAAAGGACCAAATTATTATACTTAAATTTGCTGATGAGACAAAAATAGGTGTGAAAGCAAGTTTTGAGAAAGATACAAAGGGATATAGACATGTTAAATGAGTGGACAAAAATTTGGCAGATGGAGTACAATGTTGGAAAATGTGAAGTTGTCCACTTTGGCAGGAAGAATGGAAAAGCAAAATATTATTTAAGCAGAGTGCGACTGCAGAATGCTGTGGTACAGAGAGATCTGGGTGTCCTCGTACATGAATCACAAAAAGTTAGAATGCAGGTACAGCAAGTGATTAGAAAGGCACAAGGACACAAGAATAAGGAGCAGGAGTAGGCCATTCAGCCCCTCGAGCCTGCTCCACCATTTCTTAAGATCATGGCTGATCTGACTGTCGCCTCAACTCCACTTTCTTGTCTGCCCCCCCCATAACCCTTGACAAAATAATGTTTAGTCAATAGTGCTTTTAGTCATTTGTAACACTGAAAGTCTTCAAACGTGAAATCTTGACAATTTATTCTTTCAGCTATTATTTGGAAGTTCAAACTCTTTTTAAAAGCTATCGGTCACTACGGAGATTGTAATAATATCTACAGAGACTGGAACAATAGCTACAGTGCACTGGTGTGTGAATGCTTAAGGTGATGGAAGGGGTGCTAATCAAGAGGGCTGCTTTGTCCTGGATGATGTTGAGCTTCTTAGTATGTTGCACAATTCAGTGATTTCATGGCTGATCTGTATCCATTTATCTTTTATTAAATTCATTCATGGGATGTGGGAGTTGCTGGCAAGGCCACCATTTATTACAAATCTCTAATTGTACTTGACAAGGTGATGGTAAGCCACCTTTCTTGAATATAATTGAGTGGCCATTTCAGATGGCAGTTAAGAGTTAACCATATGCATCTGTTGTCACATATAGATCAGGCTGAGTACGGATGGAAGACTTCCTTTCCGTAAAGGCATTAGTGAACTAGGAGGCTTTTACAACCTCACTCCACATTTGGTGCAACTAAAGAAGTAGACAAGCTAAAGGCATGACAATTCAATTCAGATCACAAGAGGTCACTAGTTCAGCTCAACTGCCCTTTAATGAAACACAATAAAGTATTTTCAGCACATAAAATCAGTGAGATTACTAATCATCTATGAAAGTTAGGGACCTTTGAAAAAGCTGTAAACTGTATGAATGTAGTACATTCTTTGAAGATTAATGAAGCTTTTTGTTGCTTACATATCAGTATATCTAGCAGCTACAACATAATTATAGAACATTTAAGGTGTCTATTGACGTAATTAAAACCGCTAAAATCACTCTTCAGCAGTTTTTTAAATCTGGGAAAAATATGTTCAACCATTTCTTAACTGATTCTCAGCAATTTCTTAAAGAAAAATGTTTACATTTCTATTTAGCTTTATCATATTTAATTAAAGAAAGAAGAATCATAAGGTAATGGCACAGAATATTAGAACTACTCATGCCAGATGTCCACAATGTGTAATCAGGTTACAAGAGTTCAGACAAGGCATAGCACAACATTCCTGAGTTCAGAGAAGGCACAACATTAACATTACTGAGTTCAGAGAAAGCAAAACACTAACAATGCAGATTTTAAAGAACGCAAAGTACCAACAGTTGCAAATTCAGAGAATTCATAGCGCCAGTGCTCACGTTTACATTGATGTTTCAGACTACAGACAGCTTTTGAGTTCAGAGGCCTTAGAGCACCAACTGAGTTCAGAGAATGCACATGCTAATACTTGCAAGCTCAGATAATGAACAATGCTAATACTCCTGAGTTCAGAGAAAGCACAGCACTAAAACTTGCAAGTTTAACAGAATGCAGAGTATACTGTGTTAACATTATTGAATCCAGGGAACACACAGCATTAAAACAATCAAGTTCAATATTCATGAGTTCAGTGAATGCACAATGCAAAAACAACCAAATTCAAAGAACACAAACCATGCTGGGCTGTGGGCAGAATGAGAGGATGGTCTGATTGAATTGCTCTTAGAGAGCCAGCATGGACTCAATGGGATGAATGGCCCCCTTCTGTGACGTTAATGACTCTATGACTCTACAATATGCCCTAGTTCAACCAACATCCAGCACTGGCTCCACGGATTTCAGAGGCTACACAGTACAAAACCTGCGATTTCAGGGACCGCATATTGCTAACACTCGCAAGTTCAGAGAATGCACAACACTATTGAGTTCAGAGAATGC
Organism: Carcharodon carcharias; assembly: GCF_017639515.1. NCBI lineage: Eukaryota > Metazoa > Chordata > Chondrichthyes > Lamniformes > Lamnidae > Carcharodon > Carcharodon carcharias. The sequence continues at coordinate 173,997,937 of NC_054469.1, forward strand.
GTAATGGCAACAGTACTGAGTTCAGGGACTGCACATCGCCATCACACAAGATTTCAGAGAACCTACCATGGCAACACTTGAGAGTTCCGAGAATGCATCAAATTACATGAGAAAAAATTAGGGTGATGATCAAAAGCTTGGTCAAACATAGGTTTTAAGGTACATGTTAAAGGAGGGAAGAGGGGCGGAAGGGCTTGGTAAGGAATAGCTGAGGCAGCTGAAGGCACAGCCACCAATGGTGGAGCAATTAAAATCAGGGATGCTTAAGAGGCCAGAATTAGAGGTGTGCAGATAACTTGGGAGAGTTATGGAGCTGGAAAAGATTAAAGACATAAGGAAGGATGGGAGTTTTAAAATTGAGACATTGCTTAACCAGGAGTCAATGTAGATACATAAGTACAGAGTTGATGGGTACCTGGACTTGGTGCATAAGTGAACAGGATTTTGGATGACAAGTTTACAGAGGGTGGAATGTGGGAGGCCAGCTACAAGTGCTTTGGGGTATTCAGGTCTAGAGTGAACAAAGATATGGATGAGGGTTTTCAGCAGCAGATGAGCTGAGCCAGGAGTGGAGTTGGACAATGTTATCGAGGTAGAAATAGATGGTTTTAATAATGGCATGCATGGTGGTCTGAAGCTCACCTTGGGGCCAAATATAACACCAAGGATAAAAACAATCTGGTCCAGCCTCAGACAGTAGCCAGAGAGAGGGATGGTGTCAATGCTAAGAACAGAATTTGTGGTGGGGGGCCAAAAACAATGGGTTCAGTCTTCCCAATATTTAATTGGAGAATATTTCTGATCATCCAGTGCCAGATATCAGTCACACTATCAAAAAACAAAAAAATCAGATATCAGTCACACTGTCAGTCAATTCGAAGACAATGGAGTCATTGAGAAAGATGGTGATGTGGAGTTGGGTGTCGCCTGAGTACATGTGGAAAATGATGCTTTTTTTTTAATGATGTCACCGAGGGGCAGCATATAGCTGAGAAAAAGGAGGGGTCAAATGACAGATCCTTGGGGGATACCAGAGGTATCAGTGCAGGAGCAAGAACACAATTGCAGTTATAATTATAATTAGGCAGATAAGAGTAGTATCAGGTGAGTCCCACCCAGCTGAACAACAATGGAGAGGTGTTGCAGGAGGATGGTGTGTTATATTACTTCAATACGATTTAGGAACTGTATGAACATGTGTATGTATATGTAAATATCCAGACTGCCACATCACCCATTACTGCACTACAATCTGTGTGTGCATCAAACTAATGGCATATCAGTCCACAGCAAATGGCATGATCAGAGAAAAATATTCAATAAAGCTCCAGCATTTCAGTCTAAAAGGGTGATTTATTTCCACCTTCTGGAAACCACAAGACATAATAGTATGGTCAACTATGTCAAAAGCTATGGAAAAGAATGAGTAGCTGGGTATGTAACCTTAATCTTAATGACTTACATAGCCAAAAAGGGACTAAGTATATAAACCACTATCTTCCTGACAAACAGTTTAAAAAATGAGTTAGAATATATGATCTTTTCAGAGATGCTCTTCAGTGCGGTTCATCACTTATCTTACGCAAACCAAATACACTGACTTAGGCCTTTCTTTATAAGTTTGAAACATCAAGAAATTAAAATAGGAATGTACTGCTCAGAGTTACCCTGACCAATAAAGCAAAAATATCTAAAAGTTCAACTGTTTTCCTGCCATTCTGAAGTCTTCATCATCATGGCATCGAAACAAATCACACTCACCTTCCCCTGGAGAAAGAAACTGAGCTCATCAGTGGAGAAACGATACTTACAATAGATTAGAAAGAATGGGAGTGGAATTAAATTGACATTAGAATGGCTTTGGCATTTTCCTTATTAGTGTAGCACTCAATAGTCTCCAGTAAGTTACCATTTAAGCAATGAGTGAACTAGAAATAATTATTATAAATGGCACATCTGCATAAGTTATTGTCTGGTGAATGTTGTTGCCAGGGAGTGGGATGGAGTTGATGCTAACAAAGGGAATTTGTCACAGGGGATCAATGACAATGGCTTCAGCCTTTCCATTATTTAATTGGAGAAAATTTCTGATCATCCAGTACCAGATGTCAGATGAGCTGTCAGACACAACCCAACTGGGAGTAGTAGGTTCATGGGACAGAATTTTACCCTGATTGGGCAGGTGCTTGCCCGGCCCTGTTGAACGTGAAATCGCGCGAGATGACGTCGGGCGAGCGTCCTGACATCATTCCACACTCGCGCGATATTTCGGTCAGCAGGTGCACGCAAAAGTCAGAAGTGCACCAGTCAACAACTAAGAGGGCAATTAAGACCGTCAATGGAGCAAGTGACTCCAATTTTTCATGGTCAGTCCAACCTTATGGTTGGCGGACGAGCCAATCGGACTTTGCATTTTTCATGAAACCTCATCCAAGGGCGAGATGAAGTTTCTGCTATTAAATAAAATAAAAATAAAAATCTATGGCCAGCATTTTTATCATCTATATGTTCAGGGGCCTGATTGTGATGCTTGGACATATTTTTCCTGATTTTCAAAACTTTACTTCATGGTTTTTGGGTCTGCAGCTCCGAGGCAGCTCTCTGTCTTCAGGAGGCTTGCTCTCGGCGCTTGCCCGCACCCGCAGAAATGTCATTGCCCGTCCCCACCCCGGCAGCGCCGATCATTTCAGCGTAAGTTTCACGCTGGCTGGCAAATATCACTAGGTAATCCCATTATTTCAAACCCATCTAGTATATGATGAACATGAGGAAGTATTAACTTTTTCATCTGTTACTTCACACAATGGATCTGAGAAACATCCAAAAGAGCTCAATAGAAACACCTTCCCAGCTAAACAGGTAAAAGCTCAAAACCCAACCACGTCAGAAGCTAAAAGTGACAGTTGTACTCCAGGCCCCTTCCCCCTGTGGGAATGGCTTTGGAGATCGTCTAGCAACAAGAGAAAAACTTATCCTTCTTGGTTTATCCAGTGTTATGAATGGGAGCAATTCTGGAGTACAGTCATGACAGCTGGAAAATACCTTCTTTAATGAGGTACTTATGTCCTGCTATCTGGCACTAAACTAAACAGTAATCTTCCCTCACACTCCTAGATGTCATTCCTGTCTGAAACCCAGTTAAAAAAAACTTAGTAATAGTCAAAGTACATGTCTAGGCCAGTAATGAATGGTTTAGCAATCAACAGCTGGGAGCAGTTTCCAAAACGGAGACGTTTACCATGACTCTTCTACCTCACCTCCCTGTAGTTTTTTTTGTCTCATCTTATCCTGCCTTTGCTTACTACAGTCACTGATAATTAAAATTTCAAAATTGAAGTCATCCTATTCAGTGAAATTCTCCTGGTAATCGTAGCTCTGGTAAAAATCCCAAGAAACTGTGTAAATGGCCCTTTTTTTAAGTAGTTTATGCTATTTCACTGGGGATTCCACTGATCTCTTCAAGTTATAGCAGAAGACTAGCAGAATTCCAGATTTTTAGTCTGGCTCCCATCACCTTTTTTGTTACCTGTTTGGGCTCAACATGTTATTATCTAGTTTGACACAAACACTTCAAACCACAAACTAAGACCGCCTGCATTAATTGTTGAAATATCATCATTTGAAATAATTGGGTCAGAGATCACGATGTGTGACGAACCCATGTCTGTCCAATGTGATGCAAGCAGCAAGCCAACTTTTGCTGTATGTTGATTAACATGATTTCTGTGTGCACCAACCACTAACTGTGCTACTGAGTAGCTGCAAGCCTCAGCAGGCGGTCCAAAATTGTGTAATTGTTAAAGCTCATCTCCAATACTTAAAACCAACCCGCACTCCTTAAGGGGGTGGGGCCAGACGCTGGAAGTTGTTCTACAAATTATTCTGACCTGAAAAGGACACAAGTATGGAGCAACATGGCAGAGAGGGAGCTCTGAGGTTTTTGGACACTGCAATGGAAGTTCCTGATGGATGACGTGCCGAGGAGGTGAAATATCTTATAACCACAGCGGGCCAGGAGGTATTCCGGACACACAGAAGGCAGTTGAAAAAGGTAGTTGTGGATATTAAACCCAGGAACCATGCCTCAAATGACCTTGATGCAATGCTACAATGACCTCATACGAGTGGTGAACATCAACTTCAAATGCCAAATCCCATGAACTGCTCAACTAGCCCCGGACACTGCTCAATTCATCAAAGCCCCATTACTCCCCTACCAGCAATCTATATCATGACTTATACCGACATCCATATGCTACACCGTAAGCTCAAACACTTATCATTGCTGCAAGCCCCTCACTCACATCTCACAGCTTAAAACACTGTTCGATGACTGCCACATACTGCACAACGCTTACTGACATTTCCATCTCTTCAGCAGGAGGTGGTGGCATACAACCGGAGGCAGGAGGAGCTAACCAGAAGGGGACAGGCATGCCTGCATATCCTCACTCCCATGGAGAAAACTGTGCTGTTACTGGGACATCCACTGCTGAGACCATTCAGTGGAGATGACAGCATCCATACACCTAATTTCCTTTCTCACATGCCATCTTCCCATCACCCCACTCTTCCTTCTGACTTACAAGCTGCAGATACTGTAAGTATGCAATTCTTACTTTCCCCTTGTCCCTTTTTCCTTTCAGTTACTCAGGAAGTACAATCTAGCCAGGCAATGGAGGACAGTAAGAAGACAATGATAATGACAATATAGCACCATCACTTGATTTGACAGTCACAGCTACTAGCTCAGATACTGAGTCTAGCATAGAGGTGAGATCTGCACATGGTGAAATACTGGGCATAAGTGACCTGTATCCAGGGCTGGGGATAAGGGAAGTGCAGGCAACAGCTCGCCGGACGGTGAGGTCACGTATGTGTTCTTTTTCAGACGATTCTGATGAACATTTCGATGGGGCAGTGGATGGAAGAAGGCTGATGAGTCTGCACAGAAAAAAATACTTACACATTAGGAAGCCTGTGATCACAGTCAAGGATTATAGAGAAGTCCAGCACCAACTTTACACTAAAGCAATGGGACTGTGATGGGTCAGCACCTTACGAGTTGGGGACTGCCCTAGTAGAGGTGGGCAGTGGCTGACCAGTGGGACAGGATGGTCCCTCCTACATTTGGAGACTGCACAGTTTGTCAGAACTGCACACAATACTCCAGCTGTGGCCTCACCAAGGTTCTATACAACTCCAACATGACCTCCCTACTTTTGTAATCTATGCCTCGAATGATAAAGGCAAGTGTCCCATTTGCCTTTTTCACCACCTCACTAACATGCCCCTCCATCTTCAGAGATCTATGGACACACACATTTCCTCTCTCTCACTCCACAACAGATGATCACACCATTTCAAGCTCTTCTTGGCTACTTTCTTTGATGCTGTCACAATCTTCACTGACCTCCTGATGTGCTGGTTCCTGATTCTGTCCTTCTTTGTTACTCCACACATCCATCTCAGCATCCATATCACATTAGTATCCAGTGTTGTTCCTCTCTTCTTGATGTTGCCCAAGTTTCTGCTCCATATAACAACTGTCTTGTAGATTCTTCCTTTCCATTTCAGTGATACTTTTCTATCACATAACACTCCACTGCACTTTTTCCAATTACTCTACCAGAGCTCATCTGTTGCTTCATTTCCATGCTTAAATAACTCAATGATGCTATGAAGTCTTATTTATCCTATCCTTGCCAATGCTAATTATCTGTTAGTTTCCATTCTCCACTGGAAGGTAATGGACATGGAGTTTGAGAAAGGGTGAGGAAAGAAGGGCCATTTTCTAGGACATCATGAAGGACAATGTTCTATATTAGAAGCTTTACTTTTCTTGGAATTACAAGGTACACAGTTTCTTGGACTTGAAAATTTATTCATATTTGCCTGATGCTCAACACTACCAGCATGAAATTTCACAATGGGAGAGGAAAGTGTCAAGCAAGGTTTACACTAGATAAATCTCCAGAGTGAAGTATCGATGTTGGAAGTGCTTCTTGCTTTTACAACACTTGTGCTTACTGATTTGGAGCAGGTTCTAATCTCTGCCTTTAAGCTCACAAATAGACTTGCTATATAATACACAACAAGCAGATTTCATTCAGTACAGCAACAAGATCATATTGTGACAATTTTGATTGTTTTAACCCAGGTGTATCCAAAGATTGATGCTGATATCGAAAGACAGGGGTGGGGAACCTTTATCTTATCAAAGGCTATTCACACATAGGCAAAATCAGTTGTTGGCCACACAAAAAACAACTTAATTTATATCTATATTTTTTTTAAAGAGAGTATACAGAAATGTTCAACTCACCCACTGCTTTAATGTGATGGCTGAGCTTGCATTTCCTTAATGAGCCTCATTATTGTAGACTGTACGCTGTTCACAATGACTGGTACTTTGGTCTGCATTAATGCCACTTCCAAAACCTCATGTCCATCACTGCCATGTTCACCAGCATCATGAACACTGTGGGTTGTGACTGCTGCTTGTGGTTGCCATCACTTTCTCAAGGACAACTAGAGATGGACAATAAATGATGGCCTAGGCAGTGACGTCTGCATCCCATGAATGAATAATAAAAAGATGGCACAGTCTGAACTTGCCTCCCTTGCTGAACTCGGTTAGGTTTTGGAATTAGATTTCATTATGGGCTGATATGCCCTAGCGTCTTCCTTTCCTCATCCTCGCGGGACAGTGTGATCCTGAGGCCAATCTCCAGGGTGTTGCAGGAGAGTGGCAGCAAACAGAAATGGACAGGATGCCCCCATCAGGCAATGTGTACCTTTGAACTAGTAAAAAAAACTCTCAGAGTCAGGTAAAGAGCTCAGGGATTCATAAGGCACTACTGAGTTCTGGATTTCTAACTTAGAACCAGAAACAGAGCGTTAATGGAAGAACATGACAGAGGCGTTCGCTTTGTCATATTAAATAAGAATAAAACATTAACCACTCAGCAGAGGCCATGTTAACACAGAGAAAGGGAGAGGTACAATCTTGTTCTACCCTGGGGGAGATTTTAGCCAGGACAAACAGAGAAGCCAATATTCAACCATCCCAAACAATACTTAATTGCTGCAAGGAAACTTCTAACCATCCATGGAGATCACCTTACAAGAGACTTTGTTTCTGATATAAGCTGGTTTGCTTTAAGATTAACTGACTTAACTGCAATAGTTACTTCCTTGAACTCCTGAAAGAAATTTGCTTCTCAGATGTGTTACTTTGAGTTAACTGTTAGCGTGCAGGGATATTCAGAAGAGTGTCTGAGCGAGATTGGAATTAGAAAAAGTTATGGCAAAGCATTGGTTTCTTAGCCACGTCGATTATATTTTTACCTACGTAGCTCAGCAGTGAAGCACATGTTGCGCTGTTCAGTATTTTGTTAGTATTCAGTATGTAATTAGCAACACATTATGATTCTGTTGTGCAGCATTTTTAAAAGGCATATAGAAGCAGCAAATGTTTTTTGGCCTAACCAGCAGTTGACTGCCTGTTAAAAAATTGCTTATGAATAGGCTTTACTGAGGCAGCATTTCCATTAAATTGTTGGCAAGCAAGTTATTAATTTGTGTCGACTCTGCACTTCTTTGTTCTATGACTATTTATTTATGAATTGTTTTCTCTGATATATCTTTTGAGATCTCACCGCGGGGCTGGATGAAAAAGTACAACAGGCCACATCCGGCCCCTGGGCCAGGAGGTCCCCACCCCTGTCATATGAGCAGCATATTAAATTCTTCTAATGCCAAATGGAAAATAAAATGTTCTAGAATGGGCTGGGCTTGAAAATTTTATCTAACCTTTATATGCTCCATGAAATACTAACTCAGTTCAAACTACTAATTCTACTGGGCCTATCATTGCCTTGATGTAACTTTAAAAAAAAAAGTTAAATAATATTTTTCCTTCCAAACCCTTCTTTGTTTATCTTGTGCAAAACAAGTCTTACAGACAGAAGGGGGGGTTAATTTAAGCAACCCTGATGTCTCTTCTCACCACACATCCATAAACAGAAAGGTGTTTTGATCTTGATTTCCTTCTTTCTAAGTGGTGGCATATTTCCCAACCCCTTGGTTGTGGCGTGATCCAATTTGTATGAATAGCCCCACAGCAAATTTGAGATAAGGTAAACTCAGAGCGGTAGTTTATTCGCACATACTCAAACACAAGATGAGGGGCGCAACGTAGCCTCCTTTTTTCACACATCCACTAAAAGAGGGGAGATAAAAGAAGATTTACAGGACAAAGACTACAAAATAAAGAGGTATTGTTTCACATGAGCCCAGAGTCCAGAAACAAAGTCCAATAGTGAATTTCATTACAGGAGTCAGCAGGCTGAAAACTGATGCTGGATAATTCACTTTTATAGTAGAGATGACTTCCACGATGTGATACGCACATGGTGATGAATTACTGTTGTAGGTGCTGGTACAGAAGCTCGGAAATTCCAGTAGAAACAATGTAGATGGGGGACAGGCATTCACCTGGACCAAGCCCTTGCTCTGAGCTGCTGTTTACTAGATGGAAGATGGCAAACTGATTGGCAGTACAGCAAGACAGAGTAACTGGTTCTTCCAGCTAAGGGGAAGATAATGGGTGGTCATGTGACAAGATTCCCACCTGTCTACAATGGCTTTGACAAAGGATGCATATTCCTTTGTCTGAATTCTTGAGATTGTTAGTGTCCCAATCATTAAGAATTTCAAAGGAGGTTGTAGAGGCCTTTGTCCTAGCAGACTGGTAGTCTCAATTGGCCAGGCCTGGCTTAGAAAGTGTAAATGGCCTTTGTATAATTCCCTTTGAATCTGTTCTCTGCAGCCATAGAGGTCATTACTGTCTCTTCAGAGATAATGAAGTGTCAGCTTCTCAGATAATGCCTCAAAGTTCGTTTTGTTCGGGGTTACAGGCAGACATAGCTTCAGCCTTTTGAAAGTCTATGTCCAGTTTTTAAAATTTTAGGAAGTAACCATGTCAGTATTATGTATATATTTCATTAAAATATAGTGTAAAGTCTTAGCTCCATGACATCCCTTGCTTCCTCAGAGAAAAAAATGAATTCTACTTTGTTTTTAAAACATATTTATGTGGATTTACGAAGGAAGAATGGGAAGTGAAGAAGTATACATGCATTCTCGCATGCACACTGGCACGTCAGACACACAGCTAGCAGGGGCAATGGCAGTTCCCTGCAGCATTTTCTTTCTAAGGTTTACACCTGGGTCAGTGCATTAGCAAGGAGACTGTCCGCTCCTGGGATGTGGAAGGTTTAGGTGGCTTGAGAAGATTCAAAATACATCTGTTGGGGAAGTCTGTTCAGGGTTAGAGTTCTGAACTTTCCTCAGTTGGGGATCAGACATAAGCAAAGCTCTTAGTTTCAGGAGTCCACCTGTCCAACTCCTGATTAGGTGTCCTCAAAAGGGTCTGGGGTTTTTCAGGGTGGTTAGCACTCAGGGGAGAGCGATGGTCAAGCTGCTCTGGGCTATCTGCAGGGGAATGTTGGGTACTTCACTCTGAGTGCCAGCTCTTTTGATTGTAGGGCAGAGCTGCTCTTGTCCTACTCAGTTCCTGCCTGTCCACTTTGGTAACCTGTGGACTCAGCTGTTCAACTCAGGGACTGTGGTAAGGCTGATTGTCAGGAGATTGGTGCGTTTTAGAGGGATTCCAGTTCATTGTCCAGCTTGGGCGCTAGCACAACTTTGGTGTTCCAGCTTCTGTTGCTAGATGCTTTGGGTTGGCACGGCAACAGGCAGGCAATTGCTCCTGAACTTGGGCCAGTCTTTCCGGCCTCACATGATAGAAAGATGGCCTTTTGGGAGGGGCCTCACCCACATCCACACCAGGTAAGGCTATAGGGCTGTAGTCTGGTGGGTTGTTAAGGATTGTTTTAACTGCAGGGGGGAGCAACCGTGTCAGGTCACCTTGCGATTCTGTATCAAGGTGGGTGAGTATGGGGTCCAATCTGGCTGGGATCCCTCTGCTGATCAGTTGTGTGGTAGTCTTTTGGGGCACTACTTCCCCCTGGTGGATGGTCAGCTCTCACCTGTACCCCCTGGTGGCTTTTCAACTATGTAAGGCATTACCCTCACTCTTTCTGGGCCAATTAGAGAACTTTCCTGGTCTCCATTTAAATTCACCAGAAAGCCATGGGCCGGGCCAATCAATGGCTTCCTAGCTGGGGCCTTTGGCTTTGGAGGGGCACTCTCAACTGTTCCACGTCCACTGGAATGCCACGGCCCTTACATGGAAGTGCAGCTCCAGCTACCCTCCCTTGTGGGTTTTCGACTGACGGAGGCATCTCACTCCCAATCTTCTCATCAGTTTGGGAACTCCCTTTGTATATCAGAAAGGAGGTTTCTGCTAGCCATACTTCTGTCAATTCCTTAACTTTTTCCTTCCCTGGTTTAAAAGATTGCCTTCTTTCAAGCTCTTCGACTACGTGGGGCATTTCTCTCTCTTGTCCTTTCCCTGCTTTAGGGCTTTTTGGGACACCATTTAATTCTGGGATACTCGGTGAATGTATTTTAGAGTCTAGTGGCCTTTCCCGGACCACGTTCAACTTCACTGGCCTAGCTTCAGCCTTGCTACATTCGAGGAGCCCTCGCTCAATGTGTATGGATGCAACTTCACTCTTTTGGGCCCCTTTTCTTCCAGTGGCTAACACCTTACTGCCAGCCAAATCATTCCCAAAGAGGAAATTGTTTGTCAGTCTAACCTCAGTGGTGGGGAAACTATTGGAAGCAATTCTGAGTGACAGAATTAATCTACACTTGGAGAGGCAGGGTTTAATCAAGGACAGTCAGCATGGTTTTGTTAAGGGGAGGTTATGTCTGATCAATTTGATTGAATTTTTCGAAGAGACCATCAGGTGTGTAGATGAGGGCAATGCATTTGATGTAGTCTACTTAGAAATCAGCAAGGCTTTTGACAAGGTCCCGCATGGGAGACTGATAACGAAGGTAAGAGCCCATGGGATCCAAGGTAATTTGGCAAATTGGATCCAGGATTGGCTGAGTGGCAGTAAGCAGAGGGTGATGGTCGAGGGGTGTTTTTGTGACTGGATGCCTGTGTCCAGTGGGGTTCCACAGGGATCGGTGTTGAGTACCTTGCTTTTTGTGGTATATATAAACAATTTAGACTTGAATGTAGGAGGGTTGCTCAATAAGTTCGCGGATGATATGAAGATTAGTGGAGGAAATAGTGACAAGGATATCCTTGGGTTGCAGGAGGATATAGACGGGATGATCAGTGGCAAATGGAATTTAATCCGGATAAATGAGAGATGATGCACTTGGGCAGGACAAACAAGGCACGGGAATACATGATGGATGGTAGGGCCCTGGGAAGTACCGAGGATCAGAGGGACCCTGGTGTGCATGTCCACTGGTCCCTTAAGGTAGCGGGACAGGTAGATAATGTGGTTAAGAAGGCATATGGGATACTTGCCTTTATTAGCCAAGGCGTAGAATATAAGAGCAGGGAGGTTATGCTGGAACTGTGTAAACGCTGGTTAGGCCACAGCTAGAGTATTGCATGCAGTTCTGGAATCCGCATTACAGGAAGGATGTGATTGCATTAGAGAGGGTGCAGAGGAGATTTACCAGGATATTGCCTGGGCTGGAGAGTTTTAGTTATAAGGAGAGATAAGATAGACTGGGGTTATTTTCCCTACAGCAGAGGAGATTGAGGGGGGACATGATTGAAGTGTATAAAATTGAGAGGCATAGATAGGTTAGACAGGAAGGAACTTTTCCCCTTGGTGGAGGGATCAATAACCAGGGGGCATGGATTTAAGGTAAGGGGCAGGAGGTTTAGAGGGGATGTGAGGAAGAATCTATTCACTCAAAGAGTGGTGGGAATCTGGAACTCACTGCCTGAAAGGGTGGTAGAGGCAGGAACCCTCATAACATTTAAGAAGTATTTTGGATGTGCACTTACAATGTCGTGGCATACAAAGGCTACGGGGCCTAGTGCTGGAAAATGGGATTAGAATTAGTTAGGTACTTGTTTGACCGGCGCAGACTCAATGGGCTGAAGGGCTTTTTTCTGTGCTGATGACTTCTATGACTCTATGACTATGAAATCAATTCCTGCTACTGGTAGTTCAGGGACAATTCCTATTGTAACAGGGCCTGAAACAAGGTCACACTCTAGATGGACCTTATGGAGGGGTGTAAGGACCCTCCAATGATCAGTGCTTTGGCCTTCAGAGAAGACTCGGGCCAGGGAATAGGTTTAAGTTTCTTCCTACGTTAAGAACCAAGAGCATTGTGTCCTAGAGCATTACAGTGAACTTGCTCACATTTTGGGATGGGTGGGGGGCACACTGTTCCTGAAAGAATAAAACTCTGGAAACTCTCTGGGATTTTGCCTGGCTTAGACACACAAAGTGGCATGCCCTCCAAGGGGTAAGTTTCTTTAGCGAGTGTCTCTGCTTGCTCTGCTACACTACCCATTGGGGTGCCCTTCAAGGGGATACTCATGTGGAGCCTATTAGACCAACAGGCCTCCCACGTAATCTCCAGCACTTAGGTCTGGAATGGCCTATTTTATTGCAAGGAGAACACACCAGTCTCCAGGGATTCTCCTTTCGGGCTGCAAGTGGCCTTCTCTGACTCTCCTTTAGGTTTTCTTTTCTGGGTGGGGGGCATCTCTTATCTAGAATGCCCTGCTTATCTTTCCAATGGTCATGGGAATGGTTTAGAAAGGGTCTGCCTGAGTTTCCAGGCTGTGGGTGGGATCATAGCTGTCTGCCTACCTATGAAGATTCTCTGCTCCTCTAAGTGCTTCCACAGTTTTGGAGGTAAAGCAGTTCTTAAATTCCTCCAGCAATATCCAGCAATATCAACTCACGCAGCTCTCATAGGTGCATGGGATGCTTAGGGATCTTATCCATCAGTCAAATGTGATTTGCTTCAGCCATTCAAACTTGGACGTAGGTTTGGGTTGGAGCGCTCTGGAAGTACTGGTGGTGAGCCTCCAGGACTAACTTGTAGACACTTAAGATGACAGCCTTAGTCCGTTCATAATTCAGGGACACATCAGGAGGCAGCATGGAGTAGACCTCGAGCTCTCCCTGACAGCTTGATTGCCATTTTAGCTGCCTGTTATTTTCTCAAAAGTGGCAAAAAATGACTCCACATCACTCTCTTCAAATTTGGGAATGAATCTCGCATACCTGAGGCCCTCAGAGAGTAGTTCAGGGTTAGAGAGATAGGGGGTGCAATAGATAGAGAGGGAGATTCTCCCTTGCACCTTTCAGCTGTCTGGTCTCTCTATCTCTTTGAGCTGTAAGCTCCATTTCCAATTTTCGGAGCTCAAAGTATTTTTCCCTTTCTCATTCCCTTGCTTGTATTTCTCTTTCCACTCCTGAATTCTAGTTGCAGTCTGAGCTTTTTCTGCTCAAAATTGGCAAGGGGAGGGGATTCAGAGTCACGGTTGAGCTCTACATCTAACTGCTCCATTGGTAACTTGAGATCCAAATGTTCCACCAACAACTGGATCAGTTCACTTATTTTCATTTTACTGGGCAATTTTAACTGTACCTCCCTAGTTACAGCTTTCAGCTGTTCTGTACTAAGGGCTGCCAAAGTTTCACCATTCAAATTTCCTTTCTGGACAAACACCTGGGCATCAAAAGTTGCCAGTTTCTTAGTATTAGGGAAAAGGAATTTGCTGCGGTGCTTGTGTTTTGAAATTTATTCCAGCCACCGAGTTTTCCCCTTTAAGCTTCCAAATGCATCTTTTATATCAGAGTTGACTCATCTCTTGACTTGGACTCTGGTCAAATTCAAATGGGTTATCCCGGTCTTAAACTCCCAATTTCTGTTACAGACAGGAGAGGGTTTAATTTAAACAATCCTGTTTCTCCTCTCACCACCCATCCGTAAACAGAATAGTGTTTTTTGTTTATGAGCAGTGGAGTATTGCCAAGCCCTCAGTTTTGGTATGATCCAATTTCTACTCATAACCCCACAGCAAACTCGAGGTAGGGCAAATTCAGAGGGGTAGTTTATTCGCACACTCTCAAATGCGAGAGGAATGTAGCCTTTTTCTTCCATTCATACAATAAAAGAGAGGGGTTAAAGCAAGGTTCACAGGGCAAAGATCACAGAATAAAAAGGCATTGTTTCACAAGGGTCCAGGGTTCAGAATCAAAGTCCAATGCTGTATTCCTTCACAGTGGTCAACAGTCTGAAGACTCATGCTGGATAATTCACTTTTACAGTAGGGATAACTTCAATAATGGGATAGGTACTTACAGATGAATTGGTCTTGTAGGCACTGGTACAGAAGTTCAAGTAGAAACAATGTAGATGGGGGCCAGCCATTCACATGGACCGAGCTCTTGTTCTGAGCTGCTGTTTGCCTGATGTTGGATGGCAAACTGATTGGCAAGCTTTTATCTTAGTGCAACTGGTTCTCCCAGCTAAGTGACGGGAGGGGGTGGGGGGGGTGGGGGGGGGGGGGTCATATGACATGACTCCCACCTGTCTACTTTGGCAAAGGGTCTCCTTAGTCTGAATTCTTGAGCGTGTGAATGTTCCAGTCATTAAGAATTTCAAAGGAGGTTGCAGGGGCCTTTGTCCTAGCAAAGTGGCAGTCTCCATTGGCCAGGCCTGGCTTAGGAAGTGTAAATGGCCTTTGTATAATTCCCTTTGAATTTGATCTCTGCAGTTACAGGGGTCATTAGCGTCTGTTCAGAGATAACGATGCGTCAGCTTCTCGGATACTGCCAGGAAGTTCCTTTTGTTCAGGGTTACAGGTAGGGGGAGCATAGTGGTACTGTTGCTGAACTAGTAATCTAGAGACCCAGGGTAATGCTCTGGGGACCCGGGTTCAGATCCCACATGGCAGAAGGTGGAATTTGAATTTGAAAAAAATCTGGAATTAAAAGTCTGATGATGACCATGAAACTATTGTTGATTATAAAAACCCATCTGGTTCACTAATGCCCTTTAGGGAAGGAAATGTGTTGTTCTTACCTGGTCTGGCTTACATTTGACTCCAGACCCACAGCAACATGGTTGACTCTTAAATGGCCAAGCAAGCCACTCAGTTGTATCAAATGAAAAAAGGAATGAAACCAGATGGACCCCCTGGCATCGATCTAGGCACCGGAAACAAAAACGGCAATCTCAGCCCCGTCGACCCTGCAAAGTCCTCCTTTTTAACATCTGAGTGCCAAAATTGGGAGAGCTGTCACACAGGCTAGTCAAACAATAGCCTGACATAGTCATCTTCATGGAAGTATACCCTACAGATAATATTCCAGACACCAGTCACCACCCCTGGGTATGTCCTGTCCCACTGGCAGGCCAGGCCCAGCAGAGTTGATGGCATAGTAGTATACAGTCGGGAGGGAGTCCTCCACATCAACTCCACACCCCATGGCATTAGGTCAAACATGGGCAGGGAAATCTCCTGCTGATTACCACGTACCACCCTCCCTCAGCTGATGAATCAGTGCCCCTCCATGTTGAACATCACTTGGAGGAAGCGCTGAGGATGGCATGGGGGCAGAATGTACTCTGGGTGGGGAACTTCAATGTCCATCACGAAAAGTGCCTCAGTAGCACCTCCACAGGCCAATCTGGCCGAGTCCTTAATGACATAGCTGCTAGATTGGGTCTGCGGCAGGTGGTGAGGGAACCAAGAGGGAAAAACATACTTGACCTCATCCTCATCATGCCTGCCGCAGATGCATATGTCAATGACAGTATCGGTAGGAGTGACCACTGCACAGTGATTGTGGAGACAAAGTCCCGGCTTCACAGTGAGGATATCCTCCATCATGTTGTGTGGCACTACCACCGTGCTAAATGCGATAGATTTCGAACAGATCTAGCAATTAAAGGCTGGGCATCCAAGAGGCACTGTGGGCCATCAGTAGCAGCAGAATTGTACTCAAACACAATCTGTAACCTCATGACCCAGCATATCCTCCACTCTACCATTACCGTCAAGCCAAGGGATTAACCCTTGGAAGAGTGCAGGAGGGCATGCCAGGAGCAGCACCAGGCATACCTAAAAATTGGTGTCAACCTGGTGTAGCTATAACACAGGACTACTTGCATGCCAACGGCACAAACAGCAAGTAGTAGACAGCACTAAGCAATACTACAACCAACGGAGCAGATCTAAGCTTCAGCCAAGTCTTCAGCTAATTCAACTCACTATACGTGATATCAAGAAACGGCTAAAGGCACTGGACACTGCAAAAGCTATGGGCCCTGACAATATTCCGGCAACAGTACTGAAGACTTGTGCTCTACAACTTGCTGCACCCCTAGCCAAGCTGTTCCAAAACAACTACAACACTGGCATCTACCAAGCTCTGTGGAAAATTGCCCAGATATGTCCTCAACACAAAAAGCAGGTCAAATCTACTTACTACCCCATCAGTCTACTCTCCATCTTAGGAATCAATAAAATAATGGAACGGGCCATCAACAGTTATCAAGTGGCACTTGCTGAGCAATAACTTGCTCACTGATGCTCAGTTTGAGTTACACCAGGGCCACTCAATTCCTGACAGCCCTGGTTCAAACACGGACAAAAGAGCTGATCTCCCGAAGTGAGGTGAGAGTGATTGCCCTTAATATCAAGGCCGCATTTGACCGAGTGTGGCATCAAGGAGCCCTGGCAAAGCTGGAGTCAATGGGAATCAGCAGGAAAACTCGCCACTGGTTGGAGTTATACCTAGCACAAAGGAAGATGGTTGTGGTTGTTGGAGGTCAGTCATCTTAGCTTCAGGACATCACTGGAGGAGTTCCTCAGGGTAGTGTCCTCGGCACAACCGTCTTCAGCTGCTTCATCAATGACCCTCCTTCCATCATAAGTTCAGAAGTGGGGATGTTCACTGAAGATTGCATAATGTTCAGCACATTCATGACTCCTCAGATACTGAAGCATTCCATGTCCAAAAAGCAGCACGACCTGGACAATATCCAGGCTGGGCTGACAAGTGGCAAGTAACATTCGCACCACACAAGTGCCAGGTAATGACCATCTCCAACAATAGAGAATCCAACCTTCACCCCTTGATGTTCAATGGCATTACCATTGCTGAACCTCCCACTATCAACATCCTGGGGGTTACCATTGACAACTGGACTAGCCATATAAATACTGTGGCTACAAGAGCAGGTCAGAGGCTAAGAATCGTATAATGAAAAACTCACCTCCTGACTGCCCAAAGCTTGTCCACAATCTACAAGGCAGAAGTCAAGAGTGTGATGGAATACAGGCAGACATAGCTTCCACCTTTTGAAGGTCTTTGTCAAGTTTTTAAAAGTTTAGGAAGTAGCCATGTTGATACATATATATTTTATAAACATAGTCTTAGCTATGTGACATACGTATGAGGGAAAAGTGCACCGAGTTGGTGCCAAGCACATGTAGAAGAGGGAATGTACCTGAATTGCACGCCATGGTTTGGGGGGGGTGGGGGGGGGGTGTATGCCAATTGGGTGATAGCAAATTGGCAGCTCACTTCGCATTTAAGTCAATGGAAAAGAAAATTAATTGGTGTGTAAAACGTGCTGCCAAATTACTCAAGACCAATTTGATCCTCACATATTCTATCTCCTCTATTATGTTAAAAATTCCGCTACCCTGTCCCAGAAATTCACCAGGTGGGACATTATTAAAAATATCCCCTACTAGCCATTCTATGATCTCACTGGACATTGTCTACCAGTTTGCATCAAGTTAGACCCAGTTTTGTTCTGGGTGACTTTGCCCAATAGAAACTGATTTAGCCCCCTATATCCAATTAATCAGTCTGGCTAGGATTTGTACTTAGAGGTAAAATCTCAGTAGTCTAAATCTGCACCATCTATTCATCCGAAAATTATTTTTAATAAATCAGTTATCTCAAGCAAAAGTGACTCCAAGGCTCAACATGAAAGAAACCAAGAGATTGTGCCGAAAACAAAAGTCATTCAAAGCCTACTTTAAGTCAAATCTAATAACAGGAGAGATTTCCATTCATAAAATGTGCTAGAGAAAAGTTTCAAGATAAAGTAACACTTCAAATAACAACAGTGCTTATTTTAAAAAGTGAAGGGAAAAGGGGAGGGTCTTATGGCACACAGTGGTAGAATCTGAGCCAGAGGCTTAGGTTCAATTCCCACTCCAGGGCTTGATGGCCATGTTCGTAACATGGTCAAACAGATTGAGTATCAACTTGCAAATCCTTCCAACGTACAGTTAGAGTGGGAGAGATTCCTGCTCAGCCACATGAAGTGAAGTATCAATCATTATCCATAGCTCCAGGCTACAATGCACATGTAAACTGACTCCTTGGCTCAGCTAACTGGATGATTGCTGTGGATCAGCATGAGGTTTAATCCCGGTTCTAGCTGGGGTGGGTTTGGGACCTGCCTCCTTGCCTTACCTGTGGTGGAGGTCATGGTGCTGTGGGTCAGACCTGCCTTCAGGCCGAGAGCTCATAAAAGAAAGAAAAACGATCACCTTCTGGGCAAAAAAATGTAGAATGCATTTTATCGTGATCATTTTCACAATATCGCAGCTAATTTCACGGCCATTCCTGAATATCACAGAATGGTTATAGCACAGGAGGCAGCCATTTGGTGAAGCCGTGTCTATGCCAGCTCTCTGCAAGAGCAACTTGGTTAGTCTAACTCATCTGTCTTTTCCTCATAGCCCAACAGTTCTTTCCTCTTCAGGTAGTTGTAGAATTCTCTTTTGAATGCCTTGATTGAATCATCCTCTACCACGCTTTCACATTGTGCCTTCTAGATCCTAACCACTCACTGCGTAAAAAAGATTTTCCTCATGTTGCCATTGCTTCTTTTACCAATCGTCTTAAATTGGTATCCTCTGGTTGTTGATCCTTCAGGGAATGGGAACTCTTTCTCCCTATCTACTCTGTCCAAAGTCCTCATGATTTTGAATAACTCTATCAAATTTTCTCTTCTCCAAGGAGAACAGCCTCAGATTCTCTAATCTATCCACAGAGCTGAAGTTTCTCATCCTGGAAACATTCTTGCGAATTGGTTCTGTATCTTCGCTACCTCTTTCACATCCTTCCTGACGTACAGTTCCCAGAACAGGACACAATACTGCAGTTGAGGCCAAACCAGCTTTTACACAGGTTTATCATAAGTTTCTTACTTTTGTACTCTAAGCACCTATTTATACAGCCCAGGATCCCTTTTGCGTTATTAGCCGCTTTCTCAACTTGCCCTGCCATCTTCAATGATTTCTGCACATAGGCCTTCAGATCCCTCTGCTCCTGCATCCTACTTTAGAAGTTTATCCTTTGGCTCCCTGCAATCTTCCTACCAAAATATATATTACTTCACACTCTCGACATTAAATGTAATCTGCTGTGCGTTTTCCCTTTCCACCAGCCTGTCCATGTCCTCTTCAAGCCTTGGCACTGACAGTGGAGAATTTGACCACAGATTATGTAACAGCTGAGTCATATCCTGCCTTTGTCTGCCATCCATACGTATGCAGCTTTCAGCCAGGGGTACTCACTGGAAAAACAACAATTTGTATTTGCACAACATAGAAGAATGTCCCATGACGTTGTATAAGGAATGCGATCAGACCAAAAATGGGCACCCTGCCAAAGAGGGAGATATTACGAGGGGAACTTAATCAAAAGAAATTTCAGAGTGGTCTTAAGGGAGGAGTGTGAGGTGGAGAGGTTTGGGGAGACAATTTCAGAATGTGGGGTCTAGATAGCTGAAGGCAATCAAAGAAAGGAAGAAAAAGGAGCAGTCGGTGTGTTAAGGCTGTATAGCTGTGGTCCAAGTGGATCCTATTTGTGTGTATCAGTATCACAACAGGAAATGCATTTACATAGTGAGACAGTGAAGGAGCTACTAATAGCCGCTTATAGCACTGAACTCAAGTACTGCTGAAAAAAAAAGAGACATGCTGCCAAAGCTTTTTGTCTTGGACTCATCAGGAGAGATGCAAGAATATCAAATTTCAAAAGGAGCAACAATTTATACTGCATGAGAAAAGGGTGATGATTGGTAGGCAAGTCGACACTGACTGGGCCAGGTGTTACCATGGGGCATGCATCAGGGAACTGCAGTGTAAGCGGGCTCACTGAATATTTTTGAGGGAGAGGTAGTTAGATTCTTGTTGGGCAAGGGAAGCAAAGGTTATTGGGGGTAGATGGGAATGCAGAACTCCAGATACAAAGGGATCAGCCATGATCTTATTGAATGGCAGAGCTGGCTTGAGGGGACAAATGGTCTACTTCTACTCCTATTTCATATGTTCGTAAGTTCTTCATGGACAGATCCTTGCACACTATGCATTTTAAACACTGGTAACACATTCTCAAGGGTGGGTAGAAAAACAGAAATCCTGTGACAGCTGCAGCTTAGTTGCTGGCACCCTTGGCTCCGAGTCAGGCAAATCTGGTTTCAAGTTCCACTCCAACACTTGAGCACAAACATCAATGCAGATGCTCCAGCATAATACTAAGGGAATGCTGCACTTCTGGAAATGGTGTCTTTCAGATGAGATGTATATTCAAATACTTGATTAGGTCAGAACATCAAATATTCTTCTGGCTCACATGTAGAGAGCTAACTGACTGTACCTCTCTACAATTCTCTGGCTTTATTTTTTTGCTCCATTTAACCTCCCCTAGCTGCAATACACTGTTCCCTTAACAGCCTGAAACCAGTATTGCTAAAAAAGAGACATGTCAAAGCTTTCCATCTTGCACTCATCAGGAACTTCACAAGAATACCAATATATGGGGAAAACAACAATTTATACTGCATGAGAAGAGAGTGCTGATTGGTTGACAAGCGGAATCTGTTGTTTTCCCCTTATATTGATATTCTTGTGAAGTGTCCTGATGAGTGCAAGACTAAAAGCTTCGATATGTCTCGTTTTTCAGCAATACTCAAGTTTTGTACCAGCAAACGACTATTTGCATACCCTGAAATAATGAGAACGTTTCCCATTAACTGGTTACGAGCATAATGCTGCAAGCATGCTGAAGGGTCAGAGAATGCAAGATTACAATAGAAAGGACAGACATTACAGGACATTTTCTGACATTAACAAAGCAGCTTAAGAACTAGGAGCAGGGGTAGGCCATTCCACCCCTTGAGGCTGCTCCGCCATTCAATAAGATCACGGCTGATCTGATTGTGGCCTTAACTCCACTTTCCTGCCTGCCCCTTCCTTGACTCCCCTGTCAATCAAAAATCTGTCTAACTCAGCCTTAACTATATTCAACAATCCAACTTCCACTTTCTCTGTGGAAGAGAATTCCAAAAACTAATGACCCTCAGAGAAGAAATCCCGCCCCATCTCCATTTTAAATCAGAGGCCCCTTATTTTGAAACTGTGTCCCCTAGTTCTAGATTCCCTCATGAGGGGAAACATCCTCTCAGCATCTACCTTGTCAAGCCCCCTCAAAATCTTATGTTTCAATAAGATCACCTCTCATTCTTCTAAACTCTAATGACTATAGGCTCAAACTGCTAATCTTTCTTCATAAGACAAACCCTTCTTCCCAGGAATCAGCCTAGTAAACCTTCGCTGAACTGCTTCCACTGCAAGATCCCTTTCTTAAGTAAGGTAACGAAAACTGTATACAGTACTCTAGGTGTGGTCTCACCAATGCCCTGCACAGTTGTAGCAAGGCTTCCGTACTTATGTACTCCAACCCTCTTTCAATAAACGCCAACATTCTATATGCCTTCCTAATGACTCGCTGTGCTTGCATGCTAACTTTGTGATTCATGTACAAGGACACACCCTCTGTGTTGCAGCATTCTACAGTCTGTCTATTTAAATAATATTTTGTTTTTCTATTCTTCCCAAAGTGGACAATGTTACATATTCTGACGTTGTACTCCATCTGCCAAATTTTTACCCACTCGCTTAACCTTTCTATATCCTTTTTCAGACTGTTTGTATCCTCCTCACAACTTGCTTTCCTACCTATCTTCATATCATTAGCAAATTTGGCTAAAATACTATCAACCCCTTCATCCAAGTTATAATATATATCACCTAGAAGGAAAAACATAATTCAGAAAGACTGAATGTGTTTTATGCTTCCTTAAGTGAATCTGAGTTCCCAAATATCTGCACTTCCAATTTTGTTCGAGTCCACCTACATCATTATTTATGGCACAGAAGGACACCATTTGGCCCATCAAGCTCTCCGCAGAGCAGCCCAGTCAGTCCCATTCCAACACTTGATCCTTGCAACCCTGCAGGTTTGTTTTCTTCAAGTTCCCATTCAATTTCCTTTTGAAATCATTGATTGTTTCTGCTTCCGTCACCCTCTTGGGCAGTGAGTTCCAAGTCATTAACATTCACTGTGTATAAAAGCTCTTCCTCATATTCTCCCCATTTCTCTTGCCTAAAACCTTAAATCTGTGTCCCTTGGTCCTTATACCATCAGTTAATGGGAATAGGTTTTCCTTGTCTACTTTATCCAAACATGTTGCAATCTCATATACTTCTGTCAAATCTCCCCTCACGTCCTTTGCTCCAAGGAGAATAATTCCAGGTTTCATAGCCTAAACTTGTAATTAAACTCTCCCATCCGAGGAGCCATTCTGATAAAATCTCTTCTACACCCTCTCAGTGACTCTCACATCCTTCACAAAGTGTGGTGATGAGAACTGGATACAATACTCCAGCTGGGGGCCTAACCAGAGCTTCAAAGGTTCAACATACCTTCCCTGTTTTTGTACTCAATGTCTCTATTAATGAAGCCCAAGATCCCATATGCTTTGTCTTGTAAGGATGGCCAAGTTGCTACTGTTAATGATAGAGTTGATCTGCAGACACTTCTTGAGTGGAAACATTAAATTTATTTACAATATACTCAGAAGCAACTACATGCGTGTTTTCAACTGCAACTCTATCTCTACACTGACCACTGAGGTAGCCCACACTACTCTCATTTTGGTTAGAGATCATGTGATCACCCCTAACAAGTATTATTTTTAAAGGTACATTACACATTAAATAAAACCATAATTACTACATTCTTCCCCCTTTAACTTGGCTATTCATATTATATTTACAAGTACATATTTTTCAAGACAACATAATATTTACACCAGGTGAAGAATTTACAAGTTCAGTCTTTCAGGTGGTTTTCTGGTATGTGCAGAACATCGCAGCTCCAGAACTTCAGATTCTTTGTCAGGAACCTCCTTTTCTGGAGGTGCCTGAACATCAGGTGCTTTGGTGGGCACTCGCAGTTCTGTATCCTCAACTCTCATGGGAACATCAGGCATGTCAGTCCTGGGTTGAGTATCCTCAACAGGAAACACAGACCCGGTCATGATCACTGTTGGAACCAAATCTTGGTGATCTATTTTCCTTAAATAGTCCACATGTTCCTGGATGATCCAGCCTTCCACCTCCACGTGATAAGTTGGAGGTCCACACTTATTTCATCTGCTAACCATTTTGGTCCTTCTTTGAATTTCTTCACGTATACCTGCTCTCCCGTGGTAAATTTCCTCTTGCGGCTATGTTAGTCGTGTATAGCTTTTTTGGCTTCCCTGATTCCTTTCCACCTTCCCCTCTAAATTTGTCATTATTAAGCTCAATCACGTCCTGAGATGGCGTTTCAACAATAACTCCACAGGTGTGACACCTGTTGTTGTGTGAGGGGTAGTCCTGTAATGAAAAAGAAAGCGTGCTAGCTTGGTTGTAAGGAATCGCCAGTTAGCTTTTTCATGCCTGCCTTGAATGTCTGAACCACCCTTTTAGCCAGTCCGTTTGAGGAAGGGTGGCACGGTGTAGTCTTCACATGAGTGATACCATTGAGGCTGATAAACATTGAAACTCAGCACTCGTAAATGGCGAGCTGTTATCAGCAATGACTACTCCTGGTAGTCCATGAATGGCAAAACTCTGGATGCAGTATCTCAATTAAAGCGGCCAACAGTGGTGACTCCACCTCATATACATCCAATCATTTTGAGTGGGCATCAACAATAAGCAGAAACATTGTTCCCAGAAAAGGTCAGATGTAGCCAATGATTACCTCGGTGCTGCTGCATGCTCTCGTCAGGACCTGGAAAAATTTATTAATTTTGCTTCCAATCTCCACCCCTCCATCATTTTCACATGGTCCATCTCTGACATTTCCCTTCCCTTCCTTGACCTCTCTGTCTCAATTTCTGGTGATAGACTGTCCACCAATATCCATTACAAGCCTACTGACTCCCACAGCTACCTTGACTACAGCTCCTCACACACCGCTTCCTGTAAGGACTCCATCCCATTCTCTCAGTTCCTTTGCCTCCGTCACATCTGTTCTGATGATGCTACCTTCAAAAAGAGTTCCTCTGACATGTCCTCCTTCTTCTTTAACCGAGGTTTTCCACCCATGGTAGTTGACAAAGCACTCAACCGTGTCCGGCCCATCACCCACACATCCGACCTCATGCCTTCTCCTCCCTCCCAGAAACCCTTGTCCTCACTTATTACCCCACCAGCCTCCGCATTCAAAGGATCATCCTCTGCCATTTCCGCCAATTCCAGCATGATGCCATCACCAAACACATCTTCTCTTCACCCCCCCCCCGGCGGCATTCTGTAGGGATCGTTCCCTCCGTGACACCCTGGTCCACTCCTCCATCACCCCCTACTCCTCAACCCTCTCCTACAGCACCTCCCCATGTGAACGCAAGATATGCAACACCTGCCCCTTCACTTCCTCTTTCCTCACTGTCCAAGGGCCCAAACACTCCTTTCAAGTGAAGCAGCATTTCACTTGCACTTCCCTCAACTTTGTCTACTGCATTCGTTGCTCCCAATACAGTTTCCTCTACGTTGGAGAGACCAAACGCAGACTGGGTGACCACTTTGCAGAACACCTTCGGTCTGTCCGCAAGCATCACCCAGACCTCCCTGTCGCTTGCCATTTTAACACTCCACCCTGCCCTCTTGCCCACATGTCTGTCCCTGGCTTGCTGCATTGTTCCAGTGATGCTCAATGCAAACCGGAGGAACAGCACCTCATCTTCTGACTAGGCACTTTACAGCCTTCCGGACTGAATATTGAATTCAACAATTTTAGATCTTGAACTCCCTCCTCCATCCCCACCCCCTTTCCATTTCTTCCCCCTCCTTCTTGTTTTTTCCAATAATTTATATAGATTTTTCTTTTCCCACCTATTCCCATTATTTTTAAATGTATTCAGCAAATCATTTATCTATACCTTTTATGCCCTTTTAGTCTTATTTTACCCCACCCCACTAGAGCTATCTGTACCTTGCTTGTCCTGCTATCCACTCTTAATTAGCACATTCTTTTAGATAACATCACCACCTTCAACACCTCTTTGTTCTTTTGTCTGTGACATCTTTTGGTTATCTCCTCCTATCACTGCTTGCTTGTCCCAACAACCACCCCTCACCCTTCTCCCACCCCCACCCACCCCCCCCCCAGCACCGCCCCTTAAACCAGCTTATATTTCACCCCTCTCCTATTTTTACTTAGTTCTGTTGAAGAAGTCATGAGGACTCGAAACGTCAACTGTACTCTTCTCTGCTGATGCTGCCAAATCTGCTGAGTTTTTCCAAGTATTTCTGTTTTGTTTTGTAGTCAATGTGTAATTGCACCCAGGATCTACCTGGCTACTCCCATGGGTGGAATGTCAACTTTTGGAGTTGCTGACATTGCACAGAGCACTTTACTAAACTCTCTACTTCACCATCCATCCCAGGCCACCATAGATAGCTGCGTGCCATGATCTTCATTTGGGAAATTCCCAGATGGGCACTTTGTAGTTCAATTAAAAGTGGCTCCCACCCCTTTGGAGGAACTGTCACTTGTGCTCCCCACAATGAGATGCCATCCTGGCTGGTTAATTTAAATCTTCTGTTGAAATATGAGATATGGGCTCCTGTGACCAATCGTGTAGCACTTGTTCTCATGCTTGAGATAGGACTGGGTCCTGACTTGTCCTGTCTCTGACCTGTTGAGCGCGTAACGGTGAGGAATCTAAGAAATTTAACAGTAAAACAAGTTTCTGTGGAACTGGGACGTGCTCATCATTATAGAGTCATAGAGCACAGAAAAAGGCCCTTTGACCCATCAATTCTGCACTGGTCAAACAAGTACCTAACTACTCTAATCCCATTTTCCAGCACTAGGCCTTGTATGCCATGGCATCGCAAGTGCACATCCAAATACTTCTTAAATGTTATGAGGGCTTCCGCCTCTACCACGCTTTCAGGCAGAGAGTTCCAGATTCTCACCACCTTCTGGGTGAAAAAATTCTTCCTCACATCCCCTCTAAACCTCCTGTCCCTTACCTTAAATCTATGCCCCCTGGTTATTGATCCCTCCACCAAGGGGAAAAGTTCTTTCCTGTCTACCATATCTATGCCCCTCATAATTTTATACACATAAACATTTTCTTATAAAGGCAAATGGCTAAGGGCATCAGCATTTTCGATTTGATTGCCAGGCCTATGTACGAAAGTGTATTCGTATGCTGCCAGAATTAAAGCCCATTGTTGTATTCTTGCTAAGGCGTCCTTAGATAAGTAATCTATTGGCCTTTCCATGCCGTCATCCATCCGATGACAGGGAACTGCTCCCACTCTATAGGGAGATGATTACATGTCAATACCAATTCTTTCATCTGGTCATAATGCACTAATACATTGGATGAGTGCAACAATTGTTTCACCTTTATGAAAGTTTCTTTCTGGGGCACCTCCCAAGTTGGTTCTTTTTGAGTAGAGAATGCAGGGGGGCAGCAATGTAGACAAATTGGGTAAGAATCGCCCATAATAACTGATCATTCCTCGGAATGATTTGAGCTCTGAGGCGTTCTTTAGTGCAGGTGCCTCTCTTCTGGCTCTCACTTACTCCTCAGCCGGGTGGAGGCCCTGTGAATCTACCCGATGACTCAAATAGATTACCTCCCTCGCTTGGAACGTGCACTTCTCTTTTTTTAGATGCACTCCAGCTTGCAAGAAACACCTTAAGGCTTCTTCTCAGTTCGCCAAATGCTCTTTTTCAGTGAATCCTGTACCAACGTCTCATCTAAATAGACCACAACCTGGGGTAGTCCCTGCAGTAAGCTTTCCATTGTTCTCTGAAAGATGGTGCAAGCTGAGGAGGCACCAAAAGGCAATCGTGTATATTGGTACAACCTTTTGTGGGCATTAATTGTAACAAATTCCCGGGAGGCATTATCCAACTCTAATTGTTGATAAGCACGACTCATGTCAAGCTTTGTGTACGTTGTCCCTCCTACCAGCTTGGCATACAGGTCTTTGATTTTTGGAATGGAGTGTTGGTCTGGCTTAGCTACTTTATTAACTGTCAGTTTGTAGTCTCCACAAACTCAGATGCTTTGGTCAGGTTTAAGGATGGGGATTACGGATGCTGCCCATTCTAAGAACTGCACAGGTTGTATAATGCCCAGTTTCTCTAGTCTGTTGAGTTCAGTGTTGACTTTTTCCTCAAAGTTCATATGGCACCAGTCTCGTCTTCTTGAAGCGAGGGTTTGCTTCCAGATCCACATGAATCTTGGCCTGCAGGCCCTGGATTTTCCCCAGTTCGTCCTTGAAGACAGTGGCATTCTTTTTAGGTAGCTCTGATAGCCCAATTGCTCACAACTGGAAAATTTCAGCCCATTCTAACTTAGCTTTGCCGATTGGCTTCCATAATGGACAGTTATTCTGCTTATGTCTTTTACTTGAAGGTACTCATCTATATATGTTTTGAACTTGGCTGGTTTCACTTCTAAACTTATTTGATGTTCACTATTATTCAGATATCTGAAGGTATGTTCCCCAAGCCCCCATGTCCACTTCCATTCTAACAGGTTTGCCATTTACCTTCACTTTGACAAATATTGGTTCTGTCTTCCCAATTTTCAGATTAAACAATGAGCAAATGTCTGAATTTGTTGTTTCAGGCTCTTCTACATTGTAGATTTCATTGGCTTTCTTTTACAAGCCTGCTTGAATCATTCCTTGCGCTGCCTCATCATGTGCCCATTTATGTGACAAGAGTAGCATTTGCTAAATCGCTAAAAGACTGCTCGTTTCCACCTCTATTAAAATTATTCTTTGATTTTGCTGCTATTTTTCTTTATTCTTCAGATGGTGGGGGCTGTTTCCCGCTTCTCAGCAGAGTTTTGCATTTTCAGGCCCTGTTTGGCTGGGGTTTCCCAGCCATTTTGCTGTATTGCTTTTGAATCTCTTACTGCACTTTCCGTGGCCAGGGCTATCTCTAGCGCCTTCTTCAAATGCACATTCACTTCAGACAATAATCCCTCCTGAATCGTGTTTTCTTTCACTCCACACACTAAACAATCTCTGAGCATGTCATTTAGAGTCATGCTGAATTCACAATGTTCTGTTAGCTGCTTCAAATTTGTCATGTAGCGTGCATTTGTTTCACCTGGGGCTCTATTTCATGAATTAAACCAGAACCTCTGTATCGTGACTGAGGGCTTTGGTTGAAAATGACCATTCACGAAGTCCTCCAATTCATCAAAATTTTTTTGAATCTGGGGCACTGGGTGCCATCAAACTCCAAATCAGACTGTAGGTTTTGCTCCCACAAGTACTCAAGAGGATCACTCGCCTCTTCTGTTCCCCCGTAATCTAATTCATTCAAAAAAGAACGTGAGGTGTTCTATGTAATGAGACCAATCATTTGTGGCTGGCTGAAAAGGATAAATTCTCCCAAATCGTGACATTTTGAGGGAGGATTACTTCTTCAATTCTAACAGAGCTTGTTACTGACAATCATTGGGCGAGGTACAATGCCAATTTCATGTTAACTTGATTCCTTCTGTTCAATCCTGTTTTATTCTCATCGCCAGTTTGTTGGGAGGGTGGCAGAGTTGCTGCTATTAATGATATAGTTGATCTGCAGTCACTTCTTGAGTGGAAACATTAATTTTATTTACAATATACACAGCAGAAACTACATATGTGCCAACTCTATCTCTACAATGACTGCTAAGGTAGCCCGTGCTACTCTCCTTTTGGTTACTACAGATCATGTGATGTTTCCTAACAAGTATTATTCTTAAAGGTACATGACACATTAAATAAAACCATAAATAAAGAAAGAGGGTGGCTAAAGTGAGCATGTGCCCTATGAGGATGCGACTGCAGACTTGATAGCGGGGAAACAGGGAAGTGGCAGGTAATTTAAACCAATATTTTGCATCGGTTTTCACAGTGGAGGACACCATAAACATCCCAAAGACAGATAAACAAGGAGCTAATGGGAGGAAAGATCTTGTAACAGTCTCTATCACGAGGGACAAAGTATTTGACAAACTAAATGGGGCTAAAGGCAGACAAGTTGCAAGGACCTGAGGCCAGCATCCAAGGGTTTTAAAGGAAGTGGCTGCAGAGATAGTGGAGGCATTGGCCAAAATATTCCAGAACTCACTGGATTCTGGGAGGGCCCCAGCATATTGGAAAACTGCTAATGTGACGTCCCTGTCCAAGAAGGGAGGGAGACAAAGAGCAGGAAACAGAGGCCTGTCAGCCTAACATCTGTCGTTGGGAAAACACTAGAGTCCATTATTAAGGAAGAACTAGCAGGACATTTAGAAAAAGCTTAACACAATCAAATAGAGTCAACATGGTTTTGTGAAAGGGAAATCATATTTAACAAATTTGCTACAGTTCTTTCAGGATATAAGAAGCAGAGTTGATAAAGGGGAACTGGTAGACGTAGTGTATTTGGATTTCCAGAAGGTATTCGATAAGGTGCCACATGAAAGGTTATTGCACAAGAAGGAGCTCACGGTATTGGGGGTAATGTATTAGCATGGATTGAGGATTGTTTAACACAATTAAGACAGAGTCAGGATTAATGGGTCTTTTTCAGGTCGGAAAGATGTAACCAATGAGTGGAGTGCCACAAGGATCAGTCTCAGGCCCTCAATTATTTACTATCTCTATAATGACTTGGAGGAGGGTGTAGAGAGTTTAATGTATCCAAATTTTCTAACGATACAAAAGTAGGTGAGAGGGCATGTTGTGATGAGGACATCAGGAATATGCAAGGGGATATAGATAGCTTGGGTGAGTGGACAAAAACTTGGCAGATGGAGTTTAATATCGAAAATGTGATAGGAAGTTGGTAGGAGGAATCAAAAGGTAGGCTATTAATTAAATGGAGAGAGATGGCAAAAAAGTGCAGCACAGAGGGATCTGGGTGTCCTTGTGCATGAAACACACAAAGTTAGCATGCAGTTGCAACAAGTAAGGCGGCAAATGGAATTTTGGCCTGTATTGCTAAGGGGTTGGAGTATAAAAATAAGAAAGCCTTGTTACAACTGTACAGGGTGTTGGTGAGGCCACATCTGGAGTACTGTGTACAGTTTTGGTGCCCATATTTAAGAAAGGATATACTGGCATTGGAGGCAGTTCAAAAGAGGTTCACTAGGCCGATTCCTGGGTTGAAGGGGTTGACTTATCAGGAACAGCTAAACAGGTTAGACCTTTATTCATTAGAGTTTAGAAGAATGAGGGGTGACCTTATTGAAACGTACAATATTCTGAGAGGGTTTGACAGGGTAGATGTTGAGAAGATGTTTCCACTAGTGGGAGAATCTTGAACTAAGGGACATAGCTACAGAATAAGGGGACACTCATTTAAAACTGAGAAGGGATTTCTTCTCTGCGGATAGTGACTGTCTGGAATTATCTACCCCAGAGAGTTGTGGAGGCTAGATCAAAGTATTTAAAGAGGAGGTAGATAGGTTGTTTAAATATCGGGGAGTTGAGGGCTATGAGGAGCTGGCACAGAAGAGGAGTTGAGGCCTGAGGCAGATCAGCCATGGTCTTATTGAACGGCTTATTGAATTTAAGGGGCCAAATGGCCTACTCCTGCTCCTATTTCTTATGTTCTTATGTTATAATGACTACACTTTGCTAACCACTCTGTCAATATGTCCTGCCACCTTCAAAGATCTATGCATGTGAATCCCCAGGTCCTTTTGTTCCTGCACACTCTTTAGAACCGTACCATTAAGTCTATGTTGTCTCTCCCTATCGCTTCTGCTAATATGCATCACCTCACACTTCTCTGTATTAAATTCCAGCTGCTGCTTGCCTGCCCATTCCGTAAGCATATTCATGTCATGTGGCAGTCGATTCATATCATCCTCACTGTTTGCCATTCCACCAAGATTGGTATCATCAGCAAATTTTGAAATTCTCAATGTTCCAAGATCCTTGTCATTTATATATAGCAAAAAAAGTAGTGGTTTCTACACTGACCCTTGGGGCACACCACTGTCTATTACCCTCCAGTCTGAAAAATAACCATTTACCACAACTCACTGTTTTCTGTCCTTAAGCCAATTTTTCATCCAATTAGACAGTGACTCTCCTATTCCATGAGGCTCAGTCTTGTTCACCAGTCATTTATGTGGTACTTTATTGAATGCTTTAAAATTCATATAGAAAACATCCACCACATTTCCTTCATCAACCTTCCCTGTTACTTCAGCGAAAAATGAATTAAGAATAATCAATGATCTTCCTTTTTGCAACTCCTTCTGGGTATCTTAATTAATTCAAACCTCTCCAGGTGCCTGTTGATTTATTTCCCTAATTATTGTTCCTAAAACCTTACCCATGATTGATGTCAAACTAATTGGTCTGTAGTTACTAGGACTATCCTAACATTCTTTCTTGAAGGAGGGTGCCCACATTTGCCACACTCCAATTCACTGGCATATCCACAAAGCCAGGGAAGTTTGGAAGATTATGGCAAGCCCCTCTGCTATCTTCACCCGCACTTCCTTCAGTAACCGGAGATGTAAGCCATGTGGACCAGGTGACTTATCTACCCTAAGTATAGCCAGACTTTCCTGTACTTTCTCCCTCCCATTTTTCACTCTATCCATCACTTCTATTATCTCCGATTCTACTGATATTGTATCAGATTCCTCCTCCTTAGTAGATGCCAATGCTCATTAAGCATTCTAGCCTTGTCCTGCACCCCTTTAATGTACGAAGCATACATCACCTTTGTTCCTATTAGAACTCACTCCATCTCATACCACCTGCTTACTATTTACATGCCGGTAGAAAACCTTTTGGCTCCCTTTTAAGTTAACCACAATTCTATTTTCATACTCTCTTTTTTCCTCTTCACCTCCACTCTCAATCTATTGTATTTGACTTGGTTCTCACTTGAAGAATTCACCTGACATGCATCATTAACCCTCCTTTTTTGTTTCATCATAATCTCCATCTCCCTGGTTGTCCATGGAGCCCTGTTTTTGGTTCCCATGCCTATCAACCCCATTGGAATGTACCTGGTCTATATCCGAAACACCTCTATCTTAATCATTCACCCATTGTTGTGATACAGCTCTTCTCCTCAGTCTTTGCTTCCATTTTACCCTGGCTAGATCTCTTCTCGTCACATTGAAATTAGCTCTCCTCAAATTTAGAAGTTCTATAGTTTCTTGTTTTTCTCCAAAGCAACCTGCATGGTCAGGCACCCCAGCTACCATCTTAAACATTCACTCCCTCTACCAATGGTACACTGTGGCAGCAGTGTGTATCATATAGAAGATGCACTGCAACAGTTCACCTAAGGCATCTTTGTCGGCACCTTCCAAACGCATGACCCCCAACAAGGCAACAGATACATGGCAATGTCACCCACCAGCAAGTTCTCCTCCAAGTCACATACCATCCTGTACTGGAACTGTAGTATTGTTCCTTCACTGTCGCTGGGTCAAATTCCTGGAACTCCTTTCCTAACAGCACCGTGGGTGTACCTATACCACATGGACTGCAGCATTTCAAGAAGGCAACTCACCACCACCTTCTCAAGGGCAACTACGGATGGGCTTGCTACCTTGCTACCCCAAGAACAAGTTTTTAAAAAAGGTACTTTAAACAGTTATTCAGAGGCAGGACCTGCACGTGGTGAGACACCAGGCACAACCAGCCTGCAGCTAGGAGTGGGGGAAGGGTAGTGCAGGTAGGTGCCAGCTCATCAGAGGACAAGGCTGCAGTGGATTGATGGGTATGCAAACAGAAATGCTTGATGCAGTGACAAGCCTGCGGTCACTGTTTCAGCATGGAGGAGTCCAGCACCATCCTTGCAGATGACTTTGTACAGAACTCGCAGCCCATAAGTGTGAATTATTTGTTGCCACTTGTTTTTCCAGGGGTTGGCAGCCATTGATATGGGTGCACGTGGCTGTAACCTCTGCATGAGCTGAAACACATGCTGTTCAAATATCACACAACCCAACAGGCTGGTGAGGCACCAGGAGTCCAAATTTGTACTTCACAGGTCCTGCCAGCACCTGCAGTATCCACTCCTGGAAAAGAAAGCATGATAGGCCTTACAGTTGCAGGGCCAGGCACCCTGATTGCAGGAAGGTTAGCTTTTTAGAACTTTTCTATTCAAAAGCATCTGAAACTATCCTCGAGTGTTCCTGGGGATATTTTTATGCATTTGCCAGAGAGAATTACTACATCCTCCCTCAGATGATGAGCTGAGGAGTCAGTAGCTTGGCCACACAAAAGCTGCAACAGGTATAGGTGCAGCAGTGCCAATGGGTTTTGTCTGCAGCATGGTAGGGAGATGGAGCAGAGGCTGTAAAGGGGGCAAACTCTGTGCCATACCTTCTGCCAACTTGAAGTCAGACTCCTCCATGCTCCTTGATATGACAGGAATCTGCCTGGCACACCAGCCAACGCACCCAGCATAATGGCATACCCATTCAGCACCCTCCTTGATGCTGCATGACTGAGATTCTCATCCGAGTCCTCTGCAGAAGTACTTGTTTGCCACAATACCCTCTGGTGGGCTAGCAAATGAACCATCCTTTCACCCTGGTTTGATTGCAACCCACTTGTTTCAGTGATTCACCGTGTGCAGAACCCAGCTCTACACTATCCTTCTTGCTCTCTTTCCTCTTCCTGTGGCTGGTCAAGTGACAGTTCCTTGGTGTCTGAAAGCAGAAACTCAGGAGGGGAAGGTTGGTGTGAGGAAAAGGGTGTGGGTGGGGAGCAAGTCCATCGTGACTATCAGCAGCTTGCTCATCATGCCAGGTAGCACGCTGAGTGTGAACTGCGGGCTGAAAAAAAGTTAAGACATGGAGATGTCATCATCCTCAATGTTCTCGGTGACATCAGATACTGCGGACCCCAGCACAGCCAGCCCTATTATCCCGAGAGTCATCTTGCTGCACGGCTCAGGATATACCTGTGTCACTGTCTCCCGTTGGCTTGGTCTGTTTGTTTCTATAGTGTGGCACCTTGCCCTGTAAGAGCAAGGACAGAACGTTAATAGTTGTGAAGTACTATGTTTGGGGTGATGTGCCTGCCACAGCTGAATAAACTGGAGATATGCAGAAGGATTAAGAGGTGAGCAGCATTGGTAAGTATGTGAGGCTGAGGTGGGGTATCTGGATGTTACATTAGTGCCAGGGAGTGCTGCTGGATAAGTGATGGGGAGTGCAGTGCTTTGAGAAGGTTAAGGGCTTGGTGGTGTGGTGCATATGAATGATGTCATATGCAGGCTCATTTACTGCCGGTGACAATTGTGGCACTGCTGCCAAGTCCTCAGGTCCAAACTCAGGGGGTTGATTGCTCCCAACTAAGGGTAGGCCTTGAGGTTCTCCTGGCCACCTGCAGGAAAATGGTGTTTCTCCTCTTTCCCACCTGCACTAACAGTTGTCTCCCGCACTGCATCCTTCAGTCACGATACCCGTCGGCCCTGTAGGAATTTCCATTCTGGCAATTTTTTGTGTAGCTTCCTTTTAAGAGACAGCCTGCCTTTAAGAAGTACAGCAGTCTCCCCATGCTGTGTGGTCTACAACATTGCCTAGCTGTACTGTTGTGTGCAGAACTCAACAGCAGTGCCGAGGAGACAGCAGTATTGCAGGTGCAGTAAATTGCACTGAAGTAATTCAGATGAAGTCAGTAGACAAATTATATGGTTTACCCACCTCGATCTGAATGGGCGTGGGCATGGCATGAATCATGGAGTGTCTCCATGCCCAAGAATAGGAGTGAATGAATAATTAACAGATAAATAATGAAGTCAGTTGTACAAGAAATAACCCAGCTGAAAAGGGCAAATTTAAATTAGTATGATATTTTTCCAAACACAGCTTTTTATTTAAATAGCTTCATATTCATTTGATAGGAATGAATAGTATCAGAACTAGAATTTTGCTGATGTTATCAAATTCCATGCCCATGTCATCTGGCATAAATTCTGATCAAAGAATTAAAAAAACAAGCATAACGTCTAATTGAAACAGGCCACAGTTACCACAAAATTTCTATAAATAATCATTGAATTTTAGTCATAAAATAATCATTCATTAGTAATTTTTAGTCAATTTCAAATTAGCAGAAACATCCATGCCTACATAAATCTGCCAACCTTTTCATCACATGCATACTTCTTAAAGAAGTTTCTTAACATGTAAAACAAAATCATTCCAAATTCAGGAGAATTTTAAATGATGGAACTAAACAGAAAAAAATACAGGTCAACAGTCTTCGTTCATCCTCAAGGCCTCAACTCATTGAATTGTTTCTGTTCTAACAGGTCAAATGTCTGAGACCCAAAAAAACACAAGGCCAATGACAGCAATATTGTTTGAAAGAGCAACAGTTGGTCACTATACAGACAATAGGAAACATCTGCTCCAACTTCATTGTGAGACGAGCACTCAACAGTTGGTCACATGCTTCATTTTGCAGATTAGGCTGGATTAGTGACAAAACAATCCTTCGCCTGACTCGGAGATAATGCGAGCCTTTCAGGTAACATAAAAAAGGAAAATAAAAGCAACACTTAGATCATTCTGTTCCCTAATACATTCTGTCATGATATAGCTTGTTGCAGTTTTCTTGTGAACAGTTACTTCTACTAGCCTGCTCGATCCCAGTTTCAGGTAGAAACATTGGGTTGGATTTTACGTACCCTCAGTGGGCGTGTTTTCAGCAGCTGGTGGTGGGGGGGGGGGGGGGGGGGGGGGGGCAGCACAAAGTAAGGTGCATGCCCGCCCATCACCTTCCCACCCACCTCCAAGCTCACCCTATGATCGGCAGCCTGCCCGCCACATTTAAGTAGAAAATAATGGGTCAATTAGGCTGGTTTCCAAGCCAATTGTTACAAAGCCATCTAAGATTGAATCCCTCCCTTCTTCATAAACATCCCAGCCTGAAACACAACATCCTCCCCATACCGTTCCTAACCATCTGAAACCCTCCCGCCCAAGAATCTGGACTTACCAGTTCCATGGATCCCTGAGCCTTCCTCATCATCTTCCTGCAGTCCGGGCTGCAGCCATTAACTTGCTCTTCCTGCTGCCGGGTCTGATGGAGCTGCTGGCCAATCAGATTGGTCAGAAGCTCCAGAGGGTGGGACTTACTCACCAGTGAGGGGTTTAAGTCCCACAGGGACCTTGTTATGGCTGTGGGGCTGGCATGGAACAGGTCACTTGGAACTTGGAAGTGGATGTCCCCGCTCCCATGTTACTCACCCTATTATTACTGACAAATGAGGATATGAAGGCATCAGAGAATGCAGAAAAGATTCATGAAAATGGTTACAGACATGAGGAACGTCAGTTATAAGGATGGATTGCAGAAACTGGAGCTGTTTTCCTTGGAGTACAGAGGATTAAAAGGAGATTTGATAGAGGTATTCAAAATCATGAGGAGTTTGGACTGTGAGTGTATAGCGAAAAACTGTTGGCAGAAGGATCCAGAACCAGATGACAATGATTTATGATTGGCAAAAGAAACAAAGGCAACACAAGGAAAAATGCAACGAGGGATTAGGATCGAAAATGGACTGCCCAAGAGTGAGGTGGGAGCAGATTTGATCAAGGCCCTCAAAAAAGGAATTGGATCATTATCTGAAGAGGAAAGTTTTGGGGGGCTGCTGGGAAAAGGCAGAGAGAGCGAAACTAGATAATTTCTTACAAACAGCTGGTGCAGACACAATGGGCTGAATTGCTCCTTCTGTTCTGTAACCATTCTATAACAACATTGGCTTTTAAATTGGGTGTGCCAACTTGGTGAAGACAGGGCACCAAGAGAGATTCAGAGGTTTTTTTCCTTGTAACGCATCCTGAAGTGACAGCATGCAGTATTTACAAAGCACATTATTACACAGAAGACTTCCTTCCTCAAAAGATTTACACCATAAACATTAAATCTGACAGACGTTTGATTGACAATCTATAGCTTAGAAATTAATGCGACTGATAAAAGTAGCCACACAGTTATACTGTTCACATGAAATTTCTTTGCAGCTGTTCAAGAGGTTCACTTTGTTTCATTCATGCAGTTGGGCATTGCTGGCTTAGGCTAGCATTTACTGTCTACCCCTAATTGCCCTCGAGAATGTGGTGGTGTGTTGCTGTGTGGCTTGGCAAAGAACTTGCAGGTGGTGGTATTTCCATGCATCTGCTGCCTTTCTCCTTCTAGATGGCAGAGATCGCAAGTTTAGAAGGTGCTGTCGAAGAAACCTTGGCGAGTTGCTGCAGTGCATCTTGTAAGATGGAACACACTGCTGCCACTGATGGAGGGAGTGAATGTTGATGGTGGTGGATGAGGTGCTCTTCCAGACAAGAGGAAAGTATTCCATCGTGCTCCTGACTTGTGTCTTGTAGATGGTAGACAGTCTTTGGGGAGTCAGGAGGTTAGTTACTTATCGCAGTATTCCTAGCCTCTGACCTGCTCTTTTAGCCACGGTATTTGTATGACTGATCCAGTTTAGTTTATGGTCAATGGTATCCCCCAAGATGTTGATAGTGCAGGATTCAGTGATGGTAATGCCACTGAACATCATGGGGCAATGGTTGGATTCTCTCTTGTTGGAGACGTCATTGCCTGGCACTTGTGTGGCACAAATATCACATGCCACTTGTCAGCTTAAGCCTGAATATCATCCAGGTTTTGCTGCACATGTAGCCGGACTGCTTCAGTATCTGAGAATGGTGCTGAACATTGTGTAATCATCAGCGAACATCCCCACTTCTGACAATATGATGGAGGGAAGATCACTAATCACAGAATCAAAGTGCAGAAGAGGCCCTTCTGCCCATCGAGTCTGCACCAACACCTGAGAAACACCTGACCTACCTACCTAATCCCATTTACCAGCACTTGGCCCATTGCCTTGAATGTTACGACGTGCCAAGTGCTCATCCAGGTACTTTTTAAAGGATGTGAGGCAACCCACCTCCACCACCCTCCCAGGCAACGCATCCCAGACCGTCACCACCCTCTGGGCAAAAAAATTTTCCTCACATCCAACCCCCCCCCCACCCCCCCCCCCCCCCAAAAAACCTCCTGCCCCTCACCTTGAACTTATGCCCCCTTGTGACGGACCCTTCAACTAAGGGGGACAGCTGCTCCCTATCCAGCCTGTTCATGCCCCTCATAATCTTGTACATCTTGATCAGGTCGCCACTCAGCTTTCTCTGCTCTAGCGAAAACAACCCAAGTATATCCAAACTCTCTTCATAACTTAAATGTCTCATCCCAGGCAACATCCTGGTGAATCTCCTCTGCACCCCCTTCAGTGCAAGCACATCCTATAATATGGTGACCAGAATGGCACACAGTACTCCAGTTGTGGCCTCACCAAGGTTCTATATAACTCCAACATGACCTCCCTACTTTTGTAATCTATGCCTCGATTGATAAAGGCAAGGGTCCTATATGCCTTTTTCACCACCCCACTAACATGCCCCTCCGCCTTCAGAGATCTTCGGACACACATGCCAAGGTCCCTTTGTTCCTCAGAACTTCCTTGTGTCATGTCGTCATTGAATACTTCCTTGTCAAATTACTTCTTCCAAAGTGTATCACCTCACACTTTCCAGGGTTAAATTCCATCTGCCACTTATCTGCCCATTTGACCATCTCTATATCTTCCTGTAGCCCAAGACACTCAACCTCACTGTTAAATAATGAAGTAGCCTAGGACACTACCCTGAGGAACTTCTGCAGCGATGTCCCAGGACTGAGATGATTAACCTCCAACAATAAAAATCAAGCTAGCTATGATTCCAGCCAATGTAGAGTTCCCCCAACCCCAATTCCCATTTACTTCATTTTGCTAGGGCTCCTTGATGTCACACTCGGTTAAATGCTGCCTTGATGTCAAGGGCAGTCAACCTCACCTCTCTTTGGGACCAAGGTTGTGATGAGGTCAGGAGCTGAATGGCCCTAGTGGAACCCAAACTGGGCATCAGCGGCCAGGTTTCTGCTGAGTTAATGCCACATAATATTTGTGAGGACACATTGATGAGGACATTTCCCATCACTTTGCTAATGATGAAGAGTAGACTAGTAGGGCGGTAATTTGCTGGGTTGGATTTGCCCTGCTTTTTTGGACAGCACATACCTGGGCAATTGTCCACATAGCCGGGTAGATGCCAATGTTGTAGCTGTACTGGAACAGCTTGGCTAGGGGCGTGGCTAGTTCTGAAGCACAAGTCTTCAGTACTATTGCTGGAATGTTGTCATGGCCCATAGCCTTTGCAGTATCCAATGCCTTCTTGATATCACATGGAGTGAATCGAATTGGCTGAAGGCTGGCATCTGTGATGCTGGGGACCTCCAGAGGAGGCCGAGATGGATCATCCATTCGGCACTTCTGGCTGAAGGTTGTAGCAAATGCTTCAGTCTTGTTCTTTGCACTTGTGTTTGGCTCCCCCATCATTGAGGCTGGGGATATTTGAGGAGCCTCCTCCGCCAATGAGTTGTTTAATTGTCCACCACATTCATGACTGGATGTGGCAGGACTGCAGAGCTTAGATCTGATCAGTTGGTTGTGGGATCACTTAGCTCTGTCTAGCACATGCTTCCACTATTTGGCACACAAGTTAGTCCCATATTGTAGCTTCACCAGGTTGGCAGCTCATTTTTAGGTATGCCTAATGATGCTCCTGGCATGCCTTCTGTTCACTGAACCAGGGTTGATCCCTTGCCTTGATGGTATCGGTAGAGTGGGGTACATGCCAAGCCCATGAGGTTACAGATTGTGATCAAGTACAATTCTGTTATTGCTGATGGCCCACAGCACCTCATAGATGCCCAGTCTTGAGTTGCTAGATCTGTTAGAAATCTATCGCATTTAGCACAGCGGTAGTGCCACACAACATGATGGAGGGTATCCTCAATGTGAAGATGGAACTTTGTCTACACAAGTGCTGTGGGGTGGTCACTCCTACCAATAACTGTCATGGACAGATCTGTCTGCAACAGGCAGGTTGTTGAGGATGAGATCAAGGGCGTTTTTGCCTCTTGTTGGGTGCCTCACCACCTGCCAAAAACACAGTCGAGCAACTATGTCCTTTAGGACTAGGCCAGCTTGGTCAGTAATGGTGCAACCAAACCACTCTTAATGATGAACATTGAAGTCCTCCACCCTGAGTACATTCTGTGCCCATGCCATCCTCTGCGCTTCCTCCAAGTGGTGTTCAACAGCATCTGAGGAGGGGCAGCAGGTGGTCATCAGCAGGTGGTTTCCTTGCCCATGTTTGACTTGATGCCATGAGACATCGTGAGGTCCAGAGTTGATGTTGATGATTCTCAGGGCATCTCCCTCCCCGCTGTACACCAACTCTGGTAGGTCCGTCCTGTTGGTGGGACAGTGCATACCCAGGGATGGTGATAGGGGTGTCTGGGGCATTGCCTGTAAGGTATGATTCTGTGAGTACGACTGTGGCAGGCTGTCGCTTGACTAGGGGGTGGGGGAGTAGTGACATAGTGATATTGTCACTAGACCAGTATTCAAGGTAACTAGGTTCGAATCCCACCATGGCAGATGGTGAAATTTGAATTCAAATAAAAAATCTGTAATTAGAAGTCTGATGATGACCATGAAGCCATTGCAAATTGTTGTAAAAACCCATCTGGTTCACTAAAAATATGGTCGGGTGGGCAGAGCAGTGGCAAATGGAATTCAACCTGGAAAAATGTGAGGTAATGCACTTGAGGAGGGCTAACAAGGCAAGGCAATGGATGGTAGGGTCCTGGAAATTAATAAAGATCAGAGGTACCTTGGTGTACATATCCACAGAGCCCTGAAGGTAGCAGGGCAGGTAGATAAGGTGGTTAAGAAAGCATATGGAATGCTTGCCTTTATTAGCCAAGGCACAGAATACAAGAGCAGGGAGGTTATGCTGGAACTGTATAAAACGCTGGTTAGGCCACAGCTGGAGTAGTGCATGCAGTTCTGGTCACCACATAATAGGAAGGATGTGATTGCACTGGAGAGGGTGCAGAGAAGATTCGCCAGGATGCTGCCTGGGCTGGAGGGCCTGAGCTATGAGGAAAGATTGAATAGGTCTGTGGGACAGCTCTCCCAATTTTGGCACAAGTTCCCAGATGCCAATAAGGAGGACTTTGCAGCGTCAATAAGGCTGATGTGCCATTGTCGTTTCTGGTGCCTAGGTCGATGCCAGGTGGTCCGTCAGGTTTAATTTCTTTTAGACTTTTTATTGATTTTTAGCAATGGCTTGCTAGGCTATTTCATGTTGGTAAGGACAGCAGATTGAATTCCAGATGGATTTTTGTGACAATCGTTTCATGGTCACTATTACTCAGACTAGCTTTTTAATTCCAGATTTATTAATTGAATTATAATTCCATCAGCTGCCCTAGTGGGATTTGAACCTGTGTCTCCAGAGTATTAGCCTAGGCCTCTGGATTACTAGTCCAATGATATTACCACGATGCCACCGCCACCCCTCCGAAAATAAGCAATATATTGTCCGCATAAATATAATGGTACCAAAAATGTTATGCCTACATCCAACAATATTACTCATAGGTTTGATTTTCCTTTGGCAAACAGTCACATGGTGTCCCAATTCTGGCAGGGAATAATTTCACTGTAACCATAAAACAGCGTCGTCTACAATGTCTTAGGTAAGTATGCTCCATGTTTTGTAGCATTTT
This sequence comes from Carcharodon carcharias, assembly GCF_017639515.1. Lineage (NCBI taxonomy): Eukaryota > Metazoa > Chordata > Chondrichthyes > Lamniformes > Lamnidae > Carcharodon > Carcharodon carcharias. The sequence continues at coordinate 174,039,908 of NC_054469.1, forward strand.
TCAAGATAAATACTAGTTTTCTCTTAACTTAGATGCTCCATTGTAAAAGAGCAACTATGCTACTATCTCAGTATATAACTAGTGGAGTTGTTCTGGGTACCAATGTGAATGAAGCTTCAGAAAAACTCACCAGAAACTAAATCTGTGTGGGCATAATTTAATGCTCATTTGCATTTAAAATTGGAATCAATTCTGATTCACTTGATAATCCCATTTATTTATATCCTTATTTACAAAACTAAGAGTAAAACTGACTTATGTATTCAGAAAAATAGTGTTTTGAAGTTCTTTCAAGATGAGGTAACAGCCTGTTGGCATTCAATGCCAGATTATCACATCACTATTATGTTTTAAAGTGCACTATTAAACCCGGTAAAGTGACTTGTGAGTCACTTTTCTAGATTATAAACAGGTAGCAAAGAAGTTCCTGTTTAGGCTCAAAATATCCAATTAGATGCTCAAGTTTTTTGTTTCTGACGACAGAACAGGCAAATCAACTATTTCTTCAACTGCTGCAAGTCATTACATGTAAAGCAATTTATATGGTATAAATCATATTGTCATGTTCCTGCATGTGTATCTTTCATTAGCAGAGTTTAACACACTTTCCTACAGTCTTTGTACATATCAAATGTCACTGAAAATAAATTACACGTCAAGCATCTGATACCAAAACCAATTTTCTAAACGCACCAGATGAAAAGGATCATACCCTTGCACTGATTTGGAAATCGCAGAATCTTAGAAATTTACAGCACAGAAAGCAGCCAATTGGCCCATCATGTCCATGCTGGGCAACAAAGAGACAACAGCCTGACCCCACTTGGATAGATACCAATGCTGTAGCTGCACTGGAAAGTATAGGCTATTGTCATTATTAGTTCTGGAGCTCACATCTTCAGCATTATTCCCTGGATGTTGTTGGGGTTCATAGCATTTCTGTATATGGCGTGTTCAGCTGTTTCTTGATATCATGTGGAGTGACCTGAATTGGCCGAAGACTGGCATCTGTGATGCTAGGTATCTCAGGAGGAGGCAGAGATGGGTTATCTACTCAGCACTTTTGGCTGAAAATAATTGCAAATGCTTCACTCTGGTTTTTTGGACTGATGCGCTGGGCTCCACCATTATTGAGGATGCAATTTTTGTGGAGCTGCCTTCTCCCATTAGTTTTTAACTGTCCACCACCATTCCCAACCATATGTGACAGCATTGCAGAGCTTTGACCTGATCCACTGGTTGAGAGATCACTTAAACTCTGCCTTTGGTGTGCTGCTTCCACAGTTTAGCATGCATGTAGTCCTGTATTTTAGCTTCGCTAAGTCGGTACCTCATTTTTCAGTGTACTTGGTGCTGTTCCTGGCATCCTCTTTGACACTCCTCACTGATCTTTTCTAAAATTCTTGTTGTGGGGTGTGGGTGTCGCTGGTTAGGCCAGTATTTATTGCCCATCCCTAACTACCATTGAGGGGGTGCTGAGCTGCTTTCTTGAACTGCTGCAGCCGCTGTAGGTATATCCACTGAATCAAAGTTGACCCTCTGGTTTGATAGAATGAGGTTGAAGCTAAACACGTGGCTACAGATGATCTTGGGTATTAATCCTGCTGCTGTTGACAGCCCAAAGAGAACATGCTCAATGTGAAGGTAAGAGTTTGGCCCGGATTTCCACTCCCAAGGCGGGTGCACAGGAGTTGGGAAATTTTCCAACTCTGCACACCTGCAATTGTGCGATCATCGGTTGGAGCTGGAGGGGTTGTAAGTGCATGCTGCAATCGGGCCTGCCACCGCTGGAAACAGGTTGGAGGTGGGGACACAGGCTGCTGAATACGGAGGAGAGCTGGTTAAAAGGGATGCCTTGGTTCTCTTGGACCTCACCACAATTGTTTTGTTCAACATTAGGCCCTCTAGCTCTCACTGCTCACATCCCCTCACACCCCATGCCCCATTCATGCCAATCTATGCCCCTCCACCCACCCCAATGGTCCCTTATTCCATTCGTGCCTACTCATGACACCACACCCATCCTAATGACTCCATATAGCCCCATGCCAACCCATGCCCCTCCAGCACCACCCTTTGCCTTTACACCCTTCATGCCAGCCCACCCAGTATCTACCATGGGAAGACTTCAGCAGTCATGCTGATGAAATAAAGCTCTCTATATCTATTACAGACTGCACTACATAAAAAGAACACTCTGATAAAAACATATTCAATACATTCAGATCCCCTCAAGTACAAAATCCCTTATAAAAATGAGCACTTGTATTCATAGCCCCACATCCAAAGACAGCTAATTTTCTAATAACCCCTTTGAGCTGTCAATCAACCCGTGACCTTACAGCCCCCAAATGTGATAATGACAGGTTATGGAAGCAGTCAAGTAGTAATAATCCTATAATGGTAGCCCTTCGGGTAATGTCAACAAACAGCTATTTAAACTGAAGGAAACATTTATTTTCAAATCAGACAGACAGGGTGGGTTTCTTTTCCCAAAATTTAAAGGGCAGGGGATATAAATAACTTCACAGTTTCATAGTCCTAATCTGCCTTATGAGCATTTATGTCCATTTTTAAAAATCATAAGTTATACACTGCGGGATAAGACTCTCGCTTCAGCAAAAATGGGGTCTGTTTGAACTTGGACCGAGATCAAATGGCCCTGCTGGGGTTGGGTTCCCCTCAACGTGTGTAGTGTCCCAGCCCATTTTTCTATCAGCAAAAACTAGATGCGTCAGAAATGGGGGTGAGATTTTCACATTTGGGGTCTTGGCACCATTTTGATAAACTATGGGGTCTCCACGGCTCTGTGAAAATCCTGGCCCTTGTCTTCACAAGGACTGTGCGGTAGTCACCCCTACCAATACAGTCATGGATAAATTAACCTGCAATAGGTAGATTGGTGATAAAGAGGTTAAGTAGGTTTTTCCCTAATGTTGGTTCCCTCACTGCCTGCCACAGGCCCAGTGTGGCAAAAACATCCTTCAACATTTGACCAGCTTGGTCAATACTTGTGCTGTCAAACCACTGTTAGTGATCAGGATTGATGTTCCCCAATTGGAATACATTCCAAGCCCTCGCTCAATGCTTCTTCTGAGTGATGTGGGTGGTGATAGAGCAGCCTGGAACCTTGGCTAAAAATTTGTGATTTGGTGACTGTGACTATTTCAGTCTGTGGCTTGACTGGTCTCTGAACAGTTCTCCCAAGTTTGGCCCAAGTCCCCTGATGTTAGTGAGAAGTACTTGCAGGGTCAACTAGGCTGGGCTTGCCCTTGTCATGTCTGGTGCCCAAGTAAATGCTGGATGGTGAGTAAGTAAAGTGAGTATTGGTCCTCTAGAGAATGACACAGTGGGGAGTTAATAACAGATAATAAGGAAATGGCAGATGAAATTAAGAAATATTTTGCATCTGTCTTCACTATAGAGGATACAAAAATATTCCAGTAATAGCCGTAAATCAGGAGGTGGAAGAGAGGGAAACTTGGTGAATTTATAATCACTAGGGAAGAATTACCAAGCAAACTGATGGCTGAGGTAGTGGATGCGTTGGTGTTAATGTTCCAGAATTCCCTAGATTCTGGAAAGGTCCCATTAGGTTGGAAAGTAGCAAATATAACCCCTCTATTCAAGAACGGAGGAGGCAGAAAACAGGAAATTATAGGCCAGTTAGCTTGGCGTCTATTGTGGGGAAGGTGTTAAAATCAATCATTAAGGAGCTTATAGTTGGGCACTTAGAGAAAGTCAAGATAATTGGGAACAGTCAGCATGGTCTTGTGAAAGGGAAATCATGTTTAACCAATTTATTGGAGTTCTTTGAAGGAGTAATATGCACTGTGGATAAATGGGAGCCTGTAGATGTGCTGTACTTGGATTTCCAGAAAGCATTTGATAAGGTGTCACATCAAAGGTTATTGCAGAAAATAAAAGCTCATGGTTTAGGGGGTAACATATTGACATAGATAGAAGATTGGCTGGCTGTCAGAAAGCAGATTTTGCATAAATAGGTCTTTGCCTGATTGGCAGGATGTGATTACTGGAGTCCCGCAGGGGTCTGTGCTGGGGCCTCAACTTCTTACAATTTACATCAATGACTTAGATGAGGGGAGCAAAGGCATGGTAGCTAAGTTTGCAGATGACACTTAGATAGGTAGGAAAATATGCTGTGAAGAGGGTATAAGGAGGTTGCAGACGAATACAGATAGGTTGAGTGAGTGGACAAAAATCTAGCAGATTGAGTATAACATAGGAAAATGTGAAGTTGTTCACTTTGGCAGGAAGAATAAAAAAAAGTATTACTTAAATGGAGAACGGCTGCAGAATTCCAAGCTGCAGAGGGATCTAAGTGTTCTAGTGCATGAGTCACAAAAAGTTAGTATGCAAGTAATTAAGGAGGCTAATAGAATGCTATCCTTTATTACACAAGGAATTGAACATAATGGCAAGGACGTTATGTTTCAGTTATACAAGACATTGGTGAATAGTGTGCGGTTTTGGTTTCCTTATTTAAGGAAGGATGTAAATGCGTTGGAGGCGATTCAAGGGAGGTTTATGAGATTGACCATAAGATGTAGGAGCATAAGTAGGCCATTTGGTCCATTGGGTCTGCTCCGCCATTCAATGAGATCACCACTGATCTGATAATCCTTAACTCCACTTTCCTGCCTTTGCCCCATAACCCTTGATTCCCTTACTGATTAAAAATCTGTCTATCTCCACCTGGAATACACTTAATGTTCCAACTTTTACAGCCTCTGCAGTAAAGAATTCCACAGATTCACTACCCTCAGAAGGAATTCCTCCTCATCTCAGTCTTAAATGGGCAATCCCTTACTCTGAGATTATTTCCTCTGGTCCTGGACTCTCTCACAAGGGGGAACAACCTCTCAGCATCTACCCTGTCAAGCCCCCTAAGAATCTTATATGTCTCAATAAGGTAGCCTCTCATTCTTCTAAACTCCAGTGAGTACAGGCCCAACTTACTCAACCTCTCCTCATAAGAAAATCCTTCCATACCTGGGATCAACCTAGTGACCATTCTCTGGACTGACTCCAATGACAGTATATCTTTCTTCAGACCAAAATTGTTCACAGTATTCTAGGCCTGATCTAACTAGTGCCTTGTATAGTTTTAGCAAGACTTCCCTATTTTTATATTCCATTCCCTTTGAAATAAAGGCCAACATTCCATTTGCCTTCCTTATTACCTGCTGAATTTGTATGTTAGCTTTTTGGGATTCATGCACAAGGACTCCCAAATTCCTCTGTGCTGTAGCTTCCTGCAGTCTTTCTCCATTTAAATAATAATCAGCTCCTCTAATCTTCTTGCCAAAACGCATAACCTCACATTTTCCCACATTATATTCCATCTGGCAAGTTTTTAGTCCAGACACTTAACCTGACTATATCCCTTTGTAGACTCTGTCATCCTCACCACTTGCCTTCCCACCTATTTTTGTGTCATTCGCAAACTTAGTGATAGTGCATTCACTTCACTCATCTAAATCAATATATATTGTAAATAATTGTGGCCCCAGCATCGATTCCTGTGGCACTCCACTAGTTATAGGTTGCCATTCTGAAAATGCCCCCCTTATTCCAACTCTGTTTTCTATTAGTTAGCCAATCCTCTATCCATGCTAACATACTACCCCAACACCATGGGCTCTTATGTGCTGTAGCTTATCGAATGCCTTTTGGAAATCCAAATATATTACATCCACTGGTTCCCCTTTATCTATCCTGCTTGTTACAGTCTCAAAAAATTCTAATAAGTTTGTTAGGCATGATTTCCCCTTCATGAAGCCTTGCTGACTCTGCTTGATCATATTATGCATTTCTAAATGCTCTGCTATTACATCCTTTAATACAGACTAACATTTTCCCAATGATGGAAGCTAAGCTAACTGGCCTATAGTTACCTGTTTTTGTCTCCCTTTTTGAATGAGGGCATTACACTGGCAGTTTTCCAATCTTCTGTGACTTTTCCAGAATCAAAGGATTCTTGGAAGATTAATACCAGTGCATCCACTATTTGTGTAGCTGCTTCCTGTAATACTATAATATCCTAGGATGTAACCCATCAGTTTCAGAGGACTTACTGGCCTTTAGCCCCATTATTTTCCCTAGTACTTTTTCTCTAGTGATAATTATTGTATTTATTTCCTCCCCCACTTTTGCCTCTTGATTATTTAATATTTTGGAATACTATTATTGTCTTCTATCATGAAGACTGATGCAAAGTGTTTATCCAAATCCTTTGCCATTTCCTGGTTTCCCATTATTTCCTGGGCCCCATTCTCCAAGGGGCCTATGTTCACTTTAGCCTCTCTCTTTTTATATATTTAAAGAAGCTCTTAGTGTCTGTTTTTATATTACTTGCTAGTTTGTCCTCGAAGTTTATTTTCTACCTCTATTATTTTTTTGGTCATCATTCGATGGTTTTTAATACTTTCCCAATTCTTTGGCTTATATTAGCCACATTGTATGCTTTTTCTTTCAATTTGATACTATCCTTAACTTCCTTGGTTAACCATGGTTGGTTTATCTTCTTCCTTGAACCCTTCTTTCTCACAGGGATATATCTTTGTTGAGAATCATGAGCTATTTTCTTAAATGTCTGCCATTGTTCATCAAATGTCTTTTCTGCGAAACTCCTTTCCCAGTCCACTCCAGCCAACTCTGCCCTCAATCCATTGTAATTACCCATATTTAAGTTTAGCACAGTTGTTTCCAAACCAAGTTTCTCACTCTCAAACTAAATACTAAATTCTATCATGTTTTCTAGAGGATCTTTTACTCTGAGATCATTTATTAAACCTGCCTCATTACACATTACCAAATCCAAAATAGCTTGATCCCTGGTTGGATTCACAACTTATTGTTCTAAGAAACTGTCCCGAATACACGCTATGAATTCTTGCTCGTGGCTTCCTCTGCCAATTTGATTTTTTCCAATCTACATGAAGATTAAAGTCACCCATGATTAAGATACTGTCTTTTTTTACATGACCTCTTTTTCTCCTGATTTACTTTCAGTCCTACAGTATAGCTGTCAGGGGGCCTATAGATTACTCCCAGCAGTATCTTCTTCCCCCTGTTATTTCTTACCTCCACCCAAATGGATTCCACATCTTCCAATCCAAGATCATTTCTTGCTATTGTAGATATTCCATCTCCTACTAACAAAGCTACCCCACCACCCTTTCCTTCCTGCCTGTCCTTTAGAAAAGTCACATACCTCTGAATATTTCGTTCCCAGCTTTCATCTCCTTGTAATCACGTCTCCGTAATGGCTATAAGATCATGCCTATTAACCTCTATTTGTGCCGTTAATTCACTTATTTTGTTCCGAATGCTACGTGCATTTAAGTGAAGAGCCATTAATTTTGCTTTTTGACCATTTTTCCTCCTTTGAACCTATTTGCTGGTGTTTTTTTTTTAAATGTTTGTACACTCTGTCCCTTCCTGTCATACTCTGGGTATCATTTCCTAAATAGCTGCCTTGCAAGGCTGCCATATCCTTTTGCTTTGTTAGCCTACCTATCCCCTCTCCAGAACCCTCCCCTCCCCCCGTTTAGCTTAAGCCCTCTTGACAGCCCTGGTTATTCAATTCGCCAGGGCGCTGGTCCCAGCAAGGTTTAAGTGAAGCCTGTCCCATTGAACAACACCCTCCTACCTCAGTACAGGTATCGGTGCCCCATGAACTGAAACCCATTCCCCCCATACCAATTTTTGAGCCACGCATTTAACTCTGACTTTATTTACCCTATGCCAGTTTGCCCGTGGTTCAGGCAGTAATCCCGAGATTATTACCTTGGAGGTTCTGCTTTTGAATTTAGCTCCTAACTGTTCAAATTCTTTCAGCAGAACCTCCTTTCTAGTCCTATCAATGTCATTGGTACCAACATGGATGATGACAACTAGATCCCTCCCTCCCACTCCAAGTTCCTCTCCAGCCCTGTGGAGATGTCCTTAACTCTGGTACCAGGCAGGCAACACAGCCTTCAGGACTCACACTCACAGCTGCAACGAACAGTATCTGTCCACCCAGTTATACTTTCCCCTACCACTACTACATTCCTAATTCCTACTCCCACTTGAATACTTTGGTGTCATGGTCAGTTTGTTCATCCTCCCTGCAGTCCCCGCTCTCATCCACACAGCTTGCAGGAACCTTGTAACTGTTGGACAATTGCAGGAGCCAAGGCTCCTTGAGCATTACCCCCTGGGTCCCCATACCTCTGCCTCACTTGCAGTCACACCCTCCTGTCCCTGATCACAGGCCAAATTTGAATGACCTAATCTGAGAGGCATGACCAGCTCCTGGAGCAAAGTGTCCTGGTAGCTTTCCCTCTCCCTGATGTGGCGCAATGTCTGCAGCTCAGACTCCAGTTCCCTAACTCAGATCTGAAGTTCATCGAGCTGCAAACACTTACTACAGGTGTGTTCATTCTGGGTCACCTTGGTGTCCAGCAGTTTCCACATGCTGCAGCAGCAACACATCACCTGCCTTGCCATCATTATTGTATTTTATTTAATGACTTAATTAATTACATTCATATCCCTGCTCTTCATACTTGAAGAATCGCCCGCCCACTTTATTGTAATTAATTTATTTATTTATTTTTGCACACCAGTATCGATCTTTTACTTAAACTATTTTTAAGAAGAAGAGAAAAAAGTAGAAAAAAGACTAGAGACCTAAACACAAACTAAAGATCTTACTTTTACTCTAAAAACTAGAAATAGTCACCAATCCTACTCACCAATCAGCTGCTCTCCACACTCTTTAATGGTCTCTTGCCTCTCTCTCTGCATTCTTTAATGGTCTCTCTCTGTTAATGGCCCCACTGCTCCTCTTGCTCAGTGGGTTGTCTTATAAGGAAAGGTTAGACTGACTGGGCTTCCTTCCACTGGAGTTTAGAAGAGTGAAGGGTGACTTGATTGAAGTCTGTATGATCCTGAACAGTATTGACAAAGTGGACATGGAAAGGATGTTTCCTCTGGTGGGTGAGTCCAGAATCAGGGGGCACTGTTTTTAAATTAGGGGTTGCCCTATTAGGACAGATGAAGAGAAATTTTTTTCTCTGAGGGTTGTGCGGCTTTGGAACTCTGTGCCTCCAATGTCAGTGGAGGCGGGGTCATTGAATATTTTTAAGGCAGAAGTAGATTGATTTCCTTGCCTAACAAGAATCTAAGGTTATCGGGAGTAGATGGGAATGTGGAATCCAAAATACAAACAGGTCAGCCCATGATCTTATTGAATGACGGAGCAGGCTTGAGGGGCCAAATGGCCTATTTCTGCTCCTATTTTCTATGTTTATTTGCATTAGATGCTTTTGTAGCTGCGTCGATTGCTGGGCCATCACAGAAGGAGGTTATGTGTCAACAACATTGCAGTGGGTCTGGAGAGACTTACAGTCCGGAATGGGTAAGGATGACAGATTTGTTGCACTGAATAGTTATGAGTTGAAATAACAACAATTCTGTAATATGCTAAACCTAAATCCTCCATAATTACAACAGCAGCTTTTACAATATGCAGTCATAAGCAAGTCACATTTTCCAGAAATGTTTTCAAAACTATTTTCAGGTCAATATTTTGTGGTATTACAGGCCAAAATGTTTCCCATTTTATTTTTAACTAAAGGATATTAAAAGTAATTGGTTGACAATGTAAGAAAAACAGGAAAAGGAGTTACACTGAAATCTGAGAATCCAAATTCTACTCAAACCTCAAACTGCCTGTGTAGTTGGCATTCTTGGAAACTGTTTCACAGTGAGACAAAAGTAGCAGCATGCTGCAATTTTAGTTTAGAATCATCAACACAACAACCACTATACTTAAGATTTTATGGTAAGCTACTTAGACTTTGCAGTACAGAAACATGTGGTAGCAAATTGTACATTCAGGTAAAGCAGTTTTGCCTGAAAACGTCATTGGATTTATTAGTACTATTTTGTATTTTTTTCATTCTTTCATGGAACATTGACATCACTGGCTAGGCCAGCATTTGTTCCATGAGAGGGTGATGACGAGCTGCCTTCTTGAACCGCTGCAGTCCACGTGGTGTAGGTACACCCACAGTGCTGTTAGGAAGGGATTTCCAGGATTTGGACCCAGCAACAGTGAAGGAACGGCAGTGTAATTTCAAGTCAAGATGGTGAGTGGCTTGGAGGGGAACTCGCAAGTGGCGGGAAGGCAGAGCTTAGATCCGATCCATTTGTTGTGGGATTGCTTAGCTCTGTCTATCGTACACTGCTTCCATTGTCTGACATGCAAGTAGTCTCGTGTTGTAGCTTCACCAGATTGATCTCAATTTTAGGTATGCTTGGTGCTGCTCCTGATGTGCTCGCTGTTCCAAGCTATACCCATTATTTTTGAAAATATGACTTTTCAACTTTCCACTGACTGGGAATTTTACAATTTGAAATAAGACAGAGCAACCTACTTAAAAATGCAAGGCAAACTTACAAGGTGAACGTGAAGAAGCAAACAAGGTGCCCTCAGGGAGTGTGAAAAGAGGGACATTCCCTATAATTCAAAGATCCATCAAACTCATCACTGTCTGAGGAAGAGACATTAAAATGCAAAGTGCTGAATATTGAGCCAATGGCTGCTACATAAAAACCCCTTAAAAATACACAATGATGAAGTGTAACAGGCCTGTTACAGCCACTGCAGAAAGATTGCTAGTGAACACGGAGTTTCAAGAAAGTTTTCAGCAGAGGATGCAGGCTAAAAATCTACGCTCTCTCCCTCTCTTTTTGAACAACTGTATTGCCCGGTTTGGCAGTCAACTTTACTAGAAACCTACCAGTGAACCAAGATCTTGTCTTCTACACCTGACCACATCCACGAAACCAGCTAATCAAAATCAGACACAACATTTAAAAATCTACACATCAAGGACAAAGGACACTTAACTGTATATTCTTCTAACTTATTTTTATTGGACTCTACCTTCCCTTATTTCTGATACCTGTGCGCATGTGACATCACGCTTTTATTATTTTTTCCCTCCGGTTTAGTGATTAATAGATTTGCTCTTTCTTTAACTTAAGAAAACCTCGTTTGATTGGCTCTTTATTGCTCATTTGGATTCGGAAAAGGCATGTCCTCATGAAAAAGAAACTTAAACCTTTGTTGTGGCTAACCGAGGAGGTTAAATAGAGGGCAGCCAGTTCATTCCTTCTCACCTGGTCATAACACTCGCCTGCACTCTTCATTGAACCAGGATTGATCACTTGGTTCGATGATGATAGTAGGATGGGGTATGCCAAGCCATGAGGTTACAGATTGTGGTTGAATACAATTCCTCTGATGACCCACAGTGCCACACGGATGTAAAGTTTTGAAGGGTTGTCAGACTGGGTGTACATTTGTTGTTTCCAGTGCCTAGTTTAATGCCAGTGTTCCATCCAGGTTTATTCATTTGTGACTTTTATGTAGCAGTTTGGTTTAACTGAGTGGCTTGCTAGGCCATTTCAGAGAGCAGTTAAGAGTCAACCACATTGCTATGGGTCTGGAGCCACATATAGGTCAGACCAGATAAGGACCGCAGATTTCCCTCCATACTGCCCTTAGTTTTGGACTCTCTCACATGTGGAAACATCTCTACATCAACCCTATCTAACACCTTAAGTTTCAGGGTACCTATAATTGTCATCCGCTCAATCTGTTTTCCAGAGAAAATGCACCTCTTTGCACTTAGCTGTTCAATCTTTTCTTGATATTCATACCCTCAGTTCTGGTATAATCCTGTATTTTTTTTTGCACTTGCTTCAGTGCCCATAAACCTGTGTGTAATATGGAGACCAGGATTGTACTCTTAAGTGTGATCTAACCAATGTGGTGTCAAAGTTTAACATAACTTCTGCTTTTCAATTCCACCTCTCTTAGAAATTATCCCCAGGTGCTTTAATTATATTTTGTAACCTTGTTTACTTAGGTTGCCACTTCTTAAGGTTTCTGAACGTGTAATACTGGATCCTTTTGCTCCATTTAGACTCCAAGAAGCCTCCTTCTTCCTCCACCAAAATATACCACCTCACACTTAGCTACATTGCAAGTTAATTTGTAATTCACCTGCCCATTCTGCAAGTTTATATTTTGACACAATAGTGATCAATACTCACCTCAGAAGGCCAATGCAGTGACCCTATATCACCACTTAGAGCAAATTCAGAATTTTAATAAATTACATGCTAGATCTCCATACAGTGGTGAATAAAGACAAACTTAATCGGGCTTAAAAACTAATCAACAATGCTGAAATCATCTTAAGTAACAGAGAGAGCTCCTGCACTGGAAAAATACTATGCTGTCCCTAAATTTTTTGAAATAGACATTAAACAGAAATGAAGGTTTACACCAAAGGTATCATGTTGCTGTGCCTCATTTCTCCAAATCAACATGTGGGATGAGGAGCAGGGCCCATTTTTCAATTCTGCTTCAGGTTAAGCTCTGGTTTACACTGTTGTTTTGAACATAAGAGCAGAAACAGAAAGTGAAATGATAGGCAGCAACTTAGTCACCAAATTAGCACACAGTGCAGATTTTGCCCACTTCTGGGCACTGCACTTTAGAAGGGTGTAGAAAAGATTTACAAAAATGGTTCCAGGGACAAGGGAACTCAGTTATGTGGATAGATTGGAGAAGCTGGGATTGTTCCCCTTCGAGAAGAGAAAGTCAAGAGGAGATTTAGTAGGAGCGTTCAAAATCATGAGGGATTAGGACAGAGCAGATATACAGAAACGGTTTCCATTGGTGGAAGGGTAGAGAACCAGAGGAGATTGTTCTTTTTAAACCAATTCCACGACATGAGGAAAAACATTTTTTTATGCAGCAAGTGCTTAGGATCTGGAATGCACTGAGTGTGTGCTGGACGCAGATTCAATTTGGCTTTCAAAAGGGTATTGGATGAGCACTTGGAGAGGAAATTTGCAGGGCCAAGGGGAAATGGCAAGGGCGTAGGATTAGCTGGGTTGCTCTTGCAGAGAGCCAACACAAACACAACGGGCTGAATGGCCTCCTGTGCTATAACTGTTCTATGATTCTAAACAGTGGGAATTCAAGAGCAACAAAAATGTTTGTAGAATCAAATTTTTTTTAAAATCGGGCCAGATTTAGTGGTCAGCAGGAAACAGTTGCACTTGCCTATGGATTGCTTTTACAACGGAAGCTGCTGTCAGCCAGCCAAATCATCCAAAAAGCACTGCACCCTCTACAGAGCATCTGGAACATAAGAACTTCAGAAATAGGAGCAGGAGTAGGCCATTTGGCCCCTCAAGCCTTCCCCACCATTCAATAAGATCATGGCTGATCTGCCCTGGGCCTCAACTCCTTTTTCGTGACAGCTCCTAATAGCCCTCAACTCCCTGATATTTCAAAAATCTATCCATCTCCTCTTTAGATACTTTCAGTGTTCTAGCCTCCAACTCTAACTCTCTGGGGTAGAGAATTCCAGACCCTCGCTATCGGCAGAGAATCCCTTTGAATCTCAGTTTTAAATGTGGTGGCGGTGCACAGACAGGCAGGGGGGTGGTGGCGGAGTGCGGGTGGGCCGGGGGGTGGTAGTGGTGGTGCGCAGGCAGTGGGTGGTGATGGAGGACGCATGGGCGAGGGGGCGAGCACAGACGGGGGTGGGGAGGGATAGGAGATAAAAATTTTGAAATTTATTCACCCTCCAATTCCTCCTATCACAGGCAGCACACAATCTTTGTGATGCCTGTAATTTAAATGATTGTAGCATGGAGTCAGCGTTAACTACACTGTTGAGTGGCTGCACACCTGAGCAGGAAGCTCAAAATCATGTGTGACTAACATTACATAAAGCTAGCTTATACTTCAAGGCAGGGGACAGCATTCTGGTTGGAGCAGGTGCTCAAAATAATTCTGCAAGTAGTTTTCACATGGAATGACTGAATGTGGCGGAAAGCAGGCTGAAGGTTTTCTGATAGGACTGCTCTAGTGCAGGAAGTGGCAAGGAGAAGAGATGCACCAACCGTGTGGTCCTCCAGACAAATTCTACAAAAGCAGTGGTGCCTGTCAGCCATGATGGCAGCCATCTAGCCTAAGGCCCTGGATGCAATGTGACAAGAAGTTCAACGGTCAAGGTCAGTGAACCCATCTTTAAAAGCCTGAGTTCTCAATGCACCAGGCACCCATCACTCACTGACCAACAAATCAAATCAATCATGACAAATACCTCAGCCACACACATCACCACAGCAATCTCATACCTGGATTTCATAGCTTCCATAGGATCAGCTATTCAACAGTGAAAGCCTCACCATCCAAATACATCACAGCACACTCACTGGCACACACTTCTCTCTTTTGTAGGACAAGGTAATGCACAACTGGAGGCAGCAGCGCCTAACCAGCAAAGAAAAGGCATGGCTGCATGCCCTGACCCTTATGCAGGAGATGGTGCTCCTCATCATTGGAACGATTATACAGAGGGCTTTGGCTAGTGATGGAGCTGAAAGCTTTGAAGCTGGTGATATGGTTATGCTTAATTCTCGTGCCACAATTTCTGCTAATTCACAAGCTGCACGTGTGAAAGCATGCAGACCTCTTGCTCCCCCCATCACCTCCCCCATCCCGTCACTATGGCCCTACCCTTGCGCCTTTCTTCTTTCAAATGTCCATGAACTGCAACTGGCCAAGCATTGGGCAAAGAGCAAGAGCTGGACGAGGGAGAAGACAGTAAAGAAGAAGAAACATTGTCATTCTTCTGACACTCTCAGTACCTGCCAGATACTAACACTGCAGGGACTTTAGAGAATAGCTTAGGAGGTGGAATTTGCACATGGTGAGATACCGAGCTTGAACAGTCCACAGCCAAGGTAGGAGACAAGAGTAGCACAGATTCCAGATTGTCAGAAGTCACACATGAACTCTGCTACAGAGAACTCAGATGAGGACCTTGATATGTTGGCCTATAAAAACTTGACCAGCATGCACAGTGAAATGCTTGGAGCATTGGCAGAAAGCCTGAAGTCAATTACAAGAAAAATGAGTGAGTCTGGCACCATCTTGACATGGGACTGTGCAAAGCTTGGAGCCCTTCCTTTACAGCATGAAAGTGATGGCCAACTCCATTAGCAAACTTGTGGACTCAACCATGACTCAGCTTGTGATGGGCAATGTCCGAACTTCCACTGTAGCTCCAGCAGAAGCCATCCAGTATCGGAATAGTGCTACGGGAGGTCAGACTCAAACCACACTAGCTCAGCTTGCTGCCACACAAGCTCAGATTACTGCCACCATAGCTGTGGATATCTGTGGTCAAAGGAGCTTGTAGGCTCTCACAACAATTCAATTGTCCTCTAACAGAACCTCAGGGGAGTGGCAGTGGCACCAGAGAGCAGAAACATGCCATGCACTTTCAGGATGACAGCAATCATTATCCCACCCTGCCTTCACCAGTGCCATTGCTATTACCTACAATGCAGCCAGCACAGATCTTGCCACCTGAGCTGTTGATCCTTCTGAGGCCAGAGATGCCTGAGGTTCATCCTACAAGACCATCTGCAGTCTCCCCCACTGAAAGTCAGCAGCCTGCCTTGCTGCAGTCATTGGGGTAATAGCACTGCATAGCACATAAAGACAGTAAAGGGCAGGCACAGGAAAGACAGGCACTAAGGGAATGCACAAAATGATTAGTTGATGTTTGTATACAATATTGCATAGCTTCATGTATAAATTAAGCTTGGAACATGCACTTTGTGGTGGCTTTTATTTTTGCTTTGTGGCCAAGTGGATGCTGTTATAGTCAGTAAGAGAGGGAAGATAAAGTGTGGGACTGTTGGTAAATGAGAAATTGGTGCTGTGCTTAGGTTTAGTAATATCCCAGTTGAATTAATCAAATCATGAACAGCCAGCTAGTTCTTATGAAAGGTCATTAACTTTCCCTTTGCACAGATGCTGCGTGACCTGCTGAGTAATTGCCAGCATTTTCTGTTTTTATTTAAGGAAGAGTGTGTGTCGATTATCCGTCCCGTTCCTCCTCCTCAGTTGGTCACCATGTATCTGGTGGCAATGGCTATCCTTTCACAATGGTGCAAGATGCAGCAAACCACGACAATTCTTGACACACTCTGCCAAGTTCTCCTGTACTCCTCTAGTACGGTCCAGGCAGCAGAAGCATTATTTAAGCACCTCAGTAGTCAGGTCACTGATTTTGAGACTTTCATTGTATGCATGTTGTCCACATGTGCATGGCTCATGCACTGGAGTCATGAAACAAGAGATCAACCTTTGCCACCCTATAGCCAACTAGTAGGTTTGTTGTGGTGACTCAAATACAGCTGGCAGTGGACTGCAGCAGAATGAAAGCATCATGACTTCTCCAGGCGACCATTCATTGACCTATCATCACGTGCAGCACAAGCTGGACAAAAGAGTTTTGATTGCAGTCCCTCTCGGAGTAAGACAATGTATGTGCCACTGATGGCACCCTACACATCTCAGTAAAAGAATAAAAAAAGCACCTTGAGCCTGCCTTTTCATTCTGTTTGATTCTCCCTGGCCAGAGGGAATAAAATGCATTTAGCTCTCTTGGAATATAAAGCCTCAGCGATCTTCCTTATTCAATAGTGGTAAGCCGGGAAAGCTTGCAAATATTGCCTACTCCAGCCTGAAAGGAGCCAGACTCATTAAAGTTCATGGCCACAGTCATCTTCAGTCACTGGCAATGCCATCCTTGCATTGCCCTGAGACTGCAGGCATGGCAGATTTCAGTAAGTAAACCCTCAGTGAAGTGTAACCATCTAATAGATTTCATTGCTGAGGCCTAAGTAAGAAAATTGTTCTCTGAACATCCTTAAGAGATAAGGCTTCCTGCTGAGAGTCCTTCCTCCATCCCTCCTCCTCATTGAGCACTTTGTCCTGCTCTGTGCACCTCTACTCATTTTTAGTTTTTAGTTTCAGCAGTAATTAAAATATGATGAAATGAGATCCCACACTTCTAAAAGTTAATTTTCAATACTGGAGGACAGCCTGAAGATTGATGAATTAATTCCTCATTTATCTTAACAATTTCTGTCTTCTGCCAGGAAGATCTTAGAGAGCAGCAGAAATCCATTACATCCAAACAGAAGAGCATGGTGCTATTGGCCAGCTTAACAGCTAGAGGTGGCTCCAGCCTACACAGATACACCAGTTACTGTGAGCCCAGTGCAAGGTTCATCCAGAGGGTGGGAGTAAATCCAGGTCTTGCAAATGGACCAGAACAAAAAGATTGCTGGCATCACTTTTCTCACAGGAAACAACAAATTGTTCAGTGTCCAGTTTCCATACCTCCCCTAGGGAAATCAGCCCCATTATCTCCAGCGACTTTGCACAGACCGAAAAAAAACCTCGCAGCTCTGTTTTGCAGAATTGCACATTTCCCATTGTCTCATTCTTGGTTTGCCTTAGTCTTCCCATTCCTTTTGCCACCCTCCCACTATGCCTCACTTGGGCTCTCTCTCATTCTCATTAGTTTATTTCCAATGTTTTTCCCTCCATCCCCACCCTCTTTTCTGTAGATGCGCCACTCACTGAATACTTCTCATACCTCCTGCTTTGGTGATTTACTCAAAATATAATTTTTGATGGCATTTGCAGCTGAACAGAGGCTGGGGTCTTGAATCAGGAGAAAGCAGGGCAGCCACCTATTTGAAGTCTCACGTTGGTTCCCAAAATGTTGTGCTTTTGTTTCCTTTAGATGTTTTGGGTCTTCATTTCTCAACCATTCCATCACCTGGTTTTGATTCCTATTGTTATTTTTTCCTGGTTTTGCTTTCATTGTGATTGTAGAGGTGCCGGTTTGTTTGTCTCCAGTTCATGTTTTAGCCATTTTTCCTTTTCTGGCTTTGTTGGGAGAAGCCTCTGTTTTAATTTATTCTGGCTGTGGAGACTAGGAGAAGAGCTGTTTTGTGATGCTCAAGGAGAAGTGGGATGTAGCAGCAAAAAAATTACAAGTTAAGAAAAACAAAGTAGGATGACAAGCATAATTAACAAAGCCAAGACTGAGGCTGAGGCAGAGGCCAGGGAGATCGTCTGGATGGTAGGAATATTGCTGGAGGCTGTTGGGGCAGTTGATCCAGTTCAGTCAGCTGACATTTTGCCAAGAGAAAATATCATGACAAAGAGTCAGTATTCTTCACATGTTTGCTGGACAAGGACATCAATGTTGATTTATTAATAAATAAGTAATAAATTTAACAAGCACTATCTAGTCTCTCACGCACTTGTATGCATATAGACACACTTAATCTGCCAGAGATTCATTCTTTGTTGCTCAGATTTTTATAGATACAATTTTGTATCGAAGCCATGACACAAAGACACAGCAAAGGCAAATCTGTTGAGTCTAACTGTTCATTCATCCCTAAAGTAAGCTTGCTCTGAATCCACTGAGAAAAGAGAGATAGGTATTTGTTATAGGCATGAGATGCATGTTTCATTCAAAGCCTCAAGAGTAAAGGCACAGTCCAATGCAGAGCTGTGCCATTCAGAAAACACAGGGTTTGGTTCCCAGTCACTGCTAAATTAGTGCTATTAAAAATTAGTTTTCAGTGCCATGCTTAACACAGAGAGCTGAATGTGTTTTTCAGCTGATTCCCTGAACAGGTCTAGAGGAGAATTCAGGCTCAGTATGTAAACTGTCAAAGAAAATGAATCCAAAACATTCACTAGAAAAGGTCAGAAATCCCTTTCTACTGACCACATTATATTAGCAATTTTGGTATCAATTTAAAAGTCAGGGAACTCCCCATATTCAGCACAGATTTCACAGAACAATCCCCTAACCAAATGAGACAAAAATAAAACATGCTCGAAATATCAGCAGGTCAGGCAACTGTGGAGAGAAACAGAGTTAACACTTCAGGTTGAGATGGCCTTTCAAGTGTCTCCGAACTTGCTCTTACCTCCTGCTGGATCATGGCCCCATTACTGAACATCAAAGCATTATATCCACAGCTGTCACTGACCTCATCTCCTCTGGAGATCTTCTGTCCACAGCCTCCAACACCAAACAGCCCATTTCTACTTCCTTCCCAAAATCCATTTTAAAAACTGTCTTTGTTCCAGCCTGCTCCTGTCCCACCCAACGTATTTCTTCCTATGTCGACTCTTTTTATTTCCCCTTGTCCAGTCTCTTCCTATCTACGTCTGTGACTTTTCACTTCAACAGTTTCCAGTATCCTGGCCTTAACCATTCCTCTTCACCATGGCCATCTAGTCCCTCAAAAAGATGAAAAGGTCATCACAACCTGAAACATTAACTCTGTTTTCCTCCACAGGTACTGCCTGACCTACTGAGTATTGCCAGAAATTTATTTTTTTTATTTCAGGTTTCCACCATCGGCAGTAATTTGCTTTTGCCATCCTAATATGCTTCACCAGGCCTGGTAAGTTTAGTCAATTAGCTGTTTTCATTCTTCAATACACCCAGAAATACAATATGTTGTGACAAACATACACTTGCCCATTGGGTTCCTTGATGCCCCATTATCTTAGCTGTTTTTTTTAAAATTAGGATTAGTTTCATTCTCAGTCTAGTTGCTAAAATCTGGATTGGCTGCTATATTCTGCTAAAAATCATCACATATATCCTGCTGATCATTAACCACAAAAGGAACAGCGGAAGGGAAAGTTATAGCAACATTGAATTGAATTTAACACTGCTTGCCTAGTGGGAATGTGGCCGGCATTTCCATTTTAATTCCTAATGTGTTCTCACCCACCACCATTTTTAATGCATGATTAGAGCCAACCACCATAGCACCTTGCTAATATTTAACAGTTTGGGGTCTGACGATCCTGATCGCAGCTGTAACATTTAGTACCAGGCCCTTCAGTGAAAACTACTGCAGGTCGGATCGTGACCAGAAGAGAGGAGGTTAATTTAAATGTTTAATATTTTCATGATTTCTCTGCGGTCCAGGAGGAGCAGCAGCACTTCCTCTTTTCAGGCTTTCCCTTCCCCTACCCTCCCCTGTATAATTGCCAGCAAATACATTACTTAAAAATCAGTGTCTCAACTGAGACATTTTCCAACAGGTATTTTTCAATACAAAAACAGAAATACCTGGAAAAACTCAGCAGGTCTGGCAGCATCGGCAGAGAAGAACAAAGTTGATGTTCGAGTCATCATGACCCTTCAACAGAACTAAGTAGAAATAGGAAAGGGGTGAAATATAAGCTGGTTTAAGAGGGCGGGGGGGGAAGGAAGAAGGAAGGGGGGTGTTGTTGGCACAAGCAAGCAGTAATAGGAGCAGATAACCAAAAGATATCACAGACAAAAGCACAAAGAGGCATTGAAGGTGGTGATATTATCTAAAAGAATGTGCTAATTAAGATTGGAGAGCAGGACGAACAAGGTAGCTCCAGTGGGGTCTGTCCACAAGAATGAACCAGACCTCCCTGTCGCTTGCTATTTTAACACTCCACCCTGCTCTCTTGGCCACATGTCTGTTCTTGGCTTGCTGCATTGTTCCAGTGAAGCTCAACGCAAGCTGGAGGAACAGCACCTCATCTTCCGACTAGGCACTTTACAGCCTTCCGGACTGAATATTGAGTTCAACAACATTAGATCTTGAACTCCCTCCTCCATCCCCACCCGCTTTCCGTTTCTTCCCCCTCCCTTTTGTTTTTTCCAAATAACTTATATAGATTTTTCTTTTCCCACCTATTTCCATTATTTTTAAATGTATTCCACCCATGGTTTATTTCACCCCACCCCCACTAGAGCTACCTTGCTCGTCCTGCTCGCCAATCTTAATTAGCACATTCTTTTAGATAATATCACCACCTTCAACACCTTTGTTCTTTTGTCTGTGACATCTTTTGATTATCTGCTCCTATCACCGCTTGCTTGTCCTAACAACCCCACTTCCCTGCCCCCACCCCTTAAACCAGCTTATATTTCACCCCTTTCCTATTTCTACTTAGTTCTGTTGAAGGGTCACGAGGACTCGAAACGTCAACTACTTTGTTCTTCTCCGCCGATGCTGCCAGATCTGCTGAGTTTTTCCAGGTTTTTCTGTTTTTGTTTTGGATTTCCAGCATCCGCAGTCTTTTGTTTTTATCTAGGTATTTTTCAATGTCTCATGCAGTAGTTTGTATTCAAAATATGATGTTTGTTCTGAAACCGGGGTGGGGGGGGTGGAAATAGTCAATACAAAAAAAAGTTTCCAATTCAGAGGTCCAGGTCAACCTTTTGCCCAGTTTCACTCACCTGGCCATAGTCTGTAGTGAAGTTGATCACTCCACCTGCACAGCTTGAAACAGTACTTGGAAGGTGCTGTTCATTTTCTCGTAACCAGACCAGAGTTCCCTGCAGCAAAGGAATGGGGAAAGAAAGGAAACCAAAGGGTAAGAAAGCCTGCATTTGTTCAGGATAAATTTACAATCAGGATATTTTGTGTTAAGTCACCAGTAACTTAAAGTAAATGTTGTAAAACACACCATTCTCCTGTCATAGTAAATGGATGGGATTTTGGGGTGACAGGTTAGGGGCAGAGCATCCCACCGAACCACATAAACAAGAAAGATTTGGTTGTGCTGTAAGCCTACCTCAATTTCTCCCCATTGTCCCTTCGCCGCCACTTGAAAAAAGATAGTGACTATACACCCGTTTTGGATCACAATTCAGCTATTACTGCTAGAGTCGAGTATGTGTGGATACCTGATTACTTTGGGCTCAACTGTGATCACAAACGCTAGTATCCAGGTTCTAATTTTTAAGTATGCATATTAAGTAAGATACCAGCGAACTCTTGTGACCCGAGCAAGAGCTTCTGCCTACAAAGCAGGATAGCTAAAGGTAGAAAATTGGAGAGAGAGAATGAAGGAGGAAGGAGGGGATAACAGTGCCAACTGATATGAATCAAAAACTGTAAAATTTAGGGAGAGAAATCTGTATTAGAATCCTTGGGAGCAAAATGAATTGGAACTGGATTCCTTATTCACTGCATTCCTGCGCCTGAAAAGGCCATCAACAAATAGAAAAGACTTGCACTTGTGCAGCACCTTTCACAACAACCGGACGTCACAAAGCTCTGTGTACACAATTAAGTGCTTTTGTATAGTCACTGCTATAATTTAGGAAACATGGTAGCTACTTTGAGTATAGCAAACTTCCACAAACAGCAATGTGATAATGACCGGATAATGGCTGGATTCTCATGGAGTTGGGGAGGCTCAATGAAGATGAAAAAAAATGGTGGCAGGAATTCCCGACTCCAGGGGCTGAATTTTCCCCACATCAGGGGGGAGTTGATGGGTGGGCATGTATGGGAACACTTCCGATCGACTTGGCGCCATTTTACGTAGGCGGGCCAATTAAGGCCCGCCCAGTGCGGCGTCCGCGCAGGAGCACTATGTGCTCCCTGTGCGTGCGGGGGGAATCCCAAAATCTAGAGTGCGCTCTTTCGTGCATGTGCGTGAAAGAGCGCAAACATCTCCCTGAGTGCAGCCTCAGGGAGATCAGCTCCACATGTAAAAAAGATAAAAGTAGAAAAATAAAATTTCCCTAACATGCCCCCTCATGTGACACTGTCCATGATTTTTACACAATCTTTATTAAAATTTTTAAAAGCCTACATGAAACCTCATCCTGCCATGGATGAGGTTTCATGTTTTATCTAGTTCCCACTAGGCCTCCTGGCCTGCCCGCCGACCTTAACATTGGACAGGCAGGTCCTTTTATTACTTAATTGACCCTGTCAATGGCCTCAATTGGCCATTGGCAGGTCAGCAAGCCCATAGCTGATTTTGCTGCGCTCCCGCCTTCCTGAAAATTTAAACCGGGCAGGGTGACATCAGGAGTTCCCTCCAACTTCACCACGGGTCATTTTACACATCGCTGAGCGGGCCTCACTCCCCGCTCGCCGACTCGTAAAATTCAGCCCCATTTTTGACAGCCCCAACTTTCACCAGTGCAGATTAAAGGTGCAAGTGCAGGTTGGTGGGGGTCACAAGCCTGTACCCTGCACTCCAGACCTGGCCAGCTCCAAAGCAGGATTAGGTATGGCCTAGTTACCAACAATTTTCATGGAAGTAGGCTAGCTTTTAGAGGATTAGTGGTTCATGGCATCTCAGAGGTCTGAGTGAGGGAACCTTTTGAAAGGCAAGTTCAAAAGGTTTTACCCATGTCCTCCATGCCAAGCTATGCCCTCCACCCTCCCCCCATGGCACCTCGTATCCTCCATGCCAAGCTATGACAGTTCCATGTCAATTCACCCACTATCCACTTTACAGAACGTCTAGTAACAATAGGATGTGTGAAAAAAACTTTACAAGTCACTCATAACATTTTTTACTTTCAAAACTCCTTTTACTACAACCCTATAAAAGGCGTCAATACTTCAGACACTTTAAAGTATCAACAGCAGAAACTGCAAGCACTTAAAAGTTCTTTATCTTGTGTAAATAAACGTTGTGAAATTGACAGAATAGATCAAAGATCAAGCGCTGCCAATCAAGCAATGTTTTCCTGTGGGTGCAGTGGTTGCAACAAGCTAATGGGAGGGAAGTCTGGGCTCTCGGCCAAGAATGCATAATGAGGCTTACCTGAGAGCCCAGAGATCCATTAGTCTGTTGGAACAGTGGTTTCCAGATAGGGAATGAGGAGCATGTATGGGGTGAGCGGTTGTTAGGGGTGAGGGCAGAGGACTGTTTTTTTGCTGTCATTATCGGTGGGAGGTAGTTGCGTATTGGTAGCCTACTAATTCAGAGACCAGGATAATGTTCAAATCCCACCAAGGTAGGTGGTAGAATTTAAATTCAATTAATAAATCTGGAATTGAAAGTTAGTCTTGATAATGGTGACCATGGAACTATCAACAATGTCCTTTAGGGAAGGAAATCTGCCATCCTTACCTGATCTGGTCTACATGTGACTCCAGACTTATAGCACTGTGGTTAACTCTTATCTGCTCTCTGAAATGGCCTTGCAAGCCACTCAGTTCAAGGATACTTAAGGATGGGAAACAAATGCTCACCTTGCCAGTGATGCCCACATCCCATGAAAGAATAAAGAAGAAAAAAAATTACACCTGGGACGAAGTCCCAAAGCACCGAGTCAGGCCTTTCAACCTGCCTGCTTCGGCACCCGGCAGCACTCGTTGCTGCCTCAGATCTCTTTCCAGGGGCAGCAGGCCTGGCTCCTATTAGCACCCACCCCTCCAGAACAAAAATCCCGACTTTGCTGGCACTTTCTCCCGCTGTGGGCGGGCCAAGCCGAGAAAGGCTTTGAAATACTGAGCTGGGATCTCTTACATCCGCTTAAGGGGGCAGACAGGGCTTAGATTTAACGTCTCAACATGAAAGACTGCACCTCTGACAGGGCAGCACTTCTTCAGTACTGCATAGCTACAGCTGAGATTGACACACTTAAGTCTTGGAGTGAAATTTGAACCAGGGACTTTCTGACTCAGAGGGGAGGATGCTACAACTGAACCATGGCTGAAACAGAAATATGTTAGCTGGAAGCACTTCAATCTTTTTCCAGAAAGCCTTCAAGGTAATAGAAACATTCACACGACAAAAGGTATCCAGCCAAGTCTACTGAATGTATAATTACAACACAAAATTAAAAAAGTTCAGATAACTTCATTAATTGCTTTCATTTTAATTGAACTTTTTTTGAGCAAACATGTTAGCACTTGGCA
This sequence comes from Carcharodon carcharias, assembly GCF_017639515.1. Lineage (NCBI taxonomy): Eukaryota > Metazoa > Chordata > Chondrichthyes > Lamniformes > Lamnidae > Carcharodon > Carcharodon carcharias. Next base: position 174,064,580 of record NC_054469.1, read on the forward strand.
ACCACCATCGGAGTGAAAAATGGAGATCTGTTCTTTGCATCACTACCAAAAACATGTTGGATTATAATATCAATTTGACTTAAATGTTGAGGCATTCCCATTGTTCCAGTCTACTGTTACCATATAAGGGCTTCTGTAAATTGTATTATTGCTGATTAGTCCTAGTTTTATCAATGTTAGTCAATGTACCAATAATGGTACTCTAACAATTTCAGCAGACAATGTTCAGTGTGAATAAAGCTATAGTATCCTACACAAACATTTAAACAAAAAGGAGGTACCAGTCTATTTCGTTTTCAACTACACATTCACTATGGCAAACAGAATATCTTGACAAATCATAGTGAGAGTTTTGTAAATACCAAGATATTCTACATTTCCTCCTGCTTTTCTTTTCAGCTCTGTTATCACATGCAACCACAGCCTCAGATTCCTGCCACTAGTAGTCAGATTTCTTTTAACCATTTTTATACAAAATTTAAAAATTCGCTCATTTAGAAGGTAATTGGAAAAAGCTTCCAGTGATTCAAGAACCAGTACCAAAGCTTTATCAAGTTTGAAGCTTTATTATAGATTCCTTTTCTCTATTAAACTTAGAAACAGAAAATGTTAATTTTTCTAGTGAAATTCTTCTATCACAATAGCCAAGGGAAGTCAGAAATAAAAGGTCACAATTTACAGAAATCCTCAAATGTTAACAATGGCCTACAGCAACAAAAATACCTGAATATTCGAGTCCTGTTGATATTTTAAAAAAGACAGGCATTTATGTTTAACAATCTCAGAACGTCCCAAAGGACAGCCAACATGCACACAAGCCCTCATAAAGGGTAATGTGATAATGATCAGATAATCTGATTTTATGATGTTGATTGATGGCCAGGTATCAGAGGATAACTCTCCTACTCTTCAAAATAATGCTAGGCCCCTTTTACGTCCATCTGAGGGGGCAGATGGAGCCTTGGTTTATCTCTCCTCCAAACGGCAGCACCTCCAACATAGAAGCACTCTCTGAGTACTGCACTGCAGTCTCAGCCTGGATTTTTGTGCTCAGGTATCTGAAGTGGGACTTAAACCCACAACCTGCTGACTCAGAGGCATGGAGCACCGATTGAGTCACAGCTGACAATATACTCCAGTAAGTTGACTGGCACCCGATCCACAAACATTCACTCCCTCCACCCCCGATGCACAGTAGCAGCAGTGTGTACCATCTACAAGATGCACTTCAGGAATTCACCAAGGCTCCTTAGGCAGCACCTTCCAAACCCATGACCATTACCATCTGGAAGGACAAGGGCAGCAGACACATGGAAACACCACCACCTGGAAGTTCCCCTCCAAGTCATTCACCATCCTGACTTGGAAATGTATCGCTGTTCCTTCACTGTCGCTGGGTCAAAATCCCGGAACTCCCTCTCTAACAGCACTGTGGATGTACCTACACCACAAAGACTGCAGCGGTTCAAGAAGGCAGCTCACCACCACCTTCTCAAGGGCAACTAGGTATGGACAATAAATGCTGGCCTAGCCAGCGAGGCCCACGTCCCATAAATGATTTTTTTTTTAATTGAAAGGAGGGGAGAAGCCTCCATTTATTCAGTCCTTTCTGGTCTGTCAAGCACCAATTTTGATGGTTTGTTTTAAAAGATCCAGTTAGTGTGAAAGTATTCTGAGCTTTTCGTAATGTTGTATTTTGGGCAATGCCTTAATTAAGGTTTGCATGTTATTCTCTTATACTTTGAATGTTTAAGTTTTATTCCTGGTGGCAAGCCACAAAAGCAGTTCACTGTTTTCACCATGCACAGTTTAGGGTACCTACCACAAAACTATACACGATATAAACACATGCTCATTCATGTTCAATCAAGTGTTCCACAGTAACCTGGTCAGCTTCGAAATAAGAATGCTTCCTCCATGCTCTCCAATTAAGAAGTAGTTCATTAATACGGATAGTTTAGAATGTGTCACAGCTAATTAACATTTAGAAACAGAGCCTTTGTTCCAAAGGTCATTTTTGAAGTGCCATGAATCATTGATCAGTCTGACGAGCTGGAGGAAGCAGTTGAAGTGCAAATCAGTAATGATATTCACAGCTACCGATGTTTTAAAGTAAAACATGACTCTTGAACACCCTGTCATATGCAAAGGATCAGGTTTTTTAAAAACATATCTTTGTTCATCAACCTTTGAACAGCACATTTTGAAAACAAACACCTAACTGCCAGTTAGCCAATGCATCAGTTTACTATACAGTCTCCTTTGTAAATAAACCTTTATTGCCATGGATTCTGAATTCATTATCCTATTCCATCTGATCTCTCTATAGAATTCAAACATGGTATCAGAGAAGAGTGAAGAAAAAAATCCTTGTGTTTGAGTACGTGTCTTCTCACACGTAAAGCAGTTTGGTGTCTCATTCTTATTGCTAGTTCTAAACTAAGTTGAAAAGGATCAGTAATCAAGAGAACTTCCCAGTCACAGAACATGGACTTTAGAAATGTGTGATCCTTACATCAGTTCAAAGTACTGCCTCTGTCTGCTTATTGAAATAATTATGTGGTTTAAAAAGTAGCCAACCTGATCAAAATGTTTGAACTCCTAAATATTAAATAGATCAAACGTTATGCCAAGTCTAGAATAGGGAGCAGGAAACAAAATTATTACATTTATCAAAGATCATAACCAGATTTGTGAATATATTTTTGTAACAGCATAGCAATGAGGAATTTCATAAATTCAATATCGTTGTGATTTTTAAAAATTATTCACTAAGCCTGTGCGCAGGCCAAAAATATGAGTTTATTGAACCATGCAACATACCCTTAAAACAGATTTTCTTGCAGATTTCAGACTAAATGCACTCTATGCAACAACTTGTATTTATTCCTTGAAAGTAATAAAACTTCCGAAGACATTTCGCATCATGGGAGTGTAATCAAACAAAACAGGACTCTGAGCCACAATAAGACAAACGTTCCCTCTAAGCTGTGTAGTTAGGCAGCAGGCCAAATGTTCCTGCACAGTCCACATACAAGATGGCCCCTTTAGGTTAACAGCAAAAAAATTTAAAGGGCCCACGGACGACAAAAAAATTAGAGGATACATAGATAAGGAGGTCAGATGACCAAAAGCTTGGTCCAAGAGATAGGCTTTAAGGAATGCCTAAAGGAGGAAAGTGAGGTAGTAAGGCAGAGAGGTGCTGGGAGGGAATTCCAGAGCTTAGTGCCTAGGCTACCAAAGGCACAGACATCAATGGTGGAGCCATTACAAACAGTGATGCTCAAGAGGTCAGAATTGGATGAATGCATATATTTTAGAGGGTTATAAACATGGAGGAGATTCGAGAGATATGGAAGTGGGGGCGGGGATGGGGCAAGGACAAGGGGTGGCAGGGGGTGGGATGAAAACAAGGATGCAAATGCAATCAAAAGATAAAAGAGGTAAAGTTTCATTAGGTTGCACTGAATTTTCCAGTCCAATTTAACAATAACTTAGATCCTTATAGCAACTTTAATTTGAAAAACATTCCAAGATGTATCACAGGAGCATTATAAAACAAAATATGACACTGAGCTACGTAAGGACATAATGGTACAGAGGATCAAAAATGTTTAAGGTGTGCCTTAAAAGTTGGAAAGCAAGGTAGAGAGGCAGAGAGGTGTAGGGAGGGAATTCCAGAGCTTAGTGCCTAGGGCCACCAGAGGGGCAGCCACCGATGGTGGAGAAATTAAAATTGGAGATACTCAAGGGGCCAGATGGATGCAGATATCTTGGTGAGTCCTGGGGCTGGAGGAGATAACAGAAATAGAGGACAAGCGAGGACATGGAGGGGCTTGAAAACAAGGGTAAGAATTTTACAACCGAGGCATTGGTTGACTGGAAGCCCAATGGAGGTCACCAAGCACAGGGTGAACAGGACTTGGTGCATTATGCAAAAGAAAGTTAAGACATGGGCAGCAGAGTTTTGGATCACTTCAAGTTTACTGAGGGTAAAATGTGGGAGACCGGCCAGGAATTAATTGGAATAGTCAAGTCTAGAAGTAACAAAGGCATGGATGAGGGTTTTAGCAACAGATGAGCTAAGACAGGGTGTAGTTGGAGATGCAAATAGGCAGTCTTCGTGAAAGTGCAAATATGTGGTCAGAAGAGCTCATCTGGGGTCAATTATGTCAGCAATGTTACAAACAGTCTGCTTTGGTCTCAGACCGTTGCCAAGGGAAGGGATGGAGTAGGTAGCTAGGGAACAGAGTTTGGAGCAGGGAGTGAAAACAATAGCTTCAGTCTTCAAAATATGTAATTGAATTTAATTAGCTGGAAATTGGCCAAACACGCAAAAGATCAAGAAAATTCAAAAGTCTAAAGTTTAAAAATATCATGCTGTAAGTTGGCCACATTACTGCGTATGCCCCAAGGTGGAATTAATCACTGTTGTGAGTTTTCACAAATTACACCTGTGTGCAGGACTTCAATATGGCCTTTAAAATTAAGCCTTTAAGTGAAAGAACACTAATAAGCACCTTTTAAAAGCTAGCATTAATATTTCTTTAATTTACTAAGAAACTGACCATTGCACACTAATGAAAATAGCAAATGTTTCTATATAATGTTTTCTTAAAGTAATTTTCAGCCATTTCAAATTGGGTTATTCACAGGTGGTGAACTAGATACTCCAATTAAAAATGCTTCATCTTTCTGATGAACCTATTTCAGTTGTATTAAAGAAACTGTACCAGGTTACCATTCAAATATATCAAAGAGTATATTTTTGTGCAAGCTAACAAAAGAGAACACTGTCGGTTTACACAGATTCATGGAAGATTTCACATTTGAGATGATGCAAATTCTTGATTTAGCAGAAACTTGAACATCACCCTCACTTACCAGAGCGAGGGCAATTTTGAGTGCAATTTGTGCCCAGATTGCCAATTCCTCCCAAAACAGAAATTCTATCCCAATATAAAAACTGTTCATCCAAATGAAGGGCAGGTGCATTGGGAACAAAAATAATTAAGGGCTATTCTCTAGAGTTTAACACAGGTTCAACATCAGAGTGGGGCTGGGATCAGAAGGATTAATGCAGAGCAAACCGAGTGTACTATGATCTAAGTATGACACCCAAGGTCAACAAGACAGCCAGACTGGTAATAAACTATTAGAAACCACAGCCAAGAGCCCAATACAAAAAAGGTACTTGGGGAAACAAAGGAACATTATTCAATGATACATGTTATGACCTCTGTAGAGAATGATAAGTTTTAAAAGATTTAAATTTCCAATTACTAGCTGTAAAAATGTCACAGCAAAGACTAAAAACACTATTGACTGAACACTAAACTCTTTTGTAGGCAACTTATACTTCAAACTTCAAAGAGGAACATTTCTATTGTGTACTTATCACACTCTCCACAGAATTACAGCCTTTATAGTAAATAGTCCACTGCTGCTCCCATCTTCCAATGGGTTCTTATATCCCCATTTTGCCAAGTAGTAGCTTCAAGTGACTGTCTCCAGATGCTTTCTTCAGTTTTCCAAGTGTTTCTTAAATCGATCAGCAACAGTAAAGCATGTTCCAATGAATCCCGTTCCCCCAGCTATGCCAGGGCATATCTCCTGGAATCCTCAAGATGGATGCACAATGCATCTCTTCAACTAAAGACTGTTTTGCTCCTGCATCAGGCTGTGATAGTTTGCAAAGTTATAGAGCCTCCTTTTCCTGCTGACCACACAAAACTGCTGTCTGCGTGTGATATTCATTGCTTTTAGGGAATCCTGTAACCTGATGTTGAAAATGGCCTCCTCTGCCCTCTTCCCCATGGCGATGTGAAACTTTGCATCCAGGTAGAAATGCTGATTAGCTATTCTCACCCCAACTCCCTTTCATCTGAGAAGCAAATGGACAGTTAACAGCACAACAGTTTACAACCAATACCTTCAATGCCTTTCTGGGGCTTTGAGAGACTCAAGTCTACTCATTGTAAACTCAGGGACTACTACCAGTGTCTCCAAGCATAACTACCTTGATCCACCTTGTCAGTAAAATAATTCAGCCTCCCTTTGCTTTCTAACAATCAAACCACCTAAACTTATGATCAGACAGCAAGCAGAACACGCCACATGACCCCCTTCATTTACCCTAAATTTAAAACTAGTCCCAAACCATAATCTAAAAAACACATGAAAATCATTGGAAATCTTACAAAAGCCAGCATTTAAACTCTGATATGCGGTATAACATTAATACTCCATATGCAGAACAAAAACAGGCCATGGAAAGGGAAGTCATTAGAAAACCAGAAAATCTGATTAGAATGTAAATTCGAACTGAAAAAAACAACGTGGTGGCAATTGCATTGCACTTGCATCTCCGGAAGATGGATGTCCATGTATATCACACGAATAATACCTATAAGGTGGTAAATCATTTATTTTGAGGTAGAACAATCCACATGACAAAAGAAATATTAGGAGACTGAAATAAACACTGCCGTGTAAAGTTCACATAGCGATAAACAAGAGAAATAAGACTCAATTTTCCTTTGACAATTAACCCCATATTGAAGAGTAGCAGGACTAACAGCCTAAAGCCATCTCCCAATCCAATCTGGATAGCTATACAAGGTTACGTTGAATCAGCACCCATAAAAGTAAGGCGCTCTGACCATTTACAGGTGCGACCAACGCCAAAGGACCCAGAAGTGAATGGAGAAACATGTCATTTGAGGGACATTTGAGTGGGAGGAACTTTTTTTTAAAAAATGTATAGGAGTGAACAAGACAGAGAACAATGTCAGACAGCCATAGTCAAGAGCAGCAACAGGGAACAGCAAGAGACAGACTGAGTAACTTTGAAGAGAGAGAAAAAGAGTCAAAGTGTGACATCAGGGGAAAGCAGGTAATTCATTGGTTGGTAGGTATTTCTTTTCCTTTCTCTAAACTAGGGCACCAAGTTAAACTAGGAACTAGGAAATTGAAAATCTTAATCAGAGTTTTAAAAAGAGTTGGAACTGGGATCCAGAGCAGGGATTGGAAAAGAGCAGGAGTTGAGTAGCCAGCGCTGTGTGGGATCATGCTGTCCTGGAAGCAACGTGATGTCACAGGACTAGGAGTCACAAAGGGTGATTTCTGGTAAGCTTTTAAGTTTAATTTAATATAAATTAATCAAATATAAAGTGAGGCTTGATTGATTGACTAAGTAGCGCAAATACTAAAGACTTGAGCCAATTTTATACTTTATCATATAATTACATTTAGTGCTCAATGAATGTCTGGAATTCTCTACCCCAAAGAGTTGTGAAGGGTAGATCACAAAGTATTTAAAGGGGAGATAGATAGATTTTTGAAATATCGGGGAGTTGAGGTCTATGAGGAGCTGAGCGGCAGATCAGCCATGATCTTATTGAATGATGAGACAGGCCTGAGGGGGCTGAATGGCCTACTCCTGCTCCTATTTCTTATGTTCACTCCGGGGGGGGGGGGGGGGTAGAGAAGAAAGGGTGAACAGCCAGCAGTCATGGTCCACATCCAAAACAATGACATAGGCAGAAAGAGAATATGACTCTACAGTCAAGGGTTCAGGGAGTTAGGAAGAAAACTAGCAAGCAGAACCTCAGAGGCAGTAATGTCCAGATTAATCCCAGTGCTAAGCACAAGTGACTATGGAAGTAGCAGCATAAAGCACATAAATGCATGGCTAGAGAGATGGTCCAAGAAGTTGGGGGGGGGGGGTGGTGCTTTAGATTCCTGGGACATTTCTTCCTGTCCTGGGGAAGGTGGGACCTGTCCACGCCAGATGGGTTGCACCTGAACAGAGACAGGTCCAATTTCCTTGCAGGGTCATTTGCTAGTGTTACTGGGGAGGGTTTGAACTAACTTGGAAGGGGTATAGGGAGCAAGAGGTATTATCAGAGAGGAATACCATGGTGCACAAAATTGGGAAAAATAGACAGCATTAGAATAAGAAGGGTAAAGTATTACATGAGCTCAGAGTGACAGGAAATGTAATAAGGGTCTAAATTGAGATTACCGTGAATGTATATGAATGTGCGGAGTGTGGTAAATAAGGCTGGTGAGCTTCTGGTGCAGATAGCCACATGGAAATGATATTGTGATGATGATGGAAAACTGGATCAAAAAAGCACAGATCTGGTACTAAATATTCCTGGGTACAAGGTATTCAGGAAAGATAGGGAAACAATGAAAGCAGGAAGAGTGGCAATATTGATTAAGGAGAGCATTGCTGTGCTGGAAGGGATCTCCCAGAGGGATCAAGGACAGAATCTATTTCATCAGAGCCAAGAAACAGTAAAGATACCATTATATTGTGCAGTGCATTCTACAGACTCAACTAGTGGGAAAGATGCAGAAGAACAATTTGCAAGGAAATTACAGAGAAGTTCACGATTTAGAGAGTAGGTATAACGAGAGACTTTACTTATTCTAATATAGACTATAGTAAAAGTGTAAAGGCAGAGAGGGGAAAGAATTCCAGGAGTATGTCCAGAATTTTTTTCATACATCAGTGCATTTCCAGTTCAATGAGAAAGGAGGCATTGCTCAACCTGGTTCTTAGGAATGAGTTGGGAGAAGAGGATCACGGGTCATTAGAAGAACATGTAGGGGACTGTGACCATTGTATCATAAGGTTTAGGTTGACTATCGGGGAGAAGAAACAATCCAGTGTAAGAATAATTAATTGGGAGAAGGCAGACTTCAATGGAGGTGAGAACGGATCTAGTCCAAGTAAAGTGGAATTTTAAAAAACTGTAATTGAACAATGGGCTGCCTTTATCTGAAGTATCTCTTCTTTTGGAGTCCCATGAGGGGAAAAGGTTATGCAAACAAATCCGGAACTCCCCAGATGACAAAAGTGTAAGATGAGGAAGAAAAATGGCGCATACGACAGATGTTAGGTAGATAATACAATTGAGAATCACGCTCAATATGGAAAGTTGAGAGGGTAATTGAATAACCAAAGCATAAAAGTGGATCCTAAAGTCTTCTATAGACATGTAAATAGTAACAGTTGATTAGTTCAGTTGGTTAGATGGTTGGCGTTTGGTTCAGAATGGTTCCAAAAGCACAAGTTCAATTCCTGTTCTGGTTGAGATAGACTTGAGACCTGCCTCCCCGGCCTGCCCAAGAGTGGAAAGCAATGGCACCACCACTGACAAAAACTGCCACAAAAACAGCTCAATAGACAATGAACCAAGGACCTGCCTTCAGGTAGAGCACACATGACATGACAAATAGATGATAAAAGGAGAAATGAAGCTAATAATGGATCTAAAAGGGGATTTATGCATGGAGGCAGGGGTATGGCTGAGGTAGTAAATCAGTCTTTGCATATGTATTTAACTAGGAAGATGATGTGCCCAGATCATGGTGATTGAGACAATTGATGGGTTTTTAAATAGATAGGGTGTTGGTATTGATAGGTTGGCTGCAATTCAACAGAATCTGATTAAATCCATCCAAAGATACTGGGAGAAGCAAGGGTGGAAATTACAGAGGCACTGACCATTATTTTAGAATTCTCCTTAGATACAGGGGTAGTGGCAGAGGACTGGAGAATTGCAAATCTTGCACCCTTGTTCAAAAAAAGAGTGTAAAGAAAAGCCCAGCAACTACAGGAAGCTTTTGGAAATGATAATTTGGGGCAAAATTAATAATCATTGAGGCAAATGTGGTTTACTTAAAGCAAAGCCAGCATGAACTTGTTATGGGCAAATAGTGTTTCACTAACTTTGAGTTTATTGATGAGGTAACAGAGTGGACGAGGGTAATGCAGTTTGTGTGCTGAAAATGAATTTCTGAAAAGATATTTGATAAAATGCCATACAATATGCTGGTGAAACAAGTTAAGGCTCATGGAACAATAGTAGCAACATGATACAAAATTGGCTGAGGGGAGTAGTTCCTCTTGTTTTTCGGACTGGAAGCAGGTTCATAGTGGGGCACGCCAGGGGTTGGTGTTAGGGCTCCTGCTCTTCCTGATATACATTAATGGCTTAGACTTTGGTATACAGAGTACATTTTCAAAATTTGCGGAAGACATGAAACTTGGAAGTATTGCAAACTGTGCAGAGGATAGTGTTAAACTTAAAATAAAGGGTACAATTCTAAAGAGGGTACAGGAGCAGTCAGGACTGGAGATTTTATGTACACAAATCACTGAAGGTGGCAGGTCAGGTTGAGAGAGCAGTTAAAAAGCATATGGTTCCTAGGCTTTACAGAGGCATAAGATACAAAAGCAAGGAAGTTATGATAAACCTGTATAAAACACTGGTTTTGCCTCAACTGGAGTAATGTGACCAGGTCTGGGCATCAAACTTTAGGAAGAATGTGAATGCAAAGGAGGAGGAGTAGAAAAGATTCACAAGCATAGTTTCAGGGTGAGGAACTTCAGTTATGTAGATTGATTGGAGAAGCTGGGCCCGTTCTCCTTGGAGGAGGTTAAGAGGAGATTAGATAGAGGCATTCAAAGTCATGAGGGGTCTAGACAGGGTAGGTAGAGAGAAACTGTTCCAATTGATAGAAGGGTTGAGAACCAGAGGACACCAATTTAAGATGATTAGCAAAAGAGGCAATGGTGACATGAGGGAAAGGTTTTTTGTGCCATGTTAAAGATATCAGGTTATGTTTTGGGACTGACTTTAAACTGATTTTAATTTAGGATAAAATGAAGGGGATCACGTGAACTGTTCTGAAGACTGCCTAACAACAGGCCTGTGTGACATAGATGTTAGATTAAAGGGAGATCCGAGTTGTTTTACTGGACAGAAGGTGCAAGGCATTCACACTTGGAGACAATAGCAGCAACCCCTGTGTATACAGTGGTTAGACTACTAGCCTCCAAAGACCCAGGAAGATGTTGACAAAGTCAGGTTGTGAACAGTTATGCTTTAAACTGTCCATTTATTTATAATATAAAAGAGAGTTGTGGTCTAAAGAATAGCTAATCAGCATTTTTACCTGGATACAAGGCCCATGTGATTCAAGTGTCATGGAGATGGGATCTGGGAGGCAAAGGGTTTCCAAGACATCCCTGAAAACTCTCAGAAACAGACAGTCTACCAGGATCTGGGAGAAAGGGGGCAGCTACAGGACAAAAATCGCTATGGTTCAAAAGAGAATCAATCACCAAATTTGCAGGGCCATGGGGAAAAATGTGGGGCAGTGGCACATATAATTTGCTTTTGCAGAGAACCTGCACAGACATGATGGGCTAAATGCTTCCTTCTGTGCGATAACTATTCTAATGATTGTAATCACAGTGGAATGCACCGAAATTAGTCATTGAAATATGCAACATTTAAGAATAGGTTAGGTAAGCGGTTGAAAGAAAGTGGAATAAAGGGATGTGGGGACGGGGCAGGTACATAGTATTACAAGTGCTGCTCATGTGGAGGATAAACGTCAACATGGACACTTTGGACTATGCAACCCATTTCAGTGTTAGAATTTATATACAATTCCATGAATGGTTCCAGGATAGCTAAAAATTAAACAGACAAAAAAGAGTTTTATTAAACACAGCATGCTTAAAAAAAAGCAAAATAAATAGAATGTTAAACTTTATAGTCAAAACAGGGTAATATAAACTAGAGGAAGGTAGGCACAAATTGTACAGTGTGCTGGTCACATAGCTTAAAAACAGTGTGCAGTTTTAGTCACAAACATTCACATTCTGAAGGTGTTCAGAGATAACAGACTGATTCCTTGCATTGGATGGATGGGTTATGAAGAAAATCTGAAAGAGCTTGGGCTTCTTGGCTTTGAAAGAAGATGAAGGAGATGGAAATTTATACTGAGATATACATGATAAACAATTTAACAAATACTTTAACTAGGCCATGAGAGTAGGACCCAAAATGGCAGAGGTTCTAAATAGTAAAAGAAAAAATTAATGATGGAGGTCAGAAGTTCTTCATCACACAATGAGGCGGTTTTAAAATTGTTTATCATCATGGGGAGGTAGGGGAGGCAAAAAATATTGAAATCATTTTAAGAAATAGCTGAAAGCTGTGATGGGGAACTATAAAATTTTTATGGATGGATTAGGCAAGGTGGGCCAAAAATGGCATCTTCATTCTCATTTATCTTGTGAATGCATACCTTTTAGCAGCAAGGAAAGAAAATACGCATCCATAATAAAAAAGGAAAGGGACTCTCACTATAATAATGAATGGAACGAAGAGTATGATGGATTGGAATAAGTTTCAACAATGTTTTGGCAAACTGGAGATGCAAATGAAATAAAATATCAAGGGACAGTGTGGGAAATGGCATTGAAGTAGAAGATCAGCTATTATTTAGTTGAATGGGGAAGCAGGCTCAAGGGGCTGAATGGCTTGCTCCTGTTCCTTTTTCCTATGTTCCTATATGAAATAGCATAAGGAATTGCCTGGCTAAGCAGCTATGCATAACTGCAAGGTTAAGTTGGAGAAGCTGAGATTGTTCTCCTTGGAGCAAGTGACTCTAGAAGGCTGGCAGAGATCCAGGGAATTTCATGCACACTGCCATAAGCACATCTTAACTCCACTTTAGATGGGTAGTCACTACTGCACCAAGGAGCTATTGCATTTACCATTGCAGGAATCAGAGTTAGAATTCACTCCATTGTCTGGTTCAATCATTTTATTTTATGCTATGATACCAAGCTCACCAGGAACTAGGCTGAGACTGCCTAAACTCAATTTGACAAAGGACTGCTGCGGCTGACAATAAAAGCATTTTGCTGATCAGCCTGAGCTCCATAGGCAAAAAAAAACACAGTAGCCTTGATTTTGACACAGCCCAACTAATGTGGGTGAATCAGGTGAGTTGTCAAAATGGCACATGGGAAGCTCTTGTGGCATCCCATTTGCCACCACTTTAACCCTTGAAAAATAGAGCTTAAGGGCAACCTGCCTCAGTTAAACAGGGATCTTAATATAGAAATAAAAACAAAAAAACTGCGGATGCTGGAAATCCAAAACAAAAACAGAATTACCTGGAAAAACTCAGCAGGTCTGGCAGCATCGGCGATGCTGCCAGACCTGCTGAGTTTTTCCAGGTAATTCTGTTTTTGTTTTTGATCTTAATATAGAAGTTGTGGTATGAGGAAGGCATCAGAGCCACATCAAAATTTTAACTCCCAGCATCAGTAGGCCTGCAAAGTGCCCAAAAAGCTGTCAGGATTCAGGGGGCTGTCCAAAAGATGTTTCCTTTTAATGATGTTGTTAGAAATGTTTCTGGGCCAGGAAAAGCAGAATATTAGCCGTTGGCGTAAAGCTGTAAAACTGTGCAGGTACTTTTGCAGAACAGGTTCAAACAAAATTTCCTTATACAAATGATAAGTGCCCAGGATGGATCAAAGCCCAGATGCTACGCTACTGAGTATCTCAACAGGAATGACAACTACAAGTTAACTTGAGCTTTTGCCGGCTGTCACAGCCAGTGAAAGATGAAATACGGAACACCTACTGATTGTAATACACTAGGAAGCAAAAGGCTTTGGATACAATTTGTATTGCTGCTTCCAATCAATGTTTGAATGAGATAAAGGCAAAATAAGGAAATGTGACAACGCTGTAATTCCAAACACAAACATTAACTGAACAAAGATAAATAGCAGGCACAGTCATACTGTTTTCCCATTTGAAATCTCATAACAGAACAGTTTGAGTATCTGAGAACAGCCTTCCCCACCCAATCTAGGTCACTACGCCATATCATGCTGTAGTAAGCTTAAAGAGCTGCACAACAAGCAACCCAGAATAATAAAAGGCAAGTTAAAGCCCTTCAGGATGAAATTTGTTTTAGTCGGGAATGCAAATCTGGCAACTGCATATCAGCAAACTGTTTCATATTCTACCCAATTTTCTTCTCCATTGCTGTTAAGAGCAAAATGTGTTGTTACCCAAGGCCAATTTCACACCTATAAATTAGTGTCATAGCCATTGAATCAGTATGATACAGAATGAGGCCATTTGGCCAATCAAGTTCATGTCTGCTCTCTGTAGGGCAATCTAATCAATTCCATTCCCTTGTTCTATCCCAGTAGTGCTGTAAATTTATTTCCCTCAAGGGTCCATCCAGTTTCCTTTTTAAATCATTTGTCTTGTTCTGATTTCCAGGGAGACCATGAACCAAAAGAACTGAATGTACTGAATGACCCCAACAACAGGCCAATGGACAAGATTTCACTTTTTATAACTTCTCCTTCCCAGTCACTTTTTTTTCACTTCAATGGCCTCCTCCATGCTTCGTCCAACCATATTTACTTTTGACCCCACCACTGAACATCAAGCCATTGTTTCCAGGACTGTCACTGACCTCATCTCCTCTGGGGATCTTCCTCCCACAGCTTCCAACCTGATAGTCGCCCAACCTCGGACAGCCCGCTTCTACCTCCTACCCAAAATCCACAAACAGAACTGTCCCGGTAGACGGATTGTGTCAGCTTGCTCCTGCCCCACAGAACTCATTTCTCGTTATCTTGACTCCCTTCTCTCTCCCCTTGTCCAGTCCCTTCCCACCTACATCTGTGATTCCTCTGACACCTTACGTCACATCAACAATTTGCAGTTCCCTGGCCCCAACCGCTTCCTCTTCACCGTGGACGTCCAATCCCTCTACACCTCCATCCCCCACTAGGATGGTCTGAGGGCCCTTAGCTTCTTCCTCAAACAGAGGTCCGAACAATCCCCATCCACCACTACTCTCCTCCGTCTGGCTGAACTTGTTCTCACACTGAACAATTTCTCCTTCAACTCCTCTCACTTCCTCCAAATAAAAGGTGTGGCTATGGGTACCCGCATGGGCCCCAGCTATGCCTGTCTCTTTATGGGATATGTGGACCATTCCTTGTTCCAGTCCTACTCCGGCCCCCTTCCACAACTCTTTCTCCGGTACATCGATGATTACTTCGGTGCTGCTGCATGCTCTCGTCGGGACTCGGAAAAATGTATTAATTTTGCTTCCAATCTCCACCCCTCCATCATTTTCACGTGGTCCATCTCTGACACTTCCCTTCCCTTCCTTGAGCTCTCTGTCTCAATCTATGGTGATAGACTGTCCACCAATATCCATTACAAACCTACCGACTCCCACAGCTACCTCAACTACAGCTCCTCACACCCCGCTTCCTGTAAGGACTCCATCCCATTCTCTCAGTTCCTTCGCCTCCGTCGCATCTGTTCCGATGATGCTACCTTCAAAAACAGTTCCTCTGACATGTCCTCCTTCTTCCTTAACCGAGGTTTTCCACCCACGGTCGTTGACAGGGCCCTCAACCGTGTCCGGCCCATCTTCCGCGCATCCGCCCTCACGCCTTCTCCTCCCTCCCAGAAACATGATAGGGTCCCCCTTGTCCTCACTTATCAGCCCACCAGCCTCCGCATTCAAAGGATCATCCTCCACCATTTCCGCCAACTCCAGCATGATGCCACCACCAAACACATCTTCCCTTCACCCCCCCTATCGGCATTCCGTAGGGATCGCTCCCTCCAGGACAACCTGGTCCACTCCTCCATCACCCCCTACTCCTCAACCCCTACCTATGGCACCACCCCATGCCCACACAAAAGATGCAACACCTGCCCCTTCACTTCCTCTCTCCTCACCGTCCAAGGGCCCAAACACTCCTTTCAAGTGAAGCAGCATTTCACTTGCATTTCCCCCAACTTAGTCTACTGCATTCGTTGCTCCCAATGTGGTCTCCTCTACATTGGAGAGACCAAACGTAAACTGGGCGACCGCTTTGCAGAACACCTGCGGTCTATCCGCAAGAATGACCCAAACCTCCCTGTCGCTTGCTATTTTAACACTCCACCCTGCTCTCTTGCTCACATGTCTGTCCTTGGCTTGCTGCATTGTTCCAGTGAAGCCCAACGCAAACTGGAGGAACAACACCTCATCTTCCGACTAGGCACTTTACAGCCTTCCGGACTGAATATTGAACAACTTTAGGTCTTGAGCTCCCTCCTCCATCCCCACCCCCTTTCTGTTTTCCCCTTCCTTTTGTTTTTTCCAATAAGTTATATAGATTTTTCTTTTCCAACCTATTCCCATTATTTTTAAATATTTTTGAATCTTTTATGCTCCCCCCACCCCTCCTAGAGCTATACCTTGAGTGCCCTACCATCCATTCTTAATTAGCACATTCGTTTAGATAATATCACCAACTTTAACACCTATGTGTTCTTTTGTTCTGTTGTTTGTGACATCTTTTGATGATCTGCTTCTATTACTGCTTGTTTGTCCCTACAACCACACCAACCCCCTCCACTTCTCTCTCTCTCTTCCCCCACCCAAACCACGCCCCCCCCCCACCCCCCACCCCCAACACACCTTAAACCAGCTTATATTTCACCCCTTTCTTGGACTCACTCAAGTTCTGTCGAAGGGTCATGAGGGCTCGAAACGGCAACTCTTTTCTTCTCCGCCGATGCTGCCAGACCTGCTGAGTTTTTCCAGGTAATTCTGTTTTTGTTTTGGAATTCCAGCATCCACAGTTTTTTTGTTTTTACTTTTGATTGGTGGTTCTACTTTGCTCTCATCATATTTTGTCTCATTTGCGTACACCACCTCCATTACTCTGGCCTCCTCTGTGTGAATGTTTCTCAATTTTTTTTTTGTCTACAGACCACTTAGGCCAGGCAAAAGGCCCTGCAGCAACAAAAACAAATTGCTGGAAAAACTCAGCAGGTCTGACAGCATCTGTGGCGAGGAAGACAGAGTTAACTGCAGGCCACCTACCAGTCCTACTCTACCCACTTTCACTCTCCACTGAAAAAAAACTCAGCAAAACTAATGGTAAAAATGCCACTGCTTTTGATACCGATAGGTGATGTCTGGATCCAAGCTGGACAGCTTCAGTCTCGTGTCAGGCTTCATGTTCAGGCAGCTCCTCCTCTTTGTTTTCAACTCTACTAGATGTTGAGAATTTGATCTTACTGGTCGAGCCCTGCACCCAGAAGCTCGTCTGGTTGTGTGATGTCATGTTCTGGCCTGATCATCAAATGGCTTCGCCTGTGGCCTTGTATGTCAACGACTTGCATTTTAGACCAGCCCATGGATCACCTGGACACCCTCCTCTCTATGCCTTTCTATTGGCAATGAGGTTACAACAGAAATTTGACTACAGGCCTCATTTTAACAATTGCGGTGAGCTGACTTTACATAGTTCCAATATAGGACAACTGCCTTGTTGCTAATTGCCTGCAGGCTAGTTCAAGGCAAATAGGAGGGTAAGAACAAAGGTGAATAACAGCCTGCACTGAGGCTAATAAAAGTAGCTGAAAGGCTGAAGACACAAGATGACAAAGGAGTTTGTTGCAACAGAAAAGGGGTACATGACAGGTATCAGCTTAACAATACAAAGGGGAATCAAGCCAAATATAAAAAGTACAGGGCAGAAGTAACAGCTGAAATGATATGGGTTAAAGAGACTACAAAAATAGATTGTGAATAACACTAAAAAGGAATCCAAAGATCTTCTATAGACATACTAACAGTAAAAACAGCAGTGGGACCAATTAGGGGCCGAAGTGGAGATCTATTGATGGAGGCAGAAGACATGGCTGAGGTGCAAAATGAGTACATTGCATTGCTGTTTACCAAGGAAGATGATTTTTCCAAAGATACAGTAAACACGGAGATTGCCGAGAAACTGGGTGAGAAAAAATATCAAGTTGGTAGTAAGAGAGTAATAAGCTCTGGATGGGATTCTGTCTCAGCAGCTGAATGAAGTGAGGGCAGTAATTACCACAAGCACGTAATAAATTAATTCCAGTCTTTCAAAGGAATAGAGAAAATATTTATTGTGCTAACTGTAGCAAGCTCCTGCTTTCCCAATTTGAAATGATGTGAAATAGAAATACCTTATTTTGAATATTTTACTTCTGCAACCTTACCCAATATTAAAAATGACTAACATTGTGTCCTTCATACTTGTAAAGACGTGCATTTAGTGCTGTTTAAATCCTGTCTCGAACTTTCCAAAATTAGAGGGGAAAAAATCTGGAGATTAAGTCTTGTTAAAACTATATTATACAATGCATAATGTCTTTAGCACACATTTAATTGCTGTCTTCCAGTAAGGAAAGATGAATATGTTTGCAAAGTGGTTTGCAAAATCTCTATCCAATTTGCCTAACAGACGTTTGTCAATTTACATAGGAATATAACTGTTTTTAATTAAGCTACAGAACAAAGAGAAAAACTATGTCCATGCATTTTCAAAGCATTTGAAGAGGACTGAATGTTGAAAAACAACTGGGTTCATTAACACAATCCAAACTTCATCATATGAGAATTGTGAAAATATACTATATCATACATGCAAACCATCAATTTTTTGATCTGTTCTCCAACCAATATCACAAGGAAATAAAACCAAATAGTATAATTTCTATGGAGGTGTAGGGAATTGCAATAGTCAATTTGTGCCACAAAACCAAACAAAGTGCAATGAGTTAAGTGGCCAATTAATCTGTTTTGGTAATGTTGCTAGGGAGGTAAATGTTGACCATGACAAAAGAGGACTCTTCTGCTCTTCTCCAATAAATGCAATAGGATATTTCACATCTAACAGAGGGCAGCCAGCTCCTCAGTTTAGCATCTCATCCGAAACATGACATCTCCAACAGTGCAGCACTCCCTACATGTCTGCCTTCATTAAGGGCTTAAAAACAAAAAACTGCGAATGCTGGAAATCCAAAACATAAACAGAAATACCTGGAAAAACTCAGCAGGTCTGTTGAATGGTCATGAGGACTCGAAATGTCAACTTTGCTCTTCTCCACCGATGCTGCCAGACCTGCTGAGTTTTTCCAGGTATTTCTGTTTTTGTTTTTTCATTAAGTGCTTAACTCTCAAATTTCAGAGTCAGCACAGACAACGGACAGAATGGCTGCCTTCTGTGCTGTAACAATTCTGTGATTCTCTGAGTGGGATTTGAATCCACAATCTTCAAATTGAGAGATGAGACACAAGTGCAAGCCTACCTATGTTCTGTAATTTCAAAAGTAGATCTTAGTTTTTTTACATTTGCAGATATCTTAGTGAGCAAGGAATAACCAGTAAAGAGCCCACACCATCCAGGTTAGAATGGTCAATAGCCATTGTGAAATTTAGGGAAACGAGGAGTGATATTAGCAATGAGTGTGTTTCAAACCCAGAATGCATGGAAGCAGGATGTCTTTTTTTGCCATTCCAATGTCTGCAATTTTAATAGAAGGCAGCAGTTCTGGATTGTAGAATTACTCTTAGCCATACCAGTACCTTAAAGTGTTACAAGCTTGTGTTCCATAATGCTCAGTCTAACTTTGTCTTGATAAGCCATGAAGTCTAACTCAGATCCATTATTAGCAATCAACATTTTTTGGGAGTATATCAGCAAAGAGACCTATAAAGATCAATATTTCTGGAAATAAAATATATTAAATAATTAATATTAATTAACAGCTTCATTCATCAGAAGTATCTGACAGCTACTTTATGTCTTGAAGACTGCTCTATTCTCTTCAAAGTTCACATGTACTTACATTGAAATCTGTTTGCCACAGCTTTGCCCATTCACTTCTCAATCAAGGTCTCTGTAATTTTTGTTTTCACGTACACTGCTCGCTATGAGCTGCGTGGATGCGCAGTCACACTGGAATGTGCTTCTCAAGGAACAAACCGGCCATGCATAAGCAGCAATCTCTTCAAGATGTGTAGCATTGCAGCCATCTTAAATGGACCAGGCTGTACAAGATACATGCCATGCATAGCGAAGGGAAATTAGAGGGATCATTTGATACAATGCCATCGTTTTTTGCATCATTAGCAAACGTGGATACGTGGATTTCTTATCCCATCATCTAAGTCACGAATGATGGAGTCTCCCCTCACTTCGATGGATGCGTGTTCAGGAAAGAAATGGTTTACAGTCGACTTTGGTGTTGTCTCATTTGTTAGGTTAGACCAAGTCTCAAGTTGTATAACTGATTATAAACTTTTTATATGAAGTCAGTGTTGGAGGGAAGAATGAAGGCATTGGCATTGCACCGCACTCGCTTGTCCTGAAGGCACACGACAACTCAAGTGTCAAAATCTCTTGATGACAGAGGCTTCTCCATTTGGGTCTGTTCATGATTGTTTTTTCTTCACGTATTGGGATCCAGCTTGCAAGTTCTGATATTAGCTTTCAGATTGTCTTTATATCAAGTTTGGGACATGTTGTGGTGCAGGTTCCCTTGCTCAGAACATTCCACAGGCCTTCCTGGTTCACTGTGTCAAAAGCTTTGGTTAGGTCAGCGAACGCCATGTAGAGGTTCTTCTTCTGCTCACAGGACATTCCTGGAATTTGACGTCCTGCAGAGATCACATCTACTTTTCCCAGTCCTGCACGGAAGACTCATTGTGATTCTGGGTGTACAGATTCAATGAGGTGAGTGATAATCCGATTAACAATAACACTTGCAAGAATTTTTCTTGCTGTTGAAAGAAGAGATATTCTACGATGATTGTCACAGACGGGCTTGCTCTCCCCTTCCATTTGTAGAGACGAGTTATAGAGACATCCTGGCTACTTCAGGTGGAATGCCATCAACTCCTTGCAACTTGTCCATAGAATGCTGCTTTATGGCCTTCATGACTTCTGCTTGAGAAGGATCGTGAGCAAGGGTGTGGTGTTATGGCAGTGACTCAATGGTATCATTGCTTTCACAGATTGTGGAATGCTCTGCTCAATGAGAGAGAATCTAATGCCTATTTGTTAGGAGCTGCTTGCCATCTGTGAGGGGGGCATGAGTTAAAGGGCATTATTACGTCCAGTACGTGAATACTGAGGTCCCGTCACAGATCCTTGCAGGACACCACCTGTCACATCCTGCCAATTAGAGTACCATTACCAGCCCCTTATACTTACTGCCACTCAGCTAATTCGCTAACCAAATCTTTAATCTGGCTTCAATTCTATAGGCTTCAACTTTAGCTAATAGTCGCTTATGAGGGATTTTAACAAATGCCTGCTGGAAGTTCATACAAATAATATCCATAGACATTCCCCTTGACACAACTTTAGTTACCTTTCCAAAATATTCAATATCAGATTCATGAGGCATGATTTGCACTTTACAAATCAGTGCTGGCTCTCTCTGATTAGCTAAAAAAGTTCAAGCTGTTGGTCACTTTGTCCTTAATTAAGGACTCCAGCAATTTCCCAACAACGATGTTAGAGGCTCACTATTTTATAATTCTCGGTTTTCTCTCTCACACGTTTCTTTAATAGCAGAGTGACATGCACCATTTCCCAATCCAAAGGAGCAATTCTTGAATCAAAGGCACTTTGGAAGATTATAGTTAGGCCATGTACAATGTTCTCATCTACTTCCTTTAAAACCCTGGGATGGAAACCATCTGGTGCTGGGGGCTTTAGTGCCATTCTTTTCTTCAATACTGTTTATTTTGCTTATTTTAATTTTATTGAGTACCTCCCCAATTCAATATTAGCTTTTTTGATGTCTCCTACTGTAAATATTGAAAGTAATTAGTCAACATGTCTGCCATTTCCTAATTTTGGCAATATCGTTATTAGTTTTTTAAGGGGCCCACATTGCTCTTAATACCCTTTTTTCCCAATACAACTGTAAAAATCATGTGTCTTGATTTTGATATCAGTTGCAAGTTTCTTTTCATACTCCCTTCTGTAGCCCTTACTAATTGCCACCCTTTACATTTCTTTGCATTGTTCCCATTCGTCAATATTTGCACTTCTTTTTGTATGTTTTGTATTTTAATTCTACGTTGCCTCTTACTCTTTTAGTTGTCCATGTCAGCTCTTATTGGAAAGCAGAGCTCTTGCCCCTTCAGGGTTCAAATTGGTTCTGTATCACATTTTCTGTATCACATTCTATTCACTGATCTACTGTCATTTTACCCATTAGCTGATTCACCCAGTTTACAGGAGGATAGATATTTATATTCATAGGAACACAAGGTATATCATGCTATTTGGATCTCATCCTTAGGACTGAAGTTTGTTGTCTGCAGCCTTCTTTGCACTACCGCAGACTACATTGTGAGTAGGTATACCAGATTTTCACCATGTCCCACAACAAATGACGCCTAACCTAGAAAAATATAAACTGAGATCACAAGATTCAATCAAGCTGTACCTGTACATTTGGCACTATGGATGCCACTTCAGATCCAAAAAAGCATCCATGATGTGCAAGCATATTTCTGCTGCCTGCATCAGACACCATTTTAGTGATGGCATCAGCACAGATGCAGGTAGCATGCACAAAAGTATGCAGAATAGGCAATTCTGAGTCAGTGCATAACACTGATTTGATGCCAGCATTGCCATTCTCAATTTGAACACATCACCTAACTCTCTCATCCTCACATAGCTGAACATGTGTTCAGTAGCAGGAAAGGCCTCCCTTCTCCACCCCCAGCTGCTGATTTGCTGGCTGTACACTACTATGATTAAAATGAGAAGGCAGCACAACCTGCGTCGGGAGAAACAGACACAGATTCATCGTGCTCCCCGCACCCAGTTGCTGGCACTGTCAAATTCTGTGGCCTTATACATTTTTCAAAGAAAAGAACAAAAGGAAGAGTTAACATGATTCTTGGAACAAACGGTATGCTGAACCATACAAGAAAATAATGGAAATCAGTAGTTTCACAGAAAACTTGGTAATTTGCAAGGCTGGAATGATTATTCCTTGCTTTTTGGCACACGATTACATATATTTTTAATGTTTGTCAAATTAAAGGATAGCTTTACTGAATTATGTAGTTAAACAAAATTTCTTAAAGAAAAGTTTCAATTGGAAACAAAGATATTTTCCCCATCCAAATTTTCTCCATTTATTTCCTAAAGGCAACTCACTCCTGCAACAACAAAAAAACAGACAATTCTAGAAACATAAATCAGTCAGCTACTGTAAAGCAAAATGAAAGCTTAGTATTTTGGATGTAGCACTCTGCAAGATTCTGATGAAGATCTTGAAAAAGGGTTACAACCGAAGTAACTGGTCTTTTCTCTGCTGATTAATCTGTTCTTCTTTCAGATTTCTACCAGTCAATGAGATTTCCCTTCGTTTTATGCTTTTGCTGGAATCTGATTCTGCAAAATATTCCAGTCCTCTAGTAATCACCCATTGCTTATATTGTGACTGTCATTTAACCAAGACAGGACATCACAAACCCAGTACTTATGTTCATGAGATCAATGGAGGGGGTCACCGTGGTAGCATTCTTACCTCTCAGGCAAAAGGTTGTGGTTTCAAGCCTTACTCCAGGACTTGGGCATATGATTTAGAGGGATCTTTCACTGCAGTCCAGCATCACACAGAGGTGAACTAATTTGTTGTCCGAGTATTGCTGAAAAGAGACATGTCTAAGCTTTTCGTTTTGCACTCATCAGGACACTCACAAGAATATCAATATAAGGGGGAAACAACAATTTATACTGTATATTGAAGCGAGCGCTGATTGGTTGGCAAGTGGCATTGCCATGGAGAATGCACCACTGATGGTGACTGATAATTAACTGCGAAGCATTGTTTAAAATTTAAACCGGGCAGCTTGACCCTGATTAATCAAGGCATTGCCCTGAGGAATGAGTCAGCAAACAGCTGTGACTTATTTTGTTTAGCTGAAACAGGCGCATGTGTGTACATGTTCTTTCTGTCTGCAAAGACCAGGGCCCTGTTTATTAATATATGTAGCTTCCAGTACACACAAATGCGTCACATTGCGAGCATAATTCTTGATTGTCAGCATAATTCTTAGCACACCGAGGTTCATTTTGCTTATATTAAACCAGCTTATATTTCACCTTTCTATTTTTCCTTAGTTCTGCTGAAGAGTCATACGGACTCGAAACGTTAACTGTGTTCGTCTCCACAGATGCTGTCAGACCTGCTGAGTTTTTCCAGGTATTTTTATTATTATTTAGCAAATCTTGCCCAATCGCGGAATCACATCTAATTTTGAACACTGTTTGTGTTTTGTAAGCATGGGCTGGTTGCATACAGTCTGTATCCTTCCCATTGTGAACAGCGGCTGAGACATGCTGTTTGATACGATCCACCAGTCTTTGCAATGTATGGCCTACATACCTAGCATCACACTGGCACTGAAATCGCGGAATCACATCTGGTGTCGGACACTGTTTTGAAAGCACTGGCTCTACTCCCAACTATCCCGTCACAAACCAGCATCCACTGAAGTCGCTGAATCCTTGAAAGTGCGACTAGCTGATCTAGTGCATGCATATTGCATGATTCCGAATGACCTGTCCGACTTTCACATGCAACATGAATGTCTTACAGCTTTGTGGAGACCTTAAGACCAACCCGGGCATACACGAGTAAACCTGACAAAGGGACCGGAATAGTCATCCTTAACAAGCATAACTATATCAACAAAATGCATTCTATTCAAATGAGGGGTCCAAATTTGGATCCATTGAACCTGCCACTCAACATAACTGGACAGCCTTGCTCCGAAGTAGGCTAAAAAAAAAAACACTTGCTGGGCTTGTGTAAGAGCGATGAGCTACTACGTGATATATATGGCAGGTTTCATCCTCACAGCTCGCTGCGTCTGCATATGTATGGGCTGCCTCAGGCACACAAAAAAGTGATGTCCCTTTACATGTATCTTATCTATGACTGGTTCTGCACAACATGAATGGCCAAATAGTTGGGCAAATTGTTACGATCAATTTTGAGCAAGTTTCCCCACATACACGGTGAAGGATTCCTTCACATTTGCGAAGGTCACACAGGACTTGCATATCCATAGCAATGTTGTGTCCATGTGCTCATTAGACATTGCCAGCCTATTCACCAATGATCCATTTAAGGAAGCCATAGATATCAGTGCTGCAGCACTATATCATGGCGATCTAGACCAGCCACCATTGTGTAAATCAGTTGTCACTGAATTTATGAACTTGGCAGCTGGCACAGTTGAGTTCAATTTTAATGATACCATGTATGCAAAAAGATGACATTGCCATGGGATGCCCTCTAGGCCCAACTCTCACAAAAATCTTTGTTGGGTTCCAAGAGAAACATGTCTTCGATGGAATGACACCCAACCTCCTACCCTTTGCATATTTCCAGTATGTGGATGATACATTTACTATACTTAATCAGCAGCTGCATGTAATAATTTCCTTACATCTTTTATTGGGCTCCTTCAGATTCACTTATGAAATGGAGCAGTCAAATGAACTCCCCTTCCTTGACATACCAGTTGAGAAATCT
The DNA here is from genome assembly GCF_017639515.1 of Carcharodon carcharias. Classification (NCBI taxonomy): domain Eukaryota; kingdom Metazoa; phylum Chordata; class Chondrichthyes; order Lamniformes; family Lamnidae; genus Carcharodon; species Carcharodon carcharias. The sequence continues at coordinate 174,089,842 of NC_054469.1, forward strand.
GCCAGGACGTTCTCTACCACGTTCTACTGCAAGCATTGCCTTCACTGGTCAATATACGCATCGGGATTCTTACAGTTCTACACATTACGATTGGTCTTATTGACAAACTTGTAAATAGGGCCTGAGCCATTTGCTCAGTATGCAAGTGTGATGCTGAAATAGGGTGCATCAAAGATATCCTGCAGGATAATGGCTGCAATGATCAGATCATTTCATGCTGTATATCACGCAAACCCATGAACGGGCCTAAGGCCGTCACTTTCGGCCTTGAAAAGTGCCCAGTCTACCTCGGATTACTCTGGAAGGGCAAGGTATCTCAAAAATTTGAGCAACAGATGAAGCTAGCTGTTTCACGCTGCTACTATTCAGTGTATGCAGTAGCAAAACGAGAGGTATCCGCCACTAAGCCAAAAAGACGTTCTGCCTATAATATGAGTGATGTGGCATATGAAGTTCAGTGCCATGTGATGCTAGGTATGTAGGCCGCACATCCCAAAGACTGGCAGAGCGTATCAAACAGAAGGTCCCACCCACTGTTCACAACAGGCAGGGTACAGACCGTATCTAACCAGCCCATGCTTACAAAACACAAAACAATGTCCAACATTAGATGCGATTCCGCGATTTGACAACATTTGCTAAATAATCCTCAAGTGTGCTAAGAATTATGCTGACAATCAATTAAGATTGTCAGTCGGACTTGCAATGTGATGCATGTGTGCGTACTGGAAACTACATATATTAGTACACAGAAAGAACATGTACATACATTGTGCCTGTTTTAGATAAACAAAATAAGCCATTTGCTAACTGATTCCTCAGGGCAATGTCTTGACCAATCAGCATCAGGCTGCCTGGTTTAAAGTTTCAAACAATGCTCGTCAGTTAACTGTCAGTCATCAATAGTGGTGCATTCGCCATGGCAACACCACTTTCCAACCAATCAACAGTCTCTTCACATACAGAATAAATTGTCTTCCCCTTATATTGGTATTCTTGAGATTGTTCTGACATGGCTCGTTTTTTCAGCAATACTCAAGTACTGTACTACCAAATGAGAATTTGTTATTTGCTGCTCAATGCATTATGTTTGCCTAGTTCAACAGTAAATACATTCTCTTAAATATTTAATGAACTGGCAAGTACTTTGGGACATCTTAAAGATGTGATAAAGTTCTGTGACCAGAAACAGAAACTTGTTGTATCTGCCCCTCCATAGTTAGGAGCAGCTGAGGCCAACTGTAATGAGCTATGAGTAGTATTAAGATCAAGTGAGGAGAGGTGAAATGGCTCACCTCTCTCCCTACTCCTCGTGACTGTAATTTTTTTTTTTAAAAAGGATATGTTTGGTGATTCAGTGAATGTTTTACTGTTTATGTGCTGTGACTGTAAAAGATAGTTTTTTCTGAAAATAAAGAGAATAGTATTTATTGTATTTAAGCCGGTCTAAGTAAAAGAATAAAATCACTGCAACTCTCATACACACACACACACATTTGAAGTTCACACACATACACCAATAAGTTGCAGAGTGGAAGGATAGATCAAGTAAAATTTTAAATTCCAATAAAGATTGAAGTGATACAGTTCTCATAAATTGATGACTTGGGTGGATCCAGGCTGGGCATGGGGGTCCTTCTGGTTTTGGCATCGAGGCGGTTTGAAGATGTAGACAGACAATTTATCTCTTCTTCTGAGACAGCGGGTGTTGGATTGAGTTCTTTAAAATCTTTGTGTGTCACTTGTATAATCAATCAGAAGACTGGGCTCGAACTTGCAAGATGGCTGGAAAGAGAGAATGGGAACCCCATAGAGGGGTTTTTTCTGCTTCTATCTCTGGTCTGGAGAAAGCAATTTCTTAAACACAAAATGAATTCGCTGGCTTGTCACATGATCTGTTTCCAACTGACCAGTGATCCAAACATGGCCATGGCTAGTGCATTCCAGTTGTAACTTGATTAGATTATGGCTGAGAATTATGCTCTCAGCCAGAGTCCTTTGCCTGAAGTGACTACGTCTATAATGCTGGTTCCCACCCAGTTGAATCTAGTTGTCCTGCGAAGCTGGATAGGGGATGTGGTTCATTCACATTCCCCTAAGGTAATTGTCTTTGATGGGTTTTTCCAGACAGGCTGGCACCAGTTAATAGCTTTAGAATTTATTGAGTACAGTGATACAAATTTTCAGCCATCTTAAAAGCTACAGTTTCAAGTCACTGGAATGTGGCTTCAGTCTTTTAAAAGTCCTTTCAGTTGTTTCCAGCCAGTACTTTTATGATGTCATTTTTCATAAAGCACGGCTTCTTACCTGTGGCTAACTCAACATAAAATGGGAATCAAACTTGGAAACTTCTATACAACACTGGAATACAGGTCAGAAGTGTTTCAATTCGAGGCACCAGAGGAACTAATTAAAAAATATTTTTCAAAATTACTCCATTGACCATGGACGGGCCTTACTGGTAGCAAAAGTTAATTTTCATCCCAAAGGTTCTTTTGCAGAGTTAGTGGGTAAGGCAAATGGTAAGAATAGTTAAATTAGCATTCGTTTGTTATTTATATTAGAAAAATGGAGGCTAACAGTGGAGAGGAAAGATCAAGACTGAAGAACTGTCAGAATAAATACTAACTCCAGTCGGCACTGAACTTACCTTCAGTTTGTTTCTCTAGAATACAAGTAGCAACACCAACCATAAGCAAGGTAATTTTGTCACAACACTAAACTAAACTACACCCATTGCCACATAACAACCACAACTGAAAATTTGGGAGGTACCCACATGCAATTCAAAAACCATAAACCACATTTCTGCAGAACAGAAGTTTAAAAGGAACTGCAATCATTTATGCAATTGACTGACCACATCCCTACTGTACTATATGATCCCATAGTATTACTGTATGCCGAATAGCATGGCCATTGGCGTTAAACTGGAATAGCACCATCTTCTTTGTGGAATATTAAAAGACGTATCTCAATCATACAAAGTTATGGTATTTTAAGAGAGTGACTTACAAATGAAGCTAGTGAAATTGGTCATGGGCAGAAAGAAGATAAAAAGGCCAGATTTTTGTCAAGGAGACAGGAAGCAGGAGTTGGGAAATTTCTTGACTCCGTGAACCTGTATTCATTAGATGCCTCTGCCCACCATATTTTCACTCCTAGGAGGTGGGATCAGGAGGAAAGCTGGCCCACTGCCTCCGGAAGCTGAATGAAAATGGAAACGGGCCCTAGATAACAGCCTGCCTCAGACACCATTGCTGCTGGTGCAGTAAGGGAGCTGCGTCTCCACTGTTATCAGAAGTCTCCTCAGAAGAAATATGTCACGTGAATGATAACTGTGAATGTTGGCCAACAGGTTGTAAAAACTGAAAGTCTTCCATAGGAGAACTGTAATTCCTTTACTGGCTACCCAAACTCCTTATTCGGATGCACCACATCATGTACTCACTCCTGGAACAGTCTTATAAGGCTTTGCCATGCAAGTGGCTGCACTTTGGCAGCTGCAGCTCCATCAGGTCCTGAGACTTTGCATTACGTGAGATCAGAGTTGGTCTTTAGATGCTGCTTTCAGTCCCTTAACCTTTTGACTAACCCCTATCCCTTCCATCTTGGATGCAGTCACTCAAATGTGACAAGCACAAGCGTATTCTGCTCGGAGCCACACTCATCACGGACAGGTGCCACTTGGAAGCCGGGGTGGGGGGAGGAAACCAGCAGGGACAAGGGTGCTCAGCATCAGACCATACCATGTTGGCACGCAAATAGCAAAGGCGGGGGCACTCAGCCTTCACACTGGAACCCCAGCGAGGTATGTCAGTACATAACTTACGCAGCCAGGGAACAAACCCAGCTAATATTTTACACCACATGAACTGAGTACAAAGAACAAAGAAAAGTACAGCACAGGAACAGGCCCTTTGGCCCTTCAAGCCTGCGCTGATCATATTGCCCGTCAACTAAAACATTTTGCACTTCCGGGGTCGGTATCCCTCTATTCCTATCCTATTCATGTATTTGTCAAGCTGCCTCTTAAACACCACTATCGTACCTGCTTCCACCACCTCCTCTGGCAGCGAATTCCAGACACTCACTACTCTCTGCGTAAAAAACTTGCCCCGCACATCTCCTCTATAGTCTTGTCCTCTCACGTTAAATCTATGTCCCTAGTAATTGACTCTTCCACCCTGGGAAAAAGCTTCTGACTATCTACGCTATCCGTGCCACTCATCATTTTGTAAACTTCTATCAAGTCGCCCCTCAATCTCCGTCACTCTAGTGAGAACAATCCGAGTTTCTCCAACCTCTCCTCATAGCTAATAACCTCCAGACCAGGCAGCATCCTGGTAAACCTCCTCTGCACCCTCTCCAATGCCTCCATATCCTTCTGGTAATGTGGTGACCAGAATTGCATGCAATATTCCAAGTGTGGCCTAACCAAGGTTCTATACAGCTGCAGCATGACTTCCCTGCTTTTATACTCAATACCCCTGCCAATGAAGGCAAGCATGCCATATGCCTTCCTGTTATCTTATCCACCTGCGTTGCCACTTTGTGACCTGTGGACCTGTACACCCAGAGCCCTCTGCCCGTCGATGCACTTAAGTTTTCTGCCATTTACTGTGTAATTCCTGCCTGTATTAGACCTTCCAAAACGCATTATCTCACATTTGTCCAGATTAAACTCCATCTGCCATTTCTCCGCCCAAGTCTCCAACCGATCTATATCCCATTGTATCCTTTAACAATCCTCTTCACTATCTGCAACTCCTCCAACCTTGGTGTCGTCTGCAAACTTACTAATTAGCCCAGTTACATTTTCCTCCAAATCATTTATGTATACCACAAACAGCAAAGGTCCCAGAACTAATCCCTGTGGAACACCACTCGTCACAGCTCTCCATTCAGAAAAGCACCCTTCCACTGCTACCCTCTGTCTTCTACGACCAAGCCAATTCTGTATCCATCTTGCCAGCTCACCTCTGATCCCGTGCAACTTTACCTTCTGTACCAGTCTGCCACGAGGGACCTTGTCAAAGGCCTAACTGAAATCCATGTATATAACATCCACTACCCTTCCATCGTCGATCATTTTTGTCACTTCCTCGAAAAACTCGATCAAGTTAGTGAGACACAACTTCCCCTACACAAAACCATGCTGCCTCTCACTAATATGCCCATTTGCTTCCAAATGGTAGGAAATCCTGTCACAAAGAATCTTCTCCAATAATTTCCCTACCACTGACGTATGGCTCACTGGCCTGTAATTTCCTGGATGATCCCTGCTACCCTTCTTAAAAAATGGAACAACATTGGCCATTCTCCAGTCCTCTGGGACCTCACCCGTAGCCAGTTAGGATACAAAGATTTCTGTCAAGGCCCCAGCAATCTCCTCCCTTGCCTCCCTTGGTACTCTGCGGTAGATCCCATCTGGCCCTGGGGACTTATCCACCTTAATATTCTTCAAGACGCCTAACACCTCTTTTTTGATCTCAACATGATCCAGGCTATCTACACACTCTTCCCTAGACAAATTGACCGCTAAGTCCTTTTCTTTGATGAATACTGATGAGAAGTATTCTTTCAGTATTTCTCCCATTTCTTCTGGCTCCACACACAGATTCCCACCTCTGTCCCTGAGTGGGCCTACCCTTTCCCTGGCTACCCTCTTGCTTTTTACATATGTATAAAAGGCCTTGGGATTTTCCTTAATCCTGGTTGCCAGTGACTTTTCATGACCCCTTTTAGCCCTCCTGACTCTGTGCTTAAGTTTCTTCCTACTTTCTTTGTATTCTCCATGGGCTTCTAAGGCCTTTTAGCCCTTAGGAATGCTTCCCTTTTCTTTTTGACTAACCTCACAATATCCTTCATTATCCAAGGTTCCTGAAACTTGCCATACTTATCCTTCATCCTAGCAGGAACATGCTGGTCCTGAATTCTTATCAACTGACGTCTGAAAGCCCCTTACATGTCAGTTGTTGATTTGCCCTCAAACATCAGTACAAGTACTGACCCATGTACTTTGTTCATCACCATGCCAGAATGTCACAGAAGGAGAACCTTGCAGATAGCCAGGGAAGAGTTGCTCCCAGAATTTGTGACCAGGACCTGCAGCTCCTGGGCCAGAAGGTCGGCAGCAGATGGGCCATACTTTACCTGGCGGGGAAGACATGGCCACCAAATATCAATGAAAGAGTATGGCAGGAGATAGCGAACACAGCGAGCGCTGCAGGAGAACACAGGTGCACAAGGCCTCAAGCAGTTCCACAACCTTTTGCGCAATGGCAAGGTGAATGTGTCCTCGGTGGAACACAGATGCCTATGTGATGGAAGTCTGCTGCAAGACAGCAGCTAGGGCAGAGTGGGCATATGCTTCTCCGCTAACTTGGAGGACTGTGTGGCCAAAGCAATTGGAGACCAAACCACTCTAACATGTGACTGCCAAATGTTACCTCCAGTCACAATGATGAGCTTCCCTTCTCCACACAGAATTGCATTGCCTTATATTCCTCTGGCTCTTGTCCTTGCGGGAGAAGAGGTCACATAATACCAAGTTGGTGGCCCAGACTGGGGTGGGGGTGGGCCACCACTGCGGACAGCAATTCTTACAGTGCAGGAGGCGGTGATGGAAATTGCCCACTGAGCAGAACATCAGAGATGGTGAATCGCCCATTCCAGGTGCAAATGGCCACAGAAGAGGCCAATGAGAGCACGGTGGTGGTGGTGGTGGTAATAGTGTTAGAGCTGGAGGGAGCTGCTGGGGATAATGTTGCATGGGGGAGGTCGAAGGAGGAGCAGCAGGTGAAGGGGTGGATGATTAGCGTTAAAGACACTGGCCTCAAGCCGTGGGGTCTCATGCTGAGTACAGAGTCATATGGATGTGAGCCATCATCGCCCAGCGCTCATGATGTCCAAGGCTTACTCTCATTACCTCCTGCTGCATCTCACACCAATCCCAGTGGCTTGTGCCCATTCTCCCAAGCCGAGTCCTCCTCTTCCTGCTGTGCCTAAGGGAAGAGATCTCCAGGGGCGAATGGCACCTCAGACTGGCACACACTCTGTCAATGCAGGTTCTGGCATATTGGAGGGTTCTTGCACATGTTCGGAGTCAGTGGTACAGGGTGAGGAGCACAGCACCAGAATCTAGGAGGTGGTGTCTCAGTCAGAAACATCTGCACACAGCCCCCTTTAGCAAAGGAGGGGTAGTTATGATGACACTTCTAGGCAACCAGGGAGGCCCTCAGGAGTCATAGTTTGGGGCTCAGTACTTGGAGCAGCAGCAGGTTTGCAGATATCGAGGGAGTTCCCAGAGGTGCTGAGAGCTCACGCACTGCAAGTGGAAAGTCCATTATGGGGATGAGCTTCAACATGTCTTGGAGGCTTAATCATATGAACTTCTCCCATGAGAGATTGGCCAACCTTGTGGAGAGCCATATGAGGCATCGACAGGAGTGCAGGCTTGAGCAACGTCTGTATACTCTGTAGCTTGGGCCAGCTTGTCCAAAACTGGAACACTGATATCTATGAAGCACATGAGAAGCTGCATACCCACAACTGGGACACTTGCAGTGGTGGCACAGTGGTGGCTGGAGGTGACCCTTGCTGCACCCCTGCAGTCTGCCCCATTAAGCCTGCCTGAGAGGCAACCCAGGACTGGGGAGACTGGTGAGGAGCATCAGGGTTCTGAGAACCTTTCAGCACCTTCATCAACCAGGCTTCCCCAGCCCTTCTGCCAGAGGACTCACCTGTTGTACATGTCCCAATGACCACGGCTGCCTCTGCAGAGATGCAGGCATCGCACTCGCAGAGAGGGCCCCAAATGTGTCCCTGCGTGATGAGGCTAAGCACCACGCTCCTCACTGGCATATAGCCAGAGACATGAGCAGCCTGCCTCCACCTCCTCCCAGACAAAATGGGGAGCACTGCGTAAGTGTGTGTGAACAGAGATTGTCACGTCGCCAAAATTACTAAACAGCTCACAGCTCCACAGACCCCTCCCTTGCACGTTCATCTGGACATTCCACACCCACCCCCTCCTCCTCCACCCTTACTCCCTCCTCCCCTCAGACACCTCCCAGCCCTCTCCCACCTGAACTCCTTCCCCCACCCCACACCCAACACTTTTCCATTCCCCAAACTAGCCCCCCCTCACCTTCCCACGCCGCGAACTCCCTCCTCCCCACCCCCCGGACACCTTCCTGCTCCCCAAACTCCTCGCCCCCCCCAACACCTTCCCGCATCCCGAACTCCCACCTTCCCCACCCACCCAAAACTCCCTCCTTTACACCTTCCTCCCTCTTGCAGCATTCTCCCCAGTCTAGTCTTCGACTCGCACATCCTTCTCACCCCAAGCACCCTTCTTCCCCCTCCCAACTTCACCCCCTGACACTTTAAGTCCCCCACTCCTTCCAACCTCATTGCCCCTCCTCCCAATCTACCCCCCACCAACACCTTTATCCAACCCCCTTCCAACCCCAGTACAGCTTCCTGTCCCACTCACACCTAAGCCTTTCTCTCTGCCTCCCTTCGCAGATCAGCCGCACAGCACACGGTGAAGTCCATGAACTTCTGAAGCAGGTCCGATGTATGGTTTGAGCCCATGGCGAGATCCCTGAAGGCCTGAAGCCTCAGCAAAGTTGAAGCTACTGCATGGAGACCTCCCACCTCCTGAGAGCTGCTTCACAGCAGAGCCATGTGCATGAGGATCCACCCACCACGTAATGTGTGTGTTCCTCCAGGGTCTGGTAGCTGTAGGCCTCCAGCATCATCATCTTCTCAGAGGTCAGCAACCTGAGCAAAGCCCTAAAGATAAGTCCCAACTTCTGTACATCACGCTTGTCTGGACATGTTCCAGGCCAATGCGTTTTCCCACCGGCATAAACAGTAAATTGGGCATGGGGTGGGGGGGGAAAGAAAACGATTCTGGTCAGGACTCACATGGCTCACACTGGCCTCCAGCAGGATTCACGATCTGCCATGGCAAGACAGGATCCCGCTGTGATTTCACACCAGCGTGAAACTGGTTTCTGCCCCTACCGCTGAATTCTCCCCTCCCCCACCCACAATGACACCCGCCGTTAACAGGAGTGGAAAATTCCGGCCATAGTCTAACATTGTAAATAATTACCTAGAATTATTATGTAAATACCCCAGCTACTTGCTGCAATATGATGGCCTGTTAATAATCAATATCAGTTTCTGTTACAACGTACACATATTCCGTCAGCCTTTAATTGGTGCCTGTGGAGACTGCAGGCAATAATCCATCTCAGTGACATTAGGGTTGTGAAGGGTATGCACATGAATGTCCTCCAGTGGAAGACTCAAGCTTGTTCCCTTTTTTCTAGAACTAGGGGTTACTGTTTAAAAACGAGGGGTCATCCATTTAAGACAGAGATGAGGAGAATTTATTTCTCAGAGGGTAGTGAGTCTTTGTAATGCCTTTCCTCAAAAGGTGGTGGAAGCAAAGTCTTTGTATATCTTTAAGGCAGAGGTAGAGAGATTCTCAATAAACAAGGGGGTGAAAAATTGTCAAGGGTGAGAGGTTACCATGAGGTCAGCCATGATCTTATAAAATGGTGGAGCAGGCTTGAGGGGCCAAGTGGCCTACTCCTGCTCCTAGTCTGTATGTTCTTTCATTTTCCTTATTAATCTTCCATGGGATGCTATGGCTGGCAAGGCTGCATTTGTTGCCCATTCCTAGATGCCCTTAAGGTGGTGGTGATCCACCTTCTAGAACTGCTTCTGTCCATCTGCTGTAGGTATACTTCAAGTGCGACTAGGAAAGGAATTCCAAGTCAGGATGTGTGGCTTGGAAGGGCATTGCCTGGTGTGTGGTGCAAATATTATTGGCCATGTATCAGCCCATGCCTTGCCAGGCAGTTGCTGTTTGCTGTGACCTCTTCATGGGACTGAATTACCACTGTATTAACAGGTCCCTAGTGACAATGGGTACCCAGGCCTGCCTTTCAATGTTCCTCTCAGGGTCACCCTCCTCTTGTGAGGCATCTCTATCTGACACATCTGGGCCTTCTTTGCCAACATCTTCCCTCCTCCTCCTGGTCATCCTCTGACAACATGCGACCTTCGTCAGCCTCTGGCCTCTCAAGATGAACCCCCCTTCATTGTGCCATATTATGGAGCATGCAACAGAAGACAAGGATCCTGGAAATTCGAAGGTGAGTATTGAAGGGTATCTCCCAAGCAGGCATGGCATCAAAAGTGCATTTTCAGCAGCCCAATGTCCTTCTCAGTGAGCATCCTCAACCACATCCTGAATGTGGCTGGAGACAGACTTGTTGGGGTTCTGTCTCCAGTATGCGTGAGAGTGTGAGCAGCCATCTTCTCAAGCGGTAACACTTATTTCCCAGTAGCCAGCCAGAGATCTGGGGGGGGTGCGGTGAAATAGTCTATGTAGGTAATACCACCTCAGGATGAATGTTTCATGGCAGCTACCTGGGAAACATGTACATGGAGGAAAACTTTAATGTGGTCATAGACCACCTGCATGTTAATGGAATGGAAAGCTGATCAGTTGATGAATCTCTCAAGCTTTAGCATTTGTGCCCTGATAGCTACATGCGTGCGATGATGCCATATACCTGGGGGAAGCTGGCTATAGCTGTGAAGCCCATTGCCCTGTGCTTGCAACACTGCATCTGTGGAGAAGTTGATGTATTCAGTGACATGTGCAAATAGGGCATCTGTGACAGAGGTGATACACCTACGGGCAGCCACTTGTGAGGTTCCATCACAGGTGTCCCACAGACCCCTGGAGTGTTCCAGCCACAGAACTTTAGGGCCAGTCACTTAGACTACCACTGGCAGGACATGGCATCTGGTTGCTTTAGGCACCAGTCTTCCTGCGCCATAGCAGAGTTAACATTTGTCTTGGCATTTGCAGCTTCTCCTGCACTGCTGTTCCAACATATCCAGATAGCTTCATCAGTTCCAGTAAACCATGCCCTCAGGGTAATATCTCCTCCTTCCTGCAGCTGCCTCTGCCTCCTGCTGCCCTGGTACCCTGGCTCAGGTGGCACACCATTGCCCTGCCTCTATGGCCTGGGTGTGGGAAGGTGCAGTATCCATTTCTTCTTTAAAAAATAGCAGCTTTCCTTCACAAAATTCTCTTTTTCCAGTGAGCCTGACTGTAATGCCTGGATGCCAGATGCTACGAATGATCTGAGGTGCACCATGGGTGACCCCTTCCTCTCTCCACAACCCTTTTTGCTTTGTCAACTCAGCAAAGTTACTGCTGAATTAAATTAACTTGAAATGCTGAGGGAAAATTTCTTGCAAGTGAACACACCTTAACTCTACCCTCCATGAGTGTTCATGCCTCCAGCCATGGTTCAGAAACACTTCGGTAAGGAAAATCAGGTCTAATTTAAATAAAAACTGAGACTTGTGAGTGAAGTTATAGCTGATGGAATAAAAGCAACAGTAGCACCATAGATATGAAATTGAGTGAGTGACAGAAAACAGTAGTGATTACTGGATGCTTTCGGAGGAAGGTTTGTAGTCCCCAGGGGTCGGTTTTGGGACCCTTGCTCTTCCTGCTATACATTAATGACCTAGACCTTGGTGTACAGGGCATAATTTCAAAATTTGCATATGATACAAAACTTGGAAGCATTGTGAACTTTGAGGAGGATAGTGTAGAACTTCAAAAGGATATAGACAGGTTGGTGGAATAGGCAGAAAGTAGATGAAATTCAGTGCAGAGAAACGTGAAGCGATTCATTTTGGTAGAAAGAGCACAGAGAGACAATATAAAATAAAGGATATAATTCTAAAGTGGATACAGTAGCAGAGGGTCCAAGCATAATTCATTGAAGATGGCAGAATAGGTTGAGAGCATGGTTCATAAAGCATACGGTATCCTAGGTTTTATCTTTAGGGAAATAGAATACAAGGACAAAGGAGGTTATGTTAAATTTGTATTAAGCACTGGTTCAGCCTTACCTAGAGTAATACATCCAGTTCTGGGCATCACACCTTAGGAAAGATGTGAGGGCATTAGAAAGAGTGCAGGGAAGATTCACAAGAATGGTTCCAGGGATGAGGAATTTCAGTTACATAGATAGACTGGAGAAGTTGGGACTGTTTTCCTTGGAAGAGAGAAAGTTGAGGTATCATCTGATAGATGTATTCAAAGTCATGCAGAGTCCGGACATGATGTATAGGGGGACATGATGTATACTGTTCCCACTGGTGGGAGCATCGCGAATGAGGAGGCATAGATTTAAGGTAATTCATAAAAGTAGCAATGGAAAGGAGGAGAAACTTTTGCATGCAGCGAGTAGTTAAGATCTGGGATGTGCTGCCTGAAAGTGTGGTGGAGGCAGGTTCAATCCAGGCATTCAAGAGGGAATTGGATTGTTATATGAAAACGAAGAATGTGCCAGTCCACAGGGACAGGGGGTGGAGGAAGGCATGAGGTAAATCGCTCAGTGAGCCAGCAGAGACACAACGGCCCAAATGGCCTCTTTCTGTGCTGCAACAATTCTGTGATTCAAAGGGTCAATATTACAGAGATCCAATGCCTATTTAAAGCTGCTATCTGGGATATCCAAGTTGTGTCAAATATATTGCAATTGTCCTCGAGATGCAACGAAAATGAGTGCTTTTTACCCTCACTTTCCACTCTTGAAAGATTTTAGCGAACTAAAGTGGATGGCTGATGAATTTGTTCATAAAGGATCTTTTATAAATGCAACTTTTAGGTCAGGATTAGAATTGGAATCTCATGACTATATTATTGGCAACAAGTCAAAGTTGCACAAAAATTGATGTTTACACTGATGCATCAAATTACCAGAGCAAAGGCTAAGACAAAGACAGTCACTGCTGTTGGATGACAGAATGCAGACCGTCAGCTGCACTTCTTGGGGTCAGACATTATCCACCCAGCTTTTTGCACAGGCACGTAATGACACTCTATACAATTTTATAGGTCAGGGTGAATTGAATAAAGGGTTCTTTCCAGAGAATAAGATTTAAGAGCTCTTTGCAAGAGAGATATATAACTGCACAGCCATTTTCCTCCCCATACACTTTAATTTGAATTCATGGCAGTTTTCAAAAGGTGTTTGGTTAAGTGCCACAGAATAGGGTTGTCAGCAAAGTTGAAATCCATGGAATAAAAGGGATTGTTGTCGCATGGATACAAAGTTGGACAGTTGTTTTTTGGACTGAAGAAAGATTTACAGTGGCATTCCCCAGGGGTTGGTGCTGGAGCCATTTTTTTTTGCTTGTATACTGATGACCTAGACTTGGGTGTACCGGGCACATTGTCAGTATTTGGACATAACACAAAACTTGGAAGGTATTGTGCATTGGGCGGTGGATAGTGACAAACTTCAAGAAAACAGGGACAGGCTGGTGGAATGGGCAAACACATGGAAATATGAAATTAAATGCAGAGAAAAGTGTGAAGTGATACATTTTGGTAGGAAGAACAAGGAGGGGCAATATAAACTAAAGGGTCTAATTCTAAAGGGATAGAAGGCAGAGCGACCTGGAGCATATGTGCAAAAGATCATTGAACATGGCATGGCAGGAGAAAGGTTTTGAGGAGATTTGATATAAAAGCGTTCAAAATCATTAGGGGTCTAGACAGACCAAATAGAGAGAACTGTTCCCATTGGTGGAACAGTCAAGAGCCTGAGGACACCAATTTAAGGTGAATGGCAAATGAACCAAAAGTGAAATGAGGAAAAACTGTTTTATGCAGACAGTGGTTAGGAGCTAGACTGCCCTGCCTGAGGACATGGTGGAGGCAGACTCAAATCATTGTTTCCAAAAGGGAATTGGATAAGCACATGAAGAGAACAGGTTTGGAGGGCTATCGGGATTAAATGGTGGTGTGGGATTAGCTGAGTTGCTCTCGCAGACAGACTACAGGCTCGGCTGATTGCCTCTTTCTATGCTGCAAATATTCTATGGGGAAAATTTTCGGCTCAGCGAGCAGGGGCGGGGCCAGCTCACCGAGGTGTAAAATGACACAGGGTGACATTGGGCATGCGGCCCGACTTAAATTTTTCTTTCTTTATTAACATTTTAAAACTTAAAACTGATCTCCCTGAGGCGCTTTTGTGCCTTGGAGATATCTGTGCTCTTTCACGCATATGCGTGAAAAAGCGCACTCCCGACCTAGGGAACCCCTCCTGCCCGCACAGGGAGCGCACAGCGCTTCCAGGTGTGCATCACGCTGGACGGGTCTTAATTGGCCCACCCATGTAAAATGACTGCACGGGACCGATCGGGTACGTGCCCACCCGCTCCCGCCCCCACACAACCCCCCAAATGGGGGAAAATTCTCCCCTATGATTCTAAATAGAAGTGAAGAGCATAAAAAATATACAGCCCTGAATCTAGGGGGTTTGTGAATTCTATATAATAGCTTATACTGTTTCTGTGGTGATGGCTTTCTTCTTTTAACATCTGATTTGCTCTAATCCTGGCATTCATCTTTAATACAAGAAAATTCCTTCTAGGCCCAGAGCTGCTTGAGGTTAGCCTCTAAGACCAACTACAGTCCTCAACTGAAGGCCAGCAGCCTTTGAACATCCATGCTGCATCCACTGTGGAAGCTCATCATAGAAGCACTAGAAGAGGCAAATGCACACAGAAGCAGCACAGGAACATAAAAAGGTGATTAGTTTATTTTGTATGCATTGTGTGATGCTTTAATTTATAAATTTGTATTGAATTGTGTATTTTGTGCTGGCTTTTATTTTTTCACTATGGGGAAGCGGTCAACGTGATGGTCAGTGAAAGGGGAAAGGTAAGGAGTACGCAACTGTTGACGAATGGGGAAGGTATCATTGAGGTTACTGGTATCCCTCATGAATTATTTGATTATGTAGAGCCCCATAGAATGGGGCCAACGTCATTGCTTCCACCTCTTCTTCCCCCACCTCTCTCTCTCCTGATAGGTGGTGGAAAGGGCGACTCCTTCATAAAGACTTGCTTAAATTGTTTAGATCATTAAATGATTTAGATCATTGCGTATTGTTCAAAAGCACAAATGGGCCAAAGGCTGCCACCTTCAGCCTTGAATATATTCAATTACCCAGCCTCCGCTGCTCTCTTTGAAGGAGAATTCCAATTAATAATGAGCCACAGAAAAAATTCCTCATCTAAATCATAAATGAGAAACCCCTTATTTTTAAACGATGTCCCCTAGTTCTAATCTCTCCCACAAGGGGAAACATCCTTTCAGCAGCCACCCTCTCAAGTCCCACCGAATCTGTTCAATATTTCAATAAGATCACCTCTCATTCTATTATACTCCAATGGATACAGGTCAAACCTGTCCAACGTTTCCTCATAAAATAACCCCTTCATCCCAGAAAATCAATCAAGTGAACCTTCTTTGACCTGCTGCTAATGCCATTATACCTTTTCTCAAGTAAAGAAATCAAAACTGTACATAAGTCTGAAAAATTTGAATAGGCTAAGCAAGCCACTTCACCCTGCCACTATGCAGTGGCTACACGAGTGGTATTTTCCACGAACAGAATGCTACCCTCAGTCCAAAAAGACATTCTGCCTGCCACAATTCAGTAATGTCAATTATAAATTTCAGAGCGATGCCAAGTACCTAAGCTGTACATCCCAACAACCAGCTGATCAAATCAAATGGCATGTTCCTTCGGTTTTTAAAAATATTAATTCATGGGATGTGGGTGTCGCTGGCTAGGCCAGCATTTATTGCCCATCCCTAATTACCCTTGAAAAGGTGGTTGTGAGCTGTTTTCTTGAACCGCTGCAGTCCATGTGCTGTAGGAACACACACAGTACTGTTAGAGAGGGAGTTCCAGGATATTGACCCAGCAACAGTGAAGGAACGGTGATATATTTCCAAGTCAGGGTGGTGAGTGGCTTGCAGGGGAACTTCCAGGTGGTGATGTTCCCATGTGTCTACTGCCCTTGTCCTTCTAGATAGTAGTGGTCGTGGGTTTGGAAGGTGCTGTCTAAGGAGCCTTGGTGAATTCCTGCAGTGCATCTTATAGATGGCTCACACTGCTGCTATTGTGCGTTGGTGGTGGAGGGAGTGAATATTTGTGGATATGGTGCCAATAAAGCAGCCCGCTTTATTGGCATGTTGAGCTTCTTCAGTGATGTTGGAGCTGCACTCATCCAGGCAAGTGGATAGTACTCCATCACAATCCTGACTTGTGCTTTGTAGATGGTGGACAGGCTTTGGGGAGTCAGGTGTTACTCACCGCAGAATTCCCAGCCTCTAATCTGTTCTTGTAGCCACAGTATTTGTGTGGCTAGTCCAGTTCAGTTTCTGGTCAATGGTAACTCCCAGGATGTTGATAATGGGGGATTCTAGTGGGGGATTCATTGATGGTAATGCCATTGAATCCCAAGGGACGATGGTTAGATTCTTTCTTATTGGGAATGGTCATTGCCTGGCACTTGTGTGGTGTGAATTTTACTTGCCACTTGTCAGCCCAGGCCTGGATATTGTCCAGGTCTTGCTGTATTTGGACATGGACTGCTTCAGTATCTGAGTCGTTGCAAATGGTACTGAACATTGTGCAATCATCAATGAACATCCCCACTTCTGACCTTAAGATGGAAGGAAGGTCATTGTTAAAGCAGCTGAAGATAATTGGGCCTAGCACACCACTCTGAGGAACTCCTGCAGCAATGTCCTGGAACTGTGATGCTTGACCACCAGCAAACACAACCATCTTCCTTTGTGCTAGATATGACTCTAACCAGCAGAGGGGTTTCCCTCTGATTCCCATTGACCCCAGTTTTGCCAGGGCTCCTTGATGCCACACTCAGTCAAATGCTGCCTTGATGTCGAGGGCAGTCACTCTAACCTCACCTCTGGAGTTCAGCTCTTTTGGCTAAGGGTAGGGCATGTTCTGGACCAAAGGATTTCAATACTACTGCCAGAATATTTGTCAGGCCCCATACTTCGCAGTATCCAATGTCTTCAGCCGTTTCTTGATATCATGTGGAGTGAATTGAATTGGCTGAAGACTGGCATCTGTGATGCTGGGAAGCTCCTGAGGAGGCGGAGATGAATCATCGACTGAGCACTTCTGGCTGAAGACTGTTGCAAATGCTTTAGCCACATCTTTTGCACTGATGTGCTGGGCTCCCCCATCTTTGAGTGTGGGGATATTTGTGGAACCTCCTCCTCTCGTGAATTGTTTAATTGTCCACCACCATTCACAACTGGATATGGCAGGACTGCAGAGTGTAGGTCTGATCCGTTGGTTGTGGGATCACATAACTCTGTCTATCGCATGTTACTGGTTTTTATTTGCTTGAGATCTGCAGTTGTGTCTCTAGTTTCTGAGTCAGCAGGCTAGATAAAATTAAAATAAAATATAGCCTGTGTTGTAGCTTCACCAGGCTGACACCTCATTTTTAGGTATGCCTGCTGCTGCTCCTGGCATGCCCTCCTGCACTCGTCATTGAACCAGGGTTGATCCCCTGGTTGCTGATAATGGTAGAGTGGGGGATATGCCGGGCCATGAGGTTACAGATTGTGGTTGAGTACAATCCTGCTGCTGCTGATGGCCCACAGTGCCTCATGGATGCCCAGCTTTGATGCTAGATCTGTTAGAAATCTATCCATTTAGCATGGTGGTAGTGCCATGCAACACAATGGAGGGTATCCTCAACGTGAAGACAGGACTTCGTTTCCTAATGATACTGTCATGGACAGATGCATCTGCACCGGGCAGGTTGGTAAGGATGAGGTCAAGTATGTTTTTCCCTCTTGTTGGTTCCCTCACCCAGTCTAGTAGTTACGTCCTTTAACACTCGGCTAGCTCAGCTCGGTCAGTAGTGGTGCTACTGAGCCACTCTTGGTGATGGACATTGAAGGCCCTCACCCAGAGTACATTCTGCACCCTTGCCACCCTCAGTGCTTCCTCCAAGTGGTGTTCAACATGGAGGAGCACTGTTTCATCAGCTGTGACTCATTTATGCTTGCTACAAGTTACATACATTCATATGCTGGGACCCATTCCCTGCAAAGTAAAGGAATATGTTCAAGTTTTTCTCCTTTTTTGAATTACCCGGGAGCTTGAGGAGACTATAGCTTTCCCCATGGCAACACCACGGCCAGCGTCGACTTGCCAATCAGCTTCTTGAGGATGAATTGCTGTGATTCTTTGAAGTGTGACATTCTTGCATTTGTCCCGATGAGTGGAAGCCAAAAAGTTTTGGCAACATGTCTCTCTTTTCAGCAATATTCAAGTTCTGTATTACCAAGTGACTGTTCTTTATTTGTTGGAGATCTGCAGTTGTGCCTCTAGTTTCTGACTCAGCACCCTAGATAAAACCAACAACTCAATAAAAACCAATGTTCAATTACACAACTACCTGACCAGCAAGTCTCTGACGGTTTTACAATGAGCCTGTAGTCACCTGCATAAGATCCATACTTCTGTAAGCAGCAATCTCCAGCACTGTAAAAGCAGCTTAAGATTCTAAGTGTTTAACCTTTCATTCGCATTCCATGACATTTGTTACATATGACATTCAAAAATGAACTGAATAAATATTTGAAGGGAGAATTTTGCAGGACTTGGGAAAAGAGCAGGGAATGGAACTATTTGGACAATCCTTTCAAGATATGACCAAATGGCCTGCTGCTCTGCTGTAAGATTCTCATATTAATATTTGACAATTTGTGGCATTCTTCTTTTGGTCCTAATTGGTCAACAATCCTATCTTCCAGTTAAGCAGGACTTAAAACAAAAATGTTTTAGTGCTCAGTCATCAGTTTCTATTCTGATGCAATTTCATCTGAAATTCATAGGGAACACCCGTTTACCAAAAAAAGAGGTGCTTCATGTTCCATCCCAAGAATCTCATTTCTAGACAATTAAATTCTAAAATCCGAAATTTGAAAATTAATACGAAAATGGCATTTTCTGATCTTTTACACAAGTTACTATATCATGTGTGATGATTCACTTCACTTAGGTCCAGCCTATAATATTCTCTTCACTCTGGAATGCGAGGATTCAACTTAAATTCCAGTGTGCAGCATTAAGGGTAGCCCCTGGCTATACAGCTGAAGATGCGGCCTACACATGGGTAGCCTGTTACAACTGTTGAGAGTGGTTTTCTCAAAGTTAAATCCCATTATTGCCTATGTCTTAAAAATATACAGTATGAATGCAAAAGTTCAAAGAAAAGCAGTTAAAACAGGAGCCACTTTCATGCCAGTCTAATTTGTTGGCAACACACATAGCTGCAACATATTCTAAAATATTCAAGGATATAAATCACATGAGGAGCTGCAAGCAGTATCCTCTGTAATGTAAGGAAGAATCTGAAAAAACATCTAAATCTGAAAAAGTGACATCAGATGAGTGGTGGAGCTCCAGACACTGGCTAAGTAATTATTTTATATCTAAGCCAAGGGAATAATTTTTATATTAATTAAATAGTTAACATAATTATCAGAACTAGAAGAGTAAAATTAAAATTAAACAGTTCTAAATTTTCATAAAAGCTTGATAAATATATAGAAGCATTAAGAAGCAAAAAGGTGAAGGGATTTTACAGGTACACTAAGTAAGTAGAAAAGCTAATTGAACGTTAGCATTTATTGGGAGGTGAATTGAATACAAAAGTAGGGAGGTTATACTTCAGTTGTACAGGGCATTGGTGAGACCACATATGCAGTATTGTGTATAGTACTGGTGTCCTTATTTAAGGAAAGATGTAAATGCGTTAGAGACAGTTCAGAGAAGGTTTAGTAAATAACAGCAGGAATGAGCAGGTTGTCTTTGAGGAAAGGTTGGACAGGCTAGGCTTGTATCCACTCGGGTTTAGAAGGGTAAGAGGTGACTTGATTTAAACCTTTAAGGTCCTAAGGGGTCTTTACAAAGTGGATGTGGTGATGACATTTCCTCTTGTGGGAGAATCTAGAACTAGGGGGCATGGTTTAAAAATAAGGAATCGCTCATTTAAGGCAGAGATGAGGAGAATTTTTTTCTGTTAAGAGGGTTGAGAGCCTTTGGAACTCCCTTCCTCTAAAGGCAGTGGAGGCAGAGTCTTTGAATGTCTTTAAGGCAGGGGTAAAGAGATTATTGATTAACTTTCACCCACCCCCTTTGTTATCGGGGATAGGTGGGAAGTTACAATCAGATTAGTCATGATCTTACTGAATGGTGGAGCAGGCTTGAAGGGCTTGCTCCCGGTTCCTATGTATGTTTGTATGTTCATATGATTAAAATGAGGAATAGTGCAGAATACAAGCAGGAACTGGAGTGTTTTAAAAGAGCCCCTAATTTTAAATTTAAATAAATAAAACAAGGATACATAGAGATGGGAGGGTGTTTGTGGTAACTATCGTGATCCCAGATAGCCACATCTGCAGTGTCCATATCTGGGGGAACTTCAGCTTTTGGTTGGGGGGGGGGGGGGGGGGGGGGGGGGGGGGGGGGGGGGGGGGGGGGGAGAGAAAAAGAAGGGTTACCTGTACACTTTGATCCACGAGGCACTCAACCCCTAGTTTGGCTAGTTATGCACGTCTGCTTAATGCTCAGGGATAGACGGGAGGTTAGGAAACCCCAGGTATTGTTCAGGAGGAACCTTCGCATTTCCTGTATCCAACATGGGAGGCAGTGACATAGTGGTAATGTCAGTGGAATAGATGAGGCTAGTGCGCTGGGGACAAGGATTCAAATCCCACCAAGGCAGCTGGTGAAATTTAAATTTAATTAAGTAATATATCGGAAATGAAAAGCTATTCTCAGTAATGGTGACCATGAAAATATAACTGATTGTAGTAAAAGCCTATCTGTTTCAGTAATGCCCTTTAGGGAAGGAAATCTGTCAGGTGACTCCAGACCTACAGCATTGTGGATTCTCAACTGCCCTCTGAAATGACCTAGCAAGCCACTCAGCTGTACCAAACTGCTACAAAGTCAGAAAGAAATGAAACCAGACTGACCATCCTGCATTGTCCTACACACTGGAAACAACAAAAGTACACTCAGCCCTGTCGAACCTGTAAAGTCCTTCATACTAACATCTGGAGGCTTGTGCCAAAATTGGAAGAGCTGTCCAACAGACACATCATGCAACAGTGATACACACCAATTCTTACCTCACAGACACTGTCCCAGACACCACCATCACCATCCCCAGCGTTTGTCCTGATTCAAAGGCAGGAAAGACCCGCCACAGGCGGCGGCACAGTGACATACAGCCAGGAGAGAGATGCCCTGGGAGTCGCTAACATTGACACCACACCCCATGAAGTCTCATTGCACGATGTCAAACATAGGCAAGGAAACCACCTCAAACCCTCCCACTCCTCAGCTGATGAATCAGTACTCCTCCTTGCTGAACACTATTTGGAAGAAGCACTGAGGGTCGTTAGGACACAGAATATACTCTGGATGGCAGACTTCAATGTCCATCACCAAGACTGGTCAGTAGCACCACTACTGACTGAGCTGGTCAAGTCCTGAAGGTCATAGCTGCTAGACTGGGCCTGGGGAAGGTGATGAGGGAGCTAACAAGAGGGAAAAACCTACTTGACCATGTCCTCAACAATCTACCTTTCACAGATGCACCTGTCCATGACATTATTGGTAGCAGTGACCACTGATGAAATCTATATTTTTGAACATGTTTATGGGGTGGAGCCACAGTAATTTTGCACCTGTGTGACATGACAATCGGTTGACTGGAGAATGTAATATTTAAGGCACAAAATTCTCCATGTTTGATTCATTCAACCCTGTCACAGAGCAGAAGGGTGGCATATTGTTCGGAGATGTTAACAGGGCAGGTCTGTCCAAGCAGCAGTTGTTGTCTGCTCCTGACCACTAACAAAGAGGAAGGTCAGCTCCACGCAGCTGAAATGCTGCCATTAGATCCATGCTGCGGAGGGTGCTGGGGCTCAGAGAATCCCAAAGGGGCAATGACAGCTCAGTGACACTGGCACTTTGGGGAAAGGAAAGGCTGTGAGCAGCAGAGTTCTGCTCAGAGTAGCTGGAAAGCTTAGTTTGTGCCGGTAATTAGATGTTGGGTTGCAACGTCAGGAATCCAGAGAGAGTCAGTCATGGGAGGAGATTGAGCAACTGCAGGACTGGCAGCCAATTGGGCAGCTGTTCATGTAAATCAGAAACTAAATCCTCGATCGAGAGAAGCTGAAATCCCTCATGAGGAAGATAGTCGTTAAAAGAATTTCTGTGACTCAGTGATGACTGACGACCGGCTAGATTGCCGAAAATTCAGGGCACAGATCTTGGTTGAATCTGCTATTGAATGTGCAATTTCCACTGTGTTCAACTACACTTTGCCTATTAATTCATGTTTACCTCATATTAATTCTAGAAGTTATAAGACAGATAGGGTTGACAGGTGGCTTTGCTGATTATTGCACAGTAAAATTTCCTCTGCTTAAAATCTTGTGGCTTTTTGAGTAACTGGAATTTTACATTTCATCTACTTAAAAAAAGGTTCATGGCCCCTTAAGTGGATCATAACAAAATTTGGTGTTCTGGTCTGGGATGATAATACCACTACACTGTCCCTACGGTACCCTGTCTTCACACTGATGAAACCCTCCATCGTGTTGTGTGGCACTACCGCTGTGGGAAATGGAATAGATTCCAAACAGATCTAGCAACAAAACTGGCCATCCAGTGGTGCTGTGGACCATCGACAAGAGCATTGTACTCAACCACAATCTGTAGCCTCATGGCCTGACATACTCGTCTATTCTACCGCCACTTTCAAGCTGGGCGATCAACCTTGGGTCAATGAAAAGTGCAGGAAGGCATGCCAGGAGCAGAACCAGGTATACCTAAAAATGAGGTGTCAACCTGATGAAGCTACAACACAGGACTACTTACATTCCAAACAGCAGAAGCAGCATGTGATAGACAGAGGTAAAACGATTCCACAACCAACAGATCAGACCAAAACTCTGCAACCCTGCCCAGTCCATTCACAAATGGTGGTGGACAATTAAACAATTCACTGGACAAGGCACAAATATCCTCATCCTCAATGATGAGGGAGCCAAGCACATCAGTGCAAAATACAAAGCTGAAACATTTGCAATAGTCGTCAGCCAGAAGTGCAGGGTGGGTAAGTCACCTCAACATCTTCCTGAGGTCCCCAGCATCACATATGCCAGTCTTTAGCCAATTAGATTCACTTCACATTATATTAAGAAGTGGCTAAAGGTACTTGTTACTGCAAAGGCTATGGGCCCTGACAACATTCCAGAACTAGTACTGAAGACTTGTGCTCCAGAACGAGCTGCACCCCTTGCCAATTTGTTTCAGTACAGCTGCAAAACAGGCCATACTGGGGGTTACCATTGACCAGAAACCGAACTGGACCAGTCACACAAATGCTGTGACTAAAACAGCAGGTCAGAGGCTGAGAATCCTGCAGCAAATAACTTGCCTCCTGATTCCCCAAAGCCTGTCCACCATCTACAAGGTACAAGTGAGGAGTGTGATGGAATACTGCCCACTTGCCTGGATAAGTGCAGCTCCAACAACACAAGAAGCTTGACATCATCCAGGACAAAGCAGCCCGTTTGATTGGTGCCCCATCCACCACCATAAAGATTCATGACCTCTACCACCTAGAAGGACAAGGGCAACAGACACATGGGAACACCACCTGGAAAATTGCCCAAGATGTTCTGTACACAAAAAGCAGGACAACTCCAATATGGCCAATTATCAGTCTACTCTTGATCAAAGTGATGGAAATTACCATCGACAGTCCTATCAAGTGGCACTTACTCGACAATAACCTGTTCACAGACCCATTTTGGGTTCTGCCAGGGCTTCTCAGCTCATGACCTCATTACAGCCTTGGCCAAAACATGAATAAAAGAGCTGAACTCAAGGGTTGAAGTGAGAGTGACTGCCCTTGACATCAAGGCACATTAGACCGAGTGTGGCGTCAAGGAGCCCTAGCAAAATTGGAGTCACTGGAAATCGGGGAAAAACTTCCCACTGGGTTGGAGCACAAAGGAGGATGGTTGTGGTTGGTGAAGGGCAATCACCTCAGCTCCAGGACACTGCTGAAGGAGTTCCTCAGGATAGTGTGTTAGACCCAACCATCTTCAGCTGCTTCATTCCTTCCTTATAAGTTCAGAAATGGGATATTTGCAGATGATCGCACAATGTTCAGTATTATTCGCAACTCCTCAGATACTGAAGCATTCTGTATCCAAATGAAAAAAGACCTGGACGACATTCAGGCTGGGCTGTAAGTGGCATTTATCATTTGTGCCACACAAGTGCCAGACAATGACCATCTCCAGCATAAAGAATCTAACCATGGCTTCCTGACATTCAATGACATTACTATTGATGAATTCCCAACTATTAACATACTGGGGGTTACCATTGACCAGAAACCGAACTGGACCAATCACACAAATGCTGTGACTAAAACAGCAGGTCAGAGGCTGAGAATCCTGCAGCAAATAACTTGCCTCCTGATTCCCCAAAGCCTGTCCACCATCTACAAGGTACAAGTGAGGAGTGTGATGGAATACTGCCCACTTGCCTGGATAAGTGCAGCTCCAACAACACAAGAAGCTTGACATCATCCAGGACAAAGCAGTCCGTTTGATTGGTGCCCCATCCACCACCATAAAGATTCATGACCTCTACCACCTAGAAGGACAAGGGCAACAGACACATGGGAACACCACCTGGAAAGTTCCCCTCTAAGCCATTCACCATCCTTTCTTGGAAATATATCTCTGTTCCTTCACTGTCACTGGATCAACTCCCTCCCGAACAGCACTGTGGGTGTACCTACACCACATGGACTTCAGTAGTTCAAGGCAGAGGCTCACTACCATCTTCTCAGGGGCAATTAGGGATGCGCAACAAATGCTTGCATAGCCAGTGATGTCCACATCAAAGAACAAAGAAAAGTACAGCAGAGGAACAGGCTCTTCGGCCCTCCAAGCCTGCGCCAATGATATCGCCAGTCAAACTAAAACATTTTGCACTTCTGGGGTCCGTATCCCTCTATTCCCATCCTATTCATGTATTTGTCAAGCTGTCTCTTAAACACCACTATCGTACCTGCTTCCACCACCTCCTCTGGCAGTGAATTCCAGACACTCACTACCCTCTGCGTAAAAAACTTACCCCACACATCTCCTCGATAGCTTTCTCCTCTCCCCTTAAATCTATGTCCCCTGATAATTGACTCTTCCACCCTGAGAAAAAGCTTCTGACTATCTACTCTGTCCATGCCACTCAATTTTGTAAAACATCCTGCGAAAGAATAAAAATAAACAGGTACAAGATTCCTGCTGCCTACGTGAATGAAGGCAATATTTACAGGGTGGAACAGCAAATTGAACATGGCAACATTGTACAGGAGGTCATTCAAGTGGGGAAAGTAAAAAGGAATGCAGCAGTGACTGAATAGTCAGGGCAACAGATATTGTTCTCTGCACATGAGACTGGGTTTATGAGTAGAAAAAAGCAAAATACTGCGCATGCTGGAAATCTGAAACAAAAACAAAAATAGCTGGAAAAACTCAGGTCTGACAGCATCTGCGGAGAGGAATACAGTTGATGTTTCGAGTCCGTATGACTCTTCATCAGAACTAAGGAAATAGAGAAATGAGGTGAAATATAAGCTGGAAGAGGGGGGTGGGACAGGTAGAGCTGAATAGGGGGCCAGTGATAGGTGGAGGCAATGAAGAGATTGCCAAAGATGTCATAGACAAAAGGACAAAGGGGTGTTGACAGTGGTGATATTATCTAAGGAATGTGCTAATGGGGACATTAAGGGCAGCAAGCAGGACAACCTAGTGGCAGATGGCCCTAAGGGGGTGGGATGGGGGGAAGGGATCAAAATGGGCTAAAAGGTGGAGATAAAACAATAGATCAAAATAAATTTAAAAGTAGGTGGGAAAAGAAAAATATATATTCTTTTTTAATTATGAGTTATTGGGAAAAGGGGAATCAGAAAGGGGGTGGGGATGGAGGAGAGAGTTGATGATCTGAAATTGTTGAACTCAATATTGAGTCCAGAAGGGTATAAAGTGCCTAGTCAGAAGATGAGGTGCTGTTCCTCCAGTTTGTGCTAAACCTCACTGGAACATTGCAGCAGGCCAAGGAGGGACATGTGGACATGAAAGCAGGGTGGAGTGTTGAAATGGCAAGCGACAGGGAGGTCTGCGTCATGCTTGCGGACAGACCAAAGGTGTTCGCAAAGTGGTCACCCAGTCTGCGTTTGGTCTCTCCAATATAGAGGAAACCGCATTGGGAGCAACAAATGCAGTAGACTAAATTGAGGGAAGTCCAAGTGAAATGCTGCTTCACTTGAAAGGAGTGTTTGGGCCCTTGGACGTTGAGGAGGGGGTAAGTAAAGGGGCAGGTGTTGCACCTTCTGTGATTGCATGGGAAGGTGTCGTGGGAGGGGTTTGAGCTGTAGGGGGTGATGGAGGAGTGGACCAGGGTGTCACGGAGGGAACAATCCCTACGGAATGCCGCCGGAGGGGGTGAAGGGAAGATGTGTTTGGTGGTGGCATCATGCTGGAGTTGGCGGAAATGGCAGAGGCTGATCCTTTGAACGCGGAGGCTGGTGGGGTGATAAGTGAGGACAAGGGGGACCCTATCATGGTTCTGGAAGGGAGAGGAAGGTGTGAGGGCAGATGCGCAGGAGATGGTCTGGACACGGTTGAGGGCCCTGTCAACGACCGTGGGTGGAAAACCTCGGTTAAGGAAAGAGGAAGGCAGGTCAGACTCGAAACGTTAACTGTGTTCCTCTCTGCAGATGCTGTCAGACCTGCTGAGTTTTTCCAGGTGTTTTTGTTTTTGTTTCTGGGTTTATGAGTGTTGTGTTCCCTGCCTGATGCCAGGGTTAAGGGAAACTCTTCATGGCTGGAGAAGAGCTTGGTGTGGAATGGGGAGGATCCAGTTGTAGTCCATGTGGCACCTGTTGATTGTATCTGAGGAACTAGGGTCTAAATTAACATGCAGAACATACAGATCATTGTTCAGAGTTATTAGGACATAGAGGGTGACCATTCAACCCACTGATTCCATGCAGCTCTCTGTTGAGCAATCAAGTCAGTTCATTCCCCTGCTCTAACCCCATAGCCATAAAAGTTTATTTCTCTCATGGTACCCATCCAATTTTGTTTTGAAATCACTCATCATCTCTATTTCCACCATCCTCATAGACGACGAGTTCCAGGTCATTATTCGCGGCAATCAAAAGTTTTTCCTCACATCTCCTCTACTTGTCTTGCCCAAGCTTCTGTCCCCTAGTCCTTGCGCCATCACCTAAGGAGAACAACTCTTCATTTCTACCTTATCTAAACCTGTCATAATCAGGCAGGGGGAGAGGACACAGAATGTTAGCAGAATAGGTACACATCATAATACAATAAAACAATCAAGTCAGAGGGAGTACAGCTCATTAAGTTTCAAGGGAGTAAGGCAAGTCTGGATGGCCTCCACTTTAATGCCAGGAGTATTACAGGTAAAACGGATGAGTTAAGCGTGAGGATTGACATGTGGCATTGTGATATAGCAGCCATCACTGAGATGTGGTTGAGGGAAGGGCAGGATTGGCAGCTCAACATTCCGGTATATAGAATCTTCAGGCGAGACGGGGGGGGGGGGGTAAAAGAGGAGGAGATATTGCATTATTAGTTAAGGAGTCAGCTACTGCAGTAAGGAGAGATGATATCTTGGAGGGGGCATCAAATGAAGCTTTGTGGGTAGAGCTTAGGAATAAAAAAGGGGCAACCACATTATCAGGTGTTTATTATAGACCCCCAGAGAGTCAGTGAGAAATTGAGAAGCAAATATGTGCACAATTTGTGGAGGTGTGTAAAAACAATAATAGGGTAATTATATTAGGTGATTTCAACTTTCCCCAGCACTAATTGGGATGGACATAGTGTTAAGGGCTTGGGTGGAGTGGATTTCTTGAAATGTGTACAGGAGAACTTTTTAGGTCAATATGTAGAGGGTCCAACAAGGGACGGTGCAGTGCTAGACTTAATTCTGGGGAATGAAGCCAGACAGGTGGCTGAGATGGTGGTGGGCGAGCATTTTAAGATAGCGACCACAACATAGTACTGTTTAAGTTTGTTATGGACAAAGAAATCGACAAGTTGCAAAAAAGAATTTTGGTTTGGGGGAGAGTGGATTTTAGTAAGATAAGGCAGGATCTGGCCAAGTTAGACAGGGAACAGTTACTTGTGGGGAAATCTAAAGAGGAACAGTGGGGGTGCTCAAAAAGGAAATGGGGAGGGGACAGGCTCAACATGTTCCCTCTAGGGTGAAAGGAAGGAGTAACAAGCCAGAGAACCATGGATGACCAGAGATATTCAGGATACGATGAGAAGGAAAAGAGAGGATTTTAGCAGATACAAGGGAAGTAAATCAGCAGAAGCATTAGTGGAGTACAGAAAGTGCAGGGCGGAGCTTAAGAAAGCAATTAGGAGAGCAAAGGGGGATATGAGAAAGCTCTGGCTGGTAAAAGTGGGAAAATCCCAAGATATTCTATAAGTATATCAATGGGAAGAGGATAGCCAGGGAAAGAGTAGGGCCCATAAAGGACCAAGGGGGCAATCTATGGGTGGAGACAGAGGACATCACTAGAGTGTTGAATGAATACTTCACGTCCATCTTCTCCCAAGAGAATGAGGATGAAGGTATCGAACTCGGGGAGAGAGACTGCGAGGTTCTTAAGCAAATTAATATAGGGAGTGACAAGGTATTGGAGGTTTAAAAGTGGAAAAATATCCAGGTCCGGATGATTTGTGTCCCAGGCTGCTGAGGGAGGCAAGGGAGGAGATCGCTGGAGCTCTGACCCAAATTTTTAATTCTTCTCTGGTCATGGAGGAGGTGCCAGAGGACTGGAGAACAGCTAATGTGGTTCCGCTATTTAAGAAGGGTTGTAGAGATAAGCCAGGGAACTACAGGCCAGTGAGTCTCACGTCAGTGGTAGGGAAACTATTGGAGAAAGTTCTGAAGGACTTGGAGAGGCAAGGTTTGATCAGGGATAGTCAGCATGGCTTTGTCAGAGGGAGGTCATGCCTAACAAATTTGATTGAATTTTTTGAGGAGGTGACCAGGTGTGTAGATGAGGGTAGTGTGGTTGATGTAGGTTATATGGATTTCAGCAAAGCCTTTGACAAGGTCCCACATGGGAGACTTATAAAGAAGGCAAATGCACAAGGGATATAGGGTAATTTGATAAGGTGGGTTCAAAATTTGCTTAGTTGTAGGAGGCAGAGGGTGATGACAGAAGGATGCTTTAGTGACTGGAAGCTAGTGTCCAGTGGTGTACCACAGGGATCTGTGCTCGGTCCCCTATTATTTATCATTTATATAAAACGACATTATTGACTATGTGGGGGGTAGGATTAGTAAGTTTGCAGATGACAAAGATTGGGCGGGTGGTTAACAGTGAGGTTGAGTGTCTTGGGCTACAGGAAGATATAGATGGGATGGTCAAATGGGCAGGTAAGTGGCAGTTGGAATTTAACCCTGAAAAGTGTGAGGTGATACACTTTGGAAGGAGTAATTTAACAAGGAAGTATTCAATGAATGGCATGACACTAGGAAGTTCTGAGACACAAAGGGACCTTGGGGTGTGTGTCCACAGATCTCTGAAGGCAGAAAGACACATTAGTGGGGTGGTGAAAAAGGCATATGGGACACTTGCCTTTATCAATTGAGGCATAGATTACAAAAGTAGGGAGGTCATGTTGGAGTTGCATAGAACCTTGGTGAGGCCACAGCTGGAGTACTGTGTGCAGTTCTGGATGCCACATTATAGGAAGGATGTGATTGCACTGGAGGGGGTGCAGAGGAGATTCACCAGGATGTTGCCTGGGATGAATCATTTAAGTTATGAAGAGAGGTTGGATAGACTTGGGTTGTTTTCGTTGGAGCAGAGAAGATTAAGGGGCGACCTGATCAAGGTGTACAAGATTATGAGGGGCATAGACAGAGTAGATAGGGAGCAGCTGTTCCCCTTAGTTGAAGGGTCAGTCACAAGGGGGCATAAATTTAAGGTGAGGGGCAGGAGGTTTAGTTGGGGGATGTGAGGAAAAACTTTTTAACCCAGAGGTTGTTGACAGTCTGGAATGCACTGCCTGGGAGGGTGGTGGAGACGGGTTGCCTCACATCCTTTAAGAAGTAGCTGGATGAGCATTTGGCATGTCATAACATTCAAGGCTATTGGCCAAGTGCTGGTAAATGGAATTAGGTAGGTAGGTCAGGTGTTTCTCATGTGTCGGTGCAGACTCGATGGTCCGAAGGGCCTCTTCTGCATTGTAATTCGGTGATTTGTCATAAACACGAAGACAGCAGCTCATCACTGAATGCAGCTAGACACAAGAGTGTAAGCTTTGGAATTTTAAGAATGAAGAAGTGCTGTTCATTTAAATAGCTACCTTACAAAAGGGACTTCATAAAAGAGCGTGGGTGTGGCAGCCAAGAAAACGTCATAAAAGAGCTGTATCAGTCCATGGCTCTAGAGGGGGGGGCCAACCAAGTTCCGAAAAAAGAAATCAGGTGTGGTACCACAGGAAAACTGCTGAGTATTTTTCTCATTTACTCTTCTAAACTCTAGTACTTTTAGTAATTGTAAGGTGTTATTAGTAGTAGAAGGTTTACCAATAGGAGTGAAGCTTATTCAATGAGTCTTCCCTATTTATCTTAACTGGAGAATTTCAATCGGGGTAATTTATTGAAATAAGAGTATAAGCACAGGCAGGACTAGAGACATTAATAAAGTTAATCACTAAAATTAATTAATTACTATAAAAATGGCAGGGCAGGTGATGTGTTGCGACTGCAGAATGTGGGATCATGGACACCCATGTGATCCAAGGCAAACATGCCTGCAGTAAGCATCTGTGGTTGGAGGAACTTCAGCTCAGTCACTCTGAGCTGGAGGCCAAGCTACAAACACTGTGATGCATCAGGGAGGGGGAAAGGTTAACTGGATACTTTATTCATGAAGGCAGTCACACCCCCTAGGATAGGGTCATCTGATTTGATCCATGGTCAGGAACAGGAGGGTGTGACTGCGAAGACAAGTAAGAGGATCAAGAAGGTAAAAGTGGAGGAGCCTCTCCCCTGGCAATTGACCAGCAGGTTTGAAATTCTTGCAATCTGTGCAGATGAAAGTGGGGGTACAAGGTGGATAAGCAAACTAACCATGGCACTCTGGTATAAGAAGCCAATCAAGCAGGGAATCAATAGGAATGTGCGATATTAGGGGACAGTATAGTCAGGGGATAAACACAGGTCTCTGCAGCCAAGAGCAAGAGTCCTGAAGGTTATGTTGCCTGCCCAGTCCCAGGGTTTGGGACATCTGTTTGGGGCTAGAGCGGTACTTGAAGTGGGAGGGAGTGGATCCAGTTGTTGTGGTCCATGCAAGTACAAGCAACATAGGCAGAACTCAGAAAGAGGTTCTGCTTAGAGAGTATGAGCAGCTAGGGGCTAAATTAAAAAGCAGAACTTCAAAAGGTAATAATCTCTGGAGTGCTACCGGGGCCATGAGCAAATTGGCATAGGGTAAATAAGACTAGAGCTAAATACGTGGTTCAAAGATGGTCGTGGGAGGAATAAGTTTCGATTCCTGGGGCACTGACACCATTATTGGGGGAAAGTGGAAGCTGTACAGTTGGGACAGTCTTCACCTGAACTATGTTGGGATCAGTGTTCCGGTGAGTCGTATAACTAGGACAACAGAGACAGCTTTAAACTAAAAGGGAGTGGGGGATCATGTGAGGGAAGATGTGATACATTAAAGAGGAGAAGGCAAGACTGTGAAACTGGACCATCAACAGTGACGAGGCTCAAATATGAGCATTTGAAATGAAAGGACTCAGACGGATATTACATGGATCATGGACGGCCAAGCAGACAAACAAGTGGGTGCTTGAGAAAGCTAGTGTAAAGAGGAACTTGTATGAGGCAGTGATATCAAGGCAGCTCACCTATAACTCTCATATTTTTGATACATGATGTGAATGGGAGGGGAGTGTTTGAAAAAGTGGTTATGCAAAATAAAACACCTGGAAAACATGAAGATCCAAGACGACATGGATGGATAATATCAGAATGTAGACCGACCTCTCTATAGACAGCAGAGAATAAAAGTCAGTGGAGAAAGTGTTCATAGTGCATCCTACCCTCAGAATGACATAAACAAGACATGGTTCACAAACAAATTTACATTTCTTTAAGGCACAAAAACCCAGCAGGGAATGAGATCCAACCATGGCTAACAGGAGAAGTTAAGGAAATTATTCAATAAAAGGAAAAGGCTTTAAAGTTGCCACAATAAGAAGCAAGCCTGAGGATTGGGAGCACTTTAGAATTCAACCAAGAAATTGATAAGGAAAGAGAAAATAAATATGGAAGTAAAAGAACAAGGAACATAAAAACATATTTTTAAAAAGAAAAAGATTAGCAAAGACAAACTTGGGCCCGCTTCAGGCAGAGACAGGAAAATTTATAACAAGGAATAGGAAAATGACTGTGCAAAGGAAGATACAAAAACCTCCCTGAAACACTACAGAAGCAAGGGACTAGCAAGATTAAGGAGTTGAAAGGAATTACTATTAGCGAAGAAGTAGCATGGAGAAATTAATGGGTCTGAAAGTTGATAAATCTTCTGGACCTGATGATTTACATCCTAAGTATTGAAAGAGGTGGCTGTAAACATAATGGATGCATTGGGTGGTCTTCTTCCAAAATTAGATTCTGGAATGGTTCCTGCAGATTGGAAGGTAGCAAATGTAATCCCACTATTTAAGAAAGGGGGGAGAGAGAGAGAGAGAGAGAAAGTGAGGAGTTACAAGCCTGTCAGCCTGACAACAATAGTAGGGAAAAATGAAAGAATCTATTGTAAAGAAAGTGTGATAACTTGGAAAATAATGGTAGGATTTGGCAGAGTCAATATGGATTTATGAAAGGGAAATCACATTTAATAAACCTGTTGGGAGTTTTTCTGAGGCTATTAGTAGCAGAATAGAAAAGGGAGAACCAGTGGCTGTGATGTATTTGGATTTTCAGGAAGCTTTTGATAAGATTCCACACAAGAGGTTAGTAAACAAAATTAGAACATACAAGATTGGGGGTAATATACTGGCATGAATTGAGGGTTGGTTAATAGGCAAAACACAGTAGGAATAAACAGGTCATTCTCAGATTGACAGGCTGTGACTGGTGGGGTACCAGAAGGATCAGTGCTTGGGTCCCGCTATTCACAATCTTTATCAACGATTTGGATGCAAGGATCAAATGTAATATTTCCAAGTTTGCTGATGACAAAACTTGGTGGGAATGTGAGGAGGATGCAAAGAGGCTTCAAGGGGATTTTGACAGGCTAAGTGAGTGGGCAAGAACATGGCAGATGGAATATAATATGAAAAATGTGAGGTTATCCACTTTGGTAGAAAAAGCTGGAATACAGAATATTTCTGAAATGCTGAGAGATTGGGAAGTGTTGATATCCAAAGGGACCTGGGTGACCTTGTTCATAAGTCACTGAAAGCTAACATGCAGGTACAGCAAGCAATTCGGAAGGCAAATGGTATGTTGCCCTTTATTGCAAACTGGAGGAACAGCAGCTCACCAGAAAGTGAAGTCACAGACAACATCTGCTACAGGGACTCAGATGAAGACTTTGATGGAGCTGCATGAAGGAGAATGCTGATACAGGTGCACACCAAAACACCAAGGTGCATTGGCTGGTCTGACAACCACCTAACACTGTCAAGGGGCAGGGAACAGTCTAGATCCCGAGAGCACTGTGCAAACTTTCCCTCTCAGCAGTCTTTTCTCTGTCACCATGTTATGCTCTTGACCCAGAGGCACTGCCATTATAGCACCCACATACCTGCTGCAGTGAGAGAGAGAACAGGTCACCAAATTCAATGCCCCCGCCATGAGAGAGCCACAACGCTCTCCCAAATCCAGCAACTCACCACTCCAAAAAAAAAACTCAATGGTACTTCTCTAACTTATGCTATTGCAAAGTTTCATCTAAACTATTTTACCTTCAAGTTGAGTGCCTGACCCTTTAAATAAAACTAGGTAGATCCCTCTTCCAGCTGTTTGTTGAGCCATAAGAGGTGTTGAAAGGAACCATGTGGTCCACATCTATAAATTGTGTCATATCAGCCAGGCTAGTTGTTTGATGTCACAATCTGACCAGTTGAGAAGTGGTACATGCATCGAAGGCCTGCACGAGCTCCTTTCCCAAACAGGCCACACAGAAATTGTCCAGGGATACTGCGCACCCCCAGAGTGACATTATGGCTCCCAATTTTACACCTGATGGATTTGATCTAATCATCATTATGGAGATGTGGATTCAGGGTGATCAAGATAAGGAACTAAATATTCCAGGATATTTTGACTTTAAGAA
The DNA here is from genome assembly GCF_017639515.1 of Carcharodon carcharias. Classification (NCBI taxonomy): domain Eukaryota; kingdom Metazoa; phylum Chordata; class Chondrichthyes; order Lamniformes; family Lamnidae; genus Carcharodon; species Carcharodon carcharias. The sequence goes on from NC_054469.1 coordinate 174,124,264, forward strand.
GAGAAGATATAAAAGGCAAACTAGAAAAATTGGGTGAAGGTGTCAGAGGGGGCTAGCCCTGATTAAAGGATGGGATAAAGACAGTGGAGAGAAAGAATCACACGTTGGAAAATCAGGATTTTACAATCAGTTTGTGTGGAGCTAAGAAACAACAAGAGGCAAACGAAGAGATAAAATCAAAAAACTGCGGATGCTGGAAATCCAAAACAAAAACAGAATTACCTGGAAAAACTCAGCAGGTCTGGCAGCATCGGCGGAGAAGAAAAGAGTTGACGTTTTGAGTCCTCATGACTCTTCATAATGACTACCCCGATCACTGTAAATCATGCACACTCACCAATGAGTCAAAAGCCACCACTTTTGGACTTGAATAATACCCACTCTACCTCAAATTACCCTGGAAGGGTAAGGTTTCTCAAAAACTTGAGCGACAAGTGATGCTCATCATTTTGTGTTACTACTATGCCATAGCAACACAAGTGGTATCTTCCACTAATAGGGTGCTGCTGTCAAGCCAAAAAGGAGTTCTGCCTACAATACAAATGAGGAATATGGTATATGAATTTCAGTGCCGGTGTGATGTCAGGTACGTAGGCCATAAGTCTCAATGTCTGGCGGATCATATCAAACAGCACATGGTTGTTCAAAATAGGTAGAGTACTTAACCAACTCACGCTTGCAAAACTCAGAACTTATTGTCTAACATTTGACATGGTTCCACGATTGGACAGCACTTGCTGAGCAATCTCAAGCATGGTAAGAATCATAAATTGGTTCTTAGTGTAATTTTCAGTCGAGTTCACAATTTGGTTCATTTATGCTTGCTAAATATTACATATATATTCATGTTCAGGGGCCTGTCCTCTGCAGGCAAAAGGAATCCAAGCATTGTACCCTTTTTGAATTTTGAATTAAACAAAATCACAGGGGACAAGAGACAATGTTTTAATGTCTCTCCTGTTAGTTGGCCCTCGAGTACTCCCCTCAGCACTGCAGTGGAGCATCAGCTTGATTTTTATGCTCAAGTCCTTGATTGACACTTGAACCCACAACATTCTGACTCAGAGGTGAGCGAGTGCTACCAACTGACACTTAAACACCTGATGGCAACGGGATAGATTATAAAAGCTTTGCTTCATAAAAGAGTTCAGTTCAGACTCTCCATTTAATACATTTACATTCTGCAATGTACTGAAATTGAAAACGAATTAAACATAAAAATATCTATCGATAAATTGCCAAGTCACATCAATAAATAAATGCTCATCTTCAGAAGAAAGTGAAGAACAAAAAAAGACAGTGTAATATGAAATGGCACCCTATTATAATTGTTGTCTTAAATAGGGACAACTGCCGCAGACAGTTTCACTCAAAGATTTTTCGCCAAGTCAGTGCAATTGTGTACGCCCATGTCATTATGGATTACTGAAAACACTACCATTCACATAACATGAAAGAACACGTAGGGATTGTAAGGACACATACTGTTGTGACAATAATTATGACTAAATCTCACCAAACACCTCAGCTTTACTTTCAGACAACGCAATTCCCAATTGGGAGTATTTGTTTTTCATAAAATTAACTCTGCCTTAGACTATGTAATAAAACTTAAAGCTTGTTAGGAGATTTAGTACTTAAGGCTACCAAGCAAGGGAAGGCTTTCGTAATCACAGCCAGTCTGTGATTCCACATTGCAAAGGCCATCAAAATGGGAAAATGAATATTTACATGTTGAATAATAGCCCTCATTATAATGACACCCAATAAGCTACTAAATACAGATCCTTGTCCAAAATTGCTGTTTTCTATGTAAATTAAACCATAGGCCTTAGTGAAATCATACAAGTGGAATAGAATAGTCCAAATGATGGCGGAAAATTACAAAATGTTATTTCAATTCCATGCACAGACCAAAATGCTATTAGTATACTGGAATTATAATTTATCATTCGATGCTATATATGCAAAGCTGCATCGTTTAAAAAAACATTAAAATACAATAATGAAACTTATCCGCTATCAAGTTTAGGACAATAATCTGAGCTGTAGGTTTTACTGTTATTTAAATACTGCTTGAGAATCTGTTAGTCTCATGGACATCATCAGAGTCACTTAATCAAACTATTTGGTGAATGTCTACATATTTGCATGGGGCACTTTAACACAGTGGTTAAGATAGTAAACTAAATGATCCAAAGAAATGAGTTCCACCATGGAAACTGGGACTTTAAATTTAGTCATCAGTCATGACTCAATTAGTAGTACTCCTGTATGAGTCAGAAGTTCCTGGGTTCAAGCCCCAATCAAGGACTTGTGCACAAAATCGAAGCTGACACTCCAATGGACTACTGAGGAAGTGCTGCATTATCAAAGCTTTGCTTTTGGATAAGATGTTAAACCAAGGCCCTCTCAGATGGACACAAAAGATCCCATGGCACTATTTGAAAGAAGAGCTGAGGAGCTATCCCCAGTGCCCTGGCCAAGAATTATTCTTCAATCAACACAGGGCTGTTTGGGAGTTTGCTGTGTGCAAATTAGCTGCTGCATTTCAACAGCAACTACACTTCAAATGTACTTCACTGGTTGTAAAGCACTTGGAGACATTTGGTGATTATGAAAAGCAATATATAAATGCAAGTTTAAATCTATCTACCAAACTGCCATAAAAATCCACTTGGTTCAATAATGTTCTTTAGGGACAGAAATCTGCCTTCCTTCACAGTCTGGCCTATACTTGAAATACTATCCACTTTCTTGGATGAGTGCAGCTCTAACAACACTCAAGAAACTCAATGCTTTCCAGGACTAAGCAACTTGTGCGTCTGGCACTCCATCCACCACTTAAAAGTTCACCTCTTCCACCACCACAGCAGAGTGGCAGCAGTGTGTACCATCAGCAAGATGCACTGCAGCAACTCCCCATGGCTGCTTTGACAGCAACTTCCAAACCCATGACCTCTATCACACTAAACAGCAATGACAGCAAGCACTTGGGTGCACCACCATCTCCAAGTCAGAAATATAGCACCATTCCTTCATTACTGCAGGATCAAAATCCTGCAACTCCCCATCGCTGTTGATGTACCTTCACTGCATGGTTGCTGATTGCAACAGTTGAAGAAACCAGCTCAAGGGCCATTAGGAATGAATAATAAATGTTGGCCGTGCCAGTGATGCCCACTTCCCATGAATGAATAAAATTACTTATTCACAACTCATTTTTAAAACTGTTTATTAAACCAAAGAAGGGAAAGAGAGAAGAACCACCAGCATACTACTTGATAACAGAGATTTACTTTGGATAAATGGGATATGAAACCTTAAATTTAAGCGGTCACAAAGTTGAAATAGTGGTTTTCAGTTCAACATATTGTGCTGGCTTTTGCAATTCCCAGAGCTGTACATTATCCTTTAGTCTACATACTCTAAATATCATTCCTTCCATGGAAAAACTGCTTGCAATTCCTGCTTTTCCAAATCAAAATGCTGCCTGCCCCCCAGCACAGAAAAGGGAGGGTGTCCTGTACATTTGTATGTTCCAATGTAGATACGGGTACAACTCACTAGACCAAGCCCAGGAAGCAATTTTTAAAGAGAAGTTCTAAACTCATATTACAGTGACATCACCTTGACCATAATTTTAAAGGGAAGTTGACTGTATTTGTAATATAAAGTTAATAACATTGCTATGTTTTGGGACTGTTTTTAATTTTGGGTAAAAATGGAGGAATGAAGGGGTCATGTGACCTGCTCCAAATTCTGCAGATAACAAGCCTGGGTGGTTTGGTTGTTACTGGTTAAAGAGGCCCAAAATTGTTTTACTGCAAAGAAGCTGCAAGATATTTACATCTGTAAACGATGACCTGAGTAGCTATGCTGTGTTATCCACCTGATAACAGCCTAACAGGTGGGCAGACTGTTAGTCTCCAAGTCACATGGAGGTATTAGGAATGTCAGATTTTATAAATGGTTATAGTATAAACTGTCAATTTAATTCCAAGGTACAAGAGTTGGGGGTCTAGAGAATAGCTATTTAGCATTTCTATCTAGAGGCAAAAAAGTCTGGAATTAAAAGTCTAATGATGACTGTGAAAGCGTTGTCAATTACCGTAAAAACTAATGCCCTTACCTTTCTGCTCTATATGTGACTCCAGACCTACAGCAATGGGTTGACTCTTAAATGCCCTCTGAAATGGCCTAGCAAGCCACTCAGTTCTCAAGGGCAATAAGGGATGTGCAATAAATGCTGGGCCAGCCAGCAACGCCCACACCCCATGAACGAATAAAAATAATCGAGGCTGAATACAGGCTAGTCACAGCATGCCAACCCAAAAGTGACCCATTTATCCCTACCTTGTATCCTCTTAGCTAACCAATCCTCTATCCATGCTAATATGTTAGCCCTTACATCATGAGCTCTTATTTCAACATGGTAACCTTTAATGCAGCACCTTATCAAATGCCTTCTGGAATTCCAAGTACACCACACCCACAAGGTTCCTTTCATCCATGTTGCTTTTTAATTCCTCAAAGAATTAGTCAGTTAGTCAAACCCTATTTCCCTTTCACAAAATAACGTTGACTCTGCCTGATTGCATTAATATTTTTAAGGTGCCCTGCTATAGCCATCTCAATAATAGACAGATAGGCTAACTGGCCTGTAGTTTCCTGCTTTGTTTCCCTCCTTTCTTGACTAGAGGAGTTACATTCGCTATTGTCCAATCTAAAGGGACCTTTCCAGAACCTAGGGAGTGTTTGAAAATTAAAGCCATCTCAGCAGCCACTTCTTCTAAGACCCAAGGATGCGGCCATCAGGTCCTAGCAATCTGTCAGCTTCCAGTTCTAATAGTTTTCACAGTATCCTTTCCCTGCTGATTGCAAATGTGTTAAGATCCTCTCTCCCTTTCACTTCTTGATTTACAAATGTTTCTGGGAAGTTATATGTGTCTTCTACGGTGAAGACAGACACACGACACCTGTTCAACGCTTCTGCTACTTCCTTATTTCCCATTATTAATTCTGCTACCTCAATTTCTAAGGGACCAACGCTCACTTTAGTTACTCTTTTCCTTTTTAAATACTTGTAGAAACTCTTACTATCTGTTTTTATATTTCTAGCTAGCCCTCATACTCTAATTTTTCCCTCATTCTTTTTTTAGACATTATTTGCTGGTTTTTAAATTCTGTCTAACTTCTGACATACCACAGATGGTGCATCTTTCTCTTATAGGCTTTCTTTGTCACTAGAATACATCTTTGCTGAGTGTTATGAAATATATCCTTAAATATCTGCAACTGCATCTTGACTAATCTACCCTTTAACCTAATTTCCCAGTTCACTTTGGTTAGCTCTGTCTTCATACTCTTCTAATTGCCTTTATTTAAGCTTAAAACACTAGCCTGAGATCCACTCTTCTCACTCTCAAACAGAATGCAAAATTCAATCAAGTTATGATCACTGCTTCATAGAAGCTCTTTCACAATGAGATCATCAATTAATCCTGTCTCATTGCACATTACCAGTTCTAGGATAGCCTGCTCTCTGGTTGGTTCTAGAACCTGCTGCTCTAAGGAACTATCCCAAAAACACTTTATGAACTCATCTTCCAGGCTACCTTTGCCAATCTGATTTGTCCAATCTATATGTATTGTTGTACCTTTCTTACATGCCCCCATTAGTTCTTGTATATTCTGTGCTATAGTGTAGTTACTGTTAGAGAGCTTATAAAGTACCCCTACAAGGGACTTCTTACCTTTGCTACTTATCTCCAACTAAACTGATTCTACATCTTGATCCTTAGAACTAACATCATTTCTCACTATTAAATTAATGTCATCCTTAATTAACAGATCTAGCCCACTGCCTTTTCCTAGCTTCTTGTCCTTCCAAAATGTCAAGTACCCTGGAATATTCAGGTCCCAGCCTTGGTCACCTTGCTGCTATGTCTATCAGGTCATACATATTTATCTTTAGTTGAGCTGACAATTCGTCTTTAAAAATGCTATGCGCATTCAGATACAGAGCCTTTAGTTGTACCTTTTTGCTACTTTTGCAAACTCTGGCCTTATCCGTTGGTGTACTTTTAAATTTGTATGCTCGGTCCCTTCCTGCCACTCTCTGGTTATCGTTACCCATGATGCCACCCTGTGCTATTGTCTTGTTCTTTTATTTACCACATCTCCCCACCACCCCGCACTATTTATTTTGTTACAATAAAAGTCTTAAGCTTGAAATCTTGTTGTTTGGTCCTTTCAGTCAATCACTGGAGGTTCAAATTACTTTTTAAAAAGTTATCAGTCTCCATGGATCGTAATAATTACAATGGAGAGTAAACCTTCTCCCACCCAACCATCACACATGCAAGTTTTCCAGTAACCGGATAGTAATCAGGAGCAGGATCCCTGGCCAAGTCTTCAGGGTAGTAAAACTAAATTATAGCAGCAAAATAGTGCTTGTCTGGGGTCAGCAAACTCACAGAATTGAAATTAAACCTAGAATTTTCTGTTGTTTACCACTGCATCTGGGTTGTCTTCATTTAATAAGTCATTGTGATTTGTAACTACCATTTTTAAACCATCTTTCAGATATTATATCCTGTCTTTCCCTCTACTATTAACTGATTAAGTATAGTTATAAATGTGCAATAAATATTTATATTTATAATATAAATATATTGTGCCTTTAGTGTAATAAAATGTCTCAAGGTGCTTCACAGGAGCAATATAAAACTAAATGCCACTGAGGCAAATAAGGAGATATGGTCAGATGACCAAAAGTATAGTCAAAAAAGTAGGTTTTAAAAGTGTCTTAAAAGTAAGAAAGAGATAGAGAGGCAGACAGGCGTAGGGAGGGTCCATAGCTTAGGGCATAGGCAACTGAAGGTACAGCAATTAAAATCAGGGATGCACAAGAAGCGAGAATTAGAGGAGTGCAGTTATCCCAGAAGTTTGTGGGGCTGATTGAGATTATGGATAGGGAGAGGCAAGACCACGGTTTTATGTTTTGCGTCTGAAAACAAAGGTTGAGAATCTTAAAATCAAATGTTGCTTGACTGGGAGCTTGATAGGTCAGCAAGCACAGAGGTGATAGGTGAATGGGACTTTATCAAGTTAAGTCACGAACAGCAGAATATTGGACAACCTCAAGTTTACAGATGGTAGAGTGTCAGAGACCAGCCACGAGTGTGTTTGAATCATCAAATCTGGAGGTAAAGAAGGTATGTGTGGTGACTTCAGAGGCAGATGAAATCAGAAAGGAGCAAAGTCGGCTGATGTTGTGGAGGTGGAAATAGCCGGTCTTAGTGATGGCACCAAATGTGTAGTTGGAAGCTCATCTTGGGGTCAAATGAGGCAGCAAGATTGCAAACACACTAGTTTAATCTCAGGCCATTGCCAGGTAGAGGGATGGAGTCAGTAGCTAGGGAATGAAATAAAAATAGAAAATGCAAGAAAAAACTCAGCAGATCTGGCAGCATCTGTGGAGAGAGAAACAGAGTTAACATTGAGTCCAAGTAACTCTTCTTCAGAACTAAACAGAGGCAGAAATGTGATGGATTTTATACTGTTTAAGAGGGGATGGAGCAAAATAGGAGGTCAGGGTAGAAGGGAGGAGCTCAGGAGCAACTTGACAAAGATGTCATGTACACAAGACAAAAGTAAATGGTAGTGTCAAAGTCTAAAGAAGGTGCTGATAGTGGCATAAAGGTAAGATAGCAGAATGTATCAATAGCAGAAAAAAGGTCCACGCTCTGTGAAAGCAAAACTTTAAGAACAAGTGACAGATGGCCCTGTGGGAGGAGGAGGGGGTTGGGGAATAAAAGAAAAAAAATAATTAGATTAAGAAAAGGGGTCAAAATGGAGAAGAAAATTCATGGTCTGAAGTTGTTGAACTTAATGTCAAGTCAGGGAGGCTGTAACGTGCCTAACTGGAAGGTGAGATGTTGTTCCTCCAGTTTGCGTTGGGCTTCACAGGAACATTGCAGCAGGCTAAGGACGGACATGTGGGCATGAGAGCAGGATGGTGTGTTGAAATGGCAACCGACAGGAAGGTTTGGGTCATGCTTGCGTATTGAGTGAACGTGTCCCGCAAAGCGATCACCCAGTCTGCATTTAGTCTCCCCAAAGTAAAGGAGACCACTTTGGGAGCAGTGAATACAGTAAACTGGGTGACCTTGGCCTGCTGCAATGTTCCAGTGAAGGCCAATGCAAACTGGAGGAACAGCACCTCATCTTCCAATTAGGCACTTTACAGCCTTCCGGACTTAAAGCAGAGTTCAACGACATCAGTCATGAGCTCTTGACCCCTTTTTTAATCCAATTTATTTTTTCCCCTCCAACCCCAGCACCCCCCCTCACCTCTCTTTAGCTCTGAGAAAGAGTCATACAGACTCGAAATGTTAACTCTGTTTCTCTCTCCACACATGCTGCCAGGCCTCCTGAGTTTTTCCAGCATTTTCTGTTTTTATTTCAGATTTCCAGCATCCAAAGGATTTTGCTTATTATAGTTAGGGAATGGAGTTTGGAGTGGGGACCAAAAGCAATGGTTTCAGTCTTCCCAATATTTGATATAAAGTGCACAACTGGCAAATTATCATGAATGCAGAAAGAAACTAGAGCCAGAGTTCAGATACTGTCATTTCCTGGAAAAGACTAAGATACAAAAGAACACAGTGGTGCTCCCTCAGAGTCTGACTTGATATTGCACTTAGGACACTTTCTGTTGCTGCTGGTCATTGGGAATGGGGAAGAATTAAATCAGGCCATCAATCCCAACCTAGGGTCATGAGAAAGCATGTTAGGCATAACAAGTACTGCAGGAGGTGGTAACTGTGGAGGATGAATACACTTAATGCTGAAAGAAAATGATAGCAGCATTGATCAGAGAGCCAGTATAATATGATCAAATGTAAATTGCATAAACTCAACAGCATTCAAGACTTGGATATGACAATCTTATTTCAAGTCATTAATTTCTTTATGACAGTTGAATTAAATTTTGCTTAAAACTGATCTCAAATAGTTTGCAACTTACTAATTTCATAATCATTGGGTAACATTCCCTGCACTCTTGCCAAAGCAGGCAATAATTTTTGGGGGAAAATTGCATAGATACTGATACTTATTCTCGGGATGCGACTGCAGAGCATCATTCAACAGTCATTCACTTGAGACATGATTCTTATAATTACATATGATGGGGGAAACCAGAGGATGACAAATCACTTAGTTTAATTCAGAATTGTTTAGCCAATCCTTGTTTTGGGATTTTGTTTCAGTTCTCACAGTGTAACAATGCAAAGACCTACTTCTCTCCAATAACAGCAGGCTCATTCACTGTTGGAAAAAACTTGGATTTTGGTCATCTGAAGAATGTCACGTGCCAAGCTACTGTAACCGGTTCTTCTGACCTTATCATCCTATCTTACCTGCAGCTTTATATCTACCTTCTTTTATGGGATTTGGGTGCCAAATTGATTTGGAGCAGTTTAATTCCAGTTTCCTTCCATTTGCTGCTTTATTTTAATTTCATTGTATTACAAATCCATGAGATACAATTAAAATAGAAAATGCTGGAAACAGTCAGCAGATCTGGTAGCATTTGTGGGCGAGAAACAGTGTTAACGTTTCAGATCCATGACCTTCCCATAGATACAAAATTCTGTTACAACTGCCTGAAAGATAAATATTTCATTTTGATAACCAATTGCTTTTCAGCTTGTAAAATAAATCACTGAGTGTTTGGAAATTTATTTTTTATTTACACCACTTCCAAAAAAGGGAACAGAGTAAATCAGCTGTAGTTAGAGAGACAAAGCAAAACTTGAGAAACATAAATATACATGAAAACAAAATGAGAGAAAACAGAATTCCACAATTTACAAAAAAGGAAATTATCTTTCCATGTTACAACTTCTACAATTTATGTACTTCCAAGAGATACAAGTGAGACTGCCAATCCTAAAATTAGTGATTAACTACATGGGAATGGAGAGCAAATTACAGAAATTCTAACAAAACTTATCCAAGAAATCCTTTGGTACAATTCTTGAGCCAAGAATGTTCGTAACTAAATGTCCAAAATGATAGATGAAACCTAACTACACCACTTGCATTGAAATTAGAGCCATAATTTTCATGCTTTTCGAAGGTCCCTTAATTTACCGATCTACTAATATGAAGTTTTCTGGAATTTGGCAAGAAATAAATATTTGGAGAAATAAAACTTTATTATTAATCAAACATAATAGGCCAAAGCAAAAAAACAAGAGTTTATATTAATAATAAATTTAGCATTTTTCTGTAATCATGCCAAATTTGAAGTTCCATCTAAAAAGACAATATCTGATGATATAAAAAGTTGCAAATTAGGTTTACAAGTAATCAAACACAGGATAAGCAGTAGCCCCTAATGACCATACGATTATTAAAAAGATTACAATTAGAGCACAAAGTGAAAAATACTCAATGGGAATGAAATCCTATAAACCTGTTACAGCATGACATATTGACTTCAAATTCTTGTACAATATTACCTCAGTTTAAACTTACAATTTGGAGCAGAATGAAATACAACAAAAGATCTCATTCTGCTTTATCCCTTCACTAATGCGCTCTCAAGCTGCATGGGCAGCTGCACAACAATCATGAAGATAACGCATGGGCTATTCAAAAGCTGTCACCTTGAAGGTATCATGTGTATGGGCCACTATAAACAAATTTAGAGACGCCACATATTGAAATAAACAAGCTGCACATGAAGAAAATTGAGGAATTATTGCTCATGACTGAAAATCTTCTTCGTTTGACAACATGCACATGTCGCCATTCCATTAATGGCCTTTTTCAAATTTGAATGATTTGGTTTGATTCTACATTTTTAATATATACTTTGCAAAGTCAGTTTTCTGATATCAAGCATTGATTTTGCACTGGTTACATATAAGGATACAAATGTATGTAAAATCCATTTACTTAATTACATGGGATTTACAAGTAGCAAACAGCAGATGGTTCGCTGACAAGTATACAGGTCATCAACAGAAGTGGGCTGTGAGAATTTTATTGTTGTTAGCCATTGACTAACGCCACAGCAATCCACTAATAAATACAAGTTTGCCCAATTGTACCGATTTCACTTAGTAAATAAAGACGTAAAGTTTGAATCCATTATCAAAGAGAAAAATGCAAACTTGAAGTCAATGTTTATTTTCTCTTAAATATGTTCTCCAAAATGTTTCTGAAAATAGGACTTTCTATTCCAATATTGATAAAAGTAGTGACTACAACATATTCCAAAAGGACAGCTTGCTGGTTGAACAGGGGAGATATTGTTTTAAAAATAATTACACAAACGCCACAACATCATTTTATTTTTGCCTGCAGTTTACTGCACCAGCTGTCAGAGTCCCTAAAGTGCATTCACCATATGTGCACAGCCCCTCCCCTGTCCGGTAGTTTTTTAATATTTCAAGAACATGGGTAGAATTGCCAACTTCCTCAAAGCATTCAAATATATTAAATACATAAATTTCTCAGCAGTTCCAACAAATTGTTTCAAGATTTTTTTTTTAAATTGGTACTGCATTGGAGTTATACAAGTCTAGTGGTATGAGGTGGCATTCTCAAGGGGTCTTATCACTTGGGTATTCGTCAGGGTCTGACTCCAGGATTATGCTGTCTCTTGGTGATTAAAACCATCCAACAATGGACATGAAAGTGGTAGTAAATTTGAAGCAGAACTTGATCAATTTTCAATGCAATAAATTAGCAAAGGCAATGTGATTTTTATCATACACTATGTGACTCACATCAACTTAATAGTCAGCATAATTACCTTTTTACATTGAAACTGCGTGTGAAGTCTTACAAAGTGAGTAATTGCAATGTCTGAATTTGTTATATTTCTGAAGCCCAAAGCCCACAGTCAAAGTTAAACCCTCTCTTATGTTTAACTAGGAACAGAAAGATCAGGACAAATGTAAACACTAATGAGATTTTAAATGACATCGCACATTTCAATTATAGAGATGAATTCTGTTCAGAGAATCATGACTGCTTCTACTTCTCCCTAACCTTACAGTGTCCATGAAATCTGGACAATTTTTCAATGAACAAATTGAATATAACGAGCACAGGAAAAACACTTTATAAAGGGATAGATCTGAAAGAGATTACGTATTTCAAAACAATTGATCAAACAAGTGTCTTAGTAAATCGCCGTCAATGATCTTATTAACACACAGGAGAGAGAGACTGATTAATGTGTTCAGGAGCAGGAAATACAGCCTTGCCAGTTCTGGTACAAGTTTCAGTCTGTCTCCAGCCAACACCATTCTACTGTCTTGTTTGCATAGATTCACTGTGCTGTCAAATGATTAGCATAAATTTTCCTGATCAACACAAAGTGCTTATTAAGGGGTACTAAGAGCTACTAAAAGATCAATACACGTTCTGAGGACAGTGGGGCTAAAACTCACGTTATACTTTGGCACGCACTTTAAATACATCAATCTCTCCTTTTGACTATCAACAATAAAACTGTTTCCAATATCAGTCCTTCGTTTTAGCCAGTTAAAAAAACAATTAATCAATGGGGGTAATAAAATAATTCGATATAGTCACACAGAGTTTTACTTTGGACAGATATATCGGAATAAATTTGCCTATCAATACTTTCCTAATCATTTTCACACAACATCCGAGATTTCTGCACACTACTATAGCATTCAAACCATATTATGCCTGCAAAGAGCGAAAAACTACTCTTAAAAGGAGATCACATATTTGTTTTACATCTACAACTGTAGAACAGCAGAGAGTTTTCTGGAAATTAGATTGCAAGCGGCTGTGATAAATAAAACTGCGACTATTTTACTTTGTAAATACAGGAACACCACTGGACAAAAGCACATGGTTACCTGGAATCAGCCATGCAGTCTGTCTGTGCACTTAGCAAAGGTACAACCTATACTTGTGATATAGATTTAAGATCGTCCAGAATCCTAAACTGAATTATGCAAGCAAAGGTGGATGTAAGTTTTCAACTAGATTTGTGACGGCTTATCTAACCATCTCCGTGTAACAGCTCTGTCCACTTCACTATTATATCCCTGCAAAAAGTGCCGTGTCTCTTGCAGGAAGCCTGTAGCTTTTGAAAGGAAATACCAGACCTCTCAGTGAGAAGCCAGGCATCTAGCCATATCCTGGTTAACATTAAAGACACGCATTCTTCGGTATTACAGGAGTCTTGATCAGTTGCTACTCACCATTCCCTTCATATCACAGAAACATAGAGCTACAGATAATCTTTAAAGTATTCAAACAGATAAACATAAAAAAGTGTACTTACCTCAATAAAGTAACTGTCCATTGTTTAATTGTAATCCAGCCTGTAAAAGTTTACTGCCTACAAAAAACACATGCTAACCATGGGTTAATAATGTATGCAACAAATAAAGGAGGTATTCCACTTCTCAGGTTTCAGAGTTACTCCACGTTACCACCAGTCTTCAGGTCAACATACATTCACACTGAATCCTTTGTTTTAGTGTTTCCTTAAATCGAGGAGATTGTGAAACAGGCACTCGTTCATGGCTGTTTACTTAATTACAGTGCTCTTAAAATTAAGAAGGTGGCAGAAAAACTCAAACTTCTTCAGAATTAAAGTTTAACTTATATTAAAGCTCTTCTACTTTGTCCTACACACGCACATTTTTCAGTTCAGCATTGCTTCTCTGACCTGACCCAGTAGACTTACACTCCCTAGTGACTAATAAAGCTCCACCCTGTTCCTTCAGCCCAGCCCCCCGCCACTGAACCATATAAGGAAATTGATTCCTCATCGCTTGAGATTTAAATGTGAACCACATTAGTGCCTCCAAAGGACCATTTTTAAACTTCTGGATTTTACCAGCTTCTGCTGTATGGTCTAACAGCCTTTGTAAAGCAAGCAGTATATTTGTAGGTGGAGGCACTGCAGTTGTGTTCAGCTTAAAATATGGAACTCCTTAAAACACAACACATTAATTTAAATATATAGCCAATCATTGCAAAAGCAGATCCATTCCAGATTTGATTTACAGAGAAATGAGAAGGAAAATCCTGATTTTTTTTGCATATTTAGACATAGGGTATTATGGAATTCCAAGGTCCTCTACAATCACCTTACACAGCACAACAACCCCCACCCCCCAATCAATTAAGAACAACAGAGGGATCCTGAAAATGTGAACCATTTTCCGTATTATGATGGAAGCAGGCATGGACAACAAAATTCATCATCACCTCCAACATGCTAACTCAGGAAATTTGACAACCATGGGGATCTCAAACCCATGTTGTTTACTGGGCAGCTGTGATACATATGCTTCAGGGACTTGGACAATCTTCAAGCAGGCACCTCAAAGCACTGGAGAAGTATCACCAGTGGCGCCTTTGCAAGATCTTCCAAATCCGAGGGTATAGAAGGCAGTCCAACAGCACCATCTTCTCTGAAGTCAATATGCCCAGCGTCAAGGTGCTGATCATTCAAAACCAGCTCCGCTGAGCAGGATATGTTGTTCGTGTGCCTGACACCAGATTCCTGAAGCATCTGCTTTATTCAAAACTTGGTCATGGCAACAGGCTCAGCAGAAACACTTCAGAGACGTCCTCAACGAATTCCCTGAAGAGGTCAAACATCCACATTGACTCAAGGGAGTCTCTGGCTTGTGGAGAAGGTTCATTCAGGAAGGCACCGGACACATTGAGAGACTGTCAGGAACACATAGAGATGGAGTCGATGCGTCAGAGTACGCTAGCACTGCATCTGCCCAACCCTTCAAGCATCACCTTTAATGCATGTGGCAGAGTCTGCAGATCACACATTGAACTTATCAGCCAACTCAGAACTCATCAGACCTGAGTGGAAGCAAGTCATCCTCAATCTCAAAGAACTTCAAACATGCATACAAACATACGAATTAGGAGCAGGAGTAGGCCATTTGCCCCCTCAAGCCTGCTCTGTCATTCAATAAAATCATGGCTGATCTGATTGTGCTCCTCAACTCCACATTCTGCCTACCGCTGATAACCTCTGTTGCCCTTGTTTGTCAAGAATCTATCTGCCTCTGCCTTAAAAATATTCATTGACCCTGCTCTCCAGGGAAGAGAGTTCCAAAGACTCACAACCCTCTGAGAGAAAAAAATTCTTCTCATCTCCATCTTAAATTGGATACCCCTTATTTTTAAATGCGTTTAAACTGTCCCTTAGTCTCTCCCACAAGGGGATACATCTTTTTAGGATCCACCGTGTCAAGTCGCCTCAGGATCTTAAGATAAAAGCAAAATGCTGGAAATCTGAAACAAAAATAGAAAATGCTGGAAAAACTCAGCAGGTCTAGCAGCATCTGTGGGAGAAAAAAACAGAGTTAACGTTTCGAGTTCAAATGACTCTTCTTCAGAGCTCTGGAGAAGAGTTATACAGACTCAAAACTTCAACTCTGTTTTTTTTCTTTCCATGGATGCTGTTAGATCTGCTGAGTTTTTCCAGCATTTCCCCTCAGGATCTTATATGCTTCAGTAAGTTCACTTCTCATTTTTTTAAACTCCAATGGATATAGGCCCAGCCTGTCCAACCCTTCCTCATAAGATAACTCCTCCATCTCAGGTATCAATTGAGTGGACCTTCTCTGAACTGCTTCTAATGCATTTATATCCTTTCTTAAAGAAGGAGACCAAAACTGTACACAGTACTCCAGATGTAGTCACACCAACACCCAATACAATTGCAGTAAAACATCCCTACTTTTATACTCCTTTCCCCTCGCAATAAACACCAACATTCCATTTGCCTTCCTTATCACTTGCTGTAACTGCATACTAACTTTTTGTGATTGATGTACCAGAACACTCAGGTCCCTCGGTACCATTGAGTTCTGCAATCTCTCTCCATTTAAATAGTATACTGCTTTTCTATTCTTCCTGCCAAAGTGGACAAGTTCACACTTTTCCACATTATTCTCCATCTGCCAAATTTTTGCCCACTCACTTAACCCACCTATGTCCCTTTACAGACTCCTGATGTCCTTGTCACAACTTTCCTACCTATCTTGTTGTTTTCACAAATTTAGCAATCATACTTTTGGTTCCTTCATCCAAGTCATCGAAATAAATTGTAAATAATTGAGGCCCTAGCACTGATACCTGTGATGCACCACTCGTCACATCTTGCCAATCTGAAAATGACCCATTTATGCTTATTCTCTGTTTCCTGTTATCTAACCAATCCTCTTTCCATGGTAACCTTTGATGTGGCACCTTGTCAAATGCCTTCTGCAATCTAAGTACAGCACATCCATTGGTCTCACTTTATGCATGCTGCTTGTTACTTACTCAAAGAACTCCAATGAATTAGCCAAACATGATTTCCCTTTCACAAAGCCATGTTGATCCTGGAAATGGAAGGGAGGGAGGAACTCGGGAAAATTGCAATCACCAGGGAAGTGGTATTTAGCATGACAAAGAGTAAGTAGAGCATTGGTCCTATAGACACTGAGAATGGGGAATTAATAAGGAAATGGGAGATGAATTAAACAGATATTTTGTGTGTCTTTACTGTAGAGGATACAAATAACATCCCAGAAATAATTATGAATCAGGAGGTGAAAGGGAGGGAGGAACTTAAAACAATTACAATCACCAAGGAAAGGGTGCTGAGAAAATTATTAGAACTAAAAGCTGACAAATCCCCAGCTCCTGATGGACTTCATCCTGGACTCTTAAAAGAAGTGGCTACTGAGATAGTAGATGCATTGGTTTTAATTTTCCAAAATTCCCTGGATTCTGGAAACGTCCCATCAGATTGGAAAATAGCGAATCTAACTCTTCTATTCAAAAAAGGACGGAGACAGAAAGCAGGAAACTACAGGCCAGTTAATTTAACATCAGTCATTGGGAAGCTGTTGGAATCTATTATTAAAGAGGTTACAGTGGGATATTTCGAGAATCTCAGTGCAATCAGGCAGGGTCAACACAGGCTGGTGTTATGAGTTCTGAGGCACGCCCACCATTAATTAATGGGCCAGTTTAGGCCCTTGAGGCAGTAATACACAAAGATTTTTTGCAGCCGGTGCGATTTTCAGAATGTTGCATGGGCACAATGGGCAGGCGGGTAGGCCACATTTTTAGAAACCTCATCCACGGTCGGGATATGAGGAGTGAGTGGGCTCACTGATGTGAGTTGTCGGTACTTTAGTTTTTAAACTTACTGCTACTTGCTTCTGTGGACAGGACAAATTCAATTCTCTTCAGAGCTGCTTTGACAGAAAAAACAGGTTTCAGTTCAGGACTCTGGAGGAATCATAACGGTTGGGGCCTTGCAGGTATCAGACAGCCTTACCTTACCCTGGGAATGGGGATTGTGCTCTCTGCTGGAGGCACCTCCTCAAAGGAGGAAGAGAGGGCCAGAGGGGGAGGTGACGAGGAGACCAGGAGTCCATATTCAGCCTCCAGGGGAGCCACCTATGGGAGGAGAGGCACAGGGCCAACAGGAAATCCAAGGCGTAAGGGACCACAGAAGATGCCACTATCCTGCTGCCAGGGTTTACAGGCGGCAGTGCAGCTACCTCAATATGTCTGAGGTGCAGTGCCAAAGGAGGCTTCAACTGTCAAGGGAGACAGTCAACTACATCTGTCAGATCATTGGCCCTGAGATGAGCTCCAACTGTGTGGGTGGACACCCCATGCCAGTCACGCTGAAGGTCATGGTGCCCTCAACTTCTATGCCTTTGGCTTTTTCCAGGGGTCGGTGGGTGATCTTTGTGGACTCTCCCAGTCAGCTGTCCACAGTTGTGTCAAATTGGTGATGGACGCTCTGTTCAGGTGTGCATTGACTTTCATCCACTACCGCTGGGACGAGGCCAGTCAGACACAGCAAGCCAGAAGCTTCGCAGCGATTGCTGGGTTCCCCCTGTGTCCAGGGTGCAATCGACTGCACACATGTGGTCATCAAGGCACCAGCAGGTGAACAGGAAGGGATTCCACTCCATGAACGTGCAGATAGTGTGTGACCATAGGATGCAGATTCTGCAAGTTTGTGCAAAGTTCCCAGGAAGCTCCCATGACGCTTACATCCTGAGACACTCCCAGGTGCCGGGGCTCTTCAGTGCTCCAGCCTGGCTGGCTGTGTGGCTGCTGGGTAACAAGGGCTATCCCCTCAGAAGGTGGCTCATGACGCCTCTCCGCCATCCAAGAGCAGAGGCCGAGCAGCAGTATAATAGGAGCCATGCCCCCACAAGGGCTGTGGTAGAGAGAAGTGTAGAAGATGCGCTTCTGATGCCTGGACCATTCAGGGGGTGCACTCCAATACCCCCAGATCGTGTCTTGGTGATAGTGGTTGCATGTTGCACTCTCCACAATCTGGCACTGGAAAGGGGAGACAAAGTGGAAGAAGAAGATGTAGACGTCAATGCTCCGGCTGCACACGATGCATCCAGCAGTGAGTCCGAGGATGAGCATGCTCAGGAGAACACTGAGAACATAGATGCTGACCTGGGCAACCTCCAGAGAGGCAGGGACACCTGGGAGGCTTTGATCCAATGATCCTTCAGCTAGCCCACCACAGACGGAGCTCCAACACATGCCAGGGCTACAGGTACCATACTCGATATCTGAGAGCAACATTTGCCTGGTTAGCAACATTAACTATGTAACTTGTCAATAAAGCTCAATGACAAACAAGTCACTCATAACATCATGGGTTCCCCTTCACCAGCAGAACTAATGAAGTGCTCAGAGGCTTGTTGTGAACTAAAATATTTAATGATTGCCAACTTGCATACAGAAATGAAAGTCAATTAAAAGGTGTCGAGCAGCACATCTACTTAAAAGCAACTCAACTGGGGCGGGGGGGCAAAAGAAAACCACCTGTGATAAGCCTGTGGTGTGCCTAAGGTGATTTACGTTTACATTAGTGGGTGCTATGTCTAGGTGTTCCCCCCTTGCTGGCACCAGCGTTGGAGACAGCCTGCTGACTCTGCTGTCTTGTTTGCTTTGTTGACCTTGGTGGGTGTCCTCTGGCCCGTGGAGCCTGTGCTGGCCCTGCCTGGGAGGAAGCGGCCAGTGCCACGGCTGGCATTTCACCAGTTGCCGCAGCCTCATCAGATGCCATGATCACTGGCAGAGGGGCGGAGGAGCTGCTGCCGTCATCTGGGGCGCCCTGAGAGGAGCCCGCAGAGACGACAGGCAGCTGATGTGCCGACGTGACGTCGCTTAGGACCTCCCTGTTCACCATTGATAGATGGGCACAGAGCTGGGATACTTGGTGCCCAATCCATCTCCCATACTGACACTGACCAGCTGAGGTCAATGCCACTGTGAGGGCTTGCAGGTTCCCCAGGAATCCCTGATTGTTCTCCTGGAGGAGCATCTCCATGAGAGTCGACAGTCTCTCCATGGAGAAGGCATTGTGCTCGGCCATGAGGGTCAATGCATTGCTCATATTCCGCATGGACTCCTCCATCACGGAGGCCATGTCATGCATTGCCTCATGCACACCCTGCTGGACTTCCAGCACCTGATGCCTCAGGGACAACTCCTGTAGCCCATCATCAGCCACTGACTGAGCATGTTCCTGGTCCCCAGCAGTCCTCTGACTGCCAGCGCCCTGGGCACTCTCTGTCTCCACCTGCACCTCAAGCCCGCATCACTGTGCCCCAGGACACTAGCCAATGATCTTTTACCCACCGAGGTGCTGGTATCTGCCTGGCTGAGATGGTGTGAAACTGGTACATGTATATCTTCAGGGCCCTCAGGGGTCAGTGGTGGTCCTTCTGCCTCCTGAGTGTGGGTGTGCTCCAGTGAGGCTGAAAGGGAGAACAAGGACATTTGATTAGTTGAAGTCATTACACTGTTAATGCGCATGCCTGGCACCCGCATCAGGATGCGCTCCTCCTTCCATTATCAATGGGCAACCCATGTTGAATGCTGAAATCAAAATTCACTCAACAGTGGAATGGTTGCAATGACAGACATTGTGACCTCAGTGCATGGCGCTCTTATCTCCCATTGGCACCCCAACCTTACTGCTGCCGGTGGACCTGGGCACATGACGCCTCTCCAGCTCAAGAGCCTCCTGCTCGTATCTGACGAGTACGAGTAGGTGGGCCTGGCCTCCGTCAGTCCACATTCATTCTGCATTATTGTGTGTGGTCTTTTCCTGAAAGGAGAGAGGAGCATTGATTAGTCCACCCTGTACCTGGATTACCATTGCACCCTTGCCACCCCCACCTGAGTGAAACATTGCAGGGCTCATCCAATTCGTGATCCTGGAGCTGTCATACTCTCACTCCAAGCAGCCAGGGCTGACCCCCTTGCCCAGATGCTGCCTCCATCACATTTGCCACTCATACTTTAAGACCTTCCAAACGAAGGAGCACTACCACCTAGAAGGACAAGAGCAACAGCTACCCCGCCTTCCGGAAGTTCCCCTCCAAGTCACCCAGCATCCTGACTTTGAAATGTTTCGGCGTTCCGGCACTGTGTCTAGGTCCAGATCCTGGAGCTCACCCACAAAACAGTACTGTGGGTGTACATGCACTACATGGAGCGGATACAGAAGGCAGCTCACTACCACCCTCTCAGGGGCAAATAGGCAATAAATGCTGGCCCACCCAGCGAAGGCCACATCCCATGAATGAATGAATGCAAAATTCTGTGTTGCGGGGGGGCCTACCTAACTGCTGTGCTAAGTGACCCATGCTAACACGGTACTCACCCTTCCTGATCACTGGAGGTAATTGAACCGCTTGCAGCACTGCACCCAGGTGCGTCTCACCATATCATGAGAGCTGACCCCTTCTTCCACCTCCTCCCAGGCACATTTCGTCATGTGGGGGGGTAGCCTCCTCCTCCCCTCCCTTGTCACTATGATGTCACGTCGTGCTGCCACCTCCTCGAGGAGGACAGCGAGATATTCATCTGAAAATCTCGGGGTACACTGCCCTGCCGACTTACCTTCCTGCCTGGCCTGCTCTACAAGAGTGCTCTCGGACATCCTTCCGTGCGAAATCGGTTGCACTGTTTTTGGATAGGCTGCCATTGGACCCGGCAGTCATAGGCCTCCCGCTGCCGCCTGCACCTTCACAATATTCTCAGGAGCTGCGATTCATGCTGGGCGGGCCTTCATTGGCCCATCCCGCATAAAATGGTGGCGCGGAACCGATCGCAGGCAGTGATTGGCTCCGCGCCCACCTGCTGCCGCTTCCACTCCTGCCCAGCCCATCCGCCATAAGTAAAATCCTGGCCAGTAGGTCATACATCTGTGGAGAGATATCAATATTTCACTGTCTGAGATCTCAAGTTCTGATGAAAGGTCATAGACCTTTGTTCTCAAAGTTGCTGTCTCTCTCTCCATGGATGCTGCCTGACCTCCTGAGTAATTAAGCAATTTTTCTTGATGCAGCTAGGTTTTCCCTGAAGGTGTTGACTCATGCTGGCTGAAGTCTGCAAGCGCCAGAGGTATGTAACTATGTAAATGAACAGTAAGCTTGTTAATTGAGCCTTCTGTCTGAATTAGCTCTTGGGTGAGGCCCATTAAGAAAGGTGCCAAGAGATAACAGGCTTTAAGCCTGATGGTACATCCTAAAAGATTGGAGGGACGTGCAGCCAGGTTGAAAAACATAAGTGGAACTTTCTGATTTCCAAGTCCAAAGACATCTTCAGACAGCAGGTTTTCTGCCTACTGTTTTTTGAACAGCAAGCAAGACTCAGTGAGATTGTTTTTAAAATCCAATATAGTACCTGTTCTTATTATGAAAGCTAAATATTGCGGATGCTGGAAACCTGAAACAAAAACAGGAAATGCTGGAAAAACTCAGCAGGTGTGGCAGCATCTGTGGAGAGAGAAACAGAGTTAACGTTTTGAGTCCGTATGACCCTTCTTCAAAGCTTCAGCGATACCAGCCCCAATCTCGCACGAAAGTATTGCACTGCCAGAGTGACAATGGTGTGTAGTGTAAGGTCAAAACCAAACTGCTATTCTTGCAGGAGTGTGGACTATCACACCTTAGTACCTACCAGTAATGGTCGTGATGGTAACCTCATCAAACATTGATGTAGTTTGGAGGAAATGATTGCCATTCCTCTGGCCTGGGTATTCAGCTGTGGGGAGGCAACCTCACCATTACTACCCTCTTCTTTTCTTCAACATAAATGTACCAATCAGGCACAAAAATTGGTGAAACAATAATGTTGGTTCTTTATTTGAACACAATACACAGAAAAAATTAACTTAGAGGCTGTGGGTCACATGTCTGACCTACCCTGCTGATTACAGAATGCCTACAAGTTTTTTATTTTATTCATTCATGCGATGTGGGCTTCGCTGGCTGGGCCATTTATTGCCCATCCCTAGTTGCACTTGAGAAGGTGGTGGTGAGCTGCCTTCTTGAACTGCTGCAGTCCATGTGGTGTAGGTACACCCACAGTGCTGTTAGGGAGGAAGTTCCAGGATTTTGACCCAGCGACATTGAAGGAATGGTGATATATTTCAAAGTCAGGTTGGTGAGTGACTTGGACGGGAACTTCCAGGTGATCATGTTCCCATCTATCTGCTGCCCTTGTCCTTCTAGATGGTAGTGGTCGTGGGTTTATAAGGTGTTGTCGAAGGAGCCTTGGTGAATTCCTGCAGTGCATCTTGTAGATGGCACACCTTCTGCTACTGTGCGTTGGTGGTGGAGGGAATGAATATTTGTGGATATGGTGCCAGTCAAGCAGGCTGCTTTGTCCTGGGCAGTGTCAAGCTTCTTGAGTACTGTGGGAGCTACACTCATCCAGGCAAGCGGGGAGTATTCCATCACAATCCTCACTTGTTTCTTGTAGGTGATGGACAGGCTTCAGGGAGTCAGGAGGTGAATTACTCACCGCACAATTCCTAGCATCTGACCTGTTCTTGTAGCCACAGTATTTGTATGGCTAGTCCAGTTCAGTTTCTGGTCAATGGTAACCCCAGGATGTTGATAGTGAGGGATTCAGTGACAGTAATGTCATTGAACATCAAGGGGTGATGGTTGGATTCTGTCTTGCTGGAGATGGTCATTACCTGGCACTTGTGTGGCATGAATGTTACTTGCCACTGGATATTGTCCAGGTTTTGCTGCATTTGGACATGGGCTGCTTCAGTATCTGAGGAGTCGCAAATACTGCTGAACATTGTGCAATCATCAACGAACATCCCCACTTCTGACCTTATGATGGAAGGAAGGTCATTGATGAAACAGCTGAAGATGGTTGGGCTGAGGACACTACCCTGAGGAACTGCTGTAGTGATGCCCTGGAGCTGAAATGAGTAACCTCCAACAACCACAACCATCTTCCTTTGTGCTAGGTATGACTCCAACCAGCAGAGAGCTTTCCCCCTGATTCCCATT
Organism: Carcharodon carcharias; assembly: GCF_017639515.1. Classification (NCBI taxonomy): domain Eukaryota; kingdom Metazoa; phylum Chordata; class Chondrichthyes; order Lamniformes; family Lamnidae; genus Carcharodon; species Carcharodon carcharias. The sequence continues at coordinate 174,147,672 of NC_054469.1, forward strand.
GACTCCAGTTTTGCTAGGGCTCCTTGGTACACACTTGGTCAAATGCGGCCTTGATGTTAAGGGCAGTCACTCTCACCTTACCTCGGGAGTTCAGCTCTTTTGTCCATGTTTGAACCAAGGCTGTAATGAGGTCAGGAGTTTAGTGGCCCTGGCAGAACCCAAACTGGGCATCAGTGAGCAGGTTATTGCTAAGCAAGTGCTGCTTGATAGCACCGTTGATGACCCTTTCCATTATTTTACTGATGACCAAGAGTGCACTGATTGGGCAGTAATTGGCTGGGTAAAATTTGTCCTGCTTGTTTTGTGTACAGGACATACCTGGGTAATTTTCCACATAGCCAGGAAGATGCCAGTGTTGTACTGGAACAGCTTGGATAGGGGCGCAGCAAGTTCTGGAGCACAAGTCTTCAGTACTATTGCTAGAATATTATCAGGCCACATAGCCTTTGCAGTATTCAGTGCCTTCAGCCATTTCTTGATATCACATCCTGTTACGGGACTACTACATCACATCCTGTCAAGGTGGTAATGATTGACAGTCATTTAAGATACCACCTACCCACTCCCCTCAACGGCCTTAAAGGTGCATGTTATCATAGCACAACAACCATCACCAAGTTAAAGGAGACAGAGGGTGGCCACGTCCTTGCAGCAGACATATTGTACAAAAGCACTCCACTGCAGCTAATCAATGTGTATACCCCGACTCCAAAGCAAGAGTAGCTGGCCAACTACCAGGAGCTCCTAAGACGACTGGCAATATCCAGGTAGATCATCGTAGTTGTTGAATTCAACAGCATCAGGGTGTGGCTGGACGATCTGACAGGACCAACAGTAAAATGGATGCCATGTCCAGACTCCAAATGGAAACAGTAAAAGATGCCAAATTGCACAATGCCTATTCTGGGGAATGGAGGAAAGATTGGGAAACCAATAGTATTGGGGAATTCTATAGTTAGGGAAACAGGCCAGCATTTCTGCAGGCACAAACGTGAATTCAGGATGGTATGTAACTTCCCTGGTGTCAGGTTCAAGGAGTGGATGCAGAGTACTTTGAGTGGGGAGGGTGAACAGCCAGAGGCTGTGGTCCATATGGATACCAACAACATAGGTAGGAAGAAGGATGAGGCAAACTTTAGGGAGCTAGGTAATAAACTAGCAAGTAGTATCTCAAAGGAAGTAATCCCCAGTGACGCATGCTAGCGAGTGTAGAAATAGGAGGATAGAGCAGATGAATGTATGGCTGGAGAGATGGTGCAGGAGGAAAGGCTTTAGAATCCTTGTCATTGGAACTGGTTTGGGAAGGTGGGACCTGGAGTTTCCTCTGAACCGTATGAGGCCAATGTCCTTGCTGGGTGATTTGCATGTACTTTTGGGGAGGGTTTAAACTAATGTAAGCTAACAGAATGTAACATTTATAGAAAAACAACGTGCCCAAAGAAATTAGGAGAGACAGATATCACTAGAATAAAAAATGGTAATGTATTAGTTGGGGGCCAGGGCAAGAGGGAATGTAACAAGGTCTAATTTATGGTTAAAGTGCATACATGTCTGTGTGTGGGGTGTGGTAAATAAGGTCCATGAGCTGCAGTTTTCAGGTAGCCACATGGGAATATGATAGTGTGGCAATAACAGATACCTGGCAGGACAGGGTATTAAATATGCATCAATTTAAGGTGTTCAAGAAAGATGGTCAAGGAGGTGTGCAATTATTGATTAAGGAGAATCCTACAGTGCTGCAGTGACAGGCCAGGACCTTCTGTGCTCACTGGCATTGGGCGTGTTCAGTAGCAGGGTCTGACAATATACCAAGAAGGCCAAAACGTGGTTTCATGATGTCGTGAAACCAGTTTGCAATCGTCTGCTCCACCCGCCAATGGCTGCCCGGGAACCTCCTTGTAATACATCTGCATATCATTAAAAGACCAGTCCAAAAGAAACATCTCCCCACTGGATTGTCTGCCCACGTTAGTATGATTGCACACTGACTTGTTTCACAACAGCATATAAAAGACGCATACTTGGCAGGCTGCATTTTGAGGGGAACTCGGAGGTGAGTACACAATAACATTGCGGAGCGCTCACCTGGACTTCAATGTTGAGGCTTGTTGGGGGTGGGGGCAAGGGCTGTCCTGCAGTTGAAGGTAGGGCACAAGCACATGCAGAGTGGTGGGGGGGCGGCGGGGTGCTGGTGGTGGTTGAGGGAAGCAGCCTCATACCTTGTATAAAGTGACCTCTGCAGTTGAGACAGTTCAGGCATAGCCACATTGATATGATTGGAGTCGGGCCTGTAGCTTATCTGCCCACTCAAGCAACGCAGAAGCACCAAAATGTCACCAACTGCTCCAGAGCTTTTCACCGCTTGTCACAGACTGCCAACTAATGAGCATTTTTGTGGACAGCAGAACAGTTGGACAACTGGGCATGTTGTACAACATTGTACCATCTCCTTGTGAATCTTGTCATGCAGCAATCACTGATGGAGGTGCTCACAGCCCCCTGCAATGTCATTATCCTTGTTTGGACCAGTCTCCCCCATGGTTAAAGCTAACAGTGCAGCCTTGCAGCGCGGGTTAGGAGAATGCCTGTGCCTGAGCTGAGAGCACAGCATGCAGTCCAGTGGGCAAAGCTGCTGCCTATCGGTCAGGTGGAGTGGGGCAGAGGTGGGTTGGGTTTCAGGCAGCCATGCAGCGCACTAACTTCTGGCTATCCAAGTTGTGGCCAGGATTCTCCGGGATGCTTTAAGGGGCCTTCAGACTTAACCAGGACAGGTTCTTAGTACACCCATGCCAACCATGTGTCTCTCTCTTTCATTCTGCAGGAGGAGTACATCAGGATCATGGAGCCTGTGACCTAGCTGTATGCCTCGTGGTTTACAGAGAGTGAGAAGAGAGCGACGCAGGTGGCTGGCTGGGCAGAGGGAGGGGCAGCACCCTCTGGAAGAAGGGGCGGCTGGGGCTCTTGCACTTGCTGCCCAAGAGCCACAGTGAGCCATCGCTGGTTGGCACCTAGCTAGACTTGGGGTCAATAGATGCTGCCTTTCATTCCTGCAGATGGCCAAGAACCAGTGTCGCCGAAGATTGCGTATGACTAGGGAACTGGTCGGTCACGCCTGCCACCTGCTGCAGGATTTGGTGCCACAGTGACTTGGAGGGCATCCACTGCCAGTGTCCATGAAAGTGACAGCGGTTCAATTTCTACGCCAGTGGTTCCTTTCAGGGCTCCACAGATGACCTCTGTGGGATTTCACAAGCCTCCACCCACAAATGCATCTTCGCGAGGGCACACAACTTTGTGCAATTCACCCGGGACCAGGAGAGACAATTGGATTTGCCCAGATCTCAGGTTTCCCACAGGTGCAAGGTGGCATCGCTTGCACTCACGTGGCACTCAGATCTCTGTTGCAACACATGGTCGACTATGTCAACTGCAAGGGATTCCATTTCCTGAATGTCCACCTGGTGTGTGACCACCACAGACACACCCTGCAGGTCTGTGCACGGTTTCCAGGGATTGTGCATGACTCCTACATTCTCAGTCGGTCACAGATCCCTGACATCTTCCAGGGTCCACAGAAGCTGCAGAGATGATCTTTGGGGACAAGGGCTACCCACAGAGGGCGTACCTAATGACACCCATGTGGTGGCCTCAGACTGCAGCAGAGTGATGCTGTAATGAGGCTCATACAGCAGCTCGCAGCTTGGTGGAGCAGGCCGTTGTGTTGCTGAATATGTGGTTCTGGTGCCTGGACCAGCCTGGTACAGCCCTGCAATACAGTCGCAGAGGGTGTCACACATCATCATCGTCTGCTGTGCCCTTTACAATCTGGTGCTGCAACGGGGAGAGGAGCTGGCCAGGGAGGAGATGGAGGAGCTGGAGGTCTCCTCCAATGACGAGTCCGCCAATGGGGATGAGGGGGAGGAGGTCATTGAAGGTGACAACGATGGGGATGAGCCTCTCGCACTGGCCAATAAGGTGGGGCGCTCGGGAGGCCCTCATAGCTGCGAGATTTGTGGAGGATGATGTTGACAAGCAGCGAGGAGATTCCATAAATCCTCACATTGCATCTATGAACGTTTGGCTCCAGTCTGGCTTCTGGCAATGCACATACCCTCTGTGATAATGCTCCTGTCATGGAGACGCAGTGGAGGCCCTAATAGTCGCTTGATTGCAGGAGGTTGATGACAGCATGCAGTGAGGGCACGCCTCACATTGCCTCTGTGAAGGTCTGACTCCTGTCTGGCCAAGGGCAACTCGCTTGCGATCTGTGATCAGGGTCATATCATAGAGACGTAGCCATGAAACTTTAAAAACATCTGGTACTGTGTCCGCCTTCAGCACCTGACCCCTTCAGGAGCACAGCATCATTGGTCACAGATGCTGAAGAGATGGGAGCCAGCCCCACCTTAAAACTGCTCAGAGCACACAGAGAGAATAACATGACCAAGTCCAAAGGCTCATCATCTGACTGGGACTCAGCAATGTTCTGGCCTCCAGCAGTACTCCGAGTGCCGGACACCTGGGAAGTCCCTGTCACCACCTGCTGTGGATCAGAAAGTGCAATGTTCTCACCAGATTGTGATCCTGGGGCTACTCCAAAGCTAGGTCCCACCGAAGTGTGTGTCTCTGAGCTGGTGGAGGGTGTGGGTGAGCGCTGTGATGAGACTTCAGGGAGGATGCCTCCAGATTCCTCTTCAGAGGTTTCTTCGGGCTTGATTGGAGGCCCTGGGTCATGGATTCTGTTGGCTGTTTGGCAGATGTGCCTGGGAAAGCAAGGAGAGATAATTAGTGCAAGGCAGTGGCCTGTGAAACAGGACACATCACTTACAGCATGGTTGTCTGATGGATGTTGCATTGCTAGATCCTCAATTGGTCGAGCACAGTCAGCCTTACCCTCAGCACAGGAATGGTCCAGATCCTTGCTGGCCAGCTGGACGGTTCGGTTTTCAAAGTCTATGAGGGCCTTGATTTCAGGCATTCCACCACCAGTCTGTGACCTCTTCCTCTTGTTGTGTGCCAGCTTATCCTGCATGAATAGGGATGGAGAGAGTGTAAGCAAGATGCCTGCCTGGCCAGATGATAAGTATGCCTGGCATGTGTGTGTGGTGAGTTTCATGGACAGGATGAGGACCATGACTGCGTGTATGAGAGAGTGAATGGTGATGTCCCTTTAACTGGCAGTGAGTGAAAGTCCTGTGGGTGTGTGATGGGTTTATGAGTGTGAGCTGAGAATGATGAGAAGAGTGTCTTCCCTGATGGAACGGAGATCATCATTCATCCTCTTGCGGCACTGGGTGGCTGTCCTCTTTTGAAGGGCATTGGCACTGACCACTGCTGCCACCGCCCCCCCCAAGCCTGGTTGGTCACACCACTAGGGGACCTCGCAGTGGGCCTCCACAGCATCTGAAAGGCGTTCCAGTGACATGTCATTAAACCTGAGGGCTGCAGACTTTCTGCCTTTCATGGACATCTTCCCTGCAGCGTCCTGGGCTGGAAACACTGAGATATGTGCACATGGCTGTACTTTAACTATGGTGCCCGGCGTGATGAAGCAGCGAGGTGTTGCTGTGGCGGGCGAATGAGAGCCTGCCCGCCATGGAAATGGCATATTTCCCGGCAATGCATAATTAATGCAGTGGGGTTGGGAAGATACGGTGTGAAAAGCCGCCATTGTGGCCGTTCACTCACTCGCTACCACACTTAGTGCAAATATGGGACGATTCCACCCAGAGTGTCTGTGAGGGATCAAAAACTGAATCTATTTGGAAACAATGGCAAAAACAACAATAAATGCTGGATGTGGTGTTATGATCCCAGCTGATGTTAATACTAGACAAGTCAGAACCCAGAATGAAACCTGGCTTGGTAGATTCTAACTTTGTTTTTTTAAGAAACTGTGGAGGTTGGTTACTGAACACATTTACAAGAGTCTGCCAGTGTACTGTTAACACAAAGAATAAAACATATATTAGATGAAAAAAATTGAACTATATTACACTAGACAAAAAAGGTTGGAAAGATTTTAACACAGATACCAGAAAATAATTCAAACCCACATGATTACTTTTATACCAGCAACCCTCACAGACACAAAACCCTAGTAAAAATTTACCGCTGTCCCAACACCAAGGTTTCTTGCTTGGGTTAGCTCAGTTTCAAACAGTTTTCTTCTGGTGGACTTCTGAGCATTCATGAGATGCTTTTCTTCAGCTGGTACCTCTCCCTGTGATAGTCAAAAACTGCAATCTAAACTCACTATTACTTCAACTTCAGAGCAAACACATGGGGCAGAATTTTTAGCCTGGCAGATGGGCATGCGCTGACCCGCTCGAGCTTTAAATAAAGTGCATTGATGTCAGCTGAGTGTGCAGATGTTAGCGCACACTCTCACGATATTTCGCTAGGCAGATGCGTGATGGAGACGGATGCGTGCTTGCCGTTAATTAAGTGATCACTTAAGGCCCTTGAGACACCAATTGTCTATGACTTTACAAAGCCCGTGCGATTTTCAGGCCATTGCGTGGGCAAAATGGGCAGGCGGGGAGGCCACAATTATCAAAACCTCATCCAGAGGAGGGATAAGAGGGGTCAGTGGTCTTGTCAAAGTGGTTAGTGAAGAGGGCAGAACATCACTTGCTGCTGGTTGTTTCTGTGAACAGGACAACTTCATCTCCCTTCAGAGCTGCATTCAGATATTTTAGAGTCTTCAGTTCAGGACTCAATTGTTTTCCAGGCCCCTGGAGGATTCACATTGCATGGGGCCTTCCAGGTATCAGACAGCCTTCCCTTACCCTGGTAATGGGGATTGTGATCTCCACTCGAGGCACCTCCTCTGAGGAGGAAGAGAGGGCCAGAAGGGGGAGGAGGCCATGAGTCCCTATTCAACTTTAGGGGGAGGGACCTATGGGAGGAGAGGTGCAGGCATAAGGGCCCCTGGGCCAACAGGAAAGCCAAGGTGGAAGGGGCCGTAGGAGACGTCACTATCCTGCCAGGGTTTACAGGCAGCAATGCAGCTACCTCAATATGTCTGATGTGCAATGCCGATGGAGGCTCCATCTCTCACTGAAGACAGTGACTTCCATCTGTCAGATGATCGGGCCTGAGATCAGCTCTGACCGTGTGGGTGGACACCCCATGCCAGTGGCTCTGAAGGTCACTGTGGCCCTCAGCTTCTATGCCTCCAACTCTTTCCAGGAACTAGTGGGGGATCTGTGTGGAGTCTCCCTATCAGCTGTCCACAGTCAAGCTGGTGACAGAAGCTAGGTTCAGGTGTGCATTGACTTTCATTCTTTACTGTATGGATGAGGCCAGCCAGACTGAGCAAGCCAGAGGCTTTGCAGTGATTGCTGGGTTCCCCCGTGTCCAGGGTGCCATCAACCGCACACATGTGGTCATCAAGGCGCCAGCGGGTCAGCCGGGTGCCTTCATCAACAGGAAGGGCTGCCACTCCATGAATTTGCAGATAGTGTGTGATCACAGGATGCAGATTCTATAAGTCTGTGCAAGGTACCCAGGCAGCTCCCATGATGAGTACATCCTGAGACACTCCCAGGTGCTGGGGCTCTTCAGTGCTCCAGCCCAGCTGGATGGATGGCTGCTGGGTGACAAGGGTTATCCCCTCAAAATGTGGCTCATGATGCCTCTCTTCCACCCAGAGTCCGAGCAGCGGTACAATAGGAGCCATGCCTCCACAAGAGCTGTGGTGGACAGAACCATCAGTCCTCTCAAGATGCGCTCTGATGCCTGGACCGTTCAGGGGGCCCACTACAATACTCCCCGATCGTGTCTCGGTGATAGTGGTTACATGCTACACTCTCCACAGTCTGGCACTGGGAAGGGGGGATGCAGTGGAGGAAGATCTTGATGCAGCTGCACAGGCAACAGATGATGAGTCCAGTAATGAGTCTGAGGACGAGCACGGTGAGGAGAATGTTCAGGGGATAGACGCTGACCTGGGTAACCTACAGGGAGGCAGGGACCCCGGGGAAGCTTTGATCCAACGCTTCTTCAGCTAGCCTACCAAATAAGAACCACCACAACATGCCAAGGCTGCAGGTTCCAGAGTCGATCCCTGACAGGACCAATTCCTTGGTCAACAACATAAACTTTGCAATAAAGTTTCAGGAGACACACGTCCATCATAACATCATGGCCTACCCTGCACCGACAGAATAAATGAAGCATACAGAGGCCAGTTACTTGTGAATATTAAAAGTGCAGAAATTAACATGAACTGGTGGTTTCCATCACACCATTAATAAAAGAAAAGAAAAATGAGGGAACCCGAGATAAGCCCATGTTGTGCTTAAGGTGCTTTAAGTTTTCGGTTGTGGGTGCTACATCTTGGTGCCCCTCCTCGCTGGCACCGGCATTGGATGCTGCCTGCTCACTCTGCTGTCTTGTTGGCCTTGATGACCTTGGCGGTCATCCTTGGCCAGTGAATCCTGTGCTGGCTCCACCGGGGAGGGAGCGGCCTGTGCCACGACTGGCATCTCCCCAGTCGCCACAGCCTCATCAGATGCCACAGTTACTGGCAGAGGGACAAAGATGCTGCCATCATCTGGAGTGCCCTGAGAGGAGACCGCAGAGACGACAGGCAGCTTGTGCGCCAATTTCAGGTCACTTTGGACCTCCCTGCGCACCAGTGATTGACGGGCACCTAGCTGGGATGCTGGGTGCCTCATCCATCTCCCACACTGACATTGACCAGCTGAGGTCATTGCTGGTGTGAGGGCTTGCAGGCCTGAGCGCAACCCCAGGAACCCCTGACTGAGTCCCTGGAGAAGCCTCTCCATGAGAGACCCCATTCTCTCCATGGAGGAGGCATTGTGCTCGGCAATGAGGATCAACACAGTACTTATTCTCCACAGGGACTCCTCCACAACAAATTCATGGCATGCATTCCCTCATGTATCTCCGCTAGATCCCCCCACACACCCTGCTGGACATCCAGCATCTGCTGCCTCATGGATTACTCCAGAGGCACATCATCAGCCACCGACTGAGCATGCTCCTGGTCCCCGGCAGTCCTCCGACTGCCAGCGCCCTGGGCACTCTCTGCCTCCGCCTACACCTCGAATGAGCGTGAAGTGCCTTCACAAATTTGCACAGGTAGACTACACAGCGATGATATGCCCACCGAGGTGCTGGTATCTGCACTGGTGCCTGCTTGAAGGAAACGGCGTGACACAGGTGCGTGGTGAGCATGGTGGTCCTCAGGGGTCAGGGACGGGCCTTCAGGCTCCTCATAACAAATGGCTGGTGAGCCTAAAAGGGAGAAGAAGGACATGTCATTCATGAGAGTCATCACACTGTCACTGTACATGCTTGGCACCCTGGTGAGACAGAGATATGCATCATGGTGCCCTTGTCTTTTGATTATCAATGGTGATTTCAGGTTCGAAGCTCACATCAATATAGAGACTACACTGGAATAGTAGCAATAACTGACATTCTCACCTCAGTGCACTGCACTCTTACCTTTGTCTGGCACCCTAACATCACTGTGGCCACTTGACCGAGGTGCATGGCGCCTCTCCAGCTCCAGGGCCTCCTGCTCTTATCACGAGAGGATGAGGATGTGGGTGTCCCCTGCCAGACCGCGACATCTCAGCATTGTTATGGAATGTTTACTCCTGAAAGGACAGAGGAGCATTGATTAGTCCACTCACTACCTGGAGCGCTACTGCAGCCAACCCCACCTGAGGAATACCTCGTAGGGCTCAGCCGATTCATGACCCTGGAGCCACAAGGCAATCAGTCCAAGCAGCTAGGGCTCAACCCATTGGCCAGATCCTGCCTCATTGACATTTTGGCACTCACACTCTAACACCTCTGAGGTCCAAGGGTGAGATGGGCAGCTCTTAACTGTTCTACAAAGTGACCCATGCGAATACAGTACTCACCCATCCCGATCACAGCAGCTTGTTGAAGGTGGCCGTACAGGGTGAGAAAGTGGTTACTATGGCATACGGGATTCTGAATAATATAAATAGAGGCTTATGATCCATAAAGAAAGAAGTTATGATGAACCTTCATAAACTTCCACGCACAAGTATATCCAAGAGGTCACATACGCCATCTTTGCGAAGGCACAGAAATTTATGCATTTTGCCCGGGATCAGGAAAGCCAGGGAGCACCAGCCCTGGGATTTGCTCAGATCTCTGGCTTCCCACATGTGCAGGCTGCCATCGACTGCACTTGCATGTGCTTAGATCTCCATGGCAACAAGCAGTCAAATGCATCAACACTCATTGAATGTTCAGTTTGTCTGTGGCCGCCACAAACACATCCTACAGATCTGAGCACAATTCCCAGGGAGCGACCATGGCTGCTGCATCCTTAGCAGGTCTCAGATTCCTGACACCTTCCAGAGAGGCTGCAGGGTTGACTCCTCAGAGACAAGAGCTACCCACAGAGGCTGTGGCTGATGATGTTCATGAGACAGTCTCAGGCTGCAGTAGAGCGACGGTATAATGAGGAAACTATAGATACTTTGAAAATGCGGTTCCGGTGCTTGCAGTGGAGGCCCTAATAGTCACTAGATTCCAGGAGGATGATGACAACATGTAGTAAGGACATGACCCAGACCACGAGCATGACCCAGACCTCCCTGTCGCTTGCCATTTCAACACACCACCCTGCTCTTAAGCCCACATGTCTGTCCTTGACCTGCTGCAATGTTCCAGTGAAGCTCAACGCAAACTGGAGGAACAGCACCTCATCTTCTGACTAGGCACTTTACAGCCTTCCGGACTGACTATTGGGTTCAACAATTTCAGATCATGAACTCTTTCCTCCATCCCCACCCTCTTTCCGATCCCCCTTTTTCCAATAGTTTATAACTTTTTTACAAATATATTTTTCTTTTACCTCCTATTTTTAAATTTATTTCGATATTTTGTTTCATCTCCACCTTTTAGCCCATTTCGATCCCTTCCCTTCACCGCACCCCCATGAGGGCCATCTGCCACTAGCTTGTCCTGTTTGCTACCCTTAATATCCCCATTAGCACATTCCTTAGATAATATCACCACCGTCAACACCTATTTGTCCTTCTGTTTATGACATCTTTGTCAGTCTCCTCTTGGCCTCCACCTATCACAGGCCCTCTATCGAGCTCTACCTGTCCACCCCCCCCCCCTACCAACTTATAATTCTTCTCATTTCTATATGTCTTGGTTCTGATGAAGGGTCATATGGACTCGAAACATCAACTGTGTCCCTCTCCACAGATGCCGTCAGACCTGCTGAGTTTTTCCAGGTATTTTTGTTTTTATCCTGTCCTACCTATCTTGGTGTCATTGGCAAATTTAGCTACAACTCATTCGCTCCCTTCATTCAAATCTTTGAGAAAGTTTGTAAATTGTTGAGGACCCAGCACTGATCCCTGTGGCACTCCACTAGTTACACCTTCCCAATCTGAAAAAGACCCATTTATCCCTACTCTCTGCTTCCTGTTAGCAAGCCAATCCTTTATCCATACTTTTTTAAAATTCATTCACGGGATGTGAGCTTTGCTGGCTGGGCCAATAATTATTGCCTATCCCTAGTTGCCCTTGAGAAGGTGATGGTGAGCTGCCTTCTTGAACCGCTGCAGTCCCTGTGCTGTATGTATACCCACAATGCTGTTAGGAAGGGAGTTCCAGGATTTTGACCCAGCAACAGTGAAGGAACAGCGATATATTTCAAAGTCAGGATGGTGAGTGACTTGGAGGGGAACTTCCAGGTGGTTGTGTTCCATCTATCTGCTGCCCTTGTCCTTCTAGATGGTAGTGGTCATGGGTTTGGAAGGTGATATCTAAGGAGCCTTGGTGAGTTCCTGCAGTGCATCTTGTAGATGGTACACACTGCTGCTACTGTGCATCGGTGGTGGAGGGTGTGAATGTTTGTGGATTGGGTGCCAATCAAGCGGGCTGCTTTGTTCTGGATGGTGTCAAGCTTCTTGAGTGCTGTGGGAGCTGCACTCATCCCGGCAAATGCGGAATATTCCATTGCACTCCTGACTTGTGCCTTGTAGATGGTGGACAGGCTTCAGGGAGTGAGAAGGTGAGTTATTCGCCACAGGATTCCTAGCCTCTGAACTGCTCTTGTAGCCATAGTATTTGTATGGCTAGTCCAGTTTAGTTTCTGGTCAATGGTAACCCCCAGGATTTTGATAGTGGGGGATTCAGTGATGGTAATGCCATTGAACATCAAGGGACGATGGTTAGATTCTCTCTTGTTGGAGATGGGCAATTTTTCACATAGCCGGATAGATGCCTGTACTGGAACAGCTTGGCTCGGGGCATGGCAAGTTCTGGAGTGCAAGTCTTCAGTACTATTGCTGGAATATTGTCAGGTCCTATAGCCTTTGCAGTATCCAGTGCATTCAACCATTTCTTGATACCATGTGGAGTGAATCGAATTGGCTGAAGTCTGGCATCTGCGATGCTGGGGACCTCCAGAGGAGGCCAGATGGATCATCTACTCAGCACTTCTGGCTGAAGATTGTTGCGAATGCTTCAGTCTTATCTTTTACACTGATGTGCTGGGCTCCCCCATCATTGAGGATGGGGATACTTGTGGAGCCTCCTCCTCCAGTGAGTTGTTTAATTGCCCACCACCATTCACGACTGGATGTGGCAGGGCTGCAGAGCTTAGACCTGATCCGTTAGTCATGGGATTGCTTAGCCCAGTCTATCACTTGCTGCTTATGCTGTTTGGCACACAAGTAGTCCTGTGTTATAGCTTCGCCAGACTGACACCTCATTTTTAGGTATGCCTGGTGCTGCTCCTGGCATGCCCTCCTGCACTCTTCATTGAACGAAGGTTGATCCCCTGGTTTGAAGGTAATGGTAGAGTGGGGGATATGCCAGGCCATGAGTTTACAGTGTGTTCAAATACAATTCTGCTGCTGCTGATGGCCTACAGTGCTTCATGGATGCCCAGCCTTGAGTTGCTAGATCTGTTCAAAATTTATCCCATTTAGCATGGTGCTAGTGCCACACAACACGAGGGAGCATATCCTCAATGTGAAGGTGGGACTTAATCTCCACAGCGGTTGTGCAGCAATTACTCCTACTGATACTGTCATGGACAGATGTATCTGCAGCAGGAGGTTGGTGAGGATGAGGTCAAGTATATTTTTCCCTCTTGTTGGTTCCCTCATCACCTGCCACAGACCCAGTCTAGCAGCTATGTCATTTAGCATTCAGCCAGCTTGGTCAGTAGTGGTGCTACTGAGTCACTCTTGGTGATGGGCATTGAAGTCTCCAACCCAGAGTACTTTCTGCACCCTTGCCACCCTCAGTACTTTCTCCAAGTGATGTTCAACATAGAGGAGCGCTGATTCATCATTTGAGGGAGGGTGGTACATGGTAATCAGCAAGAGGTTTCATGCCCATGTTTGACCTGATTCCATGAGGCTTCATGTGGTCTGGAGTTGATGTTGAGGATCCCAGGGCAACTCCCTAATCTTCCTGACAACAGATATTAGGCTAATAGACTATAATTTCCTAGTTTTCCTCTCTCACCTTTCTCAAACAGCAGTGTGAATGCACAATTTCCCAATCTAAGGAAATCATTCCTGAATTGAGAGAATTTTTGGAATATTAGGGAATTAGAGATTAGGGGTAGAATTGTCCTAGATTTGCTCCAAGTGCAGTAGAGGGAGGGAAAAACAATATTTTACCGGCTGGCTTCAATGGCGGTTTTTCATGCCGTATTGTCCCATTCCCACTTCATTAATAATGGAGCCACAGGAAACACGCCATCTCACTGGCAGACAGCCTCCGATTTGCCCATCATGCTGTTATCTCACCGCTTCATCACACAGGGCATCATATTTAAACTGCAGCCACGCACATACTTCTCAATGCTTGCAGCCCAGAAGGACACCAGCGAAGACATGACCTCAAAAGACTTGAAGATTGCAGTTTCCTGATTCAGTGACACATCTCAGGGACATCTTCTGGATGCTGTGGAGGCCTGCCCCCGCTCTGGCAGCAGGAGGCCCAACAGTCTCACCACTCTGGCTTGGAAGGCGGTGGCAGAGGTGGTCAGTGCTAATGCTGAATATGAGGTCAGCCATCTTGTGCAGAAAGCAGATGAATAATCTCTTCCATGCTGCCAAGTTAAGGCAACCATCTCATCATTCTAAACTCACACTCACAAGCTCTTCACACATTCACTGGCATCTCACTCACTGCCAACTCAAGGAACATCACCACTCACTCTCTCTCATACAAACCCTCAAATTACCATCTGGTTTCATCTCCTCTGAAGACTGCCTCCTCAGCCCTCACCATCTTGAGGCCACTTGCACAGGTCAACGTGTGCCCCCATACACACTCTGGGATACCCTCCTTCCCCAGTATAGCCCTTGCCCTGCAGCCTCTTCCCTTGCCTGAGGCCACTTTGTCCTCTTCCCCAAGCAGGCCCCAGTCCGGCAGCCATTGAAAAGCCAGCCCCGCCTTATGGCTGGTCTGGTAGGTAGAGACCTGCCTGTGAGCCCCCCTAAAAGTGATGTGGTGCTGCCTGCGAAGCCTGGTGCTGATGACCACGAGCGCTGCCTTAAGAAAGGTAGACAAACCTCAAAGTCCTGAGCAACATGCAGCTCCCCAGGTGCACATCACTTACATACAGTTGTGAAACATGTCGGCCTGATTCCTGGGTGACCCAGCATGGGAGGAAATGCCACCCGCCATTGATGGGTGAAACAGACGATTGCAAACTAGTTTCATGATGGCGTAAACCAATTTTTGGTCTTCTCACCGTATTGTCTGCTCATGCCACCATAATGCCCGACGCCAAGGGGTGCAGAAAGTTCTGGCCTAGATTAGGGAATCTACAATATTCCCATCTACTCCCTTTAAAACCCTTCAATGGAAACCATCTGTTTGTGGGGATTTATCACTGTTTAATGTCAGTATTTTCTTCTCTTCTGTAACTGAGTCCCCAACCCAAATTCAGTATTAGTTTCCTCAGGATGTTTGGTATGCTGTCCAAGATCTGTTCTATTTGTATTGTGTGTGCTTTTTCTTATGGCTCTATGTTGACTCTCACCTCTTTAGTTTTCCATGGCTGTCCTTTTTGACAAGCCTCTTGCTCCTAAGGCATATTAAGTTTCTCTTTGAACAGGTCACACTTGGCTTCAGTCGCTATACTATTAATAGATTCATCCAATTTACTGTGGACAGTCTATGACTGGGATTTTCCGGCCCCATCATGGAAGGACCCACCATGGGAAAGTCCATTGACTTTCGGTGGGGCCAGATGATCCCTTCAGCGGCAGGGCCAGAAAATCCCGCCCTATGGGCAGAATTTTGCCTTTGGCAGGTGGGCTCGGTGGGGGTTGGGCAGGGGCCGTGGGGAAGCCGACCACTGCCCGTGATCATGGCCGGACTGTGATTTCATGCTAGTGGGCCAATTAAGGTCCACCCAGCGTGAAACGTGAGTGCTGAGCTGCCTGTGCGGGCGGGGAGAGGGCAAGAATGAACTTCACGCATGCGCGCAAGTGCACGCTTGAAAATCTCCCTGAGGCACAGAGCTGCCAATGAACAATTTTCAAAATAAAAAATAAAGATGTTAAAAATGTTATAAAACATGTCCCCTCATATGACACTATCACATGAGTAGGGCCATGTTATTAATGAAGTTTAAAATTTTTATTTTATTTTTATTTGTGTTGGAAACCTCATCCTGCCTGTGGATGAGGTTTCCAAAAAAATGCAAAGGCCGCTTGCCTTTTCACCTGCCTGCCATTCGTTAGGTTGGATGGGCAGCAAAACATTTGTTTCAATGACCTTGTTAATGGCCTTAATAGGCCTTTTAATTGTCAGCGGGGCGCTGCCGACTCTGCCGTGCGCCTGCTGACTGAAATATTGCGTGACTGTGTGTTGATGTTGGGATACTCACCCAACGTCAACATGCATCATTTTATGCTCGAGCGGGTCGGGCGCGTGCCCACCCGCCAAGGTAAGAATTCTACCCTATGTCTCATCTCACTGAAACCAGCCTAACCTATATCTAGAATTTTAGTAGCTTGTTTTGTGTTTCACCCATTCAAACACAATGTTGAATATGATTATATTATGATTGCATTGGATGAGCATTCATGCACAGTTAGACAGCTAATTGTATCTGGCTCTTTACTCATTACTAAATCTAATATGGCATGTCTTCTTGTTGGTTCTAGGACTTAATGTCGCAGAAAACTATCTCAGACACAGTCAAGAAATTCACTACCTTATTGACATGTGCTAGTCAGTTTATTACAATCCAAATGACAGTTAAAACACCCCATTAAAACCACACTGTCTTACTATATGCTTGTTTAATCTCTGCATTTATACAATCCACAACTTCACTGCTATTACCTAAGGGCCTATACACAACTCCCATTAGCCTTAAATCCCTTCCTATTTCTTCATTCTACCCATAAATTCCTCATTGTTTGCTTATCTCTTCCCTTACCACAGAAATGATTTCATCCTTAATGACTAAGATTGCTCCTCCCCTTCTACCATTTTCTTTACCATTACTGTAGACCTTATAACCTGGTATATTTAGTTCCCAGTTCTGACTGTCATGCAACTATACCACAATAAAGGCTATTGTGTTGTACCTTCCAAGTTGAATTTGCGCCTGTAATTCATTGAATTTCTTTCCTGCACTCTGCATTTTATAACAAATGCATATTCGGGCCATACATCCCAACCTGTGCTTCTGCTCTAATGTTTTACTCACACACTTTTTATTTCAATCACTTGGTTCAATTACTCTACATCTTTTAGTTTTTCCTTTACTTGTAATGCCTAAAGGACAATTTTTGACTGTTACTCTACTCTCTTCCCTTTCATTAGCTTTTGAACTATTATTTGTACTATTTGTTTTAGCTGAGTGCTCCTCCCTACTTACTACTTTAAAATCCAGGGGACCACCTTATTTGTCCTTTCAGCTAGAATCTTGGCCCCAGCTCAGTTCAGCCCATCCCTATGGTACAGTGCCTTCTTGTTCCAATACTAGTGCCAGTGTCCCATGAAATGGAACCATTCTTTCCCACTCCATTTCTTCAACCCAATATTCATCTCCATAACCTGTTTATTCTTAGGGCAATTTGTATGTGGCTCAGGTAATAATCCAGAGATTATTACCTTTAGGGCCTGTCCTTAATTTAGTTCCTGGTGGTCTCCAAACTGGACCTTTTATGTTCTCTTCCCTATGTTGTTGAACATAGATCACAATGACTGGATCCTCTCCCTTCCACTTTAATATCCTACAAAGCTGGTTTGAGGATGTTGTGTTGCCTTGGAGAGAAATGGCCAAAATTTAATGCCACCCATCCTTCAGGAGAACTTTGCAAACCTAAAACACCATGCAGAGCTTAAGGACATTAATCAATCTTCAATTGATACTAAAGGCATCTGAATGCCTTGTTTCCATGACCTTATTTGACATCTTTGTTAGATGATGGATTAGTAGTGCCTCTTAGGCTGCACCAAGAACAAGTGCCTTGCAAGGTGTAGTTGCAGATAATGTTGGTTCTCTAGGAAAATGGATTGACTTAAGACTTTCTCCAATGTCTTTACATGAGAGTGCTCAGATATTGGCCTGATACCATCTTCCTGCTATATGCTGATTCTGGGACAGCAGATACCCTGAAACAAGATCCACCTCCTTACTTGAAGGCTCCAAGGAAAGTATATCAGCCAACCACCATACCATTTTTATCTAAATAAGGGAGCAACTAACAGAGGTAGTGAGCTAAAAACAATGGAAAATACGTTAACTGGTATAAGGGGATTCATAATGTTAGGAAGTAATTATAAAAACGGCGAAAGGATTTTATTAGAATTTACTGGCGAATATTGCTCTTTAAAGACACCTTGATCACATAGACATCAGAGTTCATTTTTATGTATACTTACAACATTGGGAGTTAGATGATGGCAATGGAATTGTTTATTTGGTGAGTAAACTTTATTTTTTGAAAACATTCATAAACCCATTGTGCTCTCCTTTGTCTGGAGCTGATTTCTGCCTTTCCTATAATATTTCCTCTCCTTGTGCCATGGTGATGCCTAAATAAGATCTTCTTGATCTATAGGTCCTGCAGTGTTTATTTAAAGAGGAAGATATACCTTCAGCGATGTCTTCTAATCCATGTCTTGCATATCTCCACCCTCCTTTTCCCCTTCAAAACATCAAAATAAATAATTTTGCTTTGAGAATCCATATGTAAAATGCAAAGTACTTTGAGCAGAGCTGAGCAAAAGTAACAGCAAAAATTCTGAAAAGACTGACAAATCTGTAGTTCTGTCCAGAACTATTTTTGAAAATGCTAAAAATACTCTGGGCAGTTGAGGCAATGGGTCTGCTTCAAAAACAAAGTACACTTTGTGCATTTTTTAATAGTACTTATTTTATTCCAACACATGGTTTATTGCTAATTGAGTCAGGCTGCCTGGCAAACAAAGCCAACCAGACTCTCAGTGCTCCACGGGAAACACTTGTATCCTTTGGCTCAAAGGTTGGGTTGTATAGACTGAGTTAAATCAAGGCAAACTAAAATGTAGCTTCAAGCATTTGAAAAACACAAAACCAAACTAAAATGCTGTTACTTTCTAACTGTGGAAGAGAAAAATTGAATAGATAAAGAGGCCTAGCTGAATTTTAAACCATCATCAGAATGCTTTAACTTCTTGCCAAGGTTGAACTATAACTGAGCCCTCTGCTGGTTTAGATTTGTACATGTAACTTGATAATCCATAGGGACTGCCTGAAATACTTTTAGTTTGAAGGAACACATAATTAAATGTAGCCTCACTTCACTTTGCTATAGCTACAGCATGTGTATGGCTATACCATTAATTAATCATTTTGAGATAAGAAACATATTGCCTACATGAGCGCACCAAAGAAACTCAACACCAACCTAGACAAAGCAGAACACTTGATTGACATCCCACTCACCACCTTAAACATTCAGTCCCTTTACCACTGGCACACTGACTGTGGCATGCACCATCTACAGGATGCAGTGCAGCAACGCGCCGAGGCTTCTTCAACAGGAACACCCAACCACACAACCTCTACTAACCAGAAGGACTAAGGCAGTAGGTGCATGGGAACATCACCATCTCCAAGTTCTCTTCCAAGATGCACACCATCCTGGAAATCTATGGAAATGTATCGGAATATATCGCCACTCCTTCACTGTTGCTGTGTCAAAATCCTGGAACTCCCTCCTTAACAGCGCTGTGGGGGTTACCTACACCATGTGGACTACAGTAGTTCAAAAAGGTGGTTCACCACCTTCTCAAAGGAAATTGATGATGGGCAGTATAAGTTAGTTTTACCGGCGATAACCACATTCAGTGAGGAATATGAAAAGGTGCATTCTTTGTATTCTCCTGCTTAGACAGCAGTTTTAGACAAGAAGAAGAGCTGATCAAGTGCTGGAAGACATCTCAGAATGATTTATGGGGGGGGGTGGGGTGGCGGTGATATTAGGACAAAATGCTGCAGATGCTTCTGATCTGGAAGAAAATCTGAAAACATTGGAAATACTCAGCAGGTCTGGCCAGATCTGTGGAGAGAGAAACAGAATTAATGTTCCAGGTTAATGAACTTCTGTCAGAACAGAAGTAAGTTATGACATGTAAGAGGTTTTAAGCAAGTACAGATGCACAAAAAGGCCTTTTGACAAAAAGTCAAAAGGCAAAAAGTGAAGGTCTGTTATAGGGTGGAAGGCAGGGGAAATTAAATGACAAAGGGATCTGGTGAAAGGCAAAAAGTGATGATAATAGGGCAAGTAAAAAAAAAAAAGACTGGTTAGAGAAGGTGTAAATAGAAAAATTTCCGACAACTGCAGTCTGAAAAAGTGATTCTCAAGTCTTCTGTCACTGGGAACAGTTTCTCCCAATCAGCTCTGTCCAGACCCCTCATGATTTTGAACACCTCTATCAAATCTGGTATCAACTTTCTCTTTTCTAAGAATGACAGCCCCAGCTTCTCCAATCCAGCTATGTAACTGAAGTCCCTCATCCCTGGAACCATACTCGTAATTTTTTTCTGCGTCTTCCATAATGTCTTCACATCCTTCCTAAAGTGTAGTGCCCAGACTTGTACTTCAGTTGAGGCCAAACCAGTGTTTCTAAAGGTTCAAT
Organism: Carcharodon carcharias; assembly: GCF_017639515.1. Taxonomy (NCBI): domain Eukaryota; kingdom Metazoa; phylum Chordata; class Chondrichthyes; order Lamniformes; family Lamnidae; genus Carcharodon; species Carcharodon carcharias. The sequence continues at coordinate 174,167,823 of NC_054469.1, forward strand.
TTGACTTCCTTGCTTTTGTACTCTATGCCTCTATTTATAAAGCTCAGGATCCCATATGCCTCATTAACTGCTTTTTCAACCTGTCCTATCAGCTTCAACAATTTGTGCATGTATAACCCCAGTCCCTCTGATCCTACACTCCCTTTAACATTGTATCCCCAATGCTATATTGCCTCTCCCACTTCTTAATACCAAAATTTATCACTTTGCCCTTCTCTGCATTAAATTTCAACTGCCATTTCACCAGCCTATCTCCTCTTGAAATCTATCACTATCCTCCTCACAGTTCACAATACTTCCAAGCTTTTGGATAGGCAGGAATGTGGGGTTGAGGTTACAGTCAGATCAGCCATGATCTTATTGAATGGTGGAGCAAGCTCAAGGGGCCGAGGGGCCTACTCCTGCTCCGAATTCATATGTTTGTATGTAAGTTTTGTGTTTCTGCAAATTTTGCTCAGAACACCGAAGTCAAGTTCATTAATATAGATCAAGAAAAACAATGATCCTGATACCAACCCCTGGGAAACCCTACTATATGCCTTCCTCCAGTCAGTAAAACAAGCATTGAACACTATTCTCTGTTTCCTGTCACCCAGCCAATTACATATCCATTCTGCTACTGTCCCTTTTATTCCATGAGCTTTAACATTGCTGACTTAAGACTGTTATATGACACTTTATCAAATGCCTTAGTTCATGTACACCACATCAATCATAATACACTCATAAACTCTCCCTGTTATCTCATCAAAAAACTCAAGCAACCAAGTTAAACTGATTTGCCATTAAGAAATCCATGCTGGCTTTCCTTAATTTGCCCAAATGAATGTAATTTTGTTCTGAATTATTGGGTGGAGTTTTCTATCGATGAGACTAAGTGCGGTGGCGGGCGGTTTCAGCAGTGCCCGCCCTGCTGTCCAGAATGGTGGGAACTCGTGCCTGATGCTGCGCTTGGAGGATCATTAATGATGCAAAGGCGTGTATCGGTCTGAATCACCTGGGAGTTGATTTGAGTGGCTGCCATCAGCTAGCGGGTTCAGAGGTCTGGGCACCATATTTAAATGCCAGTCCAACACATAATCTCACTCTTTCCAGCCCACCAGAGATGTCTGGCAGCCAGAAGAGGAAGGCCAAGAGCCTGAAGAACAAGTATGTGCCCCGCTTCATGTACCAGGCCCTCCAGGCCTTGATTAGAGGGGTTCAGGTGCAAAGGCACACGCTCTATTCCTGGGATGGCTGCAGGAAGCATAACAGCCTCACTTTTCTGGCCTGGGAGGCCTTCACAGAGCAGATCAGTGCAGCTGGCAACTGAGCCTGAAACGCCATCCAGTGCAGGAAGAGGATGAATGATCTCATCAGCTCCATCAGGATAATTCGTCCTTCAAACCCTCCAATATCAAACTCTTATCACGGCGTCATGCACTCAAATGGCTACTTTCTCACTAACCATTTGAGGGGGACACATATCAACACTCATTTCCTCACAGAGACTTTCACATCACCATCATCCCATCTGTCATGTTGCTCACACTCTATCCTCTGGCCCCACCCTGGGGAGGGCTCATCACACACAGGGAACATGCATCTCACCCAACCTCTGCTCCTACCCTTCTCATCACACGCCTTACTTTCTTCTTCATTCAGGCCAAGCTGGCATACAACAGGTGTGAGAGATCACAGGCCGGGAGAGGGACAGCTGACATCATTGCCCTTACTGAGCTTGAGGAGGCTGCAGCTGAGCTGGCTGGGGCGGATAGGGATCGCTCCTATGGGGAAAGGGAGATCAGCCTCTCCCGCCAACCCCGTACGGATCACAACTCCATCACTTCATCAAATCCTGACATTCATAGTGAGTCATATTTGCAGTCTTACCTAGCTTGTGGTCATTATCATCTATTTTCTAGGCACCAGCAGATGGAGGCCCCCAAGCCAGACCAGCACCAATGCGGGCCCACAGGCTTCATCCAAAGAGGAAGCTCCAGAAGAACCGTCACAATGCTCACTCCAGCTCTGAGACGCACAATTCAGTGGAGCACAGCTGTAGATTAGGCTCAGGCTCACACTGCGAAACACCTCACTGACATACCCTGCAGCAGTCGGAGGCAGGGACAGCCCAGGTCTCCGGCATTCGGAGGGCTGCTGGAGACCAACCATATGCTCAGTCCGAGTCAGATGATGAGCCTCTGGAAGCGGCCTCCAAATCAATGCTGTAGATGCAATGGCAGGCTGCGGAACATCAGGCAGAGATTCGACAGTCACTGTCTGATGTTGTGGCCCTGGCAATGCGAGTGCCTCGAGGTCACCATGGGAAAATTGATGCCCACTGTTATGGCACAGCACATGGTAAATGCTGAGCTGCTCAAAGCCTAGAGGGAAACTTGAAACAGCTGCCACAATTGTTTTTGCAACTTGTATTTTATTTCGAGATGCGTGCCTTGAATTCAGTAGTAATAAGTTCACCAAGTCTTAGAGGTTTTTTACAAAATTAAGTTAAACATTTATTATTAGAAGAAAATATTTTAAGCACATACATAGGTCTACAAATTACCACTGTAACAACTCCTAAATCCCCTAATTAATCTGAGTCCCAGTTATAGCTCTATTAAGGCAACAGTAAAACAACATAGATTTCGACAGACCCAGGGAAAGCACACAATACCCTGGACAGGGAGATTCAAAGTGTGTTTTCTTAACTTTGGTTCCTGTAGACAGCAACTTGAAGAGGCTGGAGGGTTTTCACACTTGTTTTAGATCTTAGAATTTCTTCCCCCTTATACATAACCTCATCTCCTTTATACATGTAATTCCATTCCTTTTTAATGTAATTCCATTGTTCCAATATGTCTTTGCAACTTTACTTTTTTCATAATATAAATCTTTCATAGTACTCATATTATCAGTAACCTTTGGGAAAAAATAAACACACTGTTTAGCTTAGCCTCTTATGGCTAGGTGCAACATCTCATAATCTTTTTGAAATTCAAACTATTCTAGTTTATCTAAAAATGCTAGTGTTCCTCACATTCTAAAACTCCAGCCATGTTTACATATTTAGCATTTCAAACCTGGCTTCCCTTTTGATAACTCAAAAGCTTCAGACCAGCTGCCTCCAATTCAATTAAATCCCCCCCACACACACATCCACACACAAACTAAACCAAGCCCCGCCATTAACCTACCTTTACAATAAATCACAATAATATTATGAAAACTATTATATATTCATGACAGCCACCATAGAGGCCTTGGTCCAGCAGGTTTTTCCGGATTTGCGCTCGGCCCAGCACCCCATGGCCACACACCCTGGTGGGCACCATCAGGATGTAGGCGACATGGGGACTAGGAACCTTGACTCCCATCCATCCAGGTCCACCACCTCCTACAGAGTCAGGGTGGGGCCCTCAGCCAGACACCCCAGGGCCTCCTCTCAGGACACCTCAAGGGTGCACAGCCGCTCACAGCCCCCTCTGCCTGTGACCCCATCCACCCCAGTTTCTTAGGCTGCCGAGGGCACTTTTGCCCCTGGGCTGGTGACCCTTATCAGGCCAGGGACCTCCAGGCCTCACAGCACCTTAGGACATCTGCCAAGGTCATCACACACATCAGGATGTAGCAGGCAGCAGTCTGCCTCCACCTCTGCTGCGGATGTCGGGTCTTCACCCAGATGTAGCACTGGAGTTAGGAAAGTTAAGAAAAATTGATGTCACTTTTGGGTCACGTATATACTAGACGTAAATAAATTGCACTTTTGTTAGTACATTTGATGGTTCTGTCAACACAAGGCATTGTGATTTTGTATGTTGGAATCCTCCTATGTTGAGGTTTGGCCTTCCTTCCACTCAGTGGTAATATCCCACATTCCTGTGATGTCAACCTCAGTTGAACTAGCATCTGCACCCTTTGTGTGATGTCAGGGAGATGTGTTTAAAGCTTTATTTGAAGTATGTGCTGTAAGTGTTTCTAACCCTTCTTTATCAAGGAATACCATTGAGCAATGGCAGCTCATCAGCATTGATAAACTAATAGCATTTGTGTCTCCTCAGTGGTGGTGGCAGAAGAAAAGACAAGCACGGGAGGGGGAGATCCCTTGGTCCACATCTCAGTTGCAGCAGTGTTTGCATCATTAGATGGTGGCAAAGGCTTCAAGGCTTCCCTCGCATCACTCTTGTTCCTAAGTGGACTCTCAACTCCCACTGTGAGCTCACTCACAAGGCCCCATGGACCAAAGCACAGATCATGGCTTGGCGATTCATGAGGTCAGAATGTATTTGTGTGAATGTGGGACTCGTTCTCACTGCAAATGGGTTGACATCCCCTTAGATGAAAGAAAATGGCATTTAGGGCGAGGAGAAATGTGGCCATGTTCCTTCAATTGACTTTACACTTCCTGGAACCTGTCAACAATTCATGTATCACAGGCACGCCTTCCATGTGTCCCTTCCTCCATGGTGTGATCATGCTCACACTGACCCTCAGCAGCCCCATGAGGTTTCTGGGCCTCCAGATCTTCATCTCTGATGAGCTGTCATCCTCCTTCAGTTCATCCTCTGGCAGGGGTTCACCTCTTTGCATAGCCAGATTGTGAAGGGCGCATTGCAATGCGATGATGCGGGAAACCCTGTCGGGAGTGTATTGCAGTGAGTCACCTGAACGGCCCAAGCATCTGAAGCGCATTTTCAGAAGCCCTCTGGTCTGCTCGAAAAGGGAGCGTGTGCAGCTGTGAGCAGCATTGTACCTCTCCTCAGAACAACTCTGAGGGTGATGAACAGGTGTCATCTGCCAGCATTTCAGTGGTTACCCCTTCTCCCCAAGCAGCCATCCCTGCAAATGTAATGGATCCTCGAAAATCTCAGGCACCTGGGAGTAACTCAGGATGTAGGAGTCATGGCAACTCCCAGGGTACCGTGCACAAACATGCAGTATGCGCTTCTGGTGATCACACACCAGTTGTACATCGTTGGAGTGATAGCCCTTGTTATTTATAAACATTAGGGGCTGCTGCCATGGAGCCCATATAGCTGTACTCTGCACTCTTGGGAAGCTTGAGATGGCGGCGAAGTCGGTGAATCTTGCAGCCTGGCTGTCTTCGTCCAGGGCAAACCTGACATAATGATGGGCCTTCCTGTAAAGAGCATCTGTGACCTCCTTTATGCATTGATGTGTTGCAGACTGAGAGATGCCGCACAGGGTCCCTGTTGATCCTCGGAAAGAACCAGAGGCCAAGAACTTGAGCGCTGTGGTCACTTCAAAGCCATGTAGCATCAGGTCTTCACGAAAAATGTGGCATAGGTGATGTACCAGAGCTACGGACAAGCACAGACATGCACGGCATTGCCTCTCACTTATTTGTAAATAGGAGACTCTTGGACGATAAACCCTAGGTCTGGCAAGTCAACCCCATTGTCTGGGTCTCTCCTAGTGACCCTCCTGTTCATGTTTTGGCTCCGTGTGACCACGTCCCTCCTGCTGGAGCTGTGCGCGGAGTCACCTCTCCCTCCTTCGCCTCCTCCATTGCATTAAGGCTCAGACAAAGGCAGGATTGAACCCTGGATCCATATCTCCTTTTGCCTTCTCTGTGAAACATTGAAGACATTAATGATTCAAGGGGCAAGAAAGTGAAGCTCAGGATGACATGTTTGGAAGCTGTAAGAGTCCATAGTGATAGCATCACAGATGTAACATTTTCAGCCCTGCATGGGATGCTAAAGTTTAATTGAGATGATTGGCCCAACCTAGCTCTGTGCTCCAATCTCTGATGTGGCATGTTAATGAACAATCAGTTGTTCATGGTCAATAAGTGGATGCCCATTGGCCCATTAGGAGTGTCAAATCTGGTGAACACGTGACAGGCCTTCAATAATGGAATGCCATAAATGATACAGCTGTGCCTCCTGCACTGTTGCCTGCATTCCCAAATTCTACATTCCTATGTGTTACTCTTGAGATACAGTGATTGTGATGTGAAGCCACTGAGTTCTGTGTTGCCCTTTAACAGTGCTAATGAAGCCACTGGCTTTCGATGGCTTTCATCGCAAGGAGGTATTCCTCCTTTCTTTCTAAGCAGGCTCCTGCTCACTCCTGTGGCAACAGGAGGCTAGAGGGAAACCCCAGAAAGGCCCCTCTCATGTTCTCCCATCCCTTTCACTGCCATTCTGCAGCCTTCCTTCCCCTTTGCCCCCCTCGTGTTCACCATCCCCTCTCATTGCCATTCCAAAGACTTCCCTCCCAATTGCTCCACTCATGTTCGCCCTTCTTCCTCCCTGCCATTCCATAGCATTACCTCCCTGTTGACTGCGTCCTGTTTTCCTTTCCCCCTTACAGCCATTCCATAGCCTTCCTTCCCCATTCCCCCCTCTTGTTCACCCTCGCCTCACCCAGCTGAAATGCTAGTTTCTGAAAGTGGAGGTCTACATGAGTACCACAGCACAGTGGTGTTCCTTGGGACAATGTAGCAAAGAGCAGGAGCAGCCCATCAGACTGGCGTTCATCGCTACAAGACCGGTGTGGCGCTATGGCAGGTAGGCTATGTATGTTCCACTCTTCTCGAAGTTACAGCAAACTGAGATCCGACTTGTGCATGCCACCCCTTTTCAAATGGGTTTGAGGCTGATGTAATTTCCCGTTGGTGTGATGCAAGATTGGAAGGCTTGACATGATTCTGGCGAGCAGCTGTTTAATGAGCATTCATGACATGTTAATGAATGCAAATGCAAATGAACACTAATCGGCAGGATAACTGACCTGCCACAAACTCACCATTGGGAGAACCTACTTCGACGACAGCAGACTTTTTGTCTCCCGCTTAATTCTTTGCTCCTGCCCACAACGAAACACGCTGTGGGCAGGATAGGAAAATTCCACCCATCGTTTCTAAAAACTTTCCCACCACCAAGTTTAAACTGACTGGTTTGCAGTTACTGGGCTTATCCTTACACCCTTTTTTGAACAAGGGTGTAATATTTGCAATTCTCCAGTCCACTGGCACAATCCCTATATCCAAGGAAGATTGGAAAATTATGACCAACTCCTCTCAAATTTCTACCCCTACCTTCCTCAGTATCTTTGGATGCATATCAGCCAGTCTTGGTGACTCAACAGCTTTAAGTACAGTCAATGTTTCTAATAACTCTTCTTTAAAATTGAACTTAATATTGAATACAGAGTTATAAAGTGTCTCATTGAAAAGTGTGCTTTTTCCTTGAGTTCTGTTTAGCTTCATTGTGTAGGAGGCTAAGGACAAAGAGGTCAGAGTGGGAGCGAGACGAAGAAATAAAATGATAGACAAACAGAAGTTCAGAGTTACCCTAGCGGGCTGAAAGGAAGTTTTCCTGAAAGGAGTTGCCCAATCTGCTTTGGGTCTTTGCACTGTAGAGGGAGCTGCATAGTGAGCAGCAAATACAGTGCAGTAAATTGAAAGAAGTAGAAGTAAATGATTGTGTCTCCAAAGACCGCAGTTCTCCAGGGAGGCCATCATTGCTCTGTATGCCATTCTGCGGGATGAGCTGTGGTCCACGGGAGTTCGTGACTGCTCAATTTCAGTATTGCTGAAGGTCACTTTCCAGGGATCCACTGGAGATATCTGTGAGATATTGCAGTCTGCAATGCAGCCAGGAGTCAAAATATTTTTTTCAAGGACTCTTTTTGAGATCGTCTCAAGGACTACTTATTTATTTTCAGGGTCTCCTTTATCATTCCCACTAACCCTTATATTAGGTTATGCAGCCACATCATAAAATTTCCTTCTGTGTTTGTGTTGGTAAATGGCATATTTGGACTGACACAGAAGCAGAATTAGAAGAATTGATCAATATCTTCAATAATCATCATCTCTTCATCAAACTTAAAGCCACAACACATGAGGAAAGCATTAATTTCCTAGACACCACAGTATTTAAATTAAAACAAGACAACAGGTATAAGTTAGCAACAAAGGTTTTTTTCAAAATAACTGACACACACTTCTACACACAAAAACCCATCACTGCAGACCGGTGAGGTCACAGCTAATGCGGTTTCATTGCATGTGTGCAAAGCTGGAAGATTTTAACCAGGCAGTTACTACCTTTTTACTGCATCTCAGATCTTGATCCAGATTTAAATTTAACAATTGATCTAGCATTGATATTGATCTAGTATCAATTGTTGTTTCAGGACAATTCTAAACTTCTACCACCCTTTGTAGAAGTGTTTCCTCATTTCACTCCTAAAAGATCTGGTTCTAATATTGAGCTGCTCCTGGTGACTCAATTGACTGTGTCAGCTGGCTGCTCACTGCAAAGCCTACTGCTGTTGATGGTCTTCAGTGCTCTCTCCATGCTAACAGAAGGTAGACTTAGCCTCACGAATAGAGCCAAGCCTATGCTAAGCTGGTTTGTTCTGGAGCAGTAATGTTGACACCAAGCTTGTGTAGTTCATGGTCAATCAGGGCCATCTTACTGTGGAATGTGAGTCGTTGTTCATGCCAGGGCATGTAGCTCTCACGTTCCAGCTTCCTAGCCAAAAGGTTACCTTTGTTTGCTGCAGAGCTTAGACATGGTTTTAGGAGGTGCAGACTTACCTAACATTTGTACCCACCTCTCAACCTCATAGGCTGGTATTCAGAGGAAAGGCGAAAGCCTACACACCTGGGGCCTAGTCAGTTAAAGGAGGTGCTGGAAGGTGCTAACTTTTAGGAAATACCTACCTTCTAATGGACTCCACTCCAGATTTTGTGTTGGGTTTACTCCCTTAGCTATTAACTCTTGTTGTTATTAATTTTGAAAGGCACTGACTGGCAGGACCCAGATCATCATAGATGTGATCTTGTCCTCCAGGAGTGCCATTCCCTGGACCCTCCCAAGGCGGCCAGCTCCCGACCTCTGGTGTCCATCGGTGAACTCCAGCTTAGCCACTAATCCCCCTCGAAGGACTCCGCACCTCAACAAATTAAATTAAATTAAACCCCCTCATTAGACCACCAGCTCAGCAATTTAAGCCCCTCAGAAAAACCCACACTCAATGTGTGCATAGAGTGACACACCACTAAAACCCACCAAATAAAATCCCACCACATTAACTGAATCCTCAAAAAACCCTCACCATGGCACTAAATCTCTCACAGCAGAAGCCCCCCAAAATAAAGTTATGACCGCTCACTATGACACTAGATGCCCCAATTAGCCTCTCACTCAGCTCCAAAAACCAGGTCGGAAAATATGCGGCCTCTGGTTAATCAGTAAGGCTTCCCTCAGCCACAAGAGGACGCTGAGAAGCCCCAGCTCACCGTGCAGCACCGGAAGAGCAGCTCCCTGGGTTGCAAGAGTACTGGAGGGACTCACCACCCCATAGAGCGGCACCCAGGGTCAATCCAACCCCTAATTCCCCATGGCTTCCAGCCAGACCTGCACTCGGGCCTCAAAATGTGTCAAGCCCCGGCTCCACCCAAGAAATGGGCTGGAAGGAGAAGGGTGCAGTGGTACCCTGACCCACCATGACTGATCATGGGCCATTAATGCTGAGCACAGCAGCATGTTGTTGGAGCCATCCATGACGGAACTTTGGCTGTCCACCATCTTGACCCATCAGTCTCCCCAGAGAGAAAAGAACAATTCCTATGCTGGTGGTAGGCCCGCAGTCCATGATGGGGGCACACAAATGTCTCCTGAATGTAGCCACACTCAAGTGACATTGTGGGGACAGCAATAACAGATGGTGCCTCTCGCTAAGATGTAGCCATACCTTTGACTGCATATACTACTGCCTAATCTCTTTGCCACTGACTGGTTGGTACTCCCTCTCCACCCAATGCTCCCTCTCACCTTGCCACATGCCATGTCCAAAGGGAAAATAGTACTCACCTTGAAAGACCAAGTAAGGTCATTGATAACCTTCCAATATTGGATCCAAGTTCTGGAGATGACTGTAAGGCCTCCGACCTCCTCTGGGATCTCCAACCAGGCTGACTCTATCTCCTCCTCTGGTCCTGGGGAAGTGGATCTCTGGCTTTGCCCTTGCAGCCTAAAGGGGAATCTACAGAGAGGCATCACTGAACCGTCAGGCCACCTGGAATCTTCCTTCTGCCATCACCACCTGCAAGCTCACCCCAACTCACACCCCATGCTGAATTGGAACTATATTGCAGTTCCTTCACTGTCGCTGGATCAAAAACCTGGAACTTCCTTCCTAACAATGCTGTGGGTGTGCTTACACTAGATGAACTGCAATAGTTTAAGAAGGTAGCTCACTACCATCTTGCTGTTGCTGTTCACCTTGGGTGCAAGCCCAGGCTTCTGTGCCCAGTGTCATCTGCAAGGTCCAAAGACAATCACAAAGGCAATGAGCCCTCCCAAACAGCCTTGGAGTGAGTCACAGTGCTCCTACACTTCCAGAGGTCCTCCACAAAATGAATAGTACCTTTATTACAAACATTGGCACACACATGCGGCAACTCCTTAACTATCTATTCACCATGAAATCCAAATCATTCAAGACTGTTTTCTTAATTCTTTTACGAGTCCTCTTATGTGGTGCTCCTCCTTTTCTGCTAGCTGCGGTAGAAGCAGGCTGCTGTTGTTACTGCCCTGTGGCCTGGGATGACCTTGGCAGCTGTCCTCTGCCTGCCTAAGGCCTGGAGCACCCTGCCAAGCTGAGGGGCTCATGCACAGGTATAGGACCCTAATAAATGGAAACATTCAGTTTACAAGGCGATGGCGTACAGGTCCATCTCTGACATCCACTGACTGGTCTGCTGGATCTGACTCTCCATGAGAATCACCAGTCTCTGATGGAAGAGGACACAGAAACAGCCAAGAGGGAAATGGCAACACTCATGGCCTAGATAGACTCCTTCACTGTGTGAATCCAGGGTGCACATACACTTTGGAATCTCCATCAGATCTTCAAGCACCTCATGCTTTACTGATGACTCCAGAGACACAGCATCAGCCTGGAGCTCAGCTTTGGCCTGGCCTTCTGTGCTGCTCTGAATGTCAGTGGCCTCAGCTGTCACAGAATCTGGCAACTGGTGGGGACATATGTGTGGCACTCTCACAAGATTGTGACCCTGAATCTAAGCACAAATGCATACCCCAGGGGCAACTGAATCAGAAAGAGGAATTTCAGTTGCCCTACAATACTAGGCAGTTGAATGCCAATTGTCAAACACTAGCAGACACAGTGCCTATGTAGCTGGCTGTTTACTTTGGGCCACTCAAATACACCTGGAGTGACCTCACAAGGATCGCCACCATTGGGCACGTGTCCTTTGGCCAAGCTGCATCCAATCCTTCCATAGGAGTTGCTGTAACTTCACCCCATTGCCACTGACTGGGTGGGCTCTCCCTCACCGTCAACTTTACCTCCATACTTAGCCACTTGTTAATCCCTAAAGGAACTGAAGTGCGAGGTATTCACCTTGGCAGATTGCAGAAGATCATGACAAGCTTGAGACACTTCAGCCAGATTCTCTGGATGACCGAATGGCTGCTGAGCTCCTCCACAATCTCCATGAAGGCATGCTTGTTTAGACAGATAGTTCTCCTGTATAACTGCAGTAAAACTTCCCTACTTTTCTATTCCATTCCCCTTGCAATAAACAGCAATGTTCCACTTGCCTTCCTGATCACTTGCTGTACCTGCATACTAACGTTTTACGATTCATGAACCAGGGTACCCAATCCCGCTGTACCACCAAGTTTTGGGATCTCTCTTCATGTAAATAATATGCTGCTTTTCCATTCTTTCTGCCAAAGTGGACAAGTTCATATTTTCCCATATTATACTCCATCTGCCAAATCTTTGCTCACTCACTATCCTTTGCAGATAGTGATCATAACTCCATTAGATTCAAGGTTGTTGCGGAAAAGGACAAGGATGGGCCAAAAATCAGTTATAAATTGGGGGAAGGCCAATTGTAATAAGATCAGATATGATTTGGTCAGAGTGGACTGGGAGCAGCTACTTTTAGGTAAATCTGTGTCAGAGCAGTGGGACTCATTCAAGAAGGAAATAGGGAGAGTACAGGGCCAACATATTCCAGTAAAGGCAAAGGGTGGGATCAACAAATGCAGGGAACCCTGGTTGTCAAGGCATTTCCAGGATTGGTTAAAGAGAAAAAGGGAGGCTTATGGCAGATACCGAGGGCTCAAAACAGAGGAAGCCCTCGACGATTATATAATGCATAGGGGGGATTCTTAAAAAGGAAATTAGGAGAGCAAAAAGGGAGCATGAAAAAACATTGGCAGGTAAAATAAAGGAAAATCCAAAGTTGTTTTACAAGTACATTAAGAGTTGGACGACAACAAGGGAATGAGTAGGGCCCATTAAAGACCATTGTGGTAATTTGTATATGGAGCCGGAAGACATAGGTAGGGTTCTAAATGAATACTTCGTGTCAGTGTTCACAAGTGGGAGGGACGACATGGGTATGGAAATCAGGCAGAAGGACTGTGATATAATTAAAGAAATTAGCATAGAAAGGGAGGAGGTTCTAAGTGGTCTGGCAGGCTTAAAAGTAGATAAATTTCTAGGCCTGAATGAAATGCATCCACGGCGGTTGAGTGAGGCAAGGGAGGAGATAGCAGGGGCGCTGGCAATAATTTTCAATACTTCTCTGGCCACAGGAGAGATGCCAGAGGACTGGAGGACAGCCAATGTGGTACCATTATTCAAGAAGGGAGGAAGGGATAAACCAGGAAACTACAGGCCAGTCAGTTTAACCTCAGTGGTGGGGAAACTATTGGAAGCAATTCTGAGGGACAGAATTAATCTACACTTGGAGAGGCAGGGATTAATCAAGGACAGTCAGCATGGTTTTGCTAAGGGGAGATCATGTCTGACCAATTTGATTGAATTTTTCGAAGAGGTAACCAGGTGTGTAGATGAGGGCAATGCATTTGACGTAGTCTACTTGGACTGGTCAGATGGGCTGATCAGTGGCAAATGGAATTTAATCTGGATAAGTGTGAGGTGATGCACTTGGGCAGGACAAACAAGGCATGGGAATACAAGATGAATGATAGGACCCTGGGAAGTACCGAGGATCAGATATGCATGTCCACAAGTCCCCTAAGGTAGCAGGACAGGTAGATAAGGTTAAAAAGGCATATGGGACACTTGCTTTTATTAGCTGAGGCATAGAATATAAGAGTAGGGAGGTTATGCTGGAACTGTATAAAACACTGGTTAGGCCACAGCTAGAGTATTGCATGCAGTTCTGGAATCTGCATTATAAGAAGGATATGATTGCACTAGAGAGAATTCAGAAGAAATTTACCAGGATATTGCCTGGGCTGGAGAGATTTAGTTATGAGGAGAGATTGGATAGACTGGGGTTATCTTCCCTGGAGCAGAGGAGATTGAGGGGGGACATGATCGAGATGTATAAAATTATGAGGGGCATAGGTAGGATAGACAGGAAGGAACTTTTCCCCTTGGTGGAGGGATCAATAACCAGGGGGTATAGATTTAAAGTAAGGGGCAGGAGGTTTAGAGGGGATGTGAAGAAGAATTTTTTCCCCAGAGGGTGGTGGGAATCTGGAACTCACTGCCTGAAAGGGTGGTAGAGGCAGAACCCTCATAACATTTAAGTAGTATTTGGATGTGCACTTGTGATGCCATGGCATACAAGGCTACGGGCCTAGTGCTGGAAAATGGGATTAGAATAGTTAGGTACTTGTTTGACCAGTGAAGACTCGATGGACCGAAGGGCCTTTTTCTGTGCTGTAGAACTCTATGACACTTAACCTATCTCCATTCCTTAACAAAAAATAAAAAGTACCTGGAAAAACTCAGCAAGTCTGGCAGCATCGGTGGAGAAGAGTACAGCTGACGTTTCGAGTCCTCATAACCCTTCAACAGAACTAAGTAAAAATAGGAGAGGGGTGAAATATAAACTGGTTTAAGTTGGGGGGGGGGGAGAGAGAGAATGGTGGGGGGCGGTAGTTGTTGGGACAAGCAAGCAGTGATAGGAGGAGATAACCAAAAGATGTCACAGACAAAAGAACAAAGAGATGTTGAAGGTGGTGATATCTAAAAGAATGTGCTAATTAAGAATGGATAGCAGGACAAGCAAGGTACAGATAGCTCTAGTGGGGGTGGGGTAAATTAAGACTAAAAGGGCATAAAAGTTATAGATAAATGATTGGTGGAATTCATTAAAAATAATGGAAATAGGTGGGAAAAGAAAAATTTATATAAATTGTTGGAAAAAACAACAAGGAGAGGGAAGAAACGGAAAGAGGGTGGGGATGGAGGGGGGAGTTTAAGATCTAAAATTGTTGAACTCAGTATTCAGTCCGGAAGGCTGTAAAATGCTCAGTCGGAAGATGAGGTGCTGTTCCTCCAGTGTGCATTGAGCTTCACTGGAACAATGCAGTAAGCCAAGGACAGACATGTGGGCAAGAGAGCAAGGTGGAATGTTAAAATGGCAAGTGACAGGGAGGTCTGGGTGACCAGCGGACAGACTGCTGGTGTTCTGCAAAGCGGTCGCCCAGTTTATGTTTGGTCTCTACAATGTAGAGGAGACCGCATTGGGAGCAACGAATACAGTAGACTAAATTGAGGGAAGTGCAAATGAAATGCTCCTTCACTTGAAAGGAGTGTTTGGGCCCTTGGACGGTGAGGAGAGAGAAAATGAAGGGACAGGTGTTGCATATCTTGTGTTCGCATGGGGAGGTGCCGTAGGAGGAGGTTGAAGAGTAGGGGGTGATGGAGGAGAGACCAAACGCAGACTGGGTGACTGCTTTGCAGAACACCTTCGGTCTGTCCGCAAGCATCACCCAGATCTCCCTGTCGCTTGCCATTTTAACATTCCACCCTGTTCTCTTGCCCACATGTCTGTCCTTGGCTTGCTGCATTGTTCCAGTGAAGCCCAATGCAAACTGGAGGAACAGTGCCTCATCTTCCGACTAAGCACTTTACAGCCTTCCGCACTGAATATTGAGTTCAACAATTTTAGATCTTAAACTCCCTCTTCCATCCTCACTCCCTTTCCGTTTCTTCCCCCTCCTCCTTGTTGTTTTTTTCCAATAATTTATATAGATTTTTCTTTTCCCACCTATTTCCATTATTTTTAATGTATTCCACCGATCATTTATCTATACCTTTTATGCCCTTTTAGTCTTATTTCACCCCACACCCACTAGAGCTATCTGTACCTTGCTTGTCCTGCTATCCATTCTTAATTAGCACATTCTTTTAGATAATATCACCACCTTCAACACCTCTTTGTTCTTTTGTCTGTGACATCTTTTGGTTACCTCCTCCTATCACTTCTTGCTTGTCCCAACAACCACCCCCCACTTCTCTCCACCCCCCCCCCACCCCCCACTTAAACCAGCTTATATTTCACCCCTCTCCTATTTTTACTTAGTTCTGTTGAAGGGTCATGAGGACTCGAAACATTAACTGTACTCTTCTCCGCTGATGCTGCCAGACCTGCTGAGTTTTTCCAGGTATTTTTTATTTTTTGTTTTGGATTTCCAGCATCCACGGTTTTTTTGTTTTTATCTCTATTCCTTTGCAGACTCTCCTCCTCCTCTTGGTGTTATTGGCAATTTTATCTACCATAAATTTGGTTCCTTCTTCCAAATCATTGATGTAGATTGTAAACAGTTGAGGCCCCAGCACTGATCCCTGTGCGCTCCTCTGGTTACAGCTCATCACCCCAAAAATACCTATTTATTCCTACTCTCTGCTTCCTGTTAGCTAACTAGCCCTGTATCCATGCTAACATGTTACCCTCTACACCACATAATCCTACCTTATGTAGTAACCTTTGATGTAGCACCTTATCAAATACCTTCTAGATATCCAAGTACGCCAAATCTGCAGATTCCCCTTTGTCCACTTCCTTGTTACTTCCTCAAAAACTTCAATAAATTAGTTAAACACAATTTCCCTTTCACAAAGTCATGTTGACTCTACCTGATAAAATTATGATATTCTAAGTATCCGCTAAGAATCTTTAATAATGGATTCCAGCAGTTTGCCTGTGACAGATGTTAGGCAACTGTCCTGTAGCTTCCGGCTTTCTGTCTCCTTCCTTTCTTGAATAAATGTGTTACACTGGGTCCCTTCCAGAATCTAAGAAATTTTGGAAGATTAAATGCATCTACTATTGTCTTGGCCACTTCTTTTAAGACCCTAGGATGTAGTCCATCTGGTCCTGGGTACTTGTCAGCCTTCAGCTCTAATAGCTTTCCCTGGACCTTTTCCCTGGTGATGGTGATTGTTCCTCCCATTCACCTCTTGATTTTCAAGTATCGTTGGGAAGTTAGTGAAGACAGGCACAAATTACTTGATTAAAGCCTCTGAAACTTCCTTGTTTTCACAGAATTAGGCCAGAATTTTATGCTCCCATGCCCCAGCCAGTTCTGAGGTGGAGGGAGGGGAGCGTGAAGTTGCATGGACAGGGTTGTCTCCAGGTTCCCTGATCTGGTAGAGGGTTTCCCTGATCTGGTAGCTGGGGTGGGCAGGGCCTCAGGTAGGAAGCCCACCCTGGCCCCAAATAAGGCCCTTAAGTGGCCACTTAATGGCCATTTATGGGCCTTTTCCTGCCCAGCCTCAAATTTTAGGCTGGCGGGCAGATGACAGCTCAGGAGGGGATACGCAAAAATAAAGCCAGTTTGATCTCGGGTGGGAAGGTGTGGGGTGGTCTCCTCCATCAGAAACCCCCATCTGACTGGGGACACCCTCACTTTAAACCTCGGTGACCTCTGGACCTCCCTGCCCCCTGGCCTATCTCCCAAGACCCTGATTAATCCCTCGTGACCCTCCCCAGGTCTCCCCTACCCTCCCCATCCTGAGACCCCTGCAACTTACCTGTCCTCCGGTTCCCAGGGCTTAGTGCCAGATAGCTCCCTGCAGTGCCTCTTCTGGGCATGCAGTGCTGTGACTGGAGAGCTGCCAGCTAATCAGATTGGCCAGCAGCTCTCCAAGGCGGGACATCCTCCTGAGGGAGGGGCAGAATCCCACCTTACGCCAATCAACGCTCGTTAGAGTGTAATGTGACATCGGGGTCGCTGGAGTCAATGGAGATGTGTTTGCCATCCTGAAAATTCAGCCCTGAGGCTGTCAAACAATCTCATCAGCTAACCTTTGATGACTCACACAGCTGCCATAACACAAGATCACACATGTGTTTAGTTTTCTTGACAGGTTTACTGCCTATTCTCCCTCTCCTGCTGGTCTTCCCTTATTGTCTTAGGCATGACTGGTGGAAGGCTGCTCAGGGCTTTAGGGCTTTTTAGTTGCTTGTTGTATGGGGACATTAACATTGAAAACATTGAAATAGCTACCTTCATCCTGGAGGCTGACTGTTTGGAGGGGAATTGGAAGAGGCGAGGAGGAAGGAGCTCAGCTGACTGAGAAAAGGGCCCAGAGAAAACAAAGGCCAGTGAATCCTGTACCTTCTTAGCCCACTGCCTACAGTTTCAATTGCGCGGCAGAGACTCCCATGCCAAAGTGGGGCTCCTGAACCACACCACGTGATGTTTATCACTGGGTTAACCACCAAGGTGCAAAACGTCATGTCACGAGATGGAAGACTGCCAAAAGGATGACATCTGAAACTTCCTAGACCTCAGGATTATTGGGTCCAGCTGCTGGCTGCAACACCTCATCTGCTGATAGGGCAGTCTTGGATTTCATGGACCATTGGAAGGCATCATTTGAAGAAGCTAAAGTGCTTTCATTTTAAGACAGGCAACATGTGTAATTCCTGCTGAACCACTGTCATTCCCATGATGCTGTGACTCATCCCTCCTGTTGACTTGTGGGAACACATTCTATAAGTCATCTGAGAGAATATTGAAGGCTTTTTATCCATGTGGTCCACCTACCTTTCTAAATTGATGGAGATGTTTCAATTTGAGCTTCAATCAAACTGCAAAAACTAGTGTCACAGACTCATGTACAGACAGCCTAGATGCAGCATCCACAGATGTGACCACACACTCCTTGGTAGATTGCAGAGTGCTGATACCACTAACCAGAATGTTGCACAAGCTGCAGTTGTACTCCTCCATATTTTCAAATGTGCTGTGACAATTCTAAGCAGGCTGTCTAATTGTTGTTGCTAAGCAATTTATTTTTGCAAGCTGGGCTTCTGAAATTGGCATCGCTGTCCTCCATAGCAGATCTAGGACCTAGCATCATCCTTTGCTGAGCCTTCTCCTAGGTTATCTTTTCCAATAGCCCCTGCTCTAGCACATGTGCTCTATGGATCATTTTGTGCACCCTCATCTAGCTTACTATCTATCCAAACTGCGTGCTAATTTCTGTGCTGGTGCTAGGAAGAGGTGTAACAATTAATGATGATTTTTCTGGTTGCTGTCCCCTCCAAACCTTCTTACGCATTGTGTGAATGGTGGGAAGAATGGAGAGAAAGTGGAGTGAGGCAGGGCAGGAGAATGTTATGTAGCGTGAGCTGACTGGCAGCACTATACAGCACAAAAGTGGCACAATGCTCCTTGCCTGCCAAGTTCCTGCAAGGTGGCTGGAGGTCAATGTTGATCCTAGAGTTGAAGTTATCATCTCTGAAATGCATATATTTAGCTCAGAAATAAGAAGGATGTTTCCACTCTATCCAGTGTTGGTGTTCCACTGTCATTAAGTTGAATATGATTTCTGTAATTATTACTATTTCTTTTGGGCCACATGCTGAGGGACAATTCGGATTCCTCAGTGGTCTCACAAAACCACCTTTCACTACTGGAATTCTCCTTTCTTGAAGCCCTGAGTTCTTCTGTGCCAGGGACTGTCAAAATGATGGAGATATAGGTACTTTTCTCTCATGCTTAGTACACACATGGTGGTTGTGTGAAGATCTTTGTCTACAATGTTGCTGCCTACACCCTGCAAAGTGTATTTCCTGATGGATGGGCCCTTTGACCAATGCGTCAGTATCTTGAACCATTTTCCCAACTGATTTCTAGGTTCAAATTGATTGTCTGGGTTAATTGTTTGTTTGTCAAATGTAGTCATATCAATACTGTTGTCAAAGTTCAGCAAGATAAAACACAGTTTTTATTTCAACAATGTTTTGGTGGTAAACATTAGCAATGGATGGTATGCACAAATTCATTATTAAGGATGGGAATGCATAAATAATGATGACAATATGTATGCATTAACACCAACATTATCCCACTAGGTGGCTCAATTTCACAACCATGCAAATTCAGATTATTTTGAGCTGCATTTTGCAGTCAGCAGCAAAGTAAAGGCACTCAGTGCTGACCTTGAAGAAAACTACCTACTGTAATTGGGATTACACCTTTCTCAATGTTAGTTTGATTCTGGCACCAAGATAAGAGGATCTCCAAGCACCCAGCAATAGTAAAGACATAAAGCAGGGTAAGCAGCCAATCACATTGAAAATTTTCCACAGGCCATATACCAGAAAGTTAAAAACACTGACTCACATTTTTAACATCATTTTACAGAGAACAAAATGAATATTTGGACATACACATGGAATTAACGTAGGAGCTGAAATATCATAAACGTCTTTAAAAAATAAATTGCAGACTTTTTAATCAAAATATGGTAATCTGATATTCCACAAGCATTAGATTTTCAGGGCCAGAGAGATTGTCCAGCAGTAATAATGACCTTAGTAGGCCATTAAAACACAATTACACTTCATCCCATAGATAAAAGCAAAAAACTGCGGATGCTGGAAATCCAAAACAAAAATAAAAATGCCTGGAAAAACTCAGCAGGTCTGGCAGCATCTGCGGAGAGGAACAAAGTTAACGTTTCGAGTCTGTATGACTCTTCAACAGAACTAAGTAAAAAAATAAGAGAGGTGAAATATTCCTTAGATAATATCACATTCCTTAGATAATATCACAACCTTCAACACCTCTTTGTCCTTTTGCCTGTGACATCTTTTGATTATCTCCACCTATCACTGGCCCTCTATCCAGCTCTACCTGTTCCACCCCCACCCCACCCCCTTAAACCAGCTTATATTTCACCTCTCTTCTATTTTTACTTAGTTCTGTTGAAGAGTTAACTGACTCGAAACATTAACTGTGTTCCTCTCCGCAGATGCTGCCAGACCTGCTGAGTTTTTCTAGGTATTTTTATTTTTGTTTTACACTTCATTCCAACAAGGTGTACCTTTTGCATCAGTTTATATAGGGACATTAATGATGTAAGAGTGGAGATTACTGTCAGTTCAGTGATTTCTGATTGTTTGCAGACTGTGTCGAGTTCAACGCTGCATCCTACAGAGAATCTCTGGCAGCAACTTCTGGATATCTGTATTTAACTGTGTGGACTGCAAAAATTGCTAAGAATTTCAAAGGAGCAATGACATGAACACTGGCAATGTTACCTGCAAAATCAGGCCTTTAGTTGAGTGGCATATTTTGAAATTAAAACTTGGATTTCAGCCTACTTTTGAAAAGATCTGACTTCCTTTTGCTACTGTGCTACAAAAGACCCTTTCATCTGTCAGAATTTATCAAGTATAACCTTGCGTTACAGCCGCAAAATCAATAATGCATAATTTGGCCTAAGTTTCAACCTGAACACAAACTTGAAGTAGACTGCACCTATAATCTATTCTAAAAATGAAAACAGTTTTAGAGTTTGTGTTAGCTTTGTACTGGCTAAGAGCCTTTATAATTCCTCACATTTTGCTGTACTTTTCAAAACACTGAAACTCATTTCCAAGTCTGTAAAACTCCGCAACTGGAAGCATCTCCAAAATAAGTTTTCTCATATTTTCTAATCTATTTGTTACTGATACATTTTCTTAAATTACAAACCATTCTGTTCCTGATTCTTTGCTTATTGTAAAATAGATGTATACTTTATACAGACAAAAACCCTTTATAAAGTGGTGAACTGTTACGTTTGGCAGTTGACTGAAATTGTTCTCTGAGATATCACCTTAGTGTTGTCTGCTCACAGCATGAATGACTAGGCCAGCTGATTGTTTCTATAGCCATTCTATATCCTGATATGGGATGTCAGACAGTCAATGCATAACACTGTGCAATAGAATGCAAAAGATTTCCTTGTTCAGTCCCGTCAATTGATTTCAATTAAAGTAGTGACAAAAAAGCAATGGATCTTCAATTCCTCAGAATGAAAACTACACTTCGAATGAATATTTTCTTGCTTGTGCATCCTGTAATCCATAATATCTAAGCAGAAAATGCAAATAGACATTTAAATACTTTCAAGGACTTGCACAAATGTCTGTTTTATTATGAAATGAAAATACAGTTATATGGCATTTCCAATTAACAAAGTAACAGGATGATCTTAATTAGAATAGATTTACTTGTACGGTAGATAGTATTTGATGATGCTGAACTAAATTGTGCAGCTCATTATGTAATCATAGAGCTAACTAATGTTCAAGGTAGGGTTAATGTTCATGGATATGAAGGAGTTGTGCAGAGAAATTAGTCAAATTGTCAAAGATCAGTCAGGAGGTCAACATAACCAAGATGGGCAGGGGTCCATGGAACTTGTCAACACTGAGGGGAGATGGTAGTGACTGTCAATGACATCAAGGCAGCATTTGACCAAGTGTGGCTTCAAGGAGCCTCAGCAAAGTTGAAGTCAATGGCAATCAGGGGAAAACTCTTCATTGGTTGGAGTCATACCTAGCACAGATGGTTCTGGTTGTTGGTGGTCAATCAACTCTGCCCAGGACGTCACTGCAGGAGTTCCTCAGGGTAATAGAACTAGTAGAGTAGATATGAGAGAACCAAATGGTACGATTGGATTTCAAGAAGGCTTTTGATAAGGTCCCACATAAGAAGCTCGTGGGCAAAATTAAATACGGAATTGGGGGTATTTTTTGGCATGGATTGAGAATTGGTTGACAGACTGGAAACAGAATGGGAATAAATGGGTCTTTTTCCGGGTGACAGACAGTGAATAGTGATGTACGGCAGGGATCAGTGCTTGGGCCCCAGCTATTCACAATATATATAAATGACTTGGATGAGGGAACCAAATGCAACATTTCCAAGTTTGCTTATGACACAAAACTGGGCGGGGTTGTGAGCTGTGAGGAGGATGCAAGGGGGCTTCAGGCCAATTTATGTGCGTGGGCAAATACACGGCAGATGCTATATAACGTGGATAAATGTGAATTTATATGCTTCGGTGTGGAAAACAGAAAGGCAGAGTATTATTTATATGGTGATGTATCAGGAAATGTGGGTGTACAAAGGGACCTGGGTGTCCTTGTACACTAGTCAATTAGGCAGGTGCAGCAAGCAATTAGGAAGGCAAATGGAATGTTGGCAAGAGGATTTGAGTTCAGAAGTAGGGATGCCTTACTGCAGTTATACAGGGCCTTGGTAAGACCACACTTGGAGTAATGCTTGCAATTTTGGTCTCCCTACCTAAGCTAGGATATACTTGCCATAAATGGAGTGCAGCGAAGGTTCACTAGGCTGATATTAGGGATGGCAGGACTGTCATAAGAGGAGAGATTGATTTGACTGGGCCAGTATTCACTAAAGTTTAGAAGAATGAGAGGGGATCTGATTGAAACGTGTAAACTTCTAACAAGGGTAGATAGATTGGATGCAGGGAGAATGTTTGGGGGATGGGTGGGGAGTCTAGCACCAGGGACCACAGGCTCAGGATATGGGGCAGGCCATTTAGGACTGAGATGAGGAAAGATTTCTTCAATCAGAGGGTGATCAACCTGTGGAATTCTCTCCCACAGAAGGTTGTGGAGGCCAGGTCATTGAGTATATTCAAGAAAGAAATTGATAAATTTTTGGATATTAGGTGACATCAAGGGGTAAGGAGAGAAAGCGGGAATATGGCATTGAGATAGAAGATCAGCCATGATCATATTGAATGGCGGAGCAGGCTCGAAGGGCTGAATGGCCTACTCCTCCTAGTGTCCTCAACCCAACCATCTCTAGCAGTTTTATCAATGACTTTCCCTCCATCATTAGATCAGAATTGGGGATGTTGGCTGATGATTGCACAATATTCAGCACCATTCATGACTCCTCAAATACTGAAGCAGTCTGTGAGCAAATGCAGCAAGACCTGGATAAAATTCAGTCTTGGACTGATAAGTGGCAAGTAACAGATGCACCAAACAAGTGCCAGGCAATGACCATCTCCAACAAGAGAGAATCTAACCATTGCCCCATGACATTCAATGACATTACCATCACTGAATTTCCCACTATCAACATCTTGGGTGACTGGACCTGCCATTTAAATACTGTGGCTGCAAGAGCAGGTCAGAGGCTGGGAATTCTGAAGAAAGAAACTCACTTCCTGACTCCCCAGAGCCTGTCCATCATCTACAAGGCATAAGTCAGGAGTGTGATGGAATATTTTCCACTTGCCTGGATGAATGCAGACCGCTTGATTGGCACCTCTTCCACAAACATTCACTCCCTCCACCATCGAAGCACAGTGGCAGCAGTGTGTACTATCTACAAGATGTACTGCAGCAGCTCACTGAGGATCCATTGACAACACCTTCCTAACCCACGGCCACTACCACCTAGAAGGATAAGAGTAGCAGATGGATGGGAACAGACCACTTGGAAGTTCCCCTCCAAGCCACTCATCATCCTGACTTGGAAATATATCGCTGTTCCTTCACTGTCACTGGGTCAAAATCCTGGAATTCCCTTCCTAACAACACTGTAAATGTACTGATCACATGAACTACAGCAGTTCAAGCAGGCGGCTCACTATCACCTTCTCAAGGGCAATTAGGGATGGGCAATAAATTCCGGCCTAGCCAGCAATGCCCATATCCCGTGAATGAATAAATAAAATACAAAAAATTAACCATTATGCTATCATACTCCATAACAGGCCAGCACAAAATAGATCCAAACAATTGATTTCCAAATTTTAATAATTTTGCTTCTGTTGAAGCTCCACAGATGTCCATATATATTACTGCCAACAAAATAGCATACACAGAAACATTTACTTCCTCTACTCCCTTCCAAAAATGGTATAAATCAGCATTAATTGGTACTGTATGGACTAGTTATCTGCAAAATATTTTTGTGGAACTATGCTTACCATAAGTGAGCTGTTTATGCAATTCAGGGAATTTGTAATACAGTAGCCAAATCTCTCTGAAGAGAGGTCAAGGCTGTCTTAAATAAACATTTAAAATGTTTCTTTTAAAATTCAAGAAAAATCTGTAACCATAGCAACATCTTGAACAAAGCTTGTTTATACTGTCCAGCTGATAATGTAACAATTGAGCATGCTCAGCCTAGCTCTGTATATGCTGTCAGTACTGCATTACTTATATGGAATTTTATTCATAGAAACTACAGCACAGAAGTAGGACATTCAGCTAGTCCATGCCATTGTTTCTATTCACCAGCTTCCTCCAACCCTAATTACCTCCTCCCATCCTGCCCACAGCTCCTTCTATTCTCTTCTCTCTCTGTTATTGCATCAATGCTGTCTGCTTCAGCTACTCCATGGGAAAAATTTTCCTCCTGTTGGGGGGGAAGTGCGGGAGTGCCCCCGATCAGGGGCATGGTGCCATTTTACGTGGGTGGGCCAATTAAGGCCCACCCAACTTGACAACCGCCAGGAGGCGCTGTGCATTCCCTGTGCGGGCAGGGGGATTCCCTCAGTCGGGAGTGCGTTTTTTCGCGCATGTGTGCAAAAGAGCACAGTGATCTCCTTGAGGCTAAGTGTTGCCTCAGGGAGAGCGGCTCCAAATTAAAAATTGTTGTACAAATGATAGAAAAATCTCCTTGACATGTCCCCTCATGTGACACTGGCACATGAGTTGGGGACAGGTCCATAACCTTTATTGAAACCTTTATTAAAAATTTAAATACCCTCATGAGACCTCAGCCCACCCGTGGATGAGGTTTCATGTTTTTCTGAAGCCCATCAGGGCTCCCGGCCTGCCTGCCAACCTTAAAGTTGGATGGGCAGGTCTATTAATGATGTTAATTAGTTTTTCAATGGCCTCAATAGGCCATTGTCAGGTTGGCGGGCGCGCAGCTGACTCGGCTGTGCCCCCGCCCACCTGAAAATGGAAATGACGTGGGGTGATGTCAGGAGTTCCACCCAACATCATCCCGCGTCATTTTAAGCGTCAGCGAGCGGGCTCTGCCCCCGCTCGCTGATAAGAAAATTCTTCACCATTTGGTACTAAGTTCCATATTTTCACTACTGTCCATGAAAAGAGATGGGTCCTCATTTCATTATTTGATCTGTTAGTAGCTATCTTTTATTTATGTCCCCTTTTTTGACTCACCCACAAGTGGAAACAATTTCCCCACATACAAGTTTTTTTCTGCACTTTCTCTCGTGCTTCTATATCCTTTTTGTAGAATGGAGACCACAATTACACAAAACACACCTAGTGTGACCAGCCAAACTTCTACATGAACATCATTTGAACTCTTTATGGTCTTAATGTTTTGCTACTTTTGGTGAATTATGAATGTGTGATTCCAGATCTCTTTGTTCCTCTGCCCCATTTAGTTCCACACCTTCCAAGAAATAAGTGGCCTCCAATCAATGAAACATCTCACTTGACTATATTGAATTTAATTTGCCTTTTATCCAACCATTCTGCAAGCCTGGTTATATCTTAATATATTTGGGTGCAATTATTAGTTACACCTCCAAATTTGGTATCATATCCAAATTTCAATATCATATTATTTGCAGGCATAATCCATCCAGAACAGGGGTTTTGTCCTCTTAAACTTTGGTTCACTTGTCTAGCAGCACCTGTCCTAACTTAACTGTTGTAATATACTTTTCACCTCTTCTACTACCAAAATTTCCTCCTTTTTTAGCCTCTTCACAGAAAAGCATCAAAGTATACTGAAGAAATAGTAAACCATTGTTGATTATTTTTAACAAATAACCAGAAAAACTACGACACCAATTTTAATTGAGAGATGCACTTGGTGTGTTGGGGGAGGGCTGGGGTGTGGGGTTTTAATACATGGGAAGGGGTTGAATTTGGGGAGATCAACAGAAGTTGTACAATTTTCTTCATGAAATAAATATTATCTTTGGTACCTCCCTGTGTATAAGAAGGAAATTAAAGCACTGGGAAAAGGAACCATGTCAAAATAAGCCAAAAGAAAAGTTTTGAGAAGATAATCAAGAGGAGATTCTTCCTACAGGCCAGCAAATTTGTGAGAAGAACAATTGAAATAAATTTGAAAACTGACAACTCTCAATATCTAGGACAAACGATGTAAATCAATGAGAAGAGGAGAATCAAATAGTGTGCTCATTTTTGACATGGATTTACTTTTGAATCCCTGAAGCCTGTTTCAGATATTAAAGTTATGCAAAGAACATATGTACTTCAAGAGCTCATACAACGATGGGAATGTGTCACAAGGTTGGGTTTGGACCTGGAGCATAGCTTCTGTGGGCCCCTCGGCAAACAAAGTCTATCAATCATTTTAAATCAACAGGAAAAGGAAAGCAAACACTTCCTAGATATTTTCGATTGGAGCAAGATAACAAGCATTCAGTCCTTTCAGAATAAAAGTTTCAACTGAAACCACATAAACACATCATTTAAAAATAGACATTATCACGACAAATGTCTTCCTGTTGTTACTACAAATGGGAAATGGCTTTCAATCGGTAGCTGCTCAAGCACAGAGGAAGCCTTGCCATAAACAAGATACACTGATAAAGAGGCTTGTGGCCAAATTTTCAAGGGAATGTTGGTTTTTCATTTAGCTATGATGGTGATAGAAATTAGAATGTTTATTTTTAACTTTCGGGGTTTGATATGGAGATCAGCATTGACATTTACACATTTAAGATCATTCCTGCTTTGCTTAGAATGATAGTCTATGTTAAGGGAATCAGTATCAAATTTACTGAAAATATTGCAAATGTCAGAACTATTTTCTTTGAAAATCATAAATTATGGCACTTGAAGCTATAAATTAAAATGATGTAAGTAAGTTGGTCTTAGTTTTAGCCCTACTCCAGAGTCATGAACACAAAGATCAAGGCTGGCACTCCAGTGCAGTACTGAGGGAATGCTAGGCTGTCAGAGGTGTCGTCCTGTGGATGAGGTATTAAACCGAGGCCCTGCCTGCGCTCTCTCAGGTGAACATAAAAAATCCAATGGCACTATTTTGTAGATAAACAGGAGAGTTATCCCTGATGTCCTGGTCAATATTTATCCCTCAATCAACATCACTAAAACAGATTGGTCAATATTACATTGATCTTTGTGGGAGCTTGCTATGCAGCCTTTTCTGAATTACAACAGTTCTATTGGCTGTAAAGCACTTTGGGAAGTCCTGAGGTTGTGAAAAGTGCAATTTGAATGCAAGTCTTTCTTTCTTTTAGTTTGCTACCATTCTTACTCTGCTTTAATAAAACTTCTGTAGTAGGTCCATATAACCCTGATCACAGCCAGGTAATATTATCATACAGTTAATATAAATTTATTCAAGCATTTTGGCAAAGACATCCACATCAACTGAATATATGAAACAGATTTTTACTTAAAAGCAATTTGCACCTGTGGTTTACTGAGTAACAGGTTGTGGACCTTTAAGCCAAATTGATAACATTTTTTTCATTCATTCTTGGGATGTCTGCATCTCTGGCTTAGCCAGCATTTATTGCCCAGCCTAATTGCCCTCAAGAAGGTGGTGCTGAGCTGCCCTCATGAAGAACAAAGAAGAACAAAGAAAAGTACAGCACAGGCACAGGCCCTTCGGCCCTCCAAGCCTGCGCTGATCATATTGCCTGTCAAACTAAAGCATTTTGCATTTACGGGGTCCGTATCCCTCTATTCCCATCCTATTCATGTATTTGTCAAGCTGCCTCTTAAACATCACTATCGTACCTACTTCCACCACCTCCTCTGGCAGTGAATTCCAGACACTCACTACCCTCTGTGTAAAAAAACTTGCCCTGCAAATCTCTAAAGTTTTCTCCTCTCACCTTAAATCCATGTCCCCTAGTAATTGACTCTTCCACCCTGGGGAAAAGCTTCTGACTATCTACTCTGTCTATGCCACTCATCATTTTGTAAACTTCTATCAAGTTGCCCCTCAATCTCCATTGCTCTAGTGAGAACAATCCAAGTTTCTCCAACCTCTCCTCATAGCTAATAACCCCCAGACCAGGCAGCATCCTGGTAAACCTCCTCTGCACCCTCTCCAATGCCTCCATTTCCTTCTGGTAATGTGGCGATCAGAATTGTACACAATATTCCAAGTGTGGCCTAACCAAGGTTCTATACAGCTGCAGCATGACTTCCCTGCTTTTATACTCAATACCCCTGCCAATGAAGGCAAGCATGCCATATGCCTTCCTGACTACCTTATCCACCTGTGTTGCCACTTTCAATGACCTATGGACCTGTACACCCAGATCCCTCTGCCCGTCGATGCACTTAAGGGTTCTGCCATTTACTATATAATTCCTACCTGTATTAGACCTTCCAAAATGCATTACCTCCATCTGCCATTTCTCTGCCCAAGTCTCCAACTGATCTATATTCCGCTGTATCCTTTGACAATCCTCTTCACTTTTTGCAACTCCTCCAACCTTAGTGTCGTCTGCAAACTTACTAATTAGCCCAGTTATATTTTCCTCCAAATCATTTATGTATACCACAAACAGCAAAGGTCCCAGCACTGATCGCTGCGGAACTCCACTAGTCACAGCTCTCCATTCAGAAAAGCACCCTTCCACTGCTACCCTCTGTCTTTTATGACCAAGCCAATTCTGTTCCATCTTGCCAGCTCACCTCTTATCCCTTGCGACTTTACCTTCTGTACCAGTCTGCCATGAGGGACTTTATCAAAGGCCTTACGAGAAATCCATGTAAATAACATCCACTGCTCTTCCATCGTCGATCATTTTTGTCACTTTCTCGAAAAACTCGATCAAGTCAGTGAGACACAACTCCCCCTACACAAAACCATGCTGCCTCTCACTAATACGCCCATTTGCTTCCAAATGGTAGTAAATCCTGTCACAAAGAATCTTCTCCAATAATTTCCCTACCACTGACGTAAGGCTCACTGGCCTGTAATTTCCTGGATTATCCCTGCTACCCTTCTTAAACAATGGAACAACATTGGCCATTCTCCAGTCCTCTGGGACCTCACCCGTAGCCAGTGAGGATACAAAGATTTCTGTCAAGGCCCCAGCAATCTCCTCCCTTGCCTCCCTCAGTACTCTGGGGTAAATCCCATCTGGCCCTGGGGACTTATCCATCTTAATATTCTTCAAGACGCCTAACACCTCCTCTTTTTTGATCTCAACATGATCCAGGCTATCTACACACTTTTCCCTAGACAAATTGACCACTAAATCCTTCTCTTTGGTGAATACTGATGAGAAGTATTCATTTAGTATCTCTCCCATTTCTTCTGGCTCCACACACAGATTCCCACCTCTGTCCCTGAGTGGGCCTACCCTGGCTACCCTCTTGCTTTTCACATATGTATAAAAGGCTTTGGGATTTTCCTTAATCCTGATTGCCAATGACTTTTCATGACCCCTTTTAGCCCTTCTGACTCCTTGCTTAAGTTTCTTCCTACTTTCCTTATATTCTCCATGGGCTTCATCTGTTCCCAGCCTTCTAGCCCTTATGAATGCTTCCCTTTTCTTTTTAACTAATCTCACAATATCCTTGTGATAATAATCATGAACCATTTCAATTTATGTTGTGTAGGTAAATCCACCTACTGCTGGTAGGAAGGGAGTTCCAGGATTTTGACCCTATACCAGTTAAGGAATGGCTATATAATTCCATGTCAGGCTGGTGTGAGATTTGGAGGAGAACTTGCAGGTGGTAGTGTTCCCATATGCCCGCTGCACTTGTCCTTCTAGGTTGTAGAGGTGAGGGTTTGGAAGGTGTTGTCAACGGAGCCTTGATTGCAACACATCTCATATATTGTACATACTACAGCCACTGTGTAGTGGTGGTGAAAGGAGTGAATGTTGAAGGTGGTGGATGGGGTGCCAATCCAGTGAGCTGCTTTGCCCTGGATGGTGTTGAACATCTTGGATGTTGGAGCTGCAATCGTCCAGGCAAGTGGAGAGTATTCCATTACATTTCTGACTTATGCCTTGTAGATGGTGAACAGGCTTTGGGGAGTCACAGGAGACATAATTCAAGTTCAAGTTATATGACTTCAAAAAAAACTGTATCATCGACTAAGTGAAACTACAACATCAAATCATCAAGGACTATAGAGCTAAATAATAAATTGTTCCATCAACAAATAAAACACATGAAGGAAATTAATATTTTGGTCCGGTTTTGAGGTTCAAATAGTGGCAAAGCTGAAAAATTTGCCACTTTTGGAGGTCACGTTTCTACAGTTGCTGTAGCATAAAATGTGCTCATCTGGAGCATCCAATGATGGTTTTGCCGTCTGCCTTGTAAAATGGACAGGGGTCTGTTCTTCATGAATTTGAGCTAATTGCCCATAAATAATATTGATAAATATTTCCATGATTTTTTTTAGGGTGTAGAGCTTGCTCTCACATTCCAAGGCAGCATTGGCACCAAGAAGGGAACTTTCAGAAGTGGACGCAGACATTTTAAATGTTGAAATTTGATAATTGCGTTTAATCATTTGGCATGCTTTATCAGAATTCTTAAATAAATTTTATTTGCCTGACTGTTTAACAAGATTCAAGGGACTTTTTTAATAGCTCTTTAAATTTTATCAAGATTTATCTGACTTTTTTGATGTTTTAATGTAAAAGACTCTTTAACAAAATGGAAGTGACTTTTAAAAAGCCTGTAAATGAATATCATTTTTTATCAAGATTGATCAGACTTTTAAAAAAATTATATGACGTTTTAAGAATGACTTTGAAATAGCTGAGACAATGGGCTTAGTTGTCATAGAAACATAAAAAATAGGAGCAGGAGTAGGCCATTTGGCCCTTCGAGTCTGCTCCACCATTCGTTATGATCATGGCTGATCATTCAACTCAATAGCCTGCTCCCGCTTTCTCCCCATACCCTATAATCCCTTTCGCCCTAAGACCTATACCTAACTCCTTCTTGAGAACATACAATGTTTTGGCCTCAGCTACTTTCTGTGGTAGCAAATTCCACAGGCTCACCACTCTCTGGGTGAAGAAATTTCTCCTCATCTCAGTCCTAAATGGTCTATCCTGTATCCTCAGACTGTGACCCCTGGTTCTGGACTCCCCCACCATCGAGAACATTCTTCCTGCATCTACCCTGTCTGGTCCTGTTAGAATTTTATAGGTTTCTGTGAGATCCCCCCTCATTCTTCTGAACTCCAGAGAATATATTCCTAACCGACTCAATCTCTCCTCATATGTCAGTCTCGCCATCCCAGGAATCAGTCGGGTAAACCTTCGCTGCACTCCCTCTATAGCAAGTACATTCTTCCTCAGATTAGGAGACCAAAACTGCACACAATATTCCAGATGTGGTCTCACCAAGGCCCTGTATAATTGCAGCAAGACATCCCTGTTCCTGTACTTGAATCCTCTTGCTATGAAGGCCAACAAACCATTTGCCTTCTTTACCACCTGCTGCGCCTGCATGCTCACCTTCAGCAACTGGTATACGAGGACACCCAGGTTTCATTGCACATTCCCCTCTCTCAAGTTATAGCCATTCAGATAATAATCTGCCTTCCTGTTTTTGCTACCAAAGTGGATAACCTCACATTTATCCACATTATACTGTATCTGCCATGCATTTGCCCACTCACTCAGCTTGTCCAAATCACACTGAAGCATCTCTGCATCCTCTTCACAGCTCACCCTCCCACCCAGCTTTGTGTCATCTGCAAATTTGGAGATATTACATTTAATTCTCTCATCTAAATCATGAATATATATTGTGAATAGCTGGGGTCCCAGCACTGATCCCTGTGGTACCCCACTAGTCACTGCCTGCCATTCGGAAAAAGACCCGTTTATTCCTACTCTTTGTTTCTTGTCTGCCAACCAATTTTCTATCTATCTCAATACACTACCCCCAATTCTACGTGCTTTAATTTTACACGCCAATCTCTTATGCGGGACTTTGTTGAAAGCCTTCTGAAAGTACAATTAAACCACATCCACTGGCTCCCCCACATCAACTCTATTAGTTACATCCTCAAGAACTTCCAGTAGATTGGTCAAGCATGATTTCCCTTTCATAAATCCATGCTGACTCTGTCTGATTCTACCACTATTTTCCACGTGCTCAACTATTAAATCTTTTATAATAGACTCTAGAATTTTCCCCACTACCGACTTCAGACTGACTGGTCTCTTTACCTCCCTTTTTAAATAGTAGGGTTACATTAGCTACTCTCCAACCTGTAGGAACTGTTCCAGATCCTATAGCATCTCGGAAGATGATCACCAATGTACCCACTATACCTAGGGCAACTTCCTTAAGTACTCCGGGATGTAGATTATCAGGCCCTGGAGATTTATCGGCCTTCAATCCCATCAATTTCTCCAATCAATTTCAGGCTACACCAAGGACAGGAATGGAGTCAGAGGGGCCTGAAAACAACAGCACTGGTCGCCATATCAGTTTTCACATGATACTCTTTGCACTGTCAAGGTTCACCAGAGTGGGGCTGGGGGGACTGGTGGGTAAAGAGTAACACAAAATCTCACCCTCCTCCTGATTAAGGCCAATTAAAGCTGTTAAAGAGCTCATTATGACATCATTAAGGGGGGAGTTTGCAATTTTCATGAGGTGCACATGCTGTCTATTGCTAATTACCATAAAAGAGGTGGGTGCACAGCTGGGAACCAGTCACCCACAGCATCCACGAGCGCAGAGCCACACACCTTGGTGGGACCTAGTTCTAGATTAACCTCGAGATCACAATCTGCACTGTCTGATTCACAGCAAGCGGAGGCAGGAAAATTCAAGGGTGCCTGCACTCAGGGGGGCTGCCAGAGGCCAGGAATCTGCTGAGTCCAAGTCAGATGTCGAGCCCCTGGACTCAGTTCCACCTCAGTTGCTGGAGTTACATAGACAAGTTTGAGAACATGAGGAAAGGATGTCCGCTGCACTCCTCAGATTGCAAGACATGATGGAGGAGTCTGTCGGCCTTCAGTCTGAGGTGATAGCGCCGGCATGCCAACACACTGAGGTCAACAATGGTAGGATGGCGGCCACCATGGAGACCTTGGTCCAGGACACTGGTCCTGCACTGCTGCATGAGCTGCACTCCATTGCTGAGGCATTTACTGGCATCAGTGGCAATGCGAGAGGGGTGCAGGACATCTCAAACTCAT
The DNA here is from genome assembly GCF_017639515.1 of Carcharodon carcharias. Lineage (NCBI taxonomy): Eukaryota > Metazoa > Chordata > Chondrichthyes > Lamniformes > Lamnidae > Carcharodon > Carcharodon carcharias. The sequence goes on from NC_054469.1 coordinate 174,201,057, forward strand.
TCCAGCTGCCCCTTCCTCTCAATGAGTCAGCCAGGGGCTCCCGGGCACCCATAGGGAGGAGGATCAGCAGGTGCACACCCGGGGCCATCCACCCAGGTGACTCGGGGAGCGTCCTGCCCATCTGATTCCCCTCTTGCTGTGAGCCCCACAGTTCCAACTCCACAAGCCGAGGAGGCTGCCACTGCCACACAGCAGGACCCCAAAAGCAGGCCGGGGCCCTCCAGGTCTCGGCCTTCCAGAGGTTATCACAAACAGGGCGTAGCAGTCAGCAGGCTGCCTCCATCTCCATTGTGGATGTTAGGGGAGCACCAATACAAGGATAGGAAAGTTAAGAAGATGCAGTTGCATAGCCTGGGCACAGATATTAATCACTTGTACATAATGTTCACTATTGTAAATAAACTCCCACAAATGTCTCCTTGCCTATGGCTCCTTGTTATGATGAGCATTGTTTGTGTCACTCAGATGTGCAAGCTTGGTTCCTGCCCAAGATAAAGGTAGCTGTCTCAATCCAGGGCCTCTTCCCTGTGCAGTGTGTAACCTTCAGAGCAAAGTGATGGTCTGGCTTCATACTCACTGGACACATTACTGATGCCTGCACCTCGACGGTGCTGGTCATTGCTGCCAGAATGTCGTGCGCAGGCGTCACTGAATTCCATCATTCTCTCTGTGTGCTCTCAGCATCTTTGAGATGAGGTTGGCTTCCCATCTCTTCAGCATCTGTGTCTGGTGACGCTGTGCTCCTGAAGGTGTCAGGTGCTGAAGGCTGACAACGGGTCAGGTGCTGTTAAAGCGTCATCACTGCTTCTCCATGATATGACCCTGATCACAGAGCACAAGCAAGCTGCCCTCAGCCAGACAGGAGTCAGACATTCACAGAGGGAAGTGAAGATCTATGGAGTGTCCTCACTGAACGTCATCATCATCCTTTTGGAATCTAGCCAATTAGGGCCTCTCCTGCATCTCCATGATATGAGCCTAATCAGAGGGTATGTACACTACCATCAGCCAGGCAGGTGTCAAACATTCACCAATGCAATGTGAGGAGGTCAGGAGTGTCCTCACTACGTCTTGTCATCATCCTCCATGAATTTTGCAGCTATGAGGGCCTCACAAGCACGCCTGCTTCGTCTGACCAGTGCAATGGCCTCATCAAAGGTATCCTTGCCTTCCAGGACCTCATCACCACCATCCCCTTCAACGTCCTCCTCATCAGAGGAGACATGCAGCTCTTCCATCTCCTCCTTAGCCAGGTCCTCCCTCCATTGCAGCCCCAGGTTGTGTAGTGCACAGCAAGTGATGATGTTGTGTGACACTCCCTAGGAACTGTATTGCAGTGCTCCACCAGACCTGTTGAGGCAGAACCTCATTTTCAAGATGCCAATCGTGTGCTCCATCAAAGTCTGGGTTACAGCATGAACCTTGTTATACCGTCTCTCTGCTGCAGTCTGAGGCCATTGCACAGGCGTCATCAGCCACATCCTCTGTGAGTAGCCCTTGTCCCCGAGGACCCAACCCTACAGCTTCTGTGGACCCTGGAAGATGTCAGGGATCTGAGACCTGCTGAGGATGTAGGAGTCGTAGATACTCCCTGGGAATTGTGCACAGAGCTGCATGATGCATTTTGTTGTGGTCGCACACCAGTTGAACATTCAGCGAGTGGAAGACTTTTGGTCCATGTACTGGGCTGATTGTTCCTGTGGAGATGAGTGCAGTCAGTGTACCCTGCACCAGTGGAAAACCAGGAATCTACACAAATCCCAGCGCTCTTGCTTCATGGCTTGCTTGATCCCGGTCAAAATGCACAAATTTCTGTGCCTTAGCGAAGATAGAGTCCGTGACCTCCTGGTTGCACTAGTGGGTGGAGGCTTGCGAGATCCCGCACAGGTCCCCTGTGGGGCTATGGAAGGAGCCTCTGGCATAAAAATTGAGGGCTGAGGTCACTTTCACTGCCACTGGATGCCCTTCATGTACCTGTGGCGCCAAATCTTGCAGAATGTGGCATATGAGATCGACCAGCTCCTTCGACATGCGCAGTCTTCGGCGACACTGGTTCTCTGTCATCTGCAGGAATGATAAGCACCATTTATAGACCCTGGGTCTAGTGAGGCGCTTACAAGCGATGGCTCACTGTGGATCTTCAGCTGCATGTGCAGGAGGCCCTGGTTCACCTTCACCTTGAGGGTGGTGCTCCTCCCATTGGCGAGCCAGGTGCCCCTGTTGCACTCTTCTTCTTCTTCTCTACTCCCTGTAAGCCATGAGGCATACTGCTAGAACACCAGGCTCCATGATCCTGATGTTCGCCATCTGCAGTATCAGGGTTAACATATGTCTCCTAAGGACTTTTCTTGGTTAAGTCTCGGCTCCGGCTGCATCTCAAGGCCCCTTCACACACACCGGAGGGTGCTGGCCACTGCTTGCATGGCCAGTATTTAGTGCGCTTTCATGGCTGTCTGAAATCCCACTCATCTCCTCCCCACTCCACTTGACCAATTGGCGGCAGCTTTGGCTACTCAGCTGCCTGCTGTGCTCTCAGCTCAGGCACAGGCATTCTCCTCATCTGCACTCCTGGCTTGAACTATGAGAGTCACTGGTCTAAACCTGAATAAATACATTGCAAGGGACTCTGAGTGCCTCCATCAGTGACTGCACCATGGCCACCTTTTGTAAGGGGATTCTACAACTTTCCCAGTTGTCCAACTGTTCTGCAGCTCCCAAAAAAGCTCATTAATTTGCAGTCTGTGCCCAAGGGGTGAAAAGTTCTGGAGCATTTGGTGGCACTTTCATGCTTTTGTGTTGTTTGAGTGGGCAGAAAAGCTTCAGAGGCCCGACTCCAAGCACGTCACTAGAGCTGCTGCCCAGCAGTCTCATCTGCAGAAGAGTGCTCACTTTTGACAGGCTTACCCAAGAGTGTGGCCACTTTCCTTCCCCTCCCCCCACCCCAGCATATGCCTGCAAACTTTCATCAGTCTGTGCTGCCTTGCACCCCCCACCCTCGGCCTGAGCCTTTACCCCGGCACTGCTCAGAAAGCCAGCCTGGAAAAAGCGATTTGCCTGTGCACCTCCCAACCCCAAATGCCCCTTCTTTGATGTCCTATGGGCGATCCTTGTGAGCACTGCGCAAGGTCGTGTGCACTCACCTCCAAGTTCCTCGCGAAGTTCAGGTTGCCAGGTGCACACCTTTTAAAGGCAGTCACAAATCATGCGTTCTGAAGTCATGCTGACGTAGCAATTAAATTTGATATGGAGGAATGAATCCGGCATGCAGGCACAATAATCAGATGCAAATGCAATAAAATTAAGATCCCGGCATTGGACGGCTGACGGGGAAGGGGACTATCGCATCCTTGATTTATGTTGCCAGGAAACGCGACTAGGGAAATCTCGTGATACTTCCTGCTCACGCCACCTCCAGTGTCGTAGAAGACTACAACTTTCCAAGTAGATGGTCGCAGATATCTTTGATCTCGTCACTGAAGACTTTGCACTGCAGCACTGCTTGATATGCCCTTGACAACCTTCAAAATCACCTTAGCCTTCAATTTCTTTGCTTCTGGTTCCTTCCAAGGATCAGCTGTGGACCTTAGTAGCCTCCTGCAAATGGCAGCACAATGTTTAGCACCATTCCAGACTCCTCTGATACTGAAGCAGCCCATGTCCAAATGCAGCAAGACCTGGACAATATCCAGGCTTGGGCTGATGAGTGGCAAGTAACATTTGTGCCACACAAGCACCAGGCAATGACCATCTCCAACATCATCTAACCATTGCGCCTTGGCATTGAATGGTATTACCATCTTTGAATCCCCCATTATCAACATTCTGCCGGCTAACATTGACCAGAAACTGAACTGGACTAGCCATATAAATACTGTGGCTACTAGAGCAGGTCAGAGGCTAGAAATCCTGCAGCAAATAACTCACCACCAGACTCCCAAAACCTGTCCACCATCTACAAGGCACAAGTCAGGAGTGTGATGGAATATTCTCCACTTGCCTGGATAAGTACAGCTCTCACAACATTCAAGAAGCTTGACAACATCCAGGACAAAGTAACCCGCTTGATTGTGGATGGGGTGCCAATCATTCTCTCCACCATTGATGAACAGTAGCAGCAGTGTGTCCATCTACAAGATGCGTTGCAGAAACTTACCAAGGCTCCTCAGGCAGCATCTTCCAAACCCGTAACCACTACCATCGAGAAGGACAAGGTCAGCAGACACATGGGAACACCACCACCTGGAAGTTCCCCTCCAAGTCACCCACCATCCTGACTTGGAAATATATCATCGTTCCTTCACTGTCGCTGGGTCAAAATCCTGAAGCTCCCTCCCTTACAGCACTGTGGGTGTACCTTCACCACAGGGACTGCAGCAGTTCAAGAAGGCAGCTCACCACCACCTTCTCAATAGCAATTAGGGATGGGCAATAAATGCTCGCTTAGCCAGCAAAGCCCATATCCTGTGAATGAATTTAAAAAAAACACTGCATCTTGCAGATCACTTATGTGCTCTTATATCTCACGACTGACGTGACACTGCAGGCACAGAGGACAATTATTTTCATCACCATTCCTGGATTTTCCCCATGTGCAGGGCATCACTGATTACACCTACATGACCATTGAAGCACACGGCGACTACCCAGTCTGGTTCATCAACAGAAAGAACACCCACTCCTTCAAAGTGTAACTGATCTGTGACCAAAAAAAAAGTTTCCTCCATATGTGCACTTGTTTTCTTGGTAACTGCCAATACTCTTTCATTCTCATCTGGTCCAGGCTGCCACAGATCTTTACTCTAACCCACCAATGTCTGTGGAAGGATTCCAGTAGACGAGGGATATCTCTTGAAGCGATGACTACCTACCCCTTTTCAAGAACCCCTGACAAAGGCACAGTGGTAATACAACAAGTGGTACATATTCACGAGGACAACCACTGAACAGGCCATCAGACTTCTGAAGATGTGATTCCCGTGCCTGGATCGATCGGTAGGGCCCTCCATACCATCCTGCAAGGGTCTTGGTTATTGTGTGGTCTGCTGTGTTCTCCATAACGTAGCATTCTAGAAAGGTGTGGACTTGAGGACATGGAAGGAGACAGTTCATCAGGGGAAGAGCAGGAATAGGTGGTTAAAAAGGTGAAAGAAGTGAAGGTAGAAAGGAATGATGCCGAACAGAGATGCCCTGAATGCGCAAAGAGGTGGCCAGAAACAACTTGGGGCATGATGGATTTGTCAGGCTGCCATAAATGTTAGGGATCTCAAGATTCAGGAACATTTCACCTGAGTCACTCTGAGCCAGGTCGAGAGACAAGCCATGGAAGGGAGTTTTAAATACCTATACAAATATTTCCTTACAAGGCTCAGCCTGTTGCATCCAATCATTTACCTCCAATAAAGAAAGCACATCATCCCAGAGCCTTTGCCTTCATCAGGGAGGATCCCAGTATCTCTTTCACCACTTGTGTGACAGTGCCATAGCCTCATTGTAACACAGAAGACCACCATTTGGCCCATTGAGCCCATGCCACCTCTCTGTAGAGTAATCCAGTGAATCCCATTCCAGCCCCTTCTATCCTTGTAGATATGCAAGTTTATTTCCATTAAGTGCCCACCCAATTTCCTCTTGCCACATAAAAGAGTTCTTCCTCACAGACTGTATATCTCATGCCCAAAACCTTAAATCTGTGGCCCCTATTTCTTGTACCATCAGCTAATGGGAATAACTTTTCTCTGTCCACCTTATTTAAACCTGTCATAATCTTGTACAACCCAATCCCTCCTCAATCTCCTTTGTTCCAAGGAGAACAACCCCAACTTCTACAACACAAAAACAGAATTACCTGGAAAAACTCAGCAGGTCTGGCAGCATCGGCGGAGAAGAAAAGAGTTGACGTTTCGAGTCCTCATGACCCTTCGACAGAACTTGAGTTCGAGTCCGGGAAAGAGCTGAAATATAAGCTGGTTTAAGGTGTGTGTGTGGGGGGCGGAGAGATAGAGAGACAGAGAGGTGGAGGGGGTTGGTGTGGTTGTAGCGACAAACAAGCAGTGATAGAAGCAGATCATCAAAAGATGTCAACAACAATAGTACAATAGAACACATAGGTGTTAAAGTTAAAGTTGGTGATATTATCTAAACGAATGTGCTAATTAAGAATGGATGGTAGGGCACTCAAGGTATAGCTCTAGTGGGTTTTTTTTTTATTTTATATAATGGAAATAGGTGGGAAAAGGAAAATCTTTATAATTTATTGGGAAAAAAAAGAAGGGGGAAACAGAAAGGGGGTGGGGATGGGGGAGGGGACTCACGACCTAAAGTTGTTGAATTCAATATTCAGTCCGGAAGGCTGTAAAGTCCCTAGTCGGAAGATGAGGTGTTGTTCCTCCAGTTTGCGTTGGGCTTCACTGGAACAATGCAGCAAGCCAAGGACAGACATGTGGGCAAGAGAGCAGGGTGGAGTGTTAAAATGGCAAGCGACAGGGAGGTTTGGGTCATTCTTGCAGACAGACCGCAGGTGTTCTGCAAAGCGGTCGCCCAGTTTACGTTTGGTCTCTCCAATGTAGAGGAGACCACATTGGGAGCAACGAATGCAGTAGACTAAGTTGGGGGAAATGCAAGTGAAATGCTGCTTCACTTGAAAGGAGTGTTTGGGTCCTTGGACGGTGAGGAGAGAGGAAGTGAAGGGGCAGGTGTTGCATCTTTTGCGTGGGCAAGGGGTTGTGCCATAGGAGGGGGTTGAGGAGTAGGGGGTGATGGAGGAGTGGACCAGGGTGTCCCGGAGGGAGCGATCCCTACGGAATGCCGATAAGGGGGGTGAAGGGAAGATGTGTTTGGTAGTGGCATCATGCTGGAGTTGGCGGAAATGGCGGAGGATGATCCTTTGAATGCGGAGGCTGGTGGGGTGATAAGTGAGGACAAGGGGGACCCTATCATGTTTCTGGGAGGGAGGAGAAGGAGTGAGGGCGGATGCGCGGGAGATGGGCCGGACACGGTTGAGGGCCCTGTCAACGACCGTGGGTGGAAAACCTCGGTTAAGGAAGAAGGAGGACATGTCAGAGGAACTGTTTTTGAATGTAGCATCATCGGAACAGATGCGACGGAGGCGAAGGAACTGAGAGAATGGGATGGAGTCCTTACAGGAAGTGGGGTGTGAGGAGCTGTAGTCGAGATAGCTGTGGGTGTCGGTGGGTTTGCAATGGATATTGGTGGACAGTCTATCACCAGAGATTGAGACAGAGAGGTCAAGGAAGGGAAGGGAAGTGTCTTTCTCAGTGACTGTCTCCGTCTCCGACTTACCCCACATGGATTTCAACTGAAATTCCACCCCTCATGTTTCGAACCCACCCAGGATTACAGGTATCTCCGGGACATAAAACGTTTCTCGGACTGCTGTTCCCGTCACATTCTGAAATCCACTCTCAGTGCCATGCGCCGCCATATGAACACACTCGACCTCTCCCTCCAGCAGCACCGCCGTACCCTTTTTCAAAGCTGCGCGTGCCCCCAGTTTCATTTTATTCTTCGGCTCATCCGACGCCTCAACAAGAAACTTTTTCTGTTTCTCTCAAGTGCTAAGGAACGCAAGCTCCAACAACTCATCGACACCAACACCCATCTAGGACCCTCCACCCCTGCCTGTCCCTCCGTCCCCACCCCATCTTCCAATGCCAGCCCCAGCCGTGTATTCACTATACCCCCTGACCTTCCCCTCTCCGATGCTGAACGTTCAGTGCTCAGCAAAGGACTTAGTTTCATACCCTTACGCCCTCACCTCAATGAATTTCGGGCTCGGCATGATACTGAACTCTTCTTCCGCCGTCTTCGTCTCCGGGCTCACTTCTTTGGGCAGGAGTCCTCTCCCAGTTCAACGGATCCTTTTACCCATCTTCAATATTCTCCCTCCACCTGGACCCCTCCCTCTGGATTCTTACCTTCTCTCGATCTTTTCATTGAGAACTGTCGGCGCGACATTAGTCGTCTCAATTTCTCTGCTCCTCTCACCCATTCTAACCTGTCTCTCTCTGAACTTACTGCACTCCATTCTCTCAGGTCCAACCCTGACATTGTCATCAAACCTGCTGACAAGGGTGGTGCTGTTGTTGTCTGGCGCACTGACCTCTACCACGCGGAGGCTGAGCGTCAACTCGCAGACACTTCCTCCTACCTCTCCCTGGACCATGACCCCACCACTGAACATCAAGCCACTGTTTCCAGGACTGTCACTGACCTCATCTCCTCTGGGGATCTCCCTCCCACAGCTTCCAACCTGATAGTTGCCCAACCTCGGACGGCCCGCTTCTATCTCCTACCCAAAATCCACAAACAGAACTGCCCCGGTAGACCGATCGTCTCAGCTTGCTCCTGCCCCACAGAACTCATTTCTCGTTATCTTGACTCCCTTCTCTCTCCCCTTGTCCAGTCCCTTCCCACCTACATCCGTGATTCCTCTGACACCTTACGTCACATCAACAATTTCCAGTTCCCTGGCCCCTACCGCTTCCTCTTCACCATGGACGTCCAATCCCTCTACACCTCCATCCCCCACCAGGATGGTCTGAGGGCCCTTAGCTTCTTCCTCGAACAGAGGCCCGAACAATCCCCATCCACCACTACTCTCCTCCGTCTGGCTGAACTTGTTCTCACGCTGAACAATTTCTCCTTCAACTCCTCTCACTTCCTCCAAATAAAAGGTGTGGCTATGGGTACCCGCATGGGCCCCAGCTATGCCTGTCTCTTTATGGGGTATGTGGAACATTCCTTGTTGCAGTCCTACTCCGGCCCCCTTCCACAACTCTTTCTCCGGTACATCGATGATTACTTTGGTGCTGCTTCATGCTCTCGTCAGGACTTGGAAAAATTTATTAATTTTGCTTCCAATCTCCACCCCTCCATCATTTTCACGTGGTCCATCTCTGACACTTCCCTTCCCTTCCTTGACCTCTCTGTCTCAATCTCTGGTGATAGACTGTCCACCAATATCCATTACAAACCCACCGACACCCACAGCTATCTCGACTACAGCTCCTCACACCCCACTTCCTGTAAGGACTCCATCCCATTCTCTCAGTTCCTTCGCCTCCGTCGCATCTGTTCCGATGATGCTACATTCAAAAACAGTTCCTCTGACATGTCCTCCTTCTTCCTTAACCGAGGTTTTCCACCCACGGTCGTTGACAGGGCCCTCAACCGTGTCCGGCCCATCTCCCGCGCATCCGCCCTCACTCCTTCTCCTCCCTCCCAGAAACATGATAGGGTCCCCCTTGTCCTCACTTATCACCCCACCAGCCTCCGCATTCAAAGGATCATCCTCCGCCATTTCCGCCAACTCCAGCATGATGCCACTACCAAACACATCTTCCCTTCACCCCCCTTATCGGCATTCCGTAGGGATCGCTCCCTCCGGGACACCCTGGTCCACTCCTCCATCACCCCCTACTCCTCAACCCCCTCCTATGGCACAACCCCTTGCCCACGCAAAAGATGCAACACCTGCCCCTTCACTTCCTCTCTCCTCACCGTCCAAGGACCCAAACACTCCTTTCAAGTGAAGCAGCATTTCACTTGCATTTCCCCCAACTTAGTCTACTGCATTCGTTGCTCCCAATGTGGTCTCCTCTACATTGGAGAGACCAAACGTAAACTGGGCGACCGCTTTGCAGAACACCTGCGGTCTGTCCGCAAGAATGACCCAAACCTCCCTGTCGCTTGCCATTTTAACACTCCACCCTGCTCTCTTGCCCACATGTCTGTCCTTGGCTTGCTGCATTGTTCCAGTGAAGCCCAACGCAAACTGGAGGAACAACACCTCATCTTCCGACTAGGGACTTTACAGCCTTCCGGACTGAATATTGAATTCAACAACTTTAGGTCGTGAGTCCCCTCCCCCATCCCCACCCCCTTTCTGTTTCCCCCTTCTTTTTTTTCCCAATAAATTATAAAGATTTTCCTTTTCCCACCTATTTCCATTATATAAAATAAAAAAAAACCCACTAGAGCTATACCTTGAGTGCCCTACCATCCATTCTTAATTAGCACATTCGTTTAGATAATATCACCAACTTTAACTTTAACACCTATGTGTTCTATTGTACTATTGTTGTTGACATCTTTTGATGATCTGCTTCTATCACTGCTTGTTTGTCGCTACAACCACACCAACCCCCTCCACCTCTCTGTCTCTCTATCTCTCCGCCCCCCACACACACACCTTAAACCAGCTTATATTTCAGCTCTTTCCTGGACTCGAACTCAAGTTCTGTCGAACGGTCATGAGGACTCGAAACGTCAACTCTTTTCTTCTCCGCCGATGCTGCCAGACCTGCTGAGTTTTTCCAGGTAATTCTGTTTTTGTTTTGGATTTCCAGCATCCGCAGTTTTTTTGTTTTTATCCCAACTTCTACAGCCTAATCTTGAAGCCAAGATCCCTCATCCCTGGAAACATGCTAGTAAATCTCCTTTGTAGCATCTCAAAGGCCATGCTTCTGAAAGTTGTGGCTTAACCAGAGCTTCATAAATATTCAGCATAACTTCCCTGCTTTTGTACTCAATAACTCTATTTATTAAGCCCAAGATTCCATTTCTAATTTGCTGATTACTCTCTCAATATGTCCTGCCACCATCAAAGCACAGGAACCCCCCGGTCCCTAAAGCACACAATTTAGAACTATGCCATTAAGTCTATGTTGACTGTCCCTATCACTGCTGGCAGAATGCATTACTTCATACTTCTCTGTATTAAATTCAACCTGCCACTTGTCTGCTGATTTTACTAATTTATCGATGTCCTGTTGCAGTTATTTGTTTCATTTTCACCATTTGCCACACCTCCAAATTTCCTGTCAAATTTTGAAATTTTATACTGAATTCTAATATCCAAGTCATTCATATATATTAAACAGGAGTGGTCATAGCACTGGCCCTTGCGGAATGCCACTGGCTGCCATCCTCCATTCTGAAAAACAGCCATTTACCGTAACTCACTGTTTTCTGTCCTTGAGCCAATATTTTATCTAAGCTGACACTGACCTTCCTAATTCAAAGGCGGAAATTTTATGCGGGTTGGGTTTTACAGTCCCAGCGAAGTCAATGGACTTCTGAATGACCAGCCACAATTTTTGGCTCCGCCCCCACCATGGGGTCATAAAATTGGGACCTAAGAGCCTCAATTTTATTAGCCATCTTTTTATGTGATATTTTATCAAGCACTTTCTTCTAACCCATAACTTCCAGACAACATCCATTGCATTCCCTTCAACAAATTCTCTGTTGCTTCATCAAAAAATTTAATTAGATTTGTCAAGCACAATCTTCTTTTTACAAATCAGTGTTGGCTATCCTTAATTAACTCAAACCTCCCCAAGTGTCTGTTTTGTTCCTTGACTGTTATTTCTAAAAGCTATTGCTGATGTTAAACTGACCAGTGTGTAGTTATTAGAAATGTCCTTACAGCCTTTTTTAACTAAGGGTGTCATATTTGCCATTCTCCAATCCTCTGGCACCTTCCCTAAATCTAGGGGAGACTGGAATATTATGGCCAGGCCTACTGTTATCTCTAGTCCACTTCCTCTAGCACCTGGGATGCAAGCAATCCAGACCAGGTGACTTGCCCATCCTAAGCACAGCCAGCCTTTCGAGTACATTCCACCTATAAACTTCACCCTGTCCATCATCTCCTCTACTGCCAATATTTTGTCAACATTCTCTTCCTTAGCAGACAGTATGCAAAATACCCGTTAAGTATTCTAGCTTTGCCCTGCACCTCAAATCATAAATCACCTTGCTTGTCTATAATACGACTCGCCCAGTTTCTTGCTACCCACTTACTACACATATGCTGCTTCTGCTGCTTTTAGCTACTCCTACAATGAGATCTGCTGTGCTGGTATGTCACGCTTGCACCAACTTCACAGATCTACTCAGCTCATCAGCAACTGCTCTGTGATGTCATCCAAGTATGCCTAGGTCAAAACCCTTCTTTCTGCTGCCCTAGTTACATGACAGTAGAATATTTTTAGATTACTTCTTATATTAACTGCCATTCTATTCTCATATTCTCTCTTAATTTGCCTGTTATTTTTTTTCTTCACTTCCTCTCTCAACTTATATATTTGCACAGGTTCTTGCTTGAAAAGTTCACCTGACATGCATTGTTCACCCTCTTATTTGGTTTCATCTCCTTTATCATTATCTCCTTGTCATCCAAGGTTCCCTGGTTTTGGTTCGCCTACATTTGACCTTTGTTAGAATGTATCTAGCATGTACCTGAAGCATCTATTCCTTAAAGAACACCTATTAATCCTTTATAGATTCTCCTTTCAGTTGTTGGTTTTATTTTACCCTGGCTAGGTCCCCTCTCATCTCACTGAAGTTAGCCCTCTTCCAATTTAGAAGTTCTACTTCAGATTGTTCCTTTCTCTTCTCCATTGCTAATCTAAGCCTTATGATACAATGATCACTCTTACCCAAGTGTTCCCCCACAGATCCACTTGGTCTACCTCATTCCCCAGCATCTAGTAATCCTAGAAGTTCTCCTCCACACATTTCAGAAATTCCTTCCCTTCCTTTCCCTTTACTCTCATATTTGCCAGTTAATACTTAGGTAATCAAAGTCCCCCAATATCCCCACTGTAAGGTTCTTGCATATCCCTGTGATTTTCCCGCATATTTGCTCCTTTATCCCTCTCTCGCTATTTAGATACCAATAGGATACCTTTAGAATATTGTGATCATACTTTTGCTGCTTCTTAACTGTAACCAAAAAGATTTTGCCCTTTGCCCTCTCAAGGACATTCTCTCTTTTCAATGTTACAAATGTTTTCCTGAATCATCCTCGTATCCCTACCTCCCTTTTTCCTTCCCCACCTTTTCTGTACACTTTGTAAAACCTGATTATTAAGCATCCAATCTCATTATTTTTAAGCCACCTTCCATTATTGACATGATGTCATATTCCCACATGGCAATTTGTACTTGCAGCCTTATTCATCACACTTTGTGTGTTTGCATACATTCATTATAAAACCTGTCTCTGTATTCCTTGTAGTCCTTACTTTGCTCCTTTCTAAAATGGAACCATTCCCTTCTCTTGTACTATCCAACACTCCCACTTTATGCATTGTATTCCTATTTTCTACATCTATATGCAAGTGCCCACTCCCCCTGCCAATTTAGTTTAAAGCCTCTCCAAGCACACCAGTGAACCTCCCTGTAAGGACATTGATCCCAGTCATGTTGAGGTGCAATTCATTGCTTTTAAATCGCTGCCTCTTGCCCAGAACTGTTCCCATTCCCCCAAGAATCTGAATCTGCACTTGCACCACACATTGATCCTCTGTAAGAAATGGTGCTTTTCACAATATTATAGAACTATAATGGAATTAGTAGGCCACCTGACAGAAAATAAAAACAGAATTACCTGGAAAAACTGGTAATTCTGTTTTTGTTTTGGATTTCCAGCATCCGCAGTTTTTTTTTGTTTTTGTTTTTTGTTTTTTTTTTGTTTTTACACCTGACAGAAAAGTTGTTTCACATCTCTCTCTGGCTCAGTCTTGAGAAATATCAAGTTCTTCTGGCTCAGGCTTCCAAGATGACATTCCTAAGTCAATTTGATGTTTTCTTATACTCTCATCTATAAAAGTGTCTTGTAAAGACTAACAAATGGCTCCCAGCTTGAGGTAAGCTCAAAGATGACCTCAGCTAAAGTGATAGGGGAAGGTGACCGCCCCAACACCTTGGGTTTTGTCCTGAATCCATTAGTTCAAACAAGTGTTTGACACAGGGTAAACTACCAGCCCCTAGAAATAAAGTATATAAGAACATAAGAACTTAAGAAATAGGAGCAGGAGTAGGCCATTCAGCCCTTCGGCCTGCTGCACCATTCAATGAGATCATGGTTGATCTTCGACCTCAACACCATTTCCCTGCATTGTACCTGTATCCCTTGGTGATTTTAAAATGTAGAAACCTATTGATCTCAGTCTTGAACATGCTCAATGACTGATCCTCCACAGACCTCTTGGGCAGAGAATTCCAAAGGCTCAACACCCTCCTAGTGAAGAAATTCCTCATCTGACTCCAAAATGGCCTGTCTCTTATTCCGAGACTATGTCCCCTGTTTCTAGACTCCCCCAGCCAAAGGAAACATCCTTCCTGCATCTACCCTATTGAGCCCTGTAAAAATTTTGTATATGTTTGAATGACATCACCTTTCATTCTTCTAAACTCCAGAGAATAAAGGCCCAGTCTATTTAATCTTTCTTTATCCCAGGAATTAATTTAGTGAACTTTTGTTGCACTCCCTCTATGGCAAATATATATTTCCTTAGCTAAGGAGACCAAAACTGTACACAATACCCTAAGCGAAGTCTCACCAAGGCTATCTATAATCGCAGTAAGTCTTCTTTACTTCTACACGCAAGTTTTCTTGTAATAAAGGCCAACTTACCATTTGCTTTTTACAATGCTTGCTGTGCCTGCATGTTAGCTTTCAGTGACTCATGAATAAGGTGCATAATTAACAATATTAACAGGTGGTCAGAGGCTGGGGGCAGTTCCCTTCTTTGCATGGAAGAAAACCAGGTAAGGTGGAGGAAAACTGGGGAAGAGCTTCCTAACACTTCAGCTAGAGAGCAGAAGACTGCTGCCACAAGCTACTGAGATCAATGCTCACTCTGTGCCACCCATCCATTTGTCCTCCAGGATCAGCAAACCACTCTCTCCTGTCACGCGTCATATGCTTTTCCTATCTTTTTAGCTTATGCATCAGATCTAACCTATCACTTCTTAATAAACTACCTTAAAATCACTTATGAGTTCTTGACCATCTATTTTGAGTAATCTGTGACTTCTAAACCTTAAAACTTACACCTCCCCATTTTCCTATTTCTACTCTCACTTAAGCATGGCACTGGGACGAATCCAAAGATTACTACCTTCGAGGTCCTACTTGTTAACTTCCTCCCTAGCTCCTGAAAATCTGACCATATGATCTCCATACCTACTCTATGTCATTGGTACCAGCATGTACCACAACTTCTAGCTCACTCCTTTCTCCCTGCAAAATATTGTTCACTGTCTTTGTGCCCTGGCACCAAGGAGGAAACAAATAACGCAAGATTTATGATGATAGTCACAGAAATGCCTGTCTGTCCCCCTAACTATGGAATCTCCTTTCCAAACTTGGACAAAAGAACTGAACTCAAGAGGTGAGGTGAGAGTGACTACCCTTAACATCAAGGTAGCATTTGGCTGAGTGTGGTATCAGGGAGCCCTAGCATAACTGGAGTCACTGGGAAATGGGGGAAAACTCTCCGCTGATTGGAGTCATACCTAGCACAAAGTAAGATGGTTGTGGCTGTTGGAGGTCAAGCCTCTCAATCCCAGACATCACTGCAGGAGTTCCTCAGGGCCAACCACCTTCAGCTACTTCATCAACGGCCTTCCCTCCATTAATGTCAGAAGTGGAGATGTTCGCCGATGATTGCACGATGTTCAGTGCCATTTGTGACTCCTCAGATACTGAAGTAGTCCATGCAGCAAGATCTGGACAACATTCAGGCTGATAAGGGGCAAGTAACATTCATGCCGCAGAAGTGCCAGGCAATGACCATCTTCCAAGAGAGAATCTAACCATCTCTCCTTGACATTCAATGGCATTACTATCCCTGTGAATCCCTCACTATCAACATCCTGGGGGATACCATTGACCAGAAGCTGAACTGGACCAGCTATTTAAATACTGTGGGTAAGAGCAGGTCAGAGGCTGAGAATTCTGTGGCACGTAACTTACCTCCTGACTCCCTGAAACCTGTCCACCATCTACAAGGCACAATTCAGGAGTGTGATGGAATACTCCCCACTCGTCTGGATGAGTGCAGCTTCAGCAACACTCAGAAAGCTTGACACAGTTCAGGACAAAGTAGCCTTCTAGACTGGCCACCTTAAACTTTCACTCCTCACCACTGACACACAGTAGCAGCAGTGTGTACATCTACCAAAATGCACTACAGCAACTCAACAAGGCTCCTTCAACAGAACCGTCCAAACCTGCGACCTCTACCGCCAGCAACCTTCAAAAACCACAACCATCTTCCTTTATGCTATGTATGACTCCAACCAGTGGAGAGTTTTCCCTGAGTCCCATTGACTCCAGTTTTGCCAAGGATCCTTTATGCCAAAATGAGTCAAGGTCAGCCGATGCATTGGAACACCACCACCTGCAAATTCCCCTCCCAAGTCTCACACCATCCTGATTTGGAAATATATCTCCATTCCTTCACTGTTGCTGGGTCAAGGCGAGGGCGGGTCTGACATGGCAACAGGCTGCACCATACACCAGTGCAGAGCCACTGCTGTATTTAAAGGGCAGTCCTGTCTTTGAATTTAAATCTGTTTTGAATTCTAATTCCTTGCCAGCTGCATTATAAAGTTACCAGCAGACAAGAGACCACCACCTGTGCTTACTTCCCTATTGTGGTATTCAGAAGCATGCCACAGTCAAGCCAGAGGACCCCCCACAGTTCAGTGAAGGCTCTCTGCATGCCACCTCCAGGCCATCTATGAACAGCGAGGTATTTTGTTTCAAGCTAATGGTCACAAGCAGCCCTCTTGGCTGTCCAAGAATAGAGCGCACAGTGAAGGTGAGCAGCTGTGGGGCACAGCCAAGGAACTGATCCAATGCAGGAACAGGAAGAATAACCAACTCTGCCTTGCAAGGGTGCTTTTGACTGGCAGATGGTCAAAAAATGGAATAAAAGTGGGCAGGCACAAAAGGGTCACTAAATTATTAGGGGCTTGGACAGGCAGTGAAGCTATGCCCCCTCACCTGCTTCCTTGCATCCATTGGCTGCGTGTCACAGGCATCTGTTTCTTCCTCTCTGCATTGCCCAGCTTTCATGACAGTGTAACCTTAGCAAGGACTGATAGGTGTGGTTCAGAGGCCCAGGGTACAGCCCGGCAGTAAGGGATACTCTTCAGCATCACCTGAAGCCTGACTCTCTCTCCCCTTCTGCTTGCAGGAGAAAAGGGCCCACAACAACAAAGAAAGGACAAAGGCCCAGTGGAGAAGTGACACATATTTGTCCATTGTCCACCACGGAGTTGGAGGTACTCGAGCTAGCAGGGCAGTCAGTCCATCTAGGATGCTGAGTTTGGAGTGGTGAGTGTGGAGAGTGAGGAGGATTTGTGTTTGGCATCAACTCTGGATATAAAGGGAGACTGCTGCACCTATAGACTGTTCAATATTGACTCCGTTATTGGTGTTTGTTTTTCCTTTGCAGCAGCTCACCTGTAAACTTCCCCAAAACCCCTCTGAGAATGACAGTTTCAATATCTCAGAGGACGCAGTGTCATACCTTTCACCTGCACAAAGACCAGTGCAGGTTCACTCACCTCAGTGGGTGCACATTCACAACTCGCCTCTGGGTCACACCCTGGTGACACAGTAGGCTGCTGCAGATATGCAGATGACAGAGGCTGTGACAGTTGGAGGACTGCTGGAGGCCAGGCCCAGCCTGTATCCCAGGCTGATGTCAGGCCTCTGATGAGCACCAGACTCATTCTGCTGGAGTTACTGAAGCAAACAGGGGAGAATCTGGTGGAGCTGCCTGAGCAAACATGCGTGGGCAATGGAAAAGCCTATCCGGGCCATGACATCTGCAATATCTCAAGTGGACAAGTACAAGTACGCTGGAGAGGTTGACAACTGTCATGGAGAAGTAGGCCCTGGAGACCACACAGTGGATGCCTGGTGTTAATGTGGGCCCGCAGACCATCGCTGATGCCTTGAGCTCACTGCAGTGGACCAGTAAGAGGTTGACCATGCCCCTGGACACCTCAATCAGCAGGGGAGGTGCCATCCCACACAGAGAGGCCTGGGGAACTGCAGCCTAACACACGAGCATTTCTCTCAAGGCACTCTGAGGGTTGAGAGGAGCTCCCCACCCCTCTGCCAGTGACCCAAACTCCTCCAGCAGTAGTGGACACAGAGACAGCTTTTGCACTAGTCCCAGGACCCTCCAGGCACCTCCAGGATGCCCACGATGGTCATCACTGGCCATAGGGAATCGTGAGCAGCAGCCTGCCTGTAACTCTAACACTCTAACCTGGACAAGAAGGACGGGTTACACCTTAGCAAGATTGGGACTAATGTCCTCATAGGGAGGTTTGCTAATGTTGTTGGGGAGGGTTTAAAACAAATTGGCAGGGGGATGGGAACCTGAGGGGAAATTGAGAGAGGAGAGGGGAAAAACCAGCAGTGGGAAGTAGATAAGGGGGCTATATCAGAGAGTATTATCAAGGTAGATAGAATACTTGGAGAGTTTTATAGAATTAATAAGTCATTAGATGGGGTCAGATTAAGGGGGAAAGTGAAAAAGCCTAAATCAGTAATAATGCGTACATATGTGAATGCACAGAGTGTGACTGATAAGATTGGTGAACTATAGGCACGGGTTGCCAAATGGAATTATGATATTATTGCTATAACAGAGACCTGGCTCAAAGAAGGACAGGATTAGGTGTTAAATATTC
The DNA here is from genome assembly GCF_017639515.1 of Carcharodon carcharias. Classification (NCBI taxonomy): domain Eukaryota; kingdom Metazoa; phylum Chordata; class Chondrichthyes; order Lamniformes; family Lamnidae; genus Carcharodon; species Carcharodon carcharias. The sequence continues at coordinate 174,219,588 of NC_054469.1, forward strand.
CTGGGTACAAGGTATTTAGGGGAGACAGGAAAGAAAGGAAAGTGGGGGGAGTGACAATATTGATTAAAGTTGGCATTACAGTACTGGAGAGGGAGGATGCTCCATAGGGGTTTAAGGATGGAATCTCTCTGGCTAGAGGTAAGGAATGAAAAAGGTGCATTAACATTGATTGGTGTAGTGTATAGACTAGTGGAAGGGATGTGGAGAAACAAATTTGCAAAGAAATTAGAGAGGTGCAAGAATGATAGAGTAATCATAATGGGGGGCTTCAATTATCCAAATATAGACTGGGATATGAATAGTACAAAGGGACAAGAGGGGCAAGAGTTCCTGGAATGTGTTCAAGATAAGTTTCTGCAGCAGTATGTTTCTGGTCCAACAAGAGGACATGCACTTTTGGACCACGTTCTGGGGAATATGTTGGCCCAAGTGGATCAAATATCAGTGAGAGTAGGGAACAGTGACCATTGAATCATAAAGTTTAGGTTAATCATGGAAAGGGACAGGGAACAATCCAGAGCGGGCATAATTCATTGGGGGAAAGCCAACCTTGATGGGATGAGAATGCATCTGAGTTGAGTGAGTTGGAATCAAATGTTGGCAGAAAAGACGGTGGCTGAACAATGGGCCACCTTTAAATAAAAGGTATTGCAGGCAATGTCAAAGTATATTCCCTTGAAGGCGAAAGATAGGACAAATAAATCCAGAGCACCCTGGATGACAGGAGAGATAGAGGTGAAGATGAAAAGGAAGAAGTGTGCATACGACAGACTTCAGGTGGAAAATACACTGGAGAATCAGGCTGAATATAGAAGGACCGGGGGAAAGTGAAGAAACTAATAAGAGCAGGGAGAGAGCATGAAAAGAGACCAGCAGCTAATATAAAAGGGAGTCCCAAGGTCTTTGATGAACATGTAAATAATAAAAGGGTGGTAAAAGAAAGATTAGCAACAAAAAAGGGGATTTGCATGTGGAAGCTGGAGAAATAGCGGAGGTATTGAACGAGTACACTGCATGACTTTACAATGGAAGAAGATGCTATCCAGGCTGAGGTGATAGGAAGTAAGTGGTACACTAGAAGAAATTAGAATTGAGAAGAAGTGGGTGTTAGAATGGCTATCTTTACTTAAAATAGATAAGGTACCAGGACCAGATAAGATGCATCCATGGGTACTAAGGGAAGTGAGATTAGAAATTGCAATGGCATTAGTGATAAACTGGGATATGAATAGTACAAAGGGACAAGAGGGGCAAGAGTTCCTGGAATGTGTTCAAGATAAGTTTCTGCAGCAGTATGTTTCTGGTCCAACAAGAGGACATGCACTTTTGGACCAGGTTCTGGGGAATATGTTGGCCCATAGTCTTCCTTGGTGCCGGAGGACTGGAGAATTATGAATGTTACACCCTTGTTCAAAAAGAGGCACAGGGATAAAGCTGGCAACTACAGTTTGACTTCAATGGCAGGGAAACTTCTCAAAACTATAGTTCAAGATAAAATCAATAATCACTTAGGGTAATTAAGGAAAGCCAGCATGGATTCATTAAGGGAAAATCATGTTTAACTCACTTGCTGGAGTTTTTTGAGGAGGTAATAGAGAAGGTTAATAAGGGAAATGTTGTTGATGTGGTGTATATGGATTTTCAAAAGGCATTTGATACAACACCACACAACACACCAGTGAGCAAAATCCTAGGTCATGGAATAAAAGGGAAAGTTGGCACTTTGATAAGAAATGGGTTCAGTGACAGGAAACAGAGAGTAGTGATAAAAAATCATTTTCAGGTGGGAGCAAGGTTTGTAATGGAGTTCTCAAGGGGTCAGGTTTGGGACCCTTGCTCTTCCTATTATATATTAATGACCTAGACTGTGGTGTGCAGGGCATGATTTCAAAATTTGCAGATGATACGAAGATTGGAAATGTTGTCAACTGAGATGAGGATAGTCTTGAACTTCAAAAGGACATAGACCTGTTGGTGGATTGGGCAGACAAGTGGCAGATGAAGTTCAATGCAGAGAAGTGTACTGTAAAGAACTGCAAAGATTCTGATTCTGTGAACACATCTGCAGATGCTGGGGACACACTTAGCTGTAGCACCATGAAGCGTTTCTAAAATATCACTTAGATGCACTAGAGTGGCACTGGTGCCGATATTATTGTATGATTACAAGATTGTCCTGAGACTCACTGCTTGAAAGGGTGGTAGAGGCAGGAAACCTCATTTAAAAGGTACCTGAAGTGCCATAACCTCAGGGCTATGGACCAAATGCTGGAAAGTGGGATGAGGCTGGATGGCACATTTTTTCAGCTGGCACAGACCTGATGGGTCAAGTGGCCTCCTTCCGTGCCATAAACTTTCTATGACTTTTCTATGATTCTATGATTGTTTGTTTTACATTAAACTGTGTTTGGGTTTCGTTGATGTTTGTTTTTTCTCTTGAAGGCTTCCTGATGTTGCGCATTTGCAAAATACGAAAATCCATCGGCATGTGGGCAAGGGATATTGCTCATCATCCGAGATGCAGGTATCGCTGTAATAACTCTGGAAGGCTAATGTGAAGGTTTTATCGCAGGGACATGTGCCATCTATGGCCAGAGAATAAAGATTGTGAGTGACTGACCCTCATTGGAGTCCAGGGCATTAGAAGCAGGTAAGGATGAGGTTTTGCCTTGCCTCCTATGTGTATACCTCCATCATTCTGGCATCGGCAGCACCAAGTAAGCCTGGTCCGCTTCATGTTCAATCTCCATATTGCTATCAGCTATGGCTTGTGCTTACTTTTCTTCCTCCAGGTTGGGGCTCTCACCCCTTTGCATTGTCAGGTTGTGTAGTACGCAGCATGCAGTGACGATCTATGAAACCCTCACTAGGTCATACTGCAGTGCACTCCCAGAGCAGTCAAGGCAACATAAGCAACACCTTCAGAAGACCAATGGTCTGTCCCTTTATGGCACTTGTGCCATGACTAGCATTGTATACCTCTTGTAAACCATTGTATACTTCACTGTGAGGGTTTCTGACAGGCATCATCATCCAGGTCTGAGAGGGTAAGCCCTGTCACCAAGGATCCATTCGTTAAGCTGCGGCCTTGGGATGAACAAGTGGAGCACTTGTGAGTGGTGCAGCACATAGGTGTTGTGGCTGTTGCCTGGATATTGTGCATACATTTGTATTATTTACTTTCTGTGATCACAAACCATCTGTATGATGAGTGAATAGCCCTTCCTAGTGATAAAAGCCACTGGCTGTTTTGATGGTGCCATCAGTTATTACACCCTGAGCATGCAGGAACCTGGCCATGGCAGTGAATGCCATTACCCTTTCTGCCTGCTGAGCACTGGAAAAAACCAGAGGTGTAGAAGTTCAGTGCTGCTGTGACTTTCAGGCCCTCTGGCACAGGTCATCCTGCACAGAGGCTCTGCCTTAAGAGCCATCGTCTTTTCTGGCACTGCCTCGCTGACATTTGCAAGCTTTTCATCCCAGTCCTGCACACTCTTGGATGTGGCAGGGGCTTGCATTTTGTCTCCTCCTTGTGCTTGGCGTCCTGTCCTTGTGTTGCTGCTGGGCATCCCGCATTGATTAGTGTGCAGCAAGGTGCTCATCAGCATAGCACATGTCCTCCAGAGCATGGAGATTAGAAGCACTGGCTGGGTGATTTCCATAGTTGTCAATGCCTCTCCCTTTCCTTACAGACAACCACCAAGGTGTGCTCCTCTCAGCTCCTCAGATTTCTGATACCATTTTAAGAAATGGTCCCTCTGCACCTCAGCTGTGTGCTGCTCTTTTAAATTTTTGACTCTCTACTTCTGCGATGTGAACTTTCTGCCTGAGGCTTCACCCCTCAGCTACCCAGCTGTGCACCTTTTTACACAAATAAGAAATCTCTGATTGATCACTACCCTGGATGTCAAAAGGGGCAGACTACGGAAGGCACTGGAGACCAGTGCGACTTTCATTAAATACAGGAGGTAGCATTAAATACCCTCACGTTGCATGGTAATTAGACTTAAGTGGGCCATTAACTATTTCAATTAGGTTCCCGCTGCTGAAGGCTGAGTTTCACATGTCGGACCTTTCCAGCCACATATTTAATGCGGAACAGTTTTCCTGGGACACGTGGCCTTACGCACAATTCTCTGGGCCCAGCTGCCATCTTTCCCCCTCCACTAAGTTCAATCCAAGGACCAAATCTGTTAATATGTAAAAGGTTATGCTTTGCATCATTGATGCACTCTGATGTACTAAGGTTCAAAGCAAGCAGTCTTTCTGATAGTACATTCACTCTGAATAACCTGCAATCAAAATAGTAGATTTTTAAGAATATGTTTCTAACCTCAAAGATTCATTCAGCCAGGTCAATTTTCCATCTCAGATTGAGCTAACATGAATGCAATTTGGGATAGTAGGGGATTGGGAAATTTTAGCGGTGTTGTCTGGAGCGCAATCAAAAAATGTCATTCAATTCTGCTTCTTTTTGGCAGAAATCTTATGAAGCAGGCCAACAAACACTAAACACACGCAGGCAGACATCCCAACTGAGAGTATGGAAAGGAAAATATTTAAAGTCAATTTTGGATTTTTCAGAAGTGTTTTGGATCAGACTATAGAGGAAATGTTGATATAATGAGAGAAGCAGCTGAAGCATTGTTACAAATATCACAAAGAAAATGACTGTATTTTGAATGACTTTCCAAGGGTTTAACAGAATAGGAAGGGCAGAATTTTACTGGGTTCATGGGTGAGGGGCTGGGAGGCAGAGGTCTTTAAAATGGCAGCATTGTGATGGTGCCTCGCATGGCCCTACTGCCAGGGCAATTTCCAGCGGTGGGTCTGGATACAGAGGTGCTGCCTGCTCCAAGGAAGTGGTTAGCCAATTAACACAGTTAAACGCCCTACAATACTGCCAGAATTTTGCTGCTGGCAGTGCAACCCCTGCCCAGTGGGAGGCCACCAACTTAATGGAGGCAGCCTCCATGCAACATGCCTGAGAGGCCATCAGAACTGGAGGCTCCGCGGGTCAAAGTGGGAGCCACTGGCAGCCTCCATAACCCCAGCAATCTCCTGCCCCTTGATCCCTGAGTTTAAAGAAAAAATTTAAATTTACCTGTCGTGAGGCTTGAGGACCGCATCCTGCCTCAGCAGCGTCCACTTTTCCCAGTGGTGCTGCTAAGGCTTCAGAACTGCCAGCCTTCTGATTGGGCTGGGGGCATCGAGAAGCTGCCTGCCATCTTTATTGGATGGTAGACCTACAGGTTGCCAAATAAGAGGCTGCATAGTAAAATTGCTGAGGAAGTTCTGCTGCTGGCAAATGTGGATTTGGGACCTGTTTTACACCCCAAAGTTGGTGTTCCAATGCTTGTGGTAAATTTTAGGCCAAAGATAGATTAACCTCTAAAATATCTCTCATGGTATCAACATTCACAACTATAATGGCAAATCATTAAATCTGTGCCCTCTCATTCTCAATCCTTTCATGAGTGGGAACAGCAGAATAGAATTATAGAATCGATACAGTACAGAGGGTGGCCATTCGATCCATCATGTACATGCTGGCTCTCCTAAGGAGCAATGCACGTGCTGCCACCACCCTACACTGCCACCAACTTGCGCTCTCCCCACATCCTTGCACATTCCTCCTTTCCAGATATTTAGAAAATTTAGAAAAATGTAGAAAAATTTAAGGTACAGAAGGAGGCCACTCTACCCATCATGTCTGCGCTGGCAGTTTCTCCCTATGTAGTCTGCCCAGTGCCTTCATGATTTTGAATACTTCTATCAAATCTCCTTTCACCCTTCTCTTCTCCAATGAAAATAGGCCCAACTTCTCCAACCTATCCTCATAACTGAAGTTCCTCATCCCTGGAACCATTCTCCTGAATCTTTTCTGCCTTCTCTCCAATGCCTTCACAACTTTCCTAAAGTGCAGTGCCCAGAACTGGGTGCAATACTCCAGCTCTGGCTGAACTAGTGTCTTATACAAGTTGAACATAACCTCCTTGCTCTCATATTCTGTACTCCTATTAATAATAATAATAGGATACTATATGCTTTATTAACCACTCTCTCAACATGTCCTCCTGCTTTCAATTACTTATGCACATATTCACCCAAGCCTATCTGCTCTTTCATCTTCTTCAGAGTTGCACCCTTTATATTGTCTCTTCATGTTCTTCCAATAAAAATGAATCACTTCACATTTCTCCGCATTGAACTTCATCTGCTGCTTGTCCGCTCATCCCATCAATTTGTCCATGTCCTTCTGAAGTTCTACACTATCCTCCTCACAGTTCACAATATTTCCAAGTTTTGTATTATCTGCAAATGTTGAACTTGTGCACTGCACGCCAACGGCATTGATATATATCAGGAAGAGCAAGGATCCCAAAACTGACCCCTGGGAATTCCAATGCAAACCTTCTTCCTGCCCAAAAAACATCCATTAGCCAGTACTTTGTTTCCTATCACTCAACCAATTTCATATCCATGCTGCTACTTTGCCTTTTAATTCCATGAGCTATAACTTTGTTCACAAGTCTGTTGTGCAGCACTGTATCAAATGTTTTATTGGAAGGCCATGTTCACCACATTAACAGATTATCCTCATCAACCTATCCTCATGTTACATCTTCAAAAAACTCCAGCAAGTTAGTTAAGCACGATTTTCCCTTAACAAATCCACATGGGTTTTCCTTACTTAACCCACCTTTGCCCAAGTGACTATTAATTTTGTCCCAAATTATAGTTTCTAGAAGTTTCCCAACCACTGAAGTTAAATTGACTGGCAGTTGCTGCATTTATCTTTACACCCTTTTTTGAATAGAAGTATAACATTTGCAATTTTCCAGTCCTCTGGCATCACCCCTGAGTCTAAGGACGATTGGAATATTATAGCCAGTGCCTCCACAATTTCCACTTTCACTTTCCTAAGATGCATCTGATCTGGTCCTGCTGCTTTATCAATTTTAAGTATAGACAATATCTCCTCCTAATCAATGTTAAATCTTTCTAGTGTACAATAACTATCTTAAACAAAAGAGAATCCAGCCATTACTCCTCAGTCTTCAATGAGTTCTTTTTACTGAGTATCCTACCATCAATATTTTGGAGTTCATCTCAGGAAAGAGGCTGGATATTCTGTGGAAGTGGCTCACCTCCTGACCCCTCAAAGTTCCTCCATCATCTATCAGCTCAAATGAATAACATGGGGCAGAATTTTGTGCTTGATGTGTGAGAGGGTGGGCCTCGCACATCAGAGCGTAAAATGGTGTACCTTCACGATATTTTGCTGGGTGCGTGCGCGATGAAGTTCGAGAGTGTGCAAAGGTTGTTGGCCAAGATGCTGGCTGGGCTGGAGAGTTTGACTTATGAGGAGACATAGGATAGACTGGGGTTATTTCCCCTGGAGCAGAGGAGATTGAGGGGTGACATTATTGAGGTTTATAAGATTATGAGAGGCATAGATAGGGTCAACAGAAAGGAACTTTTCCCCTTGGCGGAGGGATGAGTAACTTGGTGGCATAGATTTAAGGTAAGGGGCATGAGGTTGACAGGTGAGGTATTGAGGAACTTTTGCACACAGTGTGTGTTGGGAATGTGGGACGCACTGCCTGAAAGGATGGTGGATGCAGAAACCCTCCTAACATGTAATAAGTATTTGGATGTGCAGTTGCAATGCCATGGCATACAAGGCCATGGGGATAGTGGTCGGAAATAGGATAAGGCGACTTTGGAAGGTGATTGACATGCGTATCTTCGAAGGATCAAGGGACCTTTGTCTATGACCCACACCTCTGACTCTATCAGTCTGTGACTGAGCAATGTTACAACAATAACGATTCAAACAGTCATCAGTGCTAATGGATGGTGGGAAGACAGAGCCGACGTCACTGTTGACCTCGAACACCTGGCCGCTCTACCCCAGCCTCACCGACACCTGGGCGCATGGTGCCTCTCAAGCTCCAGAGCCTCCTGCTTGAAAATGGCTTAACATCATCAGCTGGACCTGGCTGCCTCCAGTCTGCGAACGCTCAAACACATTGTGAGCATTTTTCTCCTAAGAAACAGAGAAGACCATTCATTGCGGCTAATCGCACATGGACTCTGCACGCGCACCCCACACCCCAACAACAGTGGCCCATCTCAGGCCTCCAGTGCCTCCTCCGCCCCAATACTGCTGATCAGTTACACAAAGGTAGTACACCTGCCCCCAACGGCCACCTTGGACACATTCTGCGTCCATCACTTTAAGAAACACGGTCTTAGCTCCCATAGCAAGGAGACGCAACCATGTGCAGTGTCGAGGGCAGCAGACGGCTCTTGGCCATGAGACCTTGAGGCTCCCCTTCCACAATCTCATCACAGTGAATAGGACATGTGTTGGAGTTCTGAGTATGCACCTAGCTGCATCTACTGCAGGTTGTCCCCAGACTAGTACAACTAAGAGCAACACATGTTGCGGGGAAGAACTCATCTCCTCATGAGTCACTCAGGCTGATATAAGCACAGGCACTATCTGCTTGCCCAGTGTATGGGAAATGACCAACGTGGTTCAATGCAGTCACGACAATAAGACTTGGTGGGGGGGGGGGTACCCTCAAAGGCTACCTGCTGCATTAAATGCCCAATGCCAACATGGTACTCATCCTTCCAGAGTGCAAGAAATCATTGAAGCACTTGCGACACTGGATCCAGGTACGCTGCACCACATTGTGGGAGCTCACCACCCCGCCACCTCCTCCCAGGCACATTTGGTCATGTGGGGGGGCCTCCTCCCGTCCAGGGGGACCAACACCTCCCCCCATGCTGCCACCTCCTCAAGGAGGGCAGCAAGGCAGTCATCAGAAAAGCGAGGGGTGCATTGGCCTCCCCGCTGGCCTACTCTGCAGCCTGCCCTGCTCCTCTGGCCTATCCCTCCAGCATGTCCTGCTCAGTAGACCCCCTGTGGTGTGACCTGGACGTGGCCATTGTGAGCAGCCTACAGGAGGCTGCCAGGCCTTCCTTTAAACAGACTGCTGGGTCGCCATTGGACCCGGTGGTCTGTGTACGCCCGCCGCAGCCGGCACACTCTCACTATTCATGGGAGTTGGAAATGCGCTGGGCAGGCCTTAATTGGCCTGTGCAAAATGGCGGTGCAGCTCCGATCGCAGGCACCGATCAGGTCCACATCCGCCCGAGTCCACTCCTGCTCTGCCCACACACCAAGCAAAAAATTTTGGCCATGATGAAATGTCCACCACTCAGCTGGATGGCTGCAAATACAACAAAAGTCAAACTCAGAATCATTTGTTTCACTGGATTCAATATCCGTCCTCTTCATCACCTGTGTTCTGAGGCTGCAGATTTGCAAGACCTACTCACCAATTCGACTCCACACCCCCCCCAGCACCCCCCAACCCCGTGACCTATACCACTAAGGAGTTCAAAAGAACATTGGGTGGAATTTAACACCCTCTCCCATGGTGAGTTTGGTGGTAGGGCATTTAACTGGGCAAGAGGGTGACAGTGGAGACCCCGCTGCCTTCCCTCTTCCACCCCAATTAAGTCTGTGGTGCAAAGTCTCTTCGATGGCCCTCCAGGCCTGACGCCAATTAATATCTTAATGAGGCGATTAATGCCTACTTAAAGGCCTCATACCGCCGCTGCTAGTATTCATCCAGCTGCAGGCAGGGCAGTCACCATGCAGGGAGCATGACAAGCAACCTGTGCAGGGTTGCTTGCAGGCTTCCAGGGAGGGGTCCCATATTCAAACGCATTCAATGTTATATTGAGGGAGCCAGCAATGGGAAGGGGGGGACCTGCTGAGCGCTGTTATGCCATGATGTATATGTACCTTTAAGGAGGTGTATCTTAAACTGCTGTCAATTGCTAACACTGAGACAGGATGTGATGTAGTAGCCTCTTGACTCTGTGCTCAGAGTACAGCCATGGTTCTACAAGACAGTAGTGCCTACTCAGCCTACCAATTAACAGTGTGTGCATATTGTCTTATCATAAAGAACCCACATATTGTTGTACCAAGCCTTATCATATGATTGGTACACTTATAACAAATAGAAGAATGTAACATGGTGGTAGTGTGTTTTTTGAATATTTGACTGAGAATTTGCAAACTTCAACTCTTTCACATGTAGCGGAAAGGCTGGTGTGGAAGTGAAACAACTAAGTGAATCTACAGCACTGTAGGAATCTTACACACTGTACTTTCAGACTGGGACATTACACCTCATTCCAGCCATCAGGCGCTAGGTCCAGATAAGAGTGCTCACACCTGAGGGAGCTTAAGTTGCTTAAACCTTTCCGCTGCATTGTTTGCATAGCTAACTCCAGTAAGGGAGGGTTATCTAACTTTAAACAAAACTCCACAGATAGAAGTCATTACTGATTCAGACCATCGCTTCATGAGATCGGGGGGAGAGTAATCACTCTTCACTGGGCTAGGGAAGAAGAATCTATCGAGTAACAGCTTCCAAGAGTCCCTAACAGCTTGAAGAAGTCTGTAAGAAGTATTTTTTTCATTGTTTAATTTCACCTTTCAAGTGTGCATTTTCATACTAAAAATCATTGTTTTGTGGGCGGAGCTTAAGGTAAGCCTGGCAAACCAGAAACAGCTCAACAGTACCACCATTGCAGTCAAGCATTAAGTGCCCAGCTTTTAATGTAAGGCGTGTGGCACCAGGGGACACTGAAAGTGCCAATGCAGAAAGCAAAAGCTGGAACAAGTGGTATGACATTACGAGAAGCCATAACCAGAGGCCAGGTCAATATAACATTCCAACAACCAAGGGCATGTAATAGACATCATCAAAATAAGATCTTTGAAATGTCTAGCCAAGCTATATGGTCAGATGATGAGGGTAACCAGACTGTGATACACAAAGTGAGCAGATATTTCACACAGTGAACATCAAAGTATGTATTAGCACAGCGGTACCAACAGTAGCCTTTTCTACCATTCGTATTATATGCCCACAAATGCAGGGACAGCACAGATTGTATGAAAAACTGGATTACAGTGCAGTGAAAGTATCTATTTCTCACACTAAAGTGTATGTAGCCACAGATGTGGCAAGTGATGATTCAACAATCCAATGCCAAACTCACCACGTACAATGGCTTGAAGATTCTGTCCCTGGGATCCATTACACTCAAGTGTCACTACAACAACTCACCCTGGTTACCCCAGATATTTTATATTGTGGATAACATGGGTCCAGTGGTTGCAGGCCTACCAGCTACAGGGACCTGTCCTTGGTCACTATTCAAGGCAAAGGCAAGGATGACAGACCACAGAGAGCACCATTGGAAACATTATGCTTACACTGAGAGAAGACCACCTAACTCCACAATTCAGATACAGACTGTTGTCTGTGACATCTTTTGATGATCTGCTTCTATCACTGCTTGTTTGTCCCTACAACCACACCAACCTCCTCCACTTCTCTCCCCCCACCCAAACCGCACCAGCCCCCCCCCACCCCCCGCCCCCCCGCCCCTCCAAACACACCTTAAACCAGCTTATATTTCACCCCTTCCTTGGATTCACTCAGTTCTGTTGAAGGGTCAACTCTTTTCTTCTCCGCCGATGCTGCCAGACCTGCTGAGTTTTTCCAGGTAATTCTGTTTTTGTTTTCCACAATTCAGATCATTGGCTGACAGGTTACGCGACACATTTGGGACCCAAAATGTATACCCATTCTGAACTTGCACACTTTATTGTACTGCAGAACCAATGAGGAATTACTATTTGACAGACAAGTTTGGACAACCCACCCCGGTCAGCACTCGTTGATACTCCCAGGAGTACAAGAAGCATTAATCGTAACTCAGGGGAAGATGAAAGATGTCTACGGCTGGCATGTGGATAGCAAGTGACCTGGACTGAACAGTGGACAAAAAGTTCAAGTACAACACCTGACTGATAGAGCATGGAATCCACCACATATCCTCACTATATTCCCAGAAGCAAGATCATTTCATGTGCGAACCTCAAATGGCATGACAGTATGATGTAATAGATGCCAAATCAGAACAATACCACAAACTAGAAACATCAAGTAATCCCATTGCGAATAGAACATGGTTTAAGATGCAGTACAGATAATTAAACCCTAACTAGCCTTTGGAAAATATACAGCCTCCAACCAAGATGATTGTAACTAAGTCTGGATGGATAAGCAAACTGCTGATATGTTTCACGGACTCATAAATTTATTTTTACCTGTCAGGGTATATTCAAATACAATGTACTTTCTCTTGTTTTCATGTAAACAGTTTAATTCTTTAAGTTCAGAAGAAAAGGGGGATGCTGTGAAAGATATACATGCATCTTTAAGGAGAAGTATCTTAAACTGCTGTCAATCACTATCACTGGGACAGGATGTGATGGAGCAATCCCATGATTGTACTCAGAATACAGCCTTACCTCTACAAGGCAGATGTGCCTACTCAGCCTCCCAGTTAACACTGTATGCATATAGTCTTACTTCAATAAAGAACCCATATTATATTTTCACCAATTCTTGTCACAGGATTGGTGCACTTATGACGAATAGAAAAATGTAACAAGAGCCATCCCCCACCCTCACAGTTGACCCCACCCCCCCAACCCCACAAAACCCATTCCCACCATCACTCACCCGTGTCCTGTGTCCATGATGATTCTGGGCCTCAGGCAGGTGTCGTGCTGCTGTTCAATAGAACTGCTAGCCCCTGATTGTCTGGCAGCTCTTGGCAGGTGAGGCTTCCACCCCAGGATACTTGATCCCGGGGAAGGTCAATTGCTGTCCAGTTAAGAGATTGTGTGGCACATGATGTGGCGAGTCTTCTTGAAAAAAGGTGATATGGAGCTCTTGCCATCTTTCCAGCTGGTGGGTGATGATGCAGAAAATTTGGATTTATTTTAAAATGCCAGCCAGGGTGCCAAAGCATACACAGACAATCACAGATTATATGAAAGGTAAAAACTTGTAGAAAGGGCTCAGCTGTAAATTTGCAATTAGGAAATGGAAGATAAACACGGGCAGGGACACAGGATAACTCAATCAAGAAATGGGGAAGGCCATTTCACACTGTCTGATGGCCTCGAACCACTTCCAGTCAGCCCCCGTAAACCTTTTGTATAGAACAAACATACATTCTTTGCTATAATGATAAAAACAAAAAACTGCGGATGCTGGAAATCCAAAACAAAAACAGAAACAGAAATACCTGGAAAAACTCAGCAGGTCTGGCAGCATCGGCGGAGAAGAGTACAGTTGACGTTTCAAGTCCTCATGACCCTTCAACAGAACTAAGTAAAAATAGGAGAGGGGTGGAATATAAGGGAGGGGGGGAAGGGGGGGTGGTGGTTGTTGGGATAAGCAAGCAGTGATAGGAGGAGCTAACCAAAAAACGTCACAGACAAAAGAACAAAGAGGTGTTGAAGGTGGTGATATTATCTAAAAGAATGTGCTAATTAAGAGTGGATAGCAGGACAAGCAAGGTACAGATAGTTCTAGTTGGGGTGGGGTGAAATAAGACTAAAATTGTTGAGCTCAATGCAAACTGGAGGAACAGCACCTCATCTTCCGACTAGGCACTCTACAGCCTTCTGGACTGAATATTGAGTTCAACAATTTTAGATCTTGAGCTCCCTCCTCCAACCCCACCCCCTTTCCATTTCTTCCCCCTCCTTTTTGTTTTTTCCAATAATTTATATAGATTTTTTTCCCACCTATTTCCATTATTTTTAATGTATTCCACCGATCATTTATCTATACCTTTTATGCCCTTTTAGTCTTATTTCACTCCATCCCCACTAGAGCTATCTGTACCTTGCTCGTCCTGCTATCTACACTTAATTAGCGCAGTCTTTTAGATAATATCACCACCTTCAACACCTCTTTGTTCTTTTGTCTGTGACATCTTTTGGTCATCTCCTCCTGTCACTGCTTGCTTGTCCCAACAACTACCCCCCCCACCTTCTCCACCCCCCCCCCCCCCAAACCAGCTTATATTTCACCCCTCTCCTATTTTTACTTAGTTCTGTTGAAGGGTCATGAGGACTCGAAACGTCAACTGTACTCTTCTCCACCGATGCTGCCAGACCTGCTGAGTTTTTCCAGGTATTTCTGTAACTGTTTTTGTTATACATTCTTTGCCATCTCCCAAAAAGCCAATACTTAGTCTCTGCACTGCAATTACTGTACAGGAACACAATTATCAGCCCACTGGGGGGGTCATTGTGCTGTGGCCTTTGTCTAACTAATACCATTATGTTGTAACTGATTGTAAAAGATATATAAACTGCTCATTTGAACCTCGGTGGACAAGCGCCTGGATTGCCCAGCATTTGCTCCCCGCATGCATAATAAAGGAACCACTTAAATATTGCATCTGGACTCAGAGCGTTGAAATTTTGTACCAGAGTATTCCTTGGACCTTTCAACTGGCACTGCGAGCAGGATACAAAGGACACAGGACACTGAATGGGAACCTGGATGAGTCACAGTGTGAGTACATTTTTATTCATACTAAATCCGACTCCATCCCGACCCAGGAAGTGTCAGGCGCCCCGCGTATCCGAAACCTAGGCTCCAGGCAATAGTTCAAGTGATGGTAAGGGTAGGGTAGAAACGCTTGTATTATAAATGATTATAATTACATCTGCTATTAGTCACAAGTAACGAGTTCGGTCAGAAAGGACCCAGATAAGAGCTGTACCGCTGACGACAATTATACCCTGGCTATCTTACCCAGATATGGCCAGTAGTGACAAACTTGAGTGGGGACCAGAGGGATCCCTGACATAGCATTTAGCTGACAAAATAAGACAGCTGTCCCTAAACCCGAGCTTTAATTGTAAAAGCTCAGGGCATAAACAAACTGAGTGTAAAACCCCAAGGTGAGACAACCGCCGGCACTGCCACAATTGCCATAGGCTAGGACACACAGAAAGAGACTGTTGGGCAAAAGGTGGAGGGGCCAATGGGAGGGGACCCTGACAAAACAAGGCAACACAAAATCCCAACAGCATCTCAGTGAATTTGACAGACATGTCGAACTCCCAACTGATCAGTATCATTGAGAACCTGACCAAGACAAAGCCCCAGTAGGTAGCATCGGCCCCCGAGGAAGGAACCGATTCTCGCAGATACATAACAGCATTGTTAGAGGGCCGGCAATGTGATATGTTAGTAGACACGGGGGCATCGGTATCCATAACCAATTTAGATTTGTCATTGACCAGGCATTCTATAACTATGCAGGGAGCAGGGAGACAACGAGTAACAGCATACAAAAGCCAAACCCAGGTGTTAGAAATAAAAAGGTTGTTAATCCAAGCCCAATTCTGGGTCTGTAAGAACCCCAAAGGTACAATACTAGGGGCAGATGTATTAAACAAATTAGATATACTAGTAGACCCTAGGAATAAGCAGGTAATTTGGACAGGGGAAGATTCAGAAAACGAGGAGGATACAGGCTCTAGCCAAAAATGTAACCATCCTGGGAAACGCCTCAGTCATAACAAGGGATTGGTCTGGGGACGGAACATAGAGTCCTGTGCCAGGGTTTACCTGAGGTATGGGCGAGTACCAAACAGGACTGCGGGCTAATTGATACCCCACCAGTGGTGGTCCCAGGGCCACTCCGGCAGGCCCACAAACAATACCCCATAAAACCAGAGGCCATGAAGGCTGTGGAGGGAATCGTGCAAGAATTCGCAGATCAGGGAATCCTGAGGCCAACCACCTCGACCACCAACTCCCCAATATGGCCGGTCAGAAAGCTCGATGGGTCATATCGATTGACAATAGATGATACAGCGCTGAACAAGGTAACACCATGGGAGCACCCAATAGTGTCAAGTCCCGCGACCATCTTTAACAGGTTGGAACCTGAACATAAAATATTTACAGTTTTAGATGTAGCCAATGGATTTTGGTCAATACCACTGGACCAGGAATCCCAAGATAAATTTACTTTCACAGTGGGAGGGAGACAGTATACTTGGCCGAGGGTCCCACAGGGATTCCACAACAGCCTGAACATCTTCCATCGGGTCATGAGTGGCTGAGTCAGTGCGGTGTAGAGCCATACAACAGTACAATCTTATAATATGTAGATGATCCTAATAGCGTCAGAATCAGAAAGGGGCCACATGGGAACCCTCTTGGTAGTCTTAAGGACAATGAAAAATACTGGATTCAAGATAAACCCCAAAAGTTACAAGTAGGGCAAACACAGGTTAGGTACTTAGGACATGAGATCAGTCAGGGAAACAAGATCCTACCACAGGACAGGAAAATGGCCATCGCGGACATGCCTCGCCCCACCACAGTAAGTGGGGTCAGAAAGGTCATGGGGCTGTTCAACTACTGCCACAACTTCCTACCCCAGTTTGCAGCAACGGCCAAGCTGATACAGAGCTTAGTAAAGGGTGGAAAGCCCGGGACAAAAAAGATCGAATGGGGACCAGAGCAAGAGACAACGTATGCAGAGTTGAAGGCTGGTCTCGTGTCAGCACCGGCCCTCACGCTACTCGACACATTCCGACCATTCCACGTTTATAGCAGTATAGATGGGGATTTTTACAACGCAGTAGTGACACAACAACAAGGAGAAAGTATGAGACCCGTAGCATATTATTCCACACAGTAGTCCCCGGTAGTGAAGGGACTGGCCAGGTGCATGGTAGCGACAGACTGCACCACATGGGCAGTCCAAGTGTGTGAACCTGTCACCATGTCTGGACAAATAATACTGTGCACCCAGCATACTTCAGTGGAGTTGTTAAAGACTGGGAAACTGGAAGCAGTGTCAGGCTCCAGAAGGGCAGCATGGGAAGTTGTGTTACTACCAAAAAGTAAAGCAGTACAGGTCATAAGGGATACTAAAGTTAATCCAGCAAAAGGAATGATATCCGAAGGGGAACTGCACCAGTGTCAGATGAGATTAAACCAAGAGGTGGAGGGGAGCATCTCAAATGAACCACTTGAGAACCCAGATTTGATCATCTATGTGGATAGATCTAGAAGATACATAAATGGGCAATTTTGGACTGGGTGGGCAGTCGTAGACCAGAATGAAGAGGCTATCCTAAAAGAAGGATTATTAGGGGCCCTGTCAGCTCAGGTAGCCGAACCGATTGCCCTTACGGAGGCCCTCAAAGCAGCTAAAGGCAAGAGGGTGAACCTGTAGTGGAAACAGCTCAGGTGCTGCAGAGGCAGCAGTTATTATGGGCGCATAGGAAGGTGGAAAACCAGCAACAAAGGGGTAATATGCTGGCAGATGCAGCGGCCAAAGAGGCAGCCGAGAAAGGAACCCTGCACAGTCTGGGTGGCTGCATATAGCCCAGAGGAGATGAATGTGCAGGAATTACAGGCAGATACAGACCCCGAGGAGAAGGAAAAATGGAGAGGGGCAGGGGCCACCACAGGAAAAGATGGAATTTGGAGGAAAGGGTTGTTAGCAATGACCCCGAATTGTATTCAATACACCCTGCTGAAACTGTATCACGAATCAGACCACAGCGGAAGGGGCAGTATACTCAGTAGACTGCTTCAGAACTGGCGGTGGACTGGCATTGGCAGGGATATAGCCAAGTATTGTCAGAGATGCATCACTTGGGCCCAGCATAACCCTGGCAAACCAATCAAAGTAAGGCTATCACACCAGCCGCACCCCAAGGGCCCTTGGGAAAACCTACAGATAGATTTTACGGGACCCCCTTCCTGACAGCAGGGGAAAGAAATACTGCCTGGTCATAATCGACCAGTTCACTAGATGGGTGGAGGCTTTCCCCATCAGGGACTGCAGCGCCACCACAATTGCAAAGATCCTCACTTTTGAAGTAGTACCAAGGTGGGGAATCCCTTTACAGACAGATTCAGATCAAGGAACGCATTTTACGGGCAATATTATGAAAAGGACGTATGAGCTGCTAGGGGTAAAACAGAAATTTCATGTACCTTCCCATCCACAAAGCTCAGGAATGGTAGAACGTATGAACCACACATTAAAAAACGCTATTGGAAAGGCAATCACAGCAGCTGGTAGGGGATGAGTGGATGTGCTCCCCTGCATATTGATGTGACTGAGAGCTACCCCTAACAGGACAATTGGGTTAACCCTTTATGAGCTGATGACTTGGAGGGCTATGCGCTTGCCAGAGGGCATATCTACCAGAAGCGAGGATATGGGACCCATCAGAGGTAAAATTAAAAACTATATTAAGCAATTGGATGGACAGCTAAAGGAATAACAACAGGAAGTGAAGGACCAACAGGCTATCAGGGATTTAGAAGAGAGGACAAAAAGGGGGCCCCCGTCACCACTGGCTGAGGTCGGAGACATGGTGTTTGTTCAAATCAGCCCGAGCCAACCAGGTTTTGCCCCAAAATGGACTGGACCATACGAAATTATTTTGACCAGCAATTCATGTGCCTGTGTCGATATGAATGGAAAAGGTAGGTGGAAACACTGGTCGCAACTGAAAAGGTGTGATGTAAGTAAGAAGGACTGAATTACCGGGCAGTGGGGGGAAAACGGGCAACGAGTAGTCCATACTGTGTTAGCCAAGTGTTTAGGATTCATTCCCTATCTGGAGGACTGGCCATCTGAAAGACAAAGGGGGAATCCTCAACTATGGGGACGGTCACTGTTGGCTGTGCACAAGGAGGGGTGAAAAGGAGAAAGCTGCCTCTTATATACGACCTAACCCCTGGTGATCACCAGCAGTATGCTTCATTACAGAAATAACAATAACTGGGTAACCTCCATGCCAAGATAGAAAAAAGATGGGTGTCGATAATCATTACCAGGGCCCTAGCTATCATGGCCACCGACATACAGAACGTAAACCATGAAGCAGCAGCCGGTATGGGCTTATGCTACAAGAATGTCAGCGACGGATATTGCGTGAAAGGAGGTGTGAATGTCATAATGCAAAGGTCGATGCTCTTCAAGTGTGGCACCGGGCTTATGCAACTATCTGTTGGAATGAGTGATGGAGAGCGCCTAGGGCAGAGCTTGCATATGGAAATGGAACTCCGATGGAAAAATGAGAGCCCAATATGCTTCCAGATCAGTGATGGTTTGGATGGACCCTGGACGTGTGCGAAGGGGGAACAGGTCCAGATACAATGTGTGAGAAGTTTTCGCAATTTACCTTCACACCCCAGGACAACAACAACTGGGGTCACCGTCCCAGGGAGGACGACTTAGGAATGACAGCTACCTGGCATTGAATCTTGAGGCCCAAACACGCAGAGTTGACCACAACGGCGGACCCCTGGACTGACACCACCCCGCTATCGCAGGACACGACGACACCACAGAGAATATCTTGCCCAGACATGACCCTGGGCCACAGAATGGACTGATACTGTATAGGGACGGTGAACTATTGTATGATAATGTTAAGCATGAAATTATACTGATAGTTGTGAACCTGGCAGGTATACAACTGCCTGAGTATTGCTGTAACCAAGCGCCCCTACAAAAACTGTACAAATTACTGATTAAGGCTGTGATTAATCAGGCAGCTGATGCCACGGGCACCACTAGATTCAGGGGACCTGCAGCTTTCCACTGCCAGAAGAGAGGGTTATTTAACAACACACTGATAGGGGTGAACACAGGGACTTAACTGGTAAACTCTCTCGACATTCAAGGAATCAGCTCCGAGGTCATGAATCTTAAAGGGATCATGAGGCAGCTGCTTATAAGAGCAGCAAAGGGCGGTGAAACGGCAGCAGCCCTAGGCGGCAAGAGTGTGGCATCTCTATTGGAAAGCATACACGTTATAGAGACCCATGCTAAAACCACCAACCAATTAATAGAAAGGGAGGAACAACAAGAGGACAGCACCCAAAAAGCCTGCTGTGCCATGCTTATGGCCAATGATGAACGGGCAATTAAGATACAATCTGGCCCAGATCCAAAAGGGGAAGGTACCAGGCTGGATCAACAGTACCCGGTTGTGCGGGATGGCCAAGAACCCAGGCGTCATTGACTCTTGTACATTGAAAGGAATGACCAGGCTGTATCCGGTGATTCAGAAGTGCACCACAGACCAAATGAATGTGATAGGCATGGTATTGGCAATCCCCTCAGTCATAGCAGACACAGGCCTGCACCATCAGTACCCAAGTGGAGAACAATCCGAGACAATGACTCCCTCTGGTACTACTCCACAGACATGCATGCCATATGCAAGAATGAGGACATACATGGGGTATCACTGAGCGGGTGCAGGAGGAAAGGTAGCCTCACGATTTGCCCCCATCCAGTCAGGACGGGGGGGTGCTGGACGAATGCGGGAACAACCGAACGGAGGGTTGTGTGTTAGAAATTACCCACAGAGAAAACCATCACACCCGCTCAGGATACAAGGGAAAGGGGGAATACTGTGTGACAACTACTGAGCAGTCATACACATATGGGAGCCTACACTGCAACATCACCAGCCCAACTTCTGCTTTAAATCCTGGCTCCCAGTTACTATTGGACACGTGTGAATGGTGTACGTCCAACAAAGTGGTCAGGTCTCAGTCAACGCCTCTGACACACTCCACGATACCCTGGGACAGTATGAGGAACGTAACAGGCCCCGATTTCCCACCTTCTCGAAAGTCTGACAAAGGTTAAAGATGACTTATGAAAGGTGATGAAACAGTATTACGTGTTACAGGGATGTTTAAAAGGCTAATTAATGATATGGAAGAACAACTGAGAGATCCGACATGGTGGGAGCAAGTGTGGGACAGAGGGCTGAATGTGGATACACACCCCTGGATAAGAATAATCTCTCATATACTCGTCGCAGTGCAGCTAGTGTTAGCATTGGCGTGGAGAATTGCAGCATGTAAGAAGAAAGCCCTTGGACAGTTATGCACCCAACACCATGAGCTCTTATCTTGTGCAGTAACCTTTGAAATGACAACTTATCAAATACTTTTTGGAAATCCAAATGCACTACATATACTAATATCTTTTAATCTACTCTGCTTGCTACATCCTCAAAAAACTCATAAATTTGTCAAATACAATTTCTCTTTTACAAAACCATGTTGACTCTGCCTAATTGTATTATAATTTTCTAAATGTCCTGCTACCACCTCCTTAATAATGGATTCTAGCATTTTCCCAATGACTGATGTTAGAATAAAAACAGAATTACCTGGAAAAACTCAGCAGGTCTGGCAGCATCAGCGGAGAAGAAAAGAGTTGACGTTTCGAGTCCTCATGACCCTTCAACAGAACTAACTGGCCTATTGTCTCCTGCATTCTGTCTCTCTCCTTTCTTCAATGGAATCATCCCAGAATTGCACCAAGTGCAGCTGTGGGCGTGCAAAACAACATTTTACCCGTTGGCCGCAATGGCGGGCTTTCACGCCGTATTGTCCCCTTCCCACCTCATTATTTATGCAGTCATGGGAAACATGCCGTTGCACTGGTGGGCTTTGTCTGATTTGCCCCCCCACACCGTTACCTCGCTGCTTCCTCAAGCCAGGTGCCATATTTGACTGCGAATACTGCCTGAAGCAAGGTAGGCAAACAAGCCTTGAAGTCCTGGGTGATGCAGCTCGCCAGGTGCATGTCGCTTATGTTCAGTTGTGAAACACATTGGTGTGGTTGTGCCTGGATGATCCAGCGTGGGGTGGGGGGGGATGATTTGGGCAGGCAGGCAAGACAATGAGGTGCAAATACATTGAAATTAGGTCCCCGATGTTGGATGGCAGGAGAGGCGGCCAGCAATTGATGATCGCAGATGAAAACAGATGATCGCATACTGATTTCACAACGGTGTAAAACTGTTTGTCCATATTGTCCGCTCACACCTGCCATGACACCCAATGCTAATAGGGTGGAAAATTCTGGCCAATGTTACATTTGCGGTTTTTCAATTTGTTGGGACGTTTTCAGAGTCTAGGCAATTTTGGAAGATTACAATAAATGCAGCCACTTCTTTTAAGGCTATAGGATGCAGGCCATCAGGTACAGGGGACTTGTCACTCTTTAGTCCTATTAGTTTTCCTAGTACTTTTTTCTCTAGTAATCATAATTGTTTTAAGTTCCTCCCCCCTTTTCTGCCTGCTATTCAACTATTCTTGGGATTTTTGTGCCTTCTACTGTGAAGACAGATAAAAAATACTTGCTAAAAGTCTCTGCCATTTCTTTGTTTCCCTTTATTAATTCCCCAGTCTCATATTCTAAAGAACCAATGCTCATTTTAGCTATTCTTCTTTTTAGTATACTTGTAGAATCTTTAACCATCTGTTTTTATATTTCTTGCTTGTTTTCTCTCTACCCCGGCTTCTCCCTTTTTAAGTTTTTTAGTCACCCTCTTCTGGTTTCTAAAATGTTCCCAATTCTCTGGGCTACCACTAATCTCCAGCATTGTATGTCTATGCTTTCAATTTGATACCATCCTTAATTTCTTAGTTAACCACAGATGGTGCATCCTTCTTTCTTTCTTTTAGAGTCTTTCTTTCTCAATGCAATATATCTTTGTTGAGAGATATGAAATCTCTCATTAAATGTCTGCCACTGCTTGTCTACCATCTTACCTTTTAACCTATTTTCCCTGTCCACTTTAGCCAACACTGTGTTCATACCCTTGTAATTGTCTTTCTTAAATTTAAGACACTAGTTTCAGACCCACATTACTCGCCCTCAAATTGAATGTGAAATTCTATTATGTTATGATCATTCCTGGCTAGGGGATCTTTTATTATGAGTTCATTAATTAATCCTGTCTCATTAAATGTCACCAGGTCTAAAATAGCCTGTAGTTGGTTCCAGAATATATTGCCTAAGAAACTGCCATGAATAAACTCTATGAACTCATCCTCCAGGTGTCCTTTGCCTATTTTATTTGTACTATACATATAGAGATTAAAATTGCCCATGATTATTGCAATTCCTTTCTTACAACCCTCCATTTTTTCCTGATTTATATGCTGTCCTACAGTGTAACTACTGTTAATGGACTTATCAACCACTCCCGCAAGTGACTTTTTTTTTGCTGTTACTTATCTCCACCCAAACTGATTCTATGACCCAGATTTTTGGTCCCAAGGCGGGTAGCGAAAGTTTGGAAATTTCCTGACTCACCCACCTGCCTCTGGCGAACCTCCCCTGAGTGGCACAATCTTCATTCCAGGGGGACAGGTGCTGAATGGAGTCAGGCTCACCACCCATGGATGCAGATTGGAAGTGGGCACAGGGGCCAATGAGAGTGCTGAGGTGGGCTGTTTAAATGGCATGCCTTGATTCTCTGGGGCTTCATCCGTGGTATTTTGTTAGATTTTAGGCATTCAAGCCCTTACCCCACACACCCGAGTACCCCACCTAATTCCCATTCCACTTCCATGCTCCCATGCCAACTTACTGCCAACCCATGCTCCCACAGCCAACCCCATGGTCCCTTATAGGCCCTATTGAGATGAAATTACAGCGTTCATTATATAAAAAAAATGCCATTCATGAAATCCCATTCAAACATTTTTAATCTCCTCAAATGCTTAAGCCTTTATCTAAAAGAAACAAACTTCTATTCACAACTC
Organism: Carcharodon carcharias; assembly: GCF_017639515.1. Lineage (NCBI taxonomy): Eukaryota > Metazoa > Chordata > Chondrichthyes > Lamniformes > Lamnidae > Carcharodon > Carcharodon carcharias. The sequence continues at coordinate 174,243,137 of NC_054469.1, forward strand.
CACACCAAAGACAGCTAACCCTTTTTTATTCTTTCATGGGATGTGGGCATTGCTGGCAAGGCCAGCATTTATTACCCATCCCTGACTGCCCTAGAACTGAGGGCAGTTAATTATCAACCACATGTTAAAAGTCAACCATATTGCTGCGGGTCTGCAATCACCTGTAGGCTGGACCAGGTAAAGGTGGCAGATTTCCTTCCCGAAAGGACATTAGTGAATCAGATGGGTTTTTACAACAATCCATGATAGATGTCATGGTCACCATTATTAAGACTAGCTTATACTCCAGATTTACTAATTGAATTTAAATTCCACCAGCTGCTGTGGTGGGACTTTAACCCATGTTCCCTGAGCATTAGCCTGGATGTCTGCGTTACTGGCCCAGTGACATCACCACTACACTACAATCTCCCTCAATGACCTCTTTCAACTATCAATCAAACTGTGAACTTAGAACCCCCCTGCTGAGATAATTATAGCTTGTGGAAAAGAGCCTAGCATTCATAATGACATTGTACAAATGTTGATAAACAACTATTGCAAATTCTAGAGTAGAGTTTTTTCAACTCTCACTGATACGGACAGCCTTCTTAATTTTTAAAAGTCTGGGGATTTAAATAACTTTATATCATGACAGTTCTACAGACTTTACCTGGTCTTCAAGAACATTTACATCTACTGTAAAAAATCATGACTCCTGCACTGTGGGAAAAGGCTCTTGCTCTGGTGAAAATTGGTTTTGATGGAACTCAGCACCGAGCTGAAATATCCCTGCTGAGTTCCAGTTTCCCTCATGTCTGAGTCACGCCCTGCCTCCATTCCCTACCAACAAAAATGGGATCTGTCAGAAATGGGGCACATCTGGGTCCCACTTGCCAGTTTTAAAGGTCTGCAGATTCTACATGACTCTGTGAAAGTCTGTGCCTGTATCTTAACTTTCGGAACCAAGATACTATACTGATCTCATCCCTTAATAACAGACCCAATGCACCACCTTTTCCTTTCTTCCTGTTCTTGCCAAAATGTCAAATACCCTTGATTATTCAGCTCCTAGCCATGATCACTTTACGACCATGGGCAGAATCAGCCGGTCCCCTTGGTGGCCGGCGTCATGGCGGGCATGAGTGGGCACTATGGCGAGAAGACCAAAAATCCATTTCACGCCGCCTTAAAACCAGTTTGCGGTTGTCCGCTTCACCAATCAATTTCCCACTGTCGCAAGTCGGGAACCTAATTTCAATTCTTTAGCATCTTGTTATAAGGCCTTCTCACCAGAATCAGTGAGGAGCACAAGCTAGTTGCTGTTTCCTGGCTGACTTTCAATGTGGAACAGGGGTAAGGACTCCAGTGCGGGTGGGGTGAGGGAAGTGGCTGTGCACTTGGAAAAGCTTGTCAAAAATGAGCATTCTTCCGCAGCTGAGACCGTTCAGCAGCAACTCCATTGATGTGCTTAGAGGCGGGCCTCTGGAGCTTTGCAGCCCATTCAAGCAACACAAAAGCGCATAAGTGCCACCAAATGCTCGAGACCTTTTCATCCCTCGGGCGCAGACTGCAAATTAATGTGCATTTTAGGGGTCTGCAGAACAATTGGCTGACTGGGCAAACTGTAGAATCTCCTTGTGAAGCTGGCCATGCTGCAGTCACTGGTGGAGGTGCTCACAGCCCCTCGCAATGTCTTTATTAGGGGTTGGACGGTATCCCTCATGGTTCAAGCTGACAGTTCAACGTTGCATGTGGGTAAGGAGATTGCCTGCACCTGAGCTGAGAGCACAGCATGCGGTCCAATGGGCAAAGCGGCTTACAGGGAGCAGAGAAGAAGAGAGTGGCGGAGGCACCTGGTTTGGCAAAGGGAGGAGCACTTCCCTCGAGGTGAAGGGGTAGCAGAGCCTGCTGCGCATGCAGCTGAAGGTCCACAATGAGCCATTGCTCTTGGGTGCCTCACTAGGCCCAGGGTGTATAGACGGTGCTTGTCATTTCTGCAGATGAGCGAGAACCAGTGTCACTGAAGACTGCACATGTCTACGGAACCAGTCAGTCACAGGAGCCACCTGGATTTGACACCACGAGAACATGGAGGGCATCCACTGCCAGTCACAGTGAAAGTGAACATAGTGCTCAATTTCTATGCCAGTGGCTCTTTCCAGGGCTCCACAGGTGACCTGTGCAGGATCTTGCAAGCCTCCACCCAGGATGCATGGATGGCATCTTCACAAAGGCACAGAAATTTGTGCATTTAGGCCAGGATCAGGAAAGCCAGGAATCAAGAGCGCTGGGATTTGCACAGATCTCTGGTTTTCAACAGTGCAGGTCTATGCACGATTCCCAGGGAGCGGCCATGACTCTTGCATCCTTAGCAGGTCTCAGATCCCTGACATCTTCCAGGGTCCAGAGAGCTGCAAGGTTGGATCCTTGGGGACAAGGGCTAGTCACACCGCATGCGGCTGATGATGCCCATGTGGCGGCCTCAGACTGCAGCAGAGAGACGGTATAACGAGGCTCATGCTCTAACCCAGACTTTGGTGGAGCAAATGATTAGTATATTGAAAATGAGGTTCCGGTGCTTCGACAGATCCGGTGGAGCACTGCAATACAGTCCCCAGAGGGTGTCACACATCATCACAGCTTTTGCATGCTACACAACCTAGTGCTGCAATGGAGGGAGGACCTGGCTGAGGAGGAGATGGAAGAGCTGGAGGACATTGAAGGGGATGATGGTAATGAGGTCCGCGATGGGGAGAATTCCAATGATGAGGCCATCACACTAGCCAGACGAGGCAGGCGTGCTTGGGAGGCCCTCATAGCCGCAATATTCACGGAGGGTGATGACAAGATGCAGTGAGGACATTCCTGACATCCTCACCTTGCATCTGTGAACATTTGACTCCTGTGTTCCTGATGGCAGCTCACATTCACTCAGTCCTCAGGTTCATCTCATTGAGATGCAGAGAAGGTCCTAATAGTCACTAGATTCAAGGAGGATGATGACAACATGCAGCGAGGACCCTCCATAGATCTTCACATAGTCTCTGTGAATGTCTGACCCCTGTCTGGCTGGGGGCAGCTCACTTGTGCTCTGTGATCAGGGTCATATTATGGAGACGCAGCCATGAAACTTTAAATGCACCTGATCCTTTGTCAGCCTTCAGCACCTGACCCCTTCAGGTGCACATTGTGACTGGACACAGATGTTGAAGAAATCGGGGGCCAGTCCCACCTTAAAGGTGCACCTTAAAGCACACAGAGAGAATGGCGATACTCTGTGACACCTGCCCATGACATTCAGGCAGCAATGACAAGCACCGTCGAGGTGCAGGCATCACTAATGTGTCCAGTGAGTGTGAAGCTGGACCATCACTTTGCTCTGAAAGTTACACACTGCACAGGGAAGAGGCCCTGGATTGAGATACTTGCCTTTATCTTGCGCATGAACCAAGGTTTCACATCTGAGTGACACGAACACTGCTCATCATAGGAAGGAGCCATAGGCAAGGACACATTCTTGGGAATTTACTTACAATAGTGAACATTATGTACAAGTGATTAATATCTGTGCCAGGCTGTGCCCAGACCAGGTAAAGTCTGTAGAACTGTCATGATATAAAGTTATTTAAATCCCCACATTTTCTCGGGAGCCTGCTCCTGGGCCTGGCCAAGTTGGCCATTAACAGGTCCAGGCAGCGGGCGATCGAGGGGGTTGTCCCACCTGACTGTTTCCCCCACTTCCGCGGCTACATTCACTGCCGGGTGTCCCTGGAGAGAGAGCGCGTGGTGTCTGCCGGCACCGTCGAGGCGGGGACTGGGGTGTTTTGTCGACCCCTTTAATCACATTTTGGTTTGATGTTGTAAGTTTCCTTTAAATCCTGTCTTTGGTTTTGCAGTGACCCTAACTTAGGGGCTGCGTTTTATTTTATACCTCATTTTGTTAATTTAGTTTATTTGGTTGGCTTTAAAAGAGCTACATTTTCTTAACCTTCCTAACCCTGATGCTATGTCTTGGTGCTCCCCCAACATCCACAGTTGAGGTGGAGGCAGCCTGCTGACTGCTACACCCTGTCTGTGGTGACTTTGGTGGGCGTCCCCTGGAGGGCCCCAGCCTGCTTTGGGTGTCCTGGTGTGGGGCAGTTACAACCTCATCAGCCTGTTGAGCTGGAGCTGCGGGGGTCAAAGGAATAGGGGATTTGGATCGATCAGACGTTTCTGGAGTCACCTGGGTTGATGGCCTTGGGCTGTCAAGCTCTTGGTCCTCCCTATGGGTGCCCGACTGCCGCTGGCGGATTCCTTGAGGAGAAGGGGAAGCTGGAGTGAAATCGAACTGCCCCACACCCCTCTTGTGTGGGCACTATTGGAGGCCAACTATGGAATCAGTAGTGGAGCTCAGTCCATGCAGCAGTGCAGGATTGATGTCCTGGACCAAGGTCTCCATGGCAGCCGCCATCCTTGACCTTGGTACATCAGTTTGCTGGCACTATCACCTCAGACTGAAGGTGTACAGATTCCTCCACTGTCCCTCGTAATCTTGATGGTCCTGTGATTGCCCTGCAGCTCCACCAACTGATTGAGGACTGAGGACTGAGGACTGAGTCTAGAGGCTCATCATCTGACTCGGATTCAGCAGATTCCTTGCCTCCAGGAGTCCTCCGAGCGCCAGCAACCAAGGATATCCCTACCTATGTGTGCTGTGCTCACCAGATTGTGATCCCGAGGTTGCTCTACATCTAGCTCCCACTGAGGTGTATGTCGCTGCGCTGGTGGAAGGTGTGGGTGAGCGCTGTGACAGGGCTTCAACAGTGCTGCCCTCAGGGTCCTCATCCGAGGTGCTCTTGGTGCTAGGGTCAGGGTCATTGTTGCCTCAGGGTGACATGTCAGATGTGCCTAGGACAGAAAGTGGAGATTATTAGTACTTGGCAGCCACATTGAACACAGACCAGTAGACTCAGAATAGTGTTGAGAGAATGATGATGTGGCACAAGATCCTCATGTGTGTGTTCACTGTCTCCGTGGGAACGGTTGACGTCCTCTTGGGCCAGCTCCAATACTCAACTGTTGAATGGAGTCAGGACCTTGATGTCTGGCACTTCACCCCTGGTCTGGGGCCTCCCCTGGCAATTGTGCGCAATCTTGCCCTGCATAAAGACAGATAGAGAGAGTGTGAGCAAGACGCATGTCAGGCCAAATGAGAAGGATGCCAGGCGTCCGTGTGTGCTGAGTGGATCCATGAACGGGATGAGGAGACAGTCTCCAGAGGAGATGAGGACAGATGTGAGGGTGTGTATGGGAGAGTGAGTGGTGATGTTTCTTGAGCTGGAAGTGAGTGAAAAGCCAGTGAATGTGTGATGGGCTCGTGAGTGGGTGAGTTGAGATTGATGAGATGGTTGACTTACCCTGACGACATGGATGAGACCATTCATCCATTTTCTGCACTGGATGGCTGACATTTTATGTGCAGTGTTGGCACTGACCACCTCTGCCGCCACCTCTCAAGCCAGAGTGGTTGGACTGATGGGCCTCCTACAGCCAGAGCGGGGTTAGACGACTTCATGGAGGGCCTCCACAGTGTCCAGAAGGTGTCCCAAGGGTGTGTCACTAAATTGGGGGGGCTGCAATCTTCCTGGCTTTTGGGGCCATGTTTTCATCAGAGCAGTCCTGGGTGGGAAGCATTGAGAAGTGTGCGCACGGTTGCATTTTAAATATGGCACCCGACATGAGGAAGCAGTGAGGTAATGGCATGGCTGGCCAATTGGAGGCCTGCTGCCAGCGATCCGGCTGTTTCCCATGACTGCATAATTTATGAGGCAGGAAGGGGATGATTCAGCCCAAGAATCTGCCATTGCAGCTGGTGGGTTAAACAACTTTTTTCACGCTGGCTGTCGTGCTCAGTGCAAATTTGGGACAAATCCACCTCAATAATGGATGTCATATGATACCAATTTATTTCTATCTTTGCTATCAGTTATTCCATTTGTTATGAATGCTGTGTGCATTCTGATAAAGAGCCCTTCATTCTGCCTTATTTTCTAATAAACTCTTATGTTTGTAATATTTGTCCTTTCCTGCCACAATCATTATCAGTATCGCTACTCTGCACTATCACATTGTCCTTTCTCTTTAACCTTCTAAATCTCCCCTGTCCTGAACCCTTACCCCCATTATTTAGTTTAAAGCCCTCTCTACAGCCCTAGTGATACAATTCATCAGGACACTGGTCCCAGTGGAGTTCAGGCGAAGGCTATCCCAATGCTACAGCTCCTCTTTCCCTTCACACATTGTCTGCCATCTTAACTGTGTTTTGATTTGCTCATTAAGTGTCATGTTTAGAACTATCACTCAATGATTATCTGTGGTTACATTATGGAGTTTGCCTCCTTATGCTATAAATTGAATACAATACTTATATCTCTCTAGTACCTGTTAAATTAATCTACAAGTATCAAAAACTTGAATGAGAGCTTCAACAACAGATTAGCTGAATCAGGGTTGGAGTTAGATGATATTACCGAGGTGGAAATAATGTTAATGATGGTATGGATATCTGGAAGGAAGTTGATCTTGTGGTTAAATATGACACCAAGATTGTGAACAGTCTGGCTGAGACTCAAACAGTTGCCAGGAAGAGAGGTAAAATCTGAAGAGAATGGAGCTTGTGACAGTAAATTAAGGCAATGCCTTCTGTATTACTAATATTTAATTGGGGGAAATTTCTGCTCATCCAATACTGGATGTTGCACAAGCAGTCAGATACTTTAAGACAAAGGAGGGGTCAAGAGAGGGAGAAGAGAGGTGGAGCTGAGTATCATCAGCATACACATGGAAACTGGCAATATGATTTTGATGATGTTGCCAAGGGGCAGCACATAAACGTGACAAATGTGAGGCCAAGGAGGGATCTTTAGGAGACACCGGAGGCAAAGGTGCGGGAGTGATAAGAAAAGCCATTGCTAGTTGTTCCCTGGATACAACAAGTTAGATAAGAATGGCAATGCAGTTCCACCCAGCCCAATGATGAGTGGAGAGGTGTTGGAACAGAATTTCATGGTCAACCATGTCAAAGTCTAGTTTGGTCAAGGATGATGAGGAGAGTTAATTTGCCTTTGGCACAATCAAATTGGATGTCATTTGTCACTTTGGTAAGAGCTGTTTCATCACTATAATGGGTGTATAAACTTAGAGTGATAGAATGGTTACAGCACAGAAGGACGACATTCAGTCCATTGTGTTCTTGCTGGTCGTTGTGTCCTTGCTGGTGTTCTGCAACAGCGATTCATCTAGTGCCAATCAACTGCCTTTCCCCCATAGCACTGAGCATTTTTCCTTTTCAGATAATGATGCAACTCCCTTTCGAATGTCTCCACCACACTCTAAGGCAGTGCAATCCACATCCTAACAGCTTGCTGTGTAAAAAAGTTGCTCTTCACGTTGCCATTGCTTCTTTTGCAAATTACCTTAAAACTGTGCCCTCTTGATCTCGATTCTTCCAGCAATGAGAACAGTTTCCCCCTATCATCTCTCTCTAGATACCTCATGATTTTGAATATCTCTATCAGATCTCCTCCCAACCTTCTCTACTTCAAGGAGAACAGTCTCAGCTTCTCCAATCTATCCACTGAATTGAAGTTCCTCATTCTTGTGAATCTTTTCTGCACCCTCTCTAATGCCTTCACAGCCTTGAGGAATTCAAACCAGAAATTTCAGAAAAATGGGCATAAATTTTGCAGATGATAGCATTGATCACTAAAAGATAAGCCCAGCAATTACTGGCCAGTCAGTTTAACCTCAGCAGTAGGGAAGCTTCTCAAAACAATAAGTCGAGACAAAATCAGTAGTCACTTGGACAATTGCAGGTGAATTAAAGAAAGCCAAAATGGATTTGTTAAGGGAAAATCACGGTTAACTAACTTGCTGGAGTTTTTGATGAGATAACAGAGATGGTTGATGAGGGCAATGCTGTTGATGGGGTGTACATGGACTTCCAAAAGGCATTTGATAAACTGCTGCAGGCTTGTGAGCAAAGTTAGAGCTCATGGAGTAAAAGGGACTCCTGTTCTTCCTGATATATATTAATGACCCAGACCCTGGTGTACAGGGTACAATTTCAAAATTTGTGGATAATTAAAACTTGGAAATATTGTGAACTGTGAGGGGGATGGTGTAGAACTTCAAAAGGACATAGACAGATTGGCGGGCACACAAGTGGCAGATAAAATTTAATGCAAAAAAGTGTGAAATGATTCATTTTGGTAGACTGAACACAGAGGGTGTTAGACTAAAGGGGGTGCAGGGGCAGAGGTATATATAAGCATCATTGAGTTGAGAGGTCAGGTTGGGAGAGCAGTTAATAAAGCATATGGCATCCTTGGCTTTATCATTAGGGGAATAGAAAGGTAGTTATGTTAGACCTGTATAAAACACTGATTCAGCCTCAACTGGAGTATTGCACCCGGTTCAGGGGACCTACACTTTAGGAAAGATGTGAAAGCATTAGACAGAGTGCAGAAACAATTCACGATAATGGTTCCAGGATGTGTAATTTCAGTTACATAGATAAATTGAAGAAGTTCTCCTTGGAGGAGAGAAGGCTGAGAGGGGATTTGATAGAGGTATTCAAAATCATGAAGGGTCTGGACAGAGTACAGGGAGAGAAACTGTTCCCAGTGGTGGAAGGATCAGGAATCAGAGGATACAGATTTAAGGTAATTGACAAAAGAAGCAATGGTGACATGAGAAGAATTTTTTTAAACAGTAGGGATTGGGTCTAGAGAGCAAGAGGTGGGTCTTATTGACAAGGTAAGCTCAGAGAGGGCAAGAGGGGCGATAGGAAAAAAAACAGGGAATGATGCACATTTAGGGTTAGGGTAAGGAGGAACCTTGGACGAAGTCAGGTGGGTTAGGGGAAATGAGGGAAACAGCAGAGGCAGCTGAATGGATGGTCTTGATCTTTGTAAGAGAAAAAGCTCATTGTACTGGAGGTGAGTGGGCAGTGAAGGGTGATTTCAGTGGTGAAGAAAAGAAACTGGATGTTGTCATTACGGCACAGGAGACTGTTTGACTGATTAAGTCCATGCCGGCTCTCTGCAGAGAAATCTAATCAGTCCCATTTCCCCTTTTTATCCCTGTAACCCTGTGAGTTTATGTCCCTCAAGTGTCCGTCCAATTTCCTTTGGAAATCATTCATTATCTCTGTTTTCACTACCTTCATGGGCAATGAATTCCAGTTCATTATGTAAAAATGTTCTGCCTCACATCCTCCCTGCATATCCTGCTCAAAATCTGCACCATCAGCAATTAGGAGCAGCTTTTCTTTGTGTTATCTAAATCTTTCATATTCTTGAACTCAGAAGATTTGGCAATTTCCCCTCAATCCCCTTTGCTCCAAGGAGAACAACCCCAGCTTCTCCAATTTAATCTTGTAGCTAAAATCCTGTATTCATTCAGGAAAATCTCTTCTTGCACCTTCACAAGGATTCTCACACCTTTCCAAAAGTGTGGTGAACAGATCTGGAGGCTATAATCTAGTTGTGGCCTGACCAGAGCTTTGTAAAAGTTTAGCAAAACTTTCTGCTTTTTTACTCAATACCTCTACTTATGAAGCCCAAGGTTCCAAACACTTTGCCAGTTGCTTGCAATATGCCTCACCACCTTCAAGAACTCCCAGCTCCCCCTGTCCCTGCACATTGTTTACAACAGTGCCATTAAGCCAACAGTGCTTTTCCTTATCCCTGCTGCCAAAATGCATCACCTCACACTTCTCTGTAATAAATTCCATCTGCCAATTGTCTGCCCATTCTGTTAGCCTATTTATGCCCTGTTGCAGGCGATTGGTATCATCCTCACTGTTAATCACATCTCCAAGTTTGTTATCATTGGCAAATTTGGATAATAGCCTTCCTGGGTAATCTTTGAATAGTGGGCAGTTTCAAAGATGGAGACTCTGGCATTGCCCAACACTTTAAGTGGACTAGCCAGATCTTGTGATGAATGGTAAGACCAGTTGTTTGCAAAGACATTCAACATTCCGTCTCTTATACCTATGGCAGTGGAGGTGAGGGTACATTGGGTGGGAAATAGCAATAGATAATGGTGGAGATAATGGCATCAAGAGTGGTGAGGTGGGTGTGATTTAGCAAATCAATAGCTGTCAAGATGTCAGGATGTTTTAAAGAACATAGGCTAGAAAGTTGGGAATTTGAGAGTGCAGGGGTAGGCAACTAGAGAGAGAGTGTTTTCTGGGGTCGTATACGGCAAAAAATGGGCGTGGGAGGAGTAAGAGGTAATGTGGATAATAAAGAAATGATCAAAGATTGCCTAGGCAATGATAGTGGCATTAGGGGTAACAAGGACATGTGAGATGACAAATTCAAGGGGTGGTTGCATCTTTGTGTAAGAGAGTTTATTTGGGGAAAGAGATTTAGGAAAGAAAGGGGGCAGTAAAATCAGAGAAGAGAGAATAAGAAGTTGCTCTGTGAAGAGGCGAGAAAGCAGAGATGATAATCCATTAAGAAATTTGGGCATTACATAACCAGGATTTTAAATGTGCGGCACAAAGGTGAGGTGCTAAAAGGCAGAAAAGCCATCAGGGGAGTAGGTACAACCAAGGTGTGACATAGAGATAAAGGTTACACCACCACCACAACTGTTTAATTGGGGCAAGTGATGGAAGTTGTAGCCAGACAGTGAAGTTGCGTTAAGAGGAAAGGTGTCCTCAGCCCTCAGCCATGTCTCTGTCAAGGTCATAATGGGAATGTGATCATCTACAATGTATGGTAGAGGCTTTATTAACAAATGAACATACATTCAGGAGGGAGATGAAAAGGGGAGCAGTGATAATGGTCTACAGATAGAATTGACAGGATGAAAGCTGGAAACAGGTGCAGTGGTACTTTTAGGCTTTTAATATATCTGTTAGTAGATGTTGATAAAATGTTTCCTCTACAGGAGAGACAGGAAGAAGGTTGGTGAGATTAGCTCCCACACAGGTCAGGAAGATTGGAAAGAGAATAGGATGAGGCAATAGGAGTTGCTGCTCATTCAGAGGCAGTAATGAGTGCTTTGATGGACCATTCTGAGAATGCCAAGGGAGGCGCAGGGGAAGGATGGGGATTGCTGACCATATTGACCAGGGTTAAAAATAAAAACAAAAAACTGCGGATGCTGGAATTCCAAAACAAAAACAGAATTACCTGGAAAAACTCAGCAGGTCTGGCTGCATCGGCTGAGAAGAAAAGAGTTGACATTCCGTGTCCTCATGACCCTTCAACAGAACTAAGTGAATCCAAGGAAGGGGTGAAATATAAGCTGGTTTAAGGTGTGGTGGGGGTAGGGGGGGTGGGATTGGGTGGGGGGAGAGAAGTGGAGGGGGTTGGTGTGGTTGTAGGGACAAGCAAGCAGTGATAGGAGCAGATCATCAAAAGATGTCACAGACAAAAGAACAAAAGAACACAGAGGTGTTGAAGTTGGTGATATTATCTAAACTAATGTGCTAATTAAGAATGGATGGTAGGGCCCTCAAGGTATAGCTCTAGTGGGGGTGGGGGGAGCATAAAAGATTTAAAAATATATTTTAAAATAATGGAAATAGGTGGAAAAAACAAAAGGAAGGGGGAAGAAACAGAAAGACGGTGGGGATGGAAGAGGGAGTTCAAGACCTAAAGTTGTTGAATTCAATATTCAGTCCGGAAGGCTGTAAAGTGCCTAGTTGGAAGATGAGGTGCTGTTCCTCCAGTTTGCGTTGGGCTTCACTGGAACAATGCAGCAAGCCAAGAACAGACATGTGGGCAAGAGAGCAGGGTGGAGTGTTAAAATGGCAAGCGACAGGGAGGTTTGGGTCATTCTTGCGGACAGACCGCAGGTGTTCTGCAAAGCGGTCGCCCAGTTTATGTTTGGTCTCTCCAATGTAGAGGAGACCACATTGGGAGCAACGAATGCAGTAGACTAAGTTGGGGGAAATGCAAGTGAAATGCTGCTTCGCTTGAAAGGAGTGTTTGGGCCCTTGGACGGTGAGGAGAGAGGAAGTGAAGGGGCAGGTGTTACATCTTTTGCATGGGCATGTGGAGATGCCATAGGTGGGGGTTGAGGAGTAGGGGGTGATGGAGGAGTGGACCAGGGTGTCCCGGAGGGAACGATCCCCATGGAATGCCGATAGGGGGGGGGTGAAGGGAAGATGTGTTTGGTGGTGGCATCATGCTGGAGTTGGCAGAAATGGCGGAGGATGATCCTTTGAATGCGGAGGCTGGTGGGGTGATAAGTGAGGACAAGGGGGACCCTATCATGTTTCTGGGAGAGGGGAGAAGGCGTGAGGCGCGGGAGATGGGCCCGACACGGTTGAGGGCCCTGTAAACGACCGTGGGTAGAAAACCTCGGTTAAGGAAGAAGGAGGACATGTCAGAGGAACTGTTTTTGAAGGTAGCATCATTGGAACAGATGTGAAGGAGGCGAAGGAACTGAGAGAATGGGATGGAGTCCTTACAGGAAGCGGGGTGTGAGGAGCTGTAGTCGAGGTAGCTGTGGGAGTCGGTAGGCTTGTAATGGATATTGGTGGACGGTCTATCACCAGAAATTGAGACAGAGAGGTCAAGGAAGGGAAGGGAAGTGTCAGAGATGGACCATGTGAAAATGATGGAGGGGTGAAGATTGGAAGCAAAATCAATACATTTTTCCAGGTCCCGACGAGAGCATGAAGCAGCACCGAAGTAATCATCGATGTACCGGAGAAAGAGTTGTGGAAGGCCGGAGTAGGACTGGAGCAAGGAATGTTCCACATACCCCATAAAGAGACAGGCATAGCTGGGGCCCATGCGGGTACCCATAGCCACACCTTTTATTTGGAGGAAGTGAGAGGAGTTGAAGGAGAAATTGTTCAGTGTGAGAACAAGTTCAACCAGACGGAGGAGAGTAGTGGTGGATGGGGATTGTTCGGGCCTCTGTTCGAGGAAGAAGCTAAGGGCCCTCAGACCATCCTGGTGGGGGATGGAGGTGTAGAGGGATTGGACGTCCATGGTGAAGAGGAAGCGGTTGGGGCCAGGGAACTGGAAATTGTTGATGTGACGTAAGCTGTCAGAGGAATCACGGATGTAGGTGGGAAGGGACTGGACAAGGGGAGAGAGAAGGGAGTCAAGATAACGAGAAATGAGTTCTGTGGGCAGGAGCAAGCTGACACGATCGGTCTACTGGGACAGTTCTGTTTGTGGATTTTGGGTAGGAGGTAGAAGCGGGCTGTCCGAGGTTGGGCGACTATCAGGCTGGAAGCTGTGGGAGGAAGATCTCCAGAGGAGATGAGGTCAGTGACAGTCCTGGAAACAGTGGCTTGATGTTCAGTGGTGGGGTCATGGTCCAGGGAGAGGTAGGAGGAAGTGTCTGCGAGTTGACGCTCAGCCTCCGCGAGGTAGAGGTCAGTGCGCCAGACAACAACAGCACCACCCTTGTCAGCAGGTTTGATGACAATGTCAGGGTTGGACCTGAGAGAACGGAGTGCAGTAAGTTCAGAGCGAGAGAGATTAGAATGGGTGAGAGGAGCAGAGAAATTGAGATGACTAATGTCGCGCCGACAGTTCTCAATGAAAAGATCAAGAGAAGGCAAGAATCCAGAGGGAGGGGTCCAGGTGGAGGGAGAATATTGGAGGTGGGTAAAAGGATCCGTTGAACGGGGAGAGGACTCCTGCCCAAAGAAGTGAGCCCGGAGACGAAGACGGCGGAAGAAGAGTTCAGCATCGTGCCGAGTCCGAAATTCATTGAGGTGAGGGCGTAAGGGTTTGAAACTAAGTCCTTTGCTGAGCACTGAACGTTCAGCATCGCAGAGGGGAAGGTCAGGGGGTATAATGAATACACGGCTGGGGCTGGGATTGGAAGATGGGGTGGGGACGGAGGGACAGGCAGGGGTGGAGGGACCTAGATGGGTGTTGGTGTCGATGAGTTGTTGGAGCTTGCGTTCCTTAGCACTTGAGAGAAAGAGAAAAAGTTTCTTGTTGAGGCGTCGGATGAGACGAAGAATAAAATGAAACTGGGGGCACGTGCAGCTTTGAAAAAGGATACAGCGGTGCTGCTGGAGGGAGAGGTCAAGTGTGTTCATATGGCGGTGCATGGCACTGAGTGTGGATCTCAGAATGTGACAGGAACAGCAGGCCGAGAAACGTTTTATGTCCCGGAGATACCTGTAATCCTGGGTGGGTTCAAAACATGAGGGGTGGAATTTCAGTTGAAATCCACGTGGGGTAAGTTGGAGACAGAGACAGTCACTGAGAAAGGAGATATGGCTGTGAAAGCGGGATTTAGTAACCAACTTGTCAAACACCAGGAGAGAAACGGAATGCGATGAAGGTGAGCAAGGCAAAAGAGAGATACGGAAATCTTGTCCCAGAGACGAACAGAACTTCTTCAAGGAAGGCATTTCTTGAAGAGCAGTGGCAGTCAATTAAACACAGAGATAAAAACAAAAAACTGCGGATGCTGGAAATCCAAAACAAAAATAGAATTACCTGGAAAAACTCAGCAGGTCTGGCAGCATCAGGGGAGAAGAAAAGAGTTGACGTTTCGAGTCCTCATGACCCTTCAACAGAACTAGGTGAACCCAAGGAAGGGGTGAAATATAAGCTGGTTTAAGGTGTGGTCGGGGCTGGGGGGATTGGGTAGGTGGAGAGAAGTGGAGGGGGGTGGTGTGGTTGTAGGGACAAGCAAGCAGTGATAGAAGCAGATCATCAAAAGATGTCACAGACAAAAGAACAAAAGAACACAGAGGTGTTGAAGTTGGTGATATTATCTAAATGAATGTGCTAATTAAGAATGGATGGTAGGGCACTCAAGGTATAGCTCTAATGGGGGTGGGGGGAGCATAAAAGATTTAAAAATATATTTAAAAATAATGGAAATAGGTGGGAAAAGAAAAGTCTACATAATTTATTGGAAAAAACAAAAGGAAGGGGGAAGAAACAGAAAGGGGGTGGGGACGGAGGAGGGAGTTCAAGACCTAAAGTTGTTGAATTCAATATTCAGTCTGGAAGGCTGTAAAGTGCCTAGTCGGAAGATGAGGTGCTGTTCCTCCAGTTTGCGTTGGGCTTCACTGGAACAACGCAGCAAGCCAAGGACAGACATGTGAGCAAGAGAGCAGGGTGGAGTGTTAAAATGGCAAGCGACAGGGAGGTTTGTGTCATTCTTGCGGACAGACAGCAGGTGTTCTGCAAAGCGGTCGCCCAGTTTACGTTTGGTCTCTCCAATGTAGAGGAGACCACATTGGGAGCAACGAATACAGTAGACTAATTTGGGGGAAATGCAAGTGAAATGCTGCTTCACTTGAAAGGAGTGTTTGGGCCCTTGGACGGTGAGGAGAGAGGAAGTGAAGGGGCAGGTGTTATATCATTTGCGTGGGCATGGGGAGGTGCCATTGATGGGGGTTGAGGAGTAGGGGGTGATGGAGGAGTGGACCAGGGTGTCCCGGGGGGAACAACAGGGGGGGTGAAGGGAAGATGTGTTTGGTGGTGGCATCATGCTGGAGTTGGCAGAAATGGCGAAGGACGATCCTTTGAATGCGGAGGCTGGTGGGGTGATAAGTGAGGACAAGGGGGACCCTATCATGTTTCTAGAAGGGAGGAGAAGGCGTGAGGATGGATGTGTGGGACATGGGCCGGACACGGTTGAGGGCCCTGTCAACGACCGTGGGTGGAAAACCTCGGTTAAGGAAGAAGGAGGACATGTCAGAGGAACTGTTTTTGAAGGTAGCATCATCGGAACAGATGCGACGGAGGCGAAGAAACTGAGAGAATGGGATGGAGTCCTTACAGGAAGCGGGGTGTGAGGAGCTGTAGTCGAGGTAGCTGTGGGAGTTGGTAGGCTTGTAATGGATATTGGTGGACAGTCTATCACCAGAGATTGAGACAGAGAGGTCAAGGAAGAGAAGGGAAGTGTCAGAGATGGACCTCGTGAAAATGGACCACGTGAACATTCCTTGTTCCAGTCCTACTCCGGCCCCCTTCCACAACTCTTTCTCCGGCACATCGATGATTACTTCGGTGCTGCTTCATGCTCTCATCGGGACTTGGAAAAATGTATTAATTTTGCTTCCAATCTCCACCCCTCCATCATTTACACATGGTCCATCCCTGACACTCCCCTTCCCTTCCTTGACCTCTCTGTCTCAATTTCTGGTGATAGACTGTCCACCAATATCCATTACAAGCCTACCGACTCCCACAGCTACCTCGACTACAGCTCCTCACACCCCGCTTCCTGTAAGGACTCCATCCCATTCTCTCAGTTCCTTCGCCTCCGTCGCATCTGTTCCAATGATGCTACCTTCAAAAACAGTTCCTCTGACATGTCCTCCTTCTTCCTTAACCGAGGTTTTCCACCCACGGTCGTTGACAGGGCCCTCAACCGTGTCCGGCCCATCTCCCGCACATCCGCCCTCACGCCTTCTCCTCCCTCCCAGAAACATGATAGGGACCCTGTTGCCCTCACTTATCACCCCACTAGCCTTCGCATTCAAAGGATCATCCTCCGCCATTTCCGCCAACTCCAGCATGATGCCACCACCAAACACATCTTCCCTTCACCCCCCTGTCAGCATTCTGTAGGGATCGTCCCCTTCGAGACACCCTGGTCCACTCCTCCATCACCCCCTACTCCTCAACCCCCAGCTATGGCACCTCCCCATGCCCACGCAAAAGATGTAACACCTGCCCCTTCACTTCCTCTCTCCTCACCGTCCAAGGGCCCAAACACTCCTTTCAAGTGAAGCAGCATTTCACTTGCATTTCCCCCAACTTAGTCTACTGCATCCGTTGCTCCCAATGCGGTCTCCTCTACATCGGTCGCCTAGTTTACGTCCACTTTGCAGAATGCCTGCGGTCTGTCCGCAAGAATGACCCAAACCTCCCTGTCGCTTGCCATTTTAACACTCCACTCTGCTCTCTTGCCCACACGTCTGTCCTTGGCTTGCTGCATTGTTCCAGTGAAGCCCAACGCAAACTGGAGGAACAGCACATCATCTTCTGACTAGGCACTTTACAGTCTTCCGGACTGAATATTGAATTCAACAACTTTAGGTCTTGAACTCCCTCCTCCATCCCCACCCCCTTTCTGTTTCTTCCCCCTTCCTTTTGTTTTTTCCCAATAAATTACACAGATTTTTCTTTTCCCACCTATTTCCATTATTTTTAAACATATTTTTAAATCTTTTATGCTCCCCCCACCCCCATTAGAGCTATACCTTGAGTGCCCTACCATCCATTCTTAATTAGCACATTCGTTTAGATAATATCACCAACTTCAACACCTATGTATTCTTTTGTTCTTTTGTCTGTGACATCTTTTGATGATCTGCTTCTATCACTGCTTGCTTGTCCCTACAACCACACCACCCCCCTCCACTTCTCTCTCCCCACCCAACCCTTCAATTCCCCCAATCCCGCCCCCCCGCGACACACACACACACACACACACACACACACACACACACACACACACACACACACACACACACACACACACTTTAAACCAGCTTATATTTCACCCCTTCCTTGGGTTCACCTAGTTTTGTTGAAGGGTCATGAGGACTTGAAACGTCACTCTTTTCTTCTCCACATATTGAGCAGGGTGTCAAGTCCTAGATGGCAGCATGAGAGCAGGAAATGATATAAGCACTGAAAAATTGGAATTTGAGAGTGGATTTACCTGAAGGCAGAGTACAGAAAGGAGGTGTGATAGCAGGTGATAACAGGAGAAGACAATCATAGAAATTTAACGCACAGAAGAAAACTATCCATCCCATCTGGCCTAATCCCACTTTCCAGCAATTGGTCCATAGCCTTGTAGGTTACAGGACGTCAAGTACATATCCCAGTACTTTTTAAATGCAATAAGGATATTTGCCTCTACAACCCATTCATGCAGTAAGTTTCGAACTCTGGGTGAAAACATTTCTCAACTCTGTACTATTAGTAAATCTTTGAAATGTCCTTGAGAGTTATCACTATCTGATCAATTGATCAGGATTTGAGTGCAACTAATATGTTGGGAAGTTGAGTTTTTAATTGGAGTTTAAAACAGGATGTAACATTACTGGTTAAAAAGCAAAAACACATGACCGTGACAAATAGTGAGTACCTGTCCAGATCGGGCAGCACAGCTGTCATGCGTGAACTGCTTTTTCTTTCTTTTTCTTCCACTTTTCTTCTCAGCGTCCAAGTCTTCTCGACTTCTCGAAGCCCTCAGGAGTGTTTGAGCAGAGAGGTGCTTCAGAGTCCTTTTCCATCACTTCCTGCACTGAACGTTCCCAAAGTTTTTTTTACTTTAGGCCCTTTTTCAGGGGTGGAGAGTTAGATGGAATGTAGACAAGGCCTGTTGGTCTTATAAAAATTTACTTTATTTCAAAATACCCTATCAGGCATCAAGTTCTTTGTACAAACTTTAGGTTAAAAGTCCCACCTTCAATGTCATTTACCTGTCATTCTTAAGTCTTCGTATGTACCTTCTGGCCAATTTAACTCTTTCCTCATCTTTCTTTATCACATCTCAAGCAGTTTCTCCGAATAATTTAATCCTCCCAGTAACATTCCATCCATTCCATTCCAGCACCATGCTAACTCCCAAATATTTAATTCATTTCACTATCAGTTATTTATGTCCAAGGCTGTTTGTGAAATGTGCTAACAAGCCATTCAATGCAGTTGTTGTTATTTCTGGTCAGGCTACTGGACCATGCTATTGTCCATCACAGTCATGTCTAGTCTATTCCTACATTCATGAATATATGTATTTCAGCATGCATCCATTAAGCAAAGCTAAATGGAAAGTCTAACATATCTTTGTACTTCTGTTATCTCTTCATATATTGGTCCAACTATGGCCATTTGTTCAAATGAACAAACCTTATCTAAGAATAATGATCGCTCTTTACAGCAAATTACCCTGCCTTAAGAGGGAGAAAAATCATTCAACCTCTCACTTTCAATCTTCTGTTAACGACGCCAGATCTAACTTATTGATTTGTTTGTTCAGTCAGCACATCAGACACCTCAAATATCATGGCATTGTGATTAGGGCTATCAGGACCACGCACTGAGCAACTTCAAGGGTCACTGAGGCCATTCTGGGCCAGAGATGTTAACTGGTGTTATAGGCTACTTCTCACCATTGCTAGTCTTCTAATTTTTTTAATGCTTTTTCAGTTCAAGCATTATCTTGTTGCATCTTAAGTTGGCATCTCTGGGAATTACTACTTCATTCAAGGATGGATTTAAAAAAAAAATATTATTTCATGAGATCCAGGCATCACTGGCTTGGCCAGCATTTATTGCCCATCCCTAAATGCCCTTGATTCTAAACTAAGAAATAGAAATGGAATGTAGAATATTTTATAGGGCTTAAAACAAAATGTTGACCACATGACCTGATCTCATCAATGTACTTCCACAAGGCTTTGGACATTTGAATGGCTGACAAACTTTCATATCTAACCTCTCCTTCTTAGGCAGTCCCTCAGGATCGAGGAGGCTTACTTCCACTCTGGTTCACTGTGATCTGAGATGACTGATGAATCCAATGAGCAATCTGCAGACTCTGCCACATGCGGGGCAGTGGTGCTTTGAGGGGGGGGGGGGGGTAGATGACTTGTTTGGAAGTTTGTTCACTCTCTCTTATATCTAACATTAATGTACAGATTCACATGGGTATGAGTTACTACTAAACCATTCTTGGGATCTCCAATTATCTTATGACAAGATCTTGCTCCCTCATCGCTTGTCTCATTGTTGTTCTTGACCACCCTTTGTTCTCTCGCCCATGGGCAGAAATTTTCATCCTGTAGGTGGGTGTGCGCCCAACCTGGACAGGAGTGAAATAATGCGCAATGATGTTGAGTGAGCTTCCCGACGTCATTGCACACTCTCGCGATCTTTCAGTCAGTGGGTGTGTGTGAGAGACCGCCAACAATTAAGAGACCTATTAAGGCCCTGGTGGGCAGGTGAATAGGCCAGGCGGCCTTTGCATTTATTATGCAACCTCATCCAACAGTTACTAAAAAAAAATAAAAAATTTTAGCATCAGTTTTTACATGTCCCTCTTCATGTGACTGAGTCACAAGTGGGGACGTGTTTATATAATTTGTAAAATTTTTATTTTTGTATTTAAAATTCTTCAGCTCCCTGAGGCAGCTCTGTGTTTTCAGGGAGCTTTCAGTGTGTGCTCCCCAACGCATGCACAGACTTTAACGTTCGTGCTCCTCCCAACCCCACCCCAGCAGCGCTGAGCATTTCAGCGTGCCTTTCACACTGGCTGCCTGTTAATTGGCCAGCCAGTGTGAAATCGCGGTCAGGGCCCAATCACGGGCGACAGTCTGTTTCGAGGCCGCTTCTTGGCCCACCCTCCATGCCCGCCTGATGAGGGGAAAATCCTGCCCCATGAGTGTGGTGATCTGCGCAGAAGTTGTTGAACATATTTTTCAGAGTACAGCTTCCTCTCTTCTTAACCCAAGATGTCTATGGGTGATGAGAAATATGATATGTGCGTTAAATACCCATTATCCAATGTAGTTTGATAAAAATTTAGGCAGTAAGATGTGATTCCTGATTACCCCTCACCTGCAAATCAAACAGGTTGAGCAACAACCTGCAAACCCTTCCAACAACATGTCAATGGCAGGTGGTGAGAGTGGGAGAGATTCCTGGTCAGCCATGTGATGGAAAGAACATTGGAGACTCCACCATCAATACCCATTGCTCTAGAGAAAACATTTAAAAGTGCATACTTCCACAGCAACCCAGGCTCCCTGAGTGAACTGTAACACACCACCACCACCTACAGATCACCTCACTCAATAACATTCCTATGCTTTTGCAGAGCTCTGCCCATTCTAAGTTAGTGGCATGTTGTAAATTCAAATGTTTCAAAAAACAGGTCATGCATGGACTTAAAAGATTCTCCAGCTCTCCCTTTACCTGTATCCATCTTGTGAATAGTCACTAACAATTATTTCTATCTAGCTCTTAATTGCCCTGCTGAACTTTAATTTTACTGCTTCTATCTACTAATTCTATCCTGTTGATTTTTAAATCAGTGGCGTATGTATCAATGCCTTAATGATTTAAAACGTTGTTACACTCTACTGGCCACATAACTATTTCATATCTTGTTGTCAAGTAGCTGAACATATCTGAGATCCATTCGTCACTGCATTTCACCAAGCATTTCTGCATGTCAGTTGCTTCACCTGTGACAATTTACATCTGCACACTTATACAGGTATCTGAATATCATACCATACGTGCCATCTCATACAAGTCACTTCAGGGCTTTCAGGTGATCTTATCAAAAGATCATGAGGGTGTCTGCCTCCTGATCTTTGCTTTTCCCCCCCAAGCATGGTCCTGATGTCTTGTGTAGTGGCCAACTATCTTCAAATGCAGTTATCTTAATGAGCTCATAGGCAAAGAATGTCTCCGAGACGAAGCTATCAATTTATTAGTCCCACCCTGGTTGTACCAAAAAATAAATCTTGGGTTAGAAGCCTCCTTACATTATGTACATTACATGATGTACATTAATACCAGAATGATATATTCCATTGAATTACATCCATGGTGAGCTTTTCCAATTCTCATTTGCTGATAAGCTTTTTCTATCTCTATCCTCTATTGTAAATCCTATTAGTTAACAATCTGTCTTAATCAGGAGCATTGGAGGAACTTTACTGTCCAACATAATTTCCTCATATTTTTAAAACAAATATCAAACATTCTCACATGCTCCCAGATATTAACACATTTTATTGGGTGTTCTATATTTTAGATGACCTTTGATTTTCCAAAAATATCCTGTTCTATTTTGTTTCCTTCTTGAACACTGTCTTGAAATATAACAAATGTCCTGAATGGGTTATGAAAAAGTCTTTGAAAGGCAAAGCCTTAGTCCAAATCATGACAATGCTGTGACATTTGATGCCTGTAAATTAGTTCTTAAATTCTTAAAACTGCTGGATCTTTTACAGTTTTTTCTTATCAGCAATCATATGGACCTGGAAACTATTGTCACTTGTTTTTAAAGAAACAAAGACCAAAATCCTTTGTGGTTTTGATGAAGAGCCCAATGGGTTAATTTGTTCAATCATATCTGTATATTTAACAATACAAAAGTGGTTATGTAGGGAACTGAAAGGGTTAACTTCTCTGCTTGTTTGCAAGGGAGCAGAGTAACCATTTCATATACACACAAATACATCATTATACAAATTTTCCTTTTTAAAACTTTCCCAAACAAAAAAAGAACCAAACTTAATTTTAAACTGTTTTCGCCCAACTCCTTTGGTATCTTTTCCTTCAAATTTGACCATATTGTATCCTTAGGGATGAAAACAAACAAACAAAAAAATGAGTAACACTATCAACTTTGAAGGAATATTCTCATCTGGGAAGACAGTATTTTAGATTAAACTCCAGCTGTTTCCAAACCTTTTTAGGGCATTTTTTTGTAAGGAGATTTATTTTTTGGCACAACCAGGATGATTAAACCGCCAGTATCAACCCAAATATCTCCAATTCAAACCATTAAACAATTAAATTTAAAATGGCCAATATTATATGAATGAGCCTTACATCTAGAATTAAAGACTACCCAGTATCTTGACAAAATAACAAAAGTTCATTGTACCACCAATGAAGTTCAAGGTTTCACAGCTTAACAAGTTAGTTAACCTTAATAATTTAAACTTAATTCCAACTGATACTTAATAAACACAGAAAATAGCAATTGCTTTAAAAGAAAGGATAAATTACATCATTTTTACTGCCGTTCTTCAGGTGGCTTTTCAAATGACTATAATAAAACTGAAGAAGAATAGCACTAAAGAAAACTTAGTTTTCACAATTAAATAAAATCTTCAACATTGATACAGCAAAAAGAGTTAAAAAGGTTGGAGCTTCCCAGAACTTTTGAGCTCTGGAATGTTAATACCAGCTCCTTAAAGAGACAATCGTACAAGCTTGTAGGCTTTTAACAGCAGAAAAAATGAACAGCAACTTTTGCATATCCACTTGATTTATTCCTTTTCTTCCTTAAACTAATTTACAATTTCTGATGTTTATTGCTTACCTTCATATGGAAAAACAGCAAGGCTTATCTTTAATTTGATATCTGCAAACAACAGCAGTTTTTTCAACTCTAGTGCAGTACAAGTGTTTTGAAAAGTTCAAATCGGATTTCTGCCAAAAATCTTAAAGGTTAAAGTTTATCTTTTACAAATTAAACATCTCAGTGCCTTTCTCCACAGTTATAAAAATATGTTTTAAATAAAACTAACACCACGCCAGTAACTTCAATTTCAAATGTAATTCAGTGCTTATATCATATCAATTCAATTTAGCACTGCAGATGTACCTACACCACATGGCCTGTAGCACTTCAAGAAGGCAGCTCATCAGCACCTTCTCAAGGGAAATTAGGGATGGGTAATAAATGCTGGCCTAGCCAATGATGCCCACAGCCCATGAAAGAATAAAAACAAATTCTGGATGCACAATCTTAAATTGAGATAAACAGACTCACGTTTACATTTTTATACAAACTAGAAATACTGGTTCAAAGTCAGAATGTGGCTCAAGTTTCTCACAGAATTGAATTTATGGATACATACATAGAGAGGACAAGTAGTGAACATAGAACAGAACACATCTGTATGCTACTGTATACCACATTAAAGATGAAACTACAAACGGTTAAGCAACTGCCAGCTGGATATGTAGAAGGCACTACAATCAAAGCAATTAATCACACACTTTTCAAATAGGGGCTGCAGATAAAAGAAACACAATAAGTTACTTTCACTAAAATTTTCATGTCTAATTTCTCTTGGCAAGTTTTTTTTGCTTGCATCTTTCGACCTGTCCTCTCAGGACTTCATTTTGGTTCACCAACTTTCTGTTGCTTCCACTCATCTACTGAGCTGTCAGAGCTTTAGCTGTAGCTAGCAGCATACAACTTAAAGCATAATTTCTGGTTTCCAGATCGTCACAATGTACACAATAGTGGACTGTGTAAGTCAGTTTATATCCTGCTTCCTTAATTTAATTTTCCCTACGTGTTTCTGGAACACTACATAACTGCAGACCTCCAGAGTAACTTGTCCTGTCACTCTGTATCAATCCAATTAATTTTCGGCCTCCGGGACCCCCAACTTCTTCCCAGACTGTTTGTGACTTCTTCCCGAGAAAACACACCCACCATTTTGTTTTTGGTTTCAGTGGAAAAAATGCTCCTGCTGTGTAAGCCACAAAGTTTCTTACCAGATTGTAATGCCTGACACCTCCTAATGTATATTGACCAAGTTCATGTTCAATAAAAGCAAAAAACTGCGGATGCTGGAAATCCAAAACAAAAATAAAAATACATGGAAAAACTCAGCAGGTCTGGCAGCATCTGCGGAGAGGAACACAGTTAACGTTTCGAGTCCGTATGACTCTTCAACAGAACTAAGTAAAAATAAAAAAGAGGTGAAATATAAGCTGGTTTAAGGGGGGGGAGGTGTAGAGCTGGATAGAGGGCCAGTGATAGGTGGAGATAGCCAAAAGATGTCATAGACAAAAGGACAAAGAGGTATTGAAGGTGGTGATATTATCTAAGGAACGTGCCAATTAAGGGTAGAAAGCAGGACAAGCAAGGTACAGATAGCCCTAGTGGGGGTGGGGTGGGATGAAGTGAAGGAATCGAAATAGGCTAAAAGGTAGATATAAAACAATGGATGGAAATACATTTAAAAATAATGGAAATAGGTGGCAAAACAAAAATCTATATAAATTATTGGGAGAAAAAGGGGGGGGATCGGAAAGGGGGTGGGGATGGAGGAGAGAGTTCATGATCTAAAATTGTTGAACTCAATATTCAATCCAGAAGGCTGTAAAGTGCCGAGTCGGAAGATGAAGTGCAGTTCCGCCAGTTTGCGTTGAGCTTCACTGAAACATTGCAGCAAGCCAAAGACGGAAATGTGGTCATGAGAGCAGGGTGGAGTGTGGCAAGCGACAGGGAGGTCTGGGTCATGCTTGCGGACAGACCAAAGGTGTTCCGCAAAGCAGTCACCCAGTCTGCGTTTGGACTCTCCAATGTAGAGGAAACCGCATTGGGAACAGCGAATGCAGTGGAGTATATTGAGGGAAGTGCAAGTGAAATGCTGCTTCACTTGATAGGAGTGTTTGGGCCCTTGGATGGTGAGGAGTGGGTAAGTAAAGGGGCAGGTGTTGCACCTTCTGCGGTTGTATGGGAAGGTGCCGTGGGAGGGGGTTGAGGTGTAGGGGGTGATGGAGGAGTGGACCAGGGTGTCCCGGAGGGAACAATCCCTGCGGAATGCCACCGGGGATGTGAAGGAAAGATGTGTTTGGTTGTGGCATCATGCTGGAGTTGGCGGAAATGGCGGAGGATGATCCTTTGAGGCTGGTGGGATGATAAATGAGGACAAAAGAGAAGAGATGTGGGTGTGTGTGAGAGAGAGAGGGTGTGAGGGAGTGTGTGTGTGTTTTTGTGTGTGAGGGAGAGAATGCGTTTGTGAGCAAGAGGGAGAGAGAGAATGTTTGTGTGTGTGTGAGAGAGAGAGAGAGAGTGTGTGCATGTGTGTGAGGGAGAGAGAGAGGGACTGTGTGTATATTAGAGAGAGAAAGAAAGGGAACGAGTCAGTGAGGTGTGTGAGAGAGAAAGAGAGGGAAAGTGTGTGTGAGAGAGAGTGGGAGAGTGTACATGCTAGAGCCAGGGAGATAGAGGGTGTGTGAGCGAGGGAGAGAGACAACATGTTCGTTTGTGTGTGAATGAGGGGAGAGGGTGTGTGAGAGAGAGAGAGGAGGAGTGTGTGTGTGAGGGAGTGTGTGTGGGTGTGTGTGAAACAGAGTAAGAGAGGAAGAGAGTGTCTGTATGTGATAGAGAGGAGAGTGTCTGTATGTGAGAGAGGAGGAGTGAGATTTTCTGTGTGTGTGTGTGAGTGAGAGAGGGACAGCATGTGTGTGCATGTGTGAGAGAGGGAGAGAGAGTGTGCACATGGGAGAGGGAGAGAGTGTGCACGTGGGAATGGGAGAGAGTATGTGAGAATGAGATAGAGAGAGAGAGTGTATGCGGGTGTGTTAGTGAGAGTCAGGGAGAGTGTCTGTGTGTGTGAGAGTGAAGAAAGTGTGAGTATGTGTGTTTCAGGGAGAGTGTTGCGTGTGTGAGAGAGGGAGAGTGAGTTGCGTGCGCACGTGTGTGTGCGTGTGATAGAGGGAGAGAGAGGGAGAGAGAGTGTGTATCTGTGAGAGAGGAGGCTCAGAGAGAGTTGTGTGAGGGAGTGTGTATGAGCGGGTGTGTTTGTGTGTGAGAGAGAGGGAGTTTGTGTGTGAGGGAGAGGGATCGAGAGAGAGTTTGTGTGTGTGTGTGCGAAGTGTGTGAGAGGAGTGAGTGAGTGTGAGAGAGAGAGAGAGAGTGGGAGAGTGTGTGTGTGTGTGTGTGTGTGAGAGAGAGGGAGAGTCTGTGTGTGTGTGTGTGAGAGGGGGAGGGTCTGTGTGTGTGTGTGAGAGAGAGACGGAGAGTCTATGTGTGACTGTGTGTGTGAGAGACTGAGAGAGAGAAAGAGGAAGGGGTGTGTGTGAGAGAGGCGGGAGTGTGTGCTCGTGTGAGAGCGAGAGTTTGTGTGTTTGAGAGAGCGGGATAGAGTGTGTGTGGGTGTGTTTATGCGTTTGAGAGTGAGAGTTTCTGTCTGTGAGAGAGAAGGGATGAGTGTGTTGTGGGTATGTGTGTGTGTGTGTGTGTGAGAGACAGAGAAAGAGGAGAGAGTTGTATGCGTGAGAGAGGGAGAATGTGTGTTTCTGTGTGCCTGTGTTTGTGAAAGAGTGGGATAGTGTGTGTGTGTGTGAGAAAGTGTGAAGAAAGTGTGTGTGAGAGAGAGAGGGATAGTGTCTGTGTGTGTGAGAGAGTGCACCTGGGGGAGAGAGAGAGAGTATGTGTGTGAGAGAGAGGGAGACAGTGTATGGGGTGTATTTGAGAAAGAGAGAGGGAGTGTGTGTGTGTGTGAGAGAGAGAGAGAGAGAGAAAGAGAGAGAGAGGGAGAGGGGAACAGGTGTGTGAGAGAGGAGGGGGTATGTGTGTGTGAGAGGAGGGGGTGTGTGTGAGACAGGCAGGTGAGTCTGTGTGTGTGAGAGCGAGAGTTTGTGTGTGAGAGAGAATGAGTGTGTGCGGGTTTGTGTGCTTGTGTGTGTGTGAGAGAAAGGGAAGGAGAGAGATAGTTCTGTGTGTGAGAAAGGGAGTGTTTGTTTGTGTGTGCCTGTGTGTGAAAGAGTGAGTGTCTGTGTGTGCGAAAGAGAGGGATTGTGTCTGTGTGTGTGAGAGAGTGAAAAGTGTGAGAGAGAGTAAAGAAAGTGTGTATGTGTATGTGTGTCATAGAAAGAGAGGGCGAGTGTCTGTGTGTGAGAGAAAGGGATAGTGTCAGTGTGTGTGTGAGTGAGAGAGAGGGAGAGTGAGAGTGTGTGAGAGAGAGGGAGAGAGTATGCGGGTGTGATTGTGTGAGACAGGGAGTGTGTGTGTGTGTGTGTGAGAGCGCGAGAGGGAGTGTGTATGTTTTTGTGTGCATGAGAGGGAGACTGTCTATGTGTGTGTGTGTGAGAGGGAGAGAGTGTGCACGTGTAAGAAAGAGAGGAGGAGAGAGCGGGAGATGTGTCTGTGTGTGTGTGAGACCCAGAGACCAAGAGAGTTTGTATGTTGAGAGAGAGGGTAGAGAGTGTGTGTGTGAGAGAGGGAAGAGAGTGTGTGTGTGTGAATGTGTCTGTGTGTGCACGCGTGAGAGAGAGAGAGAGGGAGAGATGTGTGTTTGAGAGAGGGAGTGCGTGTGTGTGTGTGAGAGAGAGAGGGAGAAAGTATATGCGGGTGTGTTTGTGTGCGAGAAGGAGTGTGTGTGTGAGGGAGGGAGGGAGCATATGCGGGTGTGTTTGTGTGAGAGAGGGGGTGTGTGTGTGAGAGGTGGGTGTGTGTTCATGTATGAGTGAGAGTTTCTGTGTGTGAGAGAGGGAGAGAGTGTGTGCAGTTGTGTGTGTGAGAGAAAGAGGAGAGTTGTGTGTGTGAGAGGGAGTGTGTCTGTTTGTGTGTGTGTGTGTGTGAGAGAGAGACAGAGAGGGAGAGAGAGAGAAAGAAGGGGAGTGTGTGTATATGTTTGTGTATGTGTGAGATGGAGAGTGTCTGTGTGTGAAAGAGCGTGTGTGTGAGAGGGAAAGAAAGAGAGAGTATGTGTGTGTGAGAGAGAGAGGGAGAGTATCTGTGTGTGTGCGTGTGTGAGAGAGAGGTAGAGCGTCTGTGTTTGTGAGTGTGAGAGAGGGAGAATGTGTGTGTGTGTATGAGAGAGAGGAGGGGGCGTGTGTGTGTATGCGCATGTGAGAGCGAGAGATTGTGTGTGTGAGAGAGAGGGAGAGAGCGTGCGTGTCTTTGTGTGTGTGTATGTGAGAGAGAAAGAGGAGAGAGAGAGTTGTGTGTATGAGGGAGGGAGTGTGTGTGTTTGTGTGCCTGCGTGTGTGAAAGAGTGAGTGTGTGTGTGTGAGAGAGTGAAGAAAGAGTGTGTGTGTGTGCCTGTGTGTGTGAAAGAGAGAGTGTTTGTGTGTGGTGTGTGTGTGTGTGTGTGTGTGCAACTGTGTGTGTGTGAGGCGGGTGTGTGCGTGTGTGTGAGAGCAAGAATGTGTGTGTGTGAAAGAGGGAGAAAGTGTGTATAGTTGTGTGCATATGTGTGTGAGAGAAAGAGGGGAGAGAGAGCTATGTGTGAGAGAGGGAGAGCGTGTGTGTATGTGGTGAGCCTTTGTGTGAGAGAGAAAGGGATACTGTCTGTGTGTGTGAGAGAGTGAAGAAAGTGTGTGTATGTGTGTGTGTGAGAGATAGAAAGAGAGGAAGTGTGTGTATGTTTGTGTGAGTGAGATGGAGAGTGTGTGTGTGTGTGTGTGTGAAAGAGGGTGTGTGAGAGAGAGGGAGATAATGCATGTGAGAGAGTGTATGTGCGCGCGTGTGTGAGAGAGAGTGTCTGTGTATGAGAGAGAGAGGAGAGAGTGTATGCAGGTGTGTTTGTGAGCGAGAGGAGTGTGTGTGAGAGGGATATTGTCTGTGTGTGTATGAGAGAGAGTAAAGGATGTGTGTGTGTGATGTGTGTGTGCGAGAGAGAGTGTGTATGTTTGTGTGAGTGGGAGAGTGTCTGTGTGCATGAGAGAACGGGAGAGAGTGTGTGTGAGAGGAGGAGAGAAAGGGAGAGTTTGCCTGTGTTTGTGAGAGAGGGAAGAAAGTGGTGTTTGTGTGAGAAAGAGGGAGAGGGAGAGAGTGTATGTGGGTGTCTTTGTGCGAGAGAGGGACTGTGTGTCTGAGAGAGGGAGAGAGCATATGTGGGTGTGTTTGTGTGAGAGAGGGAGTGTGTGTGTGTGTGTGTGAGAGAGAGAGAGAGGTAGTGTATGTGGGTGTGTTTGTGAGAGGGAGTGTGTGCGTGTATTTGTGTGAGAGAGGGGGTATGTGGGTGTGTGTGTCTGTGAGCGAGAGTGGGAGACAGTATGTTTGTGAGAGAGGGAAGAGAGAGAGTGAGCGTATGTGTGTGTGGGTGGGAAAGAGAGAGACAGAGAAGTATGATATATGTGTGTGTGAGAGAGAGGGAGAGAGCATATGTGGGTGTGTTTGTGTGAGAGAGGGTGTGTGGGTCTGTGTGTGTTCGTGTGTGTGGGAGGGAGAGAGAGAGAGAAGTGTGATATATGTGTGTGTGTCTGTATGTGCACACGAGAGGAAGAGGAAGAGATGTGTATGTGAGAGAGGGAAAGATTGTGTGTGAGAGTGAGAGAGACAGTGTCTATGTGTGTGCGTTTGTGTGTATGAGAGAGGGAGACTGTGTGTGCGCGCGTATGTGTGTGTGTTTGTGAGAGAGATGGAGGGAGAGGAGGGGGTTTGTGTGAGAGGATGGGTGTGTGAGAGAGGCGGGTGTGTGTGCGTGTGAGAGCAAGAGTTTCTGTGTGTGAGAGAGAGGGAGTGTTTGCGGTTGTGTGTGTGTGCGTTTGTGTGAGAGATAAAAAGAGAGTTGTGTGCTTCAGAGAGGGAGAGTGTGTGTTTATGTGTGCCTGTGTGTATGAAAGAGTGAGTGTGTGTGTGTGGGAGAGAGTGAAGAACGTATGTGTATGTGAGAGAGAGGAGGAGAAAGAGGGAGAGAGTGTATGTGGGTGTGTTTGCGTGAGAGAGGGAGTGTGTGCTTGTTTGTGTGTGAGAGAGGGTGTGTGTCTGTCTGTGTGAGTGAGAAATGGAGAGAGTATGTGTGTGTGAAAGAGAAGGGAAAGAGAGAGTGTGTGTGTGTGTTTGTGTGTGTGAGAGAGATGTGTGTGACAGGGGGTAAGTTTGTGTGTGTGTGTGTGAGAGAGAGAGAGGAAGAGTCTGTGCGTGTGAGAGAGAGAGAGAGAGGAGGGGGTGTGTGAGAGAGCAAGAGTTTTTGTGTGTGAGAGAGGGAGTGTGTGCGGGTGTATGTGTGTGTGAGAGAGATAGAGAGAGGTAGTTGTGTGTGTGAGAGAGGGAGATTGTGTGTGTGTTTGTGTGTGAAAGAGTGAGTGTCTGTGTGTGTGAAAGAGGGATAGTGTCTGTGTATGCGTGAGAGAGAATGAAGAAAGTGTGTGAGAGAGACTGTGAAGAAAGGGTGTGTGTGAGACAGAGAGAGGGCGAGTGTCTGTGCATGTGAGAGAGAGGGATAGTGTCTGTGTGTGTGAGAGAGAGGGAGAAAGAGAGGGAGAGTGTGCATATGTTTGTGTGTGTAAGAGTGAGACTGTGTGTGCGTGAAAGAGGGTGTGCATGTTGAGAGAGAGGGAGAGAATGCATGTGAGAGTGTGTGTATGTGTGTGACAGAGTGAGGGAAATGTGTGTGTGATATATATGTGTGTGTGTTTGTGTGTGTGCGAGATAGAGCGAGAGGGAGTGTTTGTGTATGTTTGTATGTGCGTGAGAGGGAGAGTGTCTGTGTGTGTGAGAGAGGGAGACTGTGCAAGCGTGAGAGAGATAGGAGAGACCAGGAGATGTGTCTGTGTGTGTGTGTGAGAGCAAGAGACGAAGAGTGTGTGTGAAAGAGAGGGTAGAGAGTGTGTGCATGAGAGAGGGAAGAGTGTGTGCACGCGCGAGAGAGGGAGTGTGTGTGTATGAGACAGAGAGGTAAGGAGAGAGAGGGAGTGATGTGAGTTTGAGAGAGGGAGAGAGTGTACTTGGGTGTGTTTGTGTGAAGGGGGAGTGTGTGCTTGTGCATGCGTGTGTATCAGGGAGAGTGAGTTGCGTGTGCAAGAGAGGAGAGTATGTGTATGTGTCAGTGTCTGTGTGTGTGCGCGTGTGTGCGATTGTCTGTATGTGTGTGCGTATGGGTTTGTGTGTGTGTGCGGGAGAGAGAGAGTGTGTATGTGAGAGAGGAAGAGCGTTTGTTTGTGTGTGTGAGAGAGAGAGAGGGAGTTTGTGTGTGTGAGGGAGAGGGATCGAGAGACTGAGAGTGTGTGCATATGTGCGAGAGAGTGTGTGTGAGTGCATATGTGTGACAGAGGTGGGTGTGTTTGTGCGTGTGAGAATGAGAGTTTGTGTGTGCGAGAGAGAGTGTGTGCAGTTGTGTGTGAGAGAAAGAGGAGAACTGTGTGTGTGAGAGAGCGAAAAAGTGTGTGTGCCTGTGTGTCTAAAAGAATGCCTGTGTGTGAGAGAGAGTGAAGAAAGTGTGTGTGTGTATGTGCGTGAGTGAGAAAGAAAGAGAGGCAGTGTGTGTATATTTGTGTGTGAGAGGTGGAGTGCGATATGTGTGTGTATGTCTGTATGCGCGCACGAGAGTGAGAGGGAGAGATGTGTGTGAGAGGGAAAGTTTGTGTGTGTGTGTGCGCCTGTGTGTTAAAGAGTGAGTGTCTGTATGTGAGAGAGAGAATGAGAAGGAAGTGTGTGTGTGAGAGAAAGAGAGGGAGTGTGTGGGTATATTTGTGTGAGAGAGGTGGAGAGTGTCTGTGTGCGTGAAAGTGTGTGTGTGAGACAGAAAGGGAGAGAGTGCATGTAAGAGAGAGTATGTATGTACGTGCATCTGCGTGTTGTGTGTCTGTGTGAGAGAGGGAGAGTGTGTGTGTGTGAGAGAGAGAGGGAAAGAGCGTAAGCAGGTGTGTTTGTGTGAGAGAGGGAGTGTGTATGTATGTGTGTGAGAGGGAGAGTGTCTATGTGTATGTGTGTGAGAGAGAAGGGAGTGCGATATGTGTCTGTATGTCCATATGTGCGCACGAGAGAGGGACAGATGTGTGTGTGTGAGAGAGGGAAAGTTTGTGTGTGTGTGTGTGTGTGTGTGTGTGTGTGTGAAAAGGAGAGAGAGAGAGAGGGAGAGTGTCTGTGCATGGAAGTGGCCCTAGAAATAGTGGATGCATTGGTGGTCACCTTCCAAGATTCTATAGACTTTGGAACAGTTCCTACAGATTGGAGGGTAGCTAATGTAACCACACTATTTAAAATGGGAGGCAGAGAGAAAAGAGGGAATTATAGACCAGTCAGCCTGACATTAGTAGTGGGGAAAATTCTGGAGTTCATTATAAAAGATTTAATAGCTGAGCACATGGAAAACAGTGGCAGAATCAGACAGAGTCAGCATGGATTAATGAAAGGGAAATCATGCTTGAGAAATCTACTGGAATTTTTCGAGGATGTAACTAGTAGAGTTGATGACGGGGAGCCAGTGGGAATAAACGGGTCTTTTTCCGAATGGCAGGCAGTGACTAGTGAGGTACTGCAGGGATCGGTGCTGGGACCCGAGTTATTCACAATATATATTCATGATTTAGATGAGGGAATTAAACGTAATATCTCCAAATTTGCAGATGACACAAAGCTGGGTGGGAGGGTGAGCTGTGAGGAGGATGCAGAGATGCTTCAGTATGATTTGGACAAGTTGAGTGAGTGGGCAAATGCATGTGGATAAATGTGAGGTTATCCATTTTGGTGGCAAAATAGGAAGGCAGATTATTATCAGAATGGCTATAAATTGAGAGAGGTGAATGTGCAATGAGACCTGGGTGTACTTGTACACCAGTCACTGAAGGTAAGCATGCAGGTGCAGCAGGCGGTAAAGAAGGCAAATGGTCTGTTGGTCTTCATAGCCAGAGGATTTGAGTACAGGTCTTGCTGCAATTGTACAGGGCCTTGGTGAGACCACACCTGGGATATTGTGTGCAGTTTTGTCTCCTTATCTGAGGAAGGATGTACTTGCTATAGAGGGAGTGCAGTGAAGGTTTACCAGACTGATTCCTGGGATGGTGGGACTGGCATATGAGGAGAGATTGAGTTGATTAGGATTATATTTGCTGGAGTTCATAAGAATGAGGGGGAATCTCATAGAAACCTATAAAATTCTAACAGGACTAAACAGGGTAGATGCAGGAAGGATGATGGTGGGCGAGTCCAGAACCAGGGGTCGCAGTCTGAGGATATGGGGTAGACCATTTAGGACTGAGACGAGGAGAAATTTCTTCACCCAGAGAGTGGTGAGCCTGTGGAATTCGTTACCACAGAAAGTAGTTGAGAACAAAACATTGTATGTTTTCAAGAAGGAGTTAGATACAGCTCTTGGGGTGAAAGGGATCAAAGGATATGGAGAGAAAGGCTATTGAGTTGGATGATCAGCCATGATCATAATGAACGGCAGAGCAGGCTCGAAAGGCCGAATGGCCTACTCCTGCTCCTATTATCTATGTTTCTAAGAAAATGTGGCCAAACATTGATTGTCAACTTGCAGATCCTTCCAACATGCCTACAGCAAGTGATGAGAGAGGAGACTCCTGGGCAGCCATGCTTGATGCTGTCAGAATGGGTGCATAATGACCAGAAGTGCAATGGGTGTATACGCACGTAGGTGGGCCATATCAAATACTGAGTCCAGCAAACGTTTCAGACCAACAGCTAGTTGGTGTAGCTACTTTATGGAATGAAACAGTCTAGTATTGTGGCAGAAAACCAAGATTGCACAGATACTACCAAAAGATCTCAATGCCAAAATGACCAACTCCCCAGTGATTCATCATCAGACAGCAGCAAAAATACAAATGCCTATCAAGTCACATTGGCAATGTGGATGAAACACCCAAGAATTGTGATATGCCCAGCAGCTAAACTGTGTAGTGGAAAGATTCAAAAACAGTTCTAGTGAAAGCTCTATTCTGTCACATGAGAAGATAAGATTCACAATGGTACTAGCCTGCATGGCTGATGGAATGAAATTAAAGCCTACAGTAAGTTTCAAACGTAAAACCATGCAGAACATCATTATACATTCTGAAGAAACAGGTGGTTGTGGAGAATGAGAAATAAAAACAGATAATGCTGGTAAAACTCAGCAGGTCTGGCAGCATCTGTGGAAAGAGAAACAGAGTTAATGTTTCGAGTCAGTATGACTCTTCTTCAGAGATGCTCTCAGAGATGCTTGTGCAAGTCCAAGATAATGGTTGGATGGAGTGAAATCATGGATCGATAATGGGAGGAATAGGCGTCCTGGTGGCCCAAGTAAAGAATTCTTCGTGTGGGGCATGTTCAGATTCCATATAACCAATGAAATCAAGAGGTGCCTGCAAAGAAATAACACCCGCATTGCAGTTGCACCAGAGGATCTGGTTTCTGATAAGGGGTTGGAGCTACCCTGCCATTCCTCTATTAAATCATAAAACTTACTACTTAAAATAAATAAAGACTCACCGGCAACTCACTTTTCTTCTACTGTCACTTAAATATAGGGAGGTTAATTCAAATGCTTTACTCAACTCTTATATAAAAAAAATAATTTCCCAGTTCCTTAAACTAACTCCCCAACTTTGGAGAACGGGAAACAAAGCTACAATACTCACTAGTCATTCAATTCATGGCCTTAATTCCTGTGATGTCACAGTTTGTTTTTTTCTTTTGTTTTTGAAGGAAGATATCAATGAACTAGTCAGGTGTTCCTGACACGCTCATTTTTGAAAATTCCTTTTTCACAAAAGGAATTGCATTTCTTAAAAATTGACTTGTATTTATTTAACTGGTTTCACAATTTCAGGACATCTCAGAGCACTTGTTGGATGTATGTTTTTATTTGCACCAATATATACAGTTAGGACTGTTTTCCTTAGAGAAGATTGAGAGGAGATTTGATTGAGGTATTCAAAATCATGGGGGGTCTGGACAGAATAAATAGGCAGAAACTGTTCTCACTCGTGAAGGGAACGAGAACGAGAGGGCACAGATTTAAAATAATTAGTAACCGTGATATGAAGAGAATCTTTTTCATGCAATGAATGGTTAGGCGTTGGAATACACTGCCTGAGAGTGTGGCTGGTTCAATTGAAGCATTCAAAAGGGAATTAGACTTTTATCTGAAAAGGAAGAATGTGCATGGTATTACAATCCTTGTCCAGACCCCAGGAAGAGGAGAGGAGGTCCAGTTAGGGACTAGTTATACTTTGTCTAAAGTAGTTAAAAGTTGAGACTAAAGACACCTGCTTTTGGACTAAAGCCACAAGATTCCACAGGATTTGAACAAACACAAACTATATGATACAAGCTAGAAAAGTAAAGCAGGTCTTGCTGCATATGGGCACGGACTGCTTCTGTATCTGAGGAGTCACAAATGGTGCTGAACATTGTGCGAATCATCAGCAAACATCCACAATTCTAACCTTATTTTGGAGGGAAGGTCATTGGTGAAGCAGTTGAAGATGTTTGGATGGAGGACACCATCCTGCAGTGATGTCCTAGGACTGAGGTGATTGTCCTCCATCAACCACAACTGTTTTCTTTTATGCTAGGCATGACTCCAACCAGTGGAGAGCTTTCCACCACCTCCCCGCCCCCGATTCCCATTGACTCCAGTTTTGCTAGGGCTCCTTGATACCACACTCGGTCAAACGTTGCCTTGATGTTAAGGGCAGTCACTCTCACCTCACCTCTGGGGTTCAGCTCTTTTGTTCATGTTTGGACTAAGGCTGTAATGAGGTCAAGAGCTGAGCAGCCCTAGCGGAATCCAAACTGAGCATCTGTGAGTAGGTTATTGCTCAGTAAGTGCCGCTTGATAGCATTGTCAACAACCCCTTCCATCAATGATGCTCGAGAGTCAACTGATGGGGAGGTAATTGGCCGGGTTGGATTTGTCCAGCTTTCTGTGGATCGGACCTACCCTGGGCAGTTTTCTACATAGCTGGGTAGATACCAGTGTCGTAGCTGCACTGAACAGCTTGGCTAAGGGTTCTGGAGCACAAATCTTCAATACTGTCACTGGAATATTACCAGGGCCAATAGCTTTTGCAGTATACACTGCTTCAGCTTCATCTTTTCCACTGATGTGCTGGGCTCCCCCATCGTTGATGAGCTCCATCAAGAGAGAATCTAGCCATCGCCCCATGACATTCAAAGGCACTACTATCACTGAATCACCCATCAACAGCCTGGAGGTTACCATTGACCAGAAAGTGAACTGAACCAGCCATATAAATACTGTGGCAACAAGAGCAGGTCAGAGGCTCAGAATCTTGCAGCAAGTAACTCACCTCCTAACTCATCAATGCCTGTCCGTCATCTACAAGGCACAAGTCAAGAGCGTGATGGAACACTTGCCTGGATGAGAGCAGTTCCAATGACACTCAAGCAGCTTGACACCATCTTGGACAAAACAGCCCGCTTGATTGGCACCACATCCACAAACATTCACTCCCTCAACCACTGATGCAGAGTAGCAGCAGTGTGTACCATCTACAAAATGCATTGTAGGAACTCACCAAGGCTCCTCCAACAGCACCTTCCAAACCCATGACTGTTACCATCTAGAAGGACAAGGACAGCAGACACATGGGGACTCCACCACCTGCAAGTTCCCCTCTAAGCCACACACAATCCTGACTTGGAAATATATCGTCATTCCTGCACTATCACTGGGTCAAAATCTTGGAACTCCCACCCTAACAGCACTGTGGGTGTATCTATACCACATGGACTGCACCGGTTCAAGGAGGCAGCTCACCACCACCTTTTCAAGGGCAATTAGGGATAAACAATAAATGCTGGCTTCATCAATGACACCCACATTCATT
Organism: Carcharodon carcharias; assembly: GCF_017639515.1. Lineage (NCBI taxonomy): Eukaryota > Metazoa > Chordata > Chondrichthyes > Lamniformes > Lamnidae > Carcharodon > Carcharodon carcharias. The sequence continues at coordinate 174,280,159 of NC_054469.1, forward strand.
GAGTGAATAAAAAAAATGGGGATATTTGTGGAGCCTCCTCCACCAGTGAGTTGCTTAATTGTCTACGACCATTCACAACTGGATGTAGCAGGACTGCAGAGCTGAGATTTGATCCATTGCTTGTGGGATCACTTAGCACTATCTAATGCTGCTTTTGTTGTTTGGCATGCAAATTGTCCTGTGTTGTAGCTTCACCAGGTTGTCTCCTCATTCTTAGATATGCCTGGTGCTGCTCCTGGCATGTTTTCCTGCACTCTTCATTAAACCAGGGTTGAATCCCCAGCTTGATGGTAATGGTAGAGTGGAGGATATGCCGGGCCATGAACTTACAGGCTGTGGTTGTATACAATTCTGCTGCTGCTGATGGCCCACAGCATCTCATGGAGGTCCAGTTTTGAGTTACAAGATCTGTCTAAAATCTGTTCCATCTAGCACAGTGGTAGTACTACACAACATGATGAAGGGTATCCTCAATGTGAAGACAGGACTTTGTCTCCACAAAAACTGTGCAGCGGTCACTCCTACTGATAATGGACAGATGTACCTGCAACAGGTAGATTGGTGAGGATGAGGTCAAGTAGGTTTTTCCCTCTTGTTGGTTCTCTCACCACATGCTGCTGAAACCAGTCGAGCAGCTACGTACTTTAGGGTTAGGCCAGCTTGGTCAGTAGTTGTGCTAGCGAGCCACTCTTGGTGATGGACATTGAATTCCCCCACCCAGAGTACATTGTGCCCTTACTATCCTCAAATGCTTCCTCCAAGGGGTGTTCAACATAGAGGAGCACTGATTCATCAGCTGAGGGGCTGGGGGAAGGTGGGGTTGATGGTGGTAACCAGCAGGAGGTTTCCTTGCCCATGTTTGTCCTGATGCCATGAGACTTAACGGTGTCCAAAGTTGATGTTCAGAACTCCAAGGGCATCTCCTTCCAAAACTGTACACCACTGTGCCATCACCCCTGGTGGGTGCGTCTGGTTGGTGGGACAGGGCATACCCAGGGATGATGATGGTTGTGGCTAGGACTTGGTAAGGTATGAATCGTTATTGTTTTGATTAATTAATTTTGACTATTAATTTTGTCCCGAATTATTCTTTCTCGAAGTTTCCCCCACCACCAAAGTTAAACTGACTGGCTTGCAGTCGCTAAGCTTATCTTTGAACTTTTTTTTGAACAGTGCAACGTTTGCAATTCTCTAGTCCTCTGGCACCATCCCTGAATCTTAGGAAGTCTGGAAAATTACCTACTCACCTGCTCACCAAATTATCCACTTACCAAATATTTAGCAGAAGTGGACAGGCCAAATTGAACAGCTGCAGTTTCCGTTGCATCTTTTAATGGATCATTAGCTGCCCGAGTACAATTGTCTTGGTGAATTATACAATGAAAGGCACATGTGATTCTGAAAATATGGCTGCTGTGAAAGTGGTCATCAAAAGATGAGAGTTGAACCTGGATAATCTGGCCTCAGTTACACTGATAAAGCGTCTGCCATGGTTGGTTGGAGCTTTGGCTTCATTATGTTACACTATTCATTAACGTTATGCTGCTCAAATCTCTGATTTCTCTTACTCTTCTTCAATTCTAGCATCCCATCCTTCCCTAATTTAACCACTTTAATTATAATGCCCCATAACGTGTTCTTCTAATGAAAAAGATATATTTTCTTCAAGTTTCTCTGCATTTCCTTATATTAGGCAGCATTCGGACAGAGAGGGCACAATGCAGATTCAAGGGTTCAATATCTATCCTATAGATCCATAGAGGAGGAGGGGAAACCCCTCTGCAGGACTGATTTGAAACACATTTTCAGACTTTCCATCCGCACGGCCTTGTCATTGGGTCATGGAGCCTCTGGCTCCAAGGCACCCTGGCCTGCCAGGCTCTAAATTTGGCAGGGGCCAATCCAAAAGCAATAAACTACAAAACCATTGCAAATTGACCCCACACTCAGCAGCTGACCCTATTCCCAACCCGCCCCTGGGTATGGCTGCCAAATTGGGAATGCATTGGGGACTGCCCTGATGCAGCTCACCCCTATTTTCCCCCACCATCTTCAACGTTGCTTCCACTGAACAAAATTTTAAAAAGAGCCTTTTAACTCCATTTCTCGTTCCACAGATGCTGCAAGACCTGAGTAATATTTCCAACATTTTATGATCTTATTTCAGATGTCCAACATCCACAGTATTTTGCTTTTGCCAGAGCGTTGTCCAGTTGACTTAAAATACAGGACTCAAGTGTTATGCAAAATTATTTTAATAAATTAACTAGAAGACAGTTATTATTACATCAATTTCATTCAATTTTTAACTATACAGAGTGCACAGGGGTTCCAACATACTTGTGCCATAAGTCAATGGCCTTGCTGATGATGGCATCTGTATTCTCCTGTGGAATCTAAATGAACACACAATTAGTGCACTGTCGTAGTGGGGCAAAGAAACAATATTAGTTAGCATCATAGTGATTTCCAATTATTTTTGATATAAAAAAATTACAATAGCATTATCTTTAAAGATGTTAAAAAAAGATAAAAGCACATAAATTTTTCTTTTTTAATCCATTCATGGGTGATGGGGATAGCTGGCTAGGCCAGCATTTATTGCACATCCCTAATTGCCCTCAAGAAGGTGGTGGTAAGCTGCCTTCCTGAATCACTGCAGTCCATGTAGTGTAGGGTACACTCACAGTGTTGTTAGGTAGGTAGTCCCAGGGTTTTGACCTAATAGTGCAGGAACAACAATATATTTCCAAGTCAGGATGGTGCATGGCTTGGAGGGGTACTTGCGTTCCTGTCCGTCTGCTGCACTTGCCCTAGGTGGTAGAGGCCGTGGATTTGGAAGGTGCCTGTCAAAGGACCCTTAGCAAGTTGCAGCACTGCATCTTGTAGATGGTACACACTATGTCACTGTGCATCAGTGGTGGAAGGAGTGAATGTTTGAGGTGGTGGATGGGATGCCAATTAAGCATGCTGCTTTGTCCTGGATGGTGTCAAGCATCTTGGGTTTTGCTGCAGCTGCACTCATCCAGACAGGTGGAGGGTATTCCATCACATTCCTAACTTGCGTCATGTAGATGGTGGACAGGCTTTTGGGAGTCAGAAGGTGAGTTAGTCACTATAAAATTCCCAGGCCCCAACTTGCCTTTGTAGCCAACATTATATGGCTGGTGGTTTTTGTCAATAGTAACCCAGGATGTTGATAGTAGGGCCTTCAGCAATGGTAATGTCGTTGAACATCAAGAAGAAATGTTTAGATTCACTCTTGAAGATGGTCATCCCCTGGCATCTTCTCAAGGGCAATTAAGGATGGGCAATAAATGCTGGCCTAGCCAGCAACGCACACATCCCATGAACGAATAAAAAAAAACTTGTGTGACATGAATGCTACTTATCACTTATTAGCCCAAGCCTGAAGGCTGACCAGATCTTACTGCATGCAGGGATGAAATGCTTCAAAATGAGAGTTTGAATGCAGTGTTCATTACCAATCATCAGTGAACATGCCCAACTTGACCTTATGATGGTGGGAAGGTGATTGATAAAGCAGCTGAACATAGTTGGGCTTATGACATTGCCCTAAGGAACTGTAGTGATATCCTGTGCTAAGATAATGGGTCCCCAATAACCACAGCTATCTTCCTTTTTGCTAGGTATGACTCCAATCATTAGAAAGTTTTCACCCTGATTTGAATTTTACTAGGGCTCCTTGCAGCCTTACTTGGAGAGATGGTAGCATAGTGATAGAGTAATTGGACTAGTAATCCAGAGGCCTAGGCAAATGCCCAGGGAACATGGGCTCAAATCCCAAAATGGAAGCTGGGTTAATTGAATTAATTTTTAAAAAATCTGGAATTTAAAGTTAGTCTCAATAATGGTGCCCATGAAACTATTGTCAATTATCATAAAGACCCATCTGGTTCACTAATATCCTTTAGGGAAGGAAAGCTGCCATCCTTACCTGCCGTGGCTTACACGTGACTCTGGACCCACATCATTGTGATTGACTCTTAAGTGTCCTCTGAAATGCTCAGTTCAGGGGCAATTAGAGATGGGCAACAAATGCTGGCTTTGCCAGCGACGCTCACATCCCATGAAAGAATAAAGAAAAAAAATGAATACGTGGCTTAAGAGTTGGTGCAGGAGGGAGGGTTTTAGATTCCTGGATCACTGGGACCGTTTCTGGGGAAGGTGGGACCTGTATAAGTGGGACGGTCTACATCTGAATCAGAGCGGGACTAACATCCTTGCAGGCGGGTTTGCTAGTGTTGTTGGGAGGAGTTTAAACTAATTTGACAGGGGGGGGGGGACACAATGTTAGCAGAATAGGGACATATAATAATACAGTAAAACAATCAAGTCAGAGGGGATACAGCTGCATTAAGTTTCAAGGGAGTAAGGCAAGGCTGGATGGCCTCTACTTTAATGCCGGGAGTATTACAGGTAAAATGGATGAGTTAAGGGTGAGGATTGACACGTGGAATTGTGATATAGTAGCCATCACTGAGATGTGGTTGAGGGAGGGGCAGGATTGGCAGCTCAACATTCTAGGATATAGAATCTTCAGGTGAGACAGGGGAGGGGGTAAAAGAGGAGGAGGCATTGCATTATTAGTTAAGGAGTCAGTTACTGCAGTAAAGAGAGATGATATCTTGGAGGGGGCATCGAATGAAGCTTTGTGGGTAGAGCTTAGGAATAAAAAAGGGGCAGCCACATTGTTTGGTGTTTATTATAGGCCCCCAGATAGCAGGAAATTGAGGAGCAAATATGTGCACAATTTGCGGAGATGTGCAAAAACAATAGGGTAATTATACTAGGTGATTTCAACTTTCCCAACATTAATTGGGATGGACATAGTGTTAAGGGCTTGGGTGGAGTGGATTTCTTGAAATATGCACAGGAGAAGTTTTTAGGTCAATATGTAGAGGGTCCAACAAGGGACGGCACAGTGCTGGACTTAATTCTGGGGAATGAAGCTGAGGTGGTGGTGGGCGAGCATTTTAGCGATAGCGACCACAATATGGTACAGTTTAAGTTTGTTATAGACAAAGAAATAGACAAGTTGCAAAAAAATGTTTTGGACTGGGGGAGAGTGGATTTTAGTAAAATAAGGCAGGATCTGGCCAAGGTAGACTGGGAACAGCTACTTGTGGGGAAATCTACAGAAGGACAGTGGGGGAGGGGGGGGGGGGGTTCAAAAAGGAAATGGGAAGGGTACAGGCTCAACATGTTCCCTCTAGGGTGATAGGAAGGAGTAACAAGCCCAGAGAACCATAGATGGCCAGAGACATTCAGGTTATGATGAGAAGGAAAAGAGAGGTTTTTAGCGGGTACAAGGGAAGCAAATCAGTGGAGGCATTAGTGGAGTACAGAAACTGCAGGGCAGAGCTTGATAAAGCAATTAGGAGAGCAAAGAGGGGATATGAGAAAGCTCTGAGTGGTAAATGAGGGGAAATCCCAAGATATTCGATTAGTATATCAAAGGGAAGAGGATAACCAGGGAAAGAGTAGGGCCCATAAGGGACCAAGGGGCCAATCTATGGGTGGAGCCAGATGACATCTCTAGAGTGTTGAATGAATACTTCACATCTGTCTTCACCCAAGAGAATGAGGATGAAGGTATCAAACTCAGGGATAGAGACTGCAAAGTTCTTAAGCAAATTGATACAGGGAGTGACAAGGTATTGGAGGTGTTGGCAGGCTTAAAAGTGGACAGATCTCCAGGTCCGGATGATTTGTGTCCCAGACTGCTGAGGGAGGCAAGGGAGGAGGTCGCAGGGGCTCTGACCCAAATTTTTAATTCCTCTCTGGTCACATGGGAGGTGCCAGAGGACTGGAGAACAGCTAATGTGGTTCTGCTATTTAAGAAGGGTTTTAGAGATAAGTCAAGGAATTACAGGCCCATGACTCTCATGTCAGTGGTAGGGAAACTATTGGAGAAAATTCTGAAGGAGAGTATCTATCTCCACTTGGAGAGGCAAGGTTTGATCAGAGATAGTCAGCATGGCTTTGTCAGAGGGAGGTCATGCCTAACAAATTTGACTGAATTTTTTGAGGAGGTGACCAGGTGTGTAGATGAGGGTAGTGTGGTTGATCTAGTTTATATGGATTTCAGCAAAGCCTTTGACAAAGTCCCACATGGGAGACTTATAAAGAAGGCAAATGCACAAGGGATACAGGGTAATTTGATAAGGTGGATTCAAAATTGACTTAGTTGTAGGAGACAGAAGGTGGTGACAGAAGACTGCTTTAGTGACTGGAAGCCAGTGTCCAGTGGCGTACCACAGGGATCTGTGCTTGGTCCCCTATTATTTGGCATTATAAACGACATAGATGACTATGTGGGGGGTAGGGTTACTAAGTTTGCAGATGACACAAAAATTGGCCAGGTGGTCAACAGTCAGGGTGAGTGTCTTGGGCTACAGGAAGATACAGACGGGATGGTCAAATGGGCAGATAAGTGGCAGATGGAATTTAACCTTGAAAAGTGTGAGGTGATACACTTTGGAAGGAGTAATTTGACAAGGAAGTATTCAATGAATGGCATGACACTAGGAAGTTCAGAGGAACAAAGGGACCTTGGCGTGTGTGTCCACAGATCTCTGAAGGCAGAGGGGCATGTTAGTGGGGTGGTGAAAAAGGCATATAGGACTTGCATTTATCAATCAAGGCATAGATTAGAAATGTAGCGAGGTCATGTTGGAGTTGTATAGAACCTTGGTGAGGCCACAGTTGGAGAACTGTGTGCAGTTCTGGTCGCCACATAACAGGAAAGATGTGATTGCACTGGAGGGGGTGCAGAGGAGATTCACCAGGATGTTGCCTGGAATGAAACATTTAAGTTATGAAGAGAGGTTGGATAGACTTGGGTTGTTTTCACTGGAGCAGAGAAGACTGAGGGGCGACCTGATCGAGGTGTACAAGATTATGAGAGGTATGGACAGGGTGAATAAGGAGCAGCTGTTCCCCTTAGTTGAAGGGTCAGTCACAAGGCGACATAAGTTCAAGGTGAGGGGCAGGAGGTTTAGGGTGGATGTGAGGAAAAACTTTTTTACCCAGAGGTTGGTGACAGTCTGGGATGCGCTGCCTGGGAGGATGGTGGAGGCAGTTTTGCCTCACATCCTTTAAAAAGTACCTGGATGAGCATTTGGCACATCATAACATTCAAGGCTACGGGCCAAGTGCTGGTAAATGGGATTAGGTAGGTAGGTCAGGTATTTCTCACGTGTCGGTGCAGACTCGATGGGCCGAAGGGCCTCTTCTGCATTGTGAAATTCTGTGATGTTGCTTTGATGTCAAGGGCAGTCATCTTCATTGCACCTCTGGAATTCAGCACTTTTATCCATGTTTGGACCACAGCAGCGATAAGGCCTGAGATGAGTGTCCCTGGAGAAACTCAAACTGAACATCAGTGAGTAGGTTATTGCTGAGTAAGTGTCATTTGATAGCACTGTTGAAGACATCTTGCATCACTTTGCTGATGAAAGCAGAGTGATGCGGCTCAATATGACCACATTGGATTCGTCCTGCTTTTTAATGGACAGGACATGACCTGGGCACTTTTCCCATATTGTTGGGCACATGCCAGTGTTGTAGCTGTACTGGAACAGCTTGGCTCGTGATTTGGCTTATTCTGGACCACAAATATGCAGTCTTGCTATGATGCTGAAATGTGCTCTTGTGAATTTCCATAAGAAAGTTATTTGTGTTTTATTAATAAACAAAGGCAAGGATTAGTCAGCCTGTATGGTCCCCATTTTAACAGGAACTATTTATAAAAACAGAAAGGCACAGTCTGCAGTATTAAGGATGAAGTCAATTATGTCAGCTCTTATCACAATCCTGATGGACTATCACTAATAAATCAGTATGCAATTGTTCAAATCTTGCTCTGCCTAAGATTTTCAAAGTAATTTATTTGCATTTACACCTCACTGCACTGCTATGCAGAGCAGCTTTCCTGACTGGGAAGACACGCTAAATACCTATGCTCAAGTCTCCATTAATGTCACTTAATGGATCAGCTGTTGCCTTATATGCTAATTGGTCCTGACCCAATCTTCACTTGGCACATTCCCACAGCACAAGGCAGAGTACAGAGGTTTAATCAGGAAAATAGAAATAATCCAGATTATTTGACAAAACTAGTTTTATTTTAAAAATCTGTGAAAAGTTAGCATTCAATACCATCTATTTTCAATATCTCTTACCACCGTTCCAATTTTTGTTCAGTGAAAGGCTGGAGGAATTCATTGTTGAGCTGCTTATGAATGCTTGCAGACACATGGTGGTCCCTGACATGCTCATTTTTTGATAGAATCTCATTGTCTAGTGGGGCTATACCTTACACTTGGTTATTTCCTATGTGATGCTCTAGTGTGTACAGTGACTGTGATACAATTCCTCCTTCAACTCCTAACGGAGGAAAGGAGAACCAAAATGGGTAAAAAGAAACTGATCAAATAAAAGAAAATGACAATCCTTGTTCCCCTCCCACCAAAAAGGAAAGGGAAGCAGATTGGACAAGGCTATCACAAGGCCATTGCTTGCTCTGCATTTACAATACAATCTGAAAAAAAGTGAAGAACTTTAAATTCAGAAGAACTGTGTCTAAAAGAAACAAAGGCCCGAGATTGAAATGGAAAGTAAAATTAAAAATCGGAAAGAGACTGGATTCAGACAATTAGATTAGTAGGAGGATATTAGTAGGAGGATATGAGTAAAGATCACAAAAGGAATTGCATCTTAAAAATGGACTTGGATTTATATAGTGCCTTTCACAACGTCAGAACATCTCAAAGCACTTTCTGGATGTATGTTTTTATCTACACTAATATATCCAAATAATGCAAATTGCTTAATGCAACTATATTATGACTAATTAAACATCTGAGTAAATATTTACTTTAACCAAAGAAGGCAGTTTCATTCTTGCAAGAAATTGAAAGACAGTTAATTAGCATATATGGGTTTTGATAATTTTCGAAAACTAAGTGCTCAAAGATCAGCTGCAGTAATCAATCAATAGCAAAACCCAGTTTGATAATCAAAATTGCACAATCTCAACCATCACTAGAAATGCAGTACAGCTACTCACTATTATGCAAAAAGTAATTTGCAACATTGATACTCAAGATGAGGTACTGTGCCTTATTATTCAAGTTACCAAAACAACAATATAGCATTATAAGAAGTTGAAGATCCCAGTGATACTTACATTTTGCAGGAAGTGGGCAATATTTTCTGCTTTATTCATTGCCATTAATTTCATTTTAAAAGTTAATAAAATCTCCATGGCTACAAAGACCAGGATTTTGCAGGATCCACTTATGATTTTGTCCCAAACTCTGAAAATCAAAAATCATCATGCTTGAAATGTGATTTCACAAACAAAATAAGCCTGATGCATGAACTGATAATGCCTTATTAAATGAAATGCCTCAAAAACATGCACACAATGGATTACCTTTGAAGTATGATTATTATGTAAGGTAGCACTGTGTACAATAACTCACAAAAAACAACTGATTTGTTAATATATGTTTGGTACTGTTGGTTGTGGCAGGAAAACAGGCCAGGATACTAGGAAACTTATATACTCATCTTCAGATAGTGCGATGGAATTCATAATGCCCATTTCTGAAGCAGAACAAGCAGCTTAGCATCTGATGCAAAAGATGGTAATTCTAACAGTAGCACAGAATTTGCTGGAGCAGGACATTTCATGGCATGTCATTATTAGATTTGCTCATGCATCCTTCAGCCCACATATATGTTTTCCTGTAAATTGCTGGAAGTGCAAGTTGATACTGGCACAGCGAAAACAACAGCAATCTGGGACCTTGGTGAACAAAGGAACAGATAGTGCAGCTCTTTGACCAATGAGATTAAAGGATTGAGAAATAAATAAACGAAGGGTGAGAAGAAGAATGAATTTGAGTGGGTAAAGGGGAGGCAATAGAGTAGTGGTATTATCACTGGACTAGTAATCCAGAGATTACCCCAGGGTAATGCCCTGGGGATCCAGGTTCAAATCCCGCCACGGCAGATGGTGGAATTTGAATTCAATAAAAAATATGTAATTAAAAGTCTAATGATGACCATGAAACCATTGTCGATTGTTGTAAAAACCCATCTGGTTCACTAATGTCCTTTAGAGAAGGAAATCTGTTGGCCTTACCTGGGTCTGGCCTACATGTGACTCCAGACCCACAGCAATGTGGTTGACTCTTAAATGCCCCCTGAACAAGGGCAATTAGGGATGGGTAATAAATGTTGGCCACACCAGCGATGCCCACATCCCATGAATAAAAAAAATTCAATGCCAAATCAGATGCAGAGAGAGAAGGAAAGATTGGATTGAGGGAGGGAAAAGAGTCAGAACATAAAATAATTTTTTATTGTAAAATTTGTTATTTTTAATATCTGCAACAACTCACTAATTGAAGAAATGAGCCTTCACACTTATTTTTTCACTCTCTGAGCGAGAGGTTGGTTAACCGTTATGAACAAACATCACATTACAAGACAAAAAATAAAAAATACCTGGAAAAACTCAGCAGGTCTGGCAGCATCAGCGGAGAAGAGTACAGTTGACGTTTCGAGTCCTCATGACCCTTCAACAGAAGGGTCTGTTCTGTTGATGGGTCATGAGGACTCGAAACGTCAACTGTACTCTTCTCCGCCGATGTTGCCAGACCTGCTGAGTTTTTCCAGGTATTTTTTATTTTTTGTTTTGGATTTCCAGCATCCACAGTTTTTTGTTTTTATCACATTACAAGAGTACTTATGCTGTTCATTAAATGCACCACAGAAAGTTAAGTAGTGTGCAAATGTAGCAACTGCATGAAAATAAAAGGGAGGTTTAAAGGGTGATGTAATTTTTACAAAGCTAACAGCAGAGTGCTGCAAATTGGCCAGCAACATGTGACAATTCACAATTCATGAGGTACCTCCGCTGCTCCAAATGTTGCTACTGATTTGCACATTAATAACAGCATGCTACATTTAAATGTTATGTGTTTAGCAAATCTGGGCAACAGCTGAAAAGCAATATTAACCTAGATTATCGATTCAAGCCATTTATGGAGCTCAAGGAGCTACACAATATCCTGGTCACTTTCTTTTTTCTTCATCATCTATGTCTCAGCTTTTGTTTTGTTGGTCCTGTATCCAAAAGTTGTGCAAGATTAAATAACTGGGCGTTTCAGATTTAGATCAATTTAGATTGACAAAAGCATCAGTTCCTATTTTGGAAGTCTATACATCTGCTTTTGAAAATAATTGTGATTTGCCATCTATCATTTCATCCCCCTGCCAGATTCTCTCAAACTACAGACGTTATTTGCTTCAAATGCATATAGACCACAAGCAACCGCTAATGTCCTGGAACTTGCTGTCTACAAGACTGGAGGATGGGGAGACCATCAATAGTTTCAAATGGAAATTGGATGGGCACTTGAGGGAAATAACCTTGCCGGGGTAGGGGGAATGGAACTGACTGATAACACTACAGAAGGGCAGCCTGGACTTGGTGGGCTGAATGACCTCCTTCTATGTCGTAACGATGACTGACAAATCCCAGGTTCAATTCTTGGGACAGGTCTAACCTGGGGAAGCAGTAGGGTTGTCAGAATTGGCCACAACTTCCCAGATCAGGGACAGGTAAGAAATCAAGTTCCCTCATCTACTTACATTCAATATCCCTTGCATGCATGTAGAGGTCAAGTGAAAACAGGATTGGTCATTGGCCATGATACCACCCCACCATGATTTAATTGACATTCAGGCAATTGAATGAGGCACAGAAGAGAGTTTGAATTATTTATTCCTGAAGGAGAAGGAGTAAAAGGCAGCAGAAAAGAAACCTCAAACAAAAATTATACAGATAAACAGGTCACCTGTCCACTCTGTTGATGAGGGGACTAATACACAATAGTCTCAGCTTCAACTAATCCATCAAAGTGGGCTAAGATCTGTTTTCCTATTTGAAGGCTAAGGCTCCAAAACATTCTGCCACCATTTCATGCTCAGCGAAGATGAAACAAAGGCAAACTTTAAAGAAAAAGCAGGAGGTTGGTTGGGAAGAAGGAGACTTGCAATCAGGAGACTTGTAATCAGGACTCAATTAAGAGACCTGCAATCAGGTTTCTTAACAGTCGAGTCAGCAAAGTTACTATCTGATGTTGCACTAAGCCATACAGGTGTCATTCTCAGTCTATGTTGTGTCAACTGATGTTGGCTGGGGCATCAAGTGGCACAAATGAGCTTGAGATTAGAAAACTATGATTTGACTAAGGTTGCATCACCCAAATTCTATCCTGTGACTTCTGCAAGCAAGTGGACTTAGACACATGTTGAACGAATACAGGATCAGGCTCAAATAAAAAAAGTGCTGGAAAAACTCAGCATCTGTGGAGAGAGAAACAGAATTAAGGTTTTGAGTCCAATATGACTCCTCTTCTTGCCACAGTATTTTGCTTTTATTACAGGATCAGGCTTGACTGAGTGGCTCCACAGTCAAATAGTCTTTTGTACACACTCTCTGGACTTGATAGTCACTTAGGGCAGACGCTAAAGGTATCTAGTGGCTACACTGTAAAGTCAGCAACTGCCATAGTAGAAGAAAGAGATGAAAAAAAATCAGAAAACTCATTCAAATCCCAACAACTAACATACTGACAAATCTGGGCTTCAGTTTGCCTGTCCTGGGTCACATCATTTCCAGGGAGGGTGTGAGAACTGGTTTAAGAGCAAGTATTTTCCAAACACATCAATGGAAGAGTAGAACTGGGAAAACGAAGTTTAAAAAAATCAACTGCATCAGGACTTAACCTTCTATGTGCTAGCATGCCTCTTGTGACAGTGAAATTAACAGACCCAAGCTGGCAATTGACAACATTCTTGATGCAATATTAACTGTGTAACAGCTGACATTCCAATCTCCTACCTACTTAGAAAAGTGCACTAAAAAAACTTCAAAAATTGGGACACCAGGGCATGAGTACTGCCATGATTTTTTTTGCTTACATATACACTTCTGGGAATAATTACGGTGATATAGGTGCTGTGATATTATCTAATGGGCACTTTGATATTATAACACCTGAATATAGAAATCTACTCTTTTTTTAAAAAAAGGGGGCTGCTTGGAATAACTTCAACATTATGGTTACTATCTAATCCTGTTAACTTGAAGGCACTTAATTACCAGAAAATTCAAATTGTGCTGTGTTATTTTAATGCAACTACTAATAATGAATTTCTGGATAATTCAAATTTGGGTGCCAAAAATTACTCTGAATTATTAGTGGGCTGTCGTTGCAAATGAGAAAAATAATCACATACCACAAGATTCTGATCCACATGAGATACTGTAAAAGCCAATCGCCAAATTTCAGTCTGGCCCCAAGAAAAACAAAATAACCTGCAAATAGGATGCAACCCAAACTTAACCAAATTTGTTGTACTAAAAATGTCATTTCATAATTAGGTAAATATCAATCTGTACCAAATTTATCCCACAAATCTCCTGTAAAGATTTATAGTAATTCTCTTTTTCATTATTCACATTCTAAGTTTTCTTTAAAATTGTGTTTCTGAAGTAGAGCTACAGTGAAACGACTACAAAGATCCACAAAACAAAGACACTTACTGACAGTCCCAAATATTTTAATAATGCATAAACCACCCTTCGAAACTGCAGACACTCAAGTTACGAACTACAGACAGCCTTCAATGCACCAAGTCCATTTATAACTTAAAACATTGGGGAAGCAGGGGTGGTAGTGTGAGAAAAAAATGTGCAATGGAAATTTCTTTACCCGGCATTCATAATCTCTATCTCTTGGACTGAATGCTTGCTCAGCTCTATTAGTGGTAGAGCAGTTTTCTGTTGCACATAGGTGTTGCGTAAAGAGATCGCCAAGACACAAAAAGTGAGGAAGTCAGGGGGCCTAAAATCCTGGAAGTGTAGTCTGAACTCATCTGAGGGAACCTGAATTTGCTGTGGGATTTTGAGGTCATCCACACACATACAGAGCAATGCACAACAATTTATGTTTGTATAACACCTTGAATGTAATAAAATGTCAAAGAAGTATCAAAGGAGCATTATAAAACAAAAATTGACACTGAACGACATAAGGAGATATTAGGTCAGATGACCAAAAGCTTGGGCAAAGATGTCGGAACAACTTAAAGGAAGAAAGCAAGATGAAGAGGTGTAAGGATGGTGAAGCAATTAAACCAGGGATGTTCAAAAGACCAGAATTAGAGGACTGTAGATAGCTCAGAGGTTTGTGGGGCTGCTAGAGATTAGAGTTAGGGAGGGACAAGGCGTGGAGAGATTTAAAAACAAGGATGAAAATTTTAAAATCAAGATGTTTGCTGACTGGGAGTCTAGGTAAGTCAGCAAGCACAGGGGTGAGAGGTAAACTGGATGATGAGAGTTAAGACACGGGCAGAAGAATTTAGGAGAATCTCAAGCTTTTTGGAGGGTAAAATGTGAGGCGCCAGCCAGGAGTACGTTAGTCAAGTCTAAAGGTAATGAAGGCCCAAGTGAGGGTTTCAGCAAAAGATGTGCTGAGAAGGGCAAAGTCAAGTGCTGTCACAAATGTGGAAATAGCAATCTTAGTGATTGCGTGAATATGAACTTGGAAGCTCATCTTGGAGTCAAATATGACACTAAGATTGTGAACAGACTGGTTTAGTCACAGACTGTTGCCAGGGCGAGGAATGGAATTAGTAAATAGGGGAGTGTTTGGATCAGGGATTGAAAACAATGGTTTGGAGGAAATTTCTACTCACCAAGCACTGAATGTTGGATACGCAATCTGATAATTTAACAACAGTGGGGGAGTCAAAAGAGGTGGAGGTGAGGTACAATGCACCAGCATACATGTGAAAACCAACACTGCTGTAGATGAGAAATAGGAGAGAGAAAAAGGACATATCCTTGGAGACACCAAAGGTAATGGTCCAGCAGTGGGAAGAGAAGCCATTACAAGTAGCACTTTGGCTACGATTAGAGAGATGAGAATGGAACCAGATGAGAACAGTACCAACCAGCTGGATGACAGTGGAGAAGCATTGGAGGGTGATGGTGTGGCCACCAGTGTCAAAGCTGCAGACAGGTTAAAAAGGTCTCGGAAAGACAGTTCATCTCTGTCACAGTCACACAGATGCCATGTGTGACTTCAATTCAGTACTGTGGTAAGAGTCAGAAGTTGGAGGAATTCAAACATGGAATTCCGGGAAAGTCGAGCATGAATTTGGGAGGCGACAACACATTCAAGGACTTTGGAGGGGAAAGGGAGGTTGGAGATGGGCTGGGCTGGTTTTTTGAGGAGAGGGAAGGTGGTGGTGGATTTAAAAGGAGAGAGGAGCAACACCTGGACAGACAGAACAATTAATAATATTGGCTAACATGGGGACCAGGAGGGGAAGTTAGGTGGTCAGCAGTTTAGTGGGAATAGGTTCTGGGAGCAGGTGGTGGGTCTTATGGGCAAGATGAGCTTGGAGAGGGCACGAGTACAATGGGTATCTCTCTCAAACCACATAAATGACATGTTTGCGAGTTCTATGCACCTGCACTTAAACAGCAGTTACATCTAATTTTAGTGGGCAAGACTTAAAGGCATCAGTCACTCCAGAAGTATAATACCATCTAGGCCAGACATTCCATTAGAATGCCAACCCATCAACTGAGCTCAATATCATCCTGTCTACCACCAATGTACAGTAACTCAACAAGCTTACTCTGACAGTACTTCCCTGCCCCTATGATCTCTGTCATCAAAAGAGTTAATCAATAAAAATGGAAAGGCCATCAACCATCAAGTCTCCCTCCAAATCACACACTATCTTGACTTAGAAATAATAATGCTACTCTTTTATTGTTCTCCGAATCAAAATTCTGGAATACCTTCCTGAAAGCACCATCAGCTCAAGGATTGTAGTGATTCAGAAGTATTCTTAGGACAACTATATAAGGACAACACATTCAGTAAAATCAGCACAGTGGTGCTTTCAGGAAGCTGTTCCACTATTTTGATTTGGAGATTGCTGAAGGAGTAGCATTGTTATTTCTAAGTCAGGGTACAGAATGACTTGGACGGAGACTTGATGGTTGATGGTTCTTTGGTCTACTGAATTTTCAGAGCCTACATGATCAGTGGTAGGTTCTGCCTGCCTGACTTTTTATTCAGCCAATCCAGCAACTTTTCACAAGACAAATAACAAGCTTCACACCACATAGTGATATCTATAAAATTAAGCAGCACGTTTAAGCAGGTTGCACACCAGAAAACATATCATCCAAACCTGACTCATGAGTTTGTGGGTTCAAGCCACACTCCATAACTCTGGCAAGTTATGGACCGTAATGGGAAAAGTGCCCAATTAATTCTAGCCCCACTTCTCCACAGGTCGTAACAATAATCAAAGTTTAATTCACCCACAGAATTGGCCAACTGTTTACCCCTGACTTTGTTATTCCCAGCATAAAAAGACTCTAACCAGGCTCTTTTCAGTAACCCCAAAAATATTGATTTATTATAAAAACCATTTAAAAACAAGTTAATAAACTGGTAACATACAAATTGTAGTTGTAACGGTTTTCCCCTTTCTTTATTTGAATCCTCATACACCTGCACACAAACATAAAACCGGACAAAACAAACAGTCCCCTGCAGAGCCTCGAGTATGGGAACATTTCTTTTAAAAGGATAAAATTCAAAGATCAGCAGCGTCAAGATCTTACAGAATTCTGGTCACATTAGTTCTGGGAGTTC
Organism: Carcharodon carcharias; assembly: GCF_017639515.1. Taxonomy (NCBI): domain Eukaryota; kingdom Metazoa; phylum Chordata; class Chondrichthyes; order Lamniformes; family Lamnidae; genus Carcharodon; species Carcharodon carcharias. The sequence goes on from NC_054469.1 coordinate 174,296,949, forward strand.
TTTCAGACAGATTTGTTGGGGAAACTGTCCTTGATCACCCTTACTTATCACAACTTTGTGGTCTTTCAAAATAAACAGCTGAGTTATTCTGATGAGATGTTTCTGAGGAAGGTTTAACACAAAGATGGGGCAGAGAGGGGGAAAGAATCTTTTCTTGCAGCCTGCTTCTAAGGCTCCCACACTCACTCATAAAGACATAAAAAATAGGAATAGGAGTAGAACATTTGGCCCCTTGAGCCTGCTCTACCATTCAATAAAATCATGGCTGATGATCTTGTGTTTCGATTTCCACATTCCCATCTACTCCTGATAATTTTCGATTCCCTTGCCGAACAAGAATCTATCTACCGCTGCCTTAAGAATATTCAATGACCCCACCTCCACTGCCTTCTGAGGCAGAGTTCCAAAGTCACACAACCCTCAGAGTAACATTTTCTCTTCATCCATGTCCTAAAAGGGCGACCCCTAAATTTAAAACACTGTCCCTTAGGTCCGGGCTTACCCACAAGAAGAAACATCCTTTCAATGTCCACCTTGTCAAGGCCATTCAGGATCTTGTGTACCTCAATCAAATCACTCCTCACTCTGCTAAACTCCAGTGGAAACAAGCCCAGTCTGTCCAACCTTTCCTCATAAGACAGCCCACTCATTCCAGGTTTCAATCTAGTAAACCTTCTCTGAACTGCCTCCAATGCATTTACATCCTTCTTTAAATAAGGAGACCAAAACTGCAAACAGTATTTGAGGTGCGGTCTCACCAATGCCCTGTGTAACTGAAGCATAACATCCTTACTTTTAGAACAAAAAACAGAAAATGCTGGAAAAACTCAGCGTGTCTAACAGCACCTGTGGAGCTTAAAACAGAGTTAATGTTTCAAGTCCATAAGATTCTGTATCCTTACTTTTATGTTCAATCCCTTTTGTAATAAAGGATAACATTCCATTAGCCTTCTTAATTACTTGCTGTACCTGCATACTAACTTTTTGTGACTCATGTACTAGAACACCTAGATCCCTCTGCACTTCAGAATTATGCAGCCATTCTCCATATAAGTAATACTGTGCTTTTTTGTTCTTCCTGCCAAAGTGAACAACTTCACATTTTCCCATATTAAACTCCATTTTCCAGATCTTTGCGCAATCACTCAACCTATTTATATCCACCTGCAAACTCCTGATGTCCTCTTCACAACATACTTTCCTACCTATAACAAAAACAAAAAATGCTGGAAAAACTCAGCAGGTCTGACAGCATCTATGGAGAGAAAGACAGAGTTAACGTTTTGACTCTGTATGACTCTTCTTCAGTAATTTGGACTCAAAACGTTGACTGTCTTTTTCTCCACAGATGCTGTCAGACCTGCTGAGTTTTTCCAGCATTTTTTGTTTTTGCTTCAGATTTCAAGCATCCGCAGTATTTTGCTTTTATACTTTCCTACCTATCTTTGTGTCATCTGCAAGTTTAGCTACCATGTCTTAGCTCCCCTCATCTAAGTCATTGACACAAATCGGAAAAAGCTGGGGCCCCAGCACAGGCCCCATGTGGGACTCCACTTGTCACATCCTTCCCATCTGAAAGAGACTCACTTATGCGTACTCTCTGCTTTCTGCCAGCCAGCCAATCTTCTATCCATGCTAATATGTTACCCCCTACACCATGCGCTTTTATTTTCCATAATAACCTTTGATGTGGCACCTTATCAAATGCCTTCTGGAAATTCAAGTACAGTATGTCTACAGGCCCCTCTTTACCCACTGCACATGCTACTCCTTCAAAAAACTCCAATAAGTTGGTTAAACATGATTTGCCTTTCACAAAACCATGCTGACTCTTCCTGAACTCTATTGCCCAACTGTAACGTCCTTAATGATCGATTCTAACAACTTTCCCATGACAGATGTCAAGCCAACTGGCCTATAATTTCCTGTTTTATGCCTCCCTCTCTTCTTGAATAGAGGGGTTATATTTGCAGTCTTTCCAGTCCGATGGAACCTTTCCAGAAGCTGACAAATTTTGGAAATTATCAGCACATCAGATACTTCATTAATCACCTCTTTGAGACCCGAGGATGTAATCCATCAGGACCCAGAGACTTGTCAGCCTGCAGCTCCATCAATTTACTCAGTACTGTTTTCCTAGTGATTTCAATTTCACCAAGTTTCTCCCTCCCTTTTACCTCCTGATTTGCAGCTATTATTGCACTGTTTGTTGTATCCTCTATAGTGAACACTGAAGCAAAATATTTATTCGTTTCTTCCACAATTTCCTTATCTGCTATTAATTCCTCACTGCTTACGCTTTTCCTTTTTAAATGCCTGTAGAAACTCTTGCTATCCGTTTTTACATTCCTAGCTAGCTTCCTCTCATACTCTAATTTCTTTTTCCTGCTTAACCTTTTAGTCATTCACTGCCATTCTTTATATTCTGACCAATCACCTATCCTGCCACTCATCTTTGCAGTTGTATGCTTTTTCCTTAAGTTTGATGCTTTCCTTAACTTCTTTAGTTAGCCACGGATGTTGGGTCCTCCCCTTTGAATATTTCTTTATAATAGGAATGTACCTATTCTGAATACTCTGAAATATCCCCTTAAATGTCTGCCACTGCTTCTGTTAATTTATCCTCTAGTCTAGTTTCCCAGTTCACTTCAGCTAGTTCAACTTTCATTCTCACATAGCTGCCCTTACTTAAGTTTAAGATACTAGTCCCTTTCAAACTGGATGTAAAATTCAATCATATCGTGGTCACTGCTACCTAGGGGTGCCTTTACTCTGAGGTCATTAATTATACCTGCCACATTACACAATACCAAGTCTAACATAACCTGCTCTCTGGTTGGTTCCAGAGCATGCTGCTCTAAGAAACTATCTTGAAAGCGTTCTAAGAACTCCTCATCTTGGCTACTACTGCCAACCTGATTTTTCCAGTTTATCACAAGCACCCAATATTTTCCCTTGAATACTTTGTCCTACACTGTGGCTGTTAAGGGGCCTGTAGACTACTCCCACTAATGACTTTTTTCACCCTACTACTCCTCATCCTCATCCAAACCGATTCTACATCCTGATCTCCTGAACCAAGGTCATCTCTAACTATTGCACCAATGCAGTCTTTGATGAACAGTGCTACCCCTCCACTTTTATCGAGCTTCTTATTCTTCTTGAATGTCATGTATCCCTCAATATTAAGGGCCCAGGCAGTCACTCTTAAAAGTTTAAGATGTTCCAAGAGTACTTCTCTTAAGTCAGGTGTTTTTAAACAATCAGCCTGGCAACAGCAGTTCTTTGTTAACTTAGATATACAAAGTATCTTTTCTCTCGCCAGGTGTTCCTCACTGGACATCCATCTTGACCCATGGTTTCTTGAAGAATGGCATATCCCCAGCCCAAATTAAAATGGCAAATTTATTAAAAATACTCAGGAGGAAGAATGTCCAAGATTCGAAATCCTTCAAATTTGCCAAAAAACGGGCTCCTTACAGACACCTAATCTAAACTAACACTTCAGTGTAGTATTTAGGGACTGCTGGATTATCAGAGATGCCTTCTTTCAAGTAAGGCATTAAATGGATCCTACTTTCTGTTCAGGTGGACATTAAAAGATTGTATGACACTTTTTCAAAAAAAAACCACGACCCTGGTCAATAATATTCCCTTAAAGGTCACCGCCAAGAACTAACTGGTCATTCATCTCATGACTATTTGTAGGATCTTACTATGTGAAAACTGGCTACCACACAGCAGTGACTGCACTTCAAAAAGTAATTTCTATGTTTATGAATGCAACTTCATGAACAGGATGATAAAGGGCAGTACACGGTATTTCTCATGCACTAGGAGACAACCAACATACAAAATGATCGCAATGTCATTGGCATACATCATCACTCCACCCAGAAAATCACTTATCTATTGCAGTGTATATATTCATTTTTACTATACATTATGATACTTATACTAATACTTGATACTAATGCAACCTACCTTTGAAGGCTAGATTCAGGTAAACAGCCTGCAAAACAATGCATGAACCACAAGTCATAGGGGAGCTTATTCATAGCCAAGCATGTCTTGAGGTGAGTGAGGAGTTTGCTGTCTTCCAGATTCAGGTAATGTTCAAGGCTCTTTGGCTGCTCCGTTAATTAACGGCAAATACAAATTCTCAATCATTAATCATTTCGTGGCATGGTTAAAGGAGAAAACACGAAGAATATCGTTTAGTTTACTATTTCTCTTCAAAACACTATTTAAAATAAGAACTAAGTTTCCCCTTGTATTGTAAACCATTTCCTATATGAAACAGTAAAGTCAGCAAACTACACTTCATCAATCAACTGAAACCCAAAAGAGCCATTACTCAATATAGTTATATTAGAAATATTACTTTCATAAAGCAGCATTTAATAAATTCAGCTCATTCTAATATGTAATGGAAGTTGGTAGCAAAGAGGGTGTTTAAGTCAGAAACTCGGCACAAGTTGGAGTATTCCTCAAGCTGAAATTTAGTTTAATATTTAGAATTTGCTTACAGCTTTAAAAACTGTAAACTGCAAGCTAGTTAAGTTATTAATTAACAGAAACTCCCTGTTAGCAGCAGAAAGTGTCTGACTGAATAGGTGTTAATTACGGAGAGCAAGGTTGGGTGCGAATTATAAATAAACAGTATTTGCTACTGCACAGAGTGATCACGAAATTGAGTGCATTGTCAACAGAGTGCAAAGATTGGGAGTTTGCAAGTGAGAGTTCAGTGCAAAGGAGGAAGGAATTGCTTATTTTAAGCTCGAATAACTTGTAGTGGAAGCAGAAGCAGTAATTATTTAGCAGCAGAGTGCAAGCTTTTGTGTGGAAAGAGAGAAAAAACTTAAAAACTGAAAACTAAATATAAATAATTTAGATTAAGATATGGCAGAACAGGTTGTGTATATGGATAGCTAGACTATCCTGAGCAAACACATCTGCAGTACACATCTCCGTCTTGAATCTCTCCAGCTCAGAATCATTGAGTTGAGTCATTGAGCTGAACTGCAAATTGGAGACACTCTGACACACATAGGAAGGAGTGTCTGGACAGTTTGCTTCAGACTTGGCTCACACCTCAGAGGGGTGCGGATCCAGAAAGGGGTTGATGTGGCCTATAGTGTACAGCATAAGGGAAATCAAGATGAGATAGAGAATGAGGAACCAAAGGAACTGACCCCATTCAAAAGGTAGTGAAGTTAAGGATAAAGATTATTGGAAGGACAGCCAGAATGCAGACCATGGCACCTTGAAGCAGAGGCTGTCCAAAGAGGTGGGGAAGGGGGGAGGTGGGGGTGGTTGACAGTAGTGGTGGGCAGGGACTGAACATGGTATGTGTAGTGGATCCATAGTTAAGGGAACAGATGGCACAAGCAGAATCTGGGTTCCCACACAAATTGTTGCCTACCCGGTGCCAGGGTGAGACACATCACAAACTAGCTTAAATGAATTTTGGAGGGGGGAGGATTCAGTCACTATAATCCATGTTCGGAGCAACGACACAGGAATGGGTAGGCAAAAGGTCTTGTTTGGAATGTGCCCAGAACCAGGAGCTAAATAAAAGAACAGGAGTTCAAAAGGTTATAATCTCTGGATTATTACCTGAGCCACATGCAAACTGGAAGAGGGATAAACAGATTAGGGAGCTGAACAAGTGAGAGTTGCATGGGGAAGAAGGGTTCTGTTTCATGAGTCACTGGTGCCTGCACTGAGGCAGAAAGGAACTTTAATGAACAGGGCAGGCTCCACCTGAACTGGGCTTGCACCAGGCTCCTAGATGGATAAAAGGGTGGTCATAAGTGCTTTAAACAAGTAAATGGGGTGAAAGCTTAGCTGGAAAATGGTAGTATAGATATTAAAACAAAAACAAACAAAAAGGAAGAGAATAGCGTAACAGCCTTTAAGGACAGGCTGTATGTAGCCCAAACAAGTGTTCCTTATACAAATGCAGAGAAGATGGAACAAATTGAATGAGTTGCAAATGCAAATGAAACTTGAAGGGTACAACATTATGAAAACATGGCTGCAAGATGGTCAGGACTGGGAACTAAATATATCAGTTTATAAGATCTATGGGAAAGATGGGGAAAATGCTAGAGGAGGAACAGCCCAAACGATTAAGGATGAAATCACTTCAATGATAAGAGAGAATGAGAGGTAAGCAGCAGTGGAGACTTAGTGCTTAGAAAGAACTTAAGATTGTAGTAAGAGATATCTATAAGTCCCCTGGTAGTAGCTACATAGCTGAGATTAGACAAGCATGTAGCAAAGGCACAGTGATTTTAATGAGGAATTTTAACTTCTACATAGACTGGGATAAACAGGCTAGCACATATTGGAAAGTTAACGAATTTCTTCAGTGTGAGGGATAGCTTTCTGTAGTGGCATATCCTAGAATCAACAAAGAGGAAGGCCATATTAAATTCAGTAACGAGCCAGATTTAGTGAACAGCCTAATGGTTCGTGAACATTTATCTAGTAGTGATCAAAATATGGCTGAGTTCAATGTAGTGTTGTGTTTAAAAGAGTGAAAGGTGAAACACTTCATAAAATTTGAGAATTAGGTAAGGGTGCCTTGGATAGGATGAAATAGACATTGCCCATTGTAAACTGAAAAATCTGTGAATTGATAAAGCAACAGAAGATCAGTGGGAGGTGTTCAATGTGATACTGAACCAATTTGTACACCCGAAGGGCAAGAGATCTATTTGTCAAAAAGACAACTGTGGACAACTAAATAGATAAGAGACCACACAAAACAAAGACAAGGCATAAGAATGCAAATAATAGCACAGATTTGGGCAAATGGGAAAGATACAAAGAAGCAAAGGACGACAAAGCAGATAGGACTATCTATAAAAAGGGAGGGCAAAATGAATCTTGAAGGATATCAAAATCAACACAAAACTCTGTTACACTTACATTAGGAAACAGGATTGTCAGAAGCAATGTGGGCCTCTTGAAATCTAATTAATGGTGATGTCAACTTATATTTATATAGCAACTTTAACGCAATAAAACATCTCAAGATGCTTCACAGGAGCATTATAAAGTAAAATATAACATTGAATCATGTAAGGAGACATTATGTCAAACCAAATGCTTGGTCAATGAGATAGGTTTATAAGCAGTGCCTTAAAGGAATTAGATGAGCACAGATATCTCAGAGGATTTTGGGCTGGAGGACGTTACAGATATAGGAAGGGGCAAGGCCATGGAGAGATCTGAGAACGAGGATGGAAATTTTAAAATCAAGATGTTAGTTGACTGGGAGCCAAAGTAATTCAGCAAGCATAGGAATGATAGGTGAACAGGATTTGGCGCAAGTTAATACACAGGCAGAAAGGTTTTGGAGGTCTTCAAGTTTAGAGAGGGCAGAGTGTGGGAGATCAGCCACGAGTGCATTGGAACAGTCAAACCTAGAGGTTACAAAGGTATGAATGATGGGTTCAGCAGATGAGCTGAGGCGAGTGAAGTTGGGCAATGTTATGGAGGTGGAAATAGGCAGTCTGAGTAATAGTGTGCATGCGTGCTCAGAAGCTCATTGAGGTTAAACATGACACAGAGGTCGTGAACAGACTGGTTTAGTTTATTGCCAGGAATAGGGATGGATTTGATAGCCAGGGGACAGAGTATGGAACTAACCTAAAGCAATAGCTTCAGTTATCCAAATATTTAATTGAAGGAAATTTTTGCTCATCCAGTACTGGATACTGGATAAGTAGTAATCTTGTGAGATGGTGGTGAAGTACAGTTTGGTGCCGCCGGCATACATGTGAAAACTTTGGATGATGTCACCAAAGACATGATGAGAAACAGGAGGTCTTTTGGGAACATTAGAAATTATGGTATGGGGGCAGCAAGATAAGCCATTGCCAGTGATATTCTGGCCATAATTAGACAGATAAGAATGGGACCAGATGATAGCAGACCCACCCAGATGGATGACAGTGGGAAGGCCCTGGAGGAGGATGGTGTGGTCAACTGTGTTCAAAGACTGCAGACAGGTCGAAAAGGACAAGGAGTGATAGTTTATTTTTGTCAGTCACACTGAATGTCACTTGTGACTGAATCATTGGCAGAAACCCTGATTGCAGTGATTCGAACACTGAGTTCTAGGAAAGATGGGCATGGATTTGGGAGGTGACAACACATTCAAGGGCATTGGAGAGGAAAGGAAGGTTGAAGACAAGTGTGGTACTTTGAAAGGATGGTGGTATCAAGGGTTAGTTCTTTGAGCAGGAGTGATAAAGGCAGATTTGAAGGAGAGGGGGACAATACCTGGAGCGAGAGAGAGAAAAGTCGATAATATCGGCTAATGTGGGGCCACGAAGCAAAGTTGGGTGGTCAGCTGTTTAGTGGGAATTAGGTCGAGGAAGCAGGAGGTGGTTTCATGGGCAAGATGAGCTTGGAGAAAACATGAGTGGAAATGGGAGCGAAATTAGAAAAAGATGTGAGTTCAGGGCTAGGGCAGGGGGGAACATTAGAGGAATTTTGGACTGGTGGGCTAGTGGAAGGGGGGCATGCAGCAGAGATAAGTGATCGAATGGTCTCGATCTCCTCATACTCATTGTTGAGGGTGAGGGTGGAGGGGACAGACGTGTGGTATAAGATAATGGTTTAAAGTAAAGTAGCTGGGGATTATTTATATATTCTGGAACGATCCTGGAACAGTGAGCAGTTTTAGCAGACAAGCGCAATATTCAGGAGTGCTTTTATGTGAGCCAGCCAAGTCTGGTGGTAAATGGTTAAACCAGTTGTTTGCCATATCCTTTCAAGCCTGTGTCCCTTAGGCATAAGGGAATAGAGATAAGTCTGTAGCAGGGGAACAGCCAATATGAGAAAGAGTAATAGTTTTATTAGGACTAGGGCAACAATGGTGGCAGTGCAGGTGCAGTTGAATTGTAGCAATAGAACTGAAGAAATGGCCGACATGCTGAATAATTACTTTGCTTCTCTATTTATATTAGAGGAGAACGTCAACATGTGATGCATTCCAAAGAAATTGTTACAGAATCAGGGACAGGGACTCAACAAAATTAACATAAGAAAGATAACAGCAATGGAAAAAATAATGGCACTAAAGAACAAATCCCCTTGAAAAGTAGTAGGTGGTAACATCGCAGATGTAGGGCAGCAAACAGTGGAAGAGAGGAGCAGCGGTGAGAGGTAGAGACATATTGCAAAGTGACTTCATGTGGGCAAGTACACTGGTAAGCTGGGAATTCTTATTTTAATATAATTTATTTGTAATTAATCAACTTATGGGATAACATATTAGCATAGATACAGGACTGGTTAGCTAACAGGAAACAGTAGGCATAAATGGATCATTTTTGGCTTGCCAAGATGTAACAGGGATCAGTGCTGGGGCCTCAACTATTTACAATCTACATTAATAATAACTTGGATGAAGGGACCCAATGTATGGTTGCTAAATTTGATGATGACACAAAGGTAGGTAGGAAAGTAAGTTGTCGAATGGGCATAAGGAGTCTGCAAAGGGATATAGATAGGTTAAGTGCATGGGCAAAAATCTGGCAGATGGAGTATATTGAGAAAATGTGAACTTGTCTATTTTGGCAGGAAGAATAAAAAGCAGCATATTAATTAAATGGAAGTGACTGCAGAACTCTGAGGTACAGGAGGACCTAAGTGTCCTGGTACATGAATCACAGAAAGTTAGTATGCAGGTATAGCAAGTGATTAGGAAGATAAATGGAATGTTGTGTTTATTGCAAGGGGAATGGAATATAAAAAGCAGGGAAGTTTTGCTACAGTTGTACAGGGCATTAGTGGGACCACATCTGGAGTTCTGTGTACAATTTTAGTCTCCTTATTTTAAAAAGGATATAATTGCATTAGAAGCAGTTCAGAGGTTTACTCAACTGATTCCTAGGATGAGAGGTTATACTATGAGAAAAAGTCAGATGGGTAGGGCCTGTATCCATTGCAGTTTAGAAGAATGAGAAGAGATCTTATTGAAACATTTAAAATCCCGAGGGGACTTGATATGGTGGATGCTGAGAGGATGTTTTCCCTTGTGGGAGAGACTAGAACTAGGGGGCACAGTCTAAAAATAAGGGGTCTCCCATTTAAGACAGAGATGAGCAGAAATTCTCTCAGAAGATCATGAATTTGTTGAACTCTGCTTCCCAGAGAGTGGTGGAGGCAGGGTCACTGAATGTTCTTAAGGCTGAGTTAGATTCTTGATTGACGAGGGAGTCAAAGGGTATAGGGGTAGGAAGGAAAGTGGAGTTGAGGCCACACTCAGATCATCCATGATCTTATTGAATGGTGGAGCAGACTCAAGGGAAAAATGACTTACTCTTGCTCCTAATTCATATGTTTGTGTAACTTTAAAGCAAGAATGGATCGATTAAGTGGAATACAACTAAGGTCAATTTGATAATCTAGTCATTTCTTCAATTATCAAACCTACGGGATAAGTTAAAATGAAATAGAAGGGCTGTAACACTAGACGGTTCCAAATTATTAGTACTCTAGTTAAGTAAAAACATTTCAGTTAATCGCCCTATAAAATGACCTTGACGCAATAGAAACAGCTAGTGAGTCTTTAGTTATTGTTATTGTTTAGTTTTATATTTTATTATGGAGGCATAGCTCTGATCCATGGAGTATGTAGCTTGTTACATGTAGATACTCCAGAACACTTCCCTGGATAACCACATATGTAGGAAGTCTTGTCAGCTACAGCAGCTTGAGCTCCGGGTTTCGGGGCTGGAATGGCAGCTGGAGTCACCTTGGTACATCTGCAAAGCCGAAAATTTTGTGGACAGCCTGTTTATAAATGTGGTCATCCTTCAGCTTAAGGGTGTGCAGGGAGAAAGGGAATGGTTGATCACCAGGCAGAAAACCAGACGCGTAGTGCAGGAAGTCCTCAAAAAGTGCACTTCACTCTCCAACCAGCATTTTGTTCTGAATATCGATGAAAGTGATGGTTCCTCTGGGGTGAGCAGCCAGAGCAAAGTCCTTAGCTAGCTCAGTTGTACAGGAAAGCAAGAGGAATACTGGAAAACCATTAGTGATAAGGGATTTGATGGCTAGGGGGACAGACAGGTATTTCTGTGGCCGCAGACATGAATCCAGGACAGTATGTTGCCTCCCTAGTGCTAAAATCATGGATACCATTGCGTGGCTGCAGATAACAGGATGAGGAAAGAAAGGAGGGATGCATCTCAAGGAGGTATGGATGGCAGAATGAACAGTTGCCATTTGAAAACAAAAGGAAGGAAGAGAAAAAAGACAGGAAGTGAAATAGTAAAAAAGGGAACAAAAATAGGGCAGAGGTTACAATCTAAAATTGTGAACTCAACGTTGTGTCTGTAAGGCTGTAAAATATACCCAGTCGAAAGATGATGTGCTGTACTTTGAGCTTCTGTTGAGCTCTACTGGAAAGCTGCAGCATCTGAGGACAGAAAGGCAGCACGGTAGAGAATTAAAATGACAGGTGAATGGAAGCTTGGAATCAGACTTGCAGGCTGAACAGGGGTGTCCTGCAAAGCGGTCACCTAATCAATGTTTGGTTCACCCAATTTAGAGGCGACCGCATCTTGAGCAGTGGATAGTCTTCACAACTGAACAAAGCAAATTGCTGTTTCATCCAGAAGCAGTGTTTGAAGCCTTGGACAGTGAAAAGGGAGGCAGTAAAACAGTAGGTGTTGCATCTTCGTGTTTGCATGGAGAGGTGCTCTGGAAAGGGGAAGGGGGGGTTGGGTGCGACCAAGGAGTGGACCAGGGTATTGCGGAGGGAATCTATCTCTTCAGAATGAAGGGGTGGTGGGGGGATGTGTTCAGTGATGGCACTAGACTGGGTGTAGCAAAAATAATGGAAGATAAGCTGTTGAGTTTGGAGGCTGGTGGGATGGAACGTGAGGACAAAGGGAACCTTAGCATGGGAGAGAGGGGAAGGTGAGAACAGAAGTGCTTGAAATGGAATGGACACAGTTGAGGGCCCTAACAACCAGGTGAGAGTTGGGAGACCATCTTTGGTTTAGAGAAAATGGAGACATATCAGAAGTGTTAGTATAGAATATTGCCTTGTCGGAACAGGTGAAACAAAGATGAGAATTTGGGAGAATGAAATGGAGTCCTTACAGAAACTGGGGTGTAAGAAAATGTAGTTATGGTAGCTGTGCGATTCAGTGGACTTGTAGCCTATCCCTGAAAAGTTGAGGAAGGGAAGGGAAAAGTCAGAGTTGTGCCATGGTCTGGGAGTGGTAGGTGGAGCTGTCAGAGAGTTGGCATTACAGCATCCACAGTAATTTGCTTTTATACACTGGGCAAGTCTCCTGCCTTGTAGTAGAAGAAAATCAACTGTGGTGGATCTGTAAGTTATATTCATTTATACAGTCACAAATAAGTGGGGCGCTAAAGCTTAATACAAGACCAGAAGAATTAGAAGCAGTAGGCAATTCAGCCCATCGAGCCTGCTCTGCCATTTGAAAACAAATCATGGTTGATCTGATTGTGGCTTCAACTTTATTTTCTTGTCAACCCCCTATAACCTTTGACTCAATAGTCAAATACAAATCTATCTAACTGAGCCTTAAAGATATTCAATGACCCAGCCTCCACTGCTCTCTGGGGAAGAGAATTCAATATCACAGAATCTTTACAGTGCAGAAGGCGGCCATTCAGCCCATCGAGTCTGCACTGGCTCTCTGAAAGAGCATTCCACCTAGTCCCACTCCCCTGCCTTATCCATAAAACCTTGCACATTATATCTTTTTAGGTAGAAATCCAATTCCCTTTTAAATACCTTGATCAAACCTGCCTCCGCCACCCTTTCAGGAAGTTTGTTCTAGACTCCAACCACCCTCTGGATGAAAAAAAAATTCCTCACATCACATTTACTCCTTTTGCCAATTATTTTGAATCTGTGCCCTCTAGTTCTTAATGTACGTTTGAGAGGGAACTGTTTCTCACTATTAACCCTGTTCATACCCCTCTGGATCTTAAATATCTCTATTAAGTCTCTTTTCTCCAAGGGCAGTCCCAACCTCTCTAATCTATCTTCATAGCTACAGTTCTTTATTCCCAGAATCATTCTTGAGAATGTCCTGTGTACTCTCTCCAATGCCTTCATGTCCTTCTTCAAGTATGGTGCCCAGAACTGGACGCAGTTATCCTGATGAGGCCTAACTAGGGTCTAATACAAGTTCAACATGACCTTCTTACTCTTGCACTCAATGCCCCTATTAAAAAAGCTTAAGATACTATATGCTTTATTAATTATTCTATCAATATGCCCTGCCATCTTCATTCAATGAAATATCTATATATATATATATATATATATATATATATATATACATATCTTCATCTGAAAATGAATCACCTCACACTTCTCTGCATTGAACTTCATCTGCCACTTGTCTGCCCAATCCATCAACATGTTTATAGCCTTTTGAAGTTCAAGACTACCTTCATCACAGTTGACAACATTACCAATCTTTGTATCATCTGCAAATTTTGAAATCATGCCCTGAACACCATAGTCGAGGTCATTAATATACATCAGGAAGAGCAAGGGCCCCAACACTGACCCCTGGGGAGCTCCACTACAAACCTTCCCCCAATCTGAAAAACAACCATTTATCTCTACTGTTTCCTGTCACTCAGCCAATTTCACATCCAAGTGTCTACTTTCTCTATTCCATGACCGAGAATTTTGCTAAGTTTATTGTCTGGCACTGTATCAAATGCCTTCAAAAATCCAAAAACACCACATCAATAGCGTTTCCCTTATCAACCTTCTCTATTACCTCCTCATAAAACTCCAGCAGGTTAGTTAAACATGATTTTCCCTTAATGAATCTGTGCTGGCTTTCCTTAATTATCTTGCACTTGTCTAAGTGACTATTGATTTTATCCCGAACTATAGTTTCCAGAAGTTTCCCTGCCACTGAGGTCAAACTGACTGGTTTGTAGTTGCCAGCTTTATCCTTGCACCCCTTTTTGAACAAGGGTGTAACATTTGCAATTTGCCAGTCCTTTGGCACCTTCCAGTTGTCGAAGGAAGACTATCGCTAGTGCCTCAGCAATTTCCACTCACTTCCCTTGGATGCATCTCATCCGGTCCTGGCCTTTTCTAACACCTCCTCCTTCTCAAATGTAAATTCTTCTGGTGTACCAGTTGTCTCCTCTCTCACCTCGGCCTGGGTAGCATCTTCTTCCTTTGTTAACAGATGCAAGGTACTCCTTCAATACCTCCACTATTCTTCCAGCCTCCACATGGAAGTCCCCTTTTTTATCCCTAATCTTTCTTTTACCACTCTTTTAAAATTTATTTGCTTATGGAAGACCTTGCAATTCCTTTTTATGCTACCTGCCAGCCTCTTTTCATGCTCTCTACTTGCTCTTATTAGTTTCTTCACAGCCCCTCTGGTCCATCTATATTCAGCGATTCTCCATTGTATTTTCTACCTGACATCTGTTGTACGCACATTTCTTCCTTTTCATCTTCATCTCTCTCTCTCGTCATCCAGGGTGTTCTGGATTTATTTGTCCCACCTTTCCTCTACAAGGGAATATACCTTGACATTGCCTGCAATACCTTTTCTTTGAAGGTGGCCCATTATTCAACCACTGTCTTTTCTGCCAACATTTGATTCCAACTCACATGACTCAGATGCATTCTCATCCCATCTCATCGAAGCTGACTTTCCCCCAATTAATTATCCCTGCTCTGGATTGTGTCCTGTCCTTTTCCATGACCAACTTAAATCTTATGATACAATGATCACTGCCCCCTAGAGGCTCTCCCACTGATAGTTGAGCCACTTGGGCCAACTCATTCGCCAGAATCAGGTCCAAAAGTGCATGTCCTCTTGTTGGACTGGAAACATAGGCTAACAGCCCTCAGAAAATTTCTCACCTCTGTCTTAAATGGAAAACCCGTTATTTTTAAACTGTGTCTCCCCGTTCTAGTCTCACCCATGTGGGGAACATCCTCTCTGCATCCACTCTGTCAAGTTCCCTCAGGGTCTTATATGTTTCAATAAGGTTATCTCTCATTCTTCTAAACATTAAACTCTTAAGTTCAGTTATTTAATGCAGTATTGTTTACCAGCAGACAGTATCATGACAAATTCTCCTCCTGCTTATAGTAGGGAGACTGGAGGAGAAAAAAAGTCTATGAGAATGCTCATAAGATATAGTCTTAACCAATTACCACTATCAATGCTGCCCTTTTTATTGCATTGTCATTCCCTGTCAGATACATCAACGGTTATATTGTTTAGCATGTCACTTACCAAGTGAGGCACTGAATCACCATATTTATTATTGAATTGGTTCACAAAGCATTTGGCTAGCCAGTAGGCATCAACATCATTTTCTACCATCTCTTCCATTGCTTCCGCTATTGCAATAAACACCGCATCCTCTGATTCCTGAGATGAAGAAGTTTACTAGTAAGGTTTTTAAAAATCCAGGATGACAGCTGGAGAATCAGGATATCACAATATTAGCATGTTTTTTTGTGTATTTGCCATCAAGATGTTGGTGAAGCTGTCAAGAGTACATTTATAACACCCTGCCCTAGTTAGCCTGAGAGGGTAATGGACTCTACTTTGTAACAACTTCTTACAAAGCTTGTTGAGCCCCTTCACAGAGCACTAAGAAATATAATCACATCAGCTAGACCAGGTAGCAATGGCAGGTTTCTTCTACTAAAAGGACATTGAGTTGGAGATTTTACAGAAATTTTACAGCTTTTGTATCATTTTTCTAATGCTAGCCTAAAAATCAGCTGATTTACTGAACTCAATTTTGCAACTTGCAAAAGGTGATATTCGAACTCTTAAATTCTGGGGCTCCTAGTCCATTATCATTAACATACTTGAATACCCTTCAATAACAAATCAAAGCTAACTATGCTACATTGTGAAACAAGGTGAACACAACCAGAAGTATTATGTTTACAAATAGTTATCTGGTAGTACAGAACTTGAGTATTGCTGAAAAAAGAGACATATCTAAGCTTTTCATCTTGCACTCATCAGGACACTTTGCAAGAATACCAATATAAGGGGAAAACGACAATTTATACTGCATGCAGAGAGAGTGCTGGTTGGTTGGCAAGTGGCGTTGCCATGGAGAATGCATCAGTGATGGTGACTGACAGTTAACTGCCAAGCGTTGTTTGAAGTTTAAATTTAAATCAGGCAGCTTGACCCTGATTAGTCAAGGCATTGCCCTGACTAATGAATCAGCAAATGGCTGTCACTTATTTTGCTTAAACAGATGCTGTGTGTCTACATGTTCTTTTTGTCTGCAAAGAACAGGGCCCTATGTATTAATCCAGTACACACAAATGCACCACATTGCGGGCCCAACTGACAATCTTCAATTGTTTGTCAGCATAATTCTGAGCACATGGAGGATTACTGAGCAAATGTTGTTCAATCATGAAATCACATCTAATGTTGGGCACTGTGTTTTGAATTTTGCAAGCATGGGCT
This sequence comes from Carcharodon carcharias, assembly GCF_017639515.1. Taxonomy (NCBI): domain Eukaryota; kingdom Metazoa; phylum Chordata; class Chondrichthyes; order Lamniformes; family Lamnidae; genus Carcharodon; species Carcharodon carcharias. The sequence continues at coordinate 174,313,454 of NC_054469.1, forward strand.
GGTTGAGCATGGTCTGAGCACTTCCCGTTGTGAACAGCAACTGGGACATGCTATTTGATACAATCTGCCAGCCTTTGGGACATACAGCCTTCATGCCTAGCATCACACTGACACTGAAATTCATATACCACATCACTTATCTGTGTGATAGGCAGAATGTCATTTTGGCTTGACGGCAGCATCCTGTTTGTGGCGAATATCACTCGTGGTGCTACTGCATAGTAGCAGCATGAAACAGCTAGCTTAACCTGTTGCTCAAATTTTTGAGATATCTTGCCCTTCCAGGGTAATCTGAAATAGACTGGGCACTTTTCAGGGCCGAAAATGGCGGCTTTAGGCCCATTCATGATATATGGTGCGAAATGATCTGCTCAGGGTAGCCATTATCCTGCAGGATGCCTTTGACGCGCCCTATTTCAGCATCAAGCTTGCACAGTGAGCAAATAGCTCAGTGCCTATTTACAATGTTGCTGATGAGGCCAATCTTTTAGCATGTGGAACTGTAAGGATCTCAATGCATATATTGACCAGTGAAGGTAGACTTGATTAGACCGTGGTAGAGAACCCCGGCAGATTTCTCAACTAGTACGCCAAGGAAAGGGAATTCATTTGACTGTTCCATTTCATAGGTGAATTCAACTAATCAGGGTCAAGCTGCTGGTTTAAATTTCAAACAATGCTTGGCAGTTAACTGTCAGTCACCATCACTGATGCATTCTCTACGCCAACGCCACTTGCCAGCCAATCAGCACTCTCTTCTCATACAGGTTGTTTCCCTCTTATTCTTGCGAGGTGTCCCGATGAATGCAAGGCGAAAAGCGTAGACATGTTTCTTTTTTCAGCAATATTGTGTGTTTAGTAAATCAAATGCCAAGGAACCAATAAAAACAGAAAATGCTGAACATGACTGACCAGTGACTGAGATGGACGACGTGGCAGTGTTCCAGATTCCAACTGATGCATTCGGAGATAAACCCAAACCTGTGGGGTGGAATCTTGAACAAACCGAATAACTTGCAATGCGTGCAACAAATCCTGATACTGCTCTTCTCTAAATGTCACCACAATAGAGTGTGATTCATAGTGAGGAGGAAGAATACCTTTAAAGAGATAAGGGAATTACAGGGTTAACATCAAAAAACCTCTCACTAAAATCCATAGCTCTGAGTTCAACTTTTTGCCAATCACTTTGAAAAACATATTGGTCTTATTCAAATTTATTCTATTTCATGTTTAAAATTCTATAACGACTAGCATTATCAATTATAAATGCATATACTGCACATTCATTTGCTCAGCATCAAAATGGGAGGTGTTGCTAATTATGATTACGTACATTGCTACTTGTTGGCTCTAGCTCAGTGGTACCACTTTCTCAGTCAGAAAGTTGTCGGTTCAAGCCCCACTCCAGAGACTTGAGCATGTAATCTAGGCTAATACTTCACTGCAATGCTGAGGGAGTGCCGTACTGGCTGAGGTGGTGCCTTGGGTTATGCTGGGGGGCCCTGTCTCCCGTCTCAGGTGGATGAAAATGATCCTACATTACTTACTGACAAAGAATAGGGGAGTTTCTCAGTGTTCCTGCCAATATTTATCCTGATATCCTGAGTGGCGCTTACTCAGCAATAGCCTGTCACAGATGCTCAGTTTGGGTTCTGCCAGGGCCATTCAGCTCCTGACTTCATTATAGCCTTGATCCAAACATGAATTCAAGTGGTGCAGTGAGTGACTGCCCTTGACATCAAGGTAGCATTTGACTGAGTGTGACATCAAGAAACTCTAGAAAAATTGAAGTCAATTGGAATTGGGGAAGATGGCCTCAGGGGGATCGGTTCCCAAAGGGAAAAAGGTTTTCTTTTAAAAATTTCATTAACCATCCATGTCCCCTCATGTGACAATGTCACATGAGTTGGGACATGGACATAACTTTAAGTAAAAGTTAATCTTAATTTTTAAATTAAGTCATGAAACCTCATCCCACCCGTGGATGAGGTTTCATGCTTTTTCAGGTGGCTGCAGTGCTCCCGACCAGCCTGCCAACCTTAAGATTGGATGGGCAGGTCTACTAATTGCTTTTTGAATGGCCTCAATAGGCTGTTGACAGGACTGCGGGTGCACAGCTGACTCGGCTACAACCCCGACGACCTGAAAATGCAAATGATGCTGGATGACGTCGGGAGTGCTGCCTGATGTCATTCCGCGTCATTTTACGCGTCGGTGAGCAGGCCCTGCCCCTGCTCGCCGTTGGGAAAATTCTTGCCCAGGTGTGGTCTCAACAAGGCCCTGTACAGATGCAGTAAAACAACCTTGCTCCTGTACTCAAGTCCTCTCACAATGAAGGCCAACATACCATTTGCCTTATTAACTGCTTGCTGCACCTGCATGCTTGCTTTCAGTGATTGGTGTACAAGGACACCCAAGACCCTTTGTACATCAACATTTCCCAATCTATCACCATTTAAATAATACTCTGCCATTCTGCTATTCCTACCAAAGTGGATAACTTCACACTTATCCATGTTATACTGCATCTGTCATGTATTTGCCTACTCACTCAACCTGTCTAAATCACCTTGAAGCCTCTTAACACCCTTCTCAACACTCACATTCCCACCAAGTTCTGTGTTATCAGCAAACTTGGAAATATTACATTTGGTTCCCTCATCCAAATCTCTGATATATATTGTGATCAGCTGGGGTCAAACACTGATCCGTGATACTCCGAAAAAGACCCATTTATTTCCTACTGTTTCCTGTTTGCTAACCAATTCTCAATCCATGCCAATATTACCCCCAATCCCATGTGCTTTAATTTTACACACTAACCTCTTATGTGGGACTTTATCAAAAGCTTTCTGAAAATCCAAATACACCACATCCACTGATTCTCCCTTATTGCCATTTAGAAGACATGGACTAGTCAAGGGCAGTCACATGGTTTTGTTAAGGAAATGTTGTGACTAACTAACTAACTTGCTTGAACGTTTGGAGGAGTTAACAAGGACAGTTGATGAGGGTAGCACATTTAATGGATTTTAGCAAAGGTCCCACCTGACAGACTGGTCAGAAAAGTAAAAGTTCTTGGGGTCCAAGAAAAAGCCCCTTAGATCCAAAATCAGCTCAGTAGCAGCAAGCCAAGATTAATGGAAAAGTGTTTTTGTGCCTGGAAGGCTACCGCCAGTGGGGTTCCGACGGCTCCGTACTGGGCCCCTTGCTTTTCGTGGTGCACCTCAATGGTTAGACTTAAGTGTAAGGGTAATGATTAATATGTTTACAGATGACACATATATTGTTTATATAGTGAAGAAGATAACTGTAAACTGCTGGAAGATATCAATATACTGGTCAGTAGAGCAGAATAGTGGCAAGTAGAATTGAACCCAGAAAAGTGCGAGGCAATGCATTTGAGGATGGCAAAAAAGGCAAGAGAATGCACAATAAATGGTAGAATATTGAGAAATGTAGAGGAAGAGGGATCTTGGAGTACATGCTGACAGGTCGCAGGATAGATCGATAATGTGTTTAAGATGACAAATAGAATACTGTCCTTTATTAGGCAAAGCATAGAATAAAAGAGCATGGAGTTTATGCTAAAACTATATAAAACACTAATTAGGCTACAGCGGGAGTATTGCATATGGTTTTAGTCGGTGCAGGAGGGATGCGATCACACTAAAGACATGAGAATGTTGCCAGGACAGGAGAATTTTAGCTAAGAGGAAAGAATAAATAGGCTGGTGTTGATTTCTTTGGAACAGAGAAGCCTGATGGAAGAGTTAATTGAGGTGTATAAAATTATGATGGGTCTAAATAGAGTGGATAGAAAGGACATATTTTCCTTAGCAGAGAGGTCAATAATTGGTGCACAGATTTAATGTAACTGGAGGAAGGATTAGAGGTAAGCTGAGGGGGAAATTTCTCTCAGAAGATGGTGGGGTCTGGAATTCACTGCCTTAAAGAGCAGTAGGGGCAAAAACCCTCTTCATATTTAAAAAAAAGTATTTGGATATGCACTGCAAGGTGCACATTAAGAGCTGGAAGATAGGATTTAGCTAGATGTCTCTCAGCTGGCACAGACACAATGTGTCATAAATTTCAAACTAGATGATGCCTAGCTACTTCTATGCTGGACTTGTGACCAGCTTCCATATAATTTATCTCTCACTTTAATGTACACTAATTATAGTGCCATTCTCTCCCATTGTCTCACTACCTAACTGCTTATGGAGGTGCATTATTCTGCCAACACTGCCCCAAAAATAGCCAAAAAGCAACATTTTTATTTCTCCTTCCAAACTGTTTAATATGATGTAGGGTGAATTGTGGTAGCAGAGGATGTGAAAAAAAAAAGGAATTTTTATTATTGAATTTTTATTTATAAAATAACCTCCATAGGGACAGACAATTTGTGTACACTATTGAAATAAAAGACAAGATGCCAAGTGCATCTCTTCATTATAAGCCGAGAGAGAAAAAATACGAGAAGAGGAAATGTACATAATCCTCAAGAATTAGTAGATACGGCCATAATATCATGAAAATTAAAAGTATCAGTATTTACCACGGCGTTGGCTGATTTAGAAGGCAGGCTTGGCAGAAACGCAGTTTCTAACCGGGCAAGAATATTGGTAGCAGCTATTCTTTTACTGGCGTCCTGCCTCTGAACAGATTCATAACCGTTGGCATTTCTAATCTCAAAAAGCTTTATAAAATGTAACACTGAGTGTGATACCAGGGGATATTGCAATTACCGTGTAGGTAATCTAATAATATTGGTGGGATGACTATAAACACCAGGAAATTATAAATACTGGTAATAACTTATGTTTATATCAAAAAAACATGAAAATACACCTTCTAATATGCCTCTAAAACTAGGGGCGACTTATGCACAAGATACATGAAAAATTAAGGGTCAAAATTTTGGCCAAATGTCAGGGGTCTACTTTTACATAAGGTTGACTAATATTCATGTATATACAGCATCTCTTTTCAAAGAACAGCACTTTTACTATTTATAAATTGTATCCTCATGCGACATCAGTTCACTAACTTAATCCTCTCAGCTTCAGTGCCAAATTAGAAAACCATAAAAAGAAACCCATTCTATAGAAATAATTCCAGAATGGTTGTGAGACTGACTGGAATTATACAAATATATTGACTTTCACCAAAAGAGGGACTAGGTAGTACTATCTTCTCAAGCAAACTTCTTAGTTATAATATAAATGCTGGTCTGATTATTTCCTCTTCATCAACTGCAATTCTTTTCAATAAATGTGCAGGTTTTGATCAGCTATTAATGTCAGTGCTGGTGCCAGCAGAATCCACAATGGCAGTTGCAAGTGGTGAACAAAAGAAAACCCCAAACAAAAACAGAAAATGCTGGAAAAACTCAGCAGGTCTAACAGCATCTGTGGAGAGAAAAAAGAGTTAACGTTTCGAGTCCGTATGACTTCTTCAGAGTGATGAGTCATACGGACTTGAAATGTTAACTCTTTTTTCTCTCCACAGATGTGGTCGACCTGCTGAGTTTTTCCAGCATTTTCTGTTTGTGTTTCAGATTTCCAGCACCGCCAGTATTTTGCTCTTATAAAAGAAAACCACACATAGCCACCGTGATCTAAAACTGAGAAACAATTGCAGCATATAGGCACATTATAAAATGAAAAGGCATCTTGAAGAGTTTGGTTCAGGTGGCAGTGACAAGGAATTTGAGTTTTCTGGTTTAAGGCATAACTATGATCACTTTGTTGGTTTTCACTCACTCCTGCATACATTTTTCTGTATTTACCACCAGTATTGAATATCTTTTGCCTTCAGTTAAGAAGACAAAAAACGCCATCCAATCAGCAAGGCCATATTCTTTGGAAATCCATCACAATTTGGAACAGTTCTGAGATTTTTTTCTAATAACGTAAATGATAAAAACCTAATATCTTCTGCATCGGTTCCCACTATAGGGCCTGAACAACAGCTTTTTTGTCCCCTGACCATTTCCAGGCACTAGCAGTATATTCAGACTGTATTCTTTAGAAATCCATCACAATTTGGAATATTTGAGATTTTTTCCTTATAACGTACATGATAAAAACCTAATATCTTGTGCATTGGTTCCCATGTAGGGCCTCAAAAGCAGCTTTTTTGTCACCCCTGACCATTTCTAGGCACTAGCAATAAATTCAGACAGATAAACAAAGCTTACTGTAACTTTTCTATAAACAATAGAGGGCTTTCAGAAAAGTTAACTATTTTCTGCACTCCAGAATCTATTGGGAAAGAGGACCCAATGTAAAATTGGTGTTTGATTGGCTGTAAACTACATGAGGTCTAGAAGTTTAATGGCTGACAATCTATTGCCTGCTATGTGCCAAGGTTAACTTTCGACAAATGGATTTTAAATTATTTTTGCTGGATTCCTTACCACCGAGAGAAGTTCAATCAGATGACATGACAGTGCAGCAATTTGAAACTAGATGCAGTTTTCTGAAAAGTCCTTAGCAATTTTCATTAACTCTAAACATTTAGAAATTCTGAATAATGTGGCACATCCACCAGGGAAAGAGCAGCAAGTGAGGGAAATGTCAGGAGCCTGAAAAGTATTCCTAAATACAAATTGATAAGATTGAGAAAGAAATAGGACTGATTTCAGAATTATATACATTTCCATAAGACACTTCTCTTTTTCACTTGTCAGTGTTTTTCCTTTAAATCACTCAACAAATTTTAACACAAACTTTTTCCAATTGTCTGAATTCTCAATCCGCCACCTCTCTTGATTCTTCTACTGTTGCTAAATTATCAGACAGCTTTTCCAATATCCAGTACCAGATGAGCAGAAATTTCCTCCAATTAAATGCTGGGAAGACTGAAACCATTGTTTTTGGTCCCCGCTCCAAACTCTGTTCCTTAATCACCCAACTTCGTCTCTATCCCTGGCAACAGTCCAAGATTTGGCCAGACTGCTTGCAAACTTGGTAGCACATTTGATCCCAAGCTGAGCTTCCAACCACACGTTCACGCCATCACTAAGACCGCTTATTTCCAACTTCGTATCATTGCACAACTTCACCCATGTCAACTCATCTGCTACTGAAACCCCCATTCATGATTTCTTTAGTGCTCGATATGACGATTCCAACACACTCCTGGCTGGTCTTCCACATTCTACCCTCCATAAACTTGAGATCATCTAAAACTCTGCTGCCTGTGTCTCAACTTGCAATAAGTCCCAATTACCTCTCAATCAGTGCTCACTGACCTACATTGGCTCCCAGTCTAGAAATGCCTTGATTTTGAAATTCTCATCCTTGTTTTCACTCCCCTCATGGCCTCACCACCACCACCACCTCCATTTCTGTAATCTCCTCCAGCCCCACAACCTGAGAGATATCTGCGCTCCTCTAATTCTGATCTACAGTTCTCGAATTTCCTCCCTGCACCCCTCCTCTTCACTTTTTCTCTTTAAGACAATCCTTAAAACTTAACTCTGAGCAAACATTTGGTCACCTGACCTATATCATGAAAATATAGTAATTTTCATAATATTTTTCTGGTTTATTGTGAAGTAGGTTTATGGGGTAAGCAGTTGGGTGTGTCTGTGTGAGATTTAATTACATTTGGAATCAAGTAGTCTGCAAGCTTTAACTCATCAAAAAAAGCTAGGTGCTTGGTATGCTAATGAGTAAACATGGATGCTGCCTTAGCATGTAACTTGTAAAGGGAATTTGCATTTTTAAATAAATGAAAGGAGATTTGGATTTCAGTGGGATTTTAATCTATCTACAATTAGCCAGATAAGCAAGGCTAAGGAATGTGTTTATTTTTCCCAAAGCTTACTAATAAATAGCAATACGAAAGTTTTTATATTGTGAGGAAGACACAGTTTCAAAGACATATGAAACAATAGAATTTACATACTAAAAAAGAGGGAAAATATATAAAGGAGAATGAGGCTGTGTGTCAGGAGAAGGCCCTGTGAGATCTAACAGAAGTATATGAAATGGCTTTAATGAAGCATTTGTGCATAAGCCAGCTGTCTACCGAAAATGAAGCTGGAGAAAGCCATTTGGAATTTCACAGTCCAGGGTATTGTGTTAATTTGCTGAATCTGTTTAAAATCTAAAATCTATTTCAGACCTTTGCCTTAAAAGGGGTGAAACTGGGAGTCAGGTTAATTAGAATTTTAGGAGTTATTATAGTAGTGATTTGTAGTCTTCTGTGTGTGCTTGACATTTTTATTTTGTTAATAAATATTTTAATTTGATTTTTAAAAAATCTCAAAGTCTTGGTGGACTTATTACTTCTGAATTCAGTGCACGCATTTTGAAATAAATACAAATTGCAAAACTGTGACAATAACGCAACCAAGTTTCCCTCGTGGATTTGGTCCGCCTGGCACACATCTGCTACATCATAAGGCCTAATATTTGCTCTGTAGCTTTATAATACCTTGAAATGCTTTCACATTAAAGGCACTATAGAAATTGCTGTTATCCAATTTAGACATTACCTAAAATTCAATTCCACATTTCAGATGTTGGGAAAAATCATGTGCTCTATACAGTTTGCTGTGACTGTTGCTGTTAATCTTTGCACAACAGAAATAAGAACCATAGCTCAGAAATAACTGTTAGTATTAGGAGACAAATGAATTCACTACTGTAAAGGGTTGACCCTAATAGAAGCTTACTTATCATGTGCAAAAGAAGCTATGTCACAGTGATGTCACTCAGAGAGAGGATGTCTGAGAAGCATCTGAGAGCAGCTCTAGCTATATGATAGTCTTACTTCGAAGCTAACAAATCCCGTGACAAGCCCATCATAACAGAATTATAACACTCTTCTGTCCACTATTTTTAAAATCAGAGGCATACATCATAATTAAAACAATACACAAAAAAAAAATCACATGCCCGTCCAGTAATATCACCAACAATACTTAGGTTTGTATTCAGTGGTATGATATGAAATTAAATATTGCCACGTTACTATTTAATCCTGAGACACACATTTTGGTGATCTGGCTGGACCACACAAACTCCTTTCTACCCAAACTGCTCGTTATTCCCAGATCATCCCAGAATGCGAAGTTAACTCCTGGCATTTTTTTCTCTAACACAAACCATCTCCTTAAACCCCTCTTCCCCGTCTCTTTCAACATGTGAGGAGCTCATGGACTTCTTTGTCACTAAGACGGAAACCATCAGATCAGCTGTCTGTGCTGCTTCTGTCCCTTCCCCGAGACCACTCAGTCAAACTTTCTCTAAGGCTCTCCTTTCCCTTAACCCTTGAACATGCATTTTATCTTCTTCCAATTTCTCTATCTCCCCTCGCACCCTCTGAGCTCATCTTGTCCATGAGATACACCTCTTGCTCCCTCAACCCTATTCACTACTAGCTATCCAACTTCTCTTCCGGGCTCCCACATTAGCTAGTACTCTTAATAGTTCGCTCTCCTCAGTTTTTGCTCCCCCCATACCTTCAAATTTGCAGTCATCATCCCTTCTCATAAAAGCAAGCCTTGATCTCTCGATCCTTACAAACTACCATGTCCACACTTCTTTTCCTCTTTAAAGTCATTGGGCATGTCATTGTCTCCCAAATCAATGCACATCTTTCCCAGAATCCTTCCTTGGATCCTTCAAACACTGCCACAGTACCAAATCAGCTCTCATCAAAATCACAAATAAGATCATATTTGACTGTGACAAAAGCCAACTATCCCTTCTCAACCTTTCTGCAACCTATGAAATGGTTGATTACACCATCCACCTCCAGTGCTTCTCCAACATCTAAATGGGTGGGGCTGCACAAGCCAGGTTCCCTTACCTAGCCAGATGTAACAAGAGAGAGAATCACCTGCAATGGCTTCTTTCCTGTACCTGTGCTGTTACCCTGGTGTTCCCCAAGGAACTATTCTTGATATCCTACTATCTCTCATCTACATGTTATCTCTTACAGTGAAATTGTCTGAAAACACAGCATCAGTTTACACTCTTATTCCGATGACATCCAGCTGTACGTCACCAGTACCTCTTTCAACTCCTTGAATGTCTCTAAATTGTCAGGCTACTTGCCTTACATCCAATAATGGATAAGCAGAAATTTCCTCCAACTTAACACCAGGAATATCAAATAAATTGGCTTTGGTCCCCAACATAAACTCTGTCCATTAGTCCCCAGCTTCATCCCTCACTGGCAGCTAGCTGAGGCTTAACCAAATTTGGTGTCATATTTGACCCCAGGGTGAGCTTCCAACCACATTCCCGTACCTACACTACGACTGCCTATCTCCAACTCTATAACATTCCCAAACGCAGTCCATGTCTCAGTTTATTTTATTTTTCCATTCATTCATGGGATGAGTGTGTCACTGGCAGGGCCAGCATTTGTTGGCCATCCTTAATTTCCCTCCAGAAGGTGGTGGTGAGCCAGATTCTTGAACCATTTCAGTCCACGTGGTGTAGGTACACCTAAACTGCTGTTGGGGAGGGAGTTCCAGGATTTTGGCCCAATGATAATGAAAGAAAGGTGATATAGATCCAAGACAAAATGTATGTGACTTGCAGCTGGTGGTGTTCCCCTGTGCCTGCTCTCCTTTTCCTTCTAGGTGGAGGTCACAGGTTTGGAAGGTGCTGTCGAAGGACATTTGGCAAGTTGCTGCAGTGAATCTTTGGATGGCACACAATGCAGCCACTGTGCACCACTGGTGGAGTGAGTGAATGTTTAAGGTGATGGATGGAGTGTTAATTAAGCAGGCTGCTTTGTCCTAGGTGGGGTCACGTTTCTTGAGTATTGTTGGAGCTGGACCCATCCAGGCAAATGGAAAGCATTCCATCATACTCCTGACTTGTGCATTGTGGATAGTGGACAGGCTTTGAAAAGTCAGGAGATAGGTTTTGCTGCAGAATTCCCAGAATTTGATCTGCTCTTGTAGCCACGGTGTTTATATGACTGGTCCAGTAAAGTTGAGTCAACAGTAACCCCCAAAATATGGATGGTGGATTCAGCGATAGCAATGCTGCCAAACCTTCACCAGTGCCTCTCTAATTTTTAGGCCAATTCAAAGCAATCCTGGTTGGCTTCCCGCATGCTACCCTCCATAAACTTGAGGTCATCCAAAACTCTGCTCCCTTTGTCCTAACCCGTACCAAGTCCCATTCATCCATCATCACCAACTCCTTGTTCAGTAACATCTTGATTTTAAAATTGTCCATTTTCAAATTCCTCCAAGACTTCACCCATCCCCATATCTGTAGTCTCCTGCAGCCTCCCAGTCCTCTGAGATATTAGCGTTCTCCAATTCTGGCCATCTCCCATTTTCAAATCCAAAGTTCTGTCTGCAAAAGTAGATTTTCATTGCTTTTCACATGTGACATTGCAGGCTCAGTTTTTAAAAGTTTGTTCAGATTTTAGCTTTTGAACCTCCATATTGTCCACCATGTTTGTAGTCTCTTCATTATTTAAATCCAAAAATAAGGTTTTCCATGATTAAACCATCTCTTCATTTTTAATTTCATTTTCCAGACTCAAGCATTGTAATTTTCTTTTTGAGATAAGTTCACTACAACTTCATTTTTGTGCCAACTTGCTCCTTCATTGGTAAAAATTCTCCTTGGCCACTTAAAAAAAATGGACTGATACTTTTAATATTCAAGCTGAAAAGTTTGATATTCAAGTTTGGTCTCTTTCTCCATGGCAACACCTTGGTCAGAGTTGACTTGCCGACCAATCAGCACCCTTTTGAAGTAAAATGAATTGTTGTGATTGTTTGAAATTTGGCATTCTTGCCTTTGTCCCAATGAGTACAAATCAAAAAGCTTCAGCAACATGTTTTTCCTTTTCAGCAATATTAAAGTTCTGTATTACAGGCTGTTTGGTCTGATCTTTAAATAATTGTAATACTCATTCCAAACAAATTTTATTTAATTCCTTTTGAGCAATATTAACAACTTTCTCATTTTGGAATTCATTTTTTCTAACACCAAGTCTTCAATGCAATTCACAAACCACATTATGCCAATCACTGTAGGTTTTTAAATGATCTTTTGAACTCTGTTCAGCTGCTTGGATTTCGGTACCTCAACACTGACAGGCATAATAATAATGAAGAGACTACAAACATGGTGGACAATATGGAGGTTCAAAAGCTAAAATCTGAACAAACTTTTAAAAACTGAGCCTGCAACGTCACATGTGAAAAGCAATGAAAATCTACTTTTGCAGACAGAACTTTGGATTTGAAAATGGGAGATGCTGAAGAGGCCAGAATTGGAGGAACGCTAATATCTCAGAGGACTGTGAGGCTGCAGGAGACTACAGATATGGGGATGGGTGAAGCCTTGGAGGAATTTGAAAATGGACAATTTTAAAATCAAGATGTTACTGAACAAGGAGTTGGTGATGATGGATGAATGGGACTTGGTACGGGTTAGGACAAAGGGAGCAGAGTTTTGGATGACCTCAAGTTTATGGAGGGTAGAATGCAAGAAGCCAACCAGGATTGCTTTGAATTGGCCTAAAAATTAGAGAGGCACGGGTGAAGGTTTGGCAGCATTGCTATCGCTGAATCCACCATCCATATTTTGGGGGTTACTGTTGACTCAACTTTACTGGACCAATCATATAAACACCGTGGCTACAAGAGCAGATCAGATTCTGGGAATTCTGACCTGCTGAGTTTTTCCAATATTTTTTGTTTTTGTTTCAGATTTCGAGCATCCACAATATTTTGCCTTTATCATATTGTTAATTCAGTGTTGTGTGTAATTAACCCCTCAGAGTCACTTTGCAGTCTCAGTTCTGTGAAAAACTTTGATTTGGAACTTCTGCTGCCTAATATTATGGAAACATCAATATTTTTACTTGGATCAATTCCTTGCTCAACTGGATCACAAATATTCAAGAGGTTTTCACCATTCCTGAACTGTGGCATACTGTCCCAGATTGTGGACAAAACGACACTGCCTGCTATATCATTTCCCAATACAAAATCAACATGATTAATGGACAATTTAGAAACAATACTGACAAAACAGATTTCTTTACCAGAGCACAATTAAAATTCATACCACACAATGGGATAGAGACACACTTCACACCAATACCCTTTATCAATACATTTTTATCCAGCAAACTTTCTGAAGAAAGTCTAAATCTTTTGCTAACATTTTGAATCCATATCCCTTACGATAACAATCATTCTAGGTTCCTCCTTGCACAAAAATGGAGTACCTTCCTCTTCAAATACAAATCCTTCATAATCCCTCACATCTCTATTTACACCCACAGTAAAAACATTCAAAGTGAACACTTTCTTACAAACTTCACTCTTTGGTGCTGGTTTCTTTGAATAAACGTCTCGTATACCAAGCTACTAGCAGCACCACTTGTTTTAACTTGGAGGTGAGAGGAGCATGCCCACTGCATTGAGGTAAGTGCTTATTACAAAGTTACCTTTTTGGCGGCAGCCTGCAATGCTCACTTTAAGGATCGTTGGTCAGGCCATATGTCAACCTGTTTTTTCTTAAACATCACCAGTATAGGGGATCTCCAGTAGGCGTTAGGCCCTTTGTTTGCATATGCAAAGGGATGAATGCCTATTTCAGGCATCAGCCCAGGACACCCATTTTGCCTATACCAACATGGCATCTGGTGCACTTCCAGTACGTAATAAGTGTGTGTTTCCTCTCTGATTATCGACGGCATAGGTGCCCATTTAATGCCCGAAAACAGGTGCGGAATCATCCAGGTTCTAGGCTGAGAAATCAGTAACACAATTATTCAGAGGGGGCAGCAGCCTCAATCAGATGAGTAAAACCTGGTTTGCAAGAAGCGTGAAGTGACTTCTAATGTTATGGATAGGTCACATTGTTACACATTTGAATTCTTAAACTTACTTTAATGAAACTGTGCATCAGATAGGAAGGAAGATAACTGGTAGATGGAATTTAACCCTGAAAAGTGAGAAGTGAAACACTTTGGAAAGCGTAATTTGACAAGGAAATATTCAATGAATGGCATGACACTAGGAAGTTCTGAGGAACAAAGGGGCCTTGGCGTGTGTGTCCATAGATCTCTGAAGGCAGAGGGGCATGTTAGTGGGGTGGTAAAAAAGGCATATGGGACACTTGCCTTTATCAATCGAGGCATAGATTACAAAAAGAGGGAGGTCTAGAACCTTAGTGAGGCTGCAGCTGGAGTACTGTGTGCAGTTCTGATCTCTACATTATAGGAAGGATGTGATTGTACTGGAGGAGGTGCAGAGGAGATTCACCAGGATGTTGCCTGGGATGAAACATTTAAGTTATGAAGAGAGGTTGGATAGACTTGGGTTGTTTTCGTTGGAGCAGAGAAGACTGAGGGGCGACCTGATTGAGGTATACAAGATTATGAGGGGCATGGACAGGGTGGATAGGGAGCAGCTGTCCCCCTTAGTTGAAGGGTTAGTCACAAGGGGACATAAGTTCAAGGTGAGGGGCAGGAGGTTTGGGGGGGATGTGAGGAAAAACTTTTTTACCCAGAGGGCGGTGACAGTCTAGAATGTGCTGCCTGGGAGGGTGGTGGAGCCGGTTTGCCTCACATCCTTTAAAAAGTACCTGGATGAGCACTTGGCACATCATAACATTCAAGGCTATGGGCCAAGTGCTGGTAAATGGGATTAGGTAGGTAGGTAGGTGAGGTATTTCTCATGTGTCGATGCAGACTCATTGGGCTGAAGGGCCTCTTCTGCACTCTGTGATTCTGTGAATAATTACTGTTAGCTTATCAATAATAGAACTAAGCTCAGCATATACACAAGGGCCAAAGCAATTACAGATTTCATCCACAATAAATATGGTTTGTACTGAAAAGCTTAATTAGAAGATCATTTAGACATACCAAGCAATACTTTCCACACAAGAACACGATACATGGAGGGAAGAGGATAGCGTTGAGCAAAAGTGCAGAGCTTCTCAACATCTGCAAAAAAAAAAATTACTGATTATATTTTATCCTTAATAGAATTGATATAAAGCATTTAAAGCTTGGTTTGCTGTTATTCATTCTCGCAACAAAAACACAGCTTATCACCAGAACTGTGAAAAGCTACTTCATTTTTTTTCCAAAAAGAACAAGACTAGAAAATCTCAGTGTGCCACAAGATTCACATTTACTGCTAATTCAACAATTTGTCAATCCCAGACATGGGATGTAATAAATAAGACCATTTTACCACCAGTTTTAATTTAATAGAATAGCACTACAGTAGTTAAATTGCTAGACTAATAACCCACAGATCAATAACTCAAATCTCACCATGACAAATTGCGAAACTCAAGTAGCTATCCAGACTGGCTTAATGCAAGTCCCGTTCCACACAATGTGGCTGACTCTGAGGGCTGAATTTCAATCCATAGTGTCAGAGTTCAGGTGAGGGCTGTGGATTAAAATTGGTGAAACCAAGGATGTGTCAGGAAGACAGCCCCATCCCACTGACTTCCGCATTTGACTGCAGTATGGTAGCTATCACAAACAATGGATTGTCATTTTCCTAAGCTAAACACTAAATTAGAGCCGCTTTCACTTTAATAATAGGGTCCATGGGTTTCGCCAGCTTCCTGAAACTCACCAGTGAAAGTACACAGCAACAAATGAGGAGTCTAAACCAATTTCATGCAAAAGTGCCAATAAATGCTCAGCTGTTTCCATATCTGCTGGGCTATCAGGTTGGGTCCTGCTTACGTTGTTTTAGATTAGACCTCAAAGTAGGACAAAGATGACTATCAGCAGCAGTAGGAGCAGCACACACAACAGCCTGCTGCTCACGGGCCTGTAGCTGCACTGTGGAGAGGGGACCAGCGGAGTGGTGCAGCTTGCAAGAGGCCCTATCTACGTAACATGAGGCATGGGCCTAGTTTCTTTGACATATGAGCACCAGTGTCTCAGGATGTCAGGGTCAGGGTCATAGTAGAAAAACTATTGGCTGCTGGACTGAATGGTAACACAAAAATGTTTCCCCTATAACCCTTTTAGAAAGAGAAAGAAGTTTAAGATTATCCTTTCAAATTTGAAATAAGTGATAAAATGAATGTATGCCTTTGGTACATGAAATACAAATCGAGGTCAAGAGAAACATTGACATTCTGTTTGTACGAGTGTATAGTTAACACTGCTACTTTTTCAGTTGAACTCCAGGAGAAAATATTTTATCTGTTAAAAGATGGTAGCCAAATAATGGTTCCTGATGTTGAAGTTTAAGAGCATCAATTTAAGAAACAGTTCAGCTGTTGATTAGATTTCTCGATTTCCTGGTTATAGTAATTTGGTGTAAAACTGTTATATTTTTATGTTGTTGGATTTGTGAATTTATTTGTCCTTTTTCATTTCTTTGTCCATCTTCACCTTATCACTGTACATCTGGAACTGTGAGTCCATTCCAAACATCTTGTACCAGTGGTGTCAAAGTCACCACCACACTTAACATTTTTTACCACTGGGCTCTGCCAGTGCATTGCAGGATCTTCCAGCTCCTGCCCACAATTTTTTTTATTCATTAATGGGATGAAGGTGCACTGGCCAGGCCAGCATTTATTGCCCATCCCTAATTGCCCTCAAGAAGGTGGTGGTAAGCTGCCTTCTTGAATTGATGCTGCCCGTGTGGTGTAGGTACACCCACAGTGCTGTTGGTGAGGGAGTTCCAGGATTTTGACTCAGTAACACTGAAGGAACAGTGATATATTTCCAGGTCAGGATGGTGAATGGCTTGATGGGGAACTTTCAGGTGATGGTGGTGTTGCCATGTGTCTGCTGCCCTCGTCCTTCTAGATGGTAGTGATCATGGGTTTGGACGGTGCTGCCTAAGGAACCTTGGTGAGTTCCTGCAGTGCATCTTGTAGATGGTACACACTACTGCCACTGTGTCAGTGGTGGGGGGAAGTGAATGTTTTTGGATGGTGTGCCAATCAAGCACGGATGATGTAGAGCTTCTTGAGTCCCCAGGCAAGTGGAGAAAATTCCTCCACACTCCTGACTTGTGCCTTGTAGATGGTGGATAGGTTTTGGGGAGTCAAAAGGTGAGTTACACATCACAGAAGTCCTAGCTTCTGACCTGCACTTGTAGCCACAGTGATTATATGGCTAGTCCAGTTCAGTTTCTGGTTAATAGCAAACTCCAGGTGTTGATAGTGGTGGATTCAGAATTGGGATTGCCATTGAATGTCAAGGGCAATGGTTAGATTCTCTTTTGTTGGAGACGGTCATTGCCTGGCACTTGTGTGACGCAAATGTTACTTGCCACTCGTCAGCCCAAACCTGAATATTGTCCAGGTCTTGCTGCATTTGGTCACGGATTGCTTCAGTATCTGAGGAGTCGTGAGTGGTGAATATTGTGCAATCATCAGCAAACATCCCCATTTCTGATTTATGATGGCAGGAAGATCATTGATGAAGCAGCTGAAGATGGTTGGGCCTCGACAAATGCATGAAACGTGACTGATTGTCGTTCACTAGGGCAGGCAATTATGTCAACTTTGCCACCAGTGATGCTAGTAAGAATGAGCAGGCGTTCGGCCTTGCAGATTGGGTTGCCATGCCCTGGGTGCAAGTTCTCACCAACTGCACAAACGTGTGGCAATCCAAGCATCCCAAGATAACCAGGAGTACTTGTCAACACACAGGTTTTCCACTCCATTAATATGCAGCAGGGGCGCAGACTGAAAAGAGACATTTTTGCAGGTTTGTGCAAGATGCTTGTATCTTGAGGCAGTCCAAACTGCCTGGTCTCTTTGGAATTGGAAGCAGACTGAGGGTCCTGGGAGCTGAAGGCTTGGTCACCCAATGGTGGGACAATTAAAATTGGGAATGCTCAGCTTTCCCACATTCTATCAGAATCCCCCTTCTCGTAGCACTTTAGTGAAATTAAAATCTGGGCCTTGATGTCCTGAGGGGACAGACTAGTCTTAATTCTCTGTCATACAAATTATTTACCAAATGAACGTGCTTTTATAAAAACTTATGTAATAATGCAAAATGATTATTTTAAAAGTTTTTGCAGATCAGGAAGCATAAATTTTACACAAACTTTTAAAATTCTTTCTTTCTCCATTCTTCAGAAATCAAATCTATGTTTGATCACTCATTGGATTAGACTTTGGAGCACCAACATGCTTCACCATCAGCAATTTCAGGTGACCTTTTTGTTTATTACCTAAGATAGCTGTATATTGAATGTACTTTAGGTTTACCTAACGGATCATCCTTCAGCAGAATCTCAAGGGATTTCTTCTCTTCAACACCACGAAATCCAACCTTTTCATAATAGTGAGAACGGAAGTTTCTCTGTGGGTCTTCGGCCATTTTCCTACCAAAAAAGAAACTGTAGGAGCGGCCAATACTTCCTAATCAAAGCTGCAGAAGCTTTGAAATATCATCCAATATGTCTACTGCAATACAATGGTCAGTAAAACATTTTAGTGAGAAACTTAACATGCAACTTAAGTATATAGAAATGGCATGAAATAAAATTCCAAGTTGATCTCCGCCTATTTTTGTGTCATCTGCAAACTTGGCAATAGTGCATTCATTTCCCTCATCCAAGTCGTTAATATATATTGTAGATAATTGTGGCCCCAGCACTGATTCCTGTGGTACTCCATTAGTTACAGGTTGCCATCCTGAAAATGTCCCCCTTTTCCCAACTTTCTGTCTTCTATAGGTTAGCCAATCCTCTATCCATGCTAATATACTATCCCTAACACCACGCGCTCTTATCTTATTAAGTAGCCTTATGTGCGGTACCTTATCGAATGCCTTTTGGAAATCCAAATATATTACATCTACTGGTTTCCCTTTAACTATCCTGCTTGTTACCTCCTCAAAGAATTCTAATAAATTTGTCAGGCATGATTTCCCCTTCATAAAGCTATGCTGACTGAGTTTGGCTATATTATGTATTTCTAAATCCTCTCTTACCCTTGCACATTGTTTCTTTTCAAATATTTATCTAATGTCCTCTTGAATGCCCCGATTGAACCAGCCTCCACCACTCTTCCAGGCAGTGTATTCTAGACTCGAACCACTCGCTGCGCGATAAAGTTTCTTCTCGCATCACATTTGCTTCTTTTGCAAATCACTAAATCTGTGCCCTCTCATTCTTGATCCTTTTACAAGCGGGAAGTTTCTCCCCATCTACTTTAACCAGCTCCCTCATGATTTTGAACACCTCTATCAAATCTCCTCTTAGCCTTCTTCACCCCAAGAACAGTTCCAACCACTCCAATCTATCTTCATAAGTTTCTCATCCCTGAAACCATTCTTGTAAATATCTTCTGCACTCTCTCTAATACTCACATCCCTTCCATTGTATTGCACCCAGAATGGCACACAATACTCTAGCTGAGGTGTAACTAATGTCTTATATAAGCTTAGCATAATCTCCTTGCTCTTATACTCTATGCCCCTATTAATAAAACCCAGGATACTGTGCTTTATTAACTACTCTCTCCACCTGTCTTGCCACCTTCAATGATCTATGCACACATACACCCAGGTCCCTCTGCTCCTGCACCCCTCAAGAATTGTACCCCTTATTTTATATTGTCTCTCCATGTTCTTCCTACCAAAATGTATCACTTCACACTTCTCTGCATTGAACTTCATTTGTCACCTCTCTGCCCACTCCACCAACTTGTCTATGTCCTTTTCAAGTGCTATACTGTCCCGCTCACAGTTTACAATGCTTCCAAGTTTCGTATCATCCACAAACTTTGAAATTGTCCCCTGCACACCAAATCCAGATCATTAATATATGTCAGAAAAAGCAAGGGTCCCAATAGTGACCCCTGGGGAACTCCATTATAAACCTTCCTCCAGCCTGAAAAATATCCATTGACCATTACTCTGTTTCCTATTACTCAGCCAATTTTGTATCCGCGTTGTTACTGTCCCTTTTGTTCCATGAGCTATAACTTTTCTCACAAGTCTGTTGTGTGGCAAAAACAGAATTACCTGGAAAAACTCAGCAGGTCTGGCAGCATTGGCGGAGAAGAAAAGAGTTGACGTTTCGAGTCCTCATGACCCTTCGACAGAACTGGTGTGTGGCACTGTATCGAATGCCTTTTGAAAGCCCATGAAACACCACATCAACAGCATCACTCTCATCAACCCTCTCGGCTACCTCTTCAAAAAACTCCAGCAAATTTGTCAAACATGATTTTCCCTTTAGAAATTCATGCTTCCTAATCAACCCACATTTTTCCACGTGACTATTAATTCTATTCTGAATAATTGTTTCTAGAAGCTTCCCCACCATTGAAATTAAACTGAATGGTCTGTAATTGCTGGGCTTATCCTTACCTTTTTTGAACGAGGGCATAATGTTTGCAAATTCTCCAGTCCTCTGGCACCTCCCCAGAGTCTAGGAAAGACTGAAAGATTATGGCCAGTGCCCCTGCAATTTCCATTCTCACTTCCTCCAATATCCTTGGATGCATCTCATCCGGCCTCTGTGCCTTGTCAACTTTAAGTACCAACAGTTTATCCAACACTTCCTTCTCATCATTTTGAAACCTTCCAGTGACATAGTTTCCTCCTCTGTCACCATGGCCTTGGTAGTATCTGATTCCTTGGTAAAGACAGATGCAAAGTATTCACTTAACACCTCAGCCATGCCCCCTGCCTCAATGTGTAAATTTCTTTTTGGTCCGTAATAGGCCCTACTGCTCCTTTTACCATCTTTTTACTATTTATGTGCTTATAGAAGACTTTGGGATTCCCCTTTATGTTGGCTGCCAGTCTTTTCTCATAATCCCCCTTTGTTCCCTTATTTGCTTTGTCACTCCCCCTCTGAATTTCTGTATTCCACTTGGGTCTCAATTGTATTTTCTACCTGACACCTGTCATAAGTACATTTTGCCTTCCTTATCTTAATTTCCATCTCCTTTTTCATCCTGGGAGCTCTGGATTTGTTTGCCCTACCTTCCCCGTTTGAGGGACATACCTTGACTGTGCTCAAGCCATTTATTTTTTGAAGGTAGCCCCTTGTTCAGTTACAGTTTTTCACATCAACCTTTGGTTCCAGTCACATGTGGCTTCGTTCTTGCCCCACTGAAGTCGGCTCAGTTAATTATTCTTACTCTGGATTACTAATTGTCCTTTTCTACCACTATCCTAAACCTTATGATACAATGTTTGCTGTCTCCTAAATGTTCCCTAATGACACTTGAGGCCCACCTCATTTCCGAGAACCAGGTCCAACAGTGCATCCTTTCTTGTTAGACGGGACACTTACTGCTGTAGAAAATTCTCCTGAACACAATCTAAGGATGTTTGTCCTTCCCTGCTCTTTACACTACCACTGTCCCAGTCTACATTCGGGTAATTAAAGTCCCCCATTATAGCTACTCTATAATGTTTGCATCTCTCTGTAATTGTCCTGCAGATTTGTTCCTCCACATACTTCCCACTAGATGGCGGTCTATAGACTACACTGAGCAATCTATTTGCACCCTTTTTGTTCTTTAGTTCTAGAAAAACTGATTCTGTCCTTGAACCCTCTGGAACATCCTCTTTCTCCAGCACTGCAATGATCTCTTTTACCAATACTGCCAACCCTCCTCCTTTTCTGAACATCTTGTAACCAGGAACATTTAACAGCCAGTCCCGCCCTTCCTTGAGCCTGGTCTCTGTTATCAACACAACATATTTCCACATAGCAATCTGTGCCTGTAACTCTCCAATCTTATTTACTATACTCTGTGCATTCACATTCATACACAGTAACCCTGATACAGACTTCATGACTTTCTCCCTTACTCTGGTTCCACCTTTTACCTTACTTTTCTCTATATTGGTGCTATCTGTCTCTCCTAGTATTTTGTGCACCCTGGTATTCCTCTTTAATATTCTCTCCTGGTTCCCTCACTCTTGCTAAGTTAGTTTAAAGCCCTCCCAACAGCACGAGCAAAACGCCCTGCAAGGAATTCAGTCTCAGTTCTATTCAGGTGCAACTCGTCCAGCTTGTACAAGTGTCATCTTCACCAGAGCCAGTCCCAGTGTCCCAAGAATCTAAAGCCCTCCCTCCTGCACCATTTTTATCAGTCATGCATTCATCTACCTTATCCTCCTATTTCTGTACTCACTTACATGTGGCACTGGGAGCATTCCAGAGGTTACTACATTTGAATTCCTGCTTGATAATTTTTGATCTAGCTCTGACCACATCCCCCTTCCTACCCAAGTCATTTGTACCAACGTGGATCACGACCTCTGGCTGATCACCCTCCCCCAGAAGCATGTCCTGCAGCCGCTTGGTGACATCCTTGACCCTGGCACCAGAGAGACAACATCCTGGAGTCACGCCTACAGCATCAGAAATGCCTGTCTGTTCCCCTGCCTAATGAATCCCCTATCACTATTGCTCTTCCTTTCTTCTTCCTCCCCTCCTATACAGTCGAGCGACTCACGGTGCTGCAAACTTGGTTCTGATTGTACTCCGAGGAACCAGCACACTCACCAGCTTCCAAAATGGAAAAACGATTTGTGAGCGCGACCCCAAGGGACTCCTGCACTATCTGCCTAGTTCCCTTGCCTCTAGGCTCCTAAGCTGCGGTGTGATCACCTCACTATCCACATAGCTCTCAGCCTTACGAACATACTACAGTGACACCAGCCACCACTCAAGCTCTGAAACCCGGAGCACAAGTTTCTGCAGCTGGCAGCACTTCATGAACACGTGGTCTTCTAGGACACCAGTAGTGCCCATGATGTCCCACATATTACAGGCTACACATTCCAATCGACTGAGCTGCCCTGCCATGTCTTAACTTTATTTTACTTTGGTTTACTTATATTACTTTATTATACAGGCCCTGACTTCCCCTTATTCCTGGTGTTTCACACTTAAATCCCAATATAGCTACTTCCTTAAAAATAACATTTTCTAATTTACAGCAATTTAAAGACAGTCCCTAACAGTAGGTGCTTACCAACCAATGAACTTATGGTTTTGCTGCGACCATTTTTCTGACTCTCTTTCGAACTCAGCGTGTGCTGGTTCCGAGCAGCTGACTAGTGTGCCTCTCTGACTCCCAAGCTAAGTGTTATACACAGTGCCTTTAATGTGGAGTGTTTAAGAAATACATTTGACAAAATTGACTGGAGTGGATAGTTTATACAGAGAATGGTTATAAGGAGGGAATTTAACTAGTTTATCTTACAACAGCTTTATGAAATAAGCCACGAGAAAAGAATGTTGACTCAATTTGTATAAATAAATTCATGATGCTGCAAACTGCGGATATGGTGAGAAGTCAAGAAGATGGTACAGAGATCAGTCAAAAAAGCAGACTTACATGAGCCAAATGGTCTTTCCTACCCCTCTATTGGGGTAGCCCTGTGCATCGTCACCATCCTAGAGGAGGGAGAAGATTATCTGAGTGTAAGTTCTGAAATAAGACCACTTTCAACTCAACTAACTCTCATATATAAACAGAGAAGCAAGAAACTGTGGCTCGGATTTTAATCACTATTTTCAGGCAAACCAAGCCATACAAAGCAATTTGTAATTGGTAATAAATTATGGTAACGTTAGAACTCTGTGTCACACAGGTGAGGTGTAGGAAATACTGGAAGATAATATAGCTATCCAATAGTCTGTGGTCATTACTATTTGATCCTGCAGAAACACTAGACCATATGACCCTTTTCTAATAATCAAAATTAAATAGACTGACAAAATCTGTCATTTCAGAAGGGCAGTTAGAAGTCATCACATTGCGATCTGTTTTAGTGATGGTGGTTGGGGGGATAAATATTGGTCAGAATATTGGGAGAATTCCCCTGCTCTTTTTTAAATAATGCCATGGGATCTTTTAGATCCACTTGAGAGGAATAGGCTGTGCTTGCTGCCAACTGCGCAGCCAACGCCAAGCATGTGGTCAATTCTGATGACTCCCTTACATCATGGCGAGCGATGGTGTCAGCAGCAGCCAGGGCCAAAAATGATGCCATTCAAATAATCACAGCTCTGTTTTTACTCTTGTTTAAGCAACAGTGAAAGCCAGCCTCTTTTTTTAAACTCGACATATAATTTCATGTAAATGCAATTGAAGCATAAAATTTAATAGCAGACTTGAAGTCCAGGCATGAAATAAAGAATCTGAAGAAGAGAATGGACTCGAAACGTTAACTCTGTTTCTCTCTAAACAGATGCTGCCAGACCTGCTGAGTTTTACCAGCATTTTCTGTTTTCATTTCAGATTTCCAGCGTCCGCAGTATTTTGCTGTTATGAAATAGAGTGTTTCATACAAAGTATTTGAATGGTTCTTGATCAGCTAAACAATCTTCAAAGTATTCTGTGTGTCATAATTGCTTGACTTGGGTTCTTGTGATTTCGTGCAACCTCTGTGTAAGTAGGGTCTCCTTAGGGATGAGTTTTAACCACGGGAGATTGGGGTTCAGTCTATCCTCTCTGGCAGACTCAACAATTCGATACATGAGCCAGAGATGTGCACAGTATACCAGGGCACTCTACTGTTACTGAGTTTGGCTGGCTCAACATTGGAATTTGGGAGGATATCTGTCCCTAATAGCTTTATTGCTCTTCAGGCTAAACTTCCAACCATATTCATCACAGGCAATGTACGTCCATCCAAATATAAAAGCTTTTCACGCATGTGCAGAGGTGTACTGGCACAGAGGGCACAGCTGTGCATGCTCAGATCAGCCACCATGTTTTGGCAGGAGTTACAGTGAGAAGAATAATAGTGCTGTGGTTTAATGTCTTAGTTGAAAGATGGCACTTCCAACAGTGCAGCACCCCCTCAGTGAGTGCTTAAGTCTCTGGAGTGGGTCTTGAACACGTGTCAAA
Source organism: Carcharodon carcharias (assembly GCF_017639515.1). Taxonomy (NCBI): domain Eukaryota; kingdom Metazoa; phylum Chordata; class Chondrichthyes; order Lamniformes; family Lamnidae; genus Carcharodon; species Carcharodon carcharias. Next base: position 174,338,305 of record NC_054469.1, read on the forward strand.
GGCATGAGTGCTACAACTAAATCAAGGACTACATCCTACAAAGGCAAAACACTGCTCTTCAGAATTTTTTTGAGAATATATACAGCACATTCAGCTACCCCAAAAGAACAAATCTAATAGAATATTGAAGTATATAGCCAAAGTAGTAGAACACAATACACAGGAAAGCATGTTTTACTGTATAGCACTTTCATCAAAACATACCTCAAGTATTTTCTCTAGTTCTGTTCACCAAGACACAAGCTCTGGAGACAGTCAAGAATGGAGACACAATATTAGTGTTTATGGGGACAGACTAGAATAAACTTGGGCTGTTCAGCCTTGAAAGGTAATAAGTATATAAGATAGTAAACAATAGAGAAAAGACAAATTTGAAAATTGTGTTCAACTTACAAGAGGACAATGGAGTTAAAACAAGAACAAATAGAGAGTTCTCCTTGGCACAAGAGCAATCACTACATGGAATGGAAACAGTAGAGGCGAAAACACAATCACTTGAGAAAATACTAAGTCAATGTATGGGAAGATAACTATACATTGTTTCCACATGGAGGAACTAGAATGGGCCCCAAATTTGTATTCTCTCTTGAAAGGCTGTTGATTGTAATACAATTCAAAATTGTCACTTGGTTATGCTAAAAGATTTTAAAATTTGAATACAAATATGGAAATAAGCGAAGTACAGGCAGTACAGTGCACACAGTTCAATAAGTACAGCTCTATAAAGGGTTCAGTGCAGGCTGCATAGAAAGCTGTGCAAAGCAGTCAGTGGCAGGTCAGTGCAACACACAAATTATAAAAGCAAAATACTACAGATGTTGGAGATTGAACAAAACAGAAAATGCTGGAAATACTCAGCAGTTCTGGCAGCAATTTGTTGAAAGAGTAAGAGAGTTAATGTTTCAGGTCTGGGATCTTCCATGAGAACCGAGAAAAATTATAAACGTAATAGATTTTGAGCAAGTGATAGATTGGAGAGCAGGAGAGATTAAATATCAAAACATTACATAGTGCAAAACCAAATAGTGGGCCAAGTAAAGAAAGAAAACATGTGACTAAAAGAGATGTGAAAGACAGGACCCTGAATAGCTGCCATCCAAACATGAAGTAATGGAGATGAGAGAGGAATGAGAGAAAAACAAACCAGCAGAGAAACATGAAACAAAATGGAGGCGGAGGTTATGATATAAAATGATTGGACTTAACGTTGAGTTTAGAAGGCTGTACAGCGCCCAATCAAACGACGAGGTGCTGTTCCGCAAGTTTGTGTCGAGCTTCATGGGAACACTGCTTGAGACCAAGGACAGATTGGTCAGAGTGGGGGCAAAGTGAAGAATTCAAATTACAGGCGACTGGAAACTCAGGGTTATACTTGCGGACTGAACATGGGAGTTCCACAAAGTGGTCACCCAGTCTGCATTTGGTCTCCTCAATGTTAAGGAAATATCTTGAACAGCAATTACAGTGTACCAAGTTGAAAGTACAAGTAAATTGCTTCAACACATTCCACTTGGACTCCAACTGAAATTCCAGGCTTCATGTTTTGGATCACCCATGATTACAGATATTTCCCACACAATCGGCAAACTTTGAACTGTTGTTCAGGCAGCATCCTGAGATTCACACTCTATGCCACGTGTCACCACATGTACACTCTCAACCTCTCTTTTAAACAGCACTATCTCAAAACTATCCTTTTCACAATTTCATTTCATCCATTGCCTCAACTGGCATTTCAACAAAAAAACCTTTCATCTTCCTTCCTGGTGTAGTTGGAAAGATGGTGTGGGAGGGAGAGCTTTAGGTTCCTAGGGCATTAGAGCCAGTTCTGAGGAGATGGGACATACAAAAGCAGGGCGAGTTGGCTCTGAACAGAGATTTACTAGTGGTACTGGTTAGAGTGATTGTTTATCCGGGGAGTGCAGCCAAAGCCTGGCTCAGCAGGAGGAAGACTGGAAAAGCAGTTGTAATATAGGATTCAATAGTTAGGGGAACAGACAGATGTTCCTGTGTATGTCTCCTCCTTGGTTCCAGGGTTAAGGATGTCACTAAATGGCTGCAGAGCACTCTGAGGGGCAGGGAAGGTAAACAGCCAGCTGTTATAGTCCACATCGGTATCAACAGGGGACAATGCAGACATTATAGTTAAGGAAGAGGAGTGTGAAGTATTTAATGTGATAAATATAGGGAGGGAGGAAGTATTAGGGGGATTAGCATCCTTCAAAGTGGATAAATCACCAGGGCCAGATGAAATGTACCCCAGGCTGTTGAAAGAAGCCAGGGAGGAAATTATAGAAGGTCTGATCATCATTTTCCAATCCTAACAGGATTCAGGGGTGGTGCCAGAGGATTGTTGGACTTCTAATGTTGTACCTTTGTTTAAAAAAGGACTGAGGGATAGACTGAATAACGATAGGCCAGTCAAGCTGACCTCAGTAGTGGGCAAATTATTGGAATCAATTCTGAGGGACAGGAGAAACCGTCATTTAGAAAGGCATGGATTAATCAAGGGCAATCAGCATGGATTTAAGTGAAAGTTGTGTCCAACTAATTTGATTGAATTTTTTGAAGCAGTAACAAGAGGGATTGATGAGGCCGATGTGGATTTTAGCAAGGCATTTGACAATGTCCCAAATGGCAGGCTCATTAAAAAAATAAAAGGCCATGGGATCCAGGAGAATGTAGCAAACTGGATACAAAATTGGCTCAGTGGCAGGAAACAAAGGGTAATCATTGATGGCTTTTGTGACGGGAAGGCTGTTTCCAGTGAGGTTCTGCAGTGAGCAGTACATGGTCCCTTGCTTTTTGTGGTATATATTAATGATTTGGAAATGTTAGGGGGCAAGATCAAGAAATTTGCAGGTGACAAAAATTGGCTGCATAGTTGATAGTGAGGAGGATTGCTGTAAACTACAGGAAGATATCAAGGGGCTGGTCAGGTGGGCAGAAAAGTGGCAAATGGAATTCAACCCCGAGAAGTGTCAGGCGATGTGTTGTGATGCATAGGGAGGTCAAACAAGGCAAATAAATACACAATAAATAGGGGGATAATGAGAGGTGTAGAGGAAGTGAGAGACCTTGGAGTGAATGTCTACAGGTCCCTGAGGGTAGCAGAACAGGTTGATAAGGTGGTTAAGAAGATGTATGGAATCCTTTTATTTATTAGCTGAGGCATAGAATATAAGAGCAGATTATACTGGGACTACATAAAACATTAGTTTGGCCACAAATTGAGTAGTGTGTGTAGTTCTGGTCACCTCATTACAGAAAGGGTGTAACGGCATTAGAGAGGGTACAGAGATTTATGAGGATGTTGCCAGGACTGAAAAATTGCAGCTATGAGGAAAGATTGGACACGCTGGGGTTGTTCTCTTTGGAACAGAGGAGGCCGAGGGGAGATTTGATTGAGATGTACAAAATTGTGAGGGACCTGAACAGAGTGGATGGGAAGGACCTATTTATTTTAGCAGAGAGGTCAATGACTGGAGGGCATAGATTTAAAATGATTGGTAGAAAGATGAGAGGGGAGGTGAGGAAAGATTTTTTGACCCAGAGGATTTGAGGGTATGGAACTCACTGCCTGAAAGGGTAGTAGAGGCAGAAACCCTCAACTCATTTAAAATATGTTGGGATATGCACCTCACGTGCTGCAACCTGCAGGGCTACGGACCAAATGCTAGAAAGTGGGATTCGGCTGAGTGGCTCGTTTTTCAGCTGGCGTGGACCCGATGGGCCAAATGGCCTCTTTCTGTGCCACTGAATCACACAAAGTTTATCAGTAACATAGCCCAAAAGAGGGATGTGGTCCTGCAGTGAGTTTAGGGAGCTAGGAAGGAAACTAGCAAGCAGGACCTCAAAGATAATAATCTCCAAATTGCTCCCAGTACTGCATGTAAGCGAGTATAAAAATATGAAGATAGAGTCAATGAATGTGTGATGGAGTGATGGTGCAGGAAGGAGGGCTTTAGATTCCTGGGACACTGGGATCAGCTCTGGGGCAGGTGTTACCCATACAGACCCGAACAGAGCTGGGACCAATTTCCTGGCAGGCCAATTTGCTAGTGCTACTGGAATGGATTTAAATTAACTTGGCAGGGGTGTGGGAACATATCAGGAGGTAATATCAGAGGGGCAGAGAGCGTTAAGAGTAGAAAATAGTAAAGTGTTTGGGGTCAGAGTAAGAGGGAATGTTAAAAGGTCTAAATTAGGTTTAAGGTTAGTGAGCTGCAGGTGCAGATGGAAATATGCTGTGACGATAATAGGGACTCAAAAAAGGGCAAGACACAAGGTATTCAGGAAAAATAAGGGAAGGTAAAAAAGGAGTAACAGTATCAATTAAGAAGAACATTACAATGCTAGAAAGAAAGGATGCTCCAGAAGGGTCAAGGACAGAATGAATTTGGTTGGAGCTAAGAGGCAAATAGAGGTAGCATTATATTGTTGGGTATATTCAATAGTCCACCAACTAGTGCAAAAGATGTAGAGGAACAAATTTACAAGGAAAATGACAGGGACATGCAGAAATTATAAAGTAGTTATAATGGGGGATTTTAATTATTCTAATATAGACTAATGGAAAGGGCAGAGGGTCAAAAGTTTGTGTGTACTCAAGGGAATTTTCTACATCTGTATGTTTCCAGCCTACTAGAAAGAAGGCATTGCTGGGTCTGGTTCTGGGAAACAAGGTGGAACAAGTGAATCAAGTGCCAGTCTGGGAACACTTAGAGAACAGCGATTGTTCTATCATAAAATTTAGATTGGTTATGGAAAAGGACAAGGACCAATCCAGAGTAAGAATAATTAATTAGGGGAGGGCAAACTTCAGTAGGGTGGGAATGGATCAGGCCCAGATAAATTAGAATCAAGAATTGGCAGGCAAAATTATAACTGAACAATGGACTGCCTTGAAAAGAGAGGATAGCTCGAGTACATTCCCATGAGGGGTAAAGGCAGGGCAAACAAATCCCAAGATAATGAAAGAGACTGAGAGCAAGATGAAGCAAAGAAGGGTGATATGACAAACGTCCAGTGGGTAATACAATTGAGAATTAGGCTTGATATAGAAGGCTCAGAGAGGAATTGAAAAAATAGGAGAAGCTAATGTGAACAGGAATCCAAAAGTCTTCCATAGGTATATACATAGTAAAAGGGTGGTAGGAGGAGGAGTGGGGCTAATTAGGTTGTAAAAGGGGATTTATACATGGAGGCAGAGGACATGGCTGAAGTACTAAGTGAGTATTTTGCAACTGTCTTTACCAGAGAAGATGCTGCCCAAGTCAGTGAAAAAGGAAACTGGTTTGGTAGTACAGAACTTTAGTAGTACAGAACAGAGTTTGCCAAAAAGAGAGTCTTTTTTTGGCGAAGTTTGTCATCTTGCTCTCATCAGGACAATTTGCAAGAAAATACAACTGTCAGGGGAAATAACATACTTATACTGTATGAGAAGAGTGCTGATTTGTTGGCATGTAGACTCAGATTGATAGAGGCATTGCCATGGAAAATGCATCATTTGATTCTGAATGACAGTTAACTTCCAAGCAGTGTTTGAAATTTAAACCAGGCAGCTTGACTCTGATTGGTCAAAACATTGCCCTGGGGAATGAACTAGCGAATGGCTGTCACTTATTTTATTTAGCTGAAACAGGTGCAATACGTGTACATGTTCTTTCTGTCTGCAAATAACAGGGCCTTGTGTATTAACATATGAAGCTTCCAGTACACACAAATGTGTCACACTGTGACTGAATCTTAAATAGGTTGTCAATGTAACTTTGTTCTGAATGATCCTGATGAGTTCAAGACAAAAAGCTTCGACAAAGAGGAGGTAGTTGAGACATTTAATTGGTTTAAAAATTGATAAAAGGAGGTATTCGATTGGCTGGCTGTACTTAAAGTTGATAAATCACCATGACCAGATGAGATGCATCCAAGGAAACTGAGGGAAACAAGGATGGAAATTGCATAACTACAGGCCATAGTTTTCCCATCCTCCTTAGATACATGGGAGGTACCAGAGAATTGCATCTGTTATACCCATGTTCAAAAAAATAATACAAGGATAAGCCCAGCTACAGGCCAGTCAGTTTAACCTTGGTAGTAGGCAAGTTTTTAAAGTCAATAATTGGGAACCAAATGAAGAGTCCCTTGGGAAAATGTGGATAATTAAGGAAAGCCAGATCAGATTTGTTAAGGACAAACTTGGAGCTCTTTGATGAGATAATGAGACGATTAGGGTAATGCGGTTGATGTGGTGTACGTGGACTTTGAAAAGATATTTGATAAAGTGCCACACAACAATCATATAATAAAAGGGACAGTAGCAGTATGGATACAAAATTGATTGGTTGACAGGAAAAAGTAGTGGTGAATGGTTGTCCTTCGGACTAGAGGAAGGTTGATAGTGCGGTTCCCCAAGGGTTGGTGTTAGGACCTCTGCTTTGAATGATATATATTAATGACTTAAGAACACAAGAAATAGGAGTAGACCATTCAGCCCCTCAAGCCTGCCACTCCATTCAATAAGATCATGGCTGATCTGTCCCAGGCCTCACTTCATCTTTCATGCCAGCAGATTCCTTATGTCCTCATCACAACATGCCTTCCCACCTATTTTTGTATTGTCAGCAAATATTTGGATACATTATACTCTGCTCCCTCCTCCAAGTCATTAATATAGAAAGTAAATAATTGAGGGCCTAGGACCGATCCTTGTGGCACTAGTTGCGTCTTTCCAACCTGAAAAAGACCCATTAATCCCAACACTCTGCCTTCTGTGTGTTAACCAATCCTCAATCCATGCTAATACATCACCCCCAATACCGTGAGCTCCTATCTTGTGCAATAACCTTTTATGTAGCACCCTATCGAATGCCTTCTAGAAATCCAAATACACTACATCTACCGGACTTAAGACTTAGGTGTACAGGGCACAACTTCAAACATTTGGAGGTAGCATGAAACTTGTAAGCGTTGTGAACTGATAAGAATAGTGTTAAACTTCAAAAAGACATGGACAGGTTGGTACAATGGGCAGACAAGTGGCAGACGAAATGTAATGCAGAGAAATGTGAAGTGATTCATTTTAGTAGAAAGAATGAGGAGATGTAATATAAAAGGGAACAATTTTAAAGGTGGTGAAGGAGCAGATGGACCTGGGGCGAGATAGGCACAAATCAATGAAAGTGACAGGGCAGGTTGAGAGTGTCAATAAAAAGCATTCAGGATCTTGGGCTTTACAAATAGGAACATAGAGCACAAATGCAAGGAAGCCATGTTAAACTTGAATAAAACACAGATATAAACAAAAAACTGCGGATGCTGGAAATCCAAAACAAAAACACTGGTTTGGCTTCGACCGGAGTTTGCACTCAGTTGTAGGCACAACACTTTAGGGTGTGAAAGCATTAGAGGGTGAAGAAAAGACTCATGAAAATTGTTCCTGGAATGAGGAACTTCAGTTACAAAGATGGATTGGAGAAGCTGGGGGTGTTCCCCTTGGAGAACAGAATGTTGAGAGGAGATTTGATAGAGGTGTTCAAAGTCATGAGGGGTCTGAACAGTGTAGATAAGGAGAAACTGTTCCCATTGGTGGAAGGGTCGGAAACCAAGGGACACTGATTTAGGGCAATTGGCAAAAGAAGCACCAGCGACATGAGGAAAAACTTTTTTTTACGCAAAGTGTGGTTAGGATCTGGAACCTGAGAATGTCGTGGAAGCTGATTCAATTGTGACTTTCAAAGGATAATTAGATTATTATCTGAGGAAAAAAAGCTGGGGAAAAGACGGAGGAATGTGACTAAGTGAGTTGCTCTGGAGACACAATGGGCTGAATGACTTCCTTCCGTGCTGTTACCACTCTATGATGCTTTTAGGTCTGAAGGAATTCAAGCCACAACTCATCGATACATACATCCCTCGGGGTCCTTCTTCCCCTTCACTTTCCTCTACCCCATCCCTTCTTCAAATCTCATCCCTTGAAGGAATTCACAATAACCTCTAACCTTTCCATCTCTGACCCCGAACGATGTCGTTAGCAAAAGCCTTAGTTTCATTCCGTTATGTCCCCATTTCAGTAACACACTGAGCTCTACTTCTATTGTCTTCACCTCCGCACCTACGTTTTTGGCAAGACATCTCCACACACATCCACCCCCCCCCCCACCCACCCACCACCAGTGGACCATTTTAACCCATCTTCAGTACTGTATTTTCCCTCCACCTGGTCCATTCCTCTTACACTCTCTAATCTTTTCATTGAAAACTGCCAGTGTGGATAGCGGCCATCACAATTTCTCCACTTCCCTGTTACTTTAAACTGTCTCCCCCTGAACTTGCTATGCTCCATTCTCTCAGGTCCAACCCTAACATCGTCATCAAACCTGCTGACAAAGGTGGTGCTACTGCTGTCTGAAGCGTCAACCTCTATCTAGCAGAGGTCAAACTTTGACACTTTCCTGGACAATGAGCCAACCACCAAACATCAAGCCCTTACTTCCAGGAATGTCACTGACCTCATCTCTGGAGATCTTCCCTCCACAACCGCCAACCTCCTTCCCAAAGTGCACCAACAAGACTTCACTGGTAGATCCATAATTTCAGCCTGTTCATGAACTGATTTCTTCCTATCTCAACTCTGTTTCTTCTACCCTTGTCTAGTCTCTTCCCACCTACATCTATGACTCTTCCAACACTCTCCGTCACTTCAACAGTCTCCTTTTCACAATGGATTTCCAACCCATGGAGGGGAATGGGGCCTGTCCGGGAAGGATGGGGTGACAGGCCCTGTGTGGGGAAGGGGAAGGGCCCTGCTCGTAGGGGGAGAGGTGTGGGGATGGGGACAGGCCCTGTACGGTGGTTGGGGGAGGGGGGGACACAGGCCGTGTCCGGCGGGGAGGAAGAGACAGGCCCTGTCCGAGGGGGGGGGGGTGGGGTTGCGGGGAGACAGACCCTGTCCCGGGAAGGGGGGGAGGGGGGTTGCGGGGAGACAGGCCCTGTCCCGGGGAGGGGGGGGGGGGGGTTGCGGGGTGACAGGCCCTGTCCCGGGGAGGGGGGGTGCGGGGAGACAGGCCCTGTCCTGAGGAGGGGGGGGGGCGGGGAGACAGGCTCTGTCCTTTTCTCTGTTGGTGACTGTTCCCGCACCACTTTCCGAAATCTCACTCCCGCCTCGATGACAAAACCCAGGTTTTCTCCCACTCACCAGTAAGGGATCCACATCCGGGCACCTGGCACCGAAAACGGCAGTCCGACAGGAAGTGACGTCGGAAGGGTGCGGGTGAAAGGTTTCATTGTTTACATCAGAAGCAGCAGATCCAGCAACTCAGTCAGGATCGACATCAAAGATAGGGGCCGGATTGCTGGAGACAAAGGTCCGCTCCCTGCCATCTCCGTCTCTTTAGGTGTAAACCGAAACCAGCAAATCTAAAAGAGCTTCATTCCTTCCTCAGCACTGTTTTCTTCATGACAACCGTTTATATACTTTATTTTAATGGGTTAAGTTTCTGATGCCAATTACATCTTTCCAACAACTATCAAGGGGCAGAGTATAACCTGCCACAGATTCATGAGATCACCCCTCAGTTTATTTCTACAGATGAACTTCTGATTAATTTCACCCAGACTATTGTTTCGTTAAGTGGGCATGAAATTCCACCCTATCAAGCCTGACAACACATCCACAAAGGCCACAACACAGGCTCCCTGATGAAAACATAAATCTAACCCAACTGTTATTTTGTGTCTGTGTCAGTTCTGGCAGGCTGCTGAAGAACTCATCAATTAATTTCTGAATATCTTATCGGGGTATTGGACAGTCATTTCTTACAAAAGATACACAGATATAGACTGATAGACAAATAGCTATCGACTAATACAAAGATATAGACTGATTCCATCGACAGACAAATCTCGAGTATTGCTGAAAGAGACTTTTTTGTGGAAGCTTTTCATCTTGTATTCAGGACAATTCACACAAGAAAATACCAATTTCAGGGCAAACAATGTGTTTATACTATATGAGAAGAGAGGGCTGATTGGTTGGCAAAAGGACTCTGATTGGTAGAGATGTTGCCATGGAGAATGCACCAGTTGATGGTGACTGCCAGTTAACTGCCAAGCATTGTTTGAAATTTAAACCAGGCAGCTTGACTCTGATTAGTCAAGACATTGCCCCGGGGAACCAGCAAATGGCTGAAACAGGCGAAATGTGAATACGTGTTCTTTCTGTCTACAAAGAACAGGGCCCTGTGTATTAATATATGTAGCTTCTAGTACATGTAAATGCACCACACTGTGAGCCCCACTAACAATGTTAAATTGGTTGTCAGCGTAATTCTTAGCACGTTGAGGATTTAGCAAAGGCTGTCCAATTGCAGAATCACATCTAATGTCAGGCACTGTGTTTTGAGTTTTGCAAGCACGGGTTGGTTGGGTACAATTCATACCTTGCCCGTTGCGTACAGATGAGGGGACATGCTGTTTGATAGTATCCACCAACCTTTGGAGCATATGGCCTACATACCTAGCATCACACTAGCACTGAACTTCATACACGACATTACTCATTTGTGTGATAGAACATCTTCTTGGCTTGACGGCAGCATCCTGTTAATGGCGAATACCATAGCATAGTAGCAGCGTAAAATAGCTAACTTCAACTGTTGCTCAAATTTTTGAGATACCTTGCCCTTCCAGGGTAATCTGAGGTGGATGTGGCTCTTTCCAGGGTTGGAAGTGATGACCTTGGCATTGGGCCTTGAGTTTGCGTGATAAATTGCCAATGCTTGGCAGTTAACTGTCAGTGACCATCAACTGGTGCATTCTCCATGGCAACACCCCTACCAATCAGGGTCCACTTGCCAACCAATCAGCACTCTCTTCTCATACAGTATGTTGTTTCTCCTGACTCCTGACATTGGTATTTTCTTGCTAATTGTTCTGATGAGTACAAGATGAAAAGCTTTGACAAAATATGTCTTTGTTTCAGCAATACTCAAGTTCTGTACTGCCAAAATACAAACAGATATCAACTGACACATAGACAGACTGATTCAAGCTTATATACAAACAGGTAGACTGAAACAAAAACAAAAATAGCTGGAAAAACTCAGCAGGTCTGACAGCATCTGCGGAGAGGAATACAGTTAACGTTTCGAGTCTGTATGACTCTTCATCAAAACTAAGGAAATTTTAGAAATGTGGTGAAATATAAGCTGGTTGAGGGGGGTGGGACAGGTAGAGTTAGATAGAGGGCCAGTGAGAGGTGGAGGCAAAGAAGAGATTGCCAAAGATGTCATAGACAAAAGGACAAAGGGGTGTTGACGGTGGTGATATTATCTAAGGAATGTGCTAATGGTGACATTAAGGGTAGAAAGCAGGACAAGCAAGTGACAGATGGCCTAGTGGGGGTGGGGGGAAGGGATCAAGATGGGCTAAAAGGTGGAGATAAAACGATAGATCGAAATAAATTTAAAAATAGGTGGGAAAAGAAAAAATATATTTAAAAAATTATAAATTATTGGAAAAAGGGTGATAGGAAAGGGGGTGGGGATGGAGGAGAAAGTTCATGATCTGAAGGTGTTGAACTCAATGTTAAGTCGGGAAGGCCGTAGATTGCCTAGTCGGAAGATGAGGTGCTGTTCCTTCAGTAGTCTACTGCATTTGCTGCTCCCAATGCGGTCTCCTCTACATTGGAGAAACCAAACGCAGACTGGGTGACCGCTTTGCAGAACACCTTCGGTCTGTCCGCAAGCATCACCCAGACCTTCCTGTCGCTTGCCATTTCAACACTCCAACCTGCTCACATGCCCACATGTTCGTCCTTGGCCTGCTGCAATGTTCCAGTAAAGTTCAACACAAACTGGAGGAACAGCACCTAATTTTCCAATGAGGCACTCTGCAGCCTTCCGGATTTAACATTGAGCTCAACAACTTCAGATCATGAACTCTCTCCTCCATTCCCAACCCCTTTCCGATCCCCCTTTTTCCAATAATTTATAATTTTTTAGATATATTTTTCTTTACCCACCTAATTTTTAAATTTATTTTGATCTATCATTTTATCTCCACCTTTTAGCACATCTCGATCCCTTCCCCCCACCCCACCCCCACTAGGGCTATCTATACCTTGCTCATCCTGCTTTCTACCCTTAATGTCACCATTAGCACATACCTTAGATAATATCACCACCGTCAACACCCCTTTGTCTTTTTGTCCATGACATCTTTGGCAATCTCTTCTTTGCCTCCACCTATCACTGGCCCTCTATCCAGCTCTATCTGTCCCACCCCCCCCCCCTCAACCAGCTTGTATTTCACCACATTTCTATATTTCCTTAGTTCAGATGAAGAGTCATATGGACTCGAAACGTTAACTGGACTCCTCACTGCAGATACTGTCAGACCTGCTGAGTTTTTCCAGCTATTTTTGTTTTTGTTTCAGATTTACAGCGTCCTCAGTATTTTGCTTTTAGCTCAGGTAGACTGATACACGGACAGAAAGATATAGATTGATATACAGATGTCGACTGATAGAAATGGAAACAAACAGACATAGACTGATGTACAGACAGTGAAATACTGATATGTAGACACCAAAAGAGTGATAGAAATAGACTAATGCACAGAGAGATTGTTAGATGTGGACTTTTAAGACTTTACTGTAACAAACAAGCTAAAAGCGACTGTGATTAAATGCTACCTTAGGCAACTTACACTCTAAACAACAAAGTTTCCCTTTTTAACTTTAAAAAACAACCGAAACCACCCCCCACCCCCAACACCTCTTTGGCTATACTTTGTTCTGTGCCTTAAGTGAACACATCATTCTCCAGGAATTGGTCCAAAGCTATTCTCAACTCCTGATGGCTTGCTTCCTTTTTCCTTTTACAGCTGGGTAACTTCGAATTCCAAAAATGATTTTCACAGTGAGGGTTACCCTGGAGATTTCTCCCTCTGGCCAAAGCTAGGCGAATCTTCCAGCCTCGTATAAATTCCCATGAACTCTTCAATCATAGTGTAAGCTCCCACCGCATTCTGCATGGTGAACAATAAGAAACCGGCTGCCTCTCTCTCTCAGATTCTTGAAGACTAAACTGCTTTTGTCAGGTTCAATGATATCTTAAGAAACCCTGTAAGCTGATATTATAATGGCTTGCTATGGTCTCTTACTCTCTCAAAACCCTTCTCCATGTCAACCTAAATCACATGGGCCTGGTATCCAGTAGAAATGCAAATTACCTATCTTCTAGATCTCCAACTCCATTCTATCTAGGAATTAAATACAGTTTATAACCATTTACAAATCTATTTACAAATCTGCTAATGCTAAAATCTCCCTGTGAAACTTGGAGACTAAAAATCTACCCAAGGCCATCACAGATGTTCTTGCCATTGTCTACAGGTATGAACATCTTTCACCATGTTATGGCACAGCTGATGGTAAAAGCTGAGTTGTTCAAATCCCAGAGGAAACTTGAGACAACTGTTACAACTATTTTTTGAATTTGTATGTTTCGAGATGCGGGCTTTGAATTAAGTAGTAATAAAACCACCGAGCCTTATAGGTTTTTACAAAACTAGATTAAACACTTATTAATAAGAGAAATGATTTTAAACACATACATGTGTCTACAAATTACTACTATAATAACTTCTAAATCCCCTACTTAATCTGACTCCCAGTTACGCCTCCATTACGGCAACAGTAAGACACATGGATTTTAAAAAACCCAGGCAAAGAAACATGATACCCTGAACAATCCAATTCAAAGTGAGTTTTCTTAACTTTAGTTCATTGTAGACAGCAGCTTGAGGCGTAGATGCTGAACGCCTTGTTAGATCTTAAAATGCCTGCCTTTACACATAGCCTTCTCTCCTTCATACATATTTTCCCCTTTGAATGCAAATTCCCATTGTTTCACTGTGTCTTTGGACTTCACCTCCTAGTTCATAAAAATTTAACGTAGTACCAATTTTACCAATATTATTTGGGAAACATAAACACACTGTTTCTTGTAACTTCTACAGGTTAGGTGTAATATTTCACTCCCTCTTTTGAATTCAAGCTAGTCTAGTTTATTTAAAAATGCAAATGTCCTTACATTCCTTACACCTTACATTCTAAACTTCCCCCAATGTTTACCTACTTAACATTTCAAACCTAGCTTATCTTCTAATTCACCAAAGATTTCAGACCAGCTGCCTTTAATCCAATTAGTCTCTCACACATACACATAGAGACACAGACACCACTATTTTACAATAAATTCCAATAACATTATTATATTTTCCTGACACACCTTCTTACCAGTAAAACAACCTGGGCTCTCATTTAACCTTTAAAAACTAAGCCACCCAAGCTTGTTGTTAAGCAGAATTCAGAACAGGTCATATGACCCACCAACTGCACCCTCATTCTTCCATTTTACCCTAAATCAAGCAGACAGTCCCTAAAAATACCTTATAAACTTCATATTTGTAACACTCCTCCTCTAAAAGATGAAAAGTCATCCCCAAGGTGATGAGTTTTCAAAAACACTATATAAGATATGACATTATATAACATTCTACACATTTAACATCTAACTTATTACACAGACTAGAGGTAATATTCTCTTCCTTGATGTCACATTTCACCATTACACAATCCACAGCATAATCTTACGCAGATCACATGTGACAATTAAGAATTAAAGTCCACCTTATGTAAGTATTTACATTTCATTCTCTCATATAAATGAGAATTTGCTTCACTGCTAGTGGTTTCACTTTCAATTATGTGTCGCAGAATATCACCCTTCTCACTTTGCACAGTTGTCTGCTATCTTTGATTAAAAGATGGCATAATTGGTTCAGTCTAGGTGATTTTGTCAAGAACCACACTGCTACTTGCTGACAATCCCTGTGATTTTCTAATTCCATTTGCTGTAATCTGTAAATCAAGGCAAAATCCTGTCATAACTCCTCTTATCATGTGACTTCAGTGTGTCATTTTATTCTTCTTTAGAGTCAAAGGTTACATTGTCAACAGGATGTTGTCTTTCAAACACGGGGTTTGTGAACCACTTTTTCAGGTTTTAACTTTGGATCTCCATTGTCTTTCATGGTTGTAGGTTTTTTTATTGTCTACATCGGTAAAGAAAGCCTCAACCAGCCAAATGATTGTATCATTCTCTATCTGTTTAAATGCAGGATAATGGTTTTCCTTCACTACTTTAAGAATCTTCAGGTCATGTCAATGATCAGTCAAAAAATCCTTAAACTCTCGTAGCCAGTTCACAAATTATTTTAAATTCTTTTTTCCACTCTGCACAAACTTTGCTCAACTCCTCTTTCATCAGCGACAGCTTCATCGTTTTGAAGTTTTAAATTACTATTTTTTATTTACTCTTTATCACTTTTACTTGACTGTTTGAACACATCTTTGATTGGAACTATAAGTTTCAAAGTAGGAGTACAGATAGTCATGGATTTCTGTACATCACTTGATGTATTTGGTATATTTTCAACTTTTAATGTCTTACTGAACTGTGACATCACTGGAGATGATCCAGCAAGGACATTCCTTAGTATGAAATCAACACCATTAATAGGCAACAGTTTCCACAATTACAATACCAGAAATTAAACCGCATTTTAAATTAACTTTATGCAACAGAGCGGTTAACCAACCTTCATAATACCCTGTTATGACAGCAGTTGGTAAAGGCTGAGTTATTTAAATCCCAGAGGGAAACTTGAACAACTGTCACAACCTATATTTTCATTTGTTATGTTTGAGATGCAGCTCTGAATTCAGAAATGAAACCATCAAGCATCAAGAGGTCTTTTATATAAACTAACTTAAACATTTATTAATTTAACAAGAAATTAATCACATACACATGTCTACAAATTACTACCATAATAACTTTTAAACAAATACCCAAATTAATCACTCCCAGGTAAAGTTTCACTAAGGCACAATAATCCATAGACTTTAACCAGACACCAGGCAAAGCACTGTTGACCGTACAAATTCAAAATGAGGTCCCTTGCAATTTGATTCTTTTGCAGACACAGTTTTACAGGCTTACAGGCTGCTTAGATCTTACATGCCCCCGACCTACATATACAAAACTCCTTTCTGTTGATACCTAGCCTTCTCTTTGAATGTAAATTCCCATTGTATCACTAGGTCATTGAACTCCACCTCTTTGAACAATAAAACCCCTTTCATAGCGCTATTTTTTAGTAATATAAACACAGTGCTTAGTGTTTCCTAGCAAGGTGCAAGATTTTACCCACTTTTGTATGGTTTATTCAACAATTGCAAATGTACTCTTTACCTTCTAGCCTTACGTTTATCTAACTAACATCTCAAACTACTATACATCAAAGCACCCAGACCAGCTGGCTTTAATCCAATTAAGCCACAAACAGACACAGACCCTATTATAAGTCCAATTTAAAAATAATTTCCAATAACATTATACACATTAATATCTCTTCATGACAACCCTTAAAGAATACATTCCTGAATAGCATACCTTCTAGAAGGAGTTTGCATCACCTACCAGCATCAGCGATTGAGCTGGTGCCATTTCTCTTAGAATATTTATTTGTTTGCCTACTTCACTGGACAAAGATGTGGTGACACCACGTGTGAATACAAAATTCTTAGAATCCTCTATGTTTTGATTTTTACCAATAGTAAATACATTCATGGCTACTGATTTACCGTTATCAATTCTCTTACCTCTCAAGTTTTTATGTGGGTATGCAAACAAGGGTTTGCAAACAAAGGTATGCTACCACCCATATTTCACCAGATTGGTTTTAGGGATGGAGGGTTTTAGTGACTAGGTTAGGTTGGAAAGGTTTGGGTTTTTCTTCTCGGAGCAAGGGAGATTGTGGAGAGATTAGATAGAGGTGTACAAAATTGTGACAGGCTTAGTGTCACAGACACTGTAAAAGGGATTTGCCCAAAGTTGCCTGTAAGCAATGTGTGCATTTATTTTCTTAACTGTGGAGTGAGAAATTCATTTTAAAATAACCCAGCAGCAAAACCATTTTACTTAAAAAAGAAGAGGTTAAATTATTTCACACTATTGCTTTGGATGTTACTTAAGAAAAGGTAAAGTTACTAACACATACGCACACAAAGATTAGTTGCAGATGAAGATAACAATACTTATAAACTTGAATCTAGTGCAGTCTATATTATTCGATATGGGCCTGATATGTGTTGAAGTCAAATGGTTGTGTTGTCTGAAGTGAATGTTTTGAGGTTGTAGAATTATCTCTGCAGCTGCAATAGCTTCTGCTGTTGAATTGTCAGAGGTTGCTTTAACAGGTGAGCTTCATAGATGGAATCAGGTTTATAGGGAGGAGATAAGGTTCCTTGCTTCTAGTTCTGTGGGTATGGCACCTTTAGCTGCCCAGTTACTTACAGCAGACCATTAGCTCTTTCTGGATGTCTCTCCCCCACTCCCCAGGGTGAAGTTCTTGTCAAGATGGTTCTCTGTCAATCTGCCAGCTTCCTCCCCTTTATGACGCTTTTTGCGGGTAAGTCAAGAGGGCCACCATTATCATGTGACCTCTGTAAGAATGCCAATTTCCATATAAGATGAGTGATAATTCCGTTATAATTATTCAAAGTTTCCTTACCCCCTGTAGTGATCAAAAGCCTCAAGATTGTTCACATCTTACAGTGGCTTATCAGTTAGTGTCTATGTGTTTGGAGGAAAAGCCATCAAGTCAATGAGTTTCTGTTTACTCTTCTGGAACATCATTGAATTTTAAATGTATATACCTGAGGATGTCTCCTCTTTGTCTGGCTGAAGGGGTTCCAGCCTAAAGCCACAAGGAGAAAGTTAAGTGACCCTCAGAGTCCATTTTTGAAACAGCCTTAAACTCAGTCAAAGGTTTACAAAATGCGACCTTCAAAAGTTTTTCATAAAATTTCTGAAGGTAGAAGGACTAGGGGACACAGATTTAAGATTTTGGGCAGGGGATGCAGGGAGATTGTGAGGAAGAGTTTTTTTTATACAGCAAATGGTAATGCCATGGAACTCGCTGTCCACAAGAGTGGTGGAAGTGGAAACAATCAATGATTTCAAAAGGAAATTGGATGGGCACTCGAAGGAAATAAACTTGCAAGGCTATGTGGATCAAGCAGGGGCGTGGGACTGACTGGATGGCTCTGCTGGGAGCCAGCATGATTCAATGGGCCAAATGGCCTCCTTCTGTGCCATCTATGATTCTTGCTCAAGCTTCAAAGCTCTGTACCATCTATAAAATACAATTTCTATTTCTCTAATAAATTCTGTCTCTTCTTCAGGTTTCTAAACCTCTGTCTTAATGCTTCTAGAACCAACTTGTATGCATTAAGCACAGCAGTCTTAACCATATTGTAATCCGCAGACTGTTCATTTGAAATGGTCGAATTAAACTTCAATGCTTTCCCTACCAAAACATTCTGTAATACAATCATCCATATTTCTCTCGGCCAATGACACTGTAGCAAATTTCTCAACAAGATAAAATACCTTTCAATTCCTTCCTCACTGAATTTCAGCACTAGGTAAATAATGTTGCCAAATCAAAACTCATTGTCAAGTTTCCCTGCTATTTCCTGTTCACATAATTGAAACCTTTGTCCAGTTCTCAAATTTTCTTGTTTTCTTTTCTCTCTGGAATTCACGGTCTTTTCATTTGTTGTTCTTTCTTGAATTCCATGTGCATTATTTGCAATTGAATCCTGGCTATTCAGCCTGTACTTTATCTAGATTAGTCTTTTCTTCCTTACGGTTCAGATATTGAACCAATACTTTTCAATTTCTGCCTTTTTAGCACTTACTTTTAAATCTATTTCCAACTTCTACTGCCTTCAAATTAACCTACGTTAACTGTTGTAAAGCACTCAAAGACAGGACCTCTCTTTCAAGGAACGCTTCTGCAATAGACATAGCCATGTTAATTTTGCAATGAATAAAGAAAAAGCAACTGTGAAATCTTGTTCATTTAATCTCTGACCAATACCAGTGCACTCATCTCAGCCAGTGGATTCGCATCCCACAAAAAGCCCCCAATTTGTTACGATCCCCATAGAGACCGATAAGTTTTAGAAAGATAGTCAAATTTTCATTGACTGACTGGAATTCACATGACAAATTTTTAAGTTTTAAGACTGTAATAATTGATCTATCTTAAAATACCTTTGGCAGGTAAAGACACTATCTACATGATTTTGTTTGGCAGATAAAAATTCTCATGCAAACTAAAAGCACATTAACTAAATGCTATTTCAGTAGGAAACTTTGAAGTACAGAAAATTTTCCCCATTTAACTTTTAAAAATGGCTGAAAATCCTCCTCCACAGTTATATATAACTCTGCCCCTTAAGTGGACACTTCATTCTCCAGGAACCAGTCCAAAGCTATTCTGAGCTCCAGATGGCTTGCTTCCTTTTTCCTTTTACAGCTGGGTACCTTCGAATTCTTGAACTGACTTTCACAGTGAGATTTATCCTGGAGATTCCTCCTTCTAGCCAAAGCTAAGTAAATCTTCCAGCCTCATTTAAATCCCCACAAACCTTGGCTCTTCAATCTAAATGTGAACTCCTACCTGCATTCTGTGTGGTGAACAACAGAGACTGGCTGCCTCTGTCTCTCTGCTCTCTCTCTCTCTCTCTATATATATATATATCTCTATATCTCTCTCTCTCTGTCTCTCAGATTCTTACAGACTGATTTTTTGTCTGTGAGTTTCAGTGATTTCTCAATTAGAGCCCCAACTTCATTCTATTTTGGAATTAAATA
The DNA here is from genome assembly GCF_017639515.1 of Carcharodon carcharias. Lineage (NCBI taxonomy): Eukaryota > Metazoa > Chordata > Chondrichthyes > Lamniformes > Lamnidae > Carcharodon > Carcharodon carcharias. The sequence goes on from NC_054469.1 coordinate 174,358,101, forward strand.
GGCAGTTTAAAATATAAATGTATACAAAACCTGACATTCCTTGGAGATCAACAGTCCACCTACAGCCATCACAGATACTCTTGTTATTGTCTACAGGTGGGAATATCTTGCACCTTCTTCCCAGTAAAATGACCTGGAGCTACCTTTAATCACTAAAACATCTAAGTGTATTGTTGGGCAGAATTCAGGACAGTCGCATGACCCACCCCCAACCCCCATTTTACCTTAAATTAAAGAGATAGTTGCAAAACAACCATCTTGTAAACTTTGTATTTGTAACCGCAGATATAGACTGATACAAATATATAGGGTGGAATTTTACAGCCTTGTGACAGCAGGAACGGGGACGTAAAATGCGATGAGCTGTTCAAAAGTCCATTGACTTCGCTGGGACCGGAAAATCCTGCCAGCGAGACGGGCTGTAAAATTCCACCCATAGAGTGATGCCACAGACAGATATAAACTGATATACTGTCAGACTGATATAGGCTGATTCACAGATGGGTATAGACTGAGGCATAAATATATGGGAGATGGTGGCGTAGTGGTAATATCATTGGACTAGTAATCCAGAGGCCCAGGCTAATGTTCAGGGGATGCAGGTTTAAATCACACAATGGCATCTAGTGAAATTTAAATCCAGTTAATAAAATCTAGAACTGAAAGCTATTGTCAGTAATGATGACCATGAAACTATCATTGATTGTCGTAAAAACCCACCTAGTTCATTCATGTCCTTTAGGGAAGGAAATCTGCCACCCTTACCTGGTCTGTCCTATGTGCAACTTCAGACCCATAGCAATATGGTTGACTCTTAACTGCCCTCTGAAATGGCAAGCTACTCAGTTCATTTAGGCTTGGGCAACAAATGATGGCCTTGCCAATGATGCCCACATCCCATGAAAGAATAAATAAAACAAAAATATAGACAGATACATGGATAGACAAAGGTAGATTGAGACACAAATATGGCATGATACACGAACAGATGGACATAGACTGACAGGAAAACAGATAGGGAGCGATACTATTATGATCCCTGTGGGGAACCATAAGCCAAAATTGCCAACTTTAATGAATGACCAACTAAATGATTAAAATGCCAACAAGATTCCACTTTTTGTAGCCTTTAACATGGATCAGAATCAACACAAAGTATACACAAATTAAAAATCAAACGATACTTCAAATAAAATGGTAAATTTCACTTCAAATAGTCAACAAAACAAAGACACGTCTTACGTGATCACAAACATTCACATCACCCAGCACAAAGTGGCACTACGTAGTTTCACAATGTGCTGTTCTTTGTTCATATTGGATGACCAACCTGATACCAGCTTTCACCTTTGAGTTTCACAGGTATGATTAACATGAAGAAGGCAATCTTGTGCAAACCCTCTCTGCCTTGGATCATGACAATCCTAATGGTATAGCTTTCCAGAGTACTTTTTCAATCAACCAACCAACCAATAACATTGTTTGGCTACTTCTAGGAAAATACCCAGCTCTTTAGCATCTTTGAGCTATTCACATAGTTTTCCAGGTTTTAGAACTTTTTAACCAGATCGCACAGTACCTCCAAAAGCTCAAAGTGATGGAACATGTTGTCAACTTTACTATCAAGCAGCACTTACTCAGCAATAACCTGCTCACTGACGCTCAGTTTGCATTCCGCCAGAGCCACTCATGCTCCTGACCTCATTACTGTTTTGATCCAAACATGGACAAAAGGGCTGGTCAGAGGTGAGGTGAGAATGACTGCCTTTGACATCAAGGCCGCATTTGACTGAGTGTGGCATCAAGGAGCCCTAGCAAAACTGGAGTCAATGGGAATCAGGGGGAAAACTCTCCACTGGTTGGAATCATACCCAGCACAAAGGAAGATGGTTGTGACTGTTGGAAGGTCAATCATCTCAGCTCCAGGACATCACTGCAGGAGTTCCTCAGGGTAGTGTCCTTGACCCAACCATCTTCAGCAGTTTTATCAGTGACCTTCCCTCCATCACAAAGTCAGAAGTGGGGATTCTCGTGGATTATTGCACAATGCTCAGTACCATTCACAGCTGCTCAGATACTGAAATAATCTGTGTCCATATGCAGCAAGACCTGGACAATATTCAGGCTTAGGCTGATAAGTGGCTAGTTATATTTGCGCCTTACAAGTGCCAGGCAATGAGCATCTCCAACAAGAGACAATCGACCAGCTCCATTGACTTTCAATGGCATTACCATCTACCACTATCAACATCCCGGGGGTTACCATTGAACAGACACTGAACTGGACTAGCCATATAAATACTGTGGCTACAAGGGCAGGTCAAAGGCCAGGAATTCTGTGCAGAGTCACTCGCCTCTTGACACCACAAAGCCTGTCCACCAAATACAAGAGGCAATAAGTCAGGAGTGTGATGGAGTATGAGTGCAGCTCCAACAACACTCAAGAAGCTTGACACCATCCAGGACAAAGCAGCCCACTTGATTGGCACCCCATCCACCACAATATATATTCACACCCTCCACTACTGACACATAGTGGCAGAAGTGTATACCATCTATGAGATGCACTGCAGTTACTCATTATGATTCCTTCGATAGCACCTTTCAACACCTGACTTCTACCGCCTAGAAGGACAATGGCAGCAGATGCATGGGAACACCACAACCTGCAAGTTCACCACCAAGTCACACACCCATTCTGACTTGGAAATATATCATTGTTCCTTCACTGTCACTGGGTCAAAATCCTGGACCTCCCTTCCTAACAGGACTGTGAGTGTTCCTGTAAAACGTAGACTTCAGCGATTCAAGAAGACAGATCACTACCACCTACTCAAGGCCAAGAACGAATACAAAAAACAGTGCTGGGACCACTGCTATTCAAAATTTACGTTAATGATTTGGACTTTTTAATTAAAAATGAAGAGGGTTGCACCAAATTACAGGACGACTTTAATAATCTTGCAGAATGAGAAAATAATTGGCAAATGGAATTAAACAGATAACTTTGATTTAGTTTTCAGGGACAGAATGTATCTGCTCTCTTACTGCCCATAATCAGTATGTTTTGTTTGAAAAGAGATGTTTCTTTTCTTACCCTTGGAATGTGTATCCCAATCAAATAATTCAGCAAGCTTTTGAGAGTTTGAAATAAAGGTTATTTATACTCATATACTTACCACAAATAACCGCAATGTCTCACACTCAGTCTCTCACACACACGCCCCACACACAAAGATTGGATGCAGATAAAGGTAGTGCACTTTTACAGATTACAGTTAGCTAAGCATGGAATTGTTCCAGATTTGCATAAAGTGCGGTAGTGGATGGGAAAAAGGATGTTTCACCTGCTGGCTGCAATGGCGGCCTTTTGCACCATATTGTTCCATTCCTGCATGACCTGCCTCATCAATAATGCATTACCAGGAAACAAGCTGGGTTGCTGGCGGAGCAGCTTCTGATTTTCCAGCATGCTATCACTTCAGGCCTTCAGTAATCCGGGCACCATATTTAAGGGTATCCCTGCACAGAGCTAGCAACCTCTAAGGCATTGGAAGCTACTGCAAAATCATGGCTGCCAAAGGGAGGAAAAATGCTGCCTCCAAATTTAGCAATGCCTCCCCGAGCCCTCACTGGATGCTGTGGAGGCCCACCGTGAAGTCCTCTACTCCCGCTTTGGGTGAAGACCAGCAAGCAAGGTCACCAATCCAGCATGGGAGGAGGCGGTGGCAGCGGTGGTCAGTGTCAAAACCCTGCAAAAGAGGACAGCCATCCACTACCTAAAGAGGATGAATGATCTCCTCCCTTCCGCCAGGGTTAGTCGCCCTTCTCATCACTCTCAACTCACACACTCACAATTCCATCACACATCCACAGGGATCTCACTCACTTCCAGTTCGATGGATATCACCATTCACTCTCACACACACCTTCATCTGTCCTGCAGATCGTGTCCTGATCTCGTCCATGACACCAGTCACCACCCACACATGCCAGGCATCCTTATCATCTGGCCGGCAGGGTCCTGCTTACACTCTCTCTATCTGTATTCATGCAGGACAAGCTGGCACAAAACAAAAGGATGAGGTCACAGACTGGTGGAGGAATGCCTGACATCAAGGTGCTCAAAGACTTTGAAATAGAGTCATGCAGCTGGCTGGCGACTATTTGGTTCATTCCTGTGCTGACAGTGAGGTTGGCAGTGCTCAACCAAGTGAGGATCCAGCATGGCAACATCCATCAGACAACCATGACGTGAGTGAGCTCCCCTGTTCCACAGGCCACTACCATGCACTAATTATCTCTCCTTGCTTTTGCAGGCACATCTGTGAAACAGCTAAGGGGGTCCCTGACCCAGGTCCTCGACTCAAGCCCCAAAGATACCTTGGAAGAAGAATCTGATGAATCCCTAATTGAAGACCTGAAACAGCACTCACCCACACCTTCCATCAGTGCAGAGAGACACACCTCAGTGGGATCTAGTTCTAGAGGAGCCTCAGGATCACAATCTGATGAGCACATTGCACTGTCTGATCCACAGCAGAGGGTGGCAGGGACTTCCCAGGGCTCCGGCACTCAGAGGACTGCTGGAGGCCAGAAATCTGCTGAATCCGAGTCAGATGAGGAGCCTCTGGACTCGGTTATACCTCAGTTGCTGGAGCTGCAAAGGCAATCATGGGAACATCAGGAAGGGATGTCCACTGCACTCCTCAGATTGCAAGGTATGATGGAGGAGTCCGCCTGCCTTCAACCTGAGGTGATGGTGCTGCATGCCAACGCACAGAGGTCAACACTGGTAGGATGGCGACAGCCATGGGGACCTTGGTTCAGGACTTCGGTCCTGCATTGCTGCACAGACTAAATGCCATTGCTGACACCATAGTTGGTCTCCAATACTGTCAATGCGAGAGTTGTGCGGGACAGCTTGATTTCACTCCTCCAGCTTCCCCTTCTCCTCAAGGAGTCTGCCAGGGGCCCTTGGGCACCCAAAGGGAGGAGGATCAACAGGTGCATACCATGGGGCCATTCACCCAGGTGCCTCTGGGACTGTCCAGCCAATCCGAATCCCCTCTTCCTGTGATAGCTCCACAGGCTAAGGAGAGGGCCACTGACACACAGCAGGACTCTGAAAGCAGGCTGTGCCCTACAAGTCTCAGTCCTCCAGTAGATGCCCATCAATGTCATCACAGACAGGGTGTAGCAGTCAGCAGGCTGCCTCCACCTCCACTGCGGATGTCAGGGGAGCACCAAGGCGTGGTCGCAGGGATAGGAAGGTTAAGATGATGTAGTTGCACAGCCTGGAGATGGGTATTATTTACTCAATGTTCACTACTTAACACTCACTGGACACATTAGTGATGCCTGAACCTCGATGGTGCTTGTTATTGCTGCCAGAATGTTGTGGGCAGATGCCAAAGAGTTCAGTCATTCTCTCTGTCTGCTCCCAGTACTTTTGAGGTGGAGCTGTCGTCCCATCTCGTCAGCATCTGTCGCCAATGACACTGAGCTTCTGAAAGGATCAGGTGCTGACAAAGGATCATGTGCATCTAAAGTTTCATGGCTGTGTCTCTTTGAGATGACCCTCATCCTGGAGCGCAAGCGAGCTGCCCTCAGCCAGACAGAAGTTAGACATTCATGGAGGCAATGTGAAGATCTATGGAGTGTCTTCACTGCATGTCGTCATCATCATCATTGAATCTGTTGTGTCTCCATGTCATGAGCCTGAGCATTGAGGATATGTGCGCTGCCATCAGACACACAGGAGTCAAATGTTCACAGGTGTAAGGTGAGTATGTCAGGACTGGCCTCACTGCATCTCATCATCAACTTCCATGCAGCTCGCAGCTATGAGGGCCTCCCGATTGCGCCTGCCTCATCTGGCCAGTGAGATGGCCTCATCGCCGGCATGCTTGCCTTTGAGGACCTCATCAGCCTCATCACCTTTGACATCCTCCTTATCGGAGGATAAGTGCAGCTCCTCCATCTCTTCCTCAGCCAGGCCCTCCCCCCGTTGCAGTGCCAGGTTGTGGAGCACGCAGCAAGTTATGATGATGCACGATGCACTCTGGGGACTGTATTCAGTGCTCCACCGAACCTGTCGAGGCACCAGAACCTCATTTTCAAAATACCTATAGTTTCCTCCACCAAAGTCCAGGTTGCGGCATGAGCCTCGTTATACCGTCTCTTTGCTGCAGTCTGAGGCTGCCGCATGGCTGTCATCAGCCACAACCTCTGTGGGTAGCCCTTGTCCCCGAGGAGCCAACCCTGCCATGTAGGAGTCATGGACGCTTCCTGGGAAGCATGTACAGACTTGCAGGACGTGTTTGTGGTTGTCATGCACCAGCTGAACATTCAGCGAGTGGAAGCCGTTGTGGTTGACATAGTTCACTGCTTGTTGCCATGGAGATCTAAGCACCACGTGAGTGCAGTCGATGACATCCTGTCCCTGTGGAAAACCAGAGATCTGCACAAATTCCAGCTCTTTTGCTTCCTGGCTTGCCTGATCTTGGGCGAAATGCACAAGGTTCTGTGCCTTTGCGAAGATGGTGCTTGTGACCTCCTGGGTACGCTTATGTGGGGAAGCTTGTGAGATCATGCACTGGTCACTTGTGGAGCCCAGGAAGAAGCCACCAGTATAAAAATTGAATACCACAGTCACATTCATGGCCAAGGGCAGTCGATGCCCCCCATGTTCATGTGGTGCCAAATCCTGCAGCAGCTGGCACATGTTACGTAGACATCTGCAGTCTTTGGGGACACTGGTTTGCAGTCATCTGCAGGAATGACAGGCGCCAGCTATAGACTCTGGGTCTAGCGAGGCACCATGAGTGATGGCTCACTGTGGAGCTTCAGCTACGTGTGCAGCAGGCCCTGCCACCCCTTCATCCTGAGCGATGTACTCTCCCCTTTGCGAGCCAGGGCCTCCACCGCACTGTTCTTCTTCCCTGGTCTCTGAAAGCCATGAGGCATACCCAGACGTGTGGGTTCGCATGGGTATACTAAGAACGTCTCTTGGATAAGTCGGAAGGCCCTTCATGTGGCACCACTTCGATGGTTAGTGTGTAGTGCACTCATTAGCTGTCTGAAACTGCACCCACTTCTGCCCCATTCCACTTGACCGAATGGTGACAGCTTCATCCATTGAACTGCATGTTATGCTCTCAGTTCAGGCACAGGCATTCTCCTAACCCGCACTTCAAGGCTTGAACCTTGAGGGATACTGGCCCACACCTTAATAAAGACATTGCAAGGGGCTGGGAGCTGTACCATGGCCGCCTTTTGTAAGGGGTTGTAGAACTTGCCCAGTCAGCCAATTGTTCTGCTGCCCCCAAAACATACATTAATTTGCAGTTTGCAACCAAGGGTGTAAACTGGAGCATTTGGAGGCACATTCATGCTTTTGTGTTATTTGAGTGGGCAGAAAAGCTACAGAGGCCCAACTCCAAGCACGTCACTGGAGCTGCAACTGAATGGTCTCAGCTGTGGAAGAATGCTTCCCTCACCCCCCACTACCCGCAACCCCCCCAGCATGTGCTTAAGTATTTCCTCCAGTCTCTCTCTCTGTTGCCTTGCCCACTACCCGCCCCCCTCCACCTGGGTCTGACTCGCATTGGAGCCCTTGTCCCAGTACCGCACTGAAAGCCAGCCAGGAAAAAGAGACTTGCCTGTGCCTCATCCACCCCTGAATGCATGGTGCCTCGTCCTTGATGTCCTACAGGTGATGTTCGTGAGTGCTGCGCGAGGTTGTGTGCACTCTCCTTTGACTTCCCCTCGAAGTTCAGGTTGCCAGTTGCATGCCTTTTAAAGGCAGTCGGATGCAGGCTGTTCTGAAGTCGTGCCAATGTGGGCAGTAAATTTGACGTTGGGGGATGATTCCAGCGAGCAGGGCTTACAGTTAGATGCAAATGTTTTAAAATGACATTCCTAACATGTAGTGGTGATAAATGTGGCCTGTCATTGATGGGTGGAGCAGACGATCGCAAACCAGTTTCATGATGGCATAAAATTAATTTTTGGCCTTCTCCCCATATTGTCCTTCCCCCCCCCCACTGTCTCCGTCATGACGCCTGATGCCAATGGGGCAGGAAAATTCCAGCCTAAGTCTCTGATTTACAGTCTCTTGCCCCCCATTGGACAGGACTGGGCTCTTGAGTGGATTTGATACTTTAAAGTTGAGGTAACGGTTTTGTAAAGCAAAGGGTTCACAGCAGGTTGTGTGGTTTCTTGTAGTCTAGTACCTAGGAGACAGATTCTTGGATGAATTTTGAAAACTGGAACAGGTTAAATACTTTGGCTGTTTGCTGTTTTGCAGCTAGTTTCTGAGTCTGGTTTACAGACTGGTTGAATTGATGGTTCTGATTGCTGTGTTGGATCTCATCAGCAAACTGCACTGAACTAATCTTTTAAACAAAGAAAACATGGCTCTCATCATGTTGCTTTTTACAAGTTCAAGATCTTTTCCAAATAAGTTGTGGTGTTCATGTTGATTCCATATCTTGTGTTGTGGATTAACACTTCCAAGGCCCAGACAGTCTAGTTTGGTTGGAGGAGGCCATCAGGATACAATGGAAGGTTGACAGTGGCCATTCACTGCCATTTGCCAGAAATTGAGTTTCGATCTTCTCTTTTGGGCTGTATGAAACATGGAGACAAGTAGTCTGGAAATCTCCTCGTCTTTTGTGTTGGTCCATCTTTAAAAAAGAGATGTGTGAATTCTATGGCTGTGAAGTACCCTCACTTATATCCGTATTGAGTTAGGCATTCGCCGGAGACTTGATACTGACTGTAGCTCAAATGTCAAAAGTCACATGATTTGCGACAGCTATGTTTACAGCATGTTTGTGTCCAACCTTTGAAAGCATCGTCTGAAACTTTATAATATGATGACCCTGTACTGGGCATGACATTTGGCATTTTACATCATATTTTGACACTAGTTCAGCTTCAGCTAGAGTATTGTGCCCAGTCCACACTTCAGGAAAGATGTGAAAGCCTTGGAGAGAGTGCAGAAAAGATTCATGAGAACGGTTCCAGGGAAAAGTTAGGACTGTTTTCCTTAGAGAAGAGAAGGTTGAGAGGAGGTATTCAAAATCATGAGGGGTCTGGACAGAATAGATAGGGAGAAACTTCCCACTCATGAAAGGATCAAGAACAAGAGGGCACAGATTTAAAGTAAAAAGAGCAAAATCAATATTAGAAAAAACTTTTTCACGCAAGAGGTTAAGGTCTAGAATGCACTGCCTGACAATGTGGTGGAGGCAGATTCAATTAAGGCATTCAAAAGGGAATTAGAATGTTACTTGAAAAGGAAGAATGTGCAAGATTATAGGAAGAAGGCAGGAAAATGGCATTAAGCGAATTGCTCATTCAGAGAGCCGGTGCAGACATAATGGGCCGAATCTGCACTGTAACAATTCTTTGATTCTGATTTTGATTAGAAGTATAGGGATGTCACTTATTACTTGGAAGTTGCAAGTCTAGATGGGGTAGAGGTACAAATGAACCTTGGAGTACAAAAACACCAATCACTAAAAGTTGCACCACAGGTCAGCAAGGCCATAAACAAAAAGCAAACCAACCACTAAGTTTTATTTCTAGAGGGATAGATTTAAGAAGTATAAAAGCCAGGCTAAACTTATATCAAACCTTCACATTTAAATAACTGTGTGCAGTTCTGATTATTAAAAAGGATATAGAGGCACTGGAGATGGTGCAAAAAAGATTTAAAAGGATGATACCAGAAATGCGCGGTTATACTTATCAGGAAAGGCTTGACAGGCTGGGGTTCTTTTCTCAAGAAAAAAGAAGGCTGAGGGGTGACCTAATAGATGTCTTGAAAATTATGAAAGGTTTTGATAGAGTGGATACAGAGAGAATGTTTCCTCTTGTGGGGAAGAGCATAACTCGAAGCCATCAATATAGGATAGTCACCAAAAAATTCAATAGGGAATTCAGAAGGAACTTCTTTGCCCAAACAATGGTGAGAAGGTGGAGCTCACTACCACAGTGGGTGGTTGAAGCAAATATCATAGATGCATTTAAGGGGAAGGTAGATGAGTATTTCACTGAGAAGGGAATAGATGGTTACAATTGTAGATTAATGTAAGAAAAGATGGGAGGAGGCTTGAGTGGAGCATAAACAATGCCATGGACTGAATGAGCCAAAAGGCCTGTTTTGGTGCCGTATATCCTATGCAATATCAGCTGATACATAGGAAGACAGATATAGATTGATATGCAGATAGACTGAGATAGGCTAATACACAGGCGGATATAAACTGATTCCCAGATATAGACTGATACACCGATATTGACTGACATACAAACAGGTATAGATGGGTACACAGATATGGATGGTTAGGCAGATATATAAGCCAGAATTCTCCCATGGCCCTGCCAGTAGGATCAATGGTGGGTTGGGGGCGGGGTGGGGGGGGGGGGAGGGTGGTGGGGTCGGGGCGGTGGGGGTGTGGTTTGTGCTGGTGGAGAATTTGGCAAGAGGCCCAAAAAGCAGTTTCACACTGGTGTGAATTATCAACGGGATCTTCCGAAGCTGCCTGCCATGGCGGATCAGAAATTCTGCTGGAGGCTGGCATGAAGCCGATTAGCATCCTGCTAATGAGATGCAAATGAAGGTCCAACCGGAATCATCCCCCATGCCTGATTCTCTGTTACACCAGCAGGAAAACAGGCCAGTCCAGAACATGTCTGGACAAGCATGAAATGCAGAAGTTGGGACTTACCTTCAGGCCCTTGCTTAAATCCTGGACATGTGAGGAGATGATGATGCTGGAGGACTACAGCCACTGAACTCTGGAGGAACATTCACATTGCATGCTTTGTGTGGATCCTCATACACATGGCTCCACCATGAAGCAGCTCTCAGAAGGTGGGAAGTCTCCACACAACAGCTTCAACTTTGCTGAGGCTTCGGATCCCCATGGATATCACTAGTGCTTTGGAACTTTACAGACCTCCCCATGGGCTGGTAAAGATGCGGCAAAGATGGGGGGTGGGTGGTGGGGAAGAGGAAGGTTTAGTTGTGAGTGAGAAAGGTCAGGGGGTGAAGATGTGGGGGATGAATGTGTCGGGGGGGATGAAGATGGGGTCAGGGAGTTTGGAGGGGGGGGAAGGTGTTACGAGGGAGAATGGTGCATGTGGGGAGGTAGGTATGAAGGGAGGGAGTTTGGAGGGGGGGAAGGTGTCTGCAGGGGGGAGGAGGGAGTATAGGCAGAGGAAGGAGTTTGGAGCGGGGGAAGGTGACTGGGGGAGGAAGGAGTGAGAGTGGAGGTAGGGGTAAGTGGAGAGGAAGGTGTAAGGGGGATTTTCCAGGTGAATATGCAAGGGACAGGTTTGTGGAGTCAATGATTGCCTCCTGGGGAGGGAACTGAGGGTGGGTGCGGTAGGAGCAGATGGTGGAGAAACAGGGGGCACGGGGAGCCGTAGGGCGGGAGGATGAGGATGCATCAATAATGTTATAAGGGACAGCAAGGGTGGTTGGTGGGGAGACAGAGGCAAACACAGACCCTGGGGGTGGGAAGGAGGTGGCTGGGAGTTCAATGTGGATGGGAGTGTACATTCACCTTGACATCCTGGAATGAGAGGCGTTGGGGCTGGAAGGTGATGGTGGGGAGGTCAAGGGTTATGCCGAGGGGATCTATTGTTATTGGCGAAAGACATGAGTGACTGGGGTAGGGGAAACAGTTGGGCAGACTATGAGGAATTTGACCACCACCATCTTTTCAAAATCAAGAGTGAATGGAGCCTTGTGTGGGATGGGCACAGGTGCTGCATGGGAGTGTGATCAGTGGGTGGGCAGAGATGCAGGTCAGCTCAGATGGACAACTGAAAGTGAATCCCAGCAGGCGGCTTTGAAGTGCTCGGGACATTGAGATGAGTATGATGGATGAAGGCTCTGCGTGCATGGGAGAGTGCTAGCACGAGGCTCCAAAAGGTCCTGTCACAGACACTTCTCCCTCCAGAATTATTTGTGGTCTCGCTGCGTGCAGCTGAACTGCTAGTGTTGGCGGGGGAATGGGGTGGGGGGGGGTGGGGGTGCAGGTCTTGCGAAGCCTATATGATGACACTGAATGACAACAGTAGACATCATTTAGTGAGAGTGAATATATTTGAAGCTGATACAGTGACAGTGTTCACTCATGAAATCACTTGAGATCAGATTTTCTTGATTTTACATTGCCAACTGTTTCTTCTAGGTGCTGCCCTGACATCTGCAGCAGGGGTGGAGGCAACCTTTGGAGTTGTTTGCCCTGTGATTCAGAGGGAGTAGGCAACATCCGAGAGTCCTGAATGGAGGGCACATGGATTATTCCCTCCTCCCTTCAGGTGACCGAGGGCTCTGGCCTGACTGCTTAAGGGGAAGGGGCACCTGGTGGGATGTGGAGGTGCACCGTTCCCCTCATGTCACTTGCCCCTCTTGACTCTCACTCAAGGTAACAGTGATGGAGTGCAGGTCCGCGTGCATCTCTGGCAGAAACTGGACTTTCTGCTGGATGAGGGTCTCCATGGTGTCCGCCATCCTGCACATGGAGTTCTCCAAGCACACACATGTGGGCACCACTTCATCAGAGAGAAGGTGGATGGACTCCTCCAACTCACCTGCCACTCTGTTGAGGGCTTCCAACAGCTCTGCGTGATGTTCCCCCACCTCTTGCTGACTCTGCACCATGAGTTGGAAGGCTGATTCCAGTGGCTCATCATCTGATATGGACCTCACAGATGCCTCTTCCCCAGCAGTCTTTCAAGAGCCAGGGAGGTCGGCTGAAGCTGCCTCCTCCTGCTGTGGACATGTGTCCGTGCCGTGACCACCAGATTGTGAGACCCCTTCTAAACTAGAACTAATATCCACTGAGGTGTGTGTTCCTGAGCTGGTGGAGAGTGCACATGACTGCTGTAATGCCTCTACAGGTGTGGAGCTCTCTGCTTCTGCTCCCTCCTGGTATACCTCTGGGCTGGGGCTGGGGCTGACACCTGATAGGGATTCCTCCTCCTTGGGCCTTTGTCTCTTCCTGGAGGCACCTGTAAGTGAGAGAGGAGAGTGCAAGTAACAGCATCATCCACCTCCAACATGGAGGCACATTTGACCTTCAAGTTTGTATTGAATGGATGAATCCTTACTAGGTAGCCACCCAAGGTCGAGCTTCCCATCGCCAATGGCTCTGTCCTGCTCCACTCCTGTGAGCTCAGATGCTCTCTCCTCGAATTCCGTCAGAGACCTGAAAAATAGTCAAACCCCTCCCATCTTCTCACATTCTCTGAGATGGTGACGGAGCTTCTCCTGCTCAAACAAGAGAACACACTTGAAAGGAGTTGCATGTTGCATGGATTAGAGCATTGGAAATTGGTTCATTTATGATTCCTCCCCTCGTAAGATAGCCCACTTTTGTGGCAGGTCATCACCGGTATGAATTGGACAGAATATACAGTAAATCCACATGCAAGGGGAAGGCCCAGACAGGCATGTGATTTGCGGAGGTTGGCAGTTCTCTCTGTGCCTAAACTGGTTCCCCCCTTCCTCCACAACCAACCCCTAACCCCGCTTCCATGCATATTCCATGTCTGCTGAAGGGTGAAGGAGGCACAGCTGTCACTCAACCGCAGTGCGGATCCACTGAAGTGGGGCTGTGAGGCAGGACATCCTGTTACTGGGCCTTGACCCTGACATATTGGAGTCTTTGTGGTTTATATGACCATCTGATGAGACTTACCCTGGTGGAGTGAATAAGGTAATTCAACCTCTTCCAGCACTGTGTTGCGACCTCTTGTGCACCCCTTGGGCACTGATAGCATCAGCTACCTGCACCCGCGCAGCATTGATATTGTAAAGAAAATATCAATTTTTTCCAATATTACTGTGGGGTACTGTGATGCAGGCTTGTGGGGGCTCTGTGTGTGTGTGTGTGACTAATTTAATTAGACTGAAGACAGGCAGACTGCAAGGTTTAAATTATCAAAAGGTTACATGTAAAGCAGGCATTTTTGAAATGAGGATGGGTGAAGTAGAGATGGGTGAACTAAGATGGAATATCAGTAAATGCAACATGAATAGGAATTTGCATTAGGAGATAAATGTGGAGTGAATTTTTGGCTATAGTATTTCAAAGAGGAAAAACAAAGTTTTACAACTGGCAAAGATCATAAATAAATAAAGCAAAGTTTTAAGTTTATTTTTCCCAAAAGTGGTGACCATAAAGACAACATGAAAGATTTTTAGATTCTGGGAAAGGTAACTTTCAAAAGAGAGTTAAGAACAATGGGTTTAAAGATGAAAGGGGAAAATATATTTAAGGAAAGATTGAAAGCTGTATGAAATGTGTGGCTATGTAATCTTGAAGAGTGCACTGTGCGAGCACAGTCTTATGAAGGAAGCAACTTCTAGCCACCCCATTGAAGTGTCTGGTTGTTCCAGAAAACAAGGTTTTGTTACATGCCTTGGATTTCCATTGCTGAGTGCGAGGGAGAGAAAAGCTTGTGAAATACCTCCTTTATAGCAACAATGGGTGCCTTTCAGTAATATTACTGGATGTTTTATCGATTAAGACTCTACAGGGATTGTTGCCTGGAAAAGGGTGTTTATTTGTGAGTCTAGCTAAGTAGAAATCTTTTGGTAAATGTTATAAGACTAAATTTAAACTGTGCAACTGTAATCTTGTGTTTAAGTTTTCTTTTGTTAATAAATGTTTATAATCTCCAAAGTGGTAGTGGAATCTTTACTTCTAACTTCAGTACACATACCTTCTCATAATAAAAACACAGATTGCAAGTCGCTGTGATATCTTAACCAAGTTCCCCTTTGGGATTTGGTCAGCTTGGCAGTTACCACCTGCCATATCATAACAGTATCCCTGCTTGCTCTCCTCCTCCCATCAGGTGGGTACAGCACATTCCTGCACACCTTGACATGGTCCAGGAGGACGCACAGGGAAGTGTCACTAAATTTCAGAGCTGGGCCATCTCTCTGTTTTTGGTCTGACATTGTGGTTGTCCGGGAGCCTTTTAAATATGACGCCTGGATAGATGGCAGGACATGCACCATCAAGTCCATCTTGCAACGGGAGACAGCATGAGTCCCCCGATGCATAATTAATTACATCGAGGCTGGAAGACATGGCATGGTTTCCAGTTAGCCTCCACAGTGAGAAATACTCCCCACCACTGCTGCTGCCATGGGGCTTAGTCCCGGATGGGAGACTTCTGTCCATAGGCTGATAACAGACAGGCTGAGATATTATTTTGATAAAGCCAAATAACTAAATTAACAGAACTAGAGACAAATCAAAAAGCAGTCCCTTAAAGGGATACGGCCAAAACAAAGACAAAACTCAAATTAAAATGTATTAACAGGGCCAATAAGGCACCCCAGGCCCCATGGTGTCCACTGAGCATGGAAGGCCTCGATCGTGCCAGCAGACATCATGTACTCCCTCTCTAAGGGCACCCGGCTGCAAACATAGCTGCAGAAGAGGGGCAGACAGTTGGGCTGGATGACCCCCTCGATCGCCTGCCAACTTGGCCAGGCCCAGGAGCAGGTTCATGAGGAGGTCCTCCTTCCTTCCCGCTCCTCTCTGCACTGGGTGCTTGAAGATCAGGGGCGTGGGACTGAAGTGAAACAAAGATGAAGTAACAAATTTTTTAACTAAAAAGGGAGTGCAGTCTATGACACCCTATGTACGTGTGGTCCACAAAAAATGCTGTTTTCTTGCGAGTTTGTGAACCAACGCAACCTATGGCTGTACGGGACTGCCACGGGCAACCCTTTCCATCCCAGGTCCCTGATGGTAGGTGGGAGGACTCTTGCGTAGAGAGCCCTCCTGTGGGGAACTCTGCCACTAGATGACAACAGGGCACGCCAAGGCGTATCCGGACAGTGGGCAAAAGCAAGGAGGTAGACAGGCTGATATAGGCAGACAAGCAGAAGGATAGGTGCTGATTAGTGGACCAGCAAGTGTGGCTAAGTAGGCACACAGGGACCTTGGGATTCATGTAGGCGGATCCTTGGACATATTGTAGAGAATAGTTTGCAAAGCATATGAAATTTTAGGCTTTGTAAATAAATGCAAAGAAGTTATTCTGTACCTGCATAAAGCTCTGGTTAGGCCCCAACTGAAGTATGACATCCAATTGTGATCACCACAGTTTAAGAAGGATACGAAGGTCCTTGAGAAGGTGCCTAGGAGATTTACCAAATAGTTCCAGGGATTAGATATTTTAGCTGTAAGGTTAGACTAGAGAAGTTAGGTTTGTTCTTTTTGAAGCTGAGGAGATTGATGGGAGATTTGATAGAGATTATGACAGGTTTAAATAAGGTAGAAAAGGAAAAGCTATTTCCTTAGCTGATGGTACAAGGACAAGGTGACACAGATTTGGTGTGAACTCGGTGGGCCAATTGGCCTCCTTCTGTGCTGATGAACTCAATGATGAAATGAAGTCTTTATTTGGGTTGGATGGTTAAGTATTTTATTTCAATTAAAGCACATTTTCTCTCTGCCTGATAAACTAGCTATTGATTAAGGAATATTACCATTTAAAAAAAAATGTTGTAACTAAGTCTTGTTACTACATTAGAGAGAAATATATTCTAGTCCAAAAAATTTCAGTTTTCTCACCTGAAAGAGCTGATTCATGCTGGGTACACTGGATTCTGTGATTTACCCAAGGTTCTGAAGGCATACATAAGCAGTTTGTCCAGGCTATTAAAAAATTAACAAACCAAGTCCTACTAATTTAAGACTATGGCCGGAATCTTCTGGCTCCGTTGACATCGGGTGTCATGGCAGGAGGGGCGGGGTGGGGACAATTTGGCAAAATGGCCAAAACTCGGTTCCAGCCGCTGTGAAACAAGTTTGCGATCATCTGCTCCACCTGTCAATGGCGAGCCTTGTTTCCTGCTGCCACACAATGGGAACCTAATTTCAATACATGCATCTCATTAAAAGCCTTGAGGTTTCTTTGGGGCTTGATTGGAGGCCCTGGGTCTTGGACTCCACTGGCTGTTTGGCAGATGTGCCTGTGAAAGCAAAGGGGAGATAAGTAGTGCATGGCCATGGCCTGTGAAAGAGGGCACATCACTCACGGCATGGTTGTCTGATGGATGTTGCACTGCTGGATCGTCACTTGGTAGAGCAGTGTCAACCTTACCCTTAGTGATGGTCCAGATCATCACCGGCCAGCTGGATGGCTCTGTTTTCAAAGTCTGTGAGGACCTTGATTTCAGGAATTTCTCCACCAGTCTGCGACTTCTCCCTTTTGTTGTGTGCCAGCTTGTCCTGCATGAAAGAGCATTAACAGGATGCCTGCCAGGCCAGATGATAAGTATGCCTGACATGAGTGGTCCCATGGATGGGATGAGGAGGATGAAGGTGTGTGTGAGAAAGTGAATGGTGATGTCCCTTAAACCGCAGTGAGTGAGGGCCCTGTGGATGTGTGATGGGTTTGTGAGTGTGTGAGTTGAGAGTGATGAGAAGAGTGACTTACCCTGATGGAATGAAGAAGATCATTCATCCTCTTGCAGCACTGGGTGGCTGTCCTCTTCTGAAGGGCATTGGCTGCCACCACCTCCCAAGTCTGGTTGGTCACACCGCTGCCCATCTTGTGGCTAGAGCAGGGGTAGAGGACATCCCGGCAGGATTGCACAGCATCCAAAAGGCGTTCCAGTGACGTGTCGCTAAATCTGGAGGCTACAGTCTTCTTGCCTTTTGTGGACACCTTCCCTTCAGCAGTAGTGGGCTGGAAGCACTGAGATGTGGTACTCATAGCTGGACTTTAAATATGGCGTCTTCTTGCCTTTCGTGGACATCTTCCCTGCAGCAGTGAATGAGAGCCCGCCCACCATTGAAACAGCGTGTTTCCTGGCAATGCATAAATAATGTGGCGGGTTTGGGGTGATACAGCGTGAAAACCAGCCACCGCAGCCGGCAGGTAAAGCTGCACTTAGTGCAAATCTGGGATGATTCCGCCCATAGTCATAGTCCTAACTTTGCAGAGCAGTTTCGCTGACATGTTAAGAGGTTGAAATGGGCTTCTTCTACACCTCATCTTTTGACATGTATTTTTCTCGAACAGAGAGCATAACATTATTTCCTTACTCCTTGGTTGCCAATGGTAACACGCCTTCATAGTTTAGCCAGGTGACCATGCAGATGCTGGCAATCAAAAAGGCTCTAGTGGGCTGATGATGTGCACTGTTGAACTAAAGGAAGCAATGAAGTAGCAGTGAGGCAGGGGAGTACAGTTTAATGTCCATACACTGGAAGCTAAACATTTTATGTCTGAATGCATTGGCAGTAGAGAACAATGTTGTACGAGCATTGTGAGTGCATTGGAAATATGAGAGAGGGAACATAAGAAATAGGAGAAGAAATGGTTATTTGGCCCCTTGAGCTTTCTCTGCTATTCAATAAGATATTGTTTGATCTGATTGTGGACTGCAGGAACATTGATAGATTCCAGGAGGCAATGTGGGAATAAAGAAGCAGCAGAGAAAGAGAGAGAAAGAAAGAGCACTGCGAGAACAGTGGGAGGTCTGGGAGCACAGTGGGGATCAAGCAGTGGAGAGAGAGAGAGGGAGAGAGAGAAAGAGTTGTGAAAATGTTTAATTTCATAATTTGTGCATTTTAGAGGTATAGCCTTTAGCTTTTGAAATTGAATTTTAAATGTAGATATAAATGGAATCATTTGAGTGAGGAACTGGTAAACAATCCTGAAATAAGTGCAATTCAAACAGACCTGAGGCCAATACAGTTTATTTAACAAGAACAGAGTTAGAAATGAGAAAACTTGAAAAAACTCATTACCCATCTTTGAGTTTTTGGTAGGAATAGGAGGTGTCCAGCTATTTCAATAAGAGATTTAAATTATTCATTTAGTTCTCAGATCAAAGAAGCTAAAAAGCACCTTTGTAAACAAGGTGAAATCAGTAAGCCTGGAAAAAGGGCCATTAACCTAATTAGAGATATCATTTTTTCATGTGGTTCACAGAATCAAAGGGTTGTTTTGAAGGGTAATTTACATTTCTGTTGGTAATATCCCAAGTATGCCATGTCACTTTGAAGATAGGCTAAATAGGGAGCTACCCTTTTATGTTGGATTGTACTTGTGTGTTTACTCACAGAAACAGGCAGTCAGCGGTCAGCTTTCCAAGTGTTTCAACTTGTGGGGGAGAATAGAACTAGAGGATGCCATTTAATAAGATAGAGATTAAGAGAAATTCTTTCTCTCAGAGGGTCACTGGTATGTGGAATTTTCTTCCCCAGAAAGCAGTGGAGGCTGGGTAATTGAATTTATTAAAGGCAGGGTTAGGCAGATTTTCGATAGAAAAGGGAGTCAAGGGTTATGAGGGGCAGACAAAAAAGTGGAGTTGAGACTATAACCTGATCAGCCATTATCTTAATGAATGATAGAGCAAGCTCCAAGGGCTGACTGGCCTAGCCCTGCTCCTAAGTCCTATGTTCCTATGTTCCTTTGGTCTCATGTAGTTTGCAGCTCACTGAGCATTGAGGGAACAGAGATAAATGTTAGCTAGGATTGCAACTTAAGCAGAGAAAATACCAACTTTACTATTCACCCTGCTGAATGTAGGTGAGAGCTCACTTTCAGTTTGGAGATAGAATTCATTGGGAGAGGGGGAGGAGGAGGGCAAGAGGCTGGAGGATTTGCCTAACTTGGGGCAAGAGGAAGAAGTCTATAGTAACTCTCATAGTGAAACAAACAGTTCACCTTGGGAACAGGTAGAGAGGGAGAGAGATTCCGCTAGGAGCTGTAAAGCAGCTGTGGGACCATTGAGGCCATTAAGAGCTAGGGTGTTCCTGACTTTTGGAACACCAAACACGAATGCAGGCAGGCCCAAGCTTGAGCTGAGAAACCCATAGTCATGAGGTTTTGAAGGAAGGTTGGAGGGGTACTTAGCCAAAATGGGAGGGAAGGAATTTCTGGATAGTTTTATCTAGTCATACACAGGGAAAAACAGGTTCAAGAAGGGGAGGCTGTTACTGGTAGGGACTGAGTAGCAGAAATTTAGTAGAGATTGAGAAGGAGTTCTTGCAGTCAATTGAATAAGAACAAAACATGCTGGAAAAAATCAGGAGGTCAGGCAGCATCTGTGGAGAGAAACAGAGTTCAAGTTTCAGACGAATGACCTTTCATCAAAACTGAAGAAGCTGCAAAAGTCAGAGCTTTTAAATTGGGGAAGGAGGCATGGGGCAGAATGGACAAAGGAGAAAATCTGTGATAGGGTGGAGGGCAGGGAGATTAAATAACAAAATTTCATGATGCAACATCTAAAGAGAGTGTTAATGGATACAGTAAAGAAATAAAGGCTGTATCCAAATAAGGCATGAATTGCTACATCAAAACCATTGGAAGGCAACATGAAGAGATAAAAAAAAGACAAGACCAACCCAGCTAAACAAAAAAGAGAAGAAAAGAAACATACAGAACAAGGTGGAGGCAGATGTCACGAACTAAAGTTGTTGAACTCAATATTGAGTCCAGAAGGAGTCCGAGTTGAGATAGAGAGCTGAGCCGGGTTAGAGCGCTGAGTCGAGATAGAGTGCCGAGTCAAGATAGAGTGCCGAGTCAAGATAGAGCGCTAAGTCGAGATAGAGTGCCAAGTCGAGATAGAGTGCTGAGTCAAGTTAGAACGCCGAGTCGAGTCAGAGTGCTAAGTTGAGATAGAGTGCCGAGTCCAGTTAGAGCGCTGAGTCGAGATAGAATGCCGAGATGAGATAGAGCGCCGAGTTGATTCAGAGCGGCGTATCGAGTCAGAACGCTGAGTCGAGATAGAGCGCCGAGTCCATTTAGAGTGCCAGGTCGAGATAACGTGCCGAGTCCAGTACAAGTGCCGAGTAGAGTTAGAGCGCTGAGTTGAGACAGAGTGCCGAGTTGAGTTAGAGTGCCGAGTACAGTCAGAGCGCCGAGTTGAATCAGAGCACCGAGTTGAGTTAGAGTGTCGAGTCCAGTTAGAGTGCCGAATCGAAATAGAGTGCTGAGTAGAATCAGAGCACCGAGTTGAGTTAGAGTGCCGAATCGAGATAGAGTGCCGAGTAGAGTCAGAGCGCCGAGTTGCGTTAGAGCGCTGGGTCCAGTTAGAGTGCCGAATTGAGATAGAGCATCGAGTTGGGTTAAAGCGCTGAGTCCAGTTAGGGTGCCAAATTGAGATAGAGCATCGAGTTGGGTTAGAGCGCTGAGTCAAGACAGAGTGCTGAATTGATTTAGAGCACCGAGTCCAGTTAGAGTGCCGAGTCAAGATAGAGCGCCGAATCAAGATAGAGCGCCGAGTTGAGTCAGAGTGTTGAGTCCAGTTAGAGTGCCGAATTGAGATAGAGTGCTGAGTAGAGTCAGAGCACTGAGTTGAGTTAGAGCGCCGAGTCCAGTTAGAGTGCCGAATCGAGATAGAGTGCTGAGTAGAGTCAGAGCACCGAGTTGAGTTAGAGTGCCGAATCGAGATAGAGTGCTGAGTAGAGTCAGAGCACCGAGTCCAGTTAGAGTGCCAAGTCGAGATAGAGCGCCGAGTCGAGATAAGAGTGCTGAGTCGAAATAGAGCACTGAGTCGAGATAGAACACCGAGTCAAGTTAGAGTGCAGAGTCAAGATAGAGTGCTGAGTAGAGTCAGAGCACCGAGTTGAGATAGAGCGCTGAGTCGAGTTGGAGTGCAGAGTTGAGATAGAGTGCTGAATAGAATCAGAGCACTGAGTCAAGAGAGAGTGCGGGGTAGAGTTGGAGAACTGAGTCCAGTTAGAGTGCCGAGGTGATTTAGAGTGCCGAGTCCAGTTAGAGTGCCAAGTCGAGATAGAGCACCGAGTTGCGCTAGAGCGCTGAGTCGAGACAGAGTGCTGAGTTGAATTAGAGCACCGAGCTGAGATAGAGCGGTAAGTTGAGTTAGAGTGCTGAGTCGAGACAGAGTGCTGAGTAGAGTCTGAGCACCGAGTCCAGTTAGAGCGCCGAGTCCAGTTAGAGTGCAGATACGAGATAGAGTGCTGAGTAGGATCAGAGCACCGAGTCGAGATAGAGTGCTGAGTAGAGTCAGGGCACCGAGTCCAGTTAGAGTGCCGCATTGATTTAGAGTACCGAGTCCAGTTACGGTGCCAAGTCGAGAAAGAGCGTCGAGTCGAGATAGAGCGCTGATTCGAGTTAGAGTGCCGAGTCAAGGTAGAGCGCTGAGTCGAGATGGCGCTCTATCTTGACTTGGCAGTCTATCTCAACTCGGCGCTCTGACTCGACTTGGCGCTCCATCTTGACTCGGCGCTCTATCTTGACTCGGCGCTCTATCTCGACTCGACGCTATATCTTGACTCGGCGCTCTGAGTCGAGATGGAGCGCTGAGTCGAGTCAGAGCACTGAGTTGAGATACAGCGCCGAGTCTAGTTAGAGCGCCTAGTCTAGTTAGAGCGCCGAGTCTACTTAGAGCGCCGAGTTCAGTTAGATCGCCGAGTCAGGATAGATTGCCGAGTCGAGATATAGCGCCAAGTGGATTCAGAGCGCTGAGCTGAGGTAGAGCGCCGAGTCCAGTTAGAGTGCCGAGTCCAGTTAGAGTGCCAATTTGAGGTAGAATGCTGAGAAGTGTCAGAGCACAAGTTGAGTTAGAGCATTGAGTCCAGTTAGAGTACCGAGTCGAGATAGGGCACCGAGTCAAGATAGAGTGCCGAGTCGAGATAGAGTGCTGAGTAGAGTCAGAGCGCTGAGTCAAGTCAGAATGGCAAGTCGAGATAGAGTGCCGAGTTGAGATGGAGCGCTGAGTTGAGATAGAGCGCTGAGTCGAGTCAGAGTGGCAAGTCAAGATAGAGCACCGAGTCGAGATAGAGTGCTGAGTCGAGATAGAGTGCTGAGTAGAGTCAGAGTGCCGAGTTGAGTTAGAGCACCGAGTCGAGTTACGGTGCAAATACGAGATAGAGTACAGAGTAGGATCAGAGCACCGAGTCGAGATAGGGTGCTGAGTAGAGTCAGAGCACCGAGTCCAGTTAGCATGCCGGATTGATTTAGAGTACCGAGTCCAGTTAGAGTGCCGAGTCGAGATAGAGCACCGAGTCGAGATAGAGCACTGAGTCGAGTCAGAATGGCAAGTCGAGATAGAGTGCCGAATCGAGTTAGAGCGCTGAGTCTAGGTAGAGTGCTGAGTCGAGTTAGAGAGCCGAGTAGAGTCAGAGCGCCGAGGTGAGTTAGAGTGGTGAGGCCTGTTACAGTGCCGAGTCGAGAGAAAGCGCCGAGTTCAGTCAGAGTGCTGATTAGAGTCAGAGCACCGAGTCCAGTTAGAGTGCCGTGTTGATTTAGAGTGCCGAGTTGATTTAGAATGCCGAGTTGAGATAGAGCGCCGAGTTGAGATAGAGTGCTGAGTTGGGATAGAGTGCCGAGCAGAGGCAGGTCACCGAGTGCAGTTAGAGTGCTGAGTTAATTTACAGCGTCGAGTCCAGTTTGAGTACTGGGTTGAGATAGAGTGCCGAGTCGAGATAAGAGTGCTGAGTCGAAATAGAGCGCTGAGTCGAGTTAGAGTGCCGAGTCGAGATAGAGTGCTGAGTCGAGATAGAGTGCCGGGTCAAGTTAGAGTGCCGAGTCGAAATAGAGTGCCGAGTCGAGTCAGAGTGGCAAGGAGAGATAGAGTGCCGAGTCGAGATAGAGTGCTGAGTCAAGTTAGAGTGGCAAGTCGAGATAGAGAGCCGAGTCAAGATAGAGTGCTGTGTCGAGATAGAGTGCTGAGTAGAGTCAGAGTGCTGAGTTGAGTTAGAGCGCCGAGTTGAGTTACAGTGCAGATACAAGATAGAGTACAGAGTAAGATCAGAGCACCGAGTGGAGATTGGGTGCTGAGTAGAGTCAGAGCACCGAGTCCAGTAAGAGTGCTGGGTTGATTTAGAGTGCCGAGTCGAGATAGAGTACAGAGTTGAGTTAGAGCGCTGAGTTGAGTTAGAGTGCAGATACGAGATAGAGTACAGAGTAGCATCAGAGCACCGAGTCGAGATTGGGTGCTGAGTAGAGTCAGAGCACGAGTCCAGTTAGATTGCCGGATTGATTTAGAGTACCGAGTCCAGTTAGAGTGCCGGGTCGAGATAGAGCCCGAGTCGAAATAGAGCGCTGAGTCGAGTCAGAATGGCAAGTCGAGATAGAGTGACAAGTCGAGATAGAGCGCTGAGTCGAGTTAGAGCGCCGAGTCGAGTTAGAGTGCCAAGTCGACATAGAGCACAGAGTCGAGATAGAGTGGTAAGTCGAATTAGAGTACTGAGTCGAGATAGAGCTCCGAGCCGAGATAGAGCGCTAAGTCAAGTCAGAGGGACAAGAAGAGATAGAGTGCCAAGTCGAGACAGAGCACTGAGTCGAGATAGAGCGCTGAGTCGAGTCAGAGTGGCAAGTCGAGATAGAGTACCGAGTCGAGATAGAGCACCGAGTCGAGATAGAACGCTGAGTCGAGTCAGAGTGGCAAGAAGAGTTAGAGCGCCGAGTAGAGATAGAGTGCTGAGTAGAGTCAGTGTGCCGAGTTGAGATGGAGCCCCGAGTCGAGTTACAGAGCAGATACGAGATAGAGTACAGAGTCGTATCAGAGCACCGAGTCAAGATAGGGTGCTGAGTAGAGTCAGAGCACTGAGTCCAGTTAGAGTGCCGGATTGATTTAGAGTACCGAGTCCAGTTAGAGTGCCGAGTCGAGATAGAGCGCGAGTTGAGATAGAGTGCTGAGTCGAGTCAGTGTGGCAAGAAGAGATAGAGTGCTAAGTCGAGATAGAGTGCTGAGTCGAGATAGAGCGCCGGATCCACTTAGGGTGCTGAGTCGAGATAGAGCGCTGAGTCGAGATAGAGCACTGAGTGGAGTCAGAATGGCAAGAAGAGATAGATTGCCGTGTCGAGATAGAGTGCTGAGTCGAGTCAGAATGACAAGTCGAGCTAGAGTGCTGAGTCGAGATAGAGCACCGAGTCGATATAGAGTGCTGAGTCGAGATAGAGCACCGAGACCAGTTAGGGTGCTGAGTCGAGATAGAGCGCTGCGTCGAGATAGAGCGCTGAGTCGAGTCAGAATGGCAAGTCGAGATAGAGCACCGAATCGAGATAGAGCGCTGAGTTGAGTCAGAATGGCAAGTCGAGATAGAGTACCGAGGCAAGATAGAGTGCTGAGACGAGATAGAGCGCCAAGTCCAGTTAGAGTGCTGAGTCGAGGTAGAGCGCCGAGTTGAGATAGAGCGCCGGATCCATTTAGGGTGCTGAGTCGAGATAGAGCGTTGAGTCGAGATAGAGCGCTGAGTTGAGATAGAGCACTGAGTCGAGATAGAGCGCTGAGTGTAGTCAGAATGGCAAGAAGAGATAGATTGCCGAGTCGAGATAGAGCACTGAGTCGAGATAGAGCGCTGAGTGGAGTCAGAATGGCAAGAAGAGATAGATTGCCGAGTCGAGATAGAGTGCTGAGTCGAGATAGAGAGCCAAGTCCAGTTAGAGTGCTGAATTGAGGTAGAACGCTGAGTCGAGATAGAGCGCTGAGTCGAGTCAGAATGGCAAGTCGAGATAGAGTACCGAGTCGATATAGAGTGCTGAGTCGAGATAGAGCACCGAGACCAGTTAGGGTGCTGAGTCGAGATAGAGCGCTGCGTCGAGATAGAGCGCTTAGTCGAGTCAGAATGGCAAGTCGAGATAGAGCACCGAATCGAGATAGAGCGCTGAGTTGAGTCAGAATGGCAAGTCGAGATAGAGTACCGAGGCAAGATAGAGTGCTGAGACGAGATAGAGCGCCAAGTCCAGTTAGAGTGCTGAGTCGAGGTAGAGCGCCGAGTTGAGATAGAGCGCCGGATCCATTTAGGGTGCTGAGTCGAGATAGAGCGTTGAGTCGAGATAGAGCGCTGAGTCGAGATAGAGCACTGAGTCGAGATAGAGCGCTGAGTGTAGTCAGAATGGCAAGAAGAGATAGATTGCCGAGTCGAGATAGAGCACTGAGTCGAGATAGAGCGCTGAGTGGAGTCAGAATGGCAAGAAGAGATAGATTGCCGAGTCGAGATAGAGTGCTGAGTCGAGATAGAGAGCCAAGTCCAGTTAGAGTGCTGAATTGAGGTAGAACGCTGAGTCGAGATAGAGCGCTGAGTCGAGTCAGAATGGCAAGTCGAGATAGAGTACCGAGTCGAGATAGAGTGCTGAGTCGAGATAGAATGCTGAGTCAAAACAGAGCACCGAGTCCAGTTAGGGTGCTGAGTCGAGATAGAGCGCTGAGTCGAGATAGAGCACTGCGTCGAGTCAGAATGGCAAGTCGAGATAGAGAGCAGAGTCGAGATAGAGCGCCGAGTCGATATAGAGCGCTGAGTCGAGTCAGAATGGCAAGTCGAGATAGAGTACCGAGTCGAGATAGAGCAAGGAGTCGAGAGAGAGTGCTAAGTCGAGTGAGAGTGCCAAGACGAGATAGAGTGCCGAGTCGAGATAGAGTGCCGAGTCGAGATTGAGCGCCAAGTCAAGTTAGAGTGCTAAGCCAAGTTAGAGCGCCGAGCCGAGTTAGAGTGCCAAGTCGAGATAGACTGCTGAGTAGAGTCAGCGCGCCGAGTCGAGATAGATTGCTCAGTAGAGTCAGATCCCTGAGTATAGTTAGAGTACCGAGTCGAATAGAGCACGGAGTCGAGATAGAGTGCTAAGTCGAATTAGAGTGCCGAGTCGAGTGAGAGTGCCGCGTCGTGATAGAACGCCGAGTCGAGATAGAGTGCTAAGTCGAGATAGAGTGCCGAGTCGAGATAGAGTGCCAAGTTGAGATAGAGTACCGAGTCGAGATAGAGTGCTGAGTCGCGATAGATTGCCGAGTCGAGATAGAGCACTGAGTCGAGATAGAGCGCTGAGTGGAGTCAGAATGGCAAGAAGAGATAGATTGCCGAGTCGAGATAGAGTGCTGAGTCGAGATAGAGAGCCAAGTCCAGTTAGAGTGCTGAATTGAGGTAGAACGCTGAGTCGAGATAGAGCGCTGAGTCGAGTCAGAATGGCAAGTCGAGATAGAGTACCGAGTCGAGATAGAGTGCTGAGTCGAGATAGAATGCTGAGTCAAAACAGAGCACCGAGTCCAGTTAGGGTGCTGAGTCGAGATAGAGCGCTGAGTCGAGATAGAGCACTGCGTCGAGTCAGAATGGCAAGTCGAGATAGAGAGCAGAGTCGAGATAGAGCGCCGAGTCGATATAGAGCGCTGAGTCGAGTCAGAATGGCAAGTCGAGATAGAGTACCGAGTCGAGATAGAGCAAGGAGTCGAGAGAGAGTGCTAAGTCGAGTGAGAGTGCCAAGACGAGATAGAGTGCCGAGTCGAGATAGAGTGCCGAGTCGAGATTGAGCGCCAAGTCAAGTTAGAGTGCTAAGCCAAGTTAGAGCGCCGAGCCGAGTTAGAGTGCCAAGTCGAGATAGACTGCTGAGTAGAGTCAGTGCGCCGAGTCGAGATAGATTGCTCAGTAGAGTCAGATCCCTGAGTATAGTTAGAGTACCGAGTCGAATAGAGCACGGAGTCGAGATAGAGTGCTAAGTCGAATTAGAGTGCCGAGTCGAGTGAGAGTGCCGCGTCGTGATAGAACGCCGAGTCGAGATAGAGTGCTAAGTCGAGATAGAGTGCCGAGTCGAGATAGAGTGCCAAGTTGAGATAGAGTACCGAGTCGAGATAGAGTGCTGAGTCGCGATAGAGTGCTGAGTCGAGATAGAGCGCCGAGTCGATATAGAGCGCTGAGTCGAGTCAGAATGGCAAGTCGAGATAGAGTACCGAGTCGAGATAGAGCATGGAGTCGAGATAGAGCATGGAGTTGAGAGAGAGTGCTAAGTCGAGTGAGAGGGCCAAGTCGAGATTCAGTGCCGAGTCGAGATAGAGTGCCGTTTCGAGATAGAGTGCTGAGTCAAGATTGAGCGCCGAGCCGAGTTCGAGTGCCGAGTCGAGATAGACTGCTGAGTAGAGTCAGCGTGCCGAGTCGAGATAGATTGCTCAGTAGAGTCAGATCCCCGAGTATAGTTAGAGTACCGAGTCAAGATAGAGCACGGAGTCGAGATAGAGTGCTAAGTCGAATTAGACTGCCGAGTCGAGAGAGAGTGCCGAGTCGTGATAGAAGCCGAGTCGAGATAGAGTGCTAAGTCGAGTTAGAGTGCCGAGTCGAGATAGTGTGCCGAGTCGAGATAGAGTGCCGAGTCGAGATAGAGCACGGACTCGAGATAGAGTGCTAAGTCGAGATAGAGTGCTAAGTCGAGTTAGAGTGGCAAGTCGAGATAGAGTGCCGAGTCGAGATAGAGTGCTGAGTCGAGGTAGAGCGCCGAGTTGAGATAGAGCGCGGGATCCATTTAGGGTGCTGAGTCGAGATAGAACGCTGAGTCGAGATAAAGCACTGAGTGGAGTCAGAATGGCAAGTCGAGATAGAGTGCTGAGTCGAGATAGAGCGCCGACTCGATATAGAGTGCTGAGTCGAGTCAGAATGGCAAGTCGAGATAGAGTAACGAGTCGAGATAGAGTGCTGAGTCGAGATAGAGTGCTGAGTCGAGAAAGAGCACCGAGTCCAATTAGGGTGCTGAGTCGAGATAGAACGCTGAGTTGCGATAGAGCGCTGAGTCGAGTCAGAATGGCAAGTCGAGATAGAGTGTTGAGTTGAGATAGAGCGCCGAGTCGATATAGAGCGCTGAGTCGTGTCAGAATGGCAAGTCGAGATAGAGTACCGAGTTGAGATAGAGCACGGAGTCGAGAGAGAGTGCTAAGTCGAGTGAGAGTGCCAAGTCGAGATAGAGTGCCGAGTCGAGATAGAGTGCCGTTTCGAGATAGAGTGCCGAGTCGAGATTGAGCGCCGAGCCGAGTTCGAGTGCCGAGTCGAGATAGACTGCTGAGTAGAGTCAGCGCGCCGAGATGAGATAGATTGCTCAGTAGAGTCAGATCCCCGAGTATAGTTAGAGTACCGAGTCGAGATAGAGCACGGAGTCAAGATAGAGTGCTAAGTCGAATTAGACTGCCGAGTCGAGATAGAGTGCCAAGTCGAGATAGAGTGCCGAGTTGAGATAGAGCACGGATTCGAGATAGAGTGCTAAGTCGAGTTAGAGTGCTAAGTCGAGTTAGAGTGGCAAGTCGAGAAAGAGCGCCGAGTCGAGATAGAGCGCTGAGTCGAGTCAGAATGGCAAGAAGAGATAGATTGCTGAGTCGAGATAGAGTGCTGAGTCGAGATAGAGAGCCAAGTCCACTTAGAGTGCTGAGTTGAGGTAGAACCCTGAGTCGAGATAGAGCGCTGAGTCGAGTCAGAATGGCAAGTCGAGATAGAGTACCGAGTCGAGATAGAGTGCTGAGTCGAGATAGAGCGCCGAGTCCATTTAGAGTGCCAGGTCGAGATAACGTGCCGAGTCCAGTACAAGTGCCGAGTAGAGTTAGAGCGCTGAGTTGAGACAGAGTGCCGAGTCGAGTTAGAGTGCCGAGTACAATCAGAGCACCGAGTTGAGTTAGAGTGTCGAGTCCAGTTAGAGTGCCGAATTGCGATAGAGTGCTGAGTAGAGTCAGAGCACCAAATTGAGTTAGAGTGCCGAGTCCAGTTAGAGTGCCGAATCGAAATAGAGTGCTGAGTAGAATCAGAGCACCGAGTTGAGTTAGAGTGCTGAATCGAGATAGAGTGCCGAGTAGAGTCAGAGCGCTGAGTTGCGTTAGAGCGCTGGGTCCAGTTAGAGTGCCGAATTGAGATAGAGCATCGAGTTGGGTAAAAGCGCTGAGTTCAATTAGGGTGCCGAATTGAGATAGAGCATCGAGTTGGGTTAGAGCGCTGAGTCAAGACAGAGTGCTGAGTTGAGTTAGAGCACCGAGTCAAGATAGAGTGGTAAGTCGAGTTAGAGTGCTGAGTAGAGTCAGAGCACCGAGTCCAGTTAGAATGCTGAGCTGATTTAGAGTGCTGAGTCCAGTTAGAGCGCTGAGTTGATTTAGAGTGCTGAGTCCAGTTAGAGTGCTGAATTGATTTAGAGCGCCGAGTCCAGTTAGAGTGCCGAGTCAAGATAGAGCGCCGAATCAAGATAGAGCGCCGAGTTGAGTCAGAGTGTCGAGTCCAGTTAGAGTGCCGAATTGAGATAGAGTGCTGAGTAGAGTCAGAGCACTGAGTTGAGTTAGAGCGCCGAGTCCAGTTAGAGTGCCGAATCGAGATAGAGTGCTGAGTAGAGTCAGAGCACCGAGTTGAGTTAGAGTGCCGAATCGAGATAGAGTGCTGAGTAGAGTCAGAGCACCGAGTTGAGTTAGAGCGCCGAGTCCAGTTAGAGTGCCGAATCGAGATAGAGTGCTGAGTAGAGTCAGAGCACCGAGTCCAGTTAGAGTGCCGAGTCGAGATAGAGCGCCGAGTCGAGATAAGAGTGCTGAGTCAAGATAGAGCGCCGAGTCGATATAGAGCGCTGAGTCGAGTCAGAATGGCAAGTCGAGATAGAGTAACGAGTCGAGAAAGAGTGCTGAGTCGAGATAGAGTGCTGAGTCGAGATAGAGCACCGAGTCCAATTAGGGTGCTGAGTCGAGATAGAACGCTGAGTTGCGATAGAGCGCTGAGTCGAGTCAGAATGGCAAGTCGAGATAGAGTGTTGAGTCGAGATAGAGCGCCGAGTCGATATAGAGCGCTGAGTCGTGTCAGAATGGCAAGTCGAGATAGAGTACCGAGTCGAGACAGAGTGGTAAGTCGATATAGAGTGCTGAGTCGAGTCAGAATGGCAGGTCGAGATAGAGTACCGAGTCGAGATAGAGCAAGGAGTCGAGAGAGAGTGCTAAGTCGAGTGAGAGTGCCAAGTTGAGATAGAGTGCCGAGTCGAGATAGAGTGCCGAGTCGAGATTGAGCGCCAAGTCAAGTTAGAGTGCTAAGCCAAGTTAGAGCGCCGAGCCGAGTTAGAGTGCCAAGTCGAGATAGACTGC
Source organism: Carcharodon carcharias (assembly GCF_017639515.1). Taxonomy (NCBI): domain Eukaryota; kingdom Metazoa; phylum Chordata; class Chondrichthyes; order Lamniformes; family Lamnidae; genus Carcharodon; species Carcharodon carcharias. The sequence goes on from NC_054469.1 coordinate 174,388,927, forward strand.
TGAGTAGAGTCAGCGCGCCGAGTCGAGATAGATTGCTCAGTAGAGTCAGATCCCTGAGTATAGTTAGAGTACCGAGTCGAGATAGAGCACGGAGGCGAGATAGAGTGCTAAGTCGAATTAGAGTGCCGAGTCGAGTGAGAGTGCCGCGTCGTGATAGAACGCCGAGTCGAGATAGAGTGCTAAGTCGAGATAGAGTGCCAAGTCGATATAGAGTGCCAAGTTGAGATAGAGCACAGATTCGAGATAGAGTGCTAAGTCGAGTTAGAGTGCCGAGTCGAGATAGGGTGCCGAGTCGAGATAGAGTGCCAAGTCGAGATAGAGCACAGATTCGAGATAGGGTGCTAAGTCGAGTTAGAGTGCTAAGTCGAGTTAGAGTGGCAAGTCGAGATAGAGCGCCGAGTCGAGATAGAGTGCTGAGTCAAATCAGAATGGCAAGAAGCGATAGAGCGCTGAGTCGAGATAGAGTGCCGAGTCGAGTCAGAATGGCAAGTCGAGATAGAGTGATGAGTCGAGGTAGAACGCCGAGTCGATATAGAGCGCTGAGTCAAGTCAGAACGGCAAGTCGAGATAGATTACCGAGTCGAGATAGAGTGCTGAGTCGAGATAGAGTGCTGAGTCGAGATAGAGCGCCGAGTCGATATAGAGCGCTGAATCGAGTCAGAATGGCAAGTCGAGATAGAGTACCGAGTCGAGATAGAGCATGGAGTCGAGATAGAGCATGGAGTTGAGAGAGAGTGCTAAGTCGAGTGAGAGGGCCAAGTCGAGATTCAGTGCAGAGTCGAGATAGAGTGCCGTTTCGAGATAGAGTGCCGAGTCAAGATTGAGCGCCGAGCCGAGTTCGAGTGCCGAGTCGAGATAGACTGCTGAGTAGAGTCAGCGTGCCGAGTTGAGATAGATTGCTCAGTAGAGTCAGATCCCCGAGTATAGTTAGAGTACCGAGTCAAGATAGAGCATGGAGTCGAGATAGAGTGCTAAGTCGAATTAGACTGCCGAGTCGAGAGAGAGTGCCGAGTCGTGATAGAAGCCGAGTCGAGATAGAGTGCTAAGTCGAGTTAGAGTGCCGATTCGAGATAGTGTGCCGAGTCGAGATAGAGTGCCGAGTCGAGACAGAGCACGGACTCGAGATAGAGTGCTAAGTCGAGATAGAGTGCTAAGTCGAGTTAGAGTGGCAAGTCGAGATAGAGTGCTGAGTCGAGGTAGAGCGCCGAGTTGAGATAGAGCGCGGGATCCACTTAGGGTGCTGAGTCGAGATAGAACGCTGAGTCGAGATAGAGCACTGAGTGGAGTCAGAATGGCAAGTCGAGATAGAGTGCTGAGTCGAGATAGAGCGCCGAGTCGATATAGAGCGCTGAGTCGAGTCAGAATGGCAAGTCGAGATAGAGTAACGAGTCGAGATAGAGTGCTGAGTCGAGATAGAGTGCTGAGTCGAGATAGAGCACCGAGTCCAATTAGGGTGCTGAGTCGAGATAGAACGCTGAGTTGCGATAGAGCGCTGAGTCGAGTCAGAATGGCAAGTCGAGATAGAGTGTTGAGTCGAGATAGAGCGCCGAGTCGATATAGAGCGCTGAGTCGTGTCAGAATGGCAAGTCGAGATAGAGTACCGAGTCGAGATAGAGCACGGAGTCGAGAGAGAGTGCTAAGTCGAGTGAGAGTGCCAAGTCGAGATAGAGTGCCGAGTCGAGATAGAGTGCCGTTTCGAGATAGAGTGCCGAGTCGAGATTGAGCGCCGAGCCGAGTTCGAGTGCCGAGTCGAGATAGACTGCTGAGTAGAGTCAGCGCGCCGAGATGAGATAGATTGCTCAGTAGAGTCAGATCCCCGAGTATAGTTAGAGTACCGAGTCGAGATAGAGCACGGAGTCAAGATAGAGTGCTAAGTCGAATTAGACTGCCGAGTCGAGAGAGAGTGCCGAGTCATGATAGAACACCGAGTCGAGATAGAGTGCTAAGTCTAGTTAGAGTGCCGTGTCGAGATAGAGTGCCAAGTCGAGATAGAGTGCCGAGTCAAGATAGACTGCTGGGTAGAGTCAGCACGCCGAGTCGAGATAGATTGCTCAGTAGAGTCAGATCACCGAGTATAGTTAGAGTACCGAGTCGAGATAGAGAAAAGAGTCGAGATAGAGTGCTAAGTTGAGTTAGACTGCTAAGTCGAGTTAGAGTGGCAAGTCGAGATAGAGCGCCGAGTCGAGATAGAGCGCTGAGTCGAATCAGAATGGCAAGAAGAGATAGAGCGCTGAGTCGAGATAGAGTGCCGAGTCGAGTCAGAATGGCAAGTCGAGATAGAGTGCTGAGTCGAGGTAGAACGCTGAGTCGATATAGAGCGCTGAGTCAAGTCAGAACGGCAAGTCGAGATAGAGTACCGAGTCGAGATAGAGTGCTGAGTCGAGATAGAGTGCTGAGTCGAGATAGAGCGCCGAGTCGATATAGAGCGCTGAGTCGAGTCAGAATGGAAGTCGAGAAAGAGTACCGAGTCGAGATAGAGCATGGAGTCGAGATAGAGCATGGAGTTGAGAGAGAGTGCTAAGTCGAGTGAGAGGGCCAAGTCGAGATTCAGTGCCGAGTCGAGATAGAGTGCCGTTTCGAGATAGAGTGCCGAGTCAAGATTGAGTGCCGAGCCGAGTTCGAGTGCCGAGTCGAGATAGACTGCTGAGTAGAGTCAGCGTGCCGAGTCGAGATAGATTGCTCAGTAGAGTCAGATCCCCGAGTATAGTTAGAGTACCGAGTCAAGATAGAGCACGGAGTCGAGATAGAGTGCTAAGTCGAGTTAGACTGCTAAGTCGAGTTAGAGTGGCAAGTCGAGATAGAGCGCCGAGTCGAGATAGAGCGCTGAGTCGAATCAGAATGGCAAGAAGAGATAGAGCGCTGAGTCGAGATAGAGTGCCGAGTCGAGTCAGAATGGCAAGTCGAGATAGAGTGCTGAGTCGAGGTAGAACGCCGAGTCGATATAGAGCGCTGAGTCAAGTCAGAACGGCAAGTCGAGATAGAGTACCGAGTCGAGATAGAGTGCTGAGTCGAGATAGAGTGCTCAGTCAAGATAGAGCGCCGAGTCGATATAGAGCGCTGAGTCGAGTCAGAATGGCAAGTCGAGATAGAGTACCGCGTCGAGATAGAGCATGGAGTCGATATAGAGCATGGAGTTGAGAGAGAGTGCTAAGTCGAGTGAGAGGGCCAAGTCGAGATTCAGTGCCGAGTCGAGATAGAGTGCCGTTTCGAGATAGAGTGCCGAGTCAAGATTGAGCGCCGAGCCGAGTTCGAGTGCCGAGTCGAGATAGACTGCTGAGTAGAGTCAGCGTGCCGAGTCGAGATAGATTGCTCAGTAGAGTCAGATCCCCGAGTATAGTTAGAGTACCGAGTCAAGATAGAGCACGGAGTCGAGATAGAGTGCTAAGTCGAATTAGACTGCCGAGTCGAGAGAGAGTGCCGAGTCGTGATAGAAGCTTAGTCGAGATAGAGTGCTAAGTCGAGTTAGAGTGCCGAGTCGATTTAGAGTGCCGAGTCGAGATAGAGTGCCGAGTCGAGATAGAGCACGGACTCGAGATAGAGTGCTAAGTCGAGATAGAGTGCTATGTCGAGTTAGAGTGGCAAGTCGAGATAGAGTGCCGAGTCGAGATAGAGTGCTGAGTCGAGGTAGAGCGCCGAGTTGAGATAGAGCGCGGGATCCATTTAGGGTGCTGAGTCGAGATAGAATGCTGAGTCGAGATAGAGCACTGAGTGGAGTCAGAATGGCAAGTCGAGATAGAGTGCTGAGTCGAGATAGAGCGCCGAGTCGATATAGAGCGCTGAGTCGAGTCAGAATGGCAAGTCGAGATAGAGTGCCGAGTCGAGTTAGAGCGCTGAGTCTAGGTAGAGTGCTGAGTCCAGTTAGAGAGCCGAGTAGAGTCAGAGCGCCGAGGTGAGTTAGAGTGGTGAGGCCTGTTACAGTGCCGAGTCGAGAGAAAGCGCCGAGTTCAGTCAGAGTGCTGAGTAGAGTCAGAGCACCGAGTGCAGTTAGAGTGCCGTGTTGATTTAGAGTGCCGAGTTGATTTAGAATGCCGAGTTGAGATAGAGCGCCGAGTTGAGATAGAGTGCTGAGTTGGGATAGAGTGCCGAGCAGAGGCAGGTCACCGAGTGCAGTTATAGTGCTGAGTTAATTTACAGCGTCGAGTCCAGTTTGAGTACTGGGTTGAGATAGAGTGCCGAGTCGAGATAAGAGTGCTGAGTCGAAATAGAGCGCTGAGTCGAGTTAGAGTGCCGAGTCGAGATAGAGTGCTGAGTCGAGATAGAGTGCCGGGTCAAGTTAGAGTGCCGAGTCGAAATAGAGTGCCGAGTCGAGTCAGAGTGGCAAGGAGAGATAGAGTGCCGAGTCGAGATAGAGTGCTGAGTCAAGTTAGAGTGGCAAGTCGAGATAGAGAGCCGAGTCAAGATAGAGTGCTGTGTCGAGATAGAGTGCTGAGTAGAGTCAGAGTGCTGAGTTGAGTTAGAGCGCCGAGTTGAGTTACAGTGCAGATACAAGATAGAGTACAGAGTAAGATCAGAGCACCGAGTGGAGATTGGGTGCTGAGTAGAGTCAGAGCACCGAGTCCAGTAAGAGTGCTGGGTTGATTTAGAGTGCCGAGTCGAGATAGAGTACAGAGTTGAGTTAGAGCGCTGAGTTGAGTTAGAGTGCAGATACGAGATAGAGTACAGAGTAGCATCAGAGCACCGAGTCGAGATTGGGTGCTGAGTAGAGTCAGAGCACGAGTCCAGTTAGATTGCCGGATTGATTTAGAGTACCGAGTCCAGTTAGAGTGCCGGGTCGAGATAGAGCCCGAGTCGAAATAGAGCGCTGAGTCGAGTCAGAATGGCAAGTCGAGATAGAGTGACAAGTCGAGATAGAGCGCTGAGTCGAGTTAGAGCGCCGAGTCGAGTTAGAGTGCCAAGTCGACATAGAGCACAGAGTCGAGATAGAGTGGTAAGTCGAATTAGAGTACTGAGTCGAGATAGAGCTCCGAGCCGAGATAGAGCGCTAAGTCAAGTCAGAGGGACAAGAAGAGATAGAGTGCCAAGTCGAGACAGAGCACTGAGTCGAGATAGAGCGCTGAGTCGAGTCAGAGTGGCAAGTCGAGATAGAGTACCGAGTCGAGATAGAGCACCGAGTCGAGATAGAACGCTGAGTCGAGTCAGAGTGGCAAGAAGAGTTAGAGCGCCGAGTAGAGATAGAGTGCTGAGTAGAGTCAGTGTGCCGAGTTGAGATGGAGCCCCGAGTCGAGTTACAGAGCAGATACGAGATAGAGTACAGAGTCGTATCAGAGCACCGAGTCAAGATAGCGTGCTGAGTAGAGTCAGAGCACTGAGTCCAGTTAGAGTGCCGGATTGATTTAGAGTACCGAGTCCAGTTAGAGTGCCGAGTCGAGATAGAGCGCGAGTTGAGATAGAGTGCTGAGTCGAGTCAGTGTGGCAAGAAGAGATAGAGTGCTAAGTCGAGATAGAGTGCTGAGTCGAGATAGAGCGCCGGATCCACTTAGGGTGCTGAGTCGAGATAGAGCGCTGAGTCGAGATAGAGCACTGAGTGGAGTCAGAATGGCAAGAAGAGATAGATTGCCGTGTCGAGATAGAGTGCTGAGTCGAGTCAGAATGACAAGTCGAGCTAGAGTGCTGAGTCGAGATAGAGCACCGAGTCGATATAGAGTGCTGAGTCGAGATAGAGCACCGAGACCAGTTAGGGTGCTGAGTCGAGATAGAGCGCTGCGTCGAGATAGAGCGCTGAGTCGAGTCAGAATGGCAAGTCGAGATAGAGCACCGAATCGAGATAGAGCGCTGAGTTGAGTCAGAATGGCAAGTCGAGATAGAGTACCGAGGCAAGATAGAGTGCTGAGACGAGATAGAGCGCCAAGTCCAGTTAGAGTGCTGAGTCGAGGTAGAGCGCCGAGTTGAGATAGAGCGCCGGATCCATTTAGGGTGCTGAGTCGAGATAGAGCGTTGAGTCGAGATAGAGCGCTGAGTCGAGATAGAGCACTGAGTCGAGATAGAGCGCTGAGTGTAGTCAGAATGGCAAGAAGAGATAGATTGCCGAGTCGAGATAGAGCACTGAGTCGAGATAGAGCGCTGAGTGGAGTCAGAATGGCAAGAAGAGATAGATTGCCGAGTCGAGATAGAGTGCTGAGTCGAGATAGAGAGCCAAGTCCAGTTAGAGTGCTGAATTGAGGTAGAACGCTGAGTCGAGATAGAGCGCTGAGTCGAGTCAGAATGGCAAGTCGAGATAGAGTACCGAGTCGAGATAGAGTGCTGAGTCGAGATAGAATGCTGAGTCAAAACAGAGCACCGAGTCCAGTTAGGGTGCTGAGTCGAGATAGAGCGCTGAGTCGAGATAGAGCACTGCGTCGAGTCAGAATGGCAAGTCGAGATAGAGAGCAGAGTCGAGATAGAGCGCCGAGTCGATATAGAGCGCTGAGTCGAGTCAGAATGGCAAGTCGAGATAGAGTACCGAGTCGAGATAGAGCAAGGAGTCGAGAGAGAGTGCTAAGTCGAGTGAGAGTGCCAAGACGAGATAGAGTGCCGAGTCGAGATAGAGTGCCGAGTCGAGATTGAGCGCCAAGTCAAGTTAGAGTGCTAAGCCAAGTTAGAGCGCCGAGCCGAGTTAGAGTGCCAAGTCGAGATAGACTGCTGAGTAGAGTCAGCGAGCCGAGTCGAGATAGATTGCTCAGTAGAGTCAGATCCCTGAGTATAGTTAGAGTACCGAGTCGAATAGAGCACGGAGTCGAGATAGAGTGCTAAGTCGAATTAGAGTGCCGAGTCGAGTGAGAGTGCCGCGTCGTGATAGAACGCCGAGTCGAGGTAGAGTGCTAAGTCGAGATAGAGTGCCGAGTCGAGATAGAGTGCCAAGTTGAGATAGAGTACCGAGTCGAGATAGAGTGCTGAGTCGCGATAGAGTGCTGAGTCGAGATAGAGCGCCGAGTCGATATAGAGCGCTGAGTCGAGTCAGAATGGCAAGTCGAGATAGAGTACCGAGTCGAGATAGAGCATGGAGTCGAGATAGAGCATGGAGTTGAGAGAGAGTGCTAAGTCGAGTGAGAGGGCCAAGTCGAGATTCAGTGCCGAGTCGAGATAGAGTGCCGTTTCGAGATAGAGTGCTGAGTCAAGATTGAGCGCCGAGCCGAGTTCGAGTGCCGAGTCGAGATAGACTGCTGAGTAGAGTCAGCGTGCCGAGTCGAGATAGATTGCTCAGTAGAGTCAGATCCCCGAGTATAGTTAGAGTACCGAGTCAAGATAGAGCACGGAGTCGAGATAGAGTGCTAAGTCGAATTAGACTGCCGAGTCGAGAGAGAGTGCCGAGTCGTGATAGAAGCCGAGTCGAGATAGAGTGCTAAGTCGAGTTAGAGTGCCGAGTCGAGATAGTGTGCCGAGTCGAGATAGAGTGCCGAGTCGAGATAGAGCACGGACTCGAGATAGAGTGCTAAGTCGAGATAGAGTGCTAAGTCGAGTTAGAGTGGCAAGTCGAGATAGAGTGCCGAGTCGAGATAGAGTGCTGAGTCGAGGTAGAGCGCCGAGTTGAGATAGAGCGCGGGATCCATTTAGGGTGCTGAGTCGAGATAGAACGCTGAGTCGAGATAAAGCACTGAGTGGAGTCAGAATGGCAAGTCGAGATAGAGTGCTGAGTCGAGATAGAGCGCCGACTCGATATAGAGTGCTGAGTCGAGTCAGAATGGCAAGTCGAGATAGAGTAACGAGTCGAGATAGAGTGCTGAGTCGAGATAGAGTGCTGAGTCGAGAAAGAGCACCGAGTCCAATTAGGGTGCTGAGTCGAGATAGAACGCTGAGTTGCGATAGAGCGCTGAGTCGAGTCAGAATGGCAAGTTGAGATAGAGTGTTGAGTTGAGATAGAGCGCCGAGTCGATATAGAGCGCTGAGTCGTGTCAGAATGGCAAGTCGAGATAGAGTACCGAGTCGAGATAGAGCACGGACTCGAGATAGAGTGCTAAGTCGAGTTAGAGTGCTAAGTCGAGTTAGAGTGGCAAGTCGAGAAAGAGCGCCGAGTCGAGATAGAGCGCTGAGTCGAGTCAGAATGGCAAGAAGAGATAGATTGCTGAGTCGAGATAGAGTGCTGAGTCGAGATAGAGAGCCAAGTCTACTTAGAGTGCTGAGTTGAGGTAGAACCCTGAGTCGAGATAGAGCGCTGAGTCGAGTCAGAATGGCAAGTCGAGATAGAGTACCGAGTCGAGATAGAGTGCTGAGTCGAGATAGAGCGCCGAGTCCATTTAGAGTGCCAGGTCGAGATAACGTGCCGAGTCCAGTACAAGTGCCGAGTAGAGTTAGAGCGCTGAGTTGAGACAGAGTGCCGAGTCGAGTTAGAGTGCCGAGTACAATCAGAGCACCGAGTTGAGTTAGAGTGTCGAGTCCAGTTAGAGTGCCGAATTGAGATAGAGTGCTGAGTAGAGTCAGAGCACCAAATTGAGTTAGAGTGCCGAGTCCAGTTAGAGCGCCGAATCGAAATAGAGTGCTGAGTAGAATCAGAGCACCGAGTTGAGTTAGAGTGCTGAATCGAGATAGAGTGCCGAGTAGAGTCAGAGCGCCGAGTTGCGTTAGAGCGCTGGGTCCAGTTAGAGTGCCGAATTGAGATAGAGCATCGAGTTGGGTTAAAGCGCTGAGTCCAGTTAGGGTGCCGAATTGAGATAGAGCATCGAGTTGGGTTAGAGCGCTGAGTCAAGACAGAGTGCTGAGTTGAGTTAGAGCACCGAGTCAAGATAGAGTGGTAAGTCGAGTTAGAGTGCTGAGTAGAGTCAGAGCACCGAGTCCAGTTAGAATGCTGAGCTGATTTAGAGTGCTGAGTCCAGTTAGAGCGCTGAGTTGATTTAGAGTGCTGAGTCCAGTTAGAGTGCTGAATTGATTTAGAGCGCCGAGTCCAGTTAGAGTGCCGAGTCAAGATAGAGCGCCGAATCAAGATAGAGCGCCGAGTTGAGTCAGAGTGTCGAGTCCAGTTAGAGTGCCGAATTGAGATAGAGTGCTGAGTAGAGTCAGAGCACTGAGTTGAGTTAGAGCGCCGAGTCCAGTTAGAGTGCCGAATCGAGATAGAGTGCTGAGTAGAGTCAGAGCACCGAGTTGAGTTAGAGTGCCGAATCGAGATAGAGTGCTGAGTAGAGTCAGAGCACCGAGTTGAGTTAGAGCGCCGAGTCCAGTTAGAGTGCCGAATCGAGATAGAGTGCTGAGTAGAGTCAGAGCACCGAGTCCAGTTAGAGTGCCGAGTCGAGATAGAGCGCCGAGTCGAGATAAGAGTGCTGAGTCAAGATAGAGCGCCGAGTCGATATAGAGCGCTGAGTCGAGTCAGAATGGCAAGTCGAGATAGAGTAACGAGTCGAGAAAGAGTGCTGAGTCGAGATAGAGTGCCGAGTCGAGTCAGAATGGCAAGTCGAGATAGAGTGCTGAGTCGAGGCAGAACGCCGAGTCGATATAGAGCGCTGAGTCAAGTCAGATCGGCAAGTCGAGATAGAGTACCGAGTCGAGATAGAGTGCTGAGTCGAGATAGAGTGCTGAGTCGAGATAGAGCGCCGAGTCGATATAGAGCGCTGAGTCGAGTCAGAATGGAAGTCGAGAAAGAGTACCGAGTCGAGATAGAGCATGGAGTCGAGATAGAGCATGGAGTTGAGAGAGAGTGCTAAGTCGAGTGAGAGGGCCAAGTCGAGATTCAGTGCCGAGTCGAGATAGAGTGCCGTTTCGAGATAGAGTGCCGAGTCAAGATTGAGTGCCGAGCCGAGTTCGAGTGCCGAGTCGAGATAGACTGCTGAGTAGAGTCAGCGTGCCGAGTCGAGATAGATTGCTCAGTAGAGTCAGATCCCCGAGTATAGTTAGAGTACCGAGTCAAGATAGAGCACGGAGTCGAGATAGAGTGCTAAGTCGAGTTAGACTGCTAAGTCGAGTTAGAGTGGCAAGTCGAGATAGAGCGCCGAGTCGAGATAGAGCGCTGAGTCGAATCAGAATGGCAAGAAGAGATAGAGCGCTGAGTCGAGATAGAGTGCCGAGTCGAGTCAGAATGGCAAGTCGAGATAGAGTGCTGAGTCGAGGTAGAACGCCGAGTCGATATAGAGCGCTGAGTCAAGTCAGAACGGCAAGTCGAGATAGAGTACCGAGTCGAGATAGAGTGCTGAGTCGAGATTGAGCGCCGAGCCGAGTTCGAGTGCCGAGTCGAGATAGACTGCTGAGTAGAGTCAGCGCGCCGAGATGAGATAGATTGCTCAGTAGAGTCAGATCCCCGAGTATAGTTAGAGTACCGAGTCGAGATAGAGCACGGAGTCAAGATAGAGTGCTAAGTCGAATTAGACTGCCGAGTCGAGATAGTGTGCCAAGTCGAGATAGAGTGCCGAGTCGAGATAGAGCACGGACTCGAGATAGAGTGCTAAGTCGAGTTAGAGTGCTAAGTCGAGTTAGAGTGGCAAGTCGAGAAAGAGCGCCGAGTCGAGATAGAGCGCTGAGTCGAGTCAGAATGGCAAGAAGAGATAGATTGCTGAGTCGAGATAGAGTGCTGAGTCGAGATAGAGAGCCAAGTCCACTTAGAGTGCTGAGTTGAGGTAGAACCCTGAGTCGAGATAGAGCGCTGAGTCGAGTCAGAATGGCAAGTCGAGATAGAGTACCGAGTCGAGATAGAGTGCTGAGTCGAGATAGAGCGCCGAGTCCATTTAGAGTGCCAGGTCGAGATAACGTGCCGAGTCCAGTACAAGTGCCGAGTAGAGTTAGAGCGCTGAGTTGAGACAGAGTGCCGAGTCGAGTTAGAGTGCCGAGTACAATCAGAGCACCGAGTTGAGTTAGAGTGTCGAGTCCAGTTAGAGTGCCGAATTGAGATAGAGTGCTGAGTAGAGTCAGAGCACCAAATTGAGTTAGAGTGCCGAGTCCAGTTAGAGCACCGAATCGAAATAGAGTGCTGAGTAGAATCAGAGCACCGAGTTGAGTTAGAGTGCTGAATCGAGATAGAGTGCCGAGTAGAGTCAGAGCGCCGAGTTGCGTTAGAGCGCTGGGTCCAGTTAGAGTGCCGAATTGAGATAGAGCATCGAGTTGGGTTAAAGCGCTGAGTCCAGTTAGGGTGCCGAATTGAGATAGAGCATCGAGTTGGGTTAGAGCGCTGAGTCAAGACAGAGTGCTGAGTTGAGTTAGAGCACCGAGTCAAGATAGAGTGGTAAGTCGAGTTAGAGTGCTGAGTAGAGTCAGAGCACCGAGTCCAGTTAGAATGCTGAGCTGATTTAGAGTGCTGAGTCCAGTTAGAGCGCTGAGTTGATTTAGAGTGCTGAGTCCAGTTAGAGTGCTGAATTGATTTAGAGCGCCGAGTCCAGTTAGAGTGCCGAGTCAAGATAGAGCGCCGAATCAAGATAGAGCGCCGAGTTGAGTCAGAGTGTCGAGTCCAGTTAGAGTACCGAATTGAGATAGAGTGCTGAGTAGAGTCAGAGCACTGAGTTGAGTTAGAGCGCCAAGTCCAGTTAGAGTGCCGAATCGAGATAGAGTGCTGAGTAGAGTCAGAGCACCGAGTTGAGTTAGAGTGCCGAATCGAGATAGAGTGCTGAGTAGAGTCAGAGCACCGAGTTGAGTTAGAGCGCCGAGTCCAGTCAGAGTGCCGAATCGAGATAGAGTGCTGAGTAGAGTCAGAGCACCGAGTCCAGTTAGAGTGCCGAGTCGAGATAGAGCGCCGAGTCGAGATAAGAGTGCTGAGTCAAGATAGAGCGCCGAGTCGATATAGAGCGCTGAGTCGAGTCAGAATGGCAAGTCGAGATAGAGTAACGAGTCGAGAAAGAGTGCTGAGTCGAGATAGAGTGCCGAGTCGAGTCAGAATGGCAAGTCGAGATAGAGTGCTGAGTCGAGGTAGAACGCCGAGTCGATATAGAGCGCTGAGTCAAGTCAGAACGGCAAGTCGAGATAGAGTACCGAGTCGAGATAGAGTGCTGAGTCGAGATAGAGTGCTGAGTCGAGATAGAGCGCCGAGTCGATATAGAGCGCTGAGTCGAGTCAGAATGGAAGTCGAGAAAGAGTACCGAGTCGAGATAGAGCATGGAGTCGAGATAGAGCATGGAGTTGAGAGAGAGTGCTAAGTCGAGTGAGAGGGCCAAGTCGAGATTCAGTGCCGAGTCGAGATAGAGTGCCGTTTCGAGATAGAGTGCCGAGTCAAGATTGAGTGCCGAGCCGAGTTCGAGTGCCGAGTCGAGATAGACTGCTGAGTAGAGTCAGCGTGCCGAGTCGAGATAGATTGCTCAGTAGAGTCAGATCCCCGAGTATAGTTAGAGTACCGAGTCAAGATAGAGCACGGAGTCGAGATAGAGTGCTAAGTCGAGTTAGACTGCTAAGTCGAGTTAGAGTGGCAAGTCGAGATAGAGCGCCGAGTCGAGATAGAGCGCTGAGTCGAATCAGAATGGCAAGAAGAGATAGAGCGCTGAGTCGAGATAGAGTGCCGAGTCGAGTCAGAATGGCAAGTCGAGATAGAGTGCTGAGTCGAGGTAGAACGCCGAGTCGATATAGAGCGCTGAGTCAAGTCAGAACGGCAAGTCGAGATAGAGTACCGAGTCGAGATAGAGTGCTGAGTCGAGATAGAGTGCTCAGTCGAGATAGAGCGCCGAGTCGATATAGAGCGCTGAGTCGAGTCAGAATGGCAAGTCGAGATAGAGTACCGCGTCGAGATAGAGCATGGAGTCGATATAGAGCATGGAGTTGAGAGAGAGTGCTAAGTCGAGTGAGAGGGCCAAGTCGAGATTCAGTGCCGAGTCGAGATAGAGTGCCGTTTCGAGATAGAGTGCCGAGTCAAGATTGAGCGCCGAGCCGAGTTCGAGTGCCGAGTCGAGATAGACTGCTGAGTAGAGTCAGCGTGCCGAGTCGAGATAGATTGCTCAGTAGAGTCAGATCCCCGAGTATAGTTAGAGTACCGAGTCAAGATAGAGCACGGAGTCGAGATAGAGTGCTAAGTCGAATTAGACTGCCGAGTCGAGGGAGAGTGCCGAGTCATGATAGAAGCTTAGTCGAGATAGAGTGCTAAGTCGAGTTAGAGTGCCGAGTCGATTTAGAGTGCCGAGTCGAGATAGAGTGCCGAGTCGAGATAGAGCACGGACTCGAGATAGAGTGCTAAGTCGAGATAGAGTGCTATGTCGAGTTAGAGTGGCAAGTCGAGATAGAGTGCCGAGTCGAGATAGAGTGCTGAGTCGAGGTAGAGCGCCGAGTTGAGATAGAGCGCGGGATCCATTTAGGGTGCTGAGTCGAGATAGAATGCTGAGTCGAGATAGAGCACTGAGTGGAGTCAGAATGGCAAGTCGAGATAGAGTGCTGAGTCGAGATAGAGCGCCGAGTCGATATAGAGCGCTGAGTCGAGTCAGAATGGCAAGTCGAGATAGAGTGCCGAGTCGAGTTAGAGCGCTGAGTCTAGGTAGAGTGCTGAGTCCAGTTAGAGAGCCGAGTAGAGTCAGAGCGCCGAGGTGAGTTAGAGTGGTGAGGCCTGTTACAGTGCCGAGTCGAGAGAAAGCGCCGAGTTCAGTCAGAGTGCTGAGTAGAGTCAGAGCACCGAGTGCAGTTAGAGTGCCGTGTTGATTTAGAGTGCCGAGTTGATTTAGAATGCCGAGTTGAGATAGAGCGCCGAGTTGAGATAGAGTGCTGAGTTGGGATAGAGTGCCGAGCAGAGGCAGGTCACCGAGTGCAGTTAGAGTGCTGAGTTAATTTACAGCGTCGAGTCCAGTTTGAGTACTGGGTTGAGATAGAGTGCCGAGTCGAGATAAGAGTGCTGAGTCGAAATAGAGCGCTGAGTCGAGTTAGAGTGCCGAGTCGAGATAGAGTGCTGAGTCGAGATAGAGTGCCGGGTCAAGTTAGAGTGCCGAGTCGAAATAGAGTGCCGAGTCGAGTCAGAGTGGCAAGGAGAGATAGAGTGCCGAGTCGAGATAGAGTGCTGAGTCAAGTTAGAGTGGCAAGTCGAGATAGAGAGCCGAGTCAAGATAGAGTGCTGTGTCGAGATAGAGTGCTGAGTAGAGTCAGAGTGCTGAGTTGAGTTAGAGCGCCGAGTTGAGTTACAGTGCAGATACAAGATAGAGTACAGAGTAAGATCAGAGCACCGAGTGGAGATTGGGTGCTGAGTAGAGTCAGAGCACCGAGTCCAGTAAGAGTGCTGGGTTGATTTAGAGTGCCGAGTCGAGATAGAGTACAGAGTTGAGTTAGAGCGCTGAGTTGAGTTAGAGTGCAGATACGAGATAGAGTACAGAGTAGCATCAGAGCACCGAGTCGAGATTGGGTGCTGAGTAGAGTCAGAGCACGAGTCCAGTTAGATTGCCGGATTGATTTAGAGTACCGAGTCCAGTTAGAGTGCCGGGTCGAGATAGAGCCCGAGTCGAAATAGAGCGCTGAGTCGAGTCAGAATGGCAAGTCGAGATAGAGTGACAAGTCGAGATAGAGCGCTGAGTCGAGTTAGAGCGCCGAGTCGAGTTAGAGTGCCAAGTCGACATAGAGCACAGAGTCGAGATAGAGTGGTAAGTCGAATTAGAGTACTGAGTCGAGATAGAGCTCCGAGCCGAGATAGAGCGCTAAGTCAAGTCAGAGGGACAAGAAGAGATAGAGTGCCAAGTCGAGACAGAGCACTGAGTCGAGATAGAGCGCTGAGTCGAGTCAGAGTGGCAAGTCGAGATAGAGTACCGAGTCGAGATAGAGCACCGAGTCGAGATAGAACGCTGAGTCGAGTCAGAGTGGCAAGAAGAGTTAGAGCGCCGAGTAGAGATAGAGTGCTGAGTAGAGTCAGTGTGCCGAGTTGAGATGGAGCCCCGAGTCGAGTTACAGAGCAGATACGAGATAGAGTACAGAGTCGTATCAGAGCACCGAGTCAAGATAGGGTGCTGAGTAGAGTCAGAGCACTGAGTCCAGTTAGAGTGCCGGATTGATTTAGAGTACCGAGTCCAGTTAGAGTGCCGAGTCGAGATAGAGCGCGAGTTGAGATAGAGTGCTGAGTCGAGTCAGTGTGGCAAGAAGAGATAGAGTGCTAAGTCGAGATAGAGTGCTGAGTCGAGATAGAGCGCCGGATCCACTTAGGGTGCTGAGTCGAGATAGAGCGCTGAGTCGAGATAGAGCACTGAGTGGAGTCAGAATGGCAAGAAGAGATAGATTGCCGTGTCGAGATAGAGTGCTGAGTCGAGTCAGAATGACAAGTCGAGCTAGAGTGCTGAGTCGAGATAGAGCACCGAGTCGATATAGAGTGCTGAGTCGAGATAGAGCACCGAGACCAGTTAGGGTGCTGAGTCGAGATAGAGCGCTGCGTCGAGATAGAGCGCTGAGTCGAGTCAGAATGGCAAGTCGAGATAGAGTAACGAGTCGAGAAAGAGTGCTGAGTCGAGATAGAGTGCCGAGTCGAGTCAGAATGGCAAGTCGAGATAGAGTGCTGAGTCGAGGTAGAACGCCGAGTCGATATAGAGCGCTGAGTCAAGTCAGAACGGCAAGTCGAGATAGAGTACCGAGTCGAGATAGAGTGCTGAGTCGAGATAGAGTGCTCAGTCGAGATAGAGCGCCGAGTCGATATAGAGCGCTGAGTCGAGTCAGAATGGAAGTCGAGAAAGAGTACCGAGTCGAGATAGAGCATGGAGTCGAGATAGAGCATGGAGTTGAGAGAGAGTGCTAAGTCGAGTGAGAGGGCCAAGTCGAGATTCAGTGCCGAGTCGAGATAGAGTGCCGTTTCGAGATAGAGTGCCGAGTCAAGATTGAGTGCCGAGCCGAGTTCGAGTGCCGAGTCGAGATAGACTGCTGAGTAGAGTCAGCGTGCCGAGTCGAGATAGATTGCTCAGTAGAGTCAGATCCCCGAGTATAGTTAGAGTACCGAGTCAAGATAGAGCACGGAGTCGAGATAGAGTGCTAAGTCGAGTTAGACTGCTAAGTCGAGTTAGAGTGGCAAGTCGAGATAGAGCGCCGAGTCGAGATAGAGCGCTGAGTCGAATCAGAATGGCAAGAAGAGATAGAGCGCTGAGTCGAGATAGAGTGCCGAGTCGAGTCAGAATGGCAAGTCGAGATAGAGTGCTGAGTCGAGGTAGAACGCCGAGTCGATATAGAGCGCTGAGTCAAGTCAGAACGGCAAGTCGAGATAGAGTACCGAGTCGAGATAGAGTGCTGAGTCGAGATAGAGTGCTCAGTCGAGATAGAGCGCCGAGTCGATATAGAGCGCTGAGTCGAGTCAGAATGGCAAGTCGAGATAGAGTACCGCGTCGAGATAGAGCATGGAGTCGATATAGAGCATGGAGTTGAGAGAGAGTGCTAAGTCGAGTGAGAGGGCCAAGTCGAGATTCAGTGCCGAGTCGAGATAGAGTGCCGTTTCGAGATAGAGTGCCGAGTCAAGATTGAGCGCCGAGCCGAGTTCGAGTGCCGAGTCGAGATAGACTGCTGAGTAGAGTCAGCGTGCCGAGTCGAGATAGATTGCTCAGTAGAGTCAGATCCCCGAGTATAGTTAGAGTACCGAGTCAAGATAGAGCACGGAGTCGAGATAGAGTGCTAAGTCGAATTAGACTGCCGAGTCGAGAGAGAGTGCCGAGTCATGATAGAAGCTTAGTCGAGATAGAGTGCTAAGTCGAGTTAGAGTGCCGAGTCGATTTAGAGTGCCGAGTCGAGATAGAGTGCCGAGTCGAGATAGAGCACGGACTCGAGATAGAGTGCTAAGTCGAGATAGAGTGCTATGTCGAGTTAGAGTGGCAAGTCGAGATAGAGTGCCGAGTCGAGATAGAGTGCTGAGTCGAGGTAGAGCGCCGAGTTGAGATAGAGCGCGGGATCCATTTAGGGTGCTGAGTCGAGATAGAATGCTGAGTCGAGATAGAGCACTGAGTGGAGTCAGAATGGCAAGTCGAGATAGAGTGCTGAGTCGAGATAGAGCGCCGAGTCGATATAGAGCGCTGAGTCGAGTCAGAATGGCAAGTCGAGATAGAGTGCCGAGTCGAGTTAGAGCGCTGAGTCTAGGTAGAGTGCTGAGTCCAGTTAGAGAGCCGAGTAGAGTCAGAGCGCCGAGGTGAGTTAGAGTGGTGAGGCCTGTTACAGTGCCGAGTCGAGAGAAAGCGCCGAGTTCAGTCAGAGTGCTGAGTAGAGTCAGAGCACCGAGTGCAGTTAGAGTGCCGTGTTGATTTAGAGTGCCGAGTTGATTTAGAATGCCGAGTTGAGATAGAGCGCCGAGTTGAGATAGAGTGCTGAGTTGGGATAGAGTGCCGAGCAGAGGCAGGTCACCGAGTGCAGTTAGAGTGCTGAGTTAATTTACAGCGTCGAGTCCAGTTTGAGTACTGGGTTGAGATAGAGTGCCGAGTCGAGATAAGAGTGCTGAGTCGAAATAGAGCGCTGAGTCGAGTTAGAGTGCCGAGTCGAGATAGAGTGCTGAGTCGAGATAGAGTGCCGGGTCAAGTTAGAGTGCCGAGTCGAAATAGAGTGCCGAGTCGAGTCAGAGTGGCAAGGAGAGATAGAGTGCCGAGTCGAGATAGAGTGCTGAGTCAAGTTAGAGTGGCAAGTCGAGATAGAGAGCCGAGTCAAGATAGAGTGCTGTGTCGAGATAGAGTGCTGAGTAGAGTCAGAGTGCTGAGTTGAGTTAGAGCGCCGAGTTGAGTTACAGTGCAGATACAAGATAGAGTACAGAGTAAGATCAGAGCACCGAGTGGAGATTGGGTGCTGAGTAGAGTCAGAGCACCGAGTCCAGTAAGAGTGCTGGGTTGATTTAGAGTGCCGAGTCGAGATAGAGTACAGAGTTGAGTTAGAGCGCTGAGTTGAGTTAGAGTGCAGATACGAGATAGAGTACAGAGTAGCATCAGAGCACCGAGTCGAGATTGGGTGCTGAGTAGAGTCAGAGCACGAGTCCAGTTAGATTGCCGGATTGATTTAGAGTACCGAGTCCAGTTAGAGTGCCGGGTCGAGATAGAGCCCGAGTCGAAATAGAGCGCTGAGTCGAGTCAGAATGGCAAGTCGAGATAGAGTGACAAGTCGAGATAGAGCGCTGAGTCGAGTTAGAGCGCCGAGTCGAGTTAGAGTGCCAAGTCGACATAGAGCACAGAGTCGAGATAGAGTGGTAAGTCGAATTAGAGTACTGAGTCGAGATAGAGCTCCGAGCCGAGATAGAGCGCTAAGTCAAGTCAGAGGGACAAGAAGAGATAGAGTGCCAAGTCGAGACAGAGCACTGAGTCGAGATAGAGCGCTGAGTCGAGTCAGAGTGGCAAGTCGAGATAGAGTACCGAGTCGAGATAGAGCACCGAGTCGAGATAGAACGCTGAGTCGAGTCAGAGTGGCAAGAAGAGTTAGAGCGCCGAGTAGAGATAGAGTGCTGAGTAGAGTCAGTGTGCCGAGTTGAGATGGAGCCCCGAGTCGAGTTACAGAGCAGATACGAGATAGAGTACAGAGTCGTATCAGAGCACCGAGTCAAGATAGCGTGCTGAGTAGAGTCAGAGCACTGAGTCCAGTTAGAGTGCCGGATTGATTTAGAGTACCGAGTCCAGTTAGAGTGCCGAGTCGAGATAGAGCGCGAGTTGAGATAGAGTGCTGAGTCGAGTCAGTGTGGCAAGAAGAGATAGAGTGCTAAGTCGAGATAGAGTGCTGAGTCGAGATAGAGCGCCGGATCCACTTAGGGTGCTGAGTCGAGATAGAGCGCTGAGTCGAGATAGAGCACTGAGTGGAGTCAGAATGGCAAGAAGAGATAGATTGCCGTGTCGAGATAGAGTGCTGAGTCGAGTCAGAATGACAAGTCGAGCTAGAGTGCTGAGTCGAGATAGAGCACCGAGTCGATATAGAGTGCTGAGTCGAGATAGAGCACCGAGACCAGTTAGGGTGCTGAGTCGAGATAGAGCGCTGCGTCGAGATAGAGCGCTGAGTCGAGTCAGAATGGCAAGTCGAGATAGAGCACCGAATCGAGATAGAGCGCTGAGTTGAGTCAGAATGGCAAGTCGAGATAGAGTACCGAGGCAAGATAGAGTGCTGAGACGAGATAGAGCGCCAAGTCCAGTTAGAGTGCTGAGTCGAGGTAGAGCGCCGAGTTGAGATAGAGCGCCGGATCCATTTAGGGTGCTGAGTCGAGATAGAGCGTTGAGTCGAGATAGAGCGCTGAGTCGAGATAGAGCACTGAGTCGAGATAGAGCGCTGAGTGTAGTCAGAATGGCAAGAAGAGATAGATTGCCGAGTCGAGATAGAGCACTGAGTCGAGATAGAGCGCTGAGTGGAGTCAGAATGGCAAGAAGAGATAGATTGCCGAGTCGAGATAGAGTGCTGAGTCGAGATAGAGAGCCAAGTCCAGTTAGAGTGCTGAATTGAGGTAGAACGCTGAGTCGAGATAGAGCGCTGAGTCGAGTCAGAATGGCAAGTCGAGATAGAGTACCGAGTCGAGATAGAGTGCTGAGTCGAGATAGAATGCTGAGTCAAAACAGAGCACCGAGTCCAGTTAGGGTGCTGAGTCGAGATAGAGCGCTGAGTCGAGATAGAGCACTGCGTCGAGTCAGAATGGCAAGTCGAGATAGAGAGCAGAGTCGAGATAGAGCGCCGAGTCGATATAGAGCGCTGAGTCGAGTCAGAATGGCAAGTCGAGATAGAGTACCGAGTCGAGATAGAGCAAGGAGTCGAGAGAGAGTGCTAAGTCGAGTGAGAGTGCCAAGACGAGATAGAGTGCCGAGTCGAGATAGAGTGCCGAGTCGAGATTGAGCGCCAAGTCAAGTTAGAGTGCTAAGCCAAGTTAGAGCGCCGAGCCGAGTTAGAGTGCCAAGTCGAGATAGACTGCTGAGTAGAGTCAGCGCGCCGAGTCGAGATAGATTGCTCAGTAGAGTCAGATCCCTGAGTATAGTTAGAGTACCGAGTCGAATAGAGCACGGAGTCGAGATAGAGTGCTAAGTCGAATTAGAGTGCCGAGTCGAGTGAGAGTGCCGCGTCGTGATAGAACGCCGAGTCGAGGTAGAGTGCTAAGTCGAGATAGAGTGCCGAGTCGAGATAGAGTGCCAAGTTGAGATAGAGTACCGAGTCGAGATAGAGTGCTGAGTCGCGATAGAGTGCTGAGTCGAGATAGAGCGCCGAGTCGATATAGAGCGCTGAGTCGAGTCAGAATGGCAAGTCGAGATAGAGTACCGAGTCGAGATAGAGCATGGAGTCGAGATAGAGCATGGAGTTGAGAGAGAGTGCTAAGTCGAGTGAGAGGGCCAAGTCGAGATTCAGTGCCGAGTCGAGATAGAGTGCCGTTTCGAGATAGAGTGCTGAGTCAAGATTGAGCGCCGAGCCGAGTTCGAGTGCCGAGTCGAGATAGACTGCTGAGTAGAGTCAGCGTGCCGAGTCGAGATAGATTGCTCAGTAGAGTCAGATCCCCGAGTATAGTTAGAGTACCGAGTCAAGATAGAGCACGGAGTCGAGATAGAGTGCTAAGTCGAATTAGACTGCCGAGTCGAGAGAGAGTGCCGAGTCGTGATAGAAGCCGAGTCGAGATAGAGTGCTAAGTCGAGTTAGAGTGCCGAGTCGAGATAGTGTGCCGAGTCGAGATAGAGTGCCGAGTCGAGATAGAGCACGGACTCGAGATAGAGTGCTAAGTCGAGATAGAGTGCTAAGTCGAGTTAGAGTGGCAAGTCGAGATAGAGTGCCGAGTCGAGATAGAGTGCTGAGTCGAGGTAGAGCGCCGAGTTGAGATAGAGCGCGGGATCCATTTAGGGTGCTGAGTCGAGATAGAACGCTGAGTCGAGATAAAGCACTGAGTGGAGTCAGAATGGCAAGTCGAGATAGAGTGCTGAGTCGAGATAGAGCGCCGACTCGATATAGAGTGCTGAGTCGAGTCAGAATGGCAAGTCGAGATAGAGTAACGAGTCGAGATAGAGTGCTGAGTCGAGATAGAGTGCTGAGTCGAGAAAGAGCACCGAGTCCAATTAGGGTGCTGAGTCGAGATAGAACGCTGAGTTGCGATAGAGCGCTGAGTCGAGTCAGAATGGCAAGTCGAGATAGAGTGTTGAGTTGAGATAGAGCGCCGAGTCGATATAGAGCGCTGAGTCGTGTCAGAATGGCAAGTCGAGATAGAGTACCGAGTTGAGATAGAGCACGGAGTCGAGAGAGAGTGCTAAGTCGAGTGAGAGTGCCAAGTCGAGATAGAGTGCCGAGTCGAGATAGAGTGCCGTTTCGAGATAGAGTGCCGAGTCGAGATTGAGCGCCGAGCCGAGTTCGAGTGCCGAGTCGAGATAGACTGCTGAGTAGAGTCAGCGCGCCGAGATGAGATAGATTGCTCAGTAGAGTCAGATCCCCGAGTATAGTTAGAGTACCGAGTCGAGATAGAGCACGGAGTCAAGATAGAGTGCTAAGTCGAATTAGACTGCCGAGTCGAGATAGAGTGCCAAGTCGAGATAGAGTGCCGAGTCGAGATAGAGCACGGACTCGAGATAGAGTGCTAAGTCGAGTTAGAGTGCTAAGTCGAGTTAGAGTGGCAAGTCGAGAAAGAGCGCCGAGTCGAGATAGAGCGCTGAGTCGAGTCAGAATGGCAAGAAGAGATAGATTGCTGAGTCGAGATAGAGTGCTGAGTCGAGATAGAGAGCCAAGTCCACTTAGAGTGCTGAGTTGAGGTAGAACCCTGAGTCGAGATAGAGCGCTGAGTCGAGTCAGAATGGCAAGTCGAGATAGAGTACCGAGTCGAGATAGAGTGCTGAGTCGAGATAGAGCGCCGAGTCCATTTAGAGTGCCAGGTCGAGATAACGTGCCGAGTCCAGTACAAGTGCCGAGTAGAGTTAGAGCGCTGAGTTGAGACAGAGTGCCGAGTCGAGTTAGAGTGCCGAGTACAATCAGAGCACCGAGTTGAGTTAGAGTGTCGAGTCCAGTTAGAGTGCCGAATTGAGATAGAGTGCTGAGTAGAGTCAGAGCACCAAATTGAGTTAGAGTGCCGAGTCCAGTTAGAGCGCCGAATCGAAATAGAGTGCTGAGTAGAATCAGAGCACCGAGTTGAGTTAGAGTGCTGAATCGAGATAGAGTGCCGAGTAGAGTCAGAGCGCCGAGTTGCGTTAGAGCGCTGGGTCCAGTTAGAGTGCCGAATTGAGATAGAGCATCGAGTTGGGTTAAAGCGCTGAGTCCAGTTAGGGTGCCGAATTGAGATAGAGCATCGAGTTGGGTTAGAGCGCTGAGTCAAGACAGAGTGCTGAGTTGAGTTAGAGCACCGAGTCAAGATAGAGTGGTAAGTCGAGTTAGAGTGCTGAGTAGAGTCAGAGCACCGAGTCCAGTTAGAATGCTGAGCTGATTTAGAGTGCTGAGTCCAGTTAGAGCGCTGAGTTGATTTAGAGTGCTGAGTCCAGTTAGAGTGCTGAATTGATTTAGAGCGCCGAGTCCAGTTAGAGTGCCGAGTCAAGATAGAGCGCCGAATCAAGATAGAGCGCCGAGTTGAGTCAGAGTGTCGAGTCCAGTTAGAGTGCCGAATTGAGATAGAGTGCTGAGTAGAGTCAGAGCACTGAGTTGAGTTAGAGCGCCGAGTCCAGTTAGAGTGCCGAATCGAGATAGAGTGCTGAGTAGAGTCAGAGCACCGAGTTGAGTTAGAGTGCCGAATCGAGATAGAGTGCTGAGTAGAGTCAGAGCACCGAGTTGAGTTAGAGCGCCGAGTCCAGTTAGAGTGCCGAATCGAGATAGAGTGCTGAGTAGAGTCAGAGCACCGAGTCCAGTTAGAGTGCCGAGTCGAGATAGAGCGCCGAGTCGAGATAAGAGTGCTGAGTCAAGATAGAGCGCCGAGTCGATATAGAGCGCTGAGTCGAGTCAGAATGGCAAGTCGAGATAGAGTAACGAGTCGAGAAAGAGTGCTGAGTCGAGATAGAGTGCTGAGTCGAGATAGAGCACCGAGTCCAATTAGGGTGCTGAGTCGAGATAGAACGCTGAGTTGCGATAGAGCGCTGAGTCGAGTCAGAATGGCAAGTCGAGATAGAGTGTTGAGTCGAGATAGAGCGCCGAGTCAATATAGAGCGCTGAGTCGTGTCAGAATGGCAAGTCGAGATAGAGTACCGAGTCGAGACAGAGTGGTAAGTCGATATAGAGTGCTGAGTCGAGTCAGAATGGCAGGTCGAGATAGAGTACCGAGTCGAGATAGAGCAAGGAGTCGAGAGAGAGTGCTAAGTCGAGTGAGAGTGCCAAGTTGAGATAGAGTGCCGAGTCAAGATAGAGTGCCGAGTCGAGATTGAGCGCCAAGTCAAGTTAGAGTGCTAAGCCAAGTTAGAGCGCCGAGCCGAGTTAGAGTGCCAAGTCGAGATAGACTGCTGAGTAGAGTCAGCGCGCCGAGTCGAGATAGATTGCTCAGTAGAGTCAGATCCCTGAGTATAGTTAGAGTACCGAGTCGAGATAGAGCACGGAGGCGAGATAGAGTGCTAAGTCGAATTAGAGTGCCGAGTCGAGTGAGAGTGCCGCGACGTGATAGAACGCCGAGTCGAGATAGAGTGCTAAGTCGAGATAGAGTGCCAAGTCGATATAGAGTGCCAAGTTGAGATAGAGCACAGATTCGAGATAGAGTGCTAAGTCGAGTTAGAGTGCCGAGTCGAGATAGGGTGCCGAGTCGAGATAGAGTGCCAAGTCGAGATAGAGCACAGATTCGAGATAGGGTGCTAAGTCGAGTTAGAGTGCTAAGTCGAGTTAGAGTGGCAAGTCGAGATAGAGCGCCGAGTCGAGATAGAGTGCTGAGTCAAATCAGAATGGCAAGAAGCGATAGAGCGCTGAGTCGAGATAGAGTGCCGAGTCGAGTCAGAATGGCAAGTCGAGATAGAGTGATGAGTCGAGGTAGACCGCCGAGTCGATATAGAGCGCTTAGTCCAGTCAGACCGGCAAGTCGAGATAGATTACCGAGTCGAGATAGAGTGCTGAGTCGAGATAGAGTGCTGAGTCGAGATAGAGCGCCGAGTCGATATAGAGCGCTGAATCGAGTCAGAATGGCAAGTCGAGATAGAGTACCGAGTCGAGATAGAGCATGGAGTCGAGATAGAGCATGGAGTTGAGAGAGAGTGCTAAGTCGAGTGAGAGGGCCAAGTCGAGATTCAGTGCAGAGTCGAGATAGAGTGCCGTTTCGAGATAGAGTGCCGAGTCAAGATTGAGCGCCGAGCCGAGTTCGAGTGCCGAGTCGAGATAGACTGCTGAGTAGAGTCAGCGTGCCGAGTTGAGATAGATTGCTCAGTAGAGTCAGATCCCCGAGTATAGTTAGAGTACCGAGTCAAGATAGAGCATGGAGTCGAGATAGAGTGCTAAGTCGAATTAGACTGCCGAGTCGAGAGAGAGTGCCGAGTCGTGATAGAAGCCGAGTCGAGATAGAGTGCTAAGTCGAGTTAGAGTGCCGATTCGAGATAGTGTGCCGAGTCGAGATAGAGTGCCGAGTCGAGACAGAGCACGGACTCGAGATAGAGTGCTAAGTCGAGATAGAGTGCTAAGTCGAGTTAGAGTGGCAAGTCGAGATAGAGTGCTGAGTCGAGGTAGAGCGCCGAGTTGAGATAGAGCGCGGGATCCACTTAGGGTGCTGAGTCGAGATAGAACGCTGAGTCGAGATAGAGCACTGAGTGGAGTCAGAATGGCAAGTCGAGATAGAGTGCTGAGTCGAGATAGAGCGCCGAGTCGATATAGAGCGCTGAGTCGAGTCAGAATGGCAAGTCGAGATAGAGTAACGAGTCGAGATAGAGTGCTGAGTCGAGATAGAGTGCTGAGTCGAGATAGAGCACCGAGTCCAATTAGGGTGCTGAGTCGAGATAGAACGCTGAGTTGCGATAGAGCGCTGAGTCGAGTCAGAATGGCAAGTCGAGATAGAGTGTTGAGTCGAGATAGAGCGCCGAGTCGATATAGAGCGCTGAGTCGTGTCAGAATGGCAAGTCGAGATAGAGTACC
Organism: Carcharodon carcharias; assembly: GCF_017639515.1. Taxonomy (NCBI): domain Eukaryota; kingdom Metazoa; phylum Chordata; class Chondrichthyes; order Lamniformes; family Lamnidae; genus Carcharodon; species Carcharodon carcharias. The sequence goes on from NC_054469.1 coordinate 174,413,662, forward strand.
GAGTCGAGATAGAGCACGGAGTCGAGAGAGAGTGCTAAGTCGAGTGAGAGTGCCAAGTCGAGATAGAGTGCCGAGTCGAGATAGAGTGCCGTTTCGAGATAGAGTGCCGAGTCGAGATTGAGCGCCGAGCCGAGTTCGAGTGCCGAGTCGAGATAGACTGCTGAGTAGAGTCAGCGCGCCGAGATGAGATAGATTGCTCAGTAGAGTCAGATCCCCGAGTATAGTTAGAGTACCGAGTCGAGATAGAGCACGGAGTCAAGATAGAGTGCTAAGTCGAATTAGACTGCCGAGTCGAGAGAGAGTGCCGAGTCATGATAGAACACCGAGTCGAGATAGAGTGCTAAGTCTAGTTAGAGTGCCGTGTCGAGATAGAGTGCCAAGTCGAGATAGAGTGCCGAGTCAAGATAGACTGCTGGGTAGAGTCAGCACGCCGAGTCGAGATAGATTGCTCAGTAGAGTCAGATCACCGAGTATAGTTAGAGTACCGAGTCGAGATAGAGAAAAGAGTCGAGATAGAGTGCTAAGTTGAGTTAGACTGCTAAGTCGAGTTAGAGTGGCAAGTCGAGATAGAGCGCCGAGTCGAGATAGAGCGCTGAGTCGAATCAGAATGGCAAGAAGAGATAGAGCGCTGAGTCGAGATAGAGTGCCGAGTCGAGTCAGAATGGCAAGTCGAGATAGAGTGCTGAGTCGAGGTAGAACGCCGAGTCGATATAGAGCGCTGAGTCAAGTCAGAACGGCAAGTCGAGATAGAGTACCGAGTCGAGATAGAGTGCTGAGTCGAGATAGAGTGCTGAGTCGAGATAGAGCGCCGAGTCGATATAGAGCGCTGAGTCGAGTCAGAATGGAAGTCGAGAAAGAGTACCGAGTCGAGATAGAGCATGGAGTCGAGATAGAGCATGGAGTTGAGAGAGAGTGCTAAGTCGAGTGAGAGGGCCAAGTCGAGATTCAGTGCCGAGTCGAGATAGAGTGCCGTTTCGAGATAGAGTGCCGAGTCAAGATTGAGTGCCGAGCCGAGTTCGAGTGCCGAGTCGAGATAGACTGCTGAGTAGAGTCAGCGTGCTGAGTCGAGATAGATTGCTCAGTAGAGTCAGATCCCCGAGTATAGTTAGAGTACCGAGTCAAGATAGAGCACGGAGTCGAGATAGAGTGCTAAGTCGAGTTAGACTGCTAAGTCGAGTTAGAGTGGCAAGTCGAGATAGAGCGCCGAGTCGAGATAGAGCGCTGAGTCGAATCAGAATGGCAAGAAGAGATAGAGCGCTGAGTCGAGATAGAGTGCCGAGTCGAGTCAGAATGGCAAGTCGAGATAGAGTGCTGAGTCGAGGTAGAACGCCGAGTCGATATAGAGCGCTGAGTCAAGTCAGAACGGCAAGTTGAGATAGAGTACCGAGTCGAGATAGAGTGCTGAGTCGAGATAGAGTGCTCAGTCAAGATAGAGCGCCGAGTCGATATAGAGCGCTGAGTCGAGTCAGAATGGCAAGTCGAGATAGAGTACCGCGTCGAGATAGAGCATGGAGTCGATATAGAGCATGGAGTTGAGAGAGAGTGCTAAGTCGAGTGAGAGGGCCAAGTCGAGATTCAGTGCCGAGTCGAGATAGAGTGCCGTTTCGAGATAGAGTGCCGAGTCAAGATTGAGCGCCGAGCCGAGTTCGAGTGCCGAGTCGAGATAGACTGCTGAGTAGAGTCAGCGTGCCGAGTCGAGATAGATTGCTCAGTAGAGTCAGATCCCCGAGTATAGTTAGAGTACCGAGTCAAGATAGAGCACGGAGTCGAGATAGAGTGCTAAGTCGAATTAGACTGCCGAGTCGAGGGAGAGTGCCGAGTCATGATAGAAGCTTAGTCGAGATAGAGTGCTAAGTCGAGTTAGAGTGCCGAGTCGATTTAGAGTGCCGAGTCGAGATAGAGTGCCGAGTCGAGATAGAGCACGGACTCGAGATAGAGTGCTAAGTCGAGATAGAGTGCTATGTCGAGTTAGAGTGGCAAGTCGAGATAGAGTGCCGAGTCGAGATAGAGTGCTGAGTCGAGGTAGAGCGCCGAGTTGAGATAGAGCGCGGGATCCATTTAGGGTGCTGAGTCGAGATAGAATGCTGAGTCGAGATAGAGCAGTGAGTGGAGTCAGAATGGCAAGTCGAGATAGAGTGCTGAGTCGAGATAGAGCGCCGAGTCGATATAGAGCGCTGAGTCGAGTCAGAATGGCAAGTCGAGATAGAGTGCCGAGTCGAGTTAGAGCGCTGAGTCTAGGTAGAGTGCTGAGTCCAGTTAGAGAGCCGAGTAGAGTCAGAGCGCCGAGGTGAGTTAGAGTGGTGAGGCCTGTTACAGTGCCGAGTCGAGAGAAGCGCCGAGTTCAGTCAGAGTGCTGAGTAGAGTCAGAGCACCGAGTGCAGTTAGAGTGCCGTGTTGATTTAGAGTGCCGAGTTGATTTAGAATGCCGAGTTGAGATAGAGCGCCGAGTTGAGATAGAGTGCTGAGTTGGGATAGAGTGCCGAGCAGAGGCAGGTCACCGAGTGCAGTTAGAGTGCTGAGTTAATTTACAGCGTCGAGTCCAGTTTGAGTACTGGGTTGAGATAGAGTGCCGAGTCGAGATAAGAGTGCTGAGTCGAAATAGAGCGCTGAGTCGAGTTAGAGTGCCGAGTCGAGATAGAGTGCTGAGTCGAGATAGAGTGCCGGGTCAAGTTAGAGTGCCGAGTCGAAATAGAGTGCCGAGTCGAGTCAGAGTGGCAAGGAGAGATAGAGTGCCGAGTCGAGATAGAGTGCTGAGTCAAGTTAGAGTGGCAAGTCGAGATAGAGAGCCGAGTCAAGATAGAGTGCTGTGTCGAGATAGAGTGCTGAGTAGAGTCAGAGTGCTGAGTTGAGTTAGAGCGCCGAGTTGAGTTACAGTGCAGATACAAGATAGAGTACAGAGTAAGATCAGAGCACCGAGTGGAGATTGGGTGCTGAGTAGAGTCAGAGCACCGAGTCCAGTAAGAGTGCTGGGTTGATTTAGAGTGCCGAGTCGAGATAGAGTACAGAGTTGAGTTAGAGCGCTGAGTTGAGTTAGAGTGCAGATACGAGATAGAGTACAGAGTAGCATCAGAGCACCGAGTCGAGATTGGGTGCTGAGTAGAGTCAGAGCACGAGTCCAGTTAGATTGCCGGATTGATTTAGAGTACCGAGTCCAGTTAGAGTGCCGGGTCGAGATAGAGCCCGAGTCGAAATAGAGCGCTGAGTCGAGTCAGAATGGCAAGTCGAGATAGAGTGACAAGTCGAGATAGAGCGCTGAGTCGAGTTAGAGCGCCGAGTCGAGTTAGAGTGCCAAGTCGACATAGAGCACAGAGTCGAGATAGAGTGGTAAGTCGAATTAGAGTACTGAGTCGAGATAGAGCTCCGAGCCGAGATAGAGCGCTAAGTCAAGTCAGAGGGACAAGAAGAGATAGAGTGCCAAGTCGAGACAGAGCACTGAGTCGAGATAGAGCGCTGAGTCGAGTCAGAGTGGCAAGTCGAGATAGAGTACCGAGTCGAGATAGAGCACCGAGTCGAGATAGAACGCTGAGTCGAGTCAGAGTGGCAAGAAGAGTTAGAGCGCCGAGTAGAGATAGAGTGCTGAGTAGAGTCAGTGTGCCGAGTTGAGATGGAGCCCCGAGTCGAGTTACAGAGCAGATACGAGATAGAGTACAGAGTCGTATCAGAGCACCGAGTCAAGATAGCGTGCTGAGTAGAGTCAGAGCACTGAGTCCAGTTAGAGTGCCGGATTGATTTAGAGTACCGAGTCCAGTTAGAGTGCCGAGTCGAGATAGAGCGCGAGTTGAGATAGAGTGCTGAGTCGAGTCAGTGTGGCAAGAAGAGATAGAGTGCTAAGTCGAGATAGAGTGCTGAGTCGAGATAGAGCGCCGGATCCACTTAGGGTGCTGAGTCGAGATAGAGCGCTGAGTCGAGATAGAGCACTGAGTGGAGTCAGAATGGCAAGAAGAGATAGATTGCCGTGTCGAGATAGAGTGCTGAGTCGAGTCAGAATGACAAGTCGAGCTAGAGTGCTGAGTCGAGATAGAGCACCGAGTCGATATAGAGTGCTGAGTCGAGATAGAGCACCGAGACCAGTTAGGGTGCTGAGTCGAGATAGAGCGCTGCGTCGAGATAGAGCGCTGAGTCGAGTCAGAATGGCAAGTCGAGATAGAGCACCGAATCGAGATAGAGCGCTGAGTTGAGTCAGAATGGCAAGTCGAGATAGAGTACCGAGGCAAGATAGAGTGCTGAGACGAGATAGAGTGCCAAGTCCAGTTAGAGTGCTGAGTCGAGGTAGAGCGCCGAGTTGAGATAGAGCGCCGGATCCATTTAGGGTGCTGAGTCGAGATAGAGCGTTGAGTCGAGATAGAGCGCTGAGTCGAGATAGAGCACTGAGTCGAGATAGAGCGCTGAGTGTAGTCAGAATGGCAAGAAGAGATAGATTGCCGAGTCGAGATAGAGCACTGAGTCGAGATAGAGCGCTGAGTGGAGTCAGAATGGCAAGAAGAGATAGATTGCCGAGTCGAGATAGAGTGCTGAGTCGAGATAGAGAGCCAAGTCCAGTTAGAGTGCTGAATTGAGGTAGAACGCTGAGTCGAGATAGAGCGCTGAGTCGAGTCAGAATGGCAAGTCGAGATAGAGTACCGAGTCGAGATAGAGTGCTGAGTCGAGATAGAATGCTGAGTCAAAACAGAGCACCGAGTCCAGTTAGGGTGCTGAGTCGAGATAGAGCGCTGAGTCGAGATAGAGCACTGCGTCGAGTCAGAATGGCAAGTCGAGATAGAGAGCAGAGTCGAGATAGAGCGCCGAGTCGATATAGAGCGCTGAGTCGAGTCAGAATGGCAAGTCGAGATAGAGTACCGAGTCGAGATAGAGCAAGGAGTCGAGAGAGAGTGCTAAGTCGAGTGAGAGTGCCAAGACGAGATAGAGTGCCGAGTCGAGATAGAGTGCCGAGTCGAGATTGAGCGCCAAGTCAAGTTAGAGTGCTAAGCCAAGTTAGAGCGCCGAGCCGAGTTAGAGTGCCAAGTCGAGATAGACTGCTGAGTAGAGTCAGCGCGCCGAGTCGAGATAGATTGCTCAGTAGAGTCAGATCCCTGAGTATAGTTAGAGTACCGAGTCGAATAGAGCACGGAGTCGAGATAGAGTGCTAAGTCGAATTAGAGTGCCGAGTCGAGTGAGAGTGCCGCGTCGTGATAGAACGCCGAGTCGAGGTAGAGTGCTAAGTCGAGATAGAGTGCCGAGTCGAGATAGAGTGCCAAGTTGAGATAGAGTACCGAGTCGAGATAGAGTGCTGAGTCGCGATAGAGTGCTGAGTCGAGATAGAGCGCCGAGTCGATATAGAGCGCTGAGTCGAGTCAGAATGGCAAGTCGAGATAGAGTACCGAGTCGAGATAGAGCATGGAGTCGAGATAGAGCATGGAGTTGAGAGAGAGTGCTAAGTCGAGTGAGAGGGCCAAGTCGAGATTCAGTGCCGAGTCGAGATAGAGTGCCGTTTCGAGATAGAGTGCTGAGTCAAGATTGAGCGCCGAGCCGAGTTCGAGTGCCGAGTCGAGATAGACTGCTGAGTAGAGTCAGCGTGCCGAGTCGAGATAGATTGCTCAGTAGAGTCAGATCCCCGAGTATAGTTAGAGTACCGAGTCAAGATAGAGCACGGAGTCGAGATAGAGTGCTAAGTCGAATTAGACTGCCGAGTCGAGAGAGAGTGCCGAGTCGTGATAGAAGCCGAGTCGAGATAGAGTGCTAAGTCGAGTTAGAGTGCCGAGTCGAGATAGTGTGCCGAGTCGAGATAGAGTGCCGAGTCGAGATAGAGCACGGACTCGAGATAGAGTGCTAAGTCGAGATAGAGTGCTAAGTCGAGTTAGAGTGGCAAGTCGAGATAGAGTGCCGAGTCGAGATAGAGTGCTGAGTCGAGGTAGAGCGCCGAGTTGAGATAGAGCGCGGGATCCATTTAGGGTGCTGAGTCGAGATAGAACGCTGAGTCGAGATAAAGCACTGAGTGGAGTCAGAATGGCAAGTCGAGATAGAGTGCTGAGTCGAGATAGAGCGCCGACTCGATATAGAGTGCTGAGTCGAGTCAGAATGGCAAGTCGAGATAGAGTAACGAGTCGAGATAGAGTGCTGAGTCGAGATAGAGTGCTGAGTCGAGAAAGAGCACCGAGTCCAATTAGGGTGCTGAGTCGAGATAGAACGCTGAGTTGCGATAGAGCGCTGAGTCGAGTCAGAATGGCAAGTCGAGATAGAGTGTTGAGTTGAGATAGAGCGCCGAGTCGATATAGAGCGCTGAGTCGTGTCAGAATGGCAAGTCGAGATAGAGTACCGAGTTGAGATAGAGCACGGAGTCGAGAGAGAGTGCTAAGTCGAGTGAGAGTGCCAAGTCGAGATAGAGTGCCGAGTCGAGATAGAGTGCCGTTTCGAGATAGAGTGCCGAGTCGAGATTGAGCGCCGAGCCGAGTTCGAGTGCCGAGTCGAGATAGACTGCTGAGTAGAGTCAGCGCGCCGAGATGAGATAGATTGCTCAGTAGAGTCAGATCCCCGAGTATAGTTAGAGTACCGAGTCGAGATAGAGCACGGAGTCAAGATAGAGTGCTAAGTCGAATTAGACTGCCGAGTCGAGATAGAGTGCCAAGTCGAGATAGAGTGCCGAGTCGAGATAGAGCACGGACTCGAGATAGAGTGCTAAGTCGAGTTAGAGTGCTAAGTCGAGTTAGAGTGGCAAGTCGAGAAAGAGCGCCGAGTCGAGATAGAGCGCTGAGTCGAGTCAGAATGGCAAGAAGAGATAGATTGCTGAGTCGAGATAGAGTGCTGAGTCGAGATAGAGAGCCAAGTCCACTTAGAGTGCTGAGTTGAGGTAGAACCCTGAGTCGAGATAGAGCGCTGAGTCGAGTCAGAATGGCAAGTCGAGATAGAGTACCGAGTCGAGATAGAGTGCTGAGTCGAGATAGAGCGCCGAGTCCATTTAGAGTGCCAGGTCGAGATAACGTGCCGAGTCCAGTACAAGTGCCGAGTAGAGTTAGAGCGCTGAGTTGAGACAGAGTGCCGAGTCGAGTTAGAGTGCCGAGTACAATCAGAGCACCGAGTTGAGTTAGAGTGTCGAGTCCAGTTAGAGTGCCGAATTGAGATAGAGTGCTGAGTAGAGTCAGAGCACCAAATTGAGTTAGAGTGCCGAGTCCAGTTAGAGCGCCGAATCGAAATAGAGTGCTGAGTAGAATCAGAGCACCGAGTTGAGTTAGAGTGCTGAATCGAGATAGAGTGCCGAGTAGAGTCAGAGCGCCGAGTTGCGTTAGAGCGCTGGGTCCAGTTAGAGTGCCGAATTGAGATAGAGCATCGAGTTGGGTTAAAGCGCTGAGTCCAGTTAGGGTGCCGAATTGAGATAGAGCATCGAGTTGGGTTAGAGCGCTGAGTCAAGACAGAGTGCTGAGTTGAGTTAGAGCACCGAGTCAAGATAGAGTGGTAAGTCGAGTTAGAGTGCTGAGTAGAGTCAGAGCACCGAGTCCAGTTAGAATGCTGAGCTGATTTAGAGTGCTGAGTCCAGTTAGAGCGCTGAGTTGATTTAGAGTGCTGAGTCCAGTTAGAGTGCTGAATTGATTTAGAGCGCCGAGTCCAGTTAGAGTGCCGAGTCAAGATAGAGCGCCGAATCAAGATAGAGCGCCGAGTTGAGTCAGAGTGTCGAGTCCAGTTAGAGTGCCGAATTGAGATAGAGTGCTGAGTAGAGTCAGAGCACTGAGTTGAGTTAGAGCGCCGAGTCCAGTTAGAGTGCCGAATCGAGATAGAGTGCTGAGTAGAGTCAGAGCACCGAGTTGAGTTAGAGTGCCGAATCGAGATAGAGTGCTGAGTAGAGTCAGAGCACCGAGTTGAGTTAGAGCGCCGAGTCCAGTTAGAGTGCCGAATCGAGATAGAGTGCTGAGTAGAGTCAGAGCACCGAGTCCAGTTAGAGTGCCGAGTCGAGATAGAGCGCCGAGTCGAGATAAGAGTGCTGAGTCAAGATAGAGCGCCGAGTCGATATAGAGCGCTGAGTCGAGTCAGAATGGCAAGTCGAGATAGAGTAACGAGTCGAGAAAGAGTGCTGAGTCGAGATAGAGTGCTGAGTCGAGATAGAGCACCGAGTCCAATTAGGGTGCTGAGTCGAGATAGAACGCTGAGTTGCGATAGAGCGCTGAGTCGAGTCAGAATGGCAAGTCGAGATAGAGTGTTGAGTCGAGATAGAGCGCCGAGTCAATATAGAGCGCTGAGTCGTGTCAGAATGGCAAGTCGAGATAGAGTACCGAGTCGAGACAGAGTGGTAAGTCGATATAGAGTGCTGAGTCGAGTCAGAATGGCAGGTCGAGATAGAGTACCGAGTCGAGATAGAGCAAGGAGTCGAGAGAGAGTGCTAAGTCGAGTGAGAGTGCCAAGTTGAGATAGAGTGCCGAGTCAAGATAGAGTGCCGAGTCGAGATTGAGCGCCAAGTCAAGTTAGAGTGCTAAGCCAAGTTAGAGCGCCGAGCCGAGTTAGAGTGCCAAGTCGAGATAGACTGCTGAGTAGAGTCAGCGCGCCGAGTCGAGATAGATTGCTCAGTAGAGTCAGATCCCTGAGTATAGTTAGAGTACCGAGTCGAGATAGAGCACGGAGGCGAGATAGAGTGCTAAGTCGAATTAGAGTGCCGAGTCGAGTGAGAGTGCCGCGTCGTGATAGAACGCCGAGTCGAGATAGAGTGCTTAGTCGAGATAGAGTGCCAAGTCGATATAGAGTGCCAAGTTGAGATAGAGCACAGATTCGAGATAGAGTGCTAAGTCGAGTTAGAGTGCCGAGTCGAGATAGGGTGCCGAGTCGAGATAGAGTGCCAAGTCGAGATAGAGCACAGATTCGAGATAGGGTGCTAAGTCGAGTTAGAGTGCTAAGTCGAGTTAGAGTGGCAAGTCGAGATAGAGCGCCGAGTCGAGATAGAGTGCTGAGTCAAATCAGAATGGCAAGAAGCGATAGAGCGCTGAGTCGAGATAGAGTGCCGAGTCGAGTCAGAATGGCAAGTCGAGATAGAGTGATGAGTCGAGGTAGAACGCCGAGTCGATATAGAGCGCTGAGTCAAGTCAGAACGGCAAGTCGAGATAGATTACCGAGTCGAGATAGAGTGCTGAGTCGAGATAGAGTGCTGAGTCGAGATAGAGCGCCGAGTCGATATAGAGCGCTGAATCGAGTCAGAATGGCAAGTCGAGATAGAGTACCGAGTCGAGATAGAGCATGGAGTCGAGATAGAGCATGGAGTTGAGAGAGAGTGCTAAGTCGAGTGAGAGGGCCAAGTCGAGATTCAGTGCAGAGTCGAGATAGAGTGCCGTTTCGAGATAGAGTGCCGAGTCAAGATTGAGCGCCGAGCCGAGTTCGAGTGCCGAGTCGAGATAGACTGCTGAGTAGAGTCAGCGTGCCGAGTTGAGATAGATTGCTCAGTAGAGTCAGATCCCCGAGTATAGTTAGAGTACCGAGTCAAGATAGAGCATGGAGTCGAGATAGAGTGCTAAGTCGAATTAGACTGCCGAGTCGAGAGAGAGTGCCGAGTCGTGATAGAAGCCGAGTCGAGATAGAGTGCTAAGTCGAGTTAGAGTGCCGATTCGAGATAGTGTGCCGAGTCGAGATAGAGTGCCGAGTCGAGATAGAGCACGGACTCGAGATAGAGTGCTAAGTCGAGATAGAGTGCTAAGTCGAGTTAGAGTGGCAAGTCGAGATAGAGTGCTGAGTCGAGGTAGAGCGCCGAGTTGAGATAGAGCGCGGGATCCACTTAGGGTGCTGAGTCGAGATAGAACGCTGAGTCGAGATAGAGCACTGAGTGGAGTCAGAATGGCAAGTCGAGATAGAGTGCTGAGTCGAGATAGAGCGCCGAGTCGATATAGAGCGCTGAGTCGAGTCAGAATGGCAAGTCGAGATAGAGTAACGAGTCGAGATAGAGTGCTGAGTCGAGATAGAGTGCTGAGTCGAGATAGAGCACCGAGTCCAATTAGGGTGCTGAGTCGAGATAGAACGCTGAGTTGCGATAGAGCGCTGAGTCGAGTCAGAATGGCAAGTCGAGATAGAGTGTTGAGTCGAGATAGAGCGCCGAGTCGATATAGAGTGCTGAGTCGTGTCAGAATGGCAAGTCGAGATAGAGTACCGAGTCGAGATAGAGCACGGAGTCGAGAGAGAGTGCTAAGTCGAGTGAGAGTGCCAAGTCGAGATAGAGTGCCGAGTCGAGATAGAGTGCCGTTTCGAGATAGAGTGCCGAGTCGAGATTGAGCGCCGAGCCGAGTTCGAGTGCCGAGTCGAGATAGACTGCTGAGTAGAGTCAGCGCGCCGAGATGAGATAGATTGCTCAGTAGAGTCAGATCCCCGAGTATAGTTAGAGTACCGAGTCGAGATAGAGCACGGAGTCAAGATAGAGTGCTAAGTCGAATTAGACTGCCGAGTCGAGAGAGAGTGCCGAGTCATGATAGAACACCGAGTCAAGATAGAGTGCTAAGTCTAGTTAGAGTGCCGTGTCGAGATAGAGTGCCAAGTCGAGATAGAGTGCCGAGTCAAGATAGACTGCTGGGTAGAGTCAGCACGCCGAGTCGAGATAGATTGCTCAGTAGAGTCAGATCCCCGAGTATAGTTAGAGTACCGAGTCGAGATAGAGAAAAGAGTCGAGATAGAGTGCTAAGTTGAGTTAGACTGCTAAGTCGAGTTAGAGTGGCAAGTCGAGATAGAGCGCCGAGTCGAGATAGAGCGCTGAGTCGAATCAGAATGGCAAGAAGAGATAGAGCGCTGAGTCGAGATAGAGTGCCGAGTCGAGTCAGAATGGCAAGTCGAGATAGAGTGCTGAGTCGAGGTAGAACGCCGAGTCGATATAGAGCGCTGAGTCAAGTCAGAACGGCAAGTCGAGATAGAGTACCGAGTCGAGATAGAGTGCTGAGTCGAGATAGAGTGCTGAGTCGAGATAGAGCGCCGAGTCGATATAGAGCGCTGAGTCGAGTCAGAATGGAAGTCGAGAAAGAGTACCGAGTCGAGATAGAGCATGGAGTCGAGATAGAGCATGGAGTTGAGAGAGAGTGCTAAGTCGAGTGAGAGGGCCAAGTCGAGATTCAGTGCCGAGTCGAGATAGAGTGCCGTTTCGAGATAGAGTGCCGAGTCAAGATTGAGTGCCGAGCCGAGTTCGAGTGCCGAGTCGAGATAGACTGCTGAGTAGAGTCAGCGTGCCGAGTCGAGATAGATTGCTCAGTAGAGTCAGATCCCCGAGTATAGTTAGAGTACCGAGTCAAGATAGAGCACGGAGTCGAGATAGAGTGCTAAGTCGAGTTAGACTGCTAAGTCGAGTTAGAGTGGCAAGTCGAGATAGAGCGCCGAGTCGAGATAGAGCGCTGAGTCGAATCAGAATGGCAAGAAGAGATAGAGCGCTGAGTCGAGATAGAGTGCCGAGTCGAGTCAGAATGGCAAGTCGAGATAGAGTGCTGAGTCGAGGTAGAACGCCGAGTCGATATAGAGCGCTGAGTCAAGTCAGAACGGCAAGTCGAGATAGAGTACCGAGTCGAGATAGAGTGCTGAGTCGAGATAGAGTGCTCAGTCGAGATAGAGCGCCGAGTCGATATAGAGCGCTGAGTCGAGTCAGAATGGCAAGTCGAGATAGAGTACCGCGTCGAGATAGAGCATGGAGTTGAGAGAGAGTGCTAAGTCGAGTGAGAGGGCCAAGTCGAGATTCAGTGCCGAGTCGAGATAGAGTGCCGTTTCGAGATAGAGTGCCGAGTCAAGATAGAGCGCCGAGACGAGTTAGAGTGCCGAGTCGAGATAGACTGCTGAGTAGAGTCAGCGTGCCGAGTCGAGATAGATTGCTCAGTAGAGTCAGATCCCCGAGTATAGTTAGAGTACCGAGTCAAGATAGAGCACGGAGTCGAGATAGAGTGCTAAGTCGAATTAGACTGCCGAGTCGAGGGAGAGTGCCGAGTCATGATAGAAGCTTAGTCGAGATAGAGTGCTAAGTCGAGTTAGAGTGCCGAGTCGATTTAGAGTGCCGAGTCGAGATAGAGTGCCGAGTCGAGATAGAGCACGGACTCGAGATAGAGTGCTAAGTCGAGATAGAGTGCTATGTCGAGTTAGAGTGGCAAGTCGAGATAGAGTGCCGAGTCGAGATAGAGTGCTGAGTCGAGGTAGAGCGCCGAGTTGAGATAGAGCGCGGGATCCATTTAGGGTGCTGAGTCGAGATAGAATGCTGAGTCGAGATAGAGCACTGAGTGGAGTCAGAATGGCAAGTCGAGATAGAGTGCTAAGTCGAGATAGAGTGCTAAGTCGAGTTAGAGTGGCAAGTCGAGATAGAGTGCTGAGTCGAGGTAGAGCGCCGAGTTGAGATAGAGCGCGGGATCCACTTAGGGTGCTGAGTCGAGATAGAACGCTGAGTCGAGATAGAGCACTGAGTGGAGTCAGAATGGCAAGTCGAGATAGAGTGCTGAGTCGAGATAGAGCGCCGAGTCGATATAGAGCGCTGAGTCGAGTCAGAATGGCAAGTCGAGATAGAGTAACGAGTCGAGATAGAGTGCTGAGTCGAGATAGAGTGCTGAGTCGAGATAGAGCACCGAGTCCAATTAGGGTGCTGAGTCGAGATAGAACGCTGAGTTGCGATAGAGCGCTGAGTCGAGTCAGAATGGCAAGTCGAGATAGAGTGTTGAGTCGAGATAGAGCGCCGAGTCGATATAGAGTGCTGAGTCGTGTCAGAATGGCAAGTCGAGATAGAGTACCGAGTCGAGATAGAGCACGGAGTCGAGAGAGAGTGCTAAGTCGAGTGAGAGTGCCAAGTCGAGATAGAGTGCCGAGTCGAGATAGAGTGCCGTTTCGAGATAGAGTGCCGAGTCGAGATTGAGCGCCGAGCCGAGTTCGAGTGCCGAGTCGAGATAGACTGCTGAGTAGAGTCAGCGCGCCGAGATGAGATAGATTGCTCAGTAGAGTCAGATCCCCGAGTATAGTTAGAGTACCGAGTCGAGATAGAGCACGGAGTCAAGATAGAGTGCTAAGTCGAATTAGACTGCCGAGTCGAGAGAGAGTGCCGAGTCATGATAGAACACCGAGTCAAGATAGAGTGCTAAGTCTAGTTAGAGTGCCGTGTCGAGATAGAGTGCCAAGTCGAGATAGAGTGCCGAGTCAAGATAGACTGCTGGGTAGAGTCAGCACGCCGAGTCGAGATAGATTGCTCAGTAGAGTCAGATCCCCGAGTATAGTTAGAGTACCGAGTCGAGATAGAGAAAAGAGTCGAGATAGAGTGCTAAGTTGAGTTAGACTGCTAAGTCGAGTTAGAGTGGCAAGTCGAGATAGAGCGCCGAGTCGAGATAGAGCGCTGAGTCGAATCAGAATGGCAAGAAGAGATAGAGCGCTGAGTCGAGATAGAGTGCCGAGTCGAGTCAGAATGGCAAGTCGAGATAGAGTGCTGAGTCGAGGTAGAACGCCGAGTCGATATAGAGCGCTGAGTCAAGTCAGAACGGCAAGTCGAGATAGAGTACCGAGTCGAGATAGAGTGCTGAGTCGAGATAGAGTGCTGAGTCGAGATAGAGCGCCGAGTCGATATAGAGCGCTGAGTCGAGTCAGAATGGAAGTCGAGAAAGAGTACCGAGTCGAGATAGAGCATGGAGTCGAGATAGAGCATGGAGTTGAGAGAGAGTGCTAAGTCGAGTGAGAGGGCCAAGTCGAGATTCAGTGCCGAGTCGAGATAGAGTGCCGTTTCGAGATAGAGTGCCGAGTCAAGATTGAGTGCCGAGCCGAGTTCGAGTGCCGAGTCGAGATAGACTGCTGAGTAGAGTCAGCGTGCCGAGTCGAGATAGATTGCTCAGTAGAGTCAGATCCCCGAGTATAGTTAGAGTACCGAGTCAAGATAGAGCACGGAGTCGAGATAGAGTGCTAAGTCGAGTTAGACTGCTAAGTCGAGTTAGAGTGGCAAGTCGAGATAGAGCGCCGAGTCGAGATAGAGCGCTGAGTCGAATCAGAATGGCAAGAAGAGATAGAGCGCTGAGTCGAGATAGAGTGCCGAGTCGAGTCAGAATGGCAAGTCGAGATAGAGTGCTGAGTCGAGGTAGAACGCCGAGTCGATATAGAGCGCTGAGTCAAGTCAGAACGGCAAGTCGAGATAGAGTACCGAGTCGAGATAGAGTGCTGAGTCGAGATAGAGTGCTCAGTCGAGATAGAGCGCCGAGTCGATATAGAGCGCTGAGTCGAGTCAGAATGGCAAGTCGAGATAGAGTACCGCGTCGAGATAGAGCATGGAGTTGAGAGAGAGTGCTAAGTCGAGTGAGAGGGCCAAGTCGAGATTCAGTGCCGAGTCGAGATAGAGTGCCGTTTCGAGATAGAGTGCCGAGTCAAGATTGAGCGCCGAGCCGAGTTCGAGTGCCGAGTCGAGATAGACTGCTGAGTAGAGTCAGCGTGCCGAGTCGAGATAGATTGCTCAGTAGAGTCAGATCCCCGAGTATAGTTAGAGTACCGAGTCAAGATAGAGCACGGAGTCGAGATAGAGTGCTAAGTCGAATTAGACTGCCGAGTCGAGGGAGAGTGCCGAGTCATGATAGAAGCTTAGTCGAGATAGAGTGCTAAGTCGAGTTAGAGTGCCGAGTCGATTTAGAGTGCCGAGTCGAGATAGAGTGCCGAGTCGAGATAGAGCACGGACTCGAGATAGAGTGCTAAGTCGAGATAGAGTGCTATGTCGAGTTAGAGTGGCAAGTCGAGATAGAGTGCCGAGTCGAGATAGAGTGCTGAGTCGAGGTAGAGCGCCGAGTTGAGATAGAGCGCGGGATCCATTTAGGGTGCTGAGTCGAGATAGAATGCTGAGTCGAGATAGAGCACTGAGTGGAGTCAGAATGGCAAGTCGAGATAGAGTGCTGAGTCGAGATAGAGCGCCGAGTCGATATAGAGCGCTGAGTCGAGTCAGAATGGCAAGTCGAGATAGAGTGCCGAGTCGAGTTAGAGCGCTGAGTCTAGGTAGAGTGCTGAGTCCAGTTAGAGAGCCGAGTAGAGTCAGAGCGCCGAGGTGAGTTAGAGTGGTGAGGCCTGTTACAGTGCCGAGTCGAGAGAAAGCGCCGAGTTCAGTCAGAGTGCTGAGTAGAGTCAGAGCACCGAGTGCAGTTAGAGTGCCGTGTTGATTTAGAGTGCCGAGTTGACTTAGAATGCCGAGTTGAGATAGAGCGCCGAGTTGAGATAGAGTGCTGAGTTGGGATAGAGTGCCGAGCAGAGGCAGGTCACCGAGTGCAGTTAGAGTGCTGAGTTAATTTACAGCGTCGAGTCCAGTTTGAGTACTGGGTTGAGATAGAGTGCCGAGTCGAGATAAGAGTGCTGAGTCGAAATAGAGCGCTGAGTCGAGTTAGAGTGCCGAGTCGAGATAGAGTGCTGAGTCGAGATAGAGTGCCGGGTCAAGTTAGAGTGCCGAGTCGAAATAGAGTGCCGAGTCGAGTCAGAGTGGCAAGGAGAGATAGAGTGCCGAGTCGAGATAGAGTGCTGAGTCAAGTTAGAGTGGCAAGTCGAGATAGAGAGCCGAGTCAAGATAGAGTGCTGTGTCGAGATAGAGTGCTGAGTAGAGTCAGAGTGCTGAGTTGAGTTAGAGCGCCGAGTTGAGTTACAGTGCAGATACAAGATAGAGTACAGAGTAAGATCAGAGCACCGAGTGGAGATTGGGTGCTGAGTAGAGTCAGAGCACCGAGTCCAGTAAGAGTGCTGGGTTGATTTAGAGTGCCGAGTCGAGATAGAGTACAGAGTTGAGTTAGAGCGCTGAGTTGAGTTAGAGTGCAGATACGAGATAGAGTACAGAGTAGCATCAGAGCACCGAGTCGAGATTGGGTGCTGAGTAGAGTCAGAGCACGAGTCCAGTTAGATTGCCGGATTGATTTAGAGTACCGAGTCCAGTTAGAGTGCCGGGTCGAGATAGAGCCCGAGTCGAAATAGAGCGCTGAGTCGAGTCAGAATGGCAAGTCGAGATAGAGTGACAAGTCGAGATAGAGCGCTGAGTCGAGTTAGAGCGCCGAGTCGAGTTAGAGTGCCAAGTCGACATAGAGCACAGAGTCGAGATAGAGTGGTAAGTCGAATTAGAGTACTGAGTCGAGATAGAGCTCCGAGCCGAGATAGAGCGCTAAGTCAAGTCAGAGGGACAAGAAGAGATAGAGTGCCAAGTCGAGACAGAGCACTGAGTCGAGATAGAGCGCTGAGTCGAGTCAGAGTGGCAAGTCGAGATAGAGTACCAAGTCGAGATAGAGCACCGAGTCGAGATAGAACGCTGAGTCGAGTCAGAGTGGCAAGAAGAGTTAGAGCGCCGAGTAGAGATAGAGTGCTGAGTAGAGTCAGTGTGCCGAGTTGAGATGGAGCCCCGAGTCGAGTTACAGAGCAGATACGAGATAGAGTACAGAGTCGTATCAGAGCACCGAGTCAAGATAGGGTGCTGAGTAGAGTCAGAGCACTGAGTCCAGTTAGAGTGCCGGATTGATTTAGAGTACCGAGTCCAGTTAGAGTGCCGAGTCGAGATAGAGCGCGAGTTGAGATAGAGTGCTGAGTCGAGTCAGTGTGGCAAGAAGAGATAGAGTGCTAAGTCGAGATAGAGTGCTGAGTCGAGATAGAGCGCCGGATCCACTTAGGGTGCTGAGTCGAGATAGAGCGCTGAGTCGAGATAGAGCACTGAGTGGAGTCAGAATGGCAAGAAGAGATAGATTGCCGTGTCGAGATAGAGTGCTGAGTCGAGTCAGAATGACAAGTCGAGCTAGAGTGCTGAGTCGAGATAGAGCACCGAGTCGATATAGAGTGCTGAGTCGAGATAGAGCACCGAGACCAGTTAGGGTGCTGAGTCGAGATAGAGCGCTGCGTCGAGATAGAGCGCTGAGTCGAGTCAGAATGGCAAGTCGAGATAGAGCACCGAATCGAGATAGAGCGCTGAGTTGAGTCAGAATGGCAAGTCGAGATAGAGTACCGAGGCAAGATAGAGTGCTGAGACGAGATAGAGTGCCAAGTCCAGTTAGAGTGCTGAGTCGAGGTAGAGCGCCGAGTTGAGATAGAGCGCCGGATCCATTTAGGGTGCTGAGTCGAGATAGAGCGTTGAGTCGAGATAGAGCGCTGAGTCGAGATAGAGCACTGAGTCGAGATAGAGCGCTGAGTGTAGTCAGAATGGCAAGAAGAGATAGATTGCCGAGTCGAGATAGAGCACTGAGTCGAGATAGAGCGCTGAGTGGAGTCAGAATGGCAAGAAGAGATAGATTGCCGAGTCGAGATAGAGTGCTGAGTCGAGATAGAGAGCCAAGTCCAGTTAGAGTGCTGAATTGAGGTAGAACGCTGAGTCGAGATAGAGCGCTGAGTCGAGTCAGAATGGCAAGTCGAGATAGAGTACCGAGTCGAGATAGAGTGCTGAGTCGAGATAGAATGCTGAGTCAAAACAGAGCACCGAGTCCAGTTAGGGTGCTGAGTCGAGATAGAGCGCTGAGTCGAGATAGAGCACTGCGTCGAGTCAGAATGGCAAGTCGAGATAGAGAGCAGAGTCGAGATAGAGCGCCGAGTCGATATAGAGTGCTGAGTCGAGTCAGAATGGCAAGTCGAGATAGAGTACCGAGTCGAGATAGAGCAAGGAGTCGAGAGAGAGTGCTAAGTCGAGTGAGAGTGCCAAGACGAGATAGAGTGCCGAGTCGAGATAGAGTGCCGAGTCGAGATTGAGCGCCAAGTCAAGTTAGAGTGCTAAGCCAAGTTAGAGCGCCGAGCCGAGTTAGAGTGCCAAGTCGAGATAGACTGCTGAGTAGAGTCAGCGCGCCGAGTCGAGATAGATTGCTCAGTAGAGTCAGATCCCTGAGTATAGTTAGAGTACCGAGTCGAATAGAGCACGGAGTCGAGATAGAGTGCTAAGTCGAATTAGAGTGCCGAGTCGAGTGAGAGTGCCGCGTCGTGATAGAACGCCGAGTCGAGGTAGAGTGCTAAGTCGAGATAGAGTGCCGAGTCGAGATAGAGTGCCAAGTTGAGATAGAGTACCGAGTCGAGATAGAGTGCTGAGTCGCGATAGAGTGCTGAGTCGAGATAGAGCGCCGAGTCGATATAGAGCGCTGAGTCGAGTCAGAATGGCAAGTCGAGATAGAGTACCGAGTCGAGATAGAGCATGGAGTCGAGATAGAGCATGGAGTTGAGAGAGAGTGCTAAGTCGAGTGAGAGGGCCAAGTCGAGATTCAGTGCCGAGTCGAGATAGAGTGCCGTTTCGAGATAGAGTGCTGAGTCAAGATTGAGCGCCGAGCCGAGTTCGAGTGCCGAGTCGAGATAGACTGCTGAGTAGAGTCAGCGTGCCGAGTCGAGATAGATTGCTCAGTAGAGTCAGATCCCCGAGTATAGTTAGAGTACCGAGTCAAGATAGAGCACGGAGTCGAGATAGAGTGCTAAGTCGAATTAGACTGCCGAGTCGAGAGAGAGTGCCGAGTCGTGATAGAAGCCGAGTCGAGATAGAGTGCTAAGTCGAGTTAGAGTGCCGAGTCGAGATAGTGTGCCGAGTCGAGATAGAGTGCCGAGTCGAGATAGAGCACGGACTCGAGATAGAGTGCTAAGTCGAGATAGAGTGCTAAGTCGAGTTAGAGTGGCAAGTCGAGATAGAGTGCCGAGTCGAGATAGAGTGCTGAGTCGAGGTAGAGCGCCGAGTTGAGATAGAGCGCGGGATCCATTTAGGGTGCTGAGTCGAGATAGAACGCTGAGTCGAGATAAAGCACTGAGTGGAGTCAGAATGGCAAGTCGAGATAGAGTGCTGAGTCGAGATAGAGCGCCGACTCGATATAGAGTGCTGAGTCGAGTCAGAATGGCAAGTCGAGATAGAGTAACGAGTCGAGATAGAGTGCTGAGTCGAGATAGAGTGCTGAGTCGAGAAAGAGCACCGAGTCCAATTAGGGTGCTGAGTCGAGATAGAACGCTGAGTTGCGATAGAGCGCTGAGTCGAGTCAGAATGGCAAGTCGAGATAGAGTGTTGAGTTGAGATAGAGCGCCGAGTCGATATAGAGCGCTGAGTCGTGTCAGAATGGCAAGTCGAGATAGAGTACCGAGTTGAGATAGAGCACGGAGTCGAGAGAGAGTGCTAAGTCGAGTGAGAGTGCCAAGTCGAGATAGAGTGCCGAGTCGAGATAGAGTGCCGTTTCGAGATAGAGTGCCGAGTCGAGATTGAGCGCCGAGCCGAGTTCGAGTGCCGAGTCGAGATAGACTGCTGAGTAGAGTCAGCGCGCCGAGATGAGATAGATTGCTCAGTAGAGTCAGATCCCCGAGTATAGTTAGAGTACCGAGTCGAGATAGAGCACGGAGTCAAGATAGAGTGCTAAGTCGAATTAGACTGCCGAGTCGAGATAGAGTGCCAAGTCGAGATAGAGTGCCGAGTCGAGATAGAGCACGGACTCGAGATAGAGTGCTAAGTCGAGTTAGAGTGCTAAGTCGAGTTAGAGTGGCAAGTCGAGAAAGAGCGCCGAGTCGAGATAGAGCGCTGAGTCGAGTCAGAATGGCAAGAAGAGATAGATTGCTGAGTCGAGATAGAGTGCTGAGTCGAGATAGAGAGCCAAGTCCACTTAGAGTGCTGAGTTGAGGTAGAACCCTGAGTCGAGATAGAGCGCTGAGTCGAGTCAGAATGGCAAGTCGAGATAGAGTACCGAGTCGAGATAGAGTGCTGAGTCGAGATAGAGCGCCGAGTCCATTTAGAGTGCCAGGTCGAGATAACGTGCCGAGTCCAGTACAAGTGCCGAGTAGAGTTAGAGCGCTGAGTTGAGACAGAGTGCCGAGTCGAGTTAGAGTGCCGAGTACAATCAGAGCACCGAGTTGAGTTAGAGTGTCGAGTCCAGTTAGAGTGCCGAATTGAGATAGAGTGCTGAGTAGAGTCAGAGCACCAAATTGAGTTAGAGTGCCGAGTCCAGTTAGAGCGCCGAATCGAAATAGAGTGCTGAGTAGAATCAGAGCACCGAGTTGAGTTAGAGTGCTGAATCGAGATAGAGTGCCGAGTAGAGTCAGAGCGCCGAGTTGCGTTAGAGCGCTGGGTCCAGTTAGAGTGCCGAATTGAGATAGAGCATCGAGTTGGGTTAAAGCGCTGAGTCCAGTTAGGGTGCCGAATTGAGATAGAGCATCGAGTTGGGTTAGAGCGCTGAGTCAAGACAGAGTGCTGAGTTGAGTTAGAGCACCGAGTCAAGATAGAGTGGTAAGTCGAGTTAGAGTGCTGAGTAGAGTCAGAGCACCGAGTCCAGTTAGAATGCTGAGCTGATTTAGAGTGCTGAGTCCAGTTAGAGCGCTGAGTTGATTTAGAGTGCTGAGTCCAGTTAGAGTGCTGAATTGATTTAGAGCGCCGAGTCCAGTTAGAGTGCCGAGTCAAGATAGAGCGCCGAATCAAGATAGAGCGCCGAGTTGAGTCAGAGTGTCGAGTCCAGTTAGAGTGCCGAATTGAGATAGAGTGCTGAGTAGAGTCAGAGCACTGAGTTGAGTTAGAGCGCCGAGTCCAGTTAGAGTGCCGAATCGAGATAGAGTGCTGAGTAGAGTCAGAGCACCGAGTTGAGTTAGAGTGCCGAATCGAGATAGAGTGCTGAGTAGAGTCAGAGCACCGAGTTGAGTTAGAGCGCCGAGTCCAGTTAGAGTGCCGAATCGAGATAGAGTGCTGAGTAGAGTCAGAGCACCGAGTCCAGTTAGAGTGCCGAGTCGAGATAGAGCGCCGAGTCGAGATAAGAGTGCTGAGTCAAGATAGAGCGCCGAGTCGATATAGAGCGCTGAGTCGAGTCAGAATGGCAAGTCGAGATAGAGTAACGAGTCGAGAAAGAGTGCTGAGTCGAGATAGAGTGCTGAGTCGAGATAGAGCACCGAGTCCAATTAGGGTGCTGAGTCGAGATAGAACGCTGAGTTGCGATAGAGCGCTGAGTCGAGTCAGAATGGCAAGTCGAGATAGAGTGTTGAGTCGAGATAGAGCGCCGAGTCGATATAGAGCGCTGAGTCGTGTCAGAATGGCAAGTCGAGATAGAGTACCAAGTCGAGACAGAGTGGTAAGTCGATATAGAGTGCTGAGTCGAGTCAGAATGGCAGGTCGAGATAGAGTACCGAGTCGAGATAGAGCAAGGAGTCGAGAGAGAGTGCTAAGTCGAGTGAGAGTGCCAAGTTGAGATAGAGTGCCGAGTCGAGATAGAGTGCCGAGTCGAGATTGAGCGCCAAGTCAAGTTAGAGTGCTAAGCCAAGTTAGAGCGCCGAGCCGAGTTAGAGTGCCAAGTCGAGATAGACTGCTGAGTAGAGTCAGCGCGCCGAGTCGAGATAGATTGCTCAGTAGAGTCAGATCCCTGAGTATAGTTAGAGTACCGAGTCGAGATAGAGCACGGAGGCGAGATAGAGTGCTAAGTCGAATTAGAGTGCCGAGTCGAGTGAGAGTGCCGCGTCGTGATAGAACGCCGAGTCGAGATAGAGTGCTAAGTCGAGATAGAGTGCCAAGTCGATATAGAGTGCCAAGTTGAGATAGAGCACAGATTCGAGATAGAGTGCTAAGTCGAGTTAGAGTGCCGAGTCGAGATAGGGTGCCGAGTCGAGATAGAGTGCCAAGTCGAGATAGAGCACAGATTCGAGATAGGGTGCTAAGTCGAGTTAGAGTGCTAAGTCGAGTTAGAGTGGCAAGTCGAGATAGAGCGCCGAGTCGAGATAGAGTGCTGAGTCAAATCAGAATGGCAAGAAGCGATAGAGCGCTGAGTCGAGATAGAGTGCCGAGTCGAGTCAGAATGGCAAGTCGAGATAGAGTGATGAGTCGAGGTAGAACGCCGAGTCGATATAGAGCGCTGAGTCAAGTCAGAACGGCAAGTCGAGATAGATTACCGAGTCGAGATAGAGTGCTGAGTCGAGATAGAGTGCTGAGTCGAGATAGAGCGCCGAGTCGATATAGAGCGCTGAATCGAGTCAGAATGGCAAGTCGAGATAGAGTACCGAGTCGAGATAGAGCATGGAGTCGAGATAGAGCATGGAGTTGAGAGAGAGTGCTAAGTCGAGTGAGAGGGCCAAGTCGAGATTCAGTGCAGAGTCGAGATAGAGTGCCGTTTCGAGATAGAGTGCCGAGTCAAGATTGAGCGCCGAGCCGAGTTCGAGTGCCGAGTCGAGATAGACTGCTGAGTAGAGTCAGCGTGCCGAGTTGAGATAGATTGCTCAGTAGAGTCAGATCCCCGAGTATAGTTAGAGTACCGAGTCAAGATAGAGCATGGAGTCGAGATAGAGTGCTAAGTCGAATTAGACTGCCGAGTCGAGAGAGAGTGCCGAGTCGTGATAGAAGCCGGGTCGAGATAGAGTGCTAAGTCGAGTTAGAGTGCCGATTCGAGATAGTGTGCCGAGTCGAGATAGAGTGCCGAGTCGAGATAGAGCACGGACTCGAGATAGAGTGCTAAGTCGAGATAGAGTGCTAAGTCGAGTTACAGTGGCAAGTCGAGATAGAGTGCTGAGTCGAGGTAGAGCGCCGAGTTGAGATAGAGCGCGGGATCCACTTAGGGTGCTGAGTCGAGATAGAACGCTGAGTCGAGATAGAGCACTGAGTGGAGTCAGAATGGCAAGTCGAGATAGAGTGCTGAGTCGAGATAGAGCGCCGAGTCGATATAGAGCGCTGAGTCGAGTCAGAATGGCAAGTCGAGATAGAGTAACGAGTCGAGATAGAGTGCTGAGTCGAGATAGAGTGCTGAGTCGAGATAGAGCACCGAGTCCAATTAGGGTGCTGAGTCGAGATAGAACGCTGAGTTGCGATAGAGCGCTGAGTCGAGTCAGAATGGCAAGTCGAGATAGAGTGTTGAGTCGAGATAGAGCGCCGAGTCGATATAGAGCGCTGAGTCGTGTCAGAATGGCAAGTCGAGATAGAGTACCGAGTCGAGATAGAGCACGGAGTCGAGAGAGAGTGCTAAGTCGAGTGAGAGTGCCAAGTCGAGATAGAGTGCCGAGTCGAGATAGAGTGCCGTTTCGAGATAGAGTGCCGAGTCGAGATTGAGCGCCGAGCCGAGTTCGAGTGCCGAGTCGAGATAGACTGCTGAGTAGAGTCAGCGCGCCGAGATGAGATAGATTGCTCAGTAGAGTCAGATCCCCGAGTATAGTTAGAGTACCGAGTCGAGATAGAGCACGGAGTCAAGATAGAGTGCTAAGTCGAATTAGACTGCCGAGTCGAGAGAGAGTGCCGAGTCATGATAGAACACCGAGTCGAGATAGAGTGCTAAGTCGAGTTAGAGCGCCGTGTCGAGATAGAGTGCCAAGTCGAGATAGAGTGCCGAGTCAAGATAGACTGCTGGGTAGAGTCAGCACGCCGAGTCGAGATAGATTGCTCAGTAGAGTCAGATCCCCGAGTATAGTTAGAGTACCGAGTCGAGATAGAGCAAAGAGTCGAGATAGAGTGCTAAGTTGAGTTAGACTGCTAAGTCGAGTTAGAGTGGCAAGTCGAGATAGAGCGCCGAGTCGAGATAGAGCGCTGAGTCGAATCAGAATGGCAAGAAGAGATAGAGCGCTGAGTCGAGATAGAGTGCCGAGTCGAGTCAGAATGGCAAGTCGAGATAGAGTGCTGAGTCGAGGTAGAACGCCGAGTCGATATAGAGCGCTGAGTCAAGTCAGAACGGCAAGTCGAGATAGAGTACCGAGTCGAGATAGAGTGCTGAGTCGAGATAGAGTGCTGAGTCGAGATAGAGCGCCGAGTCGATATAGAGCGCTGAGTCGAGTCAGAATGGAAGTCGAGAAAGAGTACCGAGTCGAGATAGAGCATGGAGTCGAGATAGAGCATGGAGTTGAGAGAGAGTGCTAAGTCGAGTGAGAGGGCCAAGTCGAGATTCAGTGCCGAGTCGAGATAGAGTGCCGTTTCGAGATAGAGTGCCGAGTCAAGATTGAGTGCCGAGCCGAGTTCGAGTGCCGAGTCGAGATAGACTGCTGAGTAGAGTCAGCGTGCCGAGTCGAGATAGATTGCTCAGTAGAGTCAGATCCCCGAGTATAGTTAGAGTACCGAGTCAAGATAGAGCACGGAGTCGAGATAGAGTGCTAAGTCGAGTTAGACTGCTAAGTCGAGTTAGAGTGGCAAGTCAAGATAGAGCGCCGAGTCGAGATAGAGCGCTGAGTCGAATCAGAATGGCAAGAAGAGATAGAGCGCTGAGTCGAGATAGAGTGCCGAGTCGAGTCAGAATGGCAAGTCGAGATAGAGTGCTGAGTCGAGGTAGAACGCCGAGTCGATATAGAGCGCTGAGTCAAGTCAGAACGGCAAGTCGAGATAGAGTACCGAGTCGAGATAGAGTGCTGAGTCGAGATAGAGTGCTCAGTCGAGATAGAGCGCCGAGTCGATATAGAGCGCTGAGTCGAGTCAGAATGGCAAGTCGAGATAGAGTGCCGAGTCGAGATAGAGTGCCGAGTCGAGATAGAGTGCCGTTTCGAGATAGAGTGCCGAGTCAAGATTGAGCGCCGAGCCGAGTTCGAGTGCCGAGTCGAGATAGACTGCTGAGTAGAGTCAGCGTGCCGAGTCGAGATAGATTGCTCAGTGGAGTGAGATCCCCGAGTATAGTTAGAGTACCGAGTCAAGATAGAGCACGGAGTCGAGATAGAGTGCTAAGTCGAATTAGACTGCCGAGTCGAGAGAGAGTGCCGAGTCGTGATAGAAGCTTAGTCGAGATAGAGTGCTAAGGCGAGTTTGAGTGCCGAGTCGATTTAGAGTGCCGAGTCGAGATAGTGTGCCGAGTCGAGATAGAGTGCCGAGTCGAGATAGAGCACGGACTCGAGATAGAGTGCTAAGTCGAGATAGAGTGCTATGTCGAGTTAGAGTGGCAAGTCGAGATAGAGTGCCGAGTCGAGATAGAGTGCTGAGTCGAGGTAGAGCGCCGAGTTGAGATAGAGCGCGGGATCCATTTAGGGTGCTGAGTCGAGATAGAATGCTGAGTCGAGATAGAGCACTGAGTGGAGTCAGAATGACAAGTCGAGATAGAGTGCTGAGTCGAGATAGAGCGCCGAGTCGATATAGAGCGCTGAGTCGAGTCAGAATGGCAAGTCGAGATAGAGTAACGAGTCGAGATAGAGTGCTGAGTCGAGATAGAGCACCGAGTCCAATTAGGGTGCTGAGTCGAGATAGAACGCTGAGTTGCGATAGAGCGCTGAGTCGAGTCAGAATGGCAAGTCGAGATAGAGTGTTGAGTCGAGATAGAGCGCCGAGTCGATATAGAACGCTGAGTCGTGTCAGAATGGCAAGTCGAGGTAGAGTACCGAGTCGAGATAGAGCACGGAGTCGAGAGAGAGTGCTAAGTCGAGTGAGAGTGCCAAGTCGAGATAGAGTGCCGAGTCGAGATAGAGTGCCGTTTCGAGATAGAGTGCCGAGTCGAGATTGAGCGCCGAGCCGAGTTCGAGTGCCGAGTCGAGATAGACTGCTGAGTAGAGTCAGCGCGCCGAGATGAGATAGATTGCTCAGTAGAGTCAGATCCCCGAGTATAGTTAGAGTACCGAGTCGAGATAGAGCACGGAGTCAAGATAGAGTGCTAAGTCGAATTAGACTGCCGAGTCGAGAGAGAGTGCCGAGTCATGATAGAACACCGAGTCGAGATAGAGTGCTAAGTCGAGTTAGAGTGCCGTGTCGAGATAGAGTGCCAAGTCGAGATAGAGTGCCGAGTCGAGATAAAGCACGGACTCGAGATAGAGTGCTAAGTCGAGTTAGAGTGCTAAGTCGAGTTAGAGTGGCAAGTCGAGAAAGAGCGCCGAGTCGAGATAGAGCACTGAGTCGATTCAGAATGGCAAGAAGAGATAGATTGCCGAGACGAGATAGAGTGCTGAGTCGAAATAGAGAGCCAAGTCCACTTAGAGTGCTGAGTTGAGGTAGAACCCTGAGTCGAGATAGAGCGCTGAGTCGAGTCAGAATGGCAAGTCGAGATAGAGTACCGAGTCGAGATAGAGTGCTGAGTCGAGATAGAGCACCGAGACCAGTTAGGGTGCTGAGTCGAGATAGAGCGCTGTGTCGAGATAGAACGCTGAGTCGAGTCAGAATGGCAAGTCGAGATAGAGTAACGAGTCAAGATAGAGTGCTGAGACGAGATAGCGCGCCAAGTCCAGTTAGAGTGCTGAGTCGAGGTAGAGCGCCGAGTTGAGATAGAGCGCCGGATCCATTTAGGGTGCTGAGTCGAGATAGAGCGTTGAGTCGAGATAGAGCGCTGAGTCGAGATAGAGCACTCAGTCGAGATAGAGCGCTGAGTGCAGTCAGAATGGCAAGAAGAGATAGATTGCCGAGTCGAGATAGAGTGCTGAGTAGAGATAGAGAGCCAAGTCCAGTTAGAGTGCTGAGTTGAGGTAGAACGCTGAGTCGAGATAGAGCGCTGAGTCGAGTCAGAATGGCAAGTCGAGATAGAGTACCGAGTCGAGATAGAGTGCTGAGTCGAGATAGAATGCTGAGTTGAAACAGTGCACCGAGTCCAGTTAGGGTGCTGAGTCGAGATAGAGCGCTGAGTCGAGATAGAGCGCTGCGTCGTGTCAGAATGGCAAGTCGAGATAGAGAGCAGAGTCGAGATAGAGCGCCGAGTCGATATAGAGCGCTGAGTCGAGTCAGAATGGCAAGTCGAGATAGAGTACCGAGTCGAGATAGAGCAAGGAGTCGAGAGAGAGTGCTAAGTCTAGTGAGAGTGCCAAGTCGAGATAGAGTGCCGAGTCGAGATAGAGTGCCGAGTCGAGATTGAGCGCCAAGTCAAGTTAGAGTGCTAAGACAAGTTAGAGCGCCGAGCCGATTTAGAGTGCCAAGTCGAGTTAGACTGCTGAGTAGAGTCAGCGCCCCGAGTCGAGATAGATTGCTCAGTAGAGTCAGATTCCTGAGTATAGTTAGAGTACCGAGTCGAGATAGAGTGCTAAGTCGAATTAGAGTGCCGAGTCGAGTGAGAGTGCCGCGTCGTGATAGAACGCCGAGTCGAGATATAGTGCCAAGTTGAGATAGAGCACAGATTCGAGATAGAATGCTAAGTCGAGTTAGAGTGCTAAGTCGAGTTAGAGTGGCAAGTCGAGATAGAGCGCCGAGTCAAGATAGAGTGCTGAGTCGAGATCGAGAGCCAAGTCCAGTTAGAGTGCTGAGTTGAGGTAGAACGCTGAGTCGAGATAGAGCGCTGAGTCGAGTCGGAATGGCAAGTCGAGATAGAGTACTGAGTCGAGATAGAGTGCTGAGTCGAGATAGAGTGCTGAGTCGAGATAGAGCAGCAAGTCCATTTAGGGTGCTGAGTCGAGATAGAGTACTGAGTCGAGATAGAGTGCTGAGTCGAGTCAAAATGGCAAGTCGAGATAGAGTGCTGAGTCGAGATAGAGCGCCGTGTCGATATAGAGCGCTGAGTCGAGTCAGAATGGCAAGTCGAGATAGAGTGCTGAGTCGAAATAGAGCACCGAATCGAGATAGAGCGCTGAGTTGAGTCAGAATGGCAAGTCGAGATAGAGTACCGAGTCAAGATAGAGTGCTGAGACGAGATAGAGCGCCAAGTCCAGTTAGAGTGCTGAGTCGAGGTAGAGCGCCGAGTTGACATAGAGCGCCGGATCCATTTAGGGTGCTGAGTCGAGATAGAGCATTGAGTCGAGATAGAGCGCTGAGTCGAGATAGAGCACTGAGTCGAGATAGAGCACTGAGTGGAGTCAGAATGGCAAGAAGAGATAGATTGCCGAGTCGAGATAGAGTGCTCAGTCGAGATAGAGAGCCAAGTCCAGTTAGAGTGCTGAGTTGAGGTAGAACGCTGAGTCGAGATAGAGCGCTGAGTCGAGTCAGAATGGCAAGTCGAGATAGAGTACCGAGTCGAGATAGAGTGCTGAGTCGAGATAGAATGCTGAGTCAAAACAGAGCACCGAGTCCAGTTAGGGTGCTGAGTCGAGATAGAGCGCTGAGTCGAGATAGAGCACTGCGTCGAGTCAGAATGGCAAGTCGAGATAGAGAGCAGAGTCGAGATAGAGCGCCGAGTCGATATAGAGCGCTGAGTCGAGTCAGAATGGCAAGTCGAGATAGAGTACCGAGTCGAGATAGAGTGCTGAGTCGAGATAGAATGCTGAGTTGAAACAGAGCACCGAGTCCAGTTAGGGTGCTGAGTCGAGATAGAGCGCTGAGTCGAGATAGAGCGCTGCGTCGAGTCAGAATGGCAAGTCGAGATAGAGAGCAGAGTCGAGATAGAGCGCCGAGTCGATATAGAGCGCTGAGTCGAGTCAGAATGGCAAGTCGAGATAGAGTACCGAGTCGAGATAGAGCAAGGAGTCGAGAGAGAGTGCTAAGTCGAGATAGAGTGCCGAGTCGAGATAGAGTGCCAAGTTGAGATAGAGCACAGATTCGAGATAGAGTGCTAAGTCGAGTTAGAGTGCTAAGTCGAGTTAGAGTGGCAAGTCGAGATAGCGCGCCGAGTCAAGATAGAGTGCTGAGTCGAGATCGAGAGCCAAGTCCAGTTAGAGTGCTGAGTTGAGGTAGAACGCTGAGTTGAGATAGAGCACTGAGTCGAGTCGGAATGGCAAGTTGAGATAGAGTACTGAGTCGAGATAGAGTGCTGAGTCGAGATAGAGTGCTGTGTCGAGATAGAGCACCAAGTCCATTTAGGGTGCTGAGTCGAGATAGAGCACTGAGTCGAGATAGAGTGCTGAGTCGAGTCAAAATGGCAAGTCGAGATAGAGTGCTGAGTCGAGATAGAGCGCCGTGTCGATATAGAGCGCTGAGTCGAGTCAGAATGGCAAGTCAAGATAGAGTACCGAGTCAAGATAGAGCACGGAGTCGAGAGAGAGTGCTAAGTCGAGTGAGAGTGCCAAGTCGAGATAGAGTGCCGAGTCGCGATTGAGCGCCAAGTCAAGTTAGAGTGCTAAGCCAAGTTAGAGCGCCAAGCCGAGTTAGAGTGCCGAGTCCAGATAGACTGCTGGGTAGTGTCAGCACGCCGAGTCGAGATAGATTGCTCAGTAGAGTCAGATCTCCGAGTATAGTTAGAGTACCGAGTCGAGATAGAGCACGGAGTTTAGATAGAGTGCTAAGTCGAGTTAGACTGCTAAGTCGAGTTAGAGTGGCAAGTCGAGATAGAGCGCCGAGTCGAGATAGAGCACTGAGTCGAATCAGAATGGCAAGAAGAGATAGAGCGCTCAGTCGAGATAGATGCTGAGTCGAGTCAGAACGGCAAGTCGAGATAGAGTACTGAGTCGAGATAGAGTGCTGAGTCGAGATAGAGTGCTCAGTCGAGATAGCGCGCCAAGTCGATATAGAGCGCTGAGTCGAGTCAGAATGGCAAGTCGAGATAGAGTACCGAGTCGAGATAGAGCATGGAGTCGAGATAGAGCATGGAGTTGAGAGTGCTAAGTCGAGTGAGAGGGCCAAGTCGAGTTTCAGTGCCGAGTCGAGATAGAGTGCCGTTTCGAGATAGAGTGCCGAGTCAAGATTGAGCGCCGAGCCGAGTTCGAGTGCCGAGTCAAGATAGACTGCTGAGTAGAGTCAGCGTGCCGAGTCGAGATAGATTGCTCAGTAGAGTCAGATCCCCGAGTATAGTTTGAGTACCGAGTCGAGATAGAGCACGGAGTCGAGATAGAGTGCTAAGTCGAATTAGACTGCCGAGTCGAGAGAGAGTGCCGAGTCCTCATAGAAGCCGAGTCAAGATAGAGTGCTAAGTCGAGTTAGAGTGCAGAGTCGAGATAGTGTGCCGAGTCGAGATAGAGTGCTGAGTCGAGATAGAGCACGGACTCGAGATAGAGTGCTAAGTCGAGATAGAGTGCTAAGTCGAGTTAGAGTGGCAAGTCGAGATCAAGTGCCGAGTCGAGATAGAGCCCTGAGTCGAGTCAGAATGGCAAGAAGAGATAGATTGCCGAGTCAAGATAGAGTGCTGAGTCGTGGTAGAGCACCGAGTTGAGATAGAGCGCGGGATCCACTTAGGGTGCTGAGTCGAGATAGAATGCTGAGTCGAGATAGAGCACTGAATGGAGTCAGAATGGCAAGTCGAGATAGAGTGCTGAGTCGAGATAGAGCGCCGAGTCGATATAGAGCGCTGAGTCGAGTCAGAATGGCAAGTCGAGATAGAGTAACGAGTCGATATAG
Source organism: Carcharodon carcharias (assembly GCF_017639515.1). Classification (NCBI taxonomy): domain Eukaryota; kingdom Metazoa; phylum Chordata; class Chondrichthyes; order Lamniformes; family Lamnidae; genus Carcharodon; species Carcharodon carcharias. The sequence goes on from NC_054469.1 coordinate 174,443,567, forward strand.
AGTGCTGAGACGAGATAGAGTGCCAAGTCCAGTTAGAGTGCTGAGTCGAGGTAGAGCGCCGAGGTGAGATAGAGCGCCGGATCCACTTAGGGTGCTGAGTCGAGATAGAGCACTGAGTCGAGATAGAGCCCTGAGGGGATTCAGAAGGGCAAGAACAGATAGATTGCCGAGTCGCAATAGAGTGCTGAGTCGAGATAGAGAACCAAGTCCAGTTAGAGTGCTGAGTTGAGGTAGAACGCTGAGTCGAGATAGAGTGCTGAGTCGAGTCAGAATGGCAAGTCGGGATAGAGTGCTGAGTCGAGGTAGAACGCCGAGTCGATATAGAGCGCTGAGTCGAGTCAGAACGGCAAGTCGAGATAGAGTAGCGAGTCGAGATAGAGTGCTGAGTCGAGATACAGCACCGAGTCCAATTAGGGTGCTGAGTCGAGATAGAACGCTGAGTTGCAATAGAGCGCTGAGTTGAGTCAGAATGGCAAGTCGAGATAGAGTACCGAGTCGAGATAGAGTGCTGAGTCGAGATAGAGTGCTGAGTCAAGTCAGAATGGCAAGTCGAGATAGAGTGCCGAGTCGAGATAGAGCGCCAAGTCGAGATAGAGAGCCGAGTTGAGTTAGACCGCTGAGTTGAGTTAGAGTGCAGATACGAGATAGAGTACAGAGTAGCATCAGAGCACCGAGTCGAGATTGGGTGCTGAGTAGAGTCAGAGCACCGAGTCCAGTTAGAGTGCTGGGTTGATTTAGAGTGCCGAGTCGAGATAGAGTACCGAGTTGAGTTAGAGCGCTGAGTTGAGTTAAAGTGCAGATACGAGATAGAGTACAGAGAAGCATCAGAGCACCGAGTCGAGATTCGGTGCTGAGTAGAGTCAGAGCACCGAGTCCAGTTAGAGTGCTGAGTCGAGGTAGAGCACCGAGTCGAGATAGAACACCGATTCCAGTTAGGGTGCTGAGTCAAGATAGAGCGCTGAGTCAAGATAGAGCGCTGAGCCGAGTCAGAATGGCAAGTCGAGATAGAGTACCGAGTCGAGATAGAGTGCTGAGTCGAGATAGCGCTGAGTCGAGATAGAGCACCGTGTCCAGTTAGGGTGCTGAGTCGAGATAGAGCGCTGTGTCGAGATAAGGCGTTGAGTCGAGTCAGAATGGCAAGTCGAGATAGAGTGCTGAGTCGAGATAGAGCACCGAGTCGAGATAGAGCGCTGAGTTGAGTCAGAATGGCAAGTCGAGATAGAGTACCGAGTCAAGAGAGAGTGCTGAGTCGAGATAGAGTGCTGAGTCGAGATAGAGCGCCAAGTCCAGTTAGAGTGCTGAGTCGAGGTAGAGCACCGAGTCGAGATAGAACACCGATTCCAGTTAGGGTGCTGAGTCATGATAGAGCGCTGAGTCAAGATAGAGCGCTGAGCCGAGTCAGAATGGCAAGTCGAGATAGAGTACCGAGTCGAGATAGAGTGCTGAGTCGAGATAGCGCTGAGTCGAGATAGAGCACCGTGTCCAGTTAGGGTGCTGAGTCGAGATAGAGCGCTGTGTCGAGATAAGGCGTTGAGTCGAGTCAGAATGGCAAGTCGAGATAGAGTGCTGAGTCGAGATAGAGCGCTGAGTCGAGATAGAGCGCTGAGTCGAGTCAGAATGGAAAGTCGATATAGAGCGCTGATTCGAGTCAGAATGGCAAGAAGAGATAGATTGCTGAGTCGAGATAGAGTGCTGAGTCGAGATAGAGAGCCAAGTCCAGTTAGAGTGCTGAGTTGAGGTAGAACGCTGAGTTGAGGTAGAATGCTGAGTCGAGATAGAGCGCTGAGTCGAGTCAGAATGGCAAGTCGAGATAGAGTACCGAGTCGACATAGAGTGCTGAGACGAGATAGAGCGCCAAGTCCAGTTAGAGTGCCGAGACGAGGTAAAGCGCTGAGTCGAGATAAAGCGCCAAGTCCAGTTAGATTGCTGAGTTGAGGTAGAACGCTGAGTCGAGATAGAGCGCTGAGTCGAGTCAGAATGGCAAGTCAAGATAGAGTACCGAGTCGTGATAGAGTGCTGAGTCGTGATAGAATGCTGAGTCGAGAAAGAGCACCGAGTCCAGTTAGGGTGCTGAGTCCAGATAGGGCGCTGAGTCGAGATAGAGCGCCGAGTCGATATAGAGCGCTGAGTCGAGTCAGAATGGCAAGTCGAGATAGAGTACCGAGTCGAGAAGAGCACGGAGTCGAGAGAGAGTGCTAAGTTGAGTGAGAGTGCCAAGGCGAGATAGAGTGCCGAGTCGAGATAGACTGCTGAGTAGAGTCAGCGCGCCGAGTCGAGATAGATTGCTCAGTAGAGTCAGATCCCAGAGTATAGTTAGAGTACTGAGTCGAGATAGAGCACGGAGTCGAGATAAAGTGCTAAGTCGAGTTAGAGTGGCAAGTCGAGATAGAGTGCCGAGTCAAGATAGAGCGCTGAGCCGAGTCAGAATGGCAAGAAGAGATAGATTGCCGAGTCAAGATAGAGTGCTGAGTCGAGATAGAGAGCCAAGTCCAGTAAGAGTGCTGAGTTGAGGTAGAACGCTGAGTCAAGATAGAGCGCTGAGTCGAGTCAGAATGGCAAGTCGAGATAGAGTACTGAGTCGAGATAGAGTGCTGAGTCGAGATTGAGTGCTGAGTCGAGATACAGCACCGAGTCCAGTTGGGGTGCTGAGTCGAGATAGAGCGCTGAGTCGAGATAGAGCGCTGAGTCGAGATAGAGTGTGAGTCGAATCAGAATGGCAAGAAGAGATAGAGCACTGAGTCGAGATAGAGTGCTGAGTTGAGTCAGAATGGCAAGTCGAGATAGAGTGCTGAGACGAGGTAGAACGCCGAGTCGATATAGAGCACTGAGTCGAGTCAGAACGGCAAGTCGAGATAGAGTGCTGAGTCGAGATAGAGTGCTGAGTCGAGATAGAGCACCGAGTCCAATTAGGGTGCTGAGTCGAGATGGAGCGTTGAGTTGAGATAGAGCGCTGAGTCGAGTCAGAATGGCAAGTCGAGATAGAGTGCTGAGTCGAGATAGAGCGCCGAGTCGATATAGAGCGCTGAGTCGAGTCAGAATGGCAAGTCGAGATAGAGTACCGAGTCGAGCTAGAGTGCTGAGTCGAGATAGAGTGCTGAGTCGAGATAGAGCACCGAGTCCAGTTAGGGTGCTGAGTCGAGATAGAGCGCTGAGTCGAGATAGAGCGCTGAGTCGAGTCAGAATGGCAAGTCGAGATAGAGTGCTGAGTCGAGATATAGCACCGAAACGAGATAGAGCGCTGAGTTGAGTCAGAATGGCAAGTCGAGATAGAGTACCGAGTCGAGATAGAGTGCTGAGTCGAGATAGTGTGCTGAGTCGGATTAGAGTGCCATGTCGAGTGAGAGTGCCGAGTCGATTTAGAACACCGAGTCGAGATAGAGTGCGAAGTCGAGTAAGCGTGCAGCGTCGAGACAGAGTGCCGAGTCGAGATAGAGTGCCGAGTCGAGATAGAGCGCCAAGTCGAGATAGAGAGCCGAGTTGAGTTAGACCGCTGAGTTGAGTTAGAGTGCAGATACGAGATAGAGTACAGAGTAGCATCAGAGCACCGAGTCGAGATTGGGTGCTGAGTAGAGTCAGAGCACCGAGTCCAGTTAGGGTGCTGGGTTGATTTAGAGTGACGAGTCGAGATAGAGTACAGAGTTGAGTTAGAGCGCTGAGTTGAGTTAAAGTGCAGATACGAGATAGAGTACAGAGTAGCATCAGAGCACCGAGTCGAGATTGGGTGCTGAGTAGAGTCGGAGCACCGAGTCCAGTTAGAGTGCCGGATTGATTTAGAGTACCGAGTCGAGATAGAGCGCTGAGTCGAGATAGAGTGCTGAGTCGAGTCAGAATGGCAAGTCAATATAGAGCGCTGAGTCGAGTCAGAATGGCAAGTCGAGATAGAGTAACGAGTCGAGTCAGAATGGCAAGAAGAGATAGATTGCCGAGTCGAGATAGAGTGCTGAGTCGAGATAGAGAGCCAAGTCCAGTTAGAGTGCTGAGTTGAGGTAGAACGCTGAGTCGAGGTAGAGCGCTGAGTCGAGTCAGAAAGGCAAGTCGAGATAGAGTACCGAGTCGAAATAGAGTGCTGAGTCGAGATAGAGCACCGAGTCCAGTTAGGGTGCTGAGTCGAGATAGAGCGCTGAGTCGAGATAGAGCGCTGCGTCGAGTCAGAATGGCAAGTCGAGATAGCGTGCTGAGTCGAGATAGAGCGCCGAGTCGATATAGAGTGCTGAGTCGAGTCAGAATGGCAAGTCGAGATAGAGTAACGAGTCGAGATAGAGCACGGAGTCGACAGAGAGGGCTAAGTTGAGTGAGAGTGCCAAGTCGAGATAGAGTGCCGAGTCGAGATAGAGTGCCGAGTCGAGATTGAGCGCCAAGTCAAGTTAGAGTGCTAAGCCAAGTTAGTGCGCCGAGCCGAGTTAGAGTGCCGAGTCGAGATAGACTGCTGAGTAGAGTCAGCGCGCCGAGTCGAGACAGATTGCTCAGTAGAGTCAGATCCCTGAGTAGTTAGAGTACCGAGTCAAGATAGAGCACGGAGTCGAGATAGAGTGCTAAGTCGAATTAGAGTGCCAAGTCGAGTGAGAGTGTCGAGTCGTGATAGAACGCCGAGTCGAGATAGAGTGCCGAGTCGAGATAGAGCACAGATTCGAGATAGAGTGCTAAGTCGAGTTAGAGTGCTAAGTCGAGTTAGAGTGGCAAGTCGAGATAGAGCGCCGTGTCGAGATAGAGCGCTGAGCCGAGTCAGAATGGCAAGAAGAGATAGATTGCTGAGTCAAGATAGAGTGCTGAGTCGAGATAGAGAGCCGAGTCCAGTTAGAGTGCTGAGTTGAAGTAGAACGCTGAGTCGAGAAAGAGCGCTGAGTCAAGTCAGAATGGCAAGTCGAGATAGAGTGCTGAGTCGAGATAGAGCACCGAGTCCAGTTAGGATGCTGAGTCGAGATAGAGCGCTGAGTCGAGATAGAGCGCTGAGTCGAGTCAGAATGGCAAGTCGAGATAAAGTGCTGGGTCGAGATAGAGTGCTGATTCGAGATAGTGTGCTGAGGCGGATTAGAGTGCCGTGTCGAGTGAGAGTGCCGAGTCGATTTAGAACACCGAGTCGAGATAGAGTGCGAAGTCGAGTAAGCATGCCGCGTCGAGACAGGGTGCCGAGTCGAGATAGAGTGCCGAGTCGAGATAGAGCGCCAAGTCGAGATAGAGAGCCGAGTTGAGTTGGAGTGCTGAGTTGAGTTAGAGTGCAGATACGAGATAGAGTACAGAGTAGCATCAGAGCACCGAGTCGAGATTGGGTGCTGAGTAGAGTCAGAGCTCCGAGTCCAGTAAGAGTGCTGGGTTGATTTAGAGTGCCGAGTCGAGATAGAGTACCGAGTTGAGTTAGAGCGCTGAGTTGAGTTAAAGTGCAGATAGGAGATAGAGTACAGAGTAGCATCAGAGCACTGAGTCGAGATTGGGTTCTGAGTAGAGTCAGAGCACCGAGTCTAGTTAGAGTGCTGGATTGATTTAGAGTAACGAGTCGAGATAGAGCGCTGAGTCGAGTCAGAATGGCAAGTCGATATAGAGCGCTGAGTCGAGTCAGAATGGCAAGTCGAGATAGAGTAACGAGTCGAGATAGAGTACTGAGACGAGATAGAGCGCCAAGTTCAGTTAGAGTGCTGAGTCGATATAGAGCGCTGAGTCGAGTCAGAATGGCAAGTCGAGATAGAGTACCGAGTCGAGATAGAGTGCTGAGTTGAGATAGAGTGCTGAGTCGAGATAGAGCGCCAAGTCCAATTAGAGTGCTGAGTTGAGGTAGAGCGCCGAGTCGAGATAGATCGCTGAGTCGAGATAGAGCGCTGAGTCGAATCAGAATGGCAAGAAGAGATAGATTGCCGAGTCGAGATAGAGTGCTGAGTCAAGATAGAGAGCCAAGTCCAGTTAGAGTGCTGAGTTGAGGTAGAACGCTGAGTCGAGGTAGAGCGCTGAGTTGAGGTAGAGCGCTGAGTCGAGTCAGAAAGGCAAGTCGAGATAGAGTACCGAGTCGAGATAGAGTGCTGAGTCGAGATAGAGCACCGAGTCCAGTTAGGGTGCTGAGTTGAGATAGAGCGCTGAGTCGAGATAGAGCGCTGCGTCGAGTCAGAATGGCAAGTCGAGATAGAGTGCTGAGTCGAGATAGAGCGCCGAGTCGATATAGAGTGCTGAGTCGAGTCAGAATGGCAAGTCGAGATAGAGCACGGAGTCGACAGAGAGTGCTAAGTTGAGTGAGAGTGCCAAGTCGAGATAGAGTGCCGAGTCGAGATAGAGTGCCGAGTCGAGATTGAGCGCTAAGTCAAGTTAGAGTGCTAAGCCAAGTTAGTGCGCCGAGCCGAGTTAGAGTGCCGAGTCGAGATAGACTGCTGAGTAGAGTCAGCGCGCCGAGTCGAGACAGATTGCTGAGTAGAGTCAGATCCCTGAGTATAGTTAGAGTACCGAGTCGAGATAGAGCACGGAGTCGAGAAAGAGTGCTAAGTCGAATTAGAGTGCCGAGTCGAGTGAGAGTGCCGAGTCGTGATAGAACGGCGAGTCGAGATAGAGTGCTAAGTCGAGTTAGAGTGCCGAGTCGAGATAGAGTGCCAAATCGAGATAGAGTGCCGAGTCGCGATAGAGCACAGATTCGAGATAGAGTGCTAAGTCGAGTTAGAGTGCTAAGTCGAGTTAGAGTGGCAAGTCGAGATAGAGCGCCGAGTCGAGATAGAGCGCTGAGCCCAGTCAGAATGGCAAGAAGAGATAGATTGCCGAGTCAAGATAGAGTGCTGAGTCGAGATAGAGAGCCGAGTCCAGTTAGAGTGCCGAGTTGAAGTAGAACGCTGAGTCGAGATAGAGCGCTGAGTCGAGTCAGAATGGCAAGTCGAGATTGAGTGCTGAGTCGAGATAGAGTGCTGAGTCGAGGTAGAGCGCTGAGTCGAGGTAGAGCGCTGAGTCGAGTCAGAAAGGCAAGTCGAGATAGAGTACCGAGTCGAGATAGAGTGCTGAGTCGAGATAGAGCACCGAGTCCAGTTAGGGTGCTGAGTTGAGATAGAGCGCTGAGTCGAGATAGAGCGCTGCGTCGAGTCAGAATGGCAAGTCGAGATAGAGTGCTGAGTCGAGATAGAGCGCCGAGTCGATATAGAGTGCTGAGTCGAGTCAGAATGGCAAGTCGAGATAGAGCACGGAGTCGACAGAGAGTGCTAAGTTGAGTGAGAGTGCCAAGTCGAGATAGAGTGCCGAGTCGAGATAGAGTGCCGAGTCGAGATTGAGCGCCAAGTCAAGTTAGAGTGCTAAGCCAAGTTAGTGCGCCGAGCCGAGTTAGAGTGCCGAGTCGAGATAGACTGCTGAGTAGAGTCAGCGCGCCGAGTCGAGACAGATTGCTGAGTAGAGTCAGATCCCTGAGTATAGTTAGAGTACCGAGTCGAGATAGAGCACGGAGTCGAGAAAGAGTGCTAAGTCGAATTAGAGTGCCGAGTCGAGTGAGAGTGCCGAGTCGTGATAGAACGGCGAGTCGAGATAGAGTGCTAAGTCGAGTTAGAGTGCCGAGTCGAGATAGAGTGCCAAATCGAGATAGAGTGCCGAGTCGCGATAGAGCACAGATTCGAGATAGAGTGCTAAGTCGAGTTAGAGTCCTAAGTCGAGTTAGAGTGGCAAGTCGAGATAGAGCGCCGAGTCGAGATAGAGCGCTGAGCCGAGTCAGAATGGCAAGAAGAGATAGATTGCCGAGTCAAGATAGAGTGCTGAGTCGAGATAGAGAGCCGAGTCCAGTTAGAGTGCCGAGTTGAAGTAGAACGCTGAGTCGAGATAGAGCGCTGAGTCGAGTCAGAATGGCAAGTCGAGATTGAGTGCTGAGTCGAGATAGAGCACCGAGTCCAGTTAGGCAGCTGAGTCGAGATAGAGCGCTGAGTCGAGATAGAGCACTGAGTTGAGTCAGAATGGCAAGTCGAGATAGAGTACCGAGTCGATATAGAGCACTGAGTCGAGTCAGAATGGCAAGTCAAGATAGAGTACCGAGTCGAGATAGAGCACGGAGTCGAGAGAGAGTGCTAAGTCGAGTGAGAGTGCCAAGTCGAGATAGAGTGCCAAGTCGAGATTGAGCACCAAGTCAAGTTAGAGTGCTAAGCCAAGTTAGAGCGCCAAGCCGAGTTAGAGTGCTGAGTCAAGATAGACTGCTGAGCAGAGTCAGCGCGCCGAGTCGAGATAGATTGCTCAGTAGAGTCAGATCCCCGAGTATAGTTAGAGTACCAAGTCGAGATAGAGCACGGACTCGAGATAGAGTGCTAAGTCGAGTTAGACTGCTAAGTCGAGTTAGAGTGGCAACTCGAGACAGAGCGCCGAGTCGAGATAGAGCGCCGAGTCGAATCAGAATGGCAAGAAGAGATAGAGCGCTGAGTCGAGATAGAGTGCTGAGTCGAGTCAGAATGGCAAATCGAGATAGAGTGCTGAGTCGAGGTAGAACGCCGAGTCCATATAGAGCGCTGAGTCGAGTCAGAACGGCAAGTCGAGATAGAGTACCGAGTCGAGATAGAGTGCTGAGTTGAGATAGAGCGCCGAGTCGAGATAGAGCGCCGAGTCGAGATAGAGCGCCGAGTCGAATCAGAATGGCAAGAAGAGATAGAGCGCTGAGTCGAGATAGAGTGCTGAGTCGAGTCAGAATGGCAAATCGAGATAGAGTGCTGAGTCGAGGTAGAACGCCGAGTCCATATAGAGCGCTGAGTCGAGTCAGAATGGCAAATTGAGATAGAGTGCTGAGTCGAGATAGAGCGCCGAGTCGATATAGAGTGCTGAGTCGAGTCAGAATGGCAAGTCGAGATAGAGTACCGAGTCGAGATAGAGCATGGAGTCGAGAGAGAGTGCTAAGTCGAGTGAGAGTGCCAAGTCGAGATTCAGTGCCGAGTCGAGATAGAGTGCCGAGTCGAGATTGAGCACCGAGCCGAGTTCGAGTGCCAAGTCGAGATAGACTGCTGAGCAGAGTCAGCGTGCCGAGTCGAGATAAATTGCTCAGTAGAGTCAGATCCCCGAGTATAGTTAGAGTACCGAGTCGAGATAGAGCACGGAGTCGAGATAGAGTGCTAAGTCGAATTAGAGTGCCGAGTCGAGAGAGAGTGCCGAGTCGTGATAGAACGCCGATTCGATATAGAGTGCTAAGTTGAGTTAGAGTGCCGAGTCGAGATAGAGTGCCACGTCGAGATAGAGTGCCGAGTCGAGATAGAGTGGCAAGTCGAGATAGAGCGCCGAGTCGCGATAGAGCGCTGAGTCGAGTCAGAATGGCAAGAAGAGATAGATTGCCGAGTCGAGATACGGTGCTGAGTCGAGTCAGAATGGCAAGTCGAGATAGAGTACCGAGTCGAGATAGAGTGCTGAGACGAGATAGAGTGCCGAGTTGAGATAGAGCACCGAGACCAGTTAGGGTGCTGAGTCGAGATAGAGCGCTGAGTCGAGAAAGAGCGCTGAGTCGAGTCAGAATGGCAAGTCGAGATAGAGTACCGAGTCAAGATAGAGTGCTGAGACGAGATAGAGCGCAAAGTCCAGTTAGAGTGCCGAGTTGAGATACAGCGCTGAGTCGAGATAGAGCGCTGAGTCAAGATAGAGCGCTGAGTCGAGTCAGAATGGCAAGTCGATATAGAGCGCTGAGTCGAGTCAGAATGGCAAGTCGAGATAGAGTAACGAGTCGAGATAGAGTACTGAGACGAGATAGAGCGCCAAGTTCAGTTAGAGTGCTGAGTCGAGGTAGAGTGCCGAGTCGAGATAGAGCGCTGAGTCGAGATAGAGCGCTGAGTCAAGATAGAGCGCTGAGTCGAGTCAGAATGGCAAGAAGAGATAGATTGCCGAGTCGAGATAGAGTGCTGAGTCGAGTCAGAATGGCAAGTCGAGATAGAGTAACGAGTCGAGATAGAGCGCCGAGTCGATATAGAGCGCTGAGTCGAGTCAGAATGGCAAGTCGAGATACAGTACCGAGTCGAGATAGAGTGCAGAGTCGAGATAGAGTGCTGAGTCGAGATAGAGCACCCAGTCCAGTTAGGGTGCTGAGTCGAGATAGAGCGCTGAGTTGAGATAGAGCGCTGAGTCGAGTCAGAATGGCAAGTCGAGATAGAGTGCTGAGTCGAGAAACAGCACCGAATCGAGATAGAGCGCTGAGTTGAGTCAGAATGGCAAGTCGAGATAGAGTACCGAGTCGAGATAGAGTGCTGAGTCGAGATAGTGTGCTGAGTCGGATTAGAGTGCCGAGTCGAGATAGAACGCCGAGTCGAGATAGAGCGCCAAGTCGAGATAGAGAGCCCATTCCAAGAGTCGGATTAGAGCACCAAGTCCAGTTAGAGTGCTGAGTTGAGGTAGAGCGCCGAGTCGAGATAGAGCGCTGAGTCGAGATAGAGCGCTGAGACGAGATAGAGCGCTGAGTCGAGTCAGAATGGCAAGTCGATATAGAGCGCTGAGTCGAGTCAGAATGGCAAGAAGAGATAGATTGCCGAGTCGAGATAGAGTGCTGAGTCGAGATAGAGAACCAAGTCCAGTTAGAGTGCTGAGTTGAGGTAGAACGCTGAGTTGAGGTAGAGCGCTGAGTCGAGTCACAATGGCAAGTCGAGATAGAGTACCGAGTCGAGATAGAGCGCCGAGTCGATATAGAGCGCTGAGTCGAGTCAGAATGGCAAGTCGAGATAGAGTACCGAGTCGAGATAGAGCACGGAGTCGAGAGAGAGTGCTAAGTCGAGTGAGAGTGCCAAGTCGAGATAGAGTGCCGAGTCGAGATTGAGCACCAAGTCAAGTTAGAGTGCTAAGCCAAGTTAGAGCGCCAAGCCGAGTTAGAGTGCCGAGTCAAGATAGACTGCTGAGCTGAGTCAGCACGCCGAGTCGAGATAGAGCGCTGAGTCGAGTCAGAATGGCAAGAAGAGATAGATTGCCGAGTCGCGATAGAGTGCTGAATTGAGTCAGAATGGCAAGTCGAGATAAAGTACCGAGTCGAGATAGAGTGCTGAGTCGAGATAGAGTGCTGAGTCGAGATAGAGCACTGAGACCAGTTAGGGCGCTGAGTCGAGATAGAGCGCTGAGTCGAGATAGAGCGCTGAGTCGAGTCAGAATGGCAAGTCGAGATAGAGTGCTGAGTCGAGATAGAGCACCGAATCGAGATAGAGCACTGAGTTGAGTCAGAATGGCAAGTCGAGATATAGTACCGAGTGAACATAGAGTGCTGAGACGAGATAGAGCGCAAAGTGCAGTTAGAGTGCTGAGTCGAGGTAGAGCGCCGAGTTGAGATAGAGCGCCGAATCCACTTAGGGTGCTGAGTCGAGATAGAGCGCTGAGTCGAGATAGAGCACTGAGTGGCGTCAGAATGGCAAGTCGAGATAGATTGCCGAGTCAAGATAGAGTGCTGAGTTGAGATAGAGAGCCAAGCGCAGTTAGAGTGCTGAGTTGAGGTAGAACGCTGAGTTGAGGTAGAACACTGAGTCGAGACAGAGCACTGAGTTGAGTCAGAATGGCAAGTCGAGATAGAGTACCGAGTCGTGATAGAGTGCTGAGTCGAGATAGAGTGCAGAGTCGAGATAGAGCACCGAGTCCAGTTATGGTACTGAGTCGAGATAGAGCGCTGAGTCGAGATAGAGCACTGAGTCGAGTCAGAATGGCAAGTCGAGATAGAGTAACGAGTCGATATAGAGTGCTGAGACGAGATAGAGCGCCAAGTCCAGTTAGAGTGCTGAGTCGAGGTAGAGTGCTGAGGTGAGATAGAGCGCGGATCCACTTAGGGTGCTGAGTCGAGATAGAGCGCTGAGTCGAGATAGAGCCCAGAGTGGAGTCAGAATGGCAAGAAGAGATAGATTGCCGAGTCGAGATAGAGTGCTGAGTTGAGATAGAGCGCTGAGTCGAGTCAGAATGGCAAGTCGAGATAGAGTGCTGAGTCGAGAAACAGCACCGAATCGAGATAGAGCGCTGAGTTGAGTCAGAATGGCAAGTCAAGATAGAGTACCGAGTCGAGATAGAGTGCTGAGTCGAGATAGTGTGCTGAGTCGGATTAGAGTGCCGAGTCGAGATAGAGAGCCCATTCCAAGAGTCGGATTAGAGCACCAAGTCCAGTTAGAGTGCTGAGTTGAGGTAGAGCGCCGAGTCGAGATAGAGCGCTGAGTCGAGATAGAGCGCTGAGACGAGATAGAGCGCTGAGTCGAGTCAGAATGGCAAGTCGATATAGAGCGCTGAGTCGAGTCAGAATGGCAAGAAGAGATAGATTGCCGAGTCGAGATAGAGTGCTGAGTCGAGATAGAGAACCAAGTCCAGTTAGAGTGCTGAGTTGAGGTAGAACGCTGAGTTGAGGTAGAGCGCTGAGTCGAGTCACAATGGCAAGTCGAGATAGAGTACCGAGTCGAGATAGAGCGCCGAGTCGATATAGAGCGCTGAGTCGAGTCAGAATGGCAAGTCGAGATAGAGTACCGAGTCGAGATAGAGCACGGAGTCGAGAGAGAGTGCTAAGTCGAGTGAGAGTGCCAGGTCGAGATAGAGTGCCGAGTCGAGATTGAGCACCAAGTCAAGTTAGAGTGCTAAGCCAAGTTAGAGCGCCAAGCCGAGTTAGAGTGCCGAGTCAAGATAGACTGCTGAGCTGAGTCAGCACGCCGAGTCGAGATAGAGCGCTGAGTCGAGTCAGAATGGCAAGAAGAGATAGATTGCCGAGTCGCGATAGAGTGCTGAATTGAGTCAGAATGGCAAGTCGAGATAAAGTACCGAGTCGAGATAGAGTGCTGAGTCGAGATAGAGTGCTGAGTCGAGATAGAGCACTGAGACCAGTTAGGGCGCTGAGTCGAGATAGAGCGCTGAGTCGAGATAGAGCGCTGAGTCGAGTCAGAATGGCAAGTCGAGATAGAGTGCTGAGTCGAGATAGAGCACCGAATCGAGATAGAGCACTGAGTTGAGTCAGAATGGCAAGTCGAGATATAGTACCGAGTGAACATAGAGTGCTGAGACGAGATAGAGCGCAAAGTGCAGTTAGAGTGCTGAGTCGAGGTAGAGCGCCGAGTTGAGATAGAGCGCCGAATCCACTTAGGGTGCTGAGTCGAGATAGAGCGCTGAGTCGAGATAGAGCACTGAGTGGCGTCAGAATGGCAAGTCGAGATAGATTGCCGAGTCAAGATAGAGTGCTGAGTTGAGATAGAGAGCCAAGCGCAGTTAGAGTGCTGAGTTGAGGTAGAACGCTGAGTTGAGGTAGAACACTGAGTCGAGATAGAGCACTGAGTTGAGTCAGAATGGCAAGTCGAGATAGAGTACCGAGTCGTGATAGAGTGCTGAGTCGAGATAGAGTGCAGAGTCGAGATAGAGCACCGAGTCCAGTTATGGTACTGAGTCGAGATAGAGCGCTGAGTCGAGATAGAGCACTGAGTCGAGTCAGAATGGCAAGTCGAGATAGAGTAACGAGTCGATATAGAGTGCTGAGACGAGATACAGCGCCAAGTCCAGTTAGAGTGCTGAGTCGAGGTAGAGTGCTGAGGTGAGATAGAGCGCGGATCCACTTAGGGTGCAGAGTCGAGATAGAGCGCTGAGTCGAGATAGAGCCCAGAGTGGAGTCAGAATGGCAAGAAGAGATAGATTGCCGAGTCGAGATAGAGTGCTGAGTCGAGATAGAGAGCCAAGTCCAGTTAGAGTGCTGAGTCGAGGTAGAGGGCCGAGTCGTGATCGAGCGCCGGATCCACTTAGGGTGCTGAGTCGAGATAGAGTGCTGAGTCGAGATAGAGCACCGAGTCCAGTTAGGGTGCTGAGTCGAGATAGAGCACTGAGTTGAGATAGAGTGCTGAGTCGAGTCAGAATGGCAAGTCGGGATAGAGTACCGAGTCGAGATAGAGCACGGAGTCGAGATAGAGCGCTGAGTCGAGATAGAGTGCTGATTCGAGTCAGAATGGCAAGTCGAGATAGAGTACTGAGTCGAGATAGAGCACCGAATCGAGATAGAGCACTGAGTTGAGTCAGAATGGCAAGTCGAGATATAGTACCGAGTGAACATAGAGTGCTGAGACGAGATAGAGCGCAAAGTGCAGTTAGAGTGCTGAGTCGAGGTAGAGCGCCGAGTCAAGTTAGAGTGCTAAGCCAAGTTAGAGCGCCAAGCCGAGTTAGAGTGCCGAGTCAAGATAGACTGCTGAGCAGAGTCAGCACGCCGAGTCGAGATAGATTGCTCAGCAGAGTCAGATCCCCGAGTATAGTTAGAGTACCGAGTCGAGATAGAGAACGGAGTCGAGATAGAGCGCTGAGTCGAGTCAGAATGGCAAGAAGAGATAGATTGCCGAGTCGCGATAGAGTGCTGAATTGAGTCAGAATGGCAAGTCGAGATAAAGTACTGAGTCGAGATAGAGTGCTGAGTCGAGATAGAGTGCTGAGAAGAGATAGAGAACCAAGTCCAGTTAGAGTGCTGAGTTGAGGTAGAACGCTGAGTCGAGGTAGAGCGCTGAGTCGAGTCACAATGGCAAGTCGAGATAGAGTACCGAGTCGAGATAGAGTGCTGAGTCGAGATAGAATGCTGAGTCGAGATAGAGCACCGAGTCCAGTTAGGGTGCTGAGTCGAGATAGAGCGCTGAGTCGAGATAGAGCACTGCGTCGAGTCAGAATGGCAATTCGAGATAGACTGCTGAGTCGAGATAGAGCGCCGAGTCGATATAGAGCGCTGAGTCGAGTCAGAATGGCAAGTCGAGATAGAGTACCGAGTCGAGATAGAGCACGGAGTCGAGAGAGAGTGCTAAGTTGAGTGAGAGTGCCAAGTCGAGATAGAGTGCTGAGTCGAGATAGAGCACCGAGTCGATATAGAGCGCTGAGTCGAGTCAGAATGGCAAGTCGAGATAGAGTACCGAGTCGAGATAGAGCACGGAGTCGAGAGAGAGTGCTAAGTTGAGTGAGAGTGCCAAGTCGAGATAGAGTGCCGAGTCGAGATAGGGTGCCGAGTCGAGATTGAGTGCCAAGTCAAGTAAGGGTGCTAAGCCAAGTTAGAGCGCCGAGCCGAGTTAGAGTGCCGAGTCAAGATAGACTGCTGAGTGGAGTCAGAGCGCCGAGATGAGATAGATTGCTCAGTAGAGTCAGATCCCTGAGTATAGTTAGAGTACCGAGTCGAGATAGAGCACGGAGTCGAGATAGAGTGCTAAGTCAAATTTTAGTTCCGAGTCGAGTGAGACTGCCGAGTCGTGATAGAACGGCGAGTCGAGATAGAGTGCTAAGTCGAGTTAGAGTGCCGAGTCGAGATAGAGTGCCGAGTCGAGATAGAGTGCCGAGTCGAGATAGAGCACAGATTCGAGATAGAGTGCTAAGTCGAGTTAGAGTGCTAAGTCGAGTTAGAGTGGCAAGTCGAGATAGAGCGCCGAGTCGAGATAGAGCGCTGAGCCGAGTCAGAATGGCAAGAAGAGATAGATTGCCGAGTCAAGATAGAGTGCTGAGTCGAGATAGAGAGCCAAGTCCAGTTAGAGTGCTGAGTTGAGGTAGAACGCTGAGTCGAGATAGAGCGCTGAGTCGAGTCGGAATGGCAAGTTGAGATAGAGTACCGAGTGGAGATAGAGTGCTGAGTCGAGATAGAGCACCGAGTCCAGTTAGGGTGCTGAGTCGAGATAGAGCGCTGAGTCGAGTCAGAATGGCAAGTCGAGATAGAGTGCTGGGTCGAGATAGAGCGCCGAGTCGATATAGAGCGCTGAGTCGAGTCAGAATGGCAAGTCAAGATAGAGTACCGAGTTGAGATAGAGCACGGAGTCGAGAGAGAGTGCTAAGTCGAGTGAGAGTGCCAAGTTGAGATAGAGTGCCGAGTCGAGATTGAGCACCAAGTCAAGTTAGAGTGCTAAGCCAAGTTAGAGCGCCAAGCCGAGTTAGAGTGCCGAGTCAAGATAGACTGCTGAGCAGAGTCAGCACGCCGAGTCGGGATAGATTGCTCAGCAGAGTCAGATCCCCGAGTATAGTTAGAGTACCGAGTCGAGATAGAGAACGGAGTCGAGATAGAGCACTGAGTCGAGTCAGAATGGCAAGAAGAGATAGATTGCCGAGTCGCGATAGAGTGCTGAATTGAGTCAGAATGGCAAGTCGAGATAAAGTACCGAGTCGAGATAGAGTGCTGAGTCGAGATAGAGTGCTGAGTCGAGATAGAGCACTGAGACCAGTTAGGGCGCTGAGTCGAGATAGAGCGCTGAGTCGAGATAGAGCGCTGAGTCGAGATAGAGCGCTGAGTCGAGTCAGAATGGCAAGTCGAGATAGAGTGCTGAGTCGAGATAGAGCACCGAATCGAGATAGAGCACTGAGTTGAGTCAGAATGGCAAGTCGAGATATAGTACCGAGTGAACATAGAGTGCTGAGACGAGATAGAGCGCAAAGTGCAGTTAGAGTGCTGAGTCGAGGTAGAGCGCCGAGTTGAGATAGAGCGCCGAATCCACTTAGGGTGCTGAGTCGAGATAGAGCGCTGAGTCGAGATAGAGCACTGAGTGGCATCAGAATGGCAAGAAGAGATAGATTGCCGAGTCAAGATAGAGTGCTGAGTTGAGATAGAGAGCCAAGCGCAGTTAGAGTGCTGAGTTGAAGTAGAACGCTGAGTTGAGGTAGAACACTGAGTCGAGATAGAGCACTGAGTTGAGTCAGAATGGCAAGTCGAGATAGAGTACCGAGTCGCGATAGAGTGCTGAGTCGAGATAGAGTGCAGAGTCGAGATAGAGCACCGAGTCCAGTTATGGTACTGAGTCGAGATAGAGCACTGAGTCGAGTCAGAATGGCAAGTCGAGATAGAGTAACGAGTCGATATAGAGTGCTGAGACGAGATAGAGCGCCAAGTCCAGTTAGAGTGCTGAGTCGAGGTAGAGCGCTGAGGTGAGATAGAGCGCGGATCCACTTAGGGTGCTGAGTCGAGATAGAGCGCTGAGTCGAGATAGAGCCCTGAGTGGAGTCAGAATGGCAAGAAGAGATAGATTGCCGAGTCGAGATAGAGTGCTGAGTCGAGATAGAGAGCCAAGTCCAGTTAGAGTGCTGAGTCGAGGTAGAGGGCCGAGTCGTGATCGAGCGCCGGATCCACTTAGGGTGCTGAGTCGAGATAGAGTGCTGAGTCGAGATAGAGCACCGAGTCCAGTTAGGGTGCTGAGTCGAGATAGAGCGCTGAGTCGAGATAGAGTGCTGAGTCGAGTCAGAATGGCAAGTCGAGATAGAGTACCGAGTCGAGATAGAGCACGGAGTCGAGATAGAGCGCTGAGTCGAGATAGAGTGCTGATTCGAGTCAGAATGGCAAGTCGAGATAGAGTACTGAGTCGAGATAGAGCACCGAATCGAGATAGAGCACTGAGTTGAGTCAGAATGGCAAGTCGAGATATAGTACCGAGTGAACATAGAGTGCTGAGACGAGATAGAGCGCAAAGTGCAGTTAGAGTGCTGAGTCGAGGTAGAGCGCCGAGTCAAGTTAGAGTGCTAAGCCAAGTTAGAGCGCCAAGCCGAGTTAGAGTGCCGAGTCAAGATAGACTGCTGAGCAGAGTCAGCATGCCGAGTCGAGATAGATTGCTCAGCAGAGTCAGATCCCCGAGTATAGTTAGAGTACCGAGTCGAGATAGAGAACGGAGTCGAGATAGAGCGCTGAGTCGAGTCAGAATGGCAAGAAGAGATAGATTGCTGAGTCGCGATAGAGTGCTGAATTGAGTCAGAATGGCAAGTCGAGATAAAGTACCGAGTCGAGATAGAGTGCTGAGTCGAGATAGAGTGCTGAGAAGAGATAGAGAACCAAGTCCAGTTAGAGTGCTGAGTTGAGGTAGAACGCTGAGTCGAGGTAGAGCGCTGAGTCGAGTCACAATGGCAAGTCGAGATAGAGTACCGAGTCGAGATAGAGTGCTGAGTCGAGATAGAATGCTGAGTCGAGATAGAGCACCGAGTCCAGTTAGGGTGCTGAGTCGAGATAGAGCGCTGAGTCGAGATAGAGCACTGCGTCGAGTCAGAATGGCAAGTCGAGATAGAGTGCTGACTCGAGATAGAGCGCCGAGTCGATATAGAGCGCTGAGTCGAGTCAGAATGGCAAGTCGAGATAGAGTACCGAGTCGAGATAGAGCACGGAGTCGAGAGAGAGTGCTAAGTTGAGTGAGAGTGCCAAGTCGAGATAGAGTGCCGAGTCGAGATAGGGTGCCGAGTCGAGATTGAGCGCCAAGTCAAGTAAGGGTGCTAAGCCAAGTTAGAGCGCCGAGCCGAGTTAGAGTGCCGAGTCAAGATAGACTGCTGAGTGGAGTCAGAGCGCCGAGATGAGATAGATTGCTCAGTAGAGTCAGATCCCTGAGTATAGTTAGAGTACCGAGTCGAGATAGAGCACGTAGTCGAGATAGAGTGCTAAGTCGAATTTTAGTGCCGAGTCGAGTGAGACTGCCGAGTCGTGATAGAACGACAAGTCGAGATAGAGTGCTAAGTCGAGTTAGAGTGCCGAGTCGAGATAGAGTGCCGAGTCGAGATAGAGTGCCGAGTCGAGATAGAGCACAGATTTGAGATAGAGTGCTAAGTCGAGTTAGAGTGGCAAGTCGAGATAGAGCGCCGAGTCGAGATAGAGCGCTGAGCCGAGTCAGAATGGCAAGAAGAGATAGATTGCCGAGTCAAGATAGAGTGCTGAGTCGAGATAGAGAGCCAAGTCCAGTTAGAGTGCTGAGTTGAGGTAGAACGCTGAGTCGAGATAGAGCGCTGAGTCGAGTCGGAATGGCAAGTCGAGATAGAGTACCGAGTGGAGATAGAGTGCTGAGTCGAGATAGAGTGCTGAGTCGAGATAGAGCACCGAGTCCAGTTAGGGTGCTGAGTCGAGATAGAGCGCTGAGTCGAGTCAGAATGGCAAGTCGAGATAGAGTGCTGGGTCGAGATAGAGCGCCGAGTCGATATAGAGCGCTGAGTCGAGTCAGAATGGCAAGTCAAGATAGAGTACCGAGTTGAGATAGAGCACGGAGTCGAGAGAGAGTGCTAAGTCGAGTGAGAGTGCCAAGTTGAGATAGAGTGCCGAGTCGAGATTGAGCACCAAGTCAAGTTAGAGTGCTAAGCCAAGTTAGAGCGCCAAGCCGAGTTAGAGTGCCGAGTCAAGATAGACTGCTGAGCTGAGTCAGCACGCCGAGTCGAGATAGATTGCTCAGCAGAGTCAGATCCCCGAGTATAGTTAGAGTACCGAGTCGAGATAGAGAACGGAGTCGAGATAGAGCGCTGAGTCGAGTCAGAATGGCAAGAAGAGATAGATTGCCGAGTCGCGATAGAGTGCTGAATTGAGTCAGAATGGCAAGTCGAGATAAAGTACCGAGTCGAGATAGAGTGCTGAGTCGAGATAGAGTGCTGAGTCGAGATAGAGCACTGAGACCAGTTAGGGCGCTGAGTCGAGATAGAGCGTTGAGTCGAGATAGAGCGCTGAGTCGAGTCAGAATGGCAAGTCGAGATAGAGTGCTGAGTCGAGATAGAGCACCGAATCGAGATAGAGCACTGAGTTGAGTCAGAATGGCAAGTCGAGATATAGTACCGAGTGAACATAGAGTGCTGAGACGAGATAGAGCGCAAAGTGCAGTTAGAGTGCTGAGTCGAGGTAGAGCGCCGAGTTGAGATAGAGCGCCGAATCCACTTAGGGTGCTGAGTCAAGATAGAGCGCTGAGTCGAGATAGAGTGCTGATTCGAGTCTGAATGGCAAGTCGAGATAGAGTACTGAGTCGAGATAGAGCACGGAGTCGAGATAGAGCGCCGAGTCGAGTCAGAATGGCAAGAAGAGATAGATTGCCGAGTCGAGATAGAGTGCTGAGTCGAGTCAGAATGGCAAGTCGAGATAAAGTACCGAGTCCAGATAGAGTGCTGAGTCGAGACAGAGTGCTGAGTCGAGATAGAGTGCTGAGTCGAGATAGAGTGCTGAGTCGAGATAGAGCGCCGAGTCAATATAGAGCGCTGAGTCGAGTCAGAATGGCAAGTCAAGATAGAGTACCGAGTCGAGATAGAGCACGGAGTCGAGAGAGATTGCTAAGTCGAGTGAGAGTGCCAAGTCGAGATAGAGTGCCGAGTCGAGATTCAGCCCCAAGTCAAGTTAGAGTGCTAAGCCAAGTTAGAGCACCAAGCCGAGTTAGAGTGCCGAGTCAAGATAGACTGCTGAGCAGAGACAGCACGCCGAGTCAAGATAGATTGCTCAGTAGAGTCAGATCCCCGAGTATAGTTAGAGTACCGAGTCGAGATAGAGCACGGAGTCGAGATAGAGTGCTAAGTCGAGTTAGACTGCTAAATCGAGTTAGAGTGGCAAGTCGAGATAGAGCGCCAAGTGGAGATAGAGCGCTGAGTCGAATCAGAATGGCAAGAAGAGATAGAGTGCTGAGTCGAGTCAGAATGGCAAGTCGAGATAGAGTGCTGAGTCGAGATAGAGCGCCGAGTCAATATAGAGCGCTGAGTCGAGTCAGAATGGCAAGTCGAGATAGAGAACCAAGTCGAGATAGAGTGCAGAGTCGAGATAGAGCACCGAGTCCAGTTAGCGTGCTGAGTCGAGATAGAGCACTGAGTCGAGATAGAGCGCTGAGTCGAGTCAGAATGGCAAGTCGAGATAGAGTGCTGAGTCGAGATACAGCACCGAATCGAGATAGAGCGCTGAGTTGAGTCAGAATGGCAAGTCGAGATAGAGTAGCGAGTCGAGATAGAGTGCTGAGTCGAGATAGTGTGCTGATTTGGATTAGAGTGCCGTGTAGAGTGAGAGTGCCGAGTCGAGATAGAACGCCGAGTCGAGATAGAGTGCTAAGTCCAGTAAGCGTGCCGCGTCGAGATAGAGTGCCGAGTCGAGATAGAGTGCCGAGTCGAGATAGAGTGCCGAGTCGAGATAGAGCGCCAAGTCGAGACAGAGAGCCGAGTTGAGTTAGAGCGCTGAGTTGAGTTAGAGTGCAGATACGAGATAGAGTACAGAATAGCATCAGAGCTCCGAGTCGAGATTGGTTGCTGAGTAGAGTCAGAGCACCGAGTCCAGTTAGAGTGCTGGGTTGATTTAGAGTGCCGAGTCGAGATAGAGTACCGAGTTGAGTTAGAGCGCTGAGTTGAGTTAAAATGCAGATACGAGATAGAGTACAGAATAGCATCAGAGCACCGAGTCGAGATTGGGTGCTGAGTAGAGTCAGAGCACCGAGTCCAGTTAGAGTGCCGGATTGATTTAGAGTACCGAGTCCAGTTAGAGTGCTGAGTCAAGATAGAGCGCTGAGTAGGGATAGAGCGCTGAGTCGAGATAGAGCGCTGAGTCGAGTCAGAATGGCAAGTCGATATAGAGCGCTGAGTCGAGTCACACTGGCAAGTCGAGATAGAGTAACGAGTCAAGATAGAGTACTGAGACGAGATAGAGCGCCAAGTTCAGTTAGAGTGCTGATTCGGGGTAGAGCGCCGAGTCGAGATAGAGCGCTGAGTCGAGATAGAGCACTGAGTCGAGATAGAGCGCTGAGTCGAGTCAGAATGGCAAGAAGAGATAGATTGCCGAGTCGAGATAGAGTGCTGAGTTGAGATAGAGAGCCAAGTCCAGTTAGGGTGCTGAGTCGAGATAGAGCACCGAGTCGAGATAGAGCGCCGAGTCGAGATAGAGTGCTGAGTCGAGATAGAGCACCGTGTCCAGTTAGGGTGCTGAGTCGAGATAGAGCACCGAGTCGAGATACAGCGCTGAGTTGAGTCAGAATGGCAAGTCGAGATAGAGTACCGAGTCGAGGGAGAGTGCTGAGTCGAGATAGAGTGCTGAGTCGAGATAGAGCGCCAAGTCCAGTTAGAGTGCTGAGTTGAGGTAGAGCGCCGAGTCAAGATAGAGCGCTGAGTCGAGATAGAGCGCTGAGTCGAGATAGTGCGCTGAGTCGAGTCAGAATGGCAAGTCGATATAGAGCGCTGAGTCGAGTCAGAATGGCAAGAAGAGATAGATTGCCGAGTCGAGATAGAGTGCTGAGTCGAGATAGAGAGCCAAGTCCAGTTAGAGTGATGAGTTGAGGTAGAACGCTGAGTCGAGGTGGAGCGCTGAGTCGAGTCAGAATGGCAAGTCGAGATAGAGTACCGAGTCGAGATAGAGTGCAGAGTCGATATAGAATGCTGAGTCGAGATAGAGCACCGAGTCCAGTTAGGGTGCTGAGTCGAGATAGAGCGCTGAGTTGAGTCAGAATGGCAAGTCGAGACAGAGTGCTGAGTCGAGATAGAGCGCCGAGTCGATATAGATCACTGAGTCGAGTCAGAATGGCAAGTCGAGATAGAGTACCGAGTCGAGCTAGAGCACGGAGTCGAGAGAGAGTGCTAAGTCGAGTGAGAGTTCCAAGTCGAGATAGAGTGCCGAGTCGAGATAGAGTGCCGAGTCGAGATTGAGCGCCAAGTCAAGTAAGGGTCCTAAGCCAAGTTAGAGCGCCGAGCCGAGTTAGAGTGCCGAGTCGAGATAGACTGCTGAGTAGAGTCAGCGCGCCGAGTCGGGATAGATTGCTCAGTAGAGTCAGATCCCTGAGTTTAGTTAGAGTACCGAGTCGAGATAGAGCACGGAGTCGAGATAGAGTGCTAAGTCGAATTAGAGTGCCGAGTCGAGATAGAGTGCCGAGTCGAGATAGAGTGCCGAGTCGTGATAGAGTGCTAAGTCGAGTTAGAGTGCCGAATCGAGATAGAGTGCCGAGTCGAGATAGAGTGCTGAGTCGAGATAGTGTGCTGATTTGGATTAGAGTGCCGTGTAGAGTGAGAGTGCCGAGTCGAGATAGAACGCCGAGTCGAGATAGAGTGCTAAGTCCAGTAAGCGTGCCGCGTCGAGATAGAGTGCCGAGTCGAGATAGAGCGCCAAGTCGAGACAGAGAGCCGAGTTGAGTTAGAGCGCTGAGTTGAGTTAGAGTGCAGATACGAGATAGAGTACAGAATAGCATCAGAGCTCCGAGTCGAGATTGGTTGCTGAGTAGAGTCAGAGCACCGAGTCCAGTTAGAGTGCTGGGTTGATTTAGAATGCCGAGTCGAGATAGAGTACCGAGTTGAGTTAGAGCGCTGAGTTAAGTTAAAATGCAGATACGAGATAGAGTACAGAATAGCATCAGAGCACCGAGTCGAGATTGGGTGCTGAGTAGAGTCAGAGCACCGAGTCCAGTTAGAGTGCCGGATTGATTTAGAGTACCGAGTCCAGTTAGAGTGCTGAGTCAAGATAGAGCGCTGAGTCGGGATAGAGCGCTGAGTCGAGATAGAGCGCTGAGTCGAGTCAGAATGGCAAGTCGATATAGAGCGCTGAGTCGAGTCAGAATGGCAAGTCGAGATAGAGTAACGAGTCAAGATAGAGTACTGAGACGAGATAGAGCGCCAAGTTCAGTTAGAGTGCTGATTCGGGGTAGAGCGCTGAGTCGAGATAGAGCGCTGAGTCGAGATAGAGCACTGAGTCGAGATAGAGCGCTGAGTCAAGTCAGAATGGCAAGAAGAGATAGATTGCCGAGTCGAGATAGAGTGCTGAGTTGAGATAGAGCGCTGAGTCGAGATAGAGCGCTGAGTCGAGTCAGAATGGCAAGAAGAGATAGATTGCCGAGTCGAGATAGAGTGCTGAGTTGAGATAGAGAGCCAAGTCCAGTTAGAGTGCTGAGTTGAGGTAGAACGCTGAGTCGAGATAGAGTGCTGAGTCGAGTCAGAATGGCAAGTCGAGATAGAGTACCGAGTCGAGATAGAGTGCTGAGTCGAGATAGAGCACCGTGTCCAGTTAGGGTGCTGAGTCGAGATAGAGCACCGAGTCGAGATAGAGCGCTGAGTTGAGTCAGAATGGCAAGTCGAGATAGAGTACCGAGTCGAGGGAGAGTGCTGAGTCGAGATAGAGTGCTGAGTCGAGATAGAGCGCCAAGTCCAGTTAGAGTGCTGAGTTGAGGTAGAGCGCCTAGTCAAGTTAGAGCGCTGAGTCGAGATAGAGCGCTGAGTCGAGATAGTGCGCTGAGTCGAGTCAGAATGGCAAGTCGATATAGAGCGCTGAGTCGAGTCAGAATGGCAAGAAGAGATAGATTGCCGAGTCGAGATAGAGTGCTGAGTCGAGATAGAGAGCCAAGTCCAGTTAGAGTGCTGAGTTGAGGTAGAACGCTGAGTCGAGATAGAGCGCTGAGGCGAGTCGGAATGGCAAGTCGAGATAGAGTACCGAGTGGAGATAGAGTGCTGAGTCGAGATAGAGTGCTGAGTCGAGATAGAGTGCTGAGTCGAGATAGAGCACCGAGTCCAGTTAGGGTGCTGAGTCGAGATAGAGCGCTGAGTCGAGTCAGAATGGCAAGTCGAGATAGAGTGCTGGGTCGAGATAGAGCGCCGAGTCGATGTACAGCGCTGAGTCGAGTCAGTATGGCAAGTCAAGATAGAGTACCGAGTCGAGATAGAGCACGGAGTCGAGAGAGAGTGCTAAGTCGAGTGAGAGTGCCAAGTCGAGATAGAGTGCCGAGTCGAGATTGAGCACCAAATCAAGTTAGAGTGCTAAGACAAGTTAGAGCGTCAAGCCGAGTTAGAGTGCCGAGTCAAGATAGACTGCTGAACAGAGTCAGCATGCCGAGTCGAGACAGATTGCTCAGCAGAGTCAGATCCCCGAGTATAGTTAGAGTACCGAGTCGAGATAGAGCACGGAGTCGAGATAGAGCGCTGAGTCGAGTCAATGGCAAGAAGAGATAGATTGCCGAGTCGAGATAAAGTGCTGAGTTGAGTCAGAATGGCAAGTCGAGATAAAGTACCGAGTCGAGATAGAGTGCTGAGTCGAGATAGAGCACCGAGACCAGTTAGGGTGCTGAGTTGAGATAGAGCGCTGAGTCGAGTCAGAATGGCAAGTCGAGATAGAGTGCTGAGTTGAGATAGAGCACCGAATCGAGATAGAGCACTGAGTTGAGTCAGAATGGCAAGTCGAGATAGAGTACCGAGTCAAGATAGAGTGCTGAGATGAGATAGAGAGCAAAGTGCAGTTAGAGTGCTGAGTCGAGGTAGAGTGCCGAGTTGAGATAGAGCGCTGGATCCACTTAGGGTGCTGAGTCGAGATAGAGCGCTGAGTCGAGATAGAGCACTGACTGGCATCAGAATGACAAGAAGAGATAGATTGCCGAGTCAAGATAGAGTGCTGAGTCGAGATAGAGAGCCAAGTGCAGTTAGAGTGCTGAGTTGAGGTAGAACGCTGAGTTGAGGTAGAACACTGAGTCGAGATGGAGCACTGAGTTGAGTCAGAATGGCTAGTCGAGATAGAGTACCGAGTCGAGATAGAGTGCTGAGTCGAGATAGAGCGCAGAGTCCAGTTAGGGTACTGAGTCGAGATAGAGCGCCGAGTCGATATAGAGCGCTGAGTCGAGTCAGAATGGCAAGTCGAGATAGAGTAACGAGTCGAGATAGAGTGCTGAGACGAGATTGAGCGCCAAGTCCAGTTAGGGTGCTGAGTCAATGTAGAGCGCTGAGGCGAGATAGAGCGCCGGATCCACTTAGGGTGCTGAGTCGAGATAGAGCGCTGAGTCGAGATAGAGCCCTGAGTGGAGTCAGAATGGCAAGAAGAGATAGATTGCCGAGTCGAGATAGAGTGCTGAGTCGAGATAGAGAGCCAAGTCCAGTTAGAGTGCTGAGTTGAGGTCGAACGCTGAGTCGAGATGGAGTGCTGAGTCGAGTCAGAATGGCAATTCGAGGTAGAGTACCGAGTCGAGATAGAGCGCTGAGTTGAGTCAGAATGGCAAGTCGAGATAGAGTACCGAGTCGAGATAGAGTGCTGAGTCGAGATAGTGTGCTGAGTCGGATTAGAGTGCCGTGTCGAGTGAGAGTGCCGAGTCGATTTAGAACGCCGAGTCGAGATAGAGTGCGAAGTCGAGTAAGCGTGCCGCGTCGAGACAGAGTGCCGAGTCAAGATAGAGTGCCAAGTCGAGATAGAGTGCCGAGTCGAGGTAGAGCGCCAAGTCGAGATAGAGTGCCGAGTCGAGATAGAGCGCCAAGTCGAGATAGAGAGCCGAGTTGAGTTAGAGCGCTGAGTTGAGTTAGAGTGCAGATATGAGATAGAGTACAGAGTAGCATGAGAGCACCGAGTCGAGATTGGGTGCTGAGTAGAGTCAGAGCACCGAGTCCAGTTAGAGTGCTGGGTTAATTTAGAGTGCCGAGTCGAGATAGAGTACCGAGTCGAGATAGAATGCTGAGTCGAGATAGTGTGCTGAGTCGGATTAGAGTGCCGTGTTGAGTGAGAGTGCCGAGTCGATTTAGAACGCCGAGTCGAGATAGAGTGCGAAGTCGAGTAAGCGTGCCGCGTCGAGACAGAGTGCCGAGTCAAGATAGAGTGCCAAGTCGAGATAGAGTGCCGAGTCGAGATAGAGCGCCAAGTCGAGATAGAGTGCCGAGTCGAGATAGAGTGCCGAGTCGAGATAGAGCGCCAAGTCGAGATAGAGAGCCGAGTTGAGTTAGAGCGCTGAGTTGAGTTAGAGTGGAGATACGAGATAGAGTACAGAGTAGCATCAGAGCACCGAGTCGAGATTGGGTGCTGAGTAGAGTCAGAGCACCGAGTCCAGTTAGAGTGCTGGGTTGATTTAGAGTGCCGAGTCGAGATAGAGTACTGAGTCGAGATAGAGCGCTGAGTCGAGTCAGAATGGCAAGTCGATATAGAGCGCGGAGTCGAGTCAGAATGGCAAGAAGAGATAGATTGCCAAGTCGAGATAGAGTGCTGAGTCGAGATAGAGAGCCAAGTCCAGTTAGAGTGCTGAGTTGACGTAGAACGCAGAGCCGAGGTAGAGCGCTGAGTCGAGTCAGAATGGCAAGTCGAGATAGAGTACCGAGTCGAGATAGAGTGCTGAGTCGAGATAGAATGCTGAGTCGAGATAGAGCACCGAGTCGAGATAGAGTGCTGAGTCGAGATAGTGTGCTGAGTCGGATTAGAGTGCCATGTCGAGTGAGAGTTCCGAGTCGATTTAGAACGCCGAGTCGAGATAGAGTGCGAAGTCGAGTAAGCGTGCCGCGTCGAGACAGAGTGCCGAGTCAAGATAGAGTGCCAAGTCGAGATAGAGTGCCGAGTCGAGATAGAGCGCCAAGTCGAGATAGAGTGCCGAGTCGAGATAGAGCGCCAAGTCGAGATAGAGAGCCGAGTTGAGTTAGAGCGCTGAGTTGAGTTAGAGTGCAGATACGAGATAGAGTACAGAGTAGCATGAGAGCACCGAGTCGAGATTGGGTGCTGAGTAGAGTCAGAGCACCGAGTCCAGTTAGAGTGCTGGGTTAATTTAGAGTGCCGAGTCGAGATAGAGTACCGAGTCGAGATAGAATGCTGAGTCGAGATAGTGTGCTGAGTCGGATTAGAGTGCCGTGTCGAGTGAGAGTGCCGAGTCGATTTAGAACGCCGAGTCGAGATAGAGTGCGAAGTCGAGTAAGCGTGCCGCGTCGAGACAGAGTGCCGAGTCAAGATAGAGTGCCAATTCGAGATAGAGTGCCGAGTCGAGATAGAGCGCCAAGTCGAGATAGAGTGCCGAGTCGAGATAGAGCGCCAAGTCGAGATAGAGAGCCGAGTTGAGTTAGAGCGCTGAGTTGAGTTAGAGCGCAGATACGAGATAGAGTACAGAGTAGCATGAGAGCACCGAGTCGAGATTGGGTGCTGAGTAGAGTCAGAGCACCGAGTCCAGTTAGAGTGCTGGGTAGATTTAGAGTGCCGAGTCGAGATAGAGTACTGAGTCGAGATAGAGCGCTGAGTCGAGTCAGAATGGCAAGTCAATATAGAGCGCGGAGTCGAGTCAGAATGGCAAGAAGAGATAGATTGCCGAGTCGAGATAGAGTGCTGAGTCGAGATAGAGAGCCAAGTCCAGTTAGAGTGCTGAGTTGACGTAGAACGCTGAGCCGAGGTAGAGCGCTGAGTCGAGTCAGAATGGCAAGTCGAGATAGAGTACCGAGTCGAGATAGAGTGCTGAGTCGAGATAGAATGCTGAGTCGAGATAGAGCACCGAGTGTAGTTAGGGTGCTGAGTCGAGATAGAGCGCTGAGTTGAGATAGAACGCTGTGTCGAGTCAGAATGACAAGTCGAGATAGAGTGCTGAGTCGAGATAGAGCGCCGAGTCAAAATAGAGCGCTGAGTCGAGTCAGAATGGCAAGTCGAGATAAAGTACCGAGTTGAGATAGAGCACGGAGTCGAGAGAGATTGCTAAGTCGAGTGACAGTGCCAAGTCGAGATAGAGTGCCGAATCGAGATAGAGTGCCAAGTCGAGATTGAGCGCCAAGTCAAGTTAGAGTGCTAAGCCAAGTTAGAGCGCTGAGCCGAGTTAGTGTGCCGAGTCGAGATAGACTGCTGAGTAGAGTCAGCGCGCCGAGTCAAGATAGATTGCTCAGTAGAGTCAGATCCCTGAGTATAGTTAGTGTACCGAGTTGAGATAGAGCACGGAGTCGAGATAGAGTGCTAAGTCGAATTAGAGTGCCGAGTCGAGTGAGAGTGCCGAGTCGTGATAGAACGCCGAGTCGAGATAGAGTGCTAAGTTGAGTTAGTGTGCCGAGTCGAGATAGGGTGCTGAGTCGAGATAGAGTGCCAAGTCAAGATAGAGCACAGATTCGAGATAGGGTGCTAAGTCGAGTTAGAGTGCTAAGTCGAGTTAGAGTGGCAAGTCGAGATAGAGCGCCGAGTCGAGATAGAGCGCTGAGCCGAGTCAGAATGGCAAGAAGAGATAGATTGCCGAGTTAAGATAGAGTGCTGAGTCGAGATAGAGAGCCAAGTCCAGTTAGAGTGCTGAGTTGAGGTAGAACGCTGAGTCGAGATAGAGCGCTGAGTAGAGTCGGAATGGCAAGTCGAGATAGAGTACCGAGTCGAGATAGAGCGCTGAGTCGAGATAGAGCGCTGAGTCGAGATAGAACGCTGAGTCGAGTAGGAATGGCAAGTCGATATAGAGCGCTGAGTCGAGTCGGAATGGCAAGTCGAGTTAGAGTGCCGAGTCGAGATAGAGTGCCGAGTCGAGATAGAGTGCCAAGTCGAGATAGAGCACAGATTCGAGATAGAGTGCTAAGTCGAGTTAGAGTGCTAAGTCGAGTTAGAGTGGCAAGTCGAGATAGATTGCCAAGTCGAGATTGAGCACCAAGTCAAGTTAGAGTGCTAAGCCAAGTTACAGCGCCAAACCGAGTTAGAGTGCCGAGTCAAGATAGACTGCTGAGCAGAGTCAGCACGCCGAGTCAAGATAGATTGCGCAGTAGAGTCAGATCCCCTAGTATAGTTAGAATACCGAGTCGAGATAGAGCACGGAGTCGAGATAGAGTGCTAAGTCGAGTTAGACTGCTAAGTCGAGTTAGAGTGGCAAGTCGAGATAGAGCGCCGAGTCGAGATAGAGCGCCGAGTCGAATCAGAATGGCAAGAAGAGATAGAGCGCTGAGTCGAGATAGAGTGCTGAGTCGAGTCAGAATGGCAAGTCGAGATAGAGTGCTGAGTCGAGGTAGAGCGCCGAGTCGAGATAGAGCGCTGAGTTGAGATAGAGTGCTGAGTTGAGATAGAGAGCCAATTCCAGTTAGAGTGCTGAGTCGAGGTACAACGCCGAGTCGATATAGAGCGCTGAGTCGAGTCAGAACGGCAAGTCGAGATAGAGTACCGAGTCGAGATAGAGTGCTGAGTTGAGATAGAGTGCTGAGTCGAGATAGAGCGCTGAGTCGAGATAGAGTGCTGAGTCGAGTCAGAATGGCAAGTCGAGATAGAGTGCTGAGTCGAGGTAGAACGCCGAGTCGATATAGAGCGCTGAGTCGAGTCAGAACGGCAAGTCGAGATAGAGTACCGAGTCGAGATAGAGTGCTGAGTCGAGATAGAGTGCTGAGTCGAGATAGAGCACTGAGTCCAATTAGGGTGCTGAGTCGAGATAGCGCGCTGAGTTGAGATAGAGCGCTGAGTCGAGTCAGAATGGCAAGTCGAGATAGAGCGCCGAGTCGAGATAGAGTGCTGAGTAGAGTCAGAGTGCCGAGTTGAGTTAGAGCGCCGAGTCGAGTTACAGAGCAGATACGAGATAGAGTACAGAGTAGTATCTATCAGAGCACCGAGTCAAGATAGGGTGCTGAGTAGAGTCAGAGCACCGAGTCCAGTTAGAGTGCCGGATTAATTTAGAGTACCGAGTCCAGTTAGAGTGCCGAGTCGAGATAGAGCACGAGTTGAGATAGAGCGCTGAGTCGAGTCAGAGCGCCAGATCCACTTAGGGTGCTGAGCCGAGATAGAGCGCTGATTCGAGTCAGAATGGCAAGAAGAGATAGATTGCCCAGTCGAGATAGAGTGCTGAGTCGAGATAGAGAGCCAAGTCCAGTTAGAGTGCTGAGTTGAGGTATAACGCTGAGTTGAGGTAGAACGCTGAGTCGAGATAGAGCGCTGAGTCGAGTCAGAATGGGAAGTCGAGATAGAGAACCGTGTCGAGATAGAGTGCAGAGTCGAGATAGAACGCCGAGTCCAGTTAGGGTGCTGAGTCGAGATAGAGCGCTGAGTCGAGATAGAGCGCTGAGTCGAGTCAGAATGGCAAGTCGAGATAGAGTGCTGAGTCGAGATACAGCACCGAATCAAGATAGAGCGCTGAGTTGAGTCAGAATGGCAAGTCGAGATAGAGTAGCGAGTCGAGATAGAGTGCTGAGTCGAGATAGTGTGCTGAGTCGGATTAGAGTGCCGTGTAGAGTGAGAGTGCCGAGTCGAGATAGAACGCCGAGTCGAGATAGAGTGCTAAGTCCAGTAAGCGTGCCGCGTCGAGATAGAGTGCCGAGTCGAGATAGAGCGCCAAGTCGAGATAGAGAGCCGAGTTGAGTTAGAGCGCTGAGTTGAGTTAGAGTGCAGATACGAGATAGAGTACAGAATAGCATCAGAGCTCCGAGTCGAGATTGGTTGCTGAGTAGAGTCAGAGCACCGAGTCCAGTTAGAGTGCCGGATTGATTTAGAGTACCGAGTCCAGTTAGAGTGCCGGATTGATTTAGAGTACCGAGTCCAGTTAGAGTGCTGAGTCAAGATAGAGCGCTGTGTCGGGATAGAGCGCTGAGTCGAGATAGAGCGCTGAGTCGAGTCAGAATGGCAAGTCGATATAGAGCGCTGAGTCGAGTCAGAATGGCAAGTCGAGATAGAGTAACGAGTCAAGATAGAGTACTGAGACGAGATAGAGCACCAAGTTCAGTTAGAGTGCTGATTCGGGGTAGAGCGCCGAGTCGAGATAGAGCGCTGAGTCGAGATAGAGCACTGAGTCGAGATAGAGCGCTGAGTCAAGTCAGAATGGCAAGAAGAGATAGATTGCCGTGTCGAGATAGAGTGCTGAGTTGAGATAGAGCGCTGAGTCGAGATAGAGCGCTGAGTCGAGTCAGAATGGCAAGAAGAGATAGATTGCCGAGTCGAGATAGAGTGCTGAGTTGAGATAGAGAGCCAAGTCCAGTTAGAGTGCTGAGTTGAGGTAGAACGCTGAGTCGAGATAGAGTGCTGAGTCGAGTCAGAATGGCAAGTCGAGATGAGTACCGAGTCGAGATAGAGTGCTGAGTCGAGATAGAGCACCGTGTCCAGTTAGGGTGCTGAGTCGAGATAGAGCACCGAGTCGAGATAGAACGCTGAGTTGAGTCAGAATGGCAAGTTGAGATAGAGTACCGAGTCGAGGGAGAGTGCTGAGTCGAGATAGAGTGCTGAGTCGAGATAGAGCGCCAAGTCCAGTTAGAGTGCTGAGTTGAGGTAGAGCACCGAGTCAAGATAGAGCGCTGAGTCGAGATAGAGAGCTGAGTCGAGATAGAGCGCTGAGTCGAGTCAGAATGGCAAGTCGATATAGAGCGCTGAGTCGAGTCAGAATGGCAAGAAGAGATAGATTGCCGAGTCGAGATAGGGTGCCGAGTCGAGATAGAGTGCCAAGTCGAGATAGAGCACAGATTCGAGATAGGGTGCTAAGTCGAGTTAGAGTGCTAAGTCGAGTTAGAGTGGCAAGTCGAGATAGAGCGCCGAGTCGAGATAGAGCGCTGAGCCGAGTCAGAATGGCAAGAAGAGATAGATTGCCGAGTCAAGATAGAGTGCTGAGTCGAGATAGAGAGCCAAGTCCAGTTAGAGTGCTGAGTTGAGGTAGAACGCTGAGTCGAGATAGAGCGCTGAGTAGAGTCGGAATGGCAAGTCGAGATAGAGTACCGAGTCGAGATAGAGCGCTGAGTCGAGATAGAGCGCTGAGTCGAGATAGAGCGCTGAGTCGAGTCAGAATGGCAAGTCGATATAGAGCGCTGAGTCGAGTCGGAATGGCAAGTCGAGTTAGAGTGCCGAGTCGAGATAGAGTGCCGAGTCGAGATAGAGTGCCAAGTCGAGATAGAGCACAGATTCGAGATAGAGTGCTAAGTTGAGTTAGAGTGCTAAGTCGAGATAGAGTGCCAAGACGAGATAGAGCACAGATTCGAGTTAGAGTGCTAAGTCGAGTTAGAGTGCTAAGTCGAGTTAGAGTGGCAAGTCGAGATAGATTGCCAAGTCGAGATTGAGCACCAAGTCAAGTTAGAGTGCTAAGCCAAGTTAGAGCGCCAAACCGAGTTAGACTGCCGAGTCAAGATAGACTGCTGAGCAGAGTCAGCACGCCGAGTCGAGATAGATTGCGCAGTAGAGTCAGATCCCCTAGTATAGTTAGAATACCGAGTCGAGATAGAGCACGGAGTCGAGATAGAGTGCTAAGTCGAGTTAGACTGCTAAGTCGAGTTAGAGTGGCAAGTCGAGATAGAGCGCCGAGTCGAGATAGAGCGCAGAGTCGAATCAGAATGGCAAGAAGAGATAGAGCGCTGAGTTGGCATAGAGTGCTGAGTCGAGTCAGAATGGCAAGTCGAGATAGAGTGCTGAGTCGAGGTAGAGCGCCGAGTCGAGATAGAGCGCTGAGTCGAGATAGAGTGCTGAGTTGAGATAGAGAGCCAATTCCAGTTAGAGTGCTGAGTCGAGGTAGAACGCCGAGTCGATATAGAGCGCTGAGTCGAGTCAGAACGGCAAGTCGAGATAGAGTACCGAGTCGAGATAGAGCACGGAGTCGAGATAGAGTGCTAAGTCGAGTTAGACTGCTAAGTCGAGTTAGAGTGGCAAGTCGAGATAGAGCGCCGAGTCGAGATAGAGCGCCGAGTCGAATCAGAATGGCAAGAAGAGATAGAGCTCTGAGTCGAGATAGAGTGCTGAGTCGAGTCAGAATGGCAAGTCGAGATAGAGTGCTGAGTCGAGGTAGAACGCCGAGTCGATATAGAGCGCTGAGTCGAGTCAGAACGGCAAGTCAAGATAGAGTACCGAGTCGAGATAGAGTGCTGAGTCGAGATAGAGCACCGAGTCCAATTAAGGTGCTGAGTCGAGATAGAGCGCTGAGTCGAGATAGAGCGCTGAGTCGAGTCAGAATGGCAAGTCGAGATAGAGTGCTGAGTCGAGATAGACCGCGAGTCGATATAGAGCGCTGAGTCGAGTCAGAATGGCAAGTCGAGATAGAGTACTGAGTCGAGATAGAGCACGGAGTCGCGAGAGAGTGCTAAGTCGAGTGAGAGTGCCAAGTCGAGATTCAGTGCCGAGTCGAGATAGAGTGCCGTTTCGAGATAGAGTGCCGAGTCGAGATTGAGCGCCGAGCCGAGCTCGAGTGCTGAGTCGAGATAGACTGCTGAGTAGAGTCAGCGTACCGAGGCGAGATAGATTGCTCAGTGGAGTCCGATCCCCGAGTATAGTTAGAGTACCAAGTCGAGATAGAGCACGGAGTCGAGATAGAGTGCTGAGTCGAGTCAGAATGGCAAGTCGAGAAAGAGTACTGAGTCGAGATAGAGCACGGAGTCGAGAGAGAGTGCTAAGTCGAGTGAGAGTGCCAAGTCGAGATTCAGTGCCGAGTCGAGATAGAGTGCCGTCTCGAGATAGAGTGCCGAGTCGAGATAGACTGCCGAGTAGAGTCAGCGTACCGAGTCGAGATAGATTGCTCAGTGGAGTCAGATCCCCGAGTATAGTTAGAATACCGAGACGAGATAGAGCACGGAGTCGAGATAGAGTGCTAAGTCGAATTAGAGTGCCGAGTCGAGAGAGAGTGCCGAGTCGTGATAGAACGCCGAGTCGAGATAGAGTGCTAAGTCGAGTTAGGGTGCCGAGTCGAGATAGAGTGCCGAGTCGAGATAGAGCACGGACTCGAGATAGAGTGCTACGTCGAGTTAGAGTGCTAAGTCGAGTTAGAGTGGCAAGTCGAGATAGAGCGCTGAGTCGAGTCAGAATGGCAAGAAG
Source organism: Carcharodon carcharias (assembly GCF_017639515.1). Classification (NCBI taxonomy): domain Eukaryota; kingdom Metazoa; phylum Chordata; class Chondrichthyes; order Lamniformes; family Lamnidae; genus Carcharodon; species Carcharodon carcharias. The sequence goes on from NC_054469.1 coordinate 174,477,549, forward strand.
AGATAGATTGCCGAGTCGAGATAGAGTGCTCAGTCGATTCAGAATGGCAAGTCGAGATAGAGTACCGAGTCGAGATAGAGTGCTGAGTCGAGATAGAGTGCTGAGTCGAGATAGAGTGCTGAGTCGAGATAGAGCACCGAGACCAGTTAGGGTGCTGAGTCGAGATAGAGCGCTGAGTCGAGTCAGAATGGCAAGTCGAGATAGAGTGCTGAGTCGAGATAGGGCACCGAGTCGATATAGAGCGCTGAGTCGAGTCAGAATGGCAAGTCAAGATAGAGTACCGAGTCGAGATAGAGCACGGAGTCGAGATAGAGTGCTAAGTCGAATTAGAGTGCCGAGTCGAGAGAGAGTGCCGAGTCGTGATAGAACGCCGAGTCGAGATAGAGTGCTAAGTCGAGTTAGAGTGCCGAGTCGAGATAGAGTGCCGAGTCGAGATAGAGCACGGACTCGAGATAGAGTGCTAAGTCGAGTTAGATGGCTAAGTCGAGTCAGAATGGCAAGAAGAGATAGAGTACCGAGTCGAGATAGAGTGCTGAGTCGAGATAGAGTGCTGAGTCGAGATAGAGTGCTGAGTCGGGATAGAGCACCGAGACCAGTTCGGGTGCTGAGTTGAGATAGAGCGCTGAGTCGAGTCAGAATGGCAAGTCGAGATAGAGTGCTGAGTCGAGATAGAGCACCGAATCGAGATAGAGCACTGAGTTGAGTCAGAATGGCAAGTCGAGATAGAGTACCGAGTCAAGATAGAGTGCTGAGACGATATAGAGCACAAAGTGCAGTTAGAGTGCTGAGTCGAGGTAGAGCGCCGAGTTGAGATAGAGCGCCGGATCCACTTAGGGTGCTGAGTCGAGATAGAGCACTGAGTGGCGTCAGAATGGCAAGAAGAGATAGATTGCCGAGTCAAGATAGAGTGCTGAGTCGAGATAGAGAGCCAAGTGCAGTTAGAGTGCTGAGTTGAGGTAGAACGCTGAGTTGAGGTAGAACACTGAGTCGAGATAGAGCGCTGAGTTGAGTCAGAATGGCAAGTCGAGATAGAGTACCGAGTCGAGATAGAATGCTGAGTCGAGATAGAGCACCGAGTCCAGTTAGGGTACTGAGTCGAGATAGAGCGCTGAGTCGAGATAGAGCACTGAGTCGAGTCAGAATGGCAAGTCGAGATAGAGTGCTGAGTCGAGATAGAGCGCCGAGTCGATATAGAGCGCTGAGTCGATTCAGAATGGCAAGTCGAGATAGAGTAACGAGTCGAGATAGAGTGCTGAGACGAGATAGAGCGGCAAGTCCAGTTAGAATGCTGAGTCGAGGTAGAGCGCTGAGGCGAGATAGAGCGCCGGATCCTCTTAGGGTGCTGAGTCGAGATAGAGTGCTGAGTCGAGATAGAGCCCTGAGTGGAGTCAGAATGGCAAGAAGAGATAGATTGCCGAGTCGAGATAGAGTGCTGAGTCGAGATAGAGAGCCAAGTCCAGTTAGAGTGCTGAGTTGAGGTAGAACGCTGAGTCGAGATAGAGTGCAGAGTCGAGATAGAGTGCTGAGTCGAGATAGAGCACCGAGTCCTGTTAGGGTGCTGAGTCGAGATAGAGCGCTGAGTCAAGATAGAGCGCTGAGTCCAGTCAGAATGGCAAGTCGAGATAGAGTACCGAGTCGAGAGAGAGTGCTGAGTCGAGATAGTGTGCTGAGTCGGATTAGAGTGCCGTGTCGAGTGAGAGTGCCGAGTCGAGATAGAACGCCGAGTCGAGATAGAGTGCTAAGACGAGTAAGCGTGCCGCGTCGAGATAGAGTGCCGAGTCGAGATAGAGCGCCAAGTCGAGATAGAGAGCTGAGTTGAGTTAGAGCGCTGAGTTGAGTTAGAGTGCAGATACGAGATAGAGTATAGAGTAGCATCAGAGCACCGAGTCGAGATTGGGTGCTGAGTAGAGTCAGAGCACCGAGTCCAGTTAGAGTGCTGGGTTGATTTAGAGTGCCGAGTCGAGATAGAGTACCGAGTATAGTTAGAGCGCTGAGTTGAGTTAAAGTGCAGATATGAGATAGAGTACAGAGTAGCATCAGAGCACCGAGTCGAGATTGGGTGCTGAGTAGAATCAGAGCACCGAGTCCAGTTAGAGTGCCGGATTGATTTAGAGTACCGAGTCCAGTTAGAGTGCCGAGTCGAGATAGAGCGCTGAGTCAAGAAAGAGCGCTGAGTCGAGATAGAGCGCTGAGTCGAGATAGAGCGCTGAGTCGAGTCAGAATGGCAAGTCGATATAGAGCGCGGAGTCGAGTCAGAATGGCAAGAAGAGATAGATTGCCAAGTCGAGATAGAGTGCTGAGTCGAGATAGAGAGCCAAGTCCAGTTAGAGTGCTGAGTTGACGTAGAACGCAGAGCCGAGGTAGAGCGCTGAGTCGAGTCAGAATGGCAAGTCGAGATAGAGTACCGAGTCGAGATAGAGTGCTGAGTCGAGATAGAATGCTGAGTCGAGATAGAGCACCGAGTCGAGATAGAGTGCTGAGTCGAGATAGTGTGCTGAGTCGGATTAGAGTGCCATGTCGAGTGAGAGTTCCGAGTCGATTTAGAACGCCGAGTCGAGATAGAGTGCGAAGTCGAGTAAGCGTGCCGCGTCGAGACAGAGTGCCGAGTCAAGATAGAGTGCCAAGTCGAGATAGAGTGCCGAGTCGAGATAGAGCGCCAAGTCGAGATAGAGTGCCGAGTCGAGATAGAGCGCCAAGTCGAGATAGAGAGCCGAGTTGAGTTAGAGCGCTGAGTTGAGTTAGAGTGCAGATACGAGATAGAGTACAGAGTAGCATGAGAGCACCGAGTCGAGATTGGGTGCTGAGTAGAGTCAGAGCACCGAGTCCAGTTAGAGTGCTGGGTTAATTTAGAGTGCCGAGTCGAGATAGAGTACCGAGTCGAGATAGAATGCTGAGTCGAGATAGTGTGCTGAGTCGGATTAGAGTGCCGTGTCGAGTGAGAGTGCCGAGTCGATTTAGAACGCCGAGTCGAGATAGAGTGCGAAGTCGAGTAAGCGTGCCGCGTCGAGACAGAGTGCCGAGTCAAGATAGAGTGCCAATTCGAGATAGAGTGCCGAGTCGAGATAGAGCGCCAAGTCGAGATAGAGTGCCGAGTCGAGATAGAGCGCCAAGTCGAGATAGAGAGCCGAGTTGAGTTAGAGCGCTGAGTTGAGTTAGAGCGCAGATACGAGATAGAGTACAGAGTAGCATGAGAGCACCGAGTCGAGATTGGGTGCTGAGTAGAGTCAGAGCACCGAGTCCAGTTAGAGTGCTGGGTAGATTTAGAGTGCCGAGTCGAGATAGAGTACTGAGTCGAGATAGAGCGCTGAGTCGAGTCAGAATGGCAAGTCAATATAGAGCGCGGAGTCGAGTCAGAATGGCAAGAAGAGATAGATTGCCGAGTCGAGATAGAGTGCTGAGTCGAGATAGAGAGCCAAGTCCAGTTAGAGTGCTGAGTTGACGTAGAACGCTGAGCCGAGGTAGAGCGCTGAGTCGAGTCAGAATGGCAAGTCGAGATAGAGTACCGAGTCGAGATAGAGTGCTGAGTCGAGATAGAATGCTGAGTCGAGATAGAGCACCGAGTGTAGTTAGGGTGCTGAGTCGAGATAGAGCGCTGAGTTGAGATAGAACGCTGTGTCGAGTCAGAATGACAAGTCGAGATAGAGTGCTGAGTCGAGATAGAGCGCCGAGTCAAAATAGAGCGCTGAGTCGAGTCAGAATGGCAAGTCGAGATAAAGTACCGAGTTGAGATAGAGCACGGAGTCGAGAGAGATTGCTAAGTCGAGTGACAGTGCCAAGTCGAGATAGAGTGCCGAATCGAGATAGAGTGCCAAGTCGAGATTGAGCGCCAAGTCAAGTTAGAGTGCTAAGCCAAGTTAGAGCGCTGAGCCGAGTTAGTGTGCCGAGTCGAGATAGACTGCTGAGTAGAGTCAGCGCGCCGAGTCAAGATAGATTGCTCAGTAGAGTCAGATCCCTGAGTATAGTTAGTGTACCGAGTTGAGATAGAGCACGGAGTCGAGATAGAGTGCTAAGTCGAATTAGAGTGCCGAGTCGAGTGAGAGTGCCGAGTCGTGATAGAACGCCGAGTCGAGATAGAGTGCTAAGTTGAGTTAGTGTGCCGAGTCGAGATAGGGTGCTGAGTCGAGATAGAGTGCCAAGTCAAGATAGAGCACAGATTCGAGATAGGGTGCTAAGTCGAGTTAGAGTGCTAAGTCGAGTTAGAGTGGCAAGTCGAGATAGAGCGCCGAGTCGAGATAGAGCGCTGAGCCGAGTCAGAATGGCAAGAAGAGATAGATTGCCGAGTTAAGATAGAGTGCTGAGTCGAGATAGAGAGCCAAGTCCAGTTAGAGTGCTGAGTTGAGGTAGAACGCTGAGTCGAGATAGAGCGCTGAGTAGAGTCGGAATGGCAAGTCGAGATAGAGTACCGAGTCGAGATAGAGCGCTGAGTCGAGATAGAGCGCTGAGTCGAGATAGAACGCTGAGTCGAGTAGGAATGGCAAGTCGATATAGAGCGCTGAGTCGAGTCGGAATGGCAAGTCGAGTTAGAGTGCCGAGTCGAGATAGAGTGCCGAGTCGAGATAGAGTGCCAAGTCGAGATAGAGCACAGATTCGAGATAGAGTGCTAAGTCGAGTTAGAGTGCTAAGTCGAGTTAGAGTGGCAAGTCGAGATAGATTGCCAAGTCGAGATTGAGCACCAAGTCAAGTTAGAGTGCTAAGCCAAGTTACAGCGCCAAACCGAGTTAGAGTGCCGAGTCAAGATAGACTGCTGAGCAGAGTCAGCACGCCGAGTCAAGATAGATTGCGCAGTAGAGTCAGATCCCCTAGTATAGTTAGAATACCGAGTCGAGATAGAGCACGGAGTCGAGATAGAGTGCTAAGTCGAGTTAGACTGCTAAGTCGAGTTAGAGTGGCAAGTCGAGATAGAGCGCCGAGTCGAGATAGAGCGCCGAGTCGAATCAGAATGGCAAGAAGAGATAGAGCGCTGAGTCGAGATAGAGTGCTGAGTCGAGTCAGAATGGCAAGTCGAGATAGAGTGCTGAGTCGAGGTAGAGCGCCGAGTCGAGATAGAGCGCTGAGTTGAGATAGAGTGCTGAGTTGAGATAGAGAGCCAATTCCAGTTAGAGTGCTGAGTCGAGGTACAACGCCGAGTCGATATAGAGCGCTGAGTCGAGTCAGAACGGCAAGTCGAGATAGAGTACCGAGTCGAGATAGAGTGCTGAGTTGAGATAGAGTGCTGAGTCGAGATAGAGCGCTGAGTCGAGATAGAGTGCTGAGTCGAGTCAGAATGGCAAGTCGAGATAGAGTGCTGAGTCGAGGTAGAACGCCGAGTCGATATAGAGCGCTGAGTCGAGTCAGAACGGCAAGTCGAGATAGAGTACCGAGTCGAGATAGAGTGCTGAGTCGAGATAGAGTGCTGAGTCGAGATAGAGCACTGAGTCCAATTAGGGTGCTGAGTCGAGATAGCGCGCTGAGTTGAGATAGAGCGCTGAGTCGAGTCAGAATGGCAAGTCGAGATAGAGCGCCGAGTCGAGATAGAGTGCTGAGTAGAGTCAGAGTGCCGAGTTGAGTTAGAGCGCCGAGTCGAGTTACAGAGCAGATACGAGATAGAGTACAGAGTAGTATCTATCAGAGCACCGAGTCAAGATAGGGTGCTGAGTAGAGTCAGAGCACCGAGTCCAGTTAGAGTGCCGGATTAATTTAGAGTACCGAGTCCAGTTAGAGTGCCGAGTCGAGATAGAGCACGAGTTGAGATAGAGCGCTGAGTCGAGTCAGAGCGCCAGATCCACTTAGGGTGCTGAGCCGAGATAGAGCGCTGATTCGAGTCAGAATGGCAAGAAGAGATAGATTGCCCAGTCGAGATAGAGTGCTGAGTCGAGATAGAGAGCCAAGTCCAGTTAGAGTGCTGAGTTGAGGTAGAACGCTGAGTTGAGGTAGAACGCTGAGTCGAGATAGAGCGCTGAGTCGAGTCAGAATGGGAAGTCGAGATAGAGAACCGAGTCGAGATAGAGTGCAGAGTCGAGATAGAACGCCGAGTCCAGTTAGGGTGCTGAGTCGAGATAGAGCGCTGAGTCGAGATAGAGCGCTGAGTCGAGTCAGAATGGCAAGTCGAGATAGAGTGCTGAGTCGAGATACAGCACCGAATCAAGATAGAGCGCTGAGTTGAGTCAGAATGGCAAGTCGAGATAGAGTAGCGAGTCGAGATAGAGTGCTGAGTCGAGATAGTGTGCTGAGTCGGATTAGAGTGCCGTGTAGAGTGAGAGTGCCGAGTCGAGATAGAACGCCGAGTCGAGATAGAGTGCTAAGTCCAGTAAGCGTGCCGCGTCGAGATAGAGTGCCGAGTCGAGATAGAGCGCCAAGTCGAGATAGAGAGCCGAGTTGAGTTAGAGCGCTGAGTTGAGTTAGAGTGCAGATACGAGATAGAGTACAGAATAGCATCAGAGCTCCGAGTCGAGATTGGTTGCTGAGTAGAGTCAGAGCACCGAGTCCAGTTAGAGTGCCGGATTGATTTAGAGTACCGAGTCCAGTTAGAGTGCCGGATTGATTTAGAGTACCGAGTCCAGTTAGAGTGCTGAGTCAAGATAGAGCGCTGTGTCGGGATAGAGCGCTGAGTCGAGATAGAGCGCTGAGTCGAGTCAGAATGGCAAGTCGATATAGAGCGCTGAGTCGAGTCAGAATGGCAAGTCGAGATAGAGTAACGAGTCAAGATAGAGTACTGAGACGAGATAGAGCACCAAGTTCAGTTAGAGTGCTGATTCGGGGTAGAGCGCCGAGTCGAGATAGAGCGCTGAGTCGAGATAGAGCACTGAGTCGAGATAGAGCGCTGAGTCAAGTCAGAATGGCAAGAAGAGATAGATTGCCGTGTCGAGATAGAGTGCTGAGTTGAGATAGAGCGCTGAGTCGAGATAGAGCGCTGAGTCGAGTCAGAATGGCAAGAAGAGATAGATTGCCGAGTCGAGATAGAGTGCTGAGTTGAGATAGAGAGCCAAGTCCAGTTAGAGTGCTGAGTTGAGGTAGAACGCTGAGTCGAGATAGAGCGCTGAGTAGAGTCGGAATGGCAAGTCGAGATAGAGTACCGAGTCGAGATAGAGCGCTGAGTCGAGATAGAGCGCTGAGTCGAGATAGAGCGCTGAGTCGAGTCAGAATGGCAAGTCGATATAGAGCGCTGAGTCGAGTCGGAATGGCAAGTCGAGTTAGAGTGCCGAGTCGAGATAGAGTGCCGAGTCGAGATAGAGTGCCAAGTCGAGATAGAGCACAGATTCGAGATAGAGTGCTAAGTTGAGTTAGAGTGCTAAGTCGAGATAGAGTGCCAAGACGAGATAGAGCACAGATTCGAGTTAGAGTGCTAAGTCGAGTTAGAGTGCTAAGTCGAGTTAGAGTGGCAAGTCGAGATAGATTGCCAAGTCGAGATTGAGCACCAAGTCAAGTTAGAGTGCTAAGCCAAGTTAGAGCGCCAAACCGAGTTAGACTGCCGAGTCAAGATAGACTGCTGAGCAGAGTCAGCACGCCGAGTCGAGATAGATTGCGCAGTAGAGTCAGATCCCCTAGTATAGTTAGAATACCGAGTCGAGATAGAGCACGGAGTCGAGATAGAGTGCTAAGTCGAGTTAGACTGCTAAGTCGAGTTAGAGTGGCAAGTCGAGATAGAGCGCCGAGTCGAGATAGAGCGCAGAGTCGAATCAGAATGGCAAGAAGAGATAGAGCGCTGAGTTGGCATAGAGTGCTGAGTCGAGTCAGAATGGCAAGTCGAGATAGAGTGCTGAGTCGAGGTAGAGCGCCGAGTCGAGATAGAGCGCTGAGTCGAGATAGAGTGCTGAGTTGAGATAGAGAGCCAATTCCAGTTAGAGTGCTGAGTCGAGGTAGAACGCCGAGTCGATATAGAGCGCTGAGTCGAGTCAGAACGGCAAGTCGAGATAGAGTACCGAGTCGAGATAGAGCACGGAGTCGAGATAGAGTGCTAAGTCGAGTTAGACTGCTAAGTCGAGTTAGAGTGGCAAGTCGAGATAGAGCGCCGAGTCGAGATAGAGCGCCGAGTCGAATCAGAATGGCAAGAAGAGATAGAGCTCTGAGTCGAGATAGAGTGCTGAGTCGAGTCAGAATGGCAAGTCGAGATAGAGTGCTGAGTCGAGGTAGAACGCCGAGTCGATATAGAGCGCTGAGTCGAGTCAGAACGGCAAGTCAAGATAGAGTACCGAGTCGAGATAGAGTGCTGAGTCGAGATAGAGCACCGAGTCCAATTAAGGTGCTGAGTCGAGATAGAGCGCTGAGTCGAGATAGAGCGCTGAGTCGAGTCAGAATGGCAAGTCGAGATAGAGTGCTGAGTCGAGATAGACCGCGAGTCGATATAGAGCGCTGAGTCGAGTCAGAATGGCAAGTCGAGATAGAGTACTGAGTCGAGATAGAGCACGGAGTCGCGAGAGAGTGCTAAGTCGAGTGAGAGTGCCAAGTCGAGATTCAGTGCCGAGTCGAGATAGAGTGCCGTTTCGAGATAGAGTGCCGAGTCGAGATTGAGCGCCGAGCCGAGCTCGAGTGCTGAGTCGAGATAGACTGCTGAGTAGAGTCAGCGTACCGAGGCGAGATAGATTGCTCAGTGGAGTCCGATCCCCGAGTATAGTTAGAGTACCAAGTCGAGATAGAGCACGGAGTCGAGATAGAGTGCTGAGTCGAGTCAGAATGGCAAGTCGAGAAAGAGTACTGAGTCGAGATAGAGCACGGAGTCGAGAGAGAGTGCTAAGTCGAGTGAGAGTGCCAAGTCGAGATTCAGTGCCGAGTCGAGATAGAGTGCCGTCTCGAGATAGAGTGCCGAGTCGAGATAGACTGCCGAGTAGAGTCAGCGTACCGAGTCGAGATAGATTGCTCAGTGGAGTCAGATCCCCGAGTATAGTTAGAATACCGAGACGAGATAGAGCACGGAGTCGAGATAGAGTGCTAAGTCGAATTAGGGTGCCGAGTCGAGATAGAGTGCCGAGTCGAGATAGAGCACGGACTCGAGATAGAGTGCTACGTCGAGTTAGAGTGCTAAGTCGAGTTAGAGTGGCAAGTCGAGATAGAGCGCTGAGTCGAGTCAGAATGGCAAGAAGAGATAGATTGCCGAGTCGAGATAGAGTGCTCAGTCGATTCAGAATGGCAAGTCGAGATAGAGTACCGAGTCGAGATAGAGTGCTGAGTCGAGATAGAGTGCTGAGTCGAGATAGAGTGCTGAGTCGAGATAGAGCACCGAGACCAGTTAGGGTGCTGAGTCGAGATAGAGCGCTGAGTCGAGTCAGAATGGCAAGTCGAGATAGAGTGCTGAGTCGAGATAGAGCACCGAGTCGATATAGAGCGCTGAGTCGAGTCAGAATGGCAAGTCAAGATAGAGTACCGAGTCGAGATAGAGCACGGAGTCGAGATAGAGTGCTAAGTCGAATTAGAGTGCCGAGTCGAGAGAGAGTGCCGAGTCGTGATAGAACGCCGAGTCGAGATAGAGTGCTAAGTCGAGTTAGAGTGCCGAGTCGAGATAGAGTGCCGAGTCGAGATAGAGCACGGACTCGAGATAGAGTGCTAAGTCGAGTTAGATGGCTAAGTCGAGTCAGAATGGCAAGAAGAGATAGAGTACCGAGTCGAGATAGAGTGCTGAGTCGAGATAGAGTGCTGAGTCGAGATAGAGTGCTGAGTCGGGATAGAGCACCGAGACCAGTTCGGGTGCTGAGTTGAGATAGAGCGCTGAGTCGAGTCAGAATGGCAAGTCGAGATAGAGTGCTGAGTCGAGATAGAGCACCGAATCGAGATAGAGCACTGAGTTGAGTCAGAATGGCAAGTCGAGATAGAGTACCGAGTCAAGATAGAGTGCTGAGACGATATAGAGCACAAAGTGCAGTTAGAGTGCTGAGTCGAGGTAGAGCGCCGAGTTGAGATAGAGCGCCGGATCCACTTAGGGTGCTGAGTCGAGATAGAGCACTGAGTGGCGTCAGAATGGCAAGAAGAGATAGATTGCCGAGTCAAGATAGAGTGCTGAGTCGAGATAGAGAGCCAAGTGCAGTTAGAGTGCTGAGTTGAGGTAGAACGCTGAGTTGAGGTAGAACACTGAGTCGAGATAGAGCGCTGAGTTGAGTCAGAATGGCAAGTCGAGATAGAGTACCGAGTCGAGATAGAATGCTGAGTCGAGATAGAGCACCGAGTCCAGTTAGGGTACTGAGTCGAGATAGAGCGCTGAGTCGAGATAGAGCACTGAGTCGAGTCAGAATGGCAAGTCGAGATAGAGTGCTGAGTCGAGATAGAGCGCCGAGTCGATATAGAGCGCTGAGTCGATTCAGAATGGCAAGTCGAGATAGAGTAACGAGTCGAGATAGAGTGCTGAGACGAGATAGAGCGGCAAGTCCAGTTAGAATGCTGAGTCGAGGTAGAGCGCTGAGGCGAGATAGAGCGCCGGATCCTCTTAGGGTGCTGAGTCGAGATAGAGTGCTGAGTCGAGATAGAGCCCTGAGTGGAGTCAGAATGGCAAGAAGAGATAGATTGCCGAGTCGAGATAGAGTGCTGAGTCGAGATAGAGAGCCAAGTCCAGTTAGAGTGCTGAGTTGAGGTAGAACGCTGAGTCGAGATAGAGTGCAGAGTCGAGATAGAGTGCTGAGTCGAGATAGAGCACCGAGTCCTGTTAGGGTGCTGAGTCGAGATAGAGCGCTGAGTCAAGATAGAGCGCTGAGTCCAGTCAGAATGGCAAGTCGAGATAGAGTACCGAGTCGAGAGAGAGTGCTGAGTCGAGATAGTGTGCTGAGTCGGATTAGAGTGCCGTGTCGAGTGAGAGTGCCGAGTCGAGATAGAACGCCGAGTCGAGATAGAGTGCTAAGACGAGTAAGCGTGCCGCGTCGAGATAGAGTGCCGAGTCGAGATAGAGCGCCAAGTCGAGATAGAGAGCTGAGTTGAGTTAGAGCGCTGAGTTGAGTTAGAGTGCAGATACGAGATAGAGTATAGAGTAGCATCAGAGCACCGAGTCGAGATTGGGTGCTGAGTAGAGTCAGAGCACCGAGTCCAGTTAGAGTGCTGGGTTGATTTAGAGTGCCGAGTCGAGATAGAGTACCGAGTATAGTTAGAGCGCTGAGTTGAGTTAAAGTGCAGATATGAGATAGAGTACAGAGTAGCATCAGAGCACCGAGTCGAGATTGGGTGCTGAGTAGAATCAGAGCACCGAGTCCAGTTAGAGTGCCGGATTGATTTAGAGTACCGAGTCCAGTTAGAGTGCCGAGTCGAGATAGAGCGCTGAGTCAAGAAAGAGCGCTGAGTCGAGATAGAGCGCTGAGTCGAGATAGAGCGCTGAGTCGAGTCAGAATGGCAAGTCGATATAGAGCGCGGAGTCGAGTCAGAATGGCAAGAAGAGATAGATTGCCAAGTCGAGATAGAGTGCTGAGTCGAGATAGAGAGCCAAGTCCAGTTAGAGTGCTGAGTTGACGTAGAACGCAGAGCCGAGGTAGAGCGCTGAGTCGAGTCAGAATGGCAAGTCGAGATAGAGTACCGAGTCGAGATAGAGTGCTGAGTCGAGATAGAATGCTGAGTCGAGATAGAGCACCGAGTCGAGATAGAGTGCTGAGTCGAGATAGTGTGCTGAGTCGGATTAGAGTGCCATGTCGAGTGAGAGTTCCGAGTCGATTTAGAACGCCGAGTCGAGATAGAGTGCGAAGTCGAGTAAGCGTGCCGCGTCGAGACAGAGTGCCGAGTCAAGATAGAGTGCCAAGTCGAGATAGAGTGCCGAGTCGAGATAGAGCGCCAAGTCGAGATAGAGTGCCGAGTCGAGATAGAGTGCCAAGTCGAGATAGAGAGCCGAGTTGAGTTAGAGCGCTGAGTTGAGTTAGAGTGCAGATACGAGATAGAGTACAGAGTAGCATGAGAGCACCGAGTCGAGATTGGGTGCTGAGTAGAGTCAGAGCACCGAGTCCAGTTAGAGTGCTGGGTTAATTTAGAGTGCCGAGTCGAGATAGAGTACCGAGTCGAGATAGAATGCTGAGTCGAGATAGTGTGCTGAGTCGGATTAGAGTGCCGTGTCGAGTGAGAGTGCCGAGTCGATTTAGAACGCCGAGTCGAGATAGAGTGCGAAGTCGAGTAAGCGTGCCGCGTCGAGACAGAGTGCCGAGTCAAGATAGAGTGCCAATTCGAGATAGAGTGCCGAGTCGAGATAGAGCGCCAAGTCGAGATAGAGTGCCGAGTCGAGATAGAGCGCCAAGTCGAGATAGAGAGCCGAGTTGAGTTAGAGCGCTGAGTTGAGTTAGAGCGCAGATACGAGATAGAGTACAGAGTAGCATGAGAGCACCGAGTCGAGATTGGGTGCTGAGTAGAGTCAGAGCACCGAGTCCAGTTAGAGTGCTGGGTAGATTTAGAGTGCCGAGTCGAGATAGAGTACTGAGTCGAGATAGAGCGCTGAGTCGAGTCAGAATGGCAAGTCAATATAGAGCGCGGAGTCGAGTCAGAATGGCAAGAAGAGATAGATTGCCGAGTCGAGATAGAGTGCTGAGTCGAGATAGAGAGCCAAGTCCAGTTAGAGTGCTGAGTTGACGTAGAACGCTGAGCCGAGGTAGAGCGCTGAGTCGAGTCAGAATGGCAAGTCGAGATAGAGTACCGAGTCGAGATAGAGTGCTGAGTCGAGATAGAATGCTGAGTCGAGATAGAGCACCGAGTGTAGTTAGGGTGCTGAGTCGAGATAGAGCGCTGAGTTGAGATAGAACGCTGTGTCGAGTCAGAATGACAAGTCGAGATAGAGTGCTGAGTCGAGATAGAGCGCCGAGTCAAAATAGAGCGCTGAGTCGAGTCAGAATGGCAAGTCGAGATAAAGTACCGAGTTGAGATAGAGCACGGAGTCGAGAGAGATTGCTAAGTCGAGTGACAGTGCCAAGTCGAGATAGAGTGCCGAATCGAGATAGAGTGCCAAGTCGAGATTGAGCGCCAAGTCAAGTTAGAGTGCTAAGCCAAGTTAGAGCGCTGAGCCGAGTTAGTGTGCCGAGTCGAGATAGACTGCTGAGTAGAGTCAGCGCGCCGAGTCAAGATAGATTGCTCAGTAGAGTCAGATCCCTGAGTATAGTTAGTGTACCGAGTTGAGATAGAGCACGGAGTCGAGATAGAGTGCTAAGTCGAATTAGAGTGCCGAGTCGAGTGAGAGTGCCGAGTCGTGATAGAACGCCGAGTCGAGATAGAGTGCTAAGTTGAGTTAGTGTGCCGAGTCGAGATAGGGTGCTGAGTCGAGATAGAGTGCCAAGTCAAGATAGAGCACAGATTCGAGATAGGGTGCTAAGTCGAGTTAGAGTGCTAAGTCGAGTTAGAGTGGCAAGTCGAGATAGAGCGCCGAGTCGAGATAGAGCGCTGAGCCGAGTCAGAATGGCAAGAAGAGATAGATTGCCGAGTTAAGATAGAGTGCTGAGTCGAGATAGAGAGCCAAGTCCAGTTAGAGTGCTGAGTTGAGGTAGAACGCTGAGTCGAGATAGAGCGCTGAGTAGAGTCGGAATGGCAAGTCGAGATAGAGTACCGAGTCGAGATAGAGCGCTGAGTCGAGATAGAGCGCTGAGTCGAGATAGAACGCTGAGTCGAGTAGGAATGGCAAGTCGATATAGAGCGCTGAGTCGAGTCGGAATGGCAAGTCGAGTTAGAGTGCCGAGTCGAGATAGAGTGCCGAGTCGAGATAGAGTGCCAAGTCGAGATAGAGCACAGATTCGAGATAGAGTGCTAAGTCGAGTTAGAGTGCTAAGTCGAGTTAGAGTGGCAAGTCGAGATAGATTGCCAAGTCGAGATTGAGCACCAAGTCAAGTTAGAGTGCTAAGCCAAGTTACAGCGCCAAACCGAGTTAGAGTGCCGAGTCAAGATAGACTGCTGAGCAGAGTCAGCACGCCGAGTCAAGATAGATTGCGCAGTAGAGTCAGATCCCCTAGTATAGTTAGAATACCGAGTCGAGATAGAGCACGGAGTCGAGATAGAGTGCTAAGTCGAGTTAGACTGCTAAGTCGAGTTAGAGTGGCAAGTCGAGATAGAGCGCCGAGTCGAGATAGAGCGCCGAGTCGAATCAGAATGGCAAGAAGAGATAGAGCGCTGAGTCGAGATAGAGTGCTGAGTCGAGTCAGAATGGCAAGTCGAGATAGAGTGCTGAGTCGAGGTAGAGCGCCGAGTCGAGATAGAGCGCTGAGTTGAGATAGAGTGCTGAGTTGAGATAGAGAGCCAATTCCAGTTAGAGTGCTGAGTCGAGGTACAACGCCGAGTCGATATAGAGCGCTGAGTCGAGTCAGAACGGCAAGTCGAGATAGAGTACCGAGTCGAGATAGAGTGCTGAGTTGAGATAGAGTGCTGAGTCGAGATAGAGCGCTGAGTCGAGATAGAGTGCTGAGTCGAGTCAGAATGGCAAGTCGAGATAGAGTGCTGAGTCGAGGTAGAACGCCGAGTCGATATAGAGCGCTGAGTCGAGTCAGAACGGCAAGTCGAGATAGAGTACCGAGTCGAGATAGAGTGCTGAGTCGAGATAGAGTGCTGAGTCGAGATAGAGCACTGAGTCCAATTAGGGTGCTGAGTCGAGATAGCGCGCTGAGTTGAGATAGAGCGCTGAGTCGAGTCAGAATGGCAAGTCGAGATAGAGCGCCGAGTCGAGATAGAGTGCTGAGTAGAGTCAGAGTGCCGAGTTGAGTTAGAGCGCCGAGTCGAGTTACAGAGCAGATACGAGATAGAGTACAGAGTAGTATCTATCAGAGCACCGAGTCAAGATAGGGTGCTGAGTAGAGTCAGAGCACCGAGTCCAGTTAGAGTGCCGGATTAATTTAGAGTACCGAGTCCAGTTAGAGTGCCGAGTCGAGATAGAGCACGAGTTGAGATAGAGCGCTGAGTCGAGTCAGAGCGCCAGATCCACTTAGGGTGCTGAGCCGAGATAGAGCGCTGATTCGAGTCAGAATGGCAAGAAGAGATAGATTGCCCAGTCGAGATAGAGTGCTGAGTCGAGATAGAGAGCCAAGTCCAGTTAGAGTGCTGAGTTGAGGTAGAACGCTGAGTTGAGGTAGAACGCTGAGTCGAGATAGAGCGCTGAGTCGAGTCAGAATGGGAAGTCGAGATAGAGAACCGAGTCGAGATAGAGTGCAGAGTCGAGATAGAACGCCGAGTCCAGTTAGGGTGCTGAGTCGAGATAGAGCGCTGAGTCGAGATAGAGCGCTGAGTCGAGTCAGAATGGCAAGTCGAGATAGAGTGCTGAGTCGAGATACAGCACCGAATCAAGATAGAGCGCTGAGTTGAGTCAGAATGGCAAGTCGAGATAGAGTAGCGAGTCGAGATAGAGTGCTGAGTCGAGATAGTGTGCTGAGTCGGATTAGAGTGCCGTGTAGAGTGAGAGTGCCGAGTCGAGATAGAACGCCGAGTCGAGATAGAGTGCTAAGTCCAGTAAGCGTGCCGCGTCGAGATAGAGTGCCGAGTCGAGATAGAGCGCCAAGTCGAGATAGAGAGCCGAGTTGAGTTAGAGCGCTGAGTTGAGTTAGAGTGCAGATACGAGATAGAGTACAGAATAGCATCAGAGCTCCGAGTCGAGATTGGTTGCTGAGTAGAGTCAGAGCACCGAGTCCAGTTAGAGTGCCGGATTGATTTAGAGTACCGAGTCCAGTTAGAGTGCCGGATTGATTTAGAGTACCGAGTCCAGTTAGAGTGCTGAGTCAAGATAGAGCGCTGTGTCGGGATAGAGCGCTGAGTCGAGATAGAGCGCTGAGTCGAGTCAGAATGGCAAGTCGATATAGAGCGCTGAGTCGAGTCAGAATGGCAAGTCGAGATAGAGTAACGAGTCAAGATAGAGTACTGAGACGAGATAGAGCACCAAGTTCAGTTAGAGTGCTGATTCGGGGTAGAGCGCCGAGTCGAGATAGAGCGCTGAGTCGAGATAGAGCACTGAGTCGAGATAGAGCGCTGAGTCAAGTCAGAATGGCAAGAAGAGATAGATTGCCGTGTCGAGATAGAGTGCTGAGTTGAGATAGAGCGCTGAGTCGAGATAGAGCGCTGAGTCGAGTCAGAATGGCAAGAAGAGATAGATTGCCGAGTCGAGATAGAGTGCTGAGTTGAGATAGAGAGCCAAGTCCAGTTAGAGTGCTGAGTTGAGGTAGAACGCTGAGTCGAGATAGAGCGCTGAGTAGAGTCGGAATGGCAAGTCGAGATAGAGTACCGAGTCGAGATAGAGCGCTGAGTCGAGATAGAGCGCTGAGTCGAGATAGAGCGCTGAGTCGAGTCAGAATGGCAAGTCGATATAGAGCGCTGAGTCGAGTCGGAATGGCAAGTCGAGTTAGAGTGCCGAGTCGAGATAGAGTGCCGAGTCGAGATAGAGTGCCAAGTCGAGATAGAGCACAGATTCGAGATAGAGTGCTAAGTTGAGTTAGAGTGCTAAGTCGAGATAGAGTGCCAAGACGAGATAGAGCACAGATTCGAGTTAGAGTGCTAAGTCGAGTTAGAGTGCTAAGTCGAGTTAGAGTGGCAAGTCGAGATAGATTGCCAAGTCGAGATTGAGCACCAAGTCAAGTTAGAGTGCTAAGCCAAGTTAGAGCGCCAAACCGAGTTAGACTGCCGAGTCAAGATAGACTGCTGAGCAGAGTCAGCACGCCGAGTCGAGATAGATTGCGCAGTAGAGTCAGATCCCCTAGTATAGTTAGAATACCGAGTCGAGATAGAGCACGGAGTCGAGATAGAGTGCTAAGTCGAGTTAGACTGCTAAGTCGAGTTAGAGTGGCAAGTCGAGATAGAGCGCCGAGTCGAGATAGAGCGCAGAGTCGAATCAGAATGGCAAGAAGAGATAGAGCGCTGAGTTGGCATAGAGTGCTGAGTCGAGTCAGAATGGCAAGTCGAGATAGAGTGCTGAGTCGAGGTAGAGCGCCGAGTCGAGATAGAGCGCTGAGTCGAGATAGAGTGCTGAGTTGAGATAGAGAGCCAATTCCAGTTAGAGTGCTGAGTCGAGGTAGAACGCCGAGTCGATATAGAGCGCTGAGTCGAGTCAGAACGGCAAGTCGAGATAGAGTACCGAGTCGAGATAGAGCACGGAGTCGAGATAGAGTGCTAAGTCGAGTTAGACTGCTAAGTCGAGTTAGAGTGGCAAGTCGAGATAGAGCGCCGAGTCGAGATAGAGCGCCGAGTCGAATCAGAATGGCAAGAAGAGATAGAGCTCTGAGTCGAGATAGAGTGCTGAGTCGAGTCAGAATGGCAAGTCGAGATAGAGTGCTGAGTCGAGGTAGAACGCCGAGTCGATATAGAGCGCTGAGTCGAGTCAGAACGGCAAGTCAAGATAGAGTACCGAGTCGAGATAGAGTGCTGAGTCGAGATAGAGCACCGAGTCCAATTAAGGTGCTGAGTCGAGATAGAGCGCTGAGTCGAGATAGAGCGCTGAGTCGAGTCAGAATGGCAAGTCGAGATAGAGTGCTGAGTCGAGATAGACCGCGAGTCGATATAGAGCGCTGAGTCGAGTCAGAATGGCAAGTCGAGATAGAGTACTGAGTCGAGATAGAGCACGGAGTCGCGAGAGAGTGCTAAGTCGAGTGAGAGTGCCAAGTCGAGATTCAGTGCCGAGTCGAGATAGAGTGCCGTTTCGAGATAGAGTGCCGAGTCGAGATTGAGCGCCGAGCCGAGCTCGAGTGCTGAGTCGAGATAGACTGCTGAGTAGAGTCAGCGTACCGAGGCGAGATAGATTGCTCAGTGGAGTCCGATCCCCGAGTATAGTTAGAGTACCAAGTCGAGATAGAGCACGGAGTCGAGATAGAGTGCTGAGTCGAGTCAGAATGGCAAGTCGAGAAAGAGTACTGAGTCGAGATAGAGCACGGAGTCGAGAGAGAGTGCTAAGTCGAGTGAGAGTGCCAAGTCGAGATTCAGTGCCGAGTCGAGATAGAGTGCCGTCTCGAGATAGAGTGCCGAGTCGAGATAGACTGCCGAGTAGAGTCAGCGTACCGAGTCGAGATAGATTGCTCAGTGGAGTCAGATCCCCGAGTATAGTTAGAATACCGAGACGAGATAGAGCACGGAGTCGAGATAGAGTGCTAAGTCGAATTAGGGTGCCGAGTCGAGATAGAGTGCCGAGTCGAGATAGAGCACGGACTCGAGATAGAGTGCTACGTCGAGTTAGAGTGCTAAGTCGAGTTAGAGTGGCAAGTCGAGATAGAGCGCTGAGTCGAGTCAGAATGGCAAGAAGAGATAGATTGCCGAGTCGAGATAGAGTGCTCAGTCGATTCAGAATGGCAAGTCGAGATAGAGTACCGAGTCGAGATAGAGTGCTGAGTCGAGATAGAGTGCTGAGTCGAGATAGAGTGCTGAGTCGAGATAGAGCACCGAGACCAGTTAGGGTGCTGAGTCGAGATAGAGCGCTGAGTCGAGTCAGAATGGCAAGTCGAGATAGAGTGCTGAGTCGAGATAGAGCACCGAGTCGATATAGAGCGCTGAGTCGAGTCAGAATGGCAAGTCAAGATAGAGTACCGAGTCGAGATAGAGCACGGAGTCGAGATAGAGTGCTAAGTCGAATTAGAGTGCCGAGTCGAGAGAGAGTGCCGAGTCGTGATAGAACGCCGAGTCGAGATAGAGTGCTAAGTCGAGTTAGAGTGCCGAGTCGAGATAGAGTGCCGAGTCGAGATAGAGCACGGACTCGAGATAGAGTGCTAAGTCGAGTTAGATGGCTAAGTCGAGTCAGAATGGCAAGAAGAGATAGAGTACCGAGTCGAGATAGAGTGCTGAGTCGAGATAGAGTGCTGAGTCGAGATAGAGTGCTGAGTCGGGATAGAGCACCGAGACCAGTTCGGGTGCTGAGTTGAGATAGAGCGCTGAGTCGAGTCAGAATGGCAAGTCGAGATAGAGTGCTGAGTCGAGATAGAGCACCGAATCGAGATAGAGCACTGAGTTGAGTCAGAATGGCAAGTCGAGATAGAGTACCGAGTCAAGATAGAGTGCTGAGACGATATAGAGCACAAAGTGCAGTTAGAGTGCTGAGTCGAGGTAGAGCGCCGAGTTGAGATAGAGCGCCGGATCCACTTAGGGTGCTGAGTCGAGATAGAGCACTGAGTGGCGTCAGAATGGCAAGAAGAGATAGATTGCCGAGTCAAGATAGAGTGCTGAGTCGAGATAGAGAGCCAAGTGCAGTTAGAGTGCTGAGTTGAGGTAGAACGCTGAGTTGAGGTAGAACACTGAGTCGAGATAGAGCGCTGAGTTGAGTCAGAATGGCAAGTCGAGATAGAGTACCGAGTCGAGATAGAATGCTGAGTCGAGATAGAGCACCGAGTCCAGTTAGGGTACTGAGTCGAGATAGAGCGCTGAGTCGAGATAGAGCACTGAGTCGAGTCAGAATGGCAAGTCGAGATAGAGTGCTGAGTCGAGATAGAGCGCCGAGTCGATATAGAGCGCTGAGTCGATTCAGAATGGCAAGTCGAGATAGAGTAACGAGTCGAGATAGAGTGCTGAGACGAGATAGAGCGGCAAGTCCAGTTAGAATGCTGAGTCGAGGTAGAGCGCTGAGGCGAGATAGAGCGCCGGATCCTCTTAGGGTGCTGAGTCGAGATAGAGTGCTGAGTCGAGATAGAGCCCTGAGTGGAGTCAGAATGGCAAGAAGAGATAGATTGCCGAGTCGAGATAGAGTGCTGAGTCGAGATAGAGAGCCAAGTCCAGTTAGAGTGCTGAGTTGAGGTAGAACGCTGAGTCGAGATAGAGTGCAGAGTCGAGATAGAGTGCTGAGTCGAGATAGAGCACCGAGTCCTGTTAGGGTGCTGAGTCGAGATAGAGCGCTGAGTCAAGATAGAGCGCTGAGTCCAGTCAGAATGGCAAGTCGAGATAGAGTACCGAGTCGAGAGAGAGTGCTGAGTCGAGATAGTGTGCTGAGTCGGATTAGAGTGCCGTGTCGAGTGAGAGTGCCGAGTCGAGATAGAACGCCGAGTCGAGATAGAGTGCTAAGACGAGTAAGCGTGCCGCGTCGAGATAGAGTGCCGAGTCGAGATAGAGCGCCAAGTCGAGATAGAGAGCTGAGTTGAGTTAGAGCGCTGAGTTGAGTTAGAGTGCAGATACGAGATAGAGTATAGAGTAGCATCAGAGCACCGAGTCGAGATTGGGTGCTGAGTAGAGTCAGAGCACCGAGTCCAGTTAGAGTGCTGGGTTGATTTAGAGTGCCGAGTCGAGATAGAGTACCGAGTATAGTTAGAGCGCTGAGTTGAGTTAAAGTGCAGATATGAGATAGAGTACAGAGTAGCATCAGAGCACCGAGTCGAGATTGGGTGCTGAGTAGAATCAGAGCACCGAATCCAGTTAGAGTGCCGGATTGATTTAGAGTACCGAGTCCAGTTAGAGTGCCGAGTCGAGATAGAGCGCTGAGTCAAGATAGAGCGCTGAGTCGAGATAGAGCGCTGAGTCGAGATAGAGCGCTGAGTCGAGTCAGAATGGCAAGTCGATATAGAGCGCTGAGTCGAGTCAGAATGGCAAGTCGAGATAGAGTTACGAGTCGAGATAGAGTACTGAGACGAGATAGAGCGCCAAGTCCAGTTAGAGTGCTGAGTCGAGGTAGAGCGTCGAGTCGAATCAGAATGGCAAGAAGAGATAGAGCGCTGAGTCGAGATAGAGTGCTGAGTCGAGTCAGAATGGCAAGTCGAGATAGAGTGCTGAGTCGAGGTAGAGCGCCGAGTCGAGATAGAGCGCTGAGTCGAGATAGAGTGCTGAGTTGAGATAGAGAGCCAATTCCAGTTAGAGTGCTGAGTCGAGGTAGATCGCCGAGTCGATATAGAGCGCTGAGTCGAGTCAGAACGGCAAGTCGAGATAGAGTACCGAGTCGAGATAGAGTGCTGAGTCGAGATAGAGCACCGAGTCCAGTTAGGGTGCTGAGTCGAGATAGAGCGCTGAGTCGAGATAGAGCGCTGAGTCGAGTCAGAATGGCAAGTCGAGATAGAGTGCTGAGTCGATATAGAGCGCTGAGTCGAGTCAGAATGGCAAGTCGAGATAGAGTACCGAGTCGAGATAGAGTGCAGAGTCGAGATAGAGTGCTGAGTCGAGATAGAGCACCGAGTCCAGTTAGGGTGCTGAGTCGAGATAGAGCGCTGAGTCGAGATAGAGCGCTGAGTCGAGATAGAGCGCTAGGTCGAGTCAGAATGGCCAGTCGAGATACAGTGCTGAGTCGAGATACAGCACCGAATCGAGATAGAGCGCTGAGTTGAGTCAGAATGGCAAGTCGAGATAGAGTGCTGAGTCGAGATAGAGCGCCGAGTCGATATAGAGCGCTGAGTCGAGTCAGAATGGCAAGTCGAGATAGAGTAACGAGTCGAGATAGAGTGCTGAGACGAGATAGAGCGGCAAGTCCAGTTAGAATGCTGAGTTGAGGTAGAACGCTGAGTCGAGATAGAGTGCTGAGTCGAGTCAGAATGGCAAGTCGAGATAGAGTACCGAGTCGAGATAGAGTGCAGAGTCGAGATAGAGTGCTGAGTCGAGATAGAGCACCGAGTCCTGTTAGGGTGTTGAGTCGAGATAGAGCGCTGAGTCAAGATAGAGCGCTGAGTCCAGTCAGAATGGCAAGTCGAGATAGAGTACCGAGTCGAGAGAGAGTGCTGAGTCGAGATAGTGTGCTGAGTCGGATTAGAGTGCCGTGTCGAGTGAGAGTGCCAAGTCGAGATAGAACGCCGAGTCGAGATAGAGTGCTAAGACGAGTAAGCGTGCCGCGTCGAGATAGAGTGCCGAGTCGAGATAGAGCACCAAGTCGAGATAGAGAGCTGAGTTGAGTTAGAGCGCTGAGTTGAGTTAGAGTGCAGATACGAGATAGAGTATAGAGTAGCATCAGAGCACCGAGTCGAGATTGGGTGCTGAGTAGAGTCAGAGCACCGAGTCCAGTTAGAGTGCTGGGTTGATTTAGAGTGCCGAGTCGAGATAGAGTACCGAGTATAGTTAGAGCGCTGAGTTGAGTTAAAGTGCAGATATGAGATAGAGTACAGAGTAGCATCAGAGCACCGAGTCGAGATTGGGTGCTGAGTAGAATCAGAGCACCGAGTCCAGTTAGAGTGCCGGATTGATTTAGAGTACCGAGTCCAGTTAGAGTGCCGAGTCGAGATAGAGCGCTGAGTCAAGATAGAGCGCTGAGTCGAGATAGAGCGCTGAGTCGAGATAGAGCGCTGAGTCGAGTCAGAATGGCAAGTCGATATAGAGCGCTGAGTCAAGTCAGAATGGCAAGTCGAGATAGAGTTACGAGTCGAGATAGAGTACTGAGACGAGATAGAGCGCCAAGTCCAGTTAGAGTGCTGAGTCGAGGTAGAGCGTCGAGTCGAGATAGAGAGCTGAGTCCAGATAGAGCACTGAGTCGAGATAGAGCGCTGAGTCGAGTCAGAATGGCAAGAAGAGAAACATTGCTGAGTCGAGATAGAGTGCTGAGTTGAGGTAGAACGCTGAGTCGAGATAGAGTGCTGAGTCGAGTCAGAATGGCAAGTCGAGATAGAGTACCGAGTCGAGATACAGTGCTGAGTCGAGATAGAATGCTGAGTCGAGATAGAGCACCGAGTCCAGTTAGGGTGCTGAGTCGAGATAGAGTGCTGAGTCGAGATAGAGCACCGAGTCCAGTTAGGGTGCTGAGTCGAGATACAGCGCTGAGTTGAGTCAGAGTGGCAAGAAGATATACAGTGCCGAGTCGAGATAGAGCACTGAGTCGAGATGGAGCGCTGAGTCGAGTCAGAACGGCAAGTCTAGATAGAGTACCGAGTCGAGATAGAGTGCTGAGTCGAGATAGAGTGCTGAGTCGAGATAGAGCACCAAGTCCAATTAGGGTGCTGAGTCGAGATAGAGCGCTGAGTTGAGATACAGCGCTGAGTCGAGTCAGAATGGCAAGTCGAGATAGAGTGCTGTGTCGAGATAGAGCACCGTGTCGAGATAGAGCGCTGAGATGAGTCAGAATGGCAAGTCGATATAGAGTACCGAGACGAGATAGAGTGCTGAGTCGGGATAGAGCACCGAGTCCAGTTAGGGTGCTGAGTCGAGATACAGCGCTGAGTCGAGTCAGAGTGGCAAGAAGATATACAGTGCCGAGTCGAGATAGAGCACTGAGTCGAGATGGAGCGCTGAGTCGAGATACAGTGCTGAGTCGAGATAGAATGCTGAGTCGAGATAGAGCACCGAGTCCAGTTAGGGTGCTGAGTCGAGATAGAGTGCTGAGTCGAGATAGAGCACCATGTCGAGATAGAGCGCTGAGTTGAGTCAGAATGGCAAGTCGATATAGAGTACCGAGTCGAGATACAGTGCTGAGTCGAGATAGAATGCTGAGTCGAGATAGAGCACCGAGTCCAGTTAGGGTGCTGAGTCGAGATAGAGTGCTGAGTCGAGATAGAGCACCGAGTCCAGTTAGGGTGCTGAGTCGAGATACAGCGCTGAGTTGAGTCAGAGTGGCAAGAAGATATACAGTGCCGAGTCGAGATAGAGCACTGAGTCGAGATGGAGCGCTGAGTCGAGTCAGAACGGCAAGTCTAGATAGAGTACCGAGTCGAGATAGAGTGCTGAGTCGAGATAGAGTGCTGAGTCGAGATAGAGCACCAAGTCCAATTAGGGTGCTGAGTCGAGATAGAGCGCTGAGTTGAGATACAGCGCTGAGTCGAGTCAGAATGGCAAGTCGAGATAGAGTGCTGTGTCGAGATAGAGCACCGTGTCGAGATAGAGCGCTGAGTTGAGTCAGAATGGCAAGTCGATATAGAGTACCGAGACGAGATAGAGTGCTGAGTCGAGATAGAGCACCGAGTCCAGTTAGGGTGCTGAGTCGAGATACAGCGCTGAGTCGAGTCAGAGTGGCAAGAAGATATACAGTGCCGAGTCGAGATAGAGCACTGAGTCGAGATGGAGCGCTGAGTCGAGATACAGTGCTGAGTCGAGATAGAATGCTGAGTCGAGATAGAGCACCGAGTCCAGTTAGGGTGCTGAGTCGAGATAGAGTGCTGAGTCGAGATAGAGCACCATGTCGAGATAGAGCGCTGAGTTGAGTCAGAATGGCAAGTCGATATAGAGTACCGAGACGAGATAGAGTGCTGAGTCGAGATAGAGCACCGAGTCCAGTTAGGGTGCTGAGTCGAGATACAGCGCTGAGTCGAGTCAGAGTGGCAAGAAGATATACAGTGCCGAGTCGAGATAGAGCACTGAGTCGAGATGGAGCGCTGAGTCGAGTCAGAACGGCAAGTCGAGATAGAGTACCGAGTCGAGATAGAGTGCTGAGTCGAGATAGAGTGCTGAGACGAGATAGAGCGCAAAGTCCAGTTAGAGTGCTGATTCGAGGTAGAGCGCTGAGGCTAGATAGAGTGCCGGATCCACTTAGGGTGCTGAGTCGAGATAGAGCGCTGAGTCGAGATAGAGCACTGAGTGGAGTCAGAATGGCAAGAAGAGATAGATTGCTGAGTCGAGATAGAGTGCTGAGTCGAGATAGAGAGCCAAGTCCAGTTAGAGTGCTGAGTTGAGGTAGAACGCTGAGTCGAGATAGAGTGCTGAGTCGAGTCAGAATGGCAAATCGAGATAGAGTACCGAGTCGAGATAGAGTGCAGAGTCGAGATAGAGCACCGAGTCCAGTTGGGGTGCTGAGTCGAGATAGAGCGCTGAGTCGAGATAGAGCGCTGAGTTGAGTCAGACTGGCAAGTCGAGATAGAGTGCTGAGTCGAGATACAGCACCGAATCGAGATAGAGCGCTGAGTTGAGTCAGAATGGCAAGTCGAGATAGAGTAACGAGTCGAGATAGAGTGCTGAGACGAGATAGAGCGGCAAGTCCAGTTAGAATGCTGAGTCGAGGTAGAGCGCTGAGGCGAGATAGAGCGCCGGATCCTCTTAGGGTGCTGAGTCGAGATAGAGTGCTGAGTCGATATAGAGCCCTGAGTGGAGGCAGAATGGCAAGAAGAGATAGATTGCCGAGTCGAGATAGAGTGCTGAGTCGAGATAGAGAGCCAAGTCCAGTTAGAGTGCTGAGTTGAGGTAGAACGCTGAGTCGAGATAGAGTGCTGAGTCGAGTCAGAATGGCAAGTTGAGATAGAGTACCGAGTCGAGATAGAGTGCAGAGTCGAGTTAGAGTGCTGAGTCGAGATAGAGCACCGAGTCCTGTTAGGGTGCTGAGTCGAGAGAGAGCGCTGAGTCGAGATAGAGCGCTGAGTCGAGTCAGAATGGCAAGTCGAGATAGAGTGCTGAGTCGATATAGAGCGCTGAGTCGAGTCAGAATGGCAAGTCGAGATAGAGTACCGAGTCGAGATAGAGTGCAGAGTCGAGATAGAGTGCTGAGTCGAGATAGAGCACCGAGTCCTGTTAGGGTGCTGAGTCGAGATAGAGCGCTGAGTCAAGATAGAGCGCTGAGTCCAGTCAGAATGGCAAGTCGAGATAGAGTACCGAGTCGAGAGAGAGTGCTGAGTCGAGATAGTGTGCTGAGTCGGATTAGAGTGCCGTGTCGAGTGAGAGTGCCGAGTCGAGATAGAACGCCGAGTCGAGATAGAGTGCTAAGACGAGTAAGCGTGCCGCGTCGAGATAGAGTGCCGAGTCGAGATAGAGCGCCAAGTCGAGATAGAGAGCTGAGTTGAGTTAGAGCGCTGAGTTGAGTTAGAGTGCAGATACGAGATAGAGTATAGAGTAGCATCAGAGCACCGAGTCGAGATTGGGTGCTGAGTAGAGTCAGAGCACCGAGTCCAGTTAGAGTGCTGGGTTGATTTAGAGTGCCGAGTCGAGATAGAGTACCGAGTATAGTTAGAGCGCTGAGATGAGTTAAAGTGCAGATATGAGATAGAGTACAGAGTAGCATCAGAGCACCGAGTCGAGATTGGGTGCTGAGTAGAATCAGAGCACCGAATCCAGTTAGAGTGCCGGATTGATTTAGAGTACCGAGTCCAGTTAGAGTGCCGAGTCGAGATAGAGCGCTGAGTCAAGATAGAGCGCTGAGTCGAGATAGAGCGCTGAGTCGAGATAGAGCGCTGAGTCGAGTCAGAATGGCAAGTCGATATAGAGCGCTGAGTCGAGTCAGAATGGCAAGTCGAGATAGAGTTACGAGTCGAGATAGAGTACTGAGACGAGATAGAGCGCCAAGTCCAGTTAGAGTGCTGAGTCGAGGTAGAGCGTCGAGTCGAGATAGAGCGCTGAGTTGAGTCAGAATGGCAAGAAGAGAAACATTGCCGAGTCGAGATAGAGTGCTGAGTTGAGGTAGAACGCTGAGTCGAGATAGAGTGCTGAGTCGAGTCAGAATGGCAAGTCGAGATAGAGTACCGAGTCGAGATACAGTGCTGAGTCGAGATAGGATGCTGAGTCGAGATAGAGCACCGAGTCCAGTTAGGGTGCTGAGTCGAGATAGAGTGCTGAGTCGAGATAGAGCGTTGAGTCGAGTCAGAATGGCAAGTCGAGATAGAATGCTGTGTCGAGATAGAGCACCGTGTCGAGATAGAGCGCTGAGTCGAGTCAGAATGGCAAGTCGATATAGAGCGCTGCGTCGAGTCAGAATGGCAATTCGAGATAGAGCAACGAGTCGAGATAGAGTGCTGAGATTAGATAGAGCGCCAAGTACAGTTAGAGTGCTGAGTCGAGGTAGAGCGCCGAGTCGAGATAGAATGCTGAGTCGAGATAGAGCACCGAGTCCAGTTAGGGTGCTGAGTCGAGATAGAGTGCTGAGTCGAGATAGAGCACCGTGTCGAGATAGAGCGCTGAGTTGAGTCAGAATGGCAAGTCGATATAGAGTACCGAGACGAGATAGAGTGCTGAGTCGAGATAGAGCACCGAGTCCAGTTAGGGTGCTGAGTCGAGATACAGCGCTGAGTCGAGTCAGAGTGGCAAGAAGATATACAGTGCCGAGTCGAGATAGAGCACTGAGTCGAGATGGAGCGCTGAGTCGAGTCAGAACGGCAAGTCGAGATAGAGTACCGAGTCGAGATAGAGTGCTGAGTCGAGATAGAGTGCTGAGTCGAGATAGAGCACCGAGTCCAATTAGGGTGCTGAGTCGAGATAGAGCGCTGAGTTGAGATAGAGCGCTGAGTCGAGTCAGAATGGCAAGTCGAGATAGAGTGCTGAGTCGAGATAGAGCGCCGAATCGATATAGAGCGCTGAGTCGAGTCAGAATGGCAAGTCGAGATAGAGTGCTGTGTCGAGATAGAGCACCGTGTCGAGATAGAGCGCTGAGTTGAGTCAGAATGGCAAGTCGATATAGAGTACCGAGACGAGATAGAGTGCTGAGTCGAGATAGAGCACCGAGTCCAGTTAGGGTGCTGAGTCGAGATACAGCGCTGAGTCGAGTCAGAGTGGCAAGAAGATATACAGTGCCGAGTCGAGATAGAGCACTGAGTCGAGATGGAGCGCTGAGTCGAGTCAGAACGGCAAGTCGAGATAGAGTACCGAGTCGAGATAGAGTGCTGAGACGAGATAGAGTGCTGAGTCGAGATAGAGCACCGAGTCCAGTTAGGGTGCTGAGTCGAGATACAGCGCTGAGTCGAGTCAGAGTGGCAAGCAGATATACAGTGCCGAGTCGAGATAGAGCACTGAGTCGAGATGGAGCGCTGAGTCGAGTCAGAATGGCAAGTCGAGATAGAGTACCGAGTCGAGATAGAGTGCTGAGTCGAGATAGAGTGCTGAGTCGAGAAAGAGCACCGAGTCCAATTAGGGTGCTGAGTCGAGATAGAGCGCTGAGTTGAGATAGAGCGCTGAGTCGAGTCAGAATGGCAAGTCGAGACAGAGTACCGAGTCGAGATAGAGCACGGAGTCGAGAGAGAGTGCTAAGTCGAGTGAGAGTGCCAAGTCGGGGTTCAGTGCAGAGTCGAGATAGAGTGCCGTTTCGAGATAGAGTGTCGAGTCGAGATTGAGCGCCGAGCCGAGCTCGAGTGCCAAGTCGCGATAGACTGCTGAGAGAGTCAGCGTGCCGAGCCAAGATAGATTGCTCAGTAGAGTCAGAGCACCGAGTATAGTTAGAGTACCGAGTCGAGATAGAGCACGGAGTCGAGATAGATTGCTAAGTCGAATTAGAGTGCCGAGTCGAGAGAGAGTGCCGAGTCATGATAGAACGCCGAGTCGAGATAGAGTGCTCAGTCGAGTTAGAGTGCCGAGTCGAGATAGAGTGCCGAGTCGAGATAGAGTGCCGAGCCGAGATAGAGCACGGACTCGAGATAGAGTGCTAAGTCGAGTTAGAGTGTTAAGTCGAGTTAGAGTGGCAAGTCGAGATAGAGCGCCGAGTCGAGATAGAGCGCTGAGTCGAGTCAGAATGGCAAGAAGAGATAGATTGCCGAGTCGAGATAGAGTGCTGAGTCGATTCAGAATGGCAAGTCGAGATAGAGTACCGAGTCGAGATAGAGTGCTGAGTCGAGATAGAGTTCTGAGTCGAGATAGAGCACCGAGACCAGTTAGGGTGCTGAGTCGAGTCAGAATGGCAAGTCGAGATAGAGTGCTGAGTCGAGATAGAGCACCGAATCGAGATAGAGCACTGAGTTGAGTCAGAATGGCAAGTCGAGATAGAGTACCGAGTCAAGATAGAGTGCTGAGACGAGATAGAGCGCAAAGTGCAGTTAGAGTGCTGAGTCGAGGTAGAGCGCCGAGTTGAGATAAAGCGCCGGATCCACTTAGGGTGCTGAGTTGAGGTAGAACGCTGAGTTGAGGTAGAACACTGAGTCGAGATAGAGCACTGAGTTGAGTCAGAATGGCAAGTCGAGATAGAGTACCCAGTCGAGATAGAGTGCTGAGTCGTGATAGAGTGCAGAGTCGAGATAGAGCACCGAGTCCAGCTAGGGTACTGAGTCGAGATGGAGCGCTGATTCGAGATAGAGCACCGACTCGAGTCAGAATGGCAAGTCGCGATAGAGTGCTGAGTCGAGATAGAGCGCCGAGTCGATATAGAGCGCTGAGTCAAGTCAGAATGGCAAGTCGAGATAGAGTAACGAGTCGAGATAGAGTGCTGAGACGAGATAGAGCGCAAAGTCCAGTTAGAGTGCTGAGTCGAGGTAGAGCGCTGAGGCTAGATAGAGTGCCGGATCCACTTAGGGTGCTGAGTCGAGATAGAGCGCTGAGTCGAGATAGAGCACTGAGTGGAGTCAGAATGGCAAGAAGAGATAGATTGCCGAGTCGAGATAGAGTGCTGAGTCGAGATAGAGAGCCAAGTCCAGTTAGAGTGCTGAGTTGAGGTAGAACGCTGAGTCGAGATAGAGTGCTGAGTCGAGTCAGAATGGCAAATCGAGATAGAGTACCGAGTCGAGATAGAGTGCAGAGTCGAGATAGAGCACCGAGTCCAGTTGGGGTGCTGAGTCGAGATAGAGCGCTGAGTCGAGATAGAGCGCTGAGTTGAGTCAGACTGGCAAGTCGAGATAGAGTGCTGAGTCGAGATACAGCACCGAATCGAGATAGAGCGCTGAGTTGAGTCAGAATGGCAAGTCGAGATAGAGTACCGAGTCGAGATAGAGTGCTGAGTCGAGATAGTGTGCTGAGTCGGATTAGAGTGCCGTGTCGAATGAGAGTGCCGAGTCGAGATAGAACGCCGAGTCGAGATAGAGTGCTAAGAGTAAGCGTGCCGCGTCGAGATAGAGTGCCGAGTCGAGATAGAGTGCCGAGTCGAGATAGAGTGCCGAGTCGAGATAGATCGCCGAGTCGAGATAGAGAGCCGAGTTGAGTTAGAGCGCTGAGTTGAGTTAGAGTGCAGATACGAGATAGAGTATAGAGTAGCATCAGAGCACCGAGTCGAGATTGGGTGCTGAGTAGAGTCAGAGCACCGAGTCCAGTTAGAGTGCTGGGTTGATTTAGAGTGCCGAGTCGCGATAGCGTCCCGAGTTGAGTTAGAGAGCTGAGTTGAGTTAGAGTGCAGATACGAGATAGAGTACAGAGTAGCATCAGAGCACCGAGTCGAGATTGGGTGCTGAGTAGAGTCAGAGCACCAAGTCCAGTTAGAGTGCCGGATTGATTTAGAGTACCGAGTCCAGTTAGAGTGCTGAGTCGAGGTAGAGCGTCGAGTCGAGATAGAGCGCAGAGTCGAGATAGATCTGAGTCAAGATAGAGCGCTGAGTCGAGTCAGAATGGCAAGAAGAGATAGATTGCCGAGTCGAGATAGAGTGCTGAGTTGAGATAGAGAGCCAAGTCCAGTTAGAGTGCTGAGTTGAGGTAGAAAGCTGAGTCGAGATAGAGTGCTGAGTCGAGTCAGAATGGCAAGTCGAGATAGAGTACCGAGTCGAGATAGAGTGCTGAGTCGAGATAGAGTGCTGAGTCGAGAGAGAGCACCGTGTCCAGTGAGGGTGCTGAGTCGAGATAGAGTGCCGAGTCGAGATAGAGCGCTGAGTTGAGTCAGAATGGCAAGTCGAGATAGAGTGCTCAGTCGAGATAGAGCACCGAGTCGAGATAGAGCGCTGAGTTGAGTCAGAATGGCAAGTCGAGATAGAGTACCGAGTCAAGAGAGAGTGCGGAGTCGAGATAGAGTGCTGAGTCGAGATAGAGCGCCAAGTCCAGTTAGAGTGCTGAGTCAAGATAGAGCGCTGAGTCGAGATAGAGCGCTGAGTCGAGTCAGAATGGCAAGTCGATATAGAGCGCTGAGTCGAGTCGGAATGGCAAGTCGAGATAGAGTAACGAGTCGAGATAGAGTGCTGAGATGAGATAGAGCGCCAAGTCCAGTTAGAGTGCTGAGTCGAGGTAGAGCGCCGAGTCAAGATAGAGCGCTGTGTCGAGATAGAGCGCTGAGTCGAGTCAGAATGGCAAGAAGAGATAGATTGCCGAGTCGAGATAGAGTGCTGAGTCAAGATAGAGAGCCATGTCCAGTTAGAGTGCTGAGTTGAGGTAGAATGCTGAGTCGAGATAGAGCACCGAGTCCAGTTAGGGTGCTGAGTCAAGATAGAGTGCTGAGTTGAGATAGAGTGCTGAGTCGAGATAGAGCGTTGAGTCGAGTCAGAATGGCAAGTCGAGATAGAGTACCGAGTCGAGATAGAGTGCTGAATCGAGATAGAATGCTGAGTCGAGATAGAGCACAGAGTCCAGTTAGGGTGCTGAGTCGAGATAGAGTGCTGAGTCGAGATAGAGCGTTGAGTCGAGTCAGAATGGCAAGTCAAGATAGAGTGCAGTGTCGAGATAGAGCACCGTGTCGAGGTAGAGCGCTGAGTTGAGTCAGAATGGCAATTCGATATAGAGTACCGAGACGAGATAGAGTGCTGAGTCGAGATAGAGTGCTGAGTCGAGATAGAGCACCGAGTCCAGTTAGGGTGCTGAGTCGAGATACAGCGCTGAGTCGAGTCATAGTGGCAAGAAGAGATAGAGTGCCGAGTCGCGATAGAGCACTGAGTCGAGATGGAGCGCTGAGTCGAGTCAGAGTGGCAAGTCGAGATAGAGCGCTGAGTCGAGATAGAGTGCTGAGTAGAGTCAGAGTGCCGTGTTGAGTTAGAGCGCCGAGTCGAGTTACAGTGCAGATACGAGATAGAGTACAGAGTAGGATCAGAGCACCGAGTCAAGATAGAGTGCTGAGTCGAGATCGAGTGCTGGGACGAGATAGATCACCGAGTCCAGTTAGGGTGCTGAGTCGAGATAGGGCGCTGAGTCGAAATAGAGCGCTGAGTCGAGTCAGAATGGCAAGTCGGATAGAGTGCTGAGTCGAGATAGAGCACCGAGTTGATATAGAGCGCTGAGTCGAGTCAGAATGGCAAGTCGAGATAGAGTACCGAGTCGAGATAGAGCACGGAGTCAAGAGAGAGTGCTAAGTCGAGTGTGAGTGCCGAGTCGAGATAGAGTGCCGAGCCGAGATAGAGTGCCAAGTCGAGACAGAGCACGGAGTCGAGCTAGAGTGCTAAGTCGAGTTAGAGTGCTAAGTCGAGTTAGAGTGGCAAGTCGAGATAGAGCGCTGAGTCGAGATAGAACGCCGAGTCGAGCTAGAGTGCTAAGTCAGATTAGAGTGCCATGTCGAGTGAGAGTGCCGAGTCGAGATAGAACGCCGAGTCGAGATAGAGTGCTAAGTCGAGTAAGCGTGCCGCGTCGAGATAGAGTGCCGAGTCGAGATAGAGTGCCGAGTCGGGATAGAGTGCCAAGTCGAGATAGAGCGCCAAGTCGAAATAGAGAGCCGAGTTGAGTTAGAGCGCTGAGTTGAGTTAGAGTGAAGATACGAGATAGAGTACAGAGTAGCATCAGAGCACCGAGTCGAGATTGGGTGCTGAGTAGAGTCAGAGCACCGAGTCCAGTTAGAGTGCTGGGTTGATTTAGAGTGCCGAGTCGCGATAGAGTCCCGAGTTGAGTTAGAGAGCTGAGTTGAGTTAGAGTGCAGATACGAGATAGAGTACAGAGTAGCATCAGAGCACCGAGTCGAGATTGGGTGCTGAGTAGAGTCAGAGCACCAAGTCCAGTTAGAGTGCTGAGTCGACATAGAGTACCAAGTCGAGATCGAGCACCGAGTCGAGATGGAGCGCTGAGTCGAGATAGAGCGCTGAGCCGAGTCAGAATGGCAAGTCGAGATAGAGTGCCAAGTCGAGATAAAGCGCTGAGTTGAGTTAGAGCGCCGAGTCGAGTTAGAGTGCCAATTCGACATAGAGCACAGAGTCAAGATAGAGTGGTAAGTCGAATTAGAATACTGAGTCGAGATAGAGCTCCGAGCTGAGATAGAGCGCTGAGTCGAGTCAGAGTGGCAAGAAGAGAGAGAGTGCCCAGTCAAGATAGAGCACTGAGTCGAGATAGAGCGCTGAGTCGAGTCAGAGTGGTAAGAAGAGTTTGAGTGCCGAGTCGAGATAGAGAGCTGAGTAGAGTCAGAGTGCCGAGTAGAGTTGGAGCCCCGAGTTGAGTTACAGAGCAGATACGAGATAGAGTACAGAGTAGTATCAGAGCACCGAGTCAAGATAGCGTGCTGAGTAGAGTCAGAGCACTGAGTCCAGTTAGAGTGCCGGATTGATTTAGAGTACCGAGTCCAGTTAGAGTGCCGAGTCGAGATAGAGCGCGAGTTGAGATAGAGCGCTGAGTCGAGTCAGAGTGGCAAGAATAGATAGAGTGCCGAGTCAAGATAGAGTGCTGAGAAGAGATAGAGCGTCAAGTTCAGTTAGAGTGCTGAGTCGAGGACGAGCGCTGAGTCGAGATAGAGCGCCGGATCCACTTAGGTTGCTGAGTCGAGATAGAGCGCTGAGTCGAGTTAGAGCGCTGAGTCGAGTTAGAGTGCCAAGTCGACATAGTGCACAGAGTCGAGATAGAGTGGTAAGTCGAATTAGAGTACTGAGTCGAGATAGAGCTCCGAGCCGAGATAGAGCGCTGAGTCGAGTCAGAGTGGCAAGAAGAGATAGAGTGCCGAGTCGAGATAGAGTGCTGAGTAGAGTCAGAGTGCCGAGTTGAGTTGGAGCCCCGAGTCGAGTTACAGAGCAGATACGAGATAGAGTACAGAGTAGGATCAGAGCACTGAGTCGAGATTGGGTGCTGAGTAGAGTCAGAGCACCAAGTCCAGTTAGAGTGCTGGATTGACTTAGAGTACCGAGTCCAGTTAGAGTGCCGAGTTGAGATAGAGCGCCGAGTCGTGATAGAGCGCTGAGTCGAGTCAGAATGGCAAGTCGAGATAGAGAGCCGAGTCGAAATAGAGCACTGAGTCGAGTTAGAGCGCCGAGTCTAGGTAGAGTGCTGAGTCCAGTTAGAGAGCCAAGTAGAGTCAGAGCGCCGAGGTGAGTTAGAGTGGTGAGACCTGTTAGAGTGCCGAGTCAAGAGAAAGCGCCAAGTTGAGATAGAGTGCCGAGTTGAGATACAGCACGTAGTCGAGATAGAGTGCTAAGTCGAGTGAGATGCCAAGTCGAGATAGAGTGCCGAGTCGAGATAGAGTGCGGAGTCGAGATAGACAGCTGAGTAGAGTCAGCACGCCGAGTCGAGATAGATTGCTCAGTAGAGTCAGATCCCCGAGTATAGTTAGAGAATCGAGTTGAGTTAAAGCACAGAGTCGAGTTAGAGTGCCAAGTCGAGATAGAGCACCGAGTCAAGTGAGAGTGCCGAATCGACGTAGAGCACTGAGTCGAGATAGAGTGCAAAGTCGAATTAGAGTGCCGAGTCGAGATAGAGCACGGAGTCGAGATAGAGCGCTAAGTCGAGTTAGAGTGCTAAGAAGAGATAGAGTGGCAAGAAGAGATAGAGTGCCGAGTCGAGACAGAGTGCTGAGTCGAGATAGAGCGCCAAGTCCAATTAGAGAGCTGAGTCGAGGTAGAGCGCCGAGTCGAGATAGAGCGCTGAGTTTAGATAGAGCGCTGAGTCGAGTTAGAGTGCCGAGGCGACATAGAGCACAGAGTCGAAATAGAGCGCTGAGTCGAGTCAGAATGGCAAGTCGAGATAGAGTACTGAGTCGAGATAGAGCTCCTAGCCGAGATAGAGTGCTGAGTCAAGTCAGAGTGGCAAGAAGAGATAGAGCACTAAGTCGAGATAGAGCGCTGATTCGAGTCAGAGTGGCAAGTCGAGATAGAGTGCCAAGTCGAGATAGAGCGCTGAGTTGAGTTAGAGCGCCGAGTCGAGTAAGAGTGCCAAGTCGACATAGAGCACAGAGTCGAGATAGAGTGGTAAGTCGAATTAGAATACTGAGTCGAGATAGAGCTCCGAGCTGAGATAGAGCGTTGAGTCGAGTCAGAGTGGCAAGAAGAGATAGAGTGCCAAGTAAGATAGAGCACTGAGTCGAGATAGAGTGCTGAGTCGAGTCAGAGTGGCAAGTCGAGATAGAGTGCCAAGTCGAGATAGAGCGCTGAGTCGAGTTAGAGCACTGAGTCGAGTTAGAGTACCGAGCCGACATAGAGTACCAAGTCGTGATAGAGCACTGAGTCAAGATACAGCGCTGAGTCGAGTCAGAATGGCAAGCAGAGTTAGAGTGCCGAGTCGAGATAGAGTGCTGAGTCGAGTTAGAGTGGCAAGTCGAGTTAGAGAGCCGAGTCAAGATAGAGTGCTGTGTCGAGATAGAGTGCTGAGTAGAGTCAGAGTGCCGTGTTGAGTTAGAGCGCCGAGTTGAGTTACAGTGCAGATACGAGATAGAGTACAGAGTAGGATCAGAGCACCGAGTCGAGATTGGGTGCTGAGTAGAGTCAGAGCACCAAGTCCAGTTAGAGTGCCGGATTGATTTAGAGTACCGAGTCCAGTTAGAGTGTCGAGTTGAGATAGAGCGCTGAGTTGAGATAGAGCGCTGAGTCGAGATAGAGCACCAAGTCGATATAGAGTGCTGAGTCGAGTCAGAATGGCAAGTCGAGATAGAGTACCGAGTCGAGATAGAGTACAGAGTCGAAATAGAGTGCTGAGTCAAGATAGAGCACCGAGTCTAGTTTGGGTGCTGAGTCGAGATAGAGTGCTGAGTCGAGATCGAGCACTGAGTCGAGTCAGAATGGCAAGTCGAGATAGAGTGCTGAGTCGAGATAGAGCGCCGAGTCGATATAGAGCGCTGAGTCAAGTCAGAATGGCAAGTCGAGATAGAGTACCAAGTCGAGATAGAGTGCTGAGTCGAGATAGAGTGCTGAGTCGAGTTCGAGTGGCAAGTCGAGTGAGATGCCAAGTCGAGATAGAGTGCCGAGTCGAGATACAGTGCGGAGTCGAGATAGACTGCTGAGTAGAGTCAGCACGCCGAGTCGAGATAGATTGCTCAGTAGAGTCAGATCCCCGAGTATAGTTAGAGTATCGAGTTGAGTTAAAGCACCGAGTCGAGTTAGAGTGCCAAGTCGATATAGAGCACCGAGTCAAGTGAGAGTGCCGAGTCGACATAGAGCACTGAGTCGAGATAGAGTGCAAAGTCGAATTAGAGTGCCGAGTCGAGATAGAGCACGGAGTCGAGATAGAGCGCTAAGTCGAGTTAGAGTGCTAAGTCGAGTCAGAGTGGCAAGAAGAGATAGAGCACCGAGTCGATATAGAGTGCTGAGTCGAGTCAGAATGGCAAGTCGAGATAGAGTACTGAGTCGAGATAGAGCTCCTAGCCGAGATAGAGTGCTGAGTCAAGTCAGAGTGGCAAGAAGAGATAGAGTGCCGAGTTGAGATAGAGCACTAAGTCGAGATAGAGCGCTGAGTCGAGTCAGAGTGGCAAGTCGAGATAGAGTGCCAAGTCGAGATAGAGCGCTGAGTCGAGTTAGAGCGCCGAGTCGAGTAAGAGTGCCAAGTCGACATAGAGCACAGAGTCGAGATAGAGTGGTAAGTCGAATTAGAATAGAGTCGAGATAGAGCTCCGAGCTGAGATAGAGCACTGAGTCGAGTCAGAGTGGCAAGAAGAGATAGAGTGCCAAGTAAGATAGAGCACTGAGTCGAGATAGAGCGCTGAGTCGAATCAGAGTGGCAAGTCGAGATAGAGTGCCAAGTCGAGATAGAGCGCTGAGTCGAGTTAGAGCGCTGAGTCGAGTTAGAGTACCGAGCCGATATAGAGTACCAAGTCGTGATAGAGCACCGAGTCAAGATACAGCGCTGAGTCGAGTCAGAATTGTAAGCAGAGTTAGAGTGCCGAGTCGAGATAGAGTGCTGTGTCGAGATAGAGTGCTGAGTAGAATCAGAGTGCCGTGTTGAGTTAGAGCGCCGAGTTGAGTTACAGTGTAGATACGAGATAGAGTACTGAGTTGGATCAGAGCACCGAGTCGAGATTGGGTGCTGAGTAGAGTCAGAGCACCAAGTCCAGTTAGAGTGCCGGATTGATTTAGAGTACCGAGTTCAGTTAGAGCACCGAGTTGAGATAGAGCGCCGAGTCGAGATACAACGCTGAGTCGAGTCAGAATGGCAAGTCGAGATAGAGTACCGAGTCGACATAGAGTGCTGAGACGAGATAGAGCGCCAAGTCCAGTTAGAGTGCTGAGTCGTGGTAGAGCGCCGAGTCGAGATAGTGCTGCGGATCCACGTGGGGCGTTATGTCGAGATAGAGCGCTGAGTCGCGTCAGAATGGCAAGTCGAGATGGAGTGCTGTCGAGATAGAGCACCGAGTCGAGATGGAGTGCTGAATCGAGATAGAGTGCTGAGTCGAGATAAAGCACCGAGTCCAGTTAGAGTGCTGAGTCAAGATAGAGCGCTGTGTTGAGATAGAACGCTGAGTCGAGTCAGAGTGGCAAGTCGAGATAGAGCGCCGAGTCGAGATAGAATGCTGAGTAGAGTCAGAGTGCCGAGTTGAGTTAGAGCGCCAAGTCGAGTTACAGAGCAGATACGAGATAGAGTACAGAGTAGTATCAGAGCACCGAGTCAAGATAGGGTGCTGAGTAGAGTCAGAGCACTGAGTCCAGTTAGAGTGCCGGATTAATTTAGAGTACCGAGTCCAGTTAGAGTGCCGAGTCGAGATAGAGTACGAGTTGAGATAGAGCGCTGAGTCGAGTCAGAGCGGCAAGAAGAGATAGAGTACCGAGTCGAGATAGAGTGCTGAGACGAGATAGAGCGCAAAGTCCAGTTAGAGTGCTGAGTCGAGGTAGAGCGCTGAGGCTAGATAGAGTGCCGGATCCACTTAGGGTGCTGAGTCGAGATAGAGCGCTGAGTCGAGATAGAGCACTGAGTGGAGTCAGAATGGCAAGAAGAGATAGATTGCCGAGTCGAGATAGAGTGCTGAGTCGAGATAGAGAGCCAAGTCCAGTTAGAGTGCTGAGTTGAGGTAGAACGCTGAGTCGAGATAGAGTGCTGAGTCGAGTCAGAATGGCAAATCGAGATAGAGTACCGAGTCGAGATAGAGTGCAGAGTCGAGATAGAGCACCGAGTCCAGTTGGGGTGCTGAGTCGAGATAGAGCGCTGAGTCGAGATAGAGCGCTGAGTTGAGTCAGACTGGCAAGTCGAGATAGAGTGCTGAGTCGAGATACAGCACCGAATCGAGATAGAGCGCTGAGTTGAGTCAGAATGGCAAGTCGAGATAGAGTACCGAGTCGAGATAGAGTGCTGAGTCGAGATAGTGTGCTGAGTCGGATTAGAGTGCCATGTCGAATGAGAGTGCCGAGTCGAGATAGAACGCCGAGTCGAGATAGAGTGCTAAGAGTAAGCGTGCCGCGTCGAGATAGAGTGCCGAGTCGAGATAGAGTGCCGAGTCGAGATAGAGTGCCGAGTCGAGATAGATCGCCGAGTCGAGATAGAGAGCCGAGTTGAGTTAGAGCGCTGAGTTGAGTTAGAGTGCAGATACGAGATAGAGTATAGAGTAGCATCAGAGCACCGAGTCGAGATTGGGTGCTGAGTAGAGTCAGAGCACCGAGTCCAGTTAGAGTGCTGGGTTGATTTAGAGTGCCGAGTCGCGATAGCGTCCCGAGTTGAGTTAGAGAGCTGAGTTGAGTTAGAGTGCAGATACGAGATAGAGTACAGAGTAGCATCAGAGCACCGAGTCGAGATTGGGTGCTGAGTAGAGTCAGAGCACCAAGTCCAGTTAGAGTGCCGGATTGATTTAGAGTACCGAGTCCAGTTAGAGTGCTGAGTCGAGGTAGAGCGTCGAGTCGAGATAGAGCGCAGAGTCGAGATAGATCTGAGTCGAGATAGAGCGCTGAGTCGAGTCAGAATGGCAAGAAGAGATAGATTGCCGAGTCGAGATAGAGTGCTGAGTTGAGATAGAGAGCCAAGTCCAGTTAGAGTGCTGAGTTGAGGTAGAAAGCTGAGTCGAGATAGAGTGCTGAGTCGAGTCAGAATGGCAAGTCGAGATAGAGTACCGAGTCGAGATAGAGTGCTGAGTCGAGATAGAGTGCTGAGTCGAGAGAGAGCACCGTGTCCAGTGAGGGTGCTGAGTCGAGATAGAGTGCTGAGTCGAGATAGAGCGCTGAGTTGAGTCAGAATGGCAAGTCGAGATAGAGTGCTCAGTCGAGATAGAGCACCGAGTCGAGATAGAGCGCTGAGTTGAGTCAGAATGGCAAGTCGAGATAGAGTACCGAGTCGAGAGAGAGTGCGGAGTCGAGATAGAGTGCTGAGTCGAGATAGAGCGCCAAGTCCAGTTAGAGTGCTGAGTCAAGATAGAGCGCTGAGTCGAGATAGAGCGCTGAGTCGAGTCAGAATGGCAAGTCGATATAGAGCGCTGAGTCGAGTCGGAATGGCAAGTCGAGATAGAGTAACGAGTCGAGATAGAGTGCTGAGATGAGATAGAGCGCCAAGTCCAGTTAGAGTGCTGAGTCGAGGTAGAGCGCCGAGTCAAGATAGAGCGCTGTGTCGAGATAGAGCGCTGAGTCGAGTCAGAATGGCAAGAAGAGATAGATTGCCGAGTCGAGATAGAGTGCTGAGTCAAGATAGAGAGCCATGTCCAGTTAGAGTGCTGAGTTGAGGTAGAATGCTGAGTCGAGATAGAGCACCGAGTCCAGTTAGGGTGCTGAGTCGAGATAGAGTGCTGAGTTGAGATAGAGTGCTGAGTCGAGATAGAGCGTTGAGTCGAGTCAGAATGGCAAGTCGAGATAGAGTACCGAGTCGAGATAGAGTGCTGAATCGAGATAGAATGCTGAGTCGAGATAGAGCACAGAGTCCAGTTAGGGTGCTGAGTCGAGATAGAGTGCTGAGTCGAGATAGAGCGTTGAGTCGAGTCAGAATGGCAAGTCAAGATAGAGTGCAGTGTCGAGATAGAGCACCGTGTCGAGATAGAGCGCTGAGTTGAGTCAGAATGGCAATTCGATATAGAGTACCGAGACGAGATAGAGTGCTGAGTCGAGATAGAGTGCTGAGTCGAGATAGAGCACCGAGTCCAGTTAGGGTGCTGAGTCGAGATACAGCGCTGAGTCGAGTCATAGTGGCAAGAAGAGATAGAGTGCCGAGTCGCGATAGAGCACTGAGTCGAGATGGAGCGCTGAGTCGAGTCAGAGTGCCGTGTTGAGTTAAGCGCCGAGTCGAGTTACAGTGCAGATACGAGATAGAGTACAGAGTAGGATCAGAGCACCGAGTCAAGATAGAGTGCTGAGTCGAGATCGAGTGCTGGGACGAGATAGATCACCGAGTCCAGTTAGGGTGCTGAGTCGAGATAGGACGCTGAGTCGAAATAGAGCGCTGAGTCGAGTCAGAATGGCAAGTCGGATAGAGTGCTGAGTCGAGATAGAGCACCGAGTTGATATAGAGCGCTGAGTCGAGTCAGAATGGCAAGTCGAGATAGAGTACCGAGTCGAGATAGAGCACGGAGTCAAGAGAGAGTGCTAAGTCGAGTGTGAGTGCCAAGTCGAGATAGAACGCCGAGTCGAGATAGAGTGCCATGTCGAGATAGAGCACGGAGTCGAGATAGAGTGCTAAGTTGAGATAGAGTGCTAAGTTGAATTAGAGTGCTGAGTCGAGTTCGAGTGCCGAGTCGAGATAGAGTGCCGAGCCGAGATAGAGTGCCAAGTCGAGACAGAGCACGGAGTCGAGCTAGAGTGCTAAGTCGAGTTAGAGTGCTAAGTCGAGTTAGAGTGGCAAGTCGAGATAGAGCGCTGAGTCGAGATAGAACGCCGAGTCGAGCTAGAGTGCTAAATCAGATTAGAGTGCCATGTCGAGTGAGAGTGCCGAGTCGAGATAGAACGCCGAGTCGAGATAGAGTGCTAAGTCGAGTAAGCGTGCCGCGTCGAGATAGAGTGCCGAGTCGAGATAGAGTGCCGAGTCGGGATAGAGTGCCAAGTCGAGATAGAGCGCCAAGTCGAAATAGAGAGCCGAGTTGAGTTAGAGCGCTGAGTTGAGTTAGAGTGAAGATACGAGATAGAGTACAGAGTAGCATCAGAGCACCGAGTCGAGATTGGGTGCTGAGTAGAGTCAGAGCACCGAGTCCAGTTAGAGTGCTGGGTTGATTTAGAGTGCCGAGTCGCGATAGAGTCCCGAGTTGAGTTAGAGAGCTGAGTTGAGTTAGAGTGCAGATACGAGATAGAGTACAGAGTAGCATCAGAGCACCGAGTCGAGATTGGGTGCTGAGTAGAGTCAGAGCACCAAGTCCAGTTAGAGTGCTGAGTCGACATAGAGTACCAAGTCGAGATCGAGCACCGAGTCGAGATGGAGCGCTGAGTCGAGATAGAGCGCTGAGCCGAGTCAGAATGGCAAGTCGAGATAGAGTGCCAAGTCGAGATAAAGCGCTGAGTTGAGTTAGAGCGCCGAGTCGAGTTAGAGTGCCAATTCGACATAGAGCACAGAGTCAAGATAGAGTGGTAAGTCGAATTAGAATACTGAGTCGAGATAGAGCTCCGAGCTGAGATAGAGCGCTGAGTCGAGTCAGAGTGGCAAGAAGAGAGAGAGTGCCCAGTCAAGATAGAGCACTGAGTCGAGATAGAGCGCTGAGTCGAGTCAGAGTGGTAAGAAGAGTTTGAGTGCCGAGTCGAGATAGAGTGCTGAGTAGAGTCAGAGTGCCGAGTTGAGTTGGAGCCCCGAGTTGAGTTACAGAGCAGATACGAGATAGAGTACAGAGTAGTATCAGAGCACCGAGTCAAGATAGCGTGCTGAGTAGAGTCAGAGCACTGAGTCCAGTTAGAGTGCCGGATTGATTTAGAGTACCGAGTCCAGTTAGAGTGCCGAGTCGAGATAGAGCGCGAGTTGAGATAGAGCGCTGAGTCGAGTCAGAGTGGCAAGAATAGATAGAGTGCCGAGTCAAGATAGAGTGCTGAGAAGAGATAGAGCGTCAAGTTCAGTTAGAGTGCTGAGTCGAGGACGAGCGCTGAGTCGAGATAGAGCGCCGGATCCACTTAGGTTGCTGAGTCGAGATAGAGCGCTGAGTCGAGTTAGAGCGCTGAGTCGAGTTAGAGTGCCAAGTCGACATAGTGCACAGAGTCGAGATAGAGTGGTAAGTCGAATTAGAGTACTGAGTCGAGATAGAGCTCTGAGCCGAGATAGA
Organism: Carcharodon carcharias; assembly: GCF_017639515.1. Classification (NCBI taxonomy): domain Eukaryota; kingdom Metazoa; phylum Chordata; class Chondrichthyes; order Lamniformes; family Lamnidae; genus Carcharodon; species Carcharodon carcharias. Next base: position 174,519,079 of record NC_054469.1, read on the forward strand.
GCGCTGAGTCGAGTCAGAGTGGCAAGAAGAGATAGAGTGCCGAGTCGAGATAGAGTGCTGAGTAGAGTCAGAGTGCCGAGTTGAGTTAGAGTGCTGGATTGACTTAGAGTACCGAGTCCAGTTAGAGTGCCGAGTTGAGATAGAGCGCCGAGTCGAGATAGAGCGCTGACTCGAGTCAGAATGGCAAGTCGAGATAGAGAGCCGAGTCGAAATAGAGCACTGAGTCGAGTTAGAGCGCCGAGTCTAGGTAGAGTGCTGAGTCCAGTTAGAGAGCCAAGTAGAGTCAGAGCGCCGAGGTGAGTTAGAGTGGTGAGACCTGTTAGAGTGCCGAGTCAAGAGAAAGCGCCAAGTTGAGATAGAGTGCCGAGTTGAGATACAGCACGTAGTCGAGATAGAGTGCTAAGTCGAGTGAGATGCCAAGTCGAGATAGAGTGCCGAGTCGAGATAGAGTGCGGAGTCGAGATAGACAGCTGAGTAGAGTCAGCACGCCGAGTCGAGATAGATTGCTCAGTAGAGTCAGATCCCCGAGTATAGTTAGAGAATCGAGTTGAGTTAAAGCACAGAGTCGAGTTAGAGTGCCAAGTCGAGATAGAGCACCGAGTCTAGTGAGAGTGCCGAGTCGACGTAGAGCACTGAGTCGAGATAGAGTGCAAAGTCGAATTAGAGTGCCGAGTCGAGATAGAGCACGGAGTCGAGATAGAGCGCTAAGTCGAGTTAGAGTGCTAAGAAGAGATAGAGTGGCAAGAAGAGATAGAGTGCCGAGTCGAGACAGAGTGCTGAGTCGAGATAGAGCGCCAAGTCCAATTAGAGAGCTGAGTCGAGGTAGAGCGCCGAGTCGAGATAGAGCGCTGAGTTTAGATAGAGCGCTGAGTCGAGTTAGAGTGCCGAGGCGACATAGAGCACAGAGTCGAAATAGAGCGCTGAGTCGAGTCAGAATGGCAAGTCGAGATAGAGCGCTGAGTTGAGTTAGAGCGCCGAGTCGAGTAAGAGTGCCAAGTCGACATAGAGCACAGAGTCGAGATAGAGTGGTAAGTCGAATTAGAATACTGAGTCGAGATAGAGCTCCGAGCTGAGATAGAGCGCTGAGTCGAGTCAGAGTGGCAAGAAGAGATAGAGTGCCAAGTAAGATAGAGCACTGAGTCGAGATAGAGCGCTGAGTCGAGTCAGAGTGGCAAGTCGAGATAGAGTGCCAAGTCGAGATAGAGCGCTGAGTCGAGTTAGAGCACTGAGTCGAGTTAGAGTACCGAGCCGACATAGAGTACCAAGTCGTGATAGAGCACTGAGTCAAGATACAGCGCTGAGTCGAGTCAGAATGGCAAGCAGAGTTAGAGTGCCGAGTCGAGATAGAGTGCTGAGTCGAGTTAGAGTGGCAAGTCGAGTTAGAGAGCCGAGTCAAGATAGAGTGCTGTGTCGAGATAGAGTGCTGAGTAGAGTCAGAGTGCCGTGTTGAGTTAGAGCGCCGAGTTGAGTTACAGTGCAGATACGAGATAGAGTACAGAGTAGGATCAGAGCACCGAGTCGAGATTGGGTGCTGAGTAGAGTCAGAGCACCAAGTCCAGTTAGAGTGCCGGATTGATTTAGAGTACCGAGTCCAGTTAGAGTGTCGAGTTGAGATAGAGCGCTGAGTTGAGATAGAGCGCTGAGTCGAGATAGAGCACCAAGTCGATATAGAGTGCTGAGTCGAGTCAGAATGGCAAGTCGAGATAGAGTACCGAGTCGAGATAGAGTACAGAGTCGAAATAGAGCGCTGAGTCAAGATAGAGCACCGAGTCTAGTTTGGGTGCTGAGTCGAGATAGAGCGCTGAGTCGAGTTAGAGCGCTGAGTCGAGTTAGAGTGCCAAGTCGACATAGTGCACAGAGTCGAGATAGAGTGGTAAGTCGAATTAGAGTACTGAGTCGAGATAGAGCTCCGAGCCGAGATAGAGCGCTGAGTCGAGTCAGAGTGGCAAGAAGAGATAGAGTGCCGAGTCGAGATAGAGTGCTGAGTAGAGTCAGAGTGCCGAGTTGAGTTGGAGCCCCGAGTCGAGTTACAGAGCAGATACGAGATAGAGTACAGAGTAGGATCAGAGCACTGAGTCGAGATTGGGTGCTGAGTAGAGTCAGAGCACCAAGTCCAGTTAGAGTGCTGGATTGACTTAGAGTACCGAGTCCAGTTAGAGTGCCGAGTTGAGATAGAGCGCCGAGTCGAGATAGAGCGCTGACTCGAGTCAGAATGGCAAGTCGAGATAGAGAGCCGAGTCGAAATAGAGCACTGAGTCGAGTTAGAGCGCCGAGTCTAGGTAGAGTGCTGAGTCCAGTTAGAGAGCCAAGTAGAGTCAGAGCGCCGAGGTGAGTTAGAGTGGTGAGACCTGTTAGAGTGCCGAGTCAAGAGAAAGCGCCAAGTTGAGATAGAGTGCCGAGTTGAGATACAGCACGTAGTCGAGATAGAGTGCTAAGTCGAGTGAGATGCCAAGTCGAGATAGAGTGCCGAGTCGAGATAGAGTGCGGAGTCGAGATAGACAGCTGAGTAGAGTCAGCACGCCGAGTCGAGATAGATTGCTCAGTAGAGTCAGATCCCCGAGTATAGTTAGAGAATCGAGTTGAGTTAAAGCACAGAGTCGAGTTAGAGTGCCAAGTCGAGATAGAGCACCGAGTCAAGTGAGAGTGCCGAGTCGACGTAGAGCACTGAGTCGAGATAGAGTGCAAAGTCGAATTAGAGTGCCGAGTCGAGATAGAGCACGGAGTCGAGATAGAGCGCTAAGTCGAGTTAGAGTGCTAAGAAGAGATAGAGTGGCAAGAAGAGATAGAGTGCCGAGTCGAGACAGAGTGCTGAGTCGAGATAGAGCGCCAAGTCCAATTAGAGAGCTGAGTCGAGGTAGAGCGCCGAGTCGAGATAGAGCGCTGAGTTTAGATAGAGCGCTGAGTCGAGTTAGAGTGCCGAGGCGACATAGAGCACAGAGTCGAAATAGAGCGCTGAGTCGAGTCAGAATGGCAAGTCGAGATAGAGTACTGAGTCGAGATAGAGCTCCTAGCCGAGATAGAGTGCTGAGTCAAGTCAGAGTGGCAAGAAGAGATAGAGCACTAAGTCGAGATAGAGCGCTGATTCGAGTCAGAGTGGCAAGTCGAGATAGAGTGCCAAGTCGAGATAGAGCGCTGAGTTGAGTTAGAGCGCCGAGTCGAGTAAGAGTGCCAAGTCGACATAGAGCACAGAGTCGAGATAGAGTGGTAAGTCGAATTAGAATACTGAGTCGAGATAGAGCTCCGAGCTGAGATAGAGCGCTGAGTCGAGTCAGAGTGGCAAGAAGAGATAGAGTGCCAAGTAAGATAGAGCACTGAGTCGAGATAGAGCGCTGAGTCGAGTCAGAGTGGCAAGTCGAGATAGAGTGCCAAGTCGAGATAGAGCGCTGAGTCGAGTTAGAGCACTGAGTCGAGTTAGAGTACCGAGCCGACATAGAGTACCAAGTCGTGATAGAGCACTGAGTCAAGATACAGCGCTGAGTCGAGTCAGAATGGCAAGCAGAGTTAGAGTGCCGAGTCGAGATAGAGTGCTGAGTCGAGTTAGAGTGGCAAGTCGAGTTAGAGAGCCGAGTCAAGATAGAGTGCTGTGTCGAGATAGAGTGCTGAGTAGAGTCAGAGTGCCGTGTTGAGTTAGAGCGCCGAGTTGAGTTACAGTGCAGATACGAGATACAGTACAGAGTAGGATCAGAGCACCGAGTCGAGATTGGGTGCTGAGTAGAGTCAGAGCACCAAGTCCAGTTAGAGTGCCGGATTGATTTAGAGTACCGAGTCCAGTTAGAGTGTCGAGTTGAGATAGAGCGCTGAGTTGAGATAGAGCGCTGAGTCGAGATAGAGCACCAAGTCGATATAGAGTGCTGAGTCGAGTCAGAATGGCAAGTCGAGATAGAGTACCGAGTCGAGATAGAGTACAGAGTCGAAATAGAGTGCTGAGTCAAGATAGAGCACCGAGTCTAGTTTGGGTGCTGAGTCGAGATAGAGTGCTGAGTCGAGATCGAGCACTGAGTCGAGTCAGAATGGCAAGTCGAGATAGAGTGCTGAGTCGAGATAGAGCGCCGAGTCGATATAGAGCGCTGAGTCAAGTCAGAATGGCAAGTCGAGATAGAGTACCAAGTCGAGATAGAGTGCTGAGTCGAGATAGAGTGCTGAGTCGAGTTCGAGTGGCAAGTCGAGTGAGATGCCAAGTCGAGATAGAGTGCCGAGTCGAGATACAGTGCGGAGTCGAGATAGACTGCTGAGTAGAGTCAGCACGCCGAGTCGAGATAGATTGCTCAGTAGAGTCAGATCCCCGAGTATAGTTAGAGTATCGAGTTGAGTTAAAGCACCGAGTCGAGTTAGAGTGCCAAGTCGATATAGAGCACCGAGTCAAGTGAGAGTGCCGAGTCGACATAGAGCACTGAGTCGAGATAGAGTGCAAAGTCGAATTAGAGTGCCGAGTCGAGATAGAGCACGGAGTCGAGATAGAGCGCTAAGTCGAGTTAGAGTGCTAAGTCGAGTCAGAGTGGCAAGAAGAGATAGAGCACCAAGTCGATATAGAGTGCTGAGTCGAGTCAGAATGGCAAGTCGAGATAGAGTACTGAGTCGAGATAGAGCTCCTAGCCGAGATAGAGTGCTGAGTCAAGTCAGAGTGGCAAGAAGAGATAGAGTGCCGAGTTGAGATAGAGCACTAAGTCGAGATAGAGCGCTGAGTCGAGTCAGAGTGGCAAGTCGAGATAGAGTGCCAAGTCGAGATAGAGCGCTGAGTCGAGTTAGAGCGCCGAGTCGAGTAAGAGTGCCAAGTCGACATAGAGCACAGAGTCGAGATAGAGTGGTAAGTCGAATTAGAATAGAGTCGAGATAGAGCTCCGAGCTGAGATAGAGCACTGAGTCGAGTCAGAGTGGCAAGAAGAGATAGAGTGCCAAGTAAGATAGAGCACTGAGTCGAGATAGAGCGCTGAGTCGAATCAGAGTGGCAAGTCGAGATAGAGTGCCAAGTCGAGATAGAGCGCTGAGTCGAGTTAGAGCGCTGAGTCGAGTTAGAGTACCGAGCCGACATAGAGTACCAAGTCGTGATAGAGCACCGAGTCAAGATACAGCGCTGAGTCGAGTCAGAATTGTAAGCAGAGTTAGAGTGCCGAGTCGAGATAGAGTGCTGTGTCGAGATAGAGTGCTGAGTAGAATCAGAGTGCCGTGTTGAGTTAGAGCGCCGAGTTGAGTTACAGTGTAGATACGAGATAGAGTACTGAGTTGGATCAGAGCACCGAGTCGAGATTGGGTGCTGAGTAGAGTCAGAGCACCAAGTCCAGTTAGATTGCCGGATTGATTTAGAGTACCGAGTTCAGTTAGAGCACCGAGTTGAGATAGAGCGCCGAGTCGAGATACAACGCTGAGTCGAGTCAGAATGGCAAGTCGAGATAGAGTACCGAGTCGACATAGAGTGCTGAGACGAGATAGAGCGCCAAGTCCAGTTAGAGTGCTGAGTCGTGGTAGAGCGCCGAGTCGAGATAGTGCTGCGGATCCACGTGGGGCGTTATGTCGAGATAGAGCGCTGAGTCGCGTCAGAATGGCAAGTCGAGATGGAGTGCTGTCGAGATAGAGCACCGAGTCGAGATGGAGTGCTGAATCGAGATAGAGTGCTGAGTCGAGATAAAGCACCGAGTCCAGTTAGAGTGCTGAGTCAAGATAGAGCGCTGTGTTGAGATAGAACGCTGAGTCGAGTCAGAGTGGCAAGTCGAGATAGAGCGCCGAGTCGAGATAGAATGCTGAGTAGAGTCAGAGTGCCGAGTTGAGTTAGAGCGCCAAGTCGAGTTACAGAGCAGATACGAGATAGAGTACAGAGTAGTATCAGAGCACCGAGTCAAGATAGGGTGCTGAGTAGAGTCAGAGCACTGAGTCCAGTTAGAGTGCCGGATTAATTTAGAGTACCGAGTCCAGTTAGAGTGCCGAGTCGAGATAGAGTACGAGTTGAGATAGAGCGCTGAGTCGAGTCAGAGCGGCAAGAAGAGATAGAGTACCGAGTCGAGATAGAGTGCTGAGACGAGATAGAGCACCAAGTCCAGTTAGAGTGCTGAGTCGAGGTAGAGCGCCGAGTCGAGATAGAGCGCCGGATCCACTTAGGGTGCTGAGCTGAGATAGAGCGCTGAGTCAAGATAGAGTGCTGATTCGAGTCAGAATGGCAAGAAGAGATAGATTGCCCAGTCGAGATAGAGTGCTGAGTCGAGATAGAGAGCCAAGTCCAGTTAGAGTGCTGAGTTGAGGTAGAATGCTGAGTTGAGGAAGAACGCTGAGTCGAGATAGAGCGCTGAGTCGAGTCAGAATGGCAAGTCGAGATAGAGTACCGAGTCGAGATAGAGTGCTGAGTCGAGATAGAGTGCTGAGTTGATATAGAGCACTGAGTCGAGTCAGAATGGCAAGTCGAGATAGAGTGCTGAGTCGAGATAGAGCACCGAGTCGAGATGGAGTGCTGAATCGAGATAGAGTGCTGAGTCGAGATAAAGCACCGAGTCCAGTTAGGGTGCTGAGTCAAGATAGAGCGCTGTGTTGAGATAGAACGCTGAGTCGAGTCAGAGTGGCAAGTCGAGATAGAGCGCCGAGTCGAGATAGAGTGCTGAGTAGAGTCAGAGTGCCGAGTTGAGTTAGAGTGCCAAGTCGAGTTACAGAGCAGATACGAGATAGAGTACAGAGTAGTATCAGAGCACCGAGTCAAGATAGGGTGCTGAGTAGAGTCAGAGCACTGAGTCCAGTTAGAGTGCCGGATTAATTTAGAGTACCGAGTCCAGTTAGAGTGCCGAGTCGAGATAGAGCGCTGAGTCAAGATAGAGCGCTGATTCGAGTCAGAATGGCAAGAAGAGATAGATTGCCCAGTCGAGATAGAGTGCTGAGTCGAGATAGAGAGCCAAGTCCAGTTAGAGTGCTGAGTTGAGGTAGAACGCTGAGGTGAGGAAGAACGCTGAGTCGAGATAGAGCGCTGAGTCGAGTCAGAATGGCAAGTCGAGATAGAGTACCGAGTCGAGATAGAGTGCTGAGTCGAGATAGAGTGCTGAGTTGATATAGAGCACCGAGTCCAGTTAGGGTGCTGAGTCGAGATAGAGTGCTGAGTCGAGATAGAGCACTGAGTCGAGTCAGAATGGCTAGTCGAGATAGAGTGCTGAGTCGAGTTAGAGCGCCGAGTCGATATAGAGCGCTGAGTCAAGTCAGAATGGCAAGTCGAGGTAGAGCGCCGAGTCGAGATAGAGCGCTGAGTCGAGATAGAGTGCTGAGTTGAGATAGAGAGCCAATTCCAGTTAGAGTGCTGAGTTGAGGTAGAACGCTGAGTCGAGATAGAGCGCTGAGTCGAGTCAGAATGGCAAGTCGAGATAGAGTACCGAGTCGAGATAGAGTGCTGAGTCGAGATAGAGCACCGAGTCCAGGTCGGGTGCTGAGTCAAGATTGAGCACTGAGTTGAGTCAGAATGGCATGTCGAGATAGAGTACCGAGTCGAGGTAGAGTGCTGAGTCGAGATACAGCGCTGAATCGAGTCAGAGTGGCAAGAAGAGATAGAGTGCCGAGTTGTGATAGAGCACTGAGTCGAGTCAGAATGGCAAGTCGAGATAGAGTGCTGAGTCGAGATAGAGCACCAAGTCGATATAGAGCACTGAGTCGAGTCAGAATGACAAGCTGAGATAGAGTACCGAGTCGAGATAGAGTGCTGAGTCGAGATAGAGCGCCGAGTCCAGTTAGGGTGCTGAATCGAGATAGAGCGCTGAGTCGAGATAGAACGCTGAGTCGAGTCAGAATGGCAAGTCGAGATAGAGTACCGAGTCGAGATAGAGTGCTGAGACGAGATAGAGCACCAAGTCCAGTTAGAGTGCCGAGTCGTGGTAGAGCGCCGAGTCGATATAGAGCGCTGAGTTGAGTCAGAATGGCGTCGTGATAGAGTACCAAGTCGAGATAGAGCATGGAGTCGAGATAGAGCACGGAGTCGAGAGAGAGTGCTAAGTCGAGTGAGAGTGCCAAGTCGAGATACAGTGCCGAGTCGAGATAGAGTGCCGAGTCGAGATTGAGCGCCAAGTCAAGTTAGAGTGCTAAGCCAAGTTAGAGCGCCGAGCCGAGTTAGAGTGCTGAGTCGAGATAGACTGCTGAGTAGAGTCAGCACGCCGAGTCGAGATAGATTGCTCAGTAGAGTCTGATCCCCGAGTATAGTTAGAGTACCGAGTCGCGATAGAGCACGGAGTCGAGATAGAGTGCTAAGTCGAATTAGAGTGCCGAGTCGAGTGAGAGTGCCGAGTTGAGATAGAATGCCGAGTCGAGATAGAGTGCCATGTCGAGATAGAGCACGGAGTCCAGAAAGATTGCTAAGTCGAGTTAGAGTGGCAAGTCGAGATAGAGCGCCGAGTCGAGATAGAGCGCCGAGTCGAGTTAGAGTGCTGAGTCGACATTGAGCACAGAGTCGAGATAGAGTGCTAAGTCGGATTAGAGTGCCGTGTCGAGTGAGAGTGCCGGTTGAGATAGAACGCTGAGTCGAGATAGAGTGCTAAGTTGAGTAAGCGTGCCGCGTCGAGATAGAGTGCCGAGTTGAGATAGAGTGCCGAGTCGAGATAGAGAGCCGAGTTGAGTTAGTGCGCTGAGTTGAGTTAGAGTGCATGTACGAGATAGAGTACAGAGTAGCATCAGAGCACCGATTCGAGATTGGGTGCTGAGTAGAGTCAGAGAACCGAGTGCAGTTAGAGTGCCGGTTTGATTTAGAGTGCTGAGTCCAGTTAGAGTGCCGAGTCGAGTTACAGTACCGAGTCGAGATAGAGTGAAGAGTTGAGATAGAGCGCTGAGTCGAGTCAGAATGGCAAGTCGAGATAGAGCACCGAGTCGAGATAGAGTGCTGAGTAGAGTCAGAGAACCGAGTCCAATTAGAGTGCCGGATTGACTTAGAGTACCGAGTCCAGTTAGAGTGCCGAGTCGAGATAGAGCCCGAGTCGAGATAGAGCGCTGAGTCGAGTCTGAATGGCAAGTCGAGATAGAGTGCCAAGTCGAGATAGAGCGCTGAGTCGAGTTAGAGCGCCGAGTCGAGTTAGAGTGCCGAGTCGACATAGAGTACCAAGTCGAGATAGAGCCCGAGTCGAGATAGAGCGCTGAGTCGAGTCAGAGTGGCAAGAAGAGTTAGAGTGCCGAGTCAAGATAGAGTGCTGAGTCGAGTCAGAGTGCCGTGTTGAGTTAGAGCACCGAGTTGAGTTACAGTGCAGATACGAGATAGAGTACAGAGTAGGATCAGAGCACCAAGTGGAGATTGGGTGCTGAGTAGAGTCAGAGCACCAAGTCCAGTTAGAGTGCCGCATTGATTTAGAGTACGGAGTCCAGTTAGAGTGCCGAGTTGAGATAGAGCGCTGAGTCGAGTCAGAATGGCAAGTCGAGATAGAGTACCGAGTCGACATAGAGTGCTGAGACGAGATAGAGCGCCAAGTCCAGTTAGAGTGCCGAGACGAGGTAAAGCGCTGAGTCGAAATAGAGCGCCGGATCCACTTTGGGTGCTGAGTCGAGATAGAGCGCTGAGTCGCGTCAGAATGGCAAGTCGACATAGAGTGCTGAGTCGAGATAGAGCACCGAGTCGAGATAGAGCGATGAGTTGAGTCAGAATGGCAAGTCGAGATAGAGTACCGAGTTGAGATAGAGTGCTGAGTCGAGATAGAGCACCGAGTCCAGTTAGGGTGCTGAGTCGAGATAGAGTGCTGAGTCGAGATAGAGTGCTGCGTCAAGATAGAGCACCGAGTCCAGTTAGAGTGCTGAGTCGAGATAGAGCACCGAGTCCAGTTAGGGTGCCGAGTCGAGATACAGTGCTAAGTCGAGTAAGCGTGCCGCGTCGAGATAGAGTGCCGAGTCGAGATAGAGTGCCGAGTCGAGATAGAGTGCCAAGTCGAGATAGAGCGCCAAGTCGAGATAGAGAGCCGAGTTGAGTTAGAGCGCTGAGTTGAGTTAGAGTGAAGATACGAGATAGAGTACAGAGTAGCATCAGAGCACCGAGTCGAGATTGGGTGCTGAGTAGAGTCAGAGCACCGAGTCCAGTTAGAGTGCTGGGTTGATTTAGAGTGCCGAGTCGCGATAGAGTCCCGAGTTGAGATAGAGAGCTGAGTTGAGTTAGAGTGCAGATACGAGATAGAGTACAGAGTAGCATCAGAGCACCGAGTCGAGATTGGGTGCTGAGTAGAGTCAGAGCACCAAGTCCAGTTAGAGTGCTGGATGGATTTAGAGTACCGAGTCCAGTTAGAGCGCCGAGTCGAGATAGAGTCCGAGTCGAGATAGAGCGCTGAGTCGAGTCAGAATGGCAAGTCGAGATAGAGTGCCAAGTCGAGATAGAGTGCTGAGTCGAGTTAGAGCACTGAGGCGAATTAGAGTGCTGAGTCGACATAGAGTACCAAGTCGAGATCGAGCACCGAGTCGATATGGAGCGCTGAGTCGAGATAGAGCGCTGAGCCGAGTCAGAATGGCAAGTCGAGATAGAGTGCCAAGTCGAGATAGAGCGCTAGGTCGAGTTAGAGCGCCGAGTCGAGTTAGAGTGCCAATTCGACATAGAGCACAGAGTCAAGATAGAGTGGTAAGTCGAATTAGAATACTGAGTCGAGATAGAGCTCCGAGCTGAGATAGAGCGCTGAGTTGAGTCAGAGTGGCAAGAAGAGATAGAGTGCCCAGTCAAGATAGAGCACTGAGTCGAGATAGAGCGCTGAGTCGAGTCAGAGTGGTAAGAAGAGTTTGAGTGCCGAGTCGAGATAGAGTGCTGAGTAGAGTCAGAGTGCCGAGTTGAGTTGGAGCCCCGAGTTGAGTTACAGAGCAGATACGAGATAGAGTACAGAGTAGTATCAGAGCACCGAGTCAAGATAGGGTGCTGAGTAGAGTCAGAGCACTGAGTCCAGTTAGAGTGCCGGATTGATTTAGAGTACCGAGTCCAGTTAGAGTGCCGAGTCGAGATAGAGCGCGAGTTGAGATAGAGCGCTGAGTCGAGTCAGAGTGGCAAGAATAGATAGATTGCCTAGTCAAGATAGAGTGCTGAGAAGAGATAGAGCGCCAAGTTCAGTTAGAGTGCTGAGTCGAGGACGAGCGCTGAGTCGAGATAGAGCGCCGGATCCACTTAGGTTGCTGAGTCGAGATAGAGCGCTGAGTCGAGTTAGAGCGCTGAGTCGAGTTAGAGTGCCAAGTCGACGTAGAGCACCGAGTCGAGATAGAGTGGTAAGTCGAATTAGAGTACTGAGTCGAGATAGAGCTCCAAGCCGAGATAGAGAGCTGAGTCGAGTCAGAGTGGCAAGAAGAGATAGAGTGCCGAGTCGAGATAGAGTGCTGAGTAGAGTCAGAGTGCCGAGTTGAGTTGGAGCCCCAAGTCGAGTTACAGAGTAGATACGAGATAGAGTACAGAGTAGGATCAGAGCACTGAGTCGAGATTGGGTGCTGAGTAGAGTCAGAGCACCAAGTCCAGTTAGAGTGCCGGATTGATTTAGAGTACCGAGTCCAGTTAGAGTGCCGAGTTGAGATAGAGCGCCGAGTCGAGATAGAGCGCTGAGTCGAGTCAGAATGGCAAGTCGAGATAGAGAGCCGAGTCGAAATAGAGCACTGAGTTGAGTTAGAACGCCGAGTCAAGTGAGAGTGCCGAGTCGACATAGAGCACTGAGTCGAGATAGAGTGCAAAGTCGAATTAGAGTGCCGAGTCGAGATAGAGCACGGAGTCGAGATAGAGCGCTAAGTCGAGTTAGAGTGATAAGTCGAGTCAGAGTGGCAAGAAGAGATAGAGTGCCGAGTCGAGATAGAGTGCTGAGTCGAGATAGAGCGCCAAGTCCAATTAGAGTGCTGAGTCGAGGTAGAGCGCCGAGTCGAGATAGAGCGCTGAGGTTAGATAGAGCGCTGAGTCGAGTTAGAGTGCCGAGGCGACATAGAGCACAGAGTCGAAATAGAGCGCTGAGTCGAGTCAGAATGGCAAGTCGAGATAGAGTACTGAGTCGAGATAGAGCTCCTAGCCGAGATAGAGTGCTGAGTCAAGTCAGAGTGGCAAGAAGAGATAGAGCACTAAGTCGAGATAGAGCGCTGATTCGAGTCAGAGTGGCAAGTCGAGATAGAGTGCCAAGTCGAGATAGAGCGCTGAGTTGAGTTAGAGCGCCGAGTCGAGTAAGAGTGCCAAGTCGACATAGAGCACAGAGTCGAGATAGAGTGGTAAGTCGAATTAGAATACTGAGTCGAGATAGAGCTCCGAGCTGAGATAGAGCGCTGAGTCAAGTCAGAGTGGCAAGAAGAGATAGAGTGCCAATTAGGATAGAGCACTGAGTCGAGATAGTGCGCTGAGTCGAGTCAGAGTGGCAAGTCGAGATAGAGTGCCAAGTCGAGATAGAGCGCTGAGTCGAGTTAGAGCGCTGAGTCGAGTTAGAGTACCGAGCCGACATAGAGTACCAAGTCGTGATAGAGCACCGAGTCAAGATACAGCGCTGAGTCGAGTCAGAATGGCAAGCAGAGTTAGAGTGCCGAGTCGAGATAGAGTGCTGAGTCGAGTTAGAGTGGCAAGTCGAGTTAGAGAGCCGAGTCAAGATAGAGTGCTGTGTCGAGATAGAGTGCTGAGTAGAGTCAGAGTGCCGTGTTGAGTTAGAGCGCCGAGTTGAGTTACAGTGCAGATACGAGATAGAGTACAGAGTAGGATCAGAGCACCGAGTCGAGATTGGGTGCTAAGTAGAGTCAGAGCACCAAGTCCAGTTAGAGTGCCGGATTGATTTAGAGTACCGAGTCCAGTTAGAGTGTCGAGTTGAGATAGAGCGCTGAGTTGAGATAGAGCGCTGAGTCGAGATAGAGCACCGAGTCGATATAGAGTGCTGAGTCGAGTCAGAATGGCAAGTCGAGATAGATTACTGAGTCGAAATTGAGTGCAGAGTCGAGATAGAGTGCTGAGTCGAGATGGATCACCGAGTCTAGTTAGGGTGCTGAGTCGAGATAGAGTGCTGAGTCGAGATCGAGCACTGAGTCGAGTCAGAATGGCAAGTCGAGATAGAGTGCTGAGTCGAGATAGAGCGCCGAGTCGATATAGAGCGCTGAGTCAAGTCAGAATGGCAAGTCGAGATAGAGTACCAAGTCGAGATAGAGTGCTGAGTCGAGATTGAGTGCTGAGTCGAGTTCGAGTGGCAAGTCGAGTTAGAGAGCCGAGTCAAGATAGAGTGCTGTGTCGAGATAGAGTACTGAGTAGAATCAGAGTGCCGTGTTGAGTTAGAGCGCCGAGTTGAGTTACAGTGCAGATACGAGATAGAGTACAGAGTAGGATCAGAGCACCGAGTCGAGATTGGCTGCTGAGTAGAGTCAGAACACCAAGTCCAGTTAGAGTGCCGGATTGATTTAGAGTACCGAGTTCAGTTAGAGCACCGAATTGAGATAGAGCGCCGAGTCGAGATACAGTGCTGAGTAGAGTCAGAGCACTGAGTCCAGTTAGAGTGCCGGATTAATTTAGAGTACCGAGTCCAGTTAGAGTGCCGAGTCCAGATAGAGCACGAGTTGAGATAGAGCGCTGAGTCGAGTCAGAGCGGCAAGAAGAGATAGAGTACCGAGTCGAGATAGAGTGCTGAGACGAGATAGAGCGCCAAGTCCAGTTAGAGTGCTGAGTCGAGGTAGAGCGCCGAGTCGAGATAGAGCGCCGGATCCACTTAGGGTGCTGAGCCGAGATAGAGCGCTGAATCAAGATAGAGCGCTGATTCGAGTCAGAATGGCAAGAAGAGATAGATTGCCGAGTCAAGATAGAGTGCTGAGTCGAGATAGAGAGCCAAGTCCAGTTAGAGTGCTGAGTTGAGGTAGAACGCTGAGTTGAGGTAGAATGCTGAGTCGAGATAGAGCGCTGAGTCGAGTCAGAATGGCAAGTCGAGATAGAGTACCGAGTCGACATAGAGTGCTGAGACGAGATAGAGCGCCAAGTCCAGTTAGAGTGCTGAGTCGAGGTAGAGCGCCAAGTCCAGTTAGAGTGCTGAATCAAGATAGAGCGCTGATTCGAGTCAGAATGGCAAGAAGAGATAGATTGCCGAGTCGAGATAGAGTGCTGAGTCGAGATAGAGTGCTGAGTTGATATAGAGCACCGAGTCCAGTTAGGGTGCTGAGTCGAGATAGAGTGCTGAGTCGAGTTAGAGTGCAAAGTCGAATTGGAGTGCCGAGGCGACATAGAGCACAGAGTCGAAATAGAGCGCTGAGTCGAGTCAGAATGGCAAGTCGAGATAGAGTACTGAGTCGAGATAGAGCTCCTAGCCGGGATAGAGTGCTGAGTCGAGTCAGAGTGGCAAGAAGAGATAGAGTGCCGAGTCGAGATAGAGCACTGAATCGAGATAGAGCGCTGAGTCGAGTCAGAGTGGCAAGTCGAGATAGAGTGCCAAGTCGAGATAGAGCGCTGAGTCGAGTTAGAGCGCTGAGTCGAGTTAGAGTACCGACCCGACATAGAGTACCAAGTCGTGATAGAGCACCGAGTCAAGATACAGCGCTGAGTCGAGTCAGAATGGCAAGAAGAGTTAGAGTGCCGAGTCGAGATAGAGTGCTGAGTCGAGTTAGAGTGGCAAGTCGAGTTAGAGAGCCGAGTCAAGACAGAGTGCTGTGTCGAGATAGAGTGCTGAGTAGAGTCAGAGTGCCGTGTTGAGTTAGAGCGCCGAGTTGAGTTACAGTGCAGATACGAGATAGGGTACAGAGTAGGATCAGAGCACCGAGTCGAGATTGGGTGCTGAGTAGAGTCAGAGCACCAAGTCGAGTTAGAGTGCCGTTTAGATTTAGAGTCCCGAGTCCAGTTAGAGTGCCGAGTTGAGATAGAGCGCTGAGTCGAGATAGAGCACCGAGTCGATATAGAGTGCCGAGTCGAGTCAGAATGGCAAGTCGAGATAGAGTACCGAGTCGAGATAGAGTGCAGAGTCGAGATAGAGTGCTGAGTCGAGATCGAGCACTGAGTCGAGTCAGAATGGCAAGTCGAGATAGAGTGCTGAGTCGAGATAGAGCGCCGAGTCGATATAGAGCGCTGAGTCAAGTCAGAATGGCAAGTCGAGATAGAGTACCAAGTCGAGATAGAGTGCTGAGTCGAGATAGAGTGCTGAGTCGAGTTCGAGTGGCAAGTCGAGTTAGAGAGCCGAGTCAAGATAGAGTGCTGTGTCGAGATAGAGTGCTGAGTAGAATCAGAGTGCCGTGGTGAGTTAGAGCGCCGAGTTGAGTTACAGTGCAGATACGAGATAGAGTACAGAGTAGGATCAGAGCACCGAGTCGAGATTGGCTGCTGAGTAGAGTCAGAGCACCAAGTCCAGTTAGAGTGCCGGATTGATTTAGAGTACCGAGTCCAGTTAGAGCGCCGAGTTGAGATAGAGTGCCGAGTCGAGATAGAGCGCTGAGTCGAGTCAGAATGGCAAGTCGAGATAGAGTACCGAGTCGACATAGAGTGCTGAGACGAGATAGAGCGCCAAGTCCAGTTAGAGTGCCGAGTCATGGTAGAGCGCTGAGTCGAGATAGTGCGGCGGATCCACATGGGGGGTTATGTCGAGATAGAGTGCTGAGTCGTGTCAGAATGGCAAGTCGAGATAGAGTGCTGAGTCGAGATAGAGCACCGAGTCGAGATAGAGTGCTGAATCAAGATAGAGTGCTGAGCCGAGATAAAGCACCGAGTCCAGTTAGGGTGCTGAGTCAAGATAGAGCGCTGTGTTGAGATAGAATGCTGAGTCGAGTTAGAGTGGCAAGTCGAGATAGAGCGCCGAGTCGAGATAGAGTGCTGAGTAGAGTCAGTGTGCCGAATTGAGTTAGAGCGCCGAGTCGAGTTACAGAGCAGATACGAGATAGAGTACAGAGTAGTATCAGAGCACCGAGTCAAGATAGGGTGCTGAGTAGAGTCAGAGCACTGAGTCCAGTTAGAGTGCCGGATTAATTTAGAGTACCGAGTCCAGTTAGAGTGCCGAGTCCAGATAGAGCACGAGTTGAGATAGAGCGCTGAGTCGAGTCAGAGCGGCAAGAAGAGATAGAGTACCGAGTCGAGATAGAGTGCTGAGACGAGATAGAGCGCCAAGTCCAGTTAGAGTGCTGAGTCGAGGTAGAGCGCCGAGTCGAGATAGAGCGCCGGATCCACTTAGGGTGCTGAGCCGAGATAGAGCGCTGAATCAAGATAGAGCGCTGATTCGAGTCAGAATGGCAAGAAGAGATAGATTGCCGAGTCAAGATAGAGTGCTGAGTCGAGATAGAGAGCCAAGTCCAGTTAGAGTGCTGAGTTGAGGTAGAACGCTGAGTTGAGGTAGAATGCTGAGTCGAGATAGAGCGCTGAGTCGAGTCAGAATGGCAAGTCGAGATAGAGTACTGAGTCGAGATAGAGCTCCTAGCCGGGATAGAGTGCTGAGTCGAGTCAGAGTGGCAAGAAGAGATAGAGTGCCGAGTCGAGATAGAGCACTGAATCGAGATAGAGCGCTGAGTCGAGTCAGAGTGGCAAGTCGAGATAGAGTGCCAAGTCGAGATAGAGCGCTGAGTCGAGTTAGAGCGCTGAGTCGAGTTAGAGTACCGACCCGACATAGAGTACCAAGTCGTGATAGAGCACCGAGTCAAGATACAGCGCTGAGTCGAGTCAGAATGGCAAGAAGAGTTAGAGTGCCGAGTCGAGATAGAGTGCTGAGTCGAGTTAGAGTGGCAAGTCGAGTTAGAGAGCCGAGTCAAGACAGAGTGCTGTGTCGAGATAGAGTGCTGAGTAGAGTCAGAGTGCCGTGTTGAGTTAGAGCGCCGAGTTGAGTTACAGTGCAGATACGAGATAGGGTACAGAGTAGGATCAGAGCACCGAGTCGAG
This sequence comes from Carcharodon carcharias, assembly GCF_017639515.1. Classification (NCBI taxonomy): domain Eukaryota; kingdom Metazoa; phylum Chordata; class Chondrichthyes; order Lamniformes; family Lamnidae; genus Carcharodon; species Carcharodon carcharias. The sequence goes on from NC_054469.1 coordinate 174,535,811, forward strand.
ATTGGGTGCTGAGTAGAGTCAGAGCACCAAGTCCAGTTAGAGTGCCGGATTGATTTAGAGTACCGAGTCCAGTTAGAGTGCCGAGTTGAGATAGAGCGCTGAGTCGAGATAGAGCACCGAGTCGATATAGAGTGCCGAGTCGAGTCAGAATGGCAAGTCGAGATAGAGTACCGAGTCGAGATAGAGTGCAGAGTCGAGATAGAGTGCTGAGTCGAGATCGAGCACTGAGTCGAGTCAGAATGGCAAGTCGAGATAGAGTGCTGAGTCGAGATAGAGCGCCGAGTCGATATAGAGCGCTGAGTCAAGTCAGAATGGCAAGTCGAGATAGAGTACCAAGTCGAGATAGAGTGCTGAGTCGAGATAGAGTGCTGAGTCGAGTTCGAGTGGCAAGTCGAGTTAGAGAGCCGAGTCAAGATAGAGTGCTGTGTCGAGATAGAGTGCTGAGTAGAATCAGAGTGCCGTGGTGAGTTAGAGCGCCGAGTTGAGTTACAGTGCAGATACGAGATAGAGTACAGAGTAGGATCAGAGCACCGAGTCGAGATTGGCTGCTGAGTAGAGTCAGAGCACCAAGTCCAGTTAGAGTGCCGGATTGATTTAGAGTACCGAGTCCAGTTAGAGCGCCGAGTTGAGATAGAGTGCCGAGTCGAGATAGAGCGCTGAGTCGAGTCAGAATGGCAAGTCGAGATAGAGTACCGAGTCGACATAGAGTGCTGAGACGAGATAGAGCGCCAAGTCCAGTTAGAGTGCCGAGTCATGGTAGAGCGCTGAGTCGAGATAGTGCGGCGGATCCACATGGGGGGTTATGTCGAGATAGAGTGCTGAGTCGTGTCAGAATGGCAAGTCGAGATAGAGTGCTGAGTCGAGATAGAGCACCGAGTCGAGATAGAGTGCTGAATCAAGATAGAGTGCTGAGCCGAGATAAAGCACCGAGTCCAGTTAGGGTGCTGAGTCAAGATAGAGCGCTGTGTTGAGATAGAATGCTGAGTCGAGTTAGAGTGGCAAGTCGAGATAGAGCGCCGAGTCGAGATAGAGTGCTGAGTAGAGTCAGTGTGCCGAATTGAGTTAGAGCGCCGAGTCGAGTTACAGAGCAGATACGAGATAGAGTACAGAGTAGTATCAGAGCACCGAGTCAAGATAGGGTGCTGAGTAGAGTCAGAGCACTGAGTCCAGTTAGAGTGCCGGATTAATTTAGAGTACCGAGTCCAGTTAGAGTGCCGAGTCCAGATAGAGCACGAGTTGAGATAGAGCGCTGAGTCGAGTCAGAGCGGCAAGAAGAGATAGAGTACCGAGTCGAGATAGAGTGCTGAGACGAGATAGAGCGCCAAGTCCAGTTAGAGTGCTGAGTCGAGGTAGAGCGCCGAGTCGAGATAGAGCGCCGGATCCACTTAGGGTGCTGAGCCGAGATAGAGCGCTGAATCAAGATAGAGCGCTGATTCGAGTCAGAATGGCAAGAAGAGATAGATTGCCGAGTCAAGATAGAGTGCTGAGTCGAGATAGAGAGCCAAGTCCAGTTAGAGTGCTGAGTTGAGGTAGAACGCTGAGTTGAGGTAGAATGCTGAGTCGAGATAGAGCGCTGAGTCGAGTCAGAATGGCAAGTCGAGATAGAGTACCGAGTCGACATAGAGTGCTGAGACGAGATAGAGCGCCAAGTCCAGTTAGAGTGCCGAGACGAGGTAAAGCGCTGAGTCGGGATAGAGCACCGGATCCACTAAGGGTGCTTAGTCGAGATAGAGCGCTGAGTCGAGATAGAGCGCAGAGTCGAGTCAGAGTGGCAAGTCGAGATAGAGTGCCAAGTCGAGATAGAGCGCTGAGTCGAGTTAGAGCGCTGAGTCGAGTTAGAGTGCCAAGTCGACATAGAGCACAGAGTCGAGATAGAGTGGTAAGTCGAATTAGAATACTGAGTCGAGATAGAGCTCCGAGCTGAGATAGAGCGCTGAGTCGAGTCAGAGTGGCAAGAGGAGATAGAGTGCCAAGTAAGATAGAGCTCTGATTCGAGATAGAGTGCTGAGTCGAGTCAGAGTGCCGTGTTGAGTTAGAGCGCCGAGTTGAGTTACAGTGCAGATACGAGATAGAGTACAGAGTAGGATCAGAGCACCGAGTCGAGATTGGCTGCTGAGTAGAGTCAGAACACCAAGTCCAGTTAGAGTGCCGGATTGATTTAGAGTACCGAGTTCAGTTAGAGCACCGAATTGAGATAGAGCGCCGAGTCGAGATACAGTGCTGAGTCGAGTCAGAATGGCAAGTCGAGATAGAGTACCGAGTCGACATAGAGTGCTGAGACGAGATAGAGCGCCAAGTCCAGTTAGAGTGCCGATTCGTGGTAGAGCGCCGAGTCGAGATAGTGCTGCGGATCCACGTGGGGCGTTATGTCGAGATAGAGCGCTGAGTCGCGTCAGAATGGCAAGTCGAGATGGAGTGCAGAGTCGAGATAGAGCACCGAGTCGAGATGGAGTGCTGAATCGAGATAGAGTGCTGAGTCGAGATAAAGCACCGAGTCCAGTTAGGGTGCTGAGTCAAGATAGAGCGCTGTGTTGAGATAGACCGCTGAGTCGAGTCAGAGTGGCAAGTCGAGATAGAGCGCCGAGTCGAGATAGAGTGCTGAGTAGAGTCAGAGTGCCGAGTTGAGTTAGAGCGCCGAGTCGAGTTACAGAGCAGATACGAGATAGAGTACAGAGTAGTATCAGAGCACCGAGTCAAGATAGGGTGCTGAGTAGAGTCAGAGCACTGAGTCCAGTTAGAGTGCCGGATTAATTTAGAGTACCGAGTCCAGTTAGAGTGCCGAGTCGAGATAGAGCACGAGTTGAGATAGAGCGCTGAGTCGACTCAGAGCGGCAAGAAGAGATAGAGTACCGAGTCAAGATAGAGTGCTGAGACGAGATAGAGCGCCAAGTCCAGTTAGAGTGCTGAGTCGAGGTAGAGCGCCCAGTCGAGATAGAGCGCCGGATCCACTTAGGGTGCTGAGCTGAGATAGAGCGCTGAGTCAAGATAGAGCGCTGATTCGAGTCAGAATGGCAAGAAGAGATAGATTGCCCAGTCGAGATAGAGTGCTGAGTCGAGATAGAGAGCCAAGTCCAGTTAGAGTGCTGAGTTGAGGTAGAACGCTGAGTTGAGGAAGAACGCTGAGTCGAGATAGAGCGCTGAGTCGAGTCAGAATGGCAAGTCGAGATAGAGAACCGAGTCGAGATAGAGTGCTGAGTCGAGATAGAGTGCTGAGTTGATATAGAGCACCGAGTCCAGTTAGGGTGCTGAGTCGAGATAGAGCGCTGAGTCGAGATAGAGCACTGAGTCGAGTCAGAATGGCTAGTCGAGATAGAGTGCTGAGTCGAGTTAGAGCGCCGAGTCGATATAGAGCGCTGAGTCAAGTCAGAATGGCAAGTCGAGATAGAGTACCGAGTCGACATAGAGTGCTGAGACGAGATAGAGCGCCAAGTCCAGTTAGAGTGCCGAGTCATGGTAGAGCGCTGAGTCGAGATAGTGCGGCGGATCCACATGGGGGGTTATGTCGAGATAGAGTGCTGAGTCGTGTCAGAATGGCAAGTCGAGATAGAGTGCTGAGTCGAGATAGAGCACCGAGTCGAGATAGAGTGCTGAATCAAGATAGAGTGCTGAGTCGAGATAGAGCACCGAGTCGATATAGAGCGCTGAGTCGAGTCAGAGTGACAAGTTGAGATAGAATACCGAGTCGAGATAGAGTGCTGAGTCGAGATAGAGTGCTGAGTCGAGATAGAGCGCTGAGTCCAGTTAGGGTGCTGAATCGAGATAGAGCGCTGAGTCGAGATAGAGCGCTGAGTTGAGTCAGAATGGCAAGTCGAGATAGAGTACCGAGTCGAGATAGAGTGCTGAGACGAGATAGAGCACCAAGTCCAGTTAGAGTGCTGAGTCGTGGTAGAGCGCCGAGTCGATATAGAGCGCTGAGTTGAGTCAGAATGGCGTCGTGATCGAGTACCAAGTCGAGATAGAGCACGGAGTTGAGATAGAGCACGGAGTCGAGAGAGAGTGCTAAGTCGAGTGAGAGTGCCAAATCGAGATACAGTGCCGAGTCGAGATAGAGTGCCGAGTCGAGATTGAGCTCCAAGTCAAGTTAGAGTGCTAAGCCAAGTTAGAGCGCCGAGCCGAGTTAGAGTGCAGAGTCGAGATAGACTGCTGAGTAGAGTCAGCACGCCGAGTCGAGATAGATTGCTCAGTAGAGTCTGATCCCCGAGTATAGTTAGAGTACTGAGTCGCGATAGAGCACGGAGTCGAGATAGAGTGCTAAGTCGAATTCGAGTGCCGAGTCGAATGAGAGTGCCGAGTTGAGATAGAGCGCCAAGTCGAGTTACAGAGCAGATACGAGATAGAGTACAGAGTAGTATCAGAGCACCGAGTCAAGATAGGGTGCTGAGTAGAGTCAGAGCACTGAGTCCAGTTAGAGTGCCGGATTAATTTAGAGTACCGAGTCCAGTTAGAGTGCCGAGTCGAGATAGAGCACGAGTTGAGATAGAGCGCTGAGTCGAGTCAGAGCGGCAAGAAGAGATAGAGTACCGAGTCGAGATAGTGTGCTGAGACGAGATAGAGCGCCAAGTCCAGTTAGAGTGCTGAGTCGAGGTAGAGCGCCGAGTCGAGATAGAGCGCCGGATCCACTTAGGGTGCTGAGCTGAGATAGAGCGCTGAGTCAAGATAGAGCGCTGATTCGAGTCAGAATGGCAAGAAGAAATAGATTGCCGAGTCGAGATAGAGTGCTGAGTCGAGATAGAGTGCTGAATCAAGATAGAGTGCTGAGCCGAGATAAAGCACCGAGTCCAGTTAGGGTGCTGAGTCAAGATAGAGCGCTGTGTTGAGATAGAATGCTGAGTCGAGTCAGAGTGGCAAGTCGAGATAGACCGCCGAGTCGAGATAGAGTGCTGAGTAGAGTCAGTGTGCCGAGTTGAGTTAGAGCGCCGAGTCGAGTTACAGAGCAGATACGAGATAGAGTACAGAGTAGTATCAGAGCACCGAGTCAAGATAGGGTGCTGAGTAGAGTCAGAGCACTGAGTCCAGTTAGAGTGCCGGATTAATTTAGAGTACCGAGTCCAGTTAGAGTGCCGAGTCGAGATAGAGCACGAGTTGAGATAGAGCGCTGAGTCGAGTCAGAATGGCAAGTCGAGATAGAGTACCGAGTCGACATAGAGTGCTGAGACGAGATAGAGCGCCAAGTCCAGTTAGAGTGCCGAGTCATGGTAGAGCGCTGAGTCGAGATAGTGCGGCGGATCCACATGGGGGGTTATGTCGAGATAGAGTGCTGAGTCGTGTCAGAATGGCAAGTCGAGATAGAGTGCTGAGTCGAGATAGAGCACCGAGTCGAGATAGAGTGCTGAATCAAGATAGAGTGCTGAGCCGAGATAAAGCACCGAGTCCAGTTAGGGTGCTGAGTCAAGATAGAGCGCTGTGTTGAGATAGAATGCTGAGTCGAGTCAGAGTGGCAAGTCGAGATAGAGCGCCGAGTCGAGATAGAGTGCTGAGTAGAGTCAGTGTGCCGAATTGAGTTAGAGCGCCGAGTCGAGTTACAGAGCAGATACGAGATAGAGTACAGAGTAGTATCAGAGCACCGAGTCAAGATAGGGTGCTGAGTAGAGTCAGAGCACTGAGTCCAGTTAGAGTGCTGGATTAATTTAGAGTACCGAGTCCAGTTAGAGTGCCGAGTCGAGATAGAGCACGAGTTGAGATAGAGCGCTGAGTCGAGTCAGAGCGGCAAGAAGAGATAGAGTACCGAGTCGAGATAGAGTGCTGAGACGAGATAGAGCGCCAAGTCCAGTTAGAGTGCTGAGTCGAGGTAGAGCGCCGAGTCGAGATAGAGCGCCGGATCCACTTAGGGTGCTGAGCCGAGATAGAGCGCTGAATCAAGATAGAGCGCTGATTCGAGTCAGAATGGCAAGAAGAGATAGATTGCCGAGTCAAGATAGAGTGCTGAGTCGAGATAGAGAGCCAAGTCCAGTTAGAGTGCTGAGTTGAGGTAGAACGCTGAGTTGAGGTAGAATGCTGAGTCGAGATAGAGCGCTGAGTCGAGTCAGAATGGCAAGTCGAGATAGAGTACCGAGTCGACATAGAGTGCTGAGACGAGATAGAGCGCCAAGTCCAGTTAGAGTGCTGAGTCGAGGTAGAGCGCCGAGTCGAGATAGAGCGCCGGATCCACTTAGGGTGCTGAGCTGAGATAGAGCGCTGAGTCAAGATAGAGCGCTGATTCGAGTCAGAATGGCAAGAAGAGATAGATTGCCCAGTCGAGATAGAGTGCTGAGTCGAGATAGAGAGCCAAGTCCAGTTAGAGTGCTGAGTTGAGGTAGAACGCTGAGTTGAGGAAGAACGCTGAGTCGAGATAGAGCGCTGAGTCGAGTCAGAATGGCAAGTCGAGATAGAGAACCGAGTCGAGATAGAGTGCTGAGTCGAGATAGAGTGCTGAGTTGATATAGAGCACCGAGTCCAGTTAGGGTGCTGAGTCGAGATAGAGCGCTGAGTCGAGATAGAGCACTGAGTCGAGTCAGAATGGCTAGTCGAGATAGAGTGCTGAGTCGAGTTAGAGCGCCGAGTCGATATAGAGCGCTGAGTCAAGTCAGAATGGCAAGTCGAGGTAGAGCGCCGAGTCGAGATAGAGCGTTGAGTCGAGATAGAGTGCTGAGTTGAGATAGAGAGCCAATTCCAGTTAGAGTGCTGAGTTGAGGTAGAACGCTGAGTCGAGATAGAGCGCTGAGTCGAGTCAGAATGGCAAGTCGAGATAGAGTACCGAGTCGAGATAGAGTGCTGAGTCGAGATAGAGCACCGAGTCCAGTTAGGGTGCTGAGTCGAGATAGAGCGCTGAGTTGAGTCAGAATGGCATGTCGAGATAGAGTACCGAGTCGAGATAGAGTGCTGAGTCGAGATAGAGTGCTGCGTCGAGATAGAGCACCGAGTCCAGTTAGAGTGCTGAGTCGAGATACAGCGCTGAATCGAGTCAGAGTGGCAAGAAGAGATAGAGTGCCGAGTTGTGATAGAGCACTGAGTCGAGTCAGAATGGAAAGTCGAGATAGAGTGCTGAGTCGAGATAGAGCACCGAGTCGATATAGAGCGCTGGGTCGAGACAGAGTGACAAGTTGAGATGGAATACCGAGTCGAGATAGAGTGCTGAGTCGAGATAGAGTGCTGAGTCGAGATAGAGCGCCGAGTCCAGTTAGGGTGCTGAATCGAGATAGAGCGCTGAGTCGAGATAGAGCGCTGTGTCGAGTCAGAATGGCAAGTCGAGATAGAGTACCGAGTCGAGATAGAGTGCTGAGACGAGATAGAGCACGGAGTCGAGAGAGAGTGCTAAGTCGAGTGAGAGTGCCAAGTCGAGATACAGTGCCGAGTCGAGATAGAGTGCCGAGTCGAGATTGAGCGCCAAGTCAAGTTAGAGTGCTAAGCCAAGTTAGAGCGCCGAGCCGAGTTAGAGTGCAGAGTCGAGATTGACTGCTGAGTAGAGTCAGCACGCCGAGTCGAGATAGATTGCTCAGTAGAGTCTGATCCCCGAGTATAGTTAGAGTACTGAGTCGCGATAGAGCACGGAGTCGAGATAGAGTGCTAAGTCGAATTCGAGTGCCGAGTCGAGTGAGAGTGCCGAGTTGAGATAGAGCGCCAAGTCGAGTTACAGAGCAGATACGAGATAGAGTACAGAGTAGTATCAGAGCACCGAGTCAAGATAGGGTGCTGAGTAGAGTCAGAGCACTGAGTCCAGTTAGAGTGCCGGATTAATTTAGAGTACCGAGTCCAGTTAGAGTGCCGAGTCGAGATAGAGCACGAGTTGAGATAGAGCGCTGAGTCGAGTCAGAGCGGCAAGAAGAGATAGAGTACCGAGTCGAGATAGTGTGCTGAGACGAGATAGAGCGCCAAGTCCAGTTAGAGTGCTGAGTCGAGGTAGAGCGCCGAGTCGAGATAGAGCGCCGGATCCACTTAGGGTGCTGAGCTGAGATAGAGCGCTGAGTCAAGATAGAGCGCTGATTCGAGTCAGAATGGCAAGAAGAAATAGATTGCCGAGTCGAGATAGAGTGCTGAGTCGAGATAGAGTGCTGAATCAAGATAGAGTGCTGAGCCGAGATAAAGCACCGAGTCCAGTTAGGGTGCTGAGTCAAGATAGAGCGCTGTGTTGAGATAGAATGCTGAGTCGAGTCAGAGTGGCAAGTCGAGATAGACCGCCGAGTCGAGATAGAGTGCTGAGTAGAGTCAGTGTGCCGAGTTGAGTTAGAGCGCCGAGTCGAGTTACAGAGCAGATACGAGATAGAGTACAGAGTAGTATCAGAGCACCGAGTCAAGATAGGGTGCTGAGTAGAGTCAGAGCACTGAGTCCAGTTAGAGTGCCGGATTAATTTAGAGTACCGAGTCCAGTTAGAGTGCCGAGTCGAGATAGAGCACGAGTTGAGATAGAGCGCTGAGTCGAGTCAGAATGGCAAGTCGAGATAGAGTACCGAGTCGACATAGAGTGCTGAGACGAGATAGAGCGCCAAGTCCAGTTAGAGTGCTGAGTCGAGGTAGAGCGCCGAGTCGAGATAGAGCGCCGGATCCACTTAGGGTGCTGAGCTGAGATAGAGCGCTGAGTCAAGATAGAGCGCTGATTCGAGTCAGAATGGCAAGAAGAGATAGATTGCCCAGTCGAGATAGAGTGCTGAGTCGAGATAGAGAGCCAAGTCCAGTTAGAGTGCTGAGTTGAGGTAGAACGCTGAGTTGAGGAAGAACGCTGAGTCGAGATAGAGCGCTGAGTCGAGTCAGAATGGCAAGTCGAGATAGAGAACCGAGTCGAGATAGAGTGCTGAGTCGAGATAGAGTGCTGAGTTGATATAGAGCACCGAGTCCAGTTAGGGTGCTGAGTCGAGATAGAGCGCTGAGTCGAGATAGAGCACTGAGTCGAGTCAGAATGGCTAGTCGAGATAGAGTGCTGAGTCGAGTTAGAGCGCCGAGTCGATATAGAGCGCTGAGTCAAGTCAGAATGGCAAGTCGAGGTAGAGCGCCGAGTCGAGATAGAGCGTTGAGTCGAGATAGAGTGCTGAGTTGAGATAGAGAGCCAATTCCAGTTAGAGTGCTGAGTTGAGGTAGAACGCTGAGTCGAGATAGAGCGCTGAGTCGAGTCAGAATGGCAAGTCGAGATAGAGTACCGAGTCGAGATAGAGTGCTGAGTCGAGATAGAGCACCGAGTCCAGTTAGGGTGCTGAGTCGAGATAGAGCGCTGAGTTGAGTCAGAATGGCATGTCGAGATAGAGTACCGAGTCGAGATAGAGTGCTGAGTCGAGATAGAGTGCTGCGTCGAGATAGAGCACCGAGTCCAGTTAGAGTGCTGAGTCGAGATACAGCGCTGAATCGAGTCAGAGTGGCAAGAAGAGATAGAGTGCCGAGTTGTGATAGAGCACTGAGTCGAGTCAGAATGGAAAGTCGAGATAGAGTGCTGAGTCGAGATAGAGCACCGAGTCGATATAGAGCGCTGGGTCGAGACAGAGTGACAAGTTGAGATGGAATACCGAGTCGAGATAGAGTGCTGAGTCGAGATAGAGTGCTGAGTCGAGATAGAGCGCCGAGTCCAGTTAGGGTGCTGAATCGAGATAGAGCGCTGAGTCGAGATAGAGCGCTGTGTCGAGTCAGAATGGCAAGTCGAGATAGAGTACCGAGTCGAGATAGAGTGCTGAGACGAGATAGAGCACGGAGTCGAGAGAGAGTGCTAAGTCGAGTGAGAGTGCCAAGTCGAGATACAGTGCCGAGTCGAGATAGAGTGCCGAGTCGAGATTGAGCGCCAAGTCAAGTTAGAGTGCTAAGCCAAGTTAGAGCGCCGAGCCGAGTTAGAGTGCAGAGTCGAGATTGACTGCTGAGTAGAGTCAGCACGCCGAGTCGAGATAGATTGCTCAGTAGAGTCTGATCCCCGAGTATAGTTAGAGTACTGAGTCGCGATAGAGCACGGAGTCGAGATAGAGTGCTAAGTCGAATTCGAGTGCCGAGTCGAGTGAGAGTGCCGAGTTGAGATAGAGCGCCAAGTCGAGTTACAGAGCAGATACGAGATAGAGTACAGAGTAGTATCAGAGCACCGAGTCAAGATAGGGTGCTGAGTAGAGTCAGAGCACTGAGTCCAGTTAGAGTGCCGGATTAATTTAGAGTACCGAGTCCAGTTAGAGTGCCGAGTCGAGATAGAGCACGAGTTGAGATAGAGCGCTGAGTCGAGTCAGAGCGGCAAGAAGAGATAGAGTACCGAGTCGAGATAGTGTGCTGAGACGAGATAGAGCGCCAAGTCCAGTTAGAGTGCTGAGTCGAGGTAGAGCGCCGAGTCGAGATAGAGCGCCGGATCCACTTAGGGTGCTGAGCTGAGATAGAGCGCTGAGTCAAGATAGAGCGCTGATTCGAGTCAGAATGGCAAGAAGAAATAGATTGCCGAGTCGAGATAGAGTGCTGAGTCGAGATAGAGTGCTGAATCAAGATAGAGTGCTGAGCCGAGATAAAGCACCGAGTCCAGTTAGGGTGCTGAGTCAAGATAGAGCGCTGTGTTGAGATAGAATGCTGAGTCGAGTCAGAGTGGCAAGTCGAGATAGACCGCCGAGTCGAGATAGAGTGCTGAGTAGAGTCAGTGTGCCGAGTTGAGTTAGAGCGCCGAGTCGAGTTACAGAGCAGATACGAGATAGAGTACAGAGTAGTATCAGAGCACCGAGTCAAGATAGGGTGCTGAGTAGAGTCAGAGCACTGAGTCCAGTTAGAGTGCCGGATTAATTTAGAGTACCGAGTCCAGTTAGAGTGCCGAGTCGAGATAGAGCACGAGTTGAGATAGAGCGCTGAGTCGAGTCAGAATGGCAAGTCGAGATAGAGTACCGAGTCGACATAGAGTGCTGAGACGAGATAGAGCGCCAAGTCCAGTTAGAGTGCCGAGTCATGGTAGAGCGCTGAGTCGAGATAGTGCGGCGGATCCACATGGGGGGTTATGTCGAGATAGAGTGCTGAGTCGTGTCAGAATGGCAAGTCGAGATAGAGTGCTGAGTCGAGATAGAGCACCGAGTCGAGATAGAGTGCTGAATCAAGATAGAGTGCTGAGCCGAGATAAAGCACCGAGTCCAGTTAGGGTGCTGAGTCAAGATAGAGCGCTGTGTTGAGATAGAATGCTGAGTCGAGTCAGAGTGGCAAGTCGAGATAGAGCGCCGAGTCGAGATAGAGTGCTGAGTAGAGTCAGTGTGCCGAATTGAGTTAGAGCGCCGAGTCGAGTTACAGAGCAGATACGAGATAGAGTACAGAGTAGTATCAGAGCACCGAGTCAAGATAGGGTGCTGAGTAGAGTCAGAGCACTGAGTCCAGTTAGAGTGCCGGATTAATTTAGAGTACCGAGTCCAGTTAGAGTGCCGAGTCGAGATAGAGCACGAGTTGAGATAGAGCGCTGAGTCGAGTCAGAGCGGCAAGAAGAGATAGAGTACCGAGTCGAGATAGAGTGCTGAGACGAGATAGAGCGCCAAGTCCAGTTAGAGTGCTGAGTCGAGGTAGAGCGCCGAGTCGAGATAGAGCGCCGGATCCACTTAGGGTGCTGAGCCGAGATAGAGCGCTGAATCAAGATAGAGCGCTGATTCGAGTCAGAATGGCAAGAAGAGATAGATTGCCGAGTCAAGATAGAGTGCTGAGTCGAGATAGAGAGCCAAGTCCAGTTAGAGTGCTGAGTTGAGGTAGAACGCTGAGTTGAGGTAGAATGCTGAGTCGAGATAGAGCGCTGAGTCGAGTCAGAATGGCAAGTCGAGATAGAGTACCGAGTCGACATAGAGTGCTGAGACGAGATAGAGCGCCAAGTCCAGTTAGAGTGCTGAGTCGAGGTAGAGCGCCGAGTCGAGATAGAGCGCCGGATCCACTTAGGGTGCTGAGCTGAGATAGAGCGCTGAGTCAAGATAGAGCGCTGATTCGAGTCAGAATGGCAAGAAGAGATAGATTGCCCAGTCGAGATAGAGTGCTGAGTCGAGATAGAGAGCCAAGTCCAGTTAGAGTGCTGAGTTGAGGTAGAACGCTGAGTTGAGGAAGAACGCTGAGTCGAGATAGAGCGCTGAGTCGAGTCAGAATGGCAAGTCGAGATAGAGAACCGAGTCGAGATAGAGTGCTGAGTCGAGATAGAGTGCTGAGTTGATATAGAGCACCGAGTCCAGTTAGGGTGCTGAGTCGAGATAGAGCGCTGAGTCGAGATAGAGCACTGAGTCGAGTCAGAATGGCTAGTCGAGATAGAGTGCTGAGTCGAGTTAGAGCGCCGAGTCGATATAGAGCGCTGAGTCAAGTCAGAATGGCAAGTCGAGGTAGAGCGCCGAGTCGAGATAGAGCGTTGAGTCGAGATAGAGTGCTGAGTTGAGATAGAGAGCCAATTCCAGTTAGAGTGCTGAGTTGAGGTAGAACGCTGAGTCGAGATAGAGCGCTGAGTCGAGTCAGAATGGCAAGTCGAGATAGAGTACCGAGTCGAGATAGAGTGCTGAGTCGAGATAGAGCACCGAGTCCAGTTAGGGTGCTGAGTCGAGATAGAGCGCTGAGTTGAGTCAGAATGGCATGTCGAGATAGAGTACCGAGTCGAGATAGAGTGCTGAGTCGAGATAGAGTGCTGCGTCGAGATAGAGCACCGAGTCCAGTTAGAGTGCTGAGTCGAGATACAGCGCTGAATCGAGTCAGAGTGGCAAGAAGAGATAGAGTGCCGAGTTGTGATAGAGCACTGAGTCGAGTCAGAATGGAAAGTCGAGATAGAGTGCTGAGTCGAGATAGAGCACCGAGTCGATATAGAGCGCTGGGTCGAGACAGAGTGACAAGTTGAGATGGAATACCGAGTCGAGATAGAGTGCTGAGTCGAGATAGAGTGCTGAGTCGAGATAGAGCGCCGAGTCCAGTTAGGGTGCTGAATCGAGATAGAGCGCTGAGTCGAGATAGAGCGCTGTGTCGAGTCAGAATGGCAAGTCGAGATAGAGTACCGAGTCGAGATAGAGTGCTGAGACGAGATAGAGCACGGAGTCGAGAGAGAGTGCTAAGTCGAGTGAGAGTGCCAAGTCGAGATACAGTGCCGAGTCGAGATAGAGTGCCGAGTCGAGATTGAGCGCCAAGTCAAGTTAGAGTGCTAAGCCAAGTTAGAGCGCCGAGCCGAGTTAGAGTGCAGAGTCGAGATTGACTGCTGAGTAGAGTCAGCACGCCGAGTCGAGATAGATTGCTCAGTAGAGTCTGATCCCCGAGTATAGTTAGAGTACTGAGTCGCGATAGAGCACGGAGTCGAGATAGAGTGCTAAGTCGAATTCGAGTGCCGAGTCGAGTGAGAGTGCCGAGTTGAGATAGAGCGCCAAGTCGAGTTACAGAGCAGATACGAGATAGAGTACAGAGTAGTATCAGAGCACCGAGTCAAGATAGGGTGCTGAGTAGAGTCAGAGCACTGAGTCCAGTTAGAGTGCCGGATTAATTTAGAGTACCGAGTCCAGTTAGAGTGCCGAGTCGAGATAGAGCACGAGTTGAGATAGAGCGCTGAGTCGAGTCAGAGCGGCAAGAAGAGATAGAGTACCGAGTCGAGATAGAGTGCTGAGACGAGATAGAGCGCCAAGTCCAGTTAGAGTGCTGAGTTGAGGTAGAGCGCCGAGTCGAGATAGAACGCCGGATCCACTTAGGGTGCTGAGCTGAGATAGAGCGCTGAGTCAAGATAGAGCGCTGATTCGAGTCAGAATGGCAAGAAGAGATAGATTGCCGAGTCGAGATAGAGTGCTGAGTCGAGTCAGAGTGGCAAGAAGAGATAGAGTGCCGAGTCGAGATAGAGCACTGAGTCGAGATAGAGCGCTGAGTCGAGTCAGAGTGGCAAGTCGAGATAGAGTGCCAAGTCGAGATAGAGCGCTGAGTCGAGTTAGAGCGCTGAGTCAAGTTAGAGTACCGACCCGACATAGAGTACCAAGTCGTGATAGAGCACCGAGTCAAGATACAGCGCTGAGTCGAGTCAGAATGGCAAGAAGAGTTAGAGTGCCGAGTCGAGATAGAGTGCTGAGTCGAGTTAGAGTGGCAAGTCGAGTTAGAGAGCCGAGTCAAGACAGAGTGCTGTGTCGAGATAGAGTGCTGAGTAGATTCAGAGTGCCGTGTTGAGTTAGAGCGCCGAGTTGAGTTACAGTGCAGATACGAGATAGAGTACAGAGTAGGATCAGAGCACCGAGTCGAGATTGGGTGCTGAGTAGAGTCAGAGCACCAAGTCCAGTTAGAGTGCCGGATTGATTTAGAGTACCAAGTCCAGTTAGAGTGCCGAGTTGAGATAGAGCGCTGAGTCGAGATAGAGCACCGAGTCGATATAGAGTGCCGAGTCGAGTCAGAATGGAAAGTCGAGATAGAGTACCGAGTCGAGATAGAGTGCAGAGTCGAGATAGAGTGCTGAGTCGAGATAGAGCACCGAGTCTAGTTAGGGTGCTGAGTCGAGATAGAGTGCTGAGTCGAGTTCGAGTGGCAAGTCGAGTTAGAGAGCCGAGTCAAGATAGAGTGCTGTGTCGAGATAGAGTGCTGAGTAGAATCAGAGTGCCGTGTTGAGTTAGAGCGCCGAGTTGAGTTACAGTGCAGATACGAGATAGAGTACAGAGTAGGATCAGAGCACCGAGTCGAGATTGGCTGCTGAGTCGAGTCAGAGCACCAAGTCCAGTTAGAGTGCCGGATTGATTTAGAGTACCGAGTCCAGTTAGAGCGCCGAGTTGAGATAGAGTGCCGAGTCGAGATAGAGCGCTAAGTCGAGTCAGAATGGCAAGTCGAGATAGAGTACCGAGTCGACATAGAGTGCTGAGACGAGATAGAGCGCCAAGTCCAGTTAGAGTGCCGAGTCATGGTAGAGCGCCGAGTCGAGATAGTGCGGCGGATCCACATGGGGGGTTATGTCGAGATAGAGTGCTGAGTCGTGTCAGAATGGCAAGTCGAGATAGAGTGCTGAGTCGAGATAGAGCACCGAGTCGAGATAGAGTGCTGAATCAAGATAGAGTGCTGAGCCGAAATAAAGCACCGAGTCCAGTTAGGGTGCTGAGTCAAGATAGAGCGCTGTGTTGAGATAGAACGCTGAGTCGAGTCAGAGTGGCAAGTCGAGATAGACCGCCGAGTCGAGATAGAGTGCTGAGTAGAGTCAGAGTGCCGAGTTGAGTTAGAGCGCCGAGTCGAGTTACAGAGCAGATACGAGATAGAGTACAGAGTAGTATCAGAGCACCGAGTCAAGATAGGGTGCTGAGTAGGGTCAGAGCACTGAGTCCAGTTAGAGTGCCGGATTAATTTAGAGTACCGAGTCCAGTTAGAGTGCCGAGTCGAGATAGAGCACGAGTTGAGATAGAGCGCTGAGTCGAGTCAGAGCGGCAAGAAGAGATAGAGTACCGAGTCGAGATAGAGTGCTGAGACGAGATAGAGCGCCAAGTCCAGTTAGAGTGCTGAGTCGAGGTAGAGCGCCGAGTCGAGATAGAACGCCGGATCCACTTAGGGTGCTGAGCTGAGATAGAGCGCTGAATCAAGATAGAGCGCTGATTCGAGTCAGAATGGCAAGAAGAGATAGATTGCCGAGTCGATATAGAGTGCTGAGTCGAGATAGAGAGCCAGGTCCAGTTAGAGTGCTGAGTTGAGGTAGAACGCTGAGTTGAGGTAGAATGCTGAGTCGAGATAGAGCGCTGAGTCGAGTCAGAATGGCAAGTCGAGATAGAGTACCGAGTCGACATAGAGTGCTGAGACGAGATAGAGCGCCAAGTCCAGTTAGAGTGCCGAGACGAGGTAAAGCGCTGAGTCAAGATAGAGCGCCGGATCCACTTAGGGTGCTGAGTCGAGATAGAGCGCAGAGTCGAGTCAGAGTGGCAAGTCGAGATAGAGTGCCAAGTCGAGATAGAGCGCTGAGTCGAGTTAGAGCGCCGAGTCGAGTTAGAGTGCCAAGTCGACATAGAGCACAGAGTCGAGATAGAGTGGTAAGTCGAATTAGAATACTGAGTCGAGATAGAGCTCCGAGCTGAGATAGAGCGCTGAGTCGAGTCAGAGTGGCAAGAAGAGATAGAGTGCCAAGTAAGATAGAGCTCTGAGTCGAGATAGAGTGCTGAGTCGAGTCAGAGTGGCAAGTCGAGATAGAGTACCAAGTCGAGATAGAGCACCGAGTCGAGATAGAGCGCTGAGTCGAGTCAGAGTGGTAAGAAGAGTTAGAGCGCCGAGTCGAGATAGAGTGCTGAGTAGAGTCAGAGTGCCGAGTTGAGTTGGTGCCCCGAGTTGAGTTACAGAGCAGATACGAGATAGAGTACAGAGTAGTATCAGAGCACCGAGTCAAGATAGCGTGCTGAGTAGAGTCAGAGCACTGAGTCCAGTTAGAGTGCCGGATTGATTTAGAGTACCGAGTCCAGTTAGAGTGCCGAGTCGAGAAAGAGCGCGAGTTGAGATAGAGCGCTGAGTCGAGTCAGAGTGGCAAGAATAGATAGAGTGCCGAGTCGAGATAGAGTGCTGAGAAGAGATAGAGCGCCAAGTTCAGTTAGAGTGCTGAGTCGAGGTCGAGCGCCGAGTCGAGATAGAGCGCCGGATCCACTTAGGTTGCTGAGTCGAGATAGAGCGCTGAGTCGAGTCAGAGCGCCGAGTCGAGTTAGAGTGCCAAGTCGACATAGAGCACAGAGTCGAGATAGAGTGGTAAGTCGAATTAGAGTACTGAGTCAAGATAGAGCTCTGAGCCGAGATAGAGCGCTGAGTCGAGTCAGAGTGGCAAGAAGAGTTTGAATGCCGAGTCGAGATAGAGTGCTGAGTAGAGTCAGAGTGCCGAGTTGAGTTGGAGCCCCGAGTCGAGTTACAGAGCAAATACGAGATAGAGTACAGAGTAGTATCAGAGCACTGAGTCAAGATAGGGTGCTGAGTAGAGTCTGAGCACTGAGTCCAGTTAGAGTGCCGGATTGATTTAGTGTACCGAGTCCAGTTAGAGTGCCGAGTCGAGATAGAGCGCGAGTTGAGACAGAGCGCTGAGTCGAGTCAGAGTGGCAAGAAGAGATAGATTGCCGAGTCGAGATAGAGTGCTGAGAAGAGATAGAGCGCCAAGTCCAGTTAGAGTGCTGTGTCGAAATAGAGTGCTGAGTAGAGTCAGAGTGCCGTGTTGAGTTAGAGCGCCGAGTTGAGTTACAGTGCAGATACGAGATAGAATACAGAGTAGGATCAGAGCACCGAGTCGAGATTGGGTGCTGAGTAGAGTCAGAGCACCAAGTCCAGTTAGAGTGCCGGATTGATTTAGAGTACCGAGTCCAGTTAGAGTGCCGAGTTGAGATAGAGCGCTGAGTCGAGATAGAGCACCGAGTCGATATAGAGTGCCGAGTCGAGTCAGAATGGCAAGTCGAGATAGAGTACCGAGTCGACATAGAGTGCTGCGACGAGATAGAGCGCCAAGTCCAGTTAGAGTGCCGAGACGAGGTAAAGCGCTGAGTCAAGATAGAGCGCCGGATCCACTTAGGGTGCTGAGTCGAGATAGAGCGCTGAGTCGAGATAGAGCGCAGAGTCGAGTCAGAGTGGCAAGTCGAGATAGAGTGCCAAGTCGAGATAGAGCGCTGAGTCGAGTTAGAGCGCCGAGTCGAGTTAGAGTGCCAAGTCGACATAGAGCACAGAGTCGAGATAGAGTGGTAAGTCGAATTAGAATACTGAGTCGAGATAGAGCTCCGAGCTGAGATAGAGCGCTGAGTCGAGTCAGAGTGGCAAGAAGAGATAGAGTGCCAAGTAAGATAGAGCTCTGAGTCGAGATAGAGTGCTGAGTCGAGTCAGAGTGGCAAGTCGAGATAGAGTACCAAGTCGAGATAGAGCACCGAGTCGAGTTAGAGCGCTGAGTCGAGTTAGAGTTCCAAGTCGACATAGAGCACAGAGTCGAGATAGAGTGGTAAGTCGAATTAGAATACTGAGTCGAGATAGAGCTCCGAGCTGAGATAGAGCGCTGAGTCTAGTCAGAGTGGCAAGAAGAGATAGAGTGCCAAGTAAGATAGAGCTCTGAGTCGAGAT
The DNA here is from genome assembly GCF_017639515.1 of Carcharodon carcharias. NCBI lineage: Eukaryota > Metazoa > Chordata > Chondrichthyes > Lamniformes > Lamnidae > Carcharodon > Carcharodon carcharias. The sequence goes on from NC_054469.1 coordinate 174,553,721, forward strand.
AGAGTGCTGAGTCGAGTCAGAGTGGCAAGTCGAGATAGAGTACCAAGTCGAGATAGAGCACCGAGTCGAGATAGAGCGCTGAGTCGAGTCAGAGTGGTAAGAAGAGTTAGAGCGCCGAGTCGAGATAGAGTGCTGAGTAGAGTCAGAGTGCCGAGTTGAGTTGGTGCCCCGAGTTGAGTTACAGAGCAGATACGAGATAGAGTACAGAGTAGTATCAGAGCACCGAATCAAGATAGCGTGCTGAGTAGAGTCAGAGCACTGAGTCCAGTTAGAGTGCCGGATTGATTTAGTGTACCGAGTCCAGTTAGAGTGCCGAGTCGAGATAGAGCGCGAGTTGAGATAGAGCGCTGAGTCGAGTCAGAGTGGCAAGAATAGATAGAGTGCCGAGTCGAGATAGAGTGCTGAGAAGAGATAGAGCGCCAAGTTCAGTTAGAGTGCTGAGTCGAGGTCGAGCGCCGAGTCGAGATAGAGCGCCGGATCCACTTAGGTTGCTGAGTCGAGATAGAGCGCTGAGTCGAGTTAGAGCGCCGAGTCGAGTTAGAGTGCCAAGTCGACATAGAGCACAGAGTCGAGATAGAGTGGTAAGTCGAATTAGAGTACTGAGTCAAGATAGAGCTCTGAGCCGAGATAGAGCGCTGAGTCGAGTCAGAGTGGCAAGAAGAGTTTGAGTGCCGAGTCGAGATAGAGTGCTGAGTAGAGTCAGAGTGCCGAGTTGAGTTGGAGCCCCGAGTCGAGTTACAGAGCAAATACGAGATAGAGTACAGAGTAGTATCAGAGCACTGAGTCAAGATAGGGTGCTGAGTAGAGTCAGAGCACTGAGTCCAGTTAGAGTGCCGGATTGATTTAGTGTACCGAGTCCAGTTAGAGTGCCGAGTCGAGATAGAGCGCGAGTTGAGACAGAGCGCTGAGTCGAGTCAGAGTGGCAAGAAGAGATAGATTGCCGAGTCGAGATAGAGTGCTGAGAAGAGATAGAGCGCCAAGTCCAGTTAGAGTGCTGTGTCGAGATAGAGTGCTGAGTAGAGTCAGAGTGCCGTGTTGAGTTAGAGCGCCGAGTTGAGTTACAGTGCAGATACGAGATAGAGTACAGAGTAGGATCAGAGCACCGAGTCGAGATTGGGTGCTGAGTAGAGTCAGAGCACCAAGTCCAGTTAGAGTGCCGGATTGATTTAGAGTCCCGAGTCCAGTTAGAGTGCCGAGTTGAGATAGAGCGCTGAGTCGAGATAGAGCACCGAGTCGATATAGAGTGCCGAGTCGAGTCAGAATGGCAAGTCGAGATAGAGTACCGAGTCGAGATAGAGTGCAGTGTCGAGATAGAGCACCGAGTCTAGTTAGGGTGCTGAGTCGAGATAGAGTGCTGAGTCGAGATCGAGCACTGAGTCGAGTCAGAATGGCAAGTCGAGGTAGAGTGCTGAGTCGAGATCGAGCGCCGAGTCGATATAGAGCGCTGAGTCAAGTCAGAATGGCAAGTCGAGATAGAGTACCAAGTCGAGATAGAGTGCTGAGTCGAGATAGAGTGCTGAGTCGAGTTCGAGTGGCAAGTCGAGTTAGAGAGCCGAGTCAAGATAGAGTGCTGTGTCGAGATAGAGTGCTGAGTAGAATCAGAGTGCCGTGTTGAGTTAGAGCGCCGAGTTGAGTTACAGTGCAGATACGAGATAGAGTACAGAGTAGGATCAGAGCACCGAGTCGAGACTGGCTGCTGAGTAGAGTCAGAGCACCAAGTCCAGTTAGAGTGCCGGATTGATTTAGAGTACCGAGTCCAGTTAGAGCGCCGAGTTGAGATAGAGTGCCGAGTCGAGATAGAGCGCTGAGTCGAGTCAGAATGGCAAGTCGAGATAGAGTACCGAGTCGACATAGAGTGCTGAGACGAGATAGAGCGCCAAGTCCAGTTAGAGTGCCGAGTCATGGTAGAGCGCCGAGTCGAGATAGTGCGGCGGATCCACATGGGGGGTTATGTCGAGAAGAGTGCTGAGTCGTGTCAGAATGGCAAGTCGAGATAGAGTGCTGAGCCGAGATAAAGCACCGAGTCCAGTTAGGGTGCTGAGTCAAGATAGAGCGCTGTGTTGAGATAGAACTCTGAGTCGAGTCAGAGTGGCAAGTCGAGATAGACCGCCGAGTCGAGATAGAGTGCTGAGTAGAGTCAGAGTGCCGAGTTGAGTTAGAGCGCCGAGTCCAGTTACAGAGCAGATACGAGATAGAGTACAGAGTAGTATCAGAGCACCGAGTCAAGATAGGGTGCTGAGTAGAGTCAGAGTACTGAGTCCAGTTAGAGTGCTGGATTAATTTAGAGTACCGAGTCCAGTTAGAGTGCCGAGTCGAGATAGAGCACGAGTTGAGATAGAGCGCTGAGTCGAGTCAGAGCGGCAAGAAGAGATAGAGTACCGAGTCGAGATAGAGTGCTGAGACGAGATAGAGCGCCAAGTCCAGTTAGAGTGCTGAGTCGAGGTAGAGCGCCGAGTCGAGATAGAACGCCGGATCCACTTAGGGTGCTGAGCTGAGATAGAGCGCTGAATCAAGATAGAGCGCTGATTCGAGTCAGAATGGCAAGAAGAGATAGATTGCCGAGTCGATATAGAGTGCTGAGTCGAGATAGAGAGCCAGGTCCAGTTAGAGTGCTGAGTTGAGGTAGAACGCTGAGTTGAGGTAGAATGCTGAGTCGAGATAGAGCGCTGAGTCGAGTCAGAATGGCAAGTCGAGATAGAGTACCGAGTCGACATAGAGTGCTGAGACGAGATAGAGCGCCAAGTCCAGTTAGAGTGCCGAGACGAGGTAAAGCGCTGAGTCAAGATAGAGCGCCGGATCCACTTAGGGTGCTGAGTCGAGATAGAGCGCAGAGTCGAGTCAGAGTGGCAAGTCGAGGTAGAGTGCCAAGTCGAGATAGAGCGCTGAGTCGAGTTAGAGCGCCGAGTCGAGTTAGAGTGCCAAGTCGACATAGAGCACAGAGTCGAGATAGAGTGGTAAGTCGAATTAGAATACTGAGTCGAGATAGAGCTCCGAGCTGAGATAGAGCGCTGAGTCGAGTCAGAGTGGCAAGAAGAGATAGAGTGCCAAGTAAGATAGAGCTCTGAGTCGAGATAGAGTGCTGAGTCGAGTCAGAGTGGCAAGTCGAGATAGAGTACCAAGTCGAGATAGAGCACCGAGTCGAGATAGAGCGCTGAGTCGAGTCAGAGTGGTAAGAAGAGTTAGAGCGCCGAGTCGAGATAGAGTGCTGAGTAGAGTCAGAGTGCCGAGTTGAGTTGGTGCCCCGAGTTGAGTTACAGAGCAGATACGAGATAGAGTACAGAGTAGTATCAGAGCACCGAGTCAAGATAGCGTGCTGAGTAGAGTCAGAGCACTGAGTCCAGTTAGAGTGCCGGATTGATTTAGAGTACCGAGTCCAGTTAGAGTGCCGAGTCGAGAAAGAGCGCGAGTTGAGATAGAGCGCTGAGTCGAGTCAGAGTGGCAAGAATAGATAGAGTGCCGAGTCGAGATAGAGTGCTGAGAAGAGATAGAGCGCCAAGTTCAGTTAGAGTGCTGAGTCGAGGTCGAGCGCCGAGTCGAGATAGAGCGCCGGATCCACTTAGGTTGCTGAGTCGAGATAGAGCGCTGAGTCGAGTCAGAGCGCCGAGTCGAGTTAGAGTGCCAAGTCGACATAGAGCACAGAGTCGAGATAGAGTGGTAAGTCGAATTAGAGTACTGAGTCAAGATAGAGCTCTGAGCCGAGATAGAGCGCTGAGTCGAGTCAGAGTGGCAAGAAGAGTTTGAATGCCGAGTCGAGATAGAGTGCTGAGTAGAGTCAGAGTGCCGAGTTGAGTTGGAGCCCCGAGTCGAGTTACAGAGCAAATACGAGATAGAGTACAGAGTAGTATCAGAGCACTGAGTCAAGATAGGGTGCTGAGTAGAGTCTGAGCACTGAGTCCAGTTAGAGTGCCGGATTGATTTAGTGTACCGAGTCCAGTTAGAGTGCCGAGTCGAGATAGAGCGCGAGTTGAGACAGAGCGCTGAGTCGAGTCAGAGTGGCAAGAAGAGATAGATTGCCGAGTCGAGATAGAGTGCTGAGAAGAGATAGAGCGCCAAGTCCAGTTAGAGTGCTGTGTCGAGATAGAGTGCTGAGTAGAGTCAGAGTGCCGTGTTGAGTTAGAGCGCCGAGTTGAGTTACAGTGCAGATACGAGATAGAATACAGAGTAGGATCAGAGCACCGAGTCGAGATTGGGTGCTGAGTAGAGTCAGAGCACCAAGTCCAGTTAGAGTGCCGGATTGATTTAGAGTACCGAGTCCAGTTAGAGTGCCGAGTTGAGATAGAGCGCTGAGTCGAGATAGAGCACCGAGTCGATATAGAGTGCCGAGTCGAGTCAGAATGGCAAGTCGAGATAGAGTACCGAGTCGACATAGAGTGCTGAGACGAGATAGAGCGCCAAGTCCAGTTAGAGTGCCGAGACGAGGTAAAGCGCTGAGTCAAGATAGAGCGCCGGATCCACTTAGGGTGCTGAGTCGAGATAGAGCGCTGAGTCGAGATAGAGCGCAGAGTCGAGTCAGAGTGGCAAGTCGAGGTAGAGTGCCAAGTCGAGATAGAGCGCTGAGTCGAGTTAGAGCGCCGAGTCGAGTTAGAGTGCCAAGTCGACATAGAGCACAGAGTCGAGATAGAGTGGTAAGTCGAATTAGAATACTGAGTCGAGATAGAGCTCCGAGCTGAGATAGAGCGCTGAGTCGAGTCAGAGTGGCAAGAAGAGATAGAGTGCCAAGTAAGATAGAGCTCTGAGTCGAGATAGAGTGCTGAGTCGAGTCAGAGTGGCAAGTCGAGATAGAGTACCAAGTCGAGATAGAGCACCGAGTCGAGTTAGAGCGCTGAGTCGAGTTAGAGTTCCAAGTCGACATAGAGCACAGAGTCGAGATAGAGTGGTAAGTCGAATTAGAATACTGAGTCGAGATAGAGCTCCGAGCTGAGATAGAGCGCTGAGTCTAGTCAGAGTGGCAAGAAGAGATAGAGTGCCAAGTAAGATAGAGCTCTGAGTCGAGATAGAGTGCTGAGTCGAGTCAGAGTGGCAAGTCGAGATAGAGTACCAAGTCGAGATAGAGCACCGAGTCGAGATAGAGCGCTGAGTCGAGTCAGAGTGGTAAGAAGAGTTAGAGCGCCGAGTCGAGATAGAGTGCGGAGTAGAGTCAGAGTGCCGAGTTGAGTTGGTGCCCCGAGTTGAGTTACAGAGCAGATACGAGATAGAGTACAGAGTAGTATCAGAGCACCGAATCAAGATAGCGTGCTGAGTAGAGTCAGAGCACTGAGTCCAGTTAGAGTGCCGGATTGATTTAGTGTACCGAGTCCAGTTAGAGTGCCGAGTCGAGATAGAGCGCGAGTTGAGATAGAGCGCTGAGTCGAGTCAGAGTGGCAAGAATAGATAGAGTGCCGAGTCGAGATAGAGTGCTGAGAAGAGATAGAGCGCCAAGTTCAGTTAGAGTGCTGAGTCGAGGTCGAGCGCCGAGTCGAGATAGAGCGCCGGATCCACTTAGGTTGCTGAGTCGAGATAGAGCGCTGAGTCGAGTTAGAGCGCCGAGTCGAGTTAGAGTGCCAAGTCGACATAGAGCACAGAGTCGAGATAGAGTGGTAAGTCGAATTAGAGTACTGAGTCAAGATAGAGCTCTGAGCCGAGATAGAGCGCTGAGTCGAGTCAGAGTGGCAAGAAGAGTTTGAGTGCCGAGTCGAGATAGAGTGCTGAGTAGAGTCAGAGTGCCGAGTTGAGTTGGAGCCCCGAGTCGAGTTACAGAGCAAATACGAGATAGAGTACAGAGTAGTATCAGAGCACTGAGTCAAGATAGGGTGCTGAGTAGAGTCTGAGCACTGAGTCCAGTTAGAGTGCCGGATTGATTTAGTGTACCGAGTCCAGTTAGAGTGCCGAGTCGAGATAGAGCGCGAGTTGAGACAGAGCGCTGAGTCGAGTCAGATTGGCAAGAAGAGATAGATTGCCGAGTCGAGATAGAGTGCTGAGAAGAGATAGAGCGCCAAGTCCAGTTAGAGTGCTGTGTCGAGATAGAGTGCTGAGTAGAGTCAGAGTGCCGTGTTGAGTTAGAGCGCCGAGTTGAGTTACAGTGCAGATACGAGATAGAGTACAGAGTAGGATCAGAGCACCGAGTCGAGATTGGGTGCTGAGTAGAGTCAGAGCACCAAGTCCAGTTAGAGTGCCGGATTGATTTAGAGTCCCGAGTCCAGTTAGAGTGCCGAGTTGAGATAGAGCGCTGAGTCGAGATAGAGCACCGAGTCGATATAGAGTGCCGAGTCGAGTCAGAATGGCAAGTCGAGATAGAGTACCGAGTCGAGATAGAGTGCAGTGTCGAGATAGAGCACCGAGTCTAGTTAGGGTGCTGAGTCGAGATAGAGTGCTGAGTCGAGATCGAGCACTGAGTCGAGTCAGAATGGCAAGTCGAGGTAGAGTGCTGAGTCGAGATCGAGCGCCGAGTCGATATAGAGCGCTGAGTCAAGTCAGAATGGCAAGTCGAGATAGAGTACCAAGTCGAGATAGAGTGCTGAGTCGAGATAGAGTGCTGAGTCGAGTTCGAGTGGCAAGTCGAGTTAGAGAGCCGAGTCAAGATAGAGTGCTGTGTCGAGATAGAGTGCTGAGTAGAATCAGAGTGCCGTGTTGAGTTAGAGCGCCGAGTTGAGTTACAGTGCAGATACGAGATAGAGTACAGAGTAGGATCAGAGCACCGAGTCGAGACTGGCTGCTGAGTAGAGTCAGAGCACCAAGTCCAGTTAGAGTGCCGGATTGATTTAGAGTACCGAGTCCAGTTAGAGCGCCGAGTTGAGATAGAGTGCCGAGTCGAGATAGAGCGCTGAGTCGAGTCAGAATGGCAAGTCGAGATAGAGTACCGAGTCGACATAGAGTGCTGAGACGAGATAGAGCGCCAAGTCCAGTTAGAGTGCCGAGTCATGGTAGAGCGCCGAGTCGAGATAGTGCGGCGGATCCACATGGGGGGTTATGTCGAGATAGAGTGCTGAGTCGTGTCAGAATGGCAAGTCGAGATAGAGTGCTGAGCCGAGATAAAGCACCGAGTCCAGTTAGGGTGCTGAGTCAAGATAGAGCGCTGTGTTGAGATAGAACTCTGAGTCGAGTCAGAGTGGCAAGTCGAGATAGACCGCCGAGTCGAGATAGAGTGCTGAGTAGAGTCAGAGTGCCGAGTTGAGTTAGAGCGCCGAGTCCAGTTACAGAGCAGATACGAGATAGAGTACAGAGTAGTATCAGAGCACCGAGTCAAGATAGGGTGCTGAGTAGAGTCAGAGTACTGAGTCCAGTTAGAGTGCTGGATTAATTTAGAGTACCGAGTCCAGTTAGACTGCCGAGTCGAGATAGAGCACGAGTTGAGATAGAGCGCTGAGTCGAGTCAGAGCGGCAAGAAGAGATAGAGTACCGAGTCGAGATAGAGTGCTGAGACGAGATAGAGCGCCAAGTCCAGTTAGAGTGCTGAGTCGAGGTAGAGCGCCGAGTCGAGATAGAACGCCGGATCCACTTAGGGTGCTGAGCTGAGATAGAGCGCTGAATCAAGATAGAGCGCTGATTCGAGTCAGAATGGCAAGAAGAGATAGATTGCCGAGTCGATATAGAGTGCTGAGTCGAGATAGAGAGCCAGGTCCAGTTAGAGTGCTGAGTTGAGGTAGAACGCTGAGTTGAGGTAGAATGCTGAGTCGAGATAGAGCGCTGAGTCGAGTCAGAATGGCAAGTCGAGATAGAGTACCGAGTCGACATAGACTGCTGAGACGAGATAGAGCGCCAAGTCCAGTTAGAGTGCCGAGACGAGGTAAAGCGCTGAGTCAAGATAGAGCGCCGGATCCACTTAGGGTGCTGAGTCGAGATAGAGCGCAGAGTCGAGTCAGAGTGGCAAGTCGAGGTAGAGTGCCAAGTCGAGATAGAGCGCTGAGTCGAGTTAGAGCGCCGAGTCGAGTTAGAGTGCCAAGTCGACATAGAGCACAGAGTCGAGATAGAGTGGTAAGTCGAATTAGAATACTGAGTCGAGATAGAGCTCCGAGCTGAGATAGAGCGCTGAGTCGAGTCAGAGTGGCAAGAAGAGATAGAGTGCCAAGTAAGATAGAGCTCTGAGTCCAGTTAGAGTGCTGTGTCGAGATAGAGTGCTGAGTAGAGTCAGAGTGCCGTGTTGAGTTAGAGCGCCGAGTTGAGTTACAGTGCAGATACGAGATAGAGTACAGAGTAGGATCAGAGCACCGAGTCGAGATTGGGTGCTGAGTAGAGTCAGAGCACCAAGTCCAGTTAGAGTGCCTGATTGTTTTAGAGTACCGAGTCCAGTTAGAGTGCTGAGTTGAGATAGAGCGCTGAGTCGAGATAGAGCACCGAGTCGATATAGAGTGCCGAGTCGAGTCAGAATGGCAAGAAGAGATAGATTGCCGAGTCGAGATAGAGTGCTGAGTCGAGATAGAGAGCCAAGTCCAGTTAGAGTGCTGAGTTGAGGTAGAACGCTGAGTTGAGGTAGAATGCTGAGTCGAGATAGAGTGCTGAGTCGAGTCAGAATGGCAAGTCGAGATAGAGTACCGAGTCGACATAGAGTGCTGAGACGAGATAGAGCGCCAAGTCCAGTTAGAGTGCCGAGACGAGGTAAAGCGCTGAGTCAAGATAGAGCGCCGGATCCACTTAGGGTGCTGAGTCGAGATAGAGCGCTGAGTCGAGATAGAGCGCAGAGTCGAGTCAGAGTGGCAAGTCGAGATAGAGTGCCAAGTCGAGATAGAGCACCGAGTCGAGTTAGAGCGCTGAGTCGAGTTAGAGTTCCAAGTCGACATAGAGCACAGAGTCGAGATAGAGTGGTAAGTCGAATTAGAATACTGAGTCGAGATAGAGCTCCGAGCTGAGATAGAGCGCTGAGTCGAGTCAGAGTGGCAAGAAGAGATAGAGTGCCAAGTAAGATAGAGCTCTGAGTCGAGATAGAGTGCTGAGTCGAGTCAGAGTGGCAAGTCGAGATAGAGTACCAAGTCGAGATAGAGCACCGAGTCGAGTTAGAGCGCTGAGTCGAGTTAGAGTTCCAAGTCGACATAGAGCACAGAGTCGAGATAGAGTGGTAAGTCGAATTAGAATACTGAGTCGAGATAGAGCTCCGAGCTGAGATAGAGCGCTGAGTCGAGTCAGAGTGGCAAGAAGAGATAGAGTGCCAAGTAAGATAGAGCTCTGAGTCGAGATAGAGTGCTGAGTCGAGTCAGCGTGGCAAGTCGAGATAGAGTACCAAGTCGAGATAGAGCACCGAGTCGAGATAGAGCGCTGAGTCGAGTCAGAGTGGTAAGAAGAGTTAGAGCGCCGAGTCGAGATAGAGTGCTGAGTAGAGTCAGAGTGCCGAGTTGAGTTGGTGCCCCGAGTTGAGTTACAGAGCAGATACGAGATAGAGTACAGAGTAGTATCAGAGCACCGAGTCAAGATAGCGTGCTGAGTAGAGTCAGAGCACTGAGTCCAGTTAGAGTGCCGGATTGATTTAGAGTACCGAGTCCAGTTAGAGTGCCGAGTCGAGATAGAGCGCGAGTTGAGATAGAGCGCTGAGTCGAGTCAGAGTGGCAAGAATAGATAGAGTGCCGAGTCGAGATAGAGTGCTGAGAAGAGATAGAGCGCCAAGTTCAGTTAGAGTGCTGAGTCGAGGTCGAGCGCCGAGTCGAGATAGAGCGCCGGATCCACTTAGGTTGCTGAGTCGAGATAGAGCGCTGAGTCGAGTTAGAGCGCCGAGTCGAGTTAGAGTGCCAAGTCGACATAGAGCACAGAGTCGAGATAGAGTGGTAAGTCGAATTAGAGTACTGAGTCAAGATAGAGCTCTGAGCCGAGATAGAGCGCTGAGTCGAGTCAGAGTGGCAAGAAGAGTTTGAGTGCCGAGTCGAGATAGAGTGCTGAGTAGAGTCAGAGTGCCGAGTTGAGTTAGAGCGCCGAGTCGAGTTACAGAGCAGATACGAGATAGAGTACAGAGTAGTATCAGAGCACCGAGTCAAGATAGGGTGCTGAGTAGAGTCAGAGCACTGAGTCCAGTTAGAGTGCCGGATTAATTTAGAGTACCGAGTCCAGTTAGAGTGCCGAGTCGAGATAGAGCACGAGTTGAGATAGAGTGCTGAGTCGAGTCAGAGCGGCAAGAAGAGATAGAGTACCGAGTCGAAATAGAGTGCTGAGACGAGATAGAGCGCCAAGTCCAGTTAGAGTGCTGAGTCGAGGTAGAGCGCCGAGTCGAGATAGAGCGCCGGATCCACTTAGGGTGCTGAGCTGAGATAGAGCGCTGAATCAAGATAGAGCGCTGATTCGAGTCAGAATGGCAAGAAGAGATAGATTGCCGAGTCGAGATAGAGTGCTGAGTCGAGATAGAGAGCCAAGTCCAGTTAGAGTGCTGAGTTGAGGTAGAACGCTGAGTTGAGGTAGAATGCTGAGTCGAGATAGAGCGCTGAGTCGAGTCAGAATGGCAAGTCGAGATAGAGTACCGAGTCGACATAGAGTGCTGAGACGAGATAGAGCGCCAAGTCCAGTTAGAGTGCCGAGACGAGGTAAAGCGCTGAGTCAAGATAGAGCGCCGGATCCACTTAGGGTGCTGAGTCGAGATAGAGCGCTGAGTCGAGATAGAGCGCAGAGTCGAGTCAGAGTGGCAAGTCGAGATAGAGTGCCAAGTCGAGATAGAGCGCTGAGTCGAGTTAGAGCGCCGAGTCGAGTTAGAGTGCCAAGTCGACATAGAGCACAGAGTCGAGATAGAGTGGTAAGTCGAATTAGAATACTGAGTCGAGATAGAGCTCCGAGCTGAGATAGAGCGCTGAGTCGAGTCAGAGTGGCAAGAAGAGATAGAGTGCCAAGTAAGATAGAGCTCTGAGTCGAGATAGAGTGCTGAGTCGAGTCAGAGTGGCATGTCGAGATAGAGTACCAAGTCGAGATAGAGCACCGAGTCGAGATAGAGCGCTGAGTCGAGTCAGAGTGGTAAGAAGAGTTAGAGCGCCGAGTCGAGATAGAGTGCTGAGTAGAGTCAGAGTGCCGAGTTGAGTTGGTGCCCCGAGTTGAGTTACAGAGCAGATACGAGATAGAGTACAGAGTAGTATCAGAGCACCGAGTCAAGATAGCGTGCTGAGTAGAGTCAGAGCACTGAGTCCAGTTAGAGTGCCGGATTGATTTAGAGTACCGAGTCCAGTTAGAGTGCCGAGTCGAGATAGAGCGCGAGTTGAGATAGAGCGCTGAGTCGAGTCAGAGTGGCAAGAATAGATAGAGTGCCGAGTCGAGATAGAGTGCTGAGAAGAGATAGAGCGCCAAGTTCAGTTAGAGTGCTGAGTCGAGGTCGAGCGCCGAGTCGAGATAGAGCGCCGGATCCACTTAGGTTGCTGAGTCGAGATAGAGCGCTGAGTCGAGTTAGAGCGCCGAGTCGAGTTAGAGTGCCAAGTCGACATAGAGCACAGAGTCGAGATAGAGTGGTAAGTCGAATTAGGGTACTGAGTCAAGATAGAGCTCCGAGCCGAGATAGAGCGCTGAGTCGAGTCAGAGTGGCAAGAAGAGTTTGAGTGCCGAGTCGAGATAGAGTGCTGAGTAGAGTCAGAGTGCCGAGTTGAGTTGGAGCCCCGAGTCGAGTTACAGAGCAAATACGAGATAGAGTACAGAGTAGTATCAGAGCACTGAGTCAAGATAGGGTGCTGAGTAGAGTCTGAGCACTGAGTCCAGTTAGAGTGCCGGATTGATTTAGAGTACCGAGTCCAGTAAGAGTGCCGAGTCGAGATAGAGCGCGAGTTGAGACAGAGCGCTGAGTCGAGTCAGAGTGGCAAGAAGAGATAGATTGCCGAGTCGAGATAGAGTGCTGAGAAGAGATAGAGCGCCAAGTCCAGTTAGAGTGCTGAGTCGAGGTAGAGCGCTGAGTCGAGATAGAGCGCCGGATCCACTTAGGTTGCTGAGTCGAGATAGAGCGCTGAGTCGAGACAGAGTACTGAGTGCAGTCAGAATGGCAAGAAGAGATAGATTGCCGAGTCTAGATAGAGTGCTGAGTTGATATAGAGCGCTGAGTCGAGTCAGAATGGCAAGAAGAGTTAGAGTGCCGAGTCAAGATAGAGCGCTGAGTCGAGTCAGAGTGGCAAGAAGAGTTAGAGTGCCGAGTCAAGATAGAGTGCTGTGTCTAGATAGAGTGCTGAGTAGCGTCAGAGTGCCGTGTTGAGTTAAAGCGCCGAGTTGAGTTACAGTGCAGATGCGAGATAGAGTACAGAGTAGGATCAGAGCACTGAGTCGAGATTGGGTGCTGAGTAGAGTCAGAGCACCAAGTCCAGTTAGAGTGCTGGATTGATTTAGAGTACCGAATCCAGTTAGAGTTCCGAGTCGAGATAGAGCGCTGAGTCGAGTCAGAGTGGCAAGTCGAGATAGAGTGCCAAGTCGAGATAGAGCGCTGAGTCGAGTTAGAGCACTGAGTCGAGTTAGAGTACCGAGCCGACATAGAGTACCAAGTCGTGATAGAGCACTGAGTCAAGATACAGCGCTGAGTCGAGTCAGAATGGCAAGAAGAGTTAGAGTGCCGAGTCGAGATAGAGTGCTGAGTCGAGTTAGAGTGGCAAGTCGAATTAGAGAGCCGAGTCAAGACAGAGTGCTGTGTCGAGATAGAGTGCTGAGTAGAGTCAGAGTGCCGTGTTGAGTTAGAGCGCCGAGTTGAGTTACAGTGCAGATACGAGATAGAGTACAGAGTAGGATCAGAGCACCGAGTCGAGATTGGGTGCTGAGTAGAGTCAGAGCACCAAGTCCAGTTAGAGTGCCGGATTGATTTAGAGTACCGAGTCCAGTTAGAGTGCCGAGTTGAGATAGAGCGCTGAGTTGAGATAGAGCGCTGAGTCGAGTCAGAATGGCAAGTCGAGATAGAGTGCCAAGTCGAGATAGAGTGCTGAGTCGAGTTAGATCGCTGAGGCGAATTAGAGTGCTGAGTCGACATAGACTACCAAGTCGAGATCGAGCACCGAGTCGATATGGAGCGCTGAGTCGAGATAGAGCGCTGAGCCGAGTCAGAATGGCAAGTCGAGATAGAGTGCCAAGTCGAGATAGAGCGCTGAGTCGAGTCAGAGTGGCAAGAATAGATAGAGTGCCGAGTCGAGATAGAGTGCTGAGAAGAGATAGAGCGCCAAGTTCAGTTAGAGTGCTGAGTCGAGGTCGAGCGCCGAGTCGAGATAGAGCGCCGGATCCACTTAGGTTGCTGAGTCGAGATAGAGCGCTGAGTCGAGTCAGAGCGCCGAGTCGAGTTAGAGTGCCAAGTCGACATAGAGCACAGAGTCGAGATAGAGTGGTAAGTCGAATTAGAGTACTGAGTCAAGATAGAGCTCTGAGTCGAGATAGAGCGCTGAGTCGAGTCAGAGTGGCAAGAAGAGTTTGAATGCCGAGTCGAGATAGAGTGCTGAGTAGAGTCAGAGTGCCGAGTTGAGTTGGAGCCCCGAGTCGAGTTACAGAGCAAATACGAGATAGAGTACAGAGTAGTATCAGAGCACTGAGTCAAGATAGGGTGCTGAGTAGAGTCTGAGCACTGAGTCCAGTTAGAGTGCCGGATTGATTTAGTGTACCGAGTCCAGTTAGAGTGCCGAGTCGAGATAGAGCGCGAGTTGAGACAGAGCGCTGAGTCGAGTCAGAGTGGCAAGAAGAGATAGATTGCCGAGTCGAGATAGAGTGCTGAGAAGAGATAGAGCGCCAAGTCCAGTTAGAGTGCTGTGTCGAGATAGAGTGCTGAGTAGAGTCAGAGTGCCGTGTTGAGTTAGAGCGCCGAGTTGAGTTACAGTGCAGATACGAGATAGAATACAGAGTAGGATCAGAGCACCGAGTCGAGATTGGGTGCTGAGTAGAGTCAGAGCACCAAGTCCAGTTAGAGTGCCGGATTGATTTAGAGTACCGAGTCCAGTTAGAGTGCCGAGTTGAGATAGAGCGCTGAGTCGAGATAGAGCACCGAGTCGATATAGAGTGCCGAGTCGAGTCAGAATGGCAAGTCGAGATAGAGTACCGAGTCGACATAGAGTGCTGAGACGAGATAGAGCGCCAAGTCCAGTTAGAGTGCCGAGACGAGGTAAAGCGCTGAGTCAAGATAGAGCGCCGGATCCACTTAGGGTGCTGAGTCGAGATAGAGCGCTGAGTCGAGATAGAGCGCAGAGTCGAGTCAGAGTGGCAAGTCGAGATAGAGTGCCAAGTCGAGATAGAGCGCTGAGTCGAGTTAGAGCGCCGAGTCGAGTTAGAGTGCCAAGTCGACATAGAGCACAGAGTCGAGATAGAGTGGTAAGTCGAATTAGAATACTGAGTCGAGATAGAGCTCCGAGCTGAGATAGAGCGCTGAGTCGAGTCAGAGTGGCAAGAAGAGATAGAGTGCCAAGTAAGATAGAGCTCTGAGTCGAGATAGAGTGCTGAGTCGAGTCAGAGTGGCAAGTCGAGATAGAGTACCAAGTCGAGATAGAGCACCGAGTCGAGATAGAGCGCTGAGTCGAGTCAGAGTGGTAAGAAGAGTTAGAGCGCCGAGTCGAGATAGAGTGCTGAGTAGAGTCAGAGTGCCGAGTTGAGTTGGTGCCCCGAGTTGAGTTACAGAGCAGATACGAGATAGAGTACAGAGTAGTATCAGAGCACCGAATCAAGATAGCGTGCTGAGTAGAGTCAGAGCACTGAGTCCAGTTAGAGTGCCGGATTGATTTAGTGTACCGAGTCCAGTTAGAGTGCCGAGTCGAGATAGAGCGCGAGTTGAGATAGAGCGCTGAGTCGAGTCAGAGTGGCAAGAATAGATAGAGTGCCGAGTCGAGATAGAGTGCTGAGAAGAGATAGAGCGCCAAGTTCAGTTAGAGTGCTGAGTCGAGGTCGAGCGCCGAGTCGAGATAGAGCGCCGGATCCACTTAGGTTGCTGAGTCGAGATAGAGCGCTGAGTCGAGTTAGAGCGCCGAGTCGAGTTAGAGTGCCAAGTCGACATAGAGCACAGAGTCGAGATAGAGTGGTAAGTCGAATTAGAGTACTGAGTCAAGATAGAGCTCTGAGCCGAGATAGAGCGCTGAGTCGAGTCAGAGTGGCAAGAAGAGTTTGAGTGCCGAGTCGAGATAGAGTGCTGAGTAGAGTCAGAGTGCCGAGTTGAGTTGGAGCCCCGAGTCGAGTTACAGAGCAAATACGAGATAGAGTACAGAGTAGTATCAGAGCACTGAGTCAAGATAGGGTGCTGAGTAGAGTCTGAGCACTGAGTCCAGTTAGAGTGCCGGATTGATTTAGTGTACCGAGTCCAGTTAGAGTGCCGAGTCGAGATAGAGCGCGAGTTGAGACAGAGCGCTGAGTCGAGTCAGATTGGCAAGAAGAGATAGATTGCCGAGTCGAGATAGAGTGCTGAGAAGAGATAGAGCGCCAAGTCCAGTTAGAGTGCTGTGTCGAGATAGAGTGCTGAGTAGAGTCAGAGTGCCATGTTGAGTTAGAGCGCCGAGTTGAGTTACAGTGCAGATACGAGATAGAGTACAGAGTAGGATCAGAGCACCGAGTCGAGATTGGGTGCTGAGTAGAGTCAGAGCACCAAGTCCAGTTAGAGTGCCGGATTGATTTAGAGTCCCGAGTCCAGTTAGAGTGCCGAGTTGAGATAGAGCGCTGAGTCGAGATAGAGCACCGAGTCGATATAGAGTGCCGAGTCGAGTCAGAATGGCAAGTCGAGATAGAGTACCGAGTCGAGATAGAGTGCAGTGTCGAGATAGAGCACCGAGTCTAGTTAGGGTGCTGAGTCGAGATAGAGTGCTGAGTCGAGATCGAGCACTGAGTCGAGTCAGAATGGCAAGTCGAGGTAGAGTGCTGAGTCGAGATCGAGCGCCGAGTCGATATAGAGCGCTGAGTCAAGTCAGAATGGCAAGTCGAGATAGAGTACCAAGTCGAGATAGAGTGCTGAGTCGAGATAGAGTGCTGAGTCGAGTTCGAGTGGCAAGTCGAGTTAGAGAGCCGAGTCAAGATAGAGTGCTGTGTCGAGATAGAGTGCTGAGTAGAATCAGAGTGCCGTGTTGAGTTAGAGCGCCGAGTTGAGTTACAGTGCAGATACGAGATAGAGTACAGAGTAGGATCAGAGCACCGAGTCGAGACTGGCTGCTGAGTAGAGTCAGAGCACCAAGTCCAGTTAGAGTGCCGGATTGATTTAGAGTACCGAGTCCAGTTAGAGCGCCGAGTTGAGATAGAGTGCCGAGTCGAGATAGAGCGCTGAGTCGAGTCAGAATGGCAAGTCGAGATAGAGTACCGAGTCGACATAGAGTGCTGAGACGAGATAGAGCGCCAAGTCCAGTTAGAGTGCCGAGTCATGGTAGAGCGCCGAGTCGAGATAGTGCGGCGGATCCACATGGGGGGTTATGTCGAGATAGAGTGCTGAGTCGTGTCAGAATGGCAAGTCGAGATAGAGTGCTGAGCCGAGATAAAGCACCGAGTCCAGTTAGGGTGCTGAGTCAAGATAGAGCGCTGTGTTGAGATAGAACTCTGAGTCGAGTCAGAGTGGCAAGTCGAGATAGACCGCCGAGTCGAGATAGAGTGCTGAGTAGAGTCAGAGTGCCGAGTTGAGTTAGAGCGCCGAGTCCAGTTACAGAGCAGATACGAGATAGAGTACAGAGTAGTATCAGAGCACCGAGTCAAGATAGGGTGCTGAGTAGAGTCAGAGTACTGAGTCCAGTTAGAGTGCTGGATTAATTTAGAGTACCGAGTCCAGTTAGACTGCCGAGTCGAGATAGAGCACGAGTTGAGATAGAGCGCTGAGTCGAGTCAGAGCGGCAAGAAGAGATAGAGTACCGAGTCGAGATAGAGTGCTGAGACGAGATAGAGCGCCAAGTCCAGTTAGAGTGCTGAGTCGAGGTAGAGCGCCGAGTCGAGATAGAACGCCGGATCCACTTAGGGTGCTGAGCTGAGATAGAGCGCTGAATCAAGATAGAGCGCTGATTCGAGTCAGAATGGCAAGAAGAGATAGATTGCCGAGTCGATATAGAGTGCTGAGTCGAGATAGAGAGCCAGGTCCAGTTAGAGTGCTGAGTTGAGGTAGAACGCTGAGTTGAGGTAGAATGCTGAGTCGAGATAGAGCGCTGAGTCGAGTCAGAATGGCAAGTCGAGATAGAGTACCGAGTCGACATAGACTGCTGAGACGAGATAGAGCGCCAAGTCCAGTTAGAGTGCCGAGACGAGGTAAAGCGCTGAGTCAAGATAGAGCGCCGGATCCACTTAGGGTGCTGAGTCGAGATAGAGCGCAGAGTCGAGTCAGAGTGGCAAGTCGAGGTAGAGTGCCAAGTCGAGATAGAGCGCTGAGTCGAGTTAGAGCGCCGAGTCGAGTTAGAGTGCCAAGTCGACATAGAGCACAGAGTCGAGATAGAGTGGTAAGTCGAATTAGAATACTGAGTCGAGATAGAGCTCCGAGCTGAGATAGAGCGCTGAGTCGAGTCAGAGTGGCAAGAAGAGATAGAGTGCCAAGTAAGATAGAGCTCTGAGTCCAGTTAGAGTGCTGTGTCGAGATAGAGTGCTGAGTAGAGTCAGAGTGCCGTGTTGAGTTAGAGCGCCGAGTTGAGTTACAGTGCAGATACGAGATAGAGTACAGAGTAGGATCAGAGCACCGAGTCGAGATTGGGTGCTGAGTAGAGTCAGAGCACCAAGTCCAGTTAGAGTGCCTGATTGTTTTAGAGTACCGAGTCCAGTTAGAGTGCTGAGTTGAGATAGAGCGCTGAGTCGAGATAGAGCACCGAGTCGATATAGAGTGCCGAGTCGAGTCAGAATGGCAAGAAGAGATAGATTGCCGAGTCGAGATAGAGTGCTGAGTCGAGATAGAGAGCCAAGTCCAGTTAGAGTGCTGAGTTGAGGTAGAACGCTGAGTTGAGGTAGAATGCTGAGTCGAGATAGAGTGCTGAGTCGAGTCAGAATGGCAAGTCGAGATAGAGTACCGAGTCGACATAGAGTGCTGAGACGAGATAGAGCGCCAAGTCCAGTTAGAGTGCCGAGACGAGGTAAAGCGCTGAGTCAAGATAGAGCGCCGGATCCACTTAGGGTGCTGAGTCGAGATAGAGCGCTGAGTCGAGATAGAGCGCAGAGTCGAGTCAGAGTGGCAAGTCGAGATAGAGTGCCAAGTCGAGATAGAGCACCGAGTCGAGTTAGAGCGCTGAGTCGAGTTAGAGTTCCAAGTCGACATAGAGCACAGAGTCGAGATAGAGTGGTAAGTCGAATTAGAATACTGAGTCGAGATAGAGCTCCGAGCTGAGATAGAGCGCTGAGTCGAGTCAGAGTGGCAAGAAGAGATAGAGTGCCAAGTAAGATAGAGCTCTGAGTCGAGATAGAGTGCTGAGTCGAGTCAGAGTGGCAAGTCGAGATAGAGTACCAAGTCGAGATAGAGCACCGAGTCGAGTTAGAGCGCTGAGTCGAGTTAGAGTTCCAAGTCGACATAGAGCACAGAGTCGAGATAGAGTGGTAAGTCGAATTAGAATACTGAGTCGAGATAGAGCTCCGAGCTGAGATAGAGCGCTGAGTCGAGTCAGAGTGGCAAGAAGAGATAGAGTGCCAAGTAAGATAGAGCTCTGAGTCGAGATAGAGTGCTGAGTCGAGTCAGCGTGGCAAGTCGAGATAGAGTACCAAGTCGAGATAGAGCACCGAGTCGAGATAGAGCGCTGAGTCGAGTCAGAGTGGTAAGAAGAGTTAGAGCGCCGAGTCGAGATAGAGTGCTGAGTAGAGTCAGAGTGCCGAGTTGAGTTGGTGCCCCGAGTTGAGTTACAGAGCAGATACGAGATAGAGTACAGAGTAGTATCAGAGCACCGAGTCAAGATAGCGTGCTGAGTAGAGTCAGAGCACTGAGTCCAGTTAGAGTGCCGGATTGATTTAGAGTACCGAGTCCAGTTAGAGTGCCGAGTCGAGATAGAGCGCGAGTTGAGATAGAGCGCTGAGTCGAGTCAGAGTGGCAAGAATAGATAGAGTGCCGAGTCGAGATAGAGTGCTGAGAAGAGATAGAGCGCCAAGTTCAGTTAGAGTGCTGAGTCGAGGTCGAGCGCCGAGTCGAGATAGAGCGCCGGATCCACTTAGGTTGCTGAGTCGAGATAGAGCGCTGAGTCGAGTTAGAGCGCCGAGTCGAGTTAGAGTGCCAAGTCGACATAGAGCACAGAGTCGAGATAGAGTGGTAAGTCGAATTAGAGTACTGAGTCAAGATAGAGCTCTGAGCCGAGATAGAGCGCTGAGTCGAGTCAGAGTGGCAAGAAGAGTTTGAGTGCCGAGTCGAGATAGAGTGCTGAGTAGAGTCAGAGTGCCGAGTTGAGTTAGAGCGCCGAGTCGAGTTACAGAGCAGATACGAGATAGAGTACAGAGTAGTATCAGAGCACCGAGTCAAGATAGGGTGCTGAGTAGAGTCAGAGCACTGAGTCCAGTTAGAGTGCCGGATTAATTTAGAGTACCGAGTCCAGTTAGAGTGCCGAGTCGAGATAGAGCACGAGTTGAGATAGAGTGCTGAGTCGAGTCAGAGCGGCAAGAAGAGATAGAGTACCGAGTCGAAATAGAGTGCTGAGACGAGATAGAGCGCCAAGTCCAGTTAGAGTGCTGAGTCGAGGTAGAGCGCCGAGTCGAGATAGAGCGCCGGATCCACTTAGGGTGCTGAGCTGAGATAGAGCGCTGAATCAAGATAGAGCGCTGATTCGAGTCAGAATGGCAAGAAGAGATAGATTGCCGAGTCGAGATAGAGTGCTGAGTCGAGATAGAGAGCCAAGTCCAGTTAGAGTGCTGAGTTGAGGTAGAACGCTGAGTTGAGGTAGAATGCTGAGTCGAGATAGAGCGCTGAGTCGAGTCAGAATGGCAAGTCGAGATAGAGTACCGAGTCGACATAGAGTGCTGAGACGAGATAGAGCGCCAAGTCCAGTTAGAGTGCCGAGACGAGGTAAAGCGCTGAGTCAAGATAGAGCGCCGGATCCACTTAGGGTGCTGAGTCGAGATAGAGCGCTGAGTCGAGATAGAGCGCAGAGTCGAGTCAGAGTGGCAAGTCGAGATAGAGTGCCAAGTCGAGATAGAGCGCTGAGTCGAGTTAGAGCGCCGAGTCGAGTTAGAGTGCCAAGTCGACATAGAGCACAGAGTCGAGATAGAGTGGTAAGTCGAATTAGAATACTGAGTCGAGATAGAGCTCCGAGCTGAGATAGAGCGCTGAGTCGAGTCAGAGTGGCAAGAAGAGATAGAGTGCCAAGTAAGATAGAGCTCTGAGTCGAGATAGAGTGCTGAGTCGAGTCAGAGTGGCATGTCGAGATAGAGTACCAAGTCGAGATAGAGCACCGAGTCGAGATAGAGCGCTGAGTCGAGTCAGAGTGGTAAGAAGAGTTAGAGCGCCGAGTCGAGATAGAGTGCTGAGTAGAGTCAGAGTGCCGAGTTGAGTTGGTGCCCCGAGTTGAGTTACAGAGCAGATACGAGATAGAGTACAGAGTAGTATCAGAGCACCGAGTCAAGATAGCGTGCTGAGTAGAGTCAGAGCACTGAGTCCAGTTAGAGTGCCGGATTGATTTAGAGTACCGAGTCCAGTTAGAGTGCCGAGTCGAGATAGAGCGCGAGTTGAGATAGAGCGCTGAGTCGAGTCAGAGTGGCAAGAATAGATAGAGTGCCGAGTCGAGATAGAGTGCTGAGAAGAGATAGAGCGCCAAGTTCAGTTAGAGTGCTGAGTCGAGGTCGAGCGCCGAGTCGAGATAGAGCGCCGGATCCACTTAGGTTGCTGAGTCGAGATAGAGCGCTGAGTCGAGTTAGAGCGCCGAGTCGAGTTAGAGTGCCAAGTCGACATAGAGCACAGAGTCGAGATAGAGTGGTAAGTCGAATTAGGGTACTGAGTCAAGATAGAGCTCCGAGCCGAGATAGAGCGCTGAGTCGAGTCAGAGTGGCAAGAAGAGTTTGAGTGCCGAGTCGAGATAGAGTGCTGAGTAGAGTCAGAGTGCCGAGTTGAGTTGGAGCCCCGAGTCGAGTTACAGAGCAAATACGAGATAGAGTACAGAGTAGTATCAGAGCACTGAGTCAAGATAGGGTGCTGAGTAGAGTCTGAGCACTGAGTCCAGTTAGAGTGCCGGATTGATTTAGAGTACCGAGTCCAGTAAGAGTGCCGAGTCGAGATAGAGCGCGAGTTGAGACAGAGCGCTGAGTCGAGTCAGAGTGGCAAGAAGAGATAGATTGCCGAGTCGAGATAGAGTGCTGAGAAGAGATAGAGCGCCAAGTCCAGTTAGAGTGCTGAGTCGAGGTAGAGCGCTGAGTCGAGATAGAGCGCCGGATCCACTTAGGTTGCTGAGTCGAGATAGAGCGCTGAGTCGAGACAGAGTACTGAGTGCAGTCAGAATGGCAAGAAGAGATAGATTGCCGAGTCTAGATAGAGTGCTGAGTTGATATAGAGCGCTGAGTCGAGTCAGAATGGCAAGAAGAGTTAGAGTGCCGAGTCAAGATAGAGCGCTGAGTCGAGTCAGAGTGGCAAGAAGAGTTAGAGTGCCGAGTCAAGATAGAGTGCTGTGTCTAGATAGAGTGCTGAGTAGCGTCAGAGTGCCGTGTTGAGTTAAAGCGCCGAGTTGAGTTACAGTGCAGATGCGAGATAGAGTACAGAGTAGGATCAGAGCACTGAGTCGAGATTGGGTGCTGAGTAGAGTCAGAGCACCAAGTCCAGTTAGAGTGCTGGATTGATTTAGAGTACCGAATCCAGTTAGAGTTCCGAGTCGAGATAGAGCGCTGAGTCGAGTCAGAGTGGCAAGTCGAGATAGAGTGCCAAGTCGAGATAGAGCGCTGAGTCGAGTTAGAGCACTGAGTCGAGTTAGAGTACCGAGCCGACATAGAGTACCAAGTCGTGATAGAGCACTGAGTCAAGATACAGCGCTGAGTCGAGTCAGAATGGCAAGAAGAGTTAGAGTGCCGAGTCGAGATAGAGTGCTGAGTCGAGTTAGAGTGGCAAGTCGAATTAGAGAGCCGAGTCAAGACAGAGTGCTGTGTCGAGATAGAGTGCTGAGTAGAGTCAGAGTGCCGTGTTGAGTTAGAGCGCCGAGTTGAGTTACAGTGCAGATACGAGATAGAGTACAGAGTAGGATCAGAGCACCGAGTCGAGATTGGGTGCTGAGTAGAGTCAGAGCACCAAGTCCAGTTAGAGTGCCGGATTGATTTAGAGTACCGAGTCCAGTTAGAGTGCCGAGTTGAGATAGAGCGCTGAGTTGAGATAGAGCGCTGAGTCGAGTCAGAATGGCAAGTCGAGATAGAGTGCCAAGTCGAGATAGAGTGCTGAGTCGAGTTAGATCGCTGAGGCGAATTAGAGTGCTGAGTCGACATAGACTACCAAGTCGAGATCGAGCACCGAGTCGATATGGAGCGCTGAGTCGAGATAGAGCGCTGAGCCGAGTCAGAATGGCAAGTCGAGATAGAGTGCCAAGTCGAGATAGAGCGCTGAGTCGAGTTAGAGCGCCGAGTCGAGTTAGAGTGCCAATTTGACATAGAGCACAGAGTCAAGATAGAGTGGTAAGTCGAATTAGAATACTGAGTCGAGATAGAGCTCCGAGCTGAGATAGAGTGCTGAGTCGAGTCAGAGTGGCAAGAAGAGATAGAGTGCCGAGTCAAGATAGAGCACTGAGTCAAGATAGAGCGCTGAGTCGAGTCAGAGTGGTAAGAAGAGTTTGAGTGCCGAGTCGAGATAGAGTGCTGAGTAGAGTCAGAGTGCCGAGTTGAGTTGGAGCCCCGAGTCGAGTTACAGAGCAGATACGAGATAGAGTACAGAGTAGGATCAGAGCACTGAGTCGAGATTGGGTGCTGAGTAGAGTCAGAGCACCAAGTCCAGTTAGAGTGCTGGATTGATTTAGAGTACCGAGTCCAGTTAGAGTGCTGAGTTGAGATAGAGCGCCGAGTCGAGATAGAGC
The DNA here is from genome assembly GCF_017639515.1 of Carcharodon carcharias. Lineage (NCBI taxonomy): Eukaryota > Metazoa > Chordata > Chondrichthyes > Lamniformes > Lamnidae > Carcharodon > Carcharodon carcharias. The sequence continues at coordinate 174,576,481 of NC_054469.1, forward strand.
GCTGACTCGAGTCAGAATGGCAAGTCGAGATAGAGAGCCGAGTCAAAATAGAGCACTGAGTCGAGTTAGAGCGCCGAGTCAAGTGAGAGTGCCGAGTCGACATAGAGCACTGAGTCGAGGTAGAGTGCAAAGTCGAATTAGAGTGCCGAGTCGAGATAGAGCACGGGGTCGAGATAGAGCGCTAAGTCGAGTTAGAGTGCTAAGTCGAGTCAGAGTGGCAAGAAGAGATAGAGTGCCGAGTCGAGATAGAGTGCTGAGTCGAGATAGAGCGCCAAGTCCAATTAGAGTGCTGAGTCGAGGTAGAGCGCCGAGTCGAGATAGAGCGCTGAGGTTAGATAGAGCGCTGAGTCGAGTTAGAGTGCCGAGGCGACATAGAGCACAGAGTCGAAATAGAGCGCTGAGTCGAGTCAGAATGGCAAGTCGAGATAGAGTACTGAGTCGAGATAGAGCTCCTAGCCGAGATAGAGTGCTGAGTCAAGTCAGAGTGGCAAGAAGAGATAGAGCACTAAGTCGAGATAGAGCGCTGATTCGAGTCAGAGTGGCAAGTCGAGATAGAGTGCCAAGTCGAGATAGAGCGCTGAGTCGAGTTAGAGCGCCGAGTCGAGTAAGAGTGCCAAGTCGACATAGAGCACAGAGTCGAGATAGAGTGGTAAGTCGAATTAGAATACTGAGTCGAGATAGAGCTCCGAGCTGAGATTGAGCGCTGAGTCAAGTCAGAGTGGCAAGAAGAGATAGAGTGCCAAGTAGGATAGAGCACTGAGTCGAGATAGAGCGCTGAGTCGAGTCAGAGTGGCAAGTCGAGATAGAGTGCCAAGTCGAGATAGAGCGCTGAGTCGAGTTAGAGCGCTGAGTCGACTTAGAGTACCGAGCCGACATAGAGTACCAAGTCGTGATAGAGCACCGAGTCAAGATACAGCGCTGAGTCGAGTCAGAATGGCAAGCAGAGTTAGAGTGCCGAGTCGAGATAGAGTGCTGAGTCGAGTTAGAGTGGCAAGTCGAGTTAGAGAGCTGAGTCAAGATAGAGTGCTGTGTCGAGATAGAGTGCTGAGTAGAGTCAGAGTGCCGTGTTGAGTTAGAGCGCCGAGTTGAGTTACAGTGCAGATACGAGATAGAGTACAGAGTAGGATCAGAGCACCGAGTCGAGATTGGGTGCTGAGTAGAGTCAGAGCACCAAGTCCAGTTAGAGTGCCGGATTGATTTAGAGTACCGAGTCCAGTTAGAGTGTCGAGTTGAGATAGAGCGCTGAGTTGAGATAGAGCGCTGAGTCGAGATAGAGCACCGAGTCGATATAGAGTGCTGAGTCGAGTCAGAATGGCAAGTCGAGATAGATTACTGAGTCGAAATAGAGTGCAGAGTCGAGATAGAGTGCTGAGTCGAGATAGAGCACCGAGTCTGGTTAGGGTGCTGAGTCGAGATAGAGCGCCGAGTCAATATAGAGCGCTGAGTCAAGTCAGAATGGCAAGTCGAGATAGAGTACCAAGTCGAGATAGAGTGCTGAGTCGAGAAAGAGTGCTGAGTCGAGTTCGAGTGGCAAGTCGAGTTAGAGAGCCGAGTCAAGATAGAGTGCTGTGTCGAGATAGAGTGCTGAGTAGAATCAGAGTGCCGTGTTGAGTTAGAGCGCCGAGTTGAGTTACAGTGCAGATACGAGATAGAGTACAGAGTAGGATCAGAGCACCGAGTCGAGATTGGCTGCTGAGTAGAGTCAGAGCACCAAGTCCAGTTAGAGTGCCGGACTAATTTAGAGTACCGAGTTCAGTTAGAGCACCGAGTTGAGATAGAGCGCCGAGTCGAGATACAGTGCTGAGTCGAGTCAGAATGGCAAGTCGAGATAGAGTACCGAGTCGACATAGAGTGCTGAGACGAGATAGAGCGCCAAGTCCAGTTAGAGTGCCGAGTCGTGGTAGAGCGCCGAGTCGAGATAGTGCTGGGATCCACGTGGGGCGTTATGTCGAGATAGAGCGCTGAGTCGCGTCAGAATGGCAAGTCGAGATGGAGTGCAGAGTCGAGATAGAGCACCGAGTCGAGATGGAGTGCTGAATCGAGATAGAGTGCTGAGTCGAGATAAAGCACCGAGTCCAGTTAGGGTGCTGAGTCAAGATAGAGCGCTGAGTCGAGTCAGAGTGGCAAGTCGAGATAGAGCGCCGAGTCGAGATAAAGTGCTGAGTAGAGTCAGAGTGCCGAGTTGAGTTAGAGCGCCAAGTCGAGTTACAGAGCAGATACGAGATATAGTACAGAGTAGTATCAGAGCACCGAGTCAAGATAGGGTGCTGAGTAGAGTCAGAGCACTGAGTCCAGTTAGAGTGCCGGATTAATTTAGAGTACCGAGTCCAGTTAGAGTGCCGAGTCGAGATAGAGCACGAGTTGAGATAGAGCGCTGAGTCGAGTCAGAGCGGCAAGAAGAGATAGAGTACCGAGTCGAGATAGAGTGCTGAGACGAGATAGAGCGCCAAGTCCAGTTAGAGTGCTGAGTCGAGGTAGAGCGCCGAGTCGAGATAGAGCGCCGGATCCACTTAGGGTGCTGAGCTGAGATAGAGCGCTGAGTCAAGATAGAGCGCTGATTCGAGTCAGAATGGCAAGAAGAGATAGATTGCCCAGTCGAGATAGAGTGCTGAGTCGAGATAGAGAGCCAAGTCCAGTTAGAGTGCTGAGTTGAGGTAGAACGCTGAGTTGAGGAAGAACGCTGAGTCGAGATAGAGCGCTGAGTCGAGTCAGAATGGCAAGTCGAGATAGAGTACCGAGTCGAGATAGAGTGCTGAGTCGAGATAGAGTGCTGAGTTGATATAGAGCACCGAGTCCAGTTAGGGTGCTGAGTCCAGATAGAGTGCTGAGTCGAGTTAGAGCGCCGAGTCGATATAGAGCGCTGAGTCAAGTCAGAATGGCAAGTCGAGGTAGAGCGCTGAGTCGAGATAGAGCGCTGAGTCGAGATAGAGTGCTGAGTTGAGATAGAGAGCCAATTCCAGTTAGAGTGCTGAGTTGAGGTAGAACGCTGAGTCGAGATAGAGCGCTGAGTCGAGTCAGAATGGCAAGTCGAGATAGATTACCGAGTCGAGACAGAGTGCTGAGTCAAGATAGAGCACCGAGTCCAGTTAGGGTGCTGAGTCGAGATAGAGCGCTGAGTTGAGTCAGAATGGCATGTCGAGATAGAGTACCGAGTCGAGATAGAGTGCTGAGTCGAGATACAGCGCTGAATCGAGTCAGAGTGGCAAGAAGAGATAGAGTGTCGAGTTGTGATAGAGCACTGAGTCGAGTCAGAATGGCAAGTCGAGATAGAGTGCTGAGTCGAGTCAGAATGACAAGTTGAGATAGAATACCGAGTCGAGATAGAGTGCTGAGTCGAGATAGAGTGCTGAGTCGAGATAGAGCGCCGAGTCCAGTTAGGGTGCTGAATTGAGATAGAGCGCTGAGTCGAGATAGAGCTCTGAGTCGAGTCAGAATGGCAAGTCGAGATAGAGTACCGAGTCGAGATAGAGTGCTGAGACGAGATAGAGCACCAACTCCAGTTAGAGTGCCGAGTCGTGGTAGAGCGCCGAGTCGATATAGAGCGCTGAGTTGAGTCAGAATGGCATCGTGATAGAGTAACAAGTCGAGATAGAGCACGGAGTCGAGAGAGAGTGCTAAGTCGAGTGAGAGTGCCAAGTCGAGATACAGTGCCGAGTCGAGATAGAGTGCCGAGTCAAGATTGAGCGCCAAGTCAAGTTAGAGTGCTCAGCCAAGTTAGAGGGCCGAGCCGAGTTAGAGTGCTGAGTCGAGATAGACTGCTGAGTAGAGTCAGCATGCCGAGTCGAGATAGATTGCTCAGTAGAGTCTGATCCCCGAGTATAGTTAGAGTACCGAGTCGCGATAGAGCACGGAGTCGAGATAGAGTGCTAAGTCGAATTAGAGTGCCGAGTCGAGTGAGAGTGCCGAGTTGAGATAGAATGCCGAGTCGAGATAGAGTGCCATGTCGAGATAGAGCACAGAGTCGAGATAGAGTGCTAAGTCGAGTTAGAGTGCTAAGTCGAGTTAGAGTGGCAAGTCGAGATAGAGCGCCGAGTCGAGATAGAGCGCCGAGTCGAGATAGAGCGCCGAGTCGAGTTAGAGTGCTGAGTCGACATTGAGCACAGAGTCGAGATAGAGTGCTAAGTCGGATTAGAGTGCCGTGTCGAGTGAGAGTGCCGAGTCGAGATAGAACGCTGAGTCGAGATAGAGTGCTAAGTCGAGTAAGCGTGCCGCGTCGAGATAGAGTGCCGAGTCGAGATAGAGTGCCGAGTCGAGATAGAGTGCCGAGTCGAGATAGAGTGCCGAGTTGAGATAGAATGCCGAGTCGAGATAGAGTGCCATGTCGAGATAGAGCACAGAGTCGAGATAGAGTGCTAAGTCGAGTTAGAGTGCTAAGTCGAGTTAGAGTGGCAAGTCGAGATAGAGCGCCGAGTCGAGATAGAGCGCCGAGTCGAGATAGAGCGCCGAGTCGAGTTAGAGTGCTGAGTCGACATTGAGCACAGAGTCGAGATAGAGTGCTAAGTCGGATTAGAGTGCCGTGTCGAGTGAGAGTGCCGAGTCGAGATAGAACGCTGAGTCGAGATAGAGTGCTAAGTCGAGTAAGCGTGCCGCGTCGAGATAGAGTGCCGAGTCGAGATAGAGTGCCGAGTCGAGATAGAGTGCCGAGTCGAGATAGAGAGCCGAGTTGAGTTAGAGCGCTGAGTTGAGTTAGAGTGCAGATACGAGATAGAGTACAGACTAGTATCAGAGCATCGAGTCAAGATAGCGTGCTGAGTAGAGTTAGAGCACTGAGTCCAGTTAGAGTGCCGGATTGATTTAGAGTACCGAGTCCAGTTAGAGTGCCGAGTCGAGATAGAGCGCGAGTTGAGATAGAGCGCTGAGTCGAGTCAGAGTGGCAAGAATAGATAGAGTGCCGAGTCGAGATAGAGTGCTGAGAAGAGATAGAGCGCCAAGTTCAGTTAGAGTGCTGAGTCGAGGTCGAGCGCCGAGTCGAGATAGAGCGCCGGATCCACTTAGGTTGCTGGGTCGAGATAGAGCGCTGAGTCGAGTTAGAGCGCCGAGTCGAGTTAGAGTGCCAAGTCGACATAGAGCACAGAGTCGAGATAGAGTGGTAAGTCGAATTAGAGTACTGAGTCAAGATAGAGCTCCGAGCCGAGATAGAGCGCTGAGTCGAGTCAGAGTGGCAAGAAGAGTTTGAGTGCCGAGTCGAGATAGAGTGCTGAGTAGAGTCAGAGTGCCGAGTTGAGTTGGAGCCCCGAGTCGAGTTACAGTGCAAATACGAGATAGAGTACAGAGTAGTATCAGAGCACTGAGTCAAGATAGGGTGCTGAGTAGAGTCTGAGCACTGAGTCCAGTTAGAGTGCCGGATTGATTTAGAGTACCGAGTCCAGTTAGAGTGCCGAGTCGAGATAGAGCGCGAGTTGAGACAGAGCGCTGAGTCGAGTCAGAGTGGCAAGAAGAGATAGATTGCCGAGTCGAGATAGAGTGCTGAGAAGAGATAGAGCGCCAAGTCCAGTTAGAGTGCTGAGTCGAGGTAGAGCGCTGAGTCAAGATAGAGCGCCGGATCCACTTAGGTTGCTGAGTCGAGATAGAGCACTGAGTCAAGATAGAGTACTGAGTGCAGTCAGAATGGCAAGAAGAGATAGATTGCCGAGTCTAGATAGAGTGCTGAGTTGATATAGAGCGCTGAGTCGAGTCAGAGTGGCAAGAAGAGTTAGAGTGCCGAGTCAAGATAGAGCGCTGAGTCGAGTCAGAGTGGCAAGAAGAGTTAGAGTGCCGAGTCAAGATAGAGTGCTGTGTCTAGATAGAGTGCTGAGTAGCGTCAGAGTGCCGTGTTGAGTTAAAGCGCCGAGTTGAGTTACAGTGCAGATGCGAGATAGAGTACCGAGTAGGTTCAGAGCACTGAGTCGAGATTGGGTGCTGAGTAGAGTCAGAGCACCAAGTCCAGTTAGAGTGCTGGATTGATTTAGAGTACCGAGTCCAGTTAGAGTTCCGAGTCGAGATAGGGCGCTGAGTCGAGTCAGAATGGCAAGTCGAGATAGAGAGCCGAGTCGAAACAGAGCACTGAGTCGAGTTAGAGCGCCGAGTCTAGGTAGAGTGCTGTGTCCAGTTAGAAAGCCAAGTAGAGTCAGAGCGCCGAGGTGAGTTAGAGTGGTGAGACCTGTTAGAGTGCCGAGTCGAGAGAAAGCGCCAAGTTGAGATAGAGTGCCGAGTCGAGATACAGCACGTAGTCGAGATAGAGTGCTAAGTCGAGTGAGATGCCAAGTTGAGATAGAGGGCCGAGTCGAGATAGAGTGCGGAGTCGAGATAGACTGCTGAGTAGAGTCAGCACGCCGAGTCGAGATAGATTGCTCAGTAGAGTCAGATCCCCGAGTATAGTTAGAGTATCGAGTTGAGTTAAAGCACCGAGTCAAGTTAGAGTGCCAAGTCGCGATAGAGCACCGAGTCGAGTGAGAGTGCCGAGTCGACATAGAGCACTGAGTCGAGATAGAGTGCAAAGTCGAATTGGAGTGCCGAGGCGACATAGAGCATAGAGTTGAAATAGAGCGCTGAGTCGAGTCAGAATGGCAAGTCAAGATAGAGTACTAAGTCGAGATAGAGCTCCTAGCCGAGATAGAGTGCTGAGTCGAGTCAGAGTGGCAAGAAGAGATAGAGTGGCAAGTCGAGATAGAGTGCCAAGTCGAGATAGAGCGCTGAGTCGAGTTAGAGCGCTGAGTCGAGTTAGAGTACCGAGCCGACATAGAGTACCAAGTCATGATAGAGCACCGAGTCAAGATACAGCGCTGAGTTGAGTCAGAATGGCAAGAAGAGTTAGAGTGCCGAGTCGAGATAGAGTGCTGAGTCGAGTTAGAGTGGCAAGTCGAATTAGAGAGCCGAGTCAAGACAGAGTGCTGTGTCGAGATAGAGTGCTGAGTAGAGTCAGAGTGCCGTGTTGAGTTAGAGCGCCGAGTTGAGTTACAGTGCAGATACGAGATAGAGTACAGAGTAGGATCAGAGCACCGAGTCGAGATTGGGTTGCTGAGTAGAGTCAGAGCACCAAGTCCAGTTAGAGTGCCGGATTGATTTAGAGTACCGAGTCCAGTTAGAGTGCTGAGTTGAGATAGAGCGCTGAGTCGAGATAGAGCGCTGAGTCGAGTCAGAATGGCAAGTCGAGATAGATTGCCGAGCCGAGATAGAGTGCTGAGTTGAGATAGAGAGCCAAGTCCAGTTAGAGTGCTGAGTTGAGGTAGAACGCTGAGTTGAGGTAGAATGCTGAGTCGAGATAGAGCGCTGAGTCGAGTCAGAATGGCAAGTCGAGATAGAGTACCGAGTCGACATAGAGTGCTGAGACGAGATAGAGCGCCAAGTCCAGTTAGAGTGCCGAGACGAGGTAAAGTGCTGAGTCGAGATAGAGCGCCGGATCCACTTAGGGTGCTGAGTCGAGATAGAGCGCTGAGTCGAGATAGAGCGCAGAGTCGAGTCAGAGTGCCAAGTCGAGATAGAGCGCTGAGTCGAGTTAGAGCGCTGAGTCGAGTTAGAGTGCCAAGTCGACATAGAGCACAGAGTCGAGATAGAGTGGTAAGTCGAATTAGAATACTGAGTCGAGATAGAGCTCCGAGCTGAGATAGAGCGCTGAGTCGAGTCAGAGTGGCAAGAAGAGATAGAGTGCCAAGTAAGATAGAGCTCTGAGTCGAGATAGAGTGCTGAGTCGAGTCAGAGTGGCAAGTCGAGATAGAGTACCAAGTCGAGATAGAGCACCGAGTCGAGATAGAGCGCCGAGTCGAGATAGAGCGCTGAGCCGAGTCAGAATGGCAAGTCGAGATAGAGTGCCAAGTCGAGATAGAGCGCTGTGTCGAGTTAGAGCGCCGAGTCGAGTTAGAGTGCCAATTCGACATAGAGCACAGAGTCAAGATAGAGTGGTAAGTCGAATTAGAATACTGAGTCGAGATAGAGCTCCGAGCTGAGATAGAGCGCTGAGTCGAGTCAGAGTGGCAAGAAGAGATAGAGTGCCGAGTCAAGATGGAGCACTGAGTCAAGATAGAGCGCTGAGTCGAGTCAGAGTGGTAAGAAGAGTTTGAGTGCCGAGTCGAGATAGAGTGCTGAGTAGAGTCAGAGTGCCGAGTTGAGTTGGAGCCCCGAGTTGAGTTACAGAGCAGATACGAGATAGAGTACAGAGTAGTATCAGAGCACCGAGTCAAGATAGGGTGCTGAGTAGAGTCAGAGCACTGAGTCCAGTTAGAGTGCCGGATTGATTTAGAGTACCGAGTCCAGTTAGAGTGCCGAGTCGAGATAGAGCGCGAGTTGAGATAGAGCGCTGAGTCGAGTCAGAGTGGCAAGAATAGATAGATTGCCGAGTCAAGATAGAGTGCTGAGAAGAGATAGAGCGCCAAGTTCAGTTAGAGTGCTGAGTCGAGGACGAGCGCTGAGTCGAGATAGAGCGCCGGATCCACTTAGGTTGCTGAGTCGAGATAGAGCGCTGAGTCGAGTTAGAGCGCTGAGTCGAGTTAGAGTGCCAAGTCGAGATAGAGTGCCAAGTCGAGATAGAGCGCTGAGTCGAGTTAGAGCGCTGAGTCGAGTTAGAGTACCGAGCCGACATAGAGTACCAAGTCGTGATAGAGCACCGAGTCAAGATACAGCGCTGAGTCGAGTCAGAATGGCAAGCAGAGTTAGAGTGCCGAGTCGAGATAGAGTGCTGAGTCGAGTTAGAGTGGCAAGTCGAGTTAGAGAGCCGAGTCAAGATAGAGTGCTGTGTCGAGATAGAGTGCTGAGTAGAGTCAGATTGCCGTGTTGAGTTAGAGCGCCGAGTTGAGTTACAGTGCAGATACGAGATAGAGTACAGAGTAGGATCAGAGCACCGAGTCGAGATTGGGTGCTGAGTAGAGTCAGAGCACCAAGTCCATTTAGAGTGCCGGATTGATTTAGAGTACCGAGTCCAGTTAGAGTGTCGAGTTGAGATACAGCGCTGAGTTGAGATAGAGCGCTGAGTCGAGATAGAGCACCGAGTCGATATAGAGTGCTGAGTCGAGTCAGAATGGCAAGTCGAGATAGAGTACTGAGTCGAGATAGAGTGCAGAGTCGAGATAGAGTGCTGAGTCGAGATAGAGCACCGAGTCTAGTTAGGGTGCTGAGTCGAGATAGAGTGCTGAGTCGAGATCGAGCACTGAGTCGAGTCAGAATGGCAAGTCGAGATAGAGTGCTGAGTCGAGATAGAGCGCCGAGTCGATATAGAGCGCTGTGTCAAGTCAGAATGGCAAGTCGAGATAGAGTACCAAGTCGAGATAGAGTGCTGATTTGAGAAAGAGTGCTGAGTCGAGTTCGAGTGGCAATTCCAGTTAGAGAGCTGAGTCAAGATAGAGTGCTGCGTCGAGATAGAGTGCTGAGTAGAATCAGAGTGCCGTGTTGAGTTAGAGCGCCGAGTTGAGTTACAGTGCAGATACGAGATAGAGTACAGAGGAGGATCAGAGCACCGAGTCGAGATTGGCTGCTGAGTAGAGTCAGAGCACCAAGTCCAGTTAGAGTGCCGGATTGATTTAGAGTACCGAGTTCAGTTAGAGCACCGAATTGAGATAGAGCGCCGAGTCGAGATACAGTGCTGAGTCGAGTCAGAATGGCAAGTCGAGATAGAGTACCGAGTCGACATAGAGTGCTGAGACGAGATAGAGCACCAAGTCCAGTTAGAGTGCCGAGTCGTGGTAGAGCGCCGAGTCGAGATATTGCTGCGGATCCACGTGGGGCGTTATGTCGAGATAGAGCGCTGAGTCGCGTCAGAATGGCAAGTCGAGAGGGAGTGCAGAGTCGAGATAGAGCACCGAGTCGAGTTAGAGTGCTGAATCGAGATAGAGTGCTGAGTCGAGATAAAGCACCGAGTCCAGTTAGGGTGCTGAGTCAAGATAGAGCGCTGTGTTGAGATAGAACGCTGAGTCGAGTCAGAGTGGCAAGTCGAGATAGAGCGCCGAGTCGAGATAGAGTGCTGAGTAGAGTCAGAGTGCCGAGTTGAGTTAGAGCGCCAAGTCGAGTTACAGAGCAGATACGAGATAGAGTACAGAGTAGTATCAGAGCACCGAGTCAAGATAGGGTGCTGAGTAGAGTCAGAGCACTGAGTCCAGTTAGAGTGCCGGATTAATTTAGAGTACCGAGTCCAGTTAGAGTGCCGAGTCCAGATGGAGCACGAGTTGAGATAGAGCGCTGAGTCGAGTCAGAGCGGCAAGAAGAGATAGAGTACTGAGTTGAGATAGAGTGCTGAGACGAGATAGAGCGCCAAGTCCAGTTAGAGTGCTGAGTCGAGGTAGAGCGCCGAGTCGAGATAGAGCGCCGGATCCACTTAGGGTGCTGAGCTGAGATAGAGCGCTGAGTCAAGATAGAGCGCTGATTCGAGTCAGAATGGCAAGAAGAGATAGATTGCCCAGTCGAGATAGAGTGCTGAGTCGAGATAGAGAGCCAAGTCCAGTTAGAGTGCTGAGTTGAGGTAGAACGCTGAGTTGAGGAAGAACGCTGAGTCGAGATAGAGCGCTGAGTCGAGTCAGAATGGCAAGTCGAGATAGAGTACCGAGTCGAGATAGAGTGCTGAGTCGAGATAGAGTGCTGAGTTGATATAGAGCACCGAGTCCAGTTAGGGTGCTGAGTCGAGATAGAGCGCTGAGTCGAGATAGAGCACTGAGTCGAGTCAGAATGGCTAGTCGAGATAGAGTGCTGAGTCGAGTTAGAGCGCCGAGTCGATATAGAGCGCTGAGTCAAGTCAGAATGGCAAGTCGAGGTAGAGTGCCGAGTCGAGATAGAGCGCTGAGTCGAGATAGAGTGCTGAGTTGAGATAGAGAGCCAATTCCAGTTAGAGTGCTGAGTTGAGGTAGAACGCTGAGTCGAGATAGAGCGCTGAGTCGAGTCAGAATGGCAATTCGAGATAGAGTACCGAGTCGAGATAGAGTGCTGAGTCGAGATAGAGCACCGAGTCCAGTTAGGGTGCTGAGTCGAGATAGAGCGCTGAGTTGAGTCAGAATGGCATGTTGAGATAGAGTACCGAGTCGAGATAGAGTGCTGAGTCGAGATAGAGTGCTGCGTCGAGATAGAGCACCGAGTCCAGTTAGAGTGCTGAGTTGAGATACAGCGCTGAATCGAGTCAGAGTGGCAAGAAGAGATAGAGTGCCGAGTTGTGATAGAGCACTGAGTCGAGTCAGAATGGCAAGTCGAGATAGAGTGCTGAGTCGAGATAGAGCACCGAGTCGATATAGAGCGCTGAGTCGAGTCAGAATGACAAGTTGAGATAGAATACCGAGTCGAGATAGAGTGCTGAGTCAAGATAGAGTGCTGAGTCGAGATAGAGCGCCGAGTCCAGTTAGGGTGCTGAATCGAGATAGAGCGCTGAGTCGAGATAGAGCGCTGAGTCGAGTCAGAATGGCAAGTCGAGATAGAGTACCGAGTCGAGATAGAGTGCTAAGACGAGATAGAGCACCAAGTCCAGTTAGAGTGCCGAGTCGTGGTAGAGCGCCGAGTCGATATAGAGCGCTGAGTTGAGTCAGAATGGCGTCGTGATAGAGTACCAAGTCGAGATAGAGCACGGAGTTGAGATAGAGCACGGAGTCGAGAGAGAGTGCTAAGTCGAGTGAGAGTGCCAAGTCGAGATACAGTGCCGAGTCGAGATAGAGTGCCGAGTCGAGATTGAGCGCCAAGTCAAGTTAGAGTGCTAAGCCAAGTTAGAGCGCCGAGCCGAGTTAGAGTGCAGAGTCGAGATAGACTGCTGAGTAGAGTCAGCACGCCGAGTCGAGATAGATTGCTCAGTAGAGTCTGATCCCCGTGTATATTTAGAGTACCGAGTCGCGATAGAGCACGGAGTCGAGATAGAGTGCTAATTCGAATTGCAGTGCCGAGTCGAGTGAGAGTGCCGAGTTGAGATAGAGCGCCAAGTCGAGTTACAGAGCAGATACGAGATGGAGTACAGAGTAGTATCAGAGCACCGAGTCAAGATAGGGTGCTGAGTAGAGTCAGAGCACTGAGTCCAGTTAGAGTGCCGGATTAATTTAGAGTACCGAGTCCAGTTAGAGTGCCGAGTCCAGATAGAGCACGAGTTGAGATAGAGCGCTGAGTCGAGTCAGAGCGGCAAGAAGAGATAGAGTACCGAGTCGAGATAGAGTGCTGAGACCGATAGAGCGCCAAGTCCAGTTAGAGTGCTGAGTCGAGGTAGAGCACCGAGTCGAGATAGAGCGCCGGATCCACTTAGGGTGCTGAGCTGAGATAGAGCGCTGAGTCAAGATAGAGCGCTGATTCGAGTCAGAATGGCAAGAAGAGATAGATTGCCCAGTCGAGATAGAGTGCTGAGTCGAGATAGAGAGCCAAGTCCAGTTAGAGTGCTGAGTTGAGGTAGAACGCTGAATTGAGTAAGAACGCTGAGTCGAGATAGAGCGCTGAGTCGAGTCAGAATGGCAAGTCGAGATAGAGTACCGAGTCGAGATAGAGTGCTGAGTCGAGATAGAGTGCTGAGTTGATATAGAGCACCGAGTCCAGTTAGGGTGCTGAGTCGAGATAGAGAGCCAATTCCAGTTAGAGTGCTGAGCTGAGGTAGAACGCTGAGTCGAGATAGAGCGCTGAGTCGAGTCAGAATGTCAAGTCGAGATAGAGTACCGAGTCGAGATAGAGTGCTGAGTCGAGATAGAGCACCGAGTCCAGTTAGGGTGCTGAGTCGAGATAGAGCGCTGAGTTGAGTCAGAATGGCATGTCGAGATAGAGTACCGAGTCGAGATAGACTGCTGAGTCGAGATAGAGTGCTGCGTCGAGATAGAGCACCGAGTCCAGTTAGAGTGCTGAGTCGAGATACAGCGCTGAATCAAGTCAGAGTGGCAAGAAGAGATAGAGTGCCGAGTTGTGATAGAGCACTGAGTCGAGTCAGAATGGCAAGTCGAGATAGAGTGCTGAGTCGAGATAGAGCACCGAGTCGTTATAGAGCGCTGAGTCGAGTCAGAATGACAAGTTGAGATAGAATACCGAGTCGAGATAGAGTGCTGAGTCAAGATAGAGTGCTGAGTCGAGGTAGAGCGCCGAGTCCAGTTAGGGTGCTGAATCGAGATAGAGCGCTGAGTCGAGATAGAGCGCTGAGTCGAGTCAGAATGGCAAGTCGAGATAGAGTACCGAGTCGAGATAGAGTGCTAAGACGAGATAGAGCACCAAGTCCAGTTAGAGTGCCGAGTCGTGGTAGAGCGCCGAGTCGATATAGAGCGCTGAGTTGAGTCAGAATGGCGTCGTGATAGAGTACCAAGTCGAGATAGAGCACGGAGTTGAGATAGAGCACGGAGTCGAGAGAGAGTGCTAAGTCGAGTGAGAGTGCCAAGTCGAGATACAGTGCCGAGTCGAGATAGAGTGCCGAGTCGAGATTGAGCGCCAAGTCAAGTTAGAGTGCTAAGCCAAGTTAGAGCGCCGAGCCGAGTTAGAGTGCAGAGTCGAGATAGACTGCTGAGTAGAGTCAGCACGCCGAGTCGAGATAGATTGCTCAGTAGAGTCTGATCCCCGTGTATATTTAGAGTACCGAGTCGCGATAGAGCACGGAGTCGAGATAGAGTGCTAATTCGAATTGCAGTGCCGAGTCGAGTGAGAGTGCCGAGTTGAGATAGAGCGCCAAGTCGAGTTACAGAGCAGATACGAGATGGAGTACAGAGTAGTATCAGAGCACCGAGTCAAGATAGGGTGCTGAGTAGAGTCAGAGCACTGAGTCCAGTTAGAGTGCCGGATTAATTTAGAGTACCGAGTCCAGTTAGAGTGCCGAGTCCAGATAGAGCACGAGTTGAGATAGAGCGCTGAGTCGAGTCAGAGCGGCAAGAAGAGATAGAGTACCGAGTCGAGATAGAGTGCTGAGACGAGATAGAGCGCCAAGTCCAGTTAGAGTGCTGAGTCGAGGTAGAGCACCGAGTCGAGATAGAGCGCCGGATCCACTTAGGGTGCTGAGCTGAGATAGAGCGCTGAGTCAAGATAGAGCGCTGATTCGATTCAGAATGGCAAGAAGAGATAGATTGCCCAGTCGAGATAGAGTGCTGAGTCGAGATAGAGAGCCAAGTCCAGTTAGAGTGCTGAGTTGAGGTAGAACGCTGAGTTGAGGAAGAACGCTGAGTCGAGATAGAGCGCTGAGTCGAGTCAGAATGGCAAGTCGAGATAGAGTACCGAGTCGAGATAGAGTTCTGAGTCGAGATAGAGTGCTGAGTTGATATAGAGCACCGAGTCCAGTTAGGGTGCTGAGTCGAGATAGAGCGCTGAGTCGAGATAGAGCACTGAGTCGAGTCAGAATGGCTAGTCGAGATAGAGTGCTGAGTCGAGTTAGAGCGCCGAGTCGATATAGAGCGCTGAGTCAAGTCAGAATGGTAAGTCAAAGTAGAGCGCCGAGTCGAGATAGAGCGCTGAGTCGAGATAGAGTGCTGAGTTGAGATAGAGAGCCAATTCCAGTTAGAGTGCTGAGTTGAGGTAGAACGCTGAGTCGAGATAGAGCGCTGAGTCGAGTCAGAAAGGCAAGTCGAGATAGAGTACCGAGTTGAGATAGAGTGCTGAGTCGAGATAGAGCACCGAGTCCAGTTGGGGTGCTGAGTCGAGATAGAGCGCTGAGTTGAGTCAGAATGGCATGTCGAGATAGAGTACCGAGTCGAGATAGACTGCTGAGTCGAGATAGAGTGCTGCGTCGAGATAGAGCACCGAGTCCAGTTAGAGTGCTGAGTCGAGATACAGCGCTGAATCGAGTCAGAGTGGCAAGAAGAGATAGAGTGCCGAGTTGTGATAGAGCACTGAGTCGAGTCAGAATGGCAAGTCGAGATAGAGTGCTGAGTCGAGATAGAGCACCGAGTCGTTATAGATCGCTGAGTCGAGTCAGAATGACAAGTTGAGATAGAATACCGAGTCGAGATAGAGTGCTGAGTCGAGATAGAGTGCTGAGTCGAGATAGAGCGCCGAGTCCAGTTAGGGTGCTGAATCGAGATAGAGCGCTGAGTCGAGATAGAGCTCTGAGTCGAGTCAGAATGGCAAGTCGAGATAGAGTACCGAGTCGAGATAGAGTGCTGAGACGAGATAGAGCACCAAGTCCAGTTAGAGTGCCGAGTCGTGGTAGAGCGCCGAGTCGATATAGAGGGCTGAGTTGAGTCAGAATGGCGTCGTGATAGAGTAACAAGTCGAGATAGAGCACGGAGTCGAGAGAGAGTGCTAAGTCGAGTGAGAGTGCCAAGTCGAGATACAGTGCCGAGTCGAGATAGAGTGCCGAGTCAAGATTGAGCGCCAAGTCAAGTTAGAGTGCTAAGCCAAGTTAGAGCGCCGAGCCGAGTTAGCGTGCTGAGTCGAGATAGACTGCTGAGTAGAGTCAGCTCGCCGAGTCGAGATAGATTGCTCAGTAGAGTCTGATCCCCGAGTATAGTTAGAGTACCGAGTCGCGATAGAGCACGGAGTCGAGATAGAGTGCTAAGTCGAATTAGAGTGCCGAGTCGAGTGAGAGTGCCGAGTTGAGATAGAATGCCGAGTCGAGATAGAGTGCCATGTCGAGATAGAGCACGGAGTCGAGATAGAGTGCTAAGTCGAGTTAGAATGCTAAGTCGAGTTAGAGTGGCAAGTCGAGATAGAGCGCCGAGTCGAGATAGAGCGCCGAGTCGATTAGAGTGCTGAGTCGACATTGAGCACAGAGTCGAGATAGAGTGCTAAGTCGGATTAGAGTGCCGTGTCGAGTGAGAGTGGCAAGTCGAGATAGAGTACCAAGTCGAGATAGAGCACCGAGTCGAGATAGAGCGCTGAGTCGAGTCAGTGTGGTAAGAAGAGTTAGAGCGCCGAGTCGAGATAGAGTGCTGAGTAGAGTCAGAGTGCCGAGTTGAGTTGGTGCCCCGAGTTGAGTTACAGAGCAGATACGAGATAGAGTACAGAGTAGTATCAGAGCACCGAGTCAAGATAGTGTGCTGAGTAGAGTCAGAGCACTGAGTCCAGTTAGAGTGCCGGATTGATTTAGAGTACCGAGTCCAGTTAGAGTGCCGAGTCGAGATAGAGCGCGAGTTGAGATAGAGCGCTGAGTCGAGTCAGAGTGGCAAGAATAGATAGAGCGCCGAGTCGAGATAGAGCGCCGAGTCGATTAGAGTGCTGAGTCGACATTGAGCACTGAGTCCAGTTAGAGTGCCGGATTGATTTAGAGTACCGAGTCCAGTTAGAGTGCCGAGTCGAGATAGAGCACGAATTGAGATAGAGCGCTGAGTCGAGTCAGAGTGGCAAGAATAGATAGAGTGCCGAGTCGAGATAGAGTGCTGAGAAGAGATAGAGCGCCAAGTTCAGTTAGAGTGCTGAGTCGAGGTCGAGCGCCGAGTCGAGATAGAGCGCCGGATCCACTTAGGTTGCTGAGTCGAGATAGAGCGCTGAGTCGAGTTAGAGCGCCGAGTCGAGTTAGAGTGCCAAGTCGACATAGAGCACAGAGTCGAGATAGAGTGGTAAGTCGAATTAGAGTACTGAGCCAAAATAGAGCTCCGAGCCGAGATAGAGCGCTGAGTCGAGTCAGAGTGACAAGAAGAGTTTGAGTGCCGAGTCGAGATAGAGTGCTGAGTAGAGTCAGAGTGCCGAGTTGAGTTGGAGCCCCGAGTCGAGTTACAGAGCAAATACGAGATAGAGTACAGAGTAGGATCAGAGCACTGAGTCAAGATAGGGTGCTGAGTAGAGTCTGAGCACTGAGTCCAGTTAGAGTGTCGGATTGATTTAGAGTACCGAGTCCAGTTAGAGTGCCGAGTCGAGATAGAGCGCGAGTTGAGACAGAGCGCTGAGTTGAGTCAGAGTGGCAAGAAGAGATAGATTGCCGAGTCGAGATAGAGTGCTGAGAAGAGATAGAGCGCCAAGTCCAGTTAGAGTGCTGAGTCGAGGTAGAGCGCTGAGTCGAGATAGAGCGCCGGATCCACTTAGGTTGCTGAGTCGAGATAGAGCGCTGAGTCGAGATAGAGTACTGAGTGCAGTCAGAATGGCAAGAAGAGATAGATTGCCGAGTCTAGATAGAGTGCTGAGTTGATATAGAGCGCTGAGTCGAGTCAGAGTGGCAAGAAGAGTTAGTGCCGAGTCAAGATAGAGCGCTGAGTCGAGTCAGAGTGGCAAGAAGAGTTAGAGTGCCAAGTCAAGATAGAGTGCTGTGTCTAGATAGAGTGCTGAGTAGCGTCAGAGTGCCGTGTTGAGTTAAAGCGCCGAGTTGAGTTACAGTGCAGATGCGAGATAGAGTACAGAGTAGGATCAGAGCACTGAGTCGAGATTGGGTGCTGAGTAGAGTCAGAGCACCAAGTCCAGTTAGAGTGCTGGATTGATTTAGAGTACCGAGTCCAGTTAGAGTTCCGAGTCGAGATAGAGCGCTGAGTCGAGTCAGAATGGCAAGTCGAGATAGAGAGCCAAGTCGAAATAGAGCACTGAGTTGAGTTAGAGCGCCGAGTCGAGGTAGAGTGCTGCGTCCAGTTAGAAAGCCAAGTAGAGTCAGAGCGCCGAGGTGAGTTAGAGTGGTGAGACCTGTTAGAGTGCCGAGTCGAGAGAAAGCGCCAAGTTGAGATAGAGTGCCGAGTCGAGATACAGCACATAGTCGAGATAGAGTGCTAAGTCGAGTGAGATGCCAAGTTGAGATAGAGTGCCGAGTCGAGATAGAGTGCGGAGTCGAGATAGACTGCTGAGTAGAGTCAGCACGCCGTGTCGAGATAGATTGCTCAGTAGAGTCAGATCCCCGAGTATAGTTAGAGTATCGAGTTGAGTTAAAGCACCGAGTCGAGTTAGAGTGCCAAGTCGAGATAGAGCACCGAGTCGAGTGAGAGTGCCGAGTCGACATAGAGCACTGAGTCGAGATAGAGCGCTGAGTCGAGTCAGAAGGGCAAGTCGAGATAGAGTACTGAGTCGAGATAGAGCTCCTAGCCGAGATAGAGTGCTGAGTCGAGTCAGAGTGGCAAGAAGAGATAGAGTGCCGAGTCGAGATAGAGCACTGAGTCGAGATAGAGCGCTGAGTCGTGTCAGAGTGGCAAGTCGAGATAGAGTGCCAAGTCGAGATAGAGCGCTGAGTCGAGTTAGAGCGCTGAGTCGAGTTAGAGTACCGAGCCGACATAGAGTACCAAGTCGTGATAGAGCACCGAGTCAAGATACAGTGCTGAGTCGAGTCAGAATGGCAAGAACAGTTAGAGAGCCGAGTCAAGACAGAGTGCTGTGTCGAGATAGAGTGCTGAGTATAGTCAGAGTGCCGTGTTGAGTTACAGCGCCGAGTTGAGTTACAGTGCAGATACGAGATAGAGTACAGAGTAGGATCAGAGCACCGAGTCGAGATTGGGTGCTGAGTAGAGTCAGAGCACCAAGTCCAGTTAGAGTGCCGGATTGATTTAGAGTACCGAGTCCAGTTAGAGTGCCGAGTTGAGATAGAGCGCTGAGTTGAGATAGAGCGCTGAGTTGAGATAGAGCGCTGAGTCGAGATAGAGCACCGAGTCGATATAGAGTGCCGAGTCGAGTCAGAATGGCAAGTCGAGATAGAGTACCGAGTCGAGATAGAGTGCAGAGTCGAGATAGAGTGCAGAGTCGAGATAGAGCACCGAGTCTAGTTAGGGTGCTGAGTCGAGATAGACTGCTGAGTCGAGATAGACTGCTGAGTAGAGTCAGCACGCCGAGTCGAGATAGATTGCTCAGTAGAGTCTGATCCCCGAGTATAGTTAGAGTACCGAGTCGCGATAGAGCACGGAGTCGAGATAGAGTGCTAAGTCGAATTAGAGTGCCGAGTCGAGTGAGAGTGCCGAGTTGAGATAGAATGCCGAGTCGAGATAGAGTGCCATGTCGAGATAGAGCACGGAGTCGAGATAGAGTGCTAAGTCGAGTTAGAGTGCTAAGTCGAGTTAGAGTGGCAAGTCGAGATAGAGCGCCGAGTCGAGATAGAGCGCCGAGTCGATTAGAGTGCTGAGTCGACATTGAGCACAGAGTCGAGATAGAGTGCTAAGTCAGATTAGAGTGCCGTGTCGAGTGAGAGTGGCAAGTCGAGATAGAGTACCAAGTCGAGATAGAGCACCGAGTCGAGATAGAGCGCTGAGTCGAGTCAGTGTGGTAAGAAGAGTTAGAGCGCTGAGTCGAGATAGAGTGCTGAGTAGAGTCAGAGTGCCGAGTTGAGTTGGTGCCCCGAGTTGAGTTACAGAGCAGATACGAGATAGAGTACAGAGTAGTATCAGAGCACCGAGTCAAGATAGTGTGCTGAGTAGAGTCAGAGCACTGAGTCCAGTTAGAGTGCCGGATTGATTTAGAGTACCGAGTCCAGTTAGAGTGCCGAGTCGAGATAGAGCGCGAGTTGAGATAGAGCGCTGAGTCGAGTCAGAGTGGCAAGAATAGATAGAGCGCCGAGTCGAGATAGAGCGCCGAGTCGATTAGAGTGCTGAGTCGACATTGAGCACTGAGTCCAGTTAGAGTGCCGGATTGATTTAGAGTACCGAGTCCAGTTAGAGTGCCGAGTCGAGATAGAGCACGAATTGAGATAGAGCGCTGAGTCGAGTCAGAGTGGCAAGAATAGATAGAGTGCCGAGTCGAGATAGAGTGCTGAGAAGAGATAGAGCGCCAAGTTCAGTTAGAGTGCTGAGTCGAGGTCGAGCGCCGAGTCGAGATAGAGCGCCGGATCCACTTAGGTTGCTGAGTCGAGATAGAGCGCTGAGTCGAGTTAGAGCGCCGAGTCGAGTTAGAGTGCCAAGTCGACATAGAGCACAGAGTCGAGATAGAGTGGTAAGTCGAATTAGAGTACTGAGCCAAAATAGAGCTCCGAGCCGAGATAGAGCGCTGAGTCGAGTCAGAGTGGCAAGAAGAGTTTGAGTGCCGAGTCGAGATAGAGTGCTGAGTAGAGTCAGAGTGCCGAGTTGAGTTGGAGCCCCGAGTCGAGTTACAGAGCAAATACGAGATAGAGTACAGAGTAGGATCAGAGCACTGAGTCAAGATAGGGTGCTGAGTAGAGTCTGAGCACTGAGTCCAGTTAGAGTGTCGGATTGATTTAGAGTACCGAGTCCAGTTAGAGTGCCGAGTCGAGATAGAGCGCGAGTTGAGACAGAGCGCTGAGTTGAGTCAGAGTGGCAAGAAGAGATAGATTGCCGAGTCGAGATAGAGTGCTGAGAAGAGATAGAGCGCCAAGTCCAGTTAGAGTGCTGAGTCGAGGTAGAGCGCTGAGTCGAGATAGAGCGCCGGATCCACTTAGGTTGCTGAGTCGAGATAGAGCGCTGAGTCGAGATAGAGTACTGAGTGCAGTCAGAATGGCAAGAAGAGATAGATTGCCGAGTCTAGATAGAGTGCTGAGTTGATATAGAGCGCTGAGTCGAGTCAGAGTGGCAAGAAGAGTTAGTGCCGAGTCAAGATAGAGCGCTGAGTCGAGTCAGAGTGGCAAGAAGAGTTAGAGTGCCAAGTCAAGATAGAGTGCTGTGTCTAGATAGAGTGCTGAGTAGCGTCAGAGTGCCGTGTTGAGTTAAAGCGCCGAGTTGAGTTACAGTGCAGATGCGAGATAGAGTACAGAGTAGGATCAGAGCACTGAGTCGAGATTGGGTGCTGAGTAGAGTCAGAGCACCAAGTCCAGTTAGAGTGCTGGATTGATTTAGAGTACCGAGTCCAGTTAGAGTTCCGAGTCGAGATAGAGCGCTGAGTCGAGTCAGAATGGCAAGTCGAGATAGAGAGCCAAGTCGAAATAGAGCACTGAGTTGAGTTAGAGCGCCGAGTCGAGGTAGAGTGCTGCGTCCAGTTAGAAAGCCAAGTAGAGTCAGAGCGCCGAGGTGAGTTAGAGTGGTGAGACCTGTTAGAGTGCCGAGTCGAGAGAAAGCGCCAAGTTGAGATAGAGTGCCGAGTCGAGATACAGCACATAGTCGAGATAGAGTGCTAAGTCGAGTGAGATGCCAAGTTGAGATAGAGTGCCGAGTCGAGATAGAGTGCGGAGTCGAGATAGACTGCTGAGTAGAGTCAGCACGCCGTGTCGAGATAGATTGCTCAGTAGAGTCAGATCCCCGAGTATAGTTAGAGTATCGAGTTGAGTTAAAGCACCGAGTCGAGTTAGAGTGCCAAGTCGAGATAGAGCACCGAGTCGAGTGAGAGTGCCGAGTCGACATAGAGCACTGAGTCGAGATAGAGCGCTGAGTCGAGTCAGAAGGGCAAGTCGAGATAGAGTACTGAGTCGAGATAGAGCTCCTAGCCGAGATAGAGTGCTGAGTCGAGTCAGAGTGGCAAGAAGAGATAGAGTGCCGAGTCGAGATAGAGCACTGAGTCGAGATAGAGCGCTGAGTCGTGTCAGAGTGGCAAGTCGAGATAGAGTGCCAAGTCGAGATAGAGCGCTGAGTCGAGTTAGAGAGCTGAGTCGAGTTAGAGTACCGAGCCGACATAGAGTACCAAGTCGTGATAGAGCACCGAGTCAAGATACAGTGCTGAGTCGAGTCAGAATGGCAAGAACAGTTAGAGAGCCGAGTCAAGACAGAGTGCTGTGTCGAGATAGAGTGCTGAGTATAGTCAGAGTGCCGTGTTGAGTTACAGCGCCGAGTTGAGTTACAGTGCAGATACGAGATAGAGTACAGAGTAGGATCAGAGCACCGAGTCGAGATTGGGTGCTGAGTAGAGTCAGAGCACCAAGTCCAGTTAGAGTGCCGGATTGATTTAGAGTACCGAGTCCAGTTAGAGTGCCGAGTTGAGATAGAGCGCTGAGTTGAGATAGAGCGCTGAGTTGAGATAGAGCGCTGAGTCGAGATAGAGCACCGAGTCGATATAGAGTGCCGAGTCGAGTCAGAATGGCAAGTCGAGATAGAGTACCGAGTCGAGATAGAGTGCAGAGTCGAGATAGAGTGCAGAGTCGAGATAGAGCACTGAGTCTAGTTAGGGTGCTGAGTCGAGATAGACTGCTGAGTCGAGATCGAGCACTGAGTCGAGTCAGAATGGCAAGTCGAGATAGAGTGCTGAGTTGAGATAGAGCGCCGAGTCGATATAGAGCGCTGAGTCAAGTCAGAATGGCAAGTCGAGATAGAGTACCAAGTCGAGATAGAGTGCTGAGTCGAGTTCAAGTGGCAAGTCGAGTTAGAGAGCCGAGTCAAGATAGAGTGCTGTGTCGCGATAGAGTGCTGAGTAGAATCAGAGTGCCGTGTTGAGTTAGAGCGCCGAGTTGAGTTACAGTGCAGATACGAGATAGAGTACAGAGTAGGATCATAGCACCGAGTCGAGATTGGCTGCTGAGTAGAGTCAGAGCACCAAGTCCAGTTAGAGTGCCGGATTGATTTAGAGTTCCGAGTCCAGTTAGAGCGCCGAGTTGAGATAGAGTGCTGAGTCGAGATAGAGCGCTGAGTCGAGTCAGAATGGCAAGTCGAGATAGAGTACCGAGTCGACATAGAGTGCTGAGACGAGATAGAGCGCCAAGTCCAATTAGAGTGCCGATCATGGTAGAGCGCCGAGTCGAGATAGTGCGGCGGATCCACATGGGGGGTTATGTCGAGATAGAGCGCTGAGTCGTGTCAGAATGGCAAGTCGAGATAGAGTGCTGAGTCGAGATAGAGCACCGAGTCGAGATAGAGTGCTGAATCAAGATAGAGTGCTGAGTCGAGATAAAGCACCGAGTCCAGTTAGGGTGCTGAGTCAAGATAGAGCGCTGTGTTGAGATAGAACGCTGAGTCGAGTCAGAGTGGCAAGTCGAGATAGACCGCCGAGTCGAGATAGAGTGCTGAGTAGAGTCAGAGTGCCGAGTTGAGTTAGTGCGCCGAGTCGAGTTACAGAGCAGATACGAGATAGAGTACAGAGTAGTATCAGAGCACCGAGTCAAGATAGGGTGCTGAGTAGAGTCAGAGCACTGAGTCCAGTTAGAGTGCCGGATTAATTTAGAGTACCGAGTCCAGTTAGAGTGCCGAGTCCAGATAGAGCACGAGTTGAGATAGAGCGCTGAGTCGAGTCAGAGCGGCAAGAAGAGATAGAGTACCGAGTCGAGATAGAGTGCTGAGACGAGATAGAGCGCCAAGTCCAGTTAGAGTGCTGAGTCGAGGTAGAGCGCCGAGTCGAGATAGAGCGCCGGATCCACTTAGGGTGCTGAGCTGAGATAGAGCGCTGAATCAAGATAGAGCGCTGATTCGAGTCAGAATGGCAAGAAGAGATAGATTGCCGAGTCGAGATAGAGTGCTGAGTCGAGATAGAGAGCCAAGTCCAGTTAGAGTGCTGAGTTGAGGTAGAACGCTGAGTTGAGGTAGAATGCTGAGTCGAGATAGAGCGCTGAGTCGAGTCAGAATGGCAAGTCGAGATAGAGTACCGAGTCGACATAGAGTGCTGAGACGAGATAGAGCGCCAAGTCCAGTTAGAGTGCCGAGACGAGGTAAAGCGCTGAGTCGAGATAGAGCGCCGGATCCACTTAGGGTGCTGAGTCGAGATAGAGCGCTGAGTCGAGATAGAGCGCAGAGTCGAGTCAGAGTGGCAAGTCGAGATAGAGTGCCAAGTCGAGATAGAGCGCTGAGTCGAGTTAGAGCGCCGAGTCGAGTTAGAGTGCCAAGTCGACATAGAGCACAGAGTCGAGATACAGTGGTAAGTCGAATTAGAATACTGAGTCGAGATAGAGCTCCGAGCTGAGATAGAGTGCTGAGTCGAGTCAGAGTGGCAAGTCGAGATAGAGTACCAAGTCGAGATAGAGCACCGAGTCGAGATAGAGCGCTGAGTCGAGTCAGAGTGGTAAGAAGAGTTAGAGCGCCGAGTCGAGATAGAGTGCTGAGTAGAGTCAGAGTGCCGAGTTGAGTTGGTGCCCCGAGTTGAGTTACAGAGCAGATACGAGATAGAGTACAGAGTAGTATCAGAGCACCGAGTCAAGATAGCGTGCTGAGTAGAGTCAGAGCACTGAGTCCAGTTAGAGTGCCGTATTGATTTAGAGTACCGAGTCCAGTTAGAGTGCCGAGTCGAGATAGAGCGCGAGTTGAGATAGAGCGCTGAGTCGAGTCAGAGTGGCAAGAATAGATAGAGTGCCGAGTCGAGATAGAGAGCTGAGAAGAGATAGAGCGCCAAGTTCAGTTAGAGTGCTGAGTCGAGGTCGAGCGCCGAGTCGAGATAGAGCGCCTGATCCACTTAGGTTGCTGAGTCGAGATAGAGTGCTGAGTCGAGTTAGAGCACCGAGTCGAGTTAGAGTGCCAAGTCGACATAGAGCACAGAGTCGAGATAGAGTGGTAAGTCGAATTAGAGTACTGAGTCAAGATAGAGCTCCGAGCTGAGATAGAGCGCTGAGTCGAGTCAGAGTGGCAAGAAGAGTTTGAGTGCCGAGTCGAGATAGAGTGCTGAGTAGAGTCAGAATGCCGAGTTGAGTTGGAGCCCCGAGTCGAGTTACAGAGCAAATACGAGATAGAGTACAGAGTAGGATCAGAGCACTGAGTCAAGATAGGGTGCTGAGTAGAGTCTGAGCACTGAGTCCAGTTAGAGTGCCGGATTGATTTAGAGTACCGAGTCCAGTTAGAGTGCCGAGTCGAGATAGAGCGCGAGTTGAGACAGAGCGCTGAGTCGAGTCAGAGTGGCAAGAAGAGATAGATTGCCGAGTCGAGATAGAGTGCTGAGAAGAGATAGAGCGCCAAGTCCAGTTAGAGTGCTGAGTCGAGGTAGAGCGCTGAGTCGAGATAGAGCGCCGGATCCACTTAGGTTGCTGAGTCGAGATAGAGCGCTGAGTCGAGATAGAGTACTGAGTGCAGTCAGAATGGCAAGAAGAGATAGATTGTCGAGTCTAGATAGAGTGCTGAGTTGATATAGAGCGCTGAGTCGAGTCAGAGTGGCAAGAAGAGTTAGAGTGCCGAGTCAAGATAGAGCGCTGAGTCGAGTCAGAGTGGCAAGAAGAGTTAGAGTGCCGAGTCAAGATAGAGTGCTGTGTCTAGATAGAGTGCTGAGTAGCGTCAGAGTGCCGTGTTGAGTTAAAGCGCCGAGTTGAGTTACAGTGCAGATGCGAGATAGAGTACAGAGTAGGATCAGAGCACTGAGTCGAGATTGGGTGCTGAGTAGAGTCAGAGCACGAAGCCCAGTTAGAGTGCTGGATTGATTTAGAGTACCGAGTCCAGTTAGAGTTCCGAGTCGAGATAGAGCGCTGAGTCGAGTCAGAATGGCAAGTCGAGATAGAGAGCCGAGTCTAGGCAGAGCGCTGCGTCCAGTTAGAAAGCCAAGTAGAGTCAGAGCGCCGAGGTGAGTTAGAGTGGTGAGACCTGTTAGAGTGCCGAGTCGAGAGAAAGCGCCAAGTTGAGATAGAGTGCCGAGTCGAGATACAGCACGTAGTCGAGATAGAGTGCTAAGTCGAGTGAGATGCCAAGTTGAGATAGAGTGCCGAGTCGAGATAGAATGCGGAGTCGAGATAGACTGCTGAGTAGAGTCAGCACGCCGAGTCGAGATAGATTGCTCAGTAGAGTCAGATCCCTGAGTATAGTTAGAGTATCGAGTTGAGTTAAAGCACCGAGTCGAGTTAGAGTGCCAAGTCGAGATAGAGCACCGAGTCGAGTGAGAGTGCCGAGTCGACATAGAGCACTGAGTCGAGATAGAGTGCAAAGTCGAAATGGAGTGCCGAGGCGACATAGAGCACAGAGTCGAAATAGAGCGCTGAGTCGAGTCAGAAGGGCAAGTCGAGATAGAGTACTGAGTCGAGATAGAGCACTGAGTCGAGATAGAGCGCTGAGTCGAGTCAGAGTGGCAAGTCGAGATAGAGTGCCAGGTCGAGATAGAGCGCTGAGTCGAGTTAGAGCGCTGAGTCGAGTTAGAGTACCGAGCCGACATAGAGTACCAAGTCGTGATAGAGCACCGAGTCAAGATACAGCGCTGAGTCGAGTCAGAATGGCAAGAAGAGTTAGAGTGCCGAGTCGAGATAGAGTGCTGAGTCGAGTTAGAGTGCTGAGTCGAGTTCGAGTGGCAAGTCGAGATAGAGAGCCGAGTCAAGATAGAGTGCTGTGTCGAGATAGAGTGCTGAGTAGAATCAGAGTGCCATGTTGAGTTAGAGCGCCGAGTTGAGTTACAGTGCAGATACGAGATAGAGTAGAGAGTAGGATCAGAGCACCGAGTCGAGATTGGCTGCTGAGTAGAGTCAGAGCACCAAGTCCAGTTAGAGTACCGGATTGATTTAGAGTACCGAGTCCAGTTAGAGCGCCGAGTCGAGATAGAGTGCTGAGTTGATATAGAGCACCGAGTCCAGTTAGGGTGCTGAGTCGAGATAGAGTGCTGAGTCGAGATAGAACACTGAGTCGAGTCAGAATGGCAAGTCGAGATAGAGTGCTGAGTCGAGTTAGAGCGCCGAGTCGATATAGAGCGCTGAGTCAAGTCAGAATGGCAAGTCGAGGTAGAGCGCCGAGTCAAGATAGAGCGCTGAGTCGAGATAGAGTGCTGAGTCGAGATAGAGCACCGAGTCGAGATAGAGTGCTAAGTCGGATTAGAGTGCCGTGTCGAGTGAGAGTGCCGAGTCGAGATAGAACGCTGAGTCGAGATAGAGTGCTAAGTCGAGTAAGCGTGCCGCGTCGAGATAGAGTGCCGAGTTGAGATAGAATGCCGAGTCGAGATAGAGTGCCATGTCGAGATAGATCACGGAGTCGAGATAGAGTGCTAAGTCGAGATAGAGTGCTAAGTCAAGTTAGAGTGCTGAGTTGAGTTAGAGTGCTGATTCGATATAGAGTGCTGAGTCGAGATAGAGTGCCGAGTCGAGATAGAGCACAGAGTCGAGATAGAGTGCTAAGTCGAGTTAGAGTGCTAAGTCGAGTTAGAGTGGCAAGTCGAGATAGAGCGCCGAGTCGAGATAGAGCGCCGAGTCGAGTTAGAGTGCTGAGTCGACATTGAGCACAGAGTCGAGATAGAGTGCTAAGTCGGATTAGAGTGCCGAGTCGAGTGAGAGTGCCGAGTCGAGATAGAACGCTGAGTCGAGATAGAGTGCTAAGTCGAGTAAGCGTGCCGCGTCGAGATAGAGTGCCGAGTCGAGATAGAGTGCCGAGTCGAGATAGAGAGCCGAGTTGAGTTAGAGCGCTGAGTTGAGTTAGAGTGCAGATATGAGATAGAGTACAGAGTAGCATCAGAGCACCGATTTGAGATTGGGTGCTGAGTAGAGTCAAAGCACCGAGTCCAATTAGAGTGCCGGATTGATTTAGAGTACCGACTCCAGTTAGAGTGCCGAGTCGAGATAGAGCCCGAGTCGAGTCTGAATGGCAAGTCGAGATAGAGTGCCAAGTCGAGATAGAGCGCTGAGTCGAGTCAGAATGGCATGTCGAGATAGAGTACCGAGTCGACATAGAGTGCTGAGACGAGATAGAGCGCCAAGTCCAGTTAGAGTGCCGAGACGAGGTAAAGCGCTGAGTCGAGATAGAGCGCCGGATCCACTTAGGGTGCTGAGTCGAGATAGAGTGCTGCGTCACGTCAGAATGGCAAATCGAGATAGAGTGCTGAGTCGAGATAGAGCACCGAGTCGAGATAGAGCGCTGAGTTTAGTCAGAATGGCAAGTCGAGATAGAGTACCGAGTCGAGATAGAGTGCTGAGTCGAGATAGAGCACCGAGTCCAGTTAGGGCGCTGAGTCGAGATAGAGCGCTGAGTCGAGTCAGAGTGGCAAGTCGAGATAGAGTGCTGAGTTGAGTCAGAGTGCCGAGTTGAGTTCGAGCGCTGAGTCGAGTTACAGTGCAGATACGACATAGAGTACAGAGTAGGATCAGAGCACTGAGTCAAGATAGAGTGCTGATCGAGATAGAGTGCTGAATCGAGATAGAGCACCGAGTCCAGTTAGGTTGCTGAGTCGAGATAGAGCGCTGAGTCGAGTCAGAATGGCAAGTCGAGATAGAGTGCTGAGTCGAGATAGAGCACTGAGTCGATATAGAGCGCTGAGTCGAGTCAGAATGGCAAGTCGAGATAGAATATCTAGTCGAGATAGAGTGCTGAGTCGAGATAGGGTGTTGAGTCGAGATAGAGCACCGAGTCCAGTTAGGTTGCTGAGTCGAGATAGAGCGCTGAGTCGAGATAGAGCGCTGAGTCGAGTCAGAATGGCAAGTCGAGATAGAGTACCGAGTCGAGATAGCGTGCTGAGACGAGATAGAGCGCCAAGTCCAGTTAGAGTGCCGAGTCGAGGTAGAGGGCCGAGTCATGATAGAGCGCCGGATCCACTTAGGGTGCTGAGTCGAGATAGAGTGCTGAGTCGAGATAGAGCACCGAGTACAGTTAGGGTGCTGAGTCGAGATACAGCGCTGAGTCGAGTCAGAGTGGCAAGAAGAGATAGAGTGCCGAGTCGAGATAGAGCACTGAGTCGAGATAGAGCGCTGAGTCGAGTCAGAGTGGCAAGTCGAGATAGAGCGCCGAGTCGAGATAGAGTGCTGAGTAGAGTCAGAGTGCCGAGTTGAGTTAGAGCGCCGAGTCGAGTTATAGTGCAGATGCGAGAAAGAGTACAGAGTAGGATCAGAGCACCGAGTCAAGATAGGGTGCTGAGTAGAGTCAGAGCACTGAGTCCAGTTAGAGTGCCGGATTGATTTAGAGTAGTGAGTCCAGTTAGAGTGCTGAGTCGAGATAGAGTGCTGAGTCGAGATAGAGCGCCAAGTCCAATTAGAGTGCTGAGTCGAGGTAGAGCGCCGAGTCGAGATAGAGTGCCATGTCGAGATAGAGCACGGAGTCGAGATAGAGTGCTAAGTCGAGATAGAGTGCTAAGTCAAGTTAGAGTGCTGAGTCGAGTTAGAGTGCTGATTCGATATAGAGTGCCGAGCCGAGATAGAGTTCCGAGTCGAGATAGAGTACAGAGTCGAGATAGAGTGCTAAGTCGAGTTAGAGTGGCAAGTCGAGATAGAGCGCCGAGTCGAGATAGAGCGCCGAGTCGAGTTAGAGTGCTGAGTCGACATTGAGCACAGTGTCGAGATAGAGTGCTAAGTCGGATTAGAGTGCCGTGTCGAGTGAGAGTGCCGAGTCGAGATAGAGCGCTGAGTCGAGATAGAGTGCTAAGTCGAGTAAGCGTGCCGCGTCGAGATAGAGTGCCGAGTCGAGATAGAGTGCCGAGTCGAGATAGAGGGCCGAGTTGAGTAAGAGCGCTGATTTGAGTTAGAGTGCAGATACGAGATAGAGTACAGAGTAGCATCAGAGCACCGATTCGAGATTGGGTGCTGAGTAGGGTCAGAGCACCGAGTCCAATTAGAGTGCCGGATTGATTTAGAGTACCGAGTCCAGTTAGAGTGCCGAGTCGAGATAGAGCCCTAGTCGAGATAGAGCGCTGAGTCGAGTCTGAATGGCAAGTCGAGATAGAGTGCCAAGTCGAGGTACAGCGCTGAGTCGAGTTAGAGTGCCGAGTCGACATAGAGTACCAAGTCGAGATAGAGCCCGAGTCGAGATAGAGCGCTGAGTCGAGTCAGAGTGGCAAGAAGAGTTAGAGTGCCGAGTCGAGATAGAGTGCTGAGTCGAGTTAGAGTGGCAAGTCGAGTTAGAGAGCCGAGTCAAGATAGAGTGCTGTGTCGAGATAGAGTGCTGAGTAGAGTCAGAGTGCCGTGTTGAGTTAGAGCACCGAGTTGAGTTACAGTGCAGATACGAGATAGAGTACAGAGTAGGATCAGAGCACCGAGTGGAGATTGAGTGCTGAGTAGAGGCAGAGCTCCAAGTCCAGTTAGAGTGCCGCATTGATTTAGAGTACGGAGTCCAGTCAGAGTGCCGAGTTGAGATAGAGCGCCGAGTCGAGATAGAGCGCTGAGTCGAGTCAGAATGGCATGTCGAGATAGAGTACCGAGTCGACATAGAGTGCTGAGACGAGATAGAGCGCCAAGTCCAGTTAGAGTGCCGAGACGAGGTAAAGCGCTGAGTCGAGATAGAGCGCCGGATCCACTTAGGGTGCTGAGTCGAGATAGAGTGCTGCGTCACGTCAGAATGGCAAATCGAGATAGAGTGCTGAGTCGAGATAGAGCACCGAGTCGAGATAGAGCGCTGAGTTTAGTCAGAATGGCAAGTCGAGATAGAGTACCGAGTCGAGATAGAGCGCTGAGTTTAGTCAGAATGGCATGTCGAGATAGAGTACCGAGTCGAGATAGAGTGCTGAGTCGAGATAGAGCACCGAGTCCAGTTAGGGCGCTGAGTCGAGATAGAGCGCTGAGTCGAGTCAGAGTGGCAAGTCGAGATAGAGTGCTGAGTTGAGTCAGAGTGCCGAGTTGAGTTCGAGCGCTGAGTCGAGTTACAGTGCAGATACGACATAGAGTACAGAGTAGGATCAGAGCACTGAGTCAAGATAGAGTGCTGATCGAGATAGAGTGCTGAATCGAGATAGAGCACCGAGTCCAGTTAGGTTGCTGAGTCGAGATAGAGCGCTGAGTCGAGTCAGAATGGCAAGTCGAGATAGAGTGCTGAGTCGAGATAGAGCACTGAGTCGATATAGAGCGCTGAGTCGAGTCAGAATGGCAAGTCGAGATAGAATATCTAGTCGAGATAGAGTGCTGAGTCGAGATAGAGTGTTGAGTCGAGATAGAGCACCGAGTCCAGTTAGGTTGCTGAGTCGAGATAGAGCGCTGAGTCGAGATAGAGCGCTGAGTCGAGATAGAGTGCTAAGTCGAGTTAGAGTGGCAAGTCGAGATAGAGCGCCGAGTCGAGATAGAGCGCCGAGTCGAGTTAGAGTGCTGAGTCGACATTGAGCACAGTGTCGAGATAGAGTGCTAAGTCGGATTAGAGTGCCGTGTCGAGTGAGAGTGCCGAGTCGAGATAGAGCGCTGAGTCGAGATAGAGTGCTAAGTCGAGTAAGCGTGCCGCGTCGAGATAGAGTGCCGAGTCGAGATAGAGTGCCGAGTCGAGATAGAGGGCCGAGTTGAGTAAGAGCGCTGATTTGAGTTAGAGTGCAGATACGAGATAGAGTACAGAGTAGCATCAGAGCACCGATTCGAGATTGGGTGCTGAGTAGGGTCAGAGCACCGAGTCCAATTAGAGTGCCGGATTGATTTAGAGTACCGAGTCCAGTTAGAGTGCCGAGTCGAGATAGAGCCCTAGTCGAGATAGAGCGCTGAGTCGAGTCTGAATGGCAAGTCGAGATAGAGTGCCAAGTCGAGGTACA
Organism: Carcharodon carcharias; assembly: GCF_017639515.1. Classification (NCBI taxonomy): domain Eukaryota; kingdom Metazoa; phylum Chordata; class Chondrichthyes; order Lamniformes; family Lamnidae; genus Carcharodon; species Carcharodon carcharias. The sequence goes on from NC_054469.1 coordinate 174,607,375, forward strand.
GCGCTGAGTCGAGTTAGAGTGCCGAGTCGACATAGAGTACCAAGTCGAGATAGAGCCCGAGTCGAGATAGAGCGCTGAGTCGAGTCAGAGTGGCAAGAAGAGTTAGAGTGCCGAGTCGAGATAGAGTGCTGAGTCGAGTTAGAGTGGCAAGTCGAGTTAGAGAGCCGAGTCAAGATAGAGTGCTGTGTCGAGATAGAGTGCTGAGTAGAGTCAGAGTGCCGTGTTGAGTTAGAGCACCGAGTTGAGTTACAGTGCAGATACGAGATAGAGTACAGAGTAGGATCAGAGCACCGAGTGGAGATTGAGTGCTGAGTAGAGGCAGAGCTCCAAGTCCAGTTAGAGTGCCGCATTGATTTAGAGTACGGAGTCCAGTCAGAGTGCCGAGTTGAGATAGAGCGCCGAGTCGAGATAGAGCGCTGAGTCGAGTCAGAATGGCATGTCGAGATAGAGTACCGAGTCGACATAGAGTGCTGAGACGAGATAGAGCGCCAAGTCCAGTTAGAGTGCCGAGACGAGGTAAAGCGCTGAGTCGAGATAGAGCGCCGGATCCACTTAGGGTGCTGAGTCGAGATAGAGTGCTGCGTCACGTCAGAATGGCAAATCGAGATAGAGTGCTGAGTCGAGATAGAGCACCGAGTCGAGATAGAGCGCTGAGTTTAGTCAGAATGGCAAGTCGAGATAGAGTACCGAGTCGAGATAGAGTGCTGAGTCGAGATAGAGCACTGAGTCCAGTTAGGGCGCTGAGTCGAGATAGAGCGCTGAGTCGAGTCAGAGTGGCAAGTCGAGATAGAGTGCTGAGTTGAGTCAGAGTGCCGAGTTGAGTTCGAGCGCCGAGTCGAGTTACAGTGCAGATACGACATAGAGTACAGAGTAGGATCAGAGCACTGAGTCAAGATAGAGTGCTGATCGAGATAGAGTGCTGAATCGAGATAGAGCACCGAGTCCAGTTAGGTTGCTGAGTCGAGATAGAGCGCTGAGTCGAGTCAGAATGGCAAGTCGAGATAGAGTGCTGAGTCGAGATAGAGCACTGAGTCGATATAGAGCGCTGAGTCGAGTCAGAATGGCAAGTCGAGATAGAATATCTAGTCGAGATAGAGTGCTGAGTCGAGATAGAGTGTTGAGTCGAGATAGAGCACCGAGTCCAGTTAGGTTGCTGAGTCGAGATAGAGCGCTGAGTCGAGATAGAGCGCTGAGTCGAGTCAGAATGGCAAGTCGAGATAGAGTACCGAGTCGAGATAGCGTGCTGAGACGAGATAGAGCGCCAAGTCCAGTTAGAGTGCCGAGTCGAGGTAGAGGGCCGAGTCATGATAGAGCGCCGGATCCACTTAGGGTGCTGAGTCGAGATAGAGTGCTGAGTCGAGATAGAGCACCGAGTACAGTTAGGGTGCTGAGTCGAGATACAGCGCTGAGTCGAGTCAGAGTGGCAAGAAGAGATAGAGTGCCGAGTCGAGATAGAGCACTGAGTCGAGATAGAGCGCTGAGTCGAGTCAGAGTGGCAAGTCGAGATAGATCGCCGAGTCGAGATAGAGTGCTGAGTAGAGTCAGAGTGCCGAGTTGAGTTAGAGCGCCGAGTCGAGTTATAGTGCAGATGCGAGAAAGAGTACAGAGTAGGATCAGAGCACCGAGTCAAGATAGGGTGCTGAGTAGAGTCAGAGCACTGAGTCCAGTTAGAGTGCCGGATTGATTTAGAGTAGTGAGTCCAGTTAGAGTGCTGAGTCGAGATAGAGTGCTGAGTCGAGATAGAGCGCCAAGTCCAATTAGAGTGCTGAGTCGAGGTAGAGCGCCGAGTCGAGATAGAGTGCCATGTCGAGATAGAGCACGGAGTCGAGATAGAGTGCTAAGTCGAGATAGAGTGCTAAGTCAAGTTAGAGTGCTGAGTCGAGTTAGAGTGCTGATTCGATATAGAGTGCCGAGCCGAGATAGAGTTCCGAGTCGAGATAGAGTACAGAGTCGAGATAGAGTGCTAAGTCGAGTTAGAGTGGCAAGTCGAGATAGAGCGCCGAGTCGAGATAGAGCGCCGAGTCGAGTTAGAGTGCTGAGTCGACATTGAGCACAGTGTCGAGATAGAGTGCTAAGTCGGATTAGAGTGCCGTGTCGAGTGAGAGTGCCGAGTCGAGATAGAGCGCTGAGTCGAGATAGAGTGCTAAGTCGAGTAAGCGTGCCGCGTCGAGATAGAGTGCCGAGTCGAGATAGAGTGCCGAGTCGAGATAGAGGGCCGAGTCGAGTTAGAGTGCTGAGTCGACATTGAGCACAGTGTCGAGATAGAGTGCTAAGTCGGATTAGAGTGCCGTGTCGAGTGAGAGTGCCGAGTCGAGATAGAGCGCTGAGTCGAGATAGAGTGCTAAGTCGAGTAAGCGTGCCGCGTCGAGATAGAGTGCCGAGTCGAGATAGAGTGCCGAGTCGAGATAGAGGGCCGAGTTGAGTAAGAGCGCTGATTTGAGTTAGAGTGCAGATACGAGATAGAGTACAGAGTAGCATCAGAGCACCGATTCGAGATTGGGTGCTGAGTAGGGTCAGAGCACCGAGTCCAATTAGAGTGCCGGATTGATTTAGAGTACCGAGTCCAGTTAGAGTGCCGAGTCGAGATAGAGCCCTAGTCGAGATAGAGCGCTGAGTCGAGTCTGAATGGCAAGTCGAGATAGAGTGCCAAGTCGAGGTACAGCGCTGAGTCGAGTTAGAGTGCCGAGTCGACATAGAGTACCAAGTCGAGATAGAGCCCGAGTCGAGATAGAGCGCTGAGTCGAGTCAGAGTGGCAAGAAGAGTTAGAGTGCCGAGTCGAGATAGAGTGCTGAGTCGAGTTAGAGTGGCAAGTCGAGTTAGAGAGCCGAGTCAAGATAGAGTGCTGTGTCGAGATAGAGTGCTGAGTAGAGTCAGAGTGCCGTGTTGAGTTAGAGCACCGAGTTGAGTTACAGTGCAGATACGAGATAGAGTACAGAGTAGGATCAGAGCACCGAGTGGAGATTGAGTGCTGAGTAGAGGCAGAGCTCCAAGTCCAGTTAGAGTGCCGCATTGATTTAGAGTACGGAGTCCAGTCAGAGTGCCGAGTTGAGATAGAGCGCCGAGTCGAGATAGAGCGCTGAGTCGAGTCAGAATGGCATGTCGAGATAGAGTACCGAGTCGACATAGAGTGCTGAGACGAGATAGAGCGCCAAGTCCAGTTAGAGTGCCGAGACGAGGTAAAGCGCTGAGTCGAGATAGAGCGCCGGATCCACTTAGGGTGCTGAGTCGAGATAGAGTGCTGCGTCACGTCAGAATGGCAAATCGAGATAGAGTGCTGAGTCGAGATAGAGCACCGAGTCGAGATAGAGCGCTGAGTTTAGTCAGAATGGCAAGTCGAGATAGAGTACCGAGTCGAGATAGAGCGCTGAGTTTAGTCAGAATGGCATGTCGAGATAGAGTACCGAGTCGAGAGAGAGTGCTGAGTCGAGATAGAGCACCGAGTCCAGTTAGGGCGCTGAGTCGAGATAGAGCGCTGAGTCGAGTCAGAGTGGCAAGTCGAGATAGAGTGCTGAGTTGAGTCAGAGTGCCGAGTTGAGTTCGAGCGCTGAGTCGAGTTACAGTGCAGATACGACATAGAGTACAGAGTAGGATCAGAGCACTGAGTCAAGATAGAGTGCTGATCGAGATAGAGTGCTGAATCGAGATAGAGCACCGAGTCCAGTTAGGTTGCTGAGTCGAGATAGAGCGCTGAGTCGAGTCAGAATGGCAAGTCGAGATAGAGTGCTGAGTCGAGATAGAGCACTGAGTCGATATAGAGCGCTGAGTCGAGTCAGAATGGCAAGTCGAGATAGAATATCTAGTCGAGATAGAGTGCTGAGTCGAGATAGGGTGTTGAGTCGAGATAGAGCACCGAGTCCAGTTAGGTTGCTGAGTCGAGATAGAGCGCTGAGTCGAGATAGAGCGCTGAGTCGAGTCAGAATGGCAAGTCGAGATAGAGTACCGAGTCGAGATAGCGTGCTGAGACGAGATAGAGCGCCAAGTCCAGTTAGAGTGCCGAGTCGAGGTAGAGGGCCGAGTCATGATAGAGCGCCGGATCCACTTAGGGTGCTGAGTCGAGATAGAGTGCTGAGTCGAGATAGAGCACCGAGTACAGTTAGGGTGCTGAGTCGAGATACAGCGCTGAGTCGAGTCAGAGTGGCAAGAAGAGATAGAGTGCCGAGTCGAGATAGAGCACTGAGTCGAGATAGAGCGCTGAGTCGAGTCAGAGTGGCAAGTCGAGATAGAGCGCCGAGTCGAGATAGAGTGCTGAGTAGAGTCAGAGTGCCGAGTTGAGTTAGTGCGCCGAGTCGAGTTATAGTGCAGATGCGAGAAAGAGTACAGAGTAGGATCAGAGCACCGAGTCAAGATAGGGTGCTGAGTAGAGTCAGAGCACTGAGTCCAGTTAGAGTGCCGGATTGATTTAGAGTAGTGAGTCCAGTTAGAGTGCTGAGTCGAGATAGAGTGCTGGTCGAGATAGAGCGCCAAGTCCAATTAGAGTGCTGAGTCGAGGTAGAGCGCCGAGTCGAGATAGAGTGCCATGTCGAGATAGAGCACGGAGTCGAGATAGAGTGCTAAGTCGAGATAGAGTGCTAAGTCAAGTTAGAGTGCTGAGTCGAGTTAGAGTGCTGATTCGATATAGAGTGCCGAGCCGAGATAGAGTTCCGAGTCGAGATAGAGTACAGAGTCGAGATAGAGTGCTAAGTCGAGTTAGAGTGGCAAGTCGAGATAGAGCGCCGAGTCGAGATAGAGCGCCGAGTCGAGTTAGAGTGCTGAGTCGACATTGAGCACAGTGTCGAGATAGAGTGCTAAGTCGGATTAGAGTGCCGTGTCGAGTGAGAGTGCCGAGTCGAGATAGAGCGCTGAGTCGAGATAGAGTGCTAAGTCGAGTAAGCGTGCCGCGTCGAGATAGAGTGCCGAGTCGAGATAGAGTGCCGAGTCGAGATAGAGAGCCGAGTTGAGTAAGAGCGCTGATTTGAGTTAGAGTGCAGATACGAGATAGAGTACAGAGTAGCATCAGAGCACCGATTCGAGATTGGGTGCTGAGTAGGGTCAGAGCACCGAGTCCAATTAGAGTGCCGGATTGATTTAGAGTACCGAGTCCAGTTAGAGTGCCGAGTCGAGATAGAGCCCTAGTCGAGATAGAGCGCTGAGTCGAGTCTGAATGGCAAGTCGAGATAGAGTGCCAAGTCGAGGTACAGCGCTGAGTCGAGTTAGAGTGCCGAGTCGACATAGAGTACCAAGTCGAGATAGAGCCCGAGTCGAGATAGAGCGCTGAGTCGAGTCAGAGTGGCAAGAAGAGTTAGAGTGCCGAGTCGAGATAGAGTGCTGAGTCGAGTTAGAGTGGCAAGTCGAGTTAGAGAGCCGAGTCAAGATAGAGTGCTGTGTCGAGATAGAGTGCTGAGTAGAGTCAGAGTGCCGTGTTGAGTTAGAGCACCGAGTTGAGTTACAGTGCAGATACGAGATAGAGTACAGAGTAGGATCAGAGCACCGAGTGGAGATTGAGTGCTGAGTAGAGGCAGAGCTCCAAGTCCAGTTAGAGTGCCGCATTGATTTAGAGTACGGAGTCCAGTCAGAGTGCCGAGTTGAGATAGAGCGCCGAGTCGAGATAGAGCGCTGAGTCGAGTCAGAATGGCATGTCGAGATAGAGTACCGAGTCGACATAGAGTGCTGAGACGAGATAGAGCGCCAAGTCCAGTTAGAGTGCCGAGACGAGGTAAAGCGCTGAGTCGAGATAGAGCGCCGGATCCACTTAGGGTGCTGAGTCGAGATAGAGTGCTGCGTCACGTCAGAATGGCAAATCGAGATAGAGTGCTGAGTCGAGATAGAGCACCGAGTCGAGATAGAGCGCTGAGTTTAGTCAGAATGGCAAGTCGAGATAGAGTACCGAGTCGAGATAGAGTGCTGAGTCGAGATAGAGCACTGAGTCCAGTTAGGGCGCTGAGTCGAGATAGAGCGCTGAGTCGAGTCAGAGTGGCAAGTCGAGATAGAGTGCTGAGTTGAGTCAGAGTGCCGAGTTGAGTTCGAGCGCCGAGTCGAGTTACAGTGCAGATACGACATAGAGTACAGAGTAGGATCAGAGCACTGAGTCAAGATAGAGTGCTGATCGAGATAGAGTGCTGAATCGAGATAGAGCACCGAGTCCAGTTAGGTTGCTGAGTCGAGATAGAGCGCTGAGTCGAGTCAGAATGGCAAGTCGAGATAGAGTGCTGAGTCGAGATAGAGCACTGAGTCGATATAGAGCGCTGAGTCGAGTCAGAATGGCAAGTCGAGATAGAATATCTAGTCGAGATAGAGTGCTGAGTCGAGATAGAGTGTTGAGTCGAGATAGAGCACCGAGTCCAGTTAGGTTGCTGAGTCGAGATAGAGCGCTGAGTCGAGATAGAGCGCTGAGTCGAGTCAGAATGGCAAGTCGAGATAGAGTACCGAGTCGAGATAGCGTGCTGAGACGAGATAGAGCGCCAAGTCCAGTTAGAGTGCCGAGTCGAGGTAGAGGGCCGAGTCATGATAGAGCGCCGGATCCACTTAGGGTGCTGAGTCGAGATAGAGTGCTGAGTCGAGATAGAGCACCGAGTCCAGTTAGGGTGCTGAGTCGAGATACAGCGCTGAGTCGAGTCAGAGTGGCAAGAAGAGATAGAGTGCCGAGTCGAGATAGAGCACTGAGTCGAGATAGAGCGCTGAGTCGAGTCAGAGTGGCAAGTCGAGATAGAGCGCCGAGTCGAGATAGAGTGCTGAGTAGAGTCAGAGTGCCGAGTTGAGTTAGAGCGCCGAGTCGAGTTACAGTGCAGATACGAGAAAGAGTACAGAGTAGGATCAGAGCACCGAGTCAAGATAGGGTGCTGAGTAGAGTCAGAGCACTGAGTCCAGTTAGAGTGCCGGATTGATTTAGAGTAGTGAGTCCAGTTAGAGTGCTGAGTCGAGATAGAGAGCTGAGTCGAGATAGAGCGCCAAGTCCAATTAGAGTGCTGAGTCGAGGTAGAGCGCCGAGTCGAGATAGAGTGCCATGTCGAGATTGAGCACGGAGTCGAGATAGAGTGCTAAGTCGAGATAGAGTGCTAAGTCAAGTTAGAGTGCTGAGTCGAGTTAGAGTGCCGATTCGATATAGAGTGCCGAGCCGAGATAGAGTTCCGAGTCGAGATAGAGCACAGAGTCGAGATAGAGTGCTAAGTCGAGTTAGAGTGGCAAGTCGAGATAGAGCGCCGAGTCGAGATAGAGCGCCGAGTCGAGTTAGAGTGCTGAGTCGACATTGAGCACAGTGTCGAGATAGAGTGCTAAGTCGGATTAGAGTGCCGTGTCGAGTGAGAGTGCCGAGTCGAGATAGAGCGCTGAGTCGAGATAGAGTGCTAAGTCGAGTAAGCGTGCCACGTCGAGATAGAGTGCCGAGTCGAGATAGAGTGCCGAGTCGAGATAGAGAGCCGAGTTGAGTAAGAGCGCTGATTTGAGTTAGAGTGCAGATACGAGATAGAGTACAGAGTAGCATCAGAGCACCGATTCGAGATTGGGTGCTGAGTAGGGTCAGAGCACCGAGTCCAATTAGAGTGCCGGATTGATTTAGAGTACCGAGTCCAGTTAGAGTGCCGAGTCGAGATAGAGCCCTAGTCGAGATAGAGCGCTGAGTCGAGTCTGAATGGCAAGTCGAGATAGAGTGCCAAGTCGAGGTAGAGCGCTGAGTCGAGTCTGAATGGCAAGTCGAGATAGAGTACCAAGTCGAGATAGAGCCCGAGTCGAGATAGAGCGCTGAGTCGAGTCAGAGTGGCAAGAAGAGTTAGAGTGCCGAGTCGAGATAGAGTGCTGAGTCGAGTTAGAGTGGCAAGTCGAGTTAGAGAGCTGAGTCAAGATAGAGTGCTGTGTCGAGATAGAGTGCTGCGTAGAGTCAGAGTGCCGTGTTGAGTTAGAGCACCGAGTTGAGTTACAGTGCAGATACGAGATAGAGTACAGAGTAGGATCAGAGCACCGAGTGGAGATTGAGTGCTGAGTAGAGGCAGAGCACCAAGTCCAGTTAGAGTGCCGCATTGATTTAGAGTACGGAGTCCAGTCAGAGTGCCGAGTTGAGATAGAGCGCCGAGTCGAGATAGAGCGCTGAGTCGAGTCAGAATGGCATGTCGAGATAGAGTACCGAGTCGACATAGAGTGCTGAGACGAGATAGAGCGCCAAGTCCAGTTAGAGTGCCGAGACGAGGTAAAGCGCTGAGTCGAGATAGAGCGCCGGATCCACTTAGGGTGCTGAGTCGAGATAGAGTGCTGCGTCGCGTCAGAATGGCAAATCGAGATAGAGTGCTGAGTCGAGATAGAGCACCGTGTCGAGATAGAGCGCTGAGTTTAGTCAGAATGGCAAGTCGAGATAGAGTACCGAGTCGAGATAGAGTGCTGAGTCGAGATAGAGCACCGAGTCCAGTTAGGGCGCTGAGTCGAGATAGAGCGCTGAGTCGAGTCAGAGTGGCAAGTCGAGATAGAGTGCTGAGTTGAGTCAGAGTGCCGAGTTGAGTTCGAGCGCCGAGTCGAGTTACAGTGCAGATACGACATAGAGTACAGAGTAGGATCAGAGCACTGAGTCAAGATAGAGGTGCTGATCGAGATAGAGTGCTGAATCGAGATAGAGCACCGAGTCCAGTTAGGTTGCTGAGTCGAGATAGAGCGCTGAGTCGAGTCAGAATGGCAAGTCGAGATAGAGTGCTGAGTCGAGATAGAGCACTGAGTCGATATAGAGCGCTGAGTCGAGTCAGAATGGCAAGTCGAGATAGAATATCTAGTCGAGATAGAGTGCTGAGTCGAGATAGAGTGTTGAGTCGAGATAGAGCACCGAGTCCAGTTAGGTTGCTGAGTCGAGATAGAGCGCTGAGTCGAGATAGAGCGCTGAGTCGAGTCAGAATGGCAAGTCGAGATAGAGTACCGAGTCGAGATAGCGTGCTGAGACGAGATAGAGCGCCAAGTCCAGTTAGAGTGCCGAGTCGAGGTAGAGGGCCGAGTCATGATAGAGCGCCGGATCCACTTAGGCTGCTGAGTCGAGATAGAGTGCTGAGTCGAGATAGAGCACCGGGTCCAGTTAGGGTGCTGAGTCGAGATACAGCGCTGAGTCGAGTCAGAGTGGCAAGAAGAGATAGAGTGCCGAGTCGAGATAGAGCACTGAGTCGAGATAGAGCGCTGAGTCGAGTCAGAGTGGCAAGTCGAGATAGAGCGCCGAGTCGAGATAGAGTGCTGAGTAGAGTCAGAGTGCCGAGTTGAGTTAGAGCGCCGAGTCGAGTTACAGTGCAGATACGAGAAAGAGTACAGAGTAGGATCAGAGCACCGAGTCAAGATAGGGTGCTGAGTAGAGTCAGAGCACTGAGTCCAGTTAGAGTGCCGGATTGATTTAGAGTAGTGAGTCCAGTTAGAGTGCTGAGTCGAGATAGAGTGCTGAGTCGAGATAGAGCGCCAAGTCCAATTAGAGTGCTGAGTCGAGGTAGAGCGCCGAGTCGAGATAGAGTGCCATGTCGAGATAGAGCACGGAGTCGAGATAGAGTGCTAAGTCGAGATAGAGTGCTAAGTCAAGTTAGAGTGCTGAGTCGAGTTAGAGTGCCGATTCGATATAGAGTGCCGAGCCGAGATAGAGTTCCGAGTCGAGATAGAGCACAGAGTCGAGATAGAGTGCTAAGTCGAGTTAGAGTGGCAAGTCGAGATAGAGCGCCGAGTCGAGATAGAGCGCCGAGTCGAGTTAGAGTGCTGAGTCGACATTGAGCACAGTGTCGAGATAGAGTGCTAAGTCGGATTAGAGTGCCGTGTCGAGTGAGAGTGCCGAGTCGAGATAGAGCGCTGAGTCGAGATAGAGTGCTAAGTCGAGTAAGCGTGCCGCGTCGAGATAGAGTGCCGAGTCGAGATAGAGTGCTGAGTCGAGATAGAGCACCGAGTCCAGTTAGGGCGCTGAGTCGAGATAGAGCGCTGAGTCGAGTCAGAGTGGCAAGTCGAGATAGAGTGCTGAGTTGAGTCAGAGTGCCGAGTTGAGTTCGAGCGCCGAGTCGAGTTACAGTGCAGATACGACATAGAGTACAGAGTAGGATCAGAGCACTGAGTCAAGATAGAGGTGCTGATCGAGATAGAGTGCTGAATCGAGATAGAGCACCGAGTCCAGTTAGGTTGCTGAGTCGAGATAGAGCGCTGAGTCGAGTCAGAATGGCAAGTCGAGATAGAGTGCTGAGTCGAGATAGAGCACTGAGTCGATATAGAGCGCTGAGTCGAGTCAGAATGGCAAGTCGAGATAGAATATCTAGTCGAGATAGAGTGCTGAGTCGAGATAGAGTGTTGAGTCGAGATAGAGCACCGAGTCCAGTTAGGTTGCTGAGTCGAGATAGAGCGCTGAGTCGAGATAGAGCGCTGAGTCGAGTCAGAATGGCAAGTCGAGATAGAGTACCGAGTCGAGATAGCGTGCTGAGACGAGATAGAGCGCCAAGTCCAGTTAGAGTGCCGAGTCGAGGTAGAGGGCCGAGTCATGATAGAGCGCCGGATCCACTTAGGGTGCTGAGTCGAGATAGAGTGCTGAGTCGAGATAGAGCACCGAGTCCAGTTAGGGTGCTGAGTCGAGATACAGCGCTGAGTCGAGTCAGAGTGGCAAGAAGAGATAGAGTGCCGAGTCGAGATAGAGCACTGAGTCGAGATAGAGCGCTGAGTCGAGTCAGAGTGGCAAGTCGAGATAGAGCGCCGAGTCGAGATAGAGTGCTGAGTAGAGTCAGAGTGCCGAGTTGAGTTAGAGCGCCGAGTCGAGTTACAGTGCAGATACGAGAAAGAGTACAGAGTAGGATCAGAGCACCGAGTCAAGATAGGGTGCTGAGTAGAGTCAGAGCACTGAGTCCAGTTAGAGTGCCGGATTGATTTAGAGTAGTGAGTCCAGTTAGAGTGCTGAGTCGAGATAGAGAGCTGAGTCGAGATAGAGCGCCAAGTCCAATTAGAGTGCTGAGTCGAGGTAGAGCGCCGAGTCGAGATAGAGTGCCATGTCGAGATTGAGCACGGAGTCGAGATAGAGTGCTAAGTCGAGATAGAGTGCTAAGTCAAGTTAGAGTGCTGAGTCGAGTTAGAGTGCCGATTCGATATAGAGTGCCGAGCCGAGATAGAGTTCCGAGTCGAGATAGAGCACAGAGTCGAGATAGAGTGCTAAGTCGAGTTAGAGTGGCAAGTCGAGATAGAGCGCCGAGTCGAGATAGAGCGCCGAGTCGAGTTAGAGTGCTGAGTCGACATTGAGCACAGTGTCGAGATAGAGTGCTAAGTCGGATTAGAGTGCCGTGTCGAGTGAGAGTGCCGAGTCGAGATAGAGCGCTGAGTCGAGATAGAGTGCTAAGTCGAGTAAGCGTGCCGCGTCGAGATAGAGTGCCGAGTCGAGATAGAGTGCCGAGTCGAGATAGAGAGCCGAGTTGAGTAAGAGCGCTGATTTGAGTTAGAGTGCAGATACGAGATAGAGTACAGAGTAGCATCAGAGCACCGATTCGAGATTGGGTGCTGAGTAGGGTCAGAGCACCGAGTCCAATTAGAGTGCCGGATTGATTTAGAGTACCGAGTCCAGTTAGAGTGCCGAGTCGAGATAGAGCCCTAGTCGAGATAGAGCGCTGAGTCGAGTCTGAATGGCAAGTCGAGATAGAGTGCCAAGTCGAGGTACAGCGCTGAGTCGAGTTAGAGTGCCGAGTCGACATAGAGTACCAAGTCGAGATAGAGCCCGAGTCGAGATAGAGCGCTGAGTCGAGTCAGAGTGGCAAGAAGAGTTAGAGTGCCGAGTCGAGATAGAGTGCTGAGTCGAGTTAGAGTGGCAAGTCGAGTTAGAGAGCCGAGTCAAGATAGAGTGCTGTGTCGAGATAGAGTGCTGAGTAGAGTCAGAGTGCCGTGTTGAGTTAGAGCACCGAGTTGAGTTACAGTGCAGATACGAGATAGAGTACAGAGTAGGATCAGAGCACCGAGTGGAGATTGAGTGCTGAGTAGAGGCAGAGCTCCAAGTCCAGTTAGAGTGCCGCATTGATTTAGAGTACGGAGTCCAGTCAGAGTGCCGAGTTGAGATAGAGCGCCGAGTCGAGATAGAGCGCTGAGTCGAGTCAGAATGGCATGTCGAGATAGAGTACCGAGTCGACATAGAGTGCTGAGACGAGATAGAGCGCCAAGTCCAGTTAGAGTGCCGAGACGAGGTAAAGCGCTGAGTCGAGATAGAGCGCCGGATCCACTTAGGGTGCTGAGTCGAGATAGAGTGCTGCGTCACGTCAGAATGGCAAATCGAGATAGAGTGCTGAGTCGAGATAGAGCACCGAGTCGAGATAGAGCGCTGAGTTTAGTCAGAATGGCAAGTCGAGATAGAGTACCGAGTCGAGATAGAGTGCTGAGTCGAGATAGAGCACCGAGTCCAGTTAGGGCGCTGAGTCGAGATAGAGCGCTGAGTCGAGTCAGAGTGGCAAGTCGAGATAGAGTGCTGAGTTGAGTCAGAGTGCCGAGTTGAGTTCGAGCGCCGAGTCGAGTTACAGTGCAGATACGACATAGAGTACAGAGTAGGATCAGAGCACTGAGTCAAGATAGAGTGCTGATCGAGATAGAGTGCTGAATCGAGATAGAGCACCGAGTCCAGTTAGGTTGCTGAGTCGAGATAGAGCGCTGAGTCGAGTCAGAATGGCAAGTCGAGATAGAGTGCTGAGTCGAGATAGAGCACTGAGTCGATATAGAGCGCTGAGTCGAGTCAGAATGGCAAGTCGAGATAGAATATCTAGTCGAGATAGAGTGCTGAGTCGAGATAGAGTGTTGAGTCGAGATAGAGCACCGAGTCCAGTTAGGTTGCTGAGTCGAGATAGAGCGCTGAGTCGAGATAGAGCGCTGAGTCGAGTCAGAATGGCAAGTCGAGATAGAGTACCGAGTCGAGATAGCGTGCTGAGACGAGATAGAGCGCCAAGTCCAGTTAGAGTGCCGAGTCGAGGTAGAGGGCCGAGTCATGATAGAGCGCCGGATCCACTTAGGGTGCTGAGTCGAGATAGAGTGCTGAGTCGAGATAGAGCACCGAGTCCAGTTAGGGTGCTGAGTCGAGATACAGCGCTGAGTCGAGTCAGAGTGGCAAGAAGAGATAGAGTGCCGAGTCGAGATAGAGCACTGAGTCGAGATAGAGCGCTGAGTCGAGTCAGAGTGGCAAGTCGAGATAGAGCGCCGAGTCGAGATAGAGTGCTGAGTAGAGTCAGAGTGCCGAGTTGAGTTAGAGCGCCGAGTCGAGTTACAGTGCAGATACGAGAAAGAGTACAGAGTAGGATCAGAGCACCGAGTCAAGATAGGGTGCTGAGTAGAGTCAGAGCACTGAGTCCAGTTAGAGTGCCGGATTGATTTAGAGTAGTGAGTCCAGTTAGAGTGCTGAGTCGAGATAGAGAGCTGAGTCGAGATAGAGCGCCAAGTCCAATTAGAGTGCTGAGTCGAGGTAGAGCGCCGAGTCGAGATAGAGTGCCATGTCGAGATTGAGCACGGAGTCGAGATAGAGTGCTAAGTCGAGATAGAGTGCTAAGTCAAGTTAGAGTGCTGAGTCGAGTTAGAGTGCCGATTCGATATAGAGTGCCGAGCCGAGATAGAGTTCCGAGTCGAGATAGAGCACAGAGTCGAGATAGAGTGCTAAGTCGAGTTAGAGTGGCAAGTCGAGATAGAGCGCCGAGTCGAGATAGAGCGCCGAGTCGAGTTAGAGTGCTGAGTCGACATTGAGCACAGTGTCGAGATAGAGTGCTAAGTCGGATTAGAGTGCCGTGTCGAGTGAGAGTGCCGAGTCGAGATAGAGCGCTGAGTCGAGATAGAGTGCTAAGTCGAGTAAGCGTGCCGCGTCGAGATAGAGTGCCGAGTCGAGATAGAGTGCCGAGTCGAGATAGAGAGCCGAGTTGAGTAAGAGCGCTGATTTGAGTTAGAGTGCAGATACGAGATAGAGTACAGAGTAGCATCAGAGCACCGATTCGAGATTGGGTGCTGAGTAGGGTCAGAGCACCGAGTCCAATTAGAGTGCCGGATTGATTTAGAGTACCGAGTCCAGTTAGAGTGCCGAGTCGAGATAGAGCCCTAGTCGAGATAGAGCGCTGAGTCGAGTCTGAATGGCAAGTCGAGATAGAGTGCCAAGTCGAGGTACAGCGCTGAGTCGAGTTAGAGTGCCGAGTCGACATAGAGTACCAAGTCGAGATAGAGCCCGAGTCGAGATAGAGCGCTGAGTCGAGTCAGAGTGGCAAGAAGAGTTAGAGTGCCGAGTCGAGATAGAGTGCTGAGTCGAGTTAGAGTGGCAAGTCGAGTTAGAGAGCCGAGTCAAGATAGAGTGCTGTGTCGAGATAGAGTGCTGAGTAGAGTCAGAGTGCCGTGTTGAGTTAGAGCACCGAGTTGAGTTACAGTGCAGATACGAGATAGAGTACAGAGTAGGATCAGAGCACCGAGTGGAGATTGAGTGCTGAGTAGAGGCAGAGCTCCAAGTCCAGTTAGAGTGCCGCATTGATTTAGAGTACGGAGTCCAGTCAGAGTGCCGAGTTGAGATAGAGCGCCGAGTCGAGATAGAGCGCTGAGTCGAGTCAGAATGGCATGTCGAGATAGAGTACCGAGTCGACATAGAGTGCTGAGACGAGATAGAGCGCCAAGTCCAGTTAGAGTGCCGAGACGAGGTAAAGCGCTGAGTCGAGATAGAGCGCCGGATCCACTTAGGGTGCTGAGTCGAGATAGAGTGCTGCGTCACGTCAGAATGGCAAATCGAGATAGAGTGCTGAGTCGAGATAGAGCACCGAGTCGAGATAGAGCGCTGAGTTTAGTCAGAATGGCAAGTCGAGATAGAGTACCGAGTCGAGATAGAGTGCTGAGTCGAGATAGAGCACCGAGTCCAGTTAGGGCGCTGAGTCGAGATAGAGCGCTGAGTCGAGTCAGAGTGGCAAG